>NC_136057.1:1400693175-1405493175 GCF_964261635.1 Lissotriton helveticus | reverse complement strand
TTATTTGCGGCGCCCAGAGTGTGGCATTTTGCTCCACACAAAATGTTAATTTAGTGTCCGATCAGCACTATCCTCTTCTTGTGGTACAGTCAGATTAGGTTTTGAGTCAGTCATGAACTGCATGCATGCGTGAGTGTGAAATATGCCTGCACAGTGAACATGTGGAAATGTTGAAGCTGAGGCGCGGGTGTTGCTTTGTTTACCTGCCGGGCCTGCTCGTTTTGGCCACATCGCTCCCGTCACTCTGCGTTTGGTTGTGTAGTTGTCCGAGGCCGACAGAAAGCCATTCATTAGTGACTCCCGCTGTACAGGAAACACTCCAATCACCTTTGCGGGGTTTCCCGGAAGAGGATTGCGTAGAATTAAAATAGCAGAGAAATGCCGAATTTCTTATCACATCGGGTGCATTAACCCTGCATACCCAAATAAATCCAATCCTGTGCTTGGTTCCCTGCCCCTTCGCTGTGCTTGCTTCCCTGCCCCCTCGCTGTGTTTGCTTCCCTGCCCCCTCGCTGTGCTTGCTTCCCTGTCCCCTCCCTGTGCTTGCTCTCATGAGTCAGTCAGTCAGTCAAAGATCTTTATTCGGAAAAAATAAATCCATAAAAGTACAGAACAAATGCAATGACATACAGTACAATACAAGAATGAACAACCGGTAAATATGATCTGTCTGATGTGCAAAAATGCAGAAACATGTTAAAAAGACAAGACAATATATACAGTATTTTTTTTTTTAATTCTTAAAAATCTTAAAAATCTTAAAAACAACAACGACTATCCGAACAAGTATATATGTGCAAATTACAATGTGCAAAAAAGAAGATGATATAAAGTGCAATATGCAGTTTGTAAGTTCTTATCAATCAATGTGCAAGGTAGCTCGTGAGCGAACAGCAGCTTTAAGAAAACAGCTCACTCTAAATATTATTTCATCAGTACCTAACATTAACAAGTTCCTCATTGCGATATTAAAATCTAGGAGATCGTGTTTCCTGCAATATGGCATTAAAAAGTGCACAGTAAACAATTTATAGAAGTCACAGAAAAACATGAAATGCATGAGGCTTTGTTTCATGATGGGGTTACATGGACAATCTAACGTTTCCAAATGTTTGTTATAACCCAGTGGAAAATTTAACAAATTTACTATGCTCCCGTCCCGGAAACGGAATAGTAGACTTCTATTCCACCTACCAAGATTTAAACGTAGGTATTTCCGGGGCGGGGCAGAGTAACTAGAAATGAGCTCTGAATGGCTCATATATTTTGCAACCGTACATTTTGAAAGATGTATCCTTTCCCGTTTTTCTCTGTACAGGTTGTACAAAGCCCTTTTGATACACTTCTTATGAGAACGATCTATAAGGTTAGGGGATATGAACAAATGACCATACCCTACATCCGTTAGACTTTCATTTACTGCTTTCAGCCATGGTATATAATGTGCCCTATCACATTTTAAGCAGTCTGATATTATATCTTGGGTCAATATGGCTGCCGGGTTCGTCCATATCTTTAACAAAAAAAGGGCGGGCCTTGATCTAACAAAGTCCTCAATATATGGGATGTTTAATTCACTATGACATATGTAATTTGAAGCACAGATAACTCCTCCCAACACTTTTCGGCAAAATCTATTTTCCTCCGTCTGGATATGGAGACAATTTGTATATCCCCATACCTCTGCACCATAAGTGCCAGTAGGGATGCATTGTGTTTGATAAATCTTAATTAAAGGTGTTATCACATCCGCATGGTTGGGTTGGCGTAGAGAAATTATGGAGTTAATGGCTTTACCCAGTTTGTTTCTTGCATGGGAAACATGCGGTTTCCAGGAACCGCTGTTTGAGAACAACAACCCCAGATATGGGAAAGTGCATGTACTTTGTAGAACGTCCTCCCCTGAGGTTATCCTTGTGATTTTATGCTTTTTTGGGCCACAGGACATAATAAGGGATTTTTTGAAATTTGTACTTAAGCCCAAATCAGCCATGAAACTAACGAAACCTGAGATTAAAATACGCAGTGCCTTTGGAGTGCTCTCCTGAGTGTGTGTGTGGCTCTGGGTGGGTGTGTGTGGCTCTGGGTGGGTGTGTGTGGCTCTGGGTGGGTGTGTGTGGTTCTGGGTGTGTGTGTGTGGCTCTGTGTGTGTGTGTGTGTGTGTGTGTGTGTGTGTGTGTGGGTGGCTCTGTGTGGGTGTGTGTGGCTCTGGGTGTGTGTGTGTGGCTCTGGGTGTGTGTGTGTGTGGCTCTGGGTGTGTGTGTGTGGGGGGGGGCTCTGGGTGTGTGTGTGTGGCTCTGGGTGTGTGTGGGTGTGTGTGTGTGGCTCTGGGTGTGTGTGTGTGTGTGTGTGTGTGTGTGGCTAACTCTGGGTGTGTGTGGCTGGTTCTGGGTGTGTGTGTGTGGCTCTGGGTGTGTGGCGGCTCTGGGTGTGTGTGTGTGGTACTAATTGCTGTCTGCTGAGCTCGTCCGTAGGGTACAATAGGTCTCACATTTGCGAGAGATTAAGCTAATGGCAATGTAAATGACAATGCCATTTATTTATCTGTTTTCAAAACCAACACATAAATACAAATGTTGTCATTTACAATGCCAATAGCTCTAACTTTTCCAAAGGCAAAACCATTGCATTGTAAATGCTTGTTAGAAGGGAGATGGCAAATTTCAAAAGGGCATAACCCTTCTGGCTTAGATGGACCTGTGGATGGTGAGAGTCACTAAAATAGATAGAGCTGCGCGGGGTCGAAAAAATGCATTAATCATAGGGTATACAGTGTACAATACATATAAAACCTCTCATTGTAAGAGCATATTTGAGTAAAAACCTGTATAACAAAAAAGATAGTGGGTTAACACACTTGAAAGTGGGTTCATTACTCAACAAAGTCACCATTCGGCGAGAGGCAGTGCATGTAGGTAGTATATACTACAGAAGTTCTGATCCAATACAAGGTTGTACTCAAGTACATGTATTCCAGTCATCAAGGGTTAGATGTAGGTAATAGCAAATTATCGAATGGTAAATACCGAATTTTACCGATTCGGTATTTACTAATCGGTAATTGCTATGTAGGAAAAAAAATCGGTAAAAATACCGAATCGGTAAGATTCGGTAATTACCGATTCAGTAATTACCGAATCAGTATTTGCCATTGATTCCTATGGGCCTTGAAGCCCATAGGAATCATAGCAAATACAGATTCGGTAATTACCGAATCGGTAAAAATACCGAATTTCCAAGGGGGACAGGGTGTCACTTTGACACCCTGTTGCACCCCTGTTTCTGGCTTGTGTGCCATGTGACACACATACATGCCCTTAGGGCATGTATGTGTGCCACATGGCACAGGTGTACATGCACAGATGTGCATGTACACAGAAATTTGTAATTTACCACCCAATAGTTTTGGGTGGTAAATAACGAATTTCTAAGGGCCTGTGACACTGTAAACTGTGCCACCTACATGTTGAATTACAGAATCGGTAAATTTACTGATTCGGTATTTTACCGATTCGGTAAATTTACCGATTCGGTAAATATACAGATTCTGTAATTTTCTAGCCCCCTACATTACAAAACCCAAATACCGGTTGGTAACGGCCAAAATTGGCCGTTACCGACCGGTATTTGGGCTCCTACATCTGGCCCCAAGAGTGTTGAGTCCTTTCTCAATAGTCTTGCAATTGTAAATCCATTTGCATTCCAAACGGTTCAGGGAGGTTTGTTGATTGCCTCCCCTCGCATTTGGTATCAGTTTGACAATCACCTGCCATTTTAAATCATTTTCTGAGTGTCCATATTCGAGGTAGTGTTACACGAGTAGTGCAGTTGTTACTTTGCAACGGATTCTGCTCCTGTGCTGGGAGGTCCGTGTTTTAACTTGCTGGGTCGTCTGGCCAATGTAGAGCAGTTTACAGGGGCACTCAATGCAGTAAATGATGTTTTTTGAATTACAGTTCTTGAAGAATTTCAGTATGTGCCTACAACTCTCATACTCAAAAACTTTAGTGTTACAGGTAAATTCGCATGCCATGCAGGTATTACACTTATAGTGTCCTAAGGCGGGCGGTAGATTGAGACATGCCTCAATTGTGTTGTTTCTACTAGACACCATCGCTGCTCTAACCTGATGATCTTTCAAGTTACGTCCTCTTTTAAAACAGAAAAGTGGGGACCCAGTGTTGAGCTCCAATGGGTCCAGTACAGACCAATGTTTTTTAACTAGTTTAGATTTTAGTTTATTGCTGACTGTACTGAATGTTGTGTGGAAAAGTAAATTTTGCCATGTTCTGTGTCCCTACGCCTCATCCATCATATGTTATGTGTGCATGACCAATATGCATATGTTATTCCCCATGTCCGATTAATGACGCAATTATAGTTGTGTCCACCTCTAGTATGCCAGTTTACAGTCCTCGTGAATACTACGAATATCAGGCCTATGTAAAGCTACGTTGCCACGTTTCCCAGTGTGCACGTTATTCCATTATAAAGTCCCCGTTTCTAGGCCTCAACAGGGCCCGGACCCTAGATTCAGCTCCGGTCTCCTGAGCCTCGCTAAGGAGCGATACAGCCCCCACCTGTATCCTCGACCTTTCACTTACTTCCTGCCTCGCAGTGCCCGGTGCAGCCTGGCTCTGCCTCTGAGTCTGCCAAAAGTATGTTATAGTTCCAGTTATCAGTTCAGTCCTCCTTCTCTGCATTCCTAAACTACTGAACTGCATCAATAGTTTCCGTCATTGTCTAGCCTTCTCGTCTCCATGTTAGAGAAATACTGTATTTAATGGTCATTTAGTATTCTTCATCACGCACTACATGTAGAATAAATGCATGCTCCAGTCTTAGAGTCAAGTTAGCTTTTCCCCTCATGACTTCTAGTTTATATCAACATGTTCCCTAAACATCAGATACTAGATAGGGTTTAGGTACATGTCGCTCCGACCCTCCAGACTTTAGTCTCTGCTCCTAGCACAGAGTTCATAGCCCCCAGCTTCTCCTAGTAATACGTCATTGCCAGTTTACGCGCACCACCAGGTCAGAGGTCCCGGCTCCTTAGGTAGCCCCCTCCTATGTTTCCGCCCTATTCATGACATATTCTGTTACGTTTGCATCACATGTCTATGTATACTCCCAGTTACACCTACTTTTACTCTTATCTTTCGCGACTGCTACGCGTCACGCCTTCTGCTCCACCCACTGCTACGCTTACTGCAATGTAATGCTATGTGTTTGCGCTATGTATAAATGCTCTTGTATTGTTATTAGAAGTTGGCGCGCTCATCCCAGACCTAGCCCCAGCAGCTGCTGGGTCATCCTGTGCAGGTTGTCCTGTCCCTGTCCTTATGCTGTAATAAACCTGCAGAAACTCCTACTACCTCGAATCTTGACTCTTATTTATTGAGCTATCTGTTATGATATATGCCTAGTCAAAAATAGGGTATTATTTATTTATTTACCACATAATGGCGCCCGAACAGGGACTTGCCCTTTCCCCACGCGTCGGTGAAGCCACGCCGACCCCCTGACCCTCTGCAGCCGTGACGGAACCATACCGGCCACGTGCAGATATTTCTGCTTCAAGTATCCCTCAGGCCCACGGAGGAGACGGAGGAGGCGGTCCAGCATCCAAACGAGACGGTGGAGGAACGCGGCGAGTCCTGACCAGAGCCCAAGCCGAGAGTCCAAGGTCCGAGGTATCCGGAGGCCCACCCGTAACTGAAGTCCGAAGTCCGAAGTTCGTCGTCATCAGTCCAGTTCAGTCCGAGGCCTTCCGTTCCGTGCTGCCCGGTGAGTACCATTGCTGGGGTAGTATCTAGACAGGACCAATCTAAATTGACTCCTGGTCCGTGGGTTGGTGGTACCCAGACTCACAAACGAAGTGTTCACCTAGGTGGATACGGGTCTTGATGCGTTCCTTTATGGGACCGGTATGTTCCGTACTGTTACAGCAGTGCATCCAGTAATTCTAGTCTGTTCCGTTCTCGAGAAAATTCTTGTATTTCTGCTCTCAGTATTCCAGGCAATATTCTGTTCGAACTGTTATTTATAATGTTCTTCATGTATTTTAATGTTGTGGTATGAGTGTGACGTGATTTCGTGTTTATTGTGTATTTTATTGTGTCCAGATTACAGTTCAGTCATGCCTATATTTTCCAAGTTACGTCAGTTAAAAACTAGAAAGGGTTTATTAGAAGAAGCAGTTCCTGTTCCGCCGAGGGACAGTCCAGGTCATTTTATGTATCAGAAACATGGCATAAGCGCCATATTGTATCTAGATTTATGGGTAGAGTATACCAAACAGTTAGAGGGAAAGTATAGATGGCCCGTATCGGGTACATGGGATGCCGAATGTATCATGCGAGTAGAAGAAGCATTATGGAAAAAGAAAGCCAGACAGTCACAGAAAGATGCCATCGAGTTATGGCGTAAAGAAGCGCATAGAAGAACCGAAAAGGAAGTCAGAAAGTCAGAGGTAAGTAGAGAATCCCAAGAACGAGCCCAAGAAAGAGAATTAATCGAGATAGGTGAACGAGTCAAAGCCGAACAGTCAGACAGACAGAGGCATGCCCTTATTAAGGGTATGTATCCTCTTCTTGCCGAAGGCTTGCCAAAAGCGACCCCAGAGGCATCCAGTAATTTCCCGCCACCATTAGTTCCGACCAAGCTACGTCACAAACCGACCGCAGCTGATATTTTTATTTCGTCCTATTTGGACGACACAGTCCCAGAATATGCAAATCCTGTTCGCACTCCGCCAGTCCCTGTAAATCAGGCACTTCCCGCTCTTCCAGACACCGGAGTACCTGCTACGGTACCCCCGGTCCAGTCAGCATTTCAACTTCCCGCTCCGCCACGAAGAATGTCCGTCGATGATTCTAGTTTAGGGGCCGCAGGAGGAGGTCCTCCTCAAACCCTGCCGCCACACAAGCGTTTAACGTTAGCCGAATTACATGCACAAGCGTCACAGCGTACGCCCAGATATCAGACAGTAGCAGAAATAAGAAAGTCCCTTGCCGAATGTTGTTATGATCCAGTCCCAGGCGAGGATAATATGGTTTTATATTCATTCCGCGTAAGAAAGGTGACCGAGTATCTAGTCACCTTACCGAATATGAAAGAAGATCTAGACAGAATATATCGTTTCATCCGTACAGGGGATGATCCAGAAAGTATTCACGAAGCCATGTCTCAAAGGAAAGCCGAGATCCAGCTCATGATATTAAAGTTTCTGATTAATTGTCTAATAAGAGAACAAGATTACCCGTCTAAAGATTCTGCCGAAATGAGAATCCTGACAAGGTGGAGTGATAATATAGCCGAGGGTAAGCACAAGACCGTCGGTGCCATGGAAAGTATGTACAAGAAAATCCGTAGAGAGATAATAAAGATACACGAACAACGTAAAGCCGCACAAGTAAGCGAGAAAGAAAGTATCTCTGATCCTGAAGAGGAAGAGAACGAGAATCCCGCCAGAATAGCGTATGTAGGAAAATCTAGATTTACAGATCGTCATTTACGTCTAGAACCCAAGTCTATTTTCCATCATTCAGTACCAGAACAAGGTTCTCTAGAACAAGTATTTCAAGCTACCGATCACATTCTGAAATCACGAATCGGTTACAGTGAGTTAAGTACCATGCATGAACAAGAACTAGCCCGATCAGCAGTCCGATGGATTACTGATTCTACCACTTTTCCAGACGAAATAGTGGCACAAATGTTTCTGAAATTGCCCCCAGCCGAGCAACGACTGGTGGGTATGTATATGATTCAGCACCTCATTACATTGTATGAGGGTCAGCACTCTGATCCAGGTCCGTTACATGATGTCCTGAACGAGTTACTCCAGTATAGATGGAGAGGTCTAGGTACCGATTTAATTAGTATCATTCTAGAACAGCGTCACAAATATAGAACATTCTTGAACCCGCATTTTGTTCATGTCTCACCTCCAGAAAGTAAACCGTTTTACATAGACAGACAGAACCCGTTACGAGAAGTCCACCCAGTCAAAGGAACGGGTGGAGAAATGCAACGAGTGTTTGTATACACTCCAATCACAAAGATGGAACTCCTCGAGATGAAGAAATTAATTCCCTGTCATGACAAAGATCCAGCAGGGTTCCATAGAGAATTAAAAGACATGCTCCGTATGGGAGAATACACTTACCCAGATATCATTAAAATGTTAAAGGTTCTGCTACCCGCAGGGGTGTATGAAAAGCTAAAGGAAAAAGAATGGGAGGTGGGAGAGAAAAAGATAGATTGGGCAGCTCTAGAAGCTGAAGACAAGGCACGAGTACCAGGTACCGGTCTTGGAGATAAATGTAAAGAATTACCAGAATTATTAATTCAAGTTTTACCCAGATTATTGACAACGAGAAAAGAAGACTGGGATGCAATCTCAGCCTGTAAACAGAAACAAGAAGAAGATATTAGTGATTTTTATTCTAGGTTTGAAAAATGTTTCAGTATCAACAGTGGTCTCAAGACAAGTAGTGAGTCATACCCTCACCTTTTCGTTACTAAATTAGTCGAGAATTCAAGTCCACAGATTAAAAACCGAGTCCTGAAAGTCGAAAGCACCTGGCAAGCTAATACTCCGTCCCAGATGCTCCAGATGCTCCAGTACCACCAGAATAGAATCAGGGAAGAGCAAGAACACGAAAGAAAACGTATGAAAGACACGAAAATGAAAGTGCTAGTTGCACAATCTGTTCCTCAAGACAGTCAGAAGAGGGGTCCGAATCAAGCCAGTCATCCTGCAGCTCCCGTTAAAGGGAACTGCAATTATTGTAAACAGCCAGGTCATTTTATAAATGAGTGTGCAGTTCTGAAACACAACATAGCTACTGGTAAGACTAAAGAAAGACCACGTCCGCCTAGACAAGAACAAGTTTCACAGATTCCTCAGTCACAGAATGCACAACAGACAGTTACAGTACCGCAGCCTATTGCTGCAACACAGCACGTTACATCGCAGATGTACCAGTATGCACAGTCCGAGTATCCAGAGTATCAGCCATATTCATGAAACAGCCTAGAGAGGGAGGTAGGCTTGCCTCTCATCGAGATACCTGTAGATCAAGAAGGTCCCTATGTTCACAGTCAAGTATTAGGGAAAGACAGAAAGTTTTTGATCGATACAGGGGCAAGTAGGACCACAATTAGTCATGCCGAAGTTCCAGGGGCTCCGCTCTCAGGCTCAAGAAATGTTTCCCTTGGATTTTCAGGAAAACCGATCGTTAATGAGATTTCTAAGCCAGTCACTCTAGAAGTAGGTCCATTGTCCCGCACTACTGATCTGTTACTTACTAAGTCATGTCCAGAAAATCTATTAGGCATTAAAACACTGAAAGAATTAGGTGCAGTTATATGCTGTTCCCCAGAGGGAATACGTCTGTTCCTACGTGACTTCAAGGGTCACTATGTATTACGAGATTTTGATTCAAGACTGTCTAAAGTTCCGCAGCATTTATGGGCGCAAGGTCCAACTGATGTAGGTTACATGCAAATCACACCCTATCGTGTGACTCTAAAACCAGGTGTAGTGTTACCACGAATCAGGCAGTATAGATTGCCACCCGAGGCTGTAGCAGCCTTATCCAAAATTATAGACGAGCTCATGGCTCAAGGAGTAGTTGTAGAAACTGACTCCAATGTATGTAATTCTCCGATCATTCCAGTCATGAAACGTACTGATCCAAATGCACCCCCAGTATATCGATTAGTGATTGATTTACGAGAACTTAACAAATGTATTATTCCTCAGTACCCAGTTGTCCCAGATATTTCTTCCCTGCTAACTGCCATTGATTCCGAAGCCATGTTCTTCACTGTCATAGACCTCAAGAATGCATTTTTTAGTGTTCCTATTCATCCAGACAGCCAGTTTCTTTTCGGATTTTGTTTAAATGGAAGGAGCTATATGTTCACACGCGCTCCTCAAGGTTTCACAGAAAGTCCTAGTATTTACAGTCAAGCACTCAAGAGACAACTAGACAACATTCACATGCCAACTGACACTGCCCTGCTCCAGTATGTCGATGATCTACTGATCACAGCCCGTTCTGAACGTGACTGCGAGCGAGCATCACTTACAGTCCTGTATTTCCTAGCCGAGATGGGGCACAAGGTGTCCCCTTCGAAGCTTCAATTCTGTGTCCAGCAAGTGGTCTACTTAGGACACTTACTGTCCAAGAGGGGTAGGCAGTTGACACCCGACCGTATCCAGTTGATAGCGAGTCTTCCCCAGCCCAGAACCCAGAAGGAGGTACGTGCTTTTATCGGCCTTACTTCTTATTGTAGACAATGGATTCCGCAGTATGCATTTCTAGCTAAGCCACTGATACAGTTAACGACACAGGAGGCAGCCGCATCGACTGTTCTCCCTTGGACATCTGAACATACACTTAGTTTCAATGAGTTAAAGAAAGCCCTATGCCAAGCTCCAGTTCTAGCTACACCGAACTACAGTAAGCCTTTTACACTTTTCGTCACAGAACGTGAAGGTACAGCATTATCTGTTCTCACACAAGATCAAGCAGGTCAATACAAGCCCTGTGCTTATTTTTCGAGCACATTAGATCCAGTCGCCCAGGCGTTGCCTGCGTGCCTCAAGTCAGTTGCAGCCACAGCACTAGCTATCAGACAAAGTGATTCCATAGTTTTAGGACACTCCCTGACAGTACAAGTCCCACACTCCGTGGAAGTTCTTTTAAACCGAACACAAACTCAGCACTTGACAATTGCACGTTTAACAGGTTATGAATTGACACTGTTTCAGCCACACATAGAAATCAGACGCTGCAACGTTCTGAATCCTGCTACACTGTTACCATCAGTTAATTCAAATCCAGACCCACATGACTGTGTGGAAGTAGTTAACATTACGACAAAGCCAAGACAAGACCTGACAGATATTCCGTTACCAGATCCCGACCTGACACTTTATGTGGATGGTTCATGTATGAGAACTAGTACAGGAGAACTAGTCGCCGCATATGCAGTGACTACTGACACTGAAGTTATTAAGACACACCGTATTGACACTCTGTCCGCTCAAGCAGCAGAGCTAGTTGCTCTGACACAAGCCTGTATACACGCCAAGAACTTGAAAGTTAATGTTTACACAGATTCACGTTACGCATTTGGAGTTGTACACGACTTCGGAGTGCTCTGGCAGGAGAGAGGTTTCATGACTTCTCATGGAACCAAGATTCAGCATGGTTTCCTTATTCAAGCTCTGTTAGATGCCATACATTTACCGACATCCATCGCTATCATGAAATGCAAAGCACATACGAAAGTTACTGACATTATTTCTCAAGGTAATGATCTAGCAGATCGCACAGCCAAGCTTACAGCACAGACTCCAGACAGTCCAGTTAACAAGACACACACTCCAGATCCGACTACATGTATGACAGTTAAGGACCCTACACAAGATGTCATAGATATCCAGTTACATGCTACTCCCGATGAAATCAAGAAATGGTCTGTACAAGGAGGGGTCCAGACAGATCAAGGATGGTTAACAAAGGGTAGAGCCACATGGTTTCTCCCCGACTCTATGGTTCAAGTCATTATTAATACCGCACATAGTCCAGCACATTTAGGAGAAAAAGCAATGTTAGACAGTATCCAGAACATTTGGTTCAACAAGCATTTACGAGCTGCAGCCAAGCAGAAAGTCCGTACCTGTATGATATGTTGTCAGTTTAATCCAGGTAAAAGTGTCCCGGTGGAACAAGGTGGTTTCCAGCCCCCTGATCATCCTTTTGAGGTCCTCCAGATGGATTATATTCAGATGGAGCGATGTCGAGGTTTCAAGTATGTCCTTGTAGTTGTATGCGCTTTGTCCAGGTGGACAGAGGCATATCCAGTCCCAGATTACACAGCCACGACCACTGCCAAGCAGTTGGTTCGTGAATTCTTCCCTCGATATGGACTCCCTAGAGTCGTATATTCTGATAACGGTCAGCCATTCTCATCTGAACTCATGAAGCACGTTTCCCTGTTGTTAGGGTACCAGTGGAAGTTCCATTGTGTACGCCATCCTGAAGCAGCCGGTCTAGTCGAGAGACATAATCAGACTCTGAAAATCCGCATAGCCAAAGTATGTAAGGAAAAAGGTGTGGACTGGCTAGTAGCTCTGCCAGTCGCTTTATTTTATATGCGCATGGTCGCACATTCCAGATCAGGTCTGTCCCCGTATGAGGTCGTTTTCGGCCGCCCCCCTAACATGTGGGGTACTCCTAGACCCCGAAGTATTACTGATGTTTCATGTAATATGCTGACAGATTACCTAGCTTCCTTGATGTCTGCCCTCAACTCATGTCGTTCACAGGTTGCCGCCGCATTTCCAGACAATACCGAGGTGGCACCGCATGAAATCGTTCCAGGTTCGCTGGTGATGATCCGAAATTTTGACAGATCAAGTCCGCTGGAACCTCGTTGGAAGGAGCCACGTCAGGTTCTCTTGACCACCCGTACTGCCGTCAAGCTGGAAGGCAGGAAGGGGTGGATACACCTTTCTCACGTTAAACTTTTTAAAGGACTGAAACCCGTCTTTAAGAACATTTCCCAGGATTCCAAGGATTCCCAGGATTTTAAGGACTGTCCCGCAAAAGACATTGTTACAACCCCTTCCCTGTTAGAGAAAACTCCGCAGCAGGAGTATAAGTTAAAGCTCCGGTCTAGTAAAATAAGTCAGTCAGTTTGATTGTATAAGTCCTCCCCTAGGTGAAACGGTTAGACTGTTTCTGACATGTATAAAATAGACCCCCATAGTGAGAGAGTCAGTCACAATTCAATTCAATGTATCGTTTTTCTAAGTTTCATATTATTTCTCAGCATAATGATTTCCTGCACTAGTTACGCACTTTTCCTGTGTTTTTCAGTTCCTCATGTAAATAAGTCTGCTAATGTTACAGTAGAGCACACGTTTAGTGATCTGCCTCCTCATGAACTCTCTTACCGCCTCGCTATGCGTAACAACACATTTATCCGCATGTTACATTACTCACACCAGACCAGCAATGCCACTAATTGTTGGGTGTGTGGTCGACTCCCCCCTTTCCAGACACCGAAGGGAGTTCTGCCACTCTTTCCTTATCCATTTTCACATAATGGTTCGTGTGGGGCATGGTCCACGTTAACGTCATCCTTAACAGATATGTCTTTTCTTAACAGTACATGTTTCCCAGACAAGCAAGGTTTCCCCCACAGAACAGGTTTAGATCTAGAAAATTAAGTGTATAATTTAGGTAATTATTCGTCGAATTTCATGGTCCTGAATGTCCAGTCTGATACTACTCCAGACTCACCTGCTATTTCAGTACTACCAGTCAAAGGCGAATTATGTGTCCGTAGTCAGGGTTCTGTACACGTAGGACATAGTGAATGTACTACTATTATCCAGTATAGTGACAGTGGGAAATCTATTTTTAAAGCTTCACGTCATTCTTATTTTGTTTGTGGTCAAACCGCATATGTCCGTCTGCCCCTCGATTGGGAGGGAACCTGTTACATTGCCTTCCTACTGCCACCTGTTTTTCTAGCCCCACCTGACTACCATAGGAATTCCTTCCTAGTACATACTAGACACAAGAGAAATCTCCCGATTGTCGATTATACTGAAACTGCTGCAGAGCAATTTATTGATATTGATAAAGGTGTGTTCCCTTATTTAGGTACAGTTGTAAACAGTAAGCTAATCCGTAGGTTAACAAGAACCCTTGAAGCAGTAGTAGATGAGACTGCCTCCGCTCTAGGTAATTTAACCGAAGAGCAATCCTTTATGAGAATTGTTGTGCTCCAGAATCGTCTCGTCCTTGACGTCATACTGGCCGATAGGGGCGGGGCCTGTAGAGTTCTCGGATCTAGTTGCTGCATTTTCATTCCTAATAACGCGCCGTCTGTTTATTCAGCTATAACCAGACTTCATAAAATTGCCCATCTGTTACACCAAGACCCAGGCACCTGGACATGGTCCGGTTGGTTCTGGAATATAATTTCCGCATGGGGATGGAAAATCCTGTCCTTTCTAGGTATTGCAGTAGCGATCATATTCAGCTGTTGCCTCTGTATACAATGTGGCCCTGCGATTTGCGGCATTTGTGCTACCTCTTGTATTCCTAGTCCCAAGCCCCGTTCTAAATCCCGTTCCAAGACAATTCGAGATGAGCAAATGATACTATATGAAATGATAGATGGTATCATGAATATTGATGTTTCCTGATGGAAACGTAGTGACAAGGAGGGAATGTGGAAAAGTAAATTTTGCCATGTTCTGTGTCCCTACGCCTCATCCATCATATGTTATGTGTGCATGACCAATATGCATATGTTATTCCCCATGTCCGATTAATGACGCAATTATAGTTGTGTCCACCTCTAGTATGCCAGTTTACAGTCCTCGTGAATACTACGAATATCAGGCCTATGTAAAGCTACGTTGCCACGTTTCCCAGTGTGCACGTTATTCCATTATAAAGTCCCCGTTTCTAGGCCTCAACAGGGCCCGGACCCTAGATTCAGCTCCGGTCTCCTGAGCCTCGCTAAGGAGCGATACAGCCCCCACCTGTATCCTCGACCTTTCACTTACTTCCTGCCTCGCAGTGCCCGGTGCAGCCTGGCTCTGCCTCTGAGTCTGCCAAAAGTATGTTATAGTTCCAGTTATCAGTTCAGTCCTCCTTCTCTGCATTCCTAAACTACTGAACTGCATCAATAGTTTCCGTCATTGTCTAGCCTTCTCGTCTCCATGTTAGAGAAATACTGTATTTAATGGTCATTTAGTATTCTTCATCACGCACTACATGTAGAATAAATGCATGCTCCAGTCTTAGAGTCAAGTTAGCTTTTCCCCTCATGACTTCTAGTTTATATCAACATGTTCCCTAAACATCAGATACTAGATAGGGTTTAGGTACATGTCGCTCCGACCCTCCAGACTTTAGTCTCTGCTCCTAGCACAGAGTTCATAGCCCCCAGCTTCTCCTAGTAATACGTCATTGCCAGTTTACGCGCACCACCAGGTCAGAGGTCCCGGCTCCTTAGGTAGCCCCCTCCTATGTTTCCGCCCTATTCATGACATATTCTGTTACGTTTGCATCACATGTCTATGTATACTCCCAGTTACACCTACTTTTACTCTTATCTTTCGCGACTGCTACGCGTCACGCCTTCTGCTCCACCCACTGCTACGCTTACTGCAATGTAATGCTATGTGTTTGCGCTATGTATAAATGCTCTTGTATTGTTATTAGAAGTTGGCGCGCTCATCCCAGACCTAGCCCCAGCAGCTGCTGGGTCATCCTGTGCAGGTTGTCCTGTCCCTGTCCTTATGCTGTAATAAACCTGCAGAAACTCCTACTACCTCGAATCTTGACTCTTATTTATTGAGCTATCTGTTATGATATATGCCTAGTCAAAAATAGGGTATTATTTATTTATTTACCACAGTTGTAACACAGGTAATTCTAGACAGTGTCTTTTTTGGTTGTGGCTCAAGCAGGTGTTCCCTGTGCGTGTACCAGGCTCTTTTCATGGTCCTTCTCACTAGTTTTCTAGGGTACCCCCTGGTAGTTAGTTTCTTGCATAAGATTTCAGCCTCTAGGAAGAAGTCATTTTTGAATTTACAATTTCTTCTGATCCTCAGAAACTGGCCATATGGGAGGTCATCCCTGAGTGCCCTAGGGTGAGCGCTATGGTATTCGAGCAGGGTGTTACTCTCGGTCGGTTTTCTGAAGAGGGTGGTGTATATTTGTTCATCCATGCATTTAATTGTGACATCTAGGTAATCTACTTGATGTCTGTCGTAAGTAAAGGTGAATTTAAGATCAGGCTAACTAGTGTTAAGCCATTCACAGAATTCTTGCTGAGTGTTCTCATCTCCGCCCCAGATCATGAGGACATCGTTGATGTACCTGTGCCATAGACAGATTTTGTCACGGCAGGGGTTTATACTGTTGAGAATGATGTTGGACTCTAGGTCATCCACAAACAGAATGGCAAAGTTGGGGGGCAAAACGTTTGGTTTGGTTAGTGCCAAACCGAACCTTTTTATTAAAGATAATTGTGCATGTAAGTAAATTCATCATGCCACTGGGAGCACGAAAAATCACTGTGTTAAGAATGCATTACGTAGGGCCAATTGCTAATCTCATTTACCTTATTGCAGTTTCAGGAAGCTCCCCAGTCCTGATGATGATCTAAAATTATAATAGATCGAAACGTCGTCGACCCATCCAAGGAAATGCCCCCACCCCATTGTATATAGCTTTGTGGACTACACCTTGTTGTTATGTGACATTTCGTTATGTCTCACTTTGTTCACTTATGTCACGTTATGCACCTTGTCACTCATGTGAGCACCTGAAACGCCTTCTTACATGTTAAGAGTTGAAAATAAATGACTGTCTATATGTTTCCCTACATATTCAGCTCCCAAGCGTGACTTAAATATATGCTCTAGTTCCTTAGGACCTATTCAGGCCACCATTGAACCATTGTTTTTCTTAAATTTGCTTCCGCCTGTGCGCTCCAGTGCGGTTGTTTTCTGTAATCTCTTCAGGGTTCCTACTGGGCTTTCTGCTCCCTGCTTAGAGGCTGTCTTTCACCTGCTCCTATCCTCGCAGGGCGGTTTCTGAGGCACTTTTGAGTCCGTTTCCTGTCTTAGGGGGTGGAGCCGGTTGCTTGGCAACGATGTTCTCGCCCCTTTTTAGGGATTTTCCCCTTCTTCTCTCTGAGTGTGTTTGTGTCAGTATGGAGGGTAAACTCTCTGGGAAATGTCCTCGCTGGTCTTCTGGTTCTGATTCGGATCCAGTGGCCCAGCAGCCTGCAGGCATGGACTTGATGTGCTCCAGTCCATGATTGATAGGGCTGTGACCTCTGCTTTGGCGGCTCGAGATGTCCCGGTGCCTCTGGTTCCTAGGGGTCCTTCTCTGCCTGATCCTGTCTCTGATGGCTCAGATGATGAGCAGCGTGGCCGCTTTGTTAAGGGTCACGCACTTAAAGGACAATTTGGCTTTCCCGTCTGTTGCTCCTCTGGCTGAGGATGAGGATTATTTCTCCCAGTACTGCCGTAGGGAGCCTGACGCCCTTCCTGTTCACAAGGCTGTCAGGGGTCTTCTGTCTCGTAAGTGGGCTGATGTTGAAAATGCTGGTTTCCCACAGTTCCTCGCCAAGAAATATTCTCACCAGGACTTTCTGCCTGAGTTTCCTCCTAATGTTAAGGTGGATTCTCTCATGGTGGGTCTGGCGTCCAGTGGTTCAATTATATCTGAGGACGCCTCTCCCAGTGACCCGGTGGATAAGAAGGTGGACGGTGCTGCCAGGCGGGCCTACTTTGCTGCTAACTTTTTGATCCGGGCGGGGGCCTATTCCTCGTAGGTTGTGCAATCTCTGCCTCATGACTTTCAGGTCCTATCTGAGGCCCTCCAACAGGGGGAGGACGTTAATCGCCATATGTCCCTTATGGAGCAAAAGGTTTGTTTGTTATCTGACATCTCTTTTGACTCTCTGTCTGCTGCTGCTGCCATTTCTGGCTCCATTATATCTGCTCGCCGGAACATTTGGATGCGCTCCTGGAAGGTGGAAGCTTCTCAGAAGGCCCGTCTTTCCCGCTTGCCCTTGGATGGAGCCAAATTGTTTGGGTCTAGGCTTGAGGATCTTCTTAAGAAGTCTGTGGAGGATCGTAAGCTTCTGATGACTCAACGTCCTCCTCTGAGGGGTCGGGGCTTTGGCTACAGGCATGCTTTTGGGAATCCCCCGTCTGCTGTGAGGGGTTCCTCCCAGCCCTTTCGAGGGAGGGGTCGTGCACGTGGCACCCCCTTCTCTGCCAAGTCCCAGCAACAGCCTGCTGGTCCTGCCCTCCCCGATGCCTCTGCAAATCCTTATTATCTCACAGTGGGCGGCCGGATCGGTCTGTTTTCTTCTGCTTGGGCTCTCAACGTCACCGATCCCTGGGTTCTTCGCCTAGTGGTAGAAGGTTATTCTATCGTCTTCTCTTCTCCTCCGTCAGATCTTTTTGTCCCCACTCATCAGAATCCTCTGAGGCTGTTGGGGTTGCGTCGGGGGATCCAGAATCTTCTCCGGAAGGGTGCCATCGTGCTTGTTCCCAAGCCGGAGATGGGGCAGGGTTGCTGCTCCCTGATGTTCCTGGTGCCTAAGCCGTCTGGGGACTTTCGCCCTTTCTTGGACCTCAAGACCGTGAACCTCTATGTGCCTTACCAGAGGTTCAAAATGGTGACTTTGCAGCGGATTCTGCCACTTGTTTCCTCGAGGGCTTTCCTATCGTCCCTGGACCTTTTGTATGCTTATTACCACATCTCTGCGCATCCCCTCTCCCGGCGTTATTTGCGGTCCTTTGCCCTGGGTCAGCATCCAGTTTTGTGTTCTCCCCTTTGGGTTGGCTTCTGCCCCTCGGTGTTTACTAAGGTCCTAGCTCCCCTGGTGGGTCTTGTGCATGCTCAAGGGGTGCTGACGTTTCCTTACCTGGATCATTGGTTAATCTCTTCCTCGTCTTTTCTTAACGCCCTGGAGGATGTGGCGCTGGTTTGGCTTTGCCTGGAGTCTCGTGGGTTCCTGGTGAATGTCAGCAAGTCCCACCTTGTTCCTTCACAGGTACTTCAGTTCATCTGAGCTCTATTCAACAC
The DNA here is from genome assembly GCF_964261635.1 of Lissotriton helveticus. NCBI lineage: Eukaryota > Metazoa > Chordata > Amphibia > Caudata > Salamandridae > Lissotriton > Lissotriton helveticus. The sequence goes on along the minus strand of NC_136057.1, from coordinate 1,405,474,516 downwards.
CAGGTTGGGGATGGTGTTTCTGCCTCCGGATCACCTGCTCCGTCTCCGGTCTCATCTGGAATCCCTCCTGTCGAACTCTTCTGCCTCCGCACGGACCTGGTTGCGGGTTCAGGGGAACATGTCTGCCTCTCTCTTCCTGGTCCCTTGGGCTCGTAGACACCTCTACCATCTGGTGTATCACCTTCTGTCACACTGGGATCCGATGTCCCTCGACTACGAGGCCCCTGTTCCTAACCACCGATGCCAGCCCTTGAGGTTGTGGGGCCACCCTCGGATCTCTCTCTGCCCAGGTTGCTTGGTCCCCCACGGAGAGCTGGATGTCTTCGAACTGGAAAGAACTGCCTGCTGTCTTCACGGCTCTCGTGCACTTTGCACCTCGCCTACGGGACTTGTGGGTTCAGGTCCAGACGGACAATCAGGTGGCTTGAGCCTACTTGAACCATTTGGGGGGCACTCACTCTCCTCTTTTGGCTCTCCTGGCGGATCAGATTGGGTCTTTGGCGGAGGACAAACTGCTGGGTCTGACGGCTGTCTTATCTGCCGGGGAGGGAGAATGGGCGTGCGGATCAGCTGAGTCGCCTTCTTCCTTGTTCTGTCTCTCTGTCCCTGTCTCCTCTGGTCTTTCGGGAGCTGTCGGAGAGGTTCGGGAGGCCCTGATTGGATCTCTTTGCGTCCCCTCAGGATGCTCTTCTGCCGAGGTTGTGCGCCCTTCTGCCTTGCGTGGAGGTGTGGGGGGTGAATGCCCTGAGTTTCCCTTGACCTCAGGGTCTTCTCTATGCCTTTCCTTCTTTTCCCCTTCTCAGCAGGGTTCTGGCAAAGATCAGGGCGGAGAGGGTGTTGGTGCTGTTGGTGGCTCCCCTTTGGCCTCGTCAGTCTTGGTATCCCCTCCTTCTTCGTCTGGCGGTTGCTCCTCCTTGGATGTTCCCACTGTCACCTGCACCTCTCCGCTTTCCTCACCTGTCTCAGCCTGTTGGGGTTGGGTGTTTGGAAATTGAAATGCGTAGGCTAGTCTCCCTGGGTTGTTCCTCTGCTGCTTAAGGTCTACGAGCGCCACTGGCGGAATTTCTCCACTTGGTGTTCTTCCCGGGGGTTTCTCCCTGATTCCTGTGAGGGAGGTTCTGTCCTTGAGTTCCTCTGGGATGGGTTTTTGCTTGGGCTGTCGGTCTCTACACTCCGCAGCCAGTGGTCCGCCATTAAGGCTTTTGGTGGGTCCTCTCTCGTTCCCTTTGAGTCCTTGGCTTCGCGCCTTCTGCGCAGTTTCTTTCTTCGGCGGTCTGTCGTTGCTTCTCTTTTCCATCCCTGGGATCTTCCCTTAGTCCTTCATGCCTTGCAGGTTTCTCCCTTTTAGCCTCTGCCTTCAGTTTCTCTGGAGTTTCTCACCCTGAAGGTTTGCTTTATGGTGGCCATTACTTCTGGCCGTTGTTTGGGGGAACTTGGGGCCTTGCTTTGTCATCCTCCCTTCTTACGTTTTTTTCCTGACAAGTTGGTCCTTCGTCCTGACCGGGCTTTTCTTCCCAAGGTTTCCTCGGCTTTTCATTTGTCACAGGATATTGTCCTGCCTGCCTTTTTCCCTTCCCCTTCTACTGATGAGGAAATACGACTCCATTCCCTAAATTTTACCAAGGCTCTGTTGATCTACCTGGAGCGTACTGCCTCCTTTCGCCAGGTGGATTTTTTGTTTGTTACCTTTGGTGTTGCCCGGCAGGGTCATTGCCCTACCATGGCCACTCTTTCTCATTGGGTACGTTCCACTGTCTCCCTGGCCTACCGGCATTGGGGTGTGTCCCTTTCTCCGGTCATTCAGGGTCAGTCTACCCGGGGTTTGTCTTCCTCCTGGGCTTCCTTCAAGGGGGCTTCCCTGAAGGATCTTTGTGCTGCAGCTACCTGGTCCTCCCCTCACACTTTCGTTTCCCATTATAGATTAAGGATGGGGGAGGTTTTTTCATGGGATTTTGGTTCCGCTGTCCTTGCGGCTGTCCACTGATTGTGTTTCTTGTCTGCATTGATTAAAATTATTTTTTTTTATGGCATCTTGGTGTCTGTTCCTTGTACGTCTTGAGCTTGGGTATACGCTCCTTGGTTACTGTGATGAGGGAGACGGAGGAGGTTGGTAATGACTCGGTTACTTACCGGTAATGTTCAGTACTCCGAGTCATAGCAAAGAACGTCCGGTCGAACTAATGCAGGAGGAGATCGGCTTGCGCCCCATGTCATCCCATCTCCATGAATGCGGAAAACAAACATTCTGGGAGCAGGTACGCCGGGCAGGAAACACTGCCGCAATTCCGCGACCCCCACTGGTAGCAGCGAGCAAACCAAGGTGAGGCCGCAAGTGCAGGCAGAGCCAAATAATACAACAGAAACCCAAGCTGCCAGAGCCCGCTAGTGCAGGGCTGAAGAAAACATCAGAGCCCCACACCACCAGAGCCCGCTAGTGAAGGGCACTGAAAATAGGCGCAAGGGGAGATGCCCTTGCCACCATACGTTAGCCACGAGGTGTGGGGGAAAAGGAGGGAAACCTAGAAAATGAGCCTGCTAGAGCAGGACCTCGCCCCGACTTACCTGAAACGTGCAGATGGAGAGGAAGTGGGATGGGTCGACCCTCCACTTATACTGGGTCAAGGGTGACGGGGGTTGGCCAAGTTGGGGCGGTATGGGAGGATAATTTGCTTTGGAGGGTTCTGGTATGGAGCTAAAGCTCACTATGTAATTCTGGTGGCGAGGAAGATTTACGAGGAGGTAATGAGAGATTACCCTTGAAAAGCAGCCTATTCCTAAAGAAAATGCCCACGGTCAGTGCCACGACTTACGGGTTGGACGGTATATGTAGCCAGGTGCAGCTCAGCATGCAGAAAGAAATACATCTTACTTGTGATTCTAGTTCTCCTAAAAAAAATCAAATAAAGTTTCTTATTTATGGGCGTATTTACATCTATCTGTCTGCCATTCTCCCCTCTCTCTAATTTTCCCAAAGTGAGAATTTTTAGGCTTCTTGCACCACCCTTTTCCTAGTTGTTTCCTGTTACTAATGTCTTGAAGTGGCACTTTTAAAAAAAAAATGTTGGTTCTTTTGATTTTTGCTTGTGGTGGGGTAGTTTGTTGTCGTACTACAACCTTGTTTGGGCCCATCCCCAGGCACTCGCACTGAAAGAGTGAGAACAAGAGAGGCGCCGGATTCCAGCGAAAACTGACTTAATCCATGTATAGCACCTGAGGACGCGCGACAAAAGTGGTGTCCTGACTACTTCTGAAAACAAATCTATTCCGAAGGAACCAAATGGGAAACTACACACAGGGAAAAGTTACAGAAAAGAAGTAAGGACGGGGCACCATAAAACCTAAAGATAACTGGGATTTCTAAATATTCATTTCTCCCTCCCTGAAAGCAAGTCGGGCCAGTGTTTTGGTTGGCTTTTGTAGTGGAGTAAGCTCCTCAATCAATGGTGTGTGTGACATTTGTTTGCAGTGAAACCATGGAAGACGCGATAGTTCCAGGCGGCACCAATGATGATGCTTCATCCTGAACGGATAGGCCTCGTTCTGCGCAGCATCTGAAATAAAAGGTTACGAGACTGTCCTCCCTCGCACCCGCGCGTGCTTCCTTCCTTCCTTCCTATAGCGGCACCTGTGCTGAGCCCTCTGGGGGAGCGCGCTACCTCTTCGTTCCTTCCACAGGAAGATGCAGACATCCCTAGGTGCGTGACAGGGACGGTGTTGGCCAGGGAATGGAGAGAAAAACTGGAGGCCCAGCAGGCCGGTGATGGACGAAACAGTTGCCAATTGTGTGCTTGAACAATAGGGGCCGAATAACAAACACCTGCTAACGATGGGAACGTCTGTTTGCCTTCTGAGATGCGTGGAGGATGAGTCTATTTCGTTTCGTGTGTGTTTTAATTTTGTGCGTTACATGGTTTTTCCCACGGTTTTATTTGGATGGTTGCCATAGAACTTCACCTAATGTGATGTCAAAGACCTCTGTACATAACACTCGTTATCAGCTTTTGCCAAATAACATCTTCCTGATATCCAAAACGTGCTTGCTTCCACCTCGGATGCCAAGTTTACCAATACTTTTCTAACATAGCAAATGCCTTGCAAAGAATGCACACCATAGCAAACACTTTGAATTGCAATTGCATCTGCCAACAAGCTCCCCATGCAGGAGAGTCCCTTTGTATCTCAAGTTCCTTGGCAACTGGCCACCACGAATCACACATGCACTTAAACTCCAGACCCCTTATATCAAATAAACATGGAGATCCTGTATTCTGATACCGAATAACACCTGATTTCAAGTCCTCTGATTTCAGTTTCCCTGGTCATTAATTCTTCTGGCATAAGACCCTCTTGATATTTTTCCTTCTGATATTAGATTTCCATGAGGGTCAATTATTCAATATCCTCCGGCTCTTTGATCCTCTCTGGTATCAGACTCCTGTCTGAAGTACCCTAGAAACCAGTCTATCTGATGCAACTTCAGTGTAGCAGGGTTTTCTTTGCTTTAAGGTGTGACACTAACAATAGAACTCTTGCCTCATACCTTCAAAGAATGAATTCCACAGGCAAACTGAGATCCTAACCGTTAGAGGGAAAAATGGGCAGTGCCTCCAGGAGGTGTGGTACCCATCCGGTAATCTGAAATTGAAACTGGTATAAAGGTAGTTAGATATGTTCGATGCAAGTACTGGATCTCAGAAATTGTACATGACGCACAAAATAGAAGAACGAATGGGACACCCTTAGAGAACAACCTAACATCTGTGAGAACACTGTCACCACTCCTAATCTGCCACACCTTGAGAACTGAAATGATTATCTGAAAGAGACAATTAGTTATGTATTCCTCATCTTAGAATTACCCCCAGGCGTCAGACTGGATCGGGAGAACCTTTTTCTTCAGCAGTACCCTGTGCGTCGATAGGTGGCGTCGGTCGACTCTACGTTCGTCGTTGGCGTCGTGGGTGCCGGAATGACATCGCAGTATGTACTTAGATGCCGCGCGCTGACGTCAGTTCTTTCTTTTTCCGCGCCAGCCAGCGCAGATACGGAGAGAGCTGTACCTCGAGTGACTTTTTGACTCTATTTTTGCGACTTTTGTCAACATCTTTTTTGAGTCATTCGCCTACTGGTGTACGGAGGGATGTCACGTCGGATCAGCTTCAAGGCTTGAGACTCCTGTCGCAAATAATGTCGGTCATGAACCCGCACCTCGTGTGCTTTTGGTGCCTGGAGTGCGACCACGACCCAAAGTCCTGCTCTGCCTGCCGGGCCATGAACCCGAAGTCTTTGCGGGAGTGGTCCCGAAAGCTTCTGGAGGCCCGGTGGTCAGTTCCGTGGCGTTCGAGGTCCCGGTCAAGAAGGAGATCACGTACCAGTCACGGAGCCACCACCACCTCTCGTCATGGAAGTCTTCGTCTTCGGGTAAGTCGAAGCACAAGAAGAAGGCGAAGAAGCATCGTCGCTCTTCACATTCTCCCCATCCATCAGCCAACGCGGGTAGCGGAAGGTAGTTGTCCAACTCCGTCCGCGGAGCCTGTTGGGTCGACTCCGGCCTTCCCTCCCTTTCCGGGAGCTGGAGCAATCCCTGCCCAGCTTCAAAGCTTTTGCGAAGCCTTGCATTCCATCTTTGGGCAGCCCGACTCCGCCAGTGTGCCCTCGGGCCCGCAGACTCTGCTGGGGGCTCTAGGCCTTCGATGTCGGCGTCTTCGGTGCCGCAGGGCCCCCAAGGATCCATGCCTAGATCCAGATCAGCATCTGTCGACCTTGTAACACCTTCTCCAGCGCCGAATCCAGTGACAACACCTCCGCCCCCTCTGACGCCGGTTGTGTCCCCAGACGACGTCGACCCCTGCCTCCCCCTCGATGTGGACACAGAGGCGGACAGACGTCAGCTGACATCGGGACCGATGTCGACTGGTACTTTTGTACATTATTTGTCCCCTGGTGTTTCCTATCGCCCTGAGTGGCTACCAGAGGAGGGGGAGGAGGACTGGGAGGAGTCTGTGGACCCTCTTGCATACCAGTTGGAGGATCCAGACTGGAGAGAGGAGTTGGGTGAGGCCAGTGGTTTGGATACGTCCCCAGACCATGGCATGCTTTCTCCCCCTACCGTGGCTACTGAGGAGGGTGCAACTTATGCAGTGGTGTTGCTTGGGGCGGCCAAGGCCTTAAACCTCGAGCTTCCTACGGTGGCAGTCAGGACTAACCTCCTGACCGAGACGCTTCAGCCGGCAGCGGCCTCTTTGGAGCCCCTGCTGCTGTTCACTGAGGCCCTTACGGACTTCCTTTAGGGCACTTGGTCCAAGCCCAACCCAGGGGCATTTTCCTCTCCCAACACCCCACCCCTGAGAGCTTGGTGGTCCAAGCCTCGACTTCCAAGGGTGCATTCCCTACCGTACCAGCTGGTAGGGAATACAAGAAGCAAGACCACCTTGGTAAGAAGATGTTTTCTTCCTCCTGCTTAGGACTGCGGTCGGTGAACACTGCATGTCTCTTGGGCCGTTACTCCCACTTGGTGTGGGACACAGTTGCACAGGTGCTGCCACAGTGCCCAAAGGAGGCCCAGGCCGCGCTCTCCTGTGCAGTTGCCGAAGGGAGAGACGCATTGAAGTTCTCCATTCGTTGTGGGCTGGACACCACCGACTCAATAGGCAGGACGATTTCCACATCAGTAGCCCTAAGACCCTACACCTGGTTGAGGTCTACTGGCTTTTCGGATGATGTCCAGCATACGCTTTTGGACATGTCCTTTGATGGGCGTCACTTGTTTGGCGACAAGGTGGACAACGTGCTTGAGCGCTTTAAGGACTCCATGGCTACAGCCATGTCCTTGGGCCTCGCATCCACCTCCTGCTCAGCGCAGTCTGTCTTTCGCCTCCACAGAAGGGGTGCCCCACCACGTCTCGCCCAGAGCCACAGGCCTAAGCAAGCTGTGCAGCTTCTGCACGGCAGGGGACGGTGCACCCACCGTTGTGGGTCTGGGGGCCAGCGAGCAGGCCAGACCACCAGCGCCCCCTCTGCAGCAGCCTCCAAGCCCTCCTAGTCCGACCTTTCAGGACCACCATTTGCCAGTGGGCGGCAGGATTCGCCATCACATCCCCCACTGGCTCAACATCACGTCGGATAGGTGGGTTTTCCAGATAGTCCGAAGGGGCTGCTCCCTCCCCTTCAAGACTACCCCTCAATCCATGCCACCTCAGACCCATGGCATGTCGGAGGATCACTTGGCCCTTCTACAACAGAAAGCTATGGCTCTCTTGGCCAAGGGAGCCATCGAGCGAGTTCCTGCCCCAGCATTAGGTTGTGGTTGTTATTCCCACTACTTTCTGGTGCCCAAGAAGGACAAGGGCCTGTGTCCTATCTTGGATCTCAGGATCGTCAACTGCTTCCTCTGGAAGGAGAAGTTCAAAATGTTGACACTCCCTCAGGTCCTGTCTGCTCTAGACTCTGGGGACTGGATGTCAGAATTGGCCTTGCAGGGCGCTTATTTTCAAATCCCCGTCCTGCCGGCCCACCTGCATTACCTGCGGTTCACGGTAGCCCACGAGCACTTTCAGTTTACCATGCTCCCCTTTGGACTTACCAGCACCCCTCTGGTGTTCACAAAAGTGATTGTGGTGGTTGCAGCTCATCTGCGTAGATCAGGGGTTCCAGTCTTCTCCTATCTCAACAACAGGCTGTTGAAGGCGGGCTCGCCCCAGGCTGTCGTCTCCCACCTGCAGACTACAGCAGGCCTCCTGCATTCGCTGGGGTTCACCATCAATATGCTGATGTCACACCTGATCTCCTCTCAGAAGCTCCTTTTCATCGGAGCGGTTCTGGACACAGCGCAGTTTCGGGCTTATCCTCCCATTCAGCAAGTCCGGGATATTCGAGCTATGATTCCAATCTTTCAGCCTCTATTCCGAGTTTTGGTCAGAATGACCATGAGACTACTGGGCCTCATGGCCTCCTGCATCCTGCTGTTGGACTATGCTAGGTGGCATATGCAGCTGCTGCAGTGGGACCTGAAGTTCCAGTGGGCACAGCATCAGAGGAATCTTTCTGATTGTGTCCAGATCTCGAACGGCACTGCACGCCAATTGCTGTGGTGGCTAACAAACCAGGATTGGGTCAACGGCAGATGCCTCTCCCTACCCCTATCAGAGTTCACAGTGGTGACAGATGCATCACTGCTGGGGTGGGGCGGCCACATGGGAGAGGCGGAGATCAGAGGCTTCTGTTCTCCAGCGGAGTCCGGGCTCCACATCAACCTTCTGGAGCTTCAGGCGATTCGTCTTGCACTAAAGGCATTTCTTCCCTCTGTCTGGGAAGAGTAGTGCAGGCGTTCATAGAAAACACCACCACCATGTGGTACTGCAACAAGCCTGACCAGCCTTCTCTTTTCAAGTCTCCTATTTTAAATTGCTTCCTTAAGGACATTACTCACTTGTTTCCACCAACCCCATTCGTAATGCCCCAGTGGGACTTGATCCTGGTTCTTACCGATCTTATATGCGCTCCCTTCGAGCTGCTACATAACTGTCCTCGCAGACATCTGACACTTAAGACTGCCTTTCTGGATACCATCACCGCTGCTCGCAAGGTGAGTGAACTTCAAGCCCTTTCTTCTAAACCTCCTTTCCTGGCTGTTCATCTGGACAAATTTGTCCTTCGCACTAGGCCTTCCTTCCTTCCCAAAGTGGTTAGCTCTTTCCACATAGGACAGACCATCACTTTACCCACCTTCTTCCCGCCCCTGTATCCTTCTAAAGAGGAAGAGAGGCTCCACTGTCTGGATCCAAAATGTGCGATTTGATTCTATCTGGATCACACATAACAATTACGGGTGGATGACCAGCTCTTTGTTGGCTATGTGGGAGCCAAGAAAGGTCGGGCCGTGCAAAAACAAACCATCTCCCAATGGGGCATTCTTTGCATCAAAATCTGCTATTCCTTAGTGAAAAAGGAACCTCCAGGGGGTTGCGCGTCCATTCAACCAGGGGGTCGGCAGCCACTACTGCTTTGTTATGTGGAGTTCCCCTTCATGACATCTGCCAGCATGCTACATGGACTTCATTGCACACGTTTACCAAATACTACTGCCTGGACAGCCAAGTCCAGAGAGACAGCTTCTTTGGCCGTTCAGTTTTCCAGGACTTTCTGGTGTGAACTTATTTAGCAGACTCACCTCCAGGGTTGGTATTGCTGGGGTATTTAGTCTAAGGTGAGGAATCCATAACTAATTGTCTCTTTCAGATGAACAAGTTACTTACCTTCTTTAACAATAGATCTGTAAGAGACCTAGATTAGGTATGGATTCCTCACTGCCCCACCCATCCTCCCCGTTCTGCAAACAGACTTCTAGGGTAAGGGACTCCCTTTCAGGGTCCGAGTTTTGTGCACTAGTGGTCAGTGTCTTGCATGGCTCTGCGCTTCTGGCGTGGAATGTCGTATAAGTAGATACCGCGACGTCATTCCGGTGACCACGACACCAACGACGAACGCGGAGTCGACCGACGCCACCTATTGATGCGCAGGTGTACGGCTGAAGAAAAAGATTCTCCGGATCCTGTCTGATGCCTGGGGGTAATTCTAAGATGAGGAATCCATAACTAATCTCTGTCTCTTACAGACATATCGTTAACGAAGGTAAGTAACTGTTCTTCAGGAACAAGAACATTAATGAACAGTAATATGTTAAACCACTCCCTTTTACGCATGAAACACTGATTACGCTGGAACAGAACAGAACAGTATGTCCACCTATGTACATTGTCTTTCATGGAACATGGAAAAACAGAAACACCATGGCACATGACGAACTGTGATCCCTGATGTGACTAAAGGTCTAGAGTCTACCTCCACAGCAATCCTATGGAACTGATGTGGAGGCAAGGACCTTTTTTTACATTTATTTACATCTCTGTTACACTTTCTTCACATTCTCACAAAGAAACACAGCCCAGGTAATTGAAAGTTCAAAAGCCCCTGTAAATGAATAACCAAACAATTGGAAAGTTTTGAACAGTGACCATTCAGAGCTGTAAAACTTAGGATCGGCCTGCACGTAGGCTACCTTGTATCATCCTTTTTCCACACTTCATGCAAAAAGTCAGGTCCAACTCTTTGAAGTGCGGGTATACTGCTCTGCTGGGAGACATCCAGAAAACCCTCTGCGTACAGAGAAGGAAGGGAGTTCCGTTAAGTCTGTCACGTGTCTAAGTGACGAGTTTTGTTCCTCCAAGTTGAGAGATGCCTTTTTGTTTAAAAAGCATGAGGTACAGTTAATCGGGGCTACACAAAAGTTGAGCCTGTTTTAGATGTCTAAGCATGTCACAACTACTTTTCGTGACAGGAGAAAGGGCATTTATAAACATGTGTAAAACATGCCTTTAGCATGCAATGTGTTTAGGTCTATCAAATATTGAATTTGACTAGGTTCCACATTCCTCTGCTGCTGGGTGCTACATGAGAGCCAGCTTTAAAAATATTTTGTTAAGTCTAGGTAGAGAGTGGAAAAGCTGTCTCTCTAGTAAAGACTGCGGTTTTAAGCCTGCTCCAAAATGGAGAACTTTGAAATATTTGATCCACTGTAGTTTCCTGCAACACTAAGGGCTAGTACTGTTTGGTGCTAGGGTGGGGGTCAATTTGTCTTTCAAGCAGAGCCAGCCTGACTGCTGTGCCATGTTTACAAATGCTGAGATCAGGAGTGCCACCTTTCTAGAGTCATAGGCGCGGCACAAGGAGGTTCTGCCACACAAGAGAGAAAAGGAAAACCACTGTTTTGCCCCTCACCTTTAAGGGAGATAATGGAAGCCATCCTACTCCCCATGTAAATAAGGAGAGAGGAAGAATCCATATTTTTTCCGCTTATCATAGAAGTGAAATCCATTAGATGGTTTCAAGGTCTAGCAAGGGCCTGTGACAAGGGAGACGAAAGGAAAATAATATTGGTAACGGAGATGCCCAAGATCACACTTGGCGTCAAAGAAGAATACAAGACAGATACAATGAGGAAGCCCTGCACAAAGTATGAATGGCACAACTCAAAGAAAGGGTACTTAAGAATCAGTTTGATATTTAGAATAGCTAACATCCAGGGAGTTCAAGACATACAGATAACAGTATTAATACTAAACTGGACACAGGGCAAAGCACGCTTGAGCTTCACATGGTAAGACAGAAGATCAGTGGAGCCTCACTCACAATTTTGGTGACAGATTCTGTATACAACTGCAGGGCCTGTGAAGCTTATGACTTTATTACTGTAATATAAGGTAACATAAAGATGAGAAAGGCCACCTATGTTACCAGCTGCACTCATGAATCCTGACGATCTCACACATGATTGTGGAAGCCGGTAACAGCAGGGGTGGGGAACATAAAACACAATCATGATGAACAAGGAGCTTGAGAGGACAAGTGCTTTAGAGGAAAGAAAGTGAAGTATATCTAGCACGTGGCAGAAAGAACAAGCATTGGCATAGCCAATAGGTCTCGCCTTTGGGACTTTATAAGTGTTTAGTTATCCAGCACAATATCCTTGGTGCAACACCATCAAGTGTTGCATGGCTAAACACATATAAGGTCCCAAAGGCGAGACCTATTGGCTATGTCAATGCTTGTTTTGAGTGAGTGGATCGTGCAGGTATGCCACCGTGAGGTAAAGATGCCGCAAGTGCTTTTACAGGAGCCCCTGAGACATTGCGCCTCTTCAAAATGTATCTTGGGGCTGGTGTAATACTTCTAGCCCCTGTTCCCGTCTTCTCGCACCCAATGCATCCTTAAATGTCCCATGTACAGCCGGGGTTGACACTCCTATTACCTCCACCCTCCAGTGACACTTTACCGGGTGGTGGTGGACGTGGTGTTGGTGGATGTGGTGGTGGTGGACTTGGTGGTGGACATGGTGGTGGTGGATGTGGACGTGGTGGTGGATGTGGTGGTGGATGTGTTGGTGGACATGGTGGTGGTGGTGGAGGACGTGGTGGTGGTTGTGGATGTGGTGGTGGATGGGATTTGGACATGGTGGTGGTGGATGTGGTAGACCAGGTGGTGGTGGTGGACGTGGTGGTGCTGGACATGGTGCTGGACGTGGTGGTGGTGGATGTGGTGGATGTGGTGGTGGTGGACTTGGTGGTTGTGGTGGAGGTCCTGGTGGATGTGGTGGTTGTGGTGGACATGGTGGTGGTGGATATGGTGGTGGAGAACATGGTGGTGGACGTGTTGGTGGACCTGATGGTGGTGGTGGAGGTGGTGGACGTGGTGGTGGTGCTGGATGTGGTGGTGGTGGTGGACCTATTGGCTATGCCAATGCTTGTTTCGAGTGAGTGGATCGTGCAGGTATGCCACTGTGAGGTAAAGATGCCTCGAGTGCTTTTACAGGAGCCCCTGTGACATTGCGCCTCTTCAAAATGTATCTTGGGGCTGGTGTAATACTTCTAGCCCCCATTCCTGTCTTTTCGCACCCAATGCATCCTTAAATGTCCCATGTACAGCCGGGTTTGACACTCCTATTACCCCCCCCCTCCAGTGACACTTTACCTGTCACGGGTGGTGGTGGTGGACACGGTGGTGGACGCAGTGGTGGACATGATGGTGGACGTGGTGGTGGTGGTAGATGTGGTGGACGTAGTGGTGGACATGATGGAGGTGGTGGTGGTGGATGTGGTGGAGGTGGTGGTGGTGGACGTGGTGGTGGGTGTGGTGGTGGTGGATGTGGTGGTGGAGGATGTGGTGGTGGTGGATGTGGTGGTGGTGGATGTGGTGGTGGGAGTAGTGGTGGTGGTGGACATGGTGGATGTGGTGGTGTTGGTGGACGTGGTGGTGGTGGAAGTGGTGGTGGACGTGGTGGTGGATGTGGTGGTGGACATGGTGGTGGTGGATGTGTTGGTGGTGGACGTAGTGGTGGTGGATGTGGTGGTGGTGGACATTGTAGTGGATGTAGTGATGGTGGTGGACGTGGTGGTAGTGGACGTGGTGATGGTTGACATGGTGGTGGTAGACATGGTGATTGTGGATGTGGTGGTGGTGCTGGTGGTGGATGTGGTGGTGGACATGGTGGTGAACATGTGGTGGACATGGTGGTGGTGGACGTGGTGGTGATGTACTTGGTGGTGGTGGACGTGGTGGTGGTGGACGTGGTGATGGACATTGTGGTGGACAAGGAGCTGGAGAGGACAAGTACTTTAGAGGAAAGAAGTAAAGCATATCTAGCATTTGGTAGAAAGAACAAAAATTGGCATAGCCAATATTTCTCGCCTTAGTGGACTTATAAGTGTTTAGTTAACCAGCACAATAGCCTTGGTGCAACACCATCAAGTGTTGCATGGCTAAACACTTATAAGGTCCCAAAGGAGAGACTTATTGGCTATGCCAATGCTTGTTTTGAGTGAGTTGCTCATGCAGGTATGCCACTGTGAGGTAGAGATGCTGCATGTGCTTTTACAGGAGCCCCTGTGACATTTTGCCTCTTCAGGATGTACCTTGGGTCTGGTGTAATACTTCTAGCCCATATTCCCGTCTTCTCGCACCCAATGCATCCTTAAATGTTCCATGTACAGCCGGTGTTGACACTCATATTACCCTTGCCCTCCAGTGACGCATTACCTGTCATGGGTGGTGGTGGTGTTGGATATGGTGGTGGACGTGGTGGTAGTGGTGGATGTGGTGGTGGTGGGTGGTGGATGTGGTGGTCGTGGTGGTGGTGGACGTGGTGGTGGTGGACGTGGTGGTGGTGGTGGATGTGGTTGTGGTGGTGGTGCACGTGGTGATGGCAGATGTGGTGGATATGGTGGTGGTGGATGTGGTGGTGGTGGACATTGTGGTGGTGGTTGTGGATGTGGTGGTGGACGTTGTGGTGGACATGGTGGTGGTGGATGTGGTGGTGGACAAGGAGCTGGAGAAGACAAGTGGTTTAGAGGAAAGAAAGTAAAACATATATAGCATGTGGCAGAAAGAGCAAGCTTGGGCAAAGCCAATAGGTCTCGCCTTTGGGACCTTATAAGTGTTTAGTTATCCAGGTGGTGGTGGATGTGGTGGTGGACATGGTGATGGTGGACATGGTGGTGGACGTGGTGGGGGACATGGTGGTGGATGTGGTAGTGGTGTATGTGGTGGTGATGGATGTGGTGGTGGACGTGGTGGTGGTGGTGGACGTGGTGGATGTGGTGGTGGTGGTGGACGTGATGGTGGTGGTGGATGTGGTGGTGGTGGATGTGGTGGACGTGGTGGTGGTGGATGTGGTGGTGGTGGACGTGGTGGTGGACATGGTGGTGGATGTGGTGGTGGTGGTGGAGGTGGTGTTGGAGGTGGTGGTGGTGGACATGGTGGTGGACGTGTTGGGTGACGTGGTGGTGGTGGTGCAAGTGCGAGCAAAAGAGAGAGTGAGTGAGGGGGAATGAAAAACAAAGCGCAGAATGCGCCAGATAAACTACTGACAATGATTGAGTTATTCAATGCACTTTATGCCCCGCAGCTGGTAGTAGGAAAGTAACATGCAAACATAATGCAATGAATGTGAACGGACACTTTGGAGAGAGAGCACGAGGGAAAACTTATAATGTGATATTTTAGGGCTCAGTAGTGTCTGCCTTATATTGAGGCTATTGTTAATTGTATGATGAATTGTTGTCTCTGTGCGACCTGCGACAAGAAAGAGAGAGAGCGAGTGACAGAGTGCGAGCTAAAGAGAGAGTGAGTGAGGGGGGGATGAAAAAATAACTCACCCGCGCTGTGTTTAATCACTGTGAATGACTAATGCTGAAACTCAAACAAGCAGCAGCTGTTTTCAAGCACACTCGTGCTTGTGGGGGCATCCGCCTTGTGGAAGCGAGCAGCAGGCCAATTAGCATGCGCCCCGCGGCTCGCTTCCGCAAGGTGGATGCCACCACAAGCACAAGTGTCCATGAAATGGAGCAGACCGATGGCTAAAGGCCCTCCTAGAGCCGCGCATGCGCGCCGCCTAGGTGAGACCCAAAACACATCATACAAGGAATCCGAAAACTAAGGCTTTTGGGATTGTAGGGTACTACACTGGGAAACTGGAAATTAAGGAAACAGAGAAAGACAAGAATTGAGAAATAGGTACTTATAGGAAGTGGAAGAAGTTCAGGAAATAAGGTTGAATTGAAATAGTGCTAGCTCAAAAAACACGGAAACTGTTGAACTTTGTTATCTCTGTAATCAAGAATACCAAGCAAAACAGTACATGTTCAGGAAACAAGGATGGCCTGCAAGACAATGCTTGTTCAAGAAACAAGAATTCACTCCTAATCAGCTGTGGTTCCGGAAACAAGGATGCCGTGCAAAACAGTGCAGGTCATGAAACAGGGGTATACTGCTAAGCTGTACATGTCTAGTAAACAAGGATTTGCTGAAAAGGGCGAGGCACTGAGTCCACCAAACAAGAACATTGCATCAAAAACCGACAATCGCCTGAAGTAAATAGGTTTTAACACAGTTTGTCAATGATCCTGTGCCTCAGGCTTAATCAAGCTTGCATGTAGATCAAATGAGAGAGAGAGGAAAAGGTTTAATGTGGGGGTTAGTTCAGTACAGTAGATATCAAGAAAAACTGGCTCACACTTTTGAAGCTTTAAGTCCCGATCTGAAGGCCACAACAGGTACGAGCAGTGGGCAGACAACCTTGATGAAAGTGTGACTACAGGTCCTGGCCCCTCGCGGGATTCATGCTGCAGGTGATTAATATATCACCGTTTTAAGCAACATAAGGAGGACACTTCCCCTCCTCCACCACACCTTAGCGTGTGCGGCACCACAACTGGCCACATAAATTACACCTGACCATCACGTCCATACACATATGCACTATCACACAGGTCCTGAAGAAAGCCAGCATAAGTAGTAATCTGGCTGAAATATGTAGACCTTTTACTACAGGATATTAGAGACATAATTTAAACTCTACACATATCCGATCTCTCCATTTTTAACACTGCCGGAGGGCCCACAATTAAAAAGATACCTTTATTCCAAAGGGACCCAATGGACAGTTTTTATACTTCACTTTCACAGCACCACTTTGCACTCACAACTTTTTCCACTCTTTTTTTTTTTATTTTTTATTTTTAAGTTCAAGTTTATTGAAACCAAAACATAGCATAGAATACAGAATGTAATACACTCAATCAATGAAAGGTATATGAGATACAAAAATAAAATTGAGAAGGCATAATAAAACGGAATCAATAAACACCTATTCCACTCTTGACTCCAAGAGTTTCAAGTGAAAGCAGTTTCAGGCTTCTCAGTGAGGTAGTGGGGGGGAAGAGCTCAAGACTCAATAGTCAACCAACAGACATAAAATATTATCCAACGTATTTTTAGTTTTCAAGTACAAGAAAATAGCTTAATCATACAGCATTGCTAAGTAATACATATGACAAACGTAGTTCAGTTACACTGATGTATTCCCTGAAGGATCTACTGAAATACACCTATCTCTATCGTGCCTGCATGCCCCCACCTGCCCAGGGCTCTCATGTGACTCGGGCAAATATATGGGAACAGACACAGGCTAGACGCAGGTTATGCTCACTAAGTATTGGCCCATGAATCAATTCAATCGCCTTTTATGCCCAAGAAGTCTGTGAAGCAAAGGTTAGTGTTAGCAGCAACAGGTTCCCATGGGTCACGATCAGGCACAGTCTCTTAATTTGTCCAGAAACAGTACTATGTTACCTTCTCAGTGAAGCTGGTGAGCCTTAAGTATGGGCCAAGGGGGGCAGCGCCTTCACACACTTCAGTATCGGGGTGGGAGTTGAGATGCACAAAATTTGCGTACTTATTAGAAATAACGACAAAATTATGTGAAAGTACATGTAATTACACAAAATGAGGACTCATGATTTTGCACTATAATTTAGCGTCAGTTTTTTCCGCAAGAGAGCATTTTAACAGTAGCACTACAATCAACAGCTGGTCACGTTCTGTTATTCCTGTGCATTCGTTGTAACTTTTTACTGCAAATTGCGTGATTTGCAGGAAATTGTTTTCCATGAATGGCATGAAATTACGCAAAGTGGCATAATGGCGTAATTTAGGCAATTTTGCAGGACCGACAAAACGAAATTCTCAAAATTACATTAATTATGCCAGTATAGGAGCGTGGCTTGCAGCCGAGAAAGATGGCCGCACATTGTACGAGTAAATTACCCGAAATCCGACATAATTCGCGCAGGTGAGAGCACCCAACGTCGGCGGAAAGCTGTGGGAACAAGGGCAGCGTGGAGTTGTCTTGCGCGCCTACGGTGAAAGCCGAGAGTGAAGTGCGGAAAAGCTGTGTAAGCGACGGAGGGCGGAGAGTCGCGGCTGGCCCCGGCTGTGGCCTTACGAGTCTGGAGTCGGCAGCGCCCAGGCGGGAACATTATTCCGGTGATGGCCTGAAGGCTGTTGGAGGTGAGAGGCACAGTGAGGCGAGTTGGGCAGAAGACACCTGAGACAAGGGGAGCTTGGGTGATGGCCTGAAGGCTGTTGGAGGTGAGAGGCACAGTGAGGCGAGTTGGGCAGAAGACACCTGAGACAAGGGGAGCTTGAGATCCTTGTCGACAGAGACTGGGGGTGTCGGCAGGGGACTGCTGCGACGCGTCTGGAGCCCAGACGGTCGTTTGCCCATGGGACGCAGCGGCACGGAGGCCTAGACAGCTGAGGGAACGCCTGATCCCACTAGGCAAGTGGCACCACTAGACCCTGAGGCACCCCGGCAGACCCCTGAGAAGCGGGTTTGAGCCGGTGAGAATTGTGGTGTGGGGTAGAATCCTGTATGCCCTGTACAAGGGAGACAGCGGAGCTGCTGCTTGATCTGAGGTACAGAGCAAACATGAGGCGAAGCACCAGTTAGGGCGCCAATGTGGGGCCTAATCCGGGCCGAACAAGAGTGACCTGGCAGCAAATCCACGGAGAAACGAGAGTGTGTAGGGCTTGATCTGGCCTGGAAGGAACGCTGGAAAGGGGATAGGCGAAGGCGCAGCATCCAGCAGTCCACGGCCAGGACAGCTTCAAGTGGCAGTGAGGGACACGCAGACGAGTGTCTGACCTGCGCAAGGTGGGCACTGGAGACTACCACAGACATACAGCATCTTCACTGGACACTCTTCCCACAGAGCGCGCAAAGGGACACGGCACCTTGTTATGGGCCGCAACAGACTACCGGGACAAGGCCAGTTGAACCACATCGACAAGTATAGGGTGACCATGGGTAGAGAAGACGGCAGTAACAGAGGAAGCCACCAGGGCGACACGGGGAGGTCGATCCTGATCCCTCGCTTAGAGACATTATATCAGCCATCAAAGAGCTATGGGGTACACTGGAGCCAAAGTTAGACTCAGTAACGGAAGAGGTCAATTTGCTTCGCACTGACTTCAGGAAAATGTCTGACAAAGTGGGGGCGACAGAGACAGGCATAGGCAGCCTAAACTCTAAAACTAAGAGACTCAAGGAACAAGTGGCGGCTCTAACCAAGAATCAAGCTGACATCTATGCCAGGCTGGAAGACCAGGAAGGGTGGGCAAGGCGCAACAACATCCGCATAGAAGGCTTGGAAGGACCCTCCATGGACTGGTTTGTGGAGGATTTGATTCTCAAGCATCTTAAACCGAAGCGCCTGTCCAACTTCTTTTTGGTAGAGAGGGCCCATAGCGCGTTAGGGGGAGGCCGAAGCCTGGGCTCCCCCCACGCACCATCATCACATGGATCCTGAATTATAGAGATCGTGATGCCATCCTACAGGCATCGCGAGTGTCTGGAGACCTGAGGCAAGAAAATGCCACAATACGATTTTTTCCGGATTTTACTCTTCAAGTTCTGCGTCAGCGGATGTCCTTTAAAGGGGTCAAACAGGCCCTTAGAGAACAAGGGGCGAAGTACATGATGCTATACCCAACGCGACTCAAGATCCTGGATGGGAGCAAGGCGTACTTCTTTGACAAGCCTGAAGAGGCCAGTGACTGGCTAGAGGGATGGAGGACAGTGAGCAGAAACGGAGGCCAGCGCAGATTAGAACATCGCCAGTCCGGCCGAGAGGTGATGAGTACAGGCGGATCGGCTGCGGACGACCGAGCACAGGAACAGAGTATGCACAAGTGACCCTGGTGACTGTAGTGCTCCGAAGTAACTCTGGCCTGGGAGATGGGGAAAGGCATGGACAGGTTCGCCGGATTCCATGGCAGTGGATGAACCTGAGTTTTGCTCCTTGGGGCCACTCCTTTGGTTGAGTCCACAACAATGGCAAAGAGGGGTAGGGAGGGAAAAATTATGCCAGTATAACTTACATTTCGACCAGGCCTAGGTGGAGACCACAGAGGATGTATCTAGCCTACTTCAGGAACATTGATGCTCAGCAACATGCTCTGTGGGCTTATTGGATACCCTCACAGTATTATTATTATTATTATTATGAGCGATTGTAGGCTTCGGGCCAACGCAAGTGCTCATTCCTCTTCTGCAGTTGCAGCTACAGTGACTGATGCACGTGGACACTTGTAGGAAATCGGGTTAGGGTGAGGTGAAACCCTCCTCAAGCACCAACCACAATTTTTGTCAAATTAACTTGCGCTTAACCCTCTGGTAGATTGGCACAAAGCAGTCATGCTTTGCTGAGAGGCAATGTGTAAGTTATTTATACAGCAAATCAAAAGGGAGAGAGAGGACTAGGTAAGCCAGTCCGGGTCCCCTGGTTATATGTAGAGATATCAATATAGGACTAGCTATGTTGTGTTAGAGGAAACTCAGAAGGTATGTCTGTAGGCAAACCCTTAGGTTTGGACATGAAGCCCTCACACACCAACCTAGTTGGTGTCATGCTTCATCATCGGGCCCACCACAGTGACACCGAATGTGTCCCGGGTGTGCTGCGACTCCAGATTGCTGAGGAGCAGGTATTCTTACTGAGTGTGCAGTGCTGGTGAGAATGAAGGTGAAAGGTTTAAAAGCTATCCAGGTGGTCCCAGTTCCCGAGGGTAAGAGGTAAATTTAATACCTGGGCCCCTGTTAGCAAGATAAAAAGGCTGTGGACGTTGTGGAGTATATTAGGGGCTCCTACGTCCTTGTGGTTATTTATACATCACTCCAAACAGTAATGAAGTGAAAACACAACATAAGAAAAATCTCACAACAATTAAGAAAACTAGAGTACATTTCAATAAATTATTTGAGACCAAAACAACAAAATCCAATCAGTAGAACCGGAGAAATACAATTTTAAAGATTTAAGTGAAAATAGTGCCTAAATGCACACAGCACAAAGTGTCGTTATCTGGTTGCGTTGAACCAGAACAAAGTCACAAGTTCAGGCTGACTGCGAGGGAACATGGGCCGGATACAGGGACCAAGTCAGGCCTACTGACCTAAGTACCTTAAATCCGGGTTGCAGAGCATTGTGAGGTCCTGCGAAGAGGTTGAGTCACACAGTGGAGTTTCTGATGGGCTGTGGAGTGTGATGCAAAGTCCTGCATTGAGTAGTTGTCGAGCAGCGGTGGTTCTGACGTGTTGTGGGGTCCTATGTCGTGGGATGCATTGTGCAGCAGTAATTCTGAATCAGGGATGCAAGGTGATGTATCGCTCTGCGTCGGTTCTGCTTGGACCACAGCTGGGTTGGCAGAGCACCTTCAGGCCCACTGACAAGGGTCCAGGACTGGTGTGGCACCACTTAGGCAGCAAGACTGACAGCAGACAGTGTCTAGGTCTGGGGTTCAAGGTGGTTGAAGCTTTTTCTGTCCCTGAGGCTCTGATCAGGAGGCTAGCCAACTAGCCCTCTGAGTCACTCTGATGGTCCTGGGTCCAAGATGCCAGTCCAGTCCTTTTTACTCTGGCAGCAGGGCAGCAGAGTGGCAGTCCTTCTTGCAGCAATTGAGCACAACAGTCTTGAACCTTCCACAGGTCCAGGTTTGTACTGAAAAGTTGGGTTTGAGCGTCCGACATTTATACTTGGTGTCAGCTTCGAAGTAGTAGAAGGTTCTCGAGGTTTCCAGCCCCAGAGGTGTTTGGAATTTCCTGCTTCCCTGCCCTGGCCCCTAGCTTGTCTGGGGTCACAAAATGGTAGTGTCAACCCCTTTGTGAGTGTGCTCAAGCAGAGCCTTTGTGATGTGCAAGTGTGGTAGGTGACAGCTCCTCTCCACATCAAGTCAGAGATGACCTGTCCTAACAACACCTATTCCCTCTTTATCTCACTGTCTGGGCGCAATACACAAAGACCAACTGCCAGCTACTCATAGTCACGTGACCCAGGATACAGGCTGCAGGCACCACAATGGTTGAGACAAAAAAGTGGCATTTTCAGAATTGTGACTTTAAATCTGACTTTACCATTAAAGATGATTTTACATTTAAATTGTCTAGACACCAAGCTTGGCCTTCCTACCTACTCCGAATTGAAATTGATCACTTATTAAATGTAATGAGGCATCCCAATGTTATCCTATGGAAGAGGCAGGCATTGCAGTAGTGAAAACAAATGTTAGAGTTTTTCACTACCTGGACATGCAAAAGTTAAAAGTGCATGTCCAACCTTTTAAGTATACTACACCCTGCCCAATGGGTTGTTTAGGGCCTATGCTAGGGGTGACTTTTATATATTTAAAAGGAAGGTTTAGACCTGGCAGAAGGTTTATTTTACCAGGTCGAAATGGCAGTTTAAAACTGCAAACACACTTACCTGTCCTAAGTATTCGCGTCTACTTAGACTTACGACAAACACGCAGCGTTTCTGATAGAGAGCAACTATGCAGTCATCGAAATGAAGAATGGTCCCAGTCTCCTTCATTTTTCTTCTTTGTTTTTGCCTTTACTGTAATGGTTACTGATTTGATACTTATGTACACAGAACAGGGGAGGGAGAGGGGGTGCGGGTAGGGTAGTGGATTTATAACATGAACCTTTGGTCTTATAAATGATACATTGAATTGAACCTTTGTGAGTGTAATGTCAGATATTCGAGTTCAATAAAACAGATTTAAACCTAAAACTGCACACACAGGCTGCAATAGCAGGCCTGAGGTATTTAAAACGCTACTTAATTGGGTGGCACAATCAGTGCTGCAGGCCCACTAGTAGAATTTCATTTACTAGCCCTGGGTATGTGTAGTACCACTTTACTAGGGACTTACAAGTAAATTCAATGTTCTAATTGGGCGCAAGCCAATGTCACCATGTTTTAAGGGGAGAGCACTTTAGCAGTGGATAGCAGTGGTAAAGTGCGCAGAGTGCTAAAAGCCAACATAAACAGGTTAAAAGCAGGATGTTGAAGGCAAACGTTTTGGGTTGACCCTGCAGAAAGGGGGAAGTCTAGCACATGCCCCCTACAGCCAAAAGACAGGGTACACTAATCAGTACCTTGATGGGGTTCCCTACTTCAACAGTAGAACATTGACAAAGGCAATGTTATTCAGGGGCACTTGTCATTTCCACTCCTATCTGAATTTAGTTGGATTCATCTGTGTACACTCTCCTGAGCCAGTGGCCTGACCCGTGGAGAACCCTTCTCCTCACTTGTGAATCCCAGCTGTGAAGCTTCTAACCTTAACTTGCCCACTGATGCATCCCAGTAGACAGTACCACCAGGGCCAAAAAAGTGATATCGTTCATTCTGCCCCTTGGATCAGACTTCTGGCCCCAACGCAAGAAAAATTCGGCCCTTAAGGACTGTACCCAAAAGAGGATTCTGACAATGGTCAGTGACAAGGTCCAGGCCCTGGACCATCCACTGCCAGGTGGAAGCTCTAAGCTGGGACATAGGGTAGACCTCTCTTCCAGGTTTGGGGCTGGCATGGAGCTCCCTGTGGGATCCTTAGGGTTCTCGGACCTTTGAGGTTTCTCAGAGTGGGGACCACAGCCTCAGGTATTAGGCACCCCACTTCCACTCTACCTCCCACCAGTCCCAGGGTGGTATCCTAAGACTAGCTATTACGTCCTGAGGCAGAAAAGTGAACTGTCAGGGTGCCCTGGGCAGCTGCACCTCCCAGCACTCCAGACAGCCGGGGCAACTCATTTCCCAGAATGCAGTCTATAGGCATCTGAAGACTAACTATTACTTTCCTCTGGGTCAACACCCCACCCCAGGGATACCAGAACCATGTGGCGGAAAAAAATCCTGCACCTAGGCCTGAGTTATTCTACACCCCTGACTGGTGTAGTGCTCTGAGGAAACCAGCCTTTCCACTGCCATGGTCTGGCTGGCTCCGGTGTCCCTCAAAGCAGTGGCAGGGACCCCATTGACTTCTGCCTGGTGGGAGTGACGGTTCCCACCCTCAGGGAACACCAGCTCACCGACTGAGTCCATCTCCAAGCTAAGCGAGGTTAGGGCATGGCTTATCACCTTCCCCTCCTAAGGCTACATTGGCCCTCCCTATAGAGTTTCCACCAGTGGGTAGTTTCTTTAAACGGACACAGTACCAACTCAGAACAGTCAAAGCACCCGAGGCTGGAAAGGTTGTATGACATTACAATGCATACTTTTACAATGCAGTTTTTACATTACAACATCCTTTACATTGCATGATTTTACATTGCATGTCACTACAATGCATTTTTAGAAACTATCGATAAAACGTATTCCATTACATCGCATTATACATTTACAACGCATACCATTACAATGCATACCATTACATCTCATTTAAGGTAAGTGTTGGATAGTGTAGGAGTAATAATTACTATTCTAACTCCAGTGAGTGCAACAGTAGGGTAAGTGTTGGATAATGTAGGGGTAAAAATTACTATTCTAACTCCAGTGAGTGCTACAGTAGGGTAAGTGTTGGATAGTGTAAGGGTACTATGCGTTGTAATGGTATGCGTTGTAATATCTTGCGATGTACTGCCTGCGTTGTAATGACATGCGATGTAAAGGATGTTGCGATGTAATAACTGCATTGTAATGGTAGTGCAATGTAAAAGTTGCGTTGTAAAGGTTGTTTCCTGGCTGGAAATGGGGCACCTTGGTTCATTGCCCACCAGAACTTTATCCCTGTTTCTCAAAAGGGGCTTGGGAATGCCCCCCCCCTTACTCAGGGAGTTTCTTGGGTCATCTTTAACCTCCCCCTCACTCTGCTGGGGGGGAACTGGAGCAATCCTTCTTGGGGTCACTGGTCCAGAGGTCCACCTCCTCTGCAAGCTCTCTGGGGTTAGTGAGCTTGGTATCAATCAGCTGCTGACACAGCTCCACAAAACATGTACTAAGTATATGCGCTCTCAGTATGTTTAACAACCCAGTAAAATCATCAACTTTGCTGCCACACACCCATCCATTCAATGCTTTCCTGGTGTAATAAAGAAAAAACACCCCAAACTGGTTCTGCATCTTTTGGCTGTCATTGAATCTAATGTGGGATTTTTTCTGGAATGGGTCCAAGTCTGGTGACAAGGATGGGTTTCAGTGGAGTGTACTTCATCTGTTCCCCCACATCAAGTGTAAGCAAGGTATCCTTCCCCACTGTCGTAGGCATGCATTTCCAGAGTGAGGCCCCCAAAACTCTCTGGGACCCTGTACATTTTAAGGGCCATCTCATAGACACAAAGCCACTTGTCTATGTCACCCCCTACCATATATCTGGGCACCAGATATTTAGGTATGTGAACCTTCTTGTCCCCCTCAGACACCGGAGATTTGCTGCCGCCACTATTGCTGAACTCCTCTTGCTTTGGCTCTGATGTCAGCTCTTTGATACTTAGCTCATGAGGCATTCTCCTTTCTGAACATTCTTTTGCTTGGTGACACCCTAAATATCGATTCCAAAATATCGAATGGACAGAATATTGAATCAAAAATATAGAATGGACAGAATATCAAATTATCAAAATATAGATAGAACAGAAAATCGAAATTGGGGTAGGAAATATCGAATTCCACAATATCGAATTCCACAATATCGAATTTTATAATATAGATTCCCACAATATCTAATTTTTCAATATAGATTCCCATAATATCGATTTTTTTTTGTTAGTGTTATGTATGGTAGTATATGGATTAAAATGATGTATTATTTTTCTAATGTATGTTTAATTTTTTCAAAGTAATGAATGTTATGTAATTACATTTTTGCGTAATTTAATTCCGTAGCGGGTTGTAGGTTTATAGGGGAATAGGATGGGAAGTAATTTAATTATATTAAATTAAATATAAATTTTAATGTATATATATTGATAATTAATTGATTGATAATTCATTATTAATTGGTAATTACATTTTGTAAGTTGGGTATTAATTTGTATTAATTGATTAATTGATAATTCTGTTATTGTATTTTTTATTATTAGGAGCGGGTTGTGGGTTTATAGGGGAATTGGGTGGGAAGTAATTTAATTGTAATAAAGTTAATATTTATTTTTATATATAAGTATTGATAATTAATTGATAATTAATTGATAATTAATTATTGGTAATAATTTGTTTTAATTGGTAATTTGTTGCAATTAATTGGTCAGTATTTTTAATTAGTTTTTTATTGGTATTGATAATTAATGTAATCTTTTTTTAATATTAAAGCATTTCTTTTCCTACTGTTGCACTCTCTGGAGTGGGAATAGTAATTTTTACACCTACGCTATCCAACGACTTCCCTACTGTTGCACTCTCTGGAGTGGGAATAGTAATTTTTACCTCAACGCTTTCCCTACTATTGCACTCTCTGGAGTGGGAATAGTACTTTTTACCCCCACCCCGCTCTCCAACGCTTTCCCTACTGTTGCACTGTTTGGAGTGCGAATAGTAATTTTTACCCCTACGCTATCCAACGCTTTCCCTACTGTTGCACTCTCTGGAATGGGAATAGTAATTATTGCCCCTACGCTATCCAATGCTTTCCCTACTGTTTCACTCACTGGAGTGGGAATAGTAATTTTTACCCCTACGCTATCCAACGCTTTCCCTACTGTTGCACTCACTGGAGTTAGAATAGTAATTTTTACCCCTACGGTATCCAACGCTTTCCCTACTGTTGCAGTCTCTGGAGTGGGAATAGTAATTGTTACCCTTCCGCTACCCAACGCTTTCCCTACTGTTGCACTCTTTGGAGTGGGAATAGTAATTTTTACCCCTACGCTATCCAACGTTTTCACTACTGTTGCACTCATTATTAATTACCATAAATGTTTTTATTTTATTTTATTTAATTATTATATTTTATTTATTTTTATATGTATATATGTTTATTTATATATTTATGTCAATATATTTTTATTAATGTTCTAAATATTTTATAATTAAGATTAATAATTATTTTATAATATTATTAAGTAAATTTATATTAAAAAATGTTTTTACACATTTCATTTATTGTTTTTACATTTTAAGCTTTTTTACATTATTTTAATTACGTTTTATTTAATTATGTTCATTATTTAATTACATTTCTAGTATTTTTAATACATTTAAAAAATTCAATATTTTAGTTAACTATATTTTAACATTCTATATTTCGGAATCTATATTTTAGTACTTACTTGTTTGTAGATAGGCATTCTATATTCTGTTCCTCGATATTTTGGCGTCGATATTTTGATCATTCGATATTTTGGCTCTCGATATTTCGATGCTGATCCCTTTTGCTTGGCCTCCATCTTTAGTTTGGCCATCTGCAACCTAAATTCCCTCTGCCACTCTCTCTACCTTCCTGTGTGCCAGCTCCTCTGGGAACAGGCCTTGTTAAGACACACTGCTCTCTGCTGTGGTAGGGAGTTCCAGTTCATGAGAGGAATCATCCTCCTCCCATGAGTGCTGCATCTCAGGGCTTGCATCTAGGCCCTACTCTTCAATATCATCCACCTCATCATGGTTGTTCGACCTGGCATCTTTTGGAATGGTTTCCTGTGACTTTTTGCTTTCTGACCTCCTGTTTTTTACTTCATTTTTGCTGGTTTTAGGACTGTGGGCACATTATCACTGCTGACCAGTGCTAAAGTGCATGCATGCATACCTAAAATGTGATGACAATTGGTTTATCGATGAATTGTATTTTTGGGCCTCTTTTAAGTCCCTTGTAAAGTGGCATATCCTACACCCAGGGCCTGTAAACCAAATGCTACTAATGGGCCTGCAGCACTGGTTGTTCCACCACAGAAGTAGCCTTTCAAACCTGACCCAGGCCTGCCACTGCAGGGCCTGTGGGCACAGTTTTCTGCCACCTCGATTTGGCATTTTCAACTACTTACTAAGGGGCCGATTCCGATCTCGGTTGGTCAGCCCTCCGAGACGAGTCAGTAGCCCTTACCTTGGCCGAACCGTATCAGGAGCGAGACCGTCCGGACGAGGAAGTACGATGCGGAAAAGTGCCAAAATCCCGACCGCTCCGCACGCTCCATCATCAATCTCCGACCGAGCCTGACACGGAAACACTCGATTTGCGCCGCACGGCAACATAAACACAGCTACTTCCGGCCGGTCAAGTACGATGCGCAGTACCTACGTTCCGGAAGGGTCGCTACGTACGGCACTTCACAGCACCCGGAAGAGCTGCATATCAACTCCGATTCGCGCCATTAACCCATTCCACGGATTCGAACCGGAGCACCTTGGAACTGATTGAGACGGAGCATGAACCCAATTGCGCAGGTCATACCAGTCCTGTACTTCTATGACTGGATCAGGAACAGCCGGTAAGTCCGACACCCACCCCACAAACAAATCCAGAGGGTCCAGACCCTGCCCACCATTACTACGCCTCCTTAAGGAACACATGGGCACCACTACTTCCACCCTACCCATAGGGGCATGTCACCTATCACTGATGCCACCCCACCCATTGGGGCATGTCGCCTATCACTGATGCCACCTCACCCATATGTGTTATATTACCTATCACTGATGCCACCCCACCCATATGTGTTATGTTGCCTATCACTGATGACACCCCACCCAAAGGGGCATGTTGCCTATCACTGATGCCACCACACCCATAGGGGCATGTCACCTATCACTGATGCCACCCCACCCATATGGGGCATGTTGCCTATCACTGATGTCACCCCACCCATATGTGTCATGTTACCTATCACTGATGCCACCCCACCCATATGTGTTATGTGCTCTATCACTGATGCCACCCCACCCATAGGGGCATGTTGCCTATCACTGATGCCACCCCACCCATAGGGGCATGTTACCTATCACTGATGCCACCCCACCCATAGAGGCATGCTGCCTACCACTGATGCCACCCCACCCATAGGGTCATGTCACCTATCACTGATTCCACCCCACCCATATGTGTCATGTGCTCTATCACTGATGTCACCCCACCCATAGGGGCATGTCACCTATCACTGATGCCACCCCTCCCATATGTGTTATGTTAGCTATCACTGATGCCACCCCACCCATAGGGGCATGTTGCCTATCACTGATGCCACCCCACCCATGGGGGCATGTTGCCTATCACTGATTCCACCCCACCCATAGGGGCATGTCACCTATCTCTGATGCCACCCCACCCATATGTGTTATGTTACCTATCACTGATGCCACCCCACCCATATGTGTTATGTTGCCTATCACTGATGTCACCCCACCCATAGGGGCATGTTGCCTATCACTGATGCCACCCCACCCATATCTGTCATGTTACCTATCACTGATGCCACCTCACCCATATGTGTCATGTGCTCTATCACTGATGCCACCCCACCCATAGGGGCATGTTGCCTATCACTGACGCCACCCCACCCATAGGGGCATGTCACCTATCACTGCTGCCACCCCACCCATATGTGTTATGTTACCTATCACTGATGCCATCCCTCCCATAGGGGCATGTCACCTATCACTGATGCCACCCCACCCATATGTGTTATGTTACCTATCACTGATACCACCCCACCCATAGGGGCATGTTTCCTACCACTGATGCCACCCCACCCATAGGGTCATGTCACCTATCACTGATTCTACCCCACCCATATGTGTCATGTGCTCTATCACTGATGCCACCCCACCCATAGGGGCATGTTGCCTAGCACTGATGCCACCCCACCCATAGTGGTATGTCACCTATCACTGATGCCACCCCACCCATATGTGTTATGTTACCTATCACTGATGCCACCCCACCCACAGGGGCATGTTGCCTATCACTGATGCCACCCCACCCATATGTGTTATGTTGCCTATCACTGATGCCACCCCACCTATAGGGGCATGTTGCCTACCACTGATGCCACCCCACCCATAGGGGCATGTCACCTATCATTGATGCCACCCCACCCATAGGGAGGATTATGTGACACACATCCATCAAACATCAGCCACAGGCATGTCAGTCAAAAACATTCCACAACAACATCATGCCAACAGTGTGTAGTGCCTGACAAATAGCCCCAACAGTGATTTTGATTCATGACACACAAATTAACTAGCATTACATGTGTGAAGTAAACCAGAGTGTGGGCTACACAAGTCAAGCTTTGAAATAGCACTGGGTCAATGTGTGAAAACACCCCAACAGTGTGTACATCCAATGTAAAATGTGTGGACACAAAGTGCAGCTAAAGTAGAGCATTGTGGCAAAGGGTCAAAATCACCCATCATCCCAGTGAGCACAAGGTAGGCGTCATCATGGAAATAGCAGCACTTGACAAACAGTATGTATGATTCCTGTGCATGTCAGGACAACACCTGTATGGCCAACCTTCCTCTACCACCCAATGTAGGCACTGGTGACATACGCGTGGGTACGGTATTGCCCCTTAAGTCACCTGCACTTACACAACACATATGTCTACCAAGTTGCACAGAGGACACGGTTGACTTTACACCAAGGATGTCCAGCACCTCCATGTACAGTGTAGATGCCACAACAGTCAGGGAAAGTGTCACAATGCACATTGTGAAGCACATCATATGTGCATGGGTGCAAGCCACAGATGTGGCCATGCCAAAGAAATGTTACCATCCCTGTGCCAAATTAGTCAATCATGACACCCCCACTCAGCTGCAAAGGATGACATGGATACCAACCTGAACATAAAACTCATCTCATGGCCCATATGGAGTACACCACATCAACACCTCAGTAACAGACATTTGTAAATCCTGCATCTTCACACCAAAGTCAGGGTAAACAACAGCCACAAAATCTACAGCTAAATCAAATGCACAAGGAGAACACAAAATGCTGTATTCAGCAATCTGCCACCTGGAAGGCAAAATAAACAAATAAATGTAGTCCAATGTCCAGTAGAAAATAAAAAGTCAAATGATGTTGTCAGTGACACCTGTCACCCATTGCCTGCCTGCACTGATAAGGACTAGGGGACATCCACTCTGAGGGGCATACATTGGGCAGGTTAGGCACCGCAGGGACAGGATCAGGGCTCAGAAGGAGCTTGGGAAGGGGTGCTGGGAGCAGGAGAGTCAGTGGCAACTGCAGTTGAGTGTTCTGACATGGGTTGTGCCGTCACAACTGTGGGGCACAAGTCTAATGGGGTGGGTACTGGAACCACTGCAGTGGGCAGGTCAGGTGTAGTGGACAGGGTCCCCACTGCAGTGCCCATGTCAGACTTGTTGGGCGTGGACTTCACTGCAGTGCCTAACCCCATGGGAGTGTAGAGGGGTGCAGGTGGGGTTGGCAGAACAGCTGGGGGTGACACGCTCCCCACAGTAGTTGCAGCTACAGACAGACTGGTGGTGGTGTCAGTGGAAGAGCTAGTGGCGGGGGGAGGGCCTGATAATTTTGGGGATGATGTATCTGGGGGTGGGGGAACCTGTGGTTTGCTGACCTGGGGGATAGAGGAAGGAGACTGTGCAGTGGAGCTGGGGGGTGGGGGATGGGTCTTGCTCTTCCGGCTACGGGGTGACTTGCAGGGGAGGCCTTAGTCTGCCTGTGCTTGGGGGAGGGTGTCCGGGTGTGAGGGGCACTCTTCTCAGTGTGTGGTGACTTCCCCTTCCCCCTGTAGTCAGGGTCTGCTGGATCAGAGGGGAAGAGGCCTAGGTCACACAGGAAGAGCTTTTTAGGAGATGAGGTTGCAGGTGAGGCAAGGGAAGGGCTCTTGGAGGGAGAGGGATCGGAGGACTGCGGAGTGCTTGTGGATGCCTGTGTGTGTGTTTGAGACCCATCCCCTGTGTGTGTGGCATCAGTCCCTTGACTTTGCTTGCTTGCACGTTTAGACTTATGTGTGAGTGAATGTGTGCTGTCTGTGTCTGTGTGTTTGGGTGACCGTGCAGGTGTGTGTGTGCTGGTGACAGGTAGGGTGCTTGGAGGAGTTGCTTGGACTGAGGCTGAAGGGGTCAGGGACTGCTGGAGGAGGGATACTGCTGCTATCAGTGAGGAGGCCATGGACTGATTGGTCCTCTGTAGGGCAGACATGCCAGATGAGATGCCCTCCATGAACGACACCACTTGTGTCAACAGACCGGTGTGTGCATGGAAGACACTCAGCATTGATGTCTGCCCTACATGGATCTGTTTAAGTATGTCCACAGACTCCACACTCAGGGCAGCAGGGGACACAGGGGCAGGGCGTGCGGTGCCTGGCATAAAGGAGACATTTTCCTGAACACAGGAGCTGCCACGGACCTCTGGGATGGGAGTCGAGGGGAGGGTGGTGGTGGTGATGGTGGTCGTGATGGTGGTGGCAGGGATAGCCTCACCCTCTGTTATTTCCTGGCTGCTGACACCCGCCCCCACAAGGGAGTCATCATCTGAGCTGCTTTGGTCCTCACCTGAGGTGGAAGGTGCTGAGGACTCCTCGGTGTGGCTCCCCTCACCCTCCGTGCCACTGGGTCCCTCCGACTCCTCAGTTGATGGCCCGGGCTGGTTCTGTGGCTCATCTTGGTCCGTGGCGCTGACTCCTGTGCCTGTGGATGTATCTGCATATAAGTAGGAAAAGAACCACATTAGTTTCCTGCACTGACTGCACACAACATTGTCAATACCCAACATTAACGGTCATGCACTGGCATCCTCAGCTGTCATTTACTAAAAATGCACACATAGGGGTACATAGGTCAATACCCAGTCTGAACATCAACCATGGCACCCATATCCCTCCTGGACAGGTACCCATATGTCTGTTGCATGCTGGCTGTCAACACCCCAAAGTGCACACATGCACCACATACACAGTTGTTGTACATGCAAATGACAATGTAGAAGTACATCACCATTAACATACATGACATCAAATGCCAATCACCCAGTACAGGTGTCTGGATGAATGTATGCCCACACTCACATTTCACAATCTTGTGATGCCTAGCAGCACAACACACAATGATGTCCTGACGTCCTGATACTAAATGACACAATGGGGTGCATGGAGCACCTCAGACTCCAATGTAGGATCCCTCCTAGCAAGTCAATGCCCTGGCACACACATGCATGGTAAGTCAGTCTTCACTGTCACATGTCATGGGGCATTGCATCCCAAAAACAACAGTCTTCCCTGCCTCAGATTCATAGGTCATGCGAATACCAAACTCTGCAGCTGACAAGTGCCCCAGTCTGTCCCCTGCCACACACTGTCCTAGGACTATGATGATCCTACATCACTTAAATCTGACATATGAGTGACTGCAAACACAACTACCTGAACATGAGCACCGCACAGTCTGCTGACAATTACACACAGCTGTGTGAAAGTCACTCTTGCATACAGCATTGTGCTCGTTCAACTGACCACACTCCTATATGTTGCACATGTATCATCCCCATTGTCGCAACTCAGAGGTCCTGCTCACACTAAAATCCTCAACACACCAGTTGTCACAAAATAGGAAGCCAAACTACAATGAGATTGTGTCAGACACCTGATGGCACATTTTAGGAAGCACAACCAGTGGGTCCATACATGTGAGTGTGAGTACAGAGAATGACTATGCCTTGGAGTGGGCATGACAGAGCAGGTAAACCAAATACAGTGTATTGGCATTGATAGTGGGCAGGTGTCTGGGCCAGTGTGATATACTTCCTCTACATAGCCCTGAGGACACTACATGGACTCACTTGCTGCATGGGTATATTTTAACTACCCCAAACACATGTTGTGACCCAGACCTGCAATTTGAACTCATATGAAAGGCACACACAGAACACGTCAGAGACCAAGCATAGTGCAAAGAAGAGACCCACCCATGATGCACACATCAGAGTCACAGTAACATATGCTGTACAGGACCAGCAGCATAGCTCATTTAAGGGAGACAGAGCACAAGTTCATAATAGTCACAGACTGTAGGGGCCACAACTGTGGGTCAGGTGAGGAGTGTGACTTACACAATAGAGGGACACGAGTCTTGGACTCCAAGACCAACGTAATGTGGGAGTATGACCAGGCGACAACACTGCACATAGCATGTCGGACATGTTCACAGACCAGGCATGGACTTACCCCCTCCTTGCTGCTGTCTGGCCTTCAGTTGCCTATCCAGGTCCGGGAATACCACTGGCAGAATCCGGAGCATGTGGGGTGTCCTCCCCTACGGCGAGGTGGCGGCAGCTTCAGCTGGACCCTTGCGATCCTCCGGGTCCAGCCACGTAGGTCCTGCCACCTCTTCTGGCAGTTGCGGATCCGGCGCTTGTCAACCCCCACTGATCTGACTGCCCGGGCGATGGTCAGCCAGATTTCCTGCTTCTGGTGGGCAACAACCTGTGAGGATGACAAAGTGAAGAGGACATTAGCACATGCCACATAATTGTGCTGCATACAGTTTAAAATACATGTAGTCATCACAAAGCTAAATGAGGTACACAGGGAGTGCACACATAGAAATGTTCATTTGTGCTGCAGGTCTGACATGGTAACATTGCCTAGGAATTAAAGGCTAGCACTGCTGCACTACTGCAGCAGGACACCTGTTCATCACATGTACCCACATAAATAGGTAGCTGACAGTACTCAGTGCTTATGCCTCACATTGCTGTGCACACTTCTATTACTTTTAGACAGACAACTTGCATAAAATGATAGGCAGTGGACTGCACACTCACCTGCTCCCCTGGTGTCCCATACAGCTTGCTGTACTGTGGGAGGACCCCATCCAGCAGGGCCTGGTTCTCCTCCTCAGTGAATGCTGTTGCCATCTCCAAAGTACGTGCCATTGCAGGATCCAGAGAAAGAACAGACAGCGGCAGCAGTGGGTAGTGAAAGTGGTCCTCTTGCATGTAGTGCAGGCAAGTGAGGTCCTTGGGGGCCTGCCAGCCTTAAATCAGTGCTGCAGAGGCATATTCTGTGACATTGCCCCTCACTGATAGGCCAGACATGGTTGCATTCTGTGAATCTGTCCAATCCATGGAAATATAAGACTCCTACACGTCTTCCGCATCGTTCAAAACACTCACCTCCAGGACCCTAGGATTGCAACATTGTTGTACGCATCCAACTGTATTTCTAGCGCACGTGTCGAGTGTTTTTTGTAAATCGCATCCGTCTACATGACAGCCCATTGACAATGAGTGCGCACGGCTCGGAAAACCGAATATCCGACGCGTTTATTTTTTAAAATACGCATCCGACTGGATACGGTTCTATGGGCTATGCGTGCGCACAGCTCGGTCCATGACTGTACAACGCGTCTGCTTACGATTCACCTGCGTCGGCTCAGATTGCATACGCGTCCAACATGCATGAACCGAGCCGTGCGCACGCATTGCCAATTGGCATCAATGTGATCCTATGCGGGTGACTGTAATGCATACGCATCGTACAGTCAATGGACAAGGTGTGTGCACAACTCGGTCCATGCATGTACGGCGCGTCTGCATACAAGTCAGCCGTGTCGATCACATTGCTGTGACTTGCAGATAGTTTTGACACTGATTGAAGTGCCATGGCCACACCTTCAACACCACAGCATGTCTCACACTGCATTCCATGGCATGTAAGGCTGTATCACCTGTGTGTGTATGGGGTGGGGCAACATTTCTATCCTATAATGGCACTTAGGTCAACCCACTCTCAGGCTGGGCATGAGTTCATGGGGAGAGATTACTTTTGGTGTGCTGCACCTCACTAATGTGATGTAAAAGTTTTGGCTTATGGGCATGAGTCATGGACACAGTACCAGTTTGCAGATGTGTATGACCTGTCACATAGAACATAAGTAGAGGGTTGCATGTCATGTACGTCACAGACAGAGCCATGGCTACATTCATGATCAATCCACAAAGTCTGTGTGCATGTTGTGTCTCTGATGTTTGTGTTTCCATGGCCCCAATGTGAGACAGGGTCCACCATGTGCCTTGTGCATGCTATTTCATGCTGTGTGTGTAAGGGGCATCCATGTATGACCTGCAGAGACAACAGGCCCACTAACTGGGGTAGTCATTATTGTTTGTTGGATTTCCATGATACGACATGGCATTACAGTGCACATGTGGCAATACAGGGACCATGGCTATCTCCCTGACACGGAGTTGTGAGGCCTGTGAAACATCTGTCATCACTTGTCACTGTGTTGTGTGTTTATAATGTGACAGCAGTCCATGGGTACTGTGCCACAACCCAATGATTTTCCATAGTACCACAGGGAAGTCATGCACACATGTGTCAATGATGTGAGATGATGGGCATGAAGGTGACATATGTGTCCATAACAAGAAAGCACACACCTTAGTTAATAGTGAACTGCTATGGTGTATATTGTGATATTCTGCAAGATGAGTGCTACATGGGTAGCTGAATGTATAATGTAACTTTACCCATCTCTGCACTGCAGTGCGCCAGCAGTCCATAAACCGTTCCTGGACCTTGAGACCATGATGGAACGCGACAGCATCCGTCGGTACCGGTTCACCAGGAGCCTCATTCATTATTTGGCAGAGCAGTTGGCACCACATCTGCAACCTAGCCGCACATACCCGGCAGCACTGACGCCAAAGGTGAAGGTGATTTCAGCCCTGCACTTCTTTGCCACCGGTACCTCCCAGCACACTGTGGCTAGTGTTGGGGGTATTTATTTATTTAAACTTATAAGGCGCACAGCTACCCGCAGTGGGTTTCCCGGCGCCAAGGGATAGACTGGAGAAGAAGAACTACAAGGCTTCAGAGGAGCGGGACAAACTAAAAGAGACTGTTCTTGAGTGACTATTGCTGGAAAAGCCAAGTTTTTAAACCCTTGCGGAACCTGACAAGATCAGTTTCCAACTTCAGCCCAACAGGCAGAGCATTCCAAGATTTGGTGGCTAGGTGAGAAAATGAGCGGCCGCCCATCTTCACCAACCTAAATCTAGGAACCACAAAATCTCCTTTGCCTGCAGATCTGAGAGTACGGCTAGGTGTATAAGCCTGAATAAGACTTTGAAGGTACCTAGGGGCAGAGCCCTGTTTTATTTGAAAGATATAGCATAAAGCTTTAAATTTGATTCTGTTTTTAATTTCCAACCAATGCAGGTCCCGAAGGGCTAAGGATGCGGATGTTTTCCGGGGGACATTACGTAGTAGTCGTGCAGCCGCATTTTGGACAATCTGAAGTTTTTTCACAGTTGTCACGTCGGCACCAAGGTACAAAGGGTATGTCACAGACAATGTTCAGCTGTGTGCTGCGGGATGTGTTGGAGGGAATGTTGCACCACCTTGACTCATAAATCGAGTTTCCAACACCAGGTGAACTCGCAGGGATCAAGGATGCCTTCTATGGACTGGGGAGGATGCCTAATGTGATTGGATCTATTGATGGCACACACGTGGCCCTGATACCACCATGGGCACATGACCAGACCTACCACAACCGCAAACATTACCACTCAATAAATGCTCTGGTGATATGTCTGGCGGACATGATATTTCACATGTGTGTGGTTTCCTGGTTCGGCCCATGATGCCTACATCTTGAGGCGGAGTCTCATCCCGGTGATGATGTCACAGATGCCAAGCCAGCGTGCCTGGCTTGTTGGTGTGTACTGTTTACCATTGTATGTGTTTTGCAATGTTGACTCCAACCCTCTTACAATACTCCACTAATGTGTGATTCTTTGTATGTAGGTGACTCCGGATACCCCAACATGCCTTGGTTGCTGACACCCCTGAGGAACCCTATGACACCATCCGAGATGTGATACAATTGGGCACATGGCCGAACCAGGCGAGTCATCTAGCGTACCTTTGGACTCCTGAAGAGCCGCTTCCGCTGCATGGATAAGACCGGAGGGGCCCTCCCATATGAGCCTTCAAAGGTGTGTAAAATAATCATCTGCTGCATGCTCCACAACAAGGCAGTATGGAAGGAGATGCCTCTCATCCTGGACGATGACGACCAACAACTACCACCTGTGGAGGATCCTGACTGGGCCACGAGGCCAGTGATGATGAAGAGACTGACATCCGCATGCAGCTCATCAACGTCTTCTTCAGCTGAAGGTGAGTTGACAGCTTTGTCAGGTCAATGTCCTGAGTGAGCCTGTGATGTGTTAGTGCAGCTCAGTTGCTATATGTGTTTGTCCGTGTGGTACTTGACTGAAAGCGTGCTGTGATGTGTCCGGTCCAGTGGTCTGTAGTCCACAATTGTGTGGACATGCTAAGTTGTTACTGTGTAGGTTTATTTTGACATGTTTATTGCATTTCCTACCTGTTCCGGTGTGCTTCTGACTGTGTCTCATTTCTGTCCTTCCCAGGGTTATTAGCTAGTTGCTGGGGCAAGTCTGACACCAACAACCAGAATTCAACCTTACAGCGCCATTTGACAACAGTTGTTGACCATGTGCCCACTGTCAGGTGGATTCACCTTGAAACTGTTGTGTAATAAACTTGTTTCCGATTTGTAATGTACCTGTGCTTCACTTAGTAATGTGTGTTGTCTGTCTTCACACATCTGACTGACATTTGGTGACCTCACCTGTGGGCTTGTTGGCAGTGACTGTGTAAAGGTGTGGTGTCTGTGCATACCACCGCATATCTGGCAACCATTTTGTAGGCAATGTGTCACATGTCCATGGTAAATATGTGTTGTGGAGCCCTATTGGTGTGTCTTCCTCATAGGTGTTAACAGTGCTTCCAATTGATAATTGGTTGCATCCCTTAGGGCACACTTTAGTGGTTCCAATCAGGAAGTCCTCTATTGTTCAACAAAAAGTTCACAAAATTGCTCAAAAGAATGATTTATTTATTTTCATATTTCATGATTCGTTCAGAAATTCATGTCATTTCTTTGGTATTCCATCAACAGGAAAAATAGATAATTTCATATCGAGTTCAATTTTTGCTCCAATGCATTTCGGGCGCTCTGCCCTTTGTCTGGGAGCGTTTCTAAAGTGTGAAAACAGCATAGCTAGATGTTAGTCTTCATAGACACCACATACTCTATATACAATCACAGTATTGTTATATCATTATGTAAGCCATACATAATTCAAAAGTGAATCCAGTGTCTCAAAGTGATCATGATACTAGAAGTGAACAAGTGTGTCCCCGTGTGCATGGTACGGCGCGGTGGGTGAAGGGCAGTTAACACGTGAACGAAAGAAACGTAAACGAAACGAAACAGAGGTAAAAAAAACACAGGCTTACTTGGAACTCTTCCTGTTCTTTCGTTATGAGTCTAAAACGAAACGGAATGGTTGTAACGGAAGCAGCATTAGCATGATGCTCGTCCGACCGATGTCGGTACTTCCTGGTTTTCGGCGTGTATATTCGCTTATTGGATAAGCGTGATACCACGTGATCGGGCATGTGCAATAGAGATGGACGATAGACTAAGGAGGTAACTATGATAACCAGAAGTGCCGGTGATAAATAAAAATAGTACGGGCATATGACAACTGGGAGTGAACAGGAGGACTTAACTAAGAAATGATAAAAAGTGACAAAAAACGAAGGAGAGCATATGGTCGTAAAAATCGTGAAATGGGTCCCGAGGTGATCCAAAAGTGGATGTTGTGTTATTAAAATGATAATGTCACCCTGGTGTCAGTGGATGCTATGGAACGATTCTATAAAGTTGGGCGTGGTGCTAAGTAGTAGGACATACCCCCCATAGAACACAGTGTGCAGAACAATAGGTCATAGTCGACCCTTCGTGTCAAAGATAACAATCCAATTCAATTAGATCATTTAGCCCATTGGGTTTGCTTGCGTTCAATTTGCAGATCCAAAAGTTCTCGCGACGGAGTAAGTATTTGTTGTTATCACGTCCTTCCATCTTCTGTATGACCTCTAGGATCATGAATTTGAGTTGTGAAACGTTGTGGTTTTGTTCTAGAAAGTGCGTAGTTACTGAGGATTTGAGATTGCGTGTCCTGATGTTAGATTTATGTTCGTTAAGACGCACTTTAACCTTCCGTTCAGTTTTCCCTACGTAGACTTTCTCGCAGGGACATTTTAGGAGGTGAATCACATTTGAAGTGTCACATGTCGCTGTGACAGAAGGTTTGATCTTGTAGCCTTTCATGGGATGCATTACACTTGTCCCTGGTATAATATTGTTGCAGTTATTGCAGTTTGCGCATGGTCTCGTGCCTTTTGCTTATATATTCAGTGGTCTGGGTGATTTAAGAATCTCTCCAATGTTTTTGCCTCTGGTATAAGCAAACAGGGGTCTGTGGTCAAATATTGCGTTGAAATCTGGTTCTAAGCTCTAGATCGGCCAATGTTTGTTGATAATTTTCTTAAAATCAGTGCTGAGGTTTGAAAATTTAGAGACAATCACTGACCTTTTGTTAGGTACTTTCACAGTAGTTTTCTATAGTGATGTCCTTTGTAGGGCGTGTGTTCTTATTTTGGCTTGTTCAATCGTGTTGTTTGGGTATCCTCTTTCCAGGAATCGATTTACCATTTCTTCGATTCTCATGGTCGCTATTTTAGGATCAGAGGTTATTCTTTTCACCCTAATCATCTGTGATGTAGGAAGGTGTTGTTTGAGTGACATCTGATGGAAGCTGGTAAAGTGTAGTATGTTGTTCCTGTCTGTTGGTTTTCTGTAGATGTCAGTAGATATATGGTTAAGATCAAGTCTAACTTCCACGTCTAGGAACGTGATTTTTTCTGTGTTAATTTCCCATGTAAATTGTATACGTAGGTCGATTTCATTCAAGGCTATAAGTGCTTGTTGCAATGTATCCCTTGTATTTCTCCAAATGATGAAAACGTCATCAATGTACCTGACATATAGTTTGATATTGTCTCTCCATTCTGTTTTTGTTAGGATGTGTGCCACTTCATATTGATTCATAAATAGATTTGCATATACAAGAGCCGCGCAATTTCCCATAGAGGTACCTACGAGTTGGAGATACCATTCATTCTTGTGTTTAAAATAGCTCTGGTAAAGGGTGAAAAATACCAGTTCCATGAGAAATGATTGCATTGGTCGGTCAATGTTTAAGTTCAAGATTGCTTGTTCCATTGCTTCGATTCCCCCACAATCCCTCCAACCCCCACAATCCCTCCAGGCCCCGCCCATTGACGCTGTCAGCCGCGCCCGGAGGCGCACAAAAAGACCAGAGCTCCTCCCGCGTCGCGGGAGCACGCGGGAGCACCGGGCTAAGCCCGGGCAAAGGGCGGGCCCTCTGTGGCCCTCAGAGGCCCTAAGAGACTGGGCTGGGCTATTCCACTTGGTCCCACCGCGCCCCCCGGACTCTTACCAAGGTGACTCTTTGTTAACATTCTTGTCTGATTTATGGTGTCATTAGAGATATATTATTTTTCTATTAGACACATCTACTTGTACCACCTGTTTAAGTTTTGTAAACTGCACTTCCCTTGACCAGGATAAGTCTATATTGCCAGTAAGACGTAGTACCACCATAATGAACAAAAGCAAGACCACCCCAATGTCGACTCGGTCTACCTCTAGGCAGAAGACGCAAGTTACGACTCCCCTCCCAACCCTCACCGCGATTGACAGAATGCTCCAAAAAACAAAAGGAGTTGTTGTCAACGCGATAGAAAACACGGAGAGGCGCGTCTCACTGCCCCCAAGCTTGTGTCTTTCCATGCAGAAAGCTCAGGATGCACTTATAACAGCTAACTCATCCACACACACAGCATATTCTCAAGATTCCATCCTTATGGAATCATTTGCGGGCTTCCCGGTTACAGAGAACAGGCAGTTAGTCCCTCTAAGTATTACCCCTCCGCCTGACTTTGCTACCCGGGCAAGCAGGCTATCCATGACACCTAACATCCAGTCAACCGCAGAATCTTCCACACATACCGATGCCTCCGTGGTAGTAGTAGTGGCAGCCTCCCGAACTCCCAACAGCATAACTCTCCCAAATATCTGTACACAAGGGATAGGGAACATAGGCACCACGACAACCAGGAGGAGGGTGAGGATGACACAGAAACCTAGGGCAAAATTGAAATACGACAAACATAAATCCAGGCATAGCCAGAGGGTTATTAACCCTGCAGTAAAAAAACCCATACCAGCACATCAAAGCCAGTTATCATTCGTAGAGAATAGAATAGGCCTCCAAACAGTCAATACTGATAGCAAGTTGACCAACAGGGCAAGTAACAACGACACTTACTTAGAAACTATTGAGGGGAAAATGGAGGACCTGATGAAGTCCCTCATGCTCCCTCTGACACAAAGAGTTAAAATGATGGCCGAGAAAGTCGATAAGATGGAAGAAGTTCTCTTGCAGAACAATGAAATGTTGATAAAGTACGCTAAAATCCCTCAAACCCAGGCTATTCAAACAAACATAACTAAGCCACCGTGCCCTGCCGCCAATAAGAACACTCGAGTTGTAACATCAGGCCCAAGTAAACTGCCTAAACCCCTACAGCCACTGAAAACAATAGCTAAGGGACACATGGAGCCACCCAAGGTCTTATCAGCGGCACCGGGTATGAGCCCAGATGTGACAGTTACCCTAAGTGTGCTGCCAAGTAACATTGGGCCAGATACCACAGATGGGAGGGGCGAGAGCAGGTGGGCAGCAGAGGTCCTAAATAACGACAGCAGTAACAGCCGACAGGACCATCCCATTAGCCCAGTCCCAGTCAGTAAACTCCCATGTATTGACCTGCCACCGGAATCCTATCCCTATACCGTGATCATGATAGGAGTTCCAACTCTAGGTATAGGGAAATTTGAGGGCCACCTAGAGTTAAAAAACAAAGTTAGTCATTGTCTAACTAGACATAGACCTATCCCTCAAGCCCTAAGTGGTCAAATCCTACAGGTCAGAAGAATAAATTGGGTGGGACAGGGGAAAAAGGATTATGAGGGTGACTGTATTATTATAAATTTTAAAGATCGGCGGGTGGTTAACTACATCAGCGGTTGGAGGGACGGCGATCTAGAAAGTAGAATACAAACTGTGGATCTCAGCTACTTTTATACGCCGCCACCAGGGGCACAAAGGAACCCAAATCGACAATCGCCACAGA
The DNA here is from genome assembly GCF_964261635.1 of Lissotriton helveticus. Taxonomy (NCBI): domain Eukaryota; kingdom Metazoa; phylum Chordata; class Amphibia; order Caudata; family Salamandridae; genus Lissotriton; species Lissotriton helveticus. Next base: position 1,405,432,257 of record NC_136057.1, on the reverse strand, counting down.
GAACCAGGTACTACACCCTACATGATAAACACCAAATGGCACATGGTAGCATATACCCCAATTACATTTCTGGACAAGGGCAACTTGATTACTATAACACCCAGTACAGGGTACCCACCTCTAATCGGTTTGCTGCCTTCAATCAGCGGAAGGCCTTGAGGGAGTGGATTGACTTCATGAAATACCCCTTACACCAGCTAAAGATATCCTCCCACACCCCCGACAAAGTGTAGACATCAGGGGGTTGGCACAGGAAGCCTTACACCAGCTAAAGATATCCTCCCACACCCCCGACAAAGTGTAGACATCAGGGGGTTGGCACAGGAAGCCGAGGTATCTAATCCAGCCACAGGGGATACTAACAACCAACAGCTGAAGGACACACTCAAGGAAACAATCGTCACTGATGAATACCTGTCGTTAACCAATGACCCGTGGACACATAACGAGTCAGTTAACATCTTGCTCCCACAAACCTATGAACATACTCAAACCCACATAAGTAAATGGAACTGTAATATGGATCTAAGATCAGTGGTAGCGGATAGCCTAGAGCCAAGTCCTGCTAATCCCACCAGCAAAGCCTCAAGGGGCGAAGTTCCTGCTCCAGAGGAAACAACTGTAGCGAGGCATAATGTAATTTCATGGAACATTGCCGGTTTAGCTAGTAAAATCACGATCCATCTTGGGTGTCCTTTATAAAATCCTATCCATTAATTTGCCTACAAGAGACTTGGCTGGTAGGAAACAACATATTTATAGAAGGATACAAAAGTTTTTTTGTGCCAGCCAAGCCCTCAAGGAGTGGCAGAGCTAAAGGGGGTCTTGTTGTGTATATTGATCTAGCACTAACATGCTCTGTTAAAAGATTTCCCTCTAGTGATAATTACTTTCAAATATTGACGATCAAAAAGGGGAAAGAGTCACTAGCACTGATTAACTTTTATAACGCTGTTAACCTTAAAGGGGGTTGTAAGATCGTGGATTTAGATAGTTTTCTTAGGGACAATATGGAGAGACTCCCATATCAGGTTGTCATTGTAGGAGATTTAAATGCACACCCCTGTGGGAACTACACCAATAGGCTTAATGGGTTGTAACAGACTCGAAGGCTTTCACTTCGATCATACCCTTCGTGGCAATTTGTTGAATGCCTTTATGGATGATTTTGATTTATTTACTGCCATGTCCCAGGTGGATGATCACATTCTCCATGAAACCCCTACCTTTAAAGGTTGTGCGGGGGGTTCTTACATCGACCACATACTTTACACTAGCAACCTTAGTTCCTATATATCTGACTTCAAAATTCTAGAGAACTCATTAAGTGACCATAATCCTGTTTGTATTTACTTAGGAGGTACGTTCCTCAATGTACAAGAAGAAAGGCCAGACAGTGGGGTTTTAAAATGCACGGATGGTAATAGACGTTTAAAGTGGGCACTGGTGAACTCGGCCCAACTCTATGAAAAGATTAACATGACATGTAATATTGAGTTATCCACCTGCGTTTCTCCCGTACCATCAGCACAGGAAATTCTATCAGCCTTTAATGGCATAGTCATTAAAGTCGGGGAAATGTTAACAGTACCCTCTACAGGTCGGATTTGTAATGTGCCAAAGTGGTTTGATCATGCTTGCTCTAAGGCAAGCCGTGATCTAAAGTCAGCCCTAAAAGCTAGACCAAGGGACCCGGTAAACATTAGGGCAGCCCGGCTTGCCTACAAAAGGGCTTTGGTTAAACGCAAAGTAGAAGTAAAAGCGTCCATTTGGGAAAACTTGCTAGACCATGCAACACTTGGTAACAGGACTAAATTTTGGGGTATCATAAACAAACCCCTGATTGAATCCCCAGGTGATTCCCCTTTAGGTACTAACATATCTGAAGATGATTTGGTTTCCCATTTTAGTGGCATCTTTAATAGTGATATAGCCCAGCCTATATATGATATAGGTGACTCAGGAACTAACCCCCTGCGCTTCACCATTTGTGAGGTGGAGAAGGGCATCATGGGCCTAACCAGTAAGAAAGCACCCGGGCCCGATGGTCTGCCCCCGGACCTCTTTAAATCAAGGACATCACTGTGGGCACCCGTTCTCTCTGCTGTATTTAATGCAGCCGCTGACCATGGATGCCCAAAGTCCTGGGGGTTGTCCACAATAGTCCCCGTCTTCAAAAAAGGGGACCGTAACAGCACATCCTGCTACAGGCCAATATCCTTGATCGACTCGGTCGTAAAAGTAGTAGGTGGTGTAATCCTAAACAGGTTAACAACCTGGGCTGACGAAAATAATATAATTTCCCCAATCCAGTATGGCTTTAGACCAGGCCATTCTACCATCTCTCAGTGCCTCAACTTATACCTGGTTTTGGGGAAATACACGTTGGCACGTCAGGGCACAGTCCATATGGCTTTCATGGACCTCTCGTCAGCCTTCGACTGTGTCAACAGGGCCAAACTATGGGAAGCCATGAGAAATATGGAGGTGGAGCAGACCCTGGTCAACTTATTGGCGGATTTACACCAGGACACCCGAGCTAATGTGCGATACTCCCAGGACCTGAAGGTGACCAGGGGATTCAGAGTACACCGGGGCGTAAGACAGGGCTGTATCCTGGCCCCGTTTCTTTTTAATTTATATATTAATAACCTGGAAAACACTCTTTTAAAAACATGTGCTGATTATCCCTATGTCGGACGTAAAGGGCTACCCGTCTTACTTTACGCGGACGATGCCGTTTTGCTGGCAAGGACCGCAAAAGGGCTTCAATTGCTGCTTGACACCTTTTTTACCTTTATGAAAACCCGGGATCTCTCCATTAATAATTCAAAATCTTTTGTCATGAATGTAGGTACAGCACACAACAAGGAGTTACCATTCTATGTAAATGGGGAGAAGATTCCCACGACAAAAACTTTTTCATACCTGGGGGTCCTGTTCGATAACCAACTGAAATGGGGCCCCGCTGTACAGAAGAAAAAAGGGGAGATAACACGGGCAAATGCGGCAACTTTTAACTTTGCGAGGAAAATGGGGAAACGGCCAATTGCCGCTCTGTTAAAAGTATACCAGGCCAAGAGTGTGGCAATAGGCTGTTATGGAAGTGAGCAATGAGGGTACACAACTGTTAGGGACTTGGTGGTAGTAGAAAACAATTTCATGAAACAGCTCCTGGGGGTCCCGAGAGGAACTGCAAATTTTATAGTGCACGAGGAGCTGGGTTCCCCTTATCTAGATGACATCATTGCACTTCGGCCTTTAACATTCTGGCTGAAGTGCTGGCTAAATAAGGACCTCCCGCTAAACCACCAGCCCCTGAGAGAAGCACTGACATGGGATAATATGTTAAAAATCCCGTGGCTGAAATATTTGATAAAATGTTTCACTGCACTGGGACGTTCTGAACTCTTCTCAAACCCCGACTCCATCACTGTAACTGACGTAGAGTCCGTGAAAAACACCTTTTCTCTTTTGCAGCTTTTTCAGCGGGAGGAGGTGGAACTAAAGAAAAGTAGTCATAGAAATTATGTTGTCCTACAGACCACACTAAGCATGGAACCTTACTTGACTTGGCCAATGTCGAGCTATGACCGTTTCTTGTTAATTAGGTTCCGGCTGGACCTCTTTCATTTACTGCTAGCTGTTCCAAGAGGCAGCCACCAAGGCCAAGTGCTACCTTCCTGCGGCTGCGACTGCGTGTCTCCGCAGGATTCTGTGCACTTTTTATTTTTTTGCCCCTTTTATGATATTCCTCGGAGGGTATACCTCAAGCCTCTCCTCAAAAGACTGAATTTTATCCAGGTTAAACCCGCCCTTCGTTACCTACAGCTGCTAAATAATGAATGCACTTTATTATATACACTGTTGTATATATCTTTTAACAGATTAATTGTGTTTTATACCTGGGGACAATGTGGTTTTTAATCATGTCGTTTTTATGATGTTTATTAAATTGTGCTTTTATGGTTGTTTACTGCAAATAACCGAATAAAGATAATCTGAATCTGACTGCCCCGTGTAGAAACTATGGGTCTCGGAGGTGGATCAGTGGGGTTCTTGTGGATTTTGGGGACCATGTATATTGACTCTTTAGATTCTGTTTTAATAAGATGTTTTTTGTCTTTTCTTTGATGGTTCCTGCTTGGTATGCCTTCTCATGCTGAGCTCCAAAATTGAAGAGGGAAGCGTGGGTGGGTCATGCGGGATATGTCAACCCCGGAGAAGGTGAGTCTCCTGCAAATAGATGATATCTGGGTATTGCAAAAGGAGATATCCCCAACTCTGGCGCTCCTTGTTGGGGGAGTTGAGGCCCTTCACATTAAGGGATAAGAGCTTCAGGCAGGGTACTGAGGTCATGGTTGTGTAGTTTCAGGAGTACGCGCTGTCCCAGATAGTGGGCTTACAGTAGTGCACAAGGCAGGCTGACTGGAACCCAATGAGAGGTTGAGGGACCCAAGGATTGCGGCAGTCGCTGCTGGGTAGTGAAGCGGTAATGGGCAGATAATCCGGCATGGATCTCTCATATTGTCAAAGGGCCCCCCCCCGGGCGTGGGAAAGGGAAAGGAGTAGAATGACAAGGGAAGTCAATGCAAACCAAGGATAACAACTGCCAACATGGCCAATAGAGCCTATTCCAGTTTAGGGAATAGCCAGGCTCAGTGGCACAGGCTGTCCCGGAGGTGTCACTCTCCAAGAAATAGGGTTGAGGGTTGGTCATCGCTGTGAAGGTCAAGTGTTTCCTGCAGGAGCGCTGCCCGGGGCATCCGTCGTAGCATGGGCCAAGCACTGGATAGTATCGTCAATTGGGCGGCTGAGAGGGTATTATAGTGGTGGCCGTGTAGCTGCAGCTGGTCCGCTGAGAAGAGAAATTACACATCCAGCTAGTTAACGGGTGCAGCATCCAGTTGTTTGTTGTCAGATGCTTGGGAGCCCCGAGGGCGACTGGCCTCCCTCCAGGGATCGTATGTGCTGTGCAGCACCCGGCGTTTGGATTCCCACTGGAATATGAGAGCAAAGGGGTGCCCCCATTGGTAGCGGATGTTGAGTTCTCAGAGTTTGTCTGTGATGGGTTGGAAGTCTCTGCAGCGTCGAAGGGTCATGGGGGCCAGATCTTGGAACAGTTGGATAGGCTTGCCTTTGAACTAGGATCTCAGGTTTGTCCCTAGAGGCTTTGAGAATAGCCTCTTTCTCTGTGAAGAAATGGACCCGAGTCAAAATATCAAGGACAAGGCCAGGTCGCCCAGGAGGACCAAACACTCGGTGCGCAGGGTCTAAAGCGGGCGGGGAGGCATTATCATCCCCCCTGATGTCATGCAGCAGGTCGGCCACGAAGGTCATGATGTCAGGGCCTTCTGCCCTGGTCGGGATCCCCCTCAGGCGTATGTTGTTCTGGCGCCCCCTATTTTCCAGGTCTTCCTGCTTGATCTGTAGCTCAATATGTTGCTCCTCAAGGGTGGCTAGCCGCTGCCATAGGTGTTCCTGGTCCTCCGTATGGGCGTCCAATGTCTTCTCGAGGTTGTCTACTCGCCTTCCTAGCTCTCCCACATCTTTCCGGAGATCTTTGACACAAGCTTGGACGTCCGTGCATAGGGACCCTATTTCAGATTTGAGTTCATGTATAAAAAGGATCATAAAGGATTGCATGACCGGTTCCGAGGGGCCTCTGGCCACTGACTCGTATCTGTCGTTGTAGCCGATCCCGTTTTTTTCCATAGGGCCATGATTGTGTTGTCCTTAGGGGTTATTGAAGCCTCTTTTCTGGACTTGGAGCGGGTCATGGTCACCCAGTGGAGGCGTCCTGCGGTGTAGGCCTCGGGGAGGGCAACGCCGCGCCAACAGCTGACTGGTCCAAGCGATGTGTGCGGTCTCAACTCTAGAGACCTGAAGGCGTTCGGGAAGGGCACAGCGGGGAAAAATCCGGTGTACTTTAGGGCACCACCTTAGAGCAGGTCCAGGGTCCAGACGATGGAACGGTCACAAGCGAGAAGGGGCCAGATCAGTCAGATTATATCACCATTCTCTCTCTCACATAGGGCCAGTGAGGTCCAGTCCACTGAGGTTAGCTCATGCCGTGTAGTGCGTCAGTCGCCCGCAAGATCGTCAAGAGGAATCTACTAGGAAGCAAGGGGGGATGGCCTTAGAACTGTGTTGCGATAGGGTGGCCCCTCCAGTGCACCAAGATGAGCAATGCAAAGCCTTGCCGTTCCCAGTCCAGGACAGTGGTAGCAGTAGCGCCAACGCTTGTCGCCTGTGAGGCTGTGTAGGAACACCTGTAGTGTCAAGGCGGCATCCTGGAGAGCACCACAGGAAGTTGTGCAGGGATCCAAGTCTGTGATTCCCACTGGAGCCGCTGGCGGCTGCCTAGCGCTGGTGAATCCTCTTGTAGCGCGTATTTGGGCCCCACGTGTTTAGCGCCTAACTTTCAGAGAGGCCCCAGTGCCTCGTGTCGTCTCACCGGTGTCCCGCTATCCCCCAGGGTTGGGAAGATGGTTCAAGGGCTTTGCAACATGCCTTCCACGACGGCTCAACAATCTGCTTTGCGCCTCACCACAGTGGCACAGGGGAGAAGCAGGCGCGCCATGAGCAGCACAGGCTGGGGGGTGACAGAGTCAGTGCCTAATGGGGCAGCTAGCCTATTTGTCCGGTGTAGTGGACTGCTTGGCCCTGTGGATCACTGCAGGGCACTTGGGAGGGCTGACTAGACATGCAGTGGTGGTGCCGCCGGGATAAGTCCCAGGTCCCCAGAAGGTTGTAGGCCCTGGAAGTCCCAAGAGGTGATCAACGGGGGTCCAGCTCTTCAAAATGCACCCCACACAGCGGCGCCTGCTCCCTCCAGCCCCTGTACCTGTGCGGCCGCGATGTCAACAAGGTTCGCTGCCCGTCCAGATTGAGGCAATGCCAGAAGTGTCTCCGGGCAGCAAAATGGCGGGCGCGCTCCCGCCCACTGCACTCCGCCTTCTCTCTGCAGAATGCCACCTGTCTGGCCGAGGGACCCTGAGCTCCCGTTCTTCACCGGGCTGTGACCGCTCCCCACAGGGGTCGCCCAGCCGCGCTGCTGCATTCCGTTGCCACACAATGTCACCAGCATGATCCCATGGAGCAGGGGGTGAAAATGGCGGGTGTCTGTCCGCAACTCAGCCCGCTGAAGGGCCTCAACAGGAGCAGCGAAGGGTAGGCGGTGTCCGTTCCTCCCTGGGTTATGGCTGCATCCCCCAAGAGCCGCTCGGTCTCCCCTCACATACGGGAGTCGCCCGGGGTATCATTCACGGGTGCTCAGCTCGGGCCAAGACAGACAAGATGGCGGGCGGGCTGTCGGAGGCCGGGTCCTTCCTCCCTCGTGGCGTGACTCCCTGCTGTCAGCGATTTCAGGCGGTCATCGAGTCTCTAGAAAGTTGCTCAGGGTACTCCGCCACTTAGTCGCACCCAGTCAGGGCACTTGAAGAGCCGTTTTGCAGCTTATTATTGCTTATGATATCGGCGGCGGCCCGGAGCTCAAGCGGCATGCGTCTTACTTCATTTGCAGCAAGACCTCGCCCCTTCTCTATTTTTGAATGGAATAGCCTCTCTCGTTAGCTCATCCACTTTTGTTAGTACTTGATTTAAAACTTTCTGACTGTACCCCCTCTCTCTGAATTTCTGTGTTAAGTCAATTATTGCTTGCTTGAGGGAGATACTGTCACTACAGTTCCTTTTCATATGGAGGAGCTCCCCATAAGGGATTCTTTGTTTCAATTTTTGTGGGTGGAAGCTGCTCGAGTGGAGGATAGAGTTCCGCGCTGTTGGCTTTCTAAAAGTGTATGTGTGTGTGTGTGTGCAAGTTGCACTCTTTGATAAAAATTTCAAAATCTAAAAAATGCACGAGTCTCACTAATAGTACTGATAAAAGTCAATTTTAGGCACTTGATGTTAAGAGCTTCTATAAAGGCTTTGGCCTCCTCTACAGATCCCTTCCAGATGACAAACAGATCATCGATAAAATGGCACCAGACCTTTATATTGCTTTTCCACTCTGTTTTGTATTCCACCTTGAGCACCTGTTCCTCCCACTAGCCCATGTGAAGATTCGCATAGCTGGGGGCGCAGCAGGTGCCGAAGGCCGTGCCCCTCAGTTGCCTGTAGGTGTCTCGCCCAAATAGGAAGAAGTTGTTTTCTAGGCATGTTTCAGCCACTGTGGTCAGCATTTCAGAGTGTTGGTATCGCTTAATGGGTCTGGTGCCCTGGAAGTGTCTGAGTGCCCTTAGGCCATCGCTATGTGCTATACTAGTATATAACAAGGCCACATCCAATGTGATTAGTAGGTCTGATTCTTCCCAGGGGACACTCTAAAAAATTTGCAAAAAGTCCCCAGTGTCCTGTACATCAGACAGCATGGATTTTACCATATCTTGTAAGAAATGGTCGATGTACCTAGATGAGGTTTCGAACAAACTACCTATAGCCGATATTATTGGTCTGCCTGGAGGGGTATGCATCCTTGTGGATTTTTGGAATTAGATACAGGTTTGGTGTTATACTCTTTTTCGGTGACGAGTCCTATCCCCCTCCATCCAACTAGCTCCTTGTGGTATTTGTTCTTTACCTCTAAGAGGTTACTCTGTGGTACCCTTTTGTAACAATCAGTGTCCCTCAGCTGCAATCTTGCCTCCTAGTTATATTTACACAAAGGCCATAACACAACATTACCACACTTATCCGATTGGCGGATTACAATGTCTGTTCTGGATTGCAATTTGTCCATGATTTGTGAATACTTTCTCTCATTTTCTTTCATATCTTTACAAAAGTTCTTACTGGATTCCATTGATAATTCCTTTAAATCCTTAATTACTCGATCAGAAAAGGTATCAATCAAATCTCTGGGGGGTGGTTGGTACAAACGTTGATTTCTTCTTAAAATCAGTTATGCTTTTACCATAAATGTCTATACCCAGTCTATCGGCAGTGTCTTTACAACATATTGCTGTGTTGGGATTCTCATTTTCCATCTCCAATATTTCCGTGTCTTTTAGTAGGTTTAGGTAATCTATTACCAGGTTGCTCTGTAGGTTATGGTCAATACACTCCAGTGTCCTGGTCTTACTGTCAGATTGGTTCCCAAAGTATATTTTCAACTTACGTTTCCTCACATATTTGTAAAAATCCACCTGTGTCTGTGCATAATTGAAAATAGTTCTTATGCAGAAAGACAAACCTAGTGATATGGTACTAATTTCTTCTTCAGACAGCTCTAGATCGGATAGATTGATTACTGTAATGGCTCCAGTATTTACTTGCTCTGTTTGTTGTCCTTCGTTTTCACTCCTGAGCGCAATTCCATGCCTTCTCCGTCTTCTCTGGCGTTTCCTCTGAACCCCACCCCTTCCTCTTTTGAATGGTCTTTGTCTGGCATTTATAGTCCAGTCCAGTCTTAAAAAACGCATCACATCAATTACTGTGGAAGGTTTATCCTGTTGGCTTGTATTTGAAGCTCTGGCTCCATCCTCAAAGTTCTGTGTCCACCTCAGAGATCCATTCTGAGCTGGTGTCGTCCATTCTTCTCTTGTCCTTACTTTTGTTCTCTGTGCCCGCATTACTGGACAATTTTTGGCAGCGCAGGGAATCAATAAGTCTAGCAAATGTGTATATCTGATACGGTCCCTGGTAAATTTGATTGCCTTTCTTTCTTTAATCGATTTCTCATTTTTGCTTAATGTAATCATCAACTCCTTTTTCGAATTTTACTGCCTCATCCGGTTTCACCAAGGCATCTAGCGCTTGCTGCAGTTTTTTAATTTCTTCCATGATCTTGTTTCTGTCACATTTGGCTAATTTTACCAAAATCCGCATCATAAGGTTCAGCATTATTATTGGCCCATTCCTGTAACATCTCTGGGTCACGGTTTTCGAAAGTAGGAGCTATTAGAATTCTTAAACCACGTGGGACCCTTCCCACCTCTAGGTATTTGTCCAGTGATCCAATCTCCCAGCATTTGGAGATTTCCGTTCGTCTAAGCTTTTTAAGCCTGCGCATTATTGTCTGCGCATTTCCTTCTTGTAATGCATTGCTTGCTGTCAATAAGTTATTTATATTACTGGTACGTGATCTTAACTCATCAAAAAACTGCTCCTACCGCCTCTTCATGTAGTCTTCCATTTCCGTTGTGTATGTCTGTGCTTAAATTAATCAATGCAGATAATTATTTGTTCCTCCATTCATCAGCATTATGACTTTGTTTTAAATCAATTTTAAACCTTTCTACTGGAGCTTGCCTTTCAGGAAGTGTTCCACATCCTAGGCTCCTTTCCCCAATCCACGTTATACTGTGTGCCCGCAGCCGAGCACACACATCCTCCGACGCACCGTCCACGGCAGCTCTTCCACACAGCTACAAGCGTTGTCAACAGACATGTATTTCTCCTGGGGGAGGCTCTCACATTATGCAGTGCATTCCCTTACAAAACAGCCAAGTCTCCATGAGTTCTCCAAAACAAGGGTGCGTCGGTGAAGCCGCACTTGGCAAGAAGCGGAAAAACATCAAAGTCCAACTTTGGCATGCAAATTCAATCAGCCAGACTCCTTTATCAGGTTATTTATTATTTATATATGCTGTTACGCGTTTCGGCAGGATCCCCTGCCTTGATCACACACGGAGCCATACTCCTACACAAGGCTCGAGTCGGGGTACCACGCGGGTGGACGGCGTCCCCCCTCTTATTTTACCAGGAGCTCGATAACTGGAGCAAATGGAGCCACACATTGACTATTTGCCCTCTCTGGGTGAGATCAGAGCTCATTCAGAACGCTGCTGGTTATGGTAGTATATAAAGTGCCTTAGTATATAAATTGACTTAATGTATAAAGTGTCCAGTTGACTGCTTATGATAAAGTGCAAGTGCAGAAAATTTTTACTTGAATTTCAACATAAAGTGCAAGTGCATCTTTACAGGATTGGATGGTTATATACTCCACAATTAATGTAAACATAATCACTGATATGGCATTAGTAAAGGGCCTCAAACTGTACTGCTGTTCGACACAATTATTCTATATATATGCAAAAAAGAAGCTCAAGTTTAGGTGGTAAGTAGCTCCTATATAGAGCATGCTCAACACCAGCGCCACTCTAAATCTGCAAAAAACGTCAGTTCTTTCTTTTTCCGCAACAGCAACTGCAGACCCGGAGAGAGCGGTACCCTCAGTCACTTTTTGACTGACTTTTTTGCAACTTTTGTGGACTTAGTTTTTGAGTCTAACATTGACTGCTGGTGCACTAGGGATGACCGGCTTCAAGGCCTGCATTTCCTGTACCTGACTGATGTCGGTGACTGATCCGCACCACATGTGCCTCTACTGCCTGGAGTGCAACCAAGACTCCAAGTCATGCTCCGACTGCCGAACCATGGCCCGAAGTCTTTGCGGGAGTGGTCCCAAAAGCTACTCGCAGCCCAGCAGTAGGCTCCCCATCATTCGGGGTCAGGTAAGTCGAAGCGCAAGAAGAAGTCGAAGAAGCATCGTCGCTCTTTGACTTCCCCTCGTCCGTCGGCTGACGCAACGAAGGGTGCGGGTGGTCCCCTCTCGCAGCTCCGCGTGTGGAGCCTTCAGGGTCGACTCCGGTCTTCCCTCCCTTCCCGGGACCGGGAGCGATCTCTGTCTAGACTTTGTCAGTTCTACGAAGCGATACATGATATCTTTGGGCAGTCCGACTCCGCTGGTGCACCTTCAGGCTCCGCGGACTCGGCTGGGGTCTGGCCTTTGCACCGGCGGCTCCGGCCCCGGCACCGCAGTGCTCCCTTGGATCCAGGCCTGGATCCAGATCGGCGCCGGTCAACCTTATTACACCTCCACCAGCACCGATTTTACCGGCACCATGTGCGCAGCCAACGCCGGCTGGAGCTCCACCCGGCATCGACTCCGGCTTCCACCGCGATGTTGATACAGAGCCGGACCGGGGTCAACTGATGCAGATACAGCGCTGATGGGTATTTTTGTGCCTGCATTTCACCCTGGCCATTTTCAGCCAGTTTGGAAGCCTGAGGAGGGTGAGGAAGACTGGGAAGGGTCTGGTGACCCTTTAACTGACCAGCTGAAATACGACCAGGACAGTGGTTTGGACACCTCACCAGACCATGGCATGTTGTCTCCTCCTACCGTGGCTATGGAGGAGGGAGCATCTTATGCAGTGGTGTTGCGTAGGGCGGCGAGGCCCTAAACCTTGAGCTATCTACTGCGGCAGTCAGGACAGAGGTGCTTCAACCGGCAGCGAGCTCTTTGCAGTCCCTGCTACCATTTAATGAAGCCCTCACGGACATCCTTTTGGGCACCTGGTCAAAGCCCAACATCGGGGCTCCTGTGGATAGGTTGGTTGCCCAACGCCACTGCCCGGCCCCGGGCGACCCTACTTTTCTCTCCCAACATCCCTCCCTGAGAGCTTGGTGGTCCAAGCTTCAACGTCGCATAGTGTATTCCCTAATGCACCACCGGACAGGGAATCCATGAAGCTGGATCAGCTTGGGAAGAAGTTGTTTTCTTCCTCCATCTTAGGGCTTCGGTCGGTAAACACCCCATGCCTGATGGGCTGTTATTACCACTCCATGTGGGATACGGTGGCGCAAGTGCTGCCTCAGTGTCCTGAGGAGGCCCGGGCCGAACTCTCCTGTGCTATTGCCGAGGGGAGAGACGCAGCAAAGTTTACCATCCGCTGTGGACTGGAGACTGCTGACTCACTGGGTAGGACCATTTCAATGACGGTGGCGCTTCGTCGTCACGCCTGGTTGAGAACGACTGGCTTTTCTGGGGATGTCCAGAACACCTTGATGGACATGCCCTTTGATGGCCGTCACCTGTTCAGCGACAAGGCAGAGCGCTTCAAGGACTCTCGGGGTACAGCCAAGTCCTTGGGCCCTCTCCACCACGCACCCTGCATGGTCTGCCTTTCACCCCTTTTGTGGCCACGGGAGGGGTGCCCCAACACATTCCTTTCAGAGCCACAGGCCAGCGCAAGCTTTTCAACCTCAGCACGACCGTGGGAACTACAGACGTGGTTCTGGGGGCCAGCAGGCGGGCCAATCCACCACAGCCCCCTCTGTAGCAGCCTCCAAACGCCTCCAAAGCCTCCTAGTCTGACCTTTCAGGCCCATCAAACCCCAGTGGGTGGCAGGATCCGCCAAACCTCCTCCACTGGCGCACCATCACGTCGGACAGGTGGGTTTTGCAGATAGTCCAAAGAGGCTACTCCCTCCCCTTCGAGACTATCCCTCCAGCCATGCCACAATGGTACCATCGCATATTGGGGGATCACCCGGCCCTTCTCCAACAGAAAGTTTACGGCTCTCTTGGCCGAGGGAACCATCGGGCACGTTCCTGCCCCAGAAGTAGGTTGTGGTTGAGGAGAAGTTCAAAATGTTGACCCTGGCTCAGGTCTTGTCTGCCTTCGACCCTGGAGACTGGATGGAAGCGTTGGAATTTCTGGACACTGATTTTCACATCTCTGTACTGCCGGCCCACCAGCATTACCTGCGGTTCACGGTATGCCACTGTTAGAAATGGGATCTCTGGTTGGCTAAGGCTGGCGCCAAAGCCAGGCAGAGACCACCACTCTAGTCAGGACAAGGGAGTTACACGCCAAAGATAACCCCTGCTCACCCCCTTGGTAGCTTGGCACGAGCAGTCAGGCTTAGCCCGGAGGTAATGTGTAAAGCGTTTGCACAACACGCACACAGCAACAACATACCACGAACACCAAAAAAGGAACTCCACACAAGGTTATATCACAAATAGCCTTTGTATTCTCATAACACATTAGAATAGTAATCACATATTATACATTGTGCCACCTGGCACTAGGTAATATCTACAAGGGATTATATACGACTGACAGGGCCAATTGGGCCACTGCCAGAACCATCACAAGCACAAATAGAAACTGTAGAACTAATAATAAATATAGAACACAACCAGTGACTACTGGCAAAATACTGTACTCAGCATCATCTCCTGCAACATAAATCATATTATGCATTAGGCGTGAAATACATTCTGCGTTAACCTCATAAACACATTATGCAATAACCTCATAAGTCTAAACGCATTAGATAATAACCTGACACATAAACGCTTTATGCATAAATCACGGTGCATAAATTACAGGACATGAATCATATGTCCTGCGCACCAAATAAATCACATTAGGCCTGGCGCCCTATTAACCCCACAGTCCCCCTGGCCAACTGGCCTTCTTGGAGGGCTCAAATGCCCTATGTCCACAATGTCAGGGCGGCTGCCAATGCAGCAGAGTCTCAAAGTGCACAATTGCGCAAGCCTAAACGATGCAGCTGTCACAAAGAGCTGTACAGCTGGAAATTAAAGAAAGGCCCTGGCACCACTGTGTCCTCTCTTGTCCCACTCAGGAACTTCTCAAACACATGCCCATCTCGTTGCAGCTGCACGCGCTTGTGCGGTGCAGCTGGGAAAGGAAATTAGCCCTTGCACCCTGCTGTCTCCTCTGTCCCACTCAGGGACACTGTAAAACAGATTGTGCCCCACGTTGCAGTTGCCCGCTATGGCGGTGCAACTGAGAAATCACCAAGGGGCCCACTGGACCCCCAAGGGGGTCTTAAAACTATGTGGCTTATGTTGGAGGGGCCCACTGTCAGGCGGGGCCGCTCAGAAGATAGGAGCCAACAAACTGTGCCACTAAATCCCCCCAATCCCCCACGGGGACTTCGTAAATTATGTGCCCACATTGGAGCGGCCCCAACGGCGGGTCCGCTCAGATCACCCAAGCACCGACCCTGTGTCTTGAAAGGCACCACCACACTCAGGCTCAGTCCCTACTCACCAGGGTTCAGGATCGGGTCATCCACTTTGGCGCTGGGGCTCCCAACAGCTCACGGGAGACCAGCTTCTCTCTGCGCTGGTCTTTCCTCGCTTCACCCGGGAAAAAACTCTGCTCTTCTCTGGTGGCAGCTTCTCCTGCATGCGGGGTTTCCCTTCACTCACAGGAGACCTGAACTGCCATCAGTGGCCTCGGCAGCCTCGCTGCTTCACCCGGGCCTCCTCCTGGGACCCGGGACTTCAACATGGAGCCTGCAAGGCTCCGGGATCGCACACCCACGCGGCTTCCCTCAGCTTCCGCTTTCCTTTGCCGTATCTCCGCCCGAGTCAGGTGGACATGCCTGACTCCGCTTTTCGCCTGGTCCGCGGCAGTGATTCTCCTTTGGCAGACGCGGGGTGGGCACCCACCAATACAGTAAAGTACAAGCGGGGTGGGCACCCGCCATCTTAAAAAAGAATAAAGCGTGGTGGGCACCCGCTCTCCACATAGGCAAAAATGCGGCACAAACGCGGGGTGGGCTCCTGCTTCTCTCCCCTCCATCAGGGGGAATCCCCACATTGTGATTCCTGCTGTAAAGATTTTAGCTCAACGTTGTGGAGCCCTCGTGCTCCTTTTCCTTGGGGTAAATCAAATGAAAGCGCACACAAGGCGCTAGAGGCAGCAAAGGTCCTGCATTAAAAAGAATAAGTCCATGGAAATCAAGGGGGCAATGCAGGGCCCAGGGAGGCAAGCCCTCAAGGCGGTTCCTCCTGGACCCCAGCAGCAGCACGCCCCGCAGGTGTCAGGAACAGAAGAGAGAACATTTTCATGGGGTCACAGGCCCTATATTTATACCAACATTTCCTTTGTCTGTTGAGCAGGTCATGGGGGAACCAGATGCAACTGGTTCAGGGGGGATTTGAAGCACTTTGTTTTGCAAGCTCCTCTTCCCCTTTGTCAGGTGGGGGGCTAGGTGATCAGACACACCACAGGGGGCGGAGCCAGCTTTGGTCAGGGCAGGCACACTCCTAGTCAGAGTCAGGGGATTACTCCTCCCACTACTCCCAGCACATATGTCCTATTCAGCCCAGCGCTGACTCAACCTGCCCCTCCTGGAGCCCACACAGATACCTCCCAACCCCTCCCACTCACAAGCCAGACATGCAATTCACATCAGGCAGGCAGACACATAGCACACCGAAATGCAAACTTCTAAAAGTGGCATTTCTAACATAACCACAATAAATCTGCTCGCACCATTGTGCAGCATTTATTCTCACAATTTCATACATCCTAAATTTGACCACACTGCTCCTCCCATTCAAGAATTATCACTGACACACACTAATCAGGGAATCCCCAATGCATTCCCATGGGAGGGCAGGCCAATCTCACCAATGTAACACAGAGAGCGCACGCACTTTACATTGGACCACAGTGCTAAAGTGCCCAGAGGCCTACAACCACCAATACCATGTCAGAGGAAAAGGTTAGGAGAATGCAAAAAGTTTAGGGGTGAACCTGCCATAAGGGTCAAGTCTAATAGTCACAAGCACTTTCAGTTTACCGTGCTCCCCTTTGGCCTTACCAGTGCCCCTCGGGTGTTCACGAAAGTGATGGCTGTAGTCACTGCTCATCTGCGCAGATCAGGTGTTCCAGTCTTCCCCTATCTCAACGACTGGTTGTTGAAGGCGGGTTCGTCCCAGGCAGTCATCTCCCACCTCCAGACTACGGCCGACCACCTGCATTCGCTGGGGTTCTCCATCAACGTGCCGAAGTCACACTTGACCCACTCTCATAAGCTCCTCTTCATCGGAGCGGTTTTTGACATGACGCAGTTGCGGGTTTATCCTCCCAAACAGTGATTCCGATCTTTCAGCCTCTATCCCGGATTTTGTCAGGGTGACCCTGAAGCTGCTGGGCCTCATGGCCTCCTGAATCTTGCTGGTTGATCATGCCAGGTGACATATGTGGGCTCTGCAGTGAGACCTGAAGTTCCAGTGGGCGTAGCATCAGGGGAATCTGTCCGATTGCGTCCAGATCTCGGAGGGCACTGCACGACAATTGCAGTGGTGGCTCACGAACCAGGATTGGGTCAACGGCAGATCTCTCTCCCTTCCCCAACCAGAACACACAATGGTGACAGACGTATCCCTTCTGGGATGGGGTGGCCACATGGGAGAGGCGGAGATCAGAAGCCTCTGGTCTCCGGCGGAGACGGAGTTCCACATCAACCTTCTGGAGCTTCAGGCGATCCATCTTGCACTAAAAGTATTCCTTCCCTCTGTCCGGGGAAGAGTAGTGCAGGTGTTCACGGACAACACCATCACCATGTGGTACTGCAACAAGCAAGGCGGTGTGGGGTTGTGGACCCTACGTCAAGAGGCCCTCCGTCTCTGGACATGGCTGGAACATCAGGGCATATCCCTGGTGGTTCAACACCTGGCAGGTTCACTGAACACCAGAGCGGACTAACTCAGCCGCAGGTGCATGATGGATCATGAATGGCGTCTTCACTACAAGGTGGTGCAGGGTCTCTTTCAGCAGTGGAGAGAGCCTTGGTTAGATCTTTTAGCCACCAAAGAGAACGCGCAATGTCAGCAATTCTGCGCGCTGGAATTTCCAAGGCGGCACTCGCTAGGCGACGCTTTTCGGCGCGAGGGAAGTTGCAGTCTTCTATACATATTTCCGCCTATACCACTTCTGCCCAGAGTGCTGAAGAAGATCAAGCGCGACCAGGCCCAAGTCATTCTTGGGGCTCCGGATTGGGCATGAAGAGGCTGGTATCCCGAGCTGCTCAACATGGCCATTGATCTCCCAATCCGACTGCCTCTTAAGGAGGATCTTCTGTCACAGCAGCAGAGGACGGCCCTCCACCCGAACCTGTCCAGCCTCCACCTCCTTGCGTGGAGATTGAGCGGCGGTAGTTGTCGTCATTTGACTTGCCTCCCGAAGTCTGTGATGTAATATTGGCAGCCGCGTCCCTCCACTGAGACGATATACGCCTGCAGATGGAATACATTTGTGGCATGGTTCACAGCAAAGGCTGTGGATCCCCTTTATGCCTCTCTTTCTGAGGTTCTCTTGTTCCTCCTGTCTTTGGCCCAGCAGGGCTCTGCTCTGGGCATTCTTAAGGGCTACCTCTCTGCCATTTCAGCCTTCCTCAGGCTTCCTGATCTAGCCTTCTCTTTTCAAGTCCCCTGTTGTAAATAGATTTCTTAAAGGCATTACTCATCTTTTTCTTCCTGTTCCCTTTGTAATGCCTCAGTGGGACTTGAATTTGGTTCTTACGTATCTGATGTGCGCTCCCTTTGATCTGCTACATAACTGTCCTCTCAGGCTCCTCACTCTGATAACTGCTTTTCTGGTGGCCATCACCTCTGCGCGCAGGATGAGTGAGCTACAGGCTCTGTCTTTCAAGCCTCCTTTTTTGGTTGTTCATCCGGACAAGGTCGTCCTCAGAACTCGACCTTCCTTTCTTCCAAAGGTGGTCAAACCATCACTTTGCCCACCTTCTTTCTGCCTCCACATGCTTCAAAAGAGGAAGAGAGGCTCCACCGTCTGGATCCAAAATGTGCGCTCTCCTTCTACTTGAATCGCACCAAACAATTCCGGGTGGACGACCAGCTCTTTATTGGTTACGTGGCCGCTTAGAAGGGTCGGGCCGTGCACATGCAGACCATCTCCAGGTGCGTCGTTCTGTGCATCAAGACCTGCTATTCTTTGGCAAAGAAGGAGCCTCCAGTGGGGCTGCACGTCCATTCCACCAGGGTGGCGGCAGCTACTACTGCTTTGGGACGGGGAGTCCCCCTACATGGCATCTGTCAGGCAGCTACGTGGGCATCGCTGCACACGTTCACGTAGCATTACTGCCTGGACAGCCAAGTCGGGAGAGACGGCTTCTGTTCTCCAGGACTTCCTGGTGTGAACTTAGTTCGCAGACCCACCTCTGGTGTTGGTATTGCTGGGGTATCTATTCTAAGGTAAGGAATCTATAACTAACTGGTTCTTTCAGATGAACAAGTTACTTACCTTTGGTAACAAGATATCTGTAAGAAAAATAGGTTAGTTATAGATTCCTTACCGCCTCGCCCATCCTCCCCGTTCTGCGAACTGACTTCTAGGGTTAAGAACATCCTTTTAGGGCCCTAGTTTTGTGCACCAGTGGTCAGTGTCTTGCATGGCTCTGCGCATCTTGCGTGTAAAGTCGTGAACAGCACTGACGTCAGCGTGCAAGGGCAGCATCTAAGTAGCTACTGCGACGTCATCCCGGCGACCACGACGCTACTGATGAACGCAGAGCCGACCGAAATCACCTTTCGACGCGCAGGGGTACTGCTGACAAAAAACGTCCGGACCCAGTCTGACGCCTGGGGGTAATTCTAAGGTAAGGAATCTATAACTAACCTATGTTTCTTACAGATATATCGTTACCGAAGGTAAGTAACTTGTTCATTTTAAAAAAGGGGGGTTTTGAAAGTCCCACCTCAAAAAGAAAAAAAAATTGAAAACTATATATTTTGGCGACAGCCACTCTGAAGTTATAGTTAGGCTTCTCAGAGATAGGTATTCCTCAGATTTTTGCTTGCCTTCCCCATGCACTGCTTATATCCTATCATATCACATCACTTTTAGCATCTTTAATCATACCATCCATAAGAACAGTCATGCCATCTCAAATTACATTGTTTATTAGAAGCGTATGCATGGTGGAAGGCTGAGTTATAGTTAATGTAGTGTTACTGCGAGTTGTTATAGTAATTTTAGGGTGAGGCCTAAATTATTACTTTAAGTTATAGCTATAAAGTTAAAACTATAACTTAGTCATTTCTAATCTTTGTGTAGTTTACGTTGTTTTTCTATAGAAATATTGAATGAAGTTTTACTAACTATAACTTATCTTTACTTAACGTTTGTTTTTTTCATTGAATATACATTTTGTTAGGTGTTTTACTTACCTTAAGTATGCTTACCTTGCGCGGAAAAGACAGGCGTTTTAAAGGCATATGTGGCATATGTGGTAAAGGATGCATGGTAAAGGCATGCATGGTAAAGTCACACATCACTAATGCGTGAACACGGATGCCGGGAAAGGTAGATAATGACTACACTTAGTAGTCCATCGTCCATAATGGATGCATCACGCATCAGCCACAGTTGGTCTGACTTCAAAAACCAAAATTGTCAGGGTAAGGTATGTCTGTATGGTAAATCAGTAGTACATTATTGGCGTAAGCATCTGTGGTCTATGACATTGTGAGAAAACGTAACTGTGTATTTGTGTTGCCTTAACAGGAATGCCTCCGTACACGTGTATATCACAATTTGCATGAATATTTTGCATAGCCGAGTTTTAATATTGTTCTTGTATTAACCTGAAGTGTTTAGGTGCCTTACCATGCATGCCAAGTTTCATGTGTCTCAAGGGCCTTAAGGCCATTTTATTTGAAGTAATCCATTTGCACATTTTCTACATATCATTGTAAAGCGTAGTTTAATTTTAATTGTTGACAAATAGAAGCTTGATTTTCAGAAACCTAGTGAGTTCAGTATGTTTATATAGTATTATCTATGTCTCATGGACTTTTTGCATTCTCTCATATGAAATTATCTTGCCTCCTTCTCATGGTCCATTGACTTGAATCAAGAGACAAATGTATATAAAACCTCCAAACTTGCATGCATTTTAGTATTACATGCTGAAACTATCTTTTTGAGTGAAGGCTCCGGCCAGTTGGAATGACCATTGTCAAGTGTTATTTTTCTATGCCACCTGCTTTTTCTCCCATTTAATGCGTGTTAGACTTTACGCCTCCCGACGTGTTGTGTTTTAGTTTAGAAGTTGCTGCCACCACTAGCGAATAGAATGTACCAGGTACAAACAATAGATATACACCGTCTGCCCTGCAAACTATGTCAAGTTAGACCGATTTTTTACATAAAAGACTCATCATCCATTCATAATTTTAACATTCATTCACATGTGGTAGCATGTGATAGATAATTTCTTACTTTAAAATATGTATTATTTAGCAAAACATTATAATAAACATTTAACTTTTCACTTTTGAGTTCTGAGGAACTGTATTATTTTCAATGCATGTTTAAATATATATTTTTTGAAAATATGTATAGATTATGGAACCAAAGGTTTAAACAATATTCACATTGTTCAAAATTGTACATGTATGTATTTTGACATTTTATAATATGTACACCAAACTTGTGTGAACATATAACATTTACGCATTGCACTCATATGTTGCAGATACGTCCATGAGCCACCCCAGGCAAGACTGAGGATACATCAGTGTAATTAATGTTTGTACAGACCATTTCCTATCGTAGAAACCGTGCAAGAAAGGCTGAACTATACCACCATTGAGGCTCTTGCACAACAATTTCAGTCTGAACGTTTGCAAGACATCTAAATTCAGACTGCCATCTCACCATTTTCTGAAGATTGTGGCACTATTACATTTCTGTGCTACTTAGTCCTTCCAGTACACAATTTGCAACTCAAATAGGATTTAACAGCCAACTGATTCAGATGTTTACATCTTGTTCCTTGCTGGGTTGCTCAGACGTATGAATAACTACATCCAATTTCTAAAGTATAATGCTACACTGAGCAATATCAAGGCCTGGTTCTATGGATTGGTTGGCATCCAGATGTGGTTGGTGCCATAGATGGAACCCATCTTACATTGGTGTCACCTCATGACCACGAGCAAGTGTACTGCAATGGTAAACATTTTCACTACATCATTATTCAGGTGGTTTGCATAGCAGATCTCTACATTTCTGGTTCCACCATGCCTCGCTAGTGCAATGCAATAGATGTATACCAAAACTGATGGAAGATGAATCACCAAGGAGGCCTAGGCTTGTTTTTAAGGTTCAAACATGTTTATGTTGATTGTTGTTGGAAAGGTCTGCCTTTCCTAATTGTAATTTCACTTATGGTTGCTTTTATGATTATGTTTTTCAGGGGGCGCAGCTTATAAAAGTCCCATCTGGCTTTTAACCCTCTTAGATACCCAACAATGCCAAGGGAAGTCTGCTTCAGTGAGGTTTGTGTGCAAATGAGGGTTAATATGGAGCAGGTTTTTGCACCGGTTCAGGTGCCAAGACAAAACCAGAGGAGCCATCCTCTACTCTCCTGGCAAGGTCTGCCAGATTGATGTGTTATGTTGTATGCTTCAGAATATTGCCCTGCAGAGGAGCATTCCTTTCAGCCCAAATGACCATTACCAGTGGGAACTCGAGGTTGATGTTGGTGGCATGCATCAGCAAGTTGACAGTGATGAGTATGAACGCAATGACCTTAGGCATGGACACATTCAAAATATGTTTGCCATATGGTAAGTGACTGTAAGGCAAATGACATTTATTTATATGCCCTGTGGATGTATTTTCTTTAAAATTTTATGCCACTAGTCCTTAAATTAAATTTGAAATTGTTCTTTTATCCTTATAATAAAAGCGGTTTTGATTTTCAAATGTGTTTGATAATGCACTAGTACATTTGTAAATAACGACGAGCATGCTATATGAGAAATTATTTTTGACAGCTGTTGGTGTTTGCTTATCACAAAT
This sequence comes from Lissotriton helveticus, assembly GCF_964261635.1. Taxonomy (NCBI): domain Eukaryota; kingdom Metazoa; phylum Chordata; class Amphibia; order Caudata; family Salamandridae; genus Lissotriton; species Lissotriton helveticus. Next base: position 1,405,409,863 of record NC_136057.1, on the reverse strand, counting down.
TGTATTACATTTACTAATGACAATGTAATGTTAGTTACAATCCTGCTTATATTTCTGCGTATTCCACCCTAGGCCGTCTCATCTTGTCTTCTACTGGGTCACAAGCAAGTTGTAGGCAGATACTTTCAAACTTTTGCACAGATACAGTTTATAAATAGGGCTGCAGTGCAATTACCTGACCATAGGTGAAATGGTTCTGAAAAATAGCAGTACATGTCCTATTAGGTGTTCCTATTGTTAAAAGAAGGAGGCTAACGCTATGTGTACACTTTTGCTATTTTACTTTATACAGTTTACAAACATACATTGTAGTGTAGTTCCTATATTCCCAATAGGCTCTGCGCATTGGAATAACATAATCGATAGTTTAGACGTAGGACTGAGGTTGACTAGGTCTCTATTGAATATGTTAGACTTAATTATGAAATGCCAGCTAGCTCCGAGGTCACTAGAAACTTTCTCGAGTAAACAAGAAGGTGTTAACTTTCCTGAATAGACAAGAAGGGTTTAGTTTCTGACAACCGCATAAACATGACAACTTTGCTCCCTCCAGAATAAGGAGTATATCTTCAGAGTCACGGAAACAATAGACAGCTATTTCACTCAGTCAATCGTGCATGCTTAGTTTCACCAGGAGTGCAGAGAAATAGAGAGAAGGGCGTTTTCAATAAAAGTGGTTATTTATTGAGCAGTCTTCTTTCTCATGCAAGAGAAGTGAATTGCCACAATTGCAATACTTGTCATAAAGTAAAGTGCGTACAGTAAAAGGAGTATTATGAAATAATACTGTAAAAGCATGTATATGGTTTCTAAGCCATAAGATACTTAAAACGGATAAAATACATACAATGATAAAAGTTGACTAAACGTGCTCAACTGGTGCTTCTAAAATACGCCTACCCCGGTGTACCTAACCTAAGCCTAGTACGTGGGAAGGAGTAAGTGAGATATAGTTTTAGTTAAGATAGTGTAGCCAAGAATCTGAATCAAGAATTCTCTAAGGGTCTAATCAGCTCCGTACCTTGGTTATAGAATGAAGGAGGTCTTGTATCTCTTTCTCAGGACTCGATCTCCCAGCAACCCGCAAGGGTGACTGGAAACACTGGAGCTGTATTTCTCGGCAGGAGAAAAGACAACGTCTCTCTCAGTGCGTCAATGAGAGGGTCGGCTTCCTTCGGCACTCGTTTCAGCAGGGCGTCGGGTAAGTAGATAGCCAATCTGCTCCAAACCATCCTGTGTTTGCTAAGGCAGATGCTGGTATATTTATACCTGGAAGGTGCCGAGTTTGACGTAAGGTTGGACATAAGACGTCACTAAGAACTTGCAGTTCTTTCAGGACTCTAGGAGTTCTTGGACAAATCAAAACAGAAGCAGGGGGAATTCCCGGGCTGCTGGAGGCTTGGTTTGTTTTAAGAACGTGTTGTACTTTCTAGGAGTCTATGGGAGTAGCCTTGCCGTATTTGGACTGCATTGGCTGTGACTAAATATGGATATGATTCTTATGCCTTTATAAGGATATGATTTGTTATAACCACATAAGGGCATACATCGGGAATATTTAAATAGGGTCCTAGATACGTTCACAACACCCACTCCACGTATAATGTCCATCATTACTAAATACTAAGCAATAATAAACATATAACGATGCATGTGTTTTCCAACCCACCCCAAAATACATAAAATGCACTTGAAATGGTATATACACGGAAAATGAGTATTATACTGTACGTTTTCAAGCAGTGGTATCATTCAGAAAATGCATATATGTACGTTGGCTGAATGACTTGCGAAAATTACATTTATGAAATGGCTCTTAATGCAGAAGAGAAGGTCGAGACCATTTCATCACATATTTATACAAGACTGTACATGTGCTAGAGGCCAAGTCAAAATATTGTCTCTAGAGATACTAAAAATAGAAATTCTGTTCTCTGAGAATAGTTCTACTTTAAGCAGAGTATCATGTGCCCAAAAAAAGTAAATATTTTGGGAACGGAATTTTTTTTCGCTTTCAGGGAAGAAAAATAGTTCCAATGTTTTGTAGAAGTTCTGTTTATCAAAAACTGAAGGCTGAATTCAGAGTTCAGGGAATGCTGTGTGCTCATGCTTTGTTTTCAAAAATTATTCTGGTTGTTAGGGGAGAACATAAGTTCAGATAGGCTGGCAAAGAATTTGTCTACAACAGTAGGGGAAAGTTGTACCAAATCCCAAAAAGTAGCAATAGTGCAAATGTGAGAGTCATTGCCATCATCGATGTCTGGATCGTCAATGTTCACAGAAGTTTGTACCTGTGTGCCGCTTTCATCTCGTACCTCATCGCCACCTAATCGTAATGGTGAGGTCTCAACGAATGCCGTCATCAGAATAGGTAGCCGCTGGGGACAACGCGTTGCATGAGCCGTTACCGAACCAAGCAAAGTATCGATATCCAAAGGTACTGCTGATGGTAGTGTAAGACCGACATCCAACACGCATTCTTCTCCGCATAGCAGGCATCGTAGAACAGGTAAGATGCAATCTTGTCAGATTGGTCTGAATTAAAGAAACCAGGTAGTATTCAGATCTCTTAGCTTCGCCAAGCCGAGGACCTTAGTAATCCTTTCTCGGTATCTCATTGCTAGGATCGTTTCTTCCATTGTTGCCTGGGTTTTGTCTGTGACTTGACTTGCCATATCGGAGCAGAAGGAACAAAAATAAAATTTCTGCTACGAGTCCCAAGATGAGAGGCAGGCCGCTGAACACCAAGTGCACGAAATTCGGGAAGATGCTCAGGACTGCTTCAATGGGTGCTAATAGTCCCGAAAAAATTGTCTTAAATACATGTGCGATGCCACTGGTAGCTGACATGTTTAAGATTTGACCTAACATTTCTACGAAATGCACGGGGCAATTTGTCAATAATAGTGTATGTATCTCTGCCGCTGTCCTTGCAACTTGCAGATCATACATTTCTCTAGACGAGGTTAAAGGCACAGTTGTCTGTAAAAGAATAGACTTCATTCTGCTTAAAGTATCAATTCGAATAGAAGAGATGTTCAGAGAAGGCCATATTGCTGCCTCCTTGTCTGGTTTGCTGTTTGGATACAATACTTGCATACAGAAAATGACCCTGGAAGTAACGCTCACGAGATAGGCCGTTCCTGGCACCATGCCACAACAGCTGTGGTCACTTATTATAACGTAGCTGCCGTTGGAAAGCTGTCTGAAAAAAGGCTCTATCTGTGTTGCAGGAGTGCAGTGCAGGTGACATGAAAGGTTATTTGATGAACCTTCGCAGGCTCCATGCAAGTTAATACCTTGACACAGAAGTGTACCGCTTAGGGATTTTTTACAGTTGTTGCCACTAAGAAATACCTTTTTTTTCCCTTCACTATAACATCTATGTGTATAAGGTAAATTCCAGGTTGACTTGATGTATCATTTACCCAACCTTTCATACAGGCCTGCTGGTATATACTTTTGGCAATATTGAAATGAAAAGTCGTTATCGGAATTGTAATTGTACCATGTATTATCCATTCAATGACAGGTCGTTCTGACATTGCCAGTGGTAATTTTTCTAGTTTTTCAATGCTCAGCACTGTATAGTCTGCTCCTTTTTGTGCCAAAGAGATTTGTTTATCTGTAAGGTTAAAGATAGAAAATAATGACGTTGTGTTGATTAGACGCCATGGCACTTAGCCTGAACTGAGGTTTTGTAACGTCCAGCCTAACTGTTCAATAGAACGTAATTGGGACTGGTCATGTTGTAACATTAGCATATCATGTTCTATTATGTTAATAGCAGATGATACAATGCTGTCCAGTGAATAAATTCTGGAGGACAGAGTCGTTAACCCATTGTCCACTACAGACAGTGATTTTTCCAAATTAATACGATCAATTTCCCGTATTTTTTCAGCAGTTTCAATTTGCATTACGTTCCAAGCTTCGTTGTAAGCAGCGTATATACCGGCATATATGAAACATTTTTGACGCTGTTTGCGAGGTCCCAATATGAATTCTCGCAAGTCAGCATCTTCTTTAAGTAAAGTCAAGTTTCGCTTAATTTCAGGTAGTGTGGATTTCTGTAGCCACTCCAGGCATGGTTTTCCTACACTGTATATTGTAACTATCCCTGGATGTTGCCTCTGGGAATATCTTGGGTCTGGCCTGGTTTGTTTGAACCCCTGTGTTTTGTTCAGGAATCTATCTTGACAGTTATTAGTATCTGTGGGCCAGATCAACCATTTTTTCCAATCAGGATGTGTTCTGTTTTGGTGTAAAATATGGGATACGTCTATCTCCACATCTGTAGTGCTATTACTATCAGGTATGAGCTTTGGAATAGACGGTTTGTTTAAGTCTTTCATCTTGGCTAGGCCAAGACAGGTTGTTTGTTGAATGGTGTCATTCAGGAATATTATCTGTTCTGGGATCATGCAGGCTCTGAATAATGATTCTAAACCTTGTACCTGCCAGTCTTTTGTACCCCTGATGTTTTTTGTCTCAATGTTGTTTTTCCAAAATTCAAAACCAAATGTAGACATTTTTTCATAACATTTTTCAGAATAAATCAATTTAGTATTTGTCAACATATTTTTCATTCCTGTCTTATTTAACATTTTGAAATAAAACGTTTCTGGATCAGTGTTGTTAAACCCTGAGAAGTATGGGAATTTCTCAAAAAATGTTTTCGAAATGCTCTTTGGCGGTGTTGGACAATGTTCCCATTGATTATAAGTAAAAACATTTCTAGGATTAGCAGATTTATGCAAATAGTGATGCCCATAATTATTAAAACAGTACATTTCTTCATAATTTGATGAACCTTGTAAATAATCATGTTCTGTAAATTTTGCTGACATTTCTAAATCTGACATCATATTATTTATATTTTCAAAGTCCCAATCATCAGAGAAAGTACTTGGTGATACAAAGTCACTTAATGAAACCTTGAAATGGTGTGGATATTTCAAGAGTTCAACCGGGCCATAGATTTCGTAATCAGTTACGTCCCATGCTACACCACCAGGTATAGGAATGGCTGTGATGTTCACTGACGATAGTTCTCTTTTTTCAATGTGAGAAGATCTGTGAGGCTTTAGGACCAAGTTGATGTTCAGACTTGCTGTGTCCGTTGTACTATATTTTCCACCAATAAATCTACCCAAACTTAAAACCAAGATGAGCCACAGAAGGAGGAAAAGTACACCTAACACAATCCATAATTCAATCCATGGTGAAATCAGATATGTTTCTTTGAGTTGATGAAAGAGTTCATTCATTTTTTTCTTTGAAAGTTTTAGTTGCTGGCGTTTCTTCAAGTTCACTTGGATCATCAGAAAAGTGATCGAAATTGATGAAGTAGCCAGATGCGGTTCTGTCAATTGTTGGAATTGCTTCCGGATTGTTATTAATCTTTTATTCTGTATGTTCAGAGGCTACATCATTGTAGACTGGTGTTTCTTGACGAACTGTTGCAATTTGGGTTTCAAGAGGCATAAGTTCCATGGCTTTGTTGCATAGTCCTTTTTTATTCACTGCAGGTTTATCAAAAGTGATTAGTCTTTCAGTTTGAACCTCTTGGATTGTAGCAAGGTTTGATCTTCTGCTACTTCTTGGGAGTAGTCCACTGGGCCTACTACTTATTATTGGCCACATGATTGTGGTTTTACCAGGTCGATTGATACAACTCTGTTCTCCTTTTTACCAGCAAGTGGCGGTAGTACTACTGATCTTGTTCCGCTGACAGCTAAGACAGGTACTGCTTTTCTGTAAGAAGGCCCAAATTCCTTCTTCACCGCGATCTTTTCTCTGACCAGATCCCCAATCTTTGGAATCCAGACAGGTCCTGCTGGGACAGGGGTTTTTTTCTTCAGTGGTCGTTGGCTTTAGCTTTGTGTTACTTAGACGTCTTCTTGTTTCATTTAAGTCCTGTAAAACAGCCAAACGGTCTTTGATATCAAAAGTTTTTTGTTTCACCACTGAAGTCTGACAATTGAGGTCATGAATGATCAGTCTAGTACCAAACAAATGTTCGTAGGGAGTGATACCTCCTAGAGAATTTCTTAGCAGATTATTAAGACTACGTTGGACACTTATTAGATGTTTGACCCACCCGTCACCCGAACCTAATACCCTCGCTGTTATAGATTGCTTTATGTCACGTTTTTTTCTCTCCACTACCGCATTTCCCTCGGGATGGAATGGACTAGAGTACCGCAATGCAATGCCCATGCTGGCCATGGCCTCCTTGTAAGCTCGAGAACTAAACGCAGGACCCTGGTCAGAATGTAGCATGCCAATTGCGTATGTGCGGATAAAGACTCGCAAATCTTTTATAACAGTTTTGGCGTCAGCCGAGCGCTGGGGCCACATCCAAATGAATCTCGTGCAGGAATCCACTGCGACCATGATATATTTATAGTTGCCATCCCTTTTTAAGGGACCACAGTGGTCCAGGTAAACACATGCTAATGGTTTGTCTGATATTAGAAGGGGCGTCTGTGCTGGTCGTTTCACTGTAGATACTTTCATTCTTTGGCATATTTCACATTCTAGAACATAGTTCCTAGTTTGTTTTCTCATGCGCGGCCACCAATATCTCTGTTTTAATAATGATACTGTGGCGGAAACACCAGCATATGCAGAAGCGAGCCCTTCGTGTGCCGCTAAAATTAGTCCTAACCTGTGTTCCATGTTTGGGATTGCTCTATCCCCCACTCCAGGGATTTCAGCAAAAGGAACATTATTCGCATCAGTTTTGTATGAGTACTTTACTGGAAAGCCTTTCGGGAGTGTCTTACCACTGTCTTTTACTGAAGCACTGACAGCCTGCATTATTTCACTGTCTATTTTTGTTTTTGACCGGGTAATGGCAGCTACGGAAGCCGTTTGCACAGCTGCCTTCGCGGCCTCATCAGCCAATGAATTTCCTGCAACGTGAACGCCATCACGTTGATGACTCAGTGTATGAATCACGTGAGTCTTTTGTACTTCTTTCTGTAAGAGAACTACTTGTTCCCAAAGCATTTTATGCTTGATTGTGCCACCTTTTTCATCTTTGAAGCCGTATTGAATCCAGTTCTGCAAGTATTCATTGTAAGACTGGACGCAGTAATATGAATCGCACACTATTAGTGTGGGGAATTCGCGATCGGTATTTTCAAGCGCCATCTTAAAAGCCTGTAGTTCAGCTCGCTGAGCTGTACAGTCTCCAAGTGATTGAGTTTTAGTGACCAACGGTCTAAATTTTCCTTCGTGCCAACGACCTTTAACAATCGCGCACGCAGCACTATATGCCTGTTTACCCCCAACTGCGGGTTGTGCTGAACCGTCTGTATATATTATACAGCCGTAGTGTTCAAGAGGCAGAATTTCAGTTGGCAGAGGACATTCATATTCGTATTGGAGAAATTCTTGTGTTTTTAAGTTAGAGTCAAATTCGTATACTACGTCTGATGCAGCAAGAGAATTAACCCATTGTATCCATCTCGGATGTAAAGCTTTAGCATTGGGAATGCTTGCTCTTGTTACCGCTTCTAGGGCAGGTACTGGTGTAACGATTATTATACGTTTACCTTGTGCGAGGGCTCTTTCTTTTGCTACAGCAGTTTGAACCGCAGTCAGCATGTTTTCAGTAGAACTGAATTTCATTTCAGCTTGTGTGTACAAGTGTGATTTGTAAGCTATTGGTACCGTTTCTCCCTCATTAGAGGTCAGGTAGGTGAATCCGCATCTTCCTGGGATGACTCGGATTACAAGGTTGCGTTCGTTTGCGTGTGTTTGCAGTTTTGTTTTAGTTAACATATCTCTTTGTAATGAACGTAAAATTTCTGTGTGTTTCTGAGTCCAATTAATTGGTTTGAAATCAGGTTTTATTAATTCGTAGAGAGGTTTAACCCTCTCTGCATAATTTAGAGTGTAAGTTCTTCCGAAATTCAGGAAACCTAGAATTGATTGTAAGTTTTTCAGCGTTTTTGGAGCTTGGAGGACTGCACAACTTTCTAAGAAGTTGTCTGCTAGGCTTTTGCCTTCACTTGATAACTCATATCCCAAAAATAGGACAGTGAGGTGGCAATTAGTGATTTTTTAAAGTTGAATTTGTACCCTTCAGCTGCGAACCTAAGTATTATGGTGTTCACTCTTTTCAAGTGTGTCTCCAGGTCGTTGTCTGTAAGATAGATGTCATCAACATAAGATAATGCCTCATCATCATGTAGTAACTCTGTTACCCTTGCTGAGAATAATCCTGGGCTATTCTTGAATCCCTGTGGGAGACGACAAAATTGTTAATGAGCCCCCATACTGGAGAAAGTGGTCAAATACCTGCTTTCTGGTGCTATGTTTTGACAGAAGAAGCCATTTGAAATATCTAATGTCGTTTTATATTTTTTGCGCACGATGTTATTCATTAGTGCTGCACTATGTGAGTTTTGTACTGCAAATGTTTTGCAACAAGAGTTTAGGTGTCTATAGTCCAAAACTAGACGATATGAATTGTCTGGTTTGGAGACAGGAAACAAAGGATTGTTCATTTGTGAGGTGCATGTGTCAATCACCCCCTGATATTCAAGTTGATCTAAGATCTCCCTGACTTGTTTTTTAGCTTCTTGCTTAACAGGATACTGCCTCTGTGCAGTAGGTTGATTTTTTAACAGAATTTTATGGTGAGGAGAATCCTCATCCCATCCTACATGATTTTTATATAATGCAGGGGCTTGGGCCACTGCCCATTTTCTAGCATATGTGTATTTTTTATGAATTGGAATGTGATTTGAGAAGGCAGGCATAATCATTTCTTCGCCATGTGTGCACTCCCTGACAAACTCTGGTGGCCAGTCTTTCTCTGCTGGAAGGATATCATAACCTTTAGATAGGTTCTCCCAAAAGATACCTCTTATTTCCCCTTCTATACGTAATGTTATTTCGTATATTTTATGGGGCACGCTAACTCTGGTGTCTGCAGTTTCCACCTGAATGTATTCATTTGTGTCCACTGTCTCCAGAAGATTCATCATGATCTTGCGAGCTATGGTCACTACTGCTGCGCTGTCTAGCATTGTCTGGGCCCATTCTCCGTTTTTCAGTTGTGTCCTCAGAATCCTCGGCATGTTTTATTTTAATACTAGCTACCTTCTTTTTTGAAAATTGTAATTTTTTACTTTGATGAGCAGGTTCCTTGTCTTTGGACTTGACGTGCTCTTCTTTGTGTTCTGACCGTCCTCTTCTTTCCGATTTCTGTGAGGAAGTCTGAAAAGATCGAGAGGGACGTGTATCAATATCTTGATATCTGTCAGGTTTTCTTAATTTATCCCTATCTCTAAGGTTGTATCTTTTTTCTCTGGGAGTGGTTTGTTTATTACCCTCCCACCTCTTTTTTGGAGTATTGAGATTATTTTTAATAAATGTTTTTTCAGGATTTTCAGTTTGTTGGGGTTTTAGTGGTTTCCCACCCAAACTATCTCTACCTAGTTCGTCATAGGATTTTTCAGTTATTCTGGCAAGTTCAAAAGGTTGTTCTGCTATATCTGTTGCTTTCTATTTCTGGCGGTAGTTTGTACCGTCAATTGTCAATTGAGCTAATTCTCTATATGCTTTTGTTAATTCTTTTAGTTTAACTAAAAGTTCTTGGTCTGACATTTTTTCAATGTCAAGATGTGGTGTATAGCCGGCTAGAACTGGCCATGTGGCTCCTGGTCTACCTAGTGGACCGAGCCTGGTGAAGTGATTTTGATGTTTTAGGGCACCATTAAACCAGAGCTGATGCTCTTGGTATGTTAGTGGAATTTAAACGTCCTCAAAAGGAGCGTATTCCGTTGGAGATTCCCGTACTTTGTAGTAGTGAAACTCGCGTGTCACAGCAAGTGCTGCTGGAAAGTCCAGGAATAGAATACCTCTGTCTGCCGATATTCATGGGCCTCTACCACAAATATGACTGTACCACCTCTTGGCGATACTTGATTTTTTATAAGTTTCATAGTTATAGTTTTTCTTACATTGACCGGGATTATTATAGCCTCCTGGTCATTTTGTTGGAGAGTTGTGTCTTCCAACAACAGTTGAGCTGCTAATGCTTCTCTTTCGTCGTCACTTTCCAGCATTTTACTGACTGAAAGTTTTGTTGCAGAGCAAGTTTCAAGGAAACAAAGATTAGGTGCACATTATTTTGGAACACTGTATCCTTCAACGTTGTCTAAACCAAAAACTAATACATAGGATTCTCATCCTACTAAGTTCTGGCGGATATTAAACTTTTACCCACTCCAGACGTCTATTGGAGTTTTTACGGGAAAAAGGGGTCTGTGTGAAAAGCACGACTGAGTTACTCTAGTATCTAGCGTTAGATTATTGCCTTACCAAACGTTGGGCGCCATGTAGTGTAGTTCCTATATTCCCAATAGGCTCTGCGCATTGGAATAACATAAACGATAGTTTAGACGTAGGACTGAGGTCGACCAGGTCTCTATTGAATATTTGAGACTTAATTATGAAATGCCAGCTAGCTCAGAGGTCACTAGAAACTTTCTCGAGTAAACAAGAAGGTGTTAACTTTCCTGAATAGACAAGAAGGGATTCGTTTCTGACAACCGCATAAACATGACAACTTTTCTCCCCCCAGAATAAGGAGTATATCTCCAGAGTCGCCGAAACAATAGACAGCTATTTCACTCAGTCAATCGTGCATGCTTAGTTTCACCAGGAGTGCAGAGAAATAGAGAGACGGGCGTTTTCAATAAAAGTGGTTATTTATTGAGCAGCCTTCTTTCTCGTGCAAGAGAAGTGAATTGCCACAATTGCAATACTTGTCATAAAGTAACGTGCGTACAGTAAAAGGAGTATTATGAAATAATACTGTAAAAGCATTTATATGGTTTCTAAGCCATAAGATACTTAAAACGGATAAAATACATACAATGATAAAAGTTGACTAAACGTGCTCAACTGGTGCTTCTAAAATACGCCTACCCCGGTGTACCTAACCTAAGCCTCGTACGTGTGAAGGAGTAAGTGAGATATAGTTTTAGTTAAGATAGTTTTGCCAAGAATCTGAATCAAGAATTCTCTACGGGTCTAATCAGCTCCGTACCTTGGTTATAGAATGAAGGAGGTCTTGTATCTCTTTCTCAGGACTCGATCTCCCAGCAACCCGCAAGGGTGACTGGAAACACTGGAGCTGGATTTCTCGGCAGGAGAAAAGACAGCGTCTCTCTCAGTGCGTCAATGGGAGGGTCGGCTTCCTTCGGCACTCGTTTCAGCAGGGCGTCGGGTAAGTAGATAGCCGATCTGCTCCAAACCACTGTGTGTTTGCTAAGGCAGATGCTGGTATATTTATACCTGGAAGGTGCCGAGTTTGACGTAAGGTTGGACATAAGACGTCACTAAGAACTTGCAGTTCTTTCAGGACTCTAGGAGTTCTTGGACAAATCAAAACAGAAGCAGGGGGAATTCCCGGGCTGCTGGAGGCTTGGTTTGTTTTAAGAACGCGTTGTACTTTCTAGGAGTCTATGGGAGTAGCCTTGCCGTATTTGGACTGCATTGGCTGTGACTAAATATGGATATGATTCGTATGCCTTTATAAGGATATGATTTGTTATAACCACATAAGGGCATAAATCGGGAATATTTAAATAGGGTCCTAGATACGTTCACAACACCCACTCCACGTATAATGTCCATCATTACTAAATACTAAGCAATACTAAATATATAACGATGCATGTGTTTTCCAACCCACCCCAAAATACATAAAATGCACTTGAAATGGTATATACACGAAAAATGAGTATTATACTGTACGTTTTCAAGCAGAGGTATCATTCAGAAAATGCATATATGGTACGTTGGCTGAATGACTTGCGAAAATTACATTTATGAAATGGCTCTTAATGCAGAAGAGAAGGTCGAGACCATTTCATCACATATTTATACAAGACTGTACATGTGCTAGAGGCTAAGTCAAAATATTGTCTCTAGAGATACTAAAAATAGAAATTCTGTTCTCTAAGAATAGTTCTACTTTAAGCAGAGTATCATGTGCCCAAAAAAAGTAAATATTTTGGGAACGGAATTTTTTTTTCGCTTTCAGGGAAGAAAAATAGTTCCAATGTTTTGTAGAAGTTCTGTTTATCAAAAACTGAAGGCCGAATTCAGAGTTCAGGGAATGCTGTGTGCTCATGCTTTTTTTCAAAAATTATTCTGGTTGTTAGGGGAGAACATAAGTTCAGATAGGCTGGCAAAGAATTTGTCTACAACAGTAGGTGCCGAGTTTGACGTACGGTTGGACATAAGACGTCACTAAGAACTTGCAGTTCTTTCAGGACTCTAGGAGTTCTTGGACAAATCAAAACAGAAGCAGGGGGAATTCCCGGGCTGCTGGCGGCTTGGTTTGTTTTAAGAACGCGTTGTACTTTCTAGGAGTCTATGGGAGTAGCCTTGCCGTATTTGGACTGCATTGGCTGTGACTAAATATGGATATGATTCTTATGCCCTTATAAGGATATGATTTGGTATAACCACATAAGGGCATAAATCGGGAATATTTAAATAGGGGCCTAGATACGTTCACAACAACATAAGGCAAACAGAACTATTTTAAATTCTCATGTTTTATGGCTGTAGAAGTTATCATCCTGCCTCTATTTTGAGTTAATTGGCAAGCATCCCTACTCCGAAAATTGTCCCAAAACCAATGCCAAGGACAAGCAGTAGCCAAATCCACCATTGCCACATGGCTGGTAGACAACTCTAACTGCGCCTCCCTGACAGTGCTTAAATTATAAAAAAAATAAGTGTTGGGACCCTCGTCAGGAGGGACTGCAGCTTGTACCACTCTTTAACCCGGCCAGCGCTGCCAATTGCAGTATCGACACAACTACTAACCATCACACTCTGACATGTGTTAGTCATAGAGTGATGCTAGTTTAAATGAGTTTCATCAAAGGTACCTGATACATTTGGTTTGTGTGTCAAAGTCTAGAAAGTCGACTTGATGGTGTCAGTTGAGTAAATCTGTTGAAATTTGTTGCTAGTTCTGACTGTGCTTGAGCATAATGTGTGGGTAAAACATGAGGACAGCCTAGTGTTTGGCTAGTGTCCAGTATTTCCATTGATAATGTATTTGGAGGACCAATTGGTATCAAAATGGAATACTGACTTTATATCTTCACCATAGTGGAAATATTATATACCTTGCATTGTAAAATTCCTATTTTCTTTGTCATTCTGTCTCAAACAACTTTTAAAATTTGAGTCTGTACTTCAAAATATTGTGTCTTTGTTGCAGGGTTTTATGTAGGCATGTTTGTACATATTGCTGATGTTTTTCTTGCCTATAAGTCCCTAGTAAATTGTATAAATTTTACCCAGGGACTGGACGTTTAAATGCCACCAGTGGACTGCAGCATCTATTTTGCTATTCACTACAGTGGCAGTGCAAGCATGAGTTCAGGCCTACACTAACTAGCTTGAATATATCAGTGTAAAAAGTGCTATTCAAGCTGGACAAATACACCCCTTTGACATGTCAAAACCTTCTTTTTAAATATCAATAAACCATCCCTATGTAGACCCTGTAGCACACAATGCACAGTGCTTGGTATTTTTCACTGTGGTAGACCTTGCTGTCCGATGTAGAAAACCAGAGTACAGATTAAAATGCTATTACTGTATCTTGGGAATCAGTCTTGCTAGAAAAAGTATTAATCAATAATATTAACAGTTATTAAAAATCCAACTCAATGGTGATGTCGGATTTTTAATAAATTTGAAGGAAAAGTAACTTTTCAGCCAGCCGGGGATTACGATTTGAATAGGTGTGAAAAAGGTGAAATGTCTTCCAGGAGCAAACAATAGGCTGGCCTAAATGGGCAGAGATGACTCCTCTGAGCCTCACAGATTATGCATGGTGGGGGCTGTGGGCATCCTTTTTGATCTTCCAGCGTCAAATGATATTTGACAGGTCTGCTGGGTTTACATATATCACACAGTTCCCACTTGAAAGGCAGAGAACAGAATACAAAAACACTTCTTGTGTGTCTATTGTCTGGTTGCTGAAGAATCCTGTTTTGTTCTGCCAGTCTTTTGTCTCAGGGTTTACTGGGGTGTACAGTGGCTGCCCCAAACTAGACCTTAGTGTTAAATGTGGGAGGATACTAGGATTATCATAGTACACCCCAAGTTTTGTATGGCTCAAGACTTTCGATATCTTGAAAATGCCCAAAGTGGGTAGGGTTGGAACAGGAAGCATTTGCCCCAATTGTTAGAGCATGCCCAGAAGTCATTCCCACCCACCTGATCGTGCCGTTCATAAATGTGGCACCTCCAGGCACCCACTTCTGGACACATCTTGACCTAAGGATAAACAGACGAGAACTGGGCCTGTGGTCTGTGACCTGAGAGGAGAACTGAAGGACTGAATCTGCTCCCTTTTGTTCCCAAGACAAAGAGGTGGACTCCAGAGGTTCATAAGGCTGACCTCCTGTTCAAGTTACAGGGATACAACAAGCTAGAAGGGTTTGTTCCTGCAACTGCCCAGCTTACTAGTGGCATTGAATACTGGGCTGGACCCTTCTGTTGGCCTCTTCCTGACACCCTGCAAGCCTCTAAGTACCTCCCCAAAAGTCCTCAGGGCTTTAAAAGTGTTCTTCTGTAGTGGATTGGGACTGAAAGGACTCTGACTACCAGACTCGCAGTGCCAGTTCTGCGGCCGCCCCATAGCAAGTTGGACCGTCCACCGCTGATAGGGCTATTCAATATGCAAGGCTGGTCCGCTGGGCATATTTCGAGTTTCCCCACCGCCAGCCTTTTCATGGCGGGCTCACAGCCATGAAAAATCTGGCAGTGGGGAAACAAAGGCCCCCGCCGCCATGGGGATGCATTCAGTAGGGTACATGCATGCACCCCAAATTCCTGCATGGTATGGGCTTCCCAGACTATGCCCTGCTGGAACTTTTTTTGTGTTCCCATTGCGGTGCCTTTTTTCAGGGCATCGGCGTGTGAACAGCAAAAGAAAAGCCCGCCAGACACAAGTTGTACTTGTAATCTGGTGTGTGGTCCCTGCACGGCTTTGGTGGTGTTGTGCTGGCATAGAGCTGGAGCAACACCGCTAAAGTCATAATCGGGGCCTTAATCAGAAGATAAAATCTTTGACTAGGACGAACCTGGTTGGTGTATCGACCCTATGCGCCATTGTGGTCAGCGTCAGATTGCAACTTGGTCCTGGTCTACCACGACTATTGACTATCATTGGTGATTTGTGCTTTTTGGTGCTATTTCTACGTAAAACTTTAAAAAGCATATTTATAATTCCACTTTTTATTTTTTAAACAAATTTTTATTCTGGCTTTTTGCACATCATACAATACATTTGCAGTTGTGCGACTCATAATCTACGATCGTTCGGGTTCAACAAACATTGAGATTTATTTGCGGTATCCCCTCATTAACAAAACAATTCCGCCCCCCCCTCCCTCTTTGAGTCCCTACTTATGCTTGTATATAGCATATCTTGTGCCGGGTTATAATGCTTTGTTATAGGGTGTGAAGAGACAGGTGGGTCATGGAGCACCACAACAGAGACCATTTCTCTCTCGTTCTCTTTATCGCCTGGGATAGGCCTCGCTGTGTGAGTGATCTCTCTGGGTGATGCAGATGGAGTGTCAGAGTCCGAATTTCTGACCATGTGTTCCACTTAGGCTCTCTGCTGTAGCCTGTCACGGTCTTAGGCCACCTTTCTTTCCTGTTAGCAGGAGCTTTGTGGCCTGTGTTTTTCCCGCACTGTAAATAGAGCGTTAGTTATGATAGTCCCCCACTCTTTGGGTTCTGCGCTCCTGCCGTTCAGTTCATCTTGCTTCTTCCCCGTAAGTAATTGGTCCCTTCAAGACCCATTTGGGCCATTCCCTTAGTAGGGGGTGAGGGCTCAGGCCTCCTGCATCCCGTCCGTCTCCACAGGAACAGAAAAGCTCAGTGCCCCAATTGCTTCAGTGCCCCAAGACAGCAGTAGCAGGCAATCTAGTTTCTTCGGTGCAAGCCAGCGGATAGGGGACTAACACCGCTGCTCGTTTACCCCCTCCATTTCTCACCGCTCTAGGAGTGCCGAACCAGCGCCATCTTGAGGTCAGGCACAGGCGGACTCGTTCCCAGAGCCAATTCCCGGAGGGCTTATCTTCCACTCCTGCAGCCGCTCCCTGTGCCTTGCTGTCCTCCCTGCCGTGGGACCCACCTTCAGGTACGTACCCCGTAGGGCAGCGGGCCTCCTTCCTGTCCCGGACTCGTAGGGGCAGTTTTGCTCCTCATTGGTTTGTAGCAAGGCACATTGGCCTCCCCGATAGTGCTCCAAAGAACTTCGCCTGTGTGGGGGGGAGGAGCGAAGCTATCAGCCCCCGCTACTTATTTCCCCTTGTACTGGTTATCCCCTGCTGTCAGCCGCAGGCTCCATTTGTTTCGTGGTACCTCTCGATGCAGTATTCCAGCAGCGGCTGCGGCCTTCCGAGCCCGCGCTGATCGCTGCATGCCTTGTCACCATCTGGCGGCATCTGGCGATTTTGGCGGGGTTTTCTCACTCCTTCAGGGGGCTCCTGTGTTCGTTTAGCCCTCTGGCAAGATTGCATGTCATTAGAGTCGCTCACGGTCCATTTGTCCCATGGTTTTCGTTTCAGTTTTTGCGGAGCGCTTGTGGATTACATCCACTCAGCCATCTTGGTTGGCCACCCCCCCCCCCCCTCAAAGCATAAGGTGGTCACAGTTGTGTAGCGATGTGTTTTGTTTCCTATTTTTGGGGGGGGGGGGCATCTACTTGCAATGGAAAATGTAAAAGTGAAAACTTACCCATTGGACCAGCATGCCAAACCAGACTTGCTAGCTTTGGTGATGCTTTTTTATTTGTGTAGTAAAGTAGAGACAACAAGGGTTCCTATGGATCTACTTATGTGATATTATGTTCCTATTAGGAGGTAAATGCAGTCCTCATGAAAAGACAAATAGTATACAATCAAGGTGCTACATATAAAAAGAAGTGATATGGTGCAGTGCAGTAATATCGACCAATTAACTAACGACTCGAAAATATAAAGGCCTTTGAAGTTATTGCCAATTAGAGAACAACTGTGGTATTATTCACCATCCTCAATACTCAATCAAAATTAGTTTTTTACAGTCCAAACCCATGTGGATCTTTGCCAATTTCACCCATAGGCAAATAACTTGTGAAGACGGGTCTTCATCAGGACAAAAAAAGAATGCACCCTCCAGCAAGTGGAAATGTATACCACTGACACAAAGCAACACTAAAAGCGATGTGCCTTCACTTGAAAAACAGCAACCTGCGGTTCTACAGATCTCCAAGATAGCTGTTCTTTATTTGTGTATCTTCTTCTATTCCGAAAATATTGGGCTTTTGAACTTGAGTACATTAATATACATTCTCTCTTCTACTGATCACACTTGCTGAGAGCGGTGTTTGATACTGTGGAAGCTCTTTTTCCAAGCAATATTTCTGTGGAACGAATAATAACGAATTAGAATACTTTTTATGTTGGATTCAATACGCAAATGATGAGTTAACATGATTACAGTTGAAACAAGTTTAATATGATGTATGGAAAAGTGTTTACTAATAAGATTTAGTTATGTCACATTTATGCAAAAACGTAATCTTTGAAAATATGGTGCTGTTTCTGTCCTTCACTCATATTCACACCCTCCCATCATGTCTCCCTGCACAACTTCTCTCTTCACAAGCTCCGCAGAGCAAATACAACTAATGTAATGGATTATACCTGCAGTTTTGAATTCAACATTTTCAATGAATTTCCTATTGTTCCCGATATGTTGCAACATCCAAGGTCTTTCTGTTGTAGTTCCACTATGTAGACGGGTCCAATACAGTTCTGTGAATTCATATTGTTGAAATGTTTCATATTTTGTCTGAACATCTCCAGATGGCAGTAGCAAAGAAGATGCTGGGTGCTTTCATAGAAAGGGATAGTGCTGATGTGTTAAGATAATTTAAAACTTCTGATTTGCAAAACAATTCTTACTTATAATCATGCCATGATGAATCTGCTGTTTTAGCTATTTTGATATGCAAGAGTTATGTAAAAGAACCTCTTGATTTTGGTGGTATGCTATAAGAAGTTCCAATTCTTTCAGGGATGCAATCCAACCATTGCCTGACTTTGCTGTTCATTTGGAACTTAGGAGTGATTTCTGATTTTTGACTACTCTGTAATAACTCTGTTTTTGAGACTTTACAGTATTTATTCTGTATCGCTTGAACGTGAGATTTCTAAATCATTTCTGTAACAAAACTCTTTACATTTTTCCTTTTTTCTTGAATCCAGTTTTTGAGTTATCCGATTTACTACTCTGCTGACTGATGTGTGGAGGGTGCATTGTTCCACAATTATTTCAAATGAGAGAACCGTATGAGAGAAACCGTTCGGGCTTCCTAAACTTTGAGGTAAGCTTATTGTACCCATAAAACCAATGTAAAAAGAAAGACTTTCTGTATTAAACGCCCTAGTTCAGTCTATCAACTCCTGTGATATAGGTAAGATGAACAGTAAACTATAACAGTATTAAATTACAGCATTGTGAAACAGTCTACCTCATGTAAAATATGCAGGAGGAAAAAAATAAAAAAGACGTTAGGCCATGGTCTTTCTTCAGGCTTTTAACACAGCATAGACCTGTCTCAAAGGATCAATGCAGCAGCTTAAACGTGAGGTTCTATGCACAGAACCGTATGGTGTGTGAGGTCAGGTTCAGAAAGGAGAATTCCAAAACCATGATGTGATTGGCTAGAGAGCGGGAGATAAAGTGATTTTACCTAAATTACTAAATTGCAATTCGAGTGTTGAAGATTGTATTAAAACCATGTTTTCAGGGTTCAGTGTTAGCAATTTAGCCACTAGAATCGGACCATGTTCTTTTTGTTCATTGCCTGTCTTGCACAAGATTTCTTTGTTCAAGGTGTCATCTTCCTAGTGCTTTAAGGGTAGTTTGGAGCAGATACTCAAACTTGTATGTAAGAATCGGACCACACTGGCAGCTGTGCAGGGAATCCATACTGGCACCACAGATGTGGAAGCATCTAGAAAAACAGGAAGATGTTACATCTTATTCTGAGGGATGTTAAAGAAAAAACATAAGGATAAATTGAGGAAGAGTGAGTGGCTTCAAATGCAAGACTGGCGTACTTAGCACTAGAGGTACATCTACGATTGTCAGCATCCAAAGCACTACCCGTGAATTGAAAGCCCGGAACCCAGATCACAAAATACATGATGGCTGGAACGTGAGAATGGAAGATAAAAGGGGTTCGGAAACACTTGGGTAGAGAAGTGGACAAGTAAGATTATTGACACAGCAATGGTCTGCAATGGGAACGTGAAAAAAGGTAATGGAAGAAGAGGGAGAAGGGTTGGGCGAGTGGGTGTGGGAGGGGAGAGAGGCATCGGCCAGATAGAGTACGTGGGAGTCATACTAAGAGACAAGAGACGGAGTTAGCAGGAGTAGGAATGACTGGAAAATGTGAGGAGCGTGAAACAAAGAACAGGCAAAGGGGGGAAGAGAAAAGAGAACACATAGAAGAATACTTATGTTTTACATATGAAAATATTTTAGGGAAAGGGAGGGAATGGCAGGAGGTTGTCCAGAAAAGTAGCAGAAGATGGTGAAGTATTTATATGCTCAAGAATAAATAGAGAAATAGAGATGGATAATGGCGGGGCGGCATGAGATTTGACTTGAGGTACGAATAAAAGCATGAGATAAGAAATACAATGATTAAAAGATGGATAAGAGATGAATGAGAAAGGGAGCTCATTAGTAAAATGAAATGTAGCCAAGACTTCGGGCAAAATGTATGCATGGTATGTTATGGTTGTTTTTAAATAATTTAATGTAGCCCTGATGGAATAGAGTGGTGGGTGGGATGCAAGTGAGTGAGGCACAGAGAGGTTGATGAGTGCAAAACGGGATTAGAGAGAAAGAAGATAGCTTAGAGTTGAACGATTGAGAGATTGTTGAGATACTAACAAGGGAGCTCAAAGGAGAAGGGTGAAAGAGAAAAGGATGATAGAAGGAGATGGACGAGGGAGAGACGAGTGAGAATGATGAAACTACTACCAGGTTACTCTTTTATTCCAAATGTTATACATTTCCGTTGTTGATTTCATTACAAGAACGGAGGCTACATTATGCATTATTCCTTTACAGCAGCTTACATCACAATATTAAAAGGTTCCAGAATAGAACAATAGTAACACATGAAAGGAATAAGCCATCAACAATCTGCCTCTTTTAAATGCAGCTCCAACCAGATAAGTTCATTTTCCTTCATTACCATTATTCATTTTTATCTCTATTTTGAAGTTCCCTTGTGTGTGACTTAACCCCACCCCCTTCCTACTGCCTCTATACCGATCTCCAATTTACAGAGATTTCCCTACACCCCCTTCCCTAGTCCCATCCTTGCGTGACTGACCAGATTAACCTGCCTTTACTTTCAGCCTATGTACTATTTCTAATGTTTGAATACATTTAAAGATTTTTAGATGTTTAATCAAACCTTAATATTTTGTTTTTTGTGTAAACGATTATTCTTCAATTTCATCCTAGTTCTACTTCCTCATGCCATAATGAGCTTACCTAATGTCTTCGTTTAACTCCTGTTTTTCACCTCTTTCCACCGATGCAGGCGGCGCACTCCAACGCGGCTCTGCATTACTACTTTTAATTATTTCTGATTTTATCCGCAAGTAGGTATTGTTTTACAAACGTATTCATAAAAAAGGGGATTTTAGCAGAAAATCCTCATTTAACTGGCCTTTTCAACATTCTATAACAAAATTAATTATAATAAGAGAGGAATTATTTTCTTGACATTTCTTCATCTATAAACCTTGTCACTATTTTTAGGGAAATCCTCCCTAATTATCTTTCATTAAAGGGCTTTACCACTTTTTACAAGTTAACATTTCCTATATTCCAAGTCTGACTCTGACTCAGTCAAGGCTTCTGCCCCTACTCCTAACATAGACAACGAAGCCCTGCAAAAAATCCTTCATAAGGAATTGAGGTCCTGCATGTTTGAGACCTTAAGTCAGATCATGTCCTCTAAAAGGTCACTCTCTGATGAGGCCGAAATCTCAGAAATTCCAAAACTCTACTCTGACAAGATCACTGAGTTAAGGGATAAATGACTTAAGAAAAGTAAAAACATTGATAAGAGAAATATAGGAGGTTCAAGCACCTCATCAATTCATGGAGGTCTTAGCACCTCAACTTCTAATGGAGGTCCTCGCACCTCAAACTCCAAAGGTGCCCCTAGCGGCACAACCTATCTGGGTGTCCTTAGCGGCACAACTTATCTGGGTGTCCTTAGCGGCACAAAACATCTGGGTGTCCCTAGCGGCAAAAAATATCATAATGCTCTTTACAATATGGGAGATAACGAATCTAATGATATAGAATCCTCAGGCACACCTGATGAGTATGTCCTTGATCTTGATGATCAAGAATTTTAGAATCCATAAGAGGAACTCCCATCATTCTCTAAGGACATTGTCCTTGACTCCTAAGGGGAAACAATGTTTCCCCCATTAAATCTGAAACACCCAAGAAGTTCTGAGTGGTTCCCTCAGGACTACGTTGCAAAATTCATTAAAAAATGGATAAGAAACCTCTTAGAAAGGGACACTTGTAACATCCTTAGAGCTGAATGCTCTAGACCTTCTACTGAGGATAAAAGCTGCTATACCCCCAATTTGGACCCTGAGCTCACTAAATTTCTATTCAAACTTGGATGTGATCTAAGAAAAGGGATAGAAAAATCCCTGAAAGGGTGCCAAGACCGTCTTCTCGACGTACTGGGACCATCAGCCAGAATCCTAGATTCCGCAGAAGACAGCCACATCAGTGGCACCCCTCTCAACGCCAATCTCAGGGGATGGAGCCAGAGAGCATTAATTCTACTCGGTAATGCCAACGCTAGCATTAATGCAGAAAGACAGAGTTGTTTTGACTAAAATGAATCCAAAACTAACTCACATGGCGGATAAAAAAACCTCGCAAAACCCAAAAGGTTTACGCTTTGGAGAAGACCTCATTAAATCCTTGGGGAAATACGTCTCCACTTTCGCCTCCCTGGACCAGGCACCGCAAAATATGTTCAGAGTTTTTAATCCTAACCTTTTATGGCGGGCCAGAAGATGGGGCCTCTCTGCGTGCCACTTCAATCAAAGGCCATTTCCAAGATCCTGTGGTTTCAGAAGAGGGTTTCAGCAGTACAACGTGCCTCAATTCTACCACCAGAGAATTAGAGGCCAACGCATCAGAGGATTTATATCCTTTGGAACCTTCATCTCAAACAACCCTGCAAGTGAGAACTCTCTCCCCTCTCCCTTCTCCTTCTTTTCCACAGAAAGTGGATGGCAGACTCAAATACTTCCTTCACAATTGGAGATTGATCACTCAAGATCCTTGGTTCTTAAACACTGTCAATGGGTTTATGATAGATTTGACTCAGATACCGTTACAAACTTTTTTCCAGAGAGACATGCCTCTCTCTCTCCAGAGCAACAAAAAATAATAGAGGAGAAGATCTCCTCCATGCTTCAGAAAGGAGACATAACAGAGGTCCCATTAGAAACTTTAAAATATATAAGCACACTCTTTCTTGTAAAAAAGAAAGACAACGGTTGGAGACCTGTCATAAACTTAAGAGAACTAAACAAATATATGGTTTACAGACACTTCAAGATGGAGGGCATCCATCTCTTGAGTGATTTACCTCTAGAGGGAGATTGGCTAGTCAAACTAGACCTAAAGGATGCTTACTTCACCATTCCTATGGCCGAATCCCACCAACCCTTTCTTCAATTTGTCTGCAAAAATCACGTTTACCAATTTCAGGCTCTCCCCTTCGGACTCTCCTCTGCCCCTTGGTGCTTCACCAAGGTCATGAGAGCTGTTGCCTCATCTCTAAGAATAAGGGGCATTTGTTTAATCATTTACTTAGACGACATTCTTATAATCTCTCAAGATCCTTCACAACTAGCCAAAGACCTGAAGACTGTGATGGATTTCCTAGAAAGATTAGGATTCATCATAACCAAAGAAAAATCTATTCTGTCCCCTTCCCGATCTCTGGAGTTCCTAGGTTTCACAGTAGACACATTGAAATGTCTCCTTTTACTACCTTCAAAAAAGATTACCAAAATCAGGAAGGAAATAAGACACGTCCTGGAACAGCAAGACTTATCTCTGAGAGAGCTAGCCAGACTTCTGGGTCTCCTCTCCTCCTCCTTCCAAGCCCTCAACTATCAGGCCCTCCAAAGGGTAAAGGCGAGAGCCCTAAGATCTGGCCTCTGGTACGGAGATCAGATCTGTCTGGATCAAGAAGCCAAATCGGAACCAGCCTGGTGGCTCAAGAACCTAGATGCGTGGAACGGAAAAGCAATCTTTGGTTCAAAACCAGAGTTTGTTTTAGTATCAGATGTGAGCCTTCATGGCTGGGGAGCTTGCCTTCTCAATCAGAACACTTGTGGTATCTGGTCACAAGAGGAATCATCTCACCACTTAAGTTATTTAGAACTAACAGCTGGGCTTTACGCTCTCATGAGCTTCAATCACTCTCTCAAGGGGAGGTCAGTCATTCTAGAGATGGACAACATGTCAGCGGTAGCCTATATAAATCGTCTGGGAGGCACCAAATCTGCGGACCTCTCGAATCTAGCAAAGAAACTTTGGATGTTCTGTCTGGAACATAAGATCGCTCTCAGAGCGGAATACCTTCAGGGGAAATCTAACATCTCTGCAGACAGTGTCAGAACCCCAAAACGGAATGGTCAAGTGATTTCCACTCTCCAGTGGAAATGCCGCAAGAAAAATAATGTCCATTTTCCTTTGCGCAATGAATGGAGGGTACTGGTTCACGATATGAACCTCAAGATGGCCGCCGCTAATGATTGTGGTTTGGCGGTCTAGTTGTTTATGGTTATGCAGGTGCGTCAAGGATGTGAGGCGCGCGAACGCCAACTGCCTCGCACTTCACCTGAGATTTTGCCGAGTCCAGTCAAGTGTTCCAGAGTTCCCGTAAAGTTTTGACAAGTATTAATGTTTTGCGCATTTGAAGTTCGTAGAGAGATGAGTCCATGAGTGCAAGTATTCCTAAGTCTTGAGTAGAATTTACCTGATATCAGAAGCCTTCCAACAGTCGTCACAAGGCCTCCACCGGCAGCAGTGCACTCTAAAGAAAGGCAGCATCGGGACAACAGTCGAAGAGGAAAAGAAGAGCCAGATAAGTCATTGAGTTTCGCAATAAACATTTGAACACTGCTTACAGTTGATGATGGATATTTTGAATAAGAGATGAAAAGACGCTTACCTGTGCAAGAGTTCTGAATAAACTTCTGAGAGAAGAAAAGAACACGCAATATGAAATATAGTTACAGGATTTAGAGTATTTTTATTACACTTATAGAGCAGAGTAGCATTTAGTCTTTAGATAACTAAAATAGGAGTTAGTTACGAATAGGAAAAAATAGGCACATATAAATTAGCGTAGGTAGTAGTACTAACTGAATATGAAAGATGAACAGTGGTCGAACATTTAAAAAAGAGGTAAGAGTCTAAACCTAAGAGTTATAGAAAGTCAGAGAAAAACAGAAGTTAATAATAAATCTTGTTAATGTAGTTTTCTGCAGAAAGAATAGAAAACCCTCAGAAAGACGTAAAAGAAGAGAAGCACATCTCTGGATAATATAGGTAAACAAGTCCATAGAGCAGAAGTCAACAGAATAGAGTAGTGTAGGAATTTGAAGAGTAATTTATCTGTTATCGTTACTTAGGTTTTCTCTGAATTCGAAGTCTGCAGGACGGACTAGACAAGAGAAGCCGAGGAAGAGTTCCAGAGCAGTCTCTTCTACCAATTTTCTTATTTTATCCACTCCCCCTTCCCCCTGGAGGGTTTCAGAGAGTCAAGTTCTAAGACAGGCTCTAGGGAATCTTTCAGAGGGAGTTGGGAACTATCGTCAGAGCTCCTGAGCAAGTCCCCAGCCGGGAGAATAAAGAATAATCAACTTCTGCTCCTGCGCAAGTTTCCAGTGGTAAGAATTCACTTAGTCTCTGACAGACAGGAACTCAAGATTCCTGTTAGATCACAGCAATTGGAAACTGAATGTTTCCATATTCAGTACCCTAAACAAGCTCGGGGGCCCTCTAGAGATAGACTTATTTGCAAGCAGACTAACCTTTCAACTGTTGAAGAACTTCAGCTGGATGCCCGACCCGGGTACTCTAGCAGTCAACGCCTTACTACAATCTTGGAAAGGAGCCAAGGTGTATGCATTCCCTCCGTTTGCCATGATTAAGAGAGTTTTTCAGATAGTGAGACAGGATCAGTGCTTCCTTGTCCTAATAACTCCCTTTTGGCTATCCCAAGCATGGTTCCCCACCATTCTAGAACTAGCTTGCAACGCCCCTTCCTAATTCTTACCCTAGAGAATCTTCATCGCAGACTTAGATGGAGGAGTTCACCCCCTAATTCAGAACAGGAGTTTAACCCTTCATGCCTGGAGAGTGTTAGGAGATCCAATGAGATCTCAGGACTTTCGCCGACGGATGCAACTCTCCTCAGAGAGTCTTGGGCCTCAGGCACTCACTACAGATATAACAACATATAGAGAATCTGGGTACGTTGGTGCCTAGAAAAGAACCTGGATTCCTTAGAAGCACCTATTGTTGACATAATTAACTTCCTTGTTAAACAATTTTATAAAGGCCTCAGCTGTAGAACTAACAATTGCTATAGATAGGCTATTTCTGCTGGTCATGTCCTTGCCAATGGTAATACGGTAAGTAAAAATGTCACTGTTTGTAAAGTGATGAAAAGCATTCGTTTAAGAAGACCTCCTGAACCTAAATATGAAAGTCTTTGGGATGTCAAACTAATCCTTGATCTTTTCAATAACTGGCCTGTTAATACTCTCCTCAATAAAAAAATAAAAAACTTTCCATTAAGCTGGCTACTCTACTATGCCTAATCTCATGCAGAAGGGTCTCTGATGTCAAAGCCCTGGAGATTACGAATAGGTCTTATAACATGTTCGGAGTCAAATTTGTGATTTATAATAGAACAAAGATTATGTCTGATTCAATCTTTTACCCACATTTTGATTTATGTCCAAAACTTTGCGTTGTGGACTGCGTGAGAGAGTATGATCACAGAATGTTTGCTATTCGCCCTCAGGGTGTTAACCAATTACTTATATCCTTTGTTAAACCCCACAAAGGCATAACCTCGACCTCTATTGCTAGATGGGTTAAGACTGTTATGAGTTTAGCAGGTATCAACTTAAAGAAATTTCAAGCTCACTCCCTTAGAGGGGTGCTATGGCCAGTAAATCTCTCTGGTCTGGAGGTAAGTTGGACGACATTCTCAAAGCTACTGACTGGTCAAATGCTAGCACCTTTGCACGTTATTATTGCAAGCCTATTGAACATATGTCTGATGTTGTTTTACAAAGCTACCAACATGCATAATAAAGCCTCCGTTCTTGTAATGAAATTGTGATTCTCATATTAACATGACTAGAGAATCTGGATTTCATTAAAGACACGGTGGCTGATATTATCCCTCCCATCCCACCCTTTGGTGGTCTTACAATGATTTAATGCTGTTTTTGTTACACTTTATTAGTGTACTTTTTATTAACAGTACTTGTTTCCTCTCTTGTTCCTTTTAGCTTGATAAGCTTGACACTATTTTTACATTCAAGAGATATTTACTTCTTTCTCTTTTCAGGTAACGCTCCTTAACTGTGTGTCGTCTGGCCTTTGGTTTTACCTTCGTTCTTTCTTCTCCTTCATCCTGCTCATCAGAAGATCGTTTTGATGTTGCAAGTTTCATGAACTTATTTTCCTCCACATTTAAATGAGGCAGATTGTTGATGGCTCATGCCTTTCATGTGTTACTATTGTTCTATTCTGGAACCTTTTACAATTGTGATGTAAGCGGCAGCTCGGACTGCATTAAAGGAATAATGCATAATTTCAGCCTCTGTGTCTTTAATGAAATTCAGATTCTCTAGTCATGTTAATATGAGAATCGCAATTCTCAAGAATATTTCTTTATTATGTGATTTAAAATTCTTGCAGACCAACTATTGAAAAAAATCATTTTAACATATCATAATATATTTCGTGAGAAATACCCCAAAGCTTTTCTTCAGGGGTCTTACATCCAAAAAAGGTTTCTGTGGAATAAAATATACAGTGAAAACACAACTACTTCAGTGGCTTCTCATAGCAATTTTAATAGGAGTCACAATAATCAGTGCCGGATTAAACCCTGTGAAGGCCCCTAGGTAGTTGAAATTTCGGGGCCACCCTCCCAAATTATCTCCTAATACGTTTTTAATTTTACCAGCCAACAATTTTTAAAAAACATTTTAATTACACACAACTAAACATTAACAATTATTAATGTTATTAAACAAAAATTAATCTATACTACTATTATAAAGGAAGAACTTTGAACCTTTGAGGCTTGTAAACTCGGGAACCACAGCGCCAATCCACACACCCGATACATCGTTGTAATCGTCAAGGTGTGCAGATGGACATAGGCTATATAAACTTAATAAATATACATTATTTAAAAAATGTACCGGAAAAAAAAGTAGTCCCTTGGAAGAAGCGCCGGGCGCGACGTGCGTGCTGACGTGAGGAGCGCGGGGAGGAGCGGCGTCCAGGAGCGCGAGGAGGACCGGCGACCATGGCGCGGGGAGGAGTGGCGGACAGGCGGTGAGGAGCGGCGACAGGCAGTGAGGAGCGGCGGACAGGCGGGGAGGAGCGGTGAGCGGCGGATGAGGTAGGTTATTTATTTATTTAGTTGGGAGCGGTGAGCGGCGGAAAAATGAAGCAAAAATGACAATCGTGAGCAAAAGGAAGCAAACGGAGTATTACAACAGTGAGCCCAACGGTGCGTTACAGGAGGAAAAAGTTACGTGTGCAGGTTACAAAAGCATACATCGTGAGCAAGAGGAAGCAAACAGAGCATTACAAAAGTGAGCCAAACAGTGCATTACAGGAGGAAAAAGTTATGTGTGCAGGTTACAAAAGCGTACAAAGTAAACATAGAGGTATAATACTGCATTACAGGAGGAAAAAGTGACGTGTGCAGGTTACAAAAGCGTACAAAGTAAACATAGAGGTATAATACTGCAATATATGGAGGAAGGCTCTGGGGGACCCACGGACAATGTTGGGGCGGGCGGGGGGGCCCTGAAGCCTAATTAATCCCGGACAACGTTGGGACAGGGTGCTAGTTAGAAATAGTTTAAGAAAGCCTGATTATTATTTTCTTTCAAGATCAAATCAATATTATTTTGATCTGTTATCGCAGGCCCCTAAAAGGAGTGGGGCCCTTTGGCCAGTGCGTACTTTGCCTATTTGGTAATCCGGAACTGACAATGATGAATGAACACTGAGTAAATTACTATGCATAAAAATACAACCACAAAACAGAAGGCCGTGATAAACACTCACAGCAAAGTAAAAAAAATCAAAAATATAGTTTTAAACACTGGAAAGTAGTGGAGCCAGGAGGAGGAGATCCCACCTGTATTATATGTGTGCGTTCAGCAGCATTACATTTTATGGGACCATCTGAACCCACCATCTGAGTGATCCTTTATTCTAGAAAGTCCTTACATTTTCTGAGACAGACTCCTCACTCAGATATCATTTCTTCTGAGTTGACCTTTTGAGACTTTAGGTTTATAATAAGTTCCACTCTTGGTTAGCTCCTGAACTTGATTCTTCAGTGACTCGGCATCATTTATAGAGGTTTCAATCCATCCTTCACACTCAGGGTTTCTTTTGGTTTTCACATACAATGCCTAGCTCAATTGTGAACAAGTCTATTTATTATTCAAGCGCCTAGTGTGCTGCCGCAATTTCATTCAAGATTTAGCCCAATTTATAAAGTTAGGTCTCCATCTCTGCTACTCTAAAATGTTCATGCACCTCTAGTAAGAATTTTGGCTGTAGACTTTGAGCTTTGAGGATTGGCGCTGAGGCCAGTGCGCCAGCTCTATTACACCTGGGTTTTTTCCATTTTAGGACACTCCAACTCTTTATACAATGATCAGAATCAGTGTGCCTAGTGCCAGATGATAATATGAAACTAATCTAGAGGGCAGGATTATGGGCTATATATGTATATATGTGTAGTACAAACATAGCTAAAAAGGCAGCAGAGAGCTGTACAGACCTATGGGTAGCCCTATCACCAGTCTCTCAAATCATTCAGCCTAGTCTTGTTGAAAATGTTAGCATTAGTCTGGGATGATATGTAGTTAAGAGACGTAGAGCTTCTGACGTTTATACATTCTTTATTCTATCATTACAGGCCCCAGCTGCAAGAGAGTACAGGGACAACCTACTCCCTTCAATCTCTTCTCCTCCAACTGTCCATCCACTTACAATATTCTAAACTACATCACAGTGCTTACCCGATGACATAGTCAGACTATGAATACCCACAAGGGACAAACCTGTCTTGACATTGCATCACAACACATCCCCCTCCCAATAAAATCATCCACAACGGAAGATGAACAAAATAATAAATAAATAAAGCAAAATAAATATATAATACAATCTGAAATATAATATAAACAATGTTAAGAAAACTATATGCATTATTACTGCAATTTGACAATATTATGTGCATCAACTAGAATACATTATTCGCATACATAATCATTGAACTGGATTGGTTTATTCGTTCTTCTGCCTGATCTACCCAATCTTCCACCTTCTTTACAAGCAGTAGTCCTGCTTTTGCTATGGATGTCGATTTTAGGCACAGGTATAACATCCTGCCGTGTTGAAGCAGATTCTGCATGGGGTGCATCCTGCAGTGTGGGAGCAGATTCTGCATTGGATGCGGTGGACCTTCCACCCGAAGACAGTTTTACATTCCCTACGTTCCTGACCATCAACCACATTCATTGTTTCTCTTGGAATTTGAACTTCACAAGAGACTGCCATTTTGTTCTCTTTATACAAAGAGATACGAATTAAATGCCGCACCTTACCATCCTTCAACATGACTGAATTGCAAAATACCTTTAACACCTGCATTGGTTGAAATAAAAAAACAATACATTTTTCTGTGTATTCCAGATTTCTTTACTTTTACCCAGTCTCCTTCATGTATCCTAACTTGTTTGCTCTGTACTTCTCATCAAGTATTCCTTACTACTTCCTTGTGCTATGACTAAATTATGTTTTACTGACTCAGGTGTCCAATTACTCCTCCTAGGCCTAGACAGCAATCCACATTGTCCTTCCTGAAGGGTGTCCGCCCTCTCATAATCTCAAATGGTCTGAATCCTGTGGACTTAGAAGGCGTTACCCGATATGCCCAAACAGTTCTCCAAATCTCATTTTTCCAGTTCAAATTTGCCTCCTTGGCCAATTGTATAGTATTTTTATAACTCTAGTAAAACGCTCCACTGCACCATTTCCGGCAGGATGATATATGGAGATAGTTATATGTTCCACGCCATTCCTTTTAAGATACGTTTATAAACATTTTAGAAATAAATTGGTGACCATTATCTGTAAAAATCATTTTTGGTAATCCCCCCCAAAGAAATGTTTTATCTAGGAATTTTACCATTGTATGAGCATCCACCTTAGGTACCACTTCTAAATTTGGCCACTTAACAAAATAATCAATAAGAACTATCAATTATTTCCCAACAGTGCTATCCTGAATCGGACAAACTGTGTCTAATGTGACTCTTTCCCAGGACATATCAGGAGTTTTGTAAGGGACACCAAGGTAGTTTAAACAGAACAAGTGATTTTTTCTGAATTATTACACGTTACACACTATCTGACTTTCATCTCAAAAGCTCTATCAAGTCCAAGCCACCAAAACATATATTTAATCCTACTTTTGGTCTTAGATATCCCTAAATGCCCTTCATGTCATGAATCAAGAATTCTGTCCTTTAGGCTTTCAGGAGGAATTATCTGTCCACAACGCAACACCCTACTGTTCTCTATGGAAAGTTTCTGCTTCAACTCCCAATAAACTTTTAACTCACCTTCCACATTTTCTTTACTAGGCCAGCCTCCCTGAATCCGGGTCATAATTTTCTGTAATTTAACATCTGCTTCCATGATTCATCCGATTCTTGTTCCCTTAAACCTTCCATATATTCCTCAATTCTAGCCACACATCAGCTCTCTAAATCATCCTCCAGTAAAGTGTTCACAGGTAAGGGGATTCTGCTTAACAAATCCACAATTCAATAGTTAACCCCTGACACATAGCATACACTGTAATTGTAATCCAGTAATCTAATAGACAACCGGGCAGACGTGGAGATGCATTAAACAATGCTTTTGTACTTAAAATGTTAGTTAAGGGTTTGTGATCCTGCTAAGTATTACATGTGCTCCCCAAATGTAGGAACTAAAGTGCTCCAAACACATGCTAGTGCTTCCCTTTCAAACACAGAATATTTCTGTTCGGTAGGAGTCAACAAGCGTCAAGCAAATGCAACTATATGTTTACCATTAGCCACATCAAACTGTGTCAGTACAGCACCTAATCCTTTGCCACTAGCATCCGTTGTAACAACTATTTTTAGCGTAGGATCAAATCCTTGCAAGGCAGGTGCCATACAAATCAGTTGCTTAGTCTCCAAAAGTGCTTCTTGAGATTCCTTGGACCATAGGAATTCACAGTCATTCTTCAATGATTGCCTAATGGGAAACGTTTTACTGGAAAAGTTCATAACGAACTTTGAATAGAATTCAGCTAGCCCTAAGAATGCTCTTACCTCATCTTTATTAGATGGCCTAGGGGCATTCATGATAACCTCAACAAGAGTAGATTTTGGTTCCACTCCCTTACCACTTATCGAATGTTCCACATAAGTTACAGTGTTTTTGCAAACTTGCATTTGGCCAATTCATTTTGCCAGATCTTTGGAACCATTTTGAGTGCAGTGTCATATTTTTCTTCGTTTTCCCCATAATTAAAACCTTGTCATGAAAAAATATGCAATTTTTCTTATCTTTAAATACCTTATACATCAGTCTTTGGAACATTGCTGCTGCAGAGGCTAAGCCAAACGGCACTCTAAAAAAACAGAGTCCCAAATGATTTGATAAATGGCATCAACCGGCGACTCTCAGGATGCAAGGGTCTTGGTGGTACACTGGTGTCAAATCTATGGTGGTAAACCATTTCACATATTTTGTAGTGGATAACATTTCTCTAGTCTTAGGTAATGGAAATTGATCAATTAGTATGTTTTTATTAAGATCCCTAGGAGCCACACATAAATGCCGTTTTCCATTGGCCCGACGTGCCACAACCAATGGAGGAACCCGGTCAGAGGATTCAACTGACTCAATTATACCAGCTTTAAGTAGCTTCTCTAATTCAGTAGACACATCCTCCCTGATAATTGTTTGGATGTTTCTAGCCTTGTGGACACGAGGGACTGCATTATCTTTTAAAATAGGATGTGCTGAAACTCTTTCAATATCCCTATACCACCCAAAAAAACTCAGGAAACTCTTTTAACATGTTTCTGTCATCATCACTGTTTTCTGGAATCACTAGTACAGGTTCCGAACTGCTGGGATGAAGGACAATACCTAAATCACCCCGATCTCACCAACCCAACACAGAAGGACTCATTTTCGAAACATATAGTTTACACTCAGCTTCACAATTTTTAAATTCAATTTTCAGTTTTCTATACCCTAAAAGAACAGCTTTTAGAATAAATATCTAGTGGCAATATTTTTTTTCTCCAAATTCCTTCATTTACTGTTGTATAGAACGATGCTGAATCTGCAGAGACAGTGATGGTCACCCCTCATGGTTAGTTCACATCTAGGTTTCTTCCTATCCTTACAAACATTCAATACCTCCATCTCAAGATCTGCATATAGAATACACATATTGGTATCATCACACTCTGTATAAATAGAGTCTGAATTGGAACTGTCTTCCAATACTTTACCTTTCCTAGTACCCTTTTTCTGCATACTTTCTGAAAATGTCCTAAAATGCCACACACTGAGCATTTTTAGGTCCGAGCAGGACATCTTTTGTCATTGGCAACATTTCCTGGATACCCACATCTATAACATGTAACCACACTTCGTTCTGCATGTTTTTCTTAAAGTCTGCTTTACTGTGGATCATTTTTTTCTGCTTTGTTAACTACCTCATTAATACCATCACTTCTTGGATCCTTCTTATGTTCCCCAGAGCTGCTTGTGCACATCTTCCAGATAACTCAGCTCTTTTCACTATATCAATCATTTCCTGTAATGGTGATTCTCCTTTAGCCCATAAATTCTCTTGTATGGAATTGTTTGCAGGGTGCATAACTATTTGATCCCGAATGAGTTCTTTATGCAGTACTCCAAAACAGCTAGACAAAGCTAGATTTTTTTAAGGCTGATACAAATTCTTCAATGGTTTCATCTTTAGTCTGCCTTCTATGATACAATTTATATATGTTTATATCAACACACACTGTGGGTGCATAATACACATCCAAGTCTTCTATTGCATGAATAAAAATTTCTCTTTGGCCAACTGGTCTGGGTTTTGATTTCCAATCCTGCTATACACATTTAAACCTATTGACCTAAAGGAGTGTAAAATTATCTTTTTATTTTTCTCTGGGGTAAAGTCATCATCTTGATCTAACTTACAAATATAGGTAATGAAATACTCACGCCACTCTTGCTATTCATTGAGTTTGCTGATGCCATATCCTAGGAAGTATGCATGTATTAAATACAGTACTATTTAATGTAAATGTTTAAACAAAAAAAATACCAACTTGAGTTGTTATGAAAAACAAAAAACATTGCCAACACAAAGGAAGTGCAATTTACTTCATAGTTAAAACCCTCATAATAAGTAAAAACGTACTTATAGTAGTAATAATACCTTGACGTGTAGTTGGCACTGTGCTGATAATCAAATGTAATTAAATTCAAATGTGCAAGAGCAAGGCGTCATATCGACGTAAAATTTGATGGGCGTTGCGACAATAGACAAAGGACAAAGACATGCCTATCGCCATAAGATTTGTTGAGCGTTGCGAAAATAGGCAAAGAACAAAGGTGTGCCTATCGTCGTAATGAATCGCAAGGTGAAAAGTGCTCCGCAATAGAGAAAGCACAGGAAGGCCTTCCCAATTAAAGATGGCCGTCGTACGTACGTTTGTTGCTTTCCGTAGCTAGTTGGGCATGTTGCACAGACGTAACCAAGCGTCAATAAGCCGTGACGGCTGATGCAACTGGATACGTCACAGTGTAATGACTAACTGAATGATGCAGGAAGCTCGAGAAATGCACAGAGCTCGCGGTGAGTAACTGCAGTTGCTACACAAGAGACGCTTTAGCTGCTAAAAAAACAAAAACCGCTCACCAATATACCATATAAATACACAGGAAATCCTCCGATAGGGTTCACAGCTGGACAAAAATGACCAGGAACATCCTCATGTAAGCGTAGACCGTTCTGTGAAATGTAGGATGTCACGATGTCATTTCTGGTCACGCATGTTCAGGTCGGGCCAAATCTTTGCCATATTTGTAGTGAAAAGTAGTAGAGCTTCTGAAGTTTATATGTTCTTTATTCAATATGTACTGGCCCCAAACGCAAGAGAGTACAGGAACAACCTACTCCCTTCAATCTCTTCTCCTCCAACTGTCCATCCCACTCACAACATTCTAAACTACATCACAGTGCTTACTCGATGACATAGACTTGACATTGCATCACAACATGCTGGTTGTCCCTTTTTATAGCATTACTAGAAGCAGCTTCACTCAGCTATCCCCACTCTTTTCTTGACAATGCACCACAACATGCTGATTGTCCCTTTTTATAGCATTACTAGAAGCAGCTTCACTCAGCTATCCCCGCTCATTTCACCTGGTGTCCATCAATCATTTGAACTCAGAGGGTGAGGCAGCACAGGGAGAGAGGCGCCTTGAAACGAGTCTTCCCTCCTCTTAAACCAGTATTTCTTGTGCACTTCTCGGATTTTCAGATCTTTTCAAAATGGTTCATGGACCCATCCGATCAAGCCCCTGTCCTCGAGCATACCACCTCAGCTCAATTTAGCAGATGGGGAACTTAAGTACTAACTTCAGGGAGCCTCACTCTCCTCCATGCTTCATATAATATCCATAACGCACTTGCCATAGACCCAAAAATTATATCCTAAGATGCCAAAGGCCCCCCCAACTAAAAGAGTGAAGAGCCAGCATTCAGATAAAAAAAACATTTCTTGTAGAGGTTTCTGGTAGTGTCCAAAGGTGTTGACCCATTGCTACTCACTGGTGAGTGAGCGGGCTCAATTAATAGAGTCACTGCAGTCCAGATCCAGTAGACAGTGGGCTGTTCCCTGGGGGTAGTAGATGGTGGCTAATGAGAAACAACCATTACAACGCAGTCATTACATCACACTGCTTTAACAATGCAGCTGTTACAACACCACTGCCTTAACATCGCATGCCATTACAACACATTATAAGGTAAGTAATAGAGATTTTTTAGTTTTAGGGAGGGTATGGGTTTTGGGGTAGATGGGAATAGTAATTTTTACCCCTACACTATCCAACACTTTCCCTACTGTTGCACTCACTGGAGTGGGAATAGTAATTTTTACCCCTACACTATCCAACACTTACCCTAATGTTGCACTCACTGGAGTGGGAATAGTAATTTTTACCCCTACACTATCCAACACTTACCCTACTGTTGCCCTAAAAGTATTATGTGTTGTAATGGTATGCGTTGTAATGGTATGTGTTGTAATGGAATGCGTTGTAATGGTAGTTTTTAAAAATGCTTTGTAAGGGCATGCGTTGCAAAATCATGCAATGTAATGGTAGTTGTGATGCACAAACCACATTGTAAAAGCATGCATTCTAATTGTTTGCATTGAAATGAAATGAAATGATTACGCTCTTGTATAGCGCACGACTACCCGTAGGCATCTCGGCGCTTGCTTAGGGAACCCGTCCTGGTATTCCCCTGTGAGATACCCCGGCAGGGTGTCCACAAGGTGAAAGCCAGGCATCCCGCCGCGAGGGGCCGTAGTGGAGATTAAGCAAGCTATTGCCCAGAGTCGCAGAGTGTGACCCCGTGAATTGAGTAGGCACCGGAACGAGAATTACCGAGTCTGTGGAATTTTTGAGCCCGAGACCCGCCGAGGCGGGGAATTGAACCCTGGTCCACGGCTGATCTCAGCTTCCAGGTCTGCCGCCTCTAACCACTGAGCCACGCTTCTCCACAACGTCATAATTGTAACGTCATATATTCATGGCTGGCTAGGGTGCCAGCTGTGCCTTAGTGGCCGAAGGTATGCCGAGACGTGGGTCCCTTTCTTGCTGTGCCACTGGATTTAAGCTAGCCTGGCTGATGAGGGGTGATACCCTGAAACGGGTCCCAGGATATTTGTTTCTGCTCCAGGGATGACCTGGCCTGGCATTTCGGCTGGGCTGCTCCCATGAGAAGCAGGGTTGACTGATTTGCATATGGCTGAGTCCAAACTGGGGTGGCATAGTGAGCAAAAGAATGATGGATTAAACCCATATCTCTTGACTAGGAGTGAGTTGTTGAAAAGTTTCAGCACTCTGTCCAGCATCTTATTGTGTTTGCTGTGCCTTAGTTGGTGGCAGGTGTTAGGGCACCTGTATTTTGAAATCTACTGGTCAGTAAAGCCTTAGGGGTGGTGCCCAAACGCCTGGGAACACTCACATGGTCACCAAGGTGCCAACGGACTACTGACCAGGACAAAGGACTCCTGACCAAAGCGTCAACTAGGACTGTATGGGCTTGGAAGGATATTCCAATGATTCTGGAATCAAGACAACTTCTTCCAGGCAAATGCAAGGGACTCAAAGCCAGAATTCCTAGGATTCCCAGGCTTCCCGGGGTGGATGGGGATGTAGGTGCAGGCACCAGTGTGAAGATTGGGGGAAAAGGCCCCCCAGGTCAAAAGGTTGCTCTCAGGGTTTCTTCTTTTGGACAAGAGTCTGAGGAGATCTATTTTTCCATGGTAGGTCTAATCCCATGAGGCTGTCTCAATCAGCTGCCTGCAGAAGCTGGCAGTGTGAGGCGGGCCACTTCCTCATGGAAAGGGCACTTCAGCTATAGAGCAGGCTGGCAGGCAGGTCTTATTTTCTTCTCAGCATGGTGATTCCTAAAACGCTTCCCAGCTTTTGGTCCAGACTCGAGGCAGAGTAGTGATGCAGGAGCAGCATAATAATAGCTCTTCTGTGTTATTCTCCTCCCAGTCTCCCCATAGTTTGCAGTGTCTCGGGATGCCAGTGCTCCCCGATGGCCGCCCTAACCAAACACATGGCGTACTCCTCTCGAGTTTCCATGGGCACCTTCAATGGAAAGACATGATGCCGACGTTGTCCTGGTCACGCAGTCTACTGCCACTTCTGAGAACTGTTTAAGGTGATTCAGGTGAAATGTTGAAAGGCTCCAGACAGAAGCCCACCCTAGAAAAATGGAGATTGTGAACAAAAATGGAGACAGGGTAGTTTTCCACTCGCACAGGGGTACTGTGCAGGGGTGGATTGGCACTGCGGGCACTCGGGCATGGGCCGAAGGGCCGGTGTGTCAGTGCGTTCTGTGGGATGTTTTTTTCTCCCCTTTTCCCAGTCCACAGAGAGCACTGACAGGGAGAGGAAAGCAGCTTCACTGGGTGGCCGTTCAGCGATTATCAGATTTGGCCTCTCCTTGACCCCCTGCCCTGCCAAGCAATCATGCTGATGGTGGGCTGGGAGGGGGGATTGTGGCCAGAATCGGCCTCCCTGTGGGCCAGGTGTTGCTCAGGCCTTTGAGCCATTTTCACCTAGGCCCCCCTGGGGCCCACGCAGCCCAGAAGCAGTGTTTACATTAACACCACGCCGACAGCCCTTCTCATTCAGGGCATTGTTGGCGATAAAGAATGGGTCTTGCTGTGGGTGCCAGGTAATGTTGGGAAACTGGCACCATCTTTACCTTAGCCTTCCCCCCCACTCCCATGGATGGCCCAGCAGTTTTTTTTTTGCTTTATCCCCTCTCCTGCCAGGCCTTTGCCCTGAGGCAGTGAAGGACTGGGGAGGGCTGAGTAATTTACATATAGCTGGGGCCTCTCTGTTTTTCAGGTGCTCCTGCGCTGCAAGCCTGGGGAAGAAATTTTTAAGAGAAAGGGGCCCGCTGTTTTTCAGGTGATTCTGCCCTAGAGGGATGGGGACTCATTTTGTAATAGAAAGGGGCCTCCATGTTTTCAGATGCTCCTGCGCTGGAGGGCTGGGGAATAATTTTGTAATAGAGAAGGGGCTCGCTGTTTTTCAGGTGCTCCTGCGCTGAAGGGCTGAGGCATCATTTTGTAAGAGAAAGGGGACTCGCTGTTTTTCAGTTGCTCAGCTTGTAGGACATTGTCACCTCGGCCGTGTCCTTCCCAAGAACACTATCCTCCCACTTACATTCCTTGTGTGTTTCATGAAAGGGCATGCCCGCGAATGTGGGCCACGACTGGTGAATCGGGCCTCGCCCCGTGAATGTGGGCCCTGCCCCGCGAATGTGGGCCACTTTTTTCGTGATCCCAATCTGACCCTGGTACTGTGGCGTCATCAAATGGGCTCTGCTAGACTACCTCTCCGCACACATAGACACACTAAAAGGCCTGCCCCAGCTACAGGTTATGTTGACACTACCCTCAGTCTATTACATTCTGGGGAGAAATGCTGTAGCCACTTCCCACTTCCTCCAAAAGAGGAGCACTTTGCCGCTCCACACACACACACACACACACACATATACATACGACATCAGAACCCAGCTCTGATATCAAACATCAGTAAAACATTTATGCTTCAGTGGGCTTGTATGAATTTCGAGCTCTCGAGTGCGCAGGCAGCCCGCTTCGGTAGATAGCACTCTCGAGTGCGCAGGCAGCCCGCTTCGAGGAAAGAGCACTCTTGGGCACTCAAGCAGCCTGCATCCGACGATAGCTCCCAAACAAATAGAATTCTCGGGCCGACAAGAACAGCCAGCAATTAATCCTCGCTCTCGGAGTGATTAGTGTCCATCTGCTAAGATACAGGTCCGGGACACCCAGCAGTTATTAAAAGAAAGTAGAGCATCTAATCAAAATAGAAGAATTGCGGGAGCCCTTACTTTCGATCCATTTCCTGGCGCAGAGAGGACTTGCTGGGCGCTGGGTGCTCGATTTTTGAGGTGATCGTCATCTGGGCATCTGGTCCCCCCCGCTGCCGCCTACCACTCGCGGACGCCGAGCGGGGGGACTACAGCCCCCACAATCCCTTGGAGCCCCGCCCACCTACGCCATAGGACGCGCCTGGAGGCGCACAAAAGCAACAGCGCTCCTCCCGCGTCGCGGGACGCGCGCAGGACGCGCCGGGCGAAGCCCGGGCAAAGGGCGGGCCCTCTGAGGGCCTCTGAGACCGCAAGAGACTGGGCTGGGCCCCCTCCTTGCCATTGACATAACTGTGGTAATATCGATTTGTTATCTGAGTTAGCAAGCTGCGGCCACACTAACGTTCTGCCAAATTGTTCATTGAGCTGTAGCTTGCGCAGTCTGTGGGGCCATAGTATAGAGGAGAACTGTTTTCATTAGTAAATAATGACGTCTCCCACTAAGGTCAAGCATCCATCAATAGGAGGAGTTAACCAGCGTACGCTGGACGATTTCGTATTTAGGGCTAGCATTGGATCAGATGAGGAACTCGCTCTTTTTGAGCGAAGGGCGGAGAGACGCCGCTCCATCGAATGTATTAAAAACAAGAGATCATCCATAGGCTCCCCAAAATTATTGATTTCTCCCATCCACAGTATTTCCTCTACTTCTGCAAGAGAAAACTCCCCCACAAGTTGAAGTCAATGATTTGACTACAAACGATTTATCTATTAACTTTAGCTTGACCCCAGAGGCAGTGGCCCTGCCTGATATTTTTTCGCCATGTGTGTACTCACCTATTAAAATTAAGGGAGCTCCCAAATCCCACAAAGCCCAAGGACCGCCGCCAAAAAGAAGGAAAAAGAGAGGGGGCTCTTTATTTAAAAATAAGGCTACTGGTAAAGACGGGGGGTCCACTCACAAACCCTCCCCTATTGCATTTACACCAACCCGGTTGGTCTCCCCAACACCCATCCCGACAAATGACCCATCTAGCACCAGTTTATTGGGCAGTATAGAAAAATTATTAAGATCGTCCACGCTGCCACTGCTGGTGCGACTGAAGGGATTAACTAGCCAAATTGAGAAGCTAGAAAAGGAGTTAGGGGAAATCAAAGTGGCAATTAAGGATTCTTCTAAATCTCAAGAAGGGCACCATCCACCCGTACTGTCTCTAAACACCATTGCCCAGAATGTTACTAAAACCACGAATTTGCCCAAACCAAAACCCCGCAAAATTTTATCCATCAATACTGCAGTGACAAATAGTAAAAGTAATGCTAAGAAATCACAGGTAGGAGGAACATCAGATAAATTAGTTAATGCTTTACGAACGCAACCCGTGAGCAATGTACCCAAACTCACTGCCCAAGAAAAACTTGTTAAGACATCTCCAGTTAAGAGGCTTAGAGTAGAGCTGCCCCCGTAAGTGGCACCATATGTTGCAGTTTTAACCGGGGTGCCAGCTCTAGTGGATGGATGCAGAGAAGACCAACGTGGGTTAAAAAATAAAGTCATACACTGGCTGAGGCAGAATTGCCCACTTCCACCGGAAATAAATGGGACAATACTTAACGTTAGACGGCTCCCCTGGTTGGGGAAAAGAACCAAGGATTTAGTGGGTGATATTGTCATCATAAATTTTCAAGATGACAGTGTTGTTAGATACATCGTAAATGGGTTTCCACAAAATGGAGGTAATGCTATTACTGTACGTGAGCTAACCTACTTTTACCTAAGAGGAATAGTCGCCCCGTTATCCAACCTTAGGCCTTTGGTTTATCAACAGAACTATTACGCAACTCCCTCATTCTATAACCAGAACATGGGTTTTGGGCACCTTAACCAGAGGCAGGATGGCTATCATGGTTCCTTTCCTCACCATCAGCAGAATAACTATGCAACTCCCACACCCTGTTACCAGAACTCTGGTTTTGGGCCTTCTACCCAGAGGCAGAATGATGGTATTAGACCTCCTTTTCATCTACAAGGTGATTATCCCTGGCCCACTTTTAACCGCTTTGCAGCATTAGCGGGCATGGAAGGAGTCGATTGACTCGGTTCTGGGGACATAGCAGATATTGATGTTGTTGAACCACAAAAGGGTCCCTGTACACCCATAAAGCCAACCACAATTTGTAATGTGTATGTGCCCCCCCTAATTCATACTTGCTCACAAAATCTAGTGATTGATCGTGTAAACATAGATAAGGGGCATCCACTCCATGTACAAGTCCCCGACAGGGGAGACATAAGGGGGAAGGCGGCTAACGAGGCAGTTGGAATTGTGTCTTGGAACATCGCTGGTTTGGCTGCCAAAATTTACAATAAAGAATGGCGCCAGTACGTACAGAAATTCTCCTTAATCTGTTTACAGGAAACTTGGGCAGTTCAGTTGATAACAGTTTATTACATTTACAAGGGTATAAATGTTTCTTTGTCCCAGCTAGGAAATCTAGATCAGGCAGGGCTATGGGTGGGATATCAGTATACGTGGACTTGAACCTCCCTGGCATATGGTCAGCCGTAAATTGTAATTCTCACGATATCCAAGAGGTGCGGCTCAAGGGTAAAGGTTTGAATTTGACAATATTGAATGTGTATAATAATGTGGCGGGTGGGGGATGCAATGCACTGATACGGGAACTGGAGCATAGACTGTCCCAAGACTCTACTTGCAAAGCTAAATCTCATGTTCAAAATAGCCTAGTCACGGGAGATTTTAATTGTCACCTTTGCCCAGCCCTTTTCCCAATAGACGTGACATGGTCGCGATGCCCACTGGACAACGGAGCTTACTTTGAGCACACAGTACAAGGTGATGCCTTAACAAAATTTTTATTAAATCAGGATCTGGTCCACACAATGGATATGGTGCATATACCAAAGGACGAGACCCTGCCGCCCACTTTTAAGGGTAGAGGATGCTCTACGTATATCGATTATATCATTGCCTCAAGGGCTTTTAAAAATAGAATCTCTAGGGTTGACATTGAATGGAACCCGTTTAGCGATCACAACCCTTTGGTGCTAGACATATTGTACCAGCCCGCCCCAATTCAGGAAAAGCTTGTAGCGATATCCGAGAGGGCTACTGACCAGGGCAGACGCCTAAGGTGGGCTAAGATTGACGGGGAAAGGTTCTATGAGGCATTGATGGAGAAGGGAAAAATAGCTTTTGAGGCATGTTTAGATGAGACAATTGTAGGGAGGGAGCTACTCACAGCTTTTGCACACATACCACATCTGGTAGATGGGATGTTAAAGACTAGTGCCAAGGTAAAAGAGTCTGGCAGTCAGCCGCAATGGTTTGACCGAGACTGCTCGAAAGCCCTGAGGGAGCTTAAAGAAAGCCTTAAAATAAAGCCTAGGGACGTCACTCGGGTTGCGTCCTTGAGGAAAAAATACAAAAGCGAGCTGTGCAGGAGGAAAAAGGCATTGCAAGCAGAAGGATGGGCGGACCTTAGAGAAGCGGGGGAAAAGAGGGATATGACTGAATTTTGGAAAATTATAAACAGACCTACTTTCCAGGATGATTTGGCCCCAAAATTAGGAACAAACATCACGCCTGATAGGTGGATT
Organism: Lissotriton helveticus; assembly: GCF_964261635.1. Taxonomy (NCBI): domain Eukaryota; kingdom Metazoa; phylum Chordata; class Amphibia; order Caudata; family Salamandridae; genus Lissotriton; species Lissotriton helveticus. The sequence goes on along the minus strand of NC_136057.1, from coordinate 1,405,367,021 downwards.
ACTCACTATAGGGGTCTATATAACCATGAAATAGACACACAGCACAAACAAGCATTGCAAATGCAATAGGTCTCGCATTAGAAAAGTTGGAGTTATTGGTCTTGTAAATGACATATTTTATTTATTTGTTGGTTTTTAAAATTGCTAAATTGATGGCTTTGTCATTTACAATGCCAATAGTTATAACTTTCGCGAATGTGACACCTATAGCATTTGGAATGCAACATGTTTTGTATTTACGTGACTTAGATGGCAGCTCTGGTCGTTAGGCCACATCTCTAGAGAGCAGGAGAGTGCAGCAGGGGAGAGAAGCACAGCAATGCAATAGGTCTCGCATTAGGAAAGTTTGAGCTATTGGTATTGTAAAGGACACATTTTTTATTTATGTGCTTGTTTTGAAAATAGCGAAATTAATAGCTTTGTTATTTACAATGCCAATAGTTTTATCTTTTGCAAATTTGACACCTATTGTAACACAATATGTGTTGTGAGGGTGAGTGAGGGTGAGGGTGAGGGGTTGAGGGTGAGGGGTTGAGGGTGAGTGAGGGTGAGGGGTTGAGGGTGAGTGAGGGTGAGGGTGAGTGAGGGTGAGGGTGAGGGGTTGAGGGTGAGTGAGGGTGAGGGGTTGAGGGTGAGTGAGGGTGAGGGTGAGTGAGGGTGAGGGTGAGGGGTTGAGGGTGAGTGAGGGTGAGGGTGAGGGTGAGTGAGGGTGAGGGGTTGAGGGTGAGTGAGGGTGAGGGTGAGTGAGGGTGAGGGGTTGAGGGTGAGTGAGGGTGAGTGAGGGTGAGGGGTTGAGGGTGAGTGAGGGTGAGTGAGAGTGAGGGTGAGTGAGGGGTTGAGGGTGAGTGAGGGTGAGGGGTTGAGGGTGAGTGAGGGTGAGGGGTTGAGGGTGGGTGAGGGTGAGGGTGAGTGAGGGTGAGGGTGAGTGAGGGTGAGTGAGGGTGAGGGTGAGTGAGGGTGAGTGAGGGTGAGTGAGGGTGAGGGTGAGGGTGAGTGAGGGTGAGTGAGGGTGAGTGAGGGTGAGTGAGGGTGAGGGGTTGAGGGTGAGTGAGGGTGAGGGGTTGAGGGTGAGTGAGGGTGAGGGGTTGAGGGTGAGGGGTTGAGGGTGAGTGAGGGTGAGGGTGAGTGAGGGTGAGGGGGTGAGTGAGGGTGAGGGGTTGAGGGTGGGTGAGGGTGAGTGAGGGTAAGGGGTTGAGGGTGAGTGAGGGTGAGGGTGAGTGAGGGTGAGGGGTTGAGGGTGAGTGAGGGTGAGGGTGAGTGAGGGTGAGGGGTTGAGGGTGAGTGAGGGTGAGTGAGAGTGAGGGTGAGTGAGGGGTTGAGGGTGAGTGGTTGAGGGTGAGTGAGGGTGAGGGTGAGGGGTTGAGGGTGAGTGAGGGTGAGGGGTTGAGGGTGAGTGAGGGTGAGGGTGGGTGAGGGTGAGTGAGGGTGAGGGGTTGAGGGTGAGTGAGGGTGAGTGAGGGTGAGGGGTTGAGGGTGAGTGAGGGTGAGGGTGAGTGAGGGTGAGGGTGAGTGAGGGTGAGGGTGAGTGAGGGTGAGTGAGGGTGAGGGTGAGTGAGGGTGAGTGAGGGTGAGGGTGAGTGAGGGTGAGGGTGAGGGGTTGAGGGTGAGTGAGGGGTTGAGGGTGAGTGAGGGTGAGGGTGAGTGAGGGTGAGGGTGAGGGGTTGAGGGTGAGTGAGGGTGAGGGTGAGTGAGGGTGAGGGGTTGAGGGTGAGTGAGGGTGAGGGTGAGTGAGGGTGAGTGAGGGTGAGGGGGAGGGGTTGAGGGTGAGTGAGGGTGAGTGAGAGTGAGGGTGAGTGAGGGGTTGAGGGTGAGGGGTTGAGGGTGGGTGAGGGTGAGGGTGGATGTGGTGGTGGATGTGGTGGTGGATGCGGTGGTGGTGGATGTGGAGGTGGTGGTGGATGTGGTGGTGGATGTGGTGGATGTGGGGTGATTGCGGCTTGCAAGCTTATTCCGCTCACGTTATGCAGTTTCAAACATGATTGCCACTATTACTCTCAAATTCACTTGGCAGCAAACTGGTGAATTAATTAAAAGAAAGTCGTATTCAGCGTTATGGCCGGTACTTTATTCCAGCAAAGTGGCAAGCCAGTACACACCAATGAGCTAGTAAAGCTAAAAACACACCACATGGCACAATTGCTGGCTGAGCGAGCAGAAGTAAGCCAAACAGCTTTCCCGTAGCTAAGGAGAGCGGAGCTCTTTTTGTAGCAGCACGCATAAGAAAAGTCCCGTATTTTCACCAAAACACTCTCTGATAATGATCAGCCGAATTCAGAAGGCTTCCTGCCCTCATATATTCCCAAGAGAGCAGTAATCTTATAAGGAAATGCTGTCATCACACCTAAAGCTACGGATGAGGAGAGCTTGCTGGAAGACATTCAATTAATGAAAATGAAAAAAAGAAAAGGAGACATGGCCGGCCGGCCGTGAACTGAAAGCACGGCCGGCCGGCCGTGAAAAAGCCTTTGATGCCGCAGGGGGTAATTAGGGGAGGAGAATGGCTGGGCTGAGGCACAGTGCCAAGCCTTTGATGCAGCAGGGGGCGGAGTGGCAAGAGCTGCTGGCGGCACTAAGCTGACGATTTGATGCTGTGCACGCCAATTTTAACTAATTGCGCTTGCGCATTGAGTTAAAAGTGCACATGCACTTCATCAAATCGCCAGTGAATCGCCAGTGTAGGTAAGCTTTGTTTAAGCCCCCATAGTCTCGCTCTGCTCAATGCGCATGCGCATTGACAGGCGAGACCTAAAAATGGAACACTGACCATGGTTAGCTTGTAGTTTTTTCTTTAAAAGAAATCAAGGCTGGGATCGAGGGGCTGTCTAAAAACAAAGCCCCTGGCGCGGATGGAATCCCGCCTGATTTGTTCCTTAGCTCGGTGGAACTATGGACCCCTATAATGACGAGAGTCATTAACACTGCAATCTGCTTCGGTTTACCGCCCTCCTGGTCAACTGCTATCATTGTCCCCATCTTTAAAAAGGGTAACAGGGATGACCCACAATGTTACCGCCCCATTTCCCTTATCGATGTATCTGCCAAAATCCTGGGAAGGGGATATTAAACCGGTTGTCTGAGTGGACAGAAGCAAATAATATTATCTCAGACGTACAGTACGGTTTTAGGATGGGTCGCTCCACGAGTGACCAATGCTTGAACCTCTACATGATAGCAGCTAAATACACTATGACCAGTGATGAATCCCTTTATATGGGGTTCATGGATCTGGCAGCTGCTTTTGATCATGTTAATAGAGGCAAGCTTTGGAATATGATGACCTGTATGGGGATAGAGGTTGGCCTCATTAACATTTTAAGGGAATTGCACAGTAATACCTCAGCGCAAGTTAGGTATAATATTGAGGGTGGCTGCACTGATTCCTTCCAATGCAAAAGTGGGGTACGTCAAGGCTGCATCCTGGCACCTTTTTTATTTTCCCTTTATATCAACAACCGTGCCTCTTACAGTTGGGATCTGACTGTCCACGAGTAGGGTCGCGTCATCTTCCTGTGTTACTCTACGCAGATGACGCGGTCCTCCTCGGACGCACACCAAAGAGTTTACAGATTTTAATTGATGGTTTTGTTTCTTTTATGGTTTCACTAGACCTTTCTGTTAATTTGGGTAAATCCTATGTCTTATGTGCTGGAAAAAAAACCTCTAACAAACGTACCTTCATGATAGGGAGTCACAAGATGGAGAAGGTTAAATCATTCTCATATCTGGGCTTACTATTTGATGAGTCACTAAAATGTAATGCCCTGATAGAGGATCGTTGCCGTATGATGAACGCGGCTAATGGGGCAATAGCTGGTTATGGCCGAAGGTTGGGGAGGTGGTGCCCCGAACAGGTGATGATCCTATACAACTCAATGTGCTGTTCTAAAGTCACTTTTGGGGCAGAGGTGTGGGGCTTTGTAAATATTTGCCAACTGCAGCGGGAGGAGAATAAACATCTGCGCTCCGTCCTGAAAGCCCCACACAATCTACCAGCTGCAATAGCACATAGGGAGCTAGGGATTCCCTACCTTGAAGATTCGATAAAAGTTAGGCCAATTTTAGCCTGGCTTAAAACCTGGATAAACCCGGAGGCGAGCCTAAGCAGGGAAATACTGAAGGACTGCTTGGGCAGAGAAAAATGGTCGCGAATCCCGTGGCTCAGTTACGTAAAATCTGTATTGGCAAATTTGGGCCTAGGGAACCTTTTTATTGATCCGTCAGCGATCACCCTCCAGCATAAGACAATTGTTAAAAAAGCGTTTTTTGCACACAAAGTCGCACAGAGAACAGAACAAGAAAGGGCTAAGATCACGGTGCGCGCATATAACCTCGTAAAGATTACAGAGGGAATGGAACCTTATCTCTATCTGTTACACAACGCACAGGAAAGGTTTTTAATGACCCGTTTTAGGCTCAATTTTTTACCATATTTATTGGGATCACCATTAGGGTATTCATCTACTATTGAGCAGAAGGGAACCTGCGGCTGCGACAATAGGTCTCCGCAGGATTCCCTTCATTTTGTATTGTTATGTTCATTTTATTCTGAACCCAGACGTAGATTCTTGGTAGATATTCTGAATCTAATATAAAATGTGCTAAAGAGGCTCTGATTTTTTTAAAACAGGCGTCGGACCCCCTTACATTGTGCTGCATCATCAATTTTATTAAAGTAACTGTTCGTTTAAGAGCAACCAGAGGGGGGGGGGGGGAATTGTGAGATTTCTGTGATTGTTTTAATGGATTATAATGTTTTATTTAATTCATTGGGACTTTCTTGCTGTACTCCTATCAGGATACAGGTTAATTTGATGGTCTGTTTTAAAAAAGAAATGTATGTATATTTGCACTTTTATGATGATTTTTAATCATCGAATAAAGATCACAAATTGAATTCAATTTCGAGCTCAGTGGGGCGGAAAAAGCACAAGGCTGTCCACAAACTCATACAAGTACAGTTGAGCACATCTTGATAAAGCCGTGCAGACGACTTTCCTCCCCACACTAACTTTCATCGGGACAGAGTGAGAGGGGCAGGAGGGTGAGGGTGGGAGGCAAAGGTCGAAAAAGTGAGAACGAGAGAAAGACAAGGACTGAGTTGGGGGCGAGAAACAGCGATAAATGAAAAGTAGGTGAACAGAACCTGCGGAATAGAAAGTACAAAATGCATTGAGAGAGGGAGGATGGAGAGATACATACACAGAGTAAGCTTAAGCACGGAGAAGAAAGTGTGACAGAGACGGGATGAATAACGTGCGAGAAGCGAACATAGACAGTCACAGAAGGGTAAAGAAGAGAGTGCGTGACAGAGAAAGTAGGGGTAACTAAAGTTAGAGGGAAATATGCAAAAGAAGGAAAAGAGAATGAGAACGGGAATAGGGACAGGAATTTTTTTTGTAGTTTTATATCGCGCGAACTCGACCCGAAGGTATGAGAGCGCTTTAGATAAGCACCAGACGGACACCGTGCAGGCAATTACATTTCAGATGGACACATTCTTTTTCTTTTTAGGCACGGGGAGAATTGGTGATTTTACCAGAATACCGGGATCCTTCAGCCTCCCGCCAGACTCGAACCTGCTTTCCGAGCTTCAAAGTCGGCCGCTTTGCCCGTTAAGCCGCATGAGTAGCGTAGAGAGAAATAGAGAGGTAGGAAGAGCAAAAAAAGAGATTCGTGTGTGAAAGAGAGAGAGAGAGAGAATGAATGAGAAAGAGAGTGGGGTGGGGCCTGGATGGGCGAGTGGTACAAGGAAAAGGCAGCAGAGTTGTCTGGAAATGAACTTTCCCCATGTTGCTTCTTTTACTTTCCCACCTAGCACATAGCTGGAATTTTTGTTGTTGTTCATGCAACTCAAGCTTCGTCCACAAGTTTTACAACCTGCGACTTACTTCGGCCCCTCCTCTACCATCCCACGGGAGCCATGTTCCACAATCCTGCAAACCAAGCCCAAAAGCCTCTTCAGCAAAGAATCGACGCTAAGAAGTAATGGTGCCTCGAGGGCCGGACCTGTGCTTTCTAGATCACACACCCCAGTGAGATGCAATTTGCAGGAAAAAAGAAATTTACTCTGAATGCTTCTTGGCAAAACTGAGTGAACAGCGAAGGGAAGGCACACAGCCAAAAAAGGCCCCATTTGGGGAAGTGCACAGGATTGAGCCTCGCAGTGAATAGTAACGTACCGTTGCATCACTTTTTCCCATATTAAAGTGCAAGAGAGAGATGATTGTCGGTGCTATGAGAAGACAAAAAGCGCAGTTAAGGTGTCTCGGGTCCTAACCAACCAAGGAAAATTCGCCCCAAATCCCTAGTCCCCAGAAACCACTGCACCTACTGCAATATGCCGAGCTATGCCCAAATGTGCAGAAGATCGCCAATGGAACCGCCAGGCCAAGTAAAACAGGAAGAAGCCATATAGGTTTACGGATCATGTACATGTGCCTCCAGGACCTCCTGGATCAGGGGATTTACACAGGTATGCAGTGTCTGTTGTTTCAAATGTCTGTGAGAGCAGGGGGTTACAGAATACAGAGCCTCTCACCACTCACGCTGGGAGAGACACCATCACCTTCGTAACTAGTTGGCCTCAATGGTGTCATGTCATCATGGTCGAATTGGGATCAAAAATGAACCCAGGCACCCAAAAATAGTGAGCCATGTTTGAGGATCACAGTCTTGCATGACACACGCTAGATTAATATTTTGGGACACATTTTTGCAAATATGTGTGATAAATTGACACTTTTAAAGCTTACAGAAATCAGTAAGATTGGCCATGGCTAGAAAGACTACAGCTTTGAAAGCTGTGGGCCTCATTTACAATATTTTGACGCACTGTAGTAGACCTTCCTGCTGGGCTGCCGTGCGTCAAAATATAAGGGCATAAATGCACCATATCTGCAACATACGTTCCTGTCCTTCTCGCCTGTGCCAGCGGGCAAACAGCAGCCGTGCGCTAGCGCAGACACCCTTGCGTCATTTTGCAAGGGTGCCTTCAATGAGGGGGATGATTGTTTTTGTGCAGAAAGAGATACCTTCTTGAACAAAAAACACTTATGAAAAGCCATTTTTCATTTCTATGTGTATTGCACAATGCAGCATCCATATAAAGAGGAAAAAACGAGGAGAAATAGAAGGGAAACATCCTTTACAACTAAACTTTTACCACGCAGTGTTGTTACAACGCAAGTATTACAACGAAAACCTTTACAACGCATTACACTGGGGGGCGCTCTAGGATAGGGAATAGTTTTAATTTACTATCCAACACCTTCCCTAGTGTCCACGGGGACTGGAGTTGGAATAGTAAATTAAACTATTCACTATCCAGCACTCCCAAGTGTAATGCGTTGTAAAGGTTTGCCTTGTAATACTTGCGTTGTAACAGCATGCGTGGTAAAAGCATGCGTTGTAACGTCATACATCCGAAATAGAAGTATTTCTCCTCATTACGGCTCCTTACGCATCCCCAAGGAAGGCATAGCATTCTGACGCGCTCCCAGGTTTACAAAATGTTGTAAATCTGGGAATGTGTCAAGTTCCATGGAAGTTGTGTGGGAACACAGACAGCGACACCCATGGAACCCCTTTCACACAGAGTTATGCGTGAAAGGGAAACATATTTACAATGCCATGAAAAGTCATGCAGGGTGACTTTACATGGCCTTGTTAATATGGGGAAGCCTATTGCGCTTCAGGTGCTTCAACAAAAGTTACTCACTGGCGGGGCAATGGGCTTGTAAATAAGACCTTGAATACTTACTTAGACAATGACGTGAGTTTACTCTGTCCCAACTAACAATGTCCTGGACTCTGATTGTCACAGAAATTTATTGTAGAGCCAACCTGGAAGGGTTTACGTCAGCCTGCGTTGGTCATTCTTCAGAGGACGGGAGTGTGGTTGAAAGGTGAATTAGATGTTTCATCTGGAGTTGGTGCTCTGGCCCTTTGATTCTTCATGTTGACAGGGTTTCAGAAAACAAAGGGTCGGGTGTCTCTAAGTGGCCTGCCTTCTGCCTGGGCCACTGAAGTCCTTTGTCTGGGCCAGAACTCCTTCCTCCTAGGCAGGGCAGGAGATGGCTGGGACATAACGAGTTGAAGAAGTGGCCTGAAACAGCAGTCAAGTGAAGCACCTGTGAGCCCCTTACATTTTAGCTTTGTCCTCTTGCCGTGACATTTGGATAAGATCGTGCCGGTAAAGTGCATTTTAGAATCCAGCTTGTTTTATCTCTCGCATGTGGCAAGAATGGCCATGGAAATCAGTAAGTAGAAAGGAAATCCTAAAATTATCACTCCCCTTCCCTCCAGATCCCCCTTGCTGGATCAGAAAAGGGTGCGGTTAGAGCCTTGAGGAAGTAACCCCCTGGCCTCTGTTTTCATTGCCATCTTAAATTATTTTGGGCCCACAGGCAAGACCTATTTTAGGGGACTCTGTTCGGAACAGCTGTGATTATTTTGCTCATCTTCAACTAATATAAGCCAAGCGTCAATGATATCAAACATCACGGAAAAATAAGTTAGCCTTTCAGAAAGAGTCGCATGCAATAACAGCCGAAAGCTGAAGCTGCCCAGCGCCTGCCAGCCAAATCAGACTAAAATAAAGCCTGAACAGGCATTGATATTGCCATTTCTTCTTCGTATGAATCCAAATATTTTGGCATGAAAAAAGAATATTTTAAGTACAAACCATTGTTTAGCCAGTCAATTCCTATCACTTTAGGAAAGAAAGAATAAGGGTGACTTACTGGATACTTAGTGGACCAATGCATATTATCAAAACCTATCCACATAGTGCTTGAGATGGTAGCTTTCATTGCTGAATATTTGTAATTACAAATAAACCCCTCTTCACCATTGGCCATCTTTCTGCAATAGCGAAAATCAAAGCACGTCTTTGAAGATTTTCACTGTGATATCAGGTGAAATATAATAATTTCCTGTTTAATTCTCTTCCACTGCCTTGTCCCTCCATTCTTTCACTGGCTAGGTCGTTATCTCCAACTCTGGTTAGTAAACAAAATAGAAAGAACAGTAAGGTAATGTGAGTATCATAGCGATATGTAAAGAAGAGGAATAAGAGAGGTAGAAGCAGAGATGATGTAGAGAGATAGGTGAGCTAAGGAAATATATAAGGAAAAAGAGAATGCTGGGACGGGAAGAAACACATATATGGAGACATAGAAAGACGCAGATCGAAAAAGGGAAGTAGAGTGATAGATTAGATTGTGCAGTGAGTTAGATATGTAGACAGAGATAGAGATAACGAAATGTAAAGAGAGTGGTGGGGTACACAGAGTGGGGATGTAGAGAGAACGGTATTGTAGGAAGAAGACAGAGAGAGCGAGAGAGAGAGCTACAAATGGAAAACTGCAGAGGTACACAGTTGAAAAGATGAAGTAGAAGTATAGAGAAATGCAAACTAGAGACAGTGGTGAAGTAGACAAACGGCATAATAAGACGTAGGGTACTAAGGCCAGCCAGGCAAACATGGCGGACGCGACTCTTTAGAGCTCCGTCTGGCGGGCCCTAACTTATCCTGACATTGACTCATTGCAGTGTTCCTTACTCCTGAACACGGAGCGGTGAGGCTGCGGACTCCCCTACGGGACCCTCGAGCGAGATCCGCGGTGAGGAACGAGCCGCTGGCAGCGCAGAACGGGAGGAGACGTCTCAGCGACGGGAAGGCGCGAAACCGGGAGCGGGACCCAACCGCTGCTGACGGCGAAAGGAGGGGGGCTGGTGGAGCCGCTGACCCAGCCGAGCGCTGCCAGTGCCTGTATGGTGGGACGGCCGGTGAGAATGTGACTGGGGGAGAGTAAAGGACCCCTGAAACGGCTGGATGCGGCTGCAAGCCAGGAAGCGGCATCAGCAGGCGCCAAGCGGAGGCAGAGGTCAGGAGAGAGCTTTGGAAAGAGACGCGGAGATTCAGCGACTGGCGGGTCGGACCCCCGAAGCGGTGTGGCCGAAGACGACGGGGCAGGCTGCAGAGGGCTTCCCCAGACGAGTGTGGGACCCGGAGGAGCACTGGAGAAGGCGGTAAGCCTGCGGTACGCTGCCGTGAGCTGCGGACTTGAGCTCTGCCCTGGTGTGGGTCGGCTGTCCGGTGCTGCAATCTGTGGGGCCTGAAGCGGGCGCTGCTCCTGACCACGCGGAGCCCTGCAAGTCCGGGGGAAAGCTGCCACCTGACACAAACAAGCTGCAGAGCTCATACGGGGCAACAGGGGACAGGGGCTGTGACTCTGGGACATTGTTCACCCTAACAGCCAGGGAGCCGTCTGGTTGCAGCCGCCATTTTAGTCCAGCACTGAGTCGGAATAGTCCCCTGCTGCTGAATTGGACTGCCTGTTCCCCGAAAGCTGCCACAGTCTCCCCCCCCCCCCGTGCAGCAACTCGTGATCGCTGAATGTGCCGGAGCGAGGTGGGGACTGATTGCCAAGCGCCTGGATCGAGCGGTCATTGGGACTAAATTTCTTCATTTGCGGCGCCTCCAGGCGGGAGACTGAGGGGGCGGCTCCCCTCCCATCCGCCTGGTGCGCAGTGGCTCTTGTGGACTGGTAATGAGCTGCGGCCTGGGGGCTTGTCCTGGCGAGCACTGACTGCCAGGCACTAGTGTTCGTGCGGGGTGAGGCGGGCGTGATTGCCGCGGAGGAGTGAGTCGCAGGAACTGGGAATACCGCTGGCTAGCTCACTGCCCGTGGCGGCAACGGGTGCCTGATCTAAGGCCAGGGGCTGAAGCGTGGAAGTAGTGGGCCAATGCTGTGGGCGGAGGCGGAGTGGCCGGCTGCGCACCCCGCAAACAGAGGAACTGTCTTGCCCTGGGCGTGTTCTGGATCGTCGCTGGTGTGCGGAGGCCCTGCCCCTGGCGCACGCGGGCCGCTCTACACGCACTGTCGAGGTGAGACACCGGAGCTGACTCGACAGCGGGAACCGGACCAAGGGGGAACCCCCTGGGCGAGTGCAGTGGGGGTGCTACGGAGGGTGGTCCCGTCTGGCCCACCTGAGAAAAGGCAAACACGGACGGACGACTGGAACCCAGCGGCTCAGGGCACGGCACTGGGCAGCGAGGAGCGGGCGGGGCCGCCATCCTTCCCTCGCTCCTCTGACTGACACGCAGCATTGCTTCATTGAGCGGGGCAGACTGCCACCCAGGCCAAACCTGTGCACGGAGGCAGGGGTGTTGATGCCTACAGCACAGCAGATAGTGATGGGCAAGCTAAGGGACAGGAACGCAACGAAGCAACAAGAAGTGAGCGGCGCAGACCACATGCAGGATCCGAGACGACCCGCCGCGGAGCCAGTAGCCGCGTTGGCGACCAAGATGGACACTGTTCTGGCGGCGGTGGAGCGCATTGGCGCCACGTTGGTACAAACCAAGACCTCCCTAGAAGCGCGCCTGGACAAAGTCACGTCTGACTTCACGCTGCTTCACGCGGACCATCGCAAGCTGTCGGATTCCGTTGCAGAGTAGCGTCAAACAGTTCGGGAACTGCAGCCTGTGGTGAACAGCCATGCCTCGGCCCTGCAAGACCTGGTCGACAGAGTCCACGCGCTGGAGGACCGCGCGGATGACGCAGAAGGGCGCTCTCGGCGCAACAACGTCCGGGTCGTAGGCTTGCCGGAAGGTGAAGAAGGAAAGGACCCCGAGGGATACGTTGAGGACTGGCTGCGGTCGCTCATGCCTGACGGAACGCTATCCCCGCACTTTGTAGTGGAGAGGGCGCACCGTGTGCCGGCGCAGGCCCAGCGACTGGGAACCCGGCCCGCCCATTCCTCTTAAAGCTACTTAACTACCGCGACCGGGACGCGGTGCTCCGCGAGACCAGGAAGCTCAGTGACCTTAGACTGGGCAATAGCCGCGTGATGCTTTTTCCGGACTACACTACGACGGTGCAGAAACGGCGGGGCTCCTATCTTGCAGTGAAGAAGCAGCTCCGGGAATTGGAAATACCCTACTCCTTGCTATTCCCCTCATGCCTGCGGGTCGTCACTAGGGAGGGCACGCGCTTCTTCGAGGCTCCGTCGGATGTCTGGGACTGGCTCGAAGAGACGGGGCAATGGTCAGGGGCGAGGCCGGCAGGCCTGGAAGAAGGAGGATGGCAGGAGCAACGTCCCAGGAGAAGGAGGAGGAAGAGGGAAGTCAGGCGTAGCAAGGGCTCGGGGCTGACGGCGCCCAGCCCGGAGAAGATGAGACAGGAGCGACAGGAAGTTCTGGAGGCGGTGGCAACATTGGGAGTAGTAGACGCTAATGAAGACACGGCCTACAGGCAGCAGACTGACTTAACTGCGAGTGGGTCATCCTCGCCATCCACAGTGATATCGGAAGACGCTAACCTGCCTGCAGTGACCCCGCAGACGGCGGACTACATTGCGTAGCCAAGGACAGCCTTGAGATGTTCTAAAGCTATGCTGTGCCACACTGGCTGTCTGATATATCCTTTCTGTGTTGACTGGGACATGTTACGGGGGCTGGTTACTATACTTTGTGACCTGGGCAAGGCTAGAGCGCGGAAATGCTGGGGCGGCAAGACTGCGGGAGGTTGCGCTGGCTGGGAGGGATGGCTGGACACCTGACGCGCAGAGCCATATTAGGGGGCAAAACTCACCGCCTCGCCACCTCACACCTTGCCAATTGTACTGAACACGTATCAAGATGTTCTAAGGGCCCCAGATAGGGGGATCAATGGGAGTATTTGATACTTGTCACCTTCGGGCCACTGGCGGCACACCCACCTGGGCAACCATCAAGCTGACCTCACACCTCTACTGAGGGTGGATCCTGTTAAAGTTTGGACGTATGCCCCTTCGGGGATTCGCCCTTTTAGTTACAAAGTTATTTTTCATTGTTTGTTTAACATGCGCCACACTGACTTCCCCGCTAGACGCTGCCCGCAGCCCCCCCCCGGGGTCCCTCTCAAGGCATGGTGTGGATAAGTTTCACACAGCTACATGACACGCACTAACATCTTGGCATGGAACATCCGGGGTATGCACACACCGGCGCGGCGCTACTCAGTTTTCTCCTACTTGCAGAGGCACGGGGTGGGGATTGCTCTCCTTCAGGAGACACACATGACACAGACTGAGCAAGGAAAATTGCGTAGGCGCTGGCGGGGGCAAATACACGGCACTACCTTTTCAGCACATGCGCAGGGCACATTGATATGGGTGAGAGCAGGTGTCCCCTTCAAGAGTCAAGATGTGCATGTAGACCCTGAGGGTAGATACTGTCTGGTGCGGGGAAGGTTAAATGGTCAGGAACTCTTGCTGGGCTCCCTATACGCCCACAACACGAATCAGCCCTACTTTTTAGAATCCCTAAACCAGGTCCTCGACCCGTATGCTAGCATCCCTTGGCTGATAGGTGGGGATTTCAACATGGTGTTAGACGTAGGACTGGACCGCTCTTTCCCCCCCCTCCGCACTACGACCGCGATGTCCACTGCGCAGGCGTTCAGAGGCTGGCTCGAGCACTGGGGGATACAGGACCTGTGGCGGCCACAACATCCCGGAGACAAAGTATACTCGTACTACTCCCCTGTACACGACCTCCATGTCAGACTAGACCTGATAGTTGGCTCACAGTCACTGCTCCCCTTGCTTGCTGAGTCGGAATATCTTGGGAGGACACACTCTGACCACAACCCCCTACGGCTCCAACTTACGTGGGAGGCGGACCGACCACCTGTGCCTACTTGGAGGCTCCAGCCGGCTGCGCTGGAGGACCCTGAGTTTCGCTCATCGTTTGGTGCAGCGGTCTTGAACTACTTTGACACTAATGAGGGGACTGCAAGCAGTGAGGCTGTGGAATGGGACGCACACAAATCGGTCATAAGGGGGCACTGTATGGGGGCCTCATGGAATATTCGCAAGCGGCTGTCCACTTCCCTCACACGCTTGGAAAACGAGCTACTGCAGCACGAACCGGAGGGCGAGCGGAGGGGGCCGAGTTCGCACACCCTTGGTGACCTGCGAGTTACGCACCCAACCCTTATGGAACAGCTGAGGTGCCACAATTACGCGGCGCACACAGCTATAACGCATGCCAAGGCAGATAGAGCCGGACGACTGCTAGCCTGGTTGATTCAAAAAGAGGGCCGGGGAACCCCAATCGGAGCTTTGCGCACGCTGGAGGGGCGGATGGTCTACACGCAGCGCGAGATACACCGCGCCCTGGTTGGGCACTACACGCAGCTGTACCGGGCTCGGGGCACTGGTCCTGTAGGTGCGCTGGGAGGTTTTCTGGACCTGGTCACCTTACCGTTGGTTCCCGAGGACCAACACGACGCTCTAGACGCACCCCTCGCGCTGGAGGAGGTGGGTGATGCGATCCAGTCCCTAGCAACAGGGAAGACTCCGGGACCTGACAGCCCGCCGGCCGAATACTATAAAGCCTACAGGGACACCCTAGCTCCCTTACTCTTGCGCACATATAACGCGTCGATAGATGAGAGCCCACTCCCCGCTTCCATGCGAGAGGCGTTCCTGGTCTCCCTGCCCAAACCTGACAGAGATCCAGTGAACCTGGGCTCGTACAGGCTGCTGGCAATGCTTAATGTGGATTACAAGATCTTAGCAAAGCTGCTAGCCGAGCGGCTGGCGCCAGTGGTCCTGCATCTGGTGTACGCTGACCAGAATGGATTTGTACCGGCGCGGTCCACGTCTCTGAACCTCAGACGGTTCTTCAGAGTGGCTGCTGAGGCGGTGGGGCAGTGGCCGAGGGCAGGATGCCTCATGATCGACCTGGAGAAGGCTTTTGATAGCCTGGAGTGGGGATACTTAGCTGAGGTGCTGGTGCGCTTCGGGTTTGGTGTGGACTTCCTGCAGATGGTTGATCTCTACAAAAGACCGGTGGTGCGCGTGAGACTGGGCCCATACATCTCGGAGGAGGTGGTGGTGGGCAGGGGCACCAGGCAGGGCTGCCCCCTGTCACCCCTACTGTTCGCGCTGGCCATAGAGCCACTGGCGGCGGCACTGCGGCAGACCCTTAATGCGGGCATTACCCTGGGAGATGCTGTGCACCAGGTCTCGTTATATGCTGATGACCTGCTGGTGTTCATTAAGGACGTGCACAATATACCGGAGCAACTGGCCCTACTCCTGGACAGGTTTGCCGAAGTCTCTGGACTTCGGGTAAACGTAGCTAAGTCCTGTTTGTATGCATTCAACGGTGTGGTGGAAGACCCAGATTTCCGCCTAAGAGACACAAGGGTCCAATGGAGAGCTGACTCCTTCAAATATCTGGGGATTCAGATCTACCGCCAACCAGCTGACCTTTTTGATGGGAACCTGGGGCGAGCGGTGGCAGCGCTCAAGTCCCAGATGAGCTTTTGGTCCACACTCCCGCTAACAATCTCGGGTAGAGTGGCACTGACCAAAATGGTCATGCTTCCCCGGCTCCTCTACTACTTTGTTAACTTGCCTTTATCCGTCCCGGCCTCCTTCTTTTATAAACTTAACAGGGTCCTTCGTGACTTCATCTGGGGCACGTCTAGGCATCGGTTGGGGCTGCCGAAGCTGTTCTTACCGACAGACAGAGGAGAATTAGCTGTCCCTTGCTTTGAGCACTATTACCTGGCTGCGCAGCTACAATGGATTGCGCGCTGGCTGGCAGACAGGGGTAGGGAGGACACTGCCTCGACCGAACCACCATACTCTTTAAGCCGCGTAATTGCTCTCTTTCACCCACTGGCACCGCCCGCGAAACCCAAACCGCTGTTGCTAGCGGTAGCCTACAAATGCTTCCGCAGAACCCTATTCCTTACCCGAAAGGTGGCCCCATATGCACCTGCTATACCCTTAGAAGGTTCCCCTGGGAGCGGGGGGGCGAACACACACCCTTTGCTGGAACAGTGGGGAGCGGCCGATGTTCAGACGCTGGGGGACCTGTACAGAGATGGAAAGCTGGTGCCATACGACACGCTGATAGCCGAAGACGGATTGCCACCTGGGGGATTTCTGATGCACCGCTCACTGGTGGCAAAGATGGCGGTCCGTTGGGGGGATATGGCGGCGGAGCCTGCACAGCATCTTACAATGCAATACCTACACGTTATGGGGAGGGGTAGACACTTGGTCCGCTGGTTCGCTGCATCGCTGCGAGCACACACAGAGGTGGAGGAGAGCCTGGCACCGCTCAGAGGCAAGTGGGAGCGAGACATGGGCAGGGCGCTTACCGATAAAGAGTGGGAGTGGCTCCTTAGAAGCCCGGTACGTACCCCCCGAAACATGCGCATGCGTCAGATACAACTTTTCATTGTCCATCGAGCCTACCTTACACCTGAGTTAATTAATAGGTACTTTCACCGCTCTGACGCGGCCTGCCCTAGATGCGATGAGCTAGATGCGGGGCTGGTTCACCTTCTGTGGAGCTGCCCCAGACTGGTCATCTACTGGCGTGAGATAGGCGAAGCACTCTGGACGTGCACAGGCCGCGTCATTCCCCTCAACTGGCCTGAGTACCTTCTGCACCAATTCAGGAGGAGGCAGCAAGATAAGGCTTCGTCCCATTTCCTAGACCTGGGTTTAGTGGTGGCTAAGCGCCTGCTAACAAGGCGATGGAAGGCGCGCAAGCCGCCTGCAGTGCAGGCGTGGGTAGCCTCCGTTAAGGCATGGGCACGGGCGGAATGGATAGCCATACGGCGGGAGGAGACAACCGGGCTTCGGAAAGAACCCATGGCAGAAAGGTGGGAGCGCATGCTTAGCGCCCTGCGGCCGCCGGAGGAGGCGGACGCACAGGATGCTGGAGTGGCATAACCCGCTGCCCAGGATGGTCGCATATGCCGTGAGATCCTCTGCTGTCAGGGCGTGTTGCTGCACTGGGCCTGCCCGCATCCGGGCGCACACGACAGAGAGGCGTACATGCTCGCACACATTGACACCCATGGGGTGGGACATCGGGTGATGGGGGGGACGGGGGCGGAGGGGACTGATTACCATGATGTAGTTGTGCCGCAATAGTTTGAAAGTTTGAATGTTTGCATTAACGGTTTGCTTACTGTCATCTCTATGTGTAAACACGCAGTAGTGGGATTCACCTCATGCTTAAGTGATTATGTTATTGTGCACAACTGGACTGGCAGGAAGCCGTGCAGCACTCCAGAGGACTCCGGGGCACAATCCTACATATATGTACCGGGGCACAGCACACGCACTGCCCGAATGTGTTAATGTAAACAGGACCTCAGGACTGTACAACTAGCTGATCTGTGAATTGTTAACAAAGCACTGATGTGCCTGGATTGTCCTGTTATCCTATCTGAATATTACACTGTCTTGTGACTAACATAAAATGCTAATAAAATAGATTTGACAAAAAATAAGACGTAGGGTACTAAAAGGTACGTTAGGCAAAGTGGACAGTGGGTTAGAGATAAAGGTACATTCAGAGGGGTGAACGTTAGAAAAAAAATTATTGTTAGAGAAAAGAGGTGAAGCAGAGAGACAGAGGTGAAGTAGAGCAAGAGAAGGGAGATGAGACAGAGGAAGAGTGAGAGTGTGAGGAAGAGCCTGAGAGGTAAAGTAGAGAAATGTAAAAAGAAAGAGGCATAGAAGGAGTGTTGAAAATTGGCCCAGGGAGAGATTAGAGAGCTAGAGTTAGAGAAAGAGCTTTAGGGCTAACAGAGTAAAGTTGTGAGCAGTGTTCCCTGTAATTGATTTCCTCTATGTGAAGCAATAAAGGTGCTTAGCGCACTGCAGCTAAGGCTGCTTGCACTGAAGATAAGCAACACCTTATTATGCAAGGATGTGTAGTGTGCAAGCTACCTAACTTAGGGCCAGATGTAGGTAAAATTATTTTACCACCTCTTAAATACCGAATCATACCGATTCGGTATTTAAGAAGTGGTAAAATATAAGTACCGAGATGTAGGTAAATACAGATGTGCATTTACCGAATCGGTAAAATTCGGTATTTACCGATTCGGTAAATACCGACCGGTAAATGCCCATTCATTCCTATGGGCTTTGAAGCCCATAGGAATGATTGGGCATTTACCGGTCGGTATTTACCGAATCGGTAAATACCGAATTTCACAAGGGTGCAGGGGGTGTCACTTTGACACCCTCTAGCACCCCCAAAACGGGTTCAGGTGCCATGTGGCAGGCATACCTGCCCTAAGGGCAGGTCTGCCTGTCATATGGCACAGGTGTGCATGCACACATGTGCATGCACACCTGAATCGGTATTTTACCATCAACTTGTATTTGATGGTAAAATACCGATTTTGTAGGGCTTGTGGGACTCAGAAGAGTCCCACCTACATCTCGATTTTACCGATTCTGTAAAAATACCGGTCGGTAAATTTACCGACCGGTATATTTACAGATTCGGTAAAATTACCGAAATGGCCTGTTTTCAGGCACCTACATCTCAAAAGCCAAATACCGGTCGGTAACGGCCGAATTCGGCCGTTACCGACCGGTATTTGGCTACCTACATCTGGCCCTTAGTGCCATAGCAAAGGTGCCATGGGCCCCAATGGAAACCAGAAAAAATTATCCCCTCACCCCACACTTCTGGGTTGGTATTAAAAGACACTCATTACTGAGGCGAAGAGGGCTCCTTGGACCCCTGGGCATGGGTGTCACTGCATCCTGTGACCTGATCATTCCACCTATAATTCTTCTCTATCTGCTATTTCCACACCACTCTTATCTCCTCCTTGCACCTTTTCATATCCCTATCCACTTCTCCTTGATCCCCTAGTTTATCCTTATCGCTGTCCTCCCTTTTTTAGTTTTTTTCTCTGCTTGCTTTTCCTTACACTCCCACTTTTGGTTCTCTAGTTCTGCTCTGCTCCACTTTTCCCTCATTCTGTCTCCTCTCTTCAATCTACATCCCACTCTTCTCTCTCCCACAAAGTTTCTTGTATCTCCCTTGTTCTGTCTCATTCCACCCATACTCTATCAAATCAATATTTTAACTATGCTTCTCTCTCATCTCGTTCCTCTCATTGGCTCCCTTGCTCTCTATACTCAAATCTCCCTCCCCCCACACTCCTAAATCATCATTCCTCTCCATATTTCTATTCTTTCAATCCTTCCTACTTTCTCCTTTTCTATCTAGTACCTTTGTTTACTTTCTAAACCCCATTCTTTTCTTCTTTCCTCTACTCTCCAATATTTCTTTCCAATCTCTTTCCTATTTTCTTGTTCATTTTCTTACCCTGCCTCTCCACTTCGTTTATTCTCTCTACTTCATATCCCAGTCTTTCCCCTCAATTCTTTTCCTCCTTGATTTCTCCCCTCCATATCTGCCCTCCACCTCCCAAACTTATTGTATCCACATCTATTTCATTCCACACTTTTTTTCTTCATTTCTGCTTCCCTTTCACCTCATTCATCAACGTCTGCTCTGTCTCCATGTTTTCTTTTCTACTTTGTGACAAGGTCCTGCACAATGATTGAATGTTCGGCCTTTGCTCCACTATAGCCTCCATTCTGCGTTTTACCAGTGACTGCCTGGGAGCAGTTTCACTCTCTGTGGCAATGACTCTTCCCCAACCTCTCTCAGAGGAAGAGACACAGCAGAGCTAAACCCAGGGAGCCACTTCAAAATAATTCTAAGCAAAATCAGGACAAAACCATTCCTGGGTTGCATGAGTTCTGGTTCAGGGAGGACCTGGCCTGGCAGTTCGGGTTGGAATGTACCTATTGGAGTAGTGTAAAAACTGATTTGTTAATGGCTGAGTCCAAACTGATTTGGCCTGGTGGGCAAAAGAACAATCGTTGGGAGTGCTACACTGAATGATTGTCTTTGGTTAGACCAACTGTAAGCATTCATCCCTTCACCTTTGTGTGTTTGATCTAACGCACTAAGTGACCAAGGGAATGCCCAGACTTGAGCCCCTAAAACCAAGCCACACCCAACTGAATAACGCCAGTCACGGTGAAACTGGTCTTGGGTTCCTTGTGTTCTGGTTCATGGAGGACCTGGCCTGGCAGTTCAGAATGGACTGCTCCTATTGGAGCAGGTTTATTACTGATTTGCGTATGGCAGAGTCCAAACTGAGGCGGCATGGTGGGCAAAAGAAGAATAGGTTGGAAATCTACCCAGTGTGATGCCAGTGATTGGACATATTGCAATCATTCCTCCCATCACCTTTTGTGTCTATGGTGTTAAATAAACTGCCGCCAGTGCAGAGACAACTGCGCATCTCTCATGACTGGGCCGTGGTGCCTTTGCACTGGTTACAGTAAAATAGCAATGCCCTTGACTAAAATCACATGTTAACATTACAGGTGGCACTCACTGTCTCCTCTGCCCCTCTGCCCCTCTTGTCTAACCTCCCCCAGAGTTCTCAAAAGGTAATGGGGCAGGCAGCCTTGGTCAGACCAGGTGCTACCACCCTTGCTACCGCTAATAGGCCCACATCCACACCTCACCACTTGTGATGGCTATAGAACAGGGATACTGATGTGGTTGTTTGGTCCTTTTGTATTTATATATTGCCCAATACTCTGGACAAAGCTGTGAGGTATTCTGATTTACCTTATGAGCCTTGGCACCACTTTTAACTGCATGGTTGATAAGAATGTTGGATGTAGTGTACCCTAACTGGGAGATGTTGGGTGAGTGGCATGAAGTTCAAAGGAATGATTCAAACATGCTTCTGTAAACATCACTGCAGATAAATATAAAGTGCTTTTTCACCTTATCCAGCTCAGTTAAATTCCTCAGGATCATCATTGACCAGAATCCTCGGTCTCATTTCACACATAAAAAATGCAGCTAAGGGTGCCCTCTTCACACTACATCACCTCAAGCAAATAAAACCCTTTATCCCTGATGAGGTCTTTAAATCTGTTTTCCAATCACTTGTCCTATCAAAAATCAACTTTGGGAACGCCATCCTCACGGGAACTCCAAAAATCCACTTAGCCCCAATTAAATCTGTCCTGAACCTTGCTGCTATGCTCATCACGGACTGCAAACGATTCGATCACATCTCTCCTGTCCTCAAATCCCTCAAATGGCTCCCCGTTAAAGGCAGATCCACCTACAAAACCGCTTGCATCACACATAAAGCCCTTCATCAAAACACCCCTCAATACCTATCGGAAAAACTTCATAAAGCCGGCAGCTCCAGAGATTTGAGGAGCACCGACACTCTCGTTCTCATCCCTCCTCTGTTAAATAAGAAATCCACCTAATCACGCTCCTTTTCTGGTAATGTGCCATCCATCTGGAATTCAATTCCCATAGAATTACGCTGCAACCCCTCCTACTACAGCTTCAAAAAAGCCCTGAAAATGCACCTTCTTAACTACTACTGGGGTCCTTATTCCTGGCACTTGACACTTGTCCCTATACAGCGTCTCACTGTTTTATCTGCACACGCATCTATCTGCTTGTTTCCTCCTCCCTCCCCTCTCTCATAATCTCTTCTATCCTACTTCCATACCCTCCTATTTCACAAAGTCTTTGTATGGTCTTCTGCCCATGTCTCTCTTACCTGGCCTCTCCTTACTAATCTCCGGACTGAATCACCCCCCTCATCCTACAGCCACACCATTTAATCTTCCTTTCCCCTCTCATTCAACCTCAATCCCTTTTTTCTTTGCTCTAACCTTCACTGACCTAGCGCTTCTTCACCCTTCCCCTTTTAATGTCGCCCCCTCCCAAGTTTCCCCCCTCCCTTCTTTAGTCTCACCAACCACACTTACTGTCTTTACTCTTTATGTGCTATATTACACTGTAATTCCAGATATCATTAGTCTTTGGTTCTCATGTGTTTTCAGTGTTTTCCATTGACCTTTTGGTCCATATAGTTTCCCTTGTACTACAGTTTCCTCACCTCTCTTGCATTTATACTATTGAATCGCTGTAATCTAATGCTTGTCTTGATGTTACCATGTAAAGCACTCTGATACCCTAGGGTCCAGACAGTGCTATATAAAACCTTTAAAATAAATAAATAAAATAAATAAAGAGAATGGAAATTGACATACCATTTTGCTAAAAACACTATTGTGCAGTTAGGTGAATTTGCATGGGTACATTTTCACTCAACTATGAAATTAAGATGCTTGTAATGTTATGATTTAGCACTCTTCACGAACCTTTTCTTTTATTAAACTTTCTTTCGGATGTTGCCATAAAAGCACATATAACAATACGTTAAAATAATAAAATCATTAAGTCATTAAAATCTTTAAAATCATGACATATAAAATAGTTAGAAAGGCACATAAGAATACGAGCTAGCATATGAGGGAGATATCACTACAATTAAAGTGTAAAACCAAAGTTCATTTCAGAGCTCCTAGAAATGATTTTCTACTGTAACATGCACTGGAAGTCCATATTACAAAAAGCAGCATACAATTTATAAAATTGCAGAAAACAACAAAAAAAAAACACAAGTTCTGGGCACTAGGCACTAAGCAGCAACAGGACCACCCCTTTCTGTCTGTGTCTCCACATGTATGTGAAAAAGTTTGAAACAGCAAATACAATTGGTTGAGTGGTGTCTGCCTTAAGTATCCTGGTTGTAATTTTGTAGTCCCTGATGTCTAGATTGTAGCACAACGGCAAAATCCATTTCCTCCTATGTGCATAACATTGTGGGCAGAAATACATGACATGTTCCACAGTTTCCTTAACTGCCGGACAAAAAGGACAGCTCAGGTCAGGTTCAGCATCGGTAAAGGGATTTTGCCACTTCGCAGTAAATGAACGAAGGAGCAAGGTCCCCATGCTGAACCTAATATAAAGAAAACTGGCTGCTGGGGGCTCAGTAGGATCTCTATACTCTTATAGACAATAGGTGTCATTAAATTCCAGAAAAACAGAGTTTAGGGTACCTACCCCCCAGTCCGGTGGGATTTACCATCTGTGTGTCTCCAATACAACTCCTTAAGCAGGGACTTAGATACGCCACACAACATTTCCGGATGGGCCCACATATTTCTGCATCCAATTTCTTCAAGACAGCGCCTAATTTACCACAACCATGGGATCCTAATAGCCCCAGGGAGTTTTGCGATTTCTTACAGGCCCAGCCAAAAGGGCAATAAGTCCGCTGAGGACCAAATCCTCCTCCAAAATAATAAGGGTCTAAGTTTACTCTGAGTGCAAGAGGTCGAATGCCAAGATGTAGTCAGAGTGGCACAAGTGGATTGCTGGCAGGAAGATTGTTGAAGAGTCAGAGAAAACTGTTTTCTGTCAGTTCCATATCATGTACATTGTCGCTCCCCAAAAGTTCTCCACCATATAGAGACCTCGCCCCAGAGCTTGCAAGTTGTAAATTTGCAATGCGTATGTTATCGGACGAAAGCTAGATCCATTTAAGTCTCTCAATATTTCACCAGTGTAATGTTCTAGTCTGAGTTTTCACTTTTGGTTCTGGGCTGACCAACCAAAATGTTCATTGAAGGTGATCCCCAGGTATTCAAAGGTATGAACCCTCTCCAGTGGAGAGTCATCAAGGACTGGGTGCGATCTAGCATCTGACAAGGATTCAATACAATATATTCTTTTTTGTTGAGGTTGATCTCCAGCCCTCTCTACTTGTAAAAAACACCAAAATGATCCATCAAATTTTGAATGGCCATTGGAGATTTCGAGACCAGTGAGGTGTTGTCTGCAAACAGGAGTGTCGGTACCTTCCAGTTTGCCAGACATGGGGCATCATGCTTACACTGCTCTAATGTGGTTACCAGGCCATTAATATATAACAAGAACAAAGTGGGAGCTAAGATACACTCCTGTCTCATTTCCCAGGACTCTGGAATGGGGTTTGTCAACTCCTTAGCAGGGCCACACCTGACCTGCACAGAATTATACAGGTGGATCCTCTTAAACACAACAATCAGATATTTCGGAAACCCCATGTTCGCTAGAACAGCCCACAGGCCCTCCCTGGGAACTAAATAAAAAGTCAACCAAAGGTTGGCAAAGATGACAGAGCACCAGCTCCCTAGTGTGACAAACTTACAATAGATGAGTTGTAATCGGAGCAATTGGATGGCACTGAATCCTTCTTAGAGAGGAGTCAACACTCCTACATCCTCAATCCAAGCTTGTAGTCTGTGCAATAGAATACGGCTAAAGAGCTTTAGCACTCTTCAAGAACCATAACTAAATGATAGGTGTTGGAGCAAGTTTAAACCTTCTTTACAATCCGAGACATGTCTACAGAAATTTGCAATGCTCTAACCATTTTTCTCTCATGCTTCAGGGGCCCCTTGTCCTTGGCATCTTCATTGTCTTCTGGTTTTACGCAGTACAGCAATATTTGCTCTACATTGATCATTTGATAACCTACATTAGCTTTCAGTAGGAATACAAATCGTCCTCATAATATTGACATGTACCTGTTTAGAGATTCAGACCTAGATTTATAAACACTTTGCGCTGGGTTTGCGTCATAAAAGTGACACAAACCCAGTACACAGTGTTGCGGTGGGATTTACTTTGCAACGCAAAACATGATTGTGTAGGAAAGTTGCCCACTGTAACGCAAAGTAGCACTGTGCCCTAAATTATGCTACGTTACATCAGAAGGGCGTACCATAGGCAGTACATGGGTGTTCTAATGCAGCCACCCATGGGTTTTGAGGCAAGTCCCGATCTAATAACATTTATAGACAAGGGTTTCAGCCAAGAAATGATGTCTCCTCAAGACTGGTGTAACAGTGGAGCA
Source organism: Lissotriton helveticus (assembly GCF_964261635.1). Taxonomy (NCBI): domain Eukaryota; kingdom Metazoa; phylum Chordata; class Amphibia; order Caudata; family Salamandridae; genus Lissotriton; species Lissotriton helveticus. Next base: position 1,405,342,380 of record NC_136057.1, on the reverse strand, counting down.
AATATTAAAAGGCTTCATAGTTTTCAAACTTTGCAAGTGTGATGCACTGTACAGCACACATACAGTGGGAAATTTTTTTAAGAATATTTTTTGTACTCAAAGGATCCTCTTCTAGTACAAACGCTATGCTTGACAGAACACTCATACCCTTGTACTAAGGTCAGGGCCACTGGAATTATAAGATATTGCAGCAGTGGCCTTTTCCGCATGATAATGGATTCACAACATGTGCCACATAATCCATTGTCTGCTGGAAAAAGTTCAGATTTTAACCCCCAAAGAATATTTTTAGCTTGAATGGATACAAAGTTATTAAAACTGAGACTATCCGTATTGCTTTGAAGTGGAAGACCCTTCACAAGGGTTGACTGGTCAACTTTTTGTTGCTTATTGTTGTATTTGGGTGTAAATTGGTGCTAATGAGGTGAAACATTTCCCCAGGTGGTGTTAGCATGTGTGATGTTAAAATATTAAAGTAATACTATCACAAATTGGGCAGCATTATGCTGCTTAAATTGCCTTTTCTTGCTGCATAATTCAACCCTGCTACATAAATTGACCTCTCCTGCCGCATAATTCCAGTAGCGCTGACTATGATGTATGGCTGAGGTGGGCAAACCAATAAATGAAAAGGGACAGCTCAGCCAACAGTCGGCTCTGGCACTTAAGAGCCTGTACACGAGCTGAGCCTTGAAAATATGTGGCATGTCAATAATGCGGCACAGATTATGTTAGAATATGGTAAGGTGTCTTCAAGATTCAAAAAATTAAAACACAGTAGCACCTCACCTTGGTACATAAGATTATGTGCCAAGTATGTATTAAAAGTAAGAGTTTTTAAGCATAAACTGAGAAATATTCCAGTCACACTCACCCCCCCTCCACCCCTCACCCCCACCCCCAATGGCAATGCTATTAGTGAACTAAGGAAAGTCAGGGGTCATGTGTACCTGTATGTGGCATAAGTTATAATTATACCTGGAGCAACTTTATAGGCCATAAAAAAAACACAAGAATTGTTTTGTACAGTGCCAAGCCTGAATGTGTGTATTTGAAGGTGCCCTCATTTGTGATAATGAACAAGAAGGAGGATCGGTTTTAAATTATTTGCCTATTCTTTAGTTGAAAGTTTAATTATTTTTTTTTACAGTTTTTAGCAACCTCCACCAGAAAGTATTGGAGCGCTTTACTTGATCATCAAGACTGGAACCTGTTTCCCCAGTTCAAAAGTCAGCAGCACTGGCATATTGGCAATTCCACACCCTTTCATTGCAGTGTAAAACACAATCACGCATGTGTTGTTTCACTTCTGGGCCTCCTGGTGCTGCACATGCCACGAAAAAAGAAGTTATGTATTTTGGTCCTTGAGGGAAAAGCACGCTCCCCGAGTGTGCCTGGGCGCTATAAGAAGCCAGGCTGCGCGCATGTGCAAGCGCGCAGCCTAGAAGGAACAAAGGTTGTGAGAGAGGTGACATGCAGGCAAAAGAGGTAGAAATAGGTGGAGAAGTGACATCGTTGTCAAATGTGGGAAATTGAAAGGTATGGGTAGAGAGAGAATGAGAAACGTAGGGAGGAGAAAGACGAGGTAATGTGTGAGATGTGAAGCAGAGAGAGAAGTGAGGAAGAGAGTGGGAAGTAGAGAAAGGGGGTGAGAAAGGTAGAGAGAGGTGAGGCATAGGGATATAGCAGTGGGGTGAAGAAATAGCTGAGGTTGAGAGAGGTAAGTAGATGGAGGCGATATACAGGGTAGTGAGATGAGAAGGACTTTGAGGTACTTAGAAAGGGTATAAAAAATACAGATACGGTTTGAGGCAACCACAGAGACCACACCTGTCAGCAAAGGTTTTTGGCAAGTAATGTTGGTGCTGGAAAACCAAGGAGTGCTCCCTTATCCACTCCCTATTTGGAAAACCCAAAAATATAACAATATAAAGAGTAGGAATTCCACACACATAAATTGTCAGTATATTTAGAGTCTGTTGAGCAAAAGTTTTTATCGACGGTCTGAGATAATTTTCAAGTCCATGTAGTCTTGTGTTCTTTTTGGAAAATAATTCTTTATTTGAAAATCTGAATACATCAAATTAATAAAATCCAAGAATCACAATTCATTTAGCCGATGCATTTCATCCCAATTGGGACTTCTTCAAGCCTCTGATATCAATTCAAGGTGTATATTTACAATCAAAAAACATTCTTGCGACATATGGGTAACACATCTGTATGGTTACCAATAATATGGCACGTTAGCCTCTAACGAGCATCTCGGCATCTGCTTTGGCTGTGTCAAAACCTAGGGCCAGATGTAGGTAATTCATATTTACCGACTCTTAAATACCGAATTTTACCGATTCGGTATTTAAGAGTCGGTAAATATGAAGGGGGGGATGTAGGTATTACAGAGTCTGTAAATACCGAATCGTTAAGATTCGGTATTTACCGATTCTGTAATTACAGATTCGGTATTTCCTATTGATTCCTATGGGCTGTGAAGCCCATAGGAATCAATGGGAAATACCGATTCGGTAATTACCGAATCGGTAAATACCGATTTTTTGCAAGGGTGCAGGGGGTGTCACTTTGACACCCTCTAGCACCCCAAATACTGTCATGTGTGCCATGTGGCAGACAGACATGCCCTAAGGGCATGTCTGTTTGTCACATGGCACAGGTGTGCATGCACACATGTGCACGCACACCTGGATTCGGTATTTTACCACCCAATTGGATTGGGTGGTAAAATACCGAATCTGTAATGGCTTTGGGACTCTGAAGAGTCCCACCTACATATGAAAGATTCCGAATCGGTAAAAATACCGATTCTGTATTTTACCGATTCGGTAAATTTACCGATTCAGTAAATTTACCGAATCTGTAAAATATGCCCCCTACATACCAAAAACCCATTTACCGGTCGGCAAATGGCTCCTACATCTGGCCCCTAGTCTTGTGTTCAAAAAAGAGCACAGGACTACATGGACTTGAAAATTATCTCAGACCGTCTATAAAAACCTTTGCTCAATAGACTCTAAATATTCTGGCAATTTATATGTGCGGAATTCCTACTCTTTATATTGTACTTAGAAAGGGGTGAGTTAGAGATGGGGTAGGGAAAAAGAGATGCGGGGTTAGGCACAGATAGTAGGAGAGAAGGAGATGGAGACCAGTGGGATACCGGGTAGGAGAGGTGCAGGAGAGATATGAGGTAGATGGAAATGTGGTTGAAATGGCTGAAATAGAAATTGAGGGGTAGGTACATGGAGGTATAGAGATCAGTGGGGACAGAGGAAAAAGAAAAGAAGAGAGGTAGAAGAGCTGATGTCAAGTAAAAGGAGAGATGTGAGACAAAGATGGGTGAGGCCAAGAAAGAGAGGTGGAAAGTGATAAAAGAGGTAACATAAATGTAGTCAGAGAAAGGGGTAGATCGATGTTAGAAATGGGGGTCTCTGGTTGGCAATGGTTTGCACCTTAGTCCAAGTAGGAATCCTTGCTTCTGGTTAGGGTAAGAGAGTTACTCCCTTAGACAATCCCTATTCACCCCCTTGTTAGCAGTCAGGCTCATCTCAGAGACAGTGTGTAAAGCATTTGTGCACACATACAGTAACACAGTGAAAACACTACAAATGGATACCACACCAGTTTCGAAAAATAGGAAATCTTTATCTCTACCAAACAAGACCAAAATGACAAAACTCCACCATACCTACGTCAAAATATCATCAAAAATAGGTTATTCACAAAAATAAAGCTTGTAGTAACAAATAGCTCCACCTGGGGCAATTACGACATTGTGACCGATAAAAATCCCAAAGTACAGCGCCGACCACATGGTGCGCAGGCCGTGCACGGAGTCGCACGTACCCCGAAGAGCAGTACCTTGGCAAACGATGAAAAAAAAGATGGTGCACAGCATCGGGGAGGTGATTTCATTGTTGGAATCACGGCTGCGGTGCAAGTCGGGGCGGTGAGTCGCGCACTTCACGAGCAGTGCCCACAGCTTTGTTGCAGGTCACAGCATTGCTTGCTGGCGTTGGGTTTGCTTTTTCGCCTGTGGCAGCTGAAACAGCAGTTCCAGGTGCAGGAAGACAAAGGAAACACAGTCTTCGTTTCCCTGAGACTTCAGAACAGGAGGCAAGCTCTACACCAAACCCTTGAAGATCTTCTACAAGCAAGATACATAGCACAGTTCAGTCTTTGTCCTCTCCTTGGCAGAAGTAACCACTGTAGGCCAACCCAGCAAAGCATCCACACAGCAATGGGGCAGTACTGCTCGTTACAGTTTCTCCAGCTTTTCTCCTTGGCAGAGGTTCCTCTTGAGTCCAGAAGTATTCTAAAGTTGTGGGCCCCAATATTTATAAGGGGTGGGCGGAATTTGCGTAGTCGCGCTACGCAAAGCTCCGCGAAACGGTAAAAAATCTCCGCACGCACGCAAAAGTTCCGCGAACACGTGGACTTGCTTGTTCTGCCCATTCGCGATGCTTTTTTCCTGTTCGCGAACGCTGTTTGCATGCTCGGGAGAAATATCTTGCAAACACGTATTTTGAAAGCGCGAACAAGCAAAAAATTCCACAAAGCCGCAGAATTTTTGGCAATTCCGCTTTCTACTCAGAGCGCGAAATTACCCAAATTCTGCAAATTCCGCGAGCGGAACGGAATTTACCACCCAGGCCTAATATTTATACCACAATTATATCTGTTCTCTTGCAGCCAAAAGTCTCTCAGCTCGGTCTAAACCATTTCTCTCCTCTCTGGTCCAGCCTATTCGCAGGAGGTGGAGACAGCATTGTGCACAGGAGACAGAGCCAATTCAGGAGCAAGGAAAATTCCTCCCAAAACTCTAAATGCAGCCCAGGTCTAATCAGCTCAGCAATGAGTCATCCATGAAAGGGAGGACACACCACAGTGAATGCACATCACCAGCTCCTGTCACTCCAAAACCAGACAGTCAATACACAACCTATCAGAGGCGCAGATGATGGCTAAGCAAGAAAAAGCTCAATTTCTAAAAGTGGAATTTTTAAATACACAATTTAAAAGCCATCTTTACTGAATCTGAACTCCATTTCCCTACTTTGTCCCAATGGAAAGTTATAGTTCTTAGATGGTACAAATAAACTCCCATGTTGCCCTAGGGGACAGATAGCCTTTCAATAGTGAAAAACGAAATTGGCAGTATTTCATGTTCAGGACATGTAAAACACACCAGCTCATGTCCTATCTTTTACCTACACTGCACCCTACCCATGGTGGTACCTTGGGCCTACGTTAGGGTTGCCTTACATGTAAGGAAAGGGAAGGTTGGGCCTGGCAAGTGGGTGCACTTGCCGGGGTAACAGGGCAGTTTTAAAACAGGGCTACTCATGTGGGTGGCATAATGAGTGCTGCAGGCCCACTAGTAGCGTTTGATTTACAGGCCCTGGGCACCCACTGTGCTCTTAGCAACTTACCAGTAAATCAAATATGCCAATCATGGATAAACAATCATAATAACAATTTACACAGAGAGCATATGCACTTTAGCACTGATTAGCAGTGGTAAAGTGCCCAGAGTTCTAAAGCCAATAAAAATAGAGCCAAGAAAAGGAGGCCAAAAAGCAAAAACAAAAAAAACAAAAAAGTTGAACCCGCTGAAAAAGCCAAGTCTAACAATAGATATGACAGGGGTTTGGTGACTGGTGATGGAGAGAGAAATGAGGCCCAAAAAGATAGGTAGAAAGAGAGGAGTTAGCAAAAGGCGAAGTGCAAAAACAAAGGTGTAGAGAGAGAGGCAAGGTAAAAAAAAGAAAGTAAGGTGAAGAGTAAATTAGAGGGACAAAGACAAAAAAAGTAGGGTGATGGATAAAGAAGGGTGATGGCAGATAGTGAGATATACTAGAGTAAGTGATGCCAGCACTCTGCACACTCTCAACTCCGGATGGAGCCACACCTGCTTCAAGGCCGCCCCGAAATGCACACACGGCCCCTTCACCTACCGGAACAGCAGCTACACCAGCCTCAGAGCCGACGAACCACCCGCCAAGAAAGACCCCAACCACCTCCGATGCATACTACTGAACACCCGCTCTGCACGCAAGCATGCCGTTGAGCTCTGGGACCTGCTCGACACAACATCCCCGGACGTCGCCTTCCAGACAGAGACCTAGTTTAACGACTCCTCCGCACCCGACATCGCCATAACCATCCCAGACGGCTACAAGATCACCCGCAGAGACCGCACCAACAGACTCGGAGGAGGAATCACCATTGTCCTCAAGAATAGGATCAGGGTCTCGACTAGCACCGACGACACGCTCATCACCACCGAACACATGCATTTCCAGATCCACACAGACCCTAACTCCACCCTCAGAGGCACCCTCGTCTACCGACCCCCCCGGACCCTGCCCCCAGTTCAGCGACTCCATCGCCGACTTGATCAGCACGCATGCCCTGACCTCCACCGACTACATCCTCCTCAGAGACCTGAACTTTCACCTTGAGAACAACAACAACTCCACAACCCTGATCGATAACCTCGCCAACCTCGGACTGAAGCAACTCGTCACAACGCCCACCCACTCCGCCGGCCACACGCTCGACCCCGTCTTCTCCTCAAGCCCGCACGTCTCTGTCAGCCACACCACCGAACTCCGCTGGACCGACCACCGCTGCATCCACTTCATCTTCCAGAAGCCCACCACACACCACCGCACCCAACAGATCCCCCGCCGCTGCAGCAAAATCACCGAAGACCAACTACACGCAAACCTCGCTCTCAGCCCACCCACGAACCCTCCAACACCGACGATGCTGCCCACAGCCTCAGACGCTGGATCGAAGACTGCGCCAACACACTCGCCCCGCTGAAGAAACCCCCCCACAGAGACACTAGCAAGAGGGCCAGCTGGTTCACTCCAGAACTCCTAGCCTCCAGGCAAGCTTGCCAGAAACTAGAGAAGAAATGGCACAGTGAACAAACTCCGGACAGCCACGCAGCACACAAGGACGCCATCCGCAACCACCACCACCTCATCAGGGCGGTCAACAGGACCTCCTTCAAAGACTGCCTCGACAACAACGCACACAATAGCAAGGAGCTCTTCAACATCGTGAAGGAACTCTCCAACCCCAGCTCCAACACCAATGACATCCCACTGCCACAAGCCCTGTGCGACTCCCTCGCCACCTTCTTCCACACCAAGATAGCAGACATCCACGACAGCTTCAACACCCAGACAGCCCCAACAGACAGCAACACAACAGACCCTCCGTACACCATCGACCACGACCCCCTGCTAGCCTGGGCCAGCGTGAACATCGATAACACCATCAAGACCATGCGCTCAATCCACTCCGGCACTCCGTCTGACCCATTCCCGCACCACGTCTTCAACAGAGCAAGCAGCACCATCGTACCCCACCTACGCAAAGTCATCAATCTCTCCCTCGAGACCGCGACCTTCCCAGAGATCTGGAAACACGCCGAGATCAACGCCCTACTCAAAAAACCTAAGGCAGACCCAAGAGACCTCAAGAACTTCCGGCCCATCTCTCTGCTCCCCTTCCCGGCCAAGGTCATCGAGAAAACCGTCAACAGACAGCTAACCCAATACCTAGAAGAAAACAGAATCCTGGACCCTTCCCAGTCAGGGTTCCGCAGCAACCACAGCACCGAGACTGCCCTCATCTCTGCCACCGACGACATCAGGACCCTGCTGGACAACGGCGAGACCGCAGCACTCATCCTCCTAGACCTCTCTGCCGCCTTCGACACCGTCTGCCATCGCACACTACGCGCATGCCTCCACGCCGCAGGGATCCGAGACAAGGCTCTGGATTGGACCACCTCCTTCCTCTCCAGCAGAACCCAGAGCGTTCGCCTCCCTCCATCCCATTCCAAAGCCTCCAAGATCATCTGCGGCGTACCCAAGGGATCCTCCCTCTGCCCGACGCTGTTCCACATTTACATGGCCCCGCTCGCACACGTAGCCCGACCTCAACAAAATCTCCTACGCCAACGACACTCAGCTGATCCTCTCCCTCATCAAGGACTCCATCACAGCCAAAGCCAACTCCACGATTGAATGAAGGCCGTCGCTGACTGAATGAAGACCAGCCGGCAGAAGCTGAACTCGGACAAGACGGAGGTCCTTATCCTTGGCTCCAACCCTTCAGCCTGGGACGACTTCTGGTGGCAGACGGCACAGGGGGCAGCCCCGGCACCCACCGACCACGCACGCAACCTGGGAATCATCCTCAACTCAATGTCAATGACCAAGCAAGTCAACACCGTCTCCTCCTCCTGCTTCAACACCCTCCTCATGCTCCGCAAGATCTACAGATGGATCCCGACAGATACAAGAAAGACAGTCACCCAGGCCCTGGTCAGCAGCAGACTCGACTACGGAAACGCCCTCTACGCGGGAGCCCCGACCAAGTTCATCAAACAACTACAACGCATCCAAAACGCCTCGGCACGACTGATCCTCGATGCTCCACGGCCACATCACCTCCCACCTGAGAAACCTGCACTGGCTCCCCGTCAACAAGAGGATATCCTTCAAGCTCCTCACCCACGCACACAAGGCACTCCACAAGACTGGCCCAGCCTTCCTCAACAGACGGCTCTCCTTCTACATCCCCAACCGCCAGCTACGCTCCGCCGACCTCTCACTCGCCACAGTCCCGCGCATCCAAAGAACAACCACCGGTGGGAGATCCTTCTTCCACCTCGCCGCCAAGACATGGAACAACCTCCCACTGAGCCTACGACAGACCCAAGAATTGCTGACCTTCAGGAGGATACTCAAGACTGTTCGATCACTAGCAACCCCCCTCCAGCACCTTGAGACCCTTGCGGGTATGCAGTGCGCTTTACAAATGATTGACTGATTGATTGATTGATTGATCGGTGAATGATGGGTGAATGAGCCAGAAGATTGCACTGTAGGGTATGCCTTGATTGATGACGCCATTAAAATAGTGGATGGCATGGGCGGGGTGCTCTGATGTCAAAGGTGGTACAAAAGGGGGTTTGTACCGCTTTTGGCCGCCATAAGTGTGGCAGGGTATGCTCAGACTTGAGTCCCTTGCTCACTTTGCCACTGGATTCAAGCAAGCCGGGCTGAAGACGGCTGAAATGCCAGAAACCGGTCCTCGGAAGCTTGTTTCCGGTCCAGGGAAGACATGGGTTGGCAGTTCGGGCTGGACTGTTCCCATGAGGCACAGGGTCAGACTGATTTGCATATAGCCATGTCTGAACTGGGGTGGCAGAGTGGGCTAAAAAACGGTGATGGATTAAACCCAGATCTTTTGACTGGGTGTGAGTGTTTGATTGATTCAGATGCTCCGTCCATCACCACCCCCTTTTGTACCGCTGATGGCAAAGGTGGACATTGAATCCGCTTTTAGAATCCTCCAAGTGCACTCAGATAGTTGTCACCTCCTCGGGTTTAAATTAGAGGAAAAGGAGGCCTATTTAGTCGAGGTCCAGCCCATGGGGTGCTCCATATCATGCGCATAGTTTAAACACTTCAGTACATTCTTGGAATGGGCACTGCACAAGAGGCACCCGCAGGGGGGCAAGGTCCACTACTTGGATGATTTCTTGTTCATAAAGAGGTCAAGTGGGGCGAAGTGCAAACGATTTCTAGGTTTTTTCCAGCACCTGTTTGCCGAGCTAGGTGTCCCACTGGCCGCGGACAAAATAGTGGGCCCCATGACAAAGAGAGTGCTCCTATGCATAGAGCTAGACTCCACCACTGGCACGTCCCACATGCCATAGAACAAGGTGCAGGACTTAACAAAGGGGATCAAGGTGCTGGTAGGCAAGGAAAGGCCATGCTGAGGGAACTGAAGGAGTTCATAGGGAAGCTGAACTTTGTGGCAGGAGTGATCCTGCCAGAATGGTATTTGCGAGGCGCATCACCCATCTGACAAGGGGGGCGCAGAAAAATCATACCTAATAAGGCATAGGGACAGGAATGAAACAGGGTCTCAGAACCTGGATGACCTTCCTGCAGAACTATAATGGGTACTGATATGGACGGAAGGTTGGTTGTCAGACAGGCAAATTGTGCTGTACACGGATGTATTTGACAACCTGGGCTTCCGAGTAATCCTAGGGGACAACTGGTGCAGAAAGAAGTAGCCCCAGGAATGGCAGACGTGGAACATCTAATTTCTGGGCTACTCCCCATAATAGTGGTGCTGACAATCTGGTGAGGGTGTCTGACAGACATGAAGCTAACATTGTGGTCTGATAACCAGGTGGTAGTGTATGCAATCAGCAACGGGGCAGCTAAGTGACTGCTGGTGTTGAAGCTCCTAAGGTATATGGTAAGACTACAGCTAGCGAGCAACATTGGCTTAAAAGTGTCCCGGGGTCAATAACGCTCAAGCAGATACCCTCTCTCGATTCCAGATGGTCAAATTCAGGAGCTCGGCCCCAACAGCAGAGTGAATGATGACACCTTTTCCAGAGAAGCTATGGGTACTGGCAGATGTGACCTGTTCCAGTTAATAGAGCATGCAATAGCCCCCAAAACAGCACTGCGGTATGCAGCATACGCTAAAACAGTACAGAGGGTCACCGGGCTAGAGTCTTTCAAGGATACCAAAACCATAGCAGGGGAGGCAGAGCAGCCTGTGAGATGGGCATTCAAAATTCTGGGTGCAAGCACACCTGCCAGCAATTGCGCATTCCACAAAGCTTGCCATTGGGGAGGATCTCACTTGCTCACATTACCTCAGAGCAGCAATGAAGGGCTAGTGGGGACTGGAGGGTAAAAGGCAATACAAAAGACTAACCATTGCATTTGACACCCTAGCACAGCTGGTTAGGGCCCTGGAATCGGTTTGTGCATGTGCCTTTGAAGTCACACTGTTTACATTTGCATTTACGCTGGCCTTCTTCGGGTCATTCTGGATTAGCGAGCTGGTATCCCCATCAAAACATGAGGCAGGAGTGCCCTGCCTGCAGGCATAGGACATACAGCTGGGCACAGGGCAACTTGAGGTAACTCCAAGGAGGTCCAAAATGGCCCAACAGGCCAAGGGGACCCGGATAAATCTGCAGTGCCTGTCCAATCCGAATCTATACCCAGTGTCCTGGAAGCATGAATATAGCGTGATACGCCCACAGGGGAGGGGGTTCTCTTTAGACATAACAATGAGGAATGCCTGAGCAGATTCCAATGCAAGGCAGTGCTGTAGAAGGCACTGGTCAAGGTGAGGCTACCAGCAGCAAGTGTTGGCATGCTTTCGGTTCACATAGGGCAGCAACAAGGGCTGCTCAGCTGGTGGTCACAGCAGAGGGCATCAAAGCAGCGGGCAGGTAGCGATCCAAGGCATACAAGCGCTACATGGGGGTCCAACAGGGAGGGGAATTTTGACAGGCGGGGTTCCCCTCCCCCCTAGTGCCCACCACCCTAGGTTCAGGACCCAACAAGGGGCAAAGGGCGACATAAAGCATGCTGACAGCATTTGTCTTGGCAGCCAAACGCACAACAGTGTGGGTAGTCGGGCATTCGTTCATGCAGAGGACTCAGTCCTGGTAAAACCGAGGGGGGGGGGTTCGTCAGCCAAACTCAACAGGCCCAACAAGATGGACATCAGTGGGATAGGGTCGCTCGGAATGTTCGTGGGACCAGCTAGGGCTACCTTAGAGAAGCTATGCAAACAACGGCCATCAGAAATGGACCTGCTGATCATACACCTGGGGGAATGACCTGGCGCAGCTTGAAAGGAAAGAGCTGCTGGTGCGCATCAGGAATGTAAATGTGTTGGATTTGTAAAGCGCACGGCTGCCCGTAAGCGTCCCGGCGCTGGAGACCGCTGGGGAACCCGTCCTGGCTTTCCCTGTGAGATGGTCCCTTCTGGGTATCTCCAAGGTGAAACCAGGCATCCCCGGCGTCTGTGGGGGGCCGTTGTAGAGATGAGGCAAGCTTAATGCCCAGAGTTGCCGAGTGTGATCCCTGGTTAGAGTAGGCACCGAGGCGAGAATTGTCGAGTCCGCTGACACTGGTCCACGACCCTGCCGCGTCGGGAATTGAACCCTGGTCCCGGGCCGTTCTCTGCTTCCGGGTCTGCCGCCTCTAACCAGTGAGCCACACCACTCCAATGACCTGACAATGACAGCACTATACTGATAGGGTAAGAGATTATTCTCAGGCAAAGATGAAGTGGAGCCTGGTCCATCGGGGCCATCGATAAGTCCCGCAATAAGCTCAGCGTGCAGGGCAAATGGACAGGAAGTCATCAGGCACTGCTTGATTAACCCCAGGCACCCTGAATATTTCAGCAACAATGGGGTTAACCTCTCAGACGATGGAACAATGGTGTTCTGGGCCAACCTACGGCAGCCATGGCACTGGAAGGCTGCAACTGAGTGCGACCGGAATTATGGGGAGAGCTGCCTGAGGACGTAAGCCTATGGGCAGCGTGGTGATAAAGGAGATGAGCTAAAGGAGGGTTTAAAAACCACACCCAACCATGGCGGAGTGACAGACCAGGCTACTTCCCTTGGGATGCCTTACAGTAGGGTAAGGTGGTCAGAGATGAGGGGGTGGTGGTACATGAAACACAGCACTTGCAGCCCAGGCTCGACAGACAGCAGACCACACCAAGCAGGTCAAGGTAGCTAGTAAATCCAAAAGTGGTTGTGGAATTATCTGCCACACAGAAAGAAAATTCCAGCTCAAAGACGTCAGTCACATCTCTAACCGTCAAAATGATTTATGACATGATTTATGAGTGTCTGACAAGTCTGCGATAATCCTGTGTAGTTGACGTGAATTATGATGGCCTGACTAGTCTTCTGGCTTGATTAATGATGATGCTTAAACATGGATTACAAATAACCTGACAGTGATTGATTTATGACCCAAAAGCAGGCAGAATGATGTATGGCCCCAAATAAAGCAAAGGGGCAAATGCTGAAATTCCGTTTGAACGAATAAAACTGCTGCCAAAAAATTCCAACCATATAAAAGTGGTGTTGTGCTTCATTACAATGGGAGTGGTCGTGAGCAAGGTATAGTGCAGAGGCCCACGCCCAAAGGGTGCCTAGAGGGGCCAGTGCAATAAACTTTGCCCCTGGGGCTTGGTAAGTACTTTTAGGCTGCTGCTGTGGTTGGAGTACCATGCTGTCGGGATCGGCAGCAAGGCATCAGGAAGACCCACCCATCCACACCTAACAACAGAGAGTGTCACAGTGAGCAAGGGTCAGTTGTAAACGAGATGAGCTCAAGGAGGTTTTGAAAAAGCTACACCTAACCACAGTGGGGTGGCAGACCAGGCAATGTACCTTGAGATGCCTTGCAGCAATCAGAAGCCCTGGCCCACTATACTGCGGCCTAAAAGAGTTTGTAGGATTACTCCCCACACAGAAAGAAAACTCCAGCTCAAAGATTCCAATAACACTGCTAACTGTCAAAATGATTTATGACATGCTTTATGACTGTATGACAAGACTTTAATAACCCTGTTGAGTTGTTTATGATGTGTTATCTGATGGCCTGACTGGCAAAGGCTGCACATGCTGTAAATCCATTTGAACAAATAAAACTGCAGACAAACACTTCCAAACTTATACAAGTGGTATGTGTAGGAAAGAGCCCCTTTTTGGATGGTTACCCCACACTTTTTGCCTGACATCTGATCCCTGGGCCTGAGTTCTTTCCCAAAACTGTACATTTGTACCCATAATTGGCACAGCACTGGCCACAGGTAGATCCCTTGTAAAAGGTACCATGGGTACCAAGGGCACTGTGACTGGGAAGGACTCTAAGGACTGCAGCACTTATTGTGCTACCCATAGAGGCCCGTACCTAAACATCGACCCACTGCCATTGCGGGCTTCGTGTTTTGGTGCAGAGAAAAGTGAAGCCTCAACATAGCACACATCCCTGTGTGCCATGCCTGCAACCCACTGCTTGAGGCCTAGGTAAGCCACACCTCTAACAGGGTGCACTAGCCTTCAGGTGAGGGTACAGTGGCATGAGCCCTATACCCCTATAGTGTCTAAGTCCAATCTTGTAAGTGTAGTAAAGCCGTAAAAGAGTATATGGTCTGGGAGTTGGTCATTACAAACTCAACAGCTCCATAATAGCGTTACTAAAATCTGGGAAGTGTGGCAGCAAACATCTCAGCACATCAAACCTACACTGATGCCAGTGTGGGTTTTAATGTAAAATGCACTCATAGGGCATCTTAGAGATGCTCCCTAAAAAAAGACCAGCCCTGGTGTGGTTCCTGTATTCCTGCCTGCCATTTGTCACCACCAGGCAGGTTTCTGGACCGCTGGGTAGATAGCCTCCACTCTCTGGTTCCAGAAACAAAGCCCATCCTGGACAGAGGTGTCATGCCTCTTTCCCCAGGACAGGCTGGGTCCACGAAGGGGAAGCTTCAAAAGGCTGTCGCCTTTGGAAGCTGTTTCTTCCTTTTTCTCCCCCCAGCATTTCTCTTCCACTGGCTTTGCCCCCTACTTTGGCCAGGACAATCAATGGGAAAACCCAGCTAGGAGGAGAAGTGTGCCCACCTTTGCCAAGCCCACCCCCTCTGGTGGGGGAGGTGAGGTGAGGCACACATCTCAGTCCCCTCCACCTTTAATAGGGGAGCCAGCCAATAAGGGGGAAGGTCATGCCTTCTCCCAATGGAGGATGGCATAATAGCGGGTGTACCCACCCCAAGGAAGGGACCCATTGGTTCCGACCTACTCATCCCGTTAACACCCCTAAATTTAGTATTTAGGGGCAACCCTGAACCTTGCCTCCTCAAATTCGAGGAAGAAGGACTGAATAGCCGTGCTGACCCAGGTATAAGAGGACACCAACTGCTTTGCCCCTAGTCCACCGGCCTGTTCCTACTCCGACCTGCCTACAGCGAAGAAACCGGTGTGTCCAGCAGCCCCCCCAGAGCCCGGATGACCTACCCTGCACTCACCTTAAAGACTCTTTCTCCTGTGAGCGCCGGATTTGCTTAAGCCAAGACTTAACCACAGAATCCGGATCCAGGAGGCTCTGTGATTCGGCACCACTCTTCACCTGACGCCCCCGGCCTGAGTTCGAGTGGCCCAACACCACAAGAAGGTCTCCCCAGCAATCTTGACCTGGGATCTGGTGATCCCTACCTCTCTCAAGCCCCAAGACGACGCTTGCAGCCTCAACCTGAAGGGTCCCCCGACCAAAACTGGAGCTGGTAAAGAAACCCGATGCCAGAAGACACCCAGAGTGTCCCGACATCTTCTTGGCACCCTGCAACCGGCTGCCTCTGTGCCGCTGGTGGTGCAGCTCCTGTGCTAATCATTGGCCCCCGCAGTGCTGACCTAAACCCCAGGAGCTTTGCTCCCACACCCGAGTGGTCTGCTCGTAAGCAGTCCCTAACTGAAGGCCCCCTTAGCCCCATTGGCTAACATTGGGCCCCTACAGTCTGCATTTGTCCGCCCCAGTGCCGCAGTTGGTGCAACTTGAGTGCCTATCTAGACCTTGAGGAACCTTGGTCCCAAAACTCCCACTCGTGACACGTTTGTATACGTGTGAGCCCGATAACCAATTTTCTCCCATAGGAATCCATGTTGTGAGTTTTGGGCCTAAAATGTTTTACGTATTGGACTGTTGTTTTGTATGGAGAAAAAGTCACTATAACCTAAATCAAGAAAAGTCTTTCTTACCTTGTATTGTGAGATCCCTCGGTGTGGTAGCTAGGCATACCACCCCCAGTAGTCAATTTGATCTGAAAGTAACCAAAGAGTATTCTAAAAGTAATTACTGTGTAACTTAACCTGCTTCTTGAAACCATACCAACCTGTAAAAATTGCAAATCCATTCCCAATGGAATTTCTGTGTTAAGGTTTACAATTGAAAATATATTTTACCTACCTGTACCAAGTCCTGCTTGGTTCTAGAAATAAAAACATAAGTATACCTTTTTTATACTTGCCCCATTGTTCTGGATTCTCTCAGTGTGTGCCATCAGGCTTGATTGAGTGAATACAATAAATGCGTAAGACACTCTAGATAAGCCTAACTGCTCCTCCACACTACAACAAAGAGAGCTGTTGGTACTTATCAAATGTAGCCTCTGCCATGCCTCTTGGCACTCCCAGGACTCTGTGCACACTATACCTTACTTTAGTATAGTATATACAGAGCCAGCTTCCTACAGTGCCTGCTTTATTACAATGGGAATGGGCATGTGCGAGGTGTATCCCTCCTTGCCTCTTTCTTGGGTTGTCACAAGGTCCATGGACTCTCAGGAGGAGCACCGCAGGGATTGTGCATGTGCAGAGAGCCTGACCGGGCAGGTACTGAGCAGTACAATGCTGTCTCTTACAAGGAGGTGAGGGTGTGAAATTACCCACCTCAACCTGTTCTCCAGCGAGCCTCTCAACTTACTCTTCTCAACCCCACTCATCTCATGTGCCTGTCGGGCAGTGAAGGGATCAGATTAAGGATTAAGGATACACTGGCCTCATACAGGGAGGAGAGGGTGTGAAAATGTATCTTTGCACATTATGTGTGTCTATAGTCGGCACAGGCCAGCCTCATATACTAATGGGTCGGCCCAGCAGGGGACTGATGAGGATGCGGTCAGCCCCCGCTAAGAGGTGGGGAGGTTACAAGATTCCATCTGTCCCTGCTGGAGGCTTCCAGAGAGGGCAATAGGGGCCCACTGAACCACTGCAACGATAAACAACACTGCTCAAAATAAAAAAATTCAAAACCGGCACCACTGAACCAGAAAGAAAACAGCCCACATATAGGCCTCAGGCACTGGCCCATCACCCACTACCCAAATGCCGGTTTACCAATCAGACCCTGCATGTCGTGATACGGACACCAGAGTCCTGCAGAATAGAATCGTCACAGGCCCAGAGCTGTGCTTCTGGACACCACTTCCTGTCCCAAGAGCTGGACAGGAATATTTAGGAGGAAGAGCACAGGATTTCAGTGCAGGAAAGCCAACGGTTTACATGGTAGAAGAACAGGAATAGTAATACAAAGGATCAGAAGGTACCACTGTCTCAGTATCATCTGTTCCTGTGCACTTTGAACATAAGCAGACACACAATCTTTAGGGAAGGGTCAGCACAGGGAGTACCACAGCGATGCGGTACCTGCCAGTGGCAGTAACATGGGAGTTACAAAGCATAGATGGGCATATTCTCAAGAACGTGTAATAACCATTGCAAAAGTTACTTAACGCAACTTCCAACATCGCAGTCTATTGCGGGAAAATTACGCTGTGTTAACCAAGCATTCTCAACACGGCGGTACCATGCTATAGTCTACAGATAACGCGTCAACTGACCGCATTAAAATCAACGCCATGCCACAAAAATACAAAACGTGAATGCAAAAAAAGCTGCGATGAGGCCAATTGCGATAACAAAATCAGCGAAAACCAGCAACAGACCTGCAACCCACATACGTCAGGCGGGAAAATTCCACATAAAAGTAGAAAAAACTGACAAATAAATGCCAAACAACAGCGAAGCACAATGGATGTTGCCGGAGCAACTACAGAGGAGAACCAGAACCCCACAAGCCCCTCGGAGGACCTGACTGGGACCTCGGGGTCAGGGAAGGCCAAGAAGAAGAAGAGTAGGAAGAAGCACTTCAGTCTGCAGGAAAACAGGATCCTGATAACGGAGGTGGTCGAACACCATCAACAACTGTTTGTCACCTCCACTGTGTCATTGGCAACCAAAAATGGACTATGGCAGTCCATCATGGACAAGGTGAACGCAGTGGGGGTGCTGTAGAGGACAATTGAAGACGTCAAGAGGCGCTGGAATGACGTCAAGCGCAAAACCAAGCTGAAACTCGCCAACAACCGGAAGGCAGCAATTTAGACTGGAGGTGGTAGTCCTGCGCCACAGGAGGAGCTGGACGACAGGGAGGAAATGGTGTCCACAGTCATCAGTGGGGAGACAGTGACTGGAGTCGGGGGACCGGACACTGCTCAACATGACCGGACACAACAGCAACAGGGTGAGTAACGACCAGGGACCGGGGGGAGATGGGCACAATGGCACACATGCACACTTGAGCTGAGCAGATCTGCAGACAAACCATGCCCGAGACCCCAACTCCCACCAAGAGACCAATGTACACAAGTATGCAACATCTCAGCACTGTATAAGCACAAAAGTCAAAGGCACACCGCAGAAAAGAGATAAGGGGCAGCAAAACAGAGCAGCAGGGGCCATAACCCCGAAATGCAGCACACACACATGACATGCAGAGCACAGCACAGCAACACTGACAACAATGTGGCACAAACCGCAACACGTCCACGACAGAACACAGGACTCAACTGGTGCTGACTGGGTGTAGATACTGGCAAATCACAAGTGGCATTGCAGGGAATTGTGAGATGACTATGTACGAGTACAAACACACACACATCTGTTGTCAAAATGTCCACTGTCCCCCATCAAATAGGCAGCTCCTCACAAACAGCCACGATGTATACAGTCATGCAGTCTGTATGTAAACATGTACAATGCGATAACACACATGTGAACACATTGTTAAACTGAACCTCCCCTTCACATTTCAGAGGGATAATCAACACCTCCTGCAGAACAGCCCAAACCTCTCTTCTCTGCTGAAGAAGAGGACCACCACAGCTTCAACTCCAAGAGTTCATTGAAAGCCTCAGCAGCCCACCTCCTAGAGCAGGGCAGGCAAGCTGCAACGAGGCACACCACCCCCTGCACAGACCACACAGCAGGCAGCACCCACCACCACGGCTGCCTCCCAGGAACCCCACAAAGAACACATGGCCTTCCAACGCCGTGTGTTGGGATGCCAGGAGCTACAGGCTGAGCAGGTGCGGGTGGGTTTTGACCGCATGGCAGACAAACTAGATGCCATCCGTGGGTGTCTAAGTCCCATCAGGGACCAGTCACAGTCCCTAACGGACACCCCCAGTCTATCCATGCTCTCCAATGAACCATCGCTGACATCGTCAGAGTCCTGACTCAGAGACAAGAACGACTGACTAATCAGAGTGGCTCTATTGAGCTCGCCCGGGAGGTGGGAAACATGCGGAGGCTCATGGAGACCAATGAGCGGGCCAATTCGAAAAGAGCGGCAGCCACGGTTACACACCAGCGAGTGCTAGCTGGGTTCCTCAATTACCTCAAAACCATCCTCATGGCATTGCTGCCACAAGGCCTGGCGCTGATGCATGCTGCTGCTACCACTACATCCACATCTCCGCCCCCTGAAGTGTCAGTGCCACACAGTGCAGCAGACATTCTACCTCCGGCCCCTGAGGTGTCACTGCCACACAGTGCTGGAGAAAGGCCAGCACCACCCACACGTGAGACACATTGAACAGCAGAGGACGAAGATGTGGATTAATCTGCTTTCATGATAAGAAGGACGCAGTTGCATTCATCTCCGCCATATGGCCAGTTTCAGCTTGGTTCTGACCTCTGCATCATCACCTTCCACTGTCCCCTGATACACTCTGCAACACTCACCTTGGACCTTGCAATGGACTGCCATATTCTGTTTGATCGCCAATGACACAGCAAACAGACTGCGGACTGAACTCTTCCTCTTCCTTTGGACTTGTCATTCCCTGAAGGACTCTGGCTGGCCCTCCACGGGCCAACATTATAAAGTGGGGTTTGCATGGCCCTGTACTGCTTCACATGCAACACTCCACTGAATGTGCATTAAACATTCAGAACCACACAGATGTGTTCTGCTGTCTCTGGCATCACTTGCCAGAGACAGCAGAGTTATCCATGCTCAGATGATTTACGTTTCACTCACTCCATAAAGAATTGCTACTCTTCACTTGTGACAAACATCAGCGCTATCCTACACTCCACCGTATTTATACCTCACACACTTGCCACAGACAGTAACTCATGCCTTCATTCTACTGGTACATTCCTGGCTCAGTGGGCTGCAGAGATGTTCCTTGTTCCCCTGACTTTTAAAAAAAAGTATCATTGGCATTTTGGAAGTTTTGTAATACATGTTGTATATGGAGGTAAAGCAATCTTAAATTCAAATAATTCAATGGCAGCAAGAATAAAGAACTGAAATACATTTTGCAGCGTCCATATAAATGATCCAAGAGGAGAATCCGATTAACAATATACATTTTGTTGGACCCAGAGGGGTGTTGCATAGCCCATATTCCAGCAGAAGTCTGTTACCTCCAGATTTAGGCCAGATTCCTCAGTACATGCTTCGAATAGTTTGTGTTCAATAATACACAGTTTGGGAGTACCCACCGACAGATCCATGTATCAGTATAACATCTTTGATTTACAAATTGCTACTTCAATTGTTTAAAAACAATTCCAACAAAATGAAAACACAAGGAACCAATTAACCCAACTTTAAACAACAACAAAATTAAAAAAGAAAAGCAAAGAAAAACATATGCAGAGGGGGGAAATATATCGTAGACATCAGTACAGGCAAGTGGTGAAGGCACAATATAAAGAAGTGTTACAGAAGGAGGTAAGCAGCACAACACAGGGAAGGGGTCCATATCTGCAGGTAAATCTGCCCAATCCCGGACGCAGGTGGCCAGGAAATTCCGGCTCCCCAAATTCTTCAAAGATGCAATAAATGATGCAAGCAAAATCCCATCCGGTTGTCGACCGGGGCCTGAGTCTGAGTCTGAACCCGTCTCACCCGTCCCCTGCCCCTCAGGGTTCTCCCAGGTTGCCAGCACTCTCCTCCACTGGCCTGCAATGAGGAGCTTCCTCATACCTTTAGATTCCTCCCAGCTGAGTGCTCTACCTTCCGCTGCAGCCCACACAATGACATCTCTGTGCCAGGTATCGAATTGTGGTCCCCTATTAGATTTCCATTCCATAGCAATGCAAAGTTTTGCTAATCCCAGTGCCAGATCTATGAGCCTATTCCCTACCTTGTGCTTCGGTGGCCTAGGAAACAGACCCAGAATGCACATCTGTAGTGTGAAAGATACGTCTCTGCCCAGCACTGCTGCTAGCTTACCAAGCACCGCCTCCCAAAAAGGCAGCAGACCTCCAAAATCCTGGACCATATGGCCGAACTCCGCGTCCGCGTGGGTGCATCAGGGACAGAACAGAACCTCCCCTCCATATGTCACATTAAGACGATGTGGAGTCATGTAAGCCATATGTGTGTAGTTAACCTGTATATATTCAAGACGTGAATTACGAGAGATTTTCTTGGGGTAGTGCAAAACCCTCCGCCATTCCGCTTCCTTTAAAACCCTGCTCCCAGTCTCGTCCCATTTGGCACGCTGCCGAACCAAGGGAAGCACAAAAGCCTCCTGAAGGACCATATATTACCACTTCACTAGAACCCCGCTGTCCCAAGCGTGAACAAGGCATGGAGCACCGGGTGTGTCTCTGACTCGTTTCTACCAACTCCCCATAACTGAGCCAAAGCACGAGTCAGGGCCTCATAATGTAGGAATTGGCCTGGGGGCAGTTCGCAATCCTCCATAAGGTTGTCAAATGGGGCTAGGGACTTGTCTAGGAAACAGTCCCCAACAGTATCCAGTCCTGCACCGACCAGGGGGCCATTTGTTCATTTGTGAACAAGGCATGGAGCACCGGGTGCGTCTCTGACTCGTTTCTACCAACTCCCCATAACTGCGCAAAAGCACGAGTCAGGGACTCATAATGTAGGAATTGGCCTGGGGGCAGTTCGCAATCCTCCATAAGGTTGTCAAATGGGGCTAGGGACTGTCTAGGAAACAGTCCCCAACAGTATCCAGTCCAGCACCGACCAGGGGGCCATCTGTTCATTTGTGAAGACAGACTGGGGGTTGCCATGTGGCAGACCTACAAGAGGCAACATAGGGGTGTAACTTGCGACCTGTCGTCCTCTGCCCTGGCATCTCCGCCAGGCTTGAAAGGCTGTACACTGCAGCAAAGAACAGTACAGGGTGGGCGTCTTTGGTATCAGCAATCGTGCCATTACTAAGCAAGGGCGGGAGTCCGGGAATGGCAAGAACGTACCGTCCTCGTTCACCTCCTCTACCCATTGCGTCAGCCACTGCAGTTCACCAGCCAACAGGTAATTTTCAAAGTTCAGCACTTCCAACCCGCCCTCAGCAACGGGACGCTGTAACGTTGTAAGGGACACCCTAGGGCGTCCACCACCCCACACCAGAACCTGTAATTCAGGGGGCAAAACCAACCGCTAGGCATAAGGACTGAGAGGTTGAATGAATGAATGAAAATACATTTGTAGACCGCAACTAAACCCGAAGGCATCAAGGCGCTAAAGATGGTAAAACTATTTGTTCAGAAGAGGAGTGGGAGCGGGTTATTGGTAATCTTTCTGAAAGAGCCAGGTCTTAAGTGCTTTGCGAAAAAGGGCATGGTAAGCAAGCCCCTTGAGGTCATCAGGGTGGGTGTTCCATAGTTTGGGGGCGAGAGCTCGAAAGGCCCTTCCGCCCCATCTGGCCTTGGAGACTCGAGGAACAATGAGCAGATTTTTGTTGGAGGAGTGAAGTGCTCTGCCCGAGACATAGGGGGACACAAGTGACCGAATGTCTTCGGGCCCAGTGCCATTCAAGGCACAGTGCGTAAGGCAGAGGGCCTTAAAGTTTATCCTAGCCTGCATGGGGAGCCAGTGCAGGTTCTTCCTGATGGCCGAACCCGAAGAGTGTTTCGGGGCATCCATAACAAACCGGGCCGCTGCGTTTTGCACAATCTGAAGGCGTTGGACCAAGCCGATGTTAATGCCTAGATAAAGTGCATTGCAGTAGTCCAGCCTGGAGGCTCTAGGAGCCACTGCGACCTGTTTGCGGGTTTCAAAGGAGGGGTAGTGGGTGATTTTTCTTAAAATCCTCAGAGCACCACAGCAGGTGGAGACTGTCCTTTTAACCTGTTTCTCGAGGGAAAGAGTGGTGTCCAGGATAACACCCAAATTACGGGCGGAGGAGGAGGGCGTGGGGAAGATGCCAAGGGTAGGGGGCCACCAGTCCATTGACCAGGTCTCGTGCTTGGCTCCAAAGATGAGGACCTCGTTTTTTTCCCCATTCAATTTAAGGAAGTTCTTGACCATCCAGTCAGCGACCGCCTCCATACAGTTTTTAAAGTTAAGAGCTGTAATATTCACAGATTGTGTTATGGAGACCATGATCTGTGTGTCGTCGGCATAGGAAAGAACTTCTAGGCCAAAGGACCTTACAAGCCTGGCGAGTGGGGCCACATAAATGTTAAAAAGCATAGGGCTCAAAGCGGAGCCCTGGGGGACCCCACACTTCACTGGCTTGATTGGTGAGATGAAGTCGCCAAGATTTACCCTTTGCTGCCGTTGGTCAAGGAAGGATGTGAGGAGGCTGAGTGCGGGGCCATCTACACCCATCCTGCTAAGGCGGCTAGCAAGGATAGATGGAGAATGGGTATCAAAATCCGCTGTTAAGTCAAGCAGCACCAGTAGAGTCGTTTGGCCACTATCAACCTTGGCCCGAATGCTGTCGACAACAACAGTGAGTGCCGACTCAGTGCTGTGTGCCCTTCGGAAGCCATGCTGAGAGGCTTCTAAAGAACAGGAACTGTCGAGGAAGGCACTCAGGTGGTGGTTAAGGTGTGCCTCCAGGAGTTTAGCGGGGGCAGGTAGAAGGGAGATGGGACAAAAGTTTTTTAAAGTCCCCGGGTCCAGTGTGGGCTTTTTCAGAAGGGGTTTGACAATGGCCGTTTTCCACATCGAGGGATAAACCCCTCAGAAATAGCTAGATTCATGACCTCCACGAGAGGGGGCATAAGTACCTGTCTGCATTCTTTCAAGATTTTTACAGGACAGGGATCAAGCGGGGATCCGGACTTAAGCCTGTCCAAGAGCACACTAAGGTGGTCGGGGGTAAGAGGGGGAAAATGGGTGAGCCGAGTGCAGAGCTAGGTGGCTTGATTTTCCAGAGTTACGGCAGATGAGGGAGGGATCACGGGGTTGAGATTGAGGTTGAGGGTTTCCAAGTCAGTGTAAATATCCAAGATTTTTGTGTGGAAATAGCTGGAAATCCGATCGCATAGATCTTGGGAGGCTATTATGGGGTTGGGAGCCTGAAGGAGGGATAAAGTGTTAACTATATTGAACAGGTCTCTGGGGGAAGTAAGTGAGCCAGTTAGTTTAGTAAAGTGCGCCTTCTTTTCAGACAGCACTGCCGCTTTATAGCCCTTGAGGAGGGTTTTATGTTTATCCTTCTCTATGGGGTCCAGGTGTGATCTCCATAGTCTTTCTTGCCTCCTACAGCCCTGTCTAAGAGTCCTAAGGGAGTCCGAGAACCAGGGGGCCGAAGGTCGCTTCCTGGCTGAATAGTGTTGGCGAGCCGGGGCGAGAGATTCGACGGCCTCCGCTAAGGTGTTAGAGAGCTCGAGAGCCGCAGATTCGGCATCCTTTATAGGCAGGGTCGTGCGTTTGGATAGGAAGGAAGTAAGGGTCTCATTACTTATCTTCCTGAAGTTCCTTCTCAAATCCCACTTGTTGCGGTCCGGCTGGGGTCCAATGGGAAGGGGAGTTACAAATTGAAGGGGAACGGCCAGATGGTCAGACCAAGACAGGGGGAGGGGAGATCCAGTCTGGAGCCGGGGGTCGTTAGAAAATACCCCATCCAGGGTATGCCCAGCTAAGTGGGTCGAACTGCCCACTAGCTGCAGCAGACCGCAGGAGGCTAGGGAATCCAACAAATGGACGGTGTCGGGGGACTTGCGGTTTTCTAAATCAAAATCAAAATCCCCGAGGATGGTAAAATTAGGGGTATCGATGTAGGGTTCTAGAATTTTAAGAAGTTCAAGACAAAAAGCGGACCTGGGGCCAGGGGGTCTATAGATCAGAATCCCTGAAAAGGAGACCGTAGGGGAAGGATTTAAAATAAAATGCATAGCCTGAAAGGGGTCGTGCGGGGAGGACAGATAAGAGGTTCGGCATTTTATCGAGCTACGGTAAAGTATCCCGAGGCCCCCTCCCACGCGCCCTATTCTATCCATTCTGGCCAGTGCATAGCCATCAGGGATGGCGTTTACTAGGTCCGGCTCAGAAGAGTCCATGGCCCAGGTTTCGGTGATAAAGACCCACGGGGGTTGCTTGTCGGAGGTGAATTCCTTGAAAGTGATATTGTTTTTAACAAGCGAGCGGGTATTGATGAGGAAACCGGTGTGGATAGGCGTAGGAGGAGGACCTGGCCTTAAGGAGGAGGGCAGATATTTACTGGTATCCGGGGCCTGCTGGTGGTTAGCTGTCTTAATCCAGCAGCACTCGGGAGTCATTGAGAGCGTTTCCGGAGTGATGGTATGATGGCAAGGTAGGCGAGGGGGTTTAAGGGCTCGTAGGGTGCTAAAGGTATAGAGGGGTTCCACTATGGTAGGGGGGAGAGGGGGGGCAGCGTTCCTGGCCCCTGGCGCCTCCTTGTCGCTGACGGGCAGGACTCTGGCGTGACTCCGGCGCTGATACGGCGCATCCGCTGGTCGCGTGTGCTGCGTGGAGGCATGACCGTATCCTTAAGTACTGTCCCTCTAGTGGTGAGAAGGAAGTCTCCCAGGCCAAAATGGGCACTACAGGAAGCCCGGGACCGAGGAGCTCAGCACCTTACTCGGCTGAGAACCCCTAGGAGTGCAGGGAGAGCGAGGGAAATAAGTAAGTAAATAAAACTGCTGGAGATAAAGCACAGGCAGGGGAGGGTTTAAAATGATTTAAAAGCGAGTGGGAATTGCCACGCTATAATCCGCGAGTAAACCCCAGTGATAGCTCACTTAATCTGGCTAGACACAGTTAAAATTAAACAACAATCTCCCGGCTTCCGCCTCAGGAGAAGTACAAACAGCGTATCTGGCGCCTACCCCGGGGGAGCTCCTTAAGTACTGTCCCTCTAGTGGTGAGAAGGAAGTCTCCCAAGCCAAAATGGCCGCTACAGGAAGCCCGGGACTGAGGGGCTCAGCACCTTACTCGGCTGAGAACCCCTAGGAGTGCAGGGAGAGCGAGGGAAATAAGTAAGTAAATAAAACTGCTGGAGATAAAGCAGAGTGCAGGGGAGGGTTTAAAATGATTTAAAAGCGAGTGGGAATCGCCGCGCTAAAATCCGCGAGTAAACCCCAGTGATAGCTCACCTAATCTGGCTACACACAGTTAAAATTAAACAACAACCTCCCGGCTTTCGCCTCAGGAGAAGTACAAACAGCGTATCTGGCGCCTACCCCAGGGGACGAAGAGGTACAACAAGTGTGGGAGCATAACCATTTACGTTTAGGTAGTGAAACCCTGGACATTACCGGTAATTGCAATGTTCGCCAAAAATTAACACACGCATGTAACGAGTGAACTGCTCTACCAAGGTTACCTTCTTTCAAATCATCAAGCAAATGGAAAATATGTATACCCAGATACTTGAATGTATTCTGGGCCCATACGATGTCAGCCATCAGAGCGTCCGGTCTAGGGAGAGGTCCCGCCACCGGGAACAGATACGTCTTTGCTCTGTTTACCCCCAGACCAGATAAGCCCGCAAAGTTGTCCAGTATTTGCAAGGCCGTCGAGGTGCCCACTACAGCATCCGACAGGTACTACAAAAGGTCATCCGCATAGAGGGAAACATGTGTTCGCCCTTCAGAGTCCAGTCCAATCCCATCGTCGCCCTGGCGAAGTCGCTCAGCAAGGGGCTCAATCGCCAGAGCCAAGAGGAGGGAAGAAAGAGGGCACCCTTACCAAGTCCTCCAAAACACCCCATACTCCCTGGATATGATTCTGCCAGTTCCTGACGGAGCTCCCTATAAGCGCCAGTCGCCTGTCCCAAGCAGTGGACCCGCACCACCACCTTGAACGCCTCCCATTCCACCCGGACAGAGGATGCAGTATTATTATTAAAAGGGAAATATGTTTCTAAAAGTGTATGCAGCGAGGCACAAAAAGGGTTGTCATCCAGCATTGCCGGGTTAAGCCACCCAGTGGGGACTGGGGGATGCTGCCCTAAGGGTTGATGAGTCATTATTAACAGGGCTATGGTCCCAATAGTGTACGGCCCAGGTACTCCTTATGCGCAATGGTGCTATTAAATGCAGAGGAACACAAGAACATATCAAGACGTGTATGCACTTGGTGCACCAATGAAAACCATGAGAATTCCCTGCGGCCATCATGTTGTATGGCGTTTTAGGATTTGAGCGAAATTTCCCGATTCATGCCCTTATATAGGTACAATTCACATTGCCCTAATATAGGCATAGAAATCATACCCATATTTAGACATAGCCCATGCAGTCCAAATACAGGCATGGCTACTTCCACCCTTTCCAAAAAGCCACAACGATTTCTTGGAAAAATCGGCTTAAGCAGTCAGGGACATCCCCTTGCTTGAATATTGATTTGTCCAAGAACTCATGGAGTTTTCAAAGAACTACCATTCCCTTGGGGTTCTTTGATGGCGTTATTATGCCCGACTTTATGTCAAACTAGGCACCTTCGAGGTATAAATATCCCTTCACTTGCTCTAGCAAACACGCAGTGGTTCGGAGCAGCTCGACTATCTACTTGCCCGACGCAGCTCGCTACAGCAAGTGGCGAAGGAAGCCGACCCTCAAGCTGACGCACTGATCGAGAAGCTGTCCTTTCTCTCACTGAGAACCCAGCTCCAGTGTTTCCAAGCTCCCCTCGCGGGGTGTTGGGAAATCGGGTCCCGAGACAGAGATACCAGACCTCCTTCATTCTAAAACCAAGGTACGGAGCTGATTAGACCCTAAAGAGAAATCTTGGATAGGTTCTTGGCAAAGAAGCTAAACCTATGCTACACCACACTTACTTCTTCCCTCGTACTAGACTTAGGTGAGGTACATTAGGGTAGGCGTATTTTAGAAGCGCCAGTTGAGTACTTTTAGCCTTTGTTATTTATGTATGTATTTATCTATGGTTTAGAAACCATACAATGCTTTTACAGTATTATTTCATAATACTCTTCTCGCTGTACACATTATACTTTACAGCCTGTATTACGATTGTAGCAGTTCACTTTACTTGCATGAGAAAGAAGACTGTTCAATAAATCCTTTTATTGAAATGCCTGTCTCTCTATTTCTCTGCACCTCTGATGAAACGAAGCATGCACGATTGACTGAGTAAAATATCTATCTATTGTTTCCACGACGTTTATTCTTGAGGAAACAAAGTTGTCATGTTTATGCGGTTGTCAGAAACTAATCCCTTCTTGTGAATACGAGAAAGTTTCTAGTGACCTCTGAGATAGCTGGCACTCACAATTAAGTTTAATATACTCGATAGAGACCCAGTAGACATAAGTCCTACGTCAAAACTATAGGATATATTATTCCAAGGCGCAGAGCCTATTGGGAATATAGGAACTACACTACATGGCGCCCAACGTTTGGTAAGGCACTAACTTATCACTAGATACTAGAGTAACTCAGTTGTGCTTTTCACAGAGACCCCTTTTTCCCTTAAAATACTCCAATAGACGTCTGAAGTGGGTAAAAGGATAAAATATCCGCCATAACTGAGTAGGACGAAAATCCTATGTATTCGTTTTTGGTTTTGTTCAACGTTGAAGGGTACAGTGTTCCAAAATATTGTGCACCTTCTCTTTGTTTCCTTGAAACTTGCTCTGCAAACTTTCAGTCAACAAAATGTGTGACGAAGAGAACGGTGGAGCTGCAGGAACTGCAGCCCTACCGGGCTTAGACGTTACAGGTTTCCAACAAAATGACCCGGTTGCTATAATCATCCCGGAAAATTTAAGGAAAGCCATCACTATAAAACTTATAGCAAATGGCCTATCACCAAGAGGTGGTAGGGTAATTTTTGTCATAGAGGCACATGAATATCAGGAGACAGAGGTATTCTATTAATGGATTTTCTTCCCTGAAGCAAATCCAGTATCACAAGTGTTTCACTTCTACAAAAAAGAGGAACCTCCAACGGAATACACTCCTTTCGAGGATGTTGAAATTCCACTAACATACCAAGAGCATGCGCTCTGGTTTAAAGGCGCCCTACAACATCAAAATCACATTACCAGGGTCGGTCCACTAGCTAAACCAGGAGCAACATGGCCGGTACTAGCCAGCTATACACCACACCCTGCCATTGAAGAAATGTCAGGTGCGGAACTGTTAGTTCAACTAAAACAACTAATTAAAATACATAGACAATTGGTTCAATATGTCATGCGGACTCTAACAGTCCAACCTCCTATAAGGATTCCACAACAAACCCCTCACCATGGGAACACATATAAAATCACACCACAGGCTATACAATCAGTCATTGGTAAATTGCCCGCAAAAAGGGAACAATTTCCATTCTGGATAGCTAAAAAAATTACTCAAATCGAGGCAGTATTTCTTGATACTACCCCTCATGAGAAACACAGAATTTTAACAATCTGTTTACCAATGGGGATCGCACCACACCTGGAGAACTGCGACACTTGGGATACAGTCTTTGCTACAATCTACACAAAAACACATGGTGTTCCGTCTATGGCGGTTATACCAGATGTCCTGAAACAGATTCAAATAGAATACGGGGCAGAGCCTACTTTAAATCTGGGTATGAAATTACTGAGAGATTTCAAACAGGTCTCAGCTATACTATTAGCTAATATTAAAGGTGAGGCAGCATCAGTGGAGATCCGCCAAAAATTAAGAGAATTGGATGTAACTGAGCAACCATATGAACTGGCCAGAATAATTGAAAAAATCTATGAAGAACTAGGTAGAGATAGTTTGGGTGTTAAACCAGTCAAGCCCCAACTAACAGAAAGTCCTGTAAAGGTCTTTATTAAAAATACTCTCACTACTCCCGAAAAGAAGTGGGAGAATACTAAACAAACTTCTAAAGAGAAGCGTTCTCAGTCCAGATGAAGGTCTCCTCAAAAGGAGCCCTCTGAAAAGAGGTATAACCTCAGGAATAGGGATACATTGAGAAAACCTGATAGATATCAAGATACTGATACACGTTCCTCTCGTACCTTTCAGACTTCCTCACAGAAGAGGACGGTCAGAACAGAAGGAAGAACGCGTGAAATCCAAAGACGATCAACACGTTCCAAAAAATAAGAAAACCCAATTCACTAAAAAGAAGGTAACAGGCCTAAAAATCAGACATGCCGAGGATCTTGAGGACACAACTCAAGAACGGGGAGTGGGCCCAGACAATGCTGGACAGCGCAGCAGTAGTCACCATAGCTCGCAAGATCTTAAAGGATCATCTGGAGACAGTTGACTTGAATGAGTACATCCAAGTTGAAACTGCCGATACCAGGGTTAGTGTACTCCATTAGTTATTTGAAGTAACGCTCCGGATGGAGGGTGACATAACTAGGAAAGTAAGAGCACTCTTTTGGGAGAAGCTCTCTAAGGGTTATGACATTCTTCTAGCTGAAAAAGACTGGCCGCCAAAATGTGTCAGGCAATGTCCACATGGCGAAGACATCATTATGCCAGCCTTCTCCAATCATATTCCAATTCACTTAAAATACACCTATGCCAGAAAATGGGCTGTAGCCCAGGCTCCAGCATTATATAAAAATCATGTAGGATGGGATGAGGATTCACCTCACCATAAAATCCAGTTAAAAACTCAACCAACTGCACAGAGGCAGTATCCAGTTAAGCAAGAAGCTAAAAAACACGTCAGGGAGATATTAGATCAACTTGAATACCAAGGGGTGATTGAAACATGCTCCTCGTCAATGAACAACCCTTTGTTTCCTGTGGTCTAGTTTTGGATTACAAACATTTAAACTCTTGTTGCAAAACCTTTGCAGTACAAAATGCACACAGTGCAGCACTAATGAATAACATTGTGCATTAAAAATATAAAACAACATTAGATATTTCAAACGGTTTCTTCTGTCAAAACATTGCACCTGAAAGCAGGTACTTGACCGCTTTCTCAATTATGGGGACACAGCGTCACTTCTGTCATCTCCCCAAGGATTCAAGAATAGTCCGGGGTTATTTTCAGCTAGAGTAACAGAGTTACTACAAACGTATGATGATGAGGCAATATCTTATGTCGATGACATCTATCTAACAGACGATGACTTGGACAGGCACTTGAACAGAGTGAATACCATTATACTTGGATTCGCCTCTGAAGGATATAAATTCAAGTTTAAGAAATCCAGAATTGCCCACCTCAACGTCCTTTTTCTATGATACGAGCTATCAAGTGAAGGCAAAAGCCTGCCAGCCAACTTTTTAGAAAAGTGTGCGCTACTCCAACCTGAAAAAACGCTGAAAAACTTAGTCAATTCTAGGTTTCCTAAATTTCAGAAGAACTTACATTCTAAACTACGCAGAAAGGGTTAAACCTCTCTGCAAATTAATCAAACCTGATTTCAAAACTACTAATTGGACTTATAAACACACAGAAATTTTGCGTTCAGTGCAAACAGACATGTTAGCAACAACACATTTACAGACACGTGTAAACATACGCAACTTTATAATCAGAATCATCCCAGGAAGATGCAAATTCACACACTTAACCTTTAATGAAGGTGAAAAAGTCCCAATTGCTTATAAATCACACTTGTACACACAAGCTGAAATGAAATGCACTTCTACAGAAAAAATTCTGACAGCGGTTCAAACTGCAGTAGCAAAAGAGAGAGCCCTCGCACAGGCAAAAAGCATAATGGTCGTTACTCCTGTACCTGCCTTAGAAGCAGTGACAAAAGCAAGAATTACGAATGCAAAGGCTTTACATCCGAGATGGATTCAATGGGTTAACTCTCTTGCTACAACAGACATTGAATATGTTTTTGACCCCTACTTGAAAACTCAAGAATTTCTACAATACGAACAAGAATGTCCTCTGCCCACTGAGATTCTGCCTCTAGAACAGTACGAATGTATAATTTATACAGGCAGATCAGCACAGCCCGCAATTGGGGGTAAATAAGCTTATAGTACTGTGTGCGCAATTGTTAAAGGTCGCTGGCGCAATGGTAAATTCCGACCTATGGTCACAAAAAAGCAATCTCTTGGAGATTGTACAGCTCAGCGAGCTGAACTACAGACATTCAAGATGGCGCTTGAAAATACCGATCGCGAATTCCCCACACTCATAGTGCGCGATTCGTATTACTGCGTTCAATCTTACAATGAATACTTGCAGAACTGGATTCAAAACGGTTTCAAAGATGCAAAATGTGGCACAATCAAGCATAAGTTGCTTTAGGAACAAGTAGTTCAATTACAGAAAGAACTACAAAAGACTCACGTGATCCATACACTGAGTCATCAGCGTGATGGCTTTCATGTTGAAGGGAATTCATTGGCTGATGAAGCCGCAAAGGCAGCTGTGCAAATGGCTTCCGTAGCTGCAATCACTCGTTCTAAAACAAAAATAGGCAGCAAAATAATGCAGGCTGTCGCTTCTTCCAACAAAGACAGCAGTAAAACGTTACCAAAAGGCTTTCCACTCAGATACTCATATATAACTGAAGCAAATAATGTTCCTTTTGCTCGAATCCCTGGAGTGGGGGATAGAGTAATTCCAAACATGGAACATAGATTAGGACTAATCTTAGCAGCACATGAAGGGCTCGCCTCTGCACACGCAGGTGTTTCTGCCACAGTGTCATTATTAAAATAAAGATACTGGTGGCCGCGCATGAGGAAACAGACCAGAAACTATGTTTTGGAATGTGAAATCTGCCAAAAAATGAAGGTTTCAACAGTGAAACGCCCGGCGCAGACGCCCCTTTTAATTTCAGATAAACCATTAGCATGCGTTTACCTGGACCACTGTGGTCCCTTACAGAGGGATGGTAACTACAAATATATCATGGTTGCAGTGGATTCATGCTCAAGATTCATTTGGATGTGGCCTCAGTGCTCAAACTGTTATAAAAGATTTGCGAGTCTTTATCGGCACAATCGCACTCGCATGCTACATTCTGACCAGGGTCCTGCGTTTAGCTCCAAAGCTTACAAGGAGGCCATGGCCAATCTGGGCGTTGCATTGCGGTATTCTAGTCCATTCCATCCTGAGGGAAATTCTGTAGTGGAGAGAAAAAACCGGGACATTAAGCAATCTAACCCAGCTAGGGTATTAGGCTCGGCTGACAGGTGGGTCAAACATCTAATATGTGTCCAACGTAGTCTAAATAATCTGCCAAGAAATTCTCTGGGTGGAATCACTCCATATGAAATCTTTTTTGGTACTAGAATGATTGTCCAGGACCTTGATCGTGACACTTCAGTGGTAGAACAAAAACCCTTTGATATCAAAGACCGTTTGGCTGTTATGCAGGACTTAAATGAAACAAGGAGAGGTCAAAGCAACACATTACAGAAGCCAAATGACCACTGAAGGGGAACCACCCGTCCCAGCAAGGCCTGCCTGGATTCCAAAGATTGGGGATCTAGTCAGAGAAAAGATCGCAGATAAGAAGGAATTTTGGCCTTCTTACAGACAACCAGCACCTGTGCTAGCAATCCACGGATCAAGAACAGTGTTACTGCCGCCCCTTGCTGGAAGAAAGGAGAACAGGTTTGTATCCATCGACCTGGTAAAACCACATCATGTGGCTAATAATAAGTAGTAGGCCCGGTGGACTCCAAAGATGTAGCAGACGACCAAATCTTGCTACTATCCAAGAGGTTCAAACTGAGAGACTCATCACCTTTGAGGAATCTGCAGTGCGAAAAGAAGGACTAAGTAATAAAGCCATGGAACTTGTGCCTCTTGAGACCCAAATAATAGTTTGTCAAGAAAATCCAGTCTACAATGATGTAGCATCTGACTATACCAATATGACAAGGGATCCAGTAGCTCCAGTGATTTCAAGTAATCCTGATGCAATACCTACAATTGACAGAACTGCCTGTGGCTTTTTCATTAACTTTGATACGTTTTACGAGGATCCGAGTGAGCCTGAAACAATGCCAGCAAATAAAACGTTTAAAGAACAAGTAACAGAACGTTTTCTGCAACTTGAAAAAACGTATCTCGTTTCACCATGAGCTGAACTTTCGATTGTGCTAGGCATACATTTTCTCCTACTTGGGCTAATTCTTGTATTAAGTTTTGGAATGCTGATAAATGGAAGATATAGTAAAATGGACATAGCAAGTAAGAACATCAACTTACTCCTCAAGCCACACAAATCATCTCATCGTGAACAAATAGTCTTAACATCAGTGAACATCACAGCCTTTCCTACACCTGGTGCTATAGCATGGAACAGAGCGGATTATGACATCTTTGGCCTGCAGAGCTGTTGAAGATTCTATATCAATTCAAGGTTTCCTTGAGTGACTTTGTTTCACCAAGCACATTTTCTGATGATTGGGACTTCGAGACTGTTAATAATATGTTGTCAGACTTAGAGATGTCTGCAAAATTTACAAAACATGAATACCTAGAAGGTTCATCAAATTATGAACAAATGTACTGTTATAATCACTATGGTCATCATTATTTGCACAAATCTGCAAACCCAAGAAATGTTTATACTTTCAATCAATGGGAACATTGTCCAACGCCACCATAGGGTAGCTCAAAAACATTCTATGAAAAATTTCTATACTTCTCAGATTTTAATGTCTCAAATCCTGAAACTTTTTACTTTAAAAATGTTAATAAGACAGGAATGAAAAGTATGTTGACTAATACTAAGCAAATTTATTCTGCAGCCTTTTCTGCTCAGCTGTTCTTGTTAGGTTTTGACTTTTGGAGAGACAACATTGAGACAAAAACTGTCTGGGGCACAAAATACTGGCAAGTGCAGGGAATAGAAGCTTTATTTCGAGCCTGCATTATCCCTGAACAAATAATGTTTTTAAACGACACTGTGCAACAGACATCCTGTCTTGGTCTAGCCAAGATAAAAGATTTGAACAAACCGTCCATACCAACACCAACACCTGATAGTAAGAACACTACAGAAGGAGGGGTAGACGTAAAAACAATTTTACTTAAAAACAAAACTGATCCTGATTGGAAGAAATGGTTAATCTGGCCCACAGACACAAACAACTGTCAAGATAGATTCCTGAATAAGACACAAGGGTTTACATTAACTAGGCCAGATCCAAGATATGTCCAGAGACAACATCCAGGGATAGTAAAAACATACAGTGTAGGAAAACTGTGCCTTGACTGGCTACAAAAATCCACACTAACAGAGGTAAAACAACACTTGTCTTTACTTCTTTCTTACATGGTCCTGCGAACTGTCATAAACGTTTTATATACGCTGGTATATATGCCATTTATAATGAAGCTTGGAAAGCGACACAAGCAGAGACTGCAGAATGAATACGAGAAATTGATTGTATTCGTTTAGAGAAAGCTCTCTCTGTAGTTGACAATGGGTTAACGACTCTGTCATCCGGAATGTATTCTTTGGACAGCATAGTATCCTCTGCCATTGACATAATGGAACAGGACTTGCTCATGCTACAGCATGGGCAGTCGCAATTTCTATAATGCTTTTAGGATGGACGTTACAAAATCTTCGTTCTGGATATGTGCCATGGCGTCTAATCAACACCACGTCATTGTTTTCTGTATTTAACCTTACAGATAAACAAATCACTCTGGCACAAGGAGGAACAGACTATACGGTGCTGAGCAGTGAGAAACTGGAAAGATTACCATTAACTGTTTCAGAAAAACCTGCAATAGAATGGCTAATACACGGAACAATGACTCTGCCTGTCACAATTTTCCATTTTCAATATTGTTTGAAACATATACCAGCTGGCGTGTATGAGAGGTTGGGTAAAGAATACATTAAGTCAACCTGGGAATTACCATATACACACAGATGTTGGAGTGTGGGAAAATACGTATTTCTTAGTGGTACAAACTGCAAAAGCGCACTAAGCAGCACACTTCTATGTCAGGGTATTAATTTACATGGAGCCTGTGACGGTTCTTCGACCAACTTATCCTGCCACCTGCAAGGTTCTCCAGCTGCAGTGATAGATCCAATTTTTAGGCAGGTTTCTAACGGAAGCTATATTATGTTGTATGATCACAGCTGCTGTGGCATGTTGTCAGAAATAGCCTATCTCGTAACTGTGTCAGCCAGGGTCACTTGTTGTATGCAAGCATTGTTTCCTAAAACTAAGACAGACGGGGAGTCGTCACTATGCCCTTCACTGATCATCTCTTCTATACGAATTGATACTTTAAGCAGAATAAAAGCCATTCTTTTACAAAAAACTGTGCCACTGACCTCGTCTAAAGAGACGTATGAATTACAAGTTGCAAGGTCCTCTGCAGAGATACATGCCCTTTTATCGACAAACTGCCCTGTACATTTCGTAGAAATGTTAGGTCGTATCTTAAACATGTCTAATACCAGTGGTCTTATACATGTATTTAAGACAGTTTTTTCTGGACTGTTAGCACCTTTTGAAGCAGTCCTCGGCATATTTCCAAACTTCGTGCACTCTGTGTTCGGCGGCTTGCCTCTTATTTTGGGACTCGTAGCAGGAATACTTTTCTTGTTCCTTCTGCTCCGATATTGCAAGTCCGGTGACCAGCGACACCCAGATTACCATTGAGAACACTCTCCTGGCAATTAAGTGTCGTGAGCGCATGATACAGATTCTTGGCTTGGCTCGTTTAAGAGATCTGAATACCACGTGGATTTTATTATTCTGACCAATCTGGTAAGATTGCATCTTACCTGTTCTACGATGCCCGCTATGTGGATAAGAATGCATGTTGGACATCTGTCTAACACTCCCATCAGTCCTGCCAACGGATGTTGATACTTTGCTTGGTTCGGTAATGGCCCATGCATTGTGTTGTCCCCAGCGGCTGCCAATCCTGATGACAGCATTCACTGAGGTCTCACAGACTCAATCTGCTGACGGTGAGATACGTGAATCAACAGGCACACAGGTACCATCTCCATTGAACATTGAACATTGCTAATGCGGCTAACGCTGACGGCGATGCTTCACATTTTTGTGCGATCGGTTTACTTAACGATTTGGTTAATGCGGCAATGCTGTGGAATGCCCTTCCTGGCATAATTCGAACTGAACCCAGCTATCTGAAGTTCCGGAAGCTTCTTAAAACATTCCTTTTTCCCAGCGATCCCTAATTAACGGTACCCGCTTCAGTCTGCTCTTTGTTCTTTAGCGCTGGGACGCTCTCGGGCAGCCATGCACTTAATAAATCAAATTTCAACAAAGTGGTCCAACTTTCCCCTACTGTGGTAGACAAATTCTTTACCAGCTTAGAAGATTTGATCTTTTCTCCAAACAACGAGAATGACTTTTGAAGTTAGCACACAGCGTTCTATGGGACTCTGTATTCGACCTTCACTTTTCAAAAACAAAACTTCTAACTTTAGAACTCTATTTTCTACGATTTGACTTTCATCCAAATTTGAACCCTTTTGTTGCACAAAGTAATCTGCTTAGTGTAGAACTTTTCATAGAGAACAAGAATTCTTTGAATACTTCCAAGAGACAATATTTTGACCTTGTCCACAACCAAAACAATTTATATATTCTGTCATGGAATGGTCTCAACTTTTTTCTTCTGTATTTAAGAGCCATTTCATAAATGTACTTTCATGATTCATTCAGATAGCATTTCCAATATCCTACTGTATGCTTTGAATGAATAAAATGCTCATTTTTGTGTACAACCATTTCGAATGCATTTTATGTATTTTGGGTGGGGATTTACACATCATGCTTTAGATATGTTTTAAATGCTTAGAATTTAGTAATGTCGAACATAATAAAGTGGAGTGGGTGTTGAATGGCGTTTTAGGATCCAAGAGAAATTTCCCAATTCATGCCCTTATATAGTTAAAATTCACATTGCCCTAATATAGGCATAGAAATCATACCCATATTTAGACATAGCCCATGCAGTCCAAATACAGGCATGGCTGCTTCCACCCGTTCCAAAGAAGCCGCTACGATTTCTTGGAAAAATCTGCTTAAGCAGTCAGGGACATCCCCTTGCTTGAATATTGATGTGTCCAAGAACTCATGGAGTTTTCAAAGAACTACCATTCCCTTGGGGTTCTTTGATGACGTTATTATGCCCGACTTTACGTCAAACTAGGCACCTTCAAAGTATAAATATGCCTTCACTAGCTCTAGCAAACACGCAGTGGTTCGGAGCAGCTCGACTATCTACTTGCCAGACGCAGCTCGCTACAGCAAGTGCTGAAGGAAGCTGACCCTCCCGCTGACGCACTGATCGAGAAGCTGTCCTTTCTCTCGCTAAGAATCCAGCTCCAGTGTTTCCCAGCTCCCCTCGCGGGGTGTTGGGAAATCGAGTCCCGAGACAGAGATACCAGACCTCCTTCATTCTAAAACCACGGTACAGAGCTGATTAGACCCTAAAGAGAAATCTTGGATAGATTCTTGGCAAAGAAACTAAACCTATGCTACACCACACTTACTTCTTCCCTCGTACTAGACTTAGGTTAGGTACATTGGGGTAGGCGTATTTTAGAAGCACCAGTTGAGTACTTTTAGCCTTTGTTATTTATGTATGTATATATCTATGGTTTAAAAACCATACAATGCTTTACAGTATTATTTCATAATACTCTTCTCACTGTACGCATTATACTTTACAGCCTGTATTACGATTGTAGCAGTTCACTTTACTTGCATGAGAAAGAAGACTGTTCAATAAATCCTTTTATTGAAAACACCCGTCTCTCTATTTCTCTGCACCTCTGATGAAACAAAGCATTCACGATTGACTGAGTAAAATATCTATCTATTATTTCCACGACTCTGAAGATACGTTTATTCTTGGGGAAACAAAGTTGCCGTGTTTATGTGGTTGTCAGAAACTAATCCCTTCTTGTGAATTCGAGAAAGTTTCTAGTGACCTCTGAGCTAGCTGGCACTCACATTTAAGTTTAATATACTCGATAAAGACCTAGTAGACATAAGTCCTACGTCAAAACTATAGGATATATTATTCCAATGCGCAGAGCCTTTTGGGAATATAGGAACTACACTACCATCATGTTGCAGTCTACAGGCGTCTTCGAGTCCCCAATGTGCGATCCAAGCGCGAAACCCCAAAGCAGTGCGGCTTGCCGGGGACCCCATTAGAGGAGGATGTGACCGATCCGCAGCAACATCCGCAACACAATTAAAGCCCCCCCCCCAGGTCCAGATTGCCCCGCAGGCCACCCGCCAAGACTGCAGAAAATGAATCCAAGAAGCCAACCTGGTCCTGGTCCTGGTTTGGAGCATAAATATTACCAAGGATAACCTTGGGCCCGGCCAATCTTCCAGTAACTAGAACATATCGGCCCCCCTAGTCCAGCCATGATCTCTCAACTGCAAAAGGGACCCCTGGCTTCACCCAGATCAACACCCCCTTGGCAAAGGTTGAACAGGTAGTCGCAAAAACCTGGCCCCTCCAACGTTGTTCCAGTTTCCCAGCTTCCTCACTATTTAAGTGGGTTTCCTGCAAGAATGCTATATGGATGCCCCTGCGCCGCAAGTAGGAGTAAATGTTGTGACGTTTAGCCATGGACCCCATCCCCCTAATGTTCCACGTTAAGAACCGTATAACACTCTGAGCCCCTGCCATCTCTGCTGGACCATACTATGTAAAATTCCTAGGAGCAGGCCCACCACCACACCCTCCCTTTGCACATAACGTCCCACCCCTCTGCAAACATACAAGGTCATAAAAACAACAACCAAATAACCCTTATGGGGATCAACTCCCCAACCCCAGGGCAGTCCAACAACGGTCAGCCGCCCAAACATCCTGTGAAACAGTGTGTACTAATTGAGGCCTTAACCCAGTTTGGCACTCAATGGGGGCTGGCTAGGCAAGGAAAAGCAAAAGAAAAAGAAGGGGAACGCTCCTTCTAAGGAGAGCGCACCAGCCCCCCATAAGGAAAGGCAGCTCGGGCCAAAAAGGGCAACATTCAGACGGAGGCCCTCTAAGTCGCATAGCCACCCCAGCTTACCAGTCACATCAAATGATAGCAGTGTTCGGCTCTACCACCAGCAACTTCACGCTATCACTGTGGGAGGTGTCCGTTTCATTGCTGTCTGTATCCCTGGTAGAACTGGCCACTAACCCGGTGCCGAATTCTGACTCCGCATTAGTTCCTCCACTGCCTGCAGCACCTCAGCCCTCTCCCATTCAGTCTGTGATGGGGACTGTTTCTTGGAGGACCCTCTACGAAGGCGCCGTCTCAGTCGTTTTCCAAGTTCCATGGGCCTCCCCGCAGTACCCCCCAGAGCCACCTGCACCAGGAGTTACGCCTTTGTAGATCTCCAAACAATCCCACGCGTCGCTAGGGCAATCAAAATAATAAGTGATCTCTCAACTGTAAAAGGGACTCCTGGCTTCACCCAGATCAACAGCCCCTTGGCAGCAGGATACGGAGCCAGGCCGGGAACATCAGAGGGTATTGGAGACCCTCATCTCTCAAAGCCCTCTTGACCTCCAAAGAGGATGCCTGTTTCCTCTGTACCTCCAGCATGTAGTCCGGAAAGAGAGAGACCTTACTGTTATCCACAGTAAAGGGGCCATCCACTTGCGCCTTTTGCAGAAGAAGATCCCTGTCACGCAAGTGGAGCAGATGAGCAACCACTGGACGCGAGGGTCTCCCAGGGGCCAACCTCCTGGCTGGCACTCTATTGGCCCTTTCTAGCATGTAAAAGGAGGAGAGGCCCACCAGCGCTACGACCGTCCTAAGCCAGTTCTCCAGGAAGGACACCATGTCGGTACCCTCCGTCCCTTCCGGAAGGCCCAGAATACAGATGCTGTTCCTCCTGTTATGCCCTTCAGCATCCTCTGCTCTGCGTCCAACTGGCTCACTCTATCCATGAGAGCCCCCATCTACTGCTCTAATGCCTTCTGGGCCAGTGCCAGCTCCGCTACATTAGATTCGGTCTCTTTGACCCTCTCCGATAACTTTTTATGTTCCTCCCTCAACCGGCCAAGTCCCACCGCAACAGTGCTGATATCCTGGTGGAGCATTGCTTTCGTGTCTGCTATGGCCTCCAAGATTTTATTGAGCTGGTGCTGGACTGGGTCGCCTGGGCCAGGTTGTGGCTGCTCCTGAGCACTGTCCGCCAGCTCCGGAGGGGCACCAGTCTGGCGATGTTTAGGCTTGCCCATGATGGCAATAAATCCCTAGGCAGGAGCAGGAACCCCCACTCTCTATGGTTGTGGAAGTTCGGGACAGCAAGGGCGGCCCTCCGCAATGGAACCTGAACCTCAGTCAACAGAGCCGGCTCACTCTGCTCCCCTGTTCACAGGAGCCGTTAGCGGGGTTTCATTGCGTGTGGATACAGCCCCCAGGCCTCCAAGCTATCGAAGGGTTGTGTCATGCGTCTCGTGCCCAGTCCATCGCCCACTCACCGGGCTCATGGATCAGTGAATTGGCCGCTCAGGTGACCTAGGCCAGACAGAGCCCAGTCCATCCAACCTCACAATCCTACAATCCATGGCGGTCTCGCCAGGACGACTGGCCCACCACAGAGAGGGTTTCCGTGCACGCGCTGGTATGGGGACAGGTGTGTCAATCCTGAGAGCCGATCGCCTGATAGCGTCCCACCAACCATCCAGGCACTTCTCCAACTTACTCCCAGTCCAGCCCAAGGCTGCAATACTGCGCCCCGCTAGGCAGACCAACCCCGCACACAGTACTCCAGCAGGGGGAAAAATCGCAGAAGAACTGGGGTACAGCTATTCGTTCCTCACCGGGGGGGGGGGGGTCACTGCTACACCTTCGCCTGGGGACCCATCAGTTGTGCCACTCAACGTTGCTCCCGTTGCCAGGATCCAATACCAGCACACTAGGGACACTCCACAGCCCACTCGCAACAGCCACCCACCGCGGGGGTCCAGCGCTCCAGGCCTCGGCGCCAGGGATCACCACCCACTAGGCCAATGTTGTGTCCAAATACCTTTGTGGAGCCTCAAAACCATTCCGCACAGGCTCGCCGGGCAGTCCGCTCCTTTGAAGGGTGCCGCTCCAGCAGAAGCCAGCAGAAGGAAGCTGTGGCCCCCACAGTGCAGGCCCACTCCAGCGCCGACCAGCAGAACTCAGGATCACCCCAAGCGCTTCAGGTGATGTTGATACACCACCAGCCCCAGTCGCCTCACCAATGTGGGTCCCGGTAGGCCCACCGACGCGCCCTGTGCGATGCAACCGATGCCGTCGTCTGGGAGCAGAAGCACCTCAGGACCAGCCAGGGAGCTCTCAACACGGGCGACGGCCCAGTCTCTCCGCTGTACTCCGCAACTCGTCTGCGCTGCCTGTTACCCGACCTCCTCCGGTGGCAATGCAGCTCCTCTGCTTCCCCTCGAGCGGGCCGCAACCTCCTCTGGCACAGTTCCCTCCTCAGTCGTAGGGAGCCCCCCTCCAAACCGCAATCCTTCCGAGACAGGTCACAGGGGCTCAAGCGCCTGCTCGACCCAGGTAGCGATGGGGCCAGGCCTGCAGGGATTTACACGGCTGCCATGACACCAGCCGTGTCTAGGCACCTACGTGGCTGGCGAGCTGCTGTGCAGATCGCCCACGCCGTCAAGCCCCAACCTCATCACAGGGTGTACCACAGCACTTGGGACCCCCAGGGACCACCAAAGTCTCGTGCCTCAGCCCGGCTTCACAATCCCAGAGGATACAATGCAGGCTGGTGCAGAGCTCTCAGCTCACGCGTCCTCCATGTTCCGCTGCCAAGCGATGCACCCTTGTTCCCCTGACTTGACGCTTCCTAGGTTCCGTCTGTCGATTAAAAAACGAATTGTTGTGATGAGAGAATCGAACCTGCTGTACTGGTTTTCTTAGATTTGACTAAGTCGTGAACTTTTTTTTTTATCAAAGGATGCAAAGCTTGTCACTCGCGTGGTGGGCCGCAGTTTTTATTGTTGCAATTGCTCCTTCAGCTC
Source organism: Lissotriton helveticus (assembly GCF_964261635.1). Lineage (NCBI taxonomy): Eukaryota > Metazoa > Chordata > Amphibia > Caudata > Salamandridae > Lissotriton > Lissotriton helveticus. The sequence continues at coordinate 1,405,299,529 of NC_136057.1, read as the reverse complement.
TGTTGGGGAGCTCCCCCCCAGGCCTCGCAGGTAGCAGACTCTTTGTACACTGTATTAACATAGTGAACAGAATATGGAGCATGCGCTTGCTGCCCTGTATGTAGTTTGTAAAATGTGTCTGTGGACATAGATAATCACTTAATTATAGCAATAAACATAGTAAACAGACTATGGAACAGGCATCTGCTCCAGAGGCTGTTCACCGTATCTATGGGTATAGTAAAGTGATTAGTGATTACTGATTGATCGTCGGTTTTACACAAACACCGCTTTCCTCCTTGACTGCTGCAACAAGGAATCAATGTGTGAGTTGTTGTTGCTGTCCAATTGGATCACTTAAAGATACCAGTAAAGAATCTTTCAAGATACCCCTGCCTGAATTTCCAAACATTTAGTGCAGCAATTGCTCCAATAACGATATACACTGAATGTTCCCAATAAAACAACAATCAAATGGTTTGTGCTTGTTATTTTGAAGCAGACAAGCTTGAATATGCATGCCACGATTTCAAGTTGAGAAGAATTCAAAGAATGTTGTAGCGTCATTTTGGTGGAACCACTCTCCACACCTAGAAGGTGAAACACACTTTGGAGAAAATCAAATTTGAATAATTAGACATAATACAATGTATAGATGATATGGCTGTGAGAAAGTCCCCTAGCCTCGTGCTTAGGTGAGACTCAGGCTGTATTCCAGGAGGTGAGTTTAAGTACTCCGCCACATTCATTTAAAACGTAAGAAATCAGGCATGCTTCCCAAGAGTTCTTTATAAAAAAAAGTCTGATATTACTTTGTTCAATTTTAACCTGCAACCCTGATCCCAAACCTTCTCTGCCCCAACTTCACGAATAGTAGAGGAGGTATTAATATTCCCACATGTTAGTGAGAAGGAGACCGGGCCATGGTCACTAAAAATACTCCAAGGAAATTTAAAATCGTCAACCACTTCACAAAGAGGAGTGGAAACAAACATGTGGTCAGTAACAGAAGATCACCATCTCCCCAATAAATGTTGGTGGTACTGATGTAGAGATATAATTAACACCTATATTCACTGTAGATGAGAAGTTAAGGTCATCGAATAAAGTGTTCAAAAATTCTTCCTGCGTGTAGGATGCAAAATGTAAAGTACTGTTGGAGGCAGGCAGTAAGAGAATTTTATAAAATGAACAATTATTGTTACATAGGTGAAGGTTAAAATCCCCCTCTACTTCCAAACGCTGTTATTAGGAATTTGCATCTTATAGGAGTCCAAGAAGGTGTTTAAATAAGTCAGGTGCCTGGAAATGTCATTAACCAATTCAGTGTTAGGAGTATTAAAGTTCATAAACAACAAATTAAACATGCATTTGGTAAGTATCAAAGTACAAGAAATGTAGGGTGAGCCCGTGCAGACCTCCTGAACTTAAGTAACGTTGAAAAGAGCTACCATGAAACCAGAGGAGCAGCAGGTATATATATTGAGATGAAGTCACCCAAAAAAAAGATGGCCTCCAGGGCCGGCCTGGCTGTAGCGGGCACCTGGCATTTTCCCGGTGGGCAGGAAGGGTGGGGGCTGGTTCTGGCAGGTGGGGGATGTTTTTGGTACTGAAGGCAGGTTTTGCAACAGTGCTGCAATATCGGCACCCTGTAACAAAAAGCAGCAGCAGCAATTCCCACCAGCGAGGCCCCAACCTGAGCCCCACCCCCCTAGTGGTCAGGTGTCTTTTATCGGTGATGCCACGCCTAGCATCGGACCTGGTACCCCCTTCAGCTGGAGATAAACCAAGTTCTTTCTACACACAACTCATTTAACGACTGGTTATTGTCCCCAACAGCAGACCTTAAAAGCATTTGCAATGCAATAGGTCTTGCATTAATTAAGTTTGAGCTATTGGCATTGCTAAATATTGCAACACGAATTGCAACAAAAGTCTATAAATTGTAGGCCAAAAAAAATGTGTATTTATTTTTGTAGCAATGGTGGCATGCTGCGCTTGAGTTGAATATGTTTAAAAGTAAAGTGTGCCATACTGCGATTGATGTGTGCACTGATGGCTGGTGGTGTGTGTGCCTGGTGGAAGTGTGCACTGCCCGCTGGTGGTGTGTGTGCCTGGTGAAAGCGTGCACTGACGGCTGGTGGTAAGTGCCTGGTGAAAGCGTGCACTGATGGCTGGTGGTGTGTGTGTGTGCCTGGTGAAAGCGTGCACTGACGTCTGGTGGTGCGTGCCTGGTGGAAGCATGCATTGACGGCTGGTGGTGTTTGCACCTGGTGAAAGCGTGCTCTGACCGCTGGTGGTGTTTGTGCCCGGTGAAAGCGTGCACTGATGACTGATGGTGTCTGTGCCTGGTTAAAGTGTGCACTGATGGCCGGTGGTGTGTATGCCTGGTGAAAGCGTGCACTGACGGCTGGTGGTGTGTGTGTGCCCCTTGAAAGCATGCACTGACGGCTGGAGGTGTGTGTGTCTGGTGGCAAAACGTGCACTGACGGCTGGCGGTGTGTGTGTCTGGAAGCGTGCACTGAAGGCTGGTGGTAAAGCGTGCACTGACATGTTTAAAAGTAAAGTGTGCCATATTGCGATTGCTACAATATTTAATTGTGGATGTGTTAACAATTGATGCGTGCACTGATGGCTGGTGGTGTGTGTGCCTGTAGAAATTATGCACTGATGGCTGGTGGTGTGTGTGCCTGGTGGAAGTGTGCACCGCCGGCTGGTGGTGTGTGTGCCTGGTGGAAGCGTGCATTTACGGCTGGGGGTGTGTGTGCCTGGAGAAAGTCTGCACTGACAGCTGGTGGTGTGTGCCTGGTGAAAGCGTGCACTGACGGCTGGTGGTGTGTGCCTGGTGGAAGCGTGCACTGGTGGCTGGTGGTGTTTGTGCCCGGTGAAAGCGTGCACTGATGACTGATGGTGTCTGTGCCTGGTGAAAGTGTGCACTGACGGCCGGTGGTGTGTATGCCTGGTGAAAGCGTGCACTGACGGCTGGTGGTGTGTGTGTGCCTGTTGAAAGCGTGCACTGATGTCTGGTGGTGTGTGTACCTGGTGGCAAAGTGTGCACTGACGGCTGGTAGTGTGCGTGTCTGGAAGCGTGCACTGAAGGCTGGTGGTGTGTGTGCCTGGTGAAAGCGTGCACTGATGGCTGGTGGTGTCAGTGCCTGGTGAAAGTGTGCACTGACGGCTGGTGGTGTGTGTGTGCCTGTTGAAACCGTGCACTGACGGCTGGTGGTGTGTGTGCCTGGTGGCAAAGCGTGCACTGACAGCTGGTGGTGTGTGTCCCACAGACGCTAATTGCCTTGTTGGTGCTAGTGTGGTGCAGTGAGGGGCAAAGATGCTCGAAGGGTGGTTAAATAGCAATTGTAGTGTTAGTAGAGAAGGTTCTCAGGCTAAATCAGGCTGTCATATCCCTACAGAAGGTAGCACTCTAAGCCATAGCTGGTTTTCGGCTGAGTCCATACATGTATGCAGCATATTATTGCACTTCCTCTGTCTTCCCTCTTCACTCACTAGTCGCTCCAAAGACAACACTACAGCTCTTGCTGGGTTAAAGTTTATTCTTGGCCCAAAGCACCACAGCTCACAAAGAGAGCACACGTGGATATGCTTGTGCATAGTGACACTGCTGTGTGGTGTGCCTCACCACACATGCCTCCGGCCCCTTTTTTGCCTCCAAATTTATCGTCCGGGGTCCCTGATTAGTTTCTAATATTATGTCTCCCCATTAAGAACGGAGCAGCATCAGGTGTGTGGGTTGCTGTGCTGGATAGGTGAGGCAGTGCCGGGTGCGTGTCCATATCGGTGTTAACAATACCTGCTCACTCACTCCTTGGCCTCTGTGCTGAGCGCACCAAGTGATGCGGACTATAACGGCGTTCACACTATTTGCTCGTCAACTCTTTGGCCTCTTTGCTGAGCGATGGGGAGTTGTAAAGGTGTTGGAGTAATGGGAAGATCAAAGGAAGGTGCATATATTATGGTCAGCTGAGAGTGCTACTGATTCTGACCCGGCTGATATAACACTCTAAAATGGATAGGGGGAGGGGGGTATGGTGTTCAAACTGTCCAATCGGCCAGAGTTCAAAATAGCAGATGCTGTACTTAGAGGGATACTAATCGGAACAAAACTGCTCCAGAATTGTAGGCACGTGCTACAAAACTAACATAGCACCAGATGCAACTCACGTCTGCAAGGGTTTCCAGGCAAACGGATGGAAGGGTCATAAAACTCCCGCCCCCCACTCCACTTCTAAAGAGGACACAAGGATTCCTTTGGGTGGAACAAAAGGACCCTATAAAACGGTTGTATGACAGTACAACGCGGGCTATTACCACACGTGCCATTACAACGCTGTTTTTACAACGCAAGTCGTTACAACGACTTGCGCTGTAAGCGCTGGATAGTGGAATAGTTTAATTTTCTATTCCAACTCCAGCCCACGTTACAGTAGGGAAGGTGTTGGAATAGAAAATTAAACTATTCCTTGTCCAACAGCGCCCTCCAGCGCAAGTCGTTGAAACGACTTGCGTTGTAAAAGCAGCGTAGTAATGGCAGCACGTGGTAATGCCCGCGTTGTAAAGGCTGTTCCCCCTATAAAACTTGTGCTTATCTCGAGGAAGCGCATTCCTCGAAGGCTCTCTGAAGACTGGCAGAAACGCAGGACTGAGGCCCCAGCAACAACACAGGTTGTTTATGGGCTGTTACCAGAGCTCTCATAGACATTACAGCTCAAGAAATCACAAGCTGAGCCCAAAGACTGTTCGAACCCGTGCCCAGAACAGACAAGTGTTGCATGGCTAAACACTTATAAAGTCCCAAAGGCTAGACCTATTGGCTATGCCAATGCTTGTTTTGAGTGAGTGGCTTGTGCAGGTACGTCACTGTGAGGTATAGATGCTGTGAGTGCTTTTAAAGGCGCCCTTGTGACATTGCCCCTCTTCAAAATGTATCTTGGGTCTGGTGTAATACTTCTAGCCCCTATTCCCGTCTCCTTGCACCCAATGCATCCTTAAATGTCCCATGTACAGCCAGGGTTGACACTCCTATTACCCCTGCCCACCAGTGACAGTTTACCCATCACGGGTGGTGGTAATGGTGGTGGTGGTGGTGTACGTGGTTGTGGTGGTGGACATGGTGGTGGACGTGGTGTTGGTGGTGAACATGGTTGTGGACGTGGTGGTGGACGTGGTGGTGGTGGTGGACATGGTGGTGGTGGACGTGGTGGGGGTCGATGTGGTGGTGGACATGGTGGTGGACATGGTGGTGGACGTGATGGTGGTGGTGGTAGGGGTGGTGGACGTGGTGGTGATGGTGGACGTGGTGGTGTTGGTGGTGGACATGATGGTGGTGGTGGAAGTGGTGGTGGTGGACATGGTGGTGTTGGTGGACGTGGTGGTGGTGGACGTGGTAGTGGTGAATATTCAACAACATGAAAAGGGGCATCCCCAATATATAAGAAAGGACACAAAAGTTCCAAGTTTAAAGCCAACCAAGAAGACCCACAGAACAGCTGTTTTACTTTTGAAAATTTATTTTTAAAGTCATTTTAAATAATACTCACATTATGACAAACACAGATAAATTCATTTTGATCATCTTATTACATATAAAATGTCATTATATTAAATACTACAATAGGAGAAGAACATCAGCCAATGGGAAGAGAACATCAGCCCAGAACCACATTAAACAATAAAAAGATGAAAAAATGACGCACAATTCAGTCATTCCATCAATCGCCCACTGACTCACTACCACACAATGCATACACTCAAATTCAAACAGAGCATAATTTCATCATACAAGTGAAGAAAAGCGCCGACGCGCGTTTCGGAAAAAAAATTCATTCAAAAATTCCTTCATCAGGGCGCATATCATAAATCCTTTAGTCGGCACGGTCTTTTAAGATCCAAATTGTAATCTAGGACCAATTTCTCAAGTAAATCATAGTTCCAATCATGGCTGACGAAGCATATCTGTGGGTGAAAAAGATTTTTTTTGAAATAAAAATAAAGAGATATAAAATACGGACAGAAATTCCAAGTCTCAGACATGAGCAAGGCAGTATGTACTCACACATTCTAATGCATATCAACTAACACCCATCGTGATGGAGCAAAGAATGTCTATATAGAAACGCATGGGCCTCAATAGAGAAGGTTTAAAAACGGTGGGAGAGAAACCATCGCCCAAAAATAAAGAAGAGATAATAAAAGAAAGAAAAACAGACAAACAGAATCCTTTCTAATACACACCTATGAGCATAGTGTTGCTCCGTACTTTTCAAGGATCAACGATGGTTCATAACATAGTTGAACTCATAGAGGCACAGATATAGCAGAAGTAGTCTTGGCAAACATAAATCTCCGTTTGTGAAGAGACACAGGGAAAAAAAGGTAGTGGTGGACATGGTGGAGGTGGTGGTGGACGTGGTGGACCTGGTGGTGGTGGACGTGGCGGTGGAGGACGTGGTGGTGGTGGTGGACGTGGTGGTGGTTGACGTGGACGTGGTGGTGGACATGGTGGTGGTGGATGTAGTGGTGGATGTGGTGGTGGACGTGGTGGTGGTGGACATGGTGCTGGTGGTGGGCGTGGTGGTGGTCGATGTGGTGGTGGTGGTGGACATGGTGGTGGACGTGGTGTTGGTAGTGCCTTGACACATCTGTCAAAGAGATGGCGCAGACTCGGGCTGTGAAAAAACAGACCGCCTCACTTTGGCACGATTTGGCCGCCTCACTTTGGCACTAGCAACAAGGGACAGAGGCTGGACCTGGCTGCTATTTTTCCTTTCAAAAAAGAGGGGAAAATGGGACGGAAGTTTGGCTGAGGGGGACATTATTTCACAATAAAATGACAGTTATTTCAAAATGCAAACACAAACTTTGCAAAGGCAAGGGAAACCAGGACATTGAAAGCTTTTCAAAGGGCAAAAATACGGAGCTTTGCATTACCCCAGCAGTATAAATAAACAAGCCAAGCCACGAAAGTTAAAGTGATCGGACGGAGGCAGAGAGGAAAGCAACTTAATGACTTGTGATGGAGGAGACAGATGGCACGCGCACTCAAGATTCATGCCAGCAAAACTCTGATAGGTAGCACTTTTTTTTACCCTTTACTAAATGTCGAGCAAACAGCGCATTCGCTACTGTATGCTCGACCTAAAAAGGACATCTTAGTGGACTTACGTCCTGAGGTCCTGAGGGGCCTTTTTTGGAACAGCTTTGAATTTATGATCCCATTTCAGCTCTTTCATGCCCTCTTTGGCCAAGTTACTGACTGTGCACAGTAACACTCGTCCCAATTCTAAATATGTTTACATCTAATATTCAGGGATAGTGGTGTGTGTTTCCAATATTGTAACACACCAGCAGCTCACTAATATTACTGCACATAATCTCTGTGACACCTACTATTTCAAATATATCATGTTCTGTTTTGATTTTTAAAATATTTTTATGGATGTTTCATGAAACATAAACACAAACTTTTTCTGCAAACTGTCTGTAATAGATCCTCGCACATCATCCACATTAAAAATACATTAAAGGATAATGGTATTTAAAACAATCTGTTTTAAGACTTGTTCAAGGTCATCAGGGCAAGACTCTGCAGAACAGAGCTGGCTCTATCAGGTGGCCCCTGAAAGGATGCAGCCCTGGGCCAAAGAACACTTTGCCCATGCCTTAAAACGTCTCTGCTTATGAGAGGTGTTTTTGGGCTTGTTAGGATCAGGCGAAACCTTGCACTTGCTCATGAGAGCAGTATATGGTCAGACTAAAAACAAGAAGGGGGGGCCTGGTCCAGTCTCTGCCAGGCACTGACTAACACAGAAGCGCCTACTCTTTGTCTGGGCACAACTCGTGCACAGTCTGAGCTGAGGGAGATTGTGGCGCACTATAAGCACAACAGCTCTTTCTCAGGACACAAGGGAATGTGGGCTTTGTGCCCCTGCCATGGGTGGCTCCTCCATAACGGCCGAGGAGTGTCGCCCCACTGGTCAGTCAGTGGTCTAGCAAATGACCACTGGCTGACTGAGCCGATGCCAGCAGTGTATGGAGCAGGATGGAGTGGTAGGTGCAGTGTAAGTGTGCATGTCTGTTTATCTGGTCGTCTTAGGCCGGACAAGAGAGCAGTGCCAGGATTGGGTGCGGAGCTGGTGCCCCAGTGCATGCTGGGACTTGAGGTGAGACAGAGAAGAGGCCCGAGGTGGCAGCAAAGCCATTTGTTTATTTCATTATTATTCCCCCATCACGCCCCACCCTCCATCTACTTCTTCAGTACTGCAACAGCTGCCTCTGGGTTCTGCCCTCTTTTCCTCACGGAAAAAGAACAACTGATGGACAGAATGTTGAACAATATTAAACATTCACCCCAGTACAGAGATCTGGGCCTAAATACATCGTTTTTAGCTCCCCATGCGATTCCAGTTTAAACCCAGCGATATGCAAATCAGTCTTGACCCTGCTCCCCAAGGGAACAGTCCAGCCTGAACTGTCAGGCTCGGACCCACCTGGACCATAAACAAGCATCCTGGGACCAGTTTCGGCGTTTCACCCCTCATCAGCCAGGTTAGCTTGACTCCAGTGGCATGCGGAGCACGGGAACCACGTCTGTACATACCTGTCCCACTCTGGGTGACAAATGCAAAAAGAACACTTGATGGACAGAATGTTGAACAATGTCAAACATTAACCCCAGTACAAAGATCTGGGCCTACAGTATGAGCTTTCACCACGCCCATCCGTTTTCATTCATTCCTTCATGTGCCTTTCGAAATTCCTTTGTTTTCGTTGGTGAATAGTTTACATGTGTCCCTCTTTTTGCTGTTTTGGTCACGCTCTGGAGATTGGCTCTGTTACAAAGATCACTTCTCTATCGGGCATATATTTTAGTTTTGGTGCACTGCTTTTGCTTTTGCCTTGGCTTGTTTGGCTTTTCGAACTCGCTCAGCCAAGGGCTGTAAATCATGTCCCTATCTTGTTTTTCACTGACTTTGGTTTCACATGTGCTTTTTCAGCCGGAAGCTATGTTGTTTTTCATCCTATAACATTTTTGGTTTCATTAGCTCAAATGTCTAAACCTTAAATAATATACTTTCTTAAGGCAAGTGTACTTTGAGAAGACTATTTACATTGTGCTTTTGACAGCATGATTATTTGGATAAGATTAAAGAGGTAAGCATGCTGTTATTGCTCAGTTTTATGAAAATGGAAGCAGCTTTGAGTTGCACGCTTTTAACTTTTGATGCTTTCTTTTAGGTTTCAATCATCTGTGAAATAAAACCAATATCAAGGGGTGCCTCCTTCTGCTCTCCAAACACAATATGTAACGTGAGGCTACTTAACAATATATTCTGCAAGTAGACAGTGCAACAACACCTCAGAACCACTTCAGCATCAGCATAGCACCACTTCAGCACTGGTCAGCGTCACTCAGCACCACTGCAGCAGCACCACTGCAGCACAACCTGAACATTACTCAGCTGCACCTGAGCACCACCACACCAGCGCAGCACCACCTCAGCCCCAGTGAAGCATCACCTCAGCACTACCTCAGCATGAGTGCAGCACCACCACCTGAGCATCAGCGCATCACCACCACCTCAGCATCAGTGCAGTACCAGCACAGCATCACTCAGCACCACCACAGCATTACTCAGCACCAGCTGAGCACCCGTGCAGCATCTCCTTAGCATCGCTCAACACCATCACAGTACCACCTCAGCATCAGCACAGCACCACGACCGCATCAATGCAGCACCAACTCAGCACCAATGCAGGCCCCCCACAGCATCAGCATAGGACAACCTCAGCACCACCTCAGCAGCAACTCAGCATCACTTCAGCATTAGCGCAGTGCCACTCAGCACCAGTGCAGCATCACCTCAGCACCAGTGCAGCACCAACCAAAGCATCACTTAGCACCACCTAAGATCACTCAGCAACACTTCAGTATCACCTGAGCACCACTTCTGCACATGCACACCACCACCTCAGTATCACTCAGCACCACCTTAGAACCAGTGCAGCACCACCTCAGCACCAGCGCAACTCCACCTCAGCAGCAGTTCTGCAGCAATGCACCACCACTTCTGCATCAGTGCAGCACCACCTCAGTATCAGCGCAGCATCACCTCAGCACAGCACCAACTCAGTATCACCTGAGCACCAGCTCAGCACTTTCTAAGCACCAGTGCAGACCCACCTCAGCACCAGCACAACCCCACCTCAGCAGCAGTTCTGCAGCAACGCACCACCACTCCTGCATCAATGCAGCACCACCTCAGCATCAGCGCAGCATCACTGCAGCACAGCACCAACTCAGCATCACTCAGCATAACTCAGCACCACCTCTGATCAGCACAGCACCACCTCTGATCAGCACAGCACCACCTCAGCATCAGCACAGCACCACCTCAGCATCAGCACATCACCACCTCCTCATCAGTGCAACACCAGCAGTGCGTCACCAACTCAGTAACAGCACAGCACCACCTCAGCACCAGTACAGCACCACCTCAACATCAGCACAGCACCATCTCAGCATCAGCACAGCACCACCTCAGCATCAGTGCACCGCCACCAGGACAAATCCACCGCAGCACAAGCGCAGCCCCACCTCAGCATCAGCGCAGCACCACTTCAGCATCACAGCACCAACTCAGCATCGCTCAGCACCACCTGAACACCAGTGCAACACCACAGCCTCAGCATGATTAAGCACCACCACAGCATCACTCCGCATCAGCACAGCATGACTCAGCACCACCACAGCATTATTCAGCACCACCTCAGCACCAGCACGCATCTCCTCAGCATCACTCAAAACCACCACAGCACCACCTCAGCATCAGCGTGCACCACCTCAGCATCAATGCACCACGAACCAGCGCAGCACCAACTCAGCACCAGCACAGGCCCGCCAGAGCATCAGTGCAGCACAACCTCAGCATCAGCGCAGCACTACCACAGCAGCCACTCAGTACCAATGCAGCACCACTTCAGCATTATCACAGCACCACCTCAGCACCAGTGCAGCACCACCTCAGCATCAGCGCAGCTTCACCTCAGCACAGCACCAACTCAGCCGTCACTCAGCATCACCTGAGCACCAGCTCAGCACCACCACCTCAGCATGACTCAGCAACACCACAGGATCACTCAGCACCACATGAGCACCAGTTCAGTACTAGTAGCTAAACATTGTCCTGGAAGCCCTGAGAGGAATCCCTGATACCAAAACCTTTCGTAAACAACTAGAAACTCATCTCTTCAATGACTAAGTTGGATCCCCTCCCTGGGCCTAGTGCTGGGGCACTCTAGCAGTAGCTGTGCGTTTACAAATCCCAATAATAATGCATTCACCAACACAGCTGAGCACCACCAAAGCATGACTCAGCACCATCTCAGCATCACTCAGCACCCCCTCAGTATCACTCAGCACCACCTGAGCACCACCTCCACACAAGCACACCATCACCTCAACACCACCTCAGTTGTATTCAGCACCACCTCAGCACCAGTGCAGCATCACCTCAGCATCAGCGCAGCATCACCTCAGCACCCTCTCAGCATCAGAACAGCAGCACCTCCTCATCACTGCACCACCACCAGTGCAGCACCAACTCAGCACCAGCACAGCACCACCTCAGCACCAGCGCAGCATCACCTGAACATTAGCACAGCACCACCTCTGCATCAGTGCACCACCACCAGTGCAGCCCCACCTCAGCAGCAACTCTCACCAATGCAGCCCCACTTCAGAATTAGCACAGCACCACCTGAGCAACAGTGAAGCATCGCCTAAGCACCAGTGCAGCATCACCTAAGCACCACCACTATCTCAGCATCTCTCAGAACTACCTGAGCACTAGCACAGCATCACCTACGCACCACCATAGCCTCACTTAGCACCTCCTCAGTATCACTCAGCACTACCTTGGCACCACTCCCGCACACACACGCCACCACCTCAGTAACACTCAGCACCACCTCGGAACTAGTGCAGCACCACCTCAGCATAGCACCATCTCAGCATCAGCACAGCACCACCTCCTCATCAGTGCACTAACCACCAGTGCAGCACCAACTAGGCACCAGCACAGCACCAACACAGCATCACCTCAGCATTAGCACAGCACCACCTCTGCATCAGTGCACCACCACCATTGCAGCCCCACCTCAGCAGCAACTCAGCACCAATGCAGCCTCACTTCAGCATTAGCACAGCACCACCTGAGCACCAGAGCAGCATCACCTAAGCACCAGCGCTGCACCATCTCAGCATCACTCAGAACCACCTGAGCACAAACACTGCATCACCTGAGCACCACCACAGCCTCACTCAGCACCACCTCAGTAACACTCAGCACCACCTCAGAAGCAGTGCAGCACCACCTCAGCACCAGCACAGAATGAAGAAGTGAAGAAAGTTCTTAATAAAGCGCACTGCGACCAAGCGGCTTCCTGGCGCTGAGAGTGGAGAGCTAAAGAGAATGGAATTTGCCGAAAGGAGATCAGCCGGAGTACGCTATGGAGAACAGATGTGTCTTAAGGGCTTTACGGAATTGGGGGTAGGTTGGGATAGACCTGATTGACAGAGGGAGGCTGTTCCAGAAACGAGGAGCTAATACCGAGAATCTGGTGCCTCCAGTTTTTGATCTACAAAACCGCGGAACATTAAGGAGGAATTGGTTGGAAGTACGAAGGACACGGGTGGGAGTATAAGGGATGATGAGTAAATTGATGAAGGCTGGGGCAATACGAATGCGGGCCATGAAAGCCAGGCAGCCCATCTTAAAAAGAGATCTCTGGCAGATGGGGAACCAGTGAAGGGATTTCAGAACAGGCGTGATGTGAGAAGATTTGGGCAGGTGATGGATAATTCGAGCAGCCTGGTTCTGAATGGCCTGCAATCGGCGCAGTTCGTTGGCCGGGATGCCCACGTAGAGACTGTTCCCGTAATCGAGACGGGAGAGAATCATTGCTAGCATAATAAGTTTGAGGGCATCGGTGGAAAAGAAACGGGCCACTTTCCGAAAAATACGGAGGGAAAGAAAACATGAAGAAACAACAGAGCCAATCTGGGCATGCATGGAGAGGTCCCCTCTGACTTTGATGCCCAAGGTCTTTGCCGAGGCCGCTGGTATGGGCGGAGGGCCAAAGATGGGGGGCCAAAAGGCAGACGACCAAGGGGAGATGGAATGGTCAGTCAGGACCAACTCCGTCTTGTCCAGATTGAGCTTAAGTTGGTTACAGTTCATCCACTCCGAGATGAAAACAAGAGTGGAATGAAATTTAGGTAGGGAGTGCAAGGGGGAGGAGAGGTCAAAGACAAGCTGGAGGTCATCCGCATAGTTATATACGGAGACCCCCATGTCAAGGAGGGAAAGGATAAGGGGACGAATGTAAAGATTAAAAAGAAGAGGGGACAAGGAAGAACATTGGGGGACCCCACAGGGGACTAAGCGGGCTGGGGCAATGTGGCCAGAGAGATGGACAGCCTGAGTCCGTCCTTTAAGAAAGGAGGTGAGCCAAGAGAGGGCAGTACCCCGAACGCCCGCTGCGCTGACACGGCCGAGAAGGATGGAATGGGCGACCGTGTCAAACGCAGCGGATATATCAAGGAGCACCAAAGCTTGAGGCAAGTTGTAGTCCGCCTTACTCTTGAGCTCGTCTAGGACGGACAGGACCACTGACTCGGTAGAGTGGGCTGGACGAAAACCCGCTTGGTGGGGGGCCAAGAGATGGTTATCCTCAATGAAGGAGGAGAGACAGGAGGTAATATAGCTCTCCAATATCTTTCCAAGGTAAGGGAGAAGGGAAATGGGTCTGAAATTGGAAGGAAGGGAGGGGTCTGCAACAGGCTTTTTTAATATGGGGCAAACTATTGCTGATTTGAAAAATTGCGGGACAAGACCTGAGAAAATATAAGCATTAAGAAGGGAAAGAGGGGGATCAGGACAGTGAGTGAGAAGCTCTCTCAGGATGCGAGCTGGAGCACAGTCAGCCGGGGAGCCTGACTTCACTTTCTGAAGTAGAGCCAGAAAGGAATTTAAAGAGATGGGTGGAAACTGATCAAGAAACGAGGAGGACAGGGGAAGTGAAGGGGAGGGAGGAGAGAGAAGGGATGAATTTGTTGGAGGGATATTGGATTTGATCTTTGCGATATTTTCTAGAAAAAAGTTGTTAAGAGACAGACAAAGAGCTTGAGAGGGGACAGGGTTGGAATTGGCTCTATCCGAAGCAACTAAGATGCGGACTATGGAAAAAATGTCCTTAGGTTTGTTAGCTGATAGAGATATTCTCTCCGAAAAATACGTAGTTTTGGCTAAGAGAATAGCCTTCTTGTAATTGACCAAAAGAAGCTTATATTTGGCTCGCAGAGAGGGACAGTAATTGCGTCTCCAAAGGCGTTCGGAGCGCCTAAAGTCCAATTTAAGGATTTTCAATTCGTCTGTGAACCATTTTTGGGCGTCATGGGGGCGGCAGATCTTAACTTTTCTAAGGGGGGGCGACGCGATCACAAGTGGAGGACAACCACTGATTCACAGCGTCTGCTTGAAGATCAAGAGAAAGAGTGCCTAGATCAGGAGGAGAAGCAGTAAGAGAGGAACAGAGAAAGTTGAGATCAACCCGATTCCAATTACGAGCTGTAACATTCTTGGACAAAGGGGTTTTTTCTTGGGCTCCAAGCTCAATGAGATCAAAAAATGATCGGACCAGGTGCAGGGGAGGACTGTGGGGGAAAGAATAGTACAGCTGGCTGACCATATCTGATCTAAGGTATGGCCATGGACATGGGTAGGGGAGTGAAGGTGAGAGAGAAAATTAAGACACTGAAGAGTAGCTGAGAAGTCTTTGGAGGGCAGATCCTCCCTAGGGTCCCCTGGCCAATAATTAAAATCTCCGAGAAGGAGCACAGAGGAATTATTGACCACAAGCGTGGCAGTAACTCTTGTAAGTCAGGCACAAAGGTAGGCATATTCTGGGGGGGAAGATACATTAGAACTATTGTGATGGGAGCTAAAAGGTTAACTGAGCGGGCAACCAGAATCAGTGCAGCACCACCTCCTCATCAGTGCACCACCACCAGTGCAGCACCAACTAAGCACCAGCACAGCACCACCTCAGCACCAACGCAGCATCGCCTCAACATTAGTGCAGCACCACCTCTGCATCAGTGCACCACCAACAGTGCAGCCCCACCTCAGCAGCAACTCAGCACCAGCCCCACTTCAGCACCACCTGAGCACCAGTGCAGTATTTCCTAAGCACCAGCACAGCAGCATCTCAACATCACTCAGAACCAACTGAGCACTAGCACACCATCACCTGAGCACCACAAAGCATCACTCAACACCACCTTAGTATCACTCTGCACTACCTCAGCACCACTTCTACACAAACACACACCCCCTCAGTAACACTCAGCACCACCTCAGAACCAGTGGAGCTCAACCTCAGCTCCAGCACAGCCCCACCTGAGCAGTAACTCAGCACCAACGGAGGACCAGTTCAGTATCAGTGCAGCATCACCTCAGCATCAGCGCATCATCACCTCAGCACAGCACCAACTCACCATCACCTTAGCACCAGCGCAGCACCACCTGAAAATCAGCAGAGCACCATCTCAGCATCAGCAGAGCACCACTTCCTCATCAGTGCATCACCACCAGTTCAGCACCAACTCAGGATCAGTGCAGCACCACCTCAACATCAGCCCACACCTTCAATGCACCACAACCAGCACAGCCCTACCTCAGCACTAGCTCAGCCCCACCTCAGCAGCAACTCAGCACCAATGCAGTACTACTACATCATCAGTGCAGCACACCTCAGCATCAGCACAGAATCACCTCAGCACAGCACTAACGCAGCACCATCACCTCACCATGACTCAGCACCACCACAGCATCACTCAGGACCAGCACAGCATCATTCAGTGCCACCAAAGCATCACTCAGCTCCAACTCAGCACCAGTGCAGTATCTCCTCATTATCACTCAACACCACCACAGCACCACCTCAGCATCAGCACAGCACCACCTCCTCATCAGTGCAGCGCCACCAGTTCAGCTCCAACTCAGCATCAGTGCAGCACCACCTCGGCACCAGCGAGTACCATCTCAGCACCAGTACAGGCCCACCACAGCTCCAGGGCAACCACACCTCACCAGCAGATTAGCAGCAACGCAACACTACTTCAACATCAGTGCAGCACCACCTCAGCTCAGCATCACTTCAGCAGAGCCCCAACTCAGCATCACCTAAACACCAGCTCAGCACGCCTGAGCACCAGTACTGCAACACCACCTCAGCATGACTCAGCAACACCACAACATCACTCAGCACCACATCAGCATCACTCAGCACCAACACAGCACCACCTCCTCATCAGTGCACCAGTGCAGCACTAACTCATCATCAGCACAGCAGCACCTCAGCATCAGCACAGCACCAGCTCAGCACCATCTGAGCACCAGTGCAGCACCACCATCTGAGCATGACTCAGCACCATGTCAGTATCACTCAGCATCACCTGAGCATCACCTCCGCACCCGCATACCACCACCTGAGTATCATTCAGCATCGCCTGAGCATGATCTCTGCACCAGCACACCTGCGACACACATAAAAAGCGGACAATGCCTCTCTGGATTGTTTTTGTGCAGGAAGGTGTTCCTTTCTGCACAAAAACAATCCTGCTTACAAGGCAGGCACCCTCGCACAATAGTGGAAGGGTGCTTGTGTTGGCGCTAGACAGCTCATTGTGTGCCAGCGCAGGGAAAACACAGTAATGTGCCGTATAATGTTAGTGCTGAGTTATTTTTTCATAAATATGCTCTAAGGTGGTTTCGGTATCTTCGACTTAACCTCAGAAAGAAAAGTAAAATTGAGACATTAATGTCCCTTTTACATAGGGTTGTGTGTCTGAAGTCAACAAAACCTTTTTCCGACCGTTTCCGATTTCTTTTTTAATGCCATTAAAGATGTTTCACTACTGGTTTTCCTCTCAGTGACTTCCATTGCTTCAATTACATATTTTGTACCTCCTCATCCCATTCCTTATATCATGAGCTGTGTGCACACCCTGTAGAAAGGCACCGGCTACCTATCTAAGGGAGAAAAAAATCAAACCCCTCTCCCTTCACTTGACCCCATAGAGGATCAACCCTAGCCTGAAACTGTTTGATTTGATGTGATCATCGAGAAACCAAATAAATAAAAAGATTTTTTTCAAACCCTTGCCAGAAACCTCCTAAATTGAGGTTAGTTCGAGGATGCGATGAAGAGGTAACGCTGTGTTTGCTAACTGATAATCCCAATAGTTCTTTTCTACTTGTCCCCTTACCGGTAACCCTCCTGCCCTCCTTATTATGTGCCTGGCTTCAATTGTGGTCTGTTGGTAGTCGACCCAGGTGATTTGTCAGTAGAGGTGGTTCTTTATCAATGCATCAAGCACAGACACACCCACGCCCGTAAGTACATATGCACATAAATTCAGACAACCATGGAAGTACACGGGGTTGCAAAGATAGATGCGCAAAAAAGCTTAGAGTCACATCCCATGCACAGATACAAATTCCAAAAACACACATGGGCACACAAATGTACACATACACAGTGATTTGGAAACAAGTAGAAGCAGATGGTGTGCTTGGCCGGGCTCCTGAACCAGAATGTGTTCCATACATTTCACAGCAGTTTGGGTACTAGCGGCTGCCAGCAAAAACAGAATTACACCTCGGATTACAGCGCAGGGAGCAGGAATGTTTCCTCAAACATTCGCTTTGTGAAGGAGCCAGTCAAAATAGGGAGAGAAAGTGAAGAAAAAAACTAAAATGGAAAGAAATGTGATTATTTTATATGAGGGGCGAACCAAGGGTGCAGTGCCTCTGGGCAGCGAGAGGGGGCAGTTGCAAGGTCTTTTATCTCACTACTAGGCCGTCGTTCACTAAGACACCAAGAGGCAGTGAGAATGTGATGTAGGACCCTGGCACTGGATGACAGGGCCTCTCTGTCTAAAGAAAGCACCGTGGAGACTCCAGCCTCACTGGTGCTTCAGAGGCTGTGAATGCACAGATCGACGTATTGTGGAAGTCAGTATATGCCCTCTGACTCCCGTCTTGCTCACTTTGTACCCTTGGGCATGTAGCTCAATCAAACCTGCTCTTGACTAAACTTGTCTTAATCACACACCTGCTCTGACTGCCGCCCATTACCTCTTCAATCCTACCTCGTCCCGGTATGTTCTGAAATTAGGTAGTCACACCTCCTCGCAAGCCCCACACTACTAAGCCAAACAATGAAACGATATCCACCCAACACCTACCAGCACACTGCCTCTACCCAACACCTACCAGCACACTGCCTCCACCCCCAGCTACCAGCACACTGCCTCCACCCAACACCTACCAGCACACTGCCTCCACCCCCAGCTACCAGCACACTGCCTCCACCCAACACCTACCAACACACTGCCTCCACCCCCAGCTACCAGTACACTGCCTCCACCCAAGACCTAGCAGCACACTGCTGCCCCCCAACTACCAGCACACTGCCTCCACCCAACACCTACCAGCACACAGCCTCCACCCAACACCTACCAGCACACTGCCTCCACCCCCAGCTACCAGCACACTACCTCCAGCCAACACCTACCAGCACACTGCTGCCCCCAGCTACCAGCACACTGCCTCCACCCAACACCTACCAGCACACTGCCTCCACCCAACACCTACCAGCAGACTGCCTCCACCCAACACCTACCAGCACACTGCCTCCACCCCACCTACCAGCACACTGCCTCCACCCAACACCTATCAGCACACTGCCTCCACCCCACCTACCAGCACACTGCCTCCACCCAACACCTACCAGCACACTGCCTCCACCCAACACCTACCAGCACACTGCCTCCACCCAACACCTACCAGCACACTGCCTCCACCACCACCTACCAGCACACTGCCTCCACCCCCACCTACCAGCACACTGCCTCCACCCAACACCTACCAGCACACTGCCTCCACCCCACCTACTAGCACACTGCTTCCACCCAACACCTACCAGCACACTGCCTCCACCCCCAGCTACCAGCACACTGCCTCCACCCAACACCTACCAGCACACTGCCTCCACCCCAGCTACCAGAACACTGCCTCCACCCAACACCTACCAGCACACTGCCTCCACCCCCAGCTGCCAGCACACTGCCTCCACCCAACACCTACCAGCACACTGCTGCCCCCCCAGCTGCCAGCACACTGCCTCCACCCAACACCTACCAGCACACTGCCTCCACCCAACACCTACCAGCACCCTGCCTCCACCCAACACCTACCAGCACCCTGCCTACACCCAACACCTACCAGCACACTGCCTCCACCCCCACCTACCAGCACACTGCTTCCACCCAACACCTACCAGCACACTGCCTCCACCCAACACCTACCAGCACACTGCCTCCACCCAACACCTACCAGTACACTGCCTCCACCCCACCTACCGGCACACTGCCTCCACCCAACAGCTACCAGCACACTGCCTCGACCCAACACCTACCCGCACACTGCCTCCACCCAACACCTACCAGCACACTACCTCCACCCCCACCTACCAGCACACTGCCTCCACCCAACACCTACCAATACACTGCTTCCACCACCCCCAGCTACCAGCACACTGCCTCCACCCCCAGCTACCAGCACACTGCCTCCACCCAACACCTACCAGCACACTGCCTCCACCCAACACCTACCAGTACACTGCCTCCACCACCGCCTTCCAGCACACTGCCGCCATCCAACAGCTACCAGCACACTGCCTCCACCCCTATTCCCGCGATGCGACCTGTTCACCGGGGATTATGAAAAGGAGGGGGAGACGCGTTAGGGCCAGCCCCGACCATTCTTTTCTCAAGGGTGTAGCCGGTTCAGTCCAAACAATTCTTTCGCCAGCCACCCAGTAAACATGATGGGGGCAGATCTCCTTGTCCATGTAAGCCAGTCACAGGACCCCCTTCCTTCAAAGGAAGCAACTGTTTTGTTTCTTGGTAATACGCGCCTGTCCAGAATCAGAGGGTGTTGAGCCGGTGGTGAGTCTCGAACCTAGCACTGCAAGTTCAGAGTTAGGAGCTTTAACCAGTAGGCCAGATTGTCTACTTATCTGTCCCTTCCACGAGTCCGAGTTTGCGAGAAACAGGCCTCCCTTTTTTATAAGTCTGTAGGGCTCCATTCGTTGCCGAAACTCCCTTGTTTCGTACCCTACTTGTGGAAGGTATAAACGAGGCAATGGTCTTGGCTAAGTGGGTACTAATGAAGGTGGTCGCCGCCATGATATCTTGCTAATTATGCGAAGGACCACGCAGATGCGTAACGCACAATGATGGGGCATATAATGAGGAACCCTCCGGTCTCCCATGTCTGTCAGATATTCATTGTTCAAGGGCTGACTAGGAACCCCTGAAGGATTTGGGACCGACCCCTAAAAGAGTGGGGGCCGCCTGTGCAGCGTTGCCCTTCTGGGACCACGCTAATTAAGAAAACAGGGTTAAATCTAAAAAATATATAATAAGAGATTTTGGGCCCGATGTAGGTCGCCAAATACCGGTCGGTAACGGCCGATTTCGGCCGTTACCGACCGATATTTGAAGATGGAGATGTAGGGGCATGTTAAAATACAGAATCGGTAATGTGACCGATTCTGTAAAATACCAAGGGCCAGATGTAGGTAGCCAAATACCGGTCGGTAACGGCCAAAAATCTGTAATTTCGGCCGTTACCGACCGGTATTTGGACATTGAGATGTAGGGCGTCCAAAAATTCCCGATTCGGTAAAAATTCCGATTCGGTAGATTTACCGTATCGGAAAATATTCGAATCGGTAAAAGTACCGAATCGGAAAATTTACCGAATCGGAAAATATACCGAGTCGGTTAATGTTCCGAATCGGTAAAATTACAGAATCGGAAAATATTCCGAGTCGGTAAATGTTCCGAATCGGTAAATGTTCCGAATCGGTAAATGTTCCGAATCGGTAAATGTTCCGAATCGGTAAATATACCGAATCGGAAAATAAGAAATGGAAAAAGTAACACCCTTGAGATGTAGGTGACCCATAAAATACCGATTTTGTTGCAAAATCGGTATTTAAGAGTCGGTATTTAACATGGGTTGAAAGCAGGTGGTAACCAGGTACAGCCTATAAAATAGGGCCCCAAAATGCAACACTGTAACCAGAATGGCGGCATTCTACGTCATAGCAAGGCGGCTACGACTACAGGCAGCAGGAGAGAGGGAATGGAGAAGGGAGGAGCAGGTCTACAGGCAGAGGATTACACTCTTCCAACTGACAGAGCCAAAGATACTGCAAAGATACAGACTGCACCCCCAAACCATCATGGACCTGAGCAGGGACCTGCACCCACTCCTGGAGCACCCAAAACCAAGGGCCCACGCTATCCCACCCCATGTGCAGGTGCTCTGTAGCATACACCTGCTTGCATCTGGGAGTTACCAGAGTGTTGTTGCTGCGGTAGGTGGGGTGTCCCAGAGCTGCCTGTCCCGTTTCTTCAGGAAGTTCCTGGATGCCATGATGCAAAGAATGAAGCATTACATCCACTTCCCAGACACTGATGCGGACCTGCTCCGGACCAAGACTGACTTTTACCTCATGGCAAATTTCCCACACGTGATTGGCTGCATTGATGGCACCCACATCCCAATATGCCCACCTGCTGCCACTGAGCACATATACAGGAACAGGAAGTCATCACACACAATAAATGTACAAGTAATCTGTGATGCTAAGTACATGATCACAAATATAGTGGCCAGGTACCCAGGAAGCAGTGGGATCTACACCCGCCTGACAGCGGGGGAATTTGGGGAAGGATACCTGCTAGGTAAATTACTGTGTGACACTCCCTTGATAGATGATGCAGACGTATGTTAATGTGTGCCTGTGAGTAATATTTTTCCCCTTTCACATTAGGGGATAGTGCATATGCACTCCGTTCCTTCGTCCTGACACCCTACCTCAACCCCACGACCCCCAGCCAGAGACGATACAATGTGGCACATAAATCCACCCGGAACATCGTGGAGCGCACCTTTGGCCTCCTGAAGAGCCGGTTCTGCTGCCTCCACAAAACTGGGGGGGGGGGGGCACGGCAGTACTCACCAGTAATATGCTGTAAGATCATTGCAACCTGTGCAATGTTGCACAACCTCGCAACTAAGAAGGGCACAGATGTGGAATTGGAGGACTATGAAGACCATGACGATGAGCAGGCACTACCAGCAGCCAACATAGTAGGAGTACCAACACCCACAGACGGAAGACAGAGACGGGCAGAGATCACACACAACTACTTTTGAGTAAGTATAGAGACAAAGCATGTGTTGTAATGCAATGCACGTAGTTTATTTGGCACTACGTTAAATGTCTGAAGACACAATTGTTACATCCTAAGTGTGCCTAGCACAACTGGGTGGAGGGGGGTTACCTCACCCTCACATGTCCGACCGAATTTGGCAGCCTCACTGCCTGCGTCCATGCACTGCACTGCGTGATGCCTGAGGTTGGCTTAGTTCTATGTCTGCTGTGCCAGCGCCGGTACTCTGGCGTCTGCTGCTCCTCCGTATTTCAAGGATAGGGGTGCTGCTCCTGCTGCTGGTGTTGTCTGTGTCCCCTAAACCTTCAGCTCCTGTGGTGGCTGACTGGTTTGTCAGCAGCACTTCCATTGCTGTAGTGACTCTCCCCATCCCCCTCGTGAGATCAGTGCAGCAGTGCACCAGCCCCTCCTGCATCGCAACTGAACGGCAACACAGCAGTGAAGTCGTAGTTGCAAGACGGTGCATGCCCCTTGTCTGCTGTTGCATGCAATGCCTCTCCCTGCGCCTTTGGGCGCTGTCCTCATGTAGTTCCTCACAAAGTGACATCACACACTGTGACATGTCCCTGACTCCATCGGCCAGATGCTGCACCTTGACCATTGTGGTCTCAAGGCCACGGAAGACACCCTCATCGTGGCCACTCACGCTTGCCTCCCGGACCCAACGACGTTTTGTTCCTCCGGATTGAGTGACAGGAGTGGATGGAAGACCTGCTGCATTTCCTGCCATTGACTCCATTGGGGTCTCACCCTCCCTTTCCTCATCGGAGGATGTTTGTAAGATCCTTAGCGGGGGAACGTCATGCCTCCTGGGCCTGCAGATGTCTGACACCTCTGAGTCTGCTGGTGTGGCAAGTTGTTGTGACTCATGTTGTGGTGAGTCAAGGAGCAGAGGAGATGGTTCAAGTTGCATGGTGGCTGCCTCTGGTGTGGCAGCTGCTTGTGTGCAGGGTGCTGTAGGTGTTGCAGTGCTGGGCCCTGCATCCCTGCCTTCTTCCTCACTCCTCTCCCTTTGGGGATGTGTCTTCTCCCTCTCCTGCATTGACTTGCGTGATGTCTCTCCTGTGGACAGATATGGACAGTGTCTTAGTGGTGCTTTCACCGTGTATTTCACTATTAAATCACATTATGTTTGCACTATTTCCTGCTCCTCCCCTGTCTCTAATTGTATTGTGTGGCATGCCTGACATTATTTCATGTTGACTGCTCTGATGTGTATTCTTATGACTACCACTCCCATAATGCATTGCAGGTGGATACTGAAGCCTGTACTGGAGTTCCTCAACACACAGCCACATCGGGGGTAGGAGACAGGCAAGGGGTGAGGAATGATGGACATGTCCCTTACCTTTCTTTGATGCAGCTCGGGCTGAGCTGTCTGCATCACCAATCCCTACAACGCACTCTGGCTCCAGTGTGGCCTCTTCGAGCTCTTCCTGATCCGTGAGAGCAGGTGCCCTGTTCTTTCCTCCACCTGTAGCATTGGCCTCTTTCATTCTTGCTGCCAATTTCTTTTTGGTAATGACCCTCCGATCATACCATCTCTTCTTGAGATCGTCCACTTCCCTGGTTGTCACTCCTATTGCGTTAACTTTTGTTTGGATCCCCAGCCTCTGCTACCTGCAGAGACTGCTTTCCAAATATCTTGGAGTAGTGCTTTACCACCTCCTCCACCAGCACCTTAATTTCACCTGTGCTGAACTTCATCTTCCTCTTCCTCTCTGCACCTTCCCTCTGGGAGTCTTGGGAATCCATTTGTTAGTCCTGCACAGCACAGCTCAGCTTCACAACAGCCTGTCACTGTGTAACTGCTCTCCTGTGTGATCAGGTACTCTGCACCTGCATTGGTGTGGCCACTTCCTGGTTGTGGGGTGGGGTGGATGCACAGGATTGGTAGATTGCTCTGTTGGTTGGCTGAGGGGCGGGGCGGAGGCACGTGATTGGTTGATAGATCAACTGCCTGCTTTTTTGTATCTCCTACTCGGTAATTACCGATTCGGAATTTACCGATTCGGTATTTTAGAATCGGTAAAAATGAGTTACCTACATCTGGCCCCAAATCTGTAAAATTACCGATTCTGTATTTTGGCATGTAGGTAGCACTGCAACCAGTGCTACAGGGGTCTAAGAATTCGTTATTTACCACCAGCTAGAAGTTGGTGGTAAATAATGAAAACACTTTAAAAAGCATTTTTTTTGCTTTTTAAACAGTGCCATGTTGCAGACATACATGCCCTTAGGGCATGTATGTCTGCAACAAGTGCACCCATACACATTTGAGGGGTGCAACAGGGTGTCAAAGTGACACCCTGCCACCCTTCAATGTTTCCCCCATTTACCGAATCGGTATTTACCGATTTGGTAATTGACATTCATTCCTATGGGCCTCCAAGCCCATAGGAATCAATGGCAATTACCGAATCGGTAAATACCGATTCGGTAATTACCGAAACTTACTGATTCTGTAATTTTTAAAGAAAAATTACCTACATCCCGATTGCCAGTTCTTAAATACCGAATCGGTATGATTCGGTATTTAAGAATCAGTAATCTGGGATTACCTACATCGGGCCCTTTCTGTTTTATTTCGTATAATATGGATTGCAGAGCTGGGATCCAAAGACCTGGTTCTAAAACAGCTCCGTATGCCTGTCTAAGGCTCATCATTAAAATATAAGTGATAACATTTCTAGGTACTACATTGGTCACATAGTGGTCCTACATTTTTTTGGTAAATGAGAGAATCTGAAAAAGTGTACTTATCACCTCTGATCAAGATAGAGATAAGAAAACATTGAACCAAAGGTGCCAATGAAAACAAGCATTGGAAATGCAATCGCTTGCGCCTTTGGTTGAATAAAAGCTATTGGCATTGTAAATGACAATGTGTGATCTGGATTTTGTTAACTGTGGGGACATGAGCCGCTGACATCTGATTGGTTGTGCTGTAGTTGATTTGACAAATGTAACAGTTACATCCTAGGTCCGTTGTTATTTTTAGATGGGTTTTAAGGAAATAGGGCGATGGGGCTTGCAAAGGGATCCCTTGAGCTGACCCTCGGTCATGCTACTGGATTGTTACATGAACCTCCAAGACAAATGTAGCCTCGCTTTTGTGATGGGCAAAAATCTCACAAATGGGCGGACATACTTATATGAATCATGCGCTTACTATGCAATGGAAGTTTAAACCAGTAGCTCAAGCAGAACCTAAACAAGACCAACATCACTGATGAAAGAGAAAAAAGGAAAGTGACAGATGTCTACATGGCGGTCAGGTGCCACATTCTTCCAGTCCAAGAGTTACTACAGAAAATTCAAATGAAATTTACCAAATACTCTGCTGTCTGATAGCTTCTGCTGTTTGACTCAGCTGCTCTGTTTAAGGGGAAGCGTGTAGCTACTAGTGGAAACATAGGGGCGGTAGGTATTGTTTTGGGAATTCAGGGAGATTAAGTGAACTGCGAGTGGAGAGGAGAGAGCGGAAAAGACAAAGTTGTGGACTGAAGCAAAACATATGGCCCATAGTGAAAGGATCCAGGCAGACGGAGCATTCTATGAGGCAGAAAAAAACAGGCCAAAGGCGGGACAAATGTGTGCTTTTAACCGACAAAAACAAAGAAATTTGTAAAGGCAGATGAAAGAATCATTGGTAAGTGCTAGGCGTGTTCATAGCCCATAGACTGAATACCACATATCTCGAAGAAAGAGCATGTGCTGCCTAGGCGAGACCTAAAAAAGGATGGTTCTTCCATGCATCATAAAGCTTATCCAGGGGCTTCTTTGTCAGTGACATTAGACCAGTTGCAGGCCCTTATGAAAACCTTCAACTGAACTTTGAGGAGATTATCCCTTCTTCAGGCTCTATAGTGTTTCAACAACTGCTGGGTCATCCTCCTCCAGACTGTTAGTACATTTGGAATTTTATGTTTTTAGAGACTAGAAGGATTCTGAAAAAACCTGATTTTCCTGTATTTTGGCAAGACTTTATTGTTTAGTCATGTTTGAACTAGAGCTCCTGTATCAAAAAAGCTGGATCCTATGTTATCTAATCTGGCAAGACAATATTCTGTGATATCTGAGGCATATCAAGTGGATTAAAGGGTTGAGGCTACCCCTAAGAAGAGTTATACTAGTCTTAATTTAAGTACAAGAGTGGGGATTTATGCTGACTTTGCTTCTGAATCTACTTTTAAAGACTTTTAGACAGCTGCAACTACTGCTTAGTCAGGTAAGGACTGTTCCATTTTCTTTTCAGGGATGGAATTGCAGGCAAAAGTTTTGTGTAATGTTACTTTTGACATTCTGAAAGCTTTTGCTTTTTCCATTGCCTGAAATCTTACAGCACAGTTCCAAATATATTTAAGAGACTGTTGGACTTGGCCCTTTTTGCAGGGTCACCCGAGAATTTTTTTGCCTTCCTCTGGTATTTTTTCTGAACTGTCGTTGGTGGTTTTAGAACTCTGGGCACTTTATCACTGCTGTTCAGTGCTAAAGTGCATGGGCTCTCTATGGTATACTTGGTAAGATTGGTCTACACCTGTTTGGCGTATTTAATTTACCTATCAGTCCCTTGTAAAGTGGTATCTCATAAACCCAGGGCCAGTAAATTAAATGCTACTGGTGGGCTTGAAGCGCTGCTTGCGGCACCCACCAAAGTAGCTTTTCAAACCTGTCTCAGGCCTTTCCCATTGCAGGGCCTGCACGCTCAGTTTACTGCCGCTGTGACGTGACACATAAAGTGTAGCCATGTCTGTGACTCCCCATTTACTACATTTCATTCACCTCTAACGTAGGCCCTAGCTAGCCCTATGGGCAGTGTGCGGTGTAGGCAAAAGGTAAGACATGTGCCTTAACTGTCCTGGTAGTGGCAAACAGTCTATTTGGTTTCTCACTGCTAGGAGGCTGCCCTCTCATAGGAATGCATTGGGGATTCCTTGATATGTGCCTCAGTGGTAATTCCTGGCATGAGAGGCGTAGCGTGATCAACCTTGGTATGTTTGGAATAGTGGTGATAAATGCTGCGTACTGGTGTTCGCAGATTTATTATAACTATTTTAGAAATGCCGCTTTTAGAAGTGGGCATTTCTGTGTGCTATGTGTCTTTGTGCCTGCCTTTTGTGTATTGACTGTCTGGCTATAGAATGACAGAGGCTGGGGAGGTGCAGTGACTCCAGAGGGTCTGGGTGAGTCAGCGCTAGGGTGAATAGGCCTGATCTGCATTTGAAGTCGTGGCAGGAGTAGCACCTGAACCTGAATAGGGTTGTGCCTGCCTTCCACAATAATGGCTCAGTCCCCCTGTGGTGTGTCTGGGGCCAGGGCCTATACTAAAAATAGAGGTGGGTGTTCACTTGAAAAGATGAGTGTAAGTGCCCCCCAGAAATGATTTGGACTGGGCACAGAGGCCTGTGCCAGGGCGAAGAACAAAGACACTGGGTGATATAAATATTGGGACTGTGACCCCATGTAGGTGTGCTTACTTGGGAATTGGATGAAGAGGACTGATGGGCGCCAGAAGATACTGCCACAAAAGACTTCCCCTCTGCTGGAGGGCCCTGTGGGGAAACAGAGTTTACAACACTGTAAACGCGGTAACTTTACAACGTGGTTGTTACAACGACCGCGTTTTTACCACGCGTGCCAATACATTGCAAGTCATATCAAGGACTTGCTGTAGGAGGCGTGCAATACCAGGAAATGTGTTTTTAAATCCAACATCGTCCCTGCTGTTGCGCAAACAGGAGTAGGAATAGTAATTAATACTATTCCTAAGTCCAGCATGCCACCTACAGCAAGTCGTTGAAATGACTTGCGATGTAACGGCAGGTGTGGTAACAACACAGTCGTTGTAACAGCCGCGCAGTAAAGCCATGCTTAGTGAATGTACGCGATGTAACATCATACATTCAGCCCTGTGTGGCCTGCCTGGGCCCAGCTCGGCCCTGGGTGACCTTGGGCTCAGCGCGTGGTATGCGCTGGATTTTCACCCTGCATTTAGAGATCACGAGGAGAGCACCTCCAGGTCTCTATGTTGTAGACTGGCTGGGTGCTGCTGGGCCACCAGTAGCGCAGGGAGCACTGTGTTTTTAGCCCCTATTGTCGCGGGGCACGTGAATGAGCGTGGTGCAGAGTTGAGGCAGCCGGCTCCTTAAGCCTACTTGTGCCCAGAGCAGCGTGTGGCCGTGCAGCGGGCGTTGGGCTGCAATTCCCAAGCCAAGAAATTGTGGCAACATCGCTCCGTATTCTGTGGCAGAGGTAGGAAGCGTCCAGGATGGGTCTCGGAGACAGAACAGGAAGCCAGGCAGCAGTTGCCTGACTGTGGGTGGAGCTCCCCACTGGAAGGAGGAAGCTGACGAGCTCCTGACAAGAGGTAGCAGCATCTCCCGAGCCCCCGAGATCACGAGGGAGGCCCTGCAGCGCCAAAGTGCACCACTGGGAAGAAAGCCACAGCGAAGCCTGTCCAGGCCTGGTTTCCCCACGAGGTAGTCGCTGGGGTGTCCATACGGAGAGGAGGGGCCTCAGGCAGGTAAGGGGCAGCGGGGACCCGCCTTTGGGGAGAGGAGAGCTCCCGCCATGCAGGAGCAGTGTGGGTGCCTCCCTCCTTTGCTCTCCTATATCGGGAGCATTTTTGTTTTGAGAAGCTCAGGGTGAGCCCTAGACAGAGCCCCCGGCCCCAAAGGAGACATGATTTCCCCAAGAGTTCCGCATTTCCTAAATAGTGGCACAGGAGTAAGGTGCTCTATCGGCGGAGGCTGGTGGAAATCGGAGTTGTTGCGCAAGGCCCTGAGTGTTGGTTTATCCCCAGGGCAAAGAAAACTACTGCCCTATAGGCCCGATGGTCTCAACAAATTGGGATTACATTGTCGAGGCTGCACCCTAGATGTTCAGTAAGGCTGACCTGCATATGTCTAAGAGGGACATGATGTGTTTATGAGTAGTGCCCACTACTATAAGTGTTTACTGGGGTGCACTACCGATAATGTGTTTATGCATAATGTGCTATGCTAAGTACCAGTTTTGTGTTTATGCCTAATGCTTCGTGCTAAGTGCAATATTACCAGTAGTTACTGGTTGTCTTCACTAACCGTGAATTGTGATGCTATGACAGTGGTCTGATTGGCCCTGTGATGTATATAATCCCTGTAAAGTCATGTCAAGTGTCAGTTGGGACAGTGTATATATGTGATTATGTTCTAAGGTGTTTTGATGCATAATACAAAGGCTATTTTTATATAACCTTGTGTGGAGTTTGTTAGAAAGGCGAACCCGGGGGAGGCAGAAGGTGTCTGACTGACCATCCCTGGGTCTACCCCTCCTTCAGAGAAGGGACCGAGCGATGTCGAGGGGCCTCCGACGTGAGGGCCCTCTCCTAGAATCGTACAGCAGAGTAACCCCACCCCTACAAATGTACACCACACGTAGATAGAGTTTTCAATCTTTATCTTGCAATAAGTATCATTTCAATATATACAGCAGATCCCGAGATCTGGAAAGTCTCGTGACAAAGGGGCAAGGTAGCGGGACAGTCTTATGGATGGTCGGTTGCAAGGAGACTCTACGCACAGCTCTCAATCCTCGAGCTGGGGAGTTCCGGAAGGTTGGGCCGCGGCAGCGCCAGCAGGCTCCAAGATGGTTCAGCGAGTGTGGACCGGGGCAGCGCCAGCAGGTTCCAAGATGGTTCAGCGAGTGTGGACCGCGGCAGCGCCAGCAGGTTCCAAGATGGTTCAGCGAGTGTGGACCGCGGCAGCGCCAGCAGGTTCCAAGATGGTTCAGCGAGTGTGGACCGCGGCAGCGCCAGCAGGTTCCAAGATGGTTCAGCGAGTGTGGACCGCGGCAGCGGCAGCAGGTTCCAAGATGGTTACAGCGAAGATGGACCGCGGCAGCGCCAGCAGGCTCCAGGCAGAACAGCAAGGGGAGTTTGTCTCAGGGTCAGCCGCGACAGTGCCAGCAGGGCTTCTCGACTCCGGGATACAACTGCCGTCCTACTCCGGGGCTGGCCCAGATATAGGTCAGGAGTCCTTTGATGTCCGGACCCTCCCGCCTGGGGGTCAGAGGGGCCGGGATGATGGTGTCCAGACACCCAGCAGGGGGGTGGAGCCATCGCTCAGGGAGGCCGGAGGCCGATCGAAACCAGGCATCCGGGGACGGTCGGAGAGCCATCGAAACTCCCCTCTCCTTGTCTCTGGTTGAGTGGCCACTCTACCACCCAGAGGGTTCTTGGTGCCTCGATGGCGGGCTCGCTGGGGCCGTGGCCGCGGCAGGTCCGGGACCACGTGTCTGTGACGTGATGGGCCCAAGATGGCGTCGGGCCTGGAATGAGGGTCCGGGGTGGGCACCGGACCGGTAATGCTGGGGCGGCCCGAGTGTGCCGTGTCAGTGGTGGTGGGCCGTCGGGTGGCGGATCCGGTGGTTTGTAGGTCGTGCAGAGGTGTGCCCGAGGCCGACCCGGGCTGGATGGAGGGCCGATGTCGTCCGGGGCCCGCCATGCGGGAGGGGTAGGACCACGCCACGAGGCCGGGTTCAACACACGTCCCCTCCAGCTGAAGGCAGGGGAGAGTCACCCATCTTCTTGGGGATTCTCCTCGCCAAGGCGGAAGAATCTGGAGAGGCCGTCAGCGTTGGCGTGGTCGTTGCCAGGGCGATGCTCCACGGTGAAGTTCATCCCTTGGAGGGAGATGGACCAACGTAGCAACTTCGGGTTTTCGCCCTGCATCTGCATCAACCACCGCAGGGGCCGGTGGTCGGTCTGTACTCGGAAGTGGGTGCCGAAGAGGTAGGGCCGGAGCTTCTTTAGGGCCCATACGACGGCGAATGCTTCCCTCTCGATGGTGCTCCATCGTTGTTCTCGGGCCAGCAGGCGCCGGCTGATGAAGGCCACAGGAAGGTCGACTCCGTCAGAGTTCATTTGGGAGAGTACGGCCCCAATGCCGTGTTCCGAGGCGTCAGTTTGGACGATGAACTCTCGGCTGTAGTCGGGGGCCTGGAGCACCGGGGCGGTGCACATGGCAGTCTTTAGTGTCTCAAAGGCTACTTGGCACTCGGGGGTCCAGTGCACCTTCGGGGGTAGTCTCTTGGAGGTTAGTTTTGTGAGGGGCCCCACAAAGCTCCCATAGTCCTTTATGAACCGCCGATAGTATCCAGTGAGCCCCAGGAAGGCTCGGACGGCGGTCTGGGTGACGGGGGGCTCCCAGGCCTGGATGGCGTCGATTTTGGGTTGAAGGGGAGCCACTTGGCTGCTCCCCACTTGGTGTCCCAGATAGGTCACGGACCCTTGACCGATCTGGCACTTGCTGGCTTTTATTGTTAGTCCGGCCCGTTGGAGGGCCGTCAGGACCTTCCAGAGGTGGGTCAGGTGCTCGTCCCAACAGAGGCTGTACACCGCAATATCGTCCAGATTGGCGGCACTGAACTCTTCCAGCCCTGCCAGCACCCGATTCACTAGTCTCTGGAAGGTGGCCGGAGCATTCTTCATGCCGAAGGGCAACACGTTGAAGTGGAAGTGGCCATCGGGGGTCGAGAAAGCGGATCGTTCTTGTGCCCCTGGCGTGAGGCCGATTTGCCAGTATCCGGCCGTGAGGTCGAAGGTGCTGAGGTACCTGGCGGCTCCCAGGCGATCGATCAGTTCATCCGCTCGGGGAATGGGATGGGCGTCGGTCCTGGTGACGGCATTCAGTCCCCGGTAGTCGACACAGAACCACAGCTCCGGGGGCACCCCGGGGGCGGCGGCCTTAGGGACTAGGACAACGGGACTGGCCCATGGACTGTCTGAGGGTTCGACTACCCCTAGGGCTAGCATCTTGGAAACTTCGGCTTGGATGCAGGCCCGAACTCGGTCGGGGACGCGGTAGGCTCGGTGCCGCACGGGCGGACTGTCCCCGGTGTCGACGTCGTGAACACACCACTGGGTGACCCCGGGGGTGAGGGAAAATAAGTGCGCAAATTGACCCAGCAGTTTCTGGCAGTCCTGGCGCTGTTTGGGTGTCAAGGCGGGAGAGAGGGAGACCCCCTCGACGGAGCCATCTTTCTCGGAGGTGCTCAGGAGGTCTGGTAGAGGCTCGGAGTCGTCCTCTGCTCCGTCATCGGCAGCCAACAACAGGCTCAGTTCGGTGCGGACAAAGTGGGGCTTGAGCCAGTTGGTGTGTAGGACCCGGAGGGGGTTCCGGGGGGACTCCATGTCCACTAGGTAGGTGACAGGGCTCTTGCGCTCCACCACTTTGAAGGGCCCCGTCCATTTGTCCTGGAGGGCGCCGGGGTCGACCGGGGACATGACCCAGACCTGCTGGCCCAGCTCGAATTCAATGGACGAGGCATTTTCATCATACCAGCGCTTCATCTCCTCTTGGCTGGCCTTCAGGTTGGTTTTGGCCAGTTCCCGGAACTTCCGAGTCTGGTTGCGGAGAGTCAAGAGGTATCGGAAAACATCGGGCGGAGTATCGGAGGCGGCCAGCTCCCAGCCTTCCTTGACCAGGCTGAGGGGGCCTCGCACAGGGTGTCCATATAATAGTTCAAAGGGGCTGAACCCCAGGGACTTCTGGGGTACCTCCCGGTAGGCGAACAGGAGGCATGGCAGCAGAACGTCCCATTTGCGCCGGAGGGGCTCTTCTAGGCCCTTGATCATTCCTTTCAGGGTCCTATTAAATCACTCCACTAGTCCATTCCCTTGAGGGTGATACGGGGTGGTGAACTTATACGTGACCCCGCACTGTTGCCACAGGGCCCGCATATATTTCGATATAAAGTTTGTGCCCCGATCACTTACGACCTCTCGGGGGAAGCCGACTCTAGAGAAGATCCCCATTAGCGCCCGACCCACTACGGGGGCTGTGATAGTCCGGAGGGGGATAGCTTCTGGGTAGCGGGTGGCATGGTCCACCAGGACGAGGATGAAGCGGTGCCCCTGAGAGGTTGGAGGATCCAGGGGCCCAACGATGTCGATCCCTACTCGCTCGAAGGGAGTGGTCACCACGGGAAACGGTTGGAGTGGGGCCTTGATTCTCCCCCCACTCTTTCCGCTGGCTTGGCAGGTCGGACAGGTTCGGCAGTGGTTGTACACATCGCTGCGCATCTTCGGCCAATAAAAGTGGGTCACCAGGCGGCTGTAGGTTTTGTCCTGCCCCAGGTGCCCGGCGAGGGGCACATCATGTGCCATGTTTAAGAGAAAGTCTCTGAAGTGGAGGGGGACGACTAGCACTCGGCCGGCCCCCAGCTCGGCGATCTTTTGTTCACTGTACAGGAGGTCCTGGTCCCAATAGATCCAGTGGGACCCCGAGGAGTCTCCTGTGGGTTGCGTGGCGGCTTGTTGTCGGAGTCCCTCGAGGGAAGGACATGTCTTTTGTTCCCGACGGAACTGCTCGCGGGTGGGGCCCCCTTCTTGGCACCACTGGGCTAGTTCGGGAAGGGGCCCGAGCACGGGAAGTTCTTCATGGTTGGGGCCCTGCGGCCCCAGTTCGGGTTCGGCTGTGGCAGTGGCGGGTGGCAGAGGTGCCGGCCATTCAGGTTCTTCGGGCAGATTGTCTTCGGTTGGGACGGCGTCCCGGGTGAACATGGAGCGGGTCGTTACGCAAACCCATTCAGGAAGGCCTAGCATCCCCAGATGCTCTTTTCGCTCGATCTGTGCCCAGGGGGAACTTTCCAGGTCGTTCCCTAGGAGGCAGTCCACCGGGGCATCGTCTCGGACGGTGACTTTCAGCATGCCGGACACTCCTCCCCACTCGAAGGGGATGCGAGCCATCTGGCACAGGCTCTCGGAATTGTCCGCTGACTGGACAGGGCACAGAATGTGGGGCAAGATTTGTTCTGGGGTCACCAGATGGCAGCGGACGGCGGTTATGCTGGCCCCCGTGACACGGAGAGCCTCGGCCCGGCGTCCGTTGATGGTGACCCACTGGCGGTACTTCTGGGTGTTGATCGGAATCTGGTCTCGGGGGATCATGTCTTTGTCGCCCAGGGAGGCGAGGCACATGGCCGCGGACTCCCATTCTTCTGGTTCCATAGGGACCTCTTCTTCTTCATCCTTTTCTTCGCTCAGAGCGGCTGCAGCGATTTGTCGACCGGGGGACCCGGTGGTGCCGGGCCGCTGGTTCATGGGGCAGAGAAGATCATTGGCATAGTGCCCCAGCCGCTGGCATCTGTGGCACGTAACGTTGGGGCGTGGCCCTGGTCGGGCTGGATGGGCCCCCCTTGGGCTGGAGGCTGGTGTAGAGGAGGCAGGCGAAGACCCCGGCGGGAGGTCTTGGCCTCAGCTGATGCCAGACCCGCCGCCTCGCGGCCGGTGGTTCCCCGGGGACCCTCGTCCGTTTTCTCCTGTGGTGTTCCGGTGGACGCGGTTGCCCGCCCACCGATCTGCTTCGACCGCTAGCTTTCGCGGCTCGGTCAACTTACTGTCGAGGAGGTGCTGTCGTAGTTCAATGAAGCAGTTGTTGGAGAGGTGCTCCCATAACATAAGGTCGACCAACTGCTGGTAGGTAGTGACCTGACTGCCTTTGACCCACCCCTCGAAGGCTCTGCTAAAAAAGTTCACATATTCCACCCAAGTGGTACCGGGGATTTTTTTACAGTCTCGGAACCTCTGTCGGTACATTTCGGGGGTGAGTCCGTAGCGCGTGAGTAGGGCCGTCTTCATGTGTTCATAGGAGGTCATTTCGGTGTCAGGGAGTTCCAACAGGGCGTCCCTCCCTTCGTTGACGAACTTTCCCCACAGGCCGGCACCCCAATCCTTCAGGGGCACCCGATGGGCAGTCATGGCCACCTCGTAGGCCTTGAACCATTGCTGGATATCATCGTTCTTGTAGTATTCTTTGACTACATCTTTCGGTAGGTGAACCTTGGTGTCCACGGGAGGGGCCGAGGTCTTGGCCCCGGCCGCGCTATCTTCGTTGATCTGGGCCTTGATTTCTAGTTCTCTCAGGCCTCGTTCGTGTTCATATGCTAGTCGTTTTTCTTCGAGGTCACGTTGTCTCCGTTTCTCTTGTAGATCCCCCTCCAGCCGTAGTTGCTCGAGGGCTATCTTTTTCTCCGCTAGCTGGAGTTCTCCGTCTAACCGGAGTCGTGCAAGCTCCACTTCGTGTAGCCGGTTGCGCTCTCGTTCTCGAGCGTCTTCATAGATGAGGTCCGCGTTTAGTGTTGCGGTTCTTTCCCCCGTCGGGGGTGCGCTGCTTTCCTGTTGCCCGTTTGGGCTATTCTCCTCTTGGGGTGGTCTGTCTCGGGTTTCCACCCAGGCTTGTAGGGCCGATTTGAAGTCCTCTTTTGTGCTCAGGCCAGTGGTAGCGATACCCATGTCTTTACAGAATGGTTTTAGTTCTTTGTGGCTGTATTCTTCTATCTTCTCTTTCTGGAATTCGGCAGGTAGGTTGGTTCCTTGGGTCGTCATGGTCTCTGTGTGTTTTTCCGTCGTAGCGGGTAGATCACTCTCTGTACGATTTTGCGTTGGCTCGGATCCCACCGCTGCCACCAATGTTAGAAAGGCGAACCCGGGGGAGGCAGAAGGTGTCTGACTGACCACCCCTGGGTCTACCCCTCCTTCAGAGAAGGGACCGAGCGATGTCGAGGGGCCTCCGACGTGAGGGCCCTCTCCTAGAATCGTACAGCAGAGTAACCCCACCCCTACAAATGTACACCACACGTAGATAGAGTTTTCAATCTTTATCTGGCAATAAGTATCATTTCAATATATACAGCAGATCCCGAGATCTGGAAAGTCTCGTGACAAAGGGGCAAGGTAGCGGGACAGTCTTATGGATGGCCGGTTGCAAGGAGACTCTACGCACAGCTCTCAATCCTCGAGCTGGGGAGTTCCGGAAGGTTGGGCCACGGCAGCGCCAGCAGGTTCCAAGATGGTTCAGCGAGTGTGGACCGCGGCAGCGCCAGCAGGTTCCAAGATGGTTCAGCGAGTGAGGACCGCGGCAGCGCCAGCAGGTTCCAAGATGGTTCAGCGAGTGTGGACCGCGGCAGCGCCAGCAGGTTCCAAGATGGTTCAGCGAGTGTGGACCGCGGCAGCGCCAGCAGGTTCCAAGATGGTTCAGCGAGTGTGGACCGCGGCAGCGCCAGCAGGTTCCAAGATGGTTCAGCAAGTGTGGACCGCGGCAGCGCCAGCAGGTTCCAAGATGGTTCAGCGAGTGTGGACCGCGGCAGCGCCAGCAGGTTCCAAGATGGTTACAGCGAAGATGCACCGCGGCAGCGCCAGCAGGCTCCAGGCAGAACAGCAAGGGGAGTTTGTCTCAGGGTCAGCCGCGACAGCGTCAGCAGGGCTTCTCAACTCCGGGATACAACTGCCGTCCTACTCCGGGGCTGGCCCAGATATAGGTCTGGAGTCCTTTGATGTCCGTACCCTCTCGCCTGGGGATCAGAGGGGCCGGGATGATGGTGTCCAGACACCCAGCAGGGGGGTGGAGCCATCCCTCAGGGAGGCCGGAGGCCGATCGAAACCAGGCATCCGGGGACGGTCGGAGAGCCATCGAAACTCCCCTCTCCTTGTCTCTGGTTGAGTGGCCACTCTACCACCCGGAGGGTTCTTGGTGCCTCGATGGCGGGCTCGCTGGGGCCATGG
The DNA here is from genome assembly GCF_964261635.1 of Lissotriton helveticus. Lineage (NCBI taxonomy): Eukaryota > Metazoa > Chordata > Amphibia > Caudata > Salamandridae > Lissotriton > Lissotriton helveticus. The sequence goes on along the minus strand of NC_136057.1, from coordinate 1,405,262,612 downwards.
CCGCGGCTGGTCCAGGACCACGTGTCTGTGATGTGATGGGCCCAAGATGGCGTCGGGCCTGGAATGAGGGTCCGGGGTGGGCACCGGACCGGTAATGCTGGGGCGGCCCGAGTGTGCCGTGTCAGTGGTGGTGGGCCGCCGGGTGGCGGATCCGGTGGTTTGTAGGTCATGCAGAGGTGTGCCCGAGGCCGACCCGGGCTGGATGGAGGGCCGATGTCGTCCGGGGCCCGCTATGCGGGAGGGGTAGGACCACGCCACGAGGCCGGGTCCAACAGAGTTTCTTTTGTGGTGTGCCAGTGAGTCGCTGCTGTGTGAGTGTGTTTCGCAAAAGCTTTACACATTGCCTCTGGGATAAGCCTGACTGCTCTGCCAAGCTACCAATGGGGGTGAGCATGGGTTACACCTTCAGTGTGTAACTCCCTTGCCCTGACTAGAGTGGTGGTTTCTGCTTGGGTTAGGTGCATGCCCTAGCCAACCAGAAATCCCATTTCTAACAGAGACCATGCGAGAAAGTGAATTATTAGGGTGTTTTTTAGAACTCACACAGTCATAATGTCTCTAGTCTGTATCAGGTCCATATAGGTTTCTTTAAATCAAACAAACCTTAGCTCAGCCCTGGGCAGCTGTGGCACAGAGCAGTTAACTCAAAGGAAAACAAGTATAAAGCATTCATCAGTGCCGAAACAGTGAATAAGAACCACATCACAAATTAAATCCCACTTATCTCCCATTTTATATACACAGAATACATTTTAATCTTTAAATTTGGCACCAAAAAGACAAAAATCTGATTAAGGGAACCGGAGTTATGATTTTTGTAAACATTTCACGGGTCACTGCTTTTCACCCCAGAAATGTGTGAAAAGTTTTTGGAAACTTGGAATATCACTGCTTTTCACTCTTAGCATTAGTCAATGGGTCTCGAACATGAGTGTCTGGGTTAAAAGTAAAAGTTTCAGGCCGATCACAATGGAAGTTTGGGTCAGATGCCAGCACAGGATTGATTCTAGTCAATATTTTACCTTCGCACCTTGAAACTTTTCTGGTCCTTTTTCTCGTTGACAGGGTAGTCGATGGGGCCCTCTTCAGCTAGAGCCTTACCTTGGGTCCGACACCGATGAATCAGCTAAGTCCAGGGGTCTAGTGAAAGCCTTGACTCCCGACGGCATACCAGGCTCCCCACAAACCGGCAAGTAGCGGTAGTCTATTATCCTCAGACCCCGTGTTCAAAAACTGTTATCTTTGGCTGAAAAGTTGCCGGACTGTTGTGAGGAAGAGTACATGCTAGCATTAGCCAAGGGTCCAGGACTTCAGAGGGACTATTTGGGGCTATTTTTTGATCTCTCAGCTACACCAGCGGAGTCCTATCAATCAATCAATAAATCAGGATTTGTGTTGTGCGGCTGCTTTACCCGAGAGGGTGTTGTGGTGCTGTGGAGTCATGATGCAGGATCGCGCTACCTGTTCCTATTGGTTGAACATCCTGGTCTTGAGGGTCATCCAGAACTGTTGGAGCGACTGTGAGGCTCTGAAGTGCAGGAAGAGGGTGTTTCAGGTCTTAGCTACCCTGTGGGAGAAGGAGCAGCCTCTGCTGTTTGCCCGGCAGATGTGCTGGGTAGCTGCTATGGAGGGATCTTGTGGGAATTCACTTGTGTGTGCAGTACGCCGGTCTTTTGTTGTGTAGTGCCTTGCAAGTGCGGGTGAGCAGCTTGACCTGGCATCTTTTTGCGACTGGTAGCTAATGCAGTTTCCTGAGGTGAGGGGTGATGTGCATCTGTCTGGGGAGGTTGAGGATGAGTTTGGCTGCTGCGTTCTGGATGGTCTGGAGTGTCCTCATGAGTTGGGCGGTGAATCCTACATAGAGGGAATTGCCATAGTCGAGTCTGGTGACGACAGGAGCTTGCCAGAGCAAGTCCAGGGCAAACTGGTCAGCTGGGCACGTTGCAGGTGCAAGACTTCTTTAGCCTGTGTCCCTTAAGCTTAACAGGAGGGCTATCCAGCTAGCCCTTGGAGTCCACTAAGTGGGCCTTGGCACAAGTGGGAGTGGGTACAGCCTTTGGAGGTCTCTCTCCTTAGGGTCAACAGCCGAAGCAGCCCTTTTCTTTCTGAAGGCCTGTCTTGGTCCAGTAGGTGCAGCAGGTACAGTCTTCCTTGGTACAGCCTGTCTTTCTAGGGTCCACAGGTTTAGCAGTTGCACTATTTATTCTGTTCTTTCTGAGCCCAGTAGTGTTCTGAGGCTGGAGGACAGGTGTGCTACTTTTATGCCAATTTCAAACTTGTGGTTGGGAAGAGCTCACTAGTCAATTGGGCTAGAATTTCCTAGGGCAACCCTGCCTTCTTTTACATTATTACCTGTGGGGCTGGCACTAAACAATCCTGCCATGCATCTCTGTGCCCTAATCTAAGATATTGCGACCCTTCTTTCCTGGGACAGTTCTAAGGACACACCCCTGTGTCCACTATCATGAGCCATCCCCTCCAGGTAAACAACGTCTGCAAGGGATGTTCGTCCTCTGGAGGAGAAGCCAGCCTGTCTACTTACACCAAGCAATGGGCAAGCCAAGGTATGATTTATTTTGCCAGTGCCCCTGGGCCACCCTGGTGGGACAAGGTCACACCTTCTCCCTCAAGCAGACCCTTTGTTTCCCCTCATGGGAGTGCTTTGTACCTCTTAGCAGAAGGGCAGCAGGCTGTCTTGGGTGATGCTACTAGTAGTTTGGTACAAAGGGGGGTGGTGATGGACGGAGCATCTGAACCAATCAAACACTCACACCCTGTCAAAAGATCTGGGTTTGGCATTCTGGGAGACTTCCAACACATCTGGTGGGACTGCCCCACCATTAGACCGTTCTGGGAAGAGATCCTGGCTCAGATAAAAGCCGTCCTGGAATACCCTATCCCGTCTACGATGGCAGAAGCTTTGCTTGGCATTAGAGACCCCTTACTAGAGCACCAGACCAGGACCGATAAAAGAATTATGTGGTTATGCCTGGGGGCTGCCAAACTGGCGGTGGCGAATGCATGGAAGAAGAAAGAGGCGCCAGCAATGTCCCTATGGCACTCCCGCCTATGGCAGCTGCTCAGCCTGGAGCGCATGTCTGACATAGCCCGTGAAGACTTTAAGAACTTTGAGTACCGATGGGGCCCGCTGGTTTCATTCCTCTCGAAGGGCTTGCCATCTGCGGTGTGCCCCTCCACTCTCAGGGCCATGCATCTGTTCCAGTTTTGAGGGCCACATACGGTGGACATTCTAATGTATGGTAGCTCCGCCACGGGGGAGGAGGGTGGGAGAGGGAGTTTGGGGGGGAGGGGGGTGGGGAAAGTTGAGGGATTCGGGTTGGTTAATGTTAGTCTTGAGGTATACTGTCCGCTTTCAGCTTTTGTGGAGCTCTGGAGAAACGATACTTGTTGAGAGGACTCGATGGCATCCAGTTGGGCGGGGAGGTTGGGAATGCACACTCAGTATGAAGACACACTTGAAACACCACTGCTCTCGACAAATATCCCTTGTGGGTCGAACTGGGACTTCACCTCGTCCGCTCAGAGCCTGACCTCTACGAACTTATGGCGGACAGACCTGAGGTACTTTGAGTCCATGGGAAGCACCGACCCTCCCATTTGCCTCTGGTGTGAATAATGAGCTCTATACTTCGAGGGGCCCCTGCGTGGGCTTATTGGCGGATTGTGCCTTCGTTCTCTTTTTTCTTTTTTTGCTGTGGACAACAATAAAATCTGTTTCATAAAAGAAAATATCTGGGTTTAATCCATCACCACCCCCTTTTGTACCACTAGTAGTTTGGAGCAAGAAAGTGGATACTTTCTAAAGTCATATTTATATTTACAATTACCTTGAATCCGACTTCAGCATTGACTCAGGTTTAATGTAACAATTTGATACCTTGGAGTACTAGGTTTGGTGGTCTCAACTGGAAGTTAGCATATGGGCTAGTGAAACTCCGTATCAGCAAACAGGACCACCAGCTTTGCTACAGTGAAAACGACAATTTGGGGTTTTCACTTTCAAGGTATGTAAAGTATAAAAAAAACACGTCCTTCTCTTTAATGCTTAGCACACTGCCTTCTGGGCAGCTAAGGCCTTCCCTAGGAGTAAATACGAAAAGGAAGGTTTTGACCTGGTAAATGTGTATCTAAATTCTCTATCAAATCTTCATTAATAAAACACATTATCAATTAACAATGGGAATTACATCAATCTGAACGGTCTATTTTAACACAAACCAATCTTTGCACACCAAGGCACTAAAAATCTGAACGAGATGTTATCGTCAACCAAACCAGTCACATCTAAATCCTTCAAAGGGATGAGGAAATGACAGAATTGTATACAATGCAGTAATGTAATTGGAAGTAATACTGTATCTCACCCCATATCAGGTCAATGTACCTAACTCAGACACACTTCGGACTGCAACACACAATATATAATATGTGCTATCAAGTGTCCATGCAAGCGTACGTGCGTAGGTAAAACAGAAAATTAAGATAAAGATATGAATAACAGAACATAAGTGCATGATAAGGAATTAAAAATAATAATTCTTACTTTACTGCACATTGGTTGGATCCTAACCTGAATATAGCACAGTTACTCTTTCTGATCCTTGAAGTCATTAAACCCAATCCTGAAGTTAATGCACAAAAAATCTTGTCCCAAAGAGAAACGTTTTGGATAAAGCACTATGATACCCTTTTACCCAACGGCCTTATGGTAAACTTGAGATGGCATGTTTCTTGTAAGATTCGGCAATGAGATAAGGGACATTAATATGCATGTTTGCCATATCAGTTACCTTTTATGTCATTCTTATGAATATTCTTTGCGTTTCTGCATGACAATTTGTATGTTGCTCACCAGCGCATATCACTGTTTATTTGGGCCACACAGCGATGGTATTTTTTTGCAACTGAAGTTAATTGGACTGTTCTATGTTTATACTTTAACATACCGGAGCTTGTGTTTGTTTCCATTTTGCATTATAATGTAAGCTGTTGCATTTCTTGGTTATATGTCCATTTTTGCTTCTTTTAAACACGGTCTGAGTACAAGTAAATTACTTTCTCAATCAGCATCATGTAATGGGTCACATCTTTGCACATATGCTCATAATATAGTGTTTGAGTTCAAGTTTCAATTTCACTGTTTATTCGTGCTTCACACGAGTTCTCATTTTTCAAGCGGGATATGTTTGAGTCTTTCTCTCACTTTTACTATTGTGCATGTACTTAGTAACGTTAACACCACTAACATCATGGCTTTAGCACTGCTGATTGATACAGGCAAAGCAACCGCTATTTCTATGCTTTATAGACTATAGTGCAGCATTTGATCATGTAGACTGCGTGAGATTATGGCAGAAACTGGAAAAATGGGGGAGAGTGAAGGCCCTCCTAAACCAGTTAAAAGTACTTGGGTCAAAATCAAGCTGGGACCTGGGACACACCTTTCTAGGTGAATTAACAGTTCCAAAGGGCTAAAACAAAGTGTGTCTTAGCACCCATGCTTTTTAACCTAGTTATGGCAGACCACCATAGCTGGACAAAAGCATATTGCATCCCCCGAAACTAGGAAAAATGCCCCTTTCCAACCTTTTATACGAGGACGACCTGGTGTTAAGTCAAATGCCAGTTGGCTTGCAGCACCTCCTGAACACCCCTAACAACTTTTCGCAAGCCAATGCATTAAGCATTAACCTAAATAAAACAAAAATAATGACAGTAAATTACTCCAGGAAAAAAAGCTGAACTGGTACCTGGATGGCACCGCCTAGACTCGGCCACTGAATATAAATACCTTGGAGTCTTACTGGACAGCAAAGGCTCGATCAAACCTCAGCTGGAGGCCCTGCACCAGAAGTGCACCACAACTTCTTTAGCAATGAGGCCACTAAGGAAAATTCTGCCAGATTTAACCCTAGTTCCTCTATTACAGGTCATCTGAGCGAAAGAAAAACCAATGCTAACATATGGAGGCGAATCAATACAAGGAAGAGATACAATTTCTCTGGAAAAAATAATCACCAGTGCTTACAGAGCGACCTTTCATCTCCCAACCTACTTGTCTCCTGCCCAAGTTCACTTAGAATTTGGATTACAGAAGCAGTCAGTGGAAAGGAGGGGGCATACACAAAAAGCATGCCAAAAGATTAGAGGAGCTGAGCCAGGAACATTAAATTCACATATCTGGAGCGAATTGACATGCCGCAAAACTTCTCCCGCTATAGAGTATCTGCTTGATTCATTATCAAAACTGGGGATAACTAGTCTATGGGGCACCTCTTTAACCCATCAGAGATTCAAGAAGGTTGTAACAAAAGCAACAAAAACTATATCCATAATTGAAGAGAAGGAAACTGTGGCTAAAAGGGCAAATGGCTGGGAGTGCTTAATGACTATAAAATTCTTAAACCACAAACCTATTTATGTACAGATTTTAAAACCAAGACAAAAGAAAAATTCTTAAGGCTACATTTCGGCATTTTACCAATCCTCCCACACCTACCCCCTGGAAAAGGACAGTAGGAGAACATACTTGCTGCCTCTGTGGAAGTGAGGATCTTGTGCATGTCATCTGTATTTGCCCAAGTTTCATGGAAATTAGATGCACCCTATCTCGTCCAACTTCTAAACAGAGCGGCATTCGAATTTGCAGGCAGGCAGTGAAGCTATGCTTCAATCCACCTGCAGCTCAACTAAACTGACTACTTGCAAAGTTCTTCGATACAGTGGAAAAGAGACTCATTCGCAAGTCCCAAAGTGAACAGTGATTGGCTAAATTGCACTGGTTATGTTACTTCTTGATGCACCGGCTCTTTAATTTGGCATAATTCTCTGCGTCTAACAAGACATTAGGATCGAGACCCGGGTATGGTCCTCCCCTCATGCTGCATTATTGCATTATTAGTGAACTCCCTGTTAACAACTGTACATTTTGGTGCAACCGCACATGATGCATAAATCAAAAAGGATGGATGGATTTTGTGTGGTTTTAATGTACTTTTTTTTTTGATTGTGAGTTTTAATTAACTGAACAATAAATTACTACTACTACTAGTCACGTAACACGTCGGTTTAAAAAACGCTATCGGATTTTGGGCTATTTCTTTTACACTCTTTCACGAGGCGACGTTCGCGTTCTCACTAAAGGTAATTAGTTTTGCTTACAGCTTGTACACACACTTAGTTGATTCTTGTCCTAATGAGCATTAGTTGTATTTTCTTATTTGTTTATTTTCTACAGCTTGGCTATTATTTAACACACCAGACTGATTTATGAGAACGCTGCTGGCCATGGCTCTTGTCTTATCATTGAGAACGGCTTTTGGACTTATGCGCATACGGGAACGTTTGCATCCCATCGTCACTCGCGATTCAGGTATTCCATTATTGAATTTGACTCTGGGTTGAGCGATTGATTTTTATCTCATGTACACTTAGCAATTGTTATCGTGCGCACCTACAGAGTGCCCACCACTCCTCCCCCTGCTCTGGCCAGCCCCTGCATTGCGTTATTATAATTTTTGAACTGCTCAGAAAGCAGAGGGGAGACGCTCCTTCTTCTTAACGGAGGACCCGCCGCTGTTTCAAATTTTAACCTCAGCATCTAATCTAAAGACATTGTTTGATGCATTCATCATGTGTGTACTCACATTTATACAATTGGCTCAGAGTGATGCATTCTGGTTTCTGTAATTTCTCAGGTTATCAAGAGCATGTTTGAGCACATTGCATTTATTAACATTTGTATTCTTCACTCATGTTTTATTTTTGATGGACATCACAGTGAATGTGTGTGGGTTTGTCATAAGTATCACAGATTTTTGGTTCTTTCTGGTCACTCCGTGCTTGGCGTTCGTCGGGTCAGTCACGTTGGTACTGCTCTGATAGACTGCTCTGATAATGCAGGCCGACCGACAAGTCCCCGCAGGGGACACCAGTAAGAGGGCGGCCCCCATAGTGCCGCAAGATGGCACACGGGGCAGCCCAGCGCTACGAGATCCCGGAGGGTCCCGCGCGTCACTTCCGGCCTGGTGTGGGCGGGGGAGAGTATATATTCCTCCCCCGCCCACCTAGCGGCCTCTTTGTCCGCCGTCTCCTCACCACAACCGCTAAGCAACGATTGGCTAAGGCCACGTTGCAAATTGGCCCATCAGGTGGTAGGCCGCGAAGGGCGGCTTGCCTTTGGATCGTCTGTAAGATAACCCACCTTGTTGGCATGTGTATATGCTAATAAACCTGCAGCTACTTTTCTCCAACAAAAAGTTGTCTTTTCTGCTTATTTCTGCGACGTGCATGTTGCTGTGAGCGGGCTGGTGAGTGGGCCGATATTGGCACTATACGACATGCATGCAAGGTACACAGAGGTATCTTTTCTTGACTGGGACCTCTTTTCCATAATGTGGAAACTTTTTCACGCTTTGCAATCTCTAAAAATCTTAGCTCTAAACAATCTTTTTTCTGGACTTTTGCTGTTTCTGGTCAAAATCTTTGCAATATGTACTCCATGATGTTCTTTTTTTCTATTTGTAGTTACACCTGACAAAGGGTGTCCGATCCGAAATGCATTGGGTTATAGCATCAATGTCAGGATGCACTCCTCAGAATCCACGTGTAGCAATAATGATCCACCTCCTGACCTCACCAACACCCTGATAATAATTTATACAAGGTATTCGAGTGATCAAGCGAGGCAAGGAAAGGAAGGGAACAGCGGGGAAGGGAAACCTGTAAGATAAAAGACACGATTAGGAATACTTCACATAAGCTGTCTATTGTCATAAGTCTCGCTATTCCCTATGTAATCCCCTTAAATGAACAACTGGCTTTCAGTGCTCATGCATACTTTGCTTCAATATTCCCAGCCCTTTTCAACCTCTGTGAACATAAATAAGTACGAGTTAACTTTGATATCACTTTCAACAGTAGCTGTATGAAACTATTTTCTCTCATGAAACATAGTCTCGACCTCGGTGTGAGGAACCTTAAAGAGAGGTTATTTGCCCAAATGTACAGCTAAACTGACTATGTTTCATGAGAGAATATTGTAACAATATCTGTAATATTTTCCAGAACAAAACACCATAATGACAATATGTTTAGTCTTTGCTGAATTTTCAGAGTTTTAGAAATACTTTCTGACATGTTGCTTTGATGAAGTTTTCTTTAATTCATAAGATCTAATTGAAGTACCCCACACTGTGTATATATGTGCACCACTGAGTAGTATGTCGGTTTTAGAGAGATTCTTTTTGCATTGATATTAATTTGAATTTCATAACGTTTAGCCGATTCACGGCCTTATTCCCGAGTTTCGGGGTTCAGCTGACACACACCGATTAATGATGTGAAACTTGCTAAATGCTGGATAGCGAGGTGCAAATGTGTGTGTTATTTCATTGAGCTACACACACAATATAAAAAAAAAGTATTTACTAAAAAAACTGGTTCGAAATACACGATGCTCCATTGTAAATATTGTGGTAAATGGTTTGTGAATAATCATATCCCAATAATATGGGTTTTTGTTGTATATATTTTTCCCCGAATAACATGAAATCATTAGAAGCAAGCACGATGAAATTCTATTGATGCAAAGTTGATTTATGCAATAGAAATATAAGCATTTTGACTCTTTTAAGATGGCCGACGATTTTCTCACAAACTTATGTGTTCTGTTATCACTGGGCGTGTAGCCACAGCAACGAAAAAACAGTTAAAATGCCGTCTTTGTGGCGCAAATTGATGACATTGACAAAGGAAAAGAAACACGTCTGTCTTAAACTACTGCCTGGCTGATAAAAAAATATTTTACGCCGACCGACTGGAGTGCTTTTTTTCTTGAAAGAAATCTTATCTTGGAGCATATATATATATACATATATATATATATATATATATATGTATATATATATATATATATATATATATATATATATATATATATATATATATATATATATATATGGCTTTTATTGAGCCAAAAGAAAGCACAGCAATGCATCGCAGTACAAAGTATATGTAACAGATAAGACAGTCGTGGATTGTAAACACATGTCCATATATCGCTAAGTAAGAATTGGCATTGGAAGCGAGCAGTCAATAAGAGCTGGGCGATGCAGATGAGGCACTTGATAGGTAATGTTGGCCAACATTTTAGAACTAACCAAACCCCCGAAACCCCCTCGCCCCACCAACCAACCCCCCTCCCCCCTCCCCAACCAGTGTGATGTACGACAGAGGTCCATAGTCTTTGGAACAGAAAGAGACATGCCCTATAAACTTTTGAAGTGATTAGGTGCCAGGCGCCGGGTCCGTAAGGCGTAGCAGCCGTAAGTATTTCGGACATGTAATTTCGTTAAATTCTTTGGACAACAGCGAAATGAATGGTTGCCAGATCTTTTGAAATGTGGCTTTAGTTTGGGTGAAAGTGGCCTGAATACGCTCCATGCCCAAAGTGAACCAGAGTTTGTGCAGCCACCCTGTGTGAGTGGGTTCGGACGTGGACCCCCAAAGTGAGAGGATATGTTGCGTGGCGGCTTGCATGGCGATGCCCATCTGGCGGCCTCGGACAGATTTCAGGGGGAAGGTAAGTGCGTTGGGTAACCCCAGAATAGTATATGCGGGAAATCGAGGGATCTCGGTGTCAAAAGTCTCATCAATGTCATCTAAAACCAAGTCCCAGTAGCCCCGGACCACCCTACATTCCCAAAGGATATGTGTCAAAGTGCACTTTTCCCCACACCCCCTCCAGCACAGGTCGCTCCTAGACGGGTTCCCTTTATGAAGCCTGACTGGTGTGAGGTGCCAGTAGGTCGCTAATTTCACAGCAGATTCTTTGCCTGCCGTGTTGCGTGTGGTGTGCGATGCCCTGTAGTACACTTGGCCCCATTCTTTAGGTGATAGTGTTCTGCCCAGTTCGATTTCCCATCTTTTTTGACCAGCGGTCTTGTGTAACTCCGTTGGGGGTGTAAGCATTTTATATATATCAGAAATCAGATGACGGTCAGTGTCTTTGGTCAGGAGCCATTTCTCGAAAGGAGTCATGGGACGCCCCACCAAGGCGACAATCGCAGAGTCAGTAAGCCAGTGACGCAATAAAAAGTATTGGAAAAGGTGGGGGTCGACGATGTCATAGTGTTGTTTGATATTTGAGAGTGTGAAGAAGCCTTGTAGATCAAAGAGATCCCCAGCACGTCTGCATGCCGTACCACGCCATTGTGTGAAGGCCTGGGGGCCATTACCCGGGGGGAAGTCCGGGTTGTCTAGGAGCGGGGTAAACGGAGAGGGAAAGGTGGTGAGGCCGCGTTTAACGGCCACAGCATCCCATACCCTGGTGACTGTGCGGGTAATGGGAGAGTTGGTGAGATACGTCGGTCTGTGCTTTTTGGGCAGAAAGGGGATCGTCCATAGGGGCCGCTGGGCCATGGCTCTGTCTTGGAATAGCCACCTCTTCTCTGACTCGGGCCTATACCATTCCACTAGGTATCGGAGCTGTGTGGCGTGGAAGTACTGTAGTAAGTTGGGGACCCCCAGGCCCTCCTCATCTGTGCTCCGGTGAGCCAACTGTTTGTGGAGTCGTGCCCTTTTGCCCTCCCAAATAAAGTGGTGTATTGCTGTTTGAAGATCGGGGATGGTGCCCTTTGGGGGAAATATTGGGAGAGTCTGGAAGACATATAGGATTTTGGGTAGGGTCGACATTTTCACCGCTGCCACTCTTCCCAGAAGGGACAGAGGTTGTTTAGACCACCGCGTGAGATCTGCCTTAATCTGGGCGGTGAGGGATTTGTAGTTAAGAGCCGCTGTCGTTGTGGTGGAATGGGTGAGAATGACCCCCAAGTAAGGGAGTTCCGAAGTGGCCTGGAGGCCACAGTCATAGTTAGAGGTTGGGGCGTTGAGGCGGGCGTTACTCCCCAGTGGGAAAATCAGGGACTTTCCCCTGTTGATCTTGAAGCCTGCGACCGTGCCGAATGTTTCAAGCTCGGTTAAGAAGGCGGGTATCGAGTGGGTGGGTCGGGCCAAGGCAGCTATGATATCATCAGCGTATAGACTGATAGTGTGTGGTTCGCCTCCGAAGGTGAGTCCAGTGATGTTGGGGTTGTATCGAACCTTCTGCGCCAGAGGTTCGACGTATAGGGCAAATAAAAGGGGAGACAGCGGGCACCCCTGTCTCGTCCCCCGCTGGATATCGAAGGGGTCCGAGCGTGTCCCACCTAAGCGAACTCGGGCCTGCGGTCGGTGGTAACAACTGGCCACCCAGGACCGAAAGCGGTCGCCGAGCCTGAAGCGGAGCAGTACTTGTTGTAGGTACCCCCAGTCGACGCGGTCGAAAGCCTTCTCCGCGTCGATGGCCACGAGAGCCGCGTCGGAGTCCTGGAAGTGTGTTTTATCTATGAGATGTAACATTCGTTTAGTGTTGTCGCTACATTGGCGGTTGGGCACGAAGCCCGATTGGTCAGGCTCCAGGATTCCGGGCAGGAGCGGGCCCAGGCGTGCCGCCAATATTCCAGTGAAGAGTTTGAGATCTAAATTTAGTAGGGAGATCGGACGGAACGCCGAGCAGTGAGTCGGTTTTTTGCCCGGCTTGGGCAGGATGATCACCTCCGCCGCTAACATGTCAGGGGGGATGGAGCCTGGTCCTTCAAAGGAGTTGAAGAGTCGGGTAAGGACAGGGGCCACTAGGTGACTGAACACTTTGTAAAATCCCGCCGAGAAGCCGTCCGGGCCCGGGGACTTCAGCGGTCGGAGTCTGGATATGGCTGCTGTGACTTCTTCTAATCGAATGGGGGCATCCAGCATCTCCGCGCTGGATTGGGATAACTCCGTAATGGCTGCCGAGGACAGATACGTGCCCACCTCCGTAAGGGGCGGTGGGTCAGCTTTATACAATGAGGCATAGTAGGTCCGGAACTCGTCGGCTATCTGGGAGTCCTCCGTGAGAGCATTCCCCGAACTGTCTGTGAGGTCATTGAGCTTTGTGCGGTGGGCCTTGGCTTTGAGGGCACTGGCTAGCAAGCGTCCAGTTTTGTTGCCTCCAACGTAGTATGTATGTCGAAGGCGGAGTGCAGCAAATTCCGCCCTGTCCGTGTCAAGGGAGGCCAGCTGGGCCCTAGCCGCCTTTAGCTGCCGCCAGATACGTGGGGCGCCAGTGCGACTATGGACTCGTTCAAGTTCCCCGACCTGGGTTGTGAGTTCGGACCTCTTTTCCCTGCGATCTCTAGCTTCCTTGGCTGCTATGGAAATGAGCTCTCCACGAATCACTGATTTCAGGGCACCCCATAAGGACGACAATGACACTTCCGGTGTGTCATTATTTGTCAAGTAATCGACGATACAGGTGTCAGGCGCTCACGGATCGCCGGTCGTTGCAACATGGTTTCACGAAGTCGCCATGCACCACGGGGGCGGGAGACGACAGGGACAGCAATGGTGAGCTCTATGGCGTCATGGTCCGAAAGCGCCGCAGGGACAATGTCAACCCCAGATACCTTAGGGAGCAGCTCAGACGAACCTATGAAGTGGTCTATCCTGGCGTAAGTGTGGTGGGCATGAGAATAGAAGGTGAATTGTGTGGTGGTAGGGTGTACAGTGCGCCAGATGTCCACCAGGTCCCTCTCCTGCAGCTAGTCCGCCCCAGCGGCGGTGATAGCGCCCGTGTCCCCATAGCGGTGTCCTGATCTATCCTTGGTGGTGTCCATAACTAAATTAAGGTCCCTCCCGATAAGCATGAGTGAGTTAGATGACTGAAGGGATTCTGAAAGGGCATTCTTCAAAAAGGCTTCCTGGCCCGTGTTGGGAGCGTAAGCGGACCCGATCGTGAGGTGTAGTTCTCCAAGGTGAAAGGAATGTGCGAGTAGACGGCCCTTAACTTCCCCTGACTTGGCCCCCACTTGCCCCCTAAAGTGCCTGGAGATCAGGATGGCTACTCCCGCCTTCTTGGTGGGGAGGGAAGAGAAAAATTGTTGGGGAAAGGCGCGTGAGCGTAGTCTATGCCAGTCCTTGGGTAACAGGTGAGTCTCTTGGAGTAGGCACAAGTCCGCTCCAGAGTGTTCCAGGTAAGAGAGCATCGCCCGCCGCTTAATAGGGCTATTTAGGCCCTTGACGTTCAGTGTTAGTATCTTCAGTGTGGGATTAACCATTACAGCAGAGGGTGGGCATAGGTGCGTTGTGATGTGTGCGTGTTCCCGGCCCAGGTGCACAATGTTGTGTAAGTATCTGCGATCTGAAGTTGAGCAGTAAGGCAAAAAGATAGAGCCTCAATAGACTGTCAAGAGCAAATCCCCCTTGGCACACTGGTGTCCCCCCCAACTTCCCCCGAAACCGTCCTCCCATCCCCCCTTGTGTATCCACAGCTGTTCTCCATGAGATAAGGACATTGTCAACAGTTCCCCCCAACTCCCGCTCCCACCCAAAACCCCAACTCCCAAAAGTAAATGGGTACAGTCCCAGTCCTGTCAATTCGCACAGGGCTGTGGTGAAGTCAACTATTCGGGTCATGGCTCGTGGCGGACACTTCGGCTCCCCGCCCAAACCCCAACCCCCACTCAGGGGGGGATAAGCTAAAAGTGATCTCCCAAGTATTGCCACCATTAGCCTGAGGAGGAGGTTTCTTTGGCCACCTCTGCCACCGCCGTCGCACGTTCTTGGGTGATAGTAGAGGCGTCCGGTCTCAGTTGTCGTGAGGGTGAGCGTCTGCGATGCACAGTTTGCCATCCGTTGTCCTGGGGCCCTTTGGGAGGGCCTGGGGTCAGTTCATCTACCTCATGCTCAAGGCCCAGGAGGGCGCAGGTGTCTCTGAGCGAGCGCAGTTGGTGTAATTTTCCACCCCACTTGAAGATGAGACGGAACGGGTGACCCCAGGAATACGGAGTTTCATGCTGCCGTAGGAAATCCGTCACCTTACGGAACTCCTTGCGTTTCTGCAGGGTGATGGCAGATAGGTCCTGGTAGAGGGCGATGGGGTGACCCTGGAATTGAAGAGGCTGGGCTCGTCGCGCCTCCCTGAGGATTCGCTCCTTCAGGGGGAAGTCAGGCAGAAAGGCTAATATGTCCGGTGGCGGTGCCGAGGACCGTCTGGGCAGTCCCACTCTGTGAGCCCTGTCAATGCGTATCTCAAAGTCCGCCTCTTCGCCCAGAACGGACCGGAAAAGGGTCTGTAGGTAGCCCGTGACATCGGATCCTTCTGATTTTTGAGGGACCCCCCGGACCCGTATGTTGTTCCGCCTGGAACGGTTTTCGAGATCCTCCGCGTGGGCCCGGAGGTCCATTTGCTGGTCATGGAGGCGCACAATTTCCTGTTCAAGGTGTGTTATTTCCATACTCCTGGATTGATCCGCCTCCCCAACTGCCGCCACACGCTCCCCCAGGCCCTCCACGTATCGTCTGAGCTCCCGGACTTCGCCCGCCACCTCTTGTTTCAGGGATCGGAAGTCGTCTCTAAGAGAGTTAAAAAGAGTTTCCAGGAAAGTCCTAGTGATAGGAGATTGGTCCTCCGTTGGTGCAGGCAGTTGCTTTGCGGTGGGAGGGGAAGGGGGGTCCTTGCCGGGTTTGGGCTGCGTCTTGGCCAGAAGCTCCAGGAGCGTCTGCGTCCCCTTTTTCGACCGTTGCCCCGCCATTTTGATTGTGATGTCACACCAGCCCCCGACTTTAGGGTTCCGCGGTGAGGCGTGTGTGCGCGGCCAGCAGGCTTTGGTGGGTAGGCCCCTGTGTGGTGTCGGACGGCGCAGCGAGATCCAGTCTGTCACTATGAGTAAGTGGCGGCCCAAAGGACTTGCTCAGGGAGGGTCCCGGCAGTGGAGCAATATGGGGGGAGGTTATGCAAGTATGAAGCAGAGGGGCCCAGCAGCGGGCCCGGCGGTAGCGCCCGGCGGCAGGGACCAGGTTAGCTGTGGGTCCTGCCACACGTGGCGAGCAGTCTGTAGTGAGATGAATAGCAAGGAAAGGCCGCCGAAGCCGACCACCGGGAGCTCGATCGTGCCCCCCGAGATCTAGCACATTGCCCCCACCGCACTCCTCACCTGTGCATAGCAGTGTCCAGCAGGAGTACCGGTCCGGGCCGGCCGCTCCGCTCCAGTTTGGCCGCACCCCCGGGCGCTCCGCCTCAAGTGTAGGAGACGCTGTAGTAGTGCCCCCGGGCAGCTAGGACGGCGCACCGCTATTCCAGCGCCGTCCCGGTGTTTGTGCCCTCAGGGTTTCTCAATCCAATGTAGGTCACCCCCCGGGCGGCACCGGTGGGTCCAAGGCCGAAGCCGGGGGGTCGATTTCAAGGCAGCCGGCGGTGCAGTGCGGTGTGTGTTGGCCAGGCTGCCAAGCTAGAGACCCGCCGTTAGCTGCAGGGCCAGGCCTCAGGGCTGTCGGGCTGTTTACGTGGATGTGGCGGTGGGCCGCGGGAACAAATCGAGGGCCGCCAAGATCGGGCACGTCGGGCCCTACGGGACCACCGCAACAGGCCTCGGATGGTTCCAGGCGTTCTCCGGCAAGGGCGACGATAATCCGGGCCCGGAGAGGGCCGGCAGGGCACAGGCCGGGGGCAGCCGCCTCAGCGGCAGTCGCGCCACTGTCCCGTGACGTGAGATTACAGGCGGGTAACCCTCGGTAAATGTGCGCAGGCCCAGAAGCCGGGGGGTCGAGTTACGTGATCCCCGGCCGGCTCACGGCGCCTCGCCCGGCACCTCCCGGCCGAGGGGCGCCCCGCAGGTGGAAGTCGGGACCACCCTGGACCGCACCGGAGGGCACGGGTGTGCCGGGTACCTCCCGATCTTAGGCGCAGAAGGCCGCAGGATCTCCACAGGGCACCAGGGATAGCGTCCGCCGGCTCCTACCAGGCTGTGGCGGGCGCCTTGACACAGCAGCCGCGCGCGAACAACAGCTCCTTCAGGCTCCGGCACGGTCCCAGCGACCGCGAGCAGGTCACCGGATAGCGCTGCAAGGGTCCGGCATCAGAAGCAGCCAAATCAGGCGAGATGGTGAGATCAGGCTGTGTAACAGGGCGACATTGAGCGGGATCGGGCAGGGAGCCTCCGGGACCTGCGACCGATCACGCCGCCATCTTAGCCACGCCCCTTTATTTCGACTTTTGAGTCACAAAAGACACAAAATTTAAAAAATACATTTCATTACATTAATATTTACAAGGAAGTACATCTATAGGATCTACAGATTATAATTTCCACAAACAGGGTATTTCATCTTGACCAGTAAAAACATAAATAATGTGTTTAGATAAAAAACATTAAAAATTAGTTAAAAAATATTCCACATTTATACCATGATAGATTTATAAGAGCTACAATGCTTTCAATTTACTACTACGGATTGACCACATCCACTTTAGAAATTTTGCTATTGCGATCACAAAAGCGTCAGAACAATCTGTCAGAAATATCCTCAGTGCTGCTGTCCCAGTCTGAATCCCCTTTTGGATACAGATCGACCTAATCCATTTATGACGAGGAGCTTTGTACTCTGGGCATTCGAACAGGACATGAGCTATGGTTTCCGTGTGTGATATACAGAAAGGGCACGAGTGATCATTTGTGCTTGTTGACCATTTGCTGGTAACTGGGTTGAGAGGGAGAGTCCCAACCCTGAACTGATGAAACAGTTTCTTGTCAAATGGCGATGTAATTAAATCCCAATATCTCTCGTACGAAGGAAAATGTTTCAGCTCCAAAAATGCCCTGGTGAGCGTAGGATCAGTATGAGACTGAAACACCTCTTGTGATACCAT
Source organism: Lissotriton helveticus (assembly GCF_964261635.1). NCBI lineage: Eukaryota > Metazoa > Chordata > Amphibia > Caudata > Salamandridae > Lissotriton > Lissotriton helveticus. The sequence continues at coordinate 1,405,244,869 of NC_136057.1, read as the reverse complement.
CTCCCAATACGCTTCTCTTAGCTTAGTTTTTGAGGGGAATATACTCTCCTGGGGATTATCCCATAGCTCCCTCATACCTATGGCCTTGAGTAAAGATTTGACCTTCCTAAACCATAAGAGTTTACCCCCCGTGTCCATATTTCGCGTTTCCAGCAAAGCTGACGCATAGTGAGAAAGTTCAGGCGTCACCCACAATCTCCTCCAATATGCAATTGGTCTGAACCTGCAAATGTCCTGTATGCTATTACTCCCCAAATCCAAGCGTAATGGTACAAGAGGTGTAGAATGTGGGAGCCCTGTTATACAGCGAAGAAATTTGTTGTGTGCCATTTGCAAGTCTGTGATATCAGAAACCCCCCAGAGTTCTGCTCCATATAGCATGGATGATCTAACTTTTGTATCGTGGATTTATATATATAGGCACAATTGGTGTATCATAGGGACTAATAATGGTTCTACAATTGTAGCCTATTAGAAAACTAATTGGTCACTTGTCCGAAATAAATCTGTAACAAAATGAATGTAATATATTCTTAAATAAAACGAGTAGTAGCACTGGTGCCTTTAGTGCTCATATCTGATATTAATTACACATATTTACACATAGACATATATTCACATTAACACATAAATAACAACATATTACATTTCAGCACAGCCAATTACTTTCATTGTGTGTTCGAGAACAGGCAATACTGTGTATTGCTATTTTACTTTAGTCTCCCATATGCTTGATGAAACTTTATGGTTGTATTCAACAAAGTAAAATAACAGTCCACATTACAGAGGTAGTCTTTAGAAGGTCAACATGTCATGGGGAACTGTGGGTCCTTTCTATTCTTTATATATGTTGACACAATTTTTAATTCGTAGATGATTATGAATTTTCAGGCGACTCCTCCACTAAAGGTGTCAACGCGCTCCAGCCCTTTTCACTTTAAGGCCACATCCAGACATTGGGAAGCTTGGAAGTGCTTTTAAACACAGAGGCTAGGTCTGCTTTTAGAAAAGTTTTGTTCTAAAAAGCAACGACGTGTCCTCGACAGGGGCCCATTTGTTGTGGCGAAGACTGCCATTACTATGCAATCCCGAATCAAAATGTGGCACAGAAATAGTCACTCAGTCCAATTGGTGCAGGCCGTTTAACAGAAGTTCAGAGGTTTCTTGTCTCTGGCTCAGCATGTGTGTTTGTTAGTTCAGAACACCTCTGTCACCGGGGGAATCACGTCCGTGTGAACCGGATCCGGCGCACCCGGATTTGATTCCCCAGTGCCAGATGTGACACATCTTTGCTTTTTAGCACAAACTGAACATTTTTCTAAAAGCGGACCATGCCTCTGTGTTTACAAGTACTTCCAGACTTCCCAGTGTCCGGGTGAGGCCTAAAAGTCACAAGGGTCGAAACACGTCGACACCTCTAGTGGAGAAGTTTCCTGAAAATTCAAAATCATCTATGAATGAAAAATTGTGTCAACATATATAAAGAATAGAAGGACCCACAGGTCCCAATGACACATTGACCTACTAAAGACTACCCCCGTCCGTAATGTGGACTGTTATTTGACTTTGTTGAATAAAGCCACGCATTTTCACCAATCATTTGGAAGACTGAAGTAAATTAGCAATACACAGTATTGTCTGTTCTCAAACAGACAATGAAAGTAATTGGCTGTGTGGAAATGTAATGTGTTGTTATTTATGTGTTAATGTGTATATATGTCTGTGTATATTTGTAATTGCTATCATATATGAGCACTAAAGGGACCAGTGCTACTACTTATCTTATCTAAGAATATATTACATTTATTTTCTTATAGATTTATTTTTGACCAGTGACAAAGTTGTATTCTCATTGGCTACACTTTTAGAACTATTATTAGTCCCTATGATACACCAATTGCATCTATATATATAGTTTGTCTTTGCACAAGTATAGTAGGGTCATTTGGGCTTCCCCTCCTTTCTTTTTTTATTTAGACAACTCTAGACAGCTTAGAATCTAGTTGATGCTGGTGTGACTTTCTGAAGTACAATTAGTTAAGACGTGCTCGTTTACAATCTGATTGCACAGCTCATCATAGGTTTTAACTTTATTGTCCTTCAACCAACCTGCCAGTGATTTTACTGATAATACATCTACAAATACAACCAGGGCTGCTGTGCCTCTTTTCGGGTATTCCAAAACTTCTTTCGGTATTCCTCCGATGTAAGACCAAACATTTTGATTAAGGCGTCCTACATGTAATGAAACAAATTACTGCCTGAGGGTGTCTAGGCACTGCCTGCTATACAGGAGACAAATGAAAAGTCCACAGTGCCAAGCAGAGAAACCAGTCCCAAAAATAGATCAATGATTAAAAAGACATGTTTGCAGGCCTTTTCTGAAAGCATAAAGGCTTGTGCAGGCCTTAGGGAGAAAGGCATGGAGTTCCATATTTTTGCTGTACAGTACATAATACTTCTGCCATCACAATTAACTTTTTTGATTTTGAGGACCATGACATTGCATGCTGATGAGGAACACAAAGTTCTGGAAGGATGGTACTGAACACAGTCAGTCAGAATATCTTTATTCGACTTATTCAAAGTCATACAAAGAAAAACAATAAAACATTTCATACAAAGTATTTTTCCTAAGAGCAATAATATAAATATACAGTTATTTTTTAAAATGTATTATACACAATTAAAAAAGTTACGTTCGTTAAAATGATCATACGTAATGAGACATTTACTTTAAGACGAAGTTTGGCAGACAGCTTTCACCCTTGAGGCGGCTACCAGGAAATTGGCTATGCAGAAAGTAATGCGGGGATTAGGCAGTAATTGTAAAAAAAGCAGGGCCGGTCTCACTTGGGTAAAGCCCGCCTCTTTCAGGATAGGGAACAAATATTTTTTCCTCTGCTCTATATACAACCCACAAAACATATCAAAATGCATTGTGTCCTGCACAGAAAACTGATCACAGCTACAGGGGGGGCTAAATCCGGCTTCTGCCAAGTTTTAAAAGAACCTAGATGAAAATGTAACAAATTAAATCTAAACTTAGTTAATAAAAACCTGTGGAAGGGGATTGTGACGAAACTAAGGTAAGATGCAAGTGAGGATGAACTGACCAGGAGGCAATGTTCCCTTACTGATGGTTTCACCAGTTCAAATTCCTCACGGCATGCTTCCTTCCTTACCCTGAATGACTTTTTTATAAAGTCAATGTCTTGTACCTTAATTTTCTCTGGGGAGGAAAAAAGCTCCGGACGTCCCAAGTCTGCAAATGTTTTAGCTAAATAGGCCAGCCATGGGATCTTATTAAATTTGTCCAAGGACAAAACATCATGCATAATTTTAAGGGAAGTTCTTCGTTCATCCACATTTTCAGCCAAAAAATCAGAGGGGACAAGCTCAAAGTATCCGACAGATAAGGTAGGCCTACTTCTTTGTGGATTGAATAAGTTGGGGTTGACTGTGGTACAGAAAGCAGGGTTCTAATAAACCTATTCTCTGCTCTCTGTATTGGATCTAGATTTACATGCCCCCATAAAGCGGAACCATATAACGCAATGGCCACAGGTTTACACTTGTAGATTTTTAGGAGCGCTTCCATGGGCCTAGCCCCTAGCTTGCCAGCAAAGCCCAGAAGAGCTGATGACGATCTAATTACAGCCAACCTCTTTGCTCTTATCTGTGGCGCCCAGGACCCTTTCTGGTCAAACAGTACCCCTAAATAGGGGAATGTAGATACCTTAGAGACAATGTCCCCCCTACAAGAAAATGTTTTATGACCCTTCTTGTTACACACTCGCCCCATTACCATTGTATGCGACTTAGTTACATTTACCTTAAGGTCAAGACACTCCATAAATGAGCCGAAAGCGTCCAAAAGGTGCTGCAGGCCGACGCCCGTGCGAGCAATCAGCACAGCGTCATCCGCATACAGAAGTGCCGGAATTTGGGCATCTCCTGCATGCGGGACGTCGGCTCCCTGCCCCCGCAGATGTGCGCCCAAACCATTGATATAGATGGTGAAAAGCAGGGGGGCTAGTATACAACCTTGCCGTACCCCCTTTAAAGATTTAAAAGGGGGGGTACGTCTACCATCATTTGTTACACGCACAGCTGCTGAGAGTTCCTGGTGCAAAGTGGCCATGAACGCAACCAAGGCTTCATCAATGCCCATCTCCAACAGAATCAGCCACAGCTTTGACCTATTAACCAAGTCAAAAGCCGAGGAGAGGTCCATGAATGCAAGATACACGGACCCCTCCTTGGCCACGGTATATTTGGAGATAAGCAAATACAAATTTACGCACTGTTCAATGGTCCCTTTTCTTTCTCTAAAGCCATATTGTATCTCGGACAACCCACCACAGCTCTCTACGTTTTCCCTCAATCTAGCTAAAAGGACTCGGCCTAGGATTTTTACAGTTGAGTCCAAGAGGGATATGGGCCTATAACAGGCGGGATCATCCCGCTGACCTTTGTTTTTGAAAATTGGAACGATAGTGGATATAGCCCATGAGGCTGGAACTGGGTTACCATTAACTGCATTAAACACATTTGACAAAACCTCAGCCCACAGTTTTGGTGAGTACATAAAAAGTCGGCAGGGACACCATCAGGGCCGGGTGCCTTAAGCTTTGTAGTGGCCAAGATTGCTTTTTCCACTTCTTGAGGGTTAAAAAGGATAGGGCAACCAGCTACAATGACCATCGGGACATCTTTAACTTCTTTATCCTCATCCCCGTAAACGTGTTTAAAATGAGACAGCCATTTTTCATCGGGGATAACACAGTCCATGGGTTCATTATTGTCATCTGAAAATAAAGGCTGTTTGATAATCTCCCAAAATTTCCTGCTGTCCTTCAGCACTGCCGCTGAGAGGAGATTTTCCCATGCTTCACCTTTGATGATGTCCTTTCGTTTCTTTATGGCTGACTTGTAAATTTTCCTTAGTCTGGTGATGTCGTCTTTTACCCTAGGAGTATTTTTTAGGGCTACCAGCAATGATCTGTGGGCATTTGAACATGCTGCGTCAAACCAGCGCTTAGTTCCTGGAATTCCTTTTTTTGGCTTTGCTAAAAGGTCCTGTGACACCTGGCCACATATTAGTTCAAATGACTCTATTATTTCTTTGCCCTGCGCACAAAGATTTTTGCAGATCTCGACCTTGTCCTTGATTTTGGGGAAATGTTGTGCATAAAATTTTTCTGGGATCACTTTAGCCCATTTCACTCGCCTATCTTGATCAGTAATCCTCAAGGGTGGGCGAGATTTGCTATTGTTGGGGATGCTCCCATCTGGGCTCCCCATGCCACTTCAAGTATTACCGGGTTATGATCGCTAAAGTGTATTTGTACTGTGCGATAATCCATAATCCGGTTTAGAAGACCTTGTGAAACAAAGATGTAATCTATTATTGTGCCTTGCTGGGCACCAGTAAAAGTTGGCAGTCTCACCCCGCCATCAGGTTCATAAAGATCGAAATCAGCTAGCAGTTCTTCTAACTCCTCCCCCTCTGAAGAGTGTTCAAAGTACGGGGCCTGTGGTCCCTCGTCCCCATCGTCACTGCTTCCCCTACAGGCTAGGTTACTCAAATGAATATTAAAATCGCCTAATAAAATAAACTCAAAAACGTACTTGATATTCTGAGTTACTGTTTTTAAAATACTGTCTAAATTAGCAACGTTGCAGCCTCTGTAATCCCTGTTACCTGAATTGTAGAAGTTTATGTATATAGTCCTGCTGGTGTTATTAATCACCCTTTCAACCATTAGGATATTATGGGAATCGGTGCTTATCTGCCTATAACTTCCCTTCAGGTCTAGAGAGAACAAGATCACTAGGCCTCCCTTGGCTCTCCCCATGCGACTGGGGACTGCTGGTTTTGTGAAACTGGTGAACCCATCCCACCAGAGATTTGCGGAAGTATCTCAGGTTTCCTGGAGTGCAATAATATGATGGCTTAAGACGAAACTTGACCATGCCTTGTCCTGTCTTTTGACACTTAGCCCTGCTGTGTTCCAGCATATAATCTTGCAAGAATCTGTGGGTTTCTTAGGTTCTTGGTACCCCGCCATGCTCCCTTCAGCTACTCGTGACGGTTTTGACTTCTCATTACTTCCAACTTGCAGAAGACTCTGTGAGTTATCGCTGACAGGGCTCTGAGTTGCACAGTACTCCGGCCGATTTAGTGTAAGAAGATGGTCATGATTTAATATGTCTTGGCCCACTAGCACTGTCTGGGGGGTTGGCTCACTGAGGTCTTGGCCATTAGTGTGTTGACTTCTCTTGGATGGTGGCATATTCAGAGCATCAGTTGCCAAATCAGTTCCATCTGTGAGTCAATCACAGTCATTTAGGTTCGATAAAGGACCATACCTGTTCCCCATTCCAAATCCCCAATCAAAAGGGGTAGCTACCTGGTTCCATCCACTAGCTGTTGTATTCCATATAGGACGTGGGGTCTTTGGGCGCATCAAAGACTGATCATTTCCCATCCGTGATATAAACCCATTACCCTGAGCTCTATGGTCGTAACCCAGAATTCCAGGACCCCAACCATTTGTAGTGGGCCCATGCGACGTTACTGACCTGGCAATTGGCTCGATCGGATAGTTATATTTTCTTGTCTCAGGATTTGGCATGGGCTGATAACGGTCATAATTATTATATCGGGGTCTTGTATCCCCTCCCCAGCTGGTGGTGTTTATATGTCTCCTAGATCTAGGGATATTGGGGAAGGTAGCAAACTGGATCTCATTATAAAAGAACTTTAGGGTGAGGGGAATTATAGAGCCATTTCGTCGTTGGGGTGGAAAGATGTTAGACAGGATATTTGGGAGTACCTCTGCGTTAGCAAAATTTAGTATTACTCAGTCCCCTTTAAACTTTTTTGGCTTATTCCCAATCCATGGGACCCTCCTTGTCATAACAATGTCCCCTGCTAGTTGATCAGACCCTTGATATGCCATATGCATATTGTTAGTAAGCCAGTGTAGCGCTTTATCTTTTAGACCCTGGTTAGATTCTGTTTTGTCTTGTGATAGAACAGGGACATTTGCCAATACCAGGACTACTGGAAAAGCTTCCATGACGAATTGGGCTGAGTCATCCTCTTGTTGCAGGCGTGCTGATGCGGCAGATGGTAGTGGTAGTGCGGAGGCGTCTCCTACTAATTCCTGGCTGGGATACAAGTGATGATGGCAATGATGGCGATGCTGTTGTCTGCCCTTGTGGGATAGTCTGTGTTTGACTTTCCAATGGGATATCCTCCGCGTCCGCGTCCGTTGCCATCAGTTTTGTAACGAAGGTAGATAGATTCTCCACCTCTTCGATCAGCCTACTTTGTGACCCGCCCAACTTTTTAACCTCGGAAGTTAATTTATCCAATTTCCCGATCATAGGCTTTATAATAGTCCTAATTTTCATGTCTATCATATCTTGAATCCTATTAAATAGGTCGTCATCAATGATGCGTCTTGACTCCTCGTCAACATCAAGCTCTACGGTTTTCCCTTCCTGTCTTGGTGATGTAACCAGCTTTTTCTTACCTTGCTGTCTACCCCCACGCTTTGCCTGAAACTTCCTGCAGGTTCTCACAGCCCGTACTACGGGCAGTTGGGGTGATGGGACTTCATCCACTGTGTCTATCTGGTGATTAGAATCCGAGACAACGTTTGTAGACAGATCTACTAGTGGGTCTGAGTCACCGTCCTCCATACCTATATTTTGAGGATTAGAGTCTGGTATGTATATGGGAGGATTTTCTGCAGGTAGGTCGGGCGTTAGTGCACTGAAGGGAGGGCTTTCTGGGAGCAAAGTTGGCGATTGGCTCAAGCCTAGAGATTGCCTTCTTTCGTTATTGATCTTGCTGACAACTTGTACTAGGTAAGAGTCTAAGGTATTGAGTGGCTCAGTGGCAACAGGTACCAATTTTTTAGCCATATTAACGATAGGCTTTTAAAAGCTGTCAGGAGACTAGACGTTGCTCCAGGAGTAAACTGCAAATAATTTGCCCAGTGTTAGCAGGGCAGCGGAATGTGGCTAACGTGCGACAGTGTACACTTTCTTAATCAACTCTAGGCAGTTCAGGACGCTTACTTAACTAAGGATCGATGAGTACGGTACCTTTGTAGCTCGGTGCAGGAAATATCAGGGGGATGGCCTTGCCTGGCCTTTTCGTGCCTCTGAGGGCCACAGAGGGCCCGCCCTTTGCCCGGGCTTCGCCCCGGGCGTCCCGCTCGCATCCCGCGACGCTGAGGGCTTGCTGCTTATCTGGCCCCTCCTGGCGCGTATTCCGCGTCAGGGAACGCGCCACCGCAAAGGCTTCCGGGATATGGAGTCCCGGGGCGGCGGGCGCGCCTGAAGAGAGCGGTGACTGTGTTCCCCGGTTGTTGGTCCGCCTGGAATGCGCTTCTCTTGTGCCTCGATCCTATCCACAGGTAAGGCTGTAGTGAATTACGGGTCCCCCCGCTCCCCCGAGGGCTTGCTGCTTATCTGGCCCCTCCTGCGCGTATTCCGCGTCAGGGAACGCGCCGCCGCAAAGGCTGCCGGGATATAAAGTCCCGGGGCGGCGGGCGCGCCTGAAGGGAGCGGTGACTGTGTTCCCCGGTTGTTGGTCCACCTGGAATGCGCTTCTCTTGTGCCTCGATCCTATCCACAGGTAAGGCTGTAGTGAATTACGGGTCCCCACACATTTTTGTGAGGATAAGACTTTGCTACCTCCTCATGTATTGTCATGGGGCTATTCCTCCCACTATCTGGAACAAGCTCCCACAATAAGGATCCCTAGTTTTATCCAATATTTCTTTCTCCGCATGTCATACCTTACACTCAAAAGGATTAATTTAATGTTGCTAGGTGTGAATGTAAGCTGCACAAGATGGGGAGAGGCTGATGCCGCATTCCTAAACATGGTCTGGAGACGTCAAGTTCTTTACCCTCCAGGACCAAAGTGATGGAGATGCTGTCAATGGCTACAGAGTACCCATTTCACCAGAGACTTGTTTGTTGGGTTAGTTCTCCCGGCATAGGGCGAGAGCAATCATGACCAGGTTCTCAGATTTGTCATTGATCTTTGCTAGATACCAGTTGATAATGACCTGAGAGACTGCAGAAGGGCCCGGATTTCAGGGTTGGCCATCTGAACTTCGTAAATGGGCTGGGTGCGAGGGTGTGGTGTGAAGAAGAGAGGCGGACAGAGGAGTACATCCCGGGAACTGGGCGGAGGCTTGGACATGTATACTGGATACCCTGATAAGCGTGCCGGTCTGTAGGTTTCACAATCCTTAAATGCTTATCAGGGTGTGCCATCCCTCGGTATATTTTAAAACTATGGAAGCGACACAATATATCTTTTAAACTATTTCTCTGTTAGCCCAGACAGATGGAACTTTCAATTCACGCTTTACAAACAGTATACTTTATGGGAGACCCCAAATCTACTTTGGCTATATTACGATACGTATAGCCTTGAAAAAGTCTAGGTGGACGAAACACGTGTTGGCTGCGGCATTGTTGGACATCATTGTTTGGAAAACTGCTTTTGGAGTAAAAAAAACTTTGTGGAACACCGTGATCGGTGTGGACTGGAATTGATATTGGCCTCCTAATATGAGACTTATCTTACGATTGGAATAGAGTGTACTTGAGTGCAATTTGTGTTTTTGATATTGGGCATACACCTTGTTCTCAAAGTGTGGCCAAAATTGCACCAAATGTGGCTTGGTACATAGCATGACACCACGAAGTGCACAAACAGTGCAAATACATGTTTTGACTAATGCCAATGCCTATAGAGAGATGTGCAGACTTTGGGCCTAGCCAGCAGATGCTTATTTCCAAGATGAAAGAAACAACGGACTATTAATACCCTAATACAAAATACATTCTTAGACTGCCACAAGTATTGAATAGTGACTGACTATGAGTGTGTTTCCAATGGCTAAAACTTTGTAATGCGGGGTTAATGCTTTAAGACATTTCTCAGGCATCTTCATTTCTTGAAGATACTGTAAAAGTCACAGTCTGCAAGTGCAAACTTATCCTTGTATCCTCCAATTACTTACCGGTAATTGCATTACTCCGAGTATGTTTTCACCATAGCTTAATTACATTATGAGGTTGAAAACAGTATGAGGAGGTAATGGCTCTTTGTGCTTTGCTGTCACTTGTGATTGAGGAACAGAATAGTACTTCAAGGCGCTTGTGCTGAAATGTTTTGCCCTTCTCTACTGCCTTTTCAAACTCCTGCTTTCCACTGCCACAATCCAGCTGCAGCTGTTTCTCTGAAGTTGGAATGTATTATTAGAAGCTGCACATCTTCATGCAGGCAGTCCAGGCAACTAGTCTAGGAAAATTCTGCCTCATGAGTGCCTGCCCATTCAATCGGATTGCTGTTTTTTTTCTCCGAGAAGATCGAAGACATCCAAGCCATTTTGTAACCCGGGCCCGGCACAACTCAAGCCACAGTTTCTTGGAGTAGCAGTCCGGAGAAGGCTACGTTTTCTTGGTTTTCCCTCCTCGGAAACAACGATTTTCTGTCTCTACTAAACAATGCAGCAGATTTACTGCTAGCTAGCTTTTACAAAGAATAGATATTGGCCGATCAGAGTTATTATGAATTCTTGAATGAGGGAAGGTCTGGTTCCTGGAGTATTCAGAATAACTTTGGTTTGTTCTCTGCTGAAAAAAAACCAACGGGGCTGGATTATTTAGCTTTCTTTAATTATAGACCAGTTTCTCGACCCCCTTTTCTTCGTAAAGTTCTGGAAAGTGCGGTGTTTCACCAACCGTCTAGGTTTGGTACCATCAATAACCCTTTGCATGGAGCACAGGTGGGCTTTCAAGCACGCCATAGAACTGAATTTAACATCATTTCCATACTAGATGATATAAGGTTTTTGGCAGACTCGGACACACCCACAGCCCTTAGGGCCATATGTATGAAGAAGTCGATTTGCGAATCGGAATTTGCGATTTTTACCGAATCGCAGATTCAGAATCGCAAATAGGAATGTATCAACACATTCGCAAATATTTAGCGATTCGCCCAAAATCGCTAAATATTTGCGATAAATACATTTGCGATTCCTTAATGTTATAATTTCTCAAAATTGCGATTTCGCATCGGTAAAAATCGCAAAATTGCGATTTCTCATCGGAAAAAATCGCAAAATTGCGATTTTCTAGATTCATCCAATCGCAATCCTGATGCAGTTTGATGACATCACCATCCAGGAAGTGACTGATTACCCATGGTGCAACACCATTGATTGTGAGTGAGTATGAGAGTGTGGATTGCTACTGAGGAGCCATGGCTGAGAGTGGGAACAAGGATTTGCCTGCAACCCAGCAGGATCAGCAAGAAGGGGAAACATCTAGGAAGAGAAAGCTGAAGTTCTCAGAAGCAGAACTGGAAAAACTCATCACTGAGATGGTGCCAAACCATGATTTGTTATTTGGGAGGAGCTCACACAAGGTACCTGAAGCAAGAAAAAGACGCATCTGGGAAGGCATACACGCGAAAGTCAATGCCCTTGGAGTAACACACAGGAGTGTTGAAGTTTTGGGCAAGCGCTGGTACGACCTGCGCCAGCGCTCCAAAGAAAAACTGGCAGCCAGGCTTGAGCAGTCTCAGCTCACCGGTGGGGGAACCTCCAATGTGCCAGATTCAACACCGCTTGAGGAACTGGTAGAGGGCACACTGGCTCCAGAGAGTGTTGCGGGCGTGTCCGTGCTAGACAGCTCCGAACAACCAGCTGCAAGACCAGGTAAGATGCATGCCTTTCCACCCTAAACTACACCCCAACCCCCTGCAGCAACCTAGGGATTAGAGGAACCACATGTCACGCTAGAGCAAGTACACAGGCAGTCACAGCAATGCATTGCATTGTGGGAGATGTACTCATAATAGCCAGTAATGTTGGAAGTAGCATCCATCTCATGCAATTTTCACATGTGCAGGTCAGGAAAGGGCAATGACAAAAGTAAAGTAAGGGAAGACTGTGAAATATTTAATTTTCACATCATACGTTAGCAAATAAAATTAATGTGTGCTGTTCTATCCACAGCACCTGCAACTAATAAGCCCACAGTGAGATGAGGGCAGGGTTCAGGGGAATGCGTGAAGAAATTAGGGGTGCTGTGCAAGAGCTAACTGCCGAGTTGCGTGCAGAACGCGCTGCCAGGCGCAAAGAGCTGGCCCGCATGGACCGCTACACGCGCGCAATAAACTGACTGGCCTCATCTACCAATATACTGTCCAGGCGTACCATAGAAACCCAGCATGAATTCTCTCACGGCATTCAGGACATCGCCACTGTTGTTGTGCAGTCCACTTCTGCCCTGGATGAACTGCGTGCCATACGTACCACAGGTCCCTCCACGTCGGAGGATTCTGATTCACTCAACTCCATTGGTGTCCCTTTCCTGGTAGCGATGTTGTGCAGCATGGCACAAGCTACAACAATTTTGCAGCACGTTTCGGGGCTGTATTGGAGAGCTCCTCCACTTTTATGAATGCACCTGAATCTGCTCTTCAATATGCCAAAGGTTCTCTCGATGGTGCCTCTTGTTGAAATGTGTGCCCGGTTGTAGCGCCGCTCCCCAGCAGTAGCATGATTAAGGTAGGGTGTCAGGATGAAATCCCGGACTGCATAAGCACTGTCACCTGTGGTTGGAAATGATAACGGTTAGTCACTGTAATGCACATGCTAGTCAGTGGAAATGTGGCCTATGTATGTGAGTATTTACCTAGTAGGTATCCCTCGCCAAAATCACCTCTTGAGAGTCTACGGTATAGCCCACTGTGACGGAAGATAAAGGCGTTATGTGTGCTTCCCGGATACTTTGCCACTATGTCTGTGATGATGTTTTTGGCATCACACACCACCTGTATGTTAAGTGAGTGGTTGCATTTCCTGTTCCTGTATACGTACTCTACGTTTGAGGGGGGGATATTGCAACATGTGTCCCATCGATGCATCCTATGACGTGAGGGAATTGGGCAATGTTGTAAAAGTCCTGCTTGGTCTGTGCTAGTTCCTGTGGGGTGCTGGTGTGTATGTGGTGTTGCATCCTATGTGTCATGGCATCGAGGAACGCATGGTAGAAGCACGACAGGGCACTTTGTGAAACCCCTCCTGCTGTGGCTATAACCCCCTGAAAACTACCTGAGGCCAGCAGGTGTAGTGAACACAGGACCTGGATGTGTGTGGGTATGGCTTGTGTCCTGAGGGTGGGGTGTTCTAGGTAGGGTCTGAGTTCCTCTATTAAATCAAGTATGCTGTCTTCCTCCAGTCTGTAGTGGGTGTAGATGTCCTCCTCAGTGCGCTGGAAGATGGTGGTGCGTGCACGGAATATCCTCTCCTGCCGTCTCCTCCTCTGCGCCACAGCTCTCAGTCTTCGCCTCCTCGCTATCATGTAGAGCCCAGACATTGTGGAAAGGAGTGTGTTGCATTCTGGGCTTCCTTATATACTTTGCACCTGGTTACCACCTGCTCCCACTTGGTGGTAATTGCGATTCCTTAAAAAGCGATTTCCCTGAATTCGCAATTTGCGAATGTTTGATACATATCATTGCGAATCCTTATTTGCGAATTCAAGATTTGCGATTTTCGCTAACCTGTTTCATCGCTAATTTGGGATTCGCAATGGTATTCGCTTATTTCAGACTCTCGCAAAGTTTGAAACTCGCTAAATAGCGATTACTTGTTTTGCGAGCATTTTCTGCTTCATACATTGGAAATTGCAAATTTTCTGTCGCAAACGCTAATATTACCGATTCGCAGCGTTTGCAACAGAAAATTAGCTTTATACATATGGCCCTTAGTGACCATGCAGCTAGGCTGTGGTCTCCTCTTCCAGACAGCGAACTTTTGCAGGGATACTCTTCCAGTACCCATCTTCACAGCAAGTTGGTTTCTTTATTCAAGGCATATCCAGCAGGTTTCAAGACCCACGTTAGGTTCTCAACTTGGAGGTGAGCTGGCAATCACAGATACCAGCTTGGTAGAATTCTCAAGTACACTGGTGTCTACCCTTTACACCTGGGTAGGAGAAACATTGGTTGTGCCTTGTTCAAATTTTAGTAGGCTCCTCCAATCCGATCTTAAAGATCCAAATATTATTTCCAGGCACTTTCTTTGGCGTTGGCTTGAAGGTAGAACCTGGATTTTTTTGTATTGAATATAGATTAGTCCAGGCACAATATATGTCGGTCAGGAAGCAGGAAGAGGGTGAGGAGCTAGAGTGCTTTGAGAGGGAATAGAAGGCAAGGCTACAGCACAAAAGGAAGGGTGTGGCATCCCTCCCACTAGCCACTGAAATCTGACTACATAGAGCTTCTCCACTATTGCACTAAGGAGGGATCATAGAGACCTGCTCCCAAGCTACAAACGAGTGAGTATGCCACCCGACCCACCAGTTAACAGAGTCCAGCTACAGTAACATCCTGGTAGGGTGGTTCAAGACAGTTCCATAACCTTCTGTCAGGTCTCAGCCTCACTTTCTTTGGGGTAGTCGTTCACACAAAGGAATCCTAAGTTGAAGTCTTGTACCAAGTGAGTAAAGCAGGCCCACAGACTCCACCTTCACCCTACGTCACACATGCAAACTGTGCATTCACTTTCCACCCACTTCACATTCGGATCGCGCAAAGGACGCAGTTGAGTGAGAATAGCAAACATTTTAACAGGAAAAACGAGTGGCGGAGTAGGCAGCCTTACCCAGAAGATGACAGGCATTCTAGTGCCTGTCCCTTCTACTAAAAATAAATATATGACTTTACAATGCAAAAAATTACAATGTATGCTTTTACAGTGTGGTTTTTACATCGCAACTACCATTACATTGCATGCTTTTACAACGCATGCCATTACAGCGCATTTTTTTAAACTACTATTACAACACATTCCATTACAACGCATACCATTACAACTCATAATACGTTTAGGGCAAGAGTAGGGTAGGTGTTAGATAGTGTAGGGGTAAAAATTACTATTCCCACTCCAGTGAGTGCAACAGTAGTGTAAGTGTTGGATAGTGTAGGGGTAAAAATTACTATTCCCACTCCAGTGAGTGCAACAGTAGGGCGAGTTTTGGATAGTGTAGTGGTAAAAAATTATTATTCCCACTCCAGTGAGTGCAACAGTAGGGTAAGTGTTGGATAGTGTAGGGGTAAAAATGACTATTCCAAAACCCAGACTCACCCTAAAACTAAAAAATCTCCAATACTTACCTTATTATGTGTTGTAATGGCATGCCTTATAATGGTATGCGTTTTAATGGCATGCGTTGTAGTGACACGCATTGTAGTGACATTAGTTGTAATTGCATGCTATGTAAAGGCAGTTGCGTTGTAATGACTGCGTTGTAAAGGTAGTGCGTTGTAATGACTTTGTTGTAATGGATGTTTCCCACTGAAAATGAATGCTACCACCACTGCTAGTCTCTCTCGGCCCAGTGAGAGGCCAGCACCTGTAAGGAGTGCACTTTGGTTGCTTCTCCTCCCCGAAGAGCGCTGCTTTGGGGTTGCAGCCCATTCACATGAGTAGCCCTCAGTAAAATGTGCATTTTGTCATGTCAACTAAGGCAAACTCCTAAAAACTTGCAAAGACATTCAGTGACTCACTGTAACTGGAACACAGGGTTGGGGGCATACCTCCCAGATCTGTGCTGGGGCACTTCTGTTTCAAAATCATATTTCTTCCTCTAGACATGTTCAAAATGCTGAGGATGTCTCAGGTCCTGTTGCCACTGCCATGGAAAAATTGACTGTATTTGCTTACTAGTCTAGGCTCAAGATGCCTTAGGGTGTCTCTACACACACGGTTCAATCTAAACTGCTTGATGAACGACCCCAATTCTTGACTGATTCCTTCTCAGAGGATGCAGCTCATAATAACTATCGTGTATGTTACTTAAGCTATGATCTTCCCAACTTCGGAGTAACCTTCATGAGGGATACGAGTCTTTTGAATTATTGTTGCACCACACACCAGTCTGAGTTTGAGGTTATTTCCTCCTGCTCAGCAGGTGGAGCAGTCTAGGGACCCCCAGAACTATCTCTACCTGAATTTTCAAGTCCTCTCTCCACGACAGTGCTAGTCTAAAAGGCTTTTTTGGTTGCCCCTCTAAGCCTGCTCAGCAGGAGATCTTATCCAATAAAGACTCTAAGATTGTGTCGCGAGGCACAGTCTCACGCATTTTTGCAAGGCAAGAAAGTCAGAGGTTAAATGCAATTCCAAAGGAAGATCCAGCAAGCACTGCAAAGGTGGGCCGCTCAGGTGAGATTTTGTAAACTCAGCATCCACCAGCAACACTCTAAAATATAAGATACACAAAGAGGAGCTCTCTTTACCCTTTGCAGCTCGCAAATAAAGACAGTTTGGTTATACTGTAGAGGCCTGTCTTCTTTCTCAGGAACGAGATGATGAGAGACACACCTTTCCCTTCTTCTCTGAAAGGCAAGACTCACCCATCCCAACCAGGTCGAGTGCAAACCCTTACAGTGTGCAAAATATATGTGTGATATAAGCAGTGCTTCATTTTTAGACTGCGAGTGCCGGTGCCCGAAGCTCGGCTCAGAAACCCACGGCCGTCGCAATTACATGATGTCAGAGTGCTGAATACAAGGCTGTGCAGTCTGGAAGTCACCTCATGCCTTGTTGATCCCCTGCCAGACACTCCCTATCACTTTATCTCGCGTTTGCAGGTCCCTGTTTTCCACTTTTGTGACTCTTTTTCCATACTTCTCTTTCTCCTTTGTTTGTGTTTCTCTCGCTTGCTCTCAGGAAATCTTCGACAAGGACAAATAAGTGTTTATGCCCCAAAATATGAGCGCCGTCGGACCCCACCAGTAACCACCGGCTAGAATTAAGCACTGTATCTGGGTTTTAGAACAGGCTGGGAGGACCCAGTGTGGGGTCATAATACTGTTGTACTGCATGGTTTTAGGCCCAAAGTACCACATAACATGACTGTAGGGCCAATGTTGTGTATAACAGAGGAGCAATACAGGCTATGGGGTCGAGAGCATAGTGTGATGGGTGGAGAGGCTGCCCCAGAGGATGTGATCCCAGTGGCATAATGCACAATGATGGGGACCTTCTGCGGAATATGAATAAGTCTTTGACAGAATTGGGTTAGGGGCTGAAGTGTGCCCCTTGTGCCTCAGGGGATTTATTCGGCTTCATTACGCCCCTGCATGGATCCTGTTGTGGCATATGATAGAGGATCCACAATTGGCTATGGAGCCCACTAGGTTATACAAGTGGCAGTCCACTTCAGGCTGCAGGGAACCATTTTGTGAATAACAAGGAATTCTGCTCCAAGCTTTGGGGCCTAATAAAATGCCTAATGAGGGGTGTCACCGCCCCCTGATGTCGTCTTCTATCCAACTTCTATTTTTTTTTTTTAAAAACCTTTATTGGCGACAAGGAGAATGTACACAGCCAATTGCCTACAACCTGTCAACCTCAGGCCGGCAGCGCTCGCATTTCAAGCAGGTATGCAGGTGAACAAATGTTAGAAAGCAATTCAGTACTATAGACACAGCAAGTCGCCTACAACCCAGAGGGCCGGCCGCGGTGTAAAGGCTTAATTAACTGTTAAACTTTGGTTCAGCAAGCTTGCAAGTTGGCAGCGTACAAACTTATTCTCATGGCATGAGGTTTCATTTATCTAGTAATGCAACCAAATAAAGCAACAAAACGAAAACAAACCCAACAGTGATGCCCTAATCAGACAAGAAAAAAGTGAGGGGTGCCGAGAGGTGTAGAGTGGCGTACGAGATGCATAAAGAAGGGGGGGGGAGACGATGAGCCGATCTAGGTAAGAGTAGTGCAAGACTTAACGAATTGGGCGCCCCGCGTGGCATGTGGGAGTGTGGCAGGGTAGCAGCAGAGATGGGGAGTGGTGTCTGTTCGGCTACGGCAGAAGGGGGTAATGGGCGCAGCCCGTGAATTCGTACCCTGTGGAAGTGTGGTCAGACCAGTGGTGATAGCCTACCTCCAGCGTTGGCAACTAACGAGCAATCGTGCAGTAGGGTAGTGCTCAGGGGGGGAAAGGGGGGGGCGAGGCATCAGGGTGCGGTTTGGACTTAGGGAATGGGCATGTCTAGTCACCACCCTCATCTCCACCAGTCCGGGGGTCATCTGTCTCCTGCAGTGAAAGGAGATACGTGGTCAGGGGGGTCCAGAGATCTTTAGGGCGCGACTTCGGTGGTAATAGATCGGCATATGAGTGTAAATGTTCTTGCCATGTCGACATCGTAGAAAGCCATACCTTAAATTTGGGTGCGCGACCCCCTACCCCAGCGGCAGGCCACATGTCTCTTGGCCAAGAGGAAGCCCAGCGCAAAAAACATCCGATGTACCTTGATCATTGGAGGTGAAAGACCTAACAAAGCGATCTTGGGACATGGCGCGACGTCCACGCCGACCATATCGGACATTGCCTGAAATATTTCAACCCAATATGCTGCTACAGCCGGGCACGACCAGGCCAAGTGGAGGAAATCCGCCCCCTCGGAACCACACCTCAAGCATCTGTCGTTATCTCGCAGGCCAAAGCGGAGTAGTTTAGCGGGGGTATGGTAGAGTCGGTGCAAAAATTTATAATGTACAAGCCTGAGACGCGCGTTACCCGTGACTGCGTTCGTGTGTGAGCAGCTGTCTTCCCATTGCTCATCCAACAGTGGTTCGTCAAGATCTCTATCCAAGTCACTGCGCGCTCTGAGCGTCGGGGGGGAAGGGGGGGCCTGGGTATGTTTGTACAGCATAGACACCACATGTTTCGGGGGGTCAGGATGAAGGAGAGCATGCAGCGGAGCCACGGTTTCCGGTTCAGCAGGAAAATTGGGTGTGACCGTCTTGACATTCTGGCGAAGCCGGGTATAAAGGAATGTCTCCATGACTGAAGGGGTAGAGTCCCCAAAGAATTGGGCCGAGGTGCGAAACTGCCCCCCAAGATACAAGTCGCCCCAGGCATGGACCGCATACTTTGCAAGTAGTTTACGGCCTATCTCCTCGCAGGCGACGCTCAATCTGGGATCGTGCGCTAAGAGCATATGTGGCGAGTATAAGAACTCGACCTCCATCTGAGCCACAATGCGATTCCAGGCCCGTACCGTGCAATCAACCGTAGTAGGGTCCCGTTCACTTGCCCGGGTCGGGACATAAAGGTACCCTGATGGCTGAGCTGGTCTCATATAACCGTCCTCCACCGCAAGGTGAGCCATAAAGGGAGGGGGATGCAGCCAGTACACAGCAAAGTGACCCTGGGCGCAGTCGTAGTAGCGCTGGAAATTCGGGACGTCAAACCCGCCCTGGTGGTATGGCAACATAAGCGTCTTGAGACTGAGCCTAGCCTGCTTGCCACCCCAGATTAGTCTAGACAGCTGGGAATTCAGTACGCGAAAGAAGCTGGTCCCGGAGTGTACGGTATTTTAGTAAAAAGGTAAAGGAGCTTGGGGAGAATCACCATCTTAATAAGGGAAACACGTCCCGCCATCGAGAGTGGGAGGTGGATCCACCTAGTGATGGTGTCAGTCAGCTTGTCTATAACCGTACCATAATTAGCTCTGATGAGGGCTTCCCGGTCCCTAGTCACAGTTATACCTAGGTATTTTATTTCGTCAGCCTCCCACACCAAGGGGTAATCCAGTGGGAAGGGAACGGTCTTGTCCGTCAGGGGAAACAGGGCTGATTTTGACCAGTTGATCTGAATCCCGGATATGGCACCAAACTTGGTTATCTCCCGCAGCAGAGGGTTAAGGTTCTCTCGTGGTTTGTCTACGTATAAGGTCACATCGTCCGCATATAAGGCGACAAGCAGCTGCCTTTCAGGGTAGATCAAGGAACGGTGGTTGTGGTGCTGCCGGAGCTTGGCCGCCAAGGGCTCAATGGCAATCGCAAAAAGAACCGGCGAGAGCGGGCAGCCCTGCCGGGTGCCCCTATGGATCCCAAACGGGGCAGAACGAGAGCCATTCAACAATACGGTTGCCTGCGGTCTGCAATACAGCAGTCTGATCCAGTCAAGAAAGGAGAAGGGGGTACCCATTCGTTCCAGAAGGGCCAGCAGGTAGCCCCACTCCAGGGAGTTGAACGCTTTCGTTGCGTCCAGGAAGACGGCAGCCGCCTCGCAGCGAGGGTTAATGTCCTGCAGGACAGCTTGTAGGGTGCGCAAGTTGTGAGACGTCGCCCGGTTGGGGACGAATCCAGCTTGGTCCGGTAAGACCAGACGCTCCATCAGTAAGTTCAGGCGCGTCGCGAGCACTTTTGCCAGTATTTTCACGTCAGTATTAAGCAGCGACAGAGGCCGGTAAGAATCGCAGAACTCTGGAGGCTTGCCAGGTTTCAACAAGGAAGCTATAAGGGCTTCCCGCATGGTGGAAGGCAGTACGCCCTCCTCTAGGGCAGAGTAGTAAACCCGTTTTAGTAGGGTTGCAAGCAAGTGTATATAGGCCTTGTAAAAATCTATTGGAAGCCTGTCCGATCCAGGCGCTTTGCCGGATTTCATAGACATGATGGCGTCTTTGATTTCGTCAAGTTCAAGCTCGTGATGAAGAAATTTCTGTTGGGAGGGACCGAGCCACGCGACTGCAGTGTCCTCAAGGTAAGAATGCAAGTCAATGGACGTCTGACGGTGTGAAGTGTAGAGGGTAGAGTAATGGTGAGTTAGAATACGCATTTGTTCCTTAAGGTCCCTCTGTGGGGCCTGATGTTCGTCCATTAGGGTCGAAATATAGTTGTGATATTTCATAGGCTTAACCGCAAAGGCAAGTGCCCTGCCGGGCCTGTCGCCCTCGCCGTATAGACGGGCCGTGTATGGCTTCCCAAGGAATTTGCATTCCTTTTCGGCCGCCTCCGCGTATACATTAAGCTTGTCCCTGAGGAGGGTCTTAGGTGTAGGACTGTGTGGGTCATGGGCCACATCACGTTAGAGTAATTTGAGTTCAGCTTCTAATTTGTGCAGTTCACCACTGAGCGATTTGAGGACCCCACCACCCTTCGCAATACACCAGCCCCTGACAGTGACCTTAAAGGCTTCCCACACCGTAGTGAAAGATGTGACGGAACCAGTGTTTCGGTCGAAAAAATCTTGAATGTCCTGTTCAAGTTCCCCCCTGATCGCTGAGTCAGTGAGGTGTGCGGGGTTGAGGCGCCAGCTCAAGTACGGGGAGGCATCAATGGGAATACTCATAGTAAGGAGGACTGGTGAGTGGTCTGAGAAAGTCCTAGCGAGATGGAGAGCACCACCCAGCCAAGGGAGGAGGCCAGCTGACAGGAACACATAGTCGAGCCGCGCCCATGTAGAATGTACCGCTGAGTGATGGGTACCCTGCTTAAGAGTGGGGTGTAGGTGCCGCCATGCATCTATGTAGTGGTGGTCCTTGACAAGATCAGATAATGTACGTTGGGTATGTGTGTAGTGGAGTGCCTGGGGGTGGGATCTGTCCCGGCTCGGTTCCAAAGCCGTGTTGAAGTCCCCCTCGAGTATGACGTGGCTGATGCCTAGCGTTTGAATTTTGCCCCACAGCGTAAGGAGCGCAGAAGTGTCATCCGTGTTAGGGCCGTAATAACAAGCTAGGAGGACAGTGTGTGAGCATAGCGTCCCCCAAATCATGCGGTATCTCCCACCCGGGTCCACCTCAGTGCCAGCAGGTAAGAAGCGTAACCCCAGTCTAACCAAGATTGTAACCCCCCTAGCATAATTAGAGTAAGAGGAGAAAACCTTACAAGAGGCCCATCTAGAGGCAAACATAGGGGATCCGTCCGGTCTTAAGTGAGTTTCTTGAAGCATGGCGACAGATACCCCCTGTCTATCCAGATAACCTAATATTTGCCTCTTCTTTCGCGGGTCATTCAGTCCTCGAATGTTCCATGTCACGAGGCGGAACTGCTGTGTCGAGTGTGGCGGCATTACATCACCCATGTGGTAGAATGTATACATGTGCAGTGCATTAGTGCCACATAACGGTTCACATCAGTATCATGTGCATGAAAACCACATTTCCCCCCCAGCGCCCACCCCGCAGCCCGACCCATCCCACCCCACAGCACCCCGACATCTATAACTCTGCGAAATTGGAGCATCAACCCACCCACAATGGCCACCCCAACTAGCCGTGAATTTATTTCCCACCCCCCCCACCCTTGCCCTGAACAAAACCAGAACAAAAGCCAAAAAAATGGCAGCATAAGCCTCAGCCCTCAGTGGGGGAGAGGGATTCTGGGGAATACCCATTGGGGGTCTGAACTAGGGGCACCAGACATGCCAACCACCTGCCTACTCACACCCGCTTATAACCAGGTATCCCCAGTCGAAACCACGGGACGGAGGTGGTCTAGTGAGCACACAGTATACATTTAGACCAGTCACATGTGTAATAAATCAAAGACCTCACCGGGATGCAGAGGAGTCAATGTGCTCATGGCCGTTGCCCAGGGAATCAGAAGTTCAAAGGGGCCCCGAGCAATGCAGCATGTCAGTCTTGCTGGGATAGTGGAGAGTGCGATCTAGAGCGGCGGCGAGTGGATTCCTCCCTGTGCTGGTCCTTCTTGCACTGTTTAAGGTAGTCCTCCACCTGCTGCGGATTCTGAAAGAAGTGGTGCTTGCCCTGATGGGAGAGTTTTAGTTTGGCCGGATACAGCATGGCATAGGGGATCTCCAGGGTTTGCAATTTCTTTTTTACCCCTGTGAATTTGCGTCTGGCTTCCTGGACAGTGGGGGTGAAGTCAGGGAAAAAAGAAAGCGTTGTGTTTTCATAGCGCACCGTCTTCAGTTCCCTCGCACGGCGTAACACAGCATCTCGGTCTCTGTAGTTAAGAAAACGCGCTATGATGGGCCTAGGCGGGGAACCGGGGGAGGAGGGGCAGCCAGGGAACGATGGGCTCTCTCGACAATGAGGAGTGGGGAGAAGGATTCCTTCCCAAACAGGTCTGTGACGAGATTTTCAACAAAAAGTTCCATCTTTCCCGTGTTGGTGGTCTCCGCAAGGCCCACAATGCGGACATTGTTCCGTCGCGATCTCGCTTCTAAATCTTCGTTCTTGTCCGCTCTGATTTTGAGCAATCTATCCATTTGGGTGATGTGACGATGCGAAGATGTAGCGCTATCCTCCAGCCCCGAGATCCTCTCCTCGGCCTCCTTTATACGAGTGTCATGATGTTCGAGTTTCGCCACCACGCTGTCCATACGCGCATTAATAGTGTCGATTTTAGAATCAAACGTCGATAGGCTTTGCTTCATGCCTAATAAGAGCGTTTTCCAGTCCTCATCTGGGGGGGCCGAGGTTGAGGGGCTCCCACCACCCTCCGGTGTCGGCTTGGAGGTTCTCTTAGATTCGAACGGGATTTTCGATTGTCTTGCATCAGTGCGGCCCATGATGCGTGGCGGCGTCTGGGACTCTGCAGAGGATATGGACGCCAGATCTCGAAAGGGAGCAGACTGGAAAGGAGGACGGGGCCAGGAGCTGAAGCCCGTGAATCGTGGATGCGCGTCTGCAGGGTGCCGATGTCAGCGCGGGGTAAGGAAGGAGAGGGTGAGATCGCTTCCCAAGGAGCCAAAGTCAGGAGCGCGAGGGAGGCGGTAATCCTAGGCCAAAACAGCAGCAGTACGAGTGGTGATACTGAGTCTCCTTATGGGCCACAAGAAGTAAGGAGAATGCGGCCAAAGTACGTTATGGAGCAGCGCTCAGTGTTGCCCAGGTGTATCAGGGAGGTAAAGGTGTTCAATTGCTCCAGGGGTGAAGTCACAGCTTCAAGGCAGGCTCGCCCAAAATGGCCGCGAACTCGGCAACCTCAGCAGATGAAATGGCGGTGAGGATCCGCTCAGGCCAGCGAGGAGGGAGGTGAGCCCGGCGGGGTTACCGTCCCCGACGTCTAGACAGCCGTGCCAACTCGGGTGCGCTAAGGAGCATCCAGCGCGAGAGTGCCTCTTGCAGCGTCAAATGTAATGTCTGGGGGCAGTAGTGGCACGCATGCAGCCGGGACCGACAACGTCAACAGGTTGGCGGGTGCGACAGGGTCCGTTCCACGACCCGTTTCAGTCCAGGCGCGTGGCAGGCTGCAGCGCGCAGTGGAGTCCGGGGGCAGAGCGGAGTTCAGCTGCGCCGGTAGTGTGGAGGTCGGGCTCGTACCTGGAGCAGACGAGGTGTGCAGGCGTCCGTGAGGCGAGCTCTCTCTGCAAACAGCGGGGTGGCGAATCAGGCCTCTCGCGATGCCGGGGCTGGGGCACGTCCGTCCAGGCCTCGAAGCCCCGGGCTTTCCCAGCCGGGATGCCCAGGGGGGCGATGCGGCGGTAGAGCGCGAGGTGCCGGTCGCGGGTTCTGGGCCGAGTTTCTCCGGCACTGGGTGTGCGACGCGGTGGCTGAGGACACCGGAGCAGTCACAGCAGTCAGGTGGTCCAGATACCGCTAAGCAGGAGGCTATGAAACTGGTCAGGATGGCATGCAGGATGGTGGTTAGGCTCAGCCGGGCGAGAGCCTCACAGCAGTGCGGCCATCTTGGTCTGGCGCCACCTAGCGCCACCCGTCTTCTATCCAACTTCACCTTGAGTCACGCCCCCCTCTATGGCGCACACCTTGGGGCCCTCGTGTCTGCCATAATACCACCCTGACACTGTGATCCCATAATTCTTGTGTTGCCATGTTACTTCACCCTACCCTCAGTTTAGTGTTCCAGAGGTGCGCGTACATGCAAACGACACGATGGAAGCGCACACTCCCTCAAACATGCGGCTCAGACTGTACAGCTAGCCTGCACTCTTCCTCTTCCAGTGATGGTCTTCATACGACACAGCCCCCACTTCACTCTCGCTTTGAGCTCCACAGCGGACTCACCCTCGGACTGCAGTATAATAATCCTGATAAGTATGTTATGTTGTCATTATCCTGTCATGCCATTGTGTACCGGTAAAAGGTCTCAACATCAAGAATTTGAAAAAAATTATGTGACTCACCGTAGGCTCTGTGGTCCACTGTAGTGAATAATATGGGTAGACACTTCAGGGCTTAGTTCCCAATGTTGTTCCTATTAGGGGAGGCGGCGCTGGTTTTGGGGCCCAGCTATACGTACCATAGGCAAGGCTGCTGGAATTAGGCTACAAGGGTGGACTAAATTATGCTGTTGGATTGACTAGCATGCAACAACAAAACAGTGATTACGTGGGCTGATGCTGCACAGTTTGCGACAACATGGCTTCATTATTTTGCCGTCTGTACACTTTAACACTGTTTGAGCAAATGTATAATTTTTCTATTCCTAGTTTAACACCCCAAAACAGAAATAAACTAATGAAAAGTATCCAGTTAACCTCTGCGAAGAGCTTCCCCTGTACAGCAACACGTGTTTCTGTGTTTTTGGTACCTTTTCATCTATTTGAGTTAAAAAAAAATCTGTTGGGATCTGCAGATTATGCAGCAGATGAATGATTACATGGCAAATCCTTAACTGCCGAAAACGCTGACGCCCAAAAAATGCAAAATTCCAATGGGTCTGACTATAAGGGCTTTACTACAGACTTTGGGACCCATTATGATGTATCTGAGTGGGAGCCATCGCAGTCTTTGTGATCCAAAGCAGACCATAATCGGTGTCGGCGGGAGGGTGCAGAACTGTATGAGGTGCAGTTCTATGGTGTTTATAATAGGTAAATGTGGTGCACTGTGCAGACTGGAAGCCCAGTGAAGGTTTCAGTAGATTGTTACATAACAATAGGGTATGCCCAGTATACAGCTGGACCTGGGCCAGTAGTATTATGTATAACAAGTGGTCCAGCTGACCCGTGAAATTCTCAAGGAGAAAACAAATTAACGAAATCATCCAACAAACATTGAATAGAACAATGACCAGGATATCTTGGTTATGAAAAAGGTTTATATTATGAATTAATTTCTTGATTAATTCATAATACAAACCTTTTTCATAACCAAGATATCCTGGCCATTGTCCTAGTCAATATTTGTTGGGTGTTTTCGTTAATTTGTTTTCTTTTTTTTAAATAAACATACTTTATTTATTTTATGAAGATCAATACAAGATTACTGTACGATAAAGGACATGTTAATAATGGCATTTGTGAGTATACGGAAGTGGCATTTCATAGCATATCCAGTATCAAAGAAAGACATACTTTCAACAAAAACAACATCAACAAACGCATTGTACCAAGCGAGAACCTACGCGTATTTCTGTGCCCACATCTCATGGTGTTACTTTGTTTTCTCCTTGAGAATTTCACCGGTCAGTAGGACCACTTAGGTTACAGTAGAGGCCGCTCTATGGAGAGAAGTATGTCTATAAGGTCATGAGCCTCTATAAATTCCATCCATGAGAATATTTTTTTATTAGAGCTCTATGTGCCCAGTTAGTTACACCATAGAGCCCTGCCTCCACCACAGTGTCGACCTCCTTTCGGCATCTTCACGGTTCACTCTACGACGCCCCCACCCATTTGACCCCTCTTCTTTCTGTCTGAAAGGAGCGACGATATTTCTCTTCAAGAGAAGGAGCGCGTGAACTTCGGCTGGTTGGTTCCCCCGCTGCCCTCCGACAGCGTGGCATGACCAATGATAAAGTAGCCACTCCCGCGTGCGACTAATGTTACCAAGGCTCGAAAGGTGAAGCAGCTGACGGCGTCTGCAGACGGACCTGTTCGCCGAGGCGCACGGTCCTTGGTCCTCTGCAACGAAATTCAAATTCTTCGCAGGCGGTTCAAAGGGTATGAACAAGGAAGAAAGGGGAAAAAATCTCCCTCCAAACAAAGGCTTAATTCATTTGGTGCCAGTCAGTGCCATGGCAACCTGGGCTCCGGCTCGCTCAGCTGCCAGGTGCCAAAAAGATGCCATGGTTACATCAAAGGCTGCTCACAGACCTGTGAAACAGTTAGACGAGAGGGTGCCCTGCCGCACTGCCCTGCTCTTAAAGGTGCAGCCTCCTCGCCACGCTGGCACTGCGGTGACGACGGAGGAGGGGCATGTTGGCATCGAAGCCTAACCCTACCCGTGGCAGCAGGCCAGTGTCCCCGCTTAGTAGTTCCAGGAGCCTGATGGGGCTGCAGAGGAGAAGAAGGGAGGATTAATTCTTCTGAAGGGGGAAGGGTGGATGAAATAGTGCCCATGCCCATCACAGACTGGCATTGTGTGTGTGCGCCTTGCATTCCCTTCTCTTTGCCCAGTGAATAGAAGGCGGCATCTGTTCGCCTACAGCTGTGGGAACCTCGCCTCAAAGCGAGCTGGCAGCAGAGCTTAGAGTGGGGAGAGTAGGGTATATATCTGAATTAGGGGGCAGGCAGCGCCCTGGCAAGGATTGATCAAGACAGGGGTGCTGTCCAAGAGTCAATGACATTTCCAGATCCTGCCGGAGAGGGCAGTGCCTATCTACGGACTACTCTGACATATGAAGTCTCTGGACTATGGCTTGGCCGTTTTTTTGTCCACAATAACTCCCTCCCAAAGCTCACTTTTTAGAATTCGCAGATGTCGGAAATGTCTTGGCAGTAGTCTGACCAGAAAGCCCGGATGTATACAGTACCCACCGATTATGGACTGGCAGTTTCAGGCATGTGCACTGGACAAGAGATACACAATCCAGACACCCGGCATGCTTCACACCTATTCTACAGCCAAGCAGACTCATTCACTCAGCGCCAGATATACCATGCAGTGACAATATGTTGAGCACACATACTGACACACACAACACACTTGTAGCCATCATGTTCAATCAGCTGCACCATGGCTAGCCATGCTGGCATACCTGTTCTGAGTGTGAAGGAAGATTGCTGCCCCTGCACTGCCTGTTCTTTGCGGGAAGTTTGCACTGCTGTTGCCTGCACAGTCGCAATGGTTGTATGACGGGATCACACATGCCATTACAACGCATGCCTTAACAACGAGATCATTACAACGACTGCATCTTTACAATGCATGCCTTTTCAACGAACATCTTTACCATGAATATGCCCAGGGCTTTAAGTGGACCGGGTCTTTCCTGTGCTCGGCACCGGCAGTTCTACAAAGCAGGTGCTGAGACGAGTCCCTGTTGGGCTCTACATTTTTGCCCTCACCCTCAGGAAGAAAAAAGAAATCTTAACTCTGCATCAGTGTAACCCGTCACTGCCTTTGATGTAACTTCAAAGAGACTTAGGGCCAGATGTAGGTCACCAAATACCGGTCGGTAACGGCCGATTTCGTCCGTTACCGACCGGTATTTGCTGATTGAGATGTAGGGGGCCTATATTTGACAGAATCTGTAAACTTACCGATTCGGCAAATTTACAGATTCTGTAAAATACCGATTCGGTATATTTACCGAATCGGTAAATCCATATGTAGGTGGCACTGGAAACAGTGCCACAGGACCCTAATAATTCGTTATTTACCATATAATACTATTGCATGGTAAATAACGAATTCCTGTGTACATGCACATCTGTGCATGTACACCTGTGCCATGTTGCACACATACTTGCCCTGAGGGCATGTATGTGTGTCACATGGCACACAAGCCTGATTCAGGGGTGCAACAGGGTGTCAAAGTGACACCCTGTCCCCCTTGTCAATTCGGTAATTTTACAGAATCGGTATTTAGCAATTCGGTAATTGCCATAGGTTCCTATGAGCCTCAAGGCCCATAAGAATCAATGGCAATTACCGAATCGGTAAATACCGATTCGGTAATTACCGATTCCCGATTCGGTAATTGATTCGGTAAAAATACCTACATAGCATTTACCGATTTGTAAATACCGAATCGGTAAAATTCGGTATTTACGAATCGGTAAATACTAATTGCCTACATCGGGCCCTTAGTTTTTTCACAGTCCCACTGTTTCAGAACTGAAGCATTTTCCATATGCTATACTATGAAACCAAGGTTTTTGCTTATTTATATTATGCAACTAACAAGCATTGACAAAGCCAATGGTACTGGCTTGTTTTAAGTGTAATGGTACTTGCTGTATTATATATCTGGATGCAATAACAGAAGTAGCAAAATAGCAGTCAGGCGACACAGTAAGTTAAGTATTGATTTTAAACTTCCATGCTTTTAAGCCACACTCTTAATTACATTGGTCATGGCCCTTTGAGAGACCCCCCAGGTTTTTCATCCCACTTAAAGCCCTGCATATGCCTTTACCACACATGTCTTTACAACGAACAGTACGTATTTAGCAGGCATGTCTAACGCCTTTTGTTTTATGAAGTCTTTATAGTTATCTTCAAAATACATGGTAAAGGCATATGTGTATAACATTTTTTTTACATTTATATGTATGTTTATGCACACATACAAACATGTGTGTGTATATAATTATGTATGCGTATATCAAGAGAGAGGAGGAGGACTAGAAAGCTAGTCCAGATCCCCAAGGGTTTATATATGGTATCAACAAGGACTAGCCACGGGTGACCTATGTAGGACTCTAGGCTGTATTAATCAGCAGGCACCTAGTAGGTGTTCATGAAGCCCTCACCCACCAACCTAGTTGGTGGCATGCTTCATCATTGGGCCCACCCAGTGACACCTAGCGTGTCCCGGGTGTGCTACGACGCCTGATTACAGCGGAGCTGGTATGTTACTGAGAGTGCAGTGTGGTGAATAAGGTAGTGAAGATTAAAACAGCTTCAGGGTGATCCCAGTACCCAAGGGTAAATTACATTTTAATAACTGGGTCTCCGTGAGCGGTTAAAAACAAGGCAGTGGGATGCTGTGGTGGTGAAGTTAAAACTTCCCTTGCCACCCCAAAAACCCACACCTACCCAAAACCCTAAAATTTCTGTGCCACCCAAAAACCCATACTCACCCTAAACCCTAAAGATTCCCTTGACACCCAAAAGCCCATACCCTCCCTAAACCCTAAAAATGACCTTGTCACCCAAAATCCCATACCAACCCTAAACCCTAAAAAAAATCCCTTGCCGCCCAAAAACCCATACTCACCCTAGCCATAAAAATTCCTTGCCACCCAAAAACCCATACCCGCCCAAACCCTAAAAATTAAGTTGCCACCTATTGTACCAAAATCCCATGCCCACCCTAAACCCTACAAAATCCCTTGCCACACAAAATACCAAACCCACTTTAAACCCTACAAAAGCCCTTTCCCTAACACACACACCCACACACACGTGTGTGTGTGTGTGTGTGCATTGTAAAGGCAAGAAGCTGTAAAAATATGCGTGGTATAGGCATTCATGGTTAAGACGCATGCATTGTAACGCTTGCTTTGTAATGGCGTGCTTGGTACATATCAGGTTGTAGCAAATGCAACAAGACCTAGACTATAGAAGCACATATAGCGATTTACCCTTATTCAGAATATTTCATTCGTTGCTCTTTCATTAGCAAACATTACTCCCCTTCTTCTGTATTATGGGGTAGCCGAAATATCTAGGGTAGTGCTAAATTCACACAGTTGCCTGATTCTCATTCATCAATAAAACCCACAGTTGAGAGACCGATCATACCACACTCAATCTCGTGTCCAACATATATAGTGCTAAACCGAAAAAAAGTGTGTAGAAGCGAGATGGCACCTCACGGGCGCACCACCAAACGGGGACCTGACTGGTACTCGCCAGGACAGTCCTGTTGTCATCATCGGTACCATCAAGCTTAGAACAGAAAACAGTGTCCAGATACACAGAAAATCTGTGAGAAAGTGCAGTGGAAATTTAGAAGAAAAGAACA
Organism: Lissotriton helveticus; assembly: GCF_964261635.1. NCBI lineage: Eukaryota > Metazoa > Chordata > Amphibia > Caudata > Salamandridae > Lissotriton > Lissotriton helveticus. The sequence goes on along the minus strand of NC_136057.1, from coordinate 1,405,214,174 downwards.
CAATGCAGTGTCAAAAAACGTATAAAACACTCATAACACAACACAAACACTCCAATTTTATTCACTTTCTTGTGTTGTGTATGGAAGAAATAAAAAAGAAAAGTAGATGTGGTTGTCACCTATTTAACCACTCATACTTTTACTTGCCGACATGTTTCATTGCCTGGTAACTTGTAGGCAATTTCATCAGGGCATCATATATTAAAGCCACTGCAGATGGACCAACACGTCTTCACAACCTCATATGGCCATAGGTGCTCCTACCAGCCGGATGGAACACAGGTTGTCATAAAAATGTAAGGAAAATCGCATAAAGTCGATTGTTCACTTCTCCCATTCAGATTTCTGACATATGAGAAGCGGCCGCTGTATCTCAGCCCGTGCCTCTTCTCATATGTCAGAAATCTGAATGGGAGAAGTGAACAATCGACTTTATGCGATTTTCCTTACATTTTTATGACAACCTGTGTTCCATCCGGCTGGTAGGAGCACCTATGGCCATATGAGGTTGTGAAGACGTGTTGGTCCATCTGCAGTGGCTTTAATATATGATGCCCTGATGAAATTGCCTACAAGTTACCAGGCAATGAAACATGTCGGCAAGTAAAAGTATGAGTGGTTAAATAGGTGACAACCACATCTACTTTTCTTTTTTATTTCTTCCATACACAACACAAGAAAGTGAATAAAATTGGAGTGTTTGTGTTGTGTTATGAGTGTTTTATACGTTTTTTGACACTGCATTGTGTTCTTTTCTTCTAAATTTCCACTGCACTTTCTCACAAATTTTCTGTGTATCTGGACACTGTTTTCTGTTCTAAGCTTGATGGTACCGATGATGACAACAGGGCTGTCCTGGCGAGTACCAGTCAGGTCCCCGTTTGGTGGTGCGCCCGTGAGGTGCCATCTCGCTTCTACACACTTTTTTTCGGTTTAGCACTATATATGTTGGACACGAGATTGAGTGTGGTATGATCGGTCTCTCAACTGTGGTTTTTATTGATGAATGAGAATCAGGCAACTGTGTGAATTTAGCACTACCCTAGATATTTCGGCTACCCCATAATACAGAAGAAGGGGAGTAATGTTTGCTAATGAAAGAGCAACGAATGAAATATTCTGAATAAGGGTAAATCGCTATATGTGCTTCTATAGTCTAGGTCTTGTTGCATTTGCTGTATACTGAGTGGAGGGCGACCTATTGACTAGCTTTTCCCTCTAAAGCTCCTTTTGTTCTGAACATATCAGGTTGTAACTGCTGTTTCCGCTGCTCAGCATATGCTTTACGTGTTAGGGTGTAGCTTGCACAGATTTTGCCTGTGCTATACCCCTTTTGTGGGCATGAATGAAGTTTGTACTACTGTTTCTCATTCAAGATATACATGTCACTTGATTTTTCAGTGTGCACTCCTATTTCCTGTCTTATACCTTTCCTTTATGAGTAAGTGAGGGTCTCCCTGGCATATACATATTATGTGAGCATATATGAAGCTTGCAAGATGTCTGTGTTATATCTATATGTTTGCAGGAGCTTGCACTGTCACTGCTGTACGTGTTGTGCACAAGACCTGCTGGCATAGGGTTCACTGCTGCTGCCCGTTTTGCTTGTATACCCAGTGGAAGGAACGTCTGCGCTGCCGTCGTTGCCGATGTTGAACCTGCTTTGTCTGTTTCTGCTATGCTCACACAGCTGTCTGTGCTTTATGTATTCTCTTCCCCTGAGGGAAGCTCTACTTGCTACTGTCCTTGATGCACTTGCACTTTTTATGTTGATGCTTTGCTAAAGACATCTTGGGGACATTCAGAAAGCTTCCCTGGAAATGCATTCCATTTGTTGCTTAGCTTTGGCTTTATGGTTTAAACTCACATTTTCCGGCATTCTATTTGCTGGCATTATTTGTTTTAGGCTGTTTTGCGTGAGTTCGTCCCTCCCAAGGAGCAGAGCCTTTTCACAGTACCTTTAAGCCTTTTCACACTACTTCTGCTTGTATTCTTCCACGAGTGCTCCGTTCTGTAAACAGGCCTGTAAATCTTGTTCTTATCATGTCACATTTGCTGTGCATTGAAAGACAGAGGTCAAATGTCAGGCTCTGTCTTCTGAGGGAGCTTGGTGTTTATGTTTCTTTCCCTGAATTCAAAAGTGAGAAAGTTTATGTGACAATCTTGCTGGATACTGTAGGTAGTAAATGTTTTTTTCTAGCACAATAACATTAAAATGAACTGGGCAAGTACTTCAGACTATATCAGAATCAGAAAAGCACAAATGAAGCACATCTTTTGTTAATTCTGAAGTGTGTTGAAAACAAATACTTTAATATAATCAGAACAGCTCAATACACTAGGTGATGCCATTTCCACACATCGTCAATTGTGCGCTGCATAGTTTTATTAGTAAAACTGTATGTCTCTACAAATGTAATAGTCATTTCAATTGAAAATGTTTTGGCCTTAATGGTAGTGTGCCACCACACCATGCATACTCCACTCTACGCATCTCCACTCTACTCTGCACCACTCAACTCCACGCCACTGCACTCTACTCTGTACCACTCCACTCTACACTTCTCCATGTCACTGCACTCTACTCCACTGCACTCTATCTCACTCTGCACCACTTCACTTTATGCTACAGCGGTCTACGCCACTTCACTCTATGCCTCTCTACTCGACTCTGCACTACTGTATACTAATGTAATGTACACCATTCTACACACCTGCACTCTTTGTCACTGCATTCTACACCAGTCCGGTCTACACCCCTCCCCTCTATTCTGCACAACTCCTCTCTACGCAACACCGCAATACTGCACTCTATGCCACTACACTAATGTACTCTACTCTGTACCACTCAACTCAATGTCCCTGCAATCTGCGCCAATCCACTGTGTGCTACTCTAATCTACTCTGCTCCACTACACTCTATGCCACTGCACTCTGCATCACTTTACTCTGTGCCATTACACCCTACGCCACTTTACTCTACACCACTGCACTCTACCCTGCACCACTCCACTCTATGCCACTTCGCTCTACTCTGAAACAAGCTACTCTACACAACTGTACTCTTTGCCACTCGTCTCTATGCCACTCCGCTCTACTACACTGCACTTTATGCCACTGTACACCACTGCACTTCACAACACTCCACTCTGCACTTCCCACCACTGAATTCTCAGCCACTCTACACTACTGCACTCCATGCCAATGCAGTCTACGCTACTCTACTCCACATTACTACACTCTATGCTACTGCACTATGCATCCCTCCACTCTACACCACTGCACTATACATCACTCCACTCTGCACCCCTCTATGTCGCTACACTTACTGGTACTCTACTCTGTACCTCTGCACGCTACACCACTGCACTCTATGCCTCTCTACTCTGCACCACTGCACTCTACGCCACTGCACTCCTCTATGCACCACTCTAATCTAGGCTACTGTATTCTACAATGCTGCATTGTGTGACAAGGAATTCTATGTCGCTGCACTGTACCCCACTGCACTCTACACCACTATACTCTGCAAGACTGTACACCAATGCACTCAACACCAGTCCACTTTAAGCTACTCTACGTCACTCCATGCCACTGTATGCCACTCTACTCTACTCTGCACCACTCCACTCTACGCCACTGCACTCTACATCACTGTACTAAATGCCACTGCACTCTATGTCACTGCACTCTGCAGCACTCCTCTGTACTCCATTGCTCTCTGTGCCACTGTACTCTCCGGCACAATCCTATGCTCTGCGCCGCTCTACGCCACTGCACTCAATGGCACAGTACTCTACACCACTCCACTCTATGCACTGCACTCTACTATACAACACTCTAATCTACACTACTGCTGTCTATGACGACGCATTTTACGCTGCTGACTTCTATGGCCCTGCATGCTACACCACTATACTCTGCAGCACTCTACGCCAATACACTCTGCACCAGTCCAGTCTTCTCTACTTTCTCCACTGTACGGCACTCTATGCCACTCCACTCTACGACACTTTACTCCACTCTTCGCCATTCCACTCTACGACACATCATGCCACTCTCCTTTACACAACTAACTTTGAGCCATGCTAGCGTCAACATAACTAAAATACATTGGCAAAGCAAATAGTTCTTGAATAGGCACGACCTATTGGCTTTGCCAATGCTTGTTTCGTTTGGGATCTCTGTACTATTAGAGCGATGCGTTTCCTGTGATAAGAAAGTGAAGAGAGTGTTGCTCTTTTAAGCTTACCTCCTGTTTCCCAGTACTCTATGGTGCACATGTTCAACAGTCGCGTACATAGAAGCCACCATCTGATTATCTCTGCGCCTGTGTGAACCAGCAATCACCCCACGCTCGCATCCAAAAACCTCTTGCGCTCCAGGGGACGCTGCCTGAGCCGGCTGCTGATAAAAACCTCCTCTGGAGGCAGAGCCATCCAAACCCGTACATGTTCCACCAAGACCAGCTTATGTCCCGAAGCGGTGCCATCTGCACGCCTGGCTTCAGATGTCTGTAATCTGGCTCTCACGATTCCCACCCTCGCCTCCTTTATCTGCCGTGAGTTTGGGGGTTCAGATGGTGGTACCATTTCGAAATCTCTCCCCATCTCACTTCTATTCCCACGCCCAGGAACCAGCAAAAGTCCATTGTGTGACTGCTCCTCGCTGCTTTCCTGGTCGCCTTGCTGCAAAAGCGGCGTTTTCCTGTATTTTATGCACCAAACAATATTTAACTTGATTGTGATTCACCACTAGCAATGTTCTGTGGTCAGTCAGTCAGCGAGTAACACCTTCTTTTTTCCAGCCAAATTCTTTATATAAACTCGGTAACCCTTAAGCAAGGAATATATATATATATATATATATATATATATATATATATATATATATATATATATATATATATATATATATATATCTGTGAACGTTACCATCACACTTGTTCACTGAAGGCTGAATATATATATATATATTTTGATACAAAAAACAAATTTAAATTGGACAAAAGAAAAGCCGCACCTTTACTCGTTCCTTTTTGTTAAAAATAACTGTTTATATTTTCATGTGTTCTCAGTTTTCAGGCCCTTTTGCATCCGGGGCAGTTAGTGGTTATTGTCGCACCAGTCACACACAACACAATCAGTGTCTAGTCAGAAGGTAGTAGTCACTTGCAAAAAATGGAGGTGCACTTTGAATGCTCCTCTGACTTCAGGGTCTCAATTATTTTCACTTGAAGCCTTCAGTGAACAAGTGTGATGGTCACGTTCACAGAGGCAAAAAACATTTGAATTGACTTTCCTTGACTTTACCAGCACAAGGCAGGGAGCACCAGCTCTCCATAACCAAAAGGGAAATAAATGTACTCTTCCATCAGGCGCTGCATATTACAGCTCATGGAGTTGAAGGGTAAGTATTGCACAGACTCCCCTCTTAGCAGAATGTCAAGTATAAAAACATGCTTTTGCAGAAAGTAGTACAGCACTAGAAAACTTTCAAATGTGGATACGTACCCCATTACTAATTATTTTCAGTGGCCGAGACCAACCCGAAACTAGGGGCATATTATCAAGGACGGTGTTAAAATGATCGCCGGTTTAGCGGCAGAAAACTACTGCTAAAGCGGCAATAATGGGCTTGATAATATGCCCTGGAGAATTCCAATAGAAGCCCATGTTCACACCAGAACATGGACTTCTATTGGAATTCTCAAGAGCATATTATAAAGCCCATTATTGCTGCTTTAGCAGCAGTTTTCTGCCGCTAAACTGGCGATAATTTTTAACGCCATTCTTAATAATATGCCCCCTATTTACTTATTTTTAGTGTGTCTATGTGCACACTGTCTATAGGACATTGAGGTAACCTTAAGAGAAAATTAGAGTCATAAAAAGTACTGAGAAAACGCGTTATGGAGTACCATGAAGGAGAAATATTGTCTATTAAAGACTCCCGACTGACTTATCGATAACAAATCGGTAGACGAGTTGCCATCATATTAGCGAGGGCTCTATCCTTGCCTCTACCCTAACCCTGGAGCTACCGTCTAGCACTGTTCGTGCCTCAACAGTGCCAGTGATGTTGCATCTTTAAACTGAAGTTCCCTGAACTGTAGTCATCCATGTTCTTTGAGGTGCAATCACAAGTCTCAATTTGTGTTCCCAACATATGCGTAAAAGGTTTGGTTGGCGTTCCTGGCTATCAATCTAATAACTTTATTCCTAGTGTGGGCACCACACAAATAAATGTTGCAGTTATATAAAGACCCTTCTCTACTGGGTAGCACTTTGAAATTTAGGAAGCTGTTACCAATTAAATGTAGTTTAAAATGTTGTGTGACTCCAGCCATGCATAACTGGCCCTGAATCTGCTTGTATAACTTAATCATGTACTCAACCCCACACTGAATTATTTTAAGGCATGTCACCCCTGAAGGGTCGATCTTTTTTTAGGACAATAACTGAACTGCGTACCCTAATGGTTATTAAAAACGTATTAAACCTGTCTAGCACAATAATAAAAGATTAAATCATGCACCAGCAATCCACGTCATACAAGTGATCATTTTACAAAAGACATCAAGCCCTCAGTGTCCATAAGTGCAGTGTCAGGCAGTACTGTGGACTGGTGTGTGTGTGTGTGTGTGTGTGTGTGTGTGTGTGTGTGTGTGTGTGTGTGTGTGTGTGTGTGTGTGTGTGTGTGTGTGTGTGTGTGTGTGTGTGTGTGTGTGTGTGTGTGTGTGTGTATATATATATATATATATATATATATATATATATATATATATATATATATATATTGCAAAGTTCTCGCCACATAAAACGTTTCCCCTTCAAGAAAATGACGATGAGAGGACCCATAAACTGGTGCAATTCTCTGTGCTTTATTGTGCAAAATATCATCGCCCAGCAGTCCGCCATGACACGTTTCGCCTCCTCCAAGAGGCTTGATCATATATATATATATATATTTATATATCTGATAGAGACATCTAGCTGCAGATTTCTTACCTTTGAATTTTCCCAGGCGTCTGACTGGATCTGGAAGGTTTTTCGTGAGTAGTACCCCTGCGCACTGGTAGGTAGCGTTAATCAGCTACAAGTGGCATCATCGGCGTTGTCCATGCTGGAAGTGACGTTTGCATCACCTATAGGTGCCACCTCGGCATGATGACATCAGTTCTTTTCTTTCCACACCAGCCAGCGCTAATCCAAGAGAAGAGCTACCCATGTCAGTTTTTGACCTGATTTGTGCAACGTTGTATCATTCTTTTTTTAAGTTTCTTCCTGGTGTCTCGAGGATAAAATCAATGAAGACAGGTTGTAAACCCAGTGCTGCCTATCACAGCGCCATGTCAGTGAGAGACCAGCACCTTTTGTGTTTGTGGTGCTTGGAGCATGACCACGAATCCAAGTTGTACTCCGACTTCTGGTCCATGGCACTGAAGTGTTTGAGGGAGTGGTTCCTCAAGCTGTTAGTGACCCAGCACGCAATTCCGCGGAAATCACAGACCTGCTTGAGAGTTAGCTCTTGGGACTGTTCTAGGAGTTCGAAGTCTTCTTCATCCCACTCCAAATCATCAGGGCACTCAGGTAAAAGGCACAAAAAAACATAAGAAGTCGAAGCGTGCTTTGACTTCTCCTCCTCGTCCGTCGGCTGATGTGAAGAAAGAACATCGTTGTTCAAGGCCTTGTTCCTCGGAACCTGCACCTGGACCGACTCCGCGCCTTTTCATTTTTCTGGGAGCCGGAGCAACCCCCGCTCAAATCAAAGAGTTCTATGAGGCCACGGGCCTCATTTTTGAGCGGCCTGACCCCTCTTCCGCGTGGGTAGGAAGGGGCCAACCCGTGGATCCTGTCGTGCCATTACGACTTGCGCAAGCCCCGATGCTGATGCTCCCGGCGGCAGCCCAACTCTGATCCCCGATGACCTGGAGCTGGAGCTGTGTCGATTGACTTCAATTCCGGTGCCGACAGCACCCCTGCATCCTAGGTCTGAGCCTGATCCCTATTCTGAATGGGTCGGCCTTAGGGGAAGAATGGGAAGGGTAACTGGACCCTTTAGAATACCAGTATGAACAAGATATAAACTGGTGTAATGTACTGGGTGATGCCAGCAGATTGGACATGTCTGCAGATACCAGCATGTTCTCCCCCCCACTGGGGCTATGGAGGGGGCAGTTACATATGCAATGGTGGGGAGGAGGATGGTTAGGTCCTCGACCTTCAGTCGCCCCCGGAGCAGTTAAGACTACCATCTTGACGGAAGTGCTAAAACTGGGAGTCTCCTCCTTTGAACCTCTACTCCAGTTCAACAAAGCCTTCACTGACGTCCTTCTGAGGACCTGTTCCAAACCCAGCACAGAGCCTTCTGTGAATAGGACGATTTCCAGATACCACCGCCCACCCCAGGGGACTCAATTTCCTCACCCCACACCCTACCGCGGAGAGCTTGGTGGTCAAATCCTCTACTTCCCATGGTACGTTCCCTGCGTCTTGCCTGGACAGTCAATCCAAGAGCCTGGACAACTTGGGAAAGAAAATGTTTTCTTCCACCAGCCTTGCATTGCAGTCAGAGAACGCTGCATGCTTATTGGGCCGTTATTCCCACACGCTTTATGAAACAGTTGCGCAAGTGCTGCCACATGTCCCAGATGAGGCCCGGGGCATTTTCCCTTAAGCTGATACAGACGGGAGAGACGCAGCAATGTTCACTATACGCTGTGGCTTGGACACAGCCAACGTGCTGGGTAGAGCGGTTTTGTCGACGGTGGCCCTCAGACACCACACCTGGGGGATGTCTTGATTCCCCTCATGGACATGCCCTTTGATGGCACCTGTTGAACCTGATATACGTACGGTAGCATTTCCCTGAACACTTTTGCTTTTTCTTCCTGTGTTTTGCTAATTCTCTTATGTAGCCTCCGGGCACTTTCCCACTGTAAAAGCGTGAACGTGCGTGCATCCTTCCTATCTGTGTTGGGAAGAGGGGCTAATTTACTGTTCTGAAACATGGGCCGGTCGGTCACTGCAGACTGGTGGGTGCACACTGGCATAGATCATGAGTAAACTCATGAGCAAGTTGGCATTGTAGGCCGCTGTGAGTGCGCACCTGCACCTATGGTACCCGTCGTTGCATGCACACAGACATATGTAGTAGTTAAACCCATATCCAGTCTGATGTGCAGTCTCTGGCAGGCTCAATGGCACAACTGGTGCTGGGAAATATCTGTCCCTCCTGCTATTGCAGTTCGGGGTGCACAATAGCACATATGTGCCCAGGTAGTGAGGAATACCTATGTGTATTTTCACTACCTATGATACCTGCTCTTCCCATAGGGTAACATGGGGAAGTGGTTGATGGTACTTTGCACTGCAATAGTGTATTGCAGTTGAGCAGTCTCATGATGTTTCATATCAATGGATTTGGGGGGCAAAACCCTTTCCATAGGTTATAGAATATGGGTGTTTCTATGCTCCAAGAGTCGTGAGGATTGTGGTATTTGGCTTCAGTGGACACTAGGGGTTGGTTGGGGGAGCACATCTGTGCATTCCAGAATCAACAGCCATAAAACATGGGCATTCCACAAGAACTGAAAATACAATGGGGTGGATTGTGCACTCAAATGATTTTTCTGATCCTGAATGTTGTGTACTGGCGGGTAGTAGAGAATTAAAAATACAATGGGGTGGATTGTGCACTCAAATGATTTTTCTGATCCTGAATGTTGTGTACTGTTGGGTAGTAGAGAACTGAAAATACAATGGGGTGGATGGTGCACTCAAATGATTTTTCTGATCCTGAATGTTGTGTACTGTAGGGTAGTAGAGTACTGAAAATACAATGGAGTGGATTGTGCACTCAAATGATTTTTCTGATCCAGAATGTTGTGTACTGTCGGGTAGTAGAGAACTAAAAATACAATGGGGTGGATTGTGCACTACAATGATTTTTCTGATCCAGAATGTTGTGTACTGTCGGGTAGTAGAGAACTGAAAATACAATGGGGTGGATTGTGCACTCAAATGATTTTTCCGATCCTGAATGTTGTGTACTGTCGGGTAGTAGAGAACTGAAAATACAATGGGGTGGATTGTGCACTCAAATGATTTTTCCGATCCAGAATATTTTGTACTGGCGGGTAGTAGAGAACCGAAAATACAATGGGGTGGATGGTGCACTCAAATGATTTTTCTGATCCTGAATGTTGTGTACTGTCGGGTAGTTGAGAACCGAAAATACAATGGGGTGGATTGTGCCCTCAAATGATTTTTCCGATCCAGAATGTTGCGTACTGTCGGGTAGTAGAGAACTGAAAATACAATGGGGTGGATTGTGCACTCAAATGATTTTTCCGATCCAGAATGTTGTGTACTGGCGGGTAGTAGAGAACCGAAAATACAATGGGATGGATTGTGCACTCAAATGATTTTTCCGATCCTGAATGTTGTGTACTGTCGGGTAGTTGAGAACCGAAAATACAATGGGGTGTGTTGTGCACTCAAATGATTTTTCCGATCCAGAATGTTGTGTACTGTCGGGTAGTAGAGAACAGAAAATACAATGGGGTGGATTGTGCACTCAAATGATTTTTCCGATCCTGGATGTTGTGTACTGGCGGGTAGTAGAGAACTGAAAATACAATGGGGTGGATTGTGCACTCAAATGATTTTTCCGATCCAGAATGTTGTGTACTGGCGGGTAGTAGAGAACCGAAAATTCAGTGGGGTGGATTGTGCACTCAAATGATTTTTCCGATCCAGAATGTTGTGTACTGGCGGGTAGTAGAGAACCAAAAATACAATGGGGTGGATGGTGCACTCAAATGATTTTTCCGATCCAGAATGTTGTGTACTGGCGGGTAGTAGAGAACCGAAAATACAATGGGGTGGATTGTGCACTCAAATGATTTTTCCGATCCAGAATGTTGTGTACTGGCGGGTAGTAGAGAACCGAAAATACAGTGGGGTGGATTGTGCACTCAAATGATTTTTCCGATCCAGAATGTTGTGTACTGGCGGGTAGTAGAGAACCGAAAATACAATGGGGTGGATTGTGCACTCAAATGATTTTTCCGATCCAGAATGTTGTGTACTGTCGGGTAGTAGAGAACCGAAAATACAATGGGGTGGATTGTGCACTCAAATGATTTTTCCGATCCAGAATGTTGTGTACTGTCGGGTAGTAGAGAACCGAAAATACAATGGGGTGGATTGTGCACTCAAATGATTTTTCCGATCCAGAATGTTGTGTACTGGCGGGTAGTAGAGAACCGAAAATACAATGGGGTGGATTGTGCACTCAAATGATTTTTCCGATCCAGAATGTTGTGTTCTGTCGGGTAGTTGAGAACTGAAAATAGAATGTTGTGGATTGTGCACTCAACTTTTTGATCTGCCCCCGTTTTGATGCTCATTATCGGATTGGCATTCAGTGAAGAATATCCTCAGCGTGATTTCAACAACGTATGACTATTTGACCATCATAAGTTTATGCGCGCTGTGCAATCTGTATTAGGTTCGGTGATTGAACTAAAAGTCGGCATTTGTGTTTCATTATAGAACAACAGAAGAGGCACCTTAAACTGTAACGGCCGCTGAAGAGTATGACAGTTCATTTCATAAACAACATGGACCTGACTCGATTTCAGTTTAGTATACAGCTGAAATGTTGTGTTCTAGTGCAGAACAGCTAATCGGTTGTTTCTCTCGTGTTATTAGGCCCGCAGGCAGTTTTCATAGATCATCCTATCGAATATAACTACTCTTTCCTTCGCAGCGTGGCATTGACGGGTAGCACCTTGGGTGTGTTGTCAATAGATATACGCTGAGACTCACTAGAAACACACAACAAGATTAATTCCGATGATGGCTTACATTGATTTGTTTTCCTTTTTTCATCAACAGGTTTTCCCCTGACGAAGAGACCATTGCGTCTCGAAATGCATTGGGCATTATTGGTTGTTTCACAAAAAATGTCTTTGTGATAATTGTATAGTTTTGTATGTAATTTGAATTTTAATCTTAAAAAATGTAAATTAGTGCAATGATATAATTATTAAGAAATGAAAGTAAATTTCTTTGAAAGATCTTACTAAATCAGAATATTTTGTATAGTTTGATGTATATCAAACAGAGTTGTGCATGTTATGTCCAGGTTGCCTAGGGGACTTGGCCACTCTACATTCCACAAGAACGCAGACCTCTGCCATTTGAGTGCCAAATGGGACAGATTAAAGATAGAGGTTGAATCACTTAGCATCTAAGGGCCAGATCATGGCCCTACTAAAGATCAAGATCTGCATTCCAATGCCCCATGACAGACAGGCCTACAATTTAGGGGAGACATCTGTGGTTCAAAGGGAAAACCACCCTGGTAGCATGGTGTGATGTAAGTGTGGACCTCAGACTTTTGTTTGGAGCCCGGATAGCCTAGTGCGGAGCCCCCGAAATCTTGCCTGCATCTAAGGCCATTGTTTCCCGTACTACGGGGACCTAAACACTCATAAGCATCTGGTAGTGGCAAGCGGATTCACCGGTTGAGGGATAGCGTGCAGTCCGCTTTGTTGATTATGCCGCGTTTCTCTTGTGCGACATGCCGACCGCATGTTCATTGTGTGCAGTGTCCGTTTCACAGGGTGCGAACCTCGGAGGTGGGGGTGTAGCCGGAGTAGTGCATCATTGTACCTAATGTGGCTCTGCTGAACTTGCACCTGTTTGTGTGTGACCGTACATGTCTGGTTAAACCATTTTCATTGTGCAACTGGCACTTATGCCTCATACCCCGGGAGGTACAGAACTGCAAGTCTGTGTTGTGTGTGACCGGAATTGCCTGGTGCAACTCAACTCGACGTGAACCGGTCCTTGTGCCCCCTTTCCGTGGAGCTGGGGAATTTGCAACTCATCTTGTTTGAAATCTGAAGTGCCTGGTGTGACTCATCCCTACACACACCAGCCGCTGTGCCCGAATCATCTGGGCACGACTCGGATCATCGTGTACCAATCGGGGCGCCTCATTCTATCGAGAGGCTCCCCTGTGTTACTCCCTATTCATCGACTGTTCCTTTGTTGACCCTCATCACGGTAGACCAACAGCCCTCTCCCTCCTGAAGACATCTTTGCACCAGATAGTAGCGAAAGAGATTGATTGGGTTGGAGAAATGCTTCCCAGACAGTCCGGAAGTGGGTCAAGAGACTGCGTGACTCCTTTGTTTACGTCCGCCTCCAACTTAAAACTGCTACATATTCCTATCTGCTTCCCGAGGACCCAGACTAACTGTGACTTCGGCGGTGTGTGGCCCAGTGTCCAGGAGGCTGGGCTGGTTATCTTCAATCTGCGAGTATAGGACAATCAGGGTGAACGAGAGGGTGGAGTGAGGCTTGGGCCACGGAGTCTGCAGAAGGTGAACCATTGACCAGCTGGGTACCAGTGGCACTGCATTTGGGTGCTGAGTATGTATGTGTGTGTAAGAGCATGTCATAAGGGACTGACTGATACCTGTCACACTGCGTAGTGGTGCGGAGTGAGTGTGTGTGAGCAGGAGTGATTTTGTGCAGACCGTCTGTGATTAACGACACTGTCCGACTGTGCCGTCTAATACATTGATTGTTGCCAAAAGCACAATACCTTTTGACATCAGGGTTTTCACATATGGCTTCGACCCGCCGTGCTGCTAAAAAGTTTTCTATTTTGGTGTATGTACAGAATCTTGATATTGTGCATTGCATAAGGGTGCTCTCTCTCAATTGACGGGGTTAGATTAGGAATTGTCCACAGTGTGCATAACATTGATCTCATAACAATACGAGTGGGGCTATTACTGATAGTAAAAAAAAGTATATGATGGTCATGTTATAATGATTGAATATGAATATTGAATATATATGTTTTTACATACCTCCTGTGTTAAGTTTCTTTTGTGACGTTCAGTGTATGTATCGCGAGTGGCTGCTGTGCCTTTGCTTTACACAATGCCTCTGTAGTGAGCCAGATGGCTCAGTGCCTAGCTACCCAAGGGTGAGCACTGGTTATACAGCAAGTGTAATCACCTGCCTTTGAGGGGAGCTGTATTTCTGCCCGGCTGGAGGGCATCCCGTCAGCCAACCAGGCACTGCTGGTTCCAACAGCACCCATCACTTTGGAGACAAGGCATACTCTGCTCTGGAGCCCTTTAAAGATTTGTGGGCTGCAGTCAAGTCCTTGGGCCTCTCCACTGCCCCAATTCCCCAGTCAGCCTTTTGCCCCTTTCATGGCAATGGAATGGGCTTTCAACCTTATTCCAGCCACTGAGCCGCACAAGCTTCCAAGCCTCTGAGTGGATAAGGGCGTGGTCCCTACTGGCCTCTTGGGTCAGGTAGACAGCGGTCTGGTCCAGCCACCAACTACCCAGGCAGCTACAGCCTCTAAACCTTCCCTTTTAGATCATAGGCATCCAGTTGGTGGCACGATCAACCATCACCTCCACCACTGGCAGTCCATAACATTGTATAAATATCAAATGAGAGAGAGAGGACTGAGCATCTGTGGGGGCTAGTTCACTTCCCCTGGTGATAACAAAGGTATCAAGAATAACTAGCTCACACTCTAGAAGCTAGATGTTCATGTTTGGAAAAACCATTTGTTTTTTATGAAAACCCTCACCCACCGACCTAGTTGGTGGCATGCTTCATCATCTGGTCCCACCCAAGGTGCCGGGGAAACTTTGGGTGTGCTTCGACTCCTGATCTACAGCGGAGCTGTTTTTAAGTGTGATGGGTGTGCAGTGATGCTACTAAAGTGAGTTTAAAAATGTCTAAAAATCGGGAGGAGCCAAGATGGCGATCGGGACGGACGCGTAGGCTCCCGGCTCCGTGAACCTCCGAGCCCTGCACAACTATCCTGCACACCATCCTGACGTTGCGCTATACTCTGTGTTGGGGAAGAAGCGCTGCAATCGATGACGCGGTCCTGATATCCCTGTCGGCCCCAGAACCGGAGAAATTTGCGAGGGCAGTCAGCGGCCCTGAAGACCCTGGAGGCGGGACATAGGCTGCAGAAAATGGCCGGGTGAAAACAACGGCAGCGACCATTTGCACTGGTGCGGAGTCGATCCGTTGGTGTGCAGTGACCATCGGCTGGATTTTTGCCGCGGACGCCCTAATTAGTAAACAGCGCAACGGTGCCTCACCCCCCGAAACGTTGGCCTGGAGGACGAATATATGCCTGCGGAGCACATCAGTTAGCTGCTCCGACGCTGCCTTGGATTCGGCCCTGTTTTTGCGGGCCGCTCCCGAATTTTCGGCTAGTGCCCATCGGGGTGAGGGTGACCGATGCGTGTGACTTCTCCTTGGGTGTCTGCCGTCATTGTCTTAACGAACCGGAAAGCGGCCGTATTGAGCTGATTCGCATCTGACCGCCTCGCTGTCCCCATTAGTGATGGAAGCGCCAGAGTGTTGCCTGGACGGGGTGGAGACTGCTATCCTGGCTATCGAGGTACAGCAGGGGGGAGAATATACACAGCTGAGTCGCGCCGCGATGCGGGAGAACAGGACTACGCTATCCTGCGGCGATATCCTGGCTGCTATTTGTGCCTTTCGATCTGCCTGGGAGCTTACCTCCTGTTTGTTGGGGAAGAAGCTGGATGGTATTGCGCTTCTGCTGGGGCGCTCACGGTCGGATTGCCCCCTGGCCCATGGGGACCGGCCCCACACTGCTGTTGAAGGATGCGCCGTGGCTGCCCCTCAGTCCGGAGGGGTAACTGTGCTGCTGGAATGTGCGGAGAATTATGATCAGTTATCCATGGGCCTGTGCTATTCTGATGGTCTCCCTTTACGACAGACGATGGCTGCTTCGCACTCTACATTGCTGCCTTCGCCCCGTGCTTGTCTACAGCGGCGTTTGTCTCCTGTGCCTGCTTCTTCTGTCCTTGTCTTCGAGTGTCCGATGTGGACTACGTGCACTGGGACTGTTTTGAGGAAGGTGACCGTAGGTACTGATGTTCTTGTTGGTGGCCAGCGACGTCCATCTTGTAGGTCTGTGCTGCTTCTCGCCCTTGCTTGGACATTCCTTTTTTCTCCACCGGCTGAACTGAGACTTAATCGGCAGACATGCCTTAAGGAACTTGAAAGGTCTGGCCTGGGTTAAGCTGTATCCCGGTAATGTTGGCATTTAGGGGGCTGGCGGGGGTGGGGGGCGCGCGTTATCTTTGATACGTCTATTTGTGCACTATTTTGATATTTCTCCCCATCACTGCTTGATTTGCTTGATTGCTGAAGTGACTATAGGTCCTGGGGTTGAGTGCTTTTGCGGGACGGGGTGGCCGGGAGCCCGTATTGATGGCCCTCCTCCAGCTTTATAAAATATCTTTTCTTCTCTTTCTCTGACTACATTTCGGGTATTCCTTGTGGGCGACAGGCACGCTGCTAGGGGGGGGTTAGGCCGTAGCCTCTGCAGAGGTGCAGGGTGGGGGGTGGAGAGGGGGGGTTTCTTTAGTTTTGTCCTTTTTCAGTTTCTATGGGCCTCTTTGTCTCTTCTTCTTCCGTTTCTTGTTTTCTTTAGTTTCTCTTCCTTTTGGGTCAGGGTGCTGGTTGGGTATTGCGTTTTTTCTCCATTTTTGATTCATATACTTTTTGTACTCATTATTACGGTAACTCCTTGTTCATGGGGTGGGCGTTGACTGGTGCGAAATATGATTATGTGTTACTCATCGTGATAAGTATACCCTAGCAACTATACCTCGATTATGATTAATTGGTCTGTTGATATTCTGTTGCTAGCGTCGCTCACTCCCTGTTTTCGCTTGCTTGTACGGCATCTGATCCTTCTTATTTTATCATAGTAAAATTAACCACATTGCATCCTGTAGCTCAATGGTCACGTTAAACTAAGTGCTGCTTTGAAATACTGTCGTCTTTACTACTGGGGGACTGTTGAGTTGTTTTGTTGCTTGCGGATGTGCTAATAACTGCCTCGAGGCCGGCCAGGTGGTTGTAGGCCCGTATATGTACGTTGATCATGCACAATAAAGGTTTTAAAAAAAAAAAAAAAATGTCTAAAAATCAACACAGACCTGGAGCACCCCCACGCCCGATGATTGCGAGGGTCTTGAACTTCAGGGACAGAGATGTGATCCTGCAGGCGGCCCGCTCATGGGGCCCCCTGCGGTATGAGAACGCCACCCTTTCTTTCTTCCCTGACTTCACACAAACTGTTCAGTAACAACGCCAAAGTTTTCTTGTGGTGAAGAAGAAAGTTTTCTTTGAGAGTTTGAGAGTGGAAGTTGAGGGGAGGACCTGGTTTTTTTGATAATCCGGAGGTGGCATCAGACTGGATAGACAGCCGTCCCCCGGGCAGGCCAGAGGGGCGAGGCCGCGACGGAGGAGGCGGACTGCAGGAGCAGGAATGAAGGAGGCCGCAAGAACTATGGGACTATTGAGAACTGTCAGGTAGTGGGGCTAGACCCACGGTTATTTCTTCTGTTTAACCCATAGACTAAATGATAATTATGGGCTGTCACGGACTCGGCGGGATTACTTTCCATGGGGCTGGGGGGGGGGAGGAGGGGGGGGGAAGACGGGGCACCGGACCTCCTCCTCATTACTACCTTTAGTTAGTTAGTAGATTTAGATTGTGGGGCGATAGGCACATTGCCAGTTGGGGATGGGCGGAAGCCACGAGCAGGGGTGCAGGGAGAGGGGGAGGGGTTTGGGGTTGGTGGGGCTCCTTGTTCTCGGGGTCACGCCGTGTGTGGGCACGTTTGTAGTTTGTTTTATTTCTATAACATCAGGTGACAGTGCTGCGATAGTGAAGCTTCTATACCAGTTCAATGTCGAACAATAGACGGAGATCGGGGATAAATGTGCTTAGCTAGAATGTGAACAGACTGGGTGACAAAATAAAAAGGGGGATGGTTAACCAGTTCATTAGGCGTCACTCCCCGGACGTTGTGCTTTTGCAGGAGACACATCTCTTTGGGAATAGGTGCATAGCCTTACATAAAGAGGGTTACAAGCTGGTGGCACATGCAGGCTTCACGACAGCGTCGAGAGGGGTCGGCATATTAGTTAAAAATTTCTTTCCCCTGACCATTCAAGCCACATGGTCCGATCCGCGGGGTAGATACGTCGGCATATCGGGACAGTGGGAGGGGAAGACAGCCACCTTTGTCTCTATCTATGTCCAACCCGGCCTACAATCCGATACATTTTACGACCTGGGCTCTATTTTCCTAACTTTGCCTTTGGGTTCCCTGGTGTTGGGAGGTGATTTCAATGCGCTAGTTGACGGTGAGACGGATCAATATCCCGCCAGAACGCTGAGACCAGCGCAGAGGTGGCTCCCTGACTATTTGGAGACAATGTGGTTAGTAGATGGCTGGCGGATGCGTAACCCAGGCGGCGTGCAGTATACGCATGTGTCGTCTGCACACCACAGCCTGTCTAGGATAGATTACATTCTAGTCCCGGCCGCTCAGACGTATGCTATTCGGGAGGTGCAACACCTGGGGAGGGGCATCTCGGACAACTCTCCGGTTTGGCTTAGGCTGGAATTTGACCAGGTCAATGCAGGCAAGATTGCCTCTATCAACCCATGGCACCTGAGGGATCCCACCACGAAGAAGGATATAGTCAAGGCCACAGACAGGTACTTCCAAGAAAATCAGGGCACAGTGGATTCGGCACAGACCCTATGGAAGGCGTTTTAAACTGTTATTCTGGGAGAGGTTTTGTCTCTGATTGTAAAGAAAAAGAAGGAACGACAGGCTGAATTGGAAAAAGCGGAGGACGCAGTGATAGAACCAGAAAGGGAGGTATCCCAGGCGGTAACCCCTGAAGGTCTCCACCATTTAAAACTTCGGCAGGATGAATTTAGTAGTCTTGCTAGAGATAGGGCCAGGGCGCAGAGCGGCGAGATCCAGAGCAGGGTATACGAGCACGGAGATAAAGCGGGAAAGTTAATTGCATGGCTTGAAAGGAGGGAGTGAGCGTCGCGGTTGGTGCCTGAACTACAGGAGGAGAACTCCAGAATGATTACAGACCCACAGGCCATCGCGGATATGTTCACAGGGGGGTATATAGCTCGGCCGGGGTGTATAGGGAAGAGGGTAATAGGGAGATGGACAAGGACATTCAATTACCCACGTTATCAGAAAAAAATCGAGACTATCTGAAATCCCCGCTCACGAATGATGAGGTGGTGCAGGCCATCAGAGGAGTGCACTCTGGGAAGACCTTGGGGCCGAACGGTATTCTCATAGAACTTTATAAATTGAGATCCAATAGAATTGCTCCATTCCTCCGCTCTATGTTTAATGAAAGCAAAGACAGTGGGCAACTTCCATATGGCCAGTATGTTGCCCATATAGTGGTCATCCTTAAGGAGGGTAAGCCCAAGACGTGCTGTTCGTCATACAGGCCTTTCTCGTTGCTGAACGTGGAGCCTAAGGTCCTGGCGAAGCTGCTGGCAACGAGGTTGGCCAAAGTCATTACTACTTTGATACACCCAGACAAGTCGGGCTTTATGCCGCACAGTAATACAGCCCTCAATTTGCGTCGACTCCATGGGGTCCTGGGTCGGACCCCAACGATTCAGGAGCCAGCGGTGCTGGTGTCCTTGGAAGCCACCATGGCATATGACAGAGTCGAATGGCCCTACCTTTTTGCAGTGCTGGAGAAACTGGGTTTTGGCCCAGAATTCACGGGTTGGGTGCGCCTTCTGTACTCTGATCCACTGGCCCGAGAAGTAGTAAATAAACGCAGGTCTCCTGACTTCCATCTGGGCAGAGGCCCCAGACAGAGATGTCCCCTGTCCCCGCTTCTTTTTGCTCTGGCCTTGGAACCGTTGGCGGCATGGGTCCGGCAGGACCATTCGATACGCGGAATGCGATGGACTGTTGAGCGGGAGGACAAAATACCACTTTACGCCGATGATGTTCTGCTTTACCTCACCAACCCGAGGGGGTCCATGATTTGTTTTCTGGACGTAGTGGCTATCTTTGGGAGGTATTCAGGCTTTACGATAAACTGGTCTAAATCGGTACTCTTTGTCCCCAGGGGTAATCCGCCAGTCGTTACGAACACCTGCCCGATACAAATTGACCCGGTGGGATTCAGGTACCTCGGTATCTATATCACGCTAGATCTGAAGCTCCGGTAAACTAACAACCTGTGCCCCTCTCTGACAAAATTCAGAGGTGATGTGATGTGCTGGAAGGCGCTCCCGCTCTCCCTTTTAAGCAGAGCCGTGCTTTTCAAAATGATGGCTCTGCCCCGGTTCTTATACGCACTGCACAATGCGATGGACCCAGTTCCCGCATCCTACTTCAAAGAAATAGAGGCCCTCCAGAGACAGTTACTCTGGGATGGTAAACCCTGCATAGCGTCCTCTAAACTTACCCTTCCCTGGTATGACGGGGGAATAGGATTGCCGCACCTAAAGAAATATTACTGGGCTTCCCAGTTGGCGGCAGTAAATCACGGGATATATCATCCCCAGACGACCCTGGATACGCTATGGACCGCTGGCAACTACCGGGGGGCGACTATACTAGAGAGCTATATGCCGGGCCCCGCAGGTTTCCGCTCACAGGACCCACGGCATATGCCGTCCAAGTATGGCATCCGGCCAACAGGCACCTCAAGTGGGAGGGGAGGCTCACACTTGCCACTCCGCTGTGGAGTTCGGAGAAGTTGGGAAGTTTAAGGAAGTCTAAAGACTTTGACAAGTGGGACCTTATAGGGATCACACGTGTAAAGGATGTTTGGGGGCAAGGTACAATTCACACATTTGATTCCCTTAAGCTACAATTTCACCTGAATGACGGTGAGTACTTCTGTTATCTTCAGATCCGACATGTGTTGCTTACACACATCCCCAGGGGCACGACACTCCCTGACGCTTCTCCCCTAGAGGACAGAGTGTTAGACGGACATCTTCCCAAGGAAACCATCTCTTTAGTATATAGGAAGCTTATAAGTAACATGGAGGACCCGCTAATACTCATAAGACGGCATTAGAATGAGGATGGGTTGGAGCTAGATGACGAGGACTGGCAGGAGGCAGTTTTCATCCCCGCGGGTAGTGGCAATTCCAATGAGGCTCAGATTGGTGCAACTAAAGATTTTACACAGTTCGTAAGTCACTGGGCCCTGTCTGGTCCGTATGGGCCGCTCGGAGAGCGGGGACTGCAGGAGAGGGTGTGGGGAATTGGGGACGTCTTCACATATATTGTGGCATTGTATAAGTGTTCAAGCGTTTTGGGGAAGGCTCCACAGCACGTTGCGAGCGGTCCTGGGGATAGAAATGCAGCCAGAAGCCCGCAGGTGCATTTTGAACGTCTGGGAGCCCAAGGACCTCAAAGTGTATAAAAAGCAATGGGCAACATTGGCGTTCATGATAGCAAAGCGTAATATTGCCCAATTGTGGGGTGCCAGCCAGCCGCCCCGGATTGAGAAATGGATGGAGGGTTTGGACTGGTGTATGTTCAGGGAAAGGTCAGGCTATTCCGCCAGGGGGTGCCCGGGGAAGTGGGGTAAGGTCTGGCAGGCTTTAAATCATTATAGGGGGATATCTGTGCCCCTCCGACAGGTCAGAAAGAAGCGGATTTGCACGTGTCCCCTTGATCCACCAATTGTCATAACTGTATAATATTTTGGATGGTATGGACTGTCATCAACTAACTTGTAAGATCTTGGAATATGTCACCTGATGTGTTGCTTTGTTGATTTTTGTTTAATAAAAAGAAATAAAAAAAAATGTCCAAAAGGGTCCCTTTGAATAAAGGTCAGTATTTAATGGTGGGCCGCTGGAAGTGCTTAAAAATGGGGGTGGATATCTGTAGAGGTTAAATTATGTCTCTAATATCCAATCAGGTCAGGTCTACATGCTTCAGCCAGACTGCGACGTATGCTGGCTTTCGTCAGGACCTATGTGTAGGTAGTTGTGGTGACTAGAAGTGTCGCACTCGCTAAGGTGCGTTGAAACGTCGGAGATTTCCTCCCTTCGTTGCCTAAAATTATGAAATTTCTATCAAGAGCAACATGAATCCGGCGGGGGCAGGACCTGTAGTCTCACTTTCGTCAAAGTCATCTGCACGCTTCCCGTACCTACTGCTGCGGGGTAGTAGAGTCAAGCTATCCTGGCTGATGAGGGCTAAAAGCCCGAAACCAGTCCTAGGATGCTTGTTTCCAGTTCAGGGAGGACCTGGCCTGGCAGTTCGTGCTGGGCTGTTCCCATTGGGCGCAGGGTCAAGACTGATTTGCATATGGCTGGGTCCAAATTGGAATGGCATGGTGAGCAAAAAAAACAATGGATTTAGGCCCAGATCTCTGTACTGGGGTGAAGGTATGACATTGTTCTGCATTCTGTCCATCAATTGTTCTTTTTGCATTTGTCACCCTGAGTGGGACGGGTATGCCCAGACGTGGGTCCTGTGCTCTCCATGCCACTGTAGTCAAGCTATCCTGGCTGATGAGGGCTGAAAGCCCGAAACCGGTCCTAGGATGCTTGTTTCCAGTCCAGGGAGGACCTGGCCTGGCAGTTCGGTCTGGACTGTTCCCATTGGGAGCAGGGTCAAAACTTATTTGCATATGGCTGAGTCCAAGCTGGAATGGCATGGTGAGCAACAAAACGATGGATTTAGGCCCAGATCTCTGTACTGGAGTGAATGTATGACATTGTTCTGCATTCTGTCCCTCAATTGTTCTTTTTACCTTTGTACGACCAGCTGATTGAGGATCATCTGGTCCTGCTCTGGGATGAAGTCATGGCTCCCTTAGCCAAGGGAGCCATAGAGAGGGTTCACGTACCAGACGTAGACTGCGGTTGCTATTCCTGCTTCTTTTTTGTCCCGAAAAAGACCAGGCCCTTTGTCCTAACATAGTTCTCCAAGCCTCAACTAATTCCTCAAAAATTAGAAATTCAAGATGCTTACATTGGCTCAGGTCTTGTCTGCCCTAGACCCAGGAGACTGGATGGTAGCTTTGGACTCGCAGGACGCTCATTTTCACATTTATGTCCTGTCTGCTCATCGGTGTTACCTGGGGTTTACGGTAGGCCATAAGCATTTTCAGTACACTGTGCTCCCTCTTGGCCTTACCAAGGTCCCTTGGGCGTTCACCAAGGTGAAGATGGTGGTCGCAGCTCATCTGCGCAGGTCAGGGGTGCCAGTCTTCCATTATCTCGATGAATGGCTGCTGAAGGCGGGCTCGCCCCAGGCTGTCTCCCACATCCAGGGTACGGCGGACCGCCTGTATTCGCTGGAGTTCTCTATCAATATGCTGAAGTTACACCTGACCCCCTCTCAGATGCTTCCTTTCATCAGATCTGCTCTGGATGCAGTGCAGTTTCTGGCCTATCCTCCTGAACGGCAAGTCCAGGATATTCTAGCTATGGTACCGATGTTTCAGCCTCTATCCTGGATTTCGGTGAGACTGACAGTGTGGTTACCAAACCTCATGGCCTTCTGCATCCTGCTAGGGACACATGCCAGATGGCATATGCGGGCTAAGCAATGGGACCTGAAGTTCCAATAGGTGCAGCATCACAGGAATCTCTCCGACATGGTCCAGATCTCAGAGGGAACTGCAAAGGACCTGCAGTGGTGGCTAACAAACCGCGATTGGGTCAGACCCCTCTCCCTTCCCCAACCAGATCTTACAGTAGTGACAGATGTGCCACTTCTAGGTTGGGGCTACCACCTGGGAGAGATGGAGATCAGAGGGCTCTAGTCTGTGGTGGAATCTGGACTCCTCATTAACCTTTTAGAGCTCTGGGCGATTCGACTGGCATTAAAAGCCTTTCTATGCTCCATCAAAGGAAGGCTAGTACAGTGTTCACAGACAACACCACCACCATGTGGTACTGTAGCAAACATGGTGGGGTGGGGTTGTGGACCCTTTGTCAAGAGGCCCTGTGTCACTGGACATGGCTGGACCAGCAGGGCATTTAGCTGGTGAATCAATACCTAGCAAGCTGCCTTAATGCCAGGGCGAACAAACTCAGCCGTCAATTTCTAGCAGATCACAAATGGTATCTCCACCCTGAGGTGGCGCAAATTCTCTTTAAACAGTAGTAGAGATCCTTGGTTAGATCTGTTCTCTGCTGCTAAGGATGTGCACTGTCTGCTGTTTTTTTTTTCTCGTGAAATCTGTTTATTGGCATTTTGTTTTTGTTTTTTAATTCAACAATACAAAAGGCACTGCAGTACAATCAAAATGTCTTTGCGATTGTTCATGGGCAGCACTACACCAACATCACTATTAACAAGGGCGTAAAGGTGGAACACGTAATCAGTCCATATGCAGGATGTAAGCGCCCAGGCGTGTCCTCTGTTTAGGAACAAGAGATTAATACACTTCCCCTCCCAGCAAGGAAGGGGACAAGGTTTGCCTTCCCAACCCAACCCTAGAAAAGAAACACGTGCAAAGGAACAAAACAGCTAACTGTGAGATTGTCACCAAAATACATTATCATTGTTTGCCCCTATTCTCGACCCCCCAGCCCATGTCCCCCCTTCCCTTTGTTCCCACCATTAAACGCGCATGGCTCCTCACAAGGTGTTGTGCACTGTCCGCTGTTTTGTGCGCTGGAGTTTCCAAGGCGGCTCTTGCTTGAAGGCACTTTTTGTCTCAAGTGTAGCTCAGGCCTCCTGTACACCTTTCAGCCCATACCACTCCTGCCCAGAGTTCTCAAGAAGATCTGGAACGATTGGGCCCAAGGCATACGGTATACACTTGCAGATGGAAATGTTTGCCCCATATTGTACAGAAAAGTCTATTAACCCTCTTTCCATCCCCCTTTCTGATATTTTATGTTTTATTTTGACCCTTGTTCAGCAGGGTTCTGTCCTGGACACACTGAAAGGGCATCTTTCTGCATTGTCAGCCTTCTTGCAGCTGACCAACCCTCCTTATTTAAATCTCTGATTGTAAATAGATTTCTCAAAGGTCTTGTACATATGTTTCCACCTTCGCCTTTCATTATGCCTTAGTGGGACCTTAATTTGGTTCTCACATTTCTGATGTGTGCTCCCTTCGAGTCCTTACATAATTGTCCCCTTGTGCTGCGCTCACTATCAAAACAGCCTTCATTGTGGCCAATCTATCGGCAAGGAGGGTGAGTGATTGCAGTCTTGCTCGTCCAAGCCTTGTTTCCTAACAGTTTTTTCCTAACAAACTGTTGCTTCGCACTACGGTCTCTTCCTGTCAAAAGTGGTAACACCATTTCATGTGGGCCAATCTGTCACCTTGCCCACTTTCTACGCTCCTCCACACCCCTCTGAAGAGGAGGAGTGGATCCACCCTCTAGACCCAAAAAGAGAATTGTCATTCAACCTGGACTACACAAGAGAGTTTCAGGTGGATGACCAACTCTTCGTGGGGTATGTCGGTGCGAAGAAAGGTCAGGTATTGCAGAAAGGAACTATCTCTCAATGGGTCATTCTCTTCATCAAGATCTGCTACGCACTGGCAAAGAAGCATTCACCTGATGGCTTAAGATCTTATTCCACCAGAGCTAAGGCTGCAACCACTGCGTTAGTCTGTGAAGTTCCAGTCTTAGACATCTGTCAGGCAGCAGCGTGGCCATCCCTGCACACGTTTACCAAGCATTACTGCCTGTACATTCAGGTCCATAGGGACAGGCACATTGCCCTTCGGTCCTGCTGGACTTGTTAGTCTAAATTTGTCTGCAGACCTACCTCCAGGGATGGTATTGCTTGAGTATCTATTCAAAGGTAAGGAATCTGTGGCTAGTTGTCTCTATCAGATGAACAAGTTAGGTACCTTTGGTAATGCCTTAGCTGATAGAGATAGAACATCTATCCACAGATTCCTTACCGACTCACCCATCCTCTCCGCTCTGCAGACATATTTCTAGGGCCAGGGCTTGTCCCTTTCAAGTCCCTAGTCTGGACACACCAGTGGCAGTGCATTTCACGGCTCCGCGTTTCTGGGGTGCAAAGTCATGAAAAGTTACTGACGTCAGCGTGCTGAGGTGGCACCTATATAGGTGACGCGGATATCACTTCCGGTGCAGCCGCCGCCGCCACGCAGAGCCGACCAATGCCACCTACAGGTGTGAAGGGGTATTGCTTAAAAAAATCTGGATCCAGTCTGACGCTAGGGGAAATTCAAAGGTAAGGAATCTGTGACTAGATAGTGTCTCTAATAGATAACTCATTACCGAAGGTAAGTAACTTGTTCACACATATATCTTTTTTTTCACTCAAAAAATCCAAAGGTTAAAGTAAATTTATAGTGGGGTGAATATGTCAGTGAGAACATTAACGTTTTGTTCACCAGTTATAGTTATGTTATGTTATTTCGGTTCTTCTATAGCGCAGCAGCTACTCCAGAAGGAGTGTCCCGGCGCTTTGGCGAAGGAAGCCCTCAAGGCGGCAACACAACACAACAGCTGAGGAAAGTGGCAAGCCTATCTGGTAAAGAGCCAAGTTTTTAAAGCCTTTCTAAAGGACATAAGACAGGGAATCTGTCTGAGAAAAAGCGGAAGCTCATTCCAAGCACGAGGAGCCGAATGATGAAAAGAGCGACCGCCCTGTCTAGCTCGTTTAATGGCCGGGACTACCATTTTAGACAGGGTGGCAGACCGTAAGGCTCTGTTGGGTTTATACAGGGCCAGACGTTTCCTAATATATCTGGGACCGATGGCGTGAAGAGCTTTAAAGGTCAACGTCAGGCTCTTAAACTGAACTCTCTTGGTTATGGGAAGCCAATGCAGCTCTTTAAGCAGCATGGAGGCACTTGCACGTCTAGGGAGCCCGTAGATGGCACGGGCAGCTGAATTTCGGACTACTTGAAGCCGCCTCACCAGGTATTTGGGAAGCCCTAGATAGAGGACGTTCGCGTAGTCCAATCTGGACCCTACAAGTGCCTGAACAATGATCCGTCTGTGTTTGATAGATATCAGGGGCAAAAATTTTCTAAGCATCCGGAGGATGCCGAAGCATTTCCCCGAAAGGCTAGATATTTGGGGCCCATAAGAAAGATCATTATCAATAATGATTCCCAAGTTTTTGGCTTTTGCGCTTGCCTTAACAGGTGGAAACAAATCCTGAGGCCACCAGCTTTTCCAAACTGGCTCAGAAGCAAATCCAAAAAAAAGCAGCTCCGATTTATCGGAGTTGCATTTTAGACCATGCTCCCTGAACCAGCCGAAAACCGCCTCTAAACAGCTTCTGATGCGGCTCCCATCAAACACCTCGTTCTTGTTATGGGTAAACAAGAGTTGGGTGTCGTCAGCATAGGACACGATCTGGGCGCCGAAGGACTCCGCTACCTCTGCAAGGGGGGCCAAAAAGATGTTGAAAAGCAGGGGGCTAAGAATAGACCCCTGAGGGACCCCTACTTCCAGAGGTGCTATAACTGCGGAATGAGGAGGCGCCCAGATCGTTTGTCGGCGGTCGGCTAAGAAGGATTTAAGCCAGTTCCACACCGTCCCCCGAAGACCACATTCCCAGAGACGTATTAGGAGGGTTTCATGGGGAACGGTGTCGAACGCCGCCGACAGGTCCAACATGACCAACATGGCCTTTCCTCCCGCATCCAACACCTCTCTGATGGCGACAGTGACTTCCAGCAACGCGGTCTCCGTGCTGTAGTTTGCACGAAAACCGGATTGGGTGTTGTGCAACAGATCGTTCTCTTCGATGAAGTCAGAGATCGCTCTGTGCACATGTCTTTCTGCCACCTTCGCCAAGGCAGGAAGTAGAGATATAGGCCGATAATTGGCATGAACAGTGGAGTCTAAAGCTGTTTTTTTTAGGAGTGGCAGAATAAGCGCACACTTCCACGCCGGGGGAACCACACCAGAAGACAGAGAGGAATTAAGAATGGAGTTAATGGGACCATTTAAGGCTGGGGCTATTTTCTTGAGACAGGAGACCGGGCAAGGGTCCAAAGGTGAACCAGACTTCAGCCCGGTAAGAAGGACTAACGAAGAATCAAGACTTATCGGGGGAAATTCCCAAAGAGTGGGAGCCACAGCTAGGTTGGGGAGGGAAAGAGCACCCGATAGATCCACCTTAGTACCATTGGAGTAACTGTCCAGGGAATCTTGAATAGTCGTTATTTTTTTAACAAAATAGTGTGCCAGTTCAGTCAACCAAGATTTTGAATGGGATTGAGCCAGGGTACTCAGGGACGGCGCAGTAAAGTCCTTAACAATTTTGAAGATTTCCCTGCATGTGTTTCCCGCGTCGTCAATACGACGTTCCAGATGAAGTTTTTTTTCATTCCATATCAGTTTGTGGTAGGATCTAGTCAAAGTTTTAAGTTTGGCTTTAGCCGAAGGGTTGTAGTCCTTCCGCCAAACTCTTTCGGCTCTCTTGCAATTTTGGCGAGCTTCCCTAAGCTGAGAAGTGAACCAAGGAGCAGAAGGCCTCTTATTTCCCACCTTGGCCATTTTCTCAGGAACGAGAGCTGCCAATCTTGCCGTGAGCTAGTCGATAAAATAGACTAGATCATCTTCTACGTTACCCGATAAAATACAGGGTGCAGCTTCCATCGCCTGTAGTAGACTCTCATTAGAGAGAAGATGAAAAGGTCGGGACGCACGCTTGGAAGGACTAGTAAGTTTCCTTCTGGAGGGTGAAACACAGGAGAGGAAAAAAGTAATCAGATAATGATCTGACCACAACACCGGCTGCGGCGCTTGAGAATCAATAGGACGGGAAGAATAAACTTGGTCCAGGGTGTGGCCTTTATTATGTGTAGGTTCATGGATGAGAGGTGACAGTCCTAACATAGTGGTAATATCTATCAATTTAATAGTGTCTGGATTAATAGCGTCATCCATGTGTATATTTAGGTCACCAAGCAGTAGGCAGTGTTCAGATTTTAGGCACGGGACTGAAAGTGCTACCTGGAGTTCATCTAAAAAAGGGCCTATAGGGCCAGGAGCTCTATATAAAAGGATGCCGGTACAGGCCTGAGATGAGGAAAGATGAAGTGTAAAGCCAAGGGCCTCTGTCTCCTGAATATTATCCACCGGAAAAGTGGTGCAGTGCAGCTGTTTGTTGACTATAATGGCCACACCGCCTCCTCGTCCCGACACTCTGTCTCTCTGTCTAGTTAGCACCACTAACTATAACGTGCGCCCCTGCCATGCACTGCTTATGACCTCACATGTGACATCACTCCTGACGTTTTCTATGAATATTTATGACATCACTCATGACATCTCAAATGACATAATTGTTGACATCACCAATGATATCATCCAAGCTTTTTTGTACACATTGCACTATAAACAGATATAGCTTTAGAGCTCTAAATGTAAGTACAAAACAACTCAGAAAAATATGAACCATGATAAACACCATCACAGAAATAACTCCCTTTGCTGTAGAAAGTATGGTTTTCATACCACATTGACCCTATTTTATATACTTCACAGGTAGCGTAGTTCACAATAACTGTCAACCACAGGTTTATGGGAAACTCTATTTGCATACGGTGTTTGATCTGTAAATACTTGTTCAAAGTAAGCCAACTTCCTAAAAATACTGAACATCTCTTCCAAAAATAATGCCCTAGTACAGAAAGCTTTTATCTGTATCAAATTGCTGACAGTCACCGAACCTACATTGAAAAATTAAGTTGCTAAAAGTAGAGAAGTGAATATTGTAAACAGTATTCACTCTATGGAGAGAGTTTATTCTGTACCAGACTGTTTGCACACAGTGAAACTCTCATGACAAACACACTATAGATTAATAAAAAGTATCTACTAAACATAGTTTACACTGTATGAAAAACTTGTACAAAGAGTGACTATTGCCTTAAAATAACCAAGCTTTGAAGGTGCTAAAGATCATGCTACCTGCAGCCTTCACACTGTGGTAAAAAAACCTTACAGATAACCCATCCTTCGGAGCAAAACAAGCTCATGTACATAGGTTAGTACCTGGTGCACACAACCTTCTATCTTAAGGAGAAATGGTTGTGCTGAGCTGATTCTGTCTAACAACTCAAGGCTGCTTACAATACAAAGGATGTAGTATGTAGAATCTTTGCCTTGCAGAAACTTTTTCAGCAGTACCAAAAGACTTGTGAGGAACATAATGAACATAAGTCAACTGTCACCTGCACACAGACTTACTCTTCAATACAAAGATTTATAACACGTTTAATACTTCTACACACCTATGGGGCATTAGGAGCACATGCTTTTTGTAAACATTTATACCAATTAGCTGGACACAGGCTGTACAAAAAATAGGTAGAAAAATTATTTGGCAGTTACCCGCCACTATGTAAACTATAAAACAATCTAACACACTCATTGAATGATGTCATGAGTGGTCATCCATGATGTTATTTGAGATGTGATCATTGATGTCATAAATTATGTCATAGACATGTTATAAATGATGTCATAGAAAATGTCATGAGTGATGTCATATGTGAGGTCATAAGCAGTCCATGGCAGGAGCGCAAGTTATAGTTAGTGCTGCTAACTATAACTGGTGATTTTCTGTTTTTTTTAGGTCAAAACGTTAATGTTCACACTGACAAATTCACCTAACTATAACTTTACTTTAACCCTTGTTTTCCCCAATATATATATATTTGAATTGGAAAATCTCACAGGAGGATCAAAAGACATGCCCATGTTGCCCATGCCCTAAAGAGTCTCTATCCCATATTTTGTTTGCTTGTAAAGCCTATAGGGGGGCCAGAAGTCGGTGGCTAAAGCCGATATGCAGGGAACTGGGCGTTAGACAACATTGTATGGCCCTGCGTATCCTCACAACTGACGTAACATCTCTGACCATTGTTTGTGGGCTTGCAAAATTTCTTGGAAAAGCCTGGCAGATACGTACAAAGCAGATAAAGAAGAACTTGAGAGAAAAAATTAAGATATAATCCAGATTACTTGCTCCTGATTGTACCGTAATTTTATCTTTATGTCCTCTGGAGCCCTTTTTCCTTTCCTTTTTAATTGTATATAAGCCTTTTTAAATGTTTTTACGATCTGTATTTTTATAACTATGAATTTTAATGGTTGTATGTACTGGAGTATGTTTCTTACTTTTATGATAAATATTTATCGAATAAAGTACTACTACAACAACAACATATATTTATATATGTATGTATATATATATATATCCAATTCACAGTTTTCTTGTCAGCAACCAACGATTCCCGCCTTGCTTTGACAAAAACCTCGGACATGGACCTTCAGATAAGTGCAAATTTATTTAGTTCCTTGCAGATTAAGTCGTATATATATATATATATATATATATATATATATAATAGTTAGGAAATATAATTTAAAGAACCTTAGAAACTCACTGAGAAAAACAAAGATTACAGGAACGTTCTAGTTAGGATCAGATTTCACTTGTACAAAACTGTTAAAATTTGGCAGTTATAGTTACCTTAGTTAACTACAACTTACGCCCCTGCAATGCACTGCTTATGACCTCACATATTACATCACCCATGACATGGTCAGTGACATCACTCATGACATCACAGATGACAACATCCAGTGAGTGTAAGTGTTTTTAAGAGTTTATGGGTGTTAAATATATATACTAACCTACTGCAAAAGTTAAATTAGTATACTAGGTCCACTACTACTGAGCGATGAGTGGTGCTACTGACCATGTCATGAGTGATGTAATATGTGAGGTCTTAAGCAGTGCAATGTTGAGGCACAAGTTATAGTAAACTCAGGTAACTATAACTGCTGAAGTTCACTGGTTTTGTACCAATGAAACCTGAGCCTAACTACAAAATCCCTGTAATCTTTGTTTTTTGCAGTGAATTTCTAAGGATTTTAAAATCTATTTCCTCACTATAACGTCCATGTACCTTTAAATTCGTAAGTGAATTTCTATGGATTTCTAACTAGTAGTTGCGTTTGCAGAGTGGTGGAGAAAGTGGGCGGGGCCTCCGACCAGCTCTCAGGAATCCTACTGTTTCGAACTTACTGGAGGTAACAGGAGGGGTTCTTGATCCCCGAGGACACTTTAGAGGCAAGGGGACTTCAACCCTCAACAAGCAGTGTGTTAGGAGGCACATTTGCAGCGTGGTTGAGAAAGGGGACAGGGCCTCCGATAAGGTTTCAGCAATCCCACTGTGGGGGACTTAACTGTGGCAACAATAGAGGTTCTTCGCCCCCAATGACCCTCAGCAGCCGAGGGGACTTCACCCCCCAACCATCAGTGCTTCAGGAGGCAGATTTGCAGAATGATTGAGAAAAGGGTCGGGGACTCTGCGAGCTCTGAGAAATCCCACTATAGGGAACTTACTTGCAGTTCAGGCTGTAGTTTTGTTCAAAACTCCTATGGGAATTAAATCAAGCCCCCCTCTATTCCTCGGGCCCGCTTGATGGATCACCCCAAAACTTTGCCTGCACAACAAGAACCACTGTGACACTTTATGCGGAAAATTTTGTGTGGATTCGTCAAACGGCGCCAAAGATATAGGCAAGTCAAAACACACTTCCTCTATTGAAACATGGTTCTAGCTATAAGTACTTACTGGCGACCACCTGAGGGTAAATGTAAAAAAATGTAAATGAGGTGCTTGTATAGCGCACGTATCATTGCTAGGGCATCAAGGCGCTTGTACGCATACCGCTGTGGAACCCTTCCTGGCTTTTCCCTGTGAAGTGTCCACTCCTGGGCGAAGCTAGTCATCCTAGCGCTGTTGGGGCAGTTGTGGAGATTAAGCAGAGTTGCAGAGTGGGACCCATGATTAGAATAGGCACCGAGGCGAGAGAAATATCAGGTCCGAGGAAATTATTGCGCCCAAGACCCGCCGAGGTGGGAATTGAACCCTGGTCCAGGGCCAGACCTCTGCATCAGGGTCTGCCGCTCTAATCATTGAGCCACACTTCTCCAGTTAAAATATATATATCTATCTTCCAGAAACTAAGCGGTCAAAAACTCACTGCTGGTGCGAAGTATTTAAAAACAAAGAACTAATCACGCTGTACTCCTGAGGGCTTTAGAATCACGCAGATTTAATTAGCATCAGCAACTTCACCAAAACGCTACCAACGAGTTTCAACCATTGCGGTCTTATACACGGCAGCTGGGTCTTGATTAGCAAATTACATCTTGTGCTCTGATGCCTTTTATATGCATAGGCATTCTGGTACTCGTACCACTTTAATTCATCACCTTAAAGTACTTGCTTGGAACACCCCCTTGTGCTTCAGATAACAATCCTTTTTTAAAGCCATTTCATCAGTATTTCCATGCAGCGGAGTGCTGGCATTAATTCTTATTGCAAAAAACACAGTTGATGGACAGAATGTAGAACAATATCATACATTCACCCCAGTACAAGGATCTGGGCCTAAAGCCATCGTTTTTTTGCACTCCACAACACCCTGGGTTAGACACTGGCTATATGCAAATCAGCTCTGACCCTGTGTCTCGTGGGAACAGTCCAGTCCAAACTACCAAGCCATGTCTTTCCCAGACCGGAATCAAGCATCCAAGGACCGGTTTCTGACTATCAGCCTTCATTCAGCCTGGATAGCTTGACTCCAGTGGTGTGGAGAGCCTGGGACTCACGTCTGAGCATACCCAGCCCACTCGGGGTGAAAATTGCAAAAAACACAGTTGATGGACAGAATGTAGAACAATGTCATACATTCACCCAGTACAAGGATCTGGGCCTAAAGCCATCGTTTTTTTGCACTCCACAACACCCTGGGTTAGACACTGGCTATATGCAAATCAGCTCTGACCCTGTGCCTCGTGGGAACAGTCCAGTCCAAACTACCAAGCCATGTCTTTCCCAGACCGGAATCAAGCATCCAAGGACCGGTTTCTGACTATCAGCCTGGATAGCTTGACTCCAGTGGTGTGGAGAGCCTGGGACTCACGTCTGAGCATACCCAGCCCACTCGGGGTGAAAATTGCAAAAAACACAGTTGATGGACAGAATGTAGAACAATGTCATACATTCACCCCAGTACAAGGATCTGGGCCTAAATCCATCGTTTTTGTGCACTCCACACCACCCTGGGTTAGACACTGGCTATATACAAATCAGCTCTGACCCTGTGCCTCATGGGAACAGTCCAGTCCAAACTACCAAGCCATGTCTTTCCCAGACCGGAATCAAGCATCCAAGGACCGGTTTCTGGCTATCAGCCTTCATTCAGCCTGGATAGCTTGACTCCAGTGGTGTGGAGAGCCTGGGACTCACGTCTGAGCATACCCAGCCCACTCGGGGCGAAAATTGCAAAAAACACAGTTGATGGACAGAATGTAGAACAATGTCATACATTCACCCCAGTACAAGGATCTGGGCCTAAATCCATCGTTTTTTTGCACTCCACACCACCCTGGGTTAGACACTGGCTATATGCAAATCAGCTCTGACCCTGTGCCTCATGGGAACAGTCCAGTCCAAACTACCAAGCCATGTCTTTCCCAGACCGGAATCAAGCATCCAAGGACCGGTTTCTGGCTATCAGCCTTCATTCAGCCTGGATAGCTTGACTCCAGTGGTGTGGAGAGCCTGGGACTCACGTCTGAGCATACCCAGCCCACTCGGGGTGAAAATTGCAAAAAACACAGTTGATGGACAGAATGTAGAACAATGTCATACATTCACCCCAGTACAAGGATCTGGGCCTAAATCCATCGTTTTATTGCACTCCACACCACCCTGGGTTAGACACTGGCTATATGCAAATCAGCTCTGACCCTGTGCCTCATGGGAACAGTCCAGTCCAAACTACCAAGCCATGTCTTTCCCAGACCGGAATCAGTGCATCCAAGGACCGGTTTCTGGCTATCAGCCTTCATTCAGCCTGGATAGCTTGACTCCAGTGGTGTGGAGAGCCTGGGACTCACGTCTGAGCATACCCAGCCCACTCGGGGTGAAAATTGCAAAAAACACAGTTGATGGACAGAATGTAGAACAATGTCATACATTCACCCCAGTACAAGGATCTGGGCCCAAATCCATCGTTTTTTTGCACTCCACACCACCCTGGGTTAGACACTGGCTATATGCAAATCAGCTCTGACCCTGTGAACAGTCCAGTCCAAACTACCAAGCCATGTCTTTCCCAGACCGGAATCAAGCATCCAAGGACCGGTTTCTGGCTATCAGCCATCATTCAGCCTGGATAGCTTGACTCCAGTGGTGTGGAGAGCCTGGGACTCACGTCTGAGCATACCCAGCCCACTCGGGGTGAAAATTGCAAAAAACACAGTTGATGGACAGAATGTAGACAATGTCATACATTCACCCCAGTACAAGGATCTGGGCCTAAATCCATCGTTTTATTGCACTCCCCACCACCCTGGGTTAGATACTGGCTATATGCAAATCAGCTCTGACCCTGCGCCTCATGGGAACAGTCCAGTCCAAACTACCAAGCCATGTCTTTCCCAGACCGGAATCAAGCATCCAAGGACCGGTTTCTGGCTATCAGCCTTCATTCAGCCTGGATAGCTTGACTCCAGTGGTGTGGAGAGCCTGGGACTCACGTCTGAGCATACCCAGCCCACTCGGGGTGAAAATTGCAAAAAACACAGTTGATGGACAGAATGTAGAACAATGTCATACATTCACCCCAGTACAAGGATCTGGGCCTAAATCCATCGTTTTTTTGCACTCCACACCACCCTGGGTTAGACACTGGCTATATGCAAATCAGCTCTGACCCTGTGCCTCATGGGAACAGTCCAGTCCAAACTACCAAGCCATGTCTTTCCCAGACCGGAATCAAGCATCCAAGGACCGGTTTCTGGCTATCAGCCTTCATTCAGCCTGGATAGCTTGACTCCAGTGGTGTGGAGAGCCTGGGACTCACGTCTGAGCATACCCAGCCCACTCTGGGTGAAAATTGCAAAAAACACAGTTGATGGACAGAATGTAGAACAATGTCATACATTCACCCCAGTACAAGGATCTGGGCCTAAATCCATTGTTTTTTTGCACTCCACACCACCCTGGGTTAGACACTGGCTATATGCAAATCAGCTCTGACCCTGTGCCTCATGGGAACAGTCCAGTCCAAACTACCAAGCCATGTCTTTCCCTTGCTCACTTTGCCACTGGAGTCAAGCAAGCCCGGCTGAAGACGGCTGTAATGCCAGAAACCGGTCCTGGGAAGCTTGATTCCGGTCCAGGGAAGACATGGCTTGGCAGTTGGGGCTGGACTCTTCCCATGAGGCACAGGGTCAGACTGATTTGCATATGGCCATGTCTGAACTGGGGTGGCGGAGTGAGCTAAAGAACGGTGATGGATTAAACCCAAATCAGTTGACTGGGGGTGAGTGTTTGTATTGTCAACGCTCCGTCCATCACCACCTTTGGTTTTTCCCCGGCATTAATTCTTATAGCATTGTGCTGTTGTCATACGCTATGCAAGCTCCTCATTAAGTCTCTTACTGGAATACTTTAAACAGTCCGCGTGTGTGATTTAAAGTCTTCCCAGCTGCACACACACATGCACACACACATACACACACCCATACACACACCCCAAAAGTCCATAAATTCTCACTGTGGCCCCCGGCCCATACGCAGCGGTACGTGTTCGGATGTAAGCTCAGGCGAACATGTAGTTTACTGGTTCCTTGGCATTAGGACAGAAGAGCCCACTCCAAAATGGCTTGCACGTGAAAGGTGAAGATTTATTCCATTTCTTCATGGACATACATTAAAAGTCCCTATGCGTTTTGGCGCCCAAGTTGCCTTGATCACAGTTGGGTTGCTTTCCCACAAAGAGTTTTTAAAAAGAGTGCTATGCCTCACCACAGTAACATACACATCATAAAAAAGGCACTATCTCAAGGAGAAATCAATACTGGTTTGGCAATTGCCATGTTGGAATGGAATTTCATACATCCTCATAATGGGCTAGTCATACAGGTACAAATTAAGTACATATAGACTGGATTTAATGTACATTCTTAACCAGCCACTAAGCATATCGTACATAACAGAAATGTATCATATTCTGATTCATGTCATGCCTATCGCGTACAAGTACCTAAACCGCCTGCTTGTGCAAACGGTATGGCAAAACGCAGTCAGTACAGCCAGGTGGAGGTAAAAAAAATGATGAAAAAGCAGAGGGTTATCGTGAAATACACCGGTTGATAGAAAAGAATTGTGATGTTAGTATCCCCCAATGTTGTGGCTGACGCACAGCTAAATTAAGTGTCACAGCAGCATGGCTTAGATCTTCCCCGGTAATCCCCATAGGATGAGGACAAGAAAGTAAAGAGCCCAGATGGGCCTAATAGAAAAAAAATAATATGGTATAGTTACGCCCCAGTAGGCTTCCATAGCCTAAATACTATAGGAGAGGGAGTGTAAAAAATGTATAATAAAGAAGCAGATAGTGAGAGATAAATATAGCCCAAGTGCACAGGTATCACTCAGTCTACAATGTAAAAATAAAGTAATATCCACATTGGTAACTTACCAGTACGTAATAACATAATGCCCAAGAGAGGTGGTGTGGACTATGTATCAAACATAATTAGACCTCACCGTTATGAACGTAAATCATAGATCCACACTGTAAACAAACCCAACTATCACTCAGAAAGTTTGTTTGTTCCAAAATGCCCCAGCTTCTCCGATAAGCTAGTAGACCATTCTCCCACTTGTAGTCTCCACCCCCCGGTACCTCAAAGGATAGTCCTGTATAAAAAGTTAGAGCCAAGGTAGTGGTGAACAAAGTGAAAAAATGACAGAAGCGACAAGCAAAGATTGCATATATTCACAAATTGTATTGAGAAGGACATAACAACAAGGACACAATCTGTTAAAATTAGTTAAAAGCAAAATATATTTAAATACTACACAAGTTCAGCAAGAGACATTAAGGTATCAAAGCATGAATAAAAAAAATTGTTCAACCTAAGTGAACATTCATCTCCTTGTCTGTGTTGAGACCCATAAGTAGCTTGATATTGAGTTCTACTATGTACTTTGACTCAGGTCTTCTTAGGCCAGTCTCCCTATCACCCCCCCCCCGAATGGTGGGTTCAATTCTATCTATGGCAAAAAAGCTGAGCAGTTAACTGGATTTATTGTGACACTGCCCAAAATGTCTGGCTACAGGGTACTGACTGTGGTCATGAGTTATAGCTCTCATGTGCTCAAGTATCCTCTTCTTAACTGGATGGATCATACTCCCTACATACCACCGGTTACAGGGACATTAAAAAATGTAAACTGTACAGGGGCCTGGTCTGGATCATGGCAGTGTAAGACGTGTTTCCAGCGAGCTCTCGCCGGAGTACTCAATTCATAATTAACCCTGCCTTCCTGAAAGCAGCCCGACGATGCCCGAAGGGCCCATGTGGCACTGACTACAACCAGTGCCCCCAGAGCTGCAAAACCTGCAGAGACACGAACACTGCCACAGAGATGACCAGACAGACGCTTTCTAAGATGGTGTCCCGTCCTGCCTGACCTTCACTGGGGAGCCGCGGCAGGCTGTCCCTCCTGGGAATGAGTGGTCCGGCCACAGGACTTAGGAGGACGTGAGGCTGCAAGGGACCATGAGGCAGTGGTTGAGAGCGGTCAGAGCAGCAGCTGCCTTGGTAGCAAGTGTGACCAGGGCCAGAAGGTTACAGCGCTACAAGA
Source organism: Lissotriton helveticus (assembly GCF_964261635.1). NCBI lineage: Eukaryota > Metazoa > Chordata > Amphibia > Caudata > Salamandridae > Lissotriton > Lissotriton helveticus. The sequence goes on along the minus strand of NC_136057.1, from coordinate 1,405,175,580 downwards.
AGAGTGACAGCAGAATCGGCAAGCCTGAGCACCACTGTGCCGGCCAGAAAGATTGGCATAGAGTAGGTGCTGCGCACGACCAAGGTGGCAGTCTGAGGTGCTAACTGCAGCCCAGAGCAACAACTGGGACTCCGGAACTGGTAGGGAGGTGGCCCACCGTGATTAGTGAGGGAACATCCCTGAGGCCTACAGGAGTGAATGCCAGGGCTCTTGCGACCCCCGCGTTCTACCATTTGCTCTCCTTGACTATCTGGGGCAGATGCCCAGGTGCAAAGAAGGGGGGGTATGACCGGAGGGAACCAAGAGTGAAGGCCTGAACAGGGCCTGGATGAGAGAGGGTCACGCCTGGCCACAAAGCTGCACCACTGTGTTGACATTGGGACCTGGAGGGAAAGGGGTGGGTCTGGTTGGTACACTGGAAGAGGAGACATGTACTGGCCCCCAGCGCAACGCAAGTCAACAAGATCCAAGCGATTGATCATTACTACGGTGGCTGAGGCGGGCTGTCTTGGCCTGAATGTGGAGGAGAACTTTTGGCTGGACTATGGCATAGGGAATGGACTGGGTGTGGAGAGAGACCTTTAAACGCTTCCTCATTCACTTCCCCTGTGCGGTCAACTTGAACAGAACAATCAGCAGAAACAAAGGGTACCAGAAGAACAACAGAGAGCCGGCAGGTTACTAATGGAAATTTCAAGGCGCCACGCCACATGACTCCATCACCTGACAACAGAAGCCAATGACGGTGCCCGAAAAAGACGGTCCAGACCCCCTGACTCCTGGCTGTTTGGTCCCCACAAATGGTTAGGTTTCTTTGCCCTGGCCTGGTGCTTGGCGGTTGGGTGGGATAGCCTTGCAGGAGGAAGTGACTGACTACGTCTGAAGACGATACCCACTAATGATGATGGCCAAAGACAAGGATCCCACACACCCTAAACAAGGGAAAGTGGACCACTTCACGGATCAACATTATATACAATATGTACATACCACAAAGAAAAGGCTCCGACGCGCGTTTTCGGAGGTACCATGTACTGAAACACTCCTTCATCATGGAGCTGAATTTATGATTTAAGCAGTGGTCAGAAGGCCATCTGTAATTCATATGTTGTGTCCTTATATCATAATACACCAGGGCTCAATATATATAATAAAAAACAAGCTGTCTCAAGATTCCTAGTATGTGCCACAAGGTCTCTGAAACAGATAAAGGCACAGTGGATATAATGCTCGAGATTCCAGCCGGTAACCGGATATCTAAAGGCTGCAAAGAACCAATTTTTGCAACATGAGCTGTTCTATAATTGAATGGTTAGTCCGTAAATCTTCAAGTACAGGTGACTATGGGTTCAATGAGCAAACTTGGTACAATGTAGACAGCGGTGAATGACACCAACCATCATTTTATTTATTTATTTAGCTGTTTTATAACGCGCTCTGTTACTACCAGAGTATCCTGGTGCGAAAGAAGAAAACAAGCAGGTGGCCAAAGAAAAACAGAAACAATTTAAAATAATCTAATAAGCAAGTCCAAAAAGATGAGTTTTCAGTGCCTTCTTAAAAGGTACAAAATTCTGAATTGATCTTAAGAACAAAGGCAGAGCGTTCCAGGCCGAAGCCGCAAGAACAGCAATTGACTGGCCTCAAGGCGCACTCGCCGAAAGCGAGGAACGCTCAGCAAATTACAATCCGCTGAGCGTAAAGATCGAGTGGGGGTGTAGCGGCTAAATCATTTCTTCAGATACGAAGGCCCAAGGTCATTGACTGCCTTAAATGCTAGTGTCAGAATTTTAAAAGTAATCCTTTGTGTTACTGGTAGCCAGTGTAGTTCTTTCAGATGGATTCGTACACTCTCTCTACTAGGCACATTACAAAGAAGTCTCGCCGTCGCATTTTGAATGACCTGTAATCTGGCGACTAGGAAGGCTGGGGTTCCACTAAGGAGAGAATTGGCATAGTCGAGCTGTGATAGTATTAAAGCCCTCGCAACCGATTCTCTTGCCGAAGATGGGAGATATGGGAAGAACTTTCTCATGGCCTTGAGAGATCCGAAGCACACCCCTGTAAGTTTCTTTATGTGTGCCTCAAACCTCAGATCCTCCCCAAACCATACTCCCAAATTCTTCGCAGGGATGGTGACTGAGCTTGGCTGGGGAAAATCCGGAGGCCACACGAGTTCTCTAAAATTAGGCGGAAATTGGCCATACAACAAAATTTCTGTTTTATCTTCGTTACATTTCAACTGTGCCGCTGCTATCCAATTGAAAACCGAAGAAAGACAGGAACAAATAACCTCAGTATCTAATGCTGTATCAGGCCATGTAAATAAAAGTTGCGTATCATCTGCGTACGCTATAATTTTGGCCCCCATTTGTTCAGCCATCACTATAAGCGGGGTAAGATAGACATTAAAAAGCAATGGGCTCAATGTAGACCCCTGGGGTACCCCGGTAGTAAGAGGCTTGGTCGAGGATGAAAACGGTGGGATCCAAACCTGCTGGAACCTATCGGACAAAAAAGATTTCACCCATTCCAGTGCTGAGCCCAACACAACACACCAATCTCAGCCAGTCGGGTCAGAAGGAGAGAGTGTGGGACAATGTCAAACGCGGCAGAGAGGTCCAATAAAATTAGAACTGCTCTGCCGCCGCTGTCCAAACACTCCCTAATAGCCTCTGTGATCTCCACCAAGGCTGACTCCGTGCTATGTGCTGCACGAAAGCTAGACTGGGCAGCGTGGAGAGCCTCAGAAGATTCCACAAAGGCATTTAACTGACGAAAAGCAAGTTTCTCTCCAATTTTCGCCATAGCTGGAAGCAGGGAAATAGGTCTATAATTGCCCGGCACAGCAAGATCAGCTCCTGTCTTCTTCAACAAAGGAAGAAGCTTTGCCTGTTTCCATTCATCGGGAACCTTAGATGTTTTAAAAGATAGGCTCATTATTTGCGAAACCTCCATTGCCAGTGATTCTGCCACTACAGCCAACACCCGGGCCGGGCATGTATCACCAGGGGCGCCAGATCTCAAAGACTTAATCGCAAACAGGGTGTCTTCCACTGAGGGAGGGGTAAATGTCTCCATAGTATGGGTAGGTGGGGCTATAGATTTAACTTTATCAAAAATCCTACTCCCCCCCACCCCCCCACCCCCCCCACCCCTGGCATGGGAGGCAGATGTCGGTTCCCTGGACGAAGACGACTGGCGGGAGGCCCTGGAATCCCCGCGAGGGACTGCTATCGCGATGAGGCTCAGGTTCATTCAATTTAAAATTCTCCACAGGGCCTATTTTACGCGTGAGCGCCTCTGGAAAGCTGGACTGATCGAATCGCCGGAATGCTGCGTTGTGGTGTAGAGGTAGGCTCGCTGCTACATACCCTGTGGCTGTGTCCTAGGATTGCTGGCTTTTGGAGCGGTGTGTGGTGTTGCTTGTCTGAAGTGCTAGGATGGGACCTGCCCCGCACACATCGGTTAGGTTTGCTTCATATTCTCGAGGGGGTGGGAGGGAATAGCTATAAGCGCCACCTGCTGCTGTTGGGGTTGGTACTAGCCAAGAGAGATCTGGCGCGGGCTTGGAAGGACAAGCGGGCTCCCCCTCTGTGTGTTTGGAAGGCTGGATTGGACTTTTGTATGGGCCTGGAACGCCCGATCTTTGAAGCACGAGGGTGCCCCCGCAAACACTTTAGGATATGGAAACGATGGGCCGAGTATAGGGACTTGCCACTGGACCCCCCAGTTGAACCCGAGGAAGAACCCTAGGCCTCCCCCATGACGTGGGCTTGTGTCTAGCGCCAGACCGACCACTTTATACTCACTTCAGGCTGTTCCTTCTTTGCATGTGCATGGGGTTAGGGAGGGACTGCGGGGTGGGATAGGTTGAGGGTGGTTGGGTGTTGGGGATGGGAACGGTGGGGGGTAGTTTTGAATAAATGCAATTTGAAGTATGTTTAATTCAGATTACGATCCTGCTCTATGTAATGTATTCAAATGCTTGGTGGTTTCTCCTGACTGTGGGGTACCACACTCATTGTCTTGCTTAAATATTCAATAAAATCTGTTGTGAAAAAAAAAATCCTACTCCCACCATTGACAGCTCTGAGACTCTGCTGTATAGTAGCAATTTTTGACAAGAAAAAAGAAGAAAGATTCTCACACCACTCAGTAGAAGGCTTCACTGACATTTGTTCTGCACAGGGGGAGAGAAAACTCTTGACAATAGAAAAAATTTCGCGACTGTTATTATTGGCTCTCTCAATTCTCTTGACAAAGTATTCAGATTTAGCCCGTTTGATACTGGCATAATACTCCCGCTGTGCCGTGCGGTATACTACCTTGGCTTGTGGGCAATAGGCCGCCCGCCACACTCGCTCCAATTTCTTACACGCCAGCTTAAGTATGCGTAATTGGGGCGAATACCAAGGTTGTGAGGGGGTCATCCTATCTCTACTTGAATTGGACCCTTTCGATGAGGCGGAGATCCCTGCTCCCAACCACCCATCAAATGATTGAAGTGCAGAATCCAGCTCCATCCCAACAATAGGTCTATTTTGATCATGCCAGGCAATAAAATTGCCTATGTTGATCTTCAGGGGAAACATATTCCTGCCGGACTTGGGCGTATCTTTCATGGCCGACCATGTAAATCTAATCAGCCGATGATCAGTCCAAGTTAGAATTTGAGGGGCCTCGACCTTCAGGGGAAAGTTAGAACAAATAACATCCAGAGTATGCCCACCCGTATGTGTGGGGGAGGAGACCCATTGGGTTAGTAAAGCCAGGTCAAGAGAATCATGTAAAAGCTTGCTTTCCTGAAGTTCCAAACGATCAACATGGATATTCAGGTCACCAATCAGTAAGAAACGCGAAAACCTCACTGCTCGGGGAACCAGAGTCTCCAGGAGAGCTTTAAGAAAAAGACCCGAGGGGCCTGGTGGTCGATAGATGAGGGAACCTCCCAATATAAAATGTGGCGACAACACCAGAGAGAAGTTCACAATCTCACCCTCAACTATGTCATCCATAGATTCAATATTGAGGACCCATGATTCCCTAAAAATAATGGCTAATCCGCCACCCCTACCGCTGGCTCTGGCTTTCCTCCGGATCTTAAACCCTCTGGGGATGGCCAGCTCAATGTCAGGAGCACATGAGCTATTCAGTCAAGTTTCTGTTATAAACAGCAAGTCCAATGTACCATCTTCCAACAGTGAAAAGATTTCTGCTGTGTGTTTTCTCATTGAGCGAGCATTGATTAAAGCAGCAGAAATAGAGCTTGAACCTAAGATGGAACCTGATGAAATAATCTCATTAACACTGCAATAAAAACCACAAGCAGAGCAGGAATTAAGACTAACAGGATCTATTGTTACACACCTCGGTCGTGTCTCAACCGGCGGGCGAAGCGCCAGCAGACTCGCTCGGGTATACCCAATCACTGTGTTGTCCGGAATCCACACCTGTAAGGTAGCCCGTCCTGTGTCCGGCACGTCCGAAGCGCGGACGGGCGCAGACGGGCTAACCTTTGGCTTACCTTCGGCGCGCCTAAGGCGCGCCCGCCATGCGCGACCACTGCGCGCTGACGGAGGCATGCTAAATTTATGCTGTGTCCTCTCTCCCCCAGCTAGAACGCTGCCACCAGTTCAGCTGGGGAGAAGGACTACTCTCAAGATGGCCGCCCACCCTCCACACGACCGGAGCACCAGCCGCGGTGAAAGGGGCCAGGAGAGGCTTCTAAAGAATAACGGGTGAGTCAGAGTACCCCCGCGATGTTCCTGCACAACAAAAAAGGATTAGGCAAAATAAAATATACAGTAAAAAAATTCGATCTTCCAATGTTTAAAATTGATCTTTCAATGTTAAAATCACCACTGCTCTAAATTATGGCCACAAGCTGAGCGGAGGTAAAAGGGAGCTGCCACCACCCTAACACACTGCAAAGACTCACAGCCTCAGCTGAATTTATGCTGTGTCCTCTCTCCCCCAGCTAGAACGCTGCCACCAGTTCAGCTGGGGAGAAGGACTACTCTCAAGATGGCCGCCCACCCTCCACACGACCGGAGCACCAGCCGCGGTGAAAGGGGCCAGGAGGGGCTTCTAAAGAACAACGGGTGAGTCAGAGCACCCCCGCGATGTTCCTGCACAACAAAAAAGGATTAGGCAAAATTAAATATACAGTAAAAAAATGTGATCTTCCAATGTTTAAAATCGATCTTTCAATGTTAAAATCACCACTGCTCTAAATTATGGCCACAAGCTGAGCGGAGGTAAAAGGGAGCTGCCACCACCCTAACACACCGCAAAGACTCACAGCCTCAGCTAAATTTATGCTGTGTCATCTCTCCCCCAGCTAGAACGCTGCCACCAGTTCAGCTGGGGAGAAGGACTACTCTCAAGATGGCCGCCCACCCTCCACACGACCGGAGCACCAGCCGCGGTGAAAGGGGCCAGGAGAGGCTTCTAAAGAATAACGGGTGAGTCAGAGCACCCCCGCGATGTTCCTGCACAACAAAAAAGGATTAGGCAAAATAAAATATACAGTAAAAAAATTCGATCTTCCAATGTTTAAAATCGATCTTTCAATGTTAAAATCACCACTGCTCTAAATTATGGCCACAAGCTGAGCGCAGGTAATAGGGAGCTGCCACCACCCTAACACACCACAAAGACTCACAGCCTCAGCTGAATTTATGCTGTGTCCTCTCTCCCCCAGCTAGAACGCTGCCACCAGTTCAGCTAGGGAGAAGGACTACTCTCAAGATGGCCGCCCACCCTCCACACGACCGGAGCACCAGCCGCGGTGAAAGGGGCCAGGAGAGGCTTCTAAAGAATAACGGGTGAGTCAGAGCACCCCCGCGATGTTCCTGCACAACAAAAAAGGATTAGGTAAAAGGGAGCTGCCAACACCCTAACACACCTAACATGATAACCGTGTAGATGTAATCATAAAAAGATGAATCTCTGAATCAACATATATATAAGGATTGGGTTTCGTTAGCCTTTAATCATCTGCCTAAACGGAGCCCAGAGGCTAGGTCTATACATATCAACATTCTAATTAATTCATTTTTATATCGTGCACTCTGGGCCTCTCACCGTTGGGGGAGTAACAGTCCAGGACTGCTTGTGACCCTTTCTTAACCCTTTCTTAACGGCAAGGTAACTATACCGGAAGACTGACTGTTGACTCAGAGATTCATCTTTTTATGATTACATCTACACGCCCTGGCGAAGGAGTGGTTCAGTACATGATTCCTCTGAAACCCGCATCTGCGCATTTTCTATGTGTGTTTACATATTGTATTTAATGTTGTTTGTATGTTTAGTGTAATCTATTGTAGTATTGTTTCACTATATGTTTTTTTCGATTCTGTCACTGTGGAGAAATGTACATTCATTGTATGATATTTTTCGGTGTATATTTTGAGGCTCCTTTCTGATTTATATACAATGTTGTGAATTGTTTTCTATCAGAATATGTAATTTTATAAGGATATATATATAAAAAATAACAACAAAAATAATGGTAAATTTTTTTGATAATAAATGATTTAAATTTCATGTTCTGTAGGACATATTATTCTGGATACACTACCGATCACGAAAGATATTCAGAGGGGGAGTGTGTGTTTATTCGCCCTATGGAAAACAGCATCAATATTAGACGGCTCAGTCAGGTAGTAAAAGTGATTATCAATATAACAGCGGGATATTGACGTATATTACAGTAGAGGTCCAGGCACAAGACTCTTTGCCCTTCAGAACCGGATGGTTCTAAACGTTATCTTAGCTGATCGGGGTGGGGCCTGTCATGCCATTGGTAGTAGCTGCTGAGTGTACATCCCTGATCATACCCCCACTGTGTATGCTGCCATACAGAAATTGTATAAGATAGCTTCAGAGATACATCAGGAGATTGGTACCTTGTCCCTTATGGGTTGGTTCTGGGGCCTGTTCACTACGTGGGGTTGGAAGATTCTCATTTTCCTGGTGGCTATAGCAGGCATTATCTTGACGTACTGCTTGTGTATCCATTGCATTCCGGCTTGCTGTACCTGTTTGTCTCAATGCTAAAAGTATGTCCCAGGGCACAGGGACCTGACGCAAATGCAAAGGTCATGATGATGCAGGGTATTCTGGATTTGCTCAACATTGATGAGGGCATTTTTGAGTATTAATTCAGTATGATGACATTTTATAGTGCTAGCCTTAGTAGGCGGTTTCTCCTTATTGACAGATGATATATATAAGTGTTTAGTTTTTATGTTTTAGGATTGTAAAGACCCTACCTGATGGCACTAATAACAATTTACCATGCAATGCTAAAAGGAGGGTCTTTTAGGTTTGAAATTTAATTTCTGTGTTGCTTAGGCCTGAAATGCCTCCCCCTTTGTACTTATAAGCTGCAAACTTTCTTACGTTAGCATTAATGGCGCCGTTTTTATTCATGCCATACTGAAGATCGAGCTTTCTGTCTCATGGTGCTTACCTCAGCGGAGCCGCTGCTCCTGCGCCCCCTCCACCTTTGCTGTTGGATATGTTTGTTCCCACATCTTAGAATGGTAGGCCCCAGCCAAGTGGTCTTGGAGTCAAGATAGCCTCTACCCGGCTCTGTAACATGACTCATCCTTGTGTGCCTCCTTTGTTCATCCTTGCCTCAACTTTGAATTTTCCTGCCTGGGCAGGTTTGGTATAATTGTTACTCCCAAGTTGGGGGGAGTCAGTCCCTCGGCTGTCCTCCCAGGAGACTGGTCAAATTGGGCTCCGTTGCAAGGCAATTACTAATAAACTAGTGGTTTGTATTCTCCTCTGTCTAACTGACTCTTCATTATTTGGGAAGGCATAGAGGTGGTCCTGAGTGATCTGAATGACCCGTTTTTTTGGGCCATTTCCTTCATTAGACTTGGAAAGCCTGCCTCTCGCTCCTATACTAGGCCCATTTGGAATATCAGAGGGGATGGGGTCATCCAGATCTGATGCAGGATGAAGCAAGGAAGGGCTTTGTGCAGGGGTAGGCGAAAGAATTTACGGGATGCTGCCCAGATTGTATGTGCCTAGTGATGAGCGTCTCTGCAAAGTGAGCGGATCGACTGAGAGTCGCCGCTCTGTTAACTCAATCCTGTGGATAAGAATTGATTCTTCTGTGTAATAAAAGCGTCCAGTGTTCCCGCTACTCCAGTGCGGTCAGGGTGACCCTTGCTCTTGCTCATTATAGGTATCTAAATGTCTTAATTATGCGCCTTGGGGGAATATTAATAGTTGATTAAAATAACAATGACACAGTACCTTAAAGTTGGGAGTTCTCTCTCTGTTAGACCAGGTGTTAGTGGGAGGGCCCAGCCCAGCCTCCTTCGAGCTCCTACGGGCGTGGAATTGCCCGCCCTTGGTCAGGCTTTGCATGAGCACGTCCGGCACCGCGGGCCGGTGTGTGATTTTTTAAGGCGCTCCTGTGCAGGGAAAGGCGGTATTCAAAGTCCCAAGAAGTTGTGCTCCTTCCGGTCTGCAATGCCTGGTGCTGGGAGTGCAGGACAGCTGCTACACAATCCGTGGGCAAGCATGTGGTTTTTAAAGGCTCTCCTGCCCAGGGAAAGGCGGTATTCAAAGTCCCAAGAAGTCTTGCTCCCCCCGGTCTGCAATGCCTGGTGCTGGTAGTGCAGGACTGCTGCTGCTACACACACCGTGGGTGGGCGTGTGATTTTTAAAGGTGCTCTGGCACAGGAAAAGGTGGGATTCGAAGTCCCAAGAAGTTGTGCTCCTCCCGGTCTGAAATGCCTGGTGCTGTGAGTGCGGGACTGCTGCTACACACACAGTGGGCCGGCGTGTGATTTTTAAAGGTGCTCCGGTGCAGGGAAAGGTGGGATTCGAAGTCCCAAGAAGTTGTGCTCCTCCCAGTCTGCAATGCCTGGTGCAGGGAGTGCCGGACTGCTGCTACCAGAAGAAATCAATCAAGTGATTACAGATTTTAGGGACTTCCTTACACAGGTCAAAGCACAGAAACTTCAAAAGGAAAACGGTTCACTCATGAAAAACTATATCCGTACTCTACACTGGAATACAAAGCACAATTCGAGAAGTATAGTGATAGAGGTGTTCATCAGACACAGAAGGATGAAGTATCGGAGAGGATCAAGATGTTAAACAAAGAGGTAAGCACAAAGGAAAATCTTGGGGACATGGATGGAATGCATGTAATAGTTTTCAACAACCGCCCTTTTACCACCCTTTCACCTCCACCATAACAATATGTTGCATGGACGAACCAGTTCACCAGAGAGTCTTTAGGGAGAGGCCTATGGTAAGAATGAGGAAGAAAAAGAGAATTCCAGGTCCAATGAGAAGAGAACAACCAGAGGAAGCAAACAAGTGCACAAACAAGGAACCCACACCACTTCTGAGCACACGTTCAACCTAGTAATGAATCTACGCAACAAGGAGCTAAGTCCTGTGTAGGAGAGTAGGATCTGCTTCTGATAGTTACCCCCACTTTTTGCTGACGTTTCACTGTTTTTGACTTAGACTGGCTGGGATCCTGCTATCCAGGTCCCCAGCCTAGCTGCTTTCTCCTCTAAATTGATTGCATGTACTTTAGGTACACTCCAGATTGGATTCTGGGGTTGCCTTATCAGTCCCTAGTATATGGTATACTATGTACCCAGGGCATAGGCACCCCAGAGTCTTCCCAGGGGCTGCAGCGTGTATTATCCCACCCCTGAGAGACCATTCAAACTGACACCACAGGTCTGCTACTGCAGCCTGTGAAAGGTGGTGATTGCACCCCTTACTTAGATATAGGTTCAGTATATCTATTCTAAATTACTGCACATATAAACCTATCAGTCACCCCTAAGGCAGGCCTTATCAATCCTGAAGGCAGGGTGCTGGGTTTTATGTGAGAGGGTGCCCATGCATGAGCAGAGCTCCTCTGCGGCCTTTGGAACCTATTTTCCGGGGTTGTTTGTGATGCAGCCAACCATATATATTTAAGTGCATTATAACCTTGCATTAAATGCTAACTTTAAAATGGCTGCTTAGAAACATGTTTGGTGGCAACCACCTTGGAATCAAACCTCCACACCAGTAACCGGAAAAAAAGATGCTGCCAGACACAGACATGCATCTGCCCTCCTGCTGCTGAGCTGAGCTCGAGCTATGGAGGCTGGACAATAGGTATCCGGTCACAGGGAGGTGTAACCACCTCCCAAATAGAATTCAGTGTATTGCATACATCATCATTAGCGAGCTGGGAACACATAGGCAAGCAGTTGAAATTTGTCAGTATCAGGTATTAGAGTCAGATATATCATTTGGTGTGAGCAGGTGGGGCCTCATTTCCATCATCTGACATCTCCAAATCATAATATTTAAGCCACCTGCACCAGATCTTATAGAATTTGTGTGGGCACCCTCGACTTTTGTAAGTGACATTTTCCGCTGTCATGTTGTAGCAGGGATTCTGCTCATACACAGAACTGTGCATAGAGACTTGGAACCTCAGTGAATTAGGGTGTACCAAAACTCACCTTAGTAGCCAAAATCCCCTACCAGACTAGCAATCAGTGTCTCATTGGTTCTTGCATACCCCCAATGATTAGACAAGCCAGAACATGGAACTTAAAATACCTCAGGCAATGTGGAACATATGAACACTCTTCTTTATACTCTCATACCAGTCCAAAACGGGGAGTAAATGAAGACACGTGCAAGTTTGAAATATTTATTTCCAATGCCGTGTTCTCAGGCGCAGTATCTTAGCTAATACAAGCAGACATATTATAAGCAACAAGATTATCAGCATATTTTCTATTCCATAAAATACAAAAGGAGAAAGCATGTTAAAATGCTAAATGGAAATAGGCTAGATTACACCTAGATTTCACCCTCCCTTGCTAGTAGGTTATTTTATATCTACAGAAGGTCTCTTGGGTTTACAAGGGTGGCCCCATACCTCTGGTCCTAGTAGAAATGGATCACATCAGATTCTGCACCAGCTCTCAACATGCGAATGTTCTCCAAGTGTGTGATCATGCCTACGCAATGCATTATTAAACGCGTCAAAATGAGAGGTGGCCACAGCTGCATATATGTTATGTCTAGAACGTGCGCTGATCAGACCGAACAACAACCACTGTGTTGAAATAACCTTGAAGGCCTCGGCACTCATTGTTCAGACAAAGCTTACCAAGCAAAGCTGCTACTATAGGAAAACATATTATTCTCGTGTGAAGCAAAACAATCTGCTAGACTCTAAACATTTGTAATAATGTGTGCCGTGTGCAAAGGTAGCGGAAAGGAAAAATGGCGTTTAAACTTCTAATAAGCTCATGCTAACTTAACACAGTGTAAATGCAAAGCTCATACCCATGACAATGTATAGGTCCATCCAGTCTGCGCTTGGGACACATTTGGTGTCCTTGTGCATAGTCAAGTTCAAACCGGTTGCAGGAGCCATTTGCTCCTGCCCTGGCGCGAAACTAGACAAAGGACATGGGTGTAACCACCCCTCTGACCTGACCCCCCCATAGGTGGGTCCCCAGAGTTTGTCCTGCCCCTTCCTTGGGTATAAAGTAGGAACCCTGACTACAGGTCTTTAGATTTTACCTGATATGCCCTCTCAGTGATTCTGAGACCAGTATCCCTCGCGGGGACGTGCAACCCGAACCACTGTACACCGTGTACTTTTGCAGCAGCATATGCTTTTTGGGGATCCCTGAGGCTGTGCTTTGGGCTACGTGTAGTCCTGACCCCGTGCAGCAACTGCACTGATGATTTCCGGCCTCCACTCCACGCGTGTCCCGTGGGCTGGTATTTTGTGATTCAGCTCAAGGTCCCTTCGCGATCCCTGGTCCGTTGGCCTGTGGGTCCCTGTGAAGGTAACTTTGATTTCTATTGGGCTTCCCTGGTTGCTCCAGACGTGCCCTGACTCCCCATAGCTTGGAGAGTCTCTTGGACCTTGCTGGTCCACACCGGGCCTGCTTTCCTCTGCCTGCTTGGGTTGCATTGCCCAAGGCTTGTTGGTGTTCGATCCGGACACTGACCCCCTCAGCACTCAACATCGTTCATGGGATTTCTCACCTCCAGACTTTGGTCGTCATTGACGTCTTCTGGTCCCCGTGGCTGCAGAGTCAAGCCCCCCGTCATCTCACCTGAAGTATCCGACATCGGTGGGCATTCGTCTACCGAGCCCCTGGTCACCCTGAAGTGACCCAAACTTTGTCCCCTCTACTTTCAGGTTCTTCTCACCTCGGATCCAGGCTTGGATACTACCGGACACTTTTCATCTTCCCAGCAGCAGCACTTCTTTGAGTCACGCCATTGAAAATGACGAAGGTTTCCAAGGTCACTTGACACCTATGCACCCGGCTCCCCTGGGATAGGTAACACGGGTACTCCGGTACTCCCAAGGGTGCTTGCCTTGGAACCTTCTATGTTCCAAAGGGTTTGCTTGAAGTCCTCTCTGAAGGGTCCTTTATCTTTAATTTTCCAACCTCGACTTTCCCATAGAGTTGTACAGAGCTCGCGTCTCTGTTCTTACACTTCACCCGTCCTCCGTGCGTTCCCTGTGTCACTACTTTGGGTGGTTCCTTGGGGGTGCAGCAGTTCTACGTGCTCTAGGCACTGTGTCTAGTTAAGTTGTGATTGTTATACTACTTTCTTAGTATATGGTTTGGTCTCTCCCTGGAGCCCACTGTGTATTGTGCTATTTACTGTTGTTCTAGTGATTTAATATTGTGTGTTTTGTGCTCTAATCTCATAAAGAGGTTAGTAGAGAGTGTTTAGTAATAAATACATATAGTTTATATACCTCCTGTGTGGTTCTCCTTTCATTTGGTTATTCAGGAGGTTCTAATCTGGTAAACAAGCTGCTTTACATTCCTTCGAGACTTAGCCTGAAGGCTGCTCTCCACAGCTACCACTAGGATAGCTTTCTTTAAAGGTTGACTTTGACCTAATAATAAATAAGGGTCGTTTGGACTGGTGCAAGGTGTCCACTTTAATTAGTGGACAGCATATACCAGGCCAACTTCTCACATCCTGTATAACCGAGAGTCTTAAATAAGGAACTGGGGGGCATATTACCAACGTTAAGCGATATTTATCGCTAACGATGCTTAGCAACGAATTTTTTACCGCTAAGCATCGTCAGAAATTATCGCAGCTAAACCTTGCTATTATCAGGGTTTATCGCAAATGCGATAAAAAACGGCCGCAATGCATGAATATCGCTGAAAAGTCAGCGATATTCATGCATTACCGAGCTAATGCTCTTAGCCATGTTATCCACCTCCCATTGGATAACATGGCTAAGAACTGCTCAGGGCAGGTGTTAGTTTTTGGAGATATTCGCGCTTAGCGCGAATATCTCTAAAAGTTGGTAATAGGAGATAGCGATGTTAGCGACTGTTTCCAGTCGCTAACATCTTGGCACGCCCACTTTGCATGTCATTAGTGATAAATATCACTGACATGCAAAGTGGGGCCCAAGATGGTCGCTATCTCCTACTAGCGGTCGCTAACTGGTGTTAGCGACAGCTAGGTAATAGGGAGATAATTTTATCTCCGCTTTCTTGGCTTTTAAAGCCAAAAAAGCGGAGATAAACCCCCTTGATAATATGCCCCTGGGTTTTGTACCAACACCCACGGCGGACAAGTTCAAATTCCATTCCGAACGGGCTAAATTTTTCAGGCGCTTATAATGGAAAGCCTTTTTGGGAAAAATGGCAACAAACACAAAGGTGACATAGACCTTCATAAGAAGTCAAAGTTATGTCCCCCACATCAATTGTGCCAGTAGAAATTCTCGCCATTGAACAGGCAGTCACAAGGGAGGTGGTACTATCAAACCCAAAACAAGTCTGACCTTTCCACAACATGTCGACAGAAGAATACGCAACACTGTCTGAACTGAGATCTGACCTGACGATTACACTCAAGCCTGCGAACAAGGGAAGAGGAATTGTGATCCAGAATACCGACAGTTGCAGGTAAAAATGCCTTTACCTGTTAGGGGACAGAAAGAACTATTACATTCTGAAATCTGACCAAATGTCTTCAGTCCTGGGGGAAGTCAAGAATATGGTTGAGGAGGCTGAAGCAGGCAATTGCGGCTCCTCTGCCATGGCTCTAGCATCGTTTTATTTTTCAGTTGCCAGATGGTGCATGGGAGGGGGAGGAGGAGTTATTGTGCACTCCCTAGTCCCTAAGTGCTCATGTGTGTTTGACCGGCCGCCTCAGGCCGACCAAAACACACATTGTATTGAAATTGTATTGTAATTGCATTTATATAGCACTTACTACCCCTGACGAGGCGTCAAAGCGCTTTTTCGGCGAGTAGCAAGCTACTCCGGAACCCATAAAGGATTAGTGTTGAATTAGTATAGAGAAATATGAAAGTAATTTGAGTGGTGGATATTAGTCAGCTATTTGGATTCAGAAGGATAGCAGAGGGATATTAGAGGGAAAAAGGTTTGCATTTATATAGCGCTTGTTACCCCTGATGGAGTGTTGAAGTGCTTTTTTCGTCAAGTAGCACGCTACTCCGGAACCCATAAAGGATTAGTGTTGAATTAGTATAGGGAAATATGAAAGTAATTTGAGTGGTGGATATTAGTCAGTTATATGGATTAAGAAGGATCGCGGAGGGATAGATGAGGGAAAATTTTTTTGCATTTATATAGTGCTTGTTACCCCTGATGGGGTGATGAAGCGCTTTTTCGGCAAGTAGCACGCTACTCCGGAACCTATAAACGATTAGTGGTGAGTTAGTCTAGTGGAATATGAAAGTAATTTGAGAGGTGGATATTAGTCAGTTATTTGGATTGAGAAGGATAGCGGAGGGATTGAAGAGGGAAAAAAGGTTTGCATTTACATAGTGCTTGCTACCCCATTAGAGGTGATGA
The DNA here is from genome assembly GCF_964261635.1 of Lissotriton helveticus. NCBI lineage: Eukaryota > Metazoa > Chordata > Amphibia > Caudata > Salamandridae > Lissotriton > Lissotriton helveticus. The sequence goes on along the minus strand of NC_136057.1, from coordinate 1,405,159,690 downwards.
AGCGTTTTTTTCGGCGACTAGCACGCTACTCTGGAACCCATAGACTATTAGTGGTGAATTAGTATAGTGAAATATGAAATTTGAGAAGTGGACATGTTAATTTTATTTTGATTGAAAAGGATAGTGGAGGGATAGAAGAGTGAAGGATTTAGACTTTTTTTTTTTTTAGGTCATAGCAGTAGTGGGAGGCTTGGGATGAATAAAAAGGGATATGGAGGGGAAGAGTGAGAGGGAAGAGCTTAGAAAGGCTTGTTTTGGGGATCAGTATAGTGAAAGCGACGTCAGATGGTGCAAGGAGGGGTAGAGCAGGGGAAAGTCTAGAAAGGGCTATTTTTGGGATCATAGCCGTGGTATGGGGTTTGTGATGAATGAGAGACTGGATGTAGAAGATATATTGATAGAGGTACAGGGTGAGAAATAGGGTAGTGCATTGGAAAGAGTAGTAGAAAGAGGTTTGAGATGAGTCAGAGACTTGAGGTAGAAGATATATTGAGAGAGGTATAGGGTGAGACATAGGGTACTGCATTGGATATGCTGAATTACAAGAAAGGAATAAATATATAGATCCATAAGTACATGGAAAGTTTATAGATACATAAAGGAAGAAAGTATATGTAGATTAAAGCTATTGATAGAGGTATAGGGTGAGAAATAGGGTAGTGCATTGAAGATGCTGTTTTTTGGGGGGGAGGAAAGTAATAAATATATAGATCCAAGTACATGGAAGGTATATAGATGCATAAAGGAAGTGAGTATAAGTAGATTAAAGATGCATTGGATAAACTCTGGTTTTCAAGTATTGTACTTTAAAAAAAAATGTTTTAAACATCATTATTCTACATGTTTATACAAAGCAATACACATATATAGGTACATATCTATAGTACAAATAAATGCTTATATACAGAGGGATATGCTGTATATTTCTGTTTGCGTATGGCGATTATATGGGGAAGAGCCAATTCTTAAGTAGTTTTCTGAAGATAAGGTGGTTGTCGGGGGATCTTATGTTGGGGGGTAAAGAGTTCCATATTTTGGCTGCTTCAACAGAGAAGGTTGTGCCACCCATATTTTTTTTCTTGCATCTTGGGATTTTGAGGCGAGGTGCCACTCTAGAGCGGAGGTTCCTATGATGAATGTGTTTGGTGATTTTATTCCTGATGAAGAACGGTCCCATTCCATGTAGCGCTATGTGGGTGATACAAAGCAGGTTGAACGTGGATCCTCTGGCAACGGGTAACTAATGCTGAGCTTTCAAGGCAGGGGAGATGTGGTTTTGTGGTTTGATATGCAAGAGTAGTCTGGTAGCCGAGTTTTGAATCTGTTGTAGTCTTTTCATAGTCGTTAACGGTGATCCGTGGTAGAGGCTATTGGAGTAATCGAGTTTGGACAGAATAAGGGAGATGGTAGCTTGGACCTTGTGTAGAAATTCCAAATGGGGGAAGATTTGTTGCAGAGTTTTTATAGTAACAAAGCTTGATCTTGCTAGTGTATCCAGTTGGGCATTCATCGATAGCTTGGAGTCCATGGTCATTCGAGGTTTCTTCCTTTCTTCGATACTTTAGGCGGGTATCCCAGTTCATCAGGCCAGACGGCAAGCGGGTCATATTGTTTCCAATCTCCACACATGAGTATTTCCATTTTGGAAGCATTCAATTTGAGATGGCTCCAAGTCATCCATTGATCCATGGCTCTGAGACAACTGAACATTGGCGAGTTTCCAATGTCTTTGGGTCATTCCAGTTGAAGGAGTATTTGCTTGTCATCTGCATAGTTATAGCACGTGAGTTGAAATTGATTGACCAGTACCACTAATGACTTCCTATAGTGGTTGAAAAGCATGTGCGGGATGATAGAGCCTTGAGGGACCCCAGCTTTTGTGAAGTATGGTTTGGACGAGAAAGGTAGGGTATGGATGACATTAGTTCTGTTTCGAAGGTAGGATGTGATCCACTCTAAGGCAGTTCCCTCTATGCCGGCTTCGTAGAGTCTTTGTTTCAGAGTGTCATGGTCAACCGTGTCAAAGGCAGCCGAGAGGTCCAAGAGGAGTAGAGCAGCAACCCCGTTGCGATCAACTATGCTCTTCAGGTCATCCCAGATGGCAAGCAGGGCAGCTTCTGTGCCTCTTCCCTGACAGAATCCTGTTTGGAGGTCTGAAAGTATGGCATTGGCTTTCTTAAATTGTGACATCTGGACGAACGCTGCTCTATCAGTTTGCCCAGGAAAGGTCCATTTGTAATGGGTCTGTAGGTGGCAGGGTTCAGCGGGTCCAAGTTTGTTTTCTTCAATAAAGGACGTATGTATGACTTTTTGAGTTCTTTTCTGGTCGTTACAGAATCGTTGATGATTCATCTTACTGGAGTGGCAGCAGAGGTTGTTCGAAGAATTGTCTTGAACGTTTGTGGTAGACACGGGTCAGAAGAGCTACCGGCAGGCCTGCTTGCTTTGACCAGATCTATAAATTCATTGTGTGAAATGTGTTGGAAGTAACGGAGAGGCTGAGTTAGAGTATTCTTGGATTGTTGTTTTGTGAAAGGGTTAGTGCTGGTGCTTTGCCTCTGTTTTAAGTATGAGTCCAACTTGTCTGCTTTGTCCTTGTAATGATCTGCCAGTTTGTCTGGGAAATCTTGAGTAACGGAATGAATTCCTTGTAGGCAATTTGGTTCACGAAATTCATTGAGTATTTTATATAATTCTTTATTTGCACATTTAGCATTTTGAATTCTGTCTGAATAGTACCTTTTCTTTCCGTTTTTGTTGGCTGACTTGTATAATCTGTTAATTTTCAATAGGTGAAGTTTGTCTTGTTTGTTTTTTGTTTTGAGCCAGGCACGTTGCAGCTTTCTAATTTGTAGTTTTATGTCTTTTATCTCTGTATTTCTCCATGGTGCTTGTTTTCTTTTGTTCTGTTATGTGGTTTTGAGTGGCATCAAGATATCAAAAGCTTCCTGTAGCCACTCATAGTTTTTTAACAGAATTTATTGTTTACAGATCTGTACTGGATGTTAGTTGTACTTTAAGTGTTCTAAATTGAGTTTGTTCCACGGTCGATAGGTGGACGCATGTAAGGTGGTTTTAGTTGAGTCGCCTAGTGTTGTTTTATGTTGGCGAGCAAGCAAATGGTGGTCTGACCATGTGACCAGAGTTTTAGTTTGAAAGGTAACTAGTTCAGTATTATGACATCGAGGATATGTCCAGCAATGTGTGTGGGTTTGTGGACAATCTGATGCAGGTTCAGTGCATCTAGGCCAGTGAATATTGTTTTTGGATGTTTCATAATGGGTTTGTCAAACCAAATGTTGAGGTCACCCAGAACGCATAGGTTGGAGTGTATTGTTATCAAGTTTGAAACTCTGTCTAGAAGTTCGTCTAGGAATGTTGCCGTTCTTGGTGGAGGCCTGTAAAGGAGCAGGAAGTTACAGGAGGAAGATGGTGTAGGATTGCATCTTGTGAGAAGAGCCGCACAATTCTTTATGGAGATGTCGTCAACTTTAGTGATATGTAATGTTTGCCTGAACACAACAGCTAGACCACCTCCTTTTTTGCCTGTTCGATTTTTGGTGATCGTTTAATAGCCTAGAGGAATGGCTTCATGAAGGACTGGAGCCATTTCATCTCCCAACCATGATTCAGTTATGAATAGTGTGCCTGGTTTTGCATCAGTGAGAAGGTCGTAGATGTGATGTTTGTTTATGGAGAGCGATCAAGTATTTATTAGTAGACAGTTTAGAGAATGTGCTTTGGTGACAGTGAGACTTCTTTTGTAGAAGAGTGATGAGTATTGTATGGGTTAGTAGCAGGTGTGTTTTAAGTGATGCTATTATCTGTATTAGGATAGCAGTCATGTAGCTGTTCTGTAACGTTTTCCTTGTCCAGCCGGCTTAGAAGGCATTTTGATGGGTCTGCATGTGTAGGTGGTAGAGACGGTGTTTGAGAGTGACTTGGTGTGCTGTGTTGTTTTTGTGGTGTAACCTTGTTGTGCAGTAGACATGGAGAAGCAAAGTTGTGATGTGTGGCACGTTGCTTATATTGTTTGCGCATGTTTAGGGCAGAAGGTGTATGAGTCAGTGGTGGTGCTGCAGCATGTGGGGTCATGTAGTAAGCTTCTAAATTGTTCAATGGATGAGAGGCGGTTGGAAGAGAGTTGTTGTGTTGCTTTATGAGTGTTAGGTGTGGTGGGAGATAGAAAGCTTGGCATTGGATTTTGTTCATTTGTGTTGTTTGAAAGGTGGGTGTATGATTGTATTTTGTGACTTTAAGTATTGTGAGGTGTTGTGCTTGAGAGATTTTGTAGTGCTGATGTGTTTTTGAGGAGTAGTGAAAATAGTTGCTGATGTATTTGTTTTATCGGATGGACTTTTTGTATACTTTTGCTTGCGAGTGGAATGTGTAATGTAAAGGTGGTAGTGATGTGTTTGTGAGTAGTGTTTGTTGTGTGTAGGAGGGGATGAAGTAGACTGTTTGTTTTAGACCTGTTTGCTGCAAAAGTTAAAATGCGTGTTGCTATGGCATGTAAGTGTTTTTTGTTGTATTATTGTGGTAGAAAGAAGAGGAGGGTGTTGGTTGGACAAATGATGAAAGGCTGAGTATGGATTTGTTAATGAAAAAAGGGGTCTGTTAAAATAATCAGAATGGTGTTTGTGTGCCTGGATGCGTTGTAGTTAAGTATGGTGTGGATTTTGGTTGTGTTAGTGATGAGTGCATTGGTTAATGGTATAGGATAGAGTTGTGTATTGTTTGTTGGTGATGGTGGAAATGTGTGGTAGCTGGGATAGAAGGGTATACAGATGTGGTTTGTGTTGTATTGCAGTGTACATTTGTACATTGATTTGTGCATAGGGTTTGTAGTAAGTGTGTGGTATATATTTGGTGTGAGTGTGTTACTCTATTTGTGGATGTGGATGGTGTAGGGTGGGTATTACTGAAAGAGAAAATGGGCATAATTTCTTGCCCTGGTCCCGACCAGTCTCAAACAGGCTCAAACAGGCAACTGCCCTTGTCCTCTCCGCCCTTAGCCTTGACGCCCAGGCTGAGGCGCCGTAAGCCTTGGCCTTTTATAGCCCTAGTAGTCAGATGACCCATTCAGCCAATGGGAATCCTAGCACTAACACTATCCAATCACAACACAAGCCCTAAAATCTAGAATCAATATGAGACCAGGACCTTACAGCCAGTCGGAGCACTAGTCCAAGCACTCAATCAGGTTCACAAACCCTAATCTCTATGTCCAATAGAGGCCCTAGCCCCAGCAGTGGTCCCAACCCTAATCCCAGCAACCAATGACACAGGAAACCCTAGTCCCTATTTCCAATAAAAAACCTAACCCTAGTCTTAGTCCCACACCTAGCCCAGCAAACAATCACACAAGAAGCCCTAATCGCTACTTCCAATAGAAAGCCTAACCCTAGCCCTAGTACCAACCCCAGTCCCAGCAACCAATAACACAGGAAGCCCTAGTCCCTATTTCCAATCGAAAGCCTAACCCTAGCCCTATTCCCTGTTCCCAACTCTACATTGATTGAATCACGGACCCAGAAACCCATCCGAACTCTCAAATACCCAACCAATGAGAACACTAACCCTAATCCAATAGAAACACCAGATGCAACCATCAGTGAACATGTACCAAGCAATAGCAGATTACATAATGTCCCAGCGACCTCAGACAAGGTTTACTGCCCCAGGAGTTGGAAGCTGCTTCTCTATTTGGAATCTCTTAGGAGACAGACAGGCTCAATCCACACATTGGACTTCTGCAGATAAGGGCCTAACAAACTTTGTCCTCCAAGCAGAAACGGAAGGGACAGAATAAAAAATCACTTCCCCTCAATTAAGCAGCTACCTCTTCAATCTTTGGCAAGCAGTGCTCTAAATAAGAACCTGACCCCAAAGAGGGGGACAAGCAACACATATCTCCGGCTCAAACAAGCATCATTCAGAACACAGTAGTATCCCCCGGGCCTTCTAACACCGAAAGGTCTCTAGCTGTCACAAATTACAGGAACTCGCCACAGGCAATGTTAGCTCTCCACAGAGGAAACGCTAACACCAACCCAAGTTGAATTCCTATATCCTCCTCACAAAAGCCATCAAACAATACAACCTGGCCTGATGGACCTAGAGAATCTTTAATTAGCACTGATCCGGCGACAGAAGAAAATAGGGCGTCCAGAACGGACGCAATCGGGCTAATGATCATTAATCAATACGTCAACAAAGATCAGACAAACAATAGCTTAAACCATACCATCGAAAAACTTGTCTCACCGAGTGAAGGAAAACAAATATGGAAGGCCCCAGATCAGCTACCTCAGGGCTCATTTTATCTGCAGGATTCGAAGCCACCGAGCGAACTAACACTGACAAAAAGCAACGTAACCAATTACAGCCCTCCCAAGGAGGGGCAGCTACCGGAACTAAGGGAGGACGCACAACCTAACAATCAGCAAGAATGCTCATTGTATGCTGGAGAATCTACAAATCAAGTGCAGGCCTAAAAAAGATTGCCAATCTGCTCGAGTCTCACATTGCTCAAACCCGAGTACACATCTAAAGGGCACCAAAATATACTAAACAGGGTAAATGTCTTGAAACTATTAAGGGCCATTCCCAATCTAGTAGATCTGAACACAACTGATCTTCTTGCAATAGAGTTTTTCTTACACCGGAAAATCCAGCAATGCCTAAGGCAACAAGGGTGTCATGAAAAACAGCTGCTATTGCCGAAAGAGTATTAAACTAGCACCACATTTTCTAAGTTTGGGGAATCAAGGTCACCTCTTGCCAAAATACAGCTTACCCAGCGCCTCTTCTAAACCCCAGTCCAAGGCCTGGCCTCAATTGCCGCCCAAAGCCTCCAATTTCCTTCCTTAGAGGGGCACTGGGAACCTCTCCTCAATCAAGGCCTCTCTTCCTGGGTTCTAACCATGCGCCGTTTGGTGAAGAAGCTGCACCTGGAAAAGGACTTCAGTTTGCTGAGCCAAACACAAGAACCCTAACCCTCTTTCCAGCAATTCAATGACATCATAGCCAAATGGACACAGGCAACAATCAACAAAAAGGAAGTGTGTTTTGCCTTTGCTCATGGAACATCAATGGTCTAACCTCAAAAGCTTCTGACCAAGCAAAACCGGTCACTGTTCAGGCGGGCTGGCAACTTATATATCAACAACTACCATACCATACAGCAGCCACAGTCGACCCGGGAACAGATGTTGCCTTAGCAACCAAACGTATTCTCTCTCTGGCAGGCGCACAAAAAGAAGTAACAATTGTCAACGCATACATCCACCCGAAACGTTTAGCAACAGATTCGGTGAAGCTATTTGGCCAAATAACTACCTATATAGGCAGCACTGAATCATCAAATATCATTCTGTCGGGGGACTTGAATCAATACTTATTGGGATCATCAGATGAATATGAAGCAAGATTTCAAACTTCATACTGCAATATACCAACACAAGGCGTCTTCACCCATGGGAAAACTAACAAAATAAACAGAAGCCTTCTCGAGGATCTGGAACACACCAATCTTAGGGCCCTTAACGGAAGATTCGCAGGCAACACTCCTCCTGGAGCCAGTTACGATACTGCGACAACTCCCTCAATTTTGGACTATACCGTTACTAGTCTCTCGCTTTTTCATTTATCATCAATTTTAGAATGTGGGACAATCGAGATAATGATCATCGCCCACAAGAAATAACTTTAGCCGCAACTGCTCCCTCTGGTATCCAGCCTGCCCCATCTGGGGCACCATCTATACGTCAGACTATAAGAGAATCAAATTCACAGCAAATTACATCGAATCCATGTCAGAATCGGCATTGAATCCTATACTCTCATATCCGACCAACATGGACTACATTCAAATCTGGGAACGCTTTACGAAGACGCTCAGAGACCTACACGCATCGCAAATAAAAATAAAGCTCACTCTGCCATTCGAGCAAGCGAAAAGGTTAACTGCAGCACAAGGCGCACAAATTAAAAGCCTCAAAAGAACTATAAACGGCTTAATAAGATCCTTGCGTCATGACCCTGGGAACCTTTTGATCCTCTCCTCGTTGCGTCAGCAAAGAACTAATCTAAAGAAGTTGAAATGGGGCATTAACGAAAACCATAAAGATGACACTTGGGCCAAACTTCTTCAAAACATAAAACAAAATGAGAGCGCCCGTTTCTGGAAAATGGTGAATACAATCATTAACCCGCACCGTGAAGGAATCTCATCACACATATTAGAGGAAACCTGGGCCAATTATCTGTACACCCACTTCAACTACTTTACAGCGGGCTCCCTTCATCTGGACCAGAGTGGGCAGCTCCAACTGATCGCGATGCTGCTAAGCTAATAAACAATAGAGTCTCATATAAATCCTTAGACTCTAATCAACTTCTGTAGGAACGTCAGACGAAGCTGCGCATCTGCAAATTAAGCAGCAGATCACAAAGGGAAGAAAGGTAGGGGCGCCAGGCCCGATTGGAATACGACCCACTCTGTTTAAACAGAGGGCGACAGAGTGGGCCAGAATACTTCATCCAATATTCCTGGAAGTGAGACAACAGGGCTTCTTCCCTGAATCATGGAAAGGCTCTATGATCGTTCCTATCCACAAAAGTGGTGATAAGGCTTTGCCCGGCAATTATCGGCTGGAGGCACTTATCGATAATGAGGCCAAATACTTTGCGGGCACGTTGTTGAAAGAGCTTACAACCTGGGGGGACACGAATTATATAATCCCACTAAATCAGACAGGCTTCCGTAAGAAAACATGTACAACAACGAAGATTTTGACATTATCCCTGCTTATAGACGCCTGCGAAAAAGAAGAAGAAATCTATTTTGAAGTATATCCACCAATTGAGATCCAAGCTGTGGAAACTGAGAGATTTGGCCTACTCCAATCTGGAGAAAAGCAAAGAAAAACAAAAGAAACAATATGACAGTGGGAAGAAATGGAGGAGTTTTATCGGTTGGAGATTGGGTGTTGGTCCTTCTTCCTTCCTCCACACGGAAGTTTCAGAGTGAATGGTTGGGCCTATATCCGGTGGTAGTACAACCTACCGGGTCCAGATATCCAGCACCCGAAAACAGTGTTACTACATCAACCTTTTTTAAAAAATGGTTGGGACCCTTGCCCAAGACAGCTCAGCTAGCAATGCCAACATCCACTGCAAATTCAACACTCAACCTACTCATAGTCAATGAGGAGCTCACCAAAGACATGAAAAGAGACCTACAGCATACATTGCGCCCGTTTTCAGGCATATTCTCTGACACACCAGGGAGAACCTCGTTAGCCGAACATAGCATCGAGACACCGGATGGGAAGCTCATAAAACAGAAACCCTACAGAATACCGGCGGCTAGAAGAGCAGAAGTAAGAAGCGAGGTACAGGAGATGCTCCGGCTTGGGGTCATCCGGCCTTCCAAAAGAAATTGGTCATTACCCATTGTGATGGTCCCCAAGCCAGATGGTACAACCCGTTTTTGTATGGATTTCCGTGCCCTGAACGCCATATCCTCTTTCGATGCTTACCCAATTCCGAGAGTCGACGAGTTGATTGAGAAATTGGATGAATCTCGATACATCACCACGTTCGATTTAAGGAAAGGATACTGGCAGGTACCCCTTTGAGAGGAGGAGAAGAAGAAAACAGCATTCGCTACCATGGAAGGTCTTTTTGAACTCAACGTCCTCCCATTTGGTCTTCAAGGAGCCCCCCTCCACCAACCGAGAATTGCGGGCATTTCTAGTCTCATTGGATATTATCAAAGATTCATCCCCCTGTTTTCGGAGTTAGCAGCACCTTTGACAAATATCCTACAAAAAGACGTCAAACAGCAACAATTACTCCATCCCACAGAAAACATGCTGAAGGCTTTCAAGAGTCTGAAAGAAGTTATTACCACCAGCCCTGTGCTAATCTCCCCAGATTTCAGTAAGACTTTCCTACTGTCCACTGACGCTTCTAACTCTGGGTTGGGGGCAGTATTGTCACAGATTGGGTTGATGGTTTAGAACACCCAGTCCTATACATCAGTAGGAAGCTGTTTTGCAGGGAATGTAAATACCCCACAATAGAAAGAGAGTGCCTAGCAATAAAATAATCTATTGATAAAGTAAGGTATTACCTGGAAGGACATCCATTCATTCCTTACATGGACCATGCCCCGTTACAGTGGATGTGCAGGAATAAGGCCCAGAACCCCAGGGTACTCCGCTGGTTTTTATCCCTGCAGCCTTTGACCTTTGAGGTACGGCACCGAAAGGGGAGGGAAAATGGGAATGTCGACTAGCTGTCTCAGGTGTTTCCTCTCACCGATCGGGAGAATCCAGGGGGGTGGTGAGTGACAGGGTGGACTCGCCGGCCCCACAACGTGAGCCCGATATGGATTGGTGGACGGCTATACCTCCAACTTCCCCTCTTTTCCCTTGTCAGCAGGACGAGTGGAACTGGAAGGTGCCTCATTGTTTACATCACAAAGAGAAGAAAACGAGGCTGGAGCCTTTAACTGGGCCTTTCAGTACGATGAGGCCCCGCCCCCAACAGACATCAGCGCGCATCCGGCGTTAAGAGCGGAAGGAACCAGGAAGCCGGTGAGCATCGACACCGGTGTGGAGACCAGAGACGAGAAAGTTATAGCGGTTGCAGCAAGACCAGGAGAAGACGAGGGAGGCGAGAGAGACGGAGGGACGCTACCAGCAGGAGCCCAGGCTGAGCCAGGAGGCCAACGTCCCCACGCAACGCCGAGGCATGTTCCTGGAGGAGCGTGGCTTGTACAGTTACGAGACAAAGTCTCGGGGTGGGTTGGGAGGCCGGGCCGCCGGACTTTGTAAACGGGAACCCAAAGACCCCCGTACAGACACCAGCCCTGATTTAAGATTACACTCGTGCACTGAACCCTTTCACCTTCTCTCCCATGAATCATCTTTTTGTTTCGTTGTTTGTTTGGAAAAAAACGTGCACAAGAGTGTGGTGATCCCTTCACTCCCTGGTCCCTTGGCTGTATACGTCCCAGTGGACACCGACCTGACACTTTGTTTCTTCGCCCCTACATGCCCTTTGCAACGGCCGAATTACTGAGAGACGTGACCGGACCCTAGGAAGCAGATACAAGGCACGAAGAAGGATCCAAGAACCACCCGGCACCACGGATCCAGCCAAGTTCGCCACAGAGAGACTGGCCAGTCGTCATAGGCGCGTGTTCGGCAAAATAAAACCGTACTTAACCAGACCTGGCCTCCGACCTATCCCTTCTACCCCACCACAAGAGGGTTTTGGTTTTAGAGGGGTGCGGCAATGGGCCTTCTTTGGGGATGAGTAATAGTTAGAAGGGGGCAAGAGGCAGTTAGTCGACGTTGGGACCAGTGTGAAAATGATTGTAATTGCATTTTTTTAACGCTTGCTATCCCATACAAGGTGTTGAAGCGCTTTTTTTGGCTAGTAGCCATAGTGCAATGTGGACGTGCGTCAGTAGAGCGGCAGGATTGAGCCCAGTCTTGGGACCAGCGGGATGGGAAAGCAATGGGACCAACTTTGGGACCAGTGAGTAAGGAGGGGTTGGAGGCAGCGAGGAAATGGTGGGCAAGAAGAAGGTTGGGACCAGGGAATATGATGGCATTGAAGGGGGCAATGTGGCAAATTTCTGGGGAACCATTCTATGGGGGGTGGGAGGGTTCGGGGCAATGGCACTCCTTCCAGGTTTAGATAGGGCTTCCGGCAGCAAGGCCAACCCTACAAGCAAGTGGCACGTGGGCACTTACACCTGCTTTGGGACTAATGGGTAAGTGGACTTGGGGCAACGAGGCCAACTTTGGGACCACTCAGTAAGTGGCTGCAATGTGCAAACTTTGGGACCAGTGATTGATGGGGCAACAGAAACAGATATGGGACCAGTGAGCAAGGGGATGACGGCAGTGTGACACATTTGGGGTCACTGAGTGTTGTAAAGGGGTAATTGGGCCATCGTATGCATCACCAATGAAGGATATGTATGGGACAATTGGGCCAACTTAAGAGACCAGTGAGAGAGCGTGAAAGGGACCAGCAACTTTTGGGATCCAATAAGGTGTTGAACTATCTGGTACAAGTAGGGGCCGGTATTAGGAAGATTGTGGTGGGGAGCAGTGGGGCAAACTCTGGAACGGGTGGCGGAGGGGTAACGGGACAATCTCGAGGATAGTAAATCCAGAACTCGAGGGCCATAGGATTCAGGCTAAGTTAAAATCTATGGCATACCTAGATATCAAGTTGTTTGCTGTTGTCTTGTTGTAGGAAGGAGATGCAAGAGCTTGTTCACATTATGTTGTGTTTCCTGAAAGCTAACACAAGTTCATTTCAGTTTGCTGTGCATTTGACTAGTTAAATGTAGAACACATGTTATTTTCTTTTTCCTTCTGAGGAAGCATGCAATAGAAATCATTCCAGTAATGTTTTGGTACTTTTCTCTTAATTTAAAAATGGTATGAAATACAACTTTTTATTTCAGGTGTTTTGCAGCAATTTCTGAATATTGTAGAGCTTCTCATTGCACAAAAGGGTGCAATGTATGATATCTATTGCTTTCCAAGCACTTCGTAGCTTGGTTTTTACTGACAGGAAAGTGTCACTCTAAATGTGACACATTTTGCCGTTGATTGTCTCTCATAAGTACACTGAAACCATGGAAATGTCACACATAAGCATCCTGAAAACTTGGCAGCTATTTACATGTATTCGAGTTATGAACTATCATCCCATCACTTTGCGACGTGGAAGACCATCCTAACTGAAACACACCATACCTACCTTGTATGTACTTTAACCCATTTTGTGCAGCTGCACTTTACAAGCGCATAACAGAACTTGAGAACTGCATCTTTTGTTTCGCTGTTGACTAATTCTCCTTGGTGCATCATGCATGACCTTTCCAAATGACTTTCCTCTTACTTCCCTAGTTGCATTGTCGTTGGGGCAAGGAAGCAGGGATGTTTCTAAGTTTAGGGTTAAAAATTATCCCTTTTGAAAGGTCTCAATGCAGTCATTAAAGGCAACCTGCTGTTCTGTCAACATCCAAAAGCACTTTGACCTCTTCAAATATTATTATTTGGGTGCTCAAGATTGATGGATTTCTATGGAATGCCTTAAAATAGTTTCTAAGGAATGAATGACTTTGCCAGCAGGATGCCTCCATTCCTTCAACTCTGAAAATGTTTACAGTTGCCTAATGTGTAGTATTTTATTTGTCTATACTAAAGAGGGGGAAAAGAGGGCTTTTTAAAGAGGTCCAGTATCCGTGCCCACCAAAGTCACACTGAACAAGGAGATGGAAACTGTTCCTCTAGGAATAGAAGCCACCCACCAGCAAGTCAGTGGTGGTGGAGGGGGTGTCGGACAAGCACTAGGAGGAAGAGGGATGGGGGATCCCGCTTTGGCGGAACTAGGGTCCTCACACACCCAGCAAGCTAGGTGTCATGCTTCATCATCTGGACCTGCTCCTCGTTGGGCCGGCGCAGCAATGCCTACCGGGCACCAGTGAAGGGGCTCTTGTCGGAGATCTTTTGTTCCTTTGCCGTTTGATGAAGTGGGGGTGTGTGGCCCAAGGAGGTGTTGATATGGTGGAGTGCAGTGAGTGCCTTTTAAAAAAGGTTGGATATTCCAAATAAAGTTTATTCCGGCTGGTAATCCACCTTATTAAAAGGGTTTTAGAGTGGCAGTTCACCTATGGAGGTTGGGCATTTGACATAATGCTCTGCTCTCTGGGTCGTCATGTTTCTTGCCCTGTTGGTTGTAAAATACCGTGGCAATGCTTTCTCGAATGTCAGTACTTCCGGGGGTACCATCCCATTGTTGGCAGTAAACGAGGAGGGATTCCTGAGTCCTGAATCGTCATTATCAGTAGATGGAGTGTCATGGAAGAAAGCCTTAAGGCAGATCTTTCTGAAAAATTCCTGGATTTCACAGTTTTCACAGAACCTATTGGTTCTTGGGGTGGGCACGTATCCCAATCCCTTCTCTAGGACCCTCAACTCGGTGTCGGTGAAAGTCCTATGGGACAAGTTGACGACTAGTGTTTTCAATTCCTTTTCCCCCTGGTCCGACTCCTGGTCTCCATTGGTGGTGCGGCCTGGTCCTGCCATTGTACCCCTTTGGGCGTTCCTCTGTTGCACCCTCTTCCTCTGCCTAAAAAAGGGGCGTTCTCGAAGGGATAATATTGTGGAGGGCACTGAGGGTACACGGGTATTTGACAAAAGGGTGGGGCATACGCGGGTGGTGGCAGACCCTGGTATCCTGGTGCATTAGTATAGTTGGTATGGGGTTGGTAACGGTTCCTTCTCTGGGTGTTGTTCCCTCTATTGTCGGAGCTGGAGTCGCTGTTGCCCTTCCTTCTACCTTCAGTCCCTTCATCCGATGAGTATCCTCTATTAGATGAGGTGTAGTCATCTTTGAGGTAGGGGAACACTGTCTCTTTATTGAATTTCTGAATATCTTTTTGGAGTTTGGTTACCTTCCGCTTGAGTAGATATTCTGTATTTTCTGTGATCTCGCTGTTAATCTCAACACAAACTGCAACACCTCAAAATACATTTATCCGATCACCTACCCCTGTGGCAAAATGTATGTGGGGATGACGATGAGACCAGTTAAGATTCGCATCACGGAGCACAAAAGTAATATCAGGTGCCACATGGTGACGACCAAAATGCTTGTCCGACACCCCCTCCACCACCACTGACTTGCTGGTGGGTGGCTTCTATTCCTAGAGGAACAGTTTCCATCTCCTTGTTCAGCTAGTATTTTATTTGTGTCATAGCTTACAGTATCTTGGGAGCCATCCTATTCAACAGAGCTCCCTGCCTTGCATTTGTCCTTCTCACACCTACCATGGTCCATCCTGCAACACAGCAGGGCTGCGTCGGGTCCAATGCACACCCAGGAGACAACACAGATCACCAGGAAGTCGCACAGCCATCTGCTGACAGACAGGAAACTTTGCCTTCTCTCCCTAGCATGCAACAATGGTAGCCAAGAGAGGTAAAAAGCATTGGTACTCCTTGTCAGAAAATGTTTGGTTCATTTATGACCACAAATCTTTGTAAATGTATGTTCATACATTACATGGGTAACTAAATGAGCAATATTACAATAGTAAATTTCAAGGTCAATAATTGCTAATTGGGGGCTTTTTTGTATTAAAAGGGCATTTTGTGACTCAATTCTTTTTTTAAATTGTAATACCACCACGAACCTGGATGGGTGGCTTATTGGGCAGATTAAACATTGTCTTTTTGAGCCACAAACATTTTCTAAGTGCAAAGTTAGTCACCTAGGCCCAATAATGCTGAAAATATTTTTGCCAAGAAACTTTGCAATTTTCTCTCTTCACCAACCATCAGTGAATATGAGGGTGACAAATGCAAAAAATATAGCTGATCTTATGCTTTCTGATTACTACAGAAATAAGCAAACGCAAATCCAGCATCATGGAAATCTTTCAAATGCAAACAAGAGACCACGTTTCGATTCAGAAAGTAGCCTAGTACAGTCCAGTGCGTGCTGGAAACATGTGCCTGCACAAGATTCAGAGAGTATGATGTCAAGTCAAGGATCAATTCAACCTACTCCACTAGAAGACCGTTCAACAAAGAGCCAAGATGTAGGCGCCAGTTTTGAAAGGGATACCAGCTTGCCAGAGTTTTGGGACCAAAATCAGTGGGCTCAATTTAAAGAAAAGTATCCATGGCTAAGTAGTGAAAATGGCTGCCTTGGCTGCAAAATTTTCAGTTAGGTTAAGCTACTTGGAGCATCACAGGGTGTGAGTATGTCTAGAGAATGGGTCACTGGGAGCATTGCTGCAGCTGGCCCAACAAAAGCTAGCCAGTTAACCTCACTGAGGAAAGAAATCCATTAGCATAGACTTTCTGAAGCACATTCTAAAGCATGTGATTTCCGTGCTGCATCCAAGAAGGAGGTACTGTGGTCAACTATCCTGGAGAAGCAGAGGCATTGCCATACTTCAACAGTTAAGGTGTTTTGCACGCTTTACTTATGTGCAAAAATTAATCGCCCCCTTTCAGACTTTACAGGTCTAGTAGGCTTACAGATTGCTAATGAGGCAGATATGGGCTTGATTCTGCACAGCAAATTTACTGCAGCACAGATAACCGATTGCATTGCTAATTAAATGCAGAGAAAGCTTTGCATCAGCATTGTTCAACAGGCTCCAAAAATCTCAGTTGATATTGATGAGTCAATGGTAAAGAGCCCCTCACCTTTTTCCTTGACTTGCTTGAGTTGCCTAGGGGAGATGCAGAGTGCATTGAGTCCTCACTGTTGAAATGTCTTAAGAAACATGGGTTTTGCAACAAGTCCCTTGCAGACAATTGGATAGGGGTATGCAGTGATGGTGCCATTGTAATGCTTGGCAGAAACTGGTGTTTTGGAGAGGCTATGTTGTTAATACCCTCGGCTTGTAAAATGGCACTATCTATACCACCGGCATGAGCTCAGTGTAGCGGACATGGTTGATACAGTGCCAGGCCTTAAGCACCTTGTGCCATTTTTTGAAATACGGTATGCCTTGTACCATCAGTCTCCCAAAATCAGCAGAAACTCTCTGCATGTATGAAAGTGTTAAAAATTGAAATTCTGAAAATTGGACGAGTATTTTCAGTTTGGTGGTATGCTTCTAGCAAAAGAGCAATACGAGCAGTGTGGAAGTCATACTCAGCCCTTCAACAGCATTGTGTTAAGTCCAGCGTAAGTAGTTCTTGTGATGCCAAACACCGGTCTACTTTCAGTGGGCTGAATAAAATCCTGACATCTTCAGATTTTTTGCTGAATCTAGCTGGTGTTGCAGATGCTGTTAGTGAAATTGGAACACTGTCAGGAGCACTGCAAAGGGAAGAAGTAACTCTGCCACAAGCTTACCAGCTCATCAATCGTCCAGTAAGGGCAATTGAAAAGCTTAAAGAGTTCCCAGGGACACACAGGAAGGAGGCTGAACAAGCTAGAGAGAGTGGCTTATTTGGAGGAGTCATCAAAAAACAACCGGTAAACGGAGGGTCCTAGGGCATATTTATAGACCAACACACAGACACAGCCCCAAAAAACAGTCAATCATAGAAACAAAGGGTGTCTATGGGTCTGAAAGATCAACTCAACGTCCTGTTACTAGCATAAACTCCTCATGAAAAGTAAAAATAGAGGAAAAAGAAACTAATCCTATGTGTGACTCAAGCACAACAAAGATATTTCCAGGGTATAAAAGTACCCATCAGTTATCGTCCAATACCGCCCTTGTCATCATCTGGGTCTCCTCACACCAAGGAGAATATTCTTGCAGCCACTTGATGTTTAGAGTGGATGCTCCAGTGTTACTATGTAGGTTTAGGGGATATCTGGAGTGATAGTGTTCAGATAACTGCAGTGCCTGAAGAGGTGAAAGTGAGAAAGTGGTGATATGTATAAAATTGGAGAGGTGAGAGGAAAAGGAATTTTAATGGTGCCTCTCAAGCTTCCAATATTTAAAAACAGTGCGGAAAAATAGCAGGTTTAACAAATAACTACTATCTGAAATTGCAGGTCTACAATTTCAGATAGTAGTTATTTGTTAAACCTGCTATTTTTACGCACTGTTTTTAAATATTGGAAGCTTGAGAGACACCATTAAAATTCCATTAAAATTCCTTTTCCTCTCACCTCTCCAATTTTATACATATCACCACTTTCTCACTTTCACCTCTCCACGCACTGCAAATCAGTTATCTGAACACTATCACTCCAGATATCCCCTAAACCTACATAGTAACACTGGAGCATCCACTCTAAACATCAAGTGGCTGCAACAATATTCTCCTTGGTGTGAGGAGACCCAGATGATGACAAGGGCGGTATCGGACGATAACTGATGGGTACTTTTATACCCTGGAAATATCTTGTTGTGCTTGAGTCACATAAATAATTAGTTTCTTTTTCCTCTTTTTTTACTTTTCATGAGGAGTTTATGCTAATAACAGGACGTTGAGTTGATCTTTCAGACCCATATACACCCTTTGTTTCTATTATTTAGAGGAGTGCCAATCAACTGGGAGGACTCACATGGCCAGGTAAAAATAAACCGTAAAAATAAACCTTCCTCAGTTATATCAAAATCTGGCAGATAATTTATGCTCCAGATTGTAAGCACTGTCTGCAAGCAATAGGTCTGCCACATCATCTCAGACAGATGAATTTGTAGCACTTAAATCAGAGATAGATGTTATCAACCCACACAAGTGGCCAAATGACATTGAGAGCCCATGGTATGAAGGTGAGGAGAAACTGCAAAACCTGTGCAGGAGATTCACTCTTAATTATAAAGTCATATCTGAAGGCTTCAGAGGTTACGTTGATAATGGTGGTAATGAGATTCCAGAGCAACTGCAACCTGTTTTGAGGGCTATAAACACACTTCCTGTTACTTCAAGTGACTGCGAAAGGGTTTTCAGCACAATGAACTTGGTAATGTCACCCATACGAAACGGCCTTGGTATCAGACGACTTTCCCCATTAATGTTTATAAACCTCATGAGCCTTCCTCTGCCGCTTTGGAATCCAATGCCATATGTCAACAGGTGGTTGATTGCTCATCGCCATGCGGAAAGATCCTCAGTCTAGAAAAGTAGATCCTACAGCCCAGCACAATAAAAGATATGCAGACGCATGGGCATTTTTTAATTGATCGTTTTCAATGAACTAAACTGTCTCACTAATCACTAATTTTCCATGGGCAAGCATTCTGTGGCTATATAACGTGTCTCATAATGTCTGCAATAAAAGATGTACAGGGTATCGGGTTGACACTGTACAGTATGCATCTTGCATTTTTTTTATCATGGTCACAGTGTATTACCACTTTTCAGTATATTTGAATGTGGTGTACTAGTTAGTATAATAAATGTTATAGTTTTGATCATCACAAGTGTGGTTTCTAGCAGGTAGTTTTCTTTGTTATTTTTACAACGCATACACTTTTTTTGTTCATGATGCCATGTTTTAGTCTGCCTCGCTTGCAGCACCTAAGTGGCTTGACTAATGTAATTGTACACCAAACTTCATCCACATTTGGCCTGTTAATTCCTCCAGACAGGGACCTTAAGTCACAGGCTTAAGTACAGAGCAGCTTCAATTGTTAAATCTTGCAATATGAGCAAATGATAAACCTGCTCCTCATGTGATGTCACAGGAAGTGACGTCACTTCCTGTGATACTACCGACCTCGGAGAGTCCCCCCACTTCTTTTTTTAGGACTTGTGCCCTGTGTGTGTGTCAATGTAGGTGTCTTTATGCCTGTGTCATGTGGTTGTATGTCTCTATATTTGTTTATACCTGCGTATGTACCTATTTATTCATGTGTCCATGGTTGTGTCAATGTATTTAGGGATGTGCCTGTGTATTGGTACAACTTTGTGTAAATTGTGTAAAATTATGTTTGTGCATGTGTGCCTCTAAATCTGGTTTGATAACAGTAATTTGTATGTGTGTGTATATGTGTGCTTGTTGTCATTTACTGTATTTGTGGGCTTCCATTCCATGTATACTGTTGTGCCTGTGTCTGTTGTGCCTTGGGTTGCTTGTCTGTTTTTGTGTCTAAAACCTGTTTCTGTTTGTGTCTATCTACGTATGAAAGTATATCTGTGTGCCTGTACTCTTGTGTAGGTGGCAGTGCCTATGCATGTGTGTGTAGATCTGTGTGTATTTCTATGTGTGTTTGTGTGTGTATGGTCACGTGTCTGTGTGTATGTAATGATGTGTCTATGCCTGTGTGAGCCATGGTCATGTGTCTGAATGCCTCTGTACATATTTGTGAGTGCATTTGGCTTTGTAGTCGTGTGTATAAGCCAGTTGTGTGTGTGTGTGTGTGTGTGTGTGAGTGTATGTTGCGTCACAGTGTCTCTCTGCGTGTTTTCATTGTGTGCCTGTGTATGCATCTCTGAATTTATGCACATGTGTGTCTGTGACAGTTTGCCCATGAGAGCCTGGGTGTGTCTATGTGTATCTGTGGTACTGAGGTTGGTGTTTATGAGCGTGTGATGTCTGTTGTGCGTGACTGGTGAATGGAACAGACAGGGGTGTGGGGGTGACACCTATCCCTCCTTTATTAATAGGGACTGTTCCTCCTCCATTGATCTGATAGTTCTATCGGCTCTCCTGGTCCCTTCAGTTAAATCCATTGTGCCAAACTCTGGGAGACCTTTCATCACGGGATCCGTTAATTCTAGAGTGGCCTGTACAATCGCGCCTGATAAATGAGTCACCCATTTTGAAGGGATGTATAGTGGGAGGGGTGTGGAGGACTCTGATACCGCATGGGTGCCAGAGAGTGAAATTTCACTGTTGGTCTTTACTTTGGAAGAAGTGTCTAAAGCATGGGTACTCACAAACACTTTACAAGGGGCCATAAATGTGGGCTGTGATGTGACTGAGGGCCGCATCGATAGCAGCCAGGTGGCAGTCGGTGTTCGGGGAGGAGTTTGAGGTAAGGTGGGTGTAAAGCTAGTGTCTGAATTGCACAATGTGAAACTAAAAACTTGGGATTAATCCCGGCTTCTCCGCTTAACCAAACCGTGTGATCCTAGGAAGTCACTTTCCCTCCTTTTCTAGGTCTCGCTTAGGCAGCACTTGCGCTGTCCCTGCGAGACATGCTGTATTCAGGATATGGGCTTTAAAAGCTCTGCCCATTTTCCAAGACTGCCCATGTTACATGTGTTGTTGCTCAGAGCTTGTAAGCACTATTTCTTTCTTTAAGATGGAGCACTGGAGACGAGTGCTCGTGGTTTACAGAGCTCTGTTGTAAACAGGGCTGTAAATCTTGCTCTTTTCCTGCCACATTTGCTGTGCATTCAAAGTCCAAGGTCTGTTTTGGCTGCAGCTGCCTCCCCCTCCCTCCTGCTTTTGAAATGCACGGCCAGGTGTCACGGTCCCTGCCTTCCTATGGATGCTGCTGCATTTTCACTGCAATAGATCTCACATTTGCAAGAGTTTGTGCTATTGGCACTGTAAAAGACAATGGGGGGTATTCTCAAGAACATGTGATAATTACCCCAAAAGTAGCTTAACGCAACTCTTCATATTGCAGTCTATCTGGGAAAACAACGCCATGTTAACTCATTATTCACAACACTGCTGTACTATATGAGAGACCCACGACAACGTGCCAAATGTCCATGATAACGACAATGCAACACCACAAAAAAGCGAAACACCAACGCAAAAAAAGTTGCGATGAGGCCGATCACAATACAAAAAGCAGCAAAAAACGGCAACAGGCCTGTAAATCCCACGAGTCGGGCGGGAAAATGTACTATAATATTAAAAAAAAAGAATACACCAAAAACCATCCAAACTGCGTAGCACCATGGATGCACCCGGATGTAGTGCAGAGGCCAACGCGAACCCCACAAACTCCACAGACCTCAAGCAAGGAACCTCAGGCTCGGGGAAGGCCAAGGAGAAGAGGAAGAGGAAGGCGCCGTGCAGTCCGCAGCAAAACTAGATCAGCGTCACGGCGGTGACAGTACACTACCATCAACTGACCCACAATGAAACTAACATGAATGCAGTCGGAGTGTCGAGGAGGTCAAGAGGCGCTGGCATGATGTGAAAAGCCACACCAAGCACAAACCCACTGCCAACAGGAAGGCAGCAACAGCGACAGGAGGTGGGAGCCCAGTGCCACAGGAGGAGCTGGCGGAAACGGAGGCCACAGTCATCAGTGAGGAGACGGTGGAAGGAGGTGGGAGTACGGACACAGCTCGATAGGACCTGACACAACATCAACAGGGTGAGTAACGTCCAGGACGGGGGGACGGGGGAGAAGGGCACAATGACACACATGCACAACGATGTGTAGCACACTGCACACCCACAATGACCTAGCATCATGTCTCTGACCCCTGTGGCACACTGCAGCACACATACATAGCAATCACAGCACATCCCACCACAATGTGGTACAAAGGGCAACACCGACACTGCAGAACAGGACACACAACTGGGTGCGCTCATACTCAGAAACATGCCAATCACATCTAACACAGCAGGAAACAGTGAGATTCATATGTATGTGTACAACTTCACATCTGTCACGTAGTCCAAATGTCCACTGTCCTGCATCAAATTGCCAGCACCGCCCAAACAGTCACAATGTACATTGTCATACAGTCTGCATGTCAGCAAGAACAATGCGCCAACATACATGTCAACACTATGTCAACATGCATCTCCCTTCACATTGCAGAGGGGCAACCAACACCTCCAGCAGAGAAGACCAGACAACTCATCATTGATGCTGGAGACAACCACCACACCTTCGACACCGACGCACTACAACAGCTCATGGACATTTTAGGCAACCCACCCCCAGTAGCAGGGCAGCCAAGCCACATAGAGGAGACCCCAGCCCCTGCACAGACCATACAACAGGAAGCACCCGCCACCACGGCTGGCTCCACACTTCGCATTCCAATGTCAGGTGTCAGAATACCAAAAGGAGGTGGCCGAACAGGTGCATGTGGGGTTAGAGCTCATGGAAGCCGAACTACATCACATGCAAGGTGTCTAAGTCCCATCAGGGACCGCCTACACCCCACAAAGGAGACCCACACTGCGACAGAGACACATGCACCTGCACATTTCCTGTACTGAACCATGCCCAGAGCCCCCGAATTACCATTCACACATCCAGGCTGGACCGCCGTACGAAGGCCCAGTACACTCCTCTTACGTATTGTGTGGCTGACGAGAAAGCTACATATCCAAGGTCGTACCCGCTGCCAGCGGGGGCACGGCTGCATCTGCTGTACACAGCACAATGTAATGTGGTAGGGCCCGGGCACTAATGCATACATTATGACCACACTGACACACTCATATAGTTTTGTGGAACCCGCAGTCCATAAACTCAGATGCCACCAAAGTTCTACCAGAGAGTGTCCATGAATGTTGGGGAACAGACTTAGTGGCACCGGGGCTGAGAGGGGATGCAGTCTGCAATGATGCCAGTACAATGTAATGAACTCGGCCATTGCATGATCAAGACTCAGTTTCAAATGTGTGTCCTACTCGACCGCAGTGTATGCCGGAGCCAGCGGTCAGCGGTGGCTCACAGCCACGTGTGGTTGGCTCGCCATGCACAGAGTTAGCGAAACCAGGGCAGTTGTCGGCGTTGTTCGATCACCTCCGTAACGATGATCCTTATTGTCTCATGACTGAAACGCGTCTTCCTCTTACACCTCTCCTAGCGTGCAAAGATATTTACTCTGCCATTGAGAAATCAAGAGTCAGTTCCAAATGGTTGACCTACTTGAGCTTAGTGTGGCCCGAGGGCAGTTGTCCGCGTGGGCCCACAGACCCATGTGGTTGGAGTCCTATGGTGGAGAGGTGTGGCGCCGCGGCCTGGGCGACTGACGTTGGAATCTGGGGATCACGGTTCGATCCCCAGGGCCGGCGGCAGATTAGCCCAGCACCATGTGACTCTGGGCAATAGCTTGCTTCATCTTCCCGACGGCCCCCAACGCCTAGAGACCCTTACGGGTGATTGTTCGCGCTTTACAAATGTGGATTAATATTTGTATTATGCACAGACTTGGTGGCACCACATCAAAGGGAGTATAGTGACATAAAATCTGCCATAAATAATGTTCTCTGCCATAGTGTAATCAAGATTCAGTTCCAAATGTGTGGCCTACTATTCCGCTGCGTCAGCCAGTAGAGTATGTCAACGAAAAAGGAATACCGCGGGCCTTGCTCGAGGAGGCCGTGATGGTCGTAGCAGGTTGCCAGGGTCAGGGGCCTCGGGCTTGAAGCTTGCACCAGCACGTGGTGGGCCCTCTTCGACACACGCCGGTGTCGGGAGGTGAGTATTGAGGCCTGTGTGCGCAGGGCCTGGCAAGACTTGTTCGGGGACTAGCGGCCCGGGGTGCAGCAGGCGCACAGGATCGTAGGCAACACTACTCAAGGCAACGGTGTCAGCCTCATGGCGGGGTGAGAGGTGCCGCCCTGGCAGAGACATTGGACATTCCGGAAGAGAACCACGCCCAGAGCTACGTGCTTTTTAATCACACCCCTACGCTAGCTTGGCGTACGCCAGGCCAGCCCACTCCGCTCACGTTTACGGGGGGACGTAACAAGCTACATTTCCATGAGCTTCCCTACTGGCTGGGGTGGCATGGTTGCGTCCACTGCCGACTACACTCCAAAAAACAGCAGTGTGTGTCGACATGGATATGTGTGTGGTCTGCATACTGCAGTCTGGCCAGCACATCCACGCCACACTTGGCATTGTGTACAATCTCATTCATGGGTCAATTGCCTTCTTCGCACATGCCTGGTTCCCACCTCTCCCCACATTCTGCTATTGTCTGGCTAAGGTGTCAAGCCGTTGATGGCTTATGTACATTGCTGTCCCAGGTAAGTTGTGCTGTCTTGTCTGGTGGGTGGGCATGTTGTTTGGCATTTTGTATGTGAGTTTGTAACCTGTGCATTCCCAGTGGTGTGTTTTGCATGATTGTGGAGTTGAGATGTGTGGTGTGTTCATTAGGTACTTGCCAACGAGCAGTGCTTTTCCGTAGGTGCCATCTTGGTAGTGCTGGTTGATTATGGACTGTTGGAAGATGTAGGAATTATGCACACTGCCTGGGTAGTTGGCGTCGACGTGGGTGGAGATTCCCGGGTGGTCCACTATTGCCTGCACATTGATGGAATATGTGTGCTTTCTGTTGCGGTTATTGTGTACAGTGTTGCAAGGGGGCAGAAGTAGGACATGTGTGCAGTCAATTACCCCCTCACACGTGCGGGAAACTAGCTATGGCATAGACACCTTGCTTGGTCTCCAGCTGTTCCTGCTCATTGTGGGGGAAGTATAGATAGTTGGGTACCAGGCTGATGATGTCATCCACGACTATTGTGTGGAACAAGGATTGGTCTGGCTGTGATACTCCTCTGATTCTGACGGTTGTTGGTTGGAGGGTACCAGTGGTCCACACGTGCAGCACGGCCAGCAGCTTTGTCTGAGGTCGTATGTTGGTTGTTGGCTGTGTTGGTACCGTCAGTCTGTAGGCAATGGAGGTCAGGATGGTTGTCCCTGTGAGCCTGTAGTGGGCAATGGCATTCTCTGGTGTTGGGTCTGTGAGGTTGGTGCGTTTTCTGAGGGTTGCTCTCTTTGTCTGCGCTGCCTCAGTTTTGGTCCGAGGGCGGTGGGGGTCCGAGGGGTGGGGGTGGTCTTGGGGGTGGTGGCAGTGGGTGTTGTAGCCCTCTTGGGTGTCCGGACTGCATGATCGTTGGCTCTATGGCATCTGTTGCCCTTCAGGTGTGGCTCTGGGCTCCCTTTTTTGGTGTAGGCTGTCGTCCGACTTTACACCAGGTCAGAGCAGGTGTTAATTTCAAGCAGCTAACGCGCCTTATCGCATGTTTTGTGGTCTTATTGCTGATCTGGCGGGTCATTGAGAATGTTGGGAAGTGGTGTTATTGCGGCTTATTGCACGGAAACGCCTACTCTGCATCTCATTAGCGATAGCTGCAGGGTCATCTGTGGCAATGTTTTTGAGGCTGCTATCGCAGGTAAACTGGTGATAATGGCTGTTAGCACCAGCTTGTGAATGGGGCGTTCATTTTATCGCAACTTTGGCTGCTATAAAGTGCCGATAATGCTGCAATAGTTCCTTGAGAATATGCCCCAATGCCTTTTATTTATGTGTTTTAAAAACCTGCAAGTGGTGTGTAAATTTGTACTTTGTACTTATAGTCCTTGCTTACGAAAAGCAAGTCTGGCAATAACTGCACCTCTTTTACTGCCAGACTTGCTTCTCGTAAGAAAGGACTATAAGTTACAAAGTGAATGTTTATGCACCGCTTTTAGGTTTTCAAACACATAAATAAAAGACATTGTCGTTTACAATGAAAATAGCTCAAACCCTCACAATTGCGAGATCTATTGCATTGCAAACGCTTGTGTCAATTGCTATAAGTGGTAAAAGAAATGAAAGAAAGACTTAGGGCCTTATTGTGAGTTAGGCAATGCAGGAGTGGGACAGCCCAGTTTCCCCACCATCTCACCCATGTTTGAACTGCATGCCAGATTAGGAGATTTCTCCTTTCTGGCGGGCTATTCTTTGGCGTTCCCAGGGTGGTGCCTATAAAAATAGGGTCAGGACACTCTGTGGAGTACCTGTGTGCTTTATACTTACTTATTTACATTACATTACATTACATAGGCACTGCAGTGGGAATGTCAAAGGCAGTACCTGCATGGCATGGACTACTGTAGTCCATGACGTGCAGGTACTGGTATGCATGCACACAGGGGGGCACATGTTGTGCCCCCCTGTGTGCAACAACATGGCGTGAGGCACCATGGGTCCAGGTAGGGCCCCCTTTGTTTCCTCACCGCCACACTTTTCATGGCAGTGTGTGGCAGTGAGAAAACTCGTAATGTGGTTGGTACAGGCGTATCAGCTCCTACAAGCATATTGCGGCCTCAAGACTGATGCACCTTCGCCAGGGATCGCGGTTGCGATGGTCTCAGGGCGGCCGGACCGCACTGGTGATATTAGGGCAGTTGGACCAGTTGCCACAGCTGCGCCCCAGCGAGTCTGGTGGGTCAATGACCGCCAGACTCATAATAATGCCCTTAAACTTAATTATTGTGAGCAAGGCTGTTTAGGTGAAAATGCACTGATGTCACAGTGTGTTACAGCATAAAGCCAATGAATTACTTTAGCAGCAGTGTAGTGTTCATAGTATGTTCACCGCATGGTGGAGAGAGATTGAAATATTGTTTGATTTGGAACCGTGCACCTGCACAGTGCACCACCCTCAAAAGGCGAACCGGAGAGACTACAAGCATGATTTCCAAAGATGCATTTTTTTTGTTGCCTATGTTTCAGGCTGTTGGGTTTTATAGGGGTTTTGGTTATGTAGTATTTTAAAATCTATATATTTTACCTTTTTTTTTTAAATATTTGTGATTTTTGTAACACATTTTCAAATACGGTGTGAATATTATTATTTTCAAAAAATCTTTTCTTTGTTTAAGAAATGCTTGTCAGGTTTTCATCTACAAATATATGTTTAATTACCTTAACATTTTAAATTTTAATTATATATTTAGAATTACATTTCAATACTGAAGTTACTGTGTTAATATACATTTAGGTCAGGTATTATTAAATGTTTTAATTATGTATTTTTATATTACCTTTAAAGGTTTTAATTTTAAATCAGTTTATTTTGCTATCTCTTTGACTGTATTAAGTAATAAATTACTTTATAATCATTTATTTCTTTAAATACATTTACAATTTTTTCCTTGAATGGTGATTAGTTTGGACTGTGGATACTAAATTTGACACTCTAAAAGTTATACTTCTCGCTTCAAAGAATAACTTACTTTGACGCTAGAAACACCAATTTTCTGCCTTTTTCAATCGTTCCTTCAAACATTCATTTAAAAAGGTATGATTTTCTCGGTGACAGGCACACCATTGCCTGCACTTCCTTTTGTCTTCTACAGTTTATTTTATACATACATGTGATTTCTTTAAAACAGTCATACAGTCTTACACAATATAGTTACTACTTTAATTGTTTATTTAACATTTACTTTTCTAATATTAATAATCTGAGGAATCAACTTAATTAATAATGGCTTCTTCACAACAGTTTGCACAACCTCCACCTTTTCTTCAGCTTCCTGGCAAACCAGCCATTCCATGGCGTCAATGGGTTAGAGCCTTTGCCAATCATATTGTGGCAATTGACGCTGTAAAATTTACCCCTGAAAGAAAAGTTGCCATATTATATGGCTGTTTAGGAGTTGCTGCACAGAATGTTTTTGAAAATCTGCCGAGATCTCCAATTCCCACTGGTGATGCAGGTGATCATTGGGATGAAAATAAAGAAGCATTGTCTCGCCTTGCAAGGCATTATGGTGAAGAACCTAATGAGATGCTGGAAAGACATAATTTCTTTAAAAGGAAACAGCGTGAAGACGAATCCATTGAGGAATATATTGCTCAATTGAGGATTTTGGCTTCAACATGCGAGTTTGAATCAAATCCTGACATATATATCCGGGATCAATTTGTTTTTTCTTGCTATTCAAAGAAAATTCAGCATCGCTTATTGAGTTGTAAAAAACCAACGCTTCAAGAAACCATTGACATTGCAAAGAGTATCAAGAGATCTATTACAACATCTAACGCTCTTCAGAAGGACCAACCTTGCATTCCTTTTCAATCGGCATCTCGTGATAATTCCAATTCTGTTAATGTTGTTAATGTAAACAGATCTTTTAAGCAAATGCCCAGGAGACCTAACCCCTTTTGTTACAGGTGCGGTTCAAAGTCTCATCTTGGTCACAGTCCCACTTGTCCGGCACTTGGCAAAAGATGTGTTTTGTGCAAAAAAATAGGACATTTTCAGGGTCTATGTCGATCTGTTAAAAAAACCCTCAGACCTTCTGTTAACAACATTGAATGTCCTGAAATTGATGATTGCATAGATGAATTTCAAGACATGGTTGTTTCTATTCAGTGCAATTATATCCATGCACCTAAATTAGTTAAAGGTCCATTCTGTACGGCACTTTTTGGTGATATAGAAATTCTAGTAATGGCAGATTCTGGATCTCCAATAACTATTTTGTCTGACGTAGTGTTTCATGAGAAATGGAACAACTCCATTTCTTTGATTAAATCAGATGTCCGTCCCAAGGCATTCGGTGAATCCGACATTATTATACTTGGGTTTTTCAACTACAGATTAGAATGCTTGGGGAGATCAATTGTTACTAAGATTTATGTGGCTATCAAAGGTCGCAATATAGTTGGGTGGCAAGATCTCGCCAAGATGGGTCTGTATTTGGTGCCTGGTTCTGATAATCCGATAAGAGTTGGTGATCCTCCTGAAGATTATTCTCCTGCTCCATCTTTTGTGTCTGAATGTCTCGTTGTCAATGATCACGAGTCTGATATTAAACAAATTGTTGATAAATTTCCAAAGGTTTTTTCTAATCAACCAGGTACTGTAAAAGGTTTTCAACATGAAATCAAATTGAAAGCTTGTGCCCAACCCATGGTTCATAAAGTTCGACCAGTCCCTATTAGCGCGAGGGATGAACTTAAATCTGTTCTCTCTTCTCTTAAAAATGATGGCATTATTGCATCCTCAGATTCATCTGAATGGGTTTCGCCCATCGTTATTGTACGGAAAAAGAATTGCGAGGTCAGGCTATGTGCCGATTTACGCACATTAAACAAAAATATTTTAGTTGACTGCCACCCCCTCCCCAAAATTCAAGACCTTCTTGCCAATTTAGGTGGGGCAAAATATTTTTCTTTAATTGATTTACGTTCAGCATACCATCAAGTCCCTCTAACCAAGGCTTCCCAAGATCTTACTACATTTGTTACCCCATTTGGAGTTTTCAAATACTTAAAACTTCCTTTTGGCCTGGCTTCTGCAGCCAGTGTCTTTAAAAAGATTATGGATCATCTTTTTCAATCCATGCCTGGTGTGCAGGCCTATCAAGACGACATTTTGGTTTTTTCTCCTGATTGGGAATCTCATTTATCACATCTGACTTCTGTTTTAGGTAAGCTCAACGACTCGGGTATGACAGTCAGAGCTGATAAATGTAAATTTGGTTCTCAATCTTTAGATTACTTAGGTCATACTTTGACTTCTGAAGGTATAAAACCCAAGTCCTCTCTTATTGAGGCTATTTCTCATGCCTCCCCTCCTAAAGACAAAGATGCCCTTTGCTCTTTTCTTGGTTTGGCGGAGTATTATGCCCGTTTTGTAAAAGGCTATGCCCTAATTGTAGAACCACTTCGTTCCCTCTTACGCAAAGGTTCAAAATTTGAATGGTCAGATGAGGTTGACACATCGTTTGTTCGAATTAAAAACATGATTGTTGATGCCCCTGCTTTACAACCCTTTCATCATTCTGCAAAATGTTTTTAATGGTTGATGCTAGTCTGACTGGCTTAGGTGCTGTGTTAGGACAGTGGGTATCAGGGCAAGAACACACGATTGCTTTTTCTTCCAGGAGACTTAAAGATTCAGAAACACACTATAGCACTATTGAGCGAGAGTCATTGGCTTGTGTATGGGCCATTGAAAAATTCAAGAACTATATATGGGGGCGTGAATTTGATTTATTCACTGATCATAAGCCTCTCACTCAACTTCTTAATGGAGATGGTTTAGGGAAAGCCTCGTCAAGACTTGTCAGGCTGTTGTCGAAATTACATGAATTTCACTTTAATATTAAACACATATCTGGTGGTAAAATTTTTCGAGCTGACTGTTTATCTCGCATGGCACTTGATGATTCATCAGATTTTGAGGAAATTGGTGATGTTGAATGTGTAGTCGCCACTCTTGATGCTACTAAATTGTGTCCCTGTATCACGGAAGCGTCTTGGTCTAAAGCTTATGATAAAGATCATGATTTAAAACTAGTAGCACAATATATTTCTAAAGGTTGGCCAGAAAACAGGAAATTGTCCAATGGATTAAAAGCGTTTGCCATGGTCTCTTCTGAACTGTCATTGGTGAATAATTTGATAATGAGACATGATCTTTTTGTTCCTCCTTCAGATATCAGACTTGATATCATTAAATTCGCACATCAAGGTCATCTAGGTATCACAAAAACGTCTCAACTCATCAAATCTCATTACTGGTGGCCTTCCATTGAGTCTCAAGTAAAGTTTTTTATAGATTCTTGCAATGAATGTTTACTTTCAGATAAAAAATGGAAACTCATGAATACTCCTCTCCATCCTGTTCCTTTTCCAGATAAACCATGGGAAAAAGTCAGTATAGATTTTTCTGGCCCATTTGAAGTGCTTTCTCATGAGATGAGGTATGTCATTTTATTGATTGACTATCACTCAAAGTGGGTGTATCACATGTTTTGTGACTCACCAACTTCTGCAAATGCCATAAAATTTTTGAAAAATTTGTTTATGATTGAAGGTAGTTTCAGATAATGGTTCTCATTTTGTCTCTGAGAAATGTACCTAATTTTTGATTGAACATGATGTCGTCCATTTTAAAGTTGCCCTTTACTCACCCTCGTCCAATGGTTTGGTAGAGCGTGCTAATAGACTTGTCAAAGACGCTGTTCAGACAGCCCTTTCTTCTCATTGTGATGTTAAAGATTTTGTTGAGGATAAGTTTTGGTCGTATAACATCTCTCCTCATAGTACCACTGGAGTGTCTCCTTTTTCTTTATTAAGAAATAGGAATGTTCATACCAAGTTGTGTCCCAAGTGGTTATCTCAAAAGAATATCAAAGTTAATCTCGGTGACAGTGCATCAGAAAGTAATAAGTCTCACAATGTTAATTTGTCAAATAGAATTCTGCAAAAACAAAATGCCATGAGAGACAAACATGATTTTGGAAAATGTTTCAGTTCAGTTGATTTAAAAATTGGTGATTGGGTTCTTATTAAAAACCCAAAGAAAGTTTCAAAAGGACTTTCTAAGTTTTCCACTCCTGTTCAAGTAACATCTGTCAGTAAAGCATCCGCTTTACTTGGTAGTAGAGGGTGGTGGAACAAGAGAGCTTTAGTTCTTTTGACTAATTCTCAAGCACGCTCTTTACTAAATTTGTCAAAAGAACAATTTGATCAATGTGAATGGTCTTTTTGGTTAGATGTTCCTCTTTCTGACATTCCCTCCACGTTGTGTTCTTTTTCCGGTCAGACAGATCCTCAGACAGTTTCTTCTTCACCCTCCATTTCTTCTGAAGTTGGTGAGGAAGTTCTTCATCAAACTACTGGATCTTCTGTCCGATGCAGAAAATTACCTGTTAGATTCAATGATGATGTTTTGTGTTGAAATGTTATTTATTTTCCTGTTCTTTATTTTCTATTTTAATTTTGAGTGTCTCATTTAAAAAAAAAAACATTGTGAAGGGGGAGAAGTTGTGGTATATTGTTGTTGTGCTCTCGTGCTGTACTCAGCACGAGAACACATCTCTTGAGTATTCTTTCAATGGGGTTCTGTGTTCTTGTCGCTCCGTTCGATTCCAGTACTCTGGACAACGAAAGTCAGTTGCCTGGAGTCCTGGAGTTGAGCGGCGGCGTTCTCCGTGGGTGTCTACATTTACCTTCAATAAAGAAGATAACTTACAAGTTACCTGCTTCTTGTCCTCGTCTATCATACAACAGTGCTCCTAAAAACCTCACACCCGGCAACAAGAAATATCCCAGCCTGAGACGCCTGGCCTCAAAATGGCCGCCAGGCAGCTAAGCCTTCCACCAGTTATTATGAGGCCACGATCCCTTATCAGTCCCAAAAGAAACAGCTAGCCAAACGTTTGCCCTCGCTTGAACAGAGGGCTCATATCCCAACTTAGTTAAATACCACAATTACAGAATGACTGGCCTCCAAATGGCCGCCGCACTTGACTATGCCACCAAAGACTAGAGCGTGCAAAGCCCCAAGGGAACCCTACCACAAAATAAGAGACCAGTCGCCATGTCTACATTTAAGGGCTTCCCAGACCAAACGAGGGCTCCCTCCTAAACAAGAGCGCAGACCCTAGACTTGGAAAGACTTCTCCCTAGACCGGCTGACCCCAAAATGGCCACCATTCACGACTGCAACACCAAGAAATAGGGCCTGTCTAGCCCCAAGGCCCCCAGACTTAAAATCAGAGGCCTCTCACCCCCTGAGCTCTTCCTAGAAGTGTACCAGACTGGCGCTACAATGTGACAAAACCCTGAAAATAGCGCATCCTCTCCCTCGATTCTGCCTGACCCTAAGATGGCGTTCCCCCATCCCTTACTGTGCTGCTTCAGCTCCTAGGCTCCTGACACTTTTAAGGCACATAACTCTCTGGGTCAGGATCCCTTTGGCCCATAGTGAACTGAGAACCTTCTCAAGAGCTTGCAGCCCCACAGGAGACCCCACGCCCACTGCAGAGGCTGCCCGGTCACATGATGGCTGACCCAAGAACACCAAGAGCCAGAGCATACCCTCAATCAAAGTCCACTAACTTAGCGTCAGAGACAAGGACTATACCTAAGGGGGTCCCAGCAACCACCTACATGATCAAAAGTAGTTTTGGTAACTAGAGCTCAAGCCCTACACGGAGCTACCATCCCGCTCAGAATCCTGCCTAGCCCTACAATGGCCACCACACGACCATTGTTGCCCCGAGTCAAACTCTTAACTGGCCCAAGACCGACACTGACGACAACCTTTATCGCAACAACTAGCGCACTCTAGGCGGATCTGCCTTCCCCCCTCCTCCCCCACACTCTCTTTCAGAGGCCTGATCCCTCTGCACACAGAGCTCACACTATGGCTCTTGACTCGCCATCTGACCCCACCCAATCCCTAACCACCCATTTGAAACATCACGGCCTAAACTCATTCACTATAAACTTCCCCCACCTGTCTGCCAAAACGAAACAAAGCCTCAATCAGAAACTAATCCGACAACACAGAGAAACCCGATTTACAGACATCTACCACTCCTCCTCCAAAGGTCCGATTAAAATGGACCTAATTTTTCACACTGAGAGACCAGAAGTCTGGATCTCCTCCCTTAGAGCACCACTTTACATTGCCAAAACCACATCCACACCACACAGCTGCAAATTAACAGCCTTACTCCCTAATCGCTAGTCAAGAAGAGGGAGCACTTCCGTGACCATCTACACTAACGGCATTGTCCTCATTCTGGCAAACAACGAGAACCTTGAAGCCTTCAATGCCCTCTTCCCCACATTACGTTCCGCTCTCCCACACCTAGCCCGACCTGTTGCAATCCAATGCCCAGCTACAGTGAATAGGCCCCAACAGGAAACACAATCCACTCCACCCTTTACCCCCACTGTCAACCCCCCCAAGTCACCTCACACTTCAGTACCCCTGCTATCAATACTCCCCTTGTTGTAAATAATCAATACTCCACAACTCCCTAAGGAAAACACAATCCCACCCCCCACTCGGACCCTCCCACCGCAACATCAGGAACGAGCTCCGCCAACAGGGCTCCCTAGCCTCACTAGTTTGGGGACTGATCTCAGGAACTCTAATTCTTTTCATGACCCAATTCACCCCCCTCCCGGGTTTACAAAAGGGGACAACCTGCTCCACGCATTGAGCAAGATACAGCACTCCACAACCCCAACCTACACCACTCAAAGCGAATCCCCGCAGTCTGCCCCCACCCCCTCACATGACTCTGTGACTACACGACTCACCAACCCCGCCCATGACTCTGTGGCTACATGACTTGCGACACTAGAAAATCAGATAGACGTGATCGCCCGGGGCCTGGCCAAAATCCTCTCCAACCTGGATATGGCACGTAGACCACGCCATTCTCCCCCCTGGGCTCCCCCCACTTCCAACTCCAATAGCCACAAGAGTTACTCCTGGCTCTCAGAAACCCTCAAAACTCTGCCTCAGAGTCCCCCAAAACTGGACACGGAATCCAGTCCACAAACTACCTCAAAAATCGCAAACCTTCCAACTAGGGCCCAGAGACACTCATATACTGGTGACAAACCCCGACCTCAAGACCCACTAGAACAGAAGCAGCCATGTCGGACACTGAAGCAGCCGACTTAGCCTCCTCTTATGACTCACCCCCCTTTGACTCCCCAAATCCAAAATCCAGGTGATCACGGGTCCCCAAAGAGACATTCCCGGCACAAAACCCGAGACCACCCATCCTCACCACCCTACCTAGGGCGCCCATAGAAAAGACTCCCAACAACAAAGAGCTTTTCACCAATTGCTTGCTCATCAACTGCAGGTCGGCTTCACTGCATGCAACTGAACTAGCAGAGGCCATTCTCTCCCATGACATTGACATTGCGTTCATCACAGAGACCTGGCTCAATGAACTAGCCTCACCATGCTTAGACATGCTCGTTCCCCCTGGCTTTTCTATAATCAACAAAGACAGAAAAGACCAAAGAGGGGGAGGGGTAGCTATCATCCATAAAAACAACATGGCCATCTCGGAAATAGACTCATACAAATACAACTCTTTTGAATGCCTCTCAACCATCATCAAGACCAAAGACAATGGAACTTTACACTGCCATCTTCTCTATCATCCTCCAGGTAACACCTCCGCTTTCCGGGAACACCTATCTGACCTGATAGCTCATGGTGCGCTCGGAGATGCCAACAATCTAATCCTTGGGGACCTTAACCTGCGATCGAATGAGACTAACAACCCGCTGATCCAATCACTATCCAGTTTCCTAAGTGACAATCATTTAATCCAGCACTGCACTGAGGAGCCACCTTGGATGCCATCATCGCTCAAAGAAACACAATCACAATCAACCACATACTCCCAGTAGACTGGTCAGATCACCACATGATCTTATTTCATATCAATCAACTAATGCTCTGTCATACACCTATGCAAGACCCTCCCAAATGGTTGAGAAACGTCTCCCAGATCCCCGTGGGAATTCTTGAAGAGCGGATAGGTTCTCTTCTTCCTGACACCAACGACCACCTCTCCACAAATGAACTCACTGAGCGCTACAATGCAAATCTACTGTCCATGCTCGATCAACTAGCTCCCCTAAAGCTAAAAAAGAGCCGAGCCACTCCATTAAGATCCTGGTTCAACTCCGACCTCAACTCTGAAAGGAGAGAACTAAGAGCCAAAGAAAGAAAATGGGGGAATAACCCTACCTCCATCCTCCGTGTCAAATCAGCCTGTAGGATGTACAACAATCACATTAAAAACAAGAAATCCAGCTTCTTCCGCTCGGCGCTGGACCGTGCCAAAAACAGACCCAAGGAGCTGTATAGTATCATTCGACAACAAACCTCCAAGCCTGTGTCCTCCTCCATACAGGCTTCCAAAGAACTATGCGATAACTCTGCCAACTTCCTCAATGATAATATCACGAAAATCGAACTTTCATTGGACATCAACAACACGCACCCCACGAAGAGCATCTTGGCTGGACCGAATGATCTTTCTACTGGTTCCTCCGTCAATTACTGGCTAAGCTTCCATCCCATTCAGGAAACTGAGATAGTCAGACTGATCTCCTCCTCCAAACCCTAGACCCCATTCCTCCCCTACTGACCAAAAAACTGAAACACGCCCTAGCGCCTCTCTGGAGCACAATCATAAACAGCTCCCTGGAAAATGGAATCAATCCAGACTGCCTCAAAATGGGTCAGGTCACACCCCTGTTGAAAAAACTTGGCCTAGATATTACGGACCTGAACAACTTCAGACCGGTGTCGAACCTCCCCCTTCTTTCAAAAACCCTAGAAAGATGCGTATTACATCAACTAACCCAACACCTGGACAACATCAACCTCCTGGATCCCCACCAGTCCGGCTTCAGAAAAGGCTGTAGCACAGAAACCGCGATCCTCAACATCATCGATGATATCCACGGTTCACTAGACTCTGACCAATGCTGCCTCCTCATTCTCCTTGATCTCTCGGCAGCTTTTGCCACTGTAGACCACAAACTCCTCACAAGAGCCCTCCAAGAAAGAGCTGGTCTTGGCGAGGTAGTCCTCAAATGGTTTGCCTCCTTTCTGCACAATCGCACTCAAAAAATAAAAATAAAAAACTTCACTTCCGACCTCCAACAAGTCAACAACGGCGTCCCTCAATGCAGGTGCTATCACCGCAACTCTTTAACATTTACATGGAACCGCTCTCCAAACTACTTAGGAAAGCCAACATACGCTTCCATCTCTATGCTGATGACACCCAGATCTATCTGGAAACTACTTCTCTCAAAGACATTCAAAGACTCAATGATATACTGAGTGACATCTAGGACTGGCTGACATGCAACCACCTTAAACTAAATCCTGACAAGACGGAGATACTCCTCATCTCGAACAAGGAAGAGAACCCCCAAATTGCGGAATGGTTAAAAGCCATTGATGCGCTCAACGGGAATCTCACTCTAGCAGACTCTGTCAAATCTCTAGGCATCACCTTAAACCCAAAACTGAACATGACGAGACATATCAAGAAGTCAGCCAAAAGTGCCTT
The DNA here is from genome assembly GCF_964261635.1 of Lissotriton helveticus. NCBI lineage: Eukaryota > Metazoa > Chordata > Amphibia > Caudata > Salamandridae > Lissotriton > Lissotriton helveticus. Next base: position 1,405,122,633 of record NC_136057.1, on the reverse strand, counting down.
CCTTAACCTCAGACTACTGAACAAAATAAAACCCTTCATTCCGCCCAGTGATCTCAAACAGGTCACACAAACACTAGTATTGTCTCGAATTGACTATGGGAACGCAGTCCTCTCTGGAGTTCCTAAAGTGCATTTGGCTCCCATCAAGACAACGATGCATGCGGCTGCCAGAATGATCACCGGTATCAAGAAATTCGAACATACCGTCGTCATGCACACCGTCGACGAGCACACTATCGATGATGATTTTGCAGTTGACAAAGAAATCAGGGTCACCAACTATCTCATCGTCGACGGTCCCGTCAACGAGTTCTCCACAGATGAAATCAATGCAGATGCAATCCACACCATCCAGATTGTCTAGAGTGTTGCTGCGGCCTGGTTTACAAGATTTCACCTTTGCTTCCAAGTCACCTCCTATACTCAGAAGAAACGGATGATGAAGATCCCTTTGGGGCTGCTCATAATCCTTCCAAACTCAATGTCAAGTGTCAGGAGTAGAATGAGGACTATTATGATGAGGAGCAGTACTACCAACACTATCCTGTTCCTCCTGCTCAATATCAGCATTTTAGATATTATGTTGATCCACCAAGGCAAGAACCTGCCCAATTACCTTCCTCTCTTTCATTCAAGACTTTCAGGCCATGCTCACGGATTATAGGAAAATGTTCCAGTCACAAGAAGAACACATTATTGTGCCACCGCCTCCATCGACACCACCTGTAATACCACTTACTCCAACACTGTCTCCTCCTGCTACTCCTAGGATGACGCCACGTCCCATCATCCCAGTTCCTCCTAGAGAGAATCCCACCTCTCCTGAAGAAGAGCCTGAAGAGGGTCAAATCCACGGTCCTCCTCCAACTACTGAAGAATGGGATTCATATATTCTGCCTATACCGTCTACTCCTCCTTGTCGTCCTTCTGACTCACTTCCTGAGGACAGTGGAGGATTTCATAATTTAATGGACAGGGCTACATCAAGATTCCATCTACCTACAATAGTCAAACATTCAGATTGTTTCCTTTATGATTTTAAAGAGCAATAACAGAAATCTGTAAGATCTGTACCCATTATAGACAACATCTGGTAAGAAGGGCTTAATGTAATAAAATCACTGGCCTGTACTGCCGAGATTAGATAAAAAATACAGAGCGCCAGAGGCTTCCCCCGCATGCTTAACGGGCCATCCCAAACCGGATTCAGTGATCTCCCAAGCGGCTCAAAGACTATCAAAGAACCCTTCCACCTCCATCACGTCTCCCCTGGACAAAGAAGGGCGTCATTTGGATTCCTTCGGTAAGAGATTCTCGTCTATGTCTGCTATCTCTGTCAGGGCTGCTAATGCTTTAGCTATTCTGGAATGCTACGATCGGCTGATGTGATCCAAGATCGGAGCAATGATAGATGTTATACCTGACAAAAATAACCAGGAATTTCGTAAGATCTTGGGTGAAGGAGAGCGCACAGTGACTGAGATTATAGACTGTGCTATGGACATAGCTACAACTGGCTTTCTACAACTAGCCGGCCGATTTAAGACCCCAAGGATGGCGTAAGGCAACCTCCTTTCATCCAGAGTTACAATCAAAAGTATTGGACATGGCTTACGATGTTGAAAGTCTGTTTGGTAAACATATAGACAAAACTTTACTTGCCATAAAAAAGGATATGGACACGGCCAAAGCTTTGGGCACCCTACAATTTCGTAAAGTGCCCTTTTGGGAAGCACGAGGACGTGGATTTTTGGGCTATAGAAGCACTTTCCAGCGCACCCAGATGTATCAATCCTTTTAGCCGCAATATCATCAGGGTTACAAGGAGCAATACTTTCGGCAGCCAACTACAGCTGGTTGCTCCAGGCAAGACGCACGCAGGAAACCAGCCTCACAACCAGGCGACTCAGGTCGCCAACAGTGATCTTATCAGTGTACCAGCTGCTATACCCCCCATGTGTGAACATTTCCCAATTTATCCAACAATGGCGCAATATTACATTGGACAAATGGGTCTTGGATCTCATATCTTATGGTCACACTCTGGAATTCGTCCAGGGCCCACCAAACATTCCATCCAGGAGATCGCACCTCCTTGTCTTCACCTACTAAAACAAGAAGCGAAAAATATGCTACCGAAAGGGGCAATAGAAAGGGTTCCGGTAGCACAAAGAAGGAAAAGCTTCTATTCCAGCTTCTTCCTGCATGGTTACACTCTCTGACATCCTTCGGCGTCTTAACAGCGGGGACTACATGACATCGCTGAAGTTAGAGGATGCACATTTCCGTGTTCCTATACATCCCAAACACAGAAACGTTCTCTGTTTTACAGTGGCTGATACCCACTATTAGTTCCAAGTCTTACCTTTCGGCCTGAAATCCGCTCCAGGGACCTTTACCAAGTTTCTGGCCCCAGTAGCAGCTTCATTGCGGAATCAGGGTCTACAAGTGTTTCCATATTTATGACGATTGGATCCTGAAAGCACCATTGGCTTCTCAAGCGGCTGAAGCTATAAGAGATTGCATGGATCTGTTCCGCAGATTAGGTCTGTCTATAAACCAACAAAAATCATTGGTGTTTCCAAGCCAAACAATGGTTTTCCGAGGGGCCAACTTGGATACCATTCTCAACAAAGCTTTTCTCTCACAAGAAAGGCAGGAATGGTTGCAAACTTAGGCTCTCAAACTTTAAAAAAAAAAAGTACACTTCTGTGAGGACATACGCTGGGCATGCTCTTCTCAGTAATCGACCTATTGCCACTAGCTCGTCTTCACATGAGGCCCTTGCAAGAGGAACTACAGCGTTAATGGATTCAGACTACAGGATCCTTCGACAACATGATAACTATAACTCCATGCATAAGAAAGGTGTTCGAATGGTGGACTTTAAAGTCACATCTCTCAAAGGGCCTTTCATTTCTACCATTGATTCCAAAATTCATAGTCACCAGCAATGCGTCCAAGGAAGGCTGGGGAGGTCACCTTCAAGACCTTGATTCAGGGAAAATGGTCCTCTTCACAGCGTCAGATGCATATCCAACAGGCTAGAGTTGAAGGCCATCTTTCTCTCCCTGCAAGCTTTCCTCCCTCAAATAAAATGTTCATCTGTGTTGGTTCGGACGGACAACACCACAAGCATGTTTTATATCAACAAAAAGGAAGGACAAAATCTTTGACTCTGTCTCAGGATGCTGAACAACTCTGGAGCTGGCTGGCACTTCACAGAATATCCCTTAATGCAGAACATGTTCCAGAACTTCAGAATACTCTTGCCGACACCCTCAGGTCGCCAACAGTGATCTTATCAGTGTACCAGCTGCTATACCCCCCATGTGTGAACATTTCCCAATTTATCCAACAATGGCGCAATATTACATTGGACAAATGGGTCTTGGATCTCATATCTTATGGTCACACTCTGGAATTCGTCCAGGGCCCACCAAACATTCCATCCAGGAGATCGCACCTCCTTGTCTTCACCTACTAAAACAAGAAGCGAAAAATATGCTACCGAAAGGGGCAATAGAAAGGGTTCCGGTAGCACAAAGAAGGAAAAGCTTCTATTCCAGCTTCTTCCTGCATGGTTACACTCTCTGACATCCTTCGGCGTCTTAACAGCGGGGACTACATGACATCGCTGAAGTTAGAGGATGCACATTTCCGCGTTCCTATACATCCCAAACACAGAAACGTTCTCTGTTTTACAGTGGCTGATACCCACTATTAGTTCCAAGTCTTACCTTTCGGCCTGAAATCCGCTCCAGGGACCTTTACCAAGTTTCTGGCCCCAGTAGCAGCTTCATTGCGGAATCAGGGTCTACAAGTGTTTCCATATTTATGACGATTGGATCCTGAAAGCACCATTGGCTTCTCAAGCGGCTGAAGCTATAAGAGATTGCATGGATCTGTTCCGCAGATTAGGTCTGTCTATAAACCAACAAAAATCATTGGTGTTTCCAAGCCAAACAATGGTTTTCCGAGGGGCCAACTTGGATACCATTCTCAACAAAGCTTTTCTCTCACAAGAAAGGCAGGAACGGTTGCAAACTTAGGCTCTCAAACTGTAAAAAAAAAAAGTACACTTCTGTGAGGACATACGCTGGGCATGCTCTTCTCAGTAATCGACCTATTGCCACTAGCTCGTCTTCACATGAGGCCCTTGCAAGAGGAACTACAGCGTTAATGGATTCAGACTACAGGATCCTTCGACAACAAGATAACTATAACTCCATGCATAAGAAAGGTGTTCGAATGGTGGACTTTAAAGTCACATCTCTCAAAGGGCCTTTCATTTCTACCATTGATTCCAAAATTCATAGTCACCAGCAATGCGTCCAAGGAAGGCTGGGGAGGTCACCTTCAAGACCTTGATTCAGGGAAAATGGTCCTCTTCACAGCGTCAGATGCATATCCAACAGGCTAGAGTTGAAGGCCATCTTTCTCTCCCTGCAAGCTTTCGTCCCTCAAATAAAATGTTCATCTGTGTTGGTTCGGACGGACAACACCACAAGCATGTTTTATATCAACAAAAAGGAAGGACAAAATCTTTGACTCTGTCTCAGGATGCTGAACAACTCTGGAGCTGGCTGGCACTTCACAGAATATCCCTTAATGCAGAACATGTTCCAGAACTTCAGAATACTCTTGCCGACACCCTCAGGTCGCTAACAGTGATCTTATCAGTGTACCAGCTGCTATACCCCCCATGTGTGAACATTTCCCAATTTATCTAACAATGGCGCAATATTACATTGGACAAATGGGTCTTGGATCTCATATCTTATGGTCACACTCTGGAATTCGTCCAGGGCCCACCAAACATTCCATCCAGGAGATCGCACCTCCTTGTCTTCACCTACTAAAACAAGAAGCGAAAAATATGCTACCGAAAGGGGCAATAGAAAGGGTTCCGGTAGCACAAAGAAGGAAAAGCTTCTATTCCAGCTTCTTCCTGCATGGTTACACTCTCTGACATCCTTCGGCGTCTTAACAGCGGGGACTACATGACATCGCTGGAGTTAGAGGATGCACATTTCCGCGTTCCTATACATCCCAAACACAGAAACGTTCTCTGTTTTACAGTGGCTGATACCCACTATTAGTTCCAAGTCTTACCTTTCGGCCTGAAATCCGCTCCAGGGACCTTTACCAAGTTTCTGGCCCCAGTAGCAGCTTCATTGCGGAATCAGGGTCTACAAGTGTTTCCATATTTATGACGATTGGATCCTGAAAGCACCATTGGCTTCTCAAGCGGCTGAAGCTATAAGAGATTGCATGGATCTGTTCCGCAGATTAGGTCTGTCTATAAACCAACAAAAATCATTGGTGTTTCCAAGCCAAACAATGGTTTTCCGAGGGGCCAACTTGGATACCATTCTCAACAAAGCTTTTCTCTCACAAGAAAGGCAGGAACGGTTGCAAACTTAGGCTCTCAAACTGTAAAAAAAAAAGTACACTTCTGTGAGGACATACGCTGGGCATGCTCTTCTCAGTAATCGACCTATTGCCACTAGCTCGTCTTCACATGAGGCCCTTGCAAGAGGAACTACAGCGTTAATGGATTCAGACTACAGGATCCTTCGACAACATGATAACTATAACTCCATGCATAAGAAAGGTGTTCGAATGGTGGACTTTAAAGTCACATCTCTCAAAGGGCCTTTCATTTCTACCATTGATTCCAAAATTCATAGTCACCAGCAATGCGTCCAAGGAAGGCTGGGGAGGTCACCTTCAAGACCTTGATTCAGGGAAAATGGTCCTCTTCACAGCGTCAGATGCATATCCAATAGGCTAGAGTTGAAGGCCATCTTTCTCTCCCTGCAAGCTTTCCTCCCTCAAATAAAATGTTCATCTGTGTTGGTTCGGACGGACAACACCACAAGCATGTTTTATATCAACAAAAAGGAAGGACAAAATCTTTGACTCTGTCTCAGGATGCTGAACAACTCTGGAGCTGGCTGGCACTTCACAGAATATCCCTTAATGCAGAACATGTTCCAGAACTTCAGAATACTCTTGCCGACACCCTCAGCAGAATCAAAGACAACTGCCACGAGTGGGAGCTTGAACAAGACCAACTGGACAGGGTCTTCTCTCTTTGGGAGAAGCCAGCGCTGGACCTGTTTGCAACCCACACCAACTTCAAATGTTGGTTCTTCACAAGCAGATTCCCTCTCCCAAACTCTCGGGGGAATGCCCTTTCAATGTGTTGGTCAGGAATTTATGCTTTTGTCTTTCCTCCTATTCCACTGATACCCAAGGTCCTTACAAAAATGAAAGTGGAACTCTGCCAACTTCTGATAGCCCCCAGATGGCCCAGGCAGCACTGGTTTACAGAGCTTCTCCTCCTCTCGGAAGCCCAACCCATCCATCTACTACCGACACCAACCATGTTGACCAGGAACCAAGATCAAATGTGTAACCCGGATCCAGCGTCTCTTTGTTTGCATGCAAGGCTCCTTAATTTTTCGAACTTAAGGATTTGACAATTGCGCAAGAGTGTAAAGATATTATCGCCAGATCTTGTGCGGACATCACCAACAAAACGTACAGATTAAAATAGAAACGATTCTGCCTGTGATGTCCCGGAAACAAGGTGCATCCGTACCTTTCAACTCCAGAACAAATTCTACCATACCTACTGTCTTTGGCTAAAACTGGGCTGGTATATTCTTCAATTAAATTTCACCTTGCAGCTATCTCTCGATATAGACGCTCACCAAAACATCTATCTCTTTGCTCTACCAGAGTGGTACAACAATTCATGAAAGGCTTATTTTGTACTTATCCACATGTTCAAGCCCGCCCCCTGAGTGGCACTTGAACGTAGTCCTATCCCAATTAATGAAGCAACCCTTTGAATCCATCCATACGGCAGATATCAAGTATCTGACGTGGAAAGTAGCTTTCTTGCTCGCACTAACATCAGCTAGAAGGGTTAGGGAAATACAAGCCTTCGCCATAAAACATCCTTTCCTTTGTTTTACAGATGAAATGGTTATCCTCAGGACGAATCTGAAATTCATCCCTAAAGTTCCATCACAGTTTCATTCAAGCAAACCTGTCATTCTAAGGACTTTCATCCTGGATCCTTCAACACCTGCGGAACAAACACTACACACTCTAGACAGCAAAAGATGTCTTCAATTTTACCTGCAAAAGACTAAATCTATCCACAAGACAGATCAATTGTTCGTAGCATATGGACAAGGTCATCAGGGCACTGCAGTGTCTAAAATTACCATGCAAGATGGATAGCAGCCACAGCACAATTTTGCCAGAACAACGCGGGCAAGCCTTTGTCACGGACAGTAAAAGCTTACTCCACAAGGGCAGTCTCTACATCGGCTGCCTTGTTCGCTGGAGTGCCATTGGAAAGAATTTACAAAACTGCGACGTGGAAAACAACGCATACGTTCACGCAGCACCACTGCCTGGAAACGACTCAACGTGCTGATGCAGCAGTGGGAAAAGCTGTTCTACGTAATTTATTTCAGTGAGGTGAGCCTCTTTAATTAGGGGATTTTTTTTCTATTATCAGTTTTGATTTGTTTTAAAAAACAAACAAAATGTTTCTAGATTGTTTATAACGGTTGGTATACTGTTCAAGCTGACTTAGAGATGTTTATTTCACATGTCAACACCTTTATATGCAGCTACTTTTACCTCTGCACTTTCGTAATACTATAATTTTGTGTATCAATTTTGAAATATTAATGGTACTACCCACCATCCACTATGGGTTCTTATTTATTATACATTAATTCTTGCTATTCTGAATTAAGCAGGTGAATCTATCAAAGATACCCCAATATTGGATAAGAAATAAGTTACTTACTTGTAACTGCAGTTATCCAGTATTGGTATCTTTCAAAGATTCACATGTTTGAATAGTATAATTTACTATTCCAACTTCAGTCTGTGCAACAGTAGGGAATGTGTCAGATTTTAAATCCAACACCTTCTGCCCCCTAACGCAAGTTGTTAATCTGACTTGCGTTGTAATGGTATGCGTTGTAAAAACAAAGTCGTTGTAACAACTGCGTTCTTATGGCATGCGTTGTCTCGCATGTGTGGTAAACGATGTTTACCCTACCAGACAAGTGGGAAAGCTTTGCGCTGGCATTAACAGTTCTTCATTTCTGAAACGAAACTCAGCAAAGGGCATTTCTCAGAAATAGCAAGGATTTGTTTCGATCATCTTTCAAAATGGCGTCTAAACAGAAAATGGTGCAGCGAATGCAAACTTATTCAAGGCACTGCATAAGCAATAATGGCCTATTCTAACAGACCCTCCTTTTAGCATGAGCTAAAAACATTTTCTAATATGCAAAAATGAATTCGAGCAGACAGCATCATCATAACAATATCAATACGTCAGCAATTGATAGAGCATCAGAATTGAAAAACATAACTGGGGTGAGATTATGGGCACTCCTTACAATCAACTTTAGGAAATGGTACAACAAGAAGGGAAGAATCCTCAAATATCCCCTCGTCAATATTCATAAGATCATCAATTTCGGCCTGAAGCATCATGGCGGCATTTGTAACATGGGCTGATATCTTCTCTTTGGGCATGAAAACAGTAGCACAGTAAGAACAACAAGAAGGGAGACATTGTATGAGAATACAACAGAGCACTAATACCACAATAAGGTAAATCAGTGGTTGAAGTATCCAACCCCAACTGCCAAAAAGAGACCAATTCCCACTTTTCATTCCCTGTACATGTTCAATGATATCCATAATATGTTGCGCTATATTATTCTCGAAATCTTTTAAACCAACCACGCACTGGTCACCGACTACAGCGCATACACCATCACTCTTTGCTAAGATAAAATCTACTGCATTCCTAGTCTGTTCTGAATACACCCGCAAACTTTCTAACTGGGTAGTAATATCAATCAAGGCTGACACTGTGGTATTGGTTAGGATTTGTAGCTTACATCCAAAATATTCCCTAGCTGTCTCACCTATGTCCATGGCAGTATCACCCAATGTAAATATGGAAGAAAGGATGTATCCAAATGTAATTCTGTTACTATTGCTATTTACTTCCAAATCTGTCACCATTTTCACAAAATTCTTTCATTAAGGTCCTCCTTACCAATCTCGTTTCGGTTCGAGCATATTTACATGGAACACCCAATGGCAACACCATCCCAAGAGCTACATCATCAGTACCATTGTGGACATTGGACTAAGACCCATTTGATGGAAAAAACCTCGGGTATGCATATATCGGCCTGTCATAGTTTACTGCAGAGATCCTAGAGTTCATTCCGAAAGTGCCCAAATCAGCTTTGTTCACGGAACTGTATCTTTAAACAATATTATCCAGTAACAATCAATGTACAGTGAAGTTTCCATGCTCTTCAGTATGGGGCAACAAGCAGGATAATAACCAGCCTCCCGGGGTACTGTCAACTCTTTGTAATGCCAGTCCACCAACGTTCAATTCTTCGCTTCCATATAGAAATTATCACAATATGTATTGTTATCACACCCGGGGTAACCCATTCCTCGTGGCTTTTTATGATATGATACAAACATGGTCCAGGGTAAGTAAATCCGAACACTCCCCTTACTTCTGCAAAGTGAGGCGGTCGGGTGTATGTATAATTCACAAGTGACAAGGTTTATGCCGTTCAAAGGCTAGTGACAGATCAGGTGGGATAACTAACCATTCTTTTCCCAAAGAACCTTTTATGTGTCTCTACAAACACATTGGTCGGGACAGCCCTTTTATTGCGTCTCTGGAAAATTGCTTTGCCTGTACTATGTGTGGGTACACTGTATGCATCCTCCAAAAACCACGACACCCCACATAATATTATTATCACCAGTATCAAGTGAGCAACACATGCTATTTTACTCCGCTTTGATCAAATCACATAACGTTGTATAGTAACAATTGGCTGCTCCTCCTCAGTAACTTTCATGCCAAAAAGATGCAAAGTGAATTTGAAAAAGAAATGCAAAGAAAATATAAATGTTCCTGTGGTGAGTTGGAGAAGCAGACCAGGACAAACAATTAAGTGTTCACTATGGGCTGTTTAATTTTTAATTGAAACAAGGAACTATGGGAACTGTGGGCTGGCTGCCGGTCTTCTTTTACTCTCTGTCCTTTGAGGGTAGGGGGGAAGGGGCTTCCGACTTCTTCTTCTTTCAGGCTTTGGATGAGTGCCTCATTATGACCCAGTGGAGCATGTGGGGGGAGAAAAAAAAAACACCCGGTAAGGGTAATGTCCTTATGTTGGTATCTGTGTGCGGGTTGCAGGGGGGAGTGTCAGGGGTTAACACCTGTTACCGTCACCAATGAAGCAATTGCAGTAGTAGCAGGAAGCACTCTAGGCGTAGTGGAGCCCTTCAATCTCCCGTCCCAACTATAATACCTCCCCTACGACTCTCACCCTCACCCGTATTGGCGTCACACTGCTCCAGGGGCGGAGGGTCTCGTGTAGGGCTTCTCCCTGTTTGTCCGACAACTCCGGGTTTATGACCAGTTGTTGTAAAGTGGTCTCTGAGTATGTCACCTGATCAGTTGCGTGTACATCTTTGGAAGAGGGACCAAGCCACTTTTTAAGTAGGTTTATGTGATACAGCTTGTGCGTTTAGCGCTGACCTGTATTTGATATGATGTCAAACTTGCTTTTTGTACAACTTTGTATGGCCCTACGGCTAGGTATTGCCACTTTTTTCCCCTGTTATAGAGCAATTGTTGTTTTACCTTGGCCTTTTCTAGATTGGCATCTGCAAACTCCCTCAGTTTATGTAGTCGAGTGTGGAGGCTATTAGTGTATTCAAAAAAAGATCTGGTCTCCTCCTCTTTTTCATTTTCCCAGACCTCTTTGGTGATTTCTAGGAGGCTCTGGTGTTCTCTTCCATAAAGAAGCTTAAACGGAGAACACCCAAAACTAGTTTGGGTTTGCCTTCGGATGACATGCAGAGCTAGAGGGAGTAACATGTCCCACTCCCGGCCCTTCTACGGTCAACAATTTTTTTAAGGTCAGTTTTAAGTTGGCATTGTAGCACTCACATAAGCTGTCCGTCTGCAGATGGTAAACAGAGGTTTTAATATGTGATATGTCTAGTGACTTACAGACCTCCTTCATCAATTTGGAAACAAAAGGGGTGCCCTGATCCGTGATTATCTCATGGGGAAAACCTATCCGGGAGAACAGTTCAAGCAACTTCTCTGGGAGGGGTTGTAGAGGGACGGCTGGGGGTTTATACGGGGTTTTCTTCTGGCACACTTCACATTATTGACAGAAACGGGTGACATGGGAAAATATCCCTGGCTAGTAGAAGTGTTGTAACCGCATCTGCATGGTCTTTTGTGCCCCCCATGACCTACCAATAGATGCAAGTGTGCAAAGAAAAGGGCCTGGTCATGAAAGGCCTGAGGTACCACTAACTGCGGTTCATCTCCCTGTCTTCCCACCCTGTATAGTAGGTCGTTCTTAATCTGAAACAAAGGGTAAGTGGGGTTGTCCTGAAGGGTAGTCTGACGGGCATGCTCCCAAGCTGGTTCAAGGGTCGGATCATTTTTCTGAGTGTACCTAAACTCTCTGTCTGCAATCCAGGGGGCCTGGGTTAATAGGGAGTGGTGTGGCTGATCTTGGGGTTTGAGGAACTGTAGCTTATCCTTTAACATGAGAAGGTTATCTTGACCTATGATAATTTGTTCCAGAAGGAAGGGTACAACGCCAAGCTTGGCTTTTAGCGTTTGTCCTTCACGTAGGGATATTGGGAGTTTTACTAGGGGATAGACACGCCTAATAGGTACAGTCTCCCCTGTCAGTCTGGATCTGAAAGAAACAGGTTAGTGTTAGATTCCTTACCTTAGAATATCCCCAGGCGTCAGACTGGATCCGGAAAGTTTTGCGTAGCAGTACCCCTGCCCGTCGGTAGGTGTCGTCTGCTGCTCCGTATCCGTTGTCGGGGTCGTGATCGCCGGGATGACGTCGTCGGAGCACTTAGACGCCGCCCTCGCGCGCTGACGTCAGTTCTTCTTTTTTCTGCGCAAGCAAGCGCAGATCCAGGAGGAGCAGTACTCTTAGTCATTTTTTGACTAACTTTTTGATCTATTTTGGATCACTTCTCGAGGCGATCCTTGACTCGTGGTGCCGGTTGGGATGCCCGGATTCAAACCCTGCGACGATTGTCACCGCTTGATGTCGGTGACCGACCCCCACCATCGGTGCCTTTAGTGTCTCGGGCCGACCACGATGACAAGTCGTGCCCAGACTGCCGGGCCTTGACCTTGAAGGCTAGGCGGGAGCGGTCCCATAAGCGTCTCAAGCTCCGGCAGTCGGCCCCACGCCGCTCGAAGCCCCGGTCCAGGAGGGGGTCGAGGGACCGGTCACGGGGCCGCAGTCATCGCCGCTCAATGAGTCAACACCACTCGTCGGGCTCCAAGTCCTCAGGTAAGTCGAGGCACTCCAAAAAGTAGTCGAAGAAGAGTCATCGCTCTTCCGACTCCCCCCGACACTCGCGCAACGCGGCCGGTGGTTCGGGCGACACCGCCCACGCGGCTCCGCCGGAGCCACAAGCGCCGCGTCCAGCTCCATACCTGGGGGTCCCTGGGCTACAAGGAGATTAGTGCTTTTCTCACGGACATGAGGTCGCGCTTCCATCTGTCGGAACCCGCCGAGGCGCCTTCGGGCCAAGCGGGTCCGTCTGGGAGCCCTAGCGGGCCGGCGGCTCCGGTCCCGGTGCCGTCGGGTGCTTCGGCCCTGGTGCCGTCGACAACTCCAATCCCGACGCCTCAGGATCCTCAGGATCCAGGCCTGGATCCGTGATGTTGCCAGTCGACCTTACCACACCAAGGGTGCCGCCCTCGATGCCGTCCCCGGACGATGGCGTCCCTGGTTCCAGCCCCGGTCCGGATCCGGCGCCGCCCGGCGCTGTCTTCGACGCCGATCGGTGAGCCCTTCCCCGACAACCCGGCTCCATAATTTTTTCTTGACTATCAGGAGATGGATGACGAGGGGAACTGGTAGGGGTCTGAGGACCCTCTGGCACTGCAGTGCCAGTTGAGCCAGGACTGGGCAGACGAGCTGGGGGAGGCCAGTGGTCTGGACACTTCGCCCGACACTGGATTTGTCTCCCCTCCTACCGTGGCTACGGAGGAGGAGACTGCTTACAGCGTGGTGTTGACTAGGGCAGCCAAGGCCTTGGCTCTTCAGCTCCCTGTCTCGGCCGTGAGGACTAACCTCCTCACTGAGGTGCTCAAACAGCAGACAAGCTCCTCGGAGACTCTTCTGCCATTTAACGAAGCCCTCACTGACGTTCTGGTGGGCACCCGGTCCAAGCCCTCTACGGGCCTTCCCGTAGATCAGAACGTGGCACGATGCCACCGCCGGGCTCCGGGCGACCCCAGCTTCCTGTCCGTTCACCCCACCCCCGGGGCGGATTTTTTGCTTGGTTGCGGCGCGCGGCGTGATGCACGGCGTTCACTTTCCGTCATTAAGCGTTTGCCGAGTTGTTTTTCTCGATCATATTTTGCGAGTGCTGCGCCATTTTGGATCTTGCTGCGTGATCCCGCGGGAGTTAGGCGCCCGCGAATACGTAATCGCGGCTTGCCACCTTGCACAGCACACCTCGCGAGAGTTCGCAATTGCGAACACGTAGTTGCGGCGGAAAGGAACAATCTCGCACTCGCGAAATAGAGATTTTGCAATTCTGCACAAGAAATCCACCAGCAAACAGGATAAACCTTCAGAAAATGATGATTTTTATCAGAATCACTCCTCAGGTTGACATTTGCATGGCCTTTTGTTTTGCAAGGAGTCCATTTTTTGGGGGGGGAGGGAAGGAAGTGCCCCACAGTCTCCAACTTCCTGTTCCTGTCCAGCAGGCTCCTCCCAGTGCTTTGTCCATCTCCTGGTCACTTTCATTTGGATCTGGAGCTGGAAGGATTACTTTTTGTGGGTGCTGCTGGATATTTGGATTTGAGGCCTTTTTGACTTTCTTTGGATCACTTTTGGATTAGAAATCAACTTTCACAAGTAAGTTTGGTTGGGGCATTACAGTTGCTGCAACTACAATTTTGGAACTTTTTCAGAACATTAAATAAATTATATTGTGGGTAGCCACAGTATCCAGTAGGACCAGGGTTGGTTATGCGTGCATGATACAACTGTTTTGTTGAATTTAAACACCATTGAGGCCATGGATGGGCTGGGATTGTGCTTATTTTTGTTGTTTTTGTCGTTTTTTGGGGCTGCTGGTGGGGCCTTTTGCCCAGGGGTGCCTGTGGTGTGGTCTCACTCTCTTTAATGTAAACATCATGGATGGCATTGGATTGTGGTGATTTTTGGCTGTTTTTCTGTTTTTTGGGGGTGTACTGTTGATGTGGACTGGCCATGTGGGTGGTGGTGGTGGCCATCTTGAGTGCTGGCTGGTACAGGCAACATGTGCTTGGGGTGCAAGGGGCCATTTTGAAGAGAGGCAGTGTCTGAGGCCTGCACTTATTTTGCCTACTTTTCATCCATTATGCCCAGGGGTAGTGAGTGTTGCATGGGCCTAGTCTTTCTGAGGGGAGTGAGTGTTGCATGGGCCTAGTCTTTCTGAGGGGTGTCTTCTTGAATTTAAACACCATTGAGGCCATGGATGGGCTGGGATTGTGCTGATTTTATTGTTTTTTGTCGTTTTTTTGGGGGCTGCTGGTGGGGCCCTTTGCCCAGGGGTGGTGAGTGTTGCATGGGCCGAGTCTTTCTGTGGGGTGTCCTCTTGAATTTAAACACCTTTGAGGCCATGGATGGGCTGGGATTGTGCTGTTTTTTGTGGTTTTTGTCGTTTTTTTTGGGGCTGCTGGTGTGGCCTTTTGCCCAGGGGTAGTGGTGCATGGACTGAGTGTGCCTGTAGTGTGGTCTCACTCTCTTTAATGTAAACATCCTGGATGGCATTGGATTGTGGTGATTTGTGGGTGTTTTTCTGTTTTTTTGGGGTGTACTGTTGATGTGGACTGGCTTGGGGTGTAAGGGGGGGCCATTTTGAAGAGAGGCAGTGTCTGAGGCCTGCACTTATTTTGCCTACTTTTCATCCATTATGCCCAGGGGTAGTGAGTGTTGCATGGGCCTAGTCTTTCTGTGGGGTGTCTTCTTGAATTTAAACACCATTGAGGCCATGGATGGGCTGGGATTGTGCTGATTTTATTGTTTTTTGTCGTTTTTGTGGGGCTGCTGGTGGGGCCCTTTGCCCAGGGGTGGTGAGTGTTGCATGGGCCTAGTCTTTCTGTGGGGTGTCCTCTTGAATTTAAACACCATTGAGGCCATGGATGGGCTGGGATTGTGCTGTTTTTTGTGGTTTTTGTCGTTTTTTGGGGGCTGCTGGTGTGGCCTTTTGCCCAGGGGTAGTGGTGCATGGACTGAGTGTGCCTGTAGTGTGGTCTCTCTCTCTTTAATGTAAACATCCTGGATGGCATTGGATTGTGGTTATTTGTGGGTGTTTTTCTGTTTTTTTGGGGTGTTCTGTTGATGTGGACTGGCTTGGGGTGTAAGGGGGGGCCATTTTGAAGAGAGGCAGTGTCTGAGGCCTGCACTTATTTTGACTACTTTTCATCCATTATGCCCAGGGGTAGTGAGTGTTGCATGGGCCTAGTCTTTCTGTGGGGTGTCTTCTTGAATTTAAACACCATTGAGGCCATGGATGGGCTGGGATTGTGCTGTTTTTTGTGTTTTTTGTCGTTTTTTTGGGGCTGCTGGTGTGTCCTTTTGCCCAGGGGTAGTGGTGCATGGACTGAGTGTGCCTGTGGGGTCTCACTCTCTTTAATGTAAATATCCTGGATGGCATTGGATTGTGGTGATTTTTGGGTGTTGTTCTGTTTTTTTGGGGTATACTGTTGATGTAGACTGGCCATGTGGGTGGTGGTGGTGGCCATCTTGAGTGTTGGCTGGTACAGGCAACATGTGCTTGAGGTGCAAGGGGCCATTTTGAAGAGAGGCAGTGTCTGAGGCCTGCACTTATTTAGCCTACTTTTCATCCATTATCCCCAGGGGTAGTGACTCAGTGTTGCATGGGCCTAGTCTTTCTGTGTGGTGTCTTGAATGTAAACATCATGGATGGCATGGGATTGTGCTTATTTTTCTGTGTTTTTCCATTGTTTGGGGTGTATAACTGAACTGATGTTCCTCTGTCTTCCATTGCTTTTAGGTGTACAAGACTCTAGTGAACCACCAGTGCCAGGAAGAAGTCCTGCAGCGGTGTGTGTGTGCAGCATAATGTCACGCAACGTCACGTCTGGACACAGACAACTCTGCAACTCGTGCAACTGCTGCCTGCTGTTCTGAAGAAGATGGCCCCAAAAAAAGTTACCCGTAGCTCCTCTAGCAAGAAAGTTGCCAGTAAGGAGCAGAAGAAGCAAGTTACCAAGGAGACCGGTGTGCCGGCCGCCCCTTTTTTTGGGAGTAAAAAAAAAGTATGCCTGCAGCAGTGCTTTTTTGCGGGTGGGTCGGCGGGTCTCTTGGGGCATTCCTGTGAAGGTCTAATACCGGATAGAAGTGTTTAGGACAAAATCCATAAGGAAAAACCTTTTGGCACTTTTTGTAACTTAGGGTTCGTTAGGGTTAGCCCTAGCAGCAGGATTGCATGTGTTTCAGGGTGTTCTATTGCAACTCAGTTCTGGGGTGTTAGAGCACCCTTGGAGCGATGCTGGCTATGGATACTTTTGCTTGCTTGCAAGTGGTTTGAATACAATCCACGGTGGGTAAGGGTGTATTTGGGCCTAATTTTACTTTCAAAGTACGTTTTGTCACCATTTTTCTGCTAGGCCTCGTTTTTTGAGATCTGATTGGGGGTCTTCTACATTTTTGCGACTGGCTTTAGTAAGGGTCTTGGTGGGAGCATTGCTGGGAAGGTCAAATTTTGTTCTAAAACACAGTTTACAGTACACCTAGCTTGAGGGGAAAGATCCGCTAAATTATTTTGGCCATACTTATTTATCCTTAAAAAGGTGACTCAGACAGAGTACGCAATTTCAAAAATATTGTACTGACTATTAGGGAAATCAAAGTGTGACTTTTTGCACCACACTGCGTACATACCTTATATTTATTTATCAGTGGTATTGTAATAGCACTTCCTGTTTTCCGTTCAATAATTACAGGCCGGGTTTCAGTCAACATCCGCCAGGCAGGCAGTGGACAGGGTGTCTTCTGTCAGTGGTCACCAACATTGATGGACGAAGCGTCAGCTGGAATGGAGGAGTGCCGCTAATAAGAGGAATTGTTTGCTGCATGCAACTTACTTACCAAATTCAACAGGACAACTCCAACAACATACAGGATACAGATACAGTATCCATTGTTTTCTTCTATGAGTGTGACTGCATGTGGTTAGCTTTAGTTTGTACCCAAAGATTTCTTTATCTTCAATTATTGTTTGTCCATGCTGTGCTTTTTTTTCTTATCTCAACAAAACCTACCCAAAAAGAAACCCCCATTCCCATCCATTTTCCAAACCCTAACCCTCTTCCCCCGGGCTGTGTGGTTTTGCTTGATGTCTGACTAAATGACATCAATAATTCCACACACTTGCTGGGGAGGATAAGGTCATAGCAACAGGCTGGTGAAGGAATACGAGGATATATTCGAGACTTACTCAGCTTCAGTACTATTTCTTGTAGTAGTAGGAGCCAATGTCAAATAAATTCAACGCAAGTACTAGTTATACTTGCAATACTTTACCATTTGTTAGGCTACATTGTGGCACTGTTCTAGTGTACTGTCACCTGCTATATTCTCGATCGTACCGTAACCGTTGTAATGCTACAGTAAGGACAAACCAGGTTTCGTTTTCTTTTTTTCCATAGGCATGCAACTGCCACTGTGTCACACCACTAGTACCACCGCAATGAGGAAATGACATCCGCCCAGGATTGCCAACCTTAATCCCCATTTCACGTGGAGACAGCCCTGGGCCTAGCCCTAATTTCTAACACAAATTACAGGTAAGATAAGCGTTTGGTAGTATAATGGAGTATTAGGACTAGACGAGAGATTGACGGTAGTACTACTAAAGTCCTAGGACTCTTCAGGAAAACAAACTTACTGTTACACCCCCACCCACCAGACTGAAAAGCAGTAAAAAACAGGTATGGTCAGATAAAGTTTAAAAAAGTATATTTATGTAGCCCTAACAAAATAATCTCCCTCAAGACCCTCCCTAACCCCAACGATTGTCTTTGAAAAGTCCCAAAAAGAACCCAACTCCCAAATCCCACCCCCCAAAAGTCTCTAAAAAAAGGGCAAGGGACACTCCACTACTGGAGGGTGCTGGTGAATTTTGCGGCCAGGGCATCATACTCCTTGCGGAGGGTGGCAAGGTCGAAGCGGAGGCCCTCCACCAAGTTCTTGTACCTAAGGACCTCCTGCTCCAGGTAGGACATTCTGACTCCTAGGCGGCGCTGGCGTGCTTTGCAGCTCCTGTGGGGGGCAGCTGGTCTTTTTGCTGCTTGGCGGTGGCGGTTGGCTTTGTTAGCCCGGCTCCGTACCGCTGGAGCACTGCGCTGGCTGGCAGCCCGTGGGGTCACGGAGGAGGATGCAGCTGTCCCAGTCGAGGATGTTGTGGTTGCACCGGTCGACTGCGTGTCCTCCTCCTCCTCCAGGGCCACCAGCCGCCGATATTCGGCTACAGTGGCATCCAGCCTCCGTTGCCGGGCCATTCGAGCCTGCTCCCTCCGTGATGTCGATTTGGAAGGAGCAACTAGATGAAGAAAGAAAGACATACTCTGTAACCAATGCTCCTTAACATTAATAACACAAAGTGATTGAGCCGAAAGTTGTGTCACAGTACAAGTAGCAAATTGAAAGCACAGTACATAACTATTGAGGAAAGTATCTATCTAACCGCCCACTTCTGCATCCTTGCTCTAACATTAGTGGTAGTTTAATGAACAAATTCTACGACCACTATGGACTTCCATTACAGTCGACTATGACAGTACACCAGTCTTATTCTTCTTCTTCTCTCTTGTTTAGGAAAATTGGTACGTTATCTTATGCAAGCCGGCAGAATGCCAGCGCAGTGAACTTGCACCCGAGAAAAACAGACGCACACCATGATGAGTGAGACAGACTTGCGTTACTGTACCGGTCCAGTACATGCAGGCGGTGAAGCTATTACTTTTCTATTACGGGTGGCACTGAGAATACTCTGTTACAAGGGCTACTGCTTAATTAATTTACCTTTCACCCTACAGTGCAAATGAGTACTAGAAAAGGAAAATGAAGAAGCTAAATAATTAGATTATCTATCACTTCACCTGGGATGTATTTGATAACATATGGGATGACTTTAGGTGCTTTGCTTATTATTGAGTGAACAGTGATACACCCACACATGAATGACGTACTACTACTAAACTAAAGTTATTAAGAGAGGTACGGAGTGTCCACCGTAATAACCGGATATATCACAGCTAAGTCGAAGTACATTTAGAGGAGGCTACTACCTGGTTGATTTATAATACACCCGTGCAGAAAGCACACTATGCAGTCTTCAATCTCAATAAGTAAGGAATATATAGCTTACCTCTTCCCGCCACCACCGTGCGAACCCTCACAGGAACGTCCGGCACTTGTACCGCCTCCTCCCCAGAGTCCGCGTCCAACACCACCACCTCCGCGCTGGCCCCGCCACCAGATGTTCCACCTACAAAGTACATTTAAGAATGTTAGAATACACCACTCACTACTATATAATATTTGGTCTAGGAGGAATAAAGAAATGTTAAAAAAAACGAAATACATGTAATAATTTGTAACTGTCTACTCTAAAGTAAAAATGTCCCTTTTTCCAGGGAAGGCTGTTGTCTTGCTGCACTTTTTGGCACAACTGATGAATGCTTGCTTTTTATTTTTAACACACAACACTTTTTCTCCTAACAGAAGCTTGACTTCTAAGAACACGATCAGGGTCAAGCTCAAGTTCAAACCAGGTGAGAGCTCAGCTCGACCACAAGAAATGTGTCCAATTAATCGTTAGCACTAAGCACTTTTCCATTTGAAGTTAAACGTTTACTTTTATGACAAAGTTGATTTTAATAATTGTGTTTAGTTTTAATAAAGCTTTTAAACTTAAATAGACTCTGTGGTTTTTGGTATGTATGTATGTATGTATTTTAATGCTTATTAAGCGCAGCTGTCACCCAGCGGGTATCCTGGCGCTGAGATCAGTTCCACCATCTGGTCTACAATTTATTCTGCTCTAGGGAAGAGATAGGTTTTAAGGTCCCTTTTAAATAAAATCAAATTTTGTCTGCTCCTCAGTGTTAAAGGTAGAGTGTTCCACATTGTGGCGGCCGTAAAACTGAAGGCGCGGCCGCCCATTCTCACTCTGTTTATTCTTGGGATTTTCACTAAGAAAGCTGAGGCGGATCTCAGGGGTCTGGCAGCCTGATACCACGAAAAGAGGCTTTGCAGTGGTATTGGTCCTTGACCATGCAGAGCTCCAAAAATCATGCATAAAGCCTTATAGGAGATCCTCTGCTGGACCGGTAACCAATGTAAGACTGCCAGAGCTCCGGCAGAAGAGGCCTCCAGACTAGAGTGGATGAGCTAAAGGTTTTGGAATTTTTGCAAGCATGAGTGCCTCTGACACTTCTTGACTGTGACTCCGTACTCTTGTCCTGCGTAGGATAATCTAATGATCATTGTGGATCAATCATCGGTGACTTAGGGAGCTAAATGACTCTGCCACACTATCTAGTCAGTAAGGAGATTGGGGGTTCTTCAAAGTCTGATATCACTGAGGTATGTGGAAAGAAAGTCTACATGCGCCTATTATAATTGATAAACAATGCACTATTTAGTGTTCATAGTTCGGTTTGTGCAGATTTGTCCCTGCAACAGTAGTAGAATGGATTGTCCTCCTATCCAAACCAAAAGTAAAGTAGTATCTTATTCTTTCTTGGTGGTCATTCCCCTTTTTATTGTTGGCAATTGTCAAAGCATAAACATTTAGAAGACTTGAAAAGACATTATGGACAATCCCAGAGGACTGCACTCAGTGCATAGAGCTATTGCTGACTAGAATGGGAGTCCAATGGAATTGTCAAATGTGCAATCTTAGTTAGCTACACACACAGACTAATAAGAATAATCTAGTAATACCACAGGGAGTCATAGTCGAGGCAGGATAAGAATTTAGATCCAGTCTACAAGAAGATCAAAGACGATTTTGAAAAAATCGAATGAGGAACGCTAGGAAAAAATAGGTACTCTTTATTAAAATTAAAACTTACTGGGGCCAGCAAAGGAGCCCTTGCCTGCCCGATCCTGGCCTGCATCCTCCTGAACAGCACCCTCCTCCTCCTCCTCCTGTGTCCTCTTGCCATTGGGGGGAGCTGATGTACAACATGAAAGAAAGAAAGACCAGAAAACATGGATGAGATTTGTCAACCAAATCAAACATTTCAAAAGAACAATAACAAAATATTTTGGAGAAATAGCAAATAGATAGACAACTATTCCACGGGATATATTGACCTATCTCATGTGGTATACTACGTTATTCGTATTGCCTGATTTGCGGACCATTGGCTTTCAAAGTTCCTATGTAACTCAATAAACAGACTACTAAAAAGGTTTGCCTAGGCCTGGCAGGCAGCAGTCCGCAGCACGCGAAGTGACAGACAAAGTCCATCCTGCTTGCAGATCAGTGAATACTCAAACTATCAATCCACCGACCACCACCACTATTTCTTCTTATAGCCATGTGTCTAAAGGAAGGACTGGACTTCAGTCTGTTGGGGCTGATTTAGAAGTCCCTTGCGGCTCATTTTCCTCCATTGTTGCGTGACTTTTGTGACGCAGCGGCAGAACAAAAGAGTCGCCATGGTGCGGCATATATAAAAAAAAACGCATATGGGAGATGCATCACGTTGTAAAGCCCTGCGCCATCAGGGGGCGTTCCGGCGCAAGGGAGGGCGTTCCTGCGCAGGAACGAATCCTAAAAGTGGCTGAGGGAAATCTACAAGATGTCAATCAGTCACTTTTAGGACAATGATGCGTGACTCAAACCCTGCGTCTGCTTGAAGCCGACGTACGGCTTGATGCAGCATTGGGGAGATAGGGCACCCCAGAGCATTGCTGGAGCTGCGCCATCGTTGGCACGCAACTCCAGCAATGCGCCGCCTTTACGGCACAGATGCGTAAGGCTTCTGTGACGTTTTGGGCCAATGGGTGGTGGTGGCATGGCGCACAATTACTGCCGCATCCCTGCTACTTTGCAGGGATGCGCCGGTAATTGAAAATATGACCCTTAGTGTCTAGCATTACGCAGTTCTTTACACTACACTCATACATAAGTTCTCAGGCCAATGAAATGAACACAAAATACAAAACAAATAAGCATAGTAGCAAGCAAGGCTACTGAGAAGGAGAGCAGTGCACCTGAAATGCATAGAAGATTTTGAAATATAATTTACCTACAATGTAATCGGCAGCATTATTGCTCTTGGTAAAGAACAAAGATTTGCAAATAACAGAGCCGGATAAAACAGATTAGTGATGAAATAGCTAGAAATAGCTACTACTACTCACCAAGCCCGGGGACCTCTACGCCGAGCGCGTCCAGCAAGTCCCGTTCCCGGTCCATGACATCCGTCCAGCGGTGGGTGGCCTGGTTATAGGTTCGCCGGACCCCAGAGAGCTTAAACATGGCCCGGCACACCTTCTCCCAACGCTTCCGGCGCTCCCGGATGCCATAGCCGGTTGCGATCTTACCGCCTCCCAGGATCGTCTTGGGGAGGCGGCGCTGGACGTGGAAGATGAGTGCGGCCACCTCCTCCGCGCTAAAGATCTCCCGTGGCATCACTTCCTCCCCCCTCAAACGCCCGCACGGGAGCCGGGCACGGGGTGCGGGACCCTTCCCCTTCTCAGGGTGCTTCCCGGCTCCCTTTACCATGGTCTGGGCAGAAATGAGTTAAATAATAAAGAAGAAATAGAATAGGGAAGAAGAAAAGAAAAGAGTTTCAAAAAGTAGTTTAAAATTAACAAAAAGTAGCAGAAAACACAAAAATATAGAGCTAGAAAAATAGAGGGATAGATAATAAGTAAAATAGATCAAATAAACTTCAAACAAGCAAAGGATGGCAGAGATTCAGAGAGGATACAGAAAGCATGCCCAGAACCATAGCAATGAATGAGAAACAAGATGGCCGCGCCCATTCACGACCGCGTGGGTAAGTTCGCGCGAGATTTTCCTCGCGATCACGCGCGAAATTGTACTAGCGAGCAGCACACTTTGCGAGATTACACATAGCGGCCTTAAACGGAATTACGTCAAGCAAACAAGATGGCCGCGCCCGTGTACGACCGCTAGGGTAACTTCGCAAACGTATAGCTACAAGCGCCTTGCGAACACGCACAAAATCACGCGAACATACACGCCGGCAAAAAAAAAATAGTGTATTCGCACGCATTCGCGGCTTCCGAAATCGATCTCGCACGGATTCGCGCCCCGCAAATCGCGCGAAATTGCAGAAAAACGATTTTTGCTAAACTGAAAGCAATCAGCAGGTGCAAAAGTTCAAACTTAACATTAGTAACCATTCACTCTAGTGCTTCCTGAGGGGCCCCTCCAGAGTTCAGTTGCCTATTTGCAACTATTCCATGACCCTGCTATGACCCAAACAGCAGGCTCATAGAATAGCTACAAGTAGACCATAAAGGTCCTGTGAAAAAAAATTGCACTGCAACAGAAAGCAAATTACAGATAAGGAAGGAAGCAGGTGCCAGCCAGACTGGAAGTTTCAAAATTACTGACACATTAATCACCCCCTAATTAATTCATGGCAGTTGAAGAAGGGCAGGTGTGCTTGCTTTCACTGCAACAGAAAGCAAATTACAGATAAGGAAGGAAGCAGGTGCCAGCCAGACTGGAAGTTTAAAAATAAGTGATTAATCAACCCCAAATTAATTCATGGCAGTTGAAGCAGGGCAGGTGTGCTTGCTTTTTTTCACCCCCATAATCTACAGTGATAAACAAACCTAATGGGTGGCAGTGAGGATGTACCAGAGGGTGGCATGGGTGTACCAGAGGGTGGCAGTGGTGAAACAGAGGGTGCTGTGAACCTGTGATGATAAACCAGACGTAGAAACAACATAGTCGCGGCCGTTGCGAGCCGAAAAGTAAGTTCGCAATTGCGAAATGGTCCACAAATCCTCGCGAACGCTCGTCAACACAAAAAACGTAAAAATCCGCTAATCCGCGAGAGTTCGCGGATTTTGCGGATTGCGAATCCGTAAATACGCAAATTCGCGTATGCGAGATCCGCTAGATCCGCCCATGCTTATAGAGAAGTAAGTAATGGTGAAAACCCTGCCCCGGGTACATCTATTCTCCCGGGTAATACTCTTCCTCCACCAGTCTCAATGCCTTTTGTGCCCCCTTCGACTATTGTGCCACCTAGTACTTCAGATATAATCCAAAACGATGCCTCTGTATTTGATCTTGGCAAATTAGGATCCATCTTGTCATGGAAAATAGCCGGCCTGATATCCAAAGCAGACTCTCCGGAATGGGCAACATTCATTAACCAGTACGAAATATGCCTATTTCAGGAAACTTGGCTATTGGATGCATTGCATTTCCCAGGGTATTTGAATTATAGTATCCCAGCTGATAAGCGAGGGAGAGGCCGTCCATCTGGTGGCCTGACAATATGGGTCAGGCAGGACCTCGAAGCTACAACCAAGCCCCTACCCACCAACCATAGGGACCTACAGATCTTAAGGTTAGAGTTCACAAATAAAGAGCCTATCTATATCTATAATCTGTATTCACGAAGTACTGGGGGGAAGAAATCCGAAGTATTAGCACTCCTGGAGGACCTAATAGAATCTTATTCTTTTCATTCTAATATAATTCTAGGGGGAGATTTTAATGTAACCTTTGAACCCCTTTTATGTGATAGCTGGAACATAGCGGATGAAGAAGATATGGAATGGGGTGTACCCAAACTTGACCTTGAGCCAGTTAAAAGGTGGACAGAAATAGTGACTCAACTTAACTCAATCTGTCTAAATAAAGGCTTAAGATCGGCTAATGGCAGGACTGCTGGAGATAAGTCAGGGGCCTACACGTTTAAGAGTGGGCCACGTGAGAGTAGAATTGACTATATCCTGGTCAGTCTGGGTTTATGAAGACACCTCAAGGACATGACAATTGTTGATAGGGTTGAGAGTGATCACAACCCCCTATGTATGACGCTCACCTACGGGGAAGAGCCCGACAATGATGGAGGGGAGCTGGGTATTAACTCTCCCATCGACATTGCCATCTCGAATGATATGCGCCACGTCCGTTGGTCCAAGGTTTAGAATATTCAAGAGAATATTGATTTTATAGCAAGCAAGCTAGCTCAGCCAACATCTGAGCTGGGTGTTTTATCAAAAGAGGGTTTAATGGCTCCTACATTAGAAAAGGGCACAAGGATCCACGAGTCTTTCTTTGGAGAGCTAAGAAGCTTATTTGTTAGGCAAGATGGCCGCCGGGACGCCGTAGTGGAAGGTCGTGTCCTGACACCCTCCTGACTGAAGGACGAAAATGCGGTGAATTACTTGCTCGTTGTGCCGCTCTGACTACAGTTTTTCCTGCATACGTGGCGCATACGTGGAATTGGGTGCGGAATTTGGCCCTCTGCGGAAAGAGACTGTGCACTTGATTTGGTGATTAATAACACAGGTGGAGAGCTGACGAGAGACGGAGTCAGCATCAACAATCCGATAAGAAGTGCGACTTACTGAGTGAAAGGTGATGTTGAGAGAGTTCACCGGCTTGTTTTTTCCGATAAGTGACTTTCCTCAGGAGAAAAAGGGGGCAGTGTATAAATATTTACATAAACATTTTATATTTTTGATAGCTCGCCCACCCTTATCTGGGAATCATTACTGGAAAACTGCTTTAAGATCTATGGCTCCAAAGCTTGCACTCTACTAGAAGAAAACTCGAGTGCGAGACGGCTGGGACAATGATTATGAGGTAGAAGAGGATATGGATAACCTTGGTGCTCCAGCGTCAAATCTACGAGGGAAAGCGCGCTCTAAAGCACAACAAAGACGCGAGGCAGCAAAGGAAATAACATTGAAAAAAATACGGGAAAAAGAGGAAGGAGAGAAAAAGAAGAATTCGACTGCTCCACCATCAGCTTCAGCGAGGAAAAAGGAGGAGGCAAAACTCACCGCCGGAGAGACATCAGGGAAGGAGACTGTACTCCGCCAAACGACTATAGTGGAGACGTTTTTGCCCGCAGTGGTCGCAGCGCCAACTATGCAAATAACTCTGCAATTGGATCCGCCACGGGGAGCTGAGATCCCCACGCTGGCGTGCCTGTGTAGAATGATGCAACCTGGCTCAGATAGGGAGCCGCCCGAGCAGATGGGAGCGGATGGGAATGTTACCGGTACCCTGGAGGCACAGCCACAGACTGAAGTTACAGAACCAGTAGGAATGGGAGGTCTTTCTACAGCGGCAGAAGAGGGCGGTTCCAGTCCTAATTTCTTAAAGGAGAAGGCTATAATTCATTTAGCTCCCGGAGTATCTGGAATTAAAGGATCAGGCGCATGTCAAAGTCTGGTGGTGGATAATGTTCTGGAAAAAAGTAAAAAAATTAACTTTGAGGGTGTAATCAATTTAATTGAAACGGAGTTATGGATTAAAGAAGGTATTAATTCAGACCTAACTGATAAGATGGATGTAAGTACACGCAATTTACCTGATGTACACCCTGCCTCTCCCACGGATGATGTTTTTTTCACTGGTAATGACGAGGCAGATGATGAGGAAAGCGAGAACGGCAGTCTGGGGACAGTGACAGACACAGAGTCGGAAACAGAAAGTTCAGGTGATGAAACAGCGAATACGGATACAGAAGGTAAAGAGACTGAATCAGGGTCTGACTCTGAAACCACCTCAATCTCTATCAATAGTGATATAGAACCTATGGAATCAGCCCAAGAAACAGTTCAAAAGAATGCCTCCACAAGGCCTAAGACAAATACTGAGGGCAGTACTAAAACTGTGGAAAATGTTAAAGCTAAGTGTAAAAAAAAGAAATCAAGTAAACGGAATAGCAAATCCAGACAAAAGAGATTGTCAAAGGAGCGCAGAGGCAACACGAAAACAGTGGTAAAAAACTCTGCACTGCCTACGGATGAGCTTGTAAAGGGTGAAATAGGTCTTCTTGATTCTATATCTCGGGGGTCAGAGGGAGGCGCATCCAATTTTGAAGTTCTATTTACAACTTTAAAACAAATACAGAGTGAGGCTCGTATTGAGAGCCAAAGGGCAAAGCGGAGGGCTAAACGCGCGAATAAGAAAATGCAATCTTCCCTGAACAAGGTCAGCAAACTGTATGAAGAGATGGTTGGGAGAGTCTCCGAAGTGGAGACTAGAACGGGGAAATTGGAAGATGATATGGTGAAAGTACAGGATGCTAGGAAAGAACAAGATAAGACAACAGCCGACATGTTATGGAAATTAGAGGAATTTGAAAATAGACAAAGACGCAACAATGTACGTTTGATGGGAATACAGGAAGGGAAAGAGGGGAGTGATGTTCGGGGGTATGTTGTTGAATTACTAAAGGGTGCCCTTCCAGAGTTGTCTACATGGGATTTGGTCCATGAGGTACAAAGGGCGCATCGTTTTCCTCTGAATCGGAAGGCAACGCAGGGTAAACCTCGCGCAATACTTTTGTATGTTGGGAACTTCCTATTGCGGGAAGAGATCATTAGCAAGGCAAAGCCCCAATCTAAATGTAAGTTCAATGATGTAGAGTTCTTTGCACGCCCTGACTTTTGCCACACCACTGTGGAAAGAAGGTGGAGAATGAGGCAGCTCATTACTCCCTTTCAGAACATAGGCTGTGAGGCATACCTCTTGTTTCCTGCACGCTTGAAGATTGGACTAAATGGGAACTTAAAAATGTTTTACTCCGAGATACTGGCACAAGAATATCTTAACTATTTGCAGGAAAATAGGGATCAACGAAAAGCACGCCACAAGGAGAATGTTGAAAATGATGATCATACAGTAGACCTTAGGGACACTCCTCATAAGAAACAAAGATAAATATAAAATGGAAAAGAGAGACTGTATATATCAATACTTGGGGATGAAAAGTTATATACGAGGGTTTATCTAAAATAAGAGTTGAAAATGTTTCTCCAAGGTTTCTTTTTTTTTTTTTTCCTACATTTGCTTTTGTTTTGTAGACGTGCTGCTTTATCAGTAAATGATTGGTATTAGTATAATAAGAATAGTGGTAGAGGTCGAGTACAAAACAAGGGTGGAATAGGGTGAAATATGGAGGGCATATACTGAGCACAAGAAGTTGGAAGGGAAGTCAGGGGGGTTGATGGGTTCGGCATCCGGGAGGCAAAAGTCGGCCAGACATAGGTCCTTCGGACCTATTTGCCTGTAGGGGGGAGGGAAATTGAGGGCGGGCAGTCTGGGGTGGGGGAGGGCAGGGAAATGGACAGGGCACAAAGGGACAAGAAGCTCAATTGGATTTGATCAATATAATTTGAATCAATTGTATGACATGGTCGGTGATAATGAAGATATTGAAGATAACATGGAAATTAATAGGGAAGCCTACTCAGTCAGTGTGCTAGAATTAGTGATATATAAATTTTCTAAAGTGTTAAATAAAAGCAAGCAGGTAGTGGGGGAAGGGAATGGGAATGGGGGAAAAAAAATGAAAAATGTCTGTTAGATTAGTGACATGGAATGTATGCGGCCTAAATGATGCTCAGAAAAGACAGAAGATTGGAATTCGGCTACGACAAATGAATGTAGATTTTGTGTTTCTTCAAGAGACACATATAATGAGTACTCAGGAGCTATGTCTCAATCAGTTGGGGTTTCACTTAATAGTTAGTTCTAAACAAGGAGTAAAACAAAGAGGGGTAGCCATCCTATCGAGGGGTAAGAGTGTAGCTATAAGAAGAAAGTTAGGAGATAATTTGGGGAGATGGGCTATGGCCGAGGTTCTATTAGAAGGAGTGTGGACAACATTGGTTGCGGTGTACGGCTCTACCCAGGATGATCCAGAGATTTTACATTTTCTGGATTCTGAGTTGGCAGACTGGGCCCCTCGGGTCATCATAGGCGGAGATCTAAATATTAACGGAGCGGAAGGTTTGGGTTCGGGCACAACAAGACAGTATAATGGTAGGAAGAAAAAGGTGTATAAGGCCCTTATTGATCTTCTAGAAAATAACACATTGCGAGATGTCTGGGGGACAATTAGATCAGAGCAATTGGGCTATACATATTATTCTGCACCGCACCAGATATGCGTTAGGCTGGATTATTTTCTGATATCCAATGATTTAATTAACATAGTAGGAATTGACAGACTCCCCCGGATATTTAGCGACCACAACCCCCTAATTCTAACGATAAAGAAGGGAGGGAGAACAATAACAAGGAGGAAGTGGACATTTGAAAGGGGACTGCTTTTAGATGATGACTACATAAAACATATGTCTAAATGGATCAATGAATTTTTTGAACATAATAGGGGAAGCGCAGCGGTTGGTATAGTATGGGATGCCTTTAAGGCAGGAGCTCGTGGTGAAACATGTAGTTATAGTGCTTATAAGAGGAAAATAGAACGATTACGAAATAGGGAGAGAGAGGAAAAAGTACTGGAGGCAGAAGAACAGCTTATCAAATGTGTAATAAGGGGAGAACCAACTGATCAATTTGTAATAGATCTAATGAAAGTGAAAAGTGAAGCAGAGGAAGAACTAGCAAATAGAGCAGCAAAGCAATATACAGTCAGAAGGGCGAGATGTTATGAGTTTAGTGAGAAAGTAGGTCGGGTACTCACTATACGTACTAGGCAGATAGCGGCGGTAGGGATGATTAAGGAAATAAAGGATGAAAGGGGACAATTACATTCAGACCCAGAAGAAATTCGGGAAGTATTTAGGACGTTTTGCCAGTCTTTATATAATGAGAAAAATCCCAGCAGTATTGAAAGAATAAATGAATATCTCCAGAATATTGAGGTTAAAACTATTCCTCCTGAAGATGCAGATGAATTAGATACTGTGTTGGATGGTATAGAGATTAAAGAAGCTATGTCTGCTTTACCCTCGGGCAAGGCTGCTGGCCCTGATCAGCTTCCGATTGAGTTTTATAAAACTTTCTGGGGATGCTTAGGACGTGATTTAATTCAAACGTTTCAAGCTGCACAGAGCGGTGTGTCCGTTCCCAAATCCTGGAGCGGGGCGGATATAGTGCTAATTTAAAAAAAAGAGAAATCCCCGATTGAACCAGGATCGTATCGTCCAATAACACTGATGAATAACGACACCAAAATCTACTCAAAGGCACTGGCTGTAAGATTTGCTAGAATAATAAGTACCCTGGTTAGTGATAATCAACATGGTTTTATTCCCGGTAGAGGGACAACTCACCATATCAGAAAAGTGATAACTCTATTTGATGCGGCGGAGGTAACAGGAGACCCGATGGCAGTAAAGCTTTTGGATGCGGAGAAGGCATTCGATCGGGTCTCCTGGTACTATTTGTGGCAGATTTTAGTCAGAGTTGGGATTAAGGGAGGCTATTTGAAAGCACTCCAGACTTTGTATAAGGAACCGGTTGCTGCACTAAGGATAAACGGGGGTATTACAGGACAATTTAAAATCAAGAGAGGAACTCGGCAGGGCTGCCCATGCTCTCCCCTGTTATTCGCCATGTACATGGATCCATTAATACGTAAGATAGAAACAGCACCAGAGATTACCCCATTTTATACAGCTCTTGGGCCATGTAAGATATTAGCCTATGCTGTTGATGTTGCTGTGATAACATCTTGCCCTACGGAAGCAACTACATTTGTAGAGGCCGAGGCCTTAAGATTTGGTCAAGTCTCAGGGTACTCATTGAATGCGTCAAAAACTCAGATTATTAAAAACTCGTTGACACCCTGTGATGATAGACGAGTAGTATCGGTAGGGAAGTATCTGGGAATCAACATTATGTCTAATTTAGATAGTTTGGTGGAGAATAATATTGCCCCAGTAATTGATAAAGCAAGAAAAGATCTGGATCGTTATGAGAATTTACATTTGTCATTAGTTGGACGAGTCAATATTATTAAAATGTTGATTTTACCCAAACTATTATACCTCTTTAGGGCAATACCACTTTTAATTGAAAATAAATGGTTTAAAACTTGCGAACTCATGATTAATCGGTTTATTTGGGCAAGAGGCAAAACTCGGAGGGCGTTGAGGTATATGTCACTTCCCAGGGAGAAAGGGGGGTGGTCATTACCAGACCTAAAGGTATATTATTGGGCTGCAGCATTGCAAGGAATGGTGGGACTAATTGGAGGGGCAGAGAAAGATGGATGGGATAAGACAGGTTCGCTTGCTATATATGGTTTAGTTTTGGGCACTAATGCTGAAAATATTTTTTTGAGATTCACTGATGGAAGTTACTTTAAAAGAACACGTTTTGAGATAATTATGGCGGCCTACAATATATGGAAAGGAATTTCCAAAAAGGTTGGAATAGGGAAATACAACGCATATACTAGATTTAAAAATAACCCTTCATTACCTAGGGCAGTGTTTTCAGGAACGGTATATCAAGAATGGGAAAGCAGAGGGATAGGTATGATTGGAGACATGTTGGATGATAATGGTATGTTACAATTTATAGATTTGAAAAATAAGTATATGTTAAATACAAATCACTTTTTTAAATATCTTCAAATAAGGAGCTGCATACTAAATAAAAGAGGGGGAGCACTAGGTTTTGGGAGGAGTACAATGATGGATCTTATACAAAAAGGTCATGATTGTACTATAAAGAGATTTTATTCAGAAATGACAAAATTAAAAAAGGACGATCTTGAGAAATGGATAGTTAAATGGTCTTTAGATCTAGATATAGATAGAGAAAGAGATGTTTTTTCTGAATCACTTGAGATGGGAAGTAAACTATTGTGTTCATCGTCTCTTCAGGCCCAGCATTACAAGACTTTGTATCATTTGTATTACACGCCATGGAAAATTGCTCAATGGGGGGGCCTTTCTGGCACTACGTGTTTTAGATGTGGCAGCATGGAGGCTAATTTGTTACATATTTTTTCTACCTGTCCACATTTAGATAAGATAAAACATGATATTGGGAATTTTTTCCGGAGTGCCTTAGACACAACAATAGAGTTAGATTCAGTAACCATTTTGCTAGGAGTTTCCCCCAATGGGCAAATAAATTGTAAATATTTTGTGTTTCTAGCAATGGCGATTTTTAGATTACTAGTGGCCTCAACTTGGTTAGATCCAAATCCTCCCACGTATCATCAATGGCTTGGTAAAACCCTATCAATACAAAAATTGGAAACAGCTATTTATGCTAGGAAAGGGAGAAAGGGTAAAAAGCTGGGTATGCAAATTTGGGGTCCCTTGATTCAGTGGAAGTTTGGAACTGAATTAGGTAATGTGAAGAATATATGTATTATTGAAAGTTGACATATATGATTTTGTATGTATATCTTATGATAGGATTTGCATGTATTAAGTATATTGTAATATTTTTTCAATTTTTCCTTTTTCTATATGGTTGCCTTATGAATCTCATTGTGCCTTGTCCATGTAAATCCAGGGGGGAGGGGGGGGGAAATAAAATGAGGGGGAAAAATTCATCAATAAAAATATTTAAAAAAAACAAAAAAGGCCTTGTAAGTCAAGCGGATCCCGCATCTCCCAGCCACCACGTTGGTATTCAGGGGTTTGTAGGCAGGCCCGCCTGGATCTCGGAAGAGCCATTAAAAGCGGATCAAGCAGGAATATTCATCTTGCTAGGGCCACGTATAAAAGTGCTGTCTCTAAAGCCAAACGTGCTTGGGATGAGCAGAGATGGCAAGATTTAAAAGAGGCAGGATCTCAAAAAGACTCGCGCTGGTTTTGGAATGTCTTTAAATGGGGTAGTGAGGGTAACCCGGATAAGCCCCAGAACTGGGTCCCACAAGAAGAATGGGTAGCCTATTTTAAGCCGCAATATGCAAAGGGTGAGATTACAAACCTAACCATGGAGGTACCGTTTATACTTTTTTTGGAAGATCCGTTCACCCTTGGAGATGTGCATTGTGCCCTAGATTCAGTCGTCCCTGGAAGAGCGCCAGGTATTGATGGCATACCTGCAGATTTATTCCTGCAGGATAAAGATTCTTGGGGTATTTACATACTCTTTTGGCTAATGCGGTTGCTAAGAGAGCTCCCATACCTCAATCTTGGAATGGGGCCGAAATCATACCTGTATTTAAAAAAGGGGATAAATCCTTACCCGGTAACTATCGCCCAATCAGCCTGATTGACACCACCCAAAAAATATTTGGCAGGCTGATCCTCAATAAAGTATTGGCGTGGGAGCGGGACCAGAACATCTTATCCCACTTGCAGGCAGGCTTTAGAACGTCCATCAGCACAGTCGACCAGGTCTTGCATTTTTCTATGCTGTACTGGAAGACTGTGGTAATTGGACGTGGTAGCCTATATGCTGCCTTTATCGATCTTAGAGCGGCATTCGACTTGGTCCCTCGCTTAACCCTTTGGAATGTTCTTAATGACATGGGCATGCCCGGGCCCCTCCTTTCACGAATTAAAAAACTTCATGAGCAAAATTTTGCTCAGATTAGTTGGGGCAGTCCTGGTAATGTCACTACCCAGTTCCCTGTAGAAACCGGACTGTGTCAAGGCTGCGTTTTGGCGCCAACTTTATTTTCCATGTACATCAACGACGTGGCTAAGATATTGATTGACTCTAATGTTGATGCGCCTACCCTTGCAGGAGCCAAAGTCCCCATTTTAATGTTTGCTGACGATTGTCTGATAGTAGCCAAAACCCCGAGCGGGCTGCAAAGGGCATTGTTGATTTTTGAAAAGTTTTGCACCGCTCGAGGTTTGGAAGTGAATGTTTTAAAATCCAAGTTCACGTCTTTTAACGCGTCGAAATCTTTTAAGGCTACTGTAAGCATGAACAAATTACCTCTTGAGAAGGTTCAAGCTTTTAGCTATCTGGGAGTTTGTATTCAGCATGATTTATTGTGGAAACAGCAGGTTGAGCTGGCTACTTTAAAACATCACCAGCTTGCAGGAGCTCTGAGTCTGGAACACTCAAGGTCCCTCACTAAGCCGATAGCCCCTGTATTATCGGTATATAATGGTAAAGTTGTCACCTCCGCTTTATATGGAGTGAAAATATGGGGGTTTGAAAACTTAAGGGGGATGACAGCTTCTGAAAACCGTTTCCTCAGGAATTTAATCAAACTACCCCAGAGCACCCCTATGAGCCCCCTATTTTACGATCTGGGTCTGTGCCCAATAGCTCTCATTGTGTCCTTGCGCCCAGTTTTATACTGGAGGCGGATCTGGTCTACGCCCGAACTGGAAATATATACCAGGGGACTGCTGGACGTAATGAGAAGCGATACTTCCCACAAAATCAAGTGGCTAGGAAATATTCGGGGTGTATTAAGAGATTTAGGCCTTGGCGAATTGTGGGAAGACCCAGGGAATGCTAGGTTTTCCCCTAAGAAGGTTCTCAAAGACTTGTACTGGAAGTCCGTGGCTTTGAAAATTTTTAGGAACATTGCTTCCCTTTCTTTGACTGGCATGTTCTTGGACTTCTAAGATGGGTCAAGTTTTGAAGCCTTCTGGGATGTCATCACGAAACCCCTAGACCGGAAGCTCTACTTCCAACTGAGAATTGGAAGTTTACCAGTAAGGGCGTTTACCAATAGGTGGACTAGTGGGGGCAAGGCTGCCTGCCCAGTCTGTTCGGCCACTATGGAAACTATTAGCCACCTATTGTTTGAATGTCCTGTGTGTGCAGCACCCCGACGGATCTGGTTACGTCCAGTGTGTAGATTATTGGGCATTAGGAGTGGGTTGATTGCTGTAAGATTACTTCGTACATGTACGAACCCGCCTGTATACACAGCTGTGGCCAATTTTTTAGGTTGGGCGTGGACAATTAGAAGCAGACTGTTGGCAGCTTAATGTTAACTATGGGGTGATAAAAGCTTTTGCCTATGTAACAAGTTTAACCTTACCCTCTATGATTGTAGTAGCAATGACTTTTATAAATTTGTCAATTTTAACAATAATTATTACATTTCTATGGATGTATTTTATATGTATTATATGCTTTTATGACAATCGTCGAATAAAGCTTGCTTGATCTGATCTATTTTGGGTGCTTCCATTTCAGTGTGTATGTGCCAAAGGTCAATCAGGGTGGAGGACAAATGTTTGAGGGCATGTTGTTGCAAAAAGGGTTCATAGTCTTGCATTACTTGTTAGATATCTGTGAGACCATAAATTGGGTTGTGAGCCCATCCTATTGCCTGGTCAGTTACTTCATTCATTCTTCACTCTATCTCCCACCCCGGATCACATTAACGGACCAAACCGTTCTCTGAGTCCAGTGAGATCTCTATCTCCCAAGCTGCACACAGCTGCACACAGGTGTGTCAGTTGTCAAGGATGATGGAGAATGAGTTACTGGGCCAGGAGTGGTAGGTACTGCAGCAGTTAGAGATTGTAACAGAAGAGGAGGAGCAGGGGGCACACAAACTGGAGCAGTAGGTGTAACAACTGTAGGAGCAGATGTACCTGGTGCCTGTTGCTGCCGATGGGGATTAACATTATAGACCCTTTCTGGGACATATGGTGATGGAGACCGAGTATCTAACAAGGCATCCACAAAAGTATCTCCAACCTCCTTAGCCACATAAGACTTATCAATGTGCAACCGAAATCTCCTATCTTCACGTTCTATTCCTGTCTCCTGGTTTTTCTTTCTGGCATCTCTCTCCATCTTCAATCGTCTCTGTTTGACCTCTTTCTGCCAAGTACGAAGAGAGTCAAAATAGATTGTCTACAACATCTTTTAAACAGCTGTTCCTGCAGAAATCCCTCATCAAAAGAGCCTGTCAAAGCCCACTGTACTCGACATTTCCCTCATATATTTGTGCCATAATGTACTAAACATAATACTGCCAAGGCCATGTTTCACATACATATCATAATTAGGACTGCCCTCAGAAGGTGCAGGTTGGGATTCGTGCACCAGTAGAATAACAACCACAAAACAAACTCTGAATCTTACTGAAACCAGGCATTGCAAAAGAATAAGAAACAAATCGTTATTTTACCTGGAAAAGTATTTGCAAACACTTTTTACCAAAACAATAGAAGTGCTAAAACAAAACCAAGTCACAGTGGTACAACATCTACATAGAACCAAAACAGACTCACCTGATATCTGAAGTACAAAGAAACCAATTCTCCACTGCCGACTCTTTGGACCAAACAGTCAGATCAGGGTTCGCCGTTCAGGACCCCATTCCGGATGACCGTTGGGCGAGGCACCCTCCGGTGGGACAGAGGCAGCAGATGCGAGTATCTGAAAGAAGCAGGTTAGTATTAGATTCCTTACCTTAGAATATCCCCAGGAGTCAGACTGGATCCGGAAACGTTTGCGTAGCAGTACCCTTGCGCGTCGGTAGGCGTCCTCTGCGGCTCCGAGTCCGTCGTCGTCGTTGGTTCCGGGATGCCGTCGCCGGAGTACTTAGACGCCACCCTCACGCGCTGACGTCAATTTCCTATTTTTTCCGTGCCAGCAAACGCCGATCCGGACAAAGTGGTACCCGTAGTAAATTTTTGACTAAACTTTTTCGATAATTTTTTATCTTTCTTCGAAGTCGAACGACTCCGACGGTGCCGGTAGGGATGCCCGGGTTCGAGCCCTGCTTCGACTGCAACCGACTGATGTCGGTTACCGTCCCCCATCGCCGGTGTCTTCATTGCCTGGGGCCCGACCACGATGACAAGTCGTGCCCCGACTGCCGGGCCTTGACGTCGAAGGCTAGGCGGAAGCGGTCCCGCAAGCGCCTTGAGCTTCGGCAGTCGGCCCGCGCCGTTCGAGGTCCCGGTCCGGAAGGAGGTTGAGTGACCGGTCGCAGGGCCGGAGTCATCACAGCTCGGAGGATCATCACCAATCCTCGAGCTCCAAGTCCTCAGGTAAGAGGCACAAGAAGTCGAAGAAGCGACATCGCTCTTCCGACTCCCCCCGACGCTCGCGCGATGCGGCCGGGGGTTCGGGCGACACCGCCCACGCGGCTCCGCCGGAGCCGCGGGCATCACGGCCTGCTCCATACCCGCTGGTCCCTGGGCAGAACGCGATGCCAGAGGAGACCGACGCCTTCCTCGCGGCCATGAGGTCGCTCACTCCTCCGTCGGGTTCCGCGGCGCCTTCGGGCCAAGCGGCCCCGACTGGGGGCCCAAGCAGGCCGGGTGCTTCGGCCACCGGCGCCGTCGGGTGCTTCGGCCCCGGCGCCGCCGGCGACTTCGGTCCCGGGGCCGCAGGGCCCCGCTGGATCCGGCACGGGGTCTGGTTTGTCGCCGGTCAACCTTACGACCTCGCCGGCTCCGGCCCCTAGGGTGTCGCCTACGGCGCCGTCCACGGACGACGTCGTCCCAAGTCCCCCCTCGTTCCGGTTCCGACACCGGAACGGCGTCGCCTGACGCCGCGTTTCGACGCCAATGGGAGATTTTTTCCTTCTATGATCCGGCCCCATCCTTTGACCCTGAGTACCAGGAGATAGGTGGCGAGGCGGATTGGGAGGGGTCTGAGGACCCTCTGGCACGTGAGTGCCAGTCTTTCAGGACTGGGCAGGTGAGCTAGGGGATGCCAGTGGTTTGGACACTTCGCCAGACACTGGTTTTGTCTCCCCTCCTACAGTGGCTTCGGAGGAGGGGGCTGCCTATAGTGTGGTGTTGACGCGGGCGGACAAGGCCGTATCCCTTGAACTCCCCGTCGCGGCCGTGAGGACTAACCTCCTCACTGAGGTCCTTAAACCGCAAGCAAGCTCTTCGGAGCCTCTGTTGCCGTTTAATGAGGCCTTGTCTGACGTTATTCTGGGCACCAGGTCCAGGCCCGCTACAGGTCCCCCTGTAGATAGGAACGTGGCCAGACGCCACCGCCCGGCTCTGGGCGACCCTTGCTTCCTGTCCACTCACCCCACTCCCGAGAGCCTGGTCATACAGGCCTCTAACTCCCAGACCGCATTCCCGACGGCTCCCCCCGATCGGGAATCCAAGAGGTACGAACAGTATGGCAAAAAGATGTTCTCCTCACTGAGTTTGGGGTTGCAGTCCGTTAACACCGCGTGCCTCTTGGGCTGTTATACCCACTCTCTGTGGGACACGGTCGCGGACGTGCTGCCACAATGTCCGGAGGAGGCCCGGACTAAACTCGTCCAAGCCCTTGCGGAGGGTCGAGATGCGGCACGGTACTCCATCCTATGTGGGCTGGATACAACGGGCTCGCTAGGTAGAGCGATACCACCGACAGTGGCGATTCGTCGCCACGCCTGGCTGAGGTCCGCCAACTTTTCGGCTGATGTCCAAAACACCCTTATGGACATGCCGTTTGATGGCCATCGCCTCTTTGGCAACAAGGCAGACAGTGCGCTTGAGCGCTTTAAGGACTCCAGGGCTACGGCCAAGTCTTTGGGCCTGTCGGCCCGGCGCCAGCAATCTGCTGCCTTTCGCCCCTTTCATGGCCAAGGAAGGGGCGCCCCCACATGTCCTGCCAGCCACGGGCCGCAGACTAACATCCAGCACGGTGGTGGACGTGGTAACCGCCGTGGCGGTGCCTGGGGACAACGGCGAGGCCAGTCCACATCTACCCCTGCAGCATCCCCCTCAAAGCCCTCCTAGTCCGAGCTTTCAGGCCCACGTGACGCCAGTGGGGGGCAGGGTTCACCATCACCTCCTCCACTGGCGCAACATCACATCGGACAGGTGGGTGCTGCAAAGCGTCCGAAGGGGCTACTC
This sequence comes from Lissotriton helveticus, assembly GCF_964261635.1. Lineage (NCBI taxonomy): Eukaryota > Metazoa > Chordata > Amphibia > Caudata > Salamandridae > Lissotriton > Lissotriton helveticus. Next base: position 1,405,083,742 of record NC_136057.1, on the reverse strand, counting down.
CCTCCCCTTTGAGACGACCCCTCCAGCCATGCCACCGCAGTACCACCGCGTGTCGGGGGATCACTGGAATCTTCTGCGAGAGGAAGTTGCAGCCCTCTTGGCCAAGGGGACCATCGAGCGCGTTCCTGAGTCAGAAGTAGGGTGTGGTTGTTACTCCCACTACTTTCTGGTTCCCAAGAAGGGCAAAGGGGGCCTACACCCTGTCTTGGACCTGCGGAACGTCAACGGCTCCCTCCGGAAGGAGAGGTTCAAGATGCTGACACTGGCTCAGGTCTTAGCTGCCCTGGACCCGGGAGACTGGATGGTAGTGTTGGACTTGCAGGACGCTTATTTCCACATCCCTGTCCTGCCGGCCCACCGGCGCTACCTGTGGTTCGTGGTAGGCCACGAGCACTTTCAGTTTACCGTGCTTCCCTTTGGCCTTACCAGCGCCGCACGAGTGTTCACGAAATTGATGGCGGTGGTTGCAGCTCATCTGCGCAGGTTAGGGGTTTCAGTCATCCCCTACCTCGACGACTGGTTGTTGAAGGCGGGCTCGCCCCAGACAGTCGTCAGCCACCTCCAGACTACGGCCGGCTGGGGTTCTCCATCAATGTTCCGAAGTCGCACCTGTGTCCCTCTCAGAAGCTCCTCTTCATCGGAGCGGTTCTAGACTCAGCGCAGTTTTGGGTTTATCCTCCCGAACAGCGGGTTGGGGATATTCAGGCTCTGATTCCGATCTTTCCGCCCTGTATCCCAAGTCTCGGTCAGGTTGACGCTGCGGCTTCTGGGGCTGATGGCCTCCTGCATCCTTCTGGTGCATCACGCCAGGTGGCGGATGCGGGCTCTGCAGTGGAACCTGAAGTTTCAGTGGGCCCAGCATTAGGGCAACTTGTCCGACCATGTCTTGATCTCGGAGGGCACTGCAAGACAGTTGCAGTGGTGACTCACAGACCGCGATTGGGTCAGTGGCAGATCCCTCTCCCTACCCCAACCGGAGCACGAAGTTGTGACGGACGCGTCCCTCCAGGGCTGGGGAGGCCATATGGGAGAGGCGAAGATCAGAGGCCTCTGGTCTCCGGCGGAGTCCCAGCTCTATATCAACCTTCTGGAACTGCGGGCGATCCGGCTTGCACTGAAGGCATTCCTCCCCTCTGTCCGGGGGAGTGTAGTGCAGGTGTTCACGGACAACACCACCGCCATGTGGTACTGCAACAAACAGGGCGGGGTGGGGTCGTGGACCCTATGCCAGGAGGCTCTGCAGTGGCTGGAACATCAGGGCGTGTCCCTGGTGGTTCAACACCTGGCAGGTTCCCTGAACGCCAGGGCGGACAAACTCAGCCGTCGGTGCATGATGGATCAAGAATGGCGTCTGAACTCGGACGTGGCGCAAGGCCTCTTTCAGCAGTGGGGAGAGCCTTGATAGATCTATTCGCCACAGAAGAGAACGCGCAATATCATCAGTTCTGCGCGTTGGAATTCCCAAGGCGGCACTCGCTCGGAGATGCTTTTTGTCGCGAGTGGAGTTGCGTTCTGTTGTACTCCTTTCCGCCTATACCACTTCGGCCCAGAGTGCTGAAGAAGATCAGGCGCGACCGGGCCCAAGTCATCCTTGTGGCTCCGGACTGCGCATGGAGGTTCTGGTATCCCGAGCTACTCAGCATGTCTGTCGATCCCCAGATTCGTCTGCCCCTTCAGGAGGACCTTCTGTCGCAGCAGCAGGGGACGGTCCTCCACCTGAACCTGTCCAGTCTCCACTTACATGCGTGGAGATTGAGCAGCGGCAGTTGAGGCCATTTGACTTGCCTCCTGAAGTCTGTAATGTCATTCTGGCAGCCAGGCATCCCTCCACAAAATCGGTATACGCCTGCAGGTGGAACAAATTTGTGGCATGGTGCACAGCAAAGGCTGTGGATCCCCTTTCTGCCCCTCTTGCAGAGGTTCTCCTCTTTCTTCTTTCTCCTGCCCAGCAGGGCTCTGCTCTGGGCACTCTGAAGGGCTACCTCTCGGCCATTTCCGCCTTCTTAAGGCTACCTGATCAGCCCTCTTTGTTCAAGTCCCCGGGTGTAAATAGGTTTTTGAAGGGCATCACTCATATGTTTCCTCCAGTTCCTTTCGTGGTGCCTCAGTGGGACTTGAACCTTGTTCTTACTTTTCTGATGTGCGCTCCCTTTGAGCCACTTCATAACTGTCCAATTCCCTCCTTACTCTGAAGACCGCTTTCTTGGTTGCCATCACCTCTGCCAGGAGAGTGAGTGAGCTCCAGGCCCTTTCTTCTAAGCCTCCTTTCCTTTCAGTCCATCCGGACAAAGTTGTGTTGCGGACGCGACCCTCTTTCCTGCCCAAGGTAGTCACAGCCTTCCACATCAGGCAGTCCATCACTTTGCCCACCTTCTTTCTGCCTCCGCATCCCTCTAAAGAAGAAGAGAGGCTCCACTGTCTGGACCCAAAATGTGCGCTCTCATTCTATCTGGATCGCACACGCCAGTTACGGGTGGGTGACCAACTCTTTGTTGGTTACATGAGCGCTAAGAAGGGACGGGCGGTCCACAAACTAACCATTTCTCGACTCTTTGGCTCGAAAGGAACCTCCTGTGGGGCTTTGTGCCCATTCCACACAGGCTACGGCGGCTACTACTGCCCTGGGCCGGGGAGTCCCCTTGCAAGACATCTGTCAGGCAGCTACGTGGGCCTCGTTGCACACGTTCGCAAGACACTACTGCCTGGACAGCCAAGTCTGGAGAGATGGCTTTTTCGGCCGTTCCGTTCTCCAGGACTTTCTGGTGTGACCATTGGTTCGCAGACCCACCACCGGGGTTGGTATTGCTGGGGTATCTATTCTAAGGTAAGGAATCTAATACTAACCTGTTTCTTTCAGATGCACAAGTTACTTACCTTCAGTAACGATATATCTGTAAGAAACAGTAGTTAGTATTAGATTCCTTACCGCCCCACCCATCCTCCCCGTTCTGCGACCCGATATCTAGGGTTGAGGTCATCCCCTTTCAGGGCCCTAGTTTCTTGGCACCAGTGTTAGTTTTTATCATGGCTCTGCGTTTCTGGCGTGGAAAAGCTGTGTATAAGAACTGACGTCAACGCGCGAGGGCGGCGTCTAAGTACTCCGGCGACGTCATCCCGGCGCCAACGACGCCGACGACGGACGCGGAGCCGCAGACGACGCCTACCGACGCGCAATGGTACTGCTACGCAAAAGTTTCCGGATCCAGTCTGACGCCTGGGGATATTCTAAGGTAAGGAATCTAATACTAACTACTGTTTCTTACAGATATATCGTTACCGAAGGTAAGTAACTTGTGCAACAAAGCTCTTCGTGCAAGGATCCCAGAGCCATCAGTCCGACTTGATGATGTCCTTGTCCTCCCCTCCGTCCGCCGAAAGGGATGGGTCAATAACCCGAAGGAGTTCCTGTTCAGGCTCCAACTGAAGGAAGTGCCCCGCTAGTGGCCACCAGGGTCACCAGTAGACCATCTCTCAGCCTTCCATACCAAATGAAGAGTTGGAGAGACAGTAGAGAATATACCCAATAACTATTTGGAATTACCTTTTTTGGCCTCAAGAGATTGGCACTGCCCCTAGGCCAGTGCCTGTCGTTAAAAGCCTGGGCATTAAGATCGATGCCAACCTCTCCTTGAACAATCAAGTGTCCTCCGTGGTTGGCACCTGCCTGGGCCTAATGCGACAGCTGCGGAAGCTGGCCCCCTTGCTCTCACCTACCACTTTACAGATGATTGTATCTGCCACGATTGTGTCCAGATTGGACTATGGCAATGCTCTTTATATCGGCCTCCCTGAGAAACTAATCAGCAAGACGCAGGTGATCATGAACGATGCAGCTAGGCTGATTTTTAGGCTCCCCAGATGGGCTCATGCCACCCCTTTGTTGCTTAAGCTGCATTGGCTCCCGATCAAACATAGAGCCAAGTTTAAGGGCCCTTGCATTGCCCATAAAGCCATCTTTGGCCACGCGCCGGGCTATATTAAGGAGCGCCTGATGAAATATGCTCTGTGACGCACACTGCGATTGTCCGCGGCAGGCCAGTTCGGCCCCCTCACAAGCCAAAATGGCATCGAAAGGTAGCAGAGCGCTCTCTGTTTTAATTCCCCAAATCTAGAATGAATTACTGGAGAACCTTCATAAGGAACACACCCTCCTCCTCTTCAGGAAGAGTCTCAAGACTTATATGTTTAGGGACGCCCTGGCTATAGTCTAATACATTGGCTTGGTGCGTTTCTGGGATATCAGTAGCTACCTGAGATTTCTCTACAAGCACTAAGAGACCTGCAGGTGATTACGCGCTATATAAGCTACAATTAACATAACATAACATTTATTCGTATACACTCAGAGCGGAGCCCCGTCTGCACAGTCCCTGGGAGTGGTACAGAGGGAACTAAAGACCTGCAAGCATAGAGATACACTATGTACATTTCATGATTGGTTAAGAACGCGCCTACAGTGGAATTTTCCAGGCACATGCAGCAGGACAGGGAAATACAAAAAAACTGTTTCTGCTCCCACAACTCAGCACAGTCCAAGGTCGTTGCACTCGGAGCGGCGATAAGGCTACCAGACAAGTGGGAGAGGGTGTCTATCTAGTGGAAAAGCTATGCGCTGGCATTAACAGTTCATCATTGCAGAAACGAAACTCAGCAAAGGGCATATCTCAGAAATAGCAAAGATTAGTTTCGATCATCTTTTAAAATGGCATCTAAACAGAAAATAGTGCAACGAATGCTAACTTATTCAAGGCACTGTGTAAGCATTAACAGGCCTAATCTAATACAGCTAGCACCCAGGAAACCCAGGGAATCCTGGCCATTTCTTCAAACCAAAGACCTGGCGGAATCCACAGATGAATGGCATTCAATGATTCAAACATATTGTCATAACCAGAATTCCCTGTAAACATCAAAATGATGCAAGAAAAAGCAATTTTCCTCAGTGTCAACTGGGGGCGGGGAGGTGACTGCAGCATTAGGGCCGAGGATTGGTTGGCACCCGGGTAACTCTCCCATCCCATCTATAGGAATTTCTGAAAACTAGAAACTAGGAAAATCCAGCAGGTTCTCTTACCCAGAAATTACTGCAAACTTCAAATCAATGACTAAAAATGTTGTTCTCCGTTTCTATGGGGTATGCTATAGGCAAACTACCTTTACAGGCAACATTGAAGCCCTTCCCATTGTCATTCTTTTGGGCCTCTTTTGCCCCACACAAAGCCTATCTACACTTTTTATTGGGAGATGTGAGGGAACAAAGAATGGTAGGACATTTGTTCTTATCTGTATCATTTTTGTATAATTTGGCTGCCGGTTGTCAGTTTCCACAAAAAAAACTTTTTGAACAACTCCCTTATATTCATCTTGCTTTATAGGTGATCCAAAATTGGAAGTGGTATGAATGGCCCATATCCCTAAACTCTGATTCTTACGTACACTTCAAAAAAACGTGTAGAATTCGTTCATAGCCGTTATCTATCCTTAAAAAAAAAAGATTTGTTGTATTTTAAGAATTGCACAAAGATGAAATAATACAGAAATAAACAAAACATACAGGGATAGTTTACCAGTGAAGAAACTGGTAGCGCTGAAATAAGTAAATAACATTCAAATCAAGCAGAATCATTATATTACAAGCACTCTTCATTCCGGTTTCACAGGAGGCATTGCCTCTATTTGCTAACACTTTGGGTCACTCTGTGAGGCACAGCAATATTTTTCAGTACGTTTCGTCGGGATGTGAGAGTAGGTATGAACGTAGTGGTTGACATATTTTTGGGCCTAGAGGTAAGTGGTTGCATGGAGGCATATGTGTCACTAGTAGTGTCACAATATATTAGGTCCTTTATATAAACCTTAACCGCTGGAGCCACAGGGTTACACCAATGTTTAGGCACTTGTTGTTTGGCTAGGAGTAAGGCGATAGCTAAAAAGCAATGCATGCCAGGCTTGAGCAGCTTCCCGTAGCCCTGCAGCGCCATTAAAGGGTAAATTCTGCCTCTGTCATGTCAGCTAGGCAGCAAAAGACTTCCCTCCAATATGCCAGCACAGGTGCACAGTTCCATGGCCACAGTTCCATGGCATATGGGAGGCATATGAGAGAAATCAGTGGCTTCCGTGGCACATCTGGTGTGAGACTTGGTGGGGTCTATTTTGGTCAATAGTTTGGGCGTGATGTATGCTCTGTGTAAGTATTTAAAGTGCAGGAGCTTGTGACGATAGTTGAATGAGATATAACAGATCTGTTCACAGCAGTAGGTCCATGTTGCATCAGGTAAGTGGTGGCCCAGTTTGCTTTCTCAAGCAGCTTGCGTCCACACACCCACCTGCGGTCCAAGTGTTAGAACCAAATGGTAGAGTATAGAAACCATGTGGGCACCGGAGGCAGAGGTAATAACGAGGGAGAGTGGTAAAATGTCTGCCGGCTCAGCGGTAGATGCTTGCAGTGCCACTTGAAATGAGGTGCGTGTTCTGTGGAGTAGAAACCTGTCCATGTCGGATACCACCTGATCCTCCACCCGGTCTTGGATTGGTCGCATCTGAGCGCCCTGGAAGACTTGTCCGAGTGTATGTAGCCCACATTGGGTTAGCGTGTTCCTAGTGAGGGTTTCCATGGTTGGGGGAGCCATGGGTTCCCTTGCAGTGGTATAGTATATGTGGAGAGTATAGGAGGTCGAATCTAAGGCAGTGGCCCAGAATATAGAGTAAAGCACCTGTATTTCAGAGGTAGTCCCAGGCACGCCTTGTGGTATAAGACCAGAAAGTGAATGGGGACGAGCCTGGTTCCATTCTGGCTTTAGATATTGCAGTTGGGCGTCTCGGTGGTACCAATAGAAGGCGTAATGTGCCTGTGCAACTAAAAAGTAAAGGTAAAAGTCAGGGACCTCCAGTCCAGTGCGCTGGTATGACATTATCAATGTCTGCCAGCTAATTTGTGGCTGCCTACGTGCCCAAATCAGTTTAATTAGCAGACCCCTCAGTGTATCAAAGAATTTAGAAGTGAGAGGAATGGGGATATTTAAGATGTAATACAGAAATTGTGGGAGAACCATGGGCCTCATTTATGAGGCCGTGAGTCACTTTTACGCCGCTGGTGCGTCACTTTTTGTGACGCACCAGCAGTGTAAAAAATGTGCCTTGTTGCACCAAATTTACAAAGTGACGCATCTAGGTAGATGCGTCACTTTGTAAACCCCTGCACCACATTATACCTGCCCAGGTATAATGTATGCAAGGGGGGCGTATTGACGCAAGAAAGGGTCCTGGAAGTGACGCAGTGAAATCTATGAGATTTCACTGCGCCACTTCTAGGACGCAAATGGGTCAATATCTTACGCCTACCTCATGGCAGGCGTAAGACTGACGCAGGCCCTTTCACATGGGGCTTGCCCCATGTGAAAGGACACATTGCTGGAGTTGCGTCACTTTTGTGACACACTCCAGCAATGCGTCACTTTTGCGCCATACAGATACGTCAGAAATACTGACATATCTGTAACTCCTTGCGCAATGATGCGTCATACTGTAAATATGACGCATCATTGGTGTCGCAAGGAGGGCGCAATGAAAAGTGACTTATCGCTGTTTTGACGCAGCGATGCGTCACTTTTCATAAATGAGGCCCCATCATTTTAATAATGCCTATTCTTCTGCCCATGGACAGGGGAAGTGCGATACATCTATCAATTTGTGACGGTAGTCGCTCAATTGCTGGCCCGTAATTGAGTCGTATTACCTCTGCTGCATCTCAGTGTAGGTAAATTCCCAGATATTTAGGGGGGTCCTCACACCATTGGAGAGGGAACTCAAGACAGAATGGGTTTGTGGCCTCGGTTAGTGGGAATATTTCAGATTAGTCCCAATTAATACTGAGTCCACAGAAAAGCATGAATCGCACTGCCCCCTGGGGGGGGGGAGGCGGGCAGACGGGGAGGTCAGTCTTAGGGCACCGAACAAACACTATTGTTGGCATATAGTGAAGCCAAGAGGGGTCCCCGGTGGAAGCGGAGTCCTCGATGCAGGTGTGGTCCTGTTGGTGGCGGACCAGGAGGTCCATCACGATAATAAACAGAAGCGGTGACAGTGGACAGCCCTGTGTAGTCCCCAGCGATAGTTCAAATGTGCCTGAAAAGCCAACATTTATTCGAAGGCGTGCAACCGGGTTTGTGTATAATAGGCGAATGAGGTTGAAAAAAATTGCGTCGATACTGAGTTTCTGCAGAGTCGCATATAGAAAGGACCATTCTAAAGAATCGCATGGCATTTCAGCATCTAGCAATATCGCTGCACCTGGAAGTTCTGGGGCAATTTGGTTAATAACTGCAAAGTGTCCTAGTTATTTCCGGGCCATTGAATATCTTCAGAGAAAGTTGATATGGGACGGGAGGCCTCGTATTGCGCTAGCTAAATTAACACTCCCGTGGTATGACGGAGGTATTGCTCTTCCCGATATAAAACGTTACTATTGGGCGTCTCAACTCAGTGCCATAAACCACAGTCTGTATGGTCCAGAATTAAATCCTGCCTTTTCCATGGATAGATGGATGTTACCCGGGGGCAATTACTATAGAGCACTGTAATCTCACTCGGTAATTAAGGATCTGTCGGGTCCCACCAAGACGGCTGTGGCGAGACGCGAATTGCTCCATGGGATGGAAAGATCGCTTGACTCGAGCAACCCCGCTCTTTGAATCTGATAGACTCGGTAAATTGTGGAATACCAAGGGGTTTGATAAATGGGACCTCATTGGCATTAGTAAGGTGGGAGACCTCTGGGTTAAGGGTCAAATTAAATCGTTCGAGTCATTGCAGGCAGAGTTCGAGTTAGGTGCCTCGGAGTACTATCGGTATCTCCAGGTTCGTCATGCACTGCGATCTGTTTTCCCGGAAGGGGCTGCGGTCCCCGAATCGTCCCCACTTGAGGATAGGTTGCTGGACGGCCATGTGCCAGACAGCACGATCTCCCTAGTTTACAAGAAATTGATAAATGATAGATCAGGCCTCCTAACACGCCTTCGTGAACTGTGGACCCGTGACGGCTTAGAGCTGGACGATGAAGACTGGCAATCAGCAATCTCCTCTCCGAAGGAGGTAGCAGTCCCAGCTCGACTCCGCCTTGTTCAGCTGAAAATCCTACATAGAGTCTATGTCACGGGCCCGCGTCTGGTCCGCATAAGCTTTTCCGAGGGGGGATTGTGTAAGCGAGGCTGTGGGCAGGTGGGGACATTTCTGCACATTATTTGGGAGTGTCAAGAGGTGGCTGCCTTCTGGAGCGGTGTGCATGCAATCATGAATGATGTAACGGGAACTACCCTCTTACCGGAGGCCAGGCGATGCATACAGAATGTCTGGGAGCCCACAGATTACAATGCAGCTCAGACTCAGTGGGGGACCCTGGGGGGATGATTGCCAAACGAGACATTGCTCAATTGTGGGGCTCCCAAAGGCCACCTACAGTAGAAGGGTGGAAAGAGAACATGGACTGGTGTATGTTCAGGGAAAAAACTGTCTACTTGGCCCGGGGCCGCCCCCGGAAGTGGTGTAAAATATGGGGTCCTTGGAACAGCTACCGTGGAGATATATGTGCATCACCGGTTGTGGACGACCCTCACCCACTTCTTTCCCCCTGACCCTGCATTCTGATTGATCTATTGTGTGCACTTCTCCTTTACTCTTGCCCTCCCCCTTCCATTTCTTAACATTGCTGTTGATTTCATTATATTGTTTTACTTTTCCTTCCCCGTCCAGAGTTGGTGCTTCATGTAAAGTGATTCTTGCCTTGCTGTATGTGTATTTTTCTAAATAAAATTTTTTATAAATAAATAAATAACTGCAAAGAGTGTACGCAGATTAACGGAAGCGGATCGGTTCGGAACAAATCCAGTTTGATAAGGCAAAATAATCTGATCAATCAATAAAGAGATACGAGTCCCGAGAACCTTGGCCAGGATTTTGTAGTCCTGATTCAGCATCGAAAGGGGTCTATAGGAGTCGCAACGCATGGGGGACTTCCCAGGCTTCAATAATAACGCCATAACTGCTTCTTGCATTGTAGGGGAAGTATATTATTCTCAAGAGATTCAGCATATACCACAGTGAATGGGAATAAGGAGGGTTTTAAATGTTTTGTAAAATGTGCCGAACAGCCCATCCGTACCAGGAGCACGAGGTCCGCTGAGGTCCTTAATGGCCTGTGATAGCTCGTCTGCCATGATAGGAGCGGCTATAAATTGCTGTTGCCCATCTTCCAACCAGACCATGGCTACCTCAGCCAGATAGTCAGTGAGTGTGTGACCTACAGGAGGGAAGTGAGTAGTATAGAGGCACGAGTAATAAGAGTTGAAAGCAGTTGTAATTGATGACTGATACTTGGGCCGCAATATTCGGGCTAGTGTTCGTCCAGGTCTCTCGCCCTCCCCATATATCATGGCCCGGGCGTATTTACCCAAGAAGTTGGCTTCACGGGCGGAGATTTCCTGATACTCCGTTAACAGTGCTGCCCATTGGTGTAACAGAGCTGGGGCTCCTCCTTGTAAAGGTTTTGGATCAATGTCACCCAAGATACCTTCAACCCATCGCCAAGTCACTGTGAATGGTGCGTAAGATGCCAGATGTAGGTAAATCGTATTTACCGATTCTTAAATACCGAATTTTACCGATTCGGTATTTAAGAATCGGTAAATATGAAGGGGTGAGATGTAGGTAATTGTTTAACTTGGAATACCGAATCGGAAACATTCGGTATTTACCGATTCGGTAAATACTGAATCGGTATTCCCTATTGATTCCTATGAGCTGTGAAGCCCATAGGAATCAATGGGAAATACTGATTCGGTATTTACCGAATCGGTAAATACTGAATGTTGCAAGGGTGCAGGGGATGTCACTTTGACATCCTCTAGCACCCCGAATTCAGGCACGTGTGACATGTGGCACACAGACATGCCCTAGGGGCAGGTCTGTGTGTCACATTGCATAGGTGTGCATGCACACATGTGCATGCACACCTGGATTCGGTATTTTACCACCCAATTGAATTGGGTGGTAAAATACCGATTCTGTATGGCCTTTGGGACTCAGAAGAGTCCCACCTACATTTAGATTTACCGAATCGGTAAAATTACCGATTCGGTATTTTACAGATTCGGTAAATTTACCGAATCTGTAAAATAAATGCCCCTACATGCCGATTCTTAAATACCGGTCGGTAACGGCCGAAATCGGCCGTTACCGACCGGTATTTAGGCTCCTACATCTGGCCCTAAACTGCTTTGCAATACAGGTGTCTCTAATACAGGCCTTAAATGCCTCCCACAGTGTAATGTTACTGGATACCGACCCTGTGTTCAATTGAAAGTATTCCACTATGGCTTCCCTAATCTCATCTCGAAATACGCTGTCTTGTATCGTTTCTGCTGGGAAGCGCCAGGGGGGCAAGCACATATTGAGCCTGGAACAGAGAGAACCAGCAGCAATGGTAAGTGGTCAGACAGTGTGTGCAGGAGATGATCTAGGGAACTTGCAACTAATGTGAGGTTGGGCGACAGGTACCAGTGGTCTATGCGGGATCAAGTTCCATGATGAGAGGAGTAAAAGGAGAATTCTTTGTGTAAGGGGTTGCAGGTGCACCACACATCCTGCAGTAAAAAGGATGTGTGGTTTGGTAACCAGTCCGGTTCCTGTTGACTCTAAAGCAGGGTTTAGTGTGAGGTTGAAGTCCCTGGCCATTAGTATTGTGTCTGTGCCTAGCTAAGAGATATGTGTAGCGATGTTTGGTACGAAATCTGGTGAGTCGATATTGGGAGCATATATATTAACTAATAGTATGCTTCGGGAGCCATGGGTACCAGCTACTAGCAAATAACGGGCTTCAAGGTTTGTAATTATTTCATGTGCTTTAAATGGGACCGCTCTATGAATGAGAATACATATTCCTCTCAAATATGAACTATAGTTCACAAAGAATCGATTGTCTCCCCAGTTTCAGGCGAACCGATGGAGAGAGTTCGGGGCGTAGTGCATCTCTCGCAGAAATGCCACCTTAACTTAATGCCGGGAAAGATATGCCAATACCTGCTGTCCCTTATGAGGGTTAGAGAGGCCCATAGTAACCAAAAAGAGAGTAAGGGATTTTCCACGGAGGTGGAAGGAGTTACTCCTGGTCCCCTGGACCTAAATTCAATAAACAACAGAAGGAGTATCCCCAGAGGACCAAATGGATGGTCCTAAATGGGATGAGAGGAGAAAGAGAAGTAACAAAAGAAAGATATTCTTTTGTTGGAAGACCCCTCTCTCACCAACCTGGTTGGTGACATGCTTCATCATCGGGGTCCCACCCGGACAGCCGAGTGCCATCTGGGTGTGCTGCGACACCTCACTACAGTGGAGCAGGTTTTTTGTGAGTGAAGTGCAATAAAAATTGTGATGTTAAAAATTGTCCAAGTATAACTTCTTGAAAGAGATTTTTATTCTGAAGCTACTGAACAATATTAAAATAAGTTGTGAGATACTTCAGTTGGCTTCAATGACCGGCTGTATCCATGTGAAATGTGAAATAGTGGTCTACATGTTTCAACCTGCGATGGGATCCACCAGGTTTTCTTCAGGACCAACTGTATGGAAACTGGGCGGTAAACACACTCTAACGTGTACCCAACCCTCGATTCCAGAAAAAAACCTTCCTGTACACTTACAGTAGGTGTCCTCCCAGCCAGGACTAGGCGAGGAAAAAAAACAGAGAAACCTGTGGAAGAAAACACAATTATCACAAACCAACAAATTACGTGCCTGTAACGTAGTGTAGTTTCTCAGTAAACAACATTCTCCATGCGAATCCCTCTATGCTGAATATGAGCACCCAGTAGGTGCATACTAAGCAGTGGGCTAAAATGTTGACAATTCGCCAGCATTTGTGATCCTAGTATGCCAGAATTAAGGTTGTGGAATTCCCTATTATAGGCCTAATTGGCCTGTGGTTTCAAAACTCACACACTCACAAATCCACACTGATTAATAGTAGTGAGAACATGGGTGTGGAATAGTATTTTAAGTCACTCTTACACTCGATTCGAGAAATTGACTCGCAGTGCTCACATCCAGTCGTGTGAACATTGTATATGCATGCATTGTAAACTTTAAAAAAGCATTTTTAAATCATAGCTGTGGGAGCGGTTAAAATCAAGGACTGTCGGTGGACTCTTACTCAGAATTGTCGTTTCATGTGCTTCACGGGGTTTTAAAGGAGAGGCTTTTTCTTCAAAGACTAATTCTATAGAAAAAAATGGGTGCCCGTGAGGAGGGGTGGGACCGGGACAAGAGGCATCATAATGACTATGAGGCAAAGCGCGATCGTATCCCACAGTGGTTAGCGGTGGCGCTGTCGACTCGATTATATAAATAAATGAATAAATTGGCCCATGTAAAAACTTACAGTTTAGAAGATAAGGTAAGGCCGTTGTGCATAAAAGCCTAGTGATGCACCCCGGAGCAGCGAGGGACTGCCGGCGTTCCAGTTTAAAACAGGGGCAATCGGTTCCGGGTGTGGGCGGGGCTGGGGTCACGTGGCTGGTGTGATGGGTTGGTTGCTGTGGCAACGCGGGAAGCCAGCAGTACGGAGTCCTAGTAGGCTCAGAAATTGGCAATATGGATTGGAAGGGAAGCGGGGTGACCGCTGTCTCTATCTGATCTGCTTTGTTAATAAAATAAAATGAAGCATGTCTCTGCGGGAGAAATCTCAGGAAGAAAGTAGTTCCAAGGTGTTGTGAGGACTAATATAGGATCGATAGGGAGTGTATATGTGAGCCCCATCCTAAGTGTACATTATTAGACGAGGACTCATGTAAGTTATGTATATCTCCATCAGGGTGGTACTCAGTAAGTATTGTACAGATTCATAGATTGATGTATAGCATTGGGTGTATGATTCAGTGTGATGTATTAACACGAACGTATTGGTGTGGACCCATCAAGTGTGAGCACTGGAGAGGAATGTAGATTACAGGTGTCAGTGGTCATCTCTGGAGGACTGAATCCCAGGGAATATTGTCATTTAATCCAGATATGTGCGTGGACAGCCTGTAAATCCAGCGTTGTTCTTTTTCAAAGAGCTGTTGGTGTATGTTGGTCCCTACTTGCACCTGTTCAATGACAGTCCATTCCATATCATTGGGAGTGTGATTCATTGCTAGAAAATGGTCTGTCAGCTTAGTCGCACTTTTCTTGCATCGGATCGTGCTGCGATGTTCGCAGATCCTAAGTTTTACTTTCCTGCTTGTCATGCCTACATAGGATTTGTTGCATGTGCATTTGATAAGATAGACAACGTTGGTGCTATTGCACATTACACATTCCACTTCATGCATTTCAGGCCCGAGTCTCGGGTGTCTAACGGGTGGTGTCATGTGTAACGTGAGCTTGTGTATAGCACAAGAACAGTACTTGAGAATGCCAGTGGTTGATCTGAGTCTTCTATAGTATCCTGTAGAGAACTAACATGCAACAAACAGTTAACAGCCTACAGGTCCCACCACCGACCCACATCAGATAACCACCGACTAGTATCCGGTGAATCACAACATTTCTCTATCAAACAGTACGAGATCTCCTTGGGGGGAGGCAACGCTCCAGGGTGATTGCCAGTACCCCAAAATTATGCAGTATCTAAACTTTGCCCAGTATAGCAACCCTGCCACATGCATAATAAAAGTGAAAAAGACCAGTGGCGGAACTTACAAGTTACAGCAAATAATTATGAAGTGTTCAAGAAGTTTTGCAACCAATTTGGGCCTCCACATCCGCATGCACACGAAGTCTGCAAACGATGCAGTTCAGCTGGGAGGGGGGCAGCGACATTTGGCATGGTACAGAGCATTTGCTGCGTTCAATGTGTGACTCAGCATTTATAGAAGCATTATTACATACGTCCAAGCCTCATCCTTCATGTTCCAGTACAAGGCCCCTGAACAGCTTAAAGCAGACTTTTCTCTGTCACATCTTTTCTATGCCTAAACTAGAGGTTCCGCTTCCTGTGTTTGCACTGAATCCTGAGCATCTCCTCCCCCTTCCCCTTCCATAGCAGAATGTTGGAGTAAATATGTGCGCTGGGGCTCCCATATATCTTTTGGCCGGGAAGCGGGCAGCATTAGCTCCGCGTATGCGGGCAGCTGCTCCTGACAGAATGTAAGATCATTGAGCCATTCCTTGAATTTAGAGGCCCTCCCTCCTCCCCACCTACAGGCTACCCTACGTTTGGCCATTAGCAGACCTAGCGAGGTGTATTTTCTGATTGAAGGCTCAAGATCTTTTGTGTATCCTAATATCACTATGAGTGGAGCGTGTGGGATGGGGGATCCAATCATCTGACCCAGAGCCTCCAGCACCATCCGCCAATACTCCTGAATGGCGCCGCATTTCCATGCCAAATGTAAGAACCCAGCTCCTGTCGCTCGCATCTGTTACAGTTATCATTTTGTCTTAACTTAAAGCAATATAGTTTCACTGGAGTATAATATAAACAATGTAAATATTTAAAATGTATGATGCAGAGTCTGCTACTAACGTAAATTTGTCTAGTCTGCGGACAACAGTATGTCCATTATCCAGTATTGGGGTATCTTTCATAGATTCACATGCCTGAATCATTCCCCATCGCCGAGGCGGGAGTCCCACTGTAAATTACAAAAGTAGTGCCATAAATAAATAATAGTAGTAGGCTAAAGGAAAAAGGCTAAGGCCTAATTCTTAGTAGCCTATCTACATCCTTATAGTAAAAAGAACCAAAAGTCAGCTCCAACCAATCAGCTACTTCTTCTGCCCCATCGTCGACTGCTTCTAATTCAACCACTGCCATTACCTCACCTATTCTGTCTACCAGAAACGTAATCATGACCAAAAAGCCTGTTCTTGAAGAATCGTCGACCATGATATCATCGACCATGTCCCTGTCGACGAACACACCGTAGATGTGGAGTCCATCTACGACGGTACCGTCGGCAAAGCCTCAACTGTCGACAAAGGTATTACCATCGACGAAGTCTACTACGTCGTTGACGTCTGCCCCGTTGACGATGACACCGTTGACGACTGTTCTGTCGACGAAGAGCTCATCGACGAAGAGCCTGTCGACGACGATCCCGTCGACGATGATCCATCGACGAGAAGCCCGTCGACTAGGAGCCCGTCAACGAAGAGCCCGTCGGCGACGAATGTACCAATTCAAGCTAACGTATCAACAGTGATCACTATACCTTCACAGTCAAACCCAATGTCGTCTGGATCTTCCAAGCTCAAGACTTTCCAAAGGCAATAGGATTACAGTAAGATTTCGCCACTTCTGCCTTCGCACATCTTAGAAACCTACGTTGAAGATGATGACTACGAGGACGAAGATGATGAGGGACCATTTGGCACAGCTCACCATCCTTCTGAGCTTAACATCAAGTGTCAAGATGACGATTACCAGGAGAAATATTATCAGGAACAACTTATGGTTCTGCATCATAGATATCAATTCCATCGAAGGGAGTCATGCCAGAGGGAAATGAGTCACCTTCCTCCAACGCTCATACAGGATCTTCAGGCTATGTTGGCGGATTACTGTCAAAGGTTTTCACCACAGCAGGCTGTCTCAAAAAATCCACCCCCACCAGCGGTGGTTCCTGATTCGTTGCCTGAGGCTCCTTTTACACCGGCTCATTCTTCGGGTCCTTCTGATCAAGTGCAGCATGATACTACCTCCTCTGAGGAGGGGGTTGAGGAGGGAGAGTTACCTGAGAATACTCCCATTACGGATCCCGGGGACGAATATATAATTCCCATACCTTCTCCACCTCTTCCGCTACTTTCTGATTCTCCTCCTGAGGACATCGGGGGCTTTCATAATTTAATGCTGCAGGCGGCCGCTATATTCCAACTGCCTGTTACTGTCGAACAGACAGATTGTTTTTTGCATGATTTCACGGAGGAGTCCAGAAAAATCACACAAGCTGTACCCATCATATCTTATATCTTGCAGGACGGGGTTAAGATCATGAAGACGCCTACATCCATTCCAGCAGTGCTTCCTCGCATAGAGAAAAAAAACTGTGCCCCTGCAAACAGCCCATCTTGTCTTATAGGTCATCCACAACCAGATTCAGTAATTTCGCAAGCCGCCCACCAGTGATCTAAGAATCCCAACGCCTATCACCACACCGCCTGACAAGGAAGGACGTCGTCTGGACCTCATAGGCAAAATAATTTCCACCATGGCAGCGGCCTCTTTTAGAGCTGCTAACCCACTAGCCATAATCGTCCGTTATGACAGTCAAATGTGGTCAGATATGGCGGGTCTCATTGACCTAATTCCTGAAGACTATGAAAAGGAAGCCAGGAAAATTCTATTGGAAGGAGAACGTGCTGCATCAGAAACTATAGATTGTGCACTGGATATTGTTAACACCAATTTCCATCAACTTGCTGGGGCTGAAGTGCTAAGACACCAGGGATGGTTTAAAGCCACTATTTTCAGAACTGAGGTACAAATAAAGATTCTGGGCATGGCCTATGACGGGGATTCTTTGTTTGGTAAGCACATTGATGAGGCCCTCCTAGCTATCAAAAATGACACGGATACTGCTAGATCTTTAGGCGCCCTTCAATACAGGCGCAGATCTTTCAGAGGCGCAAGACGACATGGTTTTACGTCAAGAGGAGGATACCAAAATCAACAAAATAGGCAGTATCAATCTCAGTATAGACAGCCTTACAATCAGTCATTATACCGCCAATCCTCAACGGCTAGTTTCTCCCGTCAGGGCTGTTGAAAGCGATCGCAAAATCAAAGTCAAGACACTAACAGAAAACAGTGATCTCTACAGGGCGCCAACCAAATTACCCTCCATACCCGTGGGCGCAAAGATTTCAGCATATACGCACAGGTGGCAGGAAAGTACTGCAGAGCGATGGGCTCTGGACCTACTCACCAACGGCCACACCCTGGAATTTATCAAACAGCCACCTACTACTCTGCCCAGGGGTCCTCCTCCTCCTCGTCTTTACTTACTTTTCAAAGCAGCCTTCACGATGCTCCTCAAAAAAGCGATAGAGAAAGTTCCATCATCTTAAAAAGGAACAGGTCTCTATTCTCGTTTCTTCCTGATCAAAAAGAAGTCAGAGGAATGGGGACTGATTTAGACCTCCGCAGGCTCAACAAATTCCTCAAAAAGCAAAGTTTCCGGATGGTCAACCATTCAGAGGTTTTAAGCTGCTTAAACGAAGGAGACTTTATGACTTCTCTGGATATGGAGGACGCGTATTTCCACATCCCTATCCATCCCAAAAATCGCAAGTATCTTCGATTCACAGTGGCTGGTGCCTACTATCAGTTCAAAGTGCTCCCGTTTGGCCTGAAATTGGCACCAAGAATTTTCACGAAGTGCTGAGAACCAGTGGCAGCAGCATTGAGATCTTGAGGAATCCAAGTGTTCCCTTATCTCGACGATTGGCTGCTCAAAGGTCCTTCAGAACACAAAGCCAATGTTGCTACAGCAGCATGTCTCCATCTCTTTGCCTCTCTGGGGCTGACTCTCAACGAGAGCAAATCGCAGTTGCGTCCACTTCAAGTCATTCATTTTCCCGGAGCAATGCTAGACACGGTCCAGTGCAAAGCATTCTTGTCACACGAACGCCAAATACGTCTCCAAAAATTGGCCACTATAATTTCAAGAAGAAGGTCAATTTCTGTCCGGATGTTTACTTCACTCCTGGGAATGTGCTCTTCTGCAATAAATCTCATACGCTTGGCACGGCTCAAAATGAGGCCTCTTCAGGAGGAGCTGCACCTTCAATGGCAAAAAGCCTTGGGGTCGTTCGACGATTGCATCAAGATCATGCTGCGCATGATGGATTCTCTGCATTGGTGGTCACAAACAGTGAACCTAGACCAAGGTCTCACATTACTTCAGCGACCGATGCTTCCATGGAGGGATGGGGAGGTCATCTGCAAGATTTGCAGATTCAAGGCAAATGGTCTCAAGTTCAACAGACTGGAGCTCTGCGCCATCTTTCTGTCTCTGCAAGTGTTTCTCCCAAGGATTGCGGGTTTCTCAGTGCTGGTCCGTACCGACAATACGACCAGCATGTATTACATTAACAAGCAAGGAGGAACAAAATCAGCTAAGCTATCGTAGGAGGCTCAGGAGTTGTGGGACTGGGTCACGTTCCACAAGATAACCCTGAGAGCCGAGCACACCAGGGGTCTCCACAATACTCTGGCGGATACGCTGAGCAGGTCTCATTCAGACTGTCACGAGTGGGAGCTGGAGCAGGAACAGACGAACAGAGTATTCCAGGCTTGGGGCAAACAAGCACTGGATCTATTCGCAACGAGAGAGAACAAGAAATGGCAATATTATGCCAGCAGGTTCCCTCTGCAGGGCTCATGGGGGAATGCCCTGTCCATGCGATTGTCAGGGATTTGTGCATACGCTTTTCCCCCAATACCATTGATCCCGAAAGTGCTCCGCAAGATGAAGCTAGAGGGTTGTCGTCTAATTCTGATTGCCCCCCGTTGGCCAATATAGTATTGGTTTCAGGAACTTCTGCTATTGTCTCAAGACAAGCCCATTCACCTTCTTCCAAAGCCAACGATGTTGTCAAGGGACAGAGGCCAAGTAGTTCATCCGGGCCCACGGTCCCTGCACTTGCACGCATGGCTCCTGATTTCTTAGAGTTCAAGGACCTCGACATATCACAAGACTGGCCTGAAATTTTGGCCAAATCTCGTGCTCAGAGCACAATCAAGACTTAACGCCTAAAATGGAAGCGATTTTGTTGTTGTTGCGAGACCAATACATTTCACCCAGTTCAAGCTCCTGCGGAACAAATCCTCCCTTATTTGCTTTCTCTAGCCAAGTCTGGGCTTACCTTTTCATCGGTTAAGGTCCATCTTGTTGCTCTTTAAAGATTCAGAAAATGCGCTAAACTTCCTTCTCTCTATTCGTCCTCACTGGTCAAGCAATTCATGAAAGGACTTTTTCGAGCCTTCCCTCCGGGGCGAGCACCCCCTCCAGAGTGGGAGCTGAACACCGTACTAGCGCAATTAATGGAACGTCTATTTGAACCGATCCACAAAACTGATCTTAAATTCCTCACTTGGAAGGTCACCCTTTTACTGGCTCTGACTTCTGCAAGAAGGGTTAGTGAAATCCAAGCTTTCACTATCTCTGAACCCTTTTTACATTTTACTCAGGACTAAGTAACTCTTTGAACAAATCCTAGACTCATCCCTAAGGTACTGTCATAATTCCATTTGAATGAACCGGCAAGGTTAACAATTTTCTTTCCTAATCCATCTACTCTAGCTGAAAGAACATTACACTCTCTGGATGTTAAGCGCTGTTTAAAATTCTACCTACAGAAGACGAAAGATATCAGACGTTCCAACCAACTGTTAGTGGCTTATGGTCAAGCAACACTTGGTACTGCAGTGACAAAGGCAACAATCGCCAGATGGCTGGCATCTACTATCCTTTTCTGCCATGAGAAGGCCAACAAACCTTTACAAAGAAAAGCCAATGCACATTCTACAAGAACTATGGCAGCTTCTACAGCATTTTGTGCTGGAATGACTCTGGAAAATATCTGTTGTGCTGCGACATGGAAAAATGTCCACACGTTCACTAAGCATTACTGTCTTCAATCTGCACAACAGTTAGATGCAGCGGTTGGACAGGCTGTCCTGCGCCATCTTTTTCACTAAGGTCAGATTCAGATGCTCTTTCTCTTTTTCTGTGCTGTTCTATTGCTTCCAATATTCATGCGACTATGTTTCATGCAACATACATATTTTTATGTTTAAAGAGATGTATATACTTGTGCTAAGAAAATCTGAGGAGAACTGTCTTTGCTGAGAGTGTTCTAGAGGGTGCTGGTAGCTATTTGGTTGGAGCTGACTTTTGGTCCTTTTTACTATAAGGATGTAGATAGGCTATAAGATTTGGGCCTTAGGCTTTTTCTTTTAGCCTACTGCTATTATTTATTTATGGCACTACTTTTGTAATTTACCATGGGACTCCCACCTCGGCGACGGGGAATGATTCAGGCACATGAATCTATGAAAGATACTAATACTGGATAACGGTAGTTTCAGGTAAGTAACTTGTTTTGTTCCTCATCTCTGAGGGTGCTACCCAGCTCCTCCTCACAGTAAGTATGTGATGTATGATTTACCTCTGGACTGTCTCTCTGGGTGGTGTGGTATAGCAGAGAGACCACATGAGTGGGCGCTTCCCTCTGGAGTAGGGCATGCAGAGGAGCCAAGTTTGAGGGTGCGGAGGGAAAGTCAGGAGTAGCAGCCCTAACGTCTTGGCACAGCCTGACGTACAAAAAAACCTCCATTGGAGTAGGCTGTTGATCACCAAAGAAAGTTTCACGATCGCAAAAGGGCCCGTCTTTATATAGGTCACACCAGGTCAATGTGTCTATTTTATGAAGCAGCTGCCGACAACTCAATTCTTGTGTGACTGGGAGATCTAGGCGGCCTTGCGGCATCAGCAAAGGTGAATGTATCGTAGCTGTTTGCAAGCAGTTAGCAATATTACGCCATGCTCTATTTGTACATTCAACAGTTGTCGGATCTCTATTTCTGAAATTAATGGGCAAGCTCAGATGGACAGAGTAGGCCACCGATGCCATATGTCCTCGTTCCACGGCCAAGTGTGGCATGTATGGTGGGGGCCTTATCCAGTATGCAGCAAAGTGTGCCTGAGCACACCAAAAGTACATCTCCATATCTGGCACTTCGAATCCTCCTTTCGCAAATGACTGAGTAAGCCCCTCCCATTTTAATCTTGGCTGTTTCCCGCCCCACGTTAATCTAATCATTTGAGATTTGCGAGCTTTTAAAAAGTGTTTGCTGGGCGCATAGGGAATATTAATAAATAAGTACAACAACTTGGGAAGTACCACCATTTTAATAAGTGATACTCTTCCTGCCAGCGATATCGGCATGGCAATCCATCTTTTTAATAAAAGTAGTCAATGTCTCCAGTGCCCTACCATAATTGGTTCTCATAAGCTCCTCCCTGTCTCTAGTAATCACTACCCCCTAATATTTAATTTTATTGTCGCACCAGGTCAATGGATAGTCCGAGTCATATCTCTGGACTGGGTGAGTTAGGGGGAAGATCTGAGATTTCCCCCAGTTTATATTGACCCTTGAGTGCATAACAAATTGTATAAACTCTCGTAATATCGGGTTTAGGCTGACTTCAGGGTCACGTAGGTATAGCATCAGGTCATCAGCATATAGTGAGATTAAAATCTGTCTGTCTGGGTTATTGGAGCGCATATTCTCTGTGATGCTGTCGGAGCTTGGCTGACAACAGCTCTATGGCCAGCTCAAAAAGAAGAGGAGACAACGGGCAGCCCTGCTGCGTTCCCCTTGTAATTGGAAAACTGGGGGAGCACATCCCGTTGATTAGCAACTTAGCCCGCGGTTTAGTGTAAACCAATTGTACCCAAGAAAGAAAGGGTGGAGGGAGCCCATACGTTTCAGTACACTGGCTAAGTAGTCCCACTCAATGGAATCAAAAGCTTTTGTGGGGTCTAAAAAGACCACTACTGTGGCTAGATCTGGATCGACGTCTTGCATTAAAGCAAAGGCCTCTATGAGTCGCATTGTTCTGCCAGTTTCCCAGGCTTCAATATTGATGTGATGAGCACTTTGCACATTGACCGCGGGAGGACACCTTCCTCATGTGCCTCATCATATACATTTTTCAATATCGGTATGAGGATGTCACTAAATGTTTTGTAAAATTACGCACTAAGTCCATTAGGGCCAGGAGCTTTTCCAAAGTGAAGTTGCAGAATAGCCACGCAGATTTCGTCATCTTAAAATTCAGCAGAAAAGAATTCTCCTTGGCCTTTTCCCAGCCAGGCCAACGCTACATCCTCAAAATAGGGTTCAATCTCTAAAGGCTTAGTTCTGTGTGTAGTATATAGGGTGCTGTAAAATGAGTGGAAGGCTTGCAATATATCTGAGGAGTTTTTACAGGTCTCCCCATCAGCATCAATAACGTCCCAGATAGTATTAGAGAATTGGGGCTTACGGATTGATTCTGCTAGGGCTTTCCCTGGTCTCTCTCCCTTGCCATAGCGCCAGGCTTGGTAATATTTACCACGGAAAGGACATACTCTGATTGCCGTCTCCTGGTATTCCGATATCTTCTCCCTGATCTGTTTTTGTAACTCTGGGGTGGGTCCAGTTGTAGTTCGGCCTCCAGCTGTCTAAGGTAATTTTCTAGTGTTTTTAACGTTTTGTAAATGTTCCTCAAAATCCCACCCCCCTTAGCTATGCACAGCCCGCGGATAGTTACTTTGAAAGCTTCCCAGACTGTGGAGAGGTGAGACACTGTATTGATATTTTACGGAAAGAAATTAATGATTTCCTGTTCCAATTCAGTACGGAAAGGGATATCGAGTAGAGCATGGGCTGGCCTTCCAGGTCTGAGAGGGTGTTGTTGTGCAGGGAGGGGTAAGTGTCACCAGCACCGGGGAGTGATCAGAATATGTGCGTTGTAGGTGGCTCGATTTCGTCAACCAATGTTTCATGCCCCTAGACATTATCCAACAATCTATATGCTAACGGCTCAAGACACACTTGTTCCCCTGATCTCCCTCCCCTCCCCCCCTCCCTCCCGAGCCTCCCTCTGGTCAGATCGGATCTTAGCGCTGGGATACTTACGGGTGACTACGCGCTTTACAAAACCCAATAATAATAATAATAATGAGCGGACCACAGAGAAACACGTACCCTCTCTCTCTGTCGGGTGGAGCTCTCTAAAGGCATCAAATAGCATGTGATCAGCCATTATCTCTTGTAGTTGATGTTGGGCATTATTATAGTGGTGGACTTGCGGGTGTGAGCGGTCCTTATCTGGGTCAAGTCTCACATTAAAGTCCCCTCTCCACAACACATGAGTAGAACCTATGTCAAGCACTGTTCCCCATAGTATATTAAAGAATGTAGGGTCATACCACAAACCAAGACCTCTCCCCAAGGAATAGGTACCTTTACCCCGCAGTCTTTCTTCCCGCAGGGAATCACAACGCGGTCGTTACAATGACCACGTAGTGATTCCGAATACCATTAGTCCTGCAAGTCGGAACAACGACTTGCGGAGGGGGGGCGCTGGATGTTTGAATAGTATACTTTACTATTCCAACTCGGGAAGGTGTTGGATTTTAAATCCAACACCTCCCCCCCTCCGCAAGTCGTTATTCCGACTTGTGAATTAATGGTATGCGGAATCACAACACGGTCGTTGTAACGACTGCATTGTGATTCCCTGCGGGAAGAAAGTTTATGAATCACTGAACTTGTGGACTGCAAGATTGCTGAATCTACCACCAAACTGGAAACTTGGATGCTCCTAAACATTAATTCCTTTAAGCGGCTCTTAGACAGTCTTATATCCGGCTCTCCCAGTGATCCCCTCCCCATCTCCGTGCTGCAGCAGCTTGAGTTGCCCTCTCTTACGTTAACTATGGAGCTTCTTAATGCCTCCTTACAGGAAGCAATAGTCCCGTCAGAATGGAAACATGCTATGGTCCTTCCACTTTTAAAGAAGGTCAGTGCTGATCCTCTAATTTTTGGCCTATTTCTTTACTTACGGCTTTTTCCAAAATTCTGGAAAAACCCATTAATTTACAGCTGTCCCACTTTGTTGAATCTGAAAATTTCTTGCATCCCTCACAATCTGGCTTCAGAGCAGGTTTCTCGATACTGGGGATACGGTGGCCCTTATATTACTTGATTTGAGTGCCGCTTTTGACACGGTGTCTTACACCATGTTACTGAAAGCCTTGCAATCGCTGGGCGTTGATGGTCCGGCACTCAACTGGCTTGTTTCTTTTCTGGCTGACCGTAGGTTCCAGGTCTTTTCTTCCACGGCCAGTTCAAAAACTCACTCATCGCCTTATGGGGTACCTCAGGGCTCCATCCTTAGCCCTCTATTGTTCAATGTCTATGTTAGGCCTCTGGCGGCGATTGCCGAAGAGGCTGGGCTGTCCCTATTCTCCTACGCGGACGACACCCAGATAATCTTTTCTCTTTCTGCTGAGAGGGTGTCTAAGTCATTGGCTCTCCAGTCCGGGTTGAGGAAAATTGCATCCTGGATGCAAGCCAACTTGCTGAAACTTAATGGTGAAAAGATGGAAGTCTTGATTTTGGGGGAAAATAGAGATTTCAAGGGTACCCAAACACTGGCCTTCTGAAATGGGTGCTCTACCCCAGCCTACTCATCAAGTCCGTAATCTAGGATTTATCATTGATGATCAGTTATCAATGAAGCAACAAGCTGTAAAGGTGGCCTCAACATGCTTCATCATCCTTAAATGGCTTAAGAAAATCCTTTGGATGCTCCCCTGTTCTACTCAGAGAACTGTAGTCCATGCTCTTGTCACTTCCAGACTGGACTATGGCAACATTCTGTATCTAGGGGTTAATAAGGATGTGACACGTAAATTGCAAGTGGTGCAGAATGCACCCGCTAGACTTCTTTGCTAGGTTCCCAAAACGGCCTCTATCACTGGTTCTCTTTGTGATCTCCATTGGCTCAGGTTAGAGATATTAAATTTAAAGCCCCGAGCTATATGTTTAAGATCAAGTCTGGCATGGCACCTCAGTACCTGCGTGCTTTAGTCCACCTTACTTACCTTCGCGCCTTCTTCGTTCCTCTACTCAGGCAACATTTTTGGTCCCGTGGACCAGATTGTCCCGAATGGGTGGTCGATCTTTTGCTTATCTAGGTCCCTCCCTGTGGAATACTTTCCCCATGTCGCTTCGGAATTAAACTGTCTATGGGAATTTTCACAAATGTTTGAAAACTTGGCTGTTCAATCAATAATTTCTTTTCTCTTTCTTTTGTTCCTCTCAGGCTGGTGCCGGGAAACCCTTGGGTAGCTGTGCTCCTTATAAAATTAATTAACATAACATAACATCAGTATTGGGGCCGTAACAACAAACAAGTGTTATGGATTGAGATGCTAGTTTGCGTCATAGAAGGCTATATCGTCCCTGAGGATCCCCCAGCTCTCCCATGGCCACGTAGGGTACATATTTCTTTATGAGGAAAGCCATACCTCTAGCATATGAGGAAAACGTTGAGAAGCTGCAGTGCGTCGCCCGCCTACTCGCAAACAAAGTTGGTGTGGAAGGACCTATATGCGTTTCCTGGAGCATGTCACAGTGTATATTATGTCTATTAGATACGCCAAAATGTGGTGACGCTTCCGGGGGTTGCAGAGGCCCCGCACATTCCATGTCATGAAATTATAGCTAGGTCGTGGATGGGCTACTCATTTGTATCGTAAGTCTTACATCGTGTGTCTACTGAGGTCTCTGTGTAGCGCACTAGGTCAGTATAGCAAGTCACATTAGTATCTGGTCCCATGACTATCTTGTGTATCTGGAATGTTTCCCCCTTCCCTCCTCCCTCCCACATCAGCAGCCCAATCCTGCTGTGACATGTTTACCCTCCCTCCCCTCCAGTCAAGATAGAAAAAACAACTACCACTGAAAATAAATTAGGAAGAGAAATAATAAAACAGTAAACATCAGTCATTCTAGGGATGTCCTGTTAGGGAGTCGCATGAGGGCACAACAGTCCCACCTCGTGGACACAAGGGTGCCCAGGAACAGATTCAGTGTCCCTTGATTCCTGTTGGTTTAACCAAATTGTTTTCAGGCAATATATGTCATCTGTTGACATTGCCTGGTCCCTCTCAAAATATCAGCAGCAAATGTCTAGCTAAGTTACATGTAGCATATTGTTCTGCTCTACTCTTTTAGCCCTGTTGTAAGTAGTAGAACTGAGTAAACGTTCTTGTGGTACATTTGTCGCCACTCCTTCAGTATTATTCTATGTCAGACATGTCTACAGTTGATTGGGAAGGACTCAGGGTCGGCTCGTTCCGGGGGGATCTTTGAATAATGGTTTTCAAAAAGTCTGCAACATGCTGAGGATTCGTGAAAAAATGCTGCTTGCCCTGGTGCGTTATCCTACGTCGTGCAGAGAAAAGCATGGCATAGGTGATGTTGACCTGCTGGAGTTTCTTCTTGATCGGCAGGAACATTTTTCAGGCCTCCTGGACTGCCATTGTGAAATCTGGAAAGATAGCCAGCTCAGAGCCCTCGAAGGAAAGTGTTTTTCACTCTCTTGCCAGTCTCAAGGCTTCCCGATCTCATTAGTTTAGCATCCCTGCTATGATCGGTCTTGAGGGAGCTCCAGGCGGAGGACGATTGGCAAGCGAGCGGTGTGCTCTTTCTACTATGAACATAGTGGAGAAGGTGCTTCTTTCAAACACAGTTGTGGTCAAGCTTATGCATAAGATTGTCTATGCGTGTGCCCATTGCGTCCATCTTGGCTTCAATTGAGGTGAGGCTGTGTTTCATTGTAAGGAGAAGTTCCTTGAGATCTTTCGTTGAAGTCTGGACACCAGAGCAAGGACCGTCCGCCATTGTATGCTCGGAATCGCTAGAAGCTCTAGTGGATTTGCTTGCCTCAAATGGTAACTTAGATTGTTTTTCCATCTGTCTTGCCCATTGTTTTCTTTGTGCTCACTGTACTCTGCCCCGTCTCGCTGACTTGTGGAGAAAGTTTCCTTTCCTTTTGTAACTTCTTCGTGTCGCATCCAGCTTTGGGCCTTAACAATTTCCTGGTTAGTGAGGTAGCCACAATAGCAATCTCTCAGTATCCGTACCTCAGGTGCTGCACTCCTATTTTTGTGTGGGTGTCAAAAGATCAAGGAAGGCTTTCCCAGAGCTTAGTGCGGGTTGGCATTTACTGTCTGCTAGATTCTGTCTCTGATCCGGAATGGAGGTCCCTTCCCTGTTGCCAATGTGTGTGTACGTCTAAGGGGCCCCCGCAGTCATGGCCCGTGCAGACAGTAAGTAAAAGGAGCATCTAACAATCAGTGTTCACAGGACCCAGCAGCTCAACAGCCTAGCATCTGCAGCTCGGATTCGGGCCTCCCGCAGCAGTCTCTTCGCCCAGCTCAGCACGCACACTCAGGCCCTCACAGCAAATGAGGTTGCAGCTCCTCCCAGGGCATATATGCAGGCCTTGAGTCTCTCTCCCTCACCAGTCAGTATACTGCACTCCCGGTCAGGTGCGGAGGCCTCTCTCTCCTTTCGCCGCCAACTGAGCTTGGGAGGGAGGGGTGGGGGGGAGCAGACCACAAACCAGTTTTTGTGTGAAAAAGGCCGCTTTATTGAAACAGGTGCACATTAACAAATTATAAACCTCGGCCAACGCATTACAAAACGAAACCTCACTAAATAACGCACTTCCTTAACCCCCAATCGCCGCCCCCATCCCTAAACTGTCCTTAACCCCGCCCCCCACCCATACATCACATCATTACAAAATACAAACAATGCGAATCCTTGCATAATCATTTAAACTTATCAAATCCCACCAACCATTACACAAAAACCCCGTTTTGCCCCTCCACAACTCTTGGTCCCCTAGCCTATGGAACCACCCCAACAACTTATCCTGCCCAACTCCCCCTGTCGATGCCACAACTAAGCAAATGACAACCACAATCCTGCCAAACCTGGCAAAAACACCACTAACCCCCGCCATGCACCTGTTCCAAGCGACAATACAACAATAAAAGCCCCATGTACACCTGTTCCAACAACAACCACCAACAAAAGTAAGGAAAGAAAGAAAAACACAAAGAAAAAACTAATAATATTGGGAGGGAGGGAAAAAGTTCCTCAGCACAAAAACCCCCGGCCACCAGGTCACCGAACCTAAAATGGTGGCCGTGGGGAGGAGCCCAAAGAATTTATGTTTGGGCTCCAATTGGGCTGTACTAAAACCAGCCCAAGACAAAAACTCTGCTTGCGGTAGAAAGCCCCCTCCCCCCAGCCACCCCTCCAAAACAGCCGGGGGGGGGACCTCCCTGCGGTCGGCTGCCCCCCCCCCCCCAAGCTCCCCTTGGGAGGGAGGGGTGGGGGTGGGGAGCAGACCACAAACCAGTTTTTGTGTGAAAAAGGCCGCTTTATTGAAACAGGTGCACATTAACAAATTATAAACCTCGACCAACGCCTTACAAAACTAAAACTCACTAAATAACGCACTTCCTTAACCTCCAATCACCGCCCCCACCCCTAAACTGTCCTTGACCCCGCCCCCTACCCATACATCACATCATTACAAAATACAAACAATGCAAATCCCTGCATAATCATTTAAACTTATCAAATACCACCATCCATTACACAAAAACCCCGGTTTGCCCCTCCACAACTCTTGGTCCCCTAGCCTATGGAACCACCCGAACAACTTATCCTGCCCAACTCCCCCTGTCGATGCCACAACTAAGCAAATGACAACCACAATCCTGCCAAACCTGGCAAAAAACACCACTAACCCCCGCCACCCAGAAAGCGGGGGGAGAAACTACCCCCCCTTTCTGCCCCCCAACTGAGCAAAGAAAGAAGTATAACTGACTGAAGATACCCTAACTGGCAAATTCCTGTACTTTCAAACATCTAGACAAAACCTCTCTCAGCTCCAAAAGATATAAGTCCATACCTATCCTGGAGAGGTGAACCCCATCACTCCGAAAAAATTCAACTGCATCAAAACGAATATCACTGTGATTCACTCTCCCAAAACCCAAACCTCTACAAAATCTGGAGATTCCGAGATTAATCTCCTTGCGCGCCCTATCAATTGCCTTAGGTTTAAGCGCCCCTCTCCAGACCCTACGAAGAATCAGCTCTGTCCACAACACATGGCAACCTGCCCACTCTTGTTTCAAAAGTGCTAGATCTCATACTTCAAGCAAATTGCGGCGTTGGTTTCAAACCTACTTTGGAACAACGGCCCGGCGCGTATAGCATATGACAAACTGACAAGGAGCTGGTATGATGGAGGCGTTGCCTTGCCTAACATACAGCTGTATTACTGGGCGGCGCAGCTAAAAGCAGTCAACCAGTGGATCCATGCCCCGCGGTCTGACCCGGCGTACAAAGCTGACTGGGCACAACTAGGTGGAGATGGCATGCTGGCGGCGCTGTATGACAAACCTCAGGTACGGAAGCTATGGGGCCCGACGCACCACACTGCAACCATATGGCACATTGCACAAAAGCGATTGGGTTGGCAGGGTAGACTCACCAAACTGACACCGCTCTGGGACGTTAAAACATTGGGGGCCCTCCGCTCCTGCAAGGGTTTCGCGCAGTGGGACCGTATAGGAATATCCACTATCGGAGACCTCTGGGACAAAGGCACGGTGATAGGGTTTCCACAATTACAACGACAGTACGACCTGGGCCCGACTGAGACATTTCGCTATGTACAGATAAGGCATGCATTACTAAGAGCAATCCCTGCGGGAACGGACCTACCACAGTCTTCGCCGCTAGAGGACAGACTCTTGACTGAATTCATGCCGCAAAGCGCCACATCACTCACATATAAAAAACTGATCAACAACCTAAAAGACCCAACAGAAAAACTGCGAGAGAGATGGGTGGGAGAGGTAGGAGAGGTTACTGACTCAGAGTGGACGGAGGCAATGGCGTCCCCACGGGAGGTCGGAATCTCAGCAAAATTCAGATTAGTGCAGCTGAAAATCTTACACTGTATTTACTACACTAGGACACTACTTCACAGAATACATCGAGCGTCACATCCCTACTGTCTGCGGGGGTGTGGGGAAGAGGGGTCGCTTTACCATACAATTTGGGAATGCCCACAAATACGAGAATTCTGGAGACAGGTTATGCGCACCATATCGCAAACACTTGGGGTTTCAATTCTACCTGAACCTAGAACATGCCTATTGAACATCTGGGGCCCTAATGACCTGAATAGGTATGGACAGACATGGGCCACCCTGGCTATGATGGTGGCCAAGCGAGATATTGCGCAGAAATGGGGAGCACCAGATACGCCTACAGAATATAGGTGGGGTAACAACATGGATAAACTGATGATTACCGAAAGAGCAGTGTACGTGATGAGGGCCTGCCCTCGAAAGTGGAATAAGGTCTGGACAGCGTGGAACAATTATAGAGGTGACATTTGTGAACCTTTGCCAGAGGACGAAGACCTAGAGTCTGAGGGGGAGGAGGATTAGGGGGCGGGGGGGAGATGTGGTTTCGACCCTAGTGGCCTTCATGCAGCTCTATAGCTGACTTTGCTGAGATGTGGCGAGGGACATGTGAGACTCATGTAAACAAATGTAAGTGTGCAGAATTACCTAAGGTGGATGACTCTTTTACTGTTTTATTGGTTACCACTGTTTATTGA
Source organism: Lissotriton helveticus (assembly GCF_964261635.1). Lineage (NCBI taxonomy): Eukaryota > Metazoa > Chordata > Amphibia > Caudata > Salamandridae > Lissotriton > Lissotriton helveticus. Next base: position 1,405,052,423 of record NC_136057.1, on the reverse strand, counting down.
AGATCGTTGTGGGGCTTACAATAGTAGGCAGGGGCCCGGGTGATTACAAGTATAGGCAGAAATGATGTTAGATGGACAGCAGACCTCACACGCTTGAGCAAAGACAGTACGATTTCCTTGATGGAAGTTGGGAACTCTTGTGGTATATTAGGGGGGGTATGTTCTTTGATAGTCAAATGCCCTGAAAGTAACCTTATGATTGTACTGTAAGCTGACGAATTCAATAAAAAGTTTTTCAAAAAAAAAAAGTGCTAGATCTCTCGTCATTGCCCTCAACAAAACCACTCCCTTGACCCTACACAAATAATTTTCCCCCTAATGAATAATCAGTACATCTGAGCATTGGCCCCCGATCAACCAGGAATTAAGCGCCGGAATCAACTCCTTCCAAAGCATCCCTCCTTTGCCCTTCCACACTACCTTACACAGGCGCTCATTAAAACCCAGCAAGGCCCCAAAATAGCTATTACATGCTTGAACATGTGCCCATTTAATGAAGGAATGCCCCACAATCCAGATGGTCATTGCCGCCAAGCGGAGGCCAGCCACAGAACCTGAAAAGAGAAAAGCAGTATCAGATTTAAGACAACAAGGATGACGCAGGCGATTCCCTTATATCGCTTCTCACATAGCGCTGAAAGCAATTTGAAGACCAACGCCCCACACGCATAATGTCCTGACTAGACCAACCCCTATTATGGGCCTTAGTCGCCGCCCCAATCCTGAAGGAATGAGTACCATACTTTGTCCCATCCAGACTGATACTCCGCAAAGCCTTGCGAAGAACCATGCGCAACTGATAATCCGTGACACAAGACCCATCAGCATTCTGAAACACACTGGCCGCCATGCTCCCCCAAGACACATCCCACCATTGCCGGGCCCACCGTAAAGGGCACGTCCAAAACGGAGAAGACGCGTCCAACCACACCCCTTTTCCTTTGCTCTTCTGGTCAGTTTTTGATCTTAACAGCCAAATGTGAACTCCTCTGTCTGACAAACGCACATCACCCCATCCAACACCCCTAGTTAACTTAGAACCCAACAACTCCGAAACTCTGAATGCCCCAAAAAACATCAAAACCATGAGCGTGGAAAAAAAGGCACGATTCAAACCGATCTCTACAAACCAACGGCAAAGCCTCTAACACCCTGGCTAAAGTCGGCCATGATAGGGGGCTCCTAACTGATTGCTCCGCTTCCCGCTCCCTAGCCCAACCTTCCAACATTCTCCTCCCCACCTCCCCTGCGGAAGAGGAGTAACCCCAAAGGAGTTTCCCCATGAATGCAATGCCTGCTAGCTTCCCTGCTATGGTAACTCAGGACAGGCCCTTGTCCATTAAATCCAGGATGAACTGAACAACATCTTCAGACCGCCGCCATCCAGGCTCCCGCCTACACGCCCCGGACGCCAAAAAATCCCTCCAAGCCAGCTCATATGCGGCTCGAGTGGACGCAGACAATGACCCTACCACCAATTGTAAGACCCTACGTTGCCTACATACCACAAGTGATCCTGCATGGGTGTCGGTGTCCTGTCCGCCTCCGAGGCTAGCCCATGGAATCTCTTCCACTGCGAACGAGACAAAGTATCAGCAATGTCATTGTTCACACCGGGGATGTGTAATGCCCTGAAAGTGATGTCAAATCTAAGGCAACCTAACACAAAGACACGCAGCAATTTCAAAATTTGTTCATCTCTGGCCGACTGTCTATTGATAATGTCTACAACAGCCGTGTTATCAATCTGGAACAGAACCTTCTTATGAGCCAACTCTTTCCCCCACAATGTCAAGACTACCAATACTGGAAAGAGTTCCAAAAATGCAATGCTCCTCCCCCCCTCCTTCCACTGGTCAGTCCACTTCTCTGCACACCACCTACCCTGCCAATAAAGGCCAAAACCTTCACTGCCTGCTGCATCTGAGAAAATCTGTACATCCCGTTCCCAGTCCTCCTCCCTAGCTAAAGGGACTCCATTAAAAGAGTGCAGAAAGACTTACCACATACGCAGATCTTCCTTAACGCCTGCTGACAAACGGACATGGTGATGAGGTAAATGATGTCCAGACAAAGCCCGGCCTAGACGTCTGCAGAAAGTCCTCCCCGCCCTAACCACCCTACAAGCGAAATTCAGATGGCCCAGCAGAACCTGCACATCTTGAGTGTCACTTTTGGTTTTGCTAACATTGTCTCCAAGAGCTCCAACATCTTCCATTTTAACAACTGGCAAGCGAGCCTGCCTTGCCATTGAATCCAGTTCAATCCCCAAGAAAGACATGGTCGCGAACGGACCCATTTTCTTCTCAGGTGCCAGCGGCACCCCCAGTTCCTCCATAAGCTCTTGGAACGTGTCCAGGGCTACCTGGCACTCCGTGGAGCCTGGTGAACCAATGAAAAAGAAATCGGCCAAATAGTGTGTCACTAACTCATGGCCCGTGCGTTGTGTGAAATACCATTGCAAAAAGGTGCTGAATGATTCAAAAAGATACACAATGCACCCGACTCTCTACTACTTTAGAGCTTCTATTCTTTTAGCTTGTAAGCCAAACACATTTATTTATGTTTGTACCTCTATTTTATTTGTACTTTTTTTGAAAAAATTACTTTCTTATCAAGTTTTTTGGGGAAGTAGTGAAAAGGAAAAATAGTGCAAATTTACATATATTACAATAACATTTACATTCATTTACATTCAGCCTATTAAGAATACTCCAACACTATACATACAGTTGTATACAAATACTATACAAAACAAATTTAGTGAATATAAGTGCAATTTGTGCAATGCATGAATCAAAAAAACATAGGTTTCAAATAAACATCTATGTCACTGTAAGAGTATATACTCATTGAATGTTTATTTCATGAAAGTAGGAAAGAATACCTTGTTCTTCTATGCTCTTTTGCCGACGCGTTTCGAATCTTAGATAATCGATATCTGGATTCTCATCAGGGCTTTCTGATTCTCTTGAGGGGTTCTTCTCTCTCCCTCTGTTCTCTTATTTGATGGAATTAAATCCCTTCAATTTGGAATACTCTGCTAGAGTCCCTAGTTGGAAATGAAGTCATGTTTCCAACAGTTAGGGAAAGTGACTCACGTTTTTCGTTAACCGCTTCGTGGAGCCCCACGTGTTTTTCTTTTAGTTTGTTCTATTTACGCAACCATGATTTTGTCCAAGCAGGACGCCACCAGCCGGTATTCGTCCCTCTGAAACTTAAATAATGCGTGCCGCCACTCGCTTCTATTTTCTTCAGCAGTTCCTTATTCTTCAATACAGAGCTCCATTCACTCGCACTCATCTCTTTCCGATGAAGAAAATAGAAGCGAGTGGTGGCACGACCACGCATTAATTAAGTTTCAGAGGGACGAATACCGGCTGGTGGCGTCCTGCTTGGACAAAATCATGGTTGCGTAAATAGAACAAACTAAAAGAAAAACATGTGGTGCTCCACGAAGTGGTTAACGAAAAACGTGAGACACGTTCCCTAACTGTTGGAAACACGTCTTCATTTCCAACTAGGGACTCTAGCAGAGTATTCCAAATTGAAAGGATTAATTCCATCAAATAAGAGAACAGAGGGAGAGAAAAGAACCCCTCAAGAGAATCAGAAAGCCCTGATGAGAATCCAGATATTGATTATCTAAGATTCGAAACTCGTTGGCAAAAGAGCATAGAAGAACAAGGGATTCTTTCCTACTTTCATGAAATAAACGTTCAATGAGGATATGCTCTTACAGGGACATAGATGTTTATTTGAAACCTGTTTTTTTGATTCATGCATTGCACAAATTGCACTTATATTCACTAAATTTGTTTTGTATAGTATTTGTATACAACTGTATGTATAGTGTTGGAGTATGCTTAATAGGCTGAATGTAAATGTTATTGTAATATATGTAAATTTGCACTATTTTTCCTTTTCACTACTTCCCCAAAAACTTGATAAGAAAGCATTTTTTTCAAAAATAGTACAAATAAAATAGAGGTACAAACATAAATAAATGTGTTTGGCTTACGAGCAAAAAGAATAGAAGCTCTAAAGTAGTAGAGAGTCGGGCGCATTGTGTATTTTTCAATAATTAAGTGGCTCTGCCTGACTCTTGTTCCTTCGGGCCAAACTCCTTTTGTTTGATAGAATGATTCAATGTGAGAAGTTGGCCTGATGTGCAGTGTTCACTATTCTAGTGATCACTATATATCAGTCCAAACAACCCTTATTGATGATTGGTTGTAAGTCAACCTTATAGACCAGCTATCCTAGTAGCATGGATACGAGCAGTCTAAGGCTAAGACTCTAGAGGGCGTGTTAAGCCAGCTGTTTTACCATCACATTACCCCTTGAACACCCAGTGAAAGGACACCACACAAGTGTTATGAAAATAAACAGTGTATTTATTAGAATCACAACAACCCTGTACTCTTTATGAGGACAGGGTGCTAGGCACACAACAAAACTCTTACGAAAATACTTTTAAGTTAGCACGTTACACAAATGCCCGAGGGGCACGAAAAACCATATACGCTAAAAGTGGAATGCGAATTACTAGCAGGTAAGTAACAGTTCTAATAGGCTTTGGAATCGCTAGGACTGGACTAGGGAATCGTTAGATTACTACTAGGAGGCCCAGGGGACTCGGGTGCAGAGTGTGCACTCTCACGCGGGATGCGGGACAAAGTCTATGGAAGCTAGAATTCACAAAGTTAGTGTTCACGGGCGAACCCGACCTGGTAGGAAGAAAACGACAGTGGATCCTGACCCTTGGATAGTGAGGCTATGCTGGGACACCGGAGTGCCGAAGTTACCTAGCCCAGGGGCTGCAGCTGCATAGGTCTGAAAAGACGTCGGGGATCTCGTTGCCGGACCAGGAGCCTGGAAGGAAGAAGTTGCTGGCAGGCGACCAGTGAAGGAAAGTTCGAGGGATCCAAGCCTGGATCAAGGAAGAAGAAAACCTGAAAGCAGAGGGGACCAAGTTCTTGAATCACTAGCCAGTGATTAAGTGGGCACCAGGATGGCACCGGGCGAAGTCACCGCAGTCAGGTGAGTGGGCGCTGCTGGGCTCTGCAGTCTCTCGGACCAGGAGGCGTTGTCGGCGACCAGGATGGAGGTGCGAGCTGTCCCACGAAGGATGAAGTCGTTGGCGTCGAAGTTACCCAGGATTGGGCAACAAGCCTTGGCTAATTCAAGCCCACGCGGTGGACTCAAAATGGCGTCTTGAGTGGACCAGGAGGGTCCGGGGTGCTCCTCTTCTGGAAGGGAGCAAGGGCCAGTCTGGAGCAACCAGACCAGCAGCAGAAATGTCGTCGGGCGTCGTCGGGAAGGCCACAAGCCAACGGGCTAGTAGCCAAACAACGCGGTGAGCAGCGGAAAGCAGAAGGGCCCCACGCAGATCGTGGAGATGCTGGGGGGCTGAACTTCGGAGCTGGAGCTGCTCAGAGTCGGGGCTTCTCGGACCCCAAAGCACTCACCAGTAGGTTACTCGGCGGGCTTGCTGGAAAGAAGTCGTGCAGTCTTGCAGATGGCCGGTCCCTTGAGGTCTCGTCGCACCCACGGTTCTCAGCTGGGCTGTAGAGGTGGGTAGAGGTCAGAGGTGCCAGGGAAGCCGGTTCTCGTCGAGCTGGGCAGTCGGATTCCGGAGGAAGGACTTACAGCAGACCGCAGCGTTCTTAGATGGTGCCTGCGGATGCAGGGTGACTACTCCTTAGTCACAAGGGAGAAATCTTAGGAAGAAGTCTTGAGTTCCTTTCGCAGAAAGTAGTTTCAGGATTCAAAGATGATCTGATTTGGAAGGGGGCCAGTCTCTACCTTTATCCTGTAAAAAGGGGCTGGCACGCGACTAAGTCCTGCCCTATGGGTGGGACTAGGAGGGGGGTGGTTACACCCACTTCCTTGGCGGGCTTTTCCCCAGCACAGGGTCTGGAGTGACCCTGGAACTGGTTCCAGCCAGCCTATGCACAGTGAGCACCGGGGTGCCACGTGCAGTCACCTTCCTCTAAAGCCCTGCCTACCTACAATACACAAAACCCTGTCTGGGACGGTGCTGGCACCGCCCCTGGCAGGAAACCCTTTGTCCTTATCTCCTGCTCTGGGAGGACTCCCAGCAGCAGGAGGGCAGACTTGTGTCTCGGTGGCAGCATCCATTTTGTGGATGCTAAGGCTCTGTCTGACTTTTAACCGGGTTATAGGTTACAGGCATGTCGTGTCCCTCTAGAAGGGTGGAATGCTAACCCCGTCGCCAGAATTGGCGAGGGGTTAGTATTCCAATTCGTATGACACCTTACTCGACATGTTTTGATAAAGCGATACCAGAGTTGGCACATAACCGCGAGGATTATAATGCACTTAAGAGTATATGGTATGCAATATCATGGAAACGGCTAAGGGATGGATCCCGAAAGCCGCAGACAGGCTCAGCTCATGCTAGAGCACCGTCTCACACGATTCCAAGCACTCTGCCTTCAGGATTGTTAAGGCCTGCCATAGGAGTGACTGATAGGAGATCTGTGTGTCCATTTTAGGGTTAGATATAGGTATACTATATCTAAAGCAAAGGGTGAGTACACCACCTTGCCCCAGCTGTCGTGCAGCCAGTTGTGTCAGTTTTAGTTAGTCAATCCAGGGGTGGCACAATACATGCTTCAGCCCCTGGGAGACTTCTGGGTGCACCTCAGCCCTGAGTACAGGGACTTGGAGAGGGCCCAGTGCCAATTCAGTACCTGAGTACAATTTGGATAGAGAGAACAGCTAGGCTGTGGGTCTGATTAGCAGGCCCACAGCCAGGGAAAGTCGTAAACCAGTGCAGCAAAAAGCAAAAATCTGGGTGATCATAGGATTGCAGACCCTACTCTCCTACATGACCCCCCCCCAAACTTTGGGACAATAAGCTAACCTTGACCAGGTGAGTCTTCTTGCTCTAAGTGGAAATACCTGGAGAGCCCATCAGCATTGCTGTGATCAGTCCCAGGTCTATGCTCCACTGTAAAATCCATCCCCTGTAGGGAAATGGACCACCTAAGCAGTTTGGGGTTTTCACCCTTCATCTGATTTAGCCACAAGAGGGGCTTATGGTCTGTCTGAATGGTGAAGTGAGTGCCAAACAAGTAGGCCCTCAGCTTCTTCAGGGCCCAGACCACAGCAAAGGCCTCCCTCTCAATAGCTGACCAATTTTTCTCTCTGGGTGTCAACCTCCTACTAATGAAAGCAATAGGCTGATCATTACCATCAAAATTCAGTTGAGACAGAACAGCTCCCACACCCAACTCAGAAGCATCTGTTTGGACAATGAATGGCTTGGAGTAATCTGGACTCTTGAGGATAGGTGCTGTGCACATGGCCTGCTTTAGGTCATTGAATGCTTTCTGACAGCTTGCTGTCCACTGAACTTTCTTTGGCATCTTCTTGCTTGTCAGGTCATTAAGGGGGGTCACTATGGACCCATAATTTCTGACAAACTTCCTATAGTACCCAGTCAGGCCCAAGAAAGCTCGAACCTGAGTCTGGGTGATTGGAGGAGTCCAGTCCTTGATGGCCTGTATCTTACTCTCCAGTGGCTGAACCTGGCCTCCACCTACAAGGTGGCCCAGGTATACAACCTGTGACTGCCCTATCTGGCACTTGGTGGCCTTGATAGTGAGGCCTGCCTTTTGCAGGGCCTCTAACACTTTCCTCAGGTGGACCAGGTGATCCTCCCAGGTGGAGCTAAAGACAGCAATATCGTCAAGATAAGCTGCACAGAAGTCATCCAGCCCAGTGAGGACTTGATTCACCAACCTTTGGAAGGTGGCAGGTGCATTTTTCAGTCCAAAGGGCATTACCACAAATTGATAATGCCCTCCAGGGGTAGAAAATGCTGTCTTAGGTTTGGCTTCCTCAGCTAACCTGATTTGCCAATACCCAGCTGTCAAATCAAATGTGCTTAAGAAGTTGGCAGAAGCCAATCTATCTATAAGCTCATCTGCTCTTGGTATTGGGTGGGCATCAGTCTTAGTGACTGCATTGAGGCCTCTGTAGTCTACGCAAAACCTCATCTCTCTCTTACCACCCTGGGTGTGAGGCTTTGGCACTAGAACTACTGGGCTAGCCCAAGGGCTATCTGAGGGCTCAATGACTCCCAGTTCCAACATTTTCTGCACTTCAGTTTTGATGTAGTCTCTAACATGATCAGGCTGCCTGTAGATTTTACTCTTGACAGGCAGACTGTCTCCAGTGTCAACATCATGGGTACACCAATCAGTTTGGCTGGGTGTCAGAGAGAACATATGTCGAAAGGATTGCAGAACTTGCCTGCAATCCTGTTGCTGATGTTCAGTGAGGCTGCCACAAAAGACAACACCATCAACTGACCCATCATCAGGATTCTGAGTGAGCAGGTCTGGGAGAGGGTCACTCTCTTCCTCCTGTCCCTCATCTGTGGCCATGAGCAAGCTCATGTCCTTCCTGTCAACATATGCCTTGAGCCTGTTAACATGGAGCACTCTGAGAGGGCTCCTGGGAGTTCCAAGGTCCACCAAGTAGGTAACCTCTCCCTTTTGCTCAATGATGGTGTGGGGCCCAGACCATTTGTCTTTCAGGGCTGCTGGGGCCACTGGCTCCAGCACCCACACCTTCTGTCCTGGCTGGTACACAGTCAGTACAGCCTTTTGGTCATGCCAAGCTTTTTGAAGTTCCTGGCTGGCCTCAAGGTTTTTGGATGCCTTTTCCATATACTCAGCCATCCTGGAGCGGAGACCAAGTACATAGTCCACTATGTTGGTTGCAGGCTTTTTGAGAGGTCTCTCCCATCCTTCCTTCACCAAACACAGGGGTCCCCTTACAGGATGCCCATACAGAAGCTCAAAAGGGCTGTAGCCAACCCCCTTCTGTGGGACCTCTCTGTAAGCAAACAAGAGGCAGGGGATCAGGACATCCCATCTTCTCCTAAGAGGTTCAGGTAGTCCATGAATCATCCCTTTCAGGGTCCTGTTGAATCTCTCAACAAGCCCATTGCATTGTGGATGATAGGGTGTGGTGAACTTGTAGTTCACACCACACTCTTTCCACATGGCAGTCAGATATCCTGACATGAAGTTTGTACCTCTGTCAGAAACGACCTCCTTAGGGAAACCCACTCTGGAGAACACTCCAACTAGGGCTCTTGCCACTACAGGGGCTGTAGTGGTCCTAAGGGGAATAGCCTCAGGATACCTGGTGGCATGGTCCACCACCACCAGTATAAACTTGTGTCCTGATGCTGTCTGGGGTTCCATTGGACCAACAATGTCAATCCCCACTCTTTCAAAGGGAACCCCCACCACAGGTAGTGGTATGAGGGGGGCCTTTGTTGTGCCACCTGACTTACCACTGGCTTGGCAAGTGACACATGAGCGACAAAACTCCTTGGTATTCTCATTCATATGGGGCCAGTGAAAGTGTGAGACAAGCCTGTCCCAAGTCTTTGTCTGACCTAAATGACCTGCAAGGGGAATCTCATGGGCCAAGGTGAGAAGGAAACCTCTCAGAGACAAGGGGATGACCAGCCTCCTGGTTGCACCAGGCTTGGGGTCTCTTGACTCAGAGTACAGGAGTCCATCTTCCCAGTATACCCTGTGGGCACCTGTGGCATTCCCTGCAGCCTCAGCAGCAGCCTGCTGTCTGAGGGGTTCAAGGGAAGGGCAGCTCAACTGTTCCTTCCCCAGGTCTGCTCTGGAGGGTCCCCCTGAGCCCAGAAACTCAACTTGATCAAGTTCAAGCTCTTTAGGCTCAGTTTCCCTCAGCTCTTTTAGATCAGCCTCCTCAGAGACTTGATCCTCAACCTGGGGCAAGGGGGAAGGCAAAGCCTTACCCTTACTGCTCTTCTTCTTGGGAGGTGTCTGGTCCATCATTTCAGGATCCAGCACCTGTTCAGTGGGGCATCTTCTGGCCTGTGACCTAGTCACAGCAAGCACATGTGCTGGCAAGCCTAACATCTCCATGTGAGTCCTCTGCTCCACTTCTGACCATTGTGATGACTCCAAATCATTGCCCAACAAACAATCAACTGGGAGGTCTGAACTGACTACAACTTTCTTTTGTCCCTTCACTCCACCCCAGGAGAAAGCTACAATTGCCACACTATGACTAGTAGTGACATTGCTGGCATTGGTCACCAGGAAATCAGTACCTGGCATGATCTGTCCAGGGTCCACAAAGTTAGGTGTCACCATGGTGACACTGGCACAAGTGTCCCTATAGGCCTGAGCCATTTTGCCATTAATCAAAGGTGTCTGCCTGTATTTGCCCAAAGTATTGGGACTTATTTCAGGGGACATATCCATATCCCCTGTACAGACAAGGACAGCCTGAGTGAGTGTGGCAACTAAGTTGTCAGACCCCTCAGTACCCAAGGTTAACCCAACTAATGCCTTGGGAGTGACACTACCACTACTGACTGTACTAGGGGGTGCAGTTGCTTTAGGAGCTGTAGTGGCAGGAGTTTGTCCTCCTCCTCTTTTGGTGCACTCACTAAACCAGTGAGATTTACTTTTGCAGTACTGGCACCACCTTTTTGACTGGCCTTCTTGAGTCTTCTTCTTCTGGGAAGCCTGACCCCCACCCTCTTTGGTTTGTTGGGGACCTGGTGAAGACTTCTGGTCATTTTGCTCATTCTTAACATTACCCTTCTGGTCTGCTTTCTTCTGACCACCCTGGTTCTGGTTCTGGTTCTGCTTGATCCTTGTCCTGACCCATTTGTCTGCCTTCTTTCCCAATTCTTGGGGAGAGGTCAGATCTGAATCAACAAGGTGCTGGTGCAGCAACTGGTTCTGACAATTGTTCAAAATTTGTTCTCTCATCATTAGATTATACAATCCTGTGTAATCTGTAACCTTGCTACCCAGCAACCAGCCCTCCAAAGCCTTAGTGGCACAATCCACAAAATCAGACCAGTCCTGAGACTGAGTTTTCTGGGTGTCTCTGAACAGCAACCTGTACTGCTCAGTGGTTAAACCAAACCCATCAACCAGTGTATTCTTCAGGACCTGGTAATTGTTAGCATCCTCCACTCTTGTAGTGAGGAGCTTATCTCTACCTTTACCATCAAAGGAGAGCCACAGTATAGCTGCCCACTGACTCTGGGGAATGTTCTGCACAGTGCAGGCCCTCTCCAGAGCAGCCATCCATTTCTGGATGTCATCCCCTTGCTTAAAGGGGGGCACTATTTTAGTCAGGTGTTTAGTATCTAAACCCTTCTCTCTATCTCTTGGGAGATTGCTGCCACCAGTGGGAGCTAGCCCACTCATCTGCTGCTCTCTTGCCAGGGCAAGCTTCTCTTTGGCCAGGGCAATTTCTTCCCTTTCAATCCTCAGTTCAGCTTGTCTCATCCTAGCTTCATGCTCCTTTCTCTGAGGGGAAGTAAATCTCCTCTGTGGAGGATTCCTTCTCCCCTGAGAAGAGGCATTAGAGTGCAGAGATCTATTGGAGTCCCTAGAAAGAGATCTATCTCTCCTAACTCCAAGGTTAGGCCCACTTCGGGTTAGTACTGGGGGGCCCCCAGATCCTAGCCCAAGTAAGTCTAAGTTGGTCCTAGTTAGCCTTCTGACTACCTCAAGACCTTTGTCTACCTCATCCCCAGAGAGTACCTCCTGATCCTCCTCCTCAACTGCTGAATCAGTGTTGGGGAGGTCTGGATCCCCAGAGGTTCCCTCTAAGGCTGGCATGCTCTCATGTAACTGAGAGAGCTTTCTGGCATCATATGTCTCTAAGAGACCTATCAGAAAGGGAATGGTGGGGTTAGACCCCTGCTTCAGTTTCCTGGAGACACAGAGTTGCCTCATCTCCTGAAAATTGAGAGCTGCATATCTTGAAGTGACCTGTGGAGGGTCAACACTGACCAGGGGAGTCTCAGTAGAGTCCCCCTGAGTCGACATGCTTTTCTAGTGAGGTGTAAGTGGTGCACTTACCTACACTATATGTTTGCCTACTGATCCCTTGCTAGAGTTGTAGTTTAGGGTGTGCTAGGCCCTAGGAGCTACAACAGCTGGTTCAGTAGAACTCAGAGTATTCTAAGCTAAGTTATATGTACCTTTAGTACTTATGTGATCTTTCACAAGATATTCTTAGGGCATGTGTGGTAAAACAACAGCAAGCTCAAATCCCAACCGCTGCTCACCAATGTGAGAAGTTGGCCTGATGTGCAGTGTTCACTATTCTAGTGATCACTATATATCAGTCCAAACAACCCTTATTGATGATTGGTTGTAAGTCAACCTTATAGACCAGCTATCCTAGTAGCATGGATACGAGCAGTCTAAGGCTAAGACTCTAGAGGGCGTGTTAAGCCAGCTGTTTTACCATCACATTACCCCTTGAACACCCAGTGAAAGGACACCACACAAGTGTTATGAAAATAAACAGTGTATTTATTAGAATCACAACAACCCTGTACTCTTTATGAGGACAGGGTGCTAGGCACACAACAAAACTCTTACGAAAATACTTTTAAGTTAGCACGTTACACAAATGCCCGAGGGGCACGAAAAACCATATACGCTAAAAGTGGAATGCGAATTACTAGCAGGTAAGTAACAGTTCTAATAGGCTTTGGAATCGCTAGGACTGGACTAGGGAATCGTTAGATTACTACTAGGAGGCCCAGGGGACTCGGGTGCAGAGTGTGCACTCTCACGCGGGATGCGGGACAAAGTCTATGGAAGCTAGAATTCACAAAGTTAGTGTTCACGGGCGAACCCGACCTGGTAGGAAGAAAACGACAGTGGATCCTGACCCTTGGATAGTGAGGCTATGCTGGGACACCGGAGTGCCGAAGTTACCTAGCCCAGGGGCTGCAGCTGCATAGGTCTGAAAAGACGTCGGGGATCTCGTTGCCGGACCAGGAGCCTGGAAGGAAGAAGTTGCTGGCAGGCGACCAGTGAAGGAAAGTTCGAGGGATCCAAGCCTGGATCAAGGAAGAAGAAAACCTGAAAGCAGAGGGGACCAAGTTCTTGAATCACTAGCCAGTGATTAAGTGGGCACCAGGATGGCACCGGGCGAAGTCACCGCAGTCAGGTGAGTGGGCGCTGCTGGGCTCTGCAGTCTCTCGGACCAGGAGGCGTTGTCGGCGACCAGGATGGAGGTGCGAGCTGTCCCACGAAGGATGAAGTCGTTGGCGTCGAAGTTACCCAGGATTGGGCAACAAGCCTTGGCTAATTCAAGCCCACGCGGTGGACTCAAAATGGCGTCTTGAGTGGACCAGGAGGGTCCGGGGTGCTCCTCTTCTGGAAGGGAGCAAGGGCCAGTCTGGAGCAACCAGACCAGCAGCAGAAATGTCGTCGGGCGTCGTCGGGAAGGCCACAAGCCAACGGGCTAGTAGCCAAACAACGCGGTGAGCAGCGGAAAGCAGAAGGGCCCCACGCAGATCGTGGAGATGCTGGGGGGCTGAACTTCGGAGCTGGAGCTGCTCAGAGTCGGGGCTTCTCGGACCCCAAAGCACTCACCAGTAGGTTACTCGGCGGGCTTGCTGGAAAGAAGTCGTGCAGTCTTGCAGATGGCCGGTCCCTTGAGGTCTCGTCGCACCCACGGTTCTCAGCTGGGCTGTAGAGGTGGGTAGAGGTCAGAGGTGCCAGGGAAGCCGGTTCTCGTCGAGCTGGGCAGTCGGATTCCGGAGGAAGGACTTACAGCAGACCGCAGTGTTCTTAGATGGTGCCTGCGGATGCAGGGTGACTACTCCTTAGTCACAAGGGAGAAATCTTAGGAAGAAGTCTTGAGTTCCTTTCGCAGAAAGTAGTTTCAGGATTCAAAGATGATCTGATTTGGAAGGGGGCCAGTCTCTACCTTTATCCTGTAAAAAGGGGCTGGCACGCGACTAAGTCCTGCCCTATGGGTGGGACTAGGAGGGGGGTGGTTACACCCACTTCCTTGGCGGGCTTTTCCCCAGCACAGGGTCTGGAGTGACCCTGGAACTGGTTCCAGCCAGCCTATGCACAGTGAGCACCGGGGTGCCACGTGCAGTCACCTTCCTCTAAAGCCCTGCCTACCTACAATACACAAAACCCTGTCTGGGACGGTGCTGGCACCGCCCCTGGCAGGAAACCCTTTGTCCTTATCTCCTGCTCTGGGAGGACTCCCAGCAGCAGGAGGGCAGACTTGTGTCTCGGTGGCAGCATCCATTTTGTGGATGCTAAGGCTCTGTCTGACTTTTAACCGGGTTATAGGTTACAGGCATGTCGTGTCCCTCTAGAAGGGTGGAATGCTAACCCCGTCGCCAGAATTGGCGAGGGGTTAGTATTCCAATTCGTATGACACCTTACTCGACATGTTTTGATAAAGCGATACCAGAGTTGGCACATAACCGCGAGGATTATAATGCACTTAAGAGTATATGGTATGCGATATCATGGAAACGGCTAAGGGATGGATCCCGAAAGCCGCAGACAGGCTCAGCTCATGCTAGAGCACCGTCTCACACGATTCCAAGCACTCTGCCTTCAGGATTGTTAAGGCCTGCCATAGGAGTGACTGATAGGAGATCTGTGTGTCCATTTTAGGGTTAGATATAGGTATACTATATCTAAAGCAAAGGGTGAGTACACCACCTTGCCCCAGCTGTCGTGCAGCCAGTTGTGTCAGTTTTAGTTAGTCAATCCAGGGGTGGCACAATACATGCTTCAGCCCCTGGGAGACTTCTGGGTGCACCTCAGCCCTGAGTACAGGGACTTGGAGAGGGCCCAGTGCCAATTCAGTACCTGAGTACAATTTGGATAGAGAGAACAGCTAGGCTGTGGGTCTGATTAGCAGGCCCACAGCCAGGGAAAGTCGTAAACCAGTGCAGCAAAAAGCAAAAATCTGGGTGATCATAGGATTGCAGACCCTACTCTCCTACATTCAAAAAGAGCACAGGACATTGAACAACCCATCGGCAATGCTTTGTCCACGTACCATTGCTAGAGGTCGCGGGTCACCCGACCAATAATTTCGCCACTTCTGGCTTCGGGCCCATATACTTTACTTTATCATATACATTGATCAGATAACCACACAATCTACTACCAATAATTGTGAGTTCCCTTTCGATTTTCCAGTGTACCCAACTTACCATCCACCGTTATGGGTACCTATGACAACGATGGGTCAGGGAGCTAGCTGTAAAAGGAAAGGCAGCAAAATATACTATTCAACATATGACTTTACTTTTCATGAAATGACCACGGACAACTGGAAATTTTGAAAGCTTTATCTTAAATTCAAATAAAGGGCAGTCATACAGTTTTACCAAAAGAATGCTAGTGCGACAGGGAACCCGCTAAGTGAGAGGAAAACTAAGATAAGGGCAAAGTGAACACGCTAAAACATCTGAGTTACTTTAGTCAGTTTTACGAGAGAAAAACAAGACCATAACAGGAAGTTGCAAACTGCAATACAGAAAATGATCTCTAAAAGGTAGGGTAACATAGGAACACGCTATGAAAATCAAATGCAAATTACTTTATGAAATGCAATGGTTGCAGGAGAAAGCATGGAAATTTATTCACGTGCAAAGGTATGTCTTTATTAAAGCAAAGACAGAAAAATAGAAAGGTGCAGTTTAAGAATTCAGAGCGATATTTACCTAGACTGGTGTGAAAACCAACCCAGGCCACGGGTCAGTTTAAGGACAGGAAAACCCTCAAGGAAGGATAACACTCAGTGGGACAGCAGGTGCAGAATGGACACCCCAGAACAGGACAGGAAACCCAGATTCGGATCAGGACAGGACCACCAGGATACGACCAGCACCCGCAGTTCGGAAGCAACGCCTGCGCTCCACCCTCTCTGCAGCTATCAGTCAGGACCCCGATTGGGTCAGCGAATTCCCCAGCAAAAGTGCTCCGCCAGCACTTAAGGTTCAGTAAAACCTTCAGAGTCTATGGTCAGATTTCGGACAGAGAGCTCCGCAGCACCTCTGTATCAAGTCACCTATTGAGTGCGTTGGGTCAGTGACAGGTCAGCTATTCAGACAAGTCAGACAATTTCTCTAGCTAAACCTAGGCTAGATATACTGTTTTGGGACAGGGTACCACCCCCCAAATGTTGCAAAGTGTCAGAATCCTCAATTTGGATTGGTCCTAAGGTAGGATTTGGTTAACACACCAATCAGAACAGACTATTCTAAGGCCTAATTTACATTTTTGGGTGCCGCCTAGCAAGATTGGGGTTCCCACGAGAAGTCGCACGGAATACAATGAAAACTTATACATTTGTAACAACATAGGGACATTGGCTCCATCCTCCTGGGTCAGAGGTAATTCTCTCAGGAGCATCTCGACTGTGGCTGCCAGCTGGCTGAGTTCCACGGTCCAAGTTTGTCTGTGGCCTCGCATCTTGAGCATGCGCAGAAAGGACCTTCAAAATGGCTCACGATCCATTCGGACCCCCATTTCCCGTGATACATGAAAAGTAAGCGAAAACAAATTAAAACATAGAAATGAATGAATGTATTACATGTCATGATTTCACATTTCAGGTTTCATCATTATAAAAATATACTATGCATTAATGGTAAGTGCAACGAACAATGTCACAAGAGCAGCAGCACAAGGCTTCACCACGTTATCAAAGCACAGCCATCTTATTGCTTATTACGCATGCGCACCCTTTCCCTCCAAAACTATCTCTACACGAAGTCACGTGAGTGTGACTGACGCATGCGCAGAAGAGGAAAGTCAAGCAGCGGCCATTTTTAGAATTACAAAAGTTATTCGTATTAATAAAACACATAAGCAAGCTTCTCTATCATACATATATATCAGAAATATAAGATATTAGTAAAACGTACAATTCGTTACGAGGTTACAACGGTTTCGAGGTTCATGAATCGAGCAAGTATCGATGCGAAATCTTGCTCTATCACCATTTCCCATCTAAATGGATCCCCAGAAGATTCCAATCATCTGGATGGACTGGAAGCAGTCTAAATGCAGATTTTATATCGCATTTAGCCATCTCTGCAGTTGCGCCCGTGGTCACAACCAGTGACATAGCATTGTCAACCGAGGAATATGACACAGACGCCGCCTCCTCATCAATAAAGTCATTGACTGAAGACCCCTCTGGCCATGATACGTGTTCAATTAGTCTGTACTGCCCTGCCTCCTTCTTGGGGACAACTCCAATCGGTGAAATAATCAAATTCTCCAAAGGCCAATCGTCAAATGGCCCCGCCATCCTCCCCTCCTGCACCTCCTTACTCAATTTTTCTTGCACCACCACCTTATGTTCATCAACCGATTTCAAATTCTTTGACCAGCGCTGCCGCCGCAGCCCGGTATAACCAAGACGAAACCCCTCCCCAAAACCATCAAGTAACATTTTCTGCACTCTCACATCTCCATACCCCTGCAATCCGACTGCCAACTGCTCTAGCCTAACCGGAGTATGAGCATTCGGGCCCAGCTCCATGAGGGTCTTTACCCCCTCTATTACCCTGGGGTTGCTGAGAGGGGCCTGGGGTGCTGTTACTCTGCTGTTGCCACTGCTGGCTGCCTGAAGTCCTTGGCCCCCAACACTTGACCAAGGGATGCTTCCTGCCACACTGTAAACACTCATGCCAAAATCTACAGTATTCTCTGGTGCACGTGCCCTTATTGAAGTCCCAGCATGCTCCAATCCCAGCCTGTGTTGTTGTAGTACTCTCCACCCCTCCCCGGGTGGGCTTCCCCTGAAAGGGCTGGTACACAAGGGCTGGCTATGAAAATCATCTTCCCCCCAGCCGGAGCACCCATTGTGTGTTGCCTTAGATCAGTATCTAACTCACCCCACTTTGCCTCTGGATGCCAGGCCATGCGGGCCCTAAACTCCTCATCGTATTGGGCCCATGCAAAACCACTACCTGTTATCTGCGCCTTTCTGATGAAGTCCATATATTTGAAAATGGCAACACAGCGCTCTGGAAACTTCTCACAGTATACGCTAGCATATATTAAAAACGCCGCCGTCCAATTTTCAATTGTTAATGGTACTTTTGGACGTTTAGCCAACTCGTATTCTTCCTCCTTGGAACCCTCTTTCGCACGAACCTCCCTGTGTAACAATTTCAAAATTTCAACATACTCCCCCTTCCAAATCCTTTCCTTTGTTGATAACATCAAGTGTGCTCCTAGAGGCTTTGTTACACCCATGTAGGGAAGCTTCTTAATCTTCAGCTCCTTGCTATGCAAAGGTTCTTTCACAATTTCAACTACCTCTTTATTCATACCACTCTCCAGCTTGGCGCCCAAAATTCCTTCCCCTCCACTCGTGCCTACCCCTTGATCCTTAACATAGCGACCTTTGTAGAGTTTACCTTCACTCCCCCCAACTGCTTCCCCCCCGTTCCCACAGACACCATTTTTGGTTTGGCCCGTGGTTCACAAATCTCACCTGGCTCTAACAAAGGGGTCTGGCCAGGCTCCGACCGCCATGCCACATGTTCCACATTGTCCACCATCCGAGGAGCCCTCACCGAGGGGCCGCGCTCTCTTCCTGGTCCGGACACCACAGCCCCCTTGGGCCGAGCCGCCGTCGGTGCCTGTAACAAACTATGAGAAAAATGAGAAGGCCCCCCCATCCTCATCGTTACGCAGCTCCCCTTCCTCGGGGCTGTACTCATCATAATCCAGAATCAAAGGCTCCTCCATCTGTGGAGGGCCAGTCACCACCACCCTACTACGGGCCTTACCGGACCCATCAAGACCTGTATTGGCCTTACCAGCCCCTTTCCGTACACCTGGTGGGGGAGCCGACTGTACCCGCCGGTACTCCCCAAAACATTGACCACACCTAGACAAACTCGCTGCTGAGGATTCTGTCCGACGTTGCTGAAATGTCGTTGGGGCCAGCGAGGTCGCGCCGGATCTTCGTCTGCTGGCCGCGCCGGGATCCCCCGACGGTACGGAATGTGCCTTCCCAGGCTCCACCCTCCCTTCTCCTCGGCGCTATTGGGCCGTACTTCACCCTACCGAGTCTGCCGCTCCGTGCCAATCCCTCACCTATGGAGAAAAAGGCCAGACTGATGTGCCAGGTCCCTCAACACTAAAACCCCCAAACCCCTCCTGCCTACCTGAAACACCTACACCTGACCACGCACCTCTAACCTGTCCCCCCTGGCCGACCTCAGTCCCACACGTCCCTTCTGCTCCAGCGAGAGGGGGGGAAGATTCTCTCGCCTCCTTTCCGCTACTCCAATCCAACATAACCTGCACCACCGCAGCCCCAGGGCCAAGGGCTTGGCCTCCTAGCGCCCTATCATCAATATTCACCAATTCCTGCGCCACATTCACTCTATCCGCGCCACTCTCCATCGCGCCGGGCGAATCCATATTGCCCCCAAAGCTCCTCTGACAGCTGTGTCCCACACCACCCTCCCCCCAACCCAGCATCACGCACCCCCTCTGCCCAGAAAGGAAAGATATCTAGCCCCCCCCCCCAAGATCGGGCAACCCCCCCCTTGACTCATGACCCCCCCCTAACGGAGGCATCAACCTCTGTGTGCTGCCAATGAACCCTGGGTCACCCTCCCCTGGAACCGAAGAATGTGAAGGGGGGGGAAAGCCCAGCCACCTGACCCCTACCCATAGAGGGGGAAACCCCCACCCACACACCTGAGCCCATTCCCCTTCCCCCACTGATCCACTCTGTACGGAGACTACATCCCCCTTGCCTGAATATACGGAGGAGAAAAAAGGAGGGGCTAAAGGGAACCAGCTCCCCCCTCACCTCATCCCCCACCCCTTCCTGTGCCTATGTCATGCCAGCGCCCCAATTGCCTGCCCCCCGCCACTGAAGAAGGCCGAGCAGGAGTAGAATAGCCAGCCCCCCTCCCCTCCTGCACTCCTAAGTCACACTGCCTCAGCCTACTCAAGGGAGGAGGGATCCCAACACTCCGAACCGCCTCAGACACAACCATTGCCTTCTTCAGCCTACGCGCCGGAGAAATTAACCCCAGCTCCCCCTCCTCCTCCCCTCCCAGTACTGACTCGTCCAGGACCCGAGCAGCCGACGAGGCAGAGCGCCATTTGGCTCCCCGCTTCCCCCCACACTTCCCCCGCTGCGTGGGGGCCACCGCTGCCCTAACCTGAACTGCCGGGGCCTGCCGCAGCTCCGGCGGTTCCTCTGATACCGTGTCCTGGCCCGCTGACTGCCTTCCCAGCGTTGCGGGAAGCCCGGCGTCGCTGCCCGGCTCCCGCACCGCAACCTGCCATGCTTTGACCCCCGGCGCTGCCTTCCTCAATCGAGAGCGGCCCCGGTCACTTACAGCCCCCACTCTTGGGCGTCATACAGGCTGCAACAACCGCCGCCACTCCGGCCGAGGCCTGCCGCGGAGGTCGCGACGGCCCGGTCGCGTCCCCCAACACCAGGTCCAGCCTCCCGGCCTCACTGAGAAGCCTGATGGCTTCCAGAACCCGATAGTCTTCCGCAGCCATGGCACCCTAAGAGAAATACGCTAAACTTAATCACTGAAAAACAATTCCTCAGCACAAGAACCCCCGGCCACTAGGTCACCGAACCTAAAATGGTGGCCAGTGGGAGGAGCCCAAATAATTTATGTTTGGGCTCCAATTGGGCTGTACTAAAAACCAGCCCAAGACAAAAACTCTGCTTGTGGCAGAAAGCCCCCTTCCCCCCAGCCACCCCTCCCAAACAGCCCGGGGGGACGACGACCTCCCTGCGGTCGGTTGTCCCCCCCAAGCCCTCCTTGTGGATCCGAGCGGTGCACAGTCCGGGGGATACGTCGCGGGGGCCCGCCACCTGCAGCAGCCCGCCACCTGCAGCAGCCTTCACCAATCTGGCGTTCATCTGTCCTCAGCGAGCAGGGCTTCAGCAATCAGATGAAGCGGACCCCAGCCGTTCCAGGAGTTGGCAGTCAGCACAACATTTCTTCGCTCGTACAGCACTGCACTTCTTTAATTTATGCTCAGGAGCTGCAGATATTGTTCCGCTTGCAGTTCCCGCTTAGAGTTCATCAATGTGCAGCCATAGGGGCAGGATAGGGCATATATTAGTCCTGGGCTGCAACAAGCCTCACGCAAGTGTGGCCATCTTGCCTGCGCGCCCTCTAGCGCCCCCTTGAATCCTTAGTCTGCCATAAAGATACTGTGATACTTACTAATAGCCCTGGTGTTTTTCTTTATTTTACTATACCTTCATAATAACATCTTGGATTTAGGGATTTTTTGTGTGCAAAATAAAGATGTGCATGCACAGTGCCATCTACCAAAAGCATAGACTATAAAACATCTTTGAAAATGCATCCCAGTACTTCTTAAAACCCAAATAGACAACATCAAACAAAGCAGTATCCTAGAATACTTTTTGTTGGTGATTGTCAGAGATTGTCACAACCCCTGCTGGATCTGTGTGGAAGCGGAGGAATAGCAATGTCCAATCTACTAGTCTGTAACAGTGTGAACATGTATTGGGGAGGAGAGAGAAAACACACTGGAGTTGATGCCAACTCTCCCAGGCATTTTAATTATTCCACGACTTTGGCTCGCACTCTCTACCCTGGAGGTCTTAAGGGAATCACACACAGCACTGGTACAAGTCTGACTACAACAAAGGCAGACGATAACCAATAGCAGTGGTGACAGTATATATGTATGTAGCAATTACCCAACTCTTTTGCTTTTACCTCATGTTCCTTAAGGAATAACGATAACCAACCCACGAAGTACAAGGCAATCTTCCCCAATCTCAGGAGCACCAGGAGTCAGTGAAAAGTGGTGGTCACTTCGAAAGTCACACAGTAGGAGTTGGTTAATTGAGTAGTGATCTTCAGAGGCACATGGAGTAACGCCACAGGGGAAACACAAGGGAATATGGTCAAACAAAATGTTATGACTTTTATGGTTTGTGATGAAACACTGTTTTGAATTTTAAGACTTTTATGGTTTTATCCTCTTTCAAACCATATAAAGTTAGTATGAGACGACTTAGAACAAAACAAAGGTGCAGGCAAATGCCAAAATGGTGACCAAATTAAGCAAGTGGGAACCATACAAATTAGCAGTTGCAATTTAGCTTTCTACTGCCACCCAACTGCTTAAATTACCCTGGATATGGTCCTACAGCAATTCTGATTAGCAGCCTTGTTCTGTTTGACCTGGAAGACCTGGGTCCGGCCTCTCAACCCCAGTCTCCATGATCTTAACGTTCTGCTTCTCCCTTTCTCCCATATTCTCCTCCCTCGAGTAACGCAGCCTCACTAGCTCTTTCTCTAAGTCATGACAGGGATGCAGGACTGAGTAAAGAGAACATTTTTTCTTTAAAATGGATAGTCCCTTCAGCTCTGGTAGTAACGTATGTCCAGCAAAGGGTTCATATCCCCAGCCTTTGTATTGTAGCCCATTTTGTTGCTTCATTATGGTATTTTATTTCAAGGAGAACTGGGTGCAGTATATGCAAAGTCAGCCAACTAATACCAAACTCTTTCTGTAACAAAAAGTTAGACCTGTTAGCTTTGCCAAATCCGGTCCTAAAAGCTGTGAAAAGCATAATTGTAACACACCAAACCCTTTCTGGATACAATGTTGTTTAAGATATCTTTATTAGTTTTCACAAGAAGAACAAGAGCCTGTGCGCTCCGCAAACATCGGGAACAACCCGGCATAGTAGGATTGTGCTTCTGGCAAAGAAACAGTAAATGCAAACACAGAAAAAAGAACCCCCTCCTCCCCACCCCCCTCCCTTCTTCTCCCCCCCTCTCCTCCTCCAAAGAAAAGAAAATTGCGCAGCAAAGGCAGTGTAGTCCAGCATGAAGGCTCAACCAGCTAAAGAGCAGATGTAACAGGGGTAAGTGGTTGCGGGGGATCAGCCAAGCGCAGGAGTCTAAGATATCTGGGACATGTGAGCTCAGTAAATTCAGACGTCAGCAACGTGACTAGGGGGGCCCAGAGATCATGAAAGGAAGCCCTAGGGTTAGTCAAAGAGAGAGAGATTTTCTCCATCCCCAGGATAAACCACAGTTTGTGTATCCAGCCCAGCCTAGTAGGTAGCACCGCAGACCCCCAGTGAGTCAAAACGTTCTGTACTGCTACTCCCACTGTCAGTGCCATTTGTTGACCTCGCAGGGAATGAAGCGGGAAAGTAATAGCGTTGGGAAGGCCAAGAAGAATGTAGGCTGGGAACCTCGGGATCTGAGTCTCAAAATGGGAGTCAATCTCATCCAGTGTGTGTGACCAATACGCTTCTAAGGAGGGGCAATCCCAGAGCAAGTGAGTAAGGGTGCTGGCGCGCCGCACCCCCTCCAGCACAGCGGGCTACGCGAGGGGTTGCTTCTGTGGAGCCTGACAGGTGTCAAGTACCAGTAGGTGACCAATTTAGTGGATGTTTCAATAGATGTCATGTTACGGGCTGTACGGTGAGCCCAATGGTAAATATCCTTCCACTCTTTCGAGGAAAGTTCCCGTCCTAGCTCACCCTCCCACCTCAGTTGCCCCGCAGTCTTCGCAGCATCCGAGGGGCGGTCCGGTCCCAAGCATCCATGATAGGGCAGGTCACTTCCGATTAATATAGACTACGATGGCGATGATGCAGGGGCAAAAAGGAAACACCCCAAAGAGTGCGAGATGCAAGGGCCCTATCCATAAACAACCAATGCTTCTCGGACTCTGGCCGAGACCACTCCACCAATGCCCGCAACTGCGCCACCCGCCAGTATGCTAGAAGATCTGGGATACCCAGTCCCCCTTCCAACGGATCCCTGTAGGTGAGAACACGTCGCATCCTGGCTCTGTGGTCCCGCCAGATAAATCGCTCTATGTCCCTCTGCAAGGCCCGCAGTACCCCGGCAGGGGGTGTCAGCAGGAGGGCGTGATAGAGGTAAAGAATTTGAGGCATCAACACCATCTTCACCGCCGCTATGCGGCCGAGCCAGGAGAGAGAGTGAGGCCTCAAACTGCGGAGTGAAGTACGTACTTGCTTCAGTAGGAGCGAGTAGTTCACTTGTCGGGTGAGGGAGATGGTGTGTGCCACCTGGAGCTCCAGGTAAGAGATGGTATCTTGGGCCCACGGAACTCGAAAATTCTGCCAGAGGAACGCCAGTGTCTCCGGCTCCAGGGATAAGTTAAGAGCTTGTGACTTATGCACATTGATCTGAAAGCCCGAGGCTAGGGCAAAGTGAGCTAGTTCATCCAAAAAGGCCGGTAAGGAATCACGAGGACGCTCCAGGGTCGCCACCACACCATCAGCATAAAGGCACAGTTTATGCTCAGACCCCCCAAAGGGTATCCCTCGAATCAATGGGTCATCTCGGATGCGCTGGGCCAAGGGCTCCATATACAAAGCAAAAAGGAGTGGCGACAGCTGGCACCCCTGCCTGGTCCCCCTTCGTATTGGAAAAGCCACTGACGCCACCCCATTCACCCGCACTGTGGCTGTGGGATTCGTATAGCACTGGAAGATCCAGGCTATAAAACGCGCGGGAAGGCCAAAATGAAACAGGGTTGTTCGGAGGTACGACCAGTGAACCCTCTCAAACGCCTTCTCTGCGTCGGCAGAGAGGGCCATGCGTTCCGCTGGGAATCGCTCAGAACGGTCCATAAGATGGAGAAGGCGTTTAGTATTATCCGAACATTGCCGCCCGGGGACAAAACCGGATTGGTCTGGGTCTATGAACCCAGGGAGGCATTTAGATAGCCGCGTCGCCAAGATGCTTGTAAAGATCTTTAAGTCTAGGTTAAGAAGCGATATAGGGTGGTATGAGCCACAAAGACAGTGATGCTTCCCCGGCTTGGGTATTACAGTTATTAAAGCTTCCAACATAGAAGCAGGGGGGAAGAGAACTCGGTCGCCCCTATGGAATTAAAAACCCGCGCGAGGAGAGGGGCCAGCTTGCCACAGAATTTCTTATAAAAGCCTGAGGAAAACCCATCGGGCCAGGAGATTTATTATGCTGATAACCTCCTCCACTCTGATGGGGGCTCCCAGTTCCTCCGCCTGAGAAGGCAAAAGTGTAGAGGTGGCTGCCTTCTGATGATATTGAGACGGGGCAGCCGTAAGCAATACTTGAGCCGAATACAATGAAGCGTAGAATTGTCGGAATGCTTCGACAATCGTCTCGTCCTCCGTGCACTCCCGCCCCTGCATCTTGTATCAGTGTCACCCTATGTGCTTGTCTCGGAGCGCGGAGACGATTGGCAAGTAAACGACCACAGCGATCGCCCCCAACGTAGAAAGAGTGCTTAAGGCGTAAAGTGGCGTACTCCGCCCGGTCAATATTGAGCCCAGGAAGTTGCACACGGGTTGTTTTCAACTGTCACCACACCCTCGGCGCTCCGGTGCGCTGGTGAATGCGCTCTAACTTCTCTACCTTGGCCGTCAGAACTGCGTGTTTCTCCCTCCTGTCTTTATTGTCCGCAGATGCAATGCCGATGAAGACCCCTCTAAGGACTGCCTTCATAGCTTCCCAGAGGTCGTCGTAGAGACGTCCGGCGTATCATTCAGGGCAATGTAATCCGCTATGCTCTCCTCAATCTGTCGCACAACTGAGGAGCGCTGAAGCATGCTCTCCCTCAAGCGCCAAAAGCATCAAGTAGCTTTCCATGGGGGAAAGGACAGAGAAAGTCGCAGCGCGGAGTGGTCCGACAATGGGCGGGGAAGGATCTCAATCTCTCTAGCGCGCTGCGTGAGTAGGTCGGAAGTAAAGATGTAGTCAATGCGGTTGTAAGTTTTATGAGGGTGCGAATAGAATGTATAGGCTCAGGTATTGGGATGTGTATGCTTCCAAAGATCAGTGAGTCCTGAGTCTGTTAAAAGGCGTTTCCCTGCTTTGGATAATGGCCCCAGCGCTGACCTGAGCGATCCATGTCCCCATCCAATACTAAGTTAATGTCCCCACCCAACTGGACAGTCTGTTCCGATAACCCTGTAAGTTCTTGGATAACCGTTTTATCCAGGATCCGGGAAACGGGAGGAAACCAAGAGGGCCACTCCTACAGTTTTGGATGTAGCTGATGAGAACAATTGAATCGGGAACGACCGTGATCGAAGGCGATGGGTGCCAGCTGAGAGAAGGTGCGTCTCTTGAAGTAAACAGATATGAGCGTCGGTATTCTTCAAATAGGACAACAGCGCCCTTCGTCTAGTGGGACTGTTAAGGCCTTTCACATTTAAGGATATAATTCGAACCTCAAAGACCATAAGGGCGGTAAGGTATGGCTAAAGCAGTGGAGCCCCTTCGGCGGAGGCGCTCGGGCAGGTACAGGGCCCCCAACTAGGAGCATGGCGCGATAACAAAGGAGGAGGAGAGTACTCCAGAAAGAAGAAAGAAAAAACCCCACAAGACAACTCACCAAAACCAACAAACCCAAATGAACAGTCATAGGTGAAGTTCACAAGAGTCCCAGGCAGCCGCCTGTGGTGAGACGTGGGATGGATAGCAGGGGTGCTCGCCGCCCCCCCAAGCACGGGCCCACCCCAAAGTGCTAGGTCAGTCCCACCGGAATTCAAACTAAGAGGCGTAGGCGGACAGCATGTCGGCAACAAACATCTGAATCAGTCAGCGGAGGTAGGAGTAGAGTCCTCCGACAAAGAGCGAAGGACCGCTGATCTTTCTTTAGCCATAGTCTCGGTGTCCGGGCGAAGAATCGGTCTCGAGCTCTCCACTTTCCGCCAGCGGCCACTGTCCTCGCGTGGAGCGGGGCTTGTAGGGTTCTCAGGAGCACCACCGGTCGCCCCCGGGATGCGAAGGAGAGAAGATGCTTCTGCCACTGTGCTGACCTGACGGAGCCCACCCCCCACTTGAAGATACGTCTAAATGGGTGCCCCCAAGAGTAGGCAACGTCCTTGGAGCGGAGAAATGCGGTGACGGGCCGGAAATCGCGTCTCTTCTGGAGGGTGGAGGCAGCCAGGTCCTGATAGAATAGCGGCTTACAGGAGTGGAACTCAACCGGGTGTTTCGTCTGTGCCTCCCATAGGATACGTTCCTTGAGCTTAAAGTCATGAATGCATGTCAGGATATCAGGTGGGGGAGCCGTCGCTGACCTTCTGAGGCCCACACGGTGCGTGCGATCTAGCCGGATCTCCGAGTCAGGAGGACCTCCCAGGACGTGCCGAAACAGGTCTATGACAAAAGCCTCTATGTCCGGAGTCTCCAGACCCTGCGAGTCCGCGCGGATCCTGATGTTGTTTCGGCGGGAGCGGTTCTCCAGGTCTTCCGTGTGGGTCTGGAGATCTAAGTGCTGCTCACGGAGGCACAGCACCTCTTGCTGAAGCTGAGTCAGTTCTTCATCTCTGGCTGCGGTCTGGTTCTCGAGGTCATCCACCCTTCCGCCCACTGAGTCCAGATCCCTAAGCATCTCTCGGATCTCCGATGTGAGATCCCTTTTCATGGTGTGGAACTCTTTGGTGAGGCCTGCGAAGAGTGACTCCAAGACCGAGCGCGTGATTGAACCGTCGATCTCCGCCGAGGCCTGCTTGTCGGCTGCCTCGGCGGTCCGCGATCGGGCGTCTGCCCCTCCCATGGCAGATTTGAGAAAGAGGTCCTTGACGGTCCTGTCCTTCCGATTCCTGGAGGTCGTCATGGGGGTGCGATGGCCGAGAGAGAACAAAGGAATCCCAGGTGTCCTCGGATGGCGCCACCCACACCGCACTAAGCCAATGTCAAGTATCAGTGCTCTCACTCACGCACCAGTGACCAGCTATGTTGCAGGTAGTAGTAGCAGTCCCGGGAAGATCGAAGATGAGCTCTCCCAATGCTGGCCAGCCACAGAGCAGGCTGTGGGTGTGCAGGATCGCAGCCTGGATGTAGCTAAGCCCTTAGTCCAGCGTCCGGGGCTCGAAAATCCTGCTCGGGCTCTCAGAGAGGGCAGTCGGTTCTCTGCTGTGTCCACCCCGTCGTGTAGCAACCCCCGCTCCAGGAAACTCCCAGTCTGTACCGCCGCTCCGGGTGTGATGCCACCAATCAATCACAGTAACTGGCTGTGGAGAAGCCAGCCATCCTCCTAGGGGGAGCACAAAAGCACCGCTCCACCCCTCCCGTGCGCGGGTTCCAGTCAATGGCCTCACTTGGCTCCTCACACCCCTGCCAGAAACTCCACGTCTGTCCACGCTGTCTCCCTTGGCCACAGGCTAGACTCAGGACGTGAGCCCCACACCACTAACGCCTGCACCTCACCACAGGAGCCAGTAGCTATGCGCCGGCAGGCCCGTCCCCACCTGGCCCCTCAGTCACCACCAAGCTCTCTCCGCCTCTGCAGTGGTGGCAGGCCCGCCGGTTCCTCCGCTCTCCTCCTCAGGTCGGCCGGGTCCGCTTCCCGCAATCCGCTGGACCACCCACCAGGGCAGCAGCAGCAATCTCCTCAGTCAGGCAGCAGCCCAGCACGTCCCAGACACTCCGTCTTCCAACAGGCACCACTGCTCTCAAAAAGCCTAGCGCTCGGCTGCCATCTTAGTGTGGACTGGGGCTCAGCACTTCAGCAGCTCGGATTCCGATCCCGGGCAACGGCGACCCCCGTGAGGCCACCAAGACTCACCGGGCCGCGTCCAGTCACCGTGACGCCTTTCACTCCACACTGCGCTCCGCTCCCCGCCGACACCGCTGCTCCTCAGAGGCGAATGGGGACCGCCATCTTGTCCCGGCCGCTGGGACCCACCTCCGGCATGCAGACTCCACAGGATCTCCTCCTCGAGGCTCAACAGGGCCGTCTGGAGCGACCGCGGCGCCTTCCGCCACCACTTGCCGACAAACGCCGTAACTGCCAGGAGCGCCGGACAGCCTCAACGCGGCCACCTCGGGGCTCGGGCGCAAAAGCCAGATGTCCGCCCGTCCGTCCGCCGTTCTGTGATCAGGTAAGGATCCCAGAGTGTCCCCGTGGGATTATTTGCTGAGGGGGGACACTCTAGGCAAAGCTATGCATGGAAGGCCTCGGTCACGGGCAGGAACGGCGAGCAGGAACGTCCTACTTGTCCGCCATCTTGGACACGCCCCCCTCTGGATATAATTTTAAAAAATAAACACACACACACTTTCTTTTGCAGCACTTTTCCTCCATTGAAAACATTGTTTTTTCTTGCTATTGTTTCTGACCTAGACTGTGTAAGTAACAAACCCACTATGATTCAAACATGTAAAGAAAAAAGATACAAATTTGCTGTGTGTATCATTTGTAAAAAAAAACCATTAAAAAAACAAGTATAAAGTGTTAAGCAGCACTGTCCCACATATTAAAAAGGGATCATCACTGTGGGAAATATGGTCTTAGCAGCCTGGCTTCACCCAACCAGTTGTGAAGAAGAAAACACAAACACTTAGTAATATTTGCTCCTTATTTTAGAGTACTGAGAAGAGAATGATTTCCCGTTTGGTAGCATTCTACATGTCTGTTTCCTGGTCACTGTTCTTATCTAACCATATGAAGCCAACTATGGGGCAGATTACGATGTCGTTCCGAAAGACTCCCAATGGGATTCGGAACCTATGTTTCCGACCGAATCGTACACATTTCCAACCGACCGATTACAATGCATGGAAACCATTCGGCTGTACGATTCGGTTCCAAAAGGCATTCGGGCAGTCTGAGTCTTTTGGAGACAAATTGTACAGCTCTATGGACACGGTTTCCAAGCGAGCGATTATGATGACCGTTTTAGACAGCCTTTGGATTCGGTCTGCACGACACAAAACTGCTGTCAGAATCTGACTTTGGAGGCCCACAGCAGACCCCCTTCACCCGTAGGCCTCCTGTTGGGGCCCGTGGGAGGACCCAAGGGAACCCTCTTTCCAACCATGCATAGTGTGGCAGGCACCATGAGGTGCCCGCCACAGGGTGCAAAGCTTTCCCTAACCACCCCTTTTGTCAATGGGAGCCTGTGTTCTTGTTCATAACACAGGCTCCTATTGAAGTCAATGCGAATCTGACTGAACGATGTACAGAAGCATCATAATCGGTCGGTTGGACTCGTAGAACCCGATTCGGTCGAAAATAATTCCGAAACTGATTAGGTCAGAAGAGTTTCTGAACGACATCGTAATCTGCCCCTATGTCTGTAGATTTGTATCACCTGTTGCTTGGCAGATTGCCTAACCTACATTCGAGCTATAGAGAAAAAGAGTGCTGCCACCCAGCAATCGAATTGCACAACAATAACATAAAGCAAAAAGGGCAATGAGGCAAGCAAATCATTGTTACAGAAGACTGGGGGAGATGCGGCGCATCATAATAGGATCTCAAACAGAAATACGCACAAGAGAAACATATGGCAATTCAAAAAACAACAAGAATCTCAATGGTTATCGTAAGCAAACTGGATTTTGGCATTTTATCAGCACACTTGAGGGGTATTGCACGACAGGAGCAACGGAGTTCCAAACCACATATGGATCAAGCACATGAAAACATTGTATGCAAGGCGTGCAGTGGAAGCTCAGGAGCTATCACCCAACAGAATCTTACTGGAAACAAAACCAGAGTATGGGGGACAGTTAGCGATGACGTATACAAACCTACGGATGTGCACAATCGTGTGATAACAATACTAAAGAATATTTGAGGAAATGGAGACCCTGGCCCGAATGGTCTACCAGGCCAACTATTTAAAGAGGATTATGAGTTTTGGGCAACTTTATTCACCCCGTTATTTCAGTTTTGCATTACTAACGCCACAATCCCGGAAGACTGCATAGTATCTCTACTACAACCGGTCCATAAAAAGGTGATGTAGGAGAGTAGGGTCTGCTTCCTATGGTTACCCCCACTTTTGCTGTGATTCTCTGGTTTTTCGACTTTAGTGTGGCTGTGGACCTGCTAATCAGGCCCAAAGCCCAGCTGTTCACTCTCTAAATTGATACCATGTACTTTAGGTACATACCAGATTGGTTACTGGGTTATCCTTGTGAGCCCCTGTATAATGTTTATTGAAAGTTAAACGGACAGTTTTACATTGCTTCCTATATTAGAAGTGCACTGATAAATGCATTGTGAGTTATTGAGTTTTTTACACGTAGATAGTATTACTCAGCCGGAATGAGGAGGGAGGGGTAGTCACATAGCACCAATGAGGAAACAGGAGGTCACATGAGCACGAGATAAAAGTGCAAAAAATAAAACCACCAGCGAGACATTTTCACGCGAGATGAGAGAACAGAGTGACTTTTACTGGAGCAGGTATGAGAGCGAGGGTTGGTTTAAGGGATGTTTTCTGTAAAAATGGGGTATTCAAGAAAGGTCTCTTCAAATAAGTGTTTGCACAGATCACGCAGATATTTAGTATACAGGGGTAAGTGCAAGACGCACACCGAATTAACGTTTGAACTTAACTAGAGGTTTTTGACTGCATGACTGGGGAGACGAGGCATCCAGGGGTGAAAGGTGGAGAAGGTTAATTGGATTAGAACCTCGAGGCACGAAGGTAGAGAAGGAGCTCTGTTGCGGGTCACGTAAAAGGGTTTTGTGAACTGCAGGTTTTCAGTAAGGGTGTTAGAATGTGAGGTTAGCAATGAGGTCGATTCATTAGCTCGAAATTAAATTTGCACAGCATCATGGGGGTGTAATACATGAATTAGGAACTAATATTTATTGAATACAGTTGGTTGTTTGTGAGCATAAATGTAATATCACAATATGAATAATGGATTCAGTGTACACAGTATTTGAGTAAATGTTACATTTTATTTAATGAGGACGAAAATAATGTACAGTCATGTAATATTTCATATTTTTATTGTTACTTTATAGTGTCCCCTGATGAAAGGGATATAAATAAACACTGCTTGGAACGAACATTGGCATCTGTCGTGTATTAACAAGAGGCTCGGATGGGCACAGTTTCTACATGAGAAACATGGGAAATACGTCAAACGAACCCCGTATGTGGAACTTTGTTTAAGCAAATGAATAGATACGAGTAAAAATTGAGCAACTTAGAAAAATGGACTAAAATGATGGATGATCAGTTGAATTGAACAGCCATGTTGGCGCTACACTGCTGTGCACTGGTTTGGGGCTAATCTGACGCCTCATCTCTGTATAAAGTTACACATTCAAGTGCCACCGGGGCAAGGCAATTTACCAGGTTGCACGCATTCTCACACAGATGATGGACAAGCATAGAAAAAACATAAAAAGAAGGAGTGCATCCCGACTTTTCATATTGTTAGCCCCTGTATAGTGTACCATAGGTACCCAGGGCATAGGTGCACCCTAGGCCTACCAGGGGCTGCAGCATGTATTGTGCCACCCCTGGTTTGCCTTCCAAACTGACACCACAGGTCTCTTCACACAGCCTGGGTAAGGTGGTGTAATCACCCCTTACTTAGATATAGTATACCTATATCTATATATACCTATAAACACATATACACCTATAAGTCACTCCTATGGCAGGCCTTGACAATCCTGGAGGCAGAGTGCTTGGTTTTATGTGAGAGGATGCCCTAGCATGAGCTGAGCCCCTCTGCAGCTTTCGGAACCATCTTCTTATAGCTGTTCTATGATATAGCCATGCCATATATTCTTTTTTTTTTTTAACTTTTTTATTGTTTTATCACAAAGTAACACATAGAACAGGTATGTCATCATCAGGCAGCAACCCCGTGCCCCCAACCCCACATCCCCTCCACTTTCGTCAAAATGCAAAGTCCCATCATCATAGTCCAAATATTCATCCATAACAGTTCTCCCTGTAATTCCCACCCACCTTCATGATTTCGCATAACTTCCCCCCCCCCTGCTGGCTAACTCGCGTTTGCTGTGGTCTCTTCAAAGACCCCCGTCCAGACCATGATAACGTCTCCATTTACTCCATACTTTACGAAATTTTCTCGGGCAACCTCTCGCTTTATATGTGACCCTTTCCGCCGCCATGTAGGTGTCCAGTCCCCTCCTCCATTCCCCAAGCTGAGGCGTGTCAGGTGCTCCCCATTTCCTGGCTATGTCTCTCTTAGCCACTACTAAGGCCAGCACCAGAAAGATTAGCAGTGGGCGGGCCAGATCTATGTCATTGGTCATTCCCAACAGGACAAGCTTAGGATCAAGTGGTATGTCTATCTCCAATATTTTACTCAATTCCGTGATGATCGCACTCCAATAAGCCCATATGTTTGGGCATGACCATATTATGTGTAGAAAAGTCCCGCTCTCATGTCCGCAGCGTAGGCCGCTGGGGTCTGAAACCCTCCCCATTTTACAGAGCCTTACTCTGTGATAATATACTCTGTGTAGGATCTTAAACTGGATTAGGCGTAAGCGTGACTTGATTGTTACTTCTCTAGGGTGCATCAGTACCTCCCCCCAATCTACCTCATCCATCTCCCCCACTTCTTGCTCCCACTTGTTTCGAAGGCCCGCTAGTGTATTCGGTCTATTATTCATAATAGTTTTGTAGGTCAGGGAGACCGCTTTTCCGGGGATCTTTTCCTGGAGTAGTCGGCCCTCTAGTGGCGCGTATTCGGGGAGCGGCTCCCGCAGTGCCTCCTCCGCCTGGTAAGCATGTCTCAGTTGTATGTATTTAAAGAACTGAGAGCGGTGTAGCCCAAATTCAGTCTGTAGGGAGGTAAAGGGTTTTAATGCTCCGTTTTTAATGACATCCCCTAGGGTAGGGATGCCGATGTCGTCCCATCCCCGGAACCCTCTCAATTTGCCAAGTTCTTTGAGCCAGGAGCACTCGCATAGTGGTGTTTGCTTCGTAGCTCTGCGAACCCACCCGGTGACAGTCGTGGCTCTGTTCCATGCCCCCAGTGTAATTTTTGTGGCTGGCAACAATCTGGCCTGACCGTTCCCACCATATATGTAGTGTAGGCTTGAGTGTGTACGCATTTGGTACCTTTCCAGGGCATACGTGGGGTGAGTGGCAGGCGCGTGAAGCCAATCATTAATGGGGGCCAGGTGCTCCGCCCAATAGTAGGTCTCTCGGTCAGGGAGTGAGATCCCCCCCGTCATATTGGTGTCTCTGTAGAGTTGCCAGTGCAACTCTAGGGTGCTTCCCCAACCATAGGAATGACCGGAGCTCCGCGTGTATGTCCCGAAAAGTCTTGGGTGGTACTGGGAAATATTCGTTTTGAAAGGCATAGAGGAATTTTGGGAGTGAGATCATTTTGAACATCGCTGCCCTACCAAGTATTGTCAGGGAGAGTGACTGCCTACTAGCGTCGGATTTGAAGCCACGTACAACACGGGCAATATTATGATCATATGAGGCGTCTCTGTCAGTTGTGACAAATATCCCCAGGTATTGAAAGCCTTCTTCGGTCGTCTGTAGATTATGCGGCAATTGAGGCCAGTGCTTATGCCCTTGTGGGTCATAGAGCATCGATTTGTGCTAGTTGATCTGGTATCCTGACCTCGCGCCATACCTTGCCAGTTCATCGAACAACGCTGGTATTGTGTTTTCGAGTTGCGTGACATAGAGGAGGACGTCATCGTGTATAGGGACAATTTTTCATCCTGCGTGTCCGCTTGACCTATGCGGAACCCCGTGATCCTCTCGTTTTGTCTGACCGTGCAGGCCATCACCTCAATCGTCAGGGCGAATAGCAGGGGTGACAGGGGGCATCCCTGTTGGGTTCCCCGCTGTATAGGAAAAGTTCTCGACATCGCCCCGTTGACCCTCACACGGGCACCAGGGCCTGCATAGAGTAGACTCATTTTTCGTCTGTTTTTGGGTCCAAAGCCCATTTGCTCTAGCACTCCAATGAACAGCGTCGAACGCCTTTTCTGCGTCCAGGGACATGAACCAATGCGGCTCTATTCTGCCTTCTATCACATGCAGCCAATTATGTGTCCTCCTTGAATTATATCTGGTAGCCCTTTCGGGAATAAACCCTGTCTGATTCATATGTATCAAGCCTGGGATGACCCTTCTCATGCATACTGCCAATATGGTGGCATAGATTTTGGCCTCCACATTCAGTAGGGAAATGGGGCGGTAGGAAGTACAGTCCTCCGTCGGTTTCCCCGGCTTGTGAATCGGGACAATCGTGGCCTGTCTGATATCCGGAGGGAACTGTCCCTCTTCTTCAGCATCCCGGAACAAGCCCAGTAAATGTCGAGTCAGGAGGTCAGCCATTTTCTTAAAGAGCTCTGCAGGAAAGCCATTGGGGCCCGCGGCCTTCCCTGCACGAAGTTTGGTCAAAGCAACCCGAACTTCCTCTTCCGTGACGTCAGACTCCGTATCTGCGCGATCGGTCTCCTCGAGCGCTGGGAGGTTAATGGATGCCATATATTGCATTGCCTCTGTTTTGGAGCCTAAATCACGGGCCTTGTATAGTTTTTCATAACAGTCGGCAAACGCGTCAGCTATCCTATCATCAGTGCAGACCCAAGCGTCAGGGCCCACCCTTATTTTATCGACCATGCGATCGTCTCTCTCTTTCCTACTGAGCCAGGCCAGTAGTCTCCCTGATTTATCGCCCACATCATATATGCGGTGTAGGGTAGCTAGCGCTTGCGTCTTGGCCTCCCCCATCACCAGCTGTCTATATTGGGCCTGGGTATCCGCAAGGCGTCGCTGTGTCCCTACATCTTTCGTGAGTAAATGTTCCTGCTCCAGTTGTAATATTTGTGTTTCTAGGGTCTGTATCTCTGCCTGGCTCTTCCTTCTAGCCTCTGCTAGTCTACAGGGGGCCCTATCACGAAGCACCACTTTGAGTGCTTCCCATAAGACTACCTGCGAGTCTACAGATCCCACATTTTCCGCCAAAAACACCTTTACGTCGGCTCTGAGACCCTTCATAATGTCTGGGTTTTGTAAATCCCATGCCGAGAGTCGAAGGATCGCGGGGCCACCCCTCCTCCGTCTACCAATCTGGATCGCCAGGGGTGAGTGATCAGATATCCCTCGAGCATAGTATTCCGCCGAATCCGACACTTGCAGTGCCTGTCGCGCCATGAAGATATAGTCCAGGCGGGAATAGACTTTGTGCGCTCCGGAGAAGAAGTAGAACGCCTGTGTGTCCGGGTTTAGCCAGCGCCACACATCCAAAAGGCCCAGTGTCTCCATGGATTTAGCTAGTGGGGTCATAGTTTGGGGTCTATCTCGTTCCCCTGTCCGGTCTGCAGTAGGACTCATTACATCATTAAAGTCCCCCCCAAGGATTTGGATCGTGTCCGATGTATTGAGAATGATGTCTGATACCCCTTTCATAGTGTCTGCCTGACGTTTAGGTGGAACATAGGCCGATATGAGTATGTATTCCCTTCTTCTCCATGTCCCACGCACACCCACATAGGTGCCCTGTCTGTCGGTCCAGACTTGTGTCACTTTCATTGGTGGATGCTTTTTAATCAGTATTGCAGCCCCTCTGGAACCCGAGGAAAACCCCGCCTGTGCCAAAACTTTGTACTGTCCTCTTGCCAGGAAGGCGCACTTAGTGCCCTGCAGGTGTGTTTCCTGAAGGAGTACCACATCCGCCCCAGACCTTCTGATGTAGTTATTTACCAAGCCTCGTTTTATCTTGCAGCCCAGGCCGTTTACATTCCAGGTCATCACCTTAATGCCCCCCCGTGGTCAGCTTCTCTCTCATGATCCCCCATAGCCATATTGGTGGTGAGTAAATGGAAGACCTTGGATCTTCTGTAAAGGTGTTCGGTGCGGGACAGAAGTTAGCGTCCGACTTGGTGTGCTATATAGCGTTTGGTAGCCACTGACTGTTTGTGATGGAATGTGTTGCCTCACACGTGTATCTGCCCGACAGATGAGTGTGCCACTCATGTTGAGTGTCTCTCTCCCCCCTCCCCCCAACTTCCCCCAACTCCCTCGCCCTCCCCCTTGTGCTGTCCCCAACCTGCTGATTCAACACAACTGAACTCCCCCTCATTCCCCCCACCCCACCTCCCTCCCCTTTCAGTCCCATCCCTCTGCAAGGCAGAACTGTCAGTAGGAGAGGGTCTGTCGCCCTCCCAAAGGTCCCACTCCCTTTCAACCTACTCTATCCAACTCAATGTAGAACATGTAGTACATTCCCAATTAAACAGCCTCAAAAATCAAAGCTAAAGAATGGGTACAGAAAAGAGTCTGCAACTAATAAAAACCAATAGGTATAAGGAGGGTGTAGTAACTTGCGTGTCCCCTTAGCGACGAGCTGCCATCTCAGCTGCCCGAGCTTCCCCTGTTCAAGAATGTGAGTCCTGCGTGTCCGGACGGGGTTCAGTCGTATGCCCCGAAGCGTCCCGCTCTAAGTCCCGGATCGCCTTTTCCAGTGGATGGACGGAGCGCGCTCCTCCCTCTTCTTCTCCCGATGAGTGGGCTTCCGAGTCGTCTCTCTCTTCTCCCTCCGAGCGGGCGGTTCTGTCCAGGCAACTGAATCTAGATCCCGTTGTGCCTCTCCTTCCGGGTGAAGCCGATTGTCCTTTCCGTCTGCTCACCTGGGTGCGTCCCGGGTAGGGCGTAGTCGGCGTCTGTCTCCTACTTCTTTGTGCCCTTTGTCGCTGGGCCTTCGGCCGCTCCCATTGTGGTCTGTGAGGAGTCGGCCTGTCCGACCCGCCCCCTCGATTGTTCTCCTGTCTGTGAAATATGGGTCGTTCCTCCAGCCATTGCCAGGCATCTTCCGGATGGTTAAAGAAGTGTGCTTTGATCACCTTCAGCTTTGCCGGGAAAAGCAGCGTATATGTAATGTTCTTGTCTCTCAGCTTTGCTTTGACTGCGTCAAAGGAACGGCGTTGTTTTTGCACGTCCTGGCTGTAGTCAGGGAAGATCATAATATTCATGTTTTACACGCGGATTTTCCCCAGCTTTCTGGATTCTCGCAATATCAGGTCCCGGTCCGCGAAGTTGAGGAAGCGTGCAAGACAGGCCGGGGTCTCGCCCCCTCTGCTGGCCTTGCCAATAGGGCCCTAAGGGCCCTTTCGATGATGAAGCAGGTCGAGAGCTGCGCCGCCGGGAAGGTTGTCGTCAACCAAGAGTGGAGAAAGGCCACCATGTCCGTCCCTTCAATTCCCTCTCTAAAGCCAACAAAGCGCAGGTTGTTGCGTCGCGCCCTGTTTTCTGCATCGTCAACCTTCCACAGCAGCTGACGATGTGAGGCCTGGAGCTCCGCCATATCCTTCCTCAGCGTGGAGATCGAGTCTTCCGCCTCGCCTATTCGTGTCCCCGCCGTTGTCACCCTGTCCGTCAACTTCCGGAAATCTTGTCTCAGAAGCGTCACCTCCGACCCAACTTCGCCAATTTTAACCTCTAAGGCTGCCCGGGATTCCTGAATGTCGGTCCTGGACACTTGGATGGCAGCCATCAACAAGTCAGTGTCCGTGCGCACGCCGGTTGTCGTGGGTGCGGCCTCAGTGGTCGGCCGTGGCGCAGCGAAGCTATCCATGGGGCCCTGCTTGGCAGTTTTGGTGAGCGTATCTTTCTTCCCCATGGTTGGCGATGCCAAGCAGCGACTCCCGCGTGGAACTGACACCTCCCGCTTCCTGCGCTGTAAGTCTGCAGTCTTGTATCTCGTGCCCTTAGTCTCGCTCTGCGCCTCGCCCTGCGGCCCGGTCCCAGCTCGTATTCCAAGGCTCGTCTCGCAGTCCGCCCTGGCCCCGCCGTCTTCCGCAGAGTCTGATCAGTACGGCGTATATCCTCTCCTCGGAACACTCAGATGGAGCGCCGTGCGGATGTGTAGTTTCCTGCTAGAACGTGTCTCTTCTCCACCCCGTCCAGCCTCTCCTTATTGGTCCTGTAGTAGAAAATGGTGGATGTGGCTTAAGAGCCTGCGCCGGTAGAGCGCTTCTCAGGTGCCGCCATTTTCGAGTTCTCGCAGTCCAGGCCTTCACCTCCGGCCCTCAGAGAGCGGCCCACATTCAGACTCGAGTCCCAGGCCTCAGGCAACAGCGAGGCCCAGGCCCTCACACCCTGCTCCGCAGCTTCGGGAAGTCGCCCCCCCCTCACCTCCAGGCTCCTGCTCCGATTTCCGAAGGGGGAGGGGGGGGAAGCCAACACAGCAGCGCAGAGGCCGGGCAACAGCCCAGCGCAAGTCGCCAAGATCCGCAGTCTCCTCTAGGTCCTCCTGTGAGGCCTCCCAGGCACCGAGCGGGCGTTTGCAGGTCAGGCGCCCGTGGCGTGTAGTCTCGCACACTCCTCCCGCCTCCCGGCTGCCGGTGATACCTCAGTGTCCGGGGAGTGCTGCACCGAGCGTCGCGGGTGAGGTCCTCTCTTCCCAGCGGGTTCTTTCTTTGCTCGTCCTACTTCCGCAGTGCGGCCGGGTCCACTCCGGCGTCCACGCCGCCCACCTTAGAGTTAGTCTAACCCCTAAACTTACTATAAGTATAGAACCCCAGTCCCTAGGACTTTAGATTACCCTGGACGAAACTCTGCAACATATATCCTGGACCTTCGACATTCCATATCGACTGGAAGATGGAAGAAATTTCCCTTGTGGTCAAGGAGTGACCACCCCGTTCAAACAGGCACCAACAGCATCTTTGCCGGTCTGCATTTTCGAGGCTCCTGCTGGATCCCGAAGAATTTGCGACACGGGACATGGGCTTCCAGACTTCTCTGACCCCGACCTTCGCTCACAGCAAAACTGAGACCCGTGGCGGACACGAGAGACGTGGGACCAGAACTCCTGGACATCCTGCATTTTGCTACCTGCATCGACTTCCCGAGGTATCCCGAAGTTGTGCATTGGGGTGCTTGAAGCCCCAGACCCAAGCACCTTTTGCACTGAAGCTCAACGCGTCTTGCGGTTCCTAGTCTGTTGGCTAGTGAGCCCCCAAGAAGACAATCCTTTCTTTTAACTTGCTTTCCTGGTTGCTCCAGGCTTGCTCCAACTTCCCTGCAAAGGAGAAGTTCCACACACCTTGCTGGTCTGCACCGAAGCCAATCTCAACATCCTGCGTGGGTTGCGTTTGGCAGTCCAATCCAAATACCGACACCGCAGTCAACTAGATCCTTTGTGGGACAGCTTGAATCCAGCACCTGGTCGTCATCGACGCCTCCTGGTCCTCGTGGCTGAAGAGACAAACGTCACCTTTTCACCTGAAATCACCCGACATCTGGTGGCATGTTTCTATTGCCGCCCTGGTCATTGGCAAGTGGCCCAGACTCTGTCTCCTCTGATTTTAGGTTCTTCAGATCTTCGATCCACCCTTGGATCCACCCGGACACTTTTCCTCTGGTCGCCTGCAGCACTTCTTTGCAGATCTCCATTGAAATCGACGATGAAACCCGACACCAAAAGAGACCTATGCACCCGGCTTCCGTGGGTGAGTAACACGAGTACTCTTGTAGTCTCGAGGGTATTGGCCCTCCTAGTGCCGAAGCCTAAAAGGGTTCCATCGTAGTTCATTTAGAAGTGTCCTTAAATTGTAAAATTGTAACTTGTTTGTTTCCCATAGAAAGCCAATGGTTACTCGTGGCTGTGTTTAGACACTGCACGCGTCTCCCGTGTGCCTCCTACATCCTAACCTTTGGTTGTTCTGAGTAGCCCCAGCGATTCCAGAGGCCCCAGGCCTGCTTTCTATTTCTCACGTGGTTCATATACCACTATTTTAGTATATAGTTTGTGATGCCCCTAGGGCAAAACGTATACTGTGCAACTTATCATATGCTAATTAAGTTCCTTGTATTGTACTTTTACCTCTGACCTCAAAGAGTCCAGAAGGGTTGTGTTTAGAATAAATACATATATATTTGATATATACCTTGTGTGGTGTGCTTTCATTTTGTACTCGAGGGATTATAATTGGTAAAACAACTAGCTTAATTCGCTCTCTGGAGTCTTAGCCTGAAGGCTGTTCGCCATTGCTACCCCTAGGATAGCTTTCTATAAGGTTGACTTTACAACCACCATCAATAAGGGTCGATTAGACTGGTGCAAGGTGCCCACTAGAACTAGTGGACATCATATGCCAGGCTAACTTCTCACAGGTGCTACTTCGGATCCCACTGACTATAGGATGATTGCACTGCTGGATATTGAGACAAAGGCATACGCAAGTTTCCTACTACAAGAATTACAACATTGGGTCAGTGATGAAGGTATACTCCCGGTGTACCAATCAGGCTCCAGGGCTGGAGCCTCAACACTGGATAATGCTATAGCCCTGGCTCATTTAGTCAGCCGGGCCACTCTTACAAGACAACGCCCTCTTTTTGCTTGTATTGTGGATTATACTGCAGCGTTTGACTGTGTCAACAAAAATCTACTATGGTCATAATTACAAAACTGGAGAATCCTATGTATACTACTGAACGCAATCACTGCTCTCTATACAAAAACATGCTTACGAGTCAAACTCATGCAGAGTACTGCGACAAAAAAGGTGTATACGAATCAAGGGCTTAAACAAAGTGGTGTATTGGTACCTCTTATTTTTAACTTATATACTACAGACCTGGGTAACTCCTTATCATCTGCTAATTTGTTTATCCCAAAAATCGGGCAGACTAGATTGTTTTTAATGCAGTACGCAGGCGACATGGTCCTCATGGACCACACACTCGATGGGGCTGCAGAAAGCACTTGATGCGGTAAGCAAATACAATATTGCTAATGAATTAATGGCCAATGCCAATAAAACAAAGTTTGTGATTTTTGGAACCTTTGCTAACAAATTTAAGCAACACGGGAAAATGGGCAATCTGAAAATCAGTACCACCTCCAAGTACAATTACTTGGAATTGTGGTTTACAAGTAATGGTACGCCCAACTAACACATCACCTCCATAGAAGCCTAGGCCAAGGCTCTGACTTACGTCATGTGCAAACTGAACGCTAAAATGTACAGCCCATCTACTGTAGCAATGCGAAAAGTAATAAAGGCCAAGTAACTCTCCTCAATTGCATATGGACAGTTGGGGCCAGATGTATTAAAGGGTTTTAGCCATTCTATGTCTATGGGAAAATGTGTTCATACATATGGCCCATAGTCTTTCCAGATGCATTGGCAAATAGGATGGTGACTGCCCTTTGCCGTACATTCAAAAGGATTTTTCAAATCCCCCCCCCATACCCGGAACGCCTTGGTAAGATTAGAGTGCAGCTTAAATAAATAATCGTATGAAAACTGGTGCTTCCATCATTCGATATTATCGCGGAATCTGTGCTGCTCCACCAAACACAATGAAAGATATTTTGAAGTAATCCTTCACAGAAGGTCAAAAACCCTGGTCACACTAACTGTCAACCGCCTGCAGTAAGTTAAATCTTGACATGGCAAATTGGAGTACCTTCATCTATCAACCAGGAATATTAAAAACAGTATTGAGGAAAAAATTAGAATTTTATTCAAGCAAGAAGACATGCGCCTAATCTGAAAGTAATATCCAGGTTATAATTAGGGCTCCCGGTTTTCCGTTTTTACGAATTTTTACATATAAATACAGACGGAAAACTATATTTCCTTTGTCTGTATTTATATTTAGAAACAGCAAAATACTAGCAAATTTTACTGCGCTGCCGTTGGTATTTTGCTGCAGAATCTCATGACTTCAGTGGCCCTGATTTAGACCTGGTGTAAGTCTGCTCCATCGACAATACCTGCCGCTGCCTGCTACTTGGACCCCGCTCTGAGCAGCTGGTCTGTGGAGAAGTCTCTGCGTGACGTAAATTCAGTGTAATTCACTGACTCATATAAACAGGTGGCGGTGATAGTCTAAGCGGTGTCTAGACCCGTTGTACGCAGCTACTACGTGGAGTTAGACCCAGTGTAAGGTGTATTACATGGTTACAATGGCTGCAAGAGCGTTTATGGTAATTGTGGTGTGCTGGGCCTTAGGCCCACATGCTGTGTAAATGACAACACAAACGCAGTGTACTTAGGTACTGTAACTGGCCCCGGGCACGTGCGCCTGGCCTCTTTTATTAACAGGGTCACCTGACTGGTGACGCCTGTGGTGGGTGGGTGTAGAGTGCCTTACATCACAGGCTAAACACTAGAATGTATCCAGCCGGATACTACAGTAATAATACTCCGGCACGCACTGTCTTTACATGGTGAGGGTGTACATGGGGTATACACCCTGGTTTTATTTTCTTCTAAACACTGGGAGGAATGAGGGTTTCACGTTGTTTATAGACTCGGTGTGAGCTGCTTGTACCTAGTGGAGAGGAGGTCTATATGCTGTTTCAACCCTAGTGTGAAACTGTGAATGCGGAGTTGCTTCCCTCTGTCAGTGCGCGTTCTTTGGTCCAAACAATTCTGCTGTCCCGTGTAAAAGGCAGCTCTTTACGGTTTGGTGTTTAAGACACTGAGCACAGGAGGGTTCTGTAGACACTGCCTGCAGTCTGGTAAGGGGTGAAAAAATGAACAGAGCCTCGTTAACAAGTGAATGGTCTTTTTAAAGACCTGTGAAGTACTCGTGTGCGTCTGGCTGCTCAAAAACTGTCTGTGTATGTGCCTGGGGAGCTGTCTCAGCCCGAGCTG
Organism: Lissotriton helveticus; assembly: GCF_964261635.1. Lineage (NCBI taxonomy): Eukaryota > Metazoa > Chordata > Amphibia > Caudata > Salamandridae > Lissotriton > Lissotriton helveticus. Next base: position 1,405,009,170 of record NC_136057.1, on the reverse strand, counting down.
ACACGCAGGACGGGTGGGGGGAGGGTGGCAGTGCCCTCACATAACAACCGAGCGCATGTGTGCATTGTCAATTGTCGCAGGGGTCTGAAAACCTCACTAGCTGCTGGTACTTCCATTAGGATTTGGCATCTCCAGAGCAGGCCAGTCAATAGACATGCAGTAGACATGCTGTGGTGGTTGGATGAGGCTCGAGGATTGTATTGACTGAGAAGGCTGATGTCAGGCTACTCTCAGCATGAAGATACAAGCGAAGAGGTGAGAACGACCAAGCCCTTCGGGAGAGATTATTTGCCCTGCCCTAGTAACTTTGTCCACTGTAATGAAGGTAGCTGGCTCCTTCACTAGTACTGTGAGGGCTCAGTGCCGCATAGCTCTTTCGATACATTGTACAAAGCGACTTCCTTAATACGATGTCAGTGATGGACAGTTATCTTAGTACATTGCTGAGTGCTGGGTAGCTTGCTCACTACATTCAGTGCTGAGCAGTGTCCTCAGTACCTTGTCAGAGCTGGGCAGTGTTGTCAGAACCTTATCAAAGCTGGGCAGCTCTTCAAGTACATTGCTCAGAGCTGGTCAGCGTTCTCAGTACCCTATAGTGGATTGGTGTGGCTCACTGGTTAGAGGCGGCAGACCCGGAAGCAGAAGTCAGCCCGGGACCAGGGTTCGATTCCCGACGCGGCAGGGTCATGGACCAGGGTCAGCGGACTCAATAATTCTCGCCTCAGTGCCTACTCTAACCAGGGGTCGCACTCGGCAATTCTGGGCATTAGCTTGCCTAATCTCCACAACGGCCCCATCAACGCCGGGGATGCCTGGCTCCACCTTGGGGATTACCAGCAGGGACCATCCTACAGGGAAAGCCAGGACGGGTTCCCCAGCGGTATACAGCACCAGGACGCCGGCTGGCATCAGTGCGCTTTACAAGTATACACATTACATTACATTCTGTTGGGACTCTGGGTGTAGGTGGATACCCATCCCACTAAAGCTCTGCGCGATCCTTCGTCGTTCTCTTGATGTAAGAATTTTCCAACACAGAATTAGTAGCTATTTCTTCCTCTCTTACAACAAGTACATTCATAGAGGTGCGTGGGTCCCGCTCTGCAGCAGCATCGACCTGCTGGTTCCGAGTAAGGCGCGTTGGCGGGTCTGTGTCTGGGTTCTGGTGCTTTATTGGCAGTAGTGAGACAGAGCAGGCGGGGTGCACCGACAGCTGAATGGGGTACGAGTGCTAGACTAGCAGAGGCACTGAAGGGCAGGGCTTTTACTTGGTCCCAGAACTGGTGTTTCAGGGGTGGGGAAGGCCAGCAATCCAGTGTGTTTGCAGACACTGTGTGGTGCATGAAATGGAATAGCAAGGGCTGTTGCACTGGGGTAAAGGCTGTTGCAGCGCGGGTAAGGGTTGTTGAAGCCCGGGGTAAGGGTCACATTATATAGGCCCAGAGTTTTTTGTTAGAAGCCCCCGGGTTACCAAACACCAAAGGCTCTATAGTTATGCTCCCCCCTCACGCTTCTCTCTCCACCCTACACTTCCTGCCCTTTTTTTCACCAATTTTTTATTTGTTTTCTAGTACAATATAGCCTATATTGTACTAGAAAACGAATAAAATTGTCAATTTAAATAAATGTGGAAAAATACTAGGTGTAGCGTCGTCTTTTGTTTGTGGCAAAAATAAATGTGGATAAATAGAGAAAAAATGCAATAAAAATAAAAAGACGGAAATGGCAAAAAAATTAATACCATAAAACTGGGAGGCCTAGTTATAATTAACTCCTACAGGGATAAATTATGCCAACCTTATTTAAATAGTGCACTGAATAAATCAATTTTAAAACATATTTTATTAATTAGGCTCATGGCGCTCCCAATAAATAACATAAATGCCCATTGGAAACATCTTGAGACAGTTACCTCTTGCAGACTGTGCAACCTATATGAGGAATCCTTGGCCCCCTTTGTCTGTATTTGCTCAGATCTGAGGAATGCACACCGCACTTTATTAAAACCACGTTTTTTAAAGTATGACATTCACACGTGCACAGAAGCAATGGGCTCCATTTTAACCTAGAAATTCCAATGGAACTGGCAAGGCTAGCCAAATTTGCACGACAACTCCAAAGGTCATTAACTGAAAGACAAGCCCATACTGATGAACACTGATGTAATTTATCTGTAATTTTAGGATAGTATATAAACCCATCGTTTTGACGGTTCGATTCTCGAAATATTTTAATTGTATTAGTATGACATGAATCAAATGAATTGAAATGTTGACATTTTTAGTAATAATATATAACGCGTTAATATGATAAATTATGTAGCTTTGTAACAATTTTTAATAATTGAAATAAATACATTCATTCACATATAAAGCCACGTGTAACTTTCTGGTTTAAAGACGTTTTGCTTGCAGTAAATGCAAACACATTATTGTGGTAGCAAGTAAAGCACTCCATAACATTAGAACATTTGAAAGAAATATATTACAACAGAACTTAAATTGAAAAAAAAGATAGGATTATTGGGTGTCTCAAAAGGTTAGAGGCATGCTAGAACTTCGGAATAGTCATTGCTTGATTGCCAGGATATAGCCACCATGATGGCCACATCTCGTTTGTGATGTTTCCTAGATGTTGGTGCTTGGAGTCACATGATCTTCTTAATGCACAAACCCCTCACAGACACAGAGATATGGGGTTGGATCTCAGTTAGATCTTTACTCTGAAACTTCGAACATAAATCTCCTTGGTGATATTTTGACCAAATGCATTTTGCTTTGTGCAAAAGTCGTGGCGAGGGTTTTTTAGACATAGGTTTTGAGGAGGGGGTGAAAGTGTTGCTTTCCCTAAGGCAGGAAACATAATTTGCCACAGCTTCCTTTGACGTGTCAGTGTGGCAGAGACGCTAGGTATGAAGGGATCTACAAAGAATACACACCCTCTACAAGCACAGACACAGCCAAAAGTCACTTCATCTATCTTAAAATTATGTTATTCCACTGGGGGTTGAGAACAGTGGCATACGGACACTCTCCTGCAAAAATGAGACGCATGCTTCCAAAGAGAGCGTATTTGTGGGCCGAACAAGGCTTGTATAATTGAACACGCTTTCATAACCGAAGATTCCAGACTGTGGTACCTAAACCTTAATTGTACCTAAACCTTAATTTTAAAATCTAACTCTACGCTCTGGTCCACACACCTCAAAAGAAAGTGTGATCTTTACAGATTAAAATGCATTTCACAGCATTTGTAAAATCGGTGTGCACAAGGCAATGTGAAAATCTGCCAGTCAGATGTGCATAATTAACCATTTCGTTAACCATGACTTCTAACCCTCAAATCCCGCCCCATGCTACGTCATCGTTTACCTGGTGCCACGCGCGCTCCGGTGCTGGAAAGGCCGCGAGAACTCGCTGGGCGCGTAGTGCGCATGTATTATTAAATCTAAGTGCTCTGGTTCCTCGTGAGTCCCCTGAGGCGTGAAACGAGCGGGACAGAGGGAGAAAACATGGAATCTCCACATAGCAGCTGGTTGAGCTCATGTCATGCAGAGGAGCATCGAGAGCGCGAGGGGAACCACCGGCAGTAATAACGCGCCAGACTGCACTAGCTTCGTTGGATTTCATCCACAGAGGTTCAGGTCTTTAGTATATTTACACTGTATCTGCACCAAAATTTTACCGGTTCCTGATAATCTTGATAACTGTAGAACCCCATTTCTCGAACTTTGCAGCCAGGGCTGGCCTTTGCAATTTATTGTCTGCGTGTTAGAAAAATTGTAGAGGCAAGGGGGGACACATGTTAGAAGAGTCAGGAGAAGAAAAACGCACAAGCTTTAAGAAACAGTGGTAAACACAAACTTTAGAACTACGTCAGAGTTGCGCAGACAGCTTCCGTGTCCCTCCGAAGGTCGTACTCGTAACCCTGGACATTGGTCCAGCTCGCCAATGCTAAAGGTCAGCCATGGTGACATAAATTCTTCCTAAATTTGGTGATGCCGATGTATTTCAACAGTTAAAAAAGGGTTTATAATCTGCATGCAGCATCATTGCTGCTCAGTATAGTTTCCTTTGGGATGTCTCAGTTATTTCTAGTCTCTAGGATTTTTCCCATTAACATTTTGCTAGTATTTACATTTGTCCTTGGTACCATCGTAGCTAGGTTCCCAAAAGATACTTCGGACAGAGGGCAACACTTACTACCATACTGCTAGAACTAACAATGTACAAAGGGGGCCCACAATATTCCTGAAATTATCAGCATTGTGGCAGGATGAATACTATGCTGGGGATGGCCATCATTGTGCAGTGATTGACTATGACAAAACTTACCACTATACTGCAAGGACTGCCATTGTGCTATGGTGGATACCACTGTACCATGGCTGCCCACAGTATTCCCAAAAAGAACACCTTTCTAACTCATTGTTAATAGGACACAATGACTGACTCGGAAATAACTACTGTTTATTTTACTGAATATTTAACACAGGTTCTGGGAATACATAGTTGCATTGCAGAGTATTATTGCTGTACTCCTGCCGTGGGCAGTGGGCATAATGCCATGAATTGTCACATTTGCCAATATAAATACCACTGTTGGTGTTTTTTCATTAAAAGGGCTGATCGATGGTTCAGGGTTATGTGTGAGTATTTAATGACGAGAGCCCTACACACACATTTCTGTAAACCAAGCGAAATCTCACATAGGAAAATAAGCATGTGGCAAGATTTAAGATACAATCCTTGAAGGTTTATTAAAATCAAGAAGTCAATACAGAAGGCAAAACACTTTGGTTAGTTCATATCAAAATGCAAACATGTAAAATATAATTAACAGTGGAAACTAAGCCCATATCTAGTCAATAGCCAGCACCAAATATGGTCTAGCACAAGGGAAATGAGAGGCAAGTCATAAAGACTGCTCCAAAATCGATAGCTGGCACCAAATGTGGTCTAACAAAAGGAAAATGAAAGTCCGGTCATAAAGACTGCTCCGAAAGGAGGATAGAACCTATCAAATATTTTAAGTACAGAGTAATTAACAGATAAGCATTAAGTCCTTCTCTAAGAGGGATCGGGAATGAGTCCTGGCTTGTCCCCAAAATGGTGACCCTTTATACAGTTTTAGACTGAGAAACTGCACTCACCGTGGTCTGACAGAGAAAGTAACATTGGATCATCCAATAAATAAACAAAAAACACATTATGTGTTATTTTTTTAATTTGTCCTAAATCCAATGAATACGCTGGACTATACCTTACACAGAAAACAATACTACATTGAGAACCTTATCTCGGTATGGCCGAAGGAAGTGGTTTTCAATTTGTATACAGTTGTGAAATCTGTCCTGTCTAGAAACATCAGGAACACAAAACATTACATTTTTATAAATATTAAAAAGGAAACTGGACCATAGAACCAACAGAATTCCGTACTATTAAATAAACAGTGGGAGTTGCAATTGAGCTCCGCTGGGCACAGTCATGGAGGGGGATGATGAGTTGGTGCCAGGCTCTGCTAACTCCAGGCATTAAAATGTGCAAACTAAAAACATTAGTAAGCCTAAGGCCTCACTCGTGCCAAGCTGAACATTTTCACCATATTGAACACAGCAAAACACTGCATTTTTTAATCTCTACCATTAGTTGATATGCAGAACTACTAACTGATATTTGTGCTCTCACCACCATTGTACGAGTCCCAACATTATAACAGGGCTGTAGGGGAGGCAATCCGCATCAGGGGCGAATCCACAGTTGGTACATAAGAGCTTTGCCCAACTCGAATGCCTCTGAGATGAAAAATAAAATGGTGATTCATTACCATTTTATTTTTCATCCCCTGTCCCGAACAGAGCGTCAGGACGGGGCCTGGACCGCAGCTGAGTGACAGGAGCAGGAAGGAGGGTGGGCTGTGTATGCGCACGATGACCAGCCACACATGCACACTTTAAACATCTCTAACCCATCTGTTTTAAGACAGCTGGGTTACAGCAAATGCATGCCTCGATAGTGCTGTGGAGCAGCGAGTGAGGCAGCTCCCTCCTATCCGGGTGCTTATCTCGTGCTGGTGAGAGCAGCGCCATGATTGGTCAAAAGAGTTTCCTGGAGGCTGGACTGCAGTAGTGTAGAGGACATCCAGAGCGAGGAAGTCCTGTTGAGTTAGGTAAGTGTTTCTTTAAATTAAATCTATGTGCTCACTCCAGCCCCCGTGCCTCTACATGCCAGCCTCTACTGATTGGCATAATTCCATTGATGCCAACGACTTGCAAGAATTACAACTACTACACGAGGGACCATCATTTTGCCAAGGTGGGCAGTGGCTATCATCTCATGGATGCCCAGAAGCTGACAAGAAGTACCACCACTATGTGAGGGCATGCATGTTACCAGAGGTGGGCTATGGGCATAATCACATAGATGCTGAAAAATTGCAATGAATTTCCACCACTTTATGACGGCCAGCATTTTGCTAGGGTGGGAAATGGGAATCTTCCCACAGATGCCCAAAAGTGTCCACGATTTACTGCCATTCTTTGAGGGCCAGAATTTGCCAAGGATAACAACCATCATACGTTCTGCCAGTTGATGAATTTGCACCTCATATGGGAGCTTCACCTCTGGCAAAGGGACTCGTTTCATTGTCTTTTCCAAGTTACTAGAAAAGTCAGCAGTGGGACCCATTTTGTAAAACTTTTGTTATGCAGGTATGTTTCCTACACCTGCATAGCTACAACTTAGTTAATTTTCCATTGCAATCTTTTAGGAATTGGGTTTCTGTTTGGCCAAGGTATGCATCCTGTTCAAGCAGGAAGCACAATCCTAGTCAGGGTTAGTCAGATACACACTATAAATTAACAATCACCTGCTGGTATCTTGGTACTGAGCATACAGGCTTACCTTAAGACCCAATATTTAAAGTATTTCTGCAACACTTCAAACAGTAACACAGTGAAAACACCGCAAAAGTCTTTATACCAGGTTTGAAAAATAAAGGATATTTTTGTAAATAACACCAAAACAACAAAAATCCAGAGTCGAGATATGAAGTTTTAAAGAATAAATGTCAAAATAGCACTTAAAAGCAATAAGCATTTAAATGATTTATCTGTTCGTGCTATACTGGGGCAAAGTCAGAAGTTTAGGCCAACCACAATGGTGTGCGGGCCGGATGCATGGATTGACTTGGGCCTGCAGAACCAAAATACCTTGATCAGGGATGCATTGTTGTTTTTTTTTAAATAAATTTTCTTTATTGAGATTTCTAAGAACAGTTACACAACTGGTGGATAGAAATTTACAGTTTTCCAGAGTAACGATATACAGTTATGACAGTGGAGAAAACATCTAAATCCCAACAAATAAACTGAGAGCAAAGGAGCAATTCCCCCCACCCCAAAAAAATAAAATTAATTGTTATAATCACAATATGATGCATCAAGGATATCAATACCTGTAGTGAGACTAGGTTCGTCTTACATTGGTCAAAGGTATGATCAAGCCCTCAATCTATATCCCATGCTAAACTCCTAATGTGGTCTTTCACACATCAGTTATCATACACACCCTTCAAGTTTCATCTATGGTGTGTGTGAGTAGATAATCCTTCAGTGGTTGCCAAATGTCGCGGGGGCTTGAAGTGGGTGGTAATAATGTGGAGTATACATCACTCATGGTGTCACAGTGAATCCGGTCACGGAGCCAGGCTCTCACCATTGGGGTTTGAGCTCTGCCCCAATTTAGGGAGATTTGCCGTTATGCAAGAAGCAAGGCGATAGTGGTGAACTTTCTGATTGTCTTCTTGAGCGGCTGAACATACCCCAACAGTGCAGTCAATGATGTAGGTTGTAATGTGTGTTCTACCATCAAAGATAGGCGCTGGAAGACTTCTTCCCAGTACGCCCGCACTGGCACGCAGTTACAAGCTAAGTGTGAAAAGTCGGCCTCTAGGGCACCAGATCTGGCACAGGCGTGTGGTACCCCAGGAGCCATTCTCAATAGTAATTTCGGGGTTATGTACACTCTGTGCAGATATTTAAAATGTAATAATTTGTGTCGATAATTATTCGAGATATTTTGTGTTTGTGCACAACAATATTCCAATGCACTGTCAGATATTGGTGTTCCTAGGACCAGTTCCCAGGCCCTCCTTGCTTTGGTCCCAGCTACCGGGCGAAGGGACAATGATAGATGGTACAGGCGTGAGACCAAGTGGGTGCTGTCCGTTGAGTTCATAAGGAGCGGGAGAGGGGGAAAATCCTTCGGCTCCACCGATGCCGTTGGTATAGCCTTAATCAGAGATCCTCAGACCCTTTGAAGAAGAAATGTATCCATGTGTGGAGCCTCTCTATGAGAAGTGAGTTCAGGTACCGTACACGTACGTGAGTCTCTAAACAGGTCTCCAATCTTCCAGAGTCCAAGTAGAGACTCTTCTTCCTAAGTCAGAGTAACTGGGGCTACACCCCTTTGATAACCCCATCTCAACCCTGTGGTAATATAGCACGAGCAGACAGGCTTATCTCGGAGGTATTGCATGAAGCATTTATGACCATACACAGTAACACAGTGAAGAACACTACAAAGGGACACCACACAAGTAGTTATAAAAAATAAGTATCTTTATATAGACTTATCACAAGACCCAAAACGACAAAAGCCACAATACTGTAAAATGGAAATACTCTTAGAATGCTGCAAAAATAGTAGAAAGCGTGCAAAACGAGTTCAGTTCAAAGCAGTGGCCTCTGCGACCCTTTTACTCACAAAGTACCTGGATTAGCAGTGCAAATAAGCAAAATGTCGCAATGAAACTGTAGCGTCGATTCTTTCCACGCGAGGCCGGTGATGCGTCGATTCCTTGCCGCGAGGGAGGAGATGATGTGCCGATCTGCTGATGCAAGGGAAGGCGATGCAATTTCTACACACGAGGCCGTTGATGCGATGAATGCTTCCAGTGAGGGAGGAGATGCAACGGTCTGCCGATGCGTGCTGCAAGCAGGTTGCGATGCGAAGGAATGGCGCTCCGCTCGTGAGCGACGGTCCTGGTGCGATGCAATGGAAATGGCTGCCGCGATGCGTTCGCGCTGCGATGTCGTGATGCGCCGATCGCTGGGATGCGACGCTCTTGATGCGATGCGATGATCTTCCAGTTGCGAGCACGCAGCAGTGATTCTCGACGGCGCTCTCAGATGCAGCAGCCCGCAAACGTGCGGTGCGATGATTTCAGGTTGTGAGCACTCAGCGGCAGCAGCGCGATTCCCCAAAATGGCGCTTTGGTCTGCAGCAGCTCGCAAAGATGCGTTAGCGGTAATTTCAGCCCGCGTTCGCTGCAGTAGAACCAGAGGCCCTGCAATTCTCAACAGGAGCCTCACCTGCAAATAGAAGTCCTCGCTGGGAGGATTCAGAAGGCATATGGAAATACCAATTCATAGGAAGCATTCGCGCTGTAGTACTGGATGGCAGCGGCACAGCACCCAGAACATCTAATACCAGCAAAAACAGAGGAGACAACAGCGAAAAATGGAAGGGAGACCCACGCCAATGGTGCCAGGTCTTAAAGTACGTTTGGTAAGGGCTTCAGTGGTAGGAGGTAGCCACGGGTTATCTGCTAAAGGCATATTTGTTTAGTATAAAGATTCTTTCTGTAAATATCGCCGCAATTTGGTCCATGCCCAGCATGTTGTGGGCAGCGTCTGGATCTCAGTAGGACATCGTGACAGGCCATGTGGTAATACAACGGGGAGCTAGTTAGGATATATTTGTGCACGGTCGGGCTTAAGATATTGAAGTCTGGCATCGGGATGGTACCAGTGATATGTGAAGTGGACCTGAGCAACAAGGTAATAAAGATAAAAATCAGGGACAACAAACCCCCCAGGTTTGTAAGACACAATTAAGGTGGACCAGTTTATGGGAGGCTGCCTACCTGCCCAAACAAGCCGAATAAATAAGGACCGGAGTGTGTCGAAGAATTTTGTGGTCAAGGCGATGGGGATGTTTAGGAAGAGATATAAAAATCATGGTAGAACCACCATTTTCAATATTACGATGCTGCCAGCGATGGAAAGGGGTAGTTTAATCCACCTGTCAACCTGTGTTTTGGGGTGGTCAGTTGCCGGCCCATAATTCAGACGGATAACTTCAGGGGCACTACATTGCAAATAAATGCCAAGGTATTTGATAGAGTCAGTACACCACTTAAGGGGGAACTCAAAATCTGTTTGAATAGTCCCTGGGGGTCAATGAAAAAATCTCTGATTTGGCCCAATTAATAATTAATCCAGAGTACACCCCGAACAGGACAACCTCTCGCAAGAGGGGGGACAGGTTCTCTGCTGGTTGCCGTACAAATAACATCACATCGTTTGCATAAAACGAGGTCACGAGGGGACCTGTGTGAAACTGTAGCCGATGGTGGAGATGTCGTTCCTGTATATGGCGCGTAAGGGGGTCCATGGCCACAATAAATATTAGCAGTGAGAGAGGGCACCCCTGTCTGGTGCCGCGTGACAGGGGGAACTGGGTTGTTATTTCACTTTTAAACTTGAGTCGAGCCACTGGGCCAGAATACAGCAGGCGGACCAGGTTTAAAAAAACAATCAGGATGCCCAATTTCCGCATCACAGCATATAAAAAGGGCCACTCCAGCGAATCAAAAGCCTTCCCCTGCGTCTAGTAGATCGACCGCCGCCGGCAATGTGGGCTCTATTTGGGTCATCACCGAGAAAATAGCACGTAAGTTGACATCGGTAGACCTTCAAGGTATGAAGCCAGCTTGAAATAGGCATAGTGTGGTATCTACGAGTAGTGATAGACGGGTAGCTAATATTTTGGCAAGGATTTTGTAATCGTGGTTGAGTAATGATAGTGGCCTATAATATGACCATTGACGTGGCAATTTGCCTGGCTTGAGCAGCAATGTGACAATGGCTTCACTCATAGTTGGAGATAGATCCGCTCTGTAAAGCCTCATTGTATGCTTCTAACAGTCGCGGAGCAAGTTCGTGTTGATAAGCCTTACAAGACTCCCCAGAAAGGCCATCGGAACCCAGAGCCCAGCTGCTTGCTAGATCTTTTATGGTCTTACGAATTTCCTCTTCATCATAGTCCGCCAAGGTCTGTCCCACTGGGGGAGGTCACATGTCATGTATAGGCGAGTATAGTAAGAGAGAAAAGCTGTAGTAATGTCTGTTCCCTTCCTCCACGTGGTCCCGGTTTCAATGTCAAGGTGTGTGATGAAAGCAGATTGATATTGGGGTCGGAGGAGGTGGGCGAGTGTCCTACCAGGCCTCTTGCCCTCTGCATACACCGATATTCTGGAGACGAGGTAGTCTGTGCAGTCCTGTCCAGGTCTCTAAGTTTCTGCTCTATTCTCTACAGGTCCCCCGTATGGATCTGAGCATGCTCGCATCATTGGAAATACAGACACCGCAAATAAATGCTTTAAAGTCGTCCCATAATAGCCATTGTGAAGCCACTGTTCCTTCATTTAGCGAGAAATACTCTTGGATAGCTGCACCCACTTCACTACGAAACACTGAGTCAAGCAGAGCCGACGAGGGGAATCTCCATAACGGCTGTTGCCTCGGAACCATGGGGAAATCTACTGAAAGCAGAACGAGGGACTGCTCAGACAGTGTGCGTGGCATATAGCCAACGGCCTGTACCTCGAAAAGTAATTGTGGTGTAGGATATCAATGATCTATCTGTGACCATGTGCTATGAGGGGCAGAATAGAATGAATAGCTACGAACCCCCGGATGCTTTATATGCAGAGGATCCGCCAGTTAGGTGGATTGGAATAGATTGGTGAGTCCCTGTGTATCATGTGGCTTTTTAATGCGATCTGGACCTGTAGTGTCAGTGGTGGGGTCTAATGTAAGATTGAAGTCTCCACCCAAAATTATATTGTTAGCGCCTAGACGGTCAATGCATGTAGCAATTTTGGGAAAGAAATCAGAGGTGTCAACATTCGGAGCATACACATTAATGAAGAGTACTGATTCCCCCCAAACAAGCCCAGCACCATAATATATCTACTCTTGTCATCCTCAACAACCTCCGAAACCTGAAAAGGAAGTGAGCAGTGAACCAGTATACACACCCTGCCTGATATGAACTATATCTTGCACAGACGCGGTGGCTACCCCATGATGACGCAAACCCATTTACTGTGAATGGTGCATAGTGTGTCTCTTGAAGAAAAGCGACCTGGACCAAGTGTCTAGCCAAATACGCCAGGACCTGACAACCTTTTTTAGGATAGATATCCCTCTCACATTCCAATTGGACACTTTAGGCGCAGGCATGAGTCGTGCTCATTTTTGGGGTTCATCTAACTACTGTTGAGTAGATCTTCACACATGTTAGAAATGTATGAGTCATATTGTGTATAATACAAATAGGTTTCCTTCCCTGCCAATATGGCATGTCTGGGTTGGTCCGTCTGTGGTGCATTTGAACCTTGCCTTGGTTCCATGCCCTGTGGTGTCTATCTCGCACGCCTGGCGGGACACCTTGTTGTCGCAGTTTTTTCACAACTAACATCCTATTTGCCGCTGTGCTGCTTGCTTATTATTGTTAGTGGATTAGCAGATATTCTCTGATGTGCGTGGTTATGGCCTCCTTCTGGCCTCTTATCCTACAGCGGTTTCCATATTCCCTGCTGTTTCTGTACAGGGGTTTCCACGCTTTTTCTTGAGTTTATGCTGTGCACTCTCGAAGGGGAATGCTTACTTCTTGGGGTTCGGGACATTTACATTTGTCCTTACTTTTTCACTATTGTAACTAGCTCTTTCTCCTACTCTGTCTTGAAGGGGACTGTTGTTCCTCTCGAGCAAGGGGCAAGGGTTACCTAATGATCTGGACATTGTCCTACCCAGTTTCTACATGTCTGCGAGTAATTTCAGCGTACTCTAGTTGGGTCACGTTTTCATTGTTTAAACGTATTTCCTCCTGCTCTGTATCTGCTCTGTGTTCTTACCAGGCGGATCAGTGCAGGCTCTTTCATTCATGCGGTGTCCGTGGTTCTTGGCCCGGTCTGCTTGTACCACCAGCCCTTATGGAGTGTCCGGCTTGCTTTGTGCCCCTTTTTGGGGCCGATGCCTTCTTGCTGTTGTGCACCACTGGGCTGCTCACGCTCCCCTTTAGGAGGTCTTTGCTTACTTCGTGTGGTTCAAGCATCCACCCGGTATGCTTAGCTACCTTCTGGTATGCTTAGGTGCCTTCCAGGCTTGACTGCTTGTCATTTGCCCCTTTTTACAAGTTGTAGCACACTGCCTAAGTCCTGGCGTGTCTTGGGCCTTCGTACTACCGGCACCTTATGGCCGTGGATTGGCATCCTGCCACTGCTGTCACTTGTGTCTTGTTAGTGCAGGTTTCAACAGGGCTCCTTTTCGCAGTTGTACATATTAGACCGGTGTGCGATGTCTCTGTCATACCAGTTACCGTCAAGAGGCTTTGCTGCAGGCTATACGTTGCTTCGGCGGCTCACTCTCTCAAACCCTCGGTTCAGCTCCACTTCTTGCTAAGTCGTGACCTTCCTTTATCCTCCAGCATTTCTAGTATATGTTTTCTTCCATGCTGGCTCTTGCTGGATAATGGTCAGCCTCTTGCCACTGCTGCCCCACGTGTCTTTGCAGGTTCTACAGTGCCCTTTTTTCCACTTTTCTGCTTGGTCGACCAGTAATGGCTTTTCTTTCTGTCGCCACCTCGGGTCCGGTGGATCCCTCAAACCCTGGCTTGGTTATTCCCCTTTTTCAAAGTTATAACCTCTCACCTTGCCACAGGCATTTTGGCTCTGTGCTTTCCTTCTTTCAACCCAAGAATACACAAAGGGGTTTGTGTGCTGTTCTAAGCGGCTTCTGGTGCCTTTGCCTCCCAGTGTTTACGCTGTCTTTCGAGCTTCATGGGCTGGCGGTTAACTGCGCTACATTACTGTCCTCACTATGGTTCGTCCCAAAGGTTGACATTGCTGTTTTACTCACCTTATGGACAACTAAGTTCTCTCTGGAACTTGATGGGGTTCAGTCGCAGACCCGCCTCCTCCATGGGTATGGCTTTGGTATCTAAACATGAACTATGAATTACTTTAAACAAGGTCAAGGTGCACCACTTTAGAGTTTGCATGAACTGACAACTTTGATGAGGTTAGCAGCAATGATCACATTAGTTGTTACTTGTGTTCTTTAAGAGTTCTTTTATTGAGTTCAGTTGTAAGTAACAAATCACACACAGGAGCTACAGCCGACGCGTTTCGTCCTCTTGGGACTTCTTCAGGGCTGTTTACAGAAAAATGACAATGTACAAAAAACATACAATTAAAATTTACATTAAAAACAATTGTGCTTCTGTAGACAAAGCCAGGCTTAAAAAACAGTACAGTACTGGATTAAAGGCTAGTGCCAGGATTGTATGCAAATTGCCAACAATAATCAGAATAGAAGATTTTGAAAAATTAATTTAAAGACAACATTTTTGAAATTTTTCAAAAGCGGTCAGCATGTTCTAGGTTGTTGTATATTGTTCACCATAAGGGTCTATCCCTCTTGTATCTGCAACCCACCTTAGAGAGGTGACATGGGGGAGTAATCAACAATTTATCAGCAGAAATGAGTAACGCTAAAGTGAAGAACATACCGAAGTGAAAAAATAGACTAGTGTCCTTGTGTCTTCTCCCGTGACTATCAGGGTGTGTGGAGATATCTGTAACGATTTGTTATGCTTGATAGAGCATCTAGAATTGATTAATGGGAAAACATTAGTGAATTGTCAAATATCAAAAGTCTTTATATCAACAGACACTCTAAAAGAGCTCGAAAGCTTCCCATAACTCGATAATTGCGACTGAAGACTATGACCTACCCTGTTGAACAAAAAGTTCTCTGTGGAGGAATCTCGTCTGTCCGAGTCGTTCTTATTACTGGACGGTATATATCTATTTGTGGTCTGTACTGCCAAAATTCTCTTGAAAGGGTATTTCAATATTGTACATATAAATATCCTAAAGAGCAAACAGAGTGTTTTAGATACTCTTCTCAAAGATAACTCCACACCAAACAAATATATATGTTTGCAATTGACAAGAAAAAAACACTAATTTGATGTTGTACATTTATTTATCCTATAGGGCAAACAGAGTGTTTTTAGAAATTCTCCTCAAGGCAGCTCCTCAACATTGGAACGTTTGTGATTAGTAAGGAAGATAAGCTAAAACGATAAGATAAGGACAAAGGACAAAAACACTTCCATGGTACTTTTCTCATAACGGTCATCCGCAACCAAAGGGTAGCCTGATATTTACATAAGCGAAATGAACGGACGGCAACTCACTTACATCAAAAATATGGATGATGATCCAAAAAGAGCTGGAACCAGGGTAGTAGAAAGTGTAGGTTTTAATCTGGCTATCTACAACAAGATAAGGAGGGAGGATGGGGATAAGAATTATTAGAAACTAGGCGTGCAATGAGAAGAAAAACCTTCCCATGGCTATTACTATCTATAGAGTCATTGTTAAGCAAAGCATTTTAAATATACTTGGTTATTTAATTAGATATTTGTCTATTTACATAACTGATCATTGTTAACTGAAGAGCCAATGTAGGAACAACCTATAACGGCCACTAAGCATCCAAGTATGTGCTTGTAAATATATCTTACCTATTATAGTTGGCTTGTTGTAAGGAAAGGGGTATTAAACCTTCTGCTTACGCACTCTGAATGGAATATACAAGAAAGAGAGAGGGGAAAAGAAAATATATAACAGGAAATCAGTATAAAAGAGTAACCCCAAAAAAGGACTTAATTATTACAAATCCTATCCCTCTGGCTTTTGTAAATATTATTGCTAAAGTGTGCTGTGCAATACCAATATCAACTTTTAGGTGGCATGGTATAGCTACCAAGTGATGATGTTTAGAGAAGAGCTGTTTGTGCTCTGTTCCTCAAATTACAAACTACATAGGAATTAGCAAAAAGCTATCAAAACCTTATGTGTTCTAAAAGAATCTCATTCCCAGCCCTATTATCTCTGACCTATATGGGAACAATACACTATATGCAAGAATTAGCTTGTCATTCATATAAAGACTATTTAGTGTTATAAACACAGTATACATCATTAACATAAGTTGTCATTCATTACTGTAAACATATTATATTCCATTTCATAAACATGGGGTTTATTAGAACTTTGGGTCTTTTAGAGAGATCAATCTAGGGAAATTATCATGTTAGTTCATTAACTATAGTAAATGGGGTTCTTTGACTATATTTACTTTTTGCCCACTTAAACTAAACAGACACATAAACAGGTGTCCATAGACAGAGGGATAGGATTTGTAATAATTAAGTCCTTTTTTGGGGTTACTCTTTTATACTGATTTCCTGTTATATATTTTCTTTTCCCCTCTCTCTTTCTTGTATATTCCATTCAGAGTGCGTAAGCAGAAGGTTTAATACCCCTTTCCTTACAACAAGCCAACTATAATAGGTAAGATATATTTACAAGCACATACTTGGATGCTTAGTGGCCGTTATAGGTTGTTCCTACATTGGCTCTTCAGTTAACAATGATCAGTTATGTAAATAGACAAATATCTAATTAAATAACCAAGTATATTTAAAATGCTTTGCTTAACAATGACTCTATAGATAGTAATAGCCATGGGAAGGTTTTTCTTCTCATTGCACGCCTAGTTTCTAATAATTCTTATCCCCATCCTCCCTCCTTATCTTGTTGTAGATAGCCAGATTAAAACCTACACTTTCTACTACCCTGGTTCCAGCTCTTTTTGGATCATCATCCATATTCTTGATGTAAGTGAGTTGCCGTCCGTTCATTTCGCTTATGTAAATATCAGGCTACCCTTTGGTTGCGGATGACCGTTATGAGAAAAGTACCATGGAAGTGTTTTTGTCCTTTGTCCTTATCTTATCGTTTTAGCTTATC
The DNA here is from genome assembly GCF_964261635.1 of Lissotriton helveticus. Taxonomy (NCBI): domain Eukaryota; kingdom Metazoa; phylum Chordata; class Amphibia; order Caudata; family Salamandridae; genus Lissotriton; species Lissotriton helveticus. The sequence goes on along the minus strand of NC_136057.1, from coordinate 1,404,992,214 downwards.
TTCCTTACTAATCACAAACGTTCCAATGTTGAGGAGCTGCCTTGAGGAGAATTTCTAAAAACACTCTGTTTGCCCTATAGGATAAATAAATGTACAACATCAAATTAGTGTTTTTTTCTTGTCAATTGCAAACATATATATTTGTTTGGTGTGGAGTTATCTTTGAGAAGAGTATCTAAAACACTCTGTTTGCTCTTTAGGATATTTATATGTACAATATTGAAATACCCTTTCAAGAGAATTTTGGCAGTACAGACCACAAATAGATATATACCGTCCAGTAATAAGAACGACTCGGACAGACGAGATTCCTCCACAGAGAACTTTTTGTTCAACAGGGTAGGTCATAGTCTTCAGTCGCAATTATCGAGTTATGGGAAGCTTTCGAGCTCTTTTAGAGTGTCTGTTGATATAAAGACTTTTGATATTTGACAATTCACTAATGTTTTCCCATTAATCAATTCTAGATGCTCTATCAAGCATAACAAATCGTTACAGATATCTCCACGCACCCTGATAGTCACGGGAGAAGACACAAGGACACTAGTCTATTTTTTCACTTCGGTATGTTCTTCACTTTAGCGTTACTCATTTCTGCTGATAAATTGTTGATTACTCCCCCATGTCACCTCTCTAAGGTGGGTTGCAGATACAAGAGGGATAGACCCTTATGGTGAACAATATACAACAACCTAGAACATGCTGACCGCTTTTGAAAAATTTCAAAAATGTTGTCTTTAAATTAATTTTTCAAAATCTTCTATTCTGATTATTGTTGGCAATTTGCATACAATCCTGGCACTAGCCTTTAATCCAGTACTGTACTGTTTTTTAAGCCTGGCTTTGTCTACAGAAGCACAATTGTTTTTAATGTAAATTTTAATTGTATGTTTTTTGTACATTGTCATTTTTCTGTAAACAGCCCTGAAGAAGTCCCAAGAGGACGAAACGCGTCGGCTGTAGCTCCTGTGTGTGATTTGTTACTTACAACTGAACTCAATAAAAGAACTCTTAAAGAACACAAGTAACAACTAATGTGATCATTGCTGCTAACCTCATCAAAGTTGTCAGTTCATGCAAACTCTAAAGTGGTGCACCTTGACCTTGTTTAAAGTAATTCATAGTTCATGTTTTGAACCAACATTGTAACGGTGGGTGTTACTGAAGTGTGCACACATATTGTCCCATGCACTATAATGTGGGTCTAAACTAATTTTGGGAGAATATTTGACCAGGTGCTTTTTTGATGGGAATCCTCCACCGTTGTTCTTTCCAAAACTTATGGCTTTGGTATCTATTCTAAGTTAAGGAATCTGCGGCTAGACGTCTCTATCAGATGAACGAATTACTTACCTTTGGTAAAAATTTATCTGGTAGAGATATAGTCTAGCTGCAGATTCACAAACGCCTGCCCACCCCCCCTGTTCTACAAGGGCCTTTTCAGGTTCGGACTTTCTATACTCGCCTCCCTTAGGGTGGCTTTCCCTTTTGCTGGGTGACATTACCTCTTCACTCCAGCACAAACTACTTTGTTCTGTTTCTCTGCTCCATTCCACCCATTCACAAGAATAGGCGGTATGTTAATACATCATGTGTTCTTTCCAGCCCTTGGCCTGGATTGTACGGTGTGAAATCTATTCACGCTTTTTTCCCACCATCTCGCTCTCCCCTGCTCTATTGCCTTGTGGTCTTTGCCATGCCTGCAGCCTTTTTACTTCAGATCTCTTGCCTCTACATTTATGGGTCTTTTGTTGGGGTTGCAACGTCTCCTTCTGGTGACGGTCTTGTGGTGACCTCTCCTTAATCCTGTATTCCGGACTTGTTCCCCTTCCTGGTTATACTTTCTGGATGCGGACTTTCTGTCCTCTGCTAGGCTGTTTTTCCACATCCTTGTCTCCCTTTAACACTCATTGAGCATTCGCTCTTGCGGGGTGGCTTTTCAGAGCACTGCTCTGTCTCACCGGTCAATTTCTTTCTATTTTGTGCATACAGTTCCCATATTCTCAGTTTTTTGGTGATGGCTCTGCGTTCTGAAGAGGAAAAGTTTCTCCGACGAAAACGGACGTCCGCACGCCGGGAGGGGCATATATGGCTCCGCTGACGTCATGTCCGTGGATGGCATCAGGGCGGAGCCGGGTGGCGCCACCCCCGGCACGCAGAGGTGGTACTGCGGACAATTTTCCGGATCCAGTCTGACGCCTGGGGATATTCTAAGTTAAGGAATCTGCGCCTAGACTATGTCTCTACCAGATACATCGTTACCAAAGGTAAGTAACTCGTTCTATACTGCTCATTCCCCCTGGATTTCCTTATTTCACCCACCAGCGCAGTGGAGAAAATGTGCCATTTAATACTTGTCAGAAAGTTTAACTACTGGATGTACTTCAAGGGAATTATTTGGTTTGTTCCTGGGTTGAACACAGAACAGCAACCTACACTGCAACCGTGATGGTAATTTTAAAGAGCACGGTTTCAATCAAACAGTTGTAGGGGACTTGACATATCTAGCTGGTCTGATGGTTCAATCGTTAAATTTATCTGATATGATGACGTTTGTGTTGCATGAATATTTTAGATGTAGTTGCCAGAGGGCTCTACCTTTCCTCTGCTGTGGGTTGACAATATGAATGGCATTGTTTTTTGCAATAGTAGCAAGGAAACAGCAAACTCTGTGCTGCAGATAATATAAGGAAACAATATATTCTAAGCAGTGTATCATATTCAGCATCTTTATAAGGGGTATCTGTTCGCTGTATGTGGCATTTTTAAACCAAAAATGAGGGTGATGCCAGAGAACATAGAACGTGAGCTTGGAGGCTGATATTTTAATTTTCTTAAAGAGCACTCGCTGTCGTTTCCTATCGAGTACCAGCGATGAAACTCCAAAGCGCACGTGGCCCCCCGCCCAATTATTTGCAGGCCCCTTAGATCACAGCAGACCGAAGCAATATTTGCAGTTGCAAGGAAAAATCAAACACTAAAGTGAAAAGATACCAAAATAATAATCACCCAAGACTTCTCGCGCCAAACAGTCGAAACAAGGAAAGGATTCCTTGCCCTGAGAGACAGAATGAGAAAGGACAACATCACCTTCAGCTTTGCAGGGCCGGCAAGACTGAGAATCGTGGACAAGGGTCTGATCTTGGATGACCCGGGAGAACTGAGAAGACACTTACGCGCCCCCCCGGTGGAGGACATGGAGTTGCAACGCACAGAGACTGCGAAGAGAAGAGCATCATCGGATAACACGAGTGCAGCGAACCAGGCCTGCAATGGACAATAACCATGCACACAAAAGAACTCTAGCACACGATCAACGTTTCTACCTCAAGCAACACTATACCTCACGGTACATCCTTTATCTAGAACATGAACTCACAAAGTAGACATTCCTCCGTCCCGGGGTGGACCCTGTCATTGACTCTACAAACTGACACTACCTCAAGGTAGCGCGCCTACCTCTGCCACCCTGAGAAGAGTGGGAGGCCAACACGGCACCATCTTCTGCACGGACCAAATGTATATCCTTTAATGATGATCTGGGGCAAGTCCCGGGCCAATACCGTCGCACGCCTAATTTTCGAAATGCTGGGGAAGGGAGGGAGGGGGGGGGAGGGGTGGGGGGTTGGGGGGGCAGGCCAGTACAGACCATATATTCCTTTTTCTTTCTTTCTCTACTTCTTACATTCTCAACGGACACACATTCCCAGCCATCACGCACCGCAGACAGTCCAGACGGGACACGCAGGGAGGCACTAGGAGAGGGGTGGACAGACCAAAACGCATGGGAGCCAACCCCTTACAGACAGCACCAAACAAGAGCGATAAAATACACTTACCATGACAACGCACAGTGACCCCCAACTACTCTCAGACCTGAAAATAACCTCACTCAACGTCAAAGGGCTCAACCACCCGATATAGAGGAGGAAGATAATGAACTATCTAACCAAACTAAAAAGCGATGTATATGTCCTGCAGGAAACAAAACTTTCCGAAGAGGACGCACAGCGCCTAAAGGCGAACTGGGTTGGACTAACCCTGTGCTCGCCAGCCATTCACAAAAAAAGAGGAGTAGTAAATAAGAAAGTCAGACTGACCCTACTCGAGCACCTGCTAATAACCAGCCTGAAGCGGGGGGAGGATACGATACACATCGCCAACATCTACGGCCCTTACACGGAAGACCAGTCCTCTGGGGAGAAGTGGGAGACAAACTCGGCAGCCTCCCTCAAGAGGAGCTACTGATAGTAGCAGGGGACCTTAACCAGGTTTTGGACCAAGCTCTAGACAGACATCCACAAAGGACCAGCCACCAAACACAGCCCCAACACACACTTAGGAACCTATGCGCCAAACTCCACCTCAAAGATCCATGGAGACTCCAGACCCAGACGCCAGAGACTTCACATTTTACTCCCACCCCCATAACTCGTATAGCAGGATCGACTACATCTTGATATCTGCCACCCACACTCACTTCATAGAACACACAGAGATTGCTCCAAGAACAGTGTCAGACCACTCCCTCATCAGCCTAACTCTTAGCGGTCGCCACAACGAACAAACTAGCAGTAGATGGAGATTCAATAGCGATGTCATTAAGGATCCAACCAATGTGGCACCCATAGAGGAAGCCATCAAAGAATATCTAGAAATTAACGACAAGCAAGACATAGACAAGGGAGTGCTCTGGGATGCTATGAAGGCCACAATAAGAGGGAAAATAATAAGCATCAAGGCCAAAATGAACAGGGACAGGAACAAAACAATAGCAGAACTAGAGAGACAGATCAAAGACCTGGACATGCACCACAGTGTCAACCTGGCCAACAGGAACACACTAACTACCCTGACAAGGAAAAAATACGAACTAAATAAGATTCTAAGCGAGAGAGCAGGAACATGGATTAACAGGTACAAAGCCATAAATCTCTGTTCAGCAAACAAAGCAGGCAAGGCCCTGGTCTCTTACCTTAAAAGCAAGCAAAGACAACATGCCATAGCAGCCATGACTGATGCCAACAAGAAATCCCAAACAACCAACAAAGAGATTCTCAGAGTTTTCAAAGAATTCTATGAGGAATTATACAAAGAGGACAAGGACCTCAACCCCGATAGGGGGGCAGCCCTCCTGGGCAAGGTCAACCTACCCAAACTAACAGAGTCACAATGTGCATCACTTGAGTCAGAAATAACAGGGGCAGAAATAGATATGGCAGTAGCGGCCCTAAAAGATAATAAGGCCCCGGGGCCAGACGGCTACACAGCCAAATTTTACAAACACTTCCTCCCCCAAATTAGAAACACACTGAAAGAGGTTTTCACACACTGCATCAAAGTAGGGAAAATTACAAACTCAATGGCAGAGGCCAATATCATAGTCATCCCCAAAGAAGGCAAAGTCACGCAATTTCCGCAGAACTATAGACCCATCTCCCTAATCAACGTAGACTGCAAAATATACGCAAAAATACTAGCGGGAAGACTTAACGCACAACTTCCAAACCTCATACACAAAACGCAAGTGGGCTACCTGAAAAACAGACTATCACAAGACAACACAAGACTCCTCTGCCACATAATTAATTACGCCTTCTCCAACACTAAACCAGCGGTGATGATCGCGCTAGACGCATAAAAGGCTTTTGACAGAGTCTCATGGCCCTTCCTCGACCAGTGTATGCAGAAGTTCGGCCTAGGCGAGAAGTATAGGGCAATGGTGATGGCACTGTACAAGGCACCCAAAGCCCGAGTGGTGGTGATTGGAGGCACATCAGAGGCCCTATCTCTGGAAAGAGGAACCAGACAAGGCTGCTCGCTATCCCCGGCTCTGTTCCTACTGACCCTAGAACCCCTACTGACCATGATCCGGAACAATGCCGAGATTAAGGGGGTGGAGGTCAATGGGAACACGGTCAAACAGCAGCATATGCCGATGACATACTCATCATGACAGAGAACCCCGAGCCCTCAATAGATGCACTAATGAACACCATCGAAGTGTATGCCAATGTAGCAGGGTATAAGCTTAACAGAAGCAAGTCCGAATGCAAGCCACTCAACGTCCATACCACCAAGGGAGTGATAGGAACCTCCGGCCTACTCTGGCAGAAGGGGGCACTAAAATACCTAGGTATCTAGTTTGACAGGGACCTCAGGCCAACACTTGAGCATAATGAAAAATCAATACTAAACAAAATAAAAGATAGACTAGACATGTGGTTCCCCAAGTACGTCAGTTGGTGGGGCAGAGTAGAAACTATTAAAATAATGGTAACCCCCATGGTCAACTACCTGCTCAGCATGCTGCCACTGATAGTCACGGAAGAATTCCACAAAAAACTGGACACAATGATAAACTCGTTCCTCTGGAGGGGTAAAAAAGCCAGGATTAGCCTCCAGAAACTCAGGCTCAGCAAGGACCTAGAGGGACTCAACGTCACAAACTTTAAGACTTTCCAGTCAGCCTACCTCGCCAGGCAAGGCATATACTGGCTCACACAGGAACAGGGATACACACCAGCTTGGCTAGAACTAGAGGAAGCTCTGCTGGGCATGAACCCGGCGGCCCTCCTCACGGCTAACAAACACCCGGAAGCCAACAACACAATCCTCAGAAACACCAAAAAAGCACTCCTGCAAGTAGACAAAAGAATGGGAAAGAGTATAAAAAACACAAAAAACAAATCCATTTGGTTCAACACAAAAATTAAATACAAGAACAGTGTACTCAACATAACCTCCTGGCTCCAGCGAGGTATCCACACCCCATCCCAACTAGAAGAACGAGGATCCCAGTCCACCTTCTCTAACCTACAGAAAGCGCACGACCTCCCAGACATAGAATTATATAACTTCCTCAAAATCAAAGCGGCAATCACTAGAGCAAAATTAAGCAAAGAAGTACCAACAATACACCAATACCTGTCAAATCTCAACAAACTTGGGCACCAAACATCTTACCTATACAAATTACTAAGGGCCAAATCAACCAATTTAAACAGGAAAGTCATAGATCATTGGGAAACACTAAACGCAGGGCGTTTTAGCAAAAAAGAAAAAGCCCTCCTATGGGCCTCGGCAAGCAGGAACAAAGTCACCTCCACACTAGCACAAACAAAATTCTGGCTCCTACACAGAGCGTACTGGACCCCGGCATGCTAGCAGCGGTCGGGCTTACAGACAACGACCTATGCTGGAACTGTCAGAAACGGAGAGGTGACCTAGAACTAAGCATGGGCGGCAAATCCGTTACGTCCGCGGATTTTTCGGATTTTTGGTGAATACGCAATCCGTGTATTTTACGTATTTTTCACAAAATCCGAAAAATCCGCGGATGTAACAGGTTCAAAAGTTGAACCCCCACCCACTCATGTAATGGCCCAAGCAAGCTGCCAGCGCCGTTGTAAAATAGTTACAAAGTTAGCTTGCACAGGAACCACTAGATAAAACGAAGCAGGTGCTGCTTTATTTTATCTAAGTGCTTCCTGTGCAAGCTAACTTTGTAACTATTTTACAACGGCGCTGGCAGCTTGCTGGCGCCATTGTAAACACACACATGGTCGCTGGAACTAGTTGAAGCTCAAATGCAGTGACTCATTCATCAGCCCAGAAACAATCGAGAGCGTCGTCGAGGCTGGGCAATGTGCCTTCTTTATCGAAAGTCAGCTGTGATGCTGGATAGAGGCCTTTGCATCCTTGACTTTCACGAGCACAATCCCTGTGCTGTTCCTGTGACCTGGAGTCTCTGTATCTTCATCTGCTGCTCTGATCGGCCTCTGACCTTTTATACACACAAGAGGCATGTGCACTCGCATGGAAGCCCCGTCCGTTTGGCCATGAGTAGGCACATTGTGTTCGCACGGGTTTCTGCACGTTCGCGAGCGTTTTGTACAATAAAATCCGCAGATCCGCGGATTGCCAATACGCAAAATCCGCTCATGCTTACCTAGAACATATGATTGTCCAATGTCCCAAAGTTAAAAATTTCTGGGGGAAAGTAACAGATTTTATCCACAATGTAACTGGGTACACTCCAAAACCGGACCTCCTAGGCATAGCAAACGCATTCACGGCGCCGGAGATTCAATCCGCCAACGATAGGAGCCTCATCGACCTGCTCCTCATGGCGGCAACCAAGACAATCCTGTCTAACTGGAAGGATACAGGGAAATCCACTTTCAAAGTATGGTTCAACTGGGTCACCTTCCTAAGGGGAGCAGACAACATAACGAAAAATTAAACACCACAAGTTGGACGCGGCAATGAGATGTTGCTCTCCCTGGACAAATACTTTGCCTCGCAGAAACCGCTGTGAATGCACCATCTGGCCTCACACAGACCCCCCCTGGCGTAACCCGTCTGCAAACTCTCTGGCCATACAAGCCTCTATTAATCGCACCTGTGTCCGTCCTCTCTTTCTCTCTTCTCCTCGTCTCCGTCCTAATTACCTCTACACACGATCTCTTCCGACCGTAGGGGGCAATGCATAGCACCGGTATGTAATGACAAGGACCCAAGCAGCCTATGTATAACCAGCACACAAGCGCCGTAACAAGCCCATATGTATTATTACCGATGCGTATGTTTACATTTACCAGTGTTGCCTCCGATCGGCTTACTCTGTACTGTTTTGTAAATACTTCTTCTAATAAAATATTTTGAAATAAAAAAAAATAAAAAAAATAATGAGAAATAGCTTTTAACCAGAAAAAACAATGAGGCTGTTAGTTCTAGTCAGAGGTTTTTATTGTAGTTAAAAAACAGCTCCAAATTGTGTTGGAGTGTTATTTTTAAATTGCACAATGTGTCAAGAATATTCCCACATGTAAGTATCGAAAAAGTGTGAGCTTTTTTTGCGAATTCTCCGCTTTTAATAATCTTTCTGTACTCTAGTTAAAATTAAAAGAGCAAGCCTTGAACGCACTATCATATGAGCGTGACAGAAGTAATTTCATACGCCGTGGCACTATCCCAAGCTAAACCGTAATTGCTTTATAGTCACAGAGGGCACAACAGTCTCACTTACCCCCTCGCTGGTGATTTCAGGCGCTTTTGGTGTGAAGGGCCCACGTGAACACTGGGGTATATGAAATAATAATAAATTAGTGAATTGGACTTCATGAGATTCTTTAAAACTCTTACATTGGGATTAAAATATTGAAAAACGGAGCCTTTTAAATTCATTATCCTTTAACAGTGCTAATTTTATAACAGGCGATGTTCTATACCAGAATGTAAAGCAAGCTTTTAAAACTCACACCTGCTTTCAGTGACTTTTTCTCCAACTCACATTTTTGCTAAAGGTTTTTTAATTATGTTTCTGTGATACAAAGGCGACCGTTTAAAGTATCTGTTACACATTAACCAATCCTCATTTATATCGCACCCACTAAGTTCTGGTCTATATATATTTCTTAATTAGCTTGTCAAAGTTTTCAAATCAGTTTTGACTTTATCGTCTACAGTATGAAAGGATCTTTTTTCAACTTAGGCACAATACCGACCGATACTGATTGTTATCTTGATTAAGGTAGTAATTCATAACTTGGTAAGAGTTGTTCAGTTAACAGAGATCCATTTATCTATGTTTTGTATACCCAGCCTGTGCAATAAATGCTCCATTTTACTATGTGCTAAGGTAAAACAATCTTCCATATCACAGCAGTATAAAGATTAAGTGGTTCCCTGAGCCTCCAGATCTCATTTGAACTCAGTAGTGTAACAGGAAAAATGGGGTCCCTCTCAGAATGTGGTAAACAGCCCCTTGACCTCCCATATCTCACAGATATTCGTAAATCTTGGGCTCAGCAGAGCCATCTTCAAGGGTGGGGATCCCCTTGCACTGCAGAGGCTTGCATTATAGCCCCGCTTGAACATCAAAGCAGTCTAATTCACACAAGAGCACATCAGTAATTTGGGTTGGGATTGTATTAGTTTGCCTCTGATGTGAGAACTGCTACACAAATGCTGCTCACCTCAACATTTGAAAACTGCGACACAATGCTAAAGGGCTTGATAATACTTGCATCAAAAACGTCAAGTACTGGGATGATTCTACATGCACACAAAAAGCGGGAAAGAGGCGAGGACGGCTTATAGGAGTACTACGAGGGACGCACCTTGAGGCAAGTGTGACTACAGGGGTCCCTCATTCCCTCCCTTCCCAGGGGGCATCTCAACCCCTAACCTGGGGTTTCAAGTTATCTCAGTAGAGTTTGACGAAGGTCAACCTACTTGGTGGATATATCTCAGTCTTAAGAGACTAGATAGGAGTCCTTACATCTCCTCCTGATGAATGCCACAAACCCTCCTGGCCATTATGGCAGAAACATGTTGACGGCATTGTTGGGGATGGGGTACTAAACCCCCTGGTCCCCACACTTTAGTTTTAATATTAAGCAACCACCTTACAAATAAATTACATTTGGTGTTTTCATTAATTTTTAAATCACTCACTTCTCTCGTGGGCCCCCCACTTAACTTTTAAAAGTACCTCCCTGTCTCCAGATGAAGACACACTCTCTATCAAACACAGTTTTTAGAGAGAGAGGATTGCCGATGATAAAGTATAACACCTGGTGGTGTGTGAGGACAGTCCTTCATATTTTTTGATATGCCCAGAACCCCACAGAAGGAGGCGTAGTGCGCCTTTTTCAACGTTAGAATCAGACATTCATTCAGGTTAGCTTCTTTTTGTGTGTACTTGTCTTACTTGGAGGCCAACTCACCCTGAATACCCCGTAGCCTCTTGTTCCCTTCCCTAGCCCTTTCTAGGTTTAGTGTGTGCATATGATTCTACATGCAACATACCGAGTGCCCAGCTGATGCTCACCATCACACATTGATCTTACAGCGAAAGGAATATAAGTATGGAGACAAGTGACTGCCAACATTTTTGCTTGTTTGAATAGAAGGGTTGAGCAATATAGATGTATTGGAAAGGTTGTAGATGGCCTGTGGATGTTTACGAAAGACAACATGGTTTTAGCTAAAACTTTATTGACCACTAAGAAGAACTGCAAAGGTATTTTGTCTACAGATAGATGAGGAGCTAAGCAGATTGGTATTCAATACTGCATGTTGAAATTAACAATGCACTGGAGAGTCTGGGGCGTGGCCAGCTGAGCAACGAAATGGCCGCTCATTAAGAGGGCTCCGCCGGCCGCAGCATAATCCTTCATCATCCTGTTGCAAGAGCTATCGTAATCACCAGTGAACGCAAGCAGTCAGAGGATAGAGGCGACAAGCGTTAGCAGCTGCCACAATATTTGTCGGAAAACCTCCAAAACCGGAGATGTTTGCGATTACTAGCTGCGTTGCTGTGGGCCTAGCTGCGCGGCCTGCGGAGACTGCCTCGTTGTTCGCAGCAACTTATGTAGCCGAGATTCATGCCCGTGGCGAAGGCGGCTTGCCGGTGATTTCCCGATCTGGCGGCAATGATTTGTCCCTGCAGTGCTGGTACCGGAGGCTGCGAGCAGAGGCGTGCACCGAGTGACCCTCGGCATGGAAGACTGGGCCTGATTGGGCCCGGAGCATGGACCCAGCGGGGCCGCAGGGGCGGTACTACAGCATTGCTCAGGAAATGTGTGGTGGCGAGTGGGACCCGGAGATGGGTGGTTGTGAGGAGTGCCGGTGTGTGAGGAGTGAGACATGCGACGCTGCCTCTACTGGCCAGCTCGAGTGGGGGGCCGTCCGCGAGGGCCACCCTTGGCCTGGAAAGTAGCAACCTGCAAGTGTGGAGACGCCCAGGGCTACATACCGAATAGAAGTGAATCGAATACTGCTGTCCCTGGGCTGCATGTGAGGCTATGAGTGCCGGGGCTAATGCCACACCTTTGCAGTATTCCTGGAGGTCCGTGGCCCATTTCTGTGCAAAACAGCACTAGTCCCAGCAGCGGTGAGAGCGCAGCAGGAGGGGTCCGTGTGAGGCCCTTGTAGGGACGTTTCAACGCCGTGGTACGAAAATCTGCGTTAAGCAGCTGTGGCACTGGCGGGCAATCTGGGAAACACTGTATGTCCGCCCGACCTCGGTACTGCATCTCCATTGTATCCACGACCTGGGGGGATTCGGTGTCCCTGCTGAGTCACACTTCACGTGCTTTGGGAAAAATTTGATCAGTCGCTTACATCTCACAGAGTAGAAGAGATAGGGTGGTAGGCTATTGAGAGCACACCCAGCACATTCAGGGTGGTAGGCTATTGAGAGCACACCCAGCACGTTCAGCCCACTTCAGCTGGCCCTGGCGGTGTTCGCCCTTGAGCCTCTGCTTGCCATCCTGTGACCCTCCTGTGCTTCGGAGTGAACGTTGTGAGCTATTCCTTTACAGGATTGCGCTCTAATTCGGATTAAGACCTGGATGTGCCTGACGCACCTTATTGTGCCTGTAGGACTTTTGCGCGTCTGAGCGTGGTATCATGGGGAAACACGATACTAAACAAGCTAAGCTCACAATTGAGCATAAAAGTGATGCAGACACTGACAACAAATCTAGTGTTAAAGAAGGTAGTGGTGAAGATCTCCGTACCCTGCTACTCGACATGAAATCCAGCTTAAAGACCATTGATAACAAACTGGACTTGCTCAACGCGAGACTCGACCAGGTAAAAAAAGCAGGTAGACCCACCCGAAGAACGTCTGGACCTACTAGATAACCGCACCACGGAGAATCATGAATTCCAGATAGAGACCAAGGAACAGCTGCTCAATATGAACAGAGTGGTGAACATCATTAAGGCCAAAAATGAGGATTTGGAGGCCCGCTCGCGCCGAAACAATCTGCGTATTACGGGCATCTCAGAAACAACACCATTTGTGGAGGAACTGATGCATGAACTATTCGATCCGGAACTCTCAGCAATCTTCGTAGTAGAACGGTCCCACCGAACCCTGGGTCCCAAACCTCTGGTGGGATCCACGGCGAGACCAATACTTGCATGTGTATTGAACTACCTCGACCAGGACACTATCCTTAGGTTGGCAAGAGATAAAGGAAATATATCAATCATCTTACCAATTAAGTGTGAGGATGAAATAAGTATCAACATACAACCCCACAACAGCTCAGTGCATTACTTTCTTTAGGTGAAGTAGAGGAGGCACTGAGAAAGGGTATTCCCCTACTAGCTCCAGGGCCAGACGGTGGGCCCCTGGATCTATTTAAAAGTAACGTCCACATTTGGGCTCCCTTGTTACTTAAGGTTTTTAAAGCAGTAATTGTGGGCCGTATCCCATCATCAAGGAAAAGAGCAGTGGTGACGCCAATTTTTAAAAAGGGTAATAGAAATGACCCTACATGCTACAGGCCGATTTCTCTATTAGATGCCTCATGCAAGTTTTTAGGGAGGGTAATTCTTGCACTCCTGGAATCATGGGCCAATACTTCAGGCCTCATAGTGAATACCCAATTTGGCTTCAGAAAGGGAATGGGAAAGACTGAGCAGTGCCTCAACTTGTCTATGATTATGGGCAAGTACATGAAGGCCACAGGTGTCCCAATCCACTTGGCCTTCATGGACTTGTCCAGTGTCTTCGACACGGTCTGCCGGGGAAAGTTATGGTCACTAATGGACACTGGGATTTGAAGAACCGCTTGTTACCCTGTTGCGCAGATTAAATGCATTTACTACTGTAGCTATCCGCGGGGCCCAGGGGGAGAAAAGACTAACTGGATTAACAAAAATAAGGAGTACCATCAGAAAAAAAGCTCAAAGAGAGATTTCTGTGGGATGATTCACTATCAAAGAGAAGAAAGTCCTTCTTTGCTTATTAACCCCTCACTCACCGACCTGGTCGGTGACATGCTTCATCATCGGGGCCACCTTGATGGCCGAGTGCCATCAAGGTGTGCTTCAACACCTGAACTACAGTGGAGCTGGTATGTGAGTGATGAATGTGAAAAAAAAAGTAAGTGAGTTAAAAATTGTCCTGGTATGACTTATATCAAAAAACTTTATTCTTAAGACTACTGGACAATAGTAAAATATAAGTGTCGATACAGTTAAAGGTGTAGTTATGACCAAATGTATCTGGAGAGTATGTGGTGGGTCTACATGTTTCAAACCGTAATAGGAATTACCGGTTTTTCTTCAGGACCAGATCAAGGAAATGGGTGGTCAGGGTCCACTAACACCCTGCCGTGCCTGCATTTCCTTGTGCCTCGGCAACAAAATTGGTGATGCCTAGGCGAAAAAACAAATAAAGGTATAACCCGGTGGTGGTTTACCTAAAAAGACCTGTGGAGAGAAAAATAATAATCACAAACAAACTCGTTACAAGCCTGCAACGTAGTGAAGTGACGGAGTCTCATGTCTTCGTGTCTCTTGAATCATCCCATACTTAGATTATATGGTAGTATTATAGTGCAGTATTTCAGGGGTGCACAGTGCAGCTCAGAGAGTATCGTACTTGATTCTTGGCGCAGAGGAACCCTCAATATCTGCCTTGCACACCTATCAATTGTAGTGTGCTATTTGTGGTAGTGATTCTACATTCTTTATTCATTCACACGCATCCCAAGACTATCGGTGCGTGGCTATACAGCACTCACGACATTTTAGGTGAGGGGCATAGCGATGTGATAACTGTTTCTTGATTTAACATATAACCATACCAGACAAACACAACATTAAACACAAAGTAAAAGATGCTTACTCCTAATGACGGGTCATAGGGCAGCACGGGATGAGGGAGGGGAGGCCTGGGTTAGAAACATATTCTGTAAGGTAAGGCATAAAGAGCGTTAGAGTTAATGCCGCTTGCCCGTTGAGGAGGAATAGGAAAAAAGGGGCCGAGTCACGAGGCATAAAGGTCCATGTAGCCCCGGGGTACGGCGAGTCTCTACTTACAGTTTCGCAGGTCTAAGGCAGCAGTGTACCTATGCGGTCCCTCCACGCGCCCATGACCGGGGTGAAGACGGGACCGGAGATAAGAGGGCCGCCATCGCGGATGTTGGGGGCGTGGCCAGCCTCGCGTGGTGACGTCACGCCGTTTACTACGGAGGCCTAACGGGGACATGAGTTTTCATAGTTACATCGCCCGTTTTCTGGTGTTTACAAAACAATACTAGAGAGAGCGTCAAATCACCTGCAATCTGGTGTTTACAGAGATACGGGGAGAGCGTTAAGATTCATTGGTGCAGAGGGAGATAGTCAGAGTGGTAGACAATAAAATAGGTGGTTGTTATTCCAGAGATATGTCTACTATTTCAGAGATATGTCTACTATTTCAAAAGGAGCATAATCAATAACGACTTGTCCTGACTAAGGGTGATCAGGCAAGAATTGTTATACAAGGGAAAGGGCTACTGAGTGGAAGGCTGGGAAAAGGAACTACAGGGAATGAGCAGCCTGGGGTGTCAAAAAAGGGGCCTGGGGTACTGAAGGCATAAGTGAAGGCCTATTGATGATTACAGGACATTGGCCCATTGTATATTATCGTTAAGACCATTAATATGTGTGGACAATCTGTACACCCATCTTTGTTCTTTTTCATAAAGACGCTTCTGCAGGTTTGGCCCAGTTGGCAGTTGTTCGATGACAGTCCAAACCATGTCGTTTGGCGTGTGATTCTTCTCCAGGAAATGGTCAGTTAATCTTGTTGCGCTTTTTCTGCAGCGGATGGTGCCCTATGCCTTCAGTACCCCAGGCCACTTTTTTGACACCCCAGGCTGCTCATTCCCTGTAGTTCCTTTTCCCAGCCTTCCACTCAGTAGCCCTTTCCCTTGTATAACAATTCTTGCCTGATCACCCTTAGTCAGGACAAGTCGTTATTGATTATGCTCCTTTTGAAATAGTAGACATATCTCTGAAATAGTAGACATATCTCTGGAATAACAACCACCTATTTTATTGTCTACCACTCTCTGACCATCTCCCTCTGCACCAATGAATCTTAACGCTCTCCCCGTATCTCTGTAAACACCAGATTGCAGGTGATTTGACATATCTCTGAAATAGTAGACATATCTCTGGAATAACAACCACCCTCTGACCATCTCCCTTTGCACCAATTAATTTTAACGCTCTCCCCGTATCTTTGTAAACACCAGATTGCAGGTGATTTGACGCTCTCTCTAGTATTGTTTTGTAAACACCAGAAAACGGGCGATGTAACTATGGAAACTCATGTCCCCGTTAGGCCTCCGTAGTAAACGGCGTGACGTCACCACGCGAGGCTGGCCACGCCCCCAACATCTGCGATGGCGGCCCTCTTATCTCTGGTCCCGTCTTCACCCCGGTCACGGGCGCGTGGAGGGACCGCATAGGTACACTGCTGCCTTAGACCTGCGAAACTGTAAGTAGAGACTCGCCGTACCCCGGGGCTACATGGACCTTTATGCCTCGTGACTCGGCCCCTTTTTTCCTATTCCTCCTCAACGGGCAAGCGGCATTAACTCTAACGCTCTTTATGCCTTACCTTACAGAATATGTTTCTAACCCAGGCCTCCCCTCCCTCATCCCGTGCTGCCCTATGACCCGTCATTAGGAGTAAGCATCTTTTACTTTGTGTTTAATGTTGTGTTTGTCTGGTATTGTTATATGTTAAATCAAGAAACAGTTATCCCATCGCTATGCCACTCACCTAAAATGTCGTGAGTGCTGTATAGCCACGCACCGATAGTCTTGGGATGCGTGTGAATGAATAAAGAATGTAGAATCACTACCACAAATAGCACACTACAATTGATAGGTGTGCAAGGCAGATATTGAGGGTTCCTCTGCGCCAAGAATCAAGTACGATACTCTCTGAGCTGCACTGTGCACCCCTGAAATACTGCACTATAATACTACCATATAATCTAAGTATGGGATGATTCAAGAGACACGAAGTCGTGAGACTCCGTCACTTCACTACGTTGCAGGCTTGTAACGAGTTTGTTTGTGATTATTATTTTTCTCTCCACAGGTCTTTTTAGGTAAACCACCACCGGGTTATACCTTTATTTGTTTTTTCGCCTAGGCATCACCAATTTTGTTGCCGAGGCACAAGGAAATGCAGGCACGGCAGGGTGTTAGTGGACCCTGACCACCCATTTCCTTGATCTGGTCCTGAAGAAAAACCGGTAATTCCTATTACGGTTTGAAACATGTAGACCCACCACATACTCTCCAGATACATTTGGTCATAACTACACCTTTAACTGTATCGACACTTATATTTTACTATTGTCCAGTAGTCTTAAGAATAAAGTTTTTTCATATAAGTCATACCAGGACAATTTTTAACTCACTTACTTTTTTTTTCACATTCATCACTCACATACCAGCTCCACTGTAGTTCAGGTGTTGAAGCACACCTTGATGGCACTCGGCCATCAAGGTGGCCCCGATGATGAAGCATGTCACCGACCAGGTCGGTGAGTGAGGGGTTAATAAGCAAAGAAGGACTTTCTTCTCTTTGATAGTGAATCATCCCACAGAAATCGCTCTTTGAGCTTTTTTTCTGGTGGTACTCCTTATTTTTGTTAATCCAGATACCTAACCCAAGGGACTAGGAGTATTGTTCCGTCCACTTCGGTGGATAAAATCCCTTAACTCTCTCTTATTGTTTGTCATATCGGAGAAAAGACTAAGCCAATTTCCTCAACTGAGGGAGTACGCCAGAGTTGTATAGTGGCTCCCTTTTTATTTTTAATATATACTAATGGTTTAGAACACTTTTTATTACAACAACACTTGGATTTTCCAAGAATAGGAGGCAAACAGGTACCATTATTGTCCTATGCGGATGATACAGTCCTGATGACCCTAACAGCCAATAGTCCACAAACATGTTTGAATGCATTTACTGAGTTTATGACAGGACTGGACCTAAAGGTTAATTTTAGTAAATCTTTTATTATGGTCTGTGGTCCAAACAAAACGAAAACACGCAAATATATAGTAAATGATACAGCTATTGACAAAGTGCCAAATTTTACTAGACTCTTCCTTATCCCCAGTAGTACCTCTACTTCAATCTGTCATTCTGAGGTTGGTTTAGACTACGTAACAAACAGAATTCATATTGCCCCCTTGCTTTTATAGGGAAAAATGTGGACCTTAGAGGACTTATTATTTTCAAGATATATTTTAAGCGACTGCATGAATCTTGACAATGCAATGGCGGTCCCTTGGTTATGCTATGTCAAGGAAACCTTTTATAAGATAGGCCTTGAAGAGTTTTATGACAACCCAGAGTCTATTCAACCAAAATGGTCATTAAAAACACTTATTACTGGTCTAAGTTTGTCTAACCAGGTCAGTGACATAGTGGATCGTGCACCTTTAAATCAGCAACAATTTTATTTGTCTTTTACCATGGAGGTTCACTCGCGTTTTCTAATGACTAGATTTTGTTTAAGCACACTGCACTTTCTTGTGGCTTTTCCGAAACCGGTGGGTTGTTGTGAGAGACTTCTCCCCTGTCAATGTAACAATGTAGCCCAACAGAGCACAATGCATCTTATGCTTTTTTGCACACTCTATGAAGATCCAAGAGCCTGTTTTATTAAGACTATTTTAAGGGATATTCGTCCCTGTTCTTACAAAGAGGGTTTTAATTATTTGATGTCGCTATTAACTGTTACTATCTGCAGTTCTGTGCTTAGTTTTATCAAAATTGTCTTTTCAATTAGGGAACGATACGAACTGTAAATTGCTTTTACTGAATCTACTTAACCTGGTATTAACTCTTGTGTATTGCTTTCTAAACCTTGTGTAGAAGTGTTATCTTTGAATGAATGTATGATTTTTTTGTAAACTTTTATGATTCATTTGAATCGAATAAAGTTATTTGACTGATTGACTGACTGACTGACTGACTGATATGCGGTGCAAAACACTGCCAGGTATTGTTATACACCAACCGTAAAGTAAGATGCTGGACTAAATAAGTTTAATATCTACAAACCAACACGAGCACCAATATTGCCTAACTATTTCCACAATGGATCAAGACAATGATCTCTCGAATTACCGAAGCAAAACAGTAACTCTCAGGGATAGTATTTTTCCGGATTTAATCCAATACTTTTTTATTATTTTTGCATCAAAAGAGCCATATAAATGAGCAATTTTTCATGTTAAACGTACAAACTGTTTAAACTCCACATCACATAAAAATAGACAATTTCTTACAATCTACCAACTTTCATACAGACACTCATACACAACACAACATTAATATATAAACACACACAAAGTTACTGGAACTATACAAAATTATTTACAATTTCCTGATATTGGAAAACATAGCATTGGAAAAAACAAATGAAAAATTCTGGTATTTTAGTAATCAAATGTGATATTCCTAATGCTGGATAGGGGGGTCTACGCGTTTCGATAACCCCTTCGTATGGGGAAATCTCATCAGGACCGGGAGCCTGTAAATGAAGGACAAAACACAAATCAGCCTATGGAGAGCCATACCTCTGGCACTACAGTGAGAGGGGGAGGGGGACCTAATCCTACCTCTTAGGTGCTCGGTTTTCTTTAGGTGAAACTGTAATAAAAACGAAACCTCTTTTAAATTCTATTCACCAAGAGATTTGAACTTTTAAAGGTAACAGACTCATACGTGCAATACTCACATAGATTAACCCATATTGCGGATTGGCAGGAAGGGTGGAGTTGAAAATCTGTGAAAATAGAGCGTGTTGTCAGAGCTTTGCGGGGTTTTATTTGCAGGCTCTTTCGTTATTTTACGAGGGACATTGTTGGTTGGGGTCCACTTACTTAATTAGGGCGAGTGTGGCAGCCGGACTTCGATTTTCAACTCCACCCTTCCTGCCAATCCGCAATATGGGTTAATCTATGTGAGTATTGCACGTATGAGTCTGTTACCTTTAAAAGTTCAAATCTCTTGGTGAATAGAATTTAAAAGAGGTTTCGTTTTTATTACAGTTTCACCTAAAGAAAACCGAGCACCTAAGAGGTAGGATTAGGTCCCCCTCCCCCCTCTCACTGTAGTGCCAGAGGTATGGCTCTCCATAGGCTGATTTGTGTTTTGTCCTTCATTTACAGGCTCCCGGTCCTGATGAGATTTCCCCATACGAAGGGGTTATCGAAACGCGTAGACCCCCCTATCCAGCATTAGGAATATCACATTTGATTACTAAAATACCAGAATTTGTCATTTGTTTTTTCCAATGCTATGTTTTCAAATATCAGGAAATTGTAAATAATTTTGTATAGTTCCAGTAACTTTGTGTGTGTTTATATATTAATGTTGTGTTGTGTATGAGTGTCTGTATGAAAGTTGGTAGATTGTAAGAAATTGTCTATTTTTATGTGATGTGGAGTTTAAACAGTTTGTACGTTTAACATGAAAAATTGCTCATTTATATGGCTCTTTTGATGCAAAAATAATAAAAAAGTATTGGATTAAATCCGGAGAAATACTATCCCTGAGAGTTACTGTTTTGCTTCGGTAATTCGAGAGATCATTGTCTTGATCCATTGTGGAAATAGTTAGGCAATATTGGTGCTCGTGTTGGTTTGTAGATATTAACTGTGAGGCTTGTCCTTATTACCAGTGAGCCCAGACCCTGTCTTGGTATTGGGACTAAATAAGTTGTCAGTGCAATACAGATATTACACACTAACTTCGCCTCTACCAAAACACCATAATCGGGCGATTATTAATTAGCATTTCTTGAGCACATGGCTACCCTAAGGCATCCCAGCTCTCTCACATGTTATGGTGGCCACCTTGCCTTTAGTGGGGTTCTACGCCGGGTAAACCATGTCCCCAGGGAGAACTCCCGGTACCAGTCCCTTGGCACAAGTCGGAGACGCAACACACAGTTTGTTTGTAGGGGAGGAAAGTATACTCAACGTAATTGGGGGTTGGAGTGGGTGGGGGGAGGGACAGGTATGTTCATTGGTTTAGTTAGGACAGTTCTATTGTGAGTTATCCAGGCACTAGGAATAGCAAACTGCACTTAAGACATGGCTTTTACTATGCTTCCGGTTCAGGCACAGACTCGCAAGTAGCATGCATCAACACCCTGTATATCCTTAGAGAAATAGCCAGACGTCGCCACTTAGCTAATATGACGGAATTAAAGTCAACAGTTTATAATCTCCTCACATGGAACAATAAGGGGGTTAATCAACTTTCTCAAATCTCGTCTTGTCCAATCTTATCTAGCCAGGCACGACATTGATATGTGCTTCCGTCAGGAAACACATTTGAACAGCTCGTCACACACCAAGCTACGCAATAGATGCTGGGGGGCTATCTACTCCTCCATATAGTCTAACTATGCTAGAGGAGTATCAATATTGTTAAGGCATGGCCTAGACTGGAAGATTACCACATCGCAGGTCGACCTCGAAGGACATTATGTGATCCTGGGAGGGAAATTAGCGTCAATACATGTTACCGTGGCTGCGATCTGTGGCCCAAATGTGGACAAGCGGGAATTCTTTTGTGATATCTGGGCCAAAGTACAAACAGTGGGATATGATACACTAATATGGGGTGGTAACTTCAATGCTTTTGTGGACGTTCCCAGAGACAGGAAGGGAGGATCCTGTAGGTTGCATCAAAGTTCCAGCGCGGCCATCAATGACATTATTGCAAATGCAGGGCAGATAGACATATGGCGACAAAGACACCCTTCGTTACTCGAAGGAACTTGAATCACTGCTCTGTACAACTCATGGTCGCGTTTAGACATTTTGCTTATCTCCCCAGACGTAGCAGCCAGGACCGTCACTATAAAAGACCTGCCTAGAACACTGTCAAACAATGTACAGGTCCTTTTGAAATGGTCTATACCAGACGGCCCGCCGAAATCAGCCTGTTGGGGACTACCACCCCAGGTTTTTACAGACACTTTATTTAGAGAAGAGATCAGGGGTGACATCACAGAATTTTTTTCCACTATTGCGGGCTTGGTACAGTCACACAGGCCATGCTATTGGAAGCATTTAAAGCTGTAATTCGGGGGCAATGCATCTCGCGGCAGGTAGGGGTACTAAGGTCCATTAGTCAAACATTGAGTAAACTGGAAGCAAGCATCAAAGATCTTGAGTCAAAATATTACAGTAGTGGAGACACAAGTAAATTGGGTGACATAAGGATCAAAATATCAGAGTACGAAGAAGCCTCCGACAGGGAAGTGAAATTCTTAGGAAAATATGCCCAAGCACGTAGATATGGGGAGGGCGACAGGACAGGCAGGACATTGGCTAATACTCTACGCACACCCAACACAGAACTGTTGAGCTCTGAAATCCTAGACAATAAACGAGAATTGGTCAGGGGCCCACAGGGAATTTTGGAACAATTCACCAAACACTATTCCACACGTTACACTTCCGCCTTCAATGTGGCGCCCGGGCAATTTCAGTCATATTTAGACTCCCTTGAACTGTTGTGGTTGGGCAGTAGACAAAGGGCCTATTTAGACGAGCCTTTCACAGTAGAATATATCACACAGGTAATAAGTAGTCTCCCCTCTGGCAAAGTCCCAGGATCAGACGGACTGACAGCAGCATTTTACAAGACCTACGCCAACCTGCTGGCGCCCCAACTCCTTGCATTATACAAGGAGACATAGGAGCTTGGGAAATTCCCTCCCACAATGAGAGAGGCCATAATATTATCATTGCTAAAACCTGGAAAAACTCCCAATGATAGACTCCTACAGACCCCTTTCACTACTAAACATTGACACAAAAATCTACTCCAAGCTATTGGCCAACAGACTACAACCATTGTTGCCCCTGATCCCCAGGACAGAACAATCTGGCCTTATTTCAGGCAAGTCCACCTCACTTAATCTCTGCTCCTTCTTCACGGTACCACACAATCTTAATCCTCAATACCCAGCTTTGGCGGCGCTTCTAGATGCCACTAAAGCGTTCGATTCACTTGAATGGGAATATTTGTTCACTATACTTGCCAGATTGGGATTTAGCCCAATGTACATAAGTCAGATAAAATTACTCTGTTCCTCACCCACCGCACTGCTTCGATTAAATGGGCTTGTCCCCACCCCACTATCTATCACCCGGGCCAGGAAACAGGGATGTCACCTGTCCCCCTTGCTCTTTGCCATTGCCGTGGAGCCTCTTGCTGCGGCGCTCCGTCAACATCTTGCAGCAAGGGGTCTTGGATTCACTACCCGCTGTATTATTGTCTCTCTATATGCGGACATCACCCAATGCATCAATAACCCTGTAGTCACCCTAAATCCAGTGCTATGTGAGATCCTAAGATTTGGTTGGCCATCTGGCATACAGATAAATTGGACAAAATTAGTTCTGTTTCCATTAACAACATGCACACTGTCTCATCAACTAGACTACCCTCTTCAATGGGCAGAAGGCCTGGTACATTATTTAGGAATCTGGCTCAGCCAAAATATACAAGACCTCTAGGACGAGAACTATGGTAAGGCAGTGACATGGCTGGAGAGTAAAATAAAGATCTGGCCCAGGCTGCCGCTCTCTCTGCCTGGACGGATAGCTATTGCCAAAATGATCGTACTCCCTAAATTTTTATATTTGTTTATAAATCTCCCCCTCACGCAGGCTTTCTTCAATGCAATGCGTTCTTTGATGATATTCCTGGTATGGGCAGGTAATCAAGTCAGGGTGTTGTGGGAGCTCCTGACCCTCCCGTTAGCTCAGGGTGGATTGGGCCCTCCAGATATCCAGCTTTATGCCTACTGTGCACAGGCACAGTTTCTACACTACTGGGTCCATTCCACACCCTTTCAGCCGCACGTGGTGGTCGAGGTAGATAGAGCTGCTCCGATCCAGATCTCGGTTGCAATACACAAGTCTGCGTGACGAAATAGACACAGTTGAGACACTGAGATGGAGCTGGAATGGCCTGCGGAAGAGGGCCAACTTGGATGGCCTGTATGCTCCCTCGGCTGCACTGGCATATAACCCCCAGCTGCTGGTGTTGGAGGACAAAGGGAATGTCACTCTGGCTAACAGGCTTGGCATGAACACATATGCAGACCTATACCCAGCTGACACCATCTGCCCGCCCCCTGTGGGGGAAAAGGGTGCAGCACCTACCTTCTCTGAAGTGTTTCTGTATCACCGTATAAAAACAACTTGCCACCGACTTCATGCCACTTTCCCCAACCTGCCACCCACATTGCAGGCTTTGGAGCAAATACTAATCATTCAGTCACCACGTAGACTCATCACTAAGCTATACTGCTCCATGCAGACTACATGTCCAGTATTGAAGCCCAAAGCTTTACAGGTCTGGAACACTGAGTTAAATCCACTACTCTTAGAGGAGCAGTGGAAATTTTGTTGTGGCCAACTAAGGATGCTACAAATTGCGGTTGATTAACTTCAAGTATCCGCATAGATTCTACAGACACCCTTTCCAGCTGCACCGCATGGGCTTACGGCCAACTGCAGACTGCTGGAGATGTAGGGTGAGGTCAGCAACGTTTTTGCACGTTGCTTGGGAATGCCCGCCCTTAGCAAAATACTGGACATATTTAACATTATCGGGTAAATCCTTAATGCACCGACAACACCTTCCCCGCTGATAGGATTATTGGGGTATGTGAAAGAAACACCTGCAAATTCTCAGAAACTGCCTGCCATGCTATTGGCCGAACGCAAGGTAGCTATCCACTGGAATAAATTAAGTGCCCCATCCACTAAAGCATGGTTACGGGATGTTACATATTGCCAAACTCAGCTCTCGTTATTTTGGGAACCTATGCCTACAGCGTCTAGACCTAAAGATATCTGGAGCCCTATATTAGAGTGGCTGCGTACACACCAGTCTGATCATACAGACGCATCTACGTAAGCCCCCCACTGTAGAAATAAATGGTTCAAATGAGATGCTGTAATAAACAGAGTTGGATTTGTGGCTAGCTATGTGTTGGGTATTGTTGCTGCAAAGGCTGTGCAATCAATGATTTGAAATAGCATGACATTGTTCCTATCAAATATACTGCTAAACTGTCCTAAGGGGTTTGTAACTGTTAAGTTTGAAATATGGAATCGGATGTTATGGATCTTAAGCATAAATATGTTATCCCCTAACCGTAATACTTTAGAAAAATGCAAATAAAGAAACTGTTTGCAAAAGAACAATGCACTTGAGAGTCATTTGGCACAAGTAAAATAAAACCGGGCCTTCATTCCATATAACAGTACTTAAGCCCACTCCTCATAGACTCTGGCAAAACATACAGACAGGGCTCTGAACTGAAAGCAAGGGAATGCTCAGCGATAAAAATATCATATATAAAATTAGATATAAAACTAGTACATAAATAGAAATATAGTGTTAGTGGACTTGGTTCACGTTTCATGTAGAGGATGAACTCTGTTTTACCAAAAATGCTTTTGAAAGGAGTGAAACGAGACTTTAAACTCCTGCCGATTCTTTGCATGGGAAAATTCTTCAATATTACCATTTCACTGACACAAGGTGGTGCTGTTGAAGGTCAGGCTCTGATTTGAGAGACCGGAAGAGAGTCAGTAGATTTAAATCGCGTGCTGCTGAAGCAGGTGAATTCAGTTCCTTTTTGTCGGCGTCTCACTAGCGGAATCACACTGGCCTATAGGGCAACCTGGCAGTTCTGGAAGGGCTGGTCTAACAGACAGTAAGTGGGCCAGTTTTGTAGACAAGTGGGGGTTTTGTGGTAGTATTAGACTTGTTTATTGCAGGATACAGGAGGCAGCACAGTGCAAGTGATGGTATGTAACAATGGGCAATCAAAATAGTTGTGGGCCATGCAGCGCAAATGGAAGAAGCAGCATCTTGTCATATCAGGTGTACCATTGCAGTTGGTGGAGCTGTATTTGAAAATAAATTAAATGCCACCCATTCCACCATAACTGCACCTGCCAAATGCATAACTTCTCCAAGTTCCACAATCTCTGACTCCCCCTCCCCCCCCGTAACACAGGGCACTGAATGCACCAGTCAATGCCCATTGTCAAATCTCACCTTACCTGCCATCAGAAGCCAATTGGTTGTGTGGTGGTGTCAGTCAGTAAACAGGCCGCTGGCCTGCGCACCACAGAAATGTGGAAATGTTCGGTCAGAATTGTCTTTAGCCTGGCAGATTTATTCCTAACACAATGAAGGAGAAATGTTGAGCCAAGCAAGCCAAGAGAAGTGCAAGTGGACATGTCTGCATGGGTTTACTTATTCACTGGTATTTACTTACTGTTTGTGTAAGACGGCCCACTCATAACAGTGTAAAAAAAGGTTCACCAAATCACATTTGGTATGAATGGGACCATTCATGTTTAACATCCGCCTCCGTAGTTTTTAAATTTCTTTAATTTACTCTAGGGAAGGTCAATCGATTCTAGAGGCGGTGGAAGAAAGATGCCTAGTGATAGCGGAAGTCAATATATCACGGTTTAGGGCAATAGTCTAGTCAACTATTATAAACTCTCTGCATACAGGGAAATACCATATGAATTTGCTTTTCTATTTGAAATAATCTTAGTGCCTGTGGATGGAGAATGTGGAGTTCTCCAGTATTAGGGGTGTCTTTCATAGATTCACATGCCTGAATCATTCCCCGTCGTCGGAGTAGGAGTCCCACGGTATATAAAAAAGCAGTAATATGCCATTTGTACATAGCAAATAACAGTTATAATAAACCAGGAAGTAAAGTAGCCTCAGCTACCAATGAAAAACTTCCACATTAGTGACCATCAAAGTCATTATGTTAGACCAAACTGCAGCCAATCAGGCCACAGCTCCCACCAAGGTATTCTCCCCAGAGACCCAGGCTGTCAGATTTTTTACCGCACGTCGTGTGATAGGGAGTCTCTCTGAGCTCTGCTCAGTTTTTTTTTTTCTCTACACTTGAAAGTTCTCACTTTCAAACATGTCTACATCTAAGTCCCTTTTCAGGGCCTGTGAATCTTGTGGCAAGGCAAGACTGTTCAAGGAGGACCCGCATACTCTATGCATATACTGCTTGTATCCTGATCATCAGGCTAAGGAGTGCAAGATTTGTCGCACTTTTCCCACAAAAACCCTCAGGGACAGAGAGGGTCGCCTGCTACTGTGGATACAGCGGAATAAGGATAAGGACTTGCCACTCTCTGAGGTAGGAAGTTTGGCCTCTATGTCTTCTATGGGATCTAGAAAAAGAATGTCTGAGGGTAAAGTGACTACCCCTAAGGCGAAGGTGGCGAAACAGGCCCAGCACACCCTTGACGCTGATGAGCCTTCTACCTCAAAAGTGAAGAAAACCTCTGAAAAATCCGTGAAGCCAGCTGTAGCAAAAAAGACTGTGTCTTTATTGTCACCTCAGAGGCCTGTAACCAAGGCAGCAACTTCTCTGCCGGTTTCCTGTCAGATAGCCACTACAGTGACTACTACCATGACTTTCTCCTCACCTAAAACCTCTTTGGTGATGTCCTCAGCGTCCTCACCAACTTTTGTGCATGTCCAAGTTCGTCCCATCTCGTCGACGAAGAAAGTTTCTCCAACCGTCGACGAGCCTCCGTCGACGAAACACTCATCGGCGTCGACGAAAACCTTTCCGTCGACGACGACTTTACTGTCGACGAAGAAGTCCTTACCGTCGACGACGTCACCGTCGACGACCCAGCCGTCGACCATCCCATCGTCGACGAGGAAGACCCCGTCCACCATCCAGACGTCGACAAGAAAGACCCCGTCGACGAAGTCGTCGTCGACGACGGCCTCGTTGACGAAGAAGATGGTCCTGTCGACGGCCCCGTCGACGAAGAAAATAGTTCCGTCGACGACGTTGTCGTCGACGACGACGAAAAACGTCTCTTCGACGAAGTCTCACCAGCCACAGTTGTCGACGACGCAATCAGCGGCGGCGAGTTCATCTCTCTCAACAAAGTCAACGCCACAAGACTTCCCAGTGGCTCAAGAGAATCCAATGACACCAAAACTATCATCTTGCACTGATATCCAGGTCTGGTCAGCAGCAAGCAACGTGATATCGTTGCCATCTCCAGCCACCACTGCGGCACTACTACAAAAGCGCCCAACCCAGTCTGCATGTATGTCGCCACTAACAATGCCAGACAGGCTCTTGGATTCCGAGGATGAGGGCTCTGGTGATGAATTATTTCCAGCAGCCAAGAGTCCATCTGACTTGCTGATACTAGTAAAGGATCAGGAAGAAGAGGAGCAAGTGACACAACCGCCCAGGTTGGATACTGCACCACCACCAGGGATGCAAATGCCTATGGAGCTATTTAGAAATTTAATGTCCATGTTGGACGATTACTAGCGCCGTTTCCCGCCCTCAGAGTCGGCCGATTCACAAATCTCTTCCCCACAGCCTAGAGTGGCCCCGAATTCAATGCCTAATATATCAGAAGAAACGGGGCATACTCCATCCATACCGGTGCCCTATAACCAACCGGAGGATGATAATACTGAGGGGGAAGCTCAGGAAGAAGGTGAATCAGATGAATCGGATTCGTCGGAGTATGAAGATTATCAGGCTGACTCACCTTCTCCAGATGAACAACCAAAGGCTGACTCACCACCGGTGGATTTTTGCGAATTTCCACAGAATTATGGACAATGCAACCGAGAGATTTCTCATTACCATGGAGACTAAACAGGACGAATGTTTCCTGTACGACTTTAAGAGTTTGTCTCAGAGGCAAAGTTGATCTATTCCTATCATAGACTTTATTTGGAAAGAAGGTCTAAAGATCATGGCCACACCCAATTCTTTACCTGCAGCTTTACCTCGAGTAGATAAAAAGTACAGAGCACCGTCTTCTTCACCTGCTTGCCTGATTGGACAGGCCAAGACGGAGTCAGTCATTGCACAGGCAGCTCAAAAGAGAGCAAAGAACCCGTCGTCTCAAATCTCCACACCAACGGACAGAGACGGAAGACGACTCGATACCATTGGAAAAGGTATCAACGATTGCAGCAACCACAGTGAGGGTTGCTAATTCTATGGCAATTCTTGGCAGGTATGACAGGCAAATGTGGTCGGACATATCGCCTTACATTAAGAAACTGCCTGAACCAGACCGGTCTGAGGCTATTAAAATCCTGCAAGAAGGAGAGTGTGCTTCATCGGAGATCATTGATGCTGCAGTGGATGTAGCAGCAACAGGATTCAGACAGTTGGCAGGAGCCGCAGTCCTTCGAAGAGAAGGATGGTTGAAATCTACATCCTTTAGGCAGGAGGTGCAAGCCAAGGTGTTAAACATGGCTTATGATAGCGAGTACCTCTTCGGCTCGCATGTGGATGAGGCTTTGCAAGCCATCAAAAAGGATACAGAAACTGCACGATCACTGGGTACTCTGCAGTATCGCAAATCTTCCTTTCGTGGCGCTAGAGGAAGAGGAAGCTTCTCCAATAGAGGAGGATATTACCAACAACGTTCCTATACAAACAACCAAAACAACCAGAGGTACCAGCCATATAAACAACAAGCTTATGGCCAAAGACGAAATACTTATTCACAGCCCCGAGGGAAGACCACATATCGGGGCAGAGACAACGCCAACAAAAAGTGAGAATCACTTCCTGCCGCCACTGTGTCCCAGCCAAAAACGAATTGGAGGAAGAATATCCCTACATTGCTCAAAATGGTCAAAGATTACTACAGACAAATGGGTGCTGGATGTAGTGTCCAAGGGACACATATTGGAATTTGTAAAGACCCCTCCAAATTCACCCCCAAAAGGGCCACCCCCAGCACATCTCAAAGAGATATTCCTTCAAATCAATACAATGATTCGGAAGGGGGCAATCGAGAGAGTACCTCAACAGCAGAGAGGAACAGGCTTCTACTCTCGTTTTTTCTTGATACGCAAAAAATCAGGGGAATGGCGTCCAATCCTAGATTTGCGTGCCCTCAACAAATACATCAAAAAATTGACGTTCAGAATGTTAACTCTCCAAGAGATCCTCCAGTTTTTGGCAGAAGGCGACCACTTGGCAACACTCGACCTTCAGGATGCCTACTTCCACGTACCTATCTTCCCCAGACACAGAAAGTTCCTAAGGTTCAGAGTGGCTGGCAGGGATTTCCAATTCAAGGTGCTCCCCTTTGGCCTACGTTCAGCCCCGAGGGTCTTCACAAAGATGTTGGCACCTGTAGCGGCCCACTTACGATTGCAGGGTATTCAGATATACCCGTATCTGGACGATTGCCTTATCAAGGCCAATTCCTACGACACAGCAAGCGAACATGTCCAGAAATGTCTTTGCCTGCGTCAAAGCCTGGGGTTTTCAGTGAACTTCGACAAATCAGATCTGATACCATCGCAAAGGAAGTCTTTCCTAGGCGCAACGCTGGATTCCAAGCTCGCTCAGGTCTTCATCTCAAGCGAAAGACAGGAGAAGATCCGAAAGATGGCGTCCACACTTCTCAGAAAAGAGTGCGTTTCTGTTCGGAAATTCAAATCTTTCCTAGGGATGATCTCATCGTGCATCCATCTCACTCCAAACTGTCGTCTGAGGATGAGACCATTGCAGGAAGATCTCAGTCAACAATGGGTGCAAGTATCAGGTTCCTTCGAGGATATCATCACCTTAACACCTCGAATGAAGAACACGATACTATGGTGGAGTCAGAAACACCACCTGCAAGTGGGTTGTGCTTTCCTCGCAGAAGTCCCCAGATTCATAGTGACCACGGATGCCTCGCTAGAAGGTTGGGGCGCTCACCTTCAAGGGATGACAATCAGTGGCAAATGGGACACTCGTCAAAAGAAATGGCACATCAATCTGTTGGAATTAAGAGCCATTTTCCTCGCCTTAAAATCTTTTCAGGCAGTTCTAGAAGGCTCGACAGTGTTAATTCGAACAGACAACACAACGAGCATGCATTACCTGAACAAGCAGGGGGGCACAAGATCAGCCCGATTGTCTCAACAGGCTCAAGAGATCTGGAATTGGGCTCTGGATCACGACATCAACTTGTCAGCGGTGCATGTTCCAGGAGTAGCCAATGTGCTAGCAGATTCACTGAGCAGATCCAAGAACAGCACTCACGAATGGGAACTGCATCAGCCAGCGCTGGATCGGATCTTCCAAAGATGGGGGCTCCCCGATCTGGATCTTTTCGCAACATATCAGAACAAGAAATGTACTCACTTTGCAAGCTGGATTCCCCACAGAGACTCTTGCGGGGATGCTCTGTCAATGAATTGGGAACGGATATTTGCCTACGCCTTCCCGCCAATTCCGTTAATTCCCAAGGTCATCAAGAAAATGAGGAGACAACCGTGTCGCATAATTCTGATTGCTCCACGGTGGCCACGACAATATTGGTTCACACAGCTTCTCCTTCTTTCAGAGCGCGAACCAGTCCAACTACCTCAAATTCCGAATCTTCTGACAATTCAAGAAGGCAGGGTGTATCATCCGGACCCTCATTCTCTGAAATTATCGGCTTGGCTCCTCAACACCATGAATTTGCACACTTGAACATTCCACAAGACTGTCAAGAAGTCCTAGCCAATGCTAGAGCGCCTTCAACAAACTAAACTTACAAACTCAAGTGGAAGCTTTTTTGTGTTTGGTGCCAAACTATGAATTTACATCCCATGAATGCGGAACCGGAAAAGATCTTACCTTTCTTTTTGCAGTTGGCTAAATCAGGTCTGGCGCACTCAACACTTAAAGTGTTTTTAGCGGCCATATCACGATACCGTCAGGATGGTACGAATTCTCTATACTCCTCTAGAATAATCCAGCAATTCTTTAAAGGTTTATTTCGTCTGTTTCCACCAATACGTCGACCGCCTCCATCATGGCATCTGAATATAGTACTGGCTCAACTTATGCGCCATCCCTTTGAGCCTATCCATAAGGTCGATCTCAAGTTCATCACTTGGAAGGTTGCATTACTGCTGGCATTAACATCAGCCAGAAGGGTGAGTGACATGCAAGCGTTCACATCTAAGCCACCCTTCTTGCAATTCACACATGACTCTGTGATACTACGCACCAACCCGAAGTACATGCCCAAGGTACCATCGGATTTTCATTTAAATGAGCCAGTGATACTTAAGACATTCTTCCCCAATCCGCAGTCACCAGCTGAGCGGACTTTACACACTTTAGACATTAAGAGATGCCTTAAATTTTATCTTGCAAGAACAGCTGCCATCAGAAAAACGGATCAGCTATTTGTAGCGCATGGCAGACCAAGACAAGGCTGTGCTGTGACAAAACAGACTATCGCCAGGTGGGTCTCATCCACGATAGGGCTCTGCCATCAACAAGCAGGTAAACCCTTACAGACCTTACCTAGAGCGCATTCTACGAGAGCAGTCTCCTCTTCAACTGCTTTGTTTGCTGGTGTGCCTCTCCTGCATATTTGCAGAGCCGCAACATGGTCCAGCAGACACACATTCACGAGGCATTACTGTCTGGATTCTGCAAGTGATACCGATGCCTCGGTGGGGAGAGCAGTCCTGCGTAATCTTTTTCAATAAGGTGAGCCTCTGGTGATCTCTCCCACCTCCTTTTGCTCTTTTGACGCTTTCATATGTTGTTGCATTGCTTTCTTTTCATGCATGGAAACTGTTCTTTTGGGCGTCTAAGAGCGACATATTGTATTACTGCTAACTACTCGGATTCAGGCATGTGAATCTATGAAAGACACCCCTAATACTGGAGAAGAACAATAGTTACTTACCTGTAATCTGTGGTTCTCCAGTATTGGTGTATTTCATAGATTCACATGCACCCACCCACCTCCCCTCAGAGTCTCACCCAGACTGTTAAGATAATTATATATATATATCTACTCTGGTACACTCCAGTGCTACAAAAATCTGACAGCCTGGGTCTCTGGGGAGAATACCTTGGTGGGAGCTGTGGCCTGATTGGCTGCAGTTTGGTCTAACATAATGACTTTGATGGTCACTAATGTGGAAGTTTTTCATTGGTAGCTGAGGCTACTTTACTTCCTGGTTTATTATAACTGTTATTTGCTATGTACAAATGGCATATTACTGCTTTTTTATATACCGTGGGACTCCTACTCCGACGACGGGGAATGATTCAGGCATGTGAATCTATGAAAGACACCAATACTGGAGAACCACAGATTACAGGTAAGTAACTATTGTTCTTATTTTATATCAGGAGGAAAACCACTGAGTAATTATTGATGCTTCCTAATTGAAAATGCTATGGAAGTTCATTTGGTTAATATAGTTACTGCATGGAGCTGAGTTTGACCTCATTGCCACAGATGTGAAGCCAAGCAGATACATCCAGCAATTCATCTTTCTAAGGTAAAAAAAAATTAGTATCAATGGCTTGGGTAACAGTACACATCTTTTATTCAATTAAGGTGGAGAGTATGCATTGATTTAGAGGTTTGTGTACTTTTCCCTGATATTTAGTATTATTGATTCCACATCCCAGTTTGCTCCGAAGCTAGATTGAAAGTAACTGAAAGGGTCACTTGATTTGATTCTAGGAGAAACATTGATGGTTGACTAAGGATTTTTTTTTTTGATAAGCAATTTTATTGATTTTAGACAAGATAAAAAGACCAGCAATACAGTGCAGCTCAGTAATAATAAGAAGTCCCACATTTGATTAGGAGGTAAACCATGATAGTTTATTTCCCCGAGTGGTCCCAAGTGGTACATACAGCCAATCAAGCAAAACATATTCAAGCTATCTGACCCCACCATTTGCCCCAGACCTTACAGTATATAGTCGGACAGACCCGCGCTTCATATAGAAGCTTCTCTTGTGTGGCACACCAGTCCACCCCCTTGCGCCACTTCGCGACGCTAGGCGGATTAGTATGTTCTAATTGGCGACTATGTCCCATTTGGCTATGATCATCGCCGTATTAAAGAACTGTTATGTCCCATTTGGCTATGATCATCGCCGTATTAAAGAACTGTTTTTCATTCCTGGTCTAGCCCGGGACCAGGGTTCAATTCCCCGCCTCGGCGGGTCTTGGGCTCAAAATTCCACGGACCTGATAATTCTCGCCTCGGTGCCTATTCCAATCATGGAGTCCAACTCTGCAACTCTGGGCAATAGCTTGCTGAATCTCCACAACGGCCCCCACAACGCTAAGGATGCCTGGCCTCCACCTTGGGGGTGCCCAGGAGTGGACACCTCACAGGGAAAGCCAGGATGGGTTCCACAGCGGTATTCGTACAAGCGCCTTGAGACCCTTGCGGGTGAGTAGTGTGCTATACAAGTATCAATTTACATTTACATCCCTAGAATTGTGTTTTATGGGTTATGCGGGACCTCCCAACCCAAGACCTCTGTGAGTTCCTGCTCTACACACCCCCAGAATTGCACCAAGCGGGGACAGGTCCAGACCATGTGGAAGAAGTCTGCCTGGTCCTGGCCGCAGCGCGTACAGGAAGCAGTCAGGTATTGCCGGCCCTGTAAAAGTGAGGCTGCATGCAAATAGTACAGTTGGATCAGGCAGAGCCTGGCTGATGCAGTGACCGTCTTAAGCTCCATCAGTGCGTCCCTCCAATCCTCTTCCTCAAGTGGTCCCACCCAGCCCTCCCACTGGTTTCTGAGCCACTCTAGATTAGTTGGGGGGTTGTTGGTTAGGGAGCGATAAATACGGGTGATACCCCCCTTCGTGCCTCTGGTGAACTATATTCCAGTAGCGTTGTGCCATCGGTATGTGTGAATGGAGGGCGTGGCGTAGCTGCAGATATCTATAGATTTGTGATGGGTGTAAGGAGTGCCTGGATTGCAGATCTTGCAAGGAGCATATGTGGCCGCTGGTCCACAATTTCTCGAGCTGGGAAATCCCGATAAGATCCCAAGTCCAAAATCCTTTTAGTGCACTAACCTCCCTAAGCCACGTGCCATGCCAGAGTGGTGTGTGTTGGGTCAATTTATTTGTCCATTGGGTGTGGCGCATGGAGGCCCGCCCGGCCAGAAGAACGGTCTATGTCACCCCTGGTAGATTTCTAGGCATGGGCCCCCGGACATCATCGTTTGAATTCTAGGTAGACCCAATTCACTCAATTCGAGCCTGTATGTCTGATCCGACCATCCCCCATTAGGCAATCATGCAGTGTGAGTAGGCGGGTAGACAGGTAGTATAAGTTAGTCATCCCCATGCCCCTGTCAAATAGTGGGATCCGGCATTTGGCTAAGGCTATACGGGGTCTCCGGCCACCTCAGGGAAATTTAGTGGTTAGGCTATCTAGATCTCTTAACCAGGCCCTTTGGAAGTAGAAGGGGTGTTCTGAATGACGTATCATCATTTTGAACAGGGTGACCCTCCCTAGGGGATTCAGTGGCAGTGTCTGCAATTTGCAGAGGTCTTCCTTAGCTCTGTTCACCAGTGGTGTTTTGTTGAGGGAACAGGCAAGATCAGGGAGCAATGCGATCCAAATATCTAAAGGTGTTGTATTCCGCTTTAGGTTTCCGTATATAGGTTTTCCTGATACATGTCCTTATATAGGCACAATTCGCATTGCCCTTATATAGGCATAAGATGCCCGTCCTTATTTAGGCATTAGCCATGCTATCCAAATACAGGCATGGTCACCTACATCCGTCCACCCCTAACGTCACAACGAGTTCTTAGAAACCAGACCCTTAAGCTGTTGGGAGTTTCCCTAGCCCAGGATTATTGATTTCTCCAAGAACTCATTCATTATGCATGAACCACTATACCCTAAGGGTTCATTCATGACGTCTTCTTCTGCCCGACTTTACATCAATGCAAACGTTCCTATGCCCCTTCCAGGTATAAATATACCTTCCCTTACCATGGAAAACCGCCAATCGGCTGCACAGCTCGATACGGCTCGCCATGGCAAGTTCGGAAGAGACCATGAGTTAGAGGAATTCGTGTCCCGGCCTGACGCACTGACAAGACGATGTCATCCTTGCTCGCAGAGAATCCAGCTTCCAGTGTTCTGACTCCCTTTGCGGGGTGTTAGAGTTTGAGACCCGGAAAGCAATTCCAACCTCTCATTCTCAAGGTATGGAGCTGACTAGAACCTAGAGGGACTCTTGGCATACAAACTTACCATACAAACTATAGCTTACCATATTATAGAATACAGCACCTACTTCTTACCTTGTACTACACTTAGGCTGGTTCCATGTTTAAATATCGATAACAAAAATATAGTTTACAAAAATATAGATGTAAAAATATCGATTCAAAAATATCGACTCCCTATACTTAAACAGGTAAGTACAATAATATCGACTCAAAAATATAGATGTAAAAAATATAGATGTAAACAATATCGACTTTATAAAATATTATAACTTAAATTAAATAATTAAATAATATTAATATTATTAACAAAATAAATTAAATTATATTTATATTTTAACTATTTATTACAAATAAACTTAATTTAATCAATATAAACATAATAAATGTGTAGATATACACATATTTTCTTGAATACATTTTATTATTATCTTTATTTAATTTATAAACTTAAATAATTATATAAAAATAAAATATACACATATATAAAACATTTTGAATAAAATAAAATATTCTATATTTAATTAGCACATTAAAGTATTTAAAAATAATAATACATACATTTAATAACAAAATAAAAACATTAGTAGTTAAAACATTTGATAGCGAAGGGGTAAAAATTACTATTCCGACTCCAGTGAGTGCAACAGTAGGGAAAGCGCTGGATAGCGTAGGGGTAAAAATTACTATTCACACTCCAGAGAGTGCAACAGTAGGGAAAGCGTTGGATAGCGTAGGGGTAAAAATTACTATTCCGACTCCAGTGAGTGCAACAGTAGGGATAGCGCTGGATAGCGTAGGGGTAAAAATTACTATTCCCACTCCAGAAGGTGCAACAGTAGGGAAAGCGTTGGATAGCGTAGGGGTAAAAATTACTATTCCGACTCATGTGAGTGCAACAGTAGGGAAAGCGCTGGATAGCGTAGGGGTAAAAATTACTATTCCTACGCCAGAGGGTGCAACAGTAGGGAAAGCGTTGGATAGCGTAGGGGTAAAAATTACTATTCCCACTCCAGAGGGTGCAACAGTAGGGAAAGCGTTGGGGTAAAAATTACTATTCCCATTCCAGAGGGTGCAACAGTAGGGAAAGCGTTGGATAGCGTAGGGGTAAAAATTACTATTCCCACTCAAGAGGGTGCAACAGTAGGGAAAGAATTGGATAGCGTAGGGGCAAAAATTACTATTCCCACTCCAAAGGGTGCAACAGTAGGGAAAGCGTTGGATAGCGTATGGGTGAAAATGACTATTCCCACTCCAGAGGGTGCAACAGTAGGGAAAGCGCTGGAACCCAAAACAATAAAAAAAAAAACTATCAAATTTTTTATTAAATTTAATTTCCAATATAAACATAATTAATATACACATTTAAATATATTATTATTAACAAAGATAGTAAAAAAATAATTAATTACACATTATTTAACACTATAATATCCACCACACACACCTAAAATTAATTACACAATTACATTTAATATTTACTAATTAAATAATGAAAATTAATGTAGTTTTTTAAATTAATTAATTAATTATTTAATTAACAGCTTCCACACCATATACACTTATAAACACCACAACACAAACCTAAAATTAATTACACATTTACAATTACAATTAATAATTACTAATTAATTAACGGTAATTAATTTATAAAGTATTTAATAATTAATCAATAAAAAACTTAAATACTTCACACCATTTACACATATAAACTCTACTACACACACCTAAAATTAATTACACATTTACAATTATTAATTACTAATTAATTAATGGTAATTATTTTAAAAAGTATTTAATAATTATTCAATAAAAATGTATTTACTTCACACCATTTACACATATAAACTCCACTACACACACCTAAAATTAATTAAACAATTAACATAATTAATTAACATAATTAATTAATAAGTGACTAATTGAAATTAATTAACAAATAATTGTTCAACAATTATTAATACATTGACACATTAATTAATCAATTAATTGTATATAATTAAATTACTTCCCACCCTATTCCCCTATAAACCCACAACCCGCTACGGAACTAACACAAAATTTAGCATAAAATACATTAATAACTAATAAAATTCAACAACATATAATAAAATGACAAACAATTCTCATTAAAAACACTAAAATACATAACATTATTAAAAAATCGATATTTTTGTGAACTATATTTTTGTAAACGATATTCATTACAACTATATTATTGTTATCGATATTACTTACCTGTCAGTCGATATTCTGGTCAAACTATATTTTTGTTGTCGATATTTCTTCAACTCGATATTTCTGCGGGGATATTTATGTCACACGATATTTCTCCGTCGATATTCCTACTCTGCACCCTTAGGTTAGGTACACTGAGGTAGAACTAGTTAGAGAACGCATCGTATGAGTACTCACATTTTAGCCTGTGTTATTTATGTATATGTATTTGAATGTTTCATAGCTAAAAGACAATGCTATTGCAGTATTATTTCTTTCTACTGCTTATGCTGCACATAATATATCTCGCATACTGTCTTTTGATTGTAACAGCACATATCTCTTACAGGAGAAATAAGACTGTTCAATAAATCCTTTTTATTGAAACGCCCGTCTACTCTTTCTGTGTAATTCTGCAGAAACTAAGCATGCCTGATTAGCTGAGTGAAACTGTTATCTATTGTTTCCACGATTCTGAGAGTGTTCCGATTCTAAAGGGAAACAAAGTTGTCATGTTTATGCGGTTGCCAGAAACTACTCCCTTTTTGTTTACAAGGAGTTTCTAGCCGCCGCTGAGTTAGCTGGCACACAAAGTAATTAAGTTTAATATACTCAATAGGGGCATACTGACCTCATTCCTATGCCAAACCTATAGTGTATATTACTCCAATGCGCAAAACCTATTAGGGAAATAGGTACTACACTACATGGCACCCAACGGTTTGGTAAGGCAGTAATTTAACGTTGGATGTAACTCAGTAGTGCTTTTCTCAGGCACCCCATCTCACATACTCCATAAAACGCCTGGAGTGGGTAGGGTTAAGTATCCAGCAAAACTGAATAGGACAAAAATCCTATATTAGCTCTTTGGTTTGTTCAACGTTGAAGGATACAGTGTTCCAAAATATTGTGCACCTTATCTTTGTTTCCATGAAATTTGTTCTACATTTTTCAAAAAACTATGTTCAATTTTGGGGATAATGCTTAGGCTGCTCCAGTCGATGAAGCATTACATCTCTCTGTAAATACTACCGGTTTTAATGAAACTGACTGGATGCGATACCTATCCATTCAAACTTAAGGAGAGCCATCACTCTAAAACTTATAAAACACGGCATAACACCTAGAGGTGGTAGAGCAGTTTTCGTGATAGAGGCACACAAATCATTTCAGACAGAAATGGATTGTATTCCCAGAATCAAATCCAATAACAAAAGTATTTCACTTCCTTAAAGAAGATGATCCACCTGAGGAATATATTCCTTTTGAGGATATTGAAATTCCACTCACATACCAGGCGCATTATCTCTGTTTAAAGGCACCCTAAAACATCACAAAAACATCACCAGGCTCGGTCCACTAGGTAGACCAGGAGCAACTGGGACGATTTTAGCCGGCTACACACCTCATCCTGACATGAAAAATATGTCACAATGAATTACTCACTCAACTAAAAGAGTTAATAAAAATGTACAGACAATTAGTCCAATATGTTATGCAGACTTTCACAGTCCAACCACCAATAACCATTCCAAATCAAACCCCTCAACAGGGTAATACTCTAAAAATTACTCCACAGACTTTACAGACAGTCATGGGTAAAATGCCCACAAAACGTGAACAAATTCCATTCTGGATAGCTCAAAAAATTACTCGAATCGAAGCAGTATTTCCTAATACTAGCCCTTATGAGAAACACATAATTCTTACAATCTGTTTACCATTGGGGATCACACCACAACTGTAAGACTGCACCATTTGGGGCACAGTTTTTGCTGCCATCTATACTAAAACACATGGTGTTCCGTCAATTGCGGTAATACCAGATGTCCTGAAACAAATTCAAAACGAATACAGGACAGAGCCTGCTCTGAATTTAGGTATGAAATTACAGAAATTTTTTGACCAGGTCTCAACAATAATATTATCTAATATTAAAGGGGAGGCAGCATCAGTGACGATCCGCCAACGCTTAAGGGAATTTGATGTAACAGAACATCAACATGAACTACCCAAATAATAGAAAAACCTTATGCAGAATTAGGCAGAAACAGTTTGGGTGGAAATCCTTTGAAGCCACAACTGTCTTAAGGTCCTGAAAAGGGCTCTATTAAACAAAATCCTACATCTTCTAAAAAGAAGTGGGAAACCAATAAAGAAAATTCGGAACACCAACGTTCTGAATCCCGAGGTAGGTCTCCTCAAAATGAGCCCTCTGAAAGGAGGTATAAACTCAGGAATAGGGATAATATAAGAAAACCTGACAGGTATCAGGATACTGATACATGTTCCTCTCGTACCTTTCAGATATCGTCACAGACATCCGAAAGAAGAGGACGGTCAGATCACAAAGAAGAACGCATGAAGTCCAAAGATGATCAACACGTTCAGAAAAAAGAAATCAAAACCTCAATTCACGAGAAGAAGGTAGCAGGTCTGAAGATCAGACATGCTGAAAATACTGAGAACACAACTCAAGAACGGAGAATGGGCTCAGACAATGCTGGACAGTGCAGCAGAAGTAATAATAGCTCACCAGAACCTGAAGGAACTTCTGAAGATAGTGGACTTGAATGAGTACATAACAGTAGAGACTGTAGACACCAGGGTTAGTACTCCACAAAAGTTATATGAACTAACACTCCGGATGGAGGGAGACATACCAAGAAAAGTGAAAGCACTCTTCTGGGAGAAACTTTCAAGGGGTTATGATATACTTCTATCAGAACAGGACTGGCCACCAGAATTTGTCAGGGAGTGCCCACATGGCGAGGACATAATTATGCCAGCCTTCTCCAACCATATTTCAATTCACCTAAAATATTCTTATGCCAGGAAATGGGCAGTTGCCCAGGCCCCAGCATTATACAAAAATCATGTAGGATGGGATGAGGACTCAACTCACCACAAAATACAGTTAAAAAATCAACCAACTGCACTAAGGTAGTACCCAATTAAGCAAGAAGCTAAAAAAAACAGGTCAGGGAGATCTTAGATCAACTTGAATACCAAGGGGTGATTGAAACATGCACCTCCTCAATGAACAATCCTTTGTTTCCTGTATCCAAACCAGACACTACATATCGTCTAGTTTGGGTTACAGACATTTGAACACTTGTTCCAAAACATTTGCAGTGCAAAATGCACATAGTACAGCATTAATGAATAACATTGTGCGCAAAAAATATAAAACCACATTAGACATTTCTAATAGTTTCTTTTGTCAAAAAATAGCACCTGAAAGTAGGTACTTAACAGCTTTCTCAATAATGGGAACCCAGCGTCAATTTTGTCGACTCCCACAAGGGTTCGAGAACAGCCCGGGGTTATTCTCAGCAAGAGTAACAGAGTTACTACAAATTTATGATGATGAGGCATTGTCATATGTCGATGACATCTATCTGACAGACGATTATCTAGATAGGCACTTGAACAGGGTGAGTACCATTATACTGGGCTTCGCCTCTGAGGGGTATAAATTCAACTTTAAAAAATCCAGAATTGCCCACCTCAATGTCCTTTTCTTAGGATATGAGCTTTCAAGTGAAGGCAAACGCCTAGCAGCTAACTTGTTAGAATAGTGTGCGCTTCACCAACCTCCAAAAACGCTGAAAAAATCACAGTTGATTCTAGGTTTCCTAAATTTTGGAAGAACTTGCATTCTAAATGACGCCGAAAGGATTAAACCTCTCTACGAATTAATCAAACCTGAATTTTCAATCAAAAATTGAACACAAGTGTTTGAATTGCCTAAATGTGATTA
The DNA here is from genome assembly GCF_964261635.1 of Lissotriton helveticus. NCBI lineage: Eukaryota > Metazoa > Chordata > Amphibia > Caudata > Salamandridae > Lissotriton > Lissotriton helveticus. The sequence continues at coordinate 1,404,950,291 of NC_136057.1, read as the reverse complement.
TTACTCTAATGCTCACAGCTCCTCCGGTTCCTGGGGCGCTGTGCTTGTCATGCAATTTTTCAACAACACAATAAAATCTTGTTCTGGAAAAATTGAACACAAGAACACACAGAAATATTGCGTTCACTCCAAGCTAACATGTTAGCAACAAATCACTTACAAACACGCGCAAATACTCGCAGTTTAGTGATCCGAATAATTTCTGGTCAATGCAGATTCAGCTATTTAATATTTAATGAAGGTGAAAAAGTACCAATTGCATACAAATCACATTTGTATACACAAGCAGAAAAGTGCTTCATTTCAACAGAAATAATTCTGACAGCAGTTCAAACCGCTGAAACAAAAGAAAGAGCTCCAGCTCAGGGGAAACGCATTATTGTTGTGACTCCAGTACCAGCCTTAGAGGCAATTACAAATGCGTGCATTCCAAATACAAAAGCTTTACATCCAAGATGGATACAATTTGTTAATTCTCTTGCTGCAACAGATGTTGAATATGTTTTTGATCCTGATTTAAAAACACAAGCATTCCTGTAATATGAACATGAACGTCCTCTGCCCACTAAAATTCTGCCTCATGATCAGTACGAATTTATCATTTATACTGACGGATCAGCACAACCAGCTATAGGGAGTAAGCAAGCTGACAATGCAGCGTGCAAAATCGTTAAAGGTCGCATGCACGATGGTATCTTCCGACCTATGGTCACTAAAACTCAATATCTAGGAGATTGTACAGCTGAGCAAGCTGAACTAAAAGCATTCAAATTGGCACATGAAAATACGGATCGCCAGTTCCCCACACTTATAGTGTGCGATTCCTTTTACTGTGTTCAATCATATAATGAATATTTACAGAATTGGCTTCAAAACGGATTAAAAGATGCAAAAGGTGGCACAATAAAGCATGAAACGCTTTGGGAACAAGCTGTTCAGTTGCGAAACGGGTTACAAAATACTCACGTGATACACACGCTGAGTCATCAATGTGATGGTTTTCACGTTGCAGGGAATTCATTGGCCGATGAAGCCGCAAAGAGGGCTGTACAAATGGCTTCCGTAGCTGCAATCAATCGTTCAAAAACGAGAATAGACAGTGAGATATTGTTGGCTGTCAATGCTCCAAGCAAAGGCAGTGGTGCAGCGTTACCGAAAAAAAATTCCACTCAAGTACTCTTATGTAATTGATGCGAACAACGTTCCTTTTGCTCGAATCCCTGGAGTCGGGGATAGGTTAATTCCAAACATAGAACGTAGAGCAGCTTTGATTTATGTAGCACATCTTGGGAGGTCTGTCACATCGGGGATCTCTAAAACAATATTAACGTTAAAAGAGATGTACTGATGGCCTGGTATTAATACACTGATTCACATCTTCATGAATAACTGCAGGGACTGCAATAGACAGCGTAGTGCAGAACACCATCAGACACCAGACTACGAAGTAGCCTGCCCAGTACCGACACCATTGTTAGACAGCATTAGACTATCTACGCGCAGGAGTCCTTTTGGGCAAATGCGATCCCATAAATACTAAGTCAAGGTTCCAATTAATGTGGCCTCAGCGCTCGGCTGACGCTCAAACTGTTATAAAAGATTTGCAAGTCTTTATCGGCACATACGCAATTGACACACTACATTCTGACCAGGTTCCTGCGTTTAGCTCTCTGGCTTATAAAGAGGCCATGGCCAGTTTGGGCGTAGCATTGTGGTACTCCTCTCCGTTGCGTCCTGAGGGAAATTCCGTGTGGAAAGGAAAAACCGGGACATGAAGTAGTCTATAACAGGTAGAGTATTAGGTTTGGGTGATGGGTGGGTCAAACATCTTTATGGGGTCTTACGCTCATTAAATAATTTGCGAAGAAGTTCTCTAGGGGGGGGTCACTCCATATGAGGTCCTATTTGGGACAAGAATGTGGGTTCCTGATGTAGAATGTAAAGGCACAGTGGTGGAAAATAAACCCTTTGATATCAAAGATCGTTTGGCTGTTTTACAGGATCTAAATGAACTAAGATTGAAACAAAGCAACGTGTTCCTGAAGCAAACCACCACTGGGGAAAAACCAGCCGTCCCAGCAAGGCCTGTCTGGATCCCAAAAGTTGGGGATCTAGTCAGAGAGAAAATTGCAGACAAGAATGAATTTGGGCCTTCTTACAGACAACCAATACCTGTCCTAGCCATCCACAAAACAAGAACAGTACTTCTGCTGCCCCTTGCTGGAAGAAAGGAGAAAAGATTTGTGTCAATCGACCTCATCAAACCACACTATGTGGCCAATACTAAATAGTAGGCCTAGTGGACTCCGATCTAGTAGCAAACGCACTCCTCTCTCTACTATCCAAAGGTTCAGACTGAAAGACTCATCACCATCGAGAATTCAGCAGTAACAGATGAAGGACTATGCAACCATGCTATGGAACTCAACCCTCTTGAAACTCAAGTAACAGTTCGTCCAGACACACCTGTCTACAGCAGTGTAACACATGATCAACTGGTTCCAGCGATTTCAACGAATCCTGATGCAATACCAACAATTGACCGAACTGCTTCTGGCTATTTCATTAACTTTGATACGTTTTCTGAGGATCCAAGTGAGCCTGAAACGACGCCAGCCCAAAAAACTTTCAAAGAACAAGTACAAGACTTTTTGCATTTTCTTAAAGAGACTTATCTGGTTTCACCATGGATTGAACTACAGATTATTTCTGGAATATTTTTCTTTCTGCTTTGGCTAGCTTTAGTAATGACTCTTAGCGGGCTTGTGAATGGCAGATATATTTATTTGGACGCTGAAAGTAAAAATGTGAACTTACTTTTAAAACCACACAAATCATCCCATCGTGAAGCAAGAGACTTGTCAGCAGTGAACATCACCGCCGTTCCTATACAAGATGGTATAGTATTGGGACAAAACCGATTATGATATATTCGGCCTGTCGTAACTTTTGAAGATTCCACACTTATTTAAAATGTCATTAGGTGACTTTATTACCTCTAGTACCTATACTGATGATTGGGACATTGAGACTGTAAATAACATGATGTCTGATCTAGAAAGCTCTGCTGCATCTCTAAAAATTAAAGCTTAGATAGTTCATCAGACTACGAACAGCTTTATTGTTATAACCACTATGGTCATCATTTTTTGCATAAATCTGCAACACCTAGAAATGTGTATATGTTAAACCAATGGGAACATTGTCCTATACGACCAAGGGGCAGTTAAAAAACGTTTGCAAATAAGTTTCCATATTGTTCAGGATACAATACATCTGTTCCAGAAAACTTTTACTATAAGAATGTGAACAAAACAGAACAGAAACATATGTTAACTAATACAAAACAGATTTATTCTGCAGCCTTTATTGCCCAACTGTCTAGACAAGGGTTTGACTTTTGGAAAGACACAATCAACACAAAAACTGTCTGGGGTTCTAAAGTTTGGCAAGTGCAGGGGATAGAAGCTTTGTTTAGAGCCTGTATCATCCCACAGCAAATAATGTTTTGAATGACACTGTGCAACAAACGTCTTGCCTTGGATTAGCCAAGATCAAAGACATGAACACACCTTCTGTACCAACACCTGCAAGTAATAGCACTACACAGGGAGCGGTGACAGTAGACACAATACTACAAAACAACAGATAGAACCTGATTGGAAAAATGGTTGCTCTGGCCCACAGACACAAACATCTGTCAAGAAAGATTTCTGAATAGAATACAGGGCTTTACTATTAATAGGCCAGACCCACGTTATGTTCAATGACAGTATCCAGGGGTAGTAACAACTTACAGTGTATGAAAATTATGCCTTGATTGGCTACAGACATCTACACTCGAGGATGTGAAACAACACTTATGTTTACTTAAAGAAGGAGCAGACCGTAAGGATTTCTTGCTAGGACCAAGAAAACCGCGTCAAAAAAGTTTCATATATGTCGGCATCTATGCTGCTTATAATGAAATATGGACGGTTACACAAGCAGACGCTGCAGAAAGAATACGAGACATTGATCGTGTTAATTTAGAGAAATCTTTCCCTGTGGTCGACAATGGGTTAACAACTCTGTCATCCAGAATATATTCACTGGGCAACATTGTATCCTCTGCTATTGGCATACTGGAACAAGATTTAGCCATGTTACAACAAGGCCAGTCTCAAATATGTTCTATTATGTTATTAGGCTGGACGCTACAATCATTGCGTGCAGGCTATGTGCCTTGGCGTTTCATCAACACGTCGTCCCTGTTTACAGAATACAATCTCACTGATAAACAGATCAAACTGGCACAAAAGGGATCAAAGTATACAGTGCCGAGCATTAAAAAACTGGAAAAATTGCCATTTACGGTAGCAGAAAAAACAGCTACAGAATGGATCATTCATGGCAAAATAACTCTGCCTGTTACAACTTTCCATTTTCAGTATTACCTCAAACAAATGCAAGCAGGCAAATATTAAAGGTTGAGTAAAGAATACATTAAGACATCCTGGGATTTACCTTACACATACACAGATGTTGGAGTGGGGGTCGTGAAGTGTTTCCGAGCGGCACACACTGTGAAAATGCACTGAGCGGGTCACTCATTTGTCTAGATATTAGTTTACACGAGGCTTGTAACAGTCCTGTAGCAAACCTGTCCTCCCACCTGCAAGGTTCACCAGCTGCTACGTTTAATCCAACGTTTGGCGAACTTTCAAATGGAAGTTACCTCATGTTGAATGATCAGGGTTGCTGTGGCATGTTGCCAGGAATCCCATATCCTGGTAACGGTTAATTCCAGGGTCACTTGCTGTATGCAAGTATTGTTCCCCCAAATAGACACGGTCAGGGAGTCGCCTTTATGGCCTTCTTTGAATGTTTCTTCTGTATGTTTTGATACTTTAAGCAGAATGAAAGCCATGCTTTTAAGACAAACCGTGCCTTTGACCTCGGCCAAAGAAACCTAGGATCTACAAATTGCAAGGACTTCAGCTGAGATACATGCTTTAATAAGTACAAACAGCCCTATATATTTTGCAGAAATGATGGGACGTATCTTAAACATGTCTGATACGAGCGGTGTTGTACATGTATTTAAGACCATATGTTCAGGACTGTTAACACGCTTTCAGGCTGTCCTTTGAATCATTCCAAACTTTGTGCACTCTGTGTTTGGTGGTCTGCCACTAATTCTAGCACTCGTTGCAGGAATCCTATTTTTATTCCTACTACTACGCTATAGCAAGCCAGTCCACCGGCGCACTTCCAGCAACTTGGAGAAAGGTCTCCTAGAACAGAAGTTTCTGTCATTCAGACCAATCTGGCAAGATTGCATCTTACCTGTTCTATGCTGCCTGCTTTGCGGTGAAGAATGCATGTTAGACATCTGTTTAACACTCCCATCAGTCATGCCAGTCATGCCAACGGATATCGATACTCTGCTGGACCCGATAACAGCCCATGCTCTGTGTTGTCCCCAAAGGCTACCAATCCTGATGACGGCATTTGTTGAGATCTCACAGATGTAACATGCTACTGCTGAGGTACGAGATGGATCAACGGGCACACAGGTAACATCGGAAACGAACATTGCTACTTGCGATGCTTCAAATAAATGTACAGTTAATCTTCTAAACGAGGTATTCCAACTGTCACTGACACCGGAAGACTTTTTTTGTCTACAGGAATAGAGGATTTCATGTTTTCACCATATACTGACTTTGATTCGGCTCACAGTGTACCGGGACAGCTATGAATTTGGCTTTCATTTTTTCTAAAACAAAAACAAACATCGGAACTTTTCCTAAAATAGATTTTTTTTTCAAATTTTAAGTTTTCTTTTTTTGGCAAAGTAATCTGCTTATAGTAGAACTTTACATAGAGAACAGACTTCTTTGAACACTTGCAGGGACACATTGTCACCTTTATTCACAAAATGACATTTATGTACCATGTCGTGAAATGGCTTTGAACTTTTCTTATATAAATGTGAACCATTTCATCATATGTATATATTTATGTTAATTCATTTGGCATTTACTGTAAACATATGCTTAGAATGAAACTGCTTTAATATGTACAGCACCTTTGCGTTTCATGTCGAACAAAACGTTTTTTAAACTTTTTTTAGTATGCTTTTATGAATGTTTTTAGCAACATGTGGTACTCAATTTAATGTTTAGCAATTCATGTTTAGCGTTTAGTACAATCGTTCATTCGAAAATGGAGTGGGTGTTGTATTCCGTTATAGGTTTTCCTGATACATGTCCTTATATAGGCACAATTCGATCCCAGTCCTTATTTAGGCATTAGGCATGCTATCCAAATACAGGCATGGTCACCTACATCCGTCCACCCCCAACGTCACAACGAATTCTTGGAAACCAGACCCGTAAGTTGTTGGGAGTTTCCCTAGCCCAGGAATATTGATTTCTCCAAGAACTCATTTATTATGAATGAACCGCTATACCCTAAGGGTTCATTCATGATGTCTTCCTCTGCCCAACTTAACATCAATGCAAACATTCCTATGCCCCTTCCAGGTATAAATATACCTTCCCTTACAATGGCAGACCACGGCTCGTCTGCGCAGCTCGATACGGCTCGCCACGGCAAGTTCGGAAGAAACCACGACTTAGAGGAATTTGTGCCCCGGCCTGACGCACTGACAAGAAGCTTTCATCCCTGTTCGCAGAGAATCCAGCTTCCAGTGTTCTGACTCCCTTCGCGGGGTGTTAGAGTTCGAGACCCGGAAAGAGATTACAGACTCTCTCATTCTCAAGGTATGGAGCTGACTAGAACCTAGAGGCACTCTTGGAATACAAACTTAGCATACAAACTTAGCATACAAACTATAGCTTACCATACTATAGATTATAGCACCTAATTCTTACCTTGTACTACACTTAGGCTAGGTACACTGGGGTAGAACTAGTTAGACAACGCATCGTATGAGTACTCGCATCTTAGCCTGTGTTATTTATGTTTATGTATATGAATATGTGTCATAGCTAAAAGACAATGCTATTGCAGTATTATTTATTTCTACTGCTTACGCTGCACATAATATATCTCGCATACTGTCTTGTGATTGTAACAGCACATATCTCTTACATGAGAAATAAGACTGTTCAATAAATCCTTTTTATTGAAACACCCGTCTACTCTTTCTGTGTAACTCTGCAGAAACTAACAATGCTCGATTAGCTGAGTGAAACTGTTATCTATTGTTTCTGTGATTCTGAGAGTGTTCCGATTCTAAAGGGAAAAAAGTTGTCATGTTTATGCGGTTGCCAGAAACTACTCCCTTCTTGTGTACAAGGAGTTTCTAGTGGTCTCTGAGTTAGCTGGCACACAAAGTAATTAAGTTTAATATACTCGATAGGGGCATACTGACCTCAGTCCTATGCCAAACCTACAGTGTATATTATTCCAATGCGCATAGCCTATAAGGGAAATAGGAACTACACTACAAAGGACTGTCGCCTAATGGGTATTGTGGATTGCCAGTCGTAGCAGTCCCTAGTTAAGTGTAGGGGGAACAAGACCGATTTGCTTGGGATAAGACGCAGACCGGATGCCTGCCCGAAGGAGTACAGTGCCCGGAGACAGTGGGGACTGGATTGGGCTGGCTTCCCAAAGAAGAGTAAGACGTCATCTGCATACAGGGCAATTTTGTCTTCTTCAGAGTTGAGCCACTTCCAACGCCCAATGCGGTCGTCCATGACTAAGGATTTAAGTGTCTTTGCAGCACAGGATAAGCTAAGATAGTCTGGTTTTGATTAGCATGTTGTTGGTACATAGAGATACAGGCTAACCACTTTTTCATTTCAAACATTCCATGAGTTACTCTTTAGTTAAAAGCACTTTAGTAAATCAATGAAGACAAGATGTTTATGAACTACATCAGTATTTTTCTAAATCATCATCAGTGACTGTTGAAAACGTGCTAAGAGGGGTAGAACCCACAGGTAGTTTTGGGTTAGTGTCATCAGTCTAAGGGGCAGTGAAAGAGCAGAAATTTTGATGCAGATGAGGGCAAGGTTTTAAAATAGCTGTTTAGAGGGTACCTGGAGGCCAGTTAGTTGATTTGGGGTTACCATCTTTAGAGATATGACGATTTTCCTTGGTCGAGTTATCGGCTTCAGCAATGCGGACTTGAAAGTATTCTTTTTTTGCTTTAGTGAAAGTTTAGTTGTAGCTGCTGGCGTGCACTCTGTAAGTGGCGAAATAAGATTTATTTCAACGTTTTTTTCCCCCACACTGCCTTGAAATTTTAATTGGCGAAGATTCTCTGCAAAGTATTTATGGTCTTGATGGGGTTAGGGATTGTAGGGCATGAGTAATATACATGTCACAATCTTTTCAAGATGTACTAAGGTTTCCAAGGGTGCCTCCAAATGGGAGGTTATTGAGTCCAGAAGCAAGTGTGTGAAATTATCAGGTTCAAGTTTATATTTTTGTTGTATGTCTTGTTCTATGGCAGAGGTAAAATTAAGTGTTTAAATTGAACTCACTTTTGATTGAAATATTATTTAAAATGTGGTCTAGAAGTGGGTGGCCAAGATGGCGGTTCAGTAGGACGTGTGTTTCCGTCCTCCGGCCTCACCACTACATCCTAGTGTAATCGCCCCATCCCTGGTCCCCAAACAGCTATACGGGGACCGGAACGGAGTAAGAGCTTCCTCCAGTGACGGTACGAAAGAGACAGGTAGCTGTAGCGGCGCGCTTTGCCCCGGTTCCTGATCTGACCATGAAGGCCCTAACGAGGTGGGGGAACCTGCGGCTGCCGCGCGCCTAGGCGGACCTGCGTTCTGCCCGAGACGGCGCTGCTTAAGCCGGCCCCCAGCCCTTGCATTGCTAGTACACGGTCGGAGGGGCGTGAGAGGGCCTGTAGCTGAAAGAACGCTGCCCAGCACAATCTCCTGGCTGAGCCTCTGTGGACCACCCGCCATCTTGTCTCCTTCCTGGGCCAGACTGGGATTGCGCTCTGGGGAGCACGTGGTCCGGTACTTGTCATCACTCCCCCACTGGGCCTGGAAACAGATGGACGAGCACTTATTTACCTGGCGCAGCAGTTGCCCCCCACCAAGGCTGTAGACTTGCAGGGGAGTATGGCAGGTCTTTAGAGCGCCCGCCATCTTCTCTCCCTTCGGCGTGGACTGGTTCCACGATCTGGGAGCCGCTGGGTCTAGGACCTGCCGGGTACGTTGCACAGGGTACAAAGGAGAGGCCTGACCCAAGGACTGTCTGTCTCAGCGTAGGAGTGGACCTCTGCAACAGCGACAGATCTCCGGTGAGTGCTGCATGGGTCTTCGCCATTTTCATTGAGGGAGGGCCCGTGGCCATCTTTGAGTCTGCACAGAGTGGAAGGTCTGGTTGCAAGGCGGCCACAGCACACGCCTGGCACTGTCTGTGGGGGCTAACATAGATGATAATTGAGGGCCCCTCGAGGCCCCAGCGACTGTCAGTGGACACAGCCTCAGAGACTGTTGCCTTGGATAGGGGGAGAGCTGCTCTACTGCGGGGGGGGCTGGGAGAGGCAACCGGGCGCTGTACAGGCCACTTACTAGCCTGCAACACCACTGGGCCCTTAACTTGGCTACCGGCCAGAAAGGGCCTAGGTTCCTGCACAAGCCACCCGGCTATGGGGATACTGGGATTCGTAGAGCAGAAGAATCGCCCCTGAAGTATGTGGCCTGATTGAAGACGACACGTGAGCCTAGGAGTATTTCCACCGTGTACCTCTGGTCTACAGCTACATATTGACGGCCCGGTGATCCCACGACGTGGGCTCTGGCTTGTGTTCCGACACTGTCACACACCCGAGCCTGGTGGGCTGATGGGCGACATCCTAGCAGATCCCTTGTCGCCTCCCCCGCGAGTCCAGCACAGGATAATGGCGTCAGCCCGAGCGAAGAGGGAGACTTGCTATTAAAGCAGACAACTGGCCCTAGTGCAGCGAACACACCACCCCAGGACTCGGGGCTCCCGGAGCAAATAGGCGGAGCAGACGCGCCGGCCACGAAAGCCTTCATGATGGAGCTATTCTCTGCCATCAAAGAGGACATAATAGATTTGAAGGGCCAACTCTATGCTGACCTCAAAGAAGTCCGGCAAACGTAGAGGAAGTAGGAGAAAGGGTGACTGCCCTCGAGGAGCACGAACTACGTCGAGAAGAGGACTTGCTACAACAGGAAGTACTCCGGTTGCAGGATCAAAATCTGGACCTCTAGGCCCACGCAGAGAATGTGAAGAATCGCTCATAAAGGAATAATATCTGCATTCAAGCAATCCCATGGCAAGCAGAGGGAGATAACCTGTGATCCTATGCCCTGGCTCTCTTTGAGCAGATCTTAGGAGACGACGGCCCACAAGAAATTCAGATGGACAGGGTGCATCGCGTGGGCCTGCCCAGAGGAGGGAAGGCCCCCCCACCAGATGTGCTCATCTGCGTGCATGACTTACAGCTTAAGGAGCAGATCCTACGCAGGGCTCGAGCGGTCCAGCCGATTCAGTTCCAGGGGCACTCCCCGGCCCTCTTTCAGGATCTTGCAGCATCCACGCTAACCAAACGGAGAGAGTTCCGAGTGGTCACCGCCTACCTCCATGACAATGGAATTCCCTACTCGTGGGGCCATCCCTTTTGCATCATATGCAAGCACCAAGGGAAATTGCATCAGATCCGCTCTCTTGCTGAGCCTCTTGATCTGCTGGGGCTGGACAACAAGGTGGACGCAGAGTGTAGGGAGAGCTCCAAAGGCCGGGGCGCACAAAGACTTTCACTATGGCATACTGTTGAGAAACCGATGGCCTCTGAGAAACCAGACCCGGAGGAGATGGCGAAGGAACGGGAGGCAGTGATCTCCACTCTTTCGCAACCCCATGACCGCCCGTGTTCCACTTGAGCACCCCAGTTCAGCATATGGGGATTGATGTCATGGAGCAAGGCTGGAGGGGCTCCTGGGTCGATTACCTTTCCTCGCCCAGTGGAATGCCCTTCTGTAGTTCTTGGTTCGCCAGGTCCTCTGTTTAGTGGTCTTCCGCCAGGGGCCTGACCCCCTTTGGTTTTTCCTTGCAGACAGACTTATGTCTACTGTTCCTCCATGGGGTTGAGTTATGCTGGGCTGCTTTTTTATCTACACTTGTTGGGGTTTCTTTTAGGGGTTTCCCGTACCAGGACCTGTGCTTACATCCCCGCCTTGTCTGCCTACGCGCTCTCTGGCCCGCCATTTATGCTCTGCTCCCTCAACCCTATAGATGTGCCTTGCGTGCTAACCCCCATCGGTTATGACAGAGACCTCAAACTTGTGAGCCTCAATGTTCGGGGCCTGAATCACCCTACTAAACGTGCTGCAATCCTTTCCCTACTCAAACAGGCTGTTATCTGCATGCTGCAAGAGACTCAACAGCTTGCTAAAGATACTCCCCACATACGTTCACGGCGCTTCCCTCACCAATTCTGGTCCTCTATCGCAGCAAAAAAGAATGGGGTGGCAATCCTCCTGGGGGCTAAATTTGATGGCAAGGTACTGTCTACCTTCTATGAGTCCAAAGCCAGGGTTCTGGCTCTCCAGATTCAGTGGGGATCCACTGTTCTCACTGTAATTAACATTTACGCACCCAATACACAGCAGGAGCTCTTTCTCCGTCGGCATATTGCAGAAGGCTCGGCCTCCCCTGACTATGCATTGGTAGTGGGTGGAGACCTCAATTTGGTCATGGCCAACAACTGGGACCACTCAGGGCAGCGCTCCACGCAGGTGGGAGCTCTCTCTCCAGTGGGTAAGCAATGGTTGGCTGACTGCGGCCTTCATGATGTTTGGCGCCTTAAGCACGCAACATGCGCAATTACACCCACTCCTCGGCGGCACAAAAGACATATGCGCTTCTAGATATGTTTTTGGTCTCTAATATGCTTCTCTCTAGATTCAGTGACACCTCTATCACCATGTGCTCCCTCTCCGACCATGCACATATCTCTTTCTGTACGCCCTGACGGAGGCGGGCACGTCCCTGCCAGATGGCGGCTGCGCGTAGGACTCTTACACTCACCTGCCACTGTAGAAGGGGTTCGGGCTAAGATCTTAGCATACCTCCAACACAATGACACTGGTGAGACATCCCCGTCTATTGTTTGGGAAATCCTCAAATCAGTGATTCGCTAGGAATTCAGGGCTATTTCATCTGCTGATGCTCGGAGACATAAAGAAGAAGTGGCGGAATTGGAGGTGATACATAGACGTACCGAAGCCCGAGGGTGTGGCGGTCACTAGAGAAGAAGCGGATGCTTCTTAAACGCTTAGACCTTGACAGGACGGAGTATGCTCTACTTCGCCTCCAACATAAGTTTTATTTAGGTAGTGACAGATGTGGGAGAATGTTGGCACATAGATGCGCCAGACTATTTGGATTCTAGCAACTTTACTCGTCTTCCAAAGGCGTAGGCAGACCCCTTAGAAGACTCCATACGTCTGGACGAGGTTATCTCAACCATCTCTCGATTGAAGCTTGACTAATCCCCGGGCCCTGACGGTTATCCTGCCCTGTTTTAGAAAACATTCTGTCACGAATTAGCACCCCTCCCAATCCGCCTGTTTAATTCCTTCCTAGACAGCGGGCGGTTACGAACTCTATGAGTAAGGTGGCGATTTCCATCATCCTTAAGCCCAACAAAGACCCAGGGCTCTGTAGTTCTTACCGCCCAATCTTGCTGCTTAACATTGATGTGATACTTCTTACAGGCCTCCTGGCGTCTCGGTTGAATCCCCTAATGACGGGCCTAATTGATCCGGACCAAGTGGGATTCATTCCTACTCGGCAAGGGGGTGATAACACCAAGCGCCTTATCCATCTGAGGCAGTGTTCCCGGCTCCCAGGTAGGAGCTGTGCTTTTTTCCGTTGATGCTGAAAATTCGTTCGATAGAATATGTTGGAAATACCTCATTGACGTCCTGCGGGGCTTCAGGTATAGGCCCCGCTTTATTCAATGGGTGCAATGTATCCACCGTGCCCAAGGCATTTGTTAGAGTTAATGGGCTGTCTTCCTCCCCCTTTGAGATCGCCCAGGGTATGAGGCAGAGGTGCCCCCTCTCGCCCCTCTTATTTGCACTTTACATGGATCCCCTCGCACAAAAAATCCGCGATCACCCGGGCATTCAGGGTCTCAAGTTCAGAGGTGACTTCCACAAGATAAGCCTCTATGCAGATGATGTCATCCTCTCCCTCGCACAACCTCATTCCTCCCTTCCCCCGCTGGTTGACGAGCTTGAGTCCTTTGGTCGGCTCTCCGGTTTCATGGTCAACCGAAGCAAGTCCCAGGTCCTCAGCTTGTCCTTGCCGCAAATAAAGGTGGAAGTCCTCAGGCAGACTCTTTTCCTGCACTGGTCTAGCAACCCTGTGCCCTATTCGGGCATTCTCCTGGCCCCCTCGCTCCCACGTACACTGCAGCTGTACTACACAACCTTAGTGGCTCAGACTCGAAAAACGGTGGACCGGTGGACTAAGCACAACTTACCCTGGTTCAGGCGCATTGCCGCAGTGAAAAGGACGATCCTGCCATGCATACTATACCTATTTCAGACCCTCCCGTTAGTTCTGCCACTTACAGCTTGCCATGAATAAATTCAATAAGAAAGCACACCTTTTGGTAGCGCAGCTGTCGCGCCCCAAAGGGAATGGAGGGGTGAAACAGCCTCTAGTTCACAGATACCTCCAGGCTGCGCACCTTCGATACATGCAGGAGTGGAATCGCCCACGTTTAGAGAAGCACTGGACCTTTATGGACCAGGCAGTTGCTGGCGTGAATGTCTGGTGTGACATCTGGCTTACCCGCTTGTCACGTTCATGTGGCCTGTACTCCTCCCCGGTCACTGCAGCAACAATGAAGTTGCTGGACGAGGTGGCACTCTCGAAAGGTCTTACCATCTTTCCCTCCCCGATGACGCTGATGGTGGACAACCCGGATTTTCCCCTGGGAGATAAGACTGCATTTGCCGTGGATGGACGACCACTCGGCTCCTCTCTGACGAGCCGAGTGGTCGCTCCCAGTGCCTCTGCTGAGACCTGGTATCGTAGCGCTGCGTTGCCTCACAAGCTGCTTTTCACCTGTCTGCCTGTGCCTAGCTAGCGCTAAATATCTTTGTCGCTGTATTTTATTTAACTGTGCTGTGTTTTACGTGATCTGCGCATCAGCCTTCAGCGCTCCGCTCATTGCCTGCAAAGTTGCTTTTTGTCTTGCCTGCTTGTGCCCAGTTGCTATTGGACTCATTGGCGCTGTGTTGTGATAGTTTCTGCTGTTTTATCGTGGTTTGCGCGTTGTGCTCCGCTCTGTTCCCCCCCTCCGCCTCCATTTTGTTTATTTGTTGTGGTCGTCGTCCTCGTGTGCCCGCCCCGCCTCCCAGCTGAGACGCCCTCGCCCCTCCCCCTCCCCCATCCATATATGACAATAGTTCCCGCGCGCAGCGTTTACGCGCAGCGACCGCGCCCAATCCGCGCCGAAGGTGCGCCAAAGGTAAGCCCGTCTACGCCCGTCCGCGCCTGGACCGCGCCCAGCGCCAGACCCCCTGTCCCCGTCCCTCCCAGCCCCCCCGCATTACCTACGATGCCGCCACCCTCCTAGCCCTTAACCCCGGTCGCGCTCCCAACTGCGTCCGAGCCACCCCTGGCCAAACCCATGGACCTTTCTCCTGCTACTCCTGCAAATTCATCGGCACCGACAACATCTCCGCCACGACCACACCACAGATTCCTGACCCCAACCACCTACAATGCATCCTTCTCAACACCCGATCAGTCCACAGGCACGCCATTGACCTATGGAATCTACTAGACACCATCTCTCCAGACGTCGCCTTCCTAACAGAAACATGGATGAACACTTCCTCCGCCCCAGACATCACCATTGCCATCCCGGAAGACTATAAGATCACTCGCAAGGACCGTACCGGCCACACAGGAGGAGGAATCGCTATCGTCCATAAGAACTCCATCCGAATCTCTACCAGTTCTGACGCCAACCTCGCTAACTCCGAACACCTTCACTTCCAGATCCACATCGACCCCAAGACCACACTCAGAGGCACCCTCCTCTACAGACCACCAGGACCCCGCGCAAAATTCAGTGAAGACATCACGGACTTCATCACTCCTCATGCGCTCCCCTCCAAAGACTACATCCTTCTGGGAGACCTCAACTTTCACCTCGAAAAGATCAACGACCACAACACCGCCACCCTCGTGGACAACCTCGCCAACCTCGGACTTAAACAACTAGTCACTTCCCCCACCCACATCGCAGGTCACACACTCGACCCCATCTTCACATCCAGCAACCATGTCTCCTTCAGCCACACCACGGACCTCCTCTGGACTGACCACAGCTGCGTTCACTTCACCTACAACAAGCCGAAACCCATCAACCACCCCCAACCTACCCTGCAAAGAAACTGGAACAAAATCACCACGGACCAAATCTCCGCATCACTCCATCGAAACTCCCCAGCCCTCTCTTCTAACGCCAACGAAGCCGCCACCAACCTCACCCTATGGTTATCCAACACCGCCGACACCTTAGCACCACTGAAAAAACGTAAAAGAAAACCTGGCAGCAAGAAAGCCTCATGGTTCAACGATGATCTCAAGAAGTCCAAGAAACTCTGCCGCTCCCTAGAAAAGGCCTGGAAAAAAGACCCAACCACCAGCACCAAGGACGCCTTCAAAAGCGCCATCCGCACTCACCACCAACTGATCCGAAAAGCCAAGAAAACAGCATTCAAGGATCGTCAAAGAATTCTCCAATCCCTCGGCCAACTCCAACGACATCACCCCCTCCCAAACCCTCTGTGACTCCCTAGCCTCTTTTTTCCACAACAAGATTGCAGACATCCACAACAGCTTTGACAACCTTCCCGGAAACCAACCCACCCTACCATCTGCTGACCATCTTCCCCCCGTGAACACCCTTCACGCCTGGAATCCAATTTCCACTGAGGACACCATCCGCCTGATGAACTCCATCCACTCAGGATCCCCCACAGACCCATGCCCTCACCACATCTTCAACAAAGCAGACACCGTCATAGCACCGCACCTCCGAGACGTCATCAACTGCTCCTTCAACTCCGCTACCTTCCCAGAAATCTGGAAACACGCTGAACTCACCGCCCTTCTGAAAAAACCAACAGCGGACCCCACCGAACTCAAAAATTACCGCCCCATCTCGCTTCTTCCATTCCCGGCCAAAGTCATCGAGAAAGCCGTCAACAACCAGCTCGCCGCTTTCCTCGAAGCCAACAAATCCCTCGACCCCTCACAATCGGGATTCAGAGCAAAACACAGCACTGAGACCGCCCTCATCGCAGCAACTGACGACATTCGAACTCTACTGGACAATGGAGACACAGTCGCCCTCATCCTCCTCGACCTATCTGCTGCATTCGATACAGTCTGCCACAGCACCCTTCTTCAGCGCCTCAGAAACATCGGAATACAAGGAAAAGCACTTGATTGGATCACCTCCTTCCTCTCCGGAAGAACACAAAGAGTCCGCCTCCCACCATTCAAGTCCGAGGCCACTGAAGTCATCTGTGGCGTACCACAGGGATCCTCACTCAGTCCCACCCTCTTCAACGTATACATGAGCCCCCTCGCGGCCATCGCACGCCAACACAACCTCAACATCATCTCCTACGCTGATGACACCCAACTGATCCTATCACTCACCAAAGACCCCAACACCGCCAAAACTAACCTACACGAAGGAATGAAAGAAGTTGCCGAATGGATGAAACAAAGCCGTCTGAAACTGAACTCAGACAAAACAGAAGTCCTCATCTTAGGTACATCCCCCTCTGCTTGGGACGACTCCTGGTGGCCGGAAGCCCTCGGAAAAGCACCCATCCCGACAGACCACGCACGGAACCTAGGCGTTATCCTGGATTCTTCACTCTCAATGAACAGACAAGTCAACGCCGTTTCCTCTTCCTGCTTCAACATTCTCCGCATGCTCAGAAAAACATTTCGCTGGATCCCCTCCGAAACAAGGAAAACAGTCACCCACGCTCTGGTCACGAGCCGACTGGACTACGGAAACACCCTCTACGCAGGTACCACCGCCAAACTCCAGAAGAAACTCCAACGAATCCAGAACGCCTCAGCCAGGATCATACTAGACATCCCACGCAACGAACACATCTCTGGTCACCTTAAAGACCTCCACTGGCTACCCGTCAATAAGAGGATCACCTTCCGACTGCTTACCCACGCACACAAATCACTCTACGACATCGGACCAGATTGCCTCAACTCTCGACTGTCCTTCTACACCCCCCCCCGCCAACTACGTTCTTCCAGCCAAGCCCTCGCCACTGTACCTCGCATAAACAAGACCACCATGGGAGGCAGATCCTTTTCATACCTGGCTGCTAAAACATGGAACTCACTCCCCGCTTACCTTCGCCTCACCCAGAACCACCTAGCGTTCAGAAAGCAGCTTAAAACGTGGATATTTGACAAATAATCCTCCTCCCCTTCCTAAGCGCCTTGAAACCCTCTGGGTATGTAGTGCGCTATACAAATTTTGTGACTTGACTTGACTTGACTTGATGGAGGGAAGTGGGTTGTAAGCGTTTGGGCCACTTATTTGATCGTGAGGTCCTCATCTCGTTTGATCAGGTTTGACAAGACCTTGACCTTCCTAGCCCTCATGAGTTCTATTATTTGCAACTCCGCCACTGGGCTACCTCAAAGGGATATCTGCCACACATCTCCCGTAAGCTTACCCCCTTCGAGAAATGCATAGCAAACAAGAAAGATGATAATCACCTCATATCAGAACTTTATGTTCTCCTCACTCAGCACACAATGAGGAGCCGCTCTTGCGGCCAACTCCGGTGGGAAGAAGAACTGTTGGGCCTTCACAGACAAAGAATGGGACAATATTTATTATAGGGCTCACCACACGGCATACAACACTGCAGGGACTAAATCCACATTCAAGGTAGCATGTTATTGGTATCTCACACCAGCAAGGATCCACCAATGGGACAAAAACCACACTGAAAAATGTTGGCAGGGTTGTGGCTTGACATGCTCTCTTGCACATCTTCTTTGGCACTGCCCGAGGCTAGAGCTCTTTTGGGAACAGGTACTTAATGACATTGACTCAGCATTTGAAACAGAGATCCCTCGGTTCCCAGCTTACACTCTGCTAGGGCTATCGAATCCACTCACCTTCCCATTACGGTCAGTTTGAGGCAGGCAGATGGCATTGGCAATACTGGCAGCTCGCCAGGCGATCTTAGTCCATTGGGGTACTCCTAGGGTTCAAGATCATATAACATTGCTCCACAGGCTCTGGCTGACCCTTGCCATGGAGCTTCTCTCGCTGGTTCAAAATCCGAAGAGTGAGAAATACGCAGAGCTTTTTGCTCCCTTCATAAAGTTGCTGTCGAAGGACCTCCGCGAGGATACTTGCCCCAAACTCCTGCAAGTGTTACGTCTAATACCATCAACTGCGGAGTTGGTGACGTCCCGTCTGGGTGAGAGGGAGGGCCAGAGGGTGGGCATGGTGGTAGGTATGGGTTGCTCTGCGACCTCTGAAATCTTGGTACGTGTTCCCCTTTGTTTTCCTTCTCCTTTGGGGGCGGGTGGGTGGTTTTTCTTTATTTGTTGTTAACCTTTCTAGGTGGGTGCTCGTTTCTGGACTGACGAGGTCCATGACAGAGTATGCTGTATCTAATTGCTAGATTTAACTCTGAGTGCTGCCAGCCTCCGGGATGTTGAGTTAATGCAGTAGTATTCTATTCTCACTCAATGCCTTATTTTTTTTTAGTCGCCAGCCCCTGTGGTTGTAGGTAAATGGCTGTGTACAAATGTCGAGACACCTACCAATTAACTCAATAAAAAGATTTGTTCCATAAAATGTGGTCTAACCAAAATAGCTGCTGTGATCTAATGAGACAAATAAAAAAAATCATTGAAAATAACCAGAAGCAATGCCCTCCTGGAAGGATTGGTACATTATTCAGTTGGGAGAAGTAGAGAGTGTCAATTTCTTCAAAGATGTTTTGACAGTACAAGTTGGAAGGGTCATCTGCCAAGACAGTAATCAATGGGCAGATTATGCCAGCTATAGCAGTGTGCATCTATTGACATACTAACGGGTAGTAAAATGCACAGAGGTGTAACATGGGTGCCATGGAACCTAGTAAGGAAGCAAATCTCACGCTACACACTAAACAACACAGTAGACCACCTTCCTCTCTCTAACGTCTACCCTCACCCCCTCCTCTTTGGCTTTTCTGTGCATTTGTTATACCGTATTTGGCTTATCCCCTGTTTCTCACCATAAGATTTTATTTATTCCCCTGCCTTCCTTTCCCCTCATCTCCTGTCTCTCAGCCGCCCTCTTCCATACTTATTTTCAGGATGAGAAGAGCGCTTTGCCTACAGACTACTGAGGGAAAATAAAGGGGAGAACATGTAAAATGCTTTTGGTGTGTGTATCCCACACACGTAGGAGGCTGGGTGGCAAAGCCATAGTGTGGGCCCTCCCAAATGTCAGTAGTAGTTAACCAAATGGGGATTCATATAACAATCACATGACCAACTTGCAACACTATACTTGCAATGGAATTGCTCAGTGCTGGATATCCCCAGAACATACTCTCACATTGCCATTACTGACGATTTTCTGGGGTCAGTAATAACAGAATATGCATCCCATCCCTAGGAGGGATACATGTTTTAGTCGGTTGATTAAAAAAAGTGATTGTTAGATGGGGTGGGTGACTACCCACCTCAAGGAATAATCACAGCCTTTGTCAAGGTGGTTGTATGTCGATACAACGCGGGCTTTTACCCCGCATGCCATTACAACACGGGGATTACAACAAAAGTCGTTACAACGACTTTCGCTGGAGGGCGCTGGATCGTGGAATAGTTTCATTTTCTATTCCAACTCCAGCCTACGTTGACAGTAGGGAAGGTGTTGGATAGAAAATTAAACTAGTCCCTATCCAACAGCGCCCTCCAGCGAAAGTCGTTGTAACGACTTTTGTTGTAATCCCCGCGTTGTAATAGCAGTGCGGGGTAATCCCTGCGTTGTTATGGCTGTTCTCCGTCAAGGTGAACCCTCAAAGTCACTAAATTAATCTGAGCTCAAATGCCTGCTATCTATGGCAGAGAGCAGACAGTCTTAATTTTTAGGCAATGTGTGAAGTATCTATGCAGTACCAAAACAGTAATAAAGTAAAAATGCAAAACAATAAAAGCACTAAACCATATTTAAAAATTAGAGTAAAGTTGAACAAATAAACTTAAATAAAAATGGCAAAAATCAATCGGGAAAAGGAGATATGATTTTTTTTTGATAATCAACTTTATTGGCATTTTGAAAACAACAAAAGAAATTCATTGGCAGCAGCTCGACAAGTAATAGATGCAGTGAGGAAAAATCAGCAGTGTACATTACAGGTATTAGAGCAAGTCGGTCCGACCATGGTTTTGGCAAGAGACAAGGCATACCTCTGGGTTCACGGTGGAAGCAGATTGTACCATTTCCCCCAGATCTTGGAGAACTGTGCTGGCGAACCCCGGGATTCGAAGAGGGCCTCCTCCTGGGCCCCACATGATTTATTTTTTAATAACTTGATTGAGCATTTTGGTTTAAAGAAACATGCCACACACATAGCAAGTTCATCTTATACATATTATTGAAGACAAAAATTTCAGTAGGAAATTGGCACAGATTCATACCCCTGGATCGCACAACAGGGTTGATCCAGCAAAGTCCAACATTGTTCTCCAATTTATGACATTTAATAAAATTCCCCCCAGTCAGATTTAAACATTATGTTTCATGCAAAATATATAACAATGGAAAACACCAACGAAGTAAGAATGTGTCAGATTGATGATAGGCTTGGCAATCGGGAGAGTCAGGCTAAGTCATCCTTTTTTTGTTTTTTTGTTTTTTGATTTTTGAAAAACCTTTATTGAACAAAAGTCAGAGCAGACACAGTACGAATTGCAGTATCAAATCACTTTTGCATATACAGCAGTGGACACAGCAGACATTGCATAACCCAGTGATATCGGCCAAAAGATCTAAAAAGAAACACCTCGAAAACAAATGTGGAAATAACCTCCGGAACCCCCGGGGGGCTCACCACCTACAGGGATTAGGCAGATGTTTAGACAAGCCAAGCATTTACAATGCAACGGTCTCGCCTTTGTAAAAGTTAGAGCTATTGGCATTGTTAATGACAACATTTTTATTTATGTGTTGGTTTTGAAAACAGATAAATAAATGGCATTGTCATTTACAATGCCAATAGCTTACTCTGTTTTAGATTTCTAATCACAAATGTATTTAATCACCTAAACCACGTATTCTAATCAAGAGGTGGTCAATCTTGACTCCTGACTGATCACGGGTAATGACCCTATACTGCTAAATTTCCAGGTATCGGAAAATCCAATAATTGTCTCTAACCTATAAATATACTACAGAAAGCTGTGCAACTTTAGTTAATATTCTATGTAGGAAACCTGCGGACTTGGCATTCTCTCGAACTGCAGAGCAAAAAGCAGGGGCAGAAAATACTTTGAAGACACCCTGCACCCCCAGTCTCCCCTCTTGTAGCATGCATGGCGAAACTGGGTGTTAACATGTTTTGTAACAATGAACAAGCTGAGTATGCTCAAATATGCTTCTTACGAAAATGGCTAATTACTGTCTGAACTCTGTCAATGTGAAAACATATGCTGCGCCCGAGATCTCAGATCCCCTTTCATTGCTGTCCGCTTCTTTCTTTATCAGATACCAGTCCAGGCAGCCTCATACCAGCTCAATTCTTTACACTCGAGTCTGCTGCATACTCGCTTAGGAGCCACTCGCGAGAATTTCACTTGCAACAATGACTGGGTGAGGACACTCAACTCACCCATTACTGCACTCAAATACCTCACGAGGAAGAGAGGGACGGAAAGTGGAGCCAGCAGTCAACAAGCAATGCAGCAGCCATTTTAAAAGCAGAGTACGTTGCTTTCTATACTTTTATTATGTTTTGTCCGGCAATGGCACAGCTGATCACGTGGCTCGCTCAACATTGACAAAGGGAGCCCGATAGCCTTTGCCAATGCTTGCTGTGTAATAATGACTAAAACTGTGTGAAAGCGGTGCAGCTTTCAATTCTCCGGTTTCTAATTATTTAACCAACGTTAAGATTCTTATTTGCTTATTGCGTGCACTATAGATGTGTATAAATTTATTTTTAATATATTTTGCGTTTTCCATCACACGCGACTCTGCTCTGCTCGATTCCAGCCTTTACTGCCCATTATGCAAGGTAACATTGATCCGCCGCAACATCCCCAATACTTGACAACACCTGTGTTGAGTGAATGCAGCACCGCCATTTAACGCATCGCTGCGCGAGGAAACATCTGAGCAGATGGACGCCGTGGCATACCCCTCTCGGAGTCCATCATCCCGCCCGAGTCCCTTCAGCCCCCATGTCACTCCTCCAACACTCACCCCAGCTCTGCGCCTCCTATTCACCCTCCTCTCCGCCTGCAGCACCCAGCCCATTACTCCCGGCACGCAGCAATGCTCTTAAATTTTCCCAAATCCCCACTTTAGCCACCAAACTTGGACATTCACTCCATGACGGCTCTTCAGCACACTCGCTCACCCCTGTACCGTCCAGCACTCAACCCCTTTCCGCTGCCCCCATCCTTTCAAACTTCCCCCTCCCAGCCCCCAACCGCCTCTCATCACCTCCACAGATCCTATCCCATACACTCACTCCGCGGCCACCGGTGTCGGACACTAACTTCGTGTTTGGCTTCCTCCTCCTCCGCCCTCTTCCTCTGCAGGCCCCGGTCCGCCAGGGTCTTCAGGTAGGCCCACACCTCGCTCCTCGGCCTGGGGGCCCAAGCGGGCCCTGAGGGGCCTGGAGCGGCCCGGAAGAGGTCCAGGCGGAGCCGCTATGTGTCCCGGCTGCCTCCATTGAGCTGTGTCCAGGCTCAACCTCGGCCGGCCCTCGCAGGCAACAGCTGTGCCCCCTCTTTCTCGGGGTTGGGGGGTAGTTGGGGGAGGAGTGAAAGGGCTTTGATCACGCTGTGTCTTCTCTTACCGTAAGGTGAGCTGGAAGTCAGTCGGAATCTAAAACCCGGGAGGGTCCATGCAGCCTCGAGAACAAACACCAGTGCTTCTCTTCTAAAGGTCCCTAATCCGACCAGACTGACTTTTCAAACATTAGTCCCAGTTCCAACATGGATCCAGTAAAACGTCCACAACTAGTGATGTAGAATGCAAATCGACCTTGTCATGTCCTGCAAAACCTTGGATGGGGTTGTAATTTGCCCAGAAGTGAAGGGGTAAAAGACTGTTGCATCTATACAGCAAACTTCATCTCCTAGCGGAGTTCCTCTTTCAATAAGGCCACGACTCATAATAACCAGCATATGCCTCCTACAGCGTTTCACTGCCTCCCCTGGGGCGGGACTTCCGCCTTCTGCGGGAAGCCCGCGCCCACAAAGTGACTGTACGAGAAGGGCAGAAGGCGGAAGTCCCGCCCCAGGGGAGGCTGTGAAACGCTCTAGACACGTAGGAGGAGCAGAGGCCGCCGATGCAAGTGAGGGAATCCCCGCTGACGGAGCCTGTAGCCCAGTGAGTGGGGTGGGTGGGGCTTAGTTGTAGGGTGGGTGGGTGGGTGTGTGTGTGTGTGTGTGTGTGTCTGCGTGTGTGCATGCCTGTGTGTGCATGCGTGTGCATGCATGTGTGTGTGTGCATGCGTGTGTGTGTGTGTGCCTGCGTGCATGTGTGTGTGTGCATGCATGAGTGTGGCTGTGTGTGTGTCTGTGCGCGCGCTTGAGAGAGGCGAGAGGCTGACTTGCTGTTCACAGTTTCTGGGAAGCGGGTTCACAGACCAGAACCTGCTCGTGCACCGATCTGTACCACTTGGAAGGCATCACAACCACAATAGGTCTCGCTGACGACAGCGCTTCGCGCTGCAACACCAGACAAGATCTAAAAAAGGGGGGGGCAGAAGGTCCCCGAGGATACGGAGCGCCTGGCAGGGTAGGGGAAAAGCAGGCTACTGGCCAGCACCGGCGGCTGTCGCGGACCCAAGGCTGGCGGGGAGCGCGGGTGAGGCAGCGCCACTAGAGCGGGGGCGGGTAAGCAGATAAGCAACAAAGGGACCCCACATGTCGACAGGACGGGATCTTGCAGGCATTAAGTCCCAAAATTCAGACAGGAGAGTGTGACAACGAGAGGCATCCTCCAACCAACTCTCAACCCTGGGAGCAGGACGGCGGCCCCAGCACATGGCCACCCGTCGCCTTGCGAGGACCAACAGCATTGCAACGAGACGGCGTGAGACATCAGGGCAGGGCTTGACGAAACCGAGAAGGCACAGGGAGGGTTCCGGACTCAACACCGCGCCAATAATCTCGGAAATCGCGGAGCACACCGATCGCCAGAAGTCCGATACCCTCGGACACAGCAAGCTAGATGAGCAAAATCCGCAGCCGGCGCAGCACAGCGCATGCAGTTATCACCAGGTAGAATCCCGAGTTTGTGAAGCTGCACCGGGGTTCGGTACAGCCTATGCAAATATTTGAAGTGAATCAAACGGAGACGGTAGTTAGGCTGTGATGTATTCCTATAGGTACTGTATCGATTCCCCTATTCCTGACCCTGGTTTGGTTAATAATTAACTAGCAGCCATCCAACGGTGCAAAAACCGTTATCTGATTAAGCCACACCACGGCACAGAAGCGCGTTATCTGATTAGGTCATAACGCATGCCATCTAATTAGACAAGCGATATTCCTCCAGCCCCTGATAAGGCATACGGAGTTCTCAAAACAAATCAAACCTACAGCGACCTGGGAAATTCCCATAGCCATTGTTTTGATTTCACCGAGAACTTCAGCAAAAGAATGTGCGAACGAGCCCGTTCATATGACATCCTTATTGACGTATATATGTCCATCCTTACGTCAATCTCGGCACCTTTCAGGTATAAATATTACCGACATTACCTTAAGCAAACACATGCGGTGGTGACGAGATCGGAGCAGCGAGACGTGCTGAGGAGCCCAGCAGAGAGCGAAGCCCACAGACGCTGCCCCGCCTTCCTGACGTGCTGAGAACGAGACGCTGCCTTTCTCCTGCCGAGAAATCCAGCTCCGGCGCTTCCAATCAGCCCTCACAGGCCGCTGGAATATCAAGACCTGGGATAAGAGATACCAGCCCTCCATCATTCTAGATCTCAGGTACAGAACTGAATAACCCCTTGCAGAGAATTCTCGAATCAGTCCCTTGGCAAAACAAACTTAACTTAAACTGCTACTTATCTACTCCCGCCCACGTATTAGGCTTAGGTCAGGTACATTGGGGTAGGCGTGGTTAGAAGCACCAGTTGAGTACGATTAGTCAAATGTATATATGTATGTATCTATTTTATCCATTTTAAAGTATCATATGGCTCAGAAACATATCAATGCTTTTACAGTATTATTTTATAATTCTGTCTCTACTGTATGCACTTTACTTAACTACAAGTATTGCAATAATAGCGATTCATTTCTCTTGTATGAGAAAAGAGACTGATCAATAAATAACATCTTTTATTGAACCACGCCCATCTCTTATTTCTCTACAAACTGGTGAAACTAAGAATGCACGTACTGACTTGAGTAAAATAAGTTGTCTTTTGTTTTCACACGACTCTAGAGATACACTCTTGATTAGGGGAGAGCAAAGTTGTCATGTTCTATGGTTGTCAGAAACTAAATCCCTTCTTGTCTATCCAGGGAGGTTAAAATCCTCCTTGCCTATTCGAGAAAGTTTCTAGTGAACTCTGAGCTAGCTGGCAAACACAAAACTTTTAAGTCTAATATCGTCGGTAGAAGACCTAGTTAACCTCTGCCCTAGGTCTATACTATTGAAGATATTATTCCAATGCGCAGAGCCTATTGGGATAATAGGAACTACACTACATGGCGCCCAACGTTTGGATAGGCGATAAAACTAACGCAAGACATTAGAGTAACTCAGTCGTGCTTTTTCACACAGAACCCCTTTTTTCCCATAATACTCCAAAGACGTCTGGAGTGGGTGAAAGGTCATATCCGCCAAACCTCGCAGGAGGAGACTCCTATGTATGGTTCTTGGTTTATTCAACGTTGAAGGATACACTGTTCCAAAATATTGTGCATCTAATCTTTATATTCCGTGGAAACTTGATCTGCAAACAAACAGAATAACCTTCATGTCAGTAAAATGTCAGACACTGAAGAAGAAAGAGAGACAGCTAGACTAGCAGCTGAACTAATAGCAGCTGATAATACTCTGCTACAAAATGACCCGGATATAATACTCATCCCGGTCAACATAAGAAAATCTATAACTTTAAAACTTATAGAAAATGGACTGACACCAAGAGGTGGTACAGTCATATTCGTAATTGAGGCACACGAATATCGGCAGACAGAGGTATTCTATTCATGGATAAACTTTCCAGCAGCAAACGCTGTAACAAAGGACTTCCACTATTACAAAATAGAGGAACCTCCTAATGAGTACACTCCTTTCGAGGAGGTGGAAATACCACTCAAATTCCAAGAGCATCTGCTCTTGTTTAATGGCGCCCTAAAACATAATAATCACATCACCAGGCTCGGTCCACTAGGTAGACCAGGAGCAACGTGGCCGGTCCTAGCCGGATACACACCACATCCAGACATTGAAGAAATGCCTGCACCAGAACTTTTAGCACAGCTAAAACAATTAATAAAAATACATAGACAATTAGTCCAATATGTAATGCGGACTTCAACAATCCAACCAGCAATTAAAATTCCACAGCTGACCAGTCATCAGGGGAACACAAATAAAATTACACCACAGAACATACAGTCCTGTCTAGGTAAGGTACCCGCAAAACGGGAACAAATTCCTTTCTGGCTAGCACAAAAAATAACTCAAATAGAGGCGGTGTTTCCAGATACCACCCCTGTTGAGAAACATAGGATTCTGACTATCTGTCTTCCAATGGGAATCGCACCACATGTGGAGGATTGTGACACTTGGGGAACAGTCTTTGCTTCCATTTACACAAAAACACATGGTGTACCATCCATGTCAGTAATACCAGATGTGCTAAAACAGATTCAAGATGAATACGGTCCAGAACCCGCTTTAACTCTCGGTATGAAACTACTGAAAGACTTCAAGCAGGTCTCTGCAATATTATTAGCCAACATAAAGGGAGAAGCAGCAAATGTGGCGATTCGCCAGAGGTTAAAAGAGACAAATATAGCAGACCAACCATCGGAAATTGCCAGAATCATAGAAAAATCCTATGAAGAACTAGGAAGAGATAGTTTGGGTGGAATACCAGTGAAACCCCAACTAGTTGAAAGTCCTGAAAAGGTATTTATAAAAAATAATTTAAACACTCAAAAAAAGAGCTGGGATGGAAATAAACAATCCAATCCTAAAGAAAAAAGATTCCAGTCCAGAGGAAGGTCTCCTTGGCGGAGAGAAAGATCTCCCGACCAAGGACGCAAGTCTCCCCAACGGGAGCCCTCTGTGAAAAAATACAACCTTAGAAATAGGGATAATATAAAGAAACCTGATAGATATCAAGATATTGATACACGTCCCTCTCAATCTTTTCAGACTTCCTCGCAGAAATCGGAAAGAAGAGGACGATCAGAACAAAGGGAAGAGCACGTCAAGTCCAAAGACAAAGAACCTGCTCATCTGAATAAAAAATTACAATTTCCAAAAAAGAAGGTAGCCAGTATTAAAGTAATCAACAATGCCGAGAATACTGAGGACACAGCTGAAAAACGGAGAATGGGCTCAGACAATGCTAGACAGCGCAGCAGAAGTGAGCATAGCTCGCAAAGTCCTTATGAATCATCTGGAGACAGTGGACACGAATGAATACATTCAGGTGGAAACTGCAGATACCAGAGTTAGCAAACCTCATAAAATATATGAAATAACATTGCGTATAGAGGGGGATAAGACTAGAAAAATAAGGGGACTATTTTGGGATAATCTGTCCAAGGGCTATGACATCCTTCTAGCTGAACGAGACTGGCCTCCAGAGTTTGTCAGGGAGTGCCCACATGGCGAAGAAATAATTATGCCTGCCTTCTCAAACATATTCCAATTCATAAAAAATATACACTTGCAAGAAAGTGGGCAGTAGCTCAAGCCCCTGCCTTATATAAAAATCATGTGGGATGGGATGAGGACTCTCCTCCTCACAAAATCCAGTTAAAATCACAACCTACTGCACAGAGGTAGTACCCGATTAAGCAAGAAGCTAAAAAACAGGTAAAAGAGATCCTAGATCAACTTGAATACCAGGGGGTGATTGTAACCTGCACCTCACAAATGAACAACCCTTTGTTTCCTGTCTCCAAGCCAGACAATTCATATCGTCTTGTTTTGGACTACAGACACCTTAACTCATGTTGCAAAACATTTGCAGTACAAAACTCGCACAGTGCTGCACTAATGAATAACATAGTGCGCAAAAAATACAAAACAACCTTAGACATTTCTAATGGTTTCTTTTGTCAAAATATAGCACCAGAGAGCAGATATTTGACGGCGTTCTCAATAAATGGCACGCAAAAAAAATTCTGTCGTTTGCCCCAGGGGTTCAAGAACAGCCCAGGATTATTCTCAGCGAGAGTAACAGAATTACTACAAACATATGATGACGAGGCATTATCTTATGTCGACGACATCTATCTAACAGATGATGACTTGGATACTCACTTGAAAAGAGTGAACACCATAATACTTGGGTTCGCAGCAGAGGGTTACAAATTTAACTTTAAAAAGTCAAGAATTGCCCATCTTAACAGTCCTGTTTTTAGGATATGAACTATCAAGTGAAGGCAAAAGCCTGGCTGACAATTTCCTAGAGAAATGTGCTGTAATCCAAGCACCTAGAACACTAAAAAACTTACAATCAATTCTAGGCTTCCTAAATTTCGGAAGAACTTACATTATAAATTATGCAGAGAGAATTAAACCTCTCTATGATCTAATAAAACCAGATTTTAAAAGAATCAATTGGACTCAAAAACACACAGAAATTTTGAGATCTTTACAAACGGATATGTTAGTTAAAACAAAATTACAACACGTGACAACACACGCAACCTTGTGATTCGAGTCATCCCAGGAAGATGCGGATTCACATACCTGACCTCTAATGAGGGAGAGAAGGTACCAATAGCATACAAATCACATTTGTACACAGAAGCTGAAAAAAGGTTCAGCATTAAGGAAAACATTGTTCATGCGGTTCAAACAGCTGTAGAAAAAGAAAAATACCAAGCAGACGGTAGACAGGTTACAGTCAGAACAGCAGAATCAGCTTTTGAGGCATTAACAACACCATGTAATTTACCGACAACTGCACTAAATCCAGAATGGATACAATGGGTAAATTCTGTTGCTACAGACAAAGTAAAATACTATTTTGACCCGGAAATGAAAGAATTAAAATATCTAGAATATGAGAAAGAATACCCTCTGCCAATCGACATTCTGCCTTTACGACAGTACGCCTGTGTAATACATACAGACGGGCATGCTCAACCCTCAGTTTGGGGAGAGCTGGCTTACAAGGCCACATGCGAAATTGTAAAAGAAGTGTGGCGCGGAGGTAAATTAAGACCTCTACTTACAAAAACACACTCAGTGGACAATAATTCAGAACAACAAACTGAAATAATAGCGTTAAAAATGGCGCTAGATAATGCCGATCGTGAATTCCCGACACTTATTGTGTGCGATTCGTATTACTGCGTCAAATCATACAATAACGATTTACAGAAATGGATTCAAAACGGTTATAAAGATGACACAGGTGCAACAATAAAGCAAAAAGTGCTTTGGGAACAAGTAGTTATTTTACAGAAAGAACTACCAAAAACTCACGTGATACATTCACTGAGTCATCAGCGTGATGGCGTTCACGTTGCAGGGAATTCATTGGCTGAGACAGCCACAGCGGTAGCAACTAAACCGGCTTCCGTAGCTACAAAAAAGCGTACAGTAAAACACATTGACGGTGAAGCTGTGCTGGCGGTGAAAACGTCATCAAAAGGCGACTGCTCGGTGCTACCGATCAATTATCCACTCAATTATACATACATAATCGATGCAAACTCAGTCCCTTTTGCTCGAATCCCTGGAGTGGGGGATGGAGTGATTCCAAACACGGACAGGAGAGGCTTGTTAATAGCAGACGCACATATGGGTGAGGGTCTCAGACACCTTAAACAAAAAGATTCTCTGGAAGAATTACAATCAGTGTACTGGTGGCCAGGCATGAGCCTGCATCATCACATTTTTGTAAAAAACTGCCCAGACTGCAATAGAGATCGCAGTGGCGAGCGGGGAGGACTATTGCCATGGCATTTCACTCCAGATAAACAACAACAATAAGAAAGCCCCCATCATGAAAAAAAAGCGTTATATTAACATAAAAAGACTAATTTTCACTTATAATGTAGACCCCAGCGCTCGGCTGACGTCTGGACTGTTATAAAAGGATTTGCGAGTCTATAATGGCATATACGCTAGGAGCATGCTACGTTTTGACTAATGTATTCCTTTTAGCCTTCAAGCTTATGGGGAAGCATGGCCAAATGAGCATAGCATAGCGGGACTCTTCTCACTTCCTTCCTGAGGGATACGGGATGGTGTAAAGAAAAAAACCAAGACATAAAGCAATCTATAACGGAAAAGGTATTAGGTTCGGGTGCTGGGTGGGTCAAACATCTAATAAGTGTCCAACGTAGTCTAAATAACCTGCCAAGGAATTCTCTGAAAGGGTTCAGTCCGTACGAACTATTGTTCGGGACTAGAATGATGATCCAAGATCTTGATAGTCAGACTTCAGTGGTTAAAGACAAAAGCTTTGATATCAAAGATAGTTTGGCTATTTTACAGGACTTAAATGAAACAAGAAAAGACCTGAGCAACATAAAACTGAAACAACAGCCAACAACCACTGAAGAGAAACCACCTGTCCCAGCAAGGCCTGTCTGGATTCCAAAAGTCGGGGATCTAGTCAGAGAAAAGATCGCGGTAAAGAAGGAATTTGGGCCTTCTTACAGAAAAGCAGTTCCTGTCTTGTCTATCAACGGGACAAGATCAGTAGTACTACCGCCCCTTGCTGGTAAAAAGGATAACCGAGTCATATCCATCGACCTGGTAAAACCACAATCATGTGGCCGATAACAAACAGTAGGCCAAGTGGACTCCCGAGAAATAGCAGAACACCAATGTTTGCTACAAATACAGAGGCTCAAACTGGAAGACTGATCACATTTGGAAAATCTACAGTGAATCAACAAGGACTATGCAACAAAGCAATGGAACTTGAACCTCTTAAAACCCAAATTAAAACTTTTCATCAAGAAACAACAACCTATGATGATGTAACTGCAGACTTTGCTAATGAAACAAAGCAAAATCCAAAAGCAATTGGAACAATTGACAGAACAGCATCCGGCTACTTCATCAACTTCGATGATTCATCTGAAGCCCTGAGTGAAGCAAAGAAACAGCCATCAACAAAAACTTTTAAAGACAAAGCTAAGGAACTTTTTCAACAGCTGAAAGAAACCTATCTGATCTCTCCATGGATTGAATTTTGGGTGGCCTTCGGTGCATTTATCCTCATTCTTTGGCTCATCTTAGTACTATGTTTGGGACATTTCATTGAAGGGAAATATGCTAAAATGGACACAGCAAGCCAGAAAATCAACTTGGTCCTTAAACCACACACATCTTCACACATCGAGAAAAGAGAACTTTCTTCAGTAAACTTCACAGCCAATCCTATACCAGGCGGTGTAGCATGGGACAAAACTGATTATGAAATCTATGGTCCGGTTGAAATCCTGAAGTATCCACACCAATTCAAGATCTCATTGAGTGACTTTGTAAAACCAAGCTCATTTGCGGATGATTGGGACTTTGAAAGTATTAATGATATGATGTCTGATCTTGTGATGTCTGCTAAATTTACAGAACATGATTATTTGCAGGGTTCGTCTAATTATGATCAGATGTTCTGCTATAACCACTATGGTAACCATTATCTACATAAATCTGCTCAACCTAGAAATGTTTTAAATTATAACCAATGGGAACATTGTGCTACTCCTCCAAAAGATAGCTCGAAAACATTTTATGATAAATATTCATACTTTTCAGGGTTTAACACAAGTAATGCAGAAACATTTTATTTCAAATTGTCAAATAAGACAGGTATGAAGACCATGCTTACAAACACAAAATTGATATATTCCGATTCATTCTTTGAACAAATGAATACATTTGGGTTTGATTTCTGGAACAATAATTTTGAAACAAAAACTGTTTGGGGTACAAGAGATTGGCAAGTACAAGGTATAGAATCATTGTTTAGAGCCTGCATGATCCCAGAACAAATTATATTTTTGAACGACACTATTCAACAAACTACCTGTCTTGGCTTAGCCAAAATCAAAGATTTGAACAAACCGTCTATTCCAAAGCCAACAGTGAACAGTAATAGCTCTATAGATGTTGAGATAGACGTAAACCATATATTAAACCAAAACAGAACACATCCTGAATGGAAAAAATGGTTGATCTGGCCCACAGATACAAATAACTGTCAAGACAGATTCCTGAACAAAGTACAGGGGTTCACATTGACTAGGCCAGACCCTAGATATTCCCAAAGACAACATCCAGGGATAGTAACCACCTACAGCGTGGGCAAGGTCTGCCTTCAATGGCTACAAACGTCCACACTGGCTGAAATTAAGCAACACCTAACTTTACTTACAGAAGGTGCTGACTTGCGTTATTTCATATTGGGACCACGCAAACAGCGTCAAAAACGTTTCATAGCGGCCTCTATATATGCAGCTTATAACGAAGTCTGGAAAGTAACTCAAATTGAGACAGCAGAAAAAATACGGGAAATTGACCGTATTAATTTGGAAAAATCACTTTCTGTGGTAGACAATGGGTTAATGACTCTGTCCTCCAGAATATATTCTCTGGACAGCATTGTGTCTTCAGCAATCGATATAATATCGCAAGACTTACTGATGTTACAACACGGTCAGTCCCAATTGCGTTCTATTGTACAGCTTGGCTGGATGTTACAAAATTTGCGTTCTGGCTATGTGCCTTGGCGTTTAATCAACACAACGTCATTATTTAATATCTTTAACCTCACTGATAAACAAATCAGTTTGGCACAGAAGGGTGCTGACTATACAATTCTGAGCATTGAAAAACTTGAGAGATTACCATTGACAATGTCAGAACGACCTGTCATTGAATGGATAATACATGGAATAATAAATATTCCGATAACTACTTTCCAGTTTCAATTCTGCCAAAAATATATACAGGCAGGCCAGTATGAAAGGTTGGGTAAAGGATACATTAAGTCAATATGGAACTTGCCCTATACACACGAATGTGTCAGCAATAAAGGCCAGAAAGTGTTTCTCAGTGGCGATAATTGTGCAAGATCACTGAGCGGTACACTTCTGTGTCAGGGTATTAGTTTGCACGGAGCCTGTGAAGGGACTTCAAATAACCTTTCATGTTACCAGCTAGGCACACCTGCAACACGAATAGAACCATTCTTTAGGAGACTCTCGAACGGGAGTTACATTCTAATAGTAGATCGCAGATGTTGTAGTTTGCTGCCCGGAAAACCTTATCTCATAACTGTGACTAGGAAGGTCATGTGCTGTGAACATGTATTGTTCCCCAGCGATTCTCCAGACAGGGAGGCAAGGTTATGGCCCGATTTGAAAATTGCTTCTATTCGAATAGATACTTTAAGCAGAATGAAGACTGTGCTCCTACAGACGCCGACCAGGCTCACGTCATCAAAAGAAACATATGATCTCCAAGTTGCAAGGACAACAGAAGAGATTCATTCATTATTATCAACTAATTCCCCCATACATTTCGCAGAAATACTGAACGAAATCTTAAATATTTCTGATACCACTGGTATCTCCAGTGTATTTAAAGCAGTGTTTTCGGGTGCTTTAACTCCATTCAAAGCCATCCTGGGTATTTTTCCAGACTTTGTCCATTCCATTTTTGGCGGACTTCCTCTCCTTTTAGGACTAGTAGCGGGTATTCTATTTTTGATCCTGTTATTTCGCTATGGCAAACCATGTCACAGACAAAACACCTGCGACAAGGGAAGAAATGATCCTAGCCATTGGCTACCGGGACCGGGTAACTAAAATCCTTGGACTATCCCGGCTTAGAGACCTGAACATGACTTGGTTTCTTTCATTTAGACCAATGTGGCAAAGTTGTGTTATGCCTGTATTAAGGTGCTTGCTATGCGGCGAAGAATGCGTGTTGGACACCTGTCTGGCACTACAATCGGATGGGCCAATGGACGCAGATACCTTGTTGGGTCCGGTAACGGCTCATGCATTGTGCTGTCCCCAGCGGCTACCAATCCTGATGACGGCATTCGTGGAGTCTTCACCACTACGATTGAGGGGTAGTGAAGTACAAGATGAAAGCAGCATCGATCAGGTACGACCTTCAGTCAGCTATGCTGATCCAAAGATCAATGGAGGCAATCATGCTCAGGCTCATGAATGCATGGTAACAACCTTTTCCGAATTAGTGGAACTTACGCAAGAAGCTGTTGACAGTTTTTTCAACAGTGTAAATGATATGATGTTTTCACCAGAGCAGCAGGAATAACTTTGAGCAAACTAGCACTTGGAGTTCCCTACATGCTGAATTTGGCCTTCAACTTTTTGAAGAAAAGCGATATGAAAAATTTTTCTCATAATTTTTTTTCAGACTGCAAGAACTTTTTCCCCAATTCCAAAATATTTACGATTTTTGGGACACTTATCTTCTGCTTAAAGTAGACGTTATTCTTAGAGAACTAAATTTCTATTTTTAGGTAGTCACAAGACATTCGCTATGCTAGCACTGTTATACATAAATTTATGATTGTGATGAAATGGTCTCGCACTTTTTTTCTGTATTAAGAGCCATTTCATGTGTGGTTTTCGCATTTAGATTATGCTGAATTTTTAACATATGAGTAGCATTATTAGACTGCTTGTGCTTATAGTATACGTGACAGTACATGTGATTGTGTTTCGTATATTTTATAAAATCCAATTTTCGGAATGCATATAAATGTATTTTGGGGTGGTACGGTATACACAAACGCTACTGATATTCACTATGCCTAGATTTGTAAATATGGACATAGTCTACGTGGAGTGGGTGTGATGTATTCCTATAGGTACTGTATCAATTCCCCTATTCCTGATCCTGGTTTGGTTAATAATTAACTAGCAGCCATCCAACGGTGCAAAAACCGTTATCTGATTAAGCCACACCACGGCACAGAAGCGCGTTATCTGATTAGGTCATAACGCATGCCATCTAATTAGACAAGCAATATTCCTCCAGCCCCTGATAAGGCATACGGAGTTCTCCAAACAAATCAAACCTAAAGCGACCTGGGAAATTCCCATAGCCATTGTTTTGATTTCACCGAGAACTTCAGCAAAAGAATGTGCGAACGAGCCCGTTCATATGACATCCTTATTGACGTATATATGTCCATCCTTACGTCAATCTCGGCACCTTTCAGGTATAAATATTACCGACATTACCTTAAGCAAACACATGCGGTGGTGACGAGATCGGAGCAGCGAGACGTGCTGAGGAGCCCAGCAGAGAGCGAAGCCCACAGACGCTGCCCCGCCTTCCTGACGCGCTGAGAACGAGACGCTGCCTTTCTCCTGCCGAGAAATCCAGCTCCGGCGCTTCCAAGCAGCCCTCGCAGGCAGCTGGAATATCAAGACCTGGGATAAGAGATACCAGCCCTCCATCATTCTAGATCTCAGGTACAGAACTGAATAACCCCTTGCAGAGAATTCTCGAATCAGTCCCTTGGCAAAACAAACTTAACTTAAACTGCTACTTATCTACTCCCGCCCACGTATTAGGCTTAGGTCAGGTACATTGGGGTAGGCGTGGTTAGAAGCACCAGTTGAGTACGATTAGTCAAATGTATATATGTATGTATCTATTTTATCCATTTTAAAGTATCATATGGCTCAGAAACCATATCAATGCTTTTACAGTATTATTTTATAATTCTGTCTCTACTGTATGCACTTTACTTAACTACAAGTATTGCAATAATAGCGATTCATTTCTCTTGTATGAGAAAAGAGACTGATCAATAAATAACATCTTTTATTGAACCACGCCTATCTCTTATTTCTCTACAAACTGGTGAAACTAAGAATGCACGTACTGACTGAGTAAAATAAGTTGTCTTTTGTTTTCACACGACTCTAGAGATACACTCTTGATTAGGGGAGAGCAAAGTTGTCATGTTCTATGGTTGTCAGAAACTAAATCCCTTCTTGTCTATCCAGGGAGGTTAAAATCCTCCTTGCCTATTCGAGAAAGTTTCTAGTGAACTCTGAGCTAGCTGGCAAACACAAAACTTTAAGTCTAATATCGTCGGTAGAAGACCTAGTTAACCTCTGCCCTAGGTCTATACTATTGAAGATATTATTCCAATGCGCAGAGCCTATTGGGATAATAGGAACTACACTACAAGGCGATAGCTTCTTCGTCTGGCCACACCAGTACAACCAATCCGCTGGCAAGATTTCAACACCGAGGTCATTGCTCCAAGCCACTCTGGCACGATCAGAAGAAATAGGGGCGGACACCAAGGTCAGAGCATATAAGCGAGTCACCAATTTACGCGGGGACGAGGTCAAGTAAATGCTATCTAAGGCCGGCATGGTGGGAGGAGGCTGAGGAAAGGAAGGATGCAGCTTCCGACATGTGGCGCGTAACTGGTAAAAGAGAAGCGTATCCTGTAACCCAGAGTGCTCTGGTAGGGAATAGAAGGTATTCCCCCGATAAAGGTCTGCGATCGTCACCAGGCCCAGATGCCTCGCCACGGCAGACAAACTAGACGCCTGAAGTGAAGGAAAATCCGGGTGATCTACAATGGGTACGGTGTTAGCCAATAGCAGGGGGGCGCCGGAAAAGCGGCGGCGAGCTGACCAGGCCCAGCGCAGCGTCGCAACCGTGTCCACCTCAGTCCGAGGCTGCACCGCAAGTACAAAAACGTAGGGAGGACCACCATCTTCGCATCCGCAATACGGCCCGCTAAAGATAATGGGAGCCTACTCCAAGATGAAATTCTGGACTCCAGCCAGTCCACGGCACGACCAAAGTTCAATCTCCAAAGCTCATCTTGGTCCCTGCTGATCCAAACCCCAAGATAGCGCGTGGGGCCAGAGGCCCAAACAAAGGGGAAGTCGGGTACAAAGGGTAAAGTGGCGTCCGTCAGAGGGAAAAGGACAGACTTTCCCCAATTCACCTGTATCCCCGACAGTCCACCAAAGTGGATCACCTCAAGGACCAACGGACTAAGATTCTCCTGAGGATGGCGAACGTATAGCGTAACATCATCAGCATACATTGATACCAACAATGAAGGAGAGGAGAACCCGATGCCCCTGTGAGTATGGTGCTGTCGCAGCCTGGCGGCCAGAGGCTCCATTGCCACAGCAAAAAGCATGGGCGACAACGGGCAACCCAGACGGATGCCCCTCGCGACCGGGAACCGGTCGGAGATCTGGCCGTTGACACGGATCCTCACACAGGCCAAGTCATCCTTTGTGTTGGGGGGCATAACCCATAGATCTGAGGCCTGAAGTGCTTTGGACACCGTTCCCATTTTGTTATTGTCGTATGTAGGTGGGGAATGGACACCACGTTGAAGTGAATTTGGCCACCCTGTCCCTTACAATGGCTGTGAGCTTCTCCATGGCATAGAGATTCCATACCTTCCCCCACCTCTAGTTTAGTAAGGGTGCCTGTGGTTGCTTCCACATCTGCTCTATGCGCATTCATGCTGCTAGAAGTAAGTGAGAAAGAAGCTGCTGTGTCTGAGTTGATGTAGGGAAGGACCTATTCGCTCCAGGATCCCCCAGGAGAAGCAAAAGTGGATCTCCGGGCAGTGAAATACCAGTGATGGAGTGTATTGTAAGTAAGATCTCATCCCTAACTTTTTGCACACTGTGGCATGTCCACCTTGTGTGTATGAAGGTGCCTCACTCCACGCATCCCTTCCACCTTGTGTGTATGAAGGTGCCTCACTCCACGCATCCCTTCCAATATAGCTCTGAGCTCCCAAACATTTTATGCTGACGCACTGGTGTCAAATACCAATGTGAGGATTTTGAAAGAGATCTCTTTGTAATGGAGACATATGGAAGATTAGGAAGCCCTCTACCAAATTGCCCCCCCAACTTTTTTCTGTAATGCCTGTGGCTAAGTCTCTTTCCCATTGTTTCACATAGGCATGCTTCTCTACATATCTTTCAGATCAGGAGATTAAACCGTACATTGCTTGGGAAAGGGTTTAGTTATTTCACATCTCACATTACTTCACCTTATGTGAGCCATGTCCGTACTTTTTTCATATTGTGCGTCAAATTTTCAGTGCTGCGCATAAAAAGGATGCAAGCATATGACATACAAAAGGAGTTTCAAATTGTTGGATAAAGGACAAAGCTGGAAGATACTGCCTAAAGTTGTCTTTACGTAATAAGGGAACCAGAAACATTTTCCTCGGCTTATCATTCAGGGGACAAAAAAACAGAATAAGTAAAGTAGACTGAAAGGACTTTTCATGATATGGGCAAGGGGACAGCTGCTTCGTTGAGTGAACATTTGTAGGGTAGCCCATCATAAGTGGAATATAATTTAACCGAAGGCTTGACAAAATAAACTAGTGCTGTGAGTTCTCTACAAAAAACAAATTGGAAAGTGCACTGTGCGTTGCAAGAGGTAAAGACGGGTATATACCTATTGTGCTTTTATCTTTTTTAAAATCCTATCTGTCCCTCATTGCCTTAGCCAGGAAGATATATTTGAGCTTAGCCTTTCGAAGGCTAGCACACAGTTGAGGAGTATCTTTACTTTGATAACTTTATTTCGGTCGACGACCATAAAAGTGCAATAAAATATGTACACGCATAATAATAAAACATAAATACTTCAGAATTAAAAAGTTATTAAACTTTGGTTATCAAAGGAATAATAAAACAATAGTCCATTAGTCCATTATTGCTTGTGGATAAATACAGTTCTTCTCCGCCACATGCCAAATAAAAACAGAGAGACAGCAAAAACAATGGGAGGGGCAGGGTCATAAGTTAAGACTCTACAAGCATGTACGCAGTGTCTAAAACCCAAGTTTTTGCACAATGGGTCAATCCAGCACTTCCGAATTTCACTGTATGCTGGGCAAAAAAAGAGGATATGTATAATGTCTTCCCTGGCGTGATTACAGGCAGGGCAGTTAGCCTTCATCATTTTTGCCCATCTGGATGTGAATGCCCCGACCGGTAAGGAGCCGTGCCTCATTTGAATGTATAGTTTTCTTGCCAGTGGAGGCTGCACCAGGTCCAAAAACGCCTCCATCCTGTATTCAACTTTTGTTATGAGGAACTCAGAGGACAATCTGCCCAGGGAAGTAGAACAGAGTAGCAGTTTGAGGTTGTGTGATTTTACAGCTGCCACCAATACAGTCCTTTGCATCCTCGTACAACTGTCCTCCGGTGTATCCCAAAGTTGGGGGAGACCGATTTGATAGAGAAGAGTCTTAACATGTACCAACCAAGGTATATTCTTGTTTTTAAGCTGCCCCCAAATAGTATTGAATTCTGCTCTAAACGGTTCAAGCTCCGGCACAGACCGGAGCCTTCTCCAATAGAGCAGAGGTCGAGCTGCCACCAGGTCAGTAATAGGTTCCAGTCCCAGGTCCAAGCGTAATGGTAACAGAGGGGTACTTTGCGGAAGACCAAACAAATATCGCATGAAAGACTGCTCAACTTTCATTAAATTACATGTGTTAGTATGTCCCCAGAGCTTAGCAGCATATAGGGCTGCAGACCTAACTTGTGTTTTGTATATCTCTAGGGCAGGGGTAACTGGTTTATAGGTTGTGGCACTATGGAATCTGCCTACGCCACCCATAATCTGTGCAAGTCTCAGGGAAGATCTAGAGACTTGATGATCCCATGTAAAGTTTTCAGTCAAAGTCACCCCCAGATATATAAAGGTCTTAACTCGCTCGAGAGGGGTTCCGTTCAATGTAGGCTTTGGGCGAGTGCGCCTCGGGGGGTTGAAGATCATAAACTTGGTTTTCTCCA
Organism: Lissotriton helveticus; assembly: GCF_964261635.1. Lineage (NCBI taxonomy): Eukaryota > Metazoa > Chordata > Amphibia > Caudata > Salamandridae > Lissotriton > Lissotriton helveticus. The sequence goes on along the minus strand of NC_136057.1, from coordinate 1,404,909,974 downwards.
AGTTGATCTCCAAACCCCGCGAGGCGCAGAACGAAACAAACCCATCCAGAACCTGCTGGATGCCCGATGATGTCCGCGACAACAACAAGGTGTCGTCCGCGAACATTAGAGCGGGCACCATACCAGTAGCCAGGCGTGGAGCATCATTGTCCCTGACATAATTAAGTCTATCTATCAGGCCATTAACATACAAGCTAAAGAGAGTGGGGGCCAGTACGCAACCCTGGCGCACTCCCCGGGTAACAGGGAAGCGATCGGATAATTCCCCGTTTTTCCCACACCTCACCTGGGCGTAATTCCCAGTATGAAGTCGGATTAGGGCATCTAATAAGTAAGGAGGGAGACCAAGTTCCTCCAACACCGTCCAGAGCCTCTCCCTAGGGACCAGATCGAATGCGGCCCGCAGGTCCACAAAGACAAGATAGAGGCTGCCACCCTCTACTCTTGCAGTTTTCCAGTATAGGACCTGGAGTCGAAAGATCTGGTCCAGAGTCGAGACCCCTGATCTAAAACCGGCTTGGAGGGTGGTCAAAGTTTTGTTTTCCTCCATCCAGCCCAATAGTCTCTCCAGCAGGATTCGGCCCATCAGCTTCTGAGTCGTGTCAAGTAGACTAATTGGTCTGTAATTTGATGGGGCGAGCGGACAGCCCTTTTTAAAAATTGGAACAATCTCTGCACCCAGCCAGGTCTCAGGTACTGGGGAGCCCTGTAAAACAGCATTGAACAGGACCATCAGATATGGGGCCCAGATTTTTGGCTGAGAGCGAAAGAGATCTCCAGGGAGCTTATCCAGACCCGGGGCCTTATTCTGGAGCAGTTTCTCAATTGCCAATTCAACTTCCCTGAGTGTAATATTGTCTGAACCATGGGTGGGAGCTGCAACAGGGGCATCCTGTCTTAGTACTGTGAAATGGGATCCGGGTCCAGGACCCAAGACCTCCGACAGTCTACACCCGTGCAGGGCGTCTGGGGCCATGGAAATCTCGGGAACTTGGCTGAGGCTATAATTTTTGCAGAGGGAGATCCCCGGTCCCGGGGCCCCCAGCAGTCGACACTCGTGCGGGAGGTCCCAGGCCGTGCAGATACATGAAACCGAGAACCCGGGGCCCAAGGCCCCCGGCAGTCGACTCTCATGCAGGGGGTCTGGGGCGACGGGAATCTCGGAAGCTTGATTAGAACCAAGATTTTGACAGGAGGGAGTCCCAGTGCCCGGGGTCCCCAGCAATCGACACTCATGCGGGAGATCCCGGGCCATGCTGGCACATGGAACCAATCTCCCGAACCGCGGGGCCCCCGGCAGTCGGCTCTCGTGCCGGAGGTCCCGCGGCACACTGGCCCGAGGCTCCAAAACCAATTCTGGCAGCCCCTCCTGGAGCTGACACCCAATTTCCTCCAACTCAGGGCTTGTATAGAGTGACTTAAAGTGAGCCTCCCAGACTATAGGGGCAATATTCGCGACCCCAGTGTCTCTCTCACCTATCACTGAGGAAGTAACAATTAGCCAAAAGTTCTTGGAATCTTTTAGGAGTAGTGCCTGTCTGATCTCATCCCACCTAGATTCCTCCCACTCACTCTTTGCTCTAATGAGCACCTTTATACAGCAGTCTAGATGTTCTAATTTTAAGGGTATCCCTAGATTTAATTGCCTTGAGTAGGTCTTTCTTTGAGTTTTTGCATGCATAGTTGTGCCAGGGATGTGTATTATTCCGGCGTAACTTAGTCCCACTAACTGGATAGAATACATCCCCATGACTCTCAACTAGCTTTCTGTGGGTCTCTATAGTCTGCCCATGGGAGGTGGAGTTACCCATATCGCTTATCAGTGGAACAGCTATTTGATACATTTTTGCAAGACGAATAGGAGAGTCTAGGCAGGAAGGCCATTTGACTCTTCTCCTGTTGTTAGAAATAATGAGTGGTAGAACTATCGGAGTGGAATTAGAATCAGGGTTAGTTAGTCCAAATGCACCAGATTTAAGCATTAGGACCAACGCGTTGTGGTCACTATCGTGCCTTTGGACAACCTCAAAGTCTTTAAACTTGCCCCAGTGTTTGGCTTCCAACATGAGGTAATCAATGGTGGAAGTTCGATTTATCCTATTATAGGTGGGCAGGCCGGAACTTTCGTTATTGCCCCTTCCATTGCATGCCCGCAGAGACCTTGCAAGGGTCAGAGCCTTAATTTGTAGCACTAACGGTGTCCAAGCCTTAACAGGGGCAATACTTGGGGCTGGGATGTGCCAGTGCAAATCGACCTCATCCTCCTCACACAACTCGGACCCGCCCAATGGTTCGAACTGACAATTCAGATCGCCACCAAGAATGATCGGAGTTGCGGGATCAAGTGTCTGAAGGAAATGGTCGAGTGCTTGAATAGTACTCGATTCTTTCCCATTCACAGTAGGCCTAGAGTAGCTATTAATAATAGCCAGTGTAGATCCGCTAACAGATGTCAGCAAAACACATTGGATATCTGGCGAGTTTGTATCCACCTGTTCAGCCTGCATTCCCAAGTGTAAGCCTACCCATATGGCAAGGCCACCCGAAGGGCGGCCTTTCCCACCTGACACTGCAGGAATGTCATAGGTAGCAAAGCCGGGACTATCACTCGCCTCGAGGGACCAGGTCTCTTGCATCAAGCAAATGTCATGAGTGGTCATAAAAGAGGACCAGTCAGGAACAAGTAGCTTGCTCTTGAGGCCTGCGACATTCCACGATAGAATTTTTATACTCCCTTCCATGGCCTTAACTTTGTCCTTCTTACCCCCTTGTACTCTTGGTAATACCTGTTCCAGGCTCTGTTCTGGTCTTGTCTCCTCCCTCTTTGATGCATGGGGACAGGGGACCTCATAATTAACAGAGGATAGTGACTTTTCCTGTATTGCAACACCATCCTCTGAGTTACCCTCATTATGTTCTCGTGGGGGCGTACCTGACTGAATAAGTCAGTCCACCTCCTCGAGGACGCTATACCTGTTCCAATGAGGAGTATCATAAAGTTTATTTAGGCCCAAGGATAGGAGGGTAGTCTTTACATAAGATAACCAATGAATTCTTAGTGCATAATTTAACTTCAGACTGTATCTCAATACTAGCTGGTTCAATTTACTGTATCCCTCTTCCATACCGAATGCCATAACAATATGGGGGCCATTTTGATAACATCACTAATATATGATAACCCCAATTCCTAGTGGCTAATGTAATGTGAGCAGGCATGGGGTATAGCTAGTAATATTTTACAGAACATATTCTCTATACGCTGTAACTCCCCAGTTTTCTGCCATCCCCCAAATTGCAGCCCCATAGGTAGCAATTGTTTGCTTTGGCTAGCTAAATCTTCATCATTTCCTCGATGGGTTTTGAGCCTAACTTTTTTGAAAATCTGAATAAGGCAGCTATACTTTTTTCCATGTGGTTGGCTTTACTAAGTACCATGTCCTTCCAATTTAGTTTATAATCAAAATGAACACCCAAATATATGCATTTCTCCTATGGTGGATCTTTTCGTTTTTTTAGTGTCTTCCCCCTCAATAAGCACAAATGTCTTGGCCTTGTTAACAAATATATCTAAATTAGCCATAAAGGACGTGTACTTCTCAATCTTTGTAAAGAAGAATAGGAAGTGCACGTGACTTTTGCGTTTTCAGCCAATACATTTTCTAATCTGTTCGTATAGAGAGCGAATAAAAAAGGGGCAAGGACGCAACCTTGTCTTACCCCCTTTTCAGTGTTAAAAGATTTAGAGGATTCCCCTTGCTTACCATATCATACACTAGCCATTGCTCCCATATATAGTTGCGTTATAAATATTATTATCAGGAGTTCCACTCCCATGATCTCCATTATGACCCATAATTTACTGTGGGCCACATAATAAAAAGCTGCTGCTAGGTTCATTAAGGCCATACATAGATGGCCTTTCGTTACCAACAAATATTTTGCTGCCACTATATTTAAATTAAGGCATTGGTCAACTGTTCCTTTGCCCTGCCTGAAGCAGTACTGTGCATCTGAGAGGGTCTTATTTTCCTCTGCCCAATCTTCAAGCCTATTCAATAATAGGCGACCCATTACCTTGGCTGTAGAATCGATTAGGCAGGTGGGTCTATAATTATTTGGGTTAGATCCCTCCCCATTCTTAAAAACTGCATAACTATGAAGTCCGACTTTAGCTATGGAATTAACATTTGTTAACAACGGGCCCACAAATCCTTATTAGTTAGGAAAATGTCAACAGGCACCCCATCAGGCCCAGGGGCCTTCAGTGAAGATGCCTGTTCAAGGGGAAGCACGTTTTATCTCCAACACATCAAAGGTCAGATGGGGATGATCTATCGGGACCTGGCAAGCTACCTTCGTTGGTACCCCATCATTAGATTAGAAGATTTTACGATAATGACCAACCCAACCCTCCTCTAGATGCACATCTACGGATGGGTCCCCTGTGTCCCTTAAAATAGGAGCATTGAACACCTTCCAAAAATCTTTACTATCAATTCTTGCAGACGCTTGCCTTAAATTCTCCCATGCTTTGTCTCTTAGTTGTTTCTTACTATTTTTTCTGGCTTCTTTATACTTTAGACGGAAAATCCATACCACATGATTATCTCGTAGGACTTTATTCAAGGCTTTGTGCAAGTTTCCCAATGTCTTAGAACTTATCTTATCAAACGAGTGCTTTTTTGTGTGCTCTCTGGCTGATGATGGGGGGGGGGAGGTGTTAAGTATTGCTTAACCGCATGCGTGCGGGCGGAATTCCGCTCGTACGCTGAGATTTTTCAAAGCGCACTTTACGTGACGAGCTGGGCTCGTCATGAGCGTAGCAGGAGGCTACCTCATGACGAGCCCAGCTCGTCATCAGCGTCGAAGGGGTTAATGCCAATTAAGCTCTTTTCAAAAGCCCCTGATACCAGGGTCGGGTTAGCAGAATCAACTAAGCACAACATAATCGCTACATTTTTTGATATGCAGATTGTGGTTATTATATTTGTCTCTTCAACTGTATTCCATTTTATGATGTATCTGCTTTTTCTACATACGGTAGACTTTGGGTCCATCTTCTCCACTGTTTTACAATTCCCTTCCCAGCTTTAATCACAAGTGAGTGAGGCATGGTCACTGAAGTCTGTGAACTTACTTACTTAAAATATTTATTAAGCGCACTTATACTGGAACGGTTTCATGGCGCTAGACAGCGGTGAACCGTACCTGCATGTTTTTAATGCTATGTAACTTATTTTCTGATGTAATTATATAATCAATAAAGGATCCCCTGTCTGAACTTTCGAACGTTTTATCCATTATTCCTATCTGTGGGTTTATTTTGTTTCCAATCGCTAGACTCCATGTTACCAGTAGCCTGTCTAAAACATTCCCATAAGTATTGTGGCTAAAGTGTATAATAGGATCACCCTCACAATCTGTTACCCTGCAGATCGAGACTTCTACTTTCTGACAGCTCTTAACACTGAAGTCGCCCATCCAAATGAATTTCTGGGGTTTACAGTGCTGCTGACTAATTTAATTAACCAACCGGTCGACTTCTTCAGCCACTGACACCATATTGCTAAAATGATTATTATAATAATTTATAATTCCTAGATTCCAGTTGCCTTGCCTGTTACAGACCACAATGTGAAAATAGGGGGGACAGTTAATACATTTTAAGATAGTAAAACTAGCAGTATTTGCTATTAGGGTCAGTATACCTCGCTTTACCCTACCAGCTCTAGATGGTAGTGCCGGGGTTTGATAGGATCGATAGCCATCCAGAAAGAGGGACCACTCCTTCCATCTTTACTGGAAAAATATAAAATTGTGTCATTTCTTCTACACACTTGTTATTATCTTTTTTACTCTTGTAACCTGCGATATTCTATGATATCAGACTCCATTCTGATTTTCCCATTCTCTTCTGTCGCTGGTTGTTTTCTAGTACCCTTATTTCCCCCTTGTATCCCATTCTGGAGAGTCAAACACACCCTTCTAGGCTCTCCAGTGGAGCAAAGATGTTCCTGGTTTGTATTCTGGGAACAACTCTTAGAGATCGAAAACTAGCGCAGAAAGGGCCGCATCCCCTGCTTTCTCCTTCTGTATTCTCAGAATATCAAGTGGTTTATAAAAACATACCCTAATGGTACAACGTATATCAGGATGTTTGTAGAGCTGCTATTTATTAGCATTTTACAAAATACAATATACAGTACAATATTTTCTAAAGCAATTGCAGAAGCTTAATATTAATAAATACATAGTTAAAATAGGAAACTAATTCATTAAAACATACATAACATTATATCTGCTTGATAAATAGATGAACAAGCAAATGCTTTTTGAATATATATTAAGTAATACTTTAAGAGGAAATATGTGCGAAAGACAGAAATCTAAATGTGCTAAAAAAAATACTAGCTATTATAATAAATGAATCTTAAATATTCAATATTCAAAGAAAAATATTAAAGGTAAATAAGATTATTAAATACAAAAGAGAATAATAAAATTATATTTATATATATATTTATTTATATATATATATATATATATATATATATATATATATATATATATATATATATATATATATATATATATATATATATATATATATATATATATCCATCACGTTCATTTACCCAATGAGGAGACGCCACACAGCAGAAGGTTACAGCCTTTAATGTGAGGAAGCCAGTTCGATGAAAGGACAGCTCAACTCCAAACATGTAGAGCCCAACGCGTTTCGAGCACTCCCTGTGCTCTTGTTCACGGGCAAAGTAAAGGCAACGTACAACGGCTATCAGAGGGAGCCTTGATAAGCATAGCAAGTCCCGCCCTGTGAGGCGTAGGCCAACAGGCCTGATGGTACTTGTAGTTCCCTTCTGAGTGTAATCCCAGTGGATGCCGTGGTTTGCCAAATTAAAATCAGTGTTCCCCCAGTGGGTCAGGTTCAGACTGCCACTTACATCGCTCAGTGCATGAAACGTCACTCACACCGGCCCTTCTGTTCCTCGATGTCTCGAAACTTCCGATCACCAGGTCCATTTTATTCGTGATATGATATATATATATATCCAAAAAACCTCTTCAGCAAAAAAGAGCAGAAGCCACAGCTGGGAACAACATGGAAGCAGTTTATTTCCACAAAATCGGCAAATACATTTCGGCATAACGATGCCTTCCTCAGCGCCACAAGTATTCAGGGGGTTTTCATCAACGCACTGATGTTGTCCTGCTGCCTATTTTGGCCAAGTGACCCAGGCTCCGCCCCTGATGTGAAAAGCCCACCTGTTGCAGTTCTTGGCGTAGTCCCGAACTGCAACTCCCAGGATGCAGCGCTTAGCTCCCAGGTAGGTGAATGCATGGAATATCAAACCCAGTGGTCGGGCGGGAAGCAGGAATTACCTAGATGAAATCTAATTCCCTTGCTTGCTGTAAAAACAATGCGCCTCCTTGAGTCCCCATACCGCTTCAGCCCCGAAGCACAGGTACAAATTTTAGCGGGGGCTATATATATATTTTACTTTATAAAATGATTGTGCTGTTATAATATAATATTTATATCCAATAAATCTCCTATCTATATTATTTTTATCTGCAACAACATATCTGAAAAGGGCAATGAGGCATAAGAAGGTATAAAAACAGTATCAAAAGTAGAGAAGATAAAAGGACAGAGAAGCAGATATAAATAGATTCATGTGTTGGAGTATCCAATACAGGGCAAGCAACGCAGTTTATTATAGAATAATCACTTGTTTGCAAAAGAGGATCTCAAACTTGTTTAAACATATCTGTCTGGTCATGTAAATTATAAATGACTCTCTCACATGAGGCAGTCTGAATCATAGCCACCAGCAAAGACTCTTGAGATGGTGGAATCGGAGACTTCCACTGTGTTAATATACATATAGGGAGTTGAATTAAAAGGTCACCCACTAAACATGGTGTATCGAAATTGAGTACAATACAATCCCCTGCAATTGTTTTTTCAGGTGGGGCCCAACGAGGGTATTCTTCTTGCCGCAATGAGGTGTCCCTGAACAAGCGAACCCGTTCCGGCGAACTTATTCAGTCAGTACCAAGCTTTGCCCATTAATTGCTCAATGGACTTTTGTTGTGAGAGCCTTAGCTTTGGTACATTAACCATTATTATAATATATAGGCACTATGCCAGTGGAAGATTTAGATAAGGGATCAAATACCCTTCTACTTGCTGGTATTCACATCTATTGCTCACCCTTTCCTCCCTCTGTCTTATTTCACCTGCCCTGTAATGCTCATGGCTTAATATGGGCATCGTGGCTTGGGTCATTATCAGTAAGCCAATAGAAATGGAGGTCATTGGGGGTGTTGTTAGCCCAGGCTGATGCGAGGAGCCACAAAAGACCATCCAGGGAGGCCGGGGAGAAGGCCTGTTCAACCTGCACCCAGGGTTTACCGTTAGCATCGTGGTTCCAGTCTAGGGAGGTACACGGCTGAGTAGCGAGGTTGTATGAGATATGATTTTTTTAAAGATCTAAGTAGAAATAGCACAAGAAGGGCCAATGATTTTAAATGGTCGCAGTAAACTGGGATCTAGGCGTGATTTGAGGCTGACCGCAAATAACAACAGCAGCCAGTCCAGGTCTAGTTGCCACCGGTCAGGTGGGTACTGCCAGGAAAGGGTCTGATGCAGCCTGTTGTCACCCTGTAGCCACACAGTTCAGCCAACTGAACTTTGCAGTCCATTTCTTTGTCCTGGGATCAAGAGGGAGGAGGTCCATTACTCCAGTGCTCGCATCAGGTCAAAGACAGCAGTCATCTTCTGATGTTCTGCAGGTCCAGAAAGTGTTCTGAAGTGGGTTCCTGAAGGTGCCACATTTATACCCGGCACCTGCTAATTGGTGGGGGTGACTCCTGGGCACTCCCTAACCAATGGGGCAAAAGTTCCTTCCTGGGGCCAGTTCCACCCACTTTTTAAGTACTTCCTGTTTGCTTTACTGCAAACAGGCCCCAAATCCCATGTGTCATTTTAGGATGCGGAAAAAAGTTTTTGGTCTCACTGTACTTGGGCGCTGTGGGTGTGTTTGGGCGAGTGTAATCCTAATGTCCCACATCTAACACAAAACTCCAGTTTGATGAAGGATGGCACTGTACCCACAACAAACCCTGAGACAGATGTCTGGTAGGACAAAAGCAAGGTCCTTTAGCAACAATAAAGAACCCACAGAAACTGCCTTGGCATTCTGTTCTGAAGTGCACCACAAGGATTACACATGGCTTAACAGACCTGTCAAGCAGGATTTTACACGGTTATGTCAAAAGAAAACTTGCAGTTCCCTCCTTGCGTATTCATTTGAGCTCAGGGGAGTCATCTCTGCCCTTTCAGGTCAGACTATTATTTACTCCTGGGAGGCATTTCACACCTGTTTCATACCTATTCAATCCTGACCACAGACTAAGAACTGGCAGAGGCTTATGCCAATTAGCCTTCTGTCAGTTCTGGCAGGTAAAGGTTAACTTTCTAAGAGTTACTTTTCTTAACCCTTTCCCTGCTCATGACGAGCTCAGCTCGTCATGCAGTACACTGGTCGTGTGCTCATGACGAGCTGAGCTCGTCATGAACAATGGAAATCTGAAGACTTCAGCAACGAGCGGGAATTGCTGTAGCATTCAAGGTGTTAATATTTAGTAAAAGTCTGACTTCACCATTTAATTCGATTTTATATGCCTACTAAAAATTGTAGTTGAATACTTTTTCTTGCTGGTCTTATTCCCCAGGTACAATATTAGTGTTTTATCTGTAGCTTGTATGTTTTCTAAATAGGACAACTAGTCCTGTCACAGTGAAAGTTGTTTTTTTTGGATCTATTCACTGTATTGTAATTGTATTGTAATTGCATTTATATAGCATTTACTACCCCTGACGAAGTGGAGAAGTGTGGCTCAATGGTTAGAGCGACAGACCCTGATGCAGAGGTCTAGTCCGGGACCAGGGTTCAATTCCCCGCCTCGGCGGGTCTTGGGCTCAAAATTCCACAGACCTGATAATTCTCGCCTCGGTGCCTATTCCAATCATGGAGTCCCACTCTGCAACTCTGGGCAATAGCTTGCTTAATCTCCACAACGGCCCCCACAACGCTAAGGATGCCTGGCCTCCACCTTGGGGGTGCCCAGGAGTGGACACCTCACAGGGAAAGCCAGGATGGGTTCCACAGCGGTATTCGTACAAGCGCCTTGAGACCCTTGCGGGTGAGTAGTGCGCTATACAAGTATCAATTTACATTTACAAGTGCTTTTTTGGCGAGAGGCATGCTACTCCGGTACCCATACACGATTAGTGGTGAATTAGTATAGTGAAATAGGAAAGTAATTTGAGTGGTGGATATGTTAATCAGTTATTTGGATTGAGAAGGATGGTGGAGGGACAGAACAGTGAAAAGGGTTTGCATTTATATAGCGCTTGCTACACCTGATGAGGTGTTGAAGTGCTTTTTTGGCAAGTAACACGCTAGTCTGGTACCCATAAAGGATTAGTGGTGAATTAGAATTGTGACGTATGAAATTAATTTGAGTGGTGGACATGTTAGTCTGTTATTTGGATTGAAAAGGATAGTGGAAGGATAGAAGAGGGAAGGATTTAAAATGTTGTTTTTTTTTAGCTCATAGCAGTCGAGGGACGCTTGGGATGAGTAAAAGGGAGATGGAGGGGGAAGAGTCAGAGAGGAGGGGTTAGAAAGGCTTGTTTGGGAGATCTAAACACCTGTAATTTTAGATATCCATCATGAAGTTGTAAGTAATCAAGCCTGTCCTCGAAATTCGAGAAGAATGTCTGTTAGGTTAGCAAATAAGATTCTTTCACAGGCTAATAAGTGAAAATTATCTACTTTCACATCAAACTGCACTCATGAATGATGGAGCAACTGGGCTGCTTTACAGCCAGTGTGAGAAACTACACTAAAGGTGATGCTTACGTGCCATTTTATTCATGATATGATAACATTAATTTCTACACAACCCACTTTTCAATGCCTTGAATCCTACCTTGTGGACTGCAAAGCCTACATGGGGTGGCTTATTCATCATTATCATTATCATCATCATCATCATCATTCATTTTTATTCGATTGAAATAAAACAAATCATAAACGTTCATCAAAACACAATTACAATGATATCTGAGCAACATTCACCCTCAATGAGAGGAGAAAAGTATACGGCATTTCATACACAGGAATGAGAAACTCCCGATAAAAACCATGACACATAAACACAGACAGAAGGTGTACTTAAGAATTCACGGTAAAGTAAGGCTGATCGAACTTGCCTAACGTTCTGTGCTAAAAACAATGGTTGAATATATTTAAATTGCAAATTAGAGACTTAAGGACATATAAAAACAATGTGCAAAGTATCAAACATAGCAACAAAATCAAACAAACAAGGTGGAGACTCAGAAGGCTTGTACCAGCCCGTTAACAGCTGGGGGAAAAGGTTCAAGCGAAAATAGGTCAAAAGTTGCCTGTGGATTATACACTGGTATTGTTTTGTACATGCAGATTATGAGAATGTCTGTATCCGTGTGGGTCTTTTTGTCCATGTGATGCTATTTTCAAAAACCGTGATAAAAATATATATTCGGTCATTTCAAGCAGCAAATATAATTCAATAGGATTCAGGGATTTGAGCATAGTATAATGCATTAGAGATTTTTTAAGCAAACCATTTGTTGTCCTTTTTCCCTCGGCATGTTGTAAACATGCTTTCTTAACCCAGGTAATACCAGCCTTAGAAATTGAGTTTGGATCAGGGTATAGCTCTAGTTTATTTTACATAATTTAACCAGGGAATGTCAAGTCCATGATCCAGGTCAAGAAAATCACTTAAAATCCTTCTGTTAAACACAAATTTTTTCTCTGTCCAAATTGACAATTATAGGGTGAACTTTTTTAAAAAACTTGGTCATTTTTTGCAAAACAAATAAAAAGAAAAAACATTGATAATGCAGTTACCTGTCACCTCCCATGCCCACAGCCAACTACTATGTGGCTCATTTAGCAAACATCTCTGTGCCGTTACATTGTATTAAATATGCATGTTACATTTGTCATCCCTAATTGCGTCTCCCGCCAGCTGCAGCAAGTTGCATTACCTAACACAGACTACATCACATAGCTCACTCATGTGTCATATGGACCCCCTGCCAAAGCACTCATGTATCATGCTCTTCTGGCCGTCCCCTTTGACAGGATTGTCTTTCATGTTCCCCTGTTGCATTAGATATTACCTCCGCGGCTGCCATATGTCCTTCGGGTGTGATGCCGGGGACTGGAGTTCTGCGTATAGCTCACTTGTGGTGTCACAGTTAACCCTGGGCAGGTAACTCTGCTCCGCCAGTGGAGTTTGCAGAGATTTGCCTAATCCGCGCTCCGTGGCGAATGCAGAGTAGGCAAAAACTTCTCCGTAATAAGCCACTTACCTGTTGTCTGCCGCCTCCCCTGGCTGGCCGCTCTCCGTCCTGCTCCTCGCGTCCTTCTGTAATTAAAAAAACACTACGTTGTACATCTGACACGCGTGCACCAGGCATGCTTTGTACAATCGGGATGTGATGTGCTATCCACTGCTGTCTGCGATTACCAGTGTGAGTGGCGCGAACTCCTGAGGCTTGATGGGATAAGTGGGCATGACGTCCCTGAATGCCCTCTGTATGCGAGTCAGGGCAAAGTGTTCCATAAAGAGGGCTGTCCAGAAGCAAGAGTCTTCTGTACAGGAAAACGCATGCCATTAGGGAACAGATCTCCTATAGTGCTTATATCCAAGCTGCTCAGAGTGCGTTAAGTCCAGAGCCAGAGACAGCCATGGGTTGGCGAATATTGCCAGTGCAGAGGAATATAGTGTCACCCCTTGTCTTCCTGAATAGTTTTTGCCATGCCCTGCAGGTGGTGGACAGTGTTTGGATGTCATTGGCGTCTTGTGGTATCTCTACCGGAAAAAGCATACTCAGTGGGGTGGGATTGGCTAGATCTCTCACTGGCTTAACATAACACATTCGTGCATCAGGGTCGTACCAGTGCCAGGTGTAGCCGCATTGCGCCACTAGGTAATACAATTGCACATCTGGTACCCCGAATCCTCTCCTGTCGTAAGGCAGGGTAATCATGTTCCAGCTTACTCTTGGCTGCCCCGCACCAGTTTTATTAATAATGTGCAGATCTGTTTAAAGAAAGCGCTCGTGAGCGGGATGGGTATTTTTTGAAAAAGGTAGAGCAGCCGTTGCAGCACCACCATTTTAATAATGGATATCTGCCCAGCATGGACAACAGTAGTTTAATCCACCGCTCCACCTGTGCTTTTGTCCACCGCCGGGCCATAGTTTAATCTCAGTACCTGTTCTTTGTCCCTATGTAGGTATATTCCCAAATACTTAGTCTCAGACTCATTCCACTGAAGTGGAAATTCTCCACAAAACCGGTCCTGCACTTCCGTCAAGGGGACCACCTCAGATTTGGCCCAATTGATGTGGAGGCCAGACAAGGCTCCAAACCACTCGAGGTTAACGGAAGGCACCCTCACATATAGCACCATGTCATCAGCATACAGAGTCACCAATACAGGCCATGTTTAAACTGAAGCCCCCTATGCATGTGGTCTTTTTGGAAATGGCGTATAAGTGGATCCACTGCGATTATAAAAAGTAACTGAGATAACGAGCATCCATGCTAGGTGCCTTGAGTTACAGGAAAGGGCTCCGTTATCGTGCCATTAAACCGGATGTGGGCCGATGGCGTGACGTACAATAGTTTGACCAATGCAGAGGAACCCTTTGGTATGCCCATCTTTTCCAGCATAGCATGAAGGAAGGGCCAATCCACAGAGTCAAACGCTTATTCTGTTTCCAAAAACGTTGCTACTGCCGGAACTGTCAGGCCTATTCTATTGACTCCAGAGAAAAAGGTCCTTAAGTTTAATGTTGTGGATCTGTACCTTATGAATCCGGTCTGGGCTGGTGCTATGATTTGTTCCATGAGTAGGGCCAGTCGAGTTGCCAGCATCTTTGCTAATATTTTGTAGTCTCAAAGTTGAGTAGTGAAAGCGGGCGGGAAGAACCACACTTTTCGGGATCCTTCCCGGGTTTTGGTATCAGGATAAGAACCGTCTCTCTAAACGGGTGGGGGAGGATTCCTTCTTCTAAGGCTTCCGCCTACGCCTCCAAGAGTGGGGGGCCAGTAACCTCTTCTAGGCTTAACAAAAGGCCCCAGAGAATCCATTGCGGCCAGGGGCTTGGGAGCCATCCATGTCCTCAATGGCTTGTTCTATCTCCTTGATGGAGAAGGGTTCACTTAAGAATTGTCTGTGGGCGTTGGGAAGCCAGACCATAGCTATCTCGCCTAAGTACACCTTGATTTTGTCTAGGCTGTCAGTGGCTCTAGCTGTATAAAGGTCTGTGTCGCCTTACCGTCTTGGTCCTGTAGGTTAGTAATGTAGCCCTGATTGCAGTGCGGATGGAGTAGTCGCGTGAAAGTACGTCCCAGGCATTCCCCCTCTACATACCTACGGGCCTTTGCATATTTCCCCAGGTGGTGGGTTTCACGCTCTGCCGCCTCAGTGTACTCACCCAGCAGTTCTGTTCTGCGACTCACATAAGTCGGACTGTCCCGTTTCGTTCCTGTGATGTTCTCTCTATCTAATTTTGCGAGCTCTTCCTTTAATTTAGCAAGACTGCATCTCAGGTCTCTTGTGGAAATGCATACCCTCCTGATACATGCCTTAAAGGCCTCCCATAAGACACCCTGTGTTGAGACCGATTCTGTGTTGTGAGCGAAGAAGTCCACTATCTATGTGCACAATTCCGCCTTGAAGATTGCGCCTTGCAGCACCATGAAAGGGAATCGCCACTACCTTTCAAATCCTTCCTCAACAGGAAGTTGTAGTGTTAGAACCACTAGGAAGTGGTCAGATAGGGTGCGGGGTAAATGTGTTGCTGCTTGGACCCATGGTATCGCTGATCTAGACAACAGCCAATAATCCAGTCTCGCCCAGGTATTATATTGTTGTGCGTAGTGGGTATATTTAGTGCTCTTAGGATTAAGGTGTCTCCAAGCGTCATTTAGTTCCCAGGTTTGGCATAGTTCTTTTAGTATTATGTGAGAGCAGGGATCGTTAACTGGGAGAGCAGCGGTGCTGTCCAGTCTGGGATCTAACAGGATATTTAAGTCCCCTCCCAGGAAGACGTAGTCAGCCTTCAGAGTGTCTACCTTCGGATCAGTGACTGTGGCTGTGTGTATGAAGGGTAGCCTTTTACTGATCAAGACTGCTACAACTCGGGAGTACGAGCCATAACTCGATAAGAATCTATGGGGTCCCCAGGCAGCTGCGAATTTGGGCAGGGTAGTTGGTAACAGATGTGTTTCTTGTAGGTAAACAATATCAGCATTATGCTATCGCATATATTGAAGTACCTGTCTACACTTATTATTAAGACCCCATATGTTCCACGTCAATAGGGTGACATTCATGCAACGGCGGATATCTACCTTGTGTGCCATTGTTGGTATACTAGTGTGCAGTGACATTTCATCGAGTCGTTGAGGGTGCATGCAACTGTCAACTTAGAAAACAATACTATAACTTTTGACATTCTTATCATTACTATACTCGTCCCTGTCCCCTCACCTAGTAGCTGTCCGCTAGGTGTAATCCCTTTGTCTCTAGGATTAACTGCTGATTCGTACTGAGCCAACGTGGCGAACATCCCCATTCCAGTACCATTGTGAAACCACTGGGGTGGTGGCAATGCCATGTGGATACTCCGCACATCAGCACTGTTCTTAAATCTAGCCCAGCTGAGTCCCCCTGAGCTTAATCATACATATTCACCATGTCTCTGGCTGTTGATACATAGTTCCAGTGCAGTTCAATGTCTGCATCTTCTCCTCCAGTTGCACCCCACAATTCCACCAATGATGGCCTTTAGCTGTTATATACCATATAGGTACCCTATATTGGTGCAGGTAACATTGCAACTCTTCACCTATATTTTTCCCCACATTAAATACATAACGGTTCTTAGGGACTAACCTTTTACCTAGGTACGACACTGCATTCAGAACGCGGGTTTTTTCCCAAGTTTGAATCTCAAACATTATGCATGAGGTTTCTTGGAAGGACGGCAGTACTACCATCTCCTGTATAATATCTCTGTATAAAGTTCAGGCCCAACGTCATCCTTTAAGCCGACACTGTAACACTACAAGGGAGGAACCCTGGGGAGACCTACGGGTATATATACATCACTTCTTGCTTAGAAGGACAGAGGAGACCAAGACTTCCCGGTTGACACATTGGCCAGAGACGCTGAGGTTCCTGCATGCTGACGCTCCAGCTCGCAGTGGTCTAACATCCCTCGCAGGGTGTCCAACTCGAGACCAGGGCGGCGTCCCATATTCTCTCATTCTCAGGTAATGGGACTGACTAGATCCTAGAGGGACTCTTGGCATCTGGTATCACTGCTAATGGGCCCTTTCATCTTTTCTGCCACTGCTGCCGAGCTGCTGAGCTGCGACCGCAGCTATCATTGTGCAAAGCCGCTCCCTGACATCAAGCGCAGACTGCCCGGGACTACAACATCCAGGAGGGCATAGCATTTCTCTTGGCAGTAGCCATGCAACACCTGGGCGCCAACCGGTGCATATAGCTTCCCAGGGGTTCCCGCGGTGCGGGACGCCCTTTCGTCTTTTCTGCTCCTTCGCCACTGCTGCTGAGCTGCGACCGCAGCTATCATTGTGCAAAGCCGCTCCCTGACATCAAGCGCAGACTGCCCGGGACTACAACACTCAGGAGGGCATAGCGTTTCTCGCGGCACGAGCCGCGTAACACCTGGGCTCCAACCAGCGCATATAGCTTCCCAGGGGCTCCTGCGGTGCGGGACGCCCTTTCATCTTTTCTGCTCCTTCGCCACTGCTGCCGAGCTGCTGAGCTGCGAGCGCAGCTATCATTGTGCAAAGCCACTCCCTGACATCAATTGCAGACTGCCCGGGACTACAACACCCAGGAGGGCATAGCGTTTTTCGCGGCAGGAGCCGTGCAACACCTGGGCGCCAACCGGCGCATATAGCTTCCCAGGGGCTCCCGCGGCGCGGGACGCCCTTTCATCTTTTCTGCTCCTTCGCCACTGCTGCCGAGCTGCTGAGCTGCGACCGCAGCTATCATTGTGCAAAGCCACTCCCTGACTTCAAGCGCAGACTTCCAGGACTACAACACCCAGGAGGGCATAGCGTTTCTCGCGGCAGGAGCCACGCAACACCTGGGCGCCAACGGGCACATATAGCTTCCCAGGGGCTCCCGCGGCGCGCGATGTGCGCGGGCTCGCTCGGGCGAAGGGCGGGCCTGTCCTTGCCCTTCATCGCCCGGAAGAGGCTGGGCTGGGCCTGACCTCTTGGTTTTTTTGCGGACTGCATGAACTTGAGAACATCGGGAAGGCACTCCACCAGCACTTTATTATCCTAAAAATATCATTTTGGGGCTGGAAACAGTTTATTCGTACAAGGGGGAAGGAGTCAATTAACTGTACCCCATAATAGTGGAATACTTAGCCCCTATATGTAATAGGAGCATAGGTATTCCTCAATCTTTGACTGTTGACGGGGAACAAAGATATTGGTTTGGGGTGGAGAAATTAACATCAGCACAGATTATACAGACTGAAAAAGTAAACATTAATGGGGAAAAGAAAGCTGCCGAGTGCGCAGCATCCATCAGTCAAAAAGGTTACAGGTGATGTACAGCAAACTTTATTGAGCTACCTATCAGGAGCAATGGGGGCACTTAATAAACAAATATCTTCAGTAGAAGAGTCTATAGAGGCAGGTACCACTTGCCCTAATATTGAAGTTGGAAGAAGCACAGAGATGTTAGAGGAACAGGACTGAGATCAAAGGATAGAGTATCTCGTAATGGCTGCATCCAAAATATATCTGATGAAATAGTACTCAGTGACTCTGATTCTTTTTTTCAACTGCCGAAAAAAAAGTAAAAAAATCCAATTACCATAGACAAGTTGAACAATGAGCCTGAAGGAAGGGCGGATCACATAAACATTTCTAAGACTGGGTACTACTATCCCAAAACAAAATAAACAGGGGAAAAAAAGAACGGGGATAAGAAAAGGCTCTTGGAAAGCAAAGAAGAAACCTATAGAAAAACCGACTCCCGTGGCAGCGACTTAAAGACCTTAACAGCCATATTTGAAAGACTGGATCTCTACCTACAAGTATCATTAGATGAAATGGGCGAAAGATTATCCCTAATAGAAACCTGTCTGACCAGTCATTTACATAAGGGAACTAGTGAAAATCATATACCCATCGATCCCAGAAAGGGGAGTAACAATACTCGGGAATTGGGTATACATGCTGACTTGGGAGTTACTCTTCCTCATATCATTCACCGTAAAGAGGTTGAAGCCCCTAGTGTGAGTAACCCCTTTGAGAAAACCAGAGTCCCTAAGCTAGATACCGCTGAACCACATATGACTGGCCACTCTGCTAATACTGTAGAGAAGAGGGTTAGAAGGGGCTGCAGCATAGATAAAGTTCCAGAACGTAGGCCAAATCATCCTTTTCATAGCAAACAGATCGGGTTACAACACGGGCTAATAGTCTCAGAATCAAATATTGATTTCCATAACAGAAATCAATATTTAGATTTGCCACCGGCGGCAACGACATATGTAGTCATCCTAGCTAACGTACCAAAACTGAGGACCTCTGAACATGAAACTTGGGAAATGCTTAGAAATAAAGTATTACATTGGATTATTAAGAAGGTCGGGTTCACTGAACAACTCTTTGCTGAGTTTTTTTGAGTCTTTGGTTCGATGGGTTGGCAATCGCAGAAAAACACTACCAGGGGATTGCCTGGTTTTTACATTCAAAACACCCCTGTTGGTGAAGAATATCCTCTGGCAGGTAGGCAATAATCATGTGTCAACAATAGGGATTAATACTGTGCCTTTGGGATTTTTCTACCCACCACAAAGTAGGGCAGAGGGGGATGATACTATTAGAAAAGTGGAGATAAGGCAAAACAATAGTTTTAACCTCCCGACTGACACTCGGTTTGCCATGCCATGCAAAGGAAGTAATCTTTGCAAAGTCAGAACCCAATTTTCAAATAATAGCCCTAAATATGAATGACCAAGACATGTATTTATTGATTAATTGTTACAATAATATACAGAAGGAATATTTGGTGGTTGTCTTAAAACAACTTAGAAATGCCCTTCTAGAGATACATAACAATTGTACCCAAAGTGTTTTATTTGTTTGGTGGGGGTGGGGGACTTCAACCTATCGCTGTGTGGAACAAATAATAATCTAACATGTGGTTTAACAGATGAGAACAACAGCAACTTACCCCATTTTCCCCACACAGTCACTTGTGACTGTCTAAACAAGTTGCTATTTGTCTTGGAACTAGGTTTTGCGAACGACCTGCTTTCTTCACCAGTTCCATTTAAACAAACCCTTAATGGTAGAGGAATGGTGTGTTAGGCAAGATGGCTGCCGTGGTGTGGGCTGTGTAGGCAGCTCGCTCCCTGCTCCGAGTCCTCGTGCAGGAGAAACGCTCGTTTACAGCTGGATTATTACAATCTTCTTATCGCTCTGGATGTGATTTATTATTTATTTATTTATTTGCGAGTTTGTATAGCGCTGGAATCGACTCCAACAGGAGTATCTCTGCGCTTTTTGGGCCAGTTTACAGACACAGGGGAGTTAGTAGAGCTGGAGTTAGATCTCATTTTTAAACAGTGAGGTTTTAAGGAGTTTCCTAAATTTGAGGTGATCCGTGCACTGTCTAAGAGTTGATGCCTGGCTCTCTAATTCAGTGTCGGTGAAGGACTCCTTACCGGTTTTTCTGCGGCTTGTGGATGCTTGTCTGCCTGTTCTCCTCTCGGCGGTGTGCCCCACTGTGGCGTCTCCCTACGTTGGTTCACGGCGTCCGGAGCTCTATGGTTCGGGGCTGCGGCGGAGCGCGAAGAAAGAAAATGCCGCCCAAGGAGATTAAGGAGCCGACCAAGACCGTTACTAGGAGCACGGCCGCCAAAAATGTTACAGCTGCCGAAGAATCCGCTGGAGCCGATGGAGAAAATAACTTCAGCACAGCAGCATCAGACGGAAAGAAAACAACGGTAAGCATCAATACCGACTCGAATTTAAAAGTTATGGACGTTTCAGCTCCGGTGAAAAGAAAAGTCCTGACTGTGCCGGCGCTCTTTATAAAACACACAAATAAAAACCGTAGAACTCGCACAGTAACTGGAAATGAAAATATTGTCATGACAGAGCAGACCTCTGATAAAACAGTACAGATTATAACCGATACTACTACTGACGCTCCGTTAACACTATCGGATTCAAGGGATTTATCGCCAGGTGGCCATGGCATTATGGGAGATGGAGTTTTCCTTCAATTACAGACTGACTCACTGCCTGATTCTAGTGCTGGTGTGACCCCGACTATTACAGAAATATGTAAAACGATTGAAACATTGTCAGTACAAGGGGAACCAGGTACTCATCTATTACAAGACGCAGTAGAAGTGGCAGAAACCGGTGAAAATTTGTATTCCCTGTCAGACGCCTCATCAGATGACACTGGATTGCAGCAAGGACTGGGCAGAGTACACTAACGAAAGCAGCTCTCCTGGAGTCGATTCTGGGGAATCAATGTCAAATACAGTTTCGCCACATTCGAACGCTTCTACTGTCAGAAGCGAAAGAAAAAAAGGCTCGCAACGCATAAATGGTACAATCAGTGGCGATTCTACCCCAGCATGTCAAGGCCTTGAAGCTGATACCCTGGTGTCTTCGAACTCAACTGAACTAGCTGAAACAATCAATGGAAAGGGCTCCGGCCAGAGACTACTTTAGAGAACCAGCCAGAGAGCCAACAAGAGATAACCCTTAGAACTATTTATCATACTATGATGATGCATCGCGCTGAGAGTAAGCTAGAAAACCAGCGGACTCAGGCAACATGCTCCAAAGTAAAAAATGCTGTGCGACGAGCTGTTAAACTCTGTACTGAGACTGCCAGTTGAGTATCTGAGGCTGAGGCAAGAATTTCGGCATTAGAAGAAGAGACCATGGCGCAAAAACAGGAACTTGACAGTATTAAAGCACATAAAGAGGATGTCTCCTTCAAACTGTCTGGACTAGAGAATCAAGCGCTGAGGTGTAACTTACGCTTCCTTGGAAACCCAGAGAAAAATGAAAGGGCGGACACAAGAAGATTTATTGTTGATTTACTGACCGAAGCATTCCCCGAGCTCACATCTTGGGAATGGCAGAAAGAAGTGCAAAGAGCACACAGATTTCCGTTTAACATAAAGAAGTCGAGACAGGGCGAAGAGGAATATCCTAGGGCTATATTAGTTTCTTTCAATAACTTCCTAGCTAGGGAAGAAATATATAACCTAGCCCGTCCTGATAAAAAAGTCTCGGCCAAGGGCTGTGTTTTTTTTGTAAGACCTGATTTCTGTCAGGCCACTGTTTCTCAGCGCTGGCATCTAAGGCAGTTAATTCCTGAATTTCAAAAGAAAGGGGCTACGGTTTATTTACAAAACCCAGCTAAACTAAAGATAATAATCAAAGGCCAGACTAAATTTTTTCTTTCTGAAATCAAAGCAAAGGAGTATTTGGATTCATTGTGAGGTATAATTAGTTAGAAACTCAGCCATTAAGTATTGATTTTACTCGACTATCTGGATATGAATTCTGGCTGAGCTGTCTCATGTGGTATCATTTATGCTAAAACAAATCATAATGCATATTAGAAATATGGGCATGTCCTTTGATTATAAAATGTTT
Source organism: Lissotriton helveticus (assembly GCF_964261635.1). Taxonomy (NCBI): domain Eukaryota; kingdom Metazoa; phylum Chordata; class Amphibia; order Caudata; family Salamandridae; genus Lissotriton; species Lissotriton helveticus. Next base: position 1,404,888,123 of record NC_136057.1, on the reverse strand, counting down.
TTTTTCTTGGGCTTTTTTCTCTCTCGAGGTACTCGTGGGCGGGGGGACATGGTACTCTATACTTAGCAGGAACTGGTTATTCCTGAGCCTCATATGTTGGGGAGGGGGAGGGGGGCGGGTGGTGGGGATGGCGGGCCCGGGGGGGTGGTGGGGGTGTAAGGCAGTGGCAGCTGTAAAGGTACAAAACTTTAAGAAAGTTGACATAATTGATAGAAAATCTCTAAGAAGAAGTCTAATATCGTCAAGCCTGGTTATATTTTTGCCGTATTATGATGGATAAGATTGAACTTTGTAAGTTAAATATTAACGCCTCAATGACCCTAAAAAGATAGGGATTCTGTCTAGACTAATCCAGCATACGAAAATTGATATTTTGTGTTTGCAGGAGACACACATCTCTTGGGACAAAAGAAATATTCTGAATAAGCTGGGTCTTGATCTTCTTGTCTGTTCAAAGCAAACTGGTTTTAAAAGAGGGATCGCGATACTTATGAAAAAAGGAATAGGGAAGTGTGTTAGAACTCTAGCCGACAAATGGGGGAGATGGGGGCTCGTTGAATTGATTGTCAATGATAACAAATTTACTTTCTGCTGCCTATATGGTCCTAATCTCTATGACAATGAAGTATTTGATACTAATAATTTGGAACTCGCTACATGGTGTCAGCCATTAATTCTTTGTGGCGATTTGAATGTTAATATTGAGTCTGATTGTGATATCTATGCTCATCAGAGGTATACTGGTCGCAAGATTAGGACTTATAAAGCTCTTAGAGCACTAGTGGTAAGAAACGGGTTGCATGATGCTTGGCATACATTTTTTCCCACTGACCCCGGATATACTTTTTTTTCTTCTCCGCATCAAAAATTTCTTCGATTAGATTATTGTTTTATTTCCTCCTTTTTCCTGGGAAAGTCCAGTATCGACATTATGCCGCAAATAGTCTCGGATCATAATCCTCTTATATTAGAATTACTATTTCCTTCCCAGAGTTCTAAATCATATCGTCAATGGTCTTTTCAAAGGAGTTTACTTTTAAACGATCAATATTTGACCCATATGTCCAAAGTTATTAAAGATTTTTTTCTTTGTAATGATGGGACGGCCTCAACCCAGACAGTATGGGATACATTCAAATCCGTCGTCAGAGGGGAGACTATTAATTTTTCTAACTTTCTCCGCAGGAAAATTCAGGAAGAATTTAAGAATAAATCAGACCGTGTTTAAGTTGGTTAGTACTATCAGGAGGGGCCATGGAATTGAGGAGGCACAGCGCCTTTTGATGATTGAGCGTGCTGCCCTGTATGCCTATTTAGCCGATGAGGTTGCTATCAAATATAAGCAGCATAAGGCTGAGTGTTACGAATTGAATGATCAGACAGGTAAAATCCTAGCACAGAGGCTTAGACAAAAAGCAGTTATGAATGATATCACAAAAATTGTCGACCAAGCTGGACTAATCCAAGAAAATCAAACGGAGATATTAACGGCATTTAGTGATTTTTATAAGATCTTATATAATAATAAAATTAGTGATGATTATATCCAAGCCAGGGTACCACTAGATTATTTGAGAAATATTGACAACCACCCTATCAGTGATCTAGACACGATATCCCTAAGTGATTCGATTTCATGGGATGAAATCGAAGCGGCTATTTTAAGTTTAGCTCCAGGTAAAGCAATGGGGCCGGATATGATCCCACTTGAATTTTAAAAATACTAGCAAATAGATTAAATGACATAATGCCAACAATAGTATCCAAAATTCAACATGGCTTTATAAAAAAGAGAGACACAACTGACCATGTTAGACGTATAATTACTTTACTAGATTGGGCACAGGCCACGGAATCTCCAGTCGGCGTTATTCTGTTGGATGCTGAAAAAGCTTTCGACAGAGTGGACTGGGGATTCCTGTGGTCTGTCCTAGCTTGGAAAGGGTTCCCAAAAGAATATATTCAGGCAGTCCAGGCGCTATATAACAATCCAAAAGCTGTAATACGTATTGCTAATGGTGTGTCCAATTCTTTCCCGATCACAAGGGGGACGAGGCAAGGATGTCCTTGTTCCCCCTTGTTGTTTGCGCTTTATATTGAACCATATTTAATTAGATTATCAACAGAAAACAGGATTACCCCGGTCACACTACACCTTGTTCCCCATAAAGTCTTGGCATACGCCGACGATGTGGCAATCGTCACATCTGATATAGCATTAGCGTTACCTACAATAATAGAACTTGCCCAAGAATATGGAGAATTCTCTGGATATAAACTAAATATATCTAAACCCCAACTTATACACTCGACGGTAGGACAACCAGATGACTTAATATTTTCTTCAACAGCCTTATATCTTGGTGTTACAATCTCTGCTAAAATCGAAGATATTGTAGCGCTGAATACAGATGTGTTATTGTCCTCCGTAAAAAGAACCCTCGAGAGGCTGGATAACCTACACTTATCATTATTTGGCCGTACAAACGCAGTAAAAATGATTATATTTCCAAAATTTTTGTACTTATTTCGCACTATACGTCTACTGTTCACATCTTCTTTTTTTGGTAAATTAGATAGGAGCGTCTCTAGGTTCATTTGGGGGTATCGTAGAGTCAGAAGATCTTTGAAATGGTGTACCTTGCCTAAATTAAGAGGAGGACTGGGAGTCCCGAATTTCAAACTATATTACTGGGCAATTTTTTTTAAAAGCAATGGGCATAATGATTTCTCCAGATTTCTGTATGGACGAAGTGTTGGCCCCTTCTATCTATGAGATCCTGCTAGGAGTAGTAGTTAGACAATGCTTACTCAGGCTTGTAGAACCTAGCTATTACAAGAAAACAAAGTTCAAGGTTCTGATCACTGCATATCAAATCTGGAAACAATTTAGCAAAAATTTGTTTTTTTAATATGAGGCTAAATTATTACACACCATTCTCTAAAAATCCTTCGCTCCCAGAAATCTTCAGGGATTCGGTGATGCAGAGATGGATTGATTTTAGGATTAGCTCATTTGGAGATCTGTTTCAAAATGGACAAATGGTATCCTATTCATATCTACAGGACAATTATACTCTAATAAGGGGAGATTTCTTTAAATATCTTCAAATCCGAAGCTTTTTAGAGTCTAAAAATGTAATTAATACTAGCTCTATGAACAAAAATGATGCGCTGGAAAGCTGTATTATAAGACATAGAATCAGCACGATATATCAACTGATGCTAAATCGAATAAAGGATGATCTCGAGATTTACACCAATAAATGGCAATTAAATTTAGGAATTGAAAAGGTTGATATCTCTAGAGCTTTAGAAATGGCAAATATGGTACTATTTAATGGGTCGTTTAAAAGCCAACATTTTATGGTAGTGTATGATTTATATTACACGCCGGCAAAATTGGCTTTATGGAAAGCAAAGGGGGGCACAAGTTGTAGCCGTTGTGGGCTGGTAGCTGCCAATTCAACCCACATGTTCGTTCAATGCCCAAAATGTAATCAACTTAAACAGGAAATACAGAGATTTTTAGATGGTATTATAGAGTCATCACCTGTATTATCACCAGAACTAATGATACTGGGAATTCAAGCCGACCAAATTGGCATTAGAAGGGTAGAAGAAGAAGGTTTTTTATTTATTGCCATGTCAATATTTAGATATTGTATAACGTCTCACTGGCTTGATATAGACCCGCCTGCTTTTCATATGTGGCAGTCAAAATTACTTAGTGTCTACCGGCTTGAAAGTGCAGTATATAGACTTAAGGGCCGTCGGAAGAAGATGTTTGGTGAAAAGTTATGGCTACCAATTCATAAATGGATTTAATTGTTTGTTAATGCGTCAGAATGTAATTAATTTTTACTGCCTTTTCTTTTCTTTTTTCTTTTTTTTTCCTTTCTCTGTTATACGATAATTTATGTAATTTTTGTTTTTCTCGTTTGCTTCTGATTGTAATTATTTCTTGGAACTGTGCCATACAGCTTCCACTGCCACTAAAAATTAATTAAAAAAAAATAAATAAAAAAATGGAGAGGAGCAGACACAATCATAGATTTGGTTTTAATATCAAATAGATATGCCTCCCGTCTGCTGAATTCTAATACGCATAAAAATGCTATCAGTGACGATTTTCCAATCAGTGTGTCAATATCCTGTCCGTACATCACTGGTAAAAGCAAGAATAAAAGGAGGTATGGGCAAAAAAATATGGAAATGGATAAAATAAATGGCTACTCATTAAAATGGAATAAAGTTGACCCACAGGAGATAACAAAAGTGGTATTTAGAACATCTTTAACTCCCATAATAAAGTTCTTAGATCTCCTAACTCCATATCATGAAGTTTTAAGAAGTTATATGGAAATAACAACTGAAATCAAGGAATCCCTGAGAGTCCAACTAAAACAAAGGAAAGATAAGCGTAAGGGATGGTTTAATAAGAATTGCACAAAAGCATATGCTGATTTGAAACTTGCTTTACACAAAAAAGACAGGGATAGGCTGAAGATTAGACAGCTCAGAAAGGTATATAACCAGGCTGTAAAAACAAGAAAAGGTGAACTAAACAAAGAAACTTGGGTGGAGCTACGCAAAAGCTGCATTAACAAGGACTGCACTGCATTTTGGCGTGTGGTCAAATCCCCTTTTCTCTCTGTATCCAAGGACACACCATCTATAGAAATTGCAATAGACGAAAGACATTGGGTGGACCATTTTTCTCAGATCTTTGGTTTACATACCGAGGAGAATCATGAGACATTAGGTATGCCTAAAATCAGTCCTAGTGCTAACCTGACAGATCTTCCAATAGCCCTTGATGTCACCTTAACAGAGGTTGAGCTCGCCCTTAAGGCTAGTAAAGGGGGAAAGGCCCCGGGACCTGACGGGGTCCCAGTGGACATCTTCAAATACAACATGGAGCTATGGACCCCAATACTAACTAGGGTGTTAGAAGCTTCCTGTGTAGCTGGCCTCATTGAATCATGGTCCGAATCGATCTTGGTCCCGATATTTAAGAAGGGAGACCGACAGAATCCAGCCTGTTACCTCCCCACTTCACTGTTAGATTCTTTGGGTAAAGTAGCAGGTCGTATAGTCCTCAACTGCCTACAACAGTGGTCAGAGGACAATAACGTACTGTTGGATCTCCAATTTGGATTCAGGGAAGGACTGGGTACCACTGAGCAAGGCCTGAACCTGAGTCTCCTCATGGGAAAATATGTAAACACGAAAGGGGGAAAGCTGTACATGGCATTCGTAGACCTAACAGCAGCATTCGACTGTGTAAGCCATGTCAAATTATGGGATACTCTAGAAGTAATGGGTGTGCAGACCCCTATAATTAACTTCTTAATAGAACTCTATGTGAATGCGACTGCTAGGATGCGATTTGGTAAAAATGGGGAGTTTACAAGGTCGTTCAAAGTGGAGAGGGGGGTCAGGCATGGCTGTGTCATGGCACCCTTCTTTTTACACTCTACACTAATGGCTTGGAGCAAGCCATGGTGGAGGGGTGTCAGGACCCACCCCTGCTGCACAAACGCCCAATACCCGCCCTACTCTACGCTGATGATGTGGTGATTATGGCCCAGACATTGATAGGGTTACAACGCGCCCTCAACGCGTATCATAAATATATGGGCAACTTAGATCTAAAAATAAACATCCAAAAAACCTTTGTAATGAGCTGTGGGACAGGTAGTAAAAAACAGAAGGATATCTATATTGAAAATATCAAGGTGGAGTTTACTAAAACATACCCTCATTTAGGTATCCTAATTGATAACAAGGGCTCATGACGCGAAGCAATAAAAACCAGGAAGTTACTCTTTATGAGTACAACAATAGCTTTGGTTAACTTTGCGCAGAGGTTAGGTAAGAGGCCTCCGATGGAGATGCTCTAAATATACCAAGCCAAATGTGTGAGCACAGCAACCTATGGGGCAGGAGTTTGGGGTTACGGTATGGTGGATGAAATTCAGAAAGTCGTGAATGCCTTTTTAAGGTATCTGTTGGCAGTCCACAAGGCACCTCAATGTTTATCTGCCACACAAAATTGGGAATACCGTATATCACAGACACAATAAAAATTCAACCGGCCCTATTACGGCATCGTATATGGTCATCTCCAAAAACAACTTTTAATCAGGAGGTGTTGAAAGATAGTCTTGGCCTTGAGAATGTAATGAAGATTGGGTGGCTCAAGTATGTAAAAAGTTTCCTGTTCTGTAGTGTAGTTCCTGTATTACCAATAGGCTCTGCGCATTGGAATAATATATCCTATAGATGTGACGTAGGACTTAGGTGGACTAGGTCTCTATCAAATATATTAGACTTAATTGTGAGTGCCAGCTAACTCAGAGGTCACTTGAAACTTTCTTGAATAAAGAAGAAGGGGTTAGTTTCTGACAACCGCATAAACATGACAACTCTGTTTCCCCTAGAATAAAACTGATCTTCAGAGTCGTGGAAACAATAGATAGATATTTTACTCAGTCAATCGTGCATGCTTCGTTTCACCAGAGGTGCAGAGAAATAGAGAGATGGGCGTTTTCAATAAAAAGTATTTATTGAACAGTCTTCTTTCTCATGCAGAAGAAATGAACTGCTACAATCGTAATACTGGCTGTAAAGTATAATGCGTACAGCAAGAAGAGTATTATGAAATAATACTGCAAAAGCATGGTATGGTTTCTAAGCCATAAAATACATACATAATTAACAAAGACTAAAACGTACTCAACTAGTGCTTCTAAAATACGCCTACCCCAATTTACCTAACCTAAGTCTAGTACGAGGGAAGGTGTAGCATAGGTTTAGTTTCTTTGCCAAGAATCTATCCAAGATTTCTCTAATCAGCTCCGTACCTTGGTTTTAGAATGAAGGACGTCTGGTATCTCTGTCTCCGGACTCGATTTCCCAACACCCCCCGAGGAGAGCTTGGAAACACTGGAGCTGGATTCTCAGCGAGAGAAAGGCAGAGCCTCTCTGTCAGTGCGTCAGATGGAGGGTCGGCTTCCTTCGGCACTTGCTGTAGCGAGATGCGTCGGGCAAGTAGATAGTCGAACTGCTCCAAACCACTGTGTGTTTGCTAGGGCAAGTGTAGGCATATTTATACCTTGAAGGTGCTTGGATTGACGTACGGCCGGACATAATAACGTCACCAGGGGAACGTCCTTTACAACAGAACTTTTACAACGAAGTACCGTTACGACGCAGGTTTAACAACAAAAGTCATTACAACGACTTTCGCTGGAGGGCGCTCTAAGATAGGTAATAGTTTAATTTACTATCCAACACCTTCCCTACTATCCACGCGGACTGGAGTTGGAATAGTAAATTAAACTATTCACTATCCAGCGCCCCCCAACGCAAGTCGTTGTAACGACTTGCATTGTAAAACCTGTGTCGTAACGGTACTCATTGTAAAAGCACGGGGAGACGCTGTTGGGAGCTACGTGGTCTGTGGCTGGGGCTTGGGGCTCGAGGCGAGTTGGGGGTTGAGGCGAGCTGGTGACTCTCCCGCTGCTGCTGCACTCGCGGCCGGGCTTTGCTCCCCCCCTCATGCATCCTACCTCAGACTTGCTGCTGGTGTCCGGCCGGGCTTGGCTCCGCCGGCACTGCTGGGGACTCCATCAACCAGGATCCTTTGCGACAGGACGACCTTCATAGCGCGCCAGGAGGCGCATATAACCACGCCTGGTCCCTCGCCTCGCGAGGTCGCGCGCGGGTCGCGCCGGGAGAAGCCCGGGACAAGGGCGGGCCCTTTGTGGCCCTCAGAGGCCGGAAGAGGCTGGGCAGGGCCACCTCACTTGTTCCTCGCCTGTCTGTCTACCGCTGGAAAAAGGAGGTACACCTTCTAGACCCATACCAGTGACCTTTGACTAACAATTAAAGATTATCGAGGTTACTACGTAACACGCTGGCTCAACTTAGGTGTCTGTTAGTACTATATTAGTAACCCGCACTATGTCTGGGAAAGAAGTATCAAAAAACGTTAACTCTCAGGGGGGGCCTTGGAAGGGGGCTTTGGACAATTACCTTACTAGGGTAACATCGGACATTGAATACGCAATAGAGAGAGTTGAACAAAGTCCTCTTATAAGAGCCACATATAGTTGCCAATCCCCAATGCCAAAATGTAACCTTATTGGAGGAACTTAATCTGCTTTGCCATACGGTATATCTCAATGTTGAAGAGGGAAACAAACAATCAGGTGCCCCATCCAAACCTAAAGTAAGTCATTCGGGAACTCCCCTTTTACCTCCAGCAAAAGCCAACACTCAACCGATAACGAACCCTCAGACTCCCTCTGTCAAAAGAAAGCGCAGAGGTGCCAAACAAAGGGGAAAACTATTAAAAAAACTAAAATTGTACTCTAGTCCCACCTCAGTCCTTAGTAACACCCCGAATTCATCCAGGGCATGCTCAACTCCTAATTCCCCTCTACCTATCATATCATCTGAGCTACTGGCCCAGTTCGAACTTATTGTCAAATCTATAATATCCCCAGTGCTAAAAAGAATCATGGTAATTGGGGAAAAGATCACTAGTATAGAAGAGACAATGAAGGAAAACACGATACTTTTAAAAAAGTGGTAGGATCTAAGCAGGTAGAGTCTCTAGTCGCTACAGATGTTCCCAAAATCTTGGTACAAAGCACTACTGCCCCAGTCCAGTTAGTTGCCCCAAAAACGTCATTAATATAAAATACTGGGTACCCAACACCAAACTTGGTAGTATCGCAGAGCATAGTTAATAGAGTAGGGCCGACAAATGTTCCCATGCCCTTAGAGGGGACTCTTCCCAACCATGGCTATATGCAAAGAAAGTTTACCCAAATTGACCTACCGCCGGAGGCCGCTCCATTTGTATGCATTCTCTCAGGCGTGCCTGAACTAACTAAAGGTAAGATGGAAGGACAAGCTGAATTGGCAAATAAGGTATCTTTCTGGATGACTAAGAACAGGCCCCTCCCACCAAACATCGACGGGAAAATTTTAAACGTTAGAAGGGTGACATGGTTGGGACCCTTACCTAAAGATATAGTGGGTGACCTGATCATTGTAAACTTTAGGGACTCTCACGTCGTCTCATATCTGCAAGGCTGGCAGCCACAAATGGGAGACGGCCCTATAGTCACTAGGGAACTGAGAGACTTCTACCCCAGAACCATATACTTGCCCCCTGTAAGTCTAAATGTAAAAAGAACCACCGCAGAGGCAATAGAGGCCATATCAGCAATTTCAACATACCCATTCGTTATCGCTTTGCTTTACTTACCAGTATAAATCCGGTGTACTGATCTATTAAACCGATCTCTGATTGGTCAGCTAAAAATTATTCGAAGCTTGGGGTTGGTCTTTACCTGAATAAGTTTCTATGCTTTTTTACACTCTCGCTTACTCTGTAGCCCATTTGTAACACTATGGTGAATTTATTGTCTACACTAGGAGAACTGTAGTGAAGCCAGTGTGGAAAGCTACTATGAATAGATTGTATTTATCAAGAGTCATTGAGGGTTGCATTTCTCTCACAAATATACGAGGTTTTATCATTTTATTTATTTTTCTTCTTTTTTATATATTAATTTTATTATTCTATGATGTAGTATTTTGTCTCTTACTATGTATTGTAACGAATGTATTTTAAATTTTGTATTGTGCTTTTATGGTTGCTCTGTTTTCAACCGAATAAAGCTTATTGATGATGTAAAAGCACGTGTTGTACCGTCATACATCCACGTCACCAAAGAACGGTAGTTCTTTGAAAACACCATGATATCTAGGACAAATCAATATTCAAGAAAGGGGATGTCCCTGACTGCTGAAGCAGAGTTTTCCAAGAAACTGTGGCTTTTTGGAACTAGTGGAAGTAGCCATGCCTGTATTTGGACTGGATGGGTTATGTCTAAATACGGTTATGATTTCTATGCCTATATAAGGGTAATGTGAATTATACCTACATAAGGGCATGAATCGGGAAAATTACACTAGAGTCCTAAAACGCTATACAACACCCATTCCACTTTATTATGTTTGTCATTACTAAATACTAAGCAAAAACATATCTAAAGCATGTGTTTACAATCCCACCCAAAATACATAAAAAATGCATTCGAAATGGTTGTACATGAAAATGAGCATTTGTGCTGTACGCATGTAAAAAAGCATTATTTTCATTCAAAGCATGTAGTGTGACATTGGTAAAAATGCTTATCAGAATGAATCATGAAAAACATTTATGAAATGGCTCTGAAATACAGAAGAAAGGTCGAGACCATTCCATGACAGAATATATAAACTGTTTTGGTTGTGAACTAGGTCAAATATTGTCTCTTGGAAGTGTTCAAAGAATTCTTGTTCTCTAAGAATAGTTCTACTTTAAGCAGACTACTTTATGCCAAAAAAAAATAAAAAAATTCAATTTGGAAAAAAGTTACATCGAGGAAAAATGGAGTTCTAAAGTTAGAAGTTTTGTTTTGAAAAGTGAAGGTCAAATTCAGAGTTCATCAGAACTCTGTGTGCTAACCTCAAAAGTCATTCTCGCTGTTAGGAGAAAAAATCAAATCTTCTAAGCTTGAAAAGAATTTGTCGTCTACTGTAGGTGAAAGTTGGGCTACCTCGTTAAGCAGATCAATTGTACACAGATGAGAAGCATCGCCGTCAGCGTCAGTCGCATTAGCAATGTTCGTCGCAGATGGTACCTGTGTGCCTGTTGGTCCACGTATCTCACCGCCAGCTTGTTGTGCTGGTGAGACCTCCACGAATGCCGTCATCAGGATTGGTAGCCGTTGGGGACAACCCAATGCATGAGCCGTTACCGAACCAAGCAAAGCATCTACATCTGTTGGCAGTGCTGATGGAAGTGTTAGACAGATGTCTAGCACGCATTCTTCTCCACATAGCAGACATCGTAGAACAGGTAAGATGCAATCTTGCCAGATTGGTCTGAATGAAAGAAACCATGTGGTATTCAGATCTCTTAAACGAGCCAAGCCCAAAACTTGGGTTTTGCGCTCACGACACTTCATTGCCAGCAGAGTGTTCTCGATGGTAAACTGGGCGTCGTTGGTTGATTGGCTTGCCATATCGAAGCAGAAGTAGCAAAAATAAAATTCCTGCTGCGAGTCCGAAAATGAGAGGCAGTCCACCAAACACCGAGTGCACGAAGTTTGGAAATATGCTCAGGACTGCTTCAAAGGGTGCTAACAGGCCCGAAAAAATTGTCTCAAATACATGTACAATACCACTGGTATCAGACATGTTTAAGATACGACCTAACATCTCTGCAAAATGTATGGGGCAGTTTGTTGATAATAAGGCATGTATCTCCGCAGAGGACCTTGCAACTTGCAGATCATACGTCTCTTTGGACGAGGTCAGTGGCACAGTTTTTTGTAAAAGAATGGCTTTCATTCTGCTTAAAGTATCAATTCGAAAAGAAGAGATGTTCAGTGAAGGCCATAACGGCGACTCCCCATCTGTCTTGGTTTTTGAAAAAATACTTGCATACAACAAGTGACCCTGGCTGACACACTTACGAGATAGGCAATTCCTGGCATCATTCCACAACAGCTGTGATCATTCAACATTATGTAGCTTCCATTGGAAAGCTGCCTAAAAATTGGATCTATCACTGCTGCCGCAAAACCTTGCAGGTGGAAGGATAAGTTGGTCAAAGAACCATCACAGGCTCCGTGTAAATTGATACCCTGACATAAAAGTGTACCGCTTAGTGCGCTGTTACATTGTGTACCACTAAGAAATACTTATTTTCCCCCACTCCAACATTTGTGTGTGTATGGTAAATCTCAGGTTGACTTTATGTATTCTTTACCCAGCCTTTCATACAGGTCTGCTGGTATGTGTTTCAAGCAATACTGACACTGCAAAATCGTCACTGGCAGCGTAATGGTGCCATGTATTATCCATTCTATGGCAGGTTTCTCAGAAACAGTCAATGGTAATCTTTCCAGTTTTTCTATGCTCAGCACCGTATAGTCTGCTCCCCTTTGTGCCAAAGAGATTTGTTTATCTGTAAGGTTAAATCCAGTAAACAATGACGTGGTGTTGATTAGATGCCAAGGCACATAGCCCGAATGAAGATTTTGTAACGTCCAGCCTAGCAGCATTATAGAACGCAATTGAGACTGTCCATATTGTAACATGAGCAAGTCCTGTTCCATTATGTCTGTGGCAGAGGATACAATGCTATCCAAAGAATAAATTCTGGATGACTGAGTTGTTAACCCATTATCAACTTCAGAGAGCTTTCTCTAAATTAATACGATCAATTTCTCGTATTCGTTCTGCAGTTTCCATTTGTGTGACTTTCCATGCTTCATTATAAGCAGCATAAATACCGGCATATATGAAACGTTTATGACATGGTTTATGAGGTCCTAGTAAGAAGTCTCCCAATTCAACGCCATCTTTGAGTAAAGTTAGTTGTTTTACCTCTGTAAGTGTAGATTTTTGTAGCCACTCGAGGCACAATTTTCCTACACTGTAAGTTGTTACTATCCCTGGATGTTGTCTCTGGACATATCTTGGATCTGGCCTAGTTACTGTAAACCCTTGTGTCTTGTTCAGGAATCTTGACAGTTATTTGTGTCTGTGGGCCAGATTAAACATTTTTTCCAATCAGGATCAGTTCTGGTTTTAAGTAAATTAGTTTTTACGTCGAGCCCTCCCTCAGAAGTGTTTTTGCTATCAGCTGTAGGTACAGATATGGACGGTTTGTTTAAATCTTTTATCTTGGCTAGTCGAAGACAGGATGTCTGTTGAACAGTGTCATTCAAAAACATTATTTGTTCAGGAATAATACAGGCTCGGAATAAGGCTTCTATTCCCTGTACTTGCCAGTCTTTTGAACCCCAGACAGTTTTTGTTTCTATGTTGTCACTCCAAAAGTCAAAGCCTAATGAGGACAGCTGGGCATAAAAGGCTGCTGAATAATTTTGCTTTGTGTTGGTTAACATACTTTTCATTCCTGTCTTATTAACATTTTTAAGGTAAAATGTTTCCGGATTTGTGGTATTAAAACCTGAGAAGTATGAACATTTGTTATTGAATGTTTTTGAGCTACCCTTTGGTGGCGTTGGACAATGTTCTCATTGATTGAAATTATAAACATTTCTAGGGCTTGCAGATTTGTGCAAGTAATGATGACCAAAAGGATTATAACAATACATTTGCGCTTAATCTGATAAACCTTCTAAATATTCATGTTTTGTAAATTTTGCAGACATCTCTATATCTGACATCATATTATTAATAGTCTCAAAGTCCCAATCATCAGAAAATGTGTTGGTTGAAACAAAGTCACTCAGGGAAACCTTGAATTGGTGTGGAATCTTCAGCAGCTCGGCCGGACCATAAATGTCATAATCAGTTCTGTCCCATGCTATACCACCAGGTATGGGAACGGCTGTGATGTTCACTGATGACAAGTATCTTTGTTCACGATGAGAGGATTTGTGTGGCTTTAGGAGCAAGTTGATGTTCTTTCTTGCTGTGTCCATTTTACTATATTTTCCATCTATCAGCTTTCCCAAACTTAAAACAAGAATGAGAAAAAGTACACCTAACACAATCCAAAATTCAACCCATGGTGAAACCAGATAAGTCTTTTCTAGTTGCTGAAAAAGTGCTGTTATTGTGTCTTTAAAAGTCTTGTTTGCTGGCATTGTTTCAAGCTCCTCAGAAAATGTATCAAAGTTGATGAAATAGCCAGAGCAGTTCTGTCAATTGTTGGTATTCCATCCGTATTACTCGAAATTGCTGGAGCTACTGGATCTCTTGTCATATTAGTATAGTCAGATGCTACATCACTGTAGACAGGAGTTTCTTGACGAACTGTTATTTGGGTTTCAAGAGGCACAAGTTCCATTGCTTTGTTGCATAGTCCTTCTTTTCTCACTGCAGGTTCTTCAAAGGTGATGAGTCTCTCAGTTTGAACCTCTTGGATAGTAGCAAGATTTGGTCGTCTGCTACATCTTTGAAGTCCACTGGGCCTACTACTTATTATCGGCCACATGGTGTGGTTTGACCAGGTCAATTGATACGAACCGGTTCTCCTTTCTTCCAGCAAGGGGCGACAGTAACACTGTTCTTGATCCGTGGATTGCTAGCACAGGTACAGGTTTTCTATATGAAGGCCCAAATTCCTTCTTATCCGTGATCTTTTCTCTGACTAGATCCCCAATCTTTGGAATCCGGACAGGCCTTGCTGGGACAGGTAGTTTTTCTTCAGTGGTTGTTGGCTTCTGTAATGTGTTGCTTAGACTTCTTGTTTCATTTAAATCCTGCAAAACAGCCAAACGGTCTTTGATATCAAAGGGTTTTTGTTCTACCACTGAAGTATGATGATCGAGGTCTTCGACAATCATTCTAGTACCAAAAAGGATTTCATATGGAGTATTTCCACCCAGAGAATTTCTTGGCAGATTGTTTAAACTACGTCGGACACTGATTAGATGTTTGACCCACCTGTCACCCGAGCCTAATACCTTAGCTGTTATAGATTGCTTTATGTCACGGTTTTTTCTTTCCACAACCAAATTTCCCTCAGGATGGAATGGACTTGAGTACCGCAATACAACGCCTAAGCTGGCCATGGCCTCCTTGTGAGCTCGAGAGCTAAACGCACGACTCTGGTCAGAATGTAGCATGGCAATTGCGTATGTGCCGATAAAGACTCGCAAATCTTTTATAACTGTTCGGGCATCAGCCGAGCGCTGAGGCCACATCCAAATGAATCTTGAGCAGGAATCTACCTCGACCATGATATATCTATACTTGCCATCCCTCTGTAAGGGACCACAGTGGTCCAGGTAAACACATGCTAATGGTTTATCTGAAATTAGAAGGGGCGTCTGCGTCCGGCGTTTCACTGTTGAAACTTTCATTTTGTGGCAGATTTCACATTCCAAAACATAGTTTCTAGTCTGTTTCCTCATGCACGGCCACTAGTATCTTTATTTTAATAATGACACTGTGGCGGAAACAACTGCGTGTGCAGAGGCAAGTCCTTCATGTGCTGCTAAAATTAGTCCTAATCTATGTTCCATGTTTGGAATTACTCTATCCCCCACTCCAGGATTTCGAGCAAAAGGGACATTATTTGCATCAGTTATATAGGAGTACTTGAGTGGAAAGCCTTTCGGTAGCATTTTACCGCTGTCTATATTGGAAGCGGCAACAGCCTGCATTATTTCGCTGTCTAATTTTGTTTTTGAACGAGTGATTGCAGCTACGGAAGCCGTTTGCACAGCTGCCTTCGCGGCTTCATCAGCCAATGAATTCCATTCAACATGAACGCCATCACGTTGATGACTCAGTGTATGGATCACATGAGTCTTTTGTAGTTCTTTCTGTAATGGAACTACTTGTTCCCAAAGCAACTTATGCTTAATTGTGCGACCTTTTGCACCTTTGAAACCGTTTTGAACCCAGTTCTGCAAGTATTCATTATAAGACTGGACTCAGTAATACGAATCGAAAACACTATTAGTGTGGGGAATTCGCGATCGGTATTTTCCAGCGCCATCTTGAAAGCTTGTAGTTCAGCTCACTGAGCTGTACAGTCTCCGAGAGATTGAGTTTTTTTGTGACCATATGTTGGAATTTACCATTGCGCAAGCGACTTTTAACAATCGTGCACGCAGCACTATAAGCTTGTTTACCCCCATTTGCGGGCTGGGCTTATCCGTCTGTATAAATTAAACATTTGCACTGTTCTAGAGGCAGAATCTCAGTCGGCAGAGTACATTCTTGTTCGTGTTGTAGAAATTCTTGAGTTTTCAAGTAGGGGTCAAAAACGCATTCAACGTCTGTTGCAGCAAGAGAGTTAACCCATTGTATCCAACTTGGATGTAAAGCTTTTGCATTCGGAATGCTTGCTTTTGTCACTGCCTCTAAAGCAGGTACAGGAGTAACGACTTTTATGCGTTTACCCTGTGCGAGAGCTCTCTCTTTTGCTACTACAGTTTGAACCGCTGTCAGAATTTTTTCTGTTGAAGTGAATTTCATTTCAGCTTGTGTGTACAAGGGTGATTTGTAAGCAATTGGTACTTTTTCACCTTCATTAAAGGTTAAGTACGTGAATCTGTAACTTCCTGGGATTATTCTGATTACAAGGTTGCGTACGTTTACGCATGTCTGTAAATGTGTTGTTGCTAACATGTCTGTTTGCATTGAACGCAAAATTTCTGTGTGTTATTGAGTCCAATTAGTTGGTTTGAAATCAGGTTTGATTAATTCGTAGAGAGGTTTAACCCTTTCTGCGTAGTTTAGAATGTAAGTTCTTCCAAAATTCAGGAAACCTAGAATTGACTGTAAGTTTTTCAGCGTTTTTGGAGGTTGGAGCAGCTCACATTTCTCTAAAAAGTTTGCTGCCAGGCTTTTGCCTTCACTTGAAAGTTCGTATCCTAAGAATAGGACGTTGAGGTGGGCAATTCTTGATTTTTTTTTAATTGAATTTGTACCCTTCAGATGCGAAACCAAGTATTATGATGTTCACTCAGTTTCAAGTGCCTGTCCAATTCATTGTCTGTAATATAGATGTCATCTACATAAGATAATGCCTCATCATCATACGTTTGTAGTAACTCTGTTACTCTTGCTGAAAATAATCCTGGACTATTCTTGAATCCCTGGGGGAGACGACAGAGTGACCTTGTGCCCCCATAATTGAGAAAGCGGTCAAGTACCTGCTTTCAGGTGCGATATTTTGACAGAAGAAACCGTTTGAAATATTAAATGTAGTTTTATATTTTTTGCGCACAATGTTATTCATCAGTGCTGCACTGTGTGCATTTTGTACTGCAAAGGTTTTGCAGCAAGAGTTTAAATGTCTGTAATCCAAAACTAGACGATATGTATTGTCTGGTTTGGAGACAGGAAACAAAAGGATTGTTCATTGACGAGGTGCATGTTTCAATCACCCCTTGGTATTCAAGTTGAACTAAAATCTCTCCCTGACCTGTTTGTTAGCTTCTTGCCTAACTGGATACTGCCTCTGAGCTGTTTTAACTGGATTTTATGGTGAGGAGAATCCTCATCCCATCCTACATGATTTGTATATAATGCTGGAGCCTGGGCTACAGCCCATTTTCTGGTATATGTATATTTTTATCGAATCGGAATATGATTGGAGATGGCTGGCATAATGATCTCTTCCTGACAAATTCAGGTGGCCAGTCTTTTTCAGCTAGAAGAATGTCATAACCCTTAGAGAGCTTCTCCCAAAGGAGTGCTTTTATTTTCCTAGTTATGTCCCCCTCCATACGGAGTGTTACTTCATATAACTTATGGGGTACACTAACCCTGGCATCAGCAGTTTAAACTTGAATGTACTCATTCAAGTCGACTGACTCCAGATGATCCTTCAGGATCTTGCGAACTATGGTAACTTCTGCTGCGCTGTCCAGCATTGTCTGGGCCCACTCCCCGTTCTTGAGTTGTGTCCTCAAGATCCTCTGCATGTCTGATTTTTAGACCTGCTACCTTCTTCTTGGTGAATTGGGTTTTCTTATTTTTTGGAACGTGTTGATCGTCTTTGGACTTGCGTTCTTCCTTGTTTTCTGACCATCCTCTTCTTTCCCATTTCTGTGAGAAAGTCTGAAAGGTACGAGAGGAACGTGTATCAGTATCAGGTTTTCTCAAATTTCCCCTATTCCTGAGGCTATACCTCTTTTCAGAGGGCTCCTTTTGAGGAGACCTACCTCTGGATTGAGAACGCTTCTCATTAGAAGTTTGTTTAGTGTTTTCCCACTTCTTTTTAAGAGTAGTGAGTGTTTTTAATAAAAACCTTTTCAGGATTTTCTGTTAGTTGGGGCTTTACTGGTTTCCCACCCAAACTATCTCTACCTAGTTCTTCATAGGATTTTTCAATTATTCTGGCCAGTTCATATGGTTGATCAGTTACATCAAGCTCTTTTAATTTTTGGCGGATCGTCTCAGATGCTGCTTCACCTTTAATATTAGCTAATATTATAGCTGAGACCTGTTTGAAATCTTTAAGTAATTGCATACCCAGATTTAAAGCAGGCTCTGGCCCGTATTCATTTTGAATCTGTTTCAGGACGTCTGGTATTACCGCCATAGACTGAACACATGTGTTTTTGTGTAGATTGCAGCAAAGACTGTACCCCAAGTGTCGCAGTCCTCCAGGTGTGTTTAAGTCCTTATCGCGCAAAGTTTTGAATATTAAAGTGTTTAAGCAATTCGGCCACCTAATAAGAGCCTTTTTTTGGCTAACTGTACCTTCCTTTGTTCTTCCCCGGCACTTAGATCGTTTCCTAATCTTCGTGGGGGTATCCTATTGGCTTATTAGGCAACTCTTAAGCAGCTTGCCCACACCCCACTGGCTGTATTCTGTACCCAGTACTCCAAAACTGTTGGTGCGCTTAATCATTGGACCTCAGGGTATGCCGAATCAAGGATACTTATTCTCTTTCCGCCCAGTACTGTTCCCAGTTATTCCAAAACTCCAGCCTTTTGCTATAAGGCCCAGCCTTATCCAGTTTATTTATTCCAATAACTGAATTTGACCATTCTTCTACTGTGGGGGGATTGGGATTGACCCACTTTATGCAAATCTCACGCCTGGCAGCTAGCACCAACATAAATAACATATTTCTGAGTCTTTTGTTAAGGTTAGAAACCCCATTCTCATCTAATTTCACCACAAATAATACCAAATGGGCGCTTACCTGTATTTCCTGTTTGAGGACCTTGGAGAGGATCTTACCTACATTATCCCAGTAGGGCCGGAGGTGGGGGCACTGCCAAAACATATGGATGTCATCCTCTCTTTCCTCGTTGCATTTGGGGCAGCTCCTTATTTTCTCTTTATTCATTTACGATAACCTCTTGGGATTCCAATATGCTCTATGTAGAGTAAACAAGAAGTTTTTTTTCAAGGGTGCGGATATAATCACGTCCCCGCATGCAGCCACAGATACTTGCCATAGAGCCGATACATCCTGCGACGGCAGCGCCTTCCCCCATATCTCCTTTGGTAGGCCGAAATCCTCTCCTCCCTCATTGATAAGCGCCCAATACCAGTAGGCTACTTCCTTCTTTTGGAATGTTTGTATGATCTTCGCCCTCCAGTTCCACATTCCCTGGCCCATCCTTTCCCAGTGTTTTAGCCCAGCTTACTAACTGGTAGTACTTAAGTTTTGACAGGCTTCCGCTTATTAGGTCCACAAGTTTTTCCCAGTTAATGATGTTAGACCCACTCAATAATTGCCCCCATACCATAATCCCATTTTCTTTCAGTGGAGTTGATAGCGCATCCTTTAAGCATTCAGGCGTGCCCAGTGATTCCCAAATTGGGGCATATTGACTGTGATAGGGGATCTTCCATAGACGTCTCATCTGAACCCACAGTCTGATGGCTGCCCCATAGATTTTCAGTTTCATCTTTTTGAAAAATTTTGTGTGGCCAAATTTGTACAGAAAGTAGTCTCCTCCCGGACCTGCCATCGCTTGCAAATATGCTGGGAAGCTATTAAATGTTTTAAATAGCACTCTGATGTTCTTAAAATGGAACGCCCTATAATATTGCAAAAGATCGGAGCTGGCTATCCCTCCATGTTCCAATTTCCTTCTCAGCTTCTTCCAAGAAATTCTGACTCCCTTGGATGCCCAGATAAAGCTATTAATGTTGCCCTGAGCTTTGGCTATTGCTTCTTTTTTAACTTCTAACGGTATCGAGTTGAAGAGGAATGTGAATTTAGGTAGGATCATCATTTTAACCAGGTTAGAGCGACCTATAAATGATAAAGGTAAAGAGCTCCAGGCATTAAATAGCTTTTTGACCTCAGAGTGGACCTTGTTAAAGTTAATCTGAGCGATGTTCTTGATCTCCTTCACAACTGAGATCCCTAAAGATCTGATTTGAGATCTTTCTAAGGGGTGGGTGGTCTGAGCGTTCCAGCACATTATCTCAGTTTTTGGCGCGATCCCCATTGGTAAACAGATTGTTAGAATTATGTGTTTCTTATGAGGTGTACTGTCAGGAAATACTGCCTCTATTTGAGTAATCTTCTGAGCTAACCAGAATGGAATTTGTTCCCGTTTTGCGGGTAATTTACCAATGACTGATTGTATAGTCTGTGGTGTAATTTTATTTGTGTTCCCCTGATGAGGGGTTTGCTGTGGAATCCTGATATCAAGTTGGACTGTTAGAGTCCGCATGACATATTAAACCAATTGTCTATATATTTTTATTAGTTGTCTTAGTTGAACTAATAGTTCTGGACCTGACATTTCTTCAATGGCAGGATGTGGTGTATAGCTGGCTAGTACCATCCATGTTGCTCCGGGTCTAACTAGTGGACCGAGCCTGGTAATGTGATTTTGATGTTGTAGGGCGCCTTTAAACCAGAGCGCATGCTCTTGGTACGTTAGTGGAATTTCAATGTCCTCAAAAGGGACATTTTCCGTTGGAGGTTCCCCTACTTTATAGAAGTGGAACACATGTGTTACTGGATTTGCTTCAGGGAAGACAATCCATGAATAGAATACCTCTGTCTGCCGATATTCGTGTGCCTCTATGACAAGAATTACCCTACCACCTCTTGATGATAGGCCATTTGTTATAAGTTATAGTGATGGTTTTCCTTAAGCTTTCCGGGATGATTATAGCATACGGGTCATTTTGTTGGAAACCTGTAACGTCTAAACCCGGTCGGGCTGCAGCTCCACCGTTCTCGGGGTCACTCATTTTGTTGACTGAAAGTTTGCAAAACAAGTTTCAAGGAAATAAAGATAAGGTGCACAATATTTTGGAACACTGTATCCTACAACGTTGAATCAAACCAAAAACTAATACATAGGATTTTCGTTCTACTCAGTTATGGCGGATATTTTAGCCTTTTACCCACTCCAGACGTCTATTGGAGTATGTTACGGGAAAAAGGGGTCTCTGTGAAAAGCACGACTGAGTTACTCTAGTATCTAGTGTTAAATTAGTGCCTTACCAAACGTTGGGCGCCATGTAGTGTAGTTCCTATATTCCCAATAGACTCTGCACATTGGAATAATATATCCTATAGATGTGACGTAGGACTTAGGTCGACTAGGTCTCTATCGAATATATTAGACTTAATTGTGAGTGCCAGCTAGCTCAGAGGTCACTAGAAACTTTCTCGAATAAACAAGAAGGGATTAGTTTCTGACAACCGCATAAACATGACAACTTTGTTTCCCCAAGAATAAAACCGATCTTTAGAGTCGTGGAAACAATGGATAGATATTTTTCTCAGTCAATCGTGCATGCTTCGTTTCACCAGAAGTGCAGAGAAATAGAGAGACGGGCGTTTTCAATAAAAGTATTTATTGAACAGTCTTCTTTCTCATGCAGAAGAAATGAACTGCTACAATTGTAATACTGGCTGTAAAGTATAATGCGTACAGCAAGAAGAGTATTATGAAATAATACTGTAAAAGCATAATATGGTTTCTAAGCCATAAAATACATACATAAATAACAAAGACTAAAACGTACTCAACTGGTGCTTCTAAAATAGATGCTGAGGGTTTCACGAGAAATATTGCACAATTCTTGAAAATCAGTATCAGGCTTAGAAAATGGCTTGTGCTATGAATTTTTGCCCTGTAAATAATTCTTTTTCATTCTATCTTTTTAAGCACGTATTAGTATCTCCTGAAAAAACTGATTTGCATATAGGGCCCAAAAATTGTGTTATGAACTTATTAATTATAATTATTTTTTTAAACTATTTTTTGTATATCGAGAATGGAATTACTGTCTATTTTAATTGTACTTTAATGGTTTTTTACTCTCATATAAAAACCGAATAAAGATATATTTGATTGACTCTTGGCATAACACCTACACAGATGCTAGGTACATTTAGGTACATCTAATTAGGGAGGCATCATAGGAGTACGCACCTATTATCATGTATTTTATGTACTTGTATATATTCATGACTACTACAAAATGGTAGAACTGTACCATCCTTTTACTTTCATAGTACTTCTAATCATATATCTCTGCTACTGTCTAATGGTTGTTGCAGCTCATCTATTCTACACTAGAATAACAACTGTTCAATACATTTTTATTAACAAATGCCTTGCATGTTTATTCTGTGTATCTCTGAGACAAACTAAGTGAGCACGAGTGACTGAGCGAAAATTTGTATATTGTTTCCATGATCCTGAGAGATCACAGTTGTCCTGTTCTGAGGTTGCCAGGATCTTTTCTCTCCTTGGTAAGAGGAGATTATAGTGGCACTGTGAGCTAGCTGATATAGACAGGCTTGCATACCCGGTGGAGGTGTACGGAATCAGTCTGCCACCAATCCCACAGTTTGTTATCCAAACACGCACATCCTTTATAGGTTATACGGGAACTAAACGACAGTCGCCACCAACATTGGTTGGGTATTAACAGTAAAATCTGAGTAGTTGAGTTATGCTATTCTCAGAGACCCCTACTCACAAAACACCAAATACGTCTGGAGTAGTTAGGCACAATCTCCGCCACAGCTGTGTAGGCAAAAAATACTATTTATTGGCTGTTGGTTAATCAAGCTTGAAGGACACATTGTTCCTAAATTGTGCATTAAGACTGTATCTTAGTTCCCTTGAAACGCTCTTCTTTACAAAAATGACTGAGACCAGAGATAACGTAGTAGTAGAACTAAACCTCTCAGCCGTAGAATAAGATGCAGACGCAATACAAATTGCAGAAAAATTCAGAAATACTGTCATCCTGAAACTGTTGGAGCATGGTTTAACACCTACGGGTGGCATAGTAGCTTTCGTGATTGAGGCACACGAATCATACAGAACAGAGGTATTGTATTCATGGGTTACATTCCCAGCAGCAAATGCCGAGTCAAACATTTTACTCCTACACAGAAGGAGATGCACCAGCGGAATATTGTCTGTTTGACGTTTGAGGACATTGATGTTCTGCTCACATGCCAGGAACACTTATACTGGTTTAAAGGCGCTCTACCCCACATAGGAAGAAGAGTGAGACTGGGCCCGCTCGGAAGAGAAGGGGCAACATGGCCAATATTAGCGGCCTCCACACCACATCCTGACATTGAAACACTGCCAGTAGGAGACTTACTCACACAACACAAAGAAGTGATACAAATATAAAGAAACTTAACGCAATTAGTTGCAACAAATAGAACTGTAGCTCAGAGTACAGCAACTAAAATCACACCACAAACATTACACACGGTGATGGGCAAAATGCCCACAAAACGTGAACAAATGCCATTCTGGGTTGCTCAGAAAATAACACAGCTAGAGGCAGTATTCCCGAATACTACCTCTTATGAAAAACACAGAATGCTGACAATCTGCTTGCCCATGGGGATAACACCACAAGTAGAAGATTGTACCACTTGGGGTACAGTTTTTGCTACAATTTATACCAGGACTCATGGCATTCCGTCATTAGCAGTGATACCAGATGTATTGAGACAAATACAGAACAAGTACGGAGCAGAGACTGCTCTGAACTTAGGGATGAAGTCACTAGGTAACTATGCCCAGGTATCAGCGATAATATTAGCTAATATTAAAAGGGAAGCAGTCAGTCAGTCAAAACAAACTTTATTTGGTTT
The DNA here is from genome assembly GCF_964261635.1 of Lissotriton helveticus. Lineage (NCBI taxonomy): Eukaryota > Metazoa > Chordata > Amphibia > Caudata > Salamandridae > Lissotriton > Lissotriton helveticus. The sequence continues at coordinate 1,404,864,490 of NC_136057.1, read as the reverse complement.
GTTACAACCATAAAAGTACAATTTACATCTTATCTTACTAAAAAGAATAAAATAAAAACAGCGACAGATACATAGCATGGCGGTATCAATAAACATATTCCTTCTTGGTATACATATGAGTACTATCATTTTTTTTAAAACGGAGTATTATAACAATTAAATTAATAAAATCACTTAATTCATACTATACAACACCTCCTAAAACATGCAGCACTTGCTATTTATACACTAATTGTTTCAGACTTATTTAATATCGAGGACTTATATAATTAGATCTTACTCTGTGCAGTTGAGGAACGCCTTAACTTTTTTCATATATTTCCCCAAGGCACAGGCTATATCTAAGTTCCCCATTTCCATCAACAATTTAGCGGCTTGATCCTGTTTGTAATATTATACTTTTTAAAAATCGGGCATAAAAACTCCTTTTGTATATCTAAAAACCACAAACAATCCAGTAAAATGTGAGTATTATTGCAGGTGGTACCTAAAGTGCAAGTGCAATTCCCATTACATCCCATTATTTGATTTCGAGCTCCATTATTAGCGAAACATGGGTTTATTCCAATTCTCATTCTTAGGACTTCCCGCCTTAGGCTATGACTTGGTAGCCGATCTACATAGGGAAAATGTTGGTCAAGCTCCCAGGCTGATGTCATATGGGCTACCGAGCATTTTTGTGAGAGGTACTCCCGGTCATAAGTGCGGGACATATCGGTTCCTTGAAGCCTTAGTTCTTTCTTACCTATTGTTATATGGTCTTGTAGCGGGCAGACCTTCAATTCGAGCACCCTGTAGGCATTCCTTATTGATACTCTAGACTCTTTTGCCCAGGGTAGCTCACTCGTGATAATTTCCTTTTTGGCCCACTGGGAAATTTTGAGTGACTCTTCATCTCCCAATCGCTGCCAAAATCGTACAAGGGCCATACAGGCGGTTATCGCCCACGAGGTAATTCCCAGCTCAATTCTTGCCGCATGTACCATAGAAGATTTAGTCAGTGCGAATAGGCTTTTTAATATATTTCCCTCCTCTCTATCCCAGGAGGTCTTACCGCTTAGGAAAATGACTTCGGCTCCATACAAGAATTGAGGGGGCACCATTGCTTGATAGGCTTTCAGGACCGGTCTATCCAACATTTCTCCATAGATATTATTGAATTTTTTTAAGCCATTCACGGACGATAATGCCCTCATTTTTAATGCTTGTATATGAGTATGCCATTTCAGGGTACCAGAGAACCACATTCCCAGATATCTATAATCGGCTACCCTCTCAAGCAATACTGTGCCCAAGTACCAAGAGAACTTTGTTTTCCTCCTACCAAAGCAAACAATTTTTGTTTTCTCCATGTTCACTACTAATTTTTTGCTAATACAGTATTCTTTAAATCGATTTAATTTTCTTTGGAGCCCTATCTCTGTCTGATCCATGATTACCAGATCATCCGCATAGAGGAGGCATGATATCTGGTTTCCTCCCAATTTTGGGTTTGCCCTTCTAATCTCTCTTAATTTTTGGGGTAGGTCTGCTAAAAACAGAGAGAATAATAAGGGGGCAAGTACACACCCCTGCCTTAGACCGTTCCCAATTGGGATTTTCTTTGTCAATCCTCCCTCCTTATCCAGAATTATCTGTGCCCAGTTTTCAGTATGCAGTGCTTGGATTAGGGCCAGCAGGTCACCCGGTATTTCATACCCTACCAGTGTTGACCACAGTTGCTCCCTGTCCACCAGATCGAAAGCTGCACGGAAGCCCACGAAACAGCAGAATAATTTTCCCCCCTGATCGATCGACTTCCGTGCAATGGACCAAAGAGCAAAACAGTGGTCAACCGTTGAGTGGCCTTCTTTGAACCCCCCCTGTTCTGGTGGTACTATCTGTTTATCATCCACCCAATCCTTTAATAAACCCAAAATTGCTTTAGCAAAGACCTTTTCGCCTATATCCAATAGGTTTATTAGGCGATAGTTCTTTGGGGAGTTTACATCGCCTTTTTTATGTATAGGCCTGACGATTGCCCCTTTCCAATTATCTGGAATCTTGCCTGTTTTTAGGATCTCTTGGAACATATTAGAAAGAAACTCAGCCCACCAATCTATGTTCGTTTTTATTATAATTGCTGGTAAATTGTCGGAACCTGCGGCCAGGGAAGCAGCTTCAGTGGCTTACCGCCAACTCCTAAGGGAGTTCAGTTCTTTAGAACAGGAACACGAACTGCCAAAACTGCGAATGCAGAATTAGGCAGAGACAGTTTGGGTGGGAAAGCTTTAAACCCACAACTCATGGGAAGTTCTGAAAAGGACACTTCCAAGCAGATACCTGCTTCAACTAAGAAGAAGTGGGACAATAAAAAACAACAACACTTTAATGTAAACAGATCTCAATCCAGAAGGAGATCTCCACAGGAGCTCTCGGGGAAGAGGTATAACCTCAGGAATAGGGATAATATTAGGAAACCTGACAGGTATCATAATTCTGATACACGTTCCTCTTGTTCCTTTCAGGGTTCATCGAAAAACTCCGGGAGGGAAGGACAGTCAGACAAACCAGAAGAGCGTACAAAGTCCAGAGACAAGCAACACGCTCAAGAATACACTTCTAAAAAAGAAGAGAAGCAAAAGCCACAGTTCAAAAAGAAGAAGGTTGCAGGTCTAAACATCAGACATGCCCAGAATTCTGAGGACTCGACTACTGAACGGAGAATGGGCTCTGACGATTCTAGACAGTGCGATAGAAGTAACAATACCTCGCCAGAACCTGATGGAATTTCTGGTGATAGCGGACTTGAATGATTATGTCACTTATATCACGGTAGAAACAACAGATACTAGGATAAGTGCCCCACATAAAGTATATGAAATAATGCTCCAGATGGAGGGTGACAAATGTAGAACAGTGAGAATTCTCTTTTGCGAAAACCTGATGTTTGGCTATGACATTTTGTTAACTGAACGAGATTGGTCGCCAGCATTCATCATGAATTGCCCTAAAGGGGAAACGGTAATTCTACCGGCATTCTCGGACCATATCCCTAGCCACCTAAAACAGACTTATGCGCAGGAGTGGGTGGTAGCTCAGGCTCCAACATTATACAAAAACCATGTTGGATGGTATGAGGATTAAACTCACCACTTAATCCTTTAAAAAATACTCCAACTGCACAGAGGCAGTATCCAATAAATCAAGAAGCTTAAAAACAAGTCAGGGAGATCTTAGATCTACTTGAATACCAAGGGGTGATCGAAAATTGCACAGCATCAGTGAATCTGGTCATGAAAGCTGACAATTTATATAGTTTAGTTTTAGATTACAGATATTTAAACACTTACAGTAAGACGTTTGCAGTTCTGAATGCACATAGTGCTGCATTAATGAATAACATTGTGCGAAAAAAAATATAAAACGACACTTGATATCTCAAATGGATTTTTCTGCCAAAACATAGAGCCTGAAAGCAGGTATCTAACAACATTCTCAGCGCTAGGGTGCCAGTTGCAGTTTTGTTGACTCCCCCAAGGGTATAGGAACAGGCCAGGGATGTTTTCGGCCAGAGTAACTGAGTTACTTCACAATTTGGATGAAGAGGTATTGTCCTATGTGGATGATATTTATCTGATGGACGATGACCTAGAGGAACACTAGAACAGAGTAAATAACATAATTTGGGGGTTTGCATCTGAGGGCTACAAATTCAACTTTAAAAAAATCAAAAGTTGCCCACCTCAGTGCCCTGTTTTTAGGATATGAGCTTTCAAGTGAAGGGAAAAGCCTGGCAACAATTTTTGTCAGAAAAATGCGCTCTGCTCCAACCTCTAAAACCATTAAAAAATTTACAATCAATCCTGGGATTGATACATTTTGGTAGAACATACATTTTAGATTACGCAGAAAGAATAAAACCTTTCTACGACTTAAAAAAATGTGATTTTCCAGTAAGACAGTGGACACAGAAACACACAAATACACTTTGTTCCTTACAAGCTGACATGATAGCTTCTAAACACTTACAGACACGTGTAAACATACGCAACCTGGTGATGCGTATAATTGCGGGTCAATCTGGGTACACCTATCTAACATATAATGAAGGTGAAATGGTTCCAATTGCATAAAAATCACATTTGTACACAAATGCTGAGATGCGCTTTGCATCTATAGAAAAAATCCTAACAGCAGTGCTGACTGCTGTGGTGAGAGAAAGTGAAACCAAAAAGAGGGTTTGGGCTCAATGCAGTAAGGTCAAGCCTCACTTAGCTGAGTAGCAAAACAAAAATACCAGTACTGCAAATTTACTCTAGGATGAATGAACTTGATATAGTGAAACAAAACACCATATTAACAAGACTGCTTTTTCTGTCTGAATTCAATCTTTATATTTATACTTTTTTTCAAAAATTCAAATTTTTCATTTTTTATCACATTGATACATAGAATACAGAAAATAATTCAATTTGTTGCATATCACATATATGTTACAAAAATTACAAGTGTACAATCATCATCTCCAATCACACCTTCCATACACACATTCACCCAGACTCACTAGAGCCACTCATACTATTTATTTACACACTATACATTTTTACAACTATTATGACAATCTCAATAGCTTGAAATCAAAAAGCAACCTTGGAGTCAATTTCACTTTTTTATATATACATTTGATATTTCAATTTTCCTAAGGTTTAACAAAGGCTGGTCTACGCGTTTCGAACACCCTTAGTGGGGGGTGCTCTCGTCAGGACCACATATCTCTGCCGAGCGAACCGAAATGAGCCAGAAGGAAAGTTGAATACGCGATTGCTGAACCAATCAAACACAGAATCTTTCGGACGTTAAAGAAAATAAACGTCAGTGCATTGCACACAAGTATAAATCTATTCAATCAACACATCTCATTCAAGGCAGTATATAAGACCTTTTGAATAATCCTCCTCTCACCTCGCGTCATTACAAGGCAGAGATATGTGGTCCTGACGAGAGCACCCCCCACTAAGGGTGTTCGAAACGCGTAGACCAGCCTTTGTTCAAAAATTGAAATATCAAATGTATATATAAAAAAGTGAAATTGACTCCAAGGTTGCTTTTTGATTTCAAGCTATTGAGATTGTCATAATAGTTGTAAAAATGTATAGTGTGTAAATAAATAGTATGAGTGGCTCTAGTGAGTCTGGGTGAATGTGTGTATGGAAGGTGTGATTGGAGATGATGATTGTACACTTGTAATTTTTGTAACATATATGTGATATGCAACAAATTGAATTATTTTCTGTATTCTATGTATCAATGTGATAGAAAATGAAAAATTTGAATTTTTGAAAAAAAGTATAAATATAAAGATTGAATTCAGACAGAAAAAGCAGTCTTGTTAATATGGTGTTTTGTTTCACTATATCAAGTTCATTCATCCTAGAGTAAATTTGCAGTACTGGTATTTTTGTGGTGAGAGAAAGAGCAGTGGCTCAGGGAAACAAATATTAGTATTGACTCCAGTTCCAGCCGTAGAGGCTGCGGCTAAAGCAAGCGTTCCTAACGCTAAAGCCTTACATACGAGATGGATACAATAGGCTAATTCTGTCACTGCAACAGATGTAGAATACAGGTGCGACCCAGATTGAAAGACACAAGCATTTCTGCAATAAGAAGACCAATATCCTCTACCAAGCGAAATAATACCTCTAGATCAGTATGAATATATAATTTACACTGACGGATCTGCTCAACAGGCCATAGGAAGTAAACAACAGTATAGCGCTTCATACGCAATCGTTAAAGGTCGCATGTGGGATGAAAAGTTCCACCCAAGTGGCACAAAAACGCAATCTCTAGGAGACTGCACGGCACAGCTGGCAGAGTTAAATGCCTTGATACTGGCACTGGTAAATACGGATCGAGAATTCCCCACACTAATTGTGTGCGATTCATTTTACTGTGTGCAGTCATATAAAGAATATTTGCAATACTGGATTCAGAAGGGGTTCAAAGATGCAAAAGGTGGCACAATTAAGCATAAAATGCTATGGGAACAAGTAGTGGAGTTGAAAACGGAACGACCGAGGGCTCACGTGATGCATACACTGAGTCATCAGCATGATGGCGTTCATGTTGAAGGGAATTTATTTGCTGATGAAGCCACATAGGGGGCTGTACGCACTCGCTCTAAAACTAAAATAGACGGTGAGATTATGGTGGCTGTCATTGCTTCACGCAAAAACAGCAAAGCAGTACCAAAAGATTTCCACTCAAGTACTCCTACAAGTTAGATGCCAATAACATTCCATTTTCTCTGATTCCTGGAGTGGGGGAGTAGAGTAATTCCAAACGTGGATCATAGGTTAGGTTTAAGTTCAGCAGCACACAAAGGGATAGGTTCTGCACATGCACGAGTGAAGGTGACTGTTTCTTTATTGAAACAGCGCTATTGGTGGCCTGGTTTAACAAAGCAAACTATATACTATGTCTTGAAAAGCGACATCTGCCAGCAAATGAAATGTTCTACCGTAACGCGTCCAGCGCAGACGCTATTATTAATATCTGACAAACCACTAGCTTGTGTTTACTTGGACCACTGCGGCCCCTTACAAAGTGAAGGGGCTTAGAGGTATATTGTGGTTGCAGTGGATTCCTGCTCGAGTTTCCTTTGGGTGTGGTCCCAACGACCGGATGACGCTCTAAGCTGTTATAAAAGATTTACGAGTCTTTATAGGGACATACGCAATTGACACATTACATTCTGACCAGGGCCCGGCGTTTACCTCTCGGGCTTACAAGGAGGCCATGCGTGGATTGGGTGTAGCATTGCAGTACTCCTCTCCGTACCATCCTGAGGAAAATTCGGCAGTGGAGAGGAAAAACCGAGACTAAGGCAGTCTTTAACAGCTAGAGTATTAGGCATGGCGAGAGCTGGGTAAAACATCTGTATGGAATGCAGCAAGCTTTGAACAACATGCCAAGAAGTTCTTTCGGGGGGTCACTGCATATGAGGTCCTGTTTGGGATAAGAATGTGGGTACAGGATCTTGATTGCGAAGGCTAAGTGGCGGATAAAAAACCTTTTGACATCCATGATCTTTTGGCTGATTTACAGGATCTAAATGAATCCATAACACAACAAAGTAATGTCCAGCTGAAGCAGACCGCCACTAGGGAAGTCAAATCAGTCACGGCAAGACCTATCTGTATCCCAAAAGTCGGGGATCTAGTCCGAGAGAAAATAGCTAACAAGAAAGGATTCGGGCCATCCAACAGAAGGCCTGTACAGGTCCTAGCAGTTGAAGGAACAAGAACTGTACTTCTACAACCTCTTGCCTGTAAAAAGGAGAAAAGATTTGTCTCAATTGGCCTAATCAAAACACACTATATGGCCGATACTAAGTAGCAGGCCACTTGGACTTCAAAGTAGCAGACGCCCTCCTTGCGCTACAATTCAAGATGTTCAAACGGAAACATTCATCACATTCGAAGAGTCCCCTGTACGGAATGAAGGACTATGCAATAATGCCATGGAATTCGTTCCTCTTGAACCTGATGTTCAAATTCAGAATCAAAGTGAAAGACAAATTTCAATTAGACCAAATATAGATGTCTACATCAACATGCCTCAACAAGCGCAAACTATGATTTCCACAAATTCTGATGCAATACCAACAATTGATTGAACTGTTTCTGGCTACTTCATAAACTTTGATAATTTTTTTTGGGATCCAAGTGAACCAGAAACGATGCCAGCCCAAAAACACATAAGCAGCAAGTTAAAGACTTTCTGAACTTTCTTAAAAAGACTTACCTGGTGTCACCTTGGGTAGAACTATGGGCAATGACCGGGATACTTTTCTTTCTTTTCTGGTTAGGCTTAGTAATAGTTTTTAGCATACTTGTTAATGGAAAATACCTTCGACAAAGCTCTGCAGCCAAAAAGTGAATTTAATTTTAAAACCACATCAGTCATCTCATTGAGAACAAAGAGACTTGCAATCAGTGGCCATAACAGAAGTTCCTATACCTGATGGTATAGTTTGGGACTAGGTTGATTTCATTATATTTGGCCCGACCAAACTTTTTAAACATTCCTCATTTATTTAAAATATTGTTGTGATATCATTACTTCAAGGACATTTTCTGATGGTTGAGTTTTTGAAACTGTAAAGAACATGTTGTCTGATTTGGAACAATTTGCTGCATTTTCTAATAGTGAAACATTGGAAAGCACACCAGATTGCAAAACGATGTATTGTTTTCAACATTATGGTAATCACTTTCTGCATACATCTGTTAATCCTAGAAATGTTTTCACATAACCACAGTGGGAACATTGTCACACAGCCACAAGGCAATTCAAAAACATTTGCACAAACGTTTCCATATTTTTCAGGGTTTAATATGTCTGACCCAGCCTCCTATGATTATAAGGTTGCACCAACACCAGCACAGAAAAATATGTTAACAAACACCAAACAGATTTACTCTGCTTCCTTTATTGCCCAGTTGTCTGAACAAGGTTACAACTTATGGAAAGACACCATAGACTTAAAATCAGTCTGGGGTACTAGAGAATGGCAAATTCAGGGAATGGAAGCTTTGTTTAGAGCATGCCTTATTCCTCAACAGCAGCCGCGGTGCGTCTATTGGGGCGTAGGGGCGTAGCCCCTCTAAGCCTGGACGCACCGTGGCAAGCTATTTAAGTATTATTAACCATTCACAAAAATTAGCAGCGCAGCGCGGGACACGGGGACAGGCGAGCGAGTCATGGTACTATTATTGTTATGCGGTGGCGGTGCGGTCCGGAGTGCGCAGGGGGTGGGGGCGGGGCTGCTGGTCTGCTGCAGCTTGAGTGACAGTCTTCAGCAGGCCAGCAGCACTGTGTGCGCACTGCGCCTGATGGGCTGTGACTTGCCCGAGCATGCGCTGCAAACACCCAGTGAAGTTCAGCATAGAGAGGGGTCCGAAGGGGCCGGGGGTGCTGCTTAAGACGGGCTCGGGTTTTACTAAGGCGCCAGGGCGAGTACTTAGTGTGCCCCCCTAGCCAATCCTGGCGCTGCATGCAGCGCCAGGATTGGCTGCATATATCATGGCCAATCACTGTGTGACTTCAGTGATTGGCCATTCGGGAGTGGGACATGTGCGCCGTGACGTTCTGTGAGTTACTTCTAACAGAACTTTGTCGTTGTCGCCACGTGCAGAGCCAGCAGCCAGCCCAGCAGACGTCTGACAGTCCACACCACAAGTCACACAGTCACGTCACAGAGACTCAGACACAGTAGGTGGGTGCGTGCTGCATATCATGTTTTTAATTCTGAGAGGAGCGATAAGGGAGAACAAACGTATTGCATGCGCAGAGATATTTTAAAGGGGGAGCAGACCGGGAGCGTCAGCCCAGCATGGCCCGCCGGTACAAAGGAAAAGTTCATGGCCTAGCGGTCTTAGTAACAGGTTTATGGTTCCAGTCTCTTTAAAGGCTTTGGATTGAGTTCCACGGCTGGCAGTTTTTTTCATGTGGTAAGCGTTAGGAGGCTAGCTAAGCTAGCGCATTGGAAGCCATGAGCGCGGCTTCACGAAGGTCCAATAGAGTCGCTCCCAGTTTGGGACAGTCGACACATGATTGCCCGCGTCTAGGAACGCTTTTAAAAGGCTGTGGAGCAAGCACAGTAGAAAGAATTGAAAGCGCCGTCGGAGGGGAAGAGGCAGCAGACGGAGATCTGGCACAGTATGGAGCGCGCATCAGGGTGGAGCAGGCGCAGCATTTCCAGTTTAGGCAGAAAAATGTGAGTGTGCTTTGCCTTTTTGTTACCGGCATGGAACTAAACCACGGGCTTTAAGGGGGACGGGGAAAGGGTCTCCAAAAGGGGGTATGGCCTTAGCAAATGCATTTGAGGTCGTGGGCCTAACCGGCGATATGGCATGACCCGGGGAGGCACAGTGTGCAGGCATGCAAACCGGGGTGCTTGGCTAGTAGGTAGGTGCGTGCTGCATATCATATGTTTTTAATTAATTTCTGCTGCAGATTTTTGTATTGCCTGTGACTGTCGCAGCCTGAGCCTCTAATAATAATACGGGCGGGCCGGGCACATTTTCAGTGAGTCACAGGCTACTGTGACGGCGAAGTAACGCGTACAAGGGCGGGTGAGGGCCTTTCTCAATATCTAAATGTTGTGCAGCAGTGTACGCAGAGGTAACTATGCAAAAGACCTGCCTTGACGTGATAGAGCAGAGTTTATAAAAGTGCCGGGCTGTTATTCAGTTCAGCTCTGGGAGTAATGTAGCTTTTAGGGCTATGGTGTGGGCATTCTGGTATTCCGGGAGTTTTTTCATCAGAATGTCTGTGCGCACTCACATACTTTTGAATTTGTGAGCACTCACTCAGCCACGTTTTCCAAGCCCATTTCTTTTTGCATATTTACTCCTTTCAAGTATGGGTTGGGTAGGGAACAACCCAATAACTGGTAGAAGTTTAATGAAAGGGGTTCTCAACGGGGATAATATTTCCTCAAGGAGGAAAAGCAACAAAAAAAAACGAAAGTGCAGTTTCACTAATGCAAAGCTAGTAGAAAGCTGCGACTGATTCAACTTTTCATGAGCTCTCGCGTGCCCCCAGATATGTGATAATCTACGCTCAAACTTAAGTGTAAACCTTATTTCTGTTATATTTCATATTTCTCTGTGAATTGAGTTCTAAATTCCGTTGACATTTAGGCAGCTGCAGACAAACCGATGTGCTTGTAGAATTCTGACGACCTATTATTTTATGAGAGCATCAGAGCAGCAAAACTCTGTGAAGCTCCATTATATGGCTTCAGCAAGCTTGGTGAGGTTATACAGGAAACTTTACAAATGTCATGCCTGTGGAATGTTCTTCCACAAATAGCTTATCTCAGTTTTTGCTAACGTATATTTAGCTGACTTTTCCAAACATAGAGATTTACATAAATGTAGAACTTTACGTTATAGATGTTTTTCCATTGTCAACTGATTCCTTGTATATTATTTCTGTCGCACAACAATGCCACCTTCAATGAACTTCAAAGTTTGGGTGTACCAGACAGAATATATTGGAGTGCATTTTTCATAAAATATATAACTCATCAAGAAGAAGCTGGTTAATCTATCACATATTTTATTTTAGAAATGCATGTGTCTAGCTTTCATATATTTTATATATTGTGGTTATAATCCCATACAAGCAGGGGCATAGCGTAGCCTAGGGGGATGTTTGGGGTGGGGAACCCTCCAAATAAATGCATTTTGGGCGTGTTAGTTGGGTCTGATAGCCCTGAGTTGGGTCTACTATGTCTGTATTGGTTTTGATCATCCTGCACCAAGAAAAAAAGACAAACCGTGACTTTTGGAGAAAGAGAGCGAGGGAGAGGGAGAGGGCGAGAGAGGGAGAGAGAGACAGAGATAGAGAGAGGGAGAGAGAGAGAGAGAGACACACATCTGGTGGCCAAATCTCAAAACATAAAATCAGATAACGTGCAATACCGGCTTCCCTGCTTATCCAAACTGTGTGACCTGAGGCAAACATTTTATTCCACAGAGCCTCATTTTTAGGTCGAAGCCTACCAGACGGTGCAGCTATTTGGTCTCCTCACGACATCGTGGGGAAATTCTGAAAGCTTCTCTGGGAATACATTTCACCTATTGCTTACCATTGCCTTTGTTTGTAACTCACAGTAGCCTGCTTTCTATTATCTGGTTTTATCTGGTTTTAGTTGCTTTGGGCTGTCCAGCTTGAGTACATCTCTCTCGTGGGCATTCCTTGTTTACTGAAACCTTCCGAGTCCTGCCTCTCTGTAAACAGGCCTTTAAATCTTATCTTGTCACATTTACTGTGCATTGAAAGACAGAGCTCAAATGTCACTCTCTGTCTTCCAAGGGAGCTTGGTGTTTACTTTTCTTTCTCTGACTTCAAAGTGATAGAAATGTTTTTATGTGACAATCTTGCGCAGTGCCCATATGAGACTAGAGGGTGTAGGATGTTATTTTTTCTAGAACCCAACAAACATTAGGACGGAATGTATGAAGCTCTGTGGTTATACTGAATAAGCAGCTACCTATGTTAGGCCATCTATTAATGTAATAACTGTACTTTCACAATTGCTTTATTAACCTTCCTGCTTTCTCAAATTTGCTTGAAAATGCACCATTTTTCTTCTTTTTTTCCAAAATTTTCTTGGGGGGTGGGTAACCACCCCAAACCCACCTTTTGGGGTTCGGGGTCGCTCGCTGCGCTCGCTCGCTACGGTGCTTTGCGCCTACCACTTTCAAATGTCACCCACCGCCCCTGCTCAACAGATCATGTTTTTGAATGAGACAGTGCAACAGACGTCTTGCCTTGGACTAGCCAAGAACAAAGACTTGAACACACCTCGGATGCTACCTCCATCACACACTGAGGGTAACGGAATATCACAGAAAGAAATTACAGTAGACGACATCATACAATACAATAGATCAGACTCTGATTGGAAGAAAAGGTTGATTTGGCCCACAGACACCAATAGTTGTCAGGCGAGATTCATGGGTAAAACCGAAGGGTTCACTATCCATAGGCCAGATCCACGCTATGTACAGAGAGAACATCCAGAGGTACTGACATCCTACAGTGTTAGGAAGTTGTGCCTTGATTGGCTAAAAACCTCCACACACACACACACACACACACACAGGTGAAGTTACACTTATCCTTACTGTCAAAGTATGTGGAGCTTAAGCATTTCTTACTAGGTCCCAAGTTTCATTTATGCTGGCATTTATGCTGCCTACAATGAAATATGGAAAATATCCCAACAAGAGGCCGCAGAGAGACTACATGAGATAGACCATATACATCTGGAAAAATCTCTGGCACTGGTAGACAATGGTTAACTACATTGACCTCCAGGATATATTCCTTAGACAACATTGTATCTTCTGCGATAGACATACTAGAACAAGATTTGTCCATATAACAACACAGGCAATCTCAATTACGTTCTATTATGTTGTTAAGCTGGACGCTGCAATGTTTGCATGCAGGCAATGTGCCTTGGCGTTTTATCAACAGCATGTCTCTGTTTTCCGAATACAATCTAACAGATAAACAGATAGAAATGGCACAAGGGGGGCAAAATATACAATGCAGCACATCGAAAAACTGGATGGATTACCATTTACAGTGGCAGAATCACAGTCCACAGAATTGCTAATCCATGGCCACATAACTCTACCGGTCACTACTTTTCAATTTCAGTACTGCCTTGAACAAAAGCAGGCCAGAAGATATGAAAAAATGGGTAAGGAATACATTAAGAAATCATGGGAATTACCATACAGATTTTGATGCCGGAGTGGGGATCTAGAAGTGTTTCTAAGCGGTACAAACTGTGAAAACGCTTTAAGTGGATAATTTGTATGTCAGGATATTATGCTGCACGGGCTTGTAATGGTTCTGTAGCGAACTTGTCCTGTCATCTGAGGAGTGCTCCAGCTGCAGTGATTACTGCAGCATTCGGGCTACTTTCAAATGGGAGTCACTTGATGCTGAACAGTTAAGGCTGCTGCGGAATGCTCCCGGGCATCGTATATCTAGTAACCTTGAGCTCTAGGGTTACTTGTATGCAAGTATTGTTTCCACCGACACATACAGTCAGGGATGCTCCGCTATGGCCTTTACTGAATGTTTCTTTAATACAGTTTAATACTCTAGGCAGAATGAAAGCCATGCTTTTACAGAAGTCTCTGCTCTGCTCGAGAGACTTTTGATCTCCAGATCGCAAGGTCTTGGGCAGAGATACAGGCGCTTATCTATGCAAATTTCCATTTCCGTTTAGCAGAAATGGTAAATCGTATCTTTAACATGGCTGATATGTCAGGCATAGCCCTCCTATTTAAGACCATAGGTTCCGAACTTCTAGGCACCTTTCACACGGTACTTGGAGTTATACCAAACTTCATACACTCCATATTTGGAAGCATCTTTGGAGGACTTCCGCTAATCCGGTTTCTAATCGCAGGTATCCTAATTGTTTGCTATCTGCTACGCAATTGACATCCCCCTCACCAAGGAGATGGAAAAAGCACTCCTGGAGCGTAAATACCGTGACCGCATGGTACAACATCTAGGCTTGCCTCGCCTAAGAGAACTAAGTGCATCTTGGTTCTTGTCATTTTGATCAGTCTGGATGGACTGCATCTTAGCTGTCCTCCGATGCCTGTTTTGCGGAGAAGAATGCATGTTAGACTTTTGTTTGACACTCCCATCGTGCACAACCGGATGTGGATGCTCTACTGGACCGGATAATGGCCCATTTTCTGCAGTGTCCTCCGCGTATTCCAATGTTGATGACGGCATTCCTTGAGCCACCACAGGTAGTAACTGCACCTGTTGGTATGGACACCGGCTCCTCCACGGACACACAGAGTTTGGACGACGCACAGACTGCCCCAGAACCGGCTGCGGACAATGTGGAACATCATCTGTGCTCAATTGACGTACTCTGCGAGGTGCTACAGGGGCCGTCTACTGCGGAAGCAAGCAACAAAAATGTTGCGTCTACCAGACAGGACACATAAATAATTGACTAATTTGGCTCGTCGTGTGCTGGAAAAAATTCGCCCTCTTTTAAACAAGCTCAAATTTGGAACTCTAAAACAAAATTGACAGTCCTTAAATTTGTGGGGCATACATGGCTTTCTAATGCTTATAGTGGTTCGGACTATAACTACGGGCACTTTAGAGCTACGGCTTGCAAACATTTTCTTTTAACATTTTTACGTTTTTAGAATTCTTTTAGCAGTTGTCAACATTTTAGCAAAACAAATGTTTTTATGAACTTTGTGCATACCTATATCTAGTGAAGCTAGTAGTGCGGTAATAAGTTACATATTTCGTCCAGTCGGAGGAGGAGTGGGTGTTATAATCCATATTGGTACCCTATATAGGCGCAGGTAACATTGCAACCTTTCACCTATATTCTTCCCTGCATTACATACATAACGATTCTTAGGGACTGACCTTATACCTAGATACGACACGGTATTCAGAACGCAGGTTTTTCTCTGGTTGAAATCTCACATTATGCATGAGGTTTCTTGGAAGCACAGCAGAACTACCATCTCCTGTATAATATCTCTGTATAAAGTTCAGGCCTAATGTCATCCTTTAGGCCTACACTGTAACACAGCATGGTAGGACCCCTGGGAAGACCTGTGGGTATATTTTCATCACATCTTGCTTAGAAGGACATAGAAGACCGAGACTTCCCGGCTGACACACTGACCAGAGTAGCTGAGGTTCCTGCATGCAGATGCTCCAGCTCGCAGTGGTCTAACATCCCTCGCAGGGGGTCCAACTCTAGACCAGAACTGGGTGCCATATTCTCTCATTCTCCGGTAATGGGGTTGACGAGATCATAGAGGGACTCTTGGCATAACACCTATTATTATTATTATTATTATTATTATTATATTTGGGTTTGTAAAGCGCACAGATACCCTAGGGTTTCCCGTCGCTGGCAGAGAAAAAAGAAGCAGAGAAGACAAAAGAGGGGGTGGAAGGATTAGGTGGAGAACAACCAAGTTTTCACACCTTTCCTGAATTTGAGATGACATGTTTCAAAACGCAAAGGGATGGGAAGGGTGTTCCAGAGTGATGGCGCCAGGTAAGAGAAAGAACGGCCACCAACTCTAGTGCGTTTGAACCGGGGAACTGAAAAGGTACCTAGGGAGGAAGATCTAAGAGTGCGTGATGGGCAGTATGGCTGAACCAAGGTGGAAAGGTAGGGGGGGGAATTGCCAATTTTAATCTTATGCATATAACATAAGGTTTTGAATTTAGCCCTAAATTCTATACGCAGCCAATGTAGGCTGCGCAGAGAGGCGGTGGCCGAGGCAGTTCTGGGCAAGTTGCATAGTAAACGGGCAGCCATATTTTGCACCACTTGCAGTTTACGTGTCACCTCCTTACAGGCACCTAGGAGGACTACGTTGCCGTAATCCAGTCTGGATGTCACTAGGGCCTGCACCACTGTTCTTTGAGTGTCAAGAGGAAGCATCCATGTGATTTTCCTCAGCCACCTGATGATGTTTGTACAGGTGGCTGAGACTTTCACCACATGTTGCCTCATGGACAGTTGGTCATCAAAGGTGACCCCAAGATTGCGGGCTGTGGTAGATGGAATAGGCACGGGACCCATTTGCTGCGGCCAGTGCTGTGGACCCCAGAGAGTGGTATCAGGGCCAAACAGAAGGAGCTCGGTCTTATCGCCGTTGAGCTTCAGTCTGTTGGTCTGCATCCAGTTGGCGATGTTAGTTAGCCCAGTGCGAAGAGATGAGGTGGGGGAATGTTTATTACAGATGCTAGGTACATTTAGGAACATCTAGTTGGAGACGCATCGGAGGAGTACGCACATATTATCATGTATTTTATGTACTTGTATATATTCAGGACTACTGCAATATGGTAGAACTGTACCATTTTTTTACTTTCATAGTGCTTCTAATCATATATCTCTGCTACTGTCTAATGGTTGTTGCAGATCATGTATTCTACACTAAAATAACAACTGTTCAATACATTCTTATTGACAAACACCCAGTATGTTTATTCTGTGTATGTCCTGAGGGATCAGGGTTGTCATGCTCTGAGGTTGCCAGAATCTAGTCTCTCCTTGGTAAGAAGAGATTATAGTGGCACTGTGAACTAGCTGATACAGACAGGCTTACATACCCGGTGGGGGTGTTCGGAATCAGTCAGCCACCAATCCCACAGTTTGTTATCCAAACGCGCTGATCCTGTATAGGTTATATAAAAACTACATGGCATATCTAGCTGTGAATAGATCTGCGCTTGTGCCAGACTGAGCACCCTGTGATGCTCCACCCGGGGAGGATCCGCCGTGCAAATCACCTGCTCCAGCGTGTTGTCTGCAAAGGTTCTGGACGTCCTCAGGGTTATCGAACACTTTCGTTTTTCCATTCACATTAACTTTGAGTCTCACACGGTATAACATCCCATATTGCAGGCCCAGTTTCCGTAACACGTCCTACGCTCCCGCAGACTTGGGTTTTGCTTTCTGCACCAACGCAATGAAATACTGGTATATGGATATGTTCGGCCCCTGCCAGGTCAGGCTTCCAGCTTCCCTGGCGAGGCGCAGTACTGTGTCCCAGTCCTTAAAATTCAGGAGTCTTGCCATTATGAGTCTAGGCGGTGATCCGCCTGCCACTCTGCCCGACACTGCAGGAGTGAAGAACTTCCCAGTCCTCTACCCCCACCGTTGCCTCCCCACACCCGACTGAAACAAATCAGGGTGAGTGGCGACCTCGATGTAGGGAGAAGGTGGGTAAACAAAACAAGAAATGAAAACGTCTCGGGTAAAGCAGCGTGCTTCCTTCTATCTCCCGATTCAGAAAAGGGGGTGGTGATGAACAGAGTGTCTGAATTAAGCAGACCACTCTTACCCAGTCCAAAGATCAGGGCTTGATCCATCACCGTTATTTAGCTCACTGCCCCATCCCAGCTCAGAACCTGGCTATATGCAAATGAGTCTGTCCCTGGCCCAGTGCATCATGGGAACAGGGCAGACCAAACTACCAAGCCAATTCTTCACCAGAAAGGAGACAAGCTTCCGGGGACCGGTTTCTGCCATTTCAGGCGTCGTCGGCCCGGCTTGCTTGAATCCTGATGGAGCAGTGAGCAAGGGACTCATGTCTGAGTATACCCTTCCACGCTTATGGTGGACAAAATGATTCAGAAAAGGGGGTGGTGATGAACAGAGTGTCTGAATTAAGCAGACCACTCTTACCCAGTCCAAAGATCAGGGCTTGATCCATCACCGTTATTTAGCTCACTGCCCCATCCCAGCTCAGAACCTGGCTATATGCAAATTAGTCTGTCCCTGGCCCAGTGCATCATGGGAACAGGGCAGACCAAACTACCAAGCCAATTCTTCACCAGAAAGGAGACAAGCTTCCGGGGACCGGTTTCTGCCATTTCAGGCGTCGTCGGCCCGGCTTGCTTGAATCCTGATGGAGCAGTGAGCAAGGGACTCATGTCTGAGTATACCCTTCCACGCTTATGGTGGACAAAATGATTCAGAAAAGGGGGTGGTGATGAACAGAGTGTCTGAATTAAGCAGACCACTCTTACCCAGTCCAAAGATCAGGGCTTGATCCATCACCGTTATTTAGCTCACTGCCCCATCCCAGCTCAGAACCTGGCTATATGCAAATTAGTCTGTCCCTGGCCCAGTGCATCATGGGAACAGGGCAGACCAAACTACCAAGCCAATTCTTCACCAGAAAGGAGACAAGCTTCCGGGGACCGGTTTCTGCCATTTCAGGCGTCGTTGGCCTGGCTTGCTTGAATCCTGATGGAGCAGTGAGCAAGGGACTCATGTCGGAGTATACCCTTCCACGCTTATGGTGGACAAAATGATTCAGAAAAGGGGGTGGTGATGAACAGAGTGTCTGAATTAAGCAGACCACTCTTACCCAGTCCAAAGATCAGGGCTTGATCCATCACCGTTATTTAGCTCACTGCCCCATCCCAGCTCAGAACCTGGCTATATGCAAATTAGTCTGTCCCTGGCCCAGTGCATCATGGGAACAGGGCAGACCAAACTACCAAGCCAATTCTTCACCAGAAAGGAGACAAGCTTCCGGGGACCGGTTTCTGCCATTTCAGGCGTCGTCGGCCCGGCTTGCTTGAATCCTGATGGAGCAGTGAGCAAGGGACTCATGTCTGAGTATACCCTTCCACGCTTATGGTGGGCAAAATGATTCAGAAAAGGGGGTGGTGATGAACAGAGTGCCTGAATTAAGCAGACCACTCTTACCCAGTCCAAAGATCAGGGCTTGATCCATCACCGTTTTTTAGCTCACTGCACCATCCCAGCTCAGAACTTGGCTATATGCAAATTAGTCTGTTCCTGTCCCAGTGCGTGCCCTGTTCCCATCATGCACTGGGACAGGAACAGACTAATTTGCATATAGCCAAGTTCTGAGCTGGGATGGTGCAGTGAGCTAAAAACGGTGATGGATCAAGCCCTGATCTTTGGACTGGGTAAGAGTGGTCTGCTTAATTCAGGCACTCTGTTCATCACCACCCCCTTTTCTGAATCATTTTGTCCACCATAAGCGTGGAAGGGTATACTCAGATGTGAGACCCTTGCTCATTGCACCATCAGGATTCAAGCAAGCCGGGCCGACGACGCCTGAAATGGCAGAAACCGGTCCCCGGAAGCTTGTTTCCTTCCCAGTACAAGAATTGGCTTGGTAGTTTGGTTTGCCCTGTTCCCATCATGCACTGGGACAGGAACAGACTAATTTGCATATAGCCAAGTTCTGAGCTGGGATGGTGCAGTGAGCTAAAAATCGGTGATGGATCAAGCCCTGATCTTTGGACTGGGTAAGAGTGGTCTGCTTAATTCAGGCACTCTGTTCATCACCACCCCCTTTTCTGAATCATTTTGTCCACCATAAGCGTGGAAGGGTATACTCAGATGTGAGTCCCTTGCTCATTGCACCATCAGGATTCAAGCAAGCCGGGCCGACGACGCCTGAAATGGCAGAAACCGGTCCCCGGAAGCTTGTTTCCTTCCCAGTACAAGAATTGGCTTGGTAGTTTGGTTTGCCCTGTTCCCATCATGCACTGGGACAGGAACAGACTAATTTGCATATAGCCAAGTTCTGAGCTGGGATGGTGCAGTGAGCTAAAAAACGGTGATGGATCAAGCCCTGATCTTTGGACTGGGTAAGAGTGGTCTGCTTAATTCAGGCACTCTGTTCATCACCACCCCCTTTTCTGAATCATTTTGTCCACCATAAGCGTGGAAGGGTATACTCAGATGTGAGTCCCTTGCTCATTGCACCATCAGGATTCAAGCAAGCCGGGCCGACGACGCCTGAAATGGCAGAAACCGGTCCCCGGAAGCTTGTTTCCTTCCCAGTACAAGAATTGGCTTGGTAGTTTGGTTTGCCCTGTTCCCATCATGCACTGGGACAGGAACAGACTAATTTGCATATAGCCAAGTTCTGAGCTGGGATGGTGCAGTGAGCTAAAAAACGGTGATGGATCAAGCCCTGATCTTTGGACTGGGTAAGAGTGGTCTGCTTAATTCAGGCACTCTGTTCATCACCACTCCCTTTTCTGAATCATTTTGTCCACCATAAGCGTGGAAGGGTATACTCAGATGTGAGTCCCTTGCTCATTGCACCATCAGGATTCAAGCAAGCCGGGCCGACGACGCCTGAAATGGCAGAAACCGGTCCCCGGAAGCTTGTTTCCTTCCCAGTACAAGAATTGGCTTGGTAGTTTGGTTTGCCCTGTTCCCATCATGCACTGGGACAGGAACAGATTAATTTGCATATAGCCAAGTTCTGAGCTGGGATGGTGCAGTGAGCTAAAAAACGGTGATGGATCAAGCCCTGATCTTTGGACTGGGTAAGAGTGGTCTGCTTAATTCAGGCACTCTGTTCATCACCACCCCCTTTTCTGAATCATTTTGTCCACCATAAGCGTGGAAGGGTATACTCAGATGTGAGTCCCTTGCTCATTGCACCATCAGGATTCAAGCAAGCCGGGCCGACGACGCCTGAAATGGCAGAAACCGGTCCCCGGAAGCTTGTTTCCTTCCCAGTACAAGAATTGGCTTGGTAGTTTGGTTTGCCCTGTTCCCATCATGCACTGGGACAGGAACAGACTAATTTGCATATAGCCAAGTTCTGAGCTGGGATGGTGCAGTGAGCTAAAAAACGGTGATGGATCAAGCCCTGATCTTTGGACTGGGTAAGAGTGGTCTTCTTAATTCAGGCACTCTGTTCATCACCACCCCCTTTTCTGAATCATTTTGTCCACCATAAGCGTGGAAGGGTATACTCAGATGCGAGTCCCTTGCTCATTGCACCATCAGGATTCAAGCAAGCCGGGCCGACGACGCCTGAAATGGCAGAAACCGGTCCCCGGAAGCTTGTTTCCTTCCCAGTACAAGAATTGGCTTGGTAGTTTGGTGTGCCCTGTTCCCATCATGCACTGGGACAGGAACAGACTAATTTGCATATAGCCCAAGTTCTGAGCTGGGATGGTGCAGTGAGCTAAAAAACGGTGATGGATCAAGCCCTGATCTTTGGACTGGGTAAGAGTGGTCTGCTTAATTCAGGCACTCTGTTCATCACCACCCCCTTTTCTGAATCCTTCTATCTCCCAACAGCACTTTGACAGACCACAGCCGTGACCTTAAACACAAAAGGGAAATAGGTTTAGTACTTGTGACTCCCCTACCACCATAGAAACAATACAGAGTGCACACAAGAACCAATAGACACCCCTGCTTACCCAATTCTGTGTGTAGGGAAACTCCAAATAGGCAAATGAGTTAATGTCTTCGTATAATACACTCCACTTGTCCTGAAGGAGTGTAGCAGCTGCACCCATTAATCCAAAAATCAAAATAAAGACGGGAAGGAAAAGGGGAAGGCAACCCAAATCGGAAAGTCTTGTCAGCTGAAGTAATTTATACCTTCTCCCATGTCATATCAAAAAGGAAGGGGAAAAAGAGTCTCCAATAAGTGTTGTAGGAGCACCTAAAAAACCCCGGAATCCCAATATAACGAAGGAGCACAAAAAACGGCTGTATTTCAGCTCCTTCGTGAATCCGCCCAAAAACACACAACGATGTGGACAGACTATACGAATCCAGGAAATCTGTATCTCCGTAGCGACTTCACAACCAATTTTGATCCAGAAAACACACCTACTAATCCCAGGCTCTGGAAAGAGTACAATAACTCGGAAAAGTAGCTAACGCGAGGGCCCCCAACGGAGGACCCCACAGCGAGACACTCTGACCTCGAATCCAGGAACAGGAAGTCCAGTGGCAAGGGACCGTAAAAGAAACCAAGCACCGGTTTCTAGAAGGTAGGTTCTTTTTGGGGAACCTAAGGGAAAGTCCACAAGTTCCAATATGCACTCGGTCAAGCAATGAAAACATGTAAGGGACATCAGGAGGAAAGAAATAGAAGGCACCCGCCCCCAAACCTCCTAATTCCCAACAGGCGGGAGGCAAGGGTTCGGTCTAGCCCCGGAGTTCTGTGCGCTTGCTCCACCACGGACGTAGTAGTAAATTGTTCAGGCCCAAACGGGTCAGTCGGCAGGCGCTCGACAAACTGATCTTGTCTCCCTGTGTTGGTGGATTCCGGAACTCCCATTATGCGCACAATATTGCAATGACTCCTGGCTTCCAAGTCTTCCTTCTTGGTTGCGACTGTTTTCAAGATTCATTCTATACGCTCTATCCGTTTAGTAGTTTGGGCCGTGCCATCCTCCAGGTCCGATATACGCCCTTCAGCCGTGCCCAAATGAATCTCGTGGGCCACAGTCTTCCTCACCCCCACAGCTCCTCTAGCACAGGCTCCATTGATTGGACCCCCTTCAACATGCACGTCACAAATTCTACATTAGGGAGAGGGGAGGTAGAAGGTCCGCTTACTGCCCTGTCTGGGCGGCCTGCGGGTGCACAGTGTCCGTTACTGCAGCCCTGTTGAGATAGACCCGAAGGTGGCTCATCATGCACCTGACGGAAAGTATCACCCAGTTGCGGTGCGTTGTTCCCGCCGGCAATCAGGCTCAGCAGCGGCCAGTGTTCGTGCTCTCTCTATGGGGCCTTGTCCCCACTTCACTCCCGATATACGCCCTCAGGGTGCCGCCGTTTCACTCGCGGTCACCACACTTCCGCAGCTGCCGCACCCCGGGTCCCATCGATTGGTTCCTGACCCACTAGTGCGAGGCAGCTCTACTAATGGAAATGGAGATGGGGGGAGGGAGAGGTCCCGCTTGGTGGGCTCAGCGGCTTCCGGAGACTCAGCGATAGTCACCGCCGCTTAGTCGCTGTAGTGCTGGAGGAAGGATGTCATCACGTCCCGGGCACCATGTTGTTCACTGCCGCGGCGAGTTGCTCTGGCGAATCTTCTGAGGCGACCATGCCCAAATTGCAAATTACCTGCAGTGGGGTTCTCTTCAGGCCACTCCACTTCCTCACATTTCCCCCTTCAACCCATGCCATGTTTTGTAAGGTACAAGGATGCAGGAATAAGAGACTGGTTGGCATTTGTGAGGGCTTGCTGACAGGCTGCGGAACGACCTCTTTCATCAAACCACATGCCCAGCGACCAGGTGAGGACTTCAATCTCCAGGCAGCCCAGGGAACGGCTGCAGCTGAGTCACCGGTTTCATGCCAAGAAGCGCTTATTGCCTGAGCAGGAGCCCCGCTGCTCGGCACTCCCTTCTACAGTGCTCGGGTGAGGACTTCAAACCCCAGGCAGCCCAGGGAACTGCTGCAGCCGCATCACCCGTTTCGCCCCAGGAGGCGCTTATTGCCTGAGCAGAAGCCCCAAACTGTGAAACTCCCTTCTACAGCGCCCAGGTGAGGACTTCAACCCCCAGGCAGCTCAGGGAACGGCCGCAGCCACATTACCGGTTTCGCACCAGGAGGTGCTTATTGCCTGAGCAGGAGCCCCGCTGCGTAGGACTCTGTTCTACAGCGCCCGGATGACGACTTCAACCCCCAGGCAGCCTAGGGAATGGCCACAGCCGTGTCACCGGTTTCGCGCCAGGAGGCGCTTATTGCCTGAGCAGGAGCCCCGCTGCGGGGGCCAAGGGCGGGCTCGTCCTTGCCTGTCAGTGGCAGGAAGAGGCAGGACAGGGCTACCCCCCTGTGCTTTGGAACCCAGAGGTCTGTTGAGGTTGACTGTTAAAACTACAAGGTACTGTGTCGTTTTACTCCATCCTCAGTTAGGAGGATGGTTTGTTTACATTCTCTCCGACCTAAGACACCAAAGCCTGATTGTCTGTAACTTTTCACTACTGTTGTGCTGCCATTTACTCTATTGTGGAAACTACTGATTCCTTTCTTGCAGGGACTATTGACTCACAACCTCATAATTCCCACTTTTTCTGTTGTGGGAAATTTCTTGCGGGTCTTTGGCGGACTTTTAAACTGGTTGTGTGATACTGTTTTTCTTTTTTATATACAGCGTTTTATATAGCGCAACCATGATCCAAATCGGGTATCAGAGCGCTTTACATAGCACCAGTTGCATTACATGAGGACACATTCTTTTTTGTTAGGCAGCGGGAGATAAAGTGATTTGCCCAGAATCAGGGGATGTTCAGCGTCATTGCCGAGACTCGAACCCAGTTCCCCAGATTCGAGGTCGACCGTCCTAGCCATTAGGCCAACTCCTCTCCCCACTGTTGTTTTTGAAAGAGGAACGAGGACCTTTAGGGAGGCTAACAAGCGGGAGTACTCTCTTCGTTGAACTTGGTCGTGGTGTTCATGAGGAAAAGGAAAGCGGTGGAACGTGCGGGGGTGGGGTAACAGGTAAGGGGAAAAAAGCAAAGAAAACGAACAAACAGGCTGGCAGTAATTGTGTTTTAGATCGAATGGATTGCTTAATAGATGAATGCAAAGATATATTGGATACCGCAGCATTAGCCCCACTTAGCTTACCAGGCAGCCAAGCCCCCCAAAAAATAAAAGCAGACTGAGCACTACGACGTCCATTGCAAAAATGCTTAATAGAATAGCAAGCAAGAATCCCACTCCCAGCGAACAGAGAGATACATGTCACATTGAGAGAGTTCACTCACCACCAACTGATACTTGTACAGTGAGCCAGCCTGCCTTTGGGATACAGTGTAGTAATAGATACTCCCTCCTCTCTGATTCAAACATTGACCCAAAAGAAGATAACATGCATCCCGACTTAGAGGCATCAAGCGAACAAGTCCCAATTTCCCAAGATCACAACCTGAACACCCTCCAGCTCATCAGCGACTTGAGGATAGAAGTGGGTGTTGTAAGAGCTGTGATACCTGGCTTAGCAGGGCTATTGATGCAATTGTTGGAGATTAGTTCAAGATCTGCTCCTTCCGATGCGAAGGCACCGAGAGGAACCAGCCAAATTCCCCACACACCCAATCCCCTAATACTCCCTATTTAGCATGGAAGGGTTCCTCCTGCCCAAAGCAGCCTACATTCTTTTATCGACTGTCATGCCCAAGGGGTACCAGACACAAACACCCCCACTACAGATTCCTCCTCTAATCAATTGTCAGGGAGTTTACTCTCCATCATATTGGAGTTACAAGAAATAGCATATACTAGGGGGCAGTGCTGGTAAGAGCAGGTTGGTCACCGCAAACTCAACAAGCCCAAGCACTCCCAGCCCCAAATGCTACCCAGAAGATTTATGTTTATTTATTTATTCAGTAATGTTCCTAAACTGGATGAGAGGAAGGGGTATGAGGGCAGAGAGTCACTAACAAACAAAGTGATCCACTGGATTTGCCATGTTAGAGGATGCTGTTCTGTAATTCAGGACGATATCCTAGGAGCAAAAAGATGTCTAGTCCCAAACCTGCCCACTGATTGCATAGAATTAATTCCTAAAGGGAAAGAGCTAGCTGAGAATATTCTAGCCTTAGAATATAGAAGCTGCCCGCCTGATTTATCTCATATCCAACTGAGACAATATATCCCTATAGACCAGCCACAAACTCAACCAAAGCCATCTGTCACTACTGGATCAGACAGGCCCCAAATCAACACTAGAAATCATTAATCGACTTCCAGGGGAAAATCGTTATCAGGATAGAAATTCTTGTACTAATACTACGACACATACCCCTATTTTACATCACGAGGGTACCCTGGCACTAATTGGGGAGGGGAGTGGGACCAGTGAAATTGAAGGAGGTAGAATAACGAACCAAAGTTGGGGGTCCATTGTGGTATAGGACCTGGACCTAATCTTAATAACATGATTTCAGCTACTACCAACACCTGTCAGCATCCCAGATTAGGTTCTGTGCCCAGCTTACTATAGTATCCTGGAACGTGGCAGGACTAGGCGGCAAAATGCCCCTCCCCCATTGGAATGATTTTATAGAAGGCTTTGATGTGTGTATCTTTCAGGAAACCTAGTCCCTGGTTCCTATACACAAATCAGGGTACGTTTGTTATTGCGTCCCTGCAATTTCGAAGAGGAAAGGACGCCCGTCAGGAGGTTGATTATCTGGGTTAAGATTTCCCTGGGCTGTAAATTCACATTATTGAATTCGGATAGCCCAGATATCCTTGGGCTACGTATTACAGGCTCTTCAGGCAAACCTATTGAGCTGTACAACATATATGTGAGAGGAACAAAGGGGGGCAGACCATCAGCTACTATTGCCCATTTGTAGGAACTAATGGACAAGTGCCCAGTACATCCAAGACTAATGATAGCAGGTGATCTCACTATCTCATTCGAACCTTTATTAACCGACATAACAGGGATGAGTGAAGAAGACCAGATGTGGTGAATCCCCTCCTTAGACCTGCCACCAGTTAAGAGATGGTCACAACTAGCTATTCAAGTAACTGCCCTTAACCTAGAGCATGGGCTGAGGGCAGTGAAAGGGAGAACAACATTGGATCCTTCAGGAGCAAACACCTTTAATAGAGCAAATAGCCCATCCCAAATTGATTATATCTTAAACGACTAGAGGCTATGGAGGAGGACCATAAACCGCTTTGTCTAAGCATGAAGCCAGTGAGGGGTGGCAACCCTTATGAGCTCCCACCTCTGAATATTTCAAAGGAGGTCCTCCCAACAAACGAGGGCCGCAGATTGAAATGGCAAAAGGTCACTGTCTGGGAACACAAACTTCGAGGTCTAAGGCAGGAACTGTCGGCGGGTATTCTTGAATTACAATCTCTACCCAAGAGGCAGGAAGGGTTGGCCAATTTAAGTTCTGTCCACTCTCCGTTCTTCGATCAAATAAGCTCCTATTTTACCGAACCAGGGCATAAACTAAGCGCCAGGAAAAAAAAAACAGGCTCAGCAACCTGGTACAACAAGGATTGTAAGACCCAACGGCTAAATCTCGCTCTGGCTCTTAAATCCAAAGACATCAACCAAATCAGAGCCTCTAGAAGTAGCTATAAGGCTGCTATCAATCATGCGAAGAAGGAGTGGGACAAATCCCGCTGGCAGGTACTTAAGAAAACGTGTGCCAGCAAAGACTCAAAATTATTCTGGTCTTTATTTGTTTGGGGAAATGATTCAGGGGCTCTTCTCCCCCTAACTATATTGAAGGCCAAGGCTGTCAAGATCATTTCACAAAGCTTTATACTGATGCCGCAGACAATCTTTGCCCTCCCCACCAAGCGGGCATAGACTTCTTCTCTCTGAAGGGGTTTGAGGGTGCAATTGGGTGAATACTTAAGACCAAAGCCTCAGGGCCAGACGGAGTTCCGGGGGACCTCTATTTATCTGACACTCTGAACTGGGCACGTTACATACTTGTTCTTTCTAACGCCATTGCAAGTGGCGCCTCTGCCCCGGGTTCTAGGCTAGGGGCGGAGCTGGTCCCTATCTACAAAAGGGATAGAGCCGAACCCTGTAACTAAGGCCTATTAGTTTGATGGATGCGTTGCGAAAAGTCTTTAGCAGAGCCCTCCTTTAGAAGATATTGGTTTGGGTAGATGACAATACTATTCTAACTCAATATCAAGCTGGCTTCAGAGAAAAGATGGGGGCCGTTGACCAGGTCTTTCGTCTATTATTGCTTTACTGACAAGTCGTAACTATTGGCCAGGGCAGCTTGGATCTAGCTTTTATCGATTTGAAGACAGCTTTTGACTTAATCCCCAGACCTAAGCTATGGCAAGTGCTGAAGGATATGAACATTTCTTCTCCTTGCCTGAACCTATTCACCTGACTCCATGAAAATAATTTTGCCCGGATAAGATGAGGTATACAGGGGCAACTTAGTGACCGCATTCCAGTTAGCAGGGGCGTCCGCCAAGGCTGTGTCCTGGCGCCCACCCTGTTTTTCCTCTAAATGAATGAAGTGGTAAGTTTTTTTATCACAAGAGCCGGCAGGTGCCCCGACTTTAGGTGGAGAGAAGGTAGTGACCCTCTTATTTGCAGATGATACCCTGCTGGTGTCCAAAACTCCGGTAGGGCTGCAGTCACTACTAAATAGTTGTAACCATTTTTGCACTGCCGGGCCTTGAAATCAACACTTCCAAGACAACATATATGGCTTTTAACCCATACAGGTCTTACAAGGGTAAACCAACTCTAGGAGGGATACCCCTGGAGAGAGTAAGTACTTTAGATTATCTAAGGGTTACTCTTTCGGAGAGAATGTCCTGGAACCCCCACATAACAAAAATGGCATTAAATCACAAACGCTTAACAGGGGCATTAGTGAAAGGACATCATTCCTCCCACACCTGAAAAGTTGCCCCTGCTCTACAGGTCTATGATCTCAAAGCTGTTAGCTCCGTTCTATGCGGATCCGAACTGTGGGGCTTTGAAAAGATACAGGAGCTTACTAGATCGGAGCATAACTGCCCCAAAGCACCCCTATCTACCAACTAATGCTAGACATGGGCTGACGTCCCATTTGTGATCTTGCTAACCTTCGTCCACTGCTATTCTGGGCCAGAGTCAGGAGGACCCTGGAGTTATCATCTTATGCCAAAGCCATGGCAGAGGTCAACCGCTTAGACGTTTTTAATAAGGTGGGGTGGCTGAGCAACATTAAGAAGGTTGTATTTGGCATAGGGCTAAAAGAAGCCTGGGAAAACTAACTACGATTTTCCCCTGCTTCAGAAAGCTGTAATAAAGAAGCACCTCTGGGAATGGGTTGCACAAGCAGATTTAAGCAGGGTCGAGAGGGGTAAATTAACCACAGAATATTTACTTCATAAACAAACTAGACTTCTTGAACCCTATTTTGATCTAATACAAGTAACTCAAGATAGAAAGCTGTATGTCCAGTTCAGGCTTGGCACGCTCCCAGTGAACGAGGTAAAAGCCAAATGGCTCACTAAAGATCTGTGCCCTAGTAATTGCCCAGGATGCGAGGCTCTTGTAGAGTCCATAGCCCATGCATGTGCTGTTTGCTTGCCCCGCTTATGTATGCCCTAGACTGTAATGGATTAAGCCCATCTGCCAGCAACTGGGGACGCAGAACTTTCGGGAAGCTCTCCGTATTTTTAATTCAGACACGAGAGCTGTGTTTGTCTGTGCAGTTGCTAAGTTCCTCAGCCACATGTGGGGTATCAGGACAAAGAGACAGGGTGGACACTCAGTATGTAGCAGAGTGGCTAAACTGTCTATCCCATCATGCACTATATAGGGGAAACAACATTACAAACTGTTGGCAAACAGCCGAGTAGCCTTTTTTTACTGTACAATTACCACTATAGTGATTTTGGTTTGTTTTAAACATTGTGTATATATAATTCTTGTTTACTCTTATCTTCTAAATCCTAGTGATGTTTTGATGGTTATTAATGTTTATGAATTGTTACTTGTACGAATGTGTTGTTAATATACATGGTTTTATCTAGATTGTTGTATGCAACACTGTTGTAGGTATTTGTGCCGAAATGAAGTAATTTGATATTGGTGTTCTCAGCTGACTTGACTCCTGAAGTTCTTGTTGCTAAAATATGACCACAGGATGCAGTATAATCAGCAGAAACCATTTTAAGAAACGTCTTGAAAGATTTAGATTTTGGACTTAATGACAAATTTGGTGATGCCTCAGAGCTCCATACATCATGGGAGTCAACAATTATGCCTGATGTTGTATTAACATTTTTTACATCATTGTTTAATATCAGCAAAGCTAAACGGTTACAAACTAAGGTTTTTGAGTTTGGAACAGAAGCCGACAACTTTGATGATGGCTTTGGAGATATAAGCGAAGAAGTGGAAGACAATCCCATGAAGCGACAGGCTTATGCTGTGCAAATGTACTGTCTTTTCCAAATCATGTCTTATGAATTATATCACAGCAAAAAGAAAACTGCGCTATACATGATGACTGCCCAAGCAATCTATGACACGCGGAAAAGTTGAGAGCTAATCACTTCAATGATTAGGAATGGTGTATCAACAAGTTCTAATGACACAGTGTAGTGTTTTATCTAGGAACCTGAATCGATATTCCTAATTTATGCCCTTGTCCGGTTATAATCAATAATATCCATTCAACGGCATAATAATCATATCCATAATTCAGTCGTAGCACATGCTGTCACAATAAGCAAGGCTACTTCTCCAGCCCCCTAGTAAGCACACCGAGTTCTCTAAACAAAACCAAGCCTCCAGCAACCTGGGAAATCACCCTTGCTCGTCCTAGAACTCCTGTAAAGCACTGTAAGAACGGCCAGTTCTTAGTGACATCTTTATTGACGTTTTATGTCCAACCTTACGTCAAACCCATGCACCTTTCAGGTATAAATATACCAACTTTGCCTTAAGCAAACACACGGTGGTGATTCTGGAGCAGAGCAGCTATCTACTTGCCCGAGAGCCCAGCTGATACGAGAGCCCACAGACGCTGCCCCTCCTCTTTGACGCACTGAGAGAGACTCTGTCTTTTCTCCTGCCGAGAAATCCAGCTCCGGTGTTTCCAGATACCTTCGCGGGTTACTGGGATATCGAGTCCTGAGAAAGAGATACAAGACCTCCTGCTTTCTATTACCCACGTACGGAACCCTTACAGAGAATTCTTGAGTCAGATTCTTGGCAAAACAAACTTAACTTAAACTGCTACTTACTTACTCCTTCCCACGTATTAGGCTTAGGTCAGGTACACCCGGGTAGGCGTATTTAGAAGCACCAGTTGAGTACGATTAGTCAATGTATATATGTATGTATATATTTTATCTATTTTAAAGTATCATATGGCTAAGAAACCATATCAATGCTTTTACAGTATTATTTTATAATCCTCCTTTTACTGTACACACTTTACTTTACCATGAGTATTACAATCGTGGCAATTCATTTCTCTTGTATGAGGAAGAAGACTGCTCAATAAATAACACCTTTTATTGAAAACGCCCGTCTCTCTTTTCTCTGCATTCTGGTGAAACTAAGTACGCACATTTGACTGAGTGAAATAGCTGTCTATTGTTTTCACACGACTCTAGAGATACACTCTTATTCAGGGAGAGCAAAGTTGTCATGTTTTATGGTTGTCAGAAGCTAATCCCTTCTTGTCTATCCAGGGAGGTTAAACTCCTCCTCGTTTATTCGAGAAAATTTCTAGTGACCTCTGAGCTAGCTGGCAAACCTTAAGTCTAATATAGTCAGTAGAGACCTAGATAACCTCAGTCCTACGTCTACACTGCTGAATATATTATTCCAATGCGCAGAGCCTATTGGGAATATAGGAACTACACTACATGGCGCCCAACGTTTGGTAAGGCGATAAATCTAACGCAAGACGTTAGAGTAACTCAGTCGTGCTTTTTCACACAGACCCTTTTTCCCATAAATACTCCAAAAGACGTCTGGAGTGGGTAAAAGGTTAAAATCCGCCGGAACTTAGTAGGAAGAGATTTCTATGTATAGTTTTTGGTTTAGTCAACGTTGAAGGATACAGTGTTCCAAAAATATTGTGCACCTAATCTTTGTTTCCTTGAAACTTGATCTGCAACAAAAACCTTTCTGTCAGTAAAAATGTCAGAAAGTGAAGACGAAAGGGAGACAGCTAGAATAGCAGCTCAACTCCTAGAGGAGGACACAAGTCTCCTGCAGACCGACCCGAATGCAATACTCATTTTGGTCAACATAAGAAAAACTATAACTCTTAAACTTATAGAGAATGGACTAACATCGAGAGGTGGTATAGTTGTATTCGTAATTGAGGCACATGAATATCGGCAGACAGAGGTATTCTATTCATGGATACATTTTCCAGCAGCAAATGCTGTCACACACAAATTCCACTATTACAACATAGAGGAACCTCCGGATGAATACACTCCTTTCGAGGAGGTGGAAATCCCATTAAAATACCAAGAGCACCTGCTCTGGTTTAAAGGCGCCCTAAAACATAATAATCACATCACCAGGCTCGGTCCACTTCGTAGACCAAGAGCAATGTGGCCGGTTCTAGCCAGCTACACACCACATCCTGACATCGAAAAAAATGTCAGTACCAGAACCTTTAGCACAGCTAAAACAACTGATTAAAATACATAGACAATTAGTCCAATATGTAATGCGGACTTCAACAGTCCAACCAGCTATTAACATTCCACAGCTGACCCCTCATCAGGGGAACATAAACAAAATTACACCACAGAACATACAATCATGTCTGGGTAAAGTACCAATAAAACGGGAACAAATTCCATTCTGGTTAGCACAAAAAATCACTCAAATAGAGGCAGTATTTCCGGATACTACCCCTACTGAGAAACACAGAATTCTGACTATCTGCCTTCCAATGGGGATCGCACCACATGTGGAGGACTGTGACACTTGGGGCACAGTCTTTACTTCCATTTACACAAAAACACATGGTGTTCCCTCCATGGCGGTAATACCTGATGTGCTAAGACAGATTCAAAATGAATACGGTCCAGAACCTGCTTTAACTCTGGGTATGAAATTACTAAAAGATCTCAAGCAGGTCTCGGCTATATTATTAGCCAACATAAAAGGGGAAGCAGCATCTGTGGCGATACGCCAGAAATTGAAAGAGACAGATATAACAGAACAACCATTTGAACTTGCCAGAATCATAGGAAAATCCTATGAAGAACTAGGAAGAGGTAGTTTGGGTGGGAGACCAGTAAAACCCCAGCTAACTGAAAATCCTGAAAAAATATTCATTAAAAATAATCTAAACACTCCAAAAAAGAGCTGGGATGGAAATAAACAATCCACTCCCAAAGACAAAAGATTCCAGTCCAGAGGGAGGTCTCCTCGGCGGCGAGAAAGATCTCCGGACCAAGGACACAAGTCTCCCCAGAGAGAGCCCTCTGAGAAAAGATACAACCTTAGAAATAGGGATAATCTAAAGAAACCTGATAGATATCAAGATATTGATACACGTCCCTCTCGATCTTTTCAGACTTCTCGCAGAAATCGGAAAGAAGAGGACGGTCAGAACAAAGGGAAGAGCACGTCAAGTCCAAAGACAAAGAACCTGCTCATCAAAGTAAAAAATTACAATTTCCAAGAAAGAAGGTAGCCAGCATTAAAATAGTCAAACATGCTGAGGATACTGAGGACACAGCTGAAAAACGGAGAGTGGGCCCAGACAGTGCTAGACAGCGCAGCAGAAGTGACCATAGCTCGTAAGATCCTGATGAATCATCTGGAGACAGTGGACACAAATTAATACATTCAAGTGGAAACTGCAGACAGCAGAGTTAGCAAACCTCATAAAATATATGAGATAACATTACGTATAGAGGTAGATAAGGCTAGGAAAGTAAGGGGTCTATTTTGGGATAACCTTTCCAAAGGCTATGACATCCTTTTAGCTGAAAAGGACTGGCCACCAGAGTTTGTCAGGGAGTGCCCTCATGGCGAAGAAATGATTATGCCTGCCTTCTCAAATCACATTCCAATTCATAAAAAATATACACTTGCAAGAAAGTTGGCAGTAGCCCAAGCTCCTGCATTATATAAAAATCATGTAGGATGGGATGAGGACTCTCCTCCTCACAAAATCCAATTAAAATGTCAACCAACTGCACAAAGGCAGTACCCAATTAAGCAAGAAGCTAAAAAACAGGTCAGGGAGATCTTAGATCAACTTAACACCAGGGGGTGATTGAAACATGCACCTCACAAATGAACAATCCTTTGTTTCCTGTCTCCAAGCCAGACGATTCATATCGTCTAGTTTTGGACTACAGACACCTTAACTCATGTTGCAAGACATTTGCAGTACAAAACTCACACAGTGCAGCACTAATGAATAACATCGTGCGCAAAAAATACAAAACAACATTAGACATCTCTAATGGATTCTTTTGTCAAAACATTGCACCTGAAAGCAGGTATTTGACCGCTTTCTCAATAATGGGCTCCCAGAAAATTTCTGTCGACTCCCACAGGGGTTCAAGAATAGCCCAAGATTATTCTCAGCAAGAGTATCAGAGTTACTACAAATGTATGATGATGAGGCATTATCGTATCTCGATGACATCTATCTAACAGATGATGACTTGGATACTCACTTGAAAAGAGTGAACACCATAATACTTGGGTTCACACCAGAGGGTTACAAATTCAACTTTAAAAAGTCACGAATTGCCCATCTAACTGTCCTATTTTTAGGATATGAATTATCAAGTGAAGGCAAGAGCCTAGGAGACAATTTCTTAGAGAAGTGTGCTGTACGTCAAGCACCAAAAACGCTGAGGAACTTACAATCAATACTAGGTTTCCTGAATTTCGGAAGAACATACATTCTAAATTATGCAGAGAGGGTTAAACCTCTCTATGAATTAATAAAACCAGATTTTAAACCAATCAATTGGACTCAAAAACACACAGAAATTTTGAGATCATTGCAAACTGACATGTTAGCAAAAACAAAATTGCAAACTCGCGATAATACACGCAACCTTGTAATCCGAGTCATCACAGGAAGATGCGGATTCACGTACCTGACCTCTAATGAGGGAGAAAAGGTACCAATAGCATACAAATCACACTTGTACTCACAAGCTGAAAAAACATTCAGTCTTGCGAAAAATGTTGTAAATGCGGTTCAAACAGCTGTAGCAAAAGAAAGAGCCCAGGCCCAAGGCAGACAGATTACTGTTTTAACAGCAGAATCAGCCTTTCGAGGCATTAACAAGCCCACGTAATTTAACTACCGTGGCATTAGATCCAAAATGGATACAATGGGAAAATTATCTTGCTACAGAAAAAGTGAAATACTATTTTGACCCGCAAAATGAAAAAATTGAAATATCTAACATATGAAAAAGAATATCCTCTGCCTAACGACATTCTGCTCCTACAACAGTACGCCTGTGTAATATACACAAACAGTTATGCAGAACCCTCAGTTTGGGGAAAACAAGCTTATAACGCTACGTGCGAGGTTGTCAAATGCCGGCGGCGCGGAGGTAAATTGAGACCACTGGTAACAATGTCACAATCTGTAAAAGACAATTCAGGTCAACAAACTGAATTAATAGCTTTAAAAATGGCGCTCGACATTGCCGATCGCGAATTCCCGACACTAATAGTGTGCAATTCGCATTCCTGCGTCAAATCATACAATAATGACTTGCAGAAATGGGTTCAAAACGGTTACAAAGATGACACAGGTGCCACAATAAAGCAGAAAAAGCTTTGGGAACAGATAGTTCTTTTGCAGAAAGAACTACAAAAGACTCACGTGATACATACACTGAGTCATCAGCGTGATGGCGTTCACGCTGCAGGGAATTCATTTGCTGAGACAGCCACAGCGGAAGCAACTAATCCGGCTTCCGTAGCCACAAAAAAGCGTTCAGAAAAATACATAGACGGGGAAACAATGCTGGCGGTAAAAACGTCTTCAAAAGGCGACTGTGCAGCATTACCCGTGAACTACCCACTCAATTATACATACATAATCGATGCAAACTCCGTTCCTTTTGCTCGAAACCCTGGAGTGGGGGATAGAGTAATTCCAAACACGAACAGGAGAATCTTCTTAATACAAGAAGCACATATGGGACTAGGTCTAAGGCATCAGATGATCAAGGAATCTCTGACAGAATTACAATCAGAATACTGGTGGCCGGGAATGAGCTTGGATAATCACAAATTTGCAAACAATTGTGAAAACTGCAACAGAGATCGCAGTGGCGAACCGGCCGAAGTAGTGCCAGAACACCTAATAGAAAGCATAAGGTGATCTATACGCATGATTAAACAAGAAACATGCGTCCCAATGTATATTATTTAAGACTAGATTCATTTAAAATGTAGACACCAGCGCTCGGCTGACGCCAGAACTGTTATAAAAGATTTGCGAGTCTATATCGGCACATACGCAATTGGCATGCTACATTCTGACCATGGTCCTGCTTTTAGCTCTCGAGCTTATAAGGAGGCCATGACCAGCATGGCATTGCATTGCGGTACTCTTGTCCCCTCCATCCTGAGGGAAACGGGATTGTGGAAAGAAAAAACCGAGACATAAAGCAATCTATAACGCCGAGGGTATTAGGTACGGGTGATGGGTGGGTCCAACATTTAACAAGTGTCCAACGTAGTCTTACCAATCTGCTAAGAAATTCTCTAAAAGGTTTCAGTCCGTATGAACTATTGTTCGGGACTAGAATGCACATTCAGGACCTCGATAGTCAGACTTCAGTGGTAGAAGAAAAATGCTTTGATATCAAAGATTGTTTGGCTATTTTACAGGACTTAAATGAAACAAGAAAAGACCTGAGCAACGTAAAGCTAAAACAGCAGCCAACAGCCACTGAAGAGAAACCACCTGTCCCAGCAAGGCCTGTCTGGATTCCAAAGATTGGGGATCAGGTCAGAGAGAAGATCGCGGTGAAGAAGGAATTTGGGCCTTCTTACAGAAAAGCAGTACCTGTCTTAGCTGTCAACGGAACAAGATCAGTTGTACTACCGCCCCTTGCTGGTAAAAAGGAGAACCGAGTTGTATCAATCGACTTGGTAAAACCACAATCATGGGGCCAATAATAAGTAGTAGGCCCTGTGGACTCCCAAGAAATAGCAGAAGACCAAATCTTGCTACAATCCAAGAGGTTCAAACTGAGAGACTAATCACATTTGATAAACCTGCAGTGATTAAAAAGGGACTATGCAATAATGCCATGGAACTTGTGCCTCTTGAAGCCCAAATTGAAACAGTTCGTCAAGAAACACCTGTCTACAACGATGTAGCCACAGACTATGCTAATGAAACAAAGAAAATTCCAAAAGCAAATAAAAATCCGGAAGCGATTCCAACAATTGACAGAACTGCATCTGGCTACTTCATCAATTTCGAAACAGCCAACAACGAAATCTTTTAAAAACAAAGTAACAGAACTCTTTCATCAACTCAAAGAAACCTATCTGATTTCTCCATGGATTGAATTTTGGATTGTGTTAGGTGTACTTTTCCTCCTGCTTTGGCTCATCATGGTTCTTTGTTTGGGAAAATTCATTGAGGGAAAATATAGTACAATGGACACAGCAAGTCAGAACATCAACTTGGTCCTAAAACCACACAAGTCATCTCACATCGAGAAAAGAGAACTATCATCCGTGAATGTCACAGCCAATCCAATACCCGGTGGGGTAGCTTGGGACAAAACATATTACGATATTTATGGCCCAGTCGAGCTCTTGAAGTATCCACACCAGTTTAAGATTTCATTGAGTGACTTTGTAAAACCGAGCACATTCTCTGATGATTGGGACTTTGAAAGTATTAATGAAATGATGTCAGATTTAGTAATGTCAGCAAAATTTACAGAACATGATTACTTGCAGGGTTCATCTAATTATGAAGAAATGTACTGCCACAACCATTTTGCACACCACTATTTGCATAAATCTGCTCAAACTAGAAATGTTTTAAATTATAATCAGTGGGAACATTGTGCAACTCCACCAAAAGGCAGTTCAAAAACATTTTATGAGAAATTCCCATACTTCTCAGGGTTTAACACAAGTGAAGCAGAAGTCTTTTATTTCAAAATGTTAAATAAGACAGGAATGAAAACAATGCTGACAAACACTAAATTAATCTATTCAGAAGCATTTTATGAACAAATGACTACATTTGGTTTTGATTTTTGGAAAAACAATATTGAAACAAAAACCATCTGGGGTACCAAAGATTGGCAGGTCCAAGGTATAGAATCATTATTTAGAGCCTGCATGATCCCAGAACAAATTATATTCTTGAATGACACCATTCAACAGACAACCTGTCTTGGCCTAGCCAAAATTAAAGACTTAAACAAACCGTCTATTCCAAAGCCAACACCTGACAATAATAGCACTACAGATGTTAAGATAGACGTATCCCATATTTTTAACCAAAACAGAACACATCCTGATTGGAAAAAAATGGTTGATCTGGCCCACAGACACAAATAACTGTCAAGATAGATTCCTGAACAAAATACAGGGGTTCAAATTGACCAGGCCAGACCCTAGATACTCCCAGAGACAACATCCAGGGATAGTTACAACATACAGTGTAGGAAAACTCTGTCTCGAATGGCTACAGAAATCCACACTGGCAGAAATTAAGCACAACTTGACTTTACTTAAAGACGGTGCTGACTTGCGTGATTTCATAATGGGACCACGCAAACAGCGTCCAAAACGTTTCATAGCGGCCGGTATATATGCAGCTTACAACGAAGCTTGGAAAGAAACCCAAATTGAAACAGCAGAAAAAATACGAGAAATTGACCGTATTAATTTGGAAAAATCACTTTCTGTTGTGGACAATGGGTTAATGACTCTGTCTTCCAGAATATATTCACTGGACAGTATTGTATCATCTGCTATAGATGTAATAGAGCAGGACTTGCTAATGTTACAACATGGTCAGTCCCAATTACGTTCTATTGTACAGCTAGGCTGGACGTTACAAAATCTGCGTTCAGGCTACGTGCCTTGGCGTTTAATCAACACAACGTCATTATTCTCTATCTTTAACCTTACTGATGCACAAATCAGCTTGGCACAGAAAGGAGCGGAATATACAATTCTGAGCATTGAAAAACTTGAGAGATTACCATTGACAATGTCAGAACGACCTGTCATTGAATGGATAATACACGGAATAATAACTATTCCGATAACAACTTTCAAATTTAAATTCTGTCAAGAATATATACCAGCAGGCCAGTATGAAAGGTTGGGTAAAGGGTACATTAAGTCATCATGGAAATTACCTTACACACACACATGTTATAGTGAAAAGGAACAGAATGTATTTCTTAGTGGTAATAATTGTAAAAGATCACTAAGTGGTATACTTCTGTGTCAAGGTATTAACCTGCATGGGGCCTGTGAGGGGACTTCAAATAACCTTTCATGTCACCAGCATGGCACACCTGCAACTCGAATAGAGCCATTCTTTAGACGGCTTTCTAACGGGAGCTATATTCTAATAGTGGACCACAGATGTTGTGGCATGGTGCCAGGAAAAGCTTATCTAGTTAGTGTTAGTTCCATGGTCACTTGCTGTATGCAAGTATTGTTTCCAAACAGCACTCCAGACAGGGAGGCAAAAATGTGGCCATTTTTTAATATCTCTTCTATTCGAATTGATACTTTAAGCAGAATGAAGTCTGTTCTTTTACAGACAACTGTGCCCTTGACGTCATCAAAAGAAACGTATGATCTGCAAGTCGCAAGGACAACGGCAGAGATACATAACCTTTTATCAGCAAATTGCCCCCTACATTTCGCAGAAATGTTAAGCCAAATCCTAAATATGTCTGATACTGGCGGTATCCCACATGTATTTAAGACAATTTTTTCGGGACTGTTAACACCCTTCACAACAGTTCTGGGCATTTTTCCTAATTTTGTCCATTCTGTCTTTGGCGGCCTACCACTCCTGTTGGGACTTGTAGCAGGCATTTTATTTTTGATACTTCTGCTTCGTTATGGCAAGCCAAAACGCAGACAAGACTCCAGCAATGATGGAAGAAACAATCCTAGCTATACGCTATCGGGACCGCATAACTAAAGTCCTTGGATTAGCCCGGCTAAGAGATCTGAATATGACCTGGTTTCTTTCATTCAGACCCATCTGGCAGAATTGTATCTTACCTGTGCTTCGATGTATGCTATGCGGAGAAGAATGCGTGTTGGACGTCTGTCTTACACTACAATCAACAGTACCATTGGATACAGATACTTTGCTAAGTCCTGTAACGGCTCATGCATCGTGTTGTCCCCAGCGGTTACCAATCCTGATGACGGCATTCGTTGAGACTTCACCACTACGATTAAAGGGTAGTGAAGTACGAGATGAGAGCAACATCACCCAGGTACGACCTTCTGTGAGCACTGCTGATCCTGTCATCGATGATAGCAATCATGCTCACGACTGCACAGTTGCGGCATTTTCCAACTTGGTCGAACTTTCACCTGAAGCGGTAAACCACTTTTTTGAAAGTCTGTCTGAAATGATGTTTTCCCCCGAACAGAAAGAATAACTTTTAAGCAAACTAGTAGACAGCGTTCCCTGAACTCTGAATTCGGCCTTCGGCTTTGATAAACAAAAGCTACTGAACATATTTGGAACTATATTTTTTTCTCTCTCCCCTGAAAGCGAAATTATTTTTTTCCTGATTCCAAAATATTTACCTTTTTTTGGCACATGTACTCTGCTTGAAGTAGAAGTATTCTTAGAGAACAGAGCTTCTATTTTAGGAACTCTAAAGACAATATATCACGTCAGCCTCTAGCACATTTACAGCAACTGTATTTATATGTGATGGAATGGTCTCGACCCTTTTTTCTGTATTAAGAGCCATTTCATGTGTAAATTTCGCAAATCATTCATGCCGATATATATATGCATCCTTTTTAATGAATGATTACACTGCTTGAAAAGCGTATAGTACCTATAATCATTTTCATGTATTTCGCATACACCATTTCAAATGCAAAAATGTATTTTGGGGTGGGTTGGTATACACATGCACCTTTTATGTTTACTATTGCTTAAGTTTTAGTAATGATGGACATTAATTCGTGGAGTGGGTGTAGTGTTTTATCTAGGAACCTGAATCGATATTCCTAATTTATGCCCTTGTCCGGTTATAATCAATAATATCCATACAACGGCATAATAATCATATCCATAATTCACGCGTAGCACATGCTGTCACAATAAGCAAGGCTACTTCTCCAGCCCCCTAGTAAGCACACCGAGTTCTCTAAACAAAACCAAGCCTCCAGCAACCTGGGAAATCCCCCTTGCTTTTGTTTTGATTTCGTCCTAGAACTCCTGTAAAGCACTGTAAGAACGGCCAGTTCTTAGTGACATCTTTATTGACGTCTTATGTCCAACCTTACGTCAAACCCAGGCACCTTTCAGGTATAAATATACCAACGTTGCCTTAAGCAAACACACGGTGGTGATTCTGGAGCAGAGCAGCTATCTACTTGCCCGAGAGCCCAGCTGATGCGAGAGCCCATGGACGCTGCCCCTCCTCTTTGACGCACTGAGAGAGATGCTGTCTTTTCTCCTGCCGAGAAATCCAGCTCCGGTGTTTCCAGATACCTTCGCGGGGTACTGGGATATCGAGTCCTGAGAAAGAGATACAAGACCTCCTGCTTTCTATTACCCAGGTACGGAACTGACTAAACCCTTACAGAGAATTCTTGAGTCAGATTCTTGGCAAAACAAACTTAACTTAAACTGCTACTTACTTACTCCTTCCCACGTATTAGGCTTAGGTCAGGTACACCGGGGTAGGCGTATTTAGAAGCACCAGTTGAGTACGATTAGTCAATGTATATATGTATGTATATATTTTATCTATTTTAAAGTATCATATGGCTAAGAAACCATATCAATGCTTTTACAGTATGATTTTATAATCCTCCTTTTACTGTACGCATTTACCATGAGTATTACAATCGTGGCAATTCATTTCTCTTGTATGAGGAAGAAGACTGCTCAATAAATAACACCTTTTATTGAAAACGCCCGTCTCTCTTTTCTCTGCATTCTGGTGAAACTAAGTACGCACATTTGACTGAGTGAAATAGCTGTCTATTGTTTTCACACGACTCTAGAGATACACTCTTATTCAGGGAGAGCAAAGTTGTCATGTTTTATGGTTGTCAGAAGCTAATCCATTCTTGTCTATCCAGGGAGGTTAAACTCCTCCTCGTTTATTCGAGAAAGTTTCTAGTGACCTCTGAGCTAGCTGGCAAACCTTAAGTCTAATATAGTCAGTAGAGACCTAGATAACCTCAGTCCTACGTCTACACTGCTGAATATATTATTCCAATGTCCAGAGCCTATTGGGAATATAGGAACTACACTACAACAGTACCAAGCAGGAACTTGTTAGCAGCTCATGCTGTAAAATCATGAGAATCTGTCACCACACCCCTTCCGAGTCACTTTACCAGGAAAGAATTTACAATTGCTGCTCTTGATAATTTTGATTATGAAGACGGCTCTTCTTTGTCTGGAACATCAAGCACACATGATACTGCTATGGTGGTTTTTCAAAACTGTACCAATGAAGTAGCTGCTGGAAAACAAGCTGCGTCAACTGTAGGCATAAACAAATTAAACTGCAAACTTATAACCCAACTGCCTTGCCCACGTGTGCAAAATCACTACAAGCCATCAACACTTCCCAGTCTACCAGAAAGTTTCAAAGTGGCTAAGAACATGGATCTTCTTCTACCTGATGCTGCAGTCTGCAAAGCTGATTTAACTGAGTCTATCATATCGTTTATTCGGTACAGACACAAGGATAAAGAAAAGCCAGTTCCTCCTTGGGCTGGAATTCATGGTCTTAACTCCCAGAATACAGTCCCACTGAAGGAGGCTGGGTTTTTCACCGGTAATATCTCCAGTCACAAACCACGCAAAAGTATACACAGCTCTAAAAAAATTTCAAACATTTGCGGGTGCTAAGCTTGAAGACCAGCCTCCCCTGCCGATTAACTGCCATTATAGAGTTTTCTGTATTGTAGCTGACATTTTTATGAGCGGTCCAGTAGAATTTGATGATCTTTATCCAATGATGGGCATTTTCTGATGACAACATCTGCGTTGTAGTGTGCATGAAGTTATCTAGTGGATTTGGCATAGACAATGCATTTATTGAGGCTGAAATCTTTGGAAGTAAAACTATCCAGTCAGTATTGAATGGAACGCATTATGTTTGTTCGTTACAAGGTATGCTTATCATATCTGAGGCTATAGAAACATTGGGTTGGAATGTTTTTTTGAACTAAAATGGCAAATTATGTTTTGCATATCTTATCTCAGAAGTGAACTAGGCACAGGTTGCACTTAATTCAAAAAGACATAATGCAAAGCCAGGCAATGTTCAATTCACTCAGTTAAAAATTAGAAAACCTGAAAACCTAGTTCATAGAGTTTGTTAAAAAATGTGAGGAAAAATCAGAACTTTGCAAGTACTGGGGAAATGTTTTACACATGATCGCTCTAGTAAAAACATGGTACATGCTGATTAGGAAGGTGATAGGGAAACGCAAGTCAAGACTGTGGAGTCACTGATTAATGTGTTTCGCGAATTTGATCGCATAAACTACCTGAGATATGAGTACTGGTATTTGGAAACAGTGAAGAAACTAGAGGTCGAAAAACCATACCTCTAAAGAAAATTCATCAAAAGACATTTTTTGGTGAAAGTCAGAGAGGGAAGCCTCAATGTTATGGATCCAGATATAAAACTGGAACAGATGATCCAAAGATCATAGAAAAGCTCCAAGGGAATTGTTGGTCAGACATGGAAAAAGTGAATATGTTGCCCAATGGCAGCTAATTTACCATGAAGTCCTTTCTTTTTTTAAATGTTTTCTGAGAGATAATTCAAACTTAAAGACCATTGTGAAACTGTTCCTCACAACGAACTTGTTGGAAAGAGAAGGGAACGTTTTAATAAACATGTT
This sequence comes from Lissotriton helveticus, assembly GCF_964261635.1. NCBI lineage: Eukaryota > Metazoa > Chordata > Amphibia > Caudata > Salamandridae > Lissotriton > Lissotriton helveticus. The sequence goes on along the minus strand of NC_136057.1, from coordinate 1,404,821,030 downwards.
GACAGCCTTCTTCATTTCATGCAGGAGTGAGTAAACCCCTTCAAAATGACTGAGCCTCTGTGACTACACAATTTTGTTACCAAACTATAAGGCCGATTATGATGGCGGACGGACCTGAGTCCGTCCGCCACCATAGAGAAGGAGGGACCGTCCGCAGGGGCAGCGGCGGTCCCTCCGTGCTAATTAGGATGTGACCGCCACCCTGGCGGTCACATCCTGTATTGTTATCATTGCGGCGGGTGCTGCTTGAAGCAGCACCCGCCGCAATGATAAAAATGTATGTTGTTCATTTGCATGCACAAAGCGGCAGGCACCTCGCGGTGCCTGCCGCTTTGTGCAGGTAAATGCAGGGGGGTACCATAGGAACCCCCCATGTGCACCCCCCACCCCCCCTTCACCCCTGGGGGCCCGCAACTGGCCCCCAAACACAAATCCGAATGCCTTTACACGGCGGAAATGCCGCCGTGTAAAGGCATCTTTCAGCAGAAATCCTAATATGGCTGGCGGTGTCTGATAGACACCGCCAGCCATGTTAAAGCTTTTCCGCCGCGGACGGAAGGCGTCCGCGGCGGAAAAGCTGCGGACTGAAATACGATCCCCCAGCCATCCTAATCTGGCGGGGGGTCTTTGTCAGTCCGCAGCGGTTTTCCCGCATCCTCCGGGCCGGCGGTGGCTTCCGCCGGCCCGGAGGATGCGGGAAAACCGCAATCCTAATCAGGCCCAATATGTGGATAACGATATAAAGACACATCTACTAGATGGAACATGGATCAAAACTATACGCAGAACTGAAGCAGGAGAGATTTGTATTGAAATAGAAAAAGCTTTTTGACATAATCACAAACGCTAAATTTCCACACCTTAATTGCCATAGTAAGAGTTTCGTCCAATCAGCCACTACAAAACAAGTTACAAGAAAACAACTTTTGCAAGCACATAGATGGATGTAGCAAAAGAAAGGGGTGAATGTATCAAGGACATTCTGTTGCACGATCTACTTCCAACAAATGCATTATTTAATGGAGATGCCTCAACCAAACCAATAAAGCAAGAACTTGTACAAGAGCTCGAAAAAAAACCTTCCGCCTGAAGAATTTCAATTCAAAAAGGTGTCCATGTTGAAAAACTACTGTTGTTGTGAATACCGGACCCGCTTCACAAAAGTAATCTGAGACAAAATCCTAACTTTACTACTTTCGGTATTCACAAAAGGGATTTATGAGTAGTAAAGTTAGTATTTCTAACTTTACTACTCCTAAACTGAGACAAAATCCTAACTTTACGACTTACGGTATTCACAAAAGGCATTTAGGAGTAGTAAAGTTAGGAATCCTTCTTATCAAGGTACCTATTCTTACAGGTTGTGACACTATGAGCAAAATTGGAACAAAACTTGGAGCTTTAACTGTTGAATCTGTGAAGCTTCTACAAGGATTTGCTGAGACAGAATTAGAACGTGAGTTTAAAGACGCCGAAAAATCTATGTGCGTGTGTGGAAAACGAGTTCTGACTGTCACAAATTGGACGTTCTTGGGTACAATGATTTCAAGAGATCATTCTTGCTAAGTGACCTTCTACCGACGTCATATTTGTGCGTGGACTCATTAAAAGAGCATTCTACTTGATTAGAGATGGGTAAATGTTTTGGATAATGCATATGTAGTAAAAGATCCGTGGGAATTTGGTTGGGAAGATAGTAATAAGGTGCTAAAACCTACAAAAAGTGTCGATAGGCTCTTCTCACATGGTCAACATTCTGCAAATGTACCACGAGTGATTGCCAAAACAGATAAAGTGAACTATGAAAATGTGTCTAAATCAGGAGTGATCAACATTTTGTTTCATATTCAGATCATAAACATTGTTTGGTGTATACATAAAAGGATTAAAAACCATTAATATTTGTTTCATTTTTATATGTCTCTTCTTACTCTATTATAGCCGCCATTTTGGGAAATGGCACAAGGTTTGCTCTGAGGGGTTATTGTCTGTCTCTAAAGACTACTTAACCCCTAAAACCTATGTTTTGACCCCAAAAGGAAATATATAGGTCTCATGGTTTCTGAAATATTACATCATCACTGCAACATTTCCGCCATTTTAAAAAATGTCGTCCAGAATTTATTTTCCAAGGTCAGCAATAAAGCTAAATTACTTCTCTAAAGATCTAAAAACACAAATCAAAAATGGAAATCTCTGGACAACAATTTTTATATGGAGGTTTATCAGGGGATTTGAATTATTAATGCTGATGAGGGACTTCGTGGCAGGAGGGTCTGACAGACTCGCAGGCAACTGAGGAGCCCATGGAGAGATGTCGAAAGTACCAAAGAACAAATATGAGATCTAGGATTACTGGATACCTGGGGACTGATGCACCAAACGGAGAGAGATTTTACATCCTACTCTCTTTTACACCATACCATACCAGGAGAGACATTCTGTATGTCTCTTTTTTAGCTCTCGGCCTCGTGAAAGCAGCGCATGCGCTGCCCTGCCATGCAGAGGCCTTTTGGAATCAATACGATTCCAGCGCGCATGCGGGGAGACAAACAAGACAGAAGATGTGCACGCAGGGATTGGATGCTTTACTGGCGGCGTGATACACTGGGGACTTTTTTTTGCCACCAGTAAAAGCAGTCCCCGCGTACACATCACCTACTTTCTGTCCCTCGCCCCTTCTGTCCCTCGCTCTTGAAATATTTTGTGAAATGTCATCCTTTTAAACTGCCTCTATCCCAACTATTTAAAGAATCGCAAATTGGCCTGCTGGACCACAGAAGGCGGCCTGTGAGCCGCACGTTCTTGAGCCCGATGCCAGTGCGTTTTTGAAGGCTCAGCACTTTCTTTGTCTGTTGGCGAGCACCGCACAACATTAGCTCCCAGTCACCACAGTCCTTCCAAATAGAGCTTGACAAAACTGTCACATGTGGGCTGCGCAATTGATGTAACGTACAGATTTTTTTTCCATCACTCTGACAGCACCCATTAGGAAACCACTGTCACCCTGGGGAAATGACGTCAGAGTTAAGCAAGAATTTCACTTAAGCAATTCACCTAGGTGCATGAAGCTTGCCTAAAAGGGCCTACCCAACTACCTTAGAGAGAAGCTCCCAGGTAGGAATGACCAGACTGCATCAGTTGGACCGTGAACCCAATCGAATGCAGTATGGTACACACGGATGGACATACACATTTGTTTAAGATAACCAGATAAATATATTCAGGAAATCCATGACTCGTCCAGTTTGTCCTTCGACAAAGTAAACACCCTAATTCGATTAGTGTCATTGAGGTGGACTCAGGACTGTGGTATCCAGACTGTACTGAGCTCTTCAATAAAAGCCCGGGACTGAAACATGGTGTCTCTAAAGACATCCCAGATAATAACCTGACAATGCAGGCCACGCTGGAGATTCTTGACAAAATATTTATTAGATTGTCATCATATTCTTTCTGTGCATCCAAAAGTCAATATAACATACTCGCTACCCTACTGCCCTATCCACATTCTCATCAACTTTCTCTGTTATTCCATAGCCTCTTGTACACCTCCTTCCGGTATCAGTTCCTTTCTCCTCCTCTTCCTCGGTGCTCCATTCTTTTCTTTTTCTTCACCTAGACCTAGATCTTTCTTCTTCTCTGCAATATTTTCTATATTGTCTTTTCTTTGCTTCATTTTCTCTCTCCATAGCATAGTTTGCTTTCTCCATCGCTTTCTGTTTCATCCTTCGCATGTCTGTTCCTCTTTTACCTGACTATCTTCCTGCATCACTTCATGTTTCTCTTCCTCCTTGCATCACTTCCTGTCTCCACCTTCTCCTTGCTTCACATTGTCTTTTTAGTTCCTCCTTGTTGCCGCCTTGTCTCCTTTTGGCCACGCCCACCGGAATTGGATCGTTTGCTGGCAGCAGTACCCAGGCTGTTTTTTATTGCTTTTAAAAAGTGCGCTCTCACCGTCCATCCATGTCAGTACTACATCACTATCACATGCAGCTGGCCGAGATCAAGATGCGTACCCATGACAGCGGCACCCGCAGCTAGCTACATCACTGACACAAATAAATCTGAAACGTGTTTTTTTATTTTTTTCCAAGGTGCCTGGGTGTGTTTGCTAAAGTAAGGCTACATTTGCTGTATTAATGATGTCCATCGAGTCTCTTTACTACCCTGCAAGCATGTCAACTACATCAAAGCAAAGAACTCCAATCATGGCAGAACATGTCTGTGATGGTTTAGCATCTTTGAGAGATGCCACTCTTAGGCTGTCACAATCTCATATGTAGAGTGACACTGCTTAAGTAGCTCATGGCACAACTGAGATTTTTCAAATAACTGTTGAAGATTATAGGGGCGACCCTGACTGCTCCTTACTCCTAGACTGAAATCTCTTGATGAATAGCTGCAGGGCATGGGGGCTCTGTGCTGTACGGCTGACGGTCATAGAGAATGCTTCCTTTTAGTGCAAATTATAGTAGACAGTTTTGTTTTACTGTGTTTACTCAGTTTAGCCTTAAGATTGTTTTGTAATGTGATTATGAATTACACTGAGAAACGCCCCAGCCCGCATTGTGCGATGCAGGAATTAGTGGATTTAGTGATGTTTCTGACTAATCTTCATCTTCATCACTGAAAACAGTAAGTACTATGTGTGTTTGTGTTTATGTGAGAGAATAAGAATGGCATGTCACTTTAAAATGCAAAAAGATTTACATGAGTGAAGAGACTGTTATAGCGCCTATCGTAAACTCAGCTATTCCTAGGTATTTGCAGATAAAAGTAATTATGCCTTTTTTAGTGTATACATAGCACCTAACATTATTCAACCCGTTTCTAAGCACCGTCAATAGTGACAGGTAAGGAAACTGAGGCATAATTTTGGTTTGTGACAGAAAAGTCAACATTGGAAATGTAATATTTGGGTTACAGGGTCAGCTATTTAGCCAAAAACACATATTTAATGTTATAATATATATTTATTGTACCTGCAAATGTTCCAAAACAGGCAGTAACATGACTCAGTGGGGTGAGAATTCACTGCTTCATATTTCTATGTGAGTCGTAGATCACGAGTTATCCAGTATTATGGGTGTCTTTCATAGATTCACATGCCTGAATCATTCCCCGTCGTCGAGACGGGAGTCCCCGGTACATAGAAAAGTAATGTCCTATAGACATACATAGAGAAAAGTAGGCCTAAGGGCCTAACCTTAGTAGCCTATCTATGTCCTTTTGTAATAAGGACCAAACTCCAGAAGGTAGCCAATCAGCTACCACCTCCCTCTAGAACCTTCCTGTCAGGAGCCTCAGTCTCTCAGATTTTCTACCGGACGTTGTGCTAGGGAGTCTCCACCTGAGTTCTCCTCAGGTTTCCTAGTTTTATCTCTTTTCCTCACAGAAATTGGATATTTCCTTCATAAATCAACAATGGCTGAACAACAGAAGAAGGGTCTCTTCAGACCTTGCTCTTCTTGTGGTAAGAAGAGGCTCCACGTCGATGACAAGCATGAAACCTGTCTATACTGTCTTTACCCAGACCATTCTCCTAAGGAATGTAGGATTTGTAGAACATTCTCTACAAAAACTCTAAAAGACAGGGAAGGAAGACTGCTCCTCTGGTTGAACAGGCTGAAAACCAGAGACAACCTGGAGTCTTCAGAGGACGGTGAGATGGCTTCAGTTTCCTCTAAATTATCCTTGAAGAGGCCATGGGTTGCTTCCCCTGACAAGGAGGTTCCTGCCTTCAGGAAGCCTGTGCCGTCGTCGACGACGAATTCGTCGACGTTTCCTTCAGTGCTGAAGAAATCCGTCTCTACAGTCTATGTTTCTACATCGACGACGACGACCGCGTCGTCAGCATCTTCATCGACGACGACAACTACTCCATCGTCGACGGCGGGTAAGCCTGTGTCGTCGATTGTTCTCATTAAAAAGCACTCGACGTTGATTAAGATTCCGTCGACGACATCGACAACGACATCAGCGTCGACGACGAGACCAAAACCGTCGACGCCTGCGCCGTCGACGAAGACACTCTCGTCGACCAGCGTGCCGTCGACGAAGACATCGACGACGGTAAAGACATTGGCGACGGCGAAGACACCGTCGACGAGCGCTCCATCAACGACGAGGACACCGTCGACGAGCGCACCATCAACGATGGGTCCGTCGTCGAAGGTACCGTCGACAAAGGTACCGTCGACAAAATCACCATCGTCAATCGAAATTCAGTTGACGACAACACCGTCAGCGACGCCACCGTCGACGCTATGGAAACAGTCGGACTTGATTTCTCCATCGTCAGCGGCCAGTCAGCCGTCTACGATTCCAACGACAAAGAGTACGAAAAAGCCAATAACACCAGACTTAACGTCTCCAAGCAGGGTGCAAAAGTTACCCCCATCTTGTCTGCTACAGGACGAGGAATCGGACGATGACCAGTACGGTCAGGCCACCAGTCCTTCAGATCTCATAGTAAAGTGGCAAAGCACTGATGAGGACGGCGATTAAGTGTTTTTTACGGAGGAGACCGTACATTCACAGGTCCAGCCGCAGTTCACACCTATGGTTTGCCTTCCGGTGTCTATAGTCTCAGACCTACAGTTCTTGAGCCAAGACTACAAACAGCGATTTCCTGAATCGACATCGACCCCATCAACGGAAAAGAATCCAGCTACATCTGGACCGACCCCATCCTCAAGACCTAGACCGTCACCTTTGGTGATCCGTCAGGAAAGAGAAACAGTACAACATATCCCGTCTTCTGACGATGAGGGCGAGGAACCAGAAGAAGGGGAGGTACGGGACGACCTGTCCGACCATAGGGATGATGAGGACTACATCGCTCCTTCTCCGGCCACACCTGAACCCACTACCTCGGACTCGCCGCCAGTGGACATTGGCGGATTTCACAATTTAGTGGAGAGAGCGGCCACAAGATTCCACATGACTATGGAATCCACTGAAACAGACTGTTTCCTATATGATTTTAAAGACCCGGTTAGGAAAACAACCAGATCAATTCTAATCATTGATCACTTATGGGAACAAGGGAAACAACTGATGCAGACACCAGCCTCGGTCTCCGCAGTGGTACCACGGCTGGACAAGAAGTATAAGACATCAACGACAGCACCGGCCTGCCTTACTGGGCATCCCAAGCCAGATTCCGTGGTTACCCAGGCGGCTCAAAAGAACTCTAGGAATCCGTCCTCCCCATTGTCAGCTCCACCGGACAAGGAAGGCAGGAAACTAGACAGTATTGGCAAACGTTTTTCCACCACGTCGGCCATGACTGTCAAAGTAGCTAATGCCATCGCGCTACTCGGCCACTACAACAGGCAATTGTGGGAGGATATTGCCCCATATCTGACGGAATTACCTGATAATTTGAAGGAGGAAGTTCAATCACTCAAGGCGGGCCAAACATCGGCATCAGAACTTATTGATTGTGCTATAGATGTTGCAATGACCGGCTTCAGACAGCTAGCAGGCGCCGCGGTCCTGCGAAGACAGGGGTGGCTTGAAGCAACATCCTTCCGTCAAGAAGTCCAAACTAAAGTACTCGACATGCCCTACGATGGCCAGCACCTCTTTGGGGAGAAAATCGACGAGGCCTTACAAACAATCAAAAAAGATACGGACACGGCACGAGCGCTTGGCACGTTGCAGTTTAAAAACCAGTCCTTTCGAGGGAGCAGGGGTAGAGGTCAGCCCTCTTACAGAGGATCGTACCAGAGCAAATCCTCATACTCCTATTACCAAGGCCGATCGCAATACCAACAGCGACAACAGCAACAAGGTTGCCAGACCTCGTATGGAAGGTCCAACTACAGGGGAAAAAAACAGAGGAAACCCACTGGCAGACGCCAATGACCGTTTCCAGCAGCCAGTCCGTCCACAATCTCGTTCTTTCAAACTTGGAGGAAAACTAACACACTTCCTCCACAATTGGAGATCAATTACAACGGATCGGTGGGTGCTCCAATTGATCCAATTCGGTCATTCGTTGGAATTCATTTCAATCCCCCCGACAACTCCTCCTCGCAAGCTTCAACACGGACATTTACGATTACTCCTTCAAGAGGTCTCTTCAATGTTAAGGAAAGGAGCAATAGAGCGAGTCCCATCAGCTCAGAAAGGGAAGGGATTTTATTCCCGCTTCTTTCTAATACAAAAGAAAGGGAAGAAATGGAGGCCCATCCTAGACCTCAGGGCACTCAATGCATTCTTGAAGAGTCAATCGTTCCATATGGTGACTATCCAGGAGATCTTGGGGTCACTGGAGGAGGGAGACTTCATGACGTCTTTAGACCTGCAAGACGCATATTATCACATCCCTATTCACAAACGCCACAGGAAATTCCTCAGATTCGAAGTAGCGGGTCAGCACTACCAATTCTGTGTCCTCCCATTCGGCCTCAAATCGGCACCTCGAATTTTCACCAAGTGCCTCTCCCCTGTGGCAGCTTTCCTACGACAGCATGGACACCAGGTCTTCCCTTACCTGGACGACTGGCTGGTGAAAGCACCATCTATGAAAGGCGCAGCCGAGTCCTCCAACGCCTGTCTCAATCTTTTCCAGCAACTGGGCCTGACGCTCAATCACGAGAAGTCTACCTTAGAGCCCTCCCGAGTTCTTACCTTTCTCGAGGCAAATTTGAATACGGAATGTTCAAAAGCATTCCCATCTCAGGAGAGGAAGCACAAGCGTATCACCTTGGCCACCGCAGTGGCCTCGAGGAAAACCCTACTGGTCCGAACTTTCAAGTCCCTTCTGGGGATGATGTCCTCGTGTATCCTGCTTATTCCACACTGTCGGCTCAGAATGTGCCCTCTGCAGGAGGCCTTGACCAGGCAGTGGACTCAAAGCACAGGTCGAGGATCACAACATGATAACTCAGCAAATGACCAAAGCCTTGCTCTGGTGGAGGTCGCCCAAGAACCTCTCGCAAGGACTACCATTCTTGCTGCCTGCAGCTCCACACGTGATAACTACGGATGCCTCCCTAGAGGGATGGGGAGCGGTCCTTCAAGAATTGCAGATCAGCGGCAAGTGGACGGACCAGGAACAGCAGCTCTATATCAACCTCCTAGAGCTGAGGGCAGTTTTCCTATCTCTGCAGGCTTTCCTCCCGCGCATCAAGAACTCCCCAGTGCTTGTCAGGACCGACAACACCACGACAATGCACTACTTAAACAAGCAGGGAGGGACACGTTCGCTAACACTATCTCGCGAATCGCAGAAAATTTGGAACTGGCTTGTGCTCCACAATATCACGCTGTCATAGCAGATGCTCTAAGCAGACGAAGATCGCTGTCACACGAATGGGAACTCGAACAAAAAGTGCTGAATCGCAACTTTTCGGAATGGGGGAGACCGCAGATCGACCTCTTTGCCACCAGGGAGAACCCCAAATGCCGCAACTTCGCAAGTTGGCATCCCCAGTCGCGGTCCCTCGGAAATGCATTTTTCATCGCCTGGCAAAACGTGTTTGCGTACGCATATCCGCCATTTCCCCTGATGCCAAGAGTCCTTCGGAAAATGAAAACGGATCACTGCACCCTGATTCTGATTGCCCCGTTCTGGCCGAGACCGCATTGGTTCACGGACCTCCATCACCTCTCAGTCCAACCGCCAATCCGTCTGGGCCAACATCCATCCCTGCTCACGATGTCCAACGGCCAAGTACTGCACCCGAATCTGAAATCACTCAGATTATCGGCATGGCTCCTGAGTACCGAGAGTTCTACCAATTAGACATTCCGCAGGAGTGCAAGGATGTCCTCGCAAAAGCAAGAGCAGACAGCACAAAGAATACCTATTCCTTAAAGTGGAAACGCTTTTGGATTTGGTGTAAGGACAAAGGTCTCCATCCCTTTCGGGTTACTCCGGAGCAGCTCCTACCATATCTGTTACACCTGGCACAATCGGGACTTGCACATGCCTCTATCAGAGTTCATCTGGCAGCAATCTCCCGGTTTACGAGAACTTCAAAAGGGCCCTCTCTCTGGTCCCACAGGTTAATAAAGCAATTCCTTAAGGGGCTCTACAGATCCTTTCCGCGACCACGGAGAGTTCCACCTACATGGCATCTCAATGTGGTACTCAACCAATTGATGAAACACCCTTTCGAGCCCATCCACAGGGCGGATGTCAAATACATCTCCTGGAAGACAGCCCTCCTATTGGCTCTGACCTCAGCTAGACGGGTTAGCGAACTACAGGCTCTTTCCATACAAAATCCCTTCATGCAGTTCAAGGAAGACAGAGTGGTTCTAAGAACTAATCCTCGATTTATTCCTAAGGTCCCGTCGGACTTCCATTTAAATGAACCCCTAGTCCTCCGATCATTCTTCCCAAATCCTACTACTGCAGCTGAAAAATCCCTGCACTATTTGGACCTGAAGCGGTGTCTTAAATTTTACCTTGACAAAACAAAGCATTTCAGGAAAACGAATCAGCTTTTCATCGCTTTCAGCAGACCAAGGAAAGGCATGCCACTTTCCAAACAAAGTATCTCACGATGGATATCCTCTGCAATTGCCTTTTGCCATGACAAAGCTGGACGGACATTGCACTCCAAAGTGAGAGCCCATTCTACAAGAGCTGTGTCCACATCGGCAGCGCTATTCGCTGGTGTGCCAATCCTGGACATTTGCAGGGCAGCGACCTGGAACTCGCCGCACACCTTTACCAGGCCTGGATACGGAACTGATGCAGGATGCAGCTGTGGGCCAGGCTGTGCTTCGCCATCTACTCCAGTGAAGTGAGCCTTCCTCCTTCCCACCATCCTTCGCTGGTATGCACATTTATTTCCTTATTTCTTGTTACTTGTTGATGGTTCTTAGTCGCATGATATGTATTATCTACAGACTGCTATATGCTGTTCCATCAGAAATGTGCATAATGTATTGCTTGCTACTCTGATTCAGGCATGTGAATCTATGAAAGACACCCATAATACTGGATAAGAAATGCGTTACTTACCTGTAACTGCAGTTATCCAGTATTGGTGTCTTTCATAGATTCACATGCAACCCTCCCGCCTCCCCTGGAAGGTCTCACATCTCTCTCTCTAACATGTATTACGCCTACCTAGCTTGGTGCGTACGAAAATCTGAGAGACTGAGGCTCCTGACAGGAAGGTTCTAGAGGGAGGTGGTAGCTGATTGGCTACCTTCTGGAGTTTGGTCCTTTTTACAAAAGGACATAGATAGGCTACTAAGGTTAGGCCCTTAGGCCTACTTTTCCCTATGTATGTCTATAGGACATTACTTTTCTATGTACCGGGGACTCCCGTCTCGACGACGGGGAATGATTCAGGCACGTGAATCTATGAAAGACACCAATACTGGATAACTGCAGTTACAGGTAAGTAACGCATTTCTTATGATTAGGCATGGCTAGCTCTCACGAGTTATGATTAGGCATCCTTGTGAGGTCAATAAGCGGAAAACTCCTAAATTGATCACCAGTAATGGCCCTGCTCACTGTGTTAGTCGCCTGATATATAGTTGTAACTTGTCAAACATGTAAGAGGAAGGTGTTCAAGGATCTTTTTAATTTATCTTTGCAGCTAAAGAAAACAAGCATTGAAAATGCAGTAGTCTCGCCTTTGATTAAGTTAAAGCCATTTGCTTTGCTAATGGTATTGTATAGCAAAGCAAATGGCTTTAACTTAATAAAAGGCGAGACCTATTGCATTTTTAATGCTTGTCTCTCTTGTCTTGCAAAAAATAAATGATTTATGTTGAGATCTGCACCATTTCAATTTCTGACTATATGTCTGTATGGATAACAATAAAAGGGATTGTGGCACCAAAAACGAGTGCTAAGAAGATTAGAACAAGTTTTGGAAAAGGGCAAGGAATGACAAAAGCGAATTAGAGTCAGAATAAATTTGAAAAAACTAACCATCATAAGAGGCCACCTGAGAGCCGTGCAGATAAATAAAGTGGAGAAGAATATGCTTGCATTGAAAAAATGGGGTTACAAGACTGGTAATAAAGCTCAATGCCCGCTGACCAATTCACTTAAAGAAAAGATAAGCAGGGACAATACAATAGGTCTGAAGGGTAACAGTGGGAATATATTGTACCAAAATAAAGCAATAGCTGATAGGTTTAAGACCTTCATTGTTTCACAGTATGCCAAAGAACAAAGTACTGAACAAGACACAGCTTCTTCCATTAGGCTTCAGTAAAGAGGAAGTACAAGAATTAAAGGAGAGATGCTCATTCACATTTTCAACAGGAGCTATCCGGGACCCACAGGTGTATTTAACATCGACCCTCACGGTGCGGTATGATGCAAATATTTCTAAATGCCATTGTATGAGATTAAGAATGAATAAAAAAATGGGAAATCTATACGTCATGGATAGGATAAGAGATGGTAATTAAAATGAAGGTAATACCCAGATTGCTTTATGTATTTCAGGTACTCCAATTACTTATAAGAAAGCCAAAGCTAGAAGATTTCCAAAAACACTCACTAAATGTGTGTGGCAAAGAAGAACATCTAGAGTGACAAGAAAAATCTTCAAAGCCCCTAAAGAGAAAGGACGGGTGGTGAGTCCAAATATTTTTTTTTTATAAGTCTCTTTTCCAGATGCATAGCAGTACGTCACCTCCAACGTGAAGGTAATGTCAAATTACAACAACATAAACATCATACGAGTGAGCAGTTTTTTGTGAATCATACAGTCAGCCACCACCTATCCTTTTACTACATCAGTGGTTGTTAGTAATACATACAGTTATACAATAACATCACTCCATCTCAGTAGTTACAGTATCCTGAGTTTGCGAGCTAAGAAATTGGCGCAGAGGTTCCCATAGGTCTTTTGGTTTGGAGGAGATAGGAAGTTCTTCTGCATATAACTCCAGGTTTTCCCTACAGTAGACTAAATCGTTGACCCAGTGATCAACCCGAGGTGCTAGTGTGCTCTCCCAGGTCAGTGCTACCTGGCGTTTCGCCATAAGCAGTGCTACACGTACAAACTTTCCAATAGGCCCTTTCAGCTGTGGTATGTAGCACAGTAAGCAAATTTCCAGCAGGCATTTGTAGGAGCGCCCGTGTCATGATGTGAAGATGTTGAACAACAGAGGTCCAGTATTTATAAACTAGAACGCGGTCCCACACTAAGTGCCAGAAATTAGCATTGTGTTGCCCACATCTTTTACATTTACTTGTGTCACGCAGGCCCAATCTGTGCAATTTTAGGGGGGTATGATAGACTTGATGGAGGTATTTGAAGTGAATAATTCTTAAATTGCCGTTGGGAGATACGGCGCCGCCTGTGAGTTTACATATGTGTTCCCATTGTGAGAGTGTGAGTGGGGGTAGGAGTCTATCATTGCAGCGGGCTAGGCTTTTGTCACTGATGGTGACCTTCTCCTCCCGTACTGCTCTATACAGTTTTGTTACTAATTTGCGACGTGAGGGTGCAACTAAAAGCAGTTGCAGAGCAGGAGGTTCAGCGGGGAACATGGAATAGTGTGCTTTCAGCGCTATCTTTAGTCTATGAAGCGCAAAGTTAAAAAGCATAGTGGAATTGGATATGTATTGAAGCGCTTCTGGTGTAATAAATTCCCCCTCCGGTTAGATGTCGTGCGTTATTTCAATGCCCGCCTCCCTCAATTACCTCAACCTGTCTCTTGTGTTACTGAGAGCGCCGCATGATGAGCTTGTGGAAGTTTGGTCGTTAGTTTTCCAATGGCCCGCCATGCAGCAATGGTGGTGTCAATGGAATTAATTTCATGGCGCAGCGTGCCCCTTTTCGAGTGTGTGATAATGCTAGCAAGTGGGACGGGATGCGCGTCCCCATCCTCCACTGCTACGTGCGGTGTGAAAGCATGTGGTCTAAACTAATAGTACGCATATTGTGCCTGAGCGCAGAGGTAATAAATGTAAAAATCTGGAGCACATCACCCCCCTTTGGCATATTCAAGGGTCAATGTATTCCAGCTGACCCTAGTTTGTTTACTGCCCCAGATCAATTTCAACAAGAGAGAGCGAATAGTGACAAAGAACTGCACAGTGAGTTTTATAGGGATATTGCTAAAAGATATAAAAAACGAGGCAGAATTATCATTTTGATGATAGCGATACGGTCTGCCAGAGATAGGGGCAGCGTCATCCATCTCTCAACCTTCTGCTCCAGAGATGTACAGGCCCTCCCATAATTATCTCGTACGACTATCTCTGGGTCTCGATGCACTCACCCCCCAGGTATTTAACCGGGTCAGTAGACCATATAAAAGGGTATTCCATGGTCGGAGGCGAAGTTACTGCTGTTAACAGAATTATCTCTGATTTCCCCCAGTTGATAGTCAACCCCGAAAATAGACCAAACCGAATGTATTCCCGGAGTATTTGAGCCAGATATTGTTGAGGCTCCCGTATGAACAAAACCATATTGTCGGCATATAACGAAATACCGACAGGGCTGGGTGCCTCTCTCTATCGTGAATGGCTTTGAAGTATGGCCTCTAATGTGCACTCTCGCTGATGGGTCAGTATAACGGATTCTTATCTAATTTATAAAAATTGCCGGGAACTCCATAATCTGCAATATCTTAAACATGTAGCCCCACTCGATGGAGTCGAATGCTTTCGCAGCATCCAACAGCACCGGCGTTACATGTAATGTGGGGTCTTGCACGTGGAACATCGAGAATATGGTGCACAAATTATGAGATGCAGAGCGCTCCGGTATGAAACTAGATTGATCAGGTAACACCAGACATGTCATCAGGGGCTGAAGTCGCGTGGCAAATATTTTAGCTAATATTTTCATGTCTAGGTTGATTAGGGAAAGGGGACAGTAGGAATCGCACGCCGTAGGCGATTTATCTTTATTAAGAAGAGCAATGATCATTGCCTGTCGGTGTAACGGGGGCAAGCTACCAGACTCGTGTGCCTCGCCATACACCTCTAATAAGTAAGGAGTCAGAAGGTCCGCATATTCCTTGTAAAATTCAGCTGTGAGGCCATCTGGTCCTGGAGCTTTCTTATTTAGTAGAGAGCAGATAGCTGCCTGTATGTCCGATGCTTCTATTGGCTGACTAAGGTATTCGCGATGGCCATCTGCAAGCCATGCGCAGGCAATGTCTGATAAGTAGTCCGCGAATTCTGCTGCCCCCCGGTTCCACGCGAAGTGTGCGTATCAGCATAATATACCCAAAATTGTTCAGCAATGGCCTGAGGTGTGTAATGTTCCCAACCATGGGCATCTACTATTTTCGCAATGTGTTGATGTTCTGAGTGGAATGTAAGCTTTGCAGGAAAGTTGTAACCCGGTCTCCCCCCCCCCATTCCTCCCCCCCACCCCTCCATAAGCGCGTGCAATGTGTCGCCTAGCGATATATCTCATTTCCGTTTTGGCTAAGTCATTATATTGCAGTATAAGTTTGTGGATTTGTACAAGAGTGTTTGTGCAGGGGGCTTCGGCATATTCCCACTCAAGACGAGATAATTCCTGCTCAATTTTTGTAATTTGCCCTCTGAGATCCTTTAAAATGCCCGCTGTGGTGCCTATACAAATCCCCCTAATAGTAACCTTAAAGGCCTTCTACAAGGTGGCTGTGCTGTCTACTGTGCCCACATTGTTGTTAAAGTAGTGTACAATTTCGTTCCTGACAGTGTCGGCATATACAGGATCTAGCAGTGCCTCCGACCTGAATCTCCAAGTCTTAGTGGGGATGGAGATAACAACGCAAACTGGGTTGTGATCTGATAGAGTGCGAGGAAGGAAGTCTATCTCTATGACCCAGGCATTGGCACCTTCACTCAGCAACCAGTAATCTAATCTGGACCACGTGCCATGCGCTGGTGTAACATGCATGCCCTCCCGTGCCTCCCAGTGTCTGAGTCGCCATACATCCACCAACCCAAACTCAAATATCGCGTCTTTCACACCTCTCACCACTCTAGGGGTTCGCCCGCCCCGCTGCCCAGATTTATCCTTTCCTGGTTCTAAATGTGTATTAAGGTCCCCACCCAATAACAGCTCTGCATCCGGCCATTCCCGTAGTACATTAAACATTCTAGTGAAACACTTGATAGTCAACAATGGAACCATACATGTTCACAATGGTCAACAATGTCACACCCAATGTGGCGTGTACCATTGCACAGCGTCCCTCACCATCTACATAGGTTTTAATTGGGGTGAACAGCAAGCCATGCTTAATCAGTGTAAGTACCCCCCTCGCATAGGACAAGTAGGACAAAGCAAGTTTATACCCAGCCCATTTGGCCGCAATCTTGACTTCTGATTGTCTTGTGAGATGCGTCTCCTGTAGAAGCGCTATTTGAGTGTTAAGCCTGTCTAGATAGGCAAAACCGGTCTGATTTTCTTAGGAGAGTTGAGCCCTAGCACATTCCAAGTTAAGCATGTAACCTTTTCATTTACAATCGTCATTTTGAGTGAAGAAAAACATGTATCTCTATCCAACCACATAAGTGAGTGTCAAAGCATGTCCATTCGCTAATCCGAACAAGAACCTTAAACAAACCCATTCCCCACCCCCACCCACCCACTTCAGCAGCCTCAACATGCTAAAGGCATCCCATAATAAAACGTATACCCCAAAAAACATAACTTCAGAACAGTGCAGGGAATGCCCAATGGGGAACGCAGTGGCTCTACTCTCTCCTCAGATAAGGGAGGTGGCCGACTGCACGTTACCCCTCACACCCCCCCCCCCCCACAGAGCATTATACAATCAGAGTGGCAGTTCCTAACAATTCTTAAAAGCAAAGAAGGCGTCCCAGGTATAGCAGACATGTGTAGCGTTACCCACCTTCTGAAAACCACAACAGTCCACGGCCAGGTGGATTGTCTCAGTAATGAACATGTCGACCTAAAACAAGAGTCTCAGGTTCTCTGACTAGGATGCCCAACATGTAATGATACACAGTTTATTTAACAGTATATCTTAGCTGTCATCTTCAGAGTCATCTCGGACCGGCGTCCTCTGGTGACGTACTGATTTAGCAAATTCCAGAGCCTGCTTTGGACTGGTGAATCCCTTGGCCTTATCTTCTGTCCCAATATGCAGACGTGCGGGATACAACATGGCATATGGGATCTTTCCGCAATCAATATCTTTTTCACTGTCTGATATTCCTTTCTGGCAGCTTGAACGGCAGCCGTGAAATCAGGAAAAAAAGCCAATGTGTTTCCCTGGTAGGTGACAGTGCTCTTCTGCCGGGTGATGCGAAAGACTAAGACCCGGTCTCTGAAATTGAGCAGCCGCGCAATGATCAGTCGGAGAGGAGCCCCGGGCGGCGGTCGATTCGCTAAGGATCGGTAGGCCCTTTCCACAATTAAGAGTTGCAATAGATTCTCAGCGCCACAGATATCTCGGAGCATGTTCTCCAAGGAGGTTTCCAGTCTGCCCACATTGGTTGACTCGGGTAGGCCCGTGATGCGCAGAGTGTTACGTCGTGAACGAGTCTCAAGGTCCTCGTTCTTGGCCTGGATCACTGCTAGAACCTTGTCCATGTTCATCACTTTAGACGACATCTGCTGCAGTCTGTTCTCCGTAGTCGATATGCGATGTTCTGCTTTGCCGATTCTGATGGCTTGGTTATCTAATTTGACAGACATGTGCTCCATACGGGTATTAAGGGCTTCAATTTTCCTGTCTATAGATTGAAGACTAGACTGTATAAGCTAACAGAATGTTTTCCATATTGAAGGCAGGCTCCGCAGGCGCATCCAGTTCTGAATCGAAAGTGGCTCCACGGCCAGACCTGCTATGCTTTTTTTGCTTGAATGTGAGCTGGGGCTGTGATTAGTCAGGTTTACCCATATTTGAAATTGTAGAGTTAGCGTTTACACCCTCTGTGACACACCGGAGTGATCTCTGCGCTTATCAGTTCGAAACTGAAGCGACCTGTATGACCTCTCACTCCACCAATTGTACATTAGGGTCTGGAGTAGGAATGAAGTGCAGGCCTCAGTGTCCGGCGATGAATCACTCCCCAGTAGAAGCGTTGCAGCAGGGTAGGATTTAAGCTGGGGAAGAGGCGATTTATTCACAGTCCAAACCGTGCCTCCAAGTCAGTGATGGGGCCTATATCTCAAGTGCGCCGCGTTGGCGGGAAACCCAGCGCCCGCAGAGCCCAAAGCCCGCCTTGCCCACATCACCACGTCAGGAGTCAATCTGCTGTATCCCAGTGGCAGGTATACCCCCCGCAGTGTCCCGTGAAACCAGCAGTTTGAGTGATCAACTATAAAGATCCTTCACCCGCCCTGGCGGGCCAGCGCGTCTCTGAGGTGGGGCGCCTCAGATTCACCGGAGGCCGGCAACCGTCACAGCCGTCCCCAGACCCTCCTCGCAGTCCTCACACGCTGTCCGACGCGACGCCACCTGCAGCACTACCAGGGATCGGTCGCCGCGTCGGCCGTACGCCCTCCGCCCGATATGGCTGCCGCCGCAGGACACCGAACCCCTCAGCCGTCAGTTGTCCTGCAACTGCTCACCTACAGAGGCAGGTACCTTTCTCTGTGTCTCTTCGCTCCAGCTGCCGCGGTCAGTCGAATAGATGTGCCTCGCAGTGGGCTCAGAGGCGAAGGGTCGCGATGCTCGCCGCCATTTTGTGCTACCGATGCCCAACAGGGCCTCCACGCAGCGTAGGTGTTAGCCACTCAGATACACCTCCACCAGCTAGCTACTCGCTCCCCACGATGCTGGGAAGCAGATCCGCCATAGTTTGGGTACTGATGGTGACGCAGGAGTCAGGATAATGTAGGATATTTGGCGTTGGCTGGCAGAGCTGCTCTAAAGCGCAGCCATCTTGCCACGCGCCAAGCCATGCCTCATGGTGAGTCCAAATATTATTAACTATTGTAGGTAAGATCAGCCAAGTATTATAGGATATTGGTCAAGAAAGAAATCAGACAAACACTGTGACCACATGGAAAGGTGGTAAGGGGTAGATAATTGTGGGATTTAGTAAGATTGCCCCGAAACACAGACTCAATAATGTGTTTGGCTGACGCACTAAGTTGGAATTTTGGACTCAATAGTTAAATCACACCACATCACAACTTTTCATTCCCTGCTAAT
Organism: Lissotriton helveticus; assembly: GCF_964261635.1. Lineage (NCBI taxonomy): Eukaryota > Metazoa > Chordata > Amphibia > Caudata > Salamandridae > Lissotriton > Lissotriton helveticus. The sequence continues at coordinate 1,404,801,944 of NC_136057.1, read as the reverse complement.
GGCTATATATGTCAACCATGAGTTCATGCTTAGGGTAGCAAGCTTTCAAAGCTCTAAGAACAGAGATTGTGAAATGATATCTGACATGACTATGGCAGGGCAAATTAAATCTTTTGACAACTTCAGGGGAGAATATGGGGTGGCAGAGGGAAAGGTACCAGCAAATAAGGTATTGGGTTCTCAGCTATGGACCTAAGGAAGCAGCTCTGAGACCGCTAAAGTCTGATGTGAAACGTCTGACCTCATACCAACGGACCAAAGGAATACCTCAGTAAAGAGCTTTATAGGTTCAAGGCTGGGTAGTTTCTCTGGATTTCTAAGATGTGTATTTTCAAATTGCAATTGCAGTAGAGCACAGGCAATGTCTAAGGTTTGTGGTGGGAGATGAGCCCTGCTGGGTTGCCATCTTTTAATTTGGCCTGTCGTCTTCACCCAACTGACAAAGGGGCGTGGATGTAGGAGACCGAAACCTCAAAGCCAAGCATGTCGTTGAGTCTGACTGCAGTTTAAATAGTGCATCATGCCCCTTCCACCAGTAACCATCCCTAAATCCTACCAGAATGTCGGCATACAAGGAATCCAACACAGAGAAATAGGGGTACGTAACAGCAAAACAGGACACTATCTAAAACCCCCAACAAAGAGCCAAGAGGATGCCTTGTTTACTGAAATAAAGTCTGACTTTGTTCAAGGCATGTTGTGCGAGGCGTAACAGGTCCCCCCTCCCCACCCCAAGGCCAACCCACATGGTGGGTGTCATAGGATAAACTGTATAAAATCTGCGTTCCAAGGAAAGGAGCATGCACCTAACCTACGGGTTCCCAGGACCTAGCCCTAGGGAAAGAACCCACCCAATAAAGAAAGTACTGTAAACATCCCCTATATCATCTGGAATCAAGTCTGCATTTTACTTCATATTCAATTTCACCCTCAACTACCTCAGGAAGAGGGGGTGGGTCTGCTCTTAATGAATCGTCGTAAGGTTTAAGGAGGGAGATATGGAACATTGGATGTATCTGGAGTACTGGGGATAATTCTAGTTTCATGGCAACAGGGTTGATGATTTTAAAAATCTTTTATGGCCTCATATATAGTAGCTGTAGTTTACAGGGCCCTGCTAAATGCAGATTTTTTGTGGCCAGCAACACCTGTCTCCCATTTCATACAGAGGTGCTGGACAGTGATGTTTATCAGCCTATGTTTTCATCGCTTCTTTGTTTATATGCTACTCATTGTTAACATTGGATCATATTTGTACAAGATTGTCATTATGTGTTTTCACTGCCGGCATAGCTGTCAGTCCTCGAGGGATTTGTAGGGGAATAGACTTAGGATGATACCCTAATAAAAATTAGAAAGGTGAAATCCTAGTGGCCGAATGGGTACTGTTACTGTAAGCAAATTCTGCTAGTGGGAGTGCTTGAACCCAAGAACTGGAACACAGATGCCGTTCTAATGTCTGGTTAGTTCTTTCTGTTTGTCCATTTGTCTGGGGATGATATGTGGAGGACAAACGATGATCAATATGGAGAGCAGCACACAGCTTTCAAGAACCGGGAAACAAACTGTACTTCGCGGTCTGATACTATGACATCGGGTATACCGTGTAAATGGACTATCTGTTCAAGTTCAAGTTCAAGTTCTGGCATTTGTAAAGCGCACTACTCGCCCAGAGGGTCTCAAGGCGCTACGGGAAGGGGATCATTATTTGTCGAAAAGCCAGGTCTTAAGTTCCTTTCTGAAGGAGCTGTGGTCCTGAGTAAGGCGGAGGTGAGTGGGGAGTGAGTTCCATGTCTTGGCAGCCAGGTAGGAGAAGGATCTGCCACCCATGGTGGATTTCCGGATGCGCGGGACTGTGGCGAGGGCATGATTGGACGATCTAAGTAGACGGGTGGGATTGTAGAAGGACAGTCGAGTGTTGAGGCATTCGGGTCCTAGATTGTAGAGGGCTTTGTGTGCGTGGGTAAGAAGGCGGAAAGTAATTCTTTTGTTAACGGGAAGCCAGTGGAGGTCTTTTAGATGTCTGGTGATGTGATCTTGGCGCGGGATGTCTAATATGAGTCTCGCTGATGCGTTTTGGATGCGCTGGAGTTTTTTCTGTAATTTTGCTGTGATTCCGGCGTAAAGTGTGTTACCATAATCCAGTCGACTCGTGGCCAGTGCGTGGGTGACAGTCTTTCTTGCCTCGAGGGGGATCCAGCGGAAGATCTTTTTGAGAATGCGAAGTACGTTGAAGCAGGAAGGCGAGACGGGGTTGACTTGTCTGGCCATCGACAGAGAGGAGTCTAGGATGAAGCCAAGGTTACGTGCATGGTCTGTGGGTGTGGGTGCTGCGTCCAGTGCGGAAGGCCACAAGGAGTCGTCCCAAGCTGAGGGGGAAGAACCTAGGATGAGTACTTCCGTTTTGTCTGAGTTGAGTTTTAGGCGGCTATGTTTCATCCATTCGGCTACTTCTTTCATGCCTTCGTGAAGATTGGTTTTGGCGGTGTTGGGGTCTTTGGTGAGGGAGAGGATTAACTGGGTGTCGTCGGCGTAGGAGATGATGTTGAGGTTGTGTTGACGCTCGATGGAGGCGAGAGGGCTCATGTAGACGTTGAAGAGGGTGGGACTGAGTGAGGATCCTTGAGGTACGCCGCAGATGACTTCGGTGGCCTCTGAGTAGAATGGGGGAAGTCGGACTCTTTGAGTTCTCCCAGTGAGAAATGAGGTGATCCAGTCCAAGGCTCTTCCTTGAATGCCGATATTGCTGAGTCGATGTATAAGGGTGCTGTGGCAGACCGTGTCGAAAGCGGCGGAAAGGTCGAGTAGGATGAGGGCCACTGTTTCTCCTTTGTCCCGGAGTGCTCGGATGTCGTCGGTCGCTGCAATGAGGGCGGTTTTGGTGCTGTGTTTGGCTCGAAATCCAGATTGAGATGGATCAAGGGAGTTGTTGGATTCAAGGAAGGCGGCGAGCTGGCTGTTGACGGCTTTCTCGATGACTTTGGCCGGGAATGGGAGGAGGGATATGGGTCGGTAGTTTTTAAGTTCAGAGGGGTCTGCTGTGGGTTTCTTCAGAAGGGCGCTGAGTTCGGCGTGTTTCCATCTTTCTGGAAAAGTGGCAGAGTTGAATGAGCAGTTGATGACGTCACGGAGATGGGGGGCGATGATGGAGTCAGCTTTGTTGAAGATGTGGTGGGGGCAAGGGTCAGTGGGCGAGCCAGAGTGGATTGAGTTCATGAGGCGGATGGTGTCTTCAGTGGTAATTAGGTTCCAGGCGCTGAGGTTGTAAGTTGGCTTAGTAGGATCAGAGGTAGGGAGGCTCAGAGGGAGGGAGGTACAGCTCAGTGGGGGGGGTGAGGAGGGTTGATCGCTTGGAGAATTCTCGAAGCTGTTGTGGATGTCAGCAATTTTGTTGTAGAAGGAGGAGGATAATGCGTTGCAGAGGTCTTGGGAGGGAGTGATGTCGTTAGATGCTGCGGTGGGGTTGGTGAATTCTTTGACGATGTTGAAGAGTTCCTTGCTGTTATGGGTGTTGTTGTCGAGACTATCCTTGAATGCTGATTTCTTAGCGGATCGAATCAGTTGGTGGTGTTCGCGGGTGGCTGATTTGAGGGAGGCCATGTTGTCTGGGGTTGGGTTTTTTCTCCATGTCTTCTCCAGAGTGCGGCATAGTTTCTTGGATTTTTTAAGGTCATCATTGAACCAGGGAGCCTTTTTGCTGGTTGAAATGATCTGGTGCTTTTTCAGGGGTGCTAATTCGTCGGCACTGTGGGTGATCCATTGCTTGAATTTGGTGGCCGCTTGGTTTGGGTCCGATGGGAGGGTGGGGGGGTTTTGGCCGAGTGATGTGAGGAGTTGGTTGGAGGTGATTTTGTTCCAGTTTCTCCGAGGAAAAGTTGAGGACGATTGTGGGTTAGGGAAGTTTTGTAGCTGAAGTGAACGCAGTTGTGGTCCGTCCAGTGGAGAACTGTGGTGCGATCGAAGGCGATGTGCTTGCTGGATGTGAAGATGGGGTCGAGTGTGTGTCCGGCTACATGGGTGGGGGTGTCCACAAGTTGTTTGAGTCCGAGATTGGCCAGGTTGTCCAGAAGGGTGGTTGTGTTGCTGTCAAGTTTGTTTTCAAGGTGGTAGTTGAGGTCTCTTAGAAGAATGTAGTTCTCGGAGGCTAGGGCGTGTGGGCTGACGAAGTCCGTGATGTCATCGCTGAATTGGGTGCGGGTACCTGGAGGCCTGTAGATGAGGGTTCCTCTAAGTGTGGTCCTGGGGTCGGTGTGGATCTGAAAGTGGAAATGTTCGGCGGTTGCAAGATTGTCATCGGAGCTGGTTGTGATTTTGATGGTGTTCCTGTGGATGATGGCGATGCCTCCTCCTGTTTGATCGGTGCGGTCTTTGCGGATAATCTTGTAAGTGTCCGGTATGGCTATGGCAATGTCTGGAGCTGATGATGTGTTCATCAATGTTTCAGTAAGGAAGGCTATGTCAGGTGACGCAGAGTCGATTAGGTCCCAGAGTTCTGTAGCGTGTCTGTGGACCGAGCGGGTGTTGAGCAGGATGCACTTTAGGCGGTTTGAGTCGGAGTTGTGTTCGGAGGGCGTGAGATCGGCGAGGGACCTGAGGCAGTTGAACTTGCAGGAGAGGCAGGCGAAAGGGCCGTGAGTACGTCCTGGAGTAGCTTCGCAGCAAAGTGGTGTACGTCCGGGATTGAGGGCGAGGAGAGTAGCGGCAGCATATTTGATTCTAGAGGGTTGGGAGCGGCGGGGACCAGGGGGTCTGGCGCTGGGCGCGGTGCAGGCGCGGACGGGCGTAGACGGGCTTACCTTTGGTGCACCTTCGGCGCGCATGGGGCGTGACCGCTGCGCGTAAACGCTGCGCACGAATGCATCTGTCATAAATGGATAGTGGTGGGGGAGGGGCGAGGGAGGTACAGCTGGGAGGCCGAGGGCGGGGTGTAGGTCCGAGCAAGGAGGCACCACAACAAACGTGAAAATGACTGCTAGCCTGATAACCAAGTTGGATTGTGCAGTACTACGCTATGCAAGCATGTATTCACAAACAGTTAAATAGATAAATAAATCAAGGCACAATGCGGACTCGCTGACTGCGCGCTTCACATATGACACTTTCTAGAATCCGGCAGCAACAGACATCAACAAGCGTGTTCGAGTGAAATTAATTCAATTATCTCGATTCTGCAGCGCGGCTAATTAATGGCAGCCTAGTTTAAAATTGCGAGCGATGCGAGGAGGAAGCAAGCAATAAGTGCAGCACAGTTTGAAAGTGTGAGCAATGCGAGTCAGAAATAACAATGAATGCCAAGCGCTACGATATCAAAGCAGTAAATTCAGCACAGTTTGAAAGTACGAGCAATGCAAGGCTCAAATCGCTCTGAAAGCCAAGCGCTACGATACCACTGCAGTCGGGGTGGGGAGCTGCGTGGGGGAGCGGCCGCCTCTGAAAGATCAGGACGGTCACTTTTCAAGGAAAAGCTCCACTAACTCTTAAGCCGTAGGTATCTTTCTAAGGGACATAAAATGTGCCACCTTGGTGATCAAGTCCACAACTATAAGGATAGTGGTATATCCCTGACCCAAAGGGAGATCAGTGTCAAAATCCATACTTATTGAATGCCAGGATAAAGGGGGAATGGGCATGGTTTGCAATAAGCCCACCAGGCACAATGGGAAGACTTTTGACAGGCACACGGAGGACAAGCCCTGCCATGCGCTTACACATCCTTGACTATGCCCTCCCACCAAAACCAACTTTGACACAATAGTTTTGTTTTCTCTTCCCCGGGATGACCTGCCATGGAGTGGAATGGCATCAATGAATCACCTGCTGTTACAACATGGGAGTGGGAGCACACAGTTTTTCGACATGATACAAAAATCCTCCCGTAGATTTATTAATAGGGTTTAACAGCTAATCATGAAATGACACAGCACTATAAGCAAGAGCTAGTTGAGCCAAAAATACATCAGACTTGTCTTCTCTACTTCCCCTACACTTATGATCTTTTCAGGAGGTATTATAGGGATAGGATTTTTGAAAGATCTGTAGGCCTCTTTACCCAGATGGAATAATGCATCTGCTTTGCCTTGCTGTGAACCGGGGCGAAAAATAATAAAGTCATACTCACTAAAGAACAGCAACTATCTCATTTGGCGGGGTGTAAGAGGCCATGCAGATCTAAAGAATTGCAAGTTTCTATGATCAAAATATAAAGAGATGGTATAAGATGATCCCAACAGATGATACCTCCATTCCTGAAAAGAGAGCTTGATAGCCAACAGCTTGTGCTCCACAATGGTGTAGTTCTGTTAAGCAGCTAAGAGTGCCTTCGAAAGATAGGCGATAGGGTGCATCATTCCAGTGTTCTTGTCTCTTTGAGAGAACTACCCTTCCCCCCCCCACAGCTTATTGGGATGTGTCCGCGACCACAAAATAGGGCTGCGAAGGATTGGCATGCATCAAAATGGGGGTGGAAGTAAACTTCTCATTCAAGGTAATAAACTGCAGCTCTGTTTGTTCTGGCCAACTGAATAAGCTCACTTTGCACAGCAATTTGGTAATGTGTGCTATGACCTCGGAGAAGCGGTTTATAAACCACCTATAGAAGTTGGCGAAGCCTAAAAATGACTGGACCTCTCGCACAGAGCCTAGACTAGGCCATTAAAATATGGCCTTTGTCTTCTTGGGATCCATAAGAATACCTGAGGGGGAGAGAATGAAGCCTAGGAAATCCACTCAAGTCACATGGAAAACGCATTTCTATAGTTTGGCAAAGGGATGGTTATCTCTGGGACACTGTGAAACTTGTTTGACATGTCCTACATGTTCTTCACCGGAACGAGAATATATTAAAATATGATTGATGTAGACTGTGCTGAAAATATCCCAAAACTCTTGCAAGATCTCATTAACAAAAAAACAGAAAAGTAGCTGGGGCATTTCATAGCCCAAACGGCATAACACTGTACTCGTAGAGACCAAACATTGCGCAAAAAGCAGTTTTCCACTCATCCCCTTCCCTTACCCTGATCAAGTGATAGGCCCCGCACGTCCAACTTGTTAAATATGGTTACCTGCTTCACCGGATCCAAGAGAGTGGGGACGCGTGGTAACAGGTACTTATTGTTAATAGTTGCCTTATTAAGTGCCCTGATATCAATACAAGTCCTCAGATACCCCTCGCGTTTAGACACATAAAACCAATAACTATAAATAATAAAAGATATTTGTAGAGCGCACAGCTACCCCGAATGGATTGTCCCGGCGCTAACACATCTAGTCATTGCGACTAAAAAGCCATGTCTTCAAGGCCTTTCTAAATTCCTGTACAGAATGCATCATACGTAATTGAGCAGGTAGGTTGTTCCAGGATTTAGTGGTACCACCTCGAATGTCCTGCTCCCTATTCTTGCCTTCGCAAAACGGGGGTTGGTGAGGTAGCATTTATGATTGGACCTTAGAGATCTGTCCTGCTGATAGGGGCGAAGTCTCTTCCTCAAGTAGTTGGGCCCCCTGCCCTGATATGCCTGGAAGGCAAACGTAAGGGCCTTAAATACGATGCACCTGGCTACTGGGAGCCAATGGAGTTGTCTAAGATGAGGAGAAATACGTTGGCGGAGCGGGACCTTGCAGACCAGTCTAGCTTCTGCATTTTGCTTTGTCTGGAGCCTAAGGATCAGGCTGACTGGCACACCCATGTAGAGTCCATTAGTGTAATCGAGATGGGAGGTGATTAACGCATGGAGAACGGTTTTGAGAGCTGACTCTTGCAGGAAATCATTACATTTGGAGACAATGTGGGAGAAGAGGATGGACAGTTTAACCCACATGTCAACAGTTCGTTCAAATATTCCCTAAGATGTCTAGTTTTGGATTCAGTCAAGGCATATATGCGACTCATAGGCAGGCCGGCTCCAGGTATTAATTCAATCCTATGATCAAAGCTGCGGTGCGAGGCAACGTAGTGGCTTTTGACTTATCAAATACATTCTGAAACTCCGAATACAAAGCTGGCAAGTGATAGGTTACCTGGACCCCCGCCATGGCACAACACAAGGGTGTTTTCCACTCCGTTGTCTTCTTATAACGATGCAACAAACAAAACTGTGACAGCAACGTAACTGTGCTCGCCGCCCAATCAATAAGCGGATTATGTAATTGGAGCCATGCATCCCAAGAATGACTCTAATGTTAGGTGCATCAATCAAATCAAACCGTATCTTTTCAGAGTGGCCATTGTCACAGAATGTGGCCATTTCATTGGAATGATACGTGATGAGCCCTGAAGACAATTCGGACCCATCCACAACTCGGACAGCTCCCGACATTCCTTTGGTACATAAACCATACCCAGAGCGTTAGCTAGAGTAATGTCCAAGAAATTACCATTAGCACCAGAATCCAACAAAACCGCCATGGTTTTTCATAGCTAAGCTGTTATAAGAAGAGTGAAGGCTATGGTGAAATGCTTAGAAATAGAAGCTATTGTATTAGCTAAATGCTGAGAGGTCTCATGTTTCATAACACTTGAAGAGTCGATCTCAACCCCCTTCGAAACTAACAGTTTTCTGATACCTTTGTCTGATGGGCAGTTATGGCCACTGTTTTTTTAGGTGTTTTACGATTCAGGGAACACTCCCTAGCACAATGGTCCCCTTTTCCACAATATAAGCACAAATTCAGCCTTCTACTTTTGTCCTTCTTTTCTGTCGAGAGTGGCCACGGATCCTACCTTACTGCATAGGTTCGCTACTATCCCATTTTTCGGGGGTAGATTCTTTTCCCCATGAAGCACTAAAACGTGTGACTTGTCACTTCTAGATTTCTCACCTCTTCATTCATCTAACCTATGATCCATCTTAACCACCAGATCAATATATGAGGGACAATCCTCAGAGGGGTCCACTCTGAGATAAAATGTCTTTCAACTAGTCGCGGAGCCCACAATGAAATAAAGAAGTATGCTTGTCTTCATGCTTGTCTTCATGCTGCTACAAGTCTGTTAAAGCTTGTCACTTATGTTAGCAGATCCTTCTAGCCATTCTTTAGGTTCAATAATTCATTGTCACTGGCTTGCATAAACGTATGTTTTGCAAAAAGACTCTTCATTTTGTCCTTGAACTGGACATAATCATACAGAATAGGATCATCATTCTCGACTTAGGGAACAGCCCAAGTGGCACCATTCCCTACCTAATAATATAAATCACAAAAGCTACGTTGGCTGCATCATTAGGGAAATCTGCTGGGCAACAAAGAAACTGAAGAGGATATTGGTTCATGAACACAATGTAATTAGTACTATCACCCCCAAATTTTTCTGTCGCTGCTAAAGGTACTGGACTAGGAGCTACTACTGTAACATTCACAGGTTGACCCTAAGTGACTCTGACGGGGTAGGATTAGGTACCACAAAATTACCAGGTTGTATATATGTTTTTCTACCCTTAGGGTTAGCCCGAGCCCCCCTGGACTCTTTTGTTTTTTAACCTGCTCTAGTTCCAATTTAAGGTGTTGGTACTCTACCTCCAAATGTGGACCTCCGATTGCATATCCAGTAGGACTTTAGTCAACTCCTCCATATAGGGAATAAGCCCCCCTTGAAGGTTTGGGCCACCGACTTCAGTTGAGGCAAAAGCGCCTCTGGGTCCCAGTCTTACTCAGGCAAGTGTATCTTTTGTGGGCTTGACTTTCTGACAAGATCCCACTGACCTTAGTATCCCCGATTGCAGCAGTGAAGATGGCCCAACCAGAATCACCTAGAACCGGTTCCAACACACTGCTATGGAGAAAACATATGTGTGGTTGGTAACTGCCCACAAGGAGAAAGGAGAAGGGAATCGGAAGACCAAAATGGACGGAGGACCACACTGGACACAGGAATCAATCAATCAATTAATCAGTCAATCAATCAGGGTGTTTAGAGCGCGCCACTCACCCGTGAGTGTCTCAAGGCGCTGTCGGGGTGCAGCTCCGGTTCATGTGAAGAGCCAGGTCTTGAGGCTCTTCCTGAAGGTGTGCAGAGTAGGGGAGCGTCTGATGTTAACTGGGAGCTTGTTCCAGGCTCTGGCTGTGGTGTAGGAGAAGCTCTTCTACCCGCTCTTGTTCTGTGAATGCTCTGGGCTTCTGCTAGCCGACGTCGGCGGAGCGGAGGTTCCTTTTGGCTACGTGGAAGGAAACTCTTTCGTTGAGGTATTTGGGTCCGATGTTGTAGAGGGATTTGTAGGCGTGGGTGAGTAGCTTGAAGGTGACTCTCTTTTTGACCGAGAGCCAGTGGAGGTCTCGCAGGTGTTGGGTAATGTGCTCATGTCGTGGGGTGCTGAGGATGAGTCTGGCCGCGATGTTCTGGATGGTCTGGAGTTTTTGTAGCAGGGATTTGTTGAATGGTCTTACTCAGCACTAAATATGTCAGGGAACCCTCTCTGGTATCAGTCAGGTATTTTCTATTAATAAACAAGAAAACACTAATTAGAATTCAAGAAGCGTTTCCATTTAATCCACCCACACTGACTATCTCTCTGTGTTAAATCAGCTGCAACAAATTCACCGAAAAAAGAAAGCACCTGCTGATATCATTGGGAGGCGAGGTAATCTCACTCGTACTCACAGTAGAATCAAGCTGATAATATCCAGCAAAGGAACAAAATTAAAACTCCTCCAAAGTATAATGCGGCCCTACCAAACAACAAAATATAACAGGTACCACAGTCGCAGACACAAATGCTGCTCCCGTAAGGTCCAGGGACTTATTTCTTCAGTGCACTGACCTTTAAACCGTTGAAGTATTCCAGGAATCTAAGGAAAAAATAACAGATAGCGCAAAAAGGAAGACGTCAATCGCTACACATGGATCTCCCCTCAAGGTGTGGTATCTTAGACTGGAATGCAGACCGTCTGGGTTAAAATAATGCCATAACAACCTGCCCAAGCAGGAAAGCGCATGATGCGTACCGTGTAGACAGCAAAACAAACAAAGGTTTGGCCTCAAAACAGCCCTGACTGGTTCCGGCACCAAGCTGTTAACGAGAACTCTGTAGGAACCACAGGGAATCCAGAAGTGCGTGCACGATCAAGCAGCCACTCGACTTCCAACCTCAAGACAAGGTTTCCGGAAGTAACAAAGGAGGCGTGGATGAAGGAGACCAAAGACTCAAAGTCAAATGCAAAATGAATAATTGATGGCAGAATGCAGGATAATGGCATACATTCAACCCAGTACAGAGATCTGGGCCTAAATCCATCGTTTTTTTTCTCACCTCGCCATTCCAGTTTGGACCCAGCCATATGCCAATCAGTCCTGACCCTGCGCCCAATGGGAACAGTCTAGCCCGAACTGACAGCCCAGGTCCTCCCTGGACTAGAAACAAGTATTTTAGGGCCAGTTTCGGGCTTTCAGCCCTCATCAGCCAGGATAGCTTGTCTCCAGTGGCATGGAGAGAACGGGGCCCACGTCTGGGCATACCCGTCCCACTTGGGTTGACAAATGCAAAAAGAGCAATTGATGGACAGAATGCAGAACAATGTCATACATTCACCCAAGTACAGAGATCTGGGCCTAAATCCATCGTTTTTTTGCTCACCATGCCATTCCAGTTTGGACCTAGCCATATGCAAATCAGTCTTGACCCTGTGCCCAATGGGAACAGTCCAGCCCAAACTGCCAGGCCAGGTCCTCCCTGGACTAAAAACAAGCATCCTAGGACCGGTTTTGGGCTTTCAGCCAGGATAGCTTGTCTCCAGTGGCATGGACAGCATAGGACCTACGTCTGGGATGTGTATGTACAGACGTGGGTCCCTTCTTCACGGTGCCACTGGATTCAAGCTAGCCTGGCTGATGAAGGGTGACATACCCCGAAACCGGTCTTGTTTCCGTTCCAGGGAGGGCCTGGCTTGGCAGTTCGGTCTGGACTGTTCCCATGAGGCACTGGATCAAGATGTTGAAATGAGCCTTTGTACGGGCTCATTGGTGCAAGGGCTCATCCTTATCTGTCCACTGGTCCTTAAACCAACATATAGAAATTGGCACTCAAGCTGGAATATCAAATAACAAGTTTATTAATCACTCATGAGTGGGACTACATCAATACAACACCCTCGGGCACTGTATGAGATAGTACAAGGAATATAGAAACCAGGGCCGTTTTATAATACTTTGTTGCACAGTAAGCATGGAGACTCAAATAGAAGGTACAGGCCTACACAGGTATAGATACTGACTAACACGGACAGGTACAAACCACTTTATCTGAAAGAAACACGTTAGTGTTAGATTCCTTACCTTAGAATATCCCCAGGCGTCAGACTGGATCCGGAAAGTTTTAATCAGCAGTACCCCTGCGGGTCGGTAGGCTTCGTCTGCGGCTCCGCGTCCGTCGTCGTGATCGCCCGGATGACGTCGCTGGATTACTTAGACGCCGCCCTCACGCGCTGATGTCTGTTCTTCTATTTTCCCCTCCAGCAAGCGCAGAACCGGGAAGAGCTTACCCTTAGTCATTTTTTTACTAACTTTTTGGACATTTATGTCTACCTTTTTCGAGTCGACTCAACTCCTGGTGCTGGTAGGGATGCCCGGGTTCAAGCCGTGTGACGCCTGTCACCGACTGATGTCGGTTACCGACCCCCAGCGCCGGTGTCTCTACTGTTTGGGGGCCGACCACGATGACAAATCATGCCCCGACTGTCGGGCCTTGATGTTGAAGGCTAGGCGGGAGCGTTCCCGTAAGCTACTCGAGCTCCGGCAGTTGGCTCCGCGCCGCTCGAAGTCTCGGTCGGGGAGGAAGTCGAGAGACCAGTCGTGGAGCCGGAGTCATCACCTATTGTTGGGATCCAAGTCCTCGCAATCGGGTAAGTCGAGGCATGGCAAAAAGAAGTCAAAGAAACACCATCGTTCTTCGACCTCCCCATGCCGGTCGTGCGACATGGCTGAGGGTTCAGGTGACGCTGACCTTGTGGCTCCGGGGGAGCCCGCACAGTCGCATCCAGCCCCACACCCTCCGGTCCCTGGGCTCAATGCGACTCCGGAGCAGATTTGAGACTTCCACATGGCCATGAGGACTCTCTTTCTGCCGTCGTGATCCACCGGCACGCCTTAGGGGCCCGCAGGTCGACTGGGGGTCCTAGCCCTGTGTTGCTGGTAGCTTCGGTACCGCTGGCGACTTCGGTCCCGGCGCCGCAGGACCCCGTGGGATCCAGACTTGGATCCCGGTCGACGCCGGTTGACCTCACTACTCCTCCGCTGGCGCTGACCCCCTCGGAGCCACCACCGGCGCCATCCTTGGGCGACGCCGGCCCGGTTTCAGCCCCGGCTCGGCGTCGGACTGGTGAGTTGTTCACCTACGCCCGGCTCCGTCATTTCTGCCTGTTTATCAGGCACGGAAGAAGGAGAGGACTGGGAGGGGTCTGAGGACCCTCTGGCACAGCAGTGCCAGTTAAGTCAGGACTGGGCAGATGAGCTAGGGGAGGCCAGTGGTCTAGACACTTCGCCTGACACTGGTTTTCTCTCTCCTCCTTCTGTGGCTACGGAGGAGGGAGCTACTTATGCTGTGGTGCTGCTAAAGGCGGTCAAGGCCTTGGGCTTTGAGCTCCCTACAGCGGCCGTGAGGACTAACCTCCTCACCTAGGTGCTTCAACCGCCAGTAAGGTCTTCGGGACCTCTGCTGCAGTTTAATGAGGCCCTCACTAACGTTCTGATGGGCACTTGGTCCAAGCCCACGATAGTCCCTCCTGTGGATCGGAACGTGACCCGGCGCCACTGCCCAGTGCCGGGCGACCCCTGCTTTCTATCCACCCACCCCACCCCTGAGAGTCTGGTTATCCAAGCCTCCACGTCCCAAACCGCCTTCCCGACCGCACCCCCGGACCGGGAATCCAAAATGCTGGAACAGTTTGGCAAGAAACTGTTTTCCTCCATCAGTCTAGGGTTGTGGTCCATTAATACCGCATGCCTTTTGGATCGTTGCACCCACTCTCTGTGGAATACGGTGGCGGACAAGCTGCCCCAGTGTCTGGAGGAGGCCAGGACACGGCTCGCCCAGGCTCTTGCTGAGGGGCGGGATAAAGCACTATATTCCATTCGATGTGGACTTGAAACCACGGACTCGCTGGGCAGAGCAATTGCAACAACGGTGGCGATTCGTCGTCACACCTGGCTGAGGTCCAAGAACTTTTCAGGGGATGTCCAGAGCACTCTCATGGACATGCCTTTTGATGGCCGTCGCCTCTTGGCGACAAGGCAGATAGCGCGCTGGAGCGCTTTAAGGACTCCAGGGCTATGGCCAAGTCTTTGGGCCTGTCGGGCCAGAAAACGTCTGCTTTTCGCCCCTTTCGTTGCCACAGAAAGGGCACCCCCACACATTCCTCCAGCCACAGGCTACAGAACCAACCTCAACGTTGTCGCGGATGTGCATTCCGCCGTGGCGGAGCAGGGGGACAGTGAGCCGGTCAGTCCACATCCGCTCCCGCAGCATCTGCCTCAAAGCCTTCCTAGTCCGAGCTTTCAGGCCCATTCCACGCCAGTTCACCTGCTCCACTGGCGTACCATCACTTAGGACAGGTGGGTGCTCAAATTCGTCCAAAGGGCTACTCCCTCCCCTTCGAGACGACCCTTCCAGCCATACCACCGCATGTTGGGCGATCACTTGCAACTTCTGCAGGAGGAAGTTACGGCCCTCTTGGCCAAGGTGGCCATCAAGCACGTTCGTGGCCCAGAAATAGGACGGGGTTGTTACTCCCACTACTTTCTGGTTCCCAAGAAGGGCCAAGGGGGCCTACGCCCTATCTTGGTACTCAGGAGCGTCAACGTTTTCCTCCGGAAGGAGAAGTTCAAGATGCTGACGTTAGCTAAGGTTTTGGCTGCCCTAGACCCTGGAGACTGGATGGTAGCGTTGGACTTGCAGGACGCCTATTTCCGCATTCCCGTCCTGCCACCCCACCTGCGTTACCTGCGGTTCACGGTAGGCCACAAGCACTTTCAGTTTACTGTCCTCCCCTTCGGCCTCATCAGTGCCCCTCGGGTGTTCATGAAAGTGATGGCGGTGGTCGCAGCTCATCCTCGCAGATTAGGGGTTCCAGTCTTCCACTATCTCAACGACCGGTTGTTGAAGGCGGGCTCGCCCCAAACTGTAGTCTCCCACCTCCAGACTACGGCCGACCTCCTGCATTCCTGGGGTTCACAACGTGCCGAAGTCACACCTGAGTCCCTCCCTGAAGCTCCTCTTCACCGGAGCGGTTCTGGACTCTGCTTAATTTTGGGTTTATCCTCCTGAGCAGCGGGTTCAGGATATTCAGGCTCTGATTCCGATCTTTCAGCCTTTATCCCGAGTCTCGGTCAGGATGGCCCTACAGCTGCTGGGTCTGATGGCCTCCTGCATCCTGCTGGTACATCACACCAGGTGGTGGATGCGGGCTCTGCAGTGGGACCTGAAGTTCGAGTGGGCACAACATCAGGGCAACCTGTTCGACCACGTCCTGATCTCGGAGGGCACTGCAAGACAGTTGCAGTGGTGGCGTACGGACCGCGATTGGGTCAGTGGCAGATCCATCTCCCTACCCCAACCGGAACACACGGTGTTGACGAATGCGTCCCTCCTGGGATGGGGGGGCCACATGGGAGAGGCGGAGATCAGAGACCTCTGGTCTCCGGCCGAGTCCCGGCTCCATATCAACCTTCTGGAGCTGCTGGCGATCCGACTTGCACTGAAGGCATTCCTTCCCTCTGTCCGGGGAAGTGTAGTGCAGGTGTTCACGGTCAACACCAACACCATGTGGTATTGCAACAAACAGGGTGGGGTGGAGTTGTGGACCCTTTGTCAGGAGGCTCTGCGCCTCTGGACATGGCTGGAACATCAGGGCATCACCCTGGTGGTTCAATGCCTGGCAGGTTCCCTGAAAGCCAGGGTGGACGAACTCAGCCGTTGGTGCATGATGGATCACGAGTGGCGTCTGAACTCGGACGTGGCAAGGTCTCTTTCAGCAGTGGGAGAGCCTTAGTTAGATCTATTCGCCACCGAAGAGAACGTGCAATGTCATCAGTTCTGCGCGTTGGAATTTCCAAGGTGGCACTCGCTCGGAGACGCTTTTCGTCGCGAGTGGAGTTGCGGTCTGTTATACACCTTTCCGCCTATACCACTTCTGCCCAGAGTGCTGAAGAACATCAGGCGCGACCGGGCCCAAGTCATCCTTGTGGCTCCGGACTGGGCACAAAGATACTGGTATCCCGAGCTACTCAGTCTGTCAAAAGATCCCCCGATTCGACTGCCTCTTCAGGAGGATCTTCTGTCGCAGCAACAGGGGACGGTCCTCCACCCGAACCTGTCCAGCCTCCACCTACATGCGTGGCGATTGAGCGGCAACAGTTGATGCCATTTGACTTGCCTCCTGAAGTCTGTGATGTCATTCTGGCAGCCAGGCTTCCCTCCACGAAAACGGTATACGCCTGCAGGTTGAACAAATTTGTGGGATGGTACACAGCTAAGGCTGTGGATCCCCTTTCCGCCCCTCTTTCTGAGGTTCTCCTCTGTCTTCTTTTCTTGGCCCGGCAGGGCTCTGCTCTGGGCACCATCAAGGGATATCTTTCAGCAGTTTCAGCTTTCTTGAGGCTTCCTGATCAGCCTTCTCTTTTCAAGTCCCCTGTTGTAAATAGATTCTTGAAAGGCATTACTCACATGTTTCCTCCTGTTCTCTTTGTAATGCCTCAGTGGGACTTGAATCTGGTGTTAACCTATCTGATGTTTGCTCCCTTTGAGCCACTTCATAACTGTCCTCTCCGTCTTCTGACTCTCAAAACTGCTTTCCTGGTTGCCATCACCTCTGCCAGAGAGTGAGTGAGCTCCAGGCTCTTTCTTTTAAGCCTCCTTCCCTCTCTGTCCATGCGGACAAGTATGTCCTTCTTTTCTATCCAAGGTGGTTACTACCTTTCACATCGGCCAGACTATTACCTTGCCCACTTTCTTTCCGCCTCCGCATCCTTTGAAAGAGGAAGAGAGGCTCCACCGTCTGGACCCAAAACGTGCTCTTTCCTTTTACCTAAACCGCACACACCAGTTCCGGGTGGACGACCAACTTTTTGTTGGCTACGTGGGCGTTAAGAAGGGACGGGCGGTGCACAAACGGACCATCTGTAGGTGGGTCGTTTTGTGCATCAAGATCTGTTATTCCTTGGCTAAAAAGGATCCTCCTGAAGGGCTGCGTTCCCATTCCACTCGGGCCACGGCGGCTACTACTGCCGTGGGACGGGGAGTCCATTTACAGGACATTTGTCAGGCAGCTAGGTGGGCTGCACACGTTCGCCAAGCATTACTGCCTGGACAGCCAAATCCGGAGAGACGGCTTCTTTGGCCGTTCAGTTCTCCAGGACTTTCTGGTGTGATTTTGGTTCGCAGACCCACCACCGTGGTTGATATTGCTGGGGTATCTATTCTAAGGTAAGGAATCTGACACTAAAGTGTTTCTTTCAGATGCACAAGTTACTTACCTTCGGTAACTGTTAGATCTGGGGGTCTCTAGTTGGCAATGGTATTCACCTTTGTCCAAATAGGGACCCTTACTTCAAAGTCAGGATAAGGGGATTATACTCCTTAATAACCCCTGCTCACCCCCTTGGTAGCTTGGCACGAGCAGTCAGGCTTATCTCTGAGGCAGTGTGTTAAGCATTTTTGAATATACACAGTAATACAGTGAAAACACTACAGATGGACACAACATTGTGGAATCTAACTGGGGGGCACTACCAACCAGAATATAAGATCCTTAATTATTGCCCGGCGGTGTCGCCTCTTGAACCCACAAAGAAGTTAAACTATTGAAGAGGCAGGCGCTGGAGACTGGAAGGCAGGAAACAAGGTTTTTATTCGCTCCGGAGGAGAACACAACGAAAACGGACAGAAGGTATCGTTCTGAGGTGCTCTAACTGCATCCCTGAGGCCTGGCCTCTTATACACACGTTTATCTGTTTATTGCATGTAACACATTCTCGTTGATACTTTGAAGTACGGAAAGACATCCTCAGAATCCCCCCTTTCCCAGCCCGTTCCCACGCAAGGTTACAGTGGAAGTCCCCGCCCCGTTCACAACAGGTGATGATCATCGCGCAGCTGGGTATTCCGCCGATCCACAGTGTGTGTGGGTTTCGATCGGATCTCGTGGGATGGGGGGGGGCTTTGATCATCTCGGGGGTCCTTAGAGGAGGAAAGCTTTCTATTGTACGGGGAGGGGCAAGGGATTGGTATCGGCAGAGCTGGGTGTCGGCCTGGGAACGGGGAAGACAAACGGGCACACGGGGAAATGGGGTTTGCATCAAAGGGCCGGGGATCATAAATGGGAAGAAGGGAGGTGTCGCGCTGGGAACAGGACGAGGGTCTGGGGCAGAGCAGCGCTGAAGAGGGGTTTTATGATTCGCGGCAGGTGCAGGCAGGGGGGTTGTCAGTATGTGGGGGATGCCGGCGAAGTTAGGAATGGGAGAGAGGCGCGCTGGCTCTCGGCGGGAGCAGGGAAGCCATGGTGTTCAAAAATGGCGGCTGTTTTACGCGCACAAAAAGGTTAAGGAGAGCAAGAGGGCGCCGATAATGTTGACGGTTTCAGCCTAACTTTCAACAGTCCTCCCTTTTCAACATATCTAGCCAACTTGCTTACTCAATGTCAATTTTCATCAAATTCCTAACTTCGGTATCATACAATGCTCTCATATGTTCGCTTCCAATGTCCACAGTTTTGGGAAAAATGCAACTCGCACATAAAGAACACATAGGTGGCAAACATTGAATTCCTAAGCATAGGCCACATATTACAACTACGGGAATCAGGATAATGGTGAGCAGTCTCCAGCCCCAGCTTTTGACGGTGTCCCAGAACCAACCACCAAGCGACCATTCTTCTTGCTCTTGGTGAACTTCCGATGAGAGTCTGTGAAGATGTTCGATGGCTTTGTACACTGAGGGTGAGTTGTCCGGTATGTATGTACAACAGCTGGCCCCAATAATGCGGCATGCTCCTCCACGGTCCGCCAGAACCACATCTAGAACGAGGCGGTTCTGCAGAGCCACCAAACGGACCGCTTGGAGCTCGGCAGTGTTGTTGGCAAAGATGCCCGCTGTGATGTTCATGGTTGTCTCGACTGCCTGAGTCAAATGTCGGATGGCACGGCTGTTTGCCATCGGGCCCCAGAGGGGGACGAGTCCTTTCATAGCATCGAGGAACTGTGCCCCTGTTGAGTCGGCTTGCTCAACGTCTTTGGCTCGTTTTTGCCTGTGGTGATTCGCTGGAGCCACATAAGTTGGAGGAAGGACGAAGGAGATGTAGCAAGTGCCCCCCCAGCCTTTGGGGAGCCAGGTGTAGGCCTTCGTGCCGCAGATGAAATACATGTTTGGGGATGACACAAAGGAAGGCGGATCCGTGGAATCCAGAGTGCTGGTAAAGCGGCAAGCGCTGCGACCCACCAGCTGTGTCCCAAGTCCTTCTACACACATGTGGCCTGTGACGTTGATGACCGTCAGGGCCACAGTCAGAGTGGCAGCCGTTCGTTTCCGCAGATAGGAGAAGGTGGGTCTGGTCGGATTGTTGAACACCTGCATTTCGATTCGTTCTTTGGCCGGGATGTCCATTTGGATCGAGTCGCTGGGGGTCAGCGGGCAGAAGTGTGTCTTTGTCTTGTTTCGCCCGGTCCCATGAGAAGAATGTGCTGCAGTTCTGCTGGAGGTGGCATTTCCCGTATAGCTCTCTTGCAGGAGGATCAGCCAGGCAAGGCAGGAGCCGTGGACGGAGAAGGGTGAAGGGATGAATGGTATTGAATGTCCAGTGGCATGGGGTAGCAACCCACAGATCCAGCAGTTGGTGGCGTTGGTGGCAAGATTGTGCTGGTGAAGTAGCTGCACGAAGGAGTTGTTCCAAAACTCCTTTCGCCTCTCTCTTAGTTGGGGAGAGAGCGAAATTAGATAATGTTCCTTCATGGTGGTAGGCTGAGCAGTGGTTAGGAATGTTTCGTGAGCAGGTGCGTGTTCTTCCATAATCCAGAGCGTAGTCATGAGGAGAAAACAGAGGAGGATTACGATGAAGAGTGCAATTGTCTTTGAGCTATGAAGTCTGTCTGTTCTCGGATTTCTGTAGTGGGTATTTCCTGTTGTCTCAGTCGGCTTCTTGTTTGGCGCTTCCATCATCTTCTTATCTGGCGCTTCCATCATCTTCGTCTTCAAGGTGCTCGGTAGTGGGCAGGACCACAGACTTAGTTTTAGCTTCTCTCCAGGTAACCCTTGGTAGTTTGGGTCACCGTTCTGAGATTCTTTAACCTAGTCCGTGGCCTACTTAGCCGAAGCTCCCTCCTTTCGCCGCAGGAAATACCCTTCTCGAGATGGCACAGTGGGGTCAGGATGTTTTGAAAGTTCAAGTGTCTCTATGTCAGGATAGCAGTTCAACGATGGTCGGTCCTGGTTCAGGAGCTCTTCTTGGGTGTTGACGGTGTCTGTCGTGGCCAGGGCTGGGGAGACCTTTTTGCAGTGATGGGCGTGCAGCCAATGTTTCTTCCCCTCCACTCGAAGTGCGGTCCGAGTGGTGATCAGCACTTGCCAGGGGCCCGTCCACCGGGGTTCCAAACTCTTTGATCGCTGAAAATTTCGGATCAGCACGAAGTCCCCCGGCTGGATGGCGTGACCCGGACCCCTGGAAGCATCGGGGATGGCCTGCTGCACCTGCTGATGAAGGACAGACAAAGTTTCAGTCAATTTGTACAGATAATCAGACATTAGGACATCCGGAACGTCATGAATGGAAGTTGGTTTCGGGGCAGACCAGACGCTCATGGGTCGACCGAAGACAACTTCATAAGGGGTTAAGTGATGTCGGGTGGGGGTGGAGCGCATCGATAGCAATGCCAGTGGGAGGGCGTCTGGCCATTTCAGGCCCGTCGTAGCCACTATTTTGGCCAGTTTAAGCTTGAGTGTGGCATTGTGTCGTTCGACAAGCCCAGCAGATTGAGGGTGGAAGACTGCGTGGAATTTCTGTTTAATACCCAGCCCATTTAGGATGAGCTGGATAACGTTGGCTACAAAGTGGGGGCCATTATCACTCCATAAAACACGACAGAGGCCGTAACGGGGGAAAAACTCCTTTAACAGGACCTTTGCAGTGGCCATAGCGGTGTTGTCACGGGTTGGATATGCTTCCACCCATTTGCTAAATGCGCACACCACGACAAGTACATATTTCAGGCCTTGGCATCTGTCTAGCTGGATGTAGTCCATCTGCAGGACTTCAAATGGGTGGTTTGGGACCCCAAATCCCCCCCGGGGTACTACAGTTCCTTTCCCGGGGTTGTGTTGCAGGCATATTAAGCATTGTTGGACCAGGCGTTTGGCGGAATCTGGGATCTTGTCATTGTGCCAAACCCTGGAGACAAGTTCAATCATGGGGGCTGATCCTATGTGGGCAGGGGAGTGTGCCATGGTTAATATGGGAATCAAGTACGAATCAGGTAGCAACCATCTGTTCGTGTCTTTTGTCCGCCAGCAGCCTTCATCGTCTTTCAATCCTACCCGTGTCCATTCGGTCAATTCGTGTTGTGTGCTAGTCGTTTGTATGTCTCTAATTGTGTCCTTGGCGTCAGTCCAGTTTTCTGCTTGTGACCTGGTCACGTACATATGTGTTGTTGTTCTATTTTCAGCTGTCGTTCGGGCGGTGATGTCAGCTAGTGCATTTCCCTGTCCAATAATGTCTGTCACTTTCTTGTGTGCCTGGCATTTGATAACGGCAAGTCTGTTGGGGAGGAGGACAGCTTCGATTAAGGCGGAGACTAAATCTCCGTGCAAAATGGGTGTGCCATGTGAGGTCAAGTATCCTCTCTCCCTCCAGAGGAGCCCAAAATGGTGAACCATCCCGAAGGCATACTGGCTGTCGGTGTAAATGTTCGCTGTGGTTCCTGTTGCCAGGATGCAGGCTCGCGTCAAAGCAATCAGTTCCGCTGCCTGGGCAGATCGCTGGGTGATGCGGGCTGTTTCTACTACAGTTCGAGCCGTGGTGACTGCATAGGCAGCGGAAGTGGTACCATCGGAGAGTTTGATGCAAGAACCGTCCACCCACAACTCCCCGTCGGGGTCAGGGAAAGCTGTGTCTCTGAGATCGACCCTACTCCTGGTCTGTTCGTCCGTAAGAGTCACGCAGTCATGTACGGGGCGCACATTGGGATCGTTCTCTGGCAAGGGTAACAGAGTTGCTGGGTTCAGTGTGGTGCATCTTTTCAGGGTGATATGGGGGGCAAGCAAGGTTAGTTCGTATCCAGTCAGTCGTGCACTCGTCAGATGTTGCGTCTTGGTTTGGTTCAGGAGGGTGTCGACTGCATGGGGTACCAGTACCGTGAGGGAATTCGAGAGTACAATCCCCTCACTCTGTCGGATAGAGACTGCAGCAGCAGCTACAGCTCGAAGGCAGGCAGGCAAGGCTCTGGCGACAGGGTCAAGAGTGGCAGAGAAGTAAGCGCACGGTCGTTGCTTAGGGCCGATGGCCTGGGTCAGGACAGATAAAGCGCACCCCTCCCTTTCGTGAGTGTAAAGGGAGAAGGGCTTTCTGTAATCAGGGGTACCCAGGACAGGGGCTGAGCAAAGGGCATCTCGTAGTTCCGTGAAGGAAGTTTGACACTCAGGAGTCCAAGGGAGTGGGAAAGGGACGTCTTTGTTTAGCAGAGAAAGCAGTGGTTTTACAACGAGGCTGAAGTTTGGCAACCATTGTCGGCAGAAGGAGGTGAGGCCTAATAGGGAGCGAACCTGCTTCTGGGTTTTAGGGACAGGGGTATCTAGAATGGTTTGGATTCGATCAGGGGTGAGTTTCCTTCCATCTTTGGACAGAAGGTGGCCCAGGTAAGTGACCTGGGGTAGGCAGAATTGCAACTTCTTCTTGGAGACCTTGTGGCCATTTTCCGCCAGGAAGTGCAAGAGTTGAATGGTGGCGGTAACCGCTAGAGGGGTGGTGTCGGCTGCCAAAAGGATGTCATCGACATATTGTACCAACACCACCCCGTCGGGTAACCGGACTTGGTCTAGTTGTCTTTTGAGGGCCTGGCTGTAGATGCTAGGGCTCTCCGTGTAGCCTTGAGGAGCTCGGCAAAACCTATATGAGCGGGATTTTAGGGTAAAGCCGAAGAGATATCGGCTGTCTGGGTGGATGGGGATGGAGAAGAATGCGTTCTTGAGGTCGATGACGGAAAAGGTGGTGGCAGTGGATGGAATCAAGGTCAGGATGGTGGTGATGTCTGAGACCACAGGGTACTGGGGTACCACCACTTTGTTGATCTCTCGGAGGTCGATGATGAAACGGTATGCTTTCTCATCTCCCTCTCCCTGCTTCTTGATAATGGGCAAGATAGGGCTGTTGCAAACGTTGCTAACCACTTCCTCTACCACTCCTGCGTCTATCAGTGACTGGATAATCATTACCAATGCCTTCTCGCCCTCTGGCGATATCCGATATTGTGGGAGTTTTGGGAGTGTTGCGTCTGGTCGGACAGTAATGTGCACTGGGTCAATTAACATACGCCCTACGTCCGAATCCGCTTTGGCCCACAGATACGGAGGTAGAGTGTCAAGCAGGGACGCGTCAACGTCGGTGATGGAAAACATGTGCCGGGGGGAACAATGTCTAAGCAGAACGGGGTTGTCGTAAAGAAACACTCGAACTCCATCTTGAGAACACCTAATCGTCGCTCGGAAGTGTTTCAGTAAGTCAAGTCCCATAATGGCGTCAGGGCTATTGGAGGAAAGCAAGAACGTGGTGTCGGTGGTGTTGTTTTCTACGTCAAAGAGAATCGGGGCAGACAAAGGGTTGGTGGAGGGCGTTCCATCGAAACCTGTCGATGTTATGAGTGAGCCAGACAAGGGTGCCCTTGGAATCAGTCGTTTAGATAACGCACTACGTGTTGCGCCAGTGTCTACCAGAAATGGAGACTTGGTACCCAGGACCTTAGCAGTGACATAAGGGCCCTGCTGGTCAACATAGAGCTCGACTGGATCCCTCCCTCGCCCTTGGCTGTCCTATGCAAAGGTGTGAGTGTCGTCATAGTCAGATTGTTGATATTGGTTCTGTCTGGGTCGATCGAACGTATTTGGTCTGCTTGATCTGTCGTTCGTTGCGTCATTTGGGGGCCCTCGTGGTGGTCCCTTAGGTCTCGGTCTGTTTGCTACATCCCGGGGGTCTCTGTTTCTGATCATTTCCAGAAGAACTGGGCACTGGGATTTCCAATGGCCAGTCCCTTTGCAGAAAGCGCACTGGTCTTCTCTAAGGTCTGTGCGTCCACTGTAGGGAGTCAGAGTGCGGTCCTGGGGAAATGTAGTCTTAGGGACGTTTGTCTGGTAGTTTCCCCGGTATTGGTCTCGTCCTATAGTCACCCCTTGCAGTTTGGCAATCATCACCCTCTCTTTTAAGTCTTTCTTCTTTCTCTCTGTCGCCCTATCGTTTTCATTTTTCTGATGCTCATAATATTGGGCCATTTGGAGAATCGCTGTAGGTTTGGAGGCTGCCCAACTACTCTCGCTGGCCTGTAGTTTCTGGGAGATTTCCAATGATAGGCCCTTAACATAATTCTGGACAAACAGATGGTGTCCGGTTGCAGTGGTCATGTCCTGGCCGCTGTAATCGGAGAACACCGTTTCAAACCGGGAGAAGTACTCCGATACGTCCTCCTGGGGTTTTTGGCGACAGGCTGTTACTATCGACCAGTCCACTTTCTTTTCTGGGATTTGGGTTTTTAATTTCTCTACGATTTTATCTGGGAGGTCTAGAATGGATTTCAACGGCTTTTGTCCTGGTCCCCGTTGTTTGTCCAGTTCATCGAGTTGTGACCAGGTATGTCCGAACAGCTCAAGGTGGTCGACTTTCCGGATTTGCTTCCACACATCAGCTGGTAGACATAACCCGAAGAACAAGTCGATGTCAGCCAGGGTCATGATAGTTGAACCCAGGGCTGTCCCCAATTCAGTATAGAAGGCAGTGGGGTTTTTACGTAGGTCGGGTAGAGATTTCCGGAATGTCAGTATCTCTTGCCGGTCCCATGGCTGGTAGACCCAGTTGTATACTACCCTTCCCTTCGCATCTTGGTTGTTTGCATCATCGTGAGTCCCTGTGCCCCGAGGAGGAACCCAGTAAGGGGCAGCCTCACGTATCGGCATCATGGTGTTAGATTGCTCGGTTGGTGGTTCGGTCACTACGGGGGCTGCGGATTTAGCTCCCGGCTTTCGTTCAGTGAGGTGGCGGAAAACCTCAAGCGTACGCGTAAGGAGGTCCGACACATCACACTCGCCCTCATCCCCGATATCGACCTTCCGGTACAGAGTCCTTAGGCTCTCGGGACCTTTTTCTCGATATCGGTCCTCGTATGCATTCAAGACATGATAACACAGTCGTACGGTAAAATGTCGTCTGTGACTCCCTGTATACGAGCTGAACATATCTGTGATGTACTCTTCATCATCCTTCCTTTCTACCAGTGTCCTTGCTATTTTGTCGATCCCCGCTCGCTCATCTTTGTCTAGCCTGTTTGTTCTTGCAGGGCCAGCCCCTCGAGTCTCATGGTCGTCTAACGTCGTTGTTGATGCGGGTTTTAATACAAGGGGTTCGGCCGGCACAGAGGCCATTGGGGCCGACGCTGTGGCGGTACCTTTGTTTGTACCTGGGGGTGGCGCGTGCTGCGCCAAGGGTTGAGAAGGGGCATATGGAGGGGGCATGTAGATGATAGGAGGACCTAACAGCAGGTCCTCATTGGCTTGTCGTTTCGAGGGTAAATCAGGGTAGAGCATGGAGGGGGTTCTAACCGGACACTGGCTTGGCGTTTCCCTTTCTAGTTTCTGTTTAGCTTTCTCTCTTTCCTCTATCTCCTTTTTTAGTTTCTGAGCAGCTAGGTGGGCTGCTTTTTGCAGCTCTTTTTCCAACCTACTCTCAGTTTTCTTTTTACGCTGTTCAGTTTCTTTTCGCCACATGCCGAAGCTATCAAGCATAGTAGGTGTTGTCTTGTTTTTACCCAGGGCAGTTTCTAGCGTTTTTATTTTATCATCATCGAAGGATCCTATCAGGGGCCATTGACTTTCTTGACCCTGTTTTGTATATTTATGCCATAGTTTACTATAGGCAATAGCGGTCAATCCATGCTTCATGAACATGTCCTTATTAGGGGTGCCTTCCAGTGGGGCTGGATGGTCCATCTCTAATAAGCGGTCCGGGCTAAACAGGCTACTAATCAGTGGGGAGAAGACAGACATGACGGCTCGTAACGAGGGACTAAAAAGTCAGCACTGCCTATCTTATCACTAGGTGCAAAGACTGGACAGAATATTTCTATTCTACGTTGTTTGCAGGCAGTGAATACCTCATGGATCAAAAAACCAAAGACCAATAAATAACAATGGGGAGAATGAGCAGGTCCGCAAAGATTTGCGTTACCTACCCTTTTCACTATCTGCAAAAAGGGTGGTCTCTTCCCTGTTTGCAGACAGGGAATCTCCAGGAAACAATAGTTTGCGAACAACAGTTCAATTTCAAGAGATTATTGAGTGGGAGGGAAAAAATAAGCACGGCTGCTGCCCTACCTATCCTCCACTGTTTGCAAAGAGAGAGCCCGTTGTTTCTCCGTTTGCAGACAGTGAATCCCTCATAGATCAAGATAACAAAAGACCGATAAATAACAATGGGGAGAATGAGTAGGTCCGCAAAGATTTGCGTTACCTACCTTTTTCACTATCTGCAAAAAGGGTGGTCTCTTCCCTGTTTGCAGACAGGGAATCTCCAGGAAACAATAGTTTGTGAACAACAGTTCAGTTTCAGGTGATTATTGAGTGGGGGAGAAAATAAGCACGGCTGCTGGCCTACCTATCCTCCACTGCTTGCAAAGAGAGAGACCGTTGCTTCTCCGTTTGCAGACAGTGAATCTCCAAATAAACAAAAAAAGAGCAATACTAGTATTTTTTAACAAACAGGCAATCAAACAAATTTCGCGACTTGTCGTGGTTACACGACCTTACCCGGACCGCATGGACAGTTTCCTGTCTTCCGAATCCAGCGCCCGATCGTCCTCTCTTCTCCGTTATCCTCGCGGCACTCCTGATGGTTCCCAGTCAGGACCGTAGATCACTCGAGAGAGGTCTGTTCGGACCCAGTGAAGTTCGGATGATCGGCTGTCAGACGAGGGTCTATCGGACAGACGCGTTCCCGATCGTTGCAGTCGTTCACTTTGTCGTCAGGACCTCTCCCACTGGATCCATGGGTCGCTGATGGGCCCCACGCTTGGGACGCCAATTGTGGAATCTAACTGGGGGGCACTACCAACCAGAATATAAGATCCTTAATTATTGCCCGGCGGTGTCGCCTCTTGAACCCACAAAGAAGTTAAACTATTGAAGAGGCAGGCGCTGGAGACTGGAAGGCAGGAAACAAGGTTTTTATTCGCTCCGGAGGAGAACACAACGAAAACGGACAGAAGGTATCGTTCTGAGGTGCTCTAACTGCATCCCTGAGGCCTGGCCTCTTATACACACGTTTATCTGTTTATTGCATGTAACACATTCTCGTTGATACTTTGAAGTACGGAAAGACATCCTCAGAATCCCCCCTTTCCCAGCCCGTTCCCACGCAAGGTTACAGTGGAAGTCCCCGCCCCGTTCACAACAGGTGATGATCATCGCGCAGCTGGGTATTCCGCCGATCCACAGTGTGTGTGGGTTTCGATCGGATCTCGTGGGATGGGGGGGGGCTTTGATCATCTCGGGGGTCCTTAGAGGAGGAAAGCTTTCTATTGTACGGGGAGGGGCAAGGGATTGGTATCGGCAGAGCTGGGTGTCGGCCTGGGAACGGGGAAGACAAACGGGCACACGGGGAAATGGGGTTTGCATCAAAGGGCCGGGGATCATAAATGGGAAGAAGGGAGGTGTCGCGCTGGGAACAGGACGAGGGTCTGGGGCAGAGCAGCGCTGAAGAGGGGTTTTATGATTCGCGGCAGGTGCAGGCAGGGGGGTTGTCAGTATGTGGGGGATGCCGGCGAAGTTAGGAATGGGAGAGAGGCGCGCTGGCTCTCGGCGGGAGCAGGGAAGCCATGGTGTTCAAAAATGGCGGCTGTTTTACACGCACAAAAAGGTTAAGGAGAGCAAGAGGGCGCCGATAATGTTGACGGTTTCAGCCTAACTTTCAACAACACTAGTTTTATAAAAATAAGTATTCTTTATATAGAGTTAAACACAAGACCACAAATGACAAAAATCCACAATACTACATTTAAGATTACTTAAAAGATGATTAAAGTCTCAAGTTGTTGGTAAATGCGACAAAGTTCTCAACAAAGTACCTGGATCCGTAATGCAAGACACTCTTCCAGGGAGATGCGACGAAGGCTCGCTTCTCCAGCTTTGCGATGATTTCAGCTGCAGAAGCGACACGCTTCTTCTCGATTCGTCGCGCTTCCAGTGGCTCGCAAGTGACTGGAGTCAGAATTCCCAGCAAGGAAATTCAGGAGGGAGCTGGAGGTGAAGTCTTTTGTCCCTGAGACTTCAGCAGGAGGCAAGCACAGTTCAAGCCCTTGGAGAATATTCTGTAGATGAAAGTACTTACAAAGTTCCTTCTCCTTTCCCTTGGCAATGAAACAACCACTGAAAGGCCAAGCCAGCAAACAGCACACTGGCAGAGGGGCAGTACAACTCCTGCAGCTTCCTTGGTTCTTCTCCTTGGCAGAAAGGTTTCTTGTTCCAGAAGTGATCTAATTTCTTGGGAGTAGGGTCCCAATATTTATACCCCAAAATCCTTTGTTTTCTGAAAGCAGAGAGGCCCCTGCCTAGTCCAAACCATTTCCTGAGCACTTTGTTTACATGACTCTCTTCTTCCTTTCATTGTGCAGGGTAGAGACATCAGCCGCCCCACAGGAGGTGGAGCCAGCACAGGGTAGGGAAGATACAACTCTGGAGTACTTTGTTGACATGATTCCTTCTCTCCTTTCACAGTGCAGGGTAGAGACATCAGACAAGCCACAGGGGGTGGAGCCAGCATTGTAGAGGGACGGCCCAGCCCTATTCGGGTTCTAGTTGCAACTCCTCCCTCCCATCTAGATGCAGATCTCTCTATTCACCACTGGGCTGCCCCAGCTTGTCTCCTGGAATCCCCCAGCCCTGTCACTCGCAAACCCAGACAAGGAATACACAACCCAGCAGAGGCAGGCTCAAATGTTTAGGCAAGCAAATACCTAGTTTCTAAAAGTGGTATTTGCAAACACAGAATATTAAAATAAACTTTACTAAAAGATGTATTTTATTATTCTGAGTTCAGGCATACTAAATTCGAATTTCAACCATGTTCCCTGAGTCAGTTAGGATTAAAAACATGTAATAATCTAACTGCCCATTCTGGCCTATGAGAACAGGTAGCCTTCAATAGTGAAAAATGAAAATGGCTGTAATTCACTATTAGAATATGCTACACACATCAGAGCATGTCCTACCTTATACGTACAATGCACCCTGCCCTTGGGCTTACCATAGGGGTGTCTAATATGGAGCAAAGGGAATGTTTAGGGACTGGCAAGGGGGTGCACTTGGCCAAGTCAACATGGCAGTGCTAGACTGCACACAGGCCTTGCAATGGCAGGCCTGAGACACACTTTACAAGCTGCTTCTGTGGGTGGCACAACCAGTGCTGCAAGCCCACCAGCAGCATTTGATTTCCAACCCCTGGGCACACATGGTGCACTATACTAGGGGCTGACAGATAAATCAAATGTTCAAGGCATGTGGGCTGCTGAATTCATATCTTAGCATAGATAGTGTTGGGTCTGGATGTTTGCACCTTGTTGTCTTGGAAGAGTCTTCGAAGTATCACGAGATAGGTGACTCCTCCCCTGGACTACAGTGCGCATGGGCATCTTCTCCATCTTCAGATTGTTTTTATCCGTCATTGGGTTCGGATGCACTTCGACAACTCCTACTTCGGGACCGAAGTTTTCCAAGATTCAAAGGCCGAAAACCTTTAACTATCGACGATATTGTTTCCGCTCGGTATCCCTCTACTCGACAACTCTTTCCATCTATATCTGGTCGTGGACGCGGGCCGTTGGGCCTTTTCGACGTCACGTGGGCCTCCTGCCGATGGAAAGGACCCCGTTCAAAAGATGCCCACAATGTCGATCCAAGTTTCCACATAGCGACAAGCATACAGTATGCAACAGGTGCCTATCTCCGGAGCACAACGAAGAAAACTGCCCAGCTTGTGCCCAGTTCCGGTCGAAGAAGACTATCCGTAACCGAAGAGCTGCCCGACTAGAGATGCAGCGGCAGGCACCAGAACCAAAAAACATTTTCGAGGACCAACATGAACTCCCAGAGGCAGCGGACTCCGACTTAGAGCTAGTCACCATAGAAGACCAGTCAGACTTCGATGACGAGATCACACCGGGGCAAACCGTGAGTACCAAAGCCCCTACCCTGCCTCCACCTCCATCCAAGGCTCCGGTCAAAGTATCTCCCAAAAGCCTTAGCCGAGACCGACACATAGCTTCAGAAGCCCCGCCTTCCGGCTCGGCTACGAGGACTACACATAAGCCTTCCGGTACACCGGTACCAAGTAAAACAGTTCCCAAAAAGACGGTCGATTAAAAAAAGGCCACAGAGCCTAGAACGGGCACCGACACCAAAAGAATCGTCGACCCGAAAAAAAGCGTAGACACAAAAAAGGCCGTCGATCCGAAAAAGTCCATCAACCCGAAGACTGTCTACCCGAAAAAGGTCGTTGATCCAAAAAAGATCCAAAAAAGAGCGTCGACCCGAAGAAGGACATCAACCCAAAAAAAGGTATCGACCCGAAGAAAGGCGCCGAGCCGAAGAATACCGCCGAGCCGAAGAAGGCCGTCGACCCGAAAAAGGCAGTCGACCCGAAAAAAGTCGTCGAACTGAAAAGGCATATCGAGCCGAAAAAGACAGTAGAGCCAAAAAGACAGTAGAGCCAAAAAGACAGTAGAGCCAAAAAGACCGTTGAGTCGAAAAAGAACGTCGACCCAAAAACAGCTGTTGAGCCGACAAAAGACGTCGAGCCGGATACAGCTCCACGGAAACATAAGGACAAGAAAGCGACTGATCCAAAAATCTCTGCGCCAAAGCCACGGACAGTAGAAGAAGAACTTTTTCAGGCCAAAATAGACTGTATATAGACCCTGAAACAGGACATATAGCAGTTTACAGTAAAAACAAGAGAAGACTGGACACTGAAGTTCCTTCTCCTGTTCCTCCTAAGAAAAAAGACTTTGGGACATCCCTGTCAAGACCTTTTACACCTCCACCTTTCACTCCTAATATGCCTTATGTTCCATATTCTCCTACACCTCCACATTACGATGAGGGAGAAGACATGGGTGAAAATCCTCAACAGGATTTTATGGACTCTGATGATCCAGTAAACCAAGATACCACATGGGACGATCAAAACGACCCTGATGACCCATATGATAGACAACCCATACCCGATCCCTCCACATACCCCACAAAGCCATCTCCTACTGACGACACTGTCGCTTTTAACCAGCTAGTAGACAGAGCAGCTCAGTATCATGGCGTAGACATGCACACTGACCTTATAGAGGAGGATTTCTTATTTAACACCTTCCCAACATCAGAGAAGACTGTACGTATACTACCTATGTTAAAGGGAGTACTAAAGCATGCATCATACATTTTCAAAGACCCAGCTAGAGCGCGTGTACTCAATCCAAGAATTGAAAAGAAATATAAACCAGCCCCTACAGACCCCTCTTATATCAAGGTTCAGCTATCACTTGACTCTCTAGTTAGTTCTAACGCCAGGAAAAGAACGAATTCGCAAACAACAGGTGATGCCCCCCCTCCAGACAAGGAGTCAAAGATTTTAGAAGCCTCAGACAAAAGAGTAGCTTCTCAAGCGGCTAATACATCGAGAATTGCCAATACACAAGCTCTCCTAGCACGCTATGACAGAGCACACTTTGATGAACTGGAAGGGTTATTACAACACCTACCAGAACCCTATAAGGCAAAAGCAAATGCACTAATACAGGAAGGGAAATTCTTCACCAATGCATCCATAAAATGCGCGCTTGATGTAGCGGATACATCGGCTAGGTCTGTCAACACTAGTGTGTTACTACGCCGGCATGCCTGGCTCCGCATTTCTGGATTTAAGACCGAAGTGCTGTCTACCATACTCAATCAACCCATTAACCAGGATTTCTTGCTTGGCCCTGCAGTGGATACCATCTTAGAAAAGATGAAAAAAGATACGGACACCGCTAAGTCCAGGGGTGTACTTAAATTTCAACAGTCTCGAAGCTCCTTTCGTCGCTCCTCTTTTCGAGGTTCAGGCAGAGGCAACACATCCCAGGCCTCTTCCTCATTTAAAAAGTACTACACAAAGCACCTTTAATAGAGGCTCCAATAGAGGAGGTTATAGAGGGAACTATAACAAAGGCAGAGGACGTGGTGGTAACAACACCAGAGCCTCCACCACCACCAAACAGTAACTTGTTCACACTTCCTCCAGACCATTTAACACCAGTCGGAGGGCGACTAACACAATTCCTACCAGTATGGAACGCCATCATTACAGACAGGTGGGTGAGACAAATTATCCAGTATGGTTACTGCCTGGAACTCATTTCTACTCCACCCAACATACCGCCCAAACACCGTCCAAAGTCCAAAGAACACATCACGCTGTTACAACAAGAGGTGCTCTCCATGCTACAAAAAGGTGCCATAGAGCCTGTCCCATTTCAACATCAAGGGACAGGAGTATATTCTCTATACTTCCTCATCCCCAAAAAAGACGGATCCCTCAGACCAATATTGGACCTAAGATATCAGAGCATTTCCATATGATCACTTTACAACAAGTGCTCCCACTTCTCCAGCAAGGCGACTTCCTTGCTACATCAGACCTCAAAGATGCAGACTTTCACATCCCTATACATCCAGCTCACAGGAGATACCTCAGGTTCACAATCGAAGGTCACCACTATCAATTCAAAGTTCTCCCCTTCGGGGTAACTACAGCACCAAGGGTTTTTACAAAATGCCTAGCAGTAGTAGCAGCACACCTCAGAAGGCAACACATCCATGTGTTCCCCTACCTCGACGATTGGCTCCTAAAAGCCAACTCATATGCTAAGTGTGCCAGCCATACCTCACAGACAATCCAGCTACTGCACAGTCTAGGGTTTTCCATAAATTACCCAAAATCACATCTGCAACCCTCCCACATACAACAATATCTGGGAGCAACAGTAAATACCTCAGTGGGGAAGGCATATCCATAACTAGCCAGGATAGCCAACATACAATCTCTCGTTCTAAAATTTCAGATACAACACTCTCTACCAGCTCGAGTGTTCATGCAGCTTATAGGCATGATGGCCTCCTGCATATTCATCGTCCCTCATTCTTGCCTTCGCATGCGTCCCTTACAAGAATGCCTAGCACGGCAGTGGAACCAGGCTCACGGACAATTAAAAGACCTAGTGTTGGTAGACAGTCACACTTACAGCTCTCTGTAGTGGTGGAACCCACAAAACCTTTCCAAGGGGCGACTGTTTCAAGAGCCAGTTCCACAAGTAGTATTAACAGCGGACGCATCACTGACAGGTTGGGAGCCCATCTCCTTCAATACACAGTCCAAGGTCTCTGGACAGTCAAACAGAAGACACTACATATAAATCACTTAGAGTTACTAGCAGTATTTCTAGCGATGAAAGCCTTTCAGAAATACTTGTACAACAAGGCTGTGTTAATCCGGACGGACAACATGACAGCC
Source organism: Lissotriton helveticus (assembly GCF_964261635.1). Taxonomy (NCBI): domain Eukaryota; kingdom Metazoa; phylum Chordata; class Amphibia; order Caudata; family Salamandridae; genus Lissotriton; species Lissotriton helveticus. The sequence goes on along the minus strand of NC_136057.1, from coordinate 1,404,768,179 downwards.
ATGTACTACATCCAAAAACAGGGAGGGACACACTCTCTGCAGCGGTCTCACCTAGCACAACGCATATGGAAGTGGGCAATTCCACAAAACATTTATCTCCTGGCAGAACATCTCCCAGGAATAGACAATCAGATAGCAGATCTACTGAGCCGACACAGTCAACAAGTACACGAATGGGAGATTCACCCTCAAGTTCTTCAACCGTTCTTCCAAAAGTGGGGACATCCAGAAATAGATCTGTTTGCCACAAACGAAAACTCAAAATGCCCGTCCTTTGCTGCCAGGTTCCCACACCCGTTGTCACAAGGCAATGCGATATGGATGAACTGGTCAGGCAGATTTGCGTACGCTTTCCCACCAACCCCACTGATTTCATTAGTGGCACGCAAACTATGGCAACAGTCACTCACAATGATCCTTGTTGCTCCCACATGGGCAAGACAGCCATGGTACACGACACTCCTGGAACTCTCTGTAGTCCCCCACCGAAGGCTGCGCCTTTCGCCACAATTGCTAACACAGAACCATGGAGAAATCAGGCACCCAGATCTCAATCAGATGAACCTAGCGATCTGGCTCCTGAGGTCTTAGAGTTCGGATATCTTAACTTGCCTCCCGACTGCATGAACATTATCAAGGAAGCAAGGCATCCCACTACCAGAGCATGCTACGCAGCTAAATGGAAAAGATTTGTATTAATTGTAATAATAACCAAATCAATCCATTGGATGCCTCCATCCAAAACTTAATTTGTTACCTGCTTCATCTTCAAAGATGTAACCTAGCATACTCATCAAAAAGGCTACACCGTGCTGCTATAGCAGCATATCTTTAAAACAGACAACATGTCTCCCTGTTTAGAATACCACCTATCAAAGCTTTTATGGAAGGACCTAAAATAATTATCCCTCCAAAGCATCCACCTTCTCCAGTCTGGACTCATGGGACCTCCCTACGAACCACTTCATTCATTCATTCATTCATGTGAACTACAATTCTTAACATGGAAGGTGGCTTTTTTAATTGCCATTACCTCCCTCAGGCGAGTGAGCTACAGGCACTAACCATTCAGGAACCTTTCATGCAAATACACCACAATAAAGTAGTACTCCGTACGAACCCTAAATTTATGCCAAAAGTTATCTCCACTTTTCACATTAATCAGTCCATAGAATTGCCAGTTTTCTTTCCAAACCCGCAACCAGTAGCTGAAAGAGCTCTATACACACTAGACGTTAAAAGAGCTCTGCTATAATATGTTGACAGAACAAAATCATTCAGAAAGACAAAGCAACTATTTGTTGCCTTTTCAGCACAACATAAGGTTAATCCCATTTCCAAGACACGAATAGCCAGATGGATCGTTAAATGCATTCAAATATGCTATCAAAAAGCAAAGCACACTTTAACAGTTCCCCCAAGAGCACACTCGACGCGCAAAATGGGGGCATCCATGGCTTTCCTAGGAAATATTCCCTTAGAAGACATATGTAGGGTAGCTACATGGTCTACCATACACACTTTCACTAAACACTACTGTGTTGACGTGCAAGCTAAGCAACAAGCTGCTGTAGGCCAGGCCGTCCTTAAAACTCTTTTTCAAACCACTGCAGCTGGTACAGGTAACCACCGCTAGAGGAGAAACTGCTATACAGTCTATGCGAAGATATGAATTCAGCAGCCCACATGCCTCGAACGGAAAATGCTACTTACCAGTATGCATCTGTTCTTGGCATGTAGGGCTGCTGACATTCATATCGCCCACCCTCCTCCCCAGTGCCTGTCACAGCTGCAGGGTTACCTTCTACACATACATTTACATGGTCATCTCTTACTGTTCTATACTCCATCTTTGCCACAATGGCGAAAAACAATCTGAAGATGGAGAAGATGCCTATGCGCACTGTAGTCCAGGGGAGGAGTCACCTATCTCGTGATACTTCGAAGACTCTTCCAAGACAACAAGGTGCAAACATCCGGACCCAACACTAGGCGGCGATCTATGCTAAGATATTAATGTCAGCAGCCCTACATGCCAAGAACAGATGCATACTGGTAAGTAGCATTTTCCAACCCAATAATGGAATAACCAATTAGTACATTAATTGAACATAGGGAGCACTTGCACGGTGGCACTGATTAGCAGTGGCACATTGCCCAAAACATAAATCCAGCAAAACCATATCAAAACAGAGGAGTCAATCCGTCAAAATGGAAGGGAGACTCACGCCAATGATGCTAGGTCTAACACGTGTCCCCTCCAGCTGAAATGTGGGGAGAACTACCCTTCCCCTTGGGAGTTCTCTTCACTAAGGCAGAAAAATCTGGACAGACCATCAGCGTTGGCGTGTTCTGTACCAGGGCGGTGTTCTACCGTAAAGTCCATACCCTGTAGGGAATTGAACCACCTCAACAACTTTGGGTTCTCACCCCTCATCTGCATCAGCCATCTGAGGGGCCTGTGGTCGGTCTGAACCAGGAAGTGAGTCCTAAACAAGTATGGTCTCAACTTCTTCAGTGCCCACACCACAGCAAATGCCTCACGCTCAATTGCACTCCTCCTCTGTTCCCGTGGAAGTAACCTCCTACTGATGAAGGCTACAGGTTGGTCTAGGCCCTCTTCATTAATCTCTGATAGAACAGCCCCACACTATGCTCTGAAGAGTCTGTCTGTACAATGAATTCTTTTGAGAAGTTGGGCACCTGAAGCACGGGTGCTGTGCACATGGCAGTCTTCAGGGCGTTTAAAGCCTTCTGAGAGGTGTCAGTCCAGTTCACTTTCTTGGGCTGCTTCCTGGAAGTCAGCTCAGTCAAGGGTGCAACAATGTTGCCATACCCCTTAACAAACCTCCTGTAGTACCCCTTGAGTCCTAAAAAGGCTCTCACCTGTGTCTGAGTCTTAGGGGGTTCCCATGCCAGGATGGTATAAATCTTGGGATGTAGGGGCGCCACCTGTCCGCTTCCTACCTGGTGACCCAAGTACAATACGGAGCCCTACCCGATCTGGCACTTACTTGCTTTGATCGTGAGGCCTGCCTTCCGTAGTGCCATCAACACTTCCCAGAGATGCTGGAAGTGTTCCTCCCAACTGGCGCTGAACACTGCAGTGTCATCCAGGTAGGCGGCACTGAAATCTTCCAGCCCAGCCACCACCTGGTTGACCAACCTCTGAAAGGTGGCAGGTGCATTCTTCATCCCTAAGGGCATAACCCGGAATTGGTAGTGCCCATCTGATGTGGAGAATGCTGACCTCTCCTTAGCCCCATCAGTCAAGACGATCTGCCAGTACCCAGACGTCAAATCAAACGTGCTGAGGTACCATGCAGCCCCTAACCGATCTACGAGCTCATCAGCTCTGAGGATGGGGTGTGTATCAGTCCTGGTGACTGAATTGAGCCCTCTGTAGTCCACACAGAACCGGAGTTTGGGTGTGGCACCCGGCGAGGCAGCCTTTGGGAACAAGACCACTGGGCTGGCCCAAGGACTGTCTGAGGACTCAATGACCCCTAAAGCAAACATCTTGGAGATTTCCTCCTTAATGTAAGCCCTAACCTTGTCAGTCACTCTGTAAGCCACAAGGCTTGACAGGAGGACTGTCGCCAGGGTCCACATCATGGACGCACCACTCTGTGACACCAGGAACCAAGGAAAATAGATCAGAGAATTGCCCCAACAGCTGGCGACAATATTGCTGCTGATCAGGGGTCAGTGTGGCAGAGAGGCTGACACCATCCACTGACCCATCTTGCTCTGTACCAGACAGGAGGTTAGGAAGAGGCTCGGTCTCCTCCTCCATTCCATCATCTGTCACTAGGAGCATGCCCAATTCGGACCTTTCTAAGTGGGGCGTCAGGCGGTTCACATGCAGGTCCCGCAAGGGGTTCCTGGGAGGCTGCAAGTTCACCAGATAGGGGATATCACTCTTGCGCTCCACCACCTTATATGGACCGGTCCACCTGTCCTGGAGCGCACAAGGCTCCACAGGGGCCATGACCTGAACTTTTTGTCCAAGCTGAAGCTCAATCAGAGTGGCATTCTGATCGTACCACCACTTAATTTCCTCCTGGCTGGCTTCCAGGTTTGCCTGAGCAAGATCTCTGAAACGCCGAGTCTAGTTCCTGAAGGCCAGCATGTAGCTATATACATCCTGGGGAGGTTTCCTGGGAGATTGCTCCCAGCCTTCCTTGACCAAACTCAAAGGTCCTCTTACCAGGTGACCATACAAAAGCTCAAAGGGGCTGAACCCTAGAGACTTTTGTGGCACCTCAAGGTAGGCAAACAGAAGGCATGGCAAGAGGACGTCCCACTTATGCCTCATTGGTTCCTCAAGACCCATGATCATGCCTTTGAGGGTCCGGTTGAATCTCTCAACCAGCACATTTCCTTGTGGGTGGTAAGGAGTGGTGAACTTGTAGGTAACTCTACACTCCTTCCACAGAGATTTCATAAAATTAGATATGAAGTTTGTACCTTGGTCAGACACAACCTCTCTGGGGAACCCCACACGGGAGAAAATCCCCATCAGTGGACGTCCCACCACGGGGGCCGTCACTGTCCTGAGCGAAATGGTTTCCGGGTACCGGGTAGCATGGTCCACTAAGACCAGGATAAACCTGTTGCCCCTGGCTGTCTTGGGGTCCAGTGGCCCCACAATGTCAATCCCCACTTGTTCAAAGGGGGTACTGACTACAGGGAAAGGTTTGAGAGGGGCCTTGTGCCTCCTTCCACTTTTCCCACTTGCCTGGCAAGTTTGACAGGTCCTACAATGAGTATCTGAACTCTTCCGCATCTGGGGCCAATAAAAGTGGGAGACACGCCTTTCAAAGGTCTTGTTCTTCCCCAGATGACCAGCTACAGGAACATCATGAGCCAAACCCAGTAGGAATTCTCTGAAGCGCTGGGGTACCACCAGCACATGGGCTGACCCAGGCTCAGCAACCTTAGGCTTGCTATACAGGAGACCATTCTCCCAGTAGATCCATTGTGATCCAGACTGATCACCTGCTGCCTGGTTTGTGGCCTGTTGCCTCAAACCTACAAGAGAAGGGCACTTCTGCTGCTCTTCAAAAAATTCCCTCCTGCTGTCAATGGGTCAGCTCAGGCAGGTTCCCCAGTTCAGAAACTTGCTCCCCTGTAGGTTCCAGGGCATCCCCCTCAAGGTCTGCCTCCTCCTGGGCCGTGGGAACAATGGGGGCTGGTTTCTCGTGCCCCCTACCTCTTCTCTTTAAGGCAGGTCCCTGGGCCATACTTTCAAGCTCCAGGGTCTCTTGAACACCCTTAGCTGCCATAGACCGAGTGGTCACACATGCCCACTCAGGCAGACCCAACATCTCTTAATGCGCCTTCCTCTCCACCTTAGCCCAAGGGGAGCTTTCTAAATCATTGCCTAACAGACAATCAACAGGCATGGCTGGCCTCACAGCTACTTGAAGAGTACCAGAGACCCCCGCCCCACACTCAAAGGGAACTTGAGCCACCTTGCAATGGCTCTCTGTGTTGTCATCGGCAACAACTGGGAAGAATGCATGCAGGGCTACCTGCTCTTCAGAGACCAAGTGACACTTGTCAGCTGTCACACTTGCTCCTGTGTCTCTGAGAGCCTCCACTCTATGGCCATTGATGGTCACCCACTGCCTGTATTTCTTAGTGTTAGCAGGCAGCTGAGTTTTAGGGACCATCTCCAAGTCTCCTAATGAGACAAGGGACAGTTCGGCGGGACCTCACCCACCTTGGGCACCCATCTAATCTCCACCCAGGTCTATACTGGCCATCTGACGGGGTGATGCACGGGGTGGCACATACTGTCCTTTCTGAGAACACTGGGGATCATACCAATGGTGTCCCACCTGCTTACACTGAAAGCCGGTAAGGGGCCCCCTCTGAACAGGTTTGCCTATCGGGGGTCCTGACTTCTTTTCAGGGGGAGGCTGAAAACCCTTACCCTCGTTCCTTTGGGAATTACTTTGGGGACCTTTTTGGAACTCTCTCTGTTTACCCTTGTCCCCCCCACTCTTATGCTGGGGACCATGCCCACCTTTTGCGTTGTCTCCCACAAGACCCTTGTGGACCCTGGTACTGACCCAGCGGTCCGCCTCTTCAGCAAGCTTTCTAGGATTAGTCAACTTGCTATCAATAAGGTGCTGGCGTAGCCCTGGAAAACAATTAGCAGACAAGTGCTCCCTGGCAATCAAATCATAGAGAGCTTGAAAATTATCAACATTGCTACCCCTCACCCAACCATCCATAGCTCTGCAAAAGAAAGACACATATTCTACCCAAGTGGTTCCCTCCAGTTTCTTACAATTCCTGAACCTTTGTCTATAGAGCTCTGGAGTTAACCCATACCTTGTCATCAGTGCTTCCTTCATGTGGGCATAAGACATTCTATGAGTACTGGGCAAGTCTAACAAAGTATCCCTACCTTCAGTTAAAAAGCGGCCCCACAACCCCGTTCCCCAATCCTTCTCAGGGACCCGGTGGGCCAACATTGCTATCTCATAGGCTGCAAACCACTGCCCAATATCTTCACCTTTCTGAAAATCTTTGATGACATCCTTGGGAATATGTACCCTGCCTTCTGAAGGCACAGATGGTGCGCTGCCACCAGAGGAATTGATCTCTAAGCCCTTGGCCTTGATCTCTAACTCCCTCAACATTCTCTCATGCTCCATTCTCATTCTCTCCCTTTCCAAGGACAACTTATTATTCTCTGTTTCCCTCTGACTCCCCATTTAGCCAACTCCAGCTTCAGTCCCAATTTCTCTCCCTATCTTCCAGTTGTCTGGGTGACAGGTCTTTGGAAGAGATGCTGCTGCCAGGTGGGGTTCTGGCCCATCAATTTGCCCATCTGAACCACCAACATGCTCCACCACAAAATCAGGGACATTTCTAGCTTCTACCCAGGCCCTCAGCGCCTTTTGGTAGTCTTCCTTTTTAGAAATGCCAGGTGTAGCAACTTTCAATTTCCTGCAGAGATACTTGAGCTGTTTCACATTGTAGGTTTCCAACCTCTCTTCCTCAAAATCAAGATCTATAGATGCAACAGATGCTGGTTTACTCATGGTAGTAACAATTGGGAGTTTGCAGGAAAAACTAACAGTCCAAGGAAAAAGGATTCTAAAAAAAGTATGTGGTCACGTTTGGTCTGCACTCACTAGTAGTGTACACCAATCACTGTCTATGAAACACAAATGCAAAGTCCAAATCCCACCGCTGCCACCAATGTTAGATCTGGGCTTCCTTGGTTCTTCTCCTTGGCAGAAAGGTTTCTTGTTCCAGAAGTGATCTAATTTCTTGGGATCATGGTCCCAATATTTATACTCCAAAATCCTTTGTTCTCTGAAGGCAGAGAGGCCTCTGCCTAGTCCAAACCAGTTCCTGAGCACTTTGTTTACATGACTCTCTTCTTCCTTTCACTGTGCAGGGCAGAGACATCAGCCGCCCCTCAGGAGGTGGAGCCAGCAGAGGGGAGGGAAGATGCAGCTCTGGAGTACTCTGTTGACATGATTCTTTCTCTCCTTTCACAGTGCAGGGCAGAGACATCAGACAAGCCACAGGGGGTGGAGCCAGCATTGTAGAGGGAAGGCCCAGCCCTATTCAGGTCCCAGGTGCAACTCCTCCCTCCCATCTAGATGCAGATCTCTCTATTCACCACTGGGCTGCCACAGCCTGTCTCCTGGAACCCCCCAGCCCTGTCACTCACAAACCCAGACAAGGAATACACAACCCAGAAGAGGCAGGCTCAAATGGTTAGGCAAGTACATACCTAGTTTCTAAAAGTAGTATTTGAAAACACAGAATATTAAAATAAACTTTACTAAAAGATGTATTTTATTATTCTGAGTTCAGGCATACTAAATTCGAATTTCGACCATGTTCCCTGAGTCAGTTAGGATTATAAGCATGTAATAATCTAACTGCCCATTCTGGCCTATGAGAACAGGTAGCCTTCAATAGTGAAAAACGAAAATGGCTGAAATTCACTATTTGAACATGCTACACACATCAGAGCATGTCCTACCTTATACTTACAATGTCTAATATGAAGCAAAGGGAAGGTTTAGGGACTGGCAAGTGGATGCACTTGGCCAAGTCGACATGGCAGTGTTAGACTGTACACAGGCCTTGCAATGGCAGGCCTGAGACACACTTTACAAGCTGCTTCTGTGGGTGGCACAACCAATGCTGCAAGCCCACCAGCAGCATTTGATTTACAAGCTCTGGGCACACATGGTGCACTATACTAGTGGCTGACAGATAAATCAAATAACCCAATCATGGAACAACCAATTAGTACATTAATTTAACATAGGGAGCACTTGCACTGTGGCACTGATTAGCAGTGGCACAGTGCCCAAAGCATAAATCCAGCAAAAACATATCAAAACAGAGGAGGCAATCAGTCAAAATGGAAGGGAGACTCATGCCAATGACGCTAGGTCTAACAGTAACGATATATCTGTAAGAAACATTAGTTAGATTCCTTACCGCCCCACCCATCCTCCCCGTTCTGCGAACCGATATCTAATAATAATAATCCACATTTGTATAGCGCACAATCACCCGTTAGGGTCTCTAGGCGCTGGGGGCCGTCAGGAAGATTAAGCAAGCTGTTGCCCAGAGTCGCATGGTGCTGGGCTAACCTGCCGCCGGAGCTGGGGATCGAACCTTGATCCCCAGATTCCAGCGTCAGTCGCCCTGGCCGCGGCGCTTCAGGGCACTAGTTTAATGGCACCAGTGTCGGTTTCTTGCATGGCTCTGCGTTCCTGGCGCGGAAAGCTATGTACAGAACTGACGTCAGCGCGCGAGGGCAGCATCTAAGTACTCCAGCGACGTTACCCCGGCGACGGACGCGGAACCGCCGACGACGCCTACCGACGCGCAGGGGTACTGCTGCCGAAAACTTTCCAGATACAGTCTGACACCTGGGGATATTCTAAGGTAAGTAATCTAACACTAACTAATGTTTCTTACAGATATATCGTTACCGAAGGTAAGTAACTTGTGCGTCAGCAGAGTGGGAGGGGAGATAGAACTGTTTATGTCAGTTGAAACAGCCTGACAGTTGCATTCTAAGACAGGTACATTCTAGCAGCTACAGGCCTTTCTGACCTCATACATTGCTCTGGCTCAGTTCTGAAGGAGTCAACTACAGTTGATGACTCAAGCAGAATAGAAAGGCAGGCAGCAGTGAAGACAGCAGAATCACATGGCTTAATGGATGCCACAACTAAAATGGCTCCAGCTTATGCTAATGGCAATTTCTGCGATTTCCACAGATAGCCCTTTTAGCATTAGCTGAAGACATTGCTATGCAGTAGAAGGAGCATGGGAGTTATGTCCAAATAAAAACATTATCTTGATAGACCTTCTAGTATTCTTTTTTATGAGGGCTTGAATACCAATTATATGTTTGGTGGGGGGCGGAGTAGTATTTATCAAAATGAGCACAAAATATTTGTCTTGCAGAAAAAAGTGTATCCTAAATACAAATATTAAAACAAATACACTTATTGTCACAAAACAATCTTTGTTTTGGGGGACCATGATGACCAAACGGGGCCATGGGAATTAAGACAAGGAGCCGCAAAGGGCTGCTCCTCCTCAAAAATGTAACGACAAAGGGGTACATTGCTAACAAAAAAAGTACTTGGGAAATTGAAACCACTGTTCAACCAGCCAGAGGGGAGTCTTCTCCCTGTGTCCGTCTAAGCCTCACAGGCAGGCTCTTACCGTTCATCAAGTGTTCACTTCTCCCAAGCTGCAAAAGTTGCAACCCAGAAAAACAATCGTGGCCCAAGCTTAGGGAAACGTTTTTCTTTCAGGATAGGGGAATCACCCTCCATGGCAATTACTCTCAACGATCCTGTCCAGTGTCTCAGGCAGTGCACCAGTATTCTTCACTCTAATCTAACAGGCACCAGAGACGCAGCACCTGTACCCTAAACTCAAGTCCTTCCCTAACTCCTGTGTTGCTCCGCTGGCGCACTGCTCTTTCGTCGGGCCGTAGATTGTACCCAGTGTGCCCAGGCACCTCCTTATCAACTAACAAAGGTGAGACTTGCTTTCACTTGGAGACCGGAACTCAGTGGCCTGATGCACAGATCTGAAGAAATCCTTGTTTCGGGGGGTCACCTCAGGCAAAACCTCTTTGCTCTTGTTATCGGTCTGTGCCTCTCTCAGCTGGGCATCAAAACAACTGGAATAAAGCGAAGGATCAGCTTTCTGTCCTGATTTGTGACCCCGTTATTCACCCAAGATTTATCCGACAGTGGTAGGGGTACACGCTTCTTCTGGTCTTTCACCTTCACCTCTGTCCTAGTTGCCAGCAAGACCTGTGCTGGTTTACTTCACCTCATCTCCAAGCTGGATTTGATTACCGGGCCCCTCTGGTAATGGTTGTAGGGCAGCAGATATCTGTTAGTGAACAGAACAGAAATCTTTAGATACAACATACAAATAGTCAATCAAAAGAGGATATTCAATTTAAAAAACGCCCCTATATTATTTTTCTGAAGAACCTAAAAAAAAAGGAATTTCAAAAGAACTATTCTTTTAGCAAACTTCAACTTATAATTCATCACGATACAGCTTCAACTTTGTGAACCTTCACTATTGTGCAAAACTGCAGACACCTCTAAAATTATTGTCCTTGCATAGGAACAACCATGTTTTGCATTTGATGACCATGCTCTTATATTATAGGTGTAGCGGGAAACTCTAAAACTATGAATCTAACAGGGATTCATATTACACAAATAACTGATCAATTAAACAAAACCCAGTAGATACATGAATTTTCCAGGAGAACTTGTTTGTGGCAGACAAGAAAACATGCAAAATAATATTTTGTTCTTAAAAATGTGTGCTAAGGGTGTATGGGCTTCTTTCCTAGCATTGTGAACCATATGGATCATACTTTTCATGATCTGGGCCATGTGATATCATATTCAGGGGAGAAACCTATTCACCAGCTCTAGCAAGGGCTGTCAGCTCAATTATATGGACTAACTAATGAGGGGCTTGTGATGCCTCTGCGACTTATGTAGTGTTGTAATAACATCAACAATAATGGTGTCGCCACCTGGGAATTTGGAACAAAAACCCCCAACATATAGTTCCCCTTAAAGGTCAAAAAAGGGAACATCAGTCTGTTCTACCCATCCTTTCATCCTGATCCAATTTCATCAGTTTACAGACAGGATGGGCAGTAACATGGTGTATTTATTTATTAATTTTGTTAATTCTAACAAATTGTTCAAACAGTATTACTTAATAGCTAATTAGACGTGCACTGGTGAGGTTATTTGTCTCTATTTATTTAAGAACATATTCACAGCATCCTTGTAATGAATGACTAAAGCGAGCCCTACCAATTGTCTCATGGTTGTTCATAGACAGCTTAGACAGGCCTGAGAAAGAGAGAGAGAGAGAACACAACAAACAAAAGCCCCCAAAAAATACAGTGTTACTTAATTGTGCTTACCCTTAATTTGCCCAGGAGCTACCCCCCTTCGACAGTAGGTTACCTAAGCAGGTGACCTCCTGTTGACAATATTTACCCCTTTTCGCAGCTGGGCACAAACAGACTTGTAGGAGGAAAATAGCTAGGGGAATCCATATCAAGGAGGCCATGCCCAATACTATTTGACTGTGCTACTTTGTAAATTTTAGTGTACAAGCACATTGAGCAAAAAAAAACCATGAATCCAATAATCAACTCCCAATTCTTATAGTTATTGTACTGTCTAACATGATGGCGCATGAATGCAAACTTAATTTCATTGCCTCCTTATCTTAGCCCTGGCACATTAATCTTAAGTTAAAAACATTATTTCTGTATGCATTGCAGAGCTGTTCTGTGCACATTGCCCACAGACGCTGCTGCCCCTTGATAATGGTATTTAATAGGATAAACCCCACCCTGCATATCTCCTACACTTGTATTATTTCTCAAGAAGACAGTGATATCCTCATCTGCTACTAACCTAATATGCAATATTTCCTTTAGTTAATGTTACCTAAAACAGATCTGTGGTGTCCAATCTTGTTCCAGGAAGGCTTAATCAAGGCCATCAGTTCATTGAAACAACTTAAGTAAATTCTTCCATTTCTTAAATGTAGTTAAATTACTAATGACGATATCCTAAATATTATTAACATGAATTGAGAATGAAAAATTTCCTAGTAACCATGACGGAAAGTTTCAATTCTATTAAGGACGTGGAGGTGAGGATTATGCTGTAACTTCCTTTATTCCTACAGCCAGCAGTATTCAACTCAAACAGTTAAATAAAAACTAGCACTCCCAAGGTGCTCTGGGTAGTCCATAATGTCCACCAATCAGCATGCTCCATCACCCCCGAAGGCGTGTGCCTCCTGGGTCACCTCCTCTTTCGAGACTTCGGCCAGAACCAATTCTCAACTTGTCACTCGTTCTTGGCTCCATCAGATCCTGAAAGAAAGAACCAGAGGCCCATGACTCTGTTCTCCAGCCCAAAGATAACCAATAAGCCGTAAACAATAGAAGCAGGATGACCCAAAGCATGCGTCTTAACCACTTGGCTGCTAAGGGGTTTTCCCCTCCTGTGCTGCATATTTATGAATCCCATTATACATGACGAGTTGACCTTGTCATGAGCACAGCTCCAGTGTGCCTCATGACGAGTTCACCTTGTCATTAGCATGCAAGTGGTTAATCAAAACAATATTAAAGAATACTTATACCATACGAGGCCTTGCTCACCCAAAAGAAGGCAAAGTTATGAAACCGAACGCGGGTGGGAACAGGAGTTCGTTAGAGCCCTGCGTGGGAATAATCCTTGCCTCCGCGTCCTTAACAGAATTGAAACTTTCCGTCATGGGTACTAGGACATTTTTCATTCTATGTCAGGACCAGAGGCGAGGATTATGCTCGTTCAAAGCTTATCCACCCCCAGCGAGGCCATATCCACAACTGGTTCAAAATAGAACCTCTTAAACATCGAGTCCGATGAACAGCCTGCTGCATTCAGGATATCGTCCAACCTGGCACCCAGGGAGAAGGCCTTTGATGCCATGGCTCCTCGCACAGAATGGGCACCAAACTGCAAGACATTTATGCCCGTTTCCTGCATCACCCATCTGATCCAACGTGCTATCGTTGGTGGTGTAACCGCCTTGAAGGGCTTATGCAATGAAATCCGCAATTGACGTTCGCCCAGCGGGCGAGTCTCTTCAGTCATGTTTTCGTATTCCTTAAGACGTCTGACCACACAGACCTTAGGAGAGTGATCGAAAGATGGATAAGAGATGATCCTAGAATCCGATTTTGTCCTCCTGACAATATGGAAAGTAACTCCATGAGAAGTGTACACTCTACCCGAAATGTCCAGGGCTCGAATATCTGAGACCCTGTGACACGAAACCAGGCATAAAAGCATCGCTAATTTTGCTGACAACTCTTTCCTAGACAGGTATCTATTGGCTTGCCAAGACTAAAACAGACGAAGGACCTTGTTAACGTCCCACAAAGAAGAGTACCTGGGTTCCAGAGGGAGCGTCAAGCGAACACCCCTCAGTGACTTGCAAACCATCGGGTGTTCTCCCATGGGTTAGCCCTGAACCGGCATATGCCCGCAGAAATTGCTGAACGATAAAGAGTTAATCGTTCTATAAGCAAGGACTTGCGACGCTAGGGACGCTAAGAAATTGAGGATAGCTACCACTTCGCATTCCATGGGATCTTGGTTGTTCCAAACACACCACCCGACCCATCGAGCCCGGGCCGATTTATATCGCTTGTTGGTGCTGTCTGCCCATGCCGCCCCAAATAGCTTTTGAGCATTTTGCGATAATCCGCCGACTCTCCAAGGATGCCTGAAATCTGCCATGCCACAAGGGGCATCCTCCCTTACTGGAGAAGGGTGTGAGGGAGACCTTGGAGATCCTTCAGAAGAAAAGGATCTCGGGGTAGTAGAATTAGAAATCCCCAAAAAGTTCCAGAAGAACTGGAAACCACACTTGAGACTTCCAATACGGGGTAATCAAGACCACCTTCGCTCGCTGCCTACGAACCTGAGTCGCATGATCATCGCGAATGGGGGAAAAGCATAGCCCACGTCCGCAACCAATACTGCAGGAAAGCATCCATGGCCGTTGCTAGAGGATCCGGCTTCCAACTGTAAAACTTTGGCAGTTGGTGGTCCAACCTGGACACAAATAGATCCACTGAAAACGGACCCCACGTGTCGTCGAGGCGCTGAAAAACCTCTGGTTGGAGCTGTCACAGGCTCATATGAAATGAAATGAAATACCAGTATTTGTAAAACGCACAGCTACCTCCGAATTGGTGTCCTGGCGCTGGGGAGCCTCAGGAAGATTAAGCGAGCTATTGCCCAGAGTCACATGGTGCTGGACTAACCTGCCGGCGGCGGGGATCGAACCGTGAACCCCGTAGTCCAGAGTCAGGCTCCCTGGCCGCTGTGCCACACCTCTTCCGTCCAGCTCCTGGCACACCGGTCCGCCACCACATTTTCGACTCCCGGAAGGTACTCCGCCGACACTCGGATATTGTGGGACAGGCAAAATGTCCACAGATCATTGGCCAGGTCTGCTAGTGCTTTGGATTTTGTCCCCCCAGGTGGTTGATGTAACGCACCGCCGATACATTGTCCATTTTTAACAGGATGTTGCACAAGACCTTGTCCATTGCCCAACAGCGAATGGCGAAAGAGCCGGGCATCAATTCCAGGCAATTGATATGCAACCGGCTTTCCATGGTGGACCACTTTCCTCCTGTAGATGAGTCCTCAACGAGCCCCCCAACTCAGCTTGCTGGCGTCGGACTCTATGACCAAATCCGGATTGCAACCAAAGATGGCCCTGCCATTCCAGGCTTCCATATGGGCGAGCCACCATCTCATGTCTCTGCGCACCTCCTCCGTGAGTGGGACTTGGTCTGAGTACTGAAGCCCTCTGCGGAGGTGCGATGCTTTGAGGCGCTGAAGAGCTCTGTAATGGAGTGGCCCCGGTAAAATCACCTGAATGGACGAGGACAAGAGGCCCACCACCCTCGTTATCTGCCGAAGCGAAGTGGAGGGACAGGCCAGAGTGCGCCGGAACTCCCTGCGGATCTTGACGATCTTCCTTGGGGGGAGGCTCAGGTTCCGAGCCACCAAATCGGTGGTACACCATAGGAAGGTCACCTGTCTTGGAGGGACCAGAGGGGATTTCTTGTCATTGATGACAAACTCCAGATGCTGCAACAACTCTGTAGTTTATTTGAGACGATCGGCCAACCGCTCTGGGCACTGTTCCAGCAACAAAATTTCATCCAAGTACGATGAGGCGCAGACCTCTCCCTCATAGCGTTTCCACTACCGGCTTGAGAACTTTTGTGAAGCGCCAAGGTGCTGACGAAAGACCGAAGGGAAGTGTCGCAAACTCGTTGGACCAGAAGGGATTTCTTGTCGTTGATGACAAACTCCAGATGCTGCAACAACTCTGTAGTTTCTTTGAGACGATCGGCCAACCGCTCTGGGCACTGTTCCAGCAACACAATTTCATCCAAGTAGACGATGAGGCGCAGACCTCTCCCTCATAGCGTTTCCACTACCGGGCTTGAGAACTTTTGTGAAGCGCCACGGTGCTGACGAAAGACCGAAGGGAAGTGTCACAAACCCGTAGACCTGATCTCTCCACATAAACTGCAGGAAGCGTCTGTGGGGGGAAAAAAAATAGGCACCGTCAGGTACGCGTCCTTCAGATCCAAGAGTACCATCCAATTCCCGGGTTGCAAAAGGTCGCACAAAAGATGGATCCCCTCCATCTTGAAGTGGCGGTAAACCAACCACTGGTTGAACTCCTTGAGGTTTATGACGGGGCATTGACCGCCACCCGTCTTGTACACCACAAAGATGTTGCTGAGAAAACCCAGTGGATGCAGGGGGGCAGGGACTATCGCTCCTTTCCGCAAGAGGTCTGCCACCTCCTTGTCTATGAGAGCGGCCTTGTCTTGTGCGAAAAGCAGCGTCCGGGGTCGAGTGTCTTACGCAGGAGTTCCGTAAAACTCTACCTACGGTCTGCAACACCCAGGCGTCTGAGGTAATGGTCTTCCAATTGCTCTCGAAAAGAGCCAGCCTGCCCCCACCCTGAATTGTGACAGAGGACAGGCACTCACCTGAACCAGCCACTTGCTGGCCCCGGCCTCTGCCACTTCGGCCTCTGAAACCACGGCGGGACTGGAAGAACTCTTGCCGTCCTGGATCTGCGGTTGTCTTTCCGCCTCTCTGAGGGAATTGCGTGTAAAACTTGCCAGCCGAGCAGCCCCTGCCATGGCTGGCGCTGACAAAAACACACGGGTGGAACACCTTCTTGATTGAAGTCTGCGTCTTGTCCAGAGATGTAAATGTAGAGACGAATTTCGTCAATTCCTTTATAAAAGGATCTCCGAACAGGCCACCACCTGCGATCGTGCCCACCTCCGAAGAGGCTAACTCACCTAGCTTGGGATCCACTTTGAGCAAGAAGGAGCGGCACCTCTCCTAAGAAAACTAGTGCCCTTTGAATTCAATTAGAGATGCGTTCAGGGGACAAGGCAGATCCCGAAGCCTTGGCCTCCTCGGTCAATTCCAGAATCTTCATGAGGGGGCCGGTCAAGTCCAGGAGCTTGTCCTGGCAGTTCTTCAAGGACCTGTCAATACCCTTTTTGGGGTCTCTAATGTAATTCTGAAGGAAAGTCGCCATCTTCTGGTCGACCTCTGAAGTTGTGGCCACCTTGCCCGGCAAGGCCTGTTGGAGGCACTCAGCCATAAGGCAGGCCCTAATCTCCTTATCAAGAGGTTTGCGGAGCCGACTCGCCACAAACGCAGACACCTTTGGCGAGGGAAGCCAGGCAGATGAGCGGGGATGCACTAAGTCCTCAGGGACCAACGTGTCCGCAGGTCCTTCAGGTTGAGCAGAAGGCTCTGATGGGAGAGCGTTGGGATACCAGAAGGTGGACGGGCCCGCCTCGACCAGGGAGTCCCCCTCCGAATCCTCGTCACCTTCACCAACAAATTGCAGCTCTTCGGGGATTTTCAGGGCCAAATCATGCTCCAAATGCTGAGTTTTAGTGAGGAACGCAGCCTTCAGAAGCTCAAACGCCCCTTGTTCGGGCTCCTTGGTAAGCTTCCACTTCTCAGCGCGCTGGGACTGCTCCGCTTGGATGGCATACTCGTATTTCATAATGCGGTGTTCAAAGGGCCCCATTGCCGCCTCTACAGTCCTATGAATGGATGTGTCGACCACATCGCAAAACTCGTCATCCAAAGGAATTACTTGGAGGGTCTACTCTTCTGAGTATTCAGCCTCCATCGTCAGGCAGGGAATTTCTGTCACAGGAAATGCTGTAATCCCTTTATTATAGGGCCAAGAAGGCAGGAGTTTAAGGCGCAAAGCGCTATATTTCGTGCCGCCCGGGGGCTGCACAGAAGGGGCGATTCACCCTGCACTCATCGGGTGTCTAAAGTCTGGGCCTGCCCGCACCACAAAGGTGTCCGGCTGTGGAGCTGTCACAAAATCAGCCGACCTGCAAGCAGCTGTCAAGGTCCCAGACTCACTGCCACCAATTTTGCCGATGCGTCTTTTCTGACTCGCCACAGGAAGCTACACGGACCGGTGAGACGACACACACGCCCCCAGCGAGGTGACGCGCAACTGCAGCTGAGGCAGGGGCCGCGAGCAGAGGTTTCTGCGAGCGCTCCCTTGGCCCTTCAAGAACACAAAGCGGCAAAAAAATAATGCGCACCAGCACCGCTCAACATCGAAAAGCACCGGAGTGACAGGGAAGCCAAAAGACGGTCCCGCAGCAAGTCTCCCCACCGCCTAAAAGCAGACTAGGCAGCGCTAAAGAAAAAACATACGCTTGTGTGAGAACCTGTATATAGTAGCAACTACAATCACCAAACAGCGCAATTGGCATAACAAGTAAGCGTATGTAAGCATTATTCACATATATAAGCTCTATAACCATATAAAAAAGCATTATTAGCCAAATATAAGTCCCAAAACACATCAAATATGAGAGAAGAAGGGGGAAAACGAACGTAACTGCGTGGCAGCAAGAAAGAAAGAGGAGGTGACCCAGGAAGCACACGCCTTCAGGGATGACAGAGCATGCTGATTGGTGGACATTATGGTCTACCCAGACCACCTTGGGAGTGCTAGTTTTTGTTTAACTGTTTGAGTTGAATACTGCTGGCTGAAGGAATAAAGGAAGTTACAGCATAATCTCGCCGCCGGTTCTGACATAGAATTAATTTGACCCTAATTTTCCTAGGCACATTATAGCCTCAGACATAATTAAAGCAAAGTTTACATTACCGTTAGTGTTTTATCCTACAATGTTAGAATCAGGAAATGTAATTATTATTATTAAAAAAGTTTATAGAGCGCGTAGTCCCCCTGAGGTATCCCAGCGCTGAAAATCCCTACATCTGTGGTTCCAGGGGCGAAAAAAGGGGGGGGGGGAGGACAGCAGATTCAGGAAGAACGAAGGTAGCGTTTAAGGGAACTGGTGAGCTTTCAACCGTTTCCTAAAGCGTAGATAGCTAGGTTCTGTTCTCAAGTCTCGTGGGAGAGCATTCCAGAGGCGAGCGGTGTGGACCGAGAAGCGTCTTCCACCCGAGCGAGCTTTCTTGAATCTAGGAAGTGTGATAAAGGACTCCTTATCCGATCGAAGAGATCTTGGGGCTTTGTATGGTCTTATAAATTTCCTAAGAATCGGGGGGCCTAGATTCTGCAGTAGTTTATGCGCCAGGCATAAAGCATAATTAATACAAAGGTAGGAATTTGTAAAACTACTCTTCAACATTACAAGCAGGTATTATATCTATGTGTTTCCTAATTAGAACAAGTGGCACTGGAGTTTGCGTTTGCTTAACACGTGTTATTTGCTGTAGCCAAAATAGAAGCAAATCTACTGAAAAAGAAAATATTCCCCATTCAATCAAATACAGCCCTGCTTATTTATTTACTTGTATTATTATTACAAGGGCTATAGACTAAGTGTACAACTTGTATTTACACAATTCTATATGTACATGTACACATCAGGAAATGCTGTGATGCTTTTATAGTCTAATGTAGGCCCCTAAAAGTGTAAATCACACACTGTCACAGTTGCTAACCTCAGATAAAAAAATACTCAAAAACTCCCTGCGTGGACATTTTGCTTTCAGTAGTGCTGGTCAGTTATAAATACAGAACTTGGCCTTTTTTAACCCTTAAGCCTGTTGTCCCCTGTCTGAGCAAGGCTATCCCCATGTGGCCATCACAGTTCAAGTAACTCTCGAGAAGCATAACTGAGGGGCTGACTCCGGTGGTGATATTGTAAAGGTAGGATGTAACTTTTGCTGTCTTATTTTTTTATTCCTGTGCAATGTGTTTTCTAGCACCTAAAGAACTTGCTCAAAATGTTAGTTTTAAAACGCCGCAATGTGCTTAGAACTATTGTGCATTAAGGTGTGCAATGTAATTCTAATGTCTTTAGAGCTACTCTTTTTATATAACTTTTATTTGTATTTGAGACTGCAGCCATTAGGCCATACTAGAAATCCTATTTTAAGTTTGTCACTAAGATACAATAATATCGTCATTGCTAGAGAAACTAATGCTCACCTTTTTAATTTTGATGCACAATATATTTAACCATTTAGACATTGAAATCTTAATGCACACTTTGCACAAGGTAATTTTCCACAGTGCTAAATGTTATTGAATTTTCACAATCGTGTTATTAGACATAAAGATCATGATAATGCAAAAACGATTTTAGTGCAATGACTTATAATAATTTTTTTCATGTATGCCATTTTTAGGTCTCGCCTACGCAGCGTGCATGCGCTGAATAAGAGAAAGACCTTTAGCCATTGATGCACCTTTTCAGCCAAAAACGTGCACGCGTTGCATTGCTTTTAATGGCAATGCGTGCACGTCTGGCGATTCTCTTGCAGGAGCGAGCTTTGACACTATATGTTTGTAATTAACTTGCAAACATATGGTGCCACTGCTCGTTCCCGGAAGGGAAACAGGCGCAGACCCCCTCCTGTCTTCCCCTTCCCCTGTTGCCTCCTTCTTTAGCGCGATTCACATGTGCGTTTGTTTTCTTTCATTGTGGTACATTTTGAGAAGTTTACAACCAATCGGGGAGGGGAAGACAGGAGGGAACCTCCATTGTAAATAAATTAAAATGGCCGGGGGCATGTGTTTGTACCCACTATTCAGTTCGCATCTTGCTATAGGCCCCCTTTCAATAGCACATTTGAGGGACATTCTGCAACTAATTGGCAATTCTCCTGGAGACCCTTCAGTGGCCCCGGAGGCTATTCCATTCCTCATTGTTACACTTCTGGAGCATTTGGTCACTTTAAGTGCAAAGCTCCCTCGCCCCTCCACTACTATCCCCGCTGGGGAGCTAGCTGGTCTCTCCTTCCAGGGCCAGAGGTGCAGCCGCGGAATGATGCAACGCGCCGTCTATGGGCAGATACCTTGGAAACTCCTTCCCGCCTCAGTGCAAGTCTGTTGGGGGTGGGCTCCCTTGGGGCATTTTTAATGGCCATCCGCACCGCCCCAAACGTGAGGGTCTATCCAGGGCCCTCATGGTGAGTCTACCCTGAGGGCCTGCTCCCAGCCCGGTGAAGGACGCCTCGTTTACAGTGGCTCTGGGGTCATTGGGCCGGCCTCCTCGTGAGATATCAATGGAACCATCAATTGCATGGTTTGTCACAATGACTTTCTTGTCTCCTGAATAAGCCAGGGGCTGCTATCAGCGCTGATATGCGGGGAGCAGCAGGGACAAACTGCTAAGCGCCGACCCTGCCAGTCTGCCCTACACCTGAAAGAGCCACTGCAATCGGCGGCCATCTCGTCTACTCAATACATCTATGGAACTTAGTTAGCAAACTGCATATTTGGGCGGAGTCGTATGCCTTGTAAACTAATCTAAGCTTTCCAGAAAACCCTGCCATTCCAAAAGTGCATTCCTTTGGAGTACTTCACGTAGTCTTGTTTTCCTCTTAGAACTCTGGGACTTGTAGTTCCCTGGTTCACGGTAACCATAGCAAAATAAGTACCTGCATTTTTTAAGGGCAAACTGGACTAAAACAGCTAGGTAGCTGGTGTGTACTTATAAATACTCCTTGGGGTTTCGATGCAATTTAAAATTACTTCCTTCAATATATCGTCCCGTCCTTGAATATGTTTCCCAAGTGAATGATTTCAATTTCGCTCACTCCGTTGTCGGGTGCCCTTGTGCTCATGGGATGTGGCGCCCGGCAGCAGCCTGTGTGGTATGTCAGTAGCATGTCTAGCGTTGTTTCTTGTTGCATGGAGTCTGTAGCCTGTCTAGTGCTTTCTCGGGGTGTGAAGCGGGCGGTGCCTATAGTTTGTTGAGTGTGACGTCCTCAAAGGATCCTGTGAACTCTGACTTTCACACTATAGGCGTCCTTCAGTGTGGGGTATGCCTGTAAAACGGATAATGAAAATACCAGCTCCGCATGCTGGGACACAGGCCAATGACAAGAGCATTTTTATTGGGATTTAATTAAATTGGAGTACAAAGGAAGTGGTCAGAGATCAATGGCTGCAACGTATAGTGGGAAGCTTTATATTGAGGCGGGAGATTAATGGTGAAAAGTAACCTTCCACTGTGGTTTTGACTCCTGCCTGCGCCAGTGAAAGTAAGCCTTGCCGTGAGTGAGCGCATGATTTATGCGGCCCAGTTTGGCCTTGGAAGTGCGAAATTTACTGTGTAATCCCCTGGGACGCGTCTCCCTACGTGCAGCCCTTTTTGAAGGGGTCAGAGTCCGAGGCAGAGCTGGCAACCAGTTCAAACGGGGTACGCCAGCCGCTGAAAGAAAATGGCTCACAGTTTGTTTACCCTAGACTCCAAATAAAGTGCTTATTTAATACGAGGCGGGGCTCGTTCCTTCAGAGAAGCGTAGACTTTCAGGGGTTTGTTATGCAAAAGCCGTTTCTGGCAGGGTAGGTTGGGGCTTTATTTTGATGGCACCCCCTGCTGGGTTAACTCAGAGAGGTCTCACAAAGGTCCATCCCTCGTGGCCTAAAACAAATATGCAAATGGCTTTAAGCAGCACTTCGAGCTGGGCCAGGCTTTCTTGGTCGTCGAGAGCTCTCCTGTGGCCTCTTGGCAAGGCCCGCGCAGACGCGCATTGTCCCGCCTACTCGCACCTCACTGCCAAGTGCACTCTTTGTCCTTCTGCCCCCTGTGCATTTAATTTGCCATGCCTACACATTTTCACCTCGTTAGGCTTTATAGTGCACTCCCGCTTGGAGGGGGGCTTGCCGGTGGGTGTGTTGAGGTGAGCCTTGCACCGCTGGGGATTTCCATGCATGGGGTCTGTACAATGGTCACGCTCTATAAACCCTATTGTTGCTATAAACACTATCACTGTGCTTTTTAGATCAGTGCAAGTGGGTATTTTGGCAATCCACAGTTCCTGGGGGAGGGGGGGCGCGTCTGTTGCGAAGTGCACTGTACCATCTAATTCTGAGCATGAAATTGTTGGTTCGGTAGAGGTGACTCCCTCGCCTCCTTAAATTGTAGCTGCTGCATTTGACCCTTTTAACTTAAATTCCTTACTGCACGTCAGCTTGCTTTAATCGCTGTCGGTAAACTTGTTTTCCACAGTGCTAGCATGTTGTTTCCAAAGTCCCCGAATTCCACAGTAATGTTCTGCTCTGAACAGCCATCATTAGGTGCACTTGGAATGCAAAGTGTACAAGGCTAGATCCGGCGGCCGCTTGTTTGCCTACAACGCGCCTAAACTCTGGAACACCCTCCCAGTAGCCATGAGGAGAGAACACAACCTCCTCTCATTCCGGAAGCAATTAAAAACCTGGCTCTTCCCCTAAACACCCCTTCCTCCTTTCTGTCTCCCCCTCCCCCCAGGAAAATTAGGTCTTGTTAGCGCTGGGATGCCCAAGGGTAGCTATGCGCTCTATAAATCCAAATCCAAATCCAAATCCACTGCTTCATCCAGGGGTAGAGCGGTTGATGGACTGCTCTTAGTTGCCATGTGTGCTTGCATATACAAAAAGCATAGGCATAGCCAATAGGTCTCGCATTTGGGACCTTATAAGTGTTTAGCCATGCAACAGTTGATGTTGTTGCACCAAGAATATTGTGCTTATAAGGTCCCAAAAGTGAGACCTATTGACCATGCCAATGCTTGTTTGAATAATGATCAATAACACTTTTGTTGTTTCTACACATGAAAAGCAAGCCTCATTCCTTTCCTTTTGTCTTTAAATGCATTTATTTATAACACTTACAAAACGTATCCAGTATTAGGGGTGTCTTTCATAGATTCACATGCCTGAATCATTCCCCGTCGTCGAGACGGGAGCCTCCGGTATATAGAAAAGTAATGTCCTATAGACATACATAAAGAAGAATAGGCCCAAGGGCCTAACCTTAGTAGCCTATCCTTGTCCTTATGCAAAAAGGACCAAACTCTTAGAGCCAGCCAATCAGCTATCACCTCCCTCTAGAACCTTCCTGGCAGGAGCCTCAGTCTCTCAGATTTTCTACCGCACGTTGTGCTAGGGAGTCTCCAGCCTGAGTTCTCCTCAGGATCTCTTCAAAACCTACTTATTCACTGGTTAAAGTGAGTTCTTTCTCAAAATCTCGAACAGGGATACTTCAGACTCTTCTCCTTGCAGTAAGTGATTTCTTTCTTCAAAATTCTAAAGGAATGTCTGAATCCCAGAAGAAAGCCCTTTTCAGGGCCTGCTCTTCATGTGGGAAGAAAAGGCTACATGTGGAGGACAAGCATGACCTGTGCTTATATTGCCTTTATCCTGACCACATCCCTAAAGACTGTAAGATATGTCGGTCTTTCCCTAACAAGACCTTGAGGGATAGAGAAGGCCGACTACTAATTTGGTTGGACAGGCTTAAACAAAGGGATACTGTGGAGTCCTCAGAGGGAAGCCTTTCCATGACCTCAGAAGTCTCCCACAAGAGGCCAAGGGTGGAGCCCCCTGGCCCCTCAGACACTCCTCCTATGAAGGTACATAAGAAATCTTCAGAGGCAAGATCTACAACCTCTTCAGTGTCTGACAAAGGCTCTCATGCCTTTAAGAAGCCTATGCACTCATCCAGTAAGCTTGCGACATCTTCAACGCAAAAAAGAGTTATGACGCCACTTGCCGTCTCCACAACGACGACGACTGTGTCGACGACGACAGCGTCGTCTGTTTTCGCCTCGACGACGACCACTCCAATCGTCGTCAGCTGGTAAACCTATTCCATCTATAATACTGCCGAAGCCATCGTCGACGAAGACCTCATCGACGACGAAGTTGGGCCCGTCGACGTCGACACCGTCGACGAAGAACCCATCGACGATGAAGATAGGCCCGTCGACGAGGACAGCGTCGACGAGGAGTCCGCCGTCGGTGGGAGAATGGACGTCGAGGACGTCGACGAAGAAGACGTCGACGAGGAATGAATCGTCGACGAGCGCGTCGTCGACGAGCACATCGTCGACGAAGACATCGTCGACGAAGAAAGTCTCGTCTACGGAAACACCGACGACGAAGATCTTGCCGTCGACGACGGTTCCGTCGACGGGAGAGTCGTCGACGGAATTAGACATTATTGAACCGTGGAAGAAGTCCAAACTGATAGAAACGACGTCTTGGACCCTACCGCCGTCGACAACACCAGGGATGACTGCAGGGGCTCCTGCTAAAGGTCCTGTGTCTGGCAAAGTGGCTAAAAAGCAGATAACGCCTGAAACGACGTCACCAAGCAAGGTGCAAAGCCATTTACCCACAGAGATTCTCCAGAGTGAAGAATCTGAAGAGGAACTTACAAATCAGGCTACTTCAATTTCAGACCTTCATGTGCAATGCCAAAGCACTGACGAAGAACAAGAGGAAATGAGCTACCAGGAACACTCTTTCCAAGCTCATGTTCGTACAGAGGTTACCCCGATGGTGTGCCTTCCTGCTTCCATTGTGGATGACCTTAAACACCTTATCCGGGACTACAAACAGCGTTTCCCGGAAGCACCGTCAACTGAGACAGGGGGCCCGACGCCTACTACAGATACACCAGCGGCAGCCCCAAGACAGACGCGGCCAACTTCTCAGACCTACCATGAGAAAGTTCCACCTCAAGTGGTAGATTCATCAGATGAGGAGGCTGAGGAAATGGAAGAGGGTGAAGTCCAAGAAGATCGGACGGATCAGGAAGTAGACGAGGAATATGTGACTCCTTCCCCAGCTTCACCCCAACCGCGCCACTCAGACTCACCGCCAGTGGACATTGGCGGTTTCCATAAAATAATGGAACGAGCAGCGAAGCGCTTTCATATGGAGATGGAATCGACTGAAACCGAGTGCTTCTTACATGACTTTAAGGAGCAAACAAAGAAGATCACGAAATCGATTCCAATTATAGACTTTCTCTGGGACCAGGGAAAGAAACTGATGATGACGCCGGCCTCTATACCTGCGGTGGTTCCACGCCTGGATAAAAAATACAAAGCTCCCACCAAAGCGGCAGCTTGCTTTAATGGACACCCGAAACCAGATTCGGTTGTAACCCAGGCAGCCCAAAAGAATTCTCGCAACCCTTCCTCTCCCTTGTCAGCCCCACCGGACAAGGAAGGACGGAAGTTGGACACCATCGGGAAAAGGTTTACAACGACGTCAACCATGACAATCAAGGTGGCCAACTCCATAGCCCTGTTAGGGCGTTATAATCGCCAGCTTTGGGAAGATATAGTCCCTTATGTAGCGGAACTGCCAGATACAGTTCAGGAGGAAGTCAAGGCACTGCTCTCGGAGGGTCAAACC
The DNA here is from genome assembly GCF_964261635.1 of Lissotriton helveticus. Lineage (NCBI taxonomy): Eukaryota > Metazoa > Chordata > Amphibia > Caudata > Salamandridae > Lissotriton > Lissotriton helveticus. Next base: position 1,404,742,331 of record NC_136057.1, on the reverse strand, counting down.
TCGGCAGCTGAGATCATTGATTGTGCCATAGATGGAGCCATGATGGGCTTTCGTCAACTAGCTGGGGCAGCAGTCCTGCGCCGTCAGGGCTGGCTTAAGGCAACATCATTCAGACAAGAAGTACAGACGAAGGTGCTGGACATGCCCTTCGACGGGCAACATCTTTTCGGAGCTAAAATTGATGAAGCGCTCCAGACAATCAAAAAAGACACTGATACGGCTAGAGCACTTGGTACTCTGCAAGCAAGGAACCAGTCCTTTCGGGGTAACAGACCCAGGGGCCAGTCCTCCTACAGGGGGTCCTTTCAAAATAGATCCTCATATTCCTATCAGAATAAATCACAATACCAACAGAAACAGCAACAAGGTCGTCAAACTTCGTACGGAAGATCAAACTTCCGGGGAAAGAACCAGAGGAGGGGCACTGGCGGACGCCAGTGACCAATTACTCCAGCCAGTCCAGCAACAATATCCCTCATTAAAGATTGGAGGAAAGTTGACCCATTTCCTAAAAAATTGGCATCTCATCACCACATATCGATGGGTACTCCAGTTAATAAGATTCGGCCATTCCCTGGAATTCACCACCATCCCACCTGCAACACCTCCCCGCAAACTTCCGCACAAACATCTACGACTACTGCTCCGAGAAATATCTGCGATGTTGAAGAAAGGAGCGATCGAGACAGTTCCATCGTCTCAAAGAGGGAGGGGATTCTATTCCCGCTTCTTTCTTATACAAAGAAGGAGAAAAAGTGGAGGCCCATATTAGACCTCAGAGCCCTCAACTCTTTCCTAAAGAGTCAGTCGTTCAGGATGGTGACAATCCAAGAAATATTAGGCATACTAGAAAAAGGAGATTTCATGACATCCTTAGATCTCCAGGATGCCTACTACCACATCCCGATACTCAAGGGGCACAGAAAATTCCTAAGGTTCGAGGTGGCAGGACACCACTACCAGTTCAGAGTCCTACCGTTTGGCCTCAAATCCGCACCGCGGATTTTCACGAAGTGCCTTTTTACCACGTATCCAGAACTCCCAGGTGCTCGTCAGAACGGACAACACCACGACGATGCACTATCTGAACAAACAGGGAGGAACGCGTTCGCTCACTCTATCACGCGAATCGCAGAAGATCTGGAACTGGCTTGTACTCCAGGGGATCACGCTCAAAGCGGACTATGTCCCGGGCAAGGACAATACCATCGCGGACGCCCTCAGCAGGCAGATGTCCCTCTCTCACGAATGGGAGCTCGACCAGAGTACGTTGGATCAAGTATTCTCAGAATGGGGAGTCCCAAGAATCGACCTGTTTGCCACCAGGGAGAACGCCAAATGCCCAAACTATACAAGTCGGCGTCCCCAACCAAGGTCACTCGGAAATGCTCTTTCCATCGGTTGGTTCAGCGTATTTGCGTATGCTTTTCCACCATTCCCGATGATTCCCAGGGTCCTCAGGAAGATAAAGGCAGAGCCTTGTACCCTGATCCTAATTGCCCCGTTCTGGCCGAGGCAGCACTGGTTGTCGGATCTTCATCGCCTCTCCATCAGGACACCAATTCGTCTGAAGCAGCACCCGAACCTGCTGACGATGTCCAACGGGCAGGTCCAACACCCGAACCTACAATCGCTCAGATTATCAGCCTGGCTCCTGAGCACAGAGAGTTCTGTCATCTAGACATCCCGCAGGAATGCAGGGAAGTACTGGCAAAAGCAAGAGCGGACAGTACCAACAGAACGTACTCTCTAAAGTGGAAACGATTCTGCATATGGTGTGTAGAGAACGGACTGTCACCTCTCCATGTTACTCCTGAACAGATATTGCCGTATCTTCTGCACTTGGCACAGTCAGGATTGGCGCATGCATCTATAAAGGTGCATTTGGCATCAATTTCACGATTCACCAGGTCTTACAAGGCTCCGTCGCTTTGGTCCAGTAGACTTATCAAGCAGTTCCTAAAAGGACTATATAGATCCTTCCCAAGACCTAGAAGGGTCCCACCTACATGGCACCTCAATTTGGTCCTCACCCAGCTCATGAAGCACCCTTTTGAGCCCATTCATCGAGCGCCCATCAAGTGCATTTCATGGAAGGTAGCTCTGCTGCTCGCTCTAACATCTGCCAGGAGAGTCAGCGAGTTACAGGCTCTATCCATTCAGGAACCATTCATGCAGTTTAAACCAGACAGAGTGGTGCTGAGGACAAATCCCAAGTTCATACCGAAAGTGCTTTCAGACTTTCACCTTAATGAACCGGTGGTTCTACGTTCCTTCTTTGCAAACCCTACCACTGCAGCAGAACGAACGCTACACTCCTTGGACCTCAAAAGGTGTATAAAGTTTTACCTAGACAAGACAAAGAGCTTCAGGAAGTCGTCACAGCTATTTGTGGCCTACAGTAAACCAAGGATGGGTCTGCCTCTAACGAAACAGAGCATCTCCAGGTGGATCTCTTCAGCGATAGCATTCTGCCATGAGAAGGCCGGACGGCCGTTGAATGCTACTGTTCAAGCGCATTCCACCAGAGCAATGTCCACATCAGCAGCACTGTTCGCTGGAGTGCCGATTCTGGACATATGCAGAGCAGCGACATGGAAGTCGCCGCACACCTTCTCCAGACACTACTACCAGGATGCTGAGCTTATGCAGGATGCTGCAGTGGGCCAGGCGGTGCTTCGACATCTATTCCAGTGAGGTGAGCCTTCCAACATCCCACCATCCTGGATTGCACATCTCTTGCTATTATGTTATGTTGATGTATACTAATGTTCACAGTCGCATGATAATGGGTGTATTATCTAACTGATTATATAGCATGATTACATCAGACATGTGCATAATATATTGCTGACTACTCTGATTCAGGCATGTGAATCTATGAAAGACACCCCTAATACTGGATAAGAAACGCGTTACTTACCTGTAACAGCAGTTATCCAGTATTGGTGTCTTTCATAGATTCACATGCAACCCTCCCGCCTCCCCTGGAAGGACTCACGTTCTCTCTAACTATATTACGCCTACCTAGCTTGGTGCGTACGAAAATCTGAGAGACTGAGGCTCCTGCCAGGAAGGTTCTAGAGGGAGGTGATAGCTGATTGGCTGGCTCTAAGAGTTTGGTCCTTTTTGCATAAGGACGAGGATAGGCTACTAAGGTTAGGCCCTTGGGCCTATTCTTCTTTATGTATGTCTATAGGACATGGGGGCGTGGCTAAGCACGCAATGGCGACGGACGCTACTAGGTAGAGCTCCGTAAAAAGTTCCCTTTCCCTGAGCCATTTATCCGGCAATTTTTCACTGTGGCCGCCCGAAATTGAAAGCGGACCCCTCCGGAGCCCACCGCGGCACTCTGGGTGGACTTTCGGTTCCGGACGCCGACGGGGCCGACCCCGGCCTCTCCTGCAGCCCTCCTGCGGGACTGAACGCCATCTGGCCGGCGGAGCAACCAGGGGAGACCGAGGCTTGGGCCTAGTGTGCAGGCCCAAAAGAACTGACTGCATCGCACTGCCAGCGACCCGCGGGCCGCCCACTGCCCCACCGGGAGAACACACCGGAGGTCCGGAGGCCACCCCACATAGCTGCGGGACACCTGGGGCGGAACTGGCCGGACGGAGATACAGGCGCTCCCCGCCCATGCTGCGGCCTCCGCACGCCTGCTGCCCCGGACGGAGGTGAGGCACACCCGGGCCCCCACTTGGCGCACCCGCAGCAACGGGGAGGCGGGGACCGACCCAGGAGAGGCACGGGGAGTGGCGGGAGCCCCGGCAGACAACAACCCTCCCCCGGGACGCCACACTGCAGCCGACACCACTCGGAGGGCCCGCCAACTTCCCACAGGCACAGAGGAGTCGGCGTGGAGCGGCCGCCCCCAGACCCGACACTGAGGACCTGAGCCCTCGGCCTGGGAATCGCGCCGCCGCCGGAGACGACACGGCCGCCCCCCCCCTACACCGGGGGCACACGGAGGGACCCTCGACACCGGGCCCGCCCACGGGCCCCCTCCCGAGGAGGTGGAAGTTGCCTAGAGGACAACGGGGCGCACGTGGCGGGAAGTTCTGGCCTGGAAGGTGACGCCCAGACCCCACGGGCGCACTCGCTGCACACACCGCCCCGGCCTCTACCACACCCGGACCGGCGGAGCACGGCCAGGGGGCGGCAGGGTGTGGACTCGCCCGACAGGCCCCCCCCCAGACGAGACAACGACAGCCCTGATTGAAGAGGCGACTGCCGACCGCTGAACCCCCCACCCAGGAGAGAAGTAATTCCGGGGGAGCCATCACCGAAGTGGGCGACGACCCTGCTGGACAGACACCATCTGCACATGTCCGGGGGAGTGCGGACACGCACCGGGACGGGTGGGGACCCGCCAAAGGGGAAAACGGACAAACTGCTGCACAAAATGGCCGCTGACCAATTGGCCGCGAGACTAGACAGCGTGCTGGCGGCCGTGGAACGCATGGAACAATCGCTCCAGCAGACCAGAACCTCTCTTGAGTCCAAAATAGACGGAGTCGCTGTGGACCTGACCCTCCTGCGAGACGACCACAGGAAATTATCCGATCGGACCAAGACCCTGGAAGGCGCAGTGAAGGAGATTGAACCCAAGGTCGCCCAGACGGACAGGCAGGTGCAAGATCTCCTGAATAGAGTGGAGTTCCTGGAAGACAGGGCTGAGGACGCGGAAGGAAGGGCGAGACGCAACAACGTCAGACTCGTGGGAGTCCCTGAAAAATGGGAGGGGAACCACCCAGCGCGACATGTGGAAGATTGGCTTCGGACCCTGCTGCCTGAGGGCTCGCTATCTCCCCATTTCGTCGTGGAGCGCGCTCACCGAGTGCCGACAAGGCCCCATACCACCGGCGCCAACCCGAGACCGCTGCTCTTCAGGATATTGAACTATAGAGACAGGGACACGGTGCTGCGGGAAGCACGACGACTGGGAGAAATACGTATTGACAATGCGACAATCATGTTCTTTCCAGATTATACTGTCCAAGTCCAACGCCAGAGACACGACTTCATGGAAGTGAAGCGGAGACTACGCACCGCGGGCCTCAAGTACTCCCTACTTTTTCCCGCCAAACTGAGAGTGGTGGCGGGGGACAACACCTACTTCTTCGGCTCCCCTGAGGAGGTCACTGAGTGGCTTGACGGGGGCATGGACACAACACCCAAACACTCCCGTGGAGGTGGGACGAGGCCCAGGCCACTCGGGCCGCGGCGCCGCCGCAGGCGAGGGACCCAACAGTCCCAGCACCGGGAGGAAGGGTCGCGCCACTCTCCCCCGGTCGACCAGATGATCCAGGAACAGCGAGATGCACTCCGGATGGTTTCCCAGCTGAGCGACCCACCCTCACAAGAGATGGCCTTAGACGGCGGCCAGCGGACAGTACCAAGCGATGATAACGAGGCCATTTACGGGATCCCGAACTCACAGATCTCCGTCGACTTGCCTGTTGTAACGCCACAAACCTCTGACCTGATTCACTGATTCCGCAGGTGAAGTTTGCAATGGTTAAGCCTTGGAGGGGGGGGGCCGGCAGAGGTCGAATGGACGATGGAATGCGGCTGGTGCCTGCTACTGCTGGGGATGTCTCCCTCCTCCCCCCCCTACCTGCCGTTTGATCAGTGGACACCTGGAACTGTGAGTACTGCCCTTGTGGCGTGGGTGGTTGGCAGGGTGGGTAATGGGGGGGGTTGCCACTTGACCTACACCCACCTCTGGTCGACCCCGTGGGCGGGTCTGGGCGGGAAGGGGTTCCTTCCGGTGGGGGCCCGCGGCCCTTGACACAGGATACTCTGCCCCACACCTGCAGAGACTCACACTGCTGAGACCGCACATGAACAGAGTATTTTTGCGCACCGGAGCACAGACGGTGGCCACCAACACCCTACGCTGCAAGGCTCGGGGAAGGGATATGCTCTCCCTGACTAACTACATATCCTCCTTGCCGAGACTGTGCTCGACGCACGCTGCCCCTTAGACGAGTAAGGTTGTTTCTCTCACTCGAGAGCATGGACGGTGGCCCGTTTTGCCACTGCCCTTTTGGTATTTTAGTGGGGTACGCCCGCTGTTGGTTGTTGTTATTCATTGTTATTCCTAACCCTAATGTCTTCCCGAACATTGTTGAGTGTACTGAGGGGGGGGGGATACGGGAGAAGTGGGAGAACTGCTGTGGGAGCACCTGGTGGAGCTGCTGTTAGTGGAAATGTTGGGGGGGAGTGTAGACTGCCAACATGACTGCGATAAAGCTGTGTACCTGGAACATTAGAGGCATGCACACACCTGCGCGTAGGTATCAAATATACTCCTACCTGAAGAGACAACATGTACAGGTCGCACTCCTGCAAGAAACACATCTGAGTGGGGCAGAGGTGGCTGCGCTGCGGCGAAGATGGAGGCGACAACTGTATGCCACCGACTACTCCTCGTTTGCCCGCGGAGCGCTATTGTGGGTGAAACCGGGCACTCCCTTCACAATGTCCGAAGTTCACATAGACCCCGAGGGGAGGTATGTCCTGGTAAAGGGCCGCATGGACGGGCAACCAATAGTCCTGGCGTCCATATACGCTCCCAACACTGATCAGGGCACCTTCCTGGCGCGCATCTCAGAGACACTGGCACCTTGGCATGGAGTCCCATGGATACTGGGAGGCGACTACAACATGGTACTGGACCCTGCGAAGGACCGCTCGGTCCCGCCCAGGCCAGAGGCAACATCCCTGGGGGCCACGAGGGCACTCACGCAGTGGGCAACACAATGGGACCTGAAGGATGCATGGCGCGCGCACAACCCAGACGCTAGGGTATATTCATATTACTCAGGGGCACACACGCTACATGTCCGCCTTGACAGATACATGGTCTCAACGGAACTATTACCACACGTTACTGACTCCCAATACCTAGGCCGGACACATTCGGATCACAACCCCCACACCCTGCACGTGGCTTGGGACCGCCCGCACCCACCCATCCCTACATGGCGACTACAACCTGCTTTGCTATTAGACGGCCCCTTTAGGGACTCCCTGCAGGCCTGCGTAGCGCAATACTTCGATGATAACTCGGGCACAGCGTCCTCCCCGAGAGTGGAGTGGGACGCCTTTAAGGTGGTGGTACGGGGGCATTGCCTGAGCACTCAGGGAAGCATGCAGAAAAAATTGGAGGTGGAACTGCGCAGGGTAGAGGCGGACTTACTCCGCTGGGAGCAGGAGGCGGTGGGTGGCACGGGAGACCGGCTGAGGGAGGCCCGAGCGGAACATGAAGCATTGCTGGAAAGGCTGCGACACGTTAACTTCGCGGCTCACTCGGCGCGAGTGCACCAGTACAGTGATAAGCCCGGGAGGCTATTGGCCTGGCTGGTCAGACAGGAGAACCGCACGGAACCAGTATCCGCCATCCGCACGGCTGAGGGAGAAATAGTGTACACCCACAATAGGATACATCAGGCGTTTGTGGGGCACTACAAGGCCCTCTACAAATCACAACTACGGGTTTCCACGGCCTACATTGCGGATTACCTTGCGGACATCCCACTGCCTTCCCTCACGGACGCACAGCAGGGCGCTCTAGGGGCGCCATTCACCCCAGACGAAATGCGTGAAGCCATTTTCGCGTTATCCAATGGCAAATCCCCTGGCCCGGATGGTCTGCCAGCCGAATTCTTTAAGGCGTGTTCGGACACACTGATCCCAGAGATGCTCAAATTGTACAACAACGCAATTGAGGACTCGACACTCCCGGACTCGCTCAATGAGGCGAACCTGGTCTCACTACTAAAGCCAGGCAGGGACGGTACGCACATGGGGTCTTACAGACCGTTAGCCATGCTGAACACCGACTATAAAATCTTCACCTCCCTCCTGGCCCGACGCTTGGCCCTAGAGGTCCAGACCCTGGTGCATGCGGATCAGAATGGCTTCATGCCGGCGAGGAGCACCTCCCGCAACCTGCGTCGCCTCTTCCGGGTCCAGGAAGCGGCCACAACGCATTGGCCGAGATCAGGGTGTCTGGTCTTAGACCTGGAAAAGGCCTTTGACTCTGTGGAGTGGCCATACCTGGGGGCAGTATTGGAAAAATTGGGTATGGGAGATGCCTTCGCGGAAATGGTTGGACTGCTCTACCAGAGACCCAGTGTCCGAGTGCGGACGGGCGGGCTCCTGTCGGAGAGGGTCAGGGTACGCAGAGGCACCCGACAGGGCTGCCCCCTGTCGCCCCTCCTTTTCTCCCTGGCCATTGAACCCCTGGCGGCCTTGCTGCGGGACAGAGGAGCGGAGTGGGGGATCCCACTGGCCGATTGAATACACACGGTTTCGCTCTATGCGGACGACCTGCTGCTCTATGTGCGGGACCTTACTGAGATACCCGCTGAGCTGTTGGACATCTTCCAGACCTTTGCAGAGGTCTTGGGCCTCAGGGTCAACTGGACCAAGTCGGGTGTATACTCGTTCAGCCCGGACCAGGGGGAATGCGAAGTACACCTCGGAGGGGCTCGGCTTACATGGTGCCCAACCACGTTCAAATACCTCGGGCTACACATTTACAGGGACCCACAGCTCATACTGGAAGGTAATTTGACGCGTGCCATCTCCTCACTGAGAGCCCAGATGTCCTTCTGGAAGACCTTGCCGTTGAACGTGCCCAGCCGGATAGCACTGTCCAAAATGATAGCGCTCCCCAGGCTACTCTACCACTTTGCGAATATCCCAACATATGTCCCCTCGCGGATATTCCGCGACCTGGAAACAATGCTTCGCGGCTTGATCTGGAACGCGGGACGCCCGCGCGTGGCCCTGGCTAAGTTATACTCCCCCACTACGGAGGGTGGACTGGCAGTCCCCAACATGGAGCTATATTACCTAGCTGCACAGCTACAATGGGTGACGTACTGGCTTAACGACACCCACCTCGACGACACGGCCACCGCGGGACACCAATGGACCCACTCCCAGGTGTACGCCCTGTTCCACCCGTTAACCAAGGGACCCCGACCCCTACCCCTGCACATGGCTGTGGCCCGCAAGTGCTTTGTCCGCAGCCTGAAACTGACGCAGGCCATCAGACCGTATGCCCCGGCCCTCCCGCTGCTGGGCACCCCCAGGAGGAACGGGATGATAACGCCTCGCAACCTGAAACACTGGATCGCAGCCGGAGTGGAGACCATGGGCGACCTGTATGCTGATGGGGCCCTGCTTCCATTTGCGGAACTGTCGGAGGGCACAGGCCTGCCGGCAGGGCAATTCTTGCTACACGCGTCGGTACTGCGGGCATATACCGCCTCCTGGGGGGACATCCAGGAAGAGCCACAGATGCACTATCTAATCCAATACCTACATGTTATGGGCAGGGGCTCACACATTACACACTGGTTGGCACAGGCGCTTCTCATCCACACACAAAAACCCACACAGCAGATCAGGGACAAATGGGCGACCCACAGAGGGAGGGACTGGACAGATAAGGAGTGGACCCTAGTTCTAGCCAGCCCTGTGAACGTCCCCCGCAACTCCCGCTTCCGCATCATCCAGTTGTACATATTGCACCAGGCTTACTTAACACCAGATAGAATAAATAAGTATTTTGCGATCAACACTGCCGCTTGTCCCAGATGTGACCTACTGGACGCGGGCATCCTGCACATTCTCTGGTACTGCCCATCTCTGGCTACATACTGGGGGGAAGTAACATCGCTCCTAACTCACTGCACGGGCCCGGGATTGCCTGACACGTGGGAGGCATGCATCCTCGGGTTGTATAAAAGGACTAAACTGAATAAAACACAAGCCCGGTTCTGGGATCTGGGCCTCATCACGGCCAAGAGGCTGCTCACTAGACACTGGAAACGGCGGGAACCACCCACCACAGCACACTGGTTCGCATCCTTCACCAACTGGGCTACAGCGGAGGGCACAGCACTTCGCCGGGAGGAAATAGCGGGCCTGAGGCAATTCCCGATCGCACAGCTTTGGGATGGCATCCTGGGGTCCTTGCAGGGGGAGGGTGCGATCAGAGGGCTCACGTAGAGAATGCTGTGCTGGACGAGCACCATGGGGCGACAGCCTAGTAGGCGGCGCCACCATCACCATCGCGTATCACGCCCCCCCAGCCCTTGACACCGACCCATGCGCGCGCAGGCCGCAGACGAGGACAGCCACCCACACGAGTGCTCTCCAGCAGATGCCACCTTCCAATTCGCCCCCAGCTCCGAACCGTTGCACCGCTCCCGTAGGTACACTCCACCCCCCCCTTCCCCTTAAATGTTCACATGTTTGAAGTATCGGACTCCTGAATCCTACCTGTAGCCTCAGCACCCCTTCACGCCATGGCGGACAGAAGCCATTAGTCGCGCCCCCGACGGCGAGTCCAGGCGCAGACGACAACTGCTATCACAACAGCTAGGCTACCCCACTTGACTACTAATCGCGCCAAATAGCCTGGCAGGCGACCGGCGAGGCACCACGACCCACTGGAGCTGTCCCATCCCAAGTTTGCGTTTATTTGCACGAGTGCACCACTGACCCACTAATATACTGCCACATTATCAGTGTCCACTGCACCATGCGACGGGGTCTTACTTTAGCACCGTGCAAGCAGGACAGACACGACGCGGCGCAGCTGCGGAAGCGACATTGGGACATGCCGATACGAACTGTTCTGTTTCGTTTGCTGAATTCATGGTTTAGTTCTAGAAAAATTGTAAAACAAGACGTCACTTATGAAACTGCTTATCTACTGAAAGGAAGTGATGTGACTGCAATACCTGAAGTTTCACCTGCCGGCGACAAGAGGGGCGCAACGACACGCCCTCCTTTGCAGTCCCTCACCCTCGAGATCTACTGCCTTTTTGCAGCCGGCCCGCAGGGTTGTAGGCTTGGCTATATGTACTGTACTTTTGAACACTAATAAACGTCTTACTAAAAAAAAAAAAAAAAAATGTATGTCTATAGGACATTACTTTTCTAAATACCGGAGGCTCCCGTCTCGACGACGGGGAATGATTCAGGCATGTGAATCTATGAAAGACACCAATCCTGGATAACTGCTGTTACAGGTAAGTAACGCGTTTATTCTTTTGAAACTAAGCACCGAAGCTTTACTGAAACATAGAAAGTTTGTTTTACTTTTTTTATAAAGCAATAATTATTTACGATTAGATCCACAGATGTGCTTCTTAAGAAAGCAACAAGAAAGAAAGTCCTTGCTGTTATCCTTTCTCTTTTATCCACAGTAATGTAGCTGTATTACTAACTTTCAAAATTAGTAGTCTTTAATGCACGTGCTTTTATGCCATTTCACAGCGTTTATTTATAGCTTGTGCCTGGGTAAAGCCTGTGTTATTTATTCAGCTGTGTTTTATGACCGGAAGACGTTAGCTTCTACACTTTTTCAGGAGAAAAGGCCTTGTGCCTAAGACTGATAATTCCTGTCTGACATTTAATGGCACAGGGCCCCTTATAATGCCATCTGTTTCCAATATGACAGCAATGTGCTGTATTCTAATGTCCTCACAGAAACCCCAAAAAGTTGATAAACCACTCATTACCTCCCTCTGCTCTGACAGACAGCTTCCTCTGGACAGACAACTTGAGCAGCTCTCTTTCTGGTGCTGGGAATGAGGCTCAGTTCAAAACCAGGCATTCCAAGCCAGTCAAAATCTATAGTTGGCAGTGTGGTAAAAGGAAGACGCTTTTATTTCAGCAGCAACCAATTACTCATATAATGTGGATGTCTTTTAATATTTACTATGAGGTATCTAACGATAGTGCTGTAACATTTTGCACAGCTGATAGGCAGTACTAACACAATGTTGGGCATCTATATTTAATTTGGGCATCTATATTTAATTTTGTTAAGTCCTAGTTGTATAAAACACACAAGGCCTATTTTTCCCTATTGAGTGCCTTTTTTTTTTGGTAAAGTTAGTTTTAACATTATATAGCTCTTGCTATAACCAAAGGTCTCAAAGCACTTTATTTGTTGTGAGATAACATTTTCTCTTTTTATATGGAATGCTAGGCAATTCTGCTATGAGTTTCAATTCTAATTTTTTACCACTGTGACAATATAATAATTGAATTTTCACACATCTATACTTTGTTACTGCTTTTACTTGCCATAGTAGCGTGCAGTTACTTAAAATATTATATATAATTCAGTCTTGTAAATTTAAAGTGTAATTCTTCCAGTGGCATCTGCAGAACACAATGACGACAACAAACCAAATTGAGCTCATTCCAGACATTTTTAAGAAGGGACCACACGCTCATAACACACAACACAGCTTGCAAAGGCAAGCCAGCCTTACATAAAGAGCACTGTCGCTTCCCACTCAAACAAGTACTTTACAAACATTACCACTGGTGTCAGTCCACAAACCTCATAGACACTCAAACACAAAATCAACCAAAAAAATCAACACTAGGACAAAAACAAGAGGCAGCCCACAGACTGTACTCAAACCAAACCAATTGAAAAATACACAATCAACATATCTTGTCAACTCTTTCTCTGAAACAGACACTGCTCAACATACTGAATCTTCTTAAAATCAAATGACCCATTTACTGGCCATTGTAGATCAGGATCCTTTTTTGTATATTTGTTCTATAGTGTACTATTAATTTATGGCAAATATACCATATTTAATATACATAAACCTATTAAGTGTCCCCTCTAGGGGAGCCGGCTGATTACTTTCTAGATCCATATTGGTACCTCCAAGACAGCAACACATTCTACGAAGTGTGCTAGGAGAAGGCATGCCCAAAATATTTTAATAAAATATAATATAATATCAAATAGTATTTATTTCAAGTGTAAAATATGGAGAAAAAATCTCCTCATTACCTGCCTTTGTTTATTGCAATAAACAAACAAAACCAGAATCTTGGCCAAGAAAATCCAAAATCAAGAGTGCCACTTCAGTGACCTTACCAAAGAAGACAGTCTCTAGCCCCAGACCTTTTCCAAAATATGCTGAATTACCAGTTGGTCTGGCAGAGTGTTTGCAAACACTCTGTGTCTTTACCAAATCATAAGGCGTGGCTATTACAGGGATTTGCAGACCCATCCAAAACAAGATAGAGGGAAACCCCCAAGCCTTTGCAAAAAGAGACCAAATTACCAAGTGGCCTGGCGGAACACTCGAGCACTCCGTATCTCTACTTACAAATTTTACTAAATGACAAAAGTCTCCAGCCTCCACCTGCCAAGCTATGGGTTGACCTAGTGGTCTCTGCAATACTTACGCCAAAAGAGATCTCAGTCTGGACCGGCCATCACCTGGAGGAGTGTCAGATTAGGAAAACCGGAAACAACGTCGGTCTGCAAAGACAAAGGGTCTCCTCGTGCAGGGTACCTCCTCAGTAGATTCCATTCCTCCATCAAGCACACTCTTTCGGGTGGCCGCGTCTCCGATGAGCCCCTGTTGGGGCGCCAATTTGTGGAAATTAGCCTTTTTTAGGGGCTCACTGGTGCAGGGGTTCACCCTTATTTGTCCACTGGTCCTTAAACCAACATATAGAAATTGGCACTGAAGCTGGAATATCAAATAACACGTTTATTAATCACTCATGAGTGGGACTACATCAATACAACACCCTCGGGCACCGTATGAGATAGTGCAAGGAATAAAGAAACCAGGGGCCTTTTATACATACTTTGTTGCACAGTAAGCATGGAGACTCAAATAGAAGGTACAGGCCTACACAGAAATAGATACAGACTAACATGAACAGGTAGAAACCACTTTGTCAGCAGAGTGGGAGTGGAGATAGAACTGCTTATGTCAGTTGAAACAGCCTGACAGTTACATTCTAAGACAGGTACATTCTAGCAGCTACAGGCCTTTCTGAGCTCATACATTGCTCTGGCTCAGTACTGAAGGAGTTAACTACAGTTGATGACTCAAGCAGAATAGAAAGGCAGGCAACAGTGAAGACTGCAGAATCACATGGCCTAACAAAATGGATGCCACAACTAAAACGGCTTCAGCTTCAGCTTATGCTAATGGCAATATCTGTGATTTCCACCAAGACTGATTTGCATATGGCTGGGGTTCAAACTGGGGTGACGTAGTGGGCAAAAAAACGATGGATTTAACCCAGAAATCCTGACTGGTGGAGAATGCTTGAATCATTCAGCATTCCGTCCATCATTTGTTGCAGTTACACAAGACTCAAAGCCAAGCATGACGTTGAGTCTGGCTTCAGTTTAAATAGCGTTGCATGCTCCTCCCACCAGTAACCATCCCTTAATCCAGCCGGAAGGTCGGCATACAAGGAATCCAACACAGAAAAATATGACTCAGTAACAGAAAAATTGAATGGGGAATCACAGTACCTAATACCCCCAACAAAGAACTAAGAGTATGCCTTATTGATGAAATAAAGGCTGACTTTGACCTGAGGCGTAACAACGTGCAGGCTAGAATCACCATTGTTCAGGAGCTGGGGTTCATTATCAATCGAGGAAATGTATGCTACCACCAACACAGATTACTATTTAAAGGGGCAGTCCCGGACAACCAGGTCTTAAAAGCTTTTTAACCACAAATCTGATCGCTTCATGTACAAAAGATTGTGACTAACTTCATCTGGTAGCTAACTCAGTCGCCCAGGTGTGTCCAACGTTTGTTGGGCCTTCTGGCCTCTTATGTACATCTGGTGCTTGGAGTCCACTTTATAATGCAGCATCTTTAATGTTTTAGAGACAGAAGCTGAACAAATTCTTAAGCAGCCTTGAAGAACCATTTATCTTCCTCAACATTTGATTCGCATGATTTAGTGGTGGGTTTCACCTGTGAAAATTTTCAGTGGAGAGTCTTTTTTACCACCATGGTCTCTAGTTATGACCATAACTTACAGTTCCCCTCTGAGTGGTGTTCTGCTTTGTTTAGGAAACCCCGTTAATATCTCATGGTTTCCCAAACAGAAAAGTCTGCATATGAATGAGTTGAAGCTGAAAGCCAGACATCTGGCAATTAAAGACTTTCCTTGTTTTGCGAAGTGAGCAGGTAAAATAAAAGTCTTAATTGGCAACACCACCACAAAGAACAACGGAATTTAACTGCAAGTAGAGTACCTGTCAGGGAGTCAGAATGCGGAATCTGCTTGACTGAGGAGACTGCTCTCCCTAAGTCACGAGTGGAAGCCATGGCACAGTGTAGAGGGCACGATCTCCCACACGTGAGGGTGCTGGCTACAGATCTGTTTGCGATGGTCAGTAATAAAAAATGTTGCACTGCTTTCCGGAGTGAAAGGCTCCTAAATAACCTTAGAGACGCATTGATTCTGGACTGGCTATTTTATCTGTACCATGTTTTAAAATCGCTTCCCTTTTAATCAGATGATCGTTCAAAAGAGAAAGCCGCAAAAGGTGCATGTCATTCTGATTGCACCAGGCTAGGTGATACATCATTGGTATATAGACTGCGCAGCTGAGCTGCATGCTCCAGTAAGACTATTTTCTTTAAAAATGCAGGTGCCAGATGTTGCAGTCAAATGTATCGTTAGGCTATACCTTCTTGTTTGCAACTTGAAAGGATAGCGTTTCCCCCTATGCCTTGTTGGTGGAGGTACTTGACATTCTCTTGTTTGCAGGTCACCCTAATAGGAGAGCAGTGCTCTCAAGTAGATGGTTGGTGTTTGCCAGATGGTGGAAATCCTGCAGAATTACATATTAAACATTCTGCAATTTGTGGTATCCCTGGCAGAAAAACGACTGAATGTGGGTACCATCATTGGTAATTAGCTGCCATATAGGCTTGTATTGTCTGACCTGATCGAAGCTTCAAGTGGGTGCAAGGGCGAAGCTTCCAGTGGGTGCTAGGTTACCAAAGGGTTTGCAGCACAGGTACCCACAGAATCCCTTCCATGTGCAACAGATGGGCCTGAATTTGTTTCTTGCGTTCCTGGGTCTCTGTCTGAACCATTGCATGCTTGTCCCTTGAACAGTAGTCTCAATGACAGTTACTTCAGCTAGGAAATTAAGACAGCTGCAGGCTCTCTCAGCGTACCCTCTCTTCACTCTCTTATTGACATATGCACCTATTCTGTGAGTAGAGCCCTCCATTTGACTAAAGTAGTTTCATGGTGGTCTCTATAGCAAGTAATCTCTTTGATAGTTTTTTTCCCCAGCTCCTCAGTCTGCTAAGGCGGAAGGGAGAATCCATAGACCTGATCATCCGAGGGGTCTTAGCCATTACATACGCAGACAATTTGATTTTGACTTTCAGTGGACTGTCTGTAGGGAAATCTGCAAGTAAACCATCTGTAGATGGGTTCCTTGAACACCAAATAGTGCTATGCACTAGTAAGAACATTTGTTTTAGGGTTTCAGAGCTCATTCTGCTAGAGGAAAGCTGTCACTGCCATTATGTTATGCGATTTGCTGGTTGTATTGATTTGTCAGACATGGGCCTCTTTTCCTTCCTGTGAATGGCATTATTGCCTGGATGAGCAGGCAGGGCACAATCTAAATAAGACACAGTTGTCCTTTAGAGATTTTGGTGTAATTTAGATGTATCCTCAACCCTCCTTTTTCACAACTGGTATCTGAGTGATTCATATAATGTAACTGTGGGAATGGAGATCTATTAAAAGAACACGTTACGTGTATTCTTTTTGACGAGTAAGATACAACACGTTTCTTGTTGCCCTTCTGGTTTTTAATGAATTAAATTTCCTCTGGCTCCAACTTTTAGACTTAAACTCTTAAGGGGTGTGCATACAAATAGGGCACTGCCATCACTAGCTCCAACCGTTCAGGTCTCATGAGTTTGCTTGTGGTATCTTACAGCTTGCCTGGCACTGTGCTTTTTTAATTGAATTTTTATGTCGAACTTATAAAGTAGCAAACCGAGCACAGTTCTAACTTGGTACAGGGTTAACACATCAGGAAGCGCAACGCATTACATTATCATATGGCATAGTTTCAAATACATTGTAGTGTACTTTTTCCCAGCTGTTCTCCCAGCATCTACTACGTGCACTACCAGGGAAAGTTGCGAGACTGTTCGCTGGAGCCATAAGTATTTAACAGGGTGAAACATGCAGCTCAGCCAGTAATTACTTAGTTTCATCGCGTAATGTGGTCTATTATTATTATTATTAGGAAAGATGCGGTTGCTATTGTTGAAGCTGAAGCGCGGCAGGCCGCACTGCTAAAATTAAAACATAAGATCATGCGCGGCTGGGGGGGGGACATAAAATAAAGCACAGCATGCTGCACAGCTTTTCAAACAAGCATTTACAATGCAATGATCTCGGGATTGTTAAAGTTAGAGCTATTGGCATTGCTCATGACATTATTTTTATTTATGTTTTGGTTTTTAAAACATAAAGAAATGGCATTGTCATTTACAATGCCAATAGCTTAATCGCTCGCAAATGCATGACGTATTGCATTTACACCCATACAGAGCCACTCACACAAAGCCACCCACACACATACAGAACCACCCACACAGAGCCACCCACACGGAGTCATTCACATAGATCCACCCACACACACAGAGCCACCTACACAGACCCACCCTCACACACACAGAGCCACCCTCACACAGACAGAGCCACACACACACATAGCCACACACACACACACACACACACAGAGCCACACACACACACACACACACAGACAGAGCCACACACACACACACACACACACACATGCACACACACAGAGCCACACACACACACACACACACAGAGCCACACACACACACACACACACACACACACACACACACAGAGCCCCACACACAGAGGCCCCCCCACACACACACACAGAGCCACACACACACAGAGCAACACACACACAGAGCCACACACACACAGAGCCACACACACACAGAGCCACACACACACCCACTTGCAAAAGTTTAAAACAGCTGAAAAGACCATTTTGTTAAAATACAAGATCCCTGACAATGCAACTTTGTAAAATTTTAAAACATAGCGCACAAGTGACCAATTCTGCCATTTTACCCAACAGCAATGTGTATACTGGATCCATGTTTGACATGTTTTACCTGTAGAGTGCCGTCAGACATTGAATCGGGCATCTGCCAAGAACTTTGGTGCATGGTACTGTCTTCAGATGACAGGCTGCCCCCTTCAGGGTCACCATTTAGAAATTTGATGAGCAAAACCTATATACATCTACAAATAAAACATAACAATTGTTCCTCAATATCTATACTGAGTGCCTTCAAAAGATCGAAAATGTTATACCCTCTTAAATGAGATGTAGACCATAGATTAACGAGAGGACTGTTTATTACCACCTAAAATCAACTAAACTATACTTATTTGCACCACTAGGGTCAAGAAGGTCAGTAGGCTCTAAATTTGGATGTAGATATGCAAATGCTGAATACTCTAGGTAAAGGAGACAGGATATTTTAATCACAACACTTGATCAAACGGTATACAGAGCCTAGTTGAACCCTTTTATTTATTTGTCCTGGTCTTAAGAGAACCCTCCAGCATATGTAATACCAGACCCAGACAGAGAGCATACCATCAACACATTAGTACGAACCCTTGTAAAGGCAACAACGACTTAAGAGCGCCTGCCAGACTGTCTTTATGGCTGGTCTAGTTACCTAAACTATGCTGATGGATTATTGTATTCTTATCATAGGCATCGCAACCCTATCAACATAAGCCTGTCCGCCACTTGAGAAATGAAATGGCAAAACGCCTTAAAGAATATTCTGGATCAGAAAGTATAAAAATAAATGACACCATTTAACCAATTAAAAAGCAGCAACATTTTACTGTCAAACATAACTTGATGCCACATTCTATATTTGGAGACACAATATCCAAATAGGTAAGATTGCCATTTGTGACAACCACAACATCCAGGGGTCAAATATTTATTCTGGGGCATCGGTCAAAAATTATTAATTCAGTCTCATATGTCCACTCATAATTATTCACAAAAAAACATTGCTGCCTGTTACTGATTTATCTGATACAGCCAACAGGCACTGGCAAAGTCAATAGATCTAGCAAAAGTCTTCAGTTTACGTGTTTACGTCACACCCTAACTTACATTTGCCATGCCACTTGGAGAGGATTCCTATGTAGGTTTCTTTGGCCACTCCCTCTTCAGAGGACCCCCCTCCTCCTCTTTTGGGTAACGTTTATACGGTACATACCCTAGTGACTATTGTGGAAATAGAAGTTGCGAGTATGGGGGACAGCGTCAAATTGCTGGGCACCTAGAAGAGACTCGCAGGAACTGAGGAGTTACCAATGTCTAGGTCACAGGGTCACTGAAGACATTACATCAATAGTCCCGGGTATATAAAGTATGTGGGGTGGAGTCTTTAATACAATAAACATTAGCATTGCTTTTAAAAATAAATCCAGGGACTCATAACGCTGCCTCCAGGCCCAGGTTACACAGAAGTATCATGTTGTTCTAAGAAGGAAGCAGTGCCAGGTTCACTGCTTGCATGAAAGGACAATGCACAGGAAGGATTATGGAAAGGAGTATGGTCAAGCGCGTCGCCACTGTTTCGCTTTAATATTAACCAGACAGTTGTGATTCAATGATCTAAATCCCACAATCTAAGCGTGCGAATGTGGGCAGTTGTGCTACAGTGGTTCGCGACGCTTCTTTCAGCTAAGCATTACCTGTCATTCAAGTTCTCAAAGGTATTGGGATATCAGGCAAGCCACTGGATCAGCTCTACCGATCCCTGCTGGTCATCACACCAATGCTAATTGCCGAATAACATGATCACGTTGCACGAATCTCTCCTCCGGAGGCCGCCATCTTGCACCATGAACGGCGCTGCTTGGAGTCTCTTTCTGACGCCGTCACCAGGCTAGACGCCAGGCTCGGTAAGGGAGAGACTGCAACCTAGCGGCCATCTAAGGAAGGCTTTCTCTGCCGTGAGGTTAATCACGAGTCACATGCCCACAAAGACGATATCACAGAAGCTGGAATTCGAAAGTTAGTTACTATGCATAAATAATTCGTACAGAATGCGTACACCCATAAGTCCTAATATACGCTCTTTTTACTTTCGTTTTCTAAAGCTATCAAGCAGGCTTCTTTTTAAAAGGTCGATCGATTTCTTGCTTGATGCAGATTCAGACAGCACAACTTAGCCCCAAGAAAAATAGTCATTTACTTCGACCACATCATTAACCATGACAAGGAAAAATTAAATTGTCCTGATTTAAAACCTCAAAATAAAGTCTGAATGATCCTGTCCTATGCAGCTATTTGTACATACAAACAATGTTTACTACTTACTTTTGGAATAAAGTAATAGCCGTCCAACTCCCATAGTATTTTAACAATGGACAGTGGTTCCGAAAATAACAATTTACTTCCAGTTACCTGCATGAACAGGCCTGGGGCTGAAGCACCACCATCTTTCTCCGAGGGGAGGCAGAAATGCCTCGGAGAAAGCAGCGTCATTTTCTGATTCGGGGGCGTGGTTTTCTTTCTCCCCTCTTCCCATTGGCTGGAAGGTAAAATTCCAGCCAATGGGAAGAGGAGAGAAAGAAAACAAGAAAGAAGCGAAAAATGACGCCCCCGAATCGGAAAAAGACGGGGCTTAAACAGAGTGATGCCCCTCTCCTCCAATGGCTGGCCTCCGTTTAGGAAGCCAGCCAATGGAGAAGAGTGGCGTGTTAAAGCCCCCACACTAAGAAATATTAAATCTCGGAGCGAGACTGCGCAAGCGCAGCCTACGGTCTGAGACCTAAAAAGCACAGAGTGCTGCACTGATTAAAATAATATGTTGTGTGCAGTTGCAAGATCGAGTTCGGCGAGCCACACATAAGAAAAGAAAGGCGTGGCTGTCATTGCAGCTGAAGCAAAGAAAAAAAGACAAAGCGTGGTGTGCTGCGTTGGTTAAAAAAACAAGCTGTTGCAGTTGAAGGACACATACCCAGCTGTAAACACTAAAAAAGGACATTTAGATCAATTTGGACAAGCTGTGCAGAAGAAGAACATGGCTGCTATTGTTAAAGTGAAGTTCGTCATCCTGCGCTGCTGAAATTAAAACATACATTTATGTGTGGCTGAAACTAAATATAAAATAAAGCCTGGCCTGCAGCGCAGCTTTAAAAACAAAAGGCTGTGTGCCACGCTGCTTTAAAAAATATATTATGTTGTGTGCAGTCGCAAGATCAGAGGCGCGGCCGCCATTATTGCAGCTGAGGCAAAAAGAAATAAGATAAAGCTCAGCGAGCCGCGCTGGTTAAAAAAACAAGCGGTTACGAGAGAGTGTGTCCAGCCTGCAACAGCAGGTAGGAGAGAGTCATTTAAGAAAATAGTTCTCACAGACTGTAATTAAAACATGCAGAGTAACAATACGTTACAGGGGCAGTCCTCATGGGAATTGACAACAGGAGAAAAGAAGGTACTAAGGAGGGACTACCAGGCCTACTCATGAATCAAAAACCACCATTTACAAAGGACAGTAACAGGAGCCAATTGACAAGATGGGCAGAAAATCAGGGGAGCTTAAAGTCCATACCAGAATACAGCATGTCTCGAAGAGACAACGCAAGCAGGCCTAGGCGAAATCTGAAAAAGAAGTGAGGAAATAACCAAGTTAGGCAGCATGCAAATGATATCATGGTGCGTGGCATCACAGGAATAAGGAGAAATGTGGCAGTAATTCTGTTCTGCTCAATTGGTTGCAAAGTCTGCATTTTAAAATATCTTATGGGGTTAAGGCACTTGCTGAAGAACACTTTGTGTGCCCAGTAAATTTCAAGGATTAATAATAATAGTAAAATAACTCTAGAGGTTAACTCTTTTGCTGGAGAGATCTCTTTTTTGCCTAGTCCCAGTTTTGATTCAAGGTAGCATAGAGCCTGGCCCAGCAGGAATTTCAAATAAAAAAAATCCCTCGCCACCTGCATATTGCTACTCCTAAGAAAAGCAGACAATGTGCAGGCGCTGCTGAATGTATCCCAGTGTGTGAAAATTACACCGAGACGAGTTCAGTATATTTTAGTGGGGCTCAACTTTTTGGCAGGATGGACTGCATCCACGGTGTGAAAATAGTGTGAATGCCATTTATCGTTGTGTACCCTCATCTTGTGCCCTGGGTACATACATCAATCATTTCTTTCTGAGAGTTATCGACACTGCTCCAATACTTACATGCAAGAGCATGAGTTGTTGGTCATGCCCATTTTATGCATGCCTCCTGCTGTGTGATATAAAGCATGTATAATCTGAAATGTATCAAACGAAGTCTGCTGCTGGGTGCCAGCAATGGTGTTCGAATGCAGCAGAATTGCCAATCGTTGTCCGGTATTGTAGTTTGTAATATATTTTCCCACTTTAATTTAGAGTTTGGTACAAATAAAGGGGCATCGTGTTGCTTGGCTGCGTATATAATTGCTACTAGCCTCGTAGTTCATTATTGAGCACTATTTCTAAAGGTAGAAAAGTCAAGGGTTCCTGCAGGAAGCAAGGCGTGATCACTCTGGAAGTAACCCTTAATTAACAGTACAGAAATAAGTACATTGGTGCTCTGCGGATGCAGTGAATGTATTTAAGTCTATAAACATACCCTCTTGGTTTAGGTTGCCCCCCTAGGGATATGTAGTATATTTAGCTGTGCCAACACTTTGGGTTATCTGATCAAAGACAGGCCAAGGTTAATTTGTAAAGGCATGGTATGTAAATATGTAGGTTCTGGTACCTTTCAGAGACTTAAATCGTGCAAAGGAAATACAGTACAATGCATGATGTGTATCTCAGATTTAGGTCTGTGAGGAGACTGGCATAGGTCAAGGTCACTTTATTTTATGCACCTGAGTGCAATGGTAATATAGCGCCATGTCCAGGACTACAAACCCACCGTTGTTCCTATTGTAAAATCAATATTTCCCACTTTAGCCATGGGTGTCTGTTTGCCCACACAAATTGCATCAACAATGAGCGCAGTTTTGGAAAAAAGGCTCTAGTGAAGGGGAACAGAATACAAATAAAATAATACTGTTGCAAGGATCCTGCTCATACACAGAACTGTGCACAGAGACCTAGGACATCAGTGAATTGTGGTGTACCAGAAACTCACCTCAGTACTTAGAAAAACCCCAACCTGCTAGCATCAGTGTCACATTAGCTCTTCGTCCTATAGCAAAGTAACCAATGATTGGACAACCTAGAACATGCGACTTAGGACCATCTCAGGAATGGTGGGAAGTGAGAACACTCTTTTGATATACTCTCATACCAGTCCACAACAGGAGTAAAGAAGAGAAAGGGTAAGGTTAAAATATTTATTTTAAAGACGTGATCGCATGTGCAGTATCTTCGCCAACATAATCAGACGTATGATTAAAAATAATATGGTCAGCATGGTTACAATTTCATAAAATACAAAAGGAGGAATCAAATTACAATGTTGGTGAAACCAGGTCCTATAGCTCCTAGTTTTAACACCCTCCCTTTATAGGAACTATGTATTATAAACTACAGAAGGTCTCTTAGGCTTGTATTGGGGGACGCCATTACCTTTCCAGTCAGTAAGAGTAAATTACATCTGGATCAGAATAGACTCTCTGCATCCCTGGAAACGGAAATTTTCCAAGTTTCTGAAATCATGGCTAGTGTGTGATAATAAGGACGCCAGAATCTTACTTGGCTCACAGCTCCCAAAATGTTGTGTCTAGAATGCGTTACACGGACATGCCGAAAAACAGCCAAAATGTTTTGATAACCTTGACGGCTCAGCGCACACTGTTCAGACTAGGGGCACGATATAAGTCTAGAGATGTGGAAAACAAACCTTTTCTCATGTGTAGACCTTCATGAAGGCTAACTTAAAAAAACAGCTATGCAGTGTCGTGTGCAAAAGCAGCAAAAGGTAAAATGGTGTTTAAACTCCTAATAAGCCAACTAACATAACATGCACACAAAGCAGGCCCTAGGCCATACTACAATACAGCATTTGAGTAAGGATTATCATTTTGCACAGTGCTATGCGACCAGCCATAAATAATGGGAGCCTAGACCAGCAATATATATGTTTTCTTCTAATATGATGATTGTTTTTGCCATAATTCTCCTTTATTATTATTTTATTATCCCTGTTGATCTATATGCCTAAATATCTTTAAAAAAAAAAAAATTAATAAAACAGTGCAGTAGTGGCAGTCAATACAATTACATACATCAAATTCCATATACAGCGAGAAACAACCAAGAAAAATAATACAACAAATTCAACTTCAACAGTATGACAGGGAAGAGAAATACATGAAAGAGAAATACAAACAAGAGAACATAAGAAGAACAGTTCAGGGAACTATGACAACTTACAATAAACAACTTAAATAAAATATAATGGGCACCCATACTATTTTAGCCATTATCCAGTATTATGGGTATCTTTCATAGATTCACATGCCTGAATCATTCCCCGTCATCGGGGTGGGAGTCCCCGGTACCTAATAACAGTAATGTCATACAGACATATACATACTAATAGGCCAGAGGCCTCACATTAGTAACCTATCCGAGTCCTTTTGTAAAAAGGACCAAACTTTGGCCAGGAGCTAATCAGCTACTACCACCCTCTAGAACCTTCCTGGAAGGAGCCCTAGTCCCTCAGATTTTCTACCGCACGTCGTGCTAAGGGAGTCTCCACTGAGCTCTGCTCAGCTTTCTGATATTTCTGGATTTCTTCCATATTTTTCTCTTCAATATTATTCATGTGGAGGAGTGCTAGAGCAACTATGTCTACCACTCCTAAAAAAGGGCTCTTTAGACCCTGTGCCTCGTGTAGTAAGCTGAGACTACATGTAGATGACAAACATGAAGACTGCCTCTATTGTCTCTACCCTGACCATTCGGCCAAGGATTGTAAGGTCTGCCGCACTTTCTCTGTCAAGACTTTAAAAGACAGAGAGGGGCGCCTGCTTCTGTGGCTTCAGAGACTAAAGGACAAAGATCAAACAGTCTCTTCAGGTGGGAGCAAGTGTTCCTTCAGGAGCTCACACTCCTCTGCCAAGAGGCAGAGAAAGACATCTCCAGGTCCGTCTGATGTGCCACCTCAAAAGAAGACGCCAAAGTCTTCAGAGGGTCGTCCGAAAGCCATGGCAGTTAAGACTTCTCTTCAGGAAGCCACCTTCAAAAAGCCTGTGCTGGTGTCTTCTACTATGACTGTGACAGCGTTGACAGTCACCATCTCTACGTCGACAGCATCAGCTTTCACTACCTTGTCGACAACTACCTCAGCATCGTCGTCGACGGGTAGGTCTATTACATCTATAATTCCTGTCAAAAAAGCGTTGACGACGCCTCCGTCGACGACAGCTTCCGCGTCGACGAAGTCGAAACCATCATCGACGACGAAGATCCTATCGACGTCGACGATGTCATCGTCGACGAAGTCATCGACGTCGACACCAGCATCGACGAGGCCATCGACAACGAGACCGTTGACGAAGCCATCGACGACAGCTCCAGCGTCGACGCCACCGTAGACGAAGAAACCATCGTCGACGACGCTACCATCGTCGACGACGCTGTCGACGAAGAAACCATCGTCGATGATGACAAAGATGTCTGCCGTGGATGTCAGCATCCCGCCGCCGATGACCACCCCGTCGACGGAAGAATCTCCTAAGCCGAAGTATACTTATACACACTTCAGGATGTCAACGCGTATGCTGACGCCAGAGACTACGTCTCCTAGCAAGGTCCAGCCACTGCCACCGGACCACTTACTGGAGACTGAAGATTCTGATGATTGTGCCATGTTCCACACTGCAACCAGTCCATCACAGCTTAATGTCAAGGTCCATGACAGTTCGGATTGCGAAGACCTGGGTCAGGCAGAAGTGCCATACCAGGAGGAATATCAACCGCCCCCTCCTTCACAACCTATGGTGTGCCTCCCGGTCTCAATAGTCACGGACCTCCAATTCCTCATAGCGGACTACAAGCAGCGGTTTCCGCCTACTCCGCCTCCTTCGGTAGTGCCTCCACATCTTGGGACACCAGCTCCTCCTCCTCGCCCTAAACCACCACCGCTGGTCATTCGTCCGGATCCTGTGACTTTACCTCCTCTACCGTCTTCTGATGAAGAAGAAGAGGAAGCAGTAGGAGAAGTTGAAGAAGGTCAACAGGAGGAGGGAGAAATACAGGATGACGAGTGGAATGACTATGTCATTGAACATCCGGCATCCCCAGACCAGGCACAGGCGGATTCACCCCCAGAAGATATCGGGGGGTTTCATAATGTTGTAGAGAGGGCAGCAGCAAGGTTTAAAATAGAGATGACCACGCAACCTCAGGAATGCTTCCTATATGACTTTAAAAAGCCATTCAAGAAGACGGTTCGGTCAATCCCTATTATCGATTATATCTGGGACCAGGGGTTAAAAATAATGAAAAACCCCTCATAAGGCCCCGAACACGGCTCCGGCATGCCTTACAGGCCAGACCAAACCGGACTCCGTTATTACCCAGGCCGCGCAGCGGAAATCCAACAACACATCTGCTGCGCTGACTGCGCCTCCGGATAAGGAAGGCCGTAAACTGGATAACATCGGGAAGAGATTCTCGTCGATGTCGGCCCTTACTGTCAGAGCGGCAAACTCGCTAGCGCTCTTAGGGCGTTACAATCGCCAGATGTGGGCGGATGTTGCCCCATATCTAGGCACACTGCCAGAGGAGCAGAAAGAAGAGGTAAAGAAGATCCTCCTCGAGGGAGAGCGGTCCGCCTCGGAAATGATTGACGTGGCGATGGATATCGCTTCAACAGGATTTCGACAGCTGGCGGGGGCAGCGGTCCTTAGGCGCCAGGGATGGCTGAAAGCTACATCTTTCCGTCCGGAGGTACAGTCCAAGGTACTGGACATGCCGTTTGACGGAGAGCTGCTCTTTGGGCAGCATATTGATGAGATGCTGCAGGGTATCAAGAAAGATACGGAGACCGCAAAAGCCCTGGGTACGCTCCAGTACAGAAATACTTCCTTTCGGGGCTCCAGGGGAAGAGGCCAGCAGACAAGTGGTGGCTATCAGGGATACAAATCCTCCTATGGCTCGTCCCAGCAATACAAGCCTCAATACGAACAGAGGTAGCAACAAGGCCAGTCTTCGTACAATAAGTCTTCCTTTCGAGGAAGAGGAGGAAAGAAAGAGTCCGCCAGAAGGCAATGACTTCTTTCTTCAACAGGCCTCCACTTCTTCTCCACATTACGTAGTTGGAGGGAAAATTTCCAACTTCCTCCACAATTGGCAAGGAATAACGACGGATCGTTGGGTTCTCCAGCTGGTTCGGCCATACTCTGGAGTTCGTGGAAACTCCTCCTTCGAACCCCCCAGTTCACATGCAGCACAAGAATCTGCATCTCCTTCAAGCGGAACTCTCACTAATGCTCCAGAAAATAGCCGTAGAAAGAGTTCCCAGAGGTCAGAGGGGGAAAGGATTCTATTCCCGGTTCTTCCTAATACGAAAAAAGGAGAAGAAATGGAGCCCTATATTGGATCTAAGGAACCTCAACAGATACCTCAAAAAACAATCGTTCCGTATGGTATACATTCAGGAAGTGTTACAGCTACTCAATTCCTATGATTTCATGGTGTCCCTAGACCTCCAGGACGCCTATTTTCACATACTCATCCACAAAAGTCACTGCCAATATCTGAGGTTTGTGGTGGCGGGCAAACATTACAAATGTGTTCGGCCTGAAGTCAGCGCCACGCATTTTTACGAAATGTCTATCTCCAGTGGCAGCGTACCTTCGCCAGCACCATCACCAGGTATTCCCTTACTTGGACGATTGGCTCATCAAGTCTCCTACTCTAGAAGGCGTGAGCAGATCTTCCAACGCCTGTCTTCAGCTCTTCGAGAGCCTGGGGCTTACGCTCAACCAGAAAAAGTCAGTGTTGCAGCCCTCTCAACGCCTTACTTTCCTGGGAGCAACTCTCGACAACTCCCAGGCTGTGCGGCGGGAGACGACAAGCACTTCGCGCCACCCGGCGCATAAGAACAGCGTCACCCCGGTGGAGCGGGTGACGCACTGTAACTGACCTGGGAGCCCTCTGACAGCGAGAGAGAGCGGTGAAAGCCAACCCTGCCCCCAGATAAGAGCGGAGAGACACGGTACCTGCTAGTTCGCGTCCCCCTCCCGCCGCCGCAATTTACAGCAAGCAGCGGCCACCGAACGGAGGGGGGCCTGGAACTACAACTCCCGCCAGGCTGTGCGGCGGGAGACGACAAGCACTTCGCGCCACCCGGCGCATAAGAACAGCGTCACCCCCGCGTTGCGGGAGCGCGCGGGAGTGCCCGGGCAAAGGGCGGGCCCTCTACGGCCCTCATCGGCCAGAGGAGGCCGGGCAGGGCCAGTTACCCTGCCATAATATACTGTTGGATTCTGCTTCCTAAATCGTTTTTGGATATACTGTGGTAAGACGCTTCCTTATCCTCTTACTGTATAGTTACCCCACTATTTGGCTGGGACTGTCTCTAATTACACCATGGAGATGCGTGAAACCAGAAGTCGGGTAGCAGCAGGGGGAAAGAAATTAAGAGGTACCCTGGATGATTTCATTGTCAGAACTAATACATTGATTGATGAAGGGATCTTACTGATGGAAAAAAGGGTTTCACTGGACTTGGAACATGCCAAGAGGTCGTCTTTGGGCCTTATTGCCAATGCACGGAGCCCAAATAGAGGAGAGAATGACATCTTGCACTTAGAGGGGACAAGTACAGCGGTTTTGCTACCTCCCCCTGTAACACCCACCCCAATCCTCATTCAGGCTCCCCCACCTATCAAAGCATCTACTAGGGTATTGATCCATACATCTGTGACCCCTAAAGATAAAGATGTGGTGATACAGGGGTTAAAGGAAGGGGCTATACCCAAAAAAAGGACTGTTCAAAATACGTATACTAAT
Organism: Lissotriton helveticus; assembly: GCF_964261635.1. Lineage (NCBI taxonomy): Eukaryota > Metazoa > Chordata > Amphibia > Caudata > Salamandridae > Lissotriton > Lissotriton helveticus. Next base: position 1,404,713,416 of record NC_136057.1, on the reverse strand, counting down.
GTAGCTGGTAAAGATTCATTATCAGATACAAGTAACGTACCTCCTATTAATGATAACGACTTACAAGGAGATGATTCTCTGCCCCCTAACATTGTACGCTTTTCCCTCCCGGACGACACCGTCCTGGATGACTCGATGGCTGATCTAATTTCTAATATCTCTGGGAATACTGCGGCAGAGGAAAGCCCTAACGCTAGTAGGGTAAGAGAGAGTACTATGCTATATCTATTGGAAACCTCAATGAAAACCCTATTAACCCCAGTGTTAGAACTTTTGAAGGAGCTGGAGAAACAAATACAGGATTTGAAAAAAGATACAAAAACCCAGCTTGAGAATTTGGCCAGACAAGTTGTAGGAGAGTAGGGTCTGCAATCCTATGATCACCCAGATTTTTGCTTTTTGCTGCACTGGTTTACGACTTTCCCTGGCTGTGGGCCTGCTAATCAGACCCACAGCCTAGCTGTTCTCTCTATCCAAATTGTACTCAGGTACTGAATTGGCACTGGGCCCTCTCCAAGTCCCTGTACCCAGGGCTGAGGTGTACCCAGAAGTCTCCCAGGGGCTGAAGCATGTATTATGCCACCCCTGGGCTGACTAACTAAACTGACACAACTGGGTGCACGACAGCTGGGGCAAGGTGGTGTACTCACCCTTTGCTTTAGATATAGTATACCTATATCTAACCCTAAAATGGACACACAGATCTCCTATCAGTCACTCCTATGGCAGGCCTTAACAATCCTGAAGGCAGAGTGCTTGGAATCGTGTGAGATGGTGCTCTGGCATGAGCTGATCCTGTCTGCGGCTTTCGGGATCCATCCCTTAGCCGTTTCCATGATATCGCATACCATATACTCTTAAGTGCATTATAATCCTCGCGGTTATATGCCAACTCTGGTATCGCTTTATCAAAACATGTCGAGTAAGGTGTCATACGAATTGGAATACTAACCCCTCGCCAATTCTGGCGACGGGGTTAGCATCCCACCCTTCTAGAGGGACACGACATGTATGTAACCCCTAACCCCGGTTAAAGTCAAACAGAGCCTCAGCTCCACAAAATGGATGCTGCCACCGAGACACAAGTCTGCCCTCCTGCTGCTGGGAGTCCTCCCAGAGCAGGAGATAAGGACAAAGGGTTTCCTGCCAGGGGCGGTGCCAGCACCGTCCCAGACAGGGTTTTGTGTATTGTAGGTAGGCAGGGCTTTAGAGGAAGGTGACTGCACGTGGCACCCCGGTGCTCACTGTGCATAGGCTGGCTGGAACCAGTTCCAGGGTCACTCCAGACCCTGTGCTGGGGAAAAGCCCGCCAAGGAAGTGGGTGTAACCACCCCCCTCCTAGTCCCACCCCTAGGGCAGGACTTAGTCGCGTGCCAGCCCCTTTTTACAGGATAAAGGTAGGAACTGGCCCCCTTCCAAATCAGATCATCTTTGAATCCTGAAACTACTTTCCACGAAAGGAACTCAAGACTTCTTCCTAAGATTTCTCCCTTGTGACTAAGGAGTAGTCACCCTGCATCCGCAGGCACCATCTTAAGAACACTGCGGTCTGCTGCAAGTCTCTCCTCCGGATCAAGACGGCCCAGCTCGACGAGAACCGGCTTCCCTGGCACCTCTGACCTCTACCTACATCATCAGTCACGCTGAGATTCGTGGGTGTGACGAGACCTCGAGGGACCGGCCATCTTCCAGACTGCACGACTTCTGCACAGCAAGCCCGCCGAGTAATTTCCTGGTGAGTGCTTTGGGGTCCGAGAAGCCCCGACCCTGAGCAGCTCCAGCACCGAAGAGTAGCCCCCCAGCATCTCCACGATCGGCGTGGGGCCCTTCTGCTTTTTGCTGCTCACCGTGTTGTTTGGATACTAGCCCGCTGGCTTGTGGCCTCCTGAACGACGCCCGACGACATCACTGCTGCTAGTCTGGTTGCTCCAGACTGGCCCTTGCTCCCTTCCAGAAGAGGAGCACTCCGGACCCTCCTGGTCCACTCAAGACGCCAGTTTGAGTCCACCGCGTGGGCTTGAATTAGCCAAGGCTTGTTGCCCAATCCTGGGTAACTTCGACGCCGACAGCTTCATCCATCGTGGGACAGCTCGCCTCTCCATCCTGGTCGCCGACAACGCCTCCTGGTCCGTGAGATCTGCAGAGCCAGCGTCGCCCACTCACCTAGTCGAGGTGACTTCGCCCGGTGCCCTCCTGGTGCCCACTTAATCACTGGCTAGTGATTCAAGAACTTGGTCCCCTCTGCTTTCAGGTTTTCTTCTTCCTTGATCCAGGCTTGGATCCATCGAACTTTTCTTCACTGGTCGCCTGCCAGCAACTTCCTTCCTCCAGGCTCCTGGTCCGGCAACGAGATTCCCGACGTCTTTTCAGACCTATGCAGCTGCAGCCCCTGGGCTAGGTAACTTCGGCACTTCGGTGTCCCAGCATAGCCTCACTATCCTAGGGTCAGGATCCACTGTCGTTTTCTTCCTACCAGGTCGGGTTCACCCGTGAACACTAACTTTGCCTTTACTAGCTTCCATAGACTTTGTCCCGCATCCCGCGTGAGAGTACACACTCTGCACCTGAGTCCCCTAGGTCTCCTAGAAGTAATCTAACGATTCTATAGTCAAGTCCTAGCGAGTCCAAAGCCTATTAGTACTGTACTTACCTGCTAGTAATTTCGCATTCCACTTTTAAAGTATATGGTTTTTCGTGCCCCTCGGGCATTTGTGTATAACGTGCTAACTTAAGTATTTTCGTAAGAGTTTTGTTGTGTGCCTAGCACCCTGTCCTCATAAAGAGTACAGGGTTGTTGTGATTCTAACAAATACACTGTTTATTTTCATAACACTTGTGTGGTGTCCTTTCACTGGGTGTTCAAGGGGTAATGTGATGGTAAAACAGCTGGCTTAACACGCCCTCTAGAGTCTTAGCCTTAGACTGCTCGTATCCATGCTACTAGGATAGCTGGTCTATAAGGTTGACTTACAACCAATCATCAATAAGGGTTGTTTGGACTGATATATAGTGGTCACTAGAATAGTGAACACTGCACATCAGGCCAACTTCTCACACAAGTACTTACCTCGAGTGACCCCAAGTCTAAAGTTACTGTATCTACATCAAATAAACCTGCATCAACACTGACAAAGAGTCTCCTAAATAATGTTAGTTTAAGTACAACGAACTCCGAAAATGGAAAACTTTCAAATAACCAACCCTTAAAAAGTATAACAAAACCTAAAATTCCAGCTGCTACTGATAAAGAGGCACCAACTCTACAAACTCCTAACCTCTTACAGGATAAAGACCAATTACCTAAAAGGGAGGTGCGTAGAAATATACACTTACCTCCAAAAGCTACACCGTACGTGGTGATTCTTACTGGAGTGCCTGAATTGGACCTACAACTAAGCGAAAAGAATGGGGCACTTGTAAATAAGATTATCCACTGGTTGAATAATAACTACCCCCTCCCACCAGCCATTAGAAGTAATATTCTGATGGCTGAAAGGGCACCATGGATTGGGTATAATAAAAAAAGGGTTCAGGGCTACTGTGTGGTAATAACCTTTGAGAACCCACACACCGCCGAATATATCATAACGAGGGCCCCAAGAAATAATGGTCTCCCTATCGTGGCCAGGGCACTAGCTTATTTCTACCCCGATGGGGAACATCCTGATAATAGATGGAGCTGGACTAGGGACAACAGACACCAAAGACCCAGAAAAGGTGGGGACTTTGATATGAATCCAAATAACACAGAATGGGGAGGAGGAACTGAAGATGGTTGGAATGTAGTGAAACACAGGGGGAGGACTCCTCACTTTCACCCTCAAAGGTATGATCCAGGTTGGTATGGCAATCACCAATTTCCTCCATTCACGCCGTGTTATAACCGGTTTGACTGTCTGGAAACGGTGGATTGACTCCCTGAGCCAATAGAGGTATTTAAGATCCCCATGCCTGTAAACCTGGGGCTGATTAATCTACCGCCGCACGAGGTGACACACGAAAATCGAGCTGTGGCAGTTATAACAGAAGGGAATCAGGGCGGTCAAGTTGGGGATATTGCAGAAGCGTCACTTATAGAAGATCTTTGTAAGGTGTTTTTCTGGAACGTGGCAGGTTTAAAACAAAAAATCCTTAATCCATCTTGGGTTGACGTAATCTCTGGTGTAGGCATAATATCCCTACAAGAAACCTGGGCCACCACACCGATACATCTAAATGGTTATAAAACCTATTTTACTTCTGCGGTGGGGGGCTCTTATGGTAGACCCAAGGGCGGAATGACTACGTATATATCAAACCTGCTAGTTTATGACAAGATTTTCTTTTCTGCTGGATCCAGTTACTATCAGAAAATAGTGATAGATGTAAGGCAGGGTCCAAGAATTGTGTTGTTAAATTTTTATAATAATTTTATAAGTAGCATGATTAAGGATGTACTCGCTGCAATGACCGTGGATATACAGTCTGAAATTGATAAAAAAAGGGGCGAAGTAATGATAATATGGGGGGGTGATTTTAACTGCACATTGTGTAAAAAGGGCCATAAGGGTATGTGTGGCCTGATGTTAGAACAGGACATTAACTTGACGCACTTTGAACATACCCTACTTGGTGATTCATTAAATGAGATGCTTTTTAATTTTGATTTTGGATTTATAAATGAGTTAGCCAACCACACAATGCCATTTGTACCAACTTTTGTGGGACGGGCGGCTTCGACAATTATTGATTTTATTCTGTGTACAAATAGCTCTGCTGGAAGATTGATTAGCTCTAGGATAATGGATTTACCTCTGAGTGACCACTTCCCACAGGTACTTTTAATGGAGAACCTATTCGTCCCACCCAATAATGTAGTAACTTCTAAGCATATGGCGCAAGATGTGACGTTAGGTTCGAAAAATGGTTATTTTCTTAAATGGAGTAAAGTGGTCCCGTATGACTTTTTGTCCAAATTGATGAGTAAATGTTTGGATAGCTTCTCGATTTGCCTGAATGAACATGCGGAGAGTAATGACATTTTATTTCATTTTAATACTATTGCTACTCCAGTTAAGGAGGTTTTGTGAGTTACAAGAAAAAATTCCCTAAAATCAAATAGGAAATGGTTTGACAAAACGTGCACCAAAGCCTTAACAAACCTTAGACATGCGATTCATAAAAGACCACGGGATGTAACTTTAATTAGAGCATTGAGGAGGGATTATAATACAGCGTTGAAGGAAAGGAAGGATTTGATTAAAAAGGATGCCTGGGACGAATTATGTTTAGCGTCACAATCAAAAGATCCGGCCGCCTTTTGGAGGGTCATAAACACTCCGCTCCTCTACGATAAAAAAGCACGCATGGAGATCGCCGCTACAGAGGATGAGTGGGTGACTCATTTTTCCTCCCTCTATAGGGCCGTTGAAACAGTGCCCGATAAAGGTTGTGACCCTATGCTGGATCCACCTAAAGCATTGGCTGTAACCTTACCCGAAGTTCTTGCAAGTCTGAAGGCGACTAAGGGGGGCAAGGCGGCAGGACCGGATGGTATACCTGCCGACCTTTATAAGGCCAATATTGACTTATGGGGGCCCCTGTTAGTACAGCTTTTTAATGTTGCCCTGGCAAAAGGCTTAATCCCTACCTGGTTTACATCAATTATAGTCCCGATATTTAAGAAAGGCGACAGGCTGAACTGCACATGTTATAGGCCAATTTCCTTATTGGATTCCTCCGTAAAAATTCTTGGGAGAGTGGTTTTACTTAAATTGCAAAGCTGGGCAGAAGAAAATGGGGTGCTAAGTGACTTTCAATATGGGTTCCAAAGGGGTTTAGGGACCATAGAGCAAGGTTTAAATTTGTTTATCTTACAACAGAAGTATATAAGGGTAAAGAAACAACGCTTATACCTCACTTTTGTTGACTTATCGTCAGCCTTTGACTGTGTCTCACATAATAAATTGTGGGTAATTATGGCTGATTTGGGGGTAGACAATGCTATTATATGCTTTCTAAGAGAACTATACTCCGGGGCTACTGCAACTGTCCGGTATGGGAAAGATGGAGAGTGTAGCAGACACTTTGGAATTGGTCGTGGTGTACGCCAAGGGTGCGTTTTAGCACCGTTTTTATTTTTGCTATATACAAACGGCCTGGAGCGCCGCCTCGTGCAGGAGGGCAGGGACATGCCTATGGTGGGGGGCAGGCCCGTCCCTGCCCTGCTGTACGCTGACGACGCAGTCCTGATGGCACGCACCCCAATGGCACTTCAAACTTTGGTCACATCTTTTAATAGCTTCATGCTTAGTTTGGACTTGAAAATTAATTGCTCCAAAACACTGTCTATGTATTGTGGGACAAGAACTACTAGGCATTTGAAGCCAATATTTATAAATTCCAATCCTTTAGAGAAGACTGCTACTTTCCCATATCTGGGCATTCTGTTTAATGAAAATGGCTCATGGCGGTCAGCAATCAATGCCAGAACACTGTTATTTTCTAAAACTATCATGGCTCTACAGTGTCTTATGAAAAAACTAGGAAAAAAACCCATAAAGGAAATTTTAACTATTTATAATGCTACTTGTATTTCCGTAGCTATTTATGGTTCAGGATTGTGGGGATATATGAATGTTAGTTCAATTCAAATCATGGAAAATAAGTTTTTACGCCACATGTTGTCCGTACCTGAGAGCACTGCGACCCATATATGCCACGCTGAACTGGGTGTGGTGTGTGTGACTGATACAATAATGATTCAGCCTATTCTACTCTGGCACAGGGTTTGGACAAATGAAGAATGCGTGGTTAACCGGGCTATTTTAAAGGACATTCTTGTACTGGACAATTTAAACAACTTTAAATGGATATGCTATGTCAGAAACTTTCTTGAAGAATTAAGTTGTGCCCAATACTTTGAGGACCCATCTTCAATGGCACATATATCAAGAAGAGACCTAAAAAACCTGTGTATTGCTCACCTCAGGGCCAAAAGACAAACGGAGGAGGTGAAAAAAAAGACTGTTTCTGCTCATCAACTAATTATAAATGGAGAGAAATTACAGCCATATTTATCATTATACATGTCCAATCATGAACGTTTCCTTTTGACCCGGTTCAGATTTAATATCCTATTCAGGCTATTATCTTTCCCTGTGATGAATTGTTGGGCGAAAGAATTATGCCTTTGCCCATGTGATGATGTTTCCCAACAATCCGATATCCATATTTTATTTTTTTGTAAATTTTATCTATTGCATCGAAGAAAACTCATCATCCCCATTCTCAAAGAATTAAATGTTTATAGATGCCGCTTAGCGTTTTTAGAGTGTCAGAAAATGGAAACTGTTTTTATGGTAGCATCTCTTGCTGAATTTTTTTAACTTGTTTTTAAGTGCCGTAAATCAATCCAAATCAATTAACTCTTTTTATTCTGTATATATGTATTTATTTGGGTGTCTCTTTATGTGTTTCTTTTGTCACCTGACCCATGTAAATTGTACCTTTTCATGCTACTTTTATGGTTATCCTCTGTTTATAACCGAATAAAGTACTTTGAACTGAACTCTCGACACGCATCAGGAAAAGGCTTTCCCATCACAGGAGCGTCAGATCAAACTGAGGTCTCTGGCAGCCCACATTCAGGTCAAGAAGACCATCAAGGTGCGACTCTTCAAGTCATTGCTAGGAATAATGTCCTCCAATATCCTCCTAATACCACACTGCCGCCTCCGTATGCGTCCTTTACAGGAGGCGTTGTCATCTCAGTGGATCCAGTGTATGGGATCCTTCAACGATCTTATCAGGATCACTCCGTTCATGGTGAAGGCCCTGCACTGGTGGCTTCAAACAAAAAATCTGAACCAGGGCCTTCCATTCCTACTTCCAATCTCCCCACACGTGATTACAACAGATGCATCATTGGAAGGATGGGGTGCGTTCCTGCAGGAACTTCAGATACACGGTCAGTGGTCGCTGGCAGAAAAACAGCTACACATCAACCTGCTAGAGCTGAGGGCAGTATACCTGGCACTTCTAGCATTCCTGCCCCGGATCAGGAACTCCCCAGTGCTTGTGAGGACGGACACCACCACAATGCACTATCTAAACAAGCAAGGGGAAACTCGATCCATGACGTTGTCTCAAGAATCACAGCGAATTTGGAAGTGGCTACTCCAACACAACATTTCGCTGAGAGCAGAGTATGTCCCAGGAGCAGACAACTCCCTGGCGGACTCTCTAAGCAGGCAACGCTCCATTTGTCACGAGTGGGAGCTGGACCAACATGCTCTCGACACAGTATTCTCCCGATGGGGCAGACCTCACATGGATCTCTTTGCGACGGAGATGAACGCGAAATGCCGACATTATGCAAGCTGGCTTCAACAGAAAAGATCTCATGGGGATGCATTTTCGATCGCATGGTGCAACATCTTTGCTTACGCTTTTCCTCCATTTCCCCTGATCCCCAGGGTCCTCCGGAAACTGAAAGCAGAGCATTGCACCCTGATCCTGGTAGCCCCAGCGTTGCCGCGCCAACACTGGTTTACAGAACTCCACATTCTGTCGCTGAAGCCTCCGATTCCATTCAGGCCTTACCCACATCTCCTCACTATGAACCAGGGGCAAGTCCAGCATCCAGATCCGACATCTCTCAGATTATCGGCTTGGCTCCTGAGTTCAGAGAGTTCCAGGACTTAGATATTCCTCAGGACTGCAGAGTCGTCTTAGCCCGGGCCCAGGCTGACAGTACCAACAAGACGTATTCCCTTAAGTGGAAAAGATTCTGTTTGTTGTGTAAAGCTAACAAACTGCACCCGTTCTCGTCATCTCCGGCACAACTTCTGCCTTACCTGCTTCACCTGGCCAACTCGGGATTGGCCCACGCCTCAATCAAGGTCCACCTGGCAGCCATATCTCGGTTCAGGCGCTCTTCGTCTGGTATTTCCCTGTGGTCCAATAGACTGGTCAAGCAGTTTCTGAAGGGCTTATTCAGGACTTATCCTCCAGTGAAACCTTTACAACCTATATGGCAACTCAATGTTGTCTTGGCTCAGTTGATGAAACACCCCTTTGAGCCAATGCATAAAGCAAAGCTCAAATACTTGTCATGGAAAACAGCTCTTTTGCTGGCTCTTACGTCAGCAAGGAGGGTGAGTGAATTGCAGGCTTTCTCTATTCAAGACCCGTTCCTTCAATTCAAACAGGACAGGGTCATTCTACGGACTAACCCCAAATTCATACCAAAGGTTCCGTCTACTTTTCATCTAAACGGACCTATTGTCCTGAGATCTTTCTTCCCGAATCCATCTTCAGCAGCGGAGAGATCTCTACATTCCTTGGACCTGAAAAGATGTCTGAAATTCTACATTCATAGAACGGAACAATTTCAAAAGTCCAACCAATTGTTTATTGCCTTCAGCAGGCCCAGGAAGGGCCTACCATTGTCAAAGCAGAGCATTTCAAGATGGATCTATGCGGCCATCGCCTTCTGCTATCAGCAGGCGGGACATCCTCTGCCCTCCAAGATTCGGACTCATTCCACTAGAGCGGTTTCCACCTCCATGGCGCTCTTTTCTGGGGTGCCCATAGTCGACATTTGCAGAGCGGCGACATGGAAGACACCACATATGTTCACCAAGCACTACTGCTTGGATTCAGAACTTATGAAGGATGCAGCAGTGGGACAGGCGGTGCTCCGTCATCTATTTCATTAGAGGTGAGCCTTCTTCCTTTCATCCCACCTTTCCTATTACCTCATTGCACATTTCTTCTTCTGCTACTGTTTGCAGTTTATTGTGTTGCACTATTGATAAGTTATTATCAAGTGTCTTACATGCTATATTATGCGAAATATGCTGCCTATTGCTTGCTACTCTGATTCAGGCATGTGAATCTATGAAAGATACCCATAATACTGGATAAGAAATGCGTTACTTACCTGTAACTGCAGTTATCCAGTATTGGTATCTTTCATAGATTCACATGCAACCCACCCGCCTCCCCTGGAAGGGCTCACCTTAGTTCTCGCAGTAGATACTACTTAGCACTGTGCTTACGAAAATCTGAGGGACTAGGGCTCCTTCCAGGAAGTTTCTAGAGGGTGGTAGTAGCTGATTGGCTCCTTGCCAAAGTTTGGTCCTTTTTACAAAAGGACTCGGATAGGTTACTAATGTGAGGCCTCTGGCCTATTAGTATGTATATGTCTTTACTGTTATTATGTACCGGGGACTCCCACCCCGACGACGGGGAATGATTCAGGCATGTGAATCTATGAAAGATACCAATACTGGATAACTGCAGTTACAAGTAAGTAAAGCATTTCTTCCTCGACCAGGGCCCAAATCTTAGAGGCCAGCTTCCGCCTCTGCCTATACTTTAATGTAAATTCTGAAAATTTCAGATTATAAATAAGCAGCATCCTAGCTCTCCAGTTCATAAATGTATTTGCTTCAGAGCATAACCATTGTGAGGTTATACACAGCCAAATCATAGACATGGCTATAAACAAATGCAGAGACATACCGCGAATCTCTGGTTGCCACTGAGCCTTCAAGACCCATTATCCCCATCTCTGAGGTTAATGAACACGGGATATTAAGCGTAGAGTTAAGTCACGCAGGCTCGGGCAAGAATAAAACATATGAATAGCATCAGCTGCGTACAGCCCGCACCTTGCGCAGTGATCACCCTTTCTACAACCCTGTAGGAAGGTAGATCCCTGACTATGGTTGCCCCCAACTTTTTGCCTGGTGTTTTGCTGGTTTTCTGACTTAGTTGACCTGGGGCCCTGCTATTCAGGACCCCAGGCCTACTGCTCTCTCTGTAAAATGGATTCCATGTACCTTAGGTACATATCTAAATTGGATACTGAGTCACCTTGTCAGTCCCTGTACAGTGTACCTTAGGTACCCAGGGCATAGGTGTACCCAGGGCTACCAGGGGCTGCAGCATGTATTATGCCACCCCTGGCTAGCCATCCAAAATCTGACACAACTGGCTGCTTGACAGCTGGGGCAAGGTGGTGTACTCACCCTTTGCTTTAGATATAGTATACCTATATCTAACCCTAAAATGGACACACAGATCTCCTATCAGTCACTCCTATGGCAGGCCTTAACAATCCTGAAGGCAGAGTGCTTGGAATCGTGTGAGATGGTGCTCTGGCATGAGCTGAGCCTGTCTGCGGCTTTTGGGATCTATCCCTTAGCCGTTTCCATGATATCGCATACCATATACTCTTAAGTGCATTATAATCCTCGCGGTTATATGCCAACTCTGGTATCGCTTTATCAAAACATGTCGAGTAAGGTGTCATATGAATTGGAATACTAACCCCTCGCCAATTCTGGCGACGGGGTTAGCATTCCACCCTTCTAGAGGGACACGACATGTATGTAACCCCTAACCCCGGTTAAAGTCAAACAAAGCCTCAGCTCCACAAAATGGATGCTGCCACCGAGACACAAGTCTGCCCTCCTGCTGCTGGGAGTCCTCCCAGAGCAGGAGATAAGGACAAAGGGTTTCCTGCCAGGGGCGGTGCCAGCACCGTCCCAGACAGGATTTTGTGTATTGTAGGTAGGCAGGGCTTCAGAGGAAGGTGACTGCACGTGGCACCCCGGTGCTCACTGTGCATAGGCTGGCTTGAACCAGTTCCAGGGACACTCCAGACCCTGTGCTGGGGAAAAGCCCGCCAAGGAAGTGGGTGTAACCACCCCCCTCCTGGTCCCACCCCTAGGGCAGGACTTAGTCGCGTGCCAGCCCCCTTTTCCCAGATAAAGGTAGGAGCAGGCCCCCTTCCAAATTAGATCATCTTTGAATCCTGAAACTACTTTCCACGAAAGGAACTCAAGACTTCTTCCTAAGATTTCTCCCTTGTGACTAAGGAGTAGTCACACTGCATCCGCAGGCACCATCTAAAGAACACTGCGGTCTGCTGCAAGTCCTTCCTCCGGAATCCGACTGCCCAGCTCGACGAGAACCGGCTTCCCTGGCACCTCTGACCTCTACCCACCTCTACAGCGCAGCTGAGAACCGTGGGTGCGACGAGACCTCGAGGGACCGGCCATCTGCAAGACTGCACGACTTCTGCACAGCAAGCCCGCCGAGTAATTTCCTGGTGAGTGCTTTGGGGTCCGAGAAGCCCCGACCCTGAGCAGCTCCAGCACCGAAGTGCAGCCTCCCAGCATCTCCACGATCTGCGTGGGGCCCTTCTGCTTTTTGCTGCTCACCGCGTTGTTTGGCTACTAGCCCGCTGGCTTGTGGCCTTCTGAACGACGCCCGACGACATCACTGCTGCTGGTCTGGTTGCTCCAGACTGGCCCTTGCTCCCTTCCCGAAGAGGAGCACCCCGGACCCTCCTGGTCCACTCAAGACGCCATTTTGAGTCCACCGCGTGGGCTTGAATTAGCCAAGGCTTGTTGCCCAATCCTGGGCGACTTCGACAGCTTCATCCATCGTGGGACAGCTCGCCTCTCCATCCTGGTCGCCGACAACGCCTCCTGGTCCGTGAGATCTGCAGAGCCAGCGTCGCCCACTCACCTAGTCGAGGTGACTACCATCCGGTGCCCTCCTGGTGCCCACTGACTACTGGCTAGTAGTCACGAACTTGGTCCCCTCTGCTTTCAGGTGTCATCCATCTTCCAGATCCAGGCTTGGATCAACTCGAACTATCTTCAACTGGTCGCCTGCCAGCATCTTTCTTCCAGGCTCCTGGTCCGGCAACGAGGATTTCCGACGTCTTTTGAGACCTATGCAGCTGCAGCCCCTGGGCTAGGTAACTTCGGCATTTCAGTGCCCCAGCATAGCCTCACTATCCAAGGGTCAGGATCCACTGTCGTTTTCTCCCTACCAGGTCGGGTTCGCCCGTGAACACTAACTTTAGCGTTACTAGCTACCATAGACTTTGTCCCGCATCCCGCGTTAGAGTGCACACTCTGCACCCGAGTCCCCTAGGCCTCCTAGAAGTAATCTAACGATTCCATAGTCAAGTCCTAGCGATTCCAAAGCCTATTAGTACTGTACTTACCTGCTAGTAATTTCGCATTCCACTTTTAAAGTATATGGTTTTTCGTGCCCCTCGGGCATTTGTGTATACTGTGCTAACTTAAGTATTTTCGTAAGAGTTTTGTTGTGTGCCTAGCACCCTGTCCTCATAAAGAGTACAGGGCTGTTGTGATTCTAATAAATACATTGTTTATTTTCATAACACTTGTGTGGTGTCCTTTCACTGGGTGTTCAAGGGGTAATGTGATGGTAAAACAGCTGGCTTAACACGCCCTCTAGAGTCTTAGCCTTAGACTGCTCGTATCCATGCTACTAGGATAGCTGGTCTATAAGGTTGACTTACAACCAATCATCAATAAGGGTTGTTTGGACTGATATATAGTGATCACTAGAATAGTGATCACTGCACATCAGGCCAACTTCTCACAAACCCCATTTGGCTATTTTTGCAGGCGTATTATAAAGGTCGAACACTGCCATGTAACTTTGGGTCCGAAGGCTACCAGAGACCAAAACATCACTAGCTAGCTCTAATACAGACCTCAGATCTACCCATTCTTCCCAAATTTCCCTTCCCACTTAAGATTTTGTGCCTCCAAATCATCCGGAAGGCTAGACAGTAAATGTTGGTACACAGTCCCTATTCTGGTTTTCTTTTGAATCAATTCAAATATGACTGGTTTATCTAACATTGAGGAAGTTTAAGTTTAAAAAAATCATGAATATTCAACTGAAACTTATCCCTCGGGGACGAAAAATAAAATATTTGCCCACCCCTCACTAAGGGCCCGATGTAGGTAAATCTGATTTACCGACTCTAGAATACCGAATTTTACCGATTCGGTATTCTAGATTCGGTAAATCAGATGTAGGAAGAAATTCGGTAATTTTTACCGAATCTGTATGATTCTGTAATTACCGAATCGGAATCCTGAACCATCCTGTTTTCGTTCCGGATTTTAATGATACCCCAATTTTCTCTATATTCGAACCTCAATGTGCGATATTGAAGGTACTTAGTGGCGAGGTCCTGCCCAAAAGACTCCAAGAGTTTGGACATTATTATAGCAACGACCTGCTGACACTCCTCTATGTTAGAGCCATTCTTAATTTTAGAGGTTAATTCTAGCTCTGCAAGTCTAAGTTCCTCAATATGGCTCTTCATCAGCCTTTGTCCTGCCTTCCAACGAAAGGAGGAAAAACTCTTAGTCTCTCCAAGGACTGCAGCCTTTAGCTCATCCCAAACCATATGATGTGATGCGGTTCCCCTATTGATATCTAAAAATTCAACTATCCATTTTTTCATATGAGCCTGATACGCTTCATCCAACAGAAGCTTCCTTTCAAAAGTCCACGCTCTAAGAGCTCTGCTTAGGCGAGACCAGGGACATTCTACAATCAACGAATTATGATCCGATAAAATTCTGGGAGGAGCGGAGATGGAGGCTGTTTCAGCCACCTGATTCGAGACAAAGAAATAATCCAACCGGACCAATTTGTTGTGGGGGGCAGAATAGTATGTATACCCAAAATCCACTTTAGTATGCCGATACCACAAGTCAATCTTGTACTAAAGTCTGAAGAGCCTTAAACACTTTGGGTTTCCTACCAAAATAATTATAATCCCCTGCCAAGTTAAAATTACTAGATACGTTGATATTCATATCCCCACAAACAAATAGTGGATAAGACCAGGTAGCTAATTCTACGTTTTAATATTTAATTAATTCCGGGTCGTCTGTATTTGGCTTGGCCCATATATAGTACATATAGTTAGCAGCCTCTTATCGACTAATAATTCGGCTATGATCCATCTGCCCATTCTGTCCTCTCGGACCTCTGTACAGACCCCCACTCCTTGCTTCAGTAAGATGGCCACGCCTCTAATCATGGAGGTCTGTCTGGAACAAGCAATTAAATCATATCCAGGCAACTTCAAGCACTCACGCCTCCCCCAAGGTATATGCGTCTCCTGTATACATAAAACATCTGTTTGCATAGTGTGTATGATTTTAGAAAATAATGCCCATTTTTTAACGTCGTTGAGACCACAAATATAAGTTTACCCTGCCCCATCAACACCTAGAAAAACATTTGAACCCCGCTGTACTTATTCCAAATTTGTAAACATGAAAACTGATATATAACAACATTGATCAAGTTTTAGAGCCATAACTGCCACAGATATCCAAAACCAAAGCAAACATGAACCCTCCCCTCCCCCCCACCTATCCTGCCCCTACCCCCTGAAAGACCACCCACCCTCACCCACCCATCCCTTACAACACCCTTATGTGGCAACAGGACCGAGGTCCTTGTGATGGGATGAGCCGGTTGCCCATTCTCCCCTGGATCCCCTCACCCCCTCATAGCTAATGACAAGGGGCTAAAGATGATTGCTTTCCTAAAACATCTAACAAAGAAACAATAAAGAGTAGATAGGGGTAAACACTCTGTGCAATCGAGCTCGCCCCATCTCTGGTCCTAGGACCCCCCTAGAAATAGTGCTAAGAAACATATAAAGAGAGCTACCCCCTTCCTAGCTATATAGTGCCCAGATACTCCTTGGCCTGAATTTCAGATAAGAAAAATCTTGTCTGCCCCTGATAAATAATTTTCAATTTGGAGGGAAAGAGCAAAAAAGCTTGAGCACCCTTTGACTGAAAAGGGGACATCAGCTGACGGAGCTGCCACCTCCGCTCAACTGTAGCTGGACTGAAATCTGGCCAGACAAAAAATTTGCAATCTTTCCCCAGCCTCTTTCTGCCAGGTCTAGTTAAATCATAGATCTTCTCCCTCGCCAAAAAATTATTGAGGCATATCAAAATAGCACGAGGTTTGTCCCCTAATGACTTTTGCCTCTGCTTGAAGGGGGATCGATGCGCTCGTAGCACCTCGAGCTGCCAATCCCACTGCTTTACGTCAGTGAATGCCTCGGTGAAGAGTTCAACAACAAATTGCCTCACATCTCCTCCTTCACGGCCTTCCGGGATCCCTAGGATCCTAAGATTGTTCATCCTAGCCCTATTTTCTAAGTCTGTCAACTTCCACAGGATGTCATCTTTTTGTGCACCAATCGTATCAGTTATGCCCTTCTGCACTGCTAGGGCGTCCTCTACATTAGAGATCCTCTCCTCGGCCTCTCCAATTCTTGCTGCTATGTCCGTACAAGTTTTAGCGACTCTGCGAATGGAGTTTTGGACTCTATGGCACACCCCCTGTGTAAGAACATTCTCCTGGTGTGACTCCTCACAATGCGCCATGATAGTTTGGTAGATAACAGCAAGTGTAATCTCTCCGGGTGGCAGTTCAGACTGGTTAAGTGGTGTAATTGAGCCCTTAGCTGAGGCACTCCCCCCTGGACCTAGCTGCGCTGAAAAAGAGTTATCACTGAACGGTATTCCAGATACATCTGCACCCTCTCTTAAAGCGCCCTGAGCCTTTAAACCATTAGTTTTGCTCACTGTGCAAGGGCCGCGTATCTCATCGCTAAGGACTTCGTTTAGCCGCCAGTCTCCAACGTCACTACCATCATCAGTCCCTTCTTTTTTTTCTTTCTTTTTTTTATAAATCTTTTTATTAACAGTGCTCATTCTTGTTGACATGTCAATCCATTGGTCACATTGCATCAGCCAAACATGCAGTAGACAGCGTAAAGAATAGTCATATTTAACCATACACTGGACATTCATAGTGAACCCCCTTATCCCAGGCCTCCCCCATTCCCCTATACCTTCTCCAATGCCCCCAGATCTTCTTCCATTTTTTGGGGTACCCCCTACTTTTGTAAATGGTCTCCTCTGCCCTCTGGCACCAATCAAGGCCCCGCTCCCATTGGTCCCACAGTGGAGGATCCGTCGCCCCCCAGGCCCTGGCAATATTCCGTTTTGCCACTCCCACCGCCATGGCCAGCCAGAGTTCCCCATATCTGGTCCAATCAGTAGGCCCCTTAATCATTAAAAGTAGCCATCTGGGCTCCCTCGGGACCGGACAGCCCACCACCTCCGCCGTTATATCTGTGACCTTGGTCCAAAAGGGGACAATCTCTGGGCACTCCCATAGTATGTGTTAGAAGGACCCTTCCCCCCCGCACCCCCGCGCGCACAAAGTAGACTGGCACCCACCCCAGGTGTACAATAGGGTACGGGAGTAGTAAACCCGGTGTAATATTTTGAGCTGCACCAGCCGGAACCGGACCCAGATCGCAATTTCTCGTGGACTCTGCAGGGCGTCCTGCCAGTCGTCGTCCTCTAAGGGGCCCAAGTCCGGCTCCCAAGTCGCCCTCAGGGACACCAAGGGATCAGGCATGTTGTTTATTAACTTGCTATAGATCCTGGACGTGGGCTTGTCAATGATGGGATCAAGAAGTAGTCGATCCTCCATCGGGGAATATTCCGGTATCGTGGAGCCCCCCGTCCCCCCCCCTCCCCCGGATACGGCGCAAGGCGTGTATGAGACGTAAGTAATGATATCACTGCGAGTCCCGCAGGTTATATTCATGCTGCAGATATTCAAATGAACGGGGCGTCCCCTTTCCACACATCCCCCAAGTAGTCAATGCCAATGAGTTGCCAGCCCCTAAAGCCCGCCAATCGAGCTACCTCGCTCAGCTGTTCCACAATCCACAGGGGGGTCCTACCCGTCAGGGATCCCATCCACCCCAGGAATATATTCGCCTCCCTCCAGCAGTGGACTACCACTCCAGTATGTGAGGGCCAATCTGCCCTTGTCCTTTTGGTGTATAACAAGGACTCGCAATTCCCGCCCGACATCACAAACCGATCCACTCTACAGGCCGGTTCCGACCTGTCTGCGTATACCCAGTCGTTAACAACCTGTAGCTGGGCCGCCCAGTAATACAATTGCACGTCAGGCAGGGCCAGCCTACCGTCGTACACTCCCCTTGTTAATTTGCGCAACGCAATCCGAGGGGCGCCTCCATCCCAGAGAAGTGTCCACACCGCCTGGGAGACACGCTTGAAGAATCCCGGCGGGATCAGATACGGTGTGTTCTGTAAGACATATAGGAGGCGGGGCAACGCCAACATTTTAAACATCTCTGCTCGACCCATCAGGGACAAAGCAGCGTGCCCCAATGGCTTACATCAGGGAGAAGGTGCGACAACTGAGGCTCAAGGTTCTTAGCCAGAAACTCTGTTTTGTTTCTGGTAATGAACAACCCCAGATACCTGAAGCCATCTCTCGCTACCACCGCAGGGCATCTGGACGGTATCAGTGGAGGAGGGCCCGAGAGGGAAAAGATAACCGATTTCGCCCAATCGATTATATAGCCCGAATAGCTCCCAAAGAGCTCGAAGAGGTGGAGTGCCTGCGCCATCGACTGGTAAGGCCTGGCCATGTATAGCACAATGTCGTCAGCGTAAAGGCTGATGCGCTCCTCCTATTCATCATTCAGCGCTAGACCCCAAAACAAGCAATCTCTTCTGAACCAATTAGCCAGAGGCTCCAGCGCTAAGGCAAACAAGAGAGGGGACAGGAGGCATCCCTGCCTCGTGCCCCGCCGGAGCTGGAAGGCTCTGGACACCGTTCCGTTAACTTGTACACGCGCTAATGGCTGTTCATACAGGAGGCGCACCCAACTGCAGAAAATTGGGCGGAAGCCCAGTCTCCGCAGAACCATGAAGAGGTATGGCCACTCAATACTGTCGAACGCCATGGATGCGTCAAGTGCCATCAATGCCGTCTGCGTGTCCCCCACACTCTCCGTCATATATCTAGTAAGCCATACAAACGTTGCAAATTACCCAGAACCCAGACTGGTCTACATGAATCAAGTCCGGTAGTAGCGGGAGCAACCTGTCTGCCAGGACCTTTGCTAACATCTTCGCCTCCACATTTATGAGAGAGATTGGACAATATGAAGAGCAACAATCAACAGTTTTGCCATCCTTGTGGATGACCACGATCATGGCCTCTCTCTGATCAGGCGGTAGCATCCCCACCTGGCGCGCCCCTAGGTACATCCTCAAAAGGGGCCCTGTGTCAATGTTCGACTGTCTCTTAAAAATCTTAATCGGGAGCCCGTTGGGGCTCAGCGCCTTCCCGGACTGCAGAGAGTTGAGCGCTGCCCCTATCTCCTGACTAGACAAGGCTGTCTCCAGGGCATCACTCTGAGACTGAGACAGAGTGGGAAGCGCAAAGTCACGCAGGAACTCCTCGCAGTCCTGCTCCGTCCTGGTACAGACCGGGGTATAGACCTTTCAAAGTGCGTCGCGAACGCCTCCGCAATGTCAGTACTAGTGGTCACGAGGGAGCCCGACTTATCCCGGACCGCCGCCACCCAGGACCGCTCTCTATCTCTGCGTTCCAACCAAGCTAGGAGCATTAGGGCTTTATCCCCGACATCATAGATACAGTGTTGCGTGGCCAGGGCAAAGGCCCTCGCCTCGCCCTCTGCTAGGGCCCTGAGCTCTTTCTGCTTAAGTGCCAGAGTATGGCGACTGTCCAGCGAGGACACAGCCTCCTCCCGTTGTTCTAGCTCAGTGATCTCATCCTCTAGCCCCCTAATCTGTAAGGATTCCTCTTTCTTTTTGGCTCCAATCAGTGCCTGTGCCTGCCCCCTCAAGACGGTCTTGTACGCCTCCCACAGTACAATGTGTGATTCTACAGACCCCTGGTTTTGCTCAAAGTAGAGCCGGGAGCCCTCTCTAAGTTTGTCGCTTATCTTGTCATCCCGCAGCTGCCATGGGTCTATCCGTGGGAACACCGCCCTATTAACGACGGGCCCCCACAAAATCGCACCCACTAGGGAATGGTCGGAGAGACCCCTCACCAGAATCTAGGGATCCGAGAAGTCTCCCAGTTGATCTGTACGTGTCAACAGGTGATCCAGTCTAGAGAAGGACCCGTGTCTGGCAAAGTAGAACGTATATTGCCTCGAGGAAGGATGATGTGTCCGCCACAAGTCACTTAGGCCAAAGGACTCCAGGAAACCCTGCAATCCCCGCTCCCCCCGGTGTCCCTGCCCCCCACCCGATCTATCGAGGTCAGCGGCTAGAACCGCATTCATGTCCCCATCCACCAGGACCGTCCCCAGGGGAAGATTAGTCAAAAAAGGAGTCAAGTCGTGCGTAAGTCGTTGAGTGTAGGCCCAGTGGGACATAACAGGAACAGAAAACGACCGTCTGTCCCTCCCACCCGCCCGCCACCGCTACCACGCACCCGAGTCATCTGTCCACGTCCCAGTAAGCACAATAGGAAAGGTCTTACGCATTAGAATGCCCACTCCCCTGGAGCCAGACATGAAGCCCGAGTGAGCAGCCATTTTGTACCCAAAGCGGTCCAACGCCTGGCATCGGTTACCCCGCAAGTGCGTCTCCTGCAGGAGAACCACATCTGGAGAATGTCGATTCAGGTGCTGCAGCACTAAGGTCCTTTAATCTTGTTGCCCAGGCCATTGACGTTCCACGTCCAAACCCTAACCTGTGACTGGGAGCCCATACTGTATTTGTGTCCCTGAAACCTACTAGACTGTGATGAACCGCCCGCCACCGCTCCCAAAGGACTGACCAATGAGCATAACAAAACCGTCCATTAGAAACAAACCCCCTCCCCACCCGCACAAACCCAACGCCCCCTCCTCCAACGCCCCCTCCCTGCATCCCTGCCTGGTGAGCCTCCAACCACCCACCAATGAAACATGCAGAGTGCCTGTCGCCCTGATACCACAACAAGACCCATATTAGAAGAAACGTGGGATCGCTGACCTAAGGAAGATGCATATGTATCATAACGGAGCACACCCCCTCATACGTAGTTTGACCCCCGGTGTCCCACCCACGACATCATACCCCCATCACCCGGCACAGCAAACAGTCCTGGCCCAAGTTCTGGAGCAGCCACAGTCAATGTCACTCGCCAAGGTCACAAAGCGAAACAGTCCTTGACCCTCTTGCCTCTCGGGATCCAGGCTGCCCGGTCGCCCACCTTTTTGCTGGAAGTAACAGAACAAACAGGGCCACATATGTAACTTAGCAAACCCCTACCATAGTCACTCCGCCTGCTGCCGTTCATCGTCTCTGAGGGTACTCTCTGCATCCGGGCTGGCCCCCCGGCCACCTCGTTCCACCTGTGTTTCCTGCCTCTTTCCGCTCCGGCCCACTGTACGCCATCCTTCCAACCAATCGGTGGCGTCCGCTGGCGTGTCGAAAAAGTAGGTCTTGTCTCCATCTAAGACCTTGAGCCGTGCAGGGAACAGCATCATATATTTCACCCCTTTATCCCAAAGCGCCCTCTTTATTCCATCAAAGGAGCGCAGCTGGCGCTGAACTTGGAGCGTGAAGTCCGGAAAAAAATGGATAATGGCATTGTCCCGGTGGAGATCCCAATGGACTCGGGCCGCTTGCAATATGGCGTCTCTATCCCTATAATTAAGGGTGCAGGCAATGATCGTGCGTGGGGGCGCTCCCCGCTTTGGCTTACCACCCAGGGCTCTGTGCACCCGCCCAACTGAAAAGAAGTTCGAGAGGCGCTTCGGCTTCAAGTGATTCAAGATGAGGTCTTCCACAAAGAAGTCCGTCGAGGCGCCCTCCATTCCCTCCGGTACGCCCACTATGCGAATGTTATTCCGCCTAGCACAGCCTTCCTGGTCCTCCAGGCGGACATACACGTCGGCTTGGTTCTTGGTGAGCACGGCCACCTGTTCCTTCAATCGCTTCGTCTTCGCCTGTAACCCGCCTATGCTGGTTTCCGTTGCTTCTACTTTTTCAGACATTTTGCGGAAGTCCGCCCGCAGGAGGTTCACCTCCTCTGTCACTGAATCAAGTTTTGGCTCCATGGTGCCCCGAAAGTCGTTAATGACCCTCATTATGTCCCTCAGTGACTGGTCCGGGCCCCCGTCGTCCTGGTCTTCATCACGGCCGCTACTTGACGCACCCTGGTCTTGGGTCATCACCACTGTGTACTTCTCTATCTGATTGGACTGGCCTGGTACACTATTCCGACCCATTCTGGGCCCTACTATCCGGAGGCACCAGGACCCCAAATGGCCAGGAAAGCCTCTCCTGAGGCAGCAGACTCCAATTCCGTGACTCCCGGTACCAGGTGGAGTGCGTGAGCCACCAATTCACTGGCCCCGTGCCCCCACGGGAACGCTGCAGGCGATTCTCTGGCCCCACAAGCTTCCCTGTCCTGTATTGGCACCTCAACCAGGCCAGGCGTGGCCGTGCCCAATGCTCAAGCGGAAGGGTCGTCGCCAGGCCCCAGGTTCCAAGGCCCCCCCCATGCCTACGTGCCGTGACCCAACTGAAAAGGTCCCAGTCTATGCACCAGAGAGGGCCCCTCCGTCTGCCAGGAGTCCACACAGTCCTAAGCCTCCAGCCAACTCTTTGCCTCACCCGCCTCTCATGCGGACCACCGTCGCAGGTCAATGCTCACTTTTCCATGTGGGCTCCCCAGCGCCCCCACCGCCACTCACCGCAGCACTCCTTGTTGTCAAAGGGCAACACTCTCGTTCCCACCAGGGCAGCAATATCGAGGATTCCAGCACTGGTGACAGTCCTCCGGGCCCGGGTGCTTGATGCGCCTCCCGGATCACTGAAAACGCCTCCGCTCCCCTCGCGCAGGCTGCCTCCACACGCCTGTTGCAGCGCTGCCGGGAGACTTCTGAGCCCCCCCGCGGCGGACGTCACTCGCCGCCGGGCTCTGCTCCAAGTTGTCCCAGAGGCTATGCCCCACATAAGCTGCCACCAAGGATGAGCCCGCAATCCTCAGAGCCGGACGTTTCACCCAAACTCCGGCGAGCCGCCGCTCAACACCGCCAGGCAGCCGCCATCTGGGAGTGATCCTGGGCGATCACTGTCGGTCTAATAACTTCGTCCTAGGGACACCCGGGGCCTCGAAAAGCACCACCACCGACAGCCAGACCGCTCCCACAGCAGCGGTCGTCCACTGCAGTCTCGGCGGTGCACGGATTGTAATGGATGTCAGGGTAAGATTTGGTCGATAGCGCAGCTCCGGGACTACGCCGCCATCTTCCTCGGCTGCTGACAACGCCCACTCATCAGTCCATTCTTGATCATGATCATCTTCTTCATCCATTGATAAGCCAGTGTGTTCCGATATGGAGAAAAATGTGTCCCCCCTTCCTGCTCCCTAGAGGATACATTACCATCCATAGAACGAATAGCAGTAGTTGTAGTAGCCTTGCACTCAGGAATATTTACAACTGGGAGAGGATACACAGGGATTTCTGTATTCTCCATTTGATAACCTACATCTCCCATAATCCCATTCACTGGGAGTCTAGACACAGGTTGCAGGATTCTGGTCCCTGAATCATCTTCATGGGTAGCAACCACTGGGCATTCCGTAACAAGCCCCTGTTGCAGAAGATGACCCTGCTCAGTCAAGGATACCTGCGTGGGCCCCCCATTTATGAAAAGAACGACCACTCGTATGGAGCCCGATAAGACTGATACATCCCCTGCTGATTGCACACCGTCAGAAGTATTTATGGGGCTCAAATGTGCTTGCTTGCTCCTCCGGATATCAGCCGATATTTTGGGTTAAGCGGTCACATTTTTTAAGAGAGCCGGTACGGTCTGCTTAGTCTCACCGCTACCTTTGGAGGCTGCCCGGTTACAATCCAAACCTCCTTCTCCGGCCGCTTCTCCCCCTCACGCTGCCTGCAGGGCTTTGACTGCATTGGTCGATTCCACTGGACTATTGGTTCGGGCTGTGATGGCGGCAGACCGAGCCCTTGCTACTGCTGTCTTGGCTGCGAGTTTCGGGGCCATACTACCACAGGAATGCTTCCAGGAGCTGCGTGTGCTAAGGAGAGCCGCGTGTTGATGAATAGCCGGTAGATACAAAACCGGTGCACGCCAAAACCTGTACGCGCTGCCAGATTCAGCGTTCGGAAAGCAGGTAATGATTCTGATCATGACACACAGGCCACTCGCCCAGTCCAATCTTGCTGTGGAGGGTATCCTGTATCTAGAACGCCTAGAGGGGGTGTGTTAGAATTGGGGGTCTCTGGTTGGCACAGGTAAGTACTTGTGACAAGCAGGGACCCTCTCCTCTAGTCATAACCCCTGCTCACCCACTAGGCGGCGTGGCGCGAGCAGTCAAGGCTAGTTCAGAGGCGATGTAAGTTAAGCATTTGTGACCACATACAGTAACCCTGTGACAACACAACAAATGGACACCACACAAGGTTTTATATAAAAAATAAGTATACTTTATATAGAATTATCACAAGACCAATAAACGACAAAAAGAATCCACAGTACTATTAAATTTCAAGAGTTCTGGGTAAAAAGGTGTAAATCAAAGTTCTGCGCGATTCGGTAGCCTTGTCCGGCTACGACGCACTGAAAGAACACAGAGTCTAACAAATCCTGCGGACCGCAGCGGTCCGGGCCCACTCAAATGTCGACAGACTCAAACACAGTACCTTTTCCTTGAGGCGGCCGGCAAGGATGTGCGAGCCGGTTCCGGTGTTCGTCGTGGTGTAGAAAAAGAAAGCGTTGCAGGTCATGGTGTCCCTTCCGTCGCGATGCTGGCTACGGCTCGTTGACGGCGTCGGTGAGCTCAGAGCTTGGGTTGTTCGGGGCGGACGTTGCTCGTTGCGGTGCTTCCAGCTTTACGGTGCGGCATTCGAGCCGGAGTTCGGGAGCTGGCGTCGGTCAGTCCGGACAGCGATGCGAGTAGGGCTGTGCGTTGCGAAGTGTGCGAGGCGGTGCCCAACTCCGGTGCGGTCACAGGACTCGAAGTCAGCAGCAGTGACAGCGTCGGTCAGACCAGTTCGATTCGGTGTAGCGAGGCGTTGCACGTTGCGGTGTCCTTCCAGTCGCGGTGCAGGCTACGGTTCGTTGACGGCGTTGAGACGGAGTCGGTGAGCCCAGAGCTTGCGTTGTTCGAAGCGGGCATTGCTCAGTGCGCTGCCAACAGGACACCGGGCCGGTCGTGAGAGTCGGTCACAGCTCCCTGCCTCTGTAGCCACTGGAGCAGTAGCAATTCACAAAGGCTGGTGAAGTCCACTGGTCCTGGGACTTCGGTCAGGGGGCAAGCTCTCTTCCAAGCCCTTGGAGATCTTTTTAGCACAAATTGAAAGCAAAAGTAAAATCCACAAAGTCCTTTCTCCTCTCTAGGCAGCCAGGCAACCACTGCGGCCAATCCCCCAAGCAGCACTTCAGCTTGGGAATAGTCTCTCCTCAGTTTCTTCAGGTTCCTTCTCCTCAGCAGAGGTTTCTTCTTGTCAGTTCCAGGAGTGATCTAATTTCATGGGCTCAGGGTCCCAATACTTATACCCCAAAATCCTTTTTTTCTCTGAGGGGAGAGGGGCCTGTGCCCAGTTCAAGCCAGTTCTTCAGCACTCTGTTTACCAGACTTCTCCTTTCCTTTCATAGCACAGGGCAGGCACATCAGACGCCCCACAGGAGGTGGAGCCAGCATTGTGGAAGGCAAGTACAGGCCGGGAGCACTTTGTTGACAGTCTTCCTTCTCTTCTTTCGGTGTGCAGGGCAGAGACATCAGACGCACCACAGGGGGTGGAGCCAGCACTGTGGGGGGGGGGGGGGCGGGCACAGCCCTATTCAGGTCCCAGGTGCAACTCCTCCCTCCCATCTGGTTCAGATCTCCCTATTCACCACCGGGCTGCCCCAGCCTGTCTCCTGGAATTCCCCAGTCCTGTCACACACAAACCCATACAAGGAATACACAACCTCGTAGAGGCGGGCTTAAATGGTTAGGCAAGCAAATACCTACTTTCTAAAAGTGGTATTTGCATACACAGAATATTAAAATAAACTTTACTAAAAGATGTATTTTATTATTCTGAGTCCAGGCATACTAAACTCGAATTTCTACTGTGTTCTCTGAGTCTGCTAGGATTATAAATATGTAACAATCCAGCAGCCCATTCTAGCCTATGGAGAACAGGTAGCCTTGCAATAGTGAAAAACGAAAATGGCTGTAATTCACTATGAGGACATGCCACACACATCAGGGCTTGTTCTACCTTATACTTACAATACACCCTGCCCTTGGGCCTACCATAGGGGTGACTAATATGAAGAAAAGGGAAGGTTTAGGGACTGGTAAGTGGGTGCACTTGCCCAGTCAGCATGACAGTACCAGACTGCACGCAGGCTCTGCAATGACAGACCTTAGACACATTTTACAAGGCTGCTTCTGTGGGTGGCACAACCACTGCTGCAAGCCCACTAGCAGCATTTGGATTTACACGCCCTGGGCACACTAAGTGCACTGTACCAGGGTCTGAAAAGTAAACCAAATATCCAATCATGGAACCACTAATCAATACATCAATATACAGTAGGGAGCACTCGCACTGTGGCACTGGACAGCAGTGGCACAGTGCCCAAAGCATCTAACACCAGAAAATCACATGAGGCAACAGCAAAAATGGAAGGGAGACAGACGCAAATGGTGCCAGGTCTAACACTGTGATTCATCCAGGTGAGAAACGCCAGCTCAGTCGACTGAGCACTCGGCCGCCCATTCAGTATGCCTAAATATCTAACTAAGGAGTCACACCACTGCATTGGGAATTCTGGCACAAACTTTGGTGTACTACTCGTCAGGGAAAAAATAATCACGGACTTGGACCAATTTTTAGTTATCCTAGCTAATCCCCCAAATCATATGAATTCCCTCAGAATACATGCAAGGTTTGCCTCAGGATCACAAAAATATAAAGTCATATTGTTCACATGCAGGGATATCAGTACTAAAGTATACAAAAAAGTGCTGGGTGAAATGCTTGAATTAATCTCTGCCACTGGTAATTACTTAGGGTGGCATCCCAATCCATAGTTATTTTGCATACCATATCACCTCCGTTCAGGACCAGCTACATGCAAGTCAGTCTTGACCCTGCTCCAATAAGAACAGCCAGCCCGAAATGCAAAGCTAGGTCCTCCCTGAACCGGAACACTAGCAATCCAGGACTGGTTTCCCCCTCATTAGGGGCTCATCATCCAGTTACAACTTGGTTTCATTGACACAGTGTGCACGGGACCCACATCTGGGCCGACCTTTCGCACTTAGGGTGACACGCCCAAGTACACAAAAAAGTGATGGATGGAATACTTGAATTAATCTCAGCCACTGGTAATTACTCGGGCCATATCCCAATTCATTGTTATTTTGCACAACATGCCACCTCAGTTTGTACTCAGCTGCATTGGAACAATCCATCCCGAGATGTCAAGTCAACTCCTCCCTGAACCGGAGCATAAGCAAGATATCAGTACTGGTTGTGACATATATCTTAATTACACTGTGAGTATTGCTGCCGCAGCCTCGAAACTAAGGGCTCCAGAATAAGAACAAAAACAAATTGGGATACCAGACATCCTTGATGAGCTTCCAGTCTTATCTGCTTAGGATCTGAGACTGCTCTGTATAACTTGATACACGTTGTAGGGTTAGAGTACAGGGTTTGCATCCAGTCACTAAAAAACATAGGAAACCTCATACTTCTCAGGATATGGAACACTCAGGGCCATTGTACAGAGTTGAACGCCTATGTGTCATCCAGTAGCACTGCTGCAGGATGTGTATGTGGGTCAATCTGATGCAATAACGCAAATAACATACATAAATTATGCTGCCTTGAGTGGCCAGGTACAACGCGTGCCTAATCCAGCAAAGGCAGCTCAGGTATAGATGGAAGAGGGTGGCTCACCAGTAGTCTGGCCAATATCTTGGCACCGTCATTAAAAAGGGAAAGAGGCTGATATAAACATGGCCTTCTGCATAGTTGGGGGGGGGGGGGGGAGAATGGAGGCAATGACTTTTCATATACCCTTAATAAATGAGTGGCCAGTGGATCACCATACTCTTTGTAAAATTTGGTAGGCAGTCCATCAGGCCTGTATGCTTTGCCTGATGGAAGATTCCTGATCACCATCATTATTTCCTCCACTGTAATGGGCTGATTTAGGTATTCGTGTTGAGCGTCATTCATCCAACCCAGCGTAATGCCATCCAAATATTGTGCTAGGAAGTTGTTACATGCTTATGTGAATTCATATGTGTGTGCATCATTAACAACATACAGAATATGGGTTTACACTTGATTACATATGTACCCTCTGATATAGTACTATTGTCTTAAAACAAATTTCCTATGATGTGTGAAAGTGTGTTTTCCAAACCTTTATTAATTAGGCCTCAATTTTGGCCTAGCAGCTGCCTTGTTCCAAAGGGATGTCTCTCTTGTCTTTGTCTTGTCTTTGTCCTTCCATTAGGTCACTGTACCCTATTCATTCATAAAAGCCTGTTGTTGTTCATGTATCTAGTTTGTTCCACCATCTCTGGATAGTAGTAGCATAGGGTAGGAAGAATCAGTATTCATGTAGTAAGATATTGTTTACAGGTTAAAGCAGTATGACGCTCATTAAAACTGGGCTCTGATTTGCTGAAAATGTAACACATTTGGGGCCAGATGTAGGTGGCTAAATACCGGTCAGTAACGCCAAAATTCGTTAAATTTCTGCATCAGACGCCCCACAGGAGGTGGAGCCAGCATTGTGGAAGGCAAGTACAGGCCGGGAGCACTTTGTTGACAGTCTTCCTTCTCTTCTTTCAGTGTGCAGGGCAGAGACATCAGACGCACCACAGGGGGTGGAGCCAGCACTGTGGGGGGGGGGCGGGCACAGCCCTATTCAGGTCCCAGGTGCAACTCCTCCCTCCCATCTGGTTCAGATCTCCCTATTCACCACCGGGCTGCCCCAGCCTGTCTCCTGGAATTCCCCAGTCCTGTCACACACAAACCCATACAAGGAATACACAACCTCGTAGAGGCGGGCTTAAATGGTTAGGCAAGCAAATACCTACTTTCTAAAAGTGGTATTTGCATACACAGAATATTAAAATAAACTTTACTAAAAGATGTATTTTATTATTCTGAGTCCAGGCATACTAAACTCGAATTTCTACTGTGTTCTCTGAGTCTGCTAGGATTATAAATATGTAACAATCCAGCAGCCCATTCTAGCCTATGGAGAACAGGTAGCCTTGCAATAGTGAAAAACGAAAATGGCTGTAATTCACTATGAGGACATGCCACACACATCAGGGCTTGTTCTACCTTATACTTACAATACACCCTGCCCTTGGGCCTACCATAGGGGTGACTAATATGAAGAAAAGGGAAGGTTTAGGGACTGGTAAGTGGGTGCACTTGCCCAGTCAGCATGACAGTACCAGACTGCACGCAGGCTCTGCAATGACAGACCTTAGACACATTTTACAAGGCTGCTTCTGTGGGTGGCACAACCACTGCTGCAAGCCCACTAGCAGCATTTGGATTTACACGCCCTGGGCACACTAAGTGCACTGTACCAGGGTCTGAAAAGTAAACCAAATATCCAATCATGGAACCACTAATCAATACATCAATATACAGTAGGGAGCACTCGCACTGTGGCACTGGACAGCAGTGGCACAGTGCCCAAAGCATCTAACACCAGAAAATCACATGAGGCAACAGCAAAAATGGAAGGGAGACAGACGCAAATGGTGCCAGGTCTAACACTGTGATTCATCCAGGTGAGAAACGCCAGCTCAGTCGACTGAGCACTCGGCCGCCCATTCAGTATGCCTAAATATCTAACTAAGGAGTCACACCACTGCATTGGGAATTCTGGCACAAACTTTGGTGTACTACTCGTCAGGGAAAAAATAATCACGGACTTGGACCAATTTTTAGTTATCCTAGCTAATCCCCCAAATCATATGAATTCCCTCAGAATACATGCAAGGTTTGCCTCAGGATCACAAAAATATAAAGTCATATTGTTCACATGCAGGGATATCAGTACTAAAGTATACAAAAAAGTGCTGGGTGAAATGCTTGAATTAATCTCTGCCACTGGTAATTACTTAGGGTGGCATCCCAATCCATAGTTATTTTGCATACCATATCACCTCCGTTCAGGACCAGCTACATGCAAGTCAGTCTTGACCCTGCTCCAATAAGAACAGCCAGCCCGAAATGCAAAGCTAGGTCCTCCCTGAACCGGAACACTAGCAATCCAGGACTGGTTTCCCCCTCATTAGGGGCTCATCATCCAGTTACAACTTGGTTTCATTGACACAGTGTGCACGGGACCCACATCTGGGCCGACCTTTCGCACTTAGGGTGACACACCCAAGTACACAAAAAAGTGATGGATGGAATACTTGAATTAATCTCAGCCACTGGTAATTACTCGGGCCATATCCCAATTCATTGTTATTTTGCACAACATGCCACCTCAGTTTGTACTCAGCTGCATTGGAACAATCCATCCCGAGATGTCAAGTCAACTCCTCCCTGAACCGGAACATAAGCAAGATATCAGTACTGGTTGTGACATATATCTTAATTACACTGTGAGTATTGCTGCCGCAGCCTCGAAACTAAGGGCTCCAGAATAAGAACAAAAACAAATTGGGATACCAGACATCCTTGATGAGCTTCCAGTCTTATCTGCTTAGGATCTGAGACTACTCTGTATAACTTGATACACGTTGTAGGGTTAGAGTACAGGGTTTGCATCCAGTCACTAAAAAACATAGGAAACCTCATACTTCTCAGGATATGGAACACTCAGGGCCATTGTACAGAGTTGAACGCCTATGTGCCATCCAGTAGCACTGCTGCAGGATGTGTATGTGGGTCAATCTGATGCAATAACGCAAATAACATACATAAATTATGCTGCCTTGAGTGGCCAGGTACAACGCGTGCCTAATCCAGCAAAGGCAGCTCAGGTATAGATGGAAGAGGGTGGCTCACCAGTAGTCTGGCCAATATCTTGGCACCGTCATTAAAAAGGGAAAGAGGCTGATATAAACATGGCCTTCTGCATAGTTGGGGGGGGGGGGGGAGAATGGAGGCAATGACTTTTCATATACCCTTAATAAATGAGTGGCCAGTGGATCACCATACTCTTTGTAAAATTTGGTAGGCAGTCCATCAGGCCTGTATGCTTTGCCTGATGGAAGATTTCTGATCACCATCATTATTTCCTCCACTGTAATGGGCTGATTTAGGTATTCGTGTTGAGCGTCATTCATCCAACCCAGCGTAATGCCATCCAAATATTGTGCTAGGAAGTTGTTACATGCTTATGTGAATTCATATGTGTGTGCATCATTAACAACATACAGAATATGGGTTTACACTTGATTACATATGTACCCTCTGATATAGTACTATTGTCTTAAAACAAATTTCCTATGATGTGTGAAAGTGTGTTTTCCAAACCTTTATTAATTAGGCCTCAATTTTGGCCTAGCAGCTGCCTTGTTCCAAAGGGATGTCTCTCTTGTCTTTGTCTTGTCTTTGTCCTTCCATTAGGTCACTGTACCCTATTCATTCATAAAAGCCTGTTGTTGTTCATGTATCTAGTTTGTTCCACCATCTCTGGATAGTAGTAGCATAGGGTAGGAAGAATCAGTATTCATGTAGTAAGATATTGTTTACAGGTTAAAGCAGTATGACGCTCATTAAAACTGGGCTCTGATTTGCTGAAAATGTAACACATTTGGGGCCAGATGTAGGTGGCTAAATACCGGTCAGTAACGCCAAAATTCGTTAAATTTCTGCGTTACTGACCGGTATTTAGCCATGTGCAATGTAGGTAACACCAAACGCAATCGCAAATAAGGAATCGGTAAAAATAAGGGAAACCAGTTACCGATTCCTTAATTTGCGATTAGCAGACAGCGAAACCACTAACTACCGAATCGGTAAATAAGAAATCCTTAAATAATCGCAAATCCGATGTACAAAAAATCGGTAATACCGAATTTTCAAATTTTTGGTATTTAGGAGTCGCTAATTACCACTGACTCAAAGCAGGTGATAATCAGGTGCACTGCATTTAAACAGCCCCAAAATGCAACAGTGTGAACACAATGGCGGCCCTCTACGTAATTGCAAGGCGGCTACGTTTGTGAGCAGCAGGATTGAGGATCTGGAGACGGGAGGAGCGCGTGTACAGACTGCGCGTTACATTGTTCCAAATGACTGAGGATGAAATCCATGAGAGGTACAGGCTACACCCCCAAACCATCCTAGACCTGATACAGGACCTGCACCCACTCCAGGAGCATCAGACACCAAGGGCACACGCCATACCAACACATGTTCAAGTGCTCTGTAGCCTGCACCTACTTGCATCAGGAAGTTACCAGGGGGTGATAGCTGTGGCAGGTGGTGTGTCACAGAGTTGCCTGTCCCGTTTCTTCAACTCTTTCTTGGATGCCATGAAGCAAAGAATGCATCACTACATACGCTTCCCCAGCACACGGGCGGAACTGCAGAAGCCAAAGCTGGATTTCTACCAAAAGGCACAGTTCCCACATGTAATAGAGTGCATTGATGGGACACACATGCCAATCTGCCCACCTGCAGCTACAGATTACATATACCGCAACCAGAAATCTACGCATTCCATCAACGTGCAGGTGATATGCTATGCGGACCACATCATCACTGACATTATGGCCTAATTTCCAGGGAGTACCCATGACTCCTACATATTCAGGAACAGTGGGATCTGCACACGTCTGGCTGAGGGTGAATTTAGAGAAGGATACTTGCTAGGTAAATCAATTTGACACACCCTGATGTATACCTTGGATGAATGTGTTGTTGACTCTTATTAATGGCACTTCCTTTTCCACTTAGGTGACAGCGCATATGTCGTGTGGGCATTTATCCTAACTCCATACCTCAACCATTCCACCCCAAGTGAGAGAAGATACAATGTGGCACATAAAAGCACGCGCAACATTGTGGAGCGCACCTTTGGACTTTTAAAAAGCAGGTTCCGTTGCCTCCACAAAAGTGGAGGTGCACGTCCGTACCGTCCCATAATCTAATGCAAAATAATAGTAACATGTGCCATGCTGCATAACCTTGCCACAAAGAAAGGAACACCAGTGGAACTAACTGGCTCTGAGGACGAGGGTGAGGACTGTCCACAGCCAGAGCCCAACGCAGCAGGTGTGGCAGCAGCACCAGATGGGAGACACAGATGGGCTGATATAACACGCAACTATTTCTGAGTAAGTAAGGAGACACAGCCAGTTACTGTAAGTGTGTGACGGTGTTTAATTAGCATAGCACACCACGACAACATGAAGGGCGCCACATGCCAGGCCTAATTTAAATGCAGTTTCCAAAACCAAAACGGGTTACATCACCCATTTCGGTAAACCATGTGATGGCTGGCAATACTTCCTGCGCCCACGCGCAGCACTGATGCTTTCCTTGGCCTCACTGGCAGTCTGTCCTGTGGCAGCGCTGTGCCGTTCGCTGTGCCTCCTGGACTCTGTGATGGGGGCGTGATGCTACTGTGGCTAGTAGCCTCTTCACTATTCCCCCCATCACCTGTAGTGGCTACCTGATTGGTCTGTAGCACTTCTAGTGCACTGGTCACTGTGACCAGCCCCCTTGCCACATCACGGTTGCAGTGGGCCATCTCCTCCTGCATGGCCACCGAGCGCCTGCAGAGCAGAGAGGTGGCACTGGAGAGGCTGTTCACCACCTTGGTGTAGTTATCAACTTTCTGCCGCTCTCTGCGCCAAACAGTTCTCATCCAATTTGCTGCACAGCAGCCTCACTGCCTCAGGCATGTCCCTCATGCCCTCAGCTACAGTATTGTTCATGGAACAGATGCCCTTCTATATTCACAGCATGTGCTCATTCATCTGTACCATCTGCCGCTGGACTGACCTTATTGCTTTGCCTTGCAGGCGCTGCACCTTGAGCATGTTCCCCTCAAGACCGGCAAACACACTCTCAACCTCGCCCTGTGAAGCTCGACTGGCTGCCCTTGCCCTGCGGCATCTGGCACATGTGTGGGCGCGCTCTGTGGGGGACTGTGAGCCTGCACCATTGGCATCCTCAGCCACCGTGGACTGTTGTCCTCCCATGCTGTCCTCCTTGGACACCTCCATCTGCTGGAGGCTGGTCACTGCATGCCTCCTGGCTCGCGGTGCTGGTGGCGTTGATGGTGGCGGTGGTGATGCTGGTGATGGTGGTGATGGTGATGTTGGTGATGGTGGTGGTGGTGATGGTGGTGGTGGGGTGGTGTGCCCTGCAGGCGACAGGACCTCCTCCTCCTGTGTCCTCTCTGTCCTGGGTGTCTTTCCTTTGCTCCCCTCTGCAACCCTGCGCGATGGCTCGCCTGTGAAGACAGAATGTACATTTGCTCACTTATCTGGCAGCATTTGCATAATAATAAATGTCATG
Source organism: Lissotriton helveticus (assembly GCF_964261635.1). Classification (NCBI taxonomy): domain Eukaryota; kingdom Metazoa; phylum Chordata; class Amphibia; order Caudata; family Salamandridae; genus Lissotriton; species Lissotriton helveticus. Next base: position 1,404,679,185 of record NC_136057.1, on the reverse strand, counting down.
CCTGCCAATAAAACGAACTGTCCTCTGCTTGCTAATTGCTGATGTGTGTCACATGCCTTTGGGTTCAGTGGACTGTCTGTTCTGACATGTGTTACTTCTGCCTACATCTCCCATAATGCATTGCTGGTTTTAAGTAAAACATGTACTGGAGAGGGATTCACAATGACTCATTGGGGATTGGGGTTAGGGAGTGGGGGGCACTGCATGCATCTTACCTTGTTTGTTGCCAGCTCTGGCTGAGCTGTCTGCATCCCCAATCCCACTCACACTCTCCGGCTGGAGGGTGGACTCGACCAGGAGATCCAGGGCAGTTGGTGCAGGTGCTGTGTTTCTCCCTCTACCTGTAAGGTTGGCTTGCTTCTTTCTCCCTGCCAGCCTCTCCTTTGCACGCTTCCTCAGGTCATACCAGCGTTTTTTGAGTTCCTCAATGGAGCGCTGGGTTACTTCAATGGCATTGATCTTTTCTTAGATGTTCAGCCATATCTGCCTCTTCTGGGATTCAGGCACGTGCAGAGACTGTTTGCCAAAAAGTTTATTGTGGTCCTTTGTGACTTCCTCAATAAGGACCTCCAGCTCTCTCTCACTGAATTTATGCTTTCTTTTGCGTTCAGCTGCCTACTTCTCCCTCTCCAGGTTGGCCGTATTTGCTCAGTGTTGTCAGCAAAAAAGTTGGAAGGGTTGCTCCTGGCTTGTTTGTTGTGCTCCCTGCCTCTCAAACAGCTTCAGGATCAGTGCAACTGCATGGGTTTGGCCACTTCCTGGTTGTGAGGTAATGAGGGAGCACAGGATTGGATGATTCGACAATTACCGATTTTTTTAAATTACCGATTTGCTTATTACCGAATCGGTATTAAAGAATCGGTGATACCGATTGGGTAATGGGGAATCAGTAATTATATTTACTGATTCATTCCGAATCGCAAATTGTTACAGATTATTACCGAATCGGTAATTTTTTTAAAATACCGAGTTCTTAATAGTGAGTCGGTAAAATTCACTATTAAGGAATCAGTATTTCAGGATTACCTACATCTGGCCCTTGATCATATCACAGTGAATCAACAGTTTTATTAATTTCATATGCGAAAATAATTTCAATCAAGCAAGATTCATAAAGCGCTGCTATTCACCCTCAAGGCTGTCTAGGCGCTGAGAGCCAAGCTGCTCTGGGGAAATCAGTTGAACAAGTAGGTCTTGAATCCCCTTCTGAATTCCTGATGAGAAGGAGTAGCACGGAGATGGAGGGTGTTCAAGGACTTCGCGGCGAGGTAGGAGAAGGAGTGTTCTCCACTGTTGCTTCAATTGATGCGGGAGGATTGAGCGAGGGAGGCGGAGCACAGGTGTCTGGAGGGTTGGTGGAAGCTCAGATGGTGGTTGATGTGTGCTGGTCCTTGATTTGCAGGGTTTTGTGGGCGTGGGACAGCATCTTGAATTGCCATTGCCTGTTGACTGGGAGCCAGTGATGCTTCTTTAGAAGAGGTGTGAGAGGCTGGCCTGGTATATGATGTCTACTAATGTAAGTGGGCACCCTGCACCAGTCCAGACAACTCTTATGGTGATTTAAGAGGTCTTTGACAACTTAGAAAGCTCTCTAAGTGGTAGCTGTGGAGAGCAGCCTTCAGGCTTATTCCAGAAGGAGTGTAAAGCAACTTGTTTTACCAGAATGCCATTTAATATGTGTAGAATAAATGAAAAAGAACTCTAGAAGGTATTTATAAAAATATGTATTTCATTTATAATGCTCTCTAACACGATTAGATATCTCCTACGCGGAGATAACCACAATGCACACAATACTTTGCATAGAAATCCAGTAAATAGCACAGAATACACAGTGTACCCCAGGGGGCTCAAACCATATACTAAGAAAGTGGTATAAAAACCATGACTCATGTCAAGAAAATGTCTAGAGGACATAGACGTGCTGGGGATCCAAGGAACCAAGGTATCAAGAAGAACTAGCTCACACTCTAGAAGCTAGATGTTCATGTTTGGAAAAACATGTGTTTTTTATGAAAACCCTCACCCACCAACCTAGTTGGTGGCATGCTTCATCATTGGGCCCACCCAAGGTGCCGAGTGCACCTCAGGTGTGCTTCGACGCCTGATCTACAGTGGAGCTGGTTTTAAGTGTGGTGGGTGTGAAGTGATGCTACTAAGGTGAGTTTAAAACTGTTCAAAAGGGTCCCTTTGGATAAAGGTCAGTATTTAATGATGGGTCCTCTGGCAGTGCTTATAAACGGGGGTGGATATGTGTATAGGTTAAATTATGTCTCTAATATCCAATCAGGTCAGGTGTACATGTTTCAGACAGACTGCGACGTATGCTGGCTTTCGTCAGGACCTATGTGTTGGTATGTAAGTGCAGGTCGTGATGGTCAGAGGTAGTTGTGGTGACCAGAAGTGTCGCACTCACTAAGGTGCGTTGAAACGGAGGAGATTTCCTCCTGTTGTTCCTTAAAATGATGAGATTTCCGTCAAGAGCAACATGAATTCCGCGGGGGCAGGACCTATAGTCACACTTTCGCCAAAGTCGTCTGCTCGCTTCCCGTACCTACTGCGGAATCTCGAGCAGCAGCCGCTGGATTATGCAAGGGGACACCAAATGTGCTCCTAATGCAGACTGAGTGGTGCTGGCATGCCCACTCACCCCCCACCCCCCCATACACTAAATCCTGTCTGGGAGGTGGGCACATCTCCCTGTGACAGGATACCTATTGTTCTGGCTTCCCCTGCTCGAGCTTAGCTCAGCAGCAGGGGGGCAGAATCGTGTCTCTGGTCGGCAGCAACTATGTTGTTCTGTCGGGTCTAGAAGACTGGTACTGGGAGCACCGAGAGCCTAACTGAGGGCTCTTCCAGTGCTTGGAATAATACCTCCCACACCATTCACACCTTCAGTATTGATAAGGCCTGCTGTAGGGATGACTTATAGGTTTTAAGTGCAGTGACCCTAGATATAGGAAACCTATATCTTTCATAAGTGGTGCAAGCTTATACAGGCTGCAATGGCAGACCTGTAGTTACAGTTTGAATGGTCTCCCATGGGTGGTATAATACATGCTTCAACCCATAGGGGACCTCTGGGGTGCCTATGCCCTGGGTACCTTAATACCATATACAAGGGACTGATAAGGGTACCCCAGTATCCAATCTGGGATGTACCTAAGTACTTAACATAACAATTTAACGGAGAAAGTAGAGAGACTGGGGTCATTTTTTTTTTCATTTTTTTTTTATTTTGATATTTTAAGACCTTTATTATTCAGCATGAGTGTTACACAGCGTTCCGCTTACAACCCATCCGGGCCAGCCGCATACATGTTGAATTGCTTCATAGGCATTTAATGAACACAGCCTCAAGGCCGACAACCCTGAGGTACGGCGGCATAAAACGTTCTATTTCAACACTGTACAATCATATAAACCTTTGGTGATGTAGAGGTATGGGTCTGTAGAGGTTTCTGTTTTTTAATATGTGAACCCGTAGTTATAGGGCCATGCCAGCACTCATCAATGCCTCCAGGCGGATTATGGCCCGCTTTGACACACGTAGGTCATGGGGAGGAGTGTCAGGTGAATTCACCTCCCAAGAGGGCGCGGGGTAGTAATAGTGAGGGATGAGGCTATTCAGCATCCTAAGTGTGTCGGTGAGCGAATATCTATACAGCTCATCCACTCTGATGAGAGTGTCTGGTGTTTGTACCGGTGTTCAGGTAGGATCGCTTCGGCCATGACTGCTACTCTCGAAGGTCCCATGGTGTAGCGCGTGCATCATCCAATTTGGAGGAGCCTGGTCCAAAGGGAAATGGGACCAGTATATCAATGAACTTTAAAACAATAACATGGAAAATATATGCTAAAGGGGGGGGGGGATGGAGGTAGAGATTGCCATGGGTTTACGGAGGGAAATGTGGTGCCAATGCATCGGTAGTGGTCCAGTGGGCGGGTGGGCAAGAGACTATGGCGGGCCTGTATGTCAAATACTCAAGGGGGGATCCCCGTCATAGGGGTGTGTTAGGTGTGGTAATACAGTATTGTGCGTGAGGCAGTCGGTGGCAGGACCCCCAGCAATGGTTGGACGTGTGGGGACGTGGGCGCGGGAGGGGCAACACACTCGCCAGTGCGGGACAGCCAGATTTGTAGCGTATGGTGATCCAGACATGGGGGTCATGTAGGCAGCGAGCAGTATGGTATATGTGAAGGTGTAACTATGCGGGGATGCCAGGGAAGGGGGGAGAAGGAAGGTCATATGAGTAGGGGAGTCCGTTGGGTGCGGATGTCCCTCATGGTGTCCACTGTAGGGAGGGGAAGGGGGGCAGCATAAATCTCATTACGTGATCCCCTGTTCCACACATTTCTGCTGAAAGGATTGAAGGATGTCATCCCAGTATTGTGCAATCAGAAATTTCCTAAGGCCCGCTGTCTCTGCTCGCCGCAGGACAGTGCTCTCCGCTCGCGCCCAGTTTGTGAGCGATAGGCACCAGTGTCGGATGTGGGGGGGTGTGTCAGACTTCCACCGCTTGGTAAGCAGTCGCTTGGCCGTGATCAGGCCGAGATTCCAGTACCGGGCTGGGACCTTATTCAGCCGTGTGCGTTTGTACAATCCCTATATGCAGGCCTCCCAAGTCCTCGGCACTCGTTCTTTAGTGCAATGCGTAAGCAGTGTGGTCACCCCATCCCAGTACTGTTGAAGGGCAGGACAGAGCCAGAGCATGTGGAGGAGGTCCGCTCCCACCAAGGAGCAGTGGCTGCAGGCAGTATCCGCGACCAAAAAATACCTATTTATTTTGTCCGGGGTGAGGTATGCACGGTGTAGTATGTAGAGCTGTATAATTTTGAAGCAAGCGTTACGTGGGACGTTAACTGGGCCAGCCAGGACCATCGCCCATTCCTTATCTGTCCAATCCCTCCCCCTGTCCGTCGCCCATTTCTCTCTCAGTTGCACAGTGGCGGGATGAGTATGAAGAAGGAGAGCTTGTGCTAGCCAGTGTATTATGTGCGTGCCATTACTCATAACATGGAGATATTGTATAAAATGGTGCATGGGCAACTCGTTAGATATGTCGCCCCAGGCGGCAGTCAGCGTGTGGGTGAGGGACGCGTGTAACAAGAACTGCCCAGCTGGAAGAGATGCATCTTCTACAAGATTGGTGAGGGGGAGGAGGGCGCCATCAGAGTACAGGTCCCCTAGTGTTTCCACTCCCGCAGTGGTCCAGCTGTCAAGCTTCACAGCCGTCAGAGTCCCCGCTGCAGTCGGGGTGCCCAGTAGAGGGAGTATCGGGGCATATGGTACCGTCTCCCGGGTTAGGCGCAGGCAGCGGAGGAAACATCTGCGCGCCACCGCAAGATACAGTTGTGAAGGGCGGGGAGTCTGGGTCAGAGGGTGAAACAGGACTTGGATCTGTAACTGGGACCAGACAGCGGTGTCCGTGGCGGTGTCCCCCAAGTTCTTACCACCTAGCCATCCTGACACCCATTGCATTTGTGCCGCCAGATAATATAGCTCCATGTTGGGAACAGCCAGTCCTCCCGTTTCAGTAGGCATATAATGTTTCGCCAGCGCAATGCGCGGTCGGCCCTTATTCCAGATCAGGTCACGCAGTAGGACCTCAAGGTCACGAAACACTCGGTTGGGGACATAGGATGGAATATTGGCAAAGTAGTACAGTAGCCGTGGCAGGACTATCATTTTTGTTAGGGCTACGCGGCTGGGAACGTTCAGTGGCAATGTTTTCCAGAACCCAACTTGCGATCGGATGGATGCGATCGCTCGCATCAGGTTCCCCTCCAAAATATCTGCAGGGTCGCGGTAAATGTGAATCCCAAGATATCTGAATGTCGTGGGATACCTCTGTAGTCTCTCGCCACCGATGCGTATCTCGCTCTCGGGAGCATTCGGGTCAAAGGAGTAAGCCCCTGATTTGGCCCAATTCACTTTCAAACCCGACATTTCCTCAAAGGTGCAGAAGATGTCAGTTAGGGACGTCGGAACATCACTCAGGTCTTTGATATAGAGGAGGAGATCGTCCGCATATAATGACACCGCATGCAGGCCATCCGCCATCGGTATACCCCACTCCACCCCTCGGGACCTGAGCGTTGCAGCCAGGGGTTCCACAGCTAAGGCGAACAGTAAGGGCGACAGGGGGCAGCCCTGTCTGGTGCCCCTTTGTACACGTATTGGGTCAGAAAGCAGTGCACCAGTGCGGACGCGGACCGTGGGTCTGCGGTACAAGAGGCCAACCATGGTCTCATAGTCGTCCCCTAACTCAAATTTGTCCATGACTGCTCAGAGGTAAGGCATTCCACCGAGTCAAACGCTTTCTCCAGGTCTAGTACCAGGCACCCGGCGCGCGGCCATCGACTTGTGGCGTACTCTTGTATGCGGAAGAGACGGCAGATGTTATGGGACATGTGGCGCGTCGGCACAAACCCGTTCTGGTCGTGGTGTACCAGTGCGGGTACCATAGGGGCTAGTCGTCGGGCAAGCGTGGAAGCGAGGATTTTATAGTCCGTGTTGAGGAGGGCTAAAGGACGGTAGGATCCCATGCGTTCGCCATCTCTGCCGGGCTTGAGCAGAGATACAAGGGTAGCTTCATCAAGTGTCGGGGGCAGGGAGAAGTCGTCCATGGCCGCAGTGTACATTTTCACCAGGTGGATGATAAGGATGTCCGAGGCGGCCTTGTAGAATTTGGCTGGCAAGTCATCCGGGCCCGGAGACCTGCTGTTTGTGAGATTGAAAATGGTGTCGCGGAGTTCCTAGGGGTCCAGAGGTGCTCCAAGGTCATCCTGTTGCGCAGCCATTAGGGTAGGGAGTTGCAAGGGCGAGAGATATTCGGCTATGTCAGATGGTGGGACACGCAGTCGGGAACGATACAGCCCGAGTAGTGACCAGTAAATGCCTCGTGTATTTGGCGCTGGGTGTAAAGTGAACCACCCCCCTCTGCCTGTATTGCTGAGATGGGGGCCGAACGATCCTCCCGTGCAATCAGCCAAGTCAACAGCTTGCCAGGCCTATCACCCTGTCGATGCATGCGGGCAGAGTGCGCCGCGAAGTTAATGTTACGTAAGCGTTCCAAGAGGCGACCATGTTCCGCCGTGGCCTCGGACAGTCGAGTGCCAGCATCCCCCTCCGCCGCGCGCTCAAGTTCTAGCAGCTCGGTTTCCAGTCGCGTCAGATCGTTTTCAAGCTGTCGCCGCATGTGCCCCTGTGTACCCAGACATATTCCCCGGGTTACCACTTTGAATGCGTCCCATTCAGTCTGGGGGGAGGACGCCGTGCCAGCATTGAGCTCGAAGTATTGAGCCGTCTGTGTGAGTAGAGAGTCACGGAAGGTCGCGTCTAGTAAGAGGTCCGGTTGGAGGCGCCTGTAGTAAATAGCTGGGAGACTTCAGGTGTAGTAGAGCAGGTTTATTGTAAGAGAGATACAGCAGGCATCTTCAATACAAGCTGGCCAGGCACAAACTGCCTCCACCTAGAACACTAGGAAGAGCCAGAGCCATCCACATTCTGGAATGTATGACACAGGTAAGATACAGAGTAAAACATAGAAATAAAGGTAGGATAAATGTACAACAGTGCCAAGTGGGGATAGGCGGGTGGGGGTTTTCCCAAACAATTGTCAGTGTGTGGGGGTTATGATCTGAGTGTGTGCGGCCCATATATTGTGAGTCCCTGACCAGCGGGAGAAGATCAGTGGTGATCATGTATCGATCTAAGCGTACATGTAGTGCATGCACACCTGACCAGTAGGAATATGTCCGTGTTGTGGGGTTGCGTGTCCTCCATGGGTCTTGTAGATCCCATTGCAAGGCCCAAGTGAGGAGAGTTTTCGTGTTGGTGTGTGTCTGTGCATTGACCGGGGGTGCGGAAGACCTGTCCAGGTTCACATCCAGGACGCAGTTGTAGTCGCCCCCAAGAATCCATGGGATTCCATGCCAGAACGCCAGCGTCATGGAAAGGCCATCGAAGAATTTGCCCTGTTCAGTGTTTGGGGAATACAAAGAGGCAAGTACCACAGGGTGTCCATCAAGTCTGCCTCGGGCTATCACATATCTACCCTCTGTGTCTATCTGTGTGTCTATGACCGCCCACGGGGTGCCCGGTCGGATCCACATGAGCGTCCCGCAAGCAAAGGAGGAGTACTCTGTGGCATAAAGCTGTCCGCGCCATCTGCGGCGCAGTGCGTGTACCTCTGCCCTGTTTAAGTGTGTTTCCTGTAACAATGCTACATGAAATGTGTGACGTTTCAGGTAAGAATAGTTTTGGTAACGTCTCGATGGTGTGTGCATGCCCCTGACATTCCACGTACATATCCTGATCTCAGCCATATTCATTGTTTCGGAAAGAAGTATCCGCCCCACCCGCCACCCGTCCCTCGGGCGAGAGCCTCCACAGGTCCCCCGGCCCCCTCCCCCCACTCAGATCAGACACAGGCACCGGCATATGAAGGAATAGTCCAGGCAAATCTCCGAGGGTTAGGGCGGGATAAGAATCATAATGTCCAAACAATGCAAAACAGTGACAAATACCAAAAGGTCGGCTTCGTAACATGACGCCGTCCAAACACACCAAAGAGGCAAGAAATCAATACTCAAGTCTAGGGGGTAACGTGTGCTAGTCGCAGTCTCAGCGGTTTACGTAGTTGAGCAAGGGAAGGGGACCGTTGGTCCTCCCCTGGGCCATATATTATGTACTCCATGCAGCCAGAGTCATTGCTCGGGGAGACAGTGCCGCCTCTTGTCGCAGGGCCTCTATATGGTTATTCAGGTGAGGGGAAGAGTGAAGCAGGCCTCGTTCCCCAAGGCCCCGTGATAGGAAGGTTTCTAGGCGTTAGGGGCAATGGGTAGGGAGGAGAGAGAAGGAAAAGCTGCGGTATGTTCCCATCACCACCTTACCCTTTCAGTGTCTATGTGGCTGGGGGCATACTCACTGCGTCAAGGTCACTCCATCCATCACCGGGGCGACAGGAGACATCTCGGGCAGCGGCCCGCTTTCACAGCGTTCCAGCCTCCATCCGGTCCCCAGGTCCCCGGGTCCGTCCCCGTCGCCCCGGCAGGGTCTGCAAGGACTACTCGTGTGGTTTCAGTGGAGCAATTCAGCCGTCTGCGGCGTGATATCCGGCAGATCCACGGACAACTGGGAGTCTGGTATTCCGTAGATAGCGTCATCATCTCTTGGAACTATCCGTGGGCTGGTATCCTGAATGACGTCCGAATTTGGCGAATTGCTCAGTTGGGAGACTCTCCGGAGTGCATCTCGTTGTTCCTGGATCATTTGGTCCGTTGGTGGGGAGTGGCGCGTCGCTTCTTCTGGGCGGCGGATCTGCTGATCTCTGTTCCTTCGAAGACGACGCGGCCCACGTGCACGTGGTCTCGCCTCATAGCTCTGTGCCTGCCTGGGTGCCGTGTCCGTACCACTGTCGAGCCAGTCGCTGACTTCTTCAGGAGTGTTCAAAAAGTAGGTCTTGTCCCGCGACACCACTCTCAGCTTCGCAGGAAAGAGTAGGGAATATTTGAGGCCTGCCGAGCGTAGTCGTCGTTTCACCTCTAGGAAATTGTGTCGTTGACGTTGCACCTGGACAGTGTAATCTGGGAGGAACATCACGGTGGCATTATCGATACGAATGTCTCCGAGTCGTCTAGTTTCTCTCAGGATCGTGTCTCTGTCTCGATAATTCAGCATCTTGAAGAGTAGCGGCCTTGGGTTTGAGCCCGTGGTGTGAGGCCTCGTGGGTACACGGTGTGCTCGTTCCACCACGAAGTAGGGCGAGAGCGCGCCTTCGGGTAGCATGTCTCTCAGCCAGTCCTCCACACGTTGGGCCTGATGGTTGCCCTCCCATTTTTCCGGGACCCCACGAGCCTGATGTTGTTGCGTCTCGCCCGTCCTTCCGCGTCCTCAGCGCGGTCTTCCAGGAACTCTACTCTGTTCAGGAGGTCCTGCACCTGTTTATCCGTTTGGGTGACTCTGGGTTCGAGTTCCTTCACAGTTCCTTCCAGAGTCTTGGTTCGATCAGTCAATTTCCTGTGGTCGTCTCTCAGGTGGGTGAGATCTATGGCGACGCTGTCTATTTTGGCTTCCAAGGATGTTCTGGTCAAGTGGAGCGACTGTTCCATGCGTTCCATAGCGGCTAGCACGCTGTCTAGCCTTGTGGTTACCTGATCGGCAGCCATCTTGTTCAGCGATTTGTTAGTCTTCCCTTTCGGCGGGGCACCTCCAGTCCCAGTGCGGGTCCTTACCCCTCCGGACATGTGCAGGGTTGCCCGACCAGTAGTACAGTTCGATTTGCAGGAGGATGAGGCGCCCTCTGGTCTGCGATTCCGGCGGTACCCGAGATCAGCGGTATGCCGTTGCTCGCGACAGGCCCTGCGCCAATGGCCAGTCGGCGTCCCGCGTACCGTCTGTGGCGGTCCGCAGTGTAGGCCGGCATAGGAGTGCTGCGGGGCAAACGCCAGCTAATAGCTCTGAGAGGGCATGCACACGCTGCAGATAGCCGGTTGCGTGGTAGCAAACTATCCTATGCCAGCGAAAGCCACGAATCCCCCGGGGTGGGTGAGGTAGGCAGAGTGTCCTTGTGCGTATGCTGGAGGGCCCGGGGACAGGCGACTGTGGCCTTGTTGTTCCTTCGTGTGTCGCAGGGAAGTCAGGCTCTCTACGGGCGTGGAAATCCGTAGCCCAAGTTCCCTCTGTTCGTGCGTGTCTCTTCCCCCCCACCGGGTCCAGAGCCCCCGCTCAGTGTCTCAATGTCGGTGGCGTCTATCCTCCGACAGAATCGCAACCGGGCGACTCCCGCCGGGGCCCCACCAGTCAGTCGATCAGAAGGAGCCCGGGGGGAGCCCGCAGCACGTGGAGCCCGGCAGTGCCTCCTCCAGCGGAATGCGTGTCCCACAGTGGGCGTGTGACTCTAGCGGGTTCTCGGCACCTTCCCCGCGCGAGCCCCGGCGTCCGTCTCGGGCCCCCAGTAATATCCGCCGCTCACCGCGGCAACGCTCACATGCGAGGAGTGGTCTCGCCGGGTGGTCCCGGTCGCTTGGCAAGGCTCGGAGGGGGGGTCCATTCAACTGGCTCCCTCGCTTCACCGGTGCGTCGCCGGTATTACCACGGGGGGTCGTGTTGACACTGGGCGCGGTATCAGGTGGTCGTCATCGGCATGTTGGCCGTAGTTAGCAGGTCGGGTCTTCACTCCTCTCCAACCCAGCTCCCCGCAGGTACCCAGGAGCAATGAGGAATCAGGGCCGGAGCGGCAAGAGGGCTCCCAGGAGTTGGCTCCGGCGGGCGGGGAGGCCGCGCACGTTAGGTTGTGGGCCGCATGGTGAGGCCCAGGCACCAGGCCCAAGCCGCGATCTCTCGTAATCTTCCTCGCCAGCCGGGAAGTAGCAAGTCCCGCAGGAGGCCCGTAGGAAAGTCCGGTGCGGGCAGTGTCGGGCCTTTGATGCAAAAATCGGCTGGAATGCCGAGAACAGCTCCGCGATGGTCCGCCTGCAATTTCAGGCGGCTGCAAGGAAGTGTAGCGGAGAATCGGCCCAGGGAAGGGGAGCTCGGCTCGGAGCTCTACCCGATTGCGACCTCCGCCATTGCGTGCTTAGCCACGCCCCCCGTAGAGAGACTGGGGTCATAATTAGCAGGATCACAGTCAGACTAGTCAATAGCATCTTAGCACCAGGCAAAAAGTAGGGGTAACCATTAAAGCAGATCCTACTTTCCTACAAGATGGGTGATGTGCATCCGTTTGGGGATGTCGAGGATGAGTCTGGCCGCTGAGTTCTGTATGGTCTGCAGTCTCTTCAGGAGGAGTAAGGTGATATGACGTAGAGTGTGTTGCCGTAGTCCACACGGCTAGTGACAAGGGCTTGAGTGACTATGCCTCTGGTGGAGACAGGCAGCCAATTGAAGATCTTTTGAAGCTTGCAAAGAGTGAGGAAGCAGGTGGAGGAGACTGCGTTGATCTGGTTTTTCATGGTGAGTTTGCTGTCCAGGATGATGCAGAGTTTCTGGGTGTGGTCTGTGGGAGTTGGCGAGGTTGCCAGTTTGGTGGACCACCAGGAGTCGTTCTACGGGAGGTGTTGTTCCTGAAGATCAAGACTTTTGTCTTGTCTGTGCTGAGTTTGAGGCAATTGTTTTGCATCCAGTCAGTGACGCTGGTCGTGCACCGGCTGTAGTTGGCCTTTATGGGGGTGGCTGGGTCTTTCGAAAGAGAGGGGATGAGCTAGGTGTTGTCTGCGTAGGAGATGATGTTCACAGTCCATGGGCTCTTGATGATGTGGGGACGCCACAGATTATGTTCTTGGGTTCCAAGGGGAAGGGTGGAAGGCGGACTTTTTGTGTTCCTACGTTGAGGATCGGGCGATCCAATCAAGGGCGGCCTCTTGTATTCTGCTCTGATGAAGCCTCTTGATCAGGGTGTGGCGAGACATTAAGCATGATCAGGGCAGCTGCTTCTCCCTGGTCTATGAGGGTCCTGATGTTGTTGGTGGCTGCAATCAGGGAGGTTTCATTGTTGTAGTTCATGCGGAATCCAGATTGAGATGAGTCCAGCAGATCATTGTTTTCCAGGTATTCCGTGAGTTGGCGTTTGATGGCCTTTTTGAGGACTTTGGCGAGAAAGGGGAACAGGGAGATAGGCCGGTAGTTGTTGAGGTCGTCAGGGTCTGTTGATGGTTTCTTGAAGAGAGGTTTGACTTTAGTGTGTTTCCATCTTTCCGGGAAGGTGGCCAAGGTTATGGATGTGTAGAAGATGGCTGTGAGCTAGTTGCTGATGGTCTTGTTTCTGAGGTTGAACATGTGATGGGGTAGGAGTCCATGGGCGCTCTTAAGTGGACTGAGTGCATGATAGCTGTGGTGTTCTGAGCAATAATCTGGTCCCCGAAGGTGATCCGGTGGTTGGGGGTTGCGTCCGTGAGTGAAGAGACTGAGGATGTCGAAGGCGGTGGGTCGAGGTTCAAAGTGTTCGTAGATGATGGAGATCTTGACGAGGAAGAAATCCGCTAGAGTATCACAGAGTTCTTGAGAGGGGGTGATGATGTTTCCAGTTGCTATGGGGTTAGAGAACTGCCTGACAATGCTGAAGAGTTCTTTACCGTGGTTGGAGCTGGCTTCAATGCAGCCAGACAGGGGTGTTCCTTTTTGTCTCTTTCAGGAGTCAGTGGCAGTGGTTGAGAGCTGTCTTGGAGGTATGCGGTCTTTGGGTTGGTGCACCATTTCCTTTCTAGTTTCCTGCAGTTACATTTTGTGGTTCTCAGTACCAAGGGGTACCAGCTGGCAAGTTTGGCAGATCTCTTGTGTTTGATAGGGGCCACTCTGTCGTAGCAGTTGGGGATCCATGTGGTGAAGTACCTTACTGCTTTTTCTAGGTTGGTTGTGATGTCCGGGTGGGAGGCGTTGAGGGCGTTGGTACAAGGCTTTCCAGCTGCGGTGCATGGTGCTGGGTGGTGGAAGTGCTGGGGGCTGCTGTGATGGAAAAGTGGAAAATTGAGTGGTTTGTCCAGGTGAGCTCTGTGACATGGCTGTACTTGACTCTGTTGCCCTCTGTGAAAATTGGGTAGAGTGTGTATCCTGTGTTGTGTGTGGGGTCGGCAATGAGTTGGGAGAGACCAGTGTTGTTCATGCTTTCGGGGAGGCTGGCTGTGTTGGCATCATTGGGGTCATCAAAGTGAAAGTTGAGGTCTCCGAGGAAGATGTAGTGCTCAGTTTTGATAGCTTCTGGAGCAATGAATATGGTGATGGTGCCCCAGAAGCTGCGGGGTGGTCCTGGGGGTCTGTAGGTGAGGGGGCCTCTGAAGGTTGTTTTGATGTCTGTTTTGCGTTGGAAGTTGAAGTGTTCCGTAATCGGGGTGGTGTCGTCTGTGGCAGTGCATTGGATTGCGTCTTTGTGGATGACGGCGATTCCACCTCAGTGTTTGTTGATGCAGTCCTGTTGTACAATCTTGTAGCCGTTGGGCTTGAACATGACAATGTCAGGTGCTAATGCCAGGTTGAGACCTAGATCTCAGTGATGTGTTTGCAGAGCGATCAGGTGTTGAGCAGGAGGCAGTGGAGTTGTCTAAGCGCAGTCATGGCTGGTGTGGTGATGGCGTGAGATGGTGCTCTGGTGTTGCAGGAGAAGAGACAGTGGCGGCATGTGAAAGGTCCTACTGTGGATCATTGAGATGTGCGACAGCAGTTGTTGCTGCAGAGCCTGGAGTCCAGGGCTTTTAGCTTGGCGCCGATGTATATGCTGGTGTCACGAGATCTAGGTTTCCAGGCACGGTGCAGGCACACACGGGCATGACTTTGGCACGCCCTCCGCGTGGCTGCTGTGCAGCCACATTGCAGCCTCCATTAAGTGAGTCCTGCGAGGGGGGCAGGGCACTGGGAGGCAGAAGTGGCATGAATGAGTGGCGAGGCAGCTCGCTGCTAAGGTGTACAGAAAAGGAAAATCACAGATTAAAACAAGAGGCACAAAATATGCCAGAAAAGGATGGCTGAGAGGGGAAACACAATTACAACTGAATATAGTCATAGGTTCACAATAATGAGGCACAGAAATGTTCTGAAAACGGAGGGCTAGAGACAGAAACTCACAAATGCGACAATGCTGATGAAGGGGACAACAGTAGATTGAAAAAGAAATACAAAGTGAAAACCAGGAATAAGCACTGTGCTTTCAGCAGTGGGGGTAACCGGTACACAAACCTGCTCCTGTATGTATGATATAATGTAATGTATAAAAACCCTCAATTTTGGGGGCGAGCCAGAGGACTATTATGAAGACTTAGATGCTGCTAGGTATGCTATCTGTCTTTTAATCTTGCGGCCCACTTTGGATATAGAATATTTTTGACTTTGCACTTTTCTGTAATACCCTGTGTGTTCAGAGTCTTCGTGGCATTGACTATGTCTCACATTTCTTTAAAAGTGTTGTAATAAATCCTTTAAACTATTCCACTGATCTTGACCAGAATTTAGTGAGTGTTCCCTTTATTTAATTGACTTTTGTCTACTATTTTGAAGTGTTGGTAGGTGCCTTACCCGGGGGACACATTGCCTCATAAAATTGAGATTTCACACCTTCTACGACTCATAGAATTGTAGGCATTCTGTTGGGGTAAAGGTTTGGGCTGTCGAAATTGTGGGTTCCCCTTGCCCACATTCCCTATCCCTGAGCAGACCTTGGACATGTAGAGGTTATTGAAGTAGGAGTGGAAGCTCCCCATAATTACGTTGGCCTCTAATTTAATACTAATTTAATAACGCCATCCCTCTCCTAGATATATGTAATATCATTAGTGGCCTGGGGTTTGTGCAGCAAATGCACCTTAGGTTTTCCAAGGATTTTACCCTCGCCGTATCTGGGTGCTGTAGCATATTTGCCCAGGAACTGTACCTTCCACGTTGCCACTTCATTGTATTCTGAGATTTTGTCACTTATCTGTTCAAGCATAGTCGAGTGTGAGGTAGATCGCCAAACCTGCTCAACAGCTTTAATATTGTACTCAAGCATGGGCATATGGTTTTTTAGCGAGTGCAGCACACTACTTTGTTTGGAGATACCTACCTCGTGAACCAAAGCTACCCTCACCATTCTCATCTCAGGTACAGAATCTAAATTTACCTAAAGTATTCCTGGATTTCTAGGCTAATCTCTTCTGAAACACTCTGTCCCTCAGCTCATCAGGCTCCAATTTCCACACCACAGGGGCCACAGCTGCATCCGAAACACTCAGCATGAGCAGTACCAGGGAATGAATCGAAAGGGTTCTAGTTAAATGCCGTACATCTATTACCTTCATGCTCTCTAGAGAATATCTAGTAGTCCAGTTTGGCTACATATCATAGACAGTGAATATGTATATGCCCTCCAATTGTGACTGATTGCGCTACCTCCATATGTCTGGCAAATCATGATCAGCCATGATGTTTACGGATAGCCACTGCGGCCGAATCCCATGTCTGGTGTGGCCTGAAGACCTATCTACAGGGTCGGATTGGTGAGGCGGGCTCTCGGGCAAAGGCTGAGGGCCCGAAATGTTAGTTTCAGCTGTGGGCTGCTATTTTTGGGCTGCCTGGGGGTGGGGTAATTTTGGCGGTGTCTATGTTCGGATGCCGCCAGCAGCCCAGTGGCTGTCTGTGTGTCCTTTATGGGGGCAGATGGGAGTCCATTACCTCCCTTTTATCAACGGCAGAGGTGTCACTCCCTTTCTCTCAATGGGCCAGCCCATTAATTTATGTATACTGAGCGGGGACAGAGGGCCTGAGCAGAAGGGGCCTCACTTGTTTTCAGATATGTTTCGCCAGTGTGAACTAATCTGTGCATTTTTTGTTATCTAAATAAAGTTAAGAAAACATGCCTCTGTCAGAAGACCCCCCTTCCTTTTAATAAAACTTTGCAGAAGCAGTGTTTTGCGGTAAGGCAGTATGCACTTTTTTTAGTGTCCCAGGGCAGATTTTTAATCCCAATCCAACCCTGCCTCTCTAGCACGGGATCTAGCACCACATTAAGATCACTGCCCTCCAGCACCGTCTTAGTGGAATGTACAGTCACCACAGACAAAAAAGAGAGGAAAGAAGGGGAGCCTGACGAGTGCCCTGCATGATCATATATGTACTCTTCGTATCTGTGATCGTATGCAGATTGGGAAACTGAATCCCGCGCTTTATCTGAATCGCTACCTCTCTAGCATATGTGGAGTATGAAAATGCATAGACATGTGCTGCCCATTTATTGTTCAAAAGTGTCTCCTTAGCTGTGGTGATCGGGGTTTAATGTAGGAACGCCACAGAGATGTTTTGTCTGGCAAGATATACATATATTTAATGTTTTTGGGAGGTTATTTAAACCTCTTATCGGTCCATGTTATGAAGTTTATCTTATATAGAATGCAGAGAACCTAATACCATGTTTATATAGTGTGCTGATAACATGCTGTCTTCAACAGCAGTGTTTGTCAAGTTCTGATAGGTGCAAAAACTGAGCAATACGTTGACTAAACGAGATTTGAGGCTGAGAAAATTATATACCCTTATAACCCATATACAAACCCTCCACCCGCACTGACCGCTTCAACTTGTCAGTAAATAAGTCAACCCTCCCTGCCTTAGTACTGCTATTACCAAGAACATTTATAACCTGCTCAAGGCCAACCATAGAAAACATCAATAATATTAATAAAGGGAGATTACTTGTCGGAGCCAACCAGAGGTCCAGCAAGTGCAGAGGTGGCCAGGATATTTCTACACTGGCATATTTTTAACATTAATATGTCATCGTCTATATTTCCTCATCAAACCAACAAGGCTTAAAAAATGCAACATTAGCATTATTTCCACAAGAAAGCATAAACGGTTAATAAAGCATGATGCACTCTAGGATACAAAGTTACATTTCAATCAGTGTTTCTGCGTGAGGCTGCGTCAGCCTTTTCCTGTGTCATTGATGATGAGCAACCAGCTCAAGCAATTCTTTTCACAAAGGCAGATGCTATTTTCTGCATCACAAAGATATTCTGTAGTCAATTCGCAATTACGCTGAAAACAACATGACATAGGAGACACCGTGATTTTGGTGTTGTTTTTTCATGGGTAGATATTCTCTCCTGGCCCACTGAACAGCAAGCATGAAGTCAGGAAAAAAGGAGACACTATATCATTGGTAGTTCAGATGCTGCTTCTCTCGTGTCAGGCGCAGCACTTAGTCCCTGTCTCGATAACGTAATACCTTTGCTATGATAGGACACGCTGGTGCCCTACGAGGAGGATTCCACGACAGGGCTTGGTGTGCACAGTTTACCACCAGAACATGTGACAAGCTTTCCACACCAAATAGGTTTTGTAAGCATGCTCTCCACAGATAGCTCCATTGTCCCAGTCATCGCCAGTTCAGAGATGCCAAGTGTGCGCAGGTTATTCTGTGAAGATCTTGCTTCGAGATCTTCTTTTTTCACTTTTAGCATACAAGCACCTTGTCCATATTAAAGAGTCTGTTTGTCTTCTATTCCAGATCATCTTCTAAGTCTGCTATTTGTTGCTCTGCCGTGTTTATTGATCTTGCTAGCTATTGTTATTGCTTTGGATTGGCCATGGAAGGTATGTTATGCTGACCATCTGCACTTCTCCCTATGTGACCCCTGCTCCATCTGCCATCCAGGGCCGACATTCTCCCAAGTCTGGGGGGATGGTGCTGAAACCCTGGGATATTTGAGCTCTTTTCAGAGGTAGTGGATGTAATCATCTGATAGAGCATCTAGCTTCAGATTCGTTACCTTTGAACTTCCAGGCACCAGGCTGGATCGGGAAGATTTTTGATAGCATTACCCCTGCACTCAGATGGGTGGTTTCGATCGACTCCACATGGCGTCCTAGGCATCGGGTTCCTCGTCATGGCTTCCGCGTCATCTATATAGGTGCCACCCTGGTACGCTGATGTCAGTTCTTTTCTTCCCATGCCAGCCAGTGCAGATACATCGAAAAGAGCTACCCCGTCACTTTTTGATAGACTTTTTATCGAGCCTTTTTGGTGTGTACACATGTCCAGTAAGAAGACCTCTGGCTTCAAGCCGTGCAGCGCTTGTCTCCGCGCCATGTTGGTCACGGACCCCCACCTGTGTGCCTTTGGTGTCTGGAGCTCGACCACGACACAAAGTCGTGCTCCGACTGCCAGGCCATGGTGCCGAAGGCTTTGAGGGAGCAGTCCCTAATGCTGATTGCGGCCCAGCGGCTGGTGCCACGGAGATCGCCCCGTCGATTTCGCTCCCGGTCAAGAATAAGGTCTGAGCACCTCTTCGGGGGGGGGGGGTAAAAGGCTTCTTCCTCCCAATTGAAGTCGTCAAGGTCAGGTAAGAAGCATCACAAAAAGGTGAAGTGTGCTTTGACTTCACCCTGTCCGTCACACAATGAGATGTAGGAGTCTTGACGTTCGAGGGCCGCTCCACTGTGCAGGTGCCTGGGTCGGCTCCACATTTGCTTCCCTTTCTAGGGCCAGGAGCGCCCCCTGCTCAAATAAAAGAATTCTATGATGCCATGTGCGCCATAGTTGGCGTCCTGAACCTGGCAGTGCGTTTTTAAGCCCTGCAGGCTAAGGAGAATGAGACCCATTGGGTTCCGCGCCATGGGCTCCTCTTTGATCCGTTCCTGGATTGGGACTGGAGCCACTCACACCACTCCGACCATCCCCTGCGCCGCATCTGACGTCGAGACTCTCGGTGTTACCGGCAGCGCCTCCCCATTGTCATTCCAGACAACACGATGCCGGCTGGGCGTCCACCGACGCCGAGACCGGCACCGACAGAGTTGTTCGACTCCATGCTGTGAAATCTGCTTTATTCTTAAGGGCTATGGGCGGATAATGATGATTGGGAGCGGTAGCTGGATCCCTTAGAAATTCTGCCTTCAAATGAGAAACCGGACTGGTATGGGGACCTGGGTGATGCCAGGGGCCTGGACACCTCCTCAGAGCCTGGCATGCTGTCTCGTACTAGCCCGGCTACGGAGAAAAGGGGTTCTTTTGCAGAGGTGGTGCGTAGGTCTGCAGAGATCCTGGACCTGCAGCTTCCTTCGGTGGCAGTCAAGACTAATGTATTGACAGAGATCCTGCAGCCTGGTGTCTCCTCTTCAGAACCCTTGCTGCCTTCCATCAAGGCCTTGACCCACGTTCTACTGGGCACCGGGTCCAAGCCTAGCACAGAGGCTCCTGTGAATAGAACTATTGCACGCTGCCACCGCCATGCACTAGGCAACCCAGCTTTCCTCTCCTCCTATCCCACCTCACAGAGCTTGGTAATCCAACCCTCTACTGCAGGTGGTGCGTTCCCTTCTGCACCCCCGGACAGGGAGTCCAAAAAGCTGGACATCTTTGGTAAGAAGATCTTTTCTTCTACCAGCCAAGCATTGTGGTCTGTAAACACTGCATTCCTCCTGGGCTGTTATTCCCATTCGATATGGGATACAATTGCTCAGGTGCTGCCAAGAGTCTCGGAGAAGGATTGGGCTCTCCTCTCCCAAGCTGTTGCGGATGAGATAGATGGACAAAGTTTGCCTGACGATGTGGCTTAGACATGACAGACTCACTTGGCAGAGCAACTTCCTCGACGGTGGCCGTTAGACGTCTCCCCTGGCTGAAGACGTCTGCCTTTTATGGAGATGTTGAAGCTAACCTTATGGACATGCCCTTTGATGGCTTTCGTCTCTTTGGAGACAAGGAATACGCAGCACTTGAGCACGTCAAGGACTCATGGGCTACGGCAAAGTCCTTGGGTCTTTCTGTGTCATTCCGGCCTGTGTCTGTTTATTCCACTTTTCTTGGCTACAGGAGGGGCTTTCAACCGCGCCAACCCTACCCCAGGTAAAGAGCGCCGCAAGTTCAGCAACCTCTGCCCGGCCATGGACGCGGTTCACCCCGACCTCGCTAGTTGGGAGGCCGGAACTCAGGCCAAGCTACAAATCCCTCCACCACTGCAAAACCTTCCTAGTCCGATCCTCCCGGATCATGGCTGTCCAGTTGGCCGCAGGATGCACCATCACCTTCACCACTGGCGAGATATCACTTCAGACAGGTGGGTGTTGCAAAAAGTCCAAAGGGGCCCCAACCTCCATGCCTCTAACTTACAATCGGCTGACCAAAGATCACCTAGCCCTACTCCGTGAGTAAGTCAAGGCTTTCTTGGCTAAGGGAGCTGTGGAGAGGGTTCCTAGGCCGGAAATAGGCTGTGGTTGATATTCCGACTATTATCTTGTTCCAAAAAGGGACGGAGGCCTTCGTCCTATCCTCGACTTCAGAGCCCTCAACTATTTCCTCAAAAAGGAGAAGTTCGAGATGCTCACCCATGCTCAGGTCCTGTCTGCCCTGGACCCGGGAGACTGGATCGTGCGTTGGACTTGCAGGATGTCTGTTTCCACATCCCCGTCCTGCCTGCCCATCGCCGCTACCTGCAGTTTACAGTGGGCCAGGAGCACTTTAAGTTTACCGTGCTCCCCTTCGGTCTCACCAGTGCCCCTCGGGTGTTCAACAAGGTGATGGTGGTAGTCGCAGCCCATCTGCAGAGATCAGAGGCTCCAGTCTTCCCCTAAATTGACTGGTTGTTAAAGGCAGGCTCGCCCCAAGCAGTCGTCTCCTACTGTTATGTTTGATATAGGTACCCCCATAGAGGCTCAAGTAGTCACCTAACCTTTCACCTATATTCTCCCCTACCATTACACTATATAAGGTTCTTGGGACTGACCTTTTACCTAGTTACGGTACTGCTTACAGGACGTAGGGTTTTTCCTAGAAACTAGCCTTATCCATTATGCATGAGGATTCTTGAGTACTCAGCTTGACTACCATCTCCTTCATAATAACTATGTATAAGGGTCATTCTTCTGTCATCCAAGGTCCAACATGACACAGCAAGGTAGAACCCCTGAAGGGTACTACTTTGAGTATAGAAACACCAGATCTTGCTGGGGGTAAGGCAGAGTAGAAAAAGACTTCCATGCTGACACACTGATGCGAGACACTAAGGTTCCTGCACTCAGACACTTCAGCTTGCAGTGGTCTGACATCCCTCACGGGGTGTCCATCTCAAGAGCAATACTTGGTCCCACAGCCTCTCACATCAGGTAATGGGGTTGACTTTATCCTAGAGGGATTCTTGGCTCTACACACCTACATACATGCTAGGTACACTAAGGTACATCTAGTTAGGGTCGCATCGTAGACCCTATCATGTATTTGATATAGTTGTGTATTAATTGTTTTAGCATAATGGTAGAAATCTACCATCCTTTTACTCTGTTGGTGCTTCTAATCATTTATATCTGTTTCTGTCTAATGGTTGTTTCAGCACACCTATTTTACACTAGAATGACGCTGGTTCAATAAATGCTTATTGGAAAACATCCCCACTGTTTATTCTGTGTATTTGTCTGAGACAAAGTGAGCATGAGTGACTGAGCCAAAAGTATACCACAGTTTTCACGATCCTTGATGGCACAGAGTTGTTATGTTCAATAGTTACCAAGAACTATTCTCTCCTTGGTAAGAGGGATTTCTAGTGGCACTGTGAGCTAGCTGGTATACAGGCTAATATACCCGGTGGGGGTGTCTAGAATCAGTCTGGACACCAATCCTACAGTGTATGTTATCTAAACGCACAGATCCTATATAGGTTTATAGGAGCTAAACAACACCACCTCCAGACTATGGCGAACCTCCTGCTTTCGCTGGGGTTCGCTATCAACGAAGTCACACCTGACTCCCTCTCAGACACTCCCTTTCATTGGTGTAGTTCTGGACACAGTGCAGTTTCGGGCTTATCCTCCTGCATGGCGAGTCCAGGATATTCAGGCTATGATACCGATGTTTCAGACTCTGTCCTGGATTTCGGTGAAAATGACTTTGAGTCTGTTGGGCCTCATTGCCTTTTGCATCCTGCTTGTGGATCACGCCAGATGACACATGTGGGCCCTGCAGTGGGACCTGAAGTTCCAATAGGCACAGCATCAGGGAAATCTCACCAACCTGGTCAGTTATCAGAGGGCACCGTGAACAACCTGCAGTGGTGGCTGATGAACGGCAATTGGGTCAGAGGCAGACCCCTCTCTCTTCCCCACCCGATCTCACAGTAGTGACAGATGTGTCAATTCTGGGATCGGGCAGCCACCTGGGAGAGGTGGAGATCAAAGGACTCTGGTCTCCAGTGGAAGCCAGGCTCCATGTCAACCTGTTGGGGCTTTGTGTGATCCAATTGGCACTAAAAGCCTTTTTACCATCAAGGGAAGGCTAGTTCAAGTGTTCACAGACAACACTACTGCCATGTGGCACTGCAACAAACAGGGCGGTGTGGGGTCGTGGACCCTCTGTCAAGAGGCCCTGCATGCCTTGATTTGGTTGGAACAACAGGGCATTTCCCTGGTGGTGCAACATCTGGCCAGTTCTTTGAACGCCTAAGCAGACAAACTCAGCCGTTGATGCCTTGAGGATCATGAACCGTGTCTCCATCAGGAGGTGGCTCAAGGCCTCTATCAACAGTGAGGAGAGCCTTGGTTAGACCTGTTTGCCTCCAAAGAGAACGTGCAATGTTAGCAGTCCTGCACGTTAGAGTTTCCAAGGCGGCGCTCGCTCAGCGACGCTTTACATTGCGAGTGAACCACAGGCCTCCTGTATGCCTATCCGCACATACAACTCCTGCCCAAAGTGAAATGAAATGAAATTAGGCATTTCTAAAGCGCACGGCTACTCACAGGGAGTGTCCCGGCGCTAATTGAGAGTACTCAAGAAGATCAGGAGTGACCGGGCGCAAGTCATTCTTGTGGCTTCAGACTGAACACAGAGTGTGTGGTATCCCGAGCTTTTGCAAATGAGAATCGATTTTCTGATCAGGTTGTCCCTTCTGGAGGATCTTCCGTCGCAGCAGCAGGGGTGGCTCCTCCACCTGAATATGTCCACTCTCCGCCTTCTTGCGTGGAGATTGAGCGGTGACAGTTGACAGCTTTTTACCTTCCTGCTGAAGTCTGTGACGTTATCTCGGCAGCCAGGCATCCTTCCACAAAGTTAATATATGCCTGCGGATGGCAAAGATTTTGTAAATATTGTACAGAACAGTCTGTTAACCCCTTGTCCTCCTTCCTCTAAGACACTTTTCTTCTTATTCTTTCTTTAGTCCAGCAGGGTTCTTCTCTCGGCACTTTGAAGTGTTACTTTTCTGCCCGGCGCTTTTCTTCGGTGCAGATCAACCATCTCTTTTTAAATCACCTCTTATTCAGAGATTTCTGAATCCCCCTTCACCCTTCACCCTTTATTATGCCCCAATGGGACCTTAACTTGGTTCTCACCTTCTTGATATGTGCACTGTTTGAACCACTGCACAATTGCCGCATCCGGCTGCTCACTATCAAAACAGTCTTCTTAGTGGCAATAACTTCTGCCAGGAGGGTGAGCGAACTGCAGGCTCTGTCATCTCAGCCTCCTTCAAAACACACAAGATCTTGTGTGTTTTGCATCTCAGCCTCCATATCTGACCATCTTTCTGGACAAAGTAGTGCTCCGTACTAGAGCTTCCTTTTTTCCTAAGGTAGTAACACCTTTCCATCTGAGGCAGTCTGTTACTCTGCTCACCTTCGATGCACTGCCGCATCCGTCTAAGGAAGAGGAACGTCTACACCGTCTGGACCCAGAAAGAGCATTATCGCACTACCTTGATCGCACTAAAGAGTTTTGGCTGGACAACCAACTCTTCTAGGGTATGCTGGAGCGAAGAAGGGGCCCGCTGTACAGAAGTTCAGGCCTGACGTTCGGAAGTTCAAAAGTAAGGAATCTGCAGCTAGAACATGTCTCTACCAGATAAGGCGGCATTGAAGATAAGTAACGTGTCCCTCACAACTTGTCTCCCCTCCAAAAACTCTGTATATTCTGAGAGCTGGAATAGTTTTGTTTCATGGTGCGCAGACAACAATGAGGCCCTTTTGCAAGCCAGATTGTCTCTGGTCCTGCTGTTTGCTCTCTGTCTAGCTCAGAGAGGGTGTGCAGTGGTGCAGTGCACACTGCAAAAGGGTACTTGGCTGCACTGTCAGTGTTCCTCTGTCTCCTTGATCAAATAATCCTTGTTCAAATGCCGCATGATGATGCTATTTCTTAAGGTGCTTACCAATCTACATCCACCACATCCGACACCAACGAGGGCACCAGAGGGAGGAGGGCAGCGTGGGAGCCATGAGGGTTTAGGCGGGAGATGCGGGAGAGGGAGGGGTGTCGTGCTGTGTGACCAGGCGGGACGCGGATGCACAGGTGCAACTTGCCACTCGTCCAGCCTGATGTTGGTGCCGGTAGCTGTGTCCGCCTGGTAACCGGGCCCACCTCCTTGGAGGCCTCTTGGTCGCCTCATGCCCGCTGGCCTCTGGACACTTACCAGAAGTCTCTGCGTGCAGGGAAGTGGTGTTGGTAATTTTCCAGTGCAACAGTACTGCAGTCCACGGGCCACAACATAGCACCGCCCATACTCCCTCTTGTCCTAGCAAACTCGCAGCCTTTGGATATCTCCTTCACAGTGTTCCACTGTCCTATGTCACAGCAGTTGGCTAAAGGCCACTTGGTTCTGCAGAGCAGTACATGTAAAGATTCTTGATATGCCATTTGATGTCAAAAAGCTTTTTGCCAAACATGTGGATAACGCATTGCAGTCCATAAAGTCAGACACAGGTACCAGTCACATCAGTCCCACCTCAGCACCAATTCGGAAATCCCCATTCTGAATTTTACAATCAGTGGAGGAGCATCTCTTCCGAAAAATGGGTGTTAGACGTAATCCAACATGGTCATACATTGGAATGTGTTCAAGAGTCTCCCCATTTTCTACCTCGCAGAACATTCCATCATCTTCTACCTCTGCTGAAGCAGGAGATTCATTTGCTTCTCACCAAGGATGAGATACAGGCGGTTCAGTTGTTTCAATGCAACTCAGGTTTCTACTCCAACTTCTTCATCATCAAAAAGAAATCAGGAAAATGGAGACAAGTGATGGATTTGAGGCTCTTAAACAAATACATCAAGAAACAACATTTCTGGATGCAACCCTTACAAGAGATTCTGCAACTTGTGAATATAGGGGATTACATGACATCTCTACTAGAAGCATACTTCCATATCCCCATACATGTAAAGCATTGCAAATTTCTACGGTTTTCTAAGTGGCAGGGAATTACCAATTCACAACCCTACGCTTGGCTCCCAGGGTCTTCACAAAATGGATGGCCCCTGTGGCGGCCTTCTTAAGGAAAACCGGGTACCAGGTGTTCCCATACTTGGACAACTAGCTCTTAAAGGGTCCCACATTTCCCTCTGCCAGAAAATCTACTTGGGCCTGTCTGAGACTGTTCAGGACTTTAATCCTCAAGCTGAACAGAGAGAAATAGCCTCTAACCCCGTCCAGTTCTGGAGTGGAGTATTTCTGGGAGCAATCCTGGAGACTAATGTTTCCAAGACTTTTCAATCTGCAGAAAGAATTCATCTTTTCAGTAAGAAAGTTAACTTCTGTCCAGAAGTACAAATCCATGTTGGGAATTATGCCATCTTGCATCCCTTTGAAACGAAACTGTTGTCTTTGCATGCAAGTGTTGCAAGGACAGCTAGATTATCAGTGGGTCCAATGCTAGGGCTCTTTAGAGGACACAATATCAATTACCTCGACTATGAAGTTGCACATGGATTGATGGAAGGACGCAGCAAATATTTCTCAGGGTCTGTCATTCTTCCCGTTCAGCACCATATTGTTATGACAACAGATACTTCACTCGGAGGCTAGGGAGCTCATTTGCAGGACTTGGAGAATCATGGAAAATGGCCCCAGCAGAGGTTTTTGTTGCATATAAATCTTCTGGAATTGAAAGCGGTTTTCCTGAGCCTCCAGTCTTTTCTCCCCAGGCTACGCAGCTCCTTGGTGTTGGTAAGATCAGACAGCACCACAAGGATGTTCTGTCTCACCAAACAGGGACAACCAAGATCACATATTTTGTCAGCTCAAGCTCAGCATATCTTGGAATGATTGCTTGTTCACAAAATCTCTTTGAAAGTGGAACATTTTCCAGGAGTATGAATGGGCGTATTTCTTAAGAAGAACAAAGAGCCACAAGTGGGAACTGAATCAGCAGCAGTCACTGCAGGTGATTCATCAATGGGGTTCTCCAAATCTGGATCTCTTTGCCACCTTTCAAAACAAAAAGTGTAATATGCATGCCAGCAGGTTTCCACAGAATATGTCTTGGGGAAATTTGTCCTCCCAGCTGGCTTGGATGGGAATGTTTGCTTTTGCTTACCCTCCCTTTCTGATGATCCCTAAGGTCATTCACAAAATGAAGCAAGAACCGTTCTGCCTCATTTTTATAGCTCCTGCGTGGCCAAGGCAGTGCAGATTCAGAGAGCTTCTCCTATGATGCCACCTTTCAAAACAAAAAGTGTAATATGCATGCCAGCAGGTTTCCACAGAATATGTCTTGGGGAAATTTGTCCCAGCTGGCTTGGATGGGAATGTTTGCTTTTGCTTACCCTCCCTTTCTGATGATCCCTAAGGTCATTCACAAAATGAAGCAAGAACCGTTCTGCCTCATTTTTATAGCTCCTGCGTGGCCAAGGCAGTGCAGATTCAGAGAGCTTCTCCTATGAGAGTTTCCGCATATTCAATTCCATCCAACAGAAGATCTTCTTTCAATGAACGAAGGTCAGGTTTTCCATCCCCAGATACGTTTGATCAGCTTATCAGGCTGGCTCCTCACAACAATGAGTTTGGGACTCAGAACTTGCCAGATGATTGCAAGTCCATTATCCTGCACTCTCATGCAGATACCACAATTAAAATATATGCCGCAAAATGGAAAAGATTTTGTTCATGGTGTAGCTCTAATAATCTGCGTCCACTTTCTTCTACTCCAGAGCCGATTCGCTCTTACCTGCTACATCTAGGAAAATCAGGACTTGCAACCTCCTCCTCAAAGGTCCATCTGGTGGGTTTTTACAGATTTAGGAGATGAACGGGGGAGGTCTTGCAATGGTCCAATGGCTAATTAAAGAGTTGATGAGGGGCCTATTTAGAATTTACCCTCCTGTGAAGTCTCCCCCTGTGATATGGTAGCTCAACACAGTCTTGTCTCAGCTTTTGAGAAGTCCTTTTGAACCAATTCATAAAACAGAAATAAAATATCTTTCTTGAAGGTGGCTTTTCTATTGGCACTTCTGTCAGGCGTATAAGTGAGATTCCCACCTTGACAATTCACGAACCATACTTACAGTTTCAGGATGACACAGTCATATTACGAACTAACCCTAAGTTAACTCCTAAAGTGCCAACATTGTTTCGCCTAAACAAACCTATTATGCTACCAACATTCTTGAGTAAACCATCATCTGCAGTTGAGAGGGTCTTACACTCTTTAGATGTCAGATGCTGTCTCAAGATAGGGCCAAAATGCTTAGGAAATTTGATCAAATCCTTATTTAATTGGCTCCACTTAGAAAAGGGCAGGCTTTATCACGGGCAAGTATTGCTTGTTGGGTGGTTAGCCATCACATTTTGGCATGAGAAAGCAGGAAAACCATTGACTGCAAAGGTGAAAGCACATTCTATGAGAAAGTTTGCTGCTTCTTCAGCCCTTTTTGCAGGCGTATCGTTGCCAGATATCTGCAAGGCGGCGACATGGGCTAATGCCTACACCTTCACATACCATTATTATTTTAATTGCTTGAAAAAGGCAGATGTCCCATTTCAGCAAGCGATGTTGCGTTGCCTGTTTCAGTAAGGTACACACATTTTCGGTTATTTTCATATACTGTATGTTGATGGAAGCCACATGATATCAGGGCCTGTCACTCATTCCACTAAAGATCTAGGTCTTTACATACATAACAGCCATCTTGACACCATTGAAATTTGACGTCATTTCTTCTCCTCAATTTAAAGCGATTTTAGGACTCCCTTAGTTAATGAAAAATGACCTGGATATACAATGAAGAGACCATTCCGTAGCTTGTACCTCCAAAAATTTTAAAAAACATTGTCTGGAGAACAAAGCACCACTACAACACATAACAGGAATTACTGACTAGTTTACCTGAAGTTCCTGCCTGTTATAAAACCCATAGTGAGGTGTTCGATAAAGATAAGACCTCTGTCCTACCACTCCATCAGCCATACGATTGTCGCATTTACTTAGTACGTGGAGCGAAAATTCCGTGCAGTCGTGGATATGCCTTGTAAGAGAAAGAAAATATCTACTTGAGAAAATACCTGGATGATATGTTACGAAAGGGATTCATTCAGCCGTCTAGATCAGCGGCATCTTCCCTCCCCTTTTTTTCATACCCAAACAACAAAGGGGTCTTCAGTGTTGCATACACTACAGAGCCTTAAACCGTGTGACGATAAAAAATAGATAAACTCTTCCCCAATTCAATCCTTACTCGATCAGGTAAAATAAGCTACCATTTTCACTAAGCTGGACTTGAGAGGTGCTTATCATTTAGTACGAGTACGAGAGGGAGATGATTGGAAAACTGCCTTTCGTACTAAGTACGGGCTCTTTGAGTATTTGGTTATGCCCTTTGGCCTGTGTAATGCCCCTGCGGTATTTCAATTCTTTATTGATGAAGTGTTGAGGGAGACATTGGATGTGAATTCAATGGCCTACATAGATGACATTCTAATCTATTCTTCTTCCACCGAAGAACACAATGAACATATGAAGAGTGAGTTAGAACGCCTCAAAATAACAACTTCTATGTGAAATTAGAGAAATGTGAGTTCCACGTTTTTGAAGTTACCCTTTTGGGCTTTGTGTTATCATTGCTAGGCGTGACCATGGATCCTCAAAAAGTTGCAGCCATTACAAATTGGCAATCTCCTAGTTCTGTAAAAAAAGTAGAGTTTCCTGGGCTTCGCTAATTTTTATAGACAATTCATGAATGGTTTTGCATCTTTGACATCCCCTATTACTAAACACCTTAAAAAAGCGATACCTTTATTGTGGACACCAGCTGCTGAAGAAGATTTTTCTAGCTTAAAGAAATCCTTTGTCACTGCCCGGTTCTGAAACATCCTGACTCCTTACAGCCATTTATAGTGGAAGCTGATGCATCTCAAGTGGCTATCGGAGGAGTATTATCCCAGAGAGACATGCAAACAGGATATTTACACCCAGTAGCCTTCTATTCCCATAAGCTCACACCGCCTTAAATAAATTACTCAATGGAAGACAGGGAATTCTTGGCAATAGAACGAGCCTTCAAAGAATGGCGTCAGTATCTATTAGGAGCCTTACACACAATTGCTGTTGTCACAGATCACAGAAATCTACAGTTCGTGAAAGCCGCAGGGCCGTATCCATGAGGCAGTTACGATGGACACATTATTTCAGTAACTTTGATTACATCATACAATTTCAAGCAGGTACCAAACATGGCAAAGCATGCGTCCTATCAAGATATGGTTACGACCAGTCCGAAACTCCGATTACTCATGATCAACCTTTCATTTGAAATCCTGAACGTATCTTGGGAGGTACCTATTTGGAGGAATCATTTCTGAAAGAAGTGCTTCAGGCACAAGACTCTGAGGAAATCAAGGATCTTGAAACTAGACAAAAGGGAGTTAAAATTCACAACCTTTCGTACGTTCAAGTAGGCTTAGTTCTTCCTACTAAATTCTTACAGCTACAAGCACTTGAATGGTGTCATTTACATTTGTTGGCAGGACACCCAGGTCATAAAAAAACCCTTGCCTTGCTTAAGATATTCTTTTGTTGGCCATCTATGAATCAAGACACTCACCTGTATGTTCACCAATGTATGTGCTCAGAGTAAAGGTTCACACCAGGTTCTGGCGGGGCTTTTAACTCCTATGCCCACGCCTCCTACACCATGGCATTGCATCTCTATGGATTTTATTGTAGAACTTCCACCCACTAAGCAAGGGCATACTGTCTTATTTGTGGTGGTCGATATGTTATGAAAGATGTCTAGCTTCATACCTCTAAAAGACTTGCCTGCCGCCAAGGAACTTGCTTTTATTTTTCTCCAACTTGTGGTGCATATTCATGGTCTTCCTTCCGTTGTTGTGTCAGATAGAGGGCCCCCAATTTGTGTCTAAATTCTGGAAAGGGTTGAACACATTACTACAAATAGATGTAAGGCTCTCTTCTCATCACCCCAAGGCAAATGGGCAAACAGAAAGGGTTAATCAGTGTATTGAACAATACCTGAGGTGCCAACTGTTGCACGTAGACAATGACTGGGACACTTTTCTTTGGACTGCAGAGTTCGCTTATAACAATGGTGAACATTCCTCCATAGGCGTATCCCCTTTTTTTGTATTTTTTGTAATTACGATTTTCACCCCTGTTGTGGTCCCGTGTTTCCTGAGGTTTCTACTGCCACTCCTGCTGCATTAGAGCTGGCAACTCATCTCCAAGAGATCCATACAGAGGCCAAACGGAATTTGGAGGAGGCAAAGAGTGGGTATAAGAATGTCGCCCTGTACAAATCTTATATCCTAGAGGAGGGAGCCAATAATTACCTGTCATATGTGACTTACGTACAGCACCGTTTTGTGCTACTGAGACTGAGATGCAGCATTGCTCATTATCTTGTTGCATTCCCAAAAATGACGTCTCGTCCATCTGATATGGAATCATGTCCCTGTGATAACAAAAGTAAACAAAGCACATTGCACTTTATATTGTTTTTAATCATAATCTTAGATGTTTTTATCTTAAACCATTGTTTGTTGCTCATAATATTAGGTCATATAAAGTAGCAATGAAATTCTTGATGACACTAGGGGATCCTCTAATATGTTATAATGTTGCCCTGTTTATCTTGAAATCGATTAATGTGAGAAAAAGTATTCTGATATAGTGTAAGAAATGAATTAATTTTATTAATTGTCATTGTACCCGTTTCTTTTAATTTGCTTTTAAATGTAATCTGGTTGTCTGTAATTTTATGGCTATTTTCTTGATGCCGAATAAAGATTTGAAACGAACGAATGACGCTGATCATCATCGGAGACCACCTCCTGATTATATGGTGGGTGACAAAGTCTGGCTTTATACTAGAAATATTAAGGTCAAAGGGACGAGCAAATTTAAGCCCCGCTTTATTGGTCCCTATGGCATCTCTAAGGTGGTAAACTCTGTTGCCATGAAATTAGACTTGCCTGACTCCTTACATATTCATCCTGTATTTTGTGTCTTTACTGAATCCTGTGGTGCCTGGTACTGTTGTTCTGGCTTAGCCTCCCCCAGTTTTGGTGGACGATGAGCCTGAGTAGAAATTTGCCTATATTGTGGACTCTCATAGAGTCCGACGTAGGCTGCAGTATTTAATACATTGGAAAGGCTATGGACCTGATGAGCGGACATGGGAGCCTGCTTCTCATGATCATGCTCCCCGCCTTTTGCGGTTGTTTCACAGGTGCTATCCCAAATAGTCTAAACCTGTTCGGGGCGGTTTAGGGTGATGTACTGTCAGGCGACGCAGCCTGCAGCAGTGCTTCCAGCCCCCCCGCAACCTCCTACGCACGCCCCGCTTGCCGACTCTCGACGGCTGGCAAAGGCGGCGCTTGAGGTATTTAAAAAGGGAGGGTACGCGAGGGGAATGCGCTTCACATTCTGTCGTGGACCCCCGCTAGACCTTCCTTGCTACTCCCTGTCTTGCTCTCAATTACCTGTGGTCTCTTGTTCACGTCGGAGAGCAGGGACATTCTTGCTGCTCCTCCCGGCGCTCTCCAGATCAGTGCTTCTGTGTATCTGGTCCTCTTCCGGGACATGGTTGCTGTTACAGCGCCTCCCTCGCCGATCAGCTTCATAAACTTTCTACGGGCTGCCTTTCTTACCACTGCTATTCACGATCCTGCAATAGAGTACCAAAATACTTTAAAGAATCCTAGTTCCCAGTCACGGTAGGATGCAATATATTTGCGCTTTTTCTAAGAACAAAAAAAACACTTATCTGATTCTGCACCTCTTCAGTGTTGTGGAGTGTATTCTCAGCTTTTGATTTTCTTATTTTTCTTTCTGCAAAAATAAGAGAATATTATTTCATGAATATTGAATGACATAGTTTGGGTTAACTATGTCATTCAATATTCATGAAATAATATTAGGACCCAGCACCTTTTTTTTTTATAAATAAACTTTATTGAGTTTTGTTTGCCAACATCATGCTCCAAGAGCCACAGTATACCATCATCGACCAAAAGTAATGTTGAAATGTAAAAACAAGAATTACATTTGCATAATTTAACAATGTAACCAAAATCAAACAGAACACACAACCAGCTGCGATCAATGTAAAATGGAGTTAAATCATCGCAACATAAACCAGTCCCTGGCTATTGTCTTGGTTTGTCAATTCAATCAGAAATTTGTTGACGGTACATATGAAAATAGCGTTATGAATGGGGCAGCATCTCCAAGTCTAGTAAAGTGGGTGATGGAGTCGGAGGGGCAATACAATTCCTCTATAGTCCGCCCATTGCTGCCATATATGTGTGTGTTTCTGAGGATAGCCCCGGGCCTTGAAGACGGGTTCTTCCAATCCCATGCAAAATCTAGACCCCGCTTCCAGACCCCTAATAGCGGTGAGGGTGTTTTCCAGGAGGGTGCAATGTCTTGTTTGGCCAAGGTTAATCCTAAGAAAAATAAATGGCACTTATAGCTATTGCCCCCAATATCTTCTGCAATATGAAGTAGGGCTAGTCATGGTGTACTGCATATGGTCCATCCCAGCACCTCATCTAAGCATCTATGAACCCCCCCACTTGAACTGGACATGTCCACACCGTATGTATAAAGGTGGCCTCTCCCGCCCCACAGCGTAGACATATAGGGAACTCAATGAGAGCCCGGCTCTATAATGCCGTACCTGTCTATATTATATTCTATGCAAATATTTAGTTGTATCAGTCTGACTGCCCCCCCCCCCACCCCCACCCCCGAAACCCATTTAACATGGAATGTATCTGTCTGAACCACATTTGCGGAATGGGACAGGGGTGATTATGAAGCTGGTATAGAAGCCTGGGGAGAGAGATCATCTTAAATGTTGCCGAACGTCCATTTAGGGAGAGGGGTAGGCCCATCCAGTATTTCAATTCTGTTTTAACCTTGGTAAAGACTGTGTCTACATTACGGGCCCACGCCATGTCCTGCCTCTCTGTGATGAGAGCCCCTAAATATTTCAAGCCCTCCAGAGTCTGAGAGAGGTCTGTAGGCCATCTATAATCGTCATCCATCCCCCGCAGAGCCCTGAGGTCTCGCCAAATACACGCATAATTTGGAGTATTCGGGGGTCGGACAAATGAGGGTCTGTCACAAAGAAGAGGACATCGTCAGCATAAAGCGCCATCCGGTCAGAAACTGCGGCAGTCTACTCAAAGCCTCTGACCTGAGCGTCTAAGTGGATCCATGCCGCCAGCGGTTTGATGGCCAGGGCGAACAGCATAGGGGAGAGTGGGCATCCTTGTCTGCTGCCCCGGCTGATTGGGAATGGTGCAGACACCCTACAGACAACACGCATGGAGGCGGTCAACCTGTGATACAGCAAGCAAATAAATGATAAGAACTTTAGACCAAAATGTAGGTGCTTTAAAAGAATGAATATATATGCCCAGCTGGCCAAATCGAAAGGTCTGTCGATATCATCTAGCAGAAGAGTGGTGGGCGGTGAAGGCAATTTATAGCCGTGATGGCATTAGGCACCCTGCGTATATTATGTTGCGTGGCCCGCCGGGGCATAAATCCCGCTTGATCCGGATGAATTAGATCAGGGAGCCAAAAGTCTGATGACAAGTGCTTTTGCGAGCAGCTTCACCTCTACATTTACAGTAGGCCTGGGCGGTGAACTTCGCTCCGTTCGCGGAATTTGCAGAGTTTTCTGCACTTTGTACTCCGGAATTTTGCGGAGTGCAGAAAACTCCGCTTTGCGATGTGCAGCGGAGTTTTATCCCCGCTCACGAACTTTCCTAAAGTTCGTGATCGTGAACGGTAAGTCCGCAAGCGCGAGCTGCTGCTCGGGTAGAGTTTCTACCCTAGCGGCGGGAATACCAGCAGAAACTGCAGTTCGCACTGCTCTCCGCCACTCGCGGAACTTCGCAGAGTTTTTTTTTGTACTCGCGGAGTTTCACGTAGCAAAACTCTACAAACTACGTCCAGGCCTGATTTAAAGATGAAATGGGCCTGTAGGATGCATGAAGTTCTGGAGGGCGCCCTGGTTTGTGGAACACTGCAATTTTGGCATTGAGCTAGTCAAGGGCATGCATACGATCTGGGCGGCTTCCTGTAGGTCCTCAAGATAATGAGGACCCAGCAGGGCTATGTAGGCTTTATAAAATTAGCTGGGAAAGCCATTTGGGCCCGGTGCTTTACCTGTATGTAGATCAGCCAATGCGATGGTCATTTCCTTCAGGGACAGGGGGGCCTTAAGTGACTTGCGGGCCTCTTCAGAGAGAGCCTTCGGAGGGATCTCAATAAAGAATTGCTCTATTTCAGAGGGATCAAGAACCTCATTGGCAGCATATAACGCTCGATAATAATCGGCCAAGCTGTCAGCAAATCTAGCAGAGTCAGTAATTAGAGCATCGTCGTTGGCTCGGCAGGGGAGTATGCGTTTGTGCTTGTTGATATAGTCGAAAGAGAAGCATTCCAGACTTGTCGCCTCACTGATAGATTCTGCTTTGTGTAGCAAGCCACGTGCTTCATCCAGCTGCATGGTATGATATTGTTGTTGGAAAACCCGCAGTTGCCGACGCGTAGCCGCCCCATCTGCTTCCCGTGCCCGCCGTTCCATTGTCATGATCTGTGCTTTCAGCGGGATGAGTGCCTGCCATTGCCTACGTTGCTCCGCTGTACAGAAACTAATGTCAACTCCCCTCAATATGGGCTTCATGGCCTCCCAAAAGGTGCATGCTGATGAGGCTGTCCTTTCATTATATGATATATAGTTGGAAAGTGCGCTATGAATATGGGCCCTATATGTCAGGTTTTGTAAATGCCACAGCAAGAGCCGCCACCGAAAGTGGGTTGGCTCCGGCCAATCTGAAAGTGTATTGTTACTGGCGAGTGATCTAATAGACCCCTAGGTAGGATCATGCCTTCGGTACTCTATGGGCGGAGGTACATGGACTAAATATGTAATCGAGCCTAGAATAGGAAGTATGGGTGTGGGAGAAGTAAGTGTAGCTGGCCTCCTTGGGGTAATGTGTACGTAATGTGTCCACCCAACCCACCATGTCTACCAGGGTACGTAATTTAGAA
This sequence comes from Lissotriton helveticus, assembly GCF_964261635.1. Taxonomy (NCBI): domain Eukaryota; kingdom Metazoa; phylum Chordata; class Amphibia; order Caudata; family Salamandridae; genus Lissotriton; species Lissotriton helveticus. The sequence goes on along the minus strand of NC_136057.1, from coordinate 1,404,643,436 downwards.
TCGGATAGGTTTGTCATGGTTCCTGCAGGGCGCCACCTTTCTACTCCTGAAAACATTACGTCATTCCAGTCCCTGCCCACCACTGCTAGATCTATCGGCATGCCACCCCATATCCCAGCCAGGTGATCTAGAAAGCTCTGACCCAGAGGCGGAGGGGCATAGACACTGCCAAGCACCATCTGCTCCCAGCAAACACCCCATGAACAAAAATATATCGACCATGGAGGTCAACCCACTTTTGTATCAGTGTGAATGAAACCCGCCAATGAATCAATATGGCAACTCCTTTGGAGCCCCTCACAATCCTGCATGGAAGGCGTGTGCAAAACCATATTGACCCAAACAGGGGGCCTTTGTACCAAGCATATGTGTTGCTTGTAAGAGAAGGACATCCGCTCCTATGTGTTTATCATGGCAGAGTCTCGCTCCTGGTTTAATCTTGTCCAGCATACTACTCTTATTCCAACTCACAACGTGTATCTGTCCTGGAGAGTGCCCTATTAGTTCTGTTGCCATTGTTTTATGTGAGAAGGATATGGTATATTAGCAAAACCGAGAAAGTGTGATCCTAGAGACATTCAAACTATGCAGCATACAGAGGTCAAAACAACACAACCTATAACTCGTACAACAGTCCCACCCTCCCCACCCACCCTAATACCTCACCGCAACTGAAGTATCTGTTGAGGGAAGCACCATGTCCCACCCCCAATGGGGAGGCAGAACGCTGACTACCCAATGGAAACCCCTGGGTCCCTATAGTGCCTCGAGTTCTACAGGAGGGATGTGAGCTAGCTCATATGAAAGGCCCATTTTCAACCAGAACACCAGCGCATGTACAATGGAGAATATCAATGCGCATCCCCCAGCGGTGAAGACAACCAAGTGATGAGTAATTTATTTCTGTTGAGACTGCAAGTGTTCGGCATCTAGTTTATTATTCATGGAGCGCCATGTGGTTCTGGACCTGTCATGTTGCTTGTCCTTGGGCTTCGGCTGTGGCATGGTCGAATCTCCAGTCAAGGAATCCGAATCTCTGTGCGGCGGGGTATGTGGCTTCAAAGACCGTTGTTCATCAGTCCATATGAAGACTTCCTCCGGGGTATCAAAAAAGATGGTGCGCTAGTTAAAAAACACACCTAGGCGGGCCTGGTACAGGAGCATGTAGGTGACCTTGAGAACACGAAGACATGCCTTGGCAGCGGTGAATGACTGATGCTGCTGTTGAACCATTCTTGTGTAGTCTGGGAATATCATAATCCGCTGGGACTCATAGACGAGATCCGTCTGCGTCCTCGCCCGCTGCAGGATGGCATCCCGGTCCCGGAAATTTAAGATTCATGAAATCATGGAGTGCGGGCTGCCCCCCGGCAGAGGCCTCTGCTGCTGGGCCCTGCGTGCGCGTTCCACCACGAAGCACGGTGAAAGGATGTCGGTCAGGATCCAAGAGTGAAGCCACTGTGTAAGAAACTTTCCTGTGTCATCTCCCTCACAGTTTTCAGGGAAACCCACAAATCGAAGATTATTTCTCCTTGTGCGGCAATCTGCATTCCCCACTCAGAAGGCCAGTCCCTTGGTCAGTTGTTCGAGAGAGGTAACTTTGTGTTGGAGTGTGTTACAACATCTTCAATACCCATAAGTCTCGTCTCAGCTGCTGTAATGCACTCTACAGCATTACAGAGATCCTGTCGCAGGAGTGAAACCTCTGTTCCCACCTTCCTGATCTGGGTTTCCAGTGCTTGCATGGACTGAGTAATGGCCGCCAGGAGGGCAACATTCTCTGGAATGCCAGGCTCAGCGTCAGTGCCTCTGTGGACTGCACGGCGGCGGCCGTGAATCGGTCCATAGTGCTTTGGTTCGGGCCTGGCCTAAGGGCCTTCTCTTTGGACATGGTTTGACTCTCGCTAGTTGGGGACCTGTGCAGCTAAACATAGCCAAACACGTAGGTCCAACAGCACAGCACACCCCAGCTGGCCGCTCCGGTCTCAGCAATTGTCTAAGAAAGGGCGAGGCCTGATCGACCCTTATGCCGACCCTTATGCCACATGTGCCAGGTATAGGATGCCCCAATGGCCCCACGGCGCCGACCCCATAGAACATGAGTCGCAGAGGCCATACATATTGCCCCTGCCTGCTCCCTCCAGGAGTGTCAACCTTATAGAGGGCCCGGGCTCCAGCAATCCGATGCGGATGGTCACGTCTCTATTTAAATTACCGGCCCGCTGCAGCCGGCCAGTACAACAAGGCCAGGGGGCAGCAACACAGTTCTGGGTCCAAAAGTGAGAGGGAAGCCAGGGTGGGCCCCCCGACCGCAAACCGCACCGGAACCTGGGCTGCATCCACGACCGGGAGCACCCCCCTCCCTCCAATGTGCGCCTCACCTCTCCGCCGGATGGCGGTCACCAATTTCACCGCATGGCCTCCCGTCGCGAGATCACAGGCTATGATCCTCCCCTGAGCCCCTGTGTCGTCCTCCAGCCACCACCCCTATGGGGCTCCTACCACATCTAGGTGTCCGGCCTCCCGGCCCCGCAGCCTAGGACTCTCGGAGCAGCTACCAGCGGCCGCACACCGTCCCTCCTCGCACTCACAAGGCTGCGGTCGGCCGAGCACACCAACCCACGGCAGCCCCGGCGGCACCGATCGCACCATGGGATCTACCGGCGGCCCCAACTGCTCCCCCAGGCATGTCAGGCTCCGAAGGATCGTCGAGGAAATGGTGTACAGCGCTGGCAGGTAGGATTCTGTAAGGATGTGTGGGCCAGCGGAGCTCGCTCAGAGCGTGTCTGCCATGATGAGCCTCTTGGCTCCGCCCCAAGACCCAGCATCTTTTTGTTCTTGCTATCCTGGCTAGGAAAATAATACGTTTTTGGGGTTTTTCCTAGTGTTTTCAGGAGATATATATTTTTATGGGTCTAAAGAATCCAAAAGGTGATCTTCGTTAAGGTTGGTATGTTTCACACCTATCATTGTTTATAGATTAAATTGTAGTCCCATTGATTAATAAGTGGACTTTTATTTCCGAGAGGTTTCTGTGTCAGTCTCAAGTTCCAGTTGTTCATATCTCCTTATACCACCAGCCCAAAACTCAACAGGTATACCCCTACATTAGCCACTCATTCCATATAGTAGTCTTGTAGATTTAGACTTGTGCTTAAATATTGTATTTTTTCAGATTAGGAACATATGCGGCAACACACCAGACGGACCAGTGGATTCTACTCCTTTTCCCTTTCCTTGTTTTGTTTTCTCCTCTTCACCACCTTCTCCACTTTGGCTTTGACTTTGTTGGGCGAAGGATGTGAGTGAAGGAAGTTGGGCGTTAGCATCTGTTCCTTCCACACTGATTTATGAACCCGTCTTGGAAGATGAAAGCCTCATATTGTCTGTAGTGATTGTGGCAGCTGGTGTTAATGGTGCCGAAGGTGACGAGTTGCGGGGAGAGCAGAGGCAGAGGCAGAGATGGGGTTGTGGGAAGAGGTGATCGTGTGTCCGCTGGTGTTTTTGAGACACAATTGGTGGTGTGCGCGGGTTCGTAGCGCAGCAATAGTTTATCCAGACGCGTTGGCCATAGTTAGCACGCGCTGGTTGGGATCCTTTGTGCTGGTGGACTTCACAAGGTGCATGGATTGAGTGCAGCCTCTATTACGCTACCATAGCAACGTGCTGTGTGTGGGGAGAATGAGGTTAGTCGCTGGGGACATTGTGAGCGCGTGAACAGCTTACTGTGTGATTCATGCTCAATTGTTGGAGGGAGCGAAAATCCCAGTCGTAGATGGAGTATTGAACAGTGTGACCTATTGCTTTTGTGGTCATTCCAGGCATGATTGTTGTAGTATCACGCGCCATCATTGCAACCAACATCAAGTGCCTCATGCTTTTGGAATTTTTTTAGCTAATGATTTGCAGGGCTGTGTCTTGGAAGTAAGCCAATCGCAAGCCTTGAAGGTGCAACCTATGTGTATGGCATTTGGTTGCAATTTACATCAACTCGGCTCCTTTTGGTAGTTTCCAGAACCTTGATGTAAGGAAAGGAGAGTGTCCTGTCTGCTGTGAGCAATGAGGATTTGAAGCACAGCTAACAGGAGCGCAACTACTGGTCGTGAGCATTGGATACATCTGCTGTTATTGTTTTAGCTTTTTGCCTATGGAGGTATTATTTTAATTAGTGTATTGTGGAGTTTTTATTTTATTGTTCGGTTTTCTTGTTTTAGGTTGTTGTTTTTACTCACCTTGTAGGTCATGATGTTGACGTTGAGCATGTCGCAACCTCCTCAAAAGTTGTCTGAGGCTACAGATCCACTGTTACAGTGGAAGAAGTGGAAAAAGTTGTTTGACTCTTTTTTGATCGCCATATGGGGCGAACATTTTTCGCCCGCATGGAATCAAGAAGGGCAACCTAGAGATATCTTTGAAAAGTCTCTCATGATGCTGGAACAGCATTTTGGGCCCCGTATTAATGTGGTCATTACCAGAATGCAATCAAAGACTGAAAAGTGGGCAATTATGTACCCTCTCTCGAACGTCTAGCACGCACATGCAAATTTGGAGATTTAACAGAGTCCCTTATCAGGGATCAACTTGTACATGCTCCAATGACATTCGTGTTCAGGAGAAGCTTTTGACCAAAAACCCCACTTTAGAGCAAGAAATAGACATACCAACCATTGATTTGATTGGTTATTCGGTCATGAATATTAATTTCAAGGGGAGAGAAACACTCTGCAAGGTTTATGTGGCCAAACCTGGGGACAATCTTTTAGGTTGGCAGCACCAAAGAGATCGTGGGATTATCTTAAATCCAAATTCTAAGGATCAAGTCCTACTAGTTGCCAGGGAGGAGGTGACTACACCAGTTCTTCAAAAGTTTCAGGATGTGTTTAAAGATGAGTTAGGTCTTCTTAAGTACTTTCAGCATAAAATCATCCTAAAAAAACCATGGAATGCTTATTGTACATAAAATGAGGAGGGTGCATAATTTGATGTTGAAGCCTCTTCAAGTAGAAATTTATGTTAATGTCCATGGTTGTGATTAAGGAGATTAAATCCTCGGAGTGGCTGGCCCCGATTGTATTGGCCCCCAGGACAACGGAACGAAGATCAGGATGTGTGTGGACTTGAGGGACCTTAATCAGAACATTTGGGTGGACCGCCAGCCTCTGCCAAAATTAGCTGAGGCCTTATCCCTGCTTAGTGATGCTCGGGTTTTCAGTGTGATGGACTTTTCTGCAGCATACCATCAGGTGCTCTTACATGAGGAATCAAAAGCTTTAACCTCTTTTGTGATGCCTCATGGAGCGTTCAGGTTTGTGAGACTGCCGTTCAGGTTGGCCTCAGCTGCAGCCTGTTTTCAGAGATTGATGAAGACAGTACTTTAGGGTGATTGACTCTGTGATGTTCTTCTACAGGGCTCAAAAAATCATAACAATGTTACTAGACTTGCAGGTCTAGTAACTTTAATAAACTACTCGAACTAACTGTAATGTACTTGACCCATGAACTGGTCTCAAATTGTGTGATCCTAGGCAAATATTTTGTCTTATAGAGCCTCCTTTTTCTTTATTGCCACATAAGAGAGCACCTTCAAATATGCAAGTTCACTATTTCTGCTGTACAAAAAACCTTTTTATTTACTAGACTAAATTTGTGCTCCATGTATAACAAGAATCAAGCCCAAATAGGGTACACATGATTGCTCCAGTATTGGAACTTCCTTAGATTCACATGCTTGAATCAGTCCCCGTCATCGAGATGGGAGTCCCCGGTACATCAAAATAGCAATGCTAAACAAATACCAAACCAAGTCCTGGGCCCTTTTCAGTTTTGTAACATATGTCTCTTATTTTGTAAAAGAGACCAAAAGTAATTCTTGAACCAATCAGGACCCTTCACTCTCTAGAACACTCCTGAGAGAACGTTAGACCCTCAGATTTTCTACCGCACATTGTGCTAGGGAGCCTCCTCTGAGCTCTGCTCAGTTTTTTCCTCTTAGTAAATTTAGATCGAGTTCTTGGCTTAATTTCAGCATTTTACAACTACAGGATCCATCTTCAATACTGGTTTGTCAAAATTCTGGCATAATTATGTCGGATAAGGAGAAAAAGGGTATTTTTAGAGCCTGTACTACTTGCTCGAAGAAAAGGTTTTATACAGATGACCCTCAGGAAGACTGTTTTTATTGCCTATATCCCAACCATAAGGCAAAGGAGTGCATGATATGTCGTACTTTTTGCCCATTCATCTGGTGAGCGTCCAGGAAAGGCCCTTAAAAAGACCTCTCATGGGTCGCATGGGTGCAGTCCCTCAAAATCTCCTCACAATCATAAACAGGAGAGGAAGGGACATTCTTCAGAGGACAAGCAACCAAAAAAGGGGAGTTCTGAGCCGCCACTACACCTCAAGTCAGACACTCCTTCAAAAAAGGCCTCCTGAAGAAAAGCCTTCGACGAAAGCTCCAACGTCGATGGTTCAGTTGACAAAGAAATCCTCTCTGTCGTCGATGAGGGTGGAGGTTCGCCTGTCGTCAAAGAAAGCATCACCATCGACAGCAGCATTGGTGAGTCCGTCGTCGAAGACTTTGTCACCGTCGAGTAAGATGTTGGCCCCGATATCAACTACAGCTTCGAAGACGATGAAGACGTTAACGACAGCACAGATGGCAATGTCAACGACGATGAGGGTAACAATGACATCTACGGCGGTTATACCATCGCCGATGGTTTCCAAGTCACCGCCAACAGCTGCTTCTCCGACGATGGTGTCGTCAACGGGGCCGTTGACGCTGGAAAAAACAGAGAAAGCTACAACAAGGAAAATTACAGCGGAAATTACCTCACACAGCAAGGTTACACCTCTTTCGCCTTCTAACTTGTTGGAAGAGCAAGTTTCTGAGGAAGAAGATGATGGGCCCTTTGGTTATGCAAGTAGTCCGCCCCAGCTGCATGTTAAGTGTCAAGAGGATGATTTTGAGGAGGAATATGGGTAATATCAAGACTATATTCCTCGGGGGAACATGGCGGCCGTGTGGTAGTCACGGTCGGGAGCTCTCGCAATACTCCCGTAGGAAATGCCCTAATCGCTTCACGGATTACGCGGATTGCGCGGCGGCTTTAGAAATGTTTTCTGTGTCCCTCGAAAAGAAGCTTTAAGCCTGAAGCCTGAAACGCTCTGATCGAGATAAACGGCATTATTTCAACGAAACGCCGATTTTGGAACCGCCATTACCTGGGCCTGCATACGGAGTCCTGTGAGCCCTGGGAGGAGTCTGGGGGGAGGCGGCGGCTTGGCTCTGCTGGAGCTGCCGTGTTGCTGCGAGAGTCGGGTTCCCAAGGGGAGGCAGCGGGTGCTCGTATTCTCAAGGTCTCTCTACGGCCAGAATTCCAGGCAGCAACAAACCGTATTTGGGAGAGGAAACTCAAGGACATTTTGTGCATATGAGGCCGGTAAGGAGGAGGGGGAGGGACTTGGTGAAGTTGAGTTTGGAAGAAGAGGAAAATAAGGAGAGAGATTGTGAACTGGTTACCAGCACCGCTATAGAAGAAAAGAAGAAACAGATTTCCCCCTCACCTGCAGTGCAAGTAACTAATAGGTACACTTTGAGGAATAGAGGGGTGTGGGGGAAAGAGATATTGGAAAGTTTTACAGTGGCTACACCTAGTTCATCTATGACTTTAGGAGATTGTGCTGCCCAATTAAAAAGACCACTTCCAGGAGATAAGCAGATTACTGCGGTAAAAACCGCAAAGGTTGGTAGGAAGCTATTTGAGCCCAACAAAAAACGAATAAAGGCAGACAACATAAAAAAAAGGATTTGGAGAGATTAAAAGTTACCCCTTCACTTTGCTCTTTCTTTAAAGTGAAAGACCAGGCAGACTGCGGGCCTCCACCTACGCTTTCTAGTACAAAAAGCAGAATGGTCTCCAGCTCTGGTTCTAGCTCTAAAGTAACTCCTTCAGGACAAATTGTACTGAAAAATAAATAGAATCCTTTACTCAGTATTGAGGAAAACAATGTCCTCTCCCCTATTGTCAATCCTGTGAGTGATAGTTCTGAATCTGTATCTATACCTATTCAATCAGCAGCTGCCACTTCCCTTACACAGAATGACAATCAATTAATTTCAACTGAGCTTGAAAATACAATGTGGGTAATGTTGGCAGAAATAAGAGAGAGGTTTTCAACATCAGAACTCAACCAACAAAAAATTCAAGGATACTGCGAAACAATGGAAGAGAAAATTACCAGTCTTGTTGACAAGTTTGGGGAGATGGAGTTGAAACAAAAAGAGATCTTATTCAAAGTGGACGCTAATCAAGAAGAAATAACTAATTTGAAGAAGAGTGAAAGAGAGTTAAGAGACAAGCTGGAGATAATGGAAAACAATGCTAGAATAAATAATATTAGGCTCTTCAATGTTCCAGAAGGATAAGGAGGAGGTGATATTAAACTATTTGTGGCCTCTCTCTTAATGGAATATAATCCCGGTATAGAGTTGGCTGTTATAAAATAGGATCTTCAGAGAGTACACCGCGACCCCTTTGTAGCACGACCCGGGAGAAAGACAGCAAGGAGGATACTGGTTAATTTTAAATCGTACTCTTTGAAAGAAGGTATCCTGGCTGCTGCCTTAAAAGTTGGTTTATACAAAAAAGAAGATTGATCCTTTGCATTCGTTCGGATCTGGCACAAGAGACTTTGGATAGGCAGTGGGAATTGGGAAAGTACATTCGAGAGTTGAGAGATCTAGGTGCCACTGCAAATATTTGTTTCCCTGCCACCCTGCGAGTAATGAGGGACAATAAAATGCATAACTTTAGAGATCCAGAGGAGGTAAAAAAAATTGTTGATCAGATTAGGGCTAAAACATAAAAAGAATTTGTAAATATTCATGGAGTAAGAGAGCTCGAATGAGGTATAGAAATACCTTGTGTTAAATGGGAGGGTTCCCAAGGGGAGGTGGGAAGGGTCACTTGTAATAATGCACATAATAATTTAAGTCACGTAGGGTGGGGGAGCATATGGGAAAAAACTCAAAGAAAATGTTGTTCTGATTGTTTGATGCAGAAGTTATTCTTCTTTTTTATAATTTTGGTCATTAGCCAGTCCTTGGTTTCTTTGAGAGGGGGGAGAGTGGGTGAGAGTGGGGGGTGGGGGGAGAGAGAAGGGAGGAAGAGAGAGAGGAAATTTTACTTTAATAACTAAATGGTAGTTTCAAATAAAACTCTTAACATACTATCATGGAATGTGAATGGTCTGAGAGTAACAGTAAGGCGGAATAACATTTGAAATACTTGAAGATGAGGGAGGCAGACATTATTTTTATTCAGGAAACACATTTGTTGAGGTAGGAATGACTGGATATTCTTAAAACCCAATCTTGGATAGAACACTGTATATGCACAACTCAATCAGTGACAGTTAAAGGGGTAGCGATAATTGTTAAAAAGTCAGCGCACTGTACTATAGCGGATGTAAAGGTTGATCCCCAAGGTAGATGGGTCATTGTTAGGGCTAGAGTACAAGGCATTTAGATAATATTGGTTTCTTATTATGGCCCTAACTTGGACGACCAGCTACCCATTCAGTCATTAATGTCTCAATTAATAGAATTAAATGACACAATCATTATGTGATGCGACTTTAATGTTAATCTTGACCCGGTTGAAGACACCACTTCAAAAAAACATAGTACAGCAACATTAGAAATGAGAAATGCGTTAAAGTTATTAATGCAGGAACATGAGTTAGTAGATATATGGAGCTTAAAAAATAAAAGAAGGAAGGGAGAAAGGAGTAACCAAATTAGGGATTTTACATTTCACAATAAAAAGTATGGACATCGATCAAGGATCGATTTTTTTTTTTTTAATTTCTAGAAAAAATTAACAAGCAGGTCATGACATTAACACATGTTCCGGAACATCTATCAGATCATTCAGCGATATTATTACAGCCTAATCTTTTAGGTAAATCCCCAGAGTCACGTTGGACACTTAATCGCTCTCTTCTTTTGGAACCCGTAATAGTAGAAAATATAATAACGCAGACCAAAGAATTGTTTGTCTTTAATTCTGGCACTACCCCTATAAAAAAAGTATGGGATACATATAAGGCTTACTTGCGTGGTGTCCTAATTAGTTTAAGCGCTAGGGAAAACAAGGAAAGAAAAATAGAACTTTCCTCTTTAGAAGATCAAATAAAGAAGTTTCAAGAAGCACTAGCTCATGTCTTAGATGAAAATATAAAACCATGGCTTGAAGGAGATTTAATTAACGCGAAGACAAAATTAGTTGAGTATCTCAAGATAAGGATGAAAAAGAGATGGGAAGCAAGTAAATTAGCGAATTATGAATATGGGGAGCGAAGCGGCAAGCTTTTGCCGTGGAAATCTAAAACAGACAGAGCCAAGAATAATATTAAGGACCTGAAAACTCAAGCTACAGGTGATAGTATAATAGAAGGTGAGGCAATAGAGCAGGAATTTGTTCATTTTTTCAGGATTTATACAGGGAAGATTTAATATACAACAAAGAACAGATCGAGTCTTTCTTTAATGATATAAAACTACCACAGTTGAATAGTGAAAACAGGGAGGAGCTATCGGCCCCAATAACATTGGATGAAGTCTATAGTTCAATCAAGAATCTGAAAAAAAGCAAAGCGGCTGGTCCTGATGCTATACCCAATGAGATATATAGCTTATTGAGGGAACTTTTGGCCCCAATTTTGTTGGACCTTTTTAATTCTATATATATCTCAAAACAAGATTCCCCGCCTTTGTGGGATAGCGCAACTATAATAATCCTCCTTAAACCCAATAAAAATCCAAGAATATGCGAATCTTATCGTCCGATTTCACTTCGGAACAGTGATTATAAAATATTTACACAAATTATGAGAAAGAGGTTGGAACGTATGATGGGCACAATTATTCACAGTGATCAGAAGGGATTAATGAAAGGGAGGCATTTGGAGGATCTGACACATGAAGTAATAGCTGCAGTAGATCTCGCCATTGATCAAAAAAAACCCTGTCTATAATAACATGCGATTCTGCAAAAGCATTTGACAGGGTCAACTGGCTATTTTTATATGAGGTAATCAAGCGTTTTAATTTGGGGGAAGTCTTTGGTTCAGCAATTAAAGCTTTATATAGGAATCCTAATGCCAGGGTATTAGTAAATGGCACTTTATCTAATGTTGTACGAATAGGAAGAGGGACAAGACAAGGTTGTCCACTTTCCCCTATCCTTTTCAATATGTATATTGAACGACTGGCTATTAAACTAATGGCATGCAGGGGTATCCAGCCTTTCTCTTGTAATAATTGGGGAAAAAAGATTGGGCTTTATGCTGACGATCTCATGGTTTTTACTACCCATCTAGATTCAACATTACCTGTTATATGGGAAACTTTAGATCATTTTGGCACAGTACCAGGTTATGCTATAAACCCTCAAAAAACAGAAATAATGCAGTGGAATACTACGTCCCAAAGTGATCTTGTCAAAAAGAAGATCAGGTATCTGGGGCTAGATTTAGTGCAAAATTTGGTCTCAGTAGCAAAGGTGATTTTTGACCTGGTTACCTCTAAGGTCAAAAACAATTGCAGCAATGGGAAAACCTACCTTTATCCTTTCTTGGCAAATCAAATCTTCTCAAAATGCCAATTTTACCAAAGTACACATTTATTTTTAATGCAATCCCATTAGAATTTAAGACAGATTGGATTCAAAAAGCACAGGGTGAACTATCAAGTTTTATTTGGGGTAGGAAAAGGCCCAGAATTACATGGAGGAAATGTAGGGAAAAGAAAGAAAATGGAGGTATTGCAAGTCCTGATTTATTACAATATCAAAGAGCGTTTCACTTAAACATTTTCAGACAATTATTAAAAAATTCAAGTCAATATACTCCCATGTTTCGTGCTTTGACATACGGCACACCTGACCTTGCTAATCATTTTCTATAAAAGTTTGGGGACCCTACGTTAAAAAAAAAATTTGACTAAAGATTCTTTATGGGGCCTGCAAATTATGGAGCCAGATCAGGAAGATATTACAAATTCCATATTTTAGTTATTATGCACCAATATGGCATTCTCCAGGAACCCCCACATGTTTGCAAGATGCTCTGGCAATTCCGATAAGAGGAAAAGGAATATGCAAATGGGGTCAACTATTGGAGGGAACACAATTCATTTCTTGGCAGAAGTTTCAAGAGATTACAGAAAACGCGGTTTCTCGCTTTAAATACTGTCAACTATTAAGTTGGGCTCGAACTTTGAAACAAGGGTCGACTTACAAGGAGACTGTCAGCAGGTCGAGAGCTGTAGTCCCGTAACGGACTTTCCCTCTCCTCAACAGGACTGGGCTGGCCCCTTTAACAATTGCTTTGCCTACGATGAGGCCAGCTCCGCCCCTGTGACACAGAGTCACGTGCACCTATCGGAAGCGGCTTCGTCGGAAAGAAAGGCGGACACGGAAGACGCCAGGGTGCTCGCGTCCAGGAACTGCACGGCGACGGACGAAGGAAGGAGTGTAGCGGAAAAGGACCCGGAGGACCAGACACCTGTAAGCGGTATCTACAGCAAGTACCCAGGAGCTGAAGCGGTCCCGCCGAGAGAAGGTCCGGAGGTCGGGAGGAGCCACGATGACACGGAGAAGCCGGAAGCCATCCCAGAGCGAGGAGAGCCGGAGCGAGAGGACGACCAGGAAAAGCCAGGAGGCCACCGGTATCACTCATCGCCCAGCCACGCGCAGGAGGACGCGTGGCTAAGCCAGGTGCGTGAACGTTTACGTGCCTTGCTCTGGTTCAAGCGGGGTAGGGACCGGGTAGGAGGGAGACGAGGAGTAGGTTGTAACCTTTTTGCACTGCACTTTCGGGCTGAACGTCGCATTGGTGGTGGTAGCTGTGCAACCCACAAACGTACTCCCTCACAACCCCTTCCCATAGCAATTGCCTCTAAGTGCTGTGTACTAACAGCCGCGTTTTGTTTCTTTTGCTTTACGGTGGGCGAGCTGGAGGAAGTACCCCAGGAGGTCGAGGAGGAGGTGCACTGTGAAGAAAGAAGCCCCCTAGGACATCCAACGTGTTTCTTTTTGTTTACTGAACTACCTGCTCTGTTGGGAATAAACAATATTGACCCTAACCTTAGTCTTGGCTCCGTCCCTCCTTGTAACCAAAGGTCACAGAGACACAGGAATCTAAAATCGCATTGCAGCCAAGTTTTAAAAAAGAGATTTTGGTGTGGTACTGGTTATTGGTACAGTCAATAGATGATCCCAAAATATGGCAAGTGGAGGCCTAGAGGAGGGAGCTGCCGGATGTTGGATATAGAAGCGTTATGGCAAGTCTCTATATCGCATTTATGGTATTATGTGAAATCTGCTCCATCATTTTTTTACCATACACAAGGCATATTGGACGCCTCGAAAGCTGGCAAAAATGGGTTCTCAAATGGTGGGGAAATGCCAGAAATGTGGAGAGCCTAATGCAGATGAATCGCATATGTTCCGGTGGTGTCCCTCCATTCAAGAATTTTGTCAGAAAGTTGGTGAAACTTTGTCAGAATTGGTGGGTCAAGAAGTTAAGGTGAGCTTGGCTTTGGTCATTTTCTGAATAATTCCTGAAGAAGAACATATTGGTAACATATCTAAGTACTTAAAGGCTCTTATTTTTGTTTTGATATTGTTGGCACGTAGAGAATTATGTATCAAGTGGATTTTAAATGTTCCACCGGCTGAGTTTGAATGGATAAATTCAATCCACCGGATAGCAAGAATGGACAAGGGAATGTGGTTTAATAAGAGAACAAAATTTTGGAGTTTGTGGGATAACTGGGCGGAGAAAGCTAGTCGTTTAGTATAGTTAGAAAATTTGCACCTTTTCATACAAACGTAGTATGAAGTTACTTTTTTTTTTTTTACCTTTCTCTTGTCTTTTCCTCTCGGATCTTTCTTCCTGTTCTCTCTCCTCTCCTTCTAGTCTCAGTTTTGCCCTCTTTTAGTTTTAAGTTTCTATAAATTGTAAAATGTTCAAGGTTAATCCAATGATTAAGCATCAGTAAACACAGGACATTCTCTGGTTACGGCATTATCAAGAAGGATTGGTGACCTCTGGAAGAGAATCTAAGTAGGTGCCTGTGATAAGGGAGATAAGAGAAAACTGTCCATGCAATGAAAAGAACCTGTGATGGTAACATCGCCTCCCGCCGGGAGAGAGCGGGTTCCGGTTTGCAGGGAAAGTGAAGGAAACCGGTCGGTAATCTCTTTTATTCTCCATCAGTATACTGATCAAACATATGAGGACAAATAAAAAAATAAAAAAACAAAAGACTATATTCCTCAGCAACAATACCATCAGGATTTTTAGGAGGAGGTAGTTTGCATGCCTTTATATTTGTTAACGGACCTACAACTCATGATGGCTTACTACAGGAAGAGATTCCCCCACCCAACACCTGTACCTCAGGCAATACCCTCTTTAGTTGCTCATCCATGTTCTATCCCGACTACTCCGAAGAGGGTTCAAACTATACTGGTGAAACCTCTGCAGAAATCACCTCCATCAGTCCCTCAGCACGATCCATGTACTGCCGATGATGACCAGGAAGAGGGAGAGCTTAGAGATCTGCAGAGAGAATGGGACAACTACCTCATTCCCACGTCTTCTTCTCTTCTCCAATGCCCAGTGACTCGCCACCCGAGGATATTGGTTCTTTTCGCAACTTGTTAGAGAGAGCACCCAAGAGATTTGATCTGCCAGTGCCGGCTACCCAAATGGGCTTTTTTTTAAATGATTTTAAAGAGCCCTTTAGGAAATCAGTGAGGACTATCCCCGTTATAGGTCATGAATAGGTGGAAGGACTCAAGGTCATGGGACACCAGCAACAATTGACACCAGTGGTATGCAGGTTGGAAAAGAAATACAAGGCCGCAGGGGATGCTCTAGCCTGTTTGGTGGGCCATCCCAAATTCGGATTCTGTAATCTCTCAGGCAGTGTAGCGAAAATCCAAAAACCCATCTGCACCCATTACCACGCCTCCCGATAGAGAAGGCAGACGCCTTGATTAACGCCGGTAAGCGTTTTTCATCAATTTCAGCTCTGATGGTCAGAGCAGCTAATGCCCTTGCCATACTGGGTAGATATGACAGACAAATGTGGTGTGACCGGGCTCCGTATATGGATCAGCTTCCTGAAGAGAGCAAACCAGAAGTTAAGAAAATTTTCCAGGAGGGCGAGAGAGCATCTTGGATATTGTTACTGCAGCATTCATATCGCTGGGGGGGCAGCGGTGTTACGCCGTCAAGGATGACTCCGAGCTACTTTGTTTAGAACGGAAGTTCGAAATAAGATTCTAGACCTTCCATTCGATAGAAAAGCTTTATTTGGGAAGCACATCAACGATGCACTACAAGATATTAATGTCCAGTATTTGTAAAGCGCGAACAATTACCCGAAGGTGTGAAGGCGCTGCGGGCCGTCGGGAAGGTTAAGCGAGCTATTGCCCAGAGCCACATGGTGCTGAGCAGACCCTTGCCGCCGGAGCCGGGGATCGAACCGTGATCCCCAGCGTCCAGCGTCAGTCTCCCTGGCCGCTACGCCACACCTCTTCCTCAAGAAAGATACTGACACAGCGTAGTCATTAGGGATGCTTCAGTATCGGAAAGTGCCCTTTAGAGGAGCTATAGGAAGGGGCCTTCCGTCCTACAAAGGAGGATATTAGCAGTATAGGTACCCCTCATAAGCGCCATCTTCCCAGCCTTATCGACAACAGTATGTTTAACGACAGCCACAGTCAGGGGCGTATTCTAAATCTGCTCCCAGAGGAAGAGCTGGACGTCAGGGAAAAGATACCTCACCACATCAATGACGAACTTCAGGCTCCGGGTGTTTTTATTCCCACCTTTCCACAAGTTCCCCTAGGGGGACAGATTTATTTGCACCTTCACCACTAGCAAAAAATAACCATGGACCGATGGGTCCTCAATCTAATACAATTCGGCCATACGTTGGAGTTTCTGCATATCCCACCTTGTACTCTTCCAGGACGGCAAGAGGTAAAACATCTACATCTCATGCGGTTGGAAATTCTTGCAATGCTCCGAAAAGGAGCAATAGAACTGGTGCCAAACTCCCAGAGAGGGAAGGGATTCTATTCCCTTTTCTTTCTGGTGCGCAAGAACTTACGGCAATGGTGTCTGATCCTGGATTTAAGAACTCTAAACACTTTTCTCAAAAAGTAGTCCTTTCGCATGATCTCTCTTCAAGACGAAGGCTTTTTCGAGGTCAAATATCAGGCATGCTGCATTTGGGAAGTGTGCCCGTGCTCTGTCTTGGATGTGGAATAACCTTCGTAAGTTAGGCGAGGTGTTTCGCCTCGGTAAAAAACCATTTTGGTCTGGGTGTACCAACGGTGTTAAGACCTGAATGTATCGGTCCGCTAGAAGCTTCCCTAGCAATTTACAGTCTGCATTTAGCAGTGTTATCGGCCTGTATGAGGCTGGAAGGGTGTGGTCCCTGTGGGGTTTGGGGAATGTCACTATAATGGATTCCCGGAGTGAACCTGGGAGCTCCTTTCTGCTTAGTGCGTCTTCATACAAGGTGACTGTCCTGGGGACCAGCTGTGCGGAGAATGTGCTGTAATATTCGAGCGGAAAGCCGTCCATCCCCGGGGCTTTGTTACGAGCTAGCTCTCTAATGGCGCGGTTGATCTCTGGGGCTTTAATCTTGGTCTCTAGCTCTTTTCTGTCGGCTCGTGGTATATGTGGAATCTGTAAAGGCCTGAGAAACTGAGAGATTACCCGGTGATTTGTTTGTGTTGGGGCCCTGTAAATACTGGAGTAGTACTCGTGAAATATGTGTAGGATCTCTATTTGTGAATATCTAGGGGTCCCTGTGCTGTCCAGTAGCTCTGTGACTGGTTTAGCAGCTGTGTCCTGTCTTGCTAGCCACGCCAAGAGCACACCCGTCCTGTTCCCTCTTTGTGGACTCTGGCAGCGTGAGCACTGAAATTGTATTTACGCAGATCTTTCAGTGCTTCCGCATAGGCGGTTTTGGCTGCTGCTATTCGGTCGGGAGGAGCTTCTGTTGTGTCCCCTTGTTTTGTTAATGCTACTAGCGCCTCCTCTGAATCCCTCAGTGTTCTTTCCAGTGTTCTACGCACTCCCACTGTGTTGTATACAATGCCCTCTAGCCGCGCCCTTGAATGCGTCCCATTCTACTAGTCTAGACTCCGCTGTGCCTGAGTTAAGCGTAAAGTGTTCTTGGATATAGTCTCCGTGTTCCTGACGGAACACCTGATCTGTAAGACAGTCACGCAGAAGTCTCCAGGTTGGTATGGGGGGGTGTGGAGGTCTCCACCTGAGTGTCAGCATGTGGGCGTCATGGTCTGAAAGCACTCTGCCGAGATATCTTCGGGAGTTTGGGCGTGGAGCAGATTGGTGGTAACCATAGGAAGCAGACCCTAATCTCCTACAGAGAGAGTTCCAAATTCTTGATGCAGGTCCAGAGATTTCTCTATCGTGTGTTTTATTTTTACTGAAGAATTAAGTTTTCAGTGGAAGATTACGGGAACTCAGAGAGCGTCTGCTTCCTCGAGAAATCATTCGTTTCTGGGCTAGTTACAGGGGAGTTTTGTAGTGTATTGCTTTATGTGTGATACAGGCCATCTTTAATTGTATTCTAGCTTTGTATAGAAGCCAGTTGAGCGCCTTCAGGTGTGGCGTAATGGGGTAAAATTTTCTAGATCCTGTTATGAGTCTTGTGGCTGCATTAAGACAAGCTTTTAGAGAGGCTGTTGAGATCTTGGGAAGACAAGGTTCTATAGTCATATACAACAGAGTTATTGTGCATATATGCTTGGGCGCATAGAATGGAAGTAACATAGGCCCTGGAGTCAAGTGTGGTTGTGCATGTTGAAAGTTACATTGTACACTGTTTACAAAACAGTAAAGCTTGGGGTGCAAGTAGTACTCCATGTTAAACAACGTAAAGACTGAGTGCACCTGTTGTTGGTTGCAGAGGCATGCTTCAAAGTAGGTTGTGCCTTAAAGCCAAAGCCTATTACAGAAAATCCATGAGAAAAGCCAAAGCTTCTGTTCACATAAAATTTTCCTCCAGTGGATGTACGGGCAAGTGCCTATGTAATATAATCGTCATACAGTGCTAGACACAAATGTTATGCAATTGTACATTTTTAAGGTGTTGACTTCAAAATGCTTGCTGAAGATTTTGAGGCACTGAAGATTGGTAAATATTATAGAATGTAGGGGTGACCCACTTAGGGATGCTTTAACAAAGTGTGGTTGTAAGCATGGGTCTAAAGTTGTAATCCTAGGGAGGGATACCCACATGGCCTGGCTGAAGGAGTCTTACCAGTGGCCAATGCATATCTGTCAACCTCTTGACTCAAAACTGTGGGTCATGTGAAGTCTTTAAAAGGGTGGTCCCATTATGGTAAATATATAACAAACTCTTTGTTGAAAGCCGTTCAAGGTTGAAACGTTTTTGAACCCATTAAAGTCTATCAAGGCATTTTGTTTGTTGGGTAGGTGAACACCAGTAAAAAGGAGTGCAACATCCACCAAATGTAGAAGAGTGTACAGACATGCTATGTCTCAATCAAAAGAGTGTCATCCTCGAGTCATCTAGGGTGGGCCCACTGAATATAGGGGAAGACCATTTTTCTGAAAGAAGCTCTCACTCAATGAGTGTTTGATCTCATTTAAGGGCCAAGGAGTGATAGAAGCTCCAACCAGTCGGTTTTCCCCAGTTTTTAACCTTGTCAAACAGACCAGTGAATAAACACTGATTTTGGGCACTGCCTAGGCAATTTTTAAGATTACCTCATATAGATCCCACACCCTTTTGCTTAAAAAGTGCTTCCTTGTAAGGAAAAAGAACACAGCATGCCTGACCTTCAGAGGATCAGGAAGAACTCAACGATGAAACATGTCCCTGGATGAAAACACAACAGATGGAGAGGAGAAGGGTAAGACACTGTACGTTCCTTTAAAGACTCACACTAATTGCAAGCAAGAGCACGGTGGCAAGTGGAACAAAGAAAGTAGTGTACTGTATACCAGAATTGTGGTCCAGTACAAAAATCTAAACTATTGATATCACGGAAATGTCGCCTCCTGTCTAGGGAAGGTCATCCTTTATGGAAGAGGAAACCTCACACACATATTAGTATCATGCTTCATCATCTGCATCCTCTCCCCACCCTTGTAGGACAATACCACCAGGGCAGACGCAACCTCCTCGAACACTGTACCGTAAGGATGGAGTTCTTAAATGAATTCTACTGAACAAAGCAAAAAAGGGGCGTCCAGAATGAGCTTAAAATACCTTAGTGTTCCTGGGTTATTACCTTTATTCAGCAGGAACTAGGTATCACTAAAAACTAAATGTGGATGGGTATGTTGAGAATAATGGCTCACACCCATCTACTATCTGCCAACATGTTTCTGCCCATATTTAGTAGCCTAAACAGTCTGGGGTATTCTTCAGGGCTAATGGATCCCTAAGGCTAGATATTGTGGCTCTACTAGTCACTAACACACAATGCAAAAAAAAAAGTATAAGCTACCTTTTGAACCCAGGTGAATCCTACTTGGAGCTGGATATGGTTAACTTGATTCCTATCAGAAACAGAAAAAACATTAGCACAATTAAAAAACATCTAGAAGAAGGAGACAATTTTAACTCAAACATGCGAGGTTAAATGAGAAAGAAACTGAAAATCGAGTTTTTTTTTAAAGTGTTAAAAATCGTGATCATGCCAGCGCGCTCTCTCAGCACTCTCCTAAAAATGGAGTAACACCTGTGAACTACTGTGATAGGGCCAAGTTTCCCGCACGAGCCTGTCAATGGGCTGGAGTGTTAAAAACTATGGTGAATTCTCATAAATTGTGAAAAATAAATCTATTTCTTACCCTAGATTTTAGGGGATACTGGCATCATGGTCACAGAGGGGGTGGTTTCCTTTGTAGTCACACACTGTTCAAAAGGTGACAACAATTTGTCCTATGAAGTGATATGGCAAGTACTTAAGTGAATAATTCATGGTTGAAGGACTGATTGATTAGGAAATTACGATGATTAAGTAATTTGTTAAAAGGTAAGTAGTTCGTACTAGTGAACTTATTAACTATACTCTGTTTGTGGGAAACCCTCTATGGAACAATTTAACCATATCCTGGTAAAGGGAAAATAAGTTACTGCAATGGTGAGTGGATTGTGAATGCAATGGTGAATGGATTGTTTCTCTGTCTTTAGACAAAGCTACTGTTCCCAGATCTAATCATGGAGCTGCAGGCTTACAAAATGCCACTCTTAGGTCTCACTGATACCTTATGAATCCCCACTCTGTTTGGGGTTTTTCCAGAGGAGCCCCACTGTTGAATAATGTCAATGTGTCATAGCAGAGAACTGGCTAAGTATCAAGTGTAATGCACTTACATTATTTATTGTATCTGTTATATCAAAAAATGCATTTTGTTGGCTATGTGATCATATTTATATTTAAAAACACGTTCGTTATTGTGACCAAAACAATACATACAACCATAGAAATGTAAGTCTGCCGCGTTGGGGGCTGCTCGTCAAGTTATGGTAATTACCCCCAAACAAAGCCTCTGGGCTTTTCGAGGAAGATGCTGATACACCGTGACCCCCTCCTTCCAAACACGCAAAAGGTACACCACTTGTGGATACCTGAATCACTCCCGCTCTGAACCGCTGGTACGAGTTGCAGGTGGTGGGAGACGCTGTTAAACTATGGGAGCTTCTCCGTGATTCTCCATAGGTGCTGGGACAGTGCTCATCGGGGATGTCGTTCTCCCGACGAATGGGATGTATTTGTATTCACACGTTAGATGCTCATACTCCAAGGGTTTATTTGTAGGGACTGGTGGAAAGTCCTCTAAATAAAAGATTCCCAACTGCCAATGGTTACTCTGTGTATGTTGGGATATCCTGGGCCTCAAAGCACAGGATAGTGTAGGGGGGCCAGTGTGAGAAAGTGCCATCTTTCTTGCATGGTATGCCCCCACTTTTTGCTGAATTGCTGATGTGCTTTGACTGCCAATCAGGGGTCCAGGGCCTGTGTTCCTTCCCTAAAACTGTATTGAAGCTGAAACCCAATTGGCATCTCTGGCCCCATGTCAGTTCCTGGTAAATGGTACCCTAGGTACCCAGGGCATTGTGACCAGAGAAGACCCCTAAGGGCTGCAGCACTTATTGTGCCACCCTTAGGGGCCCTGCACCCTGACACCCATACCCAGCCTTTGTAGACTGAGTGTCCTGGTGCAGACCTAAAACCAAGAGTCGACATGGCACACATCCCAGTGTGCCCACAAACCCACTGCCCTGGCACACATCAGTCACCCCTCTAGCTAGGTGCCCTATGCCAGTGGTGTGGGCCCAGGTGCATGAGCCCTGTGCCATTCCTGGGCACTGTAGGTGCAGTGATTCCATTAAGACTATATGGTGTTGGGAGGTTGTCATTACGACCTCCACAGCACCATAATGGCTATACTGAAGTCTGACAAGTTTGATATCAAACTTCTCAGCACATTAAACCCACACTGATGCCAGTGTGGGATTTAACGTAAAATGCACTACAGAGGGCATCTTAGAGATGTCCCCTGAAACCTAACCTGCAATCCACGTCTGGTCTGAGAGGCTGCCTAGGCTGCCACACAGCAGACATGTTGCTGGACCCCTGGGTGGAGAGCCCCCGCTCTCCTGGGCCTGCAACATTGCACAACCTGGGCGAGGTGCTAGGCCTCCTCCCCCAGAATGGGCAGGGGGAAGCTTCAAAGGCATACCACCTTTGTGAGCAAGTGAACAGGAGCCCAGCTCCCACAGCCACATGGCCTGCTAGCCAGCAGCCACCAACCGAAGGCCCCCTGCCTCTCTTTTTGATAACATTGGGCCTAACTATCTCTGCACCCGGCTGCCCCTGTGCCGCTGAGGGTGTACTAACTGTACCTACCTGACCCTGGGAGACCCCTGAGTCTATGCCCAGAACCTTAACTCTGCCAGTAGAGTACTTACCTAAAAGCCGATAACTCACTTTTCTTCCATAGGCTAACATTGACTGGTTCCTCTTGGAAATTCTTCTAAGTGTGGAGTTTTGGAACTTTAAAATATTCACCTAAAATCAGCCGAACAACAAATTCCGATTTACTCACCTGTTATCAGGAGAGACATCAGTGCTGCACCTTTTAGCCCAGCACAAACCATGAAAAGTAATGTTAACCATCCTTACCAGTACCCTGAATTTTCTTCCATAGGAAACCATTAACTGTTTTTCTGTGAAATTTCTTCTAAGTTTCGATTTTTGCAAACTACAAATATTCCTTAAAAATTGTACTAACTACCAAAACGTAATTACTTACCTATTTTAGATAGAGGTACCAGTGCTGAACCCTGACTTTTTTTCTGTGAAATTTCTTCTGTCGATTTATGCTAACTACAATTCTCCAGTATTACGGGTGTCTTTCATAGATTCACATGCTTGAATATTCCCCGTCGTCGAAGTGGGAGTCCCACTGTAAATAAAATAGCAATAATGCTAAATATATAAATATATATAAACATAATTACAAGATAAAGAAAGGAAATACAACTGAAATCCTCTAAAAACGATTCCAACATAGGAATGCATGGTAAAGAGAAAAAACTATTTGTAACACATTAGTGTCATTATGTTAGTCCAAAAAGCAGCCAATCAGGCGCCAGCACCCTCTAGAACCTTCTCCTCAGAAGCTCAAGCCCTCAGATTTTCTACCGCACGTCGTGTGAAGGAAGTCTCCCTGAGCTCTGCTCAGTTTTCAACTCTACTCTTCTAGTTTCCAGTGTTTATCTCAACATGTCAAGTAAGAAGTCTTTATTTCGACCTTGCTCTTCTTGTGGGAAGCTGCGCCTTTTTGAAAAGGACCCCCACCAGAAGTGTATCTACTGTGTATACCCTGATCATGAGGCAGGCAGCTGCAAGTTCTGTAGAACCTTTTCTACTAAGACTCTTAAAGACCGAGAAGGCCGTCTTCTCCTTTGGCTGCAACGTCTAAAGGACAAGGATTCTGCACTGTCTGACGCAGAAAGTTTTCATTCTGGACTTTCTTCAGCAGCCTCTAAGCGTGGTAGTGTTCAGGAGTTGCCTTCCCCTTTCCTCAAAAATTCTAAAATGGCCTTGTCTCTGGCTCCTGTGGTGTCTTCTGCCACTCCTACCACCTCTACGCCCACGAGACCTGGCTCTCAGGCGTCTTCTGCTGCCTCTCGAGGTGTTTCCACGCCTCTTAAAGTTCCGCCGTCGACGGGAGCGTTTCGACGACGAGAACAGCATTGCCTGCATCATCGACGACGACGCTGACTACAACTTCAGCCTTCTCATCGTCGACGACGGTCTCGTCGACAGCCTACACGTCGACGAGGGTTTCATTGCTGTCGAAGCCTGTTCCGTCGACGATTCCCATCTCCTTGTCGACGAAGAAGAAAGAATCCTCGTCGACGAAAGTCCCGAAGTGATCTTCGTCGTCTCCGCCGACCAAGCTCTCGTCGACGAAGACACCGTCGAGCAAGGTTTTGTCGACGAAGACATCGTCGCCCACATCCCCATCGACGAGGACTCCGTCTACGGAGGCTCTACCAGCGTCGACGACTGCACCGTCGACGACGGCACCGTCGACGACTTAGTCTACAGTGGATCGCCCGTCGACAGTGGCCCTGACGACGGCTCCGTCGACGGCCAAACCGTCGACGATGATTTCTCCAAAATTATCTTGGTCGACAGCCAAGTCAGTATCGTCGACGTTAACGACGATGGCACCGTCGACGGCGGCACCGAGTTCATTTGCCTCTTTGCCGTTAGTGCCATTGAAGACTACAGAATCTTCGCATCGTCGAACTAAGGTTCCGTGCCAACAGATCTCTGATCCAGAACCGCAACCACCTTCCCCAATGTTTGCCACTACCTCTGAGCATGACACAGACTCGGAACATGAAGGGGATATGTTTGGGGCAGCACATAGTCCATCTGATTTGATAATTAAATGTCAAGACTCTGATTCTGACGACGATGGCGGAGACCAAGAGTCTCAGCAGGAGGAGCAGTTGGTCCAAGTTCCTATGGCTACCATTCCATTAACCTTGATTTCAAATCTCCAACATATGCTGGATGATTACAACCGCCGTTTCCCAGCAACACCACAGACTACGCCTGTGCAATCTCCTGCTCCCGTGGCAATGCCTCCACCTTCTCTACCGCCTGTCCTACCACCTACAACTTCGTCCCAGGTTCAAACGTCCATAAGAATCCATACAACGGTTTACCCGCAGGATGCGGATGATGAGGCGGTCCCAGAGTGTGAGGACGGAAAGGTCCCCGACAATTCGGATGACGATGCAGGCGACCAGTATATGGCTGAATGGGACGATTACCGGGCACAAACGCCCTCTCCTCAGCCAGGGAACTCTGGTGAATCACCTCCTGTAGATATCGCCAGTTTCCATCTTTTAATGGATAAAGCGGCTCAGCGTTTCAAATTACCAAGATCACAACGCGAGGAGGACTGTTTTCTTTATGATTTTAAATCCAAACCTTATAAGCAGGTCCACACAATTCCTATCATCGATTTTGTGTGGAAGGAAGGAATTAAACTCATGAACCTGCTCAGATTCCGCGCCTTAAGAAAAAGTACAAGTCCCCAACTGGTTCTCCAGCTTGCCTGATTTCTCACCCCAAGCCGGACTCTGTAGTGACTCAGGCTGCACAGCGTCGAGCACGGAACCCAGTGTCTCCAATCACGGCCCCTCCTGATAGAGAGGGTAGACGCCTAGATGCTATTGGCCGCAAGTTTTCAACTATGGCTTCAACATCTGTCCGGGCAGCCAATGCCTTAGCCATCTTGGGACGTTATGACTGGCAGATATGGTCAGACATTTCAGATTTGATGAACCTCATACCTGATGCTTCCAAGGCTGACGCTCAACAGATTCTTTGCGATGGACAGAGGGCGTTGGAAGAAATGATCGACTGCGCAGTCGATATTGCTAACACAGGTTTCCGTCTGCTTGCAAGTGCGGCTGCACTCCGACGACAGGGCTGGTTAAAGTCCACCTCCTTCCGGCAGGAAGTCCAATCAAAAATACTGGATATGCCCTATGATGGGGAATCGCTTTTCGGATCCCATATAGATGGCGCCCTGGAGTCCATTAAGAAGTACACTGATACGGCAAAGTCTTTGGGCACGTTGCAATTTCGGAAGCAGTCCTTTCGAGGTGCGTGTGGACGCGGCACCCCTTCCAAGGTTCGAGGTGGGCAGCAATACCGCTCTACAATCAGAGCGGCCAACGTTACACGCCCAATCAGCAACCTCGTCAGCAGCCCTCCAGACCCTACAGAGGAAAGTCTTCTTATCGTGAATCCAACCCTAAACGCCAATGACTTTTGTCACCCTCAAACTGTTGGAGGTCGAATCTCTCTGTTTTATTCTCAGTGGTCCTCGATCACCTCAGACGGCTGGGTTTTGGACATTGTACGACGGGGTCATACCCTAGAGTTCGTAGAGATTCCTCCTTGTACTCCACCTCGTGGCCCGCCTCCTCCACATCTCGAGGAGCTTTACCATCAGGTCGTCTTCTTGTTTCAAAAGGTGCAGTCGGAGTGGTCTCGAAACATCAAAGAGGGAAGGGGTTTTACTCTCGATTCTTCCTCATACTCAAGAAGACCGGAGATTGGCGACCCATTCTTGATTTGAGGGCTCTCAACCAGTTCCTAAAGTCCCAATCGTTCCGCATGCTGACGTTACTGGAAATCCTGCGTCTTCTATCCAGCGAGGATTTCATGACCACCATAGACCTTCAAGACGCATACTTTCATGTCCCAATTATCAAACAACATCGCCAGTACCTGTGTTTCAAGGTGGGACCAATGCATTTTCAGTTCAAAGTTCTGCCCTTCGGGTTGCGATCAGCTCCTCGTGTGTTCACGAAGGTACTGGCCCCTGTGGTGGCTCACCTGCGTCTACAAGGAGTTCAAATCTTTTCTTTGGACGATTGCCTTCTAAAGTCTCAATCTCACCATCAGCTATGTCAGGACACTCGCCTTTGCCAGCAAGTGTTTCAGTCCTTGGGGTTGACCATCAACATCGAAAAGTCACAGGTTGCGCCTCTGCAAACCAGAACCTTCCTGGGAGCGATCCTAGACACGAGGCTCTCGAAAGCGTTCGTCTCGAACGAGCGACGTCAGAAGATCCTTCGTCTGGTCTCCCTCATTCGAAGAAAACAGTCTGTTTCTGTTCGAATGTTAAAGTCATTCTTGGGAATGGCGTCATCTTGTATCGCACTGATCCCAAATTGCAGGTTGCGTACCCGTCCCATTCAGGAAGAACTGTACTTACAGTGGCGTCAGGTCTCCGGGTCCTTCAACGACCTAGTTGCAGTCACAGCCCGCATGCGAAAGAGCTTGCTTTGGTGGGCGCAGCCAACGAATCTGCAAATGGGAATGTCCTTCTTCTTTCACGCACCAGATCTTACGTTGACGACGGACGCCTCCCTGGAAGGGTGGGGCGCTCATCTCCAGGGCCTATCCATCAAGGGCAAGTGGACTCCGCCCCAACGCACGTGGCATATCAACAGGCTAGAATTGATGGCGATCTTCCTAGCGCTCAAGTCATTCCTCCCTGTAGTTCACAGGGAGTCAGTGCTTATCCAAACAGACAACACCACCAGTATGCACTACGTGAACAAACAGGGAGGAACCAAGTCTCCACATCTGTCTCACTTGGCCCAGTCAATCTGGGATTGGGCTCTCCGCCATCACATCACCTTGACAGCCGTCCACCTTCCGGGCGTGTCCAAACTCCTGGCGGACTCTTTGAGCAGGTCCACTTCCTCAACACACGAATTGGAACTGCACCAACCGACTCTGATCTTGTCTTTCGCCAGTGGGGTCACCCAGATCTAGACCTCTTTGCAACGCCGGAGAATCGGAAAGGCCTGTCTTATGCAAGTTGGCATCCCCACCCCGGGTCGTGCGGGAATGCCCTTTTGATCGACTGGTGCAATCTATTCGCTTACGCTTTTCCGCCGATCCCATTGGTACCGCGGGTGCTGTGGAAGATGCGGAGACAGCCCTGCCACATCCTGTTGATCGCACCTCGTTCGCCCAGGCAGGCATGGTTTTCGGAACTGCTTCTGCTGTCTCAGTGCGAGCCCATTCCTCTACGTCCTCGTCCGGACCTCCTATCTATGGACAGGGGCCTAGTGTGCCATCCGGACCCCTCCACGCTACAATTGTGGGCATGGAACCTGAGCACCTTGAATTCGCAGATTTGAACATATCCCAGGAATGCAGAGACATCCTGGCTCATGCCAGGGCTCCGTCTACCATCAAGACCTACAAACTCAAGTGGAAGAGATTCTGTCATTGGTGCGCTACAGCCAATATCCGTCCCATCCATTCCACTCCAGAGCAGCTTCTTCCATTCTTCTTGAGCCTCGCTCAGTCAGGACTCTCATGCTACACTGAGAGTTTTCTTAGCTGCAATATCTCGTTTCCGACATGATGGTTCTTCTTCTCTCTGTTAATCCAGAATCATACGTCAATTCTTCAAAGGGCTTTTCCGCAAGTTCCCACCTGTTCGGCGCCCTCCTCCATCTTGGCACCTCAATGTTGTTCTATCTCAACTTATGAAGTCACCATTTGAACCTATCCATAAAGCGGATATCAAATTCCTCACCTGGAAGGTTGCGCTACTTTTGGCTTTGACCTCATCTCGTCGCGTGAGCGACCTTCACGCTTTCACTATCAAGCCGCCTTATCTTCAGTTCAAGCCTAACGGGGTGGTGCTCCGCACTAACCCTTCCTTCCTACCTAAAGAACCTACGGATTTTCATTTGAATGATCCTGTGTTCCTCAAAACTTTCTTTCCGGACCCAAAGTCTCCGGCGGAGCAGCGCTTACATTCTTTGGACATCAAACGATGCCTTAAATTTTACATTGCCAGAACTGCCTCCTTCCGCAGGTCCGACCAACTGTTCATTGCCTACGGACGACTGTGTAAGGGACATCCAGTTTCCAAACCAACAATTGCCCGTGGCTTTCTTCTGCCATTGCCTTCTGCCACCAACAAGCTGGCAAACCATTGCAGTCTTCAGTGAGGGCTCATTCTACGAGGGCGATGTCTTCATTCACCGCCTTGTTTGCTGGTGTGCCTCTTCATCAGATTTGCCGTGCAGCGACATGGTCCAGCAGGCACACCTTCACCAAACATTACTGTTTGGATGCCATCAATGAAGCGGATACCGCAGTGGGACAGGCAGTGCTTCGCCATCTTTTTCAGTAAGGTGAGCCTCTGTTCCCCCCTCCTTAGTGTTTTCCTGTGATTGCTATGATGTGTTACATGACTGTATTATTATTATTATTACTGTCTTGGTTATTCCATATATGCCTAGCAATCTCAGTTCTCGGAGGTTACTGCTTTCTATTCTATACAAGCATGTGAATCTATGAAAGACACCCCTAATACTGGAGAAGAACAATTGTTACTTACCTGTAAACAGGTGGTTCTCCAGTATTGGTGTCTTTCATAGATTCACATGCGACCCACCCTCCTCCCCTCAGAGGCTCTCTTCTCCTCATACACTCTTGGTTACTTTGTGCTACAAAAATCTGAGGGCTTGAACTTCTGAGGAGAAGGTTCTAGAGGGTGCTGGCGCCTGATTGGCTGCTTTTTGGACTAACATAATGAACCTAATGTGTTACAAATAGTTTTTTCTCTTTACCATGCATTCCTATGTAGGAATCGTTTTTAGAGGATTTCAGTTGTATTTCCTTTCTTTATCTTGTAATTATGTTTATATATATTTAGCATTATTGCTATTTTATTTACCGTGGGACTCCCACTTCGACGACAGGGAATATTCAAGCATGTGAATCTATGAAAGACACCAATACTGGAGAACCACCTGTTTATAGGTAAGTAACAATTGTTCATATTCTTTAAAAATCGTACCAAAGCGTAATTACTTACCTGTTTTAGATAGAGGTCCCAGCGCTGAACCTAGGAGTCCAGTACTGCATTACAAAAGTAACATTAACATACTTTACCTGCAAATTGAATTTCCTTCCATAGGATAACATTGGTAATTTCAACTGAGAAAGTTTCTGTCAGCTTTTAAAATACAATAATATTCCTTAAAAATCACTACTGTAACCAAAACGCTTTTACTTAACTGTTTACAGCTCATGTCCCGGGACTGAATCTAGGATCCAGTCCTGTGGTTAGAAAAATAATCTACAAAGTAACTAATTGCATTTAACCAGAAATACCCATTGAGTTCAATGTTGCTTTGTGTTTAAAATTGTGTTGCCTATTGCAACAAACTGTAACTATTGCATTCAAAAAGTCTATTTCCTATTTGAAAAGTATTTAACTAAAGTAACTCATCCTGAGAAAGTATATTTTGATACCTTGTTGGTTCTAAAATAAAACAACTATATCTTTTGATACAAAACCATTGGCCTAGAGTTCAGTTCTTGAGTGTGTGAGACCATGTGCTGACTGAGTGTGTACAACAAATGCTTTACATGGTACTCTGATACTGCCTTACTGCTCGACCAAGCTACCACTTTAAAGAGTAAGGTTATATCTAACTTTAGCCTCTGCCAAACCTCTGGGGACTCTGTACACACTGTACCTTACTTTGGTCCAGTATATATAGAGCCACTTTCCTACAGCCAGCCTCTTATGTCACTCCAGTTTTCTTTTCTGAATTAGTTGTTCTATCGTATAAGAGGTCCAGGTTATCTGTCCCTGCAATAAATGTAAGAAAATAGACATTTTTATGTGGGAGCTGAAGCTAACATGTTGGTGTGCCATGACAGACTGACTTATTCAGGGGAAGTCAAATGCTATTCATACTCAATCATTTAAACTGCCCCAGGGGATTTTCTCATTTAACCCATTCAAGTCTGTACATAATCTGTACACCCATCTTTGTTAAAAAATTAGTAGTGATGTGCTCATGTCTGGGCGAGTTTGTATTTCTCTAACACATTCCATTCCATCTTGTTGTCATTATGGCCTTTTTAGGTCTCACGCCTAGCGGTGCAGAGTTCTGCACTGCTCGTGCAGTGTGAGACCTTTAGTATCTGGGGTTTAGAGAGTGGCCTAGGAATCGCACACGCTCAAGGTAGTTGCTTTCCATCCAACTTGCCGATGCTTCCTTCACCCCTCATCCTGCTTGGCTTTTTTTTGTCTTTTTAGAACTACTCCACTAGCAAACTCAATATGTCTGGCTTTGCAACCACCTTTTTGGCTGTGTCAGTGCTTGGTTTGTGTAGAACTTCAGTTTTTGGGGGAGCTGTCAGGCATTCGCCAATATAAAAAAACGGCAAAAAGCCAAAATATATTTGGTTGAAAAAAATCACACATTTCTATAGTAGTACCTGGCACTTTTCCTCCCTTTCACTATTCATATCCCTCATCTCTTCCTCAACCTCTCACTGTATTCCTCCTCCACTCTCTCCCATCATCTTGCTCCATCCCTTGCTCCCTATTTATCTGTCCACCTTTTAAATACAAATTAACATTCCGGTTAAAAAAAGAAATATTTGCAATGCAATAGGTCTCGCATTACTAAAAATTAGAGCTATCAGTGTTGCATTATTACTTGCAACGCCAAATGCTCAATCTTTTACTAATGCGAGACCTATTGCATTGCAAATGCTTATTCTATGTAGTGTTGTGTAAGTGTAGTCTCTTCTCTTTTGCAATGGATAGTACTCCAGTGTTATGCTATTTTAATGTGCACTTTTCTTGTTGTCATCCCTAATTACAGGAGATTACAATGACTTCTTATTACGCATACCACGTTCTTGGTATTATAATTTATAAGATGTTTGAGTTTCCAAGGTAATTTTAGGCCTACATCAAGTTCTTTAACCCTCTTTGTCAGTGGGCAGGTGCTGCATTTGCCACATGGTGAATAACCTACAGGGGGTGGTAGGTTCCAAACATTGCCCTGATTTCTCTGGTCAGTGACTTTTTTATGGCACGTATGTACCAGATGGTCTATTATACTGGCTGCTCTCAGAAAAGAGAACATGAGTTTCTCAAAATTGAGACCACCTGCTGTAACATTCGCCCCCATGAGGGCACTATGAATTATTCACTAAAGTACTTGCCATACCTCATAACAGGACTAATTTGTTGTCAACTTTTGAACAATGTGTGACTACAAAGGACACAACCCCCTCTGTGACTAGGATACCCTTATCCTCTAAAATCTAGGGTAAGAAATAGATTGTTTTTTTCACGATTTATGAGAATTAACCATAGCTTTAAATGCTACGTCCCTTGGACAGGCTCATGAGGGCCACTCAGGCCTAGCACAGCAGTTCACAGTTGTCTCTCCATATTTAGTAGCGTGCCGAGAAGGTGAGCCCTTGCATGATGACAGTTTTTACTACATAAAAAAGTGTGTTTTAACGTCTCTCTTGTTTTACCTCGCATGTTAGAGTTAAAAGTGCCTCATTTTCCTAGATGTTTTTAAATTGCACTTACTTTTATTCTATTTCCGATAGGAATCAAGTTACTCATATCCAGCTCCAGGTAGGATTCACCTGGGTTCAAAAGGTAGCTCACCCTTTTTAGCATTGTGTGTTAGTGACTAGTGGAGTCACAATATCTAATCTTAGAGATATATTAGCCCTGAAGAATGTCCCAGACCATTTAGGCCACTAAATATGGACAGAAACATGTTGGCAGATAGTAGATGGGATTGAGTCATTATACTCAACATACCCATCCACGTTTGGTTTCTAGTCATACCTGGTGTCCTGCTGAATAAAGGTAATCAACTAGGAACTCTAAGGTATTTTAGCTCAATCTGAAGCCCCTTTTTTGCTTTGTCCAGTAGAATTTATTGAAGAACTCCCTCCTCTGGTAAAGTCTTCTAGGAGGTTGAGTCCACCGTGGTGGCATTGTCCTACCAGGGTGGGGAGAGGATACCGATGATGAAGCATGACATTATAATGTGTGTGAGGTGTCCTCTTCCATAAAGGATGACTTTCCCTACAAAGGAGGCAACATTTCAGAGATATATAGCCATAGTCTGGATTTTTGTTCAGGACCACAATTCTGGTATACAGTACACTACTTTCTTTGTTCCAAATGCCACCGTTGATCTTGCTTGTGATTGGATAACATTCTGTGAGTTAGACTTCCTTTAAGAAAAATGTCTTTCCCCTAAATTCAGTTGGCCCACCCTAGATGACGTAGCAAACACAAGGAGATAATGGACGGAGCGCTGAAACTTTTCAGACGCTCAACCCCCAGTCACAAATCTGGGTTGAATCCATCATCATTCTTTAGCTCACTTCGCCACCCCAGTTCAGACACAGCTACATGCAAATCAGTCTTGGCCCTGTGCCTCATGGGAACAGTGCAGCCCGAACTGCCAAGCCATGTGTTCCCTGGACTGGAAACAAGCATCCTGGGACCAGTTTCAGGCTAACAGCCCTCATGAGCCAGGCGAGCTTGAATCCAGTGGCAAAGTGTGCAAGGGACCCACTCCTGAGCATACCTTCCAACTTAGGGAGAACAAAGCAAACGCAAGGAGATGATAGAGGGAGCGGTAAAACTTTTCAGACACTCACCCCGAGTCACAGATCTGGGTTGAATCCATCATCGTTCTTTATCTCACTTCGCCACCCCAGTAAAGACACAGCTATATGCAAATCAGTCTTGGCCCTGTGCCTCATGGGAACAGTCCAGCCCGAATTGGAAAGCTATGTCTTCCCTGGCCCAGAAACTAGCATCCTGGGTCTGGTTTCGGGCTAACAGCCCTCATCAGCCAGGCTAGCTTGAATCCAGTGGCAAAGTGTGCAAGAGACCCACGTCTGGGCATACCCTGCCAACTTAGGGAGAACAAAGCAAACGCAAGGAGATGATAGAGGGAGCGGTAAAACTTTTCAGACACTCACCCCGAGTCACAGATCTGGGCTGAATCCATCATCGTTCTTTATCTCACTTCGCCACCCCAGTAAAGACACAGCAGTAAGCAAATCAGTCTTGGCCCTGTGCCTCATGGGAACAGTCCAGCCCGAATTGCCAAGCTATGTCTTTCCTGGCCCGGAAACTAGCATCCTGGGACTGGTTTTGGGCTAACAGCCCTCATCAGCCAGGCTAGCTTGAATCCACTGGCAAAGTGAGCAGGGGACCCACATCTGGGCTTACCCTGCCAACTTAGGGTGATCTAAGCAAACAGAAGGAGATGATGGAGGGAGCGCTAAAACTTTTCAGACACTCACACTCGCCCCCAGTCACAGATCTAGGTTGAATCCATCATCGTTCTTTATCTCACTTCGCCACCCCAGTAAAGACACAGCAATAAGCAAATCAGTCTTGGCCCTGTTCCTCATGGGAACAGTCCAGCCCGAATTGCCAAGCTATGTCTTCCCTGGCCCAGAAACTAGCATCCTGGGACTGGTTTCGGGCTAACAGCCCTCATCAGCCAGGCTGGCATGAATCCAGTGGCAATGTGAGCAACGGACCCACGTCTGGGCATACCCTGCCAATTTAGGTCAAACAAAGCAAACACAAGGAGATGATCGGAGCGCTGAAACTTTTCAGACACTCACTCCCAGTCACAGATCTGGGTTGAATCCATCATCTTTCTTTAGCTCACTTCGCCACCCCAGTTCAGACAAAGCTATATATAAATCAGTCCTGGCCCTGTGCCTCATGGGAGCAGTCCAGCCCGAACTGCCAACCTATGTGTTCCCTGGACCGGAAACCAGCATCCTGCAACCGGTTTCGGGTTAACTGCCCTCATCAGCCAGGCTAGCTTGAATCCAGTGGCAAAGTGAGCAAGGGACCCACGTCTGGGCATACCCTGCCTAGTTAAGGCGAACAAACCAAACTCAAGGAGATGATGGACGGAGTGCTGGAGCTTTTCAGACGCTCACCCCCAGTCACAGATCTGGGTTGAATCCATCATCATACTTTAGCTCACTTTGCCACCCCAGTTCGGACACAGCTATATGCAAATCAGTCTTGGACCTGTGCCTCATGGGAACCGTGCAGCCCGAACTGCCAAGCCATGTGTTCCCTGGACTGGAAACAAGCATCCTGGGACCGGTTTCAGGCTAACAGCCCTCATGAGCCAGGCTAGCTTGAATCCAGTGGCAAAGTGTGCAAGGGACCCACGTCTGGGCATACCCTGCCAACTTAGGGAGAACAAAGCAAACGCAAGGAGATGATAGAGGGAGCGGTAAAACTTTTCAGACACTCACCCCGAGTCACAGATCTGGGTTGAATCCATCATCGTTCTTTATCTCACTTCGCCACCCCAGTAAAGACACAGCTATATGCAAATCAGTCTTGGCCCTGTGCCTCATGGGAACAGTCCAGTCAGAATTGCCAAGCTATGTCGTCCCTGGCCCAGAAACTAGCATCCTGGGACTGGTTTCGGGCTAACAGCCCTCATCAGCCAGGCTAGCTTGAATCCACTGGCAAAGTGAGCAAGGGACCCACGTCTGGGCATACCCTGCCAACTTAGGGCGAACAAAGCAAACACAAGCAGATGATGGAGGCAGCGGTAAAACTTTTCAGACACTCACCCTGAGTCACAGATCTGGGTTGAATCCATCATCGTTCTTTATCTCACTTCGCCACCCCAGTAAAGACACAGCTATATGCAAATCAGTCTTGGCCATGTGCCTCATGGCAACAGTCCAGCCCGAATTTCCAAGCTATGTCTTTCCTGGCCCGGAAACTAGCATCCTGGGACTGGTTTTGGTCTAACAGCCCTCATCAGCCAGGCTAGCTTGAATCCACTGGCAAAGTGAGCAAGGGACCCACATCTGGGCTTACCCTGCCAACTTAGGGTGATCTAAGCAAACAGAAGGAGATGATGGAGGGAGCACTAAAACTTTTCAGACACTCACACTAGCCCCCAGTCACAGATCTAGGTTGACTTCATCATCGTTGTTTAGCTCACTTCGCCACCCCAGTAAAGACCCAGCTATATGCAAATCAGCCTTGGCCCTATGCCTCATGGGAACAGTCCAGCCCAAACTACCAAGCCATGTCTTCCCTGGACCGGAAACAAGCGTCCTGGACCGGTTTCGGGCTAACAGCCCTCATCAACCAGGCTAGCATGAATCCAGTGGCTATGTGAGCAAAGGACCCACGTCTGGGCATACCCTGCCAATTTAGGGCAAACAAAGCAAACACAAGGAGATGATCGGAGCACTGACACTTTTCAGACACTCACCCCCAGTCACAGATCTGGGTTGAATCCATCATCGTTCTTTAGCTCACTTCGCCACCCCAGTTCAGACACAGCTATATGCAAATCAGTCTTGGCCCTGTGCCTCATGGGAACAGTCCAGCCCGAACTGCCAACCTATGTGTTCCCTGGACCGGAAACCAGCATCCTGGGACCGGTTTTGGGCTATCTTCCCTCATCAGCCAGGCTAGCTTGAATCCAGTGGCAAAGTGAGCAAGGGATCCACGTCTGGGCATACCCTGCCTAGTTAAGGCGAACAAACCAAACTCAAGGAGATGATGGAAGGAGCGCTGGAGCTTTTCAGACGCTCACCCCCAATCACAGATCTGGGTTGAATCCATCAGCATTCTTTAGCTCACTTTGCCACCCCAGTTCGGACACAGCTATATGCAAATCAGTCTTGGCCCTGTGCCTCATGGGAACAGTGCAGCCCGAACTGCCAAGCCATGTCTTCCCAGGACCGGAAACAAGCATCCTGAGATCGGTTTTGGGCTAACAGCCCTCATCAGCCAGGCTAGCTTTAATCCAGTGGCAAAGAGAGCAAGGGACCCACGTCTGGGCATACACTACCAACTTAGGTTATGTTGACCATCTCTTGACTGTGAAACGGTGTATTAGGAGGATGAGTCATGACCACCGTTTCCCTCTTCCTTCCCTCTCTTGATTTTTACAGACATGCTATGTGTTCTTCACGCGACAAAAGGTTGTGTTCATTATCACTTGATTGGTGATAGGAAACATTTGTACCTTGTTGGATTACTTCAAGCCCACAAAGTCGACATCACCCTGTCATAATCATTGGATGATTTAATCAGTGATGTAATTGAAGTAATTTGAGATCTCATAAGTGCAGTTATTAGTGATGTTGTTTAACATGTCATGAGTGATGTATTATGTGAAGCCATAAACAGTGGATAACAGGGGTGTAAATTATAGTTAGTTCACTAAATTGCAACTTGTGAATTCCAGTGGTTTTTAAAAGTTTGTTATTTCATTTCAATGCCGAACTATAACATCAATCTAACCTTTGTTTTTTTAAAGTGACTTTCTTTGTTTTTTTAACATAAACTAAGACTTTATTGCCATATCTAATTTCAACATCACTTTAATCTTTGTTTTTTTCAGTGAATTTCTGTGTGTGTTTTTTTATCATATTTTTTATCATATTTTAAGCTAAGCATATGTCCAGCCCCTCCAGGCAACCTGCGGGCAAGGCACCGCTGTGCAGGTCCTTGGCCATTCACAGTCGGTGGTGGGGCTATGGGAGATGTTGACTGTGTGGAATGGCCTCCAATCAGGCCCAACTCCTCACTTCTTATGGCTCACCTGCGGTCATCAGATTCCTCCACAGAAAAACATCCCGCTTCTTTTCCCCAAACTCCTTATGGCCGTCAAAAATGGCAGTTGGCTGCCTGATCTCGGGTATAATCAGACCCTTCCATTTTTTTATTTACATTTTATTTTTTAAATGTTGGGAACTCCAGTACTGGTACCGCAGTAGCATTCATTCATTGATCTTTATTTCGGCGATTTGCCATAAAAGATAAGCATAAAATTGATACAAACAAAATCAGACATCAATGTTACATCAATAGCAGGGTGGCACATAAGTACAAGCAAGGGTGCGTCACCTATTCAATATAACAATCCAATGAGTCACTGCTAGTTGATTAAAACAGTCTAAAATATTACAAGTTAACGAATAAAAACAATTTTAAGAAAGCACTAAAATCATACGTATGATAATCTACACAGAATTTTAGAACTAAAATAGCACAAAAGACGGCTCAGGAATGAGGTACCCTAGGAATTAGGAGCAATCTCTTGTGCCATGCTGCTTCTAGAAATTTGGCCATTGCGAAAACAGTTACTTTTGAGAGGTCAGTTTTAAGGATTCTGAAGGCCTCAGAGCATTTACGAAACCCTAGATTTCTGCAAATAGGAATTATCCAATACCTTCTGGCCGCAATATAGGCAGGGCAAAAGAAGACTAGATGCAGTTCATCTTCAAGCCTGCAACTGCAACCAGGACAGTTTTCCAGTGACTGCTGCTTCCATTTACTGGTAAATGCTCTTAGCGGGAGGGTACTGTACTGCCATGGGAGATATAATTTCCTGGCCAGATTCGGAAAGATGTCGTCAAATAATGACTCAAACTTATAGAAGTCTTTCACCCCGAGAAAGGTGTTAGCCAAAGAGTCTGGACGTGTACCCTGTGTGTGGGATGCAAGGTTACGTGCAAAGAAGGTTGCCACCAGATGTTTACGGGACAGACCCTGACATGCCACTTCAGGATCGCTCCACAGGGACGGAAAGCCCAGCCGGGCGGATTCAGTTTGTATGTATTTAAACACGGAATGTTCGCTATAGCAGGAAGAGCAAGGATTTCCTGCAATTCCTGTCTATAGTTGGCTAACTCAGGAGTGGACCATAATCTTCTCCAAAAAGTTAGAGACTTAACGCCCACCACTTCGTCCAAGGGTTTCAGACCCAGGTCCAACCTAAGGGGCAGAAGTGGTGTACTAGCCGGTAGCTTTAGGAGTTGTCTAAGGAACTTTTTTTCTAAAGTGACCAACTCTTTTTTGCAAGCATATCCCCAGAGTTCGCTACCATAGAGGATCGCACCTCTGGCCTGGAGTCTATAGCTCTCCAACGGGGGGGCTAACGGCCTAGCAGTTGATCTATTGGAATTTACTAGCCTAATTATTCCCCCTGTTAATTGAGCCAATCTGAGCTGAGACTTAGCCTGGTGATCACCCCATTCCAGTTTGTTGTTGATGGTCACGCCCAGGTAATCAAACGTGAAGACTCTTTCTAGTCTATTCAGGCCTATAGATGGGTTGGGTTGTGTTTTTTTAGGGGGATTAAAGATCATATACTTAGTCTTCAGGGCATTTATTTCGAGACCATGCTCTCCACAAAATGCCTCAAGCCCCTCCAGGATACGCTGGATCCCGATAGGGGATTTCAACAGCAGCAGGGTGTCACCTGCAAACATGATTGCGGGCACCCTGCTGCCGCCGAGTCTAGGTGCATCTGTGTTGGTGACGTTGTTTAAAAAAAAAATCGATAACCCCGTTGACAAAGAGGCAAAACAGGGTTGGTGCAAGAACACAGCCCTGCCTTACCCCTCTGCCAACGGGAAATCTTTTGGAGAGGCAACCCATCCTCCCGCACCTAACCTGTGCATAATTATGTGTATGTAGGCGAACAATGATGTCCAAAAGAGCGGGGGGGATGCCGAGATTGGCAAGTACCGTCCAGAGTTTGCTCCGCGGGACCAAG
Organism: Lissotriton helveticus; assembly: GCF_964261635.1. NCBI lineage: Eukaryota > Metazoa > Chordata > Amphibia > Caudata > Salamandridae > Lissotriton > Lissotriton helveticus. The sequence continues at coordinate 1,404,604,840 of NC_136057.1, read as the reverse complement.
TCAAATGCTGCGCGGGGATCGACAAAGACGGTGTACATTGTACCCCCCTCCACCCGCACCGTCTTCCAGAAGAGAAGGGCCAGCCGAAAGATTTGATCCGTGGTTGACACCTTACTCCTGAACCCAGCCTGAAACGTGCTTAAAATCGAGTGGTCCGTCATCCATTCCTGCAAGCGGTCAAGAATCGCAAAAACTTTTTGTGAAACATCAATGAGGCTGATTGGCCTGTAGTTGGCTGGGAGCAGAGGAGAGCCCTTCTTGAAGATAGGTACAATCTCTGCTCCCAGCCAAGTACTGGGGACCGCCATTCCCCCAAGGATTGCATTGAAAACTACTAGTAGGTAGGGAGCCCAGACCCTAGGTTGGTGCTTAAATAGATCACCAGGAATCTTATCTAAACCGGGGGCTTTTCCTGAAGGGAGTTTGGATATTACGTTAGAAACTTCCCCCAGTGAGAATTGCAATGGCTCAGCGCCTTCCAGAGTTAGGACTTGCGCAGTTAACCTACCGGGGGGGAAAGGAATGTTCAAACGATAACCCAACTTGGGGGTTGTGCAAGCCCGAGCCAACCTCTTCATAGAGGCTGCGGAAATGATCTTCCCACACCGAGGCCGCTATGTTGGCCTCCACAGCTTGAGTCGGCTCGGCAGATCCTGTTCTCACTATCTGCCAAAATTTACAAGCATCTCTAGCCTGGAGGGAGGCCAGCATATTTTCCCAGTTGGAATAATCCTAATCACCTGTGCATGGTGGATGGCTTGCTTCAATTCCGCCCTCCTAGACTTAATTAACTCTGTGTCCCTAGGGTGCTTCAATGCGGCGAGCAGGTTGGCCTTTGCCTTCCTACAAGCTGGATTGAACCAAGAGGGTCTTTGCCCCCTACGGGGCCCTTTCCTCACCACTGGGTTTAAGAGTTCCACAAGAGTATCCACCAAGTCCATATGAAGGGTACCCAACTTGGGGAAAAGTTGTTCTAAAGAAGGTTGATTAATAAGGGCCCGAACGCGTTCGAATGTGGGGAGGATCCGTGCATAATGCTTAGAGATGTGGACAGGATTATCCAAGAGCTTAGTCCATCGGACTCTGCGCCTATCGTTAGTTAAAATTAGATTCTGATCTGGAGATGCCTCAGCCAGCTGGTCATCCGTAGAACCACTGGGCGAAACCAACGAAAGAATCAGCGCGTTGTGGTCGCTGTCACTTCTTTGTACTACCTCGAAGTCGGAGACCTTTTTCCAGTCCGAGGTCTGGACAAGAATGTAATCCAAATGAGACTCCTCCCCGGGTTTATTAAAAGTCGGCCATTACAAGCCCTCAAGGAATTACTGAGAGTAAGTGCCAGAATTTGTGTTGCTAGGGGAGACCAGGGCTTAGCTGGGGGACCAACCAATTGCGGAATTCCCCATTGGTCATCCTCCTCCAGAAATGCTCCCTCCCTAGTCAGGGTTAGCGGCTCGAACTGGCAATGAAAGTCTCCCCCCAGCAGGATCCTAGCACCCTTGGGTAATGTGGGCAAAAATAGGGAGAGGTCATCAAAGGTGGGTGATGGCCTTGTTATACCCACCGGTCTGGAGTATACATTTATCAGCGCGAGTTGTGTACGGTTCGACCATTCCAACAACACGCACTGAACATCCGGTTTGTTGGTTTTAAGGGCCCTGGCCATGCATCCGAGATGGGATGCCACCCAAATGCAGAGGCCCCCCGAAGGCCGTCCTTTCCCCTCCCATTTTGCTGGAATTGAAAAGGCTGCATAGCCTGATCGCCATTTGTCCTCCCGTACCCATGTCTCCTGAAACATGCATATATCCTGAGTGTCAATAAAAGACCCCCAATCTGGGGAGTCTAGTTTGCCCTGAAGACCGGCTAGATTCCATGAAAGAATAGACAAACAGGATATACGCTTGCCGGAAGACGTCGCAGGTGAATCAGGTAACGGGCCACATTTGTATCTGCCAGCTCGTGGAGGGGTTCGATAGGTTGAACTTCCCCGCCAATCACACCCTCACCAATTTCATTTATTTGGCCACGCATGCCCTGGTCAGACTGTAGTCTTCAATCGCAGTCTTCCAGACCAGAGAAGACATCAAACCTATTTGCTGACTCCAGGGGTGTGAAGGGTCTCAGGTGATCCATCCTCCTATTAGAGTTTCTTTTAGGCCTGGGAGGTACCGTATTCCACCCACAGGGGTCAGCAACATAATGGGGGTGTGGGGCTTGTGACGGATACCCAATATTGCAAGACATTAAGGGAACAGTCTGATTGGGTACCTGGCCACCAATATAGGTGGAGGGAAACACTAGGGATCTGGGATAAAAATAAGTCAGGGGACGCGGGACAATAGAGTTGCTGCCACCCCCCCGGGGCCAATTTAATATATAATTGACTGCTCGAGGGTCTCTAAAATTTACGATAACTAGATCTCCATCGTTATCCTTGACCCTACTACCCAGCCAGGAAAGTCACCGAACATGCACAATATCACCATTGATGTTATGTGTGAGTGGTCTAAATTGGGCAAGCCAGTGCATGATTTTATTTTTGAGCTGAAAGAACCCCTCCCTCTTATTAACTGGCAAACTAGGGACCCCCGTCAGAACAACCACATACGGGGCAGCTTCAGGAGGTAATTCCACTTGGGGGCTTTTACGAAAAGGTGACCTGGTGTGTCTGGTGGAACCCCTTGTGGTCTGCTGTGGGTTCCCAGCAGATGATTTTCCAGGTCCCATCGCAACTGCGCTAACTGGTTTAGAAACTAAGTTGTTGATCTGTTTGGGGGAAGGAACCTTCTGATGCTTGGGGTTCCTTGATTTAGTGAATTGAGAAGTACCTTTGGGAGCGCCCAGAGTGCACGGAGTCACCGCGGCTGGTGGTACAGGAACCCCACTCACCAATACCTTAGATGATCCCCCATGAACACTGACTGCAGCCCCAATGTCCTCAAGCCTTTTCTCCACCCTCCTCAGCCTCTCTATAATGGGTAAAATGAAAGACCTTATTAGATGTTCCATGTTATCCAATGAAGCGGCAGTAGAAACATCCATTAGGGAGGGGTCATCAGGAATATCAATTGGGACATTAGTATTCACTAGTTGTAAAACTGGTACCAACGGTGGCAAAGGTGCCGGGTTTGGCATATTAGCTTGGGCGGCCATCGGGGCCAGAACAGTTCTGGTGTTAGGCTTGGAAAGTTGACCAAATTCAGTATGGCTAATCTTTGGCTTTTGCGGGTCCCCCCCCCCTTCCGTCTTCTTTTTGCAGGTGGTGGGCCATGGATCTTAGCAGGCACTGATTTTTTCAATTTATTCTGAGCGGGTTTAGCCTGGACCTGGGCCCTGGTAATCGACTCACCATCGAGCAATATTGGGCTAGAAGGAGGAATATCACTTATGGGCTGGACTGTGGGGACCAAAGGTGTTGGAGTACATTCGCGTAGCAAAAATGGGAAGCTTTCCAAGGATAGAGGATCTTTGTTGCTGGGAGTACATCCCACAGTAGGAGAAAGGGCTTTGAGCGGGGAATCTGGGGAAACCTTATTCTTCATACTTTCGACAGAGCGACGGCGCTCCGCCCTACGGTCTGCCAGAGTCCTTTCCCTATCTAAAAGAGTAATAGATTTTGTAAAATAGTTGTCAAGGGGGCCATTAAAACTACACCCAATCTTCTTAGGAAGTGTATGGTCCGGACTTTGGGCCATTGTAGATAGGTGGACCAAATAACAGTAGGAAACAATACGATGAAAGAGGGTAGGCCCTGCCCGGCCTCACTCGGTCTCTGAGGGCCTCAGAGGGCCCGCCCTTTGCCCGGGCTTAGCCCCGGGCTGGGTCCCGCGCGCGTCCCGCAATGCGCGTTGGGAGTTCAGTTAAGTACTAGATGGAGATGGGGGCGGAGCACGCCCAGGAAGAGGCACCAGCTGTGGGTGGAATGGAGAATGCTGGTCCTCGCAGTCCCGGGCGGCCGCTCTGTCTCCTCACAATCAGGAACTTTTCCCCCGTGCAGTATCAGCCTCACAGCGCCCAATTTCAGGAACACAACAGGAGTTAACAGCGTCTCCAGGCAAGGTGAAAAAAGAATCCAAGGGTCCAGCAACTGCTACCGCAGTAGCACAGGGTAGACCTTGCTGGGTACTGCATGATTGGGCACCCAAAAGATTTTTTTTGTCTTAAGGGAGGGTGTCTTTGGGACCCCATACCTCAACACATGGCTGGGGGGGTCAGAGTGTGCCCATCGTGCCCTCTTACCTAATTCTTCATTTTTTTCCCCATGGCTTGGAGACCAATGGCCTGATTTAGAGGTTGGCAGATGTGATTCTCCCTCACAAACGTGATGGATATCCCGTCCGCCACATTATACGTGTGTTATATTCAGTGGCACTTGTAATATGGCCCATGGAGTATCTGTCACATTTGTGATGGATTACCCCAATCGCCAAACTCTAAATCGGGCCCCAAATTTCTGAGTCCGGTCATGGTGGATGGAACATTTTCTTAAATGTTGTCGCCATCCAATCCGATATCATCAGTACTGCGGTACCAACATGGCCGACAACAGCAAAAACTCCCTTGGCCAATCAGAGGGGCCTCACCAAGTAATAATGTCACTATTCTGTTTCAAGTCCAGTTAGGTTTCTTTAAATCAAACCTTAGCTTAGTCCTGGGTAGCTGTGGCACAGAGCGGTCAGGCTTAGCTCAGAGAATAACAAGTGTACATAATTTTCCAGTACCAAAACAGTCCATAAGCAAGAAACACAACACAATAAAAACCCTACTCCAATTTATAACAAGCATTTGCAATGCAATCAGTCTCGCCTTTGGGACCTTATGTGTATTTAGCTATGCAGCACATTAGGCAGGGTGCTGAAACATCTGCTGTTCTTTAACATCGGGGGGAAAGTAAGCACCAAACTGCGTGACACACCAGGTATGGGAACACATGGAGAGAAATAATGCCTTTCATCAGGAAATGGTATGGCCCAAAGCTCTGTTTTTAATATAAAATCGGCCTTCGGGGGGCATATCACTGAAAATACAAGATATGAAAAACAATTGTCTCTTGTGGAAGACAATGTCTATAAACTGGAATCTAGATAATGCTAAAGTGAATCTGGTATTTTACCGACCTCTACTGGTCGTTTTTTACCTAGAAAGTTAAATAGATTTGTTTTTGTCCCTGAATGAAGATTCATAATTTGCCAAAACCCAGAGGAAAACCAAATTTGGGCTTACCTGAGATTCTACCCCGAGTATTGTAGAGATGCTCTTGCTTGCATCTGCCCAGAAATTTTGTTATATTGGACACTGCAGGAAGATATGTACATCATCTACCTTTTCTTGGGAACATTTAGGGCATTTTGGAGTGGCACCCTTCCCGAATTTAGAGAGCCTTAGAGGAGTCCAATAAATCCTATGGAGACAAAAGATGTGATTTCTCTTTAAATTTGCAGCTCGGACTGTGGAGTACAAGATGTTACATGATACTTGCCATTATTCTTCTAGATGGATCACAGGCAAGCTCTTTCCCCACAGCTCCAACGGCAGTTTGAAATCGCCCTCTGCAAGATCCATCAGGAGCCAATATAGATTTGCCACCTCTTTTTTTGCAACTTTCCTTCTTAATACAGACTCCAATTCGTTTGAGGTGCCAACGACTGCTCCTGTTGCTTGATGCCAACTTTTCAGTTGTAAGTATTTGAATCAAGATAACTTGTTGTCCCTGATATCCGACAAAATTTGCCATGAGAGTAGAGTGCCATTCCTGACAAGTTGTTTCCAGCAGAATATTCCCACTTTTCTCAAAGGGCCGCCAAAGAGCCCTTTTTCCAATCCAGGGAGCCAAGGGCATCCCAGATGGGTGCCAACGCACCATAATAGTTAATTTTTAGCATCTTTCTTAGTTTGTGCCACGTAACGGCTAACCCATGCAAGATCTTGAGGCGCAACTTTTTAAAGTATCTGGGGTCTCTGATATTATAGATAAAACCTTGTTCCCCTCCCTTCACGTTTAAGAGCATCACCTTCAACATTTTACCAATGTCTGAACCATCTGGTCCGTTCAATAACATTTTCCCAGTCCTCATAAGAAAGACCCATGTGTAATAAACTAAATCTGGCAAACACAAGCCTCCCTTTTCTTTCTTCCTGGACGTTTTTTCCATGAAATTCGTATGCCTTTGGTGGCCCAAATAAAACTGCTTATATTTTACTGCAGTCTCTTAAGCCATACTTCTCTAAAAACCAAAGGGATGTTCTAGAATATAAAAATTAGTTTAGGAAAGACCATAATTTTTATTAGATTTACCCTTCCAATTATAGTGAACGGTAGGTGTGCCCAGCTTATTGATGACTTGCATATCTCTTTGCTGACTTTTTAAAAATGAATTTCTGGGATCTTTTCGATGTTTTGTGAGACCATGATACCAAATATCTTTTCTCCTTTTTAATTTTACATTGTTGCAAGTCTAAATTTCAGGCCATACACTCTGTTTTTGTCGCATTTACCTCATAACTTTTGATACGACCAAATTGGGAAGCCAGATTGTGTAATACTGGGACCGTAGAGGACAGATCTGAAGTGTACACCATTGGGCCGTTGGCGTATAATGTCACCTTTTTCGCCCAGCTGCTGTACTTAGAAGGAGAGATTTTAGGTTCTTGTCTAATTTTTACAGCTAGGGGCTCTATATATAAAGTAGAGGAGATAAAGGACACCCCTGTCAGGTTCCCCTCTGAATTTTAAAAGGGGCAGATAGGTTCCCATTCACCAAAACCTTGGCTGTAGGTGTTTGACTCACAGCCCTACAAAATTATTCTCACAAGTTACACAATCATAAGTATTTGTTGTAGATAAGGCCAATTTACCCTATCAAAAGCTTTCGTGGCGTCTAAGGTAATAATGGCCAAAGGTGTTTTATAAATTGTAGCTAAATCTATTGCCCCAATTAAGTCATAGGTCAAGTCCTGAATCCCTGTCCCTTATACAAAGCCTTTTTGATCCTTATCTAGGAGACCCCACACCCCCATTTAGCCTCTCTTCTAAGATTTTGGCGAAGATGTTATAATCGCAGTTAAGCAAAGAGATGGTTCAGTATGAGTCACAAGAATTGGGTGGCTTAGCTGGCTTATGAATCAGTGCAACTAAGACTTCATTCCAGGATATTGGCCTGTCCCTACCTTCTTCAAAGAATTGTGAGAATAACTTCTCCATTATGGGGGTGAGAACCTCCTTGAAACATTTATAGAGCTCTGCCGGTATCCCATCTGGGCCTGCTGCTTTCCCAGACTTCCTAGCCTAATGGCCTTCTTGACCTTGCTTCCTATAATTGGACTAATAAGATTATCAGCATCCCTCTTGTCGATTTTACGAGGGGCATCCTGGCCCACCCAGGCCTCGACATCTTCTTCTGTAACTATTAACCCCTCCTGGTAGACCTTTTCAAAATGATTATGAAAAGCCTCTTCTATTTCCTTACTGCTCGTTAGTAAGTTTCCAGATATTTCACATCTCATTTCTTTTATAAATCCTTTTGCCTGATTGTGTTTGGTTTTCAAGGCTAGGAGTTTTCTACACCCTTCCCCATATTCGAAGTGGGCTAACTTACTAGCTTGCACCGTTTCCTTAGTCTCTGTTCAATCACCCCCGCCAGTTCCAACCTAAGAGTCTGTAGAGTTGTTTGAATACCTTCTAACTCCTGACTGTATTCCTGAGCTAATATCTGATATTCCAGCTGCTGGATTTTACATTCAAGTTCCCCCACTTCAGCTCTATACTTCTTTTGTTTTCTTTTATTTAGATATCTGGAGAGATGTTACATACCCCTTTAAAAAGGCTTTATAGGCCTCCCATACAACTCCCATTGGGGCATTATTTTGATTGATTACAAAAAACTCTTGTGTCTCTACACTAAACTTCTCAATCACTTCCTCTTCTAATAATATGGCACAGTCCAAGGTCCACCTCCTATGAGCTTCCCTAACTGGCAGATCTAATAATAAAGTGATTACGCAGTGGTCCAATAAATGTGCCCTTATATGCTTTACAACCTTTACCCATCTTTTCAGATCATGGTTAATTAAAAAGAAGTCCAATCATGATTTGTGTCCATATTTTTTATTGTTAAATGTGAATACCCTTTCGCTTCCCATTTTGAGTCTCCATGTATCCACCCATCCTAACTGCTTTATAGAGGCCTTTAATACAGACCTCATCTCGCAATTATGTGTTGCTCTGCTTTTTAATAAACAATCCAACTCTGAGTCCATGTCTACATTAAAGTCCAAGCCAAGGATTATGGGACCCGGAAAGTTTAACAGCTCCGTAAGTAACCCTCTAAGACGGCTGGGATCATCTGTGTTTGGACCGTAATATCCCACCACTGTAAATGTATGTGAATAGCATTTAATTTTAACAATAACCCATCTCCCCATCTCCCCATTTTATCTATTCGGCTGTCTTCTACCTTAATGTATGAGTTCCTTTTAATCAAGATTGCCACCCATTTCATGGTTAAATGTTGAGTGGTACCAATAAGATCTTAAACACATCTTCGAGTTTTAAATAGGTTCCTCATTTCCGTAATGGTTAGATGTGTTCCCTGTAGTATTATAACCTGTTCTGGAGCATCTTTCAGATATTGTATGATTGTTTTCTCTCCTGTACTTCACTCTTAACCCATTCACATTCCATGGACCCTCAGCTAAACTCTTTGTTCACTTATTGATTGTAACATATTCCTTGTACCAACAAGACTCTAATGTATTTCATATTTCAACTATTTGCTGCTCCTTGCCCATCCATATTGTTTCTTTATCTAAGGGGGAAAAGAGACATTTACTACTCTCCATCCACTAACTTATTCCTCCCTCTGAGATGGATTGTTGGAATGTTTCCGTATATTCCACCTGCCAAAAGATTTGCATCTGATTGTTGTGCATCACCCTTAATGTAGCAGTGAATCTCAACTGCGCTGTATCACACTGTTTCCTGAAGTGATCAAGCAGCTTCCCTAGCTCCCCTTGTTTAGTTGCTGTAATTGTGATGATATGATACATCTAAATGTATTTCGAATGTAGTTCCATCCACTGTTAATGAGTTAATTTTAAGGGCCGTGCTCAAGATCTTTTCTTTTCTTTTATATGTCAAGAAATGAATTAAAATCTTCCTGGGCTTTGCTTTGTTTGGGGTTAACCTGAATGGGTCTCTATGTACCCTCTGAATGTCGGCCATAAGAGCTTGCTTTGTAAAGCCGGTTTGCGTTCCTTCTTTAATCAATTAAACCACCTTGAGGTTATATCCTTTAGCCCCCTCGAGGATTTTTAACAACTGGAGGTTGTTTCTTCTTTGAGAATTTTCGAGGGATTCGAGTTTTTCTTGAAAATTGACTTCCTTCTCTTTTAACCGGGTTATCTTTCGTATTTTCTTCCGTTTGGGTGTTTACCACCGCCAACGTTAATTCTAAGGCTCTTGCTCTAGCTGCCAAGGAATCCAACTTTCTTCCAACTTCTCACACGTCGTCTTAATGTCAACTTGATTGGTTTCAGAGATCTCAATTCTGCCTCTGATTTCCGTCATCAGCAGCTGTATCAAGTCTGAAACTGACTGAGAGGCTGCCTGATCGGATGACCCAGCCTGCGGGTCCGAAATCAATACCTTGCTTTGGCTATAATCCCCTATCTGTGCATCCGTCCCTGCCCATACCTCCTCTTGGAAAGGCATGGGACTCACAGTTATGCCCTTGTTCTCAATATCCGCCATCTGAGTTTCCCTAGTCTTTTCCTCCGATGGCTGGGGGATGTCTGCGAGCACTTGGAATCTGTTGGAGCTTAAAATAGCCTCAGTATTTTTTGTTGCCCAGAGGGCACTGTTCGGGGTAGAAAGGTCTGTGGGTTTTAAAGTTAGAGTCCTTGGCATAACCTTAAAAAAGCTTCTTAATGATGGGGTAATTTTAACCTTGTGTTGTGGTTGAGAGGGCACCTTCACCTTCCTTGGTGTTCTCCTTTTAGGTCTGACCCACTCCTCCACCTCAGTCTCTGGTGAAAAAGCCGATAATTTGTATATTTTTTCTCCCCTAAAACTTTCTGGTTCTGCGGAGGGTCAGTATCATTTTGGAGACTTCTGGGGTTAATTTTTTGGGGTTCTTCAAATGTTCCCGAAACTGTACTCCTAAAGGTATATCTTTTTTGTTGCATAGTGTATAATGGGTCTCGTCCCTAGTATTCCCTCTCCCACTCCCCTCACCCCCGGAATGGATCTTAAATGTTTCTCTTGCACCAATTTCCCTTTTTTCTTACACTCCCGCAAAAGCCTAGCTTCCCAACCTGCTTCAATATCAGCCGAAAAAACCCCTCGGGACACTTTCTGTGATTTTTGATTCATCCGAATTTCCTCTCCCGAAGCCGATCACGCTTGTGCTGCCACTGCTGCATCAGACGGGAATACGTGCAGGGCCGGACTGGGAACCAAAACCGGCCCTGGCAAAGTGCTCGTCCGCCCCCCGCTCTCCCCCATCCCAGGGGGGGGGGGGGTTGGGGGTGCTGCTGAGCTCTTTACCAGGGCCCTGAAACAAAATCGGCACCGGGGGATTGCCCGGTGCCCGCTACGGCCAGTCCGGGCCCGAATATGCGCAACTGCTCGATGCCTTCTTTCGAGCGCAGCACGGGACCAGCGCAGCTCCTGGGAGTCCCGAACAGATTTTCCTGCAGCTACCGCTGCTGCCTCCTCTGACGGCACCGTGGTGAACAGAAAGATAATATTCAGGCAAATCCCCAGTAACCCTGAGTACTCCTGTCATTGTTTATGGCATTGCAAATTAAAAACTTGTACAGAGCTTTTCAAAACGGACTCCCGACTCCTGGAGCCTCTGCGACCTGCTACTCTCTGGCCGCCATGTGTCGCGAGCATTGAAAAACTAGAATGTCTGACAAAATGTCGATACAAAAAATATCGACATACAAAAATATCGCAACAAAATTATCAATACCAAAAATATCGTAATTAAAACATATTGGTTTTTTTATTAAAACAAGTATGTGAACTAAATTAAATAATACTTATAAATGTAATCAACATATTTAAAAATAGTTTATATTTAAAATTAATATACACAATTCAATAAAAAATGTATTAAACATTTACATATAATACACAATATATACATATATATGCTTACTTAATAACTTTTAATAATTTTTTTAATAACTTATAAATAATTAAAAATATTATAAATTACAAATACATCTTTAGACATAAAATGATAATATAAATAAAAAATAAATTAAAAAAGTAAGGAGACTGTTGGATAGCAAAATTACTATTCCAACTCCTGAGAGTACAACAGTAGGGAAAGTGTTGGATAGCGTAGGGGTAAAAATTACTATTCCAACTCCAAAGCGTGCAACAGTACGGAAAGTGTTGGATAGCGTAGGGGTAAAAATTACTATTCCTACTCCAGTGAGTGCAACAGTAGGGAAAGTGATGGATAGCGTGGGGTAAAAATTAATATTCCAACTCCAGAGAGTGGAACAGTAAGGAAAGTGTTGGATAGTGTAGGGGTAAAAATTACTATTCCAACTCCAGAGAGTGCAACAGTAGGGAAAGTGTTGGATAGCGTAGGGGTAAAAATTACTATTCCAACTCCAGTGAGTGCAGCAGTAGGGAAAGTGTTGGATTGTGTAGAAGTTTTTTTTTTTTTTTTTTCCCGCAAGACCTTTATTAACATATAGCAGTTGACACAGCATGAGCCTACAACCCTGAGGCCGGCTCGCTACGTAAATATCAGCAACCAACATAGGATAAGGACGTCGTGCATAATCAGCGTTACAGTGTGAGGCAGAGTTCTTCCGCATGCCCCACATATGGTTACTAGCTGGTAAATGAAATGAGTCTCACTTTTTCACATTTTTTTTGCAACAGTGAACAAAAGAACAACTTTCCCCAACTTAGACCATAAAGTGCTATCAGTACATACTACACTTCAGTTGTTATGGTAGTCACAGTTCCCCCTAGGTTCCCGCCGGTACATAACTCACGTATGTGTTGTTTACCTACACAGTACCCCAATCAATTCAATCCAATGGTCGGTTCTCTTCATCATCCTGTATGGAAGCGAGGTAATCCTCTAAATAACCCCAAATACTCTTGGGCCTGGATTTCGCCGGCAGTAGCTCCTCGTATGTTTGTAGCTTGTCCCGGCAAGTGGACATGTCATGCAACCATGTTTTTACCTTCGGCACCTTGCGACTGTGCCAGCATTGTGCCACCTGTCTCTTCGCCAACAACAAGGCTATGACACAGAACTTGCGTTTCAACGCCCTGAACTGCGGCACTATCCCTAGCAGACAGACTTTGGGTGTGCATTGCACCTCTTCCTCAAAAATGATAGACAACGTTGCGGTGACCTCCACCCAGTAACTCGTTATTTTGGCGCAGTCCCATGCCAGATGAGCGAAGCCCGCTCCCTCTCTGTTACACCTTTTGCACCTATCTTCCTCCTGCAACCCGTATCTAAGCAGTTTTGTCGGTGTGTAATAGAGTTGGTGAAGGAATTTGAAATGAATGATTCTCAAATTGCCGTTGGGTGTCAGAAGTTGAGTCAGTGCACAGGTGCCAGCCCATTCATCGTCTGTCAGTGGGGTGTCTAACAGTGTATCCCACCGCCCCTTGGCCTTCAATGCGTGTCCCGCTAACTCGGACTGTGCAGCTGAATAGAGTCTAGAAACCAGGTGCGACAAATCGGTAGTTGTGATCAATAGTTGTAGTGGTGCAAGGCATTCGGGTTCCAATGGGAACGTCGGGTAGTGTTCCCTCAAAGCTCTTGTGAGCCTATAATATGTAAAGTGAAACATGGGAGTCTGGTTCTGGATGTAACCTAACTGGCCTAGGCCCACAAACGTGCCCCCTTGAAACACATCCCCCATCCTGTCAATGCCAGCTCTACTCAGCAGGGACATTCCGACACTCTCCCTAGTGACTGACAGCTCCTGATGATGGTGTAATGACATGGCCGGCGCGTACAGTGGGGTTTTATGAGCCAGCTGTCCTAGCCTGTGCCATGCTTTGACCGTGGTGTCCACTGTGTTAATATCCCTAGTATGCAGCGGTGGACGTGTGTGTGAAATAATCGCTGAAAGGGGAACAGGATGCGCATCACTCTCCTCAATAGCCGCATGTGTGATGTATGGGACCGCATGGTACCAATACGCCGCGTATTGCGCCTGCGCACAAAGGTAGTATAGGAGAAAATCGGGCACGCTGAAACCACCCTGCGCAAAGGGGAGTGTAAGAGTTTGCAGATCCACACGTGCCTGTTTGCCAGCCCATATCAGGGTCCTAACCAAGGAGTTAATGCGGCGGAATATAGCCTGTGGTGGTGTAATCGGGACGTTATTAAATAGATATAATAATTTGGGCAGCACGTTCATCTTTACAATAGCTATCCTGTCAGCCAGCGAGAGGGGCAAATGTATCCATCGCTGGACACTATCCTCCAGCTTGGAGAGTACCACACCGTAGTTCGCCCGTAGTACCTCTTCTGGGTCTCTATGGTACATTATTCCCAGGTATCTGATCGGGTCTTGTTGCCATTCTAGCGGGAAGTCCACCGCAAACTGGGATGTAGTGTCAGTGAGGGGTATTATAGAGGATTTGGCCCAATTTATAGCCAGCCCTGAGTGACCTCCGAATCTGATGTATTCCCTGAGTAGTGAGTTCAGGTGAGTCTCAGGGTCACGGACATAGAGTAACATATCGTCCGCATACAATGATATGTGAAGCGGCCTGGCTATGAAGTTTAACGCCGAATCTTTATAATTCTGTCTTATCAGACAAGCCAGAGGCTCCAGCGCTAGGGCGAATAATAGGGGCGAGAGCGGGCAGCCTTGCCTCGTCCCTCGCTCAATAGCAAATTGATCCGAGACATAGCCATTGATTCTAATCCTTGCACAAGGCTTCGTGTAAAGTAATGAGACCCATTGCACAAATCGCCTAGGAAACCCCATTCTATTCAGGACGGTGAGCATATATCGCCACTCGATGGAGTCAAACGCTTTTGCAGCGTCGAGCATGACCGCCACCGCTTTGACCGAGGGCTGCAGGTAGTGTGAGAGTGCAAACAGGGATCTAGTGTTGTGCGTGGTCGATCTGGAGGGTACGAAGCCAGACTGGTCCGGTAGGACCAGACTGGTCATCAGAGGAGATAGCCGTTTCGCTATAAGCTTCGCAAGGATTTTTGAGTCCACATTGATCAGTGACAGTGGTCGGTATGAGTCGCACTCCTCCGGATCCTTAGATGGTTTAAGGAGAGCGATGATCATTGCTTCGCGCAGTGTGGGGGGAAGCAGCTCCTTTTCAAAGGAGGTGCCGTACATGTCCACCAGGTGCGGTGCGACAATATCTGCATATTGTTTATAAAATTCCGAGGTATACCCGTCCGGGCCTGGCGCTTTACCATTTGGCAGCGAGCCTATTACCTCGGTCACCTCCTCCGCCGTGATAGGCCTGGCTAAGTACTCCCTATGCGCATCCGACAGCCAGCCAATAGCTACATCGTGCAAGTAGTCATACGTATCATCCGCTGAGGCTGTAGGTTGGGATTGGTATAATGACCCAAATGAGTCCACAAAACATTTCAATATATCCGCAACATGCGTTTGTGGCTCCCCCTCTCTGGACTTCACCCTGAGTACAGTAGTCGGACCACGGCCCTCACATATCTTCCGAGCCAACACAGCCCCAGGCCTACCTCCCTCCCCAAAGGCTCTAGCCACATGCGTGCGATTCAGGTACTTCATTTCAGATTCAAGAAATTCTGCGTGCTCAGTTTGGATGACACGCAGTTCAGCCAGATGCGAGACATCGTTAGTGGTCTCATATAGGGACTCCAGGTCCCTCATCCGCTGCTCGCATCTGCGGATTTGGCCCCTAATATCCTTGAGAACCCCTATAGTGGTGCTAATACAGACCCCTCTTATCGTGGCTTTGAACGCCTCCCAAAGGAGGCATGGGTCATCAGTCGATTGATCATTAATTTCAAAATAATCCCTTATCGCTTTTCGTATGGTATCAGCATATACCGTGTCAGTGAGGGCTCGTGAATTGAAACGCCATTGGAAGGGGGGGGTGCATACCGTGGAATATCCAACTGCAGCAGAACGGGATTGTGGTCAGACAGTGTGCGGGGCAGCACATGCAGGTGACGAACCCACAGCGCTAGGTCCTTGGTGCCCAGCCAGTAATCCAGTCTGGACCAGCTGTTATGTGAAGCTGTTATGTGCGTGGCCCCAGATGCATCCGCATGTTTCAGCCTCCAGAGATCTGCTAAACCCATGTCTTTCATCATGTGACCCACCATTAGGCGTGACTGTTTGTGTTGTTCCAATGAGTTAGATGAACGGTCCAACCCATCACGGAGGGTCATGTTCCAATCACCCCCGCATAATATGTGTTCGCTATTGTGTTTCTGCAAGTGGTCCCATACTTCCCTAAAGAAATCCGGGGCGTCCGTGTTTGGACCGTATACATTCAACAACGTCACTCGCTGGCCTCTTAGTGTACCTGATACCAACACATACCTCCCAGATGGATCTTGTGTCACTGTATGAGTCTCAAAACCTACCCCACGCTTTATCAATATGACCACCCCCCTGGAGTAGGAAGAGTATGAAGCTCTGTGGACTGCCTCCGCCCACCTCGACCCCAATTGAGCGTGTGAATGTGGTGCTAGGTGTGACTCTTGTAGAAACGCTATGTCCACATTCCATCTAGTCAGGCTTGCAAAGATCTGTCTGATTTTACGAGGCTGTGAGAACCCTCTAATATTCCAAGTAATAATGTTCAAGCTGCTCCTACCCGCCTCCCTCGAACCCATCAAGTTTGATCAATACAATACATGACAGCGCCACATTTGTCAACTGTGTAGGAATTACCAGCTTCCCCTCCTTAGGAGTTCCGAATTGTACAACAGCAGTCTGAACCATTGGGGAACCACAAAAAAGGAGAGGTATATCGCACTTTGACGGTCCATTCATACAGGTAGGCAACCCCCCACCCCTTATCCCACCCACTCCAGCAACCCCAACCTGCCGAAGCCTTACCCTTGCAGTGCACCATACCCCTAAACTCAGAACCATAACTACAGTGCTCAGCTCCGAACTCTGATTGGGTTATACCCTCACGGAGGTCCGCTGGAGGCACAACTCTCCACCCGATGGACGGGTGTGGGCGACACTAGACAAACTATAATGAATGCAATTCACGTGATCAACCGCCGCCACCCCCCCACCGCCCCCCCAGCGACACATCAACAGCGCTGTAGAACAGCCACATTCCTAGGAAAAGCCCTTCACACCGTGATGTCATAAGGCCAACAGTAAACAATATATTCCTCCGCCCCCCCCGACCGCTGACCTCCATTCACCGCATATTGGAAACAGCAAAGACAGCGTCAGTATGATGCGCCCAAGAGCGGGAGCCTAGTAGGCAGCTTACATATCACGAGGTCCTGCGGTCCACAATGTGCGAACCGGGCTTCACAGTACAGACCGCCCCAATGCGCCTATTTTCCTCGCCAACGTTAGTTAGTGCAGCACAACGGGGGGGGCTGGCAGCGCAGAGTGTCCACAATCCATAGTCCATATCACCCCCACACAGCCGAGCAGCAGTCTCATTGCCCCAACGGGTCCTTGCCATCCAGCCATGCAGTTCTTGCTGCACCAGTACCCTGGCTCTTCACTCAGGAGATTTGCGCCATGCTGGGCCTACCAATGCAGACTACAGTCGCCATGCTAGAACTCATATAAGCGGACAGGAAAGGAACTCACCGCCGGTCGACTAGGGGTCAACCCGATGTCTTCAGTCCGATTCATGATGCCGTTCATTTTGCGTGTCGTCTCTCATTTCGCGCTGCACCTTCTTAACAAATTCTTGTGCTGCCTTCGGAGTCGCCAGGATAATCGCTTTCTCCTTCCACACCACCCTGAGGCGTGCCGGATACATCATTGAGTACACAATGTTCAGGTCTCGTAGTTTGGCCTTGACGTTGGTGTATTCTTTCCGGGCCTGATGGACCGCGACCGTGTGATCTGGATAAAACTCTAACGAGTTTCCTTGATGCTGTATCTTCCCTTTTTCTCTTGCCAGTCGAAGGATCGTGTCCCTGTCGCGGTAGTTGAGGATGCGCGCCACAATCGGCCTCGGCCGGGCGCCAGGAGGTGCCTTTGGGGCCAGTGACCTATGTGCCCGCTCCACGATGAAAAGTGGTGATAAGGCCTCAGCTCCGAACAGGTCTTTACAGAGCGTTTCCACGTAGGACTCCATCCGCCCTGTGTTGGTAGACTCCGGCAGGCCCGTGATTCGTACGTTGTTGCGCCTCGAGCGCGCTTCCAAATCCTCCTCCTTCGCCTTGATTACTTCCAGGAGTCGTTCTATACCAGCGCACTTGGAGGTGGAGGCACGCGCCTCATCTTCGACCGCGGAGATTCTCGTTTCGGCCTCGTCCAGTCGCTCGCCATGCTGCTCCTGCCGCGCCGCCACGCTATCCATTCTGCATGTTAGATTATCCAGCTTTCCATTTATGTCCTGCAAATTGGACTGGATTGCCAATAAAATCTTTTCAATGTTGTTGCTGGGCCCTGCATTATCGCCATCTTCCACCCCATCCTCTGTGGGTTTCTGCGCTTTTCTGGCCTCAAACGACAGTTTCTGTTGTTGCTTGTCCGGTTTACCCATGGCGGCGATCGGGCACACTGTCTTCTTACTTGCGGGCCCCGATGCCCTCGTGACTCTTGCCGCCGTCGCCGTGGTGATCCCCACAAGGTGTATGGCAACCTTGCGCTAAGCTACCCCACAGAGCCGTGAAGGGGATAGAATCGGTTTGCGCCCGGGCGCGTGGCTATGTGGTGAATCGCAAGAGGCCCAGCCACTCACAAGCGCTTCTTAACACGTCCAGCAACTGGCCACGCGGTCGTAGTGAATTTGCGATGACCTGTGGCAGCGCACTATGGCAGTTGGCTCCCTGTTCTCGCCGCACACTGGGGTGGCACGTGGTTGCAGTGGGCCACACGTCCGCTTGCTGCGCACAACCTGCACTGCTCCTCCAGCGCAGTATGCACACCGTTCACGCCAGCACAGTCGCCTTTCAGGCCTCAGCGATGTTTGGCATGTAGACCGGCAGTCCCGCAGGGCTTGGGCCCAAGTGCGCTGTGTGACGAGGCGGCTAATATTCGCGCCGATTCGTGCTGACCGCCGCCATCTTGTCAGGCAAGGTCATTTGCGCTATTGCGAAGGTTCTAGGCGCCCCGCAGCCTGGGGGCGCAAGATAATGGCACCGGAGTGTCTGATAGTGCTCGGTCTTACCCCAGCAGCGTCGTAGTCGGTGTGGAAGGTCGAGCGCATCTCGCCGGTTTCACGTTAGATGCGCGTTTGTCCCATAGCGTCGGCCATTTTGTCAGGCACTCCAACGCGTCTCCGCTTTTCACGGCGATTAAGCCGGCAATCCTCGCTCTGTGGGGCGCCCGCTGCCTCACATATAACGCAGCAGGTCTTCCCCCATCTGGTGATGTGCTCAGGGAGCGGCAGGCCGGGGCGATACCGGCGAAATCACGCCAAGTGGATGATCGCCCGGCGGAGCTGCTGCTCAGGCAGCCATCTCGCTGTGCGCCCCCTAGCGCCTCTGGATTGTGTAGAAGTTAAAAACAACATACTTAGAAATAATTAAAATATTAAAAAATATTAATGGATTAATTATTAAATAGCTATAAGCTATTTAAAAATACCAAAAAATGTTTAAAAACATAATTACCAATGTATAATTAACAATAAATTAATAATAAATAAAAATGTAATATTAATTAACAATTAAAAAATATATTTAAAAAAACATAATGACAAGAACATATTAATTATAAAAAATAATTACCAATTAACAATTAAATAATGTTGTATATCCCAAAAATTTAAAATTACAATTAATTACAAATTAATAAAAATGAATGTCCAATTAATAAAAATGTATTTCCAATTAATAATTAATTAACAATAATATAATTATCAATACCAATTAATACAAATAAATGATTAATTAATTACATTTAAATTACTTCCCACACTATCCCCCATAAACCCAGAACCCGCTACAGAACTTAAACAATAACATTAATTAAATGTATTTATAATTAATAAAAATGAATAATTAATTTACTATAATTAAATTACTTCCCCCCCTATTCCCCTATAAACCCACAACCCACAAAATTAAAATATACATATAACATTATTAACAAAATACATGAAAATAGTACAAATATCGATATTCGTAACATTGATATATTTGATATTGATATAACTTACCTTAAGGTCGATATTCTGTCCATCGAAATTATTGACATCGGTATTTTGTACCATCAAAATTAAAACATCGATATTACTGTATATCGATATTTTAATTTCGACATTTTGGCTACTCACCGAAAAACTAATGAATGTTTTATTTAATTTTACTTGCCCGGAGGGAAATTTGTCAAAACTGGACAAAGAATGTACCCCCGACTATTGGAGATTGGATAAATTGTATGAAATATATAATCAAGTTACAAAGGACCTCACCCAGTAAAAAGAAAGACTTTTGGTTACCATGATGAGTTGGCTTGAAAACGAGGTAAACACAGTCCAATGATCATGCCTCTACACTGAGATACTTCACCACTCCGGTTGTCTCGTGGGCGGCTCTGAGAGAGGGTCGGAATAAACCAACCATGAAAGGAGAGGTTCTGTGTAGAGTGCACCTTTAGAAAACAGAGCTCCCTGGTTGATGCCAATCAAGAGGGGGGCCCCGGAGTGGTAAAAAATAACTTTGTATATGTCTAAAGCGAATGAGGACTACAAAAAAGAACAAAAAAAAGAAAGTACCTCAGCAGAAAGCAATTCAAGTATTTAGCTGACTTCTACTGGTCATTATATATCAAGACAGTTAAATAGAGGCAGATGAACAAGCAGAAAGTAAGTCTGGTATTTTACTGACCTCTACTGGTCGTTTTCTATAAAAGCAGTTAAATAGAGGCAGTTGAACAGAAAACAAGTCCCCAAGTGGGAGCAGACCAATCCTAGAGCTGATCTCCAGAGCCCACAAAGTACATACACATATAAGTATATACTAAAGTATATACAAGAGGTGTCGAATGCTCGACCTAAACATAGTATATATTTTTATCTTTAAATGGACACCAAAACGACAAAAATCTGATGAAGGACACTGGAGTTATTATTTTTTCCACTGCAATTCACTCCAAAACATTTTGTAAATTATTGCTTTTCACTATTAATGGTAGTCTGTGATTCTTGAATGCGACGGTCTGGGACAAAGTCAAAGATTCAGGATGACTCCAATGGAGCTTGAAGTCAGATGCAGGGCTAGTCCCGGTCAAGATTTTTCCTTCACACTTAAAACGTTTCTGGTGCTTTTTCTCGATAACGGGCTCGTTGGTGAGGTCCTCTGCAGCTTGAGTCCAATGTTGGGTTTGACGTCGGAGGGTAGGCAAAGTCTAGTGGTCTGGTGAAAGCCTTGGTTATCAACTGCGTTTGAGTCGAACTGGAAAGTACCGGTGGTGTGTGAACCTTGGAGTCTGTGCCAAAAACCAGTTACCTTTTGCTTTAGGCTCACTAGTTGAAGTTCTGTGGAGAGAAAGAGTTTACTCTGGCACAAGCCAAGGGTCCAGGACCTGTGAGGCACCTCTTTAGGGCTAGGACTCTATCTCACAGGCTAGACAATTGGAGTCCAGGGCAAGTCCAGTGACAAATGATTAGCTTGGCACAGTGCAGATGCTAGCTGCTTTACCTTTTTTGTAGCTGATGCTTAACCAGGTGGTTAGCCAGCTAGCCCTTGGAGTCCTCTCACTGGTCCTTGGTACATGTGAGAGCAGGTCCAGCCCTTGGGGTCTATTGCGATGGGTTAAAAAGCAGGAGCAGCCCTTCTCTTTCTGAAGTGTTGTCTTCTTTCAGAAGGTGTCATCTTTCTCAGTGCAACCTTTCTTTCTGAGGTCCACGGGCTCAGCTGGTGCAGTCGTGTTCTGAGGCTAGAAACGAGCAGCAGCACTTTTAAACCATTTTTTTTAGTTTGTGGGTGATGATGACACCCTAAGCAATGAGTGAAAAAAAACATGCTCTTGCCATTTCCAGCTAAAGTAATTGAGAAAGCCATCAATACCCAAATCACAGACTACCTAGAACTCTGTCAACTCCTAGACAGCTTTCCATCAGGCTTTCGCACCACCAACAGCACAGAGACAACCCTCACTCTGGCCACAGATTATATCAGAGGCATCCTTGACTGAGGAGAAACGGACGGACTCTTCCTCCTCGACCTCTTCACAGCTTTCAGTACGGTCTCCCACATGTCACTCATCAGAAAGCTTTAAAAAGCTTGGGTATCTGAAGACTGGCCCTCAAGTGGATATCTTCATTACTCCAGTATTGGAACTTTCATAGATTCCCATTGCTTGTATCATTCCCCGTCGTCGGACTGGGAGCCTCGGTAATAATAAATATATATATATATATATATATATAAATATATACTTAGGTAAATACACCCTCATATGTGTAAAAAATAAAAAATTAGGCCTAGGCCTCATATTTTGTAGCCTATAGGTGTCCTTATGTAAAAAGACCCAAACTCACATTAGCAACCAATCAGATTAGCCTCACCCTGTGGAACCTTCCTGAGAAAGCTCAGAGCCTCAGATTTTCTACCGCATCGTTGATGACAGGGAGTCTCCTTAGAGCTCTGCTCTAACTTCTACTTTGAGGTACTATTTAAGCTGTTTTTGACAGGATTTCTTTGAATTTTTACTATGGCTGATAAGGAAAAGAAGAGCCTTTTCAGGCCTTGTGCCACTTGTGGCAAAAAACGACTTTATACTGAGGATAAACACAAGGATTGTATATACTGTTTATACCCTGACCACAAGCCAGAGGGTTGTAAGATGTGCAGAATGATGTCTGTTAAGACCCTTCGTGATCGTGAAGGAAGGTTACTTCTTTGGCTTAGAAAGTTGGAAAAGAAGGAGGAAGTGGTTTCTAGTGACGATGAAGATGCCAGATCATCATCTTCCAAGACATCTTTGAAGAGGGGTGTACCATCTGTGGAAGTTTCATCTGAACCCCCCTCAAAGGCTATGCGTGGGACCTCTGATAGGTCTGGCAAGCCCGGGCCTAGCGAATCTCCTAACGAGAGTGTAAAGGAGAGGGAAAGGCAAGCACCTCAGGTGCAGAAGGCAAAACTGGATGAGGGCTCGGCTGGGCCTTCACATCAGGAGAAAGTTTCTAAGTCCTTCAAAAAACCAACTCTAGAGGCTTCAACAGTGGTCAAAAAAGGCTCTAAAGCCTCTGTGGTGACTTTGTCTCCTCATACGTCGACGAGCCATCCATCGACGACGAGGATGACGATGACGACGGCGTCGACGAGGACCTCGACGACGATGCCGTCGACGAAGACTGGGTCGACGACAGCGTCGACGACGATGACTACGTCGACGGTTACCACCTCGTCGACGAAGACAATTCCGTCGACGATGACTATCCCGTCGACGGTGGCAATCTCGTCGACGACGACGATCTCGTCGACGAGGGTGAGCCCGTCGACGATGGCAGTTCCGTCGACGATGACGAACCCGTCGACGATGACGAGCCCGTCGACGGTGAAGTTTATCTCGTCGACAGTCCCGTCGACGACGGTTCAGACTATGGAGATGCCGTCGACGGCAGGTGATAGAGAGGGCGCCAGGAAGAGGAGAATAACTCCGGATATGACTTCACCTAGAAAGGTGTCATCATTACCCCCAGCCCTATTGTTGGACGAGGATGAGTACTCGGAGAATGAGATGTATGGGGATGCATATAGTCCATCTCAGTTGCATCTGAAATACCACGATTCTGACCAAGATGATGAGTACTATTATGAGCAGGAGCCGCGACAACAAAAACAGGTCGCATACCAGGAAACTCAGGCACAACAGGGCACGGTTACAATGCCTATGAGTCTTTTGACGGACTTGAGAGCAATGCTGGAGGAGTATAGAAGCAGGCAAGGGTCGCGACCAGTGGAAGGTCAGGCGCATGTTCAGCCACAGGTAATGGCAGTTCAGTCTGTAGCTCCTTCACAGGGGGAAGAAGAGAGGGAATATCGTCGGCAGACACAAGTCCAAGATGATACCTCGGATGAGGATGAACACAACCAGGATCAGAATCCTGATAACGAATGGAACCAGTATATAGCACAGGATCCGGCTTCTCCGGTGCCAGACCCGGTAGATTCACCTCCGGCGGATGTGGGAGGTTTCTTCAGCTTGATGGAAAGAGCCACGGCACACTTTAAGCTAACCATGCCGGCAACATCTACGGATTGTTTTATGTATGATTTTAAAAAGGCATACCGTAAGTCAGTGCGTTCGATTCCCATTGTAGAGCACATTTGGGATGAAGGAAAGAAGGTGATGCAGTCTCCAGCGACAGTCATTCCAACACTTCCACGCTTGGAGAAAAAGTATAAAGCTCCGGATGACAGTCCCGCCTGCTTGATTGGACAACCTAGACCAGACTCGGTCATATCGCAGGCGGCGCAGAAGAAATCACGGAATCCTTCGGCCACCCTCACAACTCCACCGGACAAGGAGGGTAGAAGGTTAGACAACGCTGGAAAGCGATTTTCGTCTATGGCTAGCTTGCTGGTCAGGGCGGCCAATGCCTTGGCGATTCTAGCAAGATACGACCGCCAGATGTGGAGTGATGTGGCACACTATGTGGAACTGCTGGCGGATGACCCTAGAGCCGAAGCACAGAAACTTCTGGAAGAAGGACAACGGTCTTCTTCGGAAATGGTTGATTGTGCGATGGACATCGCCACCATTTCTTTCCGTGCTCTGGGCAGCGCGGCTGTTCTTCGACGGCAGGGGTGGCTACGAGCGACTTACTTTCGACCAGAGGTCCAAAATAAGATTCTGGACTTGCCCTTTGATGGGGACATGTTATTTGGGAAACATGTCGATGACACCCTACAGGGAATAAAGAAGGACACAGAGACAGCAAGGGCTCTGGGGAACCTACAATATAGAAAGACACCATTCAGTGGAGCGAGAGGAAGAGGCTTCACTTCGCCAAGAGGTGGTTATCAGCAACAGCGATACTCGCAGCAGTCGCAGTCGTACAGACCGCAGTACGGCAATCAATATTATCAGCGACAGTCACAGTCTCAATCGTTCTCTCGTCAGAACGCTCGTGGACGTCAAGGGCGTCAGGGCAAAGACGCTGGCAAGCGTCAATAGCGGCTTCCTGACTCTGCCAACTGTTCCTCCGCCTCTGGGATCTCCAGTGGGCGGCAGGATATCTCAACATCTGAGCAGCTGGGAAGAAATAACATCGGATCAGTGGGTATTGAACATCATCCGACATGGGCATACGCTAGAATTCCAGGAGTTTCCACCTACAAGAGCTCCCCACGCCACTACTTCAAAACATCTAAACCTTCTGCAATTGGAAGTTCAACAAATGCTTCAGAAGGGGGCGATCCAACGTGTTCCCCTATCACAAAGAGGAGAAGGTTTCTATTCAAGATTTTTTCTGATCCGCAAAACGAAACTAAAGTGGCGTCCGATCCTGGACTTAAGGGAGCTCAATACCTATCTCGTAAAGCTGTCGTTTCGGATGATTTCACTCCAGGACATATTGCACCTCTTGAATCCAGGCGACTTCATGGCTACACTAGACCTGGAAGATGCCTATTTTCATATCCCGATCCATCCGGCTCACAGACGTTTTCTTCGCTTCACAGTGGGCAAGAGTCACTTCCAGTTCATGGTGCTCCCATTTGGATTAAAATCCGCTCCTCGGATATTCACAAAGGTGCTGGCCCCGGTAGCAGCTTTTCTGAGAAGACAGTCGCTGGAAGTATTCCCGTACTTAGACGACTGGCTGCTGAAGGCACCAAGCTTCCAAGAGGCAACAGAAGCAGTGGACACATGCTTGAGCCTCTTCATTCATCTGGGTTTGCAACTCAACAGAGAGAAATCGGTTCTTCACCCGTCAGGTATGGTGAAGTTCTTGGGAGCGATACTCGATACTCAGGTGTGCAAAGCCTTCCCATCGGAAGAGAGACAGATGAAACTCATGTCTTCAGCCGCTCGGCTGCAGAGGAAAACTTGGATGACAGTCAGGATGTACAAATCTCTTCTAGGGTCGATTTCATCCTGTATTCAATTGATTCCGCACTGCAGGCTGCGAATGCGCCCCTTGCAGGAGGAACTGGACCTTCAGTGGAGACAAGTGGAAGGGTCGTTCGACGACAAAGTAACGGTCACCCAGCAGATGAAACGGACGGTTTCATGGTGGATGAAGAAATCTCACCTCGCAGTGGGTCTCAGTTTCAGAGCGGCACCGGCTCCTCGCGTCATTACCACAGACGCCTCCCTTCAGGGTTGGGGAGCGGTCATGCAAGATCTCCAGGTCAGTGGCCACTGGACACCAGTAGAACGTCGCTTGCATATCAATGTTCTGGAGCTAAGGGCTATTCGGTTGGCAATGTTGGCGTTCCTTCCAAGGATTTCAAATTCGGCCATCCTGGTGCGTACGGACAACACCACCGCAATGCATTACGTCAACAAGCAGGGCGGCACAAGATCGCAACTGCTTTCTCAGGAAGCCCAGCTGCTGTGGGAGTGGGTGATCTCACAGAACATCACGCTCGTGGTGGAACACCTTCCAGGAGTATGCAACACGAAGGCAGATACACTAAGCCGCTTGAGGGCAGTCTCACACGAGTGGGAACTGAACAACACAGTGGTCAAGGACATCTTCTCCCGTTGGGGAACCCCAGCGATCGACCTGTTTGCAACACCGAGGAACAAGAAATGCCGGTGTTATGCGAGCAGGGAACACCATCGAGGGTCACTGGGGAATGCCCTTTTGATATCTTGGTCCGGCGCATTTGTTTACGCCTTTCCGCCATTTCCCCTGATTCCTCGAGTCCTCAAGAAGCTCAAGCTGGACAAGTGCAGGATGATACTAATAGCGCCTGCCTGGGCTCGCCAGTTCTGGTACACGGAGTTGCTTCTTCTATCGGAAAAGCGGCCCATTCATCTGCACCCCAACCAGACCCTTCTATCAATGTACAACGGCCAGGTTCTCCACCCGAACCCGAGCTCGCTTCAGTTGACAGCTTGGCTCCTGAACACAGAGAGTTTAAGGATTTAGACATTTCAGAAGAATGCAGGAACATTTTGTCACAGGCACGAGCTCCTAGCACTAATAAGACATATAGAGCGAAATGGAAAAGGTTCTATTTATGGTGCCAGAGAGAAGGAGTGCATCCATTCTCATCAGCTCCGCATCAACTCTTGCCATACATTCTATCTTTGGCACAGGCAGGTCTGGCTCATGCTTCCATCAAGGTCCACTTGGCAGCTATTTCCAGGTACAGAAGAACAAGATCGGGCCCTTCTCTACTATCAGCAAGGATAATAAAGCAATTCCTGAAAGGACTGTTTAGAGTTTTTCCGCCAGTTAGGCCCCCACCTCCGGTTTGGCACTTGAATGTGGTCCTGGCTCAACTGATGAGATCGCCATTTGAGCCAATACATAGGGCGGACCTGAAGTTCCTATCATGGAAAGTGGCGCTTCTTCTGGCACTCACATCTGCAAGGAGAGTAGGAGAACTTCAGGCTTTAACTATCAAAGAACCTTTCTTGCAGTTCAAGAATGATACATTGATCCTACGAATGAACCCCAAGTTCATTCCGAAGGTACCGACAGACTTTCATCTTAATGAACCGGTGGTTCTGAATTCTTTTTTTCCTCGGCCTTCCACTCAGGCTGAGAGGACACTTCATTCTCTGGACGTTCAGAGATGTCTGAAATTTTATCTGCAACGCACAGCTGGATTTCGGAAGACGCCCCAGCTGTTTGTGGCTTTCGGAGCCCCAAGAAAAGGATTTCCTTTGTCAAAGCAGGGAATTTCCAGATGGATATCGAGTGCGATCCGTTTCTGCCACCAGGCGGCAGGCAAGCCGTTGGAAGGACAGGTGAAGGCGCACTCCACAAGATCGATCTCATCGTCAACAGCGCTGTTTGCTGGAGTATCGATAAAGGATATTTGCAGAGCGGCCACCTGGAGCAGTACTCACTCATTCACGAGGCACTACTGCCTGGAGGCGGCTGCAAAGGGGGATTCGGCTGTTGGACAAGCAGTCCTGAGAAATCTCTTCCAGTAAGAGGTGAGCTTTCCTCTCTTCCCTCCTCCTGTTTTTTCAAACATTTCGTTTATTATGCTATGGTTACTGATTTATTGTTGTTAGGATGTATATTATCATTGGTTTATAATGGTTCTATAACTATGCACGAAATGTTTGAGGTATGCTAACTGCTATCTACTCTGATACAAGCAATGGGAATCTATGAAAGTTCCAATACTGGAGTAAGAAACAAGTTACTTACCTGTAACTTTAGTTCTCCAGTATTGGTAACTTTCATAGATTCCCATGCGCCCACCCGCCTCCCCTGGGAAAGCTCACTTCTGGGCTAGGTGATTATGTGGCAAAGCAATGGCTACGAAAATCTGAGGCTCTGAGCTTTCTCAGGAAGGTTCCACAGGGTGAGGCTAATCTGATTGGTTGCTAATGTGAGGTTGGGTCTTTTTACATAAGGACACCTATAGGCTACAAAATATAATGAGGCCTAGGCCTAATTTTTTATTTTTTACACCTATGAGGGTGTATTTACTAATATATATATATATTTATTATTACCGAGGCTCCCAGTCCGACGACGGGGAATGATACAAGCAATGGGAATCTATGAAAGTTACCAATACTGGAGAACTAAAGTTACAGGTAAGTAACTTGTTTCTTCCTCAGGGACATAACTCAACAAGTTAGACCCCCCTCTCCCACACACACACCTCGAAACCCAAGAAATTCAGCTGCGGGGTCCTTCAAGGATTATCGCTTAGCCCAACACTCTTAAACGTCTACATGACACCCCTTGCAGACATCATCAGAGCCCACCGAATCAAAACAGTATCCTAGCCGATTACACACAGCTCGTCCAACTCAACAAGCACCGCCATGCCAAATCAAACATCTCAAATTGCATGAGCAATGTCGCTCCTTGGATGAAAGACAACTGCCTCCAGCTCAACACATACAACTGAAGTCCTTATCTTCAGCAACAACCACTCCCCCTTGTATGCCTCTTGGTTGCCCTCAGAGATTGGCCCCCAACCACACCTGCAGGCCATGCCAGGAACCTCAGGATAATCCTGGACACCAAGTGCTCCATTAGCAGACAGATCAGCTCCTTCTCCTCACCATGGTTCCACATCCCCTGAATACTACTCAAGATTTTCAAGTAGATCCCACAGAACACAAGGCATACAGTCACCCAGGGCCAGATGTAGGTCGCCAAATACCGGTCGGTAACGGCCAATTTCGGCCGTTACCGACCGGTATTTGGAGTTTGAGATGTAGAGGGCCTAACTTTACAGAATCGGTAAAGTTACAGATTCGGTATATTTACCGATTTGGTAAAATACCGAATCGGTAAATTTACCGATTCTGTAAATCCAGATGTAGGTGGCACTGAAAACAGTGCCACAGGCCCTTAGGAATTCATTATTTACCACCAAATAATACTTGGTGGTAAATAATGAATTTCTGTGTACATGCACATCTGTGCATGTACACCGGTGCCATGTGGCACACATACATGCCCTCAGGGCATGTATGTGTGTCACATTGCACACAAGCCAGGATCAGGGGTGCAACAGGGTGTCAAAGTGACACCCTGTCCCCCTTGTAAAATCGGTAATTTTACCGAATCGGTATTCACCGATTCGGTAATTGACAGTGATTCCTGTGGGCCTCAAAGCCCATAGGAATCAATGCCAATTACCGAATCGGTAAATACCGATTCGGTAATTACCGAATCTTACCGATTCGGAAATTGAATAGGTAAAAATACCTACATCCCGATTGCCAGTTCTTAAATACCGAATCGGTATGATTCGGTATTTAAGAATCGGTAATCTGGGATTACCTACATTTGGCCCTAAGTCTCTTATCAAAGGTAGACTTGATTACAGAAACCCCGTCTATGCCGGAATTCCAGCCCGTGTCCTACGCAGACTCAAAACCACACAGGACCCTGCCCCCAGACTCATCCTGGACATCCCGAGAAATAACCATATCTCTCCACACCTCAACAGTCAAGTCTGGTTCCCAGTCCTGGAAAGATTAAGTTCAAGCTACTCACCCACAGCTACAAAGCTCTCCACAACGCCGGTCCAGCTTACATCAAACACCACTTCAACTTCTACAAAGCCAACAGACACCTTTCTGCATCCCAGGCAAGAGCACACCTCCAACGCATCAAGAAAACCAGAACAGGAGGAAACTACTTCCCATACCTCGCAGCCAAGATCTGGAACGGCCTCCCGAAACACCTCAGAACCTCCCCTTTCCTCATAGACTTCCAAAAGAACATCAAGACATGGCTCTTCCAAATTAAACAGGCATGATCTCCTCTCCCCGCCCCCTCTAACTTGCCCCACTTAGCGCCTGGATACCCTCAGGGGTGATTAGCCACACTCAACAGATTCACATAACATAACAGCGCAATCCTACCCACTCATATCACTGTCTGTGGGGTTGCCACTAAACATTCCACCAGTGAATCTCTGTTGCCAAATCTGAAATGTTGGGACCCTTCTTCACTGGGTCAGATCTATGGGCACACCCCAGAGGTGTGTCCAGCATAATGAACCTTGCCTCCTGGAGAACTGGTTTGGCAGTGGATTTTTCCCCTCTGGAAGAGATGCGAGCCGGTCTAATTCCACAGAGGAGCTGGTAAGCCAAGGTGTTTAAGCAGCTAGAGTTAATGTGAGAATGCATTACTTCCTTTAAACGATCTGTTCATTTTACATGCTCCTTTTTGTAATTATTGTGTGCGAACAGTTGCTGTGAACCACCAAGGTGTGACTCACACGTGCCTCTCAGAGGCAGTAGTCCCTTTGAAGCTAGGCCATCTGTGGCCACTGCCCTTCAGCTATCCTGGCAGGAGGAGGTCACACCTCCTCCCTCCAGCAGACCCTTTGCTCCCCTTCCTAGTAGAGCTTCACACCTCTTAGTAGGAGGGCAGCAGGTTGTCTCAGGTGATAACTGCTGCAGTTAGTTATAGATTCCTTACCTTAGAATTATCCCCAGGCATCAGACTGGATCCGGAAAGTTTTTTGTCAGCTGTACCCCTGCGCGTCGGAAGGTGGCATCGGTCGACTCCGCGTCATTGTTGGCGTCGTGGTCGTCGGGATGATGTTGCGGGAGCTACATAGCCGCTGCCCTTGCGCGCTGACGTCAGTTCTTTATTTTTCTGCGCCAGCAAGCGTAGATCCAGAGAGAGCGGTACCCCCAGTCACTTTTTGACTGACTTTTGTGACTTTTGTCGACTTCTTTTCGAGTCTTACATCGACTCCTGATGCACCAGGAATGCCCGGTTTCAAGGCCTGCAGTTCCTGTACTTGACTAATGTCGATGATGGATCCACACTGCGTATGCCTCTACTGCCTGGAGTGCGACCACGACCCCAAGTCATGCTCCGACTACCGGACCATGGCCCGAAGTCTTTGTGGGAAGGGTCCCTAAAGCTACTCGAGGGTCGGCAGTTGGCTCCGTGTCGTTCGACGTCCCGGTCGCATGGGATGTTGAGGGTCCGATCGCGGAGCCATCATCACTCCTCATCTAAGTCTTTGCACTCAGGTCAGGTAAGTCGAAGCACGAGAAGAAGTTGGAGAAGCATCGTCGCTCTTCGACATCCCCTGGTCCTTCGGCCAACACGTCAAAAGGTGCGGGTGGTGCTCCTTCGCGCCTCCGCGTGTGGAGTCTTTAGGGTCGACTCCGGCCTTCCCTCCCTTCCCCGGACCAAAATGACCCCTGCCCAGCTTTGTCAGTTCTACGAAGCGTCGCATGCCATCTTTGGGCATAGCTATAAACTATTTAAAAATACCAAAAAATGTTTAAAAACATAATTACCAATGTATAATTAACAATAAATTAATAATAAATAAAAATGTAATAATATTATTTAACAATTAAAAAATATATTTAAAAAAACATGACAAGAACATATTAATTATAAAAAATAATTACCAATTAACAATTAAATAATGTTGTATATCCCAAAAATTTAAAATTACAATTAATTACAAATTAATAAAAATGAATGTCCAATTAATAAAAATGTATTTCCAATTAATAATTAACAATAATATAATTATCAATACCAATTAATACAAATAAATGATTAATTAATTACATTTAAATTACTTCCCACACTATCCCCCATAAACCCAGAACCCGCTACAGACCTTAAACAATAACATTAATTAAATGTATTTATAATTAATAAAAATGAATAATTAATTTACTATAATTAAATTACTTCCCCCCTATTCCCCTATAAACCCACAAAATTAAAATATACATATAACATTATTAACAAAATACATGAAAATAGTACAAATATCGATATTCGTAACATTGATATATTTGATATTGATATAACTTACCTTAAGGTCCATATTCTGTCCATCGAAATTATTGACATCGGTATTTTGTACCATCAAAATTAAAACATCGATATTACTGTATATCGATATTTTAATTTCGACATTTTGGCTTCTCACCGAAAAACTAATGAATGTTTTATTTAATTTTACTTGCCCGGAGGGAAATTTGTCAAAACTGGACAAAGAATGTACCCCCGACTATTGGAGATTGGATAAATTGTATGAAATATATAATCAAGTTAGAAAGGACCTCACCCAGTAAAAAGAAAGACTTTTGGTTACCATGATGAGTTGGCTTGAAAACGAGGTAAACACAGACACAATGATTATGCCTCTACACTGAGATACTTCCCCACTCCGGTTGTCTCGTGGGCGGCTCTGAGAGAGGGTCGGAATAAACCCCATGAAAGGAGAGGTTCTGTGTAGAGTGCACCTTTAGAAAATAGAGCTTCCTGGTTGATGCCAATCAAGAGGGGGGCCCCGGAGTGGTAAAAAATAACTTTGTATATGTCTAAAGCGAATGAGGACTACAAAAAAGAACAAAAAAAGAAAGTACCTCAGCAGAAAGCAATTCAAGTATTTAGCTGACCTCTACTGGTCATTATATATCAAGACAGTTAAATAGACGCAGTTGAACAAGCAGAAAGGAAGTCTGGTATTTTACTGACCTCTACTGGTCGTTTTCTATAAAAGCAGTTAAATAGAGGCAGTTGAACAGAAAACAAGTCCCCAAGTGGGAGCAGACCAATCCTAGAGCTGATCTCCAGAGCCCACAAAGTACATACACATATAAGTATATACTAAAGTATATACAAGAGGTGTCGAATGCTCGACCTAAACATAGTATATATTTTTATCTTTAAATGGACACCAAAACGACAAAAATCTGATGGAGGACACTGGAGTTATGATTTTTTGCACTGCAATTCACTCCAAAACATTTTGTAAATGATTGCTTTTCACTATTAATGGTAGTCTGTGATTCTTGAATGCGACGGGCTGGGACAAAGTCAAAGATTCAGGATGACTCCAATGGAGCTTGAGGTCAGATGCAGGGCTAGTCCCGGTCAAGATTTTTCCTTCACACTTAAAACGTTTCTGGTGCTTTTTCTCGATAACGGGCTCGTTGGTGAGGTCCTCTGCAGCTTGAGTCCAATGTTGGGTTTGACGTCGGAGGGTAGGCAAAGTCTAGTGGTCTGGTGAAAGCCTTGGTTATCAACTGCGTTTGAGTCGAACTGGAAAGTACCGGTGGTGTGTGAACCTTGGAGTCTGTGCCTAAAACCAGTTACCTTTTGCTTTAGGCTCACTAGTTGAAGTTCTGTGGAGAGAAAGAGTTTACTCTGGCACAAGCCAAGGGTCCAGGACCTGTGAGGCACCTCTTTAGGGCTAGGACTCTATCTCACAGGCTAGACAATTGGATTCCAGGGCAAGTCCAGTGACAAATGATTAGCTTGGCACAGTGCAGATGCTAGCTGCTTTACCTTTTTTGTAGCTGATGCTTAACCAGGTGGTTAGCCAGCTAGCCCTTGGAGTCCTCTCACTGGTCCTTGGTACATGTGGGAGCAGGTCCAGCCCTTGGGGTCTATTGCGATGGGTTAAAAAGCAGGAGCAGCCCTTCTCTTTCTGAAGTGTTGTCTTTTTTCAGAAGGTGTCATCTTTCTCAGTGCAACCTTTCTTTCTGAGGTCCACGGGTTTAGCTGGTGCAGTCGTGTTCTGAGGCTAGAAACGAGCAGCAGCACTTTTAAACCATTTTTTTAGTTTGTGGGTGATGATGACACCCTAAGCAATGAGTGAAAAAAAACATGCTCTTGCCATTTCCAGCTAAAGTCATTGAGAAAGCCATCAATACCCAAATCACAGACTACCTAGAACTCTGTCAACTCCTAGACAGCTTTCCATCAGGCTTTCGCACCACCAACAGCACAGAGACAACCCTCACTCTGGCCACAGATTATATCAGAGGCATCCTTGACTGAGGAGAAACGGACGGACTCTTCCTCCTCGACCTCTTCACAGCTTTAAGTACGGTCTCCCACAAGTCACTCATCAGAAAGCTTTAAAAAGCTTGGGTATCTGAAGACTGACCCTCAAGTGGATATCTTCATTCCTCAGGGACATAACTCAACAAGTTAGACCCCCCTCTCCCACACACACACCTCGAAACCCAAGAAATTCAGCTGCGGGGTCCTTCAAGGATTATCGCTTAGCCCAACACTCTTAAACGTCTACATGACACCCCTTGCAGACATCATCAGAGCCCACCGAATCAAAACAGTATCCTAGCCGATTACACACAGCTCGTCCAACTCAACAAGCACCGCCATGCCAAATCAAACATCTCAAATTACATGAGCAATGTCGCTCCTTGGATGAAAGACAACTGCCTCCAGCTCAACACATACAACTGAAGTCCTTTTCTTCAGCAACAACCACTCCCCCTTGTATGCCTCTTGGTTGCCCTCAGAGATTGGCCCCCAACCACACCTGCAGGCCATGCCAGGAACCTCAGGATAATCCTGGACACCAAGTGCTCCATTAGCAGACAGATCAGCTCCTTCTCCTCACCATGGTTCCACATCCCCTGAATACTACTCAAGATTTTCAAGTAGATCCCACAGAACACCAGGCAGACAGTCACCCAGGGCCAGATGTAGGTCGCCAAATACCGGTCGGTAACGGCCGATTTCGGCCGTTACCGACCGGTATTTGGAGTTTGAGATGTAGAGGGCCTAACTTTACAGAATCGGTAAAGTTACAGATTCGGTATATTTACCGATTTGGTAAAATACCGAATCGGTAAATTTACCGATTCTGCAAATCCAGATGTAGGTGGCACTGAAAACAGTGCCACAGGCCCTTAGGAATTCATTATTTACCACCAAATAATACTTGGTGGTAAATAATGAATTTCTGTGTACATGCACATCTGTGCATGTACACCGGTGCCATGTGGCACACATACATGCCCTGAGGGCATGTATGTGTGTCACATTGCACACAAGCCAGGATCAGGGGTGCAACAGGGTGTCAAAGTGACACCCTGTCCCCCTTGTAAAATCGGTAATTAAACCGAATCGGTATTCACCGATTCGGTAATTGACAGTGATTCCTGTGGGCCTCAAAGCCCATAGGAATCAATGCCAATTACCGAATCGGTAAATACCGATTCGGTAATTACCGAATCTTACCGATTCGGAAATTGAATAGGTAAAAATACCTACATCCCGATTGCCAGTTCTTAAATACCGAATCGGTATGATTCGGTATTTAAGAATCGGTAATCTGGGATTACCTACATTTGGCCCTAAGTCTCTTATCAAAGGTAGACTTGATTACAGAAACCCCGTCTATGCCGGAATTCCAGCCCGTGTCCTACGCAGACTCAAAACCACACAGGACCCTGCCCCCAGACTCATCCTGGACATCCCGAGAAATAACCATATCTCTCCACACCTCAACAATCAAGTCTGGTTCCCAGTCCTGGAAAGATTAAGTTTAAGCTACTCACCCACAGCTACAAAGCTCTCCACAACGCCGGTCCAGCTTACATCAAACACCACCTCAACTTCTACAAAGCCAACAGACACCTTTCTGCATCCCAGGCAAGAGCACACCTCCAACGCATCAAGAAAACCAGAACAGGAGGAAACTACTTCCCATACCTCGCAGCCAAGATCTGGAACGGCCTCCCGAAACACCTCAGAACCTCCCCTTTCCTCATAGACTTCCAAAAGAACATCAAGACATGGCTCTTCTAAATTAAACAGGCATGATCTCCTCTCCCCGCCCCCTCTAACTTGCCCCACTTAGCGCCTGGATACCCTCAGGGGTGATTAGCCACACTCAACAGATTCACATAACATAACAGCGCAATCCTACCCACTCATATCACTGTCTGTGGGGTTGCCACTAAACATTCCACCAGTGAATCTCTGTTGCCAAATCTGAAATGTTGGGACCCTTCTTCACTGGGTCAGATCTATGGGCACAACCCAGAGGTGTGTCCTGCATAATGAACCTTGCCTCCTGGAGAACTGGTTTGGCAATGGATTTTTCCCCTCTGGAAGAGATGCGAGCCGGTCTAATTCCACAGAGGAGCTGGTAAGCCAAGGTGTTTAAGCAGCTAGAGTTAATGTGAGAATGCATTACTTCCTTTAAACAATCTGTTCATTTTACATGCTCCTTTTCGTAATTATTGCGTGCGAACAGTTGCTGTGAACCACCAAGGTGTGACTCACACGTGCCTCTCAGAGGCAGTAGTCCCTTTGAAGGTAGGCCATCTGTGGCCACTGTCCTTCAGCTATCCTGGCAGGAGGAGGTCACACCTCCTCCGTCCAGCAGACCCTT
Source organism: Lissotriton helveticus (assembly GCF_964261635.1). Taxonomy (NCBI): domain Eukaryota; kingdom Metazoa; phylum Chordata; class Amphibia; order Caudata; family Salamandridae; genus Lissotriton; species Lissotriton helveticus. The sequence goes on along the minus strand of NC_136057.1, from coordinate 1,404,568,901 downwards.
TGCTCCCCTTCCTAGTAGAGCTTCACACCTCTTAGTAGGAGGGCAGCAGGTTGTCTCAGGTGATAACTGCTGCAGTTAGTTATAGATTCCTTACCTTAGAATTATCCCCAGGCATCAGACTGGATCCGGAAAGTCAGCTGTACCCCTGCGCGTCGGAAGGTGGCATCAGTCGACTCCGCGTCATCGTTGGCGTCGTGGTCGTCGGGATGATGTTGCGGGAGCTACATAGCCGCTGCCCTTGCGCGCTGACGTCAGTTCTTTATTTTTCTGCGCCAGCAAGCGTAGATCCAGAGAGAGCGGTACCCCCAGTCACTTTTTGACTGACTTTTGTGACTTTTGTCGACTTCTTTTCGAGTCTTACATCGACTCCTGATGCACCAGGAATGCCCGGTTTCAAGGCCTGCAGTTCCTGTACTTGACTAATGTCGATGATGGATCCACACTGCGTATGCCTCTACTGCCTGGAGTGCGACCACGACCCCAAGTCATGCTCCGACTACCGGACCATGGCCCGAAGTCTTTGTGGGAGGGGTCCCGAAAGCTACTCGAGGATCGGCAGTTGGCTCCGTGTCGTTCGAAGTCCCGGTCGCATGGGACGTTGAGGGTCCGATCGCGGAGCCATCATCACTCCTCATCTAAGTCTTTACACTCGGGTCAGGTAAGTCGAAGCACGAGAAGAAGTTGGAGAAGCATCATCGCTCTTCGACATCCCCTGGTCCTTCGGCCAACACGTCAAAAGGTGCGGGTGGTGCCCCTTCCGCGCCTCCGCGTGTGGAGTCTTTAGGGTCGACTCCGGCCTTCCCTCCCTTCCCCGGACCGAAATGACCCCTGCCCAGCTTTGTCAGTTCTACGAAGCGATGCATGCCATCTTTGGGCAGCCCGACTCAGACGGTATTCCGTTGGGCCCCGTGGACTCGGCAGGGGGCCCTAGGCCTTCGGCGCTGGCGGCTCCGGCTTCGAAACCGCAGGGCCCTCTTGGATCCAGGCCTGGATCCGGATCAGCGCCGGTTGACCTCATTACACCTCCACCGGCGCCGATTCCACCGGCACCACGTCCACAGCCAGTGCCGGCTGGACCTCCAGCCGGCGTCGACCCCGGCTTCCACCTCGATGTGGATCCGGCACCGATGGGTACTTTTGTGCCTGCATTCCACCCCGGCCATTTTCAGCCAGTTTGGCAGCCAGAGGAGGGGGGAGGAAGACTGGGAGGGATTTGAGGACCCTCTTATTGCCCAGCTGGAGTACGATCAGGACTGCAGAGAGGACCTTGGAGGATGCCTGTTATCTGGACACCTCACTGGACCTTGGCATGTTGTCTCCACCTACCGGGGCTACGGAGGAGGGAGCGTCTTACACAGTTAGGTTGTGTAGGGCGGCTGAGGCCCTACACCTCGAGCTACCTACTGTGGCAGTCAGGACTAACCTCCTGACAAGTGCTTCAACCGGCAGCGAGCTCTTCAGAGCCCCTGCTGCCTTTTAATGAAGCCTTCACGGACATCCTTTTGGGCAACTGGTCCAGGCCCAACACAGACTTTTTTTGGATAAGATGGTTGCCCGACGCCACCGCCCGGCCCCGGGCAACCCCACTTTCCTCTCCCAACACCTCTCCCCCGAGAGCTTGATAATCCAAACCTCAACGTCCCAAAGCCAATTCCCTACCGCACCACCGGTCAGGGAATCCAAGATGCTGAATCAGCTTGGAAAGAAGTTGTTTTCTTCCTCCAGCTTAGGGCTGCAGTCGGTAAACATTGCATGCCTCTTGGGCCATTATACCCGCTCCGTGTGGGATAAGGTGGCACAAGTGCTGCCTCAGTGTCCGGAGAAGGCCCGGGCCGTGCTCTCCCATGCTGTTGCCGAGGGGAGAGATGCAACAAAGTTTGCCATCCGCTGTGGACTGCACACTGCCGACTCAATGGGTAGGACAATTTCAATGTCGGTGGCGCTTCGCCGTCCTGCCTGGTTACGAACTATTGGCTTTTCCGGGGATGTCCAGAACAATTTAATGGACATGCCCTTTGATGGCTGCAAGGCATACAGTTTGCTAGAGCGCTTCAAGGACTCTCAGGCTACAGCCAAGTCTTTGGGCCTCTCTACCACACACCCTGCACGGTCTGCCTTTTGCCCCTTTCGTGGCCACGGAAGGGGTGCCCCAACACGTTCCTTTCAGAGCCACAGGCCAGGGGAAGCTGGGAACTACCAACATGATTTTGGGGGCCACCAGGCAGGTCAGTCCACCACCGCACCCTCTGCAGCAGCTACTAAACCCTCCTAGTCTGACCTTTCAGGCCAATCAACGCCAGTGGGCGGCAGCATCCGCCATTACCTTCCCCACTGGCGCACCATCACGTCGGACAGGTGGGTTTTGCAGATAGTCTGAAGAGGCTACTCCCTCCCCTTTGAGACTATCCCTCCAGCCATGCCACCCCAGTACCATTGCATGTCGGGGGATCATCTGGCCCTTATCCAACAGGAAGTTATGGCTCTTTTGGCCAAGGGAGCCATCGAGCGCATTCCTGCCCCAGAGGTAGGTTGTGGTTCCTATTCCCACTACTTTCTGGTACCCAAGAAGGACAAGGGTCTGCGTCCTATCTTAGATCTCAGGGACGTCAACCGCTTCCTCCGGAAGGAGAAGTTCAAAATGTTGGCCCTGGCTCAGGTCTTGCTTGCCCTCGACCCTGGAGACTGGATGGTAGCGTTGGACTTGCAGGATGCTTATTTTCACATCCCCCGTCTGCTGGCCCACTGGTATTACCTGTGTTTCAGTTTACCGTGCTCCCCTTTGGCCTTACCAGTGCCCCTCGGGTGTTCACGAAAGTGATGGCGGTGATCGCAGCTCATCTGCGCAGATCAGGGGTTCCAATCTTCCCCTTTCTCGACGACTGGTTGTTAAAGGCAGGCTTGCCCCAAGCAGTCGTCTCCCACCTCCAGACTACGCCAGACCTCCTGCATTCGCTGGGGTTCTCCTTCAATGTGCCGAAGTCACACCTGACCCCCTCTCAGAAGTTCCTCTTCATCAGAGCGGTTCTGGACACGACGCAGTTTTGTGTTTCTCCTCTCAAACTGCGAGTCCGGGATATTTGGGCTATAATTCTGATCTTTCAGCCTCTATCCCGGGTTTCAGACAGGATGACCCTGAGGCTGCTGGGTCTCATGGCCTCCTACATCCTGCATCCTGCATCAGACGCAAATTAAAAACCTGGCTGTTCACCCAACCTGAGTAGGAGGGCTTCTGCTACAATGGGCTGGAAGGCAGGACCCTGGTATACTCCTCTGGTGATATTCTTGCTCTCTCAGCGCCGGGACACCCCCGACGGGGGTAGCTGCGCGCTTTATAAGCTTCTTAAATAAAAAATAATAATAATAATCCTGCTGGTCGATCATGACAGGTGGCACATGCGGGCTCTGCAGTGGGCCCCGAAGTTCCAGTGGGCCTAGCATCAGAGGAATCTGTCCGATTGCGTCCATATCTTAGAGGGCACTGCACGACTATTGCAGTGGTGGCTCACAAACCAGGATTGGGTCAATGGCAGATCCCTCTCCCTTCCCCAACCAGAACACACAGTTGTGACAGAAGCATCCCTTCTCGGATGGGGTGGCCACATGGGAGAGGCAGAGATCAGCGACCTCTGGTCTCTGGCAGAGTCCAAGCTCCACATCAACCTTCTGGCGCTTCGGGCGATCTCTCTTGTACTATAAGTATTCCTTCCCTCTGTCTGGGGAAGAGTAGTGCAGGGGTTCACAGACAACACCACCGCCATGTGATACTGTAACAAACAAGGTGGGGTGGGGTGGGGTCGTGGACCCTAGGTCAAGAGGCCCTCCGTCTCTAGACATGTCTGGAACATCAAGGCATATCCCTGGTGGTTCAACACCTGGCAGGTTCACTGAAAGCCAGGGCGGACGAACTCAGTCTCTGGTGCATGATAGATCACGAATGGCGACTTCACTGGGAGGTGGTGCAAGGTCTCTTTCAACCGAGGGGAGATTCTTGGTTAGATCTATTCGCCACCGAAGAAAACGCGCAATGCCAGCAATTCTGCTTGTTGGAATTTCCAGGTGGCACTCGCTAGGCAACGCTTTTCTTCACAAGTGGAGTTGCGGTATTCTACACGCCTTTCTGCTTGTACCACTTCTGCCCAGAGTGCTGAAGAAGATCAAGCGCGACCTGGCCCAAGTCATCCTTGTGGCTCCAGATTGGGCGCAAAAAGTCTTATATCCCGAGCTTCTGAACATGGCCATTAATCCCCCGATCCGACTGCCTCTTCGGGAGGATCTTCTGTCGCAGCAGCAGGGAACGGTCCTCCACCCGAACCTGTCCAGCCTCCACCTCCTTGCGTGGAGATTGAGCGGCGCCAGTTGACGTCATTTGACTTGCCTCCCGAAGTCTGTGATCTAATCTTGGCAGCCAGGCGTACCTTCACTAAGACGGTATACGCCTGCAGATAGAATACATTTGTAGCATGGTGCACAGCAAAGGCTGTGGACCCCTTCCTGCCCCTCTTTCTGAAGTTCTCTTGTTGCTCCTGTCTTTGGCCCAGCAGGGCTGTGCTCTGGGCACTTTTAAGTGCTACCTCTCAGCCATTTCAGCCTTCCTCGGGCTTCCTAATCAGCCTTCTCTTTTCAAGTCCCCTGTTGTAAATAGATTTCTCAAAGGCATTGCTCATCTTTTCCTCCTGTTCCCTTCGTAATGCCTCAGTGGGACTTGAACTTGGTTCTTACTTATCTGATGTGCACTCCCTTTGGGCCGCTACGTAACTATCCTCTCAGACTCCTTACTCATGAAAACTGCTTTTCTGATGGCCATCACCTCTGCGCGCATGCTGGGTGAGCTACAAGCTCTGTCTTCCAAGCCTCCTTTTCTGGCTGTTCATCTGGACATGGTCGTCCTCAGAACTCGACCTTTCTTTCTTTCAAAGGTAGTCACTTCTTTTCATGTTAGCCAAACTATCACTTTGCCCACCTTCTTTCCACCTCCGCATCCTTTAAAAGAATAAGTGAGGCCCCACCGTCTGGATCCAAAACATGTGCACCAAACAAATCCGGGCGGATGACCAGCTCTTTGTTGGTTACGCGGGCGCTAAGAAAGGTTGGACTCTGCACAAAAGGACCATCTCCAGGTGGGTCATTCTGAGCATCAAGGCCTGCTATTCTTTGGCAAAGAAAGAGCCTCCAGTGGGGCTGTGCGCCTATTCCACCAGGGCGTCAGCAGCTACTACTGCTTTAGGACGGGGAGTCCCCCTAAATGACATCTGTCAGGCGACTACGTGGGCATCACTTCAGACGTTCACCAAGCACTACTGCCTGGACAGCCAAGTCCGGAGAGACGGCTTCTTTGGCCATTCTGTTCTCCAGGACTTTCTTCTGTGAACTTAGTTCGCAGACCCACCACTGGGGTTGGTATTGCTGGGGTATCTATTCTAAGGTAAAGAATCTATAACCAACTGTTTCTTTCAGATGAACAAGTTACTTAACTTCGGTAACGATATATCTGTAAGAAACATAGGATAGTTATAGATTCCTTACCGCCCCACCCATCCTCCCCGTTCTGCGAACTGACTTCTAGGGTTAAGGACATTCTTTTAGGGCCTTCGTTTTGTGCACCAGTGGTCAGTGTCTTGCATGGTTCTGCGCTTCTGGTGTAGAAAGTCGTGTACAGAACGGATGTCAGCGCACGAGGGCAGCGTTTATGTAGCTTCCGCGATGTCTTCCCGGCGACCACGAAGGTGCGGAGTCGACCGACACCACCTTCCGACGCGCAGGGTTACTGCTGACGATCCAGACTGGCGCCTGGGGGGAATTCTAAGGTAAGGTTTCTATAAATAACCTATGTTTCTATGTTTCTTACAGATATATCGTTACGGAAGATAAGTAACTTGTTCTTTTGGGGCAAGAAAGTTATGATTTTCTGAAGTCACCAATGTATTAAAAGTTAACTTAAGTTTGACCTCAGTATTAAGTCAGTTTTAATGTAACAACTAATTTAATACCGTGAAGAACTGGGATTGCGGCCCCAAATAGAAGTTAGCACTAAGCACATGGACTAGTAAAACTCCATATTAGCCAGTGCGGCCACTGGCCTTGTGACAGTGAAAACGACAATTTCGAGTTTTCATGGTTAGGACATGCAAAGTATAAAAGAAGCATGTCCTTCTCTTTAATACTTTCCACCATGCCTTGTGGGCTACTAAGGCCTTCCCTAGGGGTGACTTACATGTATTAAAAAGGAAAGGTTTGACATCACTAATAAGTTTACTTTGCTCAGTCAGATTGGCAGTATGAAAGTGGCAGACCTAGAGCCATTTTTAGGTCTCGACCTGCCAATGCGCCACCAGCAAATCCTACCAAGAGGTTTGGGAGTGCAGATTATGCCCAGTGCATGTGAGACATTCAGGCGCGAAGCTTCGCCAGTGCTCGCTCGGCCTCACTTCCTGTCTTACTTTCATTATCGCTCACACCCCATATGCTCTCTCGTTCCCTCCCACCCTTCGGACTTCAAATGAACGCCGCTCCCCTGCTCCACCATTTGTCTGCCTTGCATCGGACTTCAAAGCTGCCGCTCCCCAGCCCGCCGCATCAGTGCCTCGCATCGGACTTCAAAGCTGCTCCTCCCCCCCACAGATAGTAATATGCCACAGCTTTACAGATAGTTTTCAGTTTCCTTTTTTTTACCGTTGCAATAATCCTTTGCTTTTAATAAAAACCTTTCGCTCCAAACATGCATTTCACGTACAAACTACCGCTAGCGTTCCTCACCATTTTTCCCTGCTTTACATACTATGCTTTATATACTACCTCATACTTTACTACATTTGTTATCTAGCTAGTATACTTCTTTGGCCGCAGAATTATAGTTTTTTATGCAAATTTAACTTAAGGCTGCTATTTTACGGTACATACAATGTATGTTACACTAACACGCAACACACCAACTGCTTTGCACTTTGCTTGCAGTTTAGTTCGCCTTTTAATATTTCCTTTATTTCTTCCTTTCATCGCATTGCTTTTCTCAGCAAAACCCTTTGCTTAGGCACACATTGCAACTAAAGCTGCTTAATTTGTCGCTACTACACATTCTGTACTGCAAAGCAAATAGTTAAAATGTGTTAAACATGACTCGCCAACAGTAATTACCTCTTTTAAACATTTCCTCTTTGCATATGCTTCTGAAACTCACCAATATTAGTGTTTCCTAGTTTGTATGCTCACTCGTTACTGCTTATATTATAAGTTGCTTTCTAAATACTAATGCTGCTACTGCTAATATTAGAAGTTGTTTAAAAAATACTAACGCTGTTGTTTACTCCCTATGTGTGTAGCTTGTTCTCAGCGCTAACCAGTAAGTAACTTGATTTGCTTTGTCAAAATTCACCCTTGCTCAGTTTGTTGTCATTGGAAAGACGTGAAAAGCTGAGCTGCCATTCTTTGTCTTACCCACATCGACTCTTTGTGCACTCATGGCAAAGTCGTCAGGGTGGGAGGCATGAATGTGTTCACAATCATGTAAAAAAAAAATCACTTTAAAAAAATGCCCAAAACGCTGAAAAGATGTATAACTTGTACCAGGGTGAACATCTGCATGTCAACCTCTCTCTCTCTCTCTACCTCTACCTCTCTCTCCACCTCTCTCTCTCTACCTCTCTCTCTCTCTACCTCTCTCTACCTCTCTCTCTCTACCTCTCTCTCTCTCTCCCTACCTCTCTCTCTACCCCTCTCTCTCTACCCCTCTCTCTCTACCCCTCTCTCTCTACCTCTCTCTAACTCTCTCTCTCTAACTCTCTCTCTACCCCTCTCTCTCTCTACCTCTCTCTCTCTCTACCTCTCTACCTCTGCACACCTCACACTGCTGCACGCCTCACACTGCTGCACGCCTCACAATGCTGCACGCCACACAGTGCTGCACGCCACACAGTGCTGCACGCCACACAGTGCTGCATTACTCACAGTGCTGCATGCTGCACACTGCTGCATGCCTCACACTGCTGCACGCCTCACACTGCTGCACGCCTCACACTGCTGCACGCCTCACACTGCTGCACGCCGCACACTGCTGCATGCCACACACTGCTGCACGCCTCACACTGCTGCACGCCTCACACTGCTGCATGCCTCACAACATCACCACATCACTCTAGGACACCACCACATCACTCTAGGACACCACCACATCACTCAGGGGCACCACTACATCACTCAGGGACACCACCACATCACTCAGGGACACCACCACATCACTCAGGGACACCACCACATCACTCAGGGGTCACCACCACATCACTCAGGGGACACCACCACATCACCAGGAGACACCACCACATCACTCAGGGGCACCACTCGGGGACACCACCACATCCCTCTGGACACCACCACTTCACTCGGGGACACCACCACATCACTCGGGGACACCACCACATCAGTCTGGGACACCACCACATCAGTCTGGGACACCACATCATCACTCAGCCCAACCACATCATCACTCAGCACCACAACAGCACTGTCCTTGCTTGCTACCAACAAGCATTGCCATAGCCAATAGGACTCGCATTAGGAAAGTGTAAGCTATTGGCTTTGTGAATAACAATGCTATTAATTTATGTATTTTCAAAGCTAACACATATTTAAAAAAAAATTCATTTACAATACCAATAGCTCACACTTTCCTAATGCGAGACCTATTCCATAGCAAATGCTTGTTTCTTCTTGTCACTCTAGTGGTGGCACAATAAGCACTGCAGTCCACTCTTGACATTTAACTTACTAGCCCTGGGTACAATTTGTAGCATATGCTAGGGATTTATAGATAAATTAAATATGCCGATTAGGGATTAGCCAATAGCACATATAGTTTGAGGAGTCAGAGTATATGCACTGGGGCCTAGTCAGCAAGGTGCTGGCTTTAGCACTGTTGGTGCCCGGTATGACAATCATTTTTGCCTATCCCCACTTCCTGTGACCTCCTTCTCCGATTCCCTCACTACCACCGGGAAAAAGTGCCCCTCATCTTTCCCTAGCCCCTCTTTCACTTCCATTTAATTTGTTTTGAAACATTGGTAAAGGATGGATTTACTAATAAGAATGTATATCTACCCAAACAAACCCTTTTCAGAAACATTGGGGATAAATAATGATAGACTGGGTGAAAACACATGCTAACCTATTTGATGCAGTTTGCATGCAGCTCTTTGATGACAGTTCGTAACAGTCAATTCTCTTTACTAAGGTTGCATCTTATGAACTTTAGTAACAAAAGATCTCTAATACAAAAGCAGTAATCCACTCAGCAATTTTTAATGCTGCCTGAAAAATGGACACACAAGGAACTCTGTTGCAGGTGTAAGTTATTGCTAAACACAGTGTTATTGTTTGTTTAATGTAGGATGAACCTATATGTATCAATCTTCAGAAAGTGATTGCTCCCCTTTTCTGAATGCATTATTTGCAATGTAATCTGTGACATCATATGGGATGCCGAGAGCAGTCCATTTTAGGTCTCGCACCTGCGACGCATCGCGAAGCAAAGTCGCAGCGATACCTATAGTCGGCGAGTCTGCTTTCAAGGAGACAGGAGATGGGCACGGGCAGCATGCCGTAATCGGATCAGGTTGCGCGCGCGTTCACCATCTCCTGTCTCCCTTGAAAGCCTCCAACACACACAGCCACACCCCCCCTGCTTTCGCTTAGCACACGCACGCACACACACACACACGAGCGCACACACAGAGAGACACACGCACGCACACATACAAACACGAGCGCACACACAGAGAGACACACGCACGCACACACACGAGCGCACACATACAGAGACACCCCCCCCTCCTCCCAGTACAACTAAGCCCCACTCACTGCATCGGCGCCACTCCGGACTTCTGCAGCCTCTGCGGGGCTCTCCTTCGGGCATGGGAGCCCCACGTCACCACTGCTCCTCTGGGCCAGGCACTCCCTGGGCGCGGGCTTCAGAAGATGGAAGTCCCGCCCCACAACAGGCGTGATGTTCCCGAACTTCCGGTACATCTCCTCGCAGCTTGTTTTTATAGGTATCGGTATAAACCGCACAGACAAGTGAAGAACAGAGAAACTGTCACGGTCACGTAAATCACCGCAGGCCAAACATTAACTATAATTATGAAAATGACATCTCGCTGGCAACCAGCTGTACACTTGCAGAATCCACGACAAAAAGGTAATCTATGCAAAGAACAAGTGTGTATTATTCATCGGCAACAAACATGAATAATCCATGAAGAGAAAGAAAACCGCAATTTACGGAGAACGCGGTACAACGTCACGGAGAAGCGAGAAGGGGGTGGGGGGGGCTTTTTGCCAGTGCCTGACCACGCTTGGGGAGTAACATGTGTCCCTCAATATGCAAGTTAATCCCCCAAATGAAGCAAGCATTCAAGTGCTGTCCACTGGTTATACCGCAACCAAGGATAGTCTGCATGGTTGATTAGACACATTTATGTGGTCACTATAATACCCAGTTCTGGGTATGGCGGGGAAAAAGAGAGGGTTCAAAAACATCAATAAAAAAAAAAAATCTTATTCACGTTACGAATGAGTCACAAATATGTGTATGTGAGTAGATACGACCAGAAGCAAGTCACACCCATAAGCAGTTCACACATCAGTATTCCAAGTCTTAACGGCCGACTTTGACGATGGGGAACCAGGTTCGAGTCTCGGCGTCGGCTCAAACATGCATCCCGTGATTCTGGGCAAATCACTTAGGGGCCGATTAGGATGGCGGACGGACTTGCGTCCGTCCGCCACTCCTGAGTTGGAGGGACCGTCCGCATGGGCAGCGGCGGTCCCTCCATAGCAATTAGGATGTGACCGCCACCCTGGCGGTCACATCCTGTATGTTTTACATTGCGGCGGATGCTGCTTGAAGCAGCATCCGCCGCAATGCAAAAAACGAAAGGTGTGCATTTGCATGCACAAAGCGGCAGGCACCGCGCGGTGCCTGCCGCTTCGTGCACGCAAGGGCAGGGGGGTACCATAGGTACCCCCCATGTGCACCCCCCACGCAACCTTCACCCAGGGGGCCCGCAACGGGCCCCCAAAGTGACTGTCCGTATGCTTTTCCACGGCGGAAAAGCCGTTGCGGAAAAGCATGACTCACCCTGCATCCTAATATGGCTGGCGGTGTCTGATAGACACCGCCAGCCATGTTATTGCTTTTCCGCCGTGGTCGCCTTCCGACCGCGGCGGAAAAGCGGCGGACGGATTGGGAGACCCACCAGCCATCCTGATTTGGCGGTGGGTCTTTCAGGCCTCCTCGGCGGATTTCCCGCATACTCCGGGCCGGCGGAAGCCACCGCCGGCCCGGAGTATGCGGGAAATCCGCCATCCTAATGACCCCCTTAATCTCCTCGAGCCTTAAAATGAATGTGTCAGTATGTAATGCACCTGGTGCTAATGTAAAGCGCTCCGATACCTGCGGGTCGAGTTCGCGCTATATAAAACAGCAACAAAAATATAATATATATTGTAATCGCTGGAGAGAACTCTGTTTACTAAGAGGCGTTTTATTGAATTAGGGCACGACCACCAGGGGTGCCCCAAGGCACTCCCTTGCCCATAGGAAGCGCTCCCTCGTAACACCTATTCAAGAAAATAAAATAAAAACGTTGTGACCAGGGTGCTTAGCTACGATTTCTATGTTAATCTGAAGTTAATTAGATGAGTTCTGATTTCTTGTCAGACAGCTTCACAATGACCTAAATGGGTTAGTGGGCTGGGCAGTTTTTTATGCTCCACTTTAGCACAAGAGATCTTAATTAGGTTTGTTTTTTTCCTTTTGGTAGAAAGGCCAACAGATAGATAAAGTATGTAATGTGGCCAGATCTCTTAACGTGACCAGATTTCTTAACGTGGAATGGGCCTAAGGCTCGATGGTTACAACTACGAACCTCCAATGCGGTGCCAATGATGTACCTGATCTGGCATTAAAGTACATATCTTCCAGTGCTAAAATAATGCCCTTCTAAAGGAACCAAAACTTAAAATGCATTGATGAAGTGTACGATGACATTCTTCTACCTTCCTTGCTAAATCAAGTCACATTGTACAGGAGTTACCTGCTAATAAACCTTCTTCCATGGGCTGAACAGAATAGATTTTTAGGTAAATATATTAGTTCTATCTTTAGATTTTTTTAAAGAAATTCCTTGGGATGTAAAAAAATATTGCTTGGAGTGATTTGACAAAATCAAGTTTTGTAAACATTTATTTTTGCTGCAATGAAAAGGTGCAAAGTAGCACTCACAATTTTTAACATGTGTTTAGTAGGACCCCTGAAAATTGGCAGCACTTCAGCAGTTTATGTAATCCATGCCCTACGTTTAAGAGCGAAATGCTAATTAAATTAGGAGTTCATTAAAGTAGAGCATGATTCAAATCTCTTCATTGTTTCAGTGGCATAACGCAAAATGATAGGACCCAGAGGTTCGCATTTCTCTTAGATATTGTTTGACCTTGGGCTTAATGGGAGCTCCATCAGGTTGTGCCCCCCCCCATAAGGGTTTGCCTCCCCCCTCCACACGCCACAGGGCCTGTGTTACGCTCCTGCTTCACTGCCCTGCCTATGTGCTTGATGCAAAATGCCCTCTGTTTGCTGTATTACAAATCCAGAATTCTACTGGATTAGGCACTTAGTTTTATGTTTGGTATGTCAAGGCTCTCTTTATTCCCAGAAATACAACATGCTGGGCGGTACCAAATACAGTGGAAGTAAATAAATATGTACTTGTACTCTCAAGCTTTGTCCACCTCCCGCTCTACACATCATGGATTCCGTACCTCACCATTATCCCAGTTTTCATGAGCAGCCTCCTGGGGAAAAAGGTATAGTTACCACTAAGAACTCCAAAAGGGAGTCCCATTGGTCCCTAGCAAGAAGTGCTCCAATCATAAGTCCTGCAGGAGATAAGCCTCCATGTCTTTCCGAGTAGACATGGTGATCAGTAGAGGCCTCGCCCTAGATAGGCAGTGTGTGGCTACTGTAAGTACAGTTCCACACAATTATCATGGCTGCAAAAATGATACGAACATCCAGCAGGAGTATTGTGATAACAAAACACTTTAACAAGCATTTGCAATGCAATAGGTCTCGCAGTTGTTAGAGTTTGAGCCATTGGCATTGTAATTGGCAATGCCTTTTATTTTACGTTTTATAAACCAACACATAAATAAAAGGCATTGCCATTTACAATGGCAATGGCTCAAACTAACAACTGCGAGACCTATTGCATTGCAAATGCTTGTTGGGTCAAGTTATAGTTTTCATGTTGAAGAGGACAGGTTATGGTTTATGTAGCAGGCAATAACATAACAGATGAATGTCAGGGCTTTAACCGAGTGAATTTCTTAGATAGTTTTGCCATGTGAATGTTTTATTGATTGTATATCTGAACCATAACTTTTACCCACTGTTGCGTCAGTGAATGTTGGTTTCTTTATTTAAAAAAAGGAACATTATCATTTGGAGGCATGGCCTTTATCCATGTGTCCTGCACATTCTTAGATTCTGCGCAGTAAGGGATCGATGAACGGCCAGGCCTCAGACCTTGCACCGTGTTCAACCTCTCATTAGTACATCGCCCGCCACGCATCGCCTTTGGCCATGTGCTATCAGTGGTTGCATGCAGGGTTCTGCTTCAGGCCAGGCTTTGTGCTCACCTGTCTGTGTATACCAGTGTTTGGACATAGGTCCTGGCTGATGACCAGACCTTGAGGGCAAAAGCCGGTGCATCCTACCAGTACTTGCACTTAACCACAGAACTTATGACATTTTTATAGCAAATTTCATGAAATCTTCACAGTCCAAAAATCACACATTCTCTGTAACTGCTTAATTTTGGAAAATTGTGCTTGTACAACTTTCATGTTACTTTTTTTTTCTTCAGAATAAAATGTATTTATTTAAGTCCACATGTGTGTGTGTGTATATATATATATATATATATATATATATATATATATATATATATATATATATATATATATATATATTTAGGGATCTGGACAACTGCTGGCTCTTGCTTCACGGCATCTACGGTTTCCTGGGAAGGATAGTCCGGTTCCCGCTTCGCCTGCAGATGACCCTGAGCGGTGAGGTATTTTGCCTCGTTTTGGACATTGTGCACCTTGCATTTTTGATCCCTGCATATGTGACTTTCTGCACACGAGGCTGTGGGGTCATAAGGGGACTTGAGGACGGGCATGTTGGCTTTAGGGCAGTGGAAGGCTGAGTCATCGTGTCCTGCTGTGTGACCGCTCTGAAGATTATCTTCACGCCTTCCCCATTCCACCGACCCGAATTGCCGCGATCACATGGCCTTTTGGGAGTTGTAGTCCTTCAAGTCAAACGGACTACGACAGGTGTGCCTTATTGTCAGGGGGAGGAGTGGACAATGCCAGCACTATATCAGAGGCAGCAGGAATGACACAACACAGATGAGGGCTCCCGGTGTTGGGTACCGAGGAAGGCTCTATGCCGAAATGCATCTAATGCCACTGGGGCTGCCTTTTTTGCCAATAAAACCTGTCTTCCTTTTCCCCCTTTAGCTCCTGCTTCGTTCTTTTGGAGGAAGGTGTTCGCATATATATATATATATATATATATATATATATATAAAATAATATCCACATTTGTAAAGCGCACAATCACCCGTTAGGGTCTCTAGGCGCTGGGGGCCGTCGGGAAGATTAAGCAAGCTATTGCCCAGAGTCACATGGTGCTGGGCTAATCTGCCGCCGGTGCCGGGGATCGAACCGTGATCCCCAGATTCCGGAGTCAGTCGCCCTGGCCGCGGCGCCACACCTCCTCCTTATATATATATATATCCAAACAAAAAGACGTGCGCCATTCGCCACGCCACACGGACCACACCAGCATACTTGACAGAGTTCTTTTATTTGTGAAAATACAGGCATAACGCGTTTCGAGTTTCAGCAACTCTTCTTCAAATGCCATCAGCTACCATGTTCGTGGGTTCGTTAGGGTTTTAATAACGTAACTCTAAAAACAGTGAAAAAGGACTTGAGTCCATTCCTTCCAGTTAAAGGGACAGCAGTTCAGGAATTTTTATCCACGCTCCTTTCCAAGCATAACAGCAGAGGTGAGTACTTCACAATGTGCAAGGTTTACGAGTAACCCCCCAGTGGTGCTTATATCTCAGTTACCTCTGTTGTTCAACTTCAAAACTTAGTATCCGTTCGTCAGGGACTACATTGCCCAGAATACTCCATTGTTGCCCTTCACATTTACACTGGTTTTCACTGTCGATTATGGTAAAAGCCAAATTGTACAAAGTCTCCCGAGTGCAAATCATGCATTCAAAAGGAGAGAGTTCCATACCTCGGTTTTCATTGTACTATTAACATTTCACTACCACGTAGATGTCATGTAGCTTTTCATGTTTCCCCAATTGTAGCTTCAAGTGTGTCGTGCTCAGTATATATATATATAATTACATACATCAGCATGGCATTGCATATTGGTGTTAAAAAAAAACCAGCACAACACATTGTGGTAGAACTAGTCTGTGTCACTGCCGGTGCCCAATGAACCCGAAAGATGTTCCATACAGTACATCACATATCTCGACCAGAGGACTGCACTTCCACATCTATGGTGTTGGCAATCGACAACAGAGGCGCTAGAGTGATGCCTCGGTCGTCAGACCACCACTGCCAAATCTTCGTATGTTTATGAGGACATCCCCATGCTAAAAAAAAATAGACTTCTCCAACCCCATGCAAAAGTCCGTCCCCCTCCTCCACGCAATTTCCCGGTGTGGCATATCAGAGCTCCATAATCTAGCTATGTCTCGTTTAGCAAGTTGGGGTCCAAAAATAAAAGATTGTGCTTATATCTATTACCGCCAATCTCATCCGTAATATGAAGAAGGGTCAGTCTTTGAGATCTAGGGTGTTCCCACCCAAGGACTTCGCAAGGCACGCAATCACTCCTTTCTAAAGCCCTTCAGGCCCATAGCGCATGTAGGAAAGTGCCTTCGTCATTTTGGCAGCACAGGGGATTCAATCATCACAGCCCTCCAAAGCTTGTATTTTGTATAATAGGCCCTATGTAGGTATTTGAAATTAATGAATTTTAGGCACGACGAAATGGTCGCTGGCTGCTTCCCGGGGGTCAAGGACCTCCATCCAATCATCGTCACTGGGGCCCAGGCCCCCCTGCCACGCTGACCTTAGGGTCTCTAGAATGGTGCTGCTGTGTGTGATGAGAGATGGGTATATTTACGAAATGTTATGATCACCCAACTCTCCCATCAAAAGCTTGCCCTCTAATGTGTTAAAATCAGGGAGGGTTTTAATGTTAGTTATGTATGGCGTTAGTGCGTGGCTGAATTGAAGATATTTGTAAAACTGGCTTTGGGGCATGGAGTATTATTCTTTGAGTTCTTGAAATGATATGAGAGAATGGCCATGCATGACATCTTCAATAGAGGAAATCCCTATCTGGTCCCAGCCGTGAAAGCCCCGGAGGTCCGCCAAGTGGGGCTGCAGCTGAATCCGCCATAGCGGTGTCTCGTGTGTGATACGGCCCCACCACCCCATCCTGCAGAGAGATTGTCACCACGTAAGTATCACAAATTTTGTGGCAGGGGGCAGGACCGGGACATCCACCCTAATACATAAGTATGAGTACAGAGTGGGGTCATTTAGTAGCCATCCCTCTACGGCATAGACTTGGTCGTCTCTATAACTGCAACACCAGTCGTTGAGCACCTCGAGGTGCAAGCCTACGTGATAGGATTGAATATGGGCAGCCGCAATGCCGCCGCGATATGTGAATTGAAAACACGTGCGTAGCGCCACCCGGAATGCTCCCCCCATAGAAACTGTCCAAGCATGGCGTTAATTAGACAAACCCACAACAGCGGGATTGAATAGGGATGGTTCTGTAGATGATAGAGTAATCGTGGGAGAGAGACCATCCTAAATATAGCAGACCCCCCATATAGAGATAGTGGCAACCCCGACCAGGATCTAATTTTCATCTTCACCCGTTCCGACGCAAAGCTTAGATTGGAATCCCAGGACATATTCTGGTTGTCTGGCAGAAAGACCCCTAGATATTGCAGACCCTTCATGGCCTGCGACAGGTCCGCCACCCATTGGCCATTCCAGAGTGTCCCCAGCAATCGCCATATAGTCGATTTGTGTACATTCTAATAGAGGCCTGAGGTTTCTCCAAACATTTGCAGAATGTGAAAGAATCTGGAGTCCGATGCATGGGGATCTGTGAGAAAGAACATAATATCGTCTGCATATAAAGCAATAAGATCAGAAATTTCCATTGTCCATTCGAAGCCTCGGACCAGGGCTTCCCTATGGACCCAGATAGCCAGGGGTTCGAATGCCAATGCGTACAACAGGGAAGATAGAGGACATCCCTGTTTGATGTTACTTTTAACTATTGTTTGTACACTTAGCCTATGCCTCTGTGTTCGAATCTATCATTGTTGGTGCCTAGAACCAGACATCATGTCTCCCCTTCGCTCTGTAAAACTTAAACATGGTGGGAAAAAATAATTAAAGCCCCTAATCACCTAATTACTTTTCTTAAAAACTTCAAATGTGATTAAAAGAACTTACAGTTTTCAAATTGACATTTTAAATGCCATGACAAATCCAAACTTTAATTCTTCAATACCCGGCAAGAGATACCTCAAACACATATCTCAAAAACTACTGAATAGATTTTAACCTAAATAAAAAAGTATGTTCTTTGTGTTAAGTTCTACTTTCATGCAGGCTAGTGTAAATCTGTTTGGTGATTTTTGCTGTAGCATAAGCAACATTTCCCATGGGGGGCTACGATAGGAAAGGTATCCTTTTGTCCAGCTTTAACTTTGTTCCACTACAGAGATCTGCACAAACCCGGTATGATGAACCTTTGCCAATTTCACTAGTGGTGTGCAAACCTCTGTGCAAATTCATCACAGTGCAAAAGTAATTAACAATTCAAAAATGCATTTTCAATGAAAAAGTGCTGCTGACCCATAATTACAGAAGCACTTGCGCTAACTGTAATGCATATTTCCTACCAACTATCCATATCTTGCCCTTACTCCCATATACATTGCCACAACCTCTACAAATTGTAGGAAAACAAAAATGGTGTTTTGCTGTCAGATTCACATAAAATCCTGTCCCTATCCACTAGTTTCCGTAGTCCACTCTGCTGGTAATGAGTGTGTGGGTGACTGTTTTCCTGGCTTCAGGTGGCATCCTTTTAAAGGTCTTGCGTAGGATGCGGAGGGACTTGAAACAGGTGGAGGCGACGGCGTTGACCTGGCGAGTCATGGTGAGGGAGGAGTTTAGAATGATGCTGAGGTTCTGGGTGTGGTTCATTGACGTGGATGGGTTTCCGAGAGCGGAGGGCCACCAGGAACTGTACCACGTGGCGGGGAGGGTCCAAGGATGAGGACCTCTGTCTTGTCCGAGTTCAGTTTTAGGCCACTGTCGCTTATCCAGGCTGCAACGTCTTTATTCCTTCTTGGAAGCTGAATCTGGTGTCTTCTGGCTTCTTCGTGAGGGAGAGGATGAGCTGGGTGTCGCCGGCGTAGGATACAATGCTGAGCCCAAGCTGTCTGACGATGGCGGCGAGGCGGGCCATGTAGATGTTGAAGAGCATTGGGCTGAGCGATGATCCTTGGGGTACTCTGTAGTTGATCTCTGTGGGTTCTGAGAGCAAGGGTGGGCGCTGATCCGTTGGGTTCTGCTCGTGAGAAAGGAGCAGATCCAGTAGAGGGCGAGTCCTTGTATGCCAGCGTCGGGGAGTCTGGTTGCAAGAGTGCGGTGGGAGACGGTGTCAAAGGCAGTGGAGAGGTCTAGCAGGATGAAGGCCGCGGTGGGTCGCTGGTTGAGTAGCATGTGGATGTCGGTGTTGGCGAAGAGGGCAGTCTTGGTGCTGTGGTTGCTGCAGTATCCAGACGGGAAGGAGTCAAGTATGGCGTTCTCTTCGATAAAGGTGGTCAGTTGGGTGTTGACGAATTACTCAGTGACTTTGGCTGCAAAGGGAAGGAGAGAGATGGTAGTTTTTCAGGTCTGTCAGGTAAGCCGAGGGTTTCTTGAAGAGGGACTTGACCTCCGCCTGCTACCAGTCATCGGGGAAGATGCCGGCTTCGAAGGTGGCATTGATGGTGCGGCGTAGTTCGGGCACGATGGCGGTGGCAGCTCTGTGGAAGATGTTAGGCAGGCAGAGGTCCATGTGGGCTCCCGAATGGGTGCATTTCATAGTCGCAGTGGTGTCTTCGGTGGTGACCGGTGTCCAGGTGGTGATGGTGGGCTGGCTGTCATTGCTGGAGGGAAGGGTGGTTTCTGGAGTCTGTTCGCTGAAGTTGTCGTAGAGGTCCTAGCACTTTAGGTGGAAGGAGCCAAGTTTGTTGCAGAGGTCCTGCGACGGTGTGTTTTCCGTGGCTTCACTGGGAGGTTTGGTGAACTGCTGGATGATGTTGAAGAGTGCTTTTGAGTTACTGGCATGGGTGAGGATTTTCTTCCTGATGGTGGTTCTTATGAGTTGGTGGTATTCTGGCATGGCGTGCTTGTAGGTGGTCTGGTCTTTGGTTGTTTTGCTGTTTCTCCATTGTTTCTCGAGCCGTCTTCATGAGTGTCTAGCTTCCTGGAGGTTGGTAGTGAACCAGGTGGCCTTCAGAGGGCGTTGTCTGTTGAGGCGGCGGAGGGTAGCCAGTTTGAGGGGGAGTCGTGGATGAGGGTAAAGTTGAGGTCCTCTTCTGTGGCCTTGCTCCAGTTCCTTTGTGGCGGTCGCGGGGCGGGCTTGTGTGCGGTGGTGGTGCTGAAGGAAAAGTGTACGCAGTGGTGGTCTGTCCAGAGGGGCTGCGAAGTGTGGCTGATGTGGATGTTAGTCCCTCCTGCGAAGATGGGGTTGAGGATATGTCCTGCCTTGTTGGTGGGGGTGGTGACGACCTGCTTCAGTCCGAGGTTGTCCAGGAGGGGGCGGTGGAGTCTGGATCGCTGTGGTTGTCGAGGTGGAAGTTCAGGTCTACGATGAGTATGTAGGACCTAATTCAAAAAACAGGAATGAGCCTTTCCTACCACCAGCTAGGCAGACCAAGACAACTTTATAATTGGTATGCATGGGGGACCTCACACCTCTGGGCTTCGATGCTGCTGCACCATTATTAGCTACACTCCTGCTTTCATTCCCTGCAGCTTTCTACAGCTACATTCTCCATTGACCAATAAGACAATCACCACAGCTAATTACCCATGGATCCAAACCCATCTTTATCTTAACCCGTTCGGTGCTGATAACGGCTCCCGGCCGTCATGAGTTACGGTGGGCGTGTGCTGATGACGGCCGGGAGCCGTCATGACCACGCCCGCGATCGGAATGTGCCGCACAGGCGCAGAATTCCGGCCGCAGCCAGGGGGTTAAATATCAAGTGACGGAGACGCACTCTCAAAATTACCTTAAAGAAGTAAAAAAAAAAGTAACAGCCCCAAATGAAAGACTGTAATCTCCACACCCTCTGACAGTCACCCAGTCTTTCCAGAGCAGCTCTTCGTAGCCTGTGGACCATAGACCCCAGGGGTATGCAACACATTCTCAGTTGGTTTGCGGGCTAGAGTGCCTAGTGCTTGCCCAAGCTGCCTGGGTAGATTGGGGCCAAATGTTAGCAATAAAATGTAATTCAAAATTTGTAATTCGCTTTATTAAGAAAACTTATGTTAACATTTCTCACGTCTTACTTAATTTACTTCCCTTAGAAAATTTAGTTTTTCCAGCAGTTTTTTCATACTGCATATTAATCTTGTATTAGGCATGCTGTGGCTTGAGTCGCTCTTAGGTATTTCTTATGAGTCATGGACATAATTGAGAGGTTTGGAGTTGAGGCAGAAGGCAGTGGAGAGTTTCTCAAAATGCCTATCAGAGGGTCAAAAGTTGTTCAGACTACTTGAACAACCAATCCTTGGCCTCTCTGCAGAGAGCAATGGTGGCATGTGCCAACTGTAATTGTGATTATATGTTAAAGTCTATGAAGGAGGTACAGTGCTGCTGAAATATTGACGGGCAAAGTGCTCACAGTGAAATAGGTGTAATCTATTCTGTTATGTGTACAGGGGGCAAAGAGGGTACAAAAGAAGAAAGCAATGATGTGTGAAACATGAAAATTGAGGTTTTCAGAATAACGTGGGGATAAAAGTGATTGCTGGTACCTGGCTTTCAGTAGTGATTTAGTAGTGGTCCTCAGACGTCAAGCGGTTAACGGTTCTAGAGATGTATTGCTTGATTGGATGGTTAAATACTTCAACAAGATCCTGGCTTCCTCCATTCACCTTCTGCTTCAAGAATCTCTCTCTTCCGCTAAGTTCCGCATAAACTGAACATATCTCCGATATTAAATCTGTTAACTAGAGGATCCTTTTTCCTCTCCTAAAACATTGTTTTCTGGTGGCAGATGAATAATTTCTGAGTAACGGCCATACGGCGCTTTGTACATGCCTTGATTAGGCTGGTGCCTTTATCCTCAGACATACATTGGAAATTCCATCATGTCCTTTTTTCTGACTTCTTTCCCAGGGACAGTTGTTAGAAAGGCTTTTCATCCCTCAGGGAGTTGAATACTTGAAGTGTGTTTAATGGGATTAAGGCTGGTAGATTGTGTGTGTAATGCCTCGCATTATGCATGTGCAGTCAGATGGCCGCTATAAATACTAATCTGGCCCTTAAGATGGCAGCAGGCTTTCGTGCAGGCATTGCCTGAGGATCTTCACACTAGGCAACGCAGCGATATGAGCTTAGCCACCTTCTACTTAATTACACCTTTGGCATCTACACTTTATAGACCCTTTTTAGGTTTTGCTTTTGCTGTCTTGTGAAATCTCTTGCAAGCTCAAACAAAATAAAAGCTTAAAGGGGCCTTAGAGCCTGCCCATTACTTACCATTAGTTGTCTCCAACCTCACTCTTGTTTCCTTGTGTCTTTTTGGTTAGAGCATACTTGCCTCAGCTTCTCCTCCGGGGGCGCTGTGTGTGTGTGTGTGTGTCCTTGCTACGGAGCATGGACCAAGGCCAGTGCCCTGCCACTGGCAGCAGACTTCTTTCTGCAGGTACTTTTGTTTCATTTACTTTATGCTCTCTTATACAAATGCATGTGTCTGCAGTCTGTCCCGCCTCGCCGCTGTCTTTGTTTTTGCTTGCTCCCTCCTTTTTTCTACCATTGTCCATGCTCTTGCCACAACTTCCCGACCTGACCAGCTTAAAGCCCTACTAAAATTCCTTCTATTTTCGATCATGCCTTGTAGGGCGGAGGAAGCACTTGGCACTTATAATACATCCGAGAGGGAAATACAACCTAACTTTAATGTTAGTATTCAGCCTGTTTTAGAATATTCCCAAGTTTAACAAGTTAGGGAAGTGGTGTAGTTACATCGAAAGGAAGTGGTTAGAATCAATCACATTTAAGCTGGGTAAGCTTACAGCAGAGCCCATGTTCTGCAGCCAAGACAACAAACTTTAATACATAGTTCGTGGACATACTTTGTACAATCTAACAACATTAAATTATCGATAATGGGTTCCTGTCGACCCGAGTAACGCACTTCTTCATCCACCTATTGCGTCACGGTTCTCCGTGTTCTCCCTAACTCCCTTCAGTTTCCCCTGCGCGCTGGACACAGTTAAGCGGTGCGCAGGGAGTGGAGGCGCAGATGTTCGGCCGCAGCGCGCTCCCTTACCGACCTGCCGTGCTGGGCTCCCAGCAGCTGTGCGGCCATTTGCCGCCCAAAGTGGCGGTGTAAGGCAGGAGCCAAGCATGCATATTCATGAAGCGGAGGAGGCCGCGTGTGCGTGTCTGTGCGCGCGAGGACTGGGGGTGTTGGCACACAGGAGAGACAGCTGCACCAGCCTCTACAACACACACGCGGAGCGCGGGGGCCGCAGCTGTCGCTGCACGGACGCGAGCTCTCGAGCCGGGGTAGGCAAACAGGCGGAGCGACAGACGGCCGCCATACCGACCAGCCGGTTTGCTTGAACATGCGCACGGCGCTCCCGGAACGACTCTACGTTAAAAAAAAAAATAGAAATACTGTTTACTCCCGTGTTCTGAATCTGAAAGCGCACTGGCATTACTTTTAAAATGACTACACTGACTCAGCCATTTTTTTTGCGTCTGAGGTGCCTAAAGGTAATATACACATACAACTTTAAATGTAGCCTAATTAAGGCATGGAAGGCCGACAGGACAAGCCGTAAACAGTGTTTGCCTGTTTTCGACTTGTGCCGTCAAAGGTTCATAGTCACTTCAGGGCCACAGGAACCCCCCGCCCCCATAACAACATCCCGCAAATAACACACAGACACAAGTGTTAAGATTGGGAAAAATTGCTGCAGGTTTATTGTTACATACAACATTATGTAATCACGTTGGGTTATCTTACGGGCAATCCAAGGGCAGGCCGCATTCTCGCCACCTGCCCGCCTGATGAGCCAATCAGCACAGTGGCGAACCACCCCGCTGCTGATCATTATGGTAATAAACTACTCACGCCCCTTGCGGGGCGTATCTAAGCAACCCCCGGTTGCACAGGCCCACAACCGCCCGAAGGACTACTGGGGCGCCGTCTCGGATTCCTAGCCTCACATGAGGTTCTAGGTTAGGCTCTGGCACCCCTATGTGCCCGCTGAAGTACTGATTCGCACCTCTCTGTTTCCGGATTGCCCTGTAACTCCACCTGCAACGAAAAAGGAAAACACATTAAAACTCCCTCAGGAGCCCCCCCATAGCTGACACTCAGGGTTAGAGGTAGGGAGGGAAAGAGTGTCCCGACGTGTTCGACGCAACGTCCGGAGCGGCAAAGAGGCCACCACAACGGCCAGAGGAGGAGATATACCCTCTCCCTGCCAGCCCCGGACGTGCGTCATAGTTCCGCCCACCTCCACCGGGCAACCTGCCCTGAGGGGTGGCAACCATTAGCTGGGGGTCGGGGGCAGCCCTACGTGACTAAGGGCCCGCCCTCCTGATGGCCACCGGGTGGCCTCGGGCAGGCGCATTCATGACTCATTAGCCTGCTGGACTACTCTGTGTGACGTCTATGCTCATGGAGGAAGTAACCCTGCATTCTCCAGTGTTTAAATTAAAGGGTATAGGTACCAGAATGCACGTGGAAACCTAGATGGATACGCTGCTCACGCGTTGAATCGTAAACTTGAGAGCTCTGTGCTGTTGAATTATCTGAGCAGTAAGCAGATTCCCTCAGCACCCGTACAGTATCAGCACTCCAGACCGGACCATATGCGAGGACCACCTCCAAAATTACAGAAGAGTCCTTTCTCAAGCTTTGTCCAGAATGCCTTCTATCCAGACCACTTCAATGGCCCACACATCTAGGCGTCTGCAAGATTCCATCCTCCCTCAGCAGTTACTGCCTTGCTCCAGGTTGCTGCATACCTCACCCTGTTCATGACCCTTCAGTACTTCCCCTTTCATACCTTTATAGTTGTGCTTATTGCGTCCATGCTCCTGTTATGCTTTTTCCGTTGATCCACTTTTGGGCCGGTATTGGAAACTTATAAGGCACAAGCCAGAGGGGCTGCTTTGTATGGGGCGGAAATCTGGGGACATCGGCCCGTTGACTGTCTCTCTAAGATTGAGAATTCTTTTGCCAGACAACTCCTGGGTCTCTCCCAAAGCACACTATGCATGCCGCTTCAAATAGATCTTGGAGTTGGCCCGATTGCAGTAGAGGTCGCCCTCAGACCCTTGCTATACTGGCATCGCTTATGGAGCACTCCAGAATTATCTACTTATAGAGAGGAAGTGGTAAACACACCGGGAGCGAGCAAACTTCCATGGTTGGCCCATATTAAAAACTCCTTAATTGCTACGGGAATGGGTGATTTATGGGCTAGTGCACGGTACACTTCCTACTACGTGCTTTTACAAATAAATGGGGAGGCATTTTAAATAAGGACTGCCCGATATGTAATAATACACCGGAGACGGACCAACATGTATTCTTCTTTTGCGCCGCATACAAGAAAGCGAGACACCGATGGCTACTGCAGTTGTGCAGAAACCTCGGAATATCTCATTGCGCATAGGCTTTTAGGATATTAAAATATGACACTAGTATGCCTTCTGCATATTCAGTTTCTCGCTATCTGTTTTCAATGTGCTGTGCACGCCGAGCTATTTTAAAGACAGGGCTTGTAAAATCAACTCACCCCACTCCTCCTTTGAGATTGACTACCTTATAAATCTGATTTTACTATACCTTATGTGTTACAAATATGTACTTTTAAAATATTTATTGTATTTTAAACTTTCTAGGAACTTTTTAACTACATTACAATGGGCAGTGTTTTCGCCAATGGAGAACCTGAACTGTTTGAATTATGTCATATTTGTTTTTTTCCCTTTTTAGGGCTCGGGCCTACGTCACACTGCGTAGCAGTGTAGGCGGAGCCTAAGAGTCCTTGTGTGAGGGTCTCCGAAAAGCTACCTAACAGATTCCTGGCTGCTCGTGATTTTTTGTCCTTTTTTATGCCAGCTGCATTTCGATTGGCCTTCTCGTGCGTGTGTTTTAGGAAGAGAGCACGCAATAGGCCATAGGCGGTAGAGTAGCTCCGCCTATTGCATATTGTGTGCAGTCACGCGCACAAGAAGGCCATATTTCTTCAATTACCAGCTGTCAGGGGCCGTGGTAATTGTAGGCAGATGCTGGGCGCACGTTTCTTTTTTTTGTAATCCATTTCAAGGAGCTCTCCGTGTCAGCGCCTCTTTGTGTGTCTACGCTTTCCCCATCGCGTGCAGCACTCTACTCCCCCCTTCTGTTGTTACATGTGTACCTGCCTGTTGTGTTCTACCTACGATAACGAGGACGCCGTGTGCCTTGAACAGACGAACATTGTAAATACCCTTTCTACTAGCGTCTTTAAATGAGTTGTATTATTTCCTTTTAATAATTGTAGAATTGAATGAGCATAATGAAAGAATACTGGTGTTCTGTCTCAGTGACAGTAGGTGCTATCCCCCTCCCGTGGCATTAATGACTGTTAATTGCCTGCCGTGAATACAGGGTCCTGATCTGAAGGCGCATAACGAGTCCAGGGACAGTTAACATCTGCTAATGGGCAGCAGCGAGTGAACCATGAAGCCATTCGCCACAGTTCCCTTGATCTCACGCAACACTGGCAAATAAATACACGTAATCACTACTTCAGTCGGCTCGTCTGTGCCACGCCCACAGATCCCAGAATTTAGAGCCAAACAGTTGTCCCTGTGTGCGCAATAGCCGCGTTTTGATTGTCTGAGTCAATAGCTCTTGTGTATTTATCGTGACGGTTCATTACTGTCATTTGATTTAAACCCTTCCATGTTGATGATGGCCGGTAGCCGTCATGGCACACAGTGCTCGTGTGCTGATGACGGCTCCCGGCCGTCATGACCGCACCCGCGATCGGAATGTGCCGCATATGCGCAGAATCGCGGCCGCGCACAAGGAGTTAAGGATGGTCAGACTCACGAGGTCAGCGGCAAATAACGGTCAGTATAGCACTTTGCAATTGACTATAATTGTATGTTATTGTGCTGTTTCCAGTGATACCGGAAGACTGTAATTATGCACCCAGACTGGCGCAGCATATTTGTATTTAACTTTTATTCGATCTAAACTTGGAATACGTTTTAATATTTTTTTATCAGAGGACTGCTGCGCGGTGTTTAAAATGCAACGTTTGGCCTCACTGCTATCACTAAACATGTACAATTGAACCAGGTGATGGTGAGTACCTAAACTGTCCGTCATGCACAAACAGCACACAAAATGCATGCTTTCAGTGACGTGTAAAGGCGCATTGAGGCCTTCATGTCTGTTGGCATATTGTTTCCTGGCACTTCGCGAGAGTGACAGTGAGTGCAGAGTGAGTGCGAGAGTGACAGTGAGTGCAGAGTGAGCGCGAGAGTGACAGTGAGAGTGCAGAGTGAAAGTGAGTGCAGAGTGAGTGCGATAGTGACAGTGAGTGCAGAGTGAGTGCGAGAGTGAGTGTGAGTGCAGAGTGAGTGCGAGAGTGACAGTGAGTGCGAGAGTGACAGTGAGTGCAGAGTGAGTGCGAGAGTGACAGTGAGTGCAGAGTGACAGTGACAGTGAGTGCAGAGTGAGTGCGAGAGCGACAGTGAGTGCATAGTGAGTGCGAGAGTGACAGTGAGTGCGAGAGTGACAGTGAGTGCAGAGTGACAGTGAGTGCAGAGTGAGTGCATAGTGACAGTGAGTGCAGAGTGAGTCTGAGTGCAGAGTGAGTGCGAGAGTGACAGTGAGTGCAGAGTGAGTGCGAGAGTGACAGTGAGTGCAGAGTGAGTGTGAGAGTGCAGAGTGACAGTGAGTGCAGAGTGAGTGCAGAGTGACAGTGAGTGCAGAGTGAGTGCAGAGTGACAGTGAGTGCAGAGTGAGTGCGAGTGACAGTGAGTGCAGAGTGAGTGCGAGTGACAGTCGGTGCAGAGTGAGTGCGAGAGTGACAGTGAGTGCAGAGTGAGTGCGAGAGCCACAGTGAGTGCAGAGTGAGTGTGAGTGCAGAGTGAGTGCGAGAGCGACAGTGAGTGCAGAGTGAGTGCGAGAGCCACAGTGAGTGCAGAGTGAGTGTGAGAGTGACAGTGAGTGCAGAGTGAGTGCAGAGTGAGTGCGAGAGTGACAGTGAGAGTGCAGAGTGACAGTGAGTGCAGAGTGAGTGTGAGTGCAGAGTGAGTGCAAGAGTGACAGTGAGTGCAGAGTGAGTGTGAGAGTGACAGTGAGTGCAGAGTGACAGTGAGTGCAGAGTGACAGTGAGTGCAGAGTGAGTGCAGAGTGACAGTGAGTGCAGAGTGAGTGCATAGTGTGTGCCAGAGTGACAGTGAGTGCAGAGTGACAGTTAGTGCAGAGTGAGTGCAGAGTGACAGTGAGTGCAGAGTGAGTGCAGAGTGACAGTGAGTGCAGAGTGACAATGAGTGCAGAGTGACAGTGAGTGCAGAGTGAGTGCAGAGTGACAGTGAGTGCAGAGTGAGTGCGAGTGACAGTGAGTGCTAACGCACTCAATGCCGGCCGAAACCCCGACTGCTACCGAGCCACCCCGAAACGCACCCACGGACCCTTCACCTGCCAAGCCTGCAAGTTCACCTGTCTCCGGACCTGCACCGCACCCAAAAGACCAGGCACCAGCAACAACCACCTCAAGTGCATCCTGCTCAACACCCGCTCCGTCCACAGACACGCCGTCGAACTCTGGAACCTGCCCGACACAACATCACCAGACGTCGCCTTCCTCACGGAAACCTGGATGAACGCCTCCTCAGCACCCGACATCGCCATAGCCATCCCGAATGGATACAAGATCACCCGGAGGGACCGTGTCAACCAGACCGGAGGAGGCATCGCCATCGTCCACAGGAACACCATCCGCATCACGACCAACTCCGACGACACCTTCACGGCCGCCGAGCACCTCCACTTCCAGATACACACCGACCACAAGACCACCCTCAGAGGCACCCTCATCTACAGACCCCGGGACCACGCACCCAATTCAGCGAAGACATCGCAGACTTCATCAGCCCGCACGCCCTCCCCTCTGCCGACTACATCCTCCTAGGGGACCTCAACTTCCACCTGGAGAAAAACAACGACACCAACACCACCACCCTGCTGGACAACCTCACCAACCTCGGACTCAAGCAACTGGTGAACACCCCCACCCACTACGCCGGCCACACACTTGACCCCGTCTTCTCCTCCAGCAAGCACATTTCCTTCAGCCACTCCACCGGACTTCATTGGACGGATCACAGCTGCGTCCACTTCAGCTTCAGAAGAACCACGGCCCACCACCAACCGCAACAGGCTCCTCACAGGAGCTGGAGCAAGATCACCGCCGACCAGCTCACCACCTCCCTCAGCCTGAACCCTCCCGCCAGCACATCGGACCCCAATGAAGCAGCCCGCACCTTCACACAGTGGCTCACCAACTGCACCGACGACCTTGCACCACTAAAGAACCCTCCCAGCAGAACCGGCAGCAAGAAAGCCTCCTGGTTCACCGACGAACTCAAAACATCCAAGAAAAACTGCCGCACCCTTGAAAAAGCCTGGCGCCACGACCAGACCACAGAGAACATGACTGCCCTCAAGAACGCCACACGCAAACACCACCAGCTGATCCGCACCACCAAAAGGACAACATTCAAAGAACGACTGGACAACAACAGCAAGGAACTCTTCGGCATCGTCAAAGAGTTTTCCAACTCCAATGCCGGAAACAAAGACATCACACCCTCGCAAGACCTCTGCGACTCACTCGCCACCTTCTTCCACCGCAAAATCGCCGACATAGACAACAGCTTCGGCGCACAGACCACGCACCCAACAAACAAACCAACGCCCCCCCACCACCCTCTGCAACTGGACCCCGGTCAGCACCGAAGACACCACCCGCATGATGAACACCATCCACTCCGGATCACCAACCGACCCCTGCCCCCACTACGTCTTCAACAAGGCCGACTCCATCATCGCACCCCAACTCCGGGACATCATCAATGTCTCCTTCAACACCGCCACCTTCCCGGAGAGCTGGAAGCACGCTGAGCTCAGCGCTCTCCTGAAGAAACCAACAGCAGACTTCACTGACCTCAAGAACTTCCGCCCCATCTCGCTCCTCCCTTTTCCTGCCAAGGTCATCGAGAAGACCGTCAACAGACAGCTCGCCGCCTTCCTCGAAACTAACGGATCCCTCGACCCTTCGCAGTCCGGCTTCCGAGCCAACCACAGCACCGAGACCGCCCTCATCGCAGCCACCGACGACATCAGATCCCTGCTCGACAATGGGGAAACTGCTGCCCTCATCCTCCTGGACCTATCTGCGGCGTTCGACACTGTCTGCCACCGCACCCTAGTACAGCGCCTCAACAACATCGGAATCCAAGGAAAGGCGCTGGAGTGGATCATCTCGTTCCTCGCCGGAAGAACCCAGAGAGTCCGCCTCCCCCCGTTCAGGTCCAAGGCCACCGAAGTCATCTGCTGAGTACCACAAGGATCCTCACTCAGCCCCACCCTCTTCAACGTCTACATGAGCCCCATCGCAGCCATTGCACGCCAACACAACCTCAACATCATCTCCTACGCCGACGACACCCAGCTGATCCTCTCCCGAACCAACGACCCCGCCACCGCCAGAGCCAGCCTACACGAAGGGATGAAAGACGTCACCTAGTGGATGAAGAACAGCCGCCTGAAACTGAACTCAGACAAGATGGAAGTCCTCATCCTGGGCTCATCGCCCTCCGCCTGGGACGACTCCTGGTGGCCCCCTGCCATGGGCACCACCCCCAAGCCAACGGACCACGCGCGAAACCTGATCTTCATCCTGGACTCATCCCTCTCGATGACCAGAGAAGTCAACGCCGTATCGTCTTCGTGCTTCAACACCCTGCGCATGCTCCGTAAGATCTTCCGATGGATCCCCACCGAAACCAGGAAGACAGTCACCCAGGCACTCGTCACCAGCCGACTGGACTACGGGAACACCCTCTACGCGGGAACCACTGCCAAACTACAGAAAAGACTCCAGCGCATACAGACGCCTCCGCACGACTCATTCTGGACATCCCTCGCCACAGCCACATCACGACCCACCTGAGAGACCTGCACTGGCTCCCCATCAACAAGAGGATCATATTCAGACTTCTCACCCACGCACACAAGGCTCTCCACGACATGGGCCCGAAGTACCTCAACAGCCGCCTCACTTTCTACACACCCACCCGCCAGCTACAATCGGCCAGCCTCGCCCTCCCCGCCGTACCACGCATTCGCAGAGCCATGCTGGAGGAAGATCCTTCTCCTACCTGGCGGCCAAGACATGGAACTCCCTCCCCACCCACTTACGGCTGACCCAGGACCACCTCTCCTTCAGGAAACAACTCAAGATCTGGCTTTTCGAGCAGTAGCTGACCCCCCCCCCCCAGCGCCTTGAGACCCTACTGGGTGAGTAGCGCGCTCTACAAATTTGATGATTGATTGATTGATTGAGTGCAGAGTGAGTGCTAGAGCGACAGTGAGTGCAGAGTGAGTGTGATTGCAGTGTGAGTGCAGAGTGAGTGTGAGTGCAGAGTGAGTGTGAGAGCGACAGTGAGTGCAGAGTGAGTGCGAGAGTGACAGTGAGTGCAGAGTGAGTGCGAGAGTGACAGTGAGTGCAGAGTGAGAGTGAGAGTGCAGAGTGACAGTGAGTGCAGAGTGAGTGTGAGTGCAGAGTGACAGTGAGTGCAGTGTGTGCAAGTGACAGTGAGAGTGACAGTGTGAGTGCAGAGTGACAGTGAGTGCAGAGTGAGTGCGAGAGTGAGTGTGAGTGCAGAGTGACAGTGAGTGCAGAGTGAGTGCGAGTGACAGTGAGTGCAGAGTGAGTGCGAGAGCGACAGTGAGTGCAGAGTGAGTGTGAGTGCAGAGTGAGTGCGAGAGTGACAGTGAGTGCAGAGTGAGTGCAAGAGTGACAGTGAGTGCAGAGTGAGTGCGAGAGTGACAGTGAGAGTGCAGAGTGACAGTGAGTGCAGAGTGACAGTGAGTGCAGAGTGAGTGCAGAGTGACAGTGAGCGCATAGTGAGTGCGAGTGACAGTGAGTGCAGAGTGAGTGCGAGTGACAGTGAGTGCAGACTGAGTGCGAGAGCGACAGTGAGTGCAGAGTGAGTGCGAGAGCAACAGTGAGTGCAGAGTGAGTGTGAGTGCAGAGTGAGTGTGAGTGCAGAGTGAGTGTGAGTGCAGTGAGTGCGAGAGCGACAGTGAGGGCAGACTGAGTGCGAGAGCGACAGTGAGTGCAGAGTGAGTGCGAGAGCAACAGTGAGTGCAGAGTGAGTGTGAGTGCAGAGTGAGTGTGAGTGCAGAGTGAGTGTGAGTGCAGTGAGTGCGAGAGCGACAGTGAGTGCAGAGTGAGTGCAGAGTGACAGTGAGTGCAGAGTGAGTGCAGAGTGACAGTGAGCGCAGAGGGAGTGCCAGTGACAGTGAGTGCAGAGTGAGTGCCAGAGTGACAGTGAGTACAGAGTGACAGTGAGTGCAGATTGAGTGCAGAGTGACAGTGAGTGCAGAGTGACAGTGAGTGCAGAGTGACAGTGAGTGCAGAGTGAGTGCAGAGTGACAGTGAGTGCAGAGTGAGTGCGAGTGACAGTGAGTGCAGAGTGAGTGCGAGAGTGACAGTGAGAGTGCAGAGTGAAAGTGAGTGCAGAGTGAGTGCGATAGTGACAGTGAGTGCAGAGTGAGTGCGAGAGTGAGTGTGAGTGCAGAGTGAGTGCGAGAGTGACAGTGAGTGCGAGAGTGACAGTGAGTGCAGAGTGAGTGCGAGAGTGACAGTGAGTGCAGAGTGACAGTGACAGTGAGTGCAGAGTGAGTGCGAGAGCGACAGTGAGTGCATAGTGAGTGCGAGAGTGACAGTGAGTGCGAGAGTGACAGTGAGTGCAGAGTGACAGTGAGTGCAGAGTGAGTGCATAGTGACAGTGAGTGCAGAGTGAGTCTGAGTGCAGAGTGAGTGCGAGAGTGACAGTGAGTGCAGAGTGAGTGCGAGAGTGACAGTGAGTGCAGAGTGAGTGTGAGAGTGCAGAGTGACAGTGAGTGCAGAGTGAGTGCAGAGTGACAGTGAGTGCAGAGTGAGTGCAGAGTGACAGTGAGTGCAGAGTGAGTGCGAGTGACAGTGAGTGCAGAGTGAGTGCGAGTGACAGTCGGTGCAGAGTGAGTGCGAGAGTGACAGTGAGTGCAGAGTGAGTGCGAGAGCCACAGTGAGTGCAGAGTGAGTGTGAGTGCAGAGTGAGTGCGAGAGCGACAGTGAGTGCAGAGTGAGTGCGAGAGCCACAGTGAGTGCAGAGTGAGTGTGAGAGTGACAGTGAGTGCAGAGTGAGTGCGAGAGTGACAGTGAGAGTGCAGAGTGACAGTGAGTGCAGAGTGAGTGTGAGTGCAGAGTGAGTGCAAGAGTGACAGTGAGTGCAGAGTGAGTGTGAGAGTGACAGTGAGTGCAGAGTGACAGTGAGTGCAGAGTGACAGTGAGTGCAGAGTGAGTGCAGAGTGACAGTGAGTGCAGAGTGAGTGCATAGTGTGGTCCAGAGTGACAGTGAGTGCAGAGTGACAGTTAGTGCAGAGTGAGTGCAGAGTGACAGTGAGTGCAGAGTGAGTGCAGAGTGACAGTGAGTGCAGAGTGAGTGCGAGTGACAGTGAGTGCTAACGCACTCAATGCCGGCCGAAACCCCGACTGCTACCGAGCCACCCCGAAACGCACCCACGGACCCTTCACCTGCCAAGCCTGCAAGTTCACCTGTCTCCGGACCTGCACCGCACCCAAAAGACCAGGCACCAGCAACAACCACCTCAAGTGCATCCTGCTCAACACCCGCTCCGTCCACAGACACGCCGTCGAACTCTGGAACCTGCCCGACACAACATCACCAGACGTCGCCTTCCTCACGGAAACCTGGATGAACGCCTCCTCAGCACCCGACATCGCCATAGCCATCCCGAATGGATACAAGATCACCCGGAGGGACCGTGTCAACCAGACCGGAGGAGGCATCGCCATCGTCCACAGGAACACCATCCGCATCACGACCAACTCCGACGACACCTTCACGGCCGCCGAGCACCTCCACTTCCAGATACACACCGACCACAAGACCACCCTCAGAGGCACCCTCATCTACAGACCCCGGGACCACGCACCCAATTCAGCGAAGACATCGCAGACTTCATCAGCCCGCACGCCCTCCCCTCTGCCGACTACATCCTCCTAGGGGACCTCAACTTCCACCTGGAGAAAAACAACGACACCAACACCACCACCCTGCTGGACAACCTCACCAACCTCGGACTCAAGCAACTGGTGAACACCCCCACCCACTACGCCGGCCACACACTTGACCCCGTCTTCTCCTCCAGCAAGCACATCTCCTTCAGCCACTCCACCGGACTTCATTGGACGGATCACAGCTGCGTCCACTTCAGCTTCAGAAGAACCACGGCCCACCACCAACCGCAACAGGCTCCTCACAGGAGCTGGAGCAAGATCACCGCCGACCAGCTCACCACCTCCCTCAGCCTGAACCCTCCCGCCAGCACATCGGACCCCAATGAAGCAGCCCGCACCTTCACACAGTGGCTCACCAACTGCACCGACGACCTTGCACCACTAAAGAACCCTCCCAGCAGAACCGGCAGCAAGAAAGCCTCCTGGTTCACCGACGAACTCAAAACATCCAAGAAAAACTGCCGCACCCTTGAAAAAGCCTGGCGCCACGACCAGACCACAGAGAACATGACTGCCCTCAAGAACGCCACACGCAAACACCACCAGCTGATCCGCACCACCAAAAGGACAACATTCAAAGAACGACTGGACAACAACAGCAAGGAACTCTTCGGCATCGTCAAAGAGTTTTCCAACTCCAATGCCGGAAACAAAGACATCACACCCTCGCAAGACCTCTGCGACTCACTCGCCACCTTCTTCCACCGCAAAATCGCCGACATAGACAACAGCTTCGGCGCACAGACCACGCACCCAACAAACAAACCAACGCCCCCCCACCACCCTCTGCAACTGGACCCCGGTCAGCACCGAAGACACCACCCGCATGATGAACACCATCCACTCCGGATCACCAACCGACCCCTGCCCCCACTACGTCTTCAACAAGGCCGACTCCATCATCGCACCCCAACTCCGGGACATCATCAATGTCTCCTTCAACACCGCCACCTTCCCGGAGAGCTGGAAGCACGCTGAGCTCAGCGCTCTCCTGAAGAAACCAACAGCAGACTTCACTGACCTCAAGAACTTCCGCCCCATCTCGCTCCTCCCTTTTCCTGCCAAGGTCATCGAGAAGACCGTCAACAGACAGCTCGCCGCCTTCCTCGAAACTAACGGATCCCTCGACCCTTCGCAGTCCGGCTTCCGAGCCAACCACAGCACCGAGACCGCCCTCATCGCAGCCACCGACGACATCAGATCCCTGCTCGACAATGGGGAAACTGCTGCCCTCATCCTCCTGGACCTATCTGCGGCGTTCGACACTGTCTGCCACCGCACCCTAGTACAGCGCCTCAACAACATCGGAATCCAAGGAAAGGCGCTGGAGTGGATCATCTCGTTCCTCGCCGGAAGAACCCAGAGAGTCCGCCTCCCCCCGTTCAGGTCCAAGGCCACCGAAGTCATCTGCTGAGTACCACAAGGATCCTCACTCAGCCCCACCCGCTTCAACGTCTACATGAGCCCCATCGCAGCCATTGCACGCCAACACAACCTCAACATCATCTCCTACGCCGACGACACCCAGCTGATCCTCTCCCGAACCAACGACCCCGCCACCGCCAGAGCCAGCCTACACGAAGGGATGAAAGACGTCACCTAGTGGATGAAGAACAGCCGCCTGAAACTGAACTCAGACAAGATGGAAGTCCTCATCCTGGGCTCATCGCCCTCCGCCTGGGACGACTCCTGGTGGCCCCCTGCCATGGGCACCACCCCCAAGCCAACGGACCACGCGCGAAACCTGATCTTCATCCTGGACTCATCCCTCTCGATGACCAGAGAAGTCAACGCCGTATCGTCTTCGTGCTTCAACACCCTGCGCATGCTCCGTAAGATCTTCCGATGGATCCCCACCGAAACCAGGAAGACAGTCACCCAGGCACTCGTCACCAGCCGACTGGACTACGGGAACACCCTCTACGCGGGAACCACTGCCAAACTACAGAAAAGACTCCAGCGCATACAGACGCCTCCGCACGACTCATTCTGGACATCCCTCGCCACAGCCACATCACGACCCACCTGAGAGACCTGCACTGGCTCCCCATCAACAAGAGGATCATATTCAGACTTCTCACCCACGCACACAAGGCTCTCCACGACATGGGCCCGAAGTACCTCAACAGCCGCCTCACTTTCTACACACCCACCCGCCAGCTACAATCGGCCAGCCTCGCCCTCCCCGCCGTACCACGCATTCGCAGAGCCATGCTGGAGGAAGATCCTTCTCCTACCTGGCGGCCAAGACATGGAACTCCCTCCCCACCCACTTACGGCTGACCCAGGACCACCTCTCCTTCAGGAAACAACTCAAGATCTGGCTTTTCGAGCAGTAGCTGACCCCCCCCCCCCCAGCGCCTTGAGACCCTACTGGGTGAGTAGCGCGCTCTACAAATTTGATGATTGATTGATTGATTGAGTGCAGAGTGAGTGCTAGAGCGACAGTGAGTGCAGAGTGAGTGTGATTGCAGTGTGAGTGCAGAGTGAGTGTGAGTGCAGAGTGAGTGTGAGAGCGACAGTGAGTGCAGAGTGAGTGCGAGAGTGACAGTGAGTGCAGAGTGAGTGCGAGAGTGACAGTGAGTGCAGAGTGAGAGTGAGAGTGCAGAGTGACAGTGAGTGCAGAGTGAGTGTGAGTGCAGAGTGACAGTGAGTGCAGTGTGTGCAAGTGACAGTGAGAGTGACAGTGTGAGTGCAGAGTGACAGTGAGTGCAGAGTGAGTGCGAGAGTGAGTGTGAGTGCAGAGTGACAGTGAGTGCAGAGTGAGTGCGAGTGACAGTGAGTGCAGAGTGAGTGCGAGAGCGACAGTGAGTGCAGAGTGAGTGTGAGTGCAGAGTGAGTGCGAGAGTGACAGTGAGTGCAGAGTGAGTGCAAGAGTGACAGTGAGTGCAGAGTGAGTGCGAGAGTGACAGTGAGAGTGCAGAGTGACAGTGAGTGCAGAGTGACAGTGAGTGCAGAGTGAGTGCAGAGTGACAGTGAGCGCATAGTGAGTGCGAGTGACAGTGAGTGCAGAGTGAGTGCGAGTGACAGTGAGTGCAGACTGAGTGCGAGAGCGACAGTGAGTGCAGAGTGAGTGCGAGAGCAACAGTGAGTGCAGAGTGAGTGTGAGTGCAGAGTGAGTGTGAGTGCAGAGTGAGTGTGAGTGCAGTGAGTGCGAGAGCGACAGTGAGTGCAGAGTGAGTGCAGAGTGACAGTGAGTGCAGAGTGAGTGCAGAGTGACAGTGAGCGCAGAGGGAGTGCCAGTGACAGTGAGTGCAGAGTGAGTGCCAGAGTGACAGTGAGTACAGAGTGACAGTGAGTGCAGATTGAGTGCAGAGTGACAGTGAGTGCAGAGTGACAGTGAGTGCAGAGTGACAGTGAGTGCAGAGTGAGTGCAGAGTGACAGTGAGTGCAGAGTGAGTGCGAGTGACAGTGAGTGCAGAGTGAGTGCGAGAGCAACAGTGAGTGCAGAGTGAGTGTGAGTGCAGAGTGAGTGTGAGTGCAGAGTGAGTGTGAGTGCAGTGAGTGCGAGAGCGACAGTGAGTGCAGAGTGAGTGCAGAGTGACAGTGAGTGCAGAGTGAGTGCAGAGTGACAGTGAGCGCAGAGGGAGTGCCAGTGACAGTGAGTGCAGAGTGAGTGCCAGAGTGACAGTGAGTACAGAGTGACAGTGAGTGCAGAGTGAGTGCAGAGTGACAGTGAGTGCAGAGTGACAGTGAGTGCAGAGTGACAGTGAGTGCAGAGTGAGTGCAGAGTGACAGTGAGTGCAGAGTGAGTGCGAGTGACAGTGAGTGCGAGAGCGACAGTGGGTGCAGAGTGAGTGTGAGTGCAGAGTGAGTGTGAGAGCGACAGTGAGTGCAGAGTGACAGTGAGTGCAGAGTGAGTGCAGAGTGACAGTGAGCGCATAGTGAGTGCGAGTGACAGTGAGTGCAGAGTGAGTGCGAGTGACAGTGAGTGCAGACTGAGTGCGAGAGCGACAGTGAGTGCAGAGTGAGTGCGAGAGCAACAGTGAGTGCAGAGTGAGTGTGAGTGCAGAGTGAGTGTGAGTGCAGAGTGAGTGTGAGTGCAGTGAGTGCGAGAGCGACAGTGAGTGCAGAGTGAGTGCGAGAGTGACAGTGAGTGCAGAGTGAGTGCAGGAGTGACAGTGAGTGCAGAGTGAGTGCGAGAGTGACAGTGAGAGTGCAGAGTGAGTGTGAGAGTGACAGTGAGTGCAGAGTGAGTGCGAGAGTGAGAGTGCAGAGTGACAGTGAGTGCAGAGTGAGTGCAGAGTGACAGTGAGTGCAGAGTGAGTGCAGAGTGACAGTGAGCGCAGAGGGAGTGCCAGTGACAGTGAGTGCAGAGTGAGTGCCAGAGTGACAGTGAGTACAGAGTGACAGTGAGTGCAGATTGAGTGCAGAGTGACAGTGAGTGCAGAGTGACAGTGAGTGCCGAGTGACAGTGAGTGCAGAGTGAGTGCAGAGTGACAGTGAGTGCAGAGTGAGTGCGAGTGACAGTGAGTGCGAGAGCGACAGTGGGTGCAGAGTGAGTGTGAGTGCAGAGTGAGTGTGAGAGCGACAGTGAGTGCAGAGTGAGTGCGAGAGTGACAGTGAGTGCAGAGTGAGTGCGAGAGTGAGAGTGCAGAGTGACAGTGAGTGCAGAGTGAGTGTGAGTGCAGAGTGAGTGCAAGAGTGACAGTGAGTGCAGAGTGAGTGCGAGAGTGACAGTGAGAGTGAAGAGTGACAGTGAGTGCAAAGTGACAGTGAGTGCAGAGTGACAGTGAGTGCAGAGTGACAGTGAGAGTGCAGAGTGAAAGTGAGTGCGAGAGTGACAGTGAGTGCAGAGTGAGTGCGAGAGTGACAGTGAGTGCGAGAGTGACAGTGCAGAGTGACAGTGAGTGCAGAGTGACAGTGAGTGCAGAGTGAGTGCAGAGTGACAGTAAGTGCCAGTGCCAGTGAGTGCAGAGTGAGTGCCAGAGTGACAGTGAGTGCAGAGTGACAGTGAGTGCAGAGTGAGTGCAGAGTCACAGTGAGTGCAGAGTGAGTGCGAGAGTGACAGTGAGTGCAGAGTGAGTGCAAGAGTGACAGTGAGTGCGAGAGTGACAGTGAGAGTGCAGAGTGACAGTGAGTGCAGAGTGACAGTGAGTGCAGAGTGAGTGCGAGAGTGACAGTGAGAGTGCAGAGTGAAAGTGAGTGCGAGAGTGACAGTGCGTGCAGAGTGAGTGCGAGAGTGACAGTGAGTGCGAGAGTGACAGTGCAGAGTGACAGTGAGTGCAGAGTGACAGTAAGTGCAGAGTGAGTGCAGAGTGACAGTAAGTGCAGAGTGAGTGCCAGTGACAGTGAGTGCAGAGTGAGTGCCAGAGTGACAGTGACTGCAGAGTGACAGTGAGTGCAGAGTGAGTGCAGAGTGACAGTGAGTGCAGAGTGAATGCAGAGTCACAGTGAGTGCAGAGTGAGTGTGAGAGTGACTGTGAGTGCAGAGTGACTGCGAGAGTGACTGTGAATGCAGAGTGAGTGCGAGAGTGACTTTGAGTGCAGTGCGAGTGCAGTGTGAGTGTGAGTGCAGAGTGAGTGCGAGAGTGACTGTGATTGCGAGAGTGACTGTGAGTGCAGAGTGAGTGCAGAGTGAGTGCCAGAGTGACTGAGTGCAGAGTGAGAGGGTATGCTTATGCGCTGACATGGTGCACTGACACACAGGAGCTAAAACAAAGAACAGCTGAACACATGTCTTTGGAGCTTCATGGAGGCAGCTGGCCCTCTGTGAGGGGAGCAGCAAGGAGGGGACGCCCCAACCAATCAAGCGCAACGACTCACAAGCTACTGTACGATTACAACACAGGCCAAAGGGCAGAGCTAGGTCTTTTCGCATTACGTAGGGTGAGCAGTGTGTGAGCGTGCAGGGTGAACAGTGTGTGAGCGTGCAGGCTGAGCAGTGTGTGAGCATGCAGGGTGAGCAGTGTGTGAGTATGCAGGGTGAGCAGTGTGTGAGCGTGCAGGGTTAACAGTGTGTGAGTGTGTAGGGTGAGCATTGTGAGTGTGTAGGGTGAGCATTGTGAGTGTGTAGGGTGAGCATTGTGAGTGTGTAGGGTGAGCAGTGTGTGAGTGTGTAGAGTGAGCAGTGTGTGAGTGTGCAGGGTGAGCAGTGTGTGCAGGGTGAGCAGTATGAGAGTGCGGTGAACAGTGTGTGTGTGTAGGGTGAGCAGTGTGTGTGTGTAGGGTGAGCAGTGTGTGTGTGTGTAGGGTGAGCAGTGTGTGTGTGTAGGGTGAGCAGTGTGTGTAGGGTGAGCAGTGTGTGTGGGGTGAGCAGTGTGTGTGTGTAGGGTGAACAGTGTGTGAGTGCGTAGGTTGAGCAGTGTGTGAGTGTGTAGGGTGAACAGTGTGTGAGTGTGCAGGGTGAACATTGGGTGAGTGTGTAGGGTGAACAGTGTGTGAGTCTGCAGGGTACGAAAACTCAAACTAAGTCCACCACACACACACACACATAAGACCCCACACATAAGACCACACACATAAGAACCCACACATAAGACCCCACACATAAGACCCGACACACTCACCACCACACACTCAGTGCAAACTTACACACACTCACCACCACACACTCACCACCACACACAACCAAACACGCAAGCACACACACACACAACCACACCGTCAGTGCAAACTTTCACCAGACACAGACACCATAAGTCGTCTGTGCAGGCTTCCACCAGGCACACACCACCAGACGTCAGTGCACGCTTTCACCAGGCACACACACCACCAGCCGTCAGTGCACGCTTTCACCAGGCACACACACCACCAGCCGGCAGTGCACACTTTCACCAGGCACACACACCACCAGCCGTCAGTGCACGCTTTTACCAGGTACACACACCACCAGCCGCCAGTGCACGCTTCCACCAGGCACACACACCTCCAGCCGGCAGTGCACGCTTCCCCCAGGCACACACGCCACCAGCGATCAGTGTACACATCAATTGTTAACGCATCCACAATTAACTATTGTAGCAATCGCAGTATGGTGCACTTTACTTTTAAACATTCATCTAAAGTGCAGCATGCCACTATTGCTACAATTCCAATCCAACCCACATAATTCCACTACACACCAAATGCATACACTCCATAACACATGGCTAAAAGACATTGCCATTTACAATGCCATTAGCTCTAACTCAAATAAATCCGAGGCCTATTGCATTTCCAATGCTTGTTAACTGTGCTTTTATGGCCTTGTTAGGCCAAAATAAAGTATATTTTGACTTGACTTGAGTGTCTTTTTTCTAAAGCACCTTACTGTCACACTCATTCGCTCCTTTCAGAATGCAGTAGTGATCATCCTATCCTGACTACTGATGCTCTCCTGCCATCTTTGTATCTCCAGAACGCCATGTGACTGCTGTAAGTTTCTGACTCCTACAAATTCTATACCTTTGGAAATCTGCAAAAGTCTGTAATTTCAAGCTTCTGTTAAGTCTCTACATCCATGCTCACACAGGACCTCCAGCAGCACTCCCTCCATTCAGCACAATACCATGGATCGCTAAGCATATGTTATAATCGGAAAAGTGAAACTACAAGTTTCAGGATTGCAGAAAGTTACCCTTATATCATACTGCTATTTGACAGCTTGACTGAGGTTCATGCAGTATCTATTCTGCCTCTTGATCTGTGTTAGACCTGACATCCTTGGCGCCGTATTCCCTCAAACATTTTGCCTTCACCCCTGCTTTTTTGCAGGATTTGTTTTGTTGTGTTTAGGATTCTGTGCACTTTACCACTGCTGACCAGTGTAATGAGTCAATTGATACATTTATTGTTTCAATTAATACAAATTGTTACAAAATGCATTGCATGGTCTGTCCTTCCACACGCCTTCTTCGGTCATTGATTAAACACATCGTATCATTTTCAAGGGGATTGGGTACAACTATTTGGGATGTCGTACATCCTGCTAGGATGTTTTCAGATAATTGCCCCGTGAAACTCTCGCTCATACCTTCAGGGTATGATAAGCCCAGGCCTAGCTGGAGGTTGCAACCTGACGCTCTGCTAGATGCGGTTCTTCAACACGAACTGGGTGAGGAAATAAAGGACTTCTTCCTCAGGAATAAAGGGTCAGTGGATAATGTGGAGACAATATGGGAGGCTTTCAAAGCCACAATCAGGGGGTTCTGTATATCAAAGAGTTTTGGGGTACTCGGGGATATACAGGGAAGAATCAGGAAATTGGAACAGGAACTGAAGATGCTAGAGGTACGGATGGGGAGGGGAGAAACAGGATAGGTGCAAAATGATTTCCGCGGGAAGCTGTCGGAACATGAAGATGCTGCAGCAAGGGAGGCGAAATTCAAGGGACGCTATTGTGTAGCCCGCAGATATGGCGAAGGTGAACAACCGGGAAGGGCTTTGGCTGAAGTGACTAGGTGCCCTCGTTTCACAACTCATATACTTGAAATTGAAGGGCATGTAGAGATGGTGCAACGGGACACGCTCAATATACTTGAAACATACACCACACATTATAAAACGCTATATACTACACAGCGACATGGATCAGTAGACCTGGACAGCTTCATGGGGGACGTAGCATTGGGGTGGCTAAGTGATACACAAAGGGAATTTCTGTGCCTTCCTTTCGAGATAGATGAAATCAAAGAGGCAATAATGCATCTGAAAAATGAGAAGACACCAGGCCTAGACGGAATTCCCGCTGAATTCTTTAAAAGCTTATATTGACCTGATGGCTCCAGTTCTTAAGGAAGTGTATGAGGAATCCTTGGAAGTTGGGATACTTCCCACCTCGATGAGGGAAGCATTGGTCACATCCCTCTTGCAACCTGGAAAATCCACTAGCTCCTGCAACTCCTGTTGGCCGCTGTCGCTAATAAACTGTGACACGAATATATTAGCTAAAGTTCTGGCTAACAGGCTAACTCTTTTGATGGATAAGCTCATACTTCCTGATCAATCAGGTTTTGTCCCTGGTAGGGCCACTACCCATAATCTCCGCACCTTATTCTCCTTGATTCAGACCGTAGCGCCTGAATTCCCGCTCGCTGCAGTCTTTTTGCATGCCACCAAGGCAATTGATTCAGTGGAGTGGGATTACCTCTTTGGAGTATTACAACATATGAGCTTCCCTCCCTTATTCATCTCTTGGATTAGACTACTATACCACCAACCCACTGCCAAACTATTGATAAATGGGCATCTTTCCCTCACGTTCTCCATCTCGAGGGGCACCCGGCAAGGATGCCCATTGTCCCCACTTCTATTTGCCATAGCGATTGAACCACTGGCCTCCAGGCTTCGTCAATGCCACCAAGATAAGGCGTTCCGCTGCTGCTTACATCAAATTCTGATCTCTTTATATGCAGATGACGTGACATTATATGTTAGGTATCCCCAACAGAACATCAACCCTTTTGTTACGTGAATTCATAGTGTTCGGTAGGTTATCTGAAGTCAATATCAATTGGGGGAAGTCTTAGGTTTTCCCTCTTACACCAGCGGTCCCTAGATTTATGCTCGACTTCCCGCTGGGCTGGTGTGACACTGATCTTCGATACCTGGGCATACAGGTGAGCAGAGAAAGGGAAAACACGATACGGCTCAATTATGGCATGGCTATTGCATGACTTACCAGCAATATCACGCGCTGGATTTCTCTACCTCTCTCGTTTGCAGGTCGCGCATCCCTCATAAAAATTATTGTTCTCCCGCAGTTTCTATATCTTTTCTTGAATATACCTTAACAACCTGGGCCCTATTTTTTACTTAAATGGTCCTGTCTTACGAGACCGTATGCTCAAGGCGGTTTCGATATTCCAGATTTTGAAGTTTATTTCTTAAGCGCGCAAGCTCATTATGCTTATTACTGGACAAACCCCCCTAGATACATGCCACAGGTGGCTACGGAAGATCAAATCAATCAATCAATCATAACCCTTGTATAGCGCACTACTCACCCGGAAGGGTCTCAAAGCGCTTGGGGGGAAGGGTCCGCTACTGCTCGAACAGCCAGGTCTTGAGTTGTCTCCTGAAGGCGAGATGGTCCTGGGTCAGCCGAAGGTGGATGGGGAGGGAGTTCCATGTCTTGGCCGCCAGGTAGGAGAAGGATCTGCCTCCGGCGGTGGCTCTTCGGATGCCTGGTATGGCAGTGAGGGCGAGGCTAGTAGACCGTAGCTGGCGGGTGGGCGTGTAGAAGGTCAGGCGGTCGTTGAGGTACTTGGGGCCCAGGTCGTGGAGGGACTTGTGTGCGTGGGTGAGGAGCCGGAACGTGATCCTCTTGTTGACGGGGAGCCAGTGCAGGTCTCTCAGGTGGCCGGAGATGTGGCTGCGTCGGGCGATGTCCAGGATGAGTCGGGCGGAGGCGTTCTGGATGCGTTGGGAGTCTTTTCTGTAGCTTGGCTGTGGTTCCGGCGTAGAGGGTGTTTCCGTAGTCCAGTCGGCTGGTGACGAGTGCCTGGGTGACCGTCTTCCTGGTTTCGGTCGGGATCCATCGGAAGATCTTGCGAAGCATGCGTAGGGTGTGAAAGCATGATGAGGAGACGGCGTTGACTTGTCTGGTCATCGAGAGTGAGGAGTCCAGGATGAAGCCCAGGTTGCGTGCGTGGTCTGTTGGCTTGGGAGTGGTGCCCAGGGCGGGGGGCCACCAGGAGTCGTCCCAGGCGGAGGGCGATGGTCCCAGGATGAGGACTTCCGTCTTGTCTGAGTTCAGTTTCAGGCGGCTGTTCTTCATCCACTCGGCGACGTCTTTCATCCCTTCGTGTAGGCTGGTTCTGGCGGTGTCGGGGTCTCTGGTGAGGAAGAGTATCAGCTGGGTGTCATCGGCGTAGGAGATGATGTTGACGTTGTGTTGGCGTGCGATGGCTGCAAGAGGTCTCATGTAGACGTTGAAGAGGGTGGGGCTGAGTGATGATCCTTGCGGAACGCCGCAGATGACTTCGGTGGCCTCGGATCAAAACGGGGGGAGGCGGACTCTCTGTGTTCTTCCGGCGAGGAACGAGATGATCCACTCCAGTGCCTTCTCTTGGATGCCGATGTTGCTGAGGCGTTGAACTAGGGTGCGGTGGCAGACAGTGTTGAACGCTGCAGAGAGGTCCAGGAGGATGAGTGCCGCTGT
Source organism: Lissotriton helveticus (assembly GCF_964261635.1). Taxonomy (NCBI): domain Eukaryota; kingdom Metazoa; phylum Chordata; class Amphibia; order Caudata; family Salamandridae; genus Lissotriton; species Lissotriton helveticus. The sequence goes on along the minus strand of NC_136057.1, from coordinate 1,404,524,017 downwards.
TTCCCCGTTGTCGAGCAGGGCTCGGATGTCGTCGGTGGCTGCGATGAGGGCGGTCTCGGTGCTGTGGTTGGCTCTGAAACCGGACTGCGAGGGGTCGAGGGATCCGTTCGTCTCGAGGAAGGCGGCAAGCTGTCTGTTGACGATCTTCTCGATGACTTTAGCAGGAAAAGGGATGAGCGAGATGGGGCGGAAGTTTTTGAGGTCGGTGGGGTCCGCTGTTGTGAAGGAGGTGTTGATGATGTTCCGGAGTTGGGGTGCGATGGTGGAGTCGGCCTTGTTGAAGACGTGGTGGGGGCAGGGGTCGGTTGGAGATCCGGAGTGGATGGTGTTCATCGTGCGGGTTGTGTCTTCGGTGGTCACCGTGGTCCAGGTGCGGAGGGTGGTGGTGGGGGGCGTTGGTTCGACGGTTGGGTGCGTGGATGGTGCGCCGAAGCTGTTGTCTATGTCGGCGATTTTGCGGTGGAAGAAGGTGGCGAGTGAGTCGCAGCTGTTGTGGATGTCGGTGATCTTGCGGTGGAAGAACGAGGCGAGGGAGTGGCAGAGATCTTGTGACGGAGTGATGTCGTTGTTGCCGGTGCTGGGGTTGGAGAACTCCTTGACGATGCTGAAGAGTTCCTTGCTGTCGTGGGCGTTGTTGTCCAGTCGTTCTTTCAGTGATTTCTTCTTGGTGGTGCGGATAAGCTGGTGGTGCTTGCGGGTGGCGCGTTTGAGGGCGGTCATGTTGTCAGTGGTCTGGTCGAGGAGCCAGGCTTTCTCGAGGGTGCGGCAGGTCTTCTTGGAGTCCTTGAGTTCGTCGGTGAACCAGGATGCCTTCTTGCTTCTGGGGCTGCTGGGAGGGTTCTTCAGTGGTGCGAGGTCGTCGGCGCAGGCGGTCAGCCACTGCGTGAAGTTGCGGGCTGCTTCGTTGGGGTCCGTTGTGCTGGCGGGTGGGTTCTGGCTGAGGGAGGTGGTGAGCTGGTCGGCGGTGATCTTGCTCCAGCTTCTGTGGGGAACCTGTTGCGGGTGGTGGTGGGTCGTGGTTCTTCTGAAGCTGAAGTGGACGCAGCTGTGGTCGGTCCAGTGGAGTCCGGTGGAGTGGCTGAAGGTGATGTGCTTGCTGGATGAGAAGACGGGATCAAGCGTGTGGCCGGCGTAGTGGGTGGGGGTGTTGACCAGTTGCTTGAGTCCGAGGTTGGTGAGGTTGTCCAGCAGGGCGACGGTGTTGCGGTCCTTGTTGTTCTCCAGGTGGAAGTTGAGGTCCCCTCGGAGGATGTAGTCGACGAAGGGGAGGGCGTGCGGGCTGATGAAGTCCGTGATGTCTTCGCTGAATTGTGTGCGTGGTCCCGGGGGTCTGTAGACGAGGGTGCCTCTGAGGGTCGTCTTTGGGTCGGTGTGAATCTGGAAGTGGAGGTGCTCCGCGGCGGCGAAGGTGTCGTTGGAGTCGGTCGTGATGCGGATGGTGTTCCTGTGGACGATGGCGATGCCTCCTCCGGTCTGGTTGACGCGGTCCCTCCTGATGATCTTGTACCCGTCCGGGATGGCGATGGCGATGTCGGGGGCTGAGGAGACGTTCATCCAGGTTTCCGTGAGGAAGGCGACGTCTGGTGATGTTGCGTCGAGGAGGTTCCAGAGTTCCACGGCGTGTCTGTGGACGGAGCGGGTGTTGAGCAGGATGCACTTGAGGTGGTTGCTGCTGGTGCTTGGCTTGGCGGGTGCGGTGCGGTGCCGGTTCGGAGGCAGGTGAACTTGCAGGCCTTGCAGGTGAAGGGTCCGTGGATGCGTCTCGGGGTGGCCCGGCAGCAGGCGGGGTACCGGCCGGCATTGAGTGCGTTGAGGGCGGCGGCGTCGTAGGTCTGTCGGGTCGTCTTGTATCGGCGGAGGCCAGGGGTCCTGGCACTGGGCGCGGTCCAGGCGTGGACGGGCGTGGATGGCTCGCTGACCCTATACCGTTGAATGGTATCGTACATGGCCCTACCCGCACTCGTGCGACGCCGCCCACCATGGTCACAGGCACGGTTGATGCATGGAACCGTATCACAGATCTCCTTGATTCCCCCCTTTTATATTCCTCGCGGCTTCCACTGTCCTATCATCCCTGCTTGTCACTATTGCAAGAAAAAGGGTTTCTTAACTTATGCAAGCGTATTCATGTCACACCATGGGGAGACCTCTTTCATGAAGGAATATTCCGCTCCTCAGACCTTATTCCAAGGGATACAGCCTACATCTCTGGATGTTTTCCTGTACGTACGACTGAGATAGGGGATCCGGTTGGTTATCCCAGACTTCTTAAGAGAACCCATGAATCGCACCCCATTACATCAAATGCTGGGGCCCACAGACGAGAAACACTTAGTATCAGGCCTCTATAGCTGCATACGCGCACAACAAGTGGAGACCACCAGTCCAGCCTGCACACATTGGAGCGAGGAGTTAGGAAGGGAGGTGATTGATGAACAATGGACATACTGTTGTCTTCAAACCTCACAAATCTCTGCCAGTCGCAGATTGCAGGTGATACACTATAAATTCCTGCAATGTCTGTACTATTCACCTGCCAAAAATATAGATTTAAATTAATTGATAATGATAGATGCGAGAGATGCGGAAGGCCAGGGGCGGGATTTATACATCTGGCATGGGAATGCCCGAAGGGGCAGGAGTTCTGGGGACAAGTCTTTGAGGCGCTAGAGAAAATGACTGATAGCACACTAGAGAAGGATCCCTTGATGGTGCTTCTGGTTTATACTGCGCAGGTACCCAAATCATATTGAAAGTTTCTCGCCATATCGCTTTTTTTAGCCAAGCGCAGGGTGGCCTGCAGATGGGGCAGGGGACGAGCCCTGAAGTTTAAGAACTGTTTAGCAGCCTACTATATTGTCAGGAGCAAATGACTACCTATGCTGAAACACTTCCACGAGCCTTTAGGCCTAAGGATATATGGGGCCCTCTACAGAGCTATCTACTCATGCGGGACTCAGATGGGATGGACACTCCCCTTCCAAGAAATGATGCATGATTGCTCCATGATATATGCTTTCCTTGGTCTCAAGAGTTTCCCTCCCCCATGCTGAAGAGTTGTGACATGGTCTTCACTGTTACCAATGTACCCCTGGGAGAATCCTCCTCTGCCGCTGCTGCTCGGGGATTCGGGATCTCCGAGAGAAGTGGTTGGGATGCTACTGTATGCATGTTGTAATATGTATCTGATGTTCCAAATGCACTATCACTGTACTATTCTTGACCATGACATCTGCCGTAATTGTATGCCTTACAAGATTGCTCCATCCAATGTATTAATATTGTGAAGAATTCAGAGAGAGTAAAATGCTGGACAAACACAACTTAACATATGATTATCAAAGCTGTAATGTTGTTATATGTGACAAAATTATAAATAAAAAGTAAAAAAACAAAATAAAACATTGTATCATTTAATTTAGTACATATCGAACAATTACGCAGGGCGTAAAAATAAGAGTCCATAAAATCTGATATATGCTCGCTAATTTGGGCCTGTGGTCTACTTTTAGACCAAGGCTTAATCTTTGCTCATAAGTTCTTTAAGGTGACGTGCAAATTTTGCTAGTTTAGCCAGTTCCATGGGGCTCTCTAAGTTAAAAAAAAGTTTCATTGCGTCTGGACAGACGCTGCTGTATTTTAAATACAAAGTTTTTAATAAAGTGCAGCGTGCATGACTCAATTGAGGGCAAATGCAGACTAGGTGAGCCAAAAACTCCTCGTACTGGTGACACAATCTGCAAGAGGTGACCGTCTCTAGGGATTTCCAGCAAATATTTATATTTTTTATTGGCATGACCATGAGTCTGACCGATAGGATTTGCTTCAGAATTGGTTTGTTCAGAGCCGAGTCAAGATATGGCTCAATTTGACCTTGTAGATGGCTAAGAGTCCAATATTGCTACTAGAGGATTCTTTAAGCCCCAGGTCGTCTCGCTTGGATAATAGTCTTACTTTGTTCCTTAGAATGATTTTAAAATTCCTGGTTGATGAATAAAATCCCCCCAGTTGGACAAGTCAAGGTGCAATTTAGTGGGGGCAGTAGATAGGGCGTCAGCCCATGGGTTTTTGCCTGTCGTGAACAATTCTTTCAGGGTTTCTTTCATTGTGTTTGGGGGGGCTGCACTTGTCCCTTAATAGTAACAGATGATCAGTGCCTAGTATTCTTAGGATTCTTTGCTTAGTCCAAATTCCAGCTATTAAGGCATTCCGGGCATGGGCAGGTATCTGGAAGATCTGTTTAATTAGTCTGCAATTGTCAGTCTCTATGGTGTTAGTGCCCCAGGAAAGACTAGTTGCCTATAAGAAATTGAGGGAATTTACTTGGCTTTTATAACCTTTCGGATTGACTCAATTGTTGGGCTACTCTGGATTTGAGGTTGCAGAGAGCGTACGTCACTGCCTTGGCTTTTTAGTCTATAAATACAATATGTGTAGTGGGCTTGCCATTGCTCAAGATCCAAACCCCCAGATAGTTATACTTAGTTGTTGTAGTTATTTTCAGGTTCTCCAGTATTGTATCTTTTATAGATTCACCTGCTTGAATATTTCCAGTCGTTATGGTGGGTGTCCCACGGAAACAGTAAAACAACAGTAGCAAAGTTTTAAAACGTAATCTCCTTTGAAATTTAATAGCATTTAATAACCAGTTAACCTAATTGAAGGACATCCAAACTCCAGCCAATCACATCATAGACCCAGAGTATCCATCCCCTGCAGGGCCAACATACCTCAGATTTCTTAATGCATGTCGTGTGTTAGGGAGTCTCCCTGAGCTCTGCTCAATCACAGCGTTTCTACGTTGACCTTTTCAACTTTCAACTAGCAGTTCCTTTTTCTTCAATGTTCTCTTAAGCTGAGGTGCTGCTGGAAAGTGAGTGTACCTTTTTCTGTCTTTGCTGCAGAATGTCTGAGTCAACAAAAGGGCTGTTTAGGTCCTGCAAGACTTGTGGTAAAGTCCAGGCTTTTCTCTGAAGATCGACATAAGCAGTGCTTATACTACCTATATCCGGGTCATAAACCCAGAGACTGTAAGCACTGCTGGACTTTTTCTTCAGAAATCCTCAATGATCGTGATTGAAGACTGCTCCTCTGGCTTCAAAGGAGAAACTCTAAAAGATTCTGACTCCTAGAGTGAGGAGAGGCCTCATACCTCCTCTAAGAAAAGTCAGGAAGAAGATCCTCCTTCTGTCCAGAGAGAACCAAAGAAATCAAGCTCTCAGAGCAAGGAGGCTTCTGTGAAAAAAAGGGCTAAAAAGGAGCAGTCTGGTTCTTCTCATGCCCAGCAAAGATCTAGCTCTGCACCTCCATCTGCACCACAGTCTCGCAGGTGAAGCATTCTCCATTTACAACCTCTGAATCGGGTACACTGGCGACGGTTTCATCAGCGACATCTACAACGTCAACGGTCCAGACGACGATGGATGTAGCGCCGACGAGGACTGAGGTGGTGATGTTGATGACAGCAACTGTCAGGAGTTCTACGTCAATGACTCAGATTGGCTCTGCGCCGTTGACAGGCGTCTCTGCCCCATCAACGAGCATCGCCACACCGTTTACGGTCCAGTCGAACAAGGAGGTTGACATACCTGTTTTAAAGACAATTCCATCCGTATTGCAGGATTTCTCCAAAATATCTTTGCTGCCTCCTACTCACTTCCTGTATTTCCAGTAATCAGAGGATGAGGGTCCTAATGGTCCCGCATACAGCCCATCGCAGCTTAGTGTCAAGTGCCAGGAATCTTGAGGATGAAGAACCACTAGATGACCATTCTACGTATTTGGAAGGGGAGTATTCCTTCTCAGACAGAGGACCCCCTAGCATGTAGCGCTTGGACATTTTTCAGGAGCATTATACTTTTTATGAGAATTATCCTTATTATGAGCAGGAAGGGGAGGAAGACCTCCAATGCCATGGCTTCCTCGGGAGGTATGATAGGCAGATGTGGTCGAACATCTCTCCCTTCCTGTAATTTCCGCCTGAAGAAGAGAAGGAAGAAGCGAGGTATATACTCTCAGAATGTGAGAGAGCCTCATCGGAAATCATCGATGTCGCGTTGGACATCTCTTTTACCACCATTAGACAGATTGCTGGTGCTGCCGTGTTGCGAAGACAGGGATGGCTCAAGGCAACAACATTCCGCCCAGAAGTTCAGGCTAAGTTGCTTGACATGCTGTTCGACTGTGAATACCTTTTCTTCAAGCAGAGGAAGAGGCCAATTTCCATCTCGGCCCCAGCTGCAGCAGCGCTTTCAGCCCTACTATCAGCGGTGTTTCTGGCCGCAATATTCAGCGCAGTCCTTTCGCCAGACTTACACAAGAGCACCAGCATGCAGATGTCCCGCATCTGGAGGAAAGTCTCACGGTGCAGGCAGAAGACAATGCAAATTTCCAGGCACCCTTCGCTCTAGTCCCACTCCAATTGGCTCAAACTTGCTCTAATTCTTCGTTCAATGGAATACCATTCCTTCCAACAAATGGGTGTTAGACGTCTTCAACCATGGTCACACCCTGGAATTTCTTCAGCGACCTCCGAATTTCCCTCCCCCAGAAGACTGCTCACCGTCATCTGGCGCTTCTCAAAAGAGAGATAAGTCACCTTTTCGACAAGTAGGCAATGTAGGCTTTTACTCTCACTTTTTTCTGATTAAGAAAAAGACAGGAAAATGGAGGCAAATATGGACCTCAGGTTGTTAAACAAGTTCATCAAAAGTCAGCCTTTCAGGATGTTGTCGCTTCAGGAGATTCTTCTTCCCTTGTACACAGGGGATTACATGACCTCCCTTTATCTTCTGGATCCGTACTTCCATATTCCCATACATTCGAAGCATAATAGCTTTCTCAGGTTCGAGGTGGCAGGGTGCCATTACGAATTCAAAGTGCTGCCTTTCTGGCTAAAATCAGCACACAGGGTTTTCACCAAGTGTCTGGCGCCGGTGGCAGCCTATATCGAGCGTTGGTCAAGGCCTCAACCTGTCAAGGTGCAAAAGAGTCCACTCGTGCTTTTCTTTAACTTTTTCACTCTCTGGGTCTCAATCTCAACAGAGAAAAGTCCTCTCTTCTTCCCTCCAGGTCGCTGGTGTTTTTGGGAGCGATATTGGATACCAGCCGCTCAATGGCCTTTACCACAGAGGAAATAATCTCACGTCTTCAAAGAATGGCTCAGTCCCTCTCCTCAAGAAGGTGCTTTTCTGTGAGGACTTACAAGTCGATGTTGGGAATGATGTCATCCTGCAACACTGTCGATTGTGGATGAAACCTCTCCAGGAGCAGCTCGAATCTCAATGGATTCAATCTCAAGGCTTCCAGAGATGATCAGTGCGATGTCCTGGTGAACAATCAGAGGCAATCTCTCTCAAGACCTGTCCCTCCTCCCAACAAAACCAATGATGGTAATGACAACAGACGCTTCCATGGAAGGATGAGGAGCTCACCTCCAGGAACTTCAGGTCCAAGGAAAGTGGTCGGACCAAGAGTCTTATAGCTAGATTCATCATAGTCCCGTTTTGCGAGTCCTTAATAGCGATTATTGAGGAATCGCTATTAAGGACTTGCAAAACGGGATTCATGTAGGAATAGCAAAAAATATTGCGATTCCTACATCATCCTTATTTGCGATTAGCAATTTGCTAATCGCAAATAAGGATGCGATTTCAAGGGTGCCAGGGGTGTTCAAAGGACACCCTGTAGCACCCCTGAAATGGAAATGTAGCCTGATGTTGCGCACACACATGTCCAAAGGACATGTGTGTGTGTAACATACCACTTAGAAAAATGCACTAAAGTGCATTTGTCTAAGTTTTCGCTATTTACCACGAAGTCAGACTTCGTGGTAAATAGCGGCAGGAAATTGCGAATTCGCATATTTTAAAAGTTTCATGAATTGCATTTAAGGAATCTCAAATAGAGATTCCTTAAATGCAATTCCTCGCAAATATGTGATTTCGCAAATAGCGATTTTTGCATTTGGGATGATGACTCCCAAATGCAAAAATTGCGCTCGCAAAGGGCCAGATTCTGAGAATCTGGCCCTTTGCGAGCCGATATTTCATTCATGAATCTAGCTGTTAGTGTCACAAAAACTGTTAGAACTAAAAGCAGTCTTTCTAGGGCTCTGCTCCTTTCTTCCAATGATAAGGGGTTCAGTGATTCTCGTCCACACAGACAACCACCATGTTCTATCTGCAGAAACAAGGGGGGACAAGGTCTCTATCTCTGTCAAGCCTAGCACAATGAATTTGGAAATGGCTAATTCACCACAACATATCTATGAAACTCCAGCATGTTCCTGGAGTGCAGAACGAATAAGCCGATTCCCTCAGCAGGGATACCAAACAGTGTCACGAAAGGAAGATGGATGCTGTTCAGCTAGGAAGGGTGTTTCAGCTTTCAGTGTTTGGGATTACCAACCCTAGATCTAATCGCTACATCACTCAACAAAAAATGCAAATTCTTTGCCAGCAGATTTCCTCAACCAGGCTCTCTGGGGAACGCCTTCTATTTTTCCGGGGAAGGAATGTTTGCTTCTCGCTCATTCCGAAAGGTCTACAGAAAATCAAACGGGTACCTTGCTGCATTATTCTCATTGCCCCGGTGTGGACAAGACATCACTGGTACATAGAGCTGTTTCGCTTATCAGAGCCTTCACCAATCCGTCTGCAACAAATGTAACATCTGCTTTCCATGACCCAAAGCCAGGTGGTTCATCCGCAGATTTATACATTTCACTTGTCGGCTTGGCTCCTCACCACACGGAGTTTGGTGACATAATTCTCTCTTGAGGAGTGCCGTTCAATACTTAACAGAGCCTGAGCTCCTTCCACAGTCAAGTGCTACTCGGCTAAATGGAAAAGAAACTGTTCCTAGTGTGCCAAGCACACTTGTCATCCTCTCTTGTCCGCTTCAGAGGACGTTTTGTCCTATCTCTTGTCTCTGGCCAAGGCTGGTCTTCCCCTCTCATCGATTCAAGTATATTTAGCGGCAATTTCAAGATATAGGAAACGTTCAAGTGTCTCTATGGTCCAACAGACTGGTAAAAGAATTTATAAAGGGTCTTTTTAGAGCCTATCCACCAATTCGACCCCCAACGATTCGCTCGCAACTGAACATTGTTTTGTCACATCTCATGAGATCATCCTTCGAGCCGATTCACAATTGTGATTTGAAGTTTCTCTCATGGAGGGTAGCTTTTCTCTTAGCCATCAAGTCTGCTAGATGCATTAGCGAAATTCAGGCTTCCGCTGCAACTGAGCCTTATCTGCAGTTTCAACAGGACAGGGTGGTGCTCCGCACTAAACCTGCCCTCATCACTAAAGTACCTACCACGTTCCATCTAAATAAACCGGGGGTCCTGACTTTCTTTTTTCCTTCTCCGACTACACTGGCAGAGAGAGCTCTCCGTTCTTTGAACATCAAACGTTGCTTGATGTTTTACTTACAAAGGACAAGACCCTTTTGTAAATCTACCCAGCTCCTCATCACCTTCTCTGCCCCTAAGAAGGGTCAGGCTTTGACTAGAGCATAAATTGCACACTGGGGTTCCTCTACTATAATTTTCTGTCATGAGAGAATGTCTAAAGTTACTGCCCACTCCACCAGGAAGATGGCAACGTCCTCGGCACTGTTTGCCGGAGTGTCTTTACCCGACATGTGCAGGGCTGCGACATGGAAGAACGTCCATACCTTCACAAGGCACTACTGCCTGGATGCCTGGCGGAAGACTGATAGTGCTGTTGGGCAAGCGGCCTTACGATGCCTGGTCGCTTAAGGTAGGCCTCGTCTTATTGAAGTTTATTATTTCTTCCTATGGTGCTGTTTTGAGCTTTTTCTCTTTGTATTTAGACATTTGGTATATTTTTATATATGTAGATAATTCATTATTTGCTTGCGATTATGGTCATAGTCTTATGCTCGCATGGTTGGATGGTTCACCTGTTCTTCCCACTTCCTTTAACCCCTTGCATGCATCTGACGGCCCCTGGCGATCCGACACCGCGGTAAGCGTGTGCGTCGGACGGCTGGGAGTTGTCCGTTCTCTTCCAGGGGATACTCATTAATACAAACAATGGGATTCTATCAATGTGACAAGAAAATTAATTTTTAATTGTATTTTTTATTATTCATAAAAAGGGGGGTTGAAAAGGCTACTCTTTGCTGATGGCAAAGGCAAGCACTATGTGTTTTTAAAATACCCCTCACACACTAAGAATCCCTTAGTGTCATGCTTCATCATAGGGGTCTTCCGTCCCTCTACGGGGCGGGGCGTGCTGCGACCTATGAACTACGCGGGAGCGCTTGTTTTTTTTTTTAGAATAGGCTATGTGTGATGTGAAGGTAATGTGAGTGGTTAGGAATGTGTAGGGACTTATGTGTGTGAATATATAAAACGTAAAAAATTTCCTGGCTAGTAGAAAAATGTATAGGTATGTTATCTTACGGTTGTTTTGGCATAGAAATTCTCCCTCTTTCTTCGTTATCCAATTGTGTGCTAGAGCCTCCTCCACCATGGTGTTGATTTTTACTTTGATCTTGTCTGTCGGGTCGGTATGGAGTACTTTATAGTTTTTTTTTGTTGGTTTTTTTTTAGTTCAACACTGCTTTATTGCATCATTTAAAATGAAGTACACAGCTGTGCGTGCCCACAACCCGGAGGTCGGCAGTGTGATGCAACCATCGTAACACAGCCTTTTAACCGGCATCCCGGAGGCCCGGTGGCAGGGTGTACACCTTCGGTATTGCGGAGCACTTAAAGGAGGAGCAGCAGCAGAACAGTGTTATCAAGAGTTACATGTAGTACCATAACAGCAAACAGAACTCCCCAACTTAGAAAAACAAAACTAAGAGGCAATTCATTCTTCCTTGGAAAAGTAAAAGGTGTCTAGTCGGTAAGGCAGCTTAGGTAGGAAAAGTCATGCATGTCGCCGTAACCGCAGCCTCGTTTAACCACTAGGGAACCCGCACGGTCACTGACATCTACGTGTGTGGTGCTGTGCATTGTGGCGAGGCAGAGATAAGGCATGTGTATGCGGCAGATGCGGTGGATAGTAGTTAGGTCCATCTAGGTGAGGGAAACAGCAACCCCCGAACAGGGGGACCCCAACAGCAGGCATCGTATGGAATAAGGATGTAAGGACAGTAGCCCCGCATCTCTGGGACAATATGTCGTAATAGGTGCAGGACACATCTATATGGGTGGATGAGATCAGAACTAATTGCCCTTGTCAGGCTCGTAAGGTATACCCTCAGAGAGCCTCCGGGTTGCCCTCCGGCGTGTCCGCATCATCTGTGCGTGCTAGCAGATAGGACACCAGTGGGCCCCATATGTCCCTGGGTCGACTGGAGACGGGTAACAATTCAGCGAATGTAGTATGTTGGTCCTGACAGTAGGTCAAGTCCTCTAACCAGTTCTTGAATTTGGGCGCCCTACCCCGACCCCATCGACAGGCCACGCGTCTCTTAGCCAAGAGGAGCGCAGTGTCTACAAATCTCCGGGAAGAGCTAGGAATCAGTTGAGTGTATCCAAGGAGTGTCACCAAGGGGTCAACGGGCACAATTGCGTTTGTCATTTCCGCAAGGGCAGCCGTCACCTGTTGCCAAAATTGCGCCACCTGGGGGCATTCCCATGCCAAGTGTAAAAAATCTGCATGGTCTGCTCGGCACCGTAAACATCGATCGTCATCTGTTAAGCCGAATCTATGTTTTCGCACCGGTGTATAGTATAATCGCTGTAGGTATTTGTAATGCATAATTTTCAATCTGCTACTGGCAGATATGCGGGAAGTGAGCGCACAGCAATACAGCCATTGGTCATCAGTGATGTCTATTGCAAGTTCAGAGGCCCAGGGTGCATGAGCATTAGATTCCAGCCTCAAGGCCGCGGTCCTGATTTGACGGTAAAGGCCAGAGACCAGGTGAGTCCCGTCCTGTGAGCATAACAGGAAATGAAGTGGAGGTAGAGTTTCCGGTTCATCGGGGAAGTTAGGAAGGACGTCCCTCATCCCCGCACGTAAACGGATGTAGTAGAAAAGCTCTAGAGGGGTATAGTTGTGCGCCGCAAAGAAAAGTTCCGCCGATTTGAACTTACCATTTGAGAACAAATCGCCCCAGCACGAGACATGTACCCTCGCACAGAGGTTAGAGAATCCCTGTTCCCACAGTAAAGTGAGGTTAGGGTGATATGTTAGTGGCAGCCTCGGCGAATATGGCAGGAGACAGGCCAATCTCTTGGCGATACGGCGCCATGCATCCATAGTGCACGAGACCGAGGTATTTGGTGTGGTGATGGACGTCTCCGGACAATGGAGCAGACCATTCAGCGGTAGGGGATGTACAATCCAGTCCTCCACCGCAATATGTGGCATGAATGGCGTGGGAGCCATCCAGTGGTAGGCGAATTGCGCCTGTGCGCACAGATAGTACTCCTCGAAGTCGGGGATATCAAAACCGCCTTTGTCATAGGGGAGGGTGAGCGTAGACCACTGGAGCCGCGGGTTCTTGCCGCCCCAAAATAATCTGCTTAGCTCCACTTTCAGGGTCCGAAAGAAAAAAGCGCCTGGGAAGTAAGGAATGTTAAGAAAGAAATAAAGAAATCGGGGGAGGACAACCATTTTGATAAGGGACGCTCTCCCAGCCATGGAAAGCGGTAGGGTGAGCCATCTGTCCACAGACGCAGTCAGTTTGGTAATTGCAACCCCATAGTTGGATCGTAGGGTCTCCTCTCTATCACGGGAGATGCGAATCCCCAAGTATCGGAGATCCGTCCGGCACCACTCCAACGGATAGTCGAGGGGGAATTCATCCATCGCATCCGTTAAGGGAAAGATTTGCGACTTAGACCAATTAATATGCACTCCCGACTGTCCACCAAACACAATAAACTCCCTGAGCAAGGGATTGAGGTGTGTCTCAGGGTGTTTAACATATAATGTAATATCGTCCGCATAAAGGGACACGTCTACTTGCCGCTGTAGGCACTGAATCGCCCCGTCTCGGTGTAGCTGACGTATGCGACAGGCGAGAGGCTCCACAGCTATAGCAAACAATAAGGGTGAGAGTGGACAGCCCTGACGCGTGCCCCTGGTAATATCAATCGGTTGTGAGAGTCGAGAGTTGACCAAGACTCGCGCCGTGGGTCGAGTGTAAAGCAGACGGACCCATGATATATATAGGGGCGGGAATCCCATAGCAGTCAGAACGGCAAATAAGTATGGCCATTCGACGGAATCGAAAGCTTTGGTAGCATCTAGAAAGATGGCCGCGACAGGTACGTCTGGATGAACAGTGCGGAGAAGAGAAAAGAGGGTACGGAGGTTATGCGAAGTGGACCGGCCGGCCACAAATCCCGATTGGACGGGTAGTACAATGCGAGTCATCAGTAGTGATAGTCTGGTAGCCAGAACCTTAGCAAGTATTTTAACATCGCAGTTGAGGAGAGAAAGTGGTCGGTAAGAATTACAGGATTTCGGATCCTTGTCAGGCTTCAGGAGAGACGTGATTACCACCTCCCGCATGGAGCATGGAAGGACGCCATCGCTAAAGGATTCCAAATAAACCTCGCGGAGGACAGGTGCCATTATGTTGATGTAAGCCTTGTAAAACTCGGCGGGGATGCCATCGAGGCCCGGTGCCTTACCATTCTGGAGGGACACGATGGCATCCCGGATCTCGTCGAGTTCGAAAGGTGCCCCTAGGAATGCCCTATCCCCATCGCTGAGCCAACACAACGCCACATCTGCTAAATAGTCAGAATAGGAAGTGTCGGACCCCGCGCTGGTAGTGTAAAGCGAGCGGTAGTGTGTTGTGAATGCACTGAGAACCTCGTCCGCGTTTCTGATTACGTCGCCATTAGTGTCCGCAAGTTCGAAGATGACATTGCGATCTCGTGGAGTTTGCATGAGTGTGGCGAGGACCCTCCCAGGTCGATCCCCCTCACAGTATTTACGGGCTATCCAATGTTTCCCACGGAACTTAGATTCCCTAGCAGCCTCCTCTTCGTACTTTGACAATGTTTCCCTGAAAGTTGCATACAAGTCAGGACTAGTATCCTCTACCATGCGGATCTCTAGAGCTTTCAGCTCCTTTTCAAGTGTGGTAAGAGTACGGAGGATGTCGCGCAAAACCCCATAGCTTTTGGAGATGCAATAGCCCCTGACGGTTACTTTGAAGGCCTCCCAAATGTGTTCCACCGAGTCTACCGAGTCCTTATTTCTGGGGAAAAAGGCGGCTATCTCCTCCCCCAGCTCAGTACCAAACAGAGTGTCCAGCAGTATGTCGGGGCGCAGTCTCCAATGGGGCCTCTGGCCACTCCACCCAGGGGTGTGAAATCTAAGCAGAATGGGACTATGATCAGAGTATGTTCTCGGCAGGTGTTCCACCCCCTCTAACTCAGAGGCTAACCCCTTGGTGATCAGGAAATAGTCCAGTCGCGCCCACGTTCCCGTGTGTGAGGTAAAGTGTGTGCCCTCCCTCCTACATGGGTGTAAATGTCTCCAGGCATCTATCAACTCGCCCTCCGCGATCATGCCCTCCACCGCCTCGCGCGTTCTGGGTTTATAGGAGCATACCCCGTCTGCCCTGTCTAATGGAGGGAACAATGCCAGGTTGAAATCGCCACCCCAAATACTATGGCGCGAGCCTGCAGCTAGTATCTTGCCCCATAGTGTGGTGAAAAAAGCAGGTGTGTCTACATTTGGTGCGTACCCCACAGCAAACGTGTATGTGTCCCGGCCTATTCTGCCCCACAGTAAGGCATAGCGCCCCTCCCCTTCAACCAGCTCCCCATATCTTTGAAACGGTACAGTGCGTGCTATAAGGATAGCCACCCCTCTCGCATAATTAGAGTATGAGGAAAAAAGGCGGTCCCCAGCCCATCTGCATGCAAAGGTGATCCTATCTCGTGGCGGCAGATGGGTTTCCTGCAGCATGGCAACCTGAACATGATGTCTATCAAGGTAGGCAAGGACACTACGGCATTTTTGAGCATTGTTCAAGCCCCGAATATTCCATGACAGACATGTTAATTTTGCGGTAGCATTTAGAGTAGCCATAAACTAGTCAACAAGACAAACAGCAATGTCAACCCGGGCAGCGGGTCCAAGCTCGGCCTATCCCATCCACTTGTCTTTTAGAAGGTCACTTAAAACTTTCCTCTTCCGGGAAGCATTCCAACTCCACTAATTAATGCAAGTATCTGCTATTGTCTTGGTGAGCAAAGCGCGTAGATACCCTTATGGGATTGATTCCTGCGCGATATAAGAAATTAAAATAAATAGGTGCACATACCATTGTATATTCTGCAAATATAGTCCAAGCGATAAATGCCTCTTCATCAAACATCCCAACCCCCCTCCCACTCCGGCATCCCAATCACGCCAGTAGCCATTGATCCCCTCCCAACATCCCTCCCCCCGCCCACCCACTAACATCCCAAGCAATAACAGCAACAACAGTGGTAGACTTAAGGGGAGCACCCTGTAGGGGTATAGCAGAGAGTACGCACAGCCACCTTCCGGACCATAGCTCCAATCTGTACCGCCCCCGGTGGAGCCTAGGGCCAGAAAAGTGGGCCTTGGTGTACATTACCACAGGTGCGCCGAGGCTGTGCAGGTCCGTCGCGAAGGGCCATCTCAGTTGACACAGGCGAGCGCAGTGGATATCATACAATCCTTGCAGGGGGATGCTTCCAGCCCCATCGAGCCAGCCTAGTGTTCATTCAGCTCCGGCGGCGGGCCACCATCTCTCAGGTCCTCTGCAGCATCATGTTCCTCCCTCCGCGCCCTCCGCAGCGATTTTAGGAAGTCCTCCACTTTCTGCGGATTCGTGAAGAACCTCTGTTGTCCCTGATGCGTGATCCTCAGCTTCGCTGGGTAGAGGAGAGCATAATCCACCTGGGCCTCCCGCAATTTTTTCTTTACTTGGAGAAATTTACGCCGCTCTTCCTGCACCATCGGTGTGAAGTCCGGATAAATGGAGAAGGTAATACCGTCATATTGTAGAGTCTGCCTAGTTCGGGCCGCCCTTAGTGCAGTGTCGCGATCACGATAATTCAACAATTTGGCAATGATGGGCCTGGGTGGCAGGCCAGGCTTAGGCACAGGTGCTAAAGAGCGGTGCGCCCGCTCAACAATGAATTGGGGGGAAAAAGCATCTTCTCCGATCGATCCTTTCAGTAGCTTCTCAATGTACAATTCCATCCTCCCCGTGTTTGTAGACTCCGGCACATTGGTGACGCGTATATTGTTTCGACGGCTGCGTGCTTCCAAATCCTCATTTTTGGCCGCTATGATTCTGAGGAGATTGTCCATCCTGGCAAGTTGTGTAGTGTGAGTCGCGGTGGTGTCTTCGTTGTCTGACACTCGCTGCTCCCCAGCCGTGAGCCGTTCTTCATGTCGATCCACTTTATGTACCGAGGCATCAAGTCGTGCGGTGACGCCATCAACCTTCTCAACCACCGTCGCGAATCCCTGCCTCATCTCTTGGAACAAGCCGTGAAGGTCAAGGCCCGTTTCGGGAGGTACGCCGTTCCTCGGCACCATTCCGCTAGGCCCAGATCCATCGGGTGGCGGTTTTGCGCCTTTTTTTGCGCCATCAAAGCTGAGCTTTGACTGCCGGTTATCCGGGCGCCCCATGCTGGCAACAAGTTACTGCACTTGGTCTGCACCCTCCTTTTCAGCACGATCCAGACAATGGTCAAGCAAGCGGTCACAGATAGTGCCCCCGAGTCAGCTGTGTAAGGAGAGGTCGTGATATGGCCTCCGCTGTAAAGGATCGTAATAGTCCAGCGCAACAATCCCTGGGGGCAAAGCACAGATCTCAGGCGTTTCCGTAGGGCTCAGGCACCCCAGAGGCAACAGGTTGCAGAATCCAGACGGGGGGCAGCGTCAAGCCAGCACTGGTCGTCTCACAGGCCTGTCAGGACACCGGGATGGCCACACAGCTCAAGGGCAGGAGCAGCAGCCACCGGTATAGAGTCCCCCGGAGTGCAGCGTCTCGGAGTATCCCTGCAGACTATGGTGGTGGGTATCGTCTAGTACCCCAATCCGGTAGCGGGAAGTTGAGCAGTGCGTCCGGGCCCCGGGGCTCAGTATCACCCGCCCCCAGAGCAGCGCCCTAATGGCTGCACAGTTCCGTTGCCGTCACGGTGTGGAGGAGGAGGCCGGGTGTGTAGGAGGCAGCAATTGCGGCAGCTTCCCTCACCGTAACAGCACAGCGCGCGCCGCCATGAAAGCAGGGATCGTCTCGGGACCCACCGCTTCTTCAAGAGCTGCAGCTCACCGTCGGGAGGGCTCTACCCCGCGTCGCCGCTTTGGCGAAGAGAGATGGGCCTCTGTCCGTCGAGGGTGCGGGGGCCAGAGGCCACGGGGGAGGGGGACCAACCACCAGCGCCAACGCGGCCGCCCCTCACCTCCGATCCCGGGCACTCACAAGTTCGCTGTCCCGATCCAAGGCGGTTGCCGCTGGTCCCGGCCTCGGCCCTCGTGGCCAGGCCCGGAGTCGCGTAGAGCGCAGCAGCCGGCTCCCTCCACTCGCGGCTATCCGGTCACTCTCCGGCAAATCTTCAGCTGCCGATATCTCCGGTCGTCGATCCTGCAGCGGCCCCAATCTCAGGGCGATAAAGGAGGATATCACCCTGCTGCAGATGAGTGGCAGAACAGGTATTTTTTCACTCTGTGGTCAAGGATATAGGCAGGATAACTGACCAAGGCGCGAGAGCTACTGTCTAAGCAGCCATTTCGCTTGCGCGCCCTCTAGCTCCCCCATGGAGTACTTTATAGTTGCCCTGATCTTGCAGGAGTCTTCTGCACTCTAGGTCGTACTGTTGTCTGGCCGTTGCTCCTCCTTTGTCGACCGGTTTTATTACCAGTTTGGTGTTGTTGCTGAGTTCCTATACGGCTCTTCGTTCTTCACTGGAGATGTTCTGAAAGACCCGTCTGTTCTGTGAGTCTAGATCGTTGAGGTCCTTCATTACAGCTTTTTCAAAAGCAAGAATTTCTGACCTAGAGAGGGAGAATTTCTATGCCAAAACAACCCTAAGATACCATACCTATACATGTTACCTAAAATACATAAACGCCTAGACAACCCACCAGGACGTCCGATTGTATCCGGAATGGGGTCAATCCTTGAACCAGTATCCAAGTTTGCCGACGCCTTTTTAAGGCCAATGGTCCAGAGGA
This sequence comes from Lissotriton helveticus, assembly GCF_964261635.1. NCBI lineage: Eukaryota > Metazoa > Chordata > Amphibia > Caudata > Salamandridae > Lissotriton > Lissotriton helveticus. Next base: position 1,404,505,844 of record NC_136057.1, on the reverse strand, counting down.
CTTCAACCTACCTCAGAGACACCAAATATGTACTCAATCTATTAGAAGATCTGACATTCAACTCAGATACCCAACTACTGATCAGTTGTGACGTTGAAAGCCTCTACACGAGTCTCCCCCACAACGAGACTCTTGACATCATCGAAGATGTCCTGTTTGAGGATGATTGGGAATATCAAACCCCAAGGAACATAATCATGGATTGTTGCTCCCTGGCGTTAAAAGAAAACTTCTTTGAATATAATGGGACGCTCTATCTACAAAAGCACGGGACCAGCATGGGGAGCACCTTTGCTCCCAGTATTGCTGGTCTCTATGTGCATCACTTGGAGACCACGAAAATACTACACCCCAGAAATCCCTTCAGAAAAAACATAAAGACCTGGAAAAGGTATATCGATTATATTTTCATCATATGGGACGGGGATACAAAGACATCGCAGCAATTCCTCACGTGGCTCAACCTACAAGATGATTTTCTAAAATTTACCAGCACCAGTTCCAACCGCAACCTAGTATTCCTAGATCTTAACATTTTCCCAAAGAATGGTAGGCTGATGACCACTACCCACTTCAAGATCACATAAAAAAATTGCCTACTAATGTATCCAAGTTTCCATCCAAAACATTTGAGGGACAACCTTCCCTATGGTCAATTTCTGCGGTTGAGGCGCAATTGCACAGAGATTGAAAACTTCAAATCACAATCTAAAGATCTACGTAGCAAACTAGAAGCACGCCAGTACCCCGAAAAAATAATAAACCAAGCCTATAAACGGGCACGTAATAATTGTAGAGAGCTCACTGGAAGAAAAACAACCCAAAGAGGAGGACAAAAGGCCATTTTGTATCACCACATACAATACCAATTCGAATCAGGTGACAAAAATTGGTTCTACCTCCCTCGCCTTTGTTTGCTACAGACTCAGATCAAGAGTCTGAAGAGGATGTACATGAATCTTTCACTGAGGCTCGTAGTCCATCAGATTTAATCATATAATGTCAAGAGTTCAGTAATGATGAGGAGGAGCAGTATGGCCAACAGGATGAGGTTCAGACTCAAAATCCGACTGCGACGTTACCTTTGTCACTTATTTTGAACCTCCAAAGTATGTTAGACGACTATAATCGGCGTTTCCCACCATCACCACAAGTGCCTACAGTTCCTTCAGTCTTAACCCCAAATGCGGAGCCGTCAGCTGCTCCTTCAGTACCTTCGCCACCTGCTGTCATTCAGCGACACACATCAATTCAAGTGCACGCAACTGTGTATCCTGATGATGACGAGGAGAACCATTCTGAACGAGAAGATGGGGAGGTTACAGATGTGGATGGTGATGATAATATGGCGGAGTGGGATGACTATCGGGCAAAAACACCATCCCCATCTCAAGTGACACCAGGGGATTCTCCTCCGGTGGATATTGCAAGCTTCCATCAGTTGATGGACAGAGCGGCTCAGCGTTTTAAGTTACCACGAGTCCAAAGAGAGGAAGATTGTTTCCTTTATGATTTCAAGAGCCAACCATTCAAACAGATTCATACTGTTCCAATTATAGATTTCATCTGCGCTGAAGGGGTGAAACTAATGAAGACGCCAAATTCTTTGCCTGCCCAATTAAAGAAATATGGAAAAGAAATATAAGGCGCCGGTCGGATCTCCAGCATGCCTCATTGGCCAGCGGAAGCCAGATTCAGTTGTTACACAGGCAGCTCAGAGGGGATCCCGGAATCCTGCATCTACTATTACAGCTCCTCCGGACCGCGAGGGCCGTCGGCCTGATGCTATAGGGCGCAAGTTTTCATCGATGTCTTCCACTACGGTGAGAGCGGCTAATGCTATGGCCATCTTGGGTCGATATGACCGTCAAGTTTGGGCAGATATGTCCACCTATGTGGCGTTACTTCCGGATGCTTCCAAGGCGGAAGCATTGCAGCTTCTTCAGGAAGGAGAAAGAACATCTGAAAAATTGATTGATTGTGCAGTAGATGTAGCCTGCACTGGATTCCGACAGCTCGCTGGAGCGGCTGTCTTACGTAGGCAAGGTTGGTTGCGCTCCACCTCCTTCCGTCAGAAAGTTCAGACGAAAATTCTCGATATGCCATATGATGGCGAATCAATCTTTGGAGCACACTTTGACGAGGCGTCACAATCTATAAAGAAGGACACAGACACTGCACGTGCCTTGGGGACTCTCCAATTTAAGAAACAGCCCTTTGGGGGTGCTCGAGGACGAGGCACCAATTCCAATTTTTGAGGAGGAAGCACTCAATATCGCTCCTATAACCAAAGCAACCTGCGTTTCTCCAGTAACGAACAGCCGGCCAAGACCTATAGAGGGAAGACCTCTTACAGAGGATCTTCTAATAAACGACAATGACTTGCCTTTAACTCAGCAGGTTGGAGGTCGAATCTCTCTGTTTGGTTCTCAATGGTCCTCCATCACCACGACCGTTGGTGCTAGACATTGTAGAAAAAGGCCATGCATTGGAATTCGTCAAAATCCCTCCTCCAACTCCACCTTCCGGGCCGCCACCTCCGCACCTCAAGGAACTTTTCCAACAGGTTCACCTTCTGATTCAGAAGGGTGCAGTAGAGGTAGTGCCAAAGTCTCAAAGAGGGAAGGTGTTTTATTCCCGTTTTTTCCTAATCGTCCAGAAGAACGGGGAATGGAGACCAATATTGGACTTGAGAGCGCTAAACCAATATCTCAAGAGTCAATCCTTCCGTATGCTAACGCTTACAGAGATTTTGCGTTTGCTCTTAGTCGGAGATTTCATGGCTACTATCGACCTCCGAGACGTCCACTTCCATGTTCCAATACTCCTACGTCATCTGACGTTCCTGCAATTTCAGGTGGGGCAACAACATTTCCTTTTCAAAGTATTGCCATTTGGCCTTCGTTCGGCCCCTCGAGTCTTTACCAAGATATTGGCTCCTGTAATGGCCTACCCACGCCTCCAAGGTGTCCAGATATTCCCATATCTCGACGATTGCCTCCTGAAATCGCAGTCTCGCGCACAACTGCTTCTGTCTCTCAACCTAGAAAAGTCCCAATTAAGCCCTACTCCTTGCAAGGATTTTTTAGGGGCCACATTGGATACCACGCTGCCAAAAGCATTTGTGTATATATAACAGAAGGAGAGAGTCAGGGAACTTACATAAACTATGTGAGGTGGGAACTCCTGGTCCCCGGAATAAATTGTAACAACAATGGAGGAGTACCCCCTCAGCAAAGAAGGCAGAGCAGATTCTCTGTATCTAGAGCTTAAAGCTCAGGTCAGCACATTGTGCCCCAACCCGTTATCGGACAATGCATGTCCTTATAGAAGACCCCTCACTCACCAACCTAGTTGGTGACATGCTTCATCATCGGGGTCCCACCCCATAGGCCGAGTGCCCACAGGGTGTGCTGCGACACCTGACTACAGTGGAGCTGGTTAATCTTTCTATTATATGTGCATAAAGATTAAAATGACAGGTGTGTTAAAAAGGGCCAAAACTACTCACTTCAAGTATTTATTCCTGAGTGCTTGAACCCCTGTAAAAACAATGTGGCACCCGTGCCTAGTTAGGTAGGCTTTGGTGTCTCAAGAAGTGTAGTGCGTTAAGAATAGCGAAGTGTGCTATGTGAGATTTAACAAGAAAAAATAAGGTCTACATGTTTCAACCAAAAATGTGATTCATAGGTATTTGTCAGGACCTTGGTGATTGAACTGGGTGGTCCGCACACGCTAAGGTGCGCCCTGCCCTCGTTCAATTTGGAGACTGCAAAATTTCGATCTCATGTAAAAGGGTGTGTCTTTGCCTTATTCGGGAGAAAAACACTTGAGGCGGTAACTACCGCTTCATGGGCATCTGCATTTCCAAGACGGCAAGTGACCGTCACTTGCGACTTCTGTTCGTCTCGCGGTAAACCTACTTGGTTACTGCTAGAGATGCCCCGTGGAGTGACCGGAGTGACCGGCTGTGGAGTGACCGGCTGTTCGACAGCCGGTCACTCCACGGGGCATCTCTAGCAGTAACCAAGTCTTCTGAACTATCAGCGCCGACAAAGCTTAAAAAGGTTATCGACCCGGTGAGGTCGCTAAAGGGTGTCGAGCCGAAGACTGGGACACCGAAAACACTGGTCAAGGTCGTCGACCCGAAGAAATCGGCGCCAAGGGCTGTTGACACAGACAAAGAACTCGGACCTCAAAAACTTGTCGATCCTGCGCGTCGGCCGGACAAGGCCAAAAGCAATACAACCCTCGAGTCCGCGCCTGGCGGTGGCTCGAAGGAACCAGTCGAGTCGACGCAGCCGTCCGCCTCCTTCTAGAAGCAGGTGTTGGAATCGTTGACACGCATTAAGGAGAAAGCTTCCGCTGTCGGTCCGAAGGATACTTCCACACCAAAGCCTGCCACCACACCTGAAAAGTGGCCGGCGCCCATTCAGTTTACGCTGCCACCGAAAGTGGTGCCGAAGGCCTTCGCACCTAAGGCGGTCGTCGAGGCGTCCATGAAGGTGTCCACGGGGCCGAAGCCTACACCTGCCGTGGTGGGCACAAAGCATCGACAACCCCTGCTTGAGGAGCAGTCGGAAGAATTCATTGACGCCAACACGGGTAAACTTTCTATTTACAAATGAAAGATCACCCTGGCACAGCCTATGGAGTCCTACACAATTCCATTAAAGAAGAAGAAGGATTCCACGGCTTCACCCGTTCTTGTCGAACTGATAGCTCCACGTGGACAGGACACTGCTCCTATCTCGCCCACTTACTCAGATGTGGAGGCTGGGGAAGGTGACTATGATGAGTACAACTACCCTGCCGACACTGATCCTGAGGATCAACATGACACATGGGCAGATGCTGCTGACCCAGGAGATCCACAAACTGCCCCAGACACTCAGGTGTATAACGTGAAAACATCACCTACTGAGGACTCAGCGGCATTTAATGCGCTTATTGAAAGGGCAGCCAAAAATCATGATGTTCAGCTCCATGCTGACCCTATTGAGGTGGATTTTTTGTTTGACACCGTTTCCACCTCTGAGAGAACAGTAAAGACTCTGCCAATGCTAAAGGGTGTCCTAAAACATGCTGGAGACATTTTTAAAGAGCCCGCAAGGGCCAGGGTTATAAACCCCAGGATTGAGAAGAAGTACAAGCCGGCGCCTGGGGACCCTACCTACATCAAGGGCCAGTTGCCGTTGGACTCTCTGGTTGTTTCCAATGCCCGGAAGAGGGCAAACTCACAAACTACTGGTGATGCTCCTCCCCCTGACAAGGAATCTAAAGTGCTAGAAGCATCAGGGAAAAGGGTGGCGGCTCAAGCGGCCAATATCTGGCGCATTTCAAACACTCAGGCACTCTTAGCCAGATATGACAGGGCACATTACGATACACTTGAGACCCTGTTACAACACTTGCCAGATGAATATAAAGAGGCAGCAGAGATGCTCATACAGGAAGGAAAGCTCATCTCAAATGCTTCTATTAAGTGCGCACTGGACGCAGCAGACACCGCAGCCAGGGCCATTATTACCAGTGTGATGTTACGGCGGCGAGTTCAAGCCGGAGATACAAACCACCATCCTAAATCAGCCTGTAAACCCTGATCACTTATTTGGACCTGAGGTGGAGACCACCCTAGAAAAAATCAAAATGTAGAAAAGTCAGCCCATATCGCACCTGATGCCCAGGCCGCTGGTGCAGGGCGACTCTTCGTTTCCATCTTGAATAATTATCAAATAAAGAGACGGGCGCTGAAGGCAGGAAAACAAGAACAGAGTTTATTACTCATGAGGAGAGCATGTCATTTGGGACACTCGCAGAGTGTCTTCGGGAGGGGCTCTAACAAGTTTCTCTGAGGCTTCGTCTTTTATACACAGGTTTATGGCACACACACATCCTTCATTACAATCAAGACATTGTAAAGTACGAAGATATTCCAACACGTGGGTACAGTAGGGGCCCTTATCCTTCATGCAATAGGAGGGGGCTGTCACGCAGCTGAGTGTTCTGCTGATTCCGTTGGAATGTGTGCTCCTGATCGAATCTCAGAGGGTGGGGTGGTCATGATCAATAGTGGCTCCTTTCAAGAGAGGCGAGTGCATACAGTATTGGGCAATGAACTGTATCCTCAGGCTAAGGGATGACCAGCGGTCCACGCAGACAATTAGGTTCAGAGGAAGAGGTCATCAAAGGAGAGGTATTCATGGAGGGACAGGAGGTGTTGGTCAGGCGCGGGGTGCGATTCTCAGAGACAGAGTAATGCGGGAGGGGAGGGCTCATGACTTGTGCATGTGAGAGCGGGGGCGGTCAGGGAAGTGTGCTGACGGGCGATCGTGAACAGGGAGACCATGATACCTAAAATGGCTGTCGTGTACGTGTGTGCATGGGTCTATGCTAGCGGGATAACACAGTCAGTGTTTTAGCGATATCCGTTCTGCTTACAACAAGGGGTACAGTGAACACAAATGAACGCCGCTCATGTGTATATACATTGCCAATTTCAACAGTCGCCGCTTTTAAACATAGCTAGTACATTTGTGTTTACCCCAACTGAAGGAGTGTACATATAGTCATGTGTGGTCAATTAAATAACGTTCGTCAAATGCTAGCAACTTGCGTATAGTCATATGCAGTCGATACAATTGGCGGAATACGGTACATGTGAATTTACATTTGCTGTGTTATTCATACAACTCTAGAGATCGGCATAACACGCAGTCGAGGGCAATCAGGAAAAAACTTTCCGACATATTATAGACTTCAAGTTCTGACTTTCTTTTCAATGACATCAACATATAGTAAAAAGTGCTATATGAGACCTTTGGACTTAAGTGACCGAAAACATTTTTGAAAGCAATAAGAATTGAGGGAGGAATTCAGTTCGATGTAAACGACTAGTCAAGGGGTAGGTAGAAAGTTCAGGAAGGGGGGGTCTTAGTGAAAATGTCTTTTTCAACGACGAGCCACCACTGGTAGACTCTGTTAGTCCGTTTTTTTTTTCGTTGGCGCTTTTGAGCACCGGCGGTGGAGCTATAAGTCCAGCTCGGAATCATCCTTACGCGTTGCAGGGTGCGATCAGTCCTCTGCTGTTAAATCACAGTCCTGTTTCCTAACTGATCTTCTTAGGGGTGCCTTATGCTGGGCACCTGCGTGTCTTTCTTTTTCTGTGGCAAAATCCCAGTCCATAGTCAAAGTTTATATGAAAGAGTTTGTTGAATAATCGAGGGAAGAGAGGGCGGAGTGGGGCCAGATCTTCGAACACACCAAGAGACCAAGGGAGCAAAGGACAATGAGCAGGCAAGCCCAACAGTCGGACTCAAAAAAGGGGACGGGGACTTCAGGCACGAGTGGGTCAGCAAGTCGAGGGCTTCAAGGTAGCCCTTCATTCTGTCATCTGCCGAGTTTGAGAGTTGTGCCTCGTCCCGCGTCTCGTTGCTCTGCGGCTCCACCTTTGGTTGCGGTCACATGTGCTTCATGATCTGTGGCCAGGCTGTGCGTCACGTCCAGCTCCTCTCCTCCGGTTATTATATCTTTAAATGAGTAGAAAACAAGTTTTAGAAAAACTGGCAGGAGAAGACATTTATACATCTCAATTCCGTCCCCAATCCTATGTAAGTGGGGGATAAGTTCATCGGTCACAGTCAGAAGTCGTCATTTATAGAGTCTGTAGGAGTGCATTGCTATGGAATTCATAACCCTGTTCGGCGCTCATTTGTGACGTACGTGGAGAGAAATTGGACCTTTATACACAGTGTATTATATCAAACTCAAAGTCGAGTCCTTATGTAGAGACTCGCCCTTCCCTTTAACCCAAGTATCGACAATCTTACATCTCCCTTCGGGGTCGGCTAACTCTTGTAAGTGGGGCGTTATCGTCATGAAGAAGGGGGAGGGGGTGAACGTAAAACATGCTCTTCTTGGGGAGTGAACGTTAATCAAGGTCATCAATTTCGCTTTCGAGGGTAGATGACATGAAGCTGGGGTTAATCGGGGGAAACGGGGACGCTTTGGACAGGGAGCTGGGGTCGATCGGGAGAAGTGGGGTACTCTGGACATTCGTACTCAAGGGCAGAGGAGCGAAGTAATTTGTGCATTGGGAATTGCATTTTTAGCGAACTGAGAAAGAGAAGGCCATTGACGTTATAGTCCCCCCATAGAAGGCCAGATTAGGGGACATCCGTCGTCTTACCTATCCTTTCCTTCATTACCAACTCGGGTTCTATCGTTTTGCAGAAAGGAGAGGTAGTAATATGGCAAGTCACAATCGTTTTGGTTTTGGTCAATTTTGCTGAACACCTTTGTGTTCGAGGAGTCCCAATTAGGTTTGTGCCGGTGGGGCACAACGTTCTTGCATAAGGGTGGAGGGAACAGGGGGGCTTTAGAGAGTGAGAGAGAGTGAGAGAGAGAGAGAGTGAGAGTGAGAGAGAGGGAGAGAGAGAGAGAGAGAGAGGGAGAGGGAGAGGGAGAGAGAGAGAGAGAGAGAGAGAGAGAGAGAGAGAGAGAGAGACCGCACTCTAAGTGGTCCATTCAGTACACGTGTGACATGGAGAGAGAAAGAGAGGGGGAGAGAGAGAGAGAGAGTGAGACGTGTACAATAATGGACCATTCAGTGCGCGCACAACATAGAACAACAGGGGTTAAGTAATACGGAAACACAAACGGAGGGATGACGTAGATCCATACATCACATACATACAAACTCAGACGGGGAAGACAGTACATGTATTATACACAAAAATCCAAGACAAAACATAAAACAGTTATTGGCCAAAATTATCCTTTTCTGTATGAGGCATCCTTGTAATCCTAAGCTCTTTTGTTTACCTTTTTCTTCTCTTTTATTTGTCGGCTGCCCTTACTGGTGGCTTTGATTGTACACACTTACGCCGTTGGCAATTGGTCATGAACTGACCTGGTCGGGCTAATGCTCACGGTCGTTTATTCGAGTCATTTTTAGCAAGTGCGTTTCTAGGCTGAGACAACAGTTGGTGTCAATTGGAGAACAATGGGGCAGCTTTTAGTTACATGTCTATGAGGATGCGAAAAAGAGGTAGTAGGTCTTTAAGTGTCGGTAATATCCCTAGTCCTCCCGTCGGAGGGTACTTGTGTAATCCTTACCTCGGAATTTTCCTTAAACTTTCCCTAGTTAGTTAAACGTAAGAATGCTTAATCATGTGTGCACATTATTTTTTAGTTGTTTTATTCGGTGTTTGTTGCGGTTAGGTACCATAATCAGACCCTCTTTCCCGTCTCGTCGTTCGTTAGATCACCATTTTCCTTTTCGTATTTTTAATCGATGTTCCAAAGTGACCTGCAGAAAGAGGGAAAAAGAAGGGGGCGGGGGCAGCATTTAAGAATACATCAGCGCGCATAAACCCGAAAAGGCTTTTACTTACTGCATACTCGGCCTATCTCCACGGGATGCAGTTCTTGCCAATTCGGCATTTAAGCCCAGATGAACCTTTTAGTGTGCGAGAGATGATTATCGGAAGCCGGTGGATAGCATAGGTCACCCAAGTGTGGTATTACGGATCGTATGTAGGGAGGCCAGATGGCACTCCTTTGGAGCGACTTAGGGGCATTTTAGCACAATTTTTCTGATACAGGTAGCATATAAAGTATAGGCTGAATTCCAGGGTCTTTTAGTGGTTGCTTTAGGCCGTACAAAGATGTGCAAAGTACATACAACAAAAAACTGTACCATTCATTTTTGCAGTATCTCTGCGTACTATACTTTTTAATCCTTAAACAGTGGTCATTTATTCGAAACTTACTAATTCACACGTGACAACTACGTTTGCTTTTTCCAGAAAATCTTTAATAAGAATGTCAGTGCATAAATATGGGCCTACAACCCCGTGGGCCGGCCACGGAGCAGGCTGGAACTGTAGATGTGGGGATACTTTATTAGTAAAAACGTTAGTGGAGTCGGTGGTCGTTTATTTCATAAAAAGTGCGCCAAGTGCAATAAAAATCATATTGAATCTTTAGTGTGAGGGAATATCATAAGCATCGAAATTTCGAACTTTCAATAATCATGATGCGCCAAACTCAACAACGATTCATTGTCCGAATGTTCAATCAATACCCATCTGATGTCAATTTACCGTCTGAACACATAACCAGTACCCATCCAATATCAATTCTTTGTTCGAACATATAACCCGTACCCATCTCATATCAATTCATTGTCCGAGCTGACAGTATACATCCTATATCAATCCATTGTCCGAACTCATAATCAGTACACATCCTATATCAATCTATATGTTTAAAAAAACTTCATACATATCCTATGACACCAAGGCTGAGCAATCGGGGTACAATAAGGAGTTGAGAGTTTCATTTGCTTCGGCGCCATTTTGGGTGCAGTCAGGCAGAACCAGGCATAGTCTAAATCTCTACTAACTCGTGGTTGGCCCAGAGCTTCCTTTGGCAGTCCAAAAGTTCCGTTAAAGGGCAAAAGAAAGGATCGGTGGTCTGAACCATCAGTCAAAAGGGGAGGGAGGCAACAATCTTTTTCTACCGGGTCATACTGTGTTTTCACCGGAACTGATCGGAACTGTAGTCTGCAGGATTCTAGTCATTCAAACTGAGGCTGGCGCCAGCATGGGAGCGCCGACGTCCTGCGGCTACATTTCCATCGTTCCGAGGGCAATCATGGCAGTCATTCCCCATCGGGGGTATTTGCGGGAGTCGGGGACTCCCGCGGCTCCTCTAGAATCTTCAAGGTTGTGGAGAACTATGGTGGTGGAGTCAACTGGTGACCGGGCCATTCCTTCATGCTGGGCCCGCTCTTGCCAGGTCGATCGCCATTTTGAGAGTTCGGCAGCTACCGGCGATCGCGGGGTCAAATGAGCGGACGGGCTCCACCCTGCCGGGCGAGGCGTTGCAGCATCGCCACAGTGGAAGAACCCTTTTCCGGGCGCCTGGGGAGCGCTGAGGGTGCAGCTGGGAAGCCTACACCTGGGGAGGCGGGAGAGGCTTGTTCGCACCGCCTCTCCCTCCCAGTGCACCCCACGGCGTCTCGCTTGACATTTGTTATGGCCGGACCAGGCGATGAGGATGAGGGGGGGGGGTCGGAGGCATGTGCAAGACATCCCCCCCAGAGTTGTCGCAGCCATTATAAAAGAAAGAAGTGGCGCCTGGCATGTTTTCGAGTCGGGCCTCTGGTTGATGGCGGCCGGACGCTCTTCGCCATGACTGGGGGAGAGAGAGAGCGGGGGGTCGAGGACACGGACATCCCCCCCCCCCTGCAACTCTCCAGTGTTGTAGCAGCATCCGCTTTGGCCGGATCCCTTCGGCCTCGACCTCTCTTCAGGCCCTTCATGGATGTTGGTCCAGACTGGGAGAGAGAGGGGAGGGTCGAGGACATAGACATTCCCCCCCCTGCAACTCTCCAGGGTTGTCGTAGCAATCCCCTTGGCCGGGTCCCTTTGGCCTCGGCCTCTCCTCCGGCTACACCCTACTTGATGATCTCCGGCCGACTGTTGGCAGCAGGACCCGCCCTATATGTGTTGTTTCCGGCTGGGCGTAGCCGTAAACCTGTTGCACTTTGGAAGTTTCCAGAATGGGGCGGATGTCTGTTGACTTGTATCTTTCCCAAGTTGCCGTTATTTGGGCGTGGCACAGACATGTTTGGGGCAGTGAGGGGCAATGAAGCCTCGTTGCCTTGTGACCGTTGCAATGTCACGCTTGGTTTCTCTTACTGTTTTCAGGTTTCTTATTACAGACTTTTTTCTAACGTTTCTTGTTTCTAGGACACTCATAGGTTTTATCATTAAGTATTGTTATCGTTTCCTTGTTCGTTATTTAATAAAAAGTTCATCAGTGGCCTACTGATTTTCGTTTTCCTATTCCTTTCTTTCCAGGTTGTTTCATGCTAAAGTTTCTGTTAACAGGATATAGTGATCACTTCGCTATTATTGTATATGTCCTTTTCACTAGGGGTGCTCTCTGGTCGGGCCAGATGACCTTCCTCTAGTAAATGGTCCGGGTGAGACTGGCGTATCAATCAGTGGGGAGTAGATAGGCATGACAGATTACAACGGGGGACAAAGGTCCGCATTACCTACCCTTCACTACTTGCAAAGACTAGAGTATGGCGACTCTGTGCTTGTTTGCAAAATAGAGAATACCTCCAAAAAGAACCAATTCCAAACAGTCAATGTTCGGACAATCAATCAATCAATGAGGAATGAAATAGGTACGACGTGTTAAAGGCTTGCGTTACCTACCCTTCACTACCGGCAAAGGGAGGGAGAATATTCCTATTCTTCCCCGTTTGCAGGCAGAGAAGATCCTTAAGAGAACCAACTTCGAACAATTCTATGCTCGATTCAATCAATCAATCAATGGGGAGAAAAATAGGTATGACGGATTACAATGGGGACAAAAGTCTGCATTACCTATCCTTCACTATCTGCAAAGACTAAACAGAGTATGGCGACTCTGTGCTTGTTTGCAAATAGAGAATCTCTCAGAAACAATCAATAAGTAATACTAGTATTTTCAAACAATCAATCAATCAATTTCGCAATTCGTCGTGTGTCACGACCTTACCCGGACCGGACCATGTGGACAGTTCTTCGCCTTCCTTTTTCCAGCGCCCGATCGTTCTCTCTTCTCCATGTTTTTACCGCAGCAGTCCTGTGGGATTCCAGTCAGGACAATAGGTCACTTGAGAGAGGTCCGTTCGGAATCGGTGAAGTTCATTCAATCGGCAGCCGGACGAGGGCCCTCTCAAGGCAGGTATACTCCAATCATTTAGATGTTCACCCCATCGTCTGGACCTCTCTTACCGGACCTTATGTCGCTGATGGACCCCGCGTTGGGACGCCAATTGTAGAAAAGTCAGCCCATATCGCACCCGATGCCCAGGCCGCTGGTGCAGGGCGACTCTTCGTTTCCATCTTGAATAATTATCAAATAAAGAGACGGGCGCTGAAGGCAGGAAAACAAGAACAGAGTTTATTACTCATGAGGAGAGCATGTCATTTGGGACACTCGCAGAGTGTCTTCGGGAGGGGCTCTAACAAGTTTCTCTGAGGCTTAGTCTTTTATACACAGGTTTATGGCACACACACATCCTTCATTACAATCAAGACATTGTAAAGTACGAAGATATTCCAACACGTGGGTACAGTAGGGGCCCTTATCCTTCATGCAATAGGAGGGGGCTGTCACGCAGCTGAGTGTTCTGCTGATTCCGTTGGAATGTGTGCTCCTGATCGAATCTCAGAGGGTGGGGTGGTCATGATCAATAGTGGCTCCTTTCAAGAGAGGCGAGTGCATACAGTAGTGGGCAATGAACTGTATCCTCAGGCTAAGGGATGACCAGCGGTCCACGCAGACAATTAGGTTCAGAGGAAGAGGTCATCAAAGGAGAGGTATTCATGGAGGGACAGGAGGTGTTGGTCAGGCGCGGGGTGCGATTCTCAGAGACAGTCATGCGGGAGGGGAGGGCTCATGACTTGTGCATGTGAGAGCGGGGCGGTCAGGGTGCATGGGGGGAAGCTTGCAGGGTCAGGGAAGTGTGCTGACGGGCGATCGTGAACAGGGAGACCATGATACCTAAAATGGCTGTCGTGTACGTGTGTGCATGGGTCTATGCTAGCGGGATAACACAGTCAGTGTTTTAGCGATATCCGTTCTGCTTACAACAAGGGGTACAGTGAACACAAATGAACGCCGCTTATGTGTATATACATTGCCAATTTCAACAAAAAAAGATACTGAAACTGCGAAGTCTATGGGGGCTCTCCAGTCGCAGCAGTTCAGGGTTGGTTCTTTTCGTCGCTCAGGCAATAAAGGTGTTTCCAGAGGTCAGATGTCCCAGCAAACACAGTACAATAAGGGTGTCGCGCAAAACACGTACACCAAACAAAGTAGAGGTGGCTATCGCGGAAACAGCGCCAAAGGCAGAGGTCGTGGAAACAACAGCTCCCGATCCTCCGCCGCCAACAAACAGTGACGCCTTGTCACTGCCCCCCGACCATACAACACAGGTCGGGGGGAGACTCCAACAGTTCCTGCCGGTCTGGAAATCCATCACCACAGACAGGTGGGTCATACAACGTATCCAGTACGGTTATTGTCTGGAGTTAACATCCACTCCACCCAACATACCCCCAAAACACCGTCCTATGTCCACAGAGCATTTGCACTTATTGCAGCAGGAGGTACTTGTCATGCTGCAAAAAGGGGCAATCGAGCTTGTGCCGGTGGAAGAAAGAGGCACAGGAGTGTACTCCCTGTACTTCTTAATCCCAAAAAAGGACGGGTCCCTTAGACCCATACTGGACCTCAGACCCCTAAACCAGTACATTCTATCAGAACACTTTCACATGCTAACACTGCAGCAGGTTCTTCCGTTGCTCAGTCAGGGAGATTTCCTCGCCACATTAGATCTAAAGGATGCATATTTTCACATTCCGCTACATCCGTCACACAGAAAATACCTCAGATTCACCACACAGAATCAGCATTACCAATTCAAAGTCCTCCCTTTCGGAGTAACAACAGCGCCCAGGGTGTTCACAAAGTGCCTAGCGACAGTGGCTGCACACCTCAGAAGACAACACGTTCACGTCTACCCTTATCTGGACGACTGGCTTGTCCAAGCACAGTCGGCCCAGCAGTGCGCCGCCAACATGTCCCACACCATTCACCTTCTTCACGATCTGGGATTCTCACTGAATTACCCAAAGTCACACCTTCAGCCCGCCCACGTGCGGCAGTATCTGGGCGCGACAATAAACACTCTGGCAGCCAAAGCACAGCCAAATTCAGTGAGGATCAACAGCATTCAATTGCTGATACAGAAATTCAGACCGCAACACTCGCTTCCAGCACGAATGTTCATGCAGTTGATAGGCATGATGGCCTCCTGCATCTTCATAGTCCCGCACGCGAGACTACATATGCGTCCGCGTCAGGAGTGCTTAGCACGTCAGTGGAATCAGGCTCACGGACAGTTAACCTGTTCCATGCTTATGACAAGGTCAGCTCGTCATGCAGTACACTGGATGTGTGCTAATGACGAGCTGACCTTGTCATGAACAATGGGAATCCAATCTGGTCAGCACCCAGCGGGAAAAGCCTTAGCATTGAAGGTGTTAAAAGACCTAGTGTTGGTGACCGGTCGTGCATACAACTCTCTGCATTGGTGGAATCCACACAACCTTTGCAAGGGCCGACCGTTCCAGGAGCCTGTGCCACAGATCATCCTAACGACAGACGCATATCTCCAGGGTTGGGGAGCTCATGTACTCCACTACACAGTGCAGGGACTATGGACAATGCAGCAAAAGAAGATGCACATCAACCACCTAGAGCTGATGGCAATCTTCATGGCAATGAAGGCATTCAAGGTACATCTGTGCAACAAGGTCGTGTTGATCCGGACGGACAACATGACGGCCATGTACTACATTCAGAAGCAGGGAGGTACACACTCTCCACAGTTGTCTCATCTGGCTCAGAGAATGTGGAAGTGGGCCATTCACAGGAACATCTTCCTCATGGCGGAACACCTCCCAGGCAAGGACAATCAGATGGCGGACCTGCTCAGCAGGCACAGCCACCAAATGCACCAGTGGGAGCTACATCCATCAGTACTCCACCCGTACTTCCAGCAGTGGGGTCATCCAGAGATAGACCTGTTTGCCACAAGGGAAAACGCCAAATGCCAAAGCTTTGCCGCCGGGTTCCCGCACCCACAGTCGCAGGGCAATGCGATATGGATGAACTGGTCAGGCAAATTTGCGTACGCTTTTCCCCCAGCACCTCTAATACCGCTGGTGGCACGCAAGCTGAAGCAACACTCGATGACGCTCATCCTGGTTGCTCCAACGTGGGCACGCCAACCACGGTACACCACGTTTCTAGAACTTTCCGTGGTACCGCATCAAAGGCTGCGCCTCACTCCCAGGCTTTTGACGCAGAGCCATGGCGACATTCAGCACCCAGATCCGCAACAGCTCCACCTGGCGATCTGGCTCCTGAGGTCTTAGAATTTGGCTACCTCAACTTGCCTCCCGACTGCATGGCTATCATACGGGAGGCAAGAAAGCCCACCACCAGAGCATGCTATGCGGCAAAATGGAAGCGGTTTGTCATTTATTGTGCAGACCACAACATCAACCCGCTTGACGCGTCTACGCACAACATCATTTCTAATCTGTTACATCTTTAAAAATTCAATCTGGCATATGCTTCCATTCGGATACATTTATCCGCCATAGTGGCTTATCTCCAAAACAGGCAGCATCTCTCACTTTTCAGAGTGCCTGCCATTAAAGCCTTTCTGGAAGGACTCAAACGAGTCATTCCTCCCCGGACCCCACCAGCTCCTGAATGGAACCTTAATGTGGTCCTCACCCGACTAATGGGTCCACCTTTTGAGCCTCTACATTCATGCGAGATTCAGTTCTTAACATGGAAAGTGGCTTTCCTGATAGCAATTACATCTCTGCGACGAGTTAGTGAACTCCAGGCACTACCTATCCAATAGCCATTCATACAAATTCACTCCAACCGGGTGGTGCTGCGCACTAACCCTAAATTTCTTCCAAAGGTGGTTTCACAGTTCCATATCAATCAGACTATTGAACTGCCTGTGTTCTTCCAAAATCCTGAGTCGGTGGCGGAGAGAATGCTCCACACTCTCGACGTCAAAAGAGCTTTAATGTATTACATTGATAGGACCAAAGATTTTAGGAAGACGAAACAACTCTTTGTTGCCTTTTCAGCACAACACAAAGGCAACCCCATTTCCAAAGCAGGTATAGCCAGGTGGATCGTTAAGTGTATTCAGATTTGCTATCAGAAAGCAAAGCGCACTTTAACAATCCCCCCAAGGGCACACTCCACCCGCAAGTTGGGGGCCTCCATGGCTTTCCTTGGAAATATTCCTTTAGTAGACATTTGTAGAGCAGCCACATGGTCTACCACACACACATTTACAAAACACTACTGTGTAGATGTGCACTCCAAACAGCAGGCAGCTGTAGGGCAGGCTGTTCTAAAAACACTTTTTCGAACTGCTGCAGCTGGCACAGGCGGCCACCGCTAATGGAGGGACTGCTATATATTCTATGCAACAGATATGAATTCAGCAGCCCACATGCCTCGAACCGAATATGCTACTTACCAGTATGCATCTGTTCTTGGCATGTAGGGCTGCTGACATTCATATCGCCCGCCCTCCTCCCCGGCGCCTGTAGCGGCTGCAGCACTTACACTTACTCTTAGCATGGTCATCACTCACAGTGTTACACTCCATCTTTGCCACAATGGCTAAAAACAATCTGGGGATCGAGTCGATGCCCATGCGCACTGTAGTCCAGGGGAGGAGCCACCTATCTCGTGATACTTCGAAGACTCTTCCAGGACAACAATGTGCAATCATCCGGACCCAACACTAGGCGGCAATCTATGCAACAGATATGAATGTCAGCAGCCCTACATGCCAAGAACAGATGCATACTGGTAAGTAGCATATTCGTTTTCTGGCGGCAATTTCACGCTTCCGCCACGATGGCTCCACCTCCCTCTGTTCCTCTAGGATAATACGCCAATTTTTCAAAGGACTATTTCGTAAATTTCCACCAATTCGGCGCCCTCCTCCTGCTTGGCGCCTTAACATTGTTTTAGCACAATTAATGAAAACACCATTTGAGCCAATACATAGAGCTGACCTCAAGTATCTCACCTGGAAGGTTGCTCTTCTCCTTGCATTAACGTCCTCTCGTCGAGTAAGTGACATTCATGCATTTACGATCAATCCACCATTTCTTCAGTTTCAATCAGATTGTGTGTTGCTTCGCACTAACCCTACTTTTCTACCTAAAGTACCTTCAGATTTCCACATCAATGAACCTGTTATTCTGAAGGCTTTCTTTGCTAAGCCACAGTCTCCTGCCGAACAACGCTTGCACTCCTTAGACATTAAACGGTGCTTGAAGTTCTACATCAGCAGAATGGCTCAGTTCCGCAAATCTGACCAACTCTTTGTGGCTTATGGACGTTTTCACAAGGGGCGTCCAGTTACCAAACCTACTATAGCCCGTTGGGTGTCGTCGGCTATTGCTTTCTGCCATCAAAAGGCAGGTAAGCCTCTGCAATCTTCGGTGAGGGCCCATTCTACCAGATCAATGGCGTCCTCTACTGCCTTATTTGCCGGTGTCCCGCTGCATCAGATTTGCAGAGCAGCCACGTGCTCCAGCAGGCACACGTTCACGAAACACTACTGTCTGGGTGCCATGAATGAAGCGGATACCGCAGTAGGACAAGCTGTGCTTCGTAATCTTTTTCAATAAGGTGAGCCTCTCCTCCTCCTCCTTTTGGTTTCCAAGTAATTATTGACTGTTTGATATATATATATGTACTCTATACATATGATTTTCAGTCTCTTTTTATGCTTTGTAACTATGGAAACTTTTCTTTGGTGCTGACTGCTATCTATTCTATATTCAAGCATGTGAATCTATGAAAGACACCCTAATACTGGAGAAGAACAATTGTTACATACCTGTAAACAGATGGTTCTCCAGTATTGGTATCTTACATAGATTAACATGCGACCCTCCCTCCTCCCCTCAGAGGCTCTCTTCTCCTCACAGACTCTTTGGTCACTCTTGTGCTCGAAAATCTGAGGTGCTGAGCTCTGAGGAGAAGGTTCTAGAGGGTTGCTGTCGCCTGATTGGCTGCAGTTTGGACCAACATAATGACAGGGATAGACTGCATATGGTTTTTTCCTTTCCCGTGCATTCCTATGTAGAAATATGTGTAGGCAGGTTATGCCTTTTTTCTGGTACATATTTCAGGTTTTATGTTGTTACATATATATATATAGTATTTTATTGCTATTTTATTTACAGTGGGACTCCCACTCCGACGACAGGGAATATTCAAGCATGTGAATCTATGAAAGACACCAATACTGGAGAACCACCTGTTTACAGGTAAGTAACAATTGTTCATATGCAGCCCAACATAACCCATAGGCTAATAAAGCCATCATTACATATTTTCTGCAGTATGAAAATAAACTATATAAACAATGCAATAAACAGGCATGAGCCTAAAAAGCATTCCATAATCAGCAAAAAACCTTTTATTTTCATCAAAGAATTTGTAATAAAAGGCAGTTAGCCTAAGAGGCTGCATACAGAAAAACTATCCCTGTACAGAAAATCAGACTGACACCTCGCCTTTAATGCCTCAGAGAATCTGAACACTTTGACTTTAAGGCCTCCAGGGGAACTCTGTTCCCATCATGCACCACAGGTGACAGTTAGGTCAGTTCTTTTTTCCGGCTTGTTCTGTGAGGAACCTGAAACTTGAGCTCGGCTGAATTTGACTGTTGTCAGTCAGAATTTGTTTTTTTCCTGTCTTTTTTGACAGTATTAGTTATTGGTGGTGTTTTTCTACCTTTTCTGACTATATCTTCAAAACAATTTTAGTCAGTTATGCCACCTTTATTCTATAAGTGTCCTTCCTGTGGGAAGAAGATGTCCAAAACAGATCCTCATTCTGTTTGTGTGGTTTGTCTGCCTTACACACTTGATGTGGAAAAATTTTATCATTGCTTCAAGCTTTCCAGCAGTACTTTGAAGGAAAGAGAAAAGATTCGGCTTTTGGAGCTTATGGAGAGAGAAGGGCGTCGTGAAAAGGGGGCAAGGAGTGTATTGTCATCTGGAAGGCCCTCTTCTCAGTCAAAACGTCGAAGATCTGCTTCTCCTGAAGGTAAAAGCAAGAAAAAACGACATCAGGAGGCGTCGAAGTCGAAGAAAGTAAGTGCGGCGTCGAAACCTAGATCGCCGTCGACGTCGAGACCAGGGAAAACTGCATCGACGCCGAAGACATCGCCGGTGAGGCATGAGTCGGCGTCGAAGCGGAGATCGAGGTCGCCGTCGAGAAGCTTGTCGACGTCGAGACATCTGGTGTCGGTTGCTGTGAGGACGATGTCGAGAGCAACGCGTTCGACGTCGAGAGAGAGAGTGCTGTCGACGTCGAGAGGAAGAGTGAGGTCGACGTTGAGAGAAAAATTCAGATCGACGTCGAGAGATGAAGGTACGACGTCGAGACCGGAGAAGAGAAGACGATCCAGGTCACCGTCAAGGCATGGTTTGACGTCGAGGCATGCCTCGGGCTCGAGGCTTGAGAAGGCCGGTCGGCGTCGAGAAAATGTTCGACGTCGAGGAAGTCGACGTTGAGGTCTCCGCCACCTGTCTCACGGTCGGCGTCGAGGCATTCTGGATCAGCCTCTCGGACCTCTCATAGGTTTTTGTCGAGGTCTGAGTCGACGTCAAGGGTATTGGTTGACCCTCCAAGGCCTGCGTCACACAGCCTGCAGTCAAGGGCATCTGTGGACAGATCTCCAGTGGTCGGAGCCTCTCCACACCAAGATTCTTCAGTGGTGGCACATTCTGACTCGATGTCAAGGAAGTCAGCGTCAAGAGAAAGACAGTTGGTTCCCAGAGAGGTGCAGACTCCAGCTTCTGGCTCTCCGCATTCTATTCGGAGTTCTTCCTCATCTGCTTCTTCCTCTTCAATGGGAATACAGATTGTGCAGGTTTACCCGGAGGGGAAACCGGTGCGTAAAACACCACCTGTACGCATGTCTCCAAGATGGCTAGCGAGCATCCGTCATTGGAAGATGCAACCAAGGCCTCATCAAAGACCACTTGCTATGGAGGCTTTGAGACCACCGGCTGGTGGGTCTCCAAGGAGATCCAGATCTCCAGTGCGAAGGCGTTCACGCTCTAGGGAGCGCAGTAGACATCGGTCTACTACCCCTGAGAGAAGACATAGATCTCCTGCTTCTTCCTCTCCAACAAGGTCTTCTTACAGAGACTATTCGCCCACGATCCCATCAATCCCACCCTCTAGGGTTTTGCCTGTGGATGATTTAGGAACCTTCAATGAGGTGTTGTGTCGTGGGGCTAGCAAATTCAACATTACTATGACAGTGCCTCAGGTGAAGTTGTCTGTCATATTTGAGACTTTACATCATAAGTCCTCTGCTAGGCCTCTTCTTCCACTGGTGCCCGGTTTGTTGGAGCCGGCAATGAAGACATTATTGACGCCAGCGACAGTGGGATCGGGGCCCTCAAGAATTGCGAAAAAATATAGGGCACCTGATCAAGACCCCCTGTTCCTGCGCACAGATCCGCCACCAGATTCTCTTATAGTGGCGGCAGCCAGGAAGGCCCATTCGGCTACATCTGTTTCATCTGCTCCACTGTAGAAAGACAGTAAAAATATGGATTCCTTGGGCCGAAGGATGTGTAACACAGCTGGTTCTGTCATGAGAGTGGCCAGTGCTGCCGCTTTGCTGGGTCGCTATGATCCCCTGTTATGGGACTCTATGGCGAGGTTTGCGGAGAAACATCCAAAGGAAGATCAGAAAGATTTCCTGGAGATTGTTGGAGAAGGTGGGTTGGTGGCAAATCAAAGTATAAGTGTGGCTGCGGATTCGGCGGATCTTGCAGCGCACGGTTATGCCCACGGCATATGCTCCAGAAGGTCGGCTTGGCTGCGTCTCACGGGTCTTAAGCCAGATGCCTAAAGGAAAATAGTTAACCTACTCTTCAACGGGTCGACATTATTTGGATCTCATGCGGATGTCGAGATGGCCAAGATGAAGTCGGAACTGGACACTCTGAAGGCAGTGGCCCTGGAGAAGAAGAAAGACTTCCGCCGTCGTAATTTTCTTCCTTACTACAAGAGGTCGTTTCAGCAACGTGGGCAAACGTTGAATTGGTCTTCCCAAAATCAAGGCCAGAACCAACAGAGGTCTCAGTTTCAGCAGCGCAGACCTTGGCGATGCAGGGGAGGAAACAGACAACATTCCTCTGCTGCAAAACAGCCTCAGAAGCAATGAGAAGAAACTTCCTCCACAGCCGTGGTCCACTCCGGTGGGAGGAAGCATTGCGTCATACTTGGACGAGTGGAGAAGATTAACAAAGGACAGGTGGGTCATCGGCATTATCCAAAATGGCTACCTCCTCAAATTCAAGAAACCTCCTCCCGTTATCAGTCCGAAGACAATGTTTCATCACAATCTAAAGCTTTTGCAAAAAGAAGCAACCATCCTTCTGTGCAAGAAAGCCATAGAGAAAGTTCCTCGTCCACAGCGAAACCAAGGTCTGTACTCCTGTTTTTTCCTGGTGAGAAAGAAAGGTCCCAAAGGTCCCAAAGCAGAATTCAGGCCCATACTGGATCTGAACCTGTTGAACAGATTCATTCGAAAGGAGAAGTTTCGAATGTTAGCGCTCCATCAAATATTCTCCCAGTTGCATTAGGGGGACTGGATGTGTTCCATCGACCTGAAGGATGCATATTTTCATGTTCCAATCTCCAAAAGGCATCGCAAATTTCTCAGGTTTCAAGTGTCTGTTCATCACTACCAGTATGCAGTACTTCCATTCGGACTAAAGTCAGCTCCCCGAACGTTTTCCAAGTGTATGGCGGTGGTTGCTGCCTTCCTTCGGAAACAGAGAATTTTCATTTATCCTTACTTGGACGACTGGCTCCTAAAAAGTTCGTCCCCATCTCTGTTGGAAGATCATCTGTCCATATGCCTTCATCTCATGCACAAGTTGGGTCTCCAGGTCAATTAAAAAAAATCGATTATGAACTCGACTCAGCGGATCCACTACCTGGGAGCTCTTCTGGACACAGAAAAAAAGAACGTGTGTCCTTCGGAGGAGAGGTGGTTATCAATCAGGTCAAAGTGTCAACTTCTTCGTCAATCCACTTATCCGACAGTTTGTCAAGTATCTTCTCTTCTGGGATCCACGGCATCGTGCATCTTCATAGTTCCAAACGCAAGATTGCACATGCGTCCTCTGCAACAGTGTCTAGAGGATCAGTGGAGACAGAGGACAGGGTGCTGGGAGGACCGAATTCTTCTTCATCAGTCCGCCAAGGACTCCATCAGGTGGTGGATGAAGAGATCACACTTGATGAATGAGAGGAGTTCCGTTTCATCAAGATCCTCCTGTTCAAACTCTGATCACAGACGCTTCACTCCAGGGTTGGGGTGCTCATATGGGCCCTCTGCAAGTACAAGGGCTATGGTCTGACTCCGAGAAGGGCTATCACATCAACCTGCTGGAGCTACGGTTATTCTAGCCCTCAAGACCCTGTTTCCATCATTCCAGTCTCGGTCCCTCCTGGTGCAAACAGACAATACAACTACAATGTATTATTTAAACAAGCAGGGGGGTACCCGGTCCAGGACTCTGTCCATAGAAGCCCAGACCATCTGGAATTGGTTACTAGCGAGAGACTTGTCGATAACAGCTGTGCATCTGCCGGGAACCCTCAACTCACAGGTGGATTTCCTAAGCCGAGACTTCGTCGAGGCTCACGATTGGGTTCTCAACAAGGAAGTCACAAACAGTATTTTCCAGGCATGGGGAACACCAGATATCGATCTGTTCGCAGACGCGGAAAACGCAAAATGCCTTGTCTTCGCGTCCAGGTTTCCCCAGAACGGGTCTCAAGGGAATGCCCTTTTGATAGACTGGTGTCGGAACTTACTGTGCGCTTTTCCACCGACCCCATTGATACCATCAGTAATCAACAGGATGTTCAAAACCAACTCCAGAATGATTCTAATTGCCCCCGAGTGGCCACGCCAATGGTGGTTTCCAGATCTCCTTCAATTGTCGGAAGTGCCACACAGGAGTTTCCCGTGTCTCCCGGATCTTCTGTCCAAGCAGAAGGGGAGAGTGTTCCACCCCAATCTGTCCTCCCTACGCCTGGCAGCATGGCTCCTGAAGTCATCCAGTATGGACACTTGCAGCTGAATCCTGACTGTATGTACATCCTTAAGGAGGCAAAGCGGCCTTCTACAAGGAAATCCTATGGATTTAAATGGAAACGATTTTATCTGTGGTGTGAGAGTAATGGTTTTGATCCTATACATGGTCAGGAACAGGTGATTTTGCCTTATCCCTTACATTTACCACGATCTGGTCTTCAATTTAATTCTATTAAAGTCCACCTTGCTGCGATCACAGCCTACAGAAAATCACCTACTCAGACCTCCTTTTTTAGGATGCCTGTAGTGAAGGATTTTCTAGAAGGTTTGAGAAAGGTGTATCCGCCAGTCAGGTCACCTTCTCCACCTTGGGAGCTTAATGTGGTGTTAACTAAGTTAATGAGTGCTCCTTTTGAACCTATACATAAGACTTCCTTGCAACACTTAACTTGGAAGGTAGCGTTCCTGGTAGCCGTTACTTCTGCTCGTAGAGTGAGCGAGATCCAGGCTCTGTGTTGCAAAGAACCGTTCACTGTGTTTCATTCTAATAGACTGGTACTCAGGACGCATCCTGCGTTTCTGCCCAAGGTAGTGTCAGATTTTCATATTAATCAGGCTATAACCTTGCCTACTTTTTTCCCAAATCCTACCGGTCCTGCTGAAAGAGCTCTTCACTCCTTAGAGCTGAAGAGGGTCCTGAAGTTTTACTTGGACAGAACAAAGACTTTGAGACAGTCAGACCGTCTGTTCATTAACTATGGTGCTATTAATACGGGCTCTGCTGCCTCTAAGAGGTCCATTTCTAGATTGGATTGTTTCTTGTATTCTTCTAGCTTATCAGTTGTCAAATAGGTCTTTGTCAGGAAGACCAAAGGCGCATTCTACAAGAGGGAAAGCTTCCACCACAGCTCTCCTTAGAAATGTTTCTATGGCAGAAATCTGTAAGGCAGCTACTTGGCGTTCAGTGCATACTTTTACTCGCCATTATTCTCTTTACTCAGACACACAGGCAGATGCACAAGTTGGGCAAGTATCTCTCAGAAATGTATTTGCTAATTCTAGCTGAGATCTGTGTGTTAAAGCTGTTGTTATTATTTTTTTTGTTTGCCCGCGTCTTGTGGGTATGAACTTGCTACTCTATTCAGTGCTTATGACTATTAATGAGTATCCCCTGGAAGAGAAGGATTAGTTACTTACCTGTAATCCTAGTTCTCTTTCAGGGGTATACTTATTAAAGTCATAAGCACCCTCCCGCCTCCCCGGGCGAGCAGTAGCTTTATGGTTTTTTTAATATAGTAATATTGTATTTCTGGATGCAGATACCTGCTAAGTTTACTGTACCGTACAAAAGAACTGACCTAACTGTCACCTGTGGTGCATGATGGGAACAGAGTTCCCCTGGAGGCCTTAAAGGCAAAGTGATCAGATTCTCTGAGGCCTTAAAGGCGAGGTGTCAGTCTGATTTTCTGTACAGGGATAGTTTTTCTGTATGCAGCCTCTTAGGCTAATTGCCTTTTATTACAAATTCTTTTATGAAAATAAAAAGTTTTTTGCTGATTATGGAATGCTTTTTAGGCTCATGCCTCTTTATTGCATTGTTTATATAGTTTATTTTCATACTGCTGAAAATATATCATGATGGCTTTATTAGCCTATGGGTTATTTTGGGCTGCATATTATTGGTTTATACATATATAATGTGTATAATTTGTTTAGTACTATGTACTATTGTTATATATTTACACATATATATATATTTTATTATGTGTTCCGGGTTCCCGCTCATGGGTGGAGATTATTCAGTGCTTATGACTTTAATGAGTATACCCCTGGAAGAGAACTAGGATTACAGGTAAGTAACTAATCCATCTGCGCACGGGATGAATTTTGCAGCACCGCGGCAAAATCCCAGCCGTGCCAAAGGGGTTAACTCTTATGTACTGCTTGCTATTCTGATTCAAGCATGTGAATCTATAAAAGATACAATACTGGATAAAAAACAAGTTACTTACCTTAACACTGTTGTTCTCCAGTATTGATACCTATTATAGATTAACATGAGGCCCTGCGTCCTCCCCTTCCCTGTTCTCCTTCAATACCTCTATCCTTTTAGAAATTGCACCGTGCTCGAAATCTGATGTATGGTGGCCCTGCAGGGGATGGATACTCTGGGTCTATGATGTGATTGGCTGGAGTATGGATGTTCTTCACTGAGGTTACCTGGTTACCAAATGCTATTACATTTCAAAGGAGATTATGTTTTTAAACCTTGATACTGCTATTTTACTTTTACTGTAGGACTCCCACCATGATGACGGGGAGGATTCAAGCATGTGAATCTATGAAAGATAACAATACTGGAGACCACAGTGTACAAGTAAGTAACTTGTTTTTACCCATTCTCCATTGATATTTGAGTTTGTTAGCATATTTTCCAAAGATCACTACTTTTGTTTTCCTGGCTTGTGCTGTTAATTGATTTTTGTCGTTGTAGATGCTTAGTGCGTCCAGTGCTCTTTGTAGGCCCGTCTCCTTGTGGTCCTTTAAGACCATATCGTCAGTGTACTGTATTAAGAACAGTCTGGTCTGCCCAATTTTAGGTGCTAACAAGTTGGCTTTTGATATTGATTTACCAAGGTCTGTAGTATGTAAGTTAAAAAGTAAAGGCGTCACTATGCAGCCTTGTTTCAGCCCTCGGTCAGTGTACACCTTCTTTGTTGCTGATTTCCAGGTTAGTTTGACGCATACCCAGGTTCTGATGTAGAGGGTAATGATGGCGTTCAGCAGCATGGTTGAGATCCCCCAGTTTTGTAGTTTTTGAGTAAATTCCTATTGGCACAGTCGAACGCCGCAGAGTAGTCTAAGAAGCATGCAAAAAGGGGCGCTGTTTTGCCTGAGCGGACAGGTAAGCTAGCGGTTAGAATGTTATGCAATGTTGATGCTTCTGTCCTGAAGCCAGATTGGTAAACTGGTAGTATTACATCCTCATTAGCCCAGTTTTGTAGATCTTGTAAGAGGAGACTTGCGTAGGCCTTGCCTCGATTTAGGCCCAGATCTCTGTACTGGGGTGAATGTATGACATTGTTCTGCATTCTGTCCATCAACTGTTTTTTTTTGCATTTGTCACCTGAGTGGGAAGGGTATGCCCAGACGTGGGTCCCGTGCTCTTCATGCCACTGGAATCAAGCTATCCAAGCTGAAAAGATGTGAAACCCCGAAACCGGTCCTTGGATGCTTGTTTCCAGTCCAGGGAGGACCTGGCTTGGCAGTTCGGGCTGGACTGTTCCCATGAGGGACAGTGTCAAGACTAATTTGCATATGGCTGGGTTGAAACTGGAACGGCATGGTGAACAAAAAACAATGGATTTAGGCCCAGATCTCTGTACTGGGGTGAATGTATGACATTGTTCTGCATTCTGTCCATCAACTGTTTTTTTTTTTTTTTGCATTTGTCACCCCGAGTGGAAAGGGTATGCCCAGAAGTGGGTCCTGTGCTCTCCATGCCACTGGAATCAAGCTATCCTGGCTGAAGAGGGGTGAAACCCTGTTCCCATGAGGCACAGGGTCCCGTGCTCTCCATGCCACTGGAATCAAGCTATCCTGGCTGAAGAGGGGTGAAACCCCGAAACCGGTCCTGGATGCTTGTTTCCAGTCCAGGAAGGACCTGGCTTGGCAGTTCTGGCTGGACTCTTCCCATGAGGCACAGGGTCAAGACTGATTTGCATATGGCTGGGTTCAAACTGTAACGGCACGGTGAGCAAAAAAACAATGGATTTAGGCACAGATCTCTGTACTGGGGTGAATGTATGACATTGTTCTGCCTTCTGTCAATCAACTGTTTTTTTATTTTTGCATTGATATCCGGAAGGGCTATCATCCTGTAATTTGTTGGATCTCCATTGTTGTCTCTTTTATGCACTGGTTGTAGTAGGGAGCCTTTTCAGGCTTCGGGGATTCTCGGATCAATCACGTAGAACTGGTATAACGGGGTGAGTATAGTTGCCCAGAATTCATGGTCCTCTTTGAATAGGTGTCCAGGTAGGCCCTTGGGCCCCAGGGCTCTGTTGCTTCTGATGTTCTTTAATATTATTAGCAAACGGTTGTGCACATCAAGATGTTTGGTTGTTTCTTCCATGGTTGATTGGTTTGACCCAATTTTTATTCCAGTGACATTGTGCAGGCTGGTGCTTGTAAACGAATGTTGGTAGTGTGGAATGGTGTTGTAAGAAAACTTGCAGTACAGTGTTTTCACATGGTTGATCCATGTGTGACTTAGAACTCCATTTCGCTGGTCGTGGCCCTACCCGAACAGCATGTTGATGTATAGCCAAAATTCAGCTTGTCTACATAGGATTAAAAGGCTGTGGATGTGCAGCCATTGGGACTCTTCTTGTTGCCTTTTGAAGTTCCATATGTTTTTTCTGTGCAAGTTCCTGGCTTTCAGACGATTTTGGAGTGCTGTTTCATCTCTCACACTTTTGTAGTTGCTATTGGCTTGTCTCAGTGCCTTCTTGCTTAGCTGAATTTTTTTTACACCTTAGTTGATATTGGTAGCACACTCTTTCATTGGACTCTGGCCAATGATTTTTTTTTTTTGCCTAGCAGTAGGTGGTACAGCTCTGGCACCAGTTTTGACCATTTCGCGGGTATATTCCCCTCAATGTAATTGATGTTGAGTATTGGCCAATTGTTTTTCCAGGCTACCAGGCTGGATGTATCAATTTTTTCCACTTTAGTTGTCTCAAGAGTGTGTGTATTTCCTCCCCATTAGACGAGCCCAGGGGAGTAATGTGCTGAAGTTTGCAGACAAATAATTGTTAACAGTGGGAGATGATTACTGGTCTGCTGCAGTGTTTTTAGAAATTCTACCACTTGTTTGTGAAGGCAATTGCTCATAAAAATTTGATCAATAGTTGATTTGGATGTTTAATTGTAGCATGGTTGGCGTCTTGTGCCTCTTGTACGGACTTTAGTCTGATCCAGCGGCTTACCAGCAACAAGTAATCCAACACTATATACTCACCTGGGCCCATGCACACATTTCACAACAACCTGGCAAAAACTGTTGGGGTCATGTTTTATGAATTTCTTACCATACCAAGATTAGTTACTTCT
Organism: Lissotriton helveticus; assembly: GCF_964261635.1. Classification (NCBI taxonomy): domain Eukaryota; kingdom Metazoa; phylum Chordata; class Amphibia; order Caudata; family Salamandridae; genus Lissotriton; species Lissotriton helveticus. Next base: position 1,404,476,953 of record NC_136057.1, on the reverse strand, counting down.
GGTTCCTAACGAATCTTTCACTAATCAAAAGGTTATTTCCTCTGATCGATGGACCATTAGTTGAACTAGTTGATGGTGAAATGACATAATTCAACTTACTTACAAATATTAAATGAGCTCAGAGTCGGGAAGTGTTTTAAATCTTTATCTAAGAATAATTTTATGTGAACCACTTACAAAGTACAGAACAGTCTCCGTCTCCTCTTAGGAAGGAAGATTCAATAAATCAATTATCAAATTTATTTACTACGCAATGACTATGCATGGAAAGGAGAGGATAGAGAGAAAAGGACATAGGGACATAAACAGACATATAATTATATTTACCAAGTATGGTGTGAAAATCAACCCCCTGGCCAAGGGGCTAGGAAGGGTCCCCAAGGAAAGATCTGGCGACCATAGGCTTCAGGACAGGAATCAGGACAGGACAGACGACCTCTCTATCACCGACGCTTGCGTAGCACCCCTCTCTGACACTCTCTTCCTCCTCAAGATTCTTCCGCGATCTTCTTCTAAATTAATTAGCTTTAGATATATGGTTCTGCAATTCGATTCCTCTTCAGCATCTCTTGTCACTCTGACAGCATCCCAGTGTCTGCAGCATTCAGTATGGACGACTCATTCTGGCAGCATCCCAGTCTCATGCTCACAACTAGCTAAGAACTACCTCAATTATACCCCACTGTCTTCATGTACCTCCTATGCTTACATATCACTCTTTTCAGTTAGCCCTTTGTTAATAAACCCATCCCCTTAATTCTTTATTCAAACTTTATTTCCCACCCGCATTCACATTATTTTTGCAACATTTATAATAGCTTTCACAGTTTCTGCCATCCTGGTGAACTCTTCAACACTTGGTTCCCAGGCCAGGGTACTCAGTGGCCTTGGCTTGTATTCAAGTTTTTAGTCAACGTTCTGGATTCACTCTCAATAAGCATGCGCAGATGAACATTTCAGTCACATGATTCTGCTTACTTCTGTCATACTCGAGAGGCCCAAATGCGCTCTAGTAATAAAGTCAGAAAGACAGATGTAATTTTCAAGAATACATGGTTTCACTGTATACCACCTATCTATATTCTAACCCCATTTACTTAGTAAATCTTTCCCGCATTAGCATTAGAAAAAAAACTTGTTTTAGTTTTCCGCAAAGCAGATGCCAAGCATGTGAGTTTCAAAGAAGATATCTTGTCCGCAACTGCGCAAGCGCAAGAAATTCCTTCCAAGCGAAAGTACGTCATACTACGGAGATGCAGTAGACGCATGCATACTAAAGGTTTTCAGTTAGCACCCATTTTAGAATCTCACTCAAGTTACTGTAGTGTAGTTCCTATATTCCCAATAGGCTCTGCGCATTGGAATAATATACCCTGCAGCTTAGACGTAGGACTTATGTCGACTAGGTCTCTGCGAATATATTATACTTAATTGTGAGTGCCAGCTAGCTCAGAGGTCACTAGAAACTTTCTCGAATAAACAAGAAGGGATTAGTCTCTGACAACCATATAACATAACAACTTTGTTTTCCCAGAATGAAACGTTTCTCTAGAGTCGCGAAAACAATAGACGGCTATTTCACTCAGTCAGATGTGCATGCTTCCTTTCACCAGAGTTGCTTAGAAATAAAGAGACGAGCGTTTTCAATAAAAGTATTTATTGAACAGTCTTATTTCTTAAGCATAAGAAATGCACTGCTACAATTGAAATGGTAGTTAAGAAGTACAATGCATATAATACGAATAGTATTATAAAATAGTTCTGTAAAAGCATGATATGGTTTCTAAGCCATAAACATAGAATACATAAAATGCATAAAATACATACAATAATAAAAGAGTAGCTAAAAGTACTCAACTGGTGCTTCTAACATACGCCTACCCCGGTGTACCTTGTGAGAAGTTGGCCTGATATATGATGCTCACTAGTTCTAGTGATCACCTTGTATCAGTCCAAACAACCCTTATGGTGATTGGTTGTAAAGTCAACCATATAGACCAGCTATCCTAGTAGCGTGGACAAAAGCAGTCTTTTAGGCTAATCTCTTTTGGCATTTGAAGCCAGCTGTTTTACCATAGTATAACCCCTTGAATATCAAATGAAAGGACACCACACAGGTTGTTATGAAAAATAAACAGTCTATTTATTTATAACAACACCTCTGAACTCTTTATGAGATCAGAGGGCTAAGCACATGACAATACTAAAAAGGAAATACGAGTTTGCACAATATTTACACAAGTGCCTTAGGGGCACGACAAACCATATACTCAAAACAATGGAATGCGAGGAAAGAAAATACTGTAAGGAGATCTAGAGGCTGGAGGATCGGTGGGACTACGCTACAAACTAGGTAAGTAAGGAGCAGGAGGTCCACGGGACTCACGTGCAGAGTGGAAACTCTCATGCGGGATGCGTACCAACGTCTATGGATGCTACAGTTTACAAAGTTACGGATTCCGGACGAACCCGGCTGGATGGAGGGAAAACAACAGTGGACCTGGACACTAGGATAGTGGACACAGACTTCAGGACCTAGAAGCTTTAGTTACCTAACCCACAGGCTGCGGGTGCATAGGGCTGAAGTAGTGTCGGGTTTGCTGCGTTGATCCCGGTGATGCCTGAAACAAGAAGTTGCTGGCAGGCAGCCAGATGGAGGAGTCCGGTGGTTCCAAGGATGGAACTAGGAAGAAGGAAGTCCTGAAAGGGAAGGGGACAGAGTCTTGGTCACTAGCCAGTGACGGTGCTGGAACCAGGAGGGAACCAGGGACTGTCGCCGCGTCCAGGTGAAGGAAGGGTCGCTTCTCTCTGTAGCTGCGCGGACCAGGAGCTGTTCTTCACGACCAGGCTGAAGGCACGAGCTGTCCCACGTAGTCTGCTGCTGTTGGCGGTGTCGGATCGTCGATCTGGACAACAGGCCTTGGCTAATGCAAGCCACGCAGTGGAACAAAGATGGCGTCTTGAGTGGACCAGGAGGGTCCGGGTGCTCCTCTTTTACAAGGAAGCAAGGGCCAGTCTGGGGGACCAGACCAGCAGTGTTGAAATCTTCGGGTCGTCGTCTCAGAGGGCACAAGCCAGCCGGCAAGTGACCAGACAACAGGAAGTGCAGCAACCAGGCAAAAGGGGCCCCACGCAGATCACGGGGATGCTGGGGGGCTGGTCTTTGGTGCAGGTGCTGCGTCGGTCTGGGGCTTCTCAGTCCCCAATGCACTCACTTGAGGAACCCTCAGGGGTCGTGCAGGAAGCGCTGTGCAGGTTTCTTCAAGATGGCCGTCTCCACGTTGCTCGTCGCACCCACGGGTCCCAGCTGTGCTGTGGATGTGGGTAGAGGTCAGAGAGGTCTGGAGATCCGGGTCTTGTCGAGCTGGGTCGTCGGATTCCGGGATGGAAGGACTCTGCAGCAAACCGCACAGGAGCTTGATGGTGCCTGCGAAGCAGGATGGTCACTCCCTGACCATAGGGGAGATTCTTCAGTCTTCTGATGTTCAGGAGGTCGAAGGTCAAGAGTTTCTTCGTGGAAGGTTGTCAAGATTAATCTAACTTGGAATGGGACCAGCTCCTACCTTTATCCGGCTAAAGGGGGCTGCACTACGACTAGGTCCCTCCCCTGGGTGGGACCAGGAAGGGGGGTGGCTACACCCCCTTTCCTTTGTCCAGTTTCCCGCCAGAGCTGGGGCTGGAGTGCCCCAGCAACTGGTTGGAACCGGTGTATGCACAGGGCACCTTGTGTGCCCCAGGCATGTCTCATTCCTTTCAGCCTAAGCCTACCCAATACACAAAATCCTGTCTGGGGTGGCGCTAGCACCTCCCAAGACAGGAAACCCTTTGTCCAAGCCACCCTCGCTGGAAGGACTCCCAGCAGCAGGAGGTCAGACTTGTGTCTGTGGTGGCAGCATCCATTTTGTGATGCTGAGGCTTGAGTTAACTTTAACCCGGGTTTACAGTTACATACATGTCGTGTCCCTCTAGAAGGGTGGAATGCTAACCCCGTCACCAGAATTGGCGAGGGGTTAGTATTCCAATTCGTATGACACCTTACTCGACATGTTTTGATAATGCTATGCCAAAGTTAGCATTTAACCGCGAGGATTATAATGCACTTAAGAGTATATGGTATAGCGTTATCATGGAACAGCTATTAGGACTTGGTTCCGCAAGCTGCAAATGGGCTCAGCTCATGCCAGAGCACCATCTCACATAAATCCAAGCACTCTGCCTTCAGGATTGATAAGGCCTGCCATAGGAGTGACTGATAGGAATATATGTGTCCATTTTAGGGTTAGATATAGGAGTACTATATCTAAAGCAAAGGGTGTTTACACCACCTTGCCCCAGCTGTCGTGCAGCCAGTTGTGTCAGATTTGGGTGGCCAGCCAGGGGTGGCATAATACATGCTGCAGCCCCTGGTAGGCCCTGGGTACACCTATGCCCTGGATACCCAAGGTATACTGTACATGGACTGATAAGGTGGTCCAGTACCAATTGGTAAATGCACCTAAGGTACATGCTTGTCAATTTAGAGAGAGAACAGCTAGGCTGTGGGTCTGATTAGCAGGCCCACAGCCAGGGAAAGTCGTAAACCAGTGAAGCAAAAAGCAAAAATCTGGGGTGGCCATGGGATTGCAGACCCCACTCTCCTACATACCTAACATAAGCCTAGTGCAAGGGAAGAAGTAAGTGAGTAGTAGTTTAAGTTTTAGTATTTCTCTGCCAAGAATCTGTTCAAGAATTCTCTAGGGATCTAATCAGCTCCGTACCTTAGTTTTAGGATGATAGAGGGCTGGTATCTCTCTCTCGGGACACGATCCCCCAGCAACCCGCAAGGGCAGCCTGGAAACACCGGTGCTGGATTTCTCGGCAGGAGAAATGACAGAGTCTCTCAGTGCGTCAGTTGGAGGGTCGGCTTCCTTCAGCACTTGCAGCAGCAGGGCGTCGGGCAAGTAGTTAGTCGATCTGCTCCTGAACCACCGTGTGTTTGACTGGGCAAATGTAGGCATATTTATACCCCTGAAGGTGCCGAGTCTGACGTAAGATTGGACATAATATCGTCACTAGTGCCTCAGTTCCTTGAAAACTCCCGGATTTCTTGGATAAATTAGTGTTCAAGCAGGGGGAAGTTCCTGACTGCTGAAGGCTGGTTTTACCACAAAATCAATGTGGATTCTCGGAGTTTAGTGGAAGTAGCCATGCCATATTAGGGCTGCGCAGGCTTTAACTAAATAAAGCAATGATTCTTTATGCCTATATAAGGACTGGGTGAATTATACCTATATATGGGCATGATTCGGGAACAATTACACTAGGGTCCTAGATTCCCACAGAACATTACTTGTTAGTAAAACACGTAGGCAAGCTTCTCCAGTATTAGGGTGTCTTTCATAGATGCACATGCTTGAATATTCCCTGTTGTCGGAGTGGGAGTCCCACGGTAAATAAAATAGCAATAACATACTAATAATATGTATATGTAAAACATAACACATGAAATACACATTAGAAAAAATGCAGTACATGCCTAGACATAATTCCACATAGGAATACATGAAGAGAGAAAAAACACTTGTAGTCGATTCCTGTCATTATGTTGGTCCAAACTGTAGCCAATCAGGCGCCAGCAGCCCTCTAGAACCTTCTCCTCAGAGCTCAGAACCTCAGATTTTCTACCGCACGTCGTGTGAAAGAGAGTCTCCCTGAGCTCTGCTCAGTTTTCTCTACTTCAGGTTTTTCCTGTGTTTTCAGCATGTCTTCAAGTAAGAAGTCTCTTTTTAGACCTTGTTCTTCTTGTGGAAAGCCACGCCTTTATTCAGAAGATCCTCACAGTAAGTGTATTTACTGTCTTTACCCCGACCATGATGTGGGTAAATGTAAGTTCTGTAGAACTTTTTCTACAAAGACTCTAAAGGACAGGGAAGGCCATCTCCTACTGTGGCTTCAGAGTCTTAAGGACAAGGATAATGTACTTTTCGATACCGAAAGTCTAATTTCTGGTCGTTCCCAAGCAGCTTCTAAACGTAGTAGTGTGCAGGAGTTGCCCTCTACATTCATTAAGAAGAAGAAGATATCTCTCTCTATGGCCCCTGCGGTGTCTTCACCTCTACCTACTACTTCCACGCCCACGAGACCTGGCTCTCAGGTGTCTGCTGCATCTTCCACTCATGTCTCTGTGAAAAAACATGTTTCATCGTCGACGGGAGCGTCGACGGTCGTCCCGACGGCGAGATCTGCCGTCTCCGGCTCGTCGACGGCGACAGTGACAATGACGTCTGCTTCAGGATCGTCGACGACTGTTTCGACGACGTCATCGTTGTTGACGAAGGTAACCCTCAGTTTCAAGACTGTGCCGTCTGTCATTCCGATTGCTTCGTCGTCGTCGCAGAAAACTCCACCGTCGACGACCAAATCATCGTCGACGAAGAGTGTTAAGAAACCAGCTTTGTCGACGGCCTCATCGACGAGCACTCCGTAGATGACCGCCCCGTCGACGAAGAAGAAGTCATCTTCGTCGTCGACTCCGTCGACGGCGCCATTGCCGTCGACGACGGAACCGTCGACGACGGATTCTTCCAGTGTGGTTCCATCAACTCCATTGTCGTCGTCAGCTCCATCGACGACTTCTTCCGCGTTTGCCTCTCTGCCTTTGCTGCCACTGTCGTCCACTGGGTCTGCCACTGTCGACCCACTTCACCAGCGCCGCAAAGTGCCTATTGACCAGATTTCTATCACCAGTGATCCACAGCCTCCCTCGCCCTTGTTTGCCACGGACTCAGAGCAGGACTCGGAGGAAGATGTACACGAGTCTTTTAGAGCGGCACGTAGTCCATCTGATTTGGTCATCAAGTGCCAGGATTATAGCAATGATGATGAGGAGCAAAATCTCCAACAGGAGGAAACGCCTGTTCAAGTTCCTACTGCACTGTGCCTTTGTCGCTCATCTCTAATCTCCATATGTTGGACGACTATAATAGGCGTTTCCCACCATCTCCACAGGTGCCTGCGGTTCCTTCTATTCTGACGCCTGTTGCAGTACCTGCTTCGGCTCCTCTGTCGCCTCTGCCAACTTCTGCTCCTCAAATACAAACGTCAGTTCGGATACACACAACTGTGTATGCCGACGATGAAGATGAGATTCCTCCAGACCGCGAAGATGGTGAGGTTCGAGATGATGATGAGGATATGGCGGAGTGGGATGACTATCAAGTTCAGACACCGTCCCCCTCTCCGGTAACGCCAGGAGATTCTCCTCCTGTGGACATTGCGAGTTTCCAACAGCGCATAGATAGGGCGGCTCAACGCTTCAAGTTACCAAGAGTCCAGAGGGAGGAGGATTGCTTCCTCTATGATTTTAAAAATCAACCATTCAAACAAGTCCATACTGTTCCCATTATTGACTTTATCTGGACTGAAGGGGTGAAGTTGATACAGACCCCAAAATCACTACCGGCACAGATGCCCCGATTGGAAAAGAAATATAAGGCGCCTGCTGGCACTCCAGCGTGCCTCATTGGACAGCCGAAACCGGATTCGGTGGTTACGCAGGCAGCTCAGCGCCGTTCTCGGAACCCTGCGTCTACTGTTACTGCCCCACCATATCGTGATGGTCGTCGCCTGGATGCTATAGGCCGCAAGTTTTCCACGATGGCCTCCACCACAGTGAGAGCGGCCAATGCTTTGGCTATTTTGGGGTGTTACGACCGCCAGATGTGGGCAGACAGGTCTGCTTTTGTGGCTTTGGTTCCAGACGCTTCAAAGGCGGAAGCCTTGCAACTTCTCCAAGAAGGAGAGAGAACATCGGAGGAGATTATTGACTGTGCCGTTGATATTGCCTGTACTGGTTTCCGGTAGCTCGCTGGAGCGGCTGTTCTACGCAGGCAAGGTTGGTTGCGTTCCACATCCTTTCGCCAAGAGGTGCAGGCAAAGATCCTGGATATGCCGTATGACGGCGAGTCACTTTTTGGAGCACATGTTGATGAGGCATTACAATCCATCAAAAAAGACACTGACACGGCTCGATCTTTAGGAACATTACAATTTCGGAAACAGCCCTTTCGGGGTGCACGCGGACGCGGCACCTCTTCTACTTTTCGAGGAGGAAGCAATCAATATCACTCCTACAACCAAGGCAACCAACGCTACTCCAATAACCAGCAACAGTCTTCCCGTCAGCAGTCTTCTAAGACCTATAGGGGGAAATATTCTTACAGAGGATCTGCTCCCAACAGACAATGACTTGCCTTTATCCCAAAGAGTTGGAGGTCGAATCTCCTTGTTCTGTTCTCAATGGTCCTCCATCCCTTCGGACCGTTGGGTTCTGGACATTGTAGAGAAGGGCCATGCTGTAGAGTTCATCAAACTTCCTCCTCCAACTCCACCTTCTGGCCCATCACCAGCCGACATCAAGGAACTCTTCCATCAAGTTCGCCTTATGACACAGAAGGGTGCCGTCGAAGTGGTGCCCAAGTCTCAAAGGTGGAAGGGATTTTATTCCCGTTTTTTCCTTATCAAGAAGACAGGGGATTGGCGGCCGATATTGGACTTGCGAGCACTCAACAAGTATCTCAAGTGCCAATCCTTCCGCATGCTAACGCTGGTGGAGATCTTACGCTTACTCTCAATGGGAGATTTCATGGCAACCATCGACCTCCAGAACGCCTACTTCCATGTCCCTATTCTTCCGCGACATCGGAAGTACTTGCGTTTCCGCATGGGACGGAGGGACTTCCAGTTCAGAGTACTACCTTTCGGCCTACGCTCAGCCCCTCGCGTCTTTACGAAGGTGTTAGCTCCTGTGGTAGCTTATCTGCGTCTTCAGGGTGTCCAAATTTTTCCATACCTGGACGACTGTCTCCTAAAATCACAGTCTCGCACGCAGCTGCTTCAGGACACACGCCTTTGTCAGGAGGTATTTCGCTCCCTCGGACTTTCCATCAACACCTCAAAGTCACAATTACATCCAGCTCCCTGCAAGAATTTTCTAGAGGCCACGTTGGATACAACTCTTGCAAAAACATTTGTGTCTCATGAGCGTCAGCAAAAGATTCTTCAATTAGTGTCTCTTCTACGGACAAAACAGTCCGTTTCAGTCTGACTCTTAAAGTAATTTCTAGGGATCATGCATTGCACTGATCCCAAATTGCAGACTACGGACACGCCCCATTCAAGAAGAATTGGATGGACAGTGGCGTCAGGTCACCGGCTCCGTCAACGACATAATCTGTGTCATCGCTCGCATGAGAGCGGCTCTTAAATGGTGGGCACAGCCATCCAATCTTTCGGCAGGGACTTCGTTGCTTTCCATCACTCCGGAACTTACTCTAACAACGGATGCCTCGTTGGAAGGATGGGGTGCACACCTTCAAGGCCTGTCCATAAAGGGCAAGTGGACTCTGCCTCAGAGAGCCTGGCACATCAACAGGCTGGAGTTGATGGCCATTTTTCTAGCGCTCAAATCATTCCATCTATTGATCCAAGGGGAGTCAGTCCTTATTCAGACCGACAACACAACCAGCATGCATTATATAAACAAGCAGGGCAGAACAAAATCTCCAATCTTGTCTCAACGGGCACAATCGATCTTGGACCGGGCTCTAAGTCACCACGTCACTCTCACCGCAGTTCATCTTCCAGGTTTCTCAAACATCCTAGTGGATTCCTTCAGCAGGTCCACGTCATCGACCCACGAGTGGGAGTTACATCAACCAACACTCGAGTTGATTTTTCGGCGATGGGGTCGTCCGTCGCTGGATCTCTTTGCCACACCAGAGAACCGGAAATGCCCATCTTACGCAAGCTGGCATCCCCACCGAGGGTCACAGGGAAATGCCCTTCTGATGAATTGGTGCAATCTGTTTGCTTACGCTTTTCCTCCAATCCCTCTGGTGCCTCGAGTATTGTGGAAGATGCGGAGACAGCCTTGCCACATTCTTCTGATCGCTCCCAGATGGCCTCGTCAGGCATGGTTCTCGGAGCTGCTTCTATCCCAGTGAGAGCCCATCCTCATCACAGGGAAATGCCCTTTTGATGAATTGGTGCAATCTGTTTGCTTACGCTTTTCCTCCAATCCCTCTGGTGCTTCGAGTATTGTGGAAGATGCGGAGACAGCCTTGCCACATTCTTCTGATCGCTCCCAGATGGCCTCGTCAGGCATGGTTCTCGGAGCTGCTTCTATCCAAGTGCGAGCCCATCCTCGGGTGGACCTCCTCACGATGGACAAGGGCCAGATTTGCCATGCGGACCCCTCCTCTCTGAATTTGTCAGACTGGAACCTGAGCACCTTGAATTTGCCCATCTAGCCATCCCGCCAGACTGTAGAGACATTCTTGCGCAGGCCAGAGCTCCGTCAACTGTGAAAACCTACAAGATTAAATGGAAGAGATTCTGCCATTGGTGCGCAGCTGCTGGTGTCCATCCCATTCGCTCCACGCCTGCGCAGCTCCTCCCGTTCTTTTTGCAACTGGCTCAGTCCGGACTTTCACATTCAACTTTGAAAGTTTTTCTGGCGGCAATTTCCCGCTTCCGCCAGGATGGCTCCACCTCACTCTGTTCTTCCAGGATAATACGTCAATTCTTCAAGGGATTGTTCCGCAAATTCCCACCGGTTCGGCGCCCTCCTCCTACTTGGTGCCTTAACATCGTGTTAGCACAACTAATGAAGGCACCATTCGTACCTATAATAATAATAATAATAGGTCCATTTATAAAGCGCTATGGTTACACTAATGCCAGTGTGTCTCCGCGCTACGGTAAAATCAGCCAAAACAGAAACAGAACCCTAGCCACTTTACTTATTCCTGAGGAAAGAGGAATGTTTTTAATTTTTTCCTAAAACATCTCTCTTGGGTCTCCATCCGGAGCTCCACAGGGAGGGCATTCCATTGCTTTGCCGCTAGAAGACGGAAGGACCGGCCACCCATCCTGGCTCTTTTAATAGCCGGAACACGTACCAGGCCCACCCCACCCGACCTCAGCTGATGCGAGGGAATGTGTGGGGACACAAGTTCTACTAGGTACCCAGGGGCTTTTCCCTGCAGAATCCGGTGGCAGACGCAGAGTGCTTTAAAGATGATTCTTTCTTTAATCGGGAGCCAGTGAAGCGCCGCCCGGGCTGCCGTGGCAGATGACCTTCTTGGTCGCCTCAAAATGAGGCGGGCGGCTGCATTCTGCACTCCCTGCATTCGTAGCAAGCATCTGGTTGGAGTGCCTAGGTACAGAATGTTGCCATAGTCTAGGCGTGAGGTCACCAGTGCATGGACAAGCGTCTTTCTGGCCACCATTGGTAGTAGGTCCAAGGTTTTACGCAGGACCTTCAAGATTCCAGTCAAAATTGGCTTTATTTCGATATAAAAATATCTTAAAAAGCAGTACATACCCATTACAGCAAGAATAAAAAGATAAAAGCCTGGCCATAAAATAAAATCATACAGAATACAATACAAATGGCGGCAATAAATTACCTAAAATGGTCTTACAAGATTACCTAAATGAAACAATGTGCATAAGCCTTTTTGACCTAATCAGCCATGCCCAGCTTAAAAACTTCACTAAACCACATACAAACAGGGGTCGTGTATCAGACTTTAAGATTCACAAAGCCACACTGTAATGTCTGGTGCCCAGCTCTTTACACAAGGGTTTTAACCACCTGTTGCGAGGAGCTTTATAGGCAGGGCATTCAAACAAAAGGTGGGGGACCGACTCGGTCCTAAGAGGACAAAAAGGGCAGGAAGATACAGTTTGTGCCGGGATCTTCCAGCGTGCAGTCAGTTCCCCCAGAGTGAGCATGCCTGCTCTAAATTTAAAATATAAGGCCCTATCTCTGGGTATTAAAATGATGTCAAGATAAGGTTCCCGGAGGGCTACATCCTTCACTATTAAAAATTCTCTGGCGGATTTGCATAAATTGGGGTCGGTGTTTCTCCTACTCGTTACCCAATTCCAATACACTCTTTTCAGGACTGACTTGGGTGGGGCGGACCTAGAGGACCAAGCCTCTCCAAGACCCAATTCACCTAGCAAATGTTTTACATCCATTAACCACCTTATTTTTGACCAGCCAGACATAGATAATACTTCCTTCAACCCCTCTGCATAGCTGCCCAATTCAGGGACCCTCCATATGTGGGCCCAGAGAAGAAGGGGTCTCAGTCTAGCCTGGTCTTTGATGGAACGACAACCCATGTCCAAGAGCAATGGAAGAGTGGGGGTACTATTTGGGAAAAAAAATAAATTAGATCAACTAGAGAGGGAGGGAAGAGAAAGACCACTCTCAGTCCCCCGGGTAATAATCTCAAACAACAAGAGAGTGTCGTTACGTCAGAATAAGGTTAAGCACAGTGTTTTGAGAAGGGTGCAATCAACCTAAAAGTTCGCAGTGGAGGTCAATTAGGGATTTGTTTCAGGAAGCCCTCACTCACCACCCTGGGTGGTGACATGCTTCATCATCGGGCCCACCAGGAGAAGCCTAATGCTTCCCTGGTGTGCTACAACGCCAGATTACTGCGGAGCAGGTTTTTCGTGACAGTGGTGTGAAAAGTGAATTAAAAAATGCCTGTGAGCAGTACCAGACAAAAACACTTTTATTCTGTGGTCAGCCGGGCATTAGTTAAAATATATGTGTCGGGAAATTTACCAACTAATGTGTTGGGTATTTCCACTTAGAGTAGGGTCGACATGTTTCTGCCCATTTATGGGTAGATTTTACTGGGCTTTCATCAGGACCATGTAGCAGTGTACCTCGGTGGTGTAGGCGCGCTAAGGCCCACCCTTACCAGAGAACGTGAAAGTTAAAATTGGGTGTAAAATAAGTGCAAAAAAGAACAGACCAGAAAAAGTGAGTGGTCCTTCAGAATCTGAGGAACCTGTGGTTTGTTATTTAAAAGATCCACACTTCATGGGTCTCGGGAAGGGGGTGGTGGCGACACTGGCACACCGCCCGCAACGCCAAACACCCGCTCGACACCTAGCGATTCCTGCTACCGGACCCCGTGGTACTATTGGGGAGGCACATCAAATCCTTCAGAAATGTATTTTCTGAGCAGGATAGCTGGTCTATATTCTGGGCTCCCCAGAGCTCTGCCCCGTATAGCGCCGCACTAACGCCTCTTGCCATATAAATATCTAACACCGGGGCGATAGGTTTTAGGGTAGATGACCTCTGTTCCTTAAGAAGAGCCCCCACCACCCTTTTATGACTTAATAGCATTTTATAGAGGTGGCTGTTCCATCTCATGGTGTCGGAGAAGCGGATACCTAGGTAGTCAAACTCCTTGACTCTATCCAGGGTTACCATATTCAAAGCTGGTGGCCGACCCAGGAGGGTTCAGGACCAAATATTTTGTTTTTTCAGTGTTGATTTTTAGGCCCCTAGTCTCACAAAAAGATTGAAAACTATCAAGGAGGGTCTGCAGACCAGCCGGGGATTTGGTATCGTCTGCAAATAATAGAGTGGGTATTCTCCTCCCTGCCAGGGATGGTGCATCAGCAGGATGTTTTAAAAGGTGCTCCACCACCCCGTTCACATATAATGAGAATAGGGTGGGGGCAAGAACGCACCCCTGGCGAACTCCTCTATTTACTGTTATTCGGGGGGTCTTTTGGCCCTGGTTGCCCCACCGCACCTGCGCAAAATTCTCAGCGTGGAGCTTTATTATTAATAACAGTAGATACGGAGGCATTCCCAAATCAAACAATACCCTCCATAGGCGCCCCCGGGGCACTAGGTCAAAGTCAGTCTGTAAATAGATAAACGCGAGATACAGACAGCTTTTTCCCAGTACGACCACCTTCCAATATAACATCAGCAGTCGAAACGACTGCTCAATGGTCCCCACACCTGACCTAAAGCCTGCTTGGAAGTCAGACAAGATACTGTTTTCTTCTGCCCACTCGAGCGCCCTCCCCAGGACTACCTTCCCAGCAACTTTCTGTGACGAATCAATTAGGCTTATGGGCCGGTAGTTTTCTGGGTCGTCCCGTCCCCCTTTTTTAAAAATTGGGACGACCACAGCACCCATCCAGGATTCTGGCTGAGTGGCACCATAGTAAGTTGCATTAAGCAATGAGGCAATAAGAATCCTCCATTCCGACAGATTGAAGCGGAGCAAATCTCCCGGTAGACCATCCGGTCCTGCAGCTTTATTGGGTACAAGAGATTTGATGGCATTCTCCACTTCCTTAACAGTAAATGCTATACCCTCCCTCAGCCCTGGGGGGCCTAATAGTGATAGTTCAAAGGGGCCCAACTCATCTTCCACGATGGTAGTGTAAAGGCGAGAGAAATGCTCAAACCATGACCCCTCAGAGATGTTGCATGTAATGAGTGAGTCAGTAGGCCTATTCTTGGATCTCACTAAATCCCAAAAGCCCCTAGAATCCCTCCCTAAACTTGTCGCTTTCATATCACACCAAAACTGATTCTCCCACCCCTTCTTGGCTTCACTAGTAGCAACCCTGTACCTTTTCCTGGCAATACCAATCAGCCCAGTATCCTTGGTTTTGGCTGCGTTAATTAATTCCCTTTTTACCCTCCGACAAGTGTTAGAATACCATCCTGGATTATCCTTGGGACGGCCCCGTTTGCCTACTTTGCCACCTCGAGTGCCTACAATGAAGAGGTCGCCCAAAGTTTTGGTAGTATGGCAAAAAAGAGAAGATACCTCCTTGGTGTTCATACTAATGGACTTCAGCCTGATTACAGTTTTAGACATAAATGACCCTATTTCTAAAACGTTCCCCTCATCAATGGCAACCCTATCCCATTTCAGGCGTCTCCCACAGTTCGAGGGACAGACTTCACCTGTCGACCTCGAAACATGAGGTGCCTGAAGGACTTTGTCCGCTTTCCATAGGGAGGTCAGAGACAGAGTAAGTGGGTTATGGTCACTATCCACAGATGGTAGAACTGCCATGTCCAACAGGTAGGCCCAAAGCTTAAAGTCCAGCAAGATGTAATCAATTCTGGACGAATGGCCAAACCTGTTAAACGTATGAGCACCACAGGGGTCCGAGGCTGTTCTCCCATTTGTCGCCCTTAACCCATACTCCAAAGTGAGGGCATTTAATTGTACCGCCCGTTTAGACCACCTCTTAATTGGAGCTACAGTTAGAGGTGGAATTCCTCTCCTGATGTCCTCATCTAAGGTACCCAAAATGTCATCTGCTGCCAGGGGCTCATAGGAGCAATTAAGGTCACCAGCAAGCAGGATGTAAGCATTAGGGCTGCATGTTCTAATTTCATCCTCGAGGGCCACTAGAGTCGGAGATACCAAACCCCCATTGGGGCCTCTGACATAAATGTTAAAGATCTCTACAGACCGGCCACTATGGGGCCCTCTCACTGAGAGCCTCTGTAAATCAGGAGACTTAGTTTCTATGTGTCTAATCTGACAGCCCAATGAAATGCTAACCCAAATAAGGAGGCCGCCGGATGGGCGACCTCTCCCAGTAGATGAGGCAATAGCAGGCACAAAGTAAGTCGTATACCCGACCTTGTGGCATGGCTCCAGACGCCAGGTATCCTGGAAGATACATATCCCAAAAGACTTGATGAAGGTATTCCACTCTGGTGATTCTAGTTTTCGGTAAAGGCCCGCTATATTCCAACTGACAATCATCAGCTTGTTATCGATTGTCACTTGCACGGCTAGGGGTCGTTCCGTGATCAGACTGGACTCGGAACCAGGTTCCTTTGTTGCACCCTCCGCCGCTACTAGTGCGCTAGTCGCAATTGAACTTGGGCCACCAAGTGCGGCCATATGTGATAAGTCAGATAAGGGAGCAGTATGTGGAAAAGTAAATTTTGCCATGTTCTGTGTCCCTACGTGTTCCCCATCTTATGTTATGTGTGCATGATTAATATGCATATGTATTCCCCATGATCGATTAAAGACGCAATTACAGTTGTGTCCATCTCTAGTATGCCAGTTTCCAGTCCTCGTGAAAGCTACGAATATCAGGCCTATGTAAAGCTACGTTGCCACGTTTCTCAGTGTGCACGTTATTTCATTGTAAAGTCCCCGTTTCTAGGCCTCAAAAGGGCCCGGACATCAGATTCAGCTCCTGTCTTCTGAACCCTCGCTGAGGAGCGATACAGCCCCCACCTGTGTCCCTGACCCTTCACTTACTTCCTGCCTCACAGTGCCCGGCTCGTCCTGGCTCTGCCTGCCAGTCTGCCAAGAGTATGTTATGATTCTAGTTATCAGTCCAGCCCTCCTTCTCTGCATTCCTAAGCTACTGAATCGCATCAATAGTTTCCGTCACAGTCTAGCCTTTACGTCTCCATGTAAGAGAAATACTGTATTAATGGTCATTTAATATTCCCCAACACGTACTACATGTAGAATAATGCATGCACCAGTCTTAGAGTCTGTTAGCCTTTACCCTGATAACTTTTGGATTCTATCAACATGTTCTCTAAACATCAGATACTAGATAGTGTTTAGGTACATGTCGCTCTGACTCTCCAGACTTTCGTCTCTCCTTCTAGCTCAGAAGTTATAGCCCCCAGCTTCTCCCTAGTTACACGTCATTGCCAGCTTGCGCGCACCACTAGGTTAGAGGTCCCGGCTCCTTAGGTAGCCCCCTCCATGTTTCCGCCCCACTTATGACATATTCTGTTACGTTTACATCACATGTCTATGTACACGCCTTCTGTTACACCCACTTTCACCCTTATCTTTCGCGACTGCTACGAACCCCACCCACTGCTACGCCTACTGTATGCACCGTAATGCAATTGTTTTAGTATATATGCTTGTGCACTGTTATTAAAAGTTGCTAGCCATCCCAGATCTTGCCCGTGCAGGTTGTCCTGTTCCTGTCCTTTATGCTGTATTAAACCTGCAAACTCCTACTACCTCGAATCTTGACTCTTATTTATTGAGCTATCTGTTATTATGTCCAGTCAAAAATAGAGGTATTATTTATTTATTTACCACATAATGGCGCCCGAATAGGGACTTGCCCTTTCCCCACGCGCCGGAGAAGCCACGCAAGCCCCCTGATCCTCTGCAGTCGTGACGGAACCATCCTGCGCAGTGGCAGATATTTCTGCTTCAAGTAGTATCCCTCAGGCCCACGGAGGAGACGGAGGTTGCGGTCCAGCATCCAGACGAGGCGGTGGAGGAACGCGGCGAGTCCCGACCAGAGCCCAAGCCGAGAGTCCAAGGTCCGAGGTATCCGGAGGCCCACCCGTAACTGAAGTTCGTCCGTCCGGCGTCGTAGCAGTCCAGTCCAGTCCGAGGCCTTCCGTTCTTGCTGCCCGGTGAGTACCGTTGCTGGGGTAGTATCTAGACAGGGTCAATTGCATTGTCTCTGGTCCGTGGGTTTGGGGTACACAGATCCAACACGAAGTGTCCACTTAGGTGGATGCGGGTCCTGACGTGTCTCTTTAAGAGACCGGTAAGTTTCGTACTGTTTTAGCAGTGCATCTAGTTTCTGTTCTAGTCCGTTCTGTTCTCGAGAAATTCATGTATTTCTGTTCTCAGTATTCCAGGTA
Source organism: Lissotriton helveticus (assembly GCF_964261635.1). Classification (NCBI taxonomy): domain Eukaryota; kingdom Metazoa; phylum Chordata; class Amphibia; order Caudata; family Salamandridae; genus Lissotriton; species Lissotriton helveticus. The sequence goes on along the minus strand of NC_136057.1, from coordinate 1,404,459,462 downwards.
GTAGTTTGTCAGAACTGTTATTTTAAATGTCATTCATGTATTTTAATGTCGTGGTATGAAAGTGGAGTAATTATCGTGTTCATTGTGTATTGTATTGTGTCTAGACTCCAGCCCAGTCAAGCCTTTGTTTTCTAAATTACGTCAGTTAAGAACTAGAAAAGGTCTGTTAGAAGAAGCAGTTCCTGTCCCGCCTAGGGACAGTCCAGGTCACTTTATGTATCAGAAGCATGGCATAAGCGCCATATTATATCTAGATTTATGGGTGGAGTACACCAAGAACTTAGAGGAAAAGTACAGATGGCCCGTATCGGGTACATGGGATGCCGAGTGCATCATGCGAGTAGAAGAAGTATTATGGAAAAAGAAAGCCAGACAGTCACAGAAAGATGCCATCGAGTTATGGCGCAAAGAATCTCATAAAAGAACAGAAAAAGAAATCAGGAAGTCAGAACTAAGTAGGGAATCCGCAGAAAGAGCCCAAGAAAGGGAACTAATCGAGATAGGTGAACGAGTTAAAACCGAACAGTCAGACAGACAGAGGAATGCCCTTATTAAGGGTATGTATCCTCTTCTTGCCGAGGGCTTGCCAAAAGCAACCCCGGAAGCATCCAGTAATCTTCCGCCACCTTTAGTCCCGACCAAGTTACGTCACAAACCGACCGCAGCTGATATTTTTCTCTCGTCCTATTTGGACGACACAGTCCCAGAATATGCAAATCCTGTTCCACCAGCTCCTGTAAATAATGTAAATCCTGCTCCTCCAGTCACCGGGGCACCTTTTGCAGTACCTGCTACGGTACCCCCGGTCCAGCCCGTAGTACAAATTCCCGCCACATCAGTCACTCTGCCAACACGAAGAGTATCAGTCGACGATTCCAGTTTAGGGGCCGCGGGAGGAGGTCCTCCTGGTACCCCGCCGCCAAGTAGACGTTTAGGAGCAGTCGAGTTACATGAACGTGCGTTACAGCGTACGCCTAAATATAAGTCCATTGCAGAAATCAGGCGACTTCTTACTGAATGCTGTTATGATCCAGTCCCAGGCGAGGATAGTATGGTTATATATTCCGTACGTAGAAGGCAGGTGTCCGAGTATTTGGTCACCCTACCGAATATGAAAGAAGATCTAGACAGAATGTATCGTTTCATTCGTACAGGACAAGATCCAGAAAGTATTGTTGAAGTCATGTCTCACAGGAAATCCGAGACCCAGTTTATGCTATTAAAGTTTCTGATCAATTGTTTAATACGGGAACAAGATTCCCCGACTAAAGATCCGACCGAAATGAGAATTCTGACAAAGTGGAGTGATAATATAGCCGAGGGTAAGCACAAGACCCTCAATAGTATAGAGCATATGTACAAGAAAATTCGTAAAGAAATAATAAGGTTACACGAACAACGCAATGAAGCTCTAGGGAGCGAGAAAGAAAATGACTCTTCTACTGAAGAGGTAGAGGACGAGAATACCGCCAGAATAGCGTATGTAGGTAAATCTAGATTTCCAGACCGACGGTCACGCCTAGAACACAAGAAAATCTTCCATCTTCCAGCACCGGAACAAGGCTCTCTAGAACAAGTATTTCAAGCTACCGATCAAATTCTGAAATCACGAATCGGTTATAGTGAATTAAGTACCATGCATGAACAAGAACTAGCCCGATCAGCAGTCCGATGGATTACTGATTCTACCACTTTTCCAGACGAAATAGTGGCACAAATGTTTCTGAAACTGCCCCCAGCCGAGCAGCGACTGGTGGGTATGTATATGATCCAACACCTCATTACACTGTATGAGGGTCAACATTCTGATCCAGGTCCGTTACATGATATCCTGAACGAGTTACTCCAGTATAGATGGAAAGGTTTAGGTACCGATTTAATTAGTGTCATTCTAGAACAACGCCATAAATATAGAACGTTTCTGAACCCGCATTTTGTTCATGTCTCACCCCCAGAAAGTAAACCGTTTTACATAGACAGACAGAATCCGTTACGAGAAGTACACCCAGTTAGGACAGCGGGTGGTGAAATGCAACGAGTATTTGTTTACACCCCAGTTACCAAGATGGAACTCTTAGAAATGAAGAAATTAATTCCCTGTCACGACAAAGATCCAGCAGGGTTCCACCGAGAATTAAAGGACATGCTCCGTATGGGAGAATACACGTATCCAGATATCATTAAAATGCTAAAAGTCCTGTTGCCTGCGGGCATATACGAAAAACTCAAGGAAAAGGATTGGGAGGTGGGAGAGAAAAAGATAGATTGGACAGCTCTAGAAGCTGAAGAAAATACACGTGTACCAGGTACCGGTCTAGGAGGTAAATGTAAAGAATTACCTGAACTATTAATACAAGTTTTGCCAAGATTATTAGCCACTAAAAAGGAAGACTGGGATGCAATCTCAGCCTGTAAACAGAAACCAGACGAAGATACTAGTGATTTTTATTCTAGATTCGAGAAATGCTTTAGCATTAACAGTGGTCTCAAGACGAGTAGTGAGTCATACCCTCATCTTTTTGTTACTAAACTAGTCGAGAATTCGAGTCCACAAGTTAAGAATCGAGTTTTGAAAGTCGAAAGTACCTGGCAAGCTAATACTCCGTCCCAAATGTTACAGATGCTCCAGTATCATCAAAATAGAATCAGAGAAGAGCAAGATCATGAAAGGAAACGTATGAAAGACACGAAAATGAAAGTACTAGTTGCACAATCTGTTCCACAAGACAGTCAGAAGAGGGGTATGAATCAAGCCAGTCATCCTGCAGCTCCCGTTAAAGGGACATGCAATTATTGTAAACAGCCAGGTCATTTTATAAACGAGTGTGCAGTTCTAAAACACAATATAGCTACCGGTAAGACTAAAGAAAGACCACGTCCGCCTAGACAAGAACAAGTTTCACAGACTTCTCAGCCACAGAATGCACAACAGACAGTTCCAGCACCGCAGCCTATTGCTGCAACTTAGCATGTTACACAGCAGATGTACAAGTATGCACAATCCGAGTATCCAGAGTACCAGCAGTATTCATGAAACAGCCTAGAGAGGGAGGTAGGCTTGCCTCTCATCGAGATACCTGTAGATCAAGAGGGTCCCTATGTTCACAGTCAAGTATTAGGGAAAGACAGAAAGTTTCTGATTGACACAGGGGCAAGTAGGACGACTATAAGTCACGACGAGGTTCCAGGGGCTCCACTCTCAGGCTCTAGAAATGTTTCCCTTGATTTTCAGGAAAACCTATTGTAAACGAGATATCAAAACCAGTTACTCTAGAAGTAGGTCCATTGTCCCGAACTACTGACCTGTTACTTACGAAATCATGTCCAGAAAATTTGTTAGGCATTAGGACACTGAAAGAATTAGGTGCAGTTATTTGCTGCTCCCCAGAGGGAATACGTTTGTTTTTACGTGACTTCAAGGGTCACTATGTTTTACGTGATTTTGATCCCAGATTATTGAATGTTCCCCAGCATCTATGGGCGCAAGGTCCAACTGATGTTGGTTTTATGCAAATCACACCCCATCGTGTGACTCTCAAGCAAGGTGTAGTGTTACCACGAATCAGACAGTACAGACTGCCACCTGAGGCTGTAGCAGCCTTATCCAAAATTATTGACGAGCTCAGGGCTCAAGGAGTAGTTGTAGAAACTGACTCCAATGTATGTAATTCTCCTATCATTCCAGTCATGAAACGTACTGATCCAAATGCACCCCCAGTATATCGATTAGTGATTGACCTTCGAGAACTCAATAAATGTATCATTCCCCAGTACCCAGTAGTCCCAGATATTTCTTCCCTATTGACAGCCATTGATTCTGAAGCCACATTTTTCACAGTCATAGACCTCAAGAACGCATTTTTTAGTGTCCCAATTCATCCAGACAGCCAGTACCTTTTCGGTTTTTGTTTAAATGGAAGGAGCTATAAATTCACACGAGCTCCTCAAGGTTTCACAGAAAGTCCTAGTATTTACAGTCAAGCACTTAAGAGACAACTAGACAATATTCACATGCCAACTGACACCGCCCTGCTCCAATATGTCGATGATCTACTGATCACAGCCCGTTCTGAACGTGACTGCGAGCGAGCGTCACTTACAGTCCTGTATTTCCTAGCCGAGATGGGGCACAAGGTGTCTCCTTCAAAGCTTCAATTCTGTGTCCAGCAAGTGATCTACTTAGGCCACTTGCTGTCCAAGTGGGGTAGGCAGTTGACACCCGATCGTATCCAGTTAATAGCGAGTCTTCCTCAGCCCAAGACCCAGAAGGAGGTACGTGCTTTTATCGGCCTCACTTCTTATTGCAGACAATGGATTCCTCAGTATGCATTTCTAGCCAAGCCACTGATACAGTTAACGACACAGGAGGCAGCCGTATCGACTGTCCTCCCTTGGACATCTGAACATACACTTAGTTTTAATGAGCTTAAGAAAGCTTTATGCCAAGCACCTGTTCTAGCTACACCGAACTACAGTAAGCCTTTTACACTTTTTGTCACAGAACGTAATGGTACAGCATTATCTGTTCTCACACAAGATCAAGCAGGACAATACAAGCCCTGTGCTTATTTTTCGAGCACACTAGATCCAGTAGCCCAGGCTCTGCCTGCGTGCCTCAAGTCAGTTGCAGCCACAGCACTAGCTATCAGACAAAGTGATTCCATAGTATTAGGACATTCCTTGACAGTACAAGTTCCACACTCCGTGGAAGTTCTTTTAAATCGAACACAGACTCAGCACTTGACAATTGCACGTTTAACAGGTTATGAATTGACACTGTTCCAGCCTCACATAGAAATCAGACGCTGCAATGTTCTGAATCCTGCTACACTGTTACCGTCAGTTACTTCCAGTCCTGCCACACATGACTGTGTGGAAGTAGTTAACACCATGACCAAGCCAAGACAAGACCTGACAGACATTCCATTACCAGATCCTGACCTGACACTTTATGTGGATGGTTCATGTATGAGAACAAGTACAGGAGAACTAGTAGCCGCGTATGCAGTGACCACTGACACTAAAGTTATTGAGACACACCGTATTGACACTCTGTCTGCTCAAGCCGCAGAGCTAGTTGCTCTGACTCAAGCCTGCATACACGCCAAGAACCTGAAAGTTAATATTTACACAGATTCACGTTACGCATTCGGAGTCGTACACGACTTTGGAGTGCTCTGGCAGGAGAGAGGTTTTATAACTTCTCATGGAACCAAGATTCAGCATGGTCTCCTTATTCAGGCTCTGTTAGATGCAATACATTTACCGACATCTATCGCTATCATGAAGTGCAAAGCACATACGAAAGTCACTGACATTATTTCCCAAGGTAATGATCTAGCAGATCGAACAGCCAAGCTTACAGCACAGACACCAGACATACCAGGTAACAAGACACCGACATCCACTCTAGAACAGACTACTTGTATGACAGTTAAGGACCCTACTCAAGATATCATAGATATCCAGTTACATGCTACTCCCGATGAAATCAAGAAATGGTCCGAACAAGGAGGGGTCCAGACAGATCAGGGATGGTTGACGAAGGGAAAAGCCACATGGTTTCTCCCCGACTCAATGGTTCAAGTCATTATCAATACCGCACATAGTCCTGCACACTTAGGAGAAAAAGCCATGTTAGACAGTATCCAGAACATTTGGTTTAACAAGCATTTACGAGCTGCAGCCAAGCAGAAAGTCCGTACTTGTATGATATGTTGTCAATTCAATCCAGGTAAAAGTGTCCCGGTGGAACAAGGTGGATTCCAACCTCCTGACCACCCTTTTGAAGTCCTCCAGATGGATTATATTCAGATGGAGCGATGTCGAGGTTTCAAGTATGTCCTTGTAGTTGTATGCGCTTTGTCCAGGTGGACAGAAGCATATCCAGTCCCAGATTACACAGCCGCGACCACTGCCAGGCAGCTGGTTCGTGAATATTTCCCCCGCTATGGACTCCCTAGGGTCGTGTATTCTGATAACGGCCAGCCATTCTCATCTGAGTTAATGAAGCATGTTTCCCTTCTGTTAGGGTACCAGTGGAAGTTTCATTGTGTACGCCATCCTGAAGCAGCCGGTCTCGTAGAGAGACATAATCAAACCTTGAAAATACGTATTGCTAAAATCTGTCAAGAGAAAGGTGTGGACTGGCTAGTAGCTCTGCCAGTCGCCCTATTTTATATGCGCATGGTCGCACATTCCTGATCAGGTCTGTCCCCGTACGAGGTCGTATTCGGCCGCCCCCCAAACATGTGGGGTACACCCAGACCCCGAAGTATTACAGATGTTTCCAGTAATATGCTGACAGATTACCTAGCTTCCTTGATGTCTGCCCTCCACTCTTGTCGTTCACAGGTTGCCGCCGCATTTCCAGACAATACCGAGGTGAAACCGCATGAAATCGTTCCAGGAAGTCTAGTGCTTGTCCGGAATTTTGATCGTTCAAGTCCGCTGGAGCCTCGCTGGAAGGAACCGAAGCAAGTCCTTCTGACCACCCGTACGGCCGTGAAGTTGGAGGGCCGTAAGGGGTGGGTCCATCTGTCTCACGTCAAGAAATTTCATGGACTAAAACCTAAAACTTTTGCCAAGGATTGCATTTTACCTAAAGACTGCCAAAATACTATTCTCAAGGACTGTCCCGCAAATGACATTGATACCAAGCCCTCCCTGTTAGAGGAAACTCCGCAGCAGGAGTATAAAAAGATGCTTCGGTCTAGTAAAATAAGTCAGCCAGTTTAATTGTCTAAGTCCTCCCCTAGGTGAAACGGTTAGACAGGTATCTGACATGTATGAAATAGACCCCCATAGTGAGAGAGTTAGTCAAAACTCAATCCGATGTATCGTTTTTCTAAGTTTTATATTGTTTTTAAGCTTAATGATTACCTGCACGAGTTATGCATTTCATTTATGTTTTCCAATTTCTCATGTAAATAAGTCTTCTAATGCTACAGTAGAGCACACGTTTAGTGATCTGCCTCCTCATGAACTATCTTATCGTCTCGCTATGCGCAACAATTCATTTATCCGTATGTTACATTATTCACACCAGACCAGCAATGCCACTAATTGTTGGGTGTGTGGTCGACTCCCCCCTTTCCAGACCCCTAAGGGAGTTTTGCCACTCTTTCCTTATCCGTTTTCACATAATGGTTCATGTGGAGCATGGTCCACGTTAACGTCATCCTCAACTGATATGTCCTTTCTGAACAGTACATGTTTTCCAGACAAGCAAGGTCTTCCCCACAGAATAGGGTTAGATCTAGAAAATGAAGTTTATAATTTGGGTAATTATTCTTCGAATTTTATGGTCCTGAATGTTCAGTCTGATCCTACTCCAGACTTACCTGCTATTTCAGTACTACCAGTCAAAGGCGAATTATGTGTTAGAAATAATGGTTCCGTACATGTAGGACACAGTGATTGTACTACTATTATCAAGTATAGAGACAGTGGGAAATCTATTTTCAAAGCTTCACGTCATTCTTATTTTGTTTGTGGTCAGACCGCATATGTTCGTCTGCCCCTCGATTGGGAGGGAACCTGTTACATTGCCTTCCTACTGCCACCAGTTTTCCTAGCCCCGTCCGATTATCATAGAAACACACATCTAGTACACATCAGACATAGAAGGGAGATCGAGTCCCCGATTGTCGATCAAACTGAAACTGCTCTAGAACAGTATACAGATTTCAATAGAGGATTCTTCTTCTTTATAGGCCCTATCCAGAATAGTAAGTTAATACGTAGATTAACCAGAACCCTTGAAGCAGTAGTCAATGAGACTGCCTCTGCTCTAGGTAACTTAACCGAAGAGCAATCTGCTATGAGATTTGTCGTGCTCCAAAATCGTCTCGTTCTTGACGTCATACTGGCCGATAGAGGAGGAGCATGTAGAGTCATCGGATCTAGTTGCTGCATTTTTATTCCTAATAACGCGCCGTCTGTTTATTCAGCTATAACCAGACTTCATAAAATTGCCCATCAGTTACACCAGAATCCAGGCACCTGGACATGGTCCGGTTGGTTTTGGAGTATAGTTTCTGCCTGGGGATGGAAAGTATTGTCATTTCTAGGTATTGCAGTAGCGATCATATTCAGTTGCTGCCTCTGTATACAATGTGGCCCTGCGATTTGCGGCATTTGTGCTACCTCTTGTATTCCTAGTCCCAAGTCCTGTCCTAAATCCCGTTCCAAGACAAATCGAGACGAGCAAATGATACTGTATGAAATGATAGATGGTATCATGAATATTGATGTTTCCTGATGGAAACGTAGTGACAAGGAGGGAATGTGGAAAAGTAAATTTTGCCATGTTCTGTGTCCCTACGTGTTCCCCATCTTATGTTATGTGTGCATGATTAATATGCATATGTATTCCCCATGATCGATTAAAGACGCAATTACAGTTGTGTCCATCTCTAGTATGCCAGTTTCCAGTCCTCGTGAAAGCTACGAATATCAGGCCTATGTAAAGCTACGTTGCCACGTTTCTCAGTGTGCACGTTATTTCATTGTAAAGTCCCCGTTTCTAGGCCTCAAAAGGGCCCGGACATCAGATTCAGCTCCTGTCTTCTGAACCCTCGCCGAGGAGCGATACAGCCCCCACCTGTGTCCCTGACCCTTCACTTACTTCCTGCCTCACAGTGCCCGGCTCGTCCTGGCTCTGCCTGCCAGTCTGCCAAGAGTATGTTATGATTCTAGTTATCAGTCCAGCCCTCCTTCTCTGCATTCCTAAGCTACTGAATCGCATCAATAGTTTCCGTCACAGTCTAGCCTTTACGTCTCCATGTAAGAGAAATACTGTATTAATGGTCATTTAATATTCCCCAACACGTACTACATGTAGAATAATGCATGCACCAGTCTTAGAGTCTGTTAGCCTTTACCCTGATAACTTTTGGATTCTATCAACATGTTCTCTAAACATCAGATACTAGATAGTGTTTAGGTACATGTCGCTCTGACTCTCCAGACTTTCGTCTCTCCTTCTAGCTCAGAAGTTATAGCCCCCAGCTTCTCCCTAGTTACACGTCATTGCCAGCTTGCGCGCACCACTAGGTTAGAGGTCCCGGCTCCTTAGGTAGCCCCCTCCATGTTTCCGCCCCACTTATGACATATTCTGTTACGTTTACATCACATGTCTATGTACACGCCTTCTGTTACACCCACTTTCACCCTTATCTTTCGCGACTGCTACGAACCCCACCCACTGCTACGCCTACTGTATGCACCGTAATGCAATTGTTTTAGTATATATGCTTGTGCACTGTTATTAAAAGTTGCTAGCCATCCCAGATCTTGCCCGTGCAGGTTGTCCTGTTCCTGTCCTTTATGCTGTATTAAACCTGCAAACTCCTACTACCTCGAATCTTGACTCTTATTTATTGAGCTATCTGTTATTGTTATGTCCAGTCAAAAATAGAGGTATTATTTATTTATTTACCACAAGTAGGAGATTCATGAGGGCAGAGGAAACTCGTGTCCTCATGACTGCTCGTACGACAGCTCATCGGTGCTATGGCTACAGCAGGTAAATTTCTGACTGGTTTATGGCCATCGCGTCAACAGCCCCACCATGGCCAATGGGAGCTAGGGCCTGGGTTCTGGCGCATCAAGCTAAAAGGAACTGGGTCGTGGAGGGGGTACCTACTTCTCCTTCCCTCCCCAAACAAAGGGTCGCTAAGCCATGGGGTTACTGGGCGCGGGTTAAAGTAACTGAGGTCTCGAGTACTAATACCAAAGGTACCACCGTTAGATTCCTGACAGCAAATACATCTAGCTACCCTGGGATCTCTAAAATTAACAAGGATGCAATCTCCCCTTAGATCTTTAGGCCTGGTGCCTATCCAGCTGACCCTTCTCACATGAATAACCCGGCCATCCATAAAGCCAGGTAGAGGTCTGTTTTCCCTGAGCCAAAATAGTGTTTTATTTTTAAGTTCAGTATATGACTCCTGTTTTCCTGATTTGAGCGGGGGAACCCCGGTGAGAACAACTACAAAAGGCTGACAATCAGGTGGTAAATTAGCGTGGCGGGCAGTAGTTAATCCCTTCTCATCTTCTTGCTGACCTTTTGGGGCTGGGATCGAGTTACCGGACCCAATCAATTTGTCTCTTTTACTGTTATCAATCATCTTATTCTTAGGTGAACGCCCAGCACCAGAATGTGCGGGCTCTTTAGCCTTCTTATCAGCTTTGTTCTTTTTCCTAGTGACTTCAGGATGCACTATGACATCTACCGCAGCCATCCCTGAGTCTGACAAATCCCCAGAGGAGACCACCGAGTGCACAAGGGTTGCATTTGCCTCTGTAACCCCCTGTACTATCCCTACTGGATTGGGCGGAGAGATAGCTTCCGGAGCTGTCACCCTGGGGGCTGGGTTCCCTACCAACCCATCCTCCCTAATTTTAGAATGCAGTTTAATTAAAGATTTCAAGGAGAAAAAGTTGTCCAGGGAGACCTGCTCAAATCTGTCCAACCGCTCAGTCAGCCCTTTTACTCTCTCCAATACTGGGAGGATCAAAGATCTCAATAAATGTTCGATCTGAGCAATCAGAGGGGTTTCAGGTAGGGGGCCTACAATGGGGGCAGTTTGCAGATCTACATTCGACTGCTCACGCGAGGCGCTAGGCGTCTCATCTCCCACTAATCCACGGGGTTGCTTAACTCCAGCCCCCGTGCCCTTCATAGTCCCACTCCCCCTGCTGCAATTCTTCCTCAACCTTTTATAGGGTTTGGAACAACTACCCTTACGGGGACTGTCTGTACGTTTCCTTTTAATAGGAACAACTCCATCTGCTACTGGTGATACTAATGTAGGCTGGGAAATGAGAGCCTCATGGCTAAAGGGGGAGGGCAAAGCGTCTAAGGGAGCAGGAGGCTCAACAAGCCCTGGGGCTGACAGGGTGGTTCTAGCCCCACCCTGAGCTATGGAATAAATCCTATCCAAGCTATCCCTAATGGCATTTGCACGTTGGTTATCAATGCCAGTAGAAACATTAAGCAAGGGATCAGCAGTATGCACAGGGGAGGGGACCAGAGTCAGAGGTCCCAAGGAGGAACGTTTATGGGCAAGAGATTCACGAGAGAGGCAACGTTTCATCAAAGCAATCTCTTTCTCAACGTTCGAGAATGCACGGTTGATAAACTGATCCATGGTTCCACTCACACATCCACCTCCCCCCTCAAGCTCTTACCAGAGCGTGTTGACATCGACATGAGGAAAGAAACCTACAAAACAGTGTGAATATATATACTAACTCGGCCAGTAGAACTATACAAAATAATAAGAAATAAAAAGCAGCAGACCACAAACCCAAAGCTACCAAGGTGCAGTTCTTAGGGGGGTGGCCCAGCCCAGCCCCTCTCGTCCCCGGACGGCCACAGACGGCCCGCGCTTTGCCCGGGCTTCGCCCGGCTCGTTCCGCGCTGCGCGCTACTGGTGCCGATTACATGCACCTGGGCAGGGCGTTGCGAACGGGACTACCTGTGCCCTGATGACTCCTGGGCTTTGTGGTCCGTTCCTTAGGTGCTGTGCACAATGTCCCCAAGGCGAGCGTTTCCCGCTGGCAGGAATGCTCTGGGGCTGCGTGGTTCACCTCCCGGTCGTGGTCCCCGTAGCTGCAGAGTCAGGATACCTTGTCCGCCAAAAAAGAGGTTTCTCCGCTCTGCGCGCTGCTGGTGCCTATTACATGCACCCGGGCAGGGCGTTGCGGGCGGGACTACCTGTGCCCTGATGACTCCTGGGCTTTGTGGTCCGTTCCTTAGGTGCTGTGCACAATGTCCCTAAGGCGAGCGTTTCCCGCGGAGCGGGAACCGCGAGAAGTGGCAGGAATGCTCTGGGGGTGCGTGGTTCACCTCCCGGTCCCCGTAGCTGCAGAGTCAGGATACCTTGTCCGCCAAAAAAGAGGTTTCTCCGCACTGCGCGCTGCTGGTGCCGATTACATGCACCAGGGCGTTGCGGGCGGGACTACCTGTGCCCTGATGACTCCTGGGCTTTGTGGTCCGTTCCTTAGGTGCTGTGCACAATGTCCCCAAGGCGAGCGTTTCCCGCGGAGCGGGAAACGCGAGAAGTGGCAGGAATGCTCTGGGGGTGCGTGGTTCACCTCCCGGTCGTGGTCCCCGTAGCTGCAGAGTCAGGATACCTTGTCCGCCAAAAAAGAGGTTTCTCCAAGATTCCAAAGCATGTGCCTGCCACCCGCCTGGTTTGGTAGTCGAAAGATAGGCAAGGGTCTAGCCAGACTCCCAGGGTTTTTGCCTGTGCACAAGGCGTAGGTATCGCCCCCAGGTCCTGGGACCACCATGCCGACGACCATACAGTCGGGGCCCGCCCCACCACCAGTACCTCCGTCTTGTCGCCATTCAGCCTCAGGCAGTTATCAGCCATCCATGCAGCCAATTCTTGCATGCATGCCCTGAAGCTGAAGGCGGCAGACTATACACAAGGCAGACTTGAAGTTTCTCACTTGGAAGGTTGCTCTTCTCCTTGCGCTGACATCATCACGTCGCGTAAGTGATATTCATGCCTTCACTATAAAACCTCCTTTTCTTCAATTTCAGCCGGACTGTGTAGTGCTTCACACTAATCCCACCTTCTTGCCTAAGGTGCCTTCGGATTTCCACATCAACAAACCTGTTTTCTTGAAGACTTTCTTTGCTAACCCACAGTCCCCAGCGGAGCAGCGATTACACTCCTTGGACATTAAAAGGTGCTTAAAGTTCTACGTCAGCAGAACGGCCCCTTTTCTCAAATCTGATCAACTGTTCATAGCTTATGGACGATTCCAAAGTTACCAAACCTACTATTGCTCGTTGGGTTTCCTCTGCCATTGCTTTCTGCCATCAAAAGGCAGGCAAGCCTCTACAGTCTTCAGTGAGGGCCCATTCCACCGGGGTGATGTCGTCTTCAACTGCCCTGTTCGCCGGTGTGCCGCTGCATCATATCTGCAGAGCAGCCACGTGGTCCAGCAGGCACACGTTTACGAAACACTACTGCCTGGGTGCCATCAACGAAGCAGATACTGCAGTGGGACAGGCTGTGCTTCGCAATCTTTTTCAATAAGGTGAACCTCTGTTTACCCTCCTCCATTATGGTTTACCATTTTACTGTTATGACTTGCATGACTATATATATATTTTGGTCTTATAAGTTTGTTCATGTGTATCATGACTATGGAAGCCTTTTTCGGCTATTACTGCTTTTAATTCTATATTCAAGCATGTGAATCTATGAAAGACACCCTAATACTGGAGAATAACAATTGTTACTTACCTGTAAACAGGTGGTTCTCCAGTATTGGTGTCTTTCATAGATTCACATCGACCCGCTCACCTCCCCTCAGAGTCTCTCTTCTCCTCATAGACTATATGGTCACTCTTGTGCTACGAAAATCTAAGGTACTGAGCTCTGAGGAGAGGGTTCTAGAGGGCTGCTGGCGCCTGATTGGCTACAGTTTGGACCAACATAATGACAGGAATAGTCTACAAGTGTTTTTTCTCTCTTCATGTATTCCTATGTGGAATTATGTCTAGGCATTTACTGCCTTTTTTCTAATGTGTATTTCATGTGTTATGTTTTACATAGACATATTATTAGTATGTTTTTGCTATTTTATTTACCGTGGGACTCCCACTCCGATGACGGGGAATATTCAAGCATGTGAATCTATGAAAGACACCAATACTGGAGAACCGCCTGTTTACAGGTAAGTAACAATTGTTCTTCTTCTTCTTTAGTGTAGTCTGTTGTGCATATTCATTTACACAATACAAGGTTTATATGGGGTTAAAAGTTATGTGAGAGGATTGCGTCCGAGCAAGTCTCCTTTCTACGAATCCTTGCTCAATCAATCCCCTCTCTGATGGCATTTTAAAGCCATCACAAAATTACCCATCCCTAATCAGATGCATACTTTAGCATTTTTCACTGTCATTTCCTTCTTCATTCTTGCTTTTATCTTTATTCTTTATTTCTTTCATTTCTCTCTTGTCATATAGCTTTTCCTTCATTTCTTCTAATTTTATCTCTTCATACTTTCTTTTGGTTCCCTTTCCATTTATTTCATATCTCCTTCTTCTCAACTTATTAGTGCAACACATACAACATATTATTATCAACAAAACTATTATTGCTATACCTACTAAGGGAAATACCACTACCAAGGAAACTTTTCCCTATATTAGTAAACCAAGTCCCTACTTTAGAAATGCTTTTTATTACACTGTCACCCTCCAGTGGTTTTAAATCTTCATGCATTTTTGTAATATTCTTTATATAACCTTTATTTTCTGTACTTTTTTCCGGTATGCAGGTGCAACAATGTTGCACTTTCAACATTTTACAGACTCCGCCCTCTTTAGCCAATAATATTTCAAGCGCAAGTCGATTCTGCAAAACTATAGATATAATTGCAACCATTTCTGGATTAATCATCAAGAAACCTCCAGCAGTATCAGTCGAAAGACGATCAACTACTGTTGACAACTGACAGATTCTATGTGAATTTAGAACAACTCCCACTGAAGGTATCAATGCACTAATTATATCACCTATTATTTCTGAAAAAATAGCTCTCTTTCTTCGTGTTAGTTCATTGGAGTTTTCATTGCTTCCAGTGATTCTCTTCACATGATAGATTTTCGGAAATACTATTTTGAAATAGCAACTCCCGTACCACCGTGCAGGCAGCTTATAATAAGCTTTATTCCCACACACGTAGTAAACTCCACAAAATACTGGATCAGTTCCCCCTTTTGATCCACAACCTCCCAGAATTAGGAAGTTATGTTCACATTCACTGGAACCAATAAACACATTATTATAATCTATCTTTAATCTATGGAGACATGTTTTCCCTGTCTTCCCAAAGTCTAGGGACATGGCAGCATGAGCCGTGCCAAATGTATAAGATCCCTCTTTCTCAGCCAATGGTGGAATATTGTGTTCCTGTGCAGCAGCTTTTATTTGGAAATGATGTCTCCTCTCTTCAACTAAATTTAAAAACCCTTTCTCTTCACGTAATGTTCATGTTAGAGTGTTTTTATGTACCTTTTCTATATCTAATGACTTCATGGTTGGGAAAATGTCACCTATAAACTGTGCATTTAAATTACTGCATACCGGATTCATATTCTTTCGAATAGGAATTTCTGTAAATACTACTTCTATATTAGAATAATAATATTGCAGTTTTCCTGTTTTATAAAATAAACTTGACAATATGCTTCATGAATTACCATATGTTAAAGGTAAAAAGTGGTATGTAACTCCCTCCGCTACTGAAGTAGGTAATTTCATACAAACATAACAATCACTAATCTCCATTGTTTCTACATACTGAAACAACATTGTAAATACATTTAATGAAGTTTCATTATCTGTTACGGTGTGATGTAAATCTGTCTCATCTGATGCTTCTAATTCTACTCTATCTCCTTTCTGGTTAGCAATCTTTTCATTAGTGTTTGTGTCATTCCTCTTATCCTTTATCATGAGATAAGGAACTGCTATTGTTAAAAACAGCCATACTAAAATCACTAATGATATACTACATATGCAAACTCTACAACATTTCTTTATACAACTTCGTTTTGGTCTTTCTGCAACTCTCTTCTCAGCCATTTCGACTAAAGAAGATTAGTCTTCTTTCTTTAGTTACGAATTAGAATCTTTAAGTACTTCAAGGAGGCCTCACTTCCTTTTTGTTCAGCATTTATTTCTTCATCAGATTCTTCATTTAAATCTAGATTCTAGAATTATTCAAGAATAACATAAGTCCATTCAGGTCTTTTGAATTTGCTATTCAAAACCTTTAATCTTGCACTTCTTCGAAAATTTCTAGTAACTGACTGCTTAGTCTGAGTTTGAATAGTAACCTCATTTACTTGTTCTGGATTTTCATTTGTTTTTTTCAGGCGATATTTCAATCTTTTGACTCCCCCTTGCCAATTATCACCTTTTCCGACCCGTTTAAATTGCACTGCACTTTCACCTTCTTCGTCTCTTTCACAAGCTCTCTTATTCTCGTTATCTTGTGGCACAACCTGGTTCTCTTCGTTTTCTGAGTTTCTCTCTACCTTTCCTTGTTTAGGTGTTTTCTGTGTGGCCTTTTCTGCCTGAACTCGTTCTCCTTCTTCTAACTGTTCCTGTTCGGGTACTCTCTTAATCTGCTTTTTTTCTTCCCGAACTTGTTCTCCTTCTCCTAACTGGTCCTGTTCAGGTCTTATTACAATTTGATCTTCTGCTGCCTGTACGTGTTCTTCTATGCCTAATTGTCCCTGCTAAGGTTCTTCGATTGATTGGTCCTGCTCAGGGTCACTATTTTCTTGATTCTCTTTTTCCTGAGCGTGTTCTTCTATACCTATCTGGTCCTCTCCAATCTCCGTCTCCTCTAATCTGGTTCTAATCCTTGTTTTAATAAACACTTACGGTATGTCAATCACTGGTATCCAGTCCTCCTGACTTGTTATCGGTTGTTGCAGTTTCTGTTCAATGTTAAATGCACCACAGATTATTCGAAATATTTCATTATTAAAATGAGGTCCTCTTTCTGATTTCAAAGTTACTGGAAAACAAAATGTGGAATTAGTTCTCTCAACAATAATTTGGCAACTGTTATACTCTCATTTCTCCTACTAGAGTATGCTTCCACCCACCTTGAGAACTAACACTCTATCACAAGGACATATTTCATTCCCCTACATGGTGGTAATGATATGAAGTCTAGCTGTAATCTTATGAAAGGTCCTTCTGCTTTTCCAATTCTTCCCCAACTGACCACTGTTTTTCTGCCTGGATTTACTTGCTGACAAATTAAACATCTCTGGCAAAGGCTTTCTGCGACTACCCCAAACCTTGGATTGTACCAATTTTGTCTGAATAGTCGTATCATTGCATCCCTGCCTACATGAGTGTCTCTATGGTACATTCTCGTAATTTGTAAGAGCAAACAATCTGGCATGACTGGTCTGCCATCATGGTATACCCACATTTCATCTTCAGCCCTCTTTTCACAACCCTAATTTATCCAGTTTTTCTTTTCGCTCTCTTACACTTCATCCTGCAACTGTCTCACCTCCTCCCATGTTTCAATAACTGAGAATGACATAAGTTGGCAGCTGATTCCACTTGCTTCCATCTTTCTGTTCATTGACATGCTGTTTTTAGCACAATATTGAGCAAGCTGGTCAGCATATTTATAACCAGCTGTCACATAGTCATTTCCTGAGCGGTGAGCTGCACACTTGATGACTGCTAGTTCTTTTGACAATTGTATTGCTTCAAATTGTTCTTTTACAAATTTCACATTCTGTATAGGGATTCCTGATGAAGTCATAAATCCCCTCTGCATCCAAAGTTGGCCAAAGTCGTGCACAAACCCGTAACCATACTGGGTATCAGTAAATATGGTCACTTTCCAATTTTTCCCGATTTTGCATGCTTTTATTAAAGCTTTCAATTTGGCTACGTGTGCAGACTTGACTCCAGGTAAACAGGATGCTTCAACAACACCAGTCAATTTGCATACAGCATAAGCTGCATTCAGTCCACCTTCCTCAAGACGAAGACAGGAGCCATCAACAAATAGTTCATTGTCAGAATCCTTCAGAGGCTTTTCCTGTATGTCAGGGCGGGGCTTAGTGTACATCTCGGTCACATTTAAGCAATCGTGTTCTATCTCATCTCTTATTTCTTCACATCTTGAGTCTGGCAATAGTGTAGCTGGGTTTACTGTGGTACACCGAATTACCCTCTCATTTTCTGCTCCCAGAATTATTCTTTCATACTTAGTCATCTGACATGGGGTAAGATGCTGTGTTCGAGTTCTTGTTAATAGAATCTCAACTGAATGTGGAACATACACCTTCACTGGGTGTCCCATCACAATTGACTCACTTTGTTCTATGCTCATACAAGTAGCAGCTACTGCTTTTAAGCAGCCAGGTAATGCGGAAGCCACAGGATCCAAAGTAGCAGAAACATATGCTACTAGACGTCGGCTTAATCCATGTCTCTGTGTTAAGACTGAGAGTGCACAACCTTCTCTCTCACAGCAAAATAGTGCAAATTCTTTCGTATAATCAGGCATACCTAAGGCTGGGGCCTCACATAAACAGTTTTGTAATTTTACAAATGCTTCTACACTTTCATCATCCCAAACTATGGGATCCTTTACTCTTTTTCGTGTCATCTGAATTAATGGCTTCGCCAGTAACGAAAAACCCACAGTCCACTGTCTGCAGTATCCCACAACTCCAAGAAACATTCTAATGTCTCTCTGTGTTTGGGGTAATTGCATTTGCTTGAATATGCTGATTCTCTCAGTGGTCACCTTTCTCACACCTCTTTCTATTTGGCGACCTAAATATTTTACTCCTGTTCGGCAAAATTGCAGTTTTTCTGGAGATACTTTGTGTCCCCCATCAGCCAAATTATTTAGTAATGCGATTGAATCAGTAACACAGTCATCTCTAGATTTTGATGCTACTAGTAAATCATCAATATATTGCAATAGGACAGAATTTCAGGGCATAACTAGCTGCTCTAGACATTTTTTCAAAATCTGATTGAAAATTGAAGGACTTTCTGTATACCCTTGTGCGACTCTATTCCATACATAAATATGATCCTCAAATTTAAAAGAAAAAAGATACTGGCTGTCAGGGTGTAAAGGAATTGAGAAAAAGGTCTGGCATAAATAAATTACAGTAAACCGTCCAGTGTTCGTGGGTGTTTGATAAGAATTACTGCTGGATTTGGTACTACAGGAAAACATGGTACTACAATCTTATTAATCTTTCTTAAATCCTGTACTATCCAATATTTTCCGCTAGCCTTTTTAAGTCCTATTATAGGCGAATTGCAAGGACTGCTCATTATTTCTTTTAAAATGCCTTGTTTAACCATTTTGTCAATTTCAGTAGCCACTCCTGCTTTAATTTCTGGACTCACTGTGTATTATCAGGTGTTAGGGTAAACAGCACCTTTTTTTATAGTTACTTTCACTGGATCTACATCTGCCATTAGACCTATTGCTTTTCCAGTAAAGTCCCACACTTCTGGATTCACAGTTATTTTTAATTCTTCTAGTAAGTCATTCTTTGTCATTAGGGAATACATCTAATCAATTCCTGTGCCTTGTTTAGCTACCATTATTTTGTATATCATATCTTCATATGGGGTCTGAATAGCAACACCATCCAGTGTGCAATAAATTGTGCAATTCATTTTGCATAGACGGTCTCTGCCTAATAAATTCACTGGACTAGAATCGCAAACTACGAATTTATATATATCTTTAAATGTTCCAATTTGCACCTCCATAGGTTTAGTGAGTGGGGTTCTAATCTGCCGATTTGAAACTCCTACTAGTTGGATCGCTTCTTCCGAGAGGGGTAGGTTTGGGATGTCTGGTGTTCTCATAGTAGAACGGGTAGCACCAGTATCCAAAAGAAAAGTGAAATCATTGCCTTTCATTTTCCCATCAATAAATGGACCTGACTGATCTACCAGCAAGGATGCGCCAAGTACACATTCCTCTCTCCCCCCCCCCCTCAGGCACCGTCATTGCATGTAACTATTTTCTTAGTTATTGTTCTGCAAAAAATATTGTGAAACCACAGAATAATTTTTACCACTTCCTTGAAATCCGGCATCGGCACTGTACTTTGGCTGATTCACAACATTTGGCAATGGGGCAGGTGGCAACTTACACTGCTGATTAACTACCTTGCTGCGGTTGATTTACAAACACCTCATTCTGCGTCTGTGGATTTAAATTTTGATTTGGGCCATCATTATTCTGAATTCTTACACTTATTTTTCCAGTGTCCAAGCTTTCCGCATCTATGACAAGTAAACCTTTTCTTTGCATCCTCTCTATTCATTCATCCTTTTTGTTTACCACCACTTGCCACACTATCACTCTGATTCTGTTCATTTACCTGACCTTCCATTTCACCATTTAATTTGATTTCTAGTTGTTCTGCCAATTTCACTTGTGCCCACCTCATTTTCTCTTTTAACTTTTTATGTCCAGCCTCAGTGTCATCACCACAATATTTGGCGTGTTTCAAAATATCATCAATGCTTTTGCTTTGCCAACAAAGCATATGTTGCTGAATCATTTGACTAATCTCAGGTTTTAAACCATAAACAAATCGATACACAAAACGACCCATATCTTTTTCAAAACCAACTGTACTGCTTAAACACTTCTAATAATTGTTCTTAATAAGCATGAACAAATTCATTTGACTCTATTGTTGTTCTATCTTTACCTAATCTGTTTCTTTTGGAGGAATTATCCCTTTAAAAAAAGTTATTACTTGGTAATATTTCTTCATTACATCATCTGAAGGTGCTCCTGTTTTCAAATCTCTTGGATATTCATCACTAGGCCAATCAACTGTGATTTTGCATTCTGTCCATAAATCTGCAGGCCCTACTATATCAAATAAACCATCTAAATCTTTCAACAGAACCTTCGAAACCTTTACAAATATTTCAACTTTTTTGTACCATTCAACTGGCTTTTCTCTCAATTTTGGAAAATCATTTGTAAATGACAACATATCTTGTCAACTCCATGGAACATGAACGTATCCTCCACCAGGTACCTCTCTTATGGGACACAATCTTTCTACTTTCCATGTCTCTTTCAATAGATATGCAGTAGAAGCTTCCTTTGCCTGGGATTCCTCCTTTTTCTTCAACCACCTTACTCTCCATATGTCAATGTCTCCCCATTTCTGTAAAATATTCAGCAATTCCTTTACTCGTAACTTCCTTCCAGACACATTTATATTTTCTAAATCTTTGTCGGAAAAATCCACTGGATAGGGCTTTTGTAATACTTTTGATCTCCCTATGTCTATTCCCATCTCAGTTCAGTTAACTTATCATGAAACAATCTTGCATTTCTAGTTATACTCCTGCATATAAACAACAATTCTTCATTGTAGGTGTTTAATCTATCTTTTCCCACATTTCCAGCTATAATTTCTTTTAATTCCTCTTTTAGTTTGTAAATATCTAATATTTTAGGAAGTGAACTCTGCTTTTCTATCCCTTGTGCCCATCTTTCTAAATCTTCTGGAGTTACTGCTGTGGTACTTCTGACTGCTGAGGATGTCGCTGACCTTCCTTTTTTGAAGTACTAGGCATACCTCTCTTTGGGGTTTCACTCATTGAGTCTCTTATTGGTAGATACATTAATGAAATTACGGAATCACACTCACTGGGTTGGTCATCAGTAATTATAATTTCTTTTCTGGGATTGTTCAAAGGAATCGCTGCAACTTGTGGCTTTAGACAATTTACCTTGTCTCCATACAGAGGGACAATAGGACCTATAGTTACGGATATTGTCAATGCTACAGGATTTACATTCAGTTGAGTTATTTTCTGTATTCTACTAAATTTGTATTCAATGCTTCTTTTTCTTATCATATAATACTCTATTAACTGGCTGATCATGTAATACCTGTGGAATTAAAGGTGGCCCTAATACTGGTGCACTTGGGGTAATTTTATTTGGTCCTTCTTGATACGGTGGAGGGTTTTCAGTTAAAATATCCTCCAATAATTCATCTTCTGATTCTCCATACCCTGTCGTATTTAAGTATTTCAATTTTTCTTTACACTTACTCCCTGTTTGTTCATCGGCCATTAATACGGGATATAATCCTGCTGATACCATTGCTCTTCTCCACTGTTTCATCTGTTCGTCACGTGTCCCATTCATACGTCTTGTATAGAATCCTGTAAACTTTCCTCTTCTACATTTTTCTCTCTCAAATGACTCAGTTTCCCATTCTTCTAGTGTCTCAAATTGAATTAATCTAGGTCTTGTTTCTAATTCATACATCTGCATCCTCAAATTCTGTACAATTCTTCCATTAAAGGTACCAGGCTCTGGAAAAGCTAAAACACCACCATCCTTTGTATATTCCATCCAATTCTTCATCAATACACATGAATGATAACCTCTCTCCATCATCATAAATTA
The DNA here is from genome assembly GCF_964261635.1 of Lissotriton helveticus. Taxonomy (NCBI): domain Eukaryota; kingdom Metazoa; phylum Chordata; class Amphibia; order Caudata; family Salamandridae; genus Lissotriton; species Lissotriton helveticus. Next base: position 1,404,437,454 of record NC_136057.1, on the reverse strand, counting down.
AGAAGGCGTTTTTGGTGGTGGAATAGGAATTCCATCTCTAGTCAAAACAGGTTTATCTTTCCTAAAGAAACTTTTATTTTTCTTTAAAAATGAAAATTTTCTCCTTTCTCCGTACATTTGGGCACTCGATATGTAGTTTGTTAACCCCTTCGCTGCTAGGCCTTTCCCCCCCTGTGCTAAGCCTTTTTTTAGGCGTTTTGGGGTAGTTTGCGCTTTGGCTCCTGTATCTTTTTGACCACATAAGGTATCCACGCCAAATTTGCGTCCTTTTCTTCCAACATCATGGGGATTCTAAAGGTACCCATGGTTTGTGGATTCCCCTGGAGGAGACACAGATATTAGCCAAAATACAGCTACATTTAGTTTTTTGGGGAAAAATGGGATAAAAGTGCTGCAAATGAAAGTGTATGCGTTTTCCCTGCAAATGGTATCAAAAAAGAGTTTGTGGGGCTAAATTCACAATTTTCCCAGCTTTTAGGGAATGACAGACTATTGTGAGAAAACCGACATTTTTTACAGAGTTTTGGCATTTTTCTGGGACATAGCCTATTTTTGCTATTTTTTGTGCTTTTAACCTCCTTCCAGTTAATGGTAGAAATGGGAATGAAAGCAATAATGGATCCTAGACAACTATACATTTTTGAAAAGTAGACAACATTCTGAATTCAGCAAGGGGTTATTTGTGTAGATCCTTCAAGATTTCTTTATTAAAAACTAACCGTTTAATATAGGAATTGAAAATTTGTTAAAAGAAACAGCCTTTTGTGTCAACGTTTTCACCTGTAACTTCTTCTAAATATGACAGCTCTTTGAAAGCAATATACTGTTACATCCGCGGGACCTTACTGCTTGTGGGGATATACAGGACTTGTAGGTTCACCAAGAACCCGACGAACCCAGAGCCAAAAACTGAGCAGCGACTTGTAATGGTTTTTTATTATGTACCTGGTATATAGCAATTATGCTGGGAAATCGTATACATGGACAAATTGGTATGAAAGGTATGAAATATACTTATGTATTTTTGAAATGGGAACAAAATATAGAGTTTAGAAACAGTAGATATTAGCACATTTCCGAAATTGGGACCACTCATACTAGCATGAGAATTATCGATAATTTTTCAAAATGACTTCTTTTTTACACATTGTCTTTCCTTTTGAAGGCAGACATGCATTGAAAGTCAATATGTAATAAATGTTGCTTTACAAATCTGAATTACGCTAAGTCTCCCAATAAAAATGGTACCTCACTTGTGTTGGAAGGCAAAGTCCAAAAAAACAAATGTTTCTCACATTTCTGTTCTGAAAAGTTCTGGAATCTGCGTGGCTCTATAAATTTCCACCCACCCCACGTTCCCCAAAGTCTTCAGAGAAAAATGGTACCTCACTTGTGTGGGTAGGCCTAGTGCCTGTGACAGGAAACGCAACGTGGACACACCACAATTTCACGGTGAAAAAGGACCCTTTTTTGGCAAAGTGCCTAATTTTAATGTTATATGAGCTTGTATAGCGCTCGGCTGCCCCAGCGAAGGGGCGTCCCGGCGCTGACTGTATGGGAAGAGGACAGAGGATCGTGACAGAGAGGAAAGAAGGGAGGTTATTGTTGACAGAAGAGGTGTGTTTTGATTGCTTTCCTGAAGGTCAACAGATCTTGTATCCCTCGGATCTGGTGTGGGAGGCCATTCCAGAGTTTGGCGGCTAGATATTGGAAGGAGCGGCCACCCATCCTGGCTAGTTTGATGCGAGGTACCGTTGCTAGATATTGTCCTTCTGAGCGTAGGGCGCGTCGGGGGACATAGGTTGACAAGAGTGGGTAGAGCATAGGAGGGGAAGCCGTTTTTAGGATTTTGAATGCTGGGCATAGTGTTTTAAAGTGGATCCTTTTCTCCATAGGGAGCCAGTGGAGTTTGATAAGGACGTTAGCCACAGACGTGTGGCGAGGGAGACCTACCAGAGCCCTGGCGGCGGCGTTCTGGACTCGCTGGAGTCTAGCTTTTTCTGCCACGTTCGCTCCTAGTAGGAGAGAGCTGGCGTAGTCCAGCCTTGAGAGAATGGCAGCTTGGACTATCAGCTGACGGGCTTGGCGGTCAAAGAATCCTAGGATAGGTCTAAGGTCCCGTAAAATGCTGAAGCAGGTGGCTGCCACTTTTTTAGTATGGTGAGTAAATCTTAGGGCAGAGTCTACCCAGACTCCTAGGTTTTTGACACAGTCCTTGGGTTCAGGCGGTTGGCCGAGGTTTTCTGGCCACCAGTTGTTCCCCCAAGTGTCTATCTTTTTTCCCACCAACAGCACCTCAGTTTTTCCGGCGTTGAGCTGGAGGTAGTTCGCTGTCATCCATTCTGTCATGTCAACGAGGGTTTGTTGGAATTTTTGGGCGCTGTGGCCACTTTCATCATTTAATGGGCTGTCTCGGTGCTATGTCCAGCCCGGAATTCGTGTTGTGACCTGTCCAAGATGTGATTGGAGGACAGGTATTTAGTCAGGATGGCGTTTACATGGGCTTCTGATACCTTGGCTGGCCATGGGAGGAGGGATATCGGTCTAAAGTTTTCGGGTAAGTTAGGGTCAAGCGTGGGTTTTTTAATGATAGGTGATATCCAGGCTTGTTTCCATTTGGAGGGGATTATGGCTGTAGAGAAGGACTTGTTAATAATGTCTCTCAGAGGGCCTAGAACTGCTATGTCAGCTTCTCTGAAGGTTTCGGGTTTGAGAGGGTCTGCCGGTGAGCCAGACTTGATTTTATTACAGATTTTTGTAAAATCTTCTTGGCTACAGCAGAATTACTTAGAAGTACACAGAGAGGCTGGGAGTGAATGCGCGTGCCACTGCGCTAGGGGGATTCCTTGGGGAGTAGTGAATAGGGTTCAATCACGCTCTCCACAAATTAAAAGTATTTTAAAAGCAATTTACACACAGCAAAGAAAACAATTAAAATCGCAACTACCTCCCGGCTGTCCGCCTCAGGAGGGGTCCAACATACAATGATTTCAAATTGTTTCTTGGGTGCCCTTTTATAGTGTCCACTGGTGTGCCCTGAGGCTATTCCCAAGCTAAGATGGCCGCCGCGTTTTATGAGTGACGAGGTGCCTTCAGCTCTTAGTCAGCTGGGACAGTTTCGGTGAGTGCGAGGGGCTTATTAGGTCAAGCCGATCGTTAATCGCGCTGGGGGAAGCTTATGGGTCGCGGTATTTAGTTATCAAACACGCGCGCCACAGAGTACAGCAGAATTACTTAGAAGTACACAGAGAGGCTGGGAGTGAATGCGCGTGCCACTGCGCTAGGGGGATTCCTTGGGGAGTAGTGAATAGGGTTCAATCACGCTCTCCACAAATTAAAAGTATTTTAAAAGCAATTTACACACAGGAAAGAAAACAATTAAAATCGCAACTACCTCCCGGCTGTCCGCCTCAGGAGGGGTCCAACATACAATGTACTACCTGTAGTTTTTGAACCCTAGCTCTGCTGGCACCTAGAGAAATCCAGCAAACCTATATATTTTTAAAAACTAGCCATATTCCACGATGGTGTGACTCGACTGCCTCCCACCAGGTTTGGTTACCCAGAATCCCATGCAAAGTGTAAACAAAACCCAAATTTTCCTCACATTTCTGTGGTGGAAAGTTCTGGAATCTGCATGGATCCACAAATTTCCACTCACCCTGTGTTCCCCAAACTCTTCTGAGAAAAATGGTACCTCACTTGCGTGGGTAGGCCAAGTGCCCGCGACATGAAACGGCACAAAACGCAACGTGGCCACACCACAATTTCACAGTGAAAAATGACCCTTTTTTTGGCAAAATGCCTAGCTGTAGTTTTTTAACCCTAGCTCTGGCTGCATCTAGGGAAACCTAGCAAACCTATACATTTTTGAAAAATAGACACCCAGGGAAATCCAGGATGGGGTGACTTGACTGGCTCCCACCAGATTCTGTTACCCAGAATCCCTTGCAAACCTAAACATTTTTTTAAAAACAAACATTTTCCTAACATTTCTGTGGTGGAAAGTTCTGGAAGCTGCGTGGATCCACAAATTTCCACCTACCCGCGTCCCCCCAAAGTCTTGCGAGAAAAATGGAACCTCACTTGTGTGGGTAGGCCTAGTGCCTGCGACAGAAAACGGCACAAACACAACGTGGACACACCACAATTTCACAGTGAAAAATGACCCGTATCTGAAAGAAACAGGTTAGTGTTAGATTCCTTACCTTAGAATAACCTCAAGCGTCAGACTGGATCCGGAAAGTTCTGCATAGCAGTACCCCTGCGCGTCGGTAGGCGTCGTCTGCGGCTCCGTGGTCGTCGTTGTGATCGCCGGGATGACGTCGTCGGAGTACTTAGACGACGCCCTTGCGCGCTGACGTCAGTTCTTCTTTTTTCCGCGCCAACAAGCGCAGATCCGGGAAGAGCAGTACTCCAAGTCATTTTTTTACTAAACTTTTTGATTTTTTTTATGGATCTTCTTGAGTCGCTTCTCGGCTCTCGGTGCCGATAGGGATGCCCGGGTTCAAACCCTGCAACGATTGTAACCGATTGATGTCGGTTACCGACCCCCACCGTCGGTGCCTCTACTGTCTCGGGGCCGACCACGATGACAAGTCGTGCCCCGATTGCCGGGCCTTGATGTCGAAAGCTAGGCGGGAGCGGTCCCGCAAGCGCCTCCAGCTCCCGCAGTCTGCCCTGCGCCGCTCAAGGTCCCGGTCCAGGAGGTCGAGAGACCGGTCGCAGGGCCACAGTCATAACAGCTCGGCGAGTCGACACTACTCGTCGGGCTCCAAGACCTCAGGTAAGTCGAGGCACAAGATATCGAAGAAGCGGCATGGCTCTTCTGATTCCCCGCAAAGCTGCCGGGGGTTCGGGTGACACCGCCCACGCGGCAAGCGCCGCGTCCAGCTCCATTCCCACCGGTCCCTGGGCTGCACGAAACGCTGGAGGAGATCAGCGCCTTCCTCACGGCCATGAGGTCACGCTTCCCTCCGTCGGACCCCGCCGAGGTGCCTTCGGGTCCATCTGGGAGCCCAAGTGGGCCGGAGACTCCGGCCCAGGCACCGTCGACGACTCTGGCCCCAACGCCGCTGGGCTCCTCAGGATCCAGGCCTTACGACCCTTCCGCTGGCACCATCACCAAGGGTGTTGTCCCCGGATGGCATCGTCCCCGAACCCCACCCCGGTCCGTATCCGGCGTCGGACCGGCGCCAACCGGCGCCGTCTTCGACGCTGATCAGTGAGCCCTTCACCGACGACCCGGCTCCATCATTTATTCCTTACTCTCAGGAGATAGATGACGAGGGGGATTCGGAAGGGTCTGAGGACCCTCTCGCACTGCAGTGCCAGTTGAGCCAGGACTGGGCAGACGAGCTGGGGGAGGCCAGTGGTCTGGACACTTCGCCCGATACTGGATATGTCTCCCCTCCTACTGTGGCTACAGAGGAGGGGGCTGCTTACAGCGTGGTGTTGCCTAGGGCAGCCAAGGACTTGGCTCTTGAGCTCCCAGTCGCGGCCGTGAGGACTAACCTCCTCACTGAGGTGCTCAAACCGAAGGCAATCTCCTCGGAGCATCTCCTGCCGTTTAACGAAACCCTCACTGACGTTCTGTTGGGCACCTGGTCCAAGCCCTCTACAGGCCTCCCTGTGGATAGGACGCCACCGCCCGCTCCGGGCGACCCCCGCTTCCTGTCCGTTCACCCCACCCCTGAGAGCCTGGTGATCCAGACCGCATTCCCGACCGCTCCTCCGGATCGGGAATCCAAAAGGTAGGATCAGTTTGGGAAGAAGCTGTTCTCCTCACTCAGTTTGGGTTTGCGGTCTGTCAACACCGCCTGCCTTTAGGGCCGTTACTCCCACTCTCTGTGGGATACGGTTGCGGAAGTACTGCCACAGTGCCCGGCGGAGGTCCAGGCAAAGCTTACCCGAGCCCTTGCAGAGGGACGGGATGCAGCACGATATTTGATTCGGTGTGGACTGGATACCACAGACTCGTTGGGCAGGGCGATTGCGACGACGATGGCGGTTTGCCGCCACGCCTGGCTGAGGTCCGCCAACTTTTCAGGGGATGTCCAGGGGATGTCCAAGCCTCCCTTATGGACATGCCCTTTGATGGCCGTCGCCTCTATGGCGACAAGGCGGACAGTGCGCTGGAGCGTTTCAAGGGCTACGGCCAAGTCCTTGGTCCTCGGCCAACGTCACCAAACTTCCACCTTTCATCCCTTTCGTGGCCATGGAAGGGGCGCCCCCACACGTCCAGCTAGCCACAGGCCGCAGAACCAACCTCAACGCGGTCGCGGACATGGCAACCGCCGTGGCGGTGCCGGGGGACACCAGCAAGGTCAGTCCACACCCGCCCCTGCAGCATCTGCCTCAAAATCCTCCTTGTCCGAATTTTCAGGCCATTCAACGCCAGTGGGGGGCAGGGTTCGCCATCACCTCCTTCACTGGTGCTCCATCACATCGGACAGGTGGGTGCTGCAAATCGTCCTGTTGTGTAGGAATCTAGGACCCTAGTGTAATTTTCCCGATTCATGCCCATATATAGGTATAAATCACCCTGTCCTTATATAGGCATAAAAATCATAACCATATTTAGACTTAGCCTATGCAGTCCAAATACGGCATGGCTACTTCCACTAGTTCCGAGAATCAACAACGATTTCTTAAACCCGCATTCAGCAGCTAGGGACTTCCCCTTGCCTGAATACTAATTTATCTAGGAAATCATGGAGTTTTCAAAGAACTGAGTCTTTGATGACGTTATTATGTCCAATCATACGTCAAATTCAGCACCTTCAAGGTATAAATATGCCTAAATTTGCCCAGACTAACACACAGTGGTTTGGAGCAGTTCGACTATCTACTTGCCCGACGCGCCCTGCAGCAGCAAGTGCCGACGGAAGCCGACCCTCCAGCTGACGCACTGAGAGACGCTGTCTTTTCTCTGCCGAAAATCCAGCTCCAGTGTTTCCAGGCAACCCTTGCGGGTTGCTGGGAAATCGAGTCCTGAGAGAGAGATACAAGACCTCCTTCATTCTAAAACCAAGGTACGGAGCTGATTAGACCCTTAGAGAATTCTTGGAATATATTCTTGGCAAAGAATACTAAACTTAAGCTACACCTCACTTACTTCTTCCCTTGTACTAGACTTAGGTTAGGTACACCGGGGTAGGCGTATTTTAGAAGCACCAGTTGAGTACTTTTAGTCATTATTTATCACTATATGTATTGTATGTAGTACATGTTATTTTATATAGCTTAGAAACCATACCATGCTTTTCAAGTACTACTTTATAATACTTTTCGTATTATATGCCTTGTACTTTATAACCAGTATTACGATTGTAGCAGTACATTTCTTATGCTTGAGAAAGAAGACTGTTCAATAAATATTTTTTATTGAAAATGCCCTCTGGTGAAACGAAGCATGCATGATTGACTGAGTAAAATAACTATCTATTGTTGCCGCAACTCTAGAGATTGATTTCTTATTCCTGGGAAACAAAGTTGTCATGTTTATGCGGTTGTCAGAAACTAATCCCTTCTTGTGAATTCGAGAAAGTTTCTAGTGACCTCTGAGCTAGCTGGCACTCACAATTAAGTTTAATATATTTGGTAGAGACCTAGTCGACCTCAGTCCTACGTCTAAACTACAGGATATGTTATTCCAATGCGCAGAGCCTATTGGAAATATAGGAACTACACTACATGGCGCCCAACGTTTGGTAAGGCGATAATTTAACGCTAGATACTAGAGTAACTCAGTCGTGCTTTTCACACAGACCCCTTTTTCCCGTAAAAACTCCAAAAGACGTCTGGAGTGGGTTAAAGGATAATATCCGCCAAAACTGAGTAGGAGGAAAAATCCTATGTATTAGTTTTTGGTTTGTTCAACGTTGAAGGATACAGTGTTCCAAAATATTGTGCACCTAATCTTTGTTTCCTTGAAGTTTGTTCTGCAAACTCTTAAGTCAACAAAATAATGAATAGTGACGAAGAATTAGCTGCAGCTTCAGCTCAAGCAGTTTTAGATGACAGAAATCTCCTACAGAATGACCCAGATGTTATTATCATCCCGGTAAATGTAAGAAAAACTATAACTTACAAACTCATAAACAATGGAGTATCATCGAGAGGTGGTAAAGTAATCTTTGTTATAGAGGCACATGAATATCGGCAGACAAAAGTATTCTATTCATGGATTCAGTTTCCTCCAGCAGATGCTGGAACACACAAGTTTCACTACTACAAAGTAGAGGAACCTCCAACGGAATACGTTCCTTATGAGGACGTTGAAATTCCATTAACTTACCAAGAGCATCAGCTCTGGTTTAAAGGCGCCCTACAACATGAAAATCACATAACGAGGCTCGGTCCACTAGGTAGACCAGGAGCAACATGGCCGGTACTAGCCAGCTATACACCACATCCTGACATTGAAAACATGACAGGCCCAGAACTGTTAGTACAGCTAAAACAATTAGTTAAAATACATAGACAATTGGTTCAATATGTCATGCGCACCATAACAGTCCAACCTACTGTGAGGATTCCACAGCACATCCCTCACTAGGGGAACACAAACAAAATCACACCACAGACTATACAATCAGTCATTGGTAAATTACCAGCAAAAAGAGAACAAATTCCGTTCTGGTTAGCTCAAAAAATTACTCAAATTGAGGCAGTATTCCCTGATAGTACACCTCATGAGAAACATAGAATTCTAACAATCTGTTTACCAATGGGGATTGCACCACACGTAGAGGACTGTGACACTAGGGGTACAGTCTTTGCTTCAGTCTACACAAAAACACATGGTGTTCCGTCCATGGCGGTAATACCAGACGTTCTAAGACAGATTCAAAATGAATACGGTCCAGAACCGGCCTTAAATCTAGGTATGAAATTACTAAAAGATTTCAGACAGGTCTCGGCTATACTGTTAGCCAACATTAAAGGTGAAGCAGCATCAGTGGCAATCAGCCAAAAGTTAAAAGAAACAGATATAACAGAACAACCATATGAACTTGCCAGAATTATTGAAAAATCCTATGAAGAACTAGGTAGAGATAGTTTGGGTGGGAAACCATTAAAACCACAACTAACAGAAAATCCTGAAAAAGTTTTTATTAAAAATAATCTCACTACTCCTTAAAAGAAGTGGGAAAACACTAAACAAACACTTCCTAAAGAGAAGCATTCCCAGTCCAGAGGAAGATCTCCCCAACGGGGAGGTAGGTTACCCCAACGGGAGCCCTCTGAAAAGAGGTACAACCTCAGAAATAGGGATAACTTAAGAAAACTTAGTAGATATCAAGATACTGATACACGTTCCTCTCGTACCTTTCAGACTTCCTCGCAACAATCAGAAAGAAGAGGACGATCAGAACAAAAAGAAGAACGCGTGAAGTCCAAAGACGGACAGCACATTCCAAGAAATTAGAAAACTCAATTCACCAAGAAGAAGGTATTAAGTGTAAAGATCAGACATGCCGAGGATCTTGAGGACACAACTCAAGAACGGGGAATGGGCCCAGACAATGCTAGACAGCACAGCAGAAGTAACCATAGTTCGCAAGATCCTGAGGGATCATCTGGAGACAGTGGACTTGAATGAATGCATTCAAGTTGTAACTGCCGACACTAGGGTTAGTGTACTCCACAAGTTATATGAAGTAACACTACGGATGGAGGGGGACATAACTAGGAAAATAAAAGCTCTCTTTTGGGATAAGCTTTCCAAGGGTTATGACATTCTTCTAGCTGAACAAGACTGGCCACCTGAATTTGTCAGGGAGTGCCCACATGGCGAAGAGATAATTATGCCAGCCTTCTCAAATCACATTCCAATTCATAAAAAATACACATATGCCAGGAAATAGGCAGTAGCTCAGGCTCCAACATTATATAAAAATCACGTAGGATGGGATGAGGATTCTCCTCACCATAAAATCCAGGTAAAAAATCAACCAGCATTGCAAAGGCAATATCCTGTAAAACAGGAAGCTAAAAAACAGGTCAGGGAGATTTTAAATCAACTTGAATAGCAAGGGGTGATTGAAACACGCACCTCATCAATGAATAATCCTTTGTTTCCTGTCTCCAAACCAGACAATACATATCGTCTAGTTTTGGACTACTGACACTTAAACTCTTGTGGCAAACCTTTTGCAGTACAAAACGCGCACAGTGCAGCACTGATGAATAAAATTGTGCGTAAAAAATATAAAACCACATTAGATATTTCAAATGGGTTTTTCTGTCAAAACATTGCACCTGAAAGCAGGCACTTGACCGCTTTCTCAATCAAGGGGACACAGCGACAAGTTTGCCGTCTCCCCCAGGGATTCAAGAATAGTCCAGGGTTATTTTCAGGCAGAGTAACAGAGTTACTACAAATGTACGATGATGAGGCATTATCTTATGTCGATGACATCTATCTTACAGACGATGATTTGGACGTGCACTTGAAAAGAGTGAACACCATACTACTTGGGTTCGCTTCTGAAGGGTATAAATTCAATTTTAAGAAATCACGAATTGGCCACCTCAACGTCCTATTCTTAGGATACGAGTTATCAAGTGAAGGCAAGAGCCTGGCAGCAAACTTCCTAGAGAAATGTGCGCTGCTCCAACCTCCGAAAACGCTGAAAAACTTACATTCAATTCTAGGTTTCCTGAATTTCAGAAGAACTTATGTTCTAAATTACGCAGAAAGGGTTAAACCTCTCTACGAACTAATCAAACCTGATTTCAAACCAACAAATTGGACTCAAAACCATACAGAAATGTTGCGTTCAGTGCAAACAGACATGTTAACAAAAACACAGTTAGATACACGCGATAATGCGCGCACTCTTGTGATCCGAATCATCCCAGGGAGATGTGGATTCACATACCTGACCTTTAATGAAGGTGAAAAGGTACCAATAGCATACAAATCACACTTGTCCACACAAGCGGAAATAAAATTCACTTCTACAGAAAAAATTCTGACAGCGGTTTAAACTGCAGTGGCAAAAGAGAGAGCTCTCATGCAAGGTAAACGCATAATGAACGTTACACCTGTATCTGCCTTAGAGGCAGTGACGAAAGCATGCATTCCCAATGCTAAGGCTTTACATCCGAGATGGATACAATGGGTTAATTCTCTTGCTGCAACAGACGTTGAATACGTTTTTGACCCCTACTTGAAAACACAAAAATTCCTTCAATACGAACACGAATGTCCTCTGCCGACCAAAATTCTGCCTCTAGAACATTACGGATGTATAATCTATACAGACGGATCAGCACAGCCCGCAATTGGGGGTAAACAAGCCTATAGTGCTGCGTGCGCGATTGTTAAAGGTCGCTGGCGCGAAGGTAAATTTAGACCTATGGTCACTAAAACTCAATCACTCGAAGACTGTACAGCTCAGCAAGCTGAACTACAGGCTTTCTAGATGACGCTTTAAAATACCGATCGTGAATTCCCCACACTCATAGTGTGCGATTCGTACTTCTGCGTTGAATCTTACAACGAGCACTTGCAGAACTGGGTTTGAAACGGTTTCAAAAATGCAAAAGGTGGCACAATTAAGCATAAAATGCTTTGGGAACAAGTAGTTCTATTACAGAAAGAACTACAAAAGACTCACGTGATACATACACTGAGTCATCAGCGTTATGGTGTTCAAGTTGCAGGGAATTCATTGGCTGATGAAGCCGCGAAGGCAGCTGTGCAAACGGTTTCCGTAGCTACAATCGCTCGCTTGAAAAAAGTAATAGACGGTGAAACGTTACTAGCAGTAAAAGCCTCAATGCAAGGCAGCTATGCAGCGTTATCTCTAAACTATCCACTCACGTATACATACATGATTGATGCAAATTCCGTTCCTTTTGCTCTAATCCCTGGAGTCGGGGACTGAGTAATTCCAAACAGGAACAGGAGAGGTTCTTTGGTTCAAGAAGCACATATGGGAGAGGGTCTGAGACATCGAGGGATCTTAGAATCTGTAATAGAATTAGAAGAGATGTACTGGTGGCAGGGAATGAGCATAGAAGTTTACAAATTCGGAATTAACTGACACCTGTTACAAAGATCATAGCTTCGAAAACCACCAGGTACCTGACTACAGTATAGCCAGCCCTGTTCAGACACCATTGTTAGACAGCATTAGACTATCTACACGCAGACGTCACCATGGACAGATGCGGTCCCACAACTACTAGGACAAGATTTATTTGGATGTGGCCCCAGCGCTCGGCTGACGCCAGAACTGTTATAAAGGATTTGCGAGTCTTTATGGGCACATACGCAATCGGCACGCTACATTCTGACCAGGGTCCTGCGTTTAGCTCTCGAGCTTACAAAGAGGCCATGGCTAGCTTGGGCGTTGCATTGCGGTATTCTAGTCCCTTCCATCCTGAGAGTAATGCGGTAGTGGAAAGAAAACCCCATGACATAAAGCAATCCATAACAGCTAAGGTATTAGGTTCGGGTGATGGGTGGGTCAAACATCTAATAAGTGTCCAACGTAGTCTTAATAATCTGCCAAGAAATTCTCTGGGTGGACTCACTCCATATGAATTACTGTTTGGTACTTGAATGATAATTGAAGACCTCGATTGTCAAACTTCAGTGGTGGAACAGAAACCCTTTGATGTCAAAGATCGTTTGGCTGTTTTACAGGACTTAAATGAAACAAGAAGAAGTCTGAGTAACACAATACAGAAGCAAACGACCACTGAAGAAAAACCACCTGTCCCAGCAAGACCTGTCTAGATTCCAAAGATTGGGGATCTAGTCAGGGAAAAGATCACGGTAAAGAAGGAATACGGACCTTCTTACAGAAAAGCAGTACCTGTCTTAGCTATCCACGGAAAAAGATCAGTATTACTATTGCCCCTTGCTGGTAAAAGGGAGAACAGAGTTGTGTACATCAACCTGGTCAAACCACATCATGTGGCCGATAATAAGTAGTAGGCCCAGTGGACTCCCAAGAAGTAGCAGACGACCAAATCTTGCATCAATCCAAGAGGTTCAAACTGAAATACTTATCACCTTTGATAAACCTGCAGTAAGAAAAGAAGGACTATGCAACAAAGCCATGGAACTTGTGCCTCTGGATACCCAAATAACAGTTTGTCAAGAAACACCTGTCTACAATGATATAGCATCTGACTATACCAACATGGCAAAAGAAGAAACAGCTCCAGCGATTTTAAGTAATTCGGATGCAATTCCAACAATTGACAGAACTGCCTCTGGCTATTATATCAACTTTGATACATTTTCTGATGATCCCAGTGAACCTGAAAATACACCAGCAAATAAAACTTTCAAAGAAAAAATAACAAAACCCTTTCATCAACTTGAAAAAACATATCTGGTTTCACCATGGGTTGAATTTTGGATTGTGTTAGGTGTACTTTTCCTCCTGCTCTGGCTCATACTGGTGTTAAGTTTGGGAAGGATGATAGATGGAAAATATAGTACAATTGACAGAGCAAGTAAGAAAATCAACTTGGTCCTGAAACCTCACAAATCATCTCATCGTGAAAGAAGAGACCTGTCATCAGTAAACATCACAGCCGTTCCTATACCTGGTCTTATAGAATGGGACAGAACTGATTATGACATTTATGGCCCGGTGGAACTGCTGAAGATTCCACACCAGTTTAAGGTTTCTTTAACTGACTTTGTCGCACCCAGCACATTTTCTGATGATTAGGACTTTGAAACTGTTAACAACATGATGACAGATTTAGAAATGTCAGCTAAATTTACAGAACATGAATACCTAAAAGGTTCATCAGGTTATGAACAAATGTATTGTTTTTCTCATTATGGTCACCATTATTTGCATAAAACTGCAAACCCTAGAAATGTTTTTACTTATAATCAATGGGAACATTGTCCAGCGCCACCAAGGGGTAGCTCAAAAACATTTTATGAAAAATTTCCGTACTTCTCAGGGTTTAATGTTACAAATCCAGAAACTTTTTATTTTAAAAATATAAATAAGACAGGAATGAAAACAATGTTGACCACTACTAAACAAATTTATTCTGCAAACTTTTATGCTCCGCTGTCTACATTAGGGTTTGACTTTTGGAAAGACAACATTGAGACAAAAACTGTCTGGGGTACAAAAGATTGGCTTGTGCAAGGTTTAGAAGCCTTATTCAAAGCCTGCATCATCCCAGAAAAAATAATGTTTTTAAATGACACTGTTCAACAAACGTCTTGTCTTGGCCTGGCTAAGATAAAAGATTTAAACAAACCGTCTATACCTATGCCCACATCTGACAGTAATGACACTACAGAAGAGGAGGTAGACGTACCCTATATTTTTAAACAAAACAATCCTGATTGGAAAAAATGGTTAATCTGGCCCACAGACACGAATAACTGTCAAGATAGATTCTTGAACCAAACACAGGGGTTCACAGTGAATAGGCCAGATCCAAGATATTTCCAGAGACAACATCCAGGGATAGTAACTACTTACAGTGTATGAAATATATGCCTTGGATGGCTACATAAATCTACACTTCCAGAAATCAAACAACACTTATCTTTACTTAAAGAAGGCAATGATTTGCGAGATTTCTTAATGGGGCATTGCAAACCACGTAAAAAACATTTCATATACGCCGGTATATACGCTGCTTACAATGAAGCATGGAAAATAGCGCAAATGGAAACTGCAGAAAGAATACGAGAAATTGATCGTATTCATTTAGAGAAAAGCCTCTCTGTAATGGACAATGGGTTAACGACTCTGTCCTCCAGAATTTATTCTTTTGACAGCATCGTATCATCTGTAATTGACATAATAAAGCAAGACTTGCTAATGTTATAACATGGCCAGTCTCAATTACGTTCTATAATGCTGCTAGGCTGGACGTTACAAAATCTCGGTTCAGGCTACATGCCATGGCGTCTAATCAATACCACGTCATTATTTACTGTGTTTAACCTTACAGATAAACAAATCTCTTTGGCACAAAGAGGAGCAGACTATACTGTGCTGAGCATTGAGAAACTGGAAATATTACCATTGACAGTTTCTGAGAAGCCTGTCATTGAATGGATAATGCATAGCACCATCACGATACCAGTGATGATTTTCCAATTTCAGTATTGTCTACAGCATATACCAGCGGGCCTGTATGAAAGGTTGGGTAAAGAATACATTAAGTCGACCTGGAATTTACCCTACACACACAAAGTTGGAATGGGGGAAAGGAGGTATTCCTTAGTGGTAGAAATTGTAAGAACTCACTAAGTGGTACACTTTTGTGCCAAGGTATTAATTTACACGGAGCCTGCAAAGGTTCTACAAATAACCTCTCTTGCCACCTGCACGGTTCACCCTCCACAGTGATAGAACCAATATTCAGGCAGCTATCCAATGGCAGCTACTTTATGCTCAATGACCACAGCTGTTGTGGCATGTTGCCAGGAAGAGCGTATCTAGTTAGTGTGTCATCCAGGGTCACTTGTTGTATGCAAATATTGTATCCAAAAAGTAAGACAGAAAGGGAGACTGCGTTATGGCCTTCACTGAATATCTCTTCTATACGAATTGATACTTTAAGCAGAATGAAAGTCATTCTTTTACAAAAAAATGTGCCACTGACCTCGTCTAGAGAAACGTATGATCTGCAAGTTGCAAGGACTTCTGCAGAGATACATGCATTATTATCAACAAACTGCCCAGTACATTTCGCAGAAATGTTAAGTCAGATCTTAAATATGTCTGATACCAGTGGCATCCCACATGTATTTAAGACGCTTTTTTTGGGACTGTTAGCCCTATTTGAAGCAGTCCTCGGCATTTTTCCTAATTTCGTGCACTTTGTGTTCGGCGGCCTGCCTCTCATCTTGGGACTCGTAGCAGGAATTCTAGTTTTTATTCCTTCTGCTCCGATATGGCAAGTCCAGTGACCAGCGATACCCAGACTACCATGGAAGAAGCCCTCCTTGCCATGAGGTATAGTGAGAGAATTACACAGATTCTTGGCTTGGCTCGTTTAAGGGATCTGAACACAACTTGGTTCCTTTCGTTCAGACCAATCTGGCAAGATTGCATCTTACCTGTTCTGCGATGCCTGCTTTGCGGAGAAGAATGCGTGTTGGACGTTTGTCTTACACTTCCATCAGTCCTGACATCGGATGTTGACGCTTTGCTAAGTCCGGTAACGACTCATGCATCGTGTTGCCCCCAACGGCTGCCCATTCTCATGATGGCATTCATTGAGGTCTCGCCGGCAAGTCTAACTGAGGGTGAGATACGTGACACTACAGGCACACAGGCCCCACCTATTGCGGACATTGCTAATGCATCAAACGCTGATGGCGATGATCCTCACCTATGCACATTTGACATGCTAACTGAAGTGGTTTCACTTTCGCTTACTATGGTAGACGGTTTCTTTGCCAGCCTAGACGATCTGATGTTTTCTAATGACACCGAGAATAACTTTTGACTAATTCACAGAGCGTTCCCTGAACTCTGAAATTCGGCCTTCGTTTTTTCAAAACAAACCGTCTAACAAATTTTAACTTTTTCCAAAATAGAACTTGTTTGCACAGAGTAATCTGCTTAAAGTAGAACTATTCTTAGAGAACAAGATTTCTTATGAAAACTTCCTAATGACAATATTTGGCCTTGTCCTAAAAAACAAAACAGTTTAAATATTATGCCATGGGATAGTCTCGACTCTTTTTCTGTACCTTAAAGAGACATTTCATGAATGTAATTTCATCTTTCATAAATGTTAGAATGTATGCGCTCTTACTATGCTTCATATTGGTTGAGACCTATTTTTTCATTCAGTTTATACTTATTTCATGTGAACAAAACCTTTCAAATGCAATTTGTATTTTTGGTGGGAATGTAAACACTTGCCTTAGATATGTTCAGTGCTTATACATTTAGTTTTATTGAACTTAATATCGTGGAGTGGGTGTTGTGAAGGAATCTAGGACCCTAGTGTAATGTTCCCGATTCATGCCCATATATAGGTATAAATCACCCTGTCCTTATATAGGCATAGAAATCATAAACATATTTAGACTTAGCCTATGCAGTCCAAATACGGCATGGGTACTTCCACTAGTTCCGAGAATCAACAACGATTTCTTAGAAAAACCCGCCTTCAGCACCTAGGGACTTCCCCTTGCCTGAATACTAATTTATCTAGGAAATCATGGAGTTTTCAAAGAACTGAGTCTTTGATGACGTTATTATGTCCAATCATACGTCATATTCGGCACCTTCAAGGTATAAATATGCCTACATTTGCCCAGTCAAACACACGGTGGTTTGGAGCAGTTCGACTATCTACCTGCCCGACGCGCCCTGCAGCAGCAAGTGCCGAAGGAAGCCGACCCTCCAGTTGATGCACTGAGAGACGTTGTCTTTTCTCTGCCGAGAAATCCAGCTCCAGTGTTTCCAGGCTACCCTTGCGGGTTGCTGGGAAATCGAGTCCTGAGAGAGAGATACAAGACCTCCTTCATTCTAAAACCAAGGTACGGAGCTGATTAGACCCTTAGAGAATTCTTGGAATAGATTCTTGGCAAAGAATACTAAACTTAAACCACACCTCACTTACTTCTTCCCTTGTGCTAGACTTAGGTTAGGTACACCGGGGTAGGCGTATTTTAGAAGCACCAGTTGAGTACTTTTAGTCATTATTTATCACTATATGTATTGTATGTATTACAATTTATTTTATATGGCTTAGAACCCATACCATGCTTTCACAGTACTACTTTATAATACTTTTTGTATTATATGCCTTGTACTTTATAACCAGTATTATGACTGTAGCAGTACATTTCTTATGCTTGATAAAGAAGACTGTTCAATAAATACTTTTCTCTATTTCTCAGCACCTTTGGTGAAACAAAGCATGCACGATTGACTGAGTAAAATAGCTATCTATTGTTTCCGCGACTCTAGAGATCGATTTCTTATTCCTGGGAAACAAAGTTGTCATGTTTATGCAGTTGTCAGAAACTAATCCCTTCTTGTGAATTCGAGAACGTTTCTAGTGACCTCTGAGCTAGCTGGCACTCACAATTAAGTTTAATATATTCGGTAGAGACCTAGTCGACCTCAGTACTACGTCTAAACTACAGGATATATTATTCCAATGCTCAGAGCCTATTGGGAATATAGGAACTACACTACAGCCCGAAGGGGCTACTCCCTCCCCTTCGAGGCGAACCCTCCAGCCATGCCACCTCAGTACCACCGCATGTCGGGGGATCACTTGCGACTTCTACAGAAGGAAGTTACGGCCCTCTTGGCCAAGGGGGGCGTCAAGCGCGTTCCTGGGCCAGAAGTAGGACGTGGTTGCTATTCCCACTACTTTCTGGTACCCAAGAAGGGCAAAGGAGGCCTACGCCCTATCTTGGACCTTTGGAGCGTCAACAGCTTCCTCTGGAAGGAGAAGTTCAAGATGCTGACTTTGGCTCAGGTCCTGGCTGCCCTGGACCCAGAAGACTGGATGGTAGTGTTGGACTTGCAGGGTGCATATTTCCACATCCCCGTCCTTACCTGCTGTTCATGGTAGGTCACGAGCACTTTCAGTTTACCGTGCTCTCCTTCGGCCTTACCAGCGCCCCACGGGTGTTCACGAAAGTGATGACGGTGGTCGCAGCTCAGCTGCGCAGATTGGGGGTTTCAGTCTACCCCTATCTCGACGACTGGTTGTTGAAGACGGGCTCACCGCAGACAGTCGTCTCCCACTTCCAGACTACGGCCAACCTCCTGCACTCGACAGCGGGTTCGGGATATTCAGGCTCTGATTCCGATCTTTCAGCCTTTATCCCGGGTCTCGGTCAGGTTGACGCTGCGGCTCCTGGGGCTGATGGCCTCCTGCATCCTTCTGGTGCATTACACCCTGTGGCGGATGCAGGCTCTTCAGTGGGACCTGAAGTTTCAGTGGGCACAGCATCAGGGCAACCTGTCCGACCATGTCCGGATCTCGTAGGGCACTTCAAGGAAGTTTCAGTGGTGGCTCATGAACCGCCATTGGGTCAGCGGCAGATCTCTCTCCCTACCCCAACCGGAGCACGTAATGGTGATGGATGCGTCCCTCCTGGGATGGGGGCCACATGGGAGAGAGGGAGATCAGAGGTCTCTGGTCTGCGGCACAGTCCCGGCTCCACATCAACCTTCTTTTTTTTTTTTACATTTTATTATCACAGTTCAGCGAGAAAAAACATACGACCACAGCAAAAATTCACAAAAATAAATTACATACAACAAAACAAATGTTTAACAGCATACAGTTGTGAATTCGGAGAATAATCCCCATATACATTCTCCTAATTTTCGTTTTCTATTACCTTTTATAGAATACAAACTTGTTTCTAAGTTTGCCAGATTAAACATTTTGATACGCCAAGAATCAAAACTCAGAGCTTCTGGGGAAAGCCATTCAGTGGCTATAACTAATCGAGCAACAGTCATTGCAACAAATACAAAATAGCGCTGTTCATAAAAAACATTTCCCACATTGACATCTTGGCCAACCCCTAAGATCATCAATGCTGGTGTAATAACAAAGGGTGTTTTGAACATCTTTGATAGATATCTTTCAATACCCTGCAAAAACGTATTTAATTTAATACAGCTAAAAAATATATGCACAGTATCTGCATCATCTCCACCATACCGAAAACATTTACCATCATATCTATCTCCCCATTTGTGCATTCGTGCTGGAGTATAGTACAGATTGAAAGCAGTTTTAAAAAATTGCACTTTCAGATTTGCAGATAATTTTTTTCGGGGACATATCAATTGCATCTCCCAATGAAATTTCCTCTCCCAATTTAACCGTCAATTGTGCATTGTGTTTCTCTAGATCATCCAGTATGTAAAAAAATAATAATTTATACAAAACACCAATCTTCCCACCAGCTCTAACAGCGATAATTAATAAATTAGGCCTCAAATTCCAGCTTTCTTCGATTTAAAAAATCACGGATTTGGAGATATTTGAAAAACTGTAAATGAGACACTGGATATTGTTTGACCAACTCTTCATACTGAATTACAAGTCCCTCATCCCCATATAGATCACCTAGCTGCCTAATACCCTTGTCTCTCCAACCCTTAACCACCTTATCGTTAAATATTGTAGGCAGTATTATCCACGCATTCAATGGAGTATAAAATGTCAGGCTTTCCAAATTAATTAATTTGCGTATTCTCCTCCATATTTTAAAGGCTGCTTCCAAGAACTTGAACCTGGGCCTTTTGTAGTAG
Source organism: Lissotriton helveticus (assembly GCF_964261635.1). NCBI lineage: Eukaryota > Metazoa > Chordata > Amphibia > Caudata > Salamandridae > Lissotriton > Lissotriton helveticus. The sequence goes on along the minus strand of NC_136057.1, from coordinate 1,404,417,187 downwards.
CTCCCATCAATTTCTCTAAATAAACAACAGTTTGCCTCAGATCCTAAGATTAGCTGAAAAATTGAAGGAGCCACCACAAAATTATCCTCTTTTTCTTTACACAATAACAACTGCATTTTTTGCAAAAAACAAACGTAATAATAGAACGTAAAGTCAGGTATTGCTAGGCCGTCTCTTATAATATGAAGCGTCAAAAATGTAACCAATCTCCGAGGTTTGCCTGGGGCCCAAAGAAACTTAGAGCAAAGTGATTGTAGCCTTTGCAATTGAGTTGTTATTACTTCAAGCGGGATGGACCTAAATAAATATAAAACCCTGGGTAATATACTCATTTTTAACACATTCCCTCTCCCTATTAATGTTAAATGTAAACGTCCCCATCTGTCCAATGAATTTTTTATATTATACATTAACGCTCCCCAATTGGCTTCTACTAATGCTGTCATTGAAGTTCTGATTTTGATGCCTAAATATGTAGCCTCCGCCACCACCCTAGAGTCTTGTATATCAACATTGTCTGTACAAACCAGTTGCGTCTTTGTAATGTTTAATTTATAGCCCGACACCAGGCCAAATTCATGAGCCACCTGTTCAATTTGTGGCAAAGCAATGGCCGGATCTTCAGACATCACCGCAATGTCATCTGCATACGCAAATACCGAATAGGGGATTTCCTGAACTATAAATGGACGTATCACTCTGCTTTTAGAAAGCATTTCAACAAAAGGGTTAATATATAAAGCAAAAAGTAAGGGGGAGCAGGGACAGCCCTGTCTCGTCCCTCTAGTGATTTTTACTGCCTCTGAGGTTCTACCCATTACTGAAATTCTCGCGATCGGCGAAGCGTACAGAACATGCAGAGCTGTCATAAAACCTTTCCGAAATCCAATAATTTCCATCAAGATCCACAGGTACTCCCATTCCACCCGATCAAACACTTTTTCTGCGTCCAATAAAATGAATCCTAATTGTCTCTTCTCTACTTGAGCAATATCAAAAAGGGTGATCACCTTGTTAATATGCGCTACTGTCCCCCTTCCGGGAATAAATCCATGTTGATTCTGTGAAACAATAGTAGATATAACCTTAGAGAGACGATTGGCCAGTATTTTGGAATATATTTTCCCATCGCAATTTATAATAATGAAATCGTCCGGTATGAGCCAGGTAGCTCAGGGTCTTTTCCTTTTTTGCTAAAAACTACTATGGTGGCTTCCTCCCAAGATTGTGGCGCCCGCCCTCTTTGAGCCTCTCTAAACGTAGCCAGCATCGCATCTTTAAGTAAACTAAAGAAAAGTTTATATATCTCTCCGGGTATACTATCAGGGCCGGCAGCCTTTCCTGATGCTAAAGTTTTAACCGCTGATTGTAATTCTTCCATAGTGATTGGATTATCAAGTTGAACATCCACCTCTGGATCTAGCTCTGGGATAACCCCAGCCATCAACCTGCCTAATTCTAATTCTACATTCCAATCCTACTCCATCCCAAGTACCCGCGACAGGCAAGGGCCCCAAACTTATTGAGGCAACATCAAAATTGCCTATCTCAAAGTGACCTAGTTTTGCAAGGGGGGTCACCTGGGTTTTTGGCCCGTGCTTGGCGGTCATCTAGGGAAACCTACCAAACCCGCAGATTTCTGAAAACTAGACACCATGGGAATTCCAGGAAGGTATGGCTTGCGTGGATCTCCCAACGTTTCCTTACCCAGAATCCCTTGCAAGCCTCAAATTTACCTGAAAAAATCACTTTTTCCACACATTTTTGAGTGGGAAAGTAGTGTCGTGACCGGGCTGAAACAAATTTCCTACCACCCAGCGGGAACATTTTGACACAATATTGCAAGGAAAATGTGACAGACATTTTGAGGTTTGCAGGACATTGTAGGTAAGATAACTTGTTGGGATCCACTAGAGAGACATGACCATGTACTCCAATGGGTGTTTAGGTTACGACAATATCTACAGTTGGTAAGTTATTCTTAGATGGAATGTACACCATGGCAGAGAGACTAAAAAGACAAAGATTACTGCACAGCCATCTATTCCTCAAGTACACGCACATACTGCTTGGATTTGGCACGAGGGCGAGTGATGGTTCAGTATATGCAATTTTATTAACAAGAGATTTCACAAAAATGAAATGCACAGTCAATAATTGAAAGGACAAAAAACTGAACCAGTGACTCGCAGCTCGTGAGCTATTAAGCCACTTCAAGGCCCCAACTGCTTTACAGGCCATTCACACACCTTTCATACGTGATACACTCAAGACCATTCACACCACCAGGCACAAAACCAACACATTGCAACATTCACAAAAAGGGACAAGGTACACCCTGCTTGAGAAAGACAAAAAAGACAAATATTACTGCACAGCCATCTAATCCTCAAGCACACACACATACGTTTTGGATTTGGCACGAGGGCGAGTGATGGTTCAGTATAAACAATTGTATTAACAAGTGATTTCCCAAAAATGAAATGCATTGTTAATAATTGAAAGGACGAGAAACTGAAATATTGAATCACAGCTCGTGAGCTGTAAAGCCACGACAAGGCACCAACCTCTTTACAGGCCATTCATACACCTTTCATACGTGTGACGCATACAAAACCATTCACACCGCCAGCCGTGGGCCCATCACATTACAACACTCACACCAGCAGACAGCGCCATGCAAGGGACCATCACTTTCACACACCCACATTCCTGAATCAGAAATCACACAAGCTGATGGATTGCGTGGAGTGGCGTTAGGCAAGCAGTGTTTTCAGTGACCAGCAATAAGTCACTACTCACACCGCCAGCCGAGCGCCAGTGCACGCACACCGCCAGCCAAGCTCCAGTCCATGCACACCGCCAGCCAAGCGCCAGTCCATGCACACCGCCCGCCAAGCGCCAGTCCACGCACACCGCCAGCCAAGCGCCAGTCCACGCACACCACCAGCCAAGCGCCAGGCCACGCACACCGCCAGCCAAGCGCCAGTCCACGCACATGGCCAGCCAAGTGCCAGTCCACGCACATGGCCAGCCAAGCGCCAGTCCACGCACACCACCAGCCAAGCACCAGCCTACACACACCGCCATCACATTTAGGACTTTTTCATAAAAAAAAGAAAACACAAACAAATTGCAAATAGATACAAATCTACTAACACAAAATCTGAAACTAAATACATTGCACTAATGCCAACCTTGAAACAGAACAACATTTTTAAACAATACACACCAGGCAGTTCACTTTACCACTCATGGATGCTCCCAATAATTCTTTTGCATGTGGTACATTCTGAAACAAGCCGGCACACACAGCCCAGGGTTAGAAGGACACTTGGGGCAGTACATACAAGTCTCCTTCCGCGTACCTCTTCGCCAACAGACTCTACATCTCCTAGTGGGAAAGTCTTTTGAGGGTGTTGGAGGAATGGGATCTGGAAAGTGGCGATTTTTCAATCAAGCCACATCCTCTACCACCCCAACTCTAGGAACACTTAACATGTTTCACAACAACAAGGCTCCCTATCACAGACTGCTGAAACTGAACAAAAGTCAACTTTGACGCAGGAGAACACTCCTTGAACACAACAAAAGCATTGAAAGTTGCTAAATTGAAGAGATGGATGGCCAACTTCTTATACCAAACGTAAGACTTACGAATAGCAGTGTAAGGTTCCAGCCTCTGATCTACTCCATCAACACCACCCATGTGCTTATTGTAGTCTAAAATGCACACAGGTTTGCGCACTTCAGCAATCTGGCTCCAAAGAGGCACAGGTGAAGTACTCTCATCATGGATGGTAGTCAGCATCTACACAACCCTCCTGCCCACAAATATCACAGCTAGTAGTTCATCACCACGCAAAGGCCTGCACTGACCCCTCTGAAGTTTTTTGTAAACAAGCTCTTTTGGATAACCTTTACGGTTAGAGCGGATTGTGCCTCAAGCAAAACTGTCCACTTTGAACAATTCCTTGAACAATTGCACAGCAGTGTAGAAGCTAGTTATCAAGGTACAAATGGTGGCCTCTGTTAAACAGTCCTCTAACAAGATCCCACACAATTTTCTCTGAAACTCCAAAAGTGGACTGACAACCAGGGAGACATTTGTGGAATCCAACCAGTGTACACACGGAAATCAAAAACATATCCTGTCCTTCTCTCAGACAACATATACAGCTTAATTCCATAGCGTACCCTCTGGCTAGGAATGTACTGCCTAAAAACCAAATGGCCCTTGAACAGGACCAAAGACTCATCAATAGATATTTCTTTCCCTGGAGTATAGATCTCTGAAAATCGATCTGCAAAGTGATCAAGAACAGGCCAAATCTTAAAAAGACAGTCACAGTCAGGGTGATCTCGTGGCAACGCCAAAGCATTATCAACAAAATGCAGCATCCTAAGCAGAAGTAAATACCAATCACGAGTCATAACTGCAGGAAATATGGCCGTTGCCATAAAGGAACTGGTATACCAGTATGAAGACATGGATGGCTTTCTTATCAAACCCATCAATAAAGTCAAACCCAAAAACTTCTTCATCTCTTCCAGATTTGTGGGAGTCCACCAGGTAGGTCTAGAGTGGGGCCTAATTTTGTCACTGTTGTCCCTCAAAAACTGTTCAGCATACAAATTAGTCTGCTTAGCAATCTCACCCAAAAATACATCATCCATAAACAACTGAAAAAACTGTATAGGCAAAAAATGTTGACAATCCACTCTACACCCTGCTTCACCACTAAAGGCAGGCAACACCGGCTGCACCATGTTTGGATCAACCAAGAGTCCAGCACTTCCAGTAGGAAGCCTAGCAGGCTCAGGCTGCAATTCAGATGCCTCTTGCACCATTGGCACAGCAGTATCCTACTCTAAAACAGGCACTTCATCCGTACTGAGTAGCAGCTTCATCCACACCGAGAGTAGCTTCATCCGCACTGAGAGTACCTTCAACATCCGATGATTCCATGTGGAGAGAAAACTCACAGCCTGAATCTTCCCCTCCCTCCTCTCCCTCAGACGCACTGTCAGGCTCATAATCCTGCTCAGAGGAAGATTCAAGAAGCATACCAACCACCTGCTGAGCAGTCATTCTACGGCTAGCCATAATGCTTACTAATAAAGGTTACTTGTCAAACAAGTCAACAACAACAAACCCTTTGTAAAAAAAGAAATAAACAAAATGTAGCTTTATCACGAAGCCCTATATACTCCAACACTATACCACTCACTTGACAGAAGCAGCTAGACTCACTACCACCTACTCTGCACAGACACAATAAGAATCAACAATATTCCACTAAAAAAGAAAAAGAAAAAAAAATTACACATAAGACAATGCAAAACATCGCAAAGAATTTCATGCTCTGAATACTAACAAATATGGTGCCATTATGACACCACTTACAATAAAATTAACATGCATGACAATAAAACTCATTTGGAGTAAACACAACAAAAGAAATGTTCTTACCAAATATTGCAATTACGCAAAACTGCACAACAACCCCTGCCGAAACCGCAAACAGGAATCAAAAGCTTTACACTAGATTAAAAAGGAGAAAATAAACCATTACAATCACATATTCAAATAATGCACCCGTCCACACACGAGTATAAATAAAATATTCACCCCTGTAAAAGGGGAGCAACCCTTGACCTTGAGGCCACTTCCCAATTCAAAAATTTAAAAAACCCTGTTGTCTGGTGGCTTCTTGGCCTAAAAAAATTCTGCTGATCTGCCACGCAAAGAGGACAGAAATGGCCACAATCATCCTCCCATAAAGGGGAGTGGCACTTGCACAAGAGGCCACTCCTAACAAACAAATCCCTGGTGGTCTAGTGGGCACAAACATGACAAGCCCCAACCCGCAGAGGAGAGCAACCCTTGCTCAAGGGGTCACTCTACCCCCCAAAAAACCCTGGTGGCCTAGTGGGCCTTAGATCTACCCCCAAAAAAACCCAGGTGCCCTAGTGGGCCCTATATTAAAAAAAAGCGAGATCTGCCCCACCCCCGGGCAGCCAAAAACATAGCCCCGAAGGGGAGTGACCCTTGCCCAAGGGGCCACTCCCCTCAAACTATTCCCTGGTGGTCCAGTGGGCCACATTAAAAAAAATGGCAAAATTTGCCCCCAAGATTGGCAGACAAAGCCAAAAAACATTGTCCCCATAAGGGGAGTGACTCTTGCCCAAGGGGCCACTCTCCACAAACAAATCCCTGGTGGTCTAGAGGGCCAAGTATGGGGAGAGACAGCCCCCAAGGGAGAGCGACCCTTGCCCAAGGGGTCACTCTGCAAAAAAAAAACCTGGTGGCCTAGTGGGCCCTAGATAACAAAAAAAGGCAAGATCTGCCCCCCCCCTCCAAAGGGGGCAGACAGCCATATACATACCCCTAAATGGAGTGACCCTTGCCCAAGGGGCCATTCCCCACAAAAAATGGACTCGTGGTCCAGTGTGGCAATTTTTTTTTAATATACAAGAATCTGGCCCCCCCACCCCAGGGGGGGCAGACAAAGCCAATAAAGTATGCCCCAAAAGGGGAGCAACCCTTGGCTAAGGGGCTGCTCCCCAAACAGTAAATAAATTGCCGATTTATTTAAAAAAAAAAAATCCCTGGCTCTAGTGGACATTCCTGCTGCACGATCTTGCAGCTGGAATGCACAAAAGAAGCATCAGGGGAAAGGAAAATCCTTTCCTTTCCCCCAAAGCCTCTTTGGCTAGAATCCCCCCTCCCCAGAGGAAAACGTACTTCTTTGTTCCCTGACGTGCTGGAAGCAAATGGCTTCCAGCGCGTCGTTGGAGAAAGCGAAACCTCCAATGACGTCAGCACGCCTCACGGGCTGACGTCATTAATGACGTGGCGGGGGAGGGAGGAGGGAGGGGAAGGGCTTCCCCTGCCTTTCCTGGTGAAAACACCTAGTTCTGCGTCCCACAGGGGGAGCGCCTACGCTTCCCCCGTGGGTGGGCGCCATGACAGCCTGGAGCCGTCATGAGCACACGCCCACTGTGCATCATGACGGCTCCAGGTCGTTATGAGCACCGAAAGGGTTAATCTGCAAAACTTTAAACATCCTGTCTAGGCAACTCATACCAAATGACAAATGAGAATCAGGTATAGAAATGTCCGCTAGCCAATGCAAATTCAGCTTTCACTCAAGCTTCCAATCAAGCTTCAAGTCATGCTTGTGGTCTAACCAATACTAGCGCGGACTCTATGATGTCATCAGTCCTGCTCCTTGCTACTGAACCCTCCTTAACAAATCCGCGTCAGACACATACTCGCTGTGTCCACCTATCCCAGCGCGGCTCACTGTGACTTCAGTGCTACTCCGGCGACTGACCCTTCCTTTACAAATTAATATGAGAAACTTCTTTCTCTACTTTTCTTTCAAAGAAAATCCTTTAATAACAACATAAAAACATTTGCTACTCTGGCTGTTCCACTAAATCAAAGGATAGGTTAATTCTTTCAACTGCAAGTAAAACCTTCCGCTCACTCTTCTTTGAGTAAGACCTTCCATTTACTTTTCATACACTGCGAGTAAAACTTTCCGTTTACCCTTCAATCAAGCTTGGAAGATCCTGCTACTCCTTCGGTGTTACCCTTACTAGGTGATATAAGACCAAAGTTTCACCAGCGAACTCTGCTATCAATCACTCACTTTTATTACAAAATAGTCCCTAATTTTAACACTGCAAGCCCTGCATAGCTTCTCAGTTCTATTCTAACAGACGAGTGACCTCACTGCAGTGTGGTTTCTATTGCCACCCGCTATTCAATTTCCCGGGAATTCTGGACAACATATAACAAAACGCAAACTCTTTTTGTTAACATAAATCAATAATCAACATCAATAAGCAATACTAATTACCAAACTAGTCAATAATAACCATAGCTCTGCTACCAGAAAACTGATCCAGTGGCTTACCAGCAACAAGTAATCCAACACTATATACTCACCTGGCCCATACACACATTTCACAACAACCAGGCAAAAACCACTGGGGTCATGTTTTATGAATTTCTTACCATACCAAGATTAGTTACTTCTGGTTCCTAACTAATCTTTCACTAATCAAAAAGTTCTTTCCTCTGGTCAATGGACCATTAGTTGAACTGATTGATGGTGATATTACATAAATCAACTTACTTGCAAATATTAAATGATCACAGTCAGGAAGTGTTTTAAATCTTTATCTAAGAATACTTTCATGTGAACCACTTACTAAGTACAGAACAGTCTCCGTCTCCTCATAGGAAGGAAGATTCAATAAATCAATTATCAAATGCATTCACTTATACTACGCAATGACTATTGCATGGAAAGGAGAGGATAGAGAGAAAAGGACATTGGCACATAAACAGACTTATAATTATATTTACCAAGTATGGTGTGAAAACCAACCCCCTGACCAAGGGGCTGGGAAGAGTCCCCAAGGAAAGATCTGACAACCAAAGGCTTCAGGACAGGAATCAGGACAGGACAGATGACCTCTCTATCACCGATACTTGCGTAGCACCCCTCTATGACACTCTCTTCCTCCTCGAGATTCTTCTGTGATCTTCTTCTAAATTAGTTAGCTTAAGATATATGGTTCTGCAATTCGACTCTTCTTCAGCTCCAACAGCATCCTGGTTTCTGCAGCATTCAGCATCGACGTCTCATTCAGGCAGCATCCCGGTCTCATGCTCACTAACTAGCTAAGAACTACCTTAATTATACCCTACTGTGTTCATGTACCTCCCAAAAATGTTTCAATATCATGAAACTCCTAACTCTGATTGGACAATATAACTCTTTTCAGTTAGCCCTTTGTTAATAAACCCATCCCCTTAATTCTTTATTCAAACTTTATTTCCCACCCGCTTTCACATTATTTTTGCAACATTTATAATAGCTTCCACAGTTTCTGCCATCCTGGTGAACTCTTCACCACTTGGTTCCCAGGCGATGACACTCAGTGGCCTTGTCTTGTATTCAAGTTTGTAGTCATTGTTCTGGATTCACTCTCAATAAGCATGCACAGATGAACATTTCAGTCACATGATTCTGCTTACTTCTTTCATACTCGAGAGGCTAAAATGCGCACTAATATTAAAGTCAGAAAGGCAGATGTTATTTTCAAGAATAAATGGTTTCACAGTATACCACCTATCTCTATTCTAACCCCATTTACTTATTAAATCTTTCCCGCGTTAGCATTAGAAAAAAAGCTTCTTTTAATTTTCCGCAAAGCAGATGCCAAGCATGTGAGTTTCAAAGCAGTTATCTTGTCTGCAACTGCGCAAGCGCAAGAAATTCGCTCCAAACGAAGGTACGTCATACTACGGAGATGCAGTAGACACATGCGTACTAAAGATTTTCAGTTAGTGGCCATTTTAGAATCTCACTCGAGTTACTTGTTAGTAAAACGCAAAGGCAAGCTTCTTCTTCTTTAGTGTAGTCTGTTGTGCATATTAATTTACACAATACAAGGTTTATACAGGGTTAAAAGTTACTCAAGAGGATTGCGTCTGAGCAAGTCTCCTTTCTACGAGTCCTTGCTCCATCAAGTCTGTAAGTGTGTAAGGTTACCAGCATGGTCCCTAGGTGGTGAGGTGTCTGCTTCTGTTCCCAGGTTGTGAGTATTAAAGTCACTGACCATTATTATCCCACAATTCGGGTAGTTACTGACCAGTTCTCCAAGTGTGTCGACCAGTTCCCTCACCTTGCCATGTCTCGAGGTATCTTTGCAATTGAAGTAAACATTCAAGAGTAGGGTTGTTATTGGGGACCCGTACAGTTTCAGGCCTTGCAAGTGTAAGGCTTTGACCATGCCCGTGCTTATTGGGGATTTTGATGACGTTATGGGAGTGCCAAACCTTATGTATATGGATAGGCCCCCTGATGGCCTTCCAAATACATTATGCTTTTTTGCTGGGTGTTGAAAATCCTCGAATCCTGGTATAACCAATGGGGCGAGTAGCCAGGTTTCCTGGAGACACAGCAGGTCCCCAGTCTGTAAAAATTCAAAGACAGCTCTGATCTGTAGCCTGATTTTCATTCCGTACACGTTCCATGAAATTACTGTTATGATTTAGTTGATTTTGCTCGCAGGCCAGTTGAGTCCCTTTGTGTTAGGAGCAGTTTGATTGCCGACCTCACAGGGTTGTTACTGCTCCATCCTTATCATATGTGCACACCTCTGCTTTTTCTCTTTCTGTGATTTTATGCCCTGTTGTAGAGGAAGTAGGTGAGAATGGTATTCTCAAGTTGAAGGATGGTTTGGGATAAGCAACTTGGGTTGTGCCTCTTAAGATGGACTTTCTCTGCTTCTGTGTTTTTCTGTTGCTGAGTCTGCCAGTATATTTTTCCTCTTTGGGTTCATGTACGTTGATCTCCCATTTTGCGAATTGGGCCTTTTCTGTCATGATCATTTGGGCTATCGTGCTGGTTTTCCATGCTGCTATTGTCGATTCTCTTGTATTATTTCTCTGGGCCTTAAATTGAACTCGGATTAGATCTTCTGTTGTGCGATGTGATAACTCTGGAATGTGTTGGAGAATTTGTAAAACATTAGCCCCATTTAATGTATTGAAACCTCGACGGGACGTATATTTGGGCATAAGCACTGTGATGTTCTCCGATTCCCTTCGGGCGTGGACCACTGACCTTGCAGTAACTGCGTATGTTTCCGGGCAGTATCTGTTTGTCATATCTGCTCTGGTGTCAGTTTGAGCTGCGTTGATCTCGCGCAGCCCAATACTGTTTGTTTGGGGGAGAGGTGCTTACGCTATCCATGTTGGGTGGAGGCATATCTCGCTCCTGCCTGTTTAGATGCCGTGCTGTGTGGTTGCCCCATCTACTGCCGGTTTGTAGAGGGAGTTTGATCTCCTGGGGGCTTGCTTCCGCCCTTCATCAGCCGTGCTGTCCCTGCGGCATGATTTTATAAGTGGTTCTACTACAAGTGCTGTGGTTGGCTGATCATTCCTTGGGCTGTCGGTGGGCCTTGCCATTTGAAAAATTGGGTAGAGTTTCTGTGGCCTGACCGTCTGATGCTTCCACACGCAGTTGTAGTTCCTCTGCACAGTGCTGGTGTTTGATGTTTTTTTGTTTGCTTCTTCAGGCGTTTTTATGCTCTTATGGATAGCCGTTTACAAGGTTCCGCAGTCTCTTCGAGGTTACCTGTTGCGGTCGAGTCGTAATGGATTTTGTTTCGACTATTTGCTGTAGCCTGCTGCAAAGAGGTAGGAGAAGTGTCTAGTCCTGTGCTAACGTTGCTAGCTTGGAATTTAACATAGGTAGGGGTCTTGACTTCTAAACGTTGGTTCTGTGGAGCTTGAATTGGGCTTTTCATTGTTGTCAACTGTAATAGTGTTAGGGAGATTCCTGATCCGGCTGTCTCGTTACTTACATTATTTTTTACTTTAGTTGGGGCGGTGTCTTTTGTGGCTTGGTCCAGGGGTCTGTAATCATTGTTTGTTTTTCTTTTAATTCTGTGACTAGTGATGTAAAATCTTCTGGCAGAGAGCTGAGCTTCTCAAAGATTGGAAGGCATGAACACCTCGCAGAATGCTGCTTCTTCATCATTTCTAGATTTCCTTTTAAATTATAAATTTTGGCTGTGATGTTTGTTATAGCTGTTGCTTTTGCCTGCATGGTGTCCATTTTAATTTCAAGTTTTTGCGTTTCCCATGTGAGGGTATTAATAGTGGTCGTCAATGTTGAGTTTATTAAGGATACAAGAGAGATTTGGTTGGAGCATCCGGATTGAGTTGTGAGCTTTGTCTCGGCAAATAAATGGTAAGAGTTCTGTTCCCCCAAGGGGCTATTATCTCCCAGTCCAAAAAGAGATGCACTTTGATTGAAAGTGTAGAGCTTCATTGCTGACAAGCTCTGTGATAGGGACAGATCCTGATGAGGGCTGCTGCCTCCCGCCTGGAGGGCCGCCTTGCTTTTCTCTTCCGAGTTTTGTGTGTTGCCTTTCGGGGAGTACCCTGCTGATGATATGTCTAAGACTTTGGGTTTTCCTTGCCCTGTCTCACCCTGCTAGGATTCCTGGGTCGAAGGGCGACCAGCTTCTCACAGCAGTGTGAATTTAGTTCCTGGCTCTGTCCGTCGTCTGTTTGTTGCTCCACCTGGTTTTCTGAGGATGGTCCGTGGGGTATAGTCTTGCTGCATGGTTTTCCTTTCTCCAGTGTTCTCAGTGTAGCAGGCATTGGTGTGAATTACTTGCAAATTGTCATGGCATTGGAGTTTGAGTGTACAACAGGGTGTACTCGAGCTGGACTTGAGTCTCCATAGATGACGTTCTCACGGTGTAGGTTTTACTAGTTTTAGTCCCTGTTCTCCTCTTTGGCATTTTCCACCCATGTAGCACGCTGGCTTGTTTATGTTTTTTTAGTAGGGTCTTTTCCCCCAGCTTAAAAGGTAGTTTATATAACAGTTTCCAGATGAGTGCTGGGCGTTTGCGTTCTTTATCAGGCCAAACTCGCACTGGCAGAAATCCCCCGCATCCACAGAGCCAGAGCAGGTGGAAGATAGTTCTCTCACATTGCAGCCAAGACCAGGAACAACCTACCTGCAGACATCAGACCCCTCCCTGAACACCTTCAGGAAAACTCTCAAGACCTGGCTCTTCGACTGAATGGGATTGCATACCCCCCTCCCCCAGCACCTTGAGACCCTCACGGGTGAGTAGCGCGCTTATAATTCCCTGATTGTTTGATTGATCAGTGGTTGCTCTGCTCCAGTTGCTCTGTTTTCCAGATTTTTCCAGGGTGTATTTGATGTCATTTGAAGCAGTTCGGCTGGGTGCGTTCTTTCTATGGTCCAACTAGTCCAGTAGATCTGTTCCCATAAGGCACAGGGTGAGACTGATTTGCATATAGCCATGTCTGAACTGGGGTGGCTGAGTGAACTAAAGAATGGTGATGGATTAAACCCAGATCAGTTGACTGGGGGTGAGTGTTTGATTTGTTCAAACGCTCTGTCCATCATCCCCTTTTGTATCACTTTTCTCGTGACAAGGGGCAGGATTCCAGCCCCCTACGGCAGGATGGGGCCCCTTTGGTTGGCCGCCTAGCAGTGTCCTGAGGTACAGGCAGAGGGTGGAACAGTAGTGGCCGAAGAGGAATTGCAGCTGGGGAGACTGGGAAGGGTGGCCGTGGAGGGGTGATGATGACGGTGACAAAGGTGGTAACCATGGAACTAGTGGCCCCTTTGTCTCCCTGTGGGCTCCTCTTAGCGTGGAAATAGTGGCCCCTCTTGTCTCCCCTTATATCCCAGTGGTCTCCCCTTACCCAGGTGGAGGGTCCTGAGTGCCCTTTGACAGGACAAAATGCCAATAGCCAAAAATAACACTCCGGCCTATCATTGGCCGCTTCTGCCTCAATAGGGGGCCACCACCGACCTAGCCTACCCCACTGGTTACCTGCCGATCCCTTGCACTGCCTGCCTCCTCCTTGCTGCCTCCTCCTTGCGTCGGCCCCCCTGTGGCAGCTCCAGTTGGTCGATGGGCCTTCTGCAGCCTCTTCCTGCTTCTCTCAGCTTCTCTGTCCACCCTGAAGATAAGGCCCTTTCACTCATCAAAGGAAGGTACCAATCGCTCAAAGGGAGTGAATGGACGGTTGGTTGTCTGCTGCATCTCGGGCGAGGACAACCAATGTCACAGCTGTGCATACTCGAGCCCAGCTCCCGCCGGAAGCTGGAACTCCTCTCTGCATTGAGTAAATGTTTTTAGCGTGCCCCCATCGTACAGATAGCTGATCATTCTGCATCCACCTTTCAGACATTTTGAAAATGCCTGCGGGTTAAGGGCCGGAGGAAATAGCGGGTTACCTGCAATGAGAGTGTGGGGGGGGAAGGGGAAGATCATGAGCCCCTGAGGTACGCCCACCTTGTCCCATATATCTAGCACTGTCTTGGTGGGTACGGTATGTTAGGGTTTGTACAAGGAATATAGCTCAGCCTCACACTGTGTCATAGGTACATCTTATAGTCATGCTATGGTTGTGTACTTTGTGGAATCGTTGTTACAACTGCCTTTGTTTAATTATTAATATGCAGAATATCAGTAAGGCTCCATTGTTTGTACTAAAATTGGATCATTGTATCTACTTATGCTTGGTTTATGTTGCCCCAGTCATCTGCACTAAAGTCTGGTTACAAACATTGCACTTGCCTGTGCTTGTTAATATGCAGAATATCAGTAAGGCTCCATTGTTTGTACTAAAATTGGATCATTGTATCTACTTATGCTTGGTTTATGTTGCCCCAGTCATCTTTACTAAAGTCTGGTTACAAACATTGCACTTGCCTGTGCTTGTTTCTAATATGAGAATTCAGGGTGCATTTGTTTAAAGGTGACGCTGTCAAGCCAAGAACTAATTTTCATAAACTGCACCTGTCTGGTTAAGCAGTTAAAACATGTGAGCCACGTTTCTCTTCCCTCTCCAACTGAAGAAAATCACCCTTCAAGAACTCTATAAAGGCCCTTGAAACCCAATCACTTGTGCGAGAAGTTAAAGTAAGGTTATCGCGTGCATGATCGGACGCGCTTTCAAAGGGATTAAGGTATTTACGAACTTGATTTTATAATTGCTTAAGTTTGGATTCTATGCACTCGGTCAACCAAATATGATTTAAGGACTTTAAAGGCAAGACGCTGTCATCGTTTTAGCACACATAAACAATCAAGCATTTGCAATGCAATAGGTCTCGTATTAGGAAAGTTTGAGCTATTGGTATTGTAAATGACACATTTTTTATTTAGGTTTTGTTTTTGAAAATAGCAAAATTAATAGCTTTGTCATTTACCATGCCAATAGTTATAACTTTCGCAAATGTGACACCTATAGCATTTGTAATGCAATATGTGTTGTATTTACGTGACTTACATATATTGATATTACAAATAACAATGGTTTTTATTTTTTTTTAATAATTAATACTTAAATAAAAGTTATTGTAATTTATAATGGCAATAGCTTAAACTTTTGTAAATAACATTTGTGAAGATTATGTTCAGTGTATTTTATTGTGACGAAAATCCAAGAACATATGTCAAATATTAACATCTTTTTGTTACATTTGTAATAAAGCTTGAAACATTGAAATAACATATTTGAACCAGTTGTTGTTGAATGGTTGCACAGATTGATGCTGTGGTGGAGCTCAGTGATGTTGTGGTGCCACTGAGTGATGCTGTGGTGGTGCTGAGTGATGCTGTATGCTATGCTATGTTTTGTTTTGCTATCCTATGTTTTGTTTTGTTATGCTATGCTATGCTGTTGTGTTATGCTATGCTATGTTTTGTTATGCTATGCTATGTTTTGCTATGCTATGTTATGCTATGCTATGCTTTGTTATGCTATGCTATGTTTTGCTCTGCTATGCTTTGTTATGCTATGCTATGTTTTGTTGTGTTTTATTTTGCTATGCTTTGTTTTGCTATGCTATGTTTTGTTATGCTATGCTATGTTTTGTTGTGTTGGTATGCTATGCTGTGTTTTGCTATGCTATTATGTTTTGTTATGTTTTGTTCAGCCATGCTATGTTTTGTTTTGTTAAGCTATGCTGATTTGTTGTGTTTTGTTATACTATGTTTTGTTATGTTATGCTATGTTTTGTTATGCTATGCTATGTTTTGTTTTGCTATCCTATGCTTTGTTTTGTTATGCTATGCTATGTTTAGTTTTGCTATCCTATGCTTTGTTTTGTTGTGTTTTGTTATGCTATGCTATGTTTTGTTGTGTTTTGCTAGGCTATGCTTTGTTATGCTATGCTATGTTTTGCTCTGCTATGCTTTGTTATGCTATGTTTTGTTATGCAAAAGGTTTTCTGCCGAGCAAAAATTATATTAAATAACAACACTCTCAAAGTTCTTAGTCACAATATTCTTATATTGTCCATTGAATACATTCACTAGTTAGACACCAGAATCCAGTGTAGATTAGTCCATATTTATTTCTCTTGATTCAGTTCATCAGTTTCAATATTTTCTGTAGTCAGATCAGCCTTATAAGCAGGTCAGCCGACACGTGTTTCGTTGTTTAAAACAACTTCATCAGGGCTGCAAACCAGAATGAATGTATAAAGTAAAATAAAAACCTTGTATACTTAACTATTTACAACCAACTGTAATAATTAGAAAATATTAATATTAATTAATCTAACACCACCTGAGTGAAAGACAGGCATAGAGTTCCCAATACATTCGTGTCTCGAATTTATAAATTGGTGATTCCCAGTGTCATAAAGTAGTACACATCAAAATCATTCGGATCTATAGCCTTCTGTACACAATCTGTACACTTATACATATAATGTCACTTGCCAATATAGTGAGTCCAAGCTATCCCAAACCTGTTACACCAACAAGTCAAAGTGACTGGCTTCGGACATGTCCAAAGGGATTTTATCACTGTGGAAACTGCAGCTCATGCAGATGGGCAATGAGAAAAGTACAAACCTTTGAATATAATAATACTGGGACATTCCGTATCGAATCTTTCATTAATTGTGAAACATCATATGTTGTATATGTAATTGCATGCCTATGTGGGAAAATATACGTAGGCAGCACTGTGAGGAAATTGAAAGACCGTATGATTGAACATTATCGGGCATTGAAGAATGGTGATACCAGGTATCCAATTTCCTCACACTTGATCCAAAACAATAATGACTCTGTAAGGCATAAATTTTCATACCATGGAATTGAGCAAGTGACATTAGATAGACGAGGAGGGAATAGACTACTGCACTTAAGACGTAGAGAGGCAAGATGGATTATGGTCCTTAGAGCAGTTGAAGATGGTCTTAACATTGATTCTGAGCTCCAGTATTACTTAGGAGACCATTAAGAATATGATAAAATGATTGTATAGAGTATCTATTTATCATAACTGTAACCATGATATAATCAGATGTAATTTTACGAGATGTGATTACACTTCTGCTTATGCCTTTAATCCCACCTAGGCTGTTATGTTTAATGTCTTGAAAAAGAGATTGTAATGGAATGGTGTGCGATGCCAACAGCTTTGACACTGGGGGTCGCCGCTATGCTAACCCCATTAGATTTTATTTCCACTTTTCACTATTGAAATACACTGATGAACTGACCACTTCAATATGGTGGAATGCTAAATACATTTAAGCAGGCTGTGATCTTTACTGTCACGTAGATAGCACAACATCATTATATATAGGGGGTTATGGCCAACTTAAAAGAATAATTTATTTTAGATCAGAGAGGGTCAGACCATTCATAAATAAAAAAACTTTTTTGAGTTCAAAATTTCCGTAAACCGTATTAAAATTTAACTAGTTATCATTGCAATCGCATATAAAAATTGTTATACGGATTTCAAGTAAAGTAAAAGCGCTAAATCACGTTAAGCCATACACAAGATGGCTGCCAAAATTCACAGTACAATAACACTCATTATAAAGTATATAATGTTCAACCTATATATATGAGCACTTTAACTTGGCTGCAATTTGCATTATAAAGTTACAAGGAAAGGTATTATGCGGCCTAAATTGTCTGATTTTAGATATACATGTAGCGCTCGTAATCACGCTACTACTTACACAAGATGGCCGCGCAATACTTCAACACGCGGTACATACTTGCAAAATATTTACTCAAACAAGATGGCGCTCGGAACAAACGCCGGTACGCGAGCAGATGGGAAGAAGTAAGAGGAGATAGACACTCTTACTAGGTGAGTGCAAATGATTTCACCGATCGTTCTTCTAATCGAGATACTTTGACATACAAATCGAATTTTAAGACACTAATGTTGTTAAAAATATTCTTTCATAGATACTGACAGACGATTAAGAAGTGGATAATAATACTAGATACTGACAGACGATTAAGAAGTGGATAATAATACTAGATTCACAGATTTCGTTAAAGGTAAGGATTACTGCTAAAATAGTAGCAAAAAACCGCTGAGCATTAAAATAGATATAGGGGTGAATTACGATTTTAATTTACCCCCTTATAGCTCAAACAAAGTTATCGGTACCGCGTTTATAGGAGTAATAGGCGAACTCTGGACATCTGAATGGTAAGACCTTTCCCAAGTTATGATTAACATTTATTTTGAGTAAACTGAGGACACATATATATAGTCATGTCCCTCTCTTTACAGAACCTGCATAATAAAATCAGAAATTTAACTTTAAAGAAACGGAAGGAACATATTATTGAATTGAGAACTGAAACTTAGAGAAAGGTAAAAAACTTCATTTGAAACTGTAGGGAAATGGACTTTGAGCAGATATGAAGAGTAAAACAATTACTTCTGGGGTTGAAGTGGCGGTGATCAACAGGACAAAGCGGGGGGCTCCACACCACTCCGTAGATTGAGTTAGATGAGTAAATAATTTTTGAAAAACTCTTGTGAAAATGTATGTATAAGTGTACAGATTGTGTACAGAAGGCTATAGATCCGAATGATTTTGATGTGTACTACTTTATGACACTGGGAATCACCAATTTATAAATTCGAGACACGAATGTATTGGGAACTCTATGCCTGTCTTTCACTCAGGTGGTGTTAGATTAATTAATATTAATATTTTCTAATTATTACAGTTGGTTGTAAATAGTTAAGTATACAAGGTTTTTATTTTACTTTATACATTCATTCTGGTTTGCAGCCCTGATGAAGTTGTTTTAAACAACGAAACACGTGTCGGCTGACCTGCTTATAAGGCTGATCTGACTACAGAAAATATTGAAACTGATGAACTGAATCAAGAGAAATAAATATGGACTAATCTACACTGGATTCTGGTGTCTAACTAGTGAATGTATTCAATGGACAATATAAGAATATTGTGACTAAGAACTTTGAGAGTGTTGTTATTTAATATAATTTTTGCTCGGCAGAAAACCTTTTGAATTATTTAATACCTGGGATCAGTGTATTAGTAAGGGAGATAGGTAACCTCCCTATTCTGCCTAGTAGCAAGAGGAGTTACACGTCAATTGAAAATAGCCTAAATTACTAGCTGTGCGCCCTATCACCTGTTGCCTTCTTTATTTTATGTTTTGTTATGCTATGCTATGCTTTGTTGTGTTTTATTATGCTATGCTATGTTTTGTTATGCTATGCTATGTTTTGCTGTGTTTGGTATGCTATGCTGTGTTTTGCTATGCTATTATATGTTTTGTTATGTTTTGTTAAGCCATGCTATGTTTTGTTGTGTTTTGTTCAGCTATGCTGTTTTGTTGTGTTTTGTTATGCTATGTGTTGTTGTGTTTTGTTATGCTATGTTTTGTTATGTTATGCTATGTTTTGTTATGCTATGCTATGTTTTGTTATGCTATGCTATGCTTTGTTTTGTTATGCTTTGTTTTGTTATGCTATGCTATGTTTTGTTGTGTTTTGCTATGCTATGTTTTTTATGCTATGCTGTTTTGCTCTGCTATGCTTTGTTATGCTCTGCTATGTTTTGTTGTGTTTTATTATGCTATGCTATGTTTTGTTATACTATGTTTTGTTATGCTATTCTAAGCTTTGTTTTGTTATGCTATGTTGTGTTGTGTTTTGTTATGCTATGCTATGTTGTGTTTTGTTATGCTATGCTAAGCTTTGTTTTGTTATGCTATGTTGTGTTGTGTATTGTTATGCTATGCTATGTCGTGTTTTGTTATGCTATGCTATGTTTTGCTATGCTATATTTTGTTATGTATGCTATGTTTGGTTATGCTATGGTTTGTTGTGTTTTGCTATGTTTTGTTATGCTATGTTTTGTTATGCTATGGTTTGTTGTGTTTTGCTATGTTTTGTTATGCTATGCTTTGTTATACTATGCTATGTTTTGTTTTGCTATGCTTTGTTTTGGTATGCTATCCTATGCTTTGTTTTGTTATGCTCTGCAATGCTTTGTTTTGGGTGAGGGTGATGGTGTGAGGGTGACAGGGTGTGTCAGGGTGAGGGTAAGGGTGTGAGGGTGAGGGGGGTGAGGGTGAAGGTGTGTGAGGGTGAGGGGTGAGGGTGAGTGAGGGTGCGAGGGTGAGGGGGTGTGAGGGTGGGTGAGGGTGTGAGGGTGAGGGTGTGAGGGTGAGTGGATGTGAGGGTGTGTGATGGTGAGGAGGGGTGACCAGAGACAGACAGAGGCCACTGGAGACAGTCAGAGAGCAGCCTAGACAGGGGAGAGAGAGCGGAGAGAGGGAAGAGAGAGCGGTGAGAGGGAAGAGAGAGTGGAGAGTGAGAGGGGAGAGAGAGCGGAGAGTGAGAGGGGAGAGAGAGAGTGGAGAGTGAGTGGAGAGTGAGTGGAGAGTGAGAGCGGAGAGTGAGAGGGGAGAGAGAGGGGAGGAGAGAGTGGAGAGTGAGAGGGGAGAGAGTGGAGAGTGAGAGGGGAGAGTGAGAGGGGAGAGAGAGTGGAGAGTGAGAGTGAGAGGGGAGGGAGAGTGGAGAGAGGGAAGAGTGAGCGGAGAGTGAGAGGGAAGAGAGAGTGGAGAGTGAGAGGGGAGACAGAGCGGAGAGAGGGAAGAGTGAGCGGAGAGTGAGAGAGAAGAGAGAGTGGAGAGTGAGAGGGGAGACAGAGCGGAGAGTGAGAGGGAAGAGAGAGCAGAGAGTGAGAGGGGAGAGAGGTCTGACACTGAGATGAGAGCGGAGAGTAAGGGGGGAGGTCTGACACACACTGAGACGAGAGTAAGAGAGGTCTGACACTGAGACGAGAGTGCAGGGACAGTGACAGCAGAGTGCGCTCTGACTCAGAGGTGACAGGCGGGTGAGTGCGCCGGAGGTCGAGTCTCCGGCGATGGTCGGGGTCCGAGATGAGACAGAGGCCGGGACTCAGCAGTGCTGCGCGCTCTACCTGTTGCCATCTTCATATGAAAATGCCAATAAAGCGATTTAAACTGTAACATCAAATCCAAAGCATTACAAAGAAAGGCTGAGGATGATCACATTTTCTTCCCAAATAAAGGCAGCAAGAATCATTACCAGTTTTATCAGTCTGATTATATAGTTGTGGCAAGAAGACATTGGGCTCATGTAGTTATTATGATGCCATGATTAATTACAAAAACACTGACTTTCACTAGCGGTTGATGTGGGGGAGAGAGATCAAAGCAAGCCTCGATCTCGTTTTTTTTCTGGGAGGGAGCATGAGCAGTATGGCTGCTTCATATGAAATGGACTATACAGGAACACGTGACTACTGCTATTATGACTGAGATGAATCTGTATGGCATCTTCTGTCAATGGCCACATTCCTTAACAGTTTAATAGTCCTGAAGGCAAGCCACTGAATCAAAGAACATAATTAGAAAAAGCATCAAAGCAGCTCTTCTAACAGACGGTCCTAGAAAACTATGTGCTGGTAAAAATCACATGGGAAATGTATTTCTAGTAAAACCTACATCACTAAGCAGGGGCAGAAGTGTCACGTGTTCTTCCTAAGTGAGTGGGGGGTGGGGGAAACACAAGCTGCTTCACTGCATGATGGGAGTGAGCAACGTGCGGAGTCAAGGTCGAAGTTCATTGTTTTAGCAAACAGTACTGAAACACCACACCACGTTTCCTGTTGTCAAAGTGGCGTTTTCAGTAACATGTATCCCAGAACGACTCATCTGGTAGACTGGATTCTGCATAATAAAGGATGAAATGAAACCATGCATATTTAAAAATGTATTCCGTGAGAACACGCATGGCAGGAAACACTACCATTTATGAATTCAGATACAATTCCACTATGACAAACTAAACCTGCTGGCTTTACAGCTCTCTGAGCAGGATTCGCTGGCCAACATGTATCTAAACAGACAGCTCGCAGGTGTGAACGGTTGACAGCAGAAAACCACAGAAGTGAAGCTAGTGGGAGAGAAAAGGAGATAAGGAGAGAGGTGAGAAAGGCTCAATAGACAGGACAAGCGGGGGGGGGGGGGGTGAGGCGGGGAGCGGATCCCTTTGAAGTAGCTCATGGCCTCGCGGCCGTGATAAGGGAAATCAATTAGGGGGGAGGTGGGAGGGAGGCTGATGGCTTTGTGTGAAGCAGGCTCGGGAAGCAAATGGAGAGCGCGTGCACGGACACACATGCACTCGGCAAAATCCGCCTTGGTTCAACTGCAATAGGTCTCTCTACGAGCCCTAAAAACGATCTTTGAGAATAAATATACTTTTACGAATACTCACTTTGGAATTCTGGAACTTTTCCCAAACCTTTGGTGCAATGAAGGGCAGCAGCTGTACCTATAAAGAAATGAGACCAAGAGAAGAGGACAATAATTAAAAAACATTTCTAGACTCATTCATATGTTTTAAGAGAAGCTATATATTGATATTGAAGATTGTTATTAGTAAGTTAGAGACAAGAAGCACATTATACTATGAGGAAATATTTGGTGCATATAGTGAATTTTATTCTTTTATTTCTCTGCAGATCTAGTCAGAAATATAGTTTAGGCTGCATTCTTTAACAAACACTGTTCTGGTGAAAAGAACCACAAGCACTGAAAGGTATTTTTCCCAATGATAATGTTTAATAGGTAGACAGAATAAGAATAGTCTATGAATACAAGTTAATGTTTAATTTGTGTTTTTAAATAGATGTCAGCTCACAGATGCAAGAGTACCTGAAACTCTGAACAAAAGAAAAGTGTTGTCAAGTGAAATTGAAACCAGTGTAGTGTTTCTTTTTGTTTATTACTTTGTCCCATTTTCCCCCTTCCCCTGGAGATCTATTCTTGTCAGACTGCGTTGTGAATGCGTCGGACGGGTATAGGTTTTTAGGGGCAGTAGAGAAATAACGTCTCATCTCTCAAGTTGAACAATCTGGATTTCAGGTGAGTGAAGGTTTAACACTATATAAGCGCTGCGAGAGCGCGCAGTCCGATGGAGCCAAGGAAGATCCCAGATGGTTCGTGCGGTTACCGCCCTGTCCATATGGAACCAAATCTTTTCACTCTCAGTCGTTGTCCATTCCGAAACGACGCGAAAGTGGGAGGCCCAATAGTATTCCAACACGTTGTGTGGCGTTTTAAGCTGCGAGTGAATTTTCCCGATTCATGCCCTTATATAGGTACAATTCACATTGCCCTTATATAGGCATAGAAATCAGTCCCTTATTTAGGCATAGCCCATGCTACCCAAATACAGGCATGGCTACTTCCACCCCATACCAAACGTCACAATTTCTTGGAAAACCAGCTTAAGCAGTTAGGGAACTTCCCCTTGCTTGAATATTGATTTGTCCAAGAACTCAGTTACTTTACAAAGAACAACTATTCCTTAGGGGTTCTTTCCTGACGTTCATATGCCTGATTTTACGTCAAACTATGGCATTCCTAAACACCTTCAAGGTATAAATATACCTTCATTTGCTCTAGCAAGATACGGTGGTTCGGAGCAGTTCGAAGACCTACTTGCTCAACGCAGCTCGCTACAGCAAGTGCCGAAGGAAGCCGACT
Organism: Lissotriton helveticus; assembly: GCF_964261635.1. NCBI lineage: Eukaryota > Metazoa > Chordata > Amphibia > Caudata > Salamandridae > Lissotriton > Lissotriton helveticus. Next base: position 1,404,393,766 of record NC_136057.1, on the reverse strand, counting down.
CTCCAGCTGACGCACTGATCAAGAAGCTGCCTTTCTCCTGCCGAGAATCCAGCTCCAGTGTTTCCAAGCTCCCCTTGCAGGGTGTGGGGAAATCGAGTCCCGAGACAGAGATACCAGACCTCCTTCATTCTAAACCAAGGTATGGAGCTGATTAGAACCTAGAGAAACCTTTGGTAGATTCTTGGCAAAAAACAACTAAACCTATGCTACACAATACTTACTTCTTCCCGCGTAGTAGACTTAGGTTAGGTACATTGGTGTAGGCGTTTTTTAGAAGCACCAGTTGAGTATTATAGTCAGTGTTATATATGTATGTATTTTTAGATGACTTAGAAACCATACAATGCTCTTACAGTATTATTTCATATTACTGTTTACGCTGTACGCATTATACTTTGCAGTCTGCATAACGATTGTAGCAGTTCACCTCTCTTGCATGAGAAAGAAGACTTTTCAATAAACCATTTTTATTGAAAACGCCTGTCTCACTATTTCTCTGCAACTCTGTAGAAACGAAGCATGCACGATTGACTGAGTAAAATACTTATCTATTGTTTACGCTACTCTGAGAGATATATTCTTATTCCTGGGAAACAACGTTGTCATGTTTTGCGGTTGCCAGAAACGAATCCCTTCTTGTTTATTCAAGAAAGTTTCTAGTGACCTCTGAGTTAGCTGGCTCACACGCAATTAAGTTTAGTATATTCAATAGAGACCTAGTTGACCTCAGTCCTACGTCTGATCTATAGGATATATTATTCCAATGCGCAGAGCCTATTGGGAATATAGGAACTACACTACAAGCAGGTTGGGGCACGCTAGTCCCCCTCTGTCACTCGGGAGCATGAGAACTTTGTGGGAGAAGCGTGGTCTACGCCTGCCCCATTTGAAACTTGTGAGATCCCACTGGAGGCTCAGAAACTGAGGTTGTGGGATGGGGGTGGGGAGGCATTGAAACAAATGCAGTATTTTTGGGAGTATCAACATTTTTATAGCGTTGAGGCGGCCCAGCCAGGAAAGGGTAAGAGATTTCCAACCCTTCAGGTCCTCCAAAACAGCCTTCCTACGCTCCCGCCAAGTTTGGGTCTACATGTCGAGGGAAGGAGTCAGCTGAAGGCCTAGATATCGAATGTAGTTAGTGGCCCACTGATAGGGGGCGAGTGCTTGCAGGGCCGGTATCTCCTCCTCAGGAATTGTAAGGTTCAAGGCCCAAGACTTTCCATGGTTAATTTTAAGATCAGAGGCCCGCTCAAAGGACTGCAGCAGGGAGTGGAGCGCCTGGAGGGAGATATGCGGGCGAGCTAGTGTGAGGATGGGGTCGTCAGGAAAGGGCGCCACTTTGTTCTGCCGACCCCCAAGAAAGAGGCCATGTATGTCCACTGCTTGCCTAATCATGGCCAGATGCTCTACCACAAGGCCAAACAATAGAGGGGACAGGGAGCAGCCCTGCCGTGTGCCCCGGTGAATGGCGATAGGGTCCGTGAGATGACCGTTGACCCGCACCCGGGCCTGTGGGGAGAGATAGGGGGCATTGATCCTAGCTATCATGTTCCGACCCAGTCCTATTTTTCGCAGCACTGCCGGGAGGAAGGTCCAGTCAATCCGATCGAACGCCTTCTCCGCGTCTAGCGATAGAAGGCACGCTGGGATGTTCCCGTGATGCGCCTTCCCCACAAGGTGCGCTATTCTTCGTACGTTGTTCGCTCCCTGTTAGGGCCAACGGAAGGCCATCCAGGGCACGGTGACTTCCCAAGAGGGCAGTCTTTTAGTGCTGCCACCAGCTCCTCTGCTGTGAGGGGTTCCTCCAACTGTTTGGCGTGATGGGGTTAAGTGGGGCCCAGGGGCATTGGTCTAGGATAACATTGAACTGTTCCAGGGACGGCTCGTCCGCTCGGTAAAGGGCTGAGTAATTGGCCCGGAAGGCCTCATGCTTGGCCCTCTCTGTGGTGGCCCTCTTGCCGTCAGGGAGCTGGATGTTAGCTATGTGTGCCTTCGAAGTGCGCGCTCTCAGGGTTTTGCCAGCAACCTGCCCACTATGTCCCCCCCCCTCAAAGTGTAGTTGTTTTAACGCTAACAGGGCTCTCTCAGCCTTGTTGGTGCTAAGGGAACGGAGTTGTCCCCTAAGATTTGCAAGGCGCCGCTTACATGTGAGCTTGGGGCATTCCTGGTCCTGTCTCTCTAGGTCTTTAATATCCTTGGAAAGGTTATCCTCCAGGAGACGGGTCTCATGCGCCCGCCCAATTGCCAGGGCTGTGATATGACCGCGGATCATAACCTTAAAGGCATCCCACACTACAGGGAAGGGCATTTCTGGAATATCATTAATTGTGAAATAAGAGTCAAGGCAGTCCATATGCTTTCCACATCTACTGGGTCCTGCAGAATGTGCGGCAGTAGACGCCATCGCAGAGTATGGGAGGGACAAGCGGCCGGGTCCTGCAGGAGAAGTTCAACATGAGCGTAATGGGAGAGCAAGATGGCGGAAATGGAGGCTGAAAGCGTGTCGCTAATCAGAGCGTGAGAGATAAAAATATAATCAATGCGCGAATACGAACGATGGACGTGTGAATAATATGAAAAATTGAGCGTCTCAGGAGAATGAAAAAGCCAGGAGTCCAGCAAACCAAGGTCTGCTATTTGTCTCCTGAGGTCCGAGGATATGGCCCCTGTCCCGCGCAAGGAGGCTTCACTAAGGTCTATTTTAGGATCCCACGCCAGAATAAAGTCCCCACCTAAGATCAGCGAGAGCTCGTCTTGAGGCCCGTGTTCCCCCAAGGTCGTTTGGAGATAGGAGTCCTGCATCTCATTGGGCGCCTACACATTACACAGTGTAATGAGGCGTTGTCCAATCCGAACCCCAGCCCTGATGAAGCGGCCATCCGAGCTACAGAAGACCCTGGATTCCCCCTGCCTGTTGCCAGCTCTACAAAGGATTACCACTAGCCGTTTTAGTGGGTGCCGTAGCCCAGAATTGGAGGGGGGTATTTAGGGTGAGCCATGCGAGGGGCATCTGCTTTTAAAAAGTGGGTTTCTTGAAAAAGGATAATGTCTGGATTGTGTTGTAGAAGGTAGCGCCATGTTTGTTGCCATTTGTTGGGAGAGTTAAGTCCCTTAACATTAAGGGATACAATCTTCAGAGGGCAGGGAATAGTCATAGTTGTGTCGAGACCCGAATTAGTTCGTCATTCCACCGTAGAGAGCAAGCTGGGGTAAGGGGGAGAAGGTGCAGGAGCACGTCACTCTTGACAAAGGGGGGGTACCATCGAAAGGGGGTCTCCCGCTCGCCACGACCAGAAATAGAAAGAGAGTTGGAAGAGAGAGAAAGAAGAGCAGAGATATGTAGAGACAAAAAATAAGTAAGGAACATTGGCCAATTGGGCCACAGTGTTCTGTTCCAGTCGCGGGTCAGCCTAGACCACTGGGCTCGGTGATCCCAGAGATATCACTCTCTCAAGAACAGATAGGGGGCGGGTCGTCAGCCGCTCGCGGGATCGTCTAGGTGGGTAGTCCAGCTCCATTAACACTGCAGGTAGGGAGCTGGGGTACGGATGAGTCCTGAGAGTTAACACCAATCACAGTGGAGTCACGGACACTTTCAGAAGGCAGCATATTCATTCAGTCGCAGAAGTGGGGTTTCAATCAATCAAGGATATGGAGATCGGGAGTTTGCTGCAGACTTTTCCCCCTCCAGGGATCTGATATGTTGGATGATGTCGTTCTTGGCTTGCAAAGTTGAGTGTTTATCGGAAGGCGGCTAGCGCCTGTGACGGCGCACGGTAGAACATGATGGCTTGGCAGGCGACCGCGTGAGGGGCGGGAGACGTGCAGGACTAGTAGGGGGCGTTGAGGAGAGGCGAAGAACTTGTGCTGCTTCCTTACAGGACCTTTTCATCCGGCGCTTGGATTCCCATTGGAAGGTGAGAGCGAACGGGTGGCCCCACTGGTATGAAATGTTTATGCTTTGCAATTTATCCCTCACAGGTTTAAAATCTCAGCGTCTTCGAAGGGTGGTAGGTGCGAGGTTTTAGAAAATCTGGATCTTGATCCCGTTGTAAATGAGGTCCGGCTTGGCGCGCGCCACCCCGAGTATAGCCTCCTTTTCTGTAAAGAAATAGACCCGAGTCAGGATGTCCGTGAGAACACCCGGCCTGCCAGCGGGGCCAGAGACCCGATGAACCCGGTCCAGGGCCAGCGGAGAGGCATTGTTGTCTCCCCAGACCTTGTGCAGGAGCTGCGCCATGTAGGTCATGTCATTTCCCTCCACCCCGAGAAGAACCCGCCGGATGCGGAGGTTGTTTTGGTGACTCCTATTTTCCAGGTCCTCCTGCTTCAGTTGCAACTCTATGTGCTGTACCTCCAAGGTGGCCAGGCACTGCCAGAGTTGTTCCTGGTCTTCGGTTCGGGCATCTATGGTCTTCTCCAGCCCGTCCGCTCTTTCTCCAAGGTCTGTGACCTCCTTCTTGAGCTCCCGGACACAGGAGTGGACCTCAGTGTGCAGAGAGCCTATTCCATTCTTAAGCTCTGACATAAAGGTAGCCATAAAAGCTTGCGTGACATGCGGCGAAACCCACCCAGTCTGTTGAGCCACCTCTGCAGGGGCTGGTGCGCCTGCCTTGCCCCACATCGCGGCGACAGATTGTCTTTAGGGGCGCCGCTGAGTCTTTTCCCTCTTTAGTGCGTGTCATCCCTTGTATATGTGTGGCCAAGTAGCGCCAAGCATAGGAACCAGTGGGTGGTCGAAGGGTTGCTCGAGAGCGAGTCTGGGCGTCAAGGGCACTTGCCTCGTGTCGGTTGATGGAGATTAGGGTGTGTTGCTTCGGGCTCAGCAGTTAAAAGAGCGGCACGTGTCAAATGAGGTGGGCTGGGTCACCGCTCGCATGAATGTTCTTGCCACAGCTCTTCGCCCGCTCAAGAGGCGTGCTGTCCAGAAAGCCAGTGAGGGGGGAGGTGACCAGAGCAGAAATTGATGAGAGGTCATATTCAGCTACTCAATCGCCCAGCCGAAAGGTGACAATAAGCCCGTGCTAAGGGGCACCCAGTACACTGTTGAGGCGTTATCAGGATAGGGTGCCTAAGAGCCCCAATGTCCAGGCAGATGAGGTGGCACACCGGGGTCGGTTCAGATGGGGCCCCAAGGTTTGCAGGTCCTGTATCCACGCCCCGAGGATGGTATTGTGCGTGTGGTGTATTCGCCCCCTATGGCCAACAAGATGATGAGTGGGGGCCACAGGCCATGCAGATGTCTCAGGCGAGGTCGCAGGGAGCCAGTCCTATCAGTTCTCTTAGGGGAGGTACCAGCGACAGTAAGGTTGGTCGTCAGGGCCCCCCGTTGTCGGCTCAATCGTATCCTCAGTATGTCCAGCCAGACCCGAAGCAAGTGCAGGGCGAACAGGCCGCGTAGGGCAGCGATGCGCGCGAGACAAGTGGGGGAACGTGGAGGAGTGAGTGAACAAGATGCGTCCCCACCCCTTACTCCTCACCTGCGCTGCGTGTCCGTGCTGCTGGGGTCCAGTGTCGGGTCATTTAAGGAAGGCGCCACTGCAAGTCCAGTCTACCTCCAGTGCACTGCCAAATCTTCCACCCGCCTCATGGGCCCAAGGTGATGTTCCCAGCCGCTCAGAATGCCAAAGCGTTTCACAGGGCAGGTAAAGCGTCCACTCCTGGGTCCCCCCACAGAGCCCACAACGTTTCCCGAGGGCCGCGTGCCGGGCCCTGCACCAGCTACTCACAAGAGCGGACTCCTCACGGTCGTCTCCAAAGGCCCAAAACGTATTGTGGAGACATCAATATACCCATCTGTCAATCCCCAGGGGCCTGGGGGGGGCGGTAGTTGCCCCAAAGGAATGGCTTGTACACTTGGAACTCAAATTTGAGGAATGGTTTATTAGCACCAAAGAAAGTCCGGTTAGAGAAAGTCCTTCCTTGTTGCACCGGTTTCAGGGAAGTCAGGAGGGGTAGTTTCCCAGGCGTTCTCCAGTGTTGTCCAGGAGTCCAGGAAGTTGCAGGAAAGAACAACCAAAAAACAAAAGAAAAAAAAAAACACGGGTCAATGGTTGCGGTCCACTATTCTGAACAGAGGGAGGGAGCGTGAGGGGTTCACCAAACATAATTGGAGTGTGGAGCAGAGAAAAAGTGGTGTCTACCCCACAACTAACCGTTTCCTCCACGTGCGTTAGTAAGCCCCAGTAGACGCAGACGTTCCGGCTTCAGCCACCCTCTTCCTGGAGTGTGGCGGGGGCGAAGCGTGGTGTTGATGTCCTGGCATCGTCAGAGCGTTTTCAGAGACCGTCTGGCCGACATCATCTTCAGTGGTGATTGGGTCGTCTTCGGTCCTCCCCATCCACAGCATCTTCCCCTCTCGGAGCTCTCCTGTTGCCGTCTCTCCATCCCTTGCCGTGCTGGTCGCTTCCTCTTTCTCCCAGGCGGTTGCCTCTGATTGGTTCCATGAGGTCGATGGCACGCCTCCTATCTCCTCTCATTGCCGCCGCCAGGGATAGTTAAAGGGGCTGTTCTCGTCCTGTACCTGTAGCAGCAGGACATTGCTGTCAGTATGTGTCCCCGAATCCTGCTCCCCGAGAGCCTCCCGACACCATCACAAAACGATCTGCTTTTGCAAAAGGGGGGGGGGCACCTGGGATTGACACTGGTCCCAGCAGCCATCTAGGGAAACCTACCAAACCCACACATTTCTGAAAACTAGGCACCCTAAGGGGGGTCCAGGGACGTATGGCTTGCGTGTATCCCTAAACCTTTCCCTACCCAGAATCCCCTGCAAACCTCAACTTTTGCTGACAAAAATCACATTTTCCTCACTTTTCTGTTTTGGCATTGCAGAGCTGAGACAAATTTCCCACCACGCTTGTTTGGGTAAGCATAGGGGCTGCAACAGGAAATGGCACAAATCATACTGTGGAGACTTCAAAATTAACTATTACAAAACTACCTGGTTTTGCAGGGGTGGGAAAACTGTTTTTTTGGGCCCGGCCACGCGGCCATCTAGGGAAACCTACCAAACCCACACATTTCTGAAAACTAGACACCCTGGGGAGTCCAATGAGGTATGGCTTGCGTAGACCCCTCGATGTTTCCTTACCCAGAATCCCGGATGAGGAATAGGAAGGAGGGAAGAAGTCTCGAAGATACCCTCATCAATCTGCATGAGGTCTTTGATTTCCTTTTGAATCATAATTGTTGCATTGGTATCATGAATTGACATTCTCTAAGGGGCAAGAAAAGTGGTGCCATAGGATCAACATAAGGGGAGACACTGAACTAAAACACAACAGACTATCAGAATCACAATGAAATAGATCACCTTTTTGAAGAATCCATCCCCACCCACCAAAGAGTGACCAACTCCAATGTCCACTCTCCATTCCTTTAACATTTTCCAGGATATCCAAAATGTGCTAGTCAATGTTCTTTTCCATATTAGTGATCCAGACTACACACTGGTTTCCGAGTACAGCGCACACACCACCACTCTTAGCTAAAATGAAATCAACAGCATTCTGTTCAGAAAATATCCACATACTTTCCAATTGGGTGGTGATATTATGCAAGGCTGCTACTGTGGAGTTAGACTAAATCTGCAGCTTACATCCAAAATCTTTCACCCCGGGCCATTGCAGTACCATCAAAGATAATAATGGAAGAAAGAATATACCCAGAAGTGATACCATTGCTATAATTTTTTACTTCTATATCTGTCACTCCGTCACAAAACTCTGCTGTCAATGTTCTTTTCACCCATCTTATACTAGGCTTTCTGTACTTACAGGGTACACCTAGGGGAAGCACTATTCCTACGGCAACATCATTTGTACCATTATGAACATTTGAGTACGTACCAATCCTGGATGTGCATATATTGGGCCTTGATAATCCACAGGAGCATATCTAGTATTCATTCCGGAGGTATTCGGATCCTTCTTCCTCGCTTAATACATTGTGTTCTTTAACAGTATTACTCCAGAACAGTTAACATACAATAATGTGTCAGTACTATTAATTATCGGGCAACATGCTGGGTAATATCCGGCCTTTTGAGTAACCATCAAATCTTGGTATTGCCAGCCCACGAGGGTGATATTCCGCTCTTCCTTATACATGTTATCACAATACGTGGTATTATCACACCCCAGGTACCCTTCCCCTCATGGCTTTCGGTAATACAGACACGGGCCAGGATATCTCATACCAAACTCACCCCTTACCTCTATAAAGTGGGCTGGGCGAGTATACGTGTAATTTACGAGTGACAATAGGTATGCAGTCCATAAACTTGTAACAGATTCAATAGGATAACAAGCTATACCTGACCCAAAAAATCTTTTGTGCATGTCCAAAACTACATTACTCTGGATTGTCCTTTTTTGTGTGAATTGGAGAAGTGACCTTATTCTCAACATTTGATGGGGTAATCTGATCTCGTTCAAGAACCCAGGACACCCCACCTAAAATCAATAGCAGTAAAATCACAAAAATAGTCACAGCATTTTTCTTTTAGTTGACCAGAATACCTGTATATGGACAGGGGAAAGCACAGACTAGTCTTCATCAGCAACCATTCTACCAAAAGGTTGCATTACGAATGATAAACGAAGGGGCAGAATGGCAGCAAAAGGAACATACAAGTTCCCAGTGTCTTTCAGAGCCTCACTGGTACAGCCTCCTATTGTTCATCAAAATGTTGGTGATCTTGGGCACCGGCGGTAGCACTTGCTCTGTCCTTAGCTCGGGTTCCTACGTCGATCAGATTAAGGCACCCCCAAAAGGATACCATTAATACATCCTGTCCAATGTTCAAACAGTGCACAAATCTCACATCTCCCTTAACTAAATCAGTTGGTACTGTAACAAAGTACACCCTAACTTACACCGTAATCTGACTTCTCCTTTGGTGCACTGTCTTTCAACTGGGGGCGCAAATTGTACCTAGTCACTACAGGCACAGGAGTGTCAACAAAAAGGGGTTCCTGAATTGCTCGTATTTCTGGTGGAACCGCTGCCGTTCAACACTAATCATTTTCCTCATCTGTTGTGGTCCAGGTCAACCTTGCATCACTAAAGGGGTCAAACCAGGGCACCACCTCACACTCCGAGTCCCCGACTACATCCCTTGCCCATTGATCATAGAGCAGAGGAAGAGGGACCTTGAGGCAGTGGGTTGTGTGCACCCAGTTCTTCCAGCCAGGGACTTTAACAGCAGTATGCGTAGACAAGAGGACCTGTTCCGGTCACTTCCATCGCGGCTCCAAACTCTTTTTCCACTGGACGTTGCGTATTAGGTTGTAGTCGCCTGGCTGGATGTTGTGCCCGGGCCCCTATGGTGTAACTGGCAAAGTGTCTTGAATCTGTTGGTGAATAGAACGCAAACCTTCAGTTAACTGGCATAAGTAATCAATTAACAAAGGGTAATCAATATCAGAAAACCATTTAGGACCCAGGACACCCCAGACCTTCACCGGGCGTCCAAACACAACCTCATACAGTGACAATCCTGTCCCAGAATGTACTGTAGTTCTTGTTGACAAAAGTGCTAATAGTAAGGCATCTGGCCTCTATAACCCTGCTGTCTCCTGAATATTGGCCATTTTCAGTTAGAGAGTACCATTGTACTTCTCAACCAAACCTGCTGACTGCGGATGGTTAGCAGCATGAACATTCTGTTTTATGTGCAAACCATCACAAATTAACTGAACAACCTTGGCATTGAAATGACTTCCGTTATCACTCCATATCAAACGGGCAAGCTGAAACGAGGAAAGAACTCCTTCAGGAGTACCTTTGCAGTTGTAACAGCTATATTATCTTTAGTGGGATAAGCCTCAACCCACCAAAACATACCTCAAGTTATTGCACCTCTCCAGTTTGATGTAATCCATTTGGAGAAACTCAAAAGGAAAAGTAGGTGGTTCAAAATTACCAGGTGGTGTAGTGATACCTTTACCAGGATTTTGCATCATGAACACCATACAATACTTCACTAAATGTGCGGCAGTTTTTGAAATGTTATCATTCTGCCATGTAGGATCTAGTAACTTGCAAATACCCTTAGCACTGATATGGGCTGGGCCATGTGCCATTGTAACTACAGGAGGAACATACGCATCTGGTAACATCCATCACTGTTTTTCTGACTTGTCAATCCAACACCCCTCATCATTCAATTGTGCTGTACTTTCTTGCTAAATTGCTAATTCCTCTATTGTGGCCTCACTTTGTATTTCTTTCTCATTTTCAAGAGTATCCTCAAACATGGTAACTTCAGGCACCCACCTAGCGGGACCTGCTATAAACATTCTTTTCATTTTAGTTTGGGCTGTTTCCTTAGCTGTCTGATCGACAAAAGCATTTCCCCTACCTACATCGTCAGTGACATTCTGATGGGCACTACACTTTACTATAGGCAATCTCTTAGGAAGCGTCAAGGCAGACAAAAGCCTCAATATGAGGTGCCCATGTTGTATCTTGGTGCCATGCGAAGTAAGGAACTCTCCCTCTGCCCAAAGTTGCCCAAACTTATGTGTGACTCCAAAGACCTACTGGCTGTCAGTATAGATATTGACAACTAGTCCCTCACTCAATTCGCAAGCTCGTATTAAGGCAACAAGTTCAGCAGCTTGGGCCGATTGATGGGGAACTCTTGATGTCTCAATTACTGTACGCAGAGTGGAGATAGCATACACAGCAGTTGTAGTTCCATCTGGTAATTTAAAGCAAGAGCCATTGACATAGTTGCCCTTGTGGGTCACATAAGAGAACATAAGTCAATACTACCCGTCCTTTGGTCTCTTCTTCCGTCCGGAAGATACAATCATGTTTATTTGTTTCATCATTCTTGAAAGTTTCGTTGCTGGGTTCAGAGTGGCACATCTTTTAATCGTGATGTGTTTTGCAAACAATGGTAATTCATAGCCAGTCAGACGTGCACTAGTGAGGTGCTGTGTCTTTGTTTTGTTCAAAAGCGTGTCCACAGCATGGGGACCATGACAGTGACATCAGTATCAAGAACGAGTCCAGCTGATTGTCTTATTGAGACGGCAACAGCCACGACCGCACTTAGACAACTCGGATGGACTTGTGCGATAGGGTCAAGATCAAGAACAGCAGAGAAATAAGCACACAGCTGTGTGCTTATCTCCAAATTTTTGTGTTAAAACTTTAAGCGCACAACCAGCCATCTAATGGAAGAACAATACAAACAATTTAGTATAATCAGGGGTGCCATGTACTGAAGCTGACCAAAATGCAGTTTTCAAATGCTCAAAAGACTTCTGACATTCAGGCGTCCAAGGCCAGGACTCAACCACATCTTTAGTGGTTAGAGCAAGCAAGGGTTTGATTAGTAAAGAGTAATTAGGTATCTACTGCCTGCAGTAGGAAGTGATACCCATAAAAGCACGCACATCTTCTGAGTCTGCGGGCTGAGCATTTTTACAATGGTACTAATACGCTCTGGGGTCATTCTCCTACCATCCTTCGACAGTAGGTGACCTAAATAGGTGACCTCCTTTTGACAACACTGAAATTTAGAAAGAGAAACTTTATATAGATGTTAGGCCAAATGCAGCAACAATTTAACTGTACGGTCTCTACAACCCTGCTCAGTATCAGAAGCGATAAGTAGGTCATCAACATACTGCACCAATACATTACCTACATGAAGTGAAAGAGAATCTAATTGACTCTTTAAAGCCTGACTATACATACTTTGACTCTCAGTATAGCCCTGAGGAGCTCAACAGAACCTAAAGGTCCTACCAACTAGTGTAAAACCAAACAATTACCTACTATCTGGATGAATATGGATACTAAAGAATGCATTTTTCAAGTCAATGACAGAGAAAAATTTAGCGGTAGAAGGAATCATTGACAAAAGAGTAGTAATGTCCAGGACCAAAGGAACTGGGGAACCACTATTTTATTAACTTCGCACAAATCAATCGCAAAACGATAAACATCTTCATGATCATCAGGAGAACCCGGAGGTGTCCTATTAAGAAAAGGAAGAATAGTACTATTACAAATACTGGCAGATGTCTCCTCTACCACTCCCTTCTTAATCAAGTCCTGAATAATCTGCAACAATGCTCGCTCATCTGCCTGCGGTATTTTATACTGGGGAATACGAGGCAAAATAGTGCCATTCTTAACCTGTATTGAAGCTGGTGGTATCTGCAACAGTCCCACATCTGTATCACATGTTGCCCACAAAGTGGGTGGCACATTCTTAAATTCAACAGGAAGGGGTGCATCTTTGGACAGGCTCTGTTTAGCACATGCTACATCAGGACCCATAGTCATATAGACACCTGCCGGGAGCAATACATTGTAGCATGCAATTTCTTCAATAAATCTAAACCCATCAAATTTTCACCACAATTAGATGTCAACAGTAATGGTGACTCCACAGTAAAAGAACCAATAGTCAACACAAGGGGCCTTGAAATGGGGCTTACAACTGGTATGCCAGAAAAACCTAACAAAACATTATTATGGCAAGACAGAGCTGCCCCAGGGACCATATTTTGAGAAACCAAGCTTTTTGTCGCACCTGTACCCACCAGAAATTCCTTAGTTGAACCTTGCAGTTCCGCTGTTACATAAGGGCCATGCTGATCTACAGGTATCGAAACTGGTCCCCCACTCTGTCCCTGGCTGTCCTAGCTGTAAGATATTCCTGTCTCCTCATCAATATCATAATCTCTCGAGGGCCGTCAAAATAATTATTATCAGAATGACCCTTTGCGGCTGCCGCACTTTGAATTCTATCAGCCCCTCCAGTTCCACGACTCCGTCCATGAGAAACTCGTCCTCTAGGGACCACCACCTTCTCCAAAAGCACGGGACACTTGCTGCGCCAATGTCCCTCCTCCGTGTAGTACGCACACTGATTTGGCCCCAAAGGCGTAGTATTTGACTGCCTACTAGTACGTGGAAGCTGTCTGGCAGGACACCCACGTCCTATGCCGTTGCCTCTAAAAGCCTGCTGTAACAACACCTTCGGTTTCAAATCCTTATGCTTCTCCGTCCTTTGCTTCGCCTCATTATCCCTATGCTCATGATACTGTGCCATATTGAAAATATGCTTGTAGAAACCTGCAATTGAGTCGCTATTTCAGGGAGCAGATTGGAAACAAATCTATTAACAAACAACCGAACACCTCCCTCAATGGACAAATCCTGTCCACTATATTTCAAAAATGTACCTTCAAATCGAGTGAAAAAAATCAGACACACTCATCTTTCTTCTGTCGATATGCCAACGCTTTATCCCAATCCACCTTTCTTGGCGGAGTAAGATGTGCATATTGTGGTATATAAATAAATAATACCGGATCTAGGTTTTACTGGACATAGCAATAACAGATAGCTCAATAAATAAGAGTCAAGATTCGAGGTAGTAGGAGTTTGCAGGTTTAATACAGCATAAAGGACAGGAGCAGGACAACCTGCACGGGAACAGGATGGCAGCGCTGCCGGGGGCAGGATCAGAATCGGCATAACATTTAATAACAGTGCACAAATATATATACTAAAACAGTTACATTACAATGAATTACAGTAGGCGGAGCAGTGGGTGTGGTCAATAGCAGTCGCGAAAGATAAGGGTGAAAGTAGGTGTAACAAGAGGCGTGTACATAGACATGTGATGTAAACGTAACAGAATATGTCATAAATGGGGCGGAAACATGGAGGGGGCTACCTAAGGAGCCGGGACCTCTAACCTAATGGTGCGCGCAAACTGACAATGACGTGTTACTAGGAGAAGCTGGGGGCTATGAACTCTGTGCTAGGAGTAGAGACTGAAGTCTGGAGAGTCAGGGCGACATGTACCTAAACAGTATCTAGTATCTGATGTTTAGAGAACATGTTGATAGAATCCAAAAGTTATCGGGGTAAAGGCTAACAGACTCTAAGACTGGAGCATGCATTATTCTACATGTAGTGCGTGATGAAGAATATGAAATGACCATTAAATGCAGTATTTCTCTTACATGGAGACGTAAAGGCTAGACAATGACGGAAACTATTGATGCGATTCAGTAGCTTAGGAATGCAGAGAAGGAGGGCTGGACTGATAACTAGAATCATAACATACTCTTGGCAGACTCAGAGGCAGAGCCAGGCTGAGCCGGGCACTGTGAGGCAGGAAGTAAGTGAAAGGTCGAGGATACAGGTGGGGGCTGTATCGCTCCTCAGCGAGGACTCAGAAGACAGGAGCTGAATCTGGTGTCCGGGCCCTTTTGAGGCCTAGAAACGGGGACTTTACAATAAAATAACGTGCACACTGAGAAACGTGGCAACGTAACTTTACATAGGCCTGATACTCGTAGCTTTCACGAGAACTGGAAACTGGCATACTAGTAATGGACACAACTGTAATTGCGTCTTTAATCAAACATGGGGAATACATATGCATATTTAATCATGCACACATAACATAAGATGGAGGACACGTAGGGACACAGAACATGACAAAATTTACTTTTCCACATTCCCTCCTTGTCACTACGTTTCCATCAGGAAACATCAATATTCATGATACCATCTATCATTTCATACAGTATCATTTGCTCGTCTCGAATTTTCTTGGAACGGGATTTAGGACGGGACTTGGGACTAGGAACACATGAGGTAGCACAAATGCCGCAAATCGCAGGGCCACATTGTAAACAGAGGCAGCAACTGAATATGATCGCTACTGCAATACCCAGAAATGACAATACTTTCCATCCCCAGGCGGAAATTATATTCCAGAACCAACCGGACCATGTCCAGGTGCCTGGATCTTGGTGTAACATATGGGCAATTTTATGGAGTCTGGTAATAGCTGAATAAACAGACGGTGCGTTATTAGGAATGAAAATGCAGCAACTAGATCCGATGACTCTACATGCCCCGCCCCTATCGGCCAGTATGACGTCAAGGACGAGACGATTCTGGAGCACGACAATTCTCATAAAGGATTGCTCTTCGGTTAAGTTACCTAGAGCAGAAGTAGTCTCAATCACTACTGCTTCAAGTGTTCTGGTTAATCTACGTATCAGTTTACTATTTACAACAGTACCTAAGTAGGGGAAGACACCTTTATTGATATCTATATATTGTTCTAGAGCAGTTTCAGTATAATCGACAATCGGGAAATTTCTCTTGTGTCTAGTATGTACTAGATGGGAATTCCTATGATAGTCAGGTGGGGCTAGGAAAACTGGTGGCAGTAGGAAGGCAATGTAACATGTACCCTCCCAATCAAGGGGCAGACGAACATATGCGGTCTGACCACAAACAAAATAAGAATGACGTGAAGCTTTGAAAATAGATTTCCCACTGTCACTATACTTGACAATAGTAGTACAATCACTATGGCCTACATGTACGGAACCATTATTTCGGACACATAATTCGCCTTTAACTGGTAGTACTGACATGGCAGGTAAGTCTGGAGTAGAATCAGACTGAACATTCAGGACCATAAAACTCGAAGAATAATTACCCAAATTATAAACTTCATTTTCTAGATCTAACCCTGTTCTGTGGGGAAGACCTTGCTTGTCTGGGAAACATGTACTGTTCAGAAAAGACATATCTGTTAAGGATGACGTTAACGTGGACCATGCTCCACATGAACCATTATGTGAAAATGGATAAGGAAAGAGTGGCAGAACTCCCTTCGGTGTCTGGAAAGGGGGGAGTCGACCACACACCCAACAATTTGTGGCATTGCTGGTCTGGTGTGAATAATGTAACATGCGGATAAAAGAGTTATTACGCATAGCAAGACGATATGAGAGTTCATGGGGAGGCAGATCACTAAACGTGTGCTCTACTGTAACATTAGCAGACTTATTTACATGAGAAACTGAAAAATACAAATAAAATGCATAACTGGTGCAGGAAATCATAATGCTGAAATATAGCAGAAAACTTAAAATAATAGTGCAACTTCTAGAGTTCTCACTAACTCTCTCTCTGTGGGGGTCTATTATATACATGTCAGAAACCGGTCTAACCGTTTCACCTAGGGGAGGACTTAGACAATCAAACTGGCTGACTTATTTTACTAGACCTTAGTTTAAGCTTATACTCCTGCTGCGGAGTTTTCTCTAACAGGGAAGGGTTCGTAGCAATGTCTTTTGCGGGACAGTCCTTAAGAATAGTACTTTGGCAGTCTTTAAAATCCTCGGAAATGTTCTTTGAAACAGGTTTCAATCCAAAAAATCTTTTCACATGAGACAGATGCACCCAGCCCTTCCTGCCTTCCAGCTTGACGGCAGTACGGGTGGCCAGGAGGACCTGTCGGGGTTCCTTCCAGCGAGGCTCCAGCGGACTTGAACGATCAAAATTTCGGACAAGAACCATGGATCCGGGAACGATTTCATGCGGTGCCACCTCGGTATTGTCTGGAAATGCGGCAGCAACCTGTGAACGACAAGAGTGTAGGGCAGACATCAAGGAAGCTAGGTAATCTGTCAGCATATTACTCGAAACATCTGTAATACTTCGGGGTCTAGGTATACCCCACATATTAGGGGGGCGGCCGAATACGACCTCGTACGGGGACAGACCTGATCTGGAATGTGCGACCATGCGCATATAAAACAAAGCGACTGGCAGAGCTACTAGCCAGTCCACACCTTTCTCTTTACATATTTTAGCAATACGGATTTTCAGGGTCTGATTATGTCTCTCTACGAGACCGGCTGCTTCAGGATGGCGTACACAATGGAACTTCCACTGGTACCCTAACAAAAGGGAAACATGTTTCATGAGTTCAGATGAGAATGGCTGGCCGTTATCAGAATATACGACCCTAGGGAGTCCATAGCGGGGGAAGAATACACGAACCAACTGCTTGGCAGTGGTCGTGGCTGTGTAATCTGGGACTGGATATGCCTCTGTCCATCTGGACAAAGCGCATACAACTACAAGGACATACTTGAAACCTCGACATCGCTCCATCTGAATATAATCCATTTGGAGGACTTCAAAAGGGTGGTCAGGGGGCTGGAATCCACCTTGTTCCACCGGAACACTTTTACCTGGATTAAACTGGCAACATATCATACAAGTACGGACTTTCTGTTTGGCTGCAGCTCGTAAATGCTTGTTAAACCAAATGTTCTCGATACTATCTAACATAGCTTTTTCTCCTAAATGTGCTGGACTATGTGCGGTATTGATAATGACTTGAACCATAGAGTCGGGGAGAAACCATGTGGCTTTACCCTTCGTTACCCATCCCTGATCTGTCTGGACCCCTCCTTGTTCGGACCATTTCTTGATTTCATCGGGAGTAGCATGTAACTGGATATCTATGACATCTTGAGTAGGGTCCTTAACTGTCATACAGGTAGTCGGATCTGGAGTATGTGTCTGTGTCGGATTAACTGGAATGTCTGGAGTCTGTGCTGTAAGCTTGGCTGTGCGATCTGCTAGATCATTACCTTGAGAAATAGTGTCAGTAACTTTCGTATGTGCTTTGCACTTCATGATGGCAATAGATGTCGGTAAGTGTATGGCATCTAACAGAGCTTGAATAAGGAGACCATGCTGAATCTTGGTTCCATGAGAGGTCATGAAACCTCTCTCCTGCCAGAGCACTCCAAAGTCGTGTACGACTCCAAATGCGTAGCGTGAATCTGTGTATATGTTGACTTTCAGGTTCTTGGCGTGTATGCAGGCTTGTGTCAGAGCAACTAGCTCTGCTGCTTGAGCAGACAGGGTGTCAATACGGTGTGTTTCTATAACTTCAGTGTCAGTAGTCACTGCATACGCGGCTACTAGTTCTCCTGTACTTGTTCTCATACATGAACCATCCACATAAAGTGTCAGGTCGGGATCTGGTAATGGAATATCTGTCAGATCTTGTCTTGGCTTAGTCATAATATTAACTACTTCCACACAGTCGTGTGTGGCAGGATTCGAAATAACTGACGGTAACAGTGTAGCAGGATTTAGAACGTTGCAGCGTCTAATTTCTATGTGTGGCTGGAACAGTGTCAGTTCATAACCTGTTAAACGTGCAATTGTCAAGTGCTGAGTCTGTGTTCGGTTTAAAAGAACCTCCACGGAGTGTGGAACTTGTACTGTCAAGGAATGTCCTAATACTATGGAATCACTTTGTCTGATAGCTAGTGCTGTGGCTGCAACTGACTTGAGGCACGCAGGCAGAGCCTGGGCTACAGGGTCTAGTGTGCTCGAAAAATAAGCACAGGGCTTGTATTGTCCTGCTTGATCTTGTGTGAGAACAGATAATGCTGTACCTTCGCGTTCAGTGACGAAAAGTGTAAAAGGCTTACTGTAGTTCGGTGTAGCTAGAACAGGAGCTTGACATAAGGCTTTCTTTAACTCATTAAAACTAAGTGTATGTTCAGATGTCCAAGGGAGGACAGTCGATACGGCTGCCTCCTGTGTCGTTAACTGTATCAGTGGCTTGGCTAGAAATGCATACTGAGGAATCCATTGTCTGCAATAAGAAGTAAGGCCGATAAAAGCACGTACCTCCTTCTGGGTCTTGGGCTGAGGAAGACTCGCTATTAACTGGATACGGTCAGGTGTCAACTGCCTACCCCTCTTGGACAGTAAGTGGCCTAAATAGATCACTTGCTGGACACAGAATTGAAGCTTAGAAGGGGACACCTTGTGCCCCATCTCGGCAAGGAAATACAAGACTGTAAGGGATGCTCGCTCGCAAGCACGTTCAGAACGGGCTGTGATCAGTAGATCATCGACATACTGGAGCAGGGCAGTGTCAGTTGGCATGTGAATATTGTCTAGTTGTCTCTTAAGTGCTTGACTGTAAATACTAGGACTTTCTGTGAAACCTTGAGGAGCTCGTGTGAACATATAGCTCCTTCCATTTAAACAAAATCCGAAAAGGAACTGGCTGTCTGGATGAATGGGGACACTAAAAAATGCGTTCTTGAGGTCTATGACTAAAAAAATGAGGCTTCGGAATCAATGGCTGTCAGTAGGGAAGAGATATCTGGGACAACTGGGTACTGAGGAATAATACATTTATTAAGTTCTCGAAGGTCAATCACTAATCGATATACTGGGGGTGCATTTGGATCAGTACGTTTCATGACTGGAATGATCGGAGAATTACATACATTGGAGTCAGTTTCTACAACTACTCCTTGAGCCATGAGCTCGTCAATAATTTTGGATAAGGCTGCTACAGCCTCAGGTGGCAATCTGTACTGTCTGATTCGTGGTAACACTACACCTGGCTTGAGAGTCACACGATGGGGTGTGATTTGCATATAACCTACATCAGTTGGACCTTGCGCCCATAGATGCTGCGGAACATCGGACAATCTCGGATCAAAATCTCGTAATACATAGTGACCCTTGAAGTCACGTAGAAACAGTCGTATTCCTTCTGGGGAGCAGCAAATAACTGCACCTAATTCTTTCAGTGTTTTAATACCTAACAGATTTTCTGGACATGACTTCGTAAGTAATAGATCAGTAGTGCGGGACAATGGACCTACTTCTAGAGTAACTGGCTTAGATATCTCGTTTACAATAGGCTTTCCTGAAAATCCAAGGGAAACATTTCTAGAGCCTGAGAGCGGAGCCCCTGGAACTTCGTCGTGACTAATGGTGGTCCTACTTGCCCCTGTATCAATCAGAAACTTTCTGTCTTTCCCTAGTACTTGACTATGAACATAGGGACCTTCTTGATCTACAGGAATCTCGATGAGAGGCAAGCCTACCTCCCTCTCTAGGCTGTTTCATGAATATGGCTGATACTCTGGATACTCGGACTGCGCATACTGGTACATCTGCTGTGTAACATGCTGTGTTGCAGCGATAGGCTGCGGTGCTGGAACTGTCTGTTGTGCATTCCGTGGCTGAGAAGTCTGTGAAACTTGTTCTTGTCTAGGCGGACGTGGTCTTTCTTTAGTCTTACCAGTAGCTATGTTGTGTTTCAGAACTGCACACTCGTTTATGAAATGACCTGGCTGTTTACAATAATTGCATGTCCCTTTAACGGGAGCTGCAGGATGACTGGCTTGATTCGGACCCCTCTTCTGACTGTCTTGAGGAACAGATTGTGCAACCAGCACTTTCATTTTCGTGTCTTTCATACGTTTCCTTTCGTGATCTTGTTCTTCTCTGATTCTATTCTGGTGGTATTGAAGCATCTGTAACATCTGGGACGGGGTATTAGCTTGCCAGGTACTTTCGACTTTCAAAACTCTATTCTTAACTTGTGGACTTGAATTCTCGACTAATTTAGTAACAAAAAGATGAGGGTATGACTCGCTACTTGTCTTGAGGCCACTGTTTATAATAAAACATTTTTCAAATCTAGAATAAAAATCACTAGTGTCTTCGTCTTGTTTCTGTTTACAGGCTGAGATTGCATCCCAGTCTTCCTTTTTAGTGGCTAATAATCTTGGCAAAACTTGAATTAACAGTTCAGGTAATTCTTTACATTTCTCTCCTAGACCGGTACCTGGTACTCGTATCTTATCTTCAGCTTCTAGGACTGCCCAATCGATCTTTTTCTCTCCCACCTCCCAATCTTTTTCCTTGAGTTTCTCGTATACCCCTGCGGGCAATAAGACTTTTAACATTTTAATTATATCTGGATACGTGTATTCTCCCATACGGAGCATGTCTTTTAATTCCCGGTGGAACCCTGCTGGATCTTTGTCATGACAGGGAATTAATTTCTTCATCTCTAAGAGTTCCATCTTTGTAATCGGGGTGTAAACAAACACTCGTTGCATTTCACCATCTGTTGTCCTAACTGGGTGTACTTCTCGTAACGGATTCTGTCTGTCTATGTAAAAGGGTTTACTTTCTGGAGGTGAGACATGAACAAAATGCGGGTTCAGAAACGTTCTATATTTGTGGCGCTGTTCTAGGATGACACTAATTAAATCGGTACCTAAACCTTTCCATCTATACTGGAGTAACTCGTTCAGGACATCGTGTAACAGACCTGGATCAGAATGTTGACCCTCATACAGAGTAATGAGGTGCTGGATCATATACATACCCACCAGTCGTTGCTCGGCTGGGGGCAATTTCAGAAACATTTGTGCCACTATTTCGTCTGGAAAAGTGGTAGAATCAGTAATCCATCGGACTGCTGATCGGACTAGTTCTTGTTCATGCATAGTACTTAACTCACTGTAACCGATTCGTGATTTCAGAATGTGATCGGTAGCTTGAAATACTTGTTCTAGAGAACCTTGTTCTGGTGCTGGATGATGTAAAACTGACTTGTGTTCTAGGCGCAAATGGCGATCTGGAAATCTAGATTTTCCTACATACGCTATTCTTGTGGGATTCTCGTCGTCTACCTCTTCAGTAGAAGAGTCATTTTCTTTCTCGTTTACTTGTGCTGCTTTACGTTGTTCGTGTAACTTTATTATTTCTTTACGGATTTTCTTGTACATACTCTCTATACTACTGATAGTCTTGTGTTTACCCTCGGCTATATTATCACTCCACCTTGTCAGGATTTTCATTTCGGCCTGATCTTTAGTTGGGGAATCTTGTTCTCTTATTAGACAGTTAATCAGAAACTTTAATAACATGAGCTGGATCTCAGCTTTCCTTTGAGACATGGCTTCGCCAATACTTTCTGGATCCTCCCCTGTACGGATGAAACGATATATTCTGTCTAGATCTCCTTTCATATCTGGTAGGGTGTCCAAATACCCGGTCACCCGTCTTACACGGATGGAATATATTACTGTACTATCATCACCTGCAACTGGATCATAGCGGCATTCAGTGAGAGCTCGTCGGATTTCTGCAACGGACTTAAATTTGGGCGTACGCTGTAACGCACATTCATGTAACTCGGCCAACGTTCTACGTTGGTGCGGTGGCGGGGTACCAGGAGGACCTCCTCCTGCGGCCCCTAAACTGGAATCGTCGACTGATACTCTTCGTGCTGGCAGAGTGGGAAATTGTAATGTAGGCTGGACCGGGGGTACCGTAGCGGGTACTGCAAAAGGTGCCCCGGTGTCTGGGGGAGCAGGATTTACATTATTTACAGGAGCTGGCGGAACAGGATTTGCATATTCTGGGACTGTGTCGTCCAAATAGGACGAAATAAAAATATCAGCTGCGGTCGGTTTGTGACGTAGCTTAGTCGGAACTAGTGGTGGCGGAAAATTACTGGATGCCTCCGGGGTCGCTTTTGGCAAGCCCTCGGCAAGAAGAGGATACATACCCTTAATAAGGGCATTCCTCTGTCTGTCTGACTGTTCTGTTTTAACTCGTTCACCTATCTCGATTAGTTCCCTTTCTTGGGCTCGTTCTAAGGATTCTCTACTTAGTTCTGACTTTCTGATTTCTTTTTCGGTTCTTTTATGAGATTCTTTGCGCCATAACTCGATGGCATCTTTCTGTGACTGTCTGGCTTTCTTTTTCCATAATGCTTCTTCTACTCGCATGATGCACTCGGCATCCCATGTACCCGATACGGGCCATCTATACTTTTCTTCTAACTGTTTGGTATACTCTACCCATAAATCTAGATATAATATGGCACTTATGCCATGCTTCTGATACATAAAATGACCTGGACTGTCCCTAGGCGGGACAGGAACTGCTGCTTCTAGCAGACCTTTTCTGGTTTTTAACTGACGTAATTTCGAGAATAAGGGCATGACTGAACTGTAATCTAGACACAATACAATACACAATGAACACGATAATTACTTCACATTCATACCACGACATTAAAATACATGAAGAACATTTAAAATATCAGTTCGAACAGAATACTACCTGAAATACTGAAAATACATGAATTTTCTCGAGAACAGAACTGACTAGAACAGAAACTAGATGCACTGCTGAAACAGTACGAAACTTACCGGTCTCATAAAGAGACACGTCAGGACCCGCATCCACCGAAGTGGACACTTCGTTTGTGGGTCTGTGTACCACCAACCCACGGACCAGAGTCAATTAGATTGACCCTGTCTAGATACTACCCCAGCAATGGTACTCACCGGGCAGCAAGAACGGAAGGCCTCGGACTGGACTGGACTGCTTCGACGCCGGACGGACGAACTTCGGACTTCTGTTACGGGTGGGCCTCCGGATACCTCGGACCTTGGACTCTCGGCTTGGGCTCTGGTCGGGACTCGCCGCGTTCCTCCACCGCCTCGTCTGGATGCTGGACCGCCACCTCCGTCTCCTCCGTGGGCCTGAGGGATACTTGAAGCAGAAATATCTGCACGTGCACGGTATGGTTCCGTCACGGCTGCAGAGGATCAGGGGGCCGGCGTGGCTTCACCGGCGCGTGGGGAAAGGGCAAGTTCCTATTCGGGCGCCATTATGTGGTATATAAATAAATAATACCGGATCTAGGTTTTACTGGACATAGCAATAACAGATAGCTCAATAAATAAGAGTCAAGATTCGAGGTAGTAGGAGTTTGCAGGTTTAATACAGCATAAAGGACAGGAGCAGGACAACCTGCACGGGAACAGGATGGCAGCGCTGCCGGGGGCAGGATCAGAATCGGCATAACATTTAATAACAGTGCACAAATATATATACTAAAACAGTTACATTACAATGAATTACAGTAGGCGGAGCAGTGGGTGTGGTCAATAGCAGTCGCGAAAGATAAGGGTGAAAGTAGGTGTAACAAGAGGCGTGTACATAGACATGTGATGTAAACGTAACAGAATATGTCATAAATGGGGCGGAAACATGGAGGGGGCTACCTAAGGAGCCGGGACCTCTAACCTAATGGTGCGCGCAAACTGACAATGACGTGTTACTAGGAGAAGCTGGGGGCTATGAACTCTGTGCTAGGAGTAGAGACTGAAGTCTGGAGAGTCAGGGCGACATGTACCTAAACAGTATCTAGTATCTGATGTTTAGAGAACATGTTGATAGAATCCAAAAGTTATCGGGGTAAAGGCTAACAGACTCTAAGCCTGGAGCATGCATTATTCTACATGTAGTGCGTGATGAAGAATATGAAATGACCATTAAATGCAGTATTTCTCTTACATGGAGACGTAAAGGCTAGACAATGACGGAAACTATTGATGCGATTCAGTAGCTTAGGAATGCAGAGAAGGAGGGCTGGACTGATAACTAGAATCATAACATACTCTTGGCAGACTCAGAGGCAGAGCCAGGCTGAGCCGGGCACTGTGAGGCAGGAAGTAAGTGAAAGGTCGAGGATACAGGTGGGGGCTGTATCGCTCCTCAGCGAGGACTCAGAAGACAGGAGCTGAATCTGGTGTCCGGGCCCTTATGAGGCCTAGAAACGGGGACTTTACAATAAAATAACGTGCACACTGAGAAACGTGGCAACGTAACTTTACATAGGCCTGATACTCGTAGCTTTCACGAGAACTGGAAACTGGCATACTAGTAATGGACACAACTGTAATTGCGTCTTTAATCAAACATGGGGAATACATATGCATATTTAATCATGCACACATAACATAAGATGGAGGACACGTAGGGACACAGAACATGACAAAATTTACTTTTCCACAATATATGTAATTATGTGGCCTGGTAACGCTAAAATTTCCGCTTGAGACTTATCACCTGGCTTTTTCTCCCAATCCCAAGCTTTAATTTGATCCCAGGTACTTCCCAATTCCACAACATGGTCTTGTGTGTGGACTTGCCTCCAGATGTCAGTCGGAACTAATAAACCAAAGAACATTTCAATATCAGCAAGAGTCATTACAGTGGAAGAAGCAGTTTGGATCAATTCTTTATAATATACAGTAGGATTTTTCCTAGGGTCAGGTAATTGAGTCTTAAGAGAAAATACTTCACTTCTTTTCCACAAAGTATAAACCCATTGCTCCTGAAACCTGGCTGCCGCTCGAGTAACATTGCTACGACCATCTGTTCAATTCTGGTATCTCAGGGTGATCTATGAGATGAACCTCTCTCAATCAATCAATCAATCAATAATCAATCAGAGGATTTGTAAAGCGCACTACTTACCCGCGAGGGTCTCAAGGCGCTGGGGGGGGGGGGAGCCGCTGCTAGTGGTCGAAGAGCCAGGTCTTGAGTAGTCTCCTGAAGGTCTGCGGGTCTTCAGTTTGTCGTAGGAAGAGAGGGAGGGTGTTCCAAGTCTTGGCGGCGTGGTGGGAGAAGGACCTGCCCCTGGAAGTGGTTCTGTGGATGCGTGGGACGGCGGCCAGGGACAGGTCGGCGGAGCAGAGTTTCCTGTTGGGTACGTAGAATGAGTCGGTTGTTGAGGTAGGCTGGGCCGGTGTTGTGGAGTACCTTGTGTGCGGGGGTCAGGAGTTTGAAGGAGATTCTTCTGTCGACGGGAAGCCAGTGCAGGTTTCTCAGGTGGGGGGTGATGTGGTCTTGACGCGGGACGCCGAGGATTAGGCGTGCAGAGGCGTTCTGGATTCTTTGAAGTCTGTTGATGAGCTTGGACGGGGCTCCGGCGTAGAGGGCGTTTCCGTAGTCGAGTCTGCTGCTGACGAGGGCGTGGGTGACGGTTTTCCGTGTGTCTGTCGGGATCCATCTGTAGATCTTGCAGAGGGTGTAGAAGCAGGTGGAGGAGACTGCTTTGACTTGGTTGGTCATGCTGAGTTTCGAGTCGAGGATGAATCCTAGGTTGTGTGCTTGGTTGGTTGGTGCAGGTGGGGTGCCCAGAGATGCGGGCCACCAGGAGTCGTCCCAGGTTGCGGAGTTGGGCCCGAGGATGAGGATCTCCGTCTTGTCCGTGTTCAGTTTGAGCCGGCTTTCTTCCATCCTGTCGGCAACAGCCTTCATACCACGGTGGAGGTTGGATTTGGCGGTGAGGGGGTCCTTGGTGAAGGAGAGGATGAGCTGGGTGTCGTCGGCGTAGGAGATTATGTCGAGGTTGTGTTGTCTGGCGATGCGTGCGAGTGGTGCCATGTAGATGTTGAATAGCATTGGGCTGAGGGATGATCCTTGCGGGACACCGCAGATGGTCTTGGTGATTCCGGAGTGGAACGGGGGGAGGCGGACTCTTTGGGTTCTATCGGAGAGAGGAAGGAAGTGGTCCAGTCCAGGGCCTTGTCGCTGATCCCTGCATTGTAGAGGTGTGTGCGTAGTGTGTGATGGCAGACAGTGCCTTGCCCATTGGTCATCCCGACTGGAGTCCTGAACAGCTAAACCCTTGGATCTACCCGTTTGGTCTGAAGAGTTGGCAGTGGAGAATACCTTTGTTTGACCTGTATATATCAGGTGAGTTTGTTTTGGTTCTTTGTGGATATGGTACCATTTTGATTTGTATTTATATGATCTAAAGACCGTCTTTGGGACAAAACCAATTGCAATTGTTTTGCCAGGCATATAATAGTGAACTTGTTTTCTTTTGAGAATGCCTAGTTTCAGTAAACTGTTTGCCTTGTGCTGCTGTTGTTCTACTGATGCTTCAACCCTCGGATTAACCCTGCCGACCCCACCACACCGGACCCACCGATTCCCGCCGACCACGACCTCCTCACCACATGGACCAACGTGAACACCGAAGACACTATTAAGACCATGGGCACCATCCACTCAGGCTCCCCATCCGACCCTCTTCCCCACCACATCGTCAACAAAGCCGACAGCTCCATCGCACCCCACCTGTGTAACATTATCAACCTCTCCTTCGAGACCGCGACCTTCCCTGAGAGCTGGAAACACGCCGAGATCAACGCCCTACTGAAATAACCCAAAGCGGACCCAAGCGACCTCAAGAACTTCCGGACCATCTCCCTGCTTCAGTTCCCAGCAAAGGTCATGGAGAAGAACGTCAACACCCAACTCACCCGCTACCTAGAAGACAACAGCATCCTCGACCCCTCCCAGTCAGGCTTCCGCAGGAACCACAGCACTGAGACCGCCCTCATCGCCGCCACAGACGACATCAGAATCCTACTCGACAACGGCGAGACAGCAGCCCTCATCCTCCTGGACCTCTCCGCCGACATAAAAGTGTCATCTTCTTCCTGAACTACATACGATTTATCAATGTGTAATCGAAACCTTCTATCTTTTCATTCAATACCCTTCTCCTGTTTTTCCCTATCATAGCCTTCTGGGTCAACGTCTGTGTAGGAAGGTGGATATCTGACTATGGTTGCCCCCAACTTTTTGCCTGGTGTTTTGCTGGTTTTTGACTTAGTTGGCCTGGGATCCTGCTATTCAGGACCCCAGGCTTCCTGCTCTCTCTGTTAAAATGGACTCCGTGTACCCTAGGTACATATCTAATTGGATACTGAGTCACCTTATCAGTCCCTGTACAGTATACCTTAGGTATCCAGGGCATAGGTGTACCCAGGGCCTACCAGGGGCTGAAGCATGTATTATGCCACCCCTGGCTGGCCATCCAAAACTGACACAACTGGCTGCACGACAGCTGGGGCAAGGTGGTGTAATCACCCTTTGCTGTAGATATAGTATACCTATATCTAACCCTAAAATGGACACATATATTCCTATCAGTCACTCCTATGGAAGGCCTTATCAATCCTGAAGGCAGAGTAATTATGTGAGATGGTGCTCTGGCATGAGCTGAGCCCGTTTGCAGCTTGCGGAACCAAGTCCTAATAGCTGTTCCATGATAACGCTATACCATATACTCTTAAGTGCATTATCAACCTCGCGGTTAAATGCTAACTCTGGTATAACATTATCAAAACATGTTGAGTAAGGTGTCATACGATTTGGAATACTACCCCCTCGCCAATTAGCATTCCACCCTTCTAGAGGGACACGACATGTATGTAACTGTGAACCCCGGTTAAAGTTAACTCGAGCCTCAGCATCACAAAATGGATGCTGCCACCACAGACACATGTCTGACCTCCTGCTGCTGGGAGTCCTTCCAGCGAGGATGGCTTGGACAAAGGGTTTCCTGCCTTGGGAGGTGCTAGCACCACCCCAGACAGGATTTTGTGTATTGGGGAGGATAGGCCTGAAAGGAATGAGACATGCCTGGGGCACACAAGGTGCCCTGTGCATACACCGGTTCAAACCAGTTGCTGGAGCATCCCTGCCCCAGCTCTGGCGGGAAACCGGACAAAGGATAGGGGGTGTAGCCACCCCCCATCCTGGTCCCACCCAGGGGAGGGACCTAGTCAGTAGTGCAGCCCCCTTTAGGAGAATAAAGGTAGGAGCTGGTCCCATTCCAAATTAGATTATCCTGAACTATTCAACAAGAAGAAACTCTGGCCTTCGACGTTCTGCTCCACAGAAGACTGAAGAATCTCCCTTGTGGACAAGGAGTGTCCACCCTGCAACAGCAGGCACCATCAAGCGTCCAGCGGCTTCACTTTGTCGTCTTCCCTCGAGGATCCAGACTTCAGAGCCCGACGAGACCCGGATTCCCAGACCTCTCCGACCTCAACTCACATCTACAGCAAAGCTGAGACCCGTGGAAGCGACGAGACACGTGGGACCGGCCATCTTGAACGAACATGCACTTCGCTTCCAGCACGACTCCCTAGCTAAACTCAACCAAGTGCTTTGGGGATTGAGAAGCCCCAGCCCCGAGCAGCCCCTGCACCGAAGATCAGCCCTCCAGCATCCACGAGATCTGCGTGGGGCCCTTCTGCTTGTTTGCTGCTCGACGCGTTGTCTGGTCACTTGCCGGCTGACTAGTGGCCTCCTAGACGACGAACCTTTGAATCTTTGCTGCTGGTCTGGTTGCTCCAGACTGGCCCTTGTTCCCTTCCAAAAGAGGGGCACCCCGGACTCTCCTAGTCCGCACCAGACGTCTTTTCCCTTCACCGCGTGGGTTGCCTTTGCCAAGGCCTGTTGACTACAATCCCGGATCCAACACCGCCGACAGCGAGAGCCTGCGTGGGACAGCTCGTGCCTCCATCCTGGTCGTCGAAGACACCTCCTGGTCCACGTGGCTGCAGAGTCAAGCGTCCACTCTTCACCTGATCTCGACGACAGCACCTGGTTCCTTCCTGGTTCCACACCGGTCACTGGCTAGTGACTTTGAACACTGTCCCCTCTGCTTTCAGGTCCTCTTCTTCACCGATCCACCCTTGTATCGCACCGGACATCTTCCTCCTGGTCGCCTGCAGCATCTTTTCTTTCAGGCTCCATTGACTTCAACGCGAGAACCCGACACACTTTGGCACCTATGCACCCGCAGCCCGTGAGTGAGGTAACGAGAGCATTTCGGTGCTCAAGGGTAGTCTAACTGTCATAGTGTCCAATTCCACAGTCGTTGTTGTCCTAACTAGTCAGGATTGTCCGTACTTACCTTTTAACTTGAACTGTACTGTTCATAGACGTTGTTACGCATCTCGCGTGTGAGTTCACACTCTGCACACGCGTTCCGTGGGCCCCCTATTACTTACCTGAAGTTAGTGTAGCGTGGTCCCATCGATCCTACAGCCTCTGGACAGCTCCATTCCTTTTATCGACTCTCACATTCCACTTACTTAGTATATGGTTTGTCGTGCCCCTAGGGAACCATTGTAATTTTGTGCAACTCGTAGTGTTTTTCGTAAGCGATTGTCATGTGCTTAGCCCTCTGACCTCATAAAGAGTTCAGAGGTGTTGTTATTAATAAATATACTGTTTATTTTCATAACAACCTGTGTGGTGTCCTTTCATCTGGTATTCAAGGGGTTATATTGTGGTAAAACAGCTGGCTTCACATGCCAAAAGAGTTTAGCCTAAGACTGCTTTGTCCATGCTACCATTAGGATAGCTGATCTATAAGGTTGACTTACAACCAATCACCATAAGGGTTGTTTGGACTGATACAAGGTGATCACTAGAACTAGTGAGCATATATCAGGCCAACTTCTCACATTGGTGTGCAGCGGTTGGGATTTGAGCTTGCTGTTGTTTTTACCACATATAATCTTGAAATATCATTTGAAAGATCACATAAGGTACCTAGGTACATATAAAAAGCTTAGAAATACTCTGAGTTCTACTGAACCAGCTGTTGTAGTAGAAAGGGCCTAGCACACCCTGACTACAACTCTTAGCAAGGGATCAGTAGGAAAACCCATAGTGTAGGTAGGTGCATCACTTACACCTCACTAGAAAGCATGTGTACCCATGGAGAGACTTCAGAGACTCCCCTAGTGGTTAGTGACCCTCCACAGGTCCTTTCCAGATATGCAGCTCTCAGTTTCCAGGAGATGAGACAATTGTGTACTTCCAGGAAATTGAAACAGGGTTCTAACCCTACCACTCCTTTTCTGTTAGGTCTCTTAGAGACCTATGATGCCAGAAGGGCTGCCAACACAGACCCCTCTAATCCAGATAGGAGCATGCCCCCCTTAGAAGGTACTCTTGGAGATCCATACCTCCCTGAAACAGAGAATGTAGAGGAGGAGGAGGAAGAAGGGGACACCTCTGGGGATGAGGCAGACAAAGGTCCTGAGGTAGTCAGCAGACTAACCAGGGCCAACTTAGACCTACATAGGGAAGGATCTGGGGGACCCCCAGTACTGACCCTGAGCAGGCCTAACTGTGGAGTTAAAAGAGATAGGTCTCATTCTAGGGACTCAATTAGATCTGTGTACTCTCGTGCCTCTCATGCATCTGCTCAGAGGAGGATGACTTCACCGCAGAGGAGAGAGCATGAGGCAAAGATGAAGGAAGCTAATCTGAGGATCCAGAGGGAAGAACTTGCCCTGGCCAAAGAGAAGCTTGCCTTTGCTAGGGAGCAACAGTTGAGTGGGGTAGTCCCCACTGGTGGCAGCACTATCCCTAGGGATAGAGACATGAGTTTTGATAATAGACACCTGAGTAAAATAGTGCCCTCCTATAAGACAGGAGATGATATCCACAAGTGGATAACTGCTTTGGAGAGAGCCTGCAAAGTACAGCAGGTACCCCAGAGTCAGTGGGCAGCTATATTGTGCCTCTCCTTTGAAGGTAAAGGTAGAGACAAGCTCCTCACTGTTAGAGATGAGGAAGCTAATGATTACCAAGTCTTGAAAACTGCACTGATTGATGGGTTTGGCTTAACCACTGAACAGTACAGGTTGATGTTCAGGGATACCCAGAAAACTCAGGCTCAAGATTGGACTGACTTTGTTGATTGTGACACTAAGGCTTTGGAAGGCTGGCTACTGGGAAGTAAGGTTACCGATTACACAGGATTGTATAATCTAATTATGAGAGAGCAAGTCTTAAATAATTGTCAGAACCAGTTATTACAGCAGCACCTGGTAGACTCTGATCTGACCTCTCCACAAGAATTGGGTAAGAGGGCAGACAAATGGGTCAGAACCAGGATTAGGCCTAAGAACCAAGGTGGTGACCAAAAGAAGGAATCAACCAAGCCTCAAGAGAAGGGTGGGAATAAATCTACAGATCAAACCACATCAGGGCCCCAAAAATCCTATGAGGGGGGTGGGTCCCAGAATCCTTCCAATACCCAGAAGAAACCTTATTGCTATACCTGCAAACAGGTAGGCCATTGGAAAACTGACAGTAGTTGCCCAAGGGCCAACAACAATAAGGAGAACATACCCCCAAGTAACACTTACAAGCCTCCTGTTACTACTAGTAGTAATCCCCCAGGTGGTGGGAGTGCCCCCAAGAATTTGGGTGGATTTACTTTGGGAGTTCCTGGGGACTCTGGCCTAACCAGGTCCCCTAACTCAGATACTCTTGTCTGTGAGACTGGCATGGGGTTTGCCAACTTCACTGATTGTCCCAACACTTTGGGCAAATACAGACAGGAGCCCCTCATCAATGGTCT
The DNA here is from genome assembly GCF_964261635.1 of Lissotriton helveticus. NCBI lineage: Eukaryota > Metazoa > Chordata > Amphibia > Caudata > Salamandridae > Lissotriton > Lissotriton helveticus. The sequence goes on along the minus strand of NC_136057.1, from coordinate 1,404,362,070 downwards.
GAAAGTTGAGGCCTATAGAGACACAGGGGCTAGCATCACCATGGTAACTGAGAGCCTAGTCCCCTCAAGGCAACTTTTACCTGGTGCCACATACCAGGTGACAAACATTGATGGAGTGCAGAAAAATCATCCCATGGCAGTGGTAAATCTCAGCTGGGGAGGTGTCACTGGCCCCAAGAGAGTGGCAGTGTCATCAAACTTGCCTGTAGATTGCCTACTGGGGAATGATTTAGAGATCCCAGCCTGGGCCGAGGTAGAGCAAGAAACCCATTCTAAGATGGTAAATCTTCCTGAACAGGTTAGGAGGGCTGTGCCAGTCTCAGCCCAATCTCAGGCAGATTCCTTCCCTGAAAAGGTTAGCAGGGCTGTGATGGTAACAGCCCATACCCAAACTGAGTCCCTTCCTGAAAAGGTTGGTGGGGTTGTGATGGCCACAGCCCAAACTCAGACTGATAATAGTGTTGTGAAGCCTGAAACTATGGATCACTCCACTCAAACAGAGAGCATTGAGGAGGAAGAGACATCTCCCTCCCACCAGACTTTAGGAAAGGATCAGCCTCCTCAGGGAACTGATCTTACCCCTTGTGAAGAAACTGCCCCAGAGGTAGTCAGGCCTAGCCTGGCAGAACCCCTGATGTCAGTGGACCCTTCCAAGGTAGGACCCAGTCTGGAGCAGGTAACCTGCCCCTCTCTACCCTGCCTCAGTCGGCCCAGGGCTGTAGAGGTCAGGGAGGCCAGTGGTGGACCCCAAAGGGCCACCTGTCCAAAAGAACTCCCCAATCAGCAGATTAAGGGCACTGAAGCTAGTAGTCCTAGCCAAGTGAAAATAAAACAAACTCCTGAGGGATCCCCCTTAAAATTAGTTAGGGACCTCCCACAGATGGACACTGTTGGGCACAGCCAAACCTGGGACCTAAGGGCCCCAAACCTGACCTGTCCCTCCAGTAAGCCAAACAGAGGGACCCAGCCTCCAGCTTTAAGTAGCCAGAGGTTGACCCTGAGAGCATACAGCAACTCAGTCCTGGAAAGAAAGGCATATATGGTGGATAGTGATTGGAGGAAGATGAGCCCAACATTAGTGGAGCCTCACTTCAGTACTCCATCCCAGCACCAGCCTTTTACTTTGCCAAAACACACCACAGGTAGAGATTCCCTATGGTGGAGACCCTCAGATACCCTTAGGGTGAGGGATTGCTTAGTGGACCATGAGATAAGGGGTAACCATGCCAGTGCATGCACCTCCTCTTATGGCCACTCAGGCAATATAGGCTTACCTGGTCAAGGATAGGCTTATCTCCTTTCTTTTTTTTGGGGGGGGGGGGGGTTATGTAGGAAGGTGGATATCTGACTATGGTTGCCCCCAACATTTTGCCTAGTGTTTTGCTGGTTTTTGACTTAGTTGGCCTGGGATCCTGCTATTCAGGACCCCAGGCTTCCTGCTCTCTCTGTTAAAATGGACTCCATGTACCATAGGTACATATCTAATTGGATACTGAGTCACCTTATCAGTCCCTGTACAGTATACCTTAGGTATCCAGGGCATAGGTGTACCCAGGGCCTACCAGGGGCTGAAGCATGTATTATGCCACCCCTGGCTGGCCATCCAAAACTGACACAACTGGGGCACGACAGCTGGGGCAAGGTGGTGTAATCACCCTTTGCTGTAGATATAGTATACCTATATCTAACCCTAAAATGGACACATATATTCCTATCAGTCACTCCTATGGAAGGCCTTATCAATCCTGAAGGCAGAGTGCTTGGAATTATATGAGATGGAGCTCTGGCATGAGCTGAGCCCGTTTGCAGCTTGCGGAACCAAGTCCTAATAGCTGTTCCATGATAACGATATACCATATACTCTTAAGTGCATTATGAACCTCGCGGGTGAATGCTAACTCTGGTATAACATTATCAAAACATGTCGAGTAAGGTGTCATACGATTTGGAATACTACCACCTCGCCAATTCTGGCGACGGGGGTAGCATTCCACCCTTCTAGAGGGACACGACATGTATGTAACTGTCAACCCCGGTTAAAGTTAACTCGAGCCTCAGCATCACAAAATGGATGCTGCCACCACAGACACATGTCTGACCTCCTGCTGCTGAGAGTCCTTCCAGCGAGGATGGCTTGGACAAAGGGTTTCCTGCCTTGGGAGGTGCTAGCCCACCCCAGACAGGATTTTGTGTATTGGGGAGGATAGGCCTGAAAGGAATGAGACATGCCTGGGGCACACAAGGTGCCCTGTGCATACACCGGTTCAAACCAGTTGCTGGAGCATCCCTACCCCAGCTTTGGCGGGAAACCGGACAAAGGATAGGAGGTGTAGCCACCCCCCTTCCCGGTCCCACCCAGGGGAGGGACCTAGTCAGTAGTGCAGCCCCCTTTAGGAGAATAAAGGAAGGAGCTGGTCCCATTCCAAATTAGATTATCCTGAACTATTCAACAAGAAGAAACTCTGACCTTCGACGTTCTGCTCCACAGAAGACTGAAGAATCTCCCTTGTGGACAAGGAGTGTCCACCCTGCAACAGCAGGCACCATCAAGCGTCCAGCGGCTTCACTTTGTCGTCTTCCCTCGAGGATCCAGACTTCAGAGCCCGACGAGACCCGGATTCCCAGACCTCTCCGACCTCAACTCACATCTACAGCAAAGCTGAGACCCGTGGGTGCGACGAGACACGTGGGACCGGCCATCTTGAATGAACATGCACTTCGCTTCCAGCACGACTCCCTAGGTAAACTCGACCAAGTGCTTTGGGGATTGAGAAGCCCCAGCCCCGAGCAGCCCCTGCACCGAAGATCAGCCCTCCAGCATCCACGAGATCTGCGTGGGGCCCTTCTGCTTGTTTGCTGCTCGACGCGTTGTCTGGTCACTTGCCGGCTAGCTAGTGGCCTCCTAGACGACGAACCTTTGAATCTTTGCTGCTGGTCTGGTTGCTCCAGACTGGCCCTTGCTCCCTTCCAAAAGAGGGGCACCCCGGACTCTCCTAGTCCACACCAGACGTCTTTTCCCTTCACCGCGTGGGTTGCCTTTGCCAAGGCCTGTTGACTCCAATCCCGTATCCAACACCGCCGACAGCGAGAGCCTGCGTGGGACAGCTCGTGCCTCCATCCTGGTCGTCGAAGACACCTCCTGGTCCACGTGGCTGCAGAGTCAAGCGTCCACTCTTCACCTGATCGCGACGACAGCACCTGGTTCCTTCCTGGTTCCACACCGGTCACTGGCTAGTGACTTTGAACACTGTCCCCTCTGCTTTCAGGTCCTCTTCTTCACCGATCCACCCTTGGATCGCACCGGACATCTTCCTCCTGGTCGCCTGCAGAATCTTTTCTTTCAGGCTCCATTGACTTCAACGCGAGAACCCGACACACTTTGGCACCTATGCACCCGCAGACCGTGGGTGAGGTAACGAGAGCATTTCGGTGCTCAAGGGTAGTCTAACTGTCCTAGTGTCCAATTCCACAGTCGTTGTTGTCCTAACTAGTCAGGATTGTCCGTACTTACCTTTTAACTTGAACTGTACTGTCCATAGACGTTGTTACGCATCTCGCGTGTGAGTACACACTCTGCACACGCGTTCCGTGGGCCTCCTATTACTTACCTGAAGTTAGTGTAGCGTGGTCCCATCGATCCTACAGCTTCTGGACAGCTCCATTCCTTTTATCGACTCTCACATTCCACTTACTTAGTATATGGTTTGTCGTGCCCCTAGGGCACCATTGTAATTTTGTGCAACTTGTAGTGTTTTTCGTAAGAGATTGTCATGTGCTCAGCCCTCTGACCTCATAAAGAGTTCAGAGGTGTTGTTATTAATAAATATACTGTTTATTTTCATAACAACCTGTGTGGTGTCCTTTCATCTGGTATTCAAGGGGTTATATTGTGGTAAAACAGCTGGCTTCACATGCCAAAAGAGTTTAGCCTAAGACTGCTTTGTCCATGCTACCATTAGGATAGCTGGTCTATAAGGTTGACTTACAACCAATCACCATAAGGGTTGTTTGGACTGATACAAGGTGATCACTAGAACTAGTGAGCATCATATATCAGGCCAACTTCTCACAGTCTGCATTCTCCCCTTCCGGGCCTCCTTCTCTGCTTTCATTCATCTCTGCTTAGCTACCTTTTGCACGTTCTGAGGGAATCAAACATAGACTGCCTACTTTGTTTCTTAAGCAACTGTTCCTGTATCACTCAATCTTTTGTTCATCAAAAAATCCTGTCAGTGGTCACTGGAACTTGGCATTGTCCCTTGTATATTTTGTCCATAATGTACTACACATAATAGGGCCAAGACCATGTTTCACATACCTATCAAATTTGTAGTGCTTTCTGGAGGCACCGGCTAGCTTTCTTCCAATCAAGCATCAGTAGAACAACAACAGCAGCACAAGGCAAACAGTTTACTGAAACTAGGCATTCTCAAAAGAAAACAAGTTCACTATTTAATGCCTAGCAAAACAATTGCAATTGGTTTTGTCCCAAAGACGGTCTTTAGACTGTATAAATAGAAACCAAATTGGGACCATATCCACAAAGAACCAAAACAAACTCACCTGATATATACAGGTCAAACAAAGGTATTCGCCACTGCCAACTCTTCAGACCAAACGGGTAGATCCAAGGGTTTAGCTGTTCAGGACTCCAGTTGGGATGACCACTGGGCAAGGCACCGTCTGGCGGAATAGAAGGGGCAATTGCGAGTACCAGACACTCTTCGTATAGGGATCAGTGATCCGTCTGTCTGAGCCGACAATGGTCTCGACCTTCCCCCCGTCCGCGGAAGGGGATGGGTCACTCACCCGAAGGAACCCTGTTCGGGCGCCAACTGAAGGAAGTGGCCCGATTAGGGTCACCCGGTTCATTCACGACCACCTCAGTAGAGAATACAAACCAGTAATTGTTTATTTAAAGTACAAAGTGCTCTCAGAACGGAGCCCTGTTTGCCCAATCACTAGGAGTGCTGCAGAGGGACTAAAGTCCACAAGCATAGAGTTACATTTAGTACATTCCGTAACTGGGCTAAAACACACCCATAGTGGAATTTTCCAGGCAGGTGCTGCGAAACAATACAAACGAGAGAGAAAAGGGGAAAAAAAACATTCTCAGTACTCCACGACCCTTGACCCCACCAGGTAGGTCACCCCTCCCCTCCGCACAGCTCCACCTGTGTGTCCCTGCCCCAGCTGCCGCTGCTTAGGAAGTTCGAGGCCCTCCACCACCCGCAGGCTCCCACCTGCGCCTCATCCCTGGTGGCCAGTGGTAGGCCTTAGGTTTGTTCATCTTCCGCTTTATTGTTTTATTGTATTGCCTGTATTTCATTGTTGTGTTTGTGACTGCTGTTGTTCTGTCTTCCCCCGCTGCCTGTTCGTGGTCCGTGCCCGTTTTCCTCCCTCAGTTCTCCTCGCTGTCCCTGTGTCTCTCAGCCCGGTTTTCCCTTCTGTTCCCATCGCTGCCCCCGTGCCTCTCTGCCTGTTTTTTCCTTCTGTTTCTCAACTGCCCCTGTGATCTTGTGCCCTTTTTATGCCTTCTGTGCCACTCGTTTTTTTCCCTATATTTCTGTGTCCTCATGTCTTCAGTGACACTTGTTTTTCCTGTATTTCATTACCCTTTTTGCCTTCTGTGCCACCCGTTTTTTCCCTGTATTTCTGTGCCCTCTTGCCTTCTGTGACACTCGTTTTCCCTAGTTTTTTGTGCCCTTGTGCCTTCTGTTTCCTTTATCGTCCCTCACCGCCCCCGCCGCTGCGTCCCCTTCGGTCCAGCCCCCCTGACTGCCCACTCACTGCCCCCACCTCCCAGCGGCTCCTCCCTTCCACCTCCCCATATATGCCGGCCACTGGCACGCCGAAGGTGCGCCTAAATCAAGCCCGTCTGCGCCCGTCCGTGCCTGGACCGCGCCCAGAGCCAGAACCCCTGGCCCCCGCCACGACGACCGCTGCCACCTCGACGCCAGCACTCTGCACGCTCTCAACTCCGGACGGACCAACACCTGCTTCAAGGCTGCCCCGAAACGCACACAGGGTCCCTTCACCTGCGAGAACTGCAATTACACCAGCCTCAGAGCTGACGAACCACCCGCCAAGAAAGACCCCAACCACTTCCGATGCATACTACTGAACACCCGCTCCGCAGGCAAACACGCCGTCGAGCTCTTGGACCTGCTCAACACAACATCCCTGGACATTGCCTTCCTGACAGAGACCTGGTTGAACGACTCTTCCGCACCCGACATTGCCATAGCCATCCCAGACGGCTACAAGATCACTGTCAGAGACCGCACCAATGGAGTCGGAGGAGGAATAGCCATCGTCCACAAGAACGGCATGAAGGTCTTGACTACCACTGACGACGCGCTCAGCACCGCCGAACACATGCACTTCCAGATCCACACACACCCTAACTCCACCCTCAGAGGCACCCTCGTCTATTGTATCCCCGGACCCCGTCCCCAGTTCAGCGACTCCATCGCCGACTTCATCAGCATGCACGCCCTGACCTCCTCCGACTACATCCTCCTCGAAGACCTGAACTTTCACCTTGAGAACGACAACAACTCCACAACCCTGATCAATAACCTCGCCAACCTTGGACTGATGCAACTCGTCACAATGCCCACCCAATCCGCCAGCCACACGCTCGACTCCGTCTTCTCCTCAAGCCCGCACGTCTCTGTCAGCCACACCACCGAACTCCTCTGGACAGACCACCACTGCATCCACTTTGCCTTCCAGAATCCCACCACACACCACCGCACCCAACAGATCCCCTGCCGCTGCTGGAGCAAAATCACCGAAGACCAATTACATGCAAACCTCGCTCTCAGCCCACCCACCGAACCCTCCAACACTGACGACTATGCCCACAGCCTCAGCCGCTGGATCGAGAACTGCGCCAACACCCTCGCCCCGCTGAAGAAACACCAGCAGGAAGGCCAGCTGGCTCACCCCAGAACTCCTTGCCTCCAAGCAAGCCTGCCGGAAACTATAGAAGGAATGGCACAGTGAACAAACTCCGGACAGCCACACAGCACACAATGACGCCACTCGCAACCACCACCACCTCATCAGGGTGGCCAAGAGGACCTCCTTCAAAGACCGCCTCGACAACAATGCACACAATAGCAAGGAGCTCTTCAACATTGTGAAGGAACTCTCCAACACCAATGACATCCCGCCTTCGCAAACCCTGTGCTACTCCCTCGCCACCTTCTTCCACCACAAGATAGCAGACATCCACGACATCTTCAACACCCAGACGGCCCCAACAGACAAGTACACAACAGACCCTCGACCACGACCCCCTGCTAGCCTGGGCCAGCGTGAGCGTCGATGACATCATCAAGACCATGAAAACAATCCACTCCGGTTCTCCGTCAGACCCATTCCCGCACCACGTCTTCAACAAAGCAAGCAGCTCCATCGCACTCCACCCGCACAACATCATCAATCTCTTCCTCAAGACCGCGTCCTTCCCAGAGAGCTGGAAACACGCCGAGATCAACGCCCTACTTAAAAAACCTAAGGCAGACCCAATTGACCTCAAGAGCTTCCGGCCCATCTCTCTGCTCCCCTTCCCGGCCAGTCAGGGTTCCGCAGCAACCACGCACTGAGACTGCCCTCATCGCTGCCGCCGCCGACATCAGGATCATGTTGGGCAAAGGTGAGACCGCAGCACTCATCCTCCTAGACCTCTCCGCCGCCTTCGACACCGTCTGCACTGCACTCTACGCGCACGCCTCCACACTGCAGGGATCCGAGACGAGGCTCTGGAATGGACCACCTCCTTCCTCTCCGGCAGAACCCAGATCGTCCGCCTCCCCATTCCATTCCAAAGCCTCCAAAATCATCTGTGGCGTACCCCAGGAATCCTCCCTCAGCCTGACACTGTTCAACATTTACATGGCCTGCTCGCACACGTCGCCCGACAGCACAACCTCAACATAATCTCCTACACTGACTGATCCTCACCCTCACCAAGGACCCCATCACCGCCAAAGCCAACCTCCACGAAGGAATGAAGGCCGTCGCCGACTGGATGAAGATCAGCTGTCTGAAGCTGAACTCGGACAAGACGGAGGTCCTCATCCTCGGCTCCAACCCTTCAGCCTGGGACGAATCCTGGTGGCCGACAGCACTGGGGGCAGCCCCGACACCCACCGACCACGCACGCAACCTGGGAATCATCCTCGACTCAGCACTCTCAATGACCAAGCAAGTCAACGCCACCTCCTTATCCTGCTTCAACACCCTCTGCATGCTCCGCAAGATCTACAGATGGATCCCGACAGATAAAGGAAAGACAGTCACCCAGGACCTCGTCAGCAGCCGACTCGACTACGGAAACGCCCTCTACGTGGGAGCCTCAACCAATCTCATCAAACGACTACAACGCATACAAAACGCCTCGGCATGACTGATCTTCGACGTACCACGACACGGCCACATCACCCCCCACTTGAGAAACCTGCACTGGCTAACCGTCAACAAGAGGATATCCTTCAAGCTCCTCACCCATTCATACAAGGCACTCCACAAGACCGGCCCAGCCTACCTCAACAGACGGCTCTCCTTCTACATCCCAAACCGCCGACCTCTCACTCGCCACCGTCCCGCGCATCCGAAGAACAACCACCGGTGGGAGATCCTTCTCCCACCTCGCCGCCAAGACATGGAACACCCTCCCACTGAGCCTACGACAGACCCAAGACCTGCTGACCTTCAGGAGGATACTCAAGACCTGGCTGTTCGATCAGTAGAGCCCCTCCCCAGCGCCTTGAGACCCTCGTGGGTATGTAGTGCGCTTTACAAATGATTGATTGATTGATTACTCATATCTTACAAAGTTACAGAGTCCAAGGCCACTGCAGATGGGCTTGTCTTCAGAATAGTGGGAGAAGGCCCATATCTTATGACAAAGATATGATCTACTAAGAAAACATGATTTTTAGTTTCACAGGAAACGCTGGGTGGTAGGAAATTCTTGTCAGCCCGGTGATCCTACAACTTTCCCACACAGAAATTTGAGAAAAATTTGATTTTGTCTGCAAAATTTGAGGTTTGTAGGGGATTCTGGGTAGGGAAACGTTGGGGGATCCATGCAAGCCATACCTCCCTGGACTCCTCCAGGTGTCTAGTTTTCAGAAATGGGTGGGGTTGGTAGGTTTCCCTAGATGGCTGCCAAGCCAGGGACAAAAAACTCATGTGACCCCCCCCTTGCAAAAGTAAATTGGTTTGTGATAGGTAATTTTGATGTCTCCACAATAGGTTTTGGGCCCTTGCCTGTTGCGGGTACTTGACCCACCCACACGAGTGAGGTACCATTTTTATAAGGAGACCTGGGGGAACGCAGGGTGGTAGGACATTTGTTTGTGTCAGCCCGGTGATCCTACAACTTTCCCACTCAGAAATTTGAGAAAAATTTGATTTTTTTCTGCAAAATCTGAGGTTTGCAGGGGATTCAGGAAACTTTGGGGATCCACGTAAGCCATACCTCCCTGGACTGCCCCGGGTGTCTAGTTTTCAGAAATGTGTGGGTTTGGTAAGTTTACCTAGATGCCTGCCGACCCAGAGACCAAAAACGCAGATGCCCCTTGTGTATCTGACAACTACCTGTTTTGCAAGGGGGGTCACATGAGATTTTGGTCCCGGGTTTGGCGGCCATCTAGCGAAACCTACCAAACCCAAACATTTCTGAAAACTAGAGACCCGGAGGGGAGTCCAGGGAGGTATGGCTTGTGTGGATCCTCTAAAGTTTCCCTACCCAGAATCCCCTGCAAATCTCAAACTTAGCAGAAAAAAATAAAATGTTTCTCAAATTTCTGTGTGGGAAAGTTGTAGGATCACCGGGATGAGTACAATTTCCTACCACCTAGAGTTCCCCTAGGTCTCCCGATAAAAATTGTACCTCACTTGTGTGGGTAGGCATAGTGGTTGCAATAGGAAATGGCCCAAATCGTACGGTGGAGACTTCAAAATTACTTGTCACAAAACTACTTGGTTTTGCGGGCGGACTGGTTTTTTGGCTCTGGTCTTGCGGCCATCTAGGGAATCTTATCCAACCTATACCTTTCTGAAAACTAGACACCCTGGGGAGTCCAATGGGGTATGGCATGCGTGGATCCCCCAACGTTTTCTTACCCAGAATCCCCTGGAAACATCAAATTTAGCTGACAAAATCACTTTTTCCATACATTTTTGTGTGGGATCACCATTCTGACACAAATGACCTGCAACCCAGCGTTTCCCCTTGATCTCCTGAGTAAAATGATACCTCACTTGTGTGGGTGGGCCAAAGACCTGTGACTGGGAAGAGCCAAAAACATAGGGATTAAAGTTATAGCACCGCAAGTTTTAAGCGCTACATTTTTAAAAATAATTAGTTTTTAGCTGATTCTGCATTGGGCAGCGACACAAGTGAGGTATCATTTTACTCTGGAGATCAAGAGGAATGCTAGGTGGTAGTACATTTGTACCGGCACAGTGATCCCACACAAAAATGTGTGGAAAAAGTGACTCTTTAGCTAAATTTAAGGTTTGCAGGGGATTCTGGGTAGGGAAACGTTGGGGGATCCACGCAAGCCAATACCTCACTGGACTCCCCAGGGTGTCTCGTTTTAGTAATGTGTAGGTTTGGTAGGTTTCTCTAGATGGCCACAAGCCCGGGGCCAAAAACTGATTTTATTTGTCACAAGTCACATCTATTGCATAGCTCCGCAACCCGGAGACTACTGCACACATCAATGGATTAACAATAATGCCGTTAACTTTTATAACCAAACAAACCCCCTCCCGCCCTCCCCCCGATTGCGTTTATGCCACCACTAACAGAGGTTTACATTTCCGGAACAGCACAGAGTCCATCAAACACCCCGCAAATCCCAAACTCCACCCATCCATCAGACTGGCAAGAGAGCGACCCCCTCCGGCGGCTGGTCAAGTTCTAGCCCCCGGTAGTCTGCCCATCTTTTCCAAATCTTAAAATGTTTACGGGGGCATCCCCTGGCAATAAAGATCGGCAGCTCGAGCCCCATACAAAAGTCCATCCCATTCCTCCATGCAGCCAATGGCGGAGCCCGGGGCGCCTTCCATGCCCTGGCTGTGTCCCTCTTTGCCAGCGTGAGACCTAGCAGCATCAGATGACGCTTATATCTATTGCCCCCAATACCCTCCATCACATGCAGCAAGGCCAATCACGGCATACGGGGAAGATCCCATGCCAACACCTCCGACAGGCAGGAGAACACCCCCCTCCAAAACTGATGCAGCGCAAGGCAACCCCAGACTGTATGCATAAGCGTGCCCTCATCTGTCCCACAGCGGAGACACTCAGGGAAGCCAATCATTCCTGCCCTCCGCAGGCGCACTCTGGTAAAGTATACACAATGCAAGTATTTGAATTGTACCAGTCGTAGGCGTGTAGATATTTCTGCCCCCGCGGGCTTGCCAGTGCCTCCGCCCAGTCCTCTTCCTCAAGGTCGCCCACATCCCCTTCCCATGCCGTCCTGAGCCTCTGTAGGTCAGTGGAATAATGATGAACTAGCGTCTGATAAATGCGAGAGATCTTGCGATCAGGTAGTTCCCCCATAAACACCTTCGCCTCTGTTGGACTAAAGTCGGGAAGGGACTCTAGACCTTCTAGGTGAGGTGTCAGCGCGTGTCTAAACTGCAAGTATTTGAAGAACTGGGACCGCGGCATCCCATATTTGTTTCGAAGATCTTGAAAGGATTTGAATATCAGATCTGTCATCACGTCTCCTAGGGACGAGATGCCTATAGAGTCCCAACCCTGGAAGCCCTGTAGCGCTGCCAGATGGGGCAACCGCCCATTTCCCCAAAGATGAGTCTCCCGTGTCAGAACATTCCACCACCCCATCCTACTCTGAGCCCGCCTCCAGAGATGAAACACCACCTGTGTAGCCGAGGGAAGGCACTTTTGTAATGGTGCGGAATACAGCAGCGTGTGTAAGGACCTAGTACCTATCAGGTGCTGCTCGAACGCATAGGCCGGGTCCCCTCTATCCCCGTACCACTACTCGTTAAGAACAAGCAAGTGTGCCGCCTGATAGTAGGAGAGGCCATCCGACGTAGCAAGCCCCCCCAGTGTACGTGGATAGGAAACAGGTGCGCAGGGCCACCCCAACTGCACCCCCTCCCATAGAAACCCACCCAGCGCCGAATTAACCTGCTGGAACCAGCGGGGCGAAATCTAGTAGAGGTGATTCTGCAATTGATAAAGAAGACGGGGAAGCGCTACCATTTTGAAAATGGCCGACCTGCCATAAATCGTCAGGGGCATGCGGGACCACACCTTCAGATCATCGCGTGTACGCTCCCACACGGGGGCCAGATTTCGATCTCTAGATAAGACTGGGGTATCCAATAGGTAGACCCCTAGGTACTTCATCCCCCCCAATGCCAGTTGAAGGGCTGAGGCCCAGTCTCCCACCCTCCGTCCCCCGCCCAGGACCCACAGTGTAGATCTGCCCAGAGGTCTCAGCAAAAATCTGCAAGATACGTAGTAATCTCGGCCCGACCTATCTAAATCTGTAAGAAAGGACAGGACATCGTCCGCATAGAGTGCTATCTTATCAGTGAGGCCCGGCGCCCATCTGAACCCCCGGAGCTGAGCATCAATGCGCACCCATGCCGCCAATGGCTCCATGGCGAGCGCGAAAAGGTAGGGGGAGATGGGGCCGCCCTGACGCGTGCCCCGCTGGATCCGAAAGGAGTGAGAGATCGCCCCCCCACCCGCACCGACGCTGTAAGGTCTGTATACAACAGCTGCAGGTAGGCAAAAAAACGTGGGCCGAGATTAAGGCGCCGCAGCAAAGCGAACAGGTACACCCAACTCAGGGAATCGAAGCCCCTATCCATGTCCGCTAACAGTAATTCTGCCGGCTCCCCAAGCTGCCCCAGGCCGATATCGCAACGTGCGCACGTCTAATGTTATGGCGGGTCGCCCTCTGAGGCATGAATCCGGCCTATGCGACTTAAGCCGGTTGGCCAAAGCCTTGGCCAGAACCTTGGCTTATATATTGAGAAGGGATATAGGACGGTATGACGCATGCCTCTCTGGAGGTCTGCCCGGCTTGAGAAACACTACCACCCCCGCGTGTCTCCAATCCGGGGGAAACGAGCCGCTCTCACGTGCCTCCTCAACCACCGATCGAAAATGTGGGCCCAGCTGCACGAAAAACCGTTAAAAAAATTCACAAGGAAAGCCATTTGGGCTCGGAGCCTTCCCGGGATTCAGCTCCCCTAGGGCCGTACCCAGTTCATCATCTGACAGGGGTCTATCTAACTGTTCCCGCATGTTGTCAGAGACGGTCCGGGGGGGAAGGTCATCTAAAAAACCTTTGAATAGTCTCCTCTGCAAGACATTCGTTGGTCGCATACAAATCCTCATAATACGCCGCGAAACTCTCCGCAAGTGCTGGGGGCTCAAGAATAGGCGCCCCCTCCGGGTCAAGGACTCGGGGCAATGGCTGGGCATGCAGGGTACCTGGCACATGCGGTGGAGCATCTTGCTTGATTTATCCCCCCATTGATATACCCTACTACTCGTAGCAAGCCAGGCCTGACGTGCTTCATCCATCAGTATCGCGGTGTATTGCTGCTGAGCCAGCACTAGCTGTCTTCTAGCAGAGCCACCGTCCGCCTCCCGACCCCTGCGTTCCAGCACCTCCATGTCGGCCTCCCGACGCACCAAGTCTTGTTGCCGCTCATTCCGCACCGCCACGCATCAAGAGATATCAATGACCCGCAGCGTGGGTTTCAATGCCTCCCAAAGAGTTGATGGAGATTCTACTGACCCTACGTTAGTCAGTAGGTAGTTATCTATTTCCTTGGTCAAGTGCTCCCTGTACTCCTCCTTCTGCAATTGCCACCCCGACATTCGCCACCTAAGTGGCTGCCGATCCGGGCCTATCCGGAAAGAGCTACGGGCAAGTGATCTGACAAGGCTCTGGACAGAATAGTTTCCGACATTATCCTATGTGTGAGCCCCCTGGGAACAAAGATATAATCTAACCTAGAAAAGGAGTTGTGTACTGTAGAGAAGTAAGTGTATTCCCGGCGAGGGCCATGCATGTGTCTCCACACATCTATCCAATCAAGTCCTGTAACTAGGGAGTGCAGTTTACTTTATGGGCCACCCGCCTCGCTAGCCTCCGCTCTCCTCCACCTGTCTTGTCCCAGCTCCATCACATCGTTCCATTCCCCTCCCACCACGGAAAGAGTATCCAGCATGTCTCCCCAGAGCATTAAGAGCTGTTCCACCAGGGACCACTGTAGCAGCGGCGGAGCATAAACACTGCCCAGTGTCAAGATGTCGCCCCCAACCCTACCTTGTATAATAATATACCTACCCTGTGTATCCGACCAGAGTTTCTCATGCACATATGGGACCCTACGATAAATCAGGATCGCAACACCCCGCGAGCCCCGTGTGAACCCCGAATGGAACACTTGGTGATACCCAAACCGCTGCAGACATAAACCTTTCGTGCCCAGTAAGTGTGTTTCCTGGAGCAGGAGCACATCGGCCCCGCGCCCTCTTGGCATACTGAAGGATGGCCCCCCGCTTCACTTTATCTAGCGTCCTGCGCACATTCCAACTGACCACGCTCAGGAAGCCAGGGGCTATCCGCCCTCCCCCCTCCGTGCCAGACATAGTGAAGAATCTCTGCCCTCCCTACGGGTCTCTCCATTTCCCAGCGCGCACAAAACTTGGCAAGCAACCAGCAAAAATGCGCAATCAAACAAACACCCCAACCCCCCAACACCCCCCCACCCCACCCCATACCTCACAAACATGGAAGTACCTGTCGTGGTCGGATCGTAGCCAAGTCCCCAACCGGGGGACAAGGACCACCCCCTCCAATAGATCCCCAAGTAAATACCCACAACTTTTGGGCCTCACCCCTTCCCGCCCGCCTCCGCATGACCAGGTTCCCAGTCCTGAGAAAAAAACAAGCCTAACTAGACATCCAGCCACAAAAATTCAGAGTCCCATATTCCGTTGGGCCCATGAGTCATTCTGCCAATGCCTGCCTCTCCGGCGACGGGCCCTTCTGCCGGAGAGCGGACCCAGATCGAGATCTACGCCTAGACCGTGACCTCCTACTACCTCCTCGGTGGCCCCGGAGGTCCCCTCGGGCCACCTCACTCGAGGAATTAGAATCTCTGCCCGGTGGCTTGTGAACTTGCACCCTCACAGTTTCATCCGTCCATTTAAATACTTCCTCTGGAGAGTCATTGAACAGTGTACGAGACCTGTAGATGACCCTCAGCCGGGCCGGATACAGCAACGCATACTGAAACTTAAGGTCCCGGAGGCGCGCCTTGGCCGCCACGAAGGATTGTCGCTGCTGCTGCACCAGGCGAGTGTAATCTGGGAAGATAAGGATATTCGCATTAACACAGGTGAGGGAAGCCTTGGCCCTAGCCTGCTTCAGGATGGTATCTCGGTCCATATAGTTCAGGGATTTGGCGATGATCGGCCACGGGCGAGCTCCCTGGGGAGGTTTCTGCATGAGAGCTCTGTGGGCCCGCTCCACCACAAAACAGCGAGAGAGCGCATCCAGGGGGAGCCAACCCTCCAGCCACCGAGTCAGGAATCGCTCCACATTGTCTCCCTCGCATCCTTCCGGGAATCCCACGAAGGGTAGGTTATTTCGCCGAGCCCGCCCTTCGGCATCCTCGACACGCAAGGCCAAACCTTTCTGTATCTTCTCCATGGCTGCGACTTTCTTTTTTAGGGTCGTGACGTCATCTTCTACCTCCGAGAGGCAGGTCTCCAAGAATGTCCCTGGACTGGGTAATGGCCGCCATGAGCGCCGCATTGTCAGGGACCTGGCTCTGCGACCCTGCTGTCCCGGCTGCAGCACTCGCCCCTGTAAACTTGTCAATGGTGCCCTGCTTGGTGTTACTCCACCTCCTTTGTCTCGCGTCATCGTAGTGCAGTGATTGTCCCCGAGCACCGGGGCCAACACCCCAGTGGGCCAAACGTGGAAAGCAGCGCAGGTACCAAGCGGCGTGTCTTCCAGACCAGTAGTCTCTGCCTCGAGAGCCCCATGTGGGCTGTGTCTGTCGCGGGGGCCCCCGAAGTAACCACCAAAACGCCTCTGCCTCAGTCTCGGAGGGCCACACCCCACTCCGCTTGGCCCGATCCGACCACCGACGTGTGAGGATGGCCCCAGCAAGGACCAATACACGGCCCGTGGCCCCGAGCTCACCGTCGAAAGGCTTAACTGCGACCAAGAGCTGGGCCCCTTCTTCTTCGGGCACCACCAAAGTTGCTGCCACACAGTAGACACCACTATGACCAGGCCGCCTGGACACCCACCGCAACGCTATTTGGGGGGCCGACCGACCCTGGGGCCCCTCCGCTCCCCACCACCACCGCAGCCCGACCTGGCCGCCGAGCTCACATAAGTCGGGGGCTGATGCCATCCAGGAGAAGAAACTACCGGGGGGTTCCCCCACTCCGCGCTGGCTCACCCCTGCCCGCCACACCACACCAGGGTCCGGTTAACTCACCGCGGCCGCCCGGAACTCCACAAAATGTCTGCCGCTCTCCCAAGGCCTCCTCGCCTAGAGAAGCAGTCACCGCAGCCTGGCCGTCACCAGTCCACTCGTCTTCAAACCTCCGGCCGCCACAGCACAGACCCCTCCAGCGTCCCCGTCTCGAGGGGGGGGGGGACCAACTCTGGCACCGGAAAGCAGAGAGCTCCGCCCTCACCAGCTACACCTCGCCAGACGCGCCTACCGCCAGGCACACGTTGTCGGCCAGGCAAAGTACGGGAGGCCCCGGCTCAATCTCCGCCGTCTCCGCTAGGCCGCCACTCCGCACCGGGCTTCTACCAGCGCCGCTGCTGCACCTTCCGGGCTCCAACTGCTATCGGAGAACCACCTAGATGTTCGGTGGACTCTCCGGTGTTAGGCTCGCCGCTCGGGATGTCTAGAGGCAGGATAAATGCAAAGGATTTTAGATACTACTAACACGACCGCCATCATCGCTGGCCAAGCCACGTCCCCATGATAGGTAATTTTAAAGTCTCCACTGTACGATTTGGGCCATTTCCTGTTGCAGCTACTATCAATCAATCAATCAATAATACTTTATTCGATTCAAAGTATAGTCATAAAAGTACAGAGTAAAAAACAATTGATAAAATATTATACAGAGGTTAAAAAAAGTTTCTACAAAAATGGGGTGGGCACCGCAAGCAAAAACATCATGCCGAGATATAATTAGGTTTTATCACATCATAATTGTTTTCCTGCATTTAAAAACATTCTTTAAAAAAGCTGTTACTGATGCTACAGCAAACACAGATTCTAATTGCTGCAATTTAACATAAGCATGCCGGCAAGTCCTTATCCCCAACAATTTTATTACCGGGAGAATCCATGCTTTCCGGTACGAAGTATAAAATTTGCAGAAGAACACAACATGTATGGTGGACTGGTCTGACATATCGTCATAGGGACATTTGCAAAGCTGTTTTGACCAGTCATTGGCAGCTGGGAAGCTTGATAACCTGTGGATAGTACCTAGTCGGAAATGGATCAATAAAAATCTTTCATAATCAGTTGTTATCAATTGTAGATAGGGCTGCAGACTAAAAGATATTAAGGTGAGATTGTGTGCTTGCACCGTAGATTTACGGGCGAGTGATCTGACAAGGCTCTGGACAGAATAGTTTCCGACATTATCCTATGTGTGAGCCCCCTGGGAACAAAGATATAATCTAACCTAGAAAAGGAGTTGTGTACTGTAGAGAAGTAAGTGTATTCCCGGCGAGGGCCATGCATGTGTCTCCACACATCTATCCAATCAAGTCCTGTAACTAGGGAGTGAGTTTACTTTATGGGCCATCCGCCTCGCTAGCCTCCGCGCTCCTCCACCTGTCTTGTCCCAGCTCCATCACATCGTTCCATTCCCCTCCCACCACGGAAAGAGTATCCAGCATGTCTCCCCAGAGCATTAAGAGCTGTTCCACCAGGGACCACTGTAGCGGCGGCGGAGCATAAACACTGCCCAGCGTCAAGATGTCACCCCAACCCTACCTTGTATAATAATATACCTACCCTGTGTATCCGACCAGAGTTTCTCATGCACATATGGGATCCTACGATAAATCAGGATCGCAACACCCCGCGAGCCCCGTGTGAACCCCGAATGGGACACTTGGTGATACCCAAACCGCTGCAGACATAAACCTTTCGTGCCCAGTAAGTGTGCTTCCTGGAGCAGGAGCACATCGGCCCCGCGCCCTCTTGGCATACTGAAGGATGGCCCCCCGCTTCACTTTATCTAGCGTCCTGCGCACATTCCAACTGACCACGCTCAGGAAGCCAGGGGCTATCCGCCCTCCCCCCTCCATGCCAGACATAGTGAAGAATCTCAGCCCTCCCTACGGGTGTCTCCATTTCCCAGCGCGCACAAAACTTGGCAAGCAACCAGCAAAAATGCGCAATCAAACAAACCCCCCAACCCCCCCCCACACCCTCCCCCCACCCCACCCCACCCCATACCTCACAAACATGGAAGTACCTGTCGTGGTCGGATCGTAGCCAAGTCCCCAACCGGGGGACAAGGACCACCCCCTCCAATAGATCCCCAAGTAAATACCCACAACTTTTGGGCCTCACCCCTTCCCGCCCGCCTCCGCATGACCAGGTTCCCAGCCCTGAGAAAAAAACAAGCCTAACTAGACATCCAGCCACAAAAATTCAAAGTCCCATATTCCGTTGGGCCCATGAGTCATTCTGCCAATGCCTGCCTCTCCGGCGACGGGCCCTTCTGCCGGAGAGCGGACCCAGATCGAGATCTACGCCTAGACCGTGACCTCCTACTACCTCCTCGGTGGCCCCGGAGGTCCCCTCGGGCCACCTCACTCGAGGAATTAGAATCTCTGCCCGGTGGCGTGTGAACTTGCACCCTCACAGTTTCATCCGTCCATTTAAATACTTCCTCTGGAGAGTCAAAGAACAGTGTACGAGACCTGTAGATGACCCTCAGCCGGGCCGGATACAGCAACGCATACTGAAGCTTAAGGTCCCGGAGGCGCGCCTTGGCCGCCACGAAGGATTGTCGCTGCTGCTGCACCAGGCGAGTGTAATATGGGAAGATAAGGATATTCGCATTAACACAGGTGAGGGAAGCCTTGGCCCTAGCCTTCTTCAGGATGGTATCTCGGTCCATATAGTTCAGAGATTTGGCGATGATCGGCCACGGGCGAGCTCCCTGGGGAGGTTTCTGCATGAGAGGTCTGTGGGCCCGCTCCACCACAAAACAGCGAGAGAGCGCATCCAGGGGGAGCCAACCCTCCAGCCACCGAGTCAGGAATCGCTCCACGTTGTCTCCCTGGCATCCTTCCGGGAATCCCACGAAGCGTAGGTTATTTCGCCGAGCCCGCCCTTCGGCATCCTCGACACGCATGGCCAAACCTGTCTGTATCTTCTCCATGGCTGCGACTTTCTTTTTTAGGGTCGTGACGTCATCTTCTACCTCCGAGATGCAGGTCTCCAAGAATGTCCCTGGACTGGGTAATGGCCGCCATGAGCGCCGCATTGTCAGGGACCTGGCTCTGCGACCCTGCTGTCCCGGCTGCAGCACTCGCCCCTGTAAACTTGTCAATGGTGCCCTGCTTGGTGTTACTCCACCTCCTTTGTCTCGCGTCATCGTAGTGCAGTGGGTGTCCCCGAGCACCGGGGCCAACACCCGAGTGGGCCAAACTTGGAAAGCAGCGCAGGTACCAAGCGGCGTGTCTTCCAGACCAGTAGTCTCTGCCTCGAGAGCCCCATGTGGGCTGTGTCTGTCGCGGTGGCCCCCCAAGTAACCACCAAATCGCCTCTGCCTCAGTCTCGGAGGGCCACACCCCACTCCGCTTGGCCCGATCTGACCACCGACGTGTAAGGATGGCCCCAGCAAGGACCAATACACGGCCCGTGGCCCCGAGCTCACCGTCGAAAGGCTTAACTGCGACCAAGAGCTGGGCCCCTTCCTCTTCGGGCACCACCAAAGTTGCTGCCACACAGTAGACACCACTATGACCAGGCCGCCTGGACTCCCACCACAATGCTATTTGGGGGGCCGACCGACCCTGGGGCCCCTCCGCTCCCCACCACCACCGCGGCCCTACCTGGCTGCCGAGCTCACATAAGTCAGGGGCTGATGCCATCCAGGAGAAGAAACTACCGGGGGGGTTCCCCCACTCCGCGCTGGCTCACCCCTGTCCGCCACACCACACCAGGGTCCGGTTAACTCACCGCGGCTGCCCGGAACTCCACAAAATGTCTGCCGCTCTCCCAAGGCCTCCTCGTCTAGAGAAGCAGTCACCGCAGCCTGGCCGTCACCAGTCCACTCGTCTTCAGCCCTCCGGCCGCCACAGCACAGACCCCTCCAGCGTCCCCGTCTCGAGGGGGGGGGGGAACCAACTCTGGCACCGGAAAGCAGAGAGCTCCGCCCTCACCAGCTACACCTCGCCAGACGCGCCGACCGCCAGGCACACGTTGTCGGCCAGGCAAAGTACGGGAGGCCCCGGCTCAATCTCCGCCGTCTCTGCTAGGCCGCCACTCCGCACCGGGTTTCTACCAGCGCCGCTGCTGCACCTTCCGGGCTCCAACTGCTATTGGAGAACCACCTAGATGTTCGGTGGACTCTCCGGTGTTAGGCTCGCCGCTCGGGATGTCTAGAGGCAGGATAAATGCAAACGGTTTTAGATGGCTGGTCAGAGCACACCTACAACACGACCGCCATCATCGCTGGCCAAGCCACGTCCCCATGATAGGTAATTTTAAAGTCTCCACTGTACGATTTGGGCCATTTCCTGTTGCAGCTACTATCAATCAATCAATCAATAATACTTTATTCGATTCAAAGTATAATCATAAAAGTACAGAGTAAAAAACAATTGATAAAATATTATACAGAGGTTAAAAAAAGTTTCTACAAAAATGGGGTGGGCACCGCAAGCAAAAACATCATGCCGAGATATAATTAGGTTTTATCACATCATAATTGTTTTCCTGCATTTAAAAACATTCTTTAAAAAAGCTGTTACTGATGCTACAGCAAACACAGATTCTAACTGCTGCAATTTAACATAAGCATGCCGGCAAGTCCTTATCCCCAACAATTTTATTACCGGGAGAATCCATGCTTTCCGGTACGAAGTATAAAATTTGCAGAAGAACACAACATGTATGGTGGACTGGTCTGACATATTGTCACAGGGACATTTGCAAAGCTGTTTTGACCAGTCATTGGCAGCTGGGAAGCTTGATAACCTGTGGATAGTACCTAGTCGGAAACGGATCAATAACAATCTTTCATAATCAGTTGTTATCAATTGTAGATAGGGCTGCAGACTAAAAGATATTAAGGTGAGATTGTGTGCTTGCACCGTAGATTTACGGGCGAGTGATCTGACAAGGCTCTGGACAGAATAGTTTCCGACATTATCCTATGTGTGAGCCCCCTGGGAACAAAGATATAATCTAACCTAGAAAAGGAGTTGTATACTGTAGAGAAGTAAGTGTATTCCCGGCGAGGGCCATGCATGTGTCTCCACACATCTATCCAATCAAGTCCTGTAACTAGGGAGTGCAGTTTACTTTATGGGCCATCCGCCTCGCTAGCCTCCGCGCTCCTCCACCTGTCTTGTCCCAGCTCCATCACATCGTTCCATTCCCCTCCCACCACGGAAAGAGTATCCAGCATGTCTCCCCAGAGCATTAAGAGCTGTTCCACCAGGGACCACTGTAGCGGCGGCGGAGCATAAACACTGCCCAGCGTCAAGATGTCACCCCAACCCTACCTTGTATAATAATATACCTACCCTGTGTATCCGACTAGAGTTTCTCATGCACATATGGGACCCTACAATAAATCAGGATCGCAACACCCCGCGAGCCCCGTGTGAACCCCGAATGGAACACTTGGTGATACCCAAACCGCTGCAGACATAAACCTTTCGTGCCCAGTAAGTGTGTTTCCTGGAGCAGGAGCACATCGGCCCCGCGCCCTCTTGGCATACTGAAGGATGGCCCCCCGCTTCACTTTATCTAGCGTCCTGCCCACATTCCAACTGACCACGCTCAGGAAGCCAGGGGCTATCCGCCCTCCCCCCTCCGTGCCAGACATAGTGAAGAATCTCTGCCCTCCCTACGGGTGTCTCCATTTCCCAGCGTGCACAAAACTTGGCAAGCAACCAGCAAAAATGCGCAATCAAACAAACCGCTCAACCCCACCCCACCCCATACCTCACAAACATTAAAGTACCTGTCGTGGTCGGATCGTAGCCAAGTCCCCAACCGGGGGACAAGGACCACCCCCTCCAATAGATCCCCAAGTAAATACCCACAACTTTTGGGCCTCACCCCTTCCCGCCCGCCTCCACATGACCAGGTTCCCAGCCCTGAGAAAAAAACAAGCCTAACTAGACATCCAGCCACAAAAATTCAGAGTCCCATATTCCGTTGGGCCCATGAGTCATTCTGCCAATGCCTGCCTCTCCGGCGATGGGCCCTTCTGCCGGAGAGCGGACCCAGATCTAGATCTACGCCTAGACCGTGACCTCCTACTACCTCCTCTGTGGCCCCGGAGGTCCCCTCGGGTCACCTCACTCGAGGAATTAGAATCTCTGCCCGGTGGCGTGTGAACTTGCACCCTCACAGTTTCATCCGTCCATTTAAATACTTCCTCTGGAGAGTCAAAGAACAGTGTACGAGACCTGTAGATGACCCTCAGCCGGGCCGGATACAGCAACACATACTGAAGCTTAAGGTCCCGGAGGTGCGCCTTGGCCGCCACGAAGGATTGTCGCTGCTGCTGCACCAGGCGAGTGTAATCTGGGAAGATAAGGATATTCGCATTAACACAGGTGAGGAAGCCTTGGCCCTAGTCTGCTTCAGGATGGTATCTCGGTCCATATAGTTCAGGGATTTGGCGATGATCGGCCACGGGCGAGCTCCCTGGGGAGTTTTCTGCATGAGAGCTCTGTGGGCCCGCTCCACCACGAAACAGCGAGAGAGCGCATCCAGGGGGAGCCAACCCTCCAGCCACCGAGTCAGGAATCGCTCCACGTTGTCTCCCTCGCATCCTTCCGGGAATCCCACGAAGCGTAGGTTATTTCGCCGAGCCCGCCCTTCGGCATCCTCGACACGCATGGCCAAACCTTTCTGTATCTTCTCCATGGCTGCGACTTTCTTTTTTAGGGTCGTGACGTCATCTTCTACCTCCGAGATGCAGGTCTCCAAGAATGTCCCTGGACTGGGTAATGGCCGCCATAAGCGCCACATTGTCAGGGACCTGGCTGTGCGACCCTGCTGTCCCGGCTGCAGCACTCGCCCCTGTAAACTTGTCAATGGTGCCCTGCTTGGTGTTACTCCACCTCCTTTGTCTCGCGTCATCGTAGTGCAGTGGTTGTCCCCGAGCACCGGGGCCAACACCCCAGTGGGCCAAACGTGGAAAGCAGCGCAGGTACCAAGCGGCGTGTCTTCCAGACCAGTAGTCTCTGCCTCGAGAGCCCCATGTGGGCTGTGTTTGTCACGGGGGCCCCCCAAGTAACCACCAAATCGCCTCTGCCTCAGTCTCGGAGGGCCACACCCCACTCCGCTTGGCCCGATCCGACCACCGACGTGTGAGGATGGCCCCAGCAAGGACCAATACACGACCCGTGGCCCCGAGCTCACCGTCGAAAGGCTTAACTGCGACCAAGAGCTGGGCCCCTTCCTCTTCGGGCACCACCAAAGTTGCTGCCACACAGTAGACACCACTATGACCAGGCCTTCTGGACACCCACCGCAACGCTATTTGGGGGGCCGACCGACCCTGGTGCCCCTCGCTCCCCACCACCACCGCGGCCCGACCTGGCCGCCGAGCTCACATAAGTCAGGGGCTGATGCCATCGAGGAGAAGAAACTACGGGGGGGTTCTCCCACTCCGCGCTGGCTCACCCCTGCCCGCCACACCACACCAGAGTCCGGTTAACTCACTGCGGCCGCCCGGAACTCCACAAAATGTCTGCCACTCTCACAAGGCCTCCTCGCCTAGAGAAGCAGTCACCGCAGCCTGGCCATCACCAGTCCACTCGTCTTCAGCCCTCCGGCGCCACAGCACAGACCCCTCCAGCGTCCCCGTCTCGAGGGGGGGGGGGGGAAACCAACTGTGACACCGGAAAGCAGAGAGCTCCCCCCTCACCAGCTACACCTCGCCAGACGCGCCGACCGCCAGGCACACGTTGTCGGCCAGGCAAAGTACGGGAGGCCCCGGCTCAATCTCCGCCGTCTCCGCTAGGCCGCCACTCCGCACCGGGCTTCTACCAGCACCGCTGCTGCACCTTCCGGGCTCCAACTGCTATCGGAGAACCACCTAGATGTTCGGTGGACTCTCCGGTGTTAGGCTCGTCGCTCGGGATGTCTAGAGCAAGGATAAATGCAAAGGATTTTAGATGGCTGGTCAGAGCGCACCTACAACACGACCGCCATCATCGCTGGCCAAGCCACGTCCCCATGATAGGTAATTTTAAAGTCTCCACTGTACGATTTGGGCCATTTCCTGTTGCAGCTACTATCAATCAATCAATCAATAATACTTTATTCGATTCAAAGTATAATCATAAAAGTACAGATTAAAAAACAATTGATAAAATATTATACAGAGGTTAAAAAAAGTTTCTACAAAAATGGGGTGGCACCGCAAGCAAAAACATCATGCTGAGATATAATTAGGTTTTATCACATCATAATTGTTTTCCTGCATTTAAAAACATTCTTTAAAAAAGCTGTTACTGATGCTACAGCAAACACAGATTCTAATAGCTGCAATTTAACATAAGCAGGCCGGCAAGTCCTTATCCCCAACAATTTTATTACCGGGAGAATCCATGCTTTCCGGTACGAAGTATAAAATTTGCAGAAGAACACAACATGTATGGTGGACTGGTCTGACATATCGTCACAGGGACATTTGCAAAGCTGTTTTGACCAGTCATTGGCAGCTGGGAAGCTTGATAACCTGTGGTTCTCCAGTATTAGGGGTGTCTTTCATAGATTCACATGCTTGAATATTCCCCGTCGTCGAAGTGGGAGTCCCACGGTATATAAAAAAAAAAAAAAAAAAAAAAAAAAAAAAAAAAAAAAAAAAAAAAAATAGCAATAATGCTAATATAACATAAATGATAATATCATATAATAATAAAATAGAGATAATACACTGTAAAAACCTCTACAATGGTAACTTCCATAGGAAGACAGTATAAGAGAAAAAACTCATTTGTAACATATCAGTGTCATTATGTTGGTCCAAACTGCAGCCAATCAGGCTCACGCACCCTCTAGAACCTTCTCCTCAGAAGCTCAAGCCCTCAGATTTTCTACCGCACGTCGTGTGAAGGGAGTCTCCCTGAGCTCTGCTCAGTTTTCTTCAAAGTTTGTCTCTTCAACTTATTTTTCCAAGAATGTCAAGTAAGAAGTCCTTGTTTAGAGCTTGCTCTTCATGTGGGAAACTACGTTTGTTTGAGAAGGACCCCCACCAAAAGTGTATTTACTGCCTGTACCCTGACCACAAGGTGGATGAATGTAAAATCTGTAGAGCTCTTCCTTCTAAGACTCTCAGAGACAGGGAAGGTCGCCTTCTTATATGGTTGAAGCGCCTCCAAGATAAAGAAGATGTTCTGTCAGACGCAGTAAGTCTTCAGTCAGGCTGTTCCACTGTTCCTTCCAAGCGTGGGAGTGTTCAAGACTTGCCTTCGCCTTTTCTTCAGAAAAAGAAAAAGCTGGCCTTGCCTGTGGCACAATCTTCACATTCTATGCCTTCAGTGTCAACGCCCACGAGACCTGGCTCTCAGGCGTCTTGCCCAGGCTCTATCAGTATTCTGACAGTCCTGACACCCAGGTCGTCGACGGGCTCGTCGACGACCGTTCCGTCCACAAGATTGGCTTTGCTGTCTTCGTCGACGACCTCTGTGACGACGACGTCTGCTTCCTCGTCGTCGACGACGGTGATGTCGACATCCTCGACGTCGACGAGAACTACGATCCCGTCGACGATCCCTATTGTCTCGTCGGCGACGAAGTTGCCGTCGACGAAGAAAACCTCTTCGACGTCGAAGAATTCATCGTCGACGAAGGTCCCGTCGACGTCGGCCTCTCCGTCGACCACCTCGTCGACGTCGGCATCGTCGGCGAAGAAGGCAACGATGGTTCCGACGACGAGAGCCCCGTCGACGTCGAGTGCTCCGTCGACCAGCTCCATGACGACGGCGTCGTCGTCGAAAAAGGCGACGCCGGTTCCGTCGACGAAGGTACCGTCGACGAAGGTACCGTCGACGACGATACCGTCGACGAAAGTATCGTCGACGAAGATACCGTCGACGAAGACACCGTCGACGAGGCTTCCGTCTCCTCAGATTCCAGCAAAGACGGCTCCGTCGACGCACGTTCCGTCGACGACGATACCGTCGACGACGAATCCCTCAGTGGGCCCTATCTCGTCGACGATGGCGATTTCTTCAGCGGCATGTTCAGGATCCTCGTCAGGTTCGGGTTCTTTTGCCACCATGCCTCTGGTACCACTGCCTTCCTTGACCTCTGGCAGGGATTCTTCTATGCAGCTGCCGCCTCCTGATCTTCAATTACCCTCGCCTTTGATGGCAACTGATCACGAGACTGGATCTATGGGGGAAGATGATGACGATGAAGCTCACAGTCCATCAGAATTGATTATAAAATGTCAAGACTCCAGTTCTGACCAGGAGGACGTGGAGGAAGTGGTCCAACCGGATGACCAAATTGTCCAGTTGCCTATGGCATCTTTTCCAGTTTCTTTGTTTTCAAACCTCCAGCATATGCTGGATGACTACAACAGAAGGTTTCCGCCTACCCCTCAGGGTACTCCAAGCCACGCTCCGGCGGAGGACTCCGGCCCTGCCACCCATCCACAGTCTTTGGAGCAGCCTGTTTTGACAGAGCTTCCCCGCCCTCACCCCCCTCTTCTTCCGCAACCTGGTGCGCACGGGGTGGATGAGTCGGACAGTGAAGAAGGGGAATTACACCAGGATACTGACGATGATCAGGATCCAGATATGGCGGATTACGACGACTATCGGATACAGACACCTTCTCCGCAACAGCCAGAGGCGGGTGATGCGCCTACCATTGATACAGCAAGCTTCCATGTGCTAATGAATAAAGCGGCAGACCGTTTTAAATTGCCGAGAGAACAACGGCAAGAAGATTGCTTTCTCTACGATTTCAAAAACAAACCATACAAACAAATTCACACCATACCAATCATAGAATTTGTATGGAAAGAAGGGATAAGAATTATGCATTCTCCTAACTCCTTGCCGGCACAAGTCCCTCGCCTGGAAAAGAAGTACAAGGCTCCTGCGGGTTCACCTGCTTGTTTGCTGTCGCATCCCAAACCGGACTCGGTTGTCACACAGGCGGCACAGCGACGATCCCGTAATCCGGCGACTCCTCTCACTACTCCACCTGATAGAGAGGGTCGACGTTTGGACGCCATTGGGAAGAAATTTTCCACCATGTCCTCTACATCGGTACGCGCTGCAAATGCGTTGGCCATTCTAGGTCGCTTCGACAGGCAAATGTGGTCGGACATTTCCGCATTCGTTTCTCTAATTCCAGAAGCGTCCAGAGCGGAAGCCCAGCAAGTTCTCCAGGATGGCATGAGGGCGTCAGAGGAAATGATTGACTGCGCGATTGATGTGGCGAGTACGGGATTTCGCATCCTCGCCAGTGCTGCGGCTCTCCGCCGCCAGGGCTGGCTTAAATCCACTTCTTTCCGGCAAGAAGTCCAGTCGAAGATACTCGACATGCCCTATGACGGTGAATCTCTTTTTGGCGCTCACATTGACGAGGCGCTTGAGTCAATTAAAAAGGACACCGATACAGCAAAATCGCTGGTCTCCTTACAATTTAAGAAGCAGCCCTTTCGTGGCGCCCGTGGAAGAGGTTCATCTTCCACGAATTTTCGAGGAGGACACACTCAGTACCGCCAATTCAACCAAGGCAATCAACGTTACTCCTCTCAACAGTCTAATCGCCAAAATCAGTCACGACCCTATAAAGGAAAACCTACTTATAGGGGTGCCAACAACAAACGCCAGTGACTCTCATGTCACGCAAGGAGTTGGAGGGAGAATCTCGCAGTTTTATTCCCAATGGTCTCTGATAACATCGGACCAATGGGTATTGGACATTGTTCACAAGGGTCATGCCTTGGAGTTCACAGAGATTCCTCCTCATTCTCCGCCATCAGGCCCGCCACCTCCCCATTTTCTAGAATTGCAACATCAAGTTCGTCTTCTCATTCTAAAAGGTGCAGTCGAAGTGGTTCCTGTATCACAACAAGGGACAGGTTTCTACTCACGTTTTTTCCTCATTGCCAAGAAGACGGGAGAGTGGCGGCCTATACTGGATTTGAGGGCGCTCAATTTCTTTCTGAAACAGCAGTCTTTCCGCATGCTCACATTGTCAGAAGTCTTGCGGCTTCTCTGCAGCGGAGATTTCCTGTCCACGATAGATCTGCAAGACGCCTATTTTCATGTGCCGATTCTGCAACAACATCGCCAATTTCTGAGGTTCAAGGTGGGCACTGTCCATTACCAATTCAAGGTGCTGCCTTTCGGCCTGCGTTCGGCACCTCGTGTTTTCACGAAGGTCCTGGCCCCAGTCATGGCTTATCTACGTCTTCAAGGAGTGCAGATTTTTCCTTATCTGGACGATTGCCTTCTGAAATCTCCGTCTCCTCTTCAGCTGGCTCACGACACAAGTCTCTGCCTGCGGACTTTCGAGTCACTGGGGTTGACCATCAACGTGGACAAGTCACACTTAACACCATCACAAAGAAGGAACTTCCTGGGTGCCATTCTCGACACGGAATTATCAAAAGCCTTCGTTTCCCAAGAACGACAGGTGAAAATAGTACGTCTGGTCACCCTCATCCGTTCAAAACAGTCAGTTTCTGTGCGCATGTTGAAGTCCTTTCTGGGGATGGCGTCGTCCTGCATCGCTCTGCTTCCGAACTGCAGGCTCCGCACTCGCCCTATTCAGGAGGAACTAGACCTGCAATGGCGCCAAGTATCAGGATCCTTCAACGATCTAGTGAGAGTCTCGTCTCGCATGAAAGACAGTCTCCTTTGGTGGAGAGAACCATCCAACCTAAACGAAGGAGTTTCCTTTCTGGCCCTTCCTCCGGATCTGACGCTGACCACAGATGCATCCATGGAGGGTTGGGGAGCTCATCTCCTAGACCTTTCAATCAAAGGGAAGTGGACACCGTCACAACGAACATGGCATATCAACAGATTGGAGCTGCTGGCGATCTTCCTTGCTCTCAGATCTTTTCTGCCAGTAGTGCAAGGAGAGTCCGTGCTGGTTCAAACGGACAACACAACCAGCATGCACTACATGAACAAACAGGGCGGCACAAGATCTCAGCCCTTGTCTCGGCTAGCTCAGAAGATCTGGAACTGGGCTCTTCATCATCGAATCTCCCTGACGGCGGTCCATCTGCCGGGGGTTTCAAACATCCTAGCGGATTCATTGAGCAGGTCCACATCGTCTACCCACGAGTGGGAGCTTCATCAACAAACTCTGGACATGGTGTTCCGCTGTTGGGGTCGTCCCCTGATGGACCTTTTTGCCACTCCACTGAATCGGAAGTGCCCCGCCTTTGCGAGCTGGCATCCTCATCCGGGGTCCAGCGGCAACGCCCTTCTCATGGACTGGAGCGGCCTGTTCGCCTATGCGTTTCCTCCCATACCATTGGTGCCGAGGACGTTGTGGAAGATGCGCAGGCAACCCTGCCACTTGATACTGATCGCACCTCGTTGGCCCAGACAGGCTTGGTTCTCAGAACTTCTTCTGTTGTCCCAATGCACGCCCATTCGTCTGCATCCACGTCCAGATCTTCTGTCCATGGACGAGGGCCAAGTCTGCCATCCAGACCCGACCACTCTTCAGTTATGGGCATGGAACCTGAATTCCTCGAATTCGCGAATTTAGAGATGCCCCAGGAATGCAGAGAGATTCTGGCTTCTGCTAGAGCTTCCTCAACGGTTCAAACGTACAAACTAAAGTGGAAACGGTTTTGCCATTGGTGCGCAGAAGCAAATGTCCACCCACTCACTTCTGCCCCAGAACAGCTGTTGCCCTTCTTTCTAAGCCTTGCTCAGTCTGGCCTCTCTCATGCCACCTTGAGGGTCTTTCTGGCAGCTATTTCACGTTTCAGGCATGATGGCTCAACCTCTCTCTGCTCATCCAGAATTATCAGACAATTCTTTAAAGGTCTCTTCAGGAAGTTTCCTCCTATCAGACGCCCGCCTCCGGCATGGCAGCTCAACGTGGTATTGTCACAGCTCATGAAGCCTCCTTTTGAGCCAATCCACAGAGCAGACAACAAGTTTCTTACCTGGAAGGTCGTTTTGCTTTTGGCCCTAACGTCTTCTCGCCGTGTCAGCGATCTTCATGCTTTCACAATCAAGCCTCCTTATTTGCAATTCAAGCCAGATGGGGTGTCTCTTCGGACCAATCCCTCTTTTTTGCCAAAAGTGCCTACAGATTTCCATCTGAACGAACCTGTCTTCTTGAAGAATTTCTTTCCGAATCCACAGTCTCCGGCAGAACAACGCCTTCATTCCTTAGACATCAGCCGTTGTCTAAAGTTTTACATTTCAAGAACTGCCCCCTTCCGCAAATCAGATCAGCTTTTTGTAGCATATGGAAGAATGCGAAGGGGACATTCAGTGACAAAACAGACACTTGCAAGATGGCTCTCAGCAGCCATATCCTACTGTCACCAACAAGCTGGCAAGCCTTTACAGGGTCCTGTGAAGGCACATTCGACGAGAGCGATGGCGTCCTCCACCGCCTTGTTTGCCGGAGTGCCTCTGCACCAGATTTGCCGGGCGGCAACGTGGTCGAATAGGCACACCTTTACCAGACATTACTGTTTGGATTCCATCAACGAGGCGGATACCGCAGTGGGGCAAGCAGTGCTTCGCCATCTCTTTAAATAAAGTGAGCCTCTGTTCCCTCCTCCTTTCTCTTCTGTGATTGCTATATGCTTTTAAGCTATGTGTTTACTTCTTGTGAAGATGCTTGCAATCCCAGTGCTAAGGAGTTACTGCTATCTATTCTATTCAAGCATGTGAATCTATGAAAGACACCCCTAATACTGGAGAAGAACTATTGTTACTTACCTGTAAACAGGTGGTTCTCCAGTATTGGTGTCTTTCATAGATTCACATGCGACCCACCCTTCCTCCCCTCAGAGGCTCTCTTCTCCTCATACGCTATTGTTACTAGTGCTACGAAAATCTGAGGGCTTGAGCTTCTGAGGAGAAGGTTCTAGAGGGTGCGTGAGCCTGATTGGCTGCAGTTTGGACCAACATAATGACACTGATATGTTACAAATGAGTTTTTTCTCTTATACTGTCTTCCTATGGAAGTTACCATTGTAGAGGTTTTTACAGTGTATTATCTCTATTTTATTATTATATGATATTATCATTTATGTTATATTAGCATTATTGCTATTTTTTTTTTTTTTTTTTTTTTTTTTTTTTTTTTTTTTTTTTTTTTTTTTTTATATACCGTGGGACTCCCACTTCGACGACGGGGAATATTCAAGCATGTGAATCTATGAAAGACACCAATACTGGAGAACCACCTGTTTACAGGTAAGTAACAATAGTTCATAGTACCTAGTCGGAAACGGATCAATAAAAATCTTTCATAATCAGTTGTTATCAATTGTAGATAGGGCTGCGGACTAAAAGATATTAAGGTGAGATTGTGTGCTTGCACCGTAGATTTACACATTTCCACCCACAGTCTCTGATCATTCAAGAAACTCAGACAGATTTTCTTTAGATCCTTCCTACTTATACTGGTCATATTTATTGGTTCATCATAAAAATCACGAAGGCCTATTTCATAAAGGAATGTTTTAACATACATTAACCATTTAATTCGTTTCACCCCGTCTAGCCTCCTGCAATCATTTATTATCTCCCGGTTAAAATTAATTTCCTCTATTGTCCATATCCTGTGCCACAACAGAACCGGTTGTATCTTTATTATATCTTCCAAATAAGTCAGACCTAGCTCTGAGTGGCAGATAAAGGATGAGGTACCTTTCGGGACCATTAGTAGAAATCTTAATCTTAAAAATATATTTTCGGCGACTTGCAGCGAGCTTACATCCGCCGTGCCCCAAATGCCGGCTCCATATGTGGCCACCGTGACGGATTTTGCTTTATATATATCCAGTAGCTTTGCTGTAGGGCGCCTATTTAATTTCCTGCTAAAACTAGTTAGTGCAGACAAAGTCTTTAGGTATAGCAGTCTCCTCGTTTTAACAGTCTGCACCCATGACCCCGAAGAATTAAATAAAATTCCGAGATAAGGAAATGATTTTGAATTTTCAATTCGTTTATTGTCAATGAAAATAGATCTCGTCTTAGGACACCCTGTGCCACAATTCATTGTAAAGGTTTTGGCGGAGTTTATGGTTAGGCCCCTATCCCTCATGAAATTTGTAAAACTAGTAACCAGCCTTTTCAGTCCCAGTGGGGTGTGCGACATTAAAACGGCATCATCTGCATAAAGCAATGCGGGAATTGGGCGTTTGCCTGCCTCGGGAAGATCTTTGCATTCCTGAATCAGAGACTTCTCTAAGTAATAATATATAAAGTAAACAGCAGCGGGGCAAGGACACACCCTTGCCTCACGCCCCGTTTTACTTTAAAGTGACTCGTGCATTCCCCCCCAGCCCAAACCTCACCCGTGCACTTGCCGGATGTACGTTGTTACAACGCATGCTTTTACCACGCATGCTTTTACAACGCAGGTTTTTCAACACAAGTCATTACAACGACTTGCGTTGGGGGGTGCTGGATTGTGAATAGTTTAATTTACTATTCCAACTCCAGTCCCCGTGGATAGTAGGGAAGGTGTTGGATAGTAAATTAAACTATTACCTATCCTAGAGCGCCCCCCAGCGCAATTCGTTGTATTGACTTGCGTTGAAAAACCTGCATTGTAAAGGCACTGCGTGGTAAAAGTTGCGTCGTAAAGGATGTTTCCTGCCCTTGGCTCTATATAAAACTCTCTAATAAAAGAAATTAAAACTGGATCAACTCCTAATTCAGCTAGAATTGCCCATAATTTGGTGTGGTTAACGCAGTCAAATGCCGACGATAAGTCAACAAAACCAGTGCCCGTGTCACCCATGGACAGCGTGTCCCCAAAGTGCTCCCATGACGGTGTCATGCGAGAGTTCAGCCTGGCACCCCACATCACCCACAGGCTGTTACCGTGACTGAACAAAGGCTGATGCCGCTCTACTTTTCCCCTGCCCAACCGAAATCCGAGATAGAACTGAGTGTGCCCCCCCACCCCCCTCCCTATTCCTCTTGTGCCGCTCCCCCTCTGAGCCCCTTGACGCAGAGGGAGAGGCCCGTACTCTGCAGCCTGTCCGGGAGGGTAAGACCCTCGCCCGTTAAGGGCACAGCTAAACAGCTATGTTTAACTGCCCCCGCAGGCCGTGACCCGGGGAGGGTAAGGAGCCAGCAGCTCAGCAGAGTGTTATTAACTTGGTGGTGGTTGCGGGGGTATACAGTCACTGACCGCGAGCAAACCGACGCACATGGAGTCGCCAGGCAAGGGGATGCGACATGCCAGACAGCGTGTCAGATGGCGTGGCTGGCGAACAGAGACCGCCAGGAGGGGAGGGGGAGGCTTATATGCCTTCCCCCACCTGGCGCACCGGAAGTACGCCACAGTGGCAACCTGGCTAGAGAGCTCCTACAGGAGCCCCCAACAACTAGAGAGGCGGGTGGGCGGTGCCAAGAAAGCACCAAAGGGCCGCCCTGCTGGATTGGCCCCCTATGGGGGCCACGGACAGCCGCATTTCCCCGGTTTTGCCGCTTCCTGTTCTCAGCCTCCTCCTTTTCTGACATTGTGCCGTCTTTGTCTCCACTCAACAACGTCCCTGATTGGTTCTCCTGCGGGTCCTCTTCCTGTTCTGGAGTGTGTAGGAGGAACTGGTTAACTCTTTCCTCTCTCTTCCAGGACATTGATGGCCGCGGCGTCCCTTCCTGGGAGAAGGGACCCCGATATTTCCCCGTACAACATGCCATAATAGACCTGACGGACCCTCAAAACCCTGTCTGGGCCTCTTTGGATTGTGTTATTCACATCTCAAATGGAATCAATGGCATTCTGTTTGTCCTCTCCCTCACCTGTAATGCTAATATGCGCCACATTTCCTTGCTATTATGAAAGGTGTTTAGCCTAGTGGTTTAACATGCCATAGCTACTTCGCCCACACTAACAGAATCTTAGTTTTGACTCTCTGGAGTCTCTGATAGATCCCCTCACAGCTTCTTCCAACTTCTTAAAGCATCGGCATGTGCATACTCCATCTGAAGGAGTTGCTGCCTTAAAGACTCTTCCTGTGTATGCCTAGCCTTATTCTGATGAGAGACAAAGCTGACCGTGACTCCCCTCACCACGCCCTTTATAGTGTGCCAGACCACTGCAGGAGTGGTAGACCCTTGTTTTTCTTTAAAATAGTTTGACCAGGTCTGCTTCATATAATCACAGTAGACACTACCCATTAATGACCATCTTCTAAGCTGCTTTCTGCCAGCATCGCCAGCCCCTGAAAAAGCAACCATGGCCAACAGCGGAATGTGATCCAACAATATTCCTGGGAAAAGGCGAGTTGAGATATCCCTGGCCACTTCCCGCATAACAAATATCATATCCAGCCTGGAATTATTTTGATGAGGAATCAAATATGTTTACCCTGGTAGTATTGAATGTATGTGACACCAACTATCGAGCAGCCCATACCTGGTTACCAGATGATGTAAAGCAGCTTATGTGCATACTTTCTGGGGCATGCTTAAATATTTATTCTATTAGAACACAAAATACGGAGACATCTGAAAAGGTTTCAAGGCCTAAATGATCACACTAGCTATCTAATTCTGAAAATACTTACATGGTTTACAAAAACGTATAAACCTCCCTATTGCTTCGGACGAATTTCCCCCCACTTTCTTCCTATGTCACTAGAATACATTTGGAGTCAGAGCTTATTTCTTACTATAGTGGCCAAGTTTAGGTTATCCCATATTACTGCATAACCAATGGGTATGGACTACAAAAGCGTAGTATGGCAACCACGAATTGGCGGGGTTGGACGGTTTATTAGAAAAGGCTATCCTATGTCTAATATTCCCTCTGCCCTAATTCAAAGTAAAATAAATGTTTTAAAAAGAATAAATCAAAACACCTTTAACGTTTCATATAAAGCGCAAAGCTTCTGCCTAAAGCAATTAACCATTCCTTTGTAACGTGGAGAAAAAGAAAACAGCCTCTGCCTGCAAATATACGTCAATAAGTGAACAGGTAAAGTAGGGCATGGGTTCAAAGAAATGTTACACTGCCCTTAACTGCTACAAGTGTAATGTTGTAAAGCACCTCTACCGCAGCGATTGGACTTCAGCAAAGGAAAAAGGAGGATATACGTTTAAAGTTTTTGCATAGTCCTATGCAGGTTTTTTAAAAACATCTTCTGAGATTTACAAAAGGAAAAGACTAAGACAATCAAATACGACCTTGACCGTCTATCCTTTTTCAATTTTTCAGAACATTTGCCCATGGTCTTTTCATTATCGCCTCTACATTTAGGACAGTACCATTTTCCATTCGGTTTGTAAGTCAATCCAATGCATGAAAAATGAAACCACTCAATTAAGCACTGTTCATTGTCGCATCCTATCATCTCGCCATAAGACACCTGCTTGCATAAGCAGTAAGTAGGTTCATTGGGATCTATAGCATATTCAACGGGGGATGCAACACGTTCCGGTTTGGGCTTGGACCGCTTCTTCTTAGTAGATTTGGATTTCTTTTCTTTCGGTGGCGGCTCCTCGCCTTTGTCAGTCCCATTGCCCATGTGGCTCAAGTCTCTGGTGTGAGAAGTTGGCCTGATATATGATGCTCACTAGTTCTAGTGATCACCTTGTGTCAGTCCAAACAACCCTTATGGTGATTGGTTGTAAGTCAACCTTATGGACCAGCTATCCTAATGGTAGCATGGACAAAGCAGTCTTAGGTTAAACTCTTTTGGCATGTGAAGCCAGCTGTTTTACCACAATATAACCCCTTGAATACCAGAGGAAAGGACACCACACAGGTTGTTATGAAAATAAACAGTATATTTATTAATAACAACACCTCTGAACTCTTTATGAGGTCAGAGGGCTAAGCACATGACAATCTCTTACGAAAAATACTACAAGTTGCACAAAATTACAATGGTGCCCTAGGGGCACGACAAACCATATACTAAGTAAGTGGAATGTGAGAGTCGATAACAGGAATGGAGCTGTCCAGAGGCTGTAGGATCGATGGGACCACGCTACACTAACTTCAGGTAGGTAATAGGAGGCCCACGGAACGCGCTTGCAGAGTGTGAACTCACACGCGAGATGCGTAACAACGTCTATGGACAGTACAGTTCAAGTTAAAGGTAAGTACGGACAATCCTGACTAGTTAGGACAACAACGACTGGAATTGGACACTAGGACAGTTAGACTACCCTTGAGCACCGAAATGCTCTCGTTACCTCACCCACGGGCTGCGGGTGCATAGGTGCCAAAGTGTGTCGGGTTCTCGCGTTGAAGTCAATGGAGCCTGAAAGAAAAGATGCTGCAGGCGACCAGGAGGAAGATGTCCGGTGCGATCCAAGGGTGGATCGATGAAGAAGAAGACCTGAAAGCAGAGGGGACAATGTTCACAGTCACTAGCCAGTGACTGGAGTGGAACCAGGAAGGAACCAGATGTCGACGTCGCGATCAGGTGAAGAGTGGATGCTTGACTCTGCAGCCACGTGGACCAGGAGGTGTCTTCGACGACCAGGATGGAGGCACGAGCTGTCCCACGCAGGCTCTCGCTGTCGGCGTTGTTGGATCCGGAATCGGCGTCAACAGGCCTTAGCAAAGGCAACCCACGCGGTGAGTGGAGAAAGCGTCTGGTGCGGACTAGGAGAGTCCGGGGGGTCCCTCTTTTGGAAGGGAGCAAGGGCCAGTCTGGAGCATCCAGACTAGCAGCAAAGATTCAAAGGTTCGTCGTCTAGGAGGCCTCTAGCCAGCCGGCAAGTGACCAGACAACGCGTCGAGCAGCAAACAAGCAGAAGGGCCCCACGCAGATCTCGTGGATGCTGGAGGGCTGGTCTTCGGTGCAGGGGCTGCTCGGGGCTGGGGCTTCTCAGTCCCCAAAGCACTTGGTCGAGTTTACCTCGGGAGTCGTGCTGGAAGCGAAGTGCAGGTTCGTTCAAGATGGCCGGTCCCACGTGTCTCGTCGCACCCACGGGTCTCAGCTTTGCTGTAGATGTGAGTTGAGGTCGGAGAGGTCTGGGAATCCGGGTCTCGTCGGGCTCTGAAGTCTGGATCCTCGAGGGAAGACGACAAAGTGAAGCCGCTGGATGCCTGATGGTGCCTGCAGTTGCAGGGTGGACACTCCTTGTCCACAAGGGAGATTCTTCAGTCTTCTGTGGAGCAGAACGTCGAAGGCCAGAGTTTCTTCTTGTTGAATAGTTCAGGATAATCTAATTTGGAATGGGACCAGCTCCTACCTTTATCCTGCTAAAGGGGGCTGCACTACTGACTAGGTCCCTCCCCTGGGTGGGACCAGGAAGGGGGGTGGTTACACCCCCTATCCTTTGTCGGGTGTCCCGCCAGAGCTGGGGCAGGGATGCCCCAGCAACTGGTTTGAACCGGTGTATGCACAGGGCACCTTGTGTGCCCCAGGCATGTCTCATTCATTTCAGGCCTATCCTACCCAATACACAAAATCCTGTCTGGGGTGGTGCTAGCACCTCCCAAGGCAGGAAACCCTTTGTCCAAGCCGTCCTCGCTGGAAGGACTCCCAGCAGCTGGAGGTCAGACTTGTGTCTGTAGTGGCAGCATCCATTTTGTGATGCTGAGGCTCGAGTTAACTTTAACCGGGGTTCACA
This sequence comes from Lissotriton helveticus, assembly GCF_964261635.1. Classification (NCBI taxonomy): domain Eukaryota; kingdom Metazoa; phylum Chordata; class Amphibia; order Caudata; family Salamandridae; genus Lissotriton; species Lissotriton helveticus. The sequence continues at coordinate 1,404,323,992 of NC_136057.1, read as the reverse complement.
GTTACATACATTTCGTGTCCCTCTAGAAGGGTGGAATGAATTGGCGACGGGGTAGTATTCCAAATCGTATGACACCTTACTCGACATGTTTTGATAATGTTATACCAGAGTTAGCATTTAACCGCGAGGTTGATAATGCACTTAAGAGTATATGGTATAGCGTTATCATGGAACAGCTATTAGGACTTGGTTCCGCAAGCTGCAAACGGGCTCAGCTCATGCCAGAGCACCATCTCACATAATTCCAAGCACTCTGCCTTCAGGATTGTTAAGGCCTGCCATAGGAGTGACTGATAGGAGGATATGTGTCCATTTTAGGGTTAGATATAGGTATACTATATCTATAGCAAAGGGTGATTACACCACCTAGCCTCAGCTGTCGTGCAGCCAGTTGTGTCAGTTTTAGATGGCCAGCCAGGGGTGGCATAATACATGCTTCAGCCCCTGGTAGGCCCTGGGTACACCTATGCCCTGGATACCTAAGGTATACTGTACAGGGACTGATAAGGTGGCCCAGTACCATTGGTAAATGCACCTAAAGTACATGGTTGTCAATTTACAGAAAGAACAGCTAGGCTGTGGGTCTGATTAGCAGGCCCACAGCCAGGGAAAGTCGTAAACCAGTGAAGCAAAAAGCAAAAATCTGGGGTGACCATAGGATTGCAGACCCCACTCTCCTACATCTGGCCTCACTGTTCCTTTGCCGGCGTGCTCTTCTGGAGGATCGTTCAGTGTGGCAGGATTCCAGCTTAGCCTTCTCTATAGGCTTTTCGTTTTCTGGTGGTTCCTGAAAATACTGGCAATGGGCATCCATTTGTCGGACATGGTTCTCAACCAGCTCCAGCATTTGAGTCACTATGTGAAGCTTTTCATCTCCCAGTTCTTGGCTGCTAATTAGTGCTCGTTGGAGATGCTGCTATAAACGTTTTTTCTGATTAGGGTCGCTTTCATTCACACGCTGTTCATAGACCTCGTCAATTTCATTTAAAACTTCTCGGTAACGCGTGTCTATCTCCCGCAACAGAGAGACGCTGCGCTGAATCTCGAGAGGCAGCGACTCGACGCAGTCCAGGTATTGCTCCACTTACGAAGCAAGTATGGTGTGATCTTCCTCTACGCCAACTGGGCTGCTGCCACCGCCACCCCCGGGGGAGACTTGCTGAGGTCCCGGCATTCTTCTAACACGGGGCAGGTACAGGCTAAAGCCCCGGCGATGGACCGGGAATCGTCATCTTGCTAGGGGGGCTTGCAGCCTTCCTCTGCTTCTAAACGTTGCCTTTCCCGGTACCGGGGATTCTCTCCGCCACTACCAGTCGGATGCTTTACCCTGGTAGTATTGAATGTATGTGACACCAACTATCGAGCAGCCCATACCTGGTTACCAGATGATGTAAGGCAGCTTATGTGCATACCTTCTGGGGCATGCCATTTCTATTTGAGCTGGCCAAATTAGGAAAAATGGTCACGTCAATATCCACACATATAATTATCAGATCTTCCCGCAAGGCAAGTTGCACCAGAAGCTGTTGCACTGGTGCTGGGTCATCCCCACTATCTCCAGACACACAGCACACTGTTAATCTCACCCAACCTGAACTAAGGTGCACAATGACCCGGCGACCCGAACTGGGCCTATGTTGCTTTAAGCATCTCCAGATACACCACTGGCTAAGATTGCTAAGCATCTTATTGGCTTCTCGTACCCGGAGCCCCCATTAACTGATATCCTAAGCCCTCCAATGTGCATCTGCATCAGGTGGATTTCCTGCACACAGCCCAATGATGGACTCATCCTGCGTATTTCATGTCTAATCTTTTCAAATTTAGAGGAAGAACGTAGCCGTTGACATTCCAACTTAAGATGTTCACCTCTTGCATACGTAATATTTTACCCAACTTGCTCATTTCACAAAAAGACTATTCTATTGTCAACCACTCTGTGCACCATAAGGCAAACTAATACGTAGAAGCCAAAAAAGACACCCCCATCTCCCCCCACCCCATGTGCGGAGCTGGTCGTCTCTATGTGCATGCTCCTCTACACGCATGTACTTTCTCGTCCCCATTTGTGGACAGGCACACAGGAGAGCCTCGTGTCAGATCGTTATCCCACATACGTCGGCTCTCCTTTGCTCATCCAACGTGCTGTGCCTGCTCCGCCCTCTTTGATCTCTTCGCTGTATCTCCGGCTGTGACATGCACAGAACCCAAACAGACGACTTGGAGCTCGAACATGTCACAATATTGTCAATCAGACACTGACACTGGGTGTGAAGGCTGACAACGAATTTCTTGGCAATGGTGCGGCGGAGAGCATACAGTTCAGCATTACGTGACAACGATAACAACACCATTGATATTCACTGCAAAGCCAACGTGGCTATTCCTTTCGGGTGGCACGGCAGTAGTCTCCTCGGGGAATCTTCTAATATTTCACCATACTCCGCGCCGGCTCCAGTTCTGCATCCACGTCCAGAAGCAGGAAACCCTGGTTGCCAGGGTTTGAATATGTTGCTTTAAGTGGTTAGGGTTTTTAATAGCACTTTATCATATCTCAGTATTCTTGTGAGGCAAGTGGAGTGGGAAGGAGGAGCTAAGAATAAGGAAATGATGAAACAAGAAAGTAGAAATGACGAAGGAGTCTTCCGAATAGAGTGATATTCCCCCCCAAACGATTGGATCTTACCGGACATAGTGACACGGTATTGTTGTGGATAGTCACCGTTGGGCTTCTCCTGGGATGGCGAGGAGGGAATACGAGACGCAATGAGGAAGAAGGAAAGTCAAAGATAAAACGAGGGAGGGAGAGTTTAGTAGGGGAAAGGAGATTGAAGATCTAGAAATAATTTTAGAGTGTGGGGATTAAGCAACAAAGAGAAATTTGGCGGGCTATTGGAGGTCTACTGCGGTAAGCCTGAGATAACTCTGGGAAGCAGGGTGGTGAGGAAAAACCTACTGCTTGACACTCCTTATAAGATATATTTGCCTCTCAGCTTTCATTTGAGAAGGGAGTAGGTCGGAGGGGGGGATTTAGGCGGAGATTGTTGGTGCCCCCTCTTTATTTTCAAGTGTGTATGGTTAGGGACTAACTGAAAACATACTGAAATATGGTACAATACATAGGATTTTAACTGTCACAAATCACTAAAGATAGAAGTGATATAATGATCTTAAACATTTTAACTCACATTGAGCATCACCTCTTTACTGTAAGACATACATGTTTGTTTGTTCACTGAGATGGGCTCGCAGGAGAAGCAATGGCAAATATGAAAAAATTGCCACCTGATTGCCACGTGCCCTTACAGTTATATTTGTATCCGACCTTGCCGTAATCTAAACATAATCTAGCTAGATACGTAGTAGATGAATATTAAAGATGACATGAGACTTTTGCACTAAAACACTATGTATTAAAAGAAAAAGAAATGCACGTTCACAATCCCGAAAATAGCAGCAGCAGTTGTTGTGCCACATTTACTAAAACACTTGCGATAAAACATGTACGATCACACATTATTCATCAAATCCACTCCAGTAATTATGGTTTGTTCTCAAACAAGACAGTTGTCTGTGTCACCTTGTTATACGCTTACTGCACCAATTGTGAAATCTAAATCTAATATGAATCATCCCAAATGGCTGAATGAGCACTAGACTACATTTAGTTTTAATCCTGTGACAGGCCTACACTCTGTTGATTTCTCTCTTTTTCTCGACTGGAATGTTCCATGCATGGTAAACAGGCATTTATCCCTGTCCTGAGTGCCTGACTGCATATGAAACTTGTATCCTGCCTTTTTTTGGCCCGATGTCATTCTAAACTTGTTTGTGCACAGAGGCCCAGTCATGTCCCTGGTAATGCGAGGTCCAGAAACTGTCTTGTGACATACAGGGGTGCTCAAATCGTGCCCTAATAGTGGTTATATTTTGAATAGTCCTGCTCAGAGCCAGCCCCACAGCTACCAGCAGTGAGATCAATTACCTTGTGCAATGCTGTGTTTAATGACAAACCAGAAAATTACATTTGAAAGAGAACCAACAAAACTGGCTCTGAAGCCTTAAACAGTGGATCCACGTTCCCTGTCTAGAAAATATGTATAAACTTTGTTCCAGTTTCAAGTTCTTCTTGAACAAGGAAGGGAGTGCTTCACACAGTACTTATAGAGCTGCTGTGCGACAAGGACTGGTGTCTGTCTGATAATCAGTCTCCCAGAATTGAGGGAACCTCACCTAAATTCTTCTTTTTCAGCTGGGGGACTGCCTAGTTCCTAGAAGTCTGCCTACCTGCTGGGAGGGGGGAAGGAGAGTGCTTTGCTAGGCAGAAGTGACTGTCCAAGAGCAGAAGGCTGGCATGTTCTGGCATGAGGAACACCCAGAAAAAGATACATACAACAGAGAAAGAAGCTTAGAGCAAACTTATTTGAGGGGGGTCCCCTGTATCTGCATGGTTTGAGCTGTGAATGGCACTTAAAATTACAAGCTTTGCTTTGCTGGAGGGCAGTCCTCTGTGAGTCTGAGAGACCAGTTCTGCTGTTGCCAATGTTGGGAAGAGGAGCTACTTCACTACTGAAATGGACTAACTAGCATGGAGGCCCCAGCTGCTGAAGACAGGTCATCACTGACGATTCAGCCTGAAGGCCACAACTAATGGATCTGAGCACCTGTCTGCACCCGACAGGGGAGTCCTCATCTGCTGAAGACAAGCACCACTTTGCTGTCCTGCCACACTGACTGTGTCCAGGGATCCCTGTTTCAACACAAAGATGGCTGCTGCTGCCTTAGCAGAAGTGATCTGCAGCTGTGAGGACGAGTACATGAACCACACCAACTACATCACTAGAAATGCAATTCAATCCAGCAGGCAGAAGCGGGGCTTGGTCTGTGACCGGAACAAGAGTTTAGAATGTGCATTAGAATCTGCTGTGTGGACCTACGTTTATTTTCCCAAGTCAATACCAGGGGTGAAAGACGTTGAGCTGAGTTGCACATCTCATCAGTAGGGTAACTTGAAGTAATATGCACATGTGCAAATTAATGGATCTGCCCACAATATACCAGGATTTATAGCCATTGGAAATCACCTAGAGTGGGAGAGAGCACTGGCAGGCATGCATAACCTTACTGAAGATCATAATGGGCGTTACAACCCTGTAATTGTTGAGCTCAGACGGTTCAGCACCACAATTCAACAAAATGTGTCATTTTTTGCTCACAATAGTTCAGCACTGTTGTTATGTAAATACACACACACAGTACATATACTTCTCAAGCTCCATCAGATTTGTTTTGAAGATGAATATTTATTCATATTCTAATTCTTTTATTATTCTCTTTAAAAACAGTACCCAACATGATTCGTTCCCATTAACTTCTCACATGTCTCTGGCCTCCTTCATAGCCTACATTGGCTTCCAGTCAGGAAGAGGATCACTTTTAAAATGTTGCGCCTAATACAAAAAGCACCTTACGGTACCAGCCCAGTGTACCTTCAAGACAAAATCAAGCTTTACACTCCCCAGAGAAACCTTTGCTCTGAAAATTTGTTTGGCCACAATCCCTCGGATTAGGAAGACAAGGATGGGGGCTGATCTTTCTCCTTTCTAGGCCCCTCTCGTTGGAACAAGCTGTCGCTAACTCTCAGGGCCATAAAGGAAACACAGATCTTCCGGAAAAACTTAAAACCTGTCTCTTTTCCTCCACTTAGACTCTTCTCCTTTCTTTGCCTGCAGACAGTTCCTATGTGATAGCGCCAGGATACTCCTGAGAGTAACAGTTGTGCTTTATAAATTACCTACATAGACATGGGATTTGTGAAGTTGGTGATGTATTGATTTCCTTATGGATATATTTGCCATTAAATCCTAGAAAAAATATTGGAACCATTCTTTAAAATTATGAAAACAAATTTTGTTAATACCAAAAGAAGAATCCAATACAAGTTTTGCAGTGATCATTCCTCTCAAATTCAACCCAAGCATGCCAGTTCATGCAATGCGCCGCTGCGTGGAATAATTAAAAGTTTTGTTTTCGAGACAACTGTTCAGAAATTTTTAAGGGCTTGCTGCAAATCGGTTGCCAGTTACATTGTGTGAGAAAACATTATTCTGATATGCAATTCTGTGTATACTATATTAAATGATCAGTGTCAACAAGAACACTATTACTGCGAAGCATTTACGGTAAACTCGCATGCCTTTTAATTGAAAACCATTAATTCCATATTAGGAGAAACATTAAAAGTTCCTACCCATTCATATCAGATAACAAGCACAACTTTATGAATGATAAAAACCCAAGCACCAAGATATGTAAATCCTATAGTGCACGATAAGGTGTAACTTTTAAAAATGAGTGGATCTAAAATGCACTCTGTAGACAACACAATTATATGTCCTTTTCTACTTACCGTGTTTGTGCGCCCAATTTGTATACCCTGTATAAAATGGTCAGTGTCAACAAGAACACCATTACTGTGAATGGACAGCTTTACAGTGACTCTTCCTCAAACAAAACTGACTAAATATTTATGGAACCGGGTTAGGATACATACAATTCAGACACGGGAGACAATATAGACGACTTTAATTCTTAAAATAAAAACCATTTTAGGGTAAACTTGCAGGCCTTTCAATTGGTAACTATTAATTTGGTGTTAAGAAAACATCAAAAGGTCCTCTCCATTTATATCAGATAAGAAACACAATTTTATGAATTACATAAACCCAAGCACAAAGATTTCTAGATCCTATATCACAATAGGTATTTTTTTTAAATAGTGGAACTAAAATGCACTCTGTAGACAACAACAATTATATTTACTTTTTTACTTACTGTGTTTGTGCACCCAGGAGCCAAAAATCTGTCCTGTGGTGTGTTCCAAAAGTAGAAAATGATTGACCGTAATTGTGTGCTTTAAATTCCCCGCTCAAGTACACACACCTGATGTTAATTCACGAACAACCGAGAAAGATGACATTTCATGGACGCATCTTTAAATAGATAAAAACGTGCCCAATCCATATGTTTTTATATTTTCAATATAATTATATATTATCCATTATCACCAAGATCCTATTAATCAATAAATATCTTTAAAACCATTAAAATGTTATTGGTATACCATGAAATTCTAAATAACTAAAGCATGATTAAATTGTACGCAGGCGCCATAGCATCAAACTCGATCCACATATGTCGACAGGTCATGAGACCCGGCTCAATTTGTGAAAACCGAAGGCAGAAAGTCTGCAACCATAAGAGTCCTTTTGTATATTTATTTGTCGATGTAAGTGTGTATTCATAATACCCACAGAATGAATCCATTATTATTTGCAATAATTTGGCGTAAGTTTGACCATTATTATTCCCATAAGGAGTATGACAAGCGAATCAATGCAATTTGTCCACCCTAATGAGCACCTATCTTTGCCCCAGTTTTGGAACTTTCATAGATTCCCATGCTTTGTATCATTCCCCGTCGTCGGAATGGGAGCCTCGGTAAATAAAAAATACCATAGTAGTAAGCTCAAAGTGAAAAATAGGCCTAGGCCTCATCTCATTTTGTAGCTTATCCACCTCTTTTTGTAAAAGAGACCAAATTCTTGCAATAGCCAATCAGAGCAGCCTCACCCCATAGAACCTTCCTGAGAGAGCCTCAGATTTTCTACCGCACGTTGTGCAAGGGAGTCTCCATTGAGCTCTGCTCAATTTTCTTCACTTCTAAGTATATTTCTACAACTGTTTGCCTGTTTTTCGTCATGTCTGACAAAGAGAAGAAAGCACTTTTTAGAGCCTATGCTACTTGCTCAAAAAAGAGGTTGTTTGTTGAAGACAAACACGAAGACTGCATATACTGCTTATATCCGGACCATAAGGCCACTGACTGCAAGATTTGCAGAACCTTCTCCACCAAGACCTTGAGGGACAGAAAGGCCGCCTGCTGACTTGGTTGCAAAAAATGAAGGATCGCAAAGGAGTTCTGTCTTCGGACAGTGAGGGCTCTTCTTCTGTGGTGTCATCAAGAAGATCAAAGAAAAGGGTAGGTCTTCCCCTTCACCATCTAATGAGCCCCATGTAAAGGCCTTGCCTGGGACCTCTGATAGGCCTGCTTCCCTCAAATCTCCTCACCACGGTGAAAAGGAGAGGCAGGGACAGCCTGAGGAGTTGCAACCAACAAAAAAGGCTAAGAAGATCATCTCTGTGACTTCACCACCTTCAGAGAAAGAAAGAGGGGTGAAAAAGCCTTCATCTACGCCTCAGGACATTGCTTCTGACAAGAAACAGCGTTCGTCGACGGTGAAAACCCCAGGTACCTCGACGATTCCTGTCAAGAAAGATTTGTCTCAAAAATTGGCCTCGTCGACGGGCTCGTCGACGATGGCTATGACGACGGCATCTCCACCGTCGACGATGTTTAAGACACCAGATTCCTGTTTGTCGTCGACGAAGCTGACTTTTTCCTCGTCGACGACGATGGGGACGAAGGTAGCGTCGACGGCGATGACGACGACCAGAACAACGTCGCCGACGACCATGATTCTGACGACGAGTTCGTCGACGACTCCGTCAACGATCCACCCATCGTCGACGATAACAATCTCACCGTCGACGACTCAGCCTTCGACGACGAGCACAGTCTCTTCGTCGACGAAACAGTCGATGAAGATTCAACCATCGACGACGATCCCGTCGACGACTGGGAAAATCTGCATTTCTCAAAGAAAGAGGCGTATAACACCAGAAATGACATCTCCAAGGCAGGTTACGCTGTTGCCTCCATCATTATTGCTTGATGATGACTCTGAGGAGGAAAATGATAGCAATTATGGGCCAGCTTATAGCCCATCTGACTTGCAAGTCAAATTACAGGAGGTCAGTTCTGAAGAAGGCGAAACGGAGCAACACCAATATGCTCCGCAAGACTATTTTGGCCAGCAAGAGAGGCCTTGCATGCAGGTTCATTCACAGAGATCTCCACGTCGGTCTCAACAAGAGATGGTAGCGATGCCGTCCTCTCTCCTCTCTGACCTGCAATTAATGTTGCAGGACTATCGGAGGTGGTTTCCTACTCAACAGGCGGTTCAACAAATACGTCCTCCCACAGCTCCTCCTCAGTTATCACAATCAATGGCAGACGCCTCTTTGCCTTTAAGGGTGCATGACCCAGAGCCCGTAGAACATCCTCAGGAGGTTGTTGCCATTCGGGATGATGATGATGATGATGCCTCATCAGATGCGGATCAGCAGGGAGGAACCTGACCAAGATCAGAATATGGACTGGAATCAGGATGGCCTTCAAGATCCAGATGTAACAGGGCCTGATACCGCAACCTCTCCGCCAGCAGATATTGGAGGTTTTCACAACCTAATGGAACGAGCGTCCAAGAGATTTGGTCTTCCAGTTACCACAATTCAATCTTACTGTTTTTTGTACGACTTCAAAGAACCATTCCGGAAGTCAGTTCGTTCAATCCCCATCATTGAACATGTTTGGTCAGAAGGAATAAAGGCTATGCAAAATCCAGCCACGGTCCTCCCAGTACTTCCCAGACTGGAGAAAAAATATAAGGCGCCGGAGGGCAGCCCGGCATGTCTTATAGGTCAACCAAAACCGGACTCGTTTATCCCCCAGGCCGCACAGAGTAAATCCAAAAATCCGTCCACGCCGCTAACGACTCCACCTGATAAAGAGGGGAGGCGTCTGGACAATGTTGGAAAAAGAATCTCCGCAATGGCCAGCCTCCTCGTTAGGGCGGCTAATGCTCTGGCGATTCTGGGGAGATATGATCGCCAGATGTGGTGTGACCTCTCCCCGTTTGTGGAAGAACTTCAGGATGGGTCTAAGGACGAGGTCAGGAGAATCTTGATGGAAGGGGAGCGTGCCTCTTCGGAGGTAATCGACTGCGCTATGGATATAGCAACTATGGCCTTCCGAGCGCTAGCAGGCTCGGCTGTTTTAAGACGCCAGGGTTGGCTGCGAGCCACGTGGTTTAGACAGGAAGTACAGAACAAAATTCTGGACCTACCTTATGACGGAGAGATGTTATTCGGCGCCCTACAAGGCATAAAGAAAGACACAGACACGGCTAAGTCCTTGGGAACATTACAATACCGCAAAGTTCCCTTTAAGGGGGCAAGAGGGAGAGGTTTCTCATCCTACAGAGGCGGCAATCAGCACCGCTACTCTTCCTACTCCCAACCTGGCCAGTCATTCAAACCCCAATATTCATAGAGGGGGTCTTTCTCTCGCCAGCCGCCGAGAGGACGTCAGGGGCAACAGAGGAGAGACAATACTAAGAGAAAATAGCGGCCATGTGGCTCTTTCTACTGTTCCTGTACCCTCGTTAACACCAGTGGGGGGCAGGATTGCCCATTGCCTAAACAGCTGGAGGGTCATAACAACAGACCAGTGGGTCCTGAACATCTTCAAGGGAGGACACACGTTGGAGTTTCAAAATCTTCCTCCAACGAGAGCTCCAGACGCCATTACGACCAAACATCTAGGACTTCTTCGTCTCGAGGCCCACCAACTCTTCATCAAGGGGGCAATAGAGCCTGTACCTCACTCCCAGAAGGGGAAAGGGTTCTATTCCAGGTTCTTCCTGGTTCGGAAAACAAAGGAGAAGTGGCGTCCGATTTTAGATCTGCGAGAGCTCAACACTTATCTCATCAAGTTGTCCTTCAGGATGGTCACCCTTCAGGACATTCTCCACCTTCTCAATCCAGGGGACTACATGGCAACCCTAGATTTGGAGGATGCATATTTCCATGTGCCCATTCATCCAGCTCACAGGCAATATCTTCGATTCACAGTAGGCAAGAGCCATTTTCAATTCAGAGTACTACCTTTTGGTCTCCGGTCCGCACCGAGGATCTTTACAAAGGTACTGGCTCCTGTGGCAGCTTTTCTCAGGAAGCAGTCTTTCGAAGTCTTCCCATATCTGGACGATTGGCTGGTAAAGGCTCCTTCGTTCCAAGAAGCGTCCAGGGCAGTCACGAGCTGCAGTCAACTGTTCGAGCAGCTGGGCCTTCGGCTCAACAAGGAGAAATCGATTTTGCGCCCCTCCAAGACAGCGAGGTTTTTGGGTGCGATCCTAGACACGGAATGCTGCATGGCTTTCCCTTCGCAAGAGCGCCAGACCAAACTGATTCTCTCATCTCGCCTCCTGCAAACAAGAAAGTTTCTGTCAGTTCGCCAATACAAATCGCTTCTCGGATCAATATCATCCTGCATACCATTAATACCACACTGCAGGCTACGAATGCGTCCACTGCAGGAACTGCTGGACAAGCAATGGCGTCAGGTGACAGGCTCCTTCGACGACAAGATAGTGATCACACCGGAAATGCGAAAAGCAAGCAGCTGGTGGTTGCTAAAGGAGAATCTTTCAGTAGGTTTGCCATTCCAACTTCCACCATCTCCCATGGTGTTGACAACAGATGCTTCCATGGAGGGGTGGGGAGCGGTCCTCCAAGAACTCAAAGTCAGTGGTCATTGGAGCACAGTCCAAGGCAAGTTCCACATCAATCTACTGGAACTTATGGCCATTCGTCTAGCCTTACAGGCTTTCCTTCCAGGGATCCGCAACCGTTCAGTGCTGGTTCGTATATACAACACCACGGCCATGCACTACATAAACAAGCAGGGCGGGACGAGATCCTGCACCCTTTTCGAAGGAAGCACAGACACTTTGGAATTGGGTGATCCAACACAATATCACTCTTTCTGCGGAACATCTTGCGGGCACACTCAATGCCACAGTGGACGCTTTGAGTCGCCAAAAGACTATCAGCTACGAATGGGAACTGGATCAGACCATTCTGGAGGAACTGTTTTCACGTTGGGGGACCCCAACCATCGATCTGTTTGCGACTCCTCAGAACACCAAATGCCAGTCCTACGCAAGCAGGGATCACCATCAGGGATCCTTGGGGAATGCGCTTTTGATTGCCTGGTACGGCGCATTTGTTTACGCCTTTCCACCTATTCCGCTGATCCCGAGACTGATCCGCAAGCTCAAGGCGGAGCCGTGCAGAATGATTCTGATTGCACCAGCATGGCCCAGGCAGTTTTGGTACACAGAACTTCTTCTTCTCTCCCAAGATCAACCGATTCTCCTGAGGCCTGTTCCATCACTATTAACAATGGCTCACGGGCAGGTTCAGCATCCAGACCTGAGGTCACTCCGATTGACAGCGTGGCTCCTGAGTTCAGAGAGTTCCAGGGTTTGAATCTTTAAGGAGAATGTAGAGACATTTTAGCCCAGGCCCGAGCGCCTAGTACGAATAAAACCTATCGGGCGAAGTGGAAGAGATTCTGCCTTTGGTGTCAGAGACAAGGTCTACATCCATATACTTTTGCACCGCACCGACTCTTGCCTTACATCCTTTCTCTTGCAAAATCTGGATTGGCTCATTCTTCTGTAAAGGTACATCTGGCGGCCATTTCTAGATTTAGACGATCATCATCAGGTCCTTCCCTTTGGTCTGCGAGGATCATTAAACAGTTCCTGAAAGATTTGTTCCTCCAGTCCGGCCTCCACCACCAGCCTGGCATCTTAACTTGGTTCTGGCACATCTAATGAAGGCCCCGTTTGAGCCTATTCAAAGGGTCGACATAAAGTTTGTATCATGGAAACTGGCTCTTCTCTTGGCCCTGACATCGGCTTGAAGAGTTAGTGAGCTCCAGGCTTTCACAATTGAGGAACCCTTTCTATAATTTAAGAATGATGTTCTCATCTTGCGGACAAATCCTAAATTTATTCCAAAGGTCCCCTCAGCATTTCATCTGAATGAGCTGGTGATCTTAAAGTCCTTCTTTCCGCGGCCCTCCACGCCAGCAGAGAGGGCGTTACATTCTTTGGACATTCATAGATGTCTCAAGTTCTACTTGGAGCGGACAAAACTGTTCAGGAAGTCTTCCCAGCTTTTTGTTTATTACAGTGCTCTGCGAAAGGGTTGTCCAATTTCTAAACCCTGCATTTCCCGCTGGATATCAAGTGCTATTCAGTTTTGCCATCGAGAAGCGGGAAAGCCACTTCAGCGAGCAGTTCGTCAATGGCTTCATCGGTGGCTCTATTCTCAGGTGTCCCGATCAAGAACATATGTAGAGCGGCGACGTGGAGCAGTGTCCACACCTTCACTCGCCACTACTGTTTGGATTCTTCTGTGAAAGAGGATGCGGCAGTGGGCCAAGCAGTCTTGAGGAACCTTTTCCAATAAGTCGGTGAGCTTTCCTTTCTATCCCGCCTTCCTGTATTGCATATTTTGTATTACTTGTCGTTGTTCTGCTTTGTGATGCCAATGTGTATCTGTTTTCTTATCAGGATTATGTATGACATTTACAGATATACAAATGACAAAATATGCTTTCTCTTTACTGCTAGCTATTCTGATACAAAGCATGGGAATCTATGAAAGTTCCAATACTGGGGCAAGAAAACAAGTTACTTACCTGTAACTTTGGTTCCCCAGTATTGGTAACTTTCATAGATTCCCATGCGCCCACCCTCCTCCCCTGGGAAAGCTCAGCCTTATTGTCCAATGATGTTGCTGTTCACAGCGGCTACGAAAATCTGAGGCTCTGAGGCTCTCTCAGGAAGGGTCTATGGGGTGAGGCTGCTCTGAGTGGCTATTGCAAGAATTTGGTCTCTTTTACAAAAAGAGGTGGATAAGCTACAAACTGAGATGAGGCCTAGGCCTATTTTTTCACTTTGTGCTTACTACTATGGTATTTTTTATTTACCGAGGCTCCCATTCCGACGACGGGGAATGATACAAAGCATGGGAATCTATGAAAGTTACCAATACTGGGGAACCAAAGTTACAGGTAAGTAACTTGTTCTCTTGTGGCATGGTGCCAGGAAAAGCCTATCTCGTGAGCGTTACTTCCATGGTCACTTGCTGTATGCAAGTATTGTATCCAAACAGCAATCCAGACATCGAGGCGGCAATATGGCCTTCTTTGAATATCTCTTCTATTCGAATCGATACTTTAAGCAGAATGAAGTCTGTTCTTTTACAGACAACTGTGCCTTTAACCTCGTCTAAAGAGACGTATGATCTGCAAGTTGCAAGGACAGCAGCAGAGATACATTCCCTATTATCGACAAATTGCCCAGTGCATTTCGTAGAATTGTTAGGTCAAATCTTAAACATGTCTGATACCAGTGGCATCGCACATGTATTTAAGACAATTTTTTCGGGACTGTTAGCACCCTTTGAAACAGTTCTGGGCATTTTCCCGAATTTTGTCCATTCCCTTTTCGGCGGCCTGCCTCTTCTTTTGGGACTCGTAGGAGGAATTTTATTTTTGATCCTTCTGCTCCGATATGGCAAGCCAAGCCACGGACAGAACTCCAGCTACAATGGTAGAAACGATCTTAGCAATACGCTACCGAGACCGAATCACTAAAGTGCTCGGATTAGCCCGGCTAAGAGATCTGAGTGCAACCTGGTTTCTTTCATTCAGACCAATCTGGCAAGATTGCATCTTACCTGTGCTTCGATGTCTGCTATGCGGAGAAGAATGCGTGTTGGACGTCTGTCTTACACTACCATCAGCAGTACCAATGGATGTTGATACTTTGCTAGGTCCGGTAACGACTCATGCAAAGTTTTGTCCCCAGCGGCTACCTATTCTGATGACGGCATTCGTTGAGACTTCACCATTACGATTAGGTGGCGGTGAAGTACGAGAGTAAAGCAGCACCAAACAGGTACAACCTTCTGTGAGCATTGCTGATCCAGATATCGATGATAGCAATCATTCTCACATATGCACAATTTCAGCATTTTCGAACTTGGTCGAACTCTCACCTGATGTTGTAGACCAATTTTTCGCAAGCCTTTCTGATATGATGTTCTCCCCTGAACAAAAAGAATAACTTTTAAAACAACGAGCACACAGTGTTCCCTGAACTCTGAATTCGGCCTTCAATTTTGATAAACAAAACTACTGAAAACATTTGGAACTATTTTTTCCCTGAAAGCGAAAATATTTTTTCTATTTCCAAAATATTTATCTTTTTTCTGACACATGGCACTCTGCTTAAAGTAGAACTATTCTTAGAGAACAGAGCTTCTATTTTGACAATACTTTACCTCAGCCTCTAGCAAATGTACAGTATTGTATAAATACGTGATGAAATGGTCTCGACCTTCTTTCTGTATTTAGAGCCATTTCATGTGTAATTTTCGCAAATTCATTCAGCTGAGATATATATGCATTTTACTGAATGATACCACTGCTTAAAAAACGTACAGTACCAATACTCATTTTCGTGTATATACCATACACCATTTCAAATGCAATTTATGTATTTTGGGGTGGGTTGGAAAACACATGCATCGTTATATGTTTAGTATTGCTTAGTAATAAGTAATGATGGACATTAATACGTGGAGTGGGTGTTGTGATTCTATCTAGGACCCTAATTCGATATTCCCGATTTATGCCCTTATGTGGTTATAACAAATAATATCCTTATAAAGGCATAAGAATCATATCCATATTTAGTAATAGCCAATGTGGTCCAAATACGGCAAGGCTACTCCCATAGACTCCTAGAAAGTACAACGCGTTCTTTAAACAAACCAAGCCTCCAGCAGCCCGGGAAATCCCCCTGCTTTTGTTTTGATTTGCACAAGAAATCCTGGAGCCCAGAAAGAACTGTTAGTTCTTAGTGACGTCTTATGTCCAACCTTACGTCAAACCCGGCCCCTTTCAGGTATAAATATACCAACGTTGCCTTAAGCAAACACACGGTGGTTTGGAGCAGAGAGGCTATCTACTTGCCCGACGCCCAGCTGATGCGAGAGCCGAAGGAAGCCGACCCTCCCTTGACGCACTGAGAGAGACGCTGTCTTTTCTCCAGCCGAGAAATCCAGCTCCGGTGTTTCCAGTCACCCTTGCGGGTTGCTGGGAGATCGAGTCCTGAGAAAGAGATACAAGACCTCCTTCATTCTAGAACCAAGGTATGGAGCTGACTAAACCCTTAAGAGAATTCTTGACTCAGATCCTTGGCAAAAACCAACTTAACTTAAACTGCAACTTACTTACTCCTTCCCAGGTATTAGGCTTAGGTCAGGTACACCGGGGTAGGCGTATCTTCGAAGCACCAGTTGAGTACGTTAGTCAATGTTTTTATGTATGTCTATATTTTATCCATTTTAAAGTATCATATGGCTAGGAAACCATATCAATGCTTTTACAGTATTATTTCACAATACTCCTTTTACTGTACGCACTTTACTTCATGATAAGTATTGCAATTGTGGCAATTCATTTCTCTTGCATGAGAACGAAGACTTCTCAATAAATAACAACTTTTATTGAAAACACCAGTCTCTCTATTTCTCTGCACTCCTGGTGAAATTAAGCATGCACGATTGACTGAGTGAAATAGCTGTCTATTGTTTTCACACGACTCTGGAGATATACTCTTTATTCTGAGGGAGCAAAGTTGTCATGTTTATGCGGTTGTCAGAAGCTAATCCCTTCTTGTCTATTCAGGGAAGTTAACACCTCCTTGTTTACTCGGGAAAGTTTCTAGTGACCTCTGAGCTAGCTGGCAAAACTAATTAAGTCTAATATAGTCAGTAGAGACCTAGATGACCTCAGTCCTACGTCTACACTGCTGTTTATATTATTCCAATGCGCAGAGCCTATTGGGAATATAGGAACTACACTACACCGGTCCTAGGATGCTTGATTCCGGTCCAGGGAAGACGTGGCTTTTTTTTTTGTAAGGCCTTTAATGACCTCTGTTAAACATACACGGCCATGAGCCTACAACCCTGGGGCCGGCTGCGAGTTATAGCGTTGATTGATGTTGGATTCACACAGCCCTGTAGCCGACAACACTAGGTCCAGCGGCGTAATGCAGTATATGAAGTCCTACATTTTATGATATTTGTAGGTTACAAAAACAAACAGAGGACCATAACTTAGAGACCAGAGATATATATCATTACATTTAGCAGTTCTAACAGCTCAAACCTTTTGATTCCTGTCGTGCATTCCTGACTGGGCGTTACGGCACACTACCCTCCCAATATCCGCCCTCACCTCTCAGTAAGCATAGTTAGATCATTCATCCGTTTCCGTTTGCAATGTGTTCATGTAGTCCGTGAAGTAGCTCCAAATGTTCTTGGGTCTTAATTGCGCTGGGAGGTCTTCCTCATATGTTAATAACTTATCTCTACAACCGGACATGTCCTTCAGCCATCTGGATGTCTGTGGTACTTTCCTACTGTGCCAGCATTGCGCAATCTGTCTTTTAGCCAACAATAAGGATATCACACAAAATTTGCGTTTGGTGGCTTTTAGTTGCGGTACGATTCCCAATAGGCATGATCCTATTGTGCATTCTACCTCCCCCTCTATCATAGTGGAGATCGTTCTGGTGATATCCGCCCAATATTCCTGTACCCTAAGACAAGACCAGGCCAAGTGTATGAAATCTGCGCCCTCTCTACCACATCTCTTACACCTGTCATCCTCCTGTAGGCCAAATTTAAGCATACACGCAGGCGTGTAGGATGCCTGGTGTATAAACTTATAGTGTATAATTCTAAGGTTGCCATTAGGGGGTGAGTATTTGTGTCAGTGCGCACGTTTGTTGCCATTCTATATCTGTCAATGGATCAACTAAAACCATGTCCCACCTTGCTTTAGCGTTGTCAGTGGTGCGTGGTATTTCAGCCCGTGCTGTGGAGTATAGCCTTGACACTAAGTGCGATAGATCCTGGGTGGTAATGATCATCTGTAGCGTGCACAGACTGTCTGGTTCGTCGGGAAATGTAGGATAGAGTTCTTTCAGCGCCCGCTTCAACCTGTAATACGTGAAGTGGAACATGGGCGATTTATTTTGGATATATGTTAGGTTCTCAATGTCTAAGAATGTGCCCTCATGGAATAGGTCCTCCATCTTAACTATGCCTGCACGTTGCAGTAGTGACATGCCCACTTTCTCGCCTATTACCGATAGTGCTTGATGGTAATGCAATGGCATTGCAGGTGCGTATAGCGGTGTTTTGTGTGCAAGTTGCCCCAGTTTCTGCCAGGCTTTGACTGTGGTGTCTATAGTGTTGATGTCTTGGGCATGAAGGGTCTGTCTGACATGAGACTGGATTGCTGTCAATGGGACGGGTTCCGCATTGGCCTCTTCGATGGTAGTATGTGTGAGATATGGTATCTCATGGTACCAATTAACAGCGTAATGTGCCTGAGCACACAAAAAATACAACAGAAAATCTGGCACCCCGAAACCCCCTCGTATATATGGAAGAGTCAGTGTTTGAAGATCTACGCGAGCCTGTTTGCCTGCCCATATGAGCTTCAGTACAAGCGACTTTATGCGGCGGAAGACCTCTCCAGGGGGTGTGATAGGGATGTTATTAAAAAGGTACAACAGTTTAGGCAACACGTTCATTTTTACGATCACTATGCGGTCCGCCAAAGACAATGGCAGTTGTATCCAACGGTGTATTTTGTCTTCCAACTTGGAGATGGCTAATCCATAGTTCGACCGTATCACCACCTCAGGGTCTCTATGGTACATCACGCCCAGGTATCGTATGGGATTGTGCTGCCTTTCCAGTGTATACTCAAGTGTAACAGGAGTCGTCGCATCCGTTAGAGGGATGATGGAGGATTTGGACCAGTTTATGGCCAATCCTGAGTGACCCCCAAATTTGACGTATTCCCTGAGCAGACTGTTGAGGTGTGTGTCTGGGTCGCGAACATGTCGTCTGCGTATAACGAGATATGAAGCGGTCTGGAATTGAATTGCAGAGCCGATGCTTTATAGTTTTGTCTTATGAGGCAGGCCAATGGTTCTAGCGCCAGCGCGAAAAGCAAGGGCGACAGAGGGCACCCCTGCCTCGTGCCACGCTCTATATTAAAGACGTCGGATGCGTATCCATTTACACGAACCCGGGCGCACAGTTTGGTGTATATCAACGGCACCCATTGTACGAAGCGTTTGGGGAAACCCATTCTATTCAAAATGGTAATCAGATAGCTCCATTCAATGGAGTCAAAAGCCTTGGCGGCATCAAGCATGACTGCCGCCGCTTTCATGAAGGGCTGGAGATAGTGCAATAGGGCAAATAGTGACCTAGTGTTGTGTGATGTTGTCCTAGTAGGGATAAAACCTGCCTGGTCTAGGAAGACCAGTTTCGTCATTAGTGGAGTCAGCCGAACCGCCAGCAATTTGGCGAGTATTTTGGAATCCGCGTTTATAAGCGATAACGGTCTGTAAGAGTCACACATCTCCGGGTCTTTGGAGGGTTTCAAAAGGGTGATTATCACAGCCTCTCGGAGTGTGGGGGGTAGTTCTGATTGTTCGAAAGACGCACCGTACATTTCTACCATATAAGGTGCAAGGGCATCCGCGTATTGTTTATAAAATTTGTTTGTGTACCCATCAGGCCCAGGTACCTTCTCATTAGGAAGTGATTTGATCACGTCAGTCACCTCCTCCACCGTAATAGGCCGTGCCAACCATTCTCTCTGGCCATCCGATAGCCAGCCTATTGCCACATCATTCAAATATCTGAGTATCTCCTCCTCTGATTGTATTGGCTGTGATTTGTATAATGTCCCATACGAGTCAACAAAACTATTCAGTATGTCTGTAGCATGTGTCTGTAGTGTACCTTCTTTCGACTTGATGCGCAGTATAGCAGTGTGTCCCTTACCCTCGCAAATTTTGTTTGCCAGTACGCCGCCAGGTCGACCTCCCTCACTGAATGACCTGGCCGTGTGTTTCCTATCTAGGTATTTTATTTCATCATCGACAAATGCATGATGTTCTGTGTGTATATGGCGTAATTCCCCCAGTAATGTAACATCCTGAGTGGACTCATAGGCCCCCTCTAGTTCTGTCATGCGTGTTTCGCAACGCTTTATTTTTTGTCTAATGTCCTTCAATATGCCTATTGTGGTGCTTATGCAAACGCCTCTTATCGTGGTCTTAAAGGCCTCCCACAGTATGCCTGGGTCCTCGATCACTGCCGCATTTATCTGAAAGTATTCTTTAATCGCTTTATTGATGGTGTCAGCGTATACAGTGTCAGTTTGAGCACGGGAATTGAATCTCCAGTGAAACGGGGGTGATGTGTAGTTCGGTATTGTGAGTTTGAGCAATACAGGGTTGTGATCTGACAGTGTCCTTGGCAGGACGCACATATCTTGTGTCCACAATGTAATGCTATCTGTGCCTAGCCAATAGTCTAGGCGCGACCATATTGTGGATTACAGAAACGTGAGTGGCACCTGGTGTGTGAGTGTGTCTATGTCTCCATATATCTGTTAACGACAGGTCCGTCAGCATATGATCTAATTTCGCCCTTGCCTGCTTGTGTTGCTCTGATGAGTGTAGGGAACGATCCACCCCATCCACCCTAGTCACGTTCCTGTCTCCCCCAAATATGATGTGTGTGTCAGTGAATGTCTGTAATTGCCCCCACACTCCTTGAAAGAATTCTGGCGCATCCACATTCGGACCGTACACATTGAGGAGCGTTATCCGTTGTCCACGTAATACACCGGACAGTATAACGTATCTCCCATTAGGGTCCTGGAGTACAGTGTGTACTGTGAAATTCACGCCCTTCCGGATCAGTGTGATCACTCCCCTCGAGTAAGAGGAGTACGTAGCAGTGTAAGACGATTCCGCCCAGCGTTTGCCTATATGCTGATGTGTGTTAGGCGCAATGTGAGTCTCCTGCAGTATAGCCACATCTATATCCCATCTGTTCAGATAAGCAAACACCTGCCTTATTTTCTTAGGTTGCGTAAAGCCTCTGATATTCCACGTTAGGAAATTTAAATGTTTTCTGCCTGTAGTTCTATCTGCCAGAGTCATTGAAAAGGCCATACAGTACATGTCAGGAGCAGATAACAAACAGGATCAGAGTCCAAACTCAATGCAGTGTGTGAGGTCATTCGTGGCAGATTAGCCCTTTGCCAAACAATGCACAGGATTGTAGCATTTTTCAACATTCTTGGTCTCTTAACATTAACAATATCCCTACACCCCCCTCCCCCACCCACTCCAGCAACCCAAACCTGCCGAAGCCATATTCCCTTTTGAGACATACCCTTCAAACTAGCGAACTTCAGGTCATTACCTATCATAACCAAAACTTATTTGGGGAACACCCTTGTGGAGGTCCGCTTGGGGCACAACTCCGCACCCAACTTAATGGATGCGGACGACTCGCTTGCCGTTCTATGCATATATGTTTGGTGTGTTAGGCTACCCTTACCCCTTACACCGCCAAAAAGAAACTCAAATCAAGTCTATGAGCATCTTCACCAGTACCCATGTAAGCATGGCACTCATGCTGGAAAGTGCCCACCAAGCGTCCCGACCTACATGTCAGACTGGTAATAAATTGTAAAGCTTGCAGTTACATGTAACATTTACACCTGTAATATTGCAGTTTTGAGGATATCAGTGATAGTACAGATGCCATAAACTGCGCAAATCAGCGTCCCTGACCCGCCCAAAAACAAGGCACTGGTTACGTGCGTCGATAGCCCGGACGGTATGGCATATTGTTCCACTCTCCCAATGCAGCACATCACAATAAGTGGCCTCTGGAAGGTCTGGGACCAGCGAGTTAATTACTCTCTGGACGGGACCTTAAATGCAAAAGAGAATTCAGGCCACGTTGTGGGTTAATACCATGTTCAATGATTTAAACGCTATATCTGTCCTATGTAATCAAAGTAACAGTGGGTTTATTTGGTGGGCATAGTATCTATACAATGTTCCTTGCAGTACATGGGCTACTTCCTGATGTGGGAGGCAGCATGAACCAATTGTCACTGTATCTCACAAGGACATCACCAAACCTTGACAGCCAGCGTGTGATATCTTACCGCATTTCACCAGGGGTCCTCACCAGTACCGTTATTCTGAGTCCTGATGTTGCTCCTCACGAGCATTAGTCTTGTTATGTTTCAACACCTTTTTTACAAATTCCTGTGCCGCCTTGGGAGATGACAACAGCACCGCCTTGCTTTCCCATGTTACACGCAACCTGGCCGGGTATAGTATGGACTAAGCGATGTTAAGATCCCTGAGTTTGGCCTTCACGGACGCAAATTCCTTCCTCGCCTGCTGTACTGCTACGGTGTGGTCCGGGTAGAATTCTAGAGTATTTCCCTGGTAGGTGATCTTTCCTTTCTCACGTGCAAGTCTCAAGATGGTATCTCTGTCGCGATAATTTAGTATTCTCGCTACAATTGGCCTAGGCGCAGCTCCAGGTGGTGGGCGAGGCGCAAGGGACCTGTGTGCACGTTCCACTATGAAGATCTGGGAGAGCGCTTCTTCTCCGAAGAGGTCCCTGCATAGCTTCTCTATGTATACTTCCATACGCCCGGTGTTTGTCGACTCCGGAAGGCCTGTGATGCGCACTTTATTGCGTCTCGAACGCGCTTCCAACTCCTCCTCCTTCGCTTTTATCAACTCCAGGACGCGTTCCATGCCGGCGCATTTGGTGGTTGTTATGCGCGATTCATCCTCTACGGCTGAGATGCGAGTTTCGGCTGTGTTCTAGTCTCTTGCCCTGTTTTTCCTGCTTGACAGCCATACTGTCCATCCTGCATGTCAAATTATCCGACTTGCCGTTGATGTCCTGCAGGTTCACCTGGATAGATAGCAATATATTTTCCATGTTGCTGCTCGGCACTGGGTCTGCCGGACCCCCGCTGTCCTCCATTTGCTCCGAGGGTTTGGGTGTTTTTTACTCTCGAAGGATATCTTTTGCTGCTGCTTGTCAGTTCTCACCATCGTTACTGACAGCGACGTTGGTGGTTTCGCAGTTTGGACTGAAGTCCTGGTGACCCTGGTTGACGTTGCCGTCTTGATTCTCGGGTTGGGGTGTGCGTCTGAAGGCTACGTGTGTGATAGTGGGCGACATGTCCCTCCTGCTATGGCCCGGTTACAGTACCCTGCGAGTAGTTGTACGCCACAATCCGATTGATCACCTAACCGGGTTCTGGGGTCCTTCGCGCAGCGCCTGGACTCCCCAGTTTCACGATGTACGCATAGGGGAGGTCGTTATTCAGCCTCAGCAGATAATGAGGAGCCCCAGAAGGGTGTATTAGTGCCCGGTACGACGCTCGTAGTGACCCCCCCTCTCTGACTCCCAGTAGTGTGCACACGTTTCCCTCTTCTCAATCAGGGCGCTCCACCAGACCCACCACGCAGAAGTCGCGGTCCTGTCGATAGACGCCGCATATGTTTTCGCGCCGTTTTGCTAGCCTCTCTTCAGAATCAGCAATATCCTTTGTGCCACGGTGTCTCACCTGCTTGAACAAAACCGATGCACACAATGCATAGCATAGGCACCAACGAGTTATGCGCTGCTTTAATTACTCTTCCACGTCGTTTGGGACTGTCAGAAAGGCGATTTATATTTGTCGGGCATCAGCTACTTGGGCGCCGCCATCTTGTGCCTTCGCATATTCGGGTGCCCAGAGGACATCGCAGCTCTGTACTCGTGAACCGATATGCGGTTCTGAAGCACTGAATGTGACCCAGTAATTGCGACTTTTTCCGCCCCTCCAGCGTTCACAGTGTTCATGTGGTCCGTTTTACTCACTGTTTCGCCGTGGTGGTGTTTGAGACGGCAGCCGCGACCTCCGCCATCTTAGTCGCCGGGCAGCCGCGCTCACAGAACCAGGCTGTTTTCACCACATTGCGGGCAGTGTTTCATTCCATCGCCGACCCGCACATGTACGGTGTGTTCACACACCTTGGGGAGCGGTCATCTGGCAATTTAGCTGGGTCTGAGGCAGGTACAAGCCATAACGCTGTCGGTTGTCCGGCGGAGCTGCGGATCACACAGCCATTCCGCTGTGCGCCCCCTAGCGCCTCCCCAGGGAAGACATGGCTTGGCAGTTCGGGCTGGACTGTTCCCATGAGGCACAGGGTCAAGACTGATTTGCATATGGCCATGTCTGAACTGGGGTGGCTTGGTGAGCAAAATAACGATGGATTAAACCCAGATCTGTGACTGGGGGTGAATGTTTTGCCATTGTGCAACATTCCGTCCATCATCTTGTGTGTTTTGCTGTTCACCCTATGTGGAAAGGGTATGCCCAGACGTGGGTCCCGTGCTCACTAAGCCACTGGAGTCAAGCTATCCTAGCTGAAGACGGCTGATAGCCAGAAACCGGTCCTAGGATGCTTGATTCCGGTCCAGGGAAGACATGGCTTGGCAGTTCGGGCAGGACTGTTCCCATGAGGCACAGGGTCAAGATTGATTTGCATATGGCCATGTCTGAACTGGGGTGGCTTGGTGAGCAAAATAACGATGGATTAAACCCAGATCTGTGACTGGGGGTGAATGTTTTGCCATTGTGCAACATTCCGTCCATCATCTTGTGTGTTTTGCTGTTCACCCTATGTGGGAAGGGTATGCCCAGACGTGGGTCCCGTGCTCACTAAGCCACTAGAGTCAAGCTATCCTGGCTGAAGACGGCTGATAGCCAGAAACCGGTCCTAGGATGCTTGATTCCGGTCCAGGGAAGACATGGCTTGGCAGTTTGGGCTGGACTGTTCCCATGAGGCACAGGGTCAAGAATGATTTGCATATGGCCATGTCTGAACTGCGGTGGCTTGGTGAGCAAAATGACGATGGATTAAACCCAGATCTGTGACTGGGTGTGAATGTTTTGCCATTGTGCAACATTCCGTCCATCATCTTGTGTGTTTTGCTGTTCACCCTATGTGGGAAGGGTATGCCCAGACGTGGGTCCCGTGCTCACTAAGCCACTGGAGTCAAGCTATCCTGGCTGAAGACGGCTGATAGCCAGAAACCGGTCCTAGGATGCTTGATTCCGGTCCACGGAAGACATGGCTGGCAGTTCGGGCTGGACTGTTCCCATGAGGCACAGGGTCAAGACTGATTTGCATATGGCCATGTCTTAACTGGGGTGGCTTAGTGAGCAAAATAACGCTGGATTAAACCCAGATCTGTGACTGGGGGTGAATGTTTTGCCATTGTGCAACATTCCGTCCATCATCTTGTGTGTTTTACGCTCCTCCAAGAAGCCTGTGCAGAACCAGCCTCAGCGCGTCCGCGGTCGTGGCTTCCGCAGGGGCGGGGACGGGAACCAGCATGCAGGTCAGTCTACCTCTACCCCCACTGTTTCCGCCTCCAAGCCTTCTTAATCCGTGCTTCAGGGAGCACCCCACGCCAGTGGGTGGCAGGGTCCGCCACCACCTCCACCACTGGCGCGAAATTACATCGGACAGGTGGGTGCTGCAGATAATCTTCAAGGGTTACTCCCTTCCCTTTCAGTCTTCCCCTCCAGCCATGCCACCCCGGTGCCACCGCATGTCGGGGGATCATTTGGTTCTTCTCCAATAGGAAGTTACGGCCCTCGTGGCCAAGGGGGCAATCAAGTGAGTTCCTGGGCAGGAAGTAGAGAGAGGTTGTTATTCCCACTCCTTTCTGGTCCCCAAGAAAGAGAAGGGGGGTTTGCGCCCCATCTTGGACCTCCGGGATGTCAATCGCTTCCTCCGGAAGGAGAAGTTCAAGATGCTGACTCTGGCTCAGGTCCTGGTTGCCCTGGACCCTGGATGGTAGCGTTGGACTTGCAGGACGCTTATTTTCACTTCCCCGTCCTGCCGGCCCACCATCATTACCTGCGGTTCATGGTGGGCCAGGAGCATTTTCAGTTTGCCGTGCTCCCCTTCGGCCTTATCAGCACCCCTCGGGTGTTCACAAAAGTGATGGCAGTGGTTGCAGCTCATCTGCGCAGGTCTGGGATGTCAGTCTTCCCCTACCTCGACGACTGGTTGTTGAAGGCGGGCTCGCCCCAAGCAGTCCATCAGCCACCTTCAGACTACGGCCGACCTCCTGCATCTGCTGGGGTTTTCTATCAATGTGCCGAAGTCGCACCTGAGTCCCTCCCAGAATTTCCCCTTCATCGGAGCAGTTCTGGATTCAACGATGTTTCGGGTCTATCCTCCCGAGCAGCGAGTCTGGGATATTCAGGCTATGATTCCAATCTTTCGGTCTCTATCCCGCATTTCAGTCAGGATGACCCTCTGGCTCCTGGGCCTCTTGGCCTCCTGCATCCTGCTGGTGCAGCATGCCAAATGGCATATGCGGGCTCTGCGGTGTGACCAGAAGTTCCAGTGGGCACAGCACCAGGGCAACCTGTCCGATCATGTCCAGATCTCGGAGGGCACTGCTCAACAGTTGCAGTGGTGGCTCACGAATCGCGATTGGGTCAATGGCATATCCCTCTACCTTCCCCAATCGGAGCACACAGTGGTGACGGATGCGTCCCTCCGGAGATAGGGCGGCCACTTGGGAGAGGCGGAGATCAGAGGCCTCTGGTCCCCAGCGGTGTCCCGGCTCTATATCAACCTTTTGGAGCTGCGGGCGATCCGACTTGGACTGAAGGCATTCCTTCCCTCTGTCCAGGGAAGTGTGGTGCAGGTGTTCAAGGACAACACCACCGCCATGTGGTATTGCAACAAAAAGGGTGGGGTGGGGTCGTGGACCCTATGTCAGGAGGCTCTGCGCCTCCGGACATGGCTGGAACATCCAGGCATTACCTTGGTGGTTTAACACTTGGCAGGTTCTCTGAACCCCAGAGCGGACAAACTCAGCCACCGGTGCTTGATGGATCACAAATGGCATCTGAACTCGGATGTGGTGCGGGGTCTCTTTCAGCAGTGGGGAGAGCCTTGGTTAGAACTATTCGCCACCGAAGTGAACACGCAATGTCATCGGTTCTGCGCGTTGGAAATTCCAAGGCGTCACTCGCTCGGAGATGCCTTTCGTCTTGAGTGGAGCTTCTGTCTATTGTACGCCTTTCCGCCTATACCACTTCTCCCCAGAGTGCTGAAGATCAGGCGCGACCGGGCCCAAGTTATTCTTGTGGCTCCGGACTGGGCTCGAAGAGTATGGTATTCCGAGCTACTCAGTATGAGCATTGATCCCCTGATCCGTCTGCCTCTTCGGGAGGATCTTCTGTCGCAGCAGAAGAGGACGGTCCTCCACCCGAACCTGTCCAGCCTCCACCTCCATGCGTGGAGATTAAGTGGCGACAGTTGACGGCTTTCGACCTTCCTCCCGAAGTCTGTAATGTCATTCTGTCAGCCAGGCGTCCCTCCACTAAAACCGTATACGCCTGCCGATGGAACAAATTTGTGGCATGGTGCACAGCAAAGGCTGTGGATCCCCTTTTTGCCCCTCTTTATGAGGTTCTTCTGTTTCTTCTGTCTTTGGGCCAGCCGGGCTCTACTCTGGGGACTATCAAAGGTTATCTTTCTGCCAGCTCCGCCTTTCTGAGGATTCCTGATCAGCCTTCTCTTTTTAAGTCCCCGGTTGTTAACCGTTTCCTCAAAGGCATTACACACACGTTCCCTCCCGTGCCTTTCATAATGCCTCAGTGGGACTTGAATCTTGTCTTGACTTACGGGGGGTGCGCTCCCTTTGAGCCGCTTCATAACTGTTCTTTGCGTCTTCTCACCTTATAGGTTGCTTTCTTGGTTGCTATCACCTCTGCCAGGAAAGTGAGTGAGCTTCAGGCTCTTTCTTCTAAACTTCCTTTCCTTTCTGTTCATCCGAATAAGGTGGTTCTGAGGACCCGTCCTTCTTTCTTGCCAAAGGTTGTCACGCCCTTCCACATCGGGCAGACCATCACTTTGCCCACCTGCTTTCAGCCTCCGCATCCTTCCAGGGAAGAGGAGAGGCTCCACCGTCTAGACCCGAAAAGTGTGCTCACATTCTATCTGCAGCGTACACAACAGTTCTGGGTGGATGATCAGCTCTTTGTTGGCTATGTGGGCGTCAAAAAAGGTCAGGCTGTGCACAAACAGACCATTTCCCGGTGGGTCGTTCTGTGCATCAAAGCATGTTACTCCTTGGCCAAGAAGGAGCATCCTGTAGGACTGCGTGCCCATTCGACCAGGGCAACTGCAACCACTACTGCCTTGCGACGTGGCGTTCCCTTGCAGGACATTTGTCAGGCAGCTACGTGGGCCTCGCAGCACATGTTTACAAAGCACTACTGCCTTTACAGTCAGGTCCGGAGAGGCGGCTTCTTTGGCCATTCTGTGCTCCCTGACTTTCTGGTGTAATCTTGTTCGCAGACCCACCTCCGGGATTGGTATTCCTGGGGTATCTATTCTAAGGTAAGGAATCTATAACTAACCTGTCTCTTTTGGATGCACAAGTTACTACTTATATAAGAGACATTAGTTAGTGATAGATTCCTTACTGCCCCGCCCATCCTCCCCGTTCTGCGTACTGAATACTCGGGTTAAGGTCATCCCCTTTTAGGGCCCTAGTTTTATACACCAATGGTCAGTATCTTGCATGGCTCTGCGTTCCTGGCGCGGAAAGCCGTGTACAGAACTTACGGCAGCGCGGATGGGTGGTAAGTACTCTCCGTGACGTCATCGCGGCGCTGATGACACAAGTGACGGATGCGGAGCCTCAGGACGCCACCTTCTGACGTGCAGGGGTACTGCTAAGCAAAACTTTCCGGATCCAGTGTGATTCCTGGGGATATTCTAAGGTAAGGAATCTATCACAAACTAATGTCTCTTACAGATATATCATTACAGAAGCAGTAACTTGTGCGTCAGTGGCGGTGGAAAGGCTAGGGAGGATTGGTTCAAAGTGGTAACATCTCCTAAACCACTGTCTGGATCCCCTTCAGTGGGTAGTGATGGATCCTTGCGAAGGGTAGGTCAAGACTATATGCGGCAAGTGACAGCCGCCGCACTGCATGCTGGATTTCTTTATCAATAACACTCTCCGCCCTCCCAGTAAGCCCATCCAAAGTGGAGTTTTTAATTGGGGCAGTGTTAGATACCCTTAGTTTGCGTTTGTCCATTTTGCAGCGTGAAACCCCTTGCCACAGTAGACCAGACATGGGTCCAAGGAATGTCGATCCTGGCGAACTGTAAGCACACTTGCTCCACGAAAGTTAGACTTCACACACATAATGGAGCTAGGACCTTCAAAGGGTATAAAAGATGAGGATAAAGCCCACTTGAGAACAAATTTCACCTCTCACTGTTCATATCAAGGTGGTTGGTTTGAATCAGGCTCGAAGCCAAATGCCCGATCTGGCATCTTACGGCCGGGTATCTTACGGCTGTAGACGGGCCAGCTTTTGGCCCAGTCTTGGCCTGGGTTTGGCCCGCGCAGCATGGATGTAACTGGAGCTAAATTGGGCTACGGGCTTAAGTTGGCGCTCCCTGTCACTTATAATTATGGGGCTTGAAGTCCCTCAGCAGAGTCTTGGCATCCCGCGCAGCAGGGATGTTGCTGGCTCCAAATAGCGCTAGGGGGCAGATGTTGACGCCTCCCTGGTACTGAGAATGATGGGACTAAAGTGCCCCATGAGAGTAATTGTTTTTCCAGTCCTAATTCCCCTTCTCTTTTGTAGATTCCCTCAGGCTATCCTCAGTCCTGATGAGACCCTTATACTCTTCACAGGGTCGAAATTCCGTTGCCAATTCTTGTAAACAAACCTTTGATATTTCACAGCACTGTGTGGTTTGATAATAGTGCTAACTGTAGAAAGAAATGCCATTATACTGTTTATCTTCACTCACTGCCTTGCTTTGTTGTTGGATTATGGTTGCTGCTCACTTGGGGGTACCGGCATCCTTTCAGTAGTTTACGATACATTTACTTGCGTGACTGGAAATCTACAAGTATGTTTTGTCATTTAGGAATACCACAGTAATTTTGCTGTATCACTCAATATGTTTACAGAATGATTTCAATGTGGGTTGTTGTATACATTTTACTAGTGGGCCTGCAGCACTGATTGTGCCACCCACTTAAGTAGCCCTTTGAACATATCACAGGTCTGCCATTGCAGCTTGTGTGTGGGCAGTTTTAGACTACCAGTTTCGACCTTGCAAAAAAAAACTTTTGACAGGCCAAAACTTTCCTTTTTAATACATATGTCACCCCCAGGGTAGACCCTCAACAGCCCAAAGGGTAGGGTGGACTGAATTTACAAAGTAGTACATGTACTTTTAAGTTTTACATGTCCTGACACTAAAAAACGAAGGTATGCTTCTCCCATCGTAGATCAATAGAGTTACCTTATTACATTTCCAAAGAGGAGCAGTAACCAGTTCATGTATGGAGTCTTTGAAATTGTAATGAAATTGTAATGAAAAACCCTCTCTCATGCTACAGTCGGATTTTAAATTACAATTTTGAAAATGGCACTTTTAGAAGGTTGACAGGGAAACAACTGTGTTGCACTCAAAATTACATTGAATGAACAATATTTTCCTGAGAAACCAAACAAAATTAATGGCAGTGTGCAACTAGGACAGAATGTCTTAGACCGAACGTGCACTACTGATAGCACTCAGCTGATTGTCTCACATGTGTAATACTCAATCTCAATTAGTTCAGAACTTTATTAAAAAAATTCAAAAATACGCAACAATTGAACTGATCCTGATTACGCCAATAAATGTCCATAGAGCTGTCACTCCGTTGTGTCTTGAATTGTTGTTGTTTCACAATTAAGGTCTCAGCAAAAGTTTGTAAATGTTCAAATGATAACACAAATCAGACGTGGATCACATGAATCCCAATGCATTTCGGGTGTCAAGATCACCCTTCTTCAGGGGAATCGACTAACAAATTATAATAGCGGTACATATATGATATTAAGAATCACTGTAGTGTGTGCAATAGACAAAGCAGGCCATTTAACATGTATGGTACATTTAAGCAATAAGACAAGGAAGTAGTATGGAATAGGATTGAAAAGAGACCCAAATTCAATACAACTCGATATGTCACAGCAGTAGCCATGGCTGGAAAAGACAATTTGTTCAAAGATTTAATAAGTAAATAGATTAGATCCATGTTAGTCAGTGTAAAGTTCAAAGCAGAAAGAAAGAGGATGCACCCTCAACATGCCCATGCTTGATTCATAGCAATTAAGTTCATAGTCTCACGATTCTTAAGTGGTTAGAGTAACGCTACTCGGCAAGTTTGCCCTGTGCGCAAGCTAGTGCGTGCTTCAACATGCCCATGCTCAATTCAAAGCAATAAAGTTCATTGTCTCTCGATTCTTAAGTGCATAAGGAGACGTATCCCAGCGTGTTTACAATGTGCACATGCATGTACATGCATCAACATGCTTTTCTAAAAGTATAGGGTGCCGATATATAGTATTACCTCCACACCTCAAGTATCATAGAAAAAACGTCCACAGTATTGTAGCGCCAAGTAAGCCACAAGCCAAATTGTTTAGCTGCTCTCGTGGCTGAAAAAGCAAATAATCAACCAACTGTCAAAAGTAACAGAAACATTGATGCTCAATAAGAAAGTGCACTATGCAGGGACTAGTCACAGTCATACGTGAATCCCAATCTACGTGCCACCCTTAAGTACTTGCACCCAAGCAAATCACCTACTACAAAAACTGGAAGTGTACCATGTCTTTCCTTAAACAACGGCCAAAGGAGTGACAGACAAACTTCTATCCTCTACCGCCTTCCTACTGCTGGAGGTGGAACCAAAGTAGACCTTCTCCAGCTCAGCCGCCCGATGTGAATGAACCGGGTTTAGAAGGTTGCCATTTTCCTGCCTTAGCCATTTTGTGCCTGTAGCCTGTCACTGGGTCACATGACTGGGTGTAGTTGGTAGTTGGGCTTTGTGTATTCCTCCTAGACGGCCACACACAATAAAGACCTTAGGGATGCCAGGATGGTCCATCACTGGCAGAATGGGAGGGCGGAGCTGGTAACAGTCCTACTTACACTTGAATAGACTGTGTCCTGCCTCCACACAAAGGGCTGCATACTCCTTTTAGTACGTCTGGAGCCAGAACAGGGAAGGCAGGAAGCCTGTGGACTTCAGATGGGAATCTCTAGAAACTTCTCCAACATCAGAGGAAGGCCCAGGTATAAATATTGGACCCCAGACACCAACTCTTCATTACAGTTCTGGAACTGTAGACTAGCGGAAAGACTGCTGTGCTACTTAAAAGACTGCCACTCTGCTGGCTGCTGCACTGAAAGACTGCTGACCTACGGTACTGACATGCTGCCCTCTTACCTGGGTGAGAAGAACTGGACCTGCAACTGTTGAACCAGAACCCCAGAGTGACTGCAAGGGCTAGTTGGCTGGCCTCCTGACTAGAGCCTCAGGGACAGAAGGTTCCAACAACCTTGAATACATCACCTGGGCTCTACCAACTGTGAGTCCTACCCTGCCAAGTGGTGCCATCCCAGCCCTGGTCCTTTGGAAGTGGGTCTGAAGTTGCTCTGCCAACCCACCTGGAGATCCAGCAGAACTGACTCATGAATGAATGAATGGGGATCTTGTAATGTGCAAACTTAACCCAGAGGGCATCAAGGCGCAGGCAACAAACAAACATAGGGTCTCAGCAAGGAAGGTAGCACAGAATTAGTAGACCTGAGAGAAGAGCCAGATCTTTAAAAGTTCACGGAAAATCCCCAGTGAGGGCGGATTGGAAAGTTCAAGGGGAAGAGAATTCCACAGTTGAGGGGCCAGGATGGAAAGAAGCTCTTCCTCCCCACTTTGCCCTTTTAAATCTAGGCACAGAAAGAAGATTCTTAGAGGCCGAGCGAAGGGTTCTGCTGGAAATGTAGGGGCTGACCAGGGACCTGATACCTTCAGAAACTGATCCAAAAACTGCCCTATGGGCCAGGCAGATAAGCTTGAAAGAAATCCTGGCCTGGATCGGTAGCCAGTGGAGATCTTTCCTGGCCTGGGTTGCAGATGCAAGCCTTGGGAGGTTCAGGACCATCCTGGCTGCGGCATTCTGCACCATCTGTAGGCGATGGAGAGACTTCTTATTAATGCCACCATAGAGCGCATTACAATAGTCGAGCCTGGAGGAAACCAGGGCAACTGTTGACTGTTTGCGGGCTTCAGACGACAGATATGGGGCAATCTTTTTAAGCATCCGGATGATGGCACAGCAGGTGGACACTGTTCTGTTGACCTGAGGGTCAAAGGAGAGGAACTGATCAATTAGTACGCCCAAATTCCTGGCTGAATGGGTGGGGTGGGGGCAATCTCCCAAAGAGGGAGGCCACCAATCCCCAGACCAGATGTCTTGGTTTCCTCCAAAAATCAAAACCTCCGTCTTTTCCCCATTTAATATTAGATAGTTTCGCACCATCTATTGCGAGACTGCCTCCATACATGCTCGAAATTTAAGGGCAGAATCTTTTGCCGACTGAGTAGTAGAGACAATGATTTGGGTATCGTCGGCGTACGACAATACCTGGAAACCAAAAGATCGTATTATTTTAGCAAGTGGGGTCAAGTAGATGTTAAATAAAAGTGGGCTCAAAGCGGAGCCCTGCGGAACCCCACATTGCATGGACTGGGAGGAGGGAAAGAAGTTACCCAATTTTACTCTCTGGTGTCTCTGGTGAAGAAAAGAGGACAGGAGATTAAGGGCAGTACCTCCCACCCCTATCCCTTCCAGCCTATCAACCAGGATTGCAGGGGACAGAGTATCAAAGGCTGCTGTGAGATCAAGCAGCACCAGCAGCGTAGTCTGTCCCCTGTTGACCTCACATCGGATGTTGTTGACCACAACTGTGAGGGCAGACTCAGTGCTGTGGGCAGCACGAAACCCATGTTGGGAAATGTCCAACAGCTTCGCGCTCTCCAGATAGGAAGTTAGATGGACCTCAAGTATCTTGGCCGGGGCAGGAAGCAGTGATATGGGCCGAAAGTTTTTTAGGACACACGGGTCCAGGGAGGCCTTTTTTAGGAGAGGCTTAACAACTGCAGTTTTCCAGGGTATGGGGAACATCCCCTCAGTGATGGCCGTGTTCATGACCTCTAGAAGAGGAGGAAGAACAACCTCTCTGCATGACTTCAAAATGTTTAAAGGACAGGGGTCCGAAGGCGAGCATGACTTGGTGGCGTTGAGAAGGTAATTTAATTCTTCCAGGGTCAGAAGAAGAAAGCTAGTAAAACCGGACTTGGAGCTAGATTCAGAAACCTCATCCTGAGCAGGGAAAGGGGAGGAAAGTGGGGAAGCACAATTAGTATCCAGCTCCAAATTGGAGATTTTAAGGGAGTTGTAAATGTCAGCAATTTTAGAGTGAAAGTAGCTCGCGATATTGTCACAGAGCTCCTGAGTCTCAATAACAGAGTCGGCAGCTTTAGGTGTCGACAAGGTGTCAATAATTTGAAAGAGCTCTCTCTCGATGATTTTAGTGAGGCGGTGATATTGCTAAAGTATTTCTTTTTTTCCTCGACAATGGCCATTTTATATTCCCTCAGAGCTAATTTATGTTGAATTTTCCCAAAGGAGTCAGGATGTGCCTGCCAGGATCTTTCTTGTTGTCTGCATTTCTGCCGTAAGAGTCTTAGACGATCCAAAGTACCAAGGCGACGAGGGACTCTTCCTGGCCGAATAATGTTTCTTAAGCGGCGCTAGGGTGTTCATCGCATTAGATAAGGCGATGGACATACTAAGTGCAGCAGCATTGGGGTCTAACAGAGAGAGGGAGCTAAAAGCCGTCATGAATGGGGCGAGGGAAATGTTACAGACCTCTCTATAATTTCTTCTAGTTTCCCAAACATTCCTATTCCCTTGATTGGGGGCGCCGAGAGAGGTGTTAAGATGGAAAGGCACTGCTCGATGGTCAGATTAGGATAGAGGAATAGGAATTCCCATCACCAGTCTAGTGTCGTTCGAGAAGACGCCGTCTAGCGTGTGCCCAGCAAGGTGTGTAGGGCCATCAACCAATTGGCTCAGCCCACAAGCAGTCAAACCCTCAACCAAAGACATTGTATCTCTGTCATCTGCCAGCTCAAGATGAAAATTAAAGTCGCCAAGAAGAGTTAAGTTGGGCTTGTTAATAAAGGGCTCTAGCAGTTTGAGTATTTCATGCGAAAAAGTGGCACTGGGCCCCGGGGGCCTGTAGCAGAGGATGCCGGAAAAGGAGGCTGTAGGGGCAAACTGTATAGAAAAATACATTGCCTCAAAATTATCTGAAGGAGACGAGAGGGGATCAGTACGACAGATAAAGCAGTCTCTACAAAGAATTCCCAGCCCTCCACCCGGTCCGATCCATTCTAATCAGGGCGTATCCCTCTGGAATGGCATCGACCAAGTCTGGGCCAGAGGAATCCGAACCCCAGGTCTCAGTTATAAAGACCCAGGGGGGTTTCCTCTGTGCTACAAAATCATTGAATGCTACGTTATTTTTAACGAGTGATCTGGCATTAACAAGGAAGCCTGCCTCCTTTAGAGGGTTTTCTAAAACCTTAGGTGCCCCAGAACAAACCCGGTGCTTTCTAAAATGCCGAATTCGAGCAGGTCTAGGTGCATTACAAGCACAGTTAATAATTGAAATATCCTCAGGAGATAAGGTATGATGACATATCATGGGAGGGGGTCTAATAGAGAGCAAGGTAGATAATGTATAAAACTCACGATCAGCAGAGCGTGGAAAGCGGGGCCCAGCCTGTCTGGCCCAAGGCGCGGGCTCAGCGCGGACGGGCGCAGACGGGCTTAACTTTGGCGCCACTTCGGCGCGCGTCCGCTGTGCACGGAGAGAATCATCCCGACTAAATAGGGCTGACCCCGAGACTCATCTCCCCTGTTGCATGGCGCAAACCCAAACAGAACTGACCCATCACCTCTGCTGCAAGGATTCGCTCAGCGCTGGGAGTGCACAACGACCTGGCAGCCCGCATCAGAACTGCCGTTGTGCGAAGTTTCCCCAGCAAAGGCCCTTACATCACAGATCTATCGTCGGTGGCAGCCTCGACGATGATGTGAGTTCTCATACCGCTGCCTCGGAGCTCTTCGGAACCAACGCATTGCCTTGACGGCACAAAGCATTCTCAAAGGCATACTTCGCAGTGCAAGCTCTCATCGACTGGCTCCATAATGATGATGCTGGACCTCGCATTGTAGCTTCACAAATCCTTGGAACCAATGCCTAACCTCGGCTGTGCGATACATATCCTCAGTGTAGGACCTCGCAACACTCTGCAGCCAGGATTTAAAGTACTCTTGTTCAACTGGATCCATGTAGCCGGCTCATGCTCCATCACAGTCGGCCAGACCTTGTGACTCTGTCCGGGACCGACACGACCAGATATCCTGAGATGGCGCTTTGTACCTTTTGGCACTATTTTCACTGAAATGTTTGAGATTGCGAATCTCCGGTTCTACTGATTGAATTTTTGTCATTTTTTCTGTTTTGGTCTTGTTTTATTTATTAATATGTATTCTATTTTTCTGAATTGGTGTGGAATTTATCTTGTGTTGTGTTTCACTTTATTACCGTTTGAAGTGTTACACAAATACTTTACACATTGCTTCTATGTTAAGCCTCACTGCTCTGTGACAAGCTACTAGGGGGAGGAGCACATGTTAATTTGAGGTTTGCTTGTGCCTCATCCTGACAAGGATTGTGGTTGATGCTTGAGTTGGATTTCACCCCCTCAATCAGTAATCCAATGTCTTACATTGGTGAGGATTAGGACTTGTGTTTCTGCAGTGCTATACAGTAACTTGGCGTTACACTGAAAATCCCAGATAAATTGTAATTGTAATTGTAATTTATATTTATATAGCGCATTATCACCAACGGTCTCTAAGCGCTTGCTTTGGGAACCCGTCCTGGTTTTTCCCTGTGAGATAACCCGTACTGGGCACCCCCAAGGTGAAAGCCAGGCATCCCGCCGCGGGGGGGCCATAGTGGAGATTAAGCAAGCTATTGCCCGGAGTTGCAGAGTGTGAACCCGTGATTCGAGCAGGCACCGAAGCGAGAATTATCAAGTCCGTGGACATTTTGGGCTCAAGACCCTGCCGTGTCGGGAATTGAACCCTGGTCCCGGGTCTGACCTCTGCTTCATGGTCTGCCTCTTCTAACCATTGAGCCACACTTCTCCATCTAATCTAATCTGAGACCTTTTTTAAAAACCACCCCACCCTATCTGACTGTTTGTGCCTGGAACTTCACCTGCAAAAATTGAATTTGAGATCCTCAATATGGAGAGTTATACTGTGGCTGAGCTCAAATAATTTTGTAAGGAGAGGGGCGGCTCGCTAAAAGGAGCACCAAGAAGGGAGAGCTCCAAAGGCTTTGAGGCAGAGACCCACCAGTTGCCAGCCACAACAGAGGACCAGGATGAAGAGAATGATGTGGAGGAGCCAGAGCATGACCTGAATACCAGCCCTACGGTGCAGTAGTCAGCTGTGGGGATGACCTGACCTCTCAATCAATCAATAAATACCATCTCTATTCAATGCCTTAAGTACAGATCATAAAGCACAATTAAAATCAGCGGTCAACTAAAGGCACCAGTTCATAGCAACACTATGGCAGCTAAAATTGCCTAAAATATACATAAATAAATGTTATTAAACGATTTAAAACATACAATGAAGGAAGAAGCTGGGCTATTATGTGCAGTATGTCCTGAATACAATATATTTGCATAAGGTTACACAATATCTATGTTTGATTATTATAAAAACCATTTTGCCTTGTATCAGCCTTGCATCTTTCTCCTTTTTATACAGGCCCACAGAAATGTGGCTACCGAAAAACAGATAAAAGGATCGGGCAAAGATTTTAAAAAGTGAAGTGCCACCCTGCATTGTCTAAAATTATGGCACCTTAAAATTGGTAAAATAAAATAATCTCTTTCTTTCTTATAAAACCCACAAAACAAGACTAGGTGCAGGTCAGATTGGGGAGAATGGTTATCGCAGGGGCATAGAATCAGGTCTGAGTGTTTGAACCCTCTCTTGGGGTATCCTAACATCATTCGGAGAAGGTTCAAAAGAAATCTCAATAATATATATATGTGTTGTACCAGTGTGATGCGTGCTAAGTAGGAGTATCCTCCCTCTAACCTGTGGGGGAGGTTAGTTGATATGCGAAGACTACCTGTTTGCAATGGTTCCTTTGCCTACGGACATGGTGTGCCCTCAGCATAAAGGTGTCACTCAATTTCTTCTTTGAAATGTTCTTGCACGCAGTTTGATCCTTACGTAATTTGCCTAACCCAATTGCAGTCAAATCTGACTATGTAACTCAGCCATCTAATCTTATTGTAATGATCCAGTTTTAAACAGTTTTTAATTATGTTTGTGTTAAATTTACTGTGTCCCTACGCCATTTACAGAACCACAGTAGAATCGGCACTAGTCTGATGGTGTATAACATATAGGGTAACCCTTGCCGCTCGTGCTACAGAAACTTGTTCTGCCCCTGAGACGCTGTGCTGCAGAGCCCTGCTTGAGGCTATTCGGAAGCAGAGGAGCTGATTTTAAACCTATCTCGTCGAGGGAGCTTTCAACACTACCTGGTGACCGCAGTGGAGAGAGAGGCGCCGGCCCCGGGACTGCGAGGACCAGCAATCACCACCTCTCAGCTGGTCCTCTTCCCGCGTGAGCCGCGCCCCCTCCCAGAGTCACACCCCCAGCAGTTTCCATAACTTCTCGCGGCCCCCGCTTCGCGGGTGCCGCTCGTGCTACAGAAACTTGTTCTGCCCCTGAGACACTGTGCTGCAGAGCCCTGCTTGAGGCTATTCGGAAGCAGAGGAGCTGATTTTAAACCTATCTCGTCGAGGGAGCTTTCAACACTACCTGGTGACCGCAGTGGAGAGAGAGGCGCCGGCCCCGGGACTGCGAGGACCAGCAATCACCACCTCTCAGCTGGTCCTCTTCCCGCGTGAGCCGCGCCCCCTCCCAGAGTCACACCCCCAGCAGTTTCCATAACTTCTCGCGGCCCCCGCTTCGCGGGTGCCGCTCGTGCTACAGAAACTTGTTCTGCCCCTGAGACACTGTGCTGCAGAGCCCTGCTTGAGGCTATTCGGAAGCAGAGGAGCTGATTTTAAACCTATCTCGTCGAGGGAGCTTTCAACACTACCTGGTGACCGCAGTGGAGAGAGAGGCGCCGGCCCCGGGACTGCGAGGACCAGCAATCACCACCTCTCAGCTGGTCCTCTTCCCGCGTGAGCCGCGCCCCCTCCCAGAGTCACACCCCCAGCAGTTTCCATAACTTCTCGCGGCCCCCGCTTCGCGGGTGCCGCTCGTGCTACAGAAACTTGTTCTGCCCCTGAGACGCTGTGCTGCAGAGCCCTGCTTGAGGCTATTCGGAAGCAGAGGAGCTGATTTTAAACCTATCTCGTCGAGGGAGCTTTCAACACTACCTGGTGACCGCAGTGGAGAGAGAGGCGCCGGCCCCGGGACTGCGAGGACCAGCAATCACCACCTCTCAGCTGGTCCTCTTCCCGCGTGAGCCGCGCCCCCTCCCAGAGTCACACCCCCAGCAGTTTCCATAACTTCTCGCGGCCCCCGCTTCGCGGGTGCCGCTCGTGCTACAGAAACTTGTTCTGCCCCTGAGACGCTGTGCTGCAGAGCCCTGCTTGAGGCTATTCGGAAGCAGAGGAGCTGATTTTAAACCTATCTCGTCGAGGGAGCTTTCAACACTACCTGGTGACCGCAGTGGAGAGAGAGGCGCCGGCCCCGGGACTGCGAGGACCAGCAATCACCACCTCTCAGCTGGTCCTCTTCCCGCGTGAGCCGCGCCCCCTCCCAGAGTCACACCCCCAGCAGTTTCCATAACTTCTCGCGGCCCCCGCTTCGCGGGTGCCGCTCGTGCTACAGAAACTTGTTCTGCCCCTGAGACGCTGTGCTGCAGAGCCCTGCTTGAGGCTATTCGGAAGCAGAGGAGCTGATTTTAAACCTATCTCGTCGAGGGAGCTTTCAACACTACCTGGTGACCGCAGTGGAGAGAGAGGCGCCGGCCCCGGGACTGCGAGGACCAGCAATCACCACCTCTCAGCTGGTCCTCTTCCCGCGTGAGCCGCGCCCCCTCCCAGAGTCACACCCCCAATCTAACCAATAGGGTGGCACATCAATTCCACAAAAGGAAGCCCAATTACGCGCTAAGCGGGACGCGCGCGGGGCAAAGCTCGGGGCTAAGCCCGGGCAAAGGGCGGGCCGTCTGTGGCCGTCCGGGGACGACCGTGGACGGGACGGGCCATATCTCTAACAAATACGACCAAAGAACATATTGTGATTAACCCCGTGACTAAGCATCGGAAAAAGGTAACACTCTCTCTCCTTCTGTTATTTCTTTCGTTATCTCCTATCCTGCGACAAAAGTGGCCCAAGACATCTCTTTAATGGGTTTAAAAAAACTTCGCTCAAGAACTATTTTTATGAAACGACTAGGAACAGAGGAAGCTGTTAGGAAATCCACGGATAAAGGTTTAAAGGCTGGCCGTAACACCCTGACTCCAGCAATTAGTGAATACTTCTCTTCTTTATCAGTTAAAAAGAAACCGGTAAAAACAATGTCTGCCTCTGAAAATAAAACAACTGGGAGTTCGGTAGATCGCACCTGTTTATCGGCATCCGCGCACTTGCTCCAAAATGTCAGCGAAATCGTGTTTGCTAGCACGTCTCCTATTAAAACAATGGAACAACAACTAGAAAATCCCAATTCCAGTTTGGTGAAATCATCAACGCCTTTACAAGAACACGAGAGTCTACACAAAAAAGAAGACTTGAGTATCTTCAACTTCACATCGGAACAAAAAAGCTCGAACTCCGGTTTACTCCCGTTTAAGGGCATTGGGAACACACAAACACTAAAAGATCTTAGTATATCCAACAAAAAATTGGTAGGGAATAAACCAGAGCAAGGGTCAACAATCAATGATGCAAAAAAACTGTCTACATACGAACAAGATTCCTTTTTGGATCCCTTTTTAATAGAAGAAAATAATCATGAAAAATCTACAATTCCTCTCTCAAAGGCTCTATTCACACTACAAGAGATTCTCGAATCAGTTCTCTCCTTCTTAAGTAACATTCTTGAAAATTCTGATCAAACTTTAGATGTCCAAATTGGCATCTTGAAATTTCTAGTAGAAGAGAAAAGGAAAAAGGAGACTTCAAAAATCAAAGAAGGAAAAATAGAAGAAAATAGTTGGCGTAAAGAAAACGTACTTAAGGAAAATAAACGTCACTCTTCTACTCAGACATCAGACGACGATCTCAAACAACCGGATAAAAGGAAAAAAACGGAACTTTGCAATGACCCCCCTATATACTCCTTAAAACGACTGTTTAGAGAAAACCTTCCAAAAAAACAAAAACAATTCCCGATTTTTAATAAAAAAGCGAAAAAGGAAAGATCGTATATCAACTCAGTAAAAGAAGTCGAGGAACGGCATGAGGAAATTAACTCTGAAACTCTTTCAGGAGTAATAACATCAAACCCAGTTAAGGATGACTCTATCAGAGAAAAAAAAAACAAAAAGAGGAAAAAACCTCTAAGGAGGATTCACAAAAAGCAAAGCCGTAAACTGAAATTTCAAAAAATCAAAATAGCACAAAAAGATCTACAGGAGGAAAATGACGAGACAAGTATGCCAGGTTGGAGAAAACTAGGAGAATCACCTAAACGAACAATCACTGACATAAAGAGATCCTTGAATCCCAAGGCGGAAGTATATTTTCCATCAAATACGGTTTCTACGACAAGACAAGAAAATGCTGATAAAATCGTCTGTGAAGAGGACAAAGTCTGGAAGACTGTCACTCAATCTAACGTCCTCCAATTTGACGAATTATTTCCTACAGACAATACTCCTTTGAACAGAAGCCGGATTCTTCATCTATTACAAAACATAAAGTCTCTGCAATTTATGACGAGTAGTGACATCGATCTAGTATCATTTCCAAAGCGTGGTCTGAGCAAAATCGCAGTGGTCTCGTTCTGGTCTCCAGTTATACCAAGTATTATCCTGCAGGAAAAGGAGATAATACATCGATTTGGCTACGATGTCATTGAGAAAAACGAACTTAAAGGAATTAAAAATAATCCAACTCCCAAAATCAACACTCAACTTTTCACCTCACTGCACCTGAAAGAGAGGAAACAATCTTTGGGGACTGTAAGACAATTGGAGGATATCCCGATTAGTGATATACAACAGGGAGAAGAGATTCTAAAAATTCGTATAAAAAACGGGGAAAGGGAAGTGTGGCACATAGAACCGAAGGCAAAAAATGCTGATGAAAATGAATTCGAGTACTCCTGGACGTGGCTTCCAGGGATGTTAGACAATAACAAAGGCCTAAATCAATTAAAGCACCCTGTTTAACCAAGGTTTAAAGGTCATAACGTGGAACATTGCTGGTAGATCAATGAAAAAAATGAAGGAAGTCCTCGCTTCCCAACCAGACATATTGACCCTTCAAGAAACTTGGGAAACCGAGCCCTTTGAACAACAAGGTTACTTTGTGTATAACATATGTGCAAAACCCTCATTTCGGGGACATGCCAAAGGGGGATTGGCAATTTTAATGAGAGAGGATCTCCTATGGGCACAAGAGATTGTGGAAACTAATAGTGAAAATGTGCAATGTATTAAACTGTCTCTGAAAGCCTACAATTCGACCTCAACGAGAACAACGTTACTTTTTAACGTTTATGCCCCCCCAGGAAAAAAATACGACACTCTATATGACGATACCCTGCAAACTATCACACAAATAATAGAAGCCCTTTTGTTCCCAAATTACTTGATATTGGGTGACTTTAATGGGAAGATTTCCAATTTAGAAATTAATAAGTGGGGAAAAATTCTGGAAGAGGAAAACATGGAACCTTTAATCCCCCAATTCCCCAGAGATATCCGATCTAACAAAAGAGGGAAAGCACTGTTATCAGTACTACTTACCATAAATGGAACCATTCTAAACGGGAACGTGGAAGGCGACATCCCGGCCTCTTATACAAGGCAGGGCAACGGGAGACCGTCAATAATAGATTATATCATCTGCGGCAAGGACCAGTTCGAAACTATGTCCCATCTCTGCTCTATTTTTACCACTGATAGTGACCATGCTGTCATGCAACTCAGAATCAGTTGGTCGGCTGAACTAGCAGAAGAAGGTCCGATGATTCTCGAAAGAAAAGATACTCTGGTAAACAGTGATCGGAGACGTATCTTCTGGAATCCGTCCTCCCTGAGCAAAATAACAAATTTGATTGA
This sequence comes from Lissotriton helveticus, assembly GCF_964261635.1. Classification (NCBI taxonomy): domain Eukaryota; kingdom Metazoa; phylum Chordata; class Amphibia; order Caudata; family Salamandridae; genus Lissotriton; species Lissotriton helveticus. Next base: position 1,404,280,921 of record NC_136057.1, on the reverse strand, counting down.
GCAACAGTACTTCTTAAGGAACTATTATTCTGATGATCCTATTGAAAACTTTGAGATCATGCTCATTGAACTTAAAGAGGCAATAACTAAAATGAATTCTCATACAACCATTACTAATATACAAAGGAAAAATAACAACAAAACAGGGAATTCATTGATAAGGAAGACCCTAAATAAATTGATACGTGCTCAATACCTCCGCCCTTCTCCTACTAAAAAGAAGGAAATAAACAAAGTAAAAAACCAATTGAGAAGAGGAAAAACAAGGGAGAGAAAATCCCTCCAAGATCGAAACTGGGTTGAATTACAAATTGCTGCCAAAGAATTAAATCAGAGAACCTATTGGTCAATAATAGCCAAACTATCGGGGACAAAAAAGAAATTACAAGCAGTACCTGTTCCTCCGAAAGAGTGGGAACTCTACTTGGCAGATCTCTACAAAACAAATGTGGTTAAATCACAAATAAACGGTTCCAATAAAGTGGGGGAAAAAGTTAAGGAAATAGTAATCCCGAAAACAACAAACGTGATGGTGGAAACCCACATTAGGAGGGCAAGAAGCACAGGAGCTTTCGGCCCTGATCAAATTCCTATAAAGGCCCTGCAAACAAACTCTAAGGAATGGAGCCTTCTATTAACTCCACTATTCAACCACATTATGTCCTGTGGGCAAGTACCCAAGTCATGGCGAGGGAGTACAATTATCCCAATATATAAAAAAGGCTCCAAAACGGTAGCAGGAAATTATCGCCAAATAGCTCTGCTGGACGCTACTGGAAAAATCTTCGCAGCAGAGATCCTCTTACAATTAAAAAACTGGGCTTTTTCGTTGGGGTTGATACCTATGTTCCAATCAGGCTTCAGACCCAAACACTCTGTTACAGACAACACGGCAATTATTCAGTTTTTCCTAGACAAATATGTCACAAGAAAAAAACAGACGGTCTACATGGCCTTTATAGATTACTCGACGGCATTTGACCGAGTGGACCGTCCGACACTATGGAAAAAATTGAGGAGTTTGGGAATCAATGAACATCTGCTACAGGCCATCATTAGCCTCCATACAAATACTTGGTGTCGAGTCCAAATGGGGGGCGAAAAAGGACTAACGAAAGTAATATATACTGAAAACGGCCTCAAACAGGGCTGTTTATTAGCCCCCATGCTGTTTTCGTTATATTTAAATGACTTGCCTAAACAATTAGAAAAGGGCCTCAGCTTGCCACCAAAAATTAACAAGCAAAGAGTTCATACGCTGCTCTACGCGGACGATATAGTTTTATTCGATCTCACACCATTTGGTTTGCAAAACTCCCTTGATACTTTGTTCAATTACTCTAAGGACAATTTTTTAATTCCGAACGTAGGGAAAACTAAAGTTGTAGCCTTCTCTGGGAGGAAGAAAAGTGCCAAATACAATTGGAGGCTAGGAGATGATAAGGTTGAAGAAGAAAAAGAATATACCTATCTGGGCAGGATTCTCACCAAGAATCTCTCAAACACAAAGCATATCGAGAAGTTAAAGAAAAAATCTGACTTACACGCAGGAACTCTATCCAGACTATATAGCGCCACAGGGAGCAGGCATTTTTCCGCATTAATAAAGATATATAAAGTAAAAATTCCTGCAGTACTGTCATATGCTACAGAATACATTCCCATTCAACAATGGGGTTTCATGGACCGCCAAGAGGGGAAAATCTTGAAAAAAATGATGAGGGTTCCAATTGCTACACCAGTCCAGGTTTTACGGCTGGAATTTGGAATCACTAGTGCTTTTGCCACTGCAGTGGCAAATATAATTAGATGGGCCTTTAATCTTCTTCACGCTACGGAGGGTACCCTCAGATTTCTGCTTCAAAAAGAGACTTTCGGCCCAGACGTAGATAATCAAACTTTTTTAGTTAACTTGTCTACGGCGCTCCAAATGGCTGGAACTTCTATAGAAATCTTAAAGACTTGGTCCGCGTCGCAACTAAAACTCTTTCTAAAATGTTTCACTCCTAGGCTGAGCTATGATTTGGACTATGCACACAGCCAGCGGCTTAAAATATTCAAACCCTGTACCACACTAATAGAGTACAAAAATATACACCCTTATATTTCATTTTGTCTTTCTCATAGTGCAAGGAGGGTGATTTTTATGTTTCGAGCAGGGATTTTACCTGTACAAGCTTTTAAATCAAAATGGACACGCGGAGATCTCTCTCAGCTATGTTTGTTATGTCAAGGGGGTGAGCAGACTGTGGAACACTTACTGTTTATTTGTCCAAACTTTAAAGTAGTAGCTGCTCGTGCACAGTATATTTTGCCGATATATAGATCCTGTAGGTTAGTAAACGATTCCGAAATATTAATAGCAGGTATCAACCCCCCAAATTAGTTTGTATGTTATAATTTGTACAAATTTTTTAAATCAACATTAGCATTATATTAATTTGTAATGTACTTTCCTTTTTTTTTTGTTAAATTTTATTACATTTTCTACATTTGTGGTCCTCGGTTGAGTACCTACACAAATAAAACCTTTTTGACTTTGACTTGACTATAGGGTAATCCCAGTTCAATGTGTAAAATATAAAAAATATAATTAGAGTAAGAGGATGGAAGGGACACGAGGGTCTTAAAAAATCTATCTTCAAGTGTTTGGAGAGGGTCAATAGGTGCCATGCCCCAAACACCAGCCCCATATATGACTGCTGACTTCGTCTTAGCCTGGTAAATATTTTTTTATTGGGTCAAGGGGACTTGCTCATCACTTTTTGGAGTAGGCCTTAATAGCTATCAAATTTCTTTCCTGTATTGGAACTTTCATACATTCACATGCTTGAATCATTCCCCGTCGTCCAGATGGGAGTCCCCAGTACATCAAAGAGCAATGCAAAGCTATTACAAACTAGAAACTAGGCCTAGACCCATTTGTTTTGTAACATATCTACCCTACCTCTTTTTGTAAAAGAGACCAAACAAAGCACACAACCAATCCAATCAGCATCATCCTCTAGAATCCTCCTGAGAGAACCTCAGACTATCAGATTTTCTACTGCACGTTGTGCTAGGGAGTCTCCACTGAGCTCTGCTCAGTTATTCCTTATTCTATTCTCTTGCTAGATATTTTCAGCTATTTTTTTCATATAAACTACTCTACACCTTGATTCCTTATGGTAGACAATAGAAAAAGGGCCTTTTCAGCGCTTGTGCCTCCTACTCTAAGAAGAGGCTTCATGTGGCGACCCTCATGAGGACTGTATATACTGCCTGTATCCTGACCACAGAGCCAAGGATTGCAGGGTATGTTGTACCTTTTCCACTAAAACTCTTGAAGGACTTCTCCTTATCTGGCTCGAGAAGTTAAAATCCAGGAGGAATCCTGTTTCTAGTGACGACAGTGATGAGGCCTCATCTACTTCGTCTTCTAGAAGATCTACAAAGAGGGGAAGATCTGACCCCCATTCTTCAGTGGAGCGCCCTCACAAAGTCCCTAAAAAGACCACCCCTAGGTCTGACAGCCTTAGTCCAACTAAATTGCCTCACCGAGGTGAAAAGGAGAGAAAAAGACTTAGAACAGGAGACGGTGGAGTAAAGAAGGCGAGCTATGTTCCTTCTTCTGCCCCACTGGAAGGAAGGAAAACATTCAAGAAACCTTCTTCTGTTTCTCTTAAGGAAAAGCCATCAAAGAAACCACTGTAGTCGACGAAACTGTTGACGTCATCGTCAACGAAGAAACCATCATTCACATCGTCGATGTGGAGGGAGGTTCTTGTAGACAAAGATCAGTCTCCTCAGTCTTGAACAACTCCGATGACAGGATCGTCGCCAAGAGCTCTTCCGGTGTCAACGGTTCCGCCACCATTGACTACGGCACCGACAAGGACAGTGACGATGAAGCTGTCGACAGCGATGACAGTGACGAAGATGGCAATGGTGACGACCGCAATGACGATGGTATTGCCATCAGCGCCATTGATGCCGATTTCCTCATCGTCGAAAACACCGTCGACTGCCTTGTCGACGGGGGAAAAAGTTCTGGGGAAAAAAACAGGAAGCGTCATGTAACTCCTGAAGTCCCATCACCTAGCAAGGTGACTCCTTTACTACCTTTTCATCTCCTGGAAGAGGAGGAATCAGATGATGGGGGACCTTCTGGTTATGCCCATAGCCCTTCAAAATTGAACGTTAAGTGCCAGGAGGACGATTTTGAAGATGGCTATGAAGGGGAACATTACTATAATCCTCCCCAGGAATACCATGGTGGATATCAGGAGGAAGTAGTCTGTATGCCTTTCTCTTAAATTTTGGATCTGCAATTCATGCTGTTGGATTATAAGAAAAGGTTTACAACGCCGTCCTCGATTTCAGATCAGGCACCAGTTCCCCCAAGACAACACTCAGTGCCTTCCACTCCTCAGGCACCACCATTGTTACATACAATAACGGCACCGCCACCAACACTGCCTTTCGTCCGTCACCAGGATACCTCAGATGAAGATCAGGGGGACACAGATTCCAGACCAACAGGGGCAATGGGATGACTATGTTATTCCCTCTCCTTATTCTCCTTCACCGGTTCCCGTGAATTCTCCACCAGGAGACAGAGGTGGTTTCCACAACAAATTGGAAAGGGCGGCCAAGAGGTTTGCTCTGCGGATGTCCACTTCGCTGACGGAGTGTTTTTTATACAACTTTAAGGAGCCTTTTAAGAAGTTGGTGCGGGCCATTCCCATTGTCAATTATTTATGGGATGAGGGTCTTAAGGTCATGAAGACCCTGGCCACAGTGGTTCCTGTCCTTCCACGATTGGAGAAAAAATATAAGGCACCGGAAGATAGCCCGCTTGCCTGGTTAGTCATCCGAAACCAGACTCTGCAATATCGTAAGCGGTGCAGCGGAGGTCGAAGAATCCAGCAGCCCCTCTAACTACGCCTCTGGACAAGGAAGGTAGACGCCTGGACAACGCAGAAAAGAGATTCTCTTCTATGTCTGGTTTAATGGTCAGGGCAGCTAATGCTTTCGCCATTTTGGGCCACTACGACCGGCTGATGTGGTGTGACCTTTCCCCTTACATCGACCAACTCCCAGAAGGAAAGCAAGTCTGAGGCCAAGAAGATCCTCCAGGAAGGAGAGAGAGCTTCCTCGGAGGTTATAGACTGTGCAATGGACATTGTTACAATGGATTTTCGATCTTTGGCTGGAGCAGGGGTCCTACGTCGGCAGGGTTGGCTTAGAGCAACCTCGATCAGACCAGGGGTCCAGAACAGGTTCCTGGATCTTCCCTTTGACGGGGAGGCTCCCTTTGTAAAGCTTGTGGATGATGCTCTCCAAGATATAAAAAAGGACACTGACACGGCAAAGTCATTAGAAACGCTTCAGTACCGTATGGTCCCCTTTCCAGGAACCCGGGTAAGAGGACTATCCTCGTACAGAGGAAAATTTCAACAGAGCAAATATTCCTCCTATACGCCTGCCGCACAGTCTTTTTGCCCACAATATAGTCAGCGACAAGGTCAGTCTGCAGCCTACTCTAAGTCGGCACCCAGAGGGAGGGCAGGACGTCAGGGTAAGGATCCTTCACAACGTCAATAGCAGCTTGCGGGCTCCGGCTACTGTTCTCTCCCAACACCAAACATCTGTAGGGGAAGGATTTCTTTGTGTTTACAAAACTGGCAAAAGATAACAACAGATCAATGGGTGCTCAGCATAGTTCATAAATGTGGCCATACATTGGAGTTTGTTCAACCTCCTCCACCCATCCTTTCTCGCATTCATGTCACGAAACATCCACGTCTCCTGCGCCTAGAAGTCCAAGTAATGTTACAGAAGGGGGTAATAGAACAAGTCCTGTTATCTCAGAGAGGAAAGGGGTTCTACTCCGGGTTCTTTCAGGTTCAAAATACTGTCATAAAGTGGCATCCTATCCTAGATCTGAGGGCGCTCAACGCCTATCTCATAACGCAGTCATTTTGAATGGTCTCCTTCCAGGACATATTTCTGCTTCTAAATTCGGGAGATTTCATGGCCACTTTAGACCTAGAGGACGCTTATTTGCATGTTCCCATTCATCCATCAAACAGGAAGTTCCTCCACTTTACAGTAGTCAGGAGCCACTATCAGTTCAAAGCTCTCCCTTTCGGCCTCAGGTCGGCACCAAGGATCTTTACAAAATGTCTGGCTCCTGTAGCGGCCTTCCTCCGAAGACAACAACACCAGGTATTTCCCTACCTAGATGACTGGCTGATAAAAGCTCCTTCCGAAGCGCCAGCCAGGGAATCCTTCACAGCCTGCATAAGACTATTCAAGGATCTAGGTCTTACCCTCAACAGGGACAAGTCAACCTTGCTTCCTTCCAAGAACACCATTTGTCTGGGGGCCATACTGGACACGTCCCTGAACAGAGCATTCCCATCACTAGAAACGCAGGCCAAGCTTGTTTCAATGGCTCGACTACTTAGTTCGCCTCTACAAATCCCTCCTGGGATCCATGTCATCCTGCATTCCTCTGATACCCGACTGCAGGCAGCGGATGCGGCCTATTCAGGAGCAACTGGACTTACATTGGCGTCAAGTGGAAGGATCTTTCGAGGACAGGGTCACAGTAACGTCACCAATGAAGCAAGCCATTTCATGTTGGACTCACCTAGCGAACACTTCACAAGGTCTCTCTTTTCTGGCCACCCCAGCTCCTTGGATAATTACAACAGATGCTTTTCTAGAAGATTGGGGTGCGGTCTTACAAGACCTTCAAATAAGTGGCTGTTGGCAACAACATCATCGTCTTCTGCACATCAACTTGCTGGAGCTAAGGGCAATTCGCTTGGCCCTACAGGCATTTCTCCCGAGTATCAGAAACTCATTAGTCGTCATCAGAACAGACAATACAGCCATGCATTACGTCAACAAACAGGGCAGCACAAGGTCCCGTCTGTTGCCCTTAGAAGCTCAAAGTATCTGGGAATGGGCGATCCTGCATGGGGTTTCGCTGAAAGCTCAGCATTTTCTGGGAAATCTCAACGAGACAGCAGATACACTAAGCAGACTAAAGTTAGTCTGCCACGAGTGGGAGCTGGATCAGAAGACTCTAGGCTGCATCTTCCGGCTATTGGGCAAGCCAGCCATAGATCTGTTTGCGACATCGGAGAACAAGAAATGCCTGTGCTTCGCAAGCTGCCATGACCATCCGGGATCCTTGGGGAATGCGTTTTCAATGGCATGTTCAGGCTCCTTTGTTTACGCTTTTCCCCATTCCTCTTTTGCCAAGGCTTCTCATGAAGATGAAGGTGGAAACCAGCAAGACGATCCTCATTGCACTGTCTTGGCCTGTCCGCTATTGGTACACAGAGCTTCTTCTTCTGTTGGTGGAACAACAGATTCTCTTGGATCCTATCCCTTCATTGCTGACGATGTCCCAGGGTCAAGTGCTGCATCCGGATCCCAAATCTCTTCAATTGTCAGCATGGCTCCTGAACACAGAGAGTTTCTCGACCTGACTCTGTCCACAGAGTATAGAGACATTCTTTCCCAAGCTCGAGCTCAGAGTACGAACAAGACATACCAAATGAAGTGGAAGAGGTTCTGTCTCTGGTGCCAAGAATCGGGAGTTTATCCTTTCTCTTCTTTGGCTCAGGAGATTCTTCCTTACATTCTTTCATTGCCCAAGGCTGACTTAGCTCATGCATCCATTAAAGTTCATCTTGCAGTCATCTCTCGTTTCAGAAGAACATCTTCAGGCCCTTCTTAATGGTCAGCAAGAATAAGAAAGCAATTTATGAAAGGGCTTTTTAGAGTTTTCCCTCAGATCAAACCTCCTCCACTACTACAGCACCTTAATGTGGTCTTGGCTCAGCTCATGAAACATCCGTTCAAACATATCTCTAAAGCAAAGTTAAAATTCCTTTTGTGGAAGTAGTCTCTTCTTTTGGCGCTAACATCTGCAAGAAGGGTTAGCGAATTGCAGGCACTCACTATCCAGGAGCCTTTTCTTCAGTTCAAAAATTATAGAGTGGTACTTTGTACCAGCCCCAAATTCATCCCTAAAGTGCTTTTGTACTTTCATCCGAATAAACCTCCGGTTCTTAAGACTTTTTTCCCTCAATCTACTACACCGGCTGAGAGATCAGTTCATTCTCTGGATATTCAGCGTTGCTTGAAATTCTCTGGACATTCAGCGTTGTTTGAAATTCTCTCTCCATATAACTGAGCACTTTAAGTCACCTCAGCTCTTTGCAGCTTATAGTGTTCCTCGTAGGGGATTTCCCCTGTCTAAACGGCATTGCATGTTGGATTTCCAGCTCTATCCAGTACTGTCTTCAATTGACTGGGAAACCCCTCCAGGGAAAAGTCTGTGCTCACTCCACAAGGGCAATTTCTTCCTCTACGCCCTCTTTGCTGGTGTCCCTATCCGGGATATCTGCAGAGCAGCCACCTGGAAGAGTATCCATACCTTTATCAGACATTACTGCTTGGATTCTTTGGCGCGCAGTGATACTGCAGTGGGCCAAGCAGTCCTGAGGAACCTCTTTAAATAGTGGTGAGATTTCTGTTTCATCCCTCCTTCCTTTTCTTTCCTAAAAGCATTGCACATTTATTGATAAATGTATTGTTTCTTGGTATATTGTCTGCATATGAGCCTTGCGCATTCTGAGGATGCCTATTGCTGTGCCAATGATTTTTTGTAATTAATTGTATAGTTAAAGCTTAATATTTAATGTTTGTCTTGAGACATTACAGGGTCCGGGTTGAGGATACGGTTTCTTCTTTCTACTCTTTTTCGTGCTTATGTACTGTTTTTTACAGAAGATCAAGACAAGAAATGTGCTCATAACTGCTAACCACTCAAATTCAAGCATGTGAATCTATGAAAGTTCCAATGCTTGAGTAAGAAAATAAGTTACTTACCTGTAACGTTAGTTCTCCGGTATTGGAAGCTTTCATAGATTCACATGTGACCCACCCTCCTCCCCTTAGAAAGCTCAGCCTTCTTTTTTTGACCTCTATGGTTTATCCTATGGCACTACTGCTATGAAAATCTGAGGTTCTCTCAGGAGGATTCTAGAGGGTGAGGCTGATCTGATTGGTTGTGTGCTTTGTTTGGTCTCTTTTACAAAAAGAGGTAGATACGTTACAAAACTGAAATGGGCCTAGGCCTAGTTTCTAATTTGTAATAGCTTTGCCTTGCTATTTGATGTACCGGGGAATCCCATCTCGACAACAGGGAATGATTCAAGCATGTGAATCTATGAAAGCTTCCAATACTGGAGAACTAAAGTTACAGGTAAGTAACTTATTTTCTTCCTAAAGCTCTTCCCGCGACCAGGTTCGACCAAGTTTGTTTTTTGTCAAATAAAACTCCCAAGTATGGGAAGGACTCTACCACTTCTATTTTGCGAGAGTCCATATAGAAGTGCGGAGATTTATCACATTTGCCAGCCCCAGTTATCATGACAAAAGATTTAATTTCATTGACCTTCAGGTCCAACGAAGCCATAAAGGATGCATATGCTGTTATGAGTCATTGGACAGGTATCCCCGTTCTAGCGATCCTCACTGCGTCATCAGCATAAGCTAATATTGGCAGGGGGTGGGTGTCAAACATGTGGACATCCGAGGATGAGCCCAAAAGGGCTGTCTCAACCCTGTTTGTGTAGATGGAAAAGAAAAACCGGGCAAGAAAACATCCCTGCCTAACTCCCCATGCGATTTTAAAGGGGCGGGTACATTACCCATTTTTGCCATAGTGGACACAAGCAGTGGCGTTGGCATATAATTGACAAATGAAGTTAGGTATAGGTGGCTCAATCCCCATCACCTCCATTATATTCTAAAGCTTGGGCTGGCTCACGCAGTCGAAATCCGCTGATAGGTCCATAAAGGCCATGTAAAATTGACCACCCTTCGCTCTGGTATATTTGTCTATTGTTAGTGATAGATTCAGGCACTGGTCTATGGTGCCCTTTCCCCTTTGGAACCCATACTGCGCCTACAATAAAATATTCTTTTTTTGGGCCCACCCTTCCAGCCTAAATAAAAGGAGCCTGCTCCTAAGTTTGGCGTTTGTATCCAGCAAGGTAATAGGCCTATAATTCTGTGGGCTTTCCCCGTCCCCTTTTTTATATATCGGGACAATCACTCTGTGCTTCCAGGAAGGAGGTGGGCCAACTATGGCTATACTGTTAAAAACATTGGTTAGGAGTGGGGCCCACAGATCTCGGTTTTCCTTGAAGAGATCTATCGGCACCCCGTCAAGACCTCGAGCCTTCCCAGCGGTACAGACCAGCATCCCTCTTCTTACTTCTAAATGTAAGAAGGACACATTTTCCTGTAGTTTGGAATCTGTAGAAGTAGGGGGTAGCACTGAGGAAGTATTGGAAGCGAAGATATGTTCAAAATTTTCTACCCATGCTTCTTCGCCTACATATGTATCCAATGTCGGATTTTTAAAGCACGGAGCAATAATTACTTTCCCAAAATCTCCAATATTTCCCGTCCTAGCTGTCTACTCAAGTTCGTCTCAGGGCTCTGCCCTCATTTCTCTTTTTCTTTTCCTTCTTTCTGCCTTATAATTAATATGTACCACTCTTTATTTGTGCTACGTTTCTAGGTTGGGTTTTCTGGACTTTAGTGAGTGCTTTTCTGGATTTAGTACAGGGGGAGTCAAACCAGCGCTTAGATGTTAAACTATTCGCCGGTTTGTAGTGAGTAAAAGCGAGTTTTACTTTCCCTAGAAGAACTGTAAAATGTAATACTGATAATGATGGAGAAGTCTCTTGTTCCAGGCAATTAAAAATGTTATCCAATATATTCGCTATAATCCTGGGGACCAATTTCCGCATCTCAATTTGGGCCCACTTTAGTTGGTAACCATTTTAACTTGACAGGGTTAGGTTTTCTACTTGCTGATGCTGCTCCACGGCCTTGATTGCCAAGCTTAGGCATATAGTTAAAATACCATGGTCACTAAAGCTCGTAAATTGATTGACTACGTGAGTCACCTCATCACTAGAGGAGGTAGTGACTAAAATGAAATAAATAGTGGATTCACTCATTTTGTCTCAAGGTTTTCCCTACATTGCCTGAGCTCACGTTATTAGCTATTACCATGTTTCTGGTATATAGCATCCTATTGAGGGCATTACCATATTCATTATGGACAAAGTGTAGAATTGGGTTACCCTGGAAATCTTTAAGACCACAGACACGATCTTCATTATGCTTAAAAATACCCGCCCATATGATATTAGGTACTCCATTTTTTACTGTTCAGATGAGTTTATCTATCTCACTATTCATCTCTTCATTCATCTATGGAGAAGTGTGGCTCAATGGTTAGAGGCGGCAGACCCGAAAGCTGAGATCGGCCCGGGACCAGGGTTCGATTCCCAACGCGGCTGGGTCTTGGGTCAAAATGTCCGCGGGCCTGATAATTCTCACCTCGGCGCCTACTCTAACCTTGGGTTCCACTCTGCAACTCTGGGCAATAGCTTGCTTAATCTTCACAACGGCCCCTTCAACGCCGGGGATGCCTGGTCTCACCTGGGGGGTGCCCAGAAGGGACCATCTCACAGGGAAAGCCAGGACGGGTTCCCCAGCGGTATACAGCGCCGGGACGCCCGCGGTGTGGGCAGCTGTGCGCTTTACAAGTATACAACATTTACATTTACATTTACATCTCAGCTACCACTAAGTGCATATATCCCCCAAATTCGTTATTATAATATTTAATTATAAGCCAGTCACCTTCGCTAGCAATCTCTACAAAAAGCAGATGGAAATGGGTATTTGGGCATTCAACCTTCCTTACTTTTATTGAAAGGATGTTAGGAATTAGGGTTAGAAGACGCCCCTACCCCTTTGCTCTGCCTGATAGTGATGGTGTTACCGCTGTCTTAAATGAGCGATGGCCATTCACAAAAATAGGATCCGTGGCCCAAGTTTCCTGTAGGCATATAATATCCTGAAATTGCCAAAGTTTGGGTCAATGTTCATTACCTTGCTTGGGGGCAATGCCAGCCACATTACAGGATGCTAAACTGATTGAGTGTTTATGTACCTCATTTGGGGTGTCGATAATTTTGAGGCTCTCTTGAGTAACGGGAGCTAGTCTAACTAACCTGTCCAATCCCTCGTCAGGGTAAGTACGACCTAGAGGTAGTCAGTCTCAGGCTTCCAGGTTTGTCAGGGCAGCATATCTGTTTTCCAAACTCAGCCCTGGAAAACTAGTAATACCCACTCTGTGGTTCCTTATTCAGCTTCACTTACCTGGCCACTTTGTTTTTCCATACAGTGCACAGTGATTATAAAAGAACTCCAGCGTTAGGGGAACGATCTGAGTACCCACTGGGTTTTTTTTTGTGTAGCTGGCTTAAAAGTGATCTTACCACATATGTATTATTAAAATGTATCACCACACAATCACCTGGTAACGTTTTACTAGATGTACCCAGCCATCCCACTCTCCTGGCCATAATAATTTGATTGGGCAAAGGCCCGCCACCCACCCCCAAGTCAATTAAGTGGCGTGAAAACCAGTGGAGGCATTTGTTCATTAGTTGGGTTGTCGTTTCGTACTGGTCCTCTAGCAGAGTTAGTGCATTTGCCAAAACCAATACAAGTGGGGAAGCCGCTGGTGGAAGGTGCAGGGCCTGGTAAAACTTTGTCCCCGCCTTGAGTCTTTCTACCTTCCAGGGATTGCCCCCCCCCCCCCACCCATCATGGAGACTGCAGAGCAATTTCTTATGATAGATGGGGGTTGAATTGGTTCTGTTGCCTTTTCAGGGGGTACATTGGCTTGAAAAGGCAGCATGTGTGGCCATGGGAGAGGTCCCGTTTCAATACAGTGGTTTAAAGGTAAAGCCAGACCCGGGTTATTATGGGGAGTAAGTAGGTTGGAGTCCACAGTTTGTTGGGCAGTCCTGGGGCACGAGGTCTCTGCGGAGCATAAGATGCCTATACTCCGGGCCTCAATACGAGATAGTCTCTCCTCGATCTGTATCAGTTTTAATAGGAGAGGGTCAAGTAAAGTAGTCACCATTTCTTCTAGGTTTTTCCACATAATATCAGTCAACCGAGGGAGCGGGTCAGGACCGGAGATTGGGGAGTAACGTTTTTAACTTCAGAGCCCCACCACCTCTTCTTCTCTTGACCGGCAGTTCATTGCTAGAGTCTAGGTGGGAACGAAGGTCAAGACCCCTAGTAGATGTTACCGGGGGCAGGTGCCACAGGAGAAGGTACTGGTTGGCTAGGTATTGGACAGTCCAGTGGGGCTATTAGAAGGAGCTGGATGGAAGCATTATCAACATCAATACCCCTTAAAGAGGTTAGCTTCTGGGAGGACAGAGGCTCCAATTATAAGGGCTGCTCTGTCAGTTCAATTTCATGTGTAAGGACACTCGCCACCCTCGTTAAAAATGCATCAAGGGTGGTTACTGACCCACTGCCCGCTTGCTCACTTTGTCCTATCCGCTTTACCATTTCACAGTGGGATACAACCATGAGTCACTTTTGGGTAAACATGTAATATTTAATATTAACGCAATACCTTAAGAAATTCCAGGATTCCAATTGTTAGACCTGACCTCTCAAGTTTGAACTGCCAGAGCAGAGAGCAGTGTGTCTGCTCGGGACCTGTCCCCAGAGGAACTGGCAGACAGGGAGACAGAGAGGGAGTTTAGATTAGAGATGGCTGAATTCAAAATGGAGGAAAAGAGACTGGCCATGGAGGCAGAGCAAACAAAATTGGCCATAAAGGAGAGAAAAATGAAGTTGGCTCTGTAACTGTGTCTTAGATTGCTGGACATCAAGGCCAGACAGGCAGAGTCCCGCAGTGATGATGGCATCATACCTACAGTACCCTCTAGGGCGATGACATTGACAAGCAGTTTGAAGCTTATGAGGTGGCTTTACAGATGCATAGGACACCTGAGGAGAATTAGGGGGCTAGCCTCCGGAAGCATATCCCTAGGGATGGGAGGGACGCCCTACTGGCATTAGACATGGGGGACAGGATAAGGTACCTCCCCAAAACCCTGAAGAAACACCTTGGAAGGAAATATGAGCTCACCCCTGAAAAGTACAGGTAAAGATTTAGTCCCGGGCTGTCATAGACCGGTAGAGGCCGGGATGGGCCAGGCCTCTTGGATTTAGAAAGGGATAGAGGAGAGTCCGGAAAAGGAAAAAGAACAAGACCCCTGCCACTCCTAGAGCAAGGAGAAAGGAGGTAGGCTATACACAAGGTAATAGGATGGGAAAACGAAAAACACCCATGCCTACTGCTAAAGCAAGACCACTAACTTCATCAATCACTAACTTTCTGACAACAACAATGGGGGCAATAACAAGTGAGATAGAGTTGGTGGAGAAGAGACTGGGGGAAAAACAACAAGCCCTCCAAAACAGTAATTTGTCCGTGATTGTCCATGAGCATGATGACAGAAAGGGAGGACACTGTTCCGGCTAGCTTGAGTGTAAGCAGAGTTGAAGTGAGTTCGGCCATTACTTAGGAAGAGGGAATTACTGACACGCTTGCTCCTCCACCGTGCAAAAAACCTAAGGCCTGCGGAAAAACCAAAAAAGAGACATTGCCCATGGCGACACGCAAGAAAACCATGGTCCTCCCACGAAAGATAGCTACAAAGGCCCATGCCCCGGCTGTGGCAGTGGACAGAATGAACACTGAGCCTCTGGGAGAAAACGTATCAACAACGCACCTAATAAATTCAGAGGAAGCCATAATTAAGTCAGAAATTGACCCCCTGGTAGGGGTCTTAAATAGTATTGATGTTTCTTTAAAATATTAATTGGATCTAACATTTCAAAGGCAACCTCTGCCCCAGGGGTCCTAACTAATCCGACTAACCCCTCCTTAAACACAAATTTGGTCACAAACTGGGCTCCTACACCCTTTCCCCCCCCTTGGATACCGATCCCTACGAGTGGTGACACCAATAATATCGTGACACCAATGCAGCCCCCAAATTCACAGTCAATTCAAGCAGATAAAGCATGCCCAGGTCCTCCCAAAGCCAATGCAGAAAATGGAGAGTTTAGTCACTATGGCAGGAATAGTAACTAATTTTTAGTTGATTCGAGGAAAAGCCATACGAGAACACTCCATCTACCCCCAGAAGCAACTCCTTGTGTTATTGTTTTTAAAAATGTTCCCTCCTTGCCTCATGGTAAAGAAGAAGATTGGAAACAACTTAAAAACAAAACGGTGCATTGGTTGGTAAAAACCTTGGATTGGGCCGGTTGTGATATATTGCATGATAACATCGATAATGCTGAACGTGTGTCCTGGTTAGGTTCACACACAAAAACGGAAGCAGGTGATTGTATTGTGGTGAACTTTAAGGATCGGAACTTGGTGCATTGGTTTATGGATAGGCTTGTTTGGAGTGAAAGTGCGGGTGGCTCTATTGAAGCCGTACCATTAGGATACTTTTACAAGCCACTGTTTAATACTGGCACTGTCCATGTGCCCTCACAGATTAATAGGCCTCCCCTGTTTTCTATCCCAACATTTAACTATTTTTATCCAGTATTGGGGTATCTTTCATAGATTCACATGCCTGAATCATTCCCCGTCGACGAGGCGGGAGTCCCACGGTAAATAAAAAAGCAGTGCAAAAGCACTTTGTAGTAGTAGTAGGCCCTAGGAATAGGCCTGAGGCCTAAATTATAGTAGCCTATCTACCTCATTATGTAAAAAAGACCAAAGTCTTTGCTCCAACCAATCAGCTCACAGCACCCTCTAGAACCTTCCCTGCAGAGCCAGCTCTCCTCAGATTTTCACCGCACGTCGTGGGTAAAGGGAGTCTCCCTGAGCTCTGCTCAGTTTTTTCTTCAGTTTTATTTCTTTTTGGATTACAAGCTCGTACTTCATTTCTCTGACCCAATTAAGGCGGTAATATGGCAGAATGGCAGTAAATAAGGTAATAGACTATGATTTATGTCTAACCTTTTCCTCAGTAACTCTCACGTTCTGAGAGATGAGGCCGCTTTGGGTCAGAGACTTTTACCGGCCACTTCTAAGGAGGATGAGGAGAGGTAGAAGGGAGAAGTCGCGCCAGGAGCCTACTGAGGGCGCGCATACAAACCTGCCACTTCTGAGGAGGATGAGGTCAGGTCGAAGGGAGAAGTCGCGCTACTGAGAGCGCGCATAAAAGCCATAAGATTCACCTTGAGTCTTTATAGGCACTTCTCACAGAGGATACAACTCCCTTTTTTCATCCCTGCACTACATCAGGGAAGCCCTCTTGACCGGACATTAGGAGTATATACCAAATATCTCCATGTCTAATATTTCTGCCTCACCAAAATGATCCTCATCTACGATGATCGTCGACGATGGCCTCTTCCTCGATGGTCGTCGACGATGGCCTCTTCTACGAGGGTTGTTGACGACCGCCTCATCTACGGTGGTCGTCGACGACAGCCTCGTCTACGACGGTCGTCGACGACGGCTTCGTCTACGACGGTCGTCGACGACGGGCCTCGTCTACGACGGTCGTCGACGACGGGCCTCGTCTATGACGGTCGTCGACGACGGGCCTCGTCTATGACGGTCGTCGACGACGGACCTCGTCTATGACGGTCGTCGACGACGGGCCTCGTCTACGACGGGCCTCGTCTACGAGGGTCGTCGACGACGGGCCTCGTCTACGACGGTCGTCGACGGCGGCCCTCGTCTACGGCGGGCCTCGTCTACGGCCCTCGTCTACGGCGGGCCTCGTCTACGACGGTCGTCGGCAACGGCCGCACATTGATTACGGCCTCATATCTGACTGCTGTTTTTTCATAGTGTTATCTACAATGGCAATGCCTAGCTACGGCGGACGTCTATGGCAGCTTTATCAAGATAGCTTCATATACATATGGCTTCATTTGTGCATGGTCTATACTACACATGGCTCCATCTATGCATGGTATCATCTATGGCTGACCATCATTCAATTGCCTCATCTATGAGTGCCTCATCTACGGAGGATATCGCCTATTTTAACCTCATCTATGATGGCATTGCTATGACTGTCTTCTATGACAGCATCATTCACTAACAATGGCCACGTTTGCCAATGGCCACGTTTACCACCAATGGCCTCGTCTATCAATGGCTTCCTCTGTAAAGGGCTTGCTCGTATAATGGCCTTTTATGCCAATGGCCTTGTCTTACAATGGTCTCGTCTACCAATGACCTAGTCTATCAATGGCTCTGTCTATCAATGGTTTTATCTACCAATGGCCTCATCTCCTGATGATCTCATCTACCAATGACCGCATCTACCGATTGCCTCATCTACGAAGGGCAAATGGCCCCATTTGTTACCCTCATCTACGGATGCCCTCACTTATGAATGCCTCATCTTCAATGGCATTGTATGTAGCTGTCGTCTGACAGCCTCGTTTGGAAGGGTTGCTCATGACGGTCATCTATGACGTCGTGCTAGTCTGCAATTACCCCACTTACATGACCATGTCTACGGCAAAATCTATCATGAGATTGGCTGAGATGGCTTCAGCGGTCAGAGCATCGTATATATTTTTTAACGTAGTGGGCAACAGCTAGATTTTTACTGCCAACTACAGGCAAACAGAATATGTCCTTCATTGTTTCGAGGAGGTATGCATCACGAGAGTGGTACATATAATAGACTAAGTCTATTCCAGCAGTTTTTCTGCGCATAGATTAGAAATAATGTGTTCCTACTAGCAGCCCATCCAATCTGATAGGCCACCGTTACCAGATTCTGTAACTTCACAGACTGCTCATTAGCAATCTAAAATCCTGCAATACCTATTTCCACACCGCCTTACAAAGAAGAATGTCGTCTGAACCTTATTAAAAAAAAAAAAAAAAAAAAAAAAAAATATAACAATAATTTCTCTACTTTGGCAGTGGCCTCTAGTAGAGCTGACAATCTTTTATCCTTGATCGGTTTCTATGATCGTCCAATGTGGTTGGACATAGCGAATTTCAATGACCTCATTCCTGAGGACCGAAAGCGGGATGCAGGAAAGATTCTGTTGGAAGGTGCATGCCAGGAATGGCTTAAAGCCGCTACCTTCAGCCCTGAGCGAAGTTTCTAGGCATGGCCTATGATGAAGAGTTGTCGGTTTGCTAAACATTTGAATGATGCCCCCTTAGTTATAAAACCGGGCACTGATAATGCACGATCATTAAGCACCCTTTAATAGGGGCGCGGATCTTTCAGAGATGCGTAATAATGGGGTTTTCATCAAGAGGAAGATACCAAAACCAAACGGATGAACAGTATCAATCTCAGTACAGCCTTGCAGCCAGGCATCTTTCCGTAGATAGTCTGTCTACTTTCTCCTGTCACGAACGAGATTTTAGTATCCAAACTGAGACACTAACAGGAGGCCATGATCACCACAAGGTTCCAATCATTTTATCCTTTTCTCGCGTGGTCCCGAAGGTTTCAGGTTTTTGTTTTCCAAGCAACAAGGAACTATGTCGGACCAATGTGTTCTAAACCTAGTAACCAATGGCCATTCCATGGAATTCATCAGTCAGCCATATACTACTAGGCCCAGGGGTCCCCCCCATCCTCGTTTTCACAACAATTATGTTATTTCACCAAAAGATATTTTATGGCTTCTCTGGATGGAGAGGGTGCGAATTTCCACATACTTGTCCACCCCAAACAGCACGAATATTTTCGCTTTCACACGGCTGACGCCCATTATAGGTGCGTAGTGCTCCCGTTTGGGCTGAGATCGTCACCAAGAGCCTTTCACGAAGTACTTGGTACTAGTGGCAGCAACATTGAGATCTTGAGGAATGCAGGTGTTCCCCTGTCTAGACGATTGGCTGCTTAAAGGTCCTTCTGAACACGAAATCAGGATTGCCACAGTAGATGTACCCATCTCATTTTTTCTCTGGGGCTGATTCTCAACGACAGCATATTGCAGTTAGGCCCTCTCCAAGTAAATGTATTTTCTCGGAGCAGGTTTAGACACAATCCGCAACAAAGCATTCTTGTCACACGCCCTCCAGTTGTGTTTTCAAAAATGGGCAAGGTTAACTTCATAAGGTCAGTTTCAGTTCAAATGTTTGTTTCGTTCCTGAAGATGTGCTCTTCAGTGATACATCTCGTACAATTAGCATGGCTCAAAATGACACCTTTTCAGATAGAACTACAGTTTCAAGATCAATAACCAATGGGTTCGTTCGACGATACCATCAAGGTTACGCCGTGCATGTTCAATCCTGTACATTGCTGGTCGCAGACAGGAAATATTGCCCAGGGTCGCACGTTCCTGCAAACCATTCCAGGGTTTGTTTTAACGCTTGATGCCTCCATGGAAGGATGGGGAGGTCATCAGCAGGATTTGCAGAATTCAAGGAACATAGTCTCAAAGACAACGACAACAGCAGATCAACAGGCTTGAGCTCCACAACGCTGTTCTGTCCTCCCAAGCATTTCGCTTGAGGATTGAGGGTTTGTCTGTGCCAGTACAGACCGCAAACACCATCCGCATGTCTTATATCAATACACAAGGAGAAACTAAATCTGCTATACTCTCGCAAGAGATTCAGGAATTGTGTGAAGGAGTTGCATTGCACAAGATGTCTTGAGAGCCGAACACGTCAGGGCTCTCCACAATGCTCTGAGCATGTCTCAGTCGGACTGTCACGAGTGGACGCCGGGAAAGGGACAGGTAACCCAGTTTTTTCCAAGTTTGGGTTAATCTGGCACGGGATCCCTTTGCATTCAGAGAGAACAAGGACGGCCGATATTATGCCAGCAGGCTTCCTTAACAGGAATCAAGAGGGAATGCCCTGTCCATGCTAGGGTCAGGGGTTTATGCGTATGAGTTTTCCCCCAATACCATTGGTTCCGAAGGTGTTCTGCAAGATGAAGCTGCAAGGTTACCATCTGATTCAGATTGCACCCCGTTGGCCAATTTTGGTTCTCGGAACGTCTGCTATTGTTTATATATAGACTAGCCCATTCGGCTGTGGCTTGGGCCTACGATATTGGCAGGGGACGGAGATCAAGTGGTTCGTCCGGATCCACAGTCATTACTATTGCACGCACAGTTTATCATTTATTTGAGTTCAAGGGCATCAACGTTTCAAAGAACTGTTGTGAAATGTTGGCAAATTCTCGTGCCCGAGGCACAATCAAGGCTTCTCGTCTCAAATGGAAGCGATTTTGCGGTTAGTGTGAGGTGATAGCCATTCACTCAATTACAGTTACTGCAGAACAAGTTCTCCATTATCTGCTCTTCTAGCCAAGTCTGGGCTTAGTTTTTCTTCAACAAACAAAATGTGTCTTGCTGCTCTTTCCAGAATTAGGGAAAGTTAAAAAATTTCTTTTTTCTGCTCTTCGGCGCTTGTCAGACAGTTTATGAAAGGGCTTTTCCGAGCCTTTCTCTCCAGTGCGAGCGCCCTCCCAGGGTGAGCACTCTGCATTGCTAGTGCAGCTGATGCAGTGTACATTTGAGCTGATCCATAAACCAGCTCTCAGATTCCTCACCTGGAAGGTTGCTCTTTTACTGGCTTTTACTTTGGAAAAAAGGGTTCGTGAAATCTAAGCTTTCACTAGAAGGAACACCTCACTTTTACATTTTCCTCGGAACTATGTCACCCTTTGGTCGAATCCTGGGTTCATTTCTAGGGTACCGACACAATTTCACTCTAACGAACCGGTAAGATTAAGGACATGCATGTTTTCTTTCCAAATCCTTCAACCCCAGCGGACAGAACATTGCATTCTTTAGACATCAAAAGATGCTTAATCTTCTACTCCAGAGAACCAAGACTTTTAGAAAATCAGATCATCTGTTTGCGACTTATGGCCGGATTACATTGGTTATAGTGGTCACTTAAGCTACGTTTTCTAGCTGGATAGCCTCTGCCATCCAGTTCTGTCACATTAAGGCTAACCGACCATTGACAAGGTCTGTTCGATCTCATTCCACAAGAGCTGTGGCAGCGTCTGCAGCTTTGTTTGCAGGTGTGACGCTTGAAAACATTTGCCGTGCTGCGACATGGAAGAATGTCCACACGTTTACAATACATTACTGCCTACAATCAGCAAAGCAGAATGATGCGGCAGTGGGCCAAACCGTTTTTTACGCCACATGTTTCCATACATTCAGGTTCTAATGTTGGCTTATTTCTGAAAAAGTACATACAATTCAAGTTGTTGTTTATGATATACAGACATATGTTATCATATACTGAGTTTCCATGATACTAAGGTTCCGTTCCTGTAGGAAATTGCATGATTTCTATGTTGGTTCGGAAGATGACTTGTTAATAGGTCAATCTCTAGGCGATTGTTGGTTGTTAACGGTACATTCATGGGGGTGCACTACAATAAGTCTCCCACCATCCGCAACCGACTTTGCCAGGTTTACTGCTTGCTATTCTGATTCAGGCATGTGAATCTATGAACGATACCCCAATACTGGATAAGAAAACAAGTTACTTACCTGTAACTTCAGTTATCCAGTATTGGTATCTTTCATAGATTCACATGCAACCCACCCTCCTCCCCGGAGAGTCAGTTCTCTAAGTTTGGGATACTTGTTCCCACTTGTGCTACGAAAATCTGAGGAGAGCTGGCTCTGCAGGGAAGGTTCTAGAGGGTGCTGTGAGCTGATTGGTTGGAGCAAAGACTTTGGTCTTTTTGACATAATGAGGTAGATAGGCTACTATAATTTAGGCCTCAGGCCTATTCCTAGGGCCTACTACTACTACAAAGTGCTTTTGCACTGCTTTTTTATTTACCGTGGGACTCCCGCCTCGTCGACGGGGAATGATTCAGGCATGTGAATCTATGAAAGATACCAATACTGGATAACTGAAGTTACAGGTAAGTAACTTGTTTTCTTCTCCCCTAGACCAGGTGGAATGACTGAATTATCAGCCCCGGTTGAAGACTGGAGCTGATTTTTTATCTCTGATGCACGTAGCCGCATTAACAGATGGAGCTGGTTATCATGCATCAATAGTAAACCCAAGGGCCTCGTCCAATATTAGTACCCATGAGAATGCCATGGCGTTATATTGTCAGCGCGTTCTGACATATCACTGGCTAAAGTGCAGGATCTCAGCACGTCACTAGAAAAGTTGATGGAAGTGATTGATGTCCCGCTATTTGTTGTATAGACAATGACCACCATCGCCAGCCAAGTGTTATCGTAAACTGTAGTTTATACTGGAATATAGCAGGACTGCAAAGTAAACTAGACATTAAAGAATGGTTAGATTTTGTTATGACATATAATATAGTTTGCTTACAGGAAACCTGGTGTTATGATGCAGCTTATATAGATGGTTTTTATTCCATACACACACCAGCCAGAGCTCCCATAGGTGGACATAACAAAGGAGGACTATTAACTTTAATTTCAACTACACTAAATGGCAGTATAACAGAAATGAAGTTGGAGTCTCCACATTTTCAGATGGTCAACATTCTGTTTAAAAAACACCTGAAGTTTGTGGTCGTCAATTTTTATCATAATAATTTTAAAAATACAAATATTACTATTGCGCAGGAACTGGAAACTGCATTAACAAAGCATGTAGAGGAAATAAAAACTGATTTTGTAGCACTATGGGGGTGATTTTAATTTTAAATTATGCTCTCTGTCCAAATCTGGGGCCTGTCACCTGCTTGCCCAAGGAAATGGGGGGGGCTATCATTTCGAACACAGTCCATGTGGGAATATTTTCAATTCTCTGTTGGTGAAATTTTCACTATTTTTAACATTAGATTGTATAGACTTGACAAAAAATAATGTGGTAACATACATTAGTAAAGACCAAGGCACTCTGATTGATTTTATTATTTTTTTCGATCACTTCAATTCACATATAGCTACTTTTAAGATACCAAAAGTATATTTTAGTGATCACTATCCACTAATATTGAATTTGACGGTCCCAACCGATGAGCCAACTATGCCAGAAAGAGTATCACCTCTGTCCTATACTAACAATAAGGGGATAATAAGGAAATGGTCCACCAATAACCCAGACCTTGTTTTAGAAGAGATAATAAAGCGCAACCTTGAGCAAGTTCTGGAGAGCATGGAAGTAAAATTAAATATCCCAGTCATGATTGAATCATACAAGGCAATAAATTAGACGATTAGAGAACTTTTAACAAAGAGTCAGCATGAAGGGAGTGCTCTGGAGCACCGTACGATGGAGATCAGGAAAGATGCCTGGGGTAAACCGCATGAGGCGTCACAGAGCAAAGACTCCAGACTCTTCTGGCAGACAATAAATGAGGAATATTTCCGTGACACACAAAATAGTATTTCTGGTGTAACTATTATGCCGGAAACGTGGGTGAAACATTTTACTGACCTTTATGGTAACAGTACCGAATCATCTAGTGGCTTTGACACTGAATATGAGGCATCTCCCCTGAAACCGCCGACCCTAGGCGAGGTAGATAGGGCACTTTGTCAGACTGTAAAGAACAAGTCTCCCGGGCCTGATGGGGTACCTGCGGATTTATTTTTAGCAGATACAACCTTGTGGCTACCAGTGTTAAATATATTAGGCTGCTATGCGGCTTTGGGTCCACCAGATTCCTGGAGATTGGTAATAAAAGTGCCCATATATAAAAAGGGAGACAGATCAGACCCTAAATGCTATCGACCAATCTCCCTAATTGATTGTTCTTGCAAAATAATGGGTCGAATATTATTGGAGAGATTGGAGGTCTGGATGGTAGAAAAAGGGACATTTTCTAATATTCAGTATGGATTTAGAAAGGGTCTGGGCACTGTTGAACAGTGCCTCAATCTGCACATGGTCATCGGCAAATACACCATGGCGAAGCCAGGGACCATTTACCTTGGGTTGATGGACCTGACCTCTGCTTTGACTGGGTGCAGAGAGGGAGACTCTGGCAGAAAATGTTGCTCATGGGCATTGATCCATCCATCGTCCATTACCTAGCAGCAATGCACCACGGAGTCACAGGGAGAGTACGTTATGGAGCAGCTGGTGAGTTGTCGCCTCCAATAAAGATGGATTGTGGGGTCCGCCAGGGATGCGTACTTGCTCTATTTTTATTCTGCTTCAATATAAATGATTTAGAAAGTAAGATTAGAACTGGTAATATAGATGCACCAACAGTAGGCAACAGGTCTTTACCAACCCTATTATACGCAGATGACTGTGTTTTAATGTCGAGGACTGGGGTGGGATTATAAAGGCTTTTAACTGGTTTTAATGATTTTATGAGTGACCTTGGCCTAAAAACCAATGTTGCAAAATCACATGTAGTGGTAATAGGTAAATCCCCAACAATAAAAAACTTTTTATATAAATAATGAAATATTGTTTCGGGCACCAACTTTTTCTTATTTAGGTATACTTTTTAATGAAAAGAATTAATGGACACACCTATTGGATGTAAAGATTGGAAGCTTTAATAAAAACGTAGAGACCATCTTCAGATTTACAAAAAAATTAGACTCCTGTCAAATTAAAGCCATAGAAGACATCTACAAAGCACGGACATGTGCCATCGCTTTGTATGGAGCAGGAGTCTGGGGCTTCAGCAATATCTTGGGGCCTCAGAGAGAGGAAAATATGATGTTAAAACGCACACTGACATTACCTAAAAGCACTCCTGTCACTATGTGCCACAACAAATTAGGTGTAACACCGCTGAATTTTCATACACAACTAGCTCCCCTGAAGCTCTGGCATAACATATGGACCAAGGAGGAACCAATCCTGAATCGTGATATCATTTTAGGTTGCTTGAAATTAGATTTTGTAAAAAAGATCCCCTGTTTATCTTATATTTACGAACAATTAGGGGAGCAGGGTCTGGAGGATTGTTTCAGCCCTCCGGGTGACATTTTTGCAATCCCAAAAAATAATTTGGAAAGGGATTTTCTACTTTATTTGAAGCACGCAAGAGATGGTAAAGAGATGCCAAAGAAAAGGGTTGTAGAGCACTCATTAGTAGTCAGCTCCCCAAAAATTGAACCATACCTCTCTTTCTATTTCAATCAGGCTAAAATCTTTTATTTGATCAGATTCAGGATGGGCATTGCTCATTTACTGGTGTTGTACCCACGTGATGCATACTGCGACACTAACTTAGAAATGTGCCCATGTGATTATTTTTCTGCACAGAGCACTTTACATTTTATGATTTTTTTGTAAATTATATTCTGGCCTGCGAGGTACTTTTTTAAAACAATTACTAAGATTCTTAAATATTAGAAAGTGCCAATCTGCGGTATGTCACTTACTTCTTTTAAACAATTAATTTATTTGCCTAATGATTTGTAGGTATATCTCCTCTGCAGTTTGGCTCCGTAAAATTGTTAAAAAATGATTCCTGTGTTTTTATTTTGTCAAAGATGAATTTTATTGTGTATACTTATGTAATTCGAATGTTTTTATTGCTCTTTTGTGGCTAAATTAGCTGAATATAGATTTTTGACTAACTGACACGTCCATTAATTTCTATGGACCAAACGTGCTTAATCTTTTAAAAGTTATATTTTTACTTGTGTATGTTGGTTTTTTGTCATTCTGGTCTTGTTTTATTCAGATAAACATGGCTATTTAAACTGTTGTGAACTCCTGTTGTGTTTTCACTTGTGTTTGCTTTGTTCGCCCTAAGTTGGCAGGGTATGCCCAGACGTGGTTTCCCATGTTCACTTTGCCACCGGATTCAAGCTAGCCTGGCTGATGAGGGGTGTTACCCCGAAACTGGTCTCAGGATGCTTGCTTCCGGTCCAGGGAAGACCTGATTTGGCAGTTCGGGCTGGACTATTCCCATGAGGAACAGGGTCAAAACTCATTTAAATATGGCTGGGTCTGAACTGGGGTGACAAGGTGAGTTACAGAACGATGATGGATTGAACCCAGATCTAATAGTGACATGGGGTGAGTGTCTGAAAAGTTTCAGCGCTCTGTCCATCATTTCCTTGTGTTTACTTTGTATAAGTACTTTACACATTGCCTCTGAGATAAGCCTGACTGCTTGTGCAAGCTATCAAGGGGGTGAGCCGGTGTTATCTGAGCTGTGTGACTCCCTTACCCTGACTATAGTGAGTTTCCCTACTTGGACAGGGTGCAAACCACTGCTAACTACACACCCCATTTCTAACACTCACTCCCTGTTTTGTACAGTGTGGGAGAGGTGTGATGAATGCTTTAAAGACTGCTGACACGATAATCCTGCCATTTACTCTCTTTTGTTCAGACTATTTTTGGTACGAGTGCATCCATTTTTCAGAAGAGCATATATTTGTCATCCCCGCTCCTTTCACACAGGTGACTATCTCACCTGTTAGAGTTAACCACATTTTGTAGTATTATTTTTTTACTATGAGCCTTATTGTTAGAGAGAGTATTTATGAAAGAAAAGAAAGCAAACTAAAGATGTGTAACAACTGGTTAGTGACTTGCTTTTTAAGAAGAAAGCCTTTCTGCGATCTCTCTAAGGCTTAAGTGGCAACTTCTCTACCCTATCCACTTATTATTAAATATTTTGCCTTGAATATCACACGCCGTCACCTTCACCCACAGGTCATTCGTTGATTATATATTTGGAGGGCCTCCTTGTTTTCATTGGCTGCTGGTACATATCTATCTTCTCTGCACAGTAGGAAAACATGATATATATTATTTGGGCCATCATCAACAAGTGAACTGGCATTTTTCCCTAACTTGAATTTATTGTAGGTCCTTCAAAACTGGGGGGGGGGGGTCTCATAAAGGTGCGTGGCCAATGTAATTAAGGGCGGGACATAAAACACCTAAGCAAAAAATCTGTGCTTAGTATAGTGTGCTACCCGACTTGTATTTTGCTGTTTCTGTCATTGCATCCAGATATATTATACAACAAGTAACATCATACCTATAACAAGTCAGGACTATTGGCTTTGACAGTGGTTGTTATTTGCATAAGATAATAATATTGGAAAAGCTTCCACTTACAGCCCTGATGACACCAGGACAATGTTGCTGCTCCTGAGTTACAAAAAAAGGGAAATCAAGAGAGAAAACGACTCTCTTTAAAGGTTTCCCTTCCTCTACAACGCTCATCTGGCATGACATCATGTTCTAACTTCTCCACTAGTGAAAAGTGAGCAGTGTGAGCACAGGCACACCCATGTGCCTGCTGTCAATGTAGTCCGGAAAAAAACGGACCGCCTCTCCCCCGGCACAAAACAGAGCCCGATAGACATGTTTCGAGACCCGGCCCACTTAAAGCCCTGCGTAGCGCCTATTTCTTTTGTTTAACAGTTTCAATCTATTCTGTACAGGTGCCACGCCAACAGGGGAGTCGGAGACTACACTACAGCCGGAGCCATTGATTGAAACTTGAAGAAGTTGTGGTGGCAACTCACTTTAAGTGAACGATCTGTAAAGAATCTAAGCGGAGTGGTGCTGAAAAGACCAACAGATCAGCTCTAGCGTTCTCAGGATGGGTGTTGACTGTTCCGTCAACACACCGGTTACACCTGGATCGCCCGTAAGCTATTCCAACCTGTGTAATCAATAAACTGGCGACATATGTTATCCACGAAGAATGCAACTGTAATTTATTGTGTTGTTATTATACATTTTCAAGGCTCCTCACACCCTCAAAGGGCTAGGGTTAGCAATGCTATTATTTATGTGTGCGCTATTGCATCACAGATTCATCAAGATCCAGATGTGAGTGCTGCTCTATGGCGGTTTCCCAGTCAAGCGAGAGATTACCAACCTAAGAGTTGGGCCTTACTTGGTTTTGACTATTCATAATGTTTTCAGTGGACTTCGGTACACAATGTAGTGTCTGACTGGGCACATATGTGGTACTTGAGATTATTGCACTCATTTGTGTCCCTGAAGGAATGCATTGCATATTCAATAGTGATGCCTGTCTGTTAAGTTGGGTGTGAATCTGAGCGCGCACACACACACACACACACACACACACACACACAGTATGTACACACTGACGTGAACACTCACACACAAAGCACATGTCTGAAATCAGACTGAGTTGGCCGTTCTTGTCTTGTTCTGGTGTGGATCTGTCTTTTATTGTAGGCTTATTTATGACCTTAAATAACCGAGCCTTTACCAAGAGAATCTAATTAAAGCTGTTGTCGAGCTGGACGCTTCTGGTTTTGATCTCTTGTGGTGAGGCAGGAATCCTGCCTTGCCGCCTCCCTGCAAACCCTGATCCTTTGGATGAACTCACCAGCTCCCTGTGCTGCGAGGGAGCATTGCCTAGACTGGCTAGGCCCGACTGCCTCCATATAGATACCAGATGTAACACCCTTCGTACTCAGCAAAATTTACTTTGCGCATTTTCCACATTTACTTCCACTTCAAACAATGTGTGCTCTGACCCTCCACATTTGAGGGCATGAGGTGCTCTTTTCTGGAGGTCATGTAATGTTGTTCTACATTCAAGGGTTGTATGGTTCTGGTCTGTAAATCGTGTGGATGTCATAATTCAAAAGGTGGGGTTGGTCTTTTCCGTAAGTCATGTGTTCTAGTCCAACATTCAAATGCAGCTTTGGTTCTTTACTATCAGGCATCTTATAGTGGAGGGCCGTCCGGTTCCTTGCCTCAGTCGTGTGATTGCATGCTGTATTTGAGAGCTGGAGTGTTTCTCACCTCTAAATCTTGCCATCCTGTGCTGCGTTCAAGGGCTGCAGGGGTTTTCTTCTGCAAATCGTTGGTTCTTGTCCTACATTTGAGATTAGCAGTACCTGTCATGTGTAGCTTTTGTTTCATGTAAATCATGTGACTGCATCCTGCTGTTGAGGTCATGGTGGTTCTCTTCTCTTTAGCGTGTAATTTTGCCTGGAGTATTTCTCTTTTGTATGTTCTGTAATTTCATCCTACATTGAAGGGCAGCAGTGGTTCTTTTCTGCAAGACCTAGCATTTTGCCTTGCATTGTAAGGTGGCAGGGGTTCTCTTTTATAAGATGTAATATATTGCCCTACAGTCAGAGGTCCTCGTCGTTAAGTCATGTGATCTCATCCTACAATTGAGGGCCACTGCTGAGGGCTATACTTGATGTTAACGGCCCTGATCCCACATTAACTTCAGCCCCTGGGAGGTGTTTTAGCCCACAGCGACCTCACTCAGCTCAAGTTCGTCCCCGGTTGTAATCAGTGCTGCTGCTCTCCCACCATTCTATATCGGAGTTAGACAAACTTCTTAAGGGAATGGTGGAATTGCCTAGGTCCGAAAAGAAGGACTTAGGGATGACAATCATCAGCGTCATGGACAGGTAAGTAGCACATTCACTTTGTAGGTTTCATCATTTTAATCAACACTTAGTCAATTCACCCCACCTATTCAGAACCCTTCAGAAATGGCTAGATGAAAAGTATTATTATTATAAAATGCAGATAAGTATAATAGAGAAAAGACACCCACACATTTGAAGGAAGAGGCCTGAAGATTGATGTCCTTCATTTTGGAAGAAAGCAAACACAAGGAGATGGACGGAGCACTGAACCTTTTCAGACACTTACCCCCAGTCACAGATCTGGGTTGAATCCACCATCATTCTTTAGCTCACTTCACGACCCAAGTTCAGACACAGTTATATGCAAATCAGTCTTGACCCTGTGCCTCATGGGAAAGAGTCCAGCCCAAACTGCCAAGCCATGTCTTCCCTGGACTGGAAACAAGCATCCTGGGACTGGTTTCTGGGTAACGCCCTTCATCAGCCAGGCTAGCTTGAATCCAGTGGCAAAGTGAGGAAGGGGCTGCATGAATGTAGACCAGTGAAAGGGTACACAGCGTCTTCACCTATTGGTAATGGACATCACTGCTTTGAACTGCAAGGCTTACACATGCGGCCATGCTCTACCCACAAGGGATCAGAACTGTAGGTGTTGTGCACTGAGGCGTGCCACATTCACAGGCCTCTCAATGGACTTAGTCACATAGGGTGCAGTCTTATAAAATACCACACATTCCTTCTAGTGCCAGCTTGTAATCATGTGAACTGCTCCAGATCACCCGGTGCTGCCCTCTCACCACTGCACAGAAAGTGCCATCTCTGCTGAGATTACCTCTCAATTGCTTCTGTCTTCCTCAGTTGTAAAATCCTATGTGTGGTAAACCAATGTATACTCTGGAGCAGGGGTTAGAATAAGACATTGTCCACTGGGTCACGATGGCAGTTTTCTCTGTCTTTAGCAGCCATGCGATTGGCATTATGTAAAATATCTACCTATGAGAGCCTGTATTCAGTGGCATGTGCCTAGCGAACGTGGAAATCCTTCTTTGCTCTTGTTTGACCAAAAGTACTTTGGTTGTTGCGGTTCCTAGCACTGTTTCTCCAGTATTGGGTGTCTTTCATAGATTCACATGCTTGAATATTCCCCGTCGTTGGAGTGGGAGTCCCACGGTAAATAAAATAGCAATAACATACTAATACTATGTATATGTAAAACATAACACATGAAATGCACATTAGAAAAACGGCAGTAAATGCCTAGACATAATTCCACATAGGAATACATGAAGAGAGAAAAAAACACTTGTAGTCTATTCCTGTCATTATGTTGGTCCAAACTGTAGTCAATCAGGCGCCAGCAGCCCTCTAGAACCTTCTCCTCAGAGCTCAGTACCTCAGATTTTCTACCGCACGTGGTGTGAAAAGGAGTCTCCCTGAGCTCTGCTCAGTTTTCTCTACTTCTTCAGGTTTTCCCTGTGTTTTCAGCATGTCTTCAAGTAAGAAGTCTCTTTTTAGACCTTGCTCTTCTTGTGGAAAGCTACGCTTTTATTCAGAAGATCCTCACAGTAAGTATATTTACTGTCTTTACCCCAACCATGATGTGGGTAAATGTAAGTTCTGTAGAACTTTTTCTACAAAGACTCTAAAGGACAAGGAAGGCCGTCTCCTACTGTGGCTTCAGAGACTTAAGGACAAGGATAATGTACTTTCTCATGCCGAAAGTCTCATTTCTGGTCGTTCCCAAGCAGCTTCTAAACGTAGTAGTGTGCAGGAGTTGCCCTCTCCATTCCTTAAGAAGAAGACGTCTCTCTCTATGGCCCCTGCGGTGTCTTCACCTCTACCTACTACTTCTACGCCCACGAGACCTGGTTCTCAGGCGTCTGCTGCATCTTTTACTCATGTTTCTGTGAAAAACATGTTTCATCGTCGACGGGAGCGTCGACGGTTGACCCGACGACGAGATCTGCCGTCTCCGGCGACAGTGACAATGACGTCTGCTTCAGGATCGTCGACGACTGTTTCGCCGACGTCATCGTCGTCGACAAAGGTAACCCTTAGTTTCAAGACTGTGCCGTCTGTCATTCCGATTGCTTCGTCGTCGTCGAAGAAAACTCCACCGTCGGCGACCAAATCATCGTCGACGATGAGTGTTAAGAAACCAGCTTCGTCAACGGCCTCGTCGATGAGCACTCCGTCGACGACCGCCCCGTCTACGACCACTCCGTCGACGACCACTCCGTCGACGAAGAAGAAGTCATCTTCGTCGTCGACACGACGGAACCGTCGACGACGGATTCTTCCAGTGTGCTTCCATCAACTCCATCGACGTCGTCAGCTCCATCGACGACTTCTTCCGCGTTTGCTGCCACTGTCGTCCACTGGGTCTGCCACTGTCGACCCACTTCACCTGCGCCGCAAAGTGCCTATTGAGCAGATTTCTATCACCAGTGATCCACAGCCTCCCTCGCCCTTGTTTGCCACGGACTCGGAGCAGGACTCAGCGGAAGATGTACACAAGTCTTTTAGAGCGGCACGTAGTCCATCTGATTTGGTCATCAAGTGCCAGGATTATAGCAATGATGATGAGGACCAATATTTCCAACAGGAGGAAACGCCTGTTCAAGTTCCTACTGGGACTGTGCCTTTGTCGCTCATCTCTAATCTCCAGCATATGTTGGACGACTATAATAGGCGTTTCCCGCCATCTCCACAGGTGCCTGCGGTTCCTTCTGTCCTGAAGCCTGTTGCAGTACATGCTTCGGCTCCTCTGTCGCCTCTGCCAACTTCTGCTCCTCAAATACAAACGTCAGTTCGGATACACTCGACTATGTATGCCGACGACGAAGATGAGATTCCTCCAGACCGCGAAGATGGTGAGGTTCGAGATGATGATGAGGATATGGCGTAGTGGGATGACTATCAAGTTCAGACACCGCCCCCCCTCTCCGGTAACGCCAGGAGATTCTCCTCCTGTGGACATTGCGAGTTTCCATCAGCTGATGGATAGGGCGGCTCAACGCTTTAAGTTACCAAGAGTCCAGAGGGAGGAGGATTGCTTCCTCCATGATTTTAAAAATCAACCATTCTAACAAGTCCATACTGTTCCCATTATTGACTTTATCTGGACTGAAGGGGTGAAGTTGATGCAGACCCCAAATTCACTACCGGCACAGATGCCCCGATTGGAAAAGAAATATAAGGCGCCTGTTGGCACTCCAGCGTGCCTCATTGGACAGCTGAAACCGGATTCGGTGGTTACGCAGGCAGCTAAGCGCCGTTCTCGGAACCCTGCGTCTGCTGTTACTGCCCCATCAGACCGCGAAGGTCGTCGCCTGGATGCTATAGGCCACAAGTTTTCCACAATGGCCTCCACCACAGTGAGAGCGGCCAATGCTTTGGCTATTTTGGAGCGATACGACCGCCAGATGTGGGCAGACATGTCTGCTTTTGTGGCTTTGGTTCCAGACGCTTCAAAGGCGGAAGCCTTGCAACTTCTCCAAGAAGGAGAGAGAACATCGGAGGAGATTATTGACTGATCCGTTGATATTGCCTGTACTGGTTACCGGCAGCTCGCTGGAGCGGCTGTTCTACGCAGGCAAGGTTGGTTGCGCTGCACATCCTTTCGCCAAGAGGTGCATGGGAAGATCCTGGATATGCCATATGACGGCGAGTCACTTTTTGGAGCACATGTTGATGAGACATCACAATCCATCAAAAAAGACACTGACACTGCTCGCTCTTTAGGAAACTTACAATTTCGGAAACAGCCCTTTCGGGGTGCACGCGGACGCGGTACCTCTTCTACTTTTTGAGGAGGAAGCAATCAATATCGCTCCTACAACCAGTGCAACCAACGCTACTCCAATAACCAGCAACAGTCTTCCCGTCAGCAGTCTTCTAAGACCTATAGGGGGAAATCTTCTTACAGAGGATCTGCTCCCAAGATACAAGTGACTTGGCTTTACCCTAAAGAGTTGGAGGTCGAATCTCCCTGTTCTGTTCTCAATGGTCCTCCATCACTTTGGACCGTTGGGTTCTGGACATTGTAGAGAAGGGCCATGCTTTAGAGTTCATCAAACTTCCTCCTCCCACTCCACCTTTCGGCCCACCACCAGCCCACATCAAGGAACTCTTCCATCAAGTTCGACTTATGATACAGAAGGGTGCCGTCGAAGTGGTGCCCAAGTCTCAAAGGGGGTAGGGATGTTATTCCCGTTTTTTCCTCATCATCAAGAAGACAGGGGATTGGCGGCCGATATTGGACTTGCGAGCACTTAACAAGTATCTCAAGTGCCAATCCTTCCGCATGCTAACGCTGGTGGAGATCTTACGCTTACTCTCAATGGGAGATTTCATGGCAACCATAGACCTCCAGGACGCTTACTTCCATGTCCCTATTCTTCCGCGACATCGGAAGTACTTGCGTTTCCGCGTGGGATGGAGGGACTTCCAGTTCAGAGTACTACCTTTCGGCCTACGCTCAGCCCCTCGCGTCTTTACGAAGGTGTTAGCTCCTGTGGTAGCTTATCTGCGTCTTCAGGGTGTCCAAATGTTTCCATACCTGGACGACTGTCTCCTAAAATCACAGTCTCGCACGCAGCTGCTTCAGGAAACACGCCTTTGTCAGGAGGTATTTCACTCCCTCGGACTTTCCATCAACACCGCAAAGTCCCAATTACATCCAGCTCTCTGCAAGAATTTTCTAGGGGCCACGTTGGATACAACGCTTGCAGAAGCATTTGTGTCTGAGGAGCGTCAACAAAAGATTCTTCAATTAGTGTCTCTTCTACGGACAAAACAGTCCGTTTCAGTCCTACCCTTAAAGTCATTTCTAGGGATGGCGTCATCGTGCATTGCACTGATCCCAAATTGCAGACTACGGACACGCCCCATTCAAGAAGAATTGGATGGACAGTGGCGTCAGGTTACCCGTTCCTTCAACAACATAGTCTGTGTCACCGCTCGCATGAGAGCGGCTCTCAAATGAGGGGCGCGGCCATCCAATCTTTCGGCAAGGTTTTCATTCCTTTCCATCACTCCGGAACGTACTCTAACGATGGACGCCTTGTTGGAAGGATGGGGTGCACACCTTCAAGGCCTGTGCATAAAGGGCAAGTGGACTCTGCCTCAGAGAGCCTGGCAAATCACAGGCTGGAGTTGATGGCCATTTTTCTAGCGCTCAAGTCATTCCATCTATTGATCCAAGGGGAGTCAGTCCTTATTCAGACGGACAACACAACCAGCATGCACTATATAAACAAGAAGGGTGGAACCAAATCTCCAATCTTGTCTCAACTGGCGCAATTGATCTGGGACTGGGCTTTAAGTCACCACGTCACTCTCACTGCAGTTCATCTTCCAGGTGTCTCCAACATCCTAGGGGATTCCCTCAGCAGGTCCACCTCATCGACCCACGAGTGGGAGTTACATCAACCAACACTCGAGTTGATTTTTCGGCGATGGGGTCATCCGTCGCTGGATCTCTTTGCCACACCAGAGAACCAGAAATGCCCATCTTACGCAAGCTGGCATCCCCACCGAGGGTCACAGGGCAATGCCCTTTTGATGAATTGGTGCAATCTGTTTGCTTACGCTTTTCCTCCAATCCCTCTGGTGCCTCAAGTATTGTGGAAGATGCAGAGGCAGCCTTGCCACATTCTTCTTATCGCTCCCAGATGGCCTCGTCAGGCATGGTTCTCGGAGCTGCTTCTTCTATCCCAGTGCGAGCCCATCCTTCTTCATCCTCGGGTGGACCTCCTCACGATGGACAGACCCCTCCTCTCTGAAATTGTCAGCCTGGAACCTGAGCACCTTGAATTTGCCCATCTAGCCATCCCGTCAGACTGTAGAGACATTCTAGCTCAGGCCAGAGCTCCGTCAACTGTGAAAACCTAAAAGCCTAAATGGAA
Source organism: Lissotriton helveticus (assembly GCF_964261635.1). NCBI lineage: Eukaryota > Metazoa > Chordata > Amphibia > Caudata > Salamandridae > Lissotriton > Lissotriton helveticus. Next base: position 1,404,245,792 of record NC_136057.1, on the reverse strand, counting down.
GAGATTCTGCCATTGGTGCGCAGCTGCTGGTGTCCATCCCATTTGTTCCACGCCTGCGCAGCTCCTCCCGTTCTTTTTGCAACTGGCTCAGTCCGGACTTTCACATTCAACTTTGAAAGTTTTTCTGGTGGCAATTTCCCGCTTCCGCCAGGATGGCTCCACCTCACTCTGTTTTTCCAGGATAATATGTCAATTCTTCAAAGGATTGTTCCGCAAATTCCCACCGGTTCGGCGCCCTCCTCCTACTTGGCGCCTTAACATCGTGTTAGCACAACTAATGAAGGCACCATTCGAACCTATACACAAGGCAGACTTGAAGTTTCTCACTTGGAAGGTTGCTCTTCTCCTTGCGCTGACATCATCATGTCGCGTAAGTGATATTCATGCCTTCACTATAAAACCTCCTTTTCTTCAATTTCAGCCGGACTGTGTAGTGCTTCGCACTAATCCCACCTTCTTGCCTAAGGTGCCTTCGGATTTCCACATCAACTAACCTATTTTCTTAAAGACTTTCTTTGCTAACCCACAGTCCCCAGTGGAGCAGCGATTACACTCCTTGGACATTAAAAGGTGTATAAAGTTCTACTTCAGCAGAACGGCCCCTGTTCGCAAATCTGATCAACTGTTCATAGCTTATGGACGCTTCCACAAAGGGCGTCCAGTTACCAAACCAACTATTGCTCGTTGGGTTTCCTCGGCCATTGCTTTCTGCCATCAGAAGGCAGGCAAGCCTCTACAGTCTTCAGTGAGGGCCCATTCCACCAGGGCGATGTCGTCTTCAACTGCCCTGTTCGCTGGTGTGCCGCTGCATCAGATCTGCAGAGCAGCCACGTTGTCCAGCAGGCACACGTTTACGAAACACTACTGCCTGGGTGCCATCAACGAAGCAGATACTGCAGTGGGACAGGCTGTGCTTCGCAACCTTTTTCAATAAGGTGAGCCTCTGTTTTCCCTCCTCCATTATGGTTTACCATTTTACTGTTATGACTTGCATGACTATATAAATTTTGGTCTTACAAGTCTGTTCATGTGTATCATGATTATGGAAGCCTTTTTAGGCTATTACTGCTTTCTATTCTATATTCAAGCATGTGAATCTTGAAAGACACCCTAATACTGGAGAAGAACAATTGTTACTTACCTGTAAACAGGTGGTTCTCCAGTATTGGTGTCTTTCATAGATTCACATGCTACCCGCCCACCTCCCCTCAGAGTCTCTCTTTTCCTCATAGACTATATGGTCACTCTTGTGCTATGAAAATCTGAGGTACTGAGCTCTGAGGAGAAGGTTCTAGAGGGCTGCTGGCGCCTGATTGGCTACAGTTTGGACCAACATAATGACAGGAATAGACTACAAGTGTTTTTTCTCTCTTCATGTATTCCTATGTGGAATTATGTATAGGCATTTACTGCCTTTTTTCTAATGTGTATTTCATGTGTTATGTTTTACATATACATAATATTAGTATGTTATTGCTATTTTATTTACCGTGGGACTCCCACTCCGATGACGGGGAATATTCAAGCATTTGAATCTATGAAAGACACCAACACTGGAGAACCACCTGTTTACAGGTAAGTAACAATTGTTCTTATTTGGTGTTATAGAGATTCCACTGCTTTAGAGCTACATTTTGGACATTGCCTGCGGATGTCTGAAAATGAAGGACTTTAAACTTCATCCGTTTGAGGCAGAGGTCAGTGTTCTGTGTCAAATGAATCACCTCATATCTGTCCTGGTAGGTATCCGTCTCGAACCTGTGATATGGTCTGATGAGCCTTTGCTTATCACCAAACCGGTCTTGTACCCAGTGTTCGTGCTCACAACCAGCTCTGGTTTATATTTCCTTCTATCTCACGGACACTGACAGTCCCAGAAGCCTAGCAGTGATATTGGCTGAAGAGCCCTTGTTTATCACCAAATCTGTCTTGTTTCTGCTGTCGATGCTCCGAACCAGCTCTGGCTATCAGGCCTCGTACCCCGTGACAGTACCTGGAGCCTGGCTGTTATAGTGTCTGAAGAGCTCTCGTTTGAGGTCTCGTACTCACCTGCATGATCCCTTAAAAACTTTGGCGAGGGTGGCATTCTCCAATCTCACACTGACTCCAGACTGGACCAGAAACAGCAAATCTGCTTCTGTTTGCCATTTGTCTCTTCGATATTCATCCGGTGCAGCTATACAAAAAAGCATTTGCAATCGAGTTGTTGTTTACTTCCTTTGGCAAAATCATGTTTATTCAACCTTTCTATCTAGAAAGATCTTTTTTGTAATCCAACTCATTGCTAATTAGTTGTTCCATTTGATGAATACAATGCTCCTCCTTTGAACATGGAAACCTTGAGAGCTCTAATGAATCGGCAGCGGGCTTGGAACACTGGTATTGGCCCAGTCCTGTCACGCTTGCAATCCTCGCAGTTACTGCGAGTCACACTCTCCGCTGCCTCTTGCAGACATGTGCAAGTGAGGGCAGAAGATATGGCAGCACATCTGATGTTTGTGCTTTTGAGGCCACACAAGCATATCTTTTGGAGTCGGTGGGTGTCTCCTCAGCTCAAGAGATATGCCCACAGTGCACCCTCACAAATCAAACCTGGTCCTCTAAAAAAAAAAAAAAATGCCCTTTTGTAAAAATTGCGGCATTTTTACATAAGTGCCGATTTCGCTGCAAATCGCAAAATCCTGGAGGGTCTGATTAAAGGCAGTGAGGGCATATACAGAGGGTTATGGCTTTTAATAACCACTATAAACCAAAGTATGAGGGCTATAATGCTATTAGAACATTTCACCCTCTGTGTTTAACTTTCTAAATTGAAATGGAAGAAAAAGAAAGACAATCATTGGAATGTTGGACCAGAAGGTCCATACCTGTCTACACTGGACCTAAGCTCTCAATTTTCTTCAATGGGGTCTCAACATATTAATGTTCTGAATTAAGGAGTACCAGATTCCGAGGTCATTCACATATTACTAATTCATTGAAATACCAATGACAGGCCAAGCTGCCCTTCAATGCCACCACTGGTATATTAAGCCATGCTATACAATACTACAAGATCAAGAATGCCACTTTAAGTTTTCTGCGGCATCATTGATTTGTAGTCATTCAACTGGGTAATTATTCGTGTTCTTCAGTTTATGTCTTCATTAAAGCCATGGCCTCTTTAAGACACAGCATACCAGGGGGTAGTTTTGTTGGAGGCATTCAAGTAAAGGAGATTCCACCCCAAAGGGGAAAAAATTACAATATAAATTCACTAAAATAATTAATTAAATTCAGTGTAGATTCGATCAACGTTCAATCAGTGGGGGCTCCTCTGCTGTGGTGGAGGAGCGTCGCACCACTGCTTTTAAGGAGTGGCAATTAGAACCGTGAATTGCTAATAACTTAGAGTTATTATCATTTTATACTGCTTTGCGGGCAGGTGGTCGGGCTGCTCAGTTCTCGGGCAGGGAAGGAGAGGTTTGCCCACTTCTTAGTGCGCAATGACTGTTTGGTCAGCCCTGTCGGGCCACCCAAACCAGTTATGCGCACTTTCATCGTTCGCCAGGTAGGCAGCATTACAGCCTGCATGGAGAAAATGCCCACCGATCCAGCACCTAGCTGAGTGCTGTGTCACGGCACTCAGACCAATCACAATGTTGCATTGCAGCATTGTGATAGGCTTGGGGGGGACTTTGTCTGTTTCCTGTTCCTGGAGTCGGAGACAGGAGAGTAGGAGCAGAGACGCGGGACCGGCATCAAGGTACGTTTATATATATATATATATATATATATATATATATCTTTTTTTTGACGCATGCGCCACCCGAGACCCCATGTGCCCGACTCTCCACCTACGAGCCATGCCGGCCGCCACTGCATTTAATTGCTTTGATTAAGGTGCTGTTTGAATTGGCACTATGTCTCTTCCCTTTTTACACTGATGCAGAGCTCAGATTCTGTGCTAAAATCGTATGGTGGATGTCACAAAATGCATTGTTACCACATTCTTGTCTGGGATGGGGGAGTAGGTGGAATGTTTTTCTTACTAAGAAAAAGACCTTGCTGTGTGTTTTTCCAAACTATATCAAAAGATGTTTTAGTATTCATACTTTGACTTGGTTCCCTGTTTGATCCCTGCCCTTCCTGTGGCAAGAAGGCCAAAACAGACTCACACTCTGTCTGTATCCTTTGCCTCCCAGATTCTCATGCTCCTGAGACTTGTCAACACTGTCAGTCTTTGTCAAGACGGACTCTCAAGGAGAGGGAAAGGATTTGCCTTTATGGACTCTCTGAAAAAGGTAAAGCTTCCACCTCTAGAGGCTGGTCTCCTGTAAGGCAGAAAAAGAAGAGACCTAGATCATCTTCCAGAAGCAAGGTAATAGGCTGCTCTTCATCGGCGTCGGGCTCGGCGCAGAGAATGCCTCCACTGGTGAAGAAAACGTCAATGATACCTCCATCGACGGCAGGATAGCCGGCGAGAGAACATCCGTCATCGTCGAAATCTTCCAGACTTAGAGGTACGTCTACGACGATCCCTCCGGTGGTCGGTGTCGAGGAGTCGTTCTCCGTTGGTGCGGGACCGCCCAACGTCGAAGCACCGCTCTCTGTTGTTGCCGTCTATACCTCGGTCGACGCCGAGGCACATCCCTCCCTTGCCGTTAACCAGGCGGCAGTCAACGTCGAGGCCTAGACCATCAATGACATCGAAGGATTCCACGACTAAACAGATCCCTCTGTCGCAGCCATCAAGGCGCTCGACGTCGAGGTCAAGATCATCAACGAGAAAAGATTTGGCGTCGAGAAAGACTCCTCCGTTTCAGCCCACAAGACGGGGCTCATCGTTGAGAACGAAGTCGAGAAGGTTTTCTACATCACCTTCCTCACGTTCGACATCGAGGCATGGTACGTTGTTGGATACTACTCTTCCAATGTCAAAGCACAAGTCTATGACAAAGGAACATCGGTTAGCGTCGAAGCACGCACAACCGACACCAAGGCCGAAATCGCCTTCATTGGACTCACAGTTCTCAGTGGCACATAGTCGATCGGCGTCAAGACATTCATTGTCGACGTCGTCACACCATTCGACCTCAAGAAGACTCAATTTTTTTTCAGAAGACCGTTCGGAACCATCAGTTGTGGCTGCAGGATCACCCCAAGTCATCTTCTCCGTCCCCACAGCGGAGGGTACAAAAATCTTCCCCGCCGATTACGACTCCACCTATGCAACAAGAGGAAGTGCACAAATATCCCTCAGTTCATCTCTCATCTAGGTGGCTTCTCCAGTCCGGCATTGGCAGAAAGAATCTTCACAGGTTCAACAGACCTTGGACTATTCAAGCCCTCTGCATAGATCCCCTCTGGCTCGGCTGGTGCAGGCAGTTGACCGATCACCTACCACTCCCTCCAGGGGCTGCCAGAGAGATATATCTTCCCCACGAAGATCCTCTTCTCATCGTTGTAGGAGAGTAGGGTCTGCTTCCTATGGTCACCCCCACTTTTTGCTGTGATTTTCTGTTTTTTCGACTTTAGTGTGGCTGTGGGCCTGCTAATCAGACCTACAGCCCAGCTGTTCTCTCTATAAATTGATACCATGTACTTTAGGTACATACCTGATTGGGTATTGGGTCACCTTTGTGAGCCCCTGTATAGTGTACCGTAGGTACCCAGGGCATAGGTGTATCCAAGGCCTACCAGGGGCTGAAGCATGTATTATGCCACCCCTGGCTGGCCATCCAAACTGACACCACAGGCTGATCACTCAGCTTGGGTAAGGTGGTGTAATCACCCCTTACTTAGATATAGTATATCTATATCTACCTTATATATAGGCACATATGCACCTATAAGTCACTCCTATGGTAGGCCTTGACAATCCTGGAGGCAGAGTGCTTGGTTTTATGTGAGAGGGTGCCCTAGCATGAGCTGAGCCCCTCTGCAGCTTTTGGAACCATCTCCTTATAGCTGTTCTATGATATAGCCATACCATATACGCTTAAGTGCATTATAATCCTCGCGGTTAATGCTAACTTTGGTTTGGCTTTATCAAAACATGCTGTGTAAGGTGTCAAACACTTTGGAATACTACCCCCCCCCCCCACCCCCACCCCCCCACCAGTTCTGGTGGTGGGGGTAGCATTCCACCCTTCTAGAGGGAAAAGACATGTATGTTACTGCTTTACCCGGTTAAAGTTAAACAGAGCTCCAGCATCACAAAATGGATGCTGCTGCCACAGACACAAGTCTGACCTCCTGCTGCTGGACAAAAGTCCGGCAGGGGAGGCCTGGACAATAAGTTTCCTGTCCAGGGAGGTGCCAGCACCTCCCCAGACAGGCTGATGTGTATTGGAACAGGGAGGGCTGCATCAGCAGATGCTTTTTGAGACACTGCCTGGGGCACACAAGGTGCTCCATGCATAGCCCGGTTCAAACCAGTTGCTGGGGTACTCCAGCCCGGCTCTGGCGCGAAACTGGACACAGGGAAAGGGGTGTAACCACCCCCTTCCCAGGTCCACCCATAGGAGGGACCTAGCAGGTAATCCAGCCCATTTTCTTAGTATAAGGATAGGTGCTGTGTCCCCAGGACTTTAGATTATCCTGAAACGAAACTCTGATACGAAACTCTTGGACCTTCGACGTTCTATTTTGACTAGAAGACTGAAGACATCTCCCTTGTGTTCAAGGAGTGACCACCCTGTGCAAACAGGCACCACGAGTAACTTGCCGGTCTGCTTTGTCGACGCTCCCGCCGGAACCCGAAGACTCAGCGACACAGGAACTGGACTCTCAGACTTCTCTGACTCCGACCCACATCCCCAGCAAAGCTGAGACCCGTGGCGTACACAAGAGACTTGGGACCGGACGCCCTGGACATCTTGCATTTAGCTAACTGTATCGACTCCTGAGGTAACTCGCAGCTGTGCATTGGGGTACGAGAAGCCCCAGACCCGAGCGCCATTTGCACCGAAGCTCAGCCCTCCACACTCCACGAGTGCCGCGTGGGGCCCGCTCTTGCATTTCAGCTCAATGCGTCTTCCCGGTTGCTAGCCCGCTGGCTAGTTAGCCCCCTGAAGACAAACCTTTGAAACCAAACTGCTTTCCTGGTTGCTCCAGGCATGCTCCAGCTTCCCTGCAAAGGAGAAGCTCCTCAGACCTTGCTGGTCTGCTCCAAAGCCAATCTTCCCCTCCTGCGTAGATTGCGTTTGCCAAGGCTTGTTGGGTCCAATCCGGATACCAACACCGCAGTCAACTAGATCCTTTGTGAGACAGCTCGAATCCATCTCCTGGTTGTCGTAGACGCCTCCGGGTCCTCGTGGCTGCAGAGACAAGCTTCACCTCTTCACCTGAGATCATCGCGACATCGCCTGGTGCCTTCCTGGTTCCTTCCTGGTCACTGGCTAGTGACCCAGACTCTGTCCCCTATGCTTTCAGGTTCTTCACATCTTCGATCCACCCTTGGATCCACCCAGACACTTTTCCTCTGGTCGTCTTCAGCACTTCTTTGCAGATCTCCATAGAAAATGACGACGAAACCTGATACGAAAAGACACCTATGCACCCGGCTTCCCTGGGTGAGGTAGCTCGAGTTTTCCGGTGCTCCCGTGGGTATTGACTCTTCAAGTGTCCTAGTCTAAAGGGGTTTTGTCATAGTCCATCTGGAAGTGCCCTTAAACAGTAACTTTGTAACTTCTTCGTTCTCCATTATAAGTCAATGGTAACTCGCGACTGTGTTTAGACACTGCACGCGTCTCCCGTGGGTCTCCTTCCTAACCTTTGGTTGTCTAGTGTAGCCACAGCTATTCCCTAGGCCCTTGGCCTATTCACTATTTCTGAAGTGGTTCTTATACCACTTACTTAGTATATGGTTTGTGAGGCCCCTAGGGCATAACTGTATTTGTGCAACTTATTGTATGCTAATTGAGTAACTTGTGATGTACTTCGATCTCTGACCTCATAAAGAGTGCAGAGGGGTTGTGTTAGAAATAAATACATATATGTTTGATATATACCTGGTGTGGTGTCCTTTCATTTGGTATTCAAGGGATTATAATTGGTAAAACAGCTTGCTTCACATGCTCTCTGAAGTCTTAGCCTATGACTGCTGGTCCATGCTACCACTAGGATAGATTGTCTATAAGGTTGACTTTGCAACCACCATCAATAAGGGTAGTTTAGACTGGTGCAAGGTGCCCACTAGCATAGTGGACATCATATGCCAGGCTAACTTCTCACATTCGTCATAGGAGACGGAGATCACCTTCCTGGTCTTCTTTCTCACACTCCTCCAAGAGGGATTATTCTCCAACTCTGACGGACAGTCCGCCCTCCAGAGTTTCACCTGTTGACGACATCAGCACCTTTCATGATGTTCTTTCTAGGGGAGCACAAAAGTTGAATATAGAAATGTCTACACCTCAAGCATCGTCATCTTTTATTTTTGAGACTCTACATCAGTAATCTGCATCAAGACCTTTGCTACCTCTAGTTCCTGGTCTGCTGGAACCTGTCATGGATGTTTTCCTTACTCCAGCGACATTCAAAACAGCCCCAGCAAGGATCTTAAAGAATTACAGACCTGTAGAACAAGATTCTCTGTTTCTCATGTCAGATCCTCCACCAGATTTGGTGATAATTGCGGCTGCTAAGAAGTCCCATGCAGTGGCTTCATCTTCCACAGTCCCTCCGGATAAAGAGAGCAGAGCACAGGACTCTTGGGGTAGAAAAGATTGCAGCTCTGCTTCAGCATTTTTGAAAGTTTCAAGTGCGTCGGCTCTGTTGGGCCATTATGATAGAGCGTTATGGGACTCTCTGGAACACTTCAAAGACAAGCTACCCAAAGAAGACTGCCAAGACTTTGGGGAGATTCTCCAGGACAGAGCCCTCGTGGCCAACCAAACAATCAGTGCGGCTGCGGATGGCTGGGGCATCCTTAGCTGCTCATTCTTATTTGCATGGGGTATACATGAGAAGGTCCTCCTGGCTACGGCTTACAGCATTAAAACCGGAGGCTCAACAACGCATCCTGAACCTTCCTTTTACTGAAAATTCGCTATTCGACTCTCAAACTGATGAGGAGATGGCCCGCATGAAGTCTGAAGTAGACACTCTCAAAGCTGTCGGTTTGGAGAAAAAGAAAGAGTTTAGACATCTGTACAGGCCTTACGATCGTAGGGCTTACCATCAGAGGGTTCAAACCCATCAATGGTCCCAAAGGCAGTACTATCAGAACAAACCTCACTATCGAGGACGTCACCCTTCTAGAGGTAGAGGAACGTCCCAACATTCCTTCTCAACGGCCAAGAACACCGGCAAACAATGAGGATTCACTTACTCCGTCGCCGTCACCCACTCCATGGGGTATACATGAGAAGGTCCTCCTGGCTACGGCTTACAGCATTGAAACCGGAGGCTCAACAACGCATTCTGAACCTTCCTTTTACTGAAAATTCGCTATTCGACTCTCACACTGATGAGGAGATGGCCCACATGAAGTATGAACAAGACACTCACAAAGCTGTCGGTTTGGAGAAAAGAAAGAGTTTAGACATCTGTACAGGCCTAACGATAGTAGAGCGTACCATCAAAGGGTTCAAACCCATCAATGGTCCCAAAGGCAGTACTATCAGAACAAACCTCACTATCGAGGACGTCACCCTTCTAGAGGTAGAGGAACGTCCCGACATTCCTTCTCAACGGCCAAGAACACCGGCAAACAATGAGGATTCACTTACTCCGTCGCTGTCACCCACTCCAGTGGGAGGAAGTATCTCCGGACATGTAAAAGAGTGTCATGAAATAACAAACAGTCAATGGGCACTAAATATACTGATGAATGGCTATGCACTACGCTTTCGTGCCCCCCCAAGTACTTTCCGCCAGGTAAACCAACAGTTCACCAGCTGCCACCCTTGCGTCAAGAGGTCTTAACTCTACTACAAAAATTGGCCTTAGAAAAAGTTCCCCATCACAGCAAGGAGAAGGGGTATACTCCAAGTATTTTCTTGTACAGAAGGAGGGTCTAGAAGAGAAGTTCAGACCCATTCTCAATCTACGACTCATAAACAAAAACATCAATAAAGAAAAGTTTTGCATGCTGGCGCTCCATCAAATATACCCACATCTTCAAAAAGGGGATTGAATGTGCTTGATAGACCTCCAGGACGCGTACTTCCATGTCCCAATAGCACAACAGTACAGAAAGTTTATACGCTTCATGGTAGGCACAAAACATTATCAGCATAGAGTCCAATTGGTCGGCCTGAAATCCGCTCCTCAAGTGTTCACGAAATGCTTGGCAGTGGTAGCCGCGGCTTTACGTCACCAAGGTCTGTTCATCTACCCATATCTTGATGACTGGCTTCTGAAGGGCTCCTCTCCTCAAATGGTAAAAGACCACTATTGATTATTCCTGAACTTACTGCAGCGCCTCAGCCTTCATGTAAATATAGAGAAATCATCACACTCAAAGGATACACTGGAGATACCCTGGACTCCAGTGTAGGAAAAGTGTTTCCTTCGGAGGAGAGACTATAATCAATCCAACAGAAGTGCAATCTCCTTCTTCAAACCCATCAGCCCTCAGTTCGTCAAGTTGCTTCACTTCTGGGTTCGATGCCATCTTGCATTTTCCTGGTTCCCAACTCCAGGCTGAGGATGATACCTCTTCAACACAAATTGGAAGACAAATGGGACCAGACGTTGGCACGATGGGAAGACAGGATTCTTCTTTCCCAGTCTGCGAAGACTTCTATTCCTGGTGGACTCTCCGGAGACATCTCTAGGTGGAAGTTCCTTTCCATCAAACTCCCCCAACACAATCCCTGATCACGGATGCCTCACTTCAGGGCTGGGGAGCGCACATGGGTCTTCTACAGACGCAGGGCAGGAGGTCGATTAAAGAACAATCGTATCATATAAATATGCTAGACTAAGGGCAGTACATCTAGCCCTCAAGGCGTTCTACCCATTGATACAATACAAATCGATATTGGTACAAACAGACAACACGACCACTATGTACTACCTACACAAGGAAGGGGGACACGGTTCGTCCTCTGTCCCTGGAGGCTCAGGCGATTTGGCATTGGATCCTGGCCAGACAGCTCTCTATCATGGCGGTCCATCTGCCAGGGGAACAAAATTCACCGGCAGATTCTCTGAGCCCCCACTTCGAAGATCAGCAAGACTGGGTATTAAACGAAGAAGTGGTGGCAGACATTTTTCTACGATGGGGTCATCAAACCATCGACCTCTTCATGGACGAGTTAAACAAAAAATGCCATGCTCCGCGTAAAGGTTTTGTTGACCAGGATCGATAGAGAATGCCCTTTTGATCGACTGGCCAGGAACCTTTGTGTATTCTTTTCCACCTCTTCCTCTCATCCCGAAGGTGATAGCCAAACTCACACTTTACAGGATGTAAATGAATCTGATAGCACCAGACTGACCCGGACCTGCTGCACCTCTCAGAGCGCCCACACAGGAGGCTTCTGTGCAGACCGGACCTTCTGTCCAAAATGTACGGGAAGATTCATCATCCCAACCTTCCCTCGCTGAGCTTGGCAGCGTGGCTCCTGAGGTCCTCCAGTACGGTCATTTGAATGTCCTTCAGGACTGTATTAACATTTTGAGGGAATCCAAGAGACCTTCTACCAGATATTCCCATTCCTTTAAGTGGAAAATATGTTATCTGTGGTGCATACGAAATGGTTTTCAACCTACTAAATGTCAAGAGGAGGTAATTTTACCTCATCTCCTCCATTTGGCTTACTCAGGGATTCCTTTGGCAAGTTACATGGACATTAGCCTCACCTCGGATTTCTTGTGACCCTGTTGCCTGCTGCCGCTGTTGCCGCTACAACTGGCCGGACCCGCTTCGCGGGTCCCGCTGCGCGGTTAGCTGCGGCTGTCACTCTGCACTTTCCTTCAAGGGGTTGGGCGTTCCCACTGACCGGCAGGGCTGCGAGCTTCCAGCGGGGGACTCCAAGGACCAGGAGTCCCCGCGCGCCCGTCACCACCTGGGCTGCTCTCCCTGCCGGCTCCACCCCCACTCTACCTCTTTTTAATCAGCGGCTGAAAACCCTGCGAGCGGATTCCTTTGGCAAGTTACATGGACATTAGCCTCACCTCGGATTTCTTGTGACCCTGTTGCCTGCTGCCGCTGTTGCCGCTACAACTGGCCGGACCCGCTTCGCGGGTCCCGCTGCGCGGTTAGCTGCGGCTGTCACTCTGCACTTTCCTTCAAGGGGTTGGGCGTTCCCACTGACCGGCAGGGCTGCGAGCTTCCAGCGGGGGACTCCAAGGACCAGGAGTCCCCGCGCGCCCGTCACCACCTGGGCTGCTCTCCCTGCCGGCTCCACCCCCACTCTACCTCTTTTTAATCAGCGGCTGAAAACCCTGCGAGCGGATTCCTTTGGCAAGTTACATGGACATTAGCCTCACCTCGGATTTCTTGTGACCCTGTTGCCTGCTGCCGCTGTTGCCGCTACAACTGGCCGGACCCGCTTCGCGGGTCCCGCTGCGCGGTTAGCTGCGGCTGTCACTCTGCACTTTCCTTCAAGGGGTTGGGCGTTCCCACTGACCGGCAGGGCTGCGAGCTTCCAGCGGGGGACTCCAAGGACCAGGAGTCCCCGCGCGCCCGTCACCACCTGGGCTGCTCTCCCTGCCGGCTCCACCCCCACTCTACCTCTTTTTAATCAGCGGCTGAAAACCCTGCGAGCGGATTCCTTTGGCAAGTTACATGGACATTAGCCTCACCTCGGATTTCTTGTGACCCTGTTGCCTGCTGCCGCTGTTGCCGCTACAACTGGCCGGACCCGCTTCGCGGGTCCCGCTGCGCGGTTAGCTGCGGCTGTCACTCTGCACTTTCCTTCAAGGGGTTGGGCGTTCCCACTGACCGGCAGGGCTGCGAGCTTCCAGCGGGGGACTCCAAGGACCAGGAGTCCCCGCGCGCCCGTCACCACCTGGGCTGCTCTCCCTGCCGGCTCCACCCCCACTCTACCTCTTTTTAATCAGCGGCTGAAAACCCTGCAAGCGGATTCCTTTGGCAAGTTACATGGACATTAGCCTCACCTCGGATTTCTTGTGACCCTGTTGCCTGCTGCCGCTGTTGCCGCTACAACTGGCCGGACCCGCTTCGCGGGTCCCGCTGCGCGGTTAGCTGCGGCTGTCACTCTGCACTTTCCTTCAAGGGGTTGGGCGTTCCCACTGACCGGCAGGGCTGCGAGCTTCCAGCGGGGGACTCCAAGGACCAGGAGTCCCCGCGCGCCCGTCACCACCTGGGCTGCTCTCCCTGCCGGCTCCACCCCCACTCTACCTCTTTTTAATCAGCGGCTGAAAACCCTGCGAGCGGATTCCTTTGGCAAGTTACATGGACATTAGCCTCACCTCGGATTTCTTGTGACCCTGTTGCCTGCTGCCGCTGTTGCCGCTACAACTGGCCGGACCCGCTTCGCGGGTCCCGCTGCGCGGTTAGCTGCGGCTGTCACTCTGCACTTTCCTTCAAGGGGTTGGGCGTTCCCACTGACCGGCAGGGCTGCGAGCTTCCAGCGGGGGACTCCAAGGACCAGGAGTCCCCGCGCGCCCGTCACCACCTGGGCTGCTCTCCCTGCCGGCTCCACCCCCTCATCCACCAATCTCATAGGCATAAAAGTGAAGTAACATCCCCGCTGCGCGGGAGCGCGCGGGAGGGCGCCGGGAGAAGCCCGGGACAAGGGCGGGACCGTTTGAGGCCGTTCGAGGACTAAGAGGACTGGCCTGGCCCTCCCCCCTTGGTTCTAGCCATTGTTATCGTGCCTGGACTCTGAGATTAGTGAGTACTCCACAGAAATTATAACTGTCATACATTATGTGTACTCGGGGGAGTCGCAGTAAGACTGCGCTGGGTTTAACTAAGACAAATGGTACCTTGGATGATTTTCTAGTAAAAACTAACTTGGCCATAGATGCCGAAATAACAAAAATGCAGAAGAGGGTTTCTATCGAGTTAGATGCTGCCCGCAGACTCTCCCAAACATTCACTAACTCTAAAAAATCTTCCTTGGGAAACATTGCGTCTGCTGTATCCCCCCAACAGCTTTCATGCCCCCCTTCCCTGTTGATTCTCGCTGACGTTCATCACCCCCCTGTTCCCTCCTCTCCCTTACCATTAGACTCCTCTTTTATTTTCTCACCCACGATCTCCAAATCTAGTGAGGGCAAATTGCCTACTGAACAGGGAAATCTTACCATTTGGCCAGACATTCCAGCTCCCTCTTTTTCTGTAATAAAAAGCAAAAACCTACATCGCCAAGGTCTGAAAAAGAAAAACTATGCAAAACTTGTCCATGCTCGCAATAAAGCTAAAATTGCAAGGCAGCAGTTTTTCAATCACAGAAGAACCCTGCCTTATACAGGGGAGCCTAAACAAATACCACCTCCACCTACTCAGTTAACAGGGGGTGATAGTAATCTTACTTATTCTAACTCTGTTACTGCCCCTGTTTTAGAGAATCCTGTCGTCCTTGGCGATAACTTAACAAGGGGAGGGCAAAATGAGTTAGGGAGGGACACTGATAAAGCGGGTCATGATGATGACTTTCTCAAAACAGTCTGGGTTACCTTAAAACAATTATTGACACCTTTTGAACTCAGACTGTCACGTATTGAGAATCACCTTCTTGAAATGGACAAAACCTTAGTATCCCTGGCCACACTTAGCCTAAAACAGCTAGAAGCAACATATCCTCAAATCACTGAGGGTGCTCCTCAGGCTAGAAATGATGGCATCCAACCTGTACCAGCCGGTGACACTGGCATTCAAATGGCTCAAGTCTCTAAGGAGGCACCCCATGCCCCCTTAATTTTGTCCTCATCATTACCCCCCCCATTACCCAAACCTACTCCAATCCCTAAACCCCGGACAATTGCAAATGTCGCTGACCCCCCATCATCTAATCCACCAATATCAGAGAAAGAATCCTACAAAAAAAAGGTGCAGCCCAAATCTTCTTCTAGAGCTGACCAGAAGGCAAGCAACCCTATCACTCCCCTTTTAGAGCGCAGACCTTACCTACACCAAAATCATCAGAATTTTCGCGGAGGCTATATTGACCTCCCTCCTGAGGCCGGACCCTATGTTGTTATCTTGGCTGGGGTTCCTCCGCTTGACACTGACACTGTGGAAACCCAGTGGTCCTTAAAGAACAAAGTGATCCACTGGCTAAATGTTAATAGGCAGCTCCCTCACAACAACAGGGGTAGGGTCCTAATGGCCAGGAGAGTCCCATGGGTGGGTCGCACTTATAAATCAATACCAGGAGACTGCATCGTGGTGTCATTTGCAGACCCCCATACTGCCCATCTCATTACCACATGGGATCCATATGCGACCAAACAAGCCATTGTCACTAAACCCCTTACCTTTTTTTACCCTCCGAAACAGGTAGTAGAGTGTCCTGGGGCCTGGACTATAGCCCACAATCAGAGAGGGAAGGGGCACGGGCAGGGATGGCAACCCACTAACAGCTGGTGGGAAGGAGCACCCACTATGAACAGGTTTGAATGCCTAGATCAGGTGGATTGACTGGGAACCGTTGATCTCCTACCCCGATCGAGCGACCAAAATCACTCAATGAATGGCAGTAGTAGTGATAAATCACCACTTAATGTCAACAATCCAACTCATTTGGTGGTGGAACAACCCTGCCCTCTTCAGCGCCCCCTATCAGTGCGGGCCACACAACATCTAGATAGGGCACATTTCCAAGCCCCGGTAGGCGTAATGGGGAACGTGGGACAAACACATCAGGAAGTTAGTGAATTAAAGCACTCACTGTTATCCTGGAACGTAGCAGGCCTGGGCAAAAAGATCATGCACACACCCTGGTTGGAGACCGTGCAGAAGCATGGTATACTCTGCCTGCAAGAAACTTGGCTTGCAGAGGAAAGGCACATTATGGGGTATCGAACATTTCACTCACCCGCTGTGCCCTCTCCACAGGGTCGAAATAAAGGGGGTTTGTGCATATACACCTCGAATGTAGGGGATATAAAGGTATATAACTTCCACTCTGACCAATATTTCCAAATTCTTTCATTTAAATGGGGCACCACACAAAAGATTATACTGGTGAATTTTTATAACAATATGCCAGCAAACGAAATGGAATTGATTTTGAATAAAATGTCTAATCACATCCATAAAGTTAGGGATCAAAATACGGGAGACCATACAGTTCTTTGGGTGGGAGATTTTAACTGTGCCATCTGCCCATCTTCTGAGTTAGGTTTGTGCGGCCTTACAGATCATGAGGAGGATGGCCCTCTCCACTTCTCACACACCAATCTGGGGTCTCTCCTAAACAGTATTATATTCTCTTTTGATCTCACCTTCGTTAATCAGGCATGCTCCCCCCCAGTTCCCTTTGCCCCAACATACAATGGAAGAGGCTGTGAAACTACAATCGACTTTGCACTGATATCCCCCACTAAACCCAATTTTCTAACTTTTTGGGAGATAGGGGACGACCCAATGAGTGATCATTACCCTATTACCTTCGGGCTTAGGCTCTCAGATGAGAAAGCAAAGGAATCTAGCGGTACACTTTATCCACTAGAGGTTACCTTAACAAAGATAAATGGCTATGTGATAAAGTGGGAGAAATTGAACCCTATAATCTTCTTTCACAACTTCATATCATCTTGCTTTGCAGACATATCTGTCTGTTTAGAGGAAGATATTGATCCTAAGGCGATTATGGCAGCTTTTGCTAATATCCAACTGTACATAAAAAATATTTTAACCAAGAGCTACAAAAAGAATGGGAAACATGCAGGCGGGTGGTTTGATTCCAGGTGCACAGTCGCCCTAAAGAATTTGAAGAAAGCTTTAAACATCATTCCGAGAAATAGGGTTCAAATTTCCGAGGCCAGACGAGAGTACAGGAGGGAAATTAATCATCGGAAAGCAACGATGAAAAGGGAGGCCTGGGAAGCTTTGGGGGAAGCTGCCAGGAACAAGGACACTAACCTCTTCTGGAAAGTTATAAGATCAGTATATAACACTAATGATACGGACAACTGCATGGATGTAGCAATCACGGCAGAGCTCTGGGTAGAACATTATGGCAAACTTTACACCAACAGCCAGGGGGACACCAAGAACCACCAAAAGGTAATCTCATCCTTGAACAAACCAACTCAGGATTATCTGTCAAGTGACCACCCAGCATCCCCATACCCAATTGATCTGGTTTTTACCACCTCAGAAGTTGAAAATGCAATCAGGGAAAGCCCCTCAGGGAAAGCCCCTGGCCCCGACCACACACCAGTGGATCTTTATAAAACAAATCTTGAATTTTGGGCTCCCCTGTTAACTAACGTTTTAAATATGGGAAACAAATGCGGCTTAATTAACACCTGGTCAGACGCAATTGTAGTGCCCATTTTTAAAAAGGGAAACAGGGACGATCCTGCTTGCTACCGTCCTATATCCTTACTGGACGGCCTCATGAAAATCGCAGGAAGGATCGTCCTTAAGAGAATTCAGCACTGGGAGACAGAAAAAAAGGTCATCTCGGAACTCCAATACGGCTTCCGAAAGGGACTGGGTACCCAGGAACAATGCTTAAATCTCTCTCTATTGATGTCCAAATATACCGAGGCCAAAAAAGGGGACCTGTTTGTCACATTTGTTGACCTTAGCTCAGCATTTGATTGTGTGGATCATCTGCAGCTCTGGTCAACATTGGAACATATTGGGGTGGATCCTACCATTGTCGTATTTATAAAAGAACTGTATAGAGATGCCGGCGCCAGAGTGAGGTTCGGGACCCAGGGGCAATGTACTCAGAAATTTGCTATAAATAGAGGGGTTAGGCAAGGCTGCATACTTGCGCCCCTTCTATTTAGCTTTTATATTAACTCTATTGTAGAGCATCTAATAAATCAGCCAAGTGACTACCCAGCCGTTAATGGTAGGCCTGTACCCATCCTATTATATGCCGACGACGCGGCAATTATGTCCAGGACCAAGGTAGGGTTGCAAAGAGCGGTAACTGAATTCTCATCCTACATGGGGAAAAGAAATCTGAAAGTGAACATCTCTAAAACTTTCTCCATGCCATGCACCCAAAAAAACAAAAAGCCACAATGCTCGATACATCTTGACGAGCAAAGAATTGAGAGTACAGACACTTTTTGTTATTTGGGTGTTGTATTCGAGAGGAAAGGAGCTTGGAAACATGCAGTATCTGCTAGGAAGCTTGCCTTTACTCGTGCTATTGGGGCTCTGAGAACTTTTGCAGCCAAAATTGGGGGCAAACCAACTGCCGAGATGTTACAGATCTACCAAGCTAAGTGTGTAGCGACAGTCACTTATGGAGCAGGCCTATGGGGCTTTGAAAATGTGTCCTCACTCCAAACTTGTGAGAATCTTTTTATTCGCTATTTACTAGGTGTGAGCAAATTTACTTCAACTTTTATTACCCATATTGAGACTGGCCTTAAATACCTTAGCGACACTATAAAGCTATCACCGTGTTTGCTCTGGCACAAAATCTGGACCACTATGGAATGCCAATTTAATAGAGAACTCATCACGGACTGTATGAACCTGGATGCTGCACCCAAAATCAAATGGTTACGACACGTCCGGCTGATGTTCTCTAAAATTGGACATCCTGAATACTATGATGACCCAGAGTCCCTAGAACATCTGTCTAGGCCAGCGCTCAAAAAACTTTTAATTACACACCTGGAAAGTGTCAGATGGGACACCGAGAAACTCAAAAATACCACCCTGAGTTACCAAAAAATTACCCCTAATGAAGGTTTACAATTGTACCTCAGGATTGAAACTGCACCTTATCCTCGTATGCTTCTTACTAGGCTGCGGTTAGGCACTTTCTTCCGTATGGTCACTCTTCCAAAACAAAACGATTGGATTTCGCCGAATCTAATTTGCCCATGCGATGATCATTCATCACAAAGTAATATTCACATTATGTTCTTCTGTAATCTGTATTCTGCCCCAAGGAAATTGTTCCTCTTACCATTGCTTAAACGCTGGGGCATAAGAACATGTAAAGATGCATATCTGAAGTTACTCTTGCTTGATGAGGTGTATGTCATCTTTGTTGTTTCTCGCTTTTTAACGTCAGTGATGAAATACAGAAACTCTATGATGTAAACCTTACATGTTTAAATTTTATTAGCCGCTTTAACACGAGGCTTCCGGCCATATTTTCATCATTGACTTTTTACAAATGGAAAATTGTTTTATAGTCTCTTTATAAATTTCTCGATGGGGAAAACTTTTTAAATTTGTTGTATAAAATGTATTTGTATGCTTTTATGATTTCTCCAGATAAATCGAATAAAGCTAAATTTGATTTGATTTGATTTACTCAGGTTTAAAATGTATTACCATTAAGGTACATTTGGCTGCCATTACAGCCTACAGAAAGTCTCCAAATCAGCCCTCTTTCATTCCGCTTCAGCTGGTAAAGGATTTCCTTCAGGGTTTAAAGAAGGAGTTTCCTCCTGTTAGACCTCCGTCTTCTCCGTGGGAGTTGAACCTGGTTCTTTCCAAACTGATGGCTCCCCCTTTCAAGCCTATTCATAAGGCGACCCTCCAACTTCTTACATGGAAAACTGCCTTTTTAGTAGCGATTACTTCAGCTCGCAGAGCGATATTCAGGCACTCTCTTCCAAAGAACCGTACACGTTTTTTTTATCACAATAGAGTAATGTTAAGAACCCACCCCTACTTCCTTCCAAAGGTGGTGTCGGACTTCCATGTTAACCAAACGATACCGCTGCCTTCCTTTTTTCCCAGGTACATGTAGAAGTGGTCGGAGTCTAATATTTACAGAGTACTAAATATCTCAAAAAATAAAGATTATTTCAAAGGTAACTTCACTTGCATATAGTCCATGAATGTCACTCAGAATAAGGACGGTTAGGACATCCAGTGCATATTTGTTTATTGCACTTCTTAAAAAGATTCAATGACTTGAACAAATACATATGTAAAACATTAGAATTGAAAACATTCCAATTACTTCATTGGTAGAAAGGTTCAATTGGCATAAACATAGTGAAATTAAGTAAATACATTCAAGTATATCAACGCGCTCACAGTGCACAGAGAGGAAAGTATTTAGAGGGGATGGGTGTGTTGGAGTAGAAGTGGGGACCGGGTAAAGGTGGTGTGACTACGTAATAATCACAGTGAGAGTCAAAATGTAGCCTCTACAGTCTATAGGTAGATCAATAGGTTCCGAATAACTCTTAAGCACAGGATCCGTAATCATCCATTATTTAGTCCTATGCTTAGAGAGATACAGAATGTTGGTTGTCAACATTTCGACCCCTGAAGAGAAGGGTTGTTCATAACCTCAGGCTGGGGTCTTCATCAGGACACGTAGAAAAGCGGGAGCGCTTAGTGAAGGACCCGGTGTGGGCCTTCAGATTGGGACCTTCCAGGGTTCCTATGTTGTTTACTGTGGCTGGGAGGTTGGCAGTTTCCGATTCAGTATATTTCAGTCTGGTTTGGTGTACTTCAAGTCTGTGGCCAGCTGGAGGTGCCGGTCCGTGGAAGAATCCGTTACTTACTTTTGGATGGCAGGGCAAGTCTGCGGCACCTCACTCCTCCGGCTGTCAGCAACAGTACTCTGTAAATATTAGACTCCGACCACTTCTACATGTACCTGATTGACTGACCCAGGTCAGAGAGTTCTTAGGGTCCACCCCGTTGTAACTCATTCCTTTTTCCCCAATCCTTCTACACCAGGAGAAAGATCTCTTCATTCCCTTGATCTCAAGAGAGTTTTAAAATTCTACTTAGATAAGTCCAAAACCATCAGAAAGTCTGACCGGTTATTTTTAAACTATGGTTCTATCAGGACAGGTTTCCCAGCCTCCAAGCGCTCCATTTACAGATGCATAGTGTTTTGCATTAAGCTGGCATATCAATTGGCAAATAAACCCCTTCTCGTTTCTCCAAAGGCACATTCCACTAGGGGAAAGGCAGCTACAGTGGCATTTTTGTACAATGTTCCAATGGGTGAGATTTGCAAAGCAGCCACTTGGAAATCAGTACATACTTTCATGAGACACTATTGTCTCAATTCTAATTCTAGAGCAGATACTCAAGTGGGCCAAGCCTCCTTGAGGAATCTATTTCAATGTTAACTCTCTCTAAGTGTATTACTCTCAATGTTACTGTGTCTTTTATAATGCTCATTTGCTCGCAGGAAGAGGCGATGGGCTTGCTACTCGATTCGGTGCTTATGACTATTGAAGAGTAAGTAAGTAAGTAATTCTTTATTGTTTGATTAATTAAAATCTTACAATACTTCCATTACAAAAACATTTTCAATTTATGTAATACAATACAATACAATAAAAAGAGAAAGCATTTCTTTTATCCTTAAAATTGAGATGATTGGACTTAAATAAAAATATAGTAAAATTTTTTTTTTTAAATATCTATTTATCTGTTTATGATTTCATAAAAGCTTTTTTCCTCATCTACTTTTCTAATTCAGTAGTTATAATTTTTTAAAATTTTACAAAGGAAACGTTCATAACTATATCATTTGGATCAAGACAAATTTTCAATGCCTGCCTGCATGTTCTTGTGGCCCGAAGATTAAAATGAGGTTTAAGTAATGCACATCTTTCCCTGCTAAGGCCAGGACAGATACATAGGAGATGGACAATATTTTCTTCTCCACCTTTGCAAAGTCTACACAATAAACTGGAGTTAAATTTTTTCCATGGCAGAGCGTGACTGAGGCCTGGCAAAATTCCAAATCTTGCATTCATGAAAAATTGTTTACTTTTCTCAGACCACGGTATCTCCAAGTATTCTTGCACTTTCTTTTTTTCATATCCATTTATTACTGTCCACGCGTGCTTCCTTTTTGCCAGCATGTTTTTATCATATAATAGTGATAAGAAACTGGTTGTTCGATTCACTATTTTTTTAAACGATCCATTGTTTATTGTATTGTTCCATATAGGCATCAATGAAAACTCCTCTAGTGCATCATGAAGATATCTCCCAGCAAGTGATTTTTTATTATTATTTACTTCTTGCCAGAGTATTTGTGAAATTTGATTATCATGGTCATTCTTAAACCTATACCACATTTTAATAAACTGACCTTTTCTCGCTAACTCTTGATTGGTCAAACCAAATTCTAGTCTTATTTGTGCTGGTGAAGCATTCTTAGGAAGGTGGAAGAGAGATCTATATACTTTAGAGAGTGCCTTATTAATTGGTGCCGCATCCTTACCCATCAATGCCTCACTTCCATATGTAATAGTTGGGAGCAATTTAGCACCTATGATTTTCAATAGTGGGCCATAAGTTAAACTTCCAAGGGATTTTTGTGCTATCTTAAATGCTGCTGTTAGTGAGTTGGCTTTCCTTTGGATGTCCTGTTTCTGTAGGAGATAGTTTCCCTTCTGGTCAAACAGTACCCCCAGGTATTTGTACACCTCTATTTGTTCAAGTTGATTATTTCCCATGTACCATTTATTTTTTTGTCTCATATTTTTGTTCCTGGATACCACCATGATTTTTGTTTTGGTTTCGTTAATAACCATTCCATTTTCATTTGCATACAAGAGTGTACTGTTGATTAAACGCTGGAGACCTATTTTAGTGTGGCTTAATAGGATCGCATCGTCCGCATACATCAAGTTGGATATCAATTTTCCCCCCAACTTAGGGGGATGTGCATTAAGATCGTTCAGGTTGACCGATAGGTCTCCTAAAAATAGATTAAAAAGGAGGGGGGCCAGAACACATCCCTGTTTCAGCCCTTCCAATGCAGGAATTTCCTTTGATAATGTCTGACCATCTCCCATCCTTACTCTCACCCAGGTTTTGTTGTGCAGCAACTGTATAAGTTTTAGTAGCGCGGCCGGGATGCCTTTTTCAAAAAGTTTTTTCCACAGTAGATTTCTTTGCACACAGTCAAAAGCAGACTTAAAGTCTACAAAGCATAGATATAAGGGCAATTTTATTCTCAGTGATTTTTCAATTGTTAGCGATAATGCCATGATGTTTGTCATTGTTCCAAGCCCTTTAATGAATCCAGTTTGATTCATTGGTAAAATATTGTTTTCTGTTACCCATTCATTTAGTTTGTTTAAAAGCACACCAGCAAACAGTTTAGCATCTGTATCTTGTAAGGTAATGAGTCTGTAGTTCTCTGCAAGAGACCAATTACCTTTCTTATATATAGGAGAGATTAAAGATCCTCGCCATGAATCAGGGATTTTTCCCGTCTCTATCACTTCATTGAATACCTTTACTAGGTACGTCGACCAAAAATCAGGATTTTCTTTATATAGGGCAAATGGAATCCCGTTTGGTCCTGGCGCTCCATCTTTCTGCTTCTTAATCAATCTTATCAAATGCATTTTAGACATTACAAATTGTTCTTGCATCTCATCACTGGCTATAAAGCTGTTTTGCATACTCACAGCGATTTTTACTGCACCATTGTTGTTTAGATGTTTTTCTAGGAAAGTTACCCATTCTTGTTCGGTTATTGACGACGAGACTACCAATTTGCTTGGCCGTACTAATCTGTTTATGATTTTCCAGAATTCTCTCGCATTAGCCTGTTTACTTGCGTGTAATAGTTTGGACCATAATTCCTGTTTTTCTTGATATTTCTCATTCCATATAAGTTTCTTGAGGTGCTGGTTCAAAGTTTTTAAATTACTCAGGGTCTCCTCACTAGTCATTTTGGAATTTTGTTGTCTTCTGAGCCTGTTCCGTGCTCTTTTTAACTTTGTAATTGTATAGGGGAGATTCATGTGTGAGTCATTTTCATCAGCATCCTTATTCAACCTCATATTGCTTGTGTTAGTCCGAGATTGGGGTTTCACTAATTTTCTGGTAAATTCCACCCATTGTTCAACGGCTGACTCATTCCCATTGCCAGTGAAGCAACTCTTTATAATATTTTCAACTTTTTCATTCATGCAGTCCTTATTGAAATTGGTCCAAATTAATTTTTTATAATTTATCGTTCCAGTAAGACCTGGCATAGTATGATATTGTTGATTCATATTGTTTGTAATATTGGTGGTTATTATCTGCTGGCAATGGTCACTGTCTTCAACTTTAACCAATCCATAAGAGATTATATTCTGAAATATATTCAATGAGACCATTGTATAATCAATTCTGGAGCTTATATTATGGGCTATATATGTATTTGCAGGCGGACTATCATCTTTAAATCGTCCATTAAGGACTCGCAAACCCAGCGCTTCCATATCCTTAACGAATGTTGTCCCTATATGATTTCTCCTCTTAATGCTCGAAATGCCAGGCTGCTCTTGCTGCGGTATTAACCATTGTTGGTCCTGGGATTGTGTTACATCATCCCTTATAAATGGTGTTAATAGGTTCAGATTAAAATCCCCAGTCAGCACATAGTCTACTAATGGATTATTTAACATTTGTTCCAACAGTATAGTATTAATGGTGGCACATATATCCATCCTGCTCACTTTTGTTGGTTGGATATATACATTGATCAAAATTATTGACCTATTATGTTGCTCAGTATTTTTGTATTTCATTTTTACTATAAGAATGTTTTTACTATTAGCTGCAATTTTTTCATGTTCTACTTGCAAGCTGCAGGAGACAAAGGTTGCTAGCCCCCCACTTGCTCGACCATGTCTATGATTTTTTATTGCATTTTCATAGTAACCTACATATCCATTCAGTGCAAACGGGTGGAGTTCCCAGGTTTCTTGTAAAAATAAGATTTGACATGTTGTGGGTATACATCTTATTTGCGAGTTAGAAAGTTTGGACCCTACTCCATTTATGTTCCACGAACACATTCTCAACTTAGCTGTTTTTAATTCAAAAATTGGTTTTTTAATCCTTCATTGTTCGTCCTTGTTATGCAGGGCTTGCACAATCCATTTTTCATTTATTCCTGATGGAATATCTTTCAAGGTAGGTGGGGATGCCGCTCCTGATGTGCTAATGGATCTACCCCGAGCATTCCTAAGTATAGTTCCTTTTTGTTTGGTATTTTGCTCTGTTAGGACCAAGTTTGCCTCTTTGGTGAACGGGATTGGATACACTTTCGGGGCCTGCTTTGTAATAACTATTCCCCAAGCCTTAAATGTTGAAATTTCTTTTAGTATTTGATCTGCTATTGTCATCGAATTAACCGTTACCAGTGTACTTTCTTTGGAACTGTTCTTATTAGCAATAAATTCAATGGAGTTAATGTCATCATTCTTGATATTGTTTAATGCTGGGATTGATTTGAATAATCTGAGAATATTCCCTCTATTCAGAGTATCGCATCTACCTCTGGATTCATATTCAGGGTTAAATATCAGTTGAATTTTCTCCACTACCACTTGATTTTCTTTACGTGATGAATCCTTTGTTTGGGTTGTTTTATATTTGATTGTTTTTTCTCCTTCTCGTTTTTCGATTACTAATTGATCCCAAAGAGGAGATTTAATTTTGTGCTCAACTATTGTTTCAGAGTTCCTTCTAGGTACATCATTCTTGATTCTCATCAAACATGGCTCTATGTTACCATTATAAAGCCCGTCTTGTTGGTCGGAGGATTTACTCATTGTTTTTAGTGACTGAGAGTTTCCATTCGTATGATCCTGTTTAGAGTCATTCACCTGGGCTTCAATTTTCTCAATTCTGTTTTGTTTTATACAAGGGGGGTTCATTCTAGCCA
Source organism: Lissotriton helveticus (assembly GCF_964261635.1). Lineage (NCBI taxonomy): Eukaryota > Metazoa > Chordata > Amphibia > Caudata > Salamandridae > Lissotriton > Lissotriton helveticus. The sequence continues at coordinate 1,404,220,071 of NC_136057.1, read as the reverse complement.
TCTCATATGATCTTATTTCATTTTGACTTTTTTTATCCACATTATGTAATAGTGGTTTCTGTGGTGGCTCTTGTATGAATATTGAGAATACTTTCTTAGGTTCTTTGATGGACAACGGAGGACTTTTTCTTTCTTTACTATTTTCTTCTTCTTGTTTCAGTACCCTATTGTTTGTTAGACCATCAGATTTTATTGTTTCTTCTTGTTCCTGGTGATTGGTCTCTATTTTATCCTCATTTTTTTGGTAGTTAGACTTTTGGTTTTTTCTTGACTTACGTAATTTTTTCCTTTGCCTTTTTGTCATAGTATAACCTTTTGAGTCTTGCCTCTTACAGTCATATTCTCCTATTTCTGCTGTATTTATATCTTCATCATGCATTACATTCTTTTGGTTGATTACAGATAAAGGGTCACTTACATCATGTGTTTCTTCTTTGTCCTCTGACAACCTTACTACTGCTTTTTCTTCTTTGTTCTTTTTAGCAGTAATTTTAACCTCCTCCATATTAACTATATCCCCATCCTTTTTTTTCCTTATACCCAGTTCGTGCCCAATCTCTTTCTTTAGCACATTTTTTGTGTCCTCTATTATAGTGTGCAGGACCTCAGGTATTACTGCAAGTTTCTCCAATAGGGGCAAGCAGATACATTCCATGTCTATTTTTTGTTTATCATTTTGGACTCTGATTATCAGATTATTAAGCTGCGCGAGTTTATTGTCTATCCCTGCAACTGATGATGCCATCATGGTGAGGAGATCAATCTGAATGTCCATCTTATTTGATTGGTGTTTTAGTGCCTCTAGAGTTAGCGTTGATGTTTGATAGAATAGATCCCATTTTAATCCGACCGTTGGCATTTTTGTTCCGATCGGGTTGTTTTCCAATGGAGTTTCATTTATAGGATCTAATAAAGAAGAAGAATCTGTTTTATGAATGATATTTGCCTTTGAGAGCAACTCCTCTCTTGTGGAGTTATTTTGCCCTATTTTCAACATTTCTTGATTTCCGTAATCTTTATGTTTGAGTAATTTGTTGTGTTCGGTGTGACTATCATCCTTATAAGACTGAGGTTTCTTCCTAATTTCTACATTTACTTCCAATGGTATTACTGTCTGTTTTAACTCCATCATGCTGTTGGCACTTAGTAGATTTTCTTTTTCCAGCGTTCCTGGAGCGTTTGAGTCAGCTAGGTCGACATTATTTGAATCCTCAGTGATGGTTACATTTAGGATATCATGATCATTAATTTGGAACTCATAGTCATTCCTTTGTAGGTCACAATCTCTTTTTATGGGGGTGCTTTCAATAATTTGCCTCATGTGCTTTTCGGCTATCATCGGATTTATAGGCGTTTGTAGATTATCTTTTTCCATATCCTTATGCATGAGTATGAGAGCACCAGCTGGGTCTTTCAAGAACTCAAACTTGTCCGGTATTTTTCCTGATTTTGCAAACATTCTGGCTATCGGAGAAATTAAGGTTTGATTTGATCTTGAAATATTGGCTTTCACATTTGGCTGCTGGAGTTTTTTTAAACGTCTGGCAGTAGTCCCTGTTGTTCTTACTTTGCCTGAACGCATTCTGGTTTTGCGTTTTGTACTATTTGATCCTTAGTGCCAACTACGGGTCCTCAAGTTCAGGGGAAAGACAGATTCCTGCGTGTCTCCACACTCACGCCAAAAGTACAAGAGTACAAGAGTACAAGAGTACAACAAATATTCTAGCTATTGAAGAGGATCCCCTGGAAGAGAAGGATAAGTTACTTACCTGTAATCCTAGTTGTCTTCCAGTGGTATCCTCATCAAGGTCATAAGCAACCCTCCCACCTCCCCATGCTAATGAACTAACATTGTCATTTCTTTGTGCCCTGACCTCCGGGTCTCCACAAACAAAAACTGACCTAACTGTCACCCCTGGGGCATGATGGGAAGCTAGGGGTCATGGCTGCCTTAAAGGCACTGTGCCTGTTTTTTGATGCTCTGCATTTGCTTTCATTTTCTATGTTGTCTCTGTTACAATGCAGCCTGTGGACTAACAATGCCTGCTATTTCTTCTTACAGGACTACTTTTCTGCTGTTCATTAAAAGCAGTTCAAGTGCCTTTTAGCCTTCCTGTTTTTTTAAATATGTGCAAAGTCTACATTTCACAGCGTTGTTTATCTTAAAAGTTGGTATATGTAAGGCTGCATTGTTTGTGTTTTCTACAAATTTTTTTATATGTATATATATATAGAGCTGTGTATATATATATATATATATATACATATATTCCATATGCAAACACTAAAACTTGGAGGCCCTCACGCAGTGTGTAAATATCTTTATTCATGCCAGGCTGCTCGTTGAACAGGTTCCTTCCGAACAGCACGTTTCTGCCATATTCAGTCCTATGCGTTTCGGGCTTCCTCTCGCCCTTCTTCCAAGGTAATGGCTTCGGTAGGAGGGCAGCATGCAGGCATTTATGATGTGTTTACAGTCCCGCCCCCTCGGGCGTATGCGAAGTGCATTCTGGTATTACGAGTTCTTATCTGTACAATCCTGAAGTAGGAGCTGCTGCCATTCCATACAAAGTGCTCAAATCCCCAGTGGGTTGCTGTGCCAGTTGGTGCAAGTTAAAACGCGCTGCATATTTCACCTCGCAGAATACACACTGCTCCATCTGCGTTCCATCAGTAGCTGCGCTGGAACCGCCTCTCCGCGGTGCGGGGCTCTCCGCGACCAGGCCGGCCGCTATTTACATCTAGTGGTGCCATCTAGTGACGTGCCTAGAAACTGATCATGGGTGAAGTGATTAGGACTGTGCACCTACTATAAGACGCGCAAATATCATGAATCATGGGTGGGCACTTCTCTTTCTCATTTGCGCGTGCACAGTTTCACATGCACGTCTTTACGTTCCAACAGCGAGGACCAAAATTCGCGTTCAGCCACTTTCTCTGCTTCTCACTCTGGTCGCTTCCTGCTGCTTGGGTAGGCAATGCTAAAGCGCTCTAGTTTTAAGCCGTCCTTGTGCCATCATGCGTCAGCAACAGCTGGCTCATATATTCTCTGCGTCTCCTGTAGGGGAGGGCATTGATCTGGTGCAGCATACCCTGTGCTACTGTCATTGCAAGGTTCTCCTGTGAATATTGTGACTCCATAAAGTAAGGGACAACGGGCTTCATCAAAAAGAAACAGGTCAAGAGGTAAGTATGGAGACTCAGAACTAGTAGCAGTACTGTCACTGTAAAGCAAACAAGCATTGGCATAGCCAATAGGGCTCGCCTTTGGGACCTTATAAGTGTTTTCTTATCCAGCACAATATCCTTGGTGCAACTACATCAACTGTTGCATGGCTAAACCCTTATAAGGTCCCAAAGGCGAGACCTATCGGCTATGCCAATGCTTGTTTAAACTGGTGCCAAATTGTAACGGGTCATAACACATACCATTTGCAGTGCTGCAAAAAAAAGGGCTCGGCGCATTTTTCTGCAAAATAATTTAACGGCACTGTGTATTACATAAATATTTATTCTAAATGAAGCAATCGAATTCGGAAAGCATTACATAGAGGTATGCTCTATCGCCTTACAAATCATTACACACATGTAATATCAAATTTAACATAGTAAACTTGGATTATAGATAACTCAGTTTATGATCAAGTCTCTTTTTTATTAACAGACAGAAAGGATAAACACTTACACAGCAAGCTGCCTACAGCCCAACACAGGCTGGCCGCGAGGTTTAGCTACATGCGGACGAGATAATTCCATGTTCAAGAGGCATTTTTATCACAGTAGTAATACACAGCAAGCCGCCTACAACCCCTTCTGAATGAGACACATTCCAGCAGCCTTAAGATACCTAGCTTCGCTAGAGCTTATAGAGAGAGAGTTAATTCACATTGCCCCAGACTCATCTTGTAGAGATTCTGTAAGGCTTTTGGTCAGTTATAGCACTGGGTGCACTGCCTGTTTATGCGCACAAAAGTATAAGGTACAAGATTTCTCAGGTGCAAATCGGCGAGTGGGAAGGCCTTAAAACCACTCAGATTGAGTAGATAAACTACCAATTTCCTGACTGACTTGGTTGCCGATGCACTCAAATCACAGTATACAGATTGTTATGTAACAATACAACATATAGTATAGAACACAGAATGACAGAAGTCTTTAACAGAAACTCCAGTGGAAGGGTAAATCGTGGAGTCTTTTAATGGAGTATACAGCCAGCCGACACGTGTTTCATCGCACTCGCGATTCCTCAGGGCTGAAACAAACAGATAAGTGACAATAGAGCATGTATCATATATGGATATGATTACAACAAGACCTTGTAATGTGGTCTGTACATACTTCATTTCGCTTCCACTACAGTGAATGTACCACAATTCACCTATATGTATCTAAGTGCCACCCCAACACATTCGTGTCGAAAGTGTTTAAATGCCGTTATTATTACTGACGTGCTGGTGACCAGTGAGTTTGTGACGACACGTTGAGGGAACCTAGATGTCTTTGTTTATAACGAACGATATGTACAGTAAAACATACCATAGCGGGCAAAGGTGTTCTATCCGTGCACGACTCTTTCATACTGCATGCTTTGTGAGGTGAGAAAAGTTCCAGAAAACTGTGGCTAAATGCACAAATGGACACATACCTAGATGGCTGTTTCAAAATCAGAAGGTCTGTATATTCAAGAAAATTGACCAAGAACAAAAGGGAAAAACCTCATCACTATTATGTCATAGTCATGGTAGCTAGGCAAGAAACACAAAACTAGTGAGGCTGTAATATTAAAAGAATGGAGGCTCACCGCACAGCTGGTGGTAATTCCGACCCAGCCGGGCCCGTGACCGTTGGTGTGCAAACGAAATTGAGAAAACAGGGTATGGTTCTCAGTTCTGTAATTGAACCAAATAATATAGATCACCGAACGTCAGTCAATAGAAACATCCATATTCTAGAACTTTACGACTGACACGGGCAGTAACCTCAGGATATGCAGGTAAAATGGACACATCAGTTCCCTGAACTGTTTGGACGGGATGGAAATTAATGAAGACCTGGATTCCCCTGGGTGTCTAGTTTTAAAAAATGTATAGGTTTACCAGGTTTCCCTAGTTGCCGGCAGACCTAGGGTTCAAACTCCACAACTAGGCACTTTGCAAAAAAGGGGCAGTTTTCACTGTAAAAATGTGGGGTATCCTTGTTGCGTTTTGGCCCGTTTCCAGTCGCGGGCACTAGGCCTACCCACACAAGTGAGGTACCATTTTTATCGGAAGACTTTGGGGAATACGGGGTGGGTGGAATTTTGTGGATCAACGCAGATTCCTGAACTTTTCATCACAGAAATGTGAGGAAAATGTTTTGTTTTTTTACAAAATTTGGGGTTTGCAAGTGATTCAGACTTGGGGGGGCAGCTGTAGTGGGGGGGCTTGATGGAGAATAGGATGGACTTGGTTTTACCATTTTGGGGATGGTATAACCCTTAATGGTAGGTAAAGTAAACGAAAGGACTCTGACTTTTTTGGGGGGGAGTTTGGGTGCTGGAGGTACTGGGCTAGCCTAGGGAAGTACGGGTTGGGGGAGGTTTTTGGGACTTGGGAGACCTGGAGGATTTACGGGTGGGGGTTTTAGGCTTGGCTTTTTAGTGGGGATAGGGGCTGCAGGTTTAGAAGTTAGGGCCGGGGTGTGGGTCGCCTCTTCTTCTTGGGAGGGGGTTTGGATGGATCGGTAGGGAAGCGTACAAGGACACAAAGGAAGACTTTCTGGGCAGAGGGGGGAACAGAAGAGGAAACGGTAGGGGTTGTGGAGGAAGAGGGTTGTGAGGTATTGCGGAGTGTCTGGATGAATGTGTGTTGTCTTCTGGTGTGTCTGTGGTGGTGAGTGTGCTGTCTGGCTGTTGAGGTGTATACATGTGTGTGTTTGCGTGTGCTTGGGTCAGGGAGGGTAGTTGGGACAGTGGATGGGGAAGAGGTAGGAGGGGGGAGGGACCGCTAGAGCTGGGACACTGCTGTCATCAGTGTGGACAAATGCAAAAATATAAATTAATGTACAGAATGCAGAACAATGTCATACATTCACCCCAGTACAGAGAACTGGGCCAAAATCCATTGTTTTTTTGCTCACCATGCCATCCCAGTTTGGGCCCAGCCATATGCAAATCAATCTTGACCCTGCGCCCAATGGGAACAGTCCAGCCCGTACTGGAAACAAGCATCCTAGGACCGGTTTCAGGCTTTCAGCCCTCATCAGCCACAATAGCTTGACTCCAGTGGCATGGACAGCAACAGACACATTACTGGGCCTACCCGTCCCACTCGGGATGACAGTGTGGAGGCCAGAGCCTGATTAGATCTGTGTTGGGCAGACAGGTTAGAGTGAATGCCCTCCAGGAATGACACCATTTGTGTCAAAAGAGTGGTATGTGCATGGAGGAAATTCAGCACTGATGTCTGCCCGACAGGGATCTGACTAAGAATGTCAATGGCCTCCACACTGAGGGCATCGGGGGAGACAGGGACAGGGGGTGAGGTGCTGCCACGGTACTGGCCACAGACACTGGGTCTGGGAGCAGCTGGGACGGTGGAGATGTTAGTGGTGGACTCCTATGTTGAGGAATCATCCCATTTCTCCTCCACCACCAGGGAGTCATCACTAGAGCATGAGTGGTCTTCACATGTTGCAGATGTTGTTGCAGACCTACCCTTTGTGTGGTTTCCCTCATCCTCCCTGCCTGTGGATCCATCCTTGTTCAACTCCGCACTGGATCCTGACTGGCAAACTACTCCCCCTACATCTGTGGCGCTGCCTTCTACGCTGGCCGGTGCTAATGCCGTGGACTAAAAACAAAAAGAATCACATATGCCCATGTGTATCAAAACTGGTGCTCATCTAAAGTGCTCTGATACCTGATATCTTCGGGTCTAGTTTGTGCTACATAAAACTCATATTTTGATTTACATACCTGGCACTTGTCAGTGTGCAAGTTAACCATTGCTCCCTCACACATGATGTTATCTGCAACATTGCGTCTATCAACATCAAATGTCATTAGCACAATGTCAAATCCGCCACTATGTAGCAGTTGATGTATTGTCTTTTGCACCTAACAGTCATGTGTCATGACATACCAGTCTCATCTCCTTCAAGGTAGTTCAGCACTCAGAATAGGAATAGGATTCACACAATTGAATTGAGGCATGGTATCCATTCTGCAATCCCTAGTCATCAAATTGGTAACCATTGGCTCTAATGTCACAGGTCAAACAAATTACATCCTTGTCAAACTTTAAGAATTGGTACTCATTGCATGAGTCATGTCACACAGATAACAGTGATTGTGCTCATTTGTCCTGTAACTCAGGTTACCCCAGTATTGGAACTTTCATAGATTTCCATGCTTTTGTATCATTCCCCGTCGTCGGAATGGAAGTCTCGGTAACAAAAATACCATAGCTGTAGGTACAAAAGAGAAAGGAAAAGGCCTAGCCTCATTCCCTTTTGTAGCATATCACCCTCTTTTTGTAAAAGAGACCAAACTTAGGCATCAGCCAATCAGAAGTGCCTCACCCCTTAGAACCCTCCTGAAGGAACCTCAGAGCCTCAGATTTTCTACCGCACGTTGTGCTTAGGGAGTCTCCTTTGAGCTCTGCTCAACTTCTACTCTTCAAGGAATTTCTTCAGGATTTTTTCTTCAGAATCTTTTCAGATTCACTTCAGGATTGTTAGCTGTCTTCCAGGATGTCTGACATGGAGAAGAAAAAGGCCCTTTTCAAGCCATGTTCCACCTGTGGCAAGAAAAGGCTTTTTGTGGAGGATAAGCACAAAGACTGCATCTATTGCCTCTATCCTGACCACAAGGCTGCTGACTGTAAGATCTGTCGCCCCTTTTCGACCAAGACCCTCCGGGACCGTGAGGGTTGACTTTTGACTTGGCTCCAGAAGCTGAAATCCAGGAAGGATACTGTCTCTAGTGACAGTGAGGATGTTATGTTATGTTATGTTAATGGTTTGTTTGAGCGCACAGCTGCCCCAGCTAAGGGGCGTCCCGGCGCTGACCGTAACATGATACCAGAAAAGGAAACTACAAAAGAGGAAACCTAAGTTGAAGGAAAAAGAAAAGTCTTAATGGCTTTCCGAAAAGGGAGAATCTCATTGATTCCACGAATAGAAACAGGCAAGGAATTCCACAGTTTGGCCGCCAGCAGTCGAAAGGAGCGACCTCCGACGCGGCAGAGTCTGAACTTAGGTATATTTACCAGATGTTGCCCTAAAGAGCGCAAATTACGTTGAGGAGTGGACGGAGTTAAGAGTGGACGAAGTAACTCCGGGCTGGTACCTTTCAAGATTTTAAACGCTAAAAAGAGCGTCTTAAACTGGATTCTGGCTTGAATCGGTAACCAGTGTAAGGCTCTGATGGTGGCTCTAACAGAGCATCTGTGAGGCAGCCCGACAAGAGCTCGGGCTGCTGAGTTCTGTACTCGCTGAAGACGCAGAATCTCAGCTTTATTAGCACCCAAAAATAACGCGCTGGCATAGTCCAAGCGCGACAGAATTGTCGCTTGGATAATAAGCTGCCGAACAGGCGCTGAGAAAATCTTCAAAATAGGGCGAAGGCCCCTCAACATGCCCACAAAAGTCGCTGCCACCTTCTTCGTGTGGCACTGGAAATTAAGATCTGCATCCAGCCATACTCCCAAGTTCTTGACCACTGGCTTGGTGGAAGGCATAATGCCTAAGGAGGCTGGCCACCAATGTTCGTTCCAAAGAGAGGTGTTTTTCCCTGCCAACATCACCTCAGTTTTAGTGGCATTTAATTGAAGGCAGTTTTCAGCCATCCATTGGGCAACAGCAGTCATACCATCTCGGAACCTCTAGGCCGTGGCCGAGGGACCTTCAGCCAGGGTAACGATCAGCTGAGTATCGTCAGCGTACGAAACTAACGTTAGGCCCCATTCTCTGGCCACAGCCGCGAGGGGTTGAACATACAGATTGAACAACGTCAGGCTCAACGCAGAACCCTGCGGAACCCCTTGACAGATGGGATGAACTTGAGACTGAAAAGGTGGTGCCGAGACCCGGAAGGATCTATCCGTCAAGAATGCACGGAACCATTCCAGTGATCTGATCCATGATCCCAATAGCCTCCAGACGGTACAACAAGATGTCATGGGACACCGTATCAAAGGCAGCGCTAAGATCTAATAATATAAGCGCTGCACTCTGACCGGCTTCAAGGGTAGATCTTAAGTACTCCGTGGAGGCCAACAGGGCTGACTCGGTACTATGACCCGCTCTGAAGCCGTTTTGAGACGGGTCCAGAATGTTATTAAGGGTCATATGGCGAGCCAGCATCTCGTTCACATGAGCTTCAGCTATTTTAGCCACCCATGGAAGCAGGGAGATTGGCCTAAAATTCTCAGGCAAAGAGGGATCAAGTGTGGGGTTTTTAATAATAGGGGAAACCAGAGCCTGTTTCCAAGCCAAAGGTACTGTCGAAGTGGTAAAAGACAAGTTAAGTATCCGCTGGAGAGGTTTCAGAACCAGATCCATAGAATCCAAAAACTGTGCTGGCCTCATTGGGTCAGATGGAGACCCTGATTTAACCTTTTTACAAAGTCTCATAAGTTCGTCACACGAGAGCTCAGGTATCATGGTGAGAGTGGATGTCTTCTCCCTGACCATGACAGGACCTGAAGCAGAGAAATGCTGAGGGAAGGTAGCGTAGATTTTCTGCACTTTGCTCAAAAAGAAAAGAGCAAGGTCCTCACATTGCTGTGCTGAATTTACATGTGAGACTGAGGTTTTGATGTTTTTTAGCTCCTGAACAATTTTAAAGATGTATTTCGTGGGATTCGAACTGTCCCTGATTTTTTCCGCTTAAAAATTAGCGCGTGTGGAGCATATCATTCTATGATAATGTTTTAATTTAGCCGAATACACAGATTTAAGGTCTTTGTCATAATCCCTTCTCCACAGACGTTCTGCTCTTTTACACTCCTTCCTGAGTATTCTAAGAGCGTCTGAGAACCAAGGGTTGGAGGTCGAGTTCCGTCCTCTGACCCATCTAGCTGGAATCAGGGCGTCAAGCCCTCCACTTATCCAGTCGTAAAAGGCGGTATATGCGATCTCCGGGTCAGCCAAATCTTCTACAATGGTCTCTCTCAGATGGGTGTGGAAATCGTCTAGATTAAGTTTATGCCAGGACCTTTTATACGCCAAAGTTGTGCCATTAGATTTTGGGAGTTGTGTCATCTTCCAACTAACTTTGATCAAATAATGGTCAGTCCAGACCATGGGAAGAGGTTGATCAACCTGAACATCTGGGATGTTAGAAAAAACCGGATCTAATAGATGTCCTGCGGTATGAGTGGCATCCCGTACCAGTAGGTCTAATTGGAAAGCTGCTAAATCGGCTATCAAATTACCGATAGCATGGTCCTGTGTTTGATCAAAGTGGAGATTTAAGTCGCCTAAAATAGAGAAGTTGGCGGATTGCAACACCAATGTGCCCACCATTTCTAATAAGGCTTCACAGAATTTGGAGGCATGACCAGGAGGGTGGTAGATATAAAGACCCGAGAAAGCAAAATGCGGATTTATATCAAGTCTAAAACGTGCACATTCACATCCCCATAGCTTCTCCGCCGTGAAAGTACAGGGATATAAAGCTTTGTAGATAACAGCAATACCACCTCCCCTGGAGTCCCGGTTAAGGGTCTTAATCAGATAGCCTTCTGGGAGAAGTATACCAGTTATCCCTGCCGTATCATCCCGCAACCATGTCTCACAAACAAAGAGAACATCAGGGTTTTCGTCACAAAGTAACGAGTGAACATCCATATGGTGTTTTACCAGTGAGCGCACATTTAGTTGTAAAACAGTGAACACTAATTGAGTCCCTAATGCTTCAGAACTCCGGACCCCCAAAGGAGAGAATGATGTAAAAGCACAAGACTGACACCTCATGCTAGACTTACCTAGCTGTAATGGCAGTTCCACACAAACCACCGCATCAGGTTTTAAAAACATGAGTTGTTCCTTGTCATACCTGTGCACCGGAGGTAGTGCAGGACCAGGGGTAATGGCGAGAGGCGATGGACAGGCGATGACGGGCGCAGACGGGCTTGCCTTTGGCGCGCCTTCGGCGCGCCCGCTGCGCCCGCCCGCTGCGCTGTCGATTCCATATGCACATTATATAGGGAGAAGATACAAGCGCAAAACAACTAGAGCTCTGTCCTGGTGTCCACCTAAAATGGCGGCACCGTTCCTGTAGTCTCGCTACTGCAGTGGATGTTCCTAAGTGCAGTGCAGTCCCCACTGAACAAGTAAGGCGCTAAGAGCAGATTAAGGCTAGTCAGAATTATAATAGCACCACAGTTAAAATACAAACGGCGAAAATGAAATAGAACCAAGTGTGATTATTAAATTGCGAAGGCAGACTAGAACCCCCGGCTCACGCCTCAGGGGAATAGATACAATGTTACAGGGCGCGCGAGAGTAGAGCGCGATTTAAATACAGCAGAGGATACAGGCGCAAAACAACTAGAGCGCTGACCTGGTGTCCACCTAAAATGGCGGCACCGTTCCTGTAGTCTCGCTACTGCAGTGGATGTTCGTAAGTGCAGTGCAGTCCCCACTGAACAAGTAAGGCGCTAAGAGCAGATTAAGGCTAGTCAGAATTATAATAGCACCACAGTTAAAATACAAACGGCGAAAATGAAATAGAACCAAATGTGATTTTTAAAATGCGAAGGCAGACTAGAACCCCCGGCTAACGCCTGAGGGGAATAGATACAATGATGCAGCGTTGATGTCTTCCTCAAGAAGGTCAGGGAAGAGGGGTACGGGTTCCCCTTCTCCTTCTGTGGAGCGATCTACTAAGGCCTCAAAAAAGACCCCCAGTGAGTCTGAGAGCCAGGGTCCCGGCAAATCTCCTCACTGAGGTGAAAAGGAGAGGGTAGGACCTGCTACGCCTTCCAAGGGTGAGAAGACTGCCTCAGCCTTCAAGAAACCTTCTTCCCAGTCTTCGGAGAGGAGTTCTAAGTCCTCGACGACGAAGACGTCGACGGCGGAGGTGCCATCGACAAAAAAATCCAAATTGAAATTGACATCGTCGACGAGCCCGTCGACGGGGGATTCGTCGATGAAGGAACCGTCGTTGATGAAAGAAGCGTCAACGGCAGGTTCATCAGCGTCGACGGGAGATTTGCCGACGACAAAGGCACCGACGACGAAGGTTACAGCGTCGCCGACGATAATGGTGACGACGGCGACGACGAGGGCATCGACGACGACAACTTTGACAATGATGACAGCTGGAGCATCGACGGTTTCATCGTCGACGACATCGACGACACCGATCTCGACGACGTGTGTACAACCGTCGACGACGGAACCGTCGACGGTCTTGTCCTCTGAAAAGAGAATTACGATTTCTGTAAAAAGAATTACGCTGGAGATGACTTCTCCGAGGAGAGTGACCCCCCTGCTGCCAACCTTGCTCTTTCAGGAAGGGGAGTCAGAGTAGGATGACCAGGACTCGTACAGCTATGCCAATAGTCCCTCTCAAATTCTAGTCAAATGCCAGGAGACGGACTCTGAAGGAGAATACGATCAGGAGGATGATGATCATCATCAGACGGCCCAGTCGCAACACCATTCTGGGCAGGATATGGTTACAGTACAATCTTCTTTTCTTCAGGATCTGCATAAGATGCTGCAGGACTACAAATCTAAGACGAATAGGCCGATTCTGGTCCCGGGGGCGCCTGCTGCGCCTGCAGTGATTTCTGCCTCAACGGTGATGCCAGGTTTACCTGCTCAGGTTTCTCCTCAGCCTAAAGCATCCTTTCCACAGGATTCCTCCGGGCTGGCAGATGCCCATGATGATTCCTCGGATGAGGATCAACAGTCGGATCATGACTCTGTTCATACTACTGAATATGATGAATATATCATTCCGGATCCCTCATCACCAGTTCCAGATCCATTTGATTCCCCGCCAGCGGACATTGGAGGATTCCATCAGCTGATGGAAAGAGTAGCTGGCAGGTTCAAATTGGCCATGCCTGCGGTGGCTACGGATTGTTTCCTATATGATTTCAAGGAACCCTTTAGGAAAACTAGTAGGTCAATTCTTATTGTAGATCTTCTGTGGAAGGAGGGCCTAAAGGCTATGAAGAACCCAGTGACGGTGGTCCCTGTGCTACAGCGTCTGGATAAGAAATACAGGGCACCCGACGATGGGCCGGCGGCCTTAACGGGTCATTCAAGACCAGACTCAGTTATCTCACAGGCAGCGCAGAGGAAATCCCGTAACCTCTCTGCCCCCTTAACAACGCCTCCGGACAAGGAAGGGCGGAGATTGGATAATGCGGGGAAAATATTCTCATCGATGGCGAGTCTTCTAGTGCGAGCTGCGAATGCCCTGGCGATCTTGGGTAGATACGACCACCAGCTTTGGTGTGATGTCGCCCCGTACCTAGACCAGCTACCTCCGGAGTCAAGATCAGAGGCAAAAAAGATCTTGCTAGAGGGAGAAGCGACGTCAATGGAGATCATTGACTGTGCAATGGACATTGCAACAACAGCGTTTCGTTCCTTGGCTGGGGCGGCAGTCCTCAGTTGCCAAGGATCGCGGAAGGCTACTTGGTTTCGGCCTGAGGTCCAAAACAAGGTCCTGGATCTTCCCTTTGATGGTGAAGCATTATTCGGAAAACTGATTGATGACACTCTTCAGGAAATAATAAAGGACACGGAGACTGCCAGGTCCTTGGGGACCCTTCAATACCGCAAGTCTCCTTTTAAGGGATCCAGAGGCAGGGTTAATAATTACAGGGGATCCTATCAACAGCAGCGCTATTCCTCCACGGGCTCAGGTACCCAGCAATACCGTCAGCCTTATCAGCAGAGACAGGGCCAGTCTACAAACTACTCCAGGCCTTACAATAAGGGGAAACAGGCTGGACGAGGACGAGATTCGTCCAAGCGCCAATAGCGGCCTCCTGGCTCTTCCTACTGGACCTTCCTCCAAGAGATCATCAGTTGGAGGCAGGGTAACCAAATACCTTCAAAACTGGTCCAGGATAACCTCGTACCGTTGGGTGCTGAACATCATTCGGAAAGGCATACTCTGGAATTTACGCAAGTCCCTCCACCCAAGCCCCCGGCAGCCATTCCATCGAAACACCAGCGTCTCCTGCGGCTCGAGGTCCAACAGATGCTCCGGAAGGGAGCGATAGAGCCGGTCCCCTCAAATCAAAAGGGACAAGGATTCTATTCCAGGTTCTTCCTGAGAAATGGCGCCCCATTTTAGACCTCAGGGAGCTCAACACCTTTCTCATCTCCCTGTCCTTCCGGATGGTCTCTCTCCAGGACATCTTGAAGCTTATCAGCCCGGGGGATTTCATTGCCACGCTCGATCTTGAGGATGCGTACTTCCATGTCCCAATTCACCCAGCACACAGAAGGTTTCTGCGATTCACAGTAGCCAAGAGCCATTTTCAGTTCAGGGTTTTACCCTTTGGACTCCGCTCAGCCCCGAGGATTTTTACAAAGGTTCTGGCGCCAGTGGCAGCTTTTCTGCGAAGGAACCATTTCGAAGTCTTCCCCTACCTGGACGACTGGTTGCTAAAAGCTCCGTCCAGGGAGGCAGCGCTGGACGCTGTTCAGGCTTGTACAAATTTGTTTCAGAATCTGGGACTCACTCTAAACAACGGAAAGTCATCCCTGGTCCCGTCCAGAAAGACTTGTTTCCTGGGAGCCATCCTGGATTCAAAGCTCTCAAGAGCCTTCCCTACTCCGGAAAGGAGGGAGAAATTACAGACCTTTGCTCGGGACTTACAAGAAAGAAGGTGTCTTTCAGTACACCGCTACAAGTCTCTACTGGGAGTGATTTCATCATGTATTCCCCTAATTCCTCATTGCAGTCTAAGAATGCATCCTCTGCAGGAGCAACTAGACAACCAGTGGAAGCAGGTCCACAGTTCATTCGAGGACAAGGTGACCATCACTCCAATGATGAGGGAAGCGGCCTTATGGTGGACAGATCAAAACAACTTGTCCCAAGGTCTATCCTTCGTAAGCGACCCGTCTCCACAAGTAGTAACAACGGACGCGTCATTGGAAGGTTGGGGAGCAGTGATGCAAGACCTGCATGTCAGCGGTCATTGGCCGCCCCAGGAGAAACGTCTCAACATCAACCTTTTAGAGCTAAGGGCTCTGCAAGCTTTTCTTCCTCGCCTGGAAGGTTTGCAAGTGCTTATCAGGACGGACAACACCACGGCCATGCACTATGTGAACAAGGAAGGAGGAACCAGATCTCGTCCATTGTCGCAAGAAGCACAACAGATCTGGGAATGGGCGATTCTTCAGGGAATATCACTGAAGGCAGAACACTTGCCAGGAGTTCTAAACAAAAACGCCGACAGACTGAGCAGGTCATCCTCAGTCAGCCACGAATGGGAATTGAATGAGCCGGTCCTACACAAGCAGAATTCACCATCGAGGTTCTCTGGGGACTGCGCTTTCGATAGCATGGTCAAGGAAATTTGTCTACGCCTTTCCTCCCATACCTCTGATCCCACGGCTCATCAGGAAGATCAAAGTGGAGCCGTGCAGGATGATCCTGATAGCCCCTGCGTGGCCGAGACAGTTCTGGTACACGGAACTCCATCTGTTGTCGCTAGCTCCTCCTCTTCCTTTGAGGGTTCTACCAGATCTCCTCACAATGTCCGAAGGACAGGTTTTGCATCCAGATCCACAGTCATTATACCTGACTGCATGGCTCCTGAGCAGCAAGAGTTTATGAATCTACCCATATCAAGAGAGATTAAGGAGGTCCTTTCCCAGGCAAGGGCTCCTTCAACGAACAGGACTTACCGTCTTAAGTGGAAAAGGTTTTGTTGCTGGTGTAGGAGAGAAAAAATTGATCCTTTCGCTTCCAAGCCTCATCAGCTCCTACCTTATCTGCTGTCTTTGGCTAAGTCGGGACTAGCCCATTCATCGATTAAAGTCCATTTGGCGGCAATATCGAGATTCAGAAGGTCGGGGTCTGGGCCTTCCTTGTGGTCTTCCAGAATTGTCAAGCAATTTCTTAAGGGCTTATTCAGAGTCTATCCACCAGTGAGACCGCCTCCTCCTACATGGCATTTAAATCTAGTTCTTTCTCAGCTCATGAAAGGTCCATTTGAACCAATCAATCAATCAATCAATCATGGCATTTATATAGCGCACTACTCACCCGGAGGGTCTCAAGGCGCTGGGGGGGGGGGGGTCCGCTACTGCTCGAACAGCCAGGTCTTGAGCTGCTTCCTGAAGGCGAGGTGGTCCTGGGTCAGGCGGAGGTGGGTCGGAAGGGAGTTCCAAGTCTTGGCAGCCAGGTAGGAGAAGGACCTTCCTCCTGTGGTGGCTCTTCGGATGCGGGGGATGATGGCGAGGGCGTGGCTGGTCGATCGAAGCTGGCGTTTGGGAGCGTAGAAGTTGAGGCGGCTGTTGAGGTATCCTGGTCCTTGTTTGTGTAGGGCTTTGTGTGCGTGGGTGAGGAGCCGGAAGGTGATTCTCTTGTTGACCGGGAGCCAGTGCAGGTCTCTCAGGTGTCCGGAGATGTGGCTGCGGCGGGGGATGTCCAGGATGAGTCGTGCTGAGGTGTTCTGGATCCGCTGGAGTCTTTTCTGGAGTTTGGCGGTGGTTCCAGCGTAGAGGGAGTTACCGTAGTCCAGACGGCTGGTGACGAGGGCCTGGGTGACCGTCTTCCTGGTCTCGGTGGGGATCCATCGGAAGATCTTTCGTAGCATGCGCAGGATGTTGAAGCATGACGAGGAGACGGCGTTGACTTGTCTGGTCATGGAGAGGGAGGAGTCCAGGATGAAGCCCAGGTTGCGTGCGTGGTCTGTTGGTTTGGGTGCGCTGCCCAGGGCGGGGGGCCACCAGGAGTCGTCCCAGGCGGAGGGTGAGGATCCCAGGATGAGGACTTCCGTCTTGTCTGAGTTCAGTTTCAGGCGGCTTTCCGACATCCATTTGGCTACGTCTGTCATCCCTTCGTGCAGGTTGGCTCTGGCGGTGGCGGGGTCGTTAGTGAGGGAGAGGATCAGCTGGGTGTCGTCGGCGTAGGAGATGATGTTCAGGTTGTGTTGGCGTGCGATGGCTGCGAGGGGGCTCATGTAGACGTTGAAGAGTGTTGGGCTGAGCGAGGAGCCTTGAGGGACGCCGCAGATGACTTCGGTGCCTTCCGATCTGAGCGGGGGGAGGCGGACTCTCTGTGTCCTTCCGGCGAGGAAGGAGGTGATCCACTCCAGTGCCTTCTCCTGGATTCCGACGTTACTGAGGCGCTGTACTAGGGTACGGTGGCAGACAGTGTCGAAGGCCGCGGAGAGGTCCAGGAGGATGAGGGCCGTTGTTTCTCCGTTGTCGAGCAGGGCTCGGATGTCGTCGGTGGCTGCGATCAGGGCGATCTCGGTGCTGTGGTTGGACCGGAAGCCAGACTGCGAGAGGTCGAGGGATCCGTTCGTCTCGAGGAAGGCGGCCAGTTGCTTGTTGACGGTCTTCTCGATGACTTTGGCTGGAAACGGGAGCAGCGAGATGGGGCGGTAGTTCTTGAGGTCGGTTGGGTCTGCTGATGGTTTCTTGAGTAGAGCGCTGAGTTCGGCGTGCTTCCAGCTCTCCGGGAAGGTGGCGGTGTCGAAGGAGGTGTTGATGATGTCCCGCAGGTGGGGTGCGATGACAGCGTCGGCCTTGTTGAAGACGTGGTGAGGGCAGGGGTCTGTCGGAGATCCGGAGTGGATGGAGTTCATCGTGCGGATGGTGTCTTCGGTGCTGATCGGGGTCCAGGCGCGGAGGGTGGTGGTGGGGGGCGGTGGTTCGGTCGTGGCGTGCGTCGGTTGGGTGCTGAAGCTGTTGTGTATATCTGCGATTTTGTTGTGGAAGTAGGAGGCGAGGGAGTTGCAGAGGTCTTGCGAAGGGGTGATGTCGTTGTTTCCGGCGTTGGGGTTGGAGAGCTCTTTCACGATGTTGAAGAGTTCCTTGCTGTTGTATGCGTTGTTGTCCAGTCGTTCCTTGAATGCGGTTTTCTTGGTGGCGTGGATCAGCTGGTGGTGTTTTCGGGTGGCGAGCTTGAGGGCAGTCATGTTGTCCGGTGTTGGGTCTCTACGCCAGGTTTTCTCGAGTGCTCTGCAGTTCTTCTTGGAGCTCTTGAGGTCGTCGTTAAACCATGGGGCTTTCTTGCTGCCGGGTCTGCTCGGCGGGGTCTTCAGCGGGGCGAGGTCGTCTGCGCAGTCGCTGATCCATTTCGTGAGGTTGTACTGACATTAAATACCTTTCATGGAAATTGGCTCTCCTCCTCGCTCTCACGTCGGCTAGGCGTGTGGGAGAATTGCAGGCCTTGACTATCCAAGAACCTTTCCTCCAATTCAAAAGAAACACTGTAATCATGAGAACTAACCCTAGCTTTATGCCTAAGCTTCCCTCGGACTTCCACTTGAATGAGCCTGTCATTCTGAAGGCGTTCTTTCCTCAACCGGCTACACCAGCAGAAAGAACATTGCATTCGTTAGATGTACAGCGGTGCTTGAAATTCTATTTGGAACGTACTAAGGGATTTCGGAAATCCTCACAGTGATTTGTTGCCTTCGGGGGTCCAAGCAAGGGCCTTCCGCTATCCAAACAGGGCATTTCAAGATGGATCACAAGTGCCATTCTGCATTGTCACACTGCAGCAGGAAAACCTCCGACTGGTAGGATTCGAGCACATTCCACAAGATCTGTGGCATCTTGAACAGCCCTCTTCGCGGGGGTGCAGATTAAAGACATTTGCAGAGCTGCTACCTGGAGCAGCGTCCACACCTTTACCAAGCATTACTGCTTGGAGTCCTTACAACAAGATGATGCGGCAGTAGGACAGGCTGTCCTGAGGAACCTCTTCCAATAATTGGTGAGCTTTCCTTTCTATCCCACCTTCCGTATTACACATATTGTATCTTTATGTCATGTTGACTATTGCTATAATTGTATGACACAAAATGTGGTTTTGTTGCTAACTGCTTGCTACTCTGATACAAAAGCATGGGAATCTATGAAAGTTCCATTACTGGGGTAAGAAAACAAGTTACTTACCTGTAACTTTGGTTCCCCAGTATTGGTAACTTTCATAGATTCCCATGCGCCCACCCACCTCCCCGAAGAAAGCTCAGCCTACAACAGATATGGTGTCTAAGTACACAACGGCTACGAAAATCTGAGGCTCTGAGGTTCCTTCAGGAGGGTTTTATGGGGTGAGGCACTTCTGATTGGCTGATGCTTAAGTTTGGTCTCTTTTACAAAAAGAGGGTGATATGCTACAAAAGGGAATGAGGCCTAGGCCTTTTCCTTTCTCTTTTGTACCTACAGCTATGGTATTTTTGTTACAGAGACTCCCATTCCGACGACGGGGAATGATACAAAAGCATGGGAATCTATGAAAGTTACCAATACTGGGGAACCAAAGTTACAGGTAAGTAATTTGTTTTCTTCTCTACTGTCGGGTCACACATCAGACTCCTATTGAGGAGACACCAAGGTAGTAGGAATAGCTAGGGTGAGAGGCACGTGGCCCATTGTCTTGTGCCATCTATGCACAGTGTCATGAAGATGTAGTGCACAATGTAAACAGCTCACCATTTGCAAGGTAGTAGGAATAGCTAGGGTGAGAGGCATGTGGCCCATTGTCTTGTGCCATCTATGCACAGTGTCATGAAGATGTAGTGCACAATGTAAACAACTCACCATTTGCAGATGTGAACAATACTCAACACACTTCTATGTCCTTTTACCTGCTAGTACTCGCCATAATTTTAAGTATCTGTTTCTGCATTTTGATCCTGCGGCGCTCTAACGCTCACCTTGTTAGCGCTCACCCTCTTGGTTAGAATTTCCCTTTACCACTCGTTATTCTGTCGGTGTCCGTAGGCCGGGGAATCTTCTGAGGCATACCGGCACATAATTGCACACTTCCCCGCATTCGGCGGGGTTAGACAGACTTAGTCGGGTCCGCCATCTTGGGTTGGGTAGTGAGGCGAGGCACTCCGCGGCCATCTTGCGTAAGGCATGTGGCTAGTAGGCGGTCCTCCGCACTCGGGGGTGCTATTTAAGGAATCTAGAGGCAAGGTCAGTCAGAACCTGCTACCAGCGCTTTAAGCTGCCGCGCTTTTTACCTGCTAGTACTCGCCATAATTTTAAGTATCTGTTTCTGCATTTTGATCCTGCGGCGCTCTAACGCTCACCTTGTTAGCGCTCACCCTCTTGGTTAGAATCTCCCTTTACCACTCGTTATTCTGTCGGCGTCCGTAGGCCGGGGAATCTTCTGAGGCATACCGGCACATAATTGCACACTTCCCCGCATTCGGCGGGGTTAGACAGACTTAGTCGGGTCCGCCATCTTGGGTTGGGTAGTGAGGCGAGGCACTCCGCGGCCATCTTGCGTAAGGCAAGTGGCTAGTAGGCGGTCCTCCGCACTCGGGGGGTGCTATTTAAGGAATCTAGAGGCAAGGTCAGTCAGAACCTGCTACCAGCGCTTTAAGCTGCCGCGCTTTTTACCTGCTAGTACTCGCCATAATTTTAAGTATCTGTTTCTGCATTTTGATCCTGCGGCGCTCTAACGCTCACCTTGTTAGCGCTCACCCTCTTGGTTAGAATCTCCCTTTACCACTCGTTATTCTGTCGGCGTCCGTAGGCCGGGGAATCTTCTGAGGCATACCGGCACATAATTGCACACTTCCCCGCAGTCGGCGGGGTTAGACAGACTTTGTCGGGTCCGCCATCTTGGGTTGGGTAGTGAGGCGAGGCACTCCGCGGCCATCTTGCGTAAGGCAAGTGGCTAGTAGGCGGTCCTCCGCTCAGTGTAATAGTACTTTAAGATGGACAGACCGACGCGCAGCGCTCGTGCGCAGCGGGCGCGTCGTAGGCGCGCCGGAGGTGCGCCAGAGGTAAGCCCGTTTGCGCCCGTTCGCGCAACGGACGCGCTTAGGGCCGCTACCTCTGGCCCCTCTGGGCCACGTCGTATCGCCTACTCTCGGGCTGAGCTACTTGGACTTAGACCTAGTCAGAACCCGGCTAGGCAACCAACCAGCAGGCAAATTTCCTGTGGGTTGCTTAATGTCAGATCCCTCTGCAAGCACTACACGGAAATTGCCTTTTTAATCGAATCCGAAAAACTCGATGTCCTGTTTCTTACAGAAACGTGGACTCGGGAAGACTGTGAGGTTGAGTTGGGCTTAGCTTGCCCCTCAGGCTATAAAATCAGCCATACCCCTCGCCCACTCCACCGAGGAGGAGGAATCGGGTTCATTTATAAAGACTCGCTGACCCTCTCCCAGCTAAAGATCCGAGAGGTACCTGGATTCGAATTGATGGGTTTTTCAGTCAAACAGCAGGAGTTGACGCTTTGCTCGGGTGTCTTGTGTTATCGTCCCCCGGGACCGGCACCCTCCATCTCACTCCTTATTGATCTGATCTATGAACTCTCTAGCTCCCATTCCAAATTATTGATTCTGGGTGATTTTAATCTGTGGGCAGGCGGCTCATTGGACAACGCATTTCTTTCCCTTAGTCAAGCCTGCTTGGACATCAAGTTGGAACAGCTGGTGAACGCCACCACGCTTCGGAAGGGGCATATCCTGGACTTGATATTTGCGGACCCACAATGGGTATCATTGGAGGATATTAAGTGCCAGTCGTGGACCGACCATTTTCTGATTATGTTCTCTCTCTGTCCAGAGGATCACACCTCGCGTGAGGTAGGATTGCCCCAAGCTAAGCTAGAGAGACCTTGGTCCCGCATTCTTAAAACCTCCCCACTACCAAATATTTTAGGTAGGGATTTTAAGCTTGGCAATACTGCTGAAGAGAGTTATACTCTCTTCTGTCAGTCTATCTCGAGCTCGCTGGATCAGTTGGCACCCCTCCGGAAGTCACGAGGGAGGGTGAATCGAGCTAGCCCTTGGTATACGAGTGAACTACGCCAGCTTAAACTCGACTGTAAACGGGCAGAAAGGGCGTGGAGGAAACAGTATTCCGAGACGGAGAAAGCTGTATTCCGGACCGCCATGAAAAAATATAAGGCTCAGATCAAGTTGGCTAAGGCGACCTATCTGGAAGCCACCTTGAATCAGGCCTCAAACAAAGCACAGGCCCTTTTTAAAATCGTCAGGGACCTTGCCCACCCTACGTGTGTGGCCAGCTCTGTTCCCTCATCGCAAGCTCTTTGTGACTCACTTGCTGACGCCTTTGAGGAGAAAATCTGTAGAATCTTGGAGGGTCTGCAGGACCCAGTTAATGCCCCCCCTGGCTTAGGAGCTCCGGAAGCGATGGCCAGTCGACTCCCGCAGAGGGATACTCACCTCTGTCTGGAAGCTCCGGCCACGTCTTCCAGTCGACCCCGACCAGAGATCCGGGCCCTCAGCTTGGGAGCTCCGGTGATTGAGGCCAGTCGACCCCAGCTGAGTGGCTCTCCCCTTCCCGCTCTGGACCAGGCTCTCAGTCTGGGAGCTCCGGCGACTGAGGCCAGTCAACCCCAGCTGAGCAGCTTTTCCTTTCCCTCCTCGGATCAGGCCTTCAGTCTGGGAGTTTCGGCGATTGTGGCCAGTCGACCCCAGCTGAGTGGCTCTCCTCTTCCCATTTTGGACCAGGCTCTCAGTCTGGGAGCTCCGGCGAGTGAGGCCAGTCGACCCCAGCTGAGTAGCTCTTCCTTCCCCTCCTCGGATCAGGCCTTCAGTTTGGGAGCTCCGGCGATTGTGGCCAGTCGACCCCAGCTGAGGAGCTTTCCCCTTCCCTCCTTGGAGGAGTTTGGCAGCCTTGCCCTTACGATCTCATCTGGCTCGCCTCTCGATCCTCTCCCTCCAAAATTTTGGAGGCTGTTCCAGGAGGAACTGTTTCAGCCTTTGCACTCTATCTGCTGCCAGTCGTTCGAATCAGGAACTGTACCGGGTTGTTGGAAGAAGGCAGTGGTATCTCCGCTCTTAAAAAAATCTACGCTTGACCCTGCTTGTCTTTCCAACTACCGGCCAATTTCCCTGCTCCCCTTTCCAGTTAAAATCATGGAAAAATTGGTCACCCGCACTCTGTCCGGCTTCTTAGAAGGGAACGCCTGGCTGGATGAGACGCAATTCGGCTTCCGCCCAGCTCATGGGACGGAATCCGCGTTAGTGACAGTGTTAGACACTCTGCGGGCGCGAGTCGACAGTGGTCGAGCAGCCTTTTTGGTGCTGCTCGACATGTCGGCCGCGTTCGACACGGTCAGCCATCCTACCTTAATATCGAGGCTGGAAGAGTGCGGGGTCAAAGATAAGGCCAGGGACTGGCTAATTTCCTATTTGAACGACCGTCAGCAGCGGGTCTCACTCCCTCCCTTTAGTTCAGAGGAGCGGTGGGTAGGACAAGGAGTACCTCAGGGCTCAGCCATCAGCCCGATACTCTTTAATATCTACCTCCGCCCCCTAGTCCAGCTCATTAAATCTTTTGGGATCTCCGCATTTAATTATTCGGATGATACCCAGCTGGTTTTTTCACTCGAGGGTCAGGATGCAGTCCCGCTGGAGACTTTCCATCGGTGCATGCAGGCTACAGCGGAATGGCTCCGCTCGAACTCGTTACAGTTCAATGGAACTAAGACGGAGGCTCTGCACTGTTCTACCGACCGAGTTCCTAGAGATCTCCCAAACAACTTCTGGCCCCAGTCATTCTCAGACACAGTGTCAGCCGCACAATCGGCGCGTAATCTGGGCGTCATTTTTGGGCCCAACTTGCAGTTGGATCTGCACGTAAACAAGACTACTTCAACGTGCATGATGCTGATTCGCATGCTGCGCAAGGTTTTACCCCTCCTCCCTGAGCAAGCCAGACCTGAAGTAGTGCGGAGCACCATCTTAAGTCGACTCGACTATTGTAATGCACTACTTCTGGAAGCCCCGGTAACACTTCTGGGCAAGCTCCAAAGGGTACAAAACCTCGCAGCCAAACTTGCCTTATCCCGCCCTTATCACAGCTCTTCTACGGCTGCGTTACAGGAACTTCATTGGCTTCCGGTCCATCTACGTGTTCGCTACAAAGCAGCATGCATGGTGTTTAGAGCTATTCATAGCTTGGGCCCGGTCCCCGTGCAAAGAATGTTTGCCTGGTATCTTCCATCTCGAGCCCTTCGGTCCTCTTCATCCAGGCTACTAGTAGTCCCTCGGTTCCAGAGAGTGAGGATGGGCGGCCGTTCGTTCAGAGTAGCGGCGGCAAAACTCTGGAACTCCTTGCCAATATCCTTAAGGAGTCTTGAAGATCTTTCAGCCTTTAGGAAGGTGTTGAAAACTTACCTCTTCCCTAGGACAGGTTAACTGCTGAATTTGCTGAACTCGCTGGATCAGTGTTCAAAAGCGCCAGGATGCCCTTGGTGGTGACAGGCTTGCGCTTTACAAATATACCACAATACAATGTCCGATGACTGCATCTTCACAATGCTCCTGGTGGAACACCATGCCACTGGCCCGTCTGGGTGCATTGTCTGTACAGACTTTCACTACTGAACCACCATCCTTCAAGAGTCCAGTCAACACTGTGTACCAATCCTGTCTAGACTGCATCATTCCCCATTTGTAGGGACCAAGTCTAAATGTCCCTCAGTTCCATTAGACATATTGCACACTTCTTACACCTTAGATTGCTCTTCTTTTACATCTAATTTTGGTGACTTACTGCAAATGATGCATATTTTACACCTCTCAGGCTGACAGTGATGCATCATACACGTGGTTTACAAAGATCAAAGTATGTATAGTCAACAGCATTTACACACATGGCAACTATTGCGAAGGTGTATCTAACATCATACCTCACATTTTCAGCCATGTTTCAACCAGTGACCACCTGTGTCTGACAATGAATGGCATGTGTTATCAGTGTTACAGAGTCAGACACATGGACTCACTCGTTTGAATTGAGAGAATGAAATCTTCCACACAATCATGTGACAGGCCAGTGTGACAGATGACCAGAGTTAGCATACCTGTAATTGGCCCATGGGATACATATTATAACATTGAGCACCACGTCTGAGACATAACATTAGCACAATGAGTAAGCAAAACTCACAAAGGCCTCAATATTGGTGTCACCTGCTCCAATAACAGGCTTCACAGATTTGTGGAAACCACACTGAGAACAGGTCATACATTAGTCAATGTGCTGGCACATGTTGGTCAATTGCATTACTCCAGAAGGTTGGCTCCATACACATGTTGTTGTGAATTTTGGTGACCACATGAGCATGGCACTACTGTCACGCCACTAGACATAACTGACTGACATCTCCCTGATGAACGGGCAATTACCGGGCATCTAATTAACCTTGTGCATGTGCATTTTTCAAAACTGATGAGTGGCTTTTGCTGACTTACAACCTGTAAAAAGGGCAGCAGGCCAAGGTACTGTAACATGCGTGTTTAACAAAGGTGTGCAACTTTGCTGCTGTCTCTCTTGCAACTGGCCATCCAGGTCAGGCTAGACTACCGCTAGTGTGTTGGGTGCCCGCCCCTATTGCCTGGTCGTGACAGGCCCAGCTGGACTTCTGCGATCATCTTGGTCCAGCCACGTAGGTCGTGCCCCTTCTTGTGGCAATGACGGATGCTATAAAGCCCCAACCCCACGAAGCGCTCATTCCGGGCGATGATCCTCCACAGCTCTCCACAGCTTGGCCTTTTCATAGGAGTTGAACTGTAAGGATGACATAGTGACAGAACCTTAGCTCACATGCAACATGTTTCTGAGTCAGACACCTGTACATATCGGTGAAGGTCAGTTTGGCAGCAATGTCTAAGGGCTAGGCATCTGGCATTCTGTGCAGTTGTCCAGGATTCAATTAAGACTCTCATGAGAACAGTGATAAGATGTTTACACCAGTACACACCCTTCTACAGCACTCTACCTGCCCAGAACAGTTATCTACACACTTTTACACTTACATAAAACAGTTTACATGCTTGCCAATGAGATTCCTAATGGTATTATAGCATGGTGATTGCACATGTCCAATGAAAATGCAGTATGATTAACACTCACATGCTCCTCTGGTTTGCCATAGAGTTGGCTGTACAGTGGCAGGAGGGTGTTCAACAGAGCCTGGTTCTCCTCCTCGCTGAAAGATGGGGCCCTGTCTACTGTAGGTGCCATAGTAGCTCCCAGAGGATGTGGTAACAGCACCAGAGAGATGAAGAGGTGCAAGAATGATGCAGGTAGTGCAGGCAAGTGAAGTCTCTAGGGAACAGACAGACTTATATCTAGAAGGCAGAGGCGGTCTTAAATCCCTGCAAAGAAAGCAAGAGGTTCGTATCGGTCTCATTACCTGAATCAGTCCAATGCACAACATTGCTTGCAGACGATATGCCTACCGCAACATTCAAAAACTCCTCATTTAACCGCAATTGACTTTGATACATTGGTGATGGGAGGTTACTGAGTCGGTTTCCACGCGATGAGGGCTCGAACAGAAATGCGCGTCGGTCACCATAACAACCAACAGCCAATGGTTGTGACCGATTCGGTTCAGTTGTGGCCACCGCGTACTTCGAATACTCACAAGCGTCTTTCAACATAACAACCAACAGCCAATGGCTGTGACCGAATCGGTTTGGATGTGGCCGCCGCATCCTTTGAATACTCATCCAAGTCAGTGAGTATTCCTACTTGCAGCCTATGGCTCAGTCAGGATCGGTTAGGATGCTGCTACTGCGTCCTTTCAATAATCGTTCGGCAGGTCAGACGCTCCTGTAATTGATGTGTTTTTGTGCATTACATGTGTGTAGACAGTTTTTTCATGATGAGATTGACCTTTGAATAAATATATCACACTCCCATGAGGAGATAACTTTGAGGGGCACATGACACACTTTTTTTAAGCTAATACCAACATTATGACAAATCTACTCCTTGTACTCTCCAAGACTTGATGTGCAAATGAGTTTTGGGGTGAACACATGTGTTTTCTTTACATGTTCACTGCTTTTTGTGGACTGTGTGACCCAATGTGCATTCTGTGAGATTCCTGACTGTAAGAGGTGGGTGTGTGAAGTCATGGATAAAGCATTTAGATTTGAATGAGTAGACTGTGACATTAATCAGCCACGTCAGCTTGTGTTTACTATTTGAATTACTGGTGTATCTTTGTGTTCCAGACTTAAGTGGATGATGCGGTAATATATGGTACACCTACATTGTTCATGTATTATTTATTTAATTTGAACGTTTTATATGTTCTGTGGGTGTGATTGGATGTGTTTGGCAGACATGACAGTGTCCACCCTGTGACAGTGGTGTGCATGATTCTC
Source organism: Lissotriton helveticus (assembly GCF_964261635.1). NCBI lineage: Eukaryota > Metazoa > Chordata > Amphibia > Caudata > Salamandridae > Lissotriton > Lissotriton helveticus. The sequence continues at coordinate 1,404,192,745 of NC_136057.1, read as the reverse complement.
ATTGTGAGACACTGGCCCGTCCGCGCTGGGCCCAGGGCCAGAAACCCTGGCCGTCCCTCCTATTGGCCCCATTACTTACTCGCGCGAAGCCCTCCTTCATTTAAGAACGGAGAAAAAGTTTGCATGCCACGGGGTGCACAGATCAGACGGCCCATATACCCACTGTAGCCGCTGGATCCACCCTATACCTGATATAAAAAAAAATCCGCCAAACAAGCCACGACTCATTTACGCATGGCCCTACTTAATTGTAGGTCACTGCCGAAACATTCCCTAGAGACTAATTTATTAATCCAGGATCATAAACTCGATATACTGTTTTTAACAGAGACATGGTTGTCATCGAGTTCGGACTCTGACATAGTCAGTGCGCTCCCTCAGGGATACCTCATCCATTCCCAGAATAGGCCCAACGGCAAAGGGGGTGGAATAGCCATAGTGTATAGATACCACTACACCTGCAGGATGGCTGATAGTGGGATATCCGACTGTGAGAGCTCCCACTTCACCGTTCAAATCTCCCCCACCAGGTCCATTTCAGGTCTCCTGTTGTACCGCCCTCCGGGCAGTCCAGGGCATTTCGGCAGCTCGCTATTAGAAATAGTTATTTCCTCAGCCACTACTGCGCCCAATTTTATGTTATTGGGAGACTTAAATCTCCACTTCAATTACCACCAAGATAAAGTGGCGGCTGAACTACAGCTTGACCTAAAATCATATGACCTGTTGCTTAAAAATTCAGATTGCCACTCACATCAAAGGACACCTTCTGGACCCCATATTTTCCAACATCTCGCTCCTGAAATCCAGGTCCCCACTTCCCCTCCCCTGGTCCGATCATTTCCTGGTCCCGTTTTCATGGCAAACCAGTATAGATTAATGTCGAGACCCCGTCATATGCACGCTAGAGAGAGTCTGATCCAAGCTCTCTCTTGAGAATTGGACGCACAGACTGGAGCAGACTGCCCCGGTACACAACCCCGACCCTTTGGTAGCCGACAAAAATCTAGCGAACTGGCTTGACAGCTCAATTGACTTTGTCCTTCCTAGAAAAAGAGTTGAAAAGAAAAGTAGAGCTTTTAAATCTCCGTGGTACACGCCCGAACTTAGAGACCAGAGGAAAGGATGTAAAAAACTACAACGTGCATGGAGGAAAGATTGGGCCAGTCACAACAAGGCCGCATATAGATCAGCTATCAGGTCTTATAAAAGGTCTCTTAAAACAGCCCAGGCTGCATTCTTCGAGGAGAAAATTAGAATTTCCTCTACCTCTTCCAGGTAAACCTTCCGGATAGTGAAGGAACTCTTGAGCGTTCCTAACCCTCCTCCCGTCCCGGACACCTCTGGGGCCAATACAATCAGCTTGCGGACTTCTTTGACAGTAAAATTCAAAACATCCTAAAAACTCTACCTTAAAGTAACTGTCCCTTCCAACTTAGCAGTCCCAGGGCCCCCATATCTGGCCCTCATCTGGATTCCTTTGCCCTGGTCTCCAGGGTAGAATTTCAAAAAGTCCTGGCATCTATGAAAAGTGGATCTCTCAGCGATCCCGCTCCCATGCACATCCTAAAACTTATTGCATCTACCTTCACCCCTTTGGCCACCGACTTAATAAACGCCTCCCTCTCTCGAGGTATCGTCCCTCCTGGCTGGAAGACAGCCATTGTAAAAGCACTATTAAAAAAGCCACATTTGGACTCTCCCGAGTTGGCGAACTTGCGGCCCATTTCATTACTGCCGGGACTCAGTAAGATTGCTGAGAAAATAGTGAACCAGCAACGGGCATCTTTCCTGGAAACTAATGAGCTACTGCGGAGCTCTAAAACAGGTTTCCGCCCAGGTCAGGGCACAGACACTGCCCTCATAGCAGTTGTGGAAGAGGCGAGGCGCATCTTGGATTCGGGAGGGTCAGCAGTCGTGATCCTCCTGGATCTAAGTGCAGCCTTTTATACGGTTAACCACCGTATCCTAATCCAGCGCCTCAGTAATTTGGGAGTCTCAGGCACAGCCCCGTCGTGGCTATTATCTTTTCTAAATAACAGAACTTACCAGGTTTGGGAAGGCAATGCACGGTCTAATCTGATCCCTCTCCAGTGTGGTGTACTGCAGGGCTCCTCGTTGAGCCCTACTTTGTTCAACGTGTATATGTCCCCACTGGAAGATGTGGTCACCCCTTTTGGGATCAAACTAGTAACCTACGCGGACGACACACAATTAGTCGTCTCGCTCACCCAATTGGACCAGTGCTCTGGAAATCTTCAATCTTGTCTATCTATCAGAAATCCATGCCTGGATGAGTAAATCCTTGCTCAGACTAAACGGAGCTAAAACGGAGATTATGTTCCTAGGACACAAGTCGACACCCTTAGCTGACTCCATCTGGCCCGTCAGTATGGGGGCTTTTCCACCCCAAAAAACGAAATTAAAAGTCTTGGGGTTTGGCTCGAACAGGACCTCTCTTTTAGAATACAAGCTAAAAAAACGGCTGGCATATGCTTTGGCCTACTCCGCTCAGCCCGTAAAGTCCTCCCCCTCTTACCTCCTCACTCTAGAAAGCTCCTCATCCAAGGTTTAATCCTCTCAAGGTTGGATTACAGTAACGCCCTTTATTTGGGCGCGCCAGAGGCCACCATTAACAAACTTCAACTGATCCAAAATTCTGCAGCTAGCTTGTTGACAGGTTCATCTGCAAAGCTCTCAGCCAGACCTGCTCTGAGATCCCTCCACTGGTTGCCAATACGTGGGAGGATTAAGTTGAAATCCCTGTGCATTGTCCTCAAATCCCTACAGGGCAAAGGACCCCCTATCTTGAGGAGTCTAGTGCGCCCTTACAAGGCCAACAGGACACTCCGCTCTGACCGTGGGCACCTTGCCAATGTTCCAAGAGTGAAGAGGGCTCGTACGGGAGGACGTCCGTTCTCCGTTAACGCAGCGACTCTGTGGAATGCACTTCCTCTCAATATCCGAATCGAACCTAGCTATTTGAAGTTTCGGAAACTCCTCAAAACTTTCCTCTTCCCACAGGATCCTTAAACACGTTTTTTCCACTCACAGTAATCTCTGCTCTACAGCGCTGGGACGCTCCCGGGTAACCATGCGCTTTATAAATTCACTTCCATTCCAAATTCACTTCCATTCCTGTGTGTATCATGTGTCCCACATATCTGGTCTTACATGATCCTATTGTGGGTACGTTGCAACCATGTAATGTTATCACAAACATATATATTGGATAATTTGGTGGGGAGTTGTGGCATATGTGATGCTTAATCACATGAACGGTGACAGACAGTAGAGACTTTTCAGAGTACAGCACTCTAATTGCTATGTCACCATACCTTGATAACATGTCTGGGAAGGTTACTAATGCTGTGATATGTATCTCGGGCTAGCCTTTTTCATAGAAATGTGTATTTCAAATGTTCTATACCTTCATTTGTGTTCAACATTAATGTCCAAATGCAAATTGCTTTGTACATTGTAAAGTGACACCAACTCTGTTTACACCCTGCATATAGGTACCGCAGACGACCACCAGTCTACAGGCGCTTTCCCGACCTCCAGATCATGTAAGAATGGGATACCATCAGAGGATACCATTTCACTAGGCCAATTATTGAGGAGTTGTCAGAGCAGTTGGCACCGCATTTGCAACCTCGACGCACATATCCTCTTGCGCTCACCCCCAAGGTGAAGGTGATGGCAGACCTACATTTCTTTGCCACAGGGTCATTCCAATATAGAGTGGTAACATCTGGTGGCATGTCCCAAACCATGTTTAGCCATGTCCTTCGGGATGTGTTGGAGGCATTGCTGCAGTACCTTGACCTGTACATTCAATTCCCAAAACCTGCAGAGATGACAGACATCAAGGGGGAATTTTTTGCCTTGCAACGAATACCACGTTATTGGAACTATTGATGGCACACACAATACTTTAATTCCACCACAAGCAAATAATTAGACATACTGCAAACATTACCATTATGTCAATGTCCAGGTGGTATGTCTGGCTGACATGTTGATATCCCACGTCTCCACACGTTTCCCTGGCTCTGCACATGATGCGTACATCATGAGGAACAGTGTCATCTCCTATTTGATGTCGCAGCTGCAACCTGACCGAGCCTGGCTTGTTGGTAGGTGATTTTGTATGTTTATGTTGCAGTGTGTGTTGTTTGTATGTCAGATAGTGCACTGACAGACAACTGAAGTATTTTCTGTGCTAAATTTAAGAGACTATGGATTCCCCAATGAGCCTTGGTTGCTGACACCACTCCGTACCCCTGTCACCCCTGCAGAAGTTCGGTTTAAGGAGGCGAGTGGTGTAGCAGACTTTTGTCCTACTGAAGACTCGATTCCACTGCCTAGACCGCACAGGAGGAGCCCTTCAATATGCACCATTGAAGGTGTGTAAAATCATCACAGCTTGCTGCATGCTACACAACCTGGCTATAAGGGAGGAAATACCTCTGGTACAGGATGACGGAGATCAGCATCCGCCAGCGAGGGAGGATCCAGGACTGGGACATGTTTTCAGTGATGATGAGGAAGAGGGCTTGGATTTGCGACAACAACTCATCCACAACTTATTCACATGAGTATACGAATTCAATGAGAGGAAGTGAAAAAGCTCAAATGTTTGTTTGTGTGTTGCTGGTAAGTTTGTAGGTTAACAGGTACAGTGCTAACATGAATCCTAGCTAGTGTTCACACAGACAAATGTGTGCTTTTGTTGAAAATCCCTTGTAAATTTGGCCAACTTATTCATGAGTTTCAGACTCTGTACTGTGTTTCTCCTTACCACGGTACTGTGCCTTGTTGTCTGCAGACTTATGACCTCCCAGACCCATGATGCAGTGACATATTCCAACATTGAACTGTATTTGAATTCTCAGGCACACACTTACTTCAGACCTGATGGTCATCTATTGTTGTTTTGTGCTTTTTGACACAGTGGGGTGTGATCTTAGGTTGTGTGAATGCACCAGGTTGTATCTGGAGAATAAACCTGTGCTCCAAATTGAGGTGTGCCTTGTCTGTTTTCACACATCCAAATTTTAGGTATGAAACTAAACATGCCCATGATGATCTGTTTTGCTGACAATGATTGTTGATTGTGCTTGCACGTGGTGCTAGTTTTTTATTCAGTAGACTTCCATTGAATCTGTACCATGTCCTACAAGTTGTGTGATAACCTGGATGTGCTTATTTATCATGCTGCAACATGGTACATTTTCTCACAAGCCAGTAATTACATTTCTGAAGTGATTTGTTACCAATGTTATTGACACTTTCTTGTTTGTGATTTTGTGTGTCATTTCAATTAGTACATTTAGGATTCAAAGTCACAACACGAGCTAGTATTTTGTACAAAGTGATGGTGGAGTGCTAAACAAAAAAATGCAAAACAAAGTGCAGATAGGAGTTGGTAGTGTTTGTAGATGAATTATTCCAAAGTAGATCCACAGTTATTTAAGTCCTTAGTCCAACTTAGACCCTCCGTCCAATGTGGGACAGTTCAATGACAGTCAACAAAGGGAATGTTTGGCACACAATGGAGGCTATCAGGAGCAGGTTGTCACTTCTTGGTGGTGATGCATAGCCATCAGTCTCTCAAGGATTCTTCTTCGGATGACCCTTTCCACGTTTTACAGTGGGGGACACTCAGGTGCAGGCAGCGGCGGTGCAGGGGGCTCTTCGCCAGAGTCCACATCCCTGCCTCTGGCTGGTACAGATGTTTTTTTTGGTAAACCTTTTTTATTAAGTTTTCGAGTTCAGACAGAGTAAACAGAAACGTCATCAATAGCGATTATTCAACCATTAGTTACATTATGTTGTCTGCGTGTAGTGCGATTAGGTAGTCTGAGTGTTTGAATGTGTTGTGTCCAGCTCTTGTAACACATGCATTCGGGCGTGCCTTGGAGCGCTAGTATTCGGATTGGTTTGTGAGCCTCGCTTGTGCATCTCTGCTGCTGGTTTGGATTGTCTCCGGGTGTTATGTTCAACAAAACAACTGAGGATGCAACTTGAGAGGTAGAACTAGGGATGGGTTTTAGATCTTGTGACTGCGCGTTGTTTTCCTCGACTTGGTTGCCACCATGTCTTGCTTTCTTACTGTGGTGCTTGCGGGTGTTGTGAAGGGAGGGCAGCGGCTCCCCAAAGGCGGTTGTGTGCGTGGTTTGAGGTGTTGTGGGGCATGAAGTTGTTGGGGTGGCTGCTGGGGATTCTGTAGGTGTTGTGTGTGCCTGTTTAAAGCTGTGGAGGAGCATTGCCCATTCCATGGATATAGGGTGGCGACGTATTCCTCGTGCCTCCTCTAACCTTTCCTTCTGCCGCCCCCCATTCGGTGACCGCCCACTTCCATGCTTTTATCGAAGGACCTGTGGGTGAGCTCCAATATATTGTGATAGCACCTACTGCGAGGAGTAGAGTTAACACTGCAAATCTCGTTTCTATCGTTTTAAGTCAAGTCAAGGATGCTTTATTCTAGTTTTTTTCTCATAAAAGCACATACAATCACAGGTATAAAAACATTGATTTAAAAAAGCACCACGACATTAGAAGACATTGATTCATATATAAAAGTTACGAATAAGATATACAGATATACAGGTAAATAAAATACAGACAAACCCTTGGACCAATAAAAACAATCAGCTGCCTAAAACCTTCTTTCTGATAGTCCGTGCCCAACCAAGATATTTGGCTGTAGCTATAATCAAAGGTAGAAAAGTGCTAGTGCAAATAATTCTTAAAGCTATATCACTACTGGTAGTACCCAGGTTTTTACACACTGGTGCCAACCAGAAGCGCCTGGGTTCTGCATAGCTTTTACAGGCAAATAAAAAGTGGCCAATTGTTTCCTTGTGTGCTCCACAGGCTGGACAGTTGCTATTAGATGAACCCCCCCACCTGCCTGATAAGGACCTAAGGAGTAGAGCACCAGCTCTAATTTGAAAGAGGAGCTTCCTATCCCTAGGCGAGGTTATAGTGTCCCAATAAGGTTCTAAACTGGGATACAATTTAGCTTCTAAAAAGCCTCCAGACATTGAACGAGCCTTAGTGGCTCGCCAATTCCGGGTAGCCACATATCCCCAGTAGATTTCCTTTAAAGCTTTTTTACTTGGAAATAGGGCACCAGTCGGATCGTCCCAGAGCAGTTGAAGACCAAGCTCGCCCAGCATAGTTCTAAAGACATTTAGCCAGCCTATTTTATGGAACACATCCGCTTTAATTATAGCTTGAAATCCCTCAGCATAATGGAGAAGCTCAGGAGTGGTCCAGAGTCTCCTCCAGTATAGAATTGGATGGAGCCTCGCTACATCTACTACAGCCTTTCTCCCCAGGTCGTACCTAAGTGGATGTAAAGGAGTACTTTTGGGGAGACCAGTGATTGCCCTGAGAAACTTGTTTTCTGATGTTTGTAATGTCTCAAGCCTCTCTAAGCCCCACATCTCGGCTCCGTATAATGCAGAGCCGAGGGCCTTGGCCTCGTAGACCTGTAGTGCTGGCTTGATTGGTTTCGTCCTAGATTTTCTATGCTCCGAGCCAAGGGCACCTGCCAATTGTCTGTGCCTGAGGGCTGCAATATCTATGTGCTGGGACCACCTAAGATCATCCGTTACATAAATACCTAGATACATAAAAGCTTTGACTATCTCTAGAGGTCGATCATTCATACTCAGCTTAGATCTAAAACTTCGATGGGGATTAAAGGCCATTAGCTTAGTTTTCGCCACATTGACTTCTAAGCCATGCTCCCCACAAAAATGATCAAAGATAAGTAATGCCTGCTGAAGGCCGCTAGGAGTCTTAGATAAAATCAGGGTATCATCTGCAAACATTAAAATCGGTATCTTAATACCAGCCAAAGATGGGGCGTCAACATTAGCAGATAGCATGCGAGCCACTACACCATTATTAAACAGGGAAAAGAGTGTGGGGGCCATTGAGCCTCCTTGTTGGACTCCCCGCTCCACCGGGAAGTCTGAAGTGACAACTCCTTGCCCCCCCCCCATTGGATCTTAGCAAAATTCTCTTCATGCAGCCGCATTATCATTGTCAATAGATCTTCTGGTACACCCAGGTTCCTCAGTACCGACCACAGCTTGGTCCTTGGTACCAGGTCGAAGGCGGCCCGCAAATTGACAAAAGCCGCGTACAGGCTGCCCTCTCCCAGCAGCACGGTTCGCCACTGCAGTAAGGTAAATCGGAATACCTGGTCCATTGTACTGGTGGACTTCCGAAACCCGGCTTGGAACGGAGACAGTGCGTTGTTCTCCTCCACCCAGGTCATAAGCTTATTGACAACCATCCTCCCCACCACCTTTTGGATGGTGTCAATTAAGCTTATGGGTCTATAATTCCCGGGTTTAGATCGGTCACCCTTCTTGAATACGGGTATTAATATTGCACCTTGCCAGGTTGACGGTACGGAAGCACCCTGCATTAACAAGAAGGAAAATATATTTACACCACAGCTCCTTGTCATATATAAAAAGATCTGCCGGGACCCCATCCAAGCCTGGGGCTATGCCGCTAGTCACTGAGCTGAGGGCCACCATTACTTCTATGTTGCTAAAGGAATTATTTTTAAAATGAACCGGTCTAAACCCAACCATCTCCCTACCGGGTTGCGTTTCAGCATACTGGGGCTTAAAATAATTGACCCAGTCCTCCTCTGGTACATTATTATCAGGGGGATCAGAAGCACCACCCCTTCCCCATTTTACGATGTTCCAGAAGAGCCTAGAATCTTTTTTATCGCTCACTTCCTTTAGCTCGTTCCAATGGAGTTCGTCCCACAGTTTCTTGGCTTTGAGTATGCTAACCTTGTAAGCCTTTCTAGCAATACGAATAGCCATCACTTCTCTCATCTTAATTGCGGAGCCTAAATCCAAGCGGGCGTTCCTACACTGGGAGTTATACCACTTGCTGGCTTGATAGCTGCCCTGTTGTTCCTCTTTATCGATTTCAGAAAATGTTCCCTAATTTTAGAAAAACAATTGTCATGGATGTCTGTTACAGAGTTTTGACATGATGTGTTTTGATTAGCCTGCTCCATGGCCGTTATAGCTTTAACCGCCTCTATCTCAATGGTATCCATAGACCGCTGATTAGACAAAACATAAGGCCATTTTACTCTACGCATATCATTTGTACGGACAACCGAGGGGACACTACCCCTCCCTGGATTCAAGGTTACATTGTCGGGAGTCCACCATTTGTGCTCCACGCACAACTGGTTATGATCGCTTTCGAACCTCCATTTAACTTCCATGTCGCAGACCAATTTCCAAAGTTTCAAGCTACACAAAACGTAGTCTATTCTACTCCTGCATCGCCCGTTATCAAAAGTGCTTGCCCCCACCTTGTCACTCTTGGTCCTCCCATTTAGTGCCCTTAAGCCCCTTTCGAGGCAAATAGCATTTAGACAAACTATGTCTTCCGACCAACGAGTGACAGAATTTAATTCTAATTTGGGGACCCCCCATTGTCTATCCTCTTCCTCCCCAGCAAAGTCATCGCAAATGGCCAACGGTTCAAAAGTACGGTTCAAATCACCTGCTATGATCGTGTTATTGTCCGACGAATGGGTTTCAAGGAGGTAGGCCAAAGCCGCTAAAACCTCTGACCTCCCACCCCTACTGCCCCTGGCATAGATATTATAAATGTCAAGCCGACCTAAAGAACCCAAATCCACTTTAATATATTGGATATCTTTACTTCGACCACCTTGATAGTTAGCGACATACTTTGCCGGACCCAGATAGTCAGGCCACCCATGGGGCGGCCCTTCGGGCCTTTCGTTGCTGGGACTGAATAATTCAAGTACCCCAGGGCAAAGGACGGTTCACACAGCCATGTCTCCTGGAAAATGCACACGTCGAAAGTGTTGACGAAATTTAGACAGTTCTGCGATTCCTGCTTAAGATGCATGCCAGCTATGTTCCATGAAACTAGCTTTCTCACACTGTCTCTCTCCCCGTACGAAAGACCTGGGGGAATGCCTACCGGGGGAACAAAAGAGGCGGTGGCTTTGCCAATGTCTGCAACAGGATCCATGTTTTCATTTATCGTGTCAACCCTACATAGAGGAAGAACAGGAGGAGGATTAAGATCTTCCTGAGAGTGACAACTGACTTGAGTATTACGCAGTCAGTCGCAGTCATTGAGGCCTGAAAGGACATTAAATCTATTTGTAACATCAAGATCTGTGATATATCCTGGATCTCCTCTGTGCCAAGCTCTGTTTGTTTGCATAGGTATTATGTTCCACCCACCTGTTCCCAATGTAACACGGGTGTTATTTACAGGCATCTTGTTCATGGGATTCCAGTGATTAAATTTACCCTGGTTAACTGGTCTGTAGAAAAACCCCAGAGGCAATATTTCTATCCCCTGGCCATTTGTACTTCGCTCTGACTCCCTGAGAATCCTAGCTACTGGTTTCGGGCTATTGAAATTTATAACTATACAATCTCCCTCACGATTTTTCCTAGAGCTTCCCAACCATGCAACTCTACGGGCCATAATTATATTGTGACCTATCATATACCCTCCTTCAATGTTTCGCGAAAACCAATGAGTGACCTTATTCTTTAGTTGAAGATAGTCCTCTCTTTCTTCATAGCAGAGAGGAGGGACTTTAGCCAGAACCACAACTAATGGAGTACTTTGGGGGGGGAAGGTCTAGGGTAGTTCGGTTGCCTATACCTTGGTCCGACTTATTAGAGTAGATGGGGCCCGTGCCTAGTTTGGATGGCTGAGTACCTACTGTCTGGTGAGCCTGTATGCCCCCTGTTAAGCACTGGCCTACCTCGATACCCAGATCTCTACTCTTCGGGTCAGCTTCTCCTTTGACTCTATTTGTCGCAGGCCCTTTTGCTGTTTGGGATTCAAATTTACAAGGGGATATTAGTTGGGAATCATTGTTAACTACCTGATCACCTACTTGAGTGGATTCGGCTCCCACCTTCTTATTAGCTGATAGAGAGTGTAGTATTTTGGAATTGTTAACAGTATCTTGTTCCAATTTGCCTATACTGGCAGTAATTATTTTCAGTCTCTCTATTAGGGGGAGTATCAGGGATCTGATTATATGTTCTAACTGCCCCAACAACGCCCCATCTCCTTGTGCAGCAACTATTGGCTTAAACTTTGGTTGCGGTTGGACCAGAGTAGCAGGCTGGATATGGTTCAGAGTGCCCTGAGATTTAGCCCCTTTAGACGCTAGCTTTGGGATTTTTGCTCTTATACCTTTCTGTCCTCCACCCCCTTGCTTTCTTTTACCTGTAGGTAAAGTGCATGAAGATGGAAAATCAGCTATATGGCATGCAGGTATAATTGGGGGATGGGTTACACAGGGGACTGTTAGCACCTGAATAGCGCTACCTGTCTGTGAATTTAGAGAGCTATTTCCCAAAGAGATATTACTGAGCGAATCTAGCTCTATACTAATCTGTGGCAACCCCAAATCACTTAAACGTTGGCTTATACGGTTCTCTGGAGTAGTGCAGTGTTGAATTGAGCCCAAAGACGACCTTTTTAAAAAAAAATCGGTCGACAGCTTTTTTTCAACATCGACTATTTCTTGATCCAGGGCTGCTGCTACCCGGGTAATATAATTGTCTAAAGTTCCCATTAGACTTCCACTGGTTGATTTAAGGCCAGTCTTACCCCCTTTATCCGACTGGGCAGCCATGTTAATGGAACCAGGCTCGGGTAGATGGATTGACGTACAGCAAACTTGTATACACAAGACAAATTAGCACGTAGTAATTATATAAATGACTAATACACCTGGAGATGGAACAGTACATTGAGCAGAGGCTTAGGGGGATGGCCCAGCACGGCCTCAATCGTCCTCGGACGGCCTTAGACGGCCCGCCCTTTGCCTGGGCTTCGTCCGGGTCTCGTCCCGCGCGCGTCCCGCTGCGCGTGAATACCACCCACACAATAAGTATAGATAAAGGAGGGGGCGGGAAGAGGACCAGCTGCGGCCGATTAGCGCCGCACAGCACGCTGGTCCTCGCAGTCCCGCTTCAGTCTGTGGGTGGGGTAGCAGGTGATCGGCTCCTCAGGTCTCCCCGTAGCAATGCAGAACACTAGAACAGGGGTATCGGGCCAAAAGAACTGCACTTTATCCTATGTATTGTGGTCCAGTAGATCAATTGTGGGTGCTGTTGACCTGAAGTCAAATACCCCTAGACTTCCGACAATTTCACAACAACATAATGGTACAGCACCCCACACAATATAACTTTCACAATAACATTAAATACAGTGTTATAAAGAAATGCTGCAGTAGGACTTGAGGTTCTTTTCTTGCTTTTATTAACAATCTTCCAGTTTAAAAAAGAAACGTAGCCAACGCGTTTCGTCCGTAGGACTTCTTCAGGGCGAAAGGTATTCCTACGTGTTTTTTCAGAGTTTTCATTCAGAACCTTTTTTATTAAACGTTTTCAGATACAGCTGTGAGTATCATTAGTGGCCTTATTATTTGTGGCTATTGCATAGAATCACTTTCTATTACAATTTTTTTAATTTTCTGAGCATCAACAAAAAGTGCAGGGCATGAGTTGCCTTGTTGTGAAGGATAGCAGTCAAATCCCTCAGTGTGTCATGATTATAGGGCCAATGAGGACATATATATTCGCTGTCCACACCCCATCAGTTTTCGAACACAAGCCGCGTAGCAATGTCCACGCACCCTTAAAGCTCAGGGCGCGAGCGGCTCCCGCGAAGCGGGGGCCGCGAGATGTGGCGTAGTGGCCCAGAGAAGAATAGGCACTGTCCAGAAAGCTGCAGAACGGGACGGCAAAGTCAGCAGCAGCAGTCCCTCTGAATGTCCGCCAGAAGAAACGCAACCCAACAGGCACAGCTCCGCGGAATCTTAAGTGTAAGGAGGGGCGGGAAGAGGACCAGCTGCGGCCGATTAGCGCCGCACAGCACACTGGTCCTCGCAATCCCGCTTCAGTCTGTGGGTGAGGTAGCAGGTGATCGGCTCCTCAGGTCTCCCCGTAGCAATGTCCACGCTCCCTTAAAGCTCAGGGCGCGAGCGGCACCCGCAAAGCGGGGGCCGTGAGATGTGGCGTAGTGGCCCAGAGAAGGATAGGCACCGTCCAGAAAGCTGCAGAACGGGACGGCAAAGTCAGCAGCAGCAGTCCCTCCGAATGTCCGCCAGAAGAAACGCAACCCCTATCGTTTTATTTTTCTGACGTTTGAATATGCCTTGGGCGCAAGCCTCCCATGTGCCAAGGCCTGCCAAGCCGGTGGTTGTTTGTATCATAGTGTGTATTATTGACCAGCATATATGCAACGCGGGGCATCAGCATAGCATATGCACAAATGTGGCGCCAGGCAGGGGCATCGTGGACATTCAAATTGTGTTTCAGGATAAAATCGCTTGAGCCGCGCTGGTGTGAGATACGCCCTGTGTAGTAGGTTAAACTGGATATTTTTGAAAAGTTGGTTTCCGATACTTTCTTATGGTGCTTATTGTCTGTGAGCTATTCTTTGTTGTGTAATACGCAACCAAATTCCTCATATTTTGATCGGAGCCGCGTGAGCGGTGCGGCCGTGAGTTCTATGATGGATCTGTAGATCTATGTGATAAGGTGGCTCCCTGTGCTCATGTTTAGTATCATGTGCAGTGCGGGGTGTGTCTTTGGCTCTCCCTCGCCAGGTTCCAGGTTTTCCTGCAGTCAGAAATGAGTTGCCTGTAGAGGAAGAACTGACCGGCAGGGAGCCCGCTCCCCTCCGTCAGACTCTTAAAGGAGGCCAGTTGTCCCTCCCTGAACCTCTGTGAGTGCGTATTCAGTCCAGACATATATGTCATCGGACGTATAATGGTCGCGGTCCTTCGGCAAACCCGCCAGCGGCAGTAGCGGGGACTAGAGTGGTGCATCTTGCGATAGGCAGTGGAGTCTTAGCATGCGGGGCCTTGCTACCGTCACATGGATGGCATGTGTTGGGTTTGGTCTGGTATCTGTGAGAAGAATTAGGTGTATGGCAGGGATCGTCAGGGGCCCTGACTGTATATCTGTCTCCAGATGTCGCCCGGCTATCATGTGTGTCAGGCATTGCAGCTGTGCTGCGAGAAATTAGGCTTCAAAGGATGGGGCGCCTATATCGCGCTGGTCCCTTGGGAGTTGCAATGTCGCTCGGGCTACTCTTGGCGCCCTCTCTCCCAGATCAGTGATAGAAGTAGGGAGTTTAGCTCTCGGAAGAATTCTTTTGTAGGGATTACCGGGACATTTGGAAAGTAGTAGAGGAGGTGGAGTACCACCCCCATCTTTGATAGGGCCACCTTTCCTATGGGGGCCAAGAGTAGCATACGCCAGAAGTCCACCTGGGTTTTAATGCCTCTTAGAGCTCTGTAGTGGTTGCCCTCGAGGGGGTCCTTCGGGGTATGGTAGAGCCTGATTCCCAGAAATCTTGGGATGCTCTGTTCCATGCCAGCCTGACCGACCCAGCATTTATTTCCCGTAGGGGAGCCTCCGGATGTAAGGGGTATATGGTAGACTTTCCCCAGTTTACCCTCAGTCCCGCTGCCCTCCCAAAGTCTTCCAGCGTGGCCCAGAGCGGAGAGAGATCCATGGTGATGTCCCTGACGTAGATTAGGAGGTCATCCGCATATAATGACACACTGTGGGTGCGGCCCTCTAGTGGAATGCTCCAGTGTTCACCTCCACCTGAGCCTGATTGCCAGGGGCTTCATTGCGAGAGCAAATAATAGGGGGGATAGTGGGCACACCTGGGTGTCCCGCTTGTCACCTGGAGTGTGGGTGAGATATTGGACCCGAGTTGTAAAGCCGGTGTACAGTAGTTTGATGTGTGCCATAAGATTAGGACCGACCCCTACCCGCCGAAGGACCACAAACAGGTATTGCCATGCCAAGGTGTCGAAGGCCTTCTCGAGATCCAGTATGAGGCACACGGCACGTTGGAATCAGCCCTGTACCCCATCCTGGACATGGAAGAGCCTGCAGATATTTTGCAAGGTGTTTCTCCCTGGTACGAATCTGCACTGGTCTGGATGTACAAGGTTGGGAAGTACCTCCGTGAGCCTGTCTGCTAGGATCTTGCCTAATATTTTGCAGTCCGCTGTGAGCAGGGTGATAGGCCAGTATGACGACCTGGGCAGGGGGTCTATGTCTGGTTTAGGGAAGGTCAGCAGTGTGTACTCGCGCAGGGATGTTGGAAGGGCCCCAGTCGGCAAGGCTGCTTTGAAGACTAAGGGCCAGATGTAGGTAGCCAAATACCGACCGGTATTTGGCTTTTGAGATGTAGGTGGGTCGTTATTTACAGAATCGGTATATTTACCGAATCGGTAAATTTACCACTTCGGTATTTTACCGAATCGGTAAATATACCGATTCTGTAAATCCATATGTAAGTGGCACAGTTTGCAGTGCCACAGGCCCTTAGGAATTCTTATTTTACCACCCAATCCTATTGGGTGGTAAAATACCGAATTCCAGTGTACATGCACATCTGTGCATGTACACCTATGCCATGTGACACACAGACATGCCCTTAGGGCATGTCTGTGTGCCACATGGCACACAAGCCTGCATTTGGGGTGCTACAGGGTGTCAAAGTGACACCCCGTTCCCCCTGCCAGGATTCGGTATTTACCGATTCTGTAAATACCGATTCTGTATTTCCCATTGATTCCTATGGGCTTCAAGGCCCATAGGAATCAATAGGAAATACCGATTCGGTATTTACTGAATCGGTAAATACCGACTCTTACAGAACCGGTATTTTTTTACCTACATCTGCCACCTTCCTATTTACCGACTCTTAAATACCGATTCGGTATGAGTCTGTATTTAAGAGTCGGTAAATGGGAATTTCCTACATCTGGCCCCAAGTCTAGTTTTGGGGCTAGTTGTGAAGAGATTGTACTGTAGTATTCTATTGGGAAGCTGTCGTGGCCAGGGGCTTTGTTTGTGGCTAGGTGGTGAATCGCGCTTTTAATTTCTGTTGCCGTGCTCTGCTCGTCTAGTGAGGTCCTGTCGGAGTCGGTCAATTGAGTCATGGTAATGGGGTATAGGATTCTGTATATGTATTCCTCCCTGTCTGGCATCGGCTCTCTATACAGTTCTGTATAATATTTGTGAAATGTTTGCATGATCTCTGCCTGTATATAAGTGCCAGCTGAGTTTATAATACTGGTGATGGGATGTGTATTTTGGTTCTGCCTGATCAGCCAGGCTAGCAGGATCCCTGCCCTGTCCCCCTCTCTGTGGGTTTTAGCAGCAGGGGCCTCGGAAGTTGTATTTGTGCAGTGCTGTGCAGGCTTTTGCATATTTGGTCTTTGCCTCTGTTAACTGTGTGGGGGGTCGCGCTATTGTCTGCCTCTTTGGACAAATTCGCCAGGTGTAGCTCTGTTGTTTGAATCGTCTGCTCTAGCGTTTTCCACACTCCTGTGATTTGCCTAATGCAGGCTCCCCTCATGACCACCTTAATGACATCCCTCTCCAGTGTCCTGGAAGTTGTTGAACATGCATTGTCAGTGAAGTAGTGCTGTGTATTTTCCCTTTGTTCGTGCTTAAACACCGGGTCTTCAAGGCAGTCCCTCGGGAGTTGCCATGTGGGGATCGGCGGCTAGGGCTGTCGCCATCTGAGAGTCACGACTTGTGCGTAGTGATCTGAAAGCACCCTACCTAGGTGGTTTGAGTGCTGGATCATGGGGAGAATCGTGGACGTACATAAAAACTGATCAAGCCTTACCCGCAAGTTGTGTGGGATGGAGTGGAACGAGTAGAGTTTCGTTGTCGAGTGCTTGTGCTGCTAGGCGTCTGCTAACGACCAGTGGTTCGACCATGTGCGGAAGAGAGCTGTTTGCGCATGGGCTTGTGAGATCGGGATGGAAGGGTGGGATCCGTCTAATTTGAGGTCTAGTGTGCAATTGTAGTCCACTCCTAAGATCCATGGTGAGGTGGTGAATTTGGCTAAGCTCTTAGATAAGGCCTCCCAGAACGCCGCTAGCTCTGTATTGGGTGCATAGATACTGCCGATTAACACTGGTTGGCCATCTAATAGACCCTCCAACGATGCGTATCTCTCTTCTGTGTCTATCTTCCTGTTAGCTTCTAAAAAGGGGATCCCGGTCTAAGCCCTATCAGTGCCCCACGTGCGTACGGTGAGTATGTAGTAGCACAAAAGGTGCCCTGCCAACATTTTTAAAGCTTTTTGAGTTCCCCCTTTGTGAGGTGCGTCTCATCTAGTAGTTTGATCTGCACTTGTTGATGCTTGATGTACGCATGAATAGTGTTTCGCTTCAGAGCTTTGTGTATGCCTAGGCATTAAAGAGTGAGAAATGTAATATCTGTTGCAGGTGTCTTGGGGGTTTTGTGATTGCATAGCGGGGGGAGGGACCAGGGGATCCCAGCTGGTGTCCCTTGAATGGTATCGATTGCGCCTGGTGCATGTCCTGGGTGTGTCAGTGGTTGTAATAGCCCTACATATCGGGATGGGTGTGGGGTTGTAGTGTAACGGGGGATTGAACCGTAACTACTATGGGCTGAACACCCAATACTTAGGATCTACTGCAACGGACAGCACATCCAAACTGGTACTAACTTGTACCCTCTAGTGTTTCGTGAGGGGAGGTGTTCTTGGCTCTCACATGACCCAGAGGCTCCTGCGTGAAGGGGATGAAGAGCCCTATGGGTCTGCGTGTGTGGCTCGTGGGGGCCTTGGGTGAGAGTGGTCTTGTATTGTGGCTGTCCATGCTGTGTGCTGTGTAATAGCGGTTATGGAGTCGGAGAGCTGCTTGTGTGGAGCTTCAAGGTGTGAGTCGCTGCAAATGTTTGCTATATGTGTGTGTCTGTTGTTTGCGGGGTGACTGTAGTCTCTGAGTTTCCGTTGGAGCTGCTTAAGTCATTGGGGTCTTCTTCGGACGAGAAGATGTGAAGACCGTCCTCATTGTCCGATGTTGAGAGATTCGTTCCCAGTTACACCTTTTGCCTGGATAGCCTTTCGCCGCTCCGCAATTATTTGCTCGAAGTTCGGAGACTGCAGTGTCTTATTTTACGGTAGTGTTCCAGATCGACTCTGGGTGCCCTTTGTTCTTTGCCTTGGGGGCCTAATTGCATTTGTCTTTTGCGTCCGGGTGCTCCGCTGGTTTAGGTTAATTTGTAGGTTCCTCTCTAGCCAGTCCAGGGCTTCTTTCGGGTCCATAATAAAGACTGTGTTCTCATTATGGATGACTTTTAGCCCCCACCTGGAACAGTAAGGAGTATTGGACATTTTTGTCTCTCAGCAGCCTTTTAACTTCCATAAATGACGACCTCCGCCACTGTACTGCCTTGAATAGTCTGGGAAGAGCATGACCTGTTGTCCTCCACTAGGATGGGGCTGTTCAGCCCTGCTGCCCAGAGTATGGTGCCTCTATAGTGAAAATGGAGGAGTTTGACAAGCATGGGTCGTGGGAGAGAGCCCGGAGGCGGGGGTCTTGCCTGCACACGATGTGCTTTCTTGACCGAGAAAAAGGCAGTAAGCTCCTCGCATGATGTGAAGGATTTAAGCCAGGCTTCTGTGTACTCTACAGGATCTCTCCCTTCCACTCCGTCCAGCAGATTTAGTATGCGCCGGTTGCTGCACCTGGAGCGCCCTTCCAGGTCATCTGTTTTTATTTCCAGTATCGCCACTCGGGCCTGCATATCTTTCATGGAGTCCTGTTATGCTTTGGCCTGAGGTTTCAGTGTGGACAGGGCTTTTTCTCCAACCGCTACCTTGTCCGCCAACCTACGGTTGTAGTCCCACAGCAGATTGAGGTCAGTGGCTAGAGTGCCTGAGTGCTCCTCCATGGTGACTCGTGAGTGTTCTATGGCTGCCAGGACCCTGTCCTAGAGTTTGAGTATTGAGTTCTGGTCGTCCGGGATTAGGGACTTAAACGTTCCATAGTTGAGTATTGGTTGCACGGTTGCTACACTTTGTCTGTGATGCCTCGTTTGCATCCCAACCCCAGTGATGGCTGGGTCCACCAGACAGTTCGCCCCAGTGACGATACACGGGGAGATGTCCCTCAAATGATGCCATAGAGTCTCCGCCGGGCCTCTTCCGCGTCCTCAACAGCTCTGAGTGTGTTCCCCCAGTGCTTGGTGTGGGTGGAGGATGTGCCCCTCCATGCGCCTTTTTAGGATGTGCTTCTGTTGCTGCGCGCTCCCTGTCGGGGGTCTAGCGCATCAGAATTGTCCCAGCTCTGTGGTTGGGCATTGGGTCCTTGATCAGATGGTTGAGTGCCCACATACCCTACGCCCCCCGGTCCACCCCAGTTGCAATAGTTTTCAGGTTTCTCTCGGCCAGTCTTTGGTTGCTGTGTATTCCCAGACAGGGGCCCAGCGGCACTGGTATGGTCCAGCGCTGCTGTTCAGGTGCAAAGGTTACAGTCCATTTGCTGAGGGTCTTCCTCCCTTGTTCTGTTCGTTGTCCCACCAGTGGCGGCTGTCCGTAGGGGCTTCTCAACTTCTTGGCTCCTGATCTGTAGTTGGTGGCTGTGGGTGGGCATTGGCGGCCCCGTCTCACATGGCGGGACGCAGGAGATGGACTCAGGGAGAAGAGGGTCCTTTCTCTTCCCCCTCCCCCACGCCACTTAATTGCCTACCGCCACCGCTGGAGGTCCCCCGGTATCCACGCTCTGCTGGGCTTCAGAACCCCCCCTGTTGTTGAGGTTGGGGGAGAGCTGGCGGATTCACCTGGGAGGCCGGGAGGGAGAGACCCAGACCCACCGGTTGCTCTTGGGCCATACTGCCCTGCTGCTTTCTAGTCTTTGTGTAGTTCCTCCATGCGGATTGGTGTCAGTGGGAAGTCACCAGGCCTCTCGGCACCGCAGGGATCGCTCCTACCACTCTGTCCTCACTGCTAGTTCCGAGGCGAGGGGGCCGGGTTCGTGGTATCACGCTCTGTCTCAACACTCGAAGCGCGGCTCTTGCTCCTTCACCAGGGCGCCGCAACAGGCCCTCTGCGGCGAGTCAATTGGTAGTTAACCCTCTGTATCTTTCTCGGGGGTCAAGTGCGCCTTCCGTGACCTGTTGAAGGCGGGACGTACCGTTTATGCTGTGGCCCCAGAGCCTGTCAGCGTTGGGCGGCCACCACCTGTGCATGCCTAGTGGCCGCCATGTTTGGATCAGGCTTCTCTGCCGCTTGGCAGCTCAAGTGAGTTCGGGCACTTTCTCTTCTCCTCTGAGTGCCTTTGTGGTGCCAGTCCATGCCCTATTGATTTATGGACTCCGCAGGAGCCCCCTAGCCCGTTTTGAGGCCCCCACGTTGGCGATGGATGGCGCAGGTCTGGCCCGTGAGCAGAGCCTCAAGGAAACGCGTCCGCCATCGTGGCTGGTTAATCTGTGGCTAGTACAGATGTTGGCACACCAGATGTTGTGGGCACAGAAGGAGGTGTGGACATGTTGGTGGCGGAGGCAGGTGAGAATGTCCGTGTGCACCACATTCAGAGCATCAATTTTGGTCATGTACATGTCCATTTTTTCATAGTGGGCTACTTGCTGCTGTTGCATGGTCCTGTGGATCCCAAAGAGCTGGCCAACATCTCTGGTGCAACCCTCATATGTGTGGAGGATTCTGGATAGGTGTGGGTGCTCTTCATCAGCAGCACCAGCTGCACGATGGCGCAGATCTGCAAATGCCCTTCCAACACTCCTACCCTCCCGAGCAGGCAGAGTTGGTGTTGGCGCAGTCAACACTGAGCCTCCTTCCACCTTGACAGGGATGTTGTTGTCTGCCAACTCCAGAGTGCCCTGTGTTGCTGAGCTGTCATTGGTTGCTTGGGCTGCTGTGTCTGTCAGGGTAGGGGTCAGCTGGGTGTTGTCAGCTGATGTGGGAGTGGTCACAGAGGATCCTGAGGTAGTCGCTGCTGGTGCTGTGCGGTGACCCTCAGCTTATGGGCAGGTCGTTCCTCCTTGTCCGAAGATGGTTGAGAGACCTCAACACCGGAGAGCTCCTGGTCGACCCGAGTCTGGAACTGGCGGTCCTGGTTGCTTCCAGTGGTGTTCCCAGTTTGCCCTGTGGGGACATGAAAGAGACAATGATTGATGTGAATGTCCACTGCCCCTCAAGTCATACTACCCGTTACATAGGCTCCTGAAACGAATGATGAGTTAATGTACATAGATTGGACTCCTTCATCCATGATACAGGCCTATGTTTTGGTGGTACAATGAATTTCTGACAAGATGGGGATTAATGTACATGTCCAAATTGTCCAGCTATGCGCATCAATGGGCATGTTGTGTTTAGTTCACATTGACTGGTTTGTGACACCCTGTGAATGGCACAGGTGGGTTGTTGTTGTCCACATCTTTGATTTCACAGTGACATACGTACTCTTTGTCTCCCAATGTATGTTTTTTTGTAGCCAGGGTACTTGGCTTAGTGCATATCTTTAGCAGTCACATTGGTGTGACTTCCTACTCACTCACAATCTGTTAATCTTCTCTGATATTTGTTTGAATGGTTTGAGTGAGGTGCTTCTTGTTCTCATCTGATTCTACACATATGCATGGCTGTGAGTAGCAAAATGTGTGACTGCTTAGCTTAGTGCCTACACAGATCATGTATTTTGTACATTGACTTCATAGTCAGATGGGTTCTCACACTCGTCTTTCTGCCATTTTGTGTCAATGAACTTTGATGAAGTGTGGTTTTCTGCTTGTGCTCTAATTGGGAAACGTACACTCCTCCTTCTACCCAGCCCCAAGAGGCCACCATGCAGAGTGTGACCAGACAAATTTGGTGAGTGTACTTGCAAGTTTTTTGTCACTGGTGGCTGATGTTTTTTGCCCAGAGGTAAATGTGGTAATAGTAGTAGGTCCAGGCATCAGTCTCCAGTGTCAGCCATCTTGCTAGTACACATCCCCTCACTGTCATATAGCCATAGTCCCAGATGAGCTGTTTAGTTTGTGTTGTAGGAGGAGTGTTTTCACTGACCCTGTCTTCTACCAAGCCCTGTCCTACATACACCTTCCCGCTCAGCGCAAACAGCACAACAGGACTTTGGCTCACCTCACAGTGTGTCTGAATGTACCTGACACTGGGCACTGGTGTTTGACTTTACAACACCCCCACTCATGGCCTAGTGCGCCACACCCCAGTCCCCACTCTCAGGCATTTTGTTGTTACATTTGCACTCACTGTCAAGTAAGCATGCTTCATGGTGGGCCTGTAGTGCTAGGTGGGAGGAAGAGTGTTTTCCATGGCCAGATCTCCCATCAGGCCCTGCTCTACACACACATTCTTTCCACTGTGCACAACAGCTCCCCTGGTAATATTGTTTCCTGACAGTGAGTGGATATGTATTGACATAGCTGGCATAGCTGATGACACTGGTTCATTATGTTTGTTGAACAAGGACCTGTTGGTAGTTGAGTAAAAGTCAGAGAACAGTATCCAAGCTAGTACATTTTGAGACACTGTGGGTTAGCTTAGTTCCTGTTGTGCTGTTTGTGATGGGTGGGTAGGTGTATGTTAGACAGGGCCTTATGTGAGTTGTAGCTATTACAAATACTCCTCCTCCCACCCAGCCCAGCTAACTGGCAGTGAGGGGAAGTGTACTAGCCAAGATGGCCTTGTGCCCGAATACCATGGAACAGTGTCAGCCATCTTGGTAGTGCACTTCCATTCACTGTCGGGTAGCCATAGGCCCAGATGAAGTGTTTGGGGTGGGTGGTTGGAGGAGTGTTTGCAATTACTCTAACTCCAATCAGGCGCTGTCCTACACACACTTTTCCACCCTGAGAAAACTGACCACATGGCTGTATGGTTTCATTGACAGTGTTGGAAATGTATTATCAAGATGTGTGACACTTGTGCCTGGTGTCTGAGTTGGGCAGAAATAACAATAGTTCTTTGTTGTCCACACAACAGTCCCCAGTGTGGGCCATCTTGCTAGGCAGTTTGGCCCATAGGCTGCATAAGAATAACTGACTTAGTACAGAAAAGACAACTGGCACCTTGCCTTTAAGACTTACAAGAATCTATGCACTTTGCCTTTAAGAACCTCAGGGAGCACTCTGCTCCCAGCATACCCCACAGGTGACAGTTAGGTCAGTTCTTTTTTCCTGCTCCTTCTGTGAGGATCCTGGAGCTTGAGCTCAACAGTTTTCTGACTTCTGTCAGGAATTGTTATTTTTCTTACTTTTTTGCGGTTCTCCTGTGCTGGCAGAAGGTTATCATCATTTTTCTGACAGAAATTCTTCATCTTTTCCTGTCAGAATGCTGGGTCTTTTCCTCAAATGTCCAGCCTGTGGAAAGAAGATGGCCATTTCAGATCCACATTCTGTGTGTATCGCCTGTCTTCCTTCTAGTCACAAGATAGACTGGTGTTATCACTGTAAGAATTTTTCTGCAAGGACTCTACGTGATAGAGAGAGGATTCGCCTTCAAGCTGTGCTAGAGAGGGGAACAGCCCGGTTGGAAAAGGGCCTTGTGAGTCAAGAGCCCCCCTCTCATCCGGAACATTGACGCCAGCATCATTCTGCCTCTTCAACATCGAGAAAACTGCAGATTCCAGACTGTTTGCCGTCGACGTTGTTACCGCCGTCGAAGAAAAGGCCTACACAGTCTCCGACGTCGAGACGGCGTTAGTCTCCGTTGTCGATAAAGCGTACTACCTCAGGCTCTAGGTATGTTCAGGATGTGGGTCTATCGACGTCTAAGCACCCATCGACGTCGAGGCATTCTCCATCGCTTCACCGTAGGTCGACGTCGAGAAGTTTGCAGACGGCAAAGAGATCTCGAGATCAGTCGACGTCGAGAGCATTGAAGGCGACGTTGAGAAGGTAAGAACACTCGCCGTCGAGATCACCACGACGTCATAGACGGTCGAGGTCCCCTTTGAAGAAGATGGGGTCGCCGTTAAGCACAGGAAGGTCCTTAACTTCTTCCAGGCATCTCCCCACGTCAGGGAAAAGAAGCATGGTTTGACGTCAAAGGAGATGCATACGTTGACGTCGAGACCATCAACACTGCTGTTGCCTCGGAGGAGGTTGGCGCTGCATCTCGTTCACCCCCAAGATTTTCATCATTTCCAGGACTTCATATTGTCCAGGTTTCCCCGGAGGGCTCACCGGTGGTTGGCGAAGAGCCTCGGCAGAGGAAGACTAAGGCCCTCGGTAGCCCGGGTTCGGACTATTCCCGTACCTACTCTCCTTCACGCCTGTCAAGATCTCCATCACACACTGAGGCTCCACAGAGAACACCACGAAGATCAAG
The DNA here is from genome assembly GCF_964261635.1 of Lissotriton helveticus. Taxonomy (NCBI): domain Eukaryota; kingdom Metazoa; phylum Chordata; class Amphibia; order Caudata; family Salamandridae; genus Lissotriton; species Lissotriton helveticus. The sequence continues at coordinate 1,404,168,502 of NC_136057.1, read as the reverse complement.
ATCACCAATGGTGGTGTCTTTGAGAAGAAGAAGTCCGCACAGGTCGTGCTCTCCTCGTGTCCGTCATGTGCGTTCAAGGGACAGGTCTCGCTCTTATCATTCTTTACCGAAGAGAAGGTGACAGAGGTCTCCCACCTGGTCTTCTTCTTCTACCAGGTCTTCAATGAGAGACTATTCTCCAACATTCACGTCTACACCTCCATCAAGGGTTTCCCCTATTGATGATCTCACCACCTTGAATGAGGTACTCTGTAGGGGAGCGAGTAAGTTAAACATCACTATGTCGGTCCCTACTGTTTCCTCCCCGGTGATCTTTGAGACCCTCCATCACTGTTCGTCAGTCAGGCCTTTGCTTCCTCATGTCCCTGCCATTATCGAACTTATTACACAGACTTTTCTGTGCCCTCCCGGATAGTGAAGAAATGCAAGGCTCCTGATCAAGATCCTTTATTTCTTCGCTCTGACCCTCCTCCAGATTCGCCTTTACAAAAAGTACTGACCTAACTGTCACCTGTGGGGCATGCTGGGAGCTAAGTGCTTAGATTCTTGTAAGTCTTAAAGGCAAGGTGCCAGTTATCTTTTCTGTACTAAGACAGGTATTGTTATGCAGCCTATGGGCCAAACTGCCTGCAATTACCTGTTCTTCCTTGTTTTGGAAAATAAAGGGTACTTGTATGAAACCATTATAGTGTATGGTCTCTATTACAAGCAGTCTTGAGAGACTTATTGTTATACAAGTAAAACTGATGTAATCTTGGCTGTTTTGCCCTATTTGTTTTGGTCTGTTTGTTGGGGCTGCATAGTTACATATATGAAGGTATGCATACATATGTAGGTGTATGGGGGTTGAATGTTTTATATACTTTATGATCTGGGCATACACCTGTATATGTATGTACGTATATGTATGTATATATATGTATATATTGCTATATGCTCCGGGATCCCGCACGTGGGCGGGCATCATTCACTGCTTATGACTTTGATGAGTATACCCCAGGAAGAGAACTAGGATTACAGGTAAGTAACTTATCCTTCAAGATGGTTTTTTGCGCAGTTTGGAATGAGTATTATTTTCACTGATTCAATGTCCAAATCAGACCCGGTCCTCCACACACCTTCCCAGCCATCTCAAACAGCACACTTGTAATTATGCCTACCTCACAGTGAGTGGCAATGTACTGTCACGATGTCTGACACTGGTGGGTGTTGTCAGATTTGACCACAACTCCCATCATGGCCTTGTGCTCCAGACACCAGTCCCCAGTGTCAGCCACATTGCCACTCACTGTCAGTGTTAGAAATGGGGATCTCTGGTTGGCTAAGGCTTATGCCAAAGCCAGGCAGAGACCACCACTCTAGTCAGGGAAAGGGAGTTACACGCCAAAGATAACCCCTGCTCACCCCCTTGGTAGCTTGGCAAGAGCTATTAGGCTTATCCCGGAGGCGATGTGTAAAGCATTTGCACAACACACACAGTAACAACATACTAGGCACACCACAAAAGGTACTCAACACAAGGCAATATTTGCAGGGGCTTATTTGCACATGACTGGGCCACTGTCAGAATCATCACTTGATAAAGAATAGTAAATGTAAGAATATATCATGAACTTAGAACACAGCCAGTAATCACTGGCAGACACTATACTCAGCGTCAACCTGTAACATAAATCATAACATGCACAGTGTCACATAAGGCGAGAACTCTATTCTGCGCCAACCTCATAAGTCTAAATATAGTAGACCATAATATCCTAAACATTACTTGCATTAGGAAATACACTTAATAACATAACCTGCAGTAGGGAATAAATCTAACCTAGACCACAGTAGAGAATCAAATAAAACATAAGACAGTAGGTAAAACCTAATAATCATAAAGCACATCTATAAGCATAAATCAAGGTGCATAAAACATACTTTAAACATTACATTTCCTAGCACCTGTAAAAATTACAACAGGACCTGGCGCCCTATAAATCTAATAGTCCCCAGGGCCAACTGGCTATCTCTAAGGGGCTCAAATGCCCTCTGTCCAAAGTCAGGGCGCGCTTTCAATGCAGCGACAGTCAAGGGTGCGCACTTGGTGAAAACCAAAACGTTGCAGCTGCGCACTACTTACTGGGCGGCTGGGAATCTTAAAGGCAGGGCCTAAACATAGCAGCTGGCACTAAGTGCTGCGCAGCTGTGCAGGCAGAGATGGGGGTGAAGGAGTGCGTCTCACTCCTGAACTTAACACATGTCCCCTAAAAAGAAAGACCTAAACCTAAACGGTGCAGCTTCCCACTCATTGGTGGGCAGCTGTAAATGGTCAAATGAGGCTTGGGCTCTCACTGGCCCTTTTAACAAAAAAAGCGCCAAACGTTGGAGCCACATGGGGCTCTGAAAGTAAATAATGCACTCAACCACTGTGGAGCACACTGGCGCTGTAAATAAAGATGCGCCTGGTGGAGCCTAAAGCAAATGGTGGCCATGAAGAAAAGGAACTGGCCCCAAACGTTGGAGCCACCAAGGCTCTGAAAATAATCATGCCACAGACGTTGCAGCGGCCCGCAACTGCGACGCCACTGTAAAGATCAGCCTCACACTGGGGGGTACTAGCAGAATCCTCACGGGCCCCTCTGGCCCTTTAAACAAATATAACCCACTTTGGAGCGCCCTCTGCACCAACCGGGCCTCTCTGACCGGGCGCCGCTGCCCGATACCATTTACTGTGAGCCCCACTCACCTGGGCTCTTCAGCGGCAGGGCTCTGTTCTCCGCATGCGGTGGGGGCAGGCACCGGCAATGTGCCTCGAGCCCCCTCCGCCTTGTGGAAAAGTAAATTTTGCCATGTTCTGTGTCCCTACGTGTCCTCCATCTTACGTTATGTGTGCATGATTAAATATGCATATGTATCCCCCATGTTTGATTAAAGACGCAATTACAGTTGTGTCCATCTCTAGTATGCCAGTTTCCAGTTCTCGTGAATACTATGAATATCAGGCCTATGTAAAGTTACGTTGCCACGTTTCCCAGTGTGCACGTTATTTCATTGAAAAGTCCCCGTTTCTAGGCCTCAAAAGGGCCCGGACACCAGATTCAGCTCCTGTCTCCTGAACCCTCGCTGAGGAGCGATACAGCCCCCACCTGTATCCTCGACCCTTCACTTACTTCCTGCCTCACAGTGCCCGGCTCAGCCTGGCTCTGCCTACGAGTCTGCCAAGAGTATGTTATGATTCTAGTTATCAGTCCAGCCCTCCTTCTCTGCATTCCTAAGCTACTGAATCGCATCAATAGTTTCCGTCATTGTCTAGCCTTTACGTCTCCATGTAAGAGAAATACTGCATTTAATGGTCATTTAATATTCCTCAACACGCACTACATGTAGAATAATGCATGCTCCAGTCTTAGAGTCCGTTAGCCTCTCCCCTCCTGACTCTTAGTTTATATCAACATGTTCTCTAAACATCAGATACTAGATAGGGTTTAGGTACATGTCGCCCTGACTCTCCAGACTTCAGTCTCTACTCCTAGCACAGAGTTCATAGCCCCCAGCTTCTCCTAGTAACACGTCATTGTCAGCTTGCGCGCACCATTAGGTTAGAGGTCCCGGCTCCTTAGGTAGCCCCCTCCATGTTTCCGCCCCATTTATGACATATTCTGTTACGTTTGCATCACATGTCTATGTATACGCCCCTGTTACACCCATTTTCACCCTTATCTTTCGCGACTGCTATTGACCACACCTACTGCTCCGCCTACTGTAATTCATTGTAATGTAACTGTTTTAGTATATATATTTGTGCACTGTTATTAAATGTTACGCCGATCCTGATCTTGCCCCCGGCAGCGCTGCCATCCCATTCCTGTGCAGGTTGTCCTGTTCCTGTCCTTTATGCTGTATTAAACCTGCAAACTCCTACTACCTCGAATCTTGACTCTTATTTATTGAGCTATCTGTTATTACTATGTCCAGTAAAACCTAGATCCGGTATTATTTATTTATATACCACATAATGGCGCCCGAATAGGGACTTGCCCTTTCCCCACGCGCCGGTGAAGCCACGCCGGCCCCCTGACCCTCTGCAGCCGTGACGGAACCATACCGTGCACGTGCAGATATTTCTGCTTCAAGTATCCCTCAGGCTCACGGAGGAGACGGAGGTGGCGGTCCAGCATCCAGACGAGGCGCTGGAGGAACGCGGCGAGTCCCGACCAGAGCCCAAGCCGAGAGTCCAAGGTCCGAGGTATCCGGAGGCCCACCCGTAACAGAAGTCCGAAGTTCGTCCGTCCGGCGTCGAAGCAGTCCAGTCCAGTCCGAGGCCTTCCGTTCTTGCTGCCCGGTGAGTACCATTGCTGGGGTAGTATCTAGACAGGGTCAATCTAATTGACTCTGGTCCGTGGGTTGGTGGTACACAGACCCAAAATGAAGTGTCCACTTCGGTGGATGCGGGTCCTGACGTGTCTCTTTATGAGACCGGTAAGTTTCGTACTGTTTTAGCAGTACATCTAGTTTCTGTTCTAGTCAGTTCTGTTCTCGAGAAATTCATGTATTCTGTTTTCAGTATTCCAGGTAGTATTCTGTTCGAACTGTTATTTTAAATGTTCTTCATGTATTTTAATGTCGTGGTATGAATGTGGAGTAATTATCGTGTTCATTGTGTATTGTATTGTGTCTAGATTACAGTCCAGTCATGCCGCTATTTTCTAAACTACGTCAGTTAAAAACCAGAAAAGGTCTGTTAGAAGCAGCAGTTCCTGTCCCGCCTAGGGACAGTCCAGGTCATTTTATGTATCAGAAGCATGGCATAAGTGCCATATTATATCTAGATTTATGGGTAGAGTATACCAAACAGTTAGAAGAAAAGTATAGATGGCCCGTATCGGGTACATGGGATGCCGAGTGCATCATGCGAGTAGAAGAAGCATTATGGAAAAAGAAAGCCAGACAGTCACAGAAAGATGCCATCGAGTTATGGCGCAAAGAATCTCATAAAAGAACCGAAAAAGAAATCAGAAAGTCAGAATTAAGTAGAGAATCTTTAGAACGAGCCCAAGAAAGGGAACTAATCGAGATAGGTGAACGAGTCAAAACTGAACAGTCAGATAGACAGAGACATGCCCTCATTAAGGGTATGTATCCTCTTCTTGCCGAGGGCTTGCCACAAGCGACCCCGGAGGCATCCAGTAATTTTCCGCCACCACTAGTTCCGACTAAGCTACGTCACAAACCGACCGCAGCTGATATTTTCATCTCGTCCTATTTGGACGACACAGTCCCAGAATATGCAAATCCTGTTCCGCCAGCTCCTGTAAATAATGTAAATCCTGCTCCTCCAGTCACCGGAGTACCTGCCACGGTACCCCCTGTTCAGCCCACATTACAATTTCCCACTCTGCCAGCACGAAGAGTATCAGTCGACGATTCCAGCATAGGGGCCGCAGGAGGAGGTCCTCCTGGTACCCCGCCACCACACCAACGTAGAACGTTGGCCGAGTTACATGAATGTGCGTTACAACGTACGCCCAAATTTAAGTCCGTTGCAGATATCCGACGAGCTCTTACTGAATGCCGCTATGATCCGGTTGCAGGTGATGATAGTACAGTAATATATTCCATCCGTGTAAGACGGGTGACCGGGTATTTAGACACCCTACCAGATATGAAAGGAGATCTAGACAGAATATATCGTTTCATCCGTACAGGGGATGATCCAGAAAGTATTGGTGAAGCCATGTCTCAAAGGAAAGCTGAGATCCAGCTCATGATATCAAAGTTTCTGATTAATTGTCTAATAAGAGAACAAGACTACCCGACCAAAGATCCGGCCGAAATGAGAATCCTGACAAGGTGGAGTGATAATATAGCCGAGGGTAAGCACAAGACTATCAGTAGTATAGAGAGTATGTACAAGAGAATTCGTAAAGAAATAATAAAGTTACATGAACAACGTAAAGCAGCACAAGTAAGCGAGAAAGAGAATGACTCTTCTACTGAAGAGGTAGACGACGAGAATCCCGTCAGAATAGCGTATGTAGGAAAATCTAGATTTCCAGACCGATATTCACGTCTAGACTACAAGAAAACTGTTCATCATCCAGCACCAGAACAAGGTTCTCTAGAACAAGTATTTCAAGCTACCGATCATATTCTGAAATCACGAATCGGTTATAGTGAGTTAAGTACTATGCATGAACAAGAACTAGTCCGATCAGCAGTCCGATGGATTACTGATTCTACCACTTTTCCAGATGAAATAGTGGCACAAATGTTTCTGAAATTGCCCCCAGCCGAGCAGCGACTGGTGGGTATGTATATGATCCAACACCTCATTACTTTGTATGAGGGTCAACATTCTGATCCAGGTCCGTTACATGATGTCCTGAACGAGTTACTCCAGTATAGATGGAAAGGTTTAGGTACCGATTTAATTAGTGTCATTCTAGAACAGCGCCACAAATATAGAACGTTTTTGAACCCGCATTTTGTTCATGTCTCACCCCCAGAAAGTAAACCCTTTTACATAGACAGACAGAACCCGTTACGAGAAGTACACCCAGTCAGGACAACAGATGGTGAAATGCAACGAGTGTTTGTTTACACCCCGATTACAAAGATGGAACTCTTAGAGATGAAGAAATTAATTCCCTGCCATGACAAAGATCCAGCAGGGTTCCACCGAGAATTAAAGGACATGCTCCGTATGGGAGAATACACGTATCCAGATATAATTAAAATGCTAAAAGTCTTGTTGCCCGCAGGGGTATATGAAAAACTCAAGGAAAAAGATTGGGAGGTGGGAGAGAAAAAGATCGATTGGGCAGTTCTAGAAGCTGAAGATAAGATACGAGTACCAGGTACCGGTCTTGGAGAGAAATGTAAAGAATTACCAGAATTGTTAATACAAGTTTTGCCAAGATTATTAGCCACTAAAAAGGAAGACTGGGATGCAATCTCAGCATGTAAACAGAAACAAGACGAAGACACTAGTGATTTTTATTCTAGATTTGAGAAATGTTTTATCATAAACAGTGGCCTCAAGACGAGTAGCGAGTCATACCCTCATCTTTTTGTTACTAAATTAGTCGAGAATTCAAGTCCACAAGTTAAGAATCGAGTTTTGAAAGTCGAAAGTACATGGCAAGCTAATACCCCGTCCCAGATGTTACAGATGCTTCAGTACCACCAGAATAGAATCAGAGAAGAGCAAGATCATGAAAGAAAACGTATGAAAGACACGAAAATGAAAGTACTAGTTGCACAATCTGTTCCTCAAGACAGTCAGAAGAGGGGTACGAATCAAGCCAGTCATCCTGCAGTTCCCGTTAAAGGGACATGCAACTATTGTAAACAGCCAGGTCATTTTATAAACGAGTGTGCAGTTCTGAAACACAATATAGCTACTGGTAAGACTAAAGAAAGACCACGTCCGCCTAGACAAGAACAAGTTTCACAGACTTCTCAGCCACAGAATGCACAACAGACAGTTCCAGCACCGCAGCCTATTGCTGCAACACAGCATGTTACACAGCAGATGTACCAGTATGCACAATCCGAGTATCCAGAGTATCAGCCATATTCATGAAACAGCCTAGAGAGGGAGGTAGGCTTGCCTCTCATCGAGATACCTGTAGATCAAGAGGGTCCCTATGTTCATAGTCAAGTATTAGGGAAAGACAGAAAGTTTTTGATTGATACAGGGGCAAGTAGGACCACCATCAGCCATGCCGAAGTTCCAGGGGCTCCGCTCTCAGGCTCAAGAAATGTTTCCCTTGGATTTTCAGGAAAGCCTATTATAAACGAGATATCTAAGCCAGTTACTCTAGAAGTAGGTCCATTGTCCCGCACTACTGATCTGTTACTTACAAAGTCGTGTCCAGAAAATCTGTTAGGCATTAAAACACTGAAAGAATTAGGTGCAGTTATTTGCTGTTCCCCAGAGGGAATACGCCTGTTTCTACGTGACTTCAAGGGTCACTATGTATTACGAGATTTTGATCCGAGATTGTCCAATGTTCCGCAGCATCTATGGGCGCAAGGTCCAACTGATGTTGGTTATATGCAAATCACACCCCATCGTGTGACTCTCAAGCCAGGTGTAGTGTTACCACGAATCAGACAGTACAGATTGCCACCTGAGGCTGTAGCAGCCTTATCCAAAATTATTGACGAGCTCATCGCTCAAGGAGTAGTTGTAGAAACTGACTCCAATGTATGTAATTCTCCGATCATTCCAGTCATGAAACGTACTGATCCAAATGCACCCCCAGTATATCGATTAGTGATTGATCTTCGAGAACTTAATAAATGTATTATTCCCCAGTACCCAGTTGTCCCAGATATCTCTTCCCTATTGACAGCCATTGATTCCGAAGCCTCATTTTTCACAGTCATAGACCTCAAGAACGCGTTTTTCAGTGTCCCCATTCATCCAGACAGCCAGTTTCTTTTCGGATTTTGTTTAAATGGAAGGAGCTATATGTTCACACGAGCTCCTCAAGGTTTCACAGAAAGTCCTAGTATTTACAGTCAAGCACTTAAAAGACAACTAGACAATATTCACATGCCAACTGACACTGCCCTGCTCCAGTATGTCGATGATCTACTGATCACAGCCCGTTCTGAACGTACTTGCGAGCGAGCATCCCTTACAGTCTTGTATTTCCTTGCCGAGATGGGGCACAAGGTGTCCCCTTCGAAGCTTCAATTCTGTGTCCAGCAAGTGATCTACTTAGGCCACTTACTGTCCAAGAGGGGTAGGCAGTTGACACCTGACCGTATCCAGCTAATAGCGAGTCTTCCTCAGCCCAAGACCCAGAAGGAGGTACGTGCTTTTATCGGCCTCACTTCTTACTGCAGACAATGGATTCCTCAGTATGCATTTCTAGCTAAACCACTGATACAGTTAACGACACAGGAGGCAGCCGTATCGACTGTCCTCCCTTGGACATCTGTACATACACTTAGTTTCAATGAGTTAAAGAAAGCCTTATGCCAAGCTCCAGTTCTAGCAACACCGAACTACAGTAAGCCTTTTACACTTTTTGTCACTGAACGCGAAGGTACAGCATTATCTGTTCTCACACAAGATCAAGCAGGACAATACAAGCCCTGTGCTTATTTTTCGAGCACATTAGATCCTGTAGCCCAGGTTCTGCCTGCGTGCCTCAAGTCAGTTGCAGCCACAGCACTAGCTATCAGACAAAGTGATTCCATAGTATTAGGACATTCCTTGACAGTACAAGTCCCACACTCCGTGGAAGTTCTTTTAAACCGAACACAGACTCAGCACTTGACAATTGCACGTTTAACAGGTTATGAATTGACACTGTTCCAGCCACACATAGAAATCAGACGCTGCAACGTTCTAAATCCTGCTACACTGTTACCATCAGTTAATTCGAATCCTGCCACACACGACTGTGTGGAAGTAGTTAATATTATGACTAAGCCAAGACAAGATCTGACAGATATTCCATTACCATATCCAGACCTGACACTTTATGTGGATGGTTCATGTATGAGAACAAGTACAGGAGAACTAGTAGCCGCGTATGCAGTGACTACTGACACTGAAGTTATAGAAACACACCGTATTGACACCCTGTCTGCTCAAGCAGCAGAGCTAGTTGCTCTGACACAAGCCTGCATACACGCTAAGAACCTGAAAGTTAACGTTTACACAGATTCACGTTATGCATTCGGAGTCGTACACGACTTTGGAGTGCTCTGGCAGGAGAGAGGTTTCATGACTTCTCATGGAACCAAGATTCAGCATGGTCTCCTTATTCAGGCTCTGTTAGATGCCATACATTTACCGACATCTATTGCTATCATGAAGTGCAAAGCACATACGAAAGTTACTGACACTATTTCTCAAGGTAATGATCTAGCAGATCGCACAGCCAAGCTTACAGCACAGACACAGGACATTCCAGTTAACAAGACACCGACATCCACTCTAGAACAGACTACATGTATGACAGTTAAGGACCCTACTCAAGATGTCATAGATATCCAGTTACATGCTACTCCCGATGAAATCAAGAAATGGTCCGAACAAGGAGGGGTCCAGACAGATCAGGGATGGGTAACGAAGGGTAAAGCCACATGGTTTCTCCCCGACTCCATGGTTCAAGTCATTATCAATACCGCACATAGTCCAGCACATTTAGGAGAAAAAGCTATGTTAGATAGTATCCAGAACATTTGGTTCAACAAGCATTTACGAGCTGCAGCCAAGCAGAAAGTCCGTACCTGTATGATATGTTGCCAGTTTAATCCAGGTAAAAGTGTTCCGGTGGAACAAGGTGGATTCCAGCCCCCTGACCACCCTTTTGAAGTCCTCCAGATGGATTATATTCAGATGGAGCGATGTCGAGGTTTCAAGTATGTCCTTGTAGTTGTATGCGCTTTGTCCAGGTGGACAGAAGCATATCCAGTCCCAGATTACACAGCCGCGACCACTGCCAAGCAGTTGGTTCGTGAATTCTTCCCCCGTTATGGACTCCCTAGAGTCGTATATTCTGACAACGGCCAGCCATTCTCATCTGAGTTGATGAAACATGTTTCCCTTTTGTTAGGGTACCAGTGGAAGTTCCATTGTGTACGCCATCCAGAAGCAGCCGGTCTCGTAGAGAGACATAATCAGACCCTGAAAATCCGAATTGCAAAAGTATGTAAACAGAAAGGTGTGGACTGGCTAGTAGCTCTGCCAGTTGCCTTGTTTTATATGCGCATGGTCGCACATTCCAGATCAGGTCTGTCCCCGTACGAGGTCGTATTCGGCCGCCCCCCTAACATGTGGGGTACACCTAGACCCCGAAGTATTACCGATGTTTCAAGTAATATGCTGACAGATTACCTAGCTTCCTTGATGTCTGCCCTCAACTCTTGTCGTTCACAGGTTGCCGCCGCATTTCCAGACAATACCGAGGTGGCACCGCATGAAATCGTTCCCGGATCTATGGTTCTTGTCCGGAATTTTGATCGTTCAAGTCCGCTGGAGCCTCGCTGGAAGGAACCCCGACAGGTCCTCCTGGCCACCCGTACTGCCGTCAAGCTGGAAGGCGGGAAGGGCTGGGTCCACCTGTCACATGTGAAAAGATTTTTTGGACTAAAGCCTGTTTCAAAGAACATTTCCGAGGATCTTAAAAACTGCCAAATTACTATTCTTAAGGACTGTCCCGCAAAAGACATTGCTACGAACCCTTCCCTGTTAGAGAAAACTCCGCAACAGGAGTATAAGCTTAAACTAAGGTCTAGTAAAATAAGTCAGCCAGTTTGATTGTCTAAGTCCTCCCCTAGGTGAAACGGTTAGACCGGTTTCTGACATGTATATAATAGACCCCCACAGAGAGAGAGTTAGTGAGAACTCTAGAAGTTGCACTATTATTTTATGTTTTCTGCTATATTTCAGCATTATGATTTCCTGCACCAGTTATGCATTTTATTTGTATTTTCCAGTTTCTCATGTAAATAAGTCTGCTAATGTTACAGTAGAGCACACGTTTAGTGATCTGCCTCCTCATGAACTTTCTTATCGTCTTGCTATGCGTAATAACTCCTTCATCCGCATGTTACATTATTCACACCAGACCAGCAATGCCACAAATTGTTGGGTGTGTGGTCGACTCCCCCCATTCCAGACACCGAAGGGAGTTCTGCCACTCTTTCCTTATCCATTTTCACATAATGGTTCGTGTGGAGCATGGTCCACGTTAACGTCATCCTCAACAGATATGTCCTTTCTTAACAGTACATGTTTTCCAGACAAGCAAGGTCTTCCCCACAGAACAGGGTTAGATCTAGAAAATGAAGTTTATAATTTAGGTAATTATTCTTCGAATTTCATGGTCCTGAACGTTCAGTCTGATTCTACTCCAGACTTACCTGCTATTTCAGTACTACCAGTCAAAGGTGAATTATGTGTCCGAAATAATGGTTCCGTACATGTAGGCCATAGTGATTGTACTACTATTGTCAAGTATAGTGACAATAGGAAATCTATTTTCAAAGCTTCACGTCATTCTTATTTTGTTTGTGGTCAGACCGCATATGTTCGTCTGCCCCTCGATTGGGAGGGAACCTGTTACATTGCCTTCCTACTGCCACCAGTTTTTCTAGCCCCACCTGACTATCATAGGAATTCCCACCTAGTACATACTAGACACAAGAGAGACCTCCCGATTGTCGATTATACTGAAACTGCTCTAGAACAATACATAGATATCAATAAAGGTGTCTTCCCTTATTTAGGTACTGTCGTGAATAGTAAACTGATACGTAGATTAACGAGAACCCTTGAAGCAGTAGTGATTGAGACTACTTCTGCTCTAGGTAACTTAACCGAAGAACAATCCTTTATGAGAATTGTCGTGCTCCAGAATCGTCTCGTCCTTGACGTCATACTGGCCGATAGGGGCGGGGCATGTAGAGTCATCGGATCTAGTTGCTGCATTTTCATTCCTAATAACGCACCGTCTGTTTATTCAGCTATTACCAGACTCCATAAAATTGCCCATATGTTACACCAAGATCCAGGCACCTGGACATGGTCCGGTTGGTTCTGGAATATAATTTCCGCCTGGGGATGGAAAGTATTGTCATTTCTGGGTATTGCAGTAGCGATCATATTCAGTTGCTGCCTCTGTTTACAATGTGGCCCTGCGATTTGCGGCATTTGTGCTACATCTTGTATTCCTAGTCCCAAGTCCCGTTCTAAATCCCGTTCCAAGAAAATTCGAGACGAGCAAATGATACTGTATGAAATGATAGATGGTATCATGAATATTGATGTTTCCTGATGGAAACGTAGTGACAAGGAGGGAATGTGGAAAAGTAAATTTTGCCATGTTCTGTGTCCCTACGTGTCCTCCATCTTATGTTATGTGTGCATGATTAAATATGCATATGTATCCCCATGTTTGATTAAAGACGCAATTACAGTTGTGTCCATCTCTAGTATGCCAGTTTCCAGTTCTCGTGAATACTATGAATATCAGGCCTATGTAAAGTTACGTTGCCACGTTTCCCAGTGTGCACGTTATTTCATTGAAAAGTCCCCGTTTCTAGGCCTCAAAAGGGCCCGGACACCAGATTCAGCTCCTGTCTCCTGAACCCTCGCTGAGGAGCGATACAGCCCCCACCTGTATCCTCGACCCTTCACTTACTTCCTGCCTCACAGTGCCCGGCTCAGCCTGGCTCTGCCTACGAGTCTGCCAAGAGTATGTTATGATTCTAGTTATCAGTCCAGCCCTCCTTCTCTGCATTCCTAAGCTACTGAATCGCATCAATAGTTTCCGTCATTGTCTAGCCTTTACGTCTCCATGTAAGAGAAATACTGCATTTAATGGTCATTTAATATTCCTCAACACGCACTACATGTAGAATAATGCATGCTCCAGTCTTAGAGTCCGTTAGCCTCTCCCCTCCTGACTCTTAGTTTATATCAACATGTTCTCTAAACATCAGATACTAGATAGGGTTTAGGTACATGTCGCCCTGACTCTCCAGACTTCAGTCTCTACTCCTAGCACAGAGTTCATAGCCCCCAGCTTCTCCTAGTAACACGTCATTGTCAGCTTGCGCGCACCATTAGGTTAGAGGTCCCGGCTCCTTAGGTAGCCCCCTCCATGTTTCCGCCCCATTTATGACATATTCTGTTACGTTTGCATCACATGTCTATGTATACGCCCCTGTTACACCCATTTTCACCCTTATCTTTCGCGACTGCTATTGACCACACCTACTGCTCCGCCTACTGTAATTCATTGTAATGTAACTGTTTTAGTATATATATTTGTGCACTGTTATTAAATGTTACGCCGATCCTGATCTTGCCCCCGGCAGCGCTGCCATCCCATTCCTGTGCAGGTTGTCCTGTTCCTGTCCTTTATGCTGTATTAAACCTGCAAACTCCTACTACCTCGAATCTTGACTCTTATTTATTGAGCTATCTGTTATTACTATGTCCAGTAAAACCTAGATCCGGTATTATTTATTTATATACCACAGCCTTTAGACTCCACAGGCTGGCGCCCGCGGGGTTCTCCCTCAATCATGGGAGCCCACGCAGGCAGGCGCATCACCGTCACTCCGGGTGGCTTCTCTGGCAGCGGCGGCGTGTGCAGGAGTTCCTTCTCAAAACCGGAAGTCCCGCCCTCCGCCGCCAGGCACATCGTTGCCTGACTTCCGCCCTGTCCGCGACTCGGGCCGCCGCGGTGATTGTAACAGCGGGAAATGAGGGGTAGGCTCCCTATAGCATAAAAATAATGCTGGCATGCGGGGTGGGCACCAGCTAGTCTCAGATAAGCGGGGTGGGCACCCGCATTAGTTAAAAACATACAAAACAAGGGTGGGCACCTGCTTAATTAAAATAAAGACAAGCACGGTGGCCATGCGGGGTGGGCACCCGCAATGGAAACAAATAAGCGGCCATAATGCAGGGTGGGCACCTGCAAGTAAAGATAAAAATAAGCAGGGTGGACACCTGCCTTGCAGGGGTCACAGGGGAATCCCTTCGCTGGGGATTCCCTCTTACAGGCCCAATTAAGGGAAATAAGCACAGCGCTCCCAGGGCGCAAAAGGGCTCCCCAAAGTCTTCTTAGGGTCCTGAAATTAAAGCAGGGCAGAAGGTCCCAAGAAAGAAGTCCTCCAGGCATCCGAGGGCAGGGCAGAGTCCAGGGAGGCAAGCCTTCCCCTGAGCCCCAGCAGCAGCACACCCCTGGTAGATTTAAGTCCACAAACAAGAACATTGACTTGGGGTCACAGCCCCTATATTTACACAGCTAAATCCTTTGTCTCAAAGGTGCAGGCAAAGGGAGAACCAGATACAACTGGTTCAGGAGCACTTTGTTTTGCCCAGCTCCTCTCTCCCTTTCACAAGACAGGCCAGGGACATCAGATGCACCACAGGAGGTGGAGCCAGCATTGTGGAGGGAAGGCACAGCTCTATTCAGGTCCCAGGTGCAACTCCTCCCTCTCAACTACATGCAGATGTCCCTATTCACCACCGGGCAGACTCATCCTGGCTCCTGGAGCCAACAACACCAGCCAGATCCTGTCACTCACAAGCCAGACAGCCAATTCACATGTCACAGGAATGCCAACTTCTGAAAGTGACACTTCTCCACTAGACACCATAAATCTGCGCACACCATTGCGCAGCATTCATTCTCACGAGTTCGCACATACTATACTCGACCATGCATTCCCCTCATATCAGGAACTACCATGGACACACATATCCCCCATGCATTCCAATGGGAGGGCAGGCCTACTCACCACACGCACTCAGAGTGCGCAAACACTTTACACTGGGCCACAGTGCTAAAGTGCGCAGAGGCCTAAAATCACTACTACTATGCCAGAGGCTAAAGGCAAAACTCTAGGGGCGAACCTGCTAAAAAGACCCAAGTCCAACTGTCAGGAAAGCAGAGTCCCAGGTAAGCTATTTGGGCTAGGTAGGAAGTTGTGTGTCTGACGGAGCCTGATGGCAGTTGCAGTGACAGCAAGCACTGCTTCTCCCAGCCAGCACAGACAAGCTCATCTGGGCCAATAGCTACCTGACAACGAAGGGAAGTGTACTAACAAGATGGCTGACACAGTTGCATCGTGTTTGATGCACAGGGCCTTGTTTGAAGTTGACTTCAAGATCAACACCAGTATCAGCCACCTTGCCAGTCCACTTCCCCTCACTGTTAGGTAGGCATAGGCACAGAGGAGTTAGCAGGGCTGTTTGGAAGGATGAGTATTTGCAATAGCTAGAACTCCCATCATGCCATGTCCCCCACACACCTTCCCAAACCAGCACCAAAAGCCTACATGTAACTCAGCTTCCCTGACCGTGAGTGGGAATGTACTTGCAAGATGTCTGTCACTGATGACTGGTGCCTATTTGTCCACAATTCCCAGTAGGGCGTAGTTGTCCAGACACCAGTCCATAGTGTCAGCCATTTTGTAAGTACATTTCCACTCTCTACCAGGTAAGCATGATTCCTGGGTGTCTGTTTGTACTGGGTGGGAGGAGGAGTATTTGCACTGACTTCAATTCAAACCATGCCCTGTCCTCCACATAGCTTGCTAGGCAGCCCATACTGCACACCTGTAACTATGCAGACCCTGAGAGTTAATGGCAATGCACTGGCAAGGTGGCTGACCCTGGGGCCTGGAGTCTGTGGCACAGGGCCATGGTGGTATTTGCCTTCAAGTTCAATACCAGGCTGCAGTGTCAGCCTTCTTGCAAGTAAACTTCCCTACACTGTCAGGTAGCCATAGGCTCAGATGAGCTATTTGAGATGGGTGTGAGGAGGAGTGTTTACTGTCACTTCAACTCCCATCAGTCCTTGCTTCCCACCCCTCCCCCCACCTTCCCACACAGTTGATACAGCACCCCAGAGAGTGATGTTCTGCCAATGAGAGGTAGTGAACTCTCAAGATACCTGACAAGGGTGCCTGTTGTCTGAGTTGACCACAAATTCCATTATGGCCCTGTGCCCCAGACAGCAGTTCCCAGTGTCAGCCATCTTGACAGTACATTTCCAGTCACCCTCAGGGACAGCATAGTCCCAGTTGTGCTGTTTGGGCTGGGGGGAAGGTGGGTGTAGGCACAGGCCTGATGGGAGTTGCAGTTACAGCAAACACTCCTCTTCCCAGGCAGACCAACCAGATCACCAGGGAGAATGCTGTCCTGTGGGATGTGTACATTCAAGATGTCTGACAATGGTGCATGCTGTTTGAGTTGAGTACAACTCCCATGGATGCCTTGTGCTCCAAATATCATGCAGCAGTGTCAGCTATCTTTCCAGTATATTTCCACTCACTGTCGTGCAAGCATTGTTCCAGGTGGGCCTGTTGGTCTTTGTGGGAGGAGGAGTGTTTGCTAATACTACAACTCTGATCAGGCCTGTGCCCACACACACCTTCCCAGCCATCCCAACCAGCCTACCTGTGACTCAGCTTTCCTGAGAGTGTGTGTAACTGTGCTGGCAAGATGTCTGTCAATGGTGCCTGCTGTTTGAGTTAAGTACAACTCCCATGGAGGCCTTGTGCTCCAAACACCATGCAGCATTGTCAGCCATTTTGCCAGTACATTTCCACTCACTGTTGTGCAAGCATGGTTCCAAATGGGCCTGTTGGTCTGTGTGGGAGGAGGAGTGTTTGCTAATACTACAACTCCGATAAGGCCTGTGCCCACAAACACCTTCCCAGCCATCCCAACCAGCCTACCTGTGAATCAGCCTTCCTGAGAGTGTGTGTAACTGTGCTGGCAAGATGGCTGATGCTGGTGACAATGGTTTGGAGCACAAAGCCTTGCTGTGAGTTTGTAAGTAGTACGTCACCTGCTCGTTTACTTTAGTATTTAGAAATGTTGAAAAAGCCATTTGTATCACTGTATCCTTGACAGTGATGTCTATGAATGTGTAATTGATAGCAAGATTGGAATGTCCAGAAAGTACTGGCGGAAGGATGTCACGCACCTTATCCTCCCAGGAAGTGTAGTACACAGTTTGTCAGGAGGGCCACCGCCAATCTGCAGGCTCTGGGCGTGTTCTCTGCCCATCAGTTGTTTTACCCTTCTTTGCACATCGTAGTAACTGTTCCTGATATCTCCTATTGTGTGCAGGTAAGATGCTTGAGTGTTCACCTAGTGGTCTACCCTGTCCGACACCCTATTTCTCTGGGACAGGGGGGTCTTTTGGACTTGGTTCCCAAATATCTGTCGCTCTACTCCGAGTATTTCATCTACAAGTACTTCCAACTCCTTATCTGTGAACCTTTGCTGCTTCCATGGGGCCATGATGGGGGTGAGTGTGAATGAGAGGGTGACAGTGAAGGAGAGGGAGAGTGGGAATATAAAAAAATGGTGTGTGTGTGTAAAATTAAAAAAAAAAACAATTCTGTGCAAGTTGTGAGGTGGGTAAAGTGAGAGTGTGAGGGAGAGAGCAGGGAATGTGGACAGACTACTGCTACCTGGCAACAGTTGTGTTAGAGCGAAGGATCATGGTAATGTTTTTGGCCCTTTATATAGGTGGATTGGTGGGTGTGGCAAATTTTTTGACATTTTTTTTTATTTGGCGTTGCTAATGCTTGTTTATACTTTTTTTTATATTTTCCACTTGCAATACGTAACACAAACAGACACGTCGGATGCAGTCATCTGTTTGCGGGGTTAACCGAGTCTGATTCCTAACAGAAATACTAAACCTTCAGCGTTTCCGAATGAGTCGGTCGCATCGGGCTTGTTTCCGGACCATTTGCTCGGACAGATTGCATTCTGAATGATTCCTTGGGATTTAACAAGCTTTGCATTGTGATCCGTCGTTCCGTCAGCTCGCGGCCGGGTCGTTCGGGAAGCATTCCGGAACCGATTCACTAGGAATGCTTTCCTAACAAGATCGTAATTGCCCCCTTAATATTACATTTATTTAGCATCCCATGCACCATGAAAAGGTTCTGTGTCTATGAATTTAATAAAGCTAACCATCATGAATTATCATTGTTATAGACATTGTTGCAGTGGAACAAATGTACTGTGGAACTCTCTACCTTGGTGTTCAAGGTTTGGCAGCCGAACAGGAGCGAAGTCAGGAGGGTCAAAGTCATGAGGGTTGGAGTCCAATAGTCAATGTATACTTTTTATTTTTAAACTCTTCCTCTTCCAAAAGAAATATCAACAAGGACAAAGGTAGCTAGTATATCTGCCCTTGCTTAGTTAATTGATAGCAGACTACATTTGAACATTTTTGGAGGATTAGGACACCAGGATCAGAGATTTTTGTATATCAAGCAAGTTCCAGGATATAATAGAAGTAAAATAGCTCTTGTGGGTGATGCACTTGATGGATGCAGTCTAGTCACAGGTATGACACATCATAAAATAGCATTGGGAAATGTGTCTACTGTAAAACATAGCACACAACATGCACACACAGGCCAATATTTGGAAATTAGGAAGAGTGATATATTGCAAAAAATTAGGGGTCTGTATTTTACTCATAGACTTTCAACGATGCAGAGGCGATTTCAGGTGGGAGATCCCTAAAATAATGCTGTTTTAGGCTCAAATATTTGTGAGTCTCCAGGCCTATATCTGGTCTGTAGGCATGTACAGACCTGTATTTTATGAAGATGGCTCCATGGACTACTGCTTTTGTGGCAGGGATCCTTGTGTTACCTTCAGGTCATAAGATCCAATCAATGTAATATAGATTAGTGAGTTTTGACCGGCATTCACGAGCCGTCTGAAAACTACTTGGCATATGTTTACAACCTTACTGTTTTTATTTCAATTTTTCATTATTCTGAGGTTACTAAAAAGGGTCAGGGCAGAATTTCGATTTCACCTGAGAAATAGGAGAAATTTTGGTAATCCTGCATTACTATTTGACACCGAATTACTGATAATTGCGTTGTTACTCATCCTCATGTAATTAAGAGTAATTTAGGAAAACATCCTTCCGCAACAGCACATTTAGAGAGCGTGAGCAGCCGCTGATGCTCACAATTAGTATCCTGCTGCATTTAGTGCTGTTTCTTTATGCAAAATGCATCCTTGCGTCCATTTTGGATGTTAGCGTGCGTTTTGCTCCAGGAAAATAGCGCTAAATGCTGGTAGTAAGTTGAGGAAAAATTCTACCCAAAAGGCTCACACTCGCAATTTATGTTCAGTTGCAATTAGTGTTATTTCTTAAGGCAAAATAAATCTCCAAGTCCATTTTGAACACTAGGGTGTGTTTATGCGCTAAGAAATCATGCTAATATGCAGACTTACTCTTCTCACGTAAATCAAGCATAATCTTGAGGAATTCTTAGGTCATTCCACGTGAATACTCTGCACGGAATTACACAAGTAACTAACCACTTTTCAATAAGTGCTACATATATGGTTAATAGTGGTATTCCTCGTATGGATAGATACATCATACGTTCTTGCGGTGCATGCATATCTACATACTATCTTTAAACAGAGCATGGGAAAGTCAAAAACCTGTCTCCAAATTATAGTTTTTCTCTTAAACCTTTGTGAAGTGCCAAACTGAGTGTCTTTGTTATCTTGATGCCATTGTCATCAACTTATTAGGCTCCAGCTAGCTGTTAGTCAGGTTGAGGGATGTCTTAGCACCTTGACACCTCTGGGTAATTGTTTTAACATAACATAACAATATGAGAGACGAACAAAAGGAGAGTTGATTGCCCAAAGAGAAAGTAATTCTTTTGGACCCCGGTAGAAAGAAATATAAGAGACCTCCCTGCCCCCCTCAAGTCCCTGCTCTAAACCCATAAAACACAAGTTGTGGGTATCACTGAATGTTTCTCAGTGTCAGCAAATTGCACTATGAGGCATATTTCGCTGGAACCCGTTTATATCCTGTATCCTTGAACATAAACGAATTTACCTTAATTGCTATATCTTACCAACAGAGAGATGGGAAGGCGACCTAAGAGCCCGAACGACTGGAAGGGAAGTAAGGGAAAGGAAGCAGTGGGGAGAAGGAAAATGGCAGAAAACAATAGATACAGGTAGATATCTGGTTTGTGTTAAGGTGTCAGTGAGACAGTTCAGGGACTGACAGGCAAGTTGTGGCACACTGTCACAGAAAGTAATGTACTCCAGACAATGTCAGTGGAAGACATGAGACTACCATTCTCCCTTAGTGACTCTACAAAGTCTACAATGAGGCATTTCATGCAGTCTCCTCTTGTTTGGACAACTACCATTGGGATCCTAGAAGAGAATGAGGCTGGTTGATGGAATTCTTCCTTTCCCTAGATGCTTGGACTTCGTTTAGCACTCGACACTACTGCATGTACCTGATTTTACCTTCCTGCTGCATAATGTTGTATTCCACCGTTTCTATAGTGATTTCCTACCTCTTATCGATGTGGTGGAAAGCATAGAAGGGTGAGGATAGATTCAGAGACAACATATACAAACCAGTCAGGGGTAATGCATTAGATAGACTGATGTTTTGGTTATGGAAAAAGCTAGGACTTCATTGCCCTTCTGAAATACAAGTGGCAGTTCATAGACTGATTTTCTGTGGCAATTTATTTCGTAATGTGCATGTCTGTATTGTATAAGAAATACCTCCTCTGTGACTTTTATGATATCTGCAATGGGGCCAGTCCAAATCAGAGTTTTTTTTATTTGGTGTTATTTCAGTTGTAGGAAGCTACCTCCTTGCCTGTGGACTGCCCAATGCTCTGGGTAAAGGGTTTTCTAAGACATTTCCGATGGCCACAGGTAACTAATGTAGTGCCCTGATGGCAAGAGTAATATGCTGTTGTCTATTTAGGTTGAGTGGTTGTATAGCTGCTGCATTCTGAATTATTTGCAGTTTGGCAAACTATTTGCTAGGATGTCCAATGTGGAGTCAATTTGCATAATCCAATTTTGATATCACTAAGTGCCAGTGATGTCTCCTATGCGAGACAGCAAAGTAGAGTTAGATGCATTGCAGAATTCTCATCACATAGAATGAGTCTCTCTTTCCTTTGTTGACTTGGGATTTAAATGGCAGAGTAGCGTCCACAATCACACCAAGGTTGTTTACTTCATTCAAAGTGGTTGGTGACTTTACGATTTTCTGGGGCAAGAAATATATTGGGCTATAGTTTTCCCACAATCCACATGAGTTTTTTTATTTTGAAAAGTCAAGTGTGAAATATTTATCTAGCATCCATTTTACCACAGCCAATAGGCATTTGCTTAGTCTTGAAGATTTGACCTTTTAGACTTGTTCAAGGTTTAGGATGATCCGAGCGTCATCAGCGTAGTTGTTGCAGGTGAGCTTGAAAGATTTCATTAGTACAAGAAAAGAAGCTAGGTAGATGCTGAAGAGCAATGATGAGGTAGTGGAGACTTGTGCAACACCTACTGAACTGATGTGAGGTAAAGAATTGGAAGGCAGTAATGAGATAATTTGTGACCTGTCTTTAAAAAAGCACGCAATCCAGCTGAGGGTTGTATCCTGCATTTCAGAGTATTAGAGCGCTTTTCATAGTAGCAGGTGTTCACCAGTGTTGAAGGCTGATGATAGGTCAAGTAGCAGTAGAGCACTAACCCAATTGTTATCGACAGAATATTTAGTAACCCTGGGCGGAGTACGTGGAGTGCCACTACGCTGTGTTTCACGGAGTAAAAAGCTCAGTGGAACTCCATTCCTCTCCGTTCCACCCTCCTTAACAATAAAAAACTGAAAAAAGTCACTTACATGCTCTGGCTTCTCCAGGCTGCCCTCCTCCTCACCGTGGTCTCTCCTCCTCGCCGTTCGCAAACCACTACGTTGTACGTCTTGCAAGGACTGCGCATTCACGTACGTGTGCGTATGCGCAGTCCTTGCAAGACATACAACGTAGAGGTTTGCGACCAGCGAGGAGGAGAGACCACGGCAAGGGCGAGGGCAGCCCGGGGACGCCAGAGCAGGTACGTGATTTTTTGTGTGGCCGTGGGCAGGGGCTAACGCCGCAGAGTCGGAGTTTTGCCTGAACTCCATGTTCCCAACGGAGCGCGGAGTTGGCAAAACTCTGCGAATTCCGCTGGCGGAGCAGAGTTCACCACCTGGGCTTAGTATTTAGGGTAATCCTAGGTGGAGACCAGTGCTGATTCTGAGCTTCTTCCTGGACTAAATCCATTATGTCTGTGATAGTAGACCGTAAATATGTATCCTGGAAAATACTGTCACTGTTGATGTTCACATTGATGAGAAGGGTCAGTGAAATCTAGCTTTTACAATGAAAAGGCACTTTTTATGGTTTCTTAAAGACAGTAATCCTAATAACCAACCCCAAGTTGAGTTCATAGGTACAATCAGTTCCACCAAAATGAATCAATAATATGGGATTATATGTTTTTCCCAAACAACTGTATATACAACTGTGGCAGAGATCACTTCATATAATGGACATTCGTTGATACAGATGTGGCAAGGACAGAAAAACCACCACCTTTTTAACAAGAGGATTGCGGTGAGCATTGCTTTCTGTCATGCCAAAACAAACAGTTCTCTTTATGTAAGGGTACCAATTTTATAAATTTGCATATGGGCCGCATGGAACACCAAACAAACTTTCACCTGGTCTTAAAAAGCAAAAGTAACAAGAGAATCAACAGTGAGGCACAAAAGTGCTTCGCAGCCCGTTTCAGCAAGTTTGGCTTGCTTACCCATCTACTGCTGTGTGTTATATTTTTGTTGATAAAGATTGTAATGCATCGCTTGCGGTGCCGATGTGAGCATGCACATCTGTGTTAGATTTAATGTTGAAGAAGAAATGTGTTGAATTCATCTGTAGTCGCTAGAGGTAGCATGCTGAGCGTGTAGTTGACAAGGGGTGCGATCATCATTTTGATGGTTTCTATCCTTCCCCACCAGCTGATATGTTTCGGTGACCACGATTCGAGTCTTTCCTTGACTTTGTTCAGGAGTGATTTCTCGTTGTGTTCCAGGGTCGACCTGAGGTCCCTCTCGAAGTGTACGCCGAGGTAATTCAAAGCGCCTGTTTGCCATTTCAGACCTGAGTCACCTAGCACTTCCTTGTTAAAAAGACCAAGAATCAGCCTTCAGAAGCTAAAGCTCCAAAAGGGCCTGGGCGGCCTTAACATAACCAACTTCAAGATATTCCAGATGGCGTGCCTTGCCAAGCAAGGACTACACTGGCTAACTCCGGAACAAGAATACTCCCCGGTGTGGCTAGCGCTAGAGAGAGAAATACAAAACGGGCTGCAGCCCCTAGCCCTGCTAACAGCCAACAAGCACCCAGCGGCAAACAACCAGACACTCAGAAACACGAAGAACCCACTCAACAAGGTGGACAAAAAAATGGAGAGCTCACTCAGAGGCACGAAATGGGAATCCATCTGGTTCAACTCAAATATAAAATATAAAGACAAGACATTAGACATGGCAGCATGGTACGAGAAAGGCATCTCGAACCCCAGTCAAATTGAAAAGGCCGGGAACCAGCTCACATTTGATACCCTAAAAAGCCACTACAACTTCACAAACATTGAGCTATACAACTTCCTGAAAATAAGAGCAGCGATAAGCAGAGCGGAGCTGAGCAAAAAAACTCAGTCGATCTTGCAGTACGTGCACAATCTAAACAAAATTGGCCACCAAACCTCGCACCTGTACAAACTACTGAGCCCGACAACTACAAAATTGAACACCAAAACTCTGATGTTCTGGGAAACGCAGCAAAACAGAAGATTCAGCGACAAAGAAATAGCGTGCCTATGGAGATCGTCCAGCACAAACAAGGTTACCCCGATTCTGGCGCAAACAAAATACTGGCTCCTCCACAAACCATACTAGACACCAGCAAAACTAGCGAAAGTGGGGATCCGAGACAATGACCTCTGCTGGAATTGTAACAAATCAAAAGGAGACCTGGCGCACCTGATCGTGCACTGCCCTAAAGTCAAACAATTCTGGACAAAGTACTGAACTTCATACACACCATAACGGGGATGACAATACAGGCGGACCTTGCAGGAATAGCGGCAGGTTTCATGACCCAGGAAATCCAGTCCAAAGAGGACAGTGAACTAATAGACATCCTACTCACAGCAGCGGTCAAATCAATCTTATCAAACTGGAAAGACACGGGGAAGGCCACGTTCAAGGGCTGGTTCAATTGGATAACTTTCCTCAGGGGAGCACATAACATGATGACCAAATGCACTCAGAACCTGAGTGGAGAAGCAGGGATGTGGACGGCCCTAGACAAGCATCTAGAACCTCACAAACCTCCATGAACACGACAGACTACAGCTCCATCAGGCTGGCCAGACAATCAATGGAGAGTACCACCACTGAGTCAGCCAAGACGCCCCTCCCCGGCGTTAACACAAGTTACACAAGTGCCCCCTGGCAAGTTGGGCCCAAAAACTTAGCCCTAACGTTGTCAGTCCCCCCCCCCCCCTCCTTTTTTTTCCCTTCTCCTTTCTTTTTCTTCCTTTCCCCTTTTGAAGGCTCCTCAACAACCAGCATTAACTGAATAACTGAACGGAACTGTGCAGCATATGGAACATTATATAACGACTGTTATGCCTTCACCTGTCTGTATATACCATACTTCTTCTAATAAAATCTTTTGAAATAAAAAAAAAGAAGAAGAAATGTGTTGTTCACCTGTAACGCAGTTCTCCAGAGTTGGTATCTTTCATAGATTCACAATGAGCCGTTCCTCCTCACTAGTTCAAAAGCTCACATAAATGTTATAATTTCACACATGTGATTAAAAATGCGAGCCTCTAGTGGGAGTGGAATTCAGATTTAATTCATCTGAGAGTGGATGGATGTAAGTGGATATTTTTCAGAGGTGTATGTGCTCCTAAAGCACTATTCTGTAGCCTTTCAGAAATCTTAATACCATTTATTTCGGATGTAAAGTACCATGGGACTCCCAAGTGGATGATTGAGAATGATTCTAACAAACAGATTTTGTGTATAAAGTATGTCTGAACTTTGAGACTTGCAGAAAGTTGGACTTTCATTGATCTGTATTTCAATCAGAAAGTGGATACATGTAAGCAATAGTTGATGCTGCTGTAAATACACTGGATGCTTGCACTGTAAAACAAGTACCACCCAGAGAATTGTCTCCAGTAGCAGCAGGCTGCACTTACTACACTATAAGTTTCTACACCGGCTTTACCATACCCCGGCGAGGTTGCACAAGCTCCACCTTAGGGAAGATGACAAATGCCTGCGCTGCGGTCAGAGAGGAGTGGACTTCATACATTTAGCATGGAGGTGTCCTCGGGTGGCTACTTTTTGGGAGGAGGTATTCATGGGCCTGACCCGCATGATAGGCATTCAGATAGAGCCCACCCCCCTTAGAGCACTGTTGGGGCTGACTGGAGATATTAAAACACCTCACCGAAAATTTCTAGCACTGGGAGTGCTTTTGGAACGAAGGCAGGTGGCCTGTAGGTGGGGTAGGGGCAGGGCGCCTAAGTTTAAGGCGTGGATCCATGACTTAACCACTTGGCAGGAATACCTCCACGCATATGCGGAACAATTGCCATTGAAATCTTGCCCCAGGGACATCTGGGGGCCCCTAACGACTTATCTCCTGGGTCAGCATCCGGAGGACAAGAGTGCTGGGGTAGCTGTGGTGGACTTGGAGGGGATGTGATGTGTGCATGTGATGGTGCAAGAAACGTTGATATACAACAGGATATTGTGGTGGCACGGGATGCATGGGAGTTGGTGCCGGACTGGCAAAATTAGCGATGGAATCTGAATACCTGCTACTTTGCAAGAGACATTGACTTGCCTGGCGAGAGGACTTTCGTGCTTTGAAACTCTATATATGGCTTTATTTATCATGCTTGTTTTTTTTTCTTGGTTGAAATCGGTGGGGAGTTTGGGGGGGACTGAAGGGCGGGTAGTGGAGGGGGCGGGGGGGAATGGGATAGGTTAGATTGGCGAAGTACACCACTGTTATTGTATGTATTGTGATAGTTCGACCTGAAGATTGACAATATGTGCTGTATTGTATAACATACTATTATGTACAATAAAGGTTTTTGAAACTAAAAAAAAAAAGAACACCCAGAGATTCCCTTCTGTTTCTCCTTATAGATATCGGTTATAGAAGCAGAGTGGGTTTTGCAAACAACATTTACATTGCTGTGGGATATCTAGATTCGCAAACTCCACATGTTGAAGATCTAGGCTGTGAAGCTGACAAATGCTGTGTAATGGAGTCGGAGTTGTTCTTCATACCTTGACAGGAGTTCCTGTTGAGCATCAAAGGTAAGTGGTCTTTCAAAACTAATGTATGATCTGTGTACCATTACTTCTGCTGCCACACAGGGGGCTATTAGAATGACTGTGCGCATCCCACTCTGTTTTGTGGATTGTCCCCAGCATGAGGAAAAACGGAGGAAACCATGGACAAATATCTTGTACCTCATGTAAACCGCTTCTCCTCTTAATCCCGGTTGCCAGCATGTGTTGAACTGCCATTTCCTGTTCTCTTTGTTTGCCACTGGCAGAACCCAAGGCTTGTGGGTGGGCAGCATGTTGTTTCATTGGCGCTTTTTAGGTCTAGTCTGAGACAGCGCATGCGCTGTCTCTTCGAGACCTTTAGTAAGTGGCTTTTAAAAGTGCCACCAGAGGCTTTTGCTGGCCTACAGCTTGCGTTCACGAGCTTGTACATGTGCACAGCTGCCATTTGTGTTTTTATTGCTGTAATTAGGCTCCTCTGCTTGCACTACCCCCCCTCGCTTTTCCCCCTCCCTCCTGGTCAGCTTCATTTGTGTCTTCTAGCTGGGAATCATGCTCCTTTGCTCACACTTCCCTTTCCTCTTCGTCAGTTTCATTTGTGTCTTCTATCACTGTGAATGCTCCTGCTTCCACCAGGCACACACCACCAGCAGTCAGTGCATGCTTTCACCAGGCACACAAACACACCACCAGCCGTCGGTGCACGCTTTCACCGGGCACATGCACCACCAGCCGTCAGTGCACGCTTTCACCAGGCTCACACACCACAGCTTTCAGTGAACGCTTCCACCAGGGACACACACCAGCAGCCATCAGTGCACGCTTCCACCAGGCACACACACCACCAGCCGTCAGTGC
Source organism: Lissotriton helveticus (assembly GCF_964261635.1). NCBI lineage: Eukaryota > Metazoa > Chordata > Amphibia > Caudata > Salamandridae > Lissotriton > Lissotriton helveticus. The sequence continues at coordinate 1,404,140,918 of NC_136057.1, read as the reverse complement.
ACGCTTCCACCAGGCACACACACCACCAGCCGTCAGTGCACGCTTCCACCAAGCATACAGACCACCATCCGTCAGTGCACGCTTTCACCCGGCACACACACCACCAGACGTCAGTGCACGCTTCCACCAGGCACACACACCACCAGCCGTCAGTGCACGCTTCCACCAGGCACACACACCGCCAGCCGTCAGTGCACGCTTTCACCAAGCACACACACAACCAGCCGTCAGTGCACGCTTCCACCAGCACACACCACCAGCCGTCAGTGCACGCTGCCACCAGGCACACACACCACCAGCCGTCAGTGCACGCTTCCACCAGGCATACACACCACCAGCCATCAGTGCACGCTTCCACCACGCACACACCACCAGCTGTCAATGCACGCATCCACCAGCACACACACCGCCAGCTGTCAGTGCACGCTTTCACCACGCACACACACAACCAGCCGTCAGTGCACGCTTCCACCAGCACACACCACCAGCCGTCAGTGCATGCTGCCACCAGGCACACACACCACCAGCAATCAGTGCACGCATCCACCAGCACACACACCGCCAGCCGTCAGTGCACACTTTCACCAGGCACACACACTACCAGCCGTCACACACTACCAGCCGTTGGTTCATGCTTCTACCAGGCACACACCACCAGACGTCGGTGCACGCTTTCACCGGGCACACGCACTACCAGCCGTCAGTGCACGCAACCACCAGTACACACACCGCCAGCCGTCAGTGCACACTTTCACCAGGAGCACACACTACCAGCCGTCGGTGCATGCTTCTACCAGGCACACACCTCCAGCCGTCAGTGCACGCATCCACCAGCACACACACCGCCAGCCGTCAGTGCACACTTTCACTAGGCACACACACTACCAGCCGTCGGTGCATGCTTCTACCAGGCACCCACCACCAGATGTCGGTGCACGCTTCCACCAGGCACACACACCACCAGGCGTCAGTGCACGCTTTCACCAGGCACACACACCACCTGCCGTCAGTGCACGCTTCCACCAGGCACACCCACCACCTGCCGTCAGTTCACGCTTCCACCAGGCACACACACAACCAGCCGTCAGTGCCCGCTTTCACCTGGCACACACACCACCAGCCGTCAGTGCACGCTTCCACCAGGCACACACACCACCAGCCGTCAGTGCACACTTTCACCAGGCACACACACAACCAGCCGTCAGTGCATGCTGCCACCAGGCACACACACCACCAGCTGTCAATGCACGCATCCACCAGCACACACACCGCCAGCCGTCAGTGCACGCTTTCACCGGGCACACACACAACCAGCCATCAGTGCACGCTTCCATCAGCACACACCACCAGCCGTCAGTGCATGCTGCCACCAGGCACACACACCACCAGCCGTCAGTGCACGCTTCCACCAGGCATACACACCACCAGCCGTCAGTGCACGCTTCCACCACGCACACACCACCAGCCGTCAGTGCACGCTTCCACCAGGCACACACACCACCAGCCGTCAGTGCACGCTTCCACCAGGCACACACACCACCAGCCGTCAGTGCACACTTTCACCAGGCACACACACTACCAGCCGTCACACCCTACCAGCCGTCGGTGCATGCTTCTACCAGGCACACACCACCAGCCATCAGTGCACGCATCCACCAGCACACACACCGCCAGCCGTCAGTGCACACTTTCACCAGGCACACACACTACCAGCCGTCACACACTACCAGCCGTCGGTGCATGCTTCTACCAGGCACACACCACCAGACGTCGGTGCATGCTTTCACCGGGCACAAGCACTTCCAGCCGTCAGTGCACGCTGCCACCAGGCACACACACCACCAGCCATCAGTGCACGCAACCACCAGCACACACACCGCCAGCCGTCAGTGCACACTTTCACCAGGCACACACACTAACAGCCGTCACACACTACCAGTCGTCGGTGCATGCTTCTACCAGGCACACACCACCAGCCGTCAGTGCGCGCTTCCACCAGGCACACACACCACCTGCCGTCAGTTTACGCTTCCACTAGGCACACACACTACCAGCCGTCAGTACACGCTTTCACCCAGCACACACACCACCAGCCGTCAGTGCACGCTTCCACCAGGCACACACACCACCAGCCGTCAGTGCACACTTCCACCAGGCACACACACCACCAGCCATCAGTGCACGCTTTCACCAGACACACACACAACCAGCCATCAGTGCATGCTTCCACCAGGCACACACCACCAGGCGTCAGTGCACACACACCGCCAGCCGTCAGTGCACGCTTTCACCAGGCACACACCACCAGCCGTCAGTGCACGCTGCCACCAGGCACACACACCACCAGCTGTCAGTGCACGCTTCCACCAGGCATACACACCACCAGCCGTCAGTGCACGCTTCCACCACGCACACACCACCAGCCGTCAGTGCACGCTTCCACCCAGCACACACAACACCAGCCATCAGTGCACGCATCCACCAGCACACACACCGCCAGCTGTCAGTGCACACTTTCACCAGGCCCACACACTACCAGCCGTCGGTGCATGCTTCTACCAGGCACACACAACCAGCCGTCAGCGCACGCATCCACCAGCACACACACGGCCAGCCGTCAGTGCACACTTTCACCAGGCACACACACTACCAGCCGTCACACACTACCAGCCGTCGGTGCATGCTTCTACCAGGTACACACCACCAGACGTCGGCGCACGCTTTCACCCGGCACACGCACTACCAGCCGTCAGTGCACGCTTCCACCAGGCACACACACCACCAGCCATCAGTGCACGCATCCACCAGCACACACACCACCAGCCGTCAGTGCACACTTTCACCAGGCACACACACTACCAGCCGTCACACACTACCAGCCGTCTGTGCATGCTTCTACCAGGCACACACCACCAGCCGTCAGTGCACGCATCCACCAGCACACACACCGCCAGCCGTCAGTGCACGCTTTTACCAGGCACACACACAACCAGCCGTCAGTGCACGCATCCACCAGCACACACACCGCCAGCCGTCAGTGCACGCTTTTACCAGGCACACACACAAGCAGCCGTCAGTGCATGCTTCCACCAGCACACACCACCAGCCGTCAGTGCACGCTGCCACCAGGCACACACACCACCAGCCGTCAGTGCACGCTTCCACCAGGCATACACACCACCAGCCGTCAGTGCACGCTTCCACCACACACACACCGCCAGCCGTCAGTGCACACTTTCACCAGGCACACACACTACCAGCCATCACACACTACCAGCCGTCGGTGCATGCTTCTACCAGGCACACGCCGTCAGTGCACGCATCCACCAGCACACACACCGCCAGCCGTCAGTGCACACTTTCACCAGGCACACACACTACCAGCCGTCACACACTACCAGCCGTCGGTGCATGCTTCTACCAGGCACACACCACCAGCCGTCAGTGCACGCATCCACCAGCACACACACCGCCAGCCATCAGTGCACACTTTCACCAGGCACACACACTACCAGCCGCCACACACTACCAGCCGTCGGTGCATGCTTCTACCAGGCACACACCACCAGACGTTGGTGCACGCTTTCACCAGGCACACGCACTACCAGCCGTCAGTGCGCGATTCTACCAGGCACACACCAGCAGCCGTCAGTGCACGCATCCACCAGCACACACACCGCCAGCCGTCAGTGCACACTTTCACCAGGCACACACACTACCAGCCGTCACACACTACCAACTGTCAGTGCATGCTTCTACCAGGCACACACCACCAACCGTCGGTGCACGCTTCCACCAGGCACACACACCACCAGCCGTCAGTGCACGCTTCCACCAGGCACACACACCACCTGCCGTCAGTGCACGCTACCACCAGGCACACACACCACCAGCCGTCGGTGCACTCTTTCACCGGGCACACGCACTACCAGCCGTCGGTGCATGCTTCCACCAGGCACACACCACCAGCTGTCAGTGCACGCTTTCACCAGGCACACACACACACCACCAGCCGTTGGTGCATGCTTTCACCGGGCACACACACCACCGGCCCTCAGTGCACACTTTCACCAGGCACACACACCACCAGCCGTCAGTGCACGCTTCCACCAGGCACACACACCACCAGCCGTCAGTGCACCCTTCCATAAGGCACACACACCATCAGCCATCAGTGCATGCTTCCACCAGGCGCACACACCAGCAGCCGTCAGTGCACGCTTTCACCAGACACACACACAACCAGCCATCAGTGCATGCTTCCACCAGGCACACACCACCAGGCGTCAGTGCACGCATCCACCAGCACACACACCGCCAGCCGTCAGTGCACGCTTTCACCAGGCACACACCACCAGCCGTCAGTGCACGCTGCCACCAGGCACACACACCACCAGCTGTCAGTGCACGCTTCCACCAGGCATACACACCACCAGCCGTCAGTGCACGCTTCCACCATGCACACACCACCAGCCGTCAGTGCACGCTTCCACCCAGCACACACAACACCAGCCATCAGTGCACGCATCCACCAGCACACACACTGCCAGCCGTCAGTGCACACTTTCACCAGGCCCACACACTACCAGCCATCACACACTACCAGCCGTCGGTGCATGCTTCGACCAGGCACACACAACCAGCCGTCAGCGCACGCATCCACCAGCACACACACGGCCAGTCGTCAGTGCACACTTTCACCAGGCACACACACTACCAGCCGTCACACACTACCAGCCGTCGGTGCATGCTTCTACCAGGTACACACCACCAGACGCCGGTGCACGCTTTCACCCAGCACACGCACTACCAGCCGTCAGTGCACGCTTCCACCAGGCACACACACCACCAGCCATCAGTGCACGCATCCACCAGCACACACACCACCAGCCGTCAGTGCACACTTTCACCAGGCACACACACTACCAGCCGTCACACACTACCAGCCGTCGGTGCATGCTTCTACCAGGCACACACCACCAGCCGTCAGTGCACGCATCCACCAGCACACACACCGCCAGCCGTCAGTGCACGCTTTTACCAGGCACACACACAACCAGCCGTCAGTGCATGCTTCCACCAGCACACACCACCAGCCGTCAGTGCACGCTGCCACCAGGCACACACACCACCAGCCGTCAGTGCACGTTTCCACCAGGCATACACACCACCAGCCGTCAGTGCACGCTTCCACCACACACACACCGCCATCCGTCAGTGCACACTTTCACCAGGCACACACACTACCAGCCATCACACACTACCAGCCGTCGGTGCATGCTTCTACCAGGCACACGCCGTCAGTGCACGCATCCACCAGCACACACACCGCCAGCCGTCAGTGCACACTTTCACCAGGCACACACACTACCAGCCGTCACACACTACCAGCCGTCGGTGCATGCTTCTACCAGGCACACACCACCAGCCGTCCGTGCACGCATCCACCAGCACACACACCGCCAGCCATCAGTGCACACTTTCACCAGGCACACACACTACCAGCCGTCACACACTACCAGCCGTCGGTGCATGCTTCTACCAGGCACACACCACCAGACGTTGGTGCACGCTTTCACCAGGCACACGCACTACCAGCCGTCAGTGCGCGCTTCCACCAGGCACACACACCACCAGCCATCAGTGCACACTTTCACCAGGCACACACACTACCAGCCGTCGGTGCATGCTTCTACCAGGCACACACCAGCATCCGTCAGTGCACGCATCCACCAGCACACACACCGCCAGCCGTCAGTGCACACTTTCACCAGGCACACACACTACCAGCCGTCACACACTACCAACTGTCAGTGCATGCTTCTATCAGGCACACACCACCAGCCGTCGGTGCACGCTTCCACCAGGCACACACACCACCAGCCGTCAGTGCACGCTTCCACCAGGCACACACACCACCTGCCGTCAGTGCACGCTACCACCAGGCACACACTACCAGCCGTCACACACTACCAGCCGTCGGTGCATGCTTCCACCAGGCACACACCACCAGCCGTCAGTGCAAGCTTTCACTAAGCACACACACACCACCAGCCGTCGGTGCACTCTTTCACCGGGCACACGCACTACCAGCCGTCGGTGCATGCTTCCACCAGGCACACACCACCAGCTGTCAGTGCACGCTTTCACCAGGCACACACACACACCGCCAGCCGTTGGTGCATGCTTTCACCGGGCACACACACCACCAGCCCTCAGTGCACACTTTCACCAGGCACACACACCACCAGCCGTCAGTGCACGCTTCCACCAGGCACACACACCACCAGCCGTCAGTGCACCCTTCCATAAGGCACACACACCATCAGCCATCAGTGCATGCTTCCACCAGGTGCACACACCAGCAGCCGTCAGTGCACGCTTCCACCAGGCACACACACCACCTGTCGTCCGTGCACGCTTTCACCAGGCACACACACCACCCGCCGTCAGTGCAGCAGGCAGGCTCTTCTCAGAGTTTCTTGGTAAATATGTGTTCGATGCCTGGGAGGGAGTGGGTCGAGTTTCCTTAAACCATGCTGAGTATGCAGGTGCAGTGCATGAACTACTGTGTGAGTGAGTCATGCTGCCTGTGACTCACTCACTTCACACTTGTAAATTGCGCCTGCACCAGGCTTTTTCTCGTTTGCAAAGTTCGGCATATGCGCACAGCTAAGCAGCCCGCACACACCCGGTGGAAACAACATTCAGAGCAATGAAAACAAGTTCATTTGATGCAAAGAACTGTTAATAAAAACCATGTCCAGCTATTGTACATCTGGCAACTTAAACAAAACAGCAACAAAAATCACACAAGCATTGGCATAGCCAATAGGTCTCGCTTTCTGGACCCTATAAGTATTTAGCTATGCAGCAGAGTATCTCTGGTGCAACAACACCAACTGTTGCATGGCTATACACTTATAATGTCCCAAATCCGAGACCTCTTTGCTGTGCCAATGCTTGTTTGGTTTGGGCATTGGGATTACTAGATTTTTTCCTGCGTGGGTAAGGCAGTTTATCACTGCTGTTGTCCCAGGGCCACAGAATGATTGCATTCCAATTGAAATGGCCAAATACTTCCCTTTAGCACTGCACTCTCTCGGGGTACTTAACTTAGGAGGTAAAAAGGCGTAGGAACTCAGAATAGTGTGTAACACGCTGTATTGGACTTAAGATAATAGTTATCTTTAACTCCAGTTCTCCTATACTTAACTTGTTTCCAAGCTGGCAACTAAATGGATTACCCCTGTACGCGATGGATGCCCTTCAAACTTGTATGCACTACATAAAAACTCTCAATAAAATTAATAAATAAGTGATGCATATGTAAATCAGGAAACGTAACCTGCCCCAAACGGTCCAGATTTTTACAGCAAGTCTGTATGAAGGATTGCCTTGTGTGCAAAAAATGTTTCAATAAAAGAATGATAAAATAGGAAAAAATTTCAATTTTATCTTATCTTGGCCATGCGTTTTGTGAGCAGGGAGTACGTTTAGAAAATGTAAGTTAACTTTGTGTGAATAGCATCCAGGTGTGCATATGTATAAAGACATATGTAGTGCAAAGGGAAGGTGTGTGAGTACGCTCACAGTCACAAGCTAAGCACGTGTCTAATTCTCTGTGAATCTGCAAATGGGTTCGTGCATCCACTGAGCAGTTCAGGGGGAGGAGTGTCTTGCAGCGCACTGCGCAGAGTACATCGCTGATCATGTCGTGGACTGCAGAATCCGGGGACTTAGAGGAATAGCACCCCTGGTGATATGAACCGTCTGTGCCACATTACAGTATCGCACTCTGCACATTCTTGGCTGGGCTCCCACCAGAAGATGTAGGTGGTGTGATCAGAAAGAAGTGTGCATGCTTAAGTGGACAACATAATGTTTTAATGGAAAAAATGTTTCCACCCCTCCAGTAACTAGAGTTGTATATACGGTATAAAGAAATAACCACATTTAGTTAGCCTTTCATGGTCAAAAAGGCCATTCTTTACAGGTTTTCTTTAAGGCAAGTCATGTAGGGGCAAATGTTCCCTTCGGATGGGTGTGCGGGGTGAATATTACATTTCCAGTTAGAGAATATGTTTGGATCCTTCGCTTTTTATTATAAATATTTATAATTCACTGGCAGGAGGCTGGAGGAGGGAATATACTAAGGGAAATGTTAGGGAATGATCATCCTACGTCACTCGTGAGCTTCCCCTTCTTGCACCTTCTTCTGAATGAAGGGCTCCGAAAGAGCTGTATCTGTAGACATTAGGGATGCTGTTGGGCTGGATTGAGGCGCACTGGCAGAATAATGTATGGAAACCAGTACTGTTGTGCTGCAGGCCATGATTAAGGTGCTTTGAAATATGTAGAAATTCCAGTGCCGCAGCAACAGGAGTGCTGGAGGTCAGCATCACAAAGCACTGGACAATCTGTTTACGGATTCCAGTACTAAAATAACTGTGACTACTGCAGGATTAAGTCACACTGCTTGATTAGTCAGCTGCTGTACGGGAATTATAGGAGGTGCTGTAGGTCAACAATAAGGTGCATATGCTGAGCTGCATGTGGGTCCCTCTACTGGTATGGTAGGGTACACAGCAGTTCTTCCTTCACTGAGGCACCCTAGAAGAGCCATGTGTGTGTTCCTGTACTGTAAAGCCATCAGGTCTGGAGCAGTGTGCATTGTGAGACAGTGTGTGAGATGCTACTACTGGAATAGGTGAGGGTGCTCAGATCAAGTTTAAAGTATTCTAAGCCAGGTATATGTGTGTGTATGTGTGTGTGTGTGTGTGTGTGTGTGCCAGTCTTGGAATTTCAAGGGTTTGCTGCAGCTCAGAAGTAACATGCTCTGACAAAGCAGTGTGCTACGTGCCAGTATGCAACATTAGTGGATAGTGCAAATCATCATTAAGTTGTTCGGACAGACTTGTCTGTGTCTTCCAGTCCTGGATTACCAGGGGCTGTTTTAGGCCAGGCTTGATATGCACTGACAACCCTGTGTGTGGGTTTCAGTACTGGAATAGAGTGGCTGGTGAAAATCAAGGTTGTAGTAACCTGGGAAGGCTGTGTCTGGGTCCCAGTACTGGCAGGAGATGCTGTAGAGGTAATGGTCGACTTCAAATAAGACAGTGGATCCAGCTCCTGGATAGCAGTGGTGCTGTAGGCTATAACTGAGGTACACAGAACTGCCACATGCCCGACTCTGACTATACTGTGCCAACATTAGCAACTGAAGTTTACTTTCAATATGTACTATAAAAACTACTAGAAGAAGTGTTTATCCAACATGCTTTATGAGGACGTCCGCTACTTGATTGGACAACGTTTTTATTCTGTTTTGTGGCCAATTGAGACTGAACCGTTTCTCCACCGACTCATTTCCAGGATCTTTTTTGAGGCTTTTATAAGCATTCTAAAAAGCACACATTACAATGCCCTGCTGTTCTGTTGGATGCTCCTAGCACCGGGGCAATTTGCTTTCCTGCCTTGCTCTTTGGCGCCGGGTTCGTGCTAATGTTGCGTGCCCAGAATTCAGAGCTCTAGTGTTTCAGGGCCAAATCAGCCAGTGTCTGCTCAGCCTCCATGGTAACACTGCAGTGAAATAGACGTGAACAGCTGGCACTAAGGGGATCCATTTTTATTTTGGGGGAGGGAGGGACTTTGCTTAGTCACACTTTGCCAGCACTTGATGACCAGCTTTGGCTAGCTTAGCAACAGCAGCAGTCAAGCTATTATTTACAAAAAGCCCATAGATTCTGTTAAAGTTGAGACCGATTCACTGATAATAGCGTAAAATTACTAAATGACATATTGTAAGTAATCCACAAAACATCTTCAAAGTACTAGTATTGTTGACATGCATCACTCGGGCTGTAGCGTTTCTCAAGGCGCAGAGTTCACTTAATGGGTATTATGTACACATTTTTTATAACAGTAGAGGAAGATAAAGTATCAGTCCATGGACTATTGGACGCAACTTCTAGTGTTTTACACTATGAACAACAACGCTTCGCTGGAACCTATGTAAAAATACATGGCAAGACTCAAAATTAAATCTAGTGACTTTTTTTCTATAAGGCTGTAAATATAAACTGAACATTTTTGCGCTGGAGTCTACTTTTGGAGTATGAGTTCCCAGAGGCCATTTCAAGTCATGTTTATTGTCTCTGGGAACACCTCTGGAGTGTAAAGATATGAGAAGGTTCCCATGTTTAAACTTATAGAGATTTTATCTTCATTGTTCCCAAAAAGGATGTCAGTCGACCTTCTAAAATACATCTGAAAGGAATATGGAAGAGCTCGCTGAATTTGAAGTGGAGCTCACTACGCATGGACATACCAAGAACACAGTCTGCTCCTCACGCCGGTCAGAAGCAGAACTGTAGATATTTTAAGGATTTTTTAATAGCTACTGACAATATATAAGCCTGCTAAAATGTTGGGCATATATTTGGGTGAGACACCCAACATGTAATTCATGGTGTTAACTACATCACAAAATTGTTACATTAGGGAGAAACACACCGATCATTTGTAAAATATTTTACTGCATTTTTCAGACTTTACAACTTGGACATTACAAGTCCATATATATTGCTTATGGGTTATTGTATTTCTCCAGTATTGCATCTTTCATAGATTCAAATACCCGAATCTTCCCCATTGTCACGGTCGAAGTCTCACAGTAACAATAATAATAAGTAGTGCTATACCTAAGCATTGAAAACCCATAGAGAAGCCAAGTGACATTGGTAACTAATTCACTTTGATTTATTAGAACCAAACTTCAACCAATCCCAGGATCCCAGACCCTGAGGCACTCTTCCCCTGCAGAGCCACCACACCTCAGATTTCTAACCGAATGCCGTTTGTAAGGGAGTCTCCCTGAGCTCTGTTCAGTCTCCGTGCTTTTTTCTCATCTTTTGGCTATTCAAAGGTAACAGCTTTTGGTTCTTTTTCCTAGTTAACACCATGTCAGAGGGATCTAAGAAGAGGCTTTATAGGCTGTGTAAATCTTGTGGGAACCCAAGATTATTTTCTTAGGCCTTAATTGTTTTACACCCTCACCATAAATCTAAGGAGTGCAACCATTGCAGAACCTTTTCTGCTAAGACCCCGAAGGATCTTGAAGACAAGCTACTTCTTTGGCTTCAGAAAAAAAGACCCATTCTGGCTCTCATTTGGATGATGAAGGGCAGAGTCATTCTCTATCCGAATAGAAACGTAAAAATGAGGTCTCTACCTCATATGAGAAAGATACCAAGAAAGCAAGATCTAACTGCAGGGACTCTGTGACAGAACGATCTGCGAGTAGAGAACCCTCTAGTGCATTCTCTTGTCATAAAAATACTTCTTCCTCCTCAATTGTCCCTGTAACTCCTTTTAAAGAGCCATCTTTGAAGAGAATCTGTCATTCGACATCCCTGTCACCGAGAATCACTTTTGTAGGATGACGTGTTGGCGGGGCGATCTTTGACACAGATCTCACCCATCTTGTTGGTGACGACTAAGGGGTCAGTAGGTCTGATGACGACCAGAACAACAACAATGACATCTTCCTCGTCGACAAAGAAACTTACAACGACATCGCCGTCGATGACAGTACCAGTGACCGGAACTTTCACTTCAACGTTGATGAAACTATTGCTCTCATACCTACGAAGAAGGTCTGTTTTTTCTTTGTCCTCGGTGCAGTCGTCAACAAGTCCATTGACAGCCATAAGGAGACAATTCTAATATCAGAAGAAGGAATTCCTGTGGCTTTATGACCAAATCCAAGCAAAGTGTTTCCCTTGCCCCGTTTGCTTCTCCTTGAGATGGAAGAGTCTGATGATGAGGGGCCATTTTGGCCAGCCTATAGTCCCACTCAGTTAAACGTCAAATGCCAAAATCCTGATGACAATGACCCTGGTAGGGACACTGCCACCTATTTGGTATTTTCTTTTCAAGACAGACAACAACCTGCTGCTCACCGCTATGGCTTTTTTGAAGAGCATTTTACATACGAAGAGCAGTATGAGGAACATCATGGCTCACATGAAGACACTATTTTAGTACCTATATCACTGGTAACTGATTTACGCCACATGTTGAACAGCTATTATAGAAGGTTCCCTGAAGCAAATGCTCCAGTACAACATACTTCATGGTGTTCTGAAACTCCAGATGCAGTGTTTCTTCCTAAAAATCCTTTGGGTCCATAAACACAAAAGGAAAGACGAGTTTAGCCTCCCATTACAATAAGAGATGGCTATATTGAGAGTGATATGGAGGAACAGACGGAAGAAGTCCTCAGGACCCTACAGGTTGAAGCTAGGTATGGGATGAATATACCACTCCTTCATCTGCTTTGCCCACACCATCACCTGCTAACTGTACTCCAGGTGACATAGGAGGTTTTCATGAGCTCTTGGAGATGGCTTCTGACCGATTTGATTTGCTTCTACCAGTGAAACAGATTGAATGCTTCATGTACGACTTTAAAGATTCAGGTCAAAATTTGATTAGCTCGATTCCCATTATAGATTAAATTTGAGAGGAAGGATTGAAGCTCATGAAGGCCCCAGCTTTGGTGGCAGCTGTTGTTCCTCGGCTGGATAAAAAGTATAATGCGCTGTAAACTTTACCTACATGTCATATAGGCCATCCATGCCCTGACTCTGATGTTACACAGGCAGCCCAAAAGGGGCTCCAGAAACCCTTCCATCGCATGCTCAGCTCCTCTGGATAAGAAGGGTAGACAGCTAGAAAATATTGGAAAGCACTTTTCAACTATGACGACAACCTCTATCAGGGCATCCAATACGCTAGCCATCTTAGGAAGATATGCCAGACAAATGTGGTCCAACATATCAACACTCCTACAATTGTTGCCCAGGATAAGAGGAAAAAAGCTAAAGAAATTCTTCACAAAGGTGATAGAGCTTCCTCTGAAATTACCGACACAGCAATTATTTCTCTTCAATAGCTTTTTGACAAATGGCAGGTGCAGTGGTCATTTGCCGTTAGGGTTGGCTGAAAGCCTAAGCCTTTTGTCCAGAAGTATAAGCAAATCTATTAGATATGCCTTTTGATGGAGAGAATCTGTTTGAGAAACATGTTGATGATGCCCTACAATCTATCAAGAGGGACATGGATACAACACGTTCTCTGGGTACGTTGCAACAACCTTTTCGAGGAGGCATAGGAAGAGGTCAATTTACGCCCTGTGCATCTTATCTACAATATAGATACCAGCCCTACTTCCATCAGGGGTATCGTCCTCAATATGAATAAAAAAAGCAGCACAGGGCCACTTCAGTGTCTTCATATTCAGGACCACTCGCATATAGATGTCTTTCGACTGGGGAAAAACCCAAGATGCCTCCAGGTACCAGTGACAAATTGCAGGCACTAGTCACCTCAGTCTCTCATCAGTGGTATCTAGGAAAACACCTTTACAGCTTTTACAATCAGTGGAAGAGCATCTCTTCAGACAAATGGATGTTAGACGTGATGCAACAGGGCCACATCTTGGAATTTGTTCAAAATCCTCCCAAACACCCTCCCCGCAAGAGGGCTCATCGGCATCGGTCTCTTCAGAATCCAGAAATTTGTTCACTTATCTCCAAGGATGCGATAGAAAAAGTTCTGTTAATACATCACAACAGGGGCTCTATTTCAACTTCTTCCTCATCAAAAAGAAGTGAGGAAAATGGAGATAAGTGATGGATCTGAGGCTGTTGAACAAATATATAAAGAGGCTGTGTTTCAGAATGCTATCTTTACGGGAGGTTTTACAACTGTTAAACACAAGGGATTATAAGACATCTTTAGATCTCCTAGATGCATACTTTCATATCCCCATTTATGTGAAAGAAACATCAGAAGTTTCTGAGGTTCGTAGTGGCAGGGTGCCACTACCAATTCAAAGTTCATCCCTTTGAACAGCGCTTGGCTCCCAGAATCTTTACAAAATGCATGGCCCCTTGGAAGCTTTCTTGGACAGAAATGGTCATCAGGTGTTCCCATACCTGGATGACTGGGTTATCAAGTGTCCCACATTCCCATCACGATAAAGATTTACTTGAGCTTGTCTTCATTTATTCAAACTTTAGGTCTAGAGCTGAATGAAGAAAAGTCATCCTTGACTCCATCCAGATCAATGGTTTTCCTAGGGGAAATTATAGATACGAATGTCTCCAAGACATACCCACTACGGAAATAATTAAATGCATAAAAGCAATAACAGCTTCCCTCTCAAGGAAAAGTTCACTCCTGTTCACAATGTTCAAGTCCACGTTGGGAATGATGTCATCTTGCATTCTGTTAATGCCAAATTGCCATCTGCACAAGAGCAGTTAGATGCACAAAGGGTTCAGGCCCAAAGAACTTTCAAAGACACAATCACAAAAACCCCAGTGATGAAACTAGTGATGGCTATGTGAGGAGAAATAGAAAACATATCTCAGGGCCTATCATTCATTCCTTTGCAGGGATGTATGACGGTACAACGCGTACCGTTTCAACGCGTGCCTTTACAACGCGTCTTTAACAACGCAAGTCGTTACAACGACTTGCATTGTTGGGCGCGGATAGTGAATAGTATAATTTACTATTCTAACACCAGTCCCCGTGAATAGTAGGGAAGGTGTTGGAATAGTAAATATACTATTCTTTATCCTTTAGCGCACTCCAGCGCAAGTCGTGGTTACGACTTGCATTGTAAAGGACGCGTCGTAAAAGCACTGCGGGGTAACATCCGCGTTGAAAAGGATGTTCCCCCCTGTGCAGTTCCATATTTCGTATTGACAACAGACGCTTCCGTAGAGGGTTGAGAAGCTCACCTGCATGCCCTACTAATTCATGGAAAATGGTCTTCTTAAGAGCGAAATATGCATATCAATCTTCTGGAATTAATTAAAGGTGGTCTTCTTAAGCCTCCAGTCTTTTTGTCCCAGAATATGCAATTCTTTTGAAGTAAAATACCTTAACCATGTTCTATCTCACCAAGCAGGTGGGAACAAATCAAAGGTTTTGTCTTCTCAAGCCCAGTAAATCTGGGAATGGTCAATTGCTCACAATATTTCACTACAAGTGGAAGGTGTTCCTGGGGTGGAGAATGAATGTGCATATTTCGTGAGCAGGACTGCAAAACAGTGTCACGAATGGGAGCTAAATCAGCAACAGTTATTCCACATTTTCCACTTAGATCTATTTGCAACTCTTCAGAACAAGAAATGCAAGCATTTATGCAAGCATGTTTCCTCAGAAAAAGTCTTGGGGAAATGCATTTCTACAAGCTTGGAAAGGAATGTTCGCTTATGTTTTACCCCCCTCTCCCCTGATTCCAAAAGTTCTTTGAAAAATGAAGCAAGAGTGATGCCGCAACATGACAATTCTGGTTCACAGAGCGTCTTCTACTATCAGAGTGTCCGCACATTCCATTTAAACCTACAGAGAACCTCCCGTCCATGAGCAAAGGTCAGATTGTTCACTCACAAATACAGTCACTCATCTTGTCAGCTTGGCTTCTCATGACAATTAATTTGGATCAATGAACATATCAAAAGATTGTTAAGACAATTCTTCCTCAGTCTCGTGCAGATGCCACAAGCACATGGAGGGGATTTCGTTTTTGGTGTGTCAGTATCAATTTGCATCACCTGACAATCTCTCCAGAACATATTCTATCTTACTTACTCCACCTGGCGAAATCAGGTCTAGCTCATTCCTTCATAAAAGTTCATCTGGCTCCTATTTCCAGATTTGGGGAGACAAAGAAAGAAAGTGTCATTATGGTCCCGCAGACTAATCAAAGAGTTCATGAGAGGTATTTTTTATAATTTATCCTCCTTTAAAAAATCCTCAAGTGACATGGAAGCCAAATAGAGGTCTGTCACAGCTCGTGAGAAGTATGTTTGAACACATCAAAACACATCAATCTACCACTGACATGGTGTAGCATATTACCTATTTTATATGTCCTAACTAAATCAGTTGTAAGGTGGCCTTGGAGGCATTCGCGCAGAAATCACATTGGTTCGTTAGTTGAGTAGAATAGCTAAGGTGACTATAGTGCATATAGTGAATATAGCCCTCAATGCCTCCAAGGACACTGAATTTTGGGACATAGCTTTTCTTATTGGGCAGAGTTGACACCTTAGTCCTAGTTTTTTAGCTCAATGTTTTCCCAGTGCTAAACGGGTTTCTTAGCACCCATAGTATCTAGAAGGAGTGTGGAAGGTGCATCAAGTTTGACCCTGAGCATTACAGAACAGAATTCGGATCAGAAAATAATTGGACCCAGGAAGCTGGGCGTAACTTGTGTGTGGTCAAGAGGGGCCAGTGATTCCCAATTTATTACTATATGTTTTCTATGATTACCACATATGTCTAGGAGCCGATAGTGGCAGATTCTCCATTATTGAATCTGTTATAGATTCACAAGCTTGAATCTTCCCCGTTGTCATGGTGGGAGTCCCACGGTATCATAAGAAATAGCAGTAATACAACATTACCATAGACCTCCATAGAGCAGAAAAAAACTCACGTAACTTTTCAGCCTCATTTTAGAACATCCAAACTACAGGTAATCACTGCTGAGACCTCGTTACGTTACGTTACGTTAAAATTATTTATACCGCGCACTTTCACCGACGGTTTCATGGCGCTCTTGACAAGTACGGTGATCAAGGGTGGGGGGGGTTATTCATAGGCAGACTGGAAGAGCCGGGTTTTTAGTAAACTGCGAAAGCAGTCATAACTGGGACATAGACGAAGTGCGGGTGGCAGGGAGTTCCAAGTGAAGGGGGCCAAGACAGAAAAACTCAGTCCGCCGTGCTTCTTACGTTTGAATTTGGGGACCACCAGGAGGTTGAGGGATGCAGAGCGAAGAGCTCTGAGGGGGATGTGACGTGTCAAGGCGGATGAGAGAAAGGCTGGGGATGCCTCGGAGAGGGCCTTAAAGACTGAACATGCCAGCTTGAAGGTGCAGCGCTTGGAAACCGGGAGCCAGTGAAGACTACGAAGGAGGGGAGTGACATGCTGGTGTTTAGGCTGGCGAAAAATCAGACGGGCAGCCTGATTCTGCACCAGCTGCAGCCGATGGAGGTGGCAGGCGGGAATACCCGCATACAGCGTGTTGGCGTAGTCGAGCCTGGAGGTGATGAGAGCAATGATGACTTGGATTAAGGCCTCCATGGTGAGAAACCAACTGATTTTGCGTATCCGCCTGAGATGGAAAAAACAGGATGAGGTGACCGAGTTGATTTGAGGTCTCATCGAAAGGTCTTCAGAAATAATCACCCCCAGACTCTTCACTGTTCTCACAGGGGTAGGTGCCGCCCCCAGGGAGGTTGGCCAGAAGGTGGAATTCCAGGGGTTAGTGGGACCCCCCACAAGTACTAGTTCAGTTTTTGTGGGGTTCAATTTTAGTTGGCTGTGATACATCCACTCAGCAATAGTCAGCATAGTGGACTGAAAATTTAGACGGGTGGAGGGAGAAGAATCAATGGGAAAAATTAACTGGAGATCATCCGCATAATTAAAGATTGTGATAGGGGAGTTGGGAAGGGACGCTAGTAAGGGTTGCAGATATAAATTAAATAAGAGAGGGGATAGTGCAGAGCCTTGGGGGACACCACAGGAAAGGGATGTGAGGGGTGCGGAGAAGGTAGACAAGTGAACAGCTTGTGAGCGCTGATCGAGAAATGATCGGAGCCAGTTAAGGGCCACCCCCTGAATGCCAGCATTATGGACGCGGTCGGTCAAGATGGCGTGATCGACCGTGTCGAATGCAGCCGAGAGATCTAAGAGGACAAGGGCCTGAGAGATGTTTTTATCTGCACCTTTCCTGAGGGCGTCCATAACTGCTACTATGACCGCCTCAGTGGAATGTAGGGGTCTGAAACCGGCTTGTTGGGGGTCGAGGAAAGAGGATTTCTCTATAAAGGAGCTCAGGCAGCGGGTGACATAAGTCTCCAGAATCTTGCCTAAGTAGGGAAGGAGGGAAATGGGACGATAGTTACTTAGAATTGTGGGGTCCGCATTGTTTTTTTTAAAAATAGGTAGAACAGCTGCTTGTTTGAAGGAGCGAGGGACCTCCCCAGTAGCAAGGGAGTTATTGAGTAATACCAGTGGGGGGCCCGAACAGGCAAGGAAAGCTTCTCTCAGGATCAGAGGGGGACAGCAGTCGTTAGGGGAGCCTGAGCTGACTTTAAGAAGAAGAGAGGAAAATTCCTGAAGGGAAATTTGAGGAAACTCCGACAAGGTGTTAAGGTTCCTGGGGGGAAGGGAAGGAGGAAGAGGAGATGCAGGGGTCGGAATATTGTTTTTTATGGTTATAATCTTATTGATAAAATAAGAGTTTAGCGAGTCGCACAGGGTTTGGGTGGGTTGAGGTTGGAGGGTGACCCTATCAGGCAGGGAAAGCTCATTGACAATTGCAAAAATTTCCTTAGTTTTGCTGTGAGAGTCCATTATTTTTTGAGAGAAGTAGGCCGTTTTAGCTGTCAAAATCGATTTTTTGTAGGTTTTTAGAGAGTTGATATAAAAAAGTTTGAGCTGTGGGTCATAGTTACGGCGCCAACGACGTTCAGCTTGCCGCAGAGCAAGTTTCTCGGTTTTGAGGTGGTCCGTGAACCACCGTTGAGCGTCGTGAGGGCGCTTAGCTTTGATATTTTTATAAGGGGCCACTTTGTTGCTGGCAAGACGGAGCCATTCGTCCAACTGATCGGCTTGATCATTTAGCGAGTTCAATGGCAAGGGTACAGTGGAAGCCAAAGTGGCGTGAAAGTCGGGTAGAGTTGCTCTTTTCCAGTTACGAGCAAGGAGATTCTTAGCAAGGGGAGGGGGGCATGAGATATGAAGGTGTAATTGGAAGGAGATAAGGCTATGATCGGACCAAGAACAGGGAAGAACAGCTGGAGGGGAGATGTCAAGGTTGGACGTCCAAACCTAGTCGAGGATATGGCCCTTATAGTGTGTGGGGGAATGAACATGCTGGGAGAAATTCATGCTAGTTAATAAGTCGGAAAATTCTGAGGAGGATTGACTTTCATGAGCAGCAGACGGCCAATAATTAAAGTCGCCAATAACCAGGATATTGGCATGATTGATCGCGAGTTGGGCAATAGAGTCGCTGAAGAGCTGGGGGAAAAGAGGCATGTGTTCAGGGGGCCTATAAACAATGACACAAATGAAGGACGACTTGTCTGAAGAGAATTTAAGAGCTAGGCATTCAGTTTTAGGAATGGCAGTCACGGTGATCTCAGAGAATTTGTATTGTGAGCGAATAATAGCCGCTACCCCGCCGCCCGTTTTTCCACCGGGGCGGTTGGCTTGCATAATATAGTATCCCGTGGGGATTGCAGCGAGGACGTCAGGACCTGAGTCCTCGGTGATCCAGGTCTCGGTTAAAAGAAGGATATCGATGCTGCTCTGATGCAACAGTTGAAATATTGTGTGATAGGTAGTCTCCCTGAGCTCTGCTCAGTTCCATTTTTTTCTGCTCAACTTTTGACCTCCAGTCTCAGTGTTAGCTGCTCTCAAGGTATTTGTTGGACTTTATACTTTTGACCATCCTGCCTTTGAGATGCCATAACCTACAAAAGGGCTGTTTAGGCCCTGTAAGACCTGTGGGAAGGGGAGACAGTGTTTACAACGCAGTCATTACATCGCAGTTCCTTTACAACGCGGTCTTTACAATGACCGCGTTGTTAGAACGTGTCGCCTTTATAACAGAAGTCATTAGATCGACTTGCTGTAGGGGGCGCTCTAACCTAAGGAATAGTATTATTTACTATTCCAACACCTTCCCTATTGTTGCGCAGGCTGGAGTTGGATTAATAAATTATACAATTCCTAAGTCCAGCGCGCCCCCTACAGCAAGTCGATCTAATGACTTGCGTTGTAAAGGTATCACGTTCTAACAACGTGGTCATTGTAACAACCGCATTGTAAAGGAACGCGATGTAACATGCTATATTCGTGGGAAGTGTAGGCTATTTTCTGAAGACCCACACAAACAGTGTTTGTATTGCCTCTACCCTGACCACAAACCCTGGAAATGCAAATATTGCCATACTTTTTCAGCAAATCCCCTCAAAGATAGGGAGGGTAGGCTGTTACTCTGGTTACAGAAGGAAAAGGCTGCTTCAGATTCAGAGCCTGAACCTGAAGAAAAGCCCCATTCTTCCTCAAAGAAAAGAAAGGATGGCAGTCCCTCTACACATCATGGGGACTCTATGAGAACAAATCTCAGGACAAATCTGAGCCTAAATACAGGAAATCCCAGTAAGAGGCTTCAAAACCCTCTTCAGCTCCTGCGTCTGCCTCTCTGACGCCTGTCAGAGACCAATTTTCTCAACCATCTACCGCGTCGCCATCGAATATTTCACTCTCCTCACGAAAACTAGAGGTTCCTGCACCGTCAACAGCTTCGTCGACGACGCCGGTTAAGACGTCAACGCCAGCAACGACGATGGAAGCTTCGAAGACTGTAACAATGTCGTCTTCGACGAGGCCGTCACGGTCGACGGGGCCGTTGACGACCGGTTCTCTGACTGTTCCGGCGACTACGTCCCGCAGAAGAAAGCCGCCCATGCACCTTATGTAATGGTACCACAGACAATTGCATCAACGGTTACACGGTTGACGAGCACGTCGTCTAGGCCGTCAATGGAGGAAAGAATCAGTCTCCTTCAGCACAGACAAACCCAGGATTATTCAAAGATATCTCCTTTACCTCCTGCTTGCCTTCTTGACTTCCAAGAGTGAGACAATGCAGTTATGTTTGGCCCTACATACAGTCCATCGCAGTTAAGGGTTAAGTGGCAAGATTCTGATGATGAGGACATTGAGGACAATGATCCATCTTCTTATCTGGCAGGTGAATTTTCATTTGAGGAAAGGGACACATCCGCCATGCAGAGGCAAGAATCCTTCCAGGAACGCTATCCTTTCGATGACAGAGAGGAGGAGTATGATCAGTTTAGGGAACCATCAATGAACGTTCCAATGTCTCTGGAATATGATCTCTGTCACATGCTTAACGATTATTACAAGCATTTTCCAGACGCAAATGCTCCTCAGAGTCCTTTACCTCCCTAAGAGGTACCAACTATTCTTCAGGGCCAAAGTTCTTCCAAATCCACAAGGGAGAAGACCCTTCCTCCTCCTCCTATAATCATCATGGATGACCCTCATGATGCTCAGATGGAAGAAGGTGAGATACATACAGACAGAGCTGCCCATGAGGAATTGGATGATTACATCATAGCCCCTATGCCACCATCTCCTAACCCTCCTGCTGCGGATTCCCCTCCGGCAGATTCCATGACCTTTTGGAGCGGGCTTCCAAATGTTTTGATTTACCAATGCCAAATCAAACAGACTGAGTGTTTTCTATGAGGTTAAACCAGGCACTCAACGTTCAGTGAGAGCAATCCCCATAATTGACTTTCTATGGCAAAAAAGGCTAGAATTGATGAAGACACCTGCCTTTGTTCCAGCGGTTATTCCAAAACTGGATAAAAAATATAAAGCTCCAGATGACTCGTCTGCGTGCCTCATTGGTCACCTGAGGCTGGACTCTGTGATCATGCAGGGAGCACAGAGAAGAGCCAAGAATCCAGCATCTCCCTGCACTGCCGCACCGGACAAGGAGGGCCATTGCCTCGACAATATTGGGAAGAGGTTCTTAGTTTTGGCTCTACCTCAATTAGAGCCTCTAACGCTATGGCTATTTTGGGTAGATATGACCGGCAGATGTGGTCGGACATCTCTACTCTGAAGGAATATCTACCAGAGGTTAAAAAGAAAGAGTCAAGAGATATTCTTGTGGAAGGAAAATGAGCATCTTCAGAACTCATTGAAATAGCTATGGACGTTTCATCCACTGCATTTTGACAGATGGCATGAGCGGCGGTCCTACATCACCAGGGATGGTTAAAAGCAACCACCCGTCGTCCTGAGATACAAGCCAAAGTATTAAATATGCCCTTTGATGGGGAGTACTTGTTTGGTAAGCACATAGACGAGGAGTTACAATTCTTGGTGCGGGGAATACCGAGAAGGGAGAAAAAAGGGAGAAGGTAGAAAAGCTTGAGCTACCTATGTCATGAGAAAAAAGGGAGAAGGGAGAAAAGCTGGAGCTACCTATGTCATGAAGCAGCTCTCCAACTCCTGGTGTGGTTCCAATAATGACCAAGTAATAAAATCAAGCCAGAAATCAAAACCAACATCATACTTTAAAGAAAGCTCAAGCTTAGAGATCACAATTGTCGTAGACAGAGACCGAGACTTAATTCAAATCAGTCCATAGGCCACACCTTCTGAAGACGCACATCCATCTGAATCCAGCCTAGATACTGCAACTGCCAAAGACAAGTACTCTTTTGAAACCAGCCCAGAGACCTCATATTAGAAATTGGGTCTCTAGCTGGTAGAGGTATGCACGCTGTCCAAGTAGCAACCACAATCCTAATGAGGGTAACTCAGTCACACTACATAAATTATCTTGTGCTCACCATCTTGTAGTTTGCCCCTGAGCAGGCAGGCTCAACTTATGAGGCAATGTGTAAAGCATTGGTGTAGTACAAAACACAGTAACACAATTAAAACACCACAAAAAGACTCTACACCGGCTTAGAAAAAGAGATAAGAACTTTATAAATAAAACAAGATCAAAAAAACTAAAATCCAATAAGTTGAAGTTGAGCTATGAATTTTTGAAGAATAAAATTGTCTGTAGTGCTTAGAAGAAATAACTGATAATGGGGGTTATCTGGTCATGCTGGACCGGGGCAAAATCAAGAGTTCAGGCCAACCATTATGGAGTGGGGACCGGATACAGGAGCCATGTAGTCCCGCTTAAAAAACTACCTTGATCTTAGTCGCAACAGCGATATGCGGGGTGCAGCCGAGCAATTTTCGGTATCGATTCCATAGTCAAGGTGCTGTTTTGATTTTCTTCACACAGTGGCCGCTGTGTTTCGGTTCCGAAGATGATGGGCCATGCCAAGAAGCGCTGGTTCCGTAGGCAAGGCAAGGGGTCTGTCCGCTCAGTCAAGGGGATGTATCAATCTTCCTACACTGTAGTGACAGCAATGCATTGGTGCTTTACGTTTTGATTGGATTTATAATTTATAGAGCGCAACGATTACCCTAAGGCATCAAGGGGCTAGAGACCGACCGTCCCGAAAAAGAGATGGAAAGGAGAAGAAAACCGGATAGATGCTAGACCGAAAAGAAACAGGTCTTAAGAGCCTGTTGGAATGGAAGCAAAAGGGGAACAGATCTGCGCGCCTAGCGTTGCAGTGCTCAGCAGTGCTCGCACAGCGAGAGACCTCATGTAGGGGGTTTGAAAACAGACCTAGGAATCGCACACGCTTGTGCGTGTGCTTTTCCTTTTGGCCCACGCTATTGGCCTTTGCGTGTGTCTTTTTATTAAAGACTGCAGTTACAGGGGGTAGCAGGATGCACACCACAATTTTATCCTTTTTTTCATTTTCTTCCAAGCTTTTCAACTTCCGCGTGCAAACTGGATACGTGCCTCACCTCAAAGCACTTTTGCGTAATTCAAAACATTTGCAACGACAAGGCGCTCCAATTCCAATTGCACAGCAATGAGAGATCCTCACCAACTCTTCTTATTCAAAAATCTTAATTTTTATTCCTTTTTTTTTTTAAACTTTTTTTTTCAACAGTAAACTTTGCTATTCACAATAAGACTGGCAGTTGTCCCAATTTTTCAAATTAGGCAATTATGCCCATCCGGGCCTTTTACTGCATCACATGGGACAGCACAATTCAAATTCGGCAGCGAAAACTATAATGTCCCAATGCATTTCGGGCTTTAATGTGCCCTTCGTCATAGGTAGCTGTTAAATTAAAACGAAACCTCTATTAGTCTTTCATGTAAAAAATGTGTGATGTTTTACACAAATACATGCCTTCATTTAGTGGTATTTACATAAAATAGTTCATATGCCCATGATTAAACCTTTTCAACACCTTTCTTTTAATGCATAAATCGACACCCCCATTCCAGTGACTCCAATTCTTTAAACATAATTTGTAAAACACCCATGTCAAGTGTACCCTGAATGCGGCAACCTTCCCCACTCCATCCTCGGTCTAAAACCTGCCATACAAAACGCAATAAACAAGCGAATCCTCAACCACCCAATGTGCTCTCTTTTCCCTCTGTATCCCTGCATGAATCAATGGAGTTTACTCTTCAACCCTGTCATTCCAGAAACATATCTTTACCCCAATCACTTCCACTATCTACTCAACTCTATACCCTCCTCCAGTCTAATGCCAAACCTCATACCTGCTCTTACTCCATCGTGGATTCTGACAATATCCAACGTTCCTTTCCCCATGACTGAATCCCCCAACAATTACTCGAACACCTGACCCCTCCCCTTCCTCGCTATTTAAGCTCTTCCTTCTGCCTGGCTACCTCAACTCACCCCTTTGTGATTATCTACAATTCCCTCCAGTCAATACCACATGTCCCAAATCCCCGTGCCTCCAGTTACTGACCCCTCCTTCGAGCTCCCGATTTTCTTCACACCCCCAGTGCAAAAGTGCAGTCAGTTAATTTAGATTGCCTGCATCTCCAGCTTACAGTAACTACATGACCCATAATCCCTTGTGTTAACTGTCCACTTGTTGTTTTTCTAATTCTGACTCAATAACCCAAATTACTGATTCATGTGTAATTACGCACTTGGCCAAATGCGGGTGCATTGCTCCACCCATGGCCTATTGATGTCTATTACGGCACTGCTGCCATGTGGTTTCAATTATCGACACAAGCGCGATAATTGAAACCACATGTCTCGCTCTGGCGCGTGCGCGCGCGCGCACCACTCACGGGCTTGTTCTTTTTTTCATCCGTTTCACAGGGAAGCCACTAAATTAAAGAACCGCTGACGTCTTGTGTGCTTCTTGTCCATCACATACACATTGTGTCCGATCCGCCTGTCTTGTTGCGATGCCTGCTTACACCCGAGCAAGAAGTGAGTGATGTGAAGGAACAGGGAATGTTGGACCTGCAGGACTCAGGGGTGATATAAGGTGCTGCCGACCCTGCATGCATCAGCCTGGCTGAGGACTGCACAGAGGCCATGAGACCCTTCCAGGTAGAGTGGTCTGAGCAGGGCAGCTCTCAGGGCGTGAGGGGCGTGTTAGCACAGTGCCTTGAAGCCCGCGGAGGACGCCAAGTGCCACTGCAGTGGTGCAGGTTGTTTTTAATACATCTGATGCTGGGGAGCGCATGACCTGCGATCAGAGAGGCCAGTGTGTCCTCTGGTCTTATTGCGAGTGCAGTGAATGAATCCTGTGTTGGCCCGGCCGGCTTGGCAGCAGCCTTGCTCCCTCCCTCCTTCCCTCGTGGGCAGATGAGGCGCTCAGTCTGAAGGCAAGCCTGGCAGCAGCTGTGGGCGAGTGCAGGGCCTCTTGAGCCATGCCGGGATGTGGCTGTGGTGCTGCGGTGGGGCTGCTTCTGGGAGTGTAGTGTAGTTCCTATATTCCCAATAGGCTCTGCGCATTGGAATAATATACCCTATAGATGTGACAAAGGACTGAGGTCAGTATGTCTCTATCGAGTATGCTAAACTTAATTGTGAGTGCCAGCTAGCTCAGAGGTCACTAGAAACTTTCTCGAATACACATGAAGGGATTAGTTCCTGACAACCGCATAAACATGACAACTTTGTTTCCCAAGAATAAAAACGTATCTTCAGAGTCGTGGAAACAATAGATAACTATTTTACTCAGTCAATCGTGCATGCTTCATTTCTACAGAGTTGCAGGGAAAATAGAGAGACAGGCGTTTCAATAAAAAGGGGTTTATTGAACAGTCTTCTCTCTCATTCAAGAGAGGTGAACTGCTACAATTGTTAGACAGAATGCAAAGTATAATGCGTGCAGCGTAAACAGTAGTATAAAATAATACTGTATTAGCATTTTCTGGTGCGATGGCATATAAAAATACATACATAAATAACACAGGAAAAAATACTCAGCAGGTGCTTCTAAAATACGCCTACCCCAATGTACCTAACCTAGGTCTAGTACGAGGCAAGAAGTAAGTGTGCTCTTTAGCATAAGTTTAGTTTTGCAAAGAGTTGCAAAAGGTTTCTCTAGGTTCTAATCAGCTCCATACCTTAGAATGAGAGAGGTTGGTATCTCTTTCACGGACTCGTTTTCTGAAACTCCCCACAAGGGGAGTCAGAAACACTGGAGCTGGTTTCTCGGCAGAGGAGGACAGCTTCTTGTCAGTGTGTCAGCTGGAGAGTTGGCTTCCTTCGGCACTTCCTGTAGCGAGCTGCGTCGTGCAAGTAGGTAGTCGAACTGCACCGAACCACACCATGCTTTGCTATAGCAAGTGAAGGTATATTTATACCTTGAAGGTGTTTAGGAATGCCAGCTTTGACGTAAAGTCGGGCATATGAACGTCATGGATGAACCCCTAAGGAATAGTTGTTCATGCATAATAATGAGTTTCTTGGAGACATCAATATTCAGGCTAGGGGAAGTCCCTTCAGCTGTCTGGTTTTCCAAGAAATCGTTGTGACGTAGATGAACGGATGGAAGTAGCCATGCCTGTATTTGGGCTGTACGGGCTATTGCCTAAATAAGGACTGAATTTCTATGCCTTTATAAGGGCAATGTGAATTGTACCTATATAAGGGAATGAATCGGGAAAATGCATACGGAATCTAAGTCGCCACACAACAGGAGGAAGGTGTCAGATCCACGTTTGCTTCCTGGATTCGATGTGATGCACAAAGGGGTCCACCTCCCGATGTCCCCAACTCTGAAATTACACAGAGTATTGAGGCAATCAGGTGAGGGAAAAAATAGACGGAATGAGCCGGAACCGCTGGGAGGAAGGGAGACCTAAAAAGAAGAACACAGTGTAAATACACAGGTAAAACAGTCTACACTCAAATTGTCTCGCTAAGACTATACTAATACTTGTGGTATAACTGCAGAAGCCAAGAACCAATTCTACTCGTCAATAGAGATACTTCTCTCCAAGACTACTAGACGATAAATCTATAACACAAGAAAACACACCACATTAATCTCATGAGCGCAAAGTCCATCCACCCAACACTCAGTGAATGTCATACATACCATGAATAAACATTCACTGCAACCAAAAGGTTTCACTCCAAACAAACAAAGGAATATCCTCCATATAGGACTGAATGAACTTAGAAGAAAGAGGATCTGAGTAGTTCCAGAATCTACCCAGCGTTAGCGCACAAAACAAGAAACTCGGTGTCCATAAAGAATACAAACGAGCAAATACTCCCAGCGCCCGACAATAGCGCGAGTACAATCCAGGTCTTTAAGTCCCTCAAGTAAATCCAAAAGGTGTACCAACCAAAGTCTCGTAGCTACAAGGCAGCGCCAATGGGAAAGGAAGATAGCGCCTACCTGCGCTCGCATCCGCTCAGTCGTCCTCTGCTCCACGCTAATGTCCGCGTGCAGAAGACCAGGAAACCTAAGTTCGCTTCCCTCTCTGGACAAATACACAGGAAGCCGGTTCCACTCTCGAACGCTTCCTTCAGCGTGAGAGGAACCAGGAAAGGGTCCGAGGAAGGCGCATACAGCGCGGCTCTGGAAACGAGAGTCCTAGCGCTGAAAGCTAATCAGCCTGCATATGCGGATTGCCGCCTCCATCAGCAACAGAGCAGACCCGCGACACAATTCCAAGGCGGGCAAGAACGGAGACAAACAAGCAGCTTGTCTTCCAGAAACAACAGTATTACGCGCACAGGAGGTGCGCACTGGATGACCTATATTAGTTAAGCTCCTCCCCCGAGGTAGGGAGCATGCTGGGAGATGTAGTCCAATCCTTAGGTAGGCGCCAGGATCACCTCCTGACAGTATGTCCCCCTCCCAAGCGCCTCCTAGATCCAGGCTTATCCGGATGAGCAGCATGGAATTCCCGCACAGCCCTAGGAGCATGGACGTTCGCGGAAGGTTCCCAAGAATCATCCTCCGCCGAATAGCCCTTCCAGGCAATGAGATACCATAACTTCCCATGACGGTATTTGGAGTCCCACACTCTCCGCACCTCGTACTCCAATTGACCATCACGGATCACCGGAGGCACAGCCGCTCTCTTGGATCGCCCCGCAGGCTTCAACAAACTACAGTGGAAAACCGGATGGATGCGCAGAGAAGCAGGCAGCTTCAGCTTATAGGCGACAGACCCAACAGGACGAATCACTTCATAAGGGCCAATGAACCTGGGATGAAAAATGCTGTGAAAACGAAAACGGATGTTCCTGGTGGACAGCCACACTCGATCCCCCACAGCATAAGTGGGACCCACCTAACGACGGCGATCAGCCCAGGACTTATACTGAATCTTAGCTCGGACAAGATTCCTTTGGATCTTATGATGCAACTCCAGCAGAGTTTTCAGCCGGGATGCTACGGCAGGTTGTTCCATCACATCACAAGGTATGGACAAGGGCAGGACTTGAGCATGGAATCCATGATTGGCCCTGAAAGGCGACTCCTTGATAGAGCTGTGCCAGGCGTTGTTATACGACAGTTCTGCCAACCATAACAGCGAAACCCAGGATTCGCTGGCTTCTTTCGCATAGCACCTCAGATAGGTTTTTAAAGTTTGATTCAGCCTCTCCGTCTGACCATCCGTCTGCGGATGGAAGCTGGTCGATGTTTCTGCTTCTATCTTAAGCGCTTTGCACCATGTCTTCCAGAAACGAGCGATGAACTGCGGTCCCCTATCCGAGATGATAACCCTTGGGAGGCCATGCAGTCTGATCACATGGGTCAACAACAGTTGTGCGGTTTGACCAGCGGTGGGAAGGTTCTTGCATGGAATGAAATGGCCCATCTTAGTGAGACTGTCTACCACAACCATGATGGCATCACAACCCTGATCCTTTGGTAGACCCACAACGAAGTCCTTGCTTATGGTGTGCCACGGCTGTGATGGGGTTGGCATGGTTACCAATTCGCCCTTAGCTTTGGTTTGCTCGTTCTTCGCTCTTGCACATACATCACATTGTTTGATCCATAGACCCACATCCTTGTCCATGAGTTCCCACCAGAACTGTCTTTGTATCAAGCTGAGCGTCTTGGTACATCCTGAATGACCCGCCAGAACAGAGTCATGACACCAGTTGAACGCCTGAAGGCGAAGTTCCACAGATGGCAAATACAGCCGGTTTTGATAGAAAGGGATTCTATGCTTCAGGGTTCGGTGAGGAGCCTGACTTGCCCATTTCTTTCAACTCTCCTCATCCTGATGCTTCTAAACCCTGTCCAGGAAACTCTCAATTGTGATGCCACACAACACTTTCTCAGGAGAAATGATGGATTCAGGACTGCTTTGTCTGTTTTCGTGGATGTCTTCTTGTCTTGACAAGGAATCAGCTTTCCGATTATCAGACCCTGGTCTAAACGTGACTACAAAGTCGAACTCCGCAAACAACAGCATCCATCTCATTTGCCGTTGGGAGAGATGTCGTGCGGTTTTCATATATTGCAAGTTCCTATGATCGGTGTACACAGTGATTGGATGTTTTGCTCCCCAGAGGTATTGTCTCCACTCCTGAAACGCCTTCTTGATGGCCAATAGTTCTTTCTCCGCCACCGTGTAATTGAGCTCAGCAGAACTCAATTTCTTCGATAAAAAGGCTATGGGATGCAATTGTCCAGTGAGACGGTCACGTTAAGACAGAACAGCCCCCACTGCTATGTCAGAGGCATCCGCCTCTACGATGTAAGGCACTTCACTTTGAGGATGTTGCAATATAGGCGCTGTGGTAAAGGCTCGTTTGAGATACAGGAAGGCGTTCATGGCCTCCACAGTCCAACAAAAAGGGTTCCCTTTCCTCAACAACCGAGTTAAGGGAGCAACAAGCTGGGAGAAATGAGCAATGAATCTTCTATAGTAATTGGAGAACCCCAGGAAACACTGCACATCTCTCACATTCTTTGGAGTAGGCCATTCCTGCACTGCCAACACCTTCCTGTCAGACATGCTCAACCCTGATGGACTTAGAATCACACCCAGAAATTCCACCTCATGCACATGAAACTCACACTTGGTTAGTTTGCAAAACAATCCATGTTCCAACAACCTCTGTAGTATGAGAGACACATGTCGAACATGCACTTCCGGACTGTTCGAGTAAATCAAGATGTCGTCTATGTACACGACCACGAATTTATCTACGTAATCTTTCGGGACGTCATTCACAAAGAACTGAAACGCCGCAGGGGCGTTACATAGCCCAAACGGCATTACAAGATACTCGAACAGTCCGTAGCGTGTTTTAAAAGCCGTCTTCCACTCATCCCCCTCTCTCATCCGAACAAGGTGGTAGGCCCCTCTCAAGTCAAGTCGGGTGTAAATGACTGCTCCCCGCACTTGATCAAGCAAAACGGGGATGAGTGGAAGAGGGTATCTGTTCCTGACAGTATTCTTGTTCAGTACCCTGAAATCAATACAGGTCCTCAAATCCCCATTGGCTTTCTTTATGAAAAATAAAGGGGAAGCCGCGGGGAGACCGGGATGGTCGAATGAACCCTATTCTTACATAATGCTCTAGATATTCTTGTAAATGTTGTGTTTCAGGTTCAGATAGAGCATATACTCGACAGGAAGGCAACACCGCCCCCGGTATGAGGTCTATTTGACAATCATAACTGCGGTGTGGTGGAAGAGACTCCGCCTTACTCTCACTAAACACCTCTCTGAACTGAGCATACTCAGGTGGAATCTCCATGTCTTTCTCAGCCGCAGTCGCTACCTGATAACTATGTGACAGCGCCAAAGCACGTGTAACAGACGACTGATTGCAAGTGTTCCTACATGTCTCAGAATCAAAACACACACTCTTCTCCGTCCAATCAACTGTGGGATTATGATACCACAACCAAGGCATACCCAAGATAATTTCATACTGTGGTGCCTCTATGATATTCAAAGTGATTCTTTCAGTATGATTCGACTGTTCCCCCTGTCTGACCAACTCTAATTCCTCTGTCATCTCCGTGATAGGCCCGGATTTCAGGGGCTTCCCATCCACAGCCAACACCATTTCTGGTGTGCCTCTGGGTATGCGCTTTAATTCCAATCTCTGGACTAACCCACTGTCTATGAAATTCCCCGTGGCCCCAGAGTCCACCATAACCCCAACTTGATGCGTCTGAAACCGGTCCGTGAGAAGCATGGGAAGAACTATGTGCGTTACCGCAGTGGCTTCCATGCCTCCCGCCAAAGAAGGCAATTGTAACCCTGGAGAAGGGGTTCCTATCGAGGGGGGTCCTAGCTTGTGTTCCAATGTCTCCTTAGGGTCCTGAAATGGGATAGGAACGGTAGCAACCGCCACCTTCTTGACAAAACCGAACTTGCCTGTTCTTTTGGGTTTTGTGGGGCAGTCCTTCACATAATGGCCTTTCTTCCCACAGTACATACATAGACCCATGATTCTACGATTCTCTCTCTCTGTTCTAGACAATGGAGCCCTTATAGCTCCCACCTCCATGGGCTCAGAATGTGATTCAGAGGAAGAAGTAATACCTTTCTTTCCCTTCTCTGTTCTTTCCGTAGGAGCGTACGACCTTTCCCCCCGCCTTTCTGCTAACCTGTGATCTAGGCGGAGAGTGAGATTCATTAAGTCCGTACAAGTAGTGGGTTGTGGATCGATCTGAGCCAGGACATCTTTCATCTCATCACTCAACCCCTGATAGTATAAAGACATTCTCTTGTCTTCAGGCCACGCTGTTTCTGCTATCAAACGATTGAATTTGGTTAAATAAGCAACTAAATCCTGCTTCCCCTGTCTAAGTTGTAACAATTCACGATCAGCAGACAACGTTGTGGCTCTTCTGTCAAAAACCCTTTCAAACTCACGTCGAAATGAGTCCCAATCCGTAAGGAGAGAGTCATCATATTTGACCAGCGGAACCGCCCAGTTGGCAGCATCGCCAATCATATATGATATCGCAAAAGCGACCCTTTCTGTGCTATTTTTCACTCTGAGCTATTTTAGGTCTCGCCTAGAGATGCAGCATGAATGTGCTGCCATCGCTTTGCGAGGCATGCAGTATACACTATAGTGTGGAAGCTTTGTGGAAGCTCCGCCCACTCCCTGGCCCATCTTCTTCATTGGCTTAGGTTATAAATGCTGCCTTACGATTGGTTTTAAGCTTGTTAGTCCCTCCCCATGACAGCTATCTCAGTCATTTGTATCCTTCCACAGCTACTGGCCCCTTCACTGCACAGACTACTTTCAGTCCCTCTCTACCCCCCTCCCGCAGTCTATGACTTCTTGGGCCCCCCTCCCGGTCGTGCTCACGCCTTCTCGTTTAGTTTCCTTTCCGAGCAAGTGGTCGCGCTGAGGGGAGAAAAGGGTCTGTCTGTGTTTTGAGGTCTGACGCGGCACTTGCTGCCTCCTCACAGCAGCGGCTGGAGGGAGAGATTGGCAGCTTCTCCTGCTATGAGCCAGCCTGCGCAGGTCCCTCGCTTTTAACAGAGGGGGGTGCTCCTTCCTCGGGGAGGAGCCGGGAAGGCGGCTAGGAAACGGGGCTCCCCAGGTGGATGCAAATAAATACAACTGAGGGCTGACAAACATGCCGATATTCCTCTTGTCCTCTTGGGACATACAAAAAAGCGCTAAGTCATGGGAGCACAACAGCGCCATCTGCATTCACGGTGGGAAGCTCCTGAAAGCAGGCTCCTCGGCGCTGCCCACCACTGCGACTCAGTCACGAAATACTCCATTGCCCTCCAAACTCCCTGCAGAAAAAACAGCTTCTTATTGTATTGTATTGTAATTGCATTTAATGCCTAGGCACCACTATTCATACAAGACTGCGAATTTGAATGATAGGCCAGCATATTTAATTTCTATATTTTATGAGATTAGAATGTAAATAATGTTGAATGAAGTTTTAGTTATGGGCGGGAACTGGGTAACCGCCGGTAAGTTTAGACCACACCGGATAGTAGCGCCTGCCAAACCTTTCGTTTTTTTCTAGATACTGGGAACAGCGACTATAGCACCAAGGGATAAATGTGATCGGGTGCAGCCTGCGCCTTGAGGCTTCTTTTCCCAGGCTTCGCCCCGCCTCTATCCTGGCGAGTGGGCACCGTTAACCGACAGCAACTCCGAGCTCATGCCCACTGCACCCTCTACCATCCACAGCGCTGCAATTGCAGCAAAAATCGGCTTTCCAAGCTTCTCTCTCCAATCGGCGTGATAAAGCAACACAAGGGAGCTTCAAAGCCAGCTTTGTGTGCTAGCGGGCTTTCTCGATTCATATTATTGTAAGGCCTGCCCTGGTGGGAAAAAGTCAGCCTGTGTGCAGCGACAATCCCTCTCGTCCTTTATAGTTTATTATTAACACACCCTTTTGTGCTTGTGAAAAATAAGCAGTTTGGGGCACTTTTACCCATAATTATCCGTTTTACAGTTGTGGCTTTTAGTAATTCCACTGATGGCGCACACACACGCCTTCCAAATATTGTTTTGCACCCACCCTGAAAGGCTTGAATGCTATCTTTTCACTCGAAAAGGAGTCTATACAGTGGCGGTTGGTGAAGTCCGATTGTTTTTGAGGTGTTCAATTAGTTCTCAGGCTGATAGACAGTAGGAATCGTGTCACACTTGTAGGAGTTGGGCAAAGTTCTTTTCATTTTAATAGCAGAATGCACAGCTTACCACATATATTTTGGGAATTAGTTGGAGAATTGAGAATCATACCTGCCCCAGTCCTGCTATTAGTGGACTAAGAGACAAGTTAGGTGAGTTGTCATGCGTACTGCTGGCATAGGAACTTCAGGCAATCGAGGATGGGAGGAGAAAGGTTGCTTTTACGTCAACGGCCGATGCTTTCGGGGAAGCAGGCTGGGATTTCCCACTTCCACTTTGGGAGTTGGCCTTCTTTCCAACTCCTGCAGGCTTATGTAGCTGGGGTCTTTTGTCTACGGGAGACGGGACGTGATGGACTTCCTTTTTCGTGTCTCTTATTTCCATTCTGGCGGGGTGAGTGCGAGGCCTTATTTTGAGAGGTGGGAACGCCTGATGTGTAAAAGCCACAGGCTCCCGTGGACTTGGCCTTTATTTAGGGAAAGGGGGTCTGCTCTTTCAACACTGTAGGCTTGGTTGTTGTAAAGAAATCCATAAGACACAATAAATATAATTAATTAATATCCTTTTAATGGAGCTTGTAAATCAGCTTCCACATCTGTCCTGGTACATCCATTGAATGTTCCCTGAACATTCTTTATCTTTGACTTTCTTTTACATCTCACATTATGATGTCATTTCTACATCATTACATTCTCCCCCCGCCCGCCTAAAATAAGTAAAATAAATTAAATAAGTAAATTAACATTGTTCAATTAGTCTCTCAGGTCTTTTTGAAATTCTTTCTGATCTCCTTTGTATCCACTCATCTTGTTGATCATTTGGTTGTATGTTTCTCTGTTCATTGCTTGTTGCAACTTTTCTATAGAAAGACGTGTTTCTTGTGATTGTTCTACTATCATTTTCTGCAGTCATTGCTGTGCCATGTATTTTTGTAACTTCCAAAGGCATTGGATGAAATCTAGTTTGTGATTTTTTTACTTGTTGCGGTTTAACTAAAACTAAATCACCAATTTGATAATCTTTACCTTGATAAATTTGTCCTTTTTCTGCATAGTATTTCATTTTTTCCTTGTCCTCTTTGTCTTTTTTTAGAACTTCATCATGTGCTTTTGGTGGATTTGCAGGTAATTGTAGTAAACGAGTTCTCCTTGATTGCCAAAACATTAATTCTGAAGGGCACTTTTCAGTTGATGGATGAGGGGTATTTCTATAGTCTCTTAAAATTTGACACAATGCTTGATTTACTGCAATTTGTGACAGTTTTGCTCTTTGTACTCCTTTTTTAATTGTTGTCATCAGTCTTTCCACCATTCCATTTGCTCTAGGCCACATTGGAGTTATTTTCCTATGTACTATTCCCAAATAGTTCATACATTTTCCAAAATCTTCTCCACTAAATGGTGGTCCATTGTCTGTATTTAATATATTAGGTATTCCCCATGTTGAAAATATTTCATCTAATATTGGAAGTATTGTTGAAGTAGATGTAGATGATATTGATTTTACAATTGGAAAATTAGAATATTCATCTACCACTGCTAGTAAGTAATGCCCAGAATCCAATGGCCCATAAAAATCTGCTGCTAGATTTGACCAAACAGCATTTGGAAGATCTGACATGTGCAACTCTTCAATTCCTTTTTCCTTTACGGTACATTGGCAGACATAACAAGACTGAACAATTTCTTCCACTTGTTTGTCCAATCTTGGAAACCATAGTTTCTCTCTTAGAAAATCTTTTGTTGCTGATATACCACAATGACTTTCATGAGCCAAATCAATCACGCGACGTTGAAGACTGTCTGGTATTATTATTTTTGTTCCTCTGAGTAATATCCCTGAGGAGGTTATAGATAACTCTGAGTTTATATTTGTAAACGCTAATATATAATTTCTCTTAATGTTTCTTTGAAATTGACTTCCCTTAGTTATCAATCTCCACTTATTTTCATGTATGATATTTTTTACCTCCTGAAGTGTATTATCTTTCTCCGTTTCTTCAATTAGTTCATTTTCTTTCACAACTCTTGGCATTGCTGATTTTACTATAAAGTGTATGTTTTCTTCTGCCTCTAGTTGTTGCACATCTGTTGTTGTAGATGGGTGTCTAGACAAATAATCCGCTGGATTATGTTCCTTACCTGGTTTATGAACTATTTTGAAATCATAATCCATGAGCCTCATACCCCATCTTTCAATTCTCTGTGGCATCTTTGTTTTTGGATTCCCAAAGATGGAAACTAACGCCTGATGGTCAGTAATAATTACAAATGATTTACCATAAATAAAATCATGAAAATGCTCACATGCCCAAACAATAGCTAAGCTTTCTTTTTCAGGCTGTGAACACCTTTGTTCTATTTCAGATAGGCTTTTGCTAGCATGTGAGATTACATATCTTTGACTTTCTCTTCCTGGTTTATGCTGTACCAGTATTGCTCCTAAACCTACAGGGCTAGCATCCACTATTAATTCTGTGCATAGAAATGGATCAAAATATTTTAAATTTGCTGCATTTGTAATTTCCATTTTTATTTTTCTAAATGCTTGTTCACAGTCAATATTCCATTGAAATGTTTTTCCTTTTTTCGTTAACTCTCTTAAAGGTGAGCTTGTGGTTGCAAAATCTTTTATGTATCTTGCACAATAACTTGCCATACCAAGGAAAGATCTTACTTCTGCTATGTTTTGTAGTCTCTGCATTGCATTTAGTGCTACTATTTTGACAAGATCTGGTCTCATGCCTTTTTCTGAAAATATGTGTCCAAAAAATGTTAACTCATTTTTATTAATTAAAATTTTTTTTGCATATAAAGTTAACCCAGCTTCTTCCAGCTGTTGACACACTTTTTCTAATGTTTGATTATGTTCTTCTTGTGTTTTTCCGAAAACTACGATGTCATCACTGTAATTCATACAATTTTGTATTGGTCTTATTGTGTTTTTTATAATTACTTGAAAATCCTTGTCGCCAATGTAAAGAAATCCATAAAACACAATAAATATAATTAATTAATATCCTTTTAATGGAGCTTGTAAATCAGCTTCCACATCTGTCCTGGTACATCCAATGAATGTTCCCTGAACATTCTTCATCTTTGACATTCTTTTACATCTCACATTATGATGTAATTTATACATCATTACATTCGCATGTGGCGCTTTGTTGCCTGGCGAAACCTG
This sequence comes from Lissotriton helveticus, assembly GCF_964261635.1. NCBI lineage: Eukaryota > Metazoa > Chordata > Amphibia > Caudata > Salamandridae > Lissotriton > Lissotriton helveticus. Next base: position 1,404,104,097 of record NC_136057.1, on the reverse strand, counting down.
CGTTGATTCACGTTTAAAATGAACTCGTCCCTCATACATACAAATACCTCTCACGGCCAGAGATACAATCTAATGTCACTTGCTGGAGCGATCGTTTCTGCCTAAAACAAAGTGTAAACCCTTTCTTCAAACACGCTCCATGCGAACATTCCCACACTGCATACATCCCAAACACACATACATTAGAACTCATTACCCCTGTGTTGCTGAAAGGCCCGCTGGTACAAATTAAGCCATCGGGTAAAACATAATTTGCCCCCATTTGGATCTGCGCTGTTTACTGAACTGTTATCCACATTGATTCACTACTCTGTTCAGGTGTGCAAAAGGACATTGTTTCTGAAATCACCAATGCTATAGAGAAACTGCAAAATTCATTACATGTCCACTTCATCTCTAGACCCTAATTAAGTAAAAATAGAACAATGCTGGTCTCTGAGAAGTATTATTTGATATATTGTGTGGTGAACTGTGTGTCTGTGAGCAGCAATTTGTGTTCAAATCAAAATGTATATTGTAAAAAGTAACCGCTTTTATACATATATATTTATACACACCAGCAACAAAATGTATCCCCACTTTAGAGGTTCAAAATATGCGACTCGCTACTGCGGGGTCACACACAGGTTTCATACTCATAATTGGATGTATGCATATGTGGGGCATATGTCTAGCGCTAATAAAGGTAAAAGAAAGCAAACCGTGCTCATAACTGCAGAGGATTGAAAACACTAGAGTTTACACTAACTTTTGAATTACGAAGTGCAGCATCAGCCCTGTAGCCTTGTTCATTGATTGCTCTTAAGAATATTGAAAACCCCATCGTACCTGTCAGGTAGCTGCAGAAATATTAGGAAGCCCTCAGAACACTGTGCAAAGAAGTCAGGGTCTTCAGTAGAATGTGTGTCAATGTGAACTGCACAAGGAGGGCACGTCATTTTATACGTTAAGAGTAAACATCCAACCCAGCTACGGAATATAATAAAAGCCTTACTTCACAGAAATCCGTTCCATTGCCCACAGGGCGAGGTGGAAATCTATACCACTCCTGCACCTTCAACTAGGAAGCCAAAGCAAGAGATCCAACACCAAAGGAACTCCTCTTAACTTCACTTCGGGCGTTAAGCCAGACCTGGCTGCTGCTACTACTAGCTTGTAAAGAAATGAATTCAAATAGTGCATACTGCGATGTGCCAAGTCTCAACTGACTAGTAAGGTAGTTAAGCCACTATTGCTAATGAGGGAATTTTATGGTATCCTTTTGGAATTTACACAGATGTCAAGCAAACCATAGGTAGCAATTAGTAAAAACCTTATTTCATACAGATTTTAATATCTTTATTTTGAATGAAGCAAAGACGTCCAATCAGTCCCTCTTTGCATTCCTTCCACATCGCAGGCTTTCTGTCTAAAGTCTCTTGTGCGCCAGTGATGTGCTGGATCCAACCCTTAAGACCCATTCCTCTTCCACACTGCACTCATACGCCTTAATGACTTATCCCCTTTGCGGGTTTTTTTTATCTCTGGCCTCACCACCTGGTTGAGAACTTGCACGCAATGGCATCCCCTACAACTATATTTTTTTGGTCCCCTTCATGAGTCTGGCTCACCTATCCAGAATTCCTCTTGTCAATGATTTCCCCCTGCAGAATCGGATCAAATTCCACTGCATGCTCACCTACATTTCACTGCAGTGAACCAGTTCTTATCCACAATAACAGCAGTATAGTTAAGACTGTTGATAAAGAGTGCAGTAGAAAAATTTTATCTATACTGAAAATAATAAAAAGGGAAGATGATCATATATATGTTCCACTATGCAAACTGTTTAATTACAAGCAAATTATCTTAAACGAAGACCTATTCTACATCTGTGAATGACTCAATGATCAAACACATCAGCATGCTAGTATTTGGTAGAACTGAGCTTTTATAATAATTAAAAAAAAATTAAATGTAAAAGCTGTCCTGCGACATGACCTGACCAGTCTGCTGGTATCAAAATTTGCCAGGTGCATGGATTTATTAGAACATAAGCAGTCCCCATCAATGTCAATCCTCGCCAGCTGACTAAGAATGTTGTCACATGAGAACAGGCAGCTTAGATTTCTAGGTAATTAAAGGATGGACTACACTGGAAAGAATTAGAAGACGATCTGGGTTATTTATGAGAATCAGGAGAGGAGGGGGAGGGAGCATAACATGTGATTTACCTTAGGACCACTATGCAATGACCCTTAACAAAAATAGGAGTATGTCAAAAGCGTATAAAAAAAGTGTAACCAAAGCAGCGTGGGATATGCAGGTGCACAATATAGAAACTGTTTTAGGAAGGACTGCCCGGTGAACAAGATGCAACTCCGACTGTCCATCGAGATCAGCAATTCCTCCTCAACTTTGCAGGCTCATTGGGTCGAGCATTCGAGACCTCTTGTATATACTTTAGTATATACTTATATGTGTATGTACTTTGTTGGCTCTGAAGTTCAGCCATAGGACTTGTCTGCTTCAGCTTAGGGACGTTTTTTCTGTTCAACTGCCTCTATTTATCTGTCGAGATAGAAAATGAGCAGCAGAGGTCAGTTAAATACCAGAATTGCTTTCTGCTGAGGGACCTTTTTTTTAAAATTATTTTTCTGGCAACTGCCTCAGAATCACTTTAACATTCTCTAGATTCTAGTCCATAGAAATTGTCTTCCACAAGCACCCGCAGACAATTTTATTTTTTTCAAATCTTGAATCTTCAGACCACGAAGGCCATGTTTTTGTATTGAAAACAAATCTTTGGACTATACCATTTGTCACTGAAAGGCAATAGTTATCTCCATGTGTTTCCATACCTGGTGTGTCACGCAGTTTGGTGATTACTTTATAACTCATGTTAAACAACAGTAGATGTATCAGCACCCATGCTAATGTGCTGCATAGCTAAATACATACAATGTCCCAAAGGCGAGACCGAATGCATTGCAAATGATTGTTGTTACTTGCAGTTATAAGTTACAATACTAATATAGCACTGTGAGCTATGAAATGTCATTAAAGAGCTTGCATGCAAACTGCATGGTATAGGGTAGAATGTTATGTCTTTTTCCTCAATGTTTTATTATCCTTATGTTGCTAAAAAGGGTTACTTTAAGTAGAAATACATTCTTATTAGTAAAGCCAACCCATGTGGTACGTTTTTAATCCTGAGTTTGTGCTTCTCTGACCATATGCTCTTAAAATATACTGCCCACTCGTATCAATGACAAGTAACTCGGGAGACAGCCATGACAACGCGGGCTTTACACCGCGCTGCCATTACGACGCTGCCATCACAACGCAAGTCGTTACAACGACTTGCGCTGGAGGGCACTCTTGGTAAAGGAATAGTTTTATTTTCTATTCCAACACCTTCCCTACTGTTACGTGGGCTGGAGTTGGAATAGAAAATTAAACTATTCCACAAACCAGCGCCTACAGCGCAAGTCGTTGTAACGACTTGCGTTTTAATGGATGCGTCGTAATGGCAGCACGGGGTAAAGCTCGCGTTGTCATGACATACATCCAAGTAACTCCTACACCTTGTAATCCTCATTGCTTTATGTAACATTTCTTAAAGATTGATTTACCCACATATGATTAATTGGCTGTGTATAACGTGTGTGAGATGTAAAGCGCTCAGACACTTTACAGTGGTATGAATGGTGCTATAAAACAAATGAAATGTATGTGAGAGAGGGGCTTTAGAGATGAATGGCGCTTATGGAGAATGTTTTTGCAAGAAGGGCGTCAACATAGATTTGTTGCACTGGGCGCCACCAGTGCTAAAGCCTTCCCCGAGTGGCAGTCTCATCAATGATGAGTCTTTGCAAAGATTATGAGGAGCTTTTGTCTTGCCGTTGATCATTCAGACACTGATTTTTGTCTTGAATTCTCAATTCGATTGATATTGTATTCTCTGAAAGAGGACATCGCTTGACATCTTTTGAACCTTTTTTGGAGGTTCCATAAAATATATTTTTCCAGTCTTGAGGATTCAGGTTGTTTCTTGAGTCTTCAAGTACGGTTCTTATTTAGTTTTCTTCAGAAGATGGTGCGCTTACATCTCACTTTCTTCAACCGATTTAAAAGTCTTCTCTCTCTGTCTTTTAGGGTTTTAGTTGACAAAGTCCAGCATATTTTGCACTCCTTCGCCTTGTGATTAGGGTGTAAGGGTCTTCAGAGTGTAATCTTGTCTTACCACAGTCCCACAAGATATGAATAGACTTTTTTGTAGATATGTCAGACATTGTCGGATTTCAGATGGTAATTCTACTGAAATGTGAATATATCTTCATTAAATTCCAAAAGTGGAAGTTGAAAGATAAGTCATTTATCCGTGAGAAAATGAACAGTGCTCAAGGGACTCTCTTCACACACGACGTTCGACAGAAATGTGATGGGGGGTGGCCTCACAGTGAGTGGTCTTCAGACTGGTTGCCCCTGATTGTTTGAAGTGTGTTTATTTTTAAATGATGTAATAAGGCTACTAAACAGTATTTGTTTCAGCCTTAGGATTACTTTAACATATATTTACTGTAAGGGTGTTCTAGTGGGACTTCCAGCTCGACGGTGGGGATGACAAAAGCATGCAGATCTATGAAAGGTCCGATATGGAGAAGATACCTTTATCCAAGGAGCTGGTGAGAGTGTTGGCAGCATTATTAACTGAAGAGCTATTCATCAAGATGTTCTTGAATATATGAGTAGCGCATGGGTCTGCCGATAATCATACTGGCTTTCAAGTTCTTGCTTTCAAATGTTTCACCTCTATCTTAATCAGTGCCTTCAAAAAGAAAATTATTTCCTCCACTGTAACTCTGTACTCTGTATATTACAAATGATACTTCTGTAAGCTCATATAAAAAATATAATAATACAAGTTTCTCATAAAAAATTCTCTTGATTACATTTCACACATCCACCTATATAAAAAAACATATACACACTTCATCCCATGTCATAAAACATTAATTACAGTTCATATTTACAATTATTCTTTTCAGTTTGATATGATAGGAAAATAGCAAACTGTTGACGCAGCACTTTGGTGAAATCACCGGGCTACCCCACCTTCCTCAAGACGTATATTGCACATACATCTCATCCTACTGAATTAAATCAATACACTCTATCATCAAGTTTGAATTTTTTAGAGCCTCTGTATTTACATATTAATTCTCGCCTCGGTGCCTATTCCAATCATGGAGTCCCACTCTGCAACTCTGGGCAATAGCTTGCTTAATCTCCACAACGGCCCCCACAACGCTAAAGGATGCCTGGCCTCCACCTTGGGGGTGCCCAGGAACACCTCACAGGGAAAGCCCGGATGGGTTCCACAGCGGTATTCGTACAAGCGCCTTGAGACCCTTGCGGGTGAGTAGTGCGCTATACAAGTATCAATTTACAATTTACATATGGTGTCACCAAATGTCACCTCACCACTGAGGTTCCATTTTGTCAATATAACCCTTGTTTTCTCCTTTTTCGGTTAATATTACTTAAAGCATTTATATCAGGCCCACTTTTTGGAATGTGAAAAACCTGGAGCATGCATTTGGAGAACCACGTCGCTATTGCTAATGGAAGGCCCAGAGGGGTAAAATATTCGAAAGCGGAATTGTGAACTACTGACATTACTGTTTACATTTTTTTATAAATTCTTTAAGCAATATCAAGCGAAGAAGAAGATTACCAATATATTCCTGTCACTTTCAGTGCACAAGGGTTGTTCTATTTTTATAGTGGCTACAAGCTTTTGCATGTGTAAACTAAAAGAATCCACCAATAGTTCTGAAAGTGTTTCCTACAATGGTGGGGAGCACTTAGGGTTTTTTAAAATACCCCACACACCAAAAGGCCCCTTGGTATCATGCTTCATTATTGGGGTCTTCGCACCCCTCTACGGGATGCGGTGTGCCACGACCTACGACTACGCCGGAGCACTTATTTCAATGACTATGCGTGGTGCGTGTGAGGGTTTGATGTGAGTGAGTGGTGAGGTTATGAGTGAGTGGTAAGTTAAAAATTGCCTGGCTCGTGGGGTGGACTAAAAAATCTTTAATAGGCCCCCGGGCTGGTACTGTTAAAAAAGTGAAGTGCAAGGTGTCTATATAACGTTATGTACATCACCTCTTGTGTGCGTCAACATGTTTCGGAGATCAACTCCTTCTTCAGGACAGGGTGCACAAATCCCCACCTTAATTACGTTTCACTATGTAAAAATGTGGTTGATATTTACAGAAAAGTGGAAATGAAATGTAGGCTACAATGTACCTACAGCGGAAAGTCCAAAAGTAAACTGCTACTTGCATTATCTGAGGAAAAAAGGAAAAGAACATAAATATTGCCTTTTGCGCCTCGTATCTCTCCTGGTGAAGTCACCTGAGATAAAAGGTATAGTGTGGGTTGTGCTCACTAGACAATTGTTGTCATTCTATGAGTGATGGTGAACCCTGTAATAAAAAAGACGAAGACATGAAAGACAGACATTTAACAAAAAACACACGCTCTATTTTGTCCATTGTGACTCTGGAACTAGTGTTCTATGGGTAGTATAATCAAAAGTAGATTAGAAAGCATACTTTTCTCATCAGTGTTGTGGGCCTCATGAGCCTTCTAACGTTGGGGGTTGGCGTGCCAGTCTGCTACCTAAGAGTAATGCACGGAGTGAGCATATTTGGCTGCTTACATTTTGTCAGGAGTTCTTGCTCTGGTATGTAACATACTCACGATCTCAATAGGAGACGATATCCATGTGCCCCCTCACGCGGCTCCGCTGGGAATGCCGGTGGTGTGTTTAGCGTGTGGTTTTTATACTCGCCGTGCACTGTTTGATTGATATCAATTATCTCTTAAGGGTCGCTGGGGCCGGATGGCGTGGTATGCCCAATGTTGGGTGTTCCGGCGTTCTTTCTGGAGACCATTGTATCCAGGCGGCGCGGGGCGGAGGCCCGGACTGCTGCCAAGTGTGCTAGTTCCTGATGTGCATGCATGCCAACAAGACCCGAGGGCCTTTGTGGCAGCGCATGCGACCGGTCGCTCGGTCTGGTGCCTTCTGTGTGCGGCCGCGCATGCGTGGGAGAGAGACATCGTCCCAACGCATGCGCGGTTAGTCCATAGTCTGTTAATCGGCTGGCCTGCTGTGTAGTGTACCTGTTATAATAAATGGGTCAACCCACTAGTACTGGGACCTGGGTAATCAATGGTATATGAGAAAGGGTCCCAGATGGAACAACATAAGACACACAAATCAACAAAATTAACCTCATAAGCATAGACTTCAAAGAATGGTATTTAATATACATCCTTCTTCGTAAATTAATTACCATGTCTTTTGCAATGGTACAATTCAAAACATTTCATGATAAGCCCAGAAAAAAGGGGGGTGGGGGGGGGAAAGTGAAGAAAGGAAAATTGTGCAACATAGATTTAAATTAGTCATAGAGGAATAACATAATATGTGGTCTCATCAATATTTGAACATGTAGTGCCACACTAGATATATATACATTGTCATATATCAACTCATAGGTTAAGTAAATCCTATCCTGTTAATGGCTGGCACAGTCAACAAATGATCAGTTTGCCCACAGGTAAGAAAGGTGTGAAACACCCCACTACCACCTGTCCTGAGGAAGACCCCGCTGTAGGGCAATAGCGTCGCCTGCTCAACTGGGGTCGAAACGTCGACATTCTGTTATCCTTTCTTACCTGTGGGCAAACTGATCATTTGTTGACTGTGCCAGCCATTAACAGGATAGGATTTACTTAACCTATGAGTTGATATATGACAATGTATATATATCTAGTGTGGCACTACATGTTCAAATATTGATGAGACCACATATTATGTTATTCCTCTATGACTAATTTAAATCTATGTTGCACAATTTTCCTTTCTTCACTTTCCCCCCCCCCCCACCCCCCTTTTTTCTGGGCTTATCATGAAATGTTTTGAATTGTACCATTGCAAAAGACATGGTAATTAATTTACGAAGAAGGATGTATATTAAATAACATTCTTTGAAGTCTATGCTTATGAGGTTAATGTTGTTGATTTGTGTGTCTTGTGTAGTGTACCTGGCATGTTGTACCGAGCTGTTTCAATCGCATTGTCCATTATAATGTCCGGCCTACTAGGTACTGTGAGTGGCATAATAGGGACGTGCATAATGCACCAGGGGGGAAAAGTACTAAAAAAAGAGGGGTACTGCTAATGATATCCCCGTTAGCTGGTTGAATGAAGAGTCAAAAGGATGGTGACTTCTGCTATGCAGTGTTTGGAGGGGAGACATTACAAATGGGGGTGGGGTCGCACACTACTCACACACCGGCGGTATCGGCCCTAAGGACTAGGCGCGCAGGTGCTGGGTCCCAGGCTCGTCAGCCAACAGCTCAAGGGAGCTTTAACATTACAAATGGGGGTGGGGTCGCAGACTACTCACACACTGGCGGTATCGGCCCTAAGGACTAGGCGCGCAGGTGCGGGGTCCCAGGCTCGTCAGCCAACTGCTCAAGGGAGCTTTAACATTAGAAATGGGGGTGGGGTCGCACACTACTCACACACCGGCGGTATCGGCCCTAAGGACTAGGCGCGCAGGTGTGGGGTCCCAGGCTCGTCAGCCAACTGCTCAAGGGAGCTTTAACATTACAAATGGGGGTGGGGTCGCACACTACTCACACACCGGCGGTATCGGCCCTAAGGACTAGGCGCGCAGGTGCGGGGTCCCAGGCTCGTCAGCCAACTGCTCAAGGGAGCTTTAACATTACAAATGGGGGTGGGGTCGCACACTACTCACACACCGGCGGTATCGGCCCTAAGGACTAGGCGCGCAGGTGCGGGGTCCCAGGCTCGTCAGCCAACTGCTCAAGGGAGCTTTAACATTACAAATGGGGGTGGGGTCGCACACTACTCACACACCGGCGGTATCTGCCCTAAGGACTAGGCGCGCAGCTGCGGGGTCCCAGGCTCGCCAGCCAACTGCTCAAGGGAGCTTTAACATTACAAATGGGGGTGGGGTCGCACACTACTCACACACCGGCGGTATCGGCCCTAAGGACTAGGCGCGCAGGTGCGGGGTCCCAGGCTCGCCAGCCAACTGCTCAAGGGAGCTTTAACATTACAAATGGGGGTGGGGTCGCACACTACTCACACACCGGCGGTATCGGCCCTAAGGACTAGGCGCGCAGGTGCGGGGTCCCAGGCTCGTCAGCCAACTGCTCAAGGGAGCTTTAACATTACAAATGGGGGTGGGGTTGCACACTACTCACACACCGGCGGTATCGGCCCTAAGGACTAGGCGCGCAGGTGCGGGGTCCCAGGCTCGTCAGCCAACTGCTCAAGGGAGCTTTAACATTACAAATGGGGGTGGGGTCGCACACTACTCACACACCGGCGGTATCAGCCCTAAGGACTACACACCGGCGGTATCGGCCCTAAGGACTAGGCACGCAGGTGCGGGGTGTTTGGAGGGGAGACAATTGTAATACCGCAGAGTGGAGTTACAGAGTAATTTCAAGAGAGGCTAAGGCGAGTTTAGAAGCACACTAAAAATGGGGAGTCTATCTCTCATTCTTAATTATGTTGGCCGCACGGGATATCATCATTAAGGCCATTAACATGGGTCCCCAGAAGGAACACCCAGCGTTGTTCTTTCTGAAAAAGTCCTTGCTCTGACTGTAGTTGTTCAATGACAGTCCAGTGGAGGTCGTTCACACAGTGTTGAGCGTCAAGGTAGTGGGTTGCCATCTTAGTGGTGCTTTTCTTGCACCTCACATTGCTCTTGTGCTCGTTCATATGTGTTTTGACCGCTCGTGTGGTCATTCCTACATATTCAAGACCGCATGGGCAGGTGATCATGTAGACCACGTTTTTGCTGTTACAGTTAGTCAGTTTTCTTTGCTCTCATGTTGTACCGTTCCTGAATGTAAGTTGTTTGCTCTTTCTTGTGAGGTGGCAGCTGCTATAGTTCCCACACGGGAAATGTCCCTGTATCCCATGCTGAGACGGTATAGATTGTTGGTTCTCCTGAGGGCGGATATGGTCGAGTATGTCCTTCAAATTCCTACCCCGTTTATTTGCGAACATTGGGTTCTCAAATTTCAGTGTGCCACGTGTCAATATTCTCCAATGTTTATTGATGATCTTGGAGACCTCATTTGAATGTGTATTGTATGTAGTTACACAGATCGGTCTCTTCTGATCCTTGTTTGTTTGTACTTTATCCTCTAGTAGGGCATCTCTGTTATTGTTTCTTGCCCGTTTCATTGCAGAGTTTATTATCCGGTCTGGATATTGTCTTTGTTGAAGCTTTGCTTTTAGGTCATTCGCCTGTGCCTTATATTGTGCCACATCTGTGCAATTTCGCCGTAGGCGCAGAAATTGGCCGTACGGAAGATTCTCCCGTAGGTGTCTGGGATGAAAGCTATCAAACCTTAGTAGACAGTTTCTGGTGGTGGGTTTGAAGTGTCTGGTGGTCTTTAGTGTCCCACTTTCTTGGTAAATGTTCAGGTCTAGAAACACCAGTGATTCTTTTGTGACTGAGCTAGTGAATTTCAAAAAAGTGTTTTGGGTGTTTAGCCATGTCATAAAATTACTCACAGATTGTAGATCTTCTTGCCAGACGACAAAATTGTCGTCTATGTATCTCTTCCAGATAAGGATGTTGTGTCTGAAGGGGTTATCTGTATTCAGGATTTTATTGGTTTCCAAATGGTGGGCATAGAGACCAGCTAGGCTTGGAGCAAAAGTGCTGCCCATGCTGGCCCCATGGCTCTGTAGATAGATGGTGGTGTTGTACTGGAAAAAGTTTTCGTGAGCGCTATCGAAACTTTTTATGTATCTTGGGGATACTATAAAAATACGGAATTCTTGGTGATTTCTGGGTTAAGAATTCAGCCTCTTTTTTAGTCAGCCAGTCATGTGCTAAGGCCTCCTCTACCATTCCACCTATTGTGATGCGCAGAGACTCAGTTGGATCCTCTGGTAAAATAGTGTAATTACACCTGTCAGACAAGAGTCTCATGCACTCTTGATCATAGGCTGTTGTCGTTTGTACTACTATTGCTCCCCCTTTATCGGCTGGTTTGATAGTAATTTCTTTGTTATTAGCCAACTGTCGGATAGCATCTTGTTCAGTGCGACTCGTTTTATGAAAACTGTTGTTGCGTGCTGAGTCTAGTGTACTTAGCTCATTCATCACAGCCTTCTCGAATGTTAGTAATTCTATTGGTAACACTGCATCAGGGGGGGTGAAAGAGGACTTGGGTTTAAGTCCTTTATCTGTGGTAACTCTAGTGGATTCTTTGTCCTGGAAAAATGCCTGGAGTTTTAATTTACTGATAAAGACCTGCATTTCCGTATGTAGTTTAAAGGTATCTGGTTTGTTGGTAGGAGCAAAACCCAGTCCTTTATTCAGTACTGCTCTCTGGAGATCTGTTAGTGGCCATGGAGTTAGGTTTACCACTAAGTCCCCTTCCTGTTGGTTGAGGTTGATGGTTGGTTGGGGAGAGCTCCTGTCATGCTCCTTGTGCTCATTCTGGGGTCCCCCTGTTCCGTGTCTTGCCACATTACAGTGTTGCCGTTTCTGTTCCTGCTGTGTGATCCTGGGCGTACCCCTAAAAAAAGGCTGTGGGCCGTAATATCCACCTTCACATTCTGGATTCCATTGTGGGTAATTGGGTCCTGCTGCTGGACCGTATTGGAAATGTGTGAAAGGTGGGGGTCCCATATACTGTTGGTATTGCGGTGGTACCTGGTAGCCTCTCCACCCTCTCTGCCTTGGATATTGCTGCCTCTGCTATCTTTTTTTTTCACAACAAAATTTTTATTTTTTGAATGATCAGGTAAAGCATATACGCAGTTCTCCACAGTCAGGAGGGCCTGCCAAATGTCAACATTGGTAGGAGTAGCACCGAAACCCTAATCAAAGAAACAACCCCACACAACCCCCTCCCACCTCCCACGCCAACCCCATGACCCTCCTACCCACCCCTTATCCCTCCCTAACCCTGCGCACGTGATCTCAATAAACCTCCAAGAAAGTTAGTGTCCAGCCAGGTAACTCGTGGTCCCACGGGCCTATACTCCATTGTCCACATCTAGGCCATCTTCAGGGTCCACTGGAGGCACCAGGGTCAGACCCCGATACTCCGCCCAACGCTTCCAAATTTTGTAATGTTTCCGGGGGCATCCTCTGGCCTCAAACACAGGGCACTCTAGCCCCATAAAGTAGTCCATCCCTGCTTTCCACGCATTCAACGGGGGAGCACGATCCCTCTTCCATGCTTGTGCCAAGTCCCGTTTCGCCACTATAAGACCTAACAATAAAAGGTGGTGCTTGTAAGTATTCCCCCCACGCCCTCCAGTACATGTAGCAGGCCCAGTCTAGGGGTACGGGGAAGATCCCATCCCAGCACCTCCGAAAGGCAGCTCCACACACCCCTCCAGAATCTGGTCAGGCCCACACACGACCATACAGTATGCAACAGGGTACCTATCTCAGCTACGCACAGCAAGCACTCCGGGGATCCAATCAAGCCTGCCTTCCACAATCGCTCCCTCGTGTAATAGGCCCTATGCAAATATTTAAATTGGACCAGCCTGAGACGCACCGCGACAGCAGTCCCTCGCGGGGACTCCCAGGCTTCCCTCCAGTCATCCTCATCCAGGGAGCCCACATCCCCTTCCCAGGCTTCCTTCAGTGTGCATAGAGTAGAGGAACAGTGGGTGACAAGGGTTTGGTAAATGCGTGAGACCTTCTTGTCTCCAAGATCCCCCATAAAGACTTTCGCTTCCAGGGGGCTGAACTCCGGTAGCGATTCCAGGCCCACTAGGCTGGGCACAAGCGCGTGGCGTAACTGCAAATATCTGAAAAATTGGGTATTGGGCATATGGAACTCGTCCCTCAGCTCTTGAAACGATTTGAGGGCTACTCCGGACACAACGTTTCCCAGCGAAGAGATCCCTATAGAATCCCATCCGCCAAACCCTGCCAGCGCGGCCAAAGCGGGGAGCCGCCCATTACGCCACAGAGGGGTCTCCGACGTCAATCTGCCCCACCAGCCCATGCGACGCAGTGCCTGTCGCCATATCACAAAGACCACTTGCGTGGCATGAGACAGCTGCCTCCTCAGTGCGGCTGAGTACAAGAGCGTATGCAAGGTGTTAGTTCCCAACAAGGAGCGCTCCAATGCATAAGCCGGATCCTCCCTATCTCCGTACCACCAGTCATTCAACACCAACAAGTGGGAGGCCTGGTAGTATGACAGCACATCAGACGTTGCGAGGCCACCACAGTAGGTGGACAGAAAGCAGGTACGCAGTGCTACCCTGGCCGCGCCTCCCACCCACAAAAAGCGTCCCACCACCGAATTAACTTGCCGAAACCACTGGGGTGCGACCAGGTGCGGATGATTCTGCAGCTGATACAGGAGGCGCGGGAGTGCAACCATTTTAAAGATCGCAGACCTGCCATAAATGGTGAGGGGCATGCGGGACCACGTTTTAATGTCCGACTGGACCTTTTCCCACACCGGCAGAATGTTGCGCTCCCAAGAGATTGCCATAGACTCAGACAGGAACACGCCAAGATACAGCAAGCCTCCATCTGCTACCTGCAAAGTCGATGCCCAAGAGCCGGCATACGCTCCGTCTCCCAACACCCATAGGGTGGACTTACGAGGGTTAAGGTAAAGACCCGAAACCTCACCAAATATGCGCATAATCTCCAACACCCGAGGGCCTGATCTATCCAAGTCCGTGAGGAAAAAGAGGACATCGTCCGCGTAAAGTGCGATCCTGTCCGTGAGTCCCCGGTCCCACTGAAAGCCGCGCAGCTGTGCGTCAATTCGCACCCAGGAGGCCAAAGCTCTATAGCCAGCGCCAATAGGTACGGGGATAGCGGGCAACCCTGACGGGTCCCCCGATCGCTTGGGAACTTCTCGGAGACGGCCCCGGAGACTCGCACGGACGCCGTGATGTCGGTATATAGCAGCTTGAGATAGGAAATAAAGACCGGGCCCAGGTTAAGATGGGGCAGGAGCGCAAACAGGTAGGTCCAGCTTACGGAGTCAAACGCCCTGTCAATATCTGCCAGTAGTAGGGCCGCCCTCTCTCCCGTGGCCCCCATCGCGTCCACTGCCGTCTGTGCCGACGAATATTGTGTTGCGTTGCCCTGTGTGGCATAAAGCCCGCCTGATCCGGATTGACCAGATCCGCCACATAAGGTAGACTGTTCGCCAGTGCCTTAGCCAGCAGCTTAGCTTCGACGTTAAGCAAGGAGATAGGGCGGTAGGAGTCATGTCGATCCGGCGGCCTACCCGGCTTTTGAAACACCACCACTTCAGCGTGGTGCCAGTCAGCTGGCAACCTCCCCAGCTGCCGCGCCGCCTCCAGCCCAGCTCTGTAGTGGGACCCCAATTGGAGGTGGAATTTCTTATAGAACTCGCACGGGAAGCCACTCGGCCCAGGAGCTTTCCCGGGATTGAGCTGACCTAGCGCATCACCCAATTCCTCCGCTGTAAGAGGGAGGTCCAGTGCCGCTCGCGTATCATCAGAGACGGTTTTCGGGGGCAAATCAGCAATAAATTTATTGACTTCAGCAGCCGGCAGACAGTCGCGCGGCGCGTATTGTCCCGCGTAATATCGAGCAAAGCTAGCCGCCAGCTCCACTGGATCCGTTAAAGTGACCCCGGCAGCATCCGTGAGTCCCAGCAGCGTCAGTGGCTGCAGGGTACGCTGGCACAGCCTATGGAGCATAGTGCAGGACTTGTCTCCCCATTGGTAAACCCTACTTCGCGTGGCCAGCCACGCCTGCCGGGCCTCATCCATCAACACGGAAGCGTAGGACCGCTGTGCCTGCAAGAGTAGCCGCACCGCCACATCATCTCCCCCCCCTTTACACCGCCTCTCAAGAACCTCCACACGTGCCGCGGCAGCAACTATGGCTTCCTTACGTTGACGACGGGCCGTCGCACACCACGCGATGTCAATTCCCCGCAAAGTGGGCTTCATGGCCTCCCATACCACCGTCACGTCCGCGTCCGCCCCCAGGTTTTCTTGCCAATAATTGGCGATCGCCTCCCCGCAGATGATGCACATAGTCAGCCTGCTGGAGATGCCATGAAGACATCCGCCACCGAAAGGGTTGCCTCTTTCTGCACAGCTCAACATCCACAGCCACTGGGGAATGGTCAGATAGCCCCCTGGGCAAAATGTCCGCCCCACGCACTCTGCTCAAGAACGCACCGGACACAAATATATAATCCAGGCGCGAGAAGGAGCCATGCACAGCTGAGACGTAGGTATACTCACGAACTCCAGCATGCAAGTGTCGCCATACATCAATCCAACCCAACCCGTCCACCATTGCACTCAGCCGGGAGGGGGCAATCATAGTCGGAGTCTCCTGCAGTCTCCGACGGTCCATACTCACATTCATAGCATCATTCCAATCACCCCCTAGCACAGCCAGGGACTCCGGGATCTCCGTCCACACCTCAAACAGTGTAGCGATTGCTGGGTCCTGGGGGCTGGGTACAGGTCACCTTAGAAATCCCCGTCGCTGTAGTGCGCCTGGGAGAAAATGTAGGACAGGCCACACGAACTACAGGAACCAGCATGCCCAGGGAAAAGTAGGCGGAGCCACGAGACCAAGCATTCATAGGCACCTCCCTTCCTTCAGAAAGGTGCTTGTCAATCGATCCGGAAGCCGTGGGAAGGGCGGATGGTGTTCCCCGCCGGATTTCAGCTAGAAGCTCGAAGACTGCAGAGGAGCTGAAGCCGTTTCATCCTGCTACCTGCTATCTGCATACTGATAAGTACTTTTGCCAAACGGAGGCGGGCCCGCCTCCGTTTCAAACCCTGTGTTCGCATGGTACCATAGCTAGCTAGGGAATCGTTTGGTACCTTGCGCTTGCTTGTATTTGGACCCTGGTTGCCCCCTGATGATTCCGAGAGGGGAACTCGTCTGCTATTAAGACGGAGTTTTGCCTCCTTTCAGTCCGCTACTCCCCAGAGAGGCATTCTGGGAGACGTAGTGCTTGAGACGTTCCGAGTGGGAAGCATTGAATGAGAGACAGAGACTCTTTCTTTATTTTGTGTTGAGCACCCTTATACTTCCCTGGAGTTCAGGCTGTGTTCGGCTTGTGCATTAACAGCCATCACATTCTATGTACTTTGTCCGCTACAGGCCTGGGTCTGGAACCTCGTAGCCAAGGAACAGTCTACCATCCTCCGGACGCGTTTATACCTGAGGAGTCAGTGGGCTCTCTGTCCCGCAGGATTCCGTTGTTTGTACTATCTCAAAGGCCTGGGTGGTGTGTGAGTCTGGTAAGCTTCAGAAACCAAGGGGGGGTTAGCGGTGTTCTCAGACTCAGAGGCAGTGGTGGTAACGTTGTTCCTTTGTTCTTCCTGGACAGGTGGAGCGCCCTTGTCTATCCCCTGCTGCCATTAGACCAGACCCAGAGGGATCCTCAAGATTCACCATTACCTGTTTTTTATTTTATCCACTTACCCTTTCCCTGCTGGGTATGTGTTCACACAGTGAGTGATCCTTCACTGTGGAATCCGTAGCTGGTAGGGCTGGGGGACTTAGCATCCGACGTCGTTTCTGCCGGACATCCTGAGCAAAGGTTAGTGGCGAATATATGCTTGCGCTGCTGCCACTCCCCGACAGATTGACAAGCCCAAGTTTATAAGCCGGCCCAAACGATGAATATAGAAACAGTGTTGGCTTCCGTGGTGGAAGGCTTGGCTGCCCTGCAGCAAGAAGTAGCGACATCTAGAGCAGAAAACCAGACCCTGCATAAAGAAGTAGGCACACTACGGAGAGAGGTTGCAGGTCTATCCCGGAAAGGGACAGGGGGGAGTCCTTATCTGAAACCTGCTACCTTACCTCCTCCTGGCACCAAGACACCTACACCTCTGGGAGCAGAAGGGGGTGGGTTTTTTGTTCCTCCTCAAGCAGCCCCTACCACGGCACCCACGACGGATCCAGTGCATACTGTTCACGTCGTGCAGACAGTGGGTGTTCCTTTGGCCCCGCCTGAACGCTTTTACGGGGACCCCCGAAAATTCGAGACATTCCTGAATCAGTGTAGGTTGCATTTCCTATGTAAACCTGGGGTTTTTCAGGACGACCCCGCTAAAACCGCATTTATGATGTCCTATATGGGTGGTAACGCTGCTAGTTGGACCATCCCCTTGTTGGAGAGAAACGACCCAGTGTTGCACAATTTTCCTGCTTTTTGTGTGGAACTACGAAAGCTTTTTGACCGGAAATCCCATATGCTGACCCTGGATAGGGAACTGCTCACCATCCGGCAAGGTTCTCAGGACTTGTTATCATACATAACCTTGTTCAATAGGCTGGTGGTCGAAACTGATTGGCCCCCTACTAAACGCATATCACTGTTCTACCAAGGCCTCCGAGGGGAACTAAAAGATGTCCTAGCACAAGTGGTACAGCTTCCTGATACATGTGAAGAATTCATTGATCTCACAGTTCAGTTGGACCATCGGCTCTTGGAGAGGAGAGGGGACAAAACCAAAGGGGATATTCGTCCATTCTACCCTCGCTTTAAAGGCCCTACGGAAGAACGTGCCAAAACGCCTGAAGGCCCTGAACCCATGCAGTTAGGCGGAATACGTGGTCCCTTGACACAGGAGGAGAAGGACAAAAGACGCCGTCTAAAACAATGTTTGTACTGTGGGAAAGGCGGTCACTTTATCAAAGAATGCCGAGCCAGAAATGCAGTACCAGAAAGAGCCCTCGTTCCAAGGGTACAAGCCCTCCTACAGTCCGATAAACCGACGGAAAACTGAAGAACCCAAATCAGGAGGAGGTCTCTGCCTTGGGTTGTTTGCCACTAATGATCTCCCCTTCTCTTGCTAACACATTGCATCCTGCTGTGGCGCACATGAATCTTCAGGTCACCCTATGGGTCACACCTCAGAAAGCTATGACCATAGACGCTTTGGTGGATTCCGGAGCCACCGGGAACTATATCGATCAGGAATTCGCTATGAGGATCGGTATTGCCTGTGAGAAAAAGGAAAAACCTGAATTGGTGAAAGCCGTTGATGGAACCGTTTTGTCATCTGGTCCAGTGGCTTACCACACCCGTCCTATGCTGATGCAAACAGGCCTTGATCATCAGGAACAAATCCAGTTTGACCTAATCGACGCCCCCCACTTTCGTCTCATATTGGGGATGCCCTGGCTAACTCTTCATGATCCAAAGGTCAGTTGGGCTGCACGCACCATCACGCTGTCCTCCGAGTATTGTCAGGAACATTGTAAACACGATTCCTCTGACACCTGCATACCTGAAACATCACCGTCTGCATGTTTGGCTGCTGCATGCTCACAGATCCGTTATTGTTGCGCTACCGTACTACCCGTGGACTATCAGGCATTTCTTCCTGTGTTCGATAAACAACAGGCTACACATTTGCCCCCACACCGGGTGTACGACTGCCGGATTGACCTTATACCTGGAGCCGACATTCCATGCAGTTGGGTCTATGCCATGACTGAAAAAGAAACACAGTATCTAAAGGCGTATATAGAGGAGAACCTAGCGTCAGGATTCATCAGACACTCGACTTCCCCTGCCTCATCTCCCATGTTCTTCATTCCAAAGAAGGACTGCGCGGAATTAAGGCCCTGCATCGACTATAGAGCCATTAATCGGGTGACCATCAAAAACCGATACCCTCTCCCCCTGATACCAGTGCTCATGGACCAGCTAAAGGGGGCCAGATTCTTCACAAAACTCGATCTCCGTGGGGCCTATCATCTGGTGCGCGTCAAGAAAGGGGATGAGTGGAAAACAGCGTTTCGCACAAAGTTCGGTTTATTCGAATACAGGGTAATGCCCTTTGGGTTATGCAACGCCCCCGCTGCGTTTCAATTCTTTATGGATGAAGTCTTGCGCGGGTGTCTGGAGACCTATTGCATCGTCTACATTGACGATATTTTGGTGTACTCGTCTACCCTCTCTGAACACGTCATGCATGTGAAATCTGTGCTAGGCAGATTACAACAGAACTCATTGTATGCAAAACTGGAGAAATGTTTGTTCCATGTGCAGGAGGTGTCATTCCTTGGATATGTGATCAACGCACAAGGTTTTTAAATGGATTCGAGCAAAGTGGACGCAATCATCAATTGGAGTACCCCGAAGACCGTTAAGGCTGTGCAGGGCTTTCTCGGTTTTGCGAATTACTACAGAAGATTTATAAAGGATTTCTCCAAAATCATACACCCAATCTCCAGTCTGTTGAGGAAGAATACTCCGTTTGTCTGGAGTGAGGACGCGGCTGCGTCCTTTCAGTATCTGAAAAAGCAGTTCACCCAGGCTCCCATCCTGCGTCATCCTGATCCGCAACGACCATATATCTTGGAGACTGACGCTTCTCAATATGCAGTCGGAGGCGTGCTATCCCAACGACATCCAGCCACCGGTCAAATACACCCAGTTGCCTTCTTCTCCAAGAAGCTCTCGCCCTGCGAGGTAAATTACACCATCACAGATAAGGAACTACTCGCCATCAAACGGGCATGTGAGGAATGGCGTCACTATCTCCTTGGAGCGATGCATACTGTGGAAATATATACGGATCACAGGAATCTGCTATTCCTGAAAACCGCGAAGGCCCTTACTCCAAGACAGCTAAGGTGGTCCCTGTTCTTTTCGGACTATGATTTTACCATCAAGTACAAACCCGGACCCCAAAACGGTAAGGCGGATGCACTATCGCGGTTAGTTGAAGGAGAACCGGAAGGGGCAGATGAAGCTGAAACGCCTTTGATTCTCAAGGAAGCAGAAAAGAACGCAGGAGCTGTAGCCCTTCTGTCAGCCAACGACTTCCTAGAGGATGTTAAGATTGCCCTGGCGGGGATGAATCTACAGGACTGGATACAGGAAGACCCAGAACATCGCCTAGAAAAGGATGACCTCGCCTATCACGGTACCTCCTTGTTTGTTCCTACAGAAGCCCTGCGGCAGCAAGTGTTGGCATGGTCCCACGATTCCGTATTGGGTGGCCATATGGGAATGTACAAAACCATAGCCAATGTAGAACGTTCCTTCTGGTGGCCCCAGTTAAGAGAGGACGTCCGGTCCTACGTAAGGAATTGTGCTGTCTGTGCACAAGGAAAGGCAGTACATACTCGACCCGTGGGTCTGCTTCGACCATTACCCATACCTCCCCAACCCTGGCATACTCTCTCCATGGACTTTATAGTTGAGATGCCCCCCTGTGAGGGAATGACAGTGATCCTGGTTGTCATCGATCATCTGACAAAGATGGGCCATTTTATACCATTGCCGGAAGTACCCACGTCTACAGAACTAGCGAAGGTGTTTCTCCAACATGTTGTAAGGGCCCACGGACTCCCCAGAGTGCTGATAACGGACAGGGGCACTCAGTTCACGTCTCGGTTCTGGAAGGCGCTGTGCACCACCTTGGACATCGATGCCCGTCTTTCGTCCAGTTACCACCCTCAGACGGATGGCAAAACGGAACGTCTGAACCAGACGTTGGAACAGTACCTTCGTTGCTTCTCTCTGCAGAATGAGATGGACTGGACTGTACTCCTATGGATGGCAGAATTTGCATACAATAATGCTGTGCACACAACACTGGGTTGTTCTCCCTTTTTTTGTCTCCATGGGTTTCACCCGAATGTCCTACCCTTTGAGTGGCCTGTTCGCTCCCCAGTCCCTAGCATTCACGAACACCATGCACATCTCAGGGCTGTGTTGATAGATGCAAGACGTAGTCTGGCCGATGCTCAGTCCGCGCAGAAACGCTTCGCTGACAGGAAGAGGGCGGTTGAGCCGAGCTATGGGGTGGGAGACAAAGTGTGGCTCTCCACTAGGAATCTCCGCGTCAAAGGGAATTCCAAACTGAAGCCCAAATATGTGGGTCCCTACGTCATAACGGAGGTGATCAACCCTGTTGCGGTCAGGCTCCAGCTCCCGGAGGGTTGGAAGATCCACCCTGTGTTCCATGTTTCCCTCCTCGTCCCTTGCCCTCTCAGTACGAGACTCCCGGAGAGACCCCTTCCCATTGAGGTGGACGGGCAGGAAGAGTATGAGGTGCGCGCCATTCTTGACTCCAGGATGGTGAGGGGCGGAATCCAGTATCTGGTGGAGTGGAAGGGGTATGGCCCTGAAGATCGGTCTTGGGAACCCGTGGGTAATCTGCATTGTCCCGAGTTGGTTGAGCGTTTCCATGCCCTGCATCCAGGTAGGCCGGGTCGACCGCCGAGTCGGCAGTCCTCGAGAGGGGGTTCTGTAGCGATTGCTGGGTCCTGGGGGCTGGGTACAGGTCACCTTAGAAATCCCCGTCGCTGTAGTGCGCCTGGGAGAAAATGTAGGACAGGCCACACGAACTACAGGAACCAGCATGCCCAGGGAAAAGTAGGCGGAGCCACGAGACCAAGCATTCATAGGCACCTCCCTTCCTTCAGAAAGGTGCTTGTCAATCGATCCGGAAGCCGTGGGAAGGGCGGATGGTGTTCCCCGCCGGATTTCAGCTAGAAGCTTGAAGACTGCAGAGGAGCTGAAGCCGTTTCATCCTGCTACCTGCTATCTGCATACTGATAAGTACTTTTGCCAAACGGAGGCGGGCCCGCCTCCGTTTCAAACCCTGTGTTCGCATGGTACCATAGCTAGCTAGGGAATCGTTTGGTACCTTGCGCTTGCTTGTATTTGGACCCTGGTTGCCCCCTGATGATTCCGAGAGGGGAACTCGTCTGCTATTAAGACGGAGTTTTGCCTCCTTTCAGTCCGCTACTCCCCAGAGAGGCATTCTGGGAGACGTAGTGCTTGAGACGTTCCGAGTGGGAAGCATTGAACGAGAGACAGAGACTCTTTCTTTATTTTGTGTTGAGCACCCTTATACTTCCCTGGAGTTCAGGCTGTGTTCGGCTTGTGCATTAACAGCCATCACAGTCTATGTACTTTGTCCGCTACAGGCCTGGGTCTGGAACCTCGTAGCCAAGGAACAGTCTACCATCCTCCGGACGCGTTTATACCTGAGGAGTAAGTGGGCTCTCTGTCCCGCAGGATTCCGTTGTTTGTACTATCTCAAAGGCCTGGGTGGTGTGTGAGTCTGGTAAGCTTCAGAAACCAAGGGGGGGTTAGCGGTGTTCTCAGACTCAGAGGCAGTGGTGGTAACGTTGTTCCTTTGTTCTTCCTGGACAGGTGGAGCGCCCTTGTCTATCCCCTGCCGCCATTAGACCAGACCCAGAGGGATCCTCAAGATTCACCATTACCTGTTTTTTATTTTATCCACTTACCCTTTCCCTGCTGGGTATGTGTTCACACAGTGAGTGATCCTTCACTGTGGAATCCGTAGCTGGTAGGGCTGGGGGACTTAGCATCCGACGTCGTTTCTGCCGGACATCCTGAGCAAAGGTTAGTGGCGAATATATGCTTGCGCTGCTGCCAATCCCCGACAAACAGCCTCTGAGCCAGGGACCTCTGCAATGGGGGAGGCGCATATATACTCCCAAACACAACAGATTCTGAGCCCACCATCCCCTTCACAAAGACGAACCGACCTTGCGGGTCAAGCCACTGCCTCTCATGCACATAAGCCAACCTGCGGTGGACCAATATGGCGACTCCCCTAGAGCCCCTGGTAAACCCAGCGTGATAGACCTGGTGGTAGCCAAAGCGTTGTAGGCTAAGCACTTTCATCCCAATCATATGAGTCTCCTGTAGCAATAGGACGTCTGCAGCTTCCCTCTTGCCCCAACGTAGAATCGCCCCCGCTTGATTTTATCCAGCATCCCTCTGACATTCCAACTCAATATATGCATGGACGCCCTAGGGGGTCCCGAAGGTGATGCATCAGCCATAATCCCAGGGAACATCAAACCAGAGCAACCAGTAACAGGCCCGGGCAGAGCACACAATCAGAAATGAAGCAGTAGAAATCACGTGCAACCCCCACCAACCCCCCCAATCCCCTCACCCATCCTCCCCAGAACACCCCCCTCAACCCCACATCCCCCTCCGCCCACCCCCTCCCTATACCTAATAGAACTCTGAAGTACCTGTCGCGGCATGGGTAACATCGGGCCCAAAACAGAGCGCCCAAGGCCAACCATACCAATGGATCCCAACTACCCACTCAACTAGGAAGAAACCCCCCCTCCAACTCCCTCCCACGTAGGAGACAAGATGCCCCTGCATATAGGCTCCCCGAACCCCACCCCGCAGCCCCAAACAATCATGGAGAGGCCATGCAAACAGTCATCATGTACTCAGTCTTCGGCTGTTCGATCAGCGGAGGGCAGCCCTCCGAGCACCCCCGGCAGGGGCTCAAGACGCCAGCAGATAATCTCACTCCTCAGCGTCCGTCAATGTTCCTTTCCGGAGTGGTCAGAGTCGGCAGTCGTCCCATCCCGTGCTTCACTGCGAGAGGAGGAGCGTTTCCGCGACCTAGATCTCCTGTGCCGCTTGCTCCGGACAGCGTGGTCGCCTCGCTCCTGCGACGAGCCCCTCGACGAACCCGGGTTCAAGCCCGGCTGGGCGTGTGGCCGGACCCTCACCGTCTCGTCGGTCCATCTGAAGACCTCCTCTGGGGTATCAAAGAAGAGGGTCCATGACTGAAACACCACCCGCAGGCGGGCCGGATAGAGTAAGGAACACTGGAGCTTCAGGCCTCTCAGTTTTGCCTTGGCCTCAATGAAGGAGTGGCGCTGCTGTTGTACCATTTTTGTATAGTCCGGAAAGATCATGATCTTCTGGTTCTCGAACGTGAGCTGATCCTTAGCCCTCGCCTCCCGTAGGATGGTGTCCTTATCATGAAAGTTCAGGATCCTAGCAATCACTGGCCGGGGCCGCTCCCCAGCAGGCGGCTTCTGTGTTAGAGCCCTGTGTGCCCGTTCTATCACAAAGCACCGCGACAAAACATCCGGGGGGAGCCAGCTCTCCAGCCACTGGGTTAAGAAGTGTTTCATGTTCCCTTTCTCGCAACCCTCCGGAAAGCCCACAAAGCGAAGGTTATTCCTGCGCGCCTGCCCTTCGGCGTCCTCCACCCGGAGCGCCAGGCCTCTTTGAATGTTCTCCATCGCTGCCACTTTTTGCTTTAGGGTTCCCACGTCGTCCTCCACGCACGAGATTCTGGACTCGGCCTCCGTGATGCGAGTCACCGCATTGCGAAGATCTTGACGAAGCAGAGTCACATCAGCCCCCACCGCTCCTATCTTGGCGTCCAGCATATCCCTGGATTGGGTGATCGCCGTCATAAGCGCCGCGTTGTCCGGCCCCGCGCCCTGGCCACCGCCAGACGCTCCCGGCCCTCCACTCGGCCCGGTGAATTTGTCAATGGGCCCCTGTTTGGCGGACCCACTGCCCCCTCCACCTCTGGTCATGTCGGGGATGTATGGGGGGCAGCTCCCAACAGTCTAGGCGCGAAATGTCTCAGGGAGGGCCTACTGCGCCACCAGGATCAACTAGGGCCACTCCACCCTATGGGCTCCACTTCCCCAAGGCCCACGAGTCCAACACGCAGTTGTCTACTAACGATCAGGGACGCCTCTGGTCTCCAGGCAAGCCCGGCCGTATGGTGGGGGGTATAATGCGGCTCCAGTCCAGCTATGCCTCCCCGTCCGTGTGGCACAAGTCCAGGCCCCTCAGCTGCCAGCGGATCGTTGGCTCCCCCACACCACCGCCCAGAGTCTCAGGACGGTCGACTGGCACACCAGCAGCTCCACCGCCACTCGGCAGCACACACGGGGGCCCCGGGGACACTCACTGTTTACTTCACGCCACTGCCGCCACTGCTCACGGGCACACTCGAATCAGGGAGTCCACTGGCCAAGAATCCCGGCGAGCACCAGCACAACAGCAGCTCCACCGCCACTCAGCCGCCTACATGGGGGCCCCGGGGACACTCACTGTGCACGTCCTGCCTCCGCCGCCACTGCTCACGGGCACACCCCAGACCAAGGAGCACCAAGCCGTGCAGGCCGGGTAGGATCTCGCCCCGGTGGGCCACAGCGCCGCAGGCCACCTCCGCTCACCACTATATGCTGCCGGGGACCTCCAAACTCGATGCCCCGGTCTCCGGATCGCGATGTAGGCCGCAGTCCGCCTCTAGAGCCTCCTTAGCGCCAGCAGCCACACCTGTGCTTGAGGGCCCGGCCAAGTCCCCACTCTCCTCTCCGCTTCCGATCAAAGCCCCAAAGCAGGGGCCCAACAGCCGTAGCGGCCGGCCAGCACCGGATGTCCCCGACCGGGGGCCGCCAAAATCGAAGCCCCGGCTGCTCACGCCGGGACTAGGCCTCTGGCCGCCAGCTCCGCCGCCGGGGGTCCGGGAGCGCAAATCGCCGCACCGGAAGGCGCCGCCCGCCACCACAGCAGCGATTGTGGGCTACAGTGCGGGTCTGGGGGCCAGGATAAGTCGTCAGATCAGGATCGGGCTGGTGAGAGCTCTAGCAAGCTGCGTCCACCATCTTCGCCCGTGAAGCCACGCCCCCGCCTCTGCTATCTTTGACCACCTCTCGGGTGTTTGTATCTTTGATTTCCACTAGATTTGGAACCAGACGAACCACTATCAGAGCCCTCGCTGTCTATGTCACTCGTGTTATTTTTAGAGAGGTAGCCGTCTTTTGTACATGGGTAGGCTCCCTCTGCTGTGAAGCGATCCTTGTCTTTTTTTAGTTTGTTGAATTTTCGACCCTTATGAGATAATTGATATCAATCAAACAGCGCACGGCGAGTATAAAAACCACGCGCTAAACACACCACCGGCATTCCCAGCGGAGCCGCGTGAAGGGGCACATGGATATCTTCTCCTATTGAGATCGTGAGTATGTTACATACCAGAGCAAGAACTCCTGACAAAATGTAAGTAGCCGAATATGCTCACTCCATGCATTACTCTTAGGTAGCAGACTGGCACGCCAACCCCCAACGTTAGAAGGCTCATGAGGCCCACAACACTGATGAGACAAGTATGCTTTCTAATCTACTTTTGATTATACTACCCATAGAACACCAGTTCCAGAGTCACAATGGACAAAATAGAGCGTGTGTTTTTTGTTAAATATGTGTCTGTCATGTCTTCGTCTTTTTTATTACAGGGTTCACTATCACTCATAGAATGACAACAATTGTCTAGTGAGCACAACCCACACTATACCTTTTTTCTCAGGTGACTTCACCAGGTGAGATACGAGGCGCAAAGGGCAATATTTATGTTCTTTTCCTTTTTTCCTCAGGGAATGCAAATAGCAGTTTACTTTGGACTTTCCACTGTAGGTACATTGTAGCCTACATTTCATTTTCACTTTTCTGTAAATATCAACCACATTTTTACATAGTGAAACGTGAGTAAGGTGGGGATTTGTGCACCTCGTCCTGAAGAAGGAGTTGATCTCCGAAACATGTTGACGCACACAAGAGGTGATGTACATAACGTTACATAGACACCTTGCACTTCACTTTTTTCACAGTACCAGCCCGAGGGCCTATTAACGATTTTTTTGTCCACCCCACGAGCCAGGTACTTTTTAACTTACCACTCACTCATAACCCCACCACTCACTCACATCAAACCCTCACACGCACCACGCATAGTCATTGAAATAAGTGCTCCCGCGTAGTTGTAGGTCGTAGCACGCCGCATCCCGTAGAGGGGTGCGAAGACCCCAATGATGAAGCATGACACCAAGGGTCCTTTTGGTGTGTGAGGGGTATTTTAAAAAACACTAAGTGCTCCCCCCATTGTAGGGAACACTTTCAGAACTATTGGTGGATTCTTTTTGTTTACACAAGCTTAATCAGGGAGAACGAATCCACTTGTTTAGACTCTCTTTCCCCTTTTTGTTATTTCTACACACTTTTGAAGCCTTGGTGACGTCATGAGTGGTCAGGAGGGTAAGGGTGAGCAACTGTGTGGTAGTTTTCATTTTTTCGAGTCTAGTGATCTGTGCTGCACTACAGGAGTTGTGATTAAGCAGTCTAGCAGAGTCGGGGTACCACGCGGGTGGATGGCGTCCCCCACTTATTTTACCGGGTGGACGCCATCCCCCCTGCCCAAAAGCTGTTAAGAAGAAACTCACACACACAGCCCTTCAATGCAATTTAATACATTCACATATCCCAAGAGACCGCTGGAATTTCTGGCACCCGCAATGTACGTGTTTAGTGGGCGCGTGAAGTCGCGCAGCTGATGAATGAAATGTGCATGTTTCCAAAAACATCTGCAGCGCAGCACTAAATATGAATAAGGTTAAAAATTGACGAAGTTAACATGCGTACTGTTTGAATGCAAGTGAGGTTGGGATAATATTTAGATGCGTCATTTGTTTGTTTTATCTTTAAAGATTAACTCGCTTTTGGTTATTTGCTCTTTTTGAAATACATTTTTAAATCTTTACCTAAAAGTAATCCGTAAGAGACACGTGTAATACATTATAGCTTAAGTGTTAATAAATCAGTTTATACCATATAAACTGATTTATTAACAATGACGCTACATTCCACAGTGGGTTAACGACGTGGCCCCCAAGTGAAGCGGGACTGCCTGTAATGAGAGGGGACTGACTTTCGTGACGTCACCTCCTGTCGTGACGTCACTTACGGTGACACCACCTAGCTTGGAGCGTCCCGCCACTTCTTTTTTTAGGACTTGTGCCCTGATGAAAGTGGAAGGCTTGAAGCAATGAAGGTGTGTCATGTACACAGCAATGACCAGTGGACAGACCTTCTGATGTGCAGTCAAGTCATCAAGAAGTCCTAAAGAAATACCACTTCAGGTACTCTGGCTACTTTGACTGGAATACCCTTTTTAGGTCTCGCGCCTAGCATTACACTGCGCAGCAATGTTTGGGCAGCGAGAGTCCTTTTGTCTGGGTTTCAGAAATGGACCCTGGAAATGAACACGCTTGTGCGTGTGTTTTTCCTATGGTCTTTTCTGATTGGGCTTGGAGTGCGTGTTGTTTTGTAACAGAACATGCAATAGGCCATAGGCGGTCGCATTGCTCCGCCCATGGCCTATTGGTGTCTGTTACGTGCACCAAAGCCCATATGTCTTCAATTATCGTGCCCAGACACGGGCGCGATAATTGAAGACATATGACTCGCAGTGGTGCGTGCACCACTCGCGGACGTTTTTTTTTTTACATTTAGCGATCGCTTTCGCGATCACTTTCACCACCGCTCATCTGCAATGCACTTGATTGTTGTGCAGTGCATGTTAGATAAACCTCATGAGAACTACACAAACACAGTTTGAGAGTGTATAACTTGACTAGAAATGTTTTTTGCTGTGTCCTCTATGTTATGTTCTTTTATTTTACAAAGCGCAGCTGTTACCCAAATGAGTGCCCTGCGCTGAAAAATGTAATCTGATCGAACATGAGAGTAAACTAACACATTCCCGCTCACAGATTTACCTACAGAGAGACTCACGCAAACACAGCCAGACACAAATACCCACAAACCCACACAAAAACAGACGCACAAACACACAGAGCACAATCACAAAGTCGCACTCCTAAGCACACATACATGCAGACACAATCAGAAACACAAACACACATATTCAAAATAATACGAGCCAGGAAGGGGCCAGAGACAGCACAAAACATGATTTAGTAGATTTTTGCCTGCATTTTTGGCTGGCTTGAGCAGAAAATGTCTGCTGAGAGACAGCATTTCCGCAAAAAGACATTTTCTTCTCGAACCTGTATCCTGACGGTTGCAGGCGTAAGTTTTGTGTGTAAACTATACACTTGCTGAGAAATGTATTTTATGTAAGATGTGTGATTACACAAGAATTAAGCATATTTTGCAATAAGGTTTGCAAATTGTATTTTGGCGGATGTTTCACGTGAGTCTTACCTGTCTGAATACACCTGACTATTTATTTTCCTCAGCCTGGTGGGAGGTTTGCGCAGCCTGCTTTCCCGGAGTTTAATCAGAGCCATCTCGAGTGAAATGTTGGGCCCTACAGGCGCATTCCTGCACGTGCCAAGGACCCTCACAGAGTTGTGCATCGCGGGTCATCTGCTCGGCTTTTCACATTCCTACGTACGCTGGCTTGCCGTCTCCAAAACAGTGCCGCCTGGGGCGGTTCGCCCCCCTCCCCCCCCACACCCCACTAGCTACACCGAGAGACAGAATACACAAGTGAGTGCGTAATAATTACCCCTATGTTGATGCCCCAGAGGTGGTGTCTGTCTGTGGTGCAGCACCCAGGGTGAGTGTTCTCTCAAGTGGGGCACGGGCTCATTTTGTGGGAGGGGGGTGCGGGCCGCTGGAGATAGGGGTGACAGTTGGCAATGGAATCCAGAGCCCCTGGCCAGGCGGGGGCCATCAGACAGGATCGTCCGTCCCTGCCCGAGAGATTAGTGCGTCTCCCTCACCGCATTCCCCTCAGTCCTGGCAGCTCGCACAGACCCCCACCCATGAATCATGGGCTTGTCACCCTGCACCAGGGCGGAGACACAGAGACACCGCTGTATCATGTTTATTGCACTTTAAGTGATGGGTGGACTGGTCACTCCGGGGTGGCGGTGGTGGTGGGGGGGCTGGGATTCAGCTAGCGCCATACATAGAAACTCACAAATAAATCAACAAAACAAAGAACAACCTCCCCCATGGCCCCCACAGCCACGAGCTAGTTATGGTATCCCATTAATATATATTCTATTATATGAGGGCGTAGGAGGGGGGGTGCCTCAATAGAAGCGAAAGTAAAGGGGTGCACATAGCAACTAAATGGCCAGAAAATTATTTAGAGGGAATATATGCAGACCTAGAAATAATGCCCTGATGGTCGTCCCATTTGAGCATGACTTGGCGAGGGGAAATCGGGCTTGTCTCAACTTTCTCTAATAATAAGAGACCACCTTTGTCCCTGTCTCTCGGCGATTCGTGGCCGAAGAGATTTAACTTCTTGAGAGAGAGGGAGTTGATGCGGCCTATCCACAAAAATCCAATGACCAAAGCGTAAAACCAATAGACGTCACCCACCACAACGCAAAGAAAAGCCACAAGTCAGCACAATACATATACTATATGACAAGTTAACCAAGCGCGGGGTACAAGAAATGGCACAGATGTGAATATGTGTACTGGGACATTCTAGTTATGGACTTGCCCAAAGATAAGTTACTAGACAACCAGTTCTGGCAAAATATCAAATTAAATTTTACATCTCTGGCGCATTTTTACAATCCTCTTTTCAAAGTGTGCCTAAGGCTTCAATGTATCATATTTTTAAATAATAATGGTATGTTTTGTCGATTGTGCTTCACACCGCACTTCTACAGTTTCTCAGCGCTATAAATAACAAGAGTTAATTTAGGCCAATGTAGTTGTGCTCAATTCAACGGCTTTGAGGGGATGAGAGGCTGGTTAGGAGTTGCCGCATGTTTCAGCGGCGAGCGTTTAACTCCACGAGCCCTCCTGTGGTTTACAGGTTGTAGCAGTCGTGTACTCTGGTGATAGATTTGTGCCTCTTGTTAATATTGAGTGTGCTTTATTGCCTTGTAAACTCAAGTGGAGTACTTTTTAATGATTTAAGGGTTCGTAACCTTTGTGATTTTTTTATGATTACACATTCCTGAGCAACAGATAAAACAGTGTGTGATGGATCATTCTTGGCCCGGCCTACAAAGGGATGAAGCGTGGTTAGGAGATAGCTTGCGGCATCGCACGCAATACACACATACTCACGCACACACCTACACACATACAAATGCACACATGTGCGCACACACACACCCACACACATACACCCAAGCATGAACACACACTCATGCACACACATGCGCACACGTGTATGCACATACTCATACACACACCTACACACTCGCACGTGCACATGCACACACACACACACACACAAATGCATACACACGCGCAAGTGCATGCACATGCATGCACACACACAAATGCGGACGCGGACTGCAGAGGAGACTCGTTTATGTGGCGTGAAATCTCTCCTCGTGGAGCGACTCTTGGGACCCCAGAGCCGGGGACCTGGATGAAACGGGGCACATTTCTGCATCTTAAATATAGAGTTTTATTAACCCCACTCCGATTTATACAAGCTAAGTGACAGAACACGGGACAGAGGGGGCACGGGTGCTGGCAACTCTGGGGAAGAAGGGGTGGGGATGTTTAACAGGTGGCGGAAGGGGTGGGCGGTAGACCAAACTAGTGCCTTGGTTGGTTTAATGCCCATCTATCCACAGACTGGAAGCTGCTGGCACATTCCCGATACGTAGGTTATGTCAAAGAGGGAGATGAAAGTGCTTATCTCCCGTTGTCTGCAGTCCACTCAATGACATATGAGGAACAAGCATTTGCAATGTAATAGCTTAAGCTATTGGCATTGTAAATAACAATGCATTTTATTTATGTTTTAACCACTTGCGTGCGGACGGAATTCCGCTCGTACGCTGAGATATGCGAAAGCGCATGTTACGTGACGAGCTGGGCTCGTCATCAGCGCAGCAGGAGGCTACCTCATGACGAGCCCAGCTCGTCATCAGCGTCAAAGGGGTTAAAAATCAACAAGTAAATAAAAGGCATTGTCATTTACAATGCCAATAGCTCAAACTCTAGTTCCTCTTAATTCTGGTACTTGGAGTACTGTAGCTGGATGAGCCTTTTTGCTCTGAATTCTTCCAGCAGGGCTGTTGTATCAGATCTCCTGGTCCCTAACCAGCTCTCCTAGTTCAGATCTCTTGTCCCATATTCAGGAGAGTGAGTTGCATGAGTGCAGGGTGAGAGGTAAGAGTGAATGGTAAGATTTGTGAAAGATGGGTGAGCAGAGTGTCTGTGTTACTGAGGGTAAGTGGTGTGCCTGTATGACCTCATATTAGAGGAGTGAGAGCTGAATGAGTGTTGTGAGCGATTTGGTCATTTGAGCATGAGTTCAGGGTGAGCTGTGTGTCCCTGTGGGTTCCAGTAAACCATTTTGTCTGTGTGATTGCAGGGTGAGAGTGTGCCTGAAGGGTGAGAGGAGTAAGTGCAGAATGAGTGTTTTGAGTGCAGACAGAGTGGTGTGCCCATGTGAGTGTCAAGCGATTGTGCCTGTGTGAGTGCAGACTGAGCAGTGAGAATGCAGGGCAAGCTGTGTGAGTGGCGGTGAGGGGATTGCCCATGTTAGTGCAGGGAGAACAGTGTGCCTATGTGAGTCCAGAGTGAAAGTAGTGAGTGCAGGATGAGTGCTGTCAATGCTGGGTGAGCTATGCTAGCAGATGCTTGTGCCCATGTAAGTGCAGGGTGAGAGTGAAGGGTCAGCTGTACGAGTTAACAGTGAGTTGAGTGCCACTGTGAATTCAGGGTGAACAGTGTGCCTGTATGAAGAAACATATGAATGCAGACTGAGAGTGAAGGGTGCGCTATGTGAGTGAGGGGTGAGTTGTTTGATTGTAGCGTTTATATCCCCACTCTGCTTAACTCACTATCACTAAGTCATTGTTGGCTGACGTCAATCGGGATTTAGGGTGGAGCAAATAAATTATCAGCTGATCCTGCAACAAACGTTCAATCTCTTGGACATGTCTAAAGTTACTTTTCTCGAAATAGATTCTCCCACTGTGGCAGCACATGCCATTCACAAATGAAAGGTGTAGGCAGAGTTGGGAAAGCAGGGAGCATGGAAAACTTTAAAAAACACAACACAAGCCTCATTAACCAGTAAATGGTCTTTTGAAGAGCTGTGAAATACTTGGATAAGGCGGAGACTTTGTTGCCAGCCGAGCCCACAGCAGTGCATTATCTCACTAACTGTGTGTGTCGGTAAACAGTCAAAATATCGACTACAAAATATCGAATGGACATAATATCGAGTTTAAAATATAGAATGGACAAAATATCGAATAGACAGAATATAGACATCAAAAATATTGTTTTTAAGGTAAGTAATGTAATATCGAATGTTAAAAATATCGAAAGTTAAAATATCGAAGTATATAATATAGATTATTAAAAATATCGAACTTTTAATAATATCGAATTTTTTATAGTGTTTTTTATGTTATTATATGTGTGAAAAGTGTGTATTTATGTTATAATTTATTTTAATTAATGAATTTTGTTTTTTTAACTTTTTTTGTAATTTAATTCTGTAGCGGGTTGTGGGTTTATAGGGGAATAGGGTGGGAAGTAATTTAATTATAATTAATTAAATATGTAAATTTATTTATTTGTATTCATTTTTAATTAATTGTTAATTAATTTAGATTTGGTAATTAATTACATTTTAATTGGCAAATAATTTTAATTAATTGCTAATTATGTTAATTTTACTAATTTATTTTCTGTAGCGGGTTGTGGGTTTGTAGGGGAATTGGGTGGGAAGTCATTTAATTATAATTAATTAAATATGTAAATGTATTTATTGGTATTCATTTTTAATTAATTGTTAATTTATATTTGATCATTAATTAAATTTTAATAGGCAATTAATTTTAATTAATTGATTAATTGCTAATTATGTTCATTTTACTAATTTATTTTCTGTAGCGGGTTGTGGGTTTATAGGGGAATTGGGTGGGAAGTAATTTATTTATAATTAATTAAATCAATGTATTTAATTGTATTTAATTTGAATTAATTGTTAATTAATTTTTAAATGTTAAATTATTAATTGTTAATTTGTAAATAAGTTGTATTAATAGGTAATTAATTGTAATAATTAATTTTAATTCGTCATTTTTATTGATTAATTATTATATTATATTAAATTGGTAATTACTTTTAATTAATTTTTTTATGGATTTTAATTTATATATTTTTAAATAATATATGAAGTATTTACTTTCCCTACTGTTGCACTCTCTGGAGTGGGAATACTAATTTTTACCTCTACGCTATCCAACGCTTTCCCTACTGTTGCAGTCACTGGAGTGGGAATAGTAATTTTTACCTCTACGCTATCCAACGCTTCCCTCACTGTTGCACCCACTGGAGTGGGAATAGTAATTTTTACCTCTACGCTATCCAACGCTTTCCCTACTGTTGCACTCACTGGAGTGGGAATAGTAATTTTTACCCCTACGCTATCCAATGCTTTCCCTACTGTAGCACTCTTTGGAGTGGGAATAGTAATTTTAACCTCTACGCTATCCAACGCTTTCCCTACTATTGCACTATTTGGACTGGGAATAGTAATTTTTACCCCTACGCTATCCAACGCTTTCCCTACTGTTGCACTCTTTGGAGTTGGAATAGTAATTTTTACCCCTACGCTACCCAACGCTTTCCCTACTGTTGCACCCACTGGAGTGGGAATAGTAATTTTTACCCCTACGCTTTCCAACGCTTTCCCTACTGTTGCACCCACTGGAGTGGGAATAGTAATTTTAACCCCTACGCTATCCAGCGCTTTCCCTATTGTTGCACTCTTTGGAGTTGGAATAGTAATTTTTACCTCTACGCTATCCAACGCTTTCTCTACTGTTGCACTCACTGGAGTGAGAATAGTAATTTTTACCCCTACACTATCCAACGCTTTCCCCACTGTTGCACCCACTGGAGTCGGAATAGTAATTTTTACCTCTACGCTATCCAACGCTTTCCCTACTGTTGCACTCACTGGAGTGGGAATAGTCATTTTTACCCCTACGCTATCCAATGCTTTCCCTACTGTTGCACCCACTGGAGTGGGAATAGTAATTTTTACACTTCCGCTATCGTACGGTAATAATATTGGATATTATTTAATTATATTATGTTACTATATATATATGTTTTAACAAATATGATTGTAATTTTTTTATAACTTTCATTAATTATTTAATTATTATAAGTTAATTTAAGTATTTTAAAGTATATTTTAGTAATTAATTTTTAATATTAATTTAATTTAACACTGTTTTTAATAAAGTCGATTTTCTTATAAACTATATTTTTGTAAACGATATTTTTAACTCGATATTTTTGTACTTACCTGTTTGTAGATACAAACTCGATATTCTGTCTGTCGATATTTTGTCAACGATATTTTTGCTAGTCGATATTATGTCCCTCGATATTATGTCAGTGATCCGTGTGTGTCATTGAAGCTGAAGCTAGGCAGCTCAGGCCAAGGCTCACAAGGGGTGTGGTGTGTTGGGAGGGAGGTCGAATGCCCTTTCAGCTCAATGAGCGTTGGACGCCTGTCTGCCACTCTCTTCATCACAGGATTTACGGTTCACGTTAAAGAATGGTGGTAAAGGCACATAAACATAAAAAGGACAGATACTACGCCTCCCCACTTCCAAATTCTCAGAGAGTGTGGGGAGAGTTTCCGATGGTGAAGCCACTTTTGTCTCTGCCATTGATGTCTCCCTTTAGGAAGAACAGACATGAGTTAAAAAAAACATTAAAGAGGCTGCCCAATTCAGGAAGGACCTTCAAATG
Source organism: Lissotriton helveticus (assembly GCF_964261635.1). Taxonomy (NCBI): domain Eukaryota; kingdom Metazoa; phylum Chordata; class Amphibia; order Caudata; family Salamandridae; genus Lissotriton; species Lissotriton helveticus. Next base: position 1,404,068,676 of record NC_136057.1, on the reverse strand, counting down.
CCATTCCCATTGCTGTTCTTTTTGTCCAAATCCAACATGTAAGACATGGCAGACCTCAACAGAAAGTCGATGGGATGTTCTCTATTCAAAATCCTAGCATGTTGGAGTCATTAGTTATATTATTTATGACGACTGACTCGCATTTTGGGGTCAAACTCATGGATAATGGAAGTGTCAAGTCAGCAGTGCCAGCATGACACGGTAGACCTGATGTGTCTTCCCAGATAATTTTCTCTCCAAAGTAAATCCCACAAAGGACGGTTGTTGGGATCAAAATTATCTTAAAGGGTCACACTTACCAATAACCCATATATCAGTAAAGACAAATAGTAATTCAGTCGGCAATGGAGAAGGTTCAATCGTTTATTCATCAAATAAAGACCCTGACAGGGGAGCCTCAGTCTACACAACCTCGAAGGTGCGCAGAGGAGACTGCTAGCATATTCAAAGTACAGAGCATATATACGTTTCACACATTTAAGATGACACCTTACAAGGAAAAAACAGTTTGTCAGTGGGCCAAGAGGAATACTCATATAAGGCACAATTGATTGTTAGTATTCTGAGCCTGAACTATTCCGGGGGCAGGTCAGCCGGGTGCCTCCTAGTCTATCTTGAGCCGGGGAGGACAAGAACAAGCTTTGTGGGAATGTACGCATCCCGCAAGGAAGGCAGATGCGACCTTGAGTTTCCCTTGAGCTACCAGTAATCAGACATTGTATGCAGTTTGGCTGACGTCTGAGTTTCGGGTAAAAAGGCGCGATCACGTGATTTTGGGGAAACAGCCTTGGTGCATGGAGAAACGAAACAAGATGGTTTCTGCCGTGCCAATGATGCGTAGCTTGTAGAGAGTGAATTTTAGGTTGCTAAATGAATATATATTTTGCTAATTAGTCGATATAGGTTTACAGACTGATATTGGGCACATTAGGCCAATAATGCATGATTATATAAAATTCGATCCCTACAGACGGCCCTTTTGGCCTAATATGGCCAATATACATATGTTTATTCTACAAATACCCCTTCATCGATTTGCATGAGGTCAGACACTTCTTTTTGGATCATCTGTTTTTCTACCTTAATTTGTCGAGAAAACTGCAATGCTGACGTGATCCTGGTGGCACAAAATGAGCAACAGGCAGGGCCACATTGGAGACACACGCAACATGTAAATATTACTCCGAATGCCCCCGCCTGTATCATAAATATCTTCCAACCCCAGCAGCTAAAATACCCCAAAACCAACTGCTAAGGGACCAGGTGCCATACTCAACATGGGCCTCGCTAGCTAATCGATGTAATTTCTGTATAGCCAAATGGATAGTGGGGGCTGAATCTGGAATAAACACGCAGCAAGAACTGCCAATCACGCGACAGGCTCCTCTCCTATCGGCGAGGATGACGTCAAGAACCATCCGGTTCTGGAGCGAAACAAGCCTTGTCGCAGCAAGTTCTACGGTGATGTTAAGATTCCAGTAGTGGTCTGGACCACATTCTCAACTATCCTCGACAAGCGTCTTATACGGCGACTATTGAATATGGGCCCCCAGAAGGGGGTAAGTCCCTTCGCAAAGTCTTCAAATTGTTGCAAGGAAGTATCTGTTTGATCTGTAGCATCAAGATCATAACTCCTAATGTTTCGGCTCACTACTTCCTCTTTCTGCATCAACTGATGAGTTCTATGATAGTTAGGAGGGGCAATATATACGGGGGATAAAGAAACGAAAGATAACAACTTCCTGCCCATCCTCGGGGAAGCCATGTGTAGGCATTTTCACCACACAGAAAATAAACATCGGGCGGGGTAATCATAGGTGGGGTACTGTATGCTTGTAGAGTGTAGGTGTAATTGCATCTACTCCTGCCTACTTTAACACGTCCTCTGCCCTGTATACAAAAGGGGGAGGTAGTATTAATGATGGGGATTGGTAACGCTTTGTCATTTGTGACATTTCTATCCTTGAAATGCTGAAAATACATCGTATCATTGAAAAGTTCAAAATCCTGCATTTCCTCCATTAGCCACGTAATATTCTTATAATCAGTATACAGATTAATACAGGCATTAGGATCCAACGAACCCTCCCCTCCATTACCAGTTGCATCAAATCCCTGATGCGTCTCTATGTATTTCAAAATGGCTTCATAATCTTTTTCAGTATATATCTTCGGTTCAGCTACGTAATGTGAGTACATCAAAGATAATAATTGAAACCATGCTTCGCAACTGGCTAAATAAGACATTGGCAGGGAAATACACAGTTCATGTTGGTGCATAACCGAAGGGAGTAGTCCGCATACCCAACAATTTGTCTTATTTGTAGTAGAATGGGTCTGATGTAACATTTCTATAAAAGCATTTTTTATATAAGTCTCTCTGTGTCTAGCTTATGAGGGGCCCAAGAGTAAAAGAGGTGTTCTTCCGGGGCAACAGTAGTACTTAATAATTTCTGTACTGGATGCTGAAATTCTAGATATACAAATACACTCATCATAAGAATTGTAATAATAATAATAAACACAATGAATGCCACCTTCACTCTGGTGGACCATACAGAAAACAAATGCATATTATCCATATATCGCCGAGGGGCTAGTGGTCTCTCATCCTCCATTACGAATTGAGCAAAGGGAAACATACTCTCTAAAAGTCCAGATATAACTCGGTCCCTTTCTATAAGTCCAAAAACTATCTGTATCCACAAAGCATGCACACCACCAGAGGGGTTCTTCTCCCTGTGTCCGTTCTGAGTCTCACAGGCAGACTCTTGTTGTTCTTCTTTATGCACAAAAAAGCGAACAATTTTTATTTTGTAGAACGACCGCAGCCCCCAAGTCAGTCTTTCTTGCTGAACAGAGCTATTTAGCACAGTGTTCCAAGCTCTCAATGCGTTCAGTCCAGTGTCTCGCTCAGTACCCCAGCAACTCTATCCGAGGTTTCTAAACTCAAGTCTTTCCCTATCTCCTACCATGCGGATCTGGGGTACCGCGCTGTTTTCGGGCCGCAGGTCGTATTTGGAGTGACCAGGTCGCTCTTGATCAGAGAACAACTCCGTGGCACGGGCATCAAATACATACGAACTCTGTGATGCACCCTCAACACTGGTCTCCGTTGTTTGGGTCACCACTTTATCAACTGGGGGCACAGTTTCACTTGGCTGCCCCCTTTCCTGGGCTTCCGAAAAAGGCACGTTGGTATATTTATACCTGAAAGGTGCCGGGTTTGACGTAAGGTTGGACATAAGACGTCAATAAAGATGTCACTAAGAACTGGTCGTTCTTACAGTGCTTTACAGGAGTTCTAGGATTAAATCAAAACAAAAGCATGGGGGATTTCCCAGGTTGCTGGAGGTTTGGTTTGTTTAGAGAACTCGTTGTGCTTTCTAGGAGTCCGGGGAAGTAGCCTTGCTTAATGTGACTGCATGGGCTACGACTAAATATGGATATGATTCGTTATGCCTTTATAGGGATATTATTGATTATGGCCGAACAAGGGCATAAAATAGAAATATCGATTTAGGTTCCTAGATTAAAACACAATACCCACTCCACGATCTAATGTCCATCATTACTAAAACTAAGCAATAGTAAACATAAAAAGGTGCACGTGTATTCCAACCCACCCCAAAATACATTTTCAGCATTTGAAATGGTGTATACGAAATACATGAAAAAGGATTATTGGTACTGTACGCTTTTCAAGCAGTGTAATCATTCAGAAAAAGATGCATATATATATCATCATGAATGATTTGCGAAATTTACACATGAAATGGCTCTTAATACAGAAAAGAAGGTCGAGACCATTCCATCACATATACATACAGTTGCTGTAAATGTGCTAGAGGCTGTGGTAATATATTGTCTCTAGAGTTCCTAAAAATAGAAGCTCTGTTCTCTAAGAATAGTTCTACTTTAAGCAGAGGACAAGTGCCAGAAAAAAGGTAAATATTTTGGAATTGGGAAACAAAATAATTTTGCTTTCAGAGGAAGAAGGGAAAAAAATAGTTCAAAATATTTTCAGTAGCTTTTGTTTATCAAAGCTGAAGGCCGAATTCAGAGTTCAGGGAACGCTGTGTGCTTGTTGCTTAAAGGTTATTCTTTTTGTTCAGGGGAGAACATCATTTCAGACAGACTCGCAAAAAAGTTGTCAACGGCTTCAGGTGACAGTTCAACCAAGTTTGAAAATGCCGCAACTGTGCAGTCTTGAGCATGATTGCTATCGTCGATGTCAGGATCAGCAATGCTCACAGAAGGTCGTACCTGGGTGATGTTGCTCTCATCTCGTACTTCACTACCACCTAATCGTAGTGTAGAAGTTTCAACGAATGCCGTCATCAGAATGGGTAGCCGCTGGGGACAACACGATGCATGAGCCATTACAGGACTTAGCAAAGTATCTGTATCCAATGGTACTTCTGATGGTAGTGTAAGACAGACGTCCAACACGCATTCTTCTCCGCATAGCATACATCGAAGCACAGGTAAGATGCAATTCTGCCAGATGGGTCTGAATGAAAGAAACCAGGTCATATTCAGATCTCTTAGCCGGGCTAATCCAAGGACTTTAGTTATGCGTTCCCGATAGCATATAGCTAGGATCGTTTCTTCCATCGTTGCTGGAGTCTTGTCTGCGACTTGGCTTGCCATATTGGAGCAGAAGTATCAAAAATAAAATTCCTGCTACGAGTCCCAAAAGGAGTGGTAGGCTGCCAAAGACAGAATGGACAAAATTAGGAAAAATACCCAGAACTGTTTTGAAGGGTGTTAACAGTCCCGAAAAAATTGTCTTAAATACATGTGGGATACCACTGGTATCAGACATATTTAGGATTTGGCTTAGCATTTCTGCGAAATGCACCGGGCAATTTGTTGATAAAAGGGTATGTATCTCTGCCGTTGTCCTCGCAATTTGCAGATCATACGTTTCTTTTGATGACGTCAAGGGCACAGTTGTCTGTAAAAGAACAGACTTCATTCTGCTTAAAGTATCAATTGGAATAGAAGAGATAGTCAAAAAAGGCCACATTTTTGCCTCCTTGTCTGGAGTGCTGTTTGGATACAATACTTGCATACAGCAAGTGACCATGGAACTAACGCTCACAAGATAAGCTTTTCCTGGCACCATGCCACAACAGCTGTGGTCCACTATTAGAAAACAGCTCCCGTTAGAAAGCCGTCTAAAGAATGGCTCTATTTGTGTTGCAGGTGTGCCGTGCTGGTGACATGAAAGGTTATTTGAAGTCCCCTCACAGGCCCCATGCACGTTAATACCTTGACACAGAAGTATACCACTTAGTGATCGTTTACAATTGTTACCACTAAGAAATACATTCTGTTTCTTTTCACTATAACATGTGTGTGTGTAAGGCAATTTCCATGATGACTTAATGTACCCTTTACCCAACCTTTCATACTGGCCTGCTGGTATATACTCTTGACAGTATTTAAATTGGAAAATTGTTATCGGAATTGTTATTATTCCGTGTATTATCCATTCAATGACAGGTCTTTCTGACATTGTCAATGGGAATCTCTCAAGTTTTCCAATGCTCAGAATCGTATACTCTGCTCCTTTTTGTGCCAAACTGATTTGTGTATCAGTAAGGTTAAAGATAGAGAATAATGACGTTGTGTTGATTAAACGCCAGGGCACGTAGCCTGAACGCAGATTTTGCAACGTCCAGCCAAGCTGTACAATAGAACGTAATTGGGACTGACCGTGTTGTAACATTAGTAAGTCCTGCTCTATTATATCAATAGCAGATGATACAATACTGTCCAGTGAATATATTCTGGAGGACAGAGTCATTAACCCATTGTCCACAACAGAAAGTGATTTTTCCAAATTGATACGATCAATTTCTCGCATTTTTTCTGCAGTTTCAATTTGCATTACTTTCCAAGCTTCGTTGTAAGCAGCGTATATACTGGCCGCTATGAAACGTTTTTGACGCTGTTTGCGTGGTCCCATTATGAAATCACGCAAGTCAGCACCGTCTTTAAGTAAAGTCAAGTGTTGCTTAATTTCTGCCAGTGTGGATTTTTGTAGCCATTCAAGGCATAGCTTCCCTACACTGTATGTTGTAACTATCCCTAGATGTTGTCTCTGGGAGTATCTTGGGTCTGGCCTGGTCATTTTGAACCCCTGTATTTTGTTCAGGAATCTATCTTGACAGTTATTTGTGTCTGTGGGCCAGATCAACCATTTTTTCCAATCAGGATGTGTTATGTTTTGGTTAAAAATATGGGATACGTCTATCTCAACATCTGTAGTGCTATTACTGTCAGGTGTTGGCTTTGGAATAGACGGTTTGTTTAAGTCTTTAATCTTAGCTAGGCCAAGACAGGATGTCTGTTGAATGGTGTCATTCAAGAATATTATTTGTTCTGGGATCATGCAGGCTCTAAATAACGCTTCTAAACCTTGGACCTGCCAATCTTTGGTACCCCGGATGGTTTTTGTTTCAATGTTGTTTTTCCAAAAATCAAAACCAAATGTAGTCATTTTCTCATAAAATGTTTCTGAATAGATTAATTTAGTGTTTGTCAGCATTGTTTTCACCCCTGTCTTATTTAACAGTTTGAAATAAAACGTTTCTGCTTCACTTGTGTTAAACCCTGAGAAGTATGGGAATTTCTCGTAAAATGTTTTCGAACTACCTTTTGGTGGAGTTGCACAATGTTCCCATTTATTATAATTAAAAACATTTCTAGGCTGAGCAGATTTATGCAAATAGTGATGTGCAAAGCGGTTGTAGCAGTACATTTCTTCATAATTCGATGAACCCTGCAAGTAATCATGTTCTGTAAATTTTGCTGACATTACTAAATCTGACATCATATCATTAATACTTTCAAAGTCCCAATCATCAGAGATTGTGCTCGGTTTTACAAAGTCACTTAATGGAACCTTAAACTGGTGTGGATATTTCAAGAGCTCGACCGGGCCATAGATTTCGTAATCCGTTTTGTCCCAAGCTACCCCACCGGGTATTGGATTGGCTGTGACATTCACTGATGATAGTTCTCTTTTCTCGATGTGTGATGACTTGTGTGGCTTTAGGACCAAGTTGATGTTCTGACTTGCTGTGTCCATTGTACTGTATTTTCCCTCAATGAATTTTCCCAAACAAAGAACCATGATGAGCCAAAGCAGGAGGAAAAGTACACCTAACACAATCCAAAATTCAATCCATGGAGAAATCAGATAGGTTTCTTTGAGTTGATGAAAGAGTTCTGTTACTTTGTCTTTGTAAGATTTTGTTGCTGGCGTTTCTTCAGGTTCGCTTGGATCTTCAGAAAAGTTATCGAAATTGATGAAGTAGCCAGATGCAGTTCTGTCAATTGTTGGAATCGCTTCCGGATTTTCATTTGCTTTTTGAATTTTCTTTGTTTCATTAGCATAGTCTGAGGCTACATCGTTGTAGACAGGTGTTTCTTGACGAACTGTTGCAATTTGAGTTTCAAGAGGCACAAGTTCCATGGCTTTGTTGCATAGTCCTTTTTTATTCACGGCAGGTTTATCAAATGTGATTAGTCTCTCACTTTGAACCTCTTGTATTGTAGCAAGTTTTGGTACTCTGCTATTTCTTGGGAGTCCACTGGGCCTACTACTTATTATCGGCCACATGATTGTGGTTTTACCAGGTCGATGGATACAACTCGGTTCTCCTTTTTACCAGCAAGGGGCGGTAGTACAACTGATCTTGTTCCGCTGACAGCTAAGACAGGTACTGCTTTTCTGTAAGAAGGCCCAAATTCCTTCTTCACCGCAATCTTCTCTCTGACCAGATCCCCAATCTTTGGAATCCAGACATGCCTTGCTGGGACAGGTGGTTTATCTTCAGTGGTTGTTGGCTGCTGTTTTAACTTTACGTTGCTCAGGCTTTTTCTTGTTTCATTTAAGTCCTGTAAAATAGCCAAACGATCTTTGATATCAAAGCATTTTTCTTCTACCACTGAAGTCTGACTATCTAAGTCCTGAATATGCATTCTAGTACCGAACAATAGTTCGTACGGACTGAAACCTTTTAGAGAATTTCTTGGCAGATTATTAAGACTACGTTGGACACTTGTTAAATGTTGGACCCACCCATCACCCGAACCTAATACCCTCGCCGTTATAGATTGCTTTATGTCCCGGTTTTTTCTTTCCACAATCCCATTTCCCTCAGGATGGAAGGGACAAGAGTACCGCAATGCAATGCCCATGCTGGTCATGGCCTCCTTATAAGCTCGAGAGCTAAAAGCAGGACCCTGGTCAGAATGTAGCATGCCAATTGCGTATGTGCTGATATAGACTCGCAAATCTCTGTATAACAGTTCTGGCGTCAGCCAAGTGCTGGTGTCTACATTTTAAGTCAATCTAGTCTTAAATATTACTGGGTCACATTTCCCTGTTGGGTTTTGCGTATAGATAGCCTTACACTATCTAAACGAAGAGCCATGGCAATACTCCGGCCGGTTCGCCACTGCGATCTCTGTTGCAGCTTGGACAGTTTGTTGCAAATTTGTGTTGTTGCAGGCTTATTCCCGGCCACCAGTATTCTGATTGTAATTCTTTCAGAGATTCCTTGATCTTCTGGTGCCTTAGACCCAATCCCATGTGTGCTTCTTGAATCAAGAAGATTCTCCTGTTCGTGTTTGGAATTACTCTATCCCCCACTCCAGGGATTCGAGCAAAAGGAACGGAGTTTGCATCAATTATGTATGTATAATTGAGTGGATAGTTCACGGGTAGTGCTGCACAGTCGCCTTTTGAAGACGTTTTTACCGCCAGCATGGTTTCCCCGTCTATGTATTTTTCTGAACGCTTTTTTGTGGCTACGGAAGCCTGTTTAGTTGCTTCCGCTGTGGCTGTGTCAGCCAATGAATTCCCTGCAGCGTGAACGCCATCACGCTGATGACTCCGTGTATGTATCACGTGAGTTTTTTGTAGTTCTTTCTGTAAAAGAACTACTTGTTCCCAAAGCGATTTATGCTTGATTGTGGCACCTGTGTCATCTTTGTAACCATTTTGAACCCAGTTCTGCAAATCATTATTGTAAGATTTGACGCAGGAATACGAATCGCACACTATTAGTGTCGGGAATTCGCGATCAGCATTTTCAAGCGCCATCTTTAAAGATCTGATCTCAGCTCGCTGAGCCGAACAGTTTCTCAGTGATTCAGTTTTGGTAATTTTCGGTCTGAATTTACCAGAGCACCAGTGACCTTTAACAATCGCGCACGCAGCGTTGTAGGATTTTTTCTCTACATCGTAATGTTGTGGGTGCACAGACATAATATCGACTCCAAAATATCGACTGGAAAGAATATCGAGTTTTAAATATCGTTTGGAGAAAATATCGACTAGACAGAATATCGACAGTCAAAATATCGTTTTTAAGGTAAGTGAAGTAATATCGACTGTAAATAATATAGACAGTGAAAATATCCAAGTATATAATCTAGATAGTAAAAAATATAGTTTTTTAAATAATATTTAATTATTTATAGTGTTTTTATGTTATAATATATGTGAAAAGTGTCATTTTTTTTTATAATTATTTTTAATTAATAATTTTTTTTAATTATTGTGTAATTTTATTCTGTAGCGGGTTGTGGGTTTATAGGGGAATAGGGTGGGAAGTAATTTAATTATAATAAATTAAATATGTAAATTTATTAATTGGTAGTAATAATTAATTAATTGGTGATTAAATAATATATGTTAATTATTTACAATTTAATTGGTAATTAAGTTAATTTAATTGATTAATTGCTAATTATGTAAATTAAAATAATGTATTTTCTGTAGCGGGTTGTGGGTTTATAGGGGAATAGGGTGGGAAGTAATTTAATTATAATTAATTAAATATGTAAATTTAATAATTGGTAGTAATATTTAAATAATTGTTAATTAAAAAATATTTTTTAAATAATTAAAATGTAATTGGTAATTACTTTAATTTAATTGATTAATTGCTAATTATGTTAAATTAAAGGGGTATTTTTAGCGTTCAGGGTCAGTTTTCAGTTTTTGGGCAAAGGGGTATTTTTAGGGTTCAGGGTCAGTTTTCAGTTTTTGGGTAAAGGGGTATTTTTAGGGTTCAGGGTCAGTTTTCAGTTTTTGGGCAAAGGGGTATTTTTAGGGTTCAGGGTCAGTTTTCAGTTTTTGGGCAAAGGGGTATTTTTAGGGTTCAGGGTCAGTTTTCAGTTTTTGGGCAAAGGGGTATTTTTAGGGTTCAGGGTCAGTTTTCAGTTTTTGGGCAAAGGGGTATTTTTAGGGTTCAGGGTCAGTTTTCAGTTTTTGGGCAAAGGGGTATTTTTAGGGTTCAGGGTCAGTTTTCAGTTTTTGGGTAAAGGGGTATTTTTAGGGTTCAGGGTCAGTTTTCAGTTTTTGGGTAAAGGGGTATTTTTAGGGTTCAGGGTCAGTTTTGGGTTTTTGGGGTACATATACAATATTGCCTATTATTTAATTAAATTTTGTTACTATATATATATGTTTTAAGAAATATGATGAAAAAAAAATATTTTATTACTTTCATTAATTATTTAATTATTAAAAGTTATTTTAAGTATTGTTAATTATATTTTAGTAATTAATTTTTTATATTAATGTAATTAAACATTGTTTTTAGTAAAGTCGATATTTTTTACAACGATATTTTTGTAAACGATATTTTGTACTCGATATTTTTGTACTTACCTGTTTGTAGATAGAAACTCGATATTTTGACTGTCGATATTTTCTCAACGATATTTTGGGTAGTCGATATTCTTTCAGTCGATATTCTTTCAGTGATCCAATGTTGTGCAAATCTGTCCATGTAGATTACACATGTGTACTGTTCGAGAGGCAGAATTTCGATTGGCAGAGGATATTCTTCTTCATATGTTAGATCTTTCAGTTTTTTCATGTTCGGGTCTGTAGCAAGAGAATTTTCCCATTGTATCCATTTTGGATCTAATGCCACGGTAGTTAAATTACGTGGGCTTGTTAATGCCTCATAGGCTGATTCTGCTGTCAAAACAGTTATCCTTTTGCCTTCGGCTTGGGCTCTTTCTTTTGCTACAGCTGTTTGAACCGCATTTACAATGTTTTCCGCAAGACTGAATGTTTTTTCAGCTTGTGTGTACAAATGTGATTTGTAAGCTATTGGTACAGTTTCTCCCTCATTAGAGGTCAGGTACGTGAATCCACAACTTCCTGGGATGACTCGGATTACAAGGTTGCGTGTGTTATCGCGAATTTGCAATTTTGTTTTAGCTAACATGTCTGTTTGCAATGATCTCAAAATTTCTGTGTGTTTTTGAGTCCAATTGATTGGTTTAAAATCATGTTTTATTAGTTCATAGGGAGGTTTAACCCTCTCTGCATAATTTAGAATGTAAGTTCTTCCGAAATTCAGGAAACCTAGTATTGATTGTAAGTTCTTCAGCGTTTTTGGTGCTTGGAGTACAGCGTATTTCTCTAAGAAGTTGTCTGCTAGGCTTTTGCCTTCACTTGATAATTTGTATCCTAAAAACAAGACTGTTAGATGGGCAATTCGTGACTTTTTAAAGTTGAATTTGTAACCCTCTGCTGCGAACCCAAGTATTATGGTGTTCACTCTTTTCAAGTGAGTATCCAAGTCATCATCTGTTAGATAGATGTCATCGACATAAGATAATGCTTCATCATCATATATTTGTAGAAACTCTGTTACTCTTGCTGAGAATAATCCTGGGCTATTCTTGAATCCCTGTGGGAGTCGACAGAAATTTCCTGCGACCCCATTATTGAGAAAGCCGTCAAATACCTGCTTTCAGGTGCAATGTTTTGACAAAAGAATCCATTAGAGATGTCTAATGTTGTTTTGTATTTTTTGCGCACGATGTCATTCATTAGTGCTGCACTGTGTGAGTTTTGTACTGCAAATGTTTTGCAACATGAGTTAAGGTTTCTGTAGTCCAAAACTAGACGATATGAATCGTCTGGCTTGGAGACAGGAAACAAAGGATTGTTCATTTGTGAGGTGCAAGTTTCAATCATCCCCTGGTATTCAAGTTGATCTAAGATCTCCCATACTTGCTTTTTAGCTTCTTGCTTAATTGGGTACTGCCTTTGTGCAGTGGGTTGACATTTTAACGGGATTTTGCGAGGAGGAGAGTCCTCATCCCATCCTACATGGTTTTTATATAATGCAGGAGCTTGGGCTACTGCCCATTTTCTTGCATATGTATATTTTTTATGAATTGAAATATGATTTGAGAAGGCAGGCATAATCATTTCTTAGCCATGAGGGCACTCCCTGACAAACTCTGGTGGCCAGTCTTTCTCAACTAAAAGGATGTCATAGCCTTTGGAAAGGTTATCCCAAAATAGACCCCTTTATTTCCTAGTCTTATCTCCCTCTATACGTAATGGTATCTCGTATATTTTATGAGGTTTGCTAACTCTGGTATCTGCAGTTTCCACCTGAATGTATTCATTCGTGTCCACTGTCTCCAGATGATTCATCAGGATCTTGCGAGCTATTGTCACTTCTGCTGCGCTGTCTAGCATTGTCTGGGCCCATTCTCCGTTTTTCAGTTGTGTCCTCAGTATCCTCGGCATGTTTAATTATTTTAATACTGGCTACCTTCTTTCTTGGAAATTGTAATTTTTTACTTTGATGAGCAGGTTCCTTGTCTTTGGACTTGACGTGCTCTTCCCTGTGTTCTGACCGTCCTCTTCTTTCCGATTTCTGCGAGGAAGTCTGAAAAGATCGAGAGGGACGTGTATCAATGTCTTGATATCTATCAGGTTTCTTCAGATTATCCCTATTTCTAAGGTTGTATCTTTTCTCAGAGGGCTCCCTCTGGGGAGACTTGTGTCCTTGGTCCGGAGATCTTTCTCTCCGTCGAGGAGACCTTCCTCTGGACTGGAATCTTTTTTCTTTGGGAGTGGATTGTTTATTTCCATCCCAGCTCTTTTTTGGAGTGTTTAGATTATTTTTAATAAATATCTTTTCAGGATTTTCAGTTAGTTGGGGTTTTACTGGTTTCCCACCCAAACTATCTCTACCTAGTTCTTCATAGGATTTGTCTTTGATTCTGGCAAGTTCAAATGGCTGTTCTGCTATATCTGTTTCTTTCAATTTCTGGCGGATCGCCACAGATGCTGCTTCTCCTTTTATGTTGGCTAATAATATAGCCAAAACCTGCTTGAAGTCTTTCAGTAATTTCATACCCAGAGTTAAAGCAGGTTCTGGACCGTATTCATTTTGAATCTGTCTTGGCACATCTGGTATTATCGCCATAGACGGAACACCATGTGTTTTTGTGTAGATGGAAGCAAAGACTGTGCCCCAATTGTCACAGTCCTCCACATGTGGTGCGATCCCCATTGGAAGACAGATAGTCAGAATTCTGTGTTTCTTGGTAGGGGTAGTATCCGGAAATAGCACGACTGAGTTACTCTAACGTCTTGCGTTAGTTTTATCGCCTTACCAAACGTTGGGCGCCATGTAGTGTAGTTCCTATATTCCCAATAGGCTCTGCTCATTGGAATAATATAAACAGCAGTGTACACGTAGGACTGAGGTCATCTAGGTCTCTACTGACTATATTAGACTTAAGGTTTGCCAGCTAGCTCAGAGGTCACTAGAAACTTTCTCGAATAAACGAGGAGGAGTTTAACTTCCCTGGATAGACAAGAAGGGATTAGCTTCTGACAACCATAAAACATGACAACTTTGCTCCCTCAGAATAAGAGTGTATCTCTAGAGTTGTGTGAAAACAATAGACAGCTATTTCACTCAGTCAATAGTGCGTACTTAGTTTCACCAGAGTGCGGAGAAGAGAGAGACGGGCGTTTTCAATAAAAGGTGTTATTTATTGAGCAGTCTTCTTTCCCATGCAAGAGAAATGAATTGCCACGATTGCAATACTCGTAGTAAAGTAAAGTGCGTACAGTAAAAGGAGGATTATAAAATAATACTGTAAAAGCATTGATATGGTTTCTTAGCCATATGATACTTTAAAATAGATAAAATATATACATACATATATACATTGACTAACATACTCAACTGGTGCTTCCTAATACGTGGGAAGGAGTAAGTAAGTAGCAGTTCAAGTTAAGTTGGGTTTGCCAAGAATCTGACTCAAGAATTCTCTTTAACGGTTTAGTCAGCTCCGTACCTGGGTAATAGAAAGCAGGAGGTCTGGTATCTCTCTTTCAGGACTCGATATCCCAGTAACCCGCGAAGGTATCTGGAAACACCGGAGCTGGATTTCTCGGCAGGAGAAAAGACAGCGTCTCTCTCAGTGCATCAAAAGGGAGGGGCAGCGTCCGTGGGCTCTCGCATCAGCTGGGCTCTCGGGCAAGTAGATAGCTGCTCTGCTCCAAAACCACCACCGTGTGTTTGCTTAAGGCAACATTGGTATATTTATACCTGAAAGGTGCCGGGTTTGACGTAAGGTTGGACATAAGACGTCAATAAAGATGTCACTAAGAACTGGCCGTTCTTACAGTGCTTTACAGGAGTTCTAGGATAAAAGCAAAACAAAAGCAAGCGGGATTTCCCAGGTTGCTGGAGGTTTGGTTTGTTTAGAGAACTCGTGCTTTCTAGGAGTCCGGGGAAGTAGCATTGCTTAATGTGACTGCATGGGCTACGACTAAATATGGATATGATTCGTTATGCCTTTATAGGGATATTATTGATTATAGCCGAACAAGGGCATAAAATAGAAATATCGATTTAGGTTCCTAGATTAAAACACAATAATGCTATTTCGATCTATATTTCCCCGACCTCTTCCCCGACCCCTACCGGGTCCGTTTCGACCTTGTAGCAGAGGGCAATCTATTCTCCAATGTCCCTCCTCTTTACAATAGGAACATTGGTTTATCCCAATATTCGGCGGGCCCCCTCTGCCCCTCCCCGCCAACTGGCCCCTTTGATACGAGCCCCGCACTCCCCTTCCTGTCGTTTGACCTCTGCTAATTTGTTGTAATAACACCTTTGTTTTTAAATCCTTAGTTTTCTTTTCCAACTTGTCCTTGCTCTCATTTTCTTGATGCTCGTAGTATTGGGCCATACTGAGAATGACAGAGGGTGCAGCTGTAGTCCATGTACTCTCAGACGACTGAAGGCGAGACATCACTTCCGGGAGTAGATTGGTGACAAACCTATTCACAAACAATCGAATTCCCCCTTCCGTAGAAAGGTCCCGTCCACTGAAATCTATAAACACCTTCTCGAACCGAGTGAAGAATTTAGACACACTTTCATCCTTCTTCTGTCTACATGCTGTTAATTTATCCCAATCTACCTTTCTAGGAGGCAGAAGCGTTTTCATGAATGTAACAATTTTTTCGGGCACGACTAATATTTAATCTCGGGGCTTCTCTCCTGGTTTTCGTTCCTTGTCCCAATCCTACAATTGGTTCCATGTCCCTCCTAACTCGGGGATATGATCTGTATCATGAATCTGCCTCCATATATCAACTGGGATTAAGAGACAAAAAAATAGCTCGATATCAGCTATTGTCATGATAGCAGAATTGGCAGCTTCGGTCAATTCTTTGTAATAGGCTGTTGGATTTTTACGAGGATCTGGTAACTGGGCCTTTAACGTAAGCACTTCACTTCGTTTCCAAGGGGTATAAACCCATTGTTCCTGAAGCCTGGCATCCACTCTGGCCCTAGTTATCGTATTGTTGGCATCTGTTAATTCAGGTACTTCAGGGAAAAAGAGGGGATGTACTTCTCGCATGGGGTGCTGTGCTCCCCATTCAGCGCTCTTTCGGTGCATCCTCTCCCTATAACTCAAAAGGGTGTTAACATTCTGATATACTTCCTCAACTTGGAGATGGAATTAATGAGCATGATCTCTGATGTCACGCAGTATCTGAGGAGGTAATCCTTCCTCGAAACACTGTTCCCATAGGGAGATCAATCGGATCGCCATGCTCTCTAGAGCTAGTTGTTGTGCAACGGGTTCAAAATCTTTCATAGTACTCCAAATATCTTCTAAGGTATAAATAGGATTCCGCATCCACTGGGATGCCTGAATTAGAATAGCTCTTCTCTCCTCCTGTCCTAACAGCGACCGAGTGAAAGCTTGTTGATCACTCGGGTCAGACATCGGTCGCTTGGGGGTGGCCCCAGGACTAACCATATTTCAAAGATCTGAAGAGGTCTGTGTTGGAGGAGAGAGAAACACAGGGTGCAAAGGAGAAGGGACAGCCGCGTCCGGCCGAAGGGATACCAAGGGTGAGGTAGTTAATCGAAGAGAAGGAGGGGAAATCGGAACATCGGGTCCTGTTCCGCCAATGGGGGCTGTAGCAATCATTCCCGACGGTGGTCGGGTGGCTGCAACAGCACCCGCCCGATCCGGACGTACCATGGGTACGGTGGGATACAGACCTTGTGGGGCATAAGGGGGAGGTGGACGGGTTTCCAACAATTCTTCCAATTCATCCCCTGTCTCTGGTCTAGCTACATAGCTTTTATCGGTCTCCAACCGAAACTGCCTATCCATTCGTTCGATATTCTTCTCTACTTTGTCTTTATCATATGCTATAGCTTTCTGTGTAACCGTCTGACCCGACTTCATCTTCCCCAACTTCTCTTCCCTAATTCGTCGTCTTTTTGCCTCCTTCAACCATAAGTTCAAGGAGTCAAACATCGACTGACGACTCTTTTTCCTAAAACAATTTATTCTGTATATAGTTTATCTTTTTCTCGTCAAAAGACCCCGTGAGAGGCCATTGCAAATCCGTATTGTCCCTAGTATACTTATTCCACAGAGTATTAAACAAAATTGGCTGTAATCCATGTTTGGTGTACATATCGAAACTGGGGCTGCCCTCGGGAGGGGCAGGCTGTCTTTCTTCGAGCCGCGTACCTCTCCAACAACAGCACCCAGAACACATTTTACTGAAACACGACATTATTCTTATTCTACTCGCTCCTTTCACATATAATCACACACACTCAATCGGACACGTCCTTTCATAGTACTTCAGTCATTACAATAAAGTGCTGTAAAGCAGTGCAAGGCAATTAGTTCTCGAAACCTATTAAAATGCAAATGACGTCTTCAAATACAAACAGAGCCCGTCGACTCCTGTTCGGGGAATCAATTCAAAAGAATTCTAGACCAACAGATTCACAAGAAGAGCCAATCATTAGAGTGCTCCGAGATCCTCAGATAGGCAAACCTCGAAGTCTCTCACAGGGCACCCCATGGTCCTGTTCTGGTTGGGCCGGGTATCTGGACACGTCTCCAGACCCCTAGCTTACCCAGTTGCTCCCAGAGCTGTCCCAGAGAGAATTCGGCCAAACGAGCAACACCGCACTCAGCTAAGGCATCAGAGGTAGTCTCAATTAATTACAAAACAAGTCCGTGAGGTCTCTACTCGTGCAGCCCCTTCGCCACCACGATAGATTACCCGATTCCCTCGTGGTCCGGTTTCCCCGGCCACCTTCAAACAAAGACGGTTAACCGTAAATCCAAAAAGAAACACTTCCTCGAAGTGAGTCTTATCCTAGTTCAATTTCAAAGATCACTCACCTGGTGCACTCAGGTCAATTGCGAGTTCTCCACTGCCGACATCTAAACAGACCGACACAGTCTGCTCTTTTCTCGGGTTAAGCCCGTAGGACTCCGGCGTAGGGTCTTCAACAGCTGGGAGGGGTACTGGTCTCGAGAGGGGAACGGCTTGTTTTCGTGCCACAAACGAGCGTCTCAAATCAGGATCCTCTTTCTGTCCACCCACTCGGCCAGAACTCCTCGGAGTCGCCAACTGTTGGGATCAAAATTATCTTAAAGGGTCACACTTACCAATAACCCATATAACAGTAAAGACAAATAGTAATTCAGTCGGCAATGGAGAAGGTTCAATCGTTTATTCATCAAATAAAGACCCTGACAGGGGAGCCCCAGTCTACATAACCTCGAAGATGCCCAGAGGAGACTGCTAGCATATTCAAAGTACAGAGCATATATACGTTTCACACATTTAAGATGACACCTTACAAGGAAAAAACACAGTTTGTCAGTGGGCCAAGAGGAATACCCATATAAGGCACAATTGATTGTTAGTATTCTGAGCCTGAACTATTCCGGGGGCAGGTCAGCCGGGTGCCTCCTAGTCTATCTTGAGCCGGGGAGGACAAGAACAGGCTTTGTGGGAATGTACGCATCCCGCAAGGAAGGCAGGTGCGACCTTAAGTTTCCCTTGAGCTACCAGTAATCAGACATTGTATGCAGTTTGGCTGACGTCTGAGTTTCGGGTTGTTCTGCTCGATTTTCCCGGCCCTCTTTTGAGGAAAGGTGATTGATGGTGACTTCAGTCTCTTATCATTCCAGTGCAAGGGTTAGAGTAGTGGATAGAGCCTATTTACGAGGCACTTTGATATAATTCTGCATTCTCCTCTCTAGATTAGAGCTTATACCTATAGGCTAGGGGATAGATTTGCTAGTATCAGGGATAATCCGTCCTTTAGTTAGGGTATTATTATACTTTCCATGGAGTTATGCTGAATTCGGGCCTGGTAGGCCTCAAACGGGAGAGACTCCATCTTTCTTTCTGCCCCGGCAGCTTGGGATGCTTCTAGGTCAAGTGTAATGTTTTAGTTACGAGGTGTTGTTTGCTTGGAGAGAACCGGTTTAGGCCGGCCCTTGTCGAAGGATTGTATTTTTCTTCATGCCGAAGACACAACATCAGGCCGGCCGGCTGGGAACGTGTCCTTGGTACGGGGAGGTACAAGAATTTGGTGGGCGGCAGGTTACTGGCTGGAATTTTCCATGAAGAAACACGCTTCTATATTAGTGAAAGCCCGAGATAGTTGTGCAGTCAGTTCGTAGGCGGCATCTAGCCGTTAGTAGCAAACCTATTACTTATTCCAGGGAAGACAGACACCATTCTAAAAGCGGAGAAGAATCGAGGAACAGATACTCTCCTAGCAGAACAGCCAGGGAAGGAGAGTAGCCGATGAGAGGAAGGTCCCAGGGGCTTGGAGAAGGGTGAAGGGAACAGCGCATAGCGGTGCAGCCGTGTACCCGTGATTGCGGAGGTGTGACTTCAAGACGAGCCAAGGCCCAGACGAGAAGGGAACCTAGATGACTGCTGAGTGTGGACTGCATATTAATAAGGTGATGTCGACCCTTTCTTATTAGAGTGTACAACCTAATCTTTTACTTTTCTTTGCAGGTTATGTGTTGTAGTATGGTGTTATATGTTTGTTTAGTGTAATGGGAAATAAAGTACCCCAGTTCTTAGTGAACCGACATGTGCCGTGTGTTCTTGTATGAGAGGGTAACCTATTCTTCTAGTCAGATGCTGCTATGTGAACAGATGCTAACCCTGATCAGGTAAGTGGTAACTGAATAAGGGAGAGAGGAGCCCCTTGAATTAACGACCCCGCTGTACATTATCTAAATTGGCAACCGTTGTGTGATCCGGGACATTGTAGTTCTATAACCCTGATGAATAGTGAGATCGATCCCTTTATATAATGGTAATCATAGTATAAGCTGCCGTCTGGGTAGGTTGTCTGGGTCTGTATGAGACCGTGAGATCGCCGATTCTGATGCTGCCGTCTGGGTAGGTTGTCTGGGTCTGTATGAGACCGCGAGATCGCCGATTCTGATACTGCCGTCTGGGTAGAGAGATCTGGGTTCGTATGGGACCGCGAGATCGCCGATTCTGATACTGCCGTCTGGGTAGAGAGATCTGGGTTCGTATGGGACCGCGAGATCGCCGATTCTGATGCTGCCGTCTGTGTAGGTTGTCTGGGTCTGTATGAGACCGCGAGATCGCCGATTCTGATACTGCCGTCTGGGTAGAGAGGTCTGGGTTCGAATGGGACCGCGAGGCCGCCGATTCTGATACTGCCGTCTGGGTAGAGAGATCTGGGTTCGTATGGGACCGCGAGATCGCCGATTCTGATGCTGCCGTCTGGGTAGGTTGTCTGGGTCTGTATGAGACCGCGAGATCGCCGCTTCTGATACTGCCGTCTGGGTAGAGAGATCTGGGTTCGTATGGGACCGCGAGATCGCCGATTCTGATGCTGCCGTCTGGGTAGGTTGTCTGGGTCTGTATGAGACCGCGAGATCGCCGATTCTGAATACTGCCGTCTGGGTAGAGAGGTCTGGGTTCGAATGGGACCGCGAGGTCGCCGATTCTGATACTGCCGTCTGGGTAGAGAGATCTGGGTTCGTATGGGACCGCGAGATCGCCGATTCTGATACTGCCGTCTGGGTAGAGAGATCTGGGTTCGTATGAGACCGCGAGATCGCCGCTTCTGATACTGCCGTCTGGGTAGAGAGATCTGGGTTTGTATGGGACCGCGAGATCGCCGATTCTGATGCTGCCGTCTGGGTAGGTTGTCTGGGTCTGTATGATACCGCGAGATCGCCGATTCTGATACTGCCGTCTGGGTAGAGAGATCTGGGTTCGTATGGGACCGCGAGATCGCCAATTCTGATACTGCCGTCTGGGTAGAGAGGTCTGGGTTCGAATGGGACCGCGAGGCCGCCGATTCTGAAACTGCCGTCTGGGTAGAGAGATCTGGGTTCGTATGGGACCGCGAGATCGCCGATTCTGATACTGCCGTCTGGGTAGAGAGATCTGGGTTCGTATGGGACCGCGAGATCGCCGATTCTGATACTGCCGTCTGGGTAGAGAGGTCTGGGTTCGAATGGGACCGCGAGGCCACTGATTGCTAATATTATAGGAGGTACATGGTATGTATCTTAGGAATTCCCTGTCCTTAGGGGGTAGATACCTGTTGTGAATAGGTCCTAGGGAGGGACAGAGGGTAACGTTCTGGCTGGGTTAGTAAGGCTCTGATGAGCTGGTTCTATCTAATTTGAGAACCCAAGCAGAACACCGGTAAAAAGGCGCGATCACGTGATTTTGGGGAAACAGCCTTGGTGCATGGAGAGACGAAACAAGATGGTTTCTGCCGTGCCAATGATGCGTAGCTTGTAGAGAGTGAATTTTAGGTTGCTAAATGAATATATATTTTGCTAATTAGTCGATATAGGTTTACAGACTGATATTGGGCACATTAGGCCAATAATGCATGATTATATAAAATTCGATCCCTACACGGTGTTGCAGATAAAACAAGCATTTGCAATACAATAGGTCACGCTTTACTGAAAGTTTTAGCTATTGGCGTTGCATTATTATGTGCAATGCCAATAGGTCAAACGTTCAGTAATGCGAGACCTATTGCATTGCAAATGCTTGTTAATCTTGACGGGTAGAGGAGATACAGTGCTTGTGAACCATACAGAGTGATTTGAAGCTAATATGTTTTTCGATAAGGAGCCAGTGCAGATTCTAGTCCCTTCCTGGCGGATTATTTCCGGTAATGTCCAGAACGAGTCTTGCCAGTGTATTCTGAGGCACCTCGAGTTTATACTGCATATACTTATTGGCGACCAAATACAGTGAGTTGCAGTTGTTGGGTCTGGACATTAATAAGGCTAGTGCTGTCTGTATTCGTGCTGGTTGTTGGATGAAAGGAAAGATTTTTTTTAGCATCCTTATGAGCCAGGAGCAGGTCGAGATGGTACTGTTCACTTGGATACCAAAATTGAACTCAGTATCCAACAGAACTCCAAGGTTCTTGGCCTTCTAGCTCTGGACGGGACAGCATCCCAAGGATTGAGGCCAGCACTTACTGTTCCACTTTGAAGTCCCTGATCCAAATATCATTACTTCTGTTTTCTTCCGATTAAGTTTCAAAAAGTTAGCAGACATCCATTCTGCCACTTTTGACATGCATCCAAGAATATTTTCTGTAGTTGAGCATGGACCCTTGGGGATAGAAACCATGATCTGTGTGTCATCTGCATATGACACTACCTCCAGTCGGAATGAGTAAATCACGGCTGCGAGGGGTGCCACGAAGATTAACAAGTGTAGGGTTCGAGACGATCCCAGCGGAACTCCACAAAGTAGAACAAAGAAGTCTGAGTGAAAAGCTTGTAATTTCACCCTTTGGGATCTCCCTGTTGGGAATGAGGATAGGAGAGCTAGTGCTTGATGCAAGACACCAAGACTCTGGAGTCTTGCCCGCAGCAAAGTAGGTCAGATGGTGTCAAATGCTGCTGACCGATCTATGAGAATCAGCACTACCCCCTGTCCATCACCCACAGTGGATGTATGATGGTACAAAGCGTACCGTTTCAACGCGTACCTTTACAACGCAAGTCGTTACAACGACTTGCATTGTTGGGCGCGGATAGTGAATAGTATAATTTACTATTCTAACACCAGTCCCCATGGATAGTAGGGAAGGTGTTGGAATAGTAAATATACTATTCTTTATCCTTTAGCGCCCTCCAGCGCAAGTCGTGGTTACGACTTGCGTTGTAAAGGACGCGTCGTAAAAGCACTGCGGGGTAACATCCGCGTTGAAAAGGATGTCCCCCCCACAGTACGTCTGATGTAATCAGTGGCTGATATTAAAGCTGTTTACATCCCATGATGTTTCCTGAATCCAAACTGGGAATGATTAAACCATGAATATTGTTCTGCCTTTTCCATGAGCTGCTTATTGATTTGCAGCTCCAAGAATTTAGCTGTAACTGGAAGCAAAGATATGGGACTGTAGTTCTTGCAGTCTCCTGGATCTAGATTGTTTTTTTTTTAGGAGCGGCCTAATAATGGCTTGTTTCCAACTGTGCGGATAGATATCAGATCACATTATTAATGAGTTTGTAGAGGGATTCTGCTATGGTGTTTGCTGCCATATGGAGAACTGCTGGAGGACAGGCCTCCATGGGTGAACAAGCATGCGTTCTCAAAAGGTATTGTGCAACAAGTGGAGGCGAGAGATCAGAAACTACTGAGAGACCCCTATCCTGCAGGGCTCCAAAGGCTGATGGATACCAGAGTTTTAGTGGAAAATCCAGGTTAAAGATCAAAACCGGTATAAATATCCCTGATTTTAGACTGAAAGAAAAAGAACAGTTGATCGAAGAATGTTTGTGAGGTCTCCGGTTCAGCTGTAAATTGGGAGGATGAAATCTGTTGTACCAGCTCAAATTACTCCTTTGCAGACGATGAGTTTTCAATTTTGTATGTGCAGTATTTTTTTTTTTCTTCCACTAGTGCTTGTTTGTATTCCTTAATGCTAGCTTTGTATAACTATCTTTCATGTTCCCCAAAAGTTAATCTCCAGGCTCGCTCAGAGCGCCGGCAGGCTTGTTTTAATAATCTAAGTTTGTTATTATACCAGGGGTCCAAAGGGCGATTTGTTTTCTCAGCTTATAACTTCAAAGGGGCCAGAGTATTAGCTGCAGATTCTAGCCATGTTGCAAAGGCCTCTGTCCCAAGATTAGAATCATCTTGAATTATGCAAGGAATTGTATTTAAAGTTTGGGTTAAGGTCTCAGCTGAAATACCTTTCCAGCTTCTAGTTCTGTGGGGGGGGGGGATGAGGGGTTCTATGCTCTACCTCTATCGCTGGGGGGCAGAAGTCAAACAATACTGCACTTTGATCGGACCAACAGATAGGTATGGTGTTTTGGTAAGTGATTCTTCGATCATTGGAGAAGATTCCATCCAGTATGTGTCCAGCTTTGTGAGATGGAGCCGATACTAGTTGATGTTGACCAGTGCTAGAAAGCATCTCTATGAGAGCAATAGAGTCTTGGTTGTCCCTCTCCTCTAAATAAAAGTTAAAATCCCCCATGATGGTCAGAGAATTCTCTGCTATACCTGGTTCTAAAAGCTGTTTAAGTCCTTGAAGGAACGGCGTTCTGGGTCCTGGGGGTCTATAGATCAATAGCGCTACAAAAGTGCATGTGGCTGAAAGAATGAGTTTGAAGTTAGTGGCTTCACAAGTGAGGGTATTCAGACCTGACTCAATGAGGCATTTAAATTGAGATTTGAAAACTATCGCCACCCCCCATACGTCCCACCCTATCTACCCTTTGGAATGAATAGTTATCCGGGATAGCATCAATTAGGTAGGGTCCTGAGGCTGCATTAACCCAGGTCTTGGTAATAAGGACCCAGTCAGGTTCCAGGTCCTCTATTAGTGTTGCAAACTCCACTTTGTGTTTAATGAGGGGGCGAGCATTAAGCAATAGCGCCTTGTATCCCTCTGTTTTTCCTGCAGAGGTGATGGGCTAGATGCTGATTTAGCTCCCCAAGAGTGTTGATGCATTGGTTCTGCTGCAGGCAGACAGGAGATACGTTGATTTGACTGGAGCAAACCACCTGGGTCCACTTCCAAAGGACCAGGCACAGAAGCAGGTGGTGAAACTTTGATATCCTGGAGTCTCAGGAAACAAGAGGCAAGCCAACAAGAACTTGGAGATCACTCTGAGTCAAAGCAGATCCCAGCTCTTCCTCAGCAGTACGAGAGGGCAGCACCACAGAAAAGCAGTTCTTTCAGAGCAGCAGTCCAGCACAGTGATAGTCTTTATAGCAGCACAGTGGTTCTGATAGAGGTTCTTTACAGGTCCAGAAGTGAGTGATTTTGGGGAGTCAGAGACGCAGTACTGACACACAGTTGTGCCTTTGAAGTGAGGGTGATTTCAAAGAAGAGTCTTCAAAGTGCACATAGGTCCTTTCTTTCCAGCTGTGGCTTAAGATGCATTACAGTGGGGTAATTAACCCTTTGTGTGGGGACAGCACAATACCTATTCAGGTGTGTCACCCCCTCCCTCCCATCCGGAACAGGATGATTCATCAGTATGCAGATGGACACTCAGAGACAGAGAGTCTTCCTTTGTGTGTGGCTGTATAGAGGGAATACACAAAGTCAAGCTGTCTCCCACCCCAATGTGTATTGGAGACAGGCTACAGGCACACAGAACTTTCAAAGCAGAGAAAAGCCCACTTTCTAAAAGTGGCATTTCTAAATTAGTAATGTCAAATCCAGCTTCACTAGTAAAGAGGTTTTGTCATTATCATTCCACAGATATAAAATATGACAGAGCTACTCATTTCCAATCAATAATTACAGCTTTCACAATGTTAACCTTTGAAAGGAGTAGGCCTCACAGTATTGTAAAACAAATGTCAAATGTAGGTGTTGGTCTCTACCAGGACATGCTAAACTTAAATCAAATGTCTTTATTTCGGCAGAAAATGCCATAAAAGAGTCAAGCACAAAACATTACATTTATAAAACATTTTTAAACAATTGTACATATACATATATTAAAAAAATTAAGCACGCCTTTAGAATATACCAAATAACCCCCCTTTGTGAGGATCGTCTGCTGGTTCAATTGTGGGAATATACATCAATCGTTTATAACTGTTGTCCCTTTTTTTTCCTTAAAAAAAATATTGAATGTAAGAATCGGCTAACACTGAATATTATTACTTGGTTAGTGTTAGTTTTAAGTATTCTTAGAGCCTGGTTACATGAGTTTAAACCTAACAGTAAGCATAGTGGTTTGATCCATCTTTTTCTGGGTATTGTATAAGCAGGACAGATGAAAAACATGTGAGCCTCGGTTTCAAGATGTTTACATTCACACATGGTACATAAATCATCAGCTTCCAAGGACGGATCAATTGTCCTCCTAGACCATCGTGCTAATGTGCTTTTAATTAGCAAATTGCCATACCTAAGTTTTAAAAAAAGGGTTTTGGCTAGGGGAGGTTCTATCTCATCGAGAAAAGTCTCGAATAGAGGCTCATCCTTAAAGCTCAAAAATTTGGTTACCAGAGTTCCAGCAACCGAAGCATTTGTTGCCCTGCTTACCATGCAACTCCAAAATGCCCTTTTTAAAGTTCATTTTGCATTGGGCGGTAGAAGTTCCGGATTTTCCCAGAAATGAATTAGACCTATTTCGGTAAGCCAAATCTTGACATGCTTTATCCATGGGATAGTTAATGAGTTGCCATATTCCATAATTTCTTTTAACCCATCCCTGTAGTCCTGTAGTTCGGGCACTCTCCATAATCTAACCCATAACATCAACGGGCGGATTATGGTATAATGGTCAGTTCTTTTGACGTTCAGGTCCAATTCGAGAGGTACCAGAGGAGTGCCTTTTGGGACTCTTACCAAACTCCTCATTAAATTATTGTCCAGAACGCGAAAGGAATCTTTTGACCCTGGCCCCCAGATTTCTGCGCCATACAGCGCTGACGGTTGAACCTTAAATTTAAATAATTCAACTACTGGGGACACCGCTTTGCTAGTGCTCAAACTTTGTTTTCTAAGGATTGGCTTAACATTCTGAATAAATGCTAGCTTACTTTTTTCCCTTTGGGCTCTCCAGGTGAACTTCGAATCTAAGGTAACACCCAAGTACGAAAAGTGCGAGACCGATTCTAGTTCAATTCCATCCAAAATTAAGCGTCCTTTAGCTGTTTTTTGTGGATTAAGGGACATACATTTGGTCTTATTCCCATTTATCTCCAGGCCTTTCTTCCTACAATAACTACTAAAAGAATTAAGTAAAGCTTGGAGGCCTCTTTTTGTTTGGGAAATCAAAATAGTGTCGTCAGCAAACAACAATGATGTCACCCTTTCGCCATTCAATTTAGGTGAGTCGTTTATGCATCCTTCTGGATGTTTTGGGATGTCATTCACAAAGAGTGAAAAAAGTGTGGGGGCCAAGACACAGCCTTGGCGGACTCCGCGCTCGATAGGGATTTTTTGGGTCAATTCCCCATTTGGACCCCATCTGATTTTCGCAAAGTTCCTTTCGTGTAGTTCTTTTATCTGTACCAAGAGGCTGTTTGGCAATCCTACATCATTCAATGTTTTCCATAGAAGATTGCGGGGCACTAAATCGAACGCTGCTCTCAAATCAACGAAAGCAACGTATAAATGACCCTTTTTGATGTGTACATATTTCCAGTAGAGACAGCAGAATCTAAATATCTGGTCAATTGTGCTTACTTTACTATGAAACCCGGCTTGAAATTTCGTTAAAATTGCATTCTCGTCCATCCAGTCACTGACACGGGTTAATATGTGTCGTGAATAAATTTTCTGGAGGATGTCCAACAAGCTGATTGGCCTGTAGTTAGAGGGGTCCATCCGGTCCCCTTTCTTGTAGATTAAAACAATTTCTGCCCCACGCCAACTTTCCGGGAAATCTAAGCAAAGGGATAATATATTACACAAGTAATTTATATATGGTGCCCAGGTTGTTAAGTCATGTTTATAAAGATCACCAGGGATCTTGTCCAAACCTGGTGCTTTACCTGACTTTAGTAATTTAATTGCCGACTCTGTTTCGGCTATTGTGAATCCCATACACTCTGTAGGGTATTCAAGACATGGAGCATCCACATCTGTTCCGATGTCTTCATATTTTTTGTAGAGGTTGGTAAAGTGGTTGACCCAAGTTAATTCGTCCAAATGGACGTCTTTAGCCACTCTCCCTACATGGTTCCTATTGGCAACTAACCTCCAGAAACCAACATTGTCGTTGTTTTTGACAGCCAACAGCATATCGGCCCATAATTCTTCCTCCCAGGCTTTTTTGGAGGCCTTTTGTACTTGCTTATAATTATTCCTAGCGGTTTTTATCTCAGGTAAAATATTAGATTTTATAGCTAAAATGAGAGCCTTTTTAGATTCCCTACAGATTCCGTCATACCATGGTTTGCTATGGGACAGGTTCTGTGTTTTTTGTTGGGTTTTTTTGGGCATTTTAGTTACAAGCATTTTAAGTTTGTTAAAAAAATGTTTGTGCAAAGACATAAAATGAATGGGATTTCCTTCTATATCATTGGAACCTACAAATGAATCAAAAGACCCTGCGAGGAGTGTGTATATCTCCGCCAGGATCTCACCATGGTCCAATATAAATGGCCATTTGAGGGCTCGTCTATTATTGCTAACGTGTATCTCTGTGTTGGCGCCATTGTCTGCTAACAATATACCCACATCACCCTGCAGCAACGAATCTTCTATTAATAGACTCAGTGGAAAATGATCACTTTCTGTTCTATCCTTAAGCTCAAAGTCCTGAATGTAGTGCCAAATAGGGATAGAGACAATAACAAAATCTAGATTACTCCTGTAATTGTTTCTACTGAAGGTTGTTTTTTTCAGGATATCAGACGATAAACGTCCATTACAGGCCCTGAGAGAATAAGCCGCACATATGTTTGTTATCTGAACTGCCAAAGTTGAACATGTAATCGGTTTGGCGTTCTCTAGTGCAGGGATTTTGTTTACATGATCCTCATCTTCAAAAATATCGCTGAGCCCCAGGACTGGTTCATAGTTACAATTTAAATCACCTGCCAAAATGACATAATCGCCTTTACTATCTAACCCACTTAGGAAAAGGTCTAATTTGGCTAGTGTTGGCGAAGCTTTTGATAGAGGTGTTGGTCTATTGTAAACATTTATTAAATATAATTTTTTCCCTTCGCGTGTAATGATCTTAAGCTCTAGTATATCGGGTGAGTTTACATCTACCACCTCAATTTGAACCTTTAATTCAACTTTCACCCAAATTAAGAGGCCCCCCGATGGCCTTCCGCTCCTAGATGGGGTGGCGCCTATTCCAAATGTTTTATACCCTATTCTATGGGGTGTTACCACTGCCCATGTTTCTGGTAACAAGCAAAAGTCATTAGTATCAACAAATCCTGCCCATTCTGGATCCCTTAGATGTTTTGAGACGCCGGCTATGTTCCAGAAGACCAACCTTAGGGGCTCTAACACATCGGCCGAGGTCATGGATTGCACTACCAAAGTTGTCTCCTCGGACATTGGTTGGCGTCTCAGCAATTCTTCTTCCACAGCACCCAGTACATCATGTCCCGTTCCATCCTCCACCCCAACATTTCCATCCCTCAAAAATGCATTTAATATGGGTCTGTGCAAAACATTTAAACAACCCGAAGCAGCCCCAATAACTATATCTTGGGGATTTCCCTTACATCTCGATTCATCCAACTCCCTTGTAGGATGTACTGTGTTTAAATTCTGATGAGGGCGGGCATCCCCAGATATACTTGTGAAAGCTTGGAGATCGTCGTCGCGCCCAACAGGTCGCTGAATACTATTGCTCGAGCTCAAAGCTAAACTTAAAAGTACATGTCCTACCTTTTATGTTCACAGCACACTTCCTTATGGGCTACCAAGGGCCTAACTCAGGAGTGACGTATGTGTAATAAAAGAGGAGTTTAAGGCTTGGAAGAGGGTTTTAATGCCATGTCAAGATGGCAGTAAAACTGCACACACAGGCTCTGAAGTGGCAGGCCTGAGACATGTTTAAAGGGCTACTTGTTTGGGTGACACAATCAGTGCTGCAGGCCCACTAGTAGTATTTAATTGACAGGCCCTGGGCACAGGTAGTGCACTCTACTAGTGATTTACAGATAAATGTAATATTCCAATTGTGCTCTGCTCCTCCTCACTAGACCTTGGGCACCCCCCCCGCGCATCCGTTGCAACGCAGCGGGCCCCTCCTTAACCTACCTTGCCACCAAGACCTGGAACGAATTACTCCTCCATCTTTGAACAGCATTTTCCCTGACGGGCTTCGGAAGAAACACAAGACCTGGCTCTTTGACAGAGACGTTCCACCAACAACACCCACATACCCCTAGGGGTGACAGTGCGGCACTATACAAATGCTGATTGATTAATTGATATACCGAATGTAGCCATGTTTCGGGGGAGAAGCACATGCACTGTAGCACTGGTCATCAGTGGTAAACTGCTCGGAGTCCTAAGGTCAACAAAAAGAATCTGCTAAAAGAGGAGGGACGCCGTCAAAACATTTGGGGGAAGACCACCCTAAGGATGATGACAGGTCTAACACTGCAACTGCAGAAGATAAGCACTCATCTGATCTTAGCTCGAAGACTACATCTGCTGAAGATGACCACCCACTAAGCAACCAGCCTGCTGTGCTGTCCCACCCATAGAGTCCAGAGCAAGGCCACCACCATAAAACTACGGGCCAGATGTAGGTAATTCTATTTTACCGATTCATAAATACCGAATTTTACCGATTCGGTATTTATGAATCGGTAAAATAGAAGGGGGGAGATGTAGGAAAAATCGGTAATTGAATTACCGATTCTGTAACAATCGGTATTTACCGAATCGGTAAATACGATTCGGTAATGCCCATTGATTCCTATGGGCATTGAAGCCCATAGGAATCAATGGGCATTACCGAATCGGTATTTACCGATTCGGTAAATACCGATTCCAGCAAGGGTGCAGGGGGTGTCATTTTGACACCCTCTAGCACCCCAAATACTGGCATGTGTGCCATGTGGCAGACAGACATGCCCTAAGGGCATGTCTGTCTGTCACATGGCATAGGTGTGCATGCACACATGTGCATGCACACCTGGATTCGGTATTTTACCACCCAATTGGATTGCGTGGTAAAATACTGAATCTGTAAGGCCTTAGGGACTCTGAAGAGTCCCACCTACATCCCGAAGTTACCGAATCGGTATTTTACCGATTCGGTAAATTTACCGATTCGGTAAATTTACCGATTCGGTGAATTTACCGATTCGGTAAATTCAGCCCCCTACATACCAATAACCTATTTACCGGTCGGTAACGGCCAAAATCGGCCGTTACCGGTCGGTAAATGGCCACCTACATCTGGCCCTTTGTCTCTGGAGCCAAGGCTAAAGGTGCAGGTCAGATGACTGCACCTGCCAGCGCCATACAAGCCATGTCTCTGAGAGCAGGTAAAGCGGGGCCAAAAGAGGAAAAACTGAAGGTTTGAATTGATTGCACTTACGTGTGGCTTTCCTGATAACATATTCATTAAATATACAAATCAGGCCTAATGTTATAACAAACATGAAACACACTAATTCTGTGTGTATGTGGTAGGCTTAGGATTTAGAGAAGTAATATTTGTGCTGTAACAATGACGAACATTGTGTGCAAGATCGCCATAATATTTTAACACTGGGGTCAGGGGCAGCTCTTCCTAATGGACTTAGGGGCCATACCGCCGCCCCCCCCCCCCTTTCTGCCCCATTTGTTTTTATTGGTATACAGTCAAAATATTGAGTTAAAAATATAGAATTGCATTAATATCGAATAAAAAATATAGAATGGATAAAATATCGAATGGACAGAATATAGACTACAAAAATATCGAGTGTAATGGACAAAATATCGAATGGACAGAATATAGACAACAAAAATATCGAATTTGAGGTAAGTAAGTTAATATCGATTTACATAAATATAGAAAGTCAAAATATCGAGTATGTAATATAGATATTAAATATATCGATTTTTTAATAATATCGAATTTTTTAAAGTGTTTTTTATGTTAGTATATGTGTGAAAAGTGTATATTTATTTCATAATTTATTTTAAGTAATGAATTTTATGTTATTTAATTTTTGCGTAATTTCATTCTGTAGCGGGTTGTGGGTTTATAGGGGAATAGGGTGGGAAGTAATTTAATTATAATTATTTAAACAATTTAATTTATTTATTGGTATTTATATTGAATTAATTGTTAATTAATATTTAATTGGTAATTAATTAAATTATAATTGGTCATTAATTTTTCTTAATTTCTTAATTGATAATTATGTTAATTTTATTAATTTATTTTCTGTAGCGGGTTGTGGGTTTATAGGGGAATAGGGTGGGAAGTAATTTAATTATATTTGATTAAATGTTTACATTTATTTACTGGTATTTATCTTGAATTAATTGTTAATTAATTTTTAATTGGTAAATAAATTATAATTGTCATTAATTTTTATTAATTGCTTAATTGATAATTATGTTAATTTTATAAATTTATTTTCTGTAGCGGGTTGTGGGTTTATAGGGGAATAGGGTGGGGAGTAATTTAATTATAATTGATTAAATGTTTTAATTTATTTATTGGTATTTATCTTGAATGAACTGGTAATTAATTTTTAATTGGTAATTAATTAAATTATAATTGGTAATTAATTTGTATTAATAGGTAATGATTTTTAATAAATAATTTTTGTTTGTATTTTTTAATTGATTAGTTATTATATTATATTACATTGGTAAATATTTTTAATTAATTTGTAATTGGTATTAATATTTAATTTAAT
The DNA here is from genome assembly GCF_964261635.1 of Lissotriton helveticus. Taxonomy (NCBI): domain Eukaryota; kingdom Metazoa; phylum Chordata; class Amphibia; order Caudata; family Salamandridae; genus Lissotriton; species Lissotriton helveticus. The sequence continues at coordinate 1,404,036,662 of NC_136057.1, read as the reverse complement.
TTAATTAATATATGAAGTATTTACTTTCCCTACTGTTGCACTCATTGGAGTGGGAATAGTAATTGTTACCCCTACGCTATCCAACGCTTCCCCTACTGTTGCACTCTCTGGAGTGGGACATTTTAAATTTTTACCCCTTCGCTATCCAACGCTGTCCCTACTGTTGCACTCGCTGGAGTGGGAATAGTAATTTTTACCCATACACTATCCAATGCTTTCCCTACTATTGCACTCTCTGGAGTGAGAATAGCAATTTTCAGCCCTACGCTATCCAACGCTTTCCCTACTGTTGCACTCACTGGAGTGGGAATAGTAATTTTTGCCCCTACGCTATCCAACGCTTTCCCTACTGTTGCACTCTCTGGAGGGGGAATAGTAATTTTTAGTTCTACACTATCCAATGCTTTCCCTACTGTTGCACTCACTGGAGTGGGAATAGTAATTTTTACCCCGACTCTATGCAACGCTTTCCCTACTGTTGCACTCTCTGGAGTGGGAATAGTAATTTTTACCCCTACGCTATCCAACGCTTTCCCTACTGTTGCACTCACTGGAGTGGGAATAGCAATTTTTACCCCTATGCTATCCAACGCTTTCCCTAATGTTGCACTCTCTGGAGTGTGAATAGTAATTTTTATCCTCCCGCTATCCAACACTTTCCCTACTGTTGCACTCACTGGAGTGGGAATAGTAATTTTTACCCCTACGCTAACCAATGCTTTCCATACTGTTGTACTCCTTGGAGTGGGAATAGTAATTCTTACCCTCCCCCTATCCAACGCTTTCCTTACTGTTGCACTCACTGGAGTGGGAATAGTAATTTTTACCCTCCCACTATCCAACGCTTTCCCTACTGTTGCACTCTCTGGAGTGGGAATAGTAATTTTTACCCCTGGGCTATCCAACGCTTTCCCTACTGTTGCACTATCTGGAATGGGAATAGTAATTTTTACCCCTACGCTATCCAACGCTTTCTCTACTGTTGCACTCACTGGAGTGGTAATAGTAAATTTTACCCTCCCGCTACCCTACAGTAAAAATATTGTATCTTTTTTATTAATATTACGTTCATATATATATATATATATATATGTATTAACAAATAAAATTGTATGTTTTTTTAACTTACATTAATTATTTATTAATTTTAAGGTTATTTAAGTATGTTTAAGTTAATTATATTTATTATTTCATTAATTTTTAATTATTTTAAAGCATTTAAAAAAATTCGATATTTTGACTAACTATATTTTTTACAACGATTTTTTGATTCGATATTTTTGTACTTACCTGTTTGGAGATAGGATTCGATATTTTTGCATTCTATATTTTTTACTCGATATTTTGGTAGTTCTATATTTGCGTCATCGTTATTGTTTCAGTGATCCGTTTTTATTATACCAAGAGTAAATAGTAGTCTATTCACTCTTGGCATAATAAAATTACTGACCTCCTTGATTACAGCAACAGTCTGTCTGATGGCTGATGCATGCACACAAAGGCACCTCCACCAGATTCAGAGAGAGATCACCAGGGCTGGAGAAATCCCATCCCTGTCCTTGGGGCCCTGGCACACCTCTTGCCTCCCGTTTTGTGGCTTGCTAAGTGTCACAGCTAAAGGTGGCCAAGGACGCTGCAGGCTTCTGCCCTGCAGCGCCCATGGCTACACACCATTTGGCTTGTCACTCCACCATTTCCTAGCTCATCACAGAGGTGCGAAACGGTGGGGTGAAATAGCACAGACTAAAACCTCAAATTTGCTACTGTGCAGGTTCAAGGTTTCAGTTTCATGCGCTAGCAACCAGAAGTTGAAAGGAGCTAGAGTCCAAACAGGACATGCAGCAAGGTAACTAAAGAAATGTAAAGCTTTAAAATGTTTTACGCTGTGTATATGGATAAGTATGTGTGTTTGTGGGTAAGAGTGGGTCTGTCAGAGACAGCATGTGCTTGTGTGTGTGTGTGTGTGTGTGAAAGTGAGTAAATCAGTGGAGGGAGTCAATGAGTGATAGGGAGAGTGAATATGAGTGTGAACGAATGATAGCAAGTGAGGGAGAATTACTGAATATTACTGTGAGGGAGTATTACTGAGTCTTAAAGTGAGTGAGAATGACTGAATATTAATGTGATGGAGAATGACTGTGAGGGAGAAAAACAGTGTGTGTAACTATGAAGGAATATAACAGTGAGTGACTGTTACTGTGAGGGAGAATGTCCGTGAGTGTGACTGTGTGTAAGTCTGACTAAGTCACCGTCAGAGTGGGTCAGAATGAGGGAGACTAAGTGAAAATTTGTGAGACTAATTTTGTCAGGGTGAGTCTGAATTAATGGGACTTAGTAAGAATTAGTGAGAATGATTGACATTAGGTGAGTTAGTGAGCTTGAATGAATCAGAGTAAGACTGGGTGACTGAGAATGACTTGCAAACGAGTGAGACTAACATAGAGTGAGTGAGACTGAGTGAGACACAGTCTGAGTGAATCGGAGAATGAGTGAGTCAGAGTCAATCGGAATGAGTGGGACAAAGTAGAAACAAGTGACACTCAGTGAGACTAGGGGAGTCAGACTGAGATCAGTTGAGTGAGAGAGAATGGGCTGAGTCAGAATAAATGAGATTGAGTGAGACTGAGTTAGAAGAACGAAGAATGAATGAGACTGAGTGAGTCAGACTGAGAATGAGACTGAGATAGAGTTAATGAGTCAGAGTTGGAATGAATGAGCGGCCCCCGAACCCTCTGAGAAGTAAGGCTTGCTCACTGAAATTGGAGCCAAATACTACAACCGACCACTTCTAAAGGTCACCAGCCACCACTGTTTGTGATTCATTATTACAATGTAACTTTTCTGTTTCCTACTTATCCAAGGTAAGGCTAGTAGTATGAGCAGAAGGGGAGGGGTAATGTAGGTTAACGAAACTGTATGCATTGTGAGGAGGAACTGCATGAATGAAAAATAATTTGAGTGGAGTCGTAGAGTGGTCCATCGAAAGTAAGGAATGAAGGAGAGAGTACCTGGCCTATACTCGAGACTAATATGAACTAGCTGGATGCAATACTAGATAAACAGGACAGGGATGGGGCAGTATGGAACAGAAATAGTAAGTGTTAGTGGATGTAACTTTAGGCATGGCTAATTGGGACTTAGTAAGGTGTGAGCAGGACTGTAGATGAGGTTAGTATGGACTAGATGATGGAACACTAGTTGAGCAGGTGAAGGGCAGGTGGTATTTAACAGAAACACGAGGGGATTAATGGATGTTACTGTAGACAGGGACAATTGGGAAGAGGCGAAGCACGGTTTGCCTTATTTATTCGTACTTCATTACAGAACAGTGACTCAAGCATGGCTCTTCCCACTGATCAACGGCTGAACCAGGGAATTCTTAGACGGAGGAAGAAAATTATATTGCTCCTCTATTGACATATCTTGGTTGGATTCCTTGAGATGATGATCGAACCCTCTAAGCATGCAGAGCTAGAAAGATACACAGAAATAGAGGCATTCCTGGCAGAAGATGTGATCTAAAATTGGGCTTATGACCCTTTCAAATTCTCCCTCATTCCCAATCCTATTTTGTGCTTTAAGTCTAAAAGAAGTGATGAAAAGGGCATGATGACTCACCTAGTACTACTAAGTAATTTATTTAATTCCATTTAATGTTCTCTTTAGGTCTCAAATGCGACAAAATGAACATTTCCTAGTCATTATCTAACGTTTGTATACATTTCCAAGTCACTATCTCATGTTTGTATATGTCCAAGCTGCATACGGAACTTTAAGTAGGTTTAAACAGCCACTTCAGTTTTCAAGTTGCATCTCGGACACTGCTGCTCACTTTTGTTTAAGAGAACTTTTCACTGACTAGGTCTTGCTTTTTACAGGGCAGATAGCACATGTTTTTATTCATCACAAATTTCCAGTAGGAAAGCACTCCTCTGAATTGGGCTTTTCCTTGTGGTACTATCTCTATCATTTAGAAACGCAGCTTTTTCAGAGCACGTTAAGGTCAAATGAATTTTAACAAGCAATGGAGCTTCTGTAATCGAAAGGGCAGTTGTCACAATGTACTAGTGAACGTTGCTTGGTTTTTGAGGTGTGCCTTTCGGGCTTTGACTTTACCCTGCCGGACCTTGAGCACGACATCTAAGTCCTGTCTGGAAACATCCGAGCCTTTAAGCTGTACTGTTGTGTAGTTCCTATAAACCTATATAGGATCTGTGTTTAGACAACATAAACTAAAGGATTGGCGTCCAGACTGATTCTAGACACTCCCACCGGGTATGTTAGCCTGTATACCAGACATCTCACAGTGCCACTAGAAATCTCTCTTATCAAGGAGAGAATTGTTCTTGGCAACTATCGAACATGACTACCCTGAGCCCTCCGGACCGTGGAAACAGTGCAATACTTTTCGCTCAGTCACTCGTGCTCACTTTGTCTCAGAGAGATACACAGAATAAACAGTGGGTACGTTTTTTAATAAGTATTTATTGAGCCAGCGTCATTCTAGTGTAAAATAGGTGTGCCGAAACAAACATTAGACAGTAATAGATATACATGATTATAAGCACTAACAGAGTAAAAGAATGGGAGATTTCTACCATTGTGATAAAACAATGAATACAGGCAAGTATATAAAATACATGACCGTAATAAATGTGTACTCCTACTATGCTACCCTAAGTAGATGTACTTAAGTGTACCTAGCACGTATGTGGGTGTAAAGCCAAGAATCCCTTTAGGATAAAGTCAACCCCATTACATGAGGTGAGAGACTGTGGGACCCCATCTTGGTCTCGAGATGGACACCCCGCAAGGGATGTCAGAACACTGCGAGCTTTAGTGTCTACGTGTCGGAACCTCAGCATCTCGCGGCAGTGTATCGGCATGGAATTCCATTTCTCCTCTGACTACCTCAGCAAGATAAGGTGTATATATACCCAAAGTGGTACCCTCCGGGAATATACCTTGCTCTTTCATGTTGGACTAGGATGACGGAAGGAATGACCTTTGTACATAGTTAAAATGGAGGAGTTGGTGTCCTGCTGTGATTCCAAGAATCCTCATGCGTAATGAATGAGGCTAGTTTTCAGAGAAAACCCCATGTCATTTAGGCATTACTGTAGCTAGGTAAAAGGTCAATTCTAAAACCATTATGTTGTGTAATGGAAGGGGAGAATATAGGTGAAAGGTTAGGTGACTACCTGCCCCTATATTGGAGTACCTATATGAAACATAACACCCACTCCTCATCCGATTGGACGACATACAAAAAATTCTAACATACGGCTAAATGTATGCAAACTATTAATTAGTTCATAAAAAATAGTACTTAAAAATGTAAATTAAAAAAAAATGCTAATAGAGAAAAAATATTGCATGTGATAGAAGTCTGTACTAAATATGTACATATATAGAGTCCAAACAATGAGTGACTGAAAGCCATGCAATTTCGAAAAAGTGTCTATTGTTTAAAATTCCAAATTTGGTTGTTTTTGAACAAGACGAATATTCCCAGCACACGTTGAGCCAAATGTTTGTGTCCTGGCTGGGCTGCACAACATCACTGTTGCCTGCAATCGCAGACAACGGACCCTGCAACACCTCGCAGATCAGTTCGACCGAGCACAGATGTTCCCCCGTATTCTTCACAGTCGCTGCGGGGGATGCCTGTGTGACAACCAACATAACAAAAAAGTATGCCAAAACTGATATTTAAGTTTAAAGACATCATTTTGATTGAAATGACCTAATTGTTACATTTTGTACTTCATCTTGAATAAATAGCTATTAATTAGCCTACCCCAGTTTAGAATAGTTTTTCTTCTCTGGCTTTCATTTGATGTCTTTAAACTTAAATATCAGTTTTGGCATACTTTTTTGTTATGTTGTTCTAAGTGCTCAGCCTTACTGATTAGAGCCAGCTCATTGTTGTTACTTGTGTGACAACCAAGGCCTGAGTATTTGTTATTGGGAAGGTATCTTTTCTGACAGGAGCTGAAGCATCCTGTGGTGGCTCTAAGAATGCAGACATCAACATTGGAATACGCTGAAGACACTGCATAACATAGGCAGGTATCGGGTCCAGTAAAGCATCACCGTCTGGTGGCGCAATTAATGGAAGTGTTAGACAGAGGTCCAATACACATGCTTGTCCGCAGAACAGGCATCGGAGGACAGGCAAAATACAGTCGATCTAGACTGGTCTAAATGACAAGAACCAAGACTTGCTCAGTTCTTGAAGACGAGGTGTGCCCAGATGGATTATCATGTGATCACGGTATTGGCACTCCAAGAGCATTTTTTCCGTCTTCTTGGTGACTGGGACATCCATAGCAGAAAAATGAGAGTCAGGATACCTGCTCTCATAAACAAGATCAGAGGAAGCCCACCAAAAATGCTTCTGAATATGGAGTGTATGAAGTTGGGAATAATTCAGAGGATTGTCTGAAAGGTGCTTAACAGTCCTGAGCCTATGGTCTTAAATAGGTGTACTATACCTGTATCAGATATGTTAAAGATACGTTGTACCATTTGACCCAGTATTAGAACTTTCATAGATTCCCATGCTTTGTATCATTCCCCCGTCGTCGGATTGGGAGCCTCGGTAAATAAAAAATACCATAGCAATAGGCACAAAAGAGAAAAATTAGGCCTAGGCCTCATCTCATTTTGTAGCTTATCCACCTCTTTGTGTAAAAGAGCCCAAACTTTCTGCAGCAACCTGTCAGCATAGCCTCATCCCATAGAACCCTCCTGAGAGAGCCTCAGAGCCTCAGATTTTTCTACCACACGTTGTGCTAGGGAGTCTCCACTGAGCTCTGCTCAGTTTTTTCCTCTTCAACTTGAATTCTTCTACATTTCTTCAAATTTACAATGTCTGACAAGGAGAAGAAAGCATTATTTAGAGCTTGTGCTACTTGTTCTAAAAAGAGACTGTTTGTGGAGGACAAGCATGATGACTGTATCTACTGCTTGTACCCGGTCCACAAGGCCACAGATTGTAAGATCTGTAGGACTTTCTCTACGAAGACCTTGAGAGACAGGGAGGGCCGCCTGTTAACTTGGCTGCAGAAGATGAAATCATGTAAGGAGGTTATTTCATCTGACGATGAGGACTCTTCATCAGCTGCGTCCTCCAGAAGATCCAGAAAGAGGGGTAGGTCATCCCCTTCTACTTCTACTGGGCCCCCTGTCAAAGCCTTACAAAAAACCTCTGATAGGTCTGAAGGGGCTAGTCCCATTAAATCTCCACACGGAGGTGTAAAGGAGAGGCTGGGGCAGACTGCGGAGGCGGACACAGCCAAGAAAGTGAAAAAAGATGTTTCTGTTACTTCTCCACCATCTCAAAAGGAGAAGGAAGGCAAGAAACCTTCTACTGTTCCTCAGGAAGGAAAGCCTGACAAGAAACAACGTCCGTCAACGACGAAATCAGCAGGTACATCGACGACAACTTCAAAGAAAGACCTGAGCTCTCATGTAGCTCGGTCGACGGTTCTGTCGACGATGGCTTCGTCGACGACTGCAGCCTTGATAGCTTCGTCAACGTTTAAAGTGCCTGTTTCCTGCTCATCGACGATGGTGTCTACATTCTCGACATCGACGATTATGACAGCAAAGGTAGTGTCGACGACGGCGACGAGGACGACGTCGATGACGATGTCGACGACGGCGGCTTTAATGGTGATGACGACGAGCTCGTCGACGACACTGTCGACAATCAAACCACCGTCGACGACGAAAAGTTTGTCGACGAGATCCATTTCTCCGTCGACTGTCCCGTCGACGGTTCTATCGACGACGATTACGTCGACGATCCAAAAAGTCCGCATTTACATACGAAAGCAGCAAATAACCCCTGAGATGACCTCTCCTAGGCGGGTATAATCTTTGCCTCCCACTCTGCTGTTGGATGAGGAGTCTGACGACGAGGATGATGATGGTTCTTGTGGGGATGCCTATAGCCCATCGGAATTACAAGTAAAGTGTCAGGATACAGATTCTGAGGAATATTACGCTGAAGAGTGCCAATATGTCCAGCAAGACAAGCCTCCACAGAACATGCGTCAGGATATGGTGCAAATGCCGTCTTCTCTAATTTCGGATTTGCAGTTAATGTTGCAGGATTATAGGAAAAGGTTTCCATCGAAAACTGCAGTACAACAGGAGCGTCCTCCTTCTCCATCTATTCCTACTACTCCTGCGGTGGCAGTGACACCTGTGGTTTTTTCGAGTTGCGGAACCAGAACCCAGAGAGAGTTACCAAGAGGGTGTGACGATTCAGGATGATGATGTCTCCTCTGATGAAAATCTTCAGGAAGATCCTCCTCATGATCCAGATAGAGGTTATGATGATGATGACCTTCAGGATCCGGATGCACCAGTGCCAGATACTGCTACCTCCCCTCCAGCTGACATTGGAGGTTTCCATAACCTTATGGAGAGGGCGTCTAAGAGATTTGGCCTGCCGATGACTACTGTTCAGACAGACTGCTTCCTTTATGACTGTAAGGAACCCTACAGAAAGTCCATTCGGTCAATCCCAATAATAGAACATGTATAGTCAGAAGGGATTAAAGTCATGCAAAATCCTGCAACAGTCATCCCTGTTCTTCCCCGGCTGGAGAAGAAGTATAAAGCGCCAGAGGGCAGTCCAGCTTGCCTAATTGGACAACCAAAACCGGATTCCGTCATTTCCCAAGTGGCGCAAAGCAAGTCTAAAAATCCATCGACACCACTTACAACACCGCCAGACAAAGAAGGGAGACGTCTGGACAGTGTGGGCAAAAGATTCTCTACTATGGCCAGCCTCCTAGTTCGAGCTTCTAATGCTCTTGCCATCTTGGGCAGGTATGATCGCCAGATGTGGTGCGATTTATCCCCGTTTGTGGATCAGCTTCCAGAGGCAGCGAAAGATGAGGCCAGGAAGGTTCTGCTGGAAGGAGAGCGTTCCTCTTCGGAGGTGATAGATTGTGCTATGGACATAGCGACTACTGCCTTTCATGCCCTGGCGGGTTCAGCTGTGTTAAGGCGCCAGGGCTGGCTACGGGCAACCTGGTTTCGCCAGGAGGTCCAGAACAAAATCTTAGATTTGCCATACGATGGAGACATGCTTTTCGGAAAGCATGTAGATGAAGCCCTTCAAGGCATCAAAAAGGACACGGATGTTTACAAAAAAAAAAAAGGACACGGACACGGCGAGATCCTTGGGGTCTTTGAACTACCGCAAAGTTCCATTCAAAGGTGCGAGAGGGAGAGGTTTTTCCTCATACAGAGGGAGCAACCAACAGCGGTACTCTTCATACTCGCAATCCTCCCAATCTTACAGACCCCAATTCTCCAATCAACGTCAAGGCCAGTCGGCGTCTTTCTCTCGCCAATTACAGAGAGGGCGTTAAGGTCGTCAAGGACGGGATAACTCCAAACGACAATAGCGGCCTCACGGCTCTTTCTACTGTTCCTACCCCTCCGATGACATTAGTGGGAGGCAGGATTTCTCTTTGTCTAAGCAGTTGGAAGGCTATTACATCAGACCAGTGGGTCCTGAATATCGTTCAGAGTGGCCACGCGTTGGAGTTTCAACATTTCCCTCCAAACAGAGCTCCAGGCGCCAACGAGTCGAAACATCTGGGACTGCTACATCTCGAAGCCCACCAGCTTTTCATCAAGGGGGCAATAGAACCTGTACCTCTCTCACAAAGGGGATAAGGGTTTTATTCCAGGTTCTTCCTGGTTCGCAAAACATCAGAAAAATGGCGCCCCATATTAGATCTATGGGAGCTCAACACCTATCTCATCAAGTTATCCTTCAGGATGGTCACTCTCCAGGATATTGTTTGTCTGCTAAATCCAGGAGACTACATGGCGACTCTGGATTTAGAGGATTCTTATTTCCATGTGCCGATCCATCCAGCTCACAGACAATACTTGCGCTTCACAGTAGGCAAGAGCCATTTTCAGTTCAAAGTACTTCCTTTTGGTCTCCAGTCTGCACCAAGGATATTTACAAAGGTGTTGGCTCCGGTGGCGGCATTCCTCAGGAAACAATCTCTGGAAGTTTTTCCCTACCTGGACAACTGGCTGGTCAAGGCTCCATCTTTCCAGGGAACTTCCAAGGCAATTACGACCTGCATCTGTTCAAACACCTGGGCCTTCAGCTCAACAAGGACAAATCGGTTCTTCAACTATCCAGGTCAGCAAAGTTTCTGGGATCCATTCTAGACACGAACCGTTGCAAGGCTTACCCAACGGAGGAACGTCAAAACAAATTGATGCTGTCGGCTCGCCTATTACTAAAGAGGAAATCCCTGACAGTACAGCTCTACAAGTCCCTGCTCGGACCGATCTCATCCTGCATACCATTGATTCCACATTGCAGGCTGCAAATGCGTCCACTGCAAGAGCAGCTCGACAAACAATGGTACCAGGTGGAGGGCTCTTTCGACGACAGGATTACGGTAACGCCAGCAATGAAAAGAGCATGTGGCTGGTGGTTGGTGAAAGACAACATCGCAAAGGGATTAACATTCACACTTCCTCCGTCTCCCATGGTTCTCACCACGGACGCCTCGTTAGAAGGCTGGGGAGCGGTGCTCCAGGAACTGCACGTGAGCGGTCACTGGGATCCAGTTCAACGCAAGTGCCACATCAACCAATTAGAACTCAAAGCCATTCGATTAGCCTTGCAGGCTTTTCTGCCACGAATTCAGAACCGTTCAGTGCTGGTCCGGACGGACAACACAACGGCCATGCACTATATTGACAAGCAGGTCGGGACAAGATCCCAGATTCTCTCCAAAGAAGCTCAAGTGATTTGGGATTGGGCGATTCTTCACATTATTGCCCTGACAGCAGAACACCTCGCAGGTTCGCTCAATATAACAGCGGATGCGCTGAGTCATCAGAAATCGATCAGTCACGAATGGGAGTTAGACCAAACCATTCTGGAGGAGGTGTTCTCGGTCTGGGGAACCCCGACCATAGACCTGTTTGCAACTCCGGAGAACACCAAATGCAGATTCTATGCAAGCAGGGATCACCATCCGGGGTCCTTGGGGAACGCGCTTTCGATTGCCTGGTACGGCGCATTCTTTTACGCTTTTCCTCCGATACCCCTGATCCCGAGGTTGATCAGGAAAATCAAGGCGGAGCCGTGCACAATGATCTTGATTGCACCGGCGTGGCCCCGACCGATCTGGTACACAAACTCCTCCTGCTTTCTCAGGACCATCCAATTCGCCTGCAACCGGTTTCTTCTCTGTTGACGAGGTCTCAGGGTCAAGTGCTCCATCCGGACCCGAGCTCGCTTCACTTGACAGCGTGGCTCCTGAGCACATGGAATTCCAGTATCTGAACCTCACCAAAGAGTGTAGGGACATCTTGTCTCAAGCTAGAGCTCCAAGTACGAACAGAACTTATAGGGCAAAGTGGAAAAGGTTCTGCCTCTGGTGTCAGAAACAACATCTTCACCCTTACACTTCAGCTCCGCATCAGATTTTGCCATATATCCTGTGGCTGGCTAAATCTGGGTTGGCTCATTCTTCTGTTAAAGTTCATCTGGCAGCCATCTCAAGATTCAGACGGACGTCTTCAGGTGCTTCGCTTTGGTCCGCTAGGATTGTCAAGCAGTTCTTGAAGGGCCTGTTCAGGGTTTTTCCTCCAGTCCGTCCTCCTCCACCAGTCTGGCAACTTAATTTGGTCTTGGCTCAGCTAATGAGATCACCGTTTGAACCCATCCACAAAACGGACCTCAAATTCCTATCATGGAAGCTAGCTCTTCTGTTGGCATTGACATCGGCCAGAAGGATTAGCGAGCTCCAGGCACTGACAATCGTGGAGCCTTTCCTACAATTCAAGCGGGATGTCCTGATCCTACGGACAAATCCAAAGTTCATCCCGAAGGTTCCATCTGAATTCCATCTGAATGAACCATTGATTTTGAAGTCTTTTTTCCCGCGACCTACTACCCCAGCAGAAAGGTCCTTACATTCTTTAGACGTTCAGAGGTGTCTAAAGTTCTATTTCAGTAGGGAAGACGGTGGCAGTGTCTTTCCCGAGCCGCTTCTGTGCCACAGGTATTATATTATTGCTCCTCACATTGACGCTGGAATTTTAAAACCGAAAACTGTATTTTTAAATTGCAAAATCGATTTGTATTGAACATTGCTGTGCTCTTGCTTGCAAGCTGGTAATTTTAAATCGCTACCTGGGCTACTAGGGAACTTAAAGGGGGGCTCAGCACTTACTAGACATTTTCAGGAAGCCTGGGCTCAGTCATCACTCCTGCCCGCCCCGGTCCGACGCGGTAGCCAGTACCGTTGCGCGGAGGGCGGGTCAGGGAGAGCCAGGCACTTCCGCCCTTCCACTGGAGCGGTTAGCGCTCTAGTTGTTGGATCTTTAGGGCTATTTAGGCTGAGGCTGACTGTGGGCGCGCTGCGGTAGGGAAGACGGTGGTAGTGTCTTTCCCGAGCCGCTTGTGTGCCACAGGTATTATATTATTGCTCCTCACATTGACGTTGGAATTTTAAAACCGAAAACTGTATTTTTAAATTGCAAAATCGATTTGTATTGAACATTGCTGTGCTCTTACTTGCAAGCTGTTAATTTTAAATCGCTACCTGGGCTATTGGGGAACTTAAAGGGGGGCTCAGCACTTACTAGACATTTTCAGGAAGCCTGGGCTCAGTCATCACTCATGCTCACCCCGGTCCGATGCGGTAGCCAGTACCGTTGCGCGGAGGGCGGGTCAGGGAGAGCCAGGCACTTCCGCCTTTCCACTGGAGCGGTTAGCGCTCTAGTTGTTGGATCTTTAGGGCTATTTAGACTGAGGCTGACTGTGGGCGCGCTGCGGTAGGGAAGACGGTGGCAGTGTCTTTCTCGAGCCGCTTGTGTGCCACAGGTATTATATTATTGCTCCTCACATTGATGCTGGAATTTTAAAACCGAAAACTGTATTTTTAAATTACAAAATCGATTTGTATTGAACATTGCTGTCGTCTTGCTTGCAAGCTGGTAATTTTAAATCGGTACCTGGGCTATTGGGGAACTTAAAGGGGGGCTCAGCACTTACTAGACATTTTCAGGAAGCCTGGGCTCAGTCACCACTCCTGCCCACCCCGGTCCGACGCGGTAGCCAGTACCGTTGCGCGGAGGGCGGGTCAGGGAGAGCCAGGCACTTCTGCCCTTCCACTGGAGCGGTTAGCGCTCTAGTTGTTGGATCTTTAGGGCTATTTAGCCTTCGCCTGCCTTCGAGCGCGCAGCGGTCGCGCGCAGGGTAGCGCAGAAGAGTAGCCTAAGAGTAGCCCGTCTGCACCCGTCCGCGACTGGATGGGGCCAAGGGCTATGGATTCTGCACAGGAATTACTGAATTTTCAGTCAGCTCCCTCATTAGGGTGTGTACGCGACTCCTGGCCAAGTTTAGAGGGTCCCTTCTCATGTAGACACTGCCGTTTCCAGGCTTCCCACCTGTTTACTTCGGTAGGGCATCACAGGGGGGACACTCATCAGGTATGGGGTTGGAAGAGCTTGCTATGTAATGTCCGCTCCCTACCCAAACACCATACGGAAATCTGGGATCTTATTGCCACAGCTCAGCCTGAAATAGGCTTCCTGACTGAAACCTGGCTGAAACCCCACACAGTACCTGCCATCACTATGGGTATCCCGGTGGGATATCAAATCTTAAGGTTGGATCGCCCCATCAAAGTTGGTGGTGGCATTGCCATCATTTATAGAGAGGGGATTAATGTCTCAATAATTGAACAAAGAAGTACCCCCTGATGGAAATTATGATCTTTCGGATCAATATTGGATCTAAGAACCATTGGAGGGGAGCTCTGGTCTACCGTCCACCAGGACCGAGTGCCAAGTTCGCACTCTCCCTAGTGGAGGTACTGGCTCCGCACTTTAAAGCCGGGAGTGATTTTCTTCTCCTAGGGGATTTTAATGTGCATGGGGAGCTTTTAGAAAACTCAGAGACAGCCTCTTTTCTTGCGGATCTACTTTCATTAGGGCTTATACAACACAACAAGGGCCCTATTCACTCAGCAGGTCACACATTGGATATGATCTTTTCTAACACCTCTAAGATCGTATGCCGCCCATCTACCCAGGTGAACTGGTCAGACCATTTTGTTATTGATTTTTCTTTACTAGGGCTGGATAAGCCCTGTAAAAGGTCTCTCCGTTCTTCATTCTGGCGTAGACAATGGCATAAAGTGACACCAGAGGACTTCCAGAAAGTAATAGTTGAGCCCTCTACTACTGCCTCTGATAACATCGAATCAGCCCTAGCTAAATTTAATTCAGTTATTACATCTGCAGTTAACTCTCTGGCCCCTATGAAATTATGTCAGCAGCGCCCCACTGCTCGTCAAGAAGTGTGGTATAATGACCAACTGCGATCAGATAAGCAGGCCTGCAGGAAATTAGAAAAAGCCTGGAGGAAAACTCACCGGGAACAAGATAAAAAGGGCTATTACACTGCCTTGGCCACATACCATAAAAACATCAGATCAGCCAGGAAAAATCACATTGCCTCGCAATTAGTGGAGGCGGGTAACTCTTCGAAGGCCCTTTATCAGATCTTACAGACCTTTACTAAACCTTCGGCCTGTGAAAGTCTGGACGTTTCCTCACAGTCAAGATAAGATAGAGCTGATATATGAGAAAATCACTAAGACAATTAATCCTATGGATTCCCCTTCCATAGGCCCCTTTCATCTTCAAGTCAGTAGTATGGATATACTCACTGTCTTCCCAGTTGCCAGTCAAAGTGATATTGAGACCCTTATTGGTAACGTTAAGACAGGGTCCCCGTCTGATCTTGTCCCGGCTAGAATTGTTTCCTCTCTGGCAACTGTCTTTGCCCTATGATCCAGACTCTGGTGAATCGCTCTATCACTGAGGGGAGGTGCCTCGAGAATGGAAAAAGGCTACTGTAAACCCAATCCGGGAGAACTCCGCTCTCCCTTGGACGGATCTATCCAATCTCCGCCCTATATCTCTCCTTCCCTACCAGAGTAAGATAAAGAAAAGCACATTAACACCCACCTGTCGAGTTTCATCGAGCTGACTGGAGGTTTAGATCGTTCCCAGTCCAGAATTAGGCCAAATTACAGCACGGAATCTGCACTCCTTTCTGTGACAGATACCATCAGAATGTCACAAGATAATGGGAGTTCTATGGTTCTAGTGCTGTTGGACCTATCCGCGGCTTTCGATTGCAAGAGATAGGATTTAGGGGCTTGGCCCTGTCCTGGCTGAAGAGCTTTTTATCTGGCCGCTCACAGAGTGTCAATCTGGGTTACTTTCGTTCGGCACCAACAGAGCTCACTGAGGGGTTACCACAGGGCTCATGCCTAAGCCCCACACTCTTTAATGTGTATGTTTCCCCCCTAGCGGACCTGATGAGATCATATGGTGTTATTCCTGTGTCGTACGCAGATGATACCCAGTTGCTCTTTCCCTTTAAACCCCTGACAGCTGCAGTTGAACACTCCCTTTCTGAGGGGATGAGGGCTGTATCCCAGTGGATGGCCGCAAATTTCCTACAATGTAATGTGGGTAAGACTGAGGTCATGCTATTTGGAGAAGCGCCATTGCTGTGGTCACCGGTGACCATTAGACTTGGGTCCCGTCCCCATTCCCAAACAGATCGTAAAGAATCTGGGAGTTCGACTAGATCAGGGTTTATCAATGAAGGATCACGTTAATCAAGTAGCTGGTTCCTGCCTTCATGTAATTGGACTCCTGAGACGAGTGTTTCCCCTACTGCCAGATACATCTAGAAAGACCCTTGTCCAGGCCCTAGTGCTTAGTCGCCTGGACTACTGCAATGGGTTACTGATAGCACCTTAAGCAGGCTCCAGGTGGTTCAAAACACCGCGGCAAGGTTGGTTCTTAATGCCCCTCCTAGAACTCACTCTCGTCCTCTTCTGGATAAGTTACACTGGTTACCGATTCGTGAACGGGTAAAATTTAAAACCTGCTGCATAATCCATAAAAGTATTTATGGTTCTTGCCCTGTGTACCTGGCGGAGAAATGTGTTCCCTACAACCCAGTACGCACTCTCCGCTCCAGCAATCAACTTCTTCTCCAGATCCCCTCTGTGAGAAGGTCAAGACTGGGTGGAAGAGCCCTTTCTTTTCTGGGCCCCACCTTATGGAACAAATTGCCCCTCACTCTCAGACTGTGTACCAATCACCTAGCCTTTAGAAAAATGCTGAAGACCTTTTTGTTTTAATATATCCTCTGTCTCTGATTTGGTGACCATTATGCCTACTACCTGCTGGGTGAGCAAAGCGCAGAGATACTCCTTCGGAGTCGAGTCTAGCGCTATGCAAGCCTATAAATAAATAAATAAATATTTGGAGCGCACGAAGCCTTTTAGGAAATCCTCACAACTGTTTGTCTCCTACAGTGCCCGGCGAAAGGGATTTCCGCTGTCCAAACACAGCATTTCTCGCTGGATCTCCAGTGCCATTCAGTTCTGCCATCAAGAAGCGGGCAAACCGCTCGAAAGAAGAGTCCGTGCACATTCCACAAGGTCAGTGGCATTGTCAGTGGCTCTATTTTCAGGAGTCCCTATCAAGGACATCTGCAGGGCAGCGACGTGGAGCAGTACGCATACCTTCACGAAGCATTACTGCCTGGATTCTTCTACGAAGAATGATGCAGCTGCTGGACAGGCAGTCCTGAGAAATCTTTTTCAATGAGAGGTGAGCTTTCCCTACAACCCCTCCTTCATGTAATGCACATTTTTATCACTTGTGATATTCCTTGCTATGGTTACATGTATATATCTATTTGGTTTTCCAATGTGAGTATCTATGTGGCAAGGTGGTAATATTCTTATAACAAAATGTGCTTTTATGGCTTACTGCTAGCTACTCTGATACAAAGCATGGGAATCTATGAAAGTTCCAATACTGGGGCAAGAAAACAAGTTACTTACCTGTAACTTTGGTTCCCCAGTATTGGTAACTTTCATAGATTCCCATGCGCCCACCCTCCTCCCCTGGGAAATCCTGGCCTTTTTACTGAGATAGTGGCTGTTGCACAACGGCTACGAAAATCTGAGGCTCTGAGGCTCTCTCAGGAGGGTTCTATGGGGTGAGGCTATGCTGATTGGTTGCTGCAGAAAGTTTGGGCTCTTTTACACAAAGAGGTGGATAAGCTACAAAATGAGATGAGGCCTAGGCCTAATTTTTCTCTTTTGTGCCTATTGCTATGGTATTTTTTATTTACCGAGGCTCCCAATCCAACGACGGGGGAATGATACAAAGCATGGGAACCTATGAAAGTTACCAATACTGGGGAACCAAAGTTACAGGTAAGTGACTTGTTTTCTTCTGTGACATGCAAAGGGCAGTTTGTCCGTACTAGTGCCTGTATCTCAGCAGAGCTTAAGGGCACGGTTTGCTGTAAAAGCACGGCTTTCATTCGGCTCAGAGTATCAAACCGTATAAAGGAAACATTTAACGAAGGCCATAAAGGCGCCTCCCTGACTGTATGGGCCAGTGGAAACAATACTTGCATACAGCAAGTAACCCGGGAGCATCCCACAACAACATTGATCATTCAGCATCAAGGAACTCCCATTTGATAGCAACTCGAACACCGGATTAATCACGGCAGCAGAGGAACCCTTTCAAGTGACAGGATAAGCTAGCAACTGAACCATTACAGGCCCCTTGAAGCATGATATCCTGGCGAATAGGACACATCACAACGCAAACTTTTACAACGCATGCCTATACAATGCAGTTTTTACATTGCAACACACATTACAATGCATGATTTGACAACTCATGCCATCACAACGCATTTTTAGAAACTACACTTGCAATGCATTCCATTACAACGCATACCATTACAACAAATACCATTGCAACACATAATACTTTTAGGGCAACAGTAGTGTAAGTGTTGGATAGTGGGGGGGGGGGGATTACTATTCCCACTCCAGTGAGTGCAACAGTAGGGTAAGTGTTGGATAGTGTAGGGGTAAAAATGACTCTTCCCACTCCAGTGAGTGCAAGAGTAGGGTAAATGTTGGATAGTTTAGGGGGGAAACTTATTATTCCCACTCCAGTGAGTGCAACAGTAGGGTAAGTGTTGGATAGTGTAGGGGTAAAAATGACTATTTTCCATTACTTACCAGTTCAGTTCATACGTCTTTATTTCGATTAATACATCATAAAAGACAATTTACAGGCAAGATTAAAAAGACCAGATAATATGTACAAATAGTATTTAAGGACGATACAATTCATCTCATCTCAAGTTCATTAAATAAAATTCGTTAGATTCATTAAAACAAGAATTAAACAACAGATTTTAAAGACTCAGTATGAATGACTTAAAAAAAACATGTATAAATGTTAAAATCACTGTACAAGAAGGTGTCTAGCTCTAGTAATCCAAGCCCACCCTAGAAACTTAGCTACTCCAATAACCACAATCTCTGAGGTGTTTGTTCTTAAAGCAAAGAGTGCCTCAATACACCCTCCAACATTTAGCTTGCGACATATAGGCCCAATCCATTTTTTTCTCGCTACTGAGTAAGCCGGACAGGCAAAGAAGAGACGTCCCACACTCTCCTTTTGATCAATACACCAGGAGCAGAACTCAGTTGTATGGCCAGCCCATTTCTTGGTAAAAGACCTCACAGGTAGAGACCCTACTCTAAACTGGTGATATAATGTTTTGTCCAAACTCTTGGAAATAACATCCCAGTAGCTCTCAAATACGGGATCCAGTTTGTGAGCCAAGAAACAACCTGTTAGGGTCGGTGTATCTGACAATACAACAGAGCGGGATCCAACAGAGGCCCAAAAAAGTAGTTTATATTCTTGTTTGGAGGGAAATATGTTAGACCCAGGGTACGCCCACAATTGACTGAGTCCCATGCTTTCTAGGATTGTTTTCACTTCCCGAAGCCATGGAATATTACCTGAGCCCCTAATTGATGTCACTTCAGCTAATTCATTAGCAAAGAGGCTTAGGTCTGGAGACCTCCATATCCGTCTCCATAGTGCTACAAGCCGATATTGTGCCATTTCTTTTATCGGTTTGCAACCCATATCTATCAAAAGTGGTTTAATAGGAGAAGATTGTGGTAAGCCTGCCAGTTTACGCAAAAATTTGTTTTGGGCTCTTGCTAAGGGTGTGAGATCCGTATGGCCCCATAAATCGGCCCCATACAAAATTGCAGAATTAATATTCGCTTCATAGATTTTTAGTACTGGTGAAACCCTTTTAGTCAGGGACAATCTATGTTCCTGGATCAAGAAACCCATTAGGTGGACAGATCGAAAACGGAGTGCCTCCAACTGTGGCTTCCAACGTAGACGATAATCCAAGGTCACTCCAAGATATGTCATTACATTTATTTGTTCTAGTGCCACTCCATTCATGTTCACATAACTTTTAATCTGTCGATTCTTGGTAAAAAACATACATTTGGTTTTGCTCACATTGATTTGCAGTTCATTAATTTTACAGAAATCCTCAAATCTATTAATTGCCTTTTGAAGACCAATACGGGTCTTAGAGAGAATTAATGTATCATCTGCAAAGATGAGCAACAGGAACTTAGTCCCACCCAGGGTTGGTGCATCAGTTGGAGTATTTTCAAAATAATTCACCACCTGGTTGATAAATAATAAAAAAAGGGTGGGTGCTAAAACGCACCCTTGACGAACACCCCTTGTGACTGGAAAACTTTACTCACCTTATAATGCGTTGTAATGGCACGCGTTGTAGTGGCATGCGTTGTAATGGCATGCTTTGTAGTGACATGTGTTGTAATGGCATGCAAAGGATGCTGCGTTGTAATAACTGTGCTGTAAAGGTAGTGCATTGTAATGACTGCGTTGCAATGGTTGTTTCCCATCCTGGCAAATGAGAGATCCACTTAAGGAATTCTCGCAATGGGTACCTCTAAGGAACACTTCCATGTCTCCATTCCTGCATCGAAAATTGTAAAGTAATTCCAAAGATTCCTTGATGAATTCCCTACCCATCGCTTCATATCCGCCCGCCTATTGTACTAGGAATACTGAAACTGGATAGTTGTGCCCGGTAGTGTTATATGGTAATGGATTAACCATTCTGTGGATGGTGATTCTGTCACAGTAAAAGGTAACTGGTCCAATTTTTCAATACGCAACATTGTATATTTCGCTCCCCTTTGTGCCATTGTTATCTGTTTTTCAGTTAAATTGTATGCAGAAAATAGGTACGTACTGTTGATAAATCGTCAAGGCACATAACCAGTGCGCAATGATTGCAGTGTCCGGCTTAATAACATAATAGAACGTAGTTGAGATTGTCTGTGTTGTGGTATGGACAAGTCCTGTTCTAGTATATCTATAGCAGAAGATACAATGTTGCCCAATGAATAGATTGTGAATGTCAATGTAGTCATTCCATTGTCAAATACAGCTAACACATTTTCTAGGTTAATTCTATCTATTTCACAAAGTCTCTCTGCAGCTGCTTGTTGAGAGATTTTCCAGATTTCATTATAGACAGCGTAATAAAAACGTTCCTGACGTGGATTTCGGGGACCTTATAAAAAATCCCTTAGATCCACCTCATCTGAGAGTAAGGATATCTGCTCTTTCACCTGGGACAGTTCAAGGTTTTTGGCCAATCGAGGCACACCTTCCCAACACTGTATGATATCACCATTCCCGGATGTTCTCACTGCACATAGCGTTGGTCCCGCCTATGGATACTAAACCCTTTGGTTGTACCCTTAAATCTTGATTGACATCTGTTTGTGTCTGTGAGTCAAACTAACCATCCCTTCCAATTGGGGTCTGATGTATTGTACTGTATGATATCATCTATTGTATCCCCTCCACGTGATTTAAAATTGTTGTGTGAAGGAGTAGGAACATGAGGTGTGTTCAAATCCTTGTTCTTGGCTAGTCCAAGACAGGAAGTTTGTTGCACAGATTCATTCATAAATATTCATTTTAATTGTTGCGGAATGAGGTGCGCTCTAAAGAGTGCTTCTCTTCCCTGAACTTGCCATTCCTTAGAACCCCAGACTGATTTTGTGTCTATAGTGTCCTTCCATAAGTCGAAACCCTGTTCAGACCATAGGGAAATAGAGGATGCAGAATAAATTTGTTTGGGGTTAGTCAGCATATTTTTTCCTGTGCAGGTGTAGGTGCAACCTTATAGTAATATCAGGTCGGATCAGAAGTGTTAAACCCTGAAAAATAAGAAACCTTCAGTAACAACGTTTTCAAACTACCTTTAGCTGGTGTCGGGCAATGTTCCCATTGGTGGTATAGTCTGATGTTTCTTCTAACGTTTCAATGCTTGAAAATGAAGCAGGTTGTTTTAACCAGACAACATATTATATACAATATATAATTATCTATGGTTTCAAAATCCCAATCACCAGAAAATTTCATGGAGGTAATATCATTTAGAGAAATTTTAAATAAATGTGGTTTTTCGAGAAGTTCAGTGGGGCCAAATACATCATAATGAACCTTGTCCCAAACTGTACCATCAGGATTTGGAACAGCTGTAATGTTCACGGAAAACAAGTCTCTTTTTCACGGTAAGATGATGTATGAGGTTTCAGGACCAAGTTCACATTTGATACTGCAGAGCATTCTGGGAGATATTTTCCATTAATGAGTAAGCAAAACAACAGTCACTCGGCCAATCCAGAACAGAAAAAACAATATTCCAGTTATGATCCAGAGCTGGAGCCAAGATACTAAGTAAGTCTTTTTGAGAAAAGTGTAGAATTCACAAATGTGTTGCTTACGGGAAACTGGAGCTGGTGTTGTCTCCACTTCACTGGGATCAAGAGAGAAGGTATCAAAACCAATGAAGTAGGCAGATGCAGTTCAATCTATCTTTGGTAGCTCAGCAGGTTATGTTGAACTGGTGAGTGTCACTTGTTAAGGCATATTGATGTAGAAATCGGTGTTAGGCAGAATTGATTGAAATTCTGTTTCCAGAGGAACGAGATCCATTTCATTGTTGAAAATTCTGTCACTTCGAATTGGTGACTCTTCGAATGTTATGAGTCTTTCTGTCTGAACTTCTTTTATGGTAGCGAGAAGAGATTGCCGGCTACCCAGGAGCCCACGAGGCCTACGATTCAGTATCGTCCACATAGCGTTGTTTGATCAGATTAATGGAGACTAATCCCTTTTCTTTTTTTCCGGCAAGTAACGGAAGAAGCACTGTCCTTGTTCCTTCGACAGCCAGGGCAGGCACAGGCTTTCTGTATGCGGGCCCAAATTCTTTCTTGTCCTTGATCTTTTGTCTGACCAGGTCTACGACTTTAGGGATCCAGACAGGTCTTACCGTGACTGGCTTGACTTCCTCAGTGGGGGTGCGTTTTACTTGCTCTTTGCTTAGTAGTGCCCGTGATTCATTCAGATCCTGTAAAACAGCCAAACGTTTATTGATGTCAAATGGTTTTTCATCCGCCACTGTGCTTTCATAATCAAGATTAGGTACCCACATTCTCGTCCCAAATAGGTCCTCGTAAGGAGTGACACCCCCTATATAACTTCTTTGCAAATTACTACGGTCCTCATTTGACCCTGTACAAGTGATTAACCCAACTACCACCGGAACCTAATACTCTTGCTGTTAAAAAAAACATTGATATTGATTTTCTGGAAGGTATGTCTGTATTAATCTTAACACATTTTCAGCCCAATACATAGGAGTCTGATGCTATGTGAACCGATGTAAAACATGTTAGTAGGGCAGGTAAAATTGAATTTCCCAAACTCAAATAAGACTGATTTTGACTCCAGAACTGCTTCACACTTAATTCCCCACCATTTCACCCCACAAATAAATACATTTCTACCATATAAAATTGATTTGTGATAAATATAAGTCATTTAAAAAAAATATTCTTCAAATACACCAGTCAGTGTCTTAAAAATTAACTAAATCTTGAGAAAAGAATTATTCTGACAAAAAGAATTGATTAATGAGAAACATACCAACATTGTTTTGAGGAAACAAATATTTTTTAAAAGTGATTCACAAACTTAAATCTTGTCGGAAATCTCCCCCAATATGCATGGTAGTGATTAATAAGATTTTCCAGATTTTATCTAGCAGTGGGCGAATAATTCCTTCCCACCGGTGGAGTTTGCAGAGTTTTGCCCACTCCAAGTTCTGCTTGGAATGCAGAATTCCGGAAAAACTCTGCCAGCTGTCGCTTGCTAGATTTCTTTCTCACACGCTGCTCGACCCATGTGAAGTTGGCGTGCAAGAATTTGTGTTCACTAGCGTGCTTTTCAGGTGCTAAAATGCCTCCCAGCAAGATGTCTTAGCATGGGCGGTTGCGGCAGTTCGAGACTGTTTGCTTTGAGAAACCTGCTGCTCAAGTAGAAAATCTTCTCATGTGGCAAAGAGAGGTAGCGCCCTCTGGTGCGGCGTGTGGTGCTGTTCATGATGAATTTTCAGCGGGGAACAGACTCTTGGCGCTAAAAATCAACGCGAGCAGCCATGCGTGCTGAATTCTACTAGCTTACTGAACTCTGTGGAATATGTCTGAGTTTTTATGTAACTCTGCGAAATTTCGCAAAGTAAACTCCACGAGTTCTGCCCACCCCTAATTGTATCCTGATTTTCGCTTTGCAGCTCAGCATGTACAATAGGTATATGCCTCCCATGGTGTTTCTCATTACAGATTTTACTGTGGTTTCTGAGGGAAGATATAGAAGTTCATCTGGTTGCTTCGACAGAGGCATCCCCATGGGTTAAAAGGTAATGCTATTGCTTTTTACCTTTTGCCTCCTTTGTTCCTAGTCTCACATCATAGCACTGTGTTGTTTTCAACTGTAATCAGGTAATATTACGTTTGACTATCTGGCTCCATTCCACCTGGAGACCCTAGCCCAGTCTGGCTTTCCTTTAACAAACTAATTTGTTTTATCACATTAGTGCAGTATGAGAGATGATGCTTTGAATCCCGGATGTTGAACTAGTTGGACTAAGTTATCAGCTTGCAACAGTTTGTAACGCAAAGTCTAAGGCTGGAAACGTAGGGCTTGACTTAGGATTTGACCGACGGGAGTCTCTATCATAAACGTGATAGAGTACCCTGACCGCTAAAAGTTTGTCCACTCTAGTTTGATTAAGGCGGACAGTCAGCTTCCGACGATGATACCCCGCTAGCTCCACCATTGGAAAACGTATTTTGATGGCGAAATAGGGGCAGTCAGAGTGACGGCATCAGACCACCATTATATTTAGGGTGGACATTTTAGTGTCCTTTTTTTCTGTCTGTTACAAACAGAAAAAAAATGACCCATACACCCTGGGACAAACCTCCTTTGGATGTGACTCCTGTGAAGGCAAAGAGATCACCATAGGATCGGTAGTGATCTCTAGATGTGATAGGTAGGTGTCTGGCCAGGATGTGGGAGGTAATGGTCTCTCCCACCGAGACGGTGGTGGCCTGCGGGAAAGAACCATTACAACGCAGTCATTACAACGCACTACCTTTACAACGCAGCCAATACAACACAACATCCTTTACATCTTATGCCATTACAACGCAGCCATTACAACGCATGTCACTACAACGCATGCCATTACAACGCATGCCATTACAACGCAGCCATTACAACGCATGTCACTACAACGCATGCCGTTACAATGCATGCCATTACAACGCATGCCATTACAAAGCATTATAAGGTTAGTAATTTTCGTTTGATTTGCTCAAACGCTCTGTCCATCATCTCCTTTTGTATCGCTTTGTTCGCCCTAAGTATGGCAGGGTATGCTCAGACGTGAGTCCCTTGCTCACTTGGCCACTGGATTCAAGATAGCCTGGCTGATGAGAATTATGAATCCGAAACCGGTCCCAGGATGCTCGTTTCCGGTCCATGGAAGACATGGCTTGGCAGTTCGGGCTGGACTGTTCCCATGAGGCACAGGGTCAGACTGGTTTGCATATGGCCATGTCTGAAATGGGGTGGCTGAGTGGGCTAAAGAATGGTGATGGATTAAACCCAGATCAGTTGACTGGGGGTGAGTGTTTGATTTGCTCAAACGCTCCGTCCATCATCCCCTTTTGTATCGCTTTGTTCGCCCTAAGTGTGGCAGGGTATGCTCAGACGTGAGTCTCTTGCTCACTTGGCCACTGGATTCAAGATAGCCTGGCTGATGAGGATTATGAATCCGAAACCGGTCCCAGGATGCTTGTTTCCGGTCCATGGATGACATGGCTTGGCAGTTTGTGCTGGACTGTTTCCATGAGGCACAGGGTCAGACTGATATGCATATGGACATGTCTGAAATGGGGTGGCTGAGTGGGCTAAAGAATGGTGATGGATTAAACCCAGATCAGTTGACTGGGGGTGAGTGTTTGATTTGCTCAAATGCTCCGTCCATCATCCCCTTTTGTATCGCTTTGTTCGCCCTAAGTGTGGCAGGGTATGCTCAGACGTGAGTCTCTTGCTCACTTGGCCACTGGATTCAAGATAGCCTGGCTGATGAGAATTATGAATCTGAAACCGGTCCCAGGATGCTCGTTTCCGGTCCATGGAAGACATGGCTTGGCAGTTCGGGCCGGACTGTTCCCACGAGGCACAGGGTCAGACTGATTTGCATATGGCCATGTCTGAAATGGGGTGGCTGAGTGGGCTAAAGAATGGTGATGTATTAAACCCAGATCAGTTGACTGGGGGTGAGTGTTTGATTTGCTCAAACGCTCCGTCCATCATCCCCTTTTGTATCGCTTTGTTCGCCCTAAGTGTGGCAGGGTATGCTCAGACGTGAGTCCCTTGCTCACTTGGCCACTGGATTCAAGCTAGCCTGGCTGATGAGGATTATGAATCCGAAACCGGTCCCAGGATGCTTGTTTCCGGTCCCTGGAAGACATGGCTTGGCAGTTCGGGCTGGACTGTTCCCATGAGGCACAGGGTCAGACTGATTTGCATATGGCCATGTCTGAAATGGGGTGGCTGAGTGGGCTAAAGAATGGTGATGGATTAAACCCAGATCAATTGACTGGGGGTGAGTGTTTTATTTGCTCAAACGCTCCGTCCATCATCCCCTTTTGTATCGCTTTGTTCGCCCTAAGTGTGCCCGGGTATGCTCAGACGTGAGTCCCTTGCTCTCTTGGCCACTGGATTCAAGATAGCCTGGCTGATGAGAATTATGAATCTGAAACCGGTCCCAGGATGCTCGTTTCCGGTCCATGGAAGACATGGCTTGGCAGTTCGGGCTGGACTGTTCCCATGAGGCACAGGGTCAGACTGGTTTGCATATGGCCATGTCTGAAATGGGGTGGCTGAGTGGGCTAAAGAATGGTGATGGATTAAACCCAGATCAGTTGACTGGGGGTGAGTGTTTGATTTGCTCAAACGCTCCGTCCATCATCCCCTTTTGTATCGCTTTGTTCGCCCTAAGTGTGGCAGGGTATGCTCAGACGTGAGTCTCTTGCTCACTTGGCCACTGGATTCAAGATAGCCTGGCTGATGAGGATTATGAATCCGAAACCGGTCCCAGGATGCTTGTTTCCGGTCCATGGAAGACATGGCTTGGCAGTTTGGGCTGGACTGTTTCCATGAGGCACAGGGTCAGACTGATTTGCATATGGCCATGTCTGAAATGGGGTGGCTGAGTGGGCTAAAGAATGGTGATGGATTAAACCCAGATCAGTTGACTGGGGGTGAGTGTTTGATTTGCTCAAATGCTCCGTCCATCATCCCCTTTTGTATCGCTTTGTTCGCCCTAAGTGTGGCAGGGTATGCTCAGACGTGAGTCCCTTGCTCACTTGGCCACTGGATTCAAGATAGCCTGGCTGATGAGAATTATGAATCTGAAACCGGTCCCAGGATGCTCGTTTCCGGTCCATGGAAGACATGGCTTGGCAGTTCGGGCTGGACTGTTCCCATGAGGCACAGGGTCAGACTGATTTGCATATGGCCATGTCTGAAATGGGGTGGCTGAGTGGGCTAAAGAATGGTGATGGATTAAACCCAGATCAGTTGACTGGGGGTGAGTGTTTGATTTGCTCAAACGCTCCGTCCATCATCCCCTTTTGTATCGCTTTGTTCGCCCTAAGTGTGGCAGGGTATGCTCAGACGTGAGTCCCTTGCTCACTTGGCCACTGGATTCAAGATAGCCTGGCTGATGAGGATTATGAATCCGAAACCGGTCCCAGGATGCTTGTTTCCGGTCCCTGGAAGACATGGCTTGGCAGTTCGGGCTGGACTGTTCCCATGAGGCACAGGGTCAGACTGATTTGCATATGGCCATGTCTGAAATGGGGTGGCTGAGTGGGCTAAAGAATGGTGATGGATTAAACCCAGATCAATTGACTGGGGGTGAGTGTTTTATTTGCTCAAACGCTCCGTCCATCATCCCCTTTTGTATCGCTTTGTTCGCCCTAAGTGTGGCAGGGTATGCTCAGACGTGAGTCCCTTGCTCACTTGGCCACTGGATTCAAGATAGCCTGGCTGATGAGAATTATGAATCTGAAACCGGTCCCAGGATGCTCGTTTCCGGTCCATGGAAGACATGGCTTGGCAGTTCGGGCTGGACTGTTCCCATGAGGCACAGGGTCAGACTGATTTGCATATGGCCATGTCTGAAATGGGGTGGCTGAGTGGGCTGAAGAATGTTGATGGATTAAACCCAGATCAGTTGACTGGGAGTGAGTGTTTGACTTGCTCAAACGCTCCGTCCATCATCCCCTTTTGTATCGCTTTGTTCGCCCTAAGTGTGGCCGGGTATGCTCAGACGTGAGTCCCTTGCTCACTTGGCCATTGGATTCAAGATAGCCTGGCTGATGAGGATTATGAATCCGAAACCGGTCCCAGGATGCTTGTTTCCGGTCCATGGAAGACATGGCTTGGCAGTTCGGGCTGGACTGTTCCCATGAGGCACAGGGTCAGACTGCTTTGCATATGGCCATGTCTGAAATGGGGTGGCTGAGTGGGCTAAAGAATGGTGATGGATTAAACCCAGATCAGTTGACTGGGGGTGAGTGTTTGATTTGCTCAAACGCTCCATCCATCATCCCCTTTTGTATCGCTTTGTTCGCCCTAAGTGTGGCAGGGTATGCTCAGACGTGAGTCCCTTGCTCACTTGGCCACTGGATTCAAGATAGCCTGACTGATGAGGATTATGAATCCGAAACCGGTCCCAGGATGCTTGTTTCCGGTCCATGGAAGACATGGCTTGGCAGTTCGAGCTGGACTGTTCCCATGAGGCACAGGGTCAGACTGATTTGCATATGGCCATGTCTGAAATGGGGTGGCTGAGTGGGCTAAAGAATGGTGATGGATTAAACCCAGATCAGTTGACTGGGGGTGAGTGTTTGATTTGCTCAAACGCTCCGTCCATCATCCCCTTTTGTATCGCTTTGCTCGCCCTAAGTGTGGCAGGGTATGCTCAGACGTGAGTCCCTTGCTCACTTGGCCACTGGATTCAAGATAGCCTGGCTGATGAGGATTATGAATCCGAACCGGTACCAGGATGCTTTTTTCCGGTCCATGGAAGACATGGCTTGGCAGTTCGGGCTGGACTGTTCCCATGAGGCACAGGGTCAGACTGATTTGCATATGGCCATGTCTGAAATGGGGTGGCTGAGTGGGCTAAAAAATGGTGATGGATTAAACCCAGATCAGTTGACTGGGGGTGAGTGTTTGATTTGCTTAAACGCTCCATCCATCATCCCCTTTTGTATTGCTAGTAATTTTCCCCCTACACTATCCAACACTTACCCTACTGTTGCACTCACTGGAGTGGGAATAGTAATTTTTACCACTACCCTATTCAACACTTACCCTACTGTTGCAATCAATGGAGTGGGAATAGTAATTTTTACAGATACACTATCACTACTGTTGCAAGTGTAGTTTCTAAAAATGTGTTGTGATGGCATGAGTTGTAAAATCATGCCATGGATTTTGCAATGTAAAAACTGTGTTGTAAAGGCATGCGTTGTAAAAGTTTGCGTTGTAGCGTGTCCTATTCTGGCCTGCCCACCATGCCTTAAATCAGGTCTATAGTGTCCAGTGAGCCATAGCGCCCCTGGACGGTCTCTGTAGTGGTCAGTACTATCAGGTAAAAATATAAAAAACTTCCCTTTTTGACGTTTCCACTAGTTATGTGTATGACTTAGTCACCTTATTTGTACCTATGTATTTTATTAAGTAATATTACGATTTCCTCTGGCATTACTCCTGTGAAGCTGTAGACTGTGCAGCTGATTAAATAATATATCTTATAGTGACTACTAGCCGCAGATTCCTTAACGTAGAATTATCCCCAGGCGTGAGACTGGATCAGGAAATGTTTCTGCCCCAGCATCTCTGCGCGCCGGGGGCGGTACCGCATGACTCCGCCCTGACGTTGTCCACGGACATGACGTCAGCAAGGTCACATAAGTCCCACCCTGGCGCGCTGACATCAGTTTACATCATTTCCCCATGCAAGGCGGTTCCGGATCGAGTTCCCTTGACCTGTTTTCAGGCCTTCTTTTAATGCATTTGCGTTGGGAACAGAGTGCTAATGCCTTCGGGTTTCAAGATGTGTACTTCTTGTACGCGTCAGATGTCGGCGATGGACCCTCACCCTATTTGTATGTGGTGTTTTGGCGAGCACCATGAATCCACAGACTATGACGCTTGTCAGCATCTCAAGCCGAAGTCCCGGCGGGAGCGCCGGATAAAATCGCTTTCGGCCCGCTTGTCCAGATCGGCCTCGTCCCCGCGTCCATTCCCTACCTCTGTAGGGTCCAGAAACCGTTGATTCCGACTGCAGCATCGTACTTCACCGAGGCCCCATGGGCGTTGCTTGCCCGCCGGTAAGTCCTACAGCTTGTCACTGAGGCCTTGTCCTCATTCTGCAGAGGGTGCGGGCTCCTCTTGGGACGTGCGCCCTCGGTTCTCACCACCCTATCCGCCGTTTCCTTGCGTTGGGGGCGACTATGGCCCAAATGGAGGCCTATGCTACCGCCCTGCAGGCTTCTTTGGGCACCCCTCCTCTTCCTGTGAAGTCCGCGGATTCACCGCCATGCGCGGGGCCTTCTGCAGATTTGCCGGCAGCTCCTACCCCGGCACCAATAAGTAAGGCTTCAGGTTTTGGAGGTGTGGTGTTGTCGAGGTGCGGCTCTACGGGGTTCCCCTCTTCGACCCGCGGCACCCCAGCCTCGCCGCAAAGCCCCGCGGGATTCCCTGTGATGTAGCAGGAGGTCGCCAGGACTCGCGGCTCGTCCGCGAGTCCCCCTCGGTGCTCTGGCAGGCGGCTGTCTTACCGGAGGCCAAGCCGACGCCTTTCCGGCACCTACGCCTTTCCTCCCCAGCCCTGGCAGTGCCGCGGGTGGAGGCCGGGACCCTGGGCGCCTCCTCGAGACCCTCTCGGTCCTCTTTGCAAGAGGCTGCCTCGTTGGATGTTGAGCCGGCGCCTTTTCGGTGTCGTTCATTGGCCGCTCCTTTCTCCTGTCAAGCATGTGGTGATGGAGGTGTACTCAGCACCCCATGGGGCCGCTTCGGCGCCAATCGAGGACCCCAGATGTCCCTTCTACTCCGGAGGTTTGTCAACTCCTTGTCTCCTCTTCACCGGAGACTGGACCCCGTGGCGTTGCTTTTTCCCCGGTGTTTTCCATGGCGGGCCCCCGGATCCTCTCTTCCACACCTCACGGTTGAATGTCCCGTAGGCTTCTCCGCCTTCTCCAGAGACCCTCCAGGCCCCTCACTCGTCCATGGGTCTTCCATCCTACAGGAGCTGGCTGTTTCTTCCTCCAGCTGGGCCCGGGGACGGGCGACTTAGTTTGCAGCCTTTGCTCACGGAAGAGTTTCTCTCTCCCCCGCGATGCCCTACGGAGGCGAGTGTTGCATTTTCCTGCGCCATTTCCACGGCTGCTGGCATTTTGCAGATGGGCACCCCGGTCAATCTGCTCCCTCCGGACCATTTTTTAGAGGTTCTCCGCCAGAGCTCTGGTGGAAGGGAGCTGTTTTTTCCATTTGAAGCTTCGCCCCACAACTCTCTTCTGGGGGCGTCTTGCTATGGGAGATCCGGTGCCTCAGCCGCTCCTCCACTGTCACCGTCCTGCCCCGCACTATCCAGTCTGCCTTTTTCCCACCCTTCGGCCCTGGGCCCTGTCCTGCAGTCTGCTTTTCCTTCCCTGCCTTCAGTGTTGCTCCCTATGTCGCGGGAGGCCCGGTGGTTAGACTCCTGGGGACGTAACATCTTTGCTTCCACGAGTGCTGCTTTGCGCGCACTCAACACACTTTGTATGTTGGCCAGGGCTACCTCCACCTTGCGCTGCTCCAGGCCCTGTCCTGCTCAGTATCCGATGGGGTTCCTATCCTTCGTCTACAGGGCTTGCCTGTCGCGCCTTTTGTCCCTCTTCAACCTCTGGATCGCCAGGCTGACTTTGTCATGTCATCTACGGCTTTGTCGTGGTGTTTTCAACTTGTTAACAGGCGTTTCGGCCTGGTCCTTTGCTTTGTGTTCCAGGGGGGCTGGGATACTCCTGGTGTTCTCCTGTGTTCTGGTTGACGGCTTCAGGTCTGTACTACAGATTTCTCCTCTTTAGTTTCTGGCCAGTCCCACTTCTTTTCGTGGGTCGGGTGGTGCCTCTGGGAAAGTCTTTCTCTGGGGCTTGTTCGAGGGTTCCCTTGCCTCTGCCTTCGTCTTGCGTTTGGCTTGCTCTGGGCACACTACTTCATAGTGTTTACCAGCTGCGCACGCCTGGTCGTTATGGTCCAGCTCTGTGGGCTTCGGAGTGTACCGTGTGCTCCTGTTCCTTGCTCTGCTGGAGTTTTGTGCGACTGTGTCTCCCTTCTCCCATCTGCGCTTCTCGGCTGTGGGGCCGTTCCTGCCTTGCCCGCTGCCTCGGGGCTGATGCCACTTCAGCTGTCCCATTCGCTCGGTATGTTCTTCTGCGACGGGCTCTGCCTCCATTTCCACCTCTTCTCTTTGGGTTTGCGGGTGGTTCTTTTGTTCCTTGGTACTCTATTGATTCCATTCATCCCTCTGGGGTTTCTGGCAGACGCCCTTTGCCCCTCGGGTAGGCTTGTGGTATCCTCACCTTCCCTTCTCCTTGTTTTTTGTTTACTTCTGATTGGTGGGGGCTGGGCCGTCCTCCCTGTCCCTATGACACATTCCCTTTTAGGGCCCTGTGTTCTTCCAAGCTAGTGAGGTTCTCTTGCAGACCCTCCTCCCCTCTGTGCTAGGGTATCTATTCTACGTTAAAGAATCTGCGGTTAGTAGTCTCAGTCAGATGTATAAGTTACTTACCTTCGGTAATGATGTATCTGGTAGAGACGATTCTATGCGCAGATTCCTTCACAACCCGCCCTTCCTCCCTGTTTTGCGAGGGCCTTCCACTTGGTCTTCTGCATTCGCCTCCCTCCGGGTGGCTTGTCTACTGCGAGTGCCCTCTTTCACTCCCTCCCTGGCAGGGTGTTTCGTTCTGCATATTTATCCACTCTTTCCTTCCTGGTCATTGGTTCATGTGTCCTTCTGCATCCTTACACCCTGTTTTTTTCCAGTGTGGGGCCTGTTCATAATCCTCTCCCTTTTTCATTGCTTGGGGTTTCTAACACCTCTGCAGTTCTCTGGGTGGGGGTCTCTTGGCTGTGCCTCGGCCCTTGACTCTGTACAGGGGGTACGACATTCCTTGATGGTATTGTTTAGGGGTAGATTGTCGTTACTCATCTGTTCCGGCCTTGTTTCCCCTCACTGTTATAGATTGTGGGTGCAGACTTCTGTTGTCTGCTATGCCATTTTTCACATGTTTTTTCTGCTTCCTGGGAGGATATCGCCTTCCCTTTGCGAAGTTGCCTCTTGGAGCTGTGCTCTGCTCTTTCCCTTCTGTGGTTTTCAGTAACAAAGTGCCTAGCACTTTCCCTAAAGGTGCTGTTCCTCATCATTCGCTTCTTCTTTTTCTGGTTCACTGATTGTTTTACACACTGTTCCCATCCTCTCACAGTTTTGTTTGTGATGGCTCCGCGTTGTGGCCCGGAAAAGTTCCCCGAAGAAAACTGCTGTCAGCACGCCGAGGTGGGACTTATGTGACCTCGCGGACGTCATGTCCGCGGACGTCAGGGCGGAGTCACGCAGTGCCGCCCCCCGGCGCGCAGAGATGCTGGGGCAGAAAATTTTCCAGATCCAGTCTCACGCCTCGGGATAATTCTACGTTAAGGAATCTGTGGCTAGAATCGTCGCTACCAGATACATTGTTACCGAAGGTAAGTAACTTGTACATTCATAACCCAATGTATCATAAAAGTGTCCAAAGTAATGAGTCAAAAGCTGTTGGACCAAAAATAGTCATTTAACAATTTTGTCAGGGGTGCACTTTTATTCTGTAAGTCCCAAGGCAATACCCAGGATTCAGGACTTGATCCACTTCTGATAGAGCGCGCGAGGCCACCCGACCAATAGTTTTCGCCGTTTCCGGCTTCCGGGCCCATATACTTTCAAATCACCATATACATCGATCAGGTGACTTCACGAGCTCTACCAATTTGAGTGTGTGTTCCCTATTATTAATTTTCAGTGCACCCGACTTACCATCCACCGATGCGGGTACCTAATGACCACAATGAATCAGGGAGCTAGCTGTAAAGGAAAGGCAGCAAAATACAAACCCAACCAATAGCATTCAAAATACTGTTGAAATGACCACGGACAACTGGAAGTTTTAAAATGTTTATCTAAAGTTCATTATTTTCTTGCATGAGGTACAGTAAAATAAGGCAATCAATAACCAAGATAACGTAAATGATATAGCTGTAAAGAAACAATGACAGTGTAATCATTGAAATACTGATATAAAGTATAACGAGAAAATACTTATGCTAATCAGAATTATTTGAGCAAGGGCAGACTATGTAGGTATAACTACAGGAGGGCCTATAAAGAGTAACACGCTTCACTTAAGGTGAACGGGCCTTTGAACAATCTAGGCAATGAGGTTCTAGACCATATCAGAAAATGACAAACTGCAATGCAAAATATAAGTTCTAACAAGTGTGAAGACATAGGAACAAACTTAGGTGAAAAATGCAAATGACTTTCAATATTTGCGGAAAGACATGGAAAAATAACATATGCAATGGTGAACTTTATTAAAGCAAAAGTTAGAAATTCAGAAGGTGCAAGATTTAAGAGGTTCGGAGCAATATTTACCTAGAAAGGTGTGATAACCAAACCCTGGCCACGGGTCAGTTAAGGACAGGAAACCCTCAAGGAAGGATACCCCTCAAAGGACAGTAGATGCAGAATGGTCACCCCGGATAGGACAGGATACCCTCCGATTAGGAATCAGGACAGGACCTCAGGACAGGACAGCAAACCCTCAGGACAGGACCGCTCAGGACAGGACCGGAACCCACAGTTTGGAAGCAACGCCTGCGCTCCACCCGCTCTGCAGCTATCGATCAAGACCCCGATTGGGTCAGCGAACTCCCGGCAAAGTGCTCCGCCAGCACTTTAAGGTTCAGTAGAACCTTAGTCTATGGTCAAATTCGGACAGAGTGCTCCGCAGCGCTCTGTATCTTCAGTCACCTATTGAGTACGATGGGTCAGTGACAGGTCAGCTAAACCAGACAAGTCGGACGGTTCACTAGGTGAACCCAGGGTAGATATACAGTTTGGGGACAGTGTACCACCCCCCAATGTTGCAAAGTGTCAGAATCCCTCAATTTCGATTGGTCCTAAGGTAGAATTTGGGTAACACACCAATCACAACATAGTATTTCAAGCCTACATTTGCATAGTAGGGTACCGCCTAACTAGATTGGGGTTCCCATGAGAAGTTGTGCAGTAATACAATGGCAATTTTAACAATGTTGCACTGCGAGAACATGTGATTGGTTCAGCCGAGTTTTCAGGTCGTTTCTCAGGAGCATCTTGCTCATCACTGCCAACTGGCTGTGTTCCATCAGTCAAGGTCTGCTGTGCCTCGGCAAGTCGCGCAGGCGCAGAAGGGACCTCCAAGATGGTTCTCGGTACAGACAGAACCCCATTCCCCGCGGTACATGAAAAGTAAGCGAAAACAAATTAATACTTAATAATGTCATTATGAAAACACATCACAGGGTTTGTACTTTTCACTCATCATCACAAAATAAACTTATGCGTTTTAAATGTTAGCTACATTGATACAGACACAAGAGCAGTGGCACGAGCAGTACCACATGATAAGCACAGCTATGAATTACGCATGCGCATAACTTTCCCTCCACTTCTGCAGACGCGTCAGGACACGTGAGTGTGGCTGACGCATGCGCAGTAAATAAAATACAAGCGGCGGCCATTTTAAAATACACGGGTTAAAGGTATTAGAAATACACGTAGGCAAGCTTCATAAACTTTGCCTAAACAAAAAATAAACGTTAGTAAAACATACAATTTGTTACCTTATTACACATAAACGAGGTTCTTGACTTCGGCAAGCCGCAAAAGATGCGAAGCTTTGCTTCATCAATCCCCTCTTTGATGATATTTACTATCATCACAAAAAATGGAACCAGATGCCAACTTTCTTTCACACCTTATAAAGTTCTATCTCTTCCAGCAATCGTTCTAACTTTTCTCTCTCAGTTTTAGTAGGGTGAGAAGTCTTCACCTTTTTGTATATCTGATCATTCACTTCCTCCAATTCAATCTCATCCACACTCCGTTTCAACCCTCTTGCATTTACCTCGTGTTTCTTGGTGCGCTTACGGCATTTACAACAGATAAAAATGAGAAATATAATAAGACCTATAATACCAATTGGCATCAGTATCTTGAACAGTAAACTTTTACCTACACTAGCAAGCCAATGACCTACATTTGAGAGACCATCTACCAGTCTCTTCCAGGCACTATCAACCTCGAGTGGTTTGAGTTCCTTTGTCAAATTAGTAATGTTTTTCACATATCTTTTGATCTGTACACTTTTATCCGGAATATAAGTGCAACAATGTTGCGCCTTCAACATCCGGCAGACTCCGCCCTCTTTTGCTAATAAGGTGTCAAGAGCAAGTCGATTCTGTAAAACAATTGATCTGATCGCAACCATTTCGGTATTGACCAGGAGAAATCCATGAGCTGTTTCAGTAGACAGCACATCTACTATAGTAGACAATTTGCAAATTCTGTGAGTGTTCAGAACCACTCCCACTCCAGGTATCAGTGCACTGAAAATACTCCCCATAATTTCACCTATGCTTTCTCTTTTACTACGCACTAAGCCATTAGTATCTTCATTGTTTCCAGCTTTTCCATTCACATGGTATATTTTCGGGAAGACAATGCCAAAATAGCAGCTTCCATACCAGTGATCCGGCAATTTGAAATAAGCCTTGTCCCCACAAATATAATAAATTCCAGGAAACACAGGCTCTGACCCATTTTTGAAACCCCAACCTCCAATTACCTTGTAATTATGTTCGCATTCACTGGAACCAATGAAAACATTATTATAATAGCTAGTCTTCTCGCTGTGAAGACATAGCTTGCCTTTCTTTTCAAAATCCAGCAACAGAGCAGGTCCCGCCCCACCATTTGAGGTGCCTTCCATGTTCTCTGCCCACTTTGGCTTTTTCTGACTTTCGTCATTAGCCTTCTTTTGTATTTTAATTCTTCTTTTCTCTGCCATGTTCAGGAACATCTTTTCCTGTTCACGCAAAGAACAAGTCAAGTTATCTTTGTGTGCTTCAGCTATGTCAATGTTACCTATAGTCAAGAAGTAGTCTCCCATATATCTTATGCTGTCGCTTTTGGTATGTACAGGATTCAAGTTCCCACGTATAGGAAGTTCAGAAAATATTACGTCATTATTAGAGTAATAGTACTGTAACGGTCCTCTTTTGTAAAATAAACTAGCTAAAATGCTACAAGAAATTCCATATGTCAATGGCAAGTGATGGTATGTCACGCCTTCAGCCACAGAAGTAGATAGCTTCATGCAGACATAGCAATCTTCAATTTCCATAGTCTCTACATAGTGTATTAACAAGTTTGCAAAAACATTTAAGTGTGTCCTGTTCTTAATTCCATGATAATGTAGTCCTCCCTCATCTGATGCTTCTAAATCTCGTTTTGTTTGTCTCAGTGCTCTCTCATGTCTTGCTACACTCTGTGTTGTCAACTCCTCACTGTCTGTATTTACAATTTCAGTAGGGACAATGTTAGTATCTTTACTTACAGTGAAGGGTATAAAGATTGTTAGTCCTATCCAAATTACTATCAGTACGACTATACTACATATACACACCTTGCAGCACGTCTTGAAACGACTGCAACTAGGTCTACCATTCACAGTTGAATCAGACATTTCGGCTCAGAAGAAGTTTTCTCGACCCCTCTTTGTGTCTTTACACAGCTAGCTTACTTTGTGCAAATTCACGGTGGTTCGTCTTCTTCTTCAGCAGAGTACTCAGGGACAGGCTCTCCATCGCTTACGTCAGTTATATCAAGATCTTCAAGTTCTTCCAAAACGAGTGTCCATTCAGGAGACTTGTACTTTTTGTTTTGTCTCTTTATTCGTTCACTCCTTCTTTTGGAAGAGTTTTCTTCTTGCTCTGCTATCCGTGCACTTCTCCTTGCTTCTGCACGTTTTTCTTCCACTGTCTTTATCCTTAGCCTCAATCTCTTTACGAACCTAGGCTCAAGGTTGTTTCTTTTCTTTAGTCTCTTAGTGGGTACTTGGACTTCACTTTCTTCTCTTATTCTCTTGTTCTCTTTCGCTTGTGGCAATTCTGCTTCACTTTCTTCTTCTTCTTCCCCTATCTGGCTAGTTCCAGGGCTAACATCAAATTCTTCTGCCTGGTTACTAATCTGGCCTTGTTCAGGAATATTTTGTTTTTGGCTTTCGATTGTCTCTGTTTCTGTTTCTGTTTCTGTTTCCTGAACCCGTTCTTCTAACCCTATCTGATCCTGTTCAAGCACTTCGATCTCTTGATTTTCTTCTGCTCGAACTATTATTCTATTTCTAAGCTGTCCCTTATCCGCATCAGGAGTTAGCGGTGGTGTATCGAACACCTGTTCTGTCCCTGTCTGACCTTCTCCTTCCTCAGTTTTGATGTGAATCTCAGGTGGCTGAGGTTCTTCGCCTGTGCCTTGCTTTTCCTGACTAGCCCACTCTCTACCTTCACTAAGTCGTTCTCTTGTTCTGATAGGATCTTCGGTCAGATCAATCATCGGTATCCATTCTTCTGGCCATATGCTTGGCAGCTCGTCTTCAGCTACTCCTGGCTCAGTTTCCTGGACCTCTTCAGCTGGCTGGATTCTTGGCAGTTCGTAGTCAACTACTCCTGGGCCAACGTCTGCTGTTCCTACAACCTGACTGGTGCTGGGCTGTTCGTTGTCAGTTGCTTCTGGTCTGGCTCCTGCAGAGTCCTCTGCTGGTTGCCCTTCTTCTGCAAACTCTTTGTCTGGTAATACCTTCTGAGTGTGTCCAGCGTGGATCCACTGGGGAACACCTGCGACCTTCACTGCAGTGGTTGTTACCAGGATTACTTGGCGTTTCTTTCCCCACCTTGGTGCCAGACAGTTTGATCGAGTGTGCTTCTTTATTTTGACCCAGTCTCCTGGAACCAAGCTGTGGAGATGAGTCGTTGGATTGAGGATGCCGTCGTCTCCAATCTGGCGAGAGATAGAACGCACTTGGTCACCCAATCTTCTGCAGTATTCAAGCACCAAATCATCAGTAATACTCAACAGTTTGCTTCCTGGCACCCATGCTTGTCTCATCACTCTTCCCATAATGATTTCATGGGGACTTAGGCCTGTCTTGCGGTCAGGAACACTTCTCAGTCCCATCAGGACCAGGGGCAGAGCCTTCACCCAGGTCATGCCAGTTGCATCAGTCAGCTTTGCTAGTCTGTTTTTGATAGTTCCATTTACTTGTTCCACTATTCCAGAAGCCTCTGGATGATATGCACAGTGTAGTTTCTGCCTTATTCCAAAGGCCTTACAGAGTTCAGCCAGTATTTCATTCTGGAAATGTCCACCCTTATCTGATTCAATAATGAATGGCACCCCGAATCTAGGTATCAGCTCTTTTAGTAAACACTTCGCTACTGTCAGTGCGTCACTTTGGGGAGTAGGGTAAGCTTCTACCCATTTTGAAAATACGCAAACAATGACAAGGACATATCGTTTCCCTTCACAACGGGGCATGGTGATGAAATCAATCTGTATCCTTACAAAGGGACC
The DNA here is from genome assembly GCF_964261635.1 of Lissotriton helveticus. Classification (NCBI taxonomy): domain Eukaryota; kingdom Metazoa; phylum Chordata; class Amphibia; order Caudata; family Salamandridae; genus Lissotriton; species Lissotriton helveticus. Next base: position 1,403,997,475 of record NC_136057.1, on the reverse strand, counting down.
CCCTGATCTCCCAATTTTGCTCAGCTCAACCATTGTCCTTTTGCCTGGGTTCATCTGTTGACATGACAGGCACCTCTGGCAGAGGGACTCTGCTACTTTCCTGAACTTCTTACTATACCAAGTCTGTTGAAATACCAGAATCATGGCATCCCTACCAATGTGTGACCCTTCGTGTATTAATCTTGCCATTGTGCCAAGCAAGTGTCGGGGTAATACAGGCATACCAGTTGGGCCCAAGATGACACCATCCACACGTCTCGGTCTACACCCATCCTCCTTCCATTTCTCTCTTTCTTGCCAAGGAGCCGACTCCTGCCATTCTCTCACTTCATCCCAAGTAGGCACTTCCTCAAACACCTGAAGTTGGCAGCTGGTTCCTGGCCCCCCTCGTTTTGGATTTACGATATACCGATCTTTGGCACACCATTGGGCCACTCGATCAGCATAATCGTTTCCCAGTGATACTTTGTCCATGCTCTTCTTATGAGCACCGCATTTTACCACTGCCAGTTCCTTGGGTAACTGGATGGCCTCTAAAAGGTCATGCACAACCTTTGCATTCCGAATGGGAGTACCTGAGGAAGTCAGGAATTCCCTCTGTAGCCACAATTGGCCAAAGTCATGCACAACTCCATAACAGTACTGACTGTCAGTATACACTGTTATGCGTATGTTCTTCCCAATTTTGCAAGCTTTTATCATAGCAATCAATTCGGCTACTTGTGCAGACTTGATGTTATATAGGTAACCTGCTTCTTCAATTTTTGTTAAAGAGACTACTGCATAAGCAGCACTCAGGCCTCCTAGTTCATGTCTTAGACAGGAACCATCTACAAACAGCTCTTTATCATGCTCAGGCAATGGCGTTTCTTTTATGTCTGGGCGTGGTTTAGTACTGAACTCTGTCAGATCAATGCAATCATGTTCATCATCATCCCCACCTTCCATTTCCAGGGAGTCGGGGAGTAAAGTGGCAGGATTCAGAATACCGCACCTGACAATGCTTACATTTGCTGCACCCACAAGAATCCTCTCGTATTTAGTCAGCCGACTAGGGGTGAGATACTGCGTTTTAGTTCTGGTCAATAGAATTACCACTCCATGTGAAACATACACAGTCACAGGATGTCCCATGACTATGGACTCACTCTGTTCCAAACTTGCACAGGTAGCGGCTACTGCTTTCAGACAGCCTGGTAACCCAGCAGCTACTGGGTCCAAGGTGGCAGAGAAATAGGCCACAGGCCTTCTGGTCGTGCCATGTTCTTGAGTCGGGACTGACAATGCGCAATTATCGCGAGTGTCACAGAATAGGGCAAACTCTTTGGAATAATCTGGCATTCCCAGCGCAGGGGCTGTACACAGACAGTTCTTCAGTCTTGCGAAAGCCATTAGGCTTTCATCGTCCCATTCTACAATGTCTGGCATTCCTCTCGTGGTCATTTTTATCAATGGCCTGGCTAAGACTGCAAATCCCAGAATCCACTGCCTGCAGTATCCTAGTACACCCAGGAACATTCTGACGTCTTTTTGAGTACGGGGCAACTGCATCTTTTGAATTATTCTCACTCTTTCTGATGTGACTTTTCTGACACCCTTTTCTATCTGGTGTCCTAGATATTTCACTGATTTTGCACAGAACTGTAGTTTGTCAGGGGCCACTTTATGCCCTTTCTCACACAGATGATTTAGTAGGGCAATGGTGTCAACTACACAGTCCCTATGACTTTTAGACGCCAATAGAAGGTCGTCTATGTACTGCACTAAGACAGAGTTCCCAGGTAAGATCAAGGTCTCTAGACATTTTTTCAAGATCTGATTAAAGATAGAAGGGCTCTCTGTATACCCCTGAGGGACCCGATTCCAGCAATACACGTGACCTTCGAAGGCAAATGAGAAAAGAAATTTGCTGTCGGGGTGCAGGGGTATCGAAAAGAATGCATGACACAAATCAATCACAGTGAACCACTCAGCATCCCAAGGAATCTGGTACAATATCACTGCTGGGTTCGGGACAATAGGGCAGCAAGGAACTACAATTTTGTTTACCTTTCTTAGGTCTTGCACTACCCTATACTTGCCACTAGGCTTCTTGATGCCCATAATCGGTGAGTTGCATGGGCTGCTCATCACTTCCTGTATGATGTCTCCTTCTAATAATTTTTGTATTTCCAGAGTGACACCTGCTTTCACTTCAGCATTCATTCGGTAGGGCTTAGTGTTAGGATATACTGCATTGTCCTTGATGGCTATCTGTATGGGGTCCACATCTTTCATTAGTCCCACATCTTTTCCAGTGAAATCCCACACCTCTGGCTTTACCGCTTCCTGGAGTTCTTGGGGCAAGTCCTGCAGGGTCAATCTTTTAATTTCTGAGTCAGGTCTGAGTAACAATAGTTTATAAATGCCATCTTCATCCGGGGTCTGTATTTCAACACCTTTTGGTGTGCAAAAGATGGTACAGTTCATTTTGCACAGCAAATCACGACCCAGTAGATTCACTGGACTGGTGTCACAGACGACAAACCTATGCATTTGCTTAAAATTTCCAATTGAAATCTCCATTGGTTCGGTAACAGGAGTACTAATCAATTGATTAGATACACCCACTACTTGGATGTTTTCTCCCGAGAGGGGTAGGTTTGGAACGTCCACTGTTCTTACAGTAGAACGGGTAGCGCCAGTGTCCAATAGAAAGGTGACATCATTTCCGTCGACCTTTCCTTCTATGTATGGTCCAGACTGGTCTACCGGCAAGGAAGCGCCAAGTACGCACTCCTCGTCCTCCCCTCTCAGGCCCCGTCAGTACTGTTCATTACAAAGGAAGGTATCATTTAGCAGATACTGCGAAGTTGCTGTATTTCTGTTCTCACCGCTTTCCCAAACCTCTATCTCCTCACCCTCTCCCTGTTTTCCCCTGTATACTTGCTTTGGCGCACGAGGCACCTGAACTGTTTTTACCTGAGGTTGAGTCTTTCTTGGTCTTTCTTTCTGCGTCTGTGGAGTTAAATCAGGTGTGTTTGCATTATCATCTAGTAATTGGGGACACTCGTTTCGCCAGTGTCCAATTTCGCCGCACTGATGGCAGGGAAATTTTTTCATAGCCTCTTCCCTGCTAAATTTTGGCCGGGGCTTTCCTCCACCCCCTCCCCCAGGATTTTTGTTCTCAGCATTTTTAACCATGTTACTCAATTGTTTTTCCTGCTGTTCTGCGAGCTTCACCTGAGCCCACATCACTTTTTCCTTAAGGGCCTTTTTCTTTTCTGCCATCTCGTCCTCGCAGTACTTAGCGTACCGCAGGACCTCATCCATTTTCTTAGTATGCCAACAGATTTTATTATCTTTTATCCACTGACAAATTTCAGGTCTTAAACCATTTACAAACCTGTAAATAAAGTGCGTCATGTCCTTCAAATCGATGTTATCAATACCACTGTAAGTTTTAAATACCTGTAATAACCTCTCATAGAAGGAGTGCACTGTCTCGTCCCTTTCCTGTGTTGTTCTATCTATTTTTGTCCAATCAGTTTCCTTTGCGGGCACCTTTTCTTTCAAATGCTGAATTACCTGCTCATATTTTCGCATGACATCCTTTGATGGCTCCCCTGTTTCCTTATTTCTTGGGTACTCCTCACTGGGCCAGTCTATGGCTATTTTACACTGGGTCCATAAATCTACCGGAACCACAATGTCGAAAAACCCATCCAGGTCTTTCCACAGACATTTCTGTACCTTCACGAACCTTTCCACCTGCCTGTACCAGTCTACTGGTTTCTCCCGTAATTTTGGAAAATCATTCGTAAAGGACACAATATCCTGTCTAGACCAGGGGACATGCACATATTTCCCTCCTGGAACTTCGCGCATGGGGCATAACTGCTCAGGTTTTTCTACCTCCCTTAAAGCAAATTCAGGAGTCACTTGTCGGGAGCGAGCCTCTTCCCTCTTTTTCGCCCACCTGCTTCTCCATCTTTCCACATCTCCCCATTTCTGCAGTACCCCCAATAATTCTTTAATCTGTAACTTTTTTCCTGCCACATTCAGGTGCTCTATATCTTTGTCTGAGAAGTCTGCTCTGTACGGTTTCTGTAAGGGCTTGGATTTTGAGATATCTACCCCCATACTAACTGCTGTTTCGGTCAGTTTTTCGTGGAGCACTCTAGTGTTCCTTGTAAAGCTTTTACATATAAACGACAATTCTTCTTCAGAGTGGGTATTCAATCGATCCAACCCCACATTTCCTGCCATTAATTCTTCTATTTCTACCCTCAGTTTGTAGAGGTCTAAAGGTTTCGTTTGCGGAGTCTGTTTCTCTAATTCACGACTCCAACTCTCAATTTCATCTGGAGTTACCAGAGAGACATTCCTAGTGCCTGTTGCTGATTCTAATTTAATCTCTTTCGCATTAAAAGGGTTATGCCTCTGCTGCATTCCCTTTCCGGTCGGTTTGTTTGGCAAGTCCAAGAACGCAACTTCAGACTCGCACTCACTGGACTGATCATCTATGATTATCGGTTCCTGTCTCGGGGGTGCCATGACTGGGGTCATAACTGGAGTAATCGGATTTCCCTGACCATTTCCGTATAACGGGACTACTGGTCCAATAGTTACTGGAATAGTCAATGCCTCAGGACTGGTATTTAACTGGGAGATTTTCTGAATTATTTCTGTCCTTTGTCTAGCTAGAGCCTCTTGCTCCTTTTCCACTAGTATCCTTCTTAAAGTCGTGTCATGTAATATCTGTGGGGTCAAGGGAGGAGTAAAACTCGGGGCAGTAGGATGCGTTTCACTTGGTCCCCCACCATAATTTGGTTTCGGGAATAAAGTTCCAGTGTTAAAGGACCTGCGCTCTTCCCCATATGGAGGTTGAACAAAAGGCAGTCCTGAATTTGATGGTTTCTCTTCGCTTTCATACAAGGGTCTGGGAAAGAAAACTTTTGTACGTGAATATTTTTCTTCCTGGCTTGCGGGCACTTTGGGATATATATCCCTTGTTTCCGCCGGTTCGGGTTTCTCAGAATAGGGCAATACTTGACCACCCCCTCCCAGTCCTAGGGACCTGTCTTCTTCCTTGAGGAAGTGGCGTCGGGGAGCATCTCCTACACTGGAAGGTCGGGTTCCCTCATTATAAGGTGGCTGACTTCTGGTACAGATGTCATCTATCAGTTCATCATCTGATTCCCCCGGGGCCCCCCAATGTTTACACTTTTCAGTACTTTTCTCACCCGCTGCAGGGTTATGACATGCCGGCATCATGGGAAACAGACCCTCAACAATCATGCTCTGCCTCCACTGTTTCATCCTTTTATCCCTGGACTCCTGTTTCAGTCTGGGGTACCACTTGGTCAAACCCTTGTCCATTCGGGGTCTTTCTCTTTCAAAAGCCTCAATCTCCCATTCCTCTAATGCCTCATACTGCGTTAGTCTCGGTCTGGGATGCAGTTCATTCATCCGAGTTCTTAAATTAAATAGGATCCTACCATTGAAAGTACCATCTAACGGAAAAGCCAATACTCCGTCATCTTTTGTGTACTTCACCCAATTCTCCAACCACACACAGGTATTGTACCCTCGGTCAAACATCATGAATGAGGCAGGAGTATTAGGTGGTGGGACAAGAACACCTTCTCTAGATTTAATCGGTTTGTCCGTTTTGAAATAATTTTTCACCTTACTTACAAGGGACATTTTTCTCTTGGTTCCGTACATAATATCGTATCTATTAGTCTTCCACTGATCCCTTTCAAACCCTAGGTGCCTTGGATCAGGTCGAGTTCCTGTAGTCTGCGAGTGCCACATACGACCTCTACGCTAAACTTTGTTTACAAACTACCTCCAATCAGAACGCGCTTCGGAAATCCGTGCGACCAATGGGTGCGCGACTCTGACTATTCTCCGCCAATGGGTGCGCGGCCCCTTCGTGAGACAGTTCCCACGCTCTGTCGCTCACCCCTCCTTTACAATCTCAGCTCCGCTACCCGCCCGCTGCTTCTACCAATCCCAGCGCGGCACAGAGTGACGTCAGAGGCGCTTCGCGACTGACTCCCTCCCTTCACAAGGTAACGGAAACTTTCTTTCTTTTAAAGTGCTCAGTGCTTGGTTATTTTACAACAAATACACATTCGCCACAGTGCTCAAGTGTCTAGACAGAGAAAGAATTGTTTTACTGCAAGTAAACTACTTCCATTTACTTTTCACTCGCTGCGGGCAGATCTCTTCCGCCTACCCTTCACTCTAGCATCGGTGAACCTGTTATTCCCCTAAACTCATCCACTTCTTTCCGGGATATATTCCGAGTTTAAGGTTTCTCAGCGGACCCCTCTGCTTTCACGCTAGCTCCGAGGAACCTGCTACTCTTCCGATGTGACCCTTACTAGGTTACGCCACTATGGGAATTTTGCCAATGAACCCCGTTACTGTCATTTATTCACACATGAATTCAGAAAACCCTAGTTAGTGCTTCCCGGTTATCCTAACCTGCACCTAACTTTCCTCGAGCCTGTGACCTCAGGACAATGGATTCTATTCACCACTTGCCCTTTCAATTCCCCGGGGAGTTCGGACAACAAGAAACTAAACGATTGACAAACGCATGGATTAATACATATAACAATATAAGAACGAGAATAATAACAATACAAAAATTCATGAGTTTCAGCAGCGTATTCACAAGAGAATGATCAGGTCTCTTAGAACAGCCACTCTTCTAGCAGCATCAATATACTAGCAGCTTCCGACTCAACTAGTCCAACTAATCCCTGCCTTACTCTTAACTAGTCCCTAACCATCCTCTGCCTACCAGTAAAACTGATAGAGCGCGCGAGGCCACCCGACCAATAGTTTTCGCCGTTTCCGGCTTCCGGGCCCATATACTTTCAAATCACCATATACATCGATCAGGTGACTTCACGAGCTCTACCAATTTGAGTGTGTGTTCCCTATTATTAATTTTCAGTGCACCCGACTTACCATCCACCGATGCGGGTACCTAATGACCACAATGAATCAGGGAGCTAGCTGTAAAGGAAAGGCAGCAAAATACAAACCCAACCAATAGCATTCAAAATACTGTTGAAATGACCACGGACAACTGGAAGTTTTAAAATGTTTATCTAAAGTTCATTATTTTCTTGCATGAGGTACTGTAAAATAAGGCAATCAATAACCAAGATAACGTAAATGATATAGCTGTAAAGAAACAATGACAGTGTAATCATTGAAATACTGATATAAAGTATAACGAGAAAATACTTATGCTAATCAGAATTATTTGAGCAAGGGCAGACTATGTAGGTATAACTACAGGAGGGCCTATAAAGAGTAACACGCTTCACTTAAGGTGAACGGGCCTTTGAACAATCTAGGCAATGAGGTTCTAGACCATATCAGAAAATGACAAACTGCAATGCAAAATATAAGTTCTAACAAGTGTGAAGACATAGGAACAAACTTAGGTGAAAAATGCAAATGACTTTCAATATTTGCGGAAAGACATGGAAAAATAACATATGCAATGGTGAACTTTATTAAAGCAAAAGTTAGAAATTCAGAAGGTGCAAGATTTAAGAGGTTCGGAGCAATATTTACCTAGAAAGGTGTGATAACCAAACCCTGGCCACGGGTCAGTTAAGGACAGGAAACCCTCAAGGAAGGATACCCCTCAAAGGACAGTAGATGCAGAATGGTCACCCCGGATAGGACAGGATACCCTCCGATTAGGAATCAGGACAGGACCTCAGGACAGGACAGCAAACCCTCAGGACAGGACCGCTCAGGACAGGACCGGAACCCACAGTTTGGAAGCAACGCCTGCGCTCCACCCGCTCTGCAGCTATCGATCAAGACCCCGATTGGGTCAGCAAACTCCCGGCAAAGTGCTCCGCCAGCACTTTAAGGTTCAGTAGAACCTTAGTCTATGGTCAAATTCGGACAGAGTGCTCCGCAGCGCTCTGTATCTTCAGTCACCTATTGAGTACGATGGGTCAGTGACAGGTCAGCTAAACCAGACAAGTCGGACGGTTCACTAGGTGAACCCAGGGTAGATATACAGTTTGGGGACAGTGTACCACCCCCCAATGTTGCAAAGTGTCAGAATCCCTCAATTTCGATTGGTCCTAAGGTAGAATTTGGGTAACACACCAATCACAACATAGTATTTCAAGCCTACATTTGCATAGTAGGGTACCGCCTAACTAGATTGGGGTTCCCATGAGAAGTTGTGCAGTAATACAATGGCAATTTTAACAATGTTCAGGGCCGGACTGGCCCTTCCGGGCACCGGGCAATCCCCCGGTCGGCTGGATGGGGTGGGGGCCGGTTTCGTGACAGGGGGCCGCTTCTGTTGTTGGGGCCGATTTGGACCGGCCCCAACAACATAACATAGATAGTGTTTACAGCTGTACGTTAAGCACATCACAATCAGGCCGCCTGGCTGCTGCCTGAGAGGCCTGGTGTGAGCTGGCGTGCCGCGCCGATTTAAAATACATGATTACATTTTGATCACCACCTGACCTCACCTCCTCCTGTCACCTGACCATGATGTGTTGTTGAAGACGTGCGCAGCGCGCATGTGTCACCGCCTCCGCGGCGCCGCTGTTTTTTTAGGGTGAGGTCTGCAGTAATGCTCATGCGCATTGGGAATGCACGTGAATGAGGCGAGGTCGAGGCAGGCATTTAGAGCAGGACAGCCAGGAAAGAGATCCGCACCCCGTAATTTAATCTCCCCTGTCTGCCGTCCGCAGCGCAGGTGAGTGTAGTATTTATTTGTTTACAGTGATCAGGGGCCAGATCTGATTCATGGGTGGTGGGCGGCACAGCTCTACTGTCCAGTTTGCTAAAAAGACATTTTAGCAGGTGGGTGTGAAAGACGGAACTAGGAAAAACAGCGATCAGCGATAATTGAAGTGAAATCATCAGGATGGATTTCTTGACATGTTTATCGACATTGTCTCTCTGTTTAAAGTGTAATCATGTATTCCTCTTCGTGTAACAGGATGCATATACCCATTGTGTCCCTATTAGACTTCGAGGCGCGCTCATTTGTTTCTCCCCATGGATGAATGAAATAATACAATGTAGATGTATAAAGCACACAGAGACGGGCGTCCTCGAGCTACGGAGCATAGAACAGAAGGAGAAAGTCCAACCCTTTTAGCAGCTAAAAGACATGTTCTGAGGACTTTGTGAAATGAAGTGTGGGTTGTCGGAGTTCTCAATAATAAAGGAAGCATGTTCAGTGACAGCGTGCACCTTTAATTACTTTCCTGAATATAAACGTGCCAGTGTGCAAACGCCTATTTGCCTCTGTAATAAGTGACAGTTTGCTCTCAGTTCGCCCCCTATAAATAGAAAAAACGCGCACTGTCCTTTCTCACTTGACGGGTTGCGTGAGAGGTTTAAATAAAATCCTGGGTTTCTCTCTTTAGTATAAGAAAGCTCGAACTGTCTCGTTTCTCCCTGTAGTACATGACAGGTTGCAAACTCAAGGTTTTCCCTATAACACTTCATAGCCTGCACTTTGCTACTGTTGTCTTAGTGTAGTAGCAAGCTTTCATTGCTCTGCTGTAAACTACAACAGGTGCTGCTGGTCTCTACTCGCTGTGCTGTCATGCGCCACCTCCTTGTTGTAATGCATGTCAGCTCGCACTCTTACTGTTGCTCCCTACACGAGGTACTTGCTTGTAGTCTTGTTTTGCTTTCTATAGTATTCGATGTTGCTCGTATGAGTGCCGGCTTGCACTCTCCTTGCTGCTGGAACAATTTTCCGAGTACGGCTGCTGCTGACCATTAACTGCACCAAACAAAGGTTCACAGAGGTCGGAAAAAAATAAGAACTACTGAAAATTCAAGTGTAACACATATGTCAAACCTGTTGAGAGAGGGAGAGGGATAGCACACAAATATCCTCGATGTGCCATAGATGATCCAGATGTAATGTACGCGTTTGCAGGGGTGTAACTCAGGCCCCCGCAGCCCCCCCCCCCCCCTGCGGGTGTGGGCCCTCAGCACAGTACTGAGGCCTGAGAGCTCCAGATGAAATCTGGAGTGTCTGGGGTGGCAGGAAGTGGTGCACGCTGGTACTGGCAGGCTTTAGGGTTGGGCAGTTTCGCACTCGGAATGACAGCTCCTGCAGTGGTTGTCCTCAGGTAGTCCTCACAAGCGTGTCCCAGTGACTCGAAGCACGGCGCAGCATTAGCGACTCAATTAAACTCTGAACCACAGTTCTCTGACCTTATAGACGTAGTTATTAGTGCTGCCAACTAAGCTGATCCGGTAATTAATAGAAGAGGTTCTCACAAGAAACTATTCAAATCCTTTAAAGTACCACTGGGATCATTTAACTAACACATTTTTTTTTAAAGCCTTTATTTATCATTTTATAAATGTAACTAAACTGATTTGGTGAGCCAAGACAACAAATGGAATCCCTGTATTTCCTTCTGCAGCTTTGTAAATATAATCTTCAATTCCTGGAAGAATATCAGTCTTTACCAGGTGTAGTATTATCACACCAAAAGCTGCGTGACTCGCAGTAAGCCCATAAATATTCTGAACAGAGGGACAGAATATTTTGGTGCACAGGATCCCCAAAACCATTAGGATAGGCATATCATATGATGTGGCTGTGTAGTCATGGTCACCTCTTTAGAATGTTAGAGATGGAATGAGATGGAATGTTGGAAGGCCATAGGGTAGTTGATGAAGGCTGAGGTGTCTGAATAAATAATACCTTAATTGAACCGTTTCACTGCCTTTCTTTAATGTGTAATTTAGGTCGACATCCCAATTTGGCAACAAGGGTGGTAGGCAGAAGCTAAGTCATACACCTCAAAACGGATGAGGTGTTATTTGTCAATGGTAAAGAGACTGACTGCAGACTGCTCTGTGTCACTTAGGAGTATTGCCATAGTGACAACTCGAGTGGAAACAGGACCCGGACATACTCCCAGTGACTGCAGCAAGGTGTGTAAAGAGGCATTGAACTAAGTAAGAGGAAGATTTTGGATGGTTATGTCAATCGGAGTGGTGTGAGCATGATCAGCTTGTTGAAGCTCGTGCATCATATAGACTCAACAGTGAGGTTGGCAAAGTGTGTGTGTGGCCTCAACGAGTGTATGATGTCATCGTGTGATGATGTCATGTCCATTTTGGATTGGGATTCAATTACAGAGGAGTGATAACTGCGAGCAGCCATTTTAGAGTGGGTCACTGATATTTTGGAGGCATTTGCTGAAGTGAAAGGTCCCGACGAAGTTGTCCATATAAAAGAATCCACTTTGGAAAGTGAATTTTATTTCTTGTACTATGTGTGAGCATAAGGCACTTTACAGTAGTTAAATGATGTAAATTTGAGCAAACAGACAACAATACCCTGACACTTGCTTTTTGCTCTTCTCTATAATATATTCAGGTGTCTAGTTAATTTAGAGGCATTCTTGTAGTAATTTCTGCAGAAAATTTCAGCTCCAATGATTTTTCTTGACATCACAGGGCGAACCAAATCTTAAATGGAAGAAGGTATTCGGGAATTATTTTTGAGTTTGTGCCACTAACTTAAGCTCAGCGAGGAAACATGCACTGTTATTACATCATTTAGGCACAGAAGGCAAGAGGTGTTAGAAAATGTACCTGAATTGTCTATAGAAGACACAAGGAATTTGAATGAGTACGAAACTGTCTTCCAAAAACTAGAGGAGTCTGTGGAAGATTTTGTGACTATTTCGCGCAAACTGGCATAAAGCTTCAATTTTGGCAAACCTACAGAGCACAGAATTAAAGACTAATTTGTTTTAAAAAGCGGTAGTGACGAAATACTAGAAGAATTTTGGTAGAAGGATAACCCACCTCTAGAAGAAGTGATTCTGGTGGCTAAACTTTTAGAACTAATGCTGAAGTATGGGGAAGAGTTGAGTGTAGAGAAGGATGTGGAAACTACTGTGAAAAAGAGGGCACAGTGATGTGCGTGTTGTCACAACTAATAGTATGTTTAAAAAAAGGAGATTTAGAATTTATAGGGACATTTTACAGATGTGGAATGGTGGGACACAGAGCCAGTGACAAGATGGTCCCTGGTTTGTCTCTAATTTGCAATACATGTGGCAGGAGAACTCATTTTAGTAAACAGCCATGAGTAAACAGCTTTGTAGTTTTTTTAAAAAAAAGTAATACAGCCAGCCTGAGGCCACATGGCTGTGACCTATGTGACTGACATGTGCCTCAGTATGTGTTAGCCTCGCCTACACTGATTCACAGACTTCTCAGAGACTTACTGTCCCATGTCGTCGGCTTGAGTGAGTCCACTGACACAATCTAACAGTGTCTCTCTATAATTACTAGGCAGCTGCTAATGTTTGGGGCCTCTAACATCCTGATGGATGCTCGAGTGCAGGCCCGGCCCCGCACGAATCCCTGGCCTGGAGCCCAAAGTGCAGTAATGCACATGCCATTATTATGATTATAAATTCCATGGTAGGAGCCAGGGGGCCTAGTCTGCATAGGCTGGCTAATTGTTTTTCCGCTGGCCTGGCAACAAACATGTACAACTAGTGTAGGTCCGATGTTCAATTTCCTGCCTCAGCCTGTGTGGTACAGTGAGCACCAGCATTGATGCCAAAGTTAAAGCACAGCAGTTGAGTGTACTGTATACCAGAACACTCTATAGCACTAAGCCCCAGGAAAGATAACTTCTGCCTCAGCCTACCTACTACCATGCCAGCACCAGTAGCATTCATGTAATTTATCAGAGAAAACAGATCTAGAAGCGCGACTTCGGTACAGTAAGTATTTTAATATTCTGGCAGCAACAAAAGGTAATTTTACCCCTATCTGTACATACTTTAAACAGTGCATATAAGAAGAAAACAGTATAAAATGTGTTTTTAAACTGCCCTTATGACCCCTGACTGATAAAGTAAAAAAAGACAGAAAGTGCATTTCAAAAATGAATGCAGACAATTTCATGCAAAGTTCCCTTAAAACTCAAGTCCAGGCCTTTGCAAACTTAAAACCAGGAATGGTAGACTGTATTTTTTCTCCAAAAGGTGGCAATCCTAAATGAGCACCAGTATTGAGGCCGCAGTAAGAGGACAACAGTTGAGTGTAATGTATGTCAGCACTCTCTGCAGCTCTGAGCCCCTGAGAGATGGCAGTACAATCCTCTTAGAACGGGGCAGTAGGTTAGTGAACTTCTTTTTCAGGTATTTTGTAGTAGTTTCAATATCTTTTTAGAACTTCTCATTATTTGAAAGTGTGTAATTTTGGATATTGATTTCTGTCAGTGCACTTCATTGATTGATTTTTCTTGTGAAAGTGTCACTCTAAGTGTTACTCATGTTGTCACGTGTTGCTGTTGAATGTCACTCATAAGTACAGTTAAATCATGAAAATGTGACACATGAGAAGTCAGAATACTTGGCAGCTATGAGTAAGTGCTTGAGACTGAGTGACAGTATAATCTCCAAGTTCAACTTGCTATGCTATAAAATTAGCTTTTTAGGCTACCATGTGGTCATGAAGGGTCAGATTAATGAGATCAAGTTCTGAGCAGCTGCAGTGCCTACCCTCTGTTTCTGAGAACTTATGTCACAAAGTCTCTCTCCAGTTAACGCCCTTCCATTTCCCATACTTTGCAGCAGTTTTAAAATCTTCTTAGAGTTTCTTGTTGCTCAAATGGGTGTAATTTCTGATATTTATCCCATGTCTTAATTGCTTGATTTCGTTCGCAAGAAAGTGTCACTCATAGTTGTTGAAATGTCACTCATAATTACACTGAAATTATGAAAATGTCACACATAGCAATCTGAAACCTTTAAGGTCATCATCTACTATTTACTGTGCTTTGAAAGTTGATACAATTTGAATATGTAATGAAAATGTGCTGTAAAATTCCCCATTTTGGTCTGTCGTTTTCCCAAATTTTCTTAGGGGACAACCCCCCCAAACCCCCTTATTAGCGGTCAGGCTTGCTCGCTGCACTCGCTCGCTCGCTACGCGCAATGGGGGCTGGTCTGGCAAAATTTGCCAGGGCTGCTTTCAGTTCCCAGTCCGGCCCTGACAATGTTGCACTGCGAGAACATGTGATTGGTTCAGCCGAGTTTTCAGGTCGTTTCTCAGGAGCATCTTGCTCATCACTGCCAACTGGCTGTGTTCCATCAGTCAAGGTCTGCTGTGCCTCGGCAAGTCGCGCAGGCGCAGAAGGGACCTCCAAGATGGTTCTCGGTACAGACAGAACCCCATTCCCCGCGGTACATGAAAAGTAAGCGAAAACAAATTAATACTTAATAATGTCATTATGAAAACACATCACAGGGTTTGTACTTTTCACTAATCATCACGAAATAAACTTATGCGTTTTAAATGTTAGCTACATTGATACAGACACAAGAGCAGTGGCACGAGCAGTACCACATGATAAGCACAGCTATGAATTACGCATGCGCATAACTTTCCCTCCACTTCTGCAGACGCGTCAGGACACGTGAGTGTGGCTGACGCATGCGCAGTAAATAAAATACAAGCGGCGGCCATTTTAAAATACACGGGTTAAAGGTATTAGAAATACACGTAGGCAAGCTTCATAAACTTTGCCTAAACAAAAAATAAACGTTAGTAAAACATACAATTTGTTACCTTATTACACATAAACGAGGTTCTTGACTTCGGCAAGCCGCAAAATATGCGAAGCTTTGCTTCATCACTTCTAGATACCAGGTTAAATAACCTGTTTTCCTCTTATTCTATGCAGAATCCTCCTGCAGCAGCCGCGGTCGGTAGTAGGTGTTCCTGCAGGGCGGTGACGTGGGGAGGGGCAGGGTGGGGGGTAGTAATCTATGGATTACGGAGCTTTACAGGTAAGTAAACATATAAATAAATAAAACGAATTTCGTTGCGTGCACTGCATCCTCAAATGAGATGCAGTGCGCGCAACGAAATTCGTTTTATTTATTTATATGTTTACTTACCTGTAAAGCTCCGTAATCCATAGATTACTACCCCCACCCTGCCCCTCCCCCTCCCCACGTCACCGCTCTGCATGGAACACCTACTACCGACCGCGGCTGTCCTGCAGATTTTATTTTCCACTTTGCTGCTGCTGCTTTGATTTTTGTACCATTCATCTTTTTCTTCCTCAATCCACCTTTTTCTTTTTTCTTCATTTTTCTTCCTCCTTTCTTTCCTTATCTTTTTTCATTTTTTTTCTCCTAAATGTGTTTTTTTTATATTTCCCTTTCTCCGTTGATGGCTTTAGATAACTCTTTTGGCTTTACATCGTTCCTTCATGTTCTGTCATTATCTATCCCCTTTCATTCATTTTTTGTTTTGACTTGGTATCCCGTTTTCTTATTTTGTATCACTCGCTCATCTACCTGTTCTGTCTTTCCTTCATTTCCTCATTTCTGCTTCTTTGTTTCATTGTATTGCCTTTTTTATTTTTCACTTGTTTCTCCATTTGACCCTTTATTTAATTATCCTTTCATTCTTTCTTGAGCCGTTGTCTTTCTTCTTGTCGTTGCTTCTCTTTCTCCCTTATTCTGTCTTTGTTTCTTTTTGTTTGCTTGTCTTAAGTTCTTTCCTATTTCTCTGTCTTTCCCACTATATTTCTTTCTTTCATTATTGCTCTTTATTTTTTGTTTCTGCTTCTTAAATTTATTTCCCCTTTCTTATCTCGTTGGATTATTTTTCATTCCCTTTCCTCAGGTAGCATTTCCTTCTTTGATTCATTAATTTGTCATTTCGTTATTTTCTAATACATTTTGATTCCTATTTTATTCATTCCACAGCTATTATCTCTCTTTCTTTTCTCGAACCCATTTGATTTTCCCTCACACATTAGTTTCCCTTTCGTATTTAAAAGGTTCCCGTTTCCCACATAATTAGTCTGTCCTCCTCTCTGTACATTTCCCTTTTTTTTACATTCACCTTCTCGACTCGTACTCCGGATCCTGTCCCAGCTTCCATTTGCTGGTACCGCTCACATTTTCTCTGTCTTTGTTGTATATCGCTCTACTGTTTTCAATTGTCACTCCCTTCTTAAGCTTCAAACCTCATCTCCATTTCTACTTGCCATATTTCTTCACTATGTTGTCAGTTTCCTCTGCCCTTTTCCCTTGTCTTTCGTCCCACATTCCTCTCTTCCCTGTCTCTTGGTTTTTCAGTCACTCACTTCTCCTTCCTCTTTCTTCATTATCTTTGCATTTCCCCGCATACACACAGACATCTACTTCCATCCTTCTCTCCCGTTTCTACTCGATCCGTCTCTTTCTTGGCTCTCTTCTCTTTTACTCTCCTCTTCCCACTTTTCCTTTCCCCCTCGCGCTTTCAGCCCCCCTCTCCTTTTTTTTCTCTTGTATGTTTCCTATCCATGTCCCTCATGTGATCTCCTTTTCATATGCTCCTCCACTCCGCCCCCTGAGCCCCCCCACCATCCGTGCCGTGGCACACTGCGCGCTCCGACACCGGAGAGGGAACACGATGTACCTTCTCACATCCTCTCGACGGTTCTCGACAGCAGAGAGCGGCGGGCCGGTGCCAGCTCACGGCAATCAGTCACAGATGTGCAAGGCGGAGGTCTGATTCACGTTCCTGAGCCTCTTAAATCTTCTCCCACATGCTGCAGATCATCCTGATGCACAGCCAGGGCATCCGAGGGCACCGGCGCATCATGAGAGTAGGGTTTTAGTGCCCGCAGGGCGGCCTACAGGTTTTGTAAGTTAAAAATCTCGGTATCGGAGACCTCCTTCAAAGTTTTTTGCATTAACCCAATTCAGCGTCACTGGATCAGACGTCATGCATCACATTTCGAAGCAGTGTTACTTCACTATTTTGGCAGTGTTATCATTAACACTCTACTGACAGAGAGTTCACTTCATTAGTGTGAGTTTAACACCCTATTATACATCTGCTAAAAATGTACATTTTATGTTGCAGAGGATGATGGATTATGTGCCAAATGAGGCACATCCATAATTGTGCGAAAACACATCGGCTGCATAATTGCATTATTCCATTAGCCCTAATCATGGCCTACATGGAGTACAGCGCCACCCAAGGAGCTCTGTACCCAAGAACATTGTATACAAATCAGCCAACAGACCCCTTAAAACATTTCTAAGATGACCCCTTCATTTTGTGTAAAGCCACACTTATGGCTACACCCTTGCTTTGGAATACTCGGGATTTCCAAAAACATATTAAGGAAAATGTCCCAACCCATCTCTTTCCCAATACACCAGCAGAAACTATTTAATTCTGGGCTTACTGAACATTATTACAGAGAAGCGGCCCAGGACAGTGATGTCTAGGTAATAAGGGCCCTCTGGTAATATGCTATTTCCTGGTGAGTGTTTAATGTTTATCTACATAGTCTGCTAGCAGTGTAAAACTAATCAGGGGAAGTTTCTTGTTTTTGTAGCTTATATGCACAGACTGACCCAAAGGTATTGGAGCACTTAACATGAACACCAGTTACATTACTCAATTCACTTTTTTTTTAGGGATGGGGATATTAAGTGATTTGCCCAGAATCACAGGATATTGAGCAAATGCTGAAACTCAACCCTGGTTTCCTAGTTCCAAAGTCAGCAGCTCTTGCCACAATGCTACACCCTCTCCCGTTTCTCTTTTACAGTTTTATTTAAAGAATCCACCTGACTCTTTTAAGCTGTTGGTAAACCAGTGCAAGGCACTGTACATGTCAATCTCATTATGCTCAGTCTCCATGCATTAAGCGAAGCGTGTATATATGTTTGTATATGGCACTTGTATAGCGCACAACTGTCCAAAAGGCAGCAGAGCACTGTAAAGGGTTAAAGACAGGCATAATATAAATAGGTTAGGCTGTCCTGTTTTCAGTTTCTATTTTTGGTAAATTCTGGTGGGGTTTTTTCAGTGTTTTCAATATCTTAAAAAACAGTTGTTCTCAGTGGTTACACATTCTCACGCCACTAAAAACAACAGAAAAAGTGTTTTTCCGGTGTTTATGGAACGTATTGCTTTTATCATTGCTTGCTTTCTGCACTGAAAGAACAAGTGGCCAGATTCACAGAATGAACTTAAGAGTCAATCCTAAACTTACTAATATTTTGGTATTCACAGAATGCACTTACTACTTTTGGCATTCACAGAATGCACTTACTACTTTTGGTATTCACAGAATGAACTTATTACTTTTGGTATTCACAGAAGTTAGGATTTTGTCTTAAGTTGGTCTTAAGACAAACTTAAGACAGACTTAAGACAGAATTAAGTTAGGATTTTGTCTTAAGTCTGTCTTAAGTCTGTCTTAAGTCTGTCTTAAGTCTGTCTTAAGTCTGTCTTAGGTTTGTCTAAAGACAAACTTAAGACAAAATCCTAACTTCTGTGAATACCAAAAGTAATAAATTCATTCTGTGAATGCCAAAGGTAGTAAGTGCATTCTGTGAATACCAAAATAGTAGTAAGTTTAGGATTGAGTCTTAAGTTCATTCTGTGAATCGGGCCCATTGTATATAGACAGTGTACGTATAGTACATATGAGGTCCAAAGAGATTTTTGCAAATTAATCTTATTGTAGTACACCATACAATACTTCTTCAGTGAGTCTTTGGTCATGTGCGCTCGCGCTTTCCTTCCCATGTAAACTTCTGTGAAAAGGCCCTCTCAGCATTCATAGCCGCTGGGGCTGAGAACCGTCAGCTAAGGGACACAGTTGGGATGACTCTTTCTTTGATGCCACATAAAGCACAAATTTATAAATATTTGCGTTTTAGTTCCTGGGCATAAGAAAACAGTGCACCAGAATGGACTAAAAAGTCAATAGCATCCCTCATTAACTCTGACGATTGTAAAGATGCTTTCAGCATACCATCTAACAAGTGGCACGGATCTCCTAAAGGGAATCGCTTCAGCTCGGGTATCAATTTTGACAGGTCATCACACAAATTTTTATATACGTAGCTGAATCACTACGAATACAAACAATATCACTCCAATCTTTGTTGAACTTGGAAAGAACCTTTTTTTCAGAGCATAACAAGTGACACTGCGTTCCATGTTTTCCAAAAGTCTGGTGTCACGTTTTCACCACTATCCCAGATGCTTGGTGATATATATACTTGTCACTATACCTTGCATTTAATGTTTAAAGCCTGAGGTGCTGGCAATTCACCTACTATCAATACTGACCCACTAGAAACTATGGTCTGATGTATTAAGGGTTTTTACCCATTCTCTGTGGGTAAATTTGATGACACATATTAGGAAAGATTTTTATGAAACTAGCCATTTTACCTATCAGTGAAAGAATCAAATGCAGCCAAAATATCAAATGTGAGTTTGATATGTCCTGATTCTCTACAGTTTATAAAATAATTAAACTAAACCTAAAACGTGAAACTAAACCCTGCATCTTTAGACCAAAGGCCATAAAACTGAAAAAAGTAAAAGGAAGAAGAAACAATATTTTATTGGCATCCCTAAAGAACAAAACTCAAGCAGAATAATGTTAGCCAGTATTTCTTACTGCTAGCTTGTATAACAAAGTTACATTTTATTGACCCCTTCAGTAAGAACAAAATGACTCTTTCACTTTCTTTTTCCTTTCTTTGAATGACATTTAGTTTGTGGTTGTGCAGGTGTTTTGTCAGTGTTTATATGTTTTCACAGGTGAGGGATATTTTTCTTTCAGTGGGGTTTTATCAGTTATTATAGGTTTAAACCTAAAACCCCACAGCCTAAATATAAACAAGTGATAGGATCTATAGCTAGGCTATGGATAGTCAATGCATTATGTGCAGTACTGTTCTTTATAGAGATGAGTCTTTAAAGAATACTGCTTTAAAGAAGAACACTTTCCTAAATTTGAGCAGCATTGAGATGGTCCTGAATTCAGAGATGTTACTGATCCTGGATGCATAGATTGGAAAGGCCTGTTATTTTGTTTTTTTTCTGTTTTACACTTCTTAGGGCCAGATGTAGGGTAAATTCAATTAAGCGAGTCCTTAATAGCGATTTTTACCGAATCGCTATTAAAGACTCGCTAAATTGAATGTAGGTAGGAATCGCTAAAATATTAGAGATTCCTTAATATTCCTTAATAACGAATCTCTAATTGAGATTCGTTAATAAGGAATACCTAGCCATTCATTCCTATGGGCTAGGAGGCCCATAGGAAGATATTCACTATTTGCGATTCGGTATCAAAGAATCGCAAATAGCGTGAGCTATTTCAAGTGTGCCCTGTTGCACCCCTGAAATGTGCATGTGTGCCCTAAGGGCATGGATGTGTGCCACATGGCAATTCTAAAAAAGCAAAAAAGTGCTTTTTTAAAGGAAATCGCTACCTACCACCAACTTGAAGTTGGTGATAATTAGCGATTCCTTAAGGCTGAAGTGCCCTTTTTTTAGTGCTACTTACATTGCATATAATAAATCGCTATTTCCGATTCCTTAAATGCAAGAGCAAAATAAAGAATCACAATTTTGCGATTCCTTATTTTGCAAGTAGGTTTCAACTCACCTACATTGCTGTCAGCCAAATACCGGTCGGTAACGCAGAAATTCTGCGAATTTCTGCGTTACCGCTTGGTATTTGGCCACCTACATCTGGCCCTTAGTCTGCAGTCTGATGGTGTCTTGGATGCGGATGGGGTGAGAACCACCAGAAACGGTGAGCTGGTCTGCAAGATAAGCAGGGGTAGCAGTCGTGGTACCTTTGTAAATGAATCAGCTGGTTTTGAAGATGGTGTTGTCGGGCAAGGGAAGCCAATGAAGTTTCATCAGGAGTAATGTGAGCATATTTCTTTAGGCCCTGGTTGAGACGTTCTGTGGTATTTAGGATGCCTAAGGGATGCCAGTGTCTAGTCAGGAAGGCCATGGAGCATGATGTTATCACCATCCAGATACGAGAGGATAAGGGCACGAACAGCAGTTCTGAAGTCGCTCTCTAGAAGAAATTGACACCAGGCTGTCTTTTTGTTTTTTGTCAAATTGTACCTTGAGGTTGATGTCTAGGGTGAATCCAAAATGTCCCGGGTGAGTCTGACTTGGTATTCAGTGAAAACTGTGGATCAAAGTCGTCAAGTTTCAGGTCATTCAGCCAGGTTTATACTGTTTTTGTTTGTTGTTCTTGGGCAAGAGTCAGTGGTGTACCTTGACTGACAAGTTGGTTTATTGAAGATATGTGCGGCTTGTTCAGCGAAAGCTCATTGCATGGAAAACGATTCATCAAAATGGCAGGAGTACAGAGAATGACATAACACAGCTTTTGACACCTAGTGATGTCAGAGATTTTTCCTGCTGTCTCGCCATTTATCAGATTGCTATTTGCTGCTGAGAGGCAAGGGAAAGGCAAAGAGTGGAAAGGACAGAAAGAAAGCAGGACTCTTAAGACACTTGTTAATTTTCTGTTTCTTTCATCACCACAATGATTCCTGGGACAAAGAGTAGCAAGGGGAGTGCCACAGCTACAACTACTACGTCTGGTGATCGGTAATTGAGGCCCTTAAATCATTGACTTGGTGCCTCAAAACACAAACCCGTATTAGGTATTCTTTGTTCTCGCAGAATGAGACCATAGTTGCCCCCTTTACTGCACTGACCTCCAAGAAGCAGTCAAAGCCATGTTACGTGTGTATTGAGGAGTGTAAGAAGATTTGTTCGAAGCTGAAACAGACTCTTTCAAATGACTGTCCTAAAAGCACCTGGTTTTACCAAGACAAGCCTAACCATGCCTATTCCTAAGAAAATGACTAACAATACCTCGTGACCTTTATTAGTCAGCAGATTCTGGCCATGCAGCATAACTGTACCACTACTAAGAAATAATGCTACACCTCTGCTTAGCTTTAAATACTTTCAGGTGATAATTGGGACTTCCTTCACAGTTTCACTGTTAATTAAAACTCAGTATTCTAGTAGCATACCCCAAGGACTGGTTCATGGTGTTCCTCTTCCTCACAGCACTATGCACTTTTCTTGTGGTATGATACTAGAATCTCAATTCTGATTTCTATGCCAGTGCACTTCTTATGACACCCCAAACACGGTTGCATTCTAGGATATCGAGCACAGGAATATTGTGGTACCTTAAGGGGGTTGCCAAGTTTCAAGTTTAAATACTTTATTCGACAGCATTGTCATAAAAGCATGTTTCCCTATGCTAAACAATATAAATACTATTCTAGAACTTTAAGATCAGCATAAAATACATATTAAACACCATCAAATTACAATGTGCTGACGAATACTTCAATTTGTAAAATTCATACATTTTAAAATCCGAGTCACAATACAAAATCTTATCTATTTGAGGTTGACCCCATAGTTACGCAATCCATTATACATGATTAGTTGCAGTTTAAAAGTGCGCGTGCGTATTATCCAGGCCCATCCCAGGTATTTGGCTAAAGCGATAGCAAGATTGGGGGCACAATCTGATCTTAATATTCTTAGTGCCTCTAGATATTTCCTTATCCCCAAATTCCTACAAATCGTTTTTAGCCATCTTGTTCTCGGGGCAGCATATAATGGGCATGCAAACAGGAAATGTGGGATGTCCTCAACATGATCTTTACAATAGCAGCATGTGTTTACATTGCCTGGGGACCATTTAACAGTAAAAGCATTAAGTGGTAAGGAGCCAATTCTAAACTGGAAGTACAGCTTTCTATCTAGGGGTTTAGTAATCAAATCCCAGTACTGTTCGCATTTGGGGATTATTTTTAAATCCAAAAACTGGGATGCCAACATGGAAGGTTGACTAGTAGTCAAAACAATATTGAATATCATGTCCCAATACATCTTTTTTAATGATGCCTTAGATGGAAAGGCCTGAGGATCAACTACAGTCCATAAATGGTCTAGGTGCATTTTTTGGAGCAAAGTCCTAATTTCTTTAAGCCAGGGTATTTTATGAAACCGATCAGAGCTAATAATGTCCATAAGAGCAGATGCATAATGGCCCAATTCTGGGGTAGTCTTTACGCGCCTCCAATATAAAAGAGGACGCAATCTAGCCATATCCTCGATTTTCTTCCTCCCAAGGTCATATTGGAGCGGGATCGAGGGAGTGTTCTGTGGGACACCAACCATTCGGCGGAGAAATTTGTTTTCTGCAGTAGCCAAAGTACTCAAGTTGGTAAAACCCCATAGCTCTGATCCGTAGAGGCAAGCGCCCAGCACTTTCATACTATAAATCTCCATTATGGGCTGAATGGGTTTTGTAAATGAAGATTTATGTTTTTGTGCTATAGCCCCAGCCAATTGATTGAACTTTAGCACCACAGAGTCCATATGAGATTTCCAATTCATGTTGGCCTGTAGAGAAATACCTAGATAGGTAAAAGCATTCACTTCCTCCAAAATAGACCCATTAAAATGCATTTTCCCCTTAAATTGCTTTGCAGGATTCAGGTTCATAAATTTAGTCTTTGTCGTATTTAGTTCCAAGCCCCGAATCCGACAGAAATCTCCAAAGGCGTTGATTGTCTTTTGTAAACCACTAGGGGTCCGCGAGACCAGTAAGGTGTCATCAGCAAACATTAATACTGGAACCCACTCCCCATCTAATACCGGGGCATCTGTCGGAGATTGCTTTAGGAAATCTACTATGCCGTTGATATAAAGGGAGAATAAGGTGGGGGCCAGGACGCAACCCTGCCTGACCCCACGCTCCACGGGGAAAGGTTCAGTGACGTCTCCCTGTGCACCCCACCTAATCCTTGCATGGTTGTTTTCATGCATGCGTATAAGCAAAGTCAACAATTCGGGGCTTATTCCGAGATCGCGCAAAACAATCCAAAGTTTTTGCCGGGGAACCAAATCAAACGCTGACTTCAAGTCAACGAAAACAGCATATAATGGTCCATTTATCAAGGTTACATTTTTCCAAAACAAGGTTAAAAAATGGAATACCTGGTCAACAGAGCTAGTTAATGGCCGAAAGCCAGCTTGATACGGGGACAGGATATCCTTATCGTCTATCCAGGCTTGAATTTTATTTTGAATCATCCTGCCCATCAATTTTTGTGCCGAATCGATAAGTCTAATCGGCCTATAGTTACTTGGTAGAGTCTTATCCCCTTTTTTGAAAACTGGTATAATCTCCGCACCCTTCCATGTTGCTGGGATCATTGCTCCTTGTGCGATAGAATTCGCAAGCCATACGAAATATTTACCCCAGTTAGCTCTGTCAGATAAGAATACATCCGCTGGTATTCCATCAATGCCTGGTGCCCTACCTCTAGTTACCCCATCCATCGCCTCATTTACATCTTTCAGTGAGAATATTCCATGACTATAGAATACTCTTTCTGGGGGCAATTCGATTGATTGGGGCAGGTTATCAGCATATTGAGGTTTAAAAAATTCCACCCATGCTTCCTTCGCTACATGGTTTTTCGGACAGTCTGCTATTCCCCCACTACCCCACTTTAAGATAGCCCAGAACTCTTTCTGTTGTTTTGCTACACATGCCTTCTTAAGGTCTAACCATGAGTTCTCATCCCACAATCTTTTTGCTCTGGTTTGGGCTTTCCTGTAGTCATCCCTGGCCTTTAGTACACCTACTTTGGTCCTTAATGCTGAACTAAGGTTCTGTCGCGCCCTTCTGCATGAATAGTCATACCACCCTCTTTTTCTCGGGGGACCAGCACCCTTCCCCTTCTGTGTTTTTTTTAGGAAAAACCTCTGTACATTAGTGAAAAACTTTGGCTGTGACTCTTCAATAAGTTGGTTAAAATGTAGTTCATTACAATGGATCTGTAGATTACTAACCTCTTTACTAACTACCTCCAGTAAGTCCTGCATAACCCCAGGATTATCTACCAAAGTTGCCCATTTAACGTGACGGAGATTATTAGTTGGAATGACTTCTAATGTCGTAACACCTCCGTCCTTATTAGGTGAGCTTTTACCTTGAACCTGATTAAAGAGTAAGCACAATGGATTGTGGTCACTCTCCAATCTTGATGTCACTTTCATGTCTTCTACTTTGTGCCAATCTCTTACATCTATGAGGATGTAGTCTATCCGACTACTTGACCTCAAATTATCAAAAGTATGCGTGCCCTGCTGGTCTGAGGGGGTGCGGCCATTTACTGCCCTCAGCCCCCTAGCCAAGCACAAACTCTTCACCTGAATTGCTACTTCTGTCCATTTTTTTACCCTCGGTAGATCCAATTGGGGAACTCCCCATTTGGTATCTTCCTCTAGGGCCAATTCATTATCCTCAACTCCTAGTGGCTCAAATGTTGTATTCAGATCTCCCCCCACTAGAATAGTATAATGGGCCGGAAGGGTCTCTAGATCATTGTCCAATGCACCTATCACTTCCGATGCTTTGCCCCCTTGGGTTCCCCTGGCATAGATATTATATAAGACCATAATACGGCCCAGGTGATCACAATCGGGAGTATATCACAATTGCTGGCAGGCCTCTGCTTGATGGTACATTGTAGGGATTGTCGTACCCAAGTGGTTAGACCCCCTGAGGGCCGCCCTTTAATGTTCTTATTAGCGGGGACAGAGAAATTTAAAAAGCCCTGGAGAAAAACAGGTGCCACTGCCCAAGTTTCCTGTAACATGATAATATCTTGGGAGTCAATAAATTCACACCATTCCGGGGATTCAAGTTTATGGTGGATTCCCGCCAAGTTCCAGGAAATACATTTAAGACTAGCTTTCGACTGATTGGGCCGCTCTTGCAATGAGGCTCCCTGATTATAGTACGGCAAGGGAAGAGTGGGACTAATTTCCCCATTGCTTGTGATGTTGCGAGGATTTAGTGGCAGAAGCCCTCCTATATTAG
This sequence comes from Lissotriton helveticus, assembly GCF_964261635.1. Lineage (NCBI taxonomy): Eukaryota > Metazoa > Chordata > Amphibia > Caudata > Salamandridae > Lissotriton > Lissotriton helveticus. The sequence goes on along the minus strand of NC_136057.1, from coordinate 1,403,971,692 downwards.
GGAGATCTGCACTGCAACCAGATATCTTACCGTCACTATTATTTATTTCTAAAAACTTTATAAGGGCATCATTTCCACTTTCTTGGGGCTCTACAGCATTATTCTTTTCTATAATCGTCCGTACTTCCAGTCAGTCACACTCATTAAGACCAGAAAGACCGGAAAGGGCCGAGAATCTATTTTCCGTCGGTATTCCCCAATCGTTCCTTTTGTCAAGAATTCTGGTTTTTTTTTGTACAGGGATCCATTTAGTTTTCAGCATTGTTGGGTTTAAAGTATTCCCTCCTCTACTCGTGTAAAAAAAGTCCAGTGTTAGTGGCACTATTTCAGTTGATCTACGCTGGGGGGGGTATATATTCGCTAGAATGTTTAGCAGCACTTCTGGATCAGACAGGTGTAGCACCACACAATCCCCTTTACATTTTTTAGTGCCATCCCCGATCCACTCAACTCTTCTAGCTTTAACTACTTCTTGCGCCAACTGGTCCCTGCCTCCCGGGATAAAAGCCATATTCCTAGATAACCAGTGTAAGGATTTATTTATCAGGGATGGGATGTTTTCAACTTGCCCTGGTTCCAAATGGGGGACATTTGCCAGCACCAATATTAAAGGAGATGCCTCTACTATTAGTTCTACAGGCCCCTTCTCTGGGTTAAAATCTACCCTGCTGTCCCTTTGTCTCAGCCCTTCAGAATCACTCTGGTTGATGTGTAAATCCCTGGGGCCCTCCCTCCCTGGGTCAGTGATCTCCGTGGAGAACAAGGGAGTATTTTCAAGTCGTTCTTTCCTGGGGGCGGTTTGGGTATTTTTTGTTTCAACTAAGAGTGTTTTCGATATTGGAATGTACGCTTTTTCTTCTAATGATTTTTGTAGAAGACCCCGAAGCCTATTCACCTCCTCCGTTAGCTGGTCTATTTTACTTAAAAGCGGCTTGGTTATAGTTTTGATCTTATTATCCAGGGCATTTAACAACTTCTTGAATTGGTCTTCATCCAAGTGTACCTTTCCTTCAATAATTCCCCCTGTATCATCTCCATTATTGTCCAGAGGGGATACATCATAGCGTTTTTTACCTGATCGAAGGCCACCCCGTTTACATATACTCTTCACCCCTGCCTTCACTACTCTTGGTGCTGAGACCGGTGTAGGGCCCTCCTCTTCTAGGAGTATTACTTCTTCCTCAGGTGTGCTTTCGGGTACAGAATCAGCAATAGCTACTAGGAGCTGTGTCAAAGAGTTATTCTCCGGGGTCTGAAACACTTCATTACTAATATTCAGAGTAGGAGTAGGTAAAGGTGTATTGTCAATGAGCAAATCTGGAGAGAGGCTCTGGCCCAAGGATGATCTCCTGTCATTGTTTATTTTGGCCACTTTCTGAACCATATAGTTATCTATAGTATTAAGAAGGACAGTCGAATTTGATTTAGGCATGTTAAAAGGCAGATATATCGAGTAGCGTCTCTGTGAATCCGTGTAATGTACAGCACTAGGAGGTATCACAATCACTAGTGATTCCAATAGGGAGAAGGTAACTTACTTGGGTAATTTGACCAGGGGTCGGAGCCCTGTCCCTGTCTCTTCTTGCCGATGAGGGCCGTAGAGAGCCCGCCCTTTGCCCGGGCTTCGCCCCGGGCGTCCCGCGAAGCGGGGTGCAGCGCTGCTTATGCGCGCCTCCTGGCGCTCTCGCGGTGCCAGAGAGCGCGCCGCCGCGTAGGCTGCCGGGAATTGTAGTCCCGGAGCGGCGGCGCGTGTAGTCAGCAGTGAAATGACTCCTGGCGGTGGCGGCGTGCTTCCGAGTACCTGGCTGCCACAGTATGACTCCTGGCGGTGGCGGCGTCTCAGAGGTCTCACAGGTAAGTGGCGGTTAGCTCTCCTTCGTCTCCCCCACTCCGCCGGGTGCAGCGCTGCTTATGCACGCCTCCTGGCGCTCTCGCGGTGTCAGAGAGCGCGCCGCCGCGTAGGCTGCCGGGAATTGTAGTCACGGAGCGGTGGCGCGTGTAGTCAGCAGTGAAATGACTCCTGGCGGTGGCGGCGTGCTTCCGAGTACCTGGCTGCCACAGTATGACTCCTGGCGGTGGCGGCGTCTCAGAGGTCTCACAGGTAAGTGGCGGTTAGCTCTCCTTCGTCTCGGGGGTTGCCAAGATATCAAGGACCAAAATATTGAAAGGTAAGTGCATATAGTGAAGTATAGATTTACTATTTACTTACCTGTCTATATTTTTGCCCTTGACATTTTAGCTACGATATTAAGGTATAACAATATTCCCTACCTGATATTAAGGATCTGCACCCAAACAAACTGCCCTCTGACCCACTATCTTAAGTTCAGCACTGGCACACATCCAAGGAACAACTTCAAATATGAATGTATCCATGCAACACCAGCATGATCATCACCAAAGCAGCTTACTTTCTCAAGTTCTGATGTCTGCTCTGAATGACAGCACCATCACATGGTGAGTAGCCAAAATATTGAATTTAAAATATCGATATACAATAATATCGATGTTTTAATTTCAATGGTACAAAAAATCAATGTCAATAATTTCGATGGACAGAATATCGACCTTAAGGTAAGTAATATCGATGTTTTTAATATCAAAGTTAGTAATATCGATATCAAATATATCGATGTTACTAATATCGATATTTGTATTATTTTCATATATTTTGTTAATAATTTTATATGTATATTTTAATTTTGCGTTTTAGTACCACAACGGGTTGTGGGTTTATAGGGGAATAGGTTGGGAAGTAATTTAATTATAGCAAATTAATTATTCATTTTTATTAATTATAAATACATGTAATTAATTTGATTGTTTAAGTTCTGTAGCGGGTTGTGGGTTTATAGGGGAATAGGGTGGGAAGTAATTTAAAAGTAATTGATTAATAATTTATTTTTATTAATTGGTATTGATAATGATGGTATTATTAATTATTAATTAGTAATTCATCTTTAATAATTGGTCATTAATTTCGATTCATTGGTAATTACTTTTATTAATTGGTAATTAATTTTTATTAATTGGAAATTAATTTCTATTAATTGGTAATTGTAATGATAAATTTTTGGGGTATTCAACATTATTTAATTGTTAATATTTGTTAATTGGTAATTGTTGTATGTACTTTATTCGATATAAAATATCATAAAAGCATGAACAAGGTATTTTTAAGAATAGGAAGTCCGACAATTGATACAACAGTTAACAATATAAAAATGTATCTAAAAAATCCGTTAAAAAAAATAAATAATGTATACACTATATACAATAAAAACAGATTCATTTACAGTTGGGATATAAACAGCATTTGGGCCCTGAGGACGCTAACTCTTACTGTGCTTTAACTGCTTTGAACATATCAGCCAGGCGTTGCCCAAATATTTTGCTACTGCACAAATCATGCTAAGGGAGGAGGTATCTGATTTAAACGTGCGTAGTGCTGCCCTGTAGTCAGTAAACCCCAGGTTTTTGCGTGTAAGTTTCAGCCATTTCCTCCTGGCAGCCCTATAAGCGGGACATGCGAAGAGGAAGTGGGGAAGCGATTCTGATGGCGCTTGGCAACCTGGGCAGCTCACAGAAGCCAAGCTATGATTCCTCCAACCCAACCCGCTACCAATTCATTGAGTGGGAGCATCCCTAGCCTGAACTTCGTGCATAGCAATCTATCACGGGGAGATTGTATAAAATCAAGATAGTACTAAAATTTAGCAACCGGCTTGTGCTCTAAAAACTGTTCAGTGAGGGTCCCCCAATTGGATTTTCGTGCCTCCACTCCTTTCACCCATTCCCAGTATGCCTTCTTGATAATTTGCTTGGCTGGCACATCCTGGGTTGCCCAAGCCTCTCCGAACCCAATTTCTATTACCAACTGCTTTAATTTTCCGATCCACTTGATCTTATTCCCTGAGTCTAGATTGATGATCTCACTCAGTGCAGCCGCGTAGTTGGCCAGTTCAGGAGTCCTTCTTAGGCGCACCCAGAACAATAATGGACGTAATCTAGCAATATTTGTGAAGGACTGCCTTCCCAGGTCTCTGCGGAGCGGAGTCAGAGGGGTGGAGAGAGGAAGAGATACCAGACCCCTGAAAAACGAATTCTCTGATTTCTCAAGCTCACAAACATTCTCGAATCCCCATAACTCCAACCCGTATAGCGCCGAAGGCAGTGCCTTACCATCATCGACCACGAGAGCCGGGCCTACTGGTCTACTAGATGAGAGCTGCTGTTCTCTTAAAATGGCTCCGTTACCCTCGTGTGATTAAGGAGCATTTTGGCTAAATGGGTATTCCACTTCATTTGGTAATTATTTTTTATAATTAATATGTTCTTGTTATGTTTTTTAAACTATATTTTTAATTGTTATTTAATATTAATTAATTTTTATTTATTGGTATTTATTATTAATTCATTGTTACTTAATTATTCGTTGGTAATTATGTTTTTAATTATTTTTTGGTATTTTTAAATAGTTTATAGTTATTTATTAATGAATTCACTAATATTTGTTAATATTTTAATTATTTTTTAAGTATGTTGTTTTTAACTTCTACACTATCCAACACTTTCCCTACTGTTGCACTCTCTGGAGTTGGAATAGTAATTTTCACCCCTAGGCTATCCAACACTTTCCCTACTGTTGCACACTCTGGAGTTGGAATAGGAATTTTTACCCCTACGCTATCCAACGCTTTCCCTACTGTTGCACTCTCTGGAGTGGGAATAGTAGTTTTTACCCCTACGCTATCCAACGCTTTCCCTACTGTTGCACTCTCTGGAGTGGGAATAGTAATTTTTACTCCTACGCTATCCAACGCTTTCCCTACTGTTGCACTCTCTGGAGTGGGAATAGTCATTTTTACCCCTATGGTATCCAACGCTTTTCCTACTGTTGCACCCTCTGGAGTGGGAATAGTAATTTTTACCCCTACGCTATCCAACACTTATCCTACTGTTGCACTCACTAGAGTTGGAATAGTGATTTTGACCCCTACGCTATCCAACACTTTCCCTACTGTTGCACTCTCTGGAGTTGGAATAGTAATTTTTACCCCTACGCTATCCAACATTCTCCTTACTTTTTTTTAAATTTGTTTTACATTTTTATGTATTTATTATTTATATTATCATTTTATGTGTTTAGATGTATTTGTAATTCATAATATTTTTTATTATGTATAAGTTATTACAATAATTATTAAAAGTTATTATTAAGCATATATGTTATGTATTATATGTATATGTTTAATTTGTATTACATTATGTATTTTAATTATTAATTTTTAATATGATAAAATATTTGTAACTATGTTTATTACATTTATAAGTATTATTTTATTTATTTTACATATTTTTTTAAATAAAAAAAGATCTTTTTTAATTACGATATTTTTGACATTCGATATTTTTTTCTGATATTTTTGTACTTACCTTGTTGGAGATAGGATGTCGATATTATTGACATCGATATTTTTGTATGTCGATATTTTTTGTATCAACATTTTGTCAGACATTCCCATCACACAGTGTCTGTTCAGTGGTTGTCCACTTCCATCAGGTAGTCTTCTACAACACGAGCTGTAAGAATTCAACCTTTATCTCCACTAGAGTGAGAGATCTCCTGTTTTAGTGTAAAGTAAGTTTCATATATTGCACATAAATGTGCACATTCTAGAAAAAATGTTTGAGGTCTATCTTTTCCCAAAAGATTCTAGTCCTTCCCACATTCACAACAAAGCAGCTGGGAAGACATTTTTAAAGCATCTACATCAGTAACAGATAATCATAAGTAAACTCTGCATGTACTGGATGTAGAGTGGGTATGCTGTCAGAATCTAACTCTCCACCGATCATTCCTCACAAAAATGATGCACCTGGACCAGTTGATTTGGGTTTTGCACTTCATCCAGATCTGAAAATAAAGTACTGAAACAATGGAGGTATAGGCTCTTATTTCTTTCTAGTAGAGAAGAAATTACTGAAAAAAGGGTACCGATCCATTCTGTGCTTAAAGATGGCAAGCAAGTGGGTCAAAAGGAAAAAACAATAAGGATGTTTTCAATTCACCAAATGTTTCCAGAACTAGAAAGCAGACTGTATGTGCTCTAAAGAACTTTGAGACAGCTGCCTACTTCTAAATTCTCATCACCAGAAATTACAGGATTAAACAAATATTCAGGGTAAGAAATTCGCATTACTAAAACAATGCCCTGCCTTTTAGTCTATGGTGTGCACCCTGCCTTATCCAAATACATGAAAGTGGTGGTTGCTCACTTATGTAAAATGAGCATTTACATGCAACACTATTTGGATGACTTTCTCCTCGATGCGACCTCCTACAGCACGGCACTTTGGAAGTTTCATAGTGCACATCGTCCAGGATGTATGTCTTCACGTTTTTTTTTACAGGTAGACCACTATTCTAGTCTAAACAGTACAATTTCTAGAAAATAATTGTATAAACGAGGATCACAAAAGTATATCTGTCAGAGCGGAGACTGTCTTCTGTTCTAAAGAAGTGTGTAACATTTGGTCAACTTCAGGACCTCTAGTGAACCAAATATCCTTACTACTGATCCTTACATCCTCCTCTTTTTTTATTTCTCCTTGTATATCTCTACACACGAAACCTTTGTAGAAGGATCTAGAGGGCTAATAAAGCCAGAGGTTGAAGGATTGGGTGAACATGCTAAATATTTCTCTGTAGGTCCCTCAGTCCCTCACATCGTCATACTAGACGAGCATGCTCAGTGAGGAATGATTACAGAAAGCAAGACCAATACACACAATTGTAACAGATGCTTCAGTGATAGGATAAACAATCTGACTAGGTGTGGGTCCTGAATTTTGTGCTGGGAATATCATTATACCTTGATATGTGAGCCTTAATATAGAAGACAAGTATTCATAGGTAAGTATGTATAGAGTTTCTATACCTAACTCAACGTATATGTATCTTGAAGGTACATAAATATTTAAGATACATAGATGTGTTTAATAGTAAATCTTTACTTTCATGTATACACACACCTTTTGAGATTTTTATCCTCAAAATCTTGGCTACAATATTAAGGTACAGCATTATTTCCTACTTGATATTTGTTATCAATAGAGGTCTCTAGTTGGCAGTGGCTTTCACCCTGTCCAAGTAAGGACCCTTCCTTCTAATCTGGGTAAGGCGATTACACAGTTAAGATAACCCCTGCTCACCCACTTGGTAGCTTGGCACGAGCAATCAGGATTATCTCAGAGGCAATGTGTAAGCACTTGCACAAAACACACAAAGTAATACAGTAAAAAAGACTACAAATGGATTCCACACCAGTTTAGAAAAATAACAATTCTTTATCTGATTAAAACATGACCAAAACGATAAAAATCCAACATACACAAGTAAAGATATCACTTTTAAAAGGTTCAAAACAGTTCAGTCAATAGGAAACCATGGATGCGTCACTTTTATGGCAAAGTACCTGGGATGCGTCAAAACCAAAGATGAAAACGCGCCAGAGGAGATGAGGCTCTGTGAAACAAAGCAATGTTTTGATTTCTTACTCACAAGGGAGGTGATTCGACCTATTCAGTACTGCCAGAGGAGGTGATGTGTCGATTCCTTGCCGCGGTGCAGAGGAGGTGATGCTTTGAATCCTTGCTGTCAGGGGAGGTGATGCATCGACTCATTACTGCAAGGAGAGGTAATGCGTCAAACTCTAGAAATGCAGCCTCGGTTCCTTGCTGGTGGACAAAGTTGGTAAAGGCTTGGTGCACAGGTGTGGTGCATATAAAATCCAGGCACGCTGGGGGTCAATACAGCGGCTGCAAAACTGGGACTGTGTCGATCCTCCCAGCCGCGACCCAGTGATGCGTCGAATCTTCAGCTGCACAGCAGGGCCAGCGTCGGAGTCTGAGTGGGTGTCTCAGACGTCAGAGACACAGTGCTCAGGACTTGCTATGCGGCGATCTCGGAGCCACATGCATTGATTCTTCTGCCGCACTGCGGCAAGGCATTGGCTTTACAACCGGATGGCAAGCTAATGAGGAAAAACAGGCGCTTCAGACTGGTGTGTGGACTTTCTTCTTTTTTTGCGTCAGAAGCCACCTCCAAGAGCCCAGAACTGAAATTGGCACCACTTGGCAGGTCAGAACTCACATCAGAGGAATTCTGGGGCGGCAGGTGAAATCTTTGATGGCCCTGAGACTTCTTAGCAGGAGGCAAGCACACACAAGCCCTTGAAGAACCTTGGCAAACAGGATACAAAAGCAAAGTCCAGTCCTTTTACTGTCCTTGACAGAAGCATCAAGCAGCATACCAGGACAACACAGCAACAAGCAGAGTGGCAGTTCCCCTCCCACAACTTGTCCAGTTCTTCTTTGTGGCAGAATCTCTTCTTGGTCCAGAAGCATTCTAAAAATGTGCTACCATAGTTCCAGTACTTATACTAGTTTCTGCCGTTAAAGTAGACACACTTCAAAGGATAGTCTTTGTAGTGATCAGGGCCCTGCCTTGCCCTGGCCTGGCTCCAGACACACCACAGGGGCCTGGAGACAGCTTTGTGTGAGGAAAGGCACAGCCCTATTCAGGTCTCAGTGACAACCCATCAGACTGTTGAGGGGCCATTATGATATGCAGGGTACACCTCAGCTTCACTAAAATATGTATTTTTAAATTCTGAGTTCAGGGAGCACAAACCTCTATCTCTTCCCAATGGAAAGTTACACTTGTAAGATGTTACAAGGCAGCTCTAAAGTTTAAATGATAAACTATGGGAGAGATAGTCCTTGCAATAGTGAAAATTGAAATTGGCAGAATTTCACTTTCAGGACATTTAAACCCACTCCAGTACATGTCCTACCTTTCACATACACCGCACCATGCCCATGGGGCTAATTTGGGCCTACCTTAGGGGTGCCTTACATGTAGTAAAAGGGAAGGTTTGGGCTTGGCAAGTGGCCAAGGCGACATAGCAGTAAAAACTGCACTCACAGACACTGCAGTGGCAAGCCTGAGACATGTTTGCAGGGCTCCTAAGTTGGGTGGCACAATCAGTGCTGCAGGCCCTAGTAGGATTTGAATTACAGGCCCTATGCACACACAGTGCACTTTACCAGGGACTTTCCACTAAATCAAATATGCCAGTCATGGATCAACATTCATAATCACAATTTACAGAGGGAGCACTTGCACTTTAACCCTGATCAGCAGTGGTAAAGTGCCCAGAGTTCTTTTTTTTTTTTTTCCCTCCTTTTCTCACCGTGTCAAGTCTTTGTGGAACATTTACAGCCGTACTCTCTCTCTGTGGGCCACCAGACTGACCACGCTTTACTTGGGTCACCAGACCTCCTCCCCCTTAGTACCGGGGACATGGTGTAATCATTGGAGTGTCCGGATCATTCTTAAGTTCCTTCCCCACCTCATTAGAGGATGCCAGATGTTAGACGGCTTCTCCTCTGCCCTTTTGTATTCCAGCCGGGCCATACTAAATGATGATTTTAACCAGTCCTCACTACTCGGGGGAAGGTGGTCCTTCCATCTCCTACATATTTCCCTCCTTGCCAACAATATCAAATATAGGAGGAGCCCTTTTTCCTGGTAGAAGAATCCATCATCCCCAAAAATAACTAGAGAGGAGTTTGCTTTAATTGTAGTGCTGAAAAGTCCCGACAGTGCCTGTCCTATCTCCTTCCAGTATTGATCTAGCTCTTTGCAATCAATAAACATGTGGATATCGTTAGCCATCAGTTCCTGACATCTTGGGCATTTCGGTGGGGGTATAGGGACAAATTTCCCGATTTTATAGGGGGTGTAATAAAGCCTATTAACCACGAAAAAGTGGTTCTTCTTCAGGCAGGCAGGCAGGCTTTATATATTTATATAAGGTCTTCAAGGATGGTTCAAGCATGCCCTCTGCCTGCAATGCCAATGCGGTGTTGTTCCAAACCCCCTCTGCCGGTGGTATCCCCATATCTTCTCCTTTTTTTAAATGTTGGTACCATACTGAGATTTCTTTTCCTATGGGTGTGTGGGATTGGCTAAGCCTTTCTACTACCTCATTACTCCCCATCTCCTCCCGTTCCGCTGTATGCCAGGACACCAATTGAGGATATTTAAACCTTGATAGGTCTGTCCCTACCCTTGCCCTCAAATACTCCCATGGATGTATCCCCTCCTCATCCATTAACTAAGTAATATTTATTTGTGCATGAATAATTAAAATCTTTACAAAAATATAAAATACCAGTAGCAACATTAAAAACCAAACTGTAATTAGGATTAAAAAGAATACTGCATTACTGTGAGCAGAACAAAGATGTCCTCAGGTGCTAGTGAAGAACTTCAAACGATGTTAAGTCTTTTTTTTAATGAGTCAAAGAACTTCACGACCTGGCAGTTAAATTTTGTGTTGCTAGAAGTAAAGCATAGTATAACTGCCTGCCTACAGGTCCGTACAGCATGTGACTTAATCCATTAACTCATTCCACTTCAAGATTCCGGCTCTTTTAATAGGTATAGCCAGGGCATCTTTTAAACAGTCGGGGGTACCAGGCGAGTCCCAAATTGGAGATGAAGCTGAATAGTACCCAATCCCACTGCCTACCCTTACCCTGTACCATAACTCCAAAGCTGTTTTTAATATCTTCAGACAAACCCTCTTGAAGTATCTTGGAGAGCCAAACTTATACAAAAATTCATCATTCCTCCCTTCTACTCTCACCATTTCTTGCAACAATTTGCCCCAGGATGAATCATCAGGTCTGGTGAGTAACATGCGGAGGCTCTTAAACTGAAAAGCCACGGCATAGAGGCTGATATCCGGGAGGGCTAACCCACCCTTTAACAATCTTCTTCTAAGTTTCTTCCAGGTTAGTCGTACCCCTGTGTCTCACACAAAACTCCCAATTTTGCTCTGGATTTTTTTTACATCTTTCTTGGGCAATAGTAGCGGTATAGTTGAAAATAAATATGAAAGCTTCGGGAGAATAACCATTTTAACTATATTCACTTTCCCATATATTGTTAGTGGGAGGTTCTTCTATCTACTAAACAGACGGTCTATTTCCTTAGTGGTTCTATCCATATTTATCTTGGGAATCCGATCCAGTTCCCTCACGATGAAGATCCCCAGGTATCTAAACTCCACACTCTCCACTCTTAGCCAATGATCTATGTTCCAACACATGACCTCGGTCTTAGATCTATTTGCCTTATAACCAGACAATGCACCGAACTCTGCTGTCAATTCCTCGATACGAGGGATAGCTGTCACTGGGTCTCTTGTGTACAGGACCAGATCATCTGCATAGAGGGCCAACTTGGAGCTATACTGCCCGGACTGAAAAGATGTTATAGTAGTGTCGAGCCTAATAGCCTGAGCCAAAGGTTCAATATATAAATTGAACAGCAACGGGGAGATGGGACACCCCTGTCTGGTTCCCTGCTGAATGTTGAATACTGATGTTAATGTTCCATTTAAAAGGATCCTAGCAAAGGTACCCCTATAGCAGTTCTTAAGCGTATATATAAATAGTGGCCCAAACCCCATTACTTCTAGGACTTCCCAAAGGTATTTCCAGCAGACTTTGTCAAACGCCTTGGCCGCGTTGAGGGCTACCACTGCCAAGGGTTCTGACTTTCCCACTGCAAGGTCGATATTCCCCAGCAGAAGGTGTGTTTGATCTTCAATGTGTCTACCCGCCACAAAGCCCTTTTGATCTTCATGAATCAGTTTAGGTGTTAATTTGGCCAATCTCCCTGCCAAAATGCCCATAAAGATTTTATAATCTGCATTTAGCAGGGAGATTGGTCTATATGAGTCCTACCTGTAAATGAATAGATTGAGTTAAAAATGATTTCTAATATTGGACATAGATCATCTGTTAGGTGTTTATATACCTCACTGGGTAATTGGGCCTTAATGAGGAGGAACATGGCGGCCGTCAGGTAAGCGGCCGCAGCTCGGCTCCTCGGATGCAGGCGTGATCGACGCTCTGGATTAAGTGCAACGGCAGCGGTAGCGGCTTACCTTTTCTCGGACCTTCCATAGCATGCAGTGGGAGGATTGAGCTGAATTGAGCTGAATCGAATGGGCACAGGAACGGAACAGCGAAACCCGGCGAGGGATGCGGAGGAAGCTTCACGGCTTGGAGGTGGAGGCGTTAGCGGCGTCAGCGGGAAGACCCATCGTACGCGGTGGGAGGAGGCAGCTCTAGCACGAAGGAGGCGTGATTCTGCTTGCAGCTTGCTTGGGGCGCTTGGAGTGCCCCAGGCGCGGTGGAAAGGAGGAGACGCCGGTCTGGTCAGAAGTGAAGCTTTCCACAAAGGAAGAGGTGGCAGTAGCAAGGGTGGCGCGTTTAGCGCTATTGGCACAAGTATTCCGATTAGCACTATCAGTGTGAGTACAACACTAAGCTTACAAGTACAAGCAAAATCTGCAGATCAAGTGCAAGTAACCCCTGTGGAGGGGCATCACCGGAGGTACATTCTAAGGTATCTTTCGGGGATGGGCAGATCGAGCTGGGCTATTTAAGTTGTTTGAGCTGTCTGAGCTGAAAGTACCGGATAAGGTGGATGTCACTGCATTATTGCAGAAAGGGGAATGGATGGATGATGAAATTGTATACTCTGAGGGGGCCAAAGAGCGGGGGTGTATTATCAAATCAAATCTGAGGTAGTGGAAGACGCGGTGGAAACGGTGGAGCAGAAGGGAGGTGCTGCCCTGGCACAAAACCGAGCTGTAAGAGTTAACAGGTATGCATTGAGGGCAAGGTTAACACAAGACCCCCTGCAAGAAAGTTCAGGATATCCCATGCGAGTGTCCCCGCCTATCTCTGTAAGGTCTAGTAGTAGGTAAGGTATGGGCAAAGCTGATAGCCCGGATAAAAGTCTAGAGGAGGCTGCGGCAAGAACAAGAACATCTAAAAGGAAGGTTAGAACTAAGGTTAGAACTAAGAAAGGCGTCTCGCTATATACCAAGGTCACCCCTTCACTGAAAACTTATTATAAATTAATTGCCACTAGTACCTCTCAGACACCATCCAAATCATTAAAGCCTTTGAAAACACAGACACCCCCACCATTATTGGCCTCAATACAAGCAGGACAAAGCAGGACATAGGGGTAGAGCAAAATCAACTTTCCCCAGTGAAAGGGGGCGGCGAGCCCAAGAGGAAATCTGCAAAAGCTCCCACGGATATTTCCATGAATGATGAGACAGCCAAAGCGGTTATGATAGATGGGGCGGATGAAGTGATCCAAGTAGATGCAGGGGGGGTTGAGACAGTCAACTTAAAACAATTTGTCCATACATCCGGATGTGACTCTCTCTGACAAGTATTCTGTGCTGATAGATGGTGATACGGAAGAGGGGGATATACTTCAACCCAGTCACCAGCCCTCCAAAAAGCCTGAAATGCCTGAGCTGCAGGGGAATCCAGCGCGAATTTGTGCCAGTAAGTCAGTTACTACTAAAGTGGACGTGACTTCTTCAACGCTGGCAGATATTCTTCTGACTATAAAGGAGGAAATATCAAACAAGTTTACGGTCTCGGAGAACAATCAATCTGAGTTGGCTAGCCGTTTTTCAACCTCTGAAGCCAATCAGGCAGCCATCCAGGCCTCGTGCGAAGCTCTAGCAAAAAGACTTGACGATGTCACACTAAGGACAGAAATACTGGAGAAGCACTTATAAGGGATTCGGTGCACTCTACAGATGAAGCAGTTGCAAAGTTGAGTGCACAAAACCGAGAACTAAAAGAGGACATTGAGAGGTTAGAGAATCATTCTTGACGGAACAATTTAAAAATACTCAATGTGCCAGAAGCAATGGAAGGAGACGATCTGAAGGGCTTTGTGATATCGCTGATAAAGGGGACTGTTTTGAAGGGAGATGAGACGGTGGATCTAACACAGGAAATCCAGAGGGTACATCGAGATCCTTTTCGAAGAAATCCTGCTAGGCAAAAGCCAAGGAAAATCTTGGTAAACTTCTTGACTTACACTGTAAAGGAGCAGATTCTCTCGTCAGCATTGAAAGAAAAAACAATTGCATTCAACAGCTCTAACCCCTTCAATTTTCAAATAAGGTCTGACATCTCTCATGTGACAGCTACCTGACAATGGGAGCTTGGGAAAAGACTGGATGAATTGAATGGTTTGGGGGTTAAGGCACAACTAAAGTTCCCTGCACACTTAAGGGTGATGTGGAACAACCACATGCACTTGGTAAAAACAGGGGAAGATGCTGACGATTTAATTCTGAAAATCAGAAAAGAACAAGGTTCAAAAGGCAGTGAGTAGATGGGGAAAAGGTGTATAGGTAAGGGATAGAAGTTTTCTTTTCCCTGGCCTTTTTGTATTATTTCTTCTCTCCTCTCAGTTTGGTCTTTCCCCTTCTATATTTCCCTCTTCGTTTTTTTTCTGTGACTTAGTATGCCTGATCGGTGATATGTGTTAAGGCCGCAATATAGAGACTGACCAATGACAGAGTATTACAGAATCAATTGAAAATAAAACTGTATCCAGGAGAGGGAGCCTAGCCAAATAGGCTCAGCCTATTGGAAGGGAGGGTTCCTCATGGGGGGGTAGGGCACAGGGGGAGTTGGTGTGGGGTGGGAGGACAGGGGGAGCACTGGGGGGGGGAGCATAGGGATACAATTAAAAAAATACTCATCTCACTAGAGTTAAGGAATTAAGCCTGTTAGGGAATAGAAAGAATGATGGGCGAACAAAGTTCAGGGAGTAAACAAACCATTTTTACCACCTGGAATGTGAATGGAATGCGGTGTCCCCGTAGACAGAGACTTATTCTCAAATATTTGGAAATATCGAGCGCTCAGATTTGTCTATTACAGGAGACCCATCTGAGTGTAGTTGAAAGTCGATCCATATTCTCTAAGGTCAAATGGATAAAGGACTTTGAGGTCTCCCAGCAGACAACACATAATAGAGGAGTGGCCATTCTAGTGAAACAAGGTATCTCCGCAACAATCAGGGGGGTCCAAACAGATTCCTCTGGAAGATGGATAGTTGTCAAAATGTTATTGAACAATATTGAGGTTGTATGTGCTTCTTTTTACGGCCCAAATGTGGACGATCCATCTTACCTCTTGAAACTACAATCCATATTGATGTTAGAGGCACCACCTTATATTTTGGGAGGGGATTTTAATGTATTACTAGAACCCATCAAAGATAGGTCAAATTTGAGTAATTACGTAGGGGCACCAAAGATACGGCGTGCACTACGGAATATGATTCATGATCTTGATTTGGAGGATGTATGGAGAGCTAAGCAGGGTACACTACAGGGGCATACATTTTATAGTAAGAAGTCCAAACATGCCTCCAGGATAGATTACATGTTCACAGATAGGCATTTAATCAATGACATTAAGAAGGTAGAAGTGAAGCCTAGCCTCTTATCAGACCATGCTCCTCTACAGTTAGTGTTTGTGAAAAGTATAACACACATGCAGTCTAGATGGACGTTAAAGAGGGCTATTCTGTCTAGCCCAGAGACTATACAATTGATCCGGGCATTCACCTCGGAATTCTTTCTATTTAATATGGGGTCTACCACTCCAGATTACGTTTGGGATTCCTATAACGCAGGGCTCAGAGGGAAGCTCCATGCATTAGTTTGTGCTAAGAACAGATTGGAAGCGAGGGAACTAAAGGAAATTGAGAACAGAATAGGTCAGCTGGAGCAGGATAGGATTAATGTGCACAGTAGCGAGCAGGAAAGACTTCCCCAGATCGAACTGGATTTAGAATTGGCTAAACAATCGTATAGAGGGCGTTAAGATGCAAAGTGTAAAGCCCAGTGGGATTTAAGTAAGATGGACAATTTCGAATATGGAGAAAAGGCAGGAGCACTATTAGCATGGAAATCTAGAACTGATCATGTTAGGAATGACATCAAGGAGTTAATAATTAACAATAATGGGGAAACATCAAGGAGTATTGAGGATATGCAAAGCTGCCTCCTTTCTCTATTTTCAGATCTGTATAGAGAAGAGGTGAATCCGCCCATTGAAGCCGTACGTACATGGTTGAGTAATAAGAACCTGCCAAAATTGTCTGAGAAGGGAAGAAATAGTTTGGATGCCCCCATAACTGTGGAAAGTGCCCAGAGTTCTAAAACCTTTTCTGAAAAACAGGAGTGTGGCCCTATGGACAGAAGTGGGGTAGGGCCCAGATAGACCAATTTTCGCTATGAAGAAAAATCCTAGTATTGGCCAGCAAATTATCCGGGCAGACAGTTATGTTCCAAAAACTAAGAGTGACCTTATATCAAAGTGGAATCTTAAACCCATTACCGGACACCACAAATGTGGTATGTGTGTAGCCTGCAGCAGTGCTGTAGAGGGAAATTAATTCAGCCATAATGGCATTAAATGGAGGCACGATATGCATACAAATTGCAAAAGTAAGAACGTCATCTATGCAGTAATGTGTGCTTGCAATAAAATAATTGTATTGTATTGTAATAAAATATACATCGGCAAAACATGCCAGCAGGTGAATATTCGAATTTCACAGCATCGGTCGAGATTAAAGAAAAGAGTACCTAATGCACCAATGGTTGACCATTTCGTGGCTTTAAATCACAAAGAAACTGAGTTCACATGGACTGCTCTGGCAAGCATAGATCCAAAACATAGATCACCGAATGTGGAACAAGCTCTGCTGCGCAAGGAAGCGTACCTAATAATGAGATTTGACAGCATCAATAAAGGACTCAATTCCATGAGCGAATTGAACAGACTCCAATGAGATTTTAGCACGAGTCGCCCAATTCACCACAACTCCCAGAATGCACTACCGTGGTTTCATCATAATGCTTGATTTGGATTGGTCAAGAAAGTTTGAAGTAACTAACAGGCGGCTGCCTGTTTGACCAAGACTGGTGAACCAAAAACAAGGAGTGCGCTGAGAGGAACGCTAGCAAAAGATAGAGGTAAGCGTTGATCCCTGTTTAGGATCTGAACGCTCGAATTCCTTGTTATCGGCGGAGCGGCCCTAATGGGTTTTTTCACGTTGCAGATTCGTAGCAAGCGGTGATCGGATAGCGGGAGTCCTGACTGGTGCGAGACACCGCGACCAACGTGAGGAAGCTCACGGTGAGTAGTGTGGCGGTGCACTTAGGAAACTAATGGTTATTAACCAAAAAACGTGTAAAGATAGCCATAACAGGGCGATTTGGTTACTCTTTTCACAGAAAGAAATATAATTGAAAACACGAGTGGTGCCGTTTTTAAATGGATGTGATGAACAGCTCACATACCCGATTTGTGTGATACTCAGCCGCAGGTATGAATGTCCTGCTTTTTATCAATATCAAGAGAAATGAACGTGGAATTCTCTCAGTTAACAAACACACAACAATTCTCGTTCCAGAATCGTGCACACAGCTCCATTTACAAGTTTGAAGAGTGACCTTTACCTCTACAGCCTTGAGGTACGGAACTTGCTTGCTAAGCATGTATATAACACAGAGCCTAGGAAGGTTGAGGGAAGCAATTTTAATAAGTATGTACAAACTGTTTTGTCTTTTTTATTATTAGGATAAAGGTTGGAAAAGGATTGATTTGGCCCTGATGAGAGTCTGGGGACAAGGAACCCACACTCGAAACGCGTCGGCAAATGGGATTAAGTCCTATCCTTTGAAAACGCTTTTGATAAAGGGGATTAAGCCTTATTCTTTGAAAACACTTTTGACATCTATCCCATACTAAGTATCTACATTTATTGATGACACTTTAGTATTTAGGAATGAACTGTACTTCATTTTTAGTACTTTGATGATGTTATTTGAAAGAATTTGACATCTCTCACCTGTTTCTTTTCTTTTTGAATGTAATGTCTTGTAGAATGCAATGATTTGTAATAACTGTATGTTTTCATTTTTTGTATATATGTTTTTGTATAATTAAGACAACAGGATTGTTTGGCTATGTATGTGAAGAATATTGTCTTCTCTTGCTAAAAAACAGAATCTTTCTTTCTAAAAAAAAGTATGAATAAAAGGCGCAACTAATCGCCTAGATAAACATATTAGGTTTTGTTTATCATTTCAACTAGAATAAGACTTCTTGAAATACTGCGAAGTGCGGGTCTCTTTTTTTGTAAAGCAGAGTTCTAAAACCAGCAAAAGATATGCAGCACACAGCCAAAAACAGGAGGTCAGAAGCAAAAAAGACAGGGGAAAAACACTCCAAAGATGGCAGGTCTAACAATATTCTAGACTACAATTATCTGACTATAAAAGTTCTTTGGTATCTCAAGGAATAATAATATTTGCTCAACATCCGGCAAACAAGTAATTACTCCTATCCTTGAAGACAAATTGAATTCCGATTCAAACTGAGCATGTTCAGCGAACAAGGAGGGATATGATATGGATCATCATTTAAGGAAGTATTGGCTGCTAGCGTGAAGCCCGTACTCGGCAGTACACTACAAAAATTCAACATTTGAAAGCAGCTGCTCAAAATTTCTTTTAGAAGACCACAAATCGTTAATCCGTGACAAGATTATGAAAGAAATCCACAGTCTTAAAGTATCTCCACACTGAACTTTACTGAAAAAGAAATCCTTTTCAAAGTCTTGTTGAGGGATTTTCTCTGTGTCTTTCCTCGGTTCCCACCTCTGATTCCACAAGTTATTCTCAAGGTGAAGGAAGGGAAGGCAAGAATAATTACAATCGCTCAAACGTTGCCTAGCCATTGGTGTTACCTGACCCATTTCACCTCTCCTTAACTCATCCTGAGTTGGCTGTGTAATCCAGATCTGTCCTGAATAAATGGAAGCTCGTGTCACTCTAGTATCGTTGAAATGAACTGCCTACTCCTAAGTTCCTGTTGTTTGCAAGATCAAAGAGATAAAGAGACTATCCACAAAAAAAGTACTATAATGTCATATGGAAGCGTTTTGCATTTGTTGTCTTGACAAAAACAAAAACATGCCAACATTTTTTTTTCTCCTGAATATGACCATATATTTTTCTGGAAAAATGCATTTAGTGTTCATTACTGTTAAAAGAAAATGCCATTCCGTGTCATATTTCTTGGCAATTCCCGTGATTAAATAGTTTTAGCAGGATTAAAAATATATATTTTTTCTGTTGGAAAGGAAATGTACACAGACCTATAAAAAATTATTTTGGCCTATTTCGAACAAATTCACAATTCAGACCTGCAGCATTTGTGCTGGAAGATGTATTTTCTATTAAATACAACATCAATCAGGAGAGTCAGTAAAATTGACACACTGTATTCCCAAAAATCTTAAATAGTTTATCACAATATTAAGGTTTGTCTTAGAACTCAATCTACCTTTCTTCCAGGGTAGTTATAGATTTCCAGTTGAACCAGACAACACCTGTTCCCTATGTTTTCCCTTATGCTTTTGTTCCACAGCCAGTGCACTCTTCATAATCTATATGTATTATGTCACATTTGATCACCACGCATCCCTAATTTCACCAACCATGCAAAGTATACAATGCTGGTCAGTAGTACAACCAAGGAAAGGATAATGGGACCCAAGAGAGAAACAGAAACACTATGGGCCTCATTTATGATAAGTGACGCAGCGATGCGTCACTTTTCATTGTGCCCTCCTTGCGACACCAACGATGCGACATATTTACAGTATGACGCCTCATGTCGCAAGGAGTTACAGATACCTCAGTATTTCTGACGTACCTGTAGGCCCAAAAATGACGCATTGCTGGAGTGTGTCACAAAAGTGACGCAACTCCAGCAATGGGCCATTACACATGGTCAAGTCCAATGTGAAATGTGCCTGCGTCAGTCTAAGATATTGACGCATTTGCGTCCTAGAAGTGGCGCAATGAAATCTTATGGATTTCACTGTGTCACTTCTACTAGGCTTACTTGTGTGGGAACGCCCCCCCCATGTTTACATTATACCTGGCGCAGGTATAATGCGGCGCAGGGATTTACAAAGTGACGCATCTACCTAGATGCATCACTTTGTAAATATGGTGCAACAAGGCAAATTTTTCACGCCACTGGTGCGTCACAAAAAGTGACTCACCGGCGACGCAAAAGTGATGCAAGGGCTCATAAATAAGCCCCTATATATCTTTATTCTGCCTGTTCTTACTGCTGGGCTCAACCTGCCTTACCGAAGCATTAATAGCTTAAACAAGAGATAGCATTTTTAGCATTTCCCAAATTTAGGGGCCGATTAGGATGGCGGTGAATCCGCATCCTCCGGGCCGGCGGAAGCCACCGCCGGCCTGGAGGATGCGGATTCACCGTCGCGGCCACAGAAAACACCCACCGCCAGATTAGGATGGTGGTGGGATTGCGGTGTGACCAGCGACGGACGGCAGGTCCGTCCGCCGCTGATCCGCGGTGTGTGTAGGGCTATTTGGTGACGGTGTCTGCAAGACACCATCAGCCAAATTAGGATGTATGGTGTAACATGCTTTTCCACTGTGGCTTTTCCGCCGTGGCAAAGCATGTGGTCTTTGGTGTTTGGGGGCCCGTTGCGGGCCCTAGGGTGTCGGGGGTGGGGGGTGCACATGGGGTTACCTATGGTACCCCCCAGCATTTACATGCACAAAGCGGCAAGCACCGCGCGGTGCCTGCCGCTTTGTGCATGTAAATGTAAAACATGCGTTTTTAACCTTGCGGCGGGTGCTGCTTCAAGCAGCACCCGCCGCAAGGTTAAAGATACAGGATGTGACCGCCAGGGTGGTGGTCACATCCTAATTGCACCGGAGGGACCGCCGCTGCCCCTGCGGACGGTCCCTCCACCTCGGGGGTGGCGGACAGACGCAGGTCCGTCCGCCATCCTAATAGGCCCCTAAGTTCCAAGTCATCCCGCCTAATATGACATGTCATATACTTTGTAATAATCTCTGTATTTCTGACTCTCTGCTCGTGGTTGAAACTCTGAGACATCCCAGAGCTGAAATTCAAATTAAACCTTTGAAACGGATGAGATTAAATATCTGATCTACAACATTCGTTTCTGTACCAATAACTACCTTCAGTAATTGTGAATAGTATCTGTCCTTAAATTATTTGTAACATAATAAGCTTTTTAGCTGTACCATAATGAATACACATTAAAATGATCCAGTTTATCTTGGTAACAAACAATCTCTTCCCCACCACTGTCCGTAGCCTTATATCCCGCCGTAGAGGACTATACCGGCTATTAAAGGCCCTCTCCAGCATTAAAGGCCCGAGCCGAAGGCGAGGGCCTTTAACAAGGGAGAGGGACTTTAATAGCCGGTATAGCCTAGCTACGAAGGGCTATAAGGCTATTAGAACATTTGTCCACTAGAGGGCAGAATGTTCTAACAAAAAAAACAAAGCCTTATGGGAGCGTGAGGGGATTGGAATCCCCTCTGGCTCCCTGAAGCCTTTGTTCATAGCCAGAGCTGTGAACAAAGAAACATTGGAATGTTGGAGCTCCATGCTTAAACCAGCCATTATAAGCCCGGAGCACTCCATTGTTTTCAATGGAGCTACCAACATTCCAATGTTCTAATATAGTTTAATAACCTACGTGAGTAAAAAATAAAATATCAAACGTCTGTACAATCATTACTCTGGTAGAATAGTAAGTGCAAGTAGATTTCATAATCGTAAGAATGACTCAAGTAAGTAAAAAAAAAAAAAATCTTTCCCTGGAGCATGCTCTCCTACATACCTTGGATAAATGTAATTAAAAATCGGTACATTAATTTAGATATTCAAGAATATTTTGGAAACCCATGGTCTTTGCAACTCATATACAAAGATAAACTGAAGGCCCTCTTTGTTGGGTATTGTGATGTGGTTTGCAAGGAGGGCCATAAAACTAGAGTCATTTCACACTATCACTTGTTAACTACAGAGGACATTCAACCATATTTAGCTGGGGTTATGAATATACAGCACAGATGTAAGTTTCGGTTTAATACAGTCCATCTTTTAGTAGTGTTCCCTGAAAAGTATGTTAGCATTGAGAACCTCCCTCTGTTTGCCTGTGATGACTTCTCAATATGACTTCATTACAGATTTTATTCTGGGCTGAGGCATCATTACATTAAACGCTGTTATGAAGTATACATTTTAACTGATCTGCTTTTATTTTTCTACAAAAGCTTTAAACCCCTGCTATCGGCTTGGCCATTTCCAGTTTTATTTGGCTGGCCTGAAATATTAGAAATTCACTGGCTTCTGAGAATTCATTTCTAGGATTTATTGATTTTTGCAAACTAGGTTTGTTCATTTATGTGTGATGAACTGTAATGATTATAGCTGCAGATGTTTGACTGTTTTATAGTTCTTAATTAATTGTTGAAATTTTATGATGTCTCATGATTTTAATGTGAACCGCATAAAGTCATTTAATGATGATAATAGTGTGCAAATATTAAGTCTAAATCCTTGACCTCAAGTGCTATCCATAATGCTTCTCGGTAACCGGAAGCCTTTGAATACTCTAGATGTAGCACATAGTATTCCAACCGCCCAGTATGCTTATCACAACTGCGATTAGAAGTGCCTCTCTCTCCCCCTTCAAAACAAGGATTATTCTCCATTGAAAAACAACCTTACTACCAATTTAAAAATTAACTTAGATGTTACTTAGAAGAGGCTGTGATTAGTTGAAGATGCATGTTTACCTTAAAGTGGCAGTGCAGTTTTGTAAGTTAGGGTTTAGCTTTCTTATTTGCTCCCCAGTATTAATCATTCTTTTAGATATAACAGGGAAAATATTATGAAACTATGTTGGTATCGTATCCAAATTTGATTTTTAAAGCTAAGATTAACATCAGATACTCATTTTCCATTACCCTTTTTTGTACTGAAAAAGTGTTCAGAGATCCCTGACATGACTAGGGATATTCAATGCTTTTGAATTCAATGACTACTCCCATTACATGTTACTATTCCTTTTCTACAGGGGGTGGGCAGCTTCATTCACAGTGAGAGTGGGACGGTAGATCCGTCACAGTGTTGGAGGGAAATCTATTAAACAAACACCAAGAATGACAAGTTAACAATACGATATGGGTTTATTACTATACTGCAATGAGGATCAGTCGCTACAGGAGTAAAGAAAGAAACGTTATTGCATGATTTTAAAAAAACCTTTGCACAGTACAAGAGATATGGGGCCAGATGTAGGTAATTCTATTTTACCGACTCATAAATACCGAATTTTACCGATTCGGTATTTATGAATTGGTAAAATAGAAGGAGGGAGATTTAGGTAAATTCGGTAATTGAATTACCGAATCTGTAAAAATCGGTATTTACCGAATCGGTAAATACCGATTCGATAATGCCCATTGATTCCTATGGGCATTGAAGTCCATAGGAATCAATGGGCATTACCGAATCGGTATTTACCGATTCGGTAAATACCGATTCAAGCAAGGGTGCAGGGGGTGTCACTTTGACACCCTCTAGCACCCCAAATCCAGGCATGTGTGCCATGTGGCACACAGACATGCCCTAAGGGCATGTCTGTCTGTCACATGGCATAGGTGTGCATGCACACATGTGCATGCACACCTGGATTCGGTATTTTACCACCCAATTGGATTGGGTGGTAAAATACCGAATCTGAAAGGCCTTTGGGACTCAGAAGAGTCCCACCTACATCCCGAAGTTACCGAATCGGTAAAAATACCGATTCTGTATTTTACCGATTCGGTAAATTTACCGAATCGGTAAAATTGACCCCCTACATCCCAAATACCCATTTACCGGTCGGTAACGGCCGAAATCGGCCGTTACCGGTCGGTAAATGGCCACCTACATCTGGCCCAAAATGTTTTGGTACTTATTAAATTGATAAAAATATAGATAAAAATGTGACACTTATTGGGTTGGATAAAAGTAGGACCCTGGTAACAGTGATATGAGAATGCACAGCCCTCCACATGTCCAAGCTCTCTTATTTATGCCCTGCACTACAGGTATTTTTGAAAACAATCCCTTCAAGATAATTGTGGCCAAGATTGTGTTTTGGAGTCTAAAGGTGACCAGCCTGTGCGCACAGCCCTTATTTATGTCAATTGTGCTTTTGCCGTTCCAACTGGTTTTCTTATGTCAGGGTGCCCACAGGGCAATAATTCTCAATATTGTGGAGGTCCATAGATCTGCACCTCTGGCTGAGGTAGCGATCGGCATCTCCCCTTCCCTAGTTTTTTTACTGCGCAGTCCATAAACCTCACCAGTGCGCAGTTTAAATGTGTGTTCCATCGGTCGAAGCAGGCCAATACTGCAGATCTACATGATCTGACTTCCTTATTATTCCAGGCACTCCGTAGGAGGAACCTTCTTTCTTTCAGGAGGCTAGGGCACAGGCACACAACATGAATTATGTCTTCCCTATGGTTGCCGCAGAATCGACATTTCTCCGGGGCTTGTTCTCTTTTCCATTTGGGAAGGTGGCAGGACAAGTTAATCACCCCAATCTTAATTCTAAAATACAGAGTTTAGTCCTTGCATTGAAGGTACAAGTTAAATAGCTCTGAGGTATCAGCTGATCGTATGAGGTGAGGGTCATCCAACCATGGATTCTTCTTGCAAGGCTCGCCTTGTCTTCCATTGAGTAAAGCTTTTTTGTACTTTTTTTTGCTAGCCTTTTAAAGTCGTTTTGGCTGACATGTAGGTCCCATACATCGTCACACAAGATCTCTGGGGACAGAGATCAAGAACCCAGCCGTAGTCTATGACTCTATTCCCATAACACACAATGGTGTTGGAATGGTGTCAATAGTTCCAAGAAAGAAAAAAAGGAAAAAAAATCCTTTTTTAGGTGTCCCTCACTCACCAGGGTTGCCCCACGGTGACATGCTTCATCATAGGGGCCATCCCAGCCCTCTACGGACTGGGGCGTGCTGCGACTTGCGGAATTACGTAGGAGCACTTACAAAAGACTATGTGTGGTGCAAGGAATGTGATGTGAAGGAGTGGAGTATATGTGATTAGTTAAAATTACCTGCTTAGTGAGGTGCAAATACTTTATTCTGGCTCCTAGGTGGTGAAGCTAAAAATGGGGTAGAAATGGTAGGATACCTAAATTGTAATGGGTTTAGGTGTACCTAGCAACTCCTGTCTGCCAACATGTTTCGTGCGTCTCCCTAGCACTTCCTCAGGGCTACACAGGGACAGAATAGTCCGTAGAGGGCTGGGATGGCCCCTATGATGAAGCATGTCACCGTGGGGCAACCCTGGTGAGTGAGGGGACACCTAAAAAAGGAATATTTTTCCTTTTTTTCTTTCTTGGAACTATTGACACTATTCCAACACCATTGTGTGTTATGGGAATAGAGTCATAGACTACAGCTGGGTTCTTGATCTCTGTCCCCAGAGATCTTGTGTGACTTATTAATACTAGGAGGGTGAGCCCTAGCCTTTCTCCCTCTACCTCCCTTTTTGTTTATGTGGTCCCATACATCGCTCAGGCCTAAGGTTTTTAGCGCACTTGACAGATATCGATGCCCCGCTTGCCATCGTTTTGTATTTAGATTGGACCATAGGTGTTCTGCTAAACTGCCCTCTTTTGATAACCTCAGCTTGTGGCAGCACATTAGGAAATTCATCATTCTACCCAATGTTTGTTTGCAGATGCCCAGTTCCAGCCGGATTTGTGCCGGTGACGTGAAAGATGGTAACTGGAAGACTTCGAATTATTTCGTTGCTATGATTGTGTCTAATTGACCGCTGTCCAATCCCTTAAGAATCTCGCTTCCATATGTTAGGGGTTGGATGACTTTTGCCTGCGCCCCCTGTAGTGTTGAAGCGAATGTTGGGCCAAATAATTGCTTATGGATGGAGCTGAGAGCCAATGCTAGCACTGTATCTTTCTTTTTTTGTTCTCCCATGTGGTTCTTGTATCTTCCGTTGTTGTTGAAGAGCACTCCTAGATACTTGTGACATTTGGATTCTGTAATGCTTTCAGAGTTTAAGACCCATGTCAACTTTTTTGGCCTTCCTGGGCGAACCGCCAAGATTTTTGTTGTCTTGTTATTTATCTCGACCTCATTCTTATGTGAGTATGCAGCAGTTGCATCCATAAGTCTTTGTAAGCCCACCTTTGTGCTACTTAGGAGAACCACGTAAAATGAATATAAAAGATTTGACAGCTTTAAGCTGTCTAGTTTAAGAGCATTAGAATTTACTGTGTTAAAGGCTTCCGGGAGATCTGCTAAAAATAGATTAATAAGTGTTCGGAGATCCCTGACATGAGTAGGGATATGCAATCCTTTTGAATTCAATGACTACTCCCATTACATGTTACTATTCCTTTTCTACAGGGGGTGGGCAGCTTCATTCACAGTGAGAGTGAGACGGTAGATCAGTCACAGAGTTGGAGGGAAATCTATTAAACAAACACCAAGCATGACAAGTTAACAATAATAAGAAGGCTAAATTTTACTCTGTTTTTACTTTTCCTTTTTCTTAAATTTCTTTTAATCTATAAAATTGTGTTAATGTGCTGAAAGAATCTTTTAAAGATATGTTTTATATATCTAAATAAAGAATTTATTACAAGTTAACAATACAATATGGGTTTATTACAATACTGCAATGAGGATCAGTCACTACAGGAGAGATCAGTTCACCTCAAAGGTGCTACATCTTGATGTCTCTCTCTTTAGCACGGAATCAGCTTTATTTATTCTGCCAAACCCCAAAGGAATAGGTCACATGTTGACCATTGACGTAAGCAATGTTCACACAAGACATACAAGATAGCATCAGTAGATGTAGCAATTTCTCGCATACAGAAGAGCACGTGGGTGGGCATAGCCTCACATGATAAGCGTTGAAACCCCCCTGTGGGTTTTGGTTCTCGAAATCTAGGCGGAGCAAAGATATATGTTCGAGGCATCTGAGCTGTAGATCATATGCTTTAGCATAGATCGCCATCTACTGTTGGGTCTGTATGTTTGCACTTTGTTTTTCTTCGAAGAAGTTTTTCCAGTCACGAGGTAGGTGACTCCACCTTTCGGTGATAGTGCGCATGTGCATCGGTTCCATCCTTAGATTGTTTTTTTTCATCATCGGGTTTGGATGTGTATTGCTGCGCTCCAGTTAGAGATCGTTTTCTAACTCCTTCGACGCTCAATCCTCTACCCTCGATGGTCTGTCATCGATCGCGGATCCCCATTCGACGCGCATCGTTTCAACTGAGAAAACCTTCGAGAGAGAAACTCGAGGCAGGCCATTGGGCTTACCTGTGCCGACCGCGCTAGCAGTCAATGGAACAGACTCCATTTAAACTATGTCCCTGGTTATGTCCCTGGTGTCGTGCTAAGTTTCCATGCCCCGATTTGCAGGAGGTCTGCAACCTCTGCTTATCCCGAACACAACAAAAAGGACTGTGACGCGTGTCTATCGTTCTGATCGAAGAAGAACATTTTTGATCGTCTGACTCAACACCACGAGATGCAACATCACAGCGGCTCCGTCCCGGACATCTTTGGCGAAGATCCCGATATCAAACATCCAGTTGAAGGAGCCGAAGACGAAGAGCAGTTTTCCGTGTCCGAAGCAGACTCTGAAATGGAAGAACAGCACATTACTCCGGGTCAGCGTACTGTGAATACTGATTCTCCAGTGCCCAGTCAACAGAAAACAAAGGCTCCGGTACCCCCATCGGGTTCAGGTCACCACTGACAGAAAGTTTCAGAAGCCACGCCTTCCAGCCCGGGTAAGAAAAATAAAGAGAAGCCTTCCGCGCGGGCTTGAGCCTGCCCCATCTGGTGCCGAACCAACACCTTCGACACGAAACATAAGTCGAAGCATCTACCAGTCACCACACTACCGGGACTGAAGACTACACCTTTGACACCGAAGACTTTGGAGCTGAAAGTCTCCACACCTGAAGGTTCGGTGCCGAAATCCTCCACACCTACAGGTACGGAGCCTAAATCCTCCACACCTAAAGGCTTGCAGTGGAAACCTCCTGCACCAAAACAATCGGAGCTGAAATCTTCAGCACCAAAAGGTTCGGAGCCGAAACCTACCAAGCATAAAGAGTCGCAGCCAAAACCTTCGACACCCAAAGGGCCGGCACATAAAGAAAAGGACACTCCATCCACATTCATGACACTCTTCCCACAAAACAAAAGACTGATCTCTCAGAGGACTCTCCTATACCTCTTACATTCCACCTCCCTCTCCTCCTCCTAATCCTAATTTGATTATTACTACACCACCACCTCCACTTTCACCTACCACACAGGATGACGATTAAGGGGATGGGGATGCGGACGAAGAGCAGGATATACCACAAGATCAGGATATACCACAAGACACTGACCCTTGGGAAAATTATGATAAGGAACCGGATACAGAAAACATTCCCTGACCCCTATCCCTCTAGACCCTCCCCAACTGATGACAATATTGGATACGTTAAGCTCATTAACAGAGCTGCTCAATATCACGGGGTGGAGCTCCATGAACAGTCTTTGGAAGAGGATTTCCTCTTCGTGACACTCGCTTATTCCTAAAGATCTACTCACACTTTACCAATGCTAAAAGGCATGCTAAAGCACACAGATGAAGTATTTAAAGACCAGGATAGGGCAAGAATACTCACACCCAAAGTAGACAAGAAATATAAACCCACTCCTACCGATCCTGCTTACATCAAAGGTCAGGTGCCTTTGGACTCTCTTGTAGTCTCTAACGCTTGCAAGAGAGCTAACTCTCAAACCACAGGTGTGGCCTCCCTCCTGACAAGGAGTCCAAGCTCATTGATGCCTCAAGTAAGAGAGTGGCTACACAGGCTGCAAATCATTGGCGTATTGCAAACGCTCGGGCTCTGCTAGCAAGCTATGATAGGGCTCATTTCGATGAGTTAGTATAAAATACAGCAACGAAACATGTCGGCGACCTAGCCTCACACAAAACTCGGTTTAATGTGAGTCTGTTTTAGTTTGGAGTACTCACAGCCCAGAATAAAAGTAGGGGTGGCCAGTGAGTTCTGCAATTTGTGAGATCCACTTTTTCTTTTTCTCACTCGGGTTAATGGTGAATGTGTACACTAAACAGCGACTGGTACTTGTTACTTGCTGTTTCACGAACATTCAGCACATTGTCTGACTGTTGTGAAGCAAAAGGATTGTTACATAGTGTTTGTCCTTTTCTTCTGTGTGTTTTTGTCTTTTTCTTTCCACTTTCATGAGAGAGAGCAACCTATGATGATAAGTGGGTACACTGGTAATTGCTAGCCAGATAACCCCATTGGCGGTTCTACCGTGAGGGGCTCACTCTCTTTCTCCACAATTTTTTGTGGTATGGGTGATGGTTGTTTGGCATTTTTAATTTTACCTTGTGTGTACTTTGACAAAGAGTGACACTTGTGCAGGAACTAAGAGCCCTGATGTAATGGGGAAGTGGGAGTGATACTATTGTGCACACACCTACATGGATCCTGCAGTATAACTGAAAAATAAGAGTGTCTTGAGGGATAGGCCACTATCTGGTTTGGTACATTAATCTTCCGTCATACTGCATGAATGTTATCAAAGAGGCTAGACGGCCTACCACACGAGCATGCTATGCAGCAAAGTGGAAGCGATTTGTACTTTACTGTAACAACAATTAGGTGAATCCACTAGATGCTTCTATGCCAAACACCATTTGTTATCTGTTACACCTTCAGCGTTCTAATTTAGCGTATACATCTATACGCTTACATCTTGCTGCAATAGCTGCATACCTGCAAAACAGACAACACGTGTCTCTGTTTAGAGTACCCGCTATTAAAGCTTTTATGGAAGGACTTAAAAGAATCAGGCCCCCTAGACCTCCACCTTCTCCGGTGTGGAACCTAAACATAGTTCTTGCAAGACTCATGGGTCCACACTTTGAGCCAATGCACAAATGTAAACTACAATTTCTCACATGGAAGGTAGCCTTCCTTATCGCCATCACATCTCTAAGAAGAGTGGGTGAGCTTCAGACACTAACTATAAAAGAACCATTTTTGCAAATACACCAAAACAAAGTGGTTCTTAGGACTAATTCCAAATTTGTACCCAAAGTTGTCTCTGCCTTTCAAATCAACCAGTCTGTGGAGTTGCCTGTATTCTTCCCTCAACCAGATTCAGTGGCAGAGCGTGCTCTTCACACATTAGATGTCAAAAGAGCATTACTGTACTACATAGAAAGGACAAAGCCCTTTAGGAAAACCAAACAGCTTTTTGTTGCTTTTGCTGCACCACATAAAGGCAATCCCATATCAAAAGCGGGTATTGCATGGTGGATAGTTAAGTGCATTCAAATATGTTAAATTAAAGCTAAGCGCACATTAACAATTCCCCCTAGAGCGCACTCTACATGCAAACTCTAGGGGCTTCTATGGTATTCTTGGGGAATATACCCCTAGATGACATCTGCAGGGCTGCAACATGGTCTACACCACACACATTCACAAAACACTATTGTATAGATGTGTTAGCAAGACAGAAAGCTAGTGTGGGCCAGGCAGTTTTACGAACACTATTTCAAACCACTGCAACAGCAACAGGTTAGCCACCGCTTTGGGAGATAACTGCTGTATAGTCTATGCTATATGATCTACAGCTCATATGCCTTCGACGGAAAATGCTACTTATCCAGTATGCATATGTTCTTGGCATATAGAGCTGTAGAATCATATGCTCTCACCCGCCTCCCGGGTACTTTTACCTGTTGCAGTACCATCTTACTTAGATACATTATACATGGACATCTCTTTTACTACTCTTACTAAATCCATCATCGCCCTTTACGGCAAAACAATCTAAGGATGAAGTTGGTGCCCATGCGCACTATCACCGAAAGGAGGAGTCACCTACCTTGTGACTGGAAAGACTTCTTCGAAGAAAAACAAAGTGCAAACATCCGGACCCAACACTAGATGGCGATCTATGCTAAAGCATATGATTCTACAGCTCAATATGCCATGAACAGATGCATACTGGGTAAGTAACAATTTCCTTATTTAACTGCACAGCACGTGGTTAAATCTCTTAACATTTATCGGCTTAGCTCATCTAACCTTTTACGTGTGGTTTCCTCCATTAAGACATCTTGCCCGCAATTCCGCCCCTGTAAACGGGTTAACAGTGGCCCTTAAGTCTCCATAAACACTCTCAGATGCATTTAATTAATTCTGAAGCGCCACTCATACCAGGGTAGGGTGTCAAAATACTCCACACCACACCCACATTACTTCAAGACAATCAGTCTCAGATGTAAATCAATGTATAAGAAATGTTTATAAGACCGAGAACTACAAGGTGTAGGAGTTACATGTTATTCATACTGATAGGCAGTATAGTTTAAGAGTGCTTGATCTGGAGAAGCACAAACTCAGCGTTTGAACTGCAACACCATAGTTGGGAGTTCCCTTTATTAATAAAAATGTATTTCTACTTCTTGCAAGATTTGAAAAATTAAAGACTGAACAAAAAGGTTATTACTCTAAACTACGCCTTGTAGTATTTCTACCTCTCTTTGATAAGTCAATAGTTCACTGCTATATATTATGAGTTTAACCTATAAAACTGCAAGCAACAAAAGGATCCTGCTGACAAGAAACAGTAACTCACCAACCTACCCACATTGTATGCACTTTGTATATACTTTGTGATTTGCCTGAGGCAAGGAATGTTAGCAAATGCTTTAAAAAACCATAATATACTTGGAACCGGCGCCCCCCACCTGAAGTCAGCACCCGGTGTGGTGGCGCCGGTCGCAGCATCCTAGAGTTGGCTCTAATTCCAGTGGAGGGCTCTCGATGTCGAACTATTGTGGAAACTGTTCCTTTAAAGGTGGGGTTTAATGAACCCTGCCTGCACACATTACAGGTGTATTCCCACATTGTGGTCCTCTCATGTAAGTTGCAAACAAACCAATCCTGGCGTATTTGGAGAGACATGTTGTTTCTAGTAGTGAGCCAAGGGAAATGTGGCTGATTTAGGGCTTATTAGTGTATCCAAGCGGCCTGAAGGTGGCAATGTTTTACTAATTAACAAAACTATAGTATGTGTGTTAAAAAGGGACCATTTTGCTCTATTGTGGTGACGTAGCCTGAATCAAAGTATTTCGTTATTGCTTCCCCTTCCCCTTGTTTAAGCGCTGGCACTAAAACTATTAGTTCAACAGCCTGAGTTAAGTAATGAGGTGGCAACGTTATCTGGCCTGGTGTCAGTAATATATTTGAAGAGTCATGTAACATTGCTTTGACTACTACGGCACCTGTGCGTCTCAATCTTGTGTCCTAATCTACTGTGGAATCCCATCTACAAAATATACAACACTGCCTGGAATAGGGTCTTCTTGGGTTTGGCTACACTCATCTGGAGGATATGTGGCCCAGTCATGAATATCATCGCCTGTATCTGAAATGGGGTATGCAAAGTAGGCAGCTGTGTTGTCTTTATGACACTTAACTATCTTGATGTGAGTAAACTGAGGAGGACATTTGTTTTCTCTCAATGTCCCCTCTTCTGCTTTGTTATCATTAGGTTCCTCTGACTTTGGCCATTTTCGCGGTCTCCCTCTTGGCCTCTTCTGGGCTTGTGCATCTAGTACCTGTTTCTGTGAGTGGCTTTTCTTTATACTGCCCTTGGGTCTGCCTCTTAGTCTCTTCTGAATGGGAGAACTGGCAGTCTCCTGACTTTTTTTTGTACTGCCCTTAGGTCTGCCCCTGGGTCTCTTTTGAGTGGGAGGACTGACAGGCTCCTGAGGCCATGGGTATGTGTGGTATTTAGTAGCCTTGGGCCATTCTGTGTAATTGTTTCCAAGTTGGTCTTTGTTTTCAGAGTATACCTCAACCAGGTGTTCTACAGGGACCCCATAGCACTTTGGAGGACCTTGTCTCTATGTTTGAATATAGAGGTTACACTGCATCAGTTTCTATTCCAATAATAAATCGTCCACGTCTCTTTCCCCCAAACTCGAAAACCACCCTGTCTCGGACAGATTGGTAGGCCTGTTGAGTTGATACCTGTATATATTTAAACTTTTTATATTCCTAAATTCCTGAATTCTTTCATTTGATCATATCCTTCTGTTTACGTCTCATTATCCTGGAGATCCACCCGTCTCCTACTCCTCGCATATTTTTCATTATCACTTTCAACTCACTTATTCTCATACATTCTTCTAAATGATCCAGTTTATTTTGGCTGGTGAAACTATAAGGAGAGACTAGTCTAACCTCTTGGACTCTACACATTTAGATAAAATATTTTATTTACTTTCATATTTAGATTAAAATGTAATTGTAATCTAAAAAAATGTATACTGCAGTTTTAATGTACTGAGTCCTGCGTTAAGAGAATATTCTCAAATAACTGTCTATATACCCTCAAGATATTCATCTATGTCCCTGTAAGATGTTTTAAAAAGTTTTCAATTTATTCTATGGAAAACTTATCTAATCTTCTAAAGTATCTAATGTTATTACATCAATGTATGTTGTCCGTAGACCTAAAGGTGATGTGGTTTCAATTCCTAGGCGCTCAGGAATGTCTCCCATTAAGGGATTATTAGGTGGTACTGGTATTGGTAGACTACTGAGACCAATGCTGTTAGAAAAACCTACAACCTTACTATTATAAAGAGGGACAATTAATTCAGGGACCTGTTGTGATTGATTACCTGAGACCCCTTAAGACATTTGTCTAAATAAAATCCTTTTCTAGAATTCTACAATATTTCTCACAAAATGTTAAATCCTAACTACATAACATAAACATTAAACTACAGCATGACATTAATTTGTGGCCATACTTCAATTCATATTTACATAAACATGCTAATATATTGTAAAACTATTCATCAATTCTAAAATTACCTACTTTTCCCAAACTACTTACTATTCTAAAAGCTATGTAGTAGGTCAAAAGCCACTACTGCAAAACTCACAAGAAAGTCTTTCACTGCTTGTAACTACAAATTGTTGCTTCCAGTTTTAAGACCTGGGACAACTTGACTGTTTTGCCTTTTAGAACATATACTGGGTGCCCAGTCTCAAGTCCTCTACCCTGACCACTTCTGACTACTTTTAGTCAGGTCCCCTAGTACCTTCCGGACTGCCCACCGGAACTCTAGTCCTTCTTGAAGCATGCATGCATATCTCAACATAGAAATAATAAGAAAATAATAACATATAACATATTCTACTGTCAACATGCCACTTGTAAAGTAAAAGGAATGAAATTTGCACTGTTCTCACTTTTTAAAAATACCAACTCCCAAGTCCTACCAGTCCCAGAGAAATGTGAAGACCTTGTAACAGGCGTCTTCTTACCTTCTCTTAGTTGCGCAAATCAATTCAAGAGGACAGGAAGAACTTCCGGATATGGCGCCAGGTGAGAAGAAGTGGAACTCCTGGCTGTTAGAGGGAAAAATCTCTTAAAGAAACACCAAAAATAACAAGTTAACAATACAATATGGGTTTATTACAGTACTGTAGTGAGGATCAGTCACTACAGGAGAGATCAGTTCACCTCAAAGGAGATACAACTTAATGTCTCTCTCTTTAGCTTGGAATCAGTAGTATTTATTCTGCCAAACCACAAAGGAATGGGTCACATGTTGATCATTGACGTAAGCAGTGTTCAAACAGGAAATACAAGACAGCATCAGAAGATGTAGCAATTTCTTGAAAACAGAAGCGTGGGTGGGTCTAGCCTCACATGATGAGCGTGGAAACTCCCCTGTGGGTTTTGGTTCTCGAAATCTAGGTGGAGCAAAGATATATTTATTTAACTGCACAGCGTGTGGTTAAATCTTCTCTTAACACATCAGCTTAGCTCATCTGAGTTTTTACGTGTGGTTTCTTCCATTAAGCATCTTTGTGGTTAGGTGTGAGGCTGAAGTTTCTGCAGAATCTGAGAATGTCGTGTAAGTGTGACATGTGGTTTTCAACAGAAGCGAGTTACCAGCTATCTGACCATTAGGTGTGATCGCAACAGCAGCCTACACCTGTGCATCATGTACTAAGGCAGGATGTGCACCTGGTATTTCTTCCTATGTACTGTTCAAGCTTAGAGGTATAAAAAAGGTATAAAAAACAGCAGCGCTTCTGAGGAAGCAGGCTCCTATGTGACTGGTGCATTTTGGCCCATCTCTCTAGCAGATGGAGCTTGTGGTAACCTATTTTCATAGTCTCTACGCCTACACGCTACTTGTGTCCTGGGTCTGAAGGAAGATATGATCTAGACTTCATACATAAGCTCAAATTGCTGACGGGGTGTGGCTAAGCACGCAATGGAGACGGACACATCAGGGTAGAGCTCCGACCCGAGCTCCCCTTCCCTAGGCCATTACCCCGTTTCATTAACTTGCCGCCAGCTGCGAAATCAGGTGCAGTGCCACCAAGCAACGGACCATCACCCTGCTGAATCTGGGGCTGATCGGAGGCTCCCGACCGCACCGCGGTCTCCCGGAGTGACACGGCCGCGCATCAAATCGCCGGGCCGGCGCGCGCGCCTGGTTGAGGCCGGGGCTTATACCTGTGCACTGGGCCCCGCGGCGCGGCCTGGTGCGCGGAGTGGCCGCGACTGCCCTGGGGAGTTGAACTTGGCTGCGGTGCTCGCTGTTGTGGCCCGGACATTGGCGCTACCACCCACATGCCGCCCATCCCGGGTGCCTTGAGCACCAGAACACTTGTGCCCCGGGGCGGGGTGCTCGCCCGGCGCCGCGGACGGCGGTCGCGCTTTTCGGAGGACGCATCTACAGGAGGCTGGGGATTGAACTTGCCGACTGGGCCCAGAGGCATGGCCTAGTGGATGTGGCGCGTGCTTTTGGCTGTGAGCGCCGTTTCCGGAGGACGGCCGCTGTTGCGGCCTGGAGCTGCGCTGGATCTGGGCCCCGCACTGGACTGGCCCCCACCCTGGAGGCCCTGCGCCCCACCGCAGCTGAGCCCCTGCACGAGGCTCTGACCCGAGGCACACACCACCGGCCGCCATGGAGCGAAGCAGCCGGCTGACGCGGATTGTGATGGGAAGCGAATGTGGCGCTGCCCGCGTGGTGTCTTGGTGAAGACACCACCAACGACACGCCCCATGGCCGCCCTGGGCTGTTGAGTTTGGCCCACAGATTGCACATGAGTCGCCACAGCTGGGACCCACTGAACGGGGCCGAGTGACTCCCTGGCCGACCCCAGGTGCAGGCGCGGCGTTCCCCATTCCTGATTCTTAACTGGCCGGAGGTGTGAGGCTGGGGGGGCGACGCGACCGCCGGTTCAGGTGAAGCACATCTCCTTGTACACTCCCCTGCACTCACGCGCCTCTCCATTTGCACTGCCCGAGCTCTCTACTGCAGTCCCCCAGACCGCTGGACGTTGTTGTCACGAGTGCAAGCTATACACCCGCCGCGCTGCTCATGTCTGGGGGTACTAGGGCACGGACTGGCACAGGAGGCGCGCAACTGAAGGGGAAGATGGCCAAGTCTACGAAACCTGAGGATGCCGACCAAGCTCGACACCATGCTGGCTGCTATGGAAATGCTGGGGGAATCTGTCCAACTCACTCGCACCTCTCTGGAGACCAAAATAGACAGTGTCGCAATTGATCTTACCCACCTGCGCGCTGATCATAAAAAATTGGCGGAACGCACCACAACCTTGAAGGGTGCCATGGCAGAACTTGAACCCTGGGTTACCCAGACCAACAAGCAGGTGCAAGACCTCCTTAATAGGGTCGAATTCTTAGAGGACCGTGCTGAAGACGCTGAAGGACGGGCACGGAGAAACAACATGAGAATCAGAAGCTTGTTTCCGGTCCAGGGAAAACATGGCTTGGCAGTTCGGGCTGGACTGTTCCCATGAGGCACAGGGTCAGACTGATTTGCATATAGCCATGTCTGAACTGGGGTGGCAGAGTGGGCTAAAGAACGGTGATGGATTAAACCCAGATCTTTTGACTGGGTGTGAGTGTTTGATTGATTCAGATGCTCCGTCCATCACCACCCCCTTTTGTACCGCTTTTGCCATGTCTGAACTGGGGTGGCAGAGTGGGCTAAAGAACGGTGATGGATTAAACCCAGATCTTTTGACTGGGTGTGAGTGTTTGATTGATTCAGATGCTCCGTCCATCACCACCCCCTTTTGTACCCTTTTGTACCGCTTTTGGCCGCCATAAGTGTGGCAGGGTATGCTCAGACGTGAGTCCCTTGCTCACTTTGCCACTGGATTCAAGCAAGCCGGGCTGAAGACGGCTGGAATGCCAGAAACCGGTCCTCGGAAACTTGTTTCCGGTCCAGGGAAGACATGGCTTGGCAGTTCGGGCTGGACTGTTCCCATGAGGCACAGGGTCAGACTGATTTGCATATAGCCATGTCTGAACTGGGGTGGCAGAGTGGGCTAAAGAACGGTGATGGATTAAACCCAGATCTTTTGACTGGGTGTGAGTGTTTGATTGATTCAGATGCTCCGTCCATCACCACCCCCTTTTGTACCGCATATTGAGGACTGGCTGAAGGCCCTACTGCCTGAGGGCCCGCTATCGCCCCACTTTGTCGTGGAACGGGCACACCGCGTACCGACGAGGCCGCTTCCTACAGGGTCTAATCCCAGACCGCTGCTCCTTCGGATCTTGAATTACCGCGACCGCAATTCCATTTTGCGCGAAACAAGGCAACTTCAAGATGTCCGCATTGAAAATACCAAAATAATGTTCTTCCCTGATTACACCATTCAGGTACAGCGCCAGAGGCATTCCTTCCTTGCCGTGAAGCAACACCTGCGCCAGCTGGACCTTAAATATTCTCTCCTATTCCCCGCCAGGCTGAGAGTGGTAGCGCAGGACAAAACACATTTCTTCACCAGTCCGGAGGAAGTTGAGGCCTGGCTAGACAGCGGAACGGGCACAATGCCCCGGCGAGTGTCTGGGCCTTCCAGCACACAGCGCATCCGTGGACCCCGACAGCGCGGCAGGAACAGGTCGTCGCCGGCCTACAGGGCGCGTGCGGCGGCAGATAACAGCCCGCCTGCGGAACTTATACGTCATGAACAACAAGATGCCCTTCGCATGGTGGCGGAACTTAGCTGCTCTCCAACCACAGACACGGCCCTGGATGCTAGCCCCCGAGACTTGCCCAGCGATGACCAGGCTATCTATGGGTTGCCTAATTCCCAGATCTCTATGGAACGACCAGATGTCACACCACAAACAGCAGATCTGCTTCACTGACTGGATGTCCATGCCCTTTAGAACTGAACGCCTGATTTGCGGTGCCCTGATCGCATTCCACCCCTGAACACCTGTTGTGTGCTGGCCCTAGTGACGCCCGGAGCATGGCCGCCTCGTGGGTGTTTGGCCACTTGCTGTGGGATGCAGTGAGTATTGACTTTTGGCACTTGACCTTTAGAGGGACATGGAGCTGGTGGAGACTTGCTGCTGCCCCTACCCACTGGGGCCCAGCTGATGTTGTCTCGGCTGGATGGGAATAACGGGACCTGTTTAGCCTGAAGGTGACCTGGTCTGGGTGTGAAATGCGCGGCAAGCCATGTATTTCTTAATTGAAACATTTCCCATCAGCTGTGCCTGAATCATAATGCCTGGGAACGGTGATGCTTCCTTTCCTTGCCCGACCGTTATGATAACAGAACCGTGCCCAGTGCACAGCGACCCCCCTGGATTTAACTGTTAACTATCTCATCAGAGAGTTTAGACGGCGGCATGTTCAGCAGCCGACCTTTTGGCATTTTTCACTTGTATTCTTTATGGTTCATTGCATTATCTGGGCCGCAGTTTTTTTGTTTTTTTGCATCTGTGTTGCAAGCGTTTTTGGATGTGTCTTTGGTGATCTACTGTGGGAAAACACGGGGAGTGCAGGTATGGCAACCTATGGTGGGGTTGTGGCGGGGAGCAGGAAGGGGGGTTACTTGAAGTGTCAAAATGTCAGCGATAAAGCTATGTACGTGGAATGTACGAGGCATGCATACACCATCACGCAGGTACCAGATTTACTCCTATCTCAAACGTCATCATGTCCACATCGCGCTCCTACAGGAGACGCATCTGAATGGTGCGGAGACACAGACACTACGCAGCAGTTTGCGAGGTCAACTCTATGCCACGGGGTACTCGTCCTATGCCCGCGGGGCGCTGATATGGGCTAGGCCCGGGACCCCTTTTGCAGTCTCACACTCCCGCAGATTTGTGATAGTTCATGGCAAGTTGGATGGGCAACCGGTGGTTTTGGCCTCACTGTATGCCCCTAACACGGACCAGGGAGGCTTCTTCACGCGGCTATCTGCTGGCCTGGCACCTTGGCATGGGATTCCCTGGGTGTTGGGGGGTGATTATAACTGTATCCTTGACATTGCATTAGACCGTTCATTTCCGCCCCTGTCTGGCACGCCTGTGCAAGGAGCTATGAAAGTCCTTGTAAACTGGGCCCTACAGTGGGATTTGCATGATGCCTGGCGGAATCGCAACCCCACCACCAAGATGTATTCATATTATTCGGGTGCGCACGCATTACATGTACGACTAGATCGATATATGTTGTCCAGCGACTTGCTCCTCCATGTTACTGATTCTTATTACATGGGCCGCAAACATTCCGATCACAATCCACACATACTGGAGCTGACATGGGAACAACCACACCCACCCGTTGAGGTAACGGGTATTTAGGAACCCGTTTGGTGCCAGGGGATAACACCCGAAGACCTCTGAGTTCTCCCTTGTTCCGGACCACAGAAACACTGAGTCTTCTAGTCGCAGTCAGAGATCGAATTTTATTGGTAGCTACCAAGTAACAGATGTCCTAGAAGCACGACAAACACGGGTCATGTGTTCTCAGGAGACTGTTCGTTTTTACAGAACCAGCCTTCTCCTTATATACAAAAATAATAGCTGCAAGCAAGAATTCTTGAGTTTATGATATGGCTATACACATATTTCTACAATAATGCAAAAGAGCGAAGTCATGTAGGCAAGCCCGT
Source organism: Lissotriton helveticus (assembly GCF_964261635.1). NCBI lineage: Eukaryota > Metazoa > Chordata > Amphibia > Caudata > Salamandridae > Lissotriton > Lissotriton helveticus. Next base: position 1,403,931,734 of record NC_136057.1, on the reverse strand, counting down.
ATTTTAGACGTCCAATTCGTGATGGATTACCCAGCCAGGCCCGGAACTCCCATCAGATATCGATGAAACACCAATAAAGGAAGGCACCTCCTAGTCATAAAACTGGCCATAAACAGGGAGCGTGGACAGGTGTGTCTGTGTGTAGAAAACATGATCTGGATGTAGTGAATGGTTTGTGGCATGTTATGTATTGATACTATCGTATTAGGCCACTGGGCGAGGAGCTGCCCAAACAGGTTCGGCTGGAGGCAATGGAGTCAGTTGGGTCGGGTCAGGGGGAAGTCAGGGAAGGTGGACGTGTCCTTTTAGATCAAGCTCGACCTTTAATTGACTTATCATGAGGGCAAGACACAAGATGGATACCGTTTACAAGATGGAGTCTGAGGGGTCGGGACGGAAACTACGATTCAGGGGTGTTAGCATACCTCGATCATGACGCAAATGCAATGGAATGATGTCCTAATCATTATCGGTTCGTCGACACCAAATTCGTCATGGTATGTTGATGTTTCGGGACACGGGTATTGGACCTCGATACCGGGATAACAGTAGGGTCCAGAATTTCAGAACCACAGACCCTCCTTTTGCCCTCATATAAGGCAATAATTCATGTTAATCCGAGTCTAAATCTGTATGAAGGAATTCGTGGAGATGCTGCTGTAGCATCATTCTGTTGCTCAGTTCGTCCCTTGACACAGGCTTCCGTACACATGAGGTAGCACAGAGGCCACATAGTGCAGGAGCGCACTGTACACACAGGCAGAACATAAACAGAAGTGCTAAGATCATCCCAATGAAGATCAGTGTTTTCCATCCCCAGGTGGCGATCAGTTCCCAGAACCACCCTAGTAAGGACCAGTCCCCTTTTTCTACGTGAAGGGAACCAGATATCTCGTGTAGCTTAGAGATGGCCTGGTACACTGTCGGTGCGTTATCAGGGATGAAAATGCAACAACTGGATTGGATCACTCTACACACACCACCACGATCGGCGAGTATGATATCTAGGGCAACTCGGTTCTGAAGGGTCATAAGTCGATCCCACTGAAGCTCGGTCGTCAAATTGCCAAGGGCTCCGGCCGTTGTAATCACGGCGGATTCAACTATCCTCGATAACTGGCGAATATTCCTGCTGTTCACCATAGGCCCCCAAAATGGCAGAAAACCCTTTGCGAAGTCAGCGAATTCCTGACCCGCGGTGTCGTCGTTGCTCACGACACCCCTAGCTGTCCTTGTCCGATGGTAATCTGCCCTGGCCGTGTAGGTGGGAGGCAGCAGAAATGAGATAAAACATGTACCTGAGAAGTCAGGGGGCAACCAGGTGTAGGCTTGGTCATGGCAGACGAAATACGTGCCTTTGGCTGCTAATAGTATAGGGGAAGTTCGGGAAGCGAGCACATATGTTTCCGTGCATATACTCTTTCCTAATTGTGCTTTGGGATCCCTGCCGATACCTTGTAAACATAAGTGACCTCGGTTGGGTACTATCCAAACTGGGCGGGATTTCTTTGCTGTCTGGCTCTTACTCAGGTAAACCCCATATTTAGTCACGTTCCAACGAGTGTACGGAGTGAGTTCATCTTTGGGAATCGTTAGATATGTGTCGAACTCTCTTCTCATATTTCTTATCCCTGCTACTAGTGCCTTGTTACTGGAATCACTCTCAGTAGAACGGGTCGGGTATGGTTCTAGGGCGAATAGGAACATGGTCTGGAAAGCCCACAGAGAACCATAATAACTGAAAGGCAGGATGAAGTATGGGATACCCTTATCAGTCGTGTGCGGCATGAGTCCGCATACCCAACAGTTCGATGTGTTCATTATGGACTGGTGTTGGTGTAGAAGTTGAATGAATGAGTTATTTACAAATTCGAGTCTTCTGGCAGACTCGTGTTCAGGTAGAGGGTGAAAAGGAGTGTGTGGAGAGAGTGAGAGGAGGAGTTGGCCGAGTGTCATTTGAGAACAAGGAAACTTGAAAGACGAATAGTGTATAACCAGTCAAGAACATTGCTATGCTACACAACATAAAAATACATATTATCAAAAACCTTCTTTTGGCCAGTATCGTGCATAATTGTCTTTCAAAGTCCGTGAGTCTGGCAGGTCTCTTTACCCTAGGAAACTCCATCCTCTACTTGCTGCCCGCGGTGGTAGGTTGGTTCTGCCAGGGAGTGCGCTCTGTTCAGTCCGGGGTAACTCCCTTGGACCAACCAGAACCGTTGACCTAAACGTCCCCAGTTGCACTCCCCAGACTTCAACCGCGACCCTAGCAGCAGAACCGGATGGCGGTTCGAAAATCAAAAAATGAGCAAGTTCCCTGGGCGAGAGAGCTGAAAAATCAAAAATTGTTCTTAGGGGAAAAGAAAATCACATTGGTTTGCTTTTATTAGTCTCTTTGTTTAGACCTTAAATTGTACCGTCGTTTTCCTGGTACGGTGTGGTCTTCAAACAATGTCTCAGGTTCGGTAGTGTCCAACTGCATAGACGGTGGCACAAGTCCTTGTAAAATATGATCACTCTCCTTTTCGGTACTAGTTTCTTTCAAACGTGCATTGCTGAAAGGGAGGAAGCGAGGTATGGATTCTGTCTCAGAGTCGGCAAGTCCTTCCTTGACCCACCGGTCGTATGGGAGGGGTAGAGGGACCCGTTTACAATGGGTCCCGTGCACCCAGTTCTTTTTGCCTTCCACCCGAACAGCTGATCTCGTGGAAAGAAGTACCAGGTACGGTCCGGTCCACCTCGGCTGTCCGTTATTTGTGCGCTGGAAATTCCGCACCAAGACCCATGTGCCGGGTTCGATGGAGTGACCTGGATCGTCAGAGGCTGGCGGAGAGGAACTGTGAATCTGTTGGTGTAAAACACGCAATTTAGTTGTTAATTCGCACAAATAGTCAAGCAGTACGGGGTGCTCTATTTCGCTGAGTTTCTTTGGCCTTGGCACGCCCCAGACGTTGGCTGGGCGGCCAAACACTATCTCATGAGGACTAAGTCCTAACCTGGAATGGACTGTCATTCTGGTTGACAAGAGTGCTAGGGGCAAGGCGTCAGGCCATTTAAGACCTGTACTGGCTTGGATCTTGGCTAATTTGAGCTTTAAAGTGCCATTGTAGCACTCTACTAATCCAGCTGATTGGGGTGATTCGCGGAGTGAAACTTTTGTTGTATACCTAAACACTCACACACTTTCTTCATCACGCGTCCTACGAATTCACTTCCATTATCACACCAGACGATTCTAGGCATACCGAATCTAGGGAAGAACTCTTTGACAAGGGCTTTGGCAGTTGACAAGGCAGTATTGTCCTCAAGGGGGTACGCTTCCACCCACCTGGAGAAAGCGCAAACAACAACGAGCACATACTTCAGATTGTTGCACCTTTCCATGTGAATGAAATCGAGCTGCAAAACCTCGAACGGATACGTTGGAGGCGCAAAATGACCAGCTGGAGTTGGGGTTCCCTACCGGGATTGTACTTCAAACACACCATACAGTTTCTGACCACATTCTCTGCATATTTCGGGATATTACCATTTTGCCATACTGGGGCCAATAGTTTACAGATTCCTCTCGAACTGATGTGCGCAATTCCATGAGCCATTGTTACTACTGCAAGTACATATGCGTTAGGTAATAGCCATCGCTGGTGTTCTGACAGTTCGACCCAACAACCATTCGCGTCTAATCTACCTTTACTTTCTCTCCATTCATTCACCTCTTTCTCAGTTGCCTCGGCTTGTATAGATTTCACGCTTTCAATGGTGTCCTCACACATTCCTACATCCGTAATCCATCTAGCGGGACCTACAACATACATCCGACTCATCGTGTTCCTTGCAGTCTCTTTCGCAACCTCGTCTGCAAATGCATTCCCGCGGCCAACATCATCCTGAATCTTTCTGTGGGCACTGCATTTCACAATCGCAACTTGTAGTGGCAGGGTCAATGACTCGAGGAGTTCATTAACTAACTGACCATGTTGTATCTTTGCACCATGTGACGTAAGGAACCCACGTTCACGCCATAATCTCCCAAAACTGTGAGCCACGCCAAGGCGTATTGGCTGTCAGTGTACACATTTACTCGCTTTCCTTTTGCTAACACACATGCTCTGGTGAGTGCAATCAGTTCTGCGGCTTGTGCAGAATTGTGGGAAATACGCGCGGTCTCTATAATGGTGTGTAATGTCGTTACGGCATATGCTGCAGTCGTATCACCATTCGGCAGCTTGAAACATGAACCATCAACCCATAAAGTATCGTTGCATTCAGGAAGGGGAGTGTCCTGTAAGTCTACTCTCCCTTTTGTCTCTTCTGTCCTAAAACAGCAGTCATGGTTATCAATCTTGTCTGTTTCTGTCGGAATGGGTAATAACGTTGTGGGTTTCAGTGTATCACACCTCTTTATGTGGATGTGACTTGCTAGCAGTGTAAGTTCGTAACTGGATAGTCGAGCGCTAGTAAGATGTTGTGTCTTCGTCCTGTTTAGTAAAATGTCTACTGCATGCAGGACCATAACGATCAGAGTATTATTCATGACTAATCCAGCAGACTGTCGAATGCAGACAGCTGCTGCGGCGGTGGCTCTCAGACAACTTGGTAGTGCCTTAGCCACAGGGTCTAGAGTTGCCGAAAAATACGCGCATGGGTGCTGTCTGTCCCCAAAATGTTGTGTTAAAACTGATAATGCACAACCTTCCTTCTCATGGACATATAATGTAAAAGGCTTACTGTAGTTGGGGTTTCCCAACACAGGAGCCGAACATAATGCATCACGCAACTTGTGGAAACTCGTTTGGCAATCTTCAGACCAGGGCATAGGATTTGGCGTGTCTTTGCAGAGTAGTGCCAGCAAGGGTTTAGCTAGTAGTGAGAAATTCGGTATCCATTGTCTACAGTACGATGTAATGCCCAAGAAGGCCCGAACATCTCTCTGTGTCCTTGGGGCACTCAGTTCTGCAATTGCCTGTATTCTTTCTGGTGTCAGTCTCCTTCCCTCCTTCGACAAGATGTGACCTAGGTAGGTTACTTCTTGTCGGCAAAATTGGAGTTTGGAAAGAGAGACTTTGTGCTTCATGTCACATAAGTCACGTAATAATGATAACGTAGCTTTCTTGCAAATCTCTTCAGTGTCTGCAGCGATCAGCAGATCGTCTACGTACTGAATCAGAGTTGAGCCATTCGGTAGAATAATCGTGTCTAGTTGTGTTTTCAGGGCCTGACTGAATATTGATGGGCTTTCGCAGTAGCCTTGAGGAGCACACTTGAAGCGGAAGCTTCGTCCTCCTAAATTGAAACCAAAAATATCTCTACTTTCCTCGGCAATCGGGATGCTGAAGAAAGCGTTCTTCAGGTCAATCACCGAGAACCAAGCTGCTGAAGCTGGAACCATTGTCAATAAAGCAGTAATGTCGGGGACAACTGGAAACTGTGGGATAGCTACCTTATTTACTTCTCTGAGGTCAATCACGAACCTGTACACAGGCGGTTGTGAAGGATCAGTACGCTTGAAGACGGGCAGAACTGGACTGTTACAAACATTACCTGTTGTTTCTTCGATGACATTTTTATCGATCAGATCATAAACGATCGTCAACAATGCATTCTCGCATTCGCTAGATATTTTGTATTGGGGAATACGTGGCAACCTAACGTTGGCTTTCAAAGTTATGACATACGGTGCTATCTCCAAACGACCTACATCATTAGAGCCATTAGCCCAAAGTATATCAGGAAGTGATAACAATTCAGTTGGAATATTGTCCTGTGACAAATACATTGGAGAAATTACTTTCTTACCTAAAGTAAGTTGTACTCCCAAGGGGGAACAGTACAAAGTCGCATATAACCTTTTTAGCAAATCCAAACCTAACAAATTTTCACCGCAACCTGTGGTAAGAATGAGGGGTGCTTCTAATTTGCACGGGCCAATAGAAAGCGATATAGGACTAGAGATCGGGTTTCTAACAGGGGCGCCAGAGAAACCTACTGAAACATTCATTTCGCCAGACAAAGGTGCGCCAGGAAGTTTCGAGTGCATGATAGAACTTTTTGTAGCACCAGTATCCAGCAAAAATGGCTCTGACACTCCTGAGGTAATTACCTCGACATAAGGTCCATTCTGATCTACTGGAACTGAAACAACTCCCTCTCTTCGTCCATGGCTGTGATAGCAATCGTTACCCTCATTTTTGTGTTCGGTGTAATAGTCGTCAGCATAGTACTGAGCTGACCTAGACGATGCATTATTCTGTTGGTCAAAGCTGTTCATCGAATTCTGAGGCGGAAAAGAAGTTGTATTCTGGGTGAAATTTCCACGGCCCCTACCTCTAGGGGCATGTTGAACACCTCTTCCCCTTACACCTGAAGCACCGCTCAAACGTCGCGCAAGAGCCGGTCAATTACCTTTAAAGTGACCCTCTTCCTTGCAATACGCACATTGATTCGGGCCATAAGCAATACGCTGATGGGAAAACTCGTTTCCTTGCGCGTTTCTCGAATACTGCTGTTGTTGTTGATAATTGGGCTGACTAGCCGTACGAGGCGGATAGGCTTGCTGGAGAAGAACTTTAGTTTTTTAATCTTTTGTCTTTTTGTCTGCTTTATCTAGCTCGTCTTTGCGCCTATTTTCATAGTACTGGGCTGTAGCTAAAATGTGCGCTGACGTAGAGACAGCCCAAGCACTCTCTGAATCTTTCAGTTTATTACACAGTTCAGGGATTAAATTATGTACGAATTTGTCTACAAACAATCTTTGGCCACCCTCGGTAGCCATATCCTGACCACTATGATCGGTGAAAGTCTCCTCAAATCTTGTGAAAAATTCAGACACATTCTCATCTTTCTTCTGCTTGCATGCAGATAGCTTGTCCCAGTTTACGCGTACTTCAGGCATTATTGTTTTCATGTACGCGATAATCCTGCCGGGAAGTTCAGCTATTAACGGCTCAGGTTTAAAACCACCTATTTGTCTAGCATCCATAGCGGTAATGTTCGCCCATGAGTCACCTAGTTCTTGGTCATGGTTCGTATGACGGATTTTGCTCCATAAAGGATGTGGAACAACGTTCCCAAACAACATGTCTATATCCGCTAAATTCATTATACATGAGCTTGCAGTTTGCGATAACTCCTTATAATACCCAGTCGGGTTTTTACGAGGATCAGGCAGTGTCTGCTTGAGTGCTAAGACTTCGGATCGTTTCCAGGGGACATGTACCCATACACGCTGGAAATGAGGCAGAATTGGTGGATTAGCATTCGCATCACCTTCCCTCCAAACCGGAGGAACCTCTCTCATGTAGTACTGTCTCGCTCTTTTCCCACCTGGTACATCGTCTTCGTGACATGATCTAGAGACGTTTCCCTTACTCCTATAAGAGAGCAATAACTCTATCGTTTTCTCAACATCTGCACCTATAATCATACCTTCATAGAACTTAAAGCGTGTACGCCATAGTTCGTTCATTGTGCATTTGGAATCATTCGTCTTCACATCTTCGCACAGATATACACACATTTCTTCGAATACGTATCTCTGGGTGGGTGCATTCCATTGACGGAAAACGTCCATAACAGACTGAACATCATATCTAACAGTATCCGTAATCCATTTACGGGCTAGTTCATTTAGCACTCTTCTTTCCTCGTAATCAGGCAGTTGACTACGGGATTGTCTATGTTCTGTTTTAGGCGTTGTTTTAGGCGACCCAAAGAAAGGTGAAAACAGACTAGTGACTGTACCTGTCACTCTTTGTCTAATAGAAGGAGAACCTTGCGGAGGGGTAAGTGCATCGGAAAAAACAGGCTGAGGCAAAGAAGAAGTAGAGGCAATAGCAGAGGAAGTTGAAGTAGTAGCAGACGTAGTATCATAGACAATAGCTGGAGCTGTAGGCAAAGTCGTAGAAGTAGATGGAGTAGGTAGCAGAGACGGCGGCCTTTGAGAAGGCTGCGTCGGAGAAATAGGAACCAGCTGAACAGTAGCTGGAGTTTGTGCAATAGCTGTGTTCCGTGCGCCGGGGCGCGGTATAGTAAAATGCTTTGGCGTTGTAGTAGCGTCTAACGCATACGGTGGAGGTGAGCTTAATAAGTGGGACATTAATGGATCTTTCTCAGATCTCTCCTCTTGACCTTGTCCCTTATTTGGTAACATCGGGTAGCATTTATCTACTGCTAGTTTCTTGCTCCTAAGCATTTGTTCGTTTTCCTGCTCTTCCTCGTTATCCCTGTATGTTATGGCAGCTTGCACCATCGACATTCCTCTTTTATTCTTTTTTGCTAATTTTATTTCTTTCTGTTTGGCTTCTTTGCGCGATAAGCGGAAAGAGTCAAACATCGCCGGCCGGGCTTTTCTCTTGAATAATTTGACCTCTAGGTTATCTAATATTTCTGAGTCGAAACTACCATATTGGGGCCATTTTAAAACACCATCCTTGCGGGTGTATTTTATCCACACTTCATTATATGTGATGGGACCTACGCCGTGCTTCACGTAGAGCTCATATGTTGGAGTTCCAATCGGAGGAACCGGACAGGAATCCTCTAATCGGGAGTCCTTACTATAACCAAGACAAAACAAGTTTCCAAGTCTGCTAAAACCAGGCATCTTCGCTCACTAGTCTAGCTTCAAACTTCAAAGGATTATCTGTTACGATATTTCTCGTGAATACACAAGTACTTCGGCTTTGGGGCTTGCAAGTACCAAATCAAAGCGTATCTCAAGGATACCAAAAACTAAGGACAAACTAAGGACTGGGAGACGCTCCACTTATACTTAACTGAAGTATTTGAAGATCGGTGATGTCGCTAGAAGACTCGTCTATCGTTTCGCTCTACCAAGGATCACTGGGTCCAAAACAAGGCGATAGTCAGGGCAGCAGTCCTTCGTAGCCGTCGGGACGCGGGGAACCTCGCAGCAAAGACCTTCGGAACCACGTCGACATACAGGGGTCGCTGAAGTGGCTGGCCGTCCTCTGGAATTTTCACACGAAGCTCCTCACGAACATCTGGCTTGGACCGTTGCCGCTTGATACCGCCCCACGTTGGGCGCCAACTGAGGTAACGGGTATTTAGGAACCCGTTTGGTGCCAGGGGATAACACCCGAAGACCTCTGAGTTTTCCCTTGTTCCGGACCACAGAAACACTGAGTCTTCTAGTCGCAGTCAGAGATCGAATTTTATTGGTAGCTACCAAGTAACAGATGTCCTAGAAGCACGACAAACACGGGTCATGTGTTCTCAGGAGACTGTTCGTTTTTACAGAACCAGCCTTCTCCTTATATACAAAAATAATAGCTGCAAGCAAGAATTCTTGAGTTTATGATATGGCTATACACATATTTCTACAATAATACAAAAGAGCGAAGTCATGTAGGCAAGCCCGTATTTTAGAAGTCCAATTCGTGATGGATTACCCAGCCAGGCCCGGAACTCCCTTCAGATATCGATGAAACCCCAATAAAGGAAGGCACCTCCTAGTCATAAAACTGGCCATAAACAGGGAGCGTGGTTAGGTGTGTCTGTGTGTAGAAAACATGATCTGGATGTAGTGAATGGTTTGTGGCATGTTATGTATTGATGCTATCGTATTAGGCCACTGGGCGAGGAGCTGCCCAAACAGGTTCGGCTGGAGGCAATGGAGTCAGTTGGGACGGGTCAGGGGGAAGTCAGGGAAGGTGGACGTGTCCTTTTAGATCAAGCTCGACCTTTAATTGACTTATCATGAGGGCAAGACACAAGATGGATACCGTTTACAAGATGGAGTCTGAGGGGTCGGGACGGAAACTACGATTCAGGGGTGTTAGCATACCTCGATCATGACGCAAATGCATAGGAATGATGTCCTAATCATTATCGGTTCGTCGACACCAAATTCGTCATGGTACGTTGATGTTTCGGGACACGGGTATTGGACCTCGATACCGGGATAACAGTAGGGTCCAGAATTTCAGAACCACAGAGTATGGCGACCTATGGTGGGGTTGTGGCGGGGAGCAGGAAGGGGGGTTACTTGAAGTGTCAAAATGTCAGCGATAAAGCTATGTACGTGGAATGTACGAGGCATGCATACACCATCACGCAGGTACCAGATTTACTCCTATCTCAAACGTCATCATGTCCACATCGCGCTCCTACAGGAGACGCATCTGAATGGTGCGGAGACACAGACACTACGCAGCAGTTCGCGAGGGCAACTCTATGCCACGGGGTACTCGTCCTATGCCCGCGGGGCGCTGATATGGGCTAGGCCCGGGACCCCTTTTGCAGTCTCACACTCCCGCAGATTTGTGATAGTTCATGGCAAGTTGGATGGGCAACCGGTGGTTTTGGCCTCACTGTATGCCCCTAACACGGACCAGGGAGGCTTCTTCACGCGGCTATCTGCTGGCCTGGCACCTTGGCATGGGATCCCCTGGGTGTTGGGGGGTGATTATAACTGTATCCTTGACATTGCATTAGACCGTTCATTTCCGCCCCTGTCTGGCACGCCTGTGCAAGGAGCTATGAAAGTCCTTGTAAACTGGGCCCTACAGTGGGATTTGCATGATGCCTGGCGGAATCGCAACCCCACCACCAAGATGTATTCATATTATTCGGGTGCGCACGCATTACATGTACGACTAGATCGATATATGTTGTCCAGCGACTTGCTCCTCCATGTTACTGATTCTTATTACATGGGCCGCACACATTCCGATCACAATCCACACATACTGGAGCTGACATGGGAACAACCACACCCACCCGTACCCACCTGGAGGCTACAACCAGACTTGCTCCTTGACGCCCCCTTTCGGAACTCCCTATATGCGCAAACGGCACATTATTTTGATGAGAACACTGGCACTGCATCCACCCCCCAAATAGAGTGGGACGCTTTTAAAGTTGTTATCAGGGGCCATTGTCTAGGCACACAAGCTAATATGCGGAAATAACGAGGGAGACCTGACACGGGTTGAGGCAGTCCTGCTTCACAGGGAGCAGGAGGCGAGGGAGGGTGATGAGGAGTCGATGCTGGAGGCTTGCGCGGATCATGCACGCTTGCTGGACAGGCTACGTCACCTCAATTACGCTGCCCACTTGGCACGCACACACCACATAGGCGACAAACCTGGAAAACTGTTGGCCTGGTTGATCAGACAGGAAGACCGGGCGACGCCTGTGTCGGCGATATGCACGGGCCACGGCGAGGTGGTCTACACACAGAGCAAGATCCAGGCAGCTTTCGTTGCCCACTACCGTACGTTATATTGCTCTCGGCTGCAGGTCCCCCTCGCTGATATTGCTGCATATCTTTCTGCTATAACGCTGCTGGAGTTGGAAGACGTTCACCGGGATGACTTGGAGGCCCCGCTTACACCTGATGAGCTGCGCGCAGCCATTTTTTCTCTCTCTAACGGCAAGTCCCCAGGCCCAGACGGGCTGCCCGCAGAGTTCTTTAAGGCCTACTCTGACATACTGATCCCCGAACTGTTAAAGATGTACACGGCGGCCGCCGAGGACTCCTCCCTTCCCCCCACGCTGAATGAGGCCAATCTCATCTCCCTCCCGAAGCCAGGCAATGACATCACGCACTTGGGCTCGTATCGACCATTAGCCCTCCTAAACACTGACTATAAGATACTGGCTTCCACACTTGCTCAACGGCTAGCCCCCTTAGTACCCACCCTTGTGCATAGCGACCAAAATGGTTTTGTGCCCACACGAAGCTCCTCCCATAATATACGGAGACTATTCAGAGTGCAGGATTATGCCACACGACGGTGGCCTCGATCAGGGTGTTTAGTGCTAGATCTTGAAAAGGCTTTCGACTCTGTGGAGTGGCCTTATCTCATGGCAGTATTGCGGAAGTATGATCTCGGGGACGACTATATTGACATGGTGGGTTTATTGTACCAGAAACCTACAGTGCGAGTACGCACCGATAGACTGCTGTCTGACATTATCCAAGTCAAAAGAGGCACTAGGTAGGAATGTCCCCTGTCCCCTCTACTTTTTTCATTGGCAATGGAACCTCTTGCGGCACTATTGAGAACTCAGGGCGCGGAGTGGGGGATCCCCTTAGCGGACGGTCTCCATGCGGTCTCTTTATACGCGGACGATCTCCTCCTGTATGTCAAAGACCTGACCTGCTTGCCACTGACTTTGCCAGACACCTTTCGCACTTTTGAGGCCATGTCGGGGCTCAGGGTTAACTGGGCCATATCTGGAGTGTACTCTTTTAGTCCAGATATGCGAGAATGTGAGGTCAGCATTACCAAGGCTGCTGTATTACTACTCTAACATCCCGGTGTATGTCCCGACCCGGATTTTCCGAGAGCTGGAAACTCTGATTAGAAACCTCGTATGGAACACTGGTAGACCCCGAGTAGCACTGACGAAACTCTATGCGCCCACAGACGCTGGAGGCCTTGCAGTTCCCAATCAGAAACTATATTACCTAGCGGTGCAGCAGCAGTGGGTAGCTGGATGGCTGAGTGGGAAGAACCTGTGCGATACTGCCACAGACACTACAATTTTGACTCACACAGAAGTCCATACACTGTTCCACCCCTTGACCAACACTCCCTGCCCGTCGCAGTTACACCTGGCAGTGGCCCGCAAATGCTATGTGCGTAGCCTGAAGCTCACCCGCGCTGTGAAGCCCTATGCCCCGATACTCCCACTGTTGGGCACGCCCCGGGACGGCGGGGTGGTGGAGGAGACTGCATTGGAACGATGGACACAAGCTGGGGTGGCCACAATGGCAGATTTGTATGTAGACGGTGCCCTGGTTCCCTTTGGGACGCTAGCTACAGACAAGGGCCTTCCAGCTGGGCAGTTTCTATTGCATGCATCTTTTATACGCACATTCGTGCAGGCTTGGAGCAACATTTCCGAGGAGCTGCCGACACACCTCCTGGTGCAATACCTACATGTCATGTGAAATGGTTCACATGTGATCCACTGGCTGGCGCAGGCTCTCTTGACACACACACAGTGCACCCTCCAACCACTGCGAGATAAGTGGGCAGCAGATAGGGGAAACGAATGGACGGATAAGGAATGGACAATGATGCTGGCAGGCCCCATCAACATTCCACGCAGCTCCCGCTTCAAACGAATCCAGTTTTATATATTGCATCGTGCGTATTTGTCGCCAGATAAAATGAATCAGTACTTTGCAGTCAACACCTCCGCGTGTCCGAGATGCTTGCTGGTCGGGCGGATCTTCTCCATATGCTCTGGACCTGTCCCCGTATACAGACATATTGGCGCACCGTGACGTCACTATTGACAAGGGGTGTTGGCGAGGACCTACTGCACACGTGGGAGACATGTCTACTAGGCCTCTACAAGAGAACGAAACACAACAAAGTCCATTCTAGATTCTGGGATCTCGGCTTATTGTAGCCAAGAGACTCCTCACTAAGCGCTGGAAGTGTAGCGAACCTCCACATGCTAAACACTGCCGTGCCTCTTTTGATAAGTGGGCGAGAGCGGAAAGCACCACCCTCCACAGGGAGGAGATAGCGGGGCTGAGGAAGTTCCCCATAGCGCATCTTTGGGACGACACCCTGAGGTCCTTCCATCAGGCGTGTCTTGATCAGGGAGTTACTTAGACCCTTTTCCCTCCGGACACGGGAGCAGTGCACCCACGAGGTTGTTTCTAGCCCGGCACCTGCACACGACATACTGCACCTGCACTACATGACGCCACTGCCACCCCACATGACAGTGACCCCGACCCCCCCTTTTGCTGTAGACGGCTTGATGCCTATAGCCCATGAACATGTTTGACCCCTGCCTCCCAGCCCCCAAACTGGCCCTTCCCCTGAATCAAAGACACATGTCCATGGACACATACGGACACGCTGCTTGCTTCTTTCTTTTCTCCTTTTAGTTTTATTGGCCTTCCCCCCCGGCCCCCCTTTTTTTTTCTCTGTTCTCTATTTTTTTCCCTCCTCCCCCTTGTTGGCCAAGTTTTGGTGCCATGACAGTTCTTCCACTTGACACGCTTGTTAGGATGTTTCGAATATAGTATCGTAAATACATTGCATTTTGACTCACAGCATCTACTTACGGGACCACCTTGAAAGACACACCTCATGCCTGTTATTAGCTGAGGGCTGCGGAAAACACACGCATACGGGGCAATGTCATATCATGTCACGTCCGTGGACCCAAGGTCACATTCATACCTGACCCACACGGCTGTACACTCTCTAACGCCTTTCTACCACGTATACTTTCCATATTTGTTCAGGTCACGCCTCGGGGATCACTATGTCCTTTCATTGCCTGACGTATTGTCCCTTCCCAGTACGGGCCTATTGCTCAGTAGGGATGGGGCTCACCCTCGGGCATAGCATGCCCTTTGAGAACGTTGATTTATTTCTTCTTTCTTTTCTCCTTTTGCCTTGTAGGATGTAATGTGTGACCAATGTCCCAAAGAGCTCTATTACTGCTTATGTTTCTCTTTGTACAATTCAGGGATGGTTTGTTGCATTTCCTGATTATTCTATTGGCATGTACTGTGATTATGCACTGAAAAACTAATAAAAGATATTCAAACAAAACAATAATACGCTCAATTTGCTGACCGCAAGCTATTTCCTGACATTTCAACAAACTGGGTGACCTGATTAATTCAGATAAACACATTGTCTTTTGTGGCATGGTATTTTGAACTTTTTCTTGCGAAGGCCTGTGTTCTTTACTGGGGCCTAATGCTGCTTTTAACTTTGAACCTTTGCATGGAAGTTATAGGCCTCAGTTCTATGTTTTTTCCCTACATCAACAGTATCTGGAATGGAGCAAGGCCCCACACATTGGGAATGGCAGATCACTAATGCAATATGGTCTGATGCACAACCTGTTTCCAGTGAACCCTGATGTTTCTATCAGTGAAAAGAAAATTTGGATTAAAAGATAATAGGGATTGCTTCTGGTACTGTGGCTAGTGTTCAGTAAATTTAGGTTTTGGAAGTATTCAGGATCAAGACAGTAGCATTTGGTGAGAATGTAAGTCTAGGGGTAGCCAAATGCAGCATAGGAGTCTGTTGCTGTCAGGAAATAGAATACCTGAAAAGCCGATGAAGATGTGACTGGGGTCAGACAATGTGTGGAGAGGAGAGGGAGGGGGGCTCATGGTGAACTATTTGGAATTATGATGAGAAAGGGGCGGAAATGAACAAGGGGAATTCTCGAAACAGAAAGGTTAATCTTCTTGTTAATGCAATGATGACTTACTCTTTTTTTTTACCTCTCCTGATCATTTCCTTTGTCTCTCTCACACTCACTGGCTGACAGAACCATGGTTTCAGTGAAATGATCACTGCAGGGTTTTATGTCATGTCATGTTACGTTAAGTAATGTTACACTTTCACCTTAAGAGGTCTCCTGATGCTAAGTGTAGCACTTAATGGATAATAATCAGAAATTAGGTTACTGAAAACAATCATATTCTTGTTGGAAAAAGAAAGTTTTTGACTTGTTTTTAAATGATTTATAATCTTCTTCTTACAAGGCTAGAGGAAGAATATTCCATAGTTTATGGGATAAGTAAGTGTTTAAATGGCAAGAATTATTGCAGGCGATGTTCACAGAATATCGGTTCCTCCTAGCCACCGAAGTCAATGCAAATGTTAGCAAATTAGCATTACTGAAAACGTGCCATCAAAAAATTGCATTCCATGGACACAGCTGCATTTTGAAGACTGTAACCTGAGGGTCAAATATTTGCAAACTTATAAACGTGTGCTACTTGCGCAATCAAACCGAGAAATTACTATAGCTGGGATTGTTCAAACTTGTTGTAGAAGTGTTGCATGTCCACACTTTCCTGCAGGACCATGGCATTGAATCCTGTTCTGCTTCTGGGTCCTTGCAGGAACCCCTTCAACCGGTTTGGTGCCTGCTCCATCTTGGAGTTCAGCTTGAGAGTTGGAAAAGGGAGGAGCCATTAATCAACAGCAATCACATGTCCTTCTTTGGAAAGGAGGGCTATCACTTGTTTGAAGACCTCTAGACGACTTTTAAAGACTTAAATCTGGTCTAGGTTTTCACGTTCTGCACTGTAGTTCCAAGATGAAGAAACGTGTATAATTTTCTCTCTCTGTTGGTACACTATTTGAGGACGGCCTTCTCTTTGTTGCACAGTGTCACAACGTGGCTGCAGTTTTTTAGGAGCTTTCTAAGCCCCATCAGTCTTGTAGCTTTGTCCCTGATTTTTCTCCTTGGAGAACTGGATCAATCTTCGTTAAGATTGCATTTGCAGCTTCCCTCTTCATTGGCCCTTGAAATCATCAGTTTCCAGCTTCCAACTTGTTGGGGGGTTTTATGCCTCTGGCTTTTCCTCCAGTTCTCAACCTTCGTGTGGGCGCCTGTCTTCCACACATAATTGATATGGGAGAAGATACCCTGGTTTCAAGACGAAATCATGGAGAAATCCTCCTGACCTCGGATGGATCAAGACACTGGAATTAGAAGCGGTCAGCGTCTAGTCCCCCACACTTTGCCACTTTGGAAACTTTATCTTTCAAAAACAGCTGGTGGTCCAGGAGCTCCAAAATTTGTCACTTTGGAACAATGTTGAGGACATCACCCAGATGCCTAGACCAAATGTACTTTGGACAAGCTGAAGGGGGACTTCTAACCACTGAAATCTCTGTCTTGGAAGGATTTAATTCCTGATGGCTTAAATTCATATGCCAGTCAAACTCAAGGAGACAAATTATATTTGTCTCTCTTCTCTTCCTGTGAGGAAGGGACTAGTTTAGTGATAGATTATGAATCGTCTGCATTTGTAAAAAAAAAAAAAAAAGTAAATTCAATGCTGTAAGAATCGCCGTCAGAGGTAGTAGTTGTACGTTAAAGGAAGAGGGAGCAGTGTTGCCTCCCTCCACTCCACAAGTAAAGAGACTTCAGTTTGGAACAAGAATTTCTATCTTAGCCATCCGTAACTTCTTGGTAGTGAAGGAGAAAGTGTGGAATAATGCAGTTTTGGTCATGAAGTCTTCCATGTAAAATTGTATGCCTGACAGTATCGATTGAAATTGATAAGTTGAGCAGAATTAGGCCTCCCATACTTCCATCATCTGTCAATAAGATGAAAAAGTCCATAATGTCTGTTGCCTCTGTTTTTGTATTGTGATAGAAAACCTGCTTGATAATCATCCAATACTTTATTGTCCTATTTTCCAGAATACGAAAAAAGATATTTATGAGACAGGTTCAGAGAAACCATTGACTAGTAATGTCTTGATTCTTGTTCTTCTCTTTGACTTTGCTTGGGGCCCTATAATACCGTCAAACTGGAATTCTTTATGATTAACTAGCACATAGGCAAAACAGAAAATGTAAGCAAATGTGTCACTTGTTTAGGAGTACATCCCCCAGAGTCTTAGACAGCTCAGCTCTGTACTAGAGTTTCGCAGGCCCCTTAAAACCTGGCTCTTTCCCAAGGTTTAGCTCAGTTCCCTTCGGTTCTTGCTGCTAGGACCTGTTTCCACCTCGGTCTTTTTATAGTCTGAAGCACCAGGATACCCGTGGGGTGACAGTATGCGCTATATAAATTTCGAATCAATCAATCAATCAGTCCATACTTTTCTTGTCTGATGTGAAACATATGGCTACTGGTCAGAAAAAGGCCTGCAGATTTGGGGTCACAAATATGTAGAGCGTGGTGCTCCTAGTAAGATGTGCGGGGAGGATGATGGGGTGAGAGTGTCAGCTCCGTCTCAATTTAGTCTGGCAGACAAAAGTTTGTCTTCTGCCAGGGAAAGGCTTACAGTTTTCCAAGACCAACCCTTATCAAAGCACTTGGTTAGAGATCACATATTTGCCAGCTTAGAAGCTCTCTTTAGTATTGTTTAGATGCTTTTGAGATGCCTGTGTCAGGCCAATAACATGACAGTGATGATGGCAATGAAAGTGAGGTAGAAACTAATTCTAGCCTCAAAAATCTGATTAGGGGATTTATCGGGATCTCTAGAATTGCAGTGTACTGGATACTTTTCTAGATGATGACATTTCATATCCTGCTGGCCCTTCTACTGACAAATGAAGTTCTTTCACAATTGTCTTCAGAAAGACTGCTGAGATTTTAGAATTTTCATTAGCATAGATTAAAGCCAACGTGCTACAGAGACGGATCTTCTGTTCTAATCGAATGAAGAACTGTTGGATCCTACCTTGCCAGCATGGAGGAAGTTGTGTTTGACTAAGACAGTGAATGGATAGGTTGTCAGTTAGTCTCAATTGTTTCCTTGGATTCTAAGTTTTTTTCAGTTCATTTGTCTCCTGAATGCCTACCAATCCATTCTTCTTAGGCTAAACTCAATGCAAATTATGTTCCCACTGTTTCTCCAAATAGGGAATCAAAGCATCTATATACAATGGAGTACAGGGTTTTTTTCAGCAGGAAGTCTGACCATTGGTACATCCAATTCCCCATGAATGCTTGCACACTACACTATAGTTGTCAACTATCAGCCTTTCAGATTATTTGAAAGATCAGTTCACACAGTTAATGAAAGATGGGCAAAATAAGTCTAAGGAAATGAAGAAAATGGAACTGGATAAAGAAGAAACAGTTGCTGCATTGTGAAAAGTGGTAGTCATTGATAGATGCATTCAACAAGATTGTAGGGAATGTATAAGCGAACCTTATTGACATGCCACTCGAGGATGAAAGACTAACTGAATAAAAAGCAGATTTCTCTCTGGATCAATTTAAACAGAGCATGGGAGCTTCAAGGGTTTGGGGATTGGCATCCTTAATGGATCACTTCTGCTAGCAATGTCAGAAATATCTCAGGGTACTCTGGAGGTCAGTACTCCAGGCAGAGGCAAACTTCGAAACCTTTCCTTAAACATCAACAGTTTTATCCCCATTTTCTTCCCCAGCTGAGCACATCAACAACACCACTCTAGGATGTTTTCCAAAATTCCCAACCTTCTGCAAACTGGATGGATTGAAGTGTTTCTGTATAAATTGCAGTGCATAATCTCAGACCAATTGTTCATGCGTTTATAGGAAAGCCACCACCAGTTGCACAGTCAGAGACCTTGCTCCTTGCTTCCTTCCCCACAGACCAATATATTGATAAAAGAGATTCAGTTTCTACTATACAAAGATGTCATAGAGGGTGTTCCTCTTGTGGAAGGGTGTTACTTCTGTCACATTCTTGTGCTAAAAAAGATGGAGGCTTTAGCTTAGCCACTGGTCTTCATTTTTGTGTCTCTCTAACCAGCCCTCACTTTTCAAATCACCCATGATGATCAAAAAGGATTAGATTGTAAATCCCCTCCTACTCCCTTTTTAATGCCTCAATGGGACCATAATTTGGTTCTTAACTTTTTGATAGCTTTGCCTTTGGAACCTTTTCACAGTTCTACAGTAAGAGTGTTAACATTGAAAATGTTTTTCCTGATTCTATTGTGTCAGCTTGTAATCTTGCAGATTTGGAGAGGAACAACCTGGCCCTCTCTGTACACATTCACAACCATTATTGTTCTGTTTTGCAATTTAAAGCAAGTTATTTTGTTAGAGCAGGATTTTCTATTTAAGTATTTTAACTCCACCATACCCACCTCCTATAAACAAAATGTTTGTATGGAAATAATTTTTGGATGAGGTGTCTACGAAAAGAAGCATTCTTTAGAAGAACAGATTACATACTGTCAATAATGCTACTTCTGTTTGACACCCTATCTTCTTGCAGATTCCACTTCATCTGGCCATGTGGTTGGTCTGAGGGAAGAAAGGATCACGAAGGTTCATGCTTATATGTGATAAAGATCTGTTATTATTTTAGTGTTTACGTTCTCTGCTATTCTTTACTTCTTGCCCCTGTAGAGCTCAAAAAAGTGATTTTAACTGACATCCATGTGTGGCGTAGTGCACTGTGTGGATCCCTGTCATCCTGTCCGAAGGTTGTGCAGATCCATGTCTAGGGTCCCTGTGGTGAATCCTAGTGCCCTCAGGTAGCTTTTCTACATCCAGATTGGCTCCTGAAGTAATCTACATGAATTTGAGTATCACCAGAAAGCAATACCAAAGTTTTGCAACTTACTCTTTCACCTCACCCTGTGGATATTAACTTAAAGCATGTGTATTAAACATTATCCAGGAGGTCTGCATCTATGCAGCATTTCACAGTATCATATAAGATAAAGGTACTTGCAATTGATTTAGCTGAAACTCTTTAACAGATCTGAGATGGCTGAGGCTATCTTGGACCTACCTAGGAAATCTATGCTTAATCAGTGTCTATTGTAAGTGATGTGCTAAACTCTCTGAGATGAGGGGTCTGCATAGAGGTTTCTATTTCTTCTTAAGAAGTGCTGCCTACTCTGTGGAATATGCTATGCTATTTTAGACGAGTGCTTGATGGATTTGCTTCACAAAGAAGTCTCATATCTTTTCACAGATAATGGGTAGACTGGCTGTTTCCTCAAAGTAGTGCAGTATCTGAAACAATAGAGAGAGAAAGAGGGAGTGAGCGTGCAAAGCGAGAACAGGGAGATAGCAAAAGAGAGAGTGATTGAAACAGGAGGGCTCAAGAGAAATCGAGATAAAGGTAGAGAGGGAGAAAAGAGTTAAACTCTTCCTTACACTATTAAGAATTTTACATAGTAAAGCATATGTTATGGTCCATCATTTTATTACCCACAAGGTCTTCTCAGACATGAGCCAATCATATGCACATCAGCCTTGGTGTGGCTCCAACAAGTACAGTCCAGCTCAAACTTCTGGGCCAGTTTTCATCCCAGTGGCAACACAACCAACCCATTTCATAGCCAGTGGCCACACGCACTTCTGTTGTTCACTGCTTAATTTGTGAGAGTAAGTGCTGGGGCCCCAAAGATTTGGTGCTATCGAATATTGGGGGTACCAGATACCTAGTTCCAAAGTTTTGATTCCACTTTATGCCGCTTTCATTCAACATCAGACAATCCATGCCCCCTTACTTCACTTTCTTTCAAATCCTCAAACAGCATTTGTAAATCACAACACTGTCACCCCTAAGGGTATCTGGGCTCTGTGTCTCCATCAAAGAGTCAGCTCTTGAGGGTCTTTCTGAAGTCTGCCAGTGAGGGGGCTGTGCGAAGCTGGAGGGAGATATCTATATCGCTTGAAAGCGATATAGAAGGAGCGGCCACCGCACCACACAGTTTCTCGTTTTATTCTTACGCCTTCTTTCCCACTTTTTTTCTCTTTGTTGCTCTGGGTCAAAGTCTGGTGAGGAAAATAATGGCCAGTCCCCAAAAATGAGTTCCGATGGGCCCCATCTGCAACAATCAGCTCAAATTAAGCACTGCTGCCATGTATCCTTTTCTCAATGTGAGCTGTGTTTTGGAACTTCAGAGGTACACTAACCAGCAGTCATCTGTGAAAGGTTCTGCAGTGAGGTAAGATCCTCTTTGGGAGAGTTAATCTAAGTTTGGCAGGCCTATGAGCCATTTTTAATCTAAGCTCCACTATTTTGACAGAGCCTATCTTGCAGATGAAGGGCCCGTAGGCTGGAGCTCCCTGTCAGATCTAATCTTTAACGATTCCAGCTCGCCCTCCACCTGCTGTTGGTCTGCAAAGTCTTGGCGCCTTTCTTTGTGCAGTTGGCTCAGTTCTTGGAGCGTTCTTCCCTTGCTCTTGGATCCTTCCTCTCTGTCTGTTCTTTCTCTCATTTCAGCAGTGTGGTTGAAAATCTGATGTAGATTATTCCATGGCTGAATGTCAAGCATCTCCACGTGTTGAATCAGACACCATCCTGCGCGCACTTTATTTGTTTCTGTTGTATATGGCGTTATTCTGAACTTCTATGATCCAGGCCAATGCTTCGTCTTGGCCAGCCTTCTTCTTATTTTTGGAAGTCGAACACAGACTACAGTCTAAAGTGGCCAAGTAGGCTGTCTGGTTTGGCCACTTCCTTCCAGAATGAGCTGCAGTGTGAGCTTCCCCGTGTTCCTGTACTGTGTGGTTCCAAGCTACAGTTACTTCAACTGCTTGGCTAAATACACATTTTCAATAGGTTTAAGAAAGGACTAGGGAAAGGAAATGGAAGAGACTGGGTTGTTTGGATGAAATAATAGAAATGCATGGCATGTGTAGTTTGGGCATATGGTTTTGCATTTGACTAGGGGGAGTTAGAGAGTGTAAGCCTTCATTAAAGTGCTGCCACCCAAAGCTTAGATGCAATATAATATGTGTTTGTATATGCATGTATGTCTTTAAATTTATGAAGCTCAAATCTAGCTACTAACAGCCTGATTCATGTACGGGCCGTTTTGCGTGGCCCTAATAGCGAATCATAGCGACTCGCTATTGAGGACACGCAAAACGGCATTCATGTAGGAATTGCTAAATAAATAGCGATTCCTACATGATCTCTATTTGCGAGTAGAAAATTGCTACTCGCAAAAAAAGGAATAACTCCCCATTCATTCCTATGGGCCAAAAGGCCCATAGGAATGAATGGGGAGTATCCCTCATTTGCGAGTAGCAATTTGCTACTCGCAAATCAGATAGCGATTTTAAGGGTGCCAGGGGTGTCCAAAGGACACCCTGTAGCACCCCTAAAATGCACATTTGAACAGGTGTTGCGCACACACATGTCCAAAGGACATGTGTGTGTGCAACATGCAACTTAGAAAAATGCTTTTAAAAGCATTTTTCTGAGTTTTTGCTATTTACCGAGAGGTCTGACCTCTCGGTAAATAGCGGCCCAAAAGTGCAAAATCGCAATTTTTTTTTGTGTCATGAATATCATTTGAGGAATCTCTATTAGAGATTCCTTAAATGCCATTCCTCGCAAATATGCAAATTCTTACATAGCGATTTTTGCATATGGGATTGTGAATACCAAATGCAAAAATCGCACTCGCAAAGGGCCAGATTCTCAGAATCTGGCCCTTTTGCGAGCGCTTTTGGCTACATGAATCAGGCTGTAAGCGACAGAGCAGTGTGCGGAATATATGATGACGATTCACAATCATGATTCAAAAGGGGGTGGCGATGGACAGAGTATCTGAATTAAGCAGAACACTCCTACCCAGTCAAAAGATCAGGGCTTGATCCATCACCGTTTTTTAGCTCACTGCACCATCCCAGTTCAGAACCTGGCTACATGCAAATTAGTCTGACCCTGGCCCAGTGCATCATGGGAACAGGGCAGACCAAACTACCAAGCCAATTCTTTACTGGAAAGGAAACAAGCTTCTGGGGACCGGTTTCTGGCATTACAGCCGTCTTCGGCCCGGCTTGCTTGAATCCTGATGGTGCAGTGAGCAAGGGACTCACATCTGAGCATACCCTTCCACACTTGTGGTGGCCAAAACGATTCAAAAGGGGGTGGCGATGGACAGAGTATCTGAATTAAGCAGAACACTCCTACCCAGTCAAAAGATCAGGGCTTGATCCATCACCGTTTTTTAGCTCACTGCACCATCCCAGTTCAGAACCTGGCTACATGCAAATTAGTCTGACCCTGGCCCAGTGCATCATGGGAACAGGGCAGACCAAACTACCAAGCCAATTCTTTACTGGAAAGGAAACAAGCTTCTGGGGACCGGTTTCTGGCATTACAGCCGTCTTCGGCCCGGCTTGCTTGAATGCTGATGGTGCAGTGAGCAAGGGACTCACATCTGAGCATACCCTTCCACACTTGTGGTGGCCAAAACGATTCAAAAGGGGGTGGCGATGGACAGAGTATCTGAATTAAGCAGAACACTCCTACAATCATGAGCAAGAGGAGACAGAAGGAGCAAGTTCTTCTCTACATTTACCGGCCAAGATTTGCTAGAATTTCTTACCAGTGGTCGATGAGTGGCTTCTTACAGATGTCAGTTTGCAGCTTCTTTCTGAAGTGTGAAACAGAAAGAGCGAGTTTCATCATGGTTGGAATATTGTTCCACAGCTTGGGTGGTTAACTTAAGATAACTAGTTTCCTGTTTTTTTTCTTTTTAGCACTTCTTGATTCCCATTTTGGTGATGTTGAGGCTTTATGTGTTGCATTGGATCCTGAGATGGAACCTTCCACTCACAAGTAATTGAATTGTTAATTGTAACTACAAGGGCCAGCCTTTCCTCAGAGGGTGCCCTGGGTGAAACTAAATTTGGGACCCCTCCTGTTCTCCTCCTCCCCTTCTCCATCCACCCCTTCCCATTGTTGATCATAGTGGGGGCTATTTTGTACTCTCAAGTTATGTACTGACTGAATACCTCATAGCAGTGACCAGCCAGTTAACACACACATTTTCCCTTATACCCTCTCCTTAATCACCTATTCAGTTACTAAATTGGAGGTGACAGTCCATGGGAGGAGGTGAGGGAGAAGGAAGGGGGAGTGGGAGAAAGATAATCAGAGGGAGACCAACAAGAGTAAAGAATACAAGATTTTATAGGCAGCCTGAAGGTAATGAACTGAAAGGCGGCCTGGAATAAAAGCATTTTTCAAGCCAGCTCTGAAGGTCAGCTACATGTGCACCCTTCTAACGCGAGGTGCCCCTGGCCTAGATGCAGCTCCCCCATGCCAAATTCGACCCTGGTAACTACCTATTCTGATGTGTACTTCTAAGGGGCCGATTCCGATGTCGGACGGATCGGTCAGGAGCAGTAACCCACCGACCTGCTGTCCTGGGTTACGGCCCTGCTAATTGTATGCGACCGAACAGGATTCGGTTGCATTCGTATATTTCACAATGCAGGCATGCATTCCGAGTGGAATGCATACCTGCATTGAGAAAAGGAGGGGTGCAGTTCATCCCTGTACCCTGTGGCCGGCACCCCAAGGTGCCTGCCACTGGGTGCAGGGATCCACAGAAGGGCACCATAGGTGCCCCCAGGCTGCCATTCGGCTGCCTTGCACCCATGGGGGCCCTGGTGGGGGCCCCCAAAGACAGTCTCCGACTGCCTTTTCGTGCCGGACAGACCGGCACGAAAAGGCAGTGAAAAACTGCCATCATACTCCCTCGGTCGTAAAGAGGCGACCGGGGAAGTACTGGAGGATTTCCGGATGGCAGACGGGCTCTCTGAGCCCATCGTAGGCCATCCAGAAATCCAAGTCGGATTCCATTTCAACCGAGCCCATCGGAATGGCTCAGTCGGAATGGAATCCGGCGGGCACTGATCGATTCGGTCGGAAGGGCTCTGAACATGGTTCGGAGCCCTTCCGACCCGAATCGGAATCGGCCGCATAGTGTAGATTCCTTACCTTGTGAATGCCTCCAGGCACCACATTGGTTCCAGCGAATGTTCTCAATAATTCCCTTGTATGTCAGTATGTGGTGTTGTGTGGCTCTGCGTTGGATCTGTCCTGCCTCAGATGTGAAGTCGGGCCCCTACATAGGTTGAGCACAGGTGTTTAGAGGGTAGGTGGAAACTCACGCGGTGGTTGATGTACGCTGATCCTTGATTGTTTAGTGATTTGCAGGCATGGCTCAACATCTTAAATTGCTATCTTTTGTGGACGGGGAACCAGTGGAGTTTCTTCAGGTTTGGGGTGATATGGGTCTATTTGGGGAGGTCGAGGACGAGTCTGGCCGTGGAGTTCTGTATGGTCTGCAGTCTCTTCAGAAGGTGTGTGGTAATTTCGGCATGGAGTGTGTTGCTGTAGTCCAGGCGGCTAATGACGAGGGCTTGAGTGACTGTGCGTCTGGTGGTGACTGGGCGCCATTTGAAGATCTTTTGGAGCATGCACAGAGTGAGGAAGCAGAAGGCGGAGGAGACAACATTGATCTGATTTTTCATGGTGAGTTTGCTGTCCAGGATTATGCTGAGGTTCTAGACGTGGTCTTCCAGAGTGGATGAGGGTCCAAGTTCGGCATGCCACCTGGAGTTGTTCCAAGGAGAGGTGATGTTCCTGAAGATGAGTGCTTCTGTTCTGTTCATGTTGAGTTTGAGGCAGATGTTTTGCTTCCAGTTGGCGAAGCTGGTCATGCGCAGGCGGAAGTTGGCCCTCGTGGTGGATGGGATTTCAAATAAAGAGAGGATGAGCTGGGTGTCTTCTGCATAAGAGATGAAGTCCAGTCCATGGATTCTTACGATGTTTGCCAGGAGGGTCATGTTGGTTAGACCTGTTCACCTCTGCCGAGAACGCACAATGTCAGCAATTTTGCACCCTGGAGTTTCCAAGGCAGCTCGGAGATGCTTTCGTCTTGAGTGGAGCTCTGGCCTCCTGTACGCCTTTCCTTCAGTACCACTCCTGCCCAGAGTTCTCAAGAAGATCAAGAATTGCCGGGGACAAGTCATTCATGTGGCGCTGAATTGGACCTGGAGAGTCTGCTATCCCAAGCATGAGCATTGGTCCTCTGATCAGGCTGCCTCTTTGGGAAGATCATCGCTGTCGCAGCAGCAACAGTAGAGGGTTTTGCACATAAACCTGAAAATGCTTCACCTTCATACGTAGAGTTTGAGCAGTGACAGTTGGCAGCTTTTGACCTTCAACCCTAAGTCTGCTTTGTCATCTTTGCAGTCAGGAGTCTCTCCACCAAGGTGGTGTACGCCTGCTGTGGAGCAAGTTCGTGGTATGGTGTGCAGATAAACATGTTGACGCTCTATCCACACCTGTCCCAGTTTCTATTGTTTATTTTGACCTTAGCCAAGCAGGGCTCCACTTTGGACACGTTGAAAGGTTATGATTCTGCCATTTCAGCATTTGTGCGCTAGCCAGATCAGTCATCCCTTTTCACATTCTCTATTGTACATAGGTTCTTGAAAGGTCTCCAGCATGGGTTTCCACCAGCATCTTTTATTCTGCCCCAGTGGGACCTCAACCTGTTTCTCACTCTCCTGGTGTGTGCTCCCTTCGAGCCACTCCATAACTCAGGCTTCTAACCAAACCTAGTGGCAATAACATCTGCCCGGAGGATCAGTGAGTTACAGGCGCGGTCTGCGGATTCTCCATACCTTACCTTCTACCCTGACTAGCTGGTTTTTCAAACTAACACATCATTCTTACCGAAGGTGGCCACTCTTTTCCATGTAGGCCAGTCCATAACTTTGCCTACCTTTTATGCTCCGTATCATCCCTCTGAAGAAGAGGAGGTACTCCACCAACTAGACCCAAAAAGAGTGTTGTTGTTCTGTCTTGGTAGCCCTTGTGAGCTCTGGGTGGACGATCAATTCCTTGTGGGGTATGCCGGAGTCAAGAAAGGGACGGCGGTGCAGAAGCGGACCATCTGCAATGGATATTTCTCTGTATCAATTCTGCTACACATTGACCAAAATGCATCTCCCTGACTGTTTGCACGCTCACTTTACCAGTGCCAAAGCTGTCACCACTGTGTTGGATTGCAGAGTTTCTGTCCTGGATATTTGTCAGGCAGCAATGTGTACTTCTGTACACATGTTTATGAAGCACTGCTGCCTAGACAGTCAAGTCCGGCGTGGCTGTCACTTTGCCCGTTTGGTTCTCCAGGACCTTTTGGTTTAATCCGTATTGCTGCCCCAATTCCAGGGAGGTATTGCTTGGGTATGTATTCTAAGGTAAGGAATCTGCAGCTGGAAGTCTTTACCAGATAAACAAGTTACTTATCTTCAGTAACAACTTATTTGACTCTATGTATCCGCAGATTCCTTACCGACCCACCCATCCTCCCGCTGCAAACAGATTATGAATGAAAGGCAATTTCCCTTTAAAGGCCCCTAGTTTGACGTACCAGTAGTCCGTGTTCTTCATGGTTCTATGCTTCTGGCTTGGAAAGTCATGAAAAGAAACTGACATCAGCGGACTGGGGTGGCTCCTATGTAGGCTCCACACATGTCACTTCTGGTGCGTATGGTATCAACGACACCACCTACTGGTGCGCAGGGGTACTACTCACGAAAAAATTCTGAATACAGTCGGGTTTATTCTAAGGTAAGGAATCTGCAGCTAGATAGAGTATCTACCAGATAAGGTCTTACCAATGGTAAGTAACTTGTTCATCTGGGATCTGGTCTGTTTTCTAATGGACAAGCAACTTTGGAAAGAAATCTGTTCACACACACATCGGTAGCTATAGGCGCTAGGCAATTCCATCTGAATTAAATGCAGTCAAATTATCCGTTCCAATCACAAAAGAACACAAGGTGAATTTGCTATTACGATCAGCACATCAATATTGCATATTTCCCCTGGTATTAGTTTGTACAATATTACGTAGATCCCCACTTTAGGAGTGCCCAACTGGTAGTGTGCTTATTCACCTTTAAGCAGTTTTAGCCACGATGTTCTACCCACT
The DNA here is from genome assembly GCF_964261635.1 of Lissotriton helveticus. Lineage (NCBI taxonomy): Eukaryota > Metazoa > Chordata > Amphibia > Caudata > Salamandridae > Lissotriton > Lissotriton helveticus. Next base: position 1,403,903,534 of record NC_136057.1, on the reverse strand, counting down.
CAATGTGTAGTAGAATTTCATGAACCATAAATAGAAGAGATTATACCAGTGCACATCCCTACTTGTTACTTTTATCCAATTTTACTTTCAAATCAGCTCATTCAATAATTTTCAATGTTCTTCAGGTTCTCACAAATGTTCAAATAGCACAAAGTCCATTTATTATTAGTATTCTTATTTATTGATTGCTCTCTTGCCACATCGTCACAGCCGACGCGCGTTTCGCCCTCCGCGGGCTTTTTCAAGGCTGTAATTTAGTATACAAATGATAACAATAAGTAAAACTCGTACATTAAGGGCCACCTTTAACATTTGATAAGCAAACAAGTTTATCCATCATTCTCCTATGTTCTCATTAGAAGCATTTTACATGTCCCATCTTTATTGTTTATCAAATCTGATGCTCTGAATTTAAAGTGGCTATGCAATTGCTTAGTTCAATACCTGGCACAGTGTATAATTGCTTTAGAAACATTTTTTTATATAAACACACATATTATTTAGTAGTCACCCTGCTGCACATAGTCACGCTATGTTGCCTGAATCGTAATCCACAAATCAATTGTCATTTCCCCAATTTTACTCCAATTCAGACACGAGAGACATATTCATTCAAGATGACCACCACTTGCCCCCTAGTGTCAATACTATTGACAATCTTTTTCTTGTCAGACATATGAACTAATGTGCCCATTGTCACCATAGTTCAATCATTTTTTAAAATTTAATAGTTAAACTGGTTGCAGACTGTAGACCAAAAACATTATATATATCTACCTGAGATTATGCATTCACACTTACCAAAGAAAAATAGTATGGTGAGTGGCGTATATTCATATGAATCAATAAAAAGTAGATCTTTTGATCACTAGTCCTGCAAAGCCAAAAAACGTCGGTATTAAAAATAATTTTTCCCAACATTGTTTTTATGCGTCGTATTTGTCAGTTTCACCGAGATAATTTTCATAATGGCTGGCTTACCTTAAAGCCTTAGAATTGTCGAGGCGAAGATTATTCCATAAAATTAATGTGCAACACATCCATTTGTCACTCAAAGGTATATATTTTAGTACAAGCCTGTGGGAGCCATGATAAGTTCCATCTGGAATGAAAAGTTTGTCCACATTTCAGTTTTTCATACCTATTACGTCTCTGGTTATGTTCCTATAATATTGCACAGAGTAGGATTTTAAAGCATAACTCTGGAGCGTCTGATGCAATATTGGCTCTACGTTTAGTATCCCTAGTGAAAAAACAGCACGAGAATTCTTTATTCTCATTTATCTTCATAATACAAGACTAACCAATGTTGCTACCTCATTATTCCAAAACACTGTCTTTAAAAATACCGATCCGGTTATACTAAAAGACTGACCGATGTTACTCCCACATTACCGCAAAACATTATGTTTCCAAATACCGGTCCATTATGTGCTGCATCAGTTTTTTTTAAAAACCAAGTGCATATCGCTTTCACCAACATATGCTGCCGAACGCAAAGCACGGACTCCCCTTTAAACGACCTCACAGTTCTCATTGGAGAGAATCAAAATATGGCAGTCTGGCGTATTCTCGTTAGCATGAACACATGCTATAATAGTAGTGTGCGGGCGCTTTGTAGACTATCTTTTTGAGCACTCTTCGAGCCCGTTTTCAAACTTACCGCCATAGTGAACTTCGGTCGCGTGTACGCCGGGCGTTTCTCTTCCGCGTTCGTCTTTCAGGAAGCCACTGCGTCTTCCTGACCACTCATTTATAAAAGTAATAGAAAAAGGACTTTACCGGTGAGGTTCATTACTCACTAGTTGGAAAATGGTGGCCATCTTGGAACATATGTGAAAGAATTTTTTTAAAATGCACATATACGAGGGCAAATATTCATATCCAATCGTTCCAGTACAGTTTGAGAGACAATTCTATATGCATGACATATAACATCATTCTAGTCTTATGTATTGTTTCTGTATTTAAATTCTGACCGATATTCAGGTGAATTCTCATCATACATAAATGTTGGTTTCCATAGGCACATTAACGCGTCCTAATCTCATTTTTCTGTCACCAATCCTGATGAACCACATATTTATGTACATATTTACAGAAACTCACACATCTCTTTATCCATATTTGCTCCTTTCTCCACCGCTCTTAAAGAAATAATCCATTTACTTTCTAATTTTCGTAATTGCTGTTCACGATTTCCTCCCCTATTGCCTGCCATTACAACACCTATTCCATGAAACCTGATCTTATGTAGCTCATTTGGTTGATGTGATGTATTGAAATGTGCCGCCAAGGGATATTGGGCATTGTTGTTGCGTATGGCACGGATATGCTCCTGTATTCTTTCTTTTAATGGCCTTATCGTGCTGCCTATGTAAATCCAATCACAAATACATTTTATGCAGTACACTGTATGAGTCGTATTGCAATTGATGAAATTTTGTATTGTGTGCAATTATCCGTTCCATGTTGTACTATGCCATTCAGATCAGCATCAGTAATGTTTTATCTCTATTGCCAATCTGATAATTGTGTTACATTAATTTGTACAATGAATGTTGTCTTTAGGACCATAGTGAATGTAAACTTCATGCATGTGGTGTGCTGGGGATTGCTTTGTTCAAAAAACATAATTTCTATAGGAATCATGCGTGCACTAAAGAGAGATTCTATATCTTTTGTCAATGCTTAATTTGTAAAGCAATGTGTGCAGGAACCCAAAGTTCTGCACAGAAGCTCACGGTCTGCAGCACAGAATGTCAGCCAAGGTTACATAGTTGTGATACAACCTCATCATTCCTCTTTAATCCACCACCAGAAACTCCCTTCCCCTTGATTTCACTTGTGCAGGCTCCTGTTCTTTCCCTTTATCGCAGTTGTTTTTAGTTTTTGTGCTCCTTTTTCTTTTCCCCTTGTGTGTTTTTCATGTCATGGCTCTGGGTCAAAGTCTGATGAGGAAAATTAAGCGCCGGTCCCCAAAAATAAGTGCCAGTGGGTCCCACATGCAACTTGGCTCAGATTAAGCACAGCCTTTCATTTATCAAAATGTCTTACCCCAAAAACTTTTTTCATTTATATTTTCTTTCCAATGTGCCTAACATTGGATTGCAAGTGAATGAATCAACTGTGCAGAATAAATGAACCTATGATTGGTGACCAGGATCATCTGAAGCTTTTCTGGTTCTTGGGCTTAATAAAAACAGATATGTCAAGCTTATCATTCATTCATGAAGTCTTTATTTTGATTTTTGTATCATAAAAGACAAGCAATATTTATATTAAAATAACAAGTTAAAAACCCGGTAACATGACATATCATTGAGCTAATTCCATTACACAAAAAGCCATCAGGGGGATATGGCAAATAAGTCAGTCCATCCATCTTCTAAAAAAATTTTTTAAATACATTGAATTGGGTATAACATTCATTTTAACATTAATTATATACACATTTAATTTCATTATAAAAGTTTAAAGAAAAAGGAAAACAGAAGGTCCATATACAGTTGGTGTCCCAAGTAGTGTTTTTTGGCAGCATAATCATGAACTATTTTAAAAACTACGAATGATCATTGTAGACTTAGCTTGCATGCTTGAATTATCCACATCCAATGTAGGAACTTTGCAACGGCTATAACCACAGGCTGAGAGCTGTTTGTTTTAAGAATTCTTAACAAATCACCGCCAGTTTTGAAACCCATCTGCAAGCAGATAGGCTTCAACCAAGTCTGCCTTGGGGCTTTGTATTCTGGGCAGATAAATAAAATGTGGGCGATACTTTCCCGTTGTGAGGGACAAAAGGGACAGCTGGATTTGTGACTACCATTCCAGTTAATGGTAAAGGAATTAATAGGAAGTGTACCAATCCTAAATTGATGGTATCTCTTCCTATCCTCAGGAACGGTAATATAATCCCAGTAACCCTCTAGAGCAGCTGAATGCTTTAGTACCAAGAAGATTCAGAAAAGGGGGGTGGTGATGAACAGAGTGTCTGAATTAAGCAGACCACTCTTACCCAGTCCAAAGATCATAAGCGTGGAAGGGTATACTCAGATGTGAGTCCCTTGCTCATTGCACTGTGATGTATTCCTATAGGTTCTGTATCGATCCCCCTATTCCTGACCCTATTCTGGTTAACAAACTAACAAGTTAACTAGCAGCCATCCCATGAGGCAGAAAACCCCCATGATGCAGGAACCGTTATCTGATAAAGCCACACTACGGCACAGGAACGTGTTATCTGATTAGGTCATAACGCTTGCCATCTAATTAGACAAGCGATATTCCTCCAGCCCCTGATAAGGCATACGGAGTTCTCAAAACAAATCAAACCTATGACAACCTGGGAAAAACCCTGCGGCCATTGTTTTGATTTCACCGAGAACTTCAGCAAAAGAATGTGCTAACGACCTGGTCGTATGACATCCTTATTGACGTATCTATGTCCAGCCTTACGTCAATCTCGGCACCTTAAAGGTATAAATATTACCGATATTGCCCTATGCAAACACACGCGGTGGTGACGAGATCGGAGCAGCCAGACTTGCCGAAGCCCAGAGCAGAGCAGACCCCGCTGGCGCAGCCCCGCCTTCCTGACGCGCTGAGAACGAGAAGCTGTCTATTCTCCTGCCGAGAAATCCAGCTCCGGCGCTTCCGGGTAGCCCTCGCAGGCAGCCTGGAATATCGAGGCCAGAGACGAGAGATACCATCCCTCATCCATCCTAGATTCCAGGTACAGAACTGAATAACCCCTCACAGAGAATTCTTTAGTCAGTCACTTGGCAAAACAAACTTAACTTAAACTGTAACTTTCTATTCCCGCCCACGCATTAGACTTAGGTCAGGTACACGGGGTTGGCGTAGTTAGAAACACCAGTTGAGTACGAGTAGTCAAATGTATATGTGTATGTAATATATATTATTCATTTTAAACCTTCATATGGCTTAGAAACCATATCAATGTTTTTACAGTATTATTTTATACTTCTGCTTTTAATGTATGCACTTTACTTAACCATAAGTATTGCAATAATATCGATCCATTTCTCTTGTATGAGAAAAGAGACTGATCAATAAATAACATCTTTTATTGAACACGCCCGTCTCTTCCTTTTCTCTACAATCTGATGAGACTAAGAATGCACGTACTGACTGAGTAAAATAAATTGCCTTTTGTTCACACGACTCTCGAGATACACTCTTGATTAGGGGAGAGCAAAGTTGTCATGTTCTATGGTTGTCAGAAACTAAATCCCTTCTTGTCTATCCAGGGAGGTTCAACTCCTCCTTGCCTATTCGAGAAAGTTTCTAGTGAACTCTGAGCTAGCTGGCAAACCCAAAACTTTAAGTCTAATATCGACAGTAGTAGACCTAGTTAACGTCTGGTCTAGGCCTATACTATTGAAGGTATTATTCCAATGCGCAGAGCCTATTGGGATAATAGGAACTACACTACATGGCGCCCAACGCGTTTGGAAGGGCGATAAAACTAACGTAAGACATTTAGAGTAACTCAGTCGTGCTTTCTCACTCAGACCCCTTTTCCCATAATACTCCAAAGACGTCTGGAGTGGGTGAAAGGTAATATCCGCCAAACCTCGCAGGAGGAAACTCCTATGTATGGTACTTGGTTTAGTCAACGTTGAAGGATAAACCGTTCCAAAATATTGTGCATCTAATCTTTGTTTCCATAAGAAACCTGATCTGCAAACAAACAAAGTAACCATCCTGTCGGTAAAATGGTAGACAGTGATGATGAAAGAGAGGCAGTTAGATTAGCAACTGAACTCGCAGCACTGCAAGAAGCAGACCAGGATATAATACTCATCCCGGTCATCAAAAGGAAATCTATAACCTTAAAACTTATAGAAAATGGACTGACACCTAGAGGTGGTACAGTCATATTCGTAATTGAGGCACACGAATATCGGCAGACAGAGGTATACTATTCATGGATACATTTTCCAGCAGCAAATGCTGTAACAAAGTACTTCCACTATTACAAAACAGAGGAACCTCCTGAAGAGTATACTCCTTTCGAGGAGGTGGAAGTACCACTTAAATTTCAAGAACACCTGCTCTGTATGTATGGTACTTGGTTTAGTCAACGTTGAAGGATAAACCGTTCCAAAATATTGTGCATCTAATCTTTGTTTCCATAAGAAACCTGATCTGCAAACAAACAAAGTAACCATCCTGTCGGTAAAATGGTAGACAGTGATGATGAAAGAGAGGCAGTTAGATTAGCAACTGAACTCACTGCACTGCAAGAAGCAGACCAGGATATAATACTCATCCCGGTCATCAAAAGGAAATCTATAACCTTAAAACTTATAGAAAATGGACTGACACCTAGAGGTGGTACAGTCATATTCGTAATTGAGGCACACGAATATCGGCAGACAGAGGTATACTATTCATGGATACATTTTCCAGCAGCAAATGCTGTAACAAAGTACTTCCACTATTACAAAACAGAGGAACCTCCTGAAGAGTATACTCCTTTCGAGGAGGTGGAAGTACCACTTAAATTTCAAGAACACCTGCTCTTATTTAATGGCGCCCAAAAAATAATAATCACATCACCAGGCTCGGTCCTTTAGGTAGACCAGGAGCAACGTGGCCGGTCCTAGCCGGATACACACCACATCCAGAGTTCGAAAGAATGCCTGCAGCAGATCTTTTAGTACAACTAAAACAATTAATAAAGATACATAGACAATTAGTCCAATATGTGATGCGGACTTCAACAATTCAGCCAGCAATTAAAATTCCACAGCTGACCCCTCACCAGGGGAACACAAATAAAATTACACCACAGAACATACAATCCTGCCTAGGTAAAGTACCAGCTAAACGGGAACAAATACCATTCTGGTTAGCACAAAAAATCACCCAAATAGAGGCTGTGTTTCCAGACACGACCCCGTTAGAAAAACACAGGATTCTGACTATCTGTCTTCCAATGGGAATCGCACCACACATTGAGGACTGTGACACTTGGGGTACAGTCTTTGCTTCCATCTACACAAAAACGCACGGTGTTCCATCCATTTCGGTAATACCAGATGTGCTAAAACAAATTCAAGACGAATATGGTCCAGAACCCGCTTTAACTCTTGGTATGAAATTACTAAAAGACTTCAAGCAGGTCTCGGCTATATTATTAGCCAACATAAAGGGAGAAGCAGCAAACGTGGTGATCCGCCAGAGGCTAAAAGAGACAGATATAGCAGACCAACCAGCTGAAATTGCCAGAATCATAGAAAAATCCTATGAGGAACTAGGTAGAGATAGTTTAGGTGGAATACCAGTAAAACCACAACTGATTGAAAGTCCTGAAAAAATATTTTTTAATAATAACTCAACATCACAAAAAAAGAGCTGGGATGGAAACAAACAATCCAATCCTAAAGAAAAGAAATTCCAGTCCAGAGGAAGGTCTCCTAGGCGAAGAGAAAAATCTCCGAACCAAAGACACAGGTCACCCCAGAATGACCCCTCTGGGAAAAGATATAACCTTAGAAATAGGGATAATATAAAGAAGCCTGATAGATATCAAGACATTGATACACGTCCCTCTCAATCTTTTCAGACTTCCTCGCAGAAATCGGAAAGAAGAGGACGATCAGAACAAAGAGAAGAGCACGCCAAGTCCAAAGACAAGGAACCTGCTCAGCTAAAAAAGAAATTACAATTTCCAAAAAAGAAGGTAGCCAGTATCAAGGTAGTTAACAATGCCGAGAATACTGAGGACACAACTGAAAAACGGAGAATGGGCTCAGACAATGCTAGACAGCGCAGCAGAAGTGAGCATAGCTCGCAAAGTCCTTATGAATCATCTGGAGACAGTGGACACAAATGAATATCTTCAAGTGGAAACTGCAGACACCAGAGTTAGCAAACCTCACAAAATATATGAAATAACTTTACGTATAGAGGGGGATAAGACTAGAAAAATAAGGGGACTATTTTGGGATAATCTCTCCAAGGGCTATGACATCCTTCTAGCTGAAAAAGACTGGCCACCAGAGTTTGTCAGGGATTGCCCTCATGGCGAAGAAATAATTATGCCTGCCTTCTCAAATCACATCCCAATTCATAAAAAATACACACTTGCTAGAAAGTGGGCAGTAGCCCTAGCTCCTGCTTTATATAAAAATCACGTAGGATGGGATGAGGACTCTCCTCCTCACAAAATCCAGTTAAAATCACAACCTACTGCACAGAGGCAGTACCCAATTAAGCAAGAAGCTAAAAAACAGGTAAAAGAAATCCTATATCAGCTAGAATACCAGGAGGTGATTGAAACTTGCACCTCACAAATGAACAACGCTTTGTTTCCGGTCTCCAAACCAGACAATTCATATCGTCTAGTTTTGGATTACCGACACCTTAACTCATGTTGCAAAACTTTTGCAGTGCAAAACTCGCATAGTGCTGCACTAATGAATAACATAGTGCGCAAAAAATACAAAACAACATTAGACATCTCTAATGGATTCTTTTGTCAAAACATAGCACCAGAGAGCAGATATTTGTCTGCATTCTCAATAAATGGCACTCAAAAACAATTCTGTCGGTTAGCCCAGGGGTACAAGAACAGCCCGGGAGTATTCTCAGCGAGAGTAACAGAATTACTACAAACATATGACGACGAAGCATTATCGTATGTCGACGACATATACTTAACAGATGATGACTTGGAGACTCACTTGAAGAGAGTGAACACCATAATACTTGGGTTCGCAGCAGTGGGTTACAAATTCAACTTTAAAAAATCCAGAATTGCCCATCTGACAGTCCTGTTCTTAGGATATGAATTATCAAGTGAAGGCAAAAGCCTGGCTGACAATTTTCTAGAGAAATGTGCCGTACTCCAAGCACCTAGAACACTAAAAAACCTACAGTCAATTCTAGGCTTCCTAAATTTCGGAAGAACATACATTGCAAATTACGCAGAAAGGGTCAAACCCCTTTATGATCTAATAAAACCAGATTTTAAAAGAACCAATTGGACTCAAATACACACAGAAATTCTGAGATCCTTACAAACAGACATGCTAATTAAAACAAAATTAGAAACACGTGATAACACACGCAATCTTGTGATTCGAGTCATCCCAGGAAGATGCGGATTCACATACCTGACCTCTAATGAGGGAGAAAAGGTACCAATTGCATTCAAATCACACTTGTACACAGAAGCTGAACAGAAATTCAGCATTAAAGAAAAAATTGTTCATGCAGTTCAAACCGCAATAGCTAGAGAAAAAGATCAAGCTGACGGTAGACGTATCACAGTCAGAACAGCAGAATCAGCCTTTGAGGCATTAACAACACTGTGTAATTTACCAACAACAACATTGGATCCGGAATGGATACAATGGGTGAATTCCATTACAACGGACAAAGTATACTACTACTTTGATCCAGAACTAGAGGAACTAAAAAATCTAGAATATGAAAGAACATTCCCTCTGCCAATCGACATTCTGCCCTTACGACAATACGCTTGTGTAATCTATACAGACGGACATGCTCAACCCTCCGTTTGGGGAGAACAAGCATACAACCCAACATGTGAGATTACAAAAGAAGTGTGGCGCGGAGGTAAACTAAGACCTCTATTAACAAAAACACACTCAGTAGAAACTAATTCAGAACAACAGACTGAAATAATAGCATTGAAAATGGCGCTAGATAATGCGGATCGCGAATTCCCGACACTTATAGTGTCCGATTCATATTACTGCGTCAAATCATATAACAACGATTTGCAGACATGGATTCAAAACGGTTACAAAGATGACACAGGTGCAACATTAAAGCAAAAACTGCTTTGGGAACAAATAGCTCTTTTACAAAAAGAACTACCAAAGACTCACGTGACACACTCACTGAGTCATCAGCGTGATGGCGTTCACGTTGCAGGGAATTCATTGGCTGAGACAGCCACAGCGGTAGCAACTAAATCGGCTTCCGTAGTTCGAAAAAAGCGTACAGTGAAGTATATTGACGGTGAAACAGTGCTGGCAGTAAAAACGTCATCAAAAGGTGACTGCTCAGCGCTACCGATCAACTATCCACTCAATTATACATACATAATCGATGCAAACTCCGTCCCTTTTGCTCGAATCCCTGGAGTGGGGGATAGAGTGATTCCAAACATGGACAGGAGAAACTTGTTAATCGCAGACGCACATATGGGCGAGGGTCTCAGACACCTCAAACTAAAAGATTCTCTGGAAGAATTACAATCAAGGTACTGGTGGCCAGGCATGAGCCTGCATCACACCATGTTTGTAAAAAAAGTGCCCCAACTGCAACAGGAATCGCAGTGGTGAGAGAAACGGTGTAATACCGTGTCGTTTCACTCCAGAAAAAATCAACAGTAAAAAGCAAGGCTTGCGATTAACATATACAGGCTAGTTTCCACTTATAATGTAGATCACCAGCCCTCGGCTGACGTCTGGACTGTTATACAAAGATTTGCGAGTCTAAATGGCATATACGCTAAGAGCATGCTACGTTTGACCATTGTTTTCACTCTAGCCCTCCAGCCTGAGGGGAAACATGGCCAAATGAGCATAGCACAGCGGGAATCTTCTCACTTCCTTCCTGAGGGATACGGGATGGTGTAAAGAAAAAACCAAGGCATAAAGCAATCTATAACGGAAAGGATATTAGGTTTGGGAGCTGGGTGAGTCAAACATCTAATAAGTGTCCAACGTAGTCTAAATAACCTGCCAAGAAATTCTCTGAAGGGATTCAGTCCGTACGAATTATTATTTGGAACTAGGATGTTAATCTCTGACCTTGACAGTCAGACTTCAGTGGTAAAGGAAAAAAGCTTTGATATCAAAGATCGTTTGGCTATTTTACAGGACTTAAACGAAACAAGAAAAGACCTGAGCAACATAAAGTTGAAACAGCAGCCAACAACCACTGAAGAACCACCACCTGTCCCAGCAAGACCTGTCTGGATTCCAAAAGTCGGGGATCTAGTCAGAGAAAAGATCGCGGTAAAGAAGGAATTTGGGCCTTCTTACAGAAAAGCAGTTCCTGTCTTGTCTGTCAACGGGACAAGATCAGTAGTACTACCGCCGCTTGCTGGTAAAAAGGAGAACCGAGTTGTATCCATCGACCTGGTAAAACCACAATCATGTGGCCAATAACAAATAGTAGGCCAAGTGGACTCCCCATAAGTAGCAGAACACCAAGGTTCGCTACCAGTACAGAGGTCCTAACAAAGAGGCTAATCACATTCGAAACGCCTACAGAAGAACGACAAGGACTATGCAACAATGCAATGGAACTTAGACCTCTGAACACCCAAATAAAAACATTTAGCAGAGACAGACCAACCTATAATGAAGTAACAAACGACTATGCAAGAAACAGTAATCCTGAAGCAATTGGAACAATTGACAGAACTGCATCCGGCACTTCATAAACTTCGATGATTCCTCCGAAGGCTTCACTGAATCAAAAACACAGCCATCATCAAAAACCTTTAAAGATAAAGCTATAGAACTTTTGAAACAACTGAAAGAAACATATCTGATTTCTCCATGGATTGAATTTTGGGTGGGTTTTGGTGCATTTATCCTCATACTTTGGCTCATCATGATACTAACTTTGGGACGCTTCATTGAGGGAAAATATGCTAAAATGGACACAGCAAGTCAGAAAATCAACTTGATCCTCAAACCACACACATCTTCACACGTCGAGAAAAGAGAACTTTCTTCAGTCAACTTCACAGCCAATCCTATACCGGGTGGGGTAGCATAGGACAACACTGACTACGAAATCTATGGTCCGGTTGAAATCCTGAAATATCCACACCAAATTAAAATCTCATTGAGTGACTTCGTAAAACCAAGCACATTTGCTGATGATTGGGACTTTGAAAGTATAAACAATATGATGTCTGACTTAGTGATGTCTGCTAAATTTACCAAACATGATTATTTGCAGGGTTCTACAAATTATGATAGTATGTATTGCTACAACCACTATGGTAACCATTTTTTACATAGATCTGCACAACCTAGAAATGTTTTAAATTATAATCAATGGGAACATTGTGCAACCCCTCCAAAAGGAAGCTCAAGAACCGTTTATGACAAATATTCATACTTTTCAGGTTTTAACATAAGTAATGCTGAAACATTTTATTTCAAATTGTCAAATAAGACAGGGACAAAGACCATGATAACCAACACAAAATTGATATATTCAGACTCATTCTTTGAACAAATGAATACTTTTGGTTTTGATTATTGGGACAAAAATGTTGAATTGAAAAGTGTTTGGGGCACAAAAGAATGGCAAGTACAGGGTATAGAATCTTTGTTTAGAGCCTGCATGATCCCAGAACAAATTATATTTTTAAATGACACTGTTCAACAAACTACCTGTCTTGGCTTAGCCAAAATCAAAGACTTAAATAAACCGTCTATTCCAAAACCAACAATGAACAGCAATAGCTCTACAGATGAGGAGATAGACATAAACTATGTATTAAACCAAAACAGAACACATCCAGATTGGAAACAGTGGTTGATCTGGCCCACAGATACTAATAACTGTCAAGACAGATTCCTGAACAAAACACAGGGGTTCAAAATGACCAGGCCAGACCCTAGATATCCCCAAAGACATCACCCAGGGATAATAACCACCTACAGTGTGGGCAAATTATGCCTTCAATGGCTACAAACTTCCACACTGGCAGAAATTAAGCAACACCTAACTTTACTTACTGATGGTGCTGACTTGCGTGATTTCACTATGGGACCACGCAAACAGCGTCAAAAGCGTTTCATAGCAGCCTCTGTATATGCAGCATACAATGAGGCCTGGAAGGTTACTCAAATTGAGACAGCAGAAAGGATACGGGAAATTGACCGTATTAATTTGGAAAAATCACTTTCTGTAGTGGACAATGGGTTAATGACTCTGTCCTCCAGAATTTTTTCTCTGGACAGCATTGTGTCTTCAGCAATCGACATAATATCGCAAGACTTACTGTTGTTACAACACGGTCAGTCTCAATTGCGTTCTATTGTACAGCTTGGCTGGACGTTACAAAATCTGCGTTCAGGCTATGTGCCTTGGCGTTTAATCAACACAACGTCACTTTTCAATATCTTTAACCTTACTGATAAACAAATCAGTATGGCCCAGAAGGGTGCTGATTATACAATCCTGAGCATTGAGAAACTCGAAAGATTACCAGTGACAATGTCAGAACGACCTGTCAGTGAATGGATAATACATGGGATAATTAATATTCCAATATCAACCTTCAGGTTTCAATACTGCCAAAAATATATACAGGCTGGCATGTACGAAAAATTGGGAAAAGGGTACATTAAAACAACATGGAACCTGCCCTATTCACATGCATGTGTCAGTAATAAAGGACAGAAAGTGTTTCTTAGTGGCAATAATTGTGGGATGTCACTAAGCGGTACACTTCTGTGTAACGGAATTAGTTTGCATGGAGCCTGTGAAGGGAACTCAAATAACCTTTCATGTCACCAGCTAGGCACACCTGCTACAGAGATAGAACCATTCTTTCAAAGACTCTATAATTGGAGTTACATTCTAATTGTGGACCGCAGATGCTGTAGTCTTATGCCTGGGACTCCTTATCTCGTAACTACGACTGCGAAGGTCAAGTGCTGTGGACGCTTATTGTTCCCCAGCTCCTTTCCAGACAGGGAGGCAAGGGCATGGCCCAACTTGAAAATTACTTCTATTCGAATAGATACTTTAAGCAGAATGAAAACAGTGCTTCTTCAGACGCCGACAAGGCTCACGTCATCAAAAGAAACGTATGATCTCCTAGTCGCAAGGACGACTGCAGAGATACATTCATTGTTATCGACTAATTCCCCCATACATTTCGCAGAAATCCTGAATGAAATCTTAAATATTTCTGATACCAGTGGAGTCTCAAAAGTATTTAAGACAGTATTTTCGATGGCATTAACACCATTCAAAGCCATACTGGGTATTTTTCCAGATTTCGTCCATTCGATTTTTGGCGGACTTCCCCTCATTTTAGGACTAATTGCAGGAATCCTATTCTTGGTCCTTATATTTCGTTATGGCAAACCATGTCACAGACAAAACACCTGCGACAAGGGAAGAAACAATCCTAGCCATTGGATACCGGGACCGGATATCAAAAATCCTGGGACTATCCCGGCTTAGAGACCTGAACATGACTTGGTTTCTTTCATTTCGACCAATGTGGCATTGATGTGTTTTACCTGTATTAAGGTGCCTGCTATGCGGAGAAGAATGCGTGTTAGACACCTGTCTGACGCTACAATCGGATGCGCCAATGGATGCAGAAACATTGTTGAGTCCAACAAAGGCTCATGCTTTGTGCTGCCCTCAACGGCTACCAATCCTGATGACGGCATTCGTGGAAGCTTCCCCACTACGATTAAGGGGTAGTGAAGTTCAAAATGAAAGCAGCATCGATCAGGTACGACCTTCTGTCAGCAATCCAAATCAGAATGTCAATGGAGACAATCATGCGCACGAATGCATGGTTACACCTATTTCCGAGTTAGTGGAACTCTCCCAGGAAGCTGTTGACAACTTTTTCGAGAGTCTAAATGATATGATGTTCTCACCAGAGCAGAAATAGAGACTTTTGAGCGAGCTCGTACACGGCGTTCCCTGAATTTGGCCTTCAACTAGAAAAGCAAAATACCATGAACATTTTTCCCTCCAGTTCACGGACAGCAATTTTTTCAGCAGCCCCAAAATATTTTTGCATATTTTTCGGGACACTATCTTCTGCTTAAAGTAAGAACTATTCTTAGAGAACTAAGATTTCTACTTTTTAGATAGCTTATAGACATTAGCTGCCCGCTGGTATGTTCATAATTATTTTATATATTTATTTTGTTCTGTGATGGAATGGTCTCGAACTTTTTTCTGTATTAAGAGCCATTTCATGTGTAAATTCTCATATACCATTTAGCAATAATGTATACAAATGCGTGATTACTTTAGCATTATTTCACAGCTTGAGTGCATACAATACATGTAAATGCTTTTTTTTCCCGTACATTTGATAATTTCAAAATGCATTTATGTATTTTGGGGTGGTAAGGTATACACGATACTCTACCGTATGTTTTACTATGCATAGATTAGTAAATATGTCCATAGTTAGCGTGGAGTGGGTGTGATGTATTCCTATAGGTTTTGTATCGATCCCCCTATTCCTGACCCTATTCTGGTTAACAAACTAACAAGTTAACTAGCAGCCATCCCATGAGGCAGAAAACCCCCATGATGCAGGAACCGTTATCTGATAAAGCCACACTACGGCACAGGAACGTGTTATCTGATTAGGTCATAACGCTTGCCATCTAATTAGACAAGCGATATTCCTCCAGCCCCTGATAAGGCATACGGAGTTCTCAAAACAAATCAAACCTGGGAAAAACCCTGCGGCCATTGTTTTGATTTCACCGAGAACTTCAGCAAAAGAATGTGCTAACGACCTGGTCGTATGACATCCTTATTGACGTATCTATGTCCATCCTTACGTCAATCTCGGCACCTTAAAGGTATAAATATTACCGATATTGCCCTATGCAAACACACGCGGTGGTGACGAGATCGGAGCACCCAGTCTTGCCGAAGCCCAGAGCAGAGCAGACCCCGCTGGCGCAGCCCCGCCTTCCTGACGCGCTGAGAACGAGAAGCTGTCTATTCTCCTGCCGAGAAATCCAGCTCCGGCGCTTCCGGGTAGCCCTCGCAGGCAGCCTGGAATATCGAGGCCAGAGATGAGAGATACCATCCCTCATCCATCCTAGATTTCAGGTACAGAACTGAATAACCCCTCACAGAGAATTCTTTAGTCAGTCACTTGGCAAAACAAACTTAACTTAAACTGTAACTTTCTATTCCCGCCCACGCATTAGACTTAGGTCAGGTACACGGGGTAGGCATAGTTAGAAACACCAGTTGAGTACGAGTAGTCAAATGTATATGTGTATGTAATATATCTTATTCATTTTAAACCTTCATATGGCTTAGAAACCATATCAATGTTTTTACAGTATTATTTTATACTTCTGCTTTTAATGTATGCACTTTACTTAACCATAAGTATTGCAATAATATCGATCCATTTCTCTTGTATGAGAAAAGAGACTGATCAATAAATAACATCTTTTATTGAACACGCCCGTCTCTTCCTTTTCTCTACAATCTGATGAGACTAAGAATGCACGTACTGACTGAGTAAAATAAATTGCCTTTTGTTCACACGACTCTCGAGATACACTCTTGATTAGGGGAGAGCAAAGTTGTCATGTTCTATGGTTGTCAGAAACTAAATCCCTTCTTGTCTATCCAGGGAGGTTCAACTCCTCCTTGCCTGTTCGAGAAAGTTTCTAGTGAACTCTGAGCTAGCTGGCAAACCCAAAACTTTAAGTCTAATATCGACAGTAGTAGACCTAGTTAACGTCTGGTCTAGGCCTATACTATTGAAGGTATTATTCCAATGCGCAGAGCCTATTGGGATAATAGGAACTACACTACAGCACCATCAGGATTCAAGCAAGCCGGGCCGACGACGCCTGAAATGGCAGAAACCGGTCCCCGGAAGCTTGTTTCCTTCCCAGTACAAGAATTGGCTTGGTAGTTTGGTTTGCCCTGTTCCCATCATGCACTGGGACAGTGTTGGAACCTGGGATGACAGGTTACCTAGGGTAGCTCTCCTCAGCAGGCGGAAATCGTCGATTCTCACACACGGGTTCTTCTGCGCATGCGCGGAGGTATAGTGTCTCCGCACCGGGCCTGCTCGGCCCTAGGCCCCTCCTGCAAGGCAGTCCCCAATTCAGTGGGAAATTAGAGCGCTGGCGCCGGACATGAGCACTTCGCTCTCACTCTCCTGATCCAGCCGGGCGCTGTCACAGAGCGCGGAAGGCGCCCCCGAGGTCCCGATCACAGCGATAGCCTCACAAGACTGCCCAGGCCTAATGGGACCTTTCTCCGCTCTCCGCCACCTTGACAGTTGGGAGAGTGATTGCTCACTACAAGTCCAGATACTGGTAAGAGGAGCCCAGCGCTACCCAGGCCAGGAGCTTACTACTTGCCCTAGGGAGGGAGGAGGGATCAAAAGGGGGCTCCCACAGGATTAAGCCACAGTGCACTTTTCCAGCACTAGACCACCAGCCCTCCTTACTGGACAGATTTAGGGGCACAGGAGACCTCTTAATTCAGTTCCCAGATCACGAAAGTTAACCCCTACACCTAACTGTCCAGGGTCAGCAGGATGAACTAGCTTGGCTAGGACAACAGGAATGGGCGGTGGGAAAGCCTTGACAGAGGGCTACTCTTGTAGAGCAATCCACCCTTCAGGATCCTACCCCTACCAGACCTCAGCCTTCACTCTAACTGCTCCTCACTGACAGACAAAATGGCTGTCCAGCATTCCGCCTTTTATAGGCTGACCCTCAGGAGTCCAGAAGGGACCAGAAAGTTCTGGAACGCCCTATACTAGTCTATGGGCAAGTTCTGGGTTTGGCAGTTAGGGCAGTTGGTAGCCACCATTTTGTGGTTCCAACTATATTCCTGTCAGAACAGGCCTCTAGGCCTGAGGTGAAAAACTATGAGGGGGGAAAAGAACACCTATCCCCTTGACCAACACCTAGAAAAAGTTAGTGGACACAAAAATTAATTAAGGTATGAGGGGCAAAAAGGGGGCAAAATAAATAATAAATTGGAGGGACTACGCAGAAAGCCAGACAGGTCTAACACGCGTCCCCCCCAGCTGAAAGTGGGGAGAACTACCCAACCCCTTGGGAGTCCTCATCACTAAGGCGGAAATACCTGGAGAGACCGTCTGCATTGGCGTGGTCCACTCCAGGCCGATGTTCCACCCGGAAGTCCATTCCCTGTAGGGAGATGGACCACCTCAACAGCTTGGGATTTTCCCCCTTCATTTGCATCAGCCAACGAAGGGGTCGGTGGTCAGTCTGAACCAGGAAGTGCGAGCCAAATAGGTATGGCCGCAGCTTCTTCAGAGCCCACACCACCACAAAAGCTTCCCTCTCAATTGCACTCCACCTCCGTTCCCGGGGAAGCAGTCTCCTGGATAAGAAGACCACAGGCTGATCCAGGCCCTCTTCATTTAGTTGCGATAACACTGCCCCAATGCCATGTTCTGATGCATCTGGACAATGAACTCCTTGGAGAAGTCTGGGGCCCTCAGGACCGGTGCTGCACACATTGCCTGCTTTAGTTTCTCAAAAGCTTGCTGACAAGCTCCTGTCCAAACTACCCGTCGAGGTTGTTTCTTAGAGGTGAGCTCTGTGAGAGGCGCTACAATAGTGCCATACCCCTTCACAAAGCGACGGTAGTAACCTGTGAGGCCCAGGAAAGCTCGGACCTCAGTCTGTGTCTTGGGGGGTTCCCAGGCCGTGATTGCCTCAATCTTCGCCTGCAGGGGCTGCACAGTCCCCCTACCCACCAAGTGTCCAAGGTACACAACCGACCCCTGCCCAATCTGGCATTTGCTGGCCTTGATTGTCAATCCAGCTTGTTTCAGGGCCTGGAGAACTGCTTGCAAATGCTGCAAATGGTCCTCCCAACTGCTACTGAAGACAGCAATATCATCCAGGTAAGCAGCAGAGAAACTCTCCATTCCAGAGAGGACCTGGTTCACCAGCCGCTGAAATGTGGCGGGGGCATTTTTGAGCCCAAAGGGCATCACACAAAACTGGAAGTGTCCCTCAGGCGTGGAGAAGGCTGACCTTTCCTTTGCTCCATCTGTCAAGAAGATCTGCCAGTACCCTGAAGTGAGGTCAAAGGTACTTAGGTATTGGGCAGCTCCTAGCCGGTCAATTAATTCATCCGCCCTAGGGATCGGATGAGCATCAGTCTTTGTCACTGAGTTCAGTCCTCGGTAGTCCACACAGAACCTCAGTTCGGGTGTGGTGCCTGGTGGCGCGGCTTTTGGCACGAGCACCACCGGACTGGACCAAGGGCTGTTAGAAGGTTCAATAACTCCCAGCTCTAGCATCTTGGCAACCTCTCCATGGATGCTAGCCTTCACCTTGTCGGACAGCCGGTAGGTCTTCGACTTCACTGGTGGGCTGTCCCCTGTGTCCACATCATGGGTACACAGGTGAGTCCTTCCCGGGACAAGGGAGAACAACGTAGAGTACTGCTCCAATACCTGGCGGCAATCCTCTCGCTGCTCAGGAGTTAGGGATGGGGAGAGAATCACTCCCTCCACCGACCCATCCTTCTCTTGAGATGAAAAGAGATCAGGGAGAGGCTCGCTTTCTGCTTCCTCGGCACCATCCGTCACCATCATCAGGATGACCTCTGGCCTCTCATGGTGGGGTTTGAGGCGATTGGCATGCAGCACCCGTAGGGGCTGTCGCGGGGTCTTGAGATCCACCAAGTAAGTGGCCTTACCCTTCTTTTCCAACACCTCAAATGGGCCTGTCCAACGATCTTGAAGGGCACTTAGCTCTCCAGGTTCCATCACCCACACTTTTTGGCCAGGCTCCAACTCCACCGGGTGAGCATTTTGGTCGTACCACTCCTTCATTACTGCCTGGCTGGCCTCCAAGTTATCAGAAGCCTGCTTCCACAACTTTGCCATCTGGCTCCTAAAGGCCAGCATGTAACTCACCACATCCTGAGGAGGCTTCCTGGGAGACTTTTCCCATCCATCCTTCACCAGGCTGAGAGGTCCACGCACAGGGTGCCCGTACAACAGTTCAAAAGGGCTGAAGCCCACTCCCTTCTGCGGCACCTCTCTGTAGGAGAACAGCAAGCAAGGCAGGAGGACGTCCCATTTCCTCCGTAGGCTCTCAGGCAGACTTCTTATCATGCCCTTCAGGGTCTTATTGAACCTCTCTACCAATCCATTCGACTGGGGGTGATAAGGAGTGGTGAACCGGTAAGTCACTCCACACTCCTTCCACATCGCCCGCATGTGAGCTGACAGAAAGTTGGTCCCCCTGTCGGACACAACTTCCTTGGGGAATCCCACTCGGGTAAAGATTCCCATCAGGGCCCTAGCCACCACAGGTGCAGTGACAGTCCTCAGAGGAATGGCCTCTGGATAACGTGTGGCATGATCCACCAGAACCAGGATAAACCTGTGACCAGCTGTTGTTGGTGGATCCAATGGCCCTACAATGTCGATGCCCACCCTTTCAAAGGGGGTGCTAACGACTGGAAGTGGTTCCAGGGGAGCTTTCAGCTTCACTCCTGTTTTCCCACTGGCCTGGCAGGATACACATGTCCGACAGTAAGTGTTGGACGCCACTTTCATTTGAGGCCAGTAAAAGTGGAGGACAAGCCGAGCAAAGGTCTTGTCCTGGCCTAAGTGTCCTGCCAAGGGTATTGCATGAGCCAATTCCAGCAGAAAGGCTCGGTATTGCTGCGGGACTACCAAGGCCCTTGATGAGCCAGGTAAGGGTACCTTGGGTTCACTGTAGAGGAGTCCATCCTCCCAGTAAATATGGTGGTGTCCCGTAGCATCACCTGCTGCCTGGGCTTCAGCCTGACGCCTCAGTCCCTCAAGGGTAGGGCACTCCCTCTGCCCCTTACAGAATTCCTCTCTGGTAGGTCCTCCCTCCACATGCCACTCAGCAGGGATGGGTAAATCCTCCAGAGAGTCTACTTCCCCCTCCACGGACTCCTGGTCCACCACCGCAGGTGGCCAATCTGTCACATGGGGCGTGGAAGCCGAAGCAGGCTCTTCCTGTCTCCGGCTCTGTCCCTTTTTGGCAGCAGGTTGGGCCATTGTTCCAGGCTCCAACCCAGGCGAACTCCCTCTTCGGGTAGTCGCAGACCGTGTGCTCACACAGGCCCAGTCAGGTGTACCCAGCATCGCAGAGTGCGTCCGGTATTCCACCTCTCTCCAAGTGTTGTGCTCCATGTCATTCCCCAGCAGACAATCAACTGGCACGGCAGGGCTTACGGCAACTCGAAGTGAACCTGCAACCCCTTCCCACTCAAAGGGAACCTCAGCCACTGGATAGTGGCCCATTCTGCCGTCAGCCATCGCGGCGGGGTGGAGTACATTAGGAACCACCTGCTCTGGAGACACCAGTTGACTTCTCACCATAGTCATACTGGCTCCTGTATCTCTCAGAGCCTCCCCTCTCTGGCCATTGATGGTGACCCACTGCCCATACTTTGTAGTATTTGGGGGCACCTGGATCTTTGGAACCATCTCCCGCTCTCCCAGGGACACTAAGGTGATACCCGCCCACTCACCCCCCTTATCTAAGGGCAACTCCTCCCCAAGCGCTACACTAGCTACTCCCGGTGGTTTTCCTCCGGTGGGAGGGGGTGGTCTCTTTGGGCATCTGACATCTCCCTTATAATGTCCAACACCACCACACTCAAAACAGTGGAGAACCCGTGGCTGCTGGCTTTGGCCAGGATTAGGGTTTCTGGGCGGGTTTACCTTAGGGGTGAAACCTATTCCCTTTCCTTGGAAATTGTTTTGGGGACCTTTAGAGAACTCCCTCTATTTATCTCCCCCCTCCTTCTTCTGAGGGGCGCCCTCTCCGGCCTTTTGGGAATCCCCTCCAGTCCCCTTTGAGGACACCCGGGTACTTGCCCAGATGTCCGCCTCCTCTGCAAGCTTCCGGGGATTGGTCAGCTTGCTGTCCACTAGGTGTTGGCGCAGCTCGGGAAAGCATTTCTCAAGGAGGTGCTCTTTCAAAAATAGATCATACAACCCCTCATAGTCCTTCACCTCGCTGCCCTTGACCCAGCCCTCTAATGCCTTTCGTGCATAATCAAGGAAGTCCACCCAGTTCTGAGTGCTTAACTTGTGGCTCCCCCTGAACTTCTGGCGATACCTTTCTGGGGTAAGCCCAAACTTCTTTACCAATGCTAACTTCATGATGGGGTAGTTGGTTTGCTCCTCTGGTTCCAGGGCCAGCAAGGTGTCCCGACCAGTAGGAGGCATGTACCTATACAAACCACCCCCCCAGTGCTTCTCCTGCACCCCATGGGCTCTTAAGGAGACCTCATAGGCAGCCAACCACTTGGCTATGTCATCTCCCTGACTAAAGCTAGCAATAAGGTCTTTTGGCAAATAGGGTCTGGACTCCCTGGCTGTTTCTTTGGATTCGCTGCCACCATTTATTACAGGAGAGGGCCCCCGTTGCAGGGCCTGGAGTTCCAACTCTTTCAACCTGAACTCGTGAGCCATCCTCCGCTCCTCTTTCTCCTGCTCCAGCTTAGCCAACTCCCATCTCAATTGCCTTTTTTCCCTCCTGTCAGTAAGCTCGGCTTCAGTTAAGCTTCCCCCAGAGGAACTACTGCCCTTCCTGGAGTAGGACACTGGTCCTGGGATTAGGTTTTCCCCCTCAGAGTGGAATAATCCTTCTATCTCCTCAACCGTGTCCCGGTCTGCCCCTTCATCCTCCTCCTTCCCTTCTTTGTGTGCCTCCACCCAAGCCCTTAGACTGGTCTGGAGTTCCCCCTTCTTGGCACCATGCTTAAAAAATACCCCCATTTTCTGGCAGAAATCTTTCAGCTGAGCCACAGAATAGGTATCTAGGTTTTCTAATGCAAACTCCATTTTGAAATAGGCAAAACCAGATTATACACACCAGGAAATTAGAGTTGCAAGGGCAACCTAAAGCTACCTCCACCCACCACCAGGAACAAATTTGGAAAAACAAAAAGACAAATTAGGAGGGCCTCTAGGAGAAAACTCCTGGTGTAGGCTAGTGTATTACGTTTAATTACTACTGAGTAGCTGCAACCACAGTCAGTATCCCACCGCTAGACAACAATATGTTGGAACCTGGGATGACAGGTTACCTAGGGTAGCCTGGCCTAGGGTAAGACACAATACTAGAGGCTTAAGTGTGAAGGTTGCAAACCACCCAACAGTAAATCCACGCAATAGCACACAAAAAGGACACTACACCAATGTATGTAAAAATATGTACTGGTTTATAAAAAAAAGAATATCTCTGCTCTTTTGTTCCAAAATTTACAGCTTAGGACATTTCAGTTTGTCTTGGAAATAGCAAATATATCTTATAAACTGCTAAGCAAATTATCAACTAGCTTTTTCAGTACATTACATTTAGTCAAGCACTATAACCATGTCTGGCAGGTAACACTAATATTTTCATAGATCAGATAATTACAAAATGTACTCTGCTTTTACTCCTCCATAATTCTACTCCATCAGGGGGGGCAAGTTGTCACTAATTGTCAAGAACCAGGGGTTAAATGAGGCCTTTATATTCCTTTCACCCCACAGGTAAAACCAGGCTTCTTGAATCGGTTAGTTTTGGGAAGTTATGTCACTCGTTTTTCAGGCCCTCCACCCTCTTCCTCTCAATCAGGGTTGCCCAGTGTGAGGAGGAAGCCAGACGATCAGGAGGCCTAACCAGCTCTCCCTCGCCACCCCTCACTCTTCCCTGCTTACTTGCGAGGGTGGCCAGCAGGCGGTTCTTCCGCTCACCCTCTGTGCCTCAAGACGCTTCTCCTCAGCTGATCGGCCCTCCCGCCCCCTCACAGAGGAGCGGAGGCCCTCCAAGGAGCAAAACCGAGGCGCTGTCACGGTGATTCAGCCACTCAACAGGGCTGCTCCTCACCGACAAGGATCTGTCCCTCGGCGCTCGGATCGGTCCCCAGCCACTCGACGAAGCCGCCTCCTCCTCTCAGCTCTCCTCAGCGGCGGAATCGTCGATTCTCACACACGGGTTCTTCTGCGCATGCGTGGAGGTATAGTGTCTCCGCACCGGGCCTGCTCGGCCCTAGGCCCCTCCTGCAAGGCAGTCCCCAATTCAGTGGGAAATTAGCGCGCTGGCGCCGGACATGAGCACTTCGCTCTCACTCTCCTGATCCAGCCGGGCGCTGTCACAGAGCGCGGAAGGCGCCCCCGGGGTCCCGATCACAGCGATAGCCTCACAAGACTGCCCAGGCCTAATGGGACCTTTCTCCGCTCTCCGCCACCTTGACAGTTGGGAGAGTGATTGCTCACTTCAAGTCCAGATACTGGTAAGAGGAGCCCAGCGCTACCCAGGCCAGGAGCTTACTACTTGCCCTAGGGAGAGAGGGGGGATCAAAAGGGGGCTCCCACAGGATTAAGCCACAGTGCACTTTTCCAGCACTAGACCACCAGCCCTCCTTACTGGACAGATTTAGGGGCACAGGAGACCTCTTAATTCAGTTCCCAGATCACGAAAGTTAACCCCTACACCTAACTGTCCAGGGTCAGCAGGATGAACTAGCTTTGCTAGGACAACAGGAATGGGCGGTGGGAAAGCCTTGACAGAGGGCTACTCTTGTAGAGCAATCCACCCTTCAGGATCCTACCCCTACCAGACCTCAGCCTTCACTCTAACTGCTCCTCACTGACAGACAAAATGGCTGTCCAGCATTCCGCCTTTTATAGGCTGACCCTCAGGAGTCCAGAAGGGACCAGAAAGTTCTGGAACGCCCTATACTAGTCTATGGGCAAGTTCTGGGTTTGGCAGTTAGGGCAGTTGGTAGCCACCATTTTGTGGTTCCAACTATATTCCTGTCAGAACAGGCCTCTAGGCCTGAGGTGAAAAACTATGAGGGGGGAAAAGAACACCTATCCCCTTGACCAACACCTAGAAAAAGTTAGTGGACACAAAAATTAATTAAGGTATGAGGGGCAAAAAGGGGGCAAAATAAATAATAAATTGGAGGGACTACGCAGAAAGCCAGACAGGTCTAACAGACAGGAACAGACTAATTTGCATATAGCCAAGTTCTGAGCTGGGATGGTGCAGTGAGCTAAAAAACGGTGATGGATCAAGCCCTGATCTTTGGACTGGGTAAGAGTGGTCTGCTTAATTCAGGCACTCTGTTCATCACCACCCCCTTTTCTGAATCATTAGTACCAAGAAGTCCACTGTTAATGGCGGACTAATACAGTTACCAAATCATTTCAGTGAAACCATGCTCCAGTAAATTTCTCTAAAAGTTTTCCTCGACGGGAATATGTTAGCTGTTGGATCTTCCCACAAACTGCCTAAACCCATGGCAATATATGTTGCCTTGCCTCCCTCATCCATGGGATTTTATGTGCCCTATCAGCATCTCGGACTTCAAGAAATGCCCGTGCATACTGGGAGAGATCAGGTGTAATCCACAATCTCCTCCAATATGCCACCGGTCTGTACCGAGCCAAGTCCTCCAGGCGTTGGCATCCCAAGTCATAGAAAAGGGGAACCAAGGGGGTGGATACTGGGAGTCCCGTAATGCCCCTTAAAAATTTATTTTGGGCACTAGCCAGTGGGGCAAGGTTACTGTACCCCCAAAGTTCAACCCCATAGAGAACTGCCGCACCAATCTTTGCATCGTAAATCTTAAGTGTAGGGGCAATTGGCCCCAAATGGGAGAGAAATAACTCTTTTGTTAAGGCACCTGCTAACTGTGCATGCTTCGTAACCAACTGAGTTGTGTGATATTTCCAGTCTAGTTTCGAAGTAAGGGTTATCCCCAGATATGAGAAAACCTGAGTCTGTTCGAGTTGAACCCCATTCATAATCACTCTCCCATATTTAGACTTATGGAGAACCATAAACTTGGTCTTACTCACGTTAATGGAAAGTCCATGGTCCTTGCAGAATACCTCAAAAAGATCTATAGCCTTTCGCAGGCCTTGTTGTGTTTTGGAGATTAATAGGGTAATTAATAGGGTATCATCTGCAAACATCAACAGGGGGATCAATTTACCATCCAACTTGGGGGCATCAGTGGGGTGGTGCTCATAATAATTGATCACCCTGTTGATGTACAATGAAAAGAGGGTCGGGGCCAGTACGCACCCATGGCGTACTCCCCTAGCAATCGGGAACTTCTCTGTTACACTCCCTAGCCGGTTCCATCGGACTTGGACAAAATTGTCCTCATGTAGTTTCATTAAAAAGGACAAAATATCTAGTGGCATGTCCTGATCTACAAAGACATTCCACATTTTAGCCCTTGGCACCAAATCAAAAGCTGATTTAAGGTCAACAAATGCCGCAAAGAGCGTGCCCCCCCGCCCCCCCCACAATACCACACGCCAGTAAATTAATACAAATCTAAAAACTTGGTCTATTGTGCTTGTGTGACTGCGGAACCCTGCCTGGAGAGGTGACAATATTTCTTCCTCCTTGATCCACCCTTGGATTCTCTGCAGTACAAGCCTTGTTACCACCTTCTGTATACAGACTATTAAACTTATTGGCCTGTAATTTCCTGGATCCGGGCGCTCCCCCTTTTTAAAGATCGGAATGATCTCAGCCCCCTTCCAGGTGTATGGGTGAGCCTTTGGCAATACCATTTGCTAGAGATTGAATATATGGTGCCCAAACCTCCTTATCGTGCATGAATAGATCGGCTGGAATGATCCAAACCTGGGGCTCTACCCTTCGGGATAACATTCAATATTTTTTCCACCTCGGTTCTCTCAAAGTGTAGTGGAATGATGTCCTTTTTGCAGAGTACAAAATCTTCACTTGTCTCACTAACTGTTTCTTTAGATGCAAACTGTAACGCATAGTGAGAGACCCAGAGGTTGGGTGAGACGTGGTTAATTGGTTCTCCCCTTTGGATCCCCCTGCCCCATTTAACCATATCCCAGAAGGGGCCCATTGATCGTACTTTGCTAGCACAATACAGCTCCCTCCAATAGTCCTCGTCCCAGGCTCATTCGGCATCGTATTGGGCTTTTTTGTAGAGGGTGCTTGCGTTCTTAATTCTATCTCTATCTTTAGCTTTAACTGCCTCTGCCAGGGCTTTGTACGCAGCCCTGCAAGACTTCCCATACCATTGTTCTTCCTTTTTCACAGGCCTCTTCTGCCTATTAGAAACCTTTTTTGTAAAAAATCCCTTTAATTGATAAAAAATGTTGGTATGGATCGGAATGACATTTGCTGTCACATCCTCCTGTGTAGAGCATTTTTGAAGATCAATTGTTGCCTGTATTGTCAATTCCCTCATAGCCGCTATGTTATCCTCCTTCACTAAACAATTTGCCCATTTAATTCGCCTTGTGTCGTTTGAAAGGACAATATCGACACCATTAAGGGGTGGCTCTTGGTAATTAGATTTAAATAGCTTAAAGGATAGAAGTAGTGGATCGTGATCACTTTCAACCCTTTCAACTACCATCATGTCCTTAATATTGGGCCAATTCTATTTGTTAGTGAGAATATAATCAATGCGGCTTTTACGTAGACCATTATTAAATGTAAAAGCCCCTAGTTTATCAGAAGCTGATCTGCCGTTTATTGCCCGTAGCCCTTGTCCAACACATAAAACTTTAAGTTCACTTTTTAATAGGCAATAGCGACAGCTGTGGAATATTCCATGAACTATCTTCTTCCAGGGTAAGGTCTATGTCATTACTGTCGAGGGGTTCAAAACAGAAATTAAAATCTCCCGCAACTAAAATATTACCTTTCTCATGATAGAACTCAAGGAGTGCTTCTAACTGTTCAATAATAACCGAGGGTTTACCCCCCGGCATACCCCTTGAGTAGATATTAAAAATAAAAAAAAACTTAGACTCAGGGCACTGGACTTGGATTAGTAGAATATCATTACTATTAGAATCCAGTTGTTTAACTGTATATCTACTATCTTGTCTTACCCATATTAATAATCCCCCCTTGGGTCTCCCCCGCGAACTAGGAATTGCTGGTATAAAAAATTTCGATATCCTGGTCTATTCTCTGGTGCAACCAACCAAGTTTTTTGAAGTAATACTAAATCTTTATTATCTATAAAAGACAGCCAGTCTTGTGATATAATCTTGCTTCTTAGTCCAGCCACATTCCATGAGACCATCGATGTTACATCAGGGCCAATATCTATTTTATATTGACCCTGAGGCCCACTGTCACCTGACCCTCCAATTGTTGCTGTTTTCCCAATTTGAAGAACCTCTTGGGTCAAACTATCATTGGCGAGTCTACCCAATGATACTTTATCTACCAGGGCCAGGGATTTCTTTACTGGTGAACAAGGACATAAGGGTAAACACATTCCATGGACGTGAGCTGGACTTATTCCCCAAGGATTCTTATCTCGTTCACAAGGCAGTCAATCATTGACATCCAGTGAGCTTAAAACCTCGTATCTATTGCTCAGTGGGGCAAAACGGTATACACCCGTTACAACGGATCTTTTACTCCGCACTACCATTACAACGCGACCATTACTCCGCATACCATTACAACACATTGCGCTGGGGGGCGCTCTAGGATAGGGAATAAGTATAATTTACTATCCAACACCTTCCCTAGGGTCCACGGGGACTGGAGTTAGAATAGTAAATTATACTTACCACTATCCAGCGCCCCAAGGCGCTATGCGTTGTAACGGTATGCGGAGTAAAAGTCGCGTTGTAATGGTCTGCGGAGTAATAGTATGCGTTATAACGTCATACATCCGGGCAAAACTGGTGGGGAGACCATCCTGAGTTGGGTAATCTCTTCTAATATGGACTCCGGAGTGGGAAGGTGGAGGATAAAAATAACCCAGGGGTAGTACGTGAATACAATCAAGGCGGTTCCTGAGTGATCCTGCCTGCCTCAGGATGTGCCTTACCAAATCCGGAGACCCAAAACTCAAAACTACAGTCTCCTTCCATACCCTTTTTTGTGTGTCCCACCCAGGCGACCCTTCTCACCATTTTAAACTCTTTAAAGACATGATCTCCTAGCATAGTCTTTCGATTCAAAAAGTGGAATGCCTTATTTTTAAGCGAAGACCAATGCTCCTCCTCGCCATCTATAACTTTCGGGACATTAGCCAAAGTGATAGAGATGGGGCATGCCTCCGGAGGGAGGTGGAGAAACACATCCTAGGGAGAACTATTTCCCACTTGATATAGTCTCCCTACGGGGCCCCTAGGTCCCAACTTCACTCCAGGGTTTGTACCAATCGCAGGGGCCTTTATGTTAGTCACTGGGGCCACAGGGGGGCCACTCAAACCAGTGGCCGGTGCGGTGTAAGCACTGGTGGGGCGTACTTCAATAGATTTAGTCCCATTAGTGAGAGGTTGCTCTTTAAGTAAATGGCTTTCTAAAATATTTAGTCTATGGACAATTAAATCGAGTTTCTCCATGACTGGATGAATAAATGCCCGAAGCCTTTCCTCCAATTGCCCAATAAACTCTGACATGGTGCCCTCGGGACTAGGACCTGGCAGGGGTCCCGTGGGCTTACTCCCTCCCTGTGTCCTAGGACTAATTTCCTGTCCCACAACTTTTTCTAATTGGGTCCCCAACCCAAGTGCAGGATTTTTATTCCTAGCCTGTTTTGCGTTCTGGCGACTTCCTTTTGGGGCACTAAATGCTTTCCTTTTCCCAGGTGGGTCTTTACCTCTAGCAACTGGTTGAGCCCGTAACTGTCTTGTGCGTGTGGAGGGTGGTGATGGAGGGGAACTGGGTGAGGATGAGCACAGAGTATTAGATATTTGTGTAACCAGCATGGGGTCTTCTTGAGCAGGTAATATCAACACATGCGGGGTCAGTGGACAAGCTTGATTAAGTCTGTCGCTAATACCGGATTTAAAATCCGATTAAGAGGATCGAGTGAGAGTCTCCT
The DNA here is from genome assembly GCF_964261635.1 of Lissotriton helveticus. Classification (NCBI taxonomy): domain Eukaryota; kingdom Metazoa; phylum Chordata; class Amphibia; order Caudata; family Salamandridae; genus Lissotriton; species Lissotriton helveticus. Next base: position 1,403,873,906 of record NC_136057.1, on the reverse strand, counting down.
CTCTGTGAGCTCTATCTCCTTGGTCAGCACTGATTCGGCCCGTTGGAGAAAGGCGTCTAGGGTCCCCACACCCCCTACCCCTGTCCCTCCCTTGCGGGTGATTTTACTCATGATGTAAAATAGGTAGCAAAAAATAAAGATGAAACACTACACCTCTGCTTAATCGATTTTTAGGATTAAATAAATGTCTTGCAGCTCTCTTAGCTGTACTTGAGTCCCAGTCAATATTGGAGGTGTTAGGGGGCTAGCCCGGCAAGGCCTCTTCCGGCCACAGACGGCCCCGCCCTTGTCCCAGGCTTCTCCCGGCGACGCTTGTGTGCGTCCCGCGACGCGGGAGTGATCGCGATGTTTTGAGCGCCACCGGGCACGTGATGGTGTGGGCGTGGTCAGCAAGGGCTTCTGGGGAATGAAGTTTCCCCCACTCGGCAGCCGCGCAAGATGACCAGCAGCAGCGGCAGCAGGGGGAAACCGGCAACACGACTGGGGGCCGTTCAGGGAGACAGGGCAGAAGTCCTGGTAGGTCCTTTAATGCAGGCTAACAGTCCCAAAATGCGGTAGACAGGCAACCGCTCCACCGGAGTGCTCGCTATGTTTTGAGCGCCACCTGGCGCGTGATGGTGTGGCCGTGGTCAGCAAGGGATTCTGGGGAATGAAGTTTCCCCCACTCGGAGGCCGCGCAAGATGACCAGCGGCAGCGGGGGGAAACCGGCAACATGACTGGGGGTCGTTCAGGGAGACAAGGCAGAAGTCCTGGTAGGTCCTTTAATGCAGGTTAACAGTCCCAAAATGCGGCAGACAGGCACCCGCTCCACCGGAGTGCTCGCGATGTTTTGAGCGCCACCGGGCGCGTGATGGTGTGGGTGTGGTCAGCAAGGGCTTCTGGGAAATGAAGTTTCCCCCACTCGGCGTCCGCGCAAGATGACCAGCAGCAGCTGCGGCAGCGGGGGGAAACCGGCAACACGACTGGGGGCCGTTCAGGGAGACAAGGCAGAAGTCCTGGTAGGGTCCTTTAATGCAGGTTAACAGTCCCAAAATGCGGCAGACAGGCACCCTTTCATTTATCAAAATGTCTTACCCCAAAAACTTTTTTCATTTATATTTTCTTTCCAATGTGCCTAACATTGGATTGCAAGTGAATGAATCAACTGTGCAGAATAAATGAACCTATGATTGGTGACCAGGATCATCTGAAGATTTTCTGGTTCTTGGGCTTAATAAAAACAGATATGTCAAGCTTATCATTACTATTAAAATCAGATCATCTTTTTCTGAATACTTCTGGGACTATTTATGGGAGGGGCCCTATTATGCTCCCACTGTGCATAATTATAGATTTCTTGGGGTCTGTTTGTAATGATGACCATGATGATGAAAACTAAACTGTCCTTGCGTATTTGCTGCATTTTAATACAGCTCTTCGTGTTCTAATGAGGCATAAGAGCTCAGCTCTGACTTCAGTGGTTTAACAGCATTTATGCCCCATGAATTTGCAGAATTATATTGTAAATCTGGGGATATTTTCAGTCAGTCAGTCATTAAGTCTTTATTGCGATTCTTCATCATAAAAGACAGTGTATAACCAAATTATTATAAATTCCATCCAGATTAAAGTACACCATTTACGAAACTCTAAAACATATTTCTAAATTCCATCGATGTCAGTTAATAAATAAATACATAAAAATTTACATTTTAACCGTTTCTAAAAAGGATTAAATATGTAAACAAGCAAAGAGACTTAATACATGTGTTATATTTAAAAGATAAAAGTGAGAGGAACTCTCCAATCATGGGATAATTACCAACTCCAACCTCTACTTTCGGTAGCCGCAGCTTGGATCTTTTCATGGCTACTATGCCCCCCCTTTTTTATTACGAAGAACCCATGCCCAGCTCAAAAACTTTGCTACTCCAATTACAACAGAGTTGGAAGTATCGGTTTTCAGTATTCTACTTGCGACCATCGCTGATCTCGTTCCCATTAGCAAGCACACTGGTTTCAGCCAGATACGCCTCGGTTGGTAGTACACAGGGCAAACAAATAAAAAATGATCAATATTTTCAGTGAGATCTAAGCAGAATGCAAACTTGTCGCTACCAGCAGAGTTCCATTTACTAGTTAACCATCGTAGGGGTAATGTGCCTACTCTTAATTGGTGGTAAAGTTTACGATCAAGTTACTTCGTAATAAGGTCCCAGTAGCCTTCCAGGAGGGGTTCATCCTTGGTGTCAAGAAAGACCCTTGTCAATGGTCTGCTGATGTTGGAGGAGAATCTCTTAACTTTAATCATCTCCCAGTACGCAGCTCTATAGAATCTTTTTGGAGGAAACTCCGCTGTGTCTGGATGATCCCAGAGATCCCTCATCCCCATATTGGTCAGCAGGGACTTAATTTCAGACAACTATAGGATCTTATATGAACAACTTAACCCCAACAAGTCTTTGGCATACAGGGAGAGCTCTGGAGTAATCCAGAGACGCCTCCAGAATGCCAACGGTCTAAAGCATGCAATGTCTTCAAAAGCCTGGCACCCAAGATCTAGAAGCAGGGGAATTCGTGGAGATGATTGTGGCAAGCCTACTGTCAATCTCATAAATGTATTCTGGGCTGCAGATAGTGGAGATAGGTTACTAAAGCCCCATATTTCGGCACCATACATAATAGCAGGCAAGATTTTGGCTGTATATATTTTAACAATGGGGGCAAAGGGCTTGGTTAAGGACAACCTGTGCTCTTTAATCAGGGCACAAGCAAACTGGGTGTGTTTCAATGCTAGCATTTCAACTTGGGACTTCCAACACAATTTATCACTGTATGTGACCCCCAAGTAGGTAAAAACATTGGTTTGTTCCAATGGACCACCATCCATATAAACACATGCTTTAACAGGCTTCGACCCATGGAGCACCATCAACTTAGTTTTCCCTACGTTAACCACCAGCTCATGTTCGTGACAAAACACCTCAAAACGAGACAGTGCCAGCTGTAATCCCTGTCTCGTTTTGGATATAAGCAGGGTGTCGTCCGCGAACATGAGCAGGGTCACTTTCATGCCTGCTAATATTGGCGCGTCAGTTGGGTAATTTACAAAGTACTGGACCACCCCATTTATAAATAAAGAAAACAGGGTGGGGACCAGCACACACCCCTGTCTAACGCCCTTACACACCTCAAATCTGTCTGTGACCTCACCTGGTTTGCCCCAACGAACCTGTGCCTAAGTATATTCATGAAGTTTAACCAACATACCAACTCATTGGGCATCCCCAATTCCAATAATACCTTCCACATTTTAACCCTTGGCACAAGATCGAAATCGGTTTTTAAATCCACAAAGGCCGCAAAAAGCATGCCTCCACCTAGGGTCACCTCCTTCCAGTACATTAGTACAAATCTAAAGGCGTTGTCCAAAGGCCCTATATGAGACCGAAACCCTGCCTGTAAAGGTGTTAAAATATCAGCTTCGGTCATCCATTCTTGAATCCTCCTTAGCACTAATCTTGCAATGATCTTCTGAACAGCATTGATTAGACTAATGGGTCTATAGTTGGCTGGAGCAGAGCGATCTCCTTTCTTGTAAATCGGTAAAATTTCAGCTCCAGACCAGGATGCTGGGACTGGGGCTCCACTAGCTATGGCATTTGCTAGTAGCTTTATGTATGGGACTCATAGACCTTGGTCTTGCTTAAACAGATCTGCAGAGATGCAATCCGGCCCCGGTGCTCTGCCACTTGGGATTACTTTCAACACGGACTCCACCTCTTTGTGTGTGAACTTCAGTGAGTCGTCAAAAGGATGGACGGGACAGCTTCGATATTACTATGTGCAGCCTTAAACTGTGCTTCAAAGTGCTTCAAAGTATGACACCCATTGTTGAGGCTCAATATGATTGCTCGGGGTCTGTGATTGCGGGCAGTTCCCCCATTTTAATAGGTGCCAGAATTGTGTCATATTTCTCCTGTTGCAGGCCTGTAGCAACGCCTTCCATCGATCTTCATCCCAATCTTTCTTGGCTTGTCTCTGTGAGGCTTTGTAATTAACCCTACACTGCTTAATGTTATCCTGGGACCTTAATTTAATAGCTTCCACCAACGCCTTCTATCGATCTTCATCCCAATCTTTCTTGGCTTGTCTCTGTGAGGCTTTGTAATTAACCCTACACTGCTTAATGTTATCCTGGGACCTTAATTTAATAGCTTCCACCAAGACTTTATGGGCCTGTCTACAGGTATCATTATATGATGAGCTTGGCTTCAGCGGTTTGGTCTTTTTGCAAGGGATTTCTTTGATAAAATACTTTTTTAGACCCTTAAAAAGTTTGCTGTGAATACATAATAGATTAGCATTAAGCACCTCCTTTGACTCGCAACCACAAAGCAACGACAAGGAACTTGAAACCATATCCCTAATATCTGCACGGTTCCTCTCATTATTAACTACCCTAAGCCACCGTACCCTTCTTGGGTCGTTGGTAATAGTTACCATATCCGGGTCGATTACACCTTCCCTCTGAATGTTTCTACAAAAGCTACTATCATTAATTGTTAAAACCAGAGGGTTGTGATCGCTTTCTGGCCTACTCTGAACCTCCATGTCTAAAGCTGTAGGCCACAGATCCACATTAACAAGTATATAGTCTACAGGACTACCAGATCTACCATTATCAAACGTCATTGCACTCTGCCTGTCGGACTGTGTCCTGCCATTGACCTCTCTCAAGCCCATTTCCAGGCACAAACCCTTCAATTGGAGCGCGGCCTCAGACCATTTCCTTATGGGTTGCAGGTCCAGGTGAGGGACACCCCACAATGCATCCACATCTTCACTGAACCTACCATCATCAAAGTCTAGGGGTTCAAAACAAGTATTGAAATCACCTGCAATGATCTGATTGCTAGATTTTACCTCTTGATTCAGATGACTTTCCAGGATTGTTATAACTTTAGAACTCCTACCACCCGGTTGGCCCCTCGAGTATACGTTGTATATGATCACATCAAGGCCCTTTGGTGAACTAACCCGGATGGCCATAATGTCCGGGCTATCAATAAAAACCTCGTCCACCTTTATCCCCTCTAGTTGCCATCCCAACAGGTCAGCCCACCAACTGGTCTGCCCCTCGGTCGCTTGGACGCTGCTTTAAAGAAGTTTAAATAACCCACATGAAAAACTCCTTATACAGACCAGGTCTCTTGGAAGGCCCATACATCCATACTCTCTATGTTTATTGACCAATCTGTAGAAAGTAGTTTTGATTCCAATCCCGCTATGTTCCAAGATGATAAAGTTATAGATGGTCTCGAGGAACTAGGGCCTAAATTCATAGTACTGGTCAAACACACCGTTGCATTCACAATAGATGTTAAGGACTGACCTAAACTAATGGTTCTCAAGGGTGTATGGACCTCTAAATCAGCGGGAATATCCCGCTGTTCAGAACCCCTACGGGATTTACCTGTACTGACAGTCAGTGTGGCCCATGGGGAGACATTCCCACTTCCCAGCTCCTTATAGGTGCAAGATGAATTCCTGTCAACCATCTTTTTCACCCCTTGCCCTGCGTCCCTCTGTAAGGTGACACACTCACTCAGTCAATCAATGTCTTCTAGCATAGATAGTAACTCGAAGCGATTACTGTCTGTATGGGGGTAATCAACCAAATTATGAGCCCTGTGGGGTACCCACACTTCCTTATATCTTGGCATCTTACGTGGGTTATAGAAGAACCCTAAAGGAAGTAATCTGATTTCATCTGCAGCAGGGGGATAATGGCCAGCCGTCTCTAAAATATGTTGTACCAAAGAGGGTGACCTGAAACTCAACACCACACAATCGCCCGCCATAGATTTGTATGAGTGGCCAACCCAATTAATTCGCCGCACCATTTTAAATTTGTCAAATAATTCATTTCTGATACCAGTCTTTTTGCTAAAAAAAAGAGAGCTTTGTTTTTGAGCGTTGACCAATGTTCATGAGTACCCGAGGGGAGTGGAGGCACATTGGCTAGAATAACTGTGTAAGGCGTGGCTTCAGGGGGGAGATGGCGACTAGGGAGCATAGTGGATCCCCCTGCTAACCCTTCTACGTCCCGCCTCCTATAGCCTCCTACCTCACTCCGCTGTACCGGTGGAGCAGAATTGCCAGTGTTAGATCTTAACGGAGCAGGGCATGCTAGACTTAACACCTGTTGAACCCGATCAGTACATGTTTGGGCGTTTGGTTTGTTACCTGACCACGTTGGTTACTACCCCTGAAGTATTGCAATTGGCCCCCCATAATCCTGCGCGATAGATTGGGTGGGGTTCCTTTGCTTACTTCAAGATAGGCATTGTTCAATCTTATTAAGCCTATCATCGACTGAATCTAATCTTTTAAGAATGGGAGCGATAAGGGCGGCTAATTGATCTTTTAGTAGTGTACACAGATCTTCTTGATTGAACTGAATTTTAGTGCAAGCAACAGGATTAACTTCTGAAGTATTAATACCTGGGTTCCAAAAGACATATACCCCACTCGGTTCATTGATGGCCGCTGATGAATTTTGTTTAGCTGAACAACGACCTTTCCTTTTTTTCGTGGGTGGTTCAACCACGAATCCCCCTGTAACTTTTTCCCCCCTAGTCTTAACCATGGCCGGACACTGTGTGCTACACTGGGGTATCAAGGTACCCGGGGTAGGGGGCATGGACACCTCACATAACGAACTAGGTGGTGTTCTGTCATAAGTAGGTTCCACTTCGGTACTTATCAGTGGAGGGGGTATCTGAGCGATGGGCAAGGAGCCTCCCTAGATGGGGCCGGTTCCAACGAGAGCCTACGTTCAGTTGCCTGAATTTCGTGAATTAAGACAGATTCAGCTCTGTTTAAAAAGGCATCAAGTGTGCCCACCACCCTATTCCCAACCTTCCTTTTACTCATGTTGGACTGGACACAAAATCAAAGGGTCACACAATAGTAAATAACCCCAATAAAAGAGTTACAAGCTTACAGTTCCCCACGGTAGATGTTAATGATATGGCCCAGCCCAGTCTCTTCTGGGCTCTGAAGGGCGCGGACGGGCCCGCCCTTGGCCCGGGCTTTGCTTGGGCAGCACCCGCGCGCGTACCGCGCTGCGTGAGGGCTCCTGGCGCTCTCAGTGATGCGCTAGTCCTTCGCCCCTGGAGGGTTCTGGGAAGTGTAGTCCCGGCGTGGCGCTAAAATGGCAGCAAGAGTGACGCAGAGGCAACAGCAGTCCCCTCCTAGCCTAGCCGATCCAGCAGGGCAGCAATGGAAGATCCGGTGAATGGTGAATGGTGGCAAGCGGCTACAATAACAATAAGCAACACGTCCCGCGCTGCGCGAGGGCTCCGGTGTTTTTGAGCGCTTTTTGGCGCTCTCAGTGACGCGCTAGTCCTGCGTCCCTGGAGGGTTCTGGGAATTGTAGTCCCGGCGTGGCGCTGAAATGGCAGCAAGAGTGATGAAAGCGGCGTAGCCGCGGAGGCAACAGCGGTCCCCTCCTAGCCTAGCCGATCCAGCAGGGCAACAATGGAAGATCCGGTGAGTGGTGGCTGGCAGCTACAATAACAATAGGCAACGCGTCCCGCGCTGCGTGAGGGCTCCGGTGTTTTTGAGCGCTTTTTGGCGCTCTCAGCGACGCGCTAGTCCTGCGTCCCTGGAGGGTTCTGGGAATTGTAGTCCCGGCGTGGCGCTGAAATGACAGCAAGAGTGATGAAAGCGGCGTAGCCGCGGAGGCAACAGCGGTCCCCTCCTAGCCTAGCCGATCCAGCAGGGCAACAATGGAAGATCCGGTGAGTGGTGGCAGGCGGCTACAATAACAATAAGCAATGCGTCCCGCGCTGCGTGAGGGCTCTGGTGTTTTTGAGCGCCTCCTGGCGCTCTCAGTGATGCGCTAGTGCTGCGCCCCGGGAGGGTTCTGGGGAAGTGTAGTCCCGGCGTGGCGCTGAAATGGCAGCAAGAGTGACGAAAGCGGCGTAGCTGCGGAGGCAACAGCGGTCCCCTCCTAGCCTAGCCGATCCAGCAGGGCAACAATGGAAGATCCGGTGAGTGGTGGCAAGTGGCTACAATAACAATAAGCAACGCGTTCCATACTGAGGATTTGAATAATTTCTGCTTGAGACATATTTTGATAAGAAACCTTATCTCAAACAACACCATCCAGCACTGGAGATGCAGTGATGTTCGCAGCATGATGATCCCACCGTGGTCAATGAGAAGAAGAATGCCGTTGAAATTCCTGAACCACAGGAAATAGCACTGTCTTGTTAGGAATGCAGAAGCTGATTTAACGTTTGGCAGAGATGGTACTTCGTCACAATGGTGACGGAGTAAACTCTCCACCAAACTAAACGTCTGCCAACCTGATTTACAGGTGGGCAGATCTTGAGTATGTCAGTGATGAAGCCTAATCCAGCTCCATCGCTGACATTCTACTCTGATGGCCCGACTGAGTATGGACAGTTGAATGTTCACAGATAACACTGTCCTCCCCATTTTGACTGCTCCTAGCAAGCACTGTGCTTCTAGGCCCCACTCCCGCACTCCTCCCATGAGGCCGGCTGCCGGGTCTGCTGCATGGTTTCCTGAGTTCGCCGAAGCAGGAATGACTCCTGCCCAACTTAACTATGATGTCATGCACTCCACCTTTGGATCATGAGCTCTCTAAGGCGTACCTTTGGGCCACATGGAGTTTAGCGGTGCCTCTACTGGGTTACAGTCGGTGGTTTCTCCCTCTACGTCAGCCGGGCCCTCTGGATCTGCCCCCCAGATCTAGACTGATGCCAACAACAGTGCCTCTACCATTCACGGTCTCAGTCCAACTGACGCTGTCACGGGCGCACCTCGAGAGGCACTTATTTTACTCTCTGACTCCAAGATGACGTCACATAGATGGTGGTCGCTGATACCACCAGCACCAGTCGGACAACGTCAGCTCACACTGGACTTGCCACCCCTGGATAGACCCTCTTTTCAGGAAAGAGGGGTTGATGAAGAGGATTGTGGTCTGTTGGAGAACGACTCCTACTAGGAGGAAACCTGGTACGAGGAGCTGGGTGACGCTAGTGGCCTCGACACCTCTCCAGACTCTGGCTTGATTTCTCCTCCAGGCCCAGCCTCAGAAAAAGGTGCATCTTGTACTGTAGAAATACACAGGGCAGAAGAGGTCCTTGACCTACAGCTATCCTCTGTCAAGATCAAGACTAATGTCTTGGCAGAGGGGCCTCAACTGGAGGTAAGCTCTGTGGTACCCCTACTCCCCTTTAATGGGGCCCTCACCTGTGTTCTCCTGGGGGCCTGGGCCAAATCCTGCATTGGGGCCCAAATGCACAGAATGATTACCTTCCAACATTCCTGTGGCCCCAAAGATCCAGCCTTCCTCTCTCAGCATCCCTCTCCCGAGAGAATGGTGGTGCAGGCCTTGACAGCCATGGTCAACCCAAGTGTGTTCACCACTACCCCCGGATAGGGAATACTAGAGACTGGATACCTTTGGGAAGCTTCTCTCTGTTCCAGCGGCTTGTCATTTCAATCTATGAACACCATATGCCTCTTGGGCCGATACATCCACACCTTGCTGGATTCGGTTGAGCAGCTGCTCCCCATGCTTCCAGAAGAGGGTCGAGCCATTCTGAACCAGGCATTGGTTGGTTGCCTGGACGCAGCAAAGTTCACCATTCAGTGTGGGCTGGACAACACAGACTCACTAAGCAGGGCCATGGCCTCTACAGTGGCACTCCACCTCCACACCTGGTTGAGGTCTACTGGGTTTTCGGGGGATTCCAGGCAACAGTTCTTTTGTCCCTCAGTGGCCATGGCCGTTGCTCCCATTGACACTACAATACCAACCACACCACCTAGGCCACCAAGCTTCCCAGTCTTTTCATGGTCAGGGACATGAATCTCAGTCCCTCAGGGAACGTAGGACCCACACCCAACATATTTTCCATTCCCCCGACCCTCTGACTGCTTCAGCCTCCGATCCTCTTTAATGGGCCCTCAACACAGCACACTCATCCCATTAGCGGCAGGATCAGGCAGGCACCACCAGCCTCAATGGCAAGTGATAAATACATTCCAACAAGTGGGTGCTCCAAATCATGCAGCAGGGCTATGACCTTCTATTTCTGTTAACCCTGCCCACCTTGCCACTCTCTGCAGAAGGGGCAACGGAAGACCATCTCTTTTTGGTCCGTTGAGAAGTGCAGGCTCTGCTGGCCAAGGAGCCAATGAGTGGGTGCCAGTATCAGAAGTAGGACATGGTTGTTACTCCCTCTACTTTCTGGTGCTGAAAAAAGACAAAGGCCTCTACCCTATGCTAAATCTCCACCTTCTCAATACTTTTCAATGGAAGGAGAAAGTCAGGATGCTCTGGACCTTCAGGAAATGCATTTCACATTCCCGTTCTGCGAGCCCACTGGTGTTAACCATGGTTCATGGTAGGCCACAAGCATTTCCAATTTGCTGTGTTCCCCTTGGACTTTACCAGTGCACCTTGGGTGTTCTCAAAAGTGATGGTGGTGGTTGCAGCATATCTGCGGAGGTCAGGGGTCTCAATTTTCCCTAAATTGACAACTGGCTGATGAAGGCGGGTTCATCACAGACAATCAACACCCACCTACAGACAACGGCAAACCTTTTGCATTGCTGGGGTTCAATATAAACATGCTGAAGTAACACTTAACTCCTTGTAAGATGCTCCCTTTCATTGGAGCCATTCTGGGACTGGTGCGATTACACGCCTATCCTCCAGAGCAGAGAGGCGAGACATTCTGGCTTTGATCCAGATGTTTGAACCTCAGTCCTGGTTTTTGATGAGACTGACTCTGAGACTGCTGGGTCTGGTAGCGTCCTGCGTCTTGCTGGTGAACACACCCGATGGCATATGCAGACTCTGCAGTGGGATCTGAAGTCTCAGTGGACACAGCACCAGGGGTATCTCTCAGACCTGATCCACATTTCAGAGGAGGCTGTAAAGATCTGCAGTGCTGGTTGATGGACTTTCTCTTTTCCCCACTGGGAGTTGACAGCGGTGACTGATGCATCGCTTCTAGTTTGAGGTGGGCATCTGGGAGCGGTGGAGATCAGAGGACTCTGGTTTCTGGAATAATACCAGCTCCATATCAGTCTTAAGAATCTAAGCGCTTGGCATCGAAGTCCTTCCTCCCATCCATAAAGGGAAGGCAGGTTCTGGTGTTCACATGCAACACTGCTGCCATGTGGTATTGCTACAAACTGTAGAGTGGGGTCATGGACCCTGTGCAGGAGGATCTGCGCCTCTGGACTTGGCTGGAGCACCAAGACATCTTACAGATGGTGCAACATCCTGTGGGATCTCCGAACACAAACTCAGCTATCAATGCCTTGCAGATCACAAATAGCATCTACTTCCGAGGGTCTCTTCCAAGAATGGGGAGAACAAGTCCTATACACCTTTCCACTGATAACGTTACTGTCATGGGGTCCGAAGAAGAATAGGGCTGACTGGGCCCAGGTCATTATAGTGGCTCCAGACTGGGCAATTAGAGTTTGGTATCCTGAACTCCAGAGACATGAACATTTGTCCTCCAGTCAGGCTGTCCTTTCGGAGGAATCTCCTGTTGCAGCAACAGGACAAGGTTTGGCACCCGAACCGGCACACGCTCCACCTTCTTATGTGGAGAGTGAGCGGTGGCAGTTGAATGCTTTTAGTCTTCCTGTTGAGATCTGTGATGTCATCCTGGCATCCAGGTATCCCTCAACAAAAACTGTATGCACCAGCTGATGAGACAGATTTGTGGGTTGGTGTTCCTCCTATGATGTTTATCCACTTTCAGTCCCTCTACTGGAGGTGCTGTTGTTTGTGCTGTCACTAGCCCAGGAAGGTCTTGAATTTATTTTCTGGCTGGGAGGTTCATCTCCAATCCTGACCTGTCGGGGTCTCAAATTTATGATGGAAATTAGAAAGCAGCTACAGGCCTCCCAATGATCATTTTACAAATTGCCTTGCCCCTACCTTCTTTGCTAGTGAACCCCTGCCCACTCTATAAATCCTTATCCTGTAAGAGGGGGCGGGTTTCGAGTAGAGCTCTAGTTTTAACTCTTTTTTAAACTGTTATCTTCTTGTTTTTTATAATGTAACCTGCGTTGCAAACACTGGTTAATCTTACCTTTCTTATTGTAAGGATTTTTATTAATTCAACAATAAAAATATTTTGTATTTTGTATTTTTTTTTGTCTTGAATTTGGCACTGTTAAAGGTTATCTTTCCATCTTCACAGCTTTTTTGCAGCTGTTTGATCAGCCTCCCCGTTCAAGTCACCTGTTGTGACACATGTCCTGCAACATTTGTTTCCCCCTACCTGTTGTGACATGCCCCAATGGGACCTGCATCTTGTCCTTATGTGTTCCTCATTTGAGCCCCTACATAGCTGTCCTCTGTCGCTAACGACGATTAGGGCATTATTCTTGGTGGCCATTACATCGGCCCGGAAGGTCAGTGAGCTTGAAGCTCTTTCAGCTAAGCAGACTTACTCCAGCTTTTACCCAGGCAAACTGGTTCTTGAGATTCGTGCCTTCTTTCTGCCAAAGTGGTGACCCCTTTCCACATTGACCAAAGCATCCTGCTGCCAAAATTTTTCGCCCTGCCTCATCCTTCAAAGGAAAAGAAGAGACTCCATCATTTGAACCCAAAAAGAGCCATGTTTTCACATTGGTTCAAACCAAAGAATGCCTAGTAGACGATCAGCACTTCATTTGGTTCGGTGGAGGGAAAAAGGCTTTGTGGTGCAGACATGGGGCATTTCTTGATGTATTGCATACTATGCATTAAAGCCTAATATAACACTAGCTAAAAAGCAGCCCATTCCACTTGGTCCAAGGCCACTATTACTGCATTAGCAAGCAAGGTTACTGCCCTGGGCATCTGCCAAGCTGCCACATGGGTGTGACAACAGACATTCACAAAGCACTACTGCTGGGATAATCAGGTCCGTCGAGACTGGCATTTCACCCATTTAGTCCTCTAGGACATCCTGATTTGAGTTGTTCACAGACCCACCTCGGGAGAAGTATTGCTTGGGCATCTATTTTAAGGTGAGGAATCTATGGTTAAAAGTTTCTATCAGAAGAACAAGTTATTGACCTTTGAGCGCCTTTTCTGATTGACATTCTATCTAACCCCAGATTCCTCACCGACCCACCCATCCTCCTCTATTCTGCCACATAAGCTTTTCACCCAACAGCCCTTGTTAGTTTCTGCACACTGGTCGTACGGGAGACAGCGTTTACAATGCTGTCAGTACCACGCTTGTTGGTAACAAATCGTCTGCGTTGTTACCACGCATGGCATTACATCGCAAGTCATTTCAACAATTTGATCTAGATGGAGTTGCACACCAGGGAATGTGTTGGATTTTAAGTCCAACACATTCCCTGCTGTTGCGCTAACTGGAGTGTAGTGAAGGCAGGGCCCTGCTTGTGCACATTGCTATGTTAGCATAGGCTTATTAGAAGTTTAAACACCATTTTGCCTTTTTGCCGCTTTTGCACACAACACTACATGTAGCTGTTGTTATAAGTTTGACTTTGTGAATATCCTCACACGAGAATGGCTTGTTTTCAACATCCCTAGACTTACATCGTGACCTTAGTCTGCACAGTGAGAGCTGAAGCCTCCAAGGTTATCATAACAATGTTAGTTGTTATTCGGGCTGATCGGGTCATGCTTAGACACAACATGCACGCAGCTGCAGCTAACTGAAATTCTGATGCCTTTAATATTGCCCGAATTCATAAACGTTATTCGACAATTAAGTCATAAAAGCACATAAAATCCACAGTTTTCCACTATAAAATCCATTAAAAACAATACAATAAATATTAAGAAAGAATTAAACTACTATAGACTGTTGCCGAATATCATTTTTCATAATTTCATAAAGTCTTTAAAAAAAAGAAGTACATCAATTTTCCTACAGTCCAAGGTAATATTGCACAAAACTCATTTAGATGAAGCAACCCCCATATAAAATATTAATATTGCACTGCATGCGTGATTTTAGGCACTAGGAGAAAATTTGTTTCTAGAGAGAGAGAGCTTTTGCAGATCCCGACGTGATTCACCTCTGCTGAACGTGCAGGTATGGGGTTCCCCATTCAAGCCTAAGAGACCTTCTATATTTTATAAAACATAGTTCCTAGCTAGGGAGGGTGGCATACAAGGCACTATAGGACCTGTTTCCACTATCATTATAATATGATTTCTCCTTTTGTGTTTTATGGAATTGTAACAATGCTGATCGTATTATTTTTAATCATATGCGTGCTTATGTTAGCAAAAATACTGCATCTTAGAGCACGTCGTTAAAATAAACTTTTTAAACTTATTGTGTCTTTTTTTACCCATGTTGTGGACTGGTATGAGAATAACAAACGAAAGAGTGTTCTTGATTCACACCATTCCTGAGAGTAACCTAAGTCGCAAGTTCTGGGTTGTCTAATCATTGGTACCTTTGCTATAGGACGAAGAGCTAATGTGACACTGATGCTTGTCGGCTAGGGGTTCTAGGTACTGAGGTGAGTTTTTTGGTCCACCACAATTTACTGAGGTCCTGGGTCTCTGTGCACAGTTCTGTGTAAGAGCAGAATCCCTGCAAAATGGCGCACCTAACGATGTGGTCTTATTTTGAGACTCTCAAGTAGTTCTTATATCAGTCCACAACAACCTCACTATTGTTTAAGGTTGAGGTTGAGTCAGCCTAGTGTTTGTGTTTGTGGAGCGGGGCCAAACGGGTGGGGCTTCTATGCGAGTTCACATGCCTCTTGTTTATAAAGGGTCAGAGGCCGATCAGAGCAGCAGATGAGGAGAAAGCAGCCTCCTGGTCACAGGAAGTACATGGGGATTGCGCTCGAGAAACTCGTGGATGCAAAGACCTCCATCAAGGATTACAGCTAATTGTAGACGGTAGATCTGGGGAGAAAGCACACCTGCAAAGCCTCGACCGTGCTCACTAGTTTTTTGGGCTGATTATAATGCGTTACTGAATTTGAGCTTTAACTCAGGCACCTGCTTTATTTATATCTGTAAGTGCTTCCTGTTGAGGTTTATTTTTTTGTGACAGGAGCATCGTGCCAGAATAAATCCTTTCTGCATATTTATCCACGAAGATGCCACTGTGTTGTGCCATACCTCTACTCAACTGGAGTACTTTCTACTGGCTAATCAGTAAGTGCTACCTCGTTGGGTAATTGTATAGTGCTTTTCCTACACTACAGCTGCGTAAAGGGCCAGAAGAGTTGCCTCCAGTGACCACGTGTGTCTGTACCTTTGCCACTGCGCCGATAGGCGCCGAGGTCCCTTGAGTGAGCTGTCCATCACAGTAGGGGAAAGGGCGGGAAGATGTTGCATACCCTAGTGTGTGTGGAGCGGGGCCAAACGGGCGGGGCTTCTATGCGAGTTCACATGCCTCTTGTTTATAAAGGGTCAGAGACCGATCAGAGCAGCAGATGAGGAGAACGCAGCCTCCTGGTCACAGGAAGAACACGGGGATTGCACTCGAGAAACTCGTGGATGCAAAGACCTCCATCAAGGATTACAGCTAATGGTAGACGGTAGATCTGGGGAGAAAGCACACCTGCATAGCCTCGACCGTGCTCACTAGTTTTTTGGGCTGATTATAATGCATTACTGAATTTGAGCTTCAACTCGAGCACCTGCTTTATTTATATCTGTAAGTGCTTCCTGTTGAGGTTTAATTTTTGTGACAGGAGCATCGTGCCAGAATAAATCCTGCCTGCATATTTATCCATGAAGATGCCACCGTGTTGTGCCATACCTCTACTAAACTGGAGTACTTTCTACTGGCTAATCAGTAAGTGCTACCTTGTTGGGTAAATGACGTATAGTGCAAAAAAAAGAAAATCCACCCGCGAGCGGATTTTTCGGCAATTTCGCGAGATTCGCGAAATTGCAGAAAATCCGCAAATTCCACGAGCGGAACGGATTTTCGGCCCATACTTAGAGTGCATCGGTTTTAGTGCAATACGTAACCCGCAATGTCCAGGTGGGGCCATCTGGTGCTGCGGCTCAACCAGCTCGACAGGCCGTGATGAAAATTAATCCCGTCATGGTTAATTCGGTTATGGGCAAGTGGCCCCAAGATAAGGATGATATGCCTTTTTGGCTTGCTGAGAAATTTGACCACCTGGAAGCAGTATTTCCTAATACGATTCCTGTTGAGAAACACAGGATTCTAACAATCAGTTTGCAGAAAGACTTAATACCGGAGGTACCTGATTGTGAGACCTGGGGTACGATTTTTGCGACAGTCTATACTAAGTGCTTCTGCACTCCGTCTATGGCTGTCCTGCCCTCCGTCATTAAGCATGTACAGGATGAACATGGTGCAGAGGCGGCTGTTGAATTGGGAATTAGACTCGTGGGAGTGTTTGAGGTAGTTTCCGATCTCGTCCTTGCTAATGTCAAGGGAGATGCAGTAAACTTCCAGGTGTCTAATGCTCTACGCGATGTTCCCGATGCCGATAAACCCAGGCAGTTACCTAAAATCATTGCGGAGGCCTATAAGACCATTGGCCACAATAGTTTGGGTGTTAAGCCTTTTGCTAAGACTGCTGCACAGAAGCAAACTAAAGTGGCGGTTTCTGATAAAGATGAACGCCCCAATTTTCCAAAGCAGAATTGGACTAAGAATAAGTAACGGGGGGAAAAGCAACAGAAACAGGGGTCACGTCGTTCTTTGCCAATACCTGTGTCTACTGAGCGCACATATGATTTGCGCGAGCGCGCTAATATGAAGTCAACTGAACGTTTTCAGGGTCCTGATCAGCGTTCTCCTCGCTCTTTGCAGGATACATCGGTCTCACCAACTGGTGGAGGAGACAGCGGCAAAGGTCGGGATGCCCAACAAAGCTGTGAGCAGCCCCACAAGACTGAAGGTAAAGGCAAGCAAGACAACATTCAGCGTCATCGACCCCAGTTTCAGAAGAATAAAGTTGCCGCTTTAACAGCGAGGTATGCCACGGATAGTGAGAACACAGCTTCGGAACCTGACGTGGGCGCTGACGCTGTTAGACAGCACAGCGGAAATTACAGTAGTGCGGGAAGCATTGCGTCCATTTCTGAAGGTGACAGCAACTGATGCGTTCATTGCTATTAAGACAGCTGACACTAGAGTGGCTCCCCCTGAAAGACTCTATGAAATAGTTCTTTTAATTGAAGGTGACATACAACGTACTATAAAAGGGATATTTTGGGAAAATCTAACAACTACCTATGAAATTTTGTTAGCAGAAGTAGATTGGCCCCAGCCTTTCGTTCTGGCCGCTCCGGGAGGGGAGGAGGTAATTTCCCCTGCTTTCGCACACACAGTGCCGAAGGAGCAGGCCTTGCATTTTGCAGAAGAGTGGGCTAAGGTACTTGCACCGGCAGTGTACCGTACTCAATGTGGATGGGACAAATGTTCACCCAGACATGAGATTCCATTGCGGTCTATGCCACAGCCTCAACCCCATTATCCCATGCGACGTGAAGCGAAAGATCCCGTGACAGAAATCCTTCAACAATTGGAATATCAAGGTGTGATTGAAACGTGTGTGTCTCCAATGAATAATCCTCTTTTTACTGTGACCAAGCCCGATGGCTCGTACTGTTTGGTATTGGATTACCGGCACTTCAACTCCCATTGTTGGACCTGTGCGGTACAAAATACTCAGTTTTGCCCTTGTGGATAGTCTTGTGCGTAAAAGGTTTAAGACCACACTTGACATATCCAATGGCTTTTTAAGCCATAATCTGTCCTCTATTAGTAGTCAGTGGACAGCTTTCACCTGTGGCGGCAAACAAAAACAGTTCCGATTAGCGATGGGCTATAAGGACAGTCCAGGCGTCTTTGCTGCCCGCATTGTCTCTATTTTAGAGAGACTCGACCCTGATGCGTGCTCGTATGTGGATGACATTTATCTCACAGACGACGAATTATGGACGCATCTTTGTCGAGTTGACCGCATCATTTGCATGTTTGCGGACTTCGGTTACGAATTTAACTTTGTAAAATCACACATTGCAGAGTACACAGTGTTATTCCTGGGCTATGAGCTCAACATTGAAGGTCGAGGTTTGACACCTCACTTCCTAGAGAAATGTGCACAATTGCTCACTCCTACAACTCTGGAAAAACTCAAATCTTTACTGGGTTTTTAGGTCTCGCCTGTCGATGCGCATGCGCATCGAGCTTGCGAGCCTATTGCGGCTTAAACAACGTTTAACTAAGAAGCAAGGAATCGTGGCGATTCCTTGCAGTGCCCGTGACTTTTAAGCTCAATGCGCATGTGCATTGAGCTTAAAAGCGCGTGCACATCAGTTCCCTCAGCCGCACTCCAGGCCCCTGCTGTTTTCACACCCCCTCCCCGCTCCGCCCCCTCCCCTGCCCGCCGTGTCGCATTTCTCCTCCCCCCTCCCCTTCTCTGCCTTCCCTCCGTCTTGTCTCTTCACTTCGCCGTGCCTCCCCTACTCTCCTCCCCCTCCTCCTCCTACTCTCCTCCCCCCTCCTCCACCTACTCTCCTCCCCACTCTCTCTCTCCCAGCACAACCTTGTTTGCGCTTCTTCCCCGTCATTTGGCCTCATGTGTAGTCAGACTTCTCTTCCCTTTTACAGAGAAGCACGTTGTTTAAATGTGAGGAAGAAATGGAAAGGGCAATTGCATTTCCCCATTCATATTTTGATCCTCCAAAATACAAACAAATTAACTATAGATGAGAGCCTGCAGCGTTTCCCTTTTCAAGCACGTTTTGAGGCTTCGGGGTTGTCGTGCGCTCACAGCACGCACCCCCTCCCCGCCCTCCATTGCACGGGCAGTGCGTGCTGTATAAACACAGTCAGCAACAGTGGTAACATCTCTTGTTTATTTTCTCTTCCTTGTTTGTTATATCTTCCTCCGCATTGCTGGCTCGCCCCTCCCCCTCCACAGCGGCCCTTATTGTCACTTCGGCTTACACTCACCCCTCCTTTCTCCCCTTTAGGCTGCTTTCGGATGCTTTGTTCGCAGCTTGTCATTTACTTTTGCATTGTGGGCGTATTATGATTATATTTCTTAGGGAAGGGTAGTGCTAGTCCAAGGTACATTGCGCGCTCCCACCTTTCTCTGGCCTCGTCTTAATTTGTCTCTGTAAATAATTAAAATTTAGCATCTGAGGTATTGCGGGTTACCTGTAAATGTGAAGCGATCTAATTTTAGTTTCTGATTTGACGTTTCTGAATTTAAAAGTTTGTTTTCATTTATCTGAACAAACCTTTTACTGGCACAGTTGTAACTGTTCTCACTGTGGATACAATCATGTTTGCAAGCGCTGCTTCTAGTTCGAACCTTTGTAGACAGGGCCTATACTGAGCGTGTTCTTGTGCTAGGGCTTAATTTCAGCCGAGGTTTACCGGTGCGCACATTGGCGTTTAATTCCTGGCGCTTACTCTGGGCATGTTGTAATACATATTACTTAAGGAATATGCTGTTTCCGTTTTTTAACACCCAAAAGTGTAAGTTATCTGTGTTCTGCTTATTATGTTATTCATCCTAGGTGTCTGGGCCACGGCAACATTTGTTCTCTTGTGCTGCCCACACAGGAAGCACACCAGCCCCCTCACTGTAATAGGAGGCAGACCCAGCACCTCTCCCATACTTCTAACAAACAGCTCTACAGTAAACAGTCTGTGTACTGCTTCTTATCACTGCAATCTATCTCCGTTCACTGGCTCCTCACCCGCCCCCTTCACTCCTCTCTAAACATTCCTTCCCATGGCGTTTGGATCTCGGGAGAGAGCAGTGGCACACAGCTGCATTCCTCCCCTGTTGTTGAAGATTTTACCACTAATTAACACAGTGCAGTCGAGGTCGCTTTCACTTTTGTGTCCGCGCTTCTTTTACTGGTGAATTTCATGCCTATCTGTGCTCCTCACATTCACGCATAATAAAGTGTAATTCATAAAGCACATTCGGTACCCCTCACTGTGCAGGTCGCAATAACTGACTTACTTTAATAATTGGGTGGCAATAGAAATATCCAACACTCCAACATGTATCACAGTGAGCTGAGCACGTTGTTATAACTACTTCCCTTTTGACAAACTGCGATACACACTGTGACAAAGGCACACTTCCACGTCTCTCTGGCCTTCTTTTTTTTTGCCTCTGTAAATAATTAACATTGGCACCTGGTGGATTGCGGGTTACCTGTAAATGTGAAGGATGTAAATTCATTTTCTGTTTTCACGTTTCTGAATTTAAAAGTTGTTTTCATTTATCTAAACAAACCTTTAACGGGCACAGGTGGAACTGTTCAAACTAATAGATACAATAATGTTTGTAAGCGCTGCTTCTACTTAGAACCTTTGTAGGCAGCGCCCAGAATGAGCGCGTTCTTGGGCTGGGGGCTTAATTTCAGCAGGAGTCTACTGGTGTGACCGTTGGCACTTAATCATTAACACTTGCATTTTGTGTGTATTATGAAACATATTTCTTATTTAATCTTCTGGATACTGTTGGACTGCTGTAGTAGAGGTAAGATGTGTAGCTACCTCAGCAGTTCATAGTCTTCTAGCTGCCATTGGTAGGGCCCATAACTATACCTTTTTATATTGTAGTATGCTACATTTAGTTTGTCTTGATGAAGACACATAAAAAGGTGTTGCAAGGGGTCAAAACGCTTATGCTTCCACTGATACCGTTTGCAAATAATTCTATGCATTGCAGCCTTCACATTGGGTGAAGTCTGTGCCCTTGCAAATAATTTATTGTAGAAGCCAAAAAAGAGACATTGTTTCTCTTTTTAATTAACTTTCTCCATGCACCTAATACTTGTTCACTTGCACTGTGCTGCGACTTGGAGCACATTTTGATGAACTATAGTTTTTGTGTAGTTGTGACAAATCTATATATAGCTTATTTTGAATTTTATACAAGTGTTTACTCTATATCAATTTTTTCTCAGCACTTCGTCGGAGACCATTTGCTTTCTTGCTCCCTCGTTTGTATACCGCTTCCCACTCACAACCACCAGTATTTTATTTCATTTTTATTAACATGCTTTCCTCACTCACCCTCACTCACCCTCACCCTCACTCACCCTCACTCACCCTCACCCTCACTCACCCTCACTCACCCTCACCCTCACTCACCCTCACCCACACTCACCCTCACCCTCACTCACCCTCAACGCCTCACCCTCACTCACCCTCAACCCCTCAACCCCTCACCCTCACTCACCCTCAACCCCTCACCCTCACCCACCCTCAACCCTTCACCCTCAACCCACCACTCACCCTCACTCTCACTCACCCTCAACCCCTCAGCCTCACCCTCACCCTCACTCACCCTCAACCCCTCACCCTCAACCCCTCACCCTCACTCACCCTCAACCCCTCACCCTCACTCACCCTCAACCCCTCACACTCACTCACCCTCACCCTCACTCACCCTCAACCCCTCACCCTCACCCTCACTCACCCTCACCCTCACTCACCCTCAACCCCTCACCCTCACCCACCCTCACTCACCCTCACTCACCCTCACTCACCCTCAACCCCTCACCCTCACTCACCCTCACCCTCACTCACCCTCACCCTCACTCACCCTCAACCCCTCACCCTCACCCACCCTCACCCACCCTCACCCACCCTCACCCTCAACCCCTCACCCTCACTCACCCTCAACCCCTCACCCTCACTCACCCTCAACCCCTCACCCTCACTCACCCTCAACCCCTCACCCTCACTCACCCTCAACACCTCACCCTCACTCACCCTCAACCCCTCACCCTCACTCACCCTCACCCTCACTCACCCTCAACCCCTCACCCTCAACCCCTCACCCTCAACCCCTCACCCTCACTCACCCTCACAACACATATTGTGTTACAATAGGTGTCACATTTGCGAAAGATAAAACTATCTAGAGATGTAGCATAACGACCAGAGCTGCCATATAAGTCACGTAAATACAAAACATGTTGCATTCCAAATGCTATAGGTGTCACATTCGCAAAAGTTATAACTATTGGCATTGTAAATGACAAAGCCATCAATTTAGCAATTTTAACAACGAAAAAATAAATAAATTATGTCATTTACAAGACCAATAACTACAACTTTTCTAATGCGAAACCTATTGCATTCCAACCCCACTCACCCACGCAACGCCACTCACACACGCAACGCCACTCACACACGCAACGCCACTCACACACGCCACTCTCACACGCCACTCATCCACGCAACGCCACTCATCCACGCAACGCCACTCATCCACGCAACGCCACTCATCCACGCAACGCCACTCATCCATTTGCAAAACGAAAAAAGTTAAACTCTTCTATTGCGAGACCTATTGCATTTTCAATGCTTGTTTAAATTTGGGGCGTACTTACATTCCCGATTATGCCCAGCGTGTCAAGACGCTTTATGCATTGGTACAAACTACTTACTCCAAATCTTGCTTGCTGCCTGAACATTCTGCAATTTTGCAATCCTTACAGTGTGATCTTCTTGAATCTAAATTCTTACTGACTCGTGACAACCGCACCAACCTGGTAATAAGAATTGTGCCTGGGGGGCGGTGGTTTTCACGTACCTGACATTTAATGAGAGTGACACAGTCCCTATAGCTTACAAGTCACACTTGTACACTTCGGCTGAAATGCGATTTTCCTCTGTGGAAAACGTTTTGACTGCAGTGCAGATGGCAATTCTGAAGGAACGAGCCCTGTCGCAGCGGAAACGCATGTTGGTTGTTACACCGTATCCTGCCATTGAGGCAGTGACGAAAGCCAGTGTACCAAATTCAAAAGCTTTACATCCTCTGTGGATACAATGGGCAACATCTTTGACATCTCCGGATGTCACTTTCATTTTTGATTCCTCTTTGCAAACTCAGTAGTACTTGCAGTATGAATTTGTTCATCTGGCGATTCTGACCTGCCCCCGCTTGAGGATTTCCATTGTATCATTTACACGGATGGTTCGGCGCAACCTGCGACGGGTCAAAGCATGCGTATTCAGCGGCCTGCGCGATAGTGGTTGGTACTATAATGTGGTTGGAGCTGGAACGCCAGTGGCGTGCTGCATACTGCCCGGCAGCTAAAGCAGTGCTTCGTGCGCCTCAGAGAGTTTATTATGCTGCTGTCAAGAAAGCTAAAAGTGACTTCTATGCAGAGTGAATTTTGAGAGCCAATAATAACAGCAAGGAGATTTTTTCGATCGTCAGAAGTTTTATGTCCCCGAGTGCGGAACAAAAGCCTCTCCCAGTTTCTCCTCAATGCTGCGAGGAGCTCTCCTCCTTTATTAGCAAAATTCAATCTATCCAAGATAGTTTAGGTTCGGCCTTAAGGGAGCAGTTGTCCTCTTCTCCTACAGCTCCCTTGTCCGGTAACTCTACCCGCCCCTCATTTTCTCAGTTTGTGCCAGCAGAGGACTCCGACATTCTTGCTATCCTTAAATCTCTAAAGTCGGGTTCTCCTACGGACCCGTGTCCAGCTAGAGCTTTAACGGGGGTAGCAGAGAGTGTCTATTCGGAAGTCACTACTATTATCAACCGCTCACTTCATTCTGCTATGGTACCTGCTCAATGGAAACAGGCCAAACTTTTCCCGCTTCTTACAAAATCCACTGCTGACCCCTCGTTGCCCTCCAATTATAGCCCATCTCTTTGCTGCCTGCACTGGCTAAAGTGTGTGAAAAGGTGGTCTTCCGTCAACTTGAGACCGTTGTGGAAACATCTGGGCGCTCCACCCAGCCCAGTCTGATTTTAGAACATCTTTTAGCACGGAGACTGCGCTGGTTGAGATAGCTGAGGTGATTAGGGAGTGCCTGGACGGGGGCGGCAGAGCGGCTCTGATTTTATTGGACCTCTCTGCCTCCTTCGACACGGTACCTCACCGGCTCCTTCTCGATCGTCTCTCCTCCATTGGCATCTCCGGTGCGGTGTGGGCTTGGTTAAAATCCTTTTTAGATGAGCGCACCCAACAGGTCTGGATGCCCCCCTTTTCATCCTCAACAGGAGTCCCGCAGGGCTCTACTCTGCGCCCGCTACTTTTTAATATCTACTTTACTCCCCTGATTGCACTGGCTGAGGGGCTGGGTGCTAAAATCATGGCATATGCCGATGACACACAGCTTCTATTTACTTGGAAAGGATCTGAATTGTGTACCGGGGGTGCTCAGAGGTGCTTATCAGCCGTGTTTACTTGGCTGGCCCAGGCTCATCTCAAGTGCAACAAAGAAAAATCGGAGATATTGTTGTATGGCAAATATCCTCCGCTTTTTAGAGAAGCCTTGTGGCCGCCAGACTACCCAGGCCCACGATCGGAGGGCAGCCCGGCCAAGAACTTAAGGGGAGGTTCGGGGAAGATCTTCGGTTCTCCGAACATATCAAAAAACTTACCGGTACCTGTTTTGGTACACTCAAGACTTTTAGAAAGTTTTTTCCTTTGCTATCTCAATCAGCAAAGGAAATGGTGGCCCGGGCACTTATCCTTTCTAGGCTTGATTATGCTAATGCCTTATTCATTGGCATCCCTATCTACCTGACGAATAAACTCCAATTGATTCAAAATGCGGCGGCCAGACTCTTATTTAACATCTCTAAACGATCCAGTGTGAGGCTACTTTTACGTGACCTACACTGGTTATCTGTGGCTCCGTGGGTTCAATTTAAGATCTTGTCCTTGGCCCAAAAAGCCCTGCATGATTCTGGACCATCGTATATCAAGAAGCGCGTGGCCTTTTACAATCCTGGCCGTTCGCTTCGCTCTGCCTCTCTTTGCCTGCTGTTCATTCCCCGGTTTCGTCGCTCTGGGATGGGTGGCCAGTTGTGGTCAGTAAAAGTGGCCACTCTGTGGAACAACCTTCCCGACCTTTTGCGACATACTCAGGATCTCCGCGTCTTCAAGAAACTACTTAAAACTCATCTTTTCAACCCCTCCATCTAATTACTTGGGCTCCCTTGGTCTCAGTCTGTTCGCGCCAGGATACTCCTGAGTAATTGTGCACGCTACAATTCATATATAACATAACATAACATAGAGGGGCGTGGCCAACTGTGTCAAGATGGCGGTCGCACTTTGAGAGTGCTGCGGAACCCCCTCCGTCATCCACCTGCCATCCGCCCTATGCAGCCTACCTATCTGCCATCCATCGCCTGTGTGGGGACCCTGGTGTTGCCTGCTATCCCCCCGATGCTGTCTGGGGCCACCTCGAATCTGCTGTGTGACAGCTTTGCTTCTGTCCGCGCGTGGCCCGATCTTCTCAACATGGCGGCCCCCATGCAGCGCTGGCTGAACCTGTGCACCTGGTCCCCCTGAGGCCCGCAAAGCTTTTCTCCTGGTGGCGGAGGGCCGAGACCATGGGTCCGAGGGGCCGCTGACCCTTCTCCAGGCACTGTGTGGTGTGGAACTGCAAGGTGCGGGTGGCCGCGGACGTCATCTGCGGCCCTCGCTGGACGGTGGCGGCGATCTGGGACTGGAGGACAGTGGCGGTTGTGATCGCCGGAGAGAGGCGCTGAGACCCCTTGGTGCTGAGGCCGGTGCTGCCAAGCGGATCACCGCGGGTGCTCTCGCTGAGGTGAGGGCCCCCGGGGGTTGAGGCGCCGAGGCCCCCGCTTGCCTCCTGGGCCTTCGCGGGCGCCCGGCGGTTTTCCCGCGCTTTGTCTGGCTGGGCCCCGGGGCCCCCCCGCGGAGGACTGCGGCTTGCTGGGGGTCCACGGAGGGCGACCCTGAGACCCTTTGCTCCACCTACGAGAAGATACCTCTGCCCCCCTGGCTGCCTGTGGGGGGCTTGTGACATTCGGGGAGGCGGCGACTGGCCCCCTGCACCGCCTGAGGGACAGCGACGCTGCGGCTGTGGCTTGGACGTGAGGATCTCCCTCCGGAGAATACGCCTGCTGACTGAGGGTGTCGGGCTCATTGAGGCAGCCGCGTGGGGTGATGCTGGACCTGGTGCTCCCTTCTGGGCTCTACACCCTCTGCTGACTGCCCCGTTACGCCCCCCTGGCCCGGCCCTCGGCCGGGCCCCATGACCGGCCCTTCGAGGAGCGGTGGACAGCCCTGGGACCGTGCACCGGGGGCCCTATGATCTGTCCTCCTTTTGTGGGGTGTGCCCGCGCACACCCTATAACCCGGCAAGGCCACGTGGGGCTGGAGTGTGGGGGAGCTTCCGGGGGGACTCCCCGGGGCCCCGTCTGGCCTGGAGTTTGTACCCGCCATTGTCCCTGGGACGTCCGGGTCCCGCGGCGTCCCGGTCTGGGGCCAGTCTGCGGACGACACCACACCTGGAGTGGACTGTCGGGGTGCTGCTTGACCCCGGGTGGACTGTCTGGCACCTCAAGTGGAAGACTCTGTTTTGTAATAGCTGGGGTGAGGCCTGACCACTGTATCGGGTGGCTACGACACAGCCTCGCCTCCCGCCCGCTCCCTCCCGGCGTCTGGTGGCTGGTCGCCAAGAACTATGGGCAAACCCCGCGCCCCCCCGGCCTCCGGCTCCACGACCCAAACAAAGATGGACCAGTTTGCAACGCCGGATCGGAGGCCCGGTTGGGAGGCGGAGGCCGACTCGAACCCGGCCGGAGAAGACCTCTCGACCATCTTACAGGCGATCAACACGTCCCAGGTGTCCGTAGAGAATAAGATAGGGGAGGTCCGGATTGACATGGCCATAATTCGGCAGGATCTTCGCAAGGCCACATAGCGCATCATGGAGGCTGAATCCCGCCTCTCTACTGTGCAGAATGACGTCAACTCCCTCAAGTCGCAAATGGCCCGTCTTCGATCGTAGACCTCGGAGCTCCACCGCCGAGCTGAAGATGCTGAAAACAGGGCATGCCGCAACAACCTGCGCCTCCTGGGCTTTCCGGAAGGGGTGGAGAAGACCAACACCGCCACCTTTGTGGAAACCTGGATCCGTTCCTGGATGCCCGAAGGCAAACTTTCCCCTTGGTTTGCGGTGGAGCGGGCCCACCGCTCCCTCGCCCCTAAGCCACCGCCTGGCGCCCCCGTCCCATCATCCTCCATGTCCTTAATTTCCGCGACAGGGACGCCGTGTTGGGGGCGGCCAGAGAACTGGGACCGCTGCACTACCAAGCCTCCAAGATAATGGTCTTTCCGGACTACTCGAGGGAGGTCCAGTCACAGCGCAAATCGTACGTTGAGGTCAAGCAAAAACTTAGAGCACTCGGTCTGCGCTATGGTCTCCTCTTCCCGGCCGACTGAAGGTAATTTTCCAGAATCAGATCTTCTTGTTCAATTCCCCTCAAGCTGCTTGGACTTGGCTCACGGAGGAACGGCCCCTCCTGCCGATGGCTACTCCCCCGCCGCCCCAGCGGGATCCGGAGCGACTGACCCAGACCGTGTCGCGGCCCAGGAGACGCAGGACGGGATCCCGGAGGAGGGCCGGCCGTCGGGGTGGTGGTTCCCAATCACCGATGGCACGGCTCCGACACTCCCCGTCCCGGCCTCAGGAGCGGGGACCCGCTCCCCAGCCATTGGCCTCCTCCCTGTTCGACATGGGCAGTGTCCCTGGCCCTAGTAAGACTCTGAGACGAGCCGTGTCGGACTCGGATCTCTCCGGAAGCCCTGTGATATGCGGCTCGGATGTAGACACCGGACCCTGATCGGCGCTACCACCGGGGCCCGCAGCTCCAATCTGGAACTATCCGCGGATGCTTATACCCCAAACGGCTCACACGGACTCACGCAATGCTTGCCGAACTAGTTGGTTGGGCTATTTATAGCCCTGCACTTCTGTCTTTAGACACCTTGGTCCACAGATACTGGTTATCTTTCTTCCTCTAATTTGCTGTTAACACTCTATCCGTACACATGGAGGGGGTCCGACTCAGCCACGTACCGATCTCGTGGTTGCTAACCGTTTTAGTTTAGCTATTCGCCTCCTTGCGAGGCATTAGTGACTTGTTCTAGGGGGACAGATGCTTCCTGTTCTGAAGTATAGGGTGGGGGGAGTTGGGGGACGAGGGTGGGGGAAGAGACCGTTGTCTCTCGAGATTTGGTTGTTGTTGGCCGCCTGCGGGCTGCCTTGCTCTGTTCATATGAGTAGTCGCGAGTCCTACTATCCTCTGCAACTGCCACATATGCCCCTGTCTGCCTTAACTGGGCCCCCGAGCCCCAGATACTGCTGGATCCTTCCCCCTGGTGGGGGAGACCCCCGAGCCTAACTTGCTGCATACCAGACCCCGCTCCTACATATGACCCGCACTTATTACACACCTCTCCACATCCTCTCCTGGAATGTGAACGGCCTCCTTGATCGCATCAAACGAACTGCGGTGCTGCGTGCAGGCCGCCGGCATATGCCTGATGCCTTCTCCTCCAGGAGACGCACCTTCTGGGTTCCCAATGCCACTTCTTGGCACGATACGGTTTTGACCAGGTCTGGCACTCCGGCTTTACCAGGGGCTCCCGGGGGGTAGCCATTCTTCTGAGGCGAGGGCTTCCCTTCACCATCACCCACGCCATCACTAACACACAGGGTACGTATGTGGCCGTGTCGGGCTTGGTTGGGGGCAACCCCTTGAACCTCCTCTGCGCCTATGTACCCCCTGCACTCCTGTCCTCCACTCTTCGGCACCTCACACGGGTAGTTTCCTCCCTTCCCCAAGGCCTCACAGTTGTCGGGGGAGACTTTAACCCTCCAGGGACGTGTCGGGCCCTTCCTCGGCGCAGCGGCTCGCCTCTGCGAAGAGCCTATTGGGCTGGGCTTCGGCACTGGGTCTCTGCGATGTATGGAGAGTGTGGAACCCCCAAAAGGAACAATATACCCATACGTCCGCCGCCCACCACACCCACTCGCGTATAGACTTAATTCTGATGTCCGCCACAGACTGTCAACTGGTGTCAGGGGCGGAGATTCTCTCTCGGGGAATCTCCGACCACTCCCCCGTTGCCATCCACATTGGGTCCCCATCCACTGGCCTCAGGACTACCTGGCGCCTCAATGCGTGGTATTTACAGTACCCCGAACTGGTAGAATCCCTCGGTCACGAGCTCCGACATTACTTCTCCGCCAATGTGGGGTCGGTCCCTTTGCAGGGAATGCTTTGGGAAGCAGGCATAGCAGTGCTTCGCGGAGTCGCCAGGGGGCTTGTACATGCAAAGCGTGCGGCCCAGTCTGCCCAGCTGGCACAGCTGGAATCCAGAGCCGTTCGCTTAGAACGGGCGCAGCTGGCTGACGATGCTGCTGATTCCTCCAGACAGCTGGCTCTGGTCCAGGGCGAGATTCGGCGGCTTTCCCTGGAGTCGGCCAAAATGCTCTGGCGAACCTCAGTGGCCCGTATCTACGAATAGGGTGACAAGAATGGGAAACTGCTCCACAATCTGGTCTCCTACCCTAGAGCCCACCGCATTATCCCTGAAATCCGCACGGTCCACGGGAACGCCTGGTGACATCTCAGGCCATCGCGCAAACCTTTGCACAATATTACGAAGGCCTTTATACCGCACGCCCCCGTCACTTCCTTCATGGACTTGATGGCGGAATCTGGATTATGCCTTCCGGGTCTCCCCAGAGAGACGGCGGATGCCCTCAACGGCCCGCTCACTCCGGAGGAAATCCATGGAGCCATCACCCTGCTACACTCCGGCAAAACGCCAGGACCGGATGGATTCCCCCAGGAATACTACTCTGTGTTCCGTGAGGATCTGGTTCCCATCTGACGGAGCTCTTCCGCCATGTGGTGGACGACGGGTTCCCGTCTGAATCAGACGTGGCGACCATCGTGGTCATCCCAAAGACACAACCACCCTCCCTGGACTGCTCCGACTATAGGCCCATCTCCCTGATAAACACTGAAATTAAGATCTTCGCCACAGCCATTGCCGAAAGGGTCCGGCCCCTCCTGCAGGACCTGGTCCACCCTGATCAATGGGGGTTTATGCCGGCCAGGGGTACCCGACACTGTATCCGCCGTCTCCACCTCGCCCTGGCCCATCGCCATCGACTCTCCCCCTACCTGGCCCTTCTCCTTGTCGACTTTGAGAAGGCCTTTGACACGGTGGACTGGGGATACCAGGGAGACGTTCTGGAGAGGATGGGTTTTGGCCTCCCCTTTCGC
The DNA here is from genome assembly GCF_964261635.1 of Lissotriton helveticus. Classification (NCBI taxonomy): domain Eukaryota; kingdom Metazoa; phylum Chordata; class Amphibia; order Caudata; family Salamandridae; genus Lissotriton; species Lissotriton helveticus. Next base: position 1,403,843,806 of record NC_136057.1, on the reverse strand, counting down.
TCCTGGTCCAGGTCCTATACAACAGCCCTAGAGCCCGTATGCTTGTCAACGGCAGATTCTCCGAACCGTTCCTGATCCGGAGAGGTACCCGCCAGGGCTGCCCCCTCTCCCCATTCCTATTCGCGCTGGCGATGGAGCCCCTGGCGGCGTTAATACAAGACCCCCTAATCCGAGGCTGGCAGTGGGATCAGAGCCAAGTGGACAAAATTGCTCTATATGCGGATGACGTTTTGCTCTATTTGGCCGACCCGGAGCGCTCAGGCCCTAGGTCTCTGAGAGCCCTTTCTGCCTTTGAGCAAATCTCGGGTCTCCGCCTTAATCCGGCAAAATCCACACTGGTCACCCCCACCCCTCACGGGCTGCTTTGACTGGCAGGCGGTGATCCCCCTCCGGAGGCAGTCATTCAAGTAACTGGGTGTATGGGTGACCCTCCTGCCTGAACTAGAGTGGGCATTCAACTTCGCCCCCCCTAGTCACCCGGATGAAAACCGATCTTTGGAATTGGCAGTCCCTCCCCCATAATCCGCTGGGACGAAGCGCCCTTTTTAAAATCATGGTCCTTCCCCGCTTCCTTTATATTTTACAGAACACCTCGATCCCTCTCACAAGTGGTTGGTTCCGGGAACTAGATAGTATGCTCATCCGGTTTCTGTGGGGGAGAGGGCGTTCACGGCTGTCCTTGTCCCACTGCCCCCCTTTGACGATGGTATGGGAGTCATCAACCTCTATGCCTATTACCTGGCCACCAAACTCATTGTGATCCACGATTGGTTCGCGGGCGGCTGGTCCGACCCCGCCTACCGGGTAGAGCTCACTGTCCTCGATTTTGCACAAATGCAGGGCTTCCTGTACGGCTCCCCGGTGCCACAATCCATGGCCTCAATCACCAGATCGGTCCTTATGGCTTGGCGCGCTGCCCTTCGTATGGTGCGCTGGGATCGGAAGCTGACTAGGAAAACGCCCCTCTGGTGTGGCACCTGCTTAGGGGAGACCGCTTCCCTGGAGGGGTTTCGCCGCTGGGACCTGGTGGGGATATCCCTATTAGGAGACATGTGGGTAGGGGACCACATACGTTCCTTCTCTGACCTACAGCACAGACACGCACTCCTACACTCCCAGTTTTACAGATGCTTACAACTCCGCCACGCCTTCCACATTCACCTCCCTGTACCTACTTCTCTTCCGGAGTTTAGTCCTCTGGAGGCCCAAGTCATGATGGGGAATCTGGGGCAGGGGGGGGTGTCCCGAATATATCGGGCCTTGATTAATAATTCCCCCACATCCTTAGATCGCCTTAGAGAGCAATGGGAGGGCTGGGTGGGCCCTTTAGATGAAGCAGATTGGCATGATGCCCTTATGGCACGCAAAACCCTGACCACATCTTCAAAATTACGCCTGGTCCAGCTTTACTTCCTCCACGGGGCCTATTTGACGCCGGCCCGTCTCTTTCCAGCCGGTGCAAGAACCTCCCCGGCCTGTGCCCGATGTGCTGGCACTCCGACCGACTTTTACCATATGGTGTTGCTGTGCCCGGCCTTGGAACCAGTCTGGAGAGGGATTGAAAGGGAGCTTACGGATGCTCTGGGTTGGGTGGTTTCCCATGACCCAAGACATCTGTTTCTGGGAGTGTTTGATGGACTGGACGACTCTCAAGCGGATAAGGGCTTCTTGGGATCGGCACTGGCGGTGGCGAAACGAGACATTGCAGCTAAATGGTCTCAGGCGGAAGCACCAGCTCTGCGGAGGTGGAGTAGGGGGGTGGATTGGTGTGGGATACAGGAGGAGGCCGTCTTTGAGGCCCGGGGCTGCCCGGAGCTGTTTCGTAAAGTATGGGGCAAATGGTTTGGCTTGTTACCATCTTGATGGGCCCTACCTCGATACATCATTTTGCCTGGAGGGTACCAGCAATTTATTCTGCAAAGGCTGATATGCTCGGTGATGTCATGGGGGAGGGACAGGGGTGTTTTAATGGATTATGTGACTTGCTACAAATGAACTTCTTTATGTTGAAAACATCAATAAAAATGTGATTATAAAAAAAACATGGTTGGTTATTGCATTTATTGCTGAATAGCCACGCCAGATGAGCTCTTGCCTTCTGCGCCCCTCATTTCTTCAGACGCTGCCCAACTACGTGAGCAGTCCCAGGACAAGTCGCTACCAGCAACCGGCGCACAGTTCCCCCGAATGCCACGAGCCACGCATCCTTGCTTGGCTTCCTCACTGTACTTATCGACAACCCCGTCCTGATGACGATCCCGACCAAAGGGGATCGAAACGCCGTCGACTACACAGCCTGAATTAAATGACGCATATGACACTTTAAGCTCTTACAAGAAAATAACCTTTTTCCAAGTGATTGTAACTTGTTTTGTAATTGAAGCTGTAATTGATGTATATAATATATTCTATGCGCCACCAATGCTGTTTTTAAAGCACTTGCACTTTCACTTCACTTTAACTGTATATAGCACCTTGCACCAAGTGCCACTGGGTTGTCACAAGATCTAATCTTTACAGTGCTGTCTCAAACTGTAAATGTACATTGAATGCCCCTTGTCCTTGGTGAATAATACCACCTCTCTTCAAAATCCATTTGACTCCTTGTTTCTGTTCTTAGTAATGCCTAAAGGCATGCACAATTGAAACTGTCTCTTAATAATACCTGTTGGGAATTGTTTTTTGCTTATATAAAAAAAGCATTACATAACTATGGTGAATGGAGAGTTCAAGTCCGATGCCGTGCATACACAGACATTAGGGGACTGTACTGCCCAATTGGCAGAGCTCCGTGCTCTGGTGCTTGCACTGGAGTACGCTGACCCTGGTGTGACTACTCTTATTGTAAGTGACTGTTACTGCTTTGTACAGTCATACAACAACAGTTTATTCTGTTGGACTCAAAATTACTATAGTGATTCCAAAGGTAGCACAATTAAACACTGTGGGTTTGAGTGGCCGCGCTTAAAGAACGTCTCCCACTCGTGTTTGTAATTCATACTCTTGATCACCAACGCGTGGGGGTACACGCTGTTGGTAACGGTCTTGCTGATGAAGCAGTCAAGACAGCAGTTGCGATATATGTATTAGCAGCAGTTACACGTTCCAAAAGTAAGATTGATGATGACATCTTGGCAGCCATTGCTGCAACAGAGAAGGGAGGTAATTACCCTAGAGGTTTCCCTTCAAATAATCCTATCATTTAAGTCCTGATAATGTTCCCCATGTGAGAGTTAACGACGTTGGTGACAGGTTGATTCCCAAAGTGGACCGCAGGCAGGCTTTGATAACAGCGGCTCACGAGGGCATGGCCTCGGCACATGCCGGCGTGTCAGCTACTGTACCTCTCCTACAACATCGTTAGTGGTCGCGTGGATTGTACAAACAGACGCCTGATTATGTCCTTCATTCTGACATATGCCAGCAGATTAAACCTTTAACTGCTGCACGCCCGGCCCAGACACTTGGGTCTGTTTATTTGGATTACTGCGGTCCTTTCTCCTCAGATACTGCATATAAGTACATCTTAGTTGCAGTAGATTTGTGCATACGCTTTGTTTGGGTGTGGCCACAAAGAAGTGCTGATGTCTGCACTGTCGTAAGGGATTTGCGTGTCTTTGTGGGAATTTTTGCATGTGGTACCTTTCATTTGGACCAGGGTCCAGCGTTCGCCTCTAAGGCGTACAAGGATGCCATGTGTTCATTGGGGGTCCAAGTCAAATTTTCATCTCCATGCAAGCCTGAGGGCAATAGTGTTGTGGAGCGGATGAATCGTGACTTAAAGCAATCCTTGACAGCTAAGGTTTTAGGTACAGGCAGGAACTGGCTAGCCCATCTCTATAGCTTTCAACATGCACTTAACAATCTCCCTAGAAGGTCTCTGGGTGGGCGGACCCCATACAAAATGCTCTTTGGCATCAAAATATTTGTTTCGGAACTTGAGGGTCTAGACATGGCGGTGTCTGCCGCATCCTTTGACGTAGATGACCATTCTGATGTTTTAGAGAACCTACAAAAGACCAGAGATAGTCTTGCAAAGGAACACTTGCCCTCCACATCTGATGCTGCTCTTCAGATTTCAGTAGATGGCTGACTACCCCGAGTTGGTGACCTGGTCCGTTAGAAGGTGGAGAACAAGAAGGAGTTCATCCCCTCATATCGAGCACCAGTTCCTATACTTGGCGTGTAGGGCACAATACCAGTCATTTTACCGCCACTTCATGGTCGCCAGGAAAACAGGTACATCTCCATTGACAATGTCAAATTACAACGAGTGGCCGACTCTTCTTAGTGTGACACCTGCGGTCTCTTGTCCAGCGATGCTGAGAAATTCTGTTTTGGCTCCGGCACCTACCCCCCAGGCCTGATGTTGCCATCGAGATGCCTACAGTCACAAATCCTTTATTGAATAAACCGGCTGGTGATCCCCTTGATTATACTGAGTATACTTACCCTGAAATAATCTTTGGAAGGGCGAACTGCTGCCAACTACTGCTGTGCTACCAGAATAGTGGCTTCTCTGCAAACGTTACGTAGAACTATCGAGGAGAATGTCTTCAAATCGCTCATTAATTTAATCCCTAAATCTAGAGCAAGTCCTACTCCATGCTCATTCTGTATCTGCTTCAACATCTCAGCTCACACATCTAATGTGGGTAGTAGTAGTACAAATACTCAGAAATATTGTTCCCCATGTGGTACACTTCTACAGGTGGTACTATCCCAGGGGGATGACACATAGACCCTGATTACGATATCGGTTGGAGATGCCCTGGACCGACATCCCTGCGGATGGGGAACCGACCAACCTCAATTCGGTGGTTCTGACACAGCAATTAGGATGACACCGCACATGGTGAGGTCGCAAACCTCCATTTTTCAATGGGGGCTTGTGTAGCGGGCCGTAACCGCCTGTAGAACAAGCTCCCGTTGAAAAAGGAAAGATTTTACACATCCCTGCACCGTGTGGCAAGAACTTCACTGTGCTGCCACACGGTGCAGGGATGTGAAGGAGGGGGGGCACCATAGGAGGCTTTCTGACCAACATTGTAATTAGACCCATTGTTAAGATTATGTGCCTCTCCTGGAACATCCTGTGAGAATAGACCAATTAATAGAAATAAAAGAGTTTAATTCACACCTGAAAACGTTTTACAAGTCATTTGAAACCCCTGCATAGTGCAATACATCACAACATGGCTTGATGGTCAGTTACCCCATGTAGTTCAAAAAATGAGCACGAGGGCCCAATCATGGACTTTTAATTGTCTCAATTTCTTTCCTTTGTTGCAGTAATATTGTTGGCTTCTTTGAGCTTGTTCTAGGTTAGCAGATGCAAAGTCTCGTAATTTCTGGAGACGTGATCTTAATGCTTGAGTATACTCTAGAAGATTCTGAGTGTCTTCCTGAGTCTCTTGCTCCCACGCCTCCTTCGTCATCTCCAATAGTGTTTTGGGCTGTCTTCCATAAAGAAGTTCAAATGGAGAGCAGCCCAATCTACTCTGAGTCTGACTACGGATAACAAAGAGAGCGAGAGGCAAGAGCATATCCCACTCCTTCCCTTCAGTAGACAACATTTTTTTGAGAGTAAGCTTCAAGGTAGCATTATACCTTTCACACAGAACGTCTTTTTGAGGTTGATATGCAGATGTTTGCATTTGGGAAATATTCAGAGCTTTACAAACCTGTTTCATAAGGCGAGACACAAATGGAGTCCCTTGGTCTGTTAATATTTCTGTAGGAAATCCTACCCTAGAAAACATTTCCAACAATTTCTCACTGATGGTTTTAGTATTTGGTGTTCGTAAGAGAAATGCTTCTGGATATCTTTTGCGCAATTGATTATGACCAATATATATATGAAACACTCTAAAGACTTTGCAAGTGTACCTCGCTTGTCAGACTGCATCAACCATGATGCTTAGGGGCGACTCTGCTGGGAGGTGTAGCAGTGTGCTCCCACACCTATTTTCTACTTAAAAGGCTCCCTTGAGCCGCTGTGGGCTGACGAGCTCGTGGAGAGGCACCTGCGCGCCTGGAGAGATACTACGTTCCAAGGATACGGCAGCCTGCTCAGCAACCCCAAATAATGCCTAATCTCTGCTGATGACAGATAATAATCTAGAAACACGTGTCCAGAGATGGCCAGCACTAATCTGCACCCACTCTAAAGACTTTGCAAGTGTACTCGCTTGTCAGACTGCATCAACCATGATGCTTAGGGGCGACTCTGCTGGGAGGTGTAGCAGTGTGCTCCCACACCTATTTTCCATATATATATATTTATATATATATTGATTTAGAAAGGGTCCCACCAAATCCATACCGATTCTCTCAAATGGTTTCCCTATGATAGGCAGTGGTTGTAATGGAACGGGTGGTGGTGTATATGGGTTTCTTTTTTGGCATACTTCACACTCCCTTACAATACTGATTTATGTTGGCGTATATACCGGGCCAATAGAAGTATCTTAACACTGCCTGAGTGATTTTTGCGGTGCCAATATGACCGGTAAATGTTGTGAATGAGCAAAAAACATAATTTTCTCACAAAATCTTTGAGGGACTACAAGTTGGGGAGATTCATCTGGTTTCCCTACCCGATATAGCAATTTATTCTTGTTCAGAAAAAGAGGGTAAGAGGGCAGGGCTGTGGTATCCCTGGCTTGTTGCCAGGCATTCTGGAGAGTGGGGTCTTGGTTTTCTGCGTATTGAAAGGATACGTCCAACAGCCACGGTGCTTGTGTGAGAAGAATGGAGGGGTGAGTTGGGAGCTTCTTCAAGGAGTTTTTAAGTAATATGTGAAACACAGGATTGTCTGTTCCCAAAAGTAACTGTCCTGGAAGGGTGTCCATTACCCCCACCTTAGCCTTCATAGAAAATCCATTGGGTAATGTAATAGGGACTTGGGCTTCGGGATAGATATGGACATCTCCACGTACACAATGGATAGATATTTGTGCGTCTGGACAGAGTTGTGACTCTTCCACAAAAATGCTTTGTACAACAGACTGCCTACAACCAGAATTCAAAAGAGCCTTAATGTTGTTTCCTTTTAGTACAAGACTTACATAAAAACAGGAACCACATTCCTCTTTATACAGAATGCTTTTGGGAACACAGTTGACATCCATTGGCTTGTCAGTGGTCTTCTTTTGGGGGCAGAACATCGCTATATGCCCCCACTCCCTGCACACATTGCATTGTGGGTGTTTGAATGGCGGTTGTCACTATTGACAGTACGCTCTTTCGTGGGTTCCCCAAAAGGCTTTTTTTTTCAATTCGTCCACGTCCTGTACCGGGGCATGTGTTTCTCTCAAGCTCATACAACAATGGTTTTGGTTGGGCTCTTGCGAAGGATGTTGCCATGTCTACCGCTTGCTCAATGGAAAGATGGGTCTGTTGTCGCAGCCATCTCTGAGTGGGAGCCGGTAAGGCCTGCAGGAATTGTTCCAAGTAAATCAACGCCATTATATCTTCCTTGCTATTCACCTGGGGCCTGAGCTACTTATCAGCAGCTGCCTTTAACCTAACGAACAAGGTATTAGGGGTGTCTCCAGGGTGACCATGTTCTTTCCTGAACCGTACCTTAAATGCTTCGGGATCCATCCCTAGGTGATCCAAGAAGATCTCCTTTATTTCTTTATAACTGGTATTTCCCGTGGGATTTGCCATGTGGTAGGCTGCCTAAGCCTCCTCAGTTAGTAATGGTGCCAAAAAGAACCGCTATTTCACCTCAGGCCATCCACAGGCCTGAGCATCCCTTTCAGAATTTAGGAGGAACGCATCCTCTATCTTCACTGGGCTGGAATTTCTGTAACGATATAGTAGGATACACTGCCTGTGTCCCTTCTCTGGTTTGTTGCCCCTGGGAAGGGAGAACCGGTCCTTCGGCAACTCTTTGGATACAGTCCACATGTTGAGTCAGAGATGCCCTAAACATGTCTCTATCGGCTTGGGCAGATGTCATTTATCTCTCAATGACCGATTCTAGTTTCTCTTGGCCGCGTATCAATTGCTGTATAAGGTTCTCCATTATTGCAAACTAATGGAGGACTGCCCGCATTCTCCACCAAAATGTGATGTATTGCACTATGCTTGGGTTTGAAAAGACTTATACAACGTTTTCAGGTGTGAGTTATACTCTTTTATTTCTATTATCATGTTCACTAAACGTATTTTAATAGTCTATCTCGTGTCTCCATCTTCCTTCAGGATGTTCGGCGTCAGTCCCTTGGGCGGAGTCCTCCTGGCCAACGTTCTCCCTTGGAGAAAAGAAAGGCTTAGGTAAGTGTTTTTTTGTTGTTTTCTATTCATTTCACAGGTAGGGGAGTGGGGGTTCACCAATCCAGGAAAAGGACAAAAAAAACTGGTGAAAGTGATGGTAAAGGGGGGGGGGGGGGGGGAGAGAGTATGTATCCAAGTGAAGAAAAACTTGAAGCAGCAACCACACGGTAAAGGCATTCAGTAGGAGAAGAGAAAAAAAGAGCAAACAAATGCCTTTTCCCTCCTCCTCCTTTAACCTAGTACTCTTCTCCTTTGTGCTCCCCCTCCTTTGTGACCCCCTTCTGTATTTTCCTTAAGCTAAGAAATCTTGTAGTCACCCACGCACCTGGAAGAGCCACGATCCTCCCGGGCTGTGACGGGACGAGTCTGCTTTACTCGGAGTCGGTGGAGTACCGTCGGCCAGTTCACCTCGAGGAGCACCAGCTATCCTCTCCTTCTCTTCGTCCTCCTTCTTTGACACGGGAGCAGCCTTCTCTGCCAAATAAGCCCTTCCTCCTTGTTGTCGTGTTCCAACGTTTTCCATTTCTCTTCTTCCTCTGTTTTTGACCCGTGGCTCCTCCCTTCCTCTTGTCCTTCCTCCACCTGGAACATGTGACTTCCCACGTGGGTCGGCCTGCGCTGTCCTAAAAGGGATCAAACCCGCTCCCATTGTCTTCCAAAGTGGATGATGGAACTTCAGCCACCAAACTCCACGCAGGCTGAAAGTAAAGATGGGGAGCTATATGAGACGGGATGGAGTCTTGACAGTCCGTCTCATGCATACCCGCATCTCTGACAGGGGCTTCCTGACACATGTTTTGGTGTTCCAAACTGCAATGGGGTTCATAATAAGCTGGGAGTGCAGAAGCTATGAATGAATGTATGAAAGTTTACTGTTTTAGAATATACAGGATCAAACTCCACCCTTGAGTGGAATATTTCAAAATGGTATTTAGCATGTGCATTTACAACAAACATTACCGCACCCTCTGTGTTAGTGGCGCTGCTAGCCAGAAAATGCTACGTGACCGGTCCCCTGACATTTACTTCTTCGGAACAGGATCTTCTTGCATCATTATCAACAGATTCAAAACATGAAATTCAAAACTGAAATCAAAATGGCAAATAACTTTGTAAAAGTTGTTAGAACCCCGTTCAAAGGACCATTTGGGAAGCAGCAACTGAGCCTAACCGTGGGGGTTAAAGCTTTTTACACCTGATGTTGTGGGGACCAACTTAATATGGGTTCTGAGCAACGGGATGTTATCATTGGACTTACAGGATGCGTTTTACACATCCCTGTCTCTCCTACTCACAGGCGTTACCTACAGTTCACGGTCTGCCAGAAGCATTGGACCTTCAGGACAAGTATTTCTACATTCCTGTCCTGCAAGCCCACAGGAGTTACCTGCGGTTCACGTAGTCCACAGGCCTTTCCAGTTTGCGGTTCAGCCTTCTCAGAGCCCCTCGGGCATTGACGAAAGTGATGGCGGTGGTTGCTGCACATCTGTGGAGAAATCAAAGTCTTTTCCTACCTCGACGATTGGCTGTTGAAGGTGGGCTCGCCTCAGACAATTGTCTCCCACCTGCAGACTACTGCAAACCTTCTGCACTCGCTGGGGTTCACTATCAATGTGCCCAAGTCACACCTGACTCTTTCTCAGACACTCCCTTTCATCTGAGTTGTTCTGGATACAGTGATGTTTCGGACTTATTCTCCTGAGCAGCGAGCCTTGATATTCTGGTTATAATACCGATGTTTCAGCCTCTACCTTGGATTTAATTGAAACTGACTATGAGGCTGTTGGGCCTCATTGGCTCCTGCATCCTTTTTGTGACACATAACTGCTGCATATGAGGGCTCTGCAGTGGGACCTGAAGTTCCAGTGGGCACAGCAACAGGGTAATCTCTCTGACTTGGTCCATATCACAAAGGGAACTGCATAAGACGTGTAGTGGTGGATAGCAAACCACAATTGGGTCAGTGACATACCCTTCTCCCTTCCCCACCCAGACCTGACTGTAGTGGCCTATGCTTCACTTCTGGGCTTGGGTGGCCATCTGGGACGGATGGAGATCAGAAGACTCTGGTCTCCGGTAGAATCTGGACTCCACATCAACCTGATGGAGCTCTGACCGATCTGACTGGAATTGAAATCGTTCAGTCAGGGGAAGGCTAGTGCAGGTGTTCACAGACGACATTAACACCATGTTGTATTGCAACAAACAGGGCGGATGGGGTTGTGGACCCTTTGTAAAGAGGCACTCCAACTCGGGACATGGCTGGAATATCAGGGCATATCCCTGGTGGTTCAACACTTAGTGGGCTCTCTGAATGTTAGGGTGACAAACTCAGCCATCGATGCCTAACAGATCACAAGTGGCGTCTCAATCTGGAGGTGGTGCAGGGTCTCTTCCAAGAATGGGAGAGCCTTGGTTGGATCTGTTCACCTCTGTCGAGAACACACAATATCTACAGTTTTGTGTGCTGGAGTTTCCTAGGGTGCTCTCACTCGGATATGCTTTTCATCTTGAGTGGAGCTCAGACATCCTGTACACCATTCAACCAATACCACTCCTGCTCCGAGCTCAGGCCTCCTGTACAGCTTTCTCCCAATACCACTCCTACCCAGAGTCCTCAAGTAGATCAGGAACGACCAGTCCCAAATCATTCTGGTGGTTCTGGATATGGCACTGAGAGCCTGGTATCCCAAGCTGTAGAGCATGAGCACGTGTCCTCCAATCAGGCTGCCTCTTTGGGAGGATCTTTTGTTGCAACAACAGGGCAAGGTTCTGCACTCAAACCTGAAAACAATTCGCCTTCATGCATGGCGATTGAGGAACGATAGTTGACAGGTTTTGTTGACCTTCTGCTCAGTCTGTAATGTTATCTTGGCAGCCAGGTGCCCTTGCACAACACAGTATATACCTTCAGTTGGAGCAAGTTCATGGCCTGGTGTACAATAAACAAGTTGACCCTCTATTTTCAACCCTTTGTTTATTCTTACCCTAGCCCAGCTGGGATCTGCTTTGGGCACATTGAAAGGTTTTCTGTCTGTTATGTCATCATTTATGTGTTTGCCAGATCAGCCATTCCTCTCCAAGTCTCCTATTGTAAACAGGTTTCCCAAAGGCCTACATCATATATTTTCACCAGCTCCTTTCATTATGCCACTGGGGGACCTCAACTTAGTTCTCACTTTTTTGATGTGTGCTCCGTTTGTGCCGCTCTGCAACTGTCCTCTCAGGCTCCTTTGCATAAAAAATACATTCTTAGTGGTGATAAAATCTGCCCCGGTCAGTAAACTACAGCCACTGTCATCAGTGCCTGTAGCTCACCCTATCATCTACTCAGACAAACTGGTCCTTCTCACTGGAGCATCCTTCCTACCGAAGGTGGTAACTCCCTTTCATGTAGGTCAATCCATAACCTTGCCTACCTTTTACGCCCCGCCTCACCCCTCTAAAGAAGAGGAGAGACTCATCGGATGAACCCAAAAAGAGCATTATCTTTTTACCTTGACTGTAAAAAAGAGTTCTGTGTAGATGATCAACTCTTTGTTGGGTACATCGGAGACAAAAAGGAAAGGCGGTGCACATACAGACCATCCCTTGATGGATAGTACTTTGCATTAAAATCTGCTACGCCTTGGCCAAAAAGCAACCTCCTGAATGTTCGCACGGTCATTCTACCAGAGCCAAGGCTACAATCGGTGAGTTAGCTTGTCGAGTACAAGTCCTGGATATCTGTCAGGCAGCAATGTGGGCTTTCCTGCTTACGATTAGGAAGCGCTAATGCCTGGACAGTCAGGTCCGATGAGACGGGCATTTTGCCAGTTCGGTCCTACAGAATTTCCTCAAGAAGTTTCACACACCTTTAAAAAGCCTACTTCGACCCCGTCGCCGACTGCCTCGTCGACAGGAGCCCCATCGATGACGAAATCACCTTCTACGGATGTGGGAGTAACCTCGTCGATGACGACAGTCTCCACTTCATTGCCATCCTTAGCATTGTCTACGTTGAGGAAGACGATGTCATTGTCTACGACTGCTAAGCCATTGTCTTTGACGATCAAGTTTAAGAAATCTTCGTCAACGCCCAAGCCAGCGTCACCGGTATGATCGACGACGAGCGCGTCGACCCCCTACGTCGACCAGGAGTGTTCCGTCGACATCTCTTCCATCGACGACAACTTTGTCGACGGGGGCTCCATCGACGACTACTCCGTCAATGAGAGCTTCGTCGATGTCACCTTCGGTTGTGTCTGTCGGTGCTTTACCGTCGACGTTGATTACATCAACAACTGGCTCGTCGACGACACCAGAGTCCAAAGTGGACAGTGTGTATGTTCATCTTAAAATCACAAAACGAACGTTGACGCCTGCTCTTACTTTACCTAGCAGGGTCCAACCGTTGCCTCCGTCTCACCTTCTGGAAGATGAGGAAGATTCTGACGACGACAATATGTTCAGGGATGCGACAAGTCCTTCTGAACTTCACGTCAAGTACCAGGAGAGTTCGGACTATGACGAACAAGAGCCAGAAGACCAGACGTATTATGCCGGATGACAGCCATCTTCGCCAACCTCCCATGGTTTCTCTGCCTGCGTCTTTGGTTTCTGACCTCCAATTTTTAATTTCTGACTACAAATAGAGATTTCCTACTTTGGCTCCGTCTCCTACTCCAGTTGTCTCTCCGCCATCAATGCCACAGGCCCACCTCCGCTTCCTCAGTCCGTGCCTATCGCAACTCCACCTCCACCTTCCACGGATGATGAGGAGGATGATCAACAAGAGGAAGGAGAGCTTCATGATTCCCAATCGGCTCATGATGAATGGGATGATTACGTGATCCCTTGTCCAGTGTCCCCAGTGCCTCCTCAAGCTGATTTGCCTCCTGAGGATATTGGGGGTTTTCATAATGTCTTGGAAAGAGCTGCACAGTGTTTCCAGATCCCTATGCCTTCTCACCAGTGGGATTGTTGCCTTTACAACTTTAAGGAACCTTTTAAAAAGTCAGTGAGATCAGTGCCTATTATAGACTACATCTGGGATCAAGGTGTGAAGATCATGCACAACCCATCTTCGGTTCCTCCAGTGTTGCCTCGTCTGGACAAAAAATACAGAGCTCTGGACACCGCTCCGGCCTGCCTTACCGGACATCCCAAGCCTGATTCCGTCATCACTCAGGCGGCTCAGCGGGAGTCTAAAAACCCTTCTGCCCCACTGTCTGCCCCTCCAGACAAGGAGGGCAGACGACTAGACAATATTGGGAAACGTTTTTCTACCATGTCTGCTTAGACAGTGTGTGCGTCTAATTCCTTAGCCGTATTGGGGCGCTACAACAGGCAGATGTGGGCAGACATTGCACCATACTTGGGGGCCTTGCCGGACGACACAAAGGAAGAGGCAAAAAAGATCTAGTTAGAGGGCGAACGTTCGGCTTCCGAGATCATCGATTGTGCGATGGATATCGCCTCTATTGGTATCCGCCAACTGGCTGGAGCTGCGGTCTTACGACGCCAAGGTTGGCTTAAGGTGACTACATTTCGGCCAGAGGTCCAGACTAAAATTCTGGAAATGCCGTATGACGGTCATCTTCTTTTTGGAACTCATATCGACGAAGCTCTTCAGGACATAAAAAAGATACCGACACGGCTTGGGCGCTGGGTACCCTTAATTTAAAAATCCCCCTTTTCGACCTTTTCGAGGCTCAAGGGGTAGAGGACAATCTTCCGGTAGAGAGGACTACCAACAATATAGGTCTTCCTACCCTTCTTCCAACCAACAATATCGGCCACAATTCCAACAACGCCAACAGCAGCAATCTTCATACAATAAGACCTCCTTTCGAGGAAAGGGAGGATGACAGAAGGATACCACCTGGCATCAATGACTTTCCTCTACTGCCGGTCTCCATTTCTTCTCCACCTCCACCCTCCAAAGTAGGAGGAAGAATTTCCCATTTTTTACCCAATTGGAAACGAATAACGACGGAGCGTTTGGTCCTTCAACTGGTACAATTTGGACATTCTCTGGAGTACATTCAGACTCCTCCACAGACCCCTCCTCGACCTATGCTTCACAAAAATCTGCGCCTTTTACTCCTGGAAATCTCACTAATGATCGAGAAAGGAGCTATAGAGAGGATTCCTCTTCATCAGCAGGGGCAAGGTTTTTGTTCCCGTTTTTTCCTGGTGTGAAAAAAAGAGAAGAAATGGAGACCAATCCTGGATTTGAGAAGTCTCAACAAATATATAAAGAAACAATCTTTCCGAATTGTCACCATTCAAGAAGTGCTGCAACTTCTCAATGCAAATGACCACATGGTATCTCTAGATCTTCAAGATGCCTATTTCCATATCCCAATCCACAGGAATCAAAAAAAATATCTTTGGTTCGCCGTGGCAGGCAGACATTACCAATTCCGGGTCCTGCCCTTCGGGCTCAAGTCAGCCCCACACATTTTCACAAAATCTTTTCTCCACTGGCTGCATACCTCAGGCAACAACGTCTTCAAGTTTTTCCCTATCTCGACGACTGGCTCGTCAAGGCACCTTCTCTGGACGGCCCAAACAGATCTTCCAACGCCTGTCTACAGCTTTTCAATATCTTAGGGATTACTCTCAATCAGGACAAGTCCGTCCTCCAACCCTCTCAGCGGATAAATTTTCTGGGTGCTATTCTCGATGCAAACCAGAAGAAAGCTTTCTTGTCACAAGAGCGACAGGCCAAAATTCTTCAATTAGCGGACTGCATAAGATCCAAGAAGCTCCTCTCAGGACGCCTGTTCAAATCCCTGCTCGGGATGATGTCATCTTGCATTCTGTTGGTTCCCTACTGCCGCCTCCACATGCATCCTCTTCATGAATCACTCTCTGCTCAGTGGATTCAAGCAGAAGGTTCATTCAACGATGGCATTGAAGTGACCCCTCAGATGGTCACTGCTCTACAGTGGTGGACTAGTCCACGGAACCTTTCTCAATGCCTGCCCTTCTTGCTTCAAGACTCTCCACAATTAGTCACAACCGATGCGTCCCTGGAAGGTTCGGGAGCTTTCCTCCAAGAACTCCGGATCATTGGAAAGTGGTCTCCTTCCGAACGGAAGTTTCACATAAACCTCCTCGAGCTACGGGCTGTGTACCGGGCGCTCCGGGCATTCCTTCCCAGGATCAAAGGTTCTTTAGTGCTTGTCCGGACGGACAATACTACGACAATGCACTACCTAAACAACCAAGGAGGTACTCGTTTACTGCCACTATCTCGAGAATCTCAAAAGATCTGGACTGGTTACTTCTCCACAACATTTCCCTGCGAGCGGAATATGTTCCAGGAACAGACAATGTGCTGGCCGATTCAATAAGCAGACAACACACAACATGTCACGAATGGGAATTGAACCAACGGACTCTCGATGGCATATTCTCTCAATGGGGCACCCCTCTCTTGGATCTATTTGCCACCCAGCACAACGCCAAATGCCACAACATCGCAAGTTGGGATCCCCAACGGGGGTCACTAGGGAATGCATTTTTGATAGCATGGTTCAACGTCTTTGCTTATGCTTTTCCACCAATTCCCCTGATTCCCAGAGTCCTCAGGAAGTTGAAGGCAGAACCCTGCACGCTAATCATGATAGCTCCAGTGTGCCCTCGCCAACATTGGTTCACGGAGCTCCACCTTCTCTCCCTGGAACTGCCGATTCCTTTGAAGCCGTTTCCCTCTCTCCTCACAATGGACCGGGAACAAGTCCAACACCCGGATCCAGCATCTCCCAAATTATAGGTTTGGCTCCTGAGTTCCGAGAGTTCCATGGCCTAGACATCCCTCCAGACTACAGGGCAATTCTGGCTCGGGCCCGATCCGACAGTACGAACAAGACAAATTCCTTAAAATGGAAGAGGTTCTGCATCTGGTGTAAGTCTAACAATGTACACCCTCTCTCTTCTTCTCCAGAACAAATATTGCTTTACCTTCTCCATCTGGCGACCTCAGGTCTTGCTCACTCCTCTATTAAAGTTCACTTGGCTGCAATATCCCGGTTCAGGAGATCTTGTGAAGGCCCTTCTCTTTGGTCAAATAGACTGGTCAAACAATTTCTCAAGGGTCTGTTTAGGACTTTCCCTCCTGTAAAGTCACTACCTCCAACTTGGCAACTCAGCATAGTGCTGGCTCAGCTTATGAAACACCCTTTTGAGCCGATACACAAAGCCAATCTCAAGTTTCTTTCTTAAAAGACAGCGCTTCTTCTAGCCCTTACATCTGCAAGGCGAGTAAGCGAGATTCATGCATTCTCAATTCAAGACCCTTGTATTCAACTCAAACATGACAGGGTTATACTTCGAACGGATGTATGACGGTACGACGCGTACCGTCACAACGCATACTTTTGCAACGCGTCTTTTACAACGCAAGTCGTAACCACGACTTGCGTTGGGGGCGCAGATAGTAAATAATATAATTTACTATTCCAACACCAGTCCCCGTGGATACTAGGGAAGGTGTTGGAATAGTAAATTTACTATTCTTCATCCTCTAGCGCCCTCCAGCGCAAGTCGTGGTTACGATTTGCATTGTAAAGGACGCGTCCCAAAAGTACTGCGGAGTAAAATCCGCTTCGAAAGGGATGTTCCCCACTTCGAACTAATCCCAAGTTTGTGCCCAAAGTCCCGTCAGACTTTCACCTCAATGAGCCTATAGTCTTATGAACCCTTTTTCCAAATCCTCAGACAGCGGTTACAGCGATTACAAAAATATAGTTGTAATAAATATCGTTTACAAAAATAAACACCCAGATTCATCATGCTCCTCTTTTGCGAGTCCTTAATAGCGATTATTAAGGAATCACTATTAAAGACTCGCAAAACGGGATGCATGTAGAAATCGCAAAATATATAGCGATTTCTACTGCTTCCTTATTTGCGATTCGCTAATTGCTGATCGCAAATAAGGAATGACTCCCCATTCATTCCTATGGGTCAAAAGGCCCCTAGGAATGAATGGGGAGTCATTCCTTATTAGCGATTAGCAATTAGCGAATCGCAAATAAGGAAGCGATTTCAAGGGCACCCCTGAAATGGTGATTTACACTGGTGTTGCGCATACACAATTCCACCTGACATGTGTGTGTGTAACATCCAACTTAGAAAAATGCACTAAAGTGCATTTTTCTAAGTTTTCGCTATTTACCACGAAGTCAGACTTCGCGGTAAATAGCGGCCAAAAATTGCAAATTCGCAATTCTAAAATGGTTCATGAATTGCATTTAAGGAATATCAAATAGAGATTCCTTAAATGCAATTCCTCGCAATTTAGCGATTTTAAAATGAGAGATTTTTGCATTTGGGATGATGAATCCCAAATGCAAAAAAAGCGCTCGCAAAGGACCAGATTCTCAGAATCTGGCCCTTTGCGAGCCGATTCTTGCTTCATGAATCTGGCTGATAGTTTACTAAAATATCTATTTATTAATAATGTTATGTATTTTAGTGTTCTTAATAAGAAATGTTTGTCATTTTATTATATGTTTTAGAATTTTTCTACTCATTAATTTATTTTAAGTTTAATTTTGCGTTATTAGTTCCGTAGCGGGTTGTGGGTTTATAGGGGAATAGGGTGGGAAGTAATTTATTATGTAAAAATAATTTATTAGTTAATGTGTTAATTTATTAATTAATTATAGTTTAATAATTAGTTAATTAATTTCAATTAGTCCATTAATAATTAATTATGTTAATTGTTTAATTTATTTTAGGTGTGTGTTGTGGTGTTTATATATGTAAATGGTGTGAAGGGTGGTAATAAATGTTTTATTCATTATTCAGTAGTTTAAAATTAATTTCTATTAATTATTTAGTAAATATTATTTGTAATTGTGTAATTAATTTTAGGTGTGGTTAGGTCTTACCCGTTTTTGATCCTTGAGCGGGCTGTAACCCTGCCCTCTCTATATTTTCCCCACTAGTTGATTCCGGTGTGAAGAATACCCCCGCCACCGACCCATGAAGTGAAGTGAACCCCTCCTTCATGTAATTATAAATTGGCACTCTCCTCCTTACTATACATAGCCCTCCTGGTCCATTGTGCGAGTGTTTTGGCTTTTAATTGTTTGACTTCAAATTGCACAACTCTTTGTGATCCACATGTGGAAATCGTGATAATCTATAAAGTTGCAGTGTGTTTAGTTAATTACGAAAACACATACCGGCGCATTTTCGGCGCCTTCGGTTTGTTAATGAGAGCGAAGAGTGATCTCTTACCTATGATCCGATTAAAATATAATCAGACTACCCTCAGTAAAAATCGCCATTTTTGGGAATTAAAGAGGGCTATTGGTGAAGAGCACTTAATTCGGTGGTGTCTTAAAAAACGATTTGTGGTATGTAAAAAAACACATTCATTTTTTCATACTTTTTTTTTTTTTTTAAACCTTTATTCGTACAGAAAGGATATACAAGGCTGGGCCTACAACCGATCTGGCCGGCCACAACATGTTAAAGCAGTCAAAAATTCCAAAATAGTAGTCACAGAATCAGAGTAAAATTGTACATTCAATATAGTCGTTAAAAAAGCGGGGGAAGTATGAGGATCTATACGGCCAGCAATCAGGAGTAATATAGGTTAATTTTATAATATAACGATAGGGCGTATGGCAGGCTCAGCGAGAACAAAACAATATCCGGATACCCCGCACAAATCATTAACAGCCAAAGGATAAAGGGCAGCAATGTAGAAATGGCAGTACTATACACATCGGTAGAAGGACAGACGTAGGAAGCACAAATCAATATGCAATCAATAATAACTTGGCGTACCCACCACCCAATAGCACTTGGATATAGAACAGGGGGGCCGGAATAGTAATATCATTAAAACTAGCCCGTCATACTAACCTGGGGAGAAAAAGAAAAGGGGAGTGGAGGAAGAGGGAAAAGGAAAGAAAAGAAGGAAAAAAACACAGATTAAAAGAAGAGGAATGCCGCGTCGGAACAAGCTCCCCATAGCAAGGAACACACATAGGAACAGGGGAATCGCAACGATGAGGGCATGGGAGTCGCAGCGGAAGCAGCAGAACTTTAAGAAGAGGAACAGCGACGTCACATATCCCACCCAATCATACCACGGGAGGCAAAGGATAGACGCGGCAACCCCATAAAGAGATACAAAAGGGCCATAGAACTGAAGAAAATAAAACAACAAAAAAGACCCAACCCACCCATCCCACCCAGCACCCATGCAGAAGGCTACGGCCTATCCTCCAAACAGCGCGCCTGTCGCCCTAAACCAGAACCCGAAATATAGTGGAGATAAGAGAGAAAAGAAACAGAAGACAAAAAAAGATACGGAAACAAGATAGTAAATAAGAGGGAGGAGCATGAGGTCAAAAATAAATACGGTCGGCTACAGCCCTCCACCCAACCATTAACTACAGTACATGTGTACCAGAACGATATAGACTCGAACACGATAAAACTTTCAGAGAGGTTTCTCATAGCACTATGAATATGGGCAACTCCGCCATGAATTCGTATACCAATAATCTTTCGAGGGCCATGCATCTCACCCCAATCCCTTCTTCACTGCATTTACCACCCACCAAATAACAGCCTGAAGCGTGCAATACGATGCGAGGCAAGCACACAAATGACAAAGAATACGATACAGATGCTGGTCAGAAAGGTCAATGAAAAAGCAAGTGAATAAAAATTCAAGTAAGCAATCCAAATATATCAGCAACAGCAACAGGGGCAATAAAAAACAGGAGTGCAGTCTCGTCGTTCGAAAAGGCGGGAGTATACTGGCAAAATAGAAACAAGACCTCATCAAGGTAAAAACAAGCAGCAGTCCGCCATCTTTCTCAGGCACCCGGGGATGATCGGGCCCTCGCACAGTGTCTAAGTCTCCAGTTTCCGAACATCGAACAGGAGGTTCTGAAGCCGCCGATGTACAAATCCGTTGGTGGATAGCAGCACCATATTTCGGAGCCATCGAGGGGGGTGAGGCAATGGTATCACCGAGGCAAGGGGGACCTTGAAGGAGCGTCCACCCAAGATGGCGGTGGATCGGGACAAGTCCCCAGGAGCACCGGGGGCCAAGGTCGCGTGTAAAGATCTCAAGGCAGCAAGAACGTCGCCGATCGTAGGCTCACGTCCACATGGCCATCCTTCCGCGCAATCTAGCAACCGGAGATCGCCATCAGGAGGAAATCCACAGCTCCAAACTGCGGCAGCCATTTTGTAAATTCAACCCCTTCCCCACTCTCCGCCACCCCCGGAGCAGTACACAAATGTAGGCCTTTACAGATGTCTGGGTGGCCCCGGCAATGACCACCGCGGTGCAGAAAAGAGAGCCCCACCAAGCGGAAGGTTGCCTATGGTCGAGCCGGCGCTCCTCAGAAGTATAGCTCGAGCGCGAGGGTCCAGGGTCGATGAACGGAGCGGCGGCGGGGAAACCCCTTTACACGGTTAGTCCATGGAGCACCACGCCCCGCACCAGCCTCACGGCCGCCAAGGCAGGCCCGGTTCAGGATCACCGGGGATTTCTCACAGTGGCTCTCTCTCGTGGTGCAGTCTCTCGGCCGGGGCCACCAGTCGCCACAACGCCAGGCCGGATCCAATAGGCGAAGCCCCGGTCTCAGCTTCACAAAGGCCCCGGTTTCCGCGAGAGGGCACAACTCCGGATCCTCCGCAAGTCGGAGCCTCCAGGTCAGACGGTGAGTGGGAGCGAAGTGTTGCGTTTCTCTTTCTTCGAAAATGTATCGTCTCTGGGCAGGATATGTAGCAGGATATGTGAGTCAGGCCAGAGGGCTGACGGAGCCGAGCTACAAGGCGACCATTTCGCTCGCGAGCTTGGCTCCTCCCCCCCCCAATTTTTTTTTCATACTTATGATTGCTTGTTTGGTCGTTTCTTTGTTTTCCTTCCACAGATTTTAAAATCCTGGATATACCAGGGTGATCCGGTAATAAGAAACCGTGAGTCTTGGAATCTTGTTCTTTCAATTACACTGAGGTCAGGGTACGCCTTAGCGCGCGTACACCGCCCAGTGTTAGAGTTTGGTCCTGATGAAAGCTCGGCCAAGTTGGCCATCATGAGCAGAAACATGTCGACCATTTGTTGTACCTAATAGGACTTTTTGACTCAAACTTAAAGTCAAACCTGTCCATTAACCTTTTTTTAACGACGTGCCTGCATCAACCTTTATTAAAGTTGAGTTTAGGTTGGAGCTCGCACTCTTTTATTTCTACACCTTCTTTCACCAGCACTTTTCACACTGTTTTTAAATTAGCAACCAGCTCCACTGCAGTTGCAGGTGTAGTAGCACACCGGGCACGCATTTGGCCTGCCCGGTGAATATAACCCAATGATGAAGCATGTCACCCAATAGACGGGTGAGTGAGGGTTTTATAAAAATCATTTTTGATTTTTCTCCACTTGACACCCACTGTTTTTCTTTGTGTTTCACTTTCAGTGTTTTCATTATTTGAGTCACTCCTCTGTTGCTAAATTGATGTTGTGGCAATCCGCCAGACATCCGTCCCTGAATTCCCCCCCCCCGCCATATTACAATGGCGGGGGGCCGCAGCGGGAGAAAACACCGCTCGCCTGTTTTCCGCCCCGGTCGCCCTGCGGCCGGGGCGGAAAATGATTAATATGGTGGCGGCCAGCCATATTAACATGGGCTGTGTGTCATGCTTTTCCGCGGCGGCAATGCCGCCACGGAAAGGCAGGCGGTGTTCACTCTGGGGCCCCCCTGCGGGCCCCCAGAGTGAAGCAGAGTGGGGACATGTACATGGGGGGTACTTGTGGTACCCCCCACATTTACATAAACAAAGTGGCAGGCACTGCGCGGTGCTTGCCGCTTTGTTTATGTAAATGCTGCAAAGCATTTTTAGTATTGTGGCGGGCGGTGCAGAGAGCACCGCCCGCCACAATACTAAAGATACAGGATGTGCCCGCCACTGTGGCGGGCACATCCTAATACCCCCCACGGTAGGATTGCACACAATTGTTGCTGTCATCCCATATGTCCTGACCTACTCCAACACTGGTTTCTGCCCTCCTTCTAATTTCTCTCTACTGAACAGCTCCATCCCCCCCGAAGTCCATACCATCGAGAATCTCGTATTGAGATAGATCTCTAACTTAGAACACCAAAAAATATTCACCCCTTACAACATTTCAGTACTAAAAAAGCAGGTACTACTTAATCTTAAACAAAACAATTCTCTGATAATCAAACCAGCATATAAGGACAGCAGTATAGTTGCACAAAATATAGATTAATACAAAACTGAAATCATGGAAAAACTCATTAACAATGAGCGCTATTCAAAACTTAATACTTGCCCCACCAAGTAACCTCGGAGTATGATTTCTGAGATCATCGGGAGAGGCAAAGCAGCTGGATTTATAAGCCAATATTAATTCCTATTCTTAAACACTAGAAGTTCTTGATGGCAGTTATCATTACCTTACCCCAGATGCACAAAACACAGGACTCCCCGCCACCCCCGTAGATCTGAAGTATCTGGGTGTCTAGCCGCTGCCCATGCAGATAAAAGCAGTGGGGCAGTAGGGCTGGGCTGGGAGTGGGGGGATTTGACAGATGACCACAAGGGAAAATTAAATAAATAATCAATTTTCCCTCGTCATTGTCTGTCGCCTGCCCATGGGCGTGGCTCCATTTATCAGACTATTGGCAGGTATATCAATTTCTTTTTCAAATAACTTGTCGCCAATACTGCATGCTATATCAGGGGCAATATGAATCGAATCAACCATATCTAACATCTTCCCTGCGATCAGAGCAAGTGCCCATTGTGTACAATGAACATTGAGTCATTATACACTAATAGCCCCTAACTGGAAGGCATTGAAATCACCAGAAAAACTCTGGATGAAAGAGTATATCCACACCCAGTGTCTAAATCCTTTAATACAGAGTTGCTCAAATTTGCTCTTACACAAAATTGATTTAACTTTAACTTAACTTTTATCAACAAGTCAAAGGGACTTCTATGAGGGACATTTTTGCCCCTAATTTTACAATTCTGTTCATGGAGGACCTCGATACCGAGATCATCCTCTCCAACTATAACCCATTCCGCAGCCATCTAATGGTATGGAAGCAGTATACTGGTGATATTTTCCTGATTAGGGACTGGTAGAAACCCCTGTAGAATTTCTTAACTGGCTTAATGTCTACTTTAGAGGTCTCAAATTCACTCTCCAACATAGCAAAACGGAAATTTCCTTCCTCGACATTATGATTAAAACAATAGATGGTGAACCATATGCATCCCTTTACTGCAAACACATAAAAAGAAACACTTTACTGACCTACTCCAGCCTCCACCCCAGAGCCCTACGAGACTCACTTGCCCTATTCACAATTTTTGCGCATAATGATGAATTGTTTCTTTAAACATGACTTCTTTAGGGAGGCCGATACACTGTCACATAAACTAATTTCATGAGGCGATCCACGCAGACTGGTAAAAAGATCAATAAAGAGAACTTGGTACTGTCCGAAGAGGTATTACTTATCTCTAAGGAAAAGAAAAACTCGGATAGGCTGGTGTGTGCTACAACATTTTCACCAATAGCCAAACAAGTGAAAAATGTTGACATTGGAACGTACTGAACGACGGTGACCTCACTCTTAAGCAGCCTATCTCGTGTTCCGAAAAAAATAAAAGCATCAAAGATCACCTAGGGAGAGCCAGTCTAAACCCCCGCCACCCTTCACCAGGACTGATTGCACGCTCAATGATTTGTGGGGGCTAGCCCCTTTGGCAGACCACCACAAATGTAGGAACTGTAGTGTCCTTGATTTCACTATTGAAGCAAAAGTATTCATCATAACAATGTGAGAGTCACCTTTCAACATTTCTCGAATTGTAACACATCTAGGGGTCGATTCCGATTCGGGAAAGAAAACCGTCGTACGATTCGTTTTTGTAGCCGTTTCCGTACGATTCGTACAAAGCCGTCCGAATTGCGTAGTATGATCCGTTTACAAAGATTCCGTCCGAATGTTTACAAACCGTACGAAAAACTAGCGAAGAACCGTACGATACGGACTCGACTACTGAACCGTACGATTTGTAAACATGCCTTATGACCCGCCAAGTACGATCCGAATCGTAGAGCGTAAACGCCATTCGTACGGGAAAACGCCGTCGCGTATGAACAGCGGTTTGTACGGAAAACATCGCGTATGAGTGAGCCGCACAATGTAATAAAAAACGACCCCCCTGAATGAAGCGCGCGCATACCCGCTAATATGTCGCAAATGAGAAAGCTACACAAGAAAGTACGAGATGAACCCCCCTCAACCAAGCGCACGCGTACCCCGTAAATACATCGCGTATGAGAAAGCTACACAACAAAGTACGAGACGAACCCCCCTCATCGAAGCACACACGTACCCCGAAAATACGTCACGTATGAGAAAGCTACACAACAAAGTACGAGACAAACCCCCCTCAAAAAAACACACGCGTACCCCTAAAACAGCACAAGGAGTGTGCAAAAGAGTCGCACAACACCTCAAAACATATCTCCTGTGTACAAACCATTGGAAAGCAATGTCCTGGACAAATTCAAAGTGGCAAACAGAGCGCCCAACTCAGACTCACCCCTTATAACACACCCACCAAAAAATTCAAACTAAGCCACACCCACAAATGGACCATTAAAAAGGGCACACACACACAAACCAGCATCCTTTGCAACATACACATTTACCTACAGAGACTACCAACACACTAACAACTTCACACATCCACCTTCACACATACCCACAATCATATTCAGACCCACACACCCCCTTCACATTCCGACCCACAACCCCCCATCCATACACACCCTCACCCCCCAAACACATTCACCCTGCAACATGTCTGCACCAAAGAATCCAAAGTTCACAAACCAGGAGATGGAGATCCTTGTAGATGAAGTCATCAGAATAGAGCCACAGCTGTTTGGCGCATTGGTCAGACAGACTAGCATAGCTGACAAAACAAGCCTGTGGGAGTGGATTGTCAATAAGGTCAATGCTGTTGCACCCATGAGGCGCACCAGGAGGGATTGCCAGGCCAGGTGGTACGATCTGCGGAGGATGGTCAAACGCAAGATGGATGAGGACTACGCCAATAGCCAATACACTGGAGGTGGTGGTCCCTGCAGACCGGTGCAGTTCCAGCCCTGGGAGGAGAAGGTCATGACCCTGCTACCACCGGTGGGAGTACATGGAATTGATGGAGTCGTGGCGCCTGCTGAGTATACAAACAACACATGTCACATGGGGGGGACTCCCAGCATTCGCCAGACATAACAGGGGTGGGTGCACAGGACTCCCAGCAGTGCCTAGACATAGAAGGGGTGTGTGGATATGACTACCAGCAGTGCCCAGATATAGGATGGGGTGTGGATATGACTCCCAGCATAGCCCAACAGTATGGGGGGTGTGGATATGACTACCAGCAGTGCCCAGACATATAAGGGGGTGTGGATATTACTACCAGCAGTGCCCAGACATAGGAGGGGGATGTGGATATGACTACCAGCATAGGCCAACAGTATGGGAGTTTGTGGATATGACTACCAGCTTTGCCCAGACATAGGAGGGGGGTGTGGATACGACTACCAGCATAGGCCAACAGTATGGGGGTGGGTGCACAGGACTCCCAGCAGTGCCCAGACATAGGAGGGGGTGTGGATATGACTCCCAGCATAGGCCAACAGTATGGGGGTGGGTGGATATGACTACCAGCAGTGCCTAGACATAGGAGGGGGTGAGGATATGACTCCCAGCATAGGCCAACAGTATGGGGGTGGGTGGATATGACTCCCAGCAGTGTCCAGATATAGGAGGGGGTGTGCATATGACTCCCAGCATAGGCCAACAGTATGGGGGTAGGTGGATATGACTACCAGCAGTGCCCAGACATAGGAGGGGGTGTGGATATGACTACCAGCAGTGCCCAGACATAGGAGGGGGGTGTGGATATGACTCCCAGCATAGGCCAACAGTATGGGGGTAGGTGAATATGACTACCAGCAGTGCCCAGATATAGGAGGGGGTATGGATATGACTCCCAGCATAGGCCAACAGTATGGGGGTGGGTGGATATAACTACCAGCAGTGCCTAGACATAGGAGGGGTGTGTGGATATGACTCCCAGCATAGGCCAACAGTATGGGGGTGGGTGGATATGACTCCCAGCAGTGCCCAGACATAGGAGGGGGTGTGGATATGACTCCCAGCATAGGCCAACGGTATGGGGGTGGGTGGATATGACTACCAGCAGTGCCCAGACATAGGATGGGGGTGTGGATATGACTACCAACAGTGCCCAGACATAGGAGGGGGTGTGGATATGACTACCACTAGGATACCCAAGTAAGGGTAGACCGGGGTTTTTTCCAGTTTATTATTATCGACCATTATTGGTTTGGGTTTTTTAATCCTGGGACCAATATGCATTGTGAAGGTTTTCTTAATGTTAATTTTGAGACCAAGAGAGTCCATAAATGCTGCGTATTTGCTGATTTGTAGTTGGAGTTGGTTTAAAGTCCTTGCTATAATAACTGAATCATCAGCATACAAAAGGGTGGGTATCGGGCGATGGTTTATCTGAGGGAGGTCCAGACATAGGAGGGGGTGTGGATATGACTCCCAGCATAGGCCAACAGTATGGGGGTGGGTGATATGACTACCAGCAGTGCCCAGACATAGGATGGGGGTGTGGATATGACTACCAACAGTGCCCAGACATAGGAGGGGGTGTGGATATGACTACCAGCAGTGCCCAGACATAGGAGGGTGTGTGGATATGACTCCCAGCATAGGCCAACAGTATGGGGGGGTAGATATGACTACCAGCAGTGCCCAGACATAGGAGGGGGTGTGGATATGACTACCAGCAGTGCCCAGACATAGAAGGGGGGTGTGGATATAACTCCCAGCATAGGCCAACAGTATGGGGGTGGGTGGATATGACTACCAGCAGTGCCCAGACATAGGAGGGGGGTGTGGATATGACTACTAGCAGTGCACAGACATAGGAGGGGATGTGGATATGACTAGCAGCATAGGCCAACAGTATGGGGGTGGGTGCACAGGACTACCAGCAGTGCCTAGACATAGGAGGGGGGTGTGGATATGACTCCCAGCATAGGCCAACAGTATGGGGGTGGGTGGATATGACTCCCAGCAGTGCCCAGACATAGGAGGGGGGTGTGGATATGACTCCCAGCATAGGCCAACAGTATGGGGGTGGGTGATATGACTACCAGCAGTGCCCAGACATGGGAGGGGGTGTGGATATGACTACCAACAGTGCCCAGACATAGGAGGGGGGTGTGGATATGACTACCAGCAGTGCCCAGACATAGGAGTGGGGGGTGGATCTGACTCCCAGCATAGGCCAACAGTATGGGGGGGTGGATATGACTACCAGTAGTGCCCAGACATAGGAGGGGGTGTGGATATGACTACCAGCAGTGCCCAGACATAGGAGGGGGTGTGGATATGACTACCAGCTTTGCCCAGACATTGGAGGGGGGTGTGGATACGACTACCAGCATAGGCCAACAGTATGGGGGTGGGTGCACAGGACTCCCAGCAGTGCCCAGACATAGGAGGGGGGTGTGAATATGACTCCCAGCATAGGCCAACAGTATGGGGGTGGGTGGATATGACTACCAGCAGTGCCTAGAAATAGGAGGGGGGTGAGGATATGACTCCCAGCATAGGCCAACGGTATGGGGGTGGGTGGATATGACTACCAGCAGTGCCCAGACATAGGATGGGGGTGTGGATATGACTACCAACAGTGCCCAGACATAGGAGGGGGTGTGGATATGACTGCCAGCAGTGCCCAGACATAGGAGGGGGTGTGGATATGACACCCAGCATAGGCCAACAGTATGGGGGGGTGGATATGACTACCAGCAGTGCCCAAACATAGGAGGGGGTGTGGATATGACTACCAGCAGTGCCCAGACATTGAAGGGGGGTGTGGCTATAACTCCCAGCATAGGCCAACAGTATGGGGGTGGGTGGATATGACTACCAGCAGTGCCCAGACATAGGAGGGGGTGTGTGGATATGACTACTAGCAGTGCACAGACATAGGAGGGGATGTGGATATGACTAGCAGCATAGGCCAACAGTATGGAGTGGGTGCACAGGACTACCAGCAGTGCCTAGACATAGGAGGGGGGTGTGGATATGACTCCCAGCATAGGCCAACAGTATGGGGGTGGGTGGATATGACTCCCAGCAGTGCCCAGACATAGGAGGGGGTGTGGATATGACTCCCAGCATAGGCCAACAGTATGGGGGTGGGTGATATGACTACCAGCAGTGCCCAGACATAGGAGGGGGTGTGGATATGACTACCAACAGTGCCCAGACATAGGAGGGGTGTGTGGATATGACTACCAGCAGTGCCCAGGCATAGGAGTGGGGGGGGTGGATCTGACTCCCAGCATAGGCCAACAGTATGGGGGGTGGATATGACTCCCAGTAGTGCCCAGACATAGGAGGGGGTGTGGATATGACTACCAGCAGTGCCCAGATATAGGAGGGGGTATGGATATGACTCCCAGCATAGGCCACCAGTATGGGGGTGGGTGGATATAACTACCAGCAGTGCCTAGACATAGGAGGGGGTGTGGATATGACTACCAGCAGTGCCCAGATATAGGAGGGGGTATGGATATGACTCCCAGCATAGGCCAACAGTATGGGGGTGGGTGGATATAACTACCAGCAGTGCCTAGACATAGGAGGGGTGTGTGGATATGACTCCCAGCATAGGCCAACAGTATGGGGGTGGGTGGATATGACTCCCAGCAGTGCCCAGACATAGGAGGGGTGTGTGGATATGACTCCCAGCATAGGCCAACGGTATGGGGGTGGGTGGATATGACTACCAGCAGTGCCCAGACATAGGATGGGGGTGTGGATATGACTACCAACAGTGCCCAGACATAGGAGGGGGTGTGGATATGACTACCAGCAGTGCCCAGACATAGGAGGGGGTGTGGATATGACTCCCAGCATAGGCCAACAGTATGGGGGGGTAGATATGACTACCAGCAGTGCCCAGACATAGGAGGGGGTGTGGATATGACTACCAGCAGTGCCCAGACATAGAAGGGGGGTGTGGATATAACTCCCAGCATAGGCCAACAGTATGGGGGTGGGTGGATATGACTACCAGCAGTGCCCAGACATAGGAGGGGGGGTGTGGATATGACTACTAGCAGTGCACAGACATAGGAGGGGATGTGGATATGACTAGCAGCATAGGCCAACAGTATGGGGGTGGGTGCACAGGACTACCAGCAGTGCCTAGACATAGGAGGGGGGTGTGGATATGACTCCCAGCATAGGCCAACAGTATGGGGGTGGGTGGATATGACTCCCAGCAGTGCCCAGACATAGGAGGGGGGTGTGGATATGACTCCCAGCATAGGCCAACAGTATGGGGGTGGGTGATATGACTACCAGCAGTGCCCAGACATAGGAGGGGGTGTGGATATGACTCCCAGCATAGGCCAACAGTATGGGGCTGGGTGTATATGACTAGCAGCAGTGCCCAGACATAGGAGGGGGGGGGTGGATATGACTCCCAGCATAGGCCAACAGAATGGGGGTGGGTGGATATGACTACCAGCAGTGCCCAGACATAGGAGGGGGGTGTGGATATGAGTACTAGCAGTGCCCAGACATAGGAGGGGATGTGGATATGACTAGCAGCATAGTCCAACAGTATGGGGGTGGGTGCACAGGACTCACAGAAGTGCCCAGACATAGGAGGGGGTGTGGATATGACTCCCAGCAGTGACCAGACATAGGAGGGGTGGCTGGATATGACTCCCAGCATAGGCCAACAGTATGGGGGTGGGTGATATGACTCCCAGCAGTGCCCAGACATAGGAGGGGTGGCTGGATATGACTCCCAGCATAGGCCAACAGTATGGGGGTGGGTGGGTATGACTCCCAGCAGTGCCCAGACATAGGAGGGGTGGCTGGATATGACTCCCGGCATAGGCCAACAGTATGGGGGTGGGTGGATATGACTCCCAGCAGTGTCTAGATATAGGAGGGGGTGTGCATATGACTCCCAGCATAGGCCAACAGTATGGGGGTGGGTGGATATGACTACCAGCAGTGCCCAGACATAGGAGGGGGTGTGGATATGACTACCAGCAGTGCCCAGACATAGAATGGGGGTGTGGATATGACTACCAGCAGTGCCCAGACATAGGAGGGGGGTGTGGATATGACTCCCAGCATAGGCCAACAGTATGGGGGTGGGTGAATATGACGTCCAGCAGTGCCCAGACATAGGAGGGGGTGTGGATATGACTACCAGCAGTGCCCAGATATAGGAGGGGGTATGGATATGACTCCCAGCATAGGCCAACAGTATGGGGGTGGGTGGATATAACTACCAGCAGTGCCTAGACATAGGAGGGGTGTGTGGATATGACTCCCAGCATAGGCCTACAGTATGGGGGCGGGTGGATATGACTCCCAGCAGTGCCCAGACATAGGAGGGGGGTGTGGATATTTCTCCCAGCATAGGCCAACGGTATGGGGGTGGGTGAATATGACTACCAGCAGTGCCCAGACATAGGATGGGGGTGTGGATATGACTACCAACAGTGCCCAGACATAGGAGGGGGTGTGGATATGACTACCAGCAGTGCCCAGACATAGGAGGGGGTGTGGATATGACTCCCAGCATAGGCCAACAGTATGGGGGGGGTAGATATGACTACCAGCAGTGCCCAGACATAGGAGGGGGTGTGGATATGACTACCAGCAGTGCCCAGACATAGAAGGGGGGTGTGGATATAACTCCCAGCATAGGCCAACAGTATGGGGGTGGGTGGATATGACTACCAGCAGTGCCCAGACATAGGAGGGGGGGGTGGATATGACTACTAGCAGTACACAGACATAGGAGGGGATGTGGATATGACTAGCAGCATAGGCCAACAGTATGGGGGTGGGTGCACAGGACTACCAGCAGTGCCTAGACATAGGAGGGGGGTGTGGATATGACTCCCAGCATAGGCCAACAGTATTGGGGTGGGTGGATATGACTCCCAGCAGTGCCCAGACATAGGAGGGGGTGTGGATATGACTCCCAGCATAGGCCAACAGTATGGGGGTGGGTGATATGACTACCAGCAGTGCCCAGACATAGGAGGGGGTGTGGATATGACTACCAACAGTGCCCAGACATAGGAGGGGGGTGTGAATATGACTACCAGCAGTGCCCAGACATAGGAGTGGGGGGTGGATCTGACTCCCAGCATAGGCCAACAGTATGGGGGGGTGGATATGACTACCAGCAGTGCCCAGACATAGGAGGGGGTGTGGATATGACTACCAGCTTTGCCCAGACATAGGAGGGGGGTGTGGATACGACTACCAGCATAGGCCAACAGTATGGGGGTGGGTGCACAGGACTCCCAGCAGTGCCCAGACATAGGAGGGGGGTGTGAATATGACTCCCAGCATAGGCCAACAGTATGGGGGTGGGTGGATATGACTACCAGCAGTGCCTAGAAATAGGAGGGGGGTGAGGATATGACTCCCAGCATAGGCCAACAGTATGGGGGTGGGTGGATATGACTCCCAGCAGTGTCCAGATATAGGAGGGGTGTGCATATGACTCCCAGCATAGGCCAACAGTATGGGGGTGGGTGGATATGACTACCAGCAGTGCCCAGACATAGGAGGGGGTGTGGATATGACTACCAGCAGTGCCCAGACATAGAATGGGGGTGTGGATATGACTACCAGCAGTGCCCAGACATAGGAGGGGGGTGTGGATATGACTCCCAGCGTAGGCCAACAGTATGGGGGTGGGTGAATATGACTACCAGCAGTGCCCAGACATAGGAGGGGGTGTGGATATGACTACCAGCAGTGCCCAGATATAGGAGGGGGTATGGATATGACTCCCAGCATAGGCCAACAGTATGGGGGTGGGTGGATATGACTACCAGCAGTGCCTAGACATAGGAGGGGTGTGTGGATATGACTCCCAGCATAGGCCAACAGTATGGGGGTGGGTGGATATGACTCCCAGCAGTGCCCAGACATAGGAGGGGGTGTGGATATGACTCCCAGCATAGGCCAACGGTATGGGGGTGGGTGGATATGACTACCAGCAGTGCCCAGACATAGGATGGGGGTGTGGATATGACTACCAACATTGCCCAGACATAGGAGGGGGTGTGGATATGACTACCAGCAGTGCCCAGACATAGGAGGGGGTGTGGATATGACTCCCAGCATAGGCCAACAGTATGGGGGGGGTGGATATGACTACCAGCAGTGCCCAGACATAGGAGGGGGGTGTGGATATAACTCCCAGCATAGGCCAACAGTATGGGGGTGGGTGGATATGACTACCAGCAGTGCCCAGACATAGGAGGGGGTTTGTGAATATGACCACTAGCAGTGCACAGACTTAGGAGGGGATGTGGATATGACTAGCAGCATAGGCCAACAGTATGGGGGTGGGTGCACAGGACTACCAGCAGTGCCTAGACATAGGAGGGGGGTGTGGATATGACTCCCAGCATAGGCCAACAGTATGGGGGTGGGTGGATATGACTCCCAGCAGTGCCCAGACATAGGAAGGGGGTGTGGATATGACTCCCAGCATAGGCCAACAGTATGGGGGTGGGTGATATGACTACCAGCAGTGCCCAGACGTAGGAGGGGGTGTGGATATGACTACCAACAGTGCCCAGACATAGGAGGGGTGTGTGGATATGACTACCAGCAGTGCCCAGACATAGGAGTGGGGGGGGGGGTGGATCTGACTCCCAGCATAGGCCAACAGTATGGGGGGGTGGATATGACTACCAGTAGTGCCCAGACATAGGAGGGGGGGTGGATATGACTACCAGCAGTGCCCAGACATAGGAGGGGGTGTGGATATGACTCCCAGCATAGGCCAACAGTATGGGGCTGGGTGTATATGACTAGCAGCAGTGCCCAGACATAAGAGGGGGGGTGGATATGACTCCCAGCATAGGCCAACAGAATGGGGGTGGGTGGATATGACTACCAGCAGTGCCCAGACATAGGAGGGGGGTGTGGATATGACTACTAGCAGTGCCCAGACATAGGAGGGGATGTGGATATGACTAGCAGCATAGTCCAACAGTATGGGGGTGGGTGCACAGGACTCACAGAAGTGCCCAGACATAGGAGGGGTGTGTGGATATGACTCCCAGCAGTGACCAGACATAGGAGGGGTGGCTGGATATGACTCCCAGCATAGGCCAACAGTATGGGGGTGGGTGATATGACTCCCAGCAGTGCCCAGACATAGGAGGGGTGGCTGGATATGACTCCCAGCATAGGCCAACAGTATGGGGGTGGGTGGATATGACTCCCAGCAGTGCCCAGACATAGGAGGGGTGGCTGGATATGACTCCCAGCATAGGCCAACAGTATGGGGGTGTGTGGATATGACTCCCAGCAGCGCCCAGACATAGGAGGGGGGTGGAAATGACTCCCAGCATAGGCCAACAGTATGGGGGTGTGTGGATATGACTCCCAGCAGTGCGCAGACATAGGAGGGGGGTGTGGATATGACTCCCAGAAGTGTTCAACAGCATGGGGGTGGGTGCAAGGCTTAGGGTCTGAAGGCTGCAAGGGGGATGGTGAAGAAGGTTAAACTGTGGACAACACTATCACCACTACTGTGTACGCACAAGCCCAATTGCAATCATCCCATATGGTCCAGGTACACACCCATGGACCATGCTCAATGTACAGGGAATGAGAAAGTACTTATAACAACAAGAAGGGGAACCGTGAGTGGACGATATTTAACAGGGTCCAGTGTACATGTCCAGGAAACTAGTAGCACAAGAGGGGTACAAAGTTCCCCGATGGGAAATATAAGACACAAGAGTGCTTGCAGCGTAGAGGAAGGGAAAAGGGGCATTTCCCTTTTTGGAACTAAAACCCTCACACACCTAGCAAGCTAGATGTCATGCTTCATCATATGGGTTCTGCTCCTCGTCAGACTGGCGCTGCAATGTCTGACGGGCACCCGTAAAGGGGCTCTTTATCGGAGATCTTTTGTTCCGGCCATATGGTGCATGCAGGTGAGAGGGCGATTGAAAGTGTAGTCGTGAAGTAGTGGTGAATTAAAAAAGGTGGGTCAGTCCACAGGGAACTTTATTAGAGTGGCTGACACCCTTGGTTAAAATGGGTGGGAGGGGAGATATGTGCTGGAAAGGTTATCAGCAGGACATCTACGACCCTCTGGTCAGGTCAACATGTTTCTTGCCGTCATGGCAATTCTTCAGGACCTAAGTGCTCAGTACTACACAGTGAAAAATGAATATAAATTACAACCTTATTTCAGGAGGTCAATAAGTTGGCAGGCCAGCAGGTCCTGCTGTAACAGTGCGACCTAAGGGAAAATATATGTAATGTGGAAAAATGATCAATGCTATGTTCCATTGTTTCCGGGATCACATGTATTCTACGCTGAAAAAGCACACTGATGGCAATAAAACCAAAAACTATAAACAAATTATGTTAATAGTGACAAGAATCCCCCAGGCGTGGGTATGGCTATGATAACAAGGCAAAGACGCCTGAACAAATGAAGAAAGGGAGGGACGGAGAGACAGACAGATAGGAGCTTACCCTAAGTGAATCCCTAAGGCGCCTCGCAGTCTGCTCCCGTGGGACCTGCACCAATGTGTCAGATACCTGGAGGGAAGAAAATACAAGCAGCAGAAGCGCTGCCTTAGAACCAACTCACACGGAGGCTTTGATTTGAGTTGATCGCTATGAGCTCATAGATAGTAACTGTGGGAGATAATCGTCTCAAGAATAGTCCCCTAACACTCTGCGAGGTGAGCGTAATTGTCAGGAGGTCAAAGCAAGGGCCCATGAGGCCGTACAATACCCATAGGAGCATCGCGGACACTGAGCTCGCCCTACCCACGTCAAACACCCCCACCAGAGGTGAACAGTATAGCGAGCGTAAGGTCAGGGTCAAGCCCGTGTGCGGACCGCAACCAGCAGGCATGGCACTAATACCCATACAAACACCGCTCCTTGAACTCAGGACATACGTCCTCCACAACACTGGCGAGTCGGAGCTATCTCGATGGTACACGCGCTCCCAGCCCGATACGTCACCTACAAGGTAACGGGCTCCAAAATCTCCGAGCCTCGCAACACACTTACTAGATACGCGTGCGGTCTCAACCGTCACAACCTACCCCCACGAGCCTGGTCAGGGCGTCAGAGCGACTGGTAGTGTCCACGGGGGATGCCCGCGGTATTAGTAGTAACCGCATTTCCGCATGGTCACGCTCGCGGTGGGCGGGGCTGCAGCAGGAACGGGACTGCGCATGTGCCAGGCACTTTCTACGAGTAGAAACCCAACCGACTTCAACCTCAGTAGACTGCTGCGAGTTGCGGTGGCCATATTGGGAGAACTCGCAGTTAACCGGGTTAACAATACCCATGTCAGTCTGTCTTGAGAATGTTAACACAAGAAAACCAGTGAACACTCCGGTTATGCACGCATGGTTAATTGTATCCACAGAGACACAAGATGGTGAGGGAACATGCCAGCAGCCTGATAATATCTGTGGGTCATCTGGGAACGAGTGAGAGGGTCGTCAATCAAGACCCCTTGCATTAAGCGACAGAGGAGGAGACGGCATGCATGCTCGTGAACCGTCTCAAGTAATGTGGCTAAAGGTGATCGAAAGGTAACGCCTCGCTAGGGAGTGGCGCCACCACACACTACCCCCCCTGTGCCAAGTCATGTGCCCAAAGGAGAGGGTGGTTGCAGGGGAAGTGTAGAAACTCAGTGTGTTACAGAGAGATCATTATGATTGAGGCGGTCTACCAATACGCACATGGACCGGTGCCCATTCTGTGTAGGCAAGGAAGTGATGTCAGTATGTTGGGGGATGAGGAGTTGATACAAGTGCTGGGACTGGCATAGGCTCATTAGTCCATATGAGCTCAAATTAATCCTAATGATACACAGCCGTGTACCAGGTGTTGGGAGCTAGTTATCTGGAAAGGCCATACACCTGGGGATGTGGAGCCGTTAGTGAATGGTCATGGGGGCTGTATGCGTGTAAGCAGATAGTGTGTTAATAGTCTGGCAACCTCCGAGTCAGAGCTAGCGTGCCAGCGACACCCATGGCACAGGACCCATCGTGTCAAGTTTTAACCGGTGGACCCATCTTTGTTCAATTCGAAAGAGGGCCTGCTGTGTAATAGAGAGATGGGACTCTAGAACCAGCCAACGGACACTGTCTGCATGATGGCCCTGTCGTGTATAGTGTTCGTACAGTCTGGTATGTGTCTTTGAGCATCTGATATTGCTTTTATGCTCCATGATTCTTAGTTTAACTTGTCTCATGGTCATCCCCATATAATACTTATTGCAGGGACAGGTCAGCATATAAATGCATCTCGTGCTGTTGCAATTGGTATGTCTCTGGAGATGCCACGTGAACGTGTCAGTTAGACTGATCTCTTTGCACTGATGAGTTTGTGGGCAAACAGCGCACCCTCCACAGGGAAAATGACCCCTCCCGGGGGGAGGTCCCACAGAGTGCTCTGGCTGCTGGTGTTTTGTTTCTTGGGCCGTGTATGGATCA
The DNA here is from genome assembly GCF_964261635.1 of Lissotriton helveticus. Classification (NCBI taxonomy): domain Eukaryota; kingdom Metazoa; phylum Chordata; class Amphibia; order Caudata; family Salamandridae; genus Lissotriton; species Lissotriton helveticus. Next base: position 1,403,806,836 of record NC_136057.1, on the reverse strand, counting down.
GAGCATCCTTTAAATTGGATGTCCGTTTGAATGCAAAACGGGGGCGGGGGATATCCAGACCACCTGCGTTAATGATATTCCAATGTTTTTTTATACTGTTTTTAATGTAAGCTGAGTTTTTTGTGAAACTGGTGACGCAGGTTATCAGTTCTTCTTGCTCTTTAGAGCGAGTTTCCAGTAGTGTTTCTCTGGGGTTATTTAAGGCTTGTTTACATGAGTTGTGGATGAGCCTGGTTGGGTACCCTCCGTCCTGTAACTTGTGTTGTAGAAGGCTTGCTTCTTGCTTAAAATCAGCTTTGTTGGTGCAGTTTCTGCGAACCCTGAGGAACTGTCCTAATGGGAGATTGTCCCTCAGGGCTTTAGGGTGATAGCTGTCGTATAGCAGAAGGCTATTCCTGTCAGTGTCCTTGCGGTAGAGTGTTGTGCTAAGCCCACGCGGGATCAGACTAATGCTCAAGTCTAGGAAGGGGATAGCCGTATCTGAGATGGTGCCAGTAAATTTGAGAAATGGATTCTGCTGATTAATCCAGGTGCAAAAAGCCTCACAAGTCACGCGGTCCCCTTTCCATAGTACGAGGATATCGTCTATGTATCTGCGCCAGAGTGTTATGTTGTCACTAAAGGGGTTGTGTGTGGCTGCTGGTTGCGGTCCGCACACGGGCTCGACCTTGACCTTACGCTCGCTATACTGTTCACCTCTGGTGGGGGTGTTTGACGTGGGTAGGGCGAGCTCAGTGTCCGCGATGCTCCTATGGGTATTGTATGGCCTCGTGGGCCCTTGCTTTGACCTCCTGACAATTACGCTCACCTCGCAGAGTGTTAGGGGACTATTCTTGAGACGGTTATCTCCCACAGTTACTATCTATGAGCTCATAGCGATCAACTCACATCAATGCCTCCGTGTGAGTTGGTTCTAAGGCAGCGCTTCTGCTGCTTGTATTTTCTTCCCTTCAGGTATCTGACACATTGGTGCAGGTCCCACGGGAGCAGACTGCGAGGCGCCTTAGGGATTCACTTAGGGTAAGCTCCTATCTGTCTGTCTCTCCGTCCCTCCCTTTCTTCATTTGTTCAGGCGTCTTCGCCTTGTTAACATAGCCATACCCACGCCTGTGGGATTCTTGTCACTATTAACATTATTTGTTTATAGTTTTTGGTTTTATTGACATCAGTGTGCTTTTTCAGCGTAGAATACATGTGATCCCGGAAACAATGGAACATAGCATTGATCATTTTTCCACATTACATATATTTTCCCTTAGGTCGCATTGTTACAGCAGGACCTGCTGGCCTGCCAACTTATTGACCTCCTGAAATAAGGTTGTAATTTATATTCATTTTTCACTGTGTAGTACTGAGCACTTAGGTCCTGAAGAATTGCCATGACGGCAAGAAACATGTTGACCTGACCAGAGGGTCGTAGATGTCCTGCTGATAACTTTTCTAGCACATATCTCCCCTCCCACCCATTTTAACCAAGGGTGTCAGCCACTCTAATAAAGTTCTCTGTGGACTGACCCACCTTTTTTAATTCACCACTACTTCACGACTACCCTTTCACTCGCCCTCTCACCCGCATGCACCATATGGCCGGAACAAAAGATCTCCGATAAAGAGCCCCTTTACGGGTGCCCGTCAGACATTGCAGCGCCAGTCTGACGAGGAGCAGAACCCATATGATGAAGCATGACGTCTAGCTTGCTAGATGTGTGAGGGTTTTAGTTCCAAAAAGGGAAATGCCCCTTTTCCCTTTTACCTTCCTCTACGCTGCACGCACTCTTGTGTCTTATATTTCCCATCGGGGAACTTTGTACCCCTCTTGTGCTACTAATGAGAAAGTACTGACAACATAGCTGACACTGGGCCATGGTGTATGCCGCATAAGGTTATCCTGTGACCAGTGCAAACACTAACATCAGGACAACAAGGTCAGATAACTTAACCCGGAACTCACAACCACGCTCATGGTAGCATGCTCCATGGGGGGACAGCCACACCATGAGTGAGGCCCAGTTCCAACGCACACTCAAACTACCAGCACGGCCTGTCACACACACACCCTTACATAAACATAGCCAGCTGGGACAGGCAATGGATTGGCCCACTGTCTCAACTGTCATGTAACACTACAAATACCGATCTGAGTACGCATTTAAGCCAGAAATGCACAGGCCTGATTCACAAGTCACTAGCACTTATACCACGATTGTCGTCACTACACCTTACTGACGCAGCGGACGCACACATATTACGGCAATGGTGCTGGGTATTGACAAGGTGATGCACATGGGAGATGTGTCACGTCCTAAAGCCTTGCGGCAGAAGTATGTGGACTGGTCATGGTGTGGTCGTGTTGTGGTGTGCGGTGGCAGCCTGTCACGGCACAGTAACACCTCCCAAAAGAGGCTGCTTGAAATCTTAAAAATTTCACTCAGCCACTTTTATGCACATGCTGCCTCAAAAAATTGTGCATGTCTGAAGCTGACGTTAGGGTTCACACAGCATTGTGCAGATAGGGCAGCACGGAGCATTGTTGGATTTGTGTTGCACCAGCGCCACAACTCAAGCAATGTGCCACTTCCATGGCACAGATGCGGGAAGCAGCTGTACTGTTACCACACTATGGTGATCCACAGTGTTAAAGTGTTGCATCCATTCTGGCATAGATGTGGTGCACAATGACTGCCAAATCACTGCTGATATGCCTGGCTGTGCCATTCATTGTAAATAGACCCTCACATAAAAATGTGTTCTCAACACAGATCAATCTGACACCACAAGTGAACAGTGTGAAAAATACAAAGCTGGTGTAACAGTGATAACGACAATGTATATTTAAAAAAATATTTGCTTTAAATGGCATGGATGTATGACGTTTCAACGCATGCTTTTACCACGCATACCATTACAACGCAAGTCGTTACAACGACTTGCGTTGGGGGGCGCTGGATAGTGGAATAGTTTAATTTTCTATTCCAACTCCAGTCCCCGTGGATAGTAGGGAAGGTGTTGGATAGAAAATTAAACTATTCCCTATCCAACAGCGCCCTCCAGCGAAAGTCGTTGTAACGACTTTCGTTTTAATTCCTGCGTTGTAATGGTAGTGCGTGGTAAAGGTTTCGTTGTAAACGATGTTCCCCAATGGCATTAACATCGTCTGTCTCTCACACCCACAGGGCAACGTGCACAATCTACCCCCAACCAGGGGGGAGAAGGATCACAGTTGCAGGCTCCACAGGACCCTGATCCCACCAACAGCGACGCCTCTCATCACTCCATGGATGACACAGACCAACCTGGCACCTCTGGATCCCAAACCCGTGCAGCAGCTGGATCAGGGGCATCTGTGCCAACCACCACACCCATTCCTGCCACATCCCAGCAGACAGCTTGGAGCCCTGCCCACAATACACAACTGAGCCAGTCTGACAATGAGGGACAAGGTTTGTCGGACACCCCGGAGGAGGCAGACAACCCCCCCACTGTCAACCCTCAGGGGTCCCGTCGACCCGATGTGCCCACAACAGCAGGCCGTGCTCGTGTGGGCAGGGGTGGTGGGAGTGGCACAAGGCGAAGGCGAGAACCTGACCAGCAAGCTGACGGACCCGGTATGTCTGAACTCAGAAACATCATCGAGGGATACCGTCGGGATACCAGGGAGTTCAGCCAGGGAGTGGGGGCCCTCAACGCTTTATAAGACCAGCAGGCCAAAACACGCCAGTCAACCACGACACCAAGGACGGATGGAGGCAAGACTGGCTGAGCTCTTGGCGTTGCAGAGAGACATAAGCCAGTCACTCCGTCGGATTGCTGACAACATGCAGCACCCTCCCTGTGTCACTAGGCCAGAAACATCCAGGCAAAGACTGCCAACAGGCACAGGCAGGGGGGAGGAGGTGGAACCATCTGACGTAGAGTCCCATGCATCGTCAAGGCCTGCATATGAGGGTCCCCCAAGGAAGGTGGGTCGTCCACGGAGAAGGCGTTGAGAGGCAGAGGGCCATGCACATCTCCCAGGTCACCTGGTCTGGCATCATGCCTTTGTGTGCAACGACATCACCTCATTGACTGTCACACTCTCCAACATTGACTTGCTGGTCGCAGTGTCCCCAATGATGCCAAACACTGTGCTCTGGCCTCTGTTGACTGAAACTGCAAGACATCACATCTCCTTCTGTGAACTTTGGATTCCGCACATTTTTGTACAGCACCTAACACCTACTCACATTTCACTCACAAGATGGAGAATAAAAAATCACAGACACAATACGTATTGATGATGAAGTATTTTTTCCCTGACTCAACAACATACGAGTTGGGATATGTCAAAGTATGCCAGAGTGTTGAACAAACACAAGCCATCCATACACTGGGAACTGATTCTGGTTGTGGACACACATAGGTCACAATGTATGATCAACTACATCCATTGTGGTAAATACTCAGACGTGATGGTTACTATATGCTGAGGGGGGGGTGGGTTGCCATACTGCTCTGACAGACAGTGACGGACGAGTCTCATGAAGGTGTGCAGGTCATGGGTAATGTGTTGGTGTCCAGGGAGGGACAACCAGGTCTGTTTCTTGATGTGGGATAACTATCACCCGCATGCAGTTGTACTTTGGAAGTGATGAATGTTGCCCAGGGCAAGGGTGAACGGACTGACTACAGGCAACGTAGTGTGGGATGGGAGACGTCCATATTTGTTTAATGGTTGTGGTTGTGGAGTGTCTACTGAGTGTGGCTGAGGAGTATGAAGGTCTACCTGCAGTTGACAGTGGGATTCGCAAACAATAAATCAAACATGATATTTGTAAAGTGCGCTACATACCCATGATTGTTTCAAGGCGCTGGGTGTAGGGGAGGGGGCTGCTACTGATCGAAGAGCCAGGTATTGATGAGTTTTGTGAAGGGCAGCAGCTCCTGGGTCTGATGTCGGTTGGTTGGGACAGTGTACCAGGTCTTGGTGGCGAGGTGAGAGAAGGATCCTCCACCTGGGGTGGATTTATGGATGCGTTGAACATTGGCGAGGGTGAGGCTGTGGGTGGGGGTGTAGAAGCTGAATCGGTCATTGAGGTATGCTGGTACGGCGTTGTGGAGGACTTTGTGTGCGTGGGTGAGGAGTTTGAAGGTGATCCTCTTGTTGACGGTGAGCCAATGCAGGCCTCTCAGGTGGGGTGTGATGTGACTGCGTTGGGGGGCGTCGAGGATCTGTTGTGCTGGGGCATTCTGGATGCGTTGCAGCCGTCTCAGGAGCTTGGTTGATGTTCCTGCGTAGAGGGTGTTACCGCAGTACAGGCTGCTGGTGACGAGGACCTGGGTGACGGTTTATTCTTGTGTTGGAGGGGATACATTTCATGCTGGGCTGAGGGATGATCCCTGTGGGATGCTGCGGATGATCTTGTTGGTCTTGGAGCGGAAGGGTGGGAGGCGGACCTTCGGGGTACTGAAGGAGAGGAAGGATGTGGTCCAGGCCACGGACATCTCTTGGATTCCAGCGTCATGGAGGCGTGCTATTAGGGAGCAGTGGCAGACCGTGTTGAAGGCTGCTGATAGGTCCAGAAGGATGAGTGTGGTTGGTTCTCCTTTGTTCATCAGGATCCAGATGTTGTTGGTGGTGGCGATGAGGGCGGTCTCGGTGCCGTGGTTGCTGCAAAAGTCGGACTGGGATGGGTCCAGGATGTTGTTGTCTACTAGGTAGCGGGTCAGCTGTCTGTTGACAATCTTCTCTGTGACTTTTGCGGGGAAAGTGAGCAAGGAGATGTTCTGGAACTCATTCAGATCATTGGGGTCTGCCTTGTTTTCCTTCAGTAGGGTGTTGATCTCGGCGTGCTTCCAGCTCTCCGTAAAGGTTGCTGTCTTGAAGGAGATGTTGTTATTTTTTTGGAGATGGTGTGCGATGGATGTGCTTGCTTTGTTGAAATAGTGTTGAGGGCATGTGTCAGATGGGGATTCAGAGTGGATGGAGTTCATGGTCTTGATGGTGTCTTCGTCGCTGACGTTGGTCCAGGCGGTCAGGCGACTGGAGTGTGTGGGGGTCGCAGGGGTGGTGGTCTTGGTGGTGTCCGTGTTGAAGCTGTCGTGGATGTCGGTGATCTTGCAGTGAAAGAAGGTGGCCAGTGATTTGCACAGGTCTTGTGATGGTGGAATGTCGTTGGTGTTGGAGCTGGGGTTGTCGAGGTCTTTCACGATGTTGAAGAGCTCTTTGGTGTTGTGTGTGTTGTTGTGTAGGCGGTCCTTGAAGGCGGTCCTCTTGGTAGTCCTGATGAGTTGGTGGTGTTTGTGGGTGGCGTTCTTGTGGGCTGTATAGCAGTCTGGTGTTCAGTTGCAGAGCCAGTTCTTCTGCAGTTTCCAACAGGTGCGCTTGGAGGCCCGGAGGTCTTTGGTGAACCAATTGGCTTTCTTGTTGGTGTGATTGGTTGCGGAGGTCTTGAGTGGGGCAAGGGTGTCTGCGCAGTTGTTGATTCACTGCTTGATGTTGACGGTGGTGGTGTTGGGGTGTGTGGGGGCGGTGGGTGGTCCCAGGGCGAGGGTGGTGGTCAATTGGTCCTTGGTGACCTTGCCCCAGCTGCGGCGTCGCAACTGTTGGGTGCAGTGGTGTTTGTTGTCCTTCCTGACGGTGAATTGGACGCATCTGTGGTCAGTCCAGTAATGTTTGGTGGTGTGGTTGACAGAGACGTGACTTGCGGACAACATAGTGTCCAGTGTGTGTCCAGTGGCGTGTGTGGGTGTTGTCACAAGCTGTTTGAGTCTGAGGTTGGCGAGGTTGGCGATCAGGGCGGTGGAGTTGGCGTCGTTGTTTTTGAGGTGGAAGTTCTGGTCCACGAGGAGGATGTAGTCCGTGGATGCAAGGGCATGGGGGATGATGAGGTTGGCGATGGTGTCGCTTAACTGTGGTGGGTGTCCGGCTGGTCCAGGGGTTCTTGCGCTGGGCGCAGTCTAGGCGCAGACGGGCGCAGATGGGCTTGCATTTGGTGCATCTTTGTGGAACCAGTGGCGCACACGCTGTGCACGTCTGCTGCGTGCCCGCACACACCCCGCCATTTGAAAGCGTGGAGGGAGGTGCATCTGGGCGGCTGGAGCGTGGTGGGTAGGGGGGCGTTGAGTCCGGGGCAGCGGCGGGAAGGGGTGTACAAAAGCAAGGGGGTGGGTGGGTGAAAAAAATTGCCTGAGCACGCCTTAGCGGCTAAAATGGAAAAACAGGGCACAGCGTACACGGATAAGAAAGATAATACAAGTCAGAAATCACCGAGGTAAGTGCAGTAGGCAACCGCAACTGCACAGTGGAACGGTGGGCACAGCAGGTGCAAAGTCACGCTTCACGCAGTAGCGGGCATGGAACAGGTGGAGCTGTTTGGTTGCAGGGGGGAAACCTGGCCTGCAAGCAGGTTCAAGGGTCACTCTTGACTGTAGTAGGTATCTCAGGTGGACGGTCATGCGGCTGTGGCAGGGGATGTTGATGATGAGGTGTGCGCATGCGCCCTGGGTGTGCACATGTCCTCCTGGAGTCTGGCTCTTCTTCCTGTGTAGAGGTTGTTGACGTAGTTGAGCTGGCTGTTGTTGTGGACCTGGGTGGCTGTCTGTCTTGACTAGGAGTGGATCTATGTGAAGTTCTGTTCCAGCATGTGGATGGACTTGCATAATGAGTTAAGAGTTTTACACAATTTATGTGGAAGCCTCTCAGCTCAATTACCATATGTTAATCCACTTCAAGTTCTCGCCTTTGAACAAGCTATAGAGAGAGACATTGAATCCCTCTTTGCAACCCACAAAGACAACTTTTGCAATTTTTCTAGAAAAGAACAAGATGCATTAAGGTCCCTGGCCACCAACACGGATCTTACAATCAAACCAGCAGACAAGGGGGGTGCTATTGTCCTCATGGACACTGCGGTGTATCGATCTGAATGTCTAGGACAGTTGAACGACAGACAAGCATATCGCCCCTTAGACCATGACCCTACAATGGATATACGTAACACTATCCAAGGAATGGTAGAAGAAGCGCTGTCAGAAGGATGGGTCACTTGCCAAGAAGCTGCCTTTCTGTATACAGAACACCCTGTGATGCCCTACTTCTACTGTCTCCCGAAGGTACATAAACAACAACTGCCTCCACCAGGACGTCCGATTATCTCAGGAATTGGATCTATCCTGGAGCCACTCTCCACCTTTGTGGATCATTTCTTGCGCCCTTTGGTACAGGAATACCCACATACCTGAAGGACACAACGGATGTTCTACGCCTTCTCCCAGATGTGGAGTTTGACACAGGTAGTGACCACCTCGTCTCTTTTGACGTTGAGTCACTTTATACGTCCATACCTCAAGATGAGACACTAGAGGTTATTTCTTCTTTACTGATGGCTCACAACCTGGATACCATCACGCCAGTCAGCTTTATATCGCTTTGTTCGCCCTAAGTGTGGCAGGGTATGCTCAGACGTGAGTCCTTGTTCACTTGGCTACTGGATTCAAGATAGCCTGGCTGATGAGGATTATGAATCCGAAACCGGTCCCAGGATGCTTGTTTCTGGTCCAGGGAAGACATGGCTTGGCAGTTCGGGCTGGACTGTTCCCATGAGGCACAGGGTCAGACTGATTTGCATATAGCCATATCTGAACTGGGGTGGCTGAGTGAACTAAAGAATGGTGATGGATTAAACCCAGATCAGTTGACTGGTGGTGAGTGTTTGATTTGTTCAAAAGCTCCGTCCATCATCCCCTTTTGTACAGCTCTATCATGGCATGTGCCACCTTAGCCATGAAACACAATTTTTTCAAGTTTGAAGATACGGTGTACCTCCAAACATCAGGGACCATCATGGGGAGTATTTTTGCTCCCAGCCTGGCTAGCCTTTACGTACACCACTTCGAACAAGAACATGTCCTCACTGAAAACAATCCTTACCTTGCCTCCATAAAAATGTGGAAAAGATATATCGACAATATACTTGTAATATGGCGAGGTTCTCATGAGGACTTATTAGATTTTCAGACTTGGCTAAATAACAGGAATGACTTCCTCCATTTTACTGTGGAAGCCGATAAAACCAGAATCGCCTTTCTTGATCTTATGATTTTTGCCACTCCAGAGGGACTCCAGTCAGAACTCTACAGAAAGCCGATGGCAAGAAATTCCCTGCTGTGCTTTGACATCCACCATCCGAAATCCCTTAGAGAAAATCTACCGTATGGGCAATTTCTGAGGGTACAAAGAAATTGCTCTACCACAGCAGGATACAATAAACACTCAACTACCTTGCAAAAACAGCTCTGTAGCAGGAAGTATCCACCCAGACTGGTGCGTAGATCACTAAAACGTGCTAAAAACAACAACCGACAAGCACTACTGGAACCCTATGGTCCGAAACCATCCTCTGAAAGACTCACCTGTGTCAGCACGTTTGGAACCTTGTCTAATCAAATTCAGAAAATAGTAAAGAAACATTGGCCGATTCTGAATTCAGGGCAGGAGACTATTGAAGCCCCTCTTTTCTCCTTCAAGAGAGGCCCTAATCTCAGGGATCGTCTCATCCACACTAGACCGCGAAATCAGATGCCAAGGGCCCTTGGCACTATTTGGGACCTCCCACCTGTGACAGGACATCATCCATGCGGCTCTTGCCAAGCTTGCCCACAGACGAGAAAATCTACTGAAATCGGTACTGGAACAAATATACCTTGGAGACAAACAAAATTCACCAACTGTAATAGTGAGAAACTGGTCTACCTCATAACCTGCCCTTGTGGACTACAATATGTAGGTATGACCACGCGGAAGATAAAAATCAGAATCTCCGAACACAAGAGCACGATTAGAAGCAAAAGACAGGCCACCAAGCTCACCAACCATTTTTTGGACAAACAACATGCCCCTACTGCATTTATATGGACGGTTTTAGAACAACCTTATATCCCTCCTCATGTCACGGATCACTCCAGAATCTTACTACATAAAGAAAAAAAGTGGGTGTTCAAATTGGGAACGAACAAGAAAGGACTGAATGATAACATACCTTGGTCCACCTTGTAAATATATTGTTATTACCATATTTCTAACAGTTTCCCATGTGGTAATCTTGCAAAACAAGGTAGAATGAAACATCATGTTCCTCCTGTAATCTCGTAAGAAAGGCGCTACTTGTCGTTCATCCAGACTTCCAGTCAACGCTGTGCCATGTCTTACTCTACCTGAGCCCTTCTTTTCTCCAATGCCCCTTGCACGATAGCTGATAGAAGGTTGAATTAGTATTTTCACTCTAACCAGTGTTTGCCTTTGAAGAAAATGCTAATTTAATGTCAATGCGATAAAATCCGTCAAGATACATGTACTTTGCATAGACATCGCATTGAACAAAGATATCTTTATTGTTTGAAAAAAACTTTGAAAAAAAACTTTAAACAAACATAATACTCCCAAAAGATTCTAGGGACTTTCGCAAAACTTTTCATAGACCAATCATATCTAACAACTCATCGGACCTCTCGATTCGGGCGTCTGACGTCATACATACAGAGGTCCTAGCAGGTCACATGACCTCCCACGCCTAGTAAGAATACCGCTCTTGGCTCTTGACTCCCAGCTCAGGTACCTCCCCACCGGCTCAGAAGCCGGCACAGAAGTACCGACGAAGAGGTGAGTTGGACCGGCGTCTTTTTAGTCTTTTCGAGAGTGAAAGAAATAGGGGTATTTATACTTTAAAGCTATCTCGATTTTGATTCCAATTTGGAACTTTGCCTCTTAACATCATCTAATCAGTTGTGCACTGATAGGCAAATAATGTAGGTTACTACGTGGGGTAATTTTGCGAGCAATAATATCATGCGGTACACCAACCAGCACAATTCCTGCACCTAAGATATGCTGAGAGGTTACCACTTTAATTGATTCGTAAACATTTCGCTAAGCTCTGCAAGATGCGAACAAGCGCATTGACGAAGCGCTTCTCGCAAGTACTAACAATTGCATTGTCTGGAAATCTTCGTTAAGAGCTCTCTCAGGAGCTATACAGACATTTCCATACTGGATATGAGAACGTTACACTGTTGTGCTTACTTGTCTTTTATTTTTCTGTCAGGAAGTGGTCACGATTTTCATGTTGTTTCTGCTTCCCTTTTAAATAGAGCGGTGCTTCCCTCGTTCCCTGAGCCGTTGCCAGGCGAGGCGAGGCCTGGAACTCCAATGACTTGGGTAAGATGGAGATTTTCGATGACATGGAGGATTAACAAATTAGCGCCTTCGTGAACAAAGAGCATACAAATTGCATTTTGTTTTGTACAGACATTTTTGTCGAGCTAGAATATGCTTATTAGCTACGTATCTAGTTGTCTATGTTTTTGTGTTCCATTACCTGTTGTTTGTCTATTTATATATATATATATCAATCAATCAATCAATCAATCAGGTCATTTGTAGAGCGCACTACTCACCCGTAGGGTCTCAAGGCGCTGGGTGGGGGGGGGGGGGGGGGTGCCGCTACTGCTCGAACAGCCAGGTCTTGAGCTTCTTCCTGAAGGAGAGGTGGTCTTGGGTCAGGCGCAGGTCGGTTGGGAGTGAGTTCCAGGTCTTGGCGGCCAGGTAGGAGAAGGACCTTCCTCCTGTTGTCGCTCTTCGGATGCGGGGGACGGCGGCGAGGGCGTGGCTGGTTGATCTGAGGAGGCGCTTGGGAGTGTAGAAGTTGATCCGGTTGTTGAGGTAGCTCGGGCCTTGGTCGTGTAGGGCTTTGTGCTCGTAGGTGAGGAGACGGAAGGTGATTCTCTTGTTGACCGGGAGCCAATGCAGATCTCTCAGGTGTCCGGAGATGTGGCTGCGTCGGGGGATGTCGAGGATGAGTCTGGCCGAGGCGTTCTGGATCCGCTGGAGTCTCTTCTGGAGCTTGGCGGTGGTTCCGGCGTAGAGGGCGTTGCCGTAGTCCAGTCGGCTGGTGACGAGGGCCTGGGTGACCGTCTTCCTCGTCTCGGTGGGGATCCACCGGAAGATCTTACGTAGCATGCGCAGGATGTTGAAGCAAGACGAGGAGACGGCGTTTACTTGTCTGGTCATGGAGAGGGAGGAGTCCAGGATGAAGCCCAGGTTGCGTGCGTGGTCCGTTGGTTTAGGTGCGGTGCCCAGGGCGGGGGGCCACCAGGAGTCGTCCCAGGCGGAGGGCGAGGAGCCCAGGATGAGGACCTCCGTCTTGTCCGAGTTCAGTTTCAGGCGGCTGGTCGTCATCCATTCGGCTACCTCTCTCATCCCTTCGTGCAGGTTGGCTCTGGCGGTGGCGGGGTCGTTGGTCAGGGAGAGGATCAGCTGGGTGTCGTCGGCGTAGGAGATTATGTTGAGGTTGTGTTGGCGTGCGATGGCCGCGAGGGGGCTCATGTAGACGTTGAAGAGGGTGGGGCTCAGTGAGGATCCTTGAGGGACGCCGCAGATGACTTTGGTGGCTTCTGACTTGTACGGTGGTAGGCGGACTCTCTGTGTTCTTCCGTCGAGGAAGGAGGTGATCCATTCCAGAGCCTTGTCCTGGATTCCGATGTTGCCGAGGCGCTGTACTAGGGTGCGGTGGCAGACAGTGTCGAAAGCCGCGGAGAGGTCCAGGAGGATGAGGGCCGCTGTTTCTCCGTTGTCCATCAGAGTTCGTAAGTCATCGGTGGCAGCGATGAGGGCGGTCTCGGTGCTGTGGTTCGCTCGGAAGCCCGACTGTGAGGGGTCGAGGGATCCATTCGTCTCGAGGAAGGCGGCCAGCTGTTTGTTGACGGTCTTCTCGATGACTTTGGCCGGGAACGGGAGGAGCGAGATGGGACGGTAGTTCTTGAGGTCGGTGGGGTCCGCTGTTGGTTTCTTTAGTAGAGCGCTGAGTTCGGCGTGCTTCCAGCTCTCAGGGAAGGTGGCGGTGTCGAAGGAGGTGTTGATGATGTCCCGCAGGTGGGGTGCGATGACAGCGTCGGCCTTGTTGAAGACGTGGTGAGGGCAGGGGTCAGTCGGAGATCCGGAATGGATGGAGTTCATTGTGCGGATGGTGTCTTCGGTGCTGATCGGGGTCCAGGTGCGGAGGGTGGTGGTGGGTGGCGTTGTTGCGGTTGTGGCTTGCGTTGGTTGGTTGCTGAAGCTGTTGTGTATGTCCGCGATCTTGTTGTGGAAGTAGGAAGCGAGGGAGTTGCAGAGGTCTTGCGACGGGGTGATGTCATTGTTTCCGGCGTTGGGGTTGGAGAGCTCTTTCACGATGTTGAAGAGTTCCTTGCAGTTGTGTGCGTTGTTGTCCAGCCGGTCTTTGTATGTATTTTTCTTGGTGGCGCGGATCAGTTGGTGGTGTTTCCGGGTGGCGAGCTTGAGGGTGGTCATGTTGTCCGTGGTTGGTTCCCTTCTCCAGACTTTCTCGAGGGCTCGACAGTTCTTCTTGGAGCTCTTTAGTTCGTCGGTGAACCATGGTGTTTTTCTGCTGCAGGGTCTGCTGGGCGGGGTTCTCAGAGGGGCGAGTTCGTCCGCGCCGTTGTTGATCCACTTCATGAGGTTGACGGCGGCCTGGCTGGGGTTCGCTGAGCTGGCGGGGGGGTGCTGGCTCAGGGAAGCGGTGAGCTGGTCGGCTGTGATCTTGTTCCAGCTTCTTCGGGCAACCTGTTGCTGGTGGTGGTGGATCGTTGTTCTTTTGAAGCTGAAGTGGACGCAGCTGTGGTCCGTCCAGTGAAGTCCTGTTGCGTGGCTGAAGGTGACGTCTTTGCTGGATGAGAAGACGGCGTCGAGTGTGTGTCCGGCGAGGTGGGTGGGGGTGGACACCAGTTGCTTGAGTCCGAGGTTGGCGAGGTTGTCGAGCAGGCTGATGGAGTTGCGGTCGCTGATGTTCTCCAGGTGGAAGTTGAGGTCCCCCAGGAGGATGTAGTCGGCGGAGGGGAGGGCATGCGGGCTGATGAAGTCGGCGATGTCCTCGCTGAATCGTGTGCGTGGTCCCGGGGGTCGGTAGATCAGGGTGCCTCTGAGGGTGGTCTTCGGGTTGGTGTGGATCTGGAAATGCAGGTGTTCAGCGGTGGTTAGGGTGTCGTCGGTGTTGGTTGTGATGCGGATGGTGTCTCTGTGGATGATGGCGATGCCTCCTCTCGTCAGGTTGGCGGTGCGGTCCCTCCGGATGATCTTGTAGCCCTCCGGGATGGCGATGGCGATGTCTGGGGCTGAGGAGGCGTTCATCCAGGTCTCGGTGAGGAAGGCAACGTCGGGGGCGGTGGTGTCGAGGAGGTTCCAGAGTTCTACGGCGTGTCTGTGGACGGAGCGGGTGTTGAGCAGGATGCACTTCAGGTGGTTGCTGCTGATGGTCGGCTTGGCGAGTGCTGGTGCAGGATGAGTCCGGGTGCAGGTGAACTTGCAGGCGTAGCAGCTGAAGGGTCCGTGGGTGTGCTTCGGGGCGGCTCGATGACATCCAGGGATGCGGCCGGTGTTGAGTGCGATGAGATCGGCGGCGTTGTATGATCGTCGGGTCGGCTTTCGTCGGTGGGGGCCAGGGGTCCTGGCACTGGGCGCGGTCCAGGCGCGGACGGGCGCAGACGGGCTTACCTTTGGCGCGCCTTCGGCGCACAATCGGCGCGCCCGCTGCGCGTCAACGCTGCGCGTTCGCACGGTCGCCATTTAAGGCGAAGTGCGCGGGTGGGCGGAGCAGCTGGGAGGCGGGAGCGGGGAGGGAACAGAAGAAAAAAGGGGCGGGGTCGGCGGTGGTGGCGGGAAGCGGGGGGCGGCGAGGAAGGCGGGAAGCACGAAGGGGGACGGGCAGACTACGAAACAAGCACAAATGATGGTAAAAAGATACTTAACACGGGCAAAATCACGAAGGAAAAACAATACAATACAAGCACAAATGATGGTAAAAGATACTTAACACGGGCAAAATCACGAAGGAAAAACAATACAATACAAGCACAAATGATGGTAAAGGATACTTAACACGGGCAAAATCACGAAGGAAAACAATACAATACAAGCACAAATGATGGTAAAAAGATACTTAACACGGGCAAAAACCACGAAGAAAAGAAACAAGCACAAATGAATGGAAAAAACACAACAGAGCAGTGATATCAGGGTCAGCCGGCAGCGCGGCAGGCAGCGAGGCAGAGGGCACAGCAGGGGGGCACACGCAGCAGCTGGTGGCCGTGCGGCGCGGGGGTGTCCCACAAGTGGGTCACACTTACCTGTGTCGCACGGTCGCCTTTTAAGGCCAAGTGCGCGGGTGGGCGGAGCAGCTGGGAGGCGGGAGCGGGGAGGGAACAGAAGAAAAAAGGGGCGGGGTCGGCGGTGGTGGCGGGAAGCGGGGGGCGGCGAGGAAGGCGGGAAGCACGAAGGGGGACAGGCAGACTACGAAACAAGCACAAATGATGGTAAAAAGATACTTAACACGGGCAAAATCACGAAGGAAAAACAATACAATACAAGCGCAAATGATGGTAAAAGATACTTAACACGGGCAAAATCACGAAGGAAAAACAATACAATACAAGCACAAATGATGGTAAAGGATACTTAACACGGGCAAAATCACGAAGGAAAACAATACAATACAAGCACAAATGATGGTAAAAAGATACTTAACACGGGCAAAAACCACGAAGAAAAGAAACAAGCACAAATGAATGGAAAAAACACAACAGAGCAGTGATATCAGGGTCAGCCGGCAGCGCGGCAGGCAGCGAGGCAGAGGGCACAGCAGGGGGGCACACGCAGCAGCTGGTGGCCGTGCGGCGCGGGGGTGTCCCACAAGTCCCACAATATATGTATATATATATATATATATATATATAT
The DNA here is from genome assembly GCF_964261635.1 of Lissotriton helveticus. Classification (NCBI taxonomy): domain Eukaryota; kingdom Metazoa; phylum Chordata; class Amphibia; order Caudata; family Salamandridae; genus Lissotriton; species Lissotriton helveticus. The sequence goes on along the minus strand of NC_136057.1, from coordinate 1,403,791,076 downwards.
TCTCTATCTTCCAACCAGAGACATCACAAGGACGACCACAACGGGTCTAGACCACACCTATATCATGAGGTGATCTTTTTCCTTGTTACAAGATGTCATATACACAGTCATATTTTTAGAATTTTTCACTTCTTGTGTTTCACTTTCGTTTTGCAGTAGCATTGTTCATACGTCTAGGTCCTGATGAAGGCAATGGACATAATGGTCCACTTTTGCCGAAACATGTTGACCACTTAATCAATCTGGGTAGTTATTTGTTAAAACTACCTTTGCTGCTCTTTTAATATTGGTGGAGCAAGCAATACACAGAATAAAATTTATAGTTGCTTCCTCACCCAATTTTATCTTTACCCCCACTATCACTCACTATTCTCTGCACTGCAAACCAGTCACACATATATCTACATAGGAACACTACCAACACTGAGACCATTCTGGTCACCACCAGGTTTGGAGGTTATAACATCTAACCTTCCATGTCTACTGGTGTTGTTCCAAGTAATTGGTCTACAAGGTATCCCAAATGATGAAGGGCGGTTCCGTGTGGTAACTGATGGGTATTCCTTGTTGGTCATATTACTACTCGAGGTATCCCTTGGGTATCTGTACTGTGCATTTAAGCAAATGTAGGATGACATAGACAACACAGGTAGAATGTTTCAGACATAGACTCCTTCTTATAGACCCATTGACACTTTTGTGTTATGTAATGCACTTCCCCTACTGACCCCCTGCCCACAAACCACCACAACATCCTTGCAAAGATTCACTATCAACACTGAAACGTCATGTGGAACCCTTTCCTCAGACTGGTCGCAAACCCGGATGTGTAGAAACACACGTTCCTCCTGCACATCTTAAGTAAAGGTAACAGATCCTGTTTAAGCTTCCAATCATATACCAAGATCTATCTATAAGTCCTGGCAGAGATTTATGTAAAATTATTATGGAAGAAACAGATTCACTTTGTTGAAGATAGTAGCCTCCTTCATGACTTACAATCCAGCTTCCATCCCACCCATAGTACACAGGTGGCCCTCATACAAATGGCAGACTGTATACGCTGGGAGGTCGATGGAGGTTACAAGGCGGCGTTGGTGCTGTTTGATATGTCTACAGCATTTGACACCGTAGACCATCACAATCTTCAGAACCACATGAAGACCATAGGTGTGTGGTCCTCAGTGATTTACTGGATATTGTCCTAACTGTCTGACTGCACACATCAGGTCCACACCTACTACATCGACTCCTTAATCAAAACACAGAAGTGGGGAATGCTCTGCTCAGAGGACGCAGACTTTGGTAATATTTACCTTACCATGCTGGCTGATTTGATTGCCATGTCTGGAGTCTAAATTATATCATATGCTGAGGATCTTCTGATTCTAATCAACTAAAATCCAGTCAGAGCTGCTAAATTTGAGCATCACCACAATTGCTCCTTGGGGTTGTATGTCACAAAGTTTTGACAATCATACTCCTGGAAAGTTGTTGTCGTCCTTGCGGGTGGTCTAGTATCCATCTGTGATGGCAATGTAGAAGTAGTGTGCTGGCCTTACGTACAACCAGGTCACAGTAATTGTGGTCATGTGTTGTGCTGGTGTAAGTAGCATGTGTGCAGAAGACACACATGACCTGCTTGTACGGACATGCACTGTTATGTGTGGCAGTGCGGAGTTGGCAGTATGAGTTGCACACACAGCCAGCGGAACTGTCATGTGTGATCTTAGGGGTTCCCTGATACCACGTGCATGATTGTGTGGTGTTCACTGTGTGGAGGGTGGCAGGAGCATGAGTCTGTAGTGTAACCTGTGTCACTAAATGACCACAGGGGCTTGCACTGTGCACGTTGCAGGTGCTGACAGGCCTGCCTTTGTCATGGATGTGGTGCAACTGTGGCACGGACAATCTGCGGTCTGCCTTAAGAATGGACTGATGGATGTTTGAGCATATTGGAGGTGTGTGTGTCGCCGAATCTGGGCACTGGGTGTTGCGGTGTCACTGGAGATGCAGCATCTGTAATGTCTGAAAACATGATGGCAGAAGGTGTGAGACACCATGGAAAAGTGGGACACAAAGTCAAGGATATTTGCATAGCAGCATGTTACATGTGTTTGGAAAGGAAGGAGTGTCTAGTTACTCATGGGTCACTGCTAGGAAATGGGTAACCAATCACTAAGTTTGACGGTCACAGGATCAGGCACCAACAGCACAAGCGGGGCAGAGGAGAAACAGCATCAGCATGTGTTGCATGACCGTTGTGGGTATTAAGCTAAAACAATACATACACAGGCATATTTGTCAAACACATAATGGACCATGATGTATTACAAACACCATGCATGTTCCCCCACTACACATAACCACAATCATTGTAAAGTATGCCATAGATGAGGCATGCACACTGGAAAGACATCTGCGGTGACAGTAAATGTGGCACAGTTTACATTTAGGAATACTTTAACCACATACATGCTTGAAGTTTGTTCTGAAGCCATGCTGCATTAGACAATGTACATGGCCTGTGGCATTGCTCAGAAGGAAATAACTGTAATGCACTGAGGGAACCTGTAATGCTGCAGAAACTATCTCCACACGACAGCCAGTGACAGTTGGTACCTTTGATCCTCAAATTTGTGCAAGGCTGAAAGGGGTCCATCTCCAGATAGCCCCTTGGTCTGAGTATGAATTACAGACTCTAATTGGTGATCAGGCGAGGGAAGGATAGGATGGGAACAGCATGGAGGGAGATCTGAAACAAAGGTAAACAAGCTTCACAATTCAAGGGAAGCATTGAGTATTGAGCATTGCTGATTTGCATCCTGAGGATAGGGCCGTCAGACTGATGGCACTGATTATATTGTAAGACTGTTGATGATGATTGAAGAAAACTTTAATAAAAATCTGTTTTTAAAAAAAAGCTTCACAATTCAAGACTTCTTGGCACTGACTAACATTATACTTATGATGTATACTGTAACGGGTGGCGTGGCTAAGCACGCAATGGCGGCAGACATGCCTGGGTAGAGCTCCGTGTGAGACTCCCCTACCACAGGCCAATTCTCCGTCATTTTGCCCGGTGACGGTCTGAAATTGCTGCCGAGTGCCTGCTAGACGCTTTGCTGCTGGCTGCCGGAGTTTGGAACGGCTGGTGCGCTCGTACCTGCTCTGGTGGACACGGGAGCTGCTGGTCCGACCTGTGCTCGGCTGTGAAGCGGCGTGAAGATCTGCGCGAGGCCGGTGATCCGGCCGGCCTGGTAGGCCTGCCGGTGTGGACTGCTGCCCTCCGCCTCCTGGCCCGCGGCTGGGCGCTGCTGAAAACTCTTTTGTGGGGCTCGACGGGTAGACCTGAGCAGCGGAGTGTGGTTGGCCCCTGCTGGCCCAGGAGCGACTGAAGACCGAGTGACCGGGCCGGCCTGGAGGTGCCCCGCCCTTGCAGCAGTGACTGGGCGGATTGACCCGCGGCCTTCCTGGGGCCTAGCGGGGGAGGTGCCGGCTTCCTTGAGGGTCCCGCTGAGCGGTTGCTGCCCGGAACCTCTACCGCTGGGCGGGCGGCCCTACCTGTGTCTGGAGACGCTGCCACTCACACCGGATCGAGCGAGGTGAGGAGCACAGTGGGGCGCTTCCCCCCCCCCACTTCTCGCGCGGAACACCCGGCGCCACCGCCACAACACAGGGGAACTGCACGGGGGTGGGGAGCTGCGGCCCGCACACTGGGACTAGAAGCGGAGAGAGCAGTGTGACGCGCCACCGAGCCGCTTGCCCCCCCCCCCCCTCCACCCCCCACCGATTTACGACGACCGCGGCACCCTACCGGATTCACTGAGCTGCACGCACCGCAGAGGGGGTTGGGCATTGGCGACGGCCTGCTGACCCCGGACGACCTGCACTATTGTGGGGGCGCCCCCTACCCGCACAGTGCTGAGGCTGGGAGTGCAGTGCTCCATTACCCCCCACTGTGCCGAGGCGAGGAGACGAAAGCAGCCCCGGACTGCGATTGCCTGTCGAAGCCGCAAGCTTGCTCCTGGGGCGGCCTACCATAGCCCCGATCCGCCTGGCCCGGGCGGTGATCCCTGCGCGACGCGCGTGGGTGATGTGAAGCCTTGGAGGGTGCGCCAGTCTGGACTGCTTGGACTTACTCTGCCCCCCCCCCCTTCTGGGAGACCTCCAGTCATTTGTGCCATAGTGAGACTTATTGCACTGCGTCATTGACCAGCCGCGACGCCATCGCTCATGTCGGGGGTACCTAAAACGAGGGCTATCACTGGCAACGCGCAGGTGAAGGGGAAAATGGCGAAACAGATGGAGGTGGACCACACAGCCTCCAAGCTGGATTCGATGCTGGCGGCCATGGAACGCCTTGAGGAGTCGATGCAACAGACCCGGGCCTCCTTGGAATCTAAGATCGACAGCGTGGCTATAGACATGACACATCTTCGTGCTGACCACAAAAAACTGTCGGAGAGGACGACGACGCTGGAGACCGCAGTAACGGACCTGACTCCCAAGATATCCCAGATGGACAAACATGTGCAGAACCTTCTCAACAGAGTGGAGTTTCTGGAGGATCGCGCGGAGGATGCGGAAGGGAGGGCGAGACGGAATAACATCCGCATCGTGGGACTACCAGAGAGATGGGAACCCCGAGAGGCCCCAGAACACGTGGAGCGGTGGCTCAGAGACATTCTCCCGGAAGGTACCCTCTCGCAGCACTTTGTAGTGGAGCGCGCCCATCGTGTGCCGTCTAAACCCCCCCCTGAGGGCTCTAACCCTCGGCCTATGCTCATCCGAGTGCTGAACTATCGAGACCGCGATACTATCCTGCGGGAGGTCAGGAAGTTAGAGGAGGTCAGAGTGGACAATGCCACGATCATGTTCTTCCCGGACTACACGATACAAGTGCAAAGGCAGCGCCACTCCTTCATGGACGTTAAACAGCGGCTCCGCCGCATGGCACTCAAGTACTCCTTGCTCTTCTCTGCGCGTTGTAGCCCAAGACAAAACGTATTTCTTCAATACAACTGAGGCTGCTGAGTCCTGGCTCGACTCGGGAATTGTTCAGGACCCAGGTGGCCCGCCCACGAGATCCCGCCGCGGAGGAGGCGCTCGTCGACGCCGGCGCAGGAGACACTCGACGGCGAGCTCGGTGCGTCAAGAGGCGAACATTGGTCCTACTCCGGAACACCGCCAGGAGGAGCAACAGGAGGCGATCCGCAGAGTGGCAGAGATCAGCGGGTCGCAGCAAGATGCCCCGACCATTGGTGCCAGTCCTGGTGCCCCGGGGAGTGATGATGACTATATATATGGCCTACCGGATTCACAGGTGTCTGCTGAACTACCAGATGTCACGCCGCAGACTGCAGATTTACTCAACTGACATTACAGTGAGCTCACTGACGATTAGTGAAAAGGGAACTACATTTACCTGTGCCTTCTGTGCCTCCGCAATACTGATGCACGGGGAGCCTGCTGTGCCACCCTGAGGGACACTGGGGTGCGACCTGAACTTGGAGACTTGAGAGTTGCGCGAACTGCTGGCTCAGTGCACCGAGACTGCCCTGTTGTTGGTGGGTCTTGAGGGGGGGAATGGGCGCACTGCCCCCTGATGGTAAGTCCTTGCAGATGAACCAGCTGCGGAATCTGTAGGCCTGTTGCTGCCTGGACAGCGCTAGGATCTACGCGCCTCCACTGTCATTGGGCGCTACGAAATGAGACGCCTGTGGCATGGGGGGGAGAACCCATGTCCTTCTTGCATGTAATCTGAGTGCATTTATATCACGTGCTTAGTAAACCCCCCCTACATTCTATTAGAAAGTACGAACAGTTAGTGCTCACTAGAGCGTTTGGACGACGGCATGTTTTGCAGTTGCCCTTTTGGCATTATTATTCACTGTTTTATGGTTACAGGATCGGTACAATTTTCCCCTCCCCTTAATGTGTGTAGGAGACTTGGGGCGGATTGGTGGGCAATGTATTTGATGTCATGTGATGGTTTGAACGGGTGGGTCGCAATTTGCTGTGAGGCGGATGGGTGGGGATGCGGGGTGGTAGAGAAGAAATGTTCTAATGGCTGTGGTTAAATTTTGTACTTGGAATGTACGCGGTATGCACACCCCCTCGCGTCGCTATCAGTTGTACTCGTATCTCAAGCGGCATCAGGTACAGATAGCGCTATTACAAGAGACGCACCTGACAGGACCTGAGACACATACCCTGCACCGCCGCTGGAGAGGGCAAATATATGCTACAGGTTACTCGGCTTACGCGCGCGGGGCTCTCATATGGATTCGCCCTGGGGTCCCCTTTGCTATGACGCATAGCCACATAGATGAGGAAGGTAGATATGTACTACTGCAGGGCAACCTAGACGGCCAACACATAGTCCTGGCGTCTATATACGCTCCTAACATCGACCAGGGCCGTTTTCTCACACAACTGTCGTCAGCGCTTGCAGCGTGGCCGGGAGTGCCGCTCCTACTGGGAGGCGACTATAATTGTGTCCTGGACGTGGGGTTGGATAGATCCACCCCTCCACTGGCAAATGCGACGATGCATGGTACATCGCGCGCGTTTGCTGACTGGGCAGCGCAATGGGATCTCGCTGATGCTTGGCGCTGCCGCAATCCCACGACACGGACTTACTCGTACTATTCCGGCGCCCACGCGCTCCATGTCAGACTAGACAGGTTCATGCTGACCAGCGATCTCTTACCGTTAGTCACGGACACTCAGTACTTGGGTCGCACTCATTCAGACCACAATCCACACACGCTTGACTTTGCCTGGGAGCGCCCACACCCGCCGATACCCACGTGGCGGCTCCAACCTGACGTACTGTTGGATGCTCCCTTTCGGGAACTGCTCTCGAGCCGTATCTTACAGTATTTTGAGGACAACACTGATACCGCGTCCACCCCGCAAGTTGAATGGGATGCATTCAAGGTGGTGATGAGGGGCCACTGTCTGGGAGCGCAGGCAGGAATACGACGACAGGTAGACAGAGATCTAACACAAATAGAGACGGAACTACTGTCGGGCGAACGGGAGGCGGTGGAGGGAGACGACTCGACCTTGCTGGATGAGCGCGACAGGCACGGGGTACTACTTGATAGGCTGAAAAACTTGAACTATGCGGCCCACTCGGCGCGCATGCATCATGCTGGAGATAAAGTTGGCAAACTTCTGACTTGGCTAATCAGGAGGGACACCCAAACGCTGCCCGTGATGTCAATCCGCACGACGCAGGGAGCTGTGGTCTCCACTCAGAGAGCTATCCATGAAGCGTTTTCGGATCACTACAGGGCCTTGTACTGCTCTCGCTTGCGGGTGACTGCAACAGAGATCACTGAGTATTTGTCGGACCTCCCACTGCCGACAGCCACTAATGCGCAGTGCGAGGAACTGGGAGCGCCGTTCACTGCGGAGGAACTCCGGTCTGTTATATACTCTCTTTCGAATAGCAAGTCCCCCGGGCCAGATGGCCTGCCAGCGGAGTTTTATAAGGCATACTCCACCATTCTCATTCCAGAGTTACTGCGGGTGTATGCGGCGGCGATACGAGAAGCAGTACTTCCTCCGTCCCTGAACGAGGCCAATGTGATCTCCCTATTGAAACCTGACAAAGATGCGTTGAACATGGGATCTTACCGGCCGCTGGCCCTCCTAAACACGGATTATAAGATCCTAGCATCTGCGCTGGCCCAGAGATTAGCACCCTTGGTCCCTTCACTAGTACACGCAGATCAGAACGGATTTGTTCCTACCCGCAGTACGTCTTACAATATTAGACGACTCTTTCGAGTGCAGAGTCAGGCTGTGTCCCAGTGGCCACGTTCGCGGTGTGTGATCCTTGATCTTGAAAAGGCGTTCGATTCGGTAGAATGGCCCTACTTAGCACTAGTGCTGGAGAAGTTCGGACTGGGTGCGGCTTACCTTCGAATGGTGGAACTCCTTTACTCTGCTCCTGTGGTGCGGGTTAGGACGAACAGACTCTTCTCGGACCCGATTCGTGTCCGTAGGGGCACGAGACAGGGATGTCCTCTCTCCCCGCTGATATTCGCGCTCGTGATGGAACCACTGGCGACGCTGCTACGAGCCTCTGGCGAGGCTTGGGGGATCCGGCTGATGGATGGGATGCACTCGGTATCGCTCTATGCCGATGACCTGTTACTCTATGTCAGGGACCTGTCCTGCTTCCCGCGCGCACTAACAGACATATTCAGAACTTTTAGCGAAATGTCGGGGCTGCGCGTCAATTGGGCAAAGTCGGGAGTGTACTCTTTTGCGGCAGACGCCCCTGAGTGTGATGTCATAGTAATGGGTGAGCGGCTCCTATGGTACCCCACAGTATTCCGATACCTGGGGATTCGGATTTACCGCGAGCCAGCGGACCAGCTGGATGGCAACCTCACGAGGGCGATTTCCTCGCTTACTGCGCAAGTTTCCTTCTGGAACACTCTTCCGCTGAATGTGCCCAGCCGTATAGCTCTGGCGAAGGCGATCGTATTGCCTCGGCTACTGTATTACTATGCGAACCTACCAGTCTTGCACATTTCGCGAGCTGGACACTCTGCAAAGGCGACTGATTTGGAACAAAGGCCGTCCTAGAGTGGCGTTGAGAACCCTTTATGCTGCAACTGAGAGTGGTGGGCTGTCAGGCCCGAACCACGAGCTGTATTATCTAGCTGCGCAACTGCAGTGGGTGGCTTACTGGCTGAGTGGGCGTAATCTGTGTGACACCGCCACTGCGGAGACTATTATGTCGGTCCCCCAGATTCATGCACTGTTCCATCCCTTGGCTAGGTCCCATGTTCAGAATCAGCTCCACCTTGAGGTGGCGCGGAAGTGCTTCGTCAGGGGTCTGAAACTCACTGCAGCGGTAAAGCCGTACGCACCCAATTTGCCCTTACTGGGTACACCCTGGGGATCCGGGATGCTCACGGCTCCTCTACTTTGACGGCTGGGGAGCGGTTGATTTAGAAAGCTTAGGCGACCTCTATGAGGAGGGAGCACTGCTTTCCTTCGAGGCACTTGCAGAAAGTACGGGGTTACCGGCAGGGCAATTTCTGACTCACGCGAAACTATTGCATACTTTGTCGAGAGCTTGGGGAACACTGGCGGAGGAACCACCGATCCATCTGCTTATTCAATACTTACACGTGATGGGCCACGGCTCTCATCTCGTACATTGGATTGCTCAAGCGTTGCACACACATACACAATTCTCTTCACAACGTCTACGGGACAAATGGGTGACAGATAGAGGACAGGACTGGACTGACAAAGAGTGGGCGAGAGTGCTGGCTGGATCACGGCATGTGCCGCGCAATGCCCGCTTTAAGATCATACAGTACTACGTGATCCACCGAGCATATCTGTCCCCGGACAAAATAAACCGGTACTTTGGACTCACTGCGACGGCCTGCCCAAAAAGTGGTCTTGTGGACGCTCAGTTTTTGCACGCTCTCTGGTCCTGCGCGTTGCTGCTGCCCTACTGGACGGCAGTGTCTTCCGCCTTGGCGAAGGCGACAGGGGGCACCTTGCCAAATACGTGGGAGGCTTGCCTGTTGGGGTTATTTAGAAGAACGAAACAAACAAAGGTGCAAGCGAGATTCTGGGATCTGGGGCTGATTACGGCAAAGCGCCTTATTACTAGACGTTGGAAGCATCATGTGCCCCCCCAAACGGTGCAGTGGCGGCGCTCGTTGGATAATTGGGCGAGGGCTGAGAGTGTGGCGTTGCACCGAGAGGAGACAGCGGGGCTCCGGATGTATCCTATTGCGCTGGAGTGGGATGGTATCCTGACGTCCTATCACGAGGTGTGTTTGCAGGATGGGATTACGTGAGCTCATTCCTCATGCTCCTCGGTACCCCAGCCAGAATTACTCTCCCGCCCCCCCCCCACCTATGCTGCCTCCCTCCCTGACCGCCCCCGCCCCCCCCTTTTTACTTTTCGTCTCGGCATTTCTCGCATGCCCCAGTGTACATGAGACGACTAACAAGATCACCAAGTTCCCGCTGACATGTCACCACTGGTTGCGCTCCATTCGGTGTCACAAGCTCCACACGTACACACAGGTTCACAGTTAGGTACCGCCTGGTTTCTGATTTTCTATATGTGTAGAATTGTTTTTTATGGTTTATAGTTTATTATTGGTTTATGCAATTTTGAATGTACAGTATCTTAGCAGTGCGAACAACTGACCTGTTTCTCCGGTCATGGTATACATTGAGAGCTGTATGGAATGAGACTGGGCAATGCACCCGCTATACAGAGATCCTTAGCACCGACGCTAGGCACTGTCACCACTGATCGTTTATGTATTATGCGTATGCTGGGGCTATATGAAACTGTCATGCTGTTTACCTGTACATCTGATCGATTGCCCCCTTTGCTGCTATGCCTCCGCAGGGAGGTGATTATCCGAGAATCCTGGGACTACCTGTCATATGTACTAGCGCCGTTTGCCCGATAGGACTGCATTTGTGTAATACTGTATGATGATAAAATGCAATAAACATAATCAACCAAAAAAATGATGTATACTGTAACAGTTACCGGTTTTGGAAAAGGGGGGTGGTGATGGACAGAGTTTCTGAATGATGCAGAATACTCTTACCAAGTCAATAGATCATGGTTTTAATCCATCACCGTTTTTTAGCTCACTGCACCATCCCAGCTCAGAACCTGGCTATATGCAAATTAGTCTGTTCCTGTCCCAGTGCATGATGGGAACAGGGCAAACCAAACTACCAAGCCAATTCTTATACTGGGAAGGAAACAAGCTTCCGGGGACCGGTTTCTGGCATCACAGCCTTCTTCGGCCCGGCTTGCTTGATTCCTGATGGTGCAATGAGCAAGGGACTCACGTCTGAGCATACCCTCCCACACATAGTGTGGATAAAACCGGTTTTGGAAAAGGGGGGTGGTGATGGACAGAGTTTCTGAATGATGCAGAATACTCTTACCAAGTCAATAGATCATGGTTTTAATCCATCACCGTTTTTTAGCTCACTGCACCATCCCAGCTCAGAACCTGGCTATATTCAAATTAGTCTGTTCCTGTCCCAGTGCATGATGGGAACAGGGCAAACCAAACTACCAAGCCAATTCTTATACTGGGAAGGAAACAAGCTTCCGGGGACCGGTTTCTGGCATCACAGCCTTCTTCGGCCCGGCTTGCTTGATTCCTGATGGTGCAATGAGCAAGGGACTCACGTCTGAGCATACCCTCCCACACATAGTGTGGATAAAACCGGTTTTGGAAAAGGGGGGTGGTGATGGACAGAGTTTCTGAATGATGCAGAATACTCTTACCAAGTCAATAGATCATGGTTTTAATCCATCACCGTTTTTTAGCTCACTGCACCATCCCAGCTCAGAACCTGGCTATATGCAAATTAGTCTGTTCCTGTCCCAGTGCATGATGGGAACAGGGCAAACCAAACTACCAAGCCAATTCTTATACTGGGAAGGAAACAAGCTTCCGGGGACCGGTTTCTGGCATCACAGCCTTCTTCGGCCCGGCTTGCTTGATTCCTGATGGTGCAATGAGCAAGGGACTCACGTCTGAGCATACCCTCCCACACATAGTGTGGATAAAACCGGTTTTGGAAAAGGGGGGTGGTGATGGACAGAGTTTCTGAATGATGCAGAATACTCTTACCAAGTCAATAGATCATGGTTTTAATCCATCACCGTTTTTTAGCTCACTGCACTATCCCAGCTCAGAACCTGGCTATATGCAAATTAGTCTGTTCCTGTCCCAGTGCATGATGGGAACAGGGCAAACCAAACTACCAAGCCAATTCTTATACTGGGAAGGAAACAAGCTTCCGGGGACCGGTTTCTGGCATCACAGCCTTCTTCGGCCCGGCTTGCTTGATTCCTGATGGTGCAATGAGCAAGGGACTCACGTCTGAGCATACCCTCCCACACATAGTGTGGATAAAACCGGTTTTGGAAAAGGGGGGTGGTGATGGACAGAGTTTCTGAATGATGCAGAATACTCTTACCAAGTCAATAGATCATGGTTTTAATCCATCACCGTTTTTTAGCTCACTGCACCATCCCAGCTCAGAACCTGGCTATATGCAAATTAGTCTGTTCCTGTCCCAGTGCATGATGGGAACAGGGCAAACCAAACTACCAAGCCAATTCTTATACTGGGAAGGAAACAAGCTTCCGGGGACCGGTTTCTGGCATCACAGCCTTCTTCGGCCCGGCTTGCTTGATTCCTGATGGTGCAATGAGCAAGGGACTCACGTCTGAGCATACCCTCCCACACATAGTGTGGATAAAACCGGTTTTGGAAAAGGGGGGTGGTGATGGACAGAGTTTCTGAATGATGCAGAATACTCTTACCAAGTCAATAGATCATGGTTTTAATCCATCACCGTTTTTTAGCTCACTGCACCATCCCAGCTCAGAACCTGGCTATATGCAAATTAGTCTGTTCCTGTCCCAGTGCATGATGGGAACAGGGCAAACCAAACTACCAAGCCAATTCTTATACTGGGAAGGAAACAAGCTTCCGGGGACCGGTTTCTGGCATCACAGCCTTCTTCGGCCCGGCTTGCTTGATTCCTGATGGTGCAATGAGCAAGGGACTCACGTCTGAGCATACCCTCCCACACATAGTGTGGATAAAACCGGTTTTGGAAAAGGGGGGTGGTGATGGACAGAGTTTCTGAATGATGCAGAATACTCTTACCAAGTCAATAGATCATGGTTTTAATCCATCACCGTTTTTTAGCTCACTGCACCATCCCAGCTCAGAACCTGGCTATATGCAAATTAGTCTGTTCCTGTCCCAGTGCATGATGGGAACAGGGCAAACCAAACTACCAAGCCAATTCTTATACTGGGAAGGAAACAAGCTTCCGGGGACCGGTTTCTGGCATCACAGCCTTCTTCGGCCCGGCTTGCTTGATTCCTGATGGTGCAATGAGCAAGGGACTCACGTCTGAGCATACCCTCCCACACATAGTGTGGATAAAACCGGTTTTGGAAAAGGGGGGTGGTGATGGACAGAGTTTCTGAATGATGCAGAATACTCTTACCAAGTCAATAGATCATGGTTTTAATCCATCACCGTTTTTTAGCTCACTGCACTATCCCAGCTCAGAACCTGGCTATATGCAAATTAGTCTGTTCCTGTCCCAGTGCATGATGGGAACAGGGCAAACCAAACTACCAAGCCAATTCTTATACTGGGAAGGAAACAAGCTTCCGGGGACCGGTTTCTGGCATCACAGCCTTCTTCGGCCCGGCTTGCTTGATTCCTGATGGTGCAATGAGCAAGGGACTCACGTCTGAGCATACCCTCCCACACATAGTGTGGATAAAACCGGTTTTGGAAAAGGGGGGTGGTGATGGACAGAGTTTCTGAATGATGCAGAATACTCTTACCAAGTCAATAGATCATGGTTTTAATCCATCACCGTTTTTTAGCTCACTGCACCATCCCAGCTCAGAACCTGGCTATATGCAAATTAGTCTGTTCCTGTCCCAGTGCATGATGGGAACAGGGCAAACCAAACTACCAAGCCAATTCTTATACTGGGAAGGAAACAAGCTTCCGGGGACCGGTTTCTGGCATCACAGCCTTCTTCGGCCCGGCTTGCTTGATTCCTGATGGTGCAATGAGCAAGGGACTCACGTCTGAGCATACCCTCCCACACATAGTGTGGATAAAACCGGTTTTGGAAAAGGGGGGTGGTGATGGACAGAGTTTCTGAATGATGCAGAATACTCTTACCAAGTCAATAGATCATGGTTTTAATCCATCACTGTTTTTTAGCTCACTGCACCATCCCAGCTCAGAACCTGGCTATATTCAAATTAGTCTGTTCCTGTCCCAGTGCATGATGGGAACAGGGCAAACCAAACTACCAAGCCAATTCTTATACTGGGAAGGAAACAAGCTTCCGGGGACCGGTTTCTGGCATCACAGCCTTCTTCGGCCCGGCTTGCTTGATTCCTGATGGTGCAATGAGCAAGGGACTCACGTCTGAGCATACCCTCCCACACATAGTGTGGATAAAACCGGTTTTGGAAAAGGGGGGTGGTGATGGACAGAGTTTCTGAATGATGCAGAATACTCTTACCAAGTCAATAGATCATGGTTTTAATCCATCACCGTTTTTTAGCTCACTGCACCATCCCAGCTCAGAACCTGGCTATATGCAAATTAGTCTGTTCCTGTCCCAGTGCATGATGGGAACAGGGCAAACCAAACTACCAAGCCAATTCTTATACTGGGAAGGAAACAAGCTTCCGGGGACCGGTTTCTGGCATCACAGCCTTCTTCGGCCCGGCTTGCTTGATTCCTGATGTAACAGTTACACCTGTGTACTTTAACCACAGCCACTGTATCCATTTTGTCAGCACAGGTTTTAAAATGATACAACATCTGAGGTTTTAATATGGACACATAAAGGGATTGCAGAGTCTGTCTCATAAATGAAGGGGGTCTAACACCCACCAGGCGCTTCAATGTAATTAGAACCATGCACTCACAGACTTACTCACAGTGTATGAATGTGGCTCATAAAATACAGTAAATGGAATGTGTAGCAGTGCTACTCACACAAATCAAATAACTGTAGTCAGCCCTGGGAATCAGTGAGGGTCATGAATGTCAGATACACATCACCAGCTATAGCCGTACTTAGCTAATGCAACAAGTAAGGGGATTATTTTAACACAAGGAAGCCTAGCAAGAGCCAAACATTGGCTCTACCAACTGTGCCTTACAATGCCAAACATGACAAGCAGGTGTGACCAAACTCTACTGAGAGCAATAAGGAACAAACCCAGTAAACCACCCCTACCGTGACCAGGATATGCAGCAAGGCACAAGAGTTAGCTGCGATTCACGTCAATCAACTGGTGCAACAGAAGTGTTTACAGTAGCAACACCACTACGTGGCTATGTCATCAGTGCAACATTCCTGCAATCATGGGAATAGAAAGTTGACATAAAGTTACCAAGAAGGCTTGCAAAGCTGTGTTCTCCACCGGCACTGAGGTAGCGACCAGACAGTAACATTACATACTGGCTCAGGGGGCAATGCATCCATACGAACAGACTCACTGGACAGTTGTCAGAACATGTGAGACATACAGTGGTCCACACCTTCTCAACATGTCAATAGGTAAACCAAACTGTACTGGGTCAGAACATAAATGTGATGAGCCAAACACATCCTGCTGTACACAGTGAGGTTTCAAATCCACACAGAGCCTGTGGTAGCGATGTCACACACAATGTAAACCGGTGACATTCGCAATGTGTCTGGACCATGTTTTACACAAATTGATGTATTCACCAGAGTCATCAATCAACAACAGATGAGTGACAAGAAAGGTGACTGTCCAGTCATGGGACTGTTGCAACAGGCATCTTGATCCATGTTAATTACACATGTATGTATGCTTCAACAACAGGCACAGAAACAGCTCCCACACATTCAAAAAGCATACCAACCCAAAAAAACATGTTTAGATATCTTGCCCAAAGTGACATTTCCACATGTCTGTGCATGGAACGCTGATTCGACACACGTTGCAATCATCAGGATCAATAGCAGGAGTACCAAGATGACACGAACAGACAACAGGCAGAGCGACCTGTGAACGACAGGCACACAAGGGGACACATTAATAAGATTTGCATACAGACATGGACATGTTAAAATACATCACAATGTAGTACACGTGTACATTACAAATTCACTCATTGCACATATGCGTGTGTCATGTCATCATCATTTATGTGAGACATCACAACAAACATCAAAGTATTTTCACATACAGTCATCTGGACACACAGTATGCAACTCATGCCACTCCATGCCACCAGTTTGCTCACGACTACCCAGTCACTCACCATTAAGAGAAGAAGTTGCGTATGAGCTGACTCCGGATATCATCCTCCTCCTCCTCATCACTTTCATTGTGCCCAAGCCCTTCATCCTCAGCGGGTGGATGTTCCAGATCATCAGGTTACAGGATGAGTGGCACGGCCTTCTCAACTGCCATGTTGTGCAGCATGCAGCACACAATGAAGATGTTACACACCTTGACCGGGGCGTATGGGAGGGATCCGCCGGTCTTATCAAGGCACCGGAATCGGCTCTTCAGGAGTCCAAACGTTCGCTCAATCACGCGCCTGGTCTGCCCGTGTACATTGTTGTACCGGTGGTCTGCTGCTGTCCTTGGGTTGCGGAGCGGTGTCATGAGCCACGGCATGTTGGGATATCCTGCGTCTCCTATAAATATACAGCGTGTTGAAATTGGGCTAAAGCAATTTCGTCACAGCAAACAACAAATTATACATACAGGACAAACAGAGTATACCCACCAACAAGACATACCCGATTGTTGCGCAGCTGCAGTATCATCTGTGGTACCCTGGTACGCCTCATGATGAATGCATCATGGCATGATCCTGGAAAACGTGCACAAACATGGGATATCAGCATGTTAGCAAGACACACCACAAGGGCATTTATTGAGTGGTAATGCTTCCTATTGCGGTAGGCCTGCTCCTGAGCCTGTGGTGGCACCAAAGCCACATGTGTACCATCAATGGACCCAATGACATGTGGCATCCCTCCCAGGGCATAGAATTCACCCTTGACATCTCTCAACTCTTCGGGATTTGGAAATTTTATGAATTCATCAATGTGCTCTAACATGGCAGCTAAGACATCACGTAGGACACGGCTGAACATGGTTTGGGACATACCCCCCACATCTGCAATGCTAAATTGAAACGTTCCTGTGGCAAAAAAATATAGGGCAGCCATCACCTTTACCTTTGGTGTCAGCGCAGTTGGATACCTGTGTCGTGGTTGGAGATGTGGTTCCAGCCTGTCTGTCAAGTCCTGAATCAACTCTCGAGTGAATCTGTAATGTCGGATGCAATCACGTTCCCTCATGCTCTCCAAGTCAGGGAAAGGCCTTGGTAGAGGCGGTGCCCTGTCAAAAATTAACCAAGATACAGCTGTAGTCTTTTTAAAAAGACATTACATGTACACAAAAACAACTGCTGGGCTGCTCTGAGTGAGCACAGCAAGATATCACTGGAGTGACACACATCACCAGACCTGCATTAGAAGGTTGTCATCCCATACAGACAGCTGACTGCAAGGCACAGACCCAGGTCCCATGGAATGTCTAGTGTACATATCATCCAACTTGCTAATGAGGATGTGTATGTGACAACTCAACACCACAGTAATTGTCATGATGCACACATGTACGCTGCGTGTACTTTTAAATGCAGACGCTTGTAGTTATACCACCTGATTAGAAATACGGGGCTTCCTTGATAGGGCTTACCCGCATTATAATTGTTATTTCACCCGCATTTGCGGGACAGAGGGACTTTGTGGGTGGGCTGGGGCTGCTCAACGCCGTATTTTCGCCGCCATATTGGGTGGGGGCTTCAGGAGGCGACACACTTTAGCCGCCATCTTGGTGGAGGGGCCAGTGGCTTACCCTCACGGGACTTCCGCGTTCTACGGCATAAAGGATGGACACTCTACAAGCGTGCAGCTATGGCGCGCAGCGGGCGCGACGGAGGTGCACCAGAGGTAAGCCCGTTTGCGCCCGTTCGCGCACAGGTTGCGCCGGGTGCCGGGAATGCTGCTCTTCAGCCTCTAACCCCGATTGTGTATTCTAGGGACAAACTTCTAAGTATGGACCCTCTTTTCATACCAAGTTGTCAGTCTCATACTATCGTCAGCTGTCCTGAGAGTCTGTCCTGCGGGCTGCTTAACGTCAGATCCCTTAGTAAACATTATGTTGAAATTGGATCACTGTTAGAGTCGTATGATTTAGATATGCTCTGCATGACTGAGACATGGACTACACCAGGTAGCATAGTAGAATTGGGTCTGGCCTGCCCTTCGGGCTATAAAATTAGACACAAACCCAAGTAAAGAATAGGGGGGGGCTAGGCCTTATCTACAAAGAAGGCTTAGACATTTCGCAGTTAGAGACAAGAGAAATATCAGGATACGAAACAATGGGTTTCTCTCTAAAGGGACAAGGAGGTGTCCTTTACTCTGGGTTGCTGTGTTACAGACCCCCAGCCAACGCCTTATCGGCCATACCTGAGTTGGTAGACCTGATTTACGAGCTCGCCAACTCTCACACTAGGTTGTTGGTCCTGGGAGATTTCAATCTGTGGCCAGGAGGATCGACAGACTCAGCCTATAAAGAGCTGGCTCAGTCATGCCGCAATATTCATCTGCAGCAGTTGATCCTTTCCGCAACTCACTCAAAGGGTCACGCTTTGGATCTGATCCTAGCAGATGCCAATCGGGTGTCGATACGGGACATTGTCCCCCAAGGCTGGACGGATCATTCACTTATTCTGTTTTCCCCGTCAGTACCAGCTAATTCGTCAAAATGTGGTAGGATAGGGGAGGAGCTTCGCCTGCAACTATGATGGCCGCCTAGACTCTCGGCTCCGCCGACCTTCGCGCTTTCCTCCACGATCCTGCAATTTATCCTGCCACTGAGCCCAGCTTGAGCCCAGCTTTGAAACGGGGAACCGATCCTGAGTATAATGGTGTGTTTCCCGGCTCGTTCCAGGCGGTAGCGGCGGTGATACACCCTCGCTTCTTCCCCGGCCCTGCGCAGCGGAAGGTCCGGGTCTTTGTCTGTGCGGCGCGGCCGGACCCGACCACGAACAACAGCTGACGTCGCAGATGAGGCAGAGTCGATCGGCCGGTGAGGGACTATCGCGCTGTGCCTCCCGCTGCAGCGATTCATCCCACCCGAGATCTTGCCCGCCTGGACACATTGTAACTAAGAGACGTACATTGTATTGTTTCCCGGCTTGGAAGCGACCTGTACAGCTCCCTCGTCTACCCCTGCTCTGTAGTGGACGCCATTTTATACACCGCACATACAGCGCTTGAAAGTGGAGACCCTAGAACACGGCCGTGAGTCCGGATAATTGCTGATTTCTTATCAGCCCTGTGGGTGGTACCGCAATGCAGTCCATTGCCCCTATGCCTCTGGCTCAGCTGTACTCTGCAGATTATCGACGGGGTGGTCTGCTGCTGACGAGTGAAGATGGTGACCGGATTCCGGAGCTGCTGCACGTCCGTGAGCCCTGGATAAAGAGAACTGCTGCGTCCTCTCTTCCTGAGACACCCCTGGGGCTCCGCGATGTTCTGAGTGCTCTAGATGCTGTACGAGCTGCCTTGCAGGACAATGCCCGGGATCTGGGGAACCGGCTTGCTGCCATTACTCCGGTTGGCCGTGGTTGTCCTTCGGTGCTGGACACTGCGCCACACCCTGCACCAGACCACAGTGATCTGCTTACCCAGGTGCCTACGGACGGTGGAGGATCATGGTTCGGGGGCGGTCGATGTACTGACCGCGGCGGCCCGGAGGGCTGGTGTTCATGGTTTCGTGCAGTGGTTGGGATATCGTCCCCAGACGCCATGTTTGGCAACTCCTTTGTGTTCTGATGGCGTGACTCTTTATTCCTCTTTGGAGATGGGGCTATCACTCAGGCCTGCTGCTTCCGGAGGTCTTCTGTACTACCTTGGTCCTTTTTGTATTGTTCTCGGACGCGTAGGGGTGGTGTGGGCGGACTCTGGTGGACGTCTCCCCATTCTGTATTGGCCATACCTGGCGCCTCCGCCGTCCTTGATAGCGGCTGGACTGCTGGACTCCATCGACCATCTTGATCGCAGGGGGCAAGGTTGAGGCTGCTTTCGGACTTGCTCGAGCTCACAGTGCTGGGACTGGGGGGAAAAGCGAGACATTGTTTGAAGTCGAAAGTTGGTATCTTCTCATTTTCAATTGATCGTGCGGGCCGGGGTGGAGGATGTTTTGGTGCTTTCTGGTGTTTGTTTGGCCGGTGACAATGTGGGACGCGCTTATAATAATATCACGATTTGCGTTATGTGGCATTGTATGACTTGCATTATTATATGTTAATTGTTTCTTATTCCCAAGCTTGATCCGTGTGAAAATCGCGACAACTCATTAGCACTTGAAGGGGTTTTCATGGTGGAACGTGAGGGTTTGCGCTGAACTTCATTGGACATTGACGCAAGGTTTATTTTGTCTTTGTTGGGTTATATCTATGGGAGCGAGAGCCAGACGTGGTTCTGAGTGTTTGATTTCCTTGTCGGCTGTATGCGGGACGGGTTTGATGCTTCTGTGGGGCCGGGAGTCGGGCGGGATGTTCCCTTTTTTGACTACTACTCCCCTACAAAATGTCTTTTGATTTGCTATAATTCGCTTACCGTTCCGGTTCGGGGTGCTTGCCCTTGCCGGGGGATGGGAGTCAGGGAGCTCGTATTGCTTTGTTACATTCTCCTCCTCCATCTTTTTTCCCTTCCTTGGGGTGTAGTTTAGGGGGCGACAGGCACACTGCTAGTGGGGTTGGGTCGTAGCCATCGGCAGGGGTGTAGGGTGGGGGGGGGGGTTGTTTTTCTTTGTTATTTTCTATGACCATTCTATTTCCCCTTTCCTTTCTTCACAAGAGCTGTGGCGTATTCTCCTGATTCTTATTTAAAGCGTATTCGGGTGTCCCATGTTGATCCATATATCCTGTACTTCTGGTGGGCGGGTGTTGTTGGGAGGAGATTGCTGTCATTGCTATCCAATTGCTTGCTTTTGGTTCACGCTGCATTTGAATTTCTGTGGATTATGGATGTACATTATTTCGTCCCCCAATTTGCCCGTCCACGGTTCTGATGTAGTTCGTTTATTGCCACCCGATATGTCTATGTATATTTTCCTCTTGTGTTATAATAATAAAAAGTTTTCACAAAAAAAAATGTGGTAGGATAGACGCTGCCTCAAAGCTGGGTAGACAATGGTCACGACTCCTAAAACAGTCGAGCCTGCCACCCCTGTTACCTGATGGTTTTTCCCTGGGCAACAGTGTGGAGGATAGCTATGTAACCTTTAGTCAGAACATCTCCAAATCTTTGGATGAACTGATCCCGATGCGGAAAATTAGAGATAGGGCTAGACTGGCTATGCCTTGGTTCACTAAAGAGCTCTTTCAGTTGAAACTCCAGTGCAAACGAGCAGAACGCACTTGGAGGAGACAATATCTTGAATCTGATAAAGTTCTTTATAAGCAGGTATTACAGAACTATAAAGCTCAGATTAAACGCGCCAAAGCCACTTTTCTGGAGGAAACCCTATTGACAGTGGCAAATAAATCTCAGGCCCTGTTTAAGATTGTTAGGGAATTATCGCACCCAGCATGTGCCTCCAAGGACATACCAGCCTCCCAATTGCTCTGTAACTCTCTGGCAAAGGCCTTTGAGGATAAGATCACTCTTATCCTGAGTAGCCTAGGGTCTTCGCCTGCGATGACCACCCATGCTATGTTTAACCTGGCAGGAGGGACTACCTCGGACATCCAGTTGGAGTTGGATGCTGGGAAGGCCCGACTGACTAGCTTTCCTCTCCCGTCCTTTGAGGATTTTTGCACGGTGGTGAATGGGATCTCATCGGGCTCCCCTCTCGACCCACTGCCATCCAAACACTGGAAGCTTTTTCAAGAAGAGCTTTTTCCCCCTCTTTATGCCATCTGCTGCCAATCTTTCAGTACGGCCAAGTCACGGACTGTTGGAAGTTGGCTGTGGTTTCGCCTCTTCTAAAAAAGGACACACTGGACCCGACCTGTCCAGCAAATTATAGGCCTATCTCCTTGCTTTCTCTACCAATTAGGATCTTGGAAAAACTGGGGACAAAACATCTGTCCAGTTTTTTAAAAACTAACACCTGCTTGGACGAGGCTCAGTTTGGCTTCAGACCAGCCCATGGCACTGAGTCTGCACTGGTGAACGCTTTGGATGACCTTCGTTCGCGTTCCGACTCTGGTCGAGCAGCCTTTCTGGTGCTGCTCAACATGTCGGCCGCGTTCGATACGGTCAACCATGCCATACTGATCAGGAGACTCGAGGAGAGTGGGGTAGCTGGCCGAGCCCTTGACTGGTTGGTCTCTTACCTTAGTAACAGACACCAAGTGGTAGCCTTACCACCCTACCGTTCGGACATCAGGCGGGTAGCGCAGGGCGTACCGCAAGGGTCGGCCATCAGCCCTATTTTATTCAATCTATACCTCCGCCCCCTGGTCAGTTTAATTAAGACCTTTGGCATCGCGGTCATCAACTACGCTGACGACACGCAACTTATCTTCTCGTTTGAGGGTAGGGATGCGGTGTCTCAGGAGACCTATCATCGCTGTATGTCAGCTACGGCAGAATGGCTGAGTCTGAACTCATTGCAATTTAATAGTTCAAAAACCGAGTTATTACACTGCTCCTCGGACTGCATCCCTTTGTCCTCTGCCACCGGATTTTTGGCCCCCTTCCGTTCAGGGTTCAGGGGCAGCAGCAGTCTCCACTCGAAATCTGGGGGTGCTGTTTGAATCCAATCTGCAGCTCGACGCGTTTGTCAATAAAACCGTGGCAACGTGCATGCTGCTGCTCCGAACACTGCGGAAGATTTTATCTTTCCTTCTGGCTCATGCCCGACCAGAAGTAGTGCGCAGTATCATCTTAAGCAGGCTTGATTACTGCAACGCGCTACTTCTGGGTGCACCGGCTGCCCTTGTGGGTAAGCTGCAGCGAGTGCAGAATATGGCAGCTAAGTTGGCTCTCTCCAGGCGGCGTCTTGATTCATCTTCCTTAGCGCTCCTGGACCTCCACTGGCTGCCTATCTCCCGGCGCATTGATTTTAAGGCATTATGTATCGTTTTCAGGGCTCTCCATGGCCAGGGACCTTCCTCCTTACAGAGGATGTTCTCCTGGTATGTTCCCACCAGATCTCTTCATTCCTCCTTGGCATGCCTGGTGGTAATTCCCAAAATCCTAAGGACGCGGATGGGCGGACGCTCCTTTAGGTTCACTGCTGCCAAGTTATGGAATGGTCTACCCCTGTCCTTGAGAAGCCATGAAGATCTCCCCTCCTTCAAAAAAAGTTTAAAAACGTATCTTTTTCCCAGGTCGGTGTAAAGCTATAAGGCAGTACAAAGTTGAGTATGGCAGACCAAGTCAAGCGCCAGGATACCCTAAGGGTGACAGTATAGCGCTATATAAATACGCCATACAATACAATACAATGTATGCATGGTTATCAATGATGTATGATGCAATCAGACCAAAAAAAGCCATTGATAAGGCACATGTGCCATGGTGTGCGTAGATGCAAATCCATTTCAGTCACAACACAGACACATCATAGATGCAGCAAAAACACATGCATTTTACGGAACTGTAGAGGGGGGCGAGGGTGGAGCAGTAAGGGCACGGAGACTAGACCTTGGTAGATACGGTTTTATTTTTATAAAGGTTTTCTTTTTCCGTGATAGTCTCTCTCTTGATAAGATTGCTGGGTTGACTCCTCTGGTATGGGATGGTTCTTGCTTATCCTTCCGCCTTTCACTCGTCCAATCCGTCTCGGTTACGTCACCGTATGACATGCGTGAAGAAAAGAATGGCGCTAATTAGAACCTGTCCTCTATTCAATAGTATTCCCAGGGGAAGGGCTGTGTGGTGAAAGGAGCACCGTGCACTGTATTATACAAAACGTCATGCGAGGTGGGGACACAGTGAGGAGAAGGTGTCAGGAGGGTAGGTAAAGAACAGGGAGTGGAGCACTCGATGGACGTATAAAGCACGATTACGAGAACAGCCCACGCGCTTTCTACCGAGGAGCACCTCCCCTCCTCCCCAGCCAGCTGGTTACGCGCTGCCGTACCTGGGTTAGCCACACTCCCCTGTGAGTGTGGCTGGGCGACTCGTGGTATCGTTGGCCTCCTGGCTCTGGTTCTTCCTCCGCTAGATCCTCTTCTCGTCCCTCCGATTCTTCAGTTCCGACTTCTTCTCTCGCCTCGCGCAAACCTCTCCACTCCGGCTTTACTCCTTCGGTGATGTCACACGCCGACTTCTTTGCTTCCTGACTTTTCACCAATCCCGTTGCGTAGATGCCACTCAGGGGCGTGTCTTCCTTGGTAGTATCCGCCCAATTAAAGGAACACTCCTCTCTGACATTGTCCGGCCATAGCGACTGCGCGTCAGACCTCCATTCATCCTGATGGGCAGCAAAAGAGGAAGGGGCATCCGAATCAGTGATCCACCACTCCGTAACAGGTGTCGTCCCTCCACATGGCCGGTCCACCCCCCTACAGGAACCCAAACAGTAAATTCAATCTGAAAATTACACACATATTATTATTACTTAGAGACCTGATGAACGTCAAATTGACAAGTGAAAAAGTGTCACAGTCCCTGGCATCATGACACAGGTTCCGGAAGTGATGACTGTGCCAGCCCAGTGTTTATGTGCATGACAACATGTGCAAGATGATACGAATGCTACAAGTGGAAATGTGATGTGTACCACATAGTGCCCCATCACACATCACATGTGTCAACAGGTCATCACACATGAATTGTGCAACATGAACTGATATCCTCTGCTATATCAGTGCCTGGCACACCTAGGGCATGCTCATGTAAGTATGCAATGAAACGACCATGATAGACATTCTAGCATTAATCCTACTGCTACATCCCTGCCATTTGTGCGCCTCGTATCACTATTGTAATGGTACCATACGTGATTGAACCGTACACCTACCTTATGTGCGTGTGTGCAGGACGTTGCACTATTGGAATCGGGCCATACGCGATTGAACAGTACACCTACCTTACGTGCGTGTGTGCGGGATGTTGCACTATTGAAATCGAGCCATACGCGATTGAACCGTACACCTACCTTACGTGCGTGTGTGCGGGACGTTCCACTATTGAAATCGGGCCATACGCGATTGAACCGTACACCTACCTTACGTGCGTGTGTGCGGGACGTTGCACTATTGTAAGCAGGCCATACGCGATTGAACCATACACCTACATTACGTGCGTGTGTGCGGGACGTTCCACTATTGAAATCGGGCCATACGCGATTGAACCGTAAACCTACCTTACGTGCGTGTGTGCGGGATGTTCCACTATTGAAATCGGGCCATACGCGATTGAACTATACACCTACCTTCCCTGCGTGTGTGCGGGATGTTGCACTATTGAAATCGGGCCACACGCGATTGAACCGTACACCTACCTTACGTGCGTGTGTGCGGGAAGTTCCACTATTGAAATCTGGCCGCCATACGCGATTGAACCGTACACCTACCTTACGTGCGTGTGTGCGGGACGGGACGTTCCACTATTGAAATCTGGCCTTACACGATTGAACCGTACACCTACATTACGTGCGTGTGTGCGGGACGTTTCACTATTGGAATCGGGCCATACGCGATTGAACCGTACACCTACCTTACGTGCGTGTGTGCGGGACGTTTCACTAATGGAATCGGGCCATACGCGATTGAACCGTACACCTACATTACGTGCGTGTGGGCGCCTCGTTTCACTATTAAATAAGTGGCATAAGCGACGGGAAACGCACCGTACTTGTGTGTGGATCACAAAAAATACATAGGGGACACCTAGGCTATGAGTAGTAGTACCAGTAGGCAGGCTGGTTGTCATGGAAACTGAGATTTGAGTGTGTGCTACAGGTGTCCTGCAAAAGTCAGTTGGGCAAAACTATACATTGTTGCAATGTTGTTGTGGAGCTGAAGCTCAAATTTTGAATCATGCAAATGTGTGTCAGGGCCTTATGTTGGAAGTGATTGGATGAAACGTAGGATGCTAAGTAATGTGGCCTATCACACTGTACTCATGATACTGAAAGCCCCTCAGCAACACTGATTTAAGGCTGCATGTAGCAGTGAGAGGGCACTTGCCTGAACAACATTGGAGTGGACAACACTGCTGCTGTCTCTGCATTCCCTGGACTATGATTTTGCTGACCATGGAGAGGGCACCTGCATTAAGTGAGGAGGAGAACCATGCCCTGCTGGATGCCCTCCTACCAAACTACAGCAAGCTGTATGGAAGACCAGGGGAGCAGGTGAGTGATGACTGCACTAGCTTTGACTGTACCCCTGTTGTGTGTGTGTCACTACAGCCATTGTGTATTTGTGGATCAGACATGCAATGTGGTTTCCCTGTGATTGCAGGATGTGTACATTGTGGTGTCTCATGTAGAGCATGTTGTAGTAAAAGTGTGTTTACTCCTTACTTGCATTATGGTAACTGTGACATTCAAAGCATACTGATTTATGCATTCTACTGTGCCACACCGTGCAGGGTTTTTTGACATGATTTAATGAGCTGTAATAGTGTTCACCCCAGAGTGACAGCTGAATGTACTCACTGATGTTTATTGTTTTTTGGATCTGTGGAGATTTTCTACACATGCTGTGTTTGGAGTCATGGACATTGAAGAGTGTGAATGTTCCTTGTCACATGGCTGAGTATGTATTTGATGTTTTGCGACACAGCTACATGGCGTATGCAGCAGATGTAGCCATCTGATGAGACAAGTATGCAGTGTTATGTGCATGTCTTGCACAGTTAGCCCAACACCTGTGTCACCTCTTTGTCAAGTGCGACATGTGCAAAGTGAGGGTTGTATACAATGTTGAGAACAACAGGCAAGGGATCTGTGCCAGGGTGTGTATGTGTGGTCTGCTGAGGTTTCGTAGGTGTAGTGGGATATGTGCCAGCATGTCAGGTGCTGTCCAACACCCTGCAGTTGCATGTGTTGTACAGTGTGTGCCATGATCAGTGAGTGTGTTGAACCCCTTATGCCATCTGTTGCCTTTCAAAGGCATGTAGTGCATTAGTGTGTGCCCACTGGGCAAAATCAGATGGACAATGATGCAAGTCCTCTCAGCATCCTATGCCCTGTTCACATCATCAATGTAGTGCAATTGTGTGTCTCAGGGGCATGCAGCAGGTGTAGTGATGTTTTTTTACTTTGTCTTCCTGACAGGTAACTGCCTATGAGAAGAGAGAGATCTGGTCGGACATTGCCAGGGCTGTCAGGTCAGTGGGGGGCCCTCACCGTCGGCTTATGAACATTACGAAGAGGTGGCAGGACATCCGGTGCTGGACCCGCCGTATTGCCCGGGTCCAGCTGAAGCTGGAAGCTCCACGCCTGCATGGCGGCAGCCCTCACCCTCACCTCACCCCCACATGCTCCAGGTCCTGGAAGCGGTCTTTCCAGACCCCCATAGGCAGTTGCAGGACAGACAGCAGCAAGGAGGGGGTAGGTACATGTCTGTTTGTAGTGGTGTGTGTCACATGGTACTTGAGGTGGTCTGAAGCCTGGGAACACTCCCACAGTTGGGGGGTCTGGTCAGACAGGCTATTTGTGCATTGTAAAATCACCATATTCATCTGCTGCTCTTTTCCATCCCTTCCCCTACTCAACATGTTACCCCTGGTTTGTGTGTTTAAAATTTTGAACATGTACTTCTAGGGTGCAAGGTAATTAGACAGCACATTGATTTACGCATCATGTCGGAGGGAGGCCTGTGACAGGTGTTGTGACCTTGCCTGTGCCACGACCTGTGCACTGTGTTTGGCATTCATATTTGTTTGCACTGATCATGAGTATCAACATAGGAGTGCAATTTATATGATTCACACCCTACCAGCATGCATGAGCCATGTTTCATACTCATACATGATGGACATAATTTTCAAAATATGCATAGTGACAAGACGGTTATTAACGAGACAGTCTGCAATTTCTCGACACACAGATCTGTGTGCCCACCACAGTACGCTGAAAAACCCCGGCATCCTAATCATGTGTGTCATCCAACACTGTGCCCATTCTATATGGGTTCAGCATTTTTGTGCCTCAGTGACCTTGGTCCCTGCCATACTTTGTTTTTATCATGTGTTAGCTACATCTGCACACTGTCCATGGATACAAGATTTAGCTTGTGCATACTCACACTGGGCATTGCCTGTGTGCCTATTCTCAAGAATCTGTTGCTGATTGTTTGTGACTAATATGGATTGCCAGCCACAGGAGGTGATCTTGCTGTACATTTTAAAAAGATGCTGCTCAGTTTTTGCTACCCTGATTCTGATGCTTAACTTATTGAGCAGTTTCAAACACAATAATGGAGTGATGGGGGTCTTGTGCAGGAGAGGTTTGATGGGCCTGCCTGTTTGGCCTTGTCAGTTGACCTGTGATGCTGGACAGTGCTGTCATTGGGCTCTTTACAGGCTATGTTGTTTGCCTTTAGAGATGATTGTGCCTCAAAGATTTTTGGATACATGTATGTAGTTGCGGTGCAAAGCTGTTTTGTCCTAGTGCGCAGACTACAGTGCTCACATTTCCCATGTGGTTAAGGGTGTGTCTTTCTATGCCGCAATGATTTTGATATTCACAATTGCAGGCACATTAGTGTTAGAAACGGGACCCCCGGCCGGCCAAGGCTCACGCCAAGGTCAGTCAGGGATCACCATTTCTAAGGTCAGGGCAAGGGAGTCACACACCAAGATAACCCCTGCTCACCCTCTAGGTAACGTGACGCGAGCAGCAAGGCTAATCTCGGAGGCGATGTGTAAAGCGTTTGCGCGCGCACCCCAGCGACAACACCCTAGGCCCACCACAAAGGAAACTCCACACAAGGTTATATCAAAAATAGCCTTTGTATTATAATAATAAAAACACATTAGATAACACACACACTTTACAATGTGCCAACAGGCACGGGCAAGATTTACAAGGGATTATGTACAGGACAGGGCCACCTGGACCACTGTCAGGGGTATGCACTTTTTAGAAATAATACTTGTAGGTATAACACTTAGCACATCAACATATAATGACTGTAACACAGAAATAGTGAATGTAGCATACAACCAGTAACTACTGGTAAAGGGTAAATACCTCCTACGCCACCCTAAACACTGTAGGGAAATCACGCAGGGAACTAGGACCTTATCATCAGGACCTATGGAAGGAAAACCTATCACCTAAGCAAGTCACATTTAGCAAAGGGATGGAAACCTAAAATAATCACCTAAGCAGGTCACATTTAGCAAAGGCAATAAACCATCAATATTCCTCTAAGCAGGTCACTTTTAGCAAAGGGAAATAAAAGCATAAGGAATCACCTAAGCAGGTCACTTTTAGCAAAGGGAATAGCAAACAATTGCACATTAAACATTAAAACACATTCAGAGGTGCAGGTAGAACATTTGCGCAGGAATCAAATTAGCAGTAAATCATAAATTGCGCAGAGTGCACATGGCACAACACTAGAATTGTCCCTCAGGCCAACTGGCCTCGCAAGGGGCTGAATGCCCTGAGTCTCAATGTCAGGGAAGGCTGCGCAGGCAGCCAGAACACAAAGCCTAAACGTAGCAACTGTCCACTAAGTGCTGGACAGTTGTAAATAGGGCTGGGCAACGTTGGAGCCTCGTGGGCTCAAGAACACTGGTGGGGAGGAGACACTGTGTGGGAGCCCCGGGGCTACTGACCACACTCGTGTCCCTAGAGCCTCTCTGGCTCGCAAAGCAAATATGCTGGCACTAAAGAGCTTCTGCGCTCTAAACCAATGATGGGCGCTCAAGAGCCTCTCTGGACTCGTAAACCCAAAATAGGGGCGGGAGCCTCTCGGGGCTCAAAGAACAAATGCAGGTCCCTGGAGCCTCGTGGGCTCTTAAAACAAATGCCCCCTCGAGCCTCGGGGCTCGTAAATATACTTAGGGCGGGGGCCTCGCAGGCTCGACAAAGAAATGCCCAGAACGATGTGGGAGCCTCTCAGGCTCAAGATACACTGCGCCCAAAACGTTGGAGTCCCTCTCGGGGGACTCGGAATCAATGATGCCCCCAGAGCCTCAATCGGCTCTTCTCACTTGGGCCGCTCTCAGGCCCGGCCCGCACACGGAAGGGGAGGGGCGGGCACCGACAAAGTGCCCCGACGCCCTCCTCCCTTCCCTCGCTCTCCCGGGCCCCACTCTGCACTCACCGGGTGTCTGGTACGCTGGACGGGGAGCTCTCTCTCCTCGGCGGCTCTGGTGCCGCGGGCGGGCTCCTCTACCTCTCCAGGGCCTCGACCAGACGCGGCAGGCTCTGCTCCTTCTCCCGGGGCTCCTCTCTCCACTCGGGGAGCCTCGGGGACCCGGCTGGCTGCTTCACTTCTTGCTGCTCAGCTGCTGGGGCGGGACTTCCGGTCACCCTCCCTCGGGCCGCGCAGCGATTGGTTGGCCGTCCAACCACTTCCGGGTCGCCGCGGGCAGCGCGGCGGCTCGCTTCAGATAGGCAGGCGGGGTCCCATTATCCGAGGAGTGGGCTCCCTCGCGATAAATTATTATCTCAGGACGGGGCAATTGCGGGTGAGCACCGGCCTTTAAATTAAAAGATAAAGCGAGGTAGGCACTCGCTCTGCCAGATATCGGCAAAACCCAACGGGCAGACGCCGGGTGGGCACCGGCTTGGCAACCACGAGCAGGCACAGCCAGCAAAGCGCTCCCAAGCGCTGTAAGTCAACTGAACGCGCTTCCAGGCGCTAGGGGACAGAATCAAGCGCCCACAGCGCTAGGGGTCCAAACAAAGCTCCAGCAAGGTCTGGAGGCAGGCAGGGGGGCAAGGCTGGGCCAGAACCAGCACACTGGGTCTCCAGGCAGGGAGACAAGCCAAGTGGCGGTCCTCCTGGCCCCAGCAGCAGCAACAGCCCCCTCTGGCAAGGATCCAAAAGTAGAACAAATTGTAAGGGGACACAGCCCCTTCTTATACTGTGAAATCCTTTGTTTTCAGGGTGCAGGGTGGGGGGAAACCAGTTGCAGCTGGCTGGGGAGTACCCTTGATGGCCCAACCACCCCTTTCATTCACTGGGGAGGCTTGGGTCGTTAGACAAACCACAGGGGGGTGGAGCCAGCATTGTGTGGGGAAAAACCCAGCCCATCCAGGACCCAGGTGCACTCCTCCCACACATCACTCATGCTGATCTTACACTCACCACCGGGCAGACCCATCCAGACTTCCTGGAGCCTGGCATGCCAGCCAGCTCCAGCCAATCACGCTCCAGTACCCTCACTGCACACATACATCAATGTCCAGAAGTAGCACTTCCCTTCTAGACACACACAAGCCGCACATACCATCGCGCAGCATTCATTCTCACGAGTTCACACATACCAAACTCGAGCCTGCACTCCCCACACATCAGGAACTAACATGGACACACACATTCCCCATGCATTCCTATGGGAGGGCAGGCCAGCCATACTACACGCACGCACTTTACTCTGGGGCACAGAGAAAAAGTGCGTCAAGACCCAAAAATCACTAACACTGAGTCACAAATAAAAGCAAAAAGATTAGGGGTGAACCTGCCCTAAGGCCCAAGTCCAACAATTAGCTTAAGCATTGTCCAGATTTAGGACATGTGGTCCACTTCACATGACAGCCAGTGTGTGTTATGGGATGTATGACGTTATAACGCATACTTTTACTCCGCAGACCATTACAACGCGACTTTTACTCCGCATACCGTTACAACGCATAGCGCCTTGGGGCGCTGGATAGTGGTAAGTATAATTTACTATTCTAACTCCAGTCCCCGTGGACCCTAGGGAAGGTGTTGGATAGTAAATTATACTTATCCCCTATCCTAGAGCGCCCCCCAGCGCAATGCGTTGTAATGGTATGCGGAGTAATGGTCGCGTTGTAATGGGTCTGCGGAGTAAAAGATCCGTTGTAACGGGTGTATACCGTGTTATGTGCTAACAACTGTATGATCTGGTGATAGATGCCCCTGTGAGGAGTGACACATTTGAAGTGATGTCACATTGATGAATGTCCCTAGACACCCCCAACAGTTGTTGAAACTAGTTAATGTTTGGAATGTGTACATATGACAAAATGTGTACGTTACACTTATGGGTCTGCATTATAGTTGGCTCACAAGGTAGTGCACACCACACAACCTGTGCAATGTTGTTGAATAAGCAGGCAGGTTTAGAATGAGGCCAGTGTTAGTGGTTAATGGTGTGCCTTAATCGACATCAACATGTCCCCACAGTGGTCTTGAGTGCTTGTGACTCCTTTGCCGTCAATTGCACAGACTGATGTGTGTTAATACATCAAGAACTCCGTCGCGGGACGAGTTAATGCTGCCAGTTGCTCCTGATAGCGAATACAACAGGAGACTGTGAGACAACCCACGGAAGGGGTGGTCGCGACTCTTTACCCCAGGGCTGGTAGGAGTTACATTGGCCATTTTGGGGTCGGGAAGAAAAATGTGTCCAGTTTGAATGCAGTGGCTAAATAAATTAATGCCCTGAAGAAATTGCCATCAATTCATACGGCAATGAAACATGTTGGCGATTGGTGTGCGGCTTTATAGGTAATAGCCCCACCCAGCTTTTTAATTAGATAATTCTGCAGGAAAGAACAGAATAAAGGTCGTATGGACGTGCAGGTTATCCTATACATATTTTTTGTTTGTGTGTTACACTGTCTGTATTGTATGCACTTTATTTGTATATACACATTTATGTTTGTTTGGACACATTTCATTTAAAGCCTGATGACTGCCGATGATGAGAACAGGGCAACTCTGGTGAGTACCTTCCAGGTTCCCCGTTGGTGGTTCGCCCGTGAGGGGTCATCTAGCGTGCACACATTTTTTCCACTATATACACTGTGTAGTATGGTGTTTAGAGGATATGACTGTCTGATAAGGAACTGTGGTTTATTTTAAAATTTGGGATGATTTTGATGTACTCTTTACCCCGTGTATCTCTGAGATAGGGGATATATTTGAAAAGAAGAAAACTTTTTTCGAAATATTGTACATCAATTAAAGGAAATAAGAATAGTGCCTCAATTGGACCAGGTCATTGCATTTTGAAAGGTTTAGAATGAGGCCAGCGTTAGTGGTTAATGGTGTGCCTTCATCGACATCAACATGTCCCCACAGTGGTCTTGAGTGCTTGTGACTCCTTTGCTGTCAATTGTACAGACTGATGTGTGTCAATACATCAAGAACTCCGTTGGACCATGTATATGGTATATGGTCCACGCCATTTATTTCTTACAGTGTTTCATCTTGAAGTGTGCAAGCTGTCTCAATAACATTGTGTATGTTGTTTGTGTGGATTTCCTTGTGAGAGCTCTTTCATGCTGGCACATACGTGTTATGTACACAAGATGGATATTTTTCAGAGGCTATACAAGTTGATTATGTGAAGTATGCAGAGTCCGAAGATGCAAATATTTTATGCCATTACTTTTCACCAAACACTACTTCATGGGCTCTGGGAGTGGTGTATACCTTGGGTAGTGAGGTGTGTTACTTTGTCCTGAGGGGAAACACAACTGTTTTTTTTTTTTAGAACTTCAGGTGGCAGAACTTCATTGTATAGATCAGCTCTCAAGTGAACAAACCAAACCTCCTCAGTGTGACTCTCACTCAAGTCGTGGCCTGGTCTATTATTTGGATCCTTGTGTGGTGTCTATACCAACTGTGCAGTACTAGTCTTAAATATGTGCAGAGTTATGTTGCTGTTGCTCATGATGCATGCCATGATTTGCAATGTGCCCAAATAAAATTGTGTTCATGTGTCAGATGTGTACAGGTGACTGATGCATTTTTGTTTATTCTCCTTGCCAACAGCATCATCAACCGACACAGGAGGAGACATAAGCACGGACCAGGAGGGGGGACCCAGCCACAGTGCCACCAGCGCTGAGGAGTTGGAGGGAGCCAGTGGCACGGAGGGTGAGGGGAGTCAGGCGGCCAGACCTTTTGAAGGGGACACTTCGTATCATGCGAACGGCTCGGCTTCTGACTCCCAGGAGGAGGGGGAATATGTGGCGACAGCTTCTTCCACCACTGGGTCTGTCCCCACCTCCTCCAGACTCATCTCCACCCTCCCAGTTGCTAGGGTCCCTTCCGTCCGTGCTGCCTCCATGTCTCCTTCGTCCCCGGCACCTCAGCCCCTGCCCCTGTCTCCCCTGCTGCCCTCAGTGCCAAGTCTGTGGACCTACTCCGGCAGATTCATGTTGGTCAGACATCAATGCTGACTGTCCTCCATGGCCAAACTCAGATCTTGACACAGTTGTTGTCATTCATGGAGGGCATGTCAACTAACATGTCTGACCAACGTCGGAGTCTATCGTCCATAGACTCCTCACTGACGGCAGCACTTGCCCTCCTGCAGTGGCCCGTCCCACCCACTCCTTCAGACCCATCCACAACCCCCTCACCCATACCTGTCCACAGAACATGCAGACACACAAGATCACACACCCCAACAGACCCACCCAGCACACCACCACGGAAGTCTATGCGCAGATCACCAGGCACCCAATCTCAGAGGGATGCAGGCACTCCCACAGGGACTGGGGTCAGACGGCAGGCACGCAGACACATACACAGTCCGCAAGACTCAGAGCCCTCTACCTCCACTCCCATTGTGTCCCCGGGTGCAGGTTGAGGTCTGGCGGACCAGGCAGCAGTGTGCAGCGCAGAATATCTTTCCAGCTTTGGCGCTGCACAAACCACTGAGGAGGATTCCTCCCCCCCTGCACCCACAACACCTACCCTTCCCTCTGATGTCCCTGCGGTGCCGGACACTGACCCAGATGATGCCCATCATGGGTCCACAAACCTTTAATATCATGTGCAGGCAAGTTTTGGGGTGACAACCTCCACAAGATTACAGCTACAGAAAAACACTTTATTCTGGACTGGACATTGGCCTTCATTTGAGCCTGTACTTATTTATGAAAAAAATGTCTTTTTGGTGCTGAATAAAGCATTTTATTTTTCATTCCAAACTATTTCATTTCAGGCACTTGCTTTAGGTGCTGTGTGCCTAGGAGTTGGTGTCATGGTAATGTTTTGGTATTGTGAAAGATGTGTATTTTGTAATGGTAATGAGGTGGACCATGGTATCTATGTGCCATCACAATGTATAAGGTAATTATTTTGATTTGTGTGTGTTCAGTTTGCCTACAGACATTGTCCAAAAGATGTGTTGCTATGGCACTATCATGATTGTCACAGGTTAGGGCTGTGAACATACACCCATGTAGTTGTTGTATGGTGATGCCCCATCCTATAACTGGGCACTGATGGGAGTCATATCCAGCTACCCTTCCTATGTCTGGGCACTGCTGGGAGTCCTCTGCACCCACCCCTCCTATGTCTGGGAACTGCTGGGAGTCATATCCACAACCCCACCCTATGTCTGGGCACTGCGGGGAGTCATATCCACACCCCCTCCTATGTCTGGGCACTGCTGGGAGTGATATCCACACCCCCCTCCTATGTCTGGGCACTGCTGGGAGTCCTGTGCACCCACCCCTCCTATGTCTAGGCACTGCTGAGAGTCATATCCAGCCACCCCTCCTATGTCTGGGCACTGTTGGGAGTCATATCCACACCCCCTCCTATGTCTGGGCACTGCTGGGAGTCCTGTGCACCCACCCATCTTATGTCTGGGCACTGCAGGGGTCATATCCACACCCCCCTCCTATGTCTGGGCACTGCTGGGAGTCATATCCAGCCACCCCTCCTATGTCTGGGCACTGCTGGGAGTCCTGTGCACCCACCCCTCCTATGTCTGGGCACTCCTGGGAGTCATATCCACACCCCCCTCCTATGTCTTGGCACTGCTGGGAGTCATATCCAGCCACCCCTCCTATGTCTGGGCACTGCTGGGAGTCCTGTGCACCCACCCCTCCTATGTCTGGGCACTGCTGGGAGTCCTGTGCACCCACCCCTCCTATGTCTGGGCACTGCTGGGAGTCATATTCACACCCCCCTCCTATGTCTGGGCACTGCTGGGAGTCATATCCAGCCAACCCTCCTATGTCTGGGCACTGCTGGGAGTCATATCCAGCCACCCCTCCTACATCTGGGCACTGCTGGGAGTCATATCCACACCCCCCTCCTATGTCTGGGCACTGCTGGGAATCCTGTGCACCCACCCTCCAACGTCTGGGCACTGCTGGGAGTCATATCCACACCCCCTCCTATGTCTGAGCACTGCTGGGAGTCATATCCACACCCCCCTCCTATGTCTGGGCACTGCTGGGAGTCATATCCACACCCCTCCTATGTCTGGGCACTGCGGGGAGTCATATCCACACCCCCTCCTATGTCTGGGCACTGCTGGGAGTCATATCCAGCCACCCCTCCTATGTCTAGGCACTGCTGGGAGTCCTGTGCACCCACCCCTCCTATGTCTGGGCACTGCTGTGAGTCATATCCACACCCCCCTCCTATGTCTGGGCACTGCTGGGAGTCATATCCAGCCACCCCTCCTATGTCTGGGCACTGCTGGGAGTCATATCCAGCCACCCCTCCTATGTCTGGGCACTGCTGGGAGTCATATCCACACCCCCTCCTATGTCTGGGCACTGCTGGGAGTCATATCCAGCCACCCCTCCTATGTCTGGGCACTGCTGGGAGTCCTGTGCACCCATCCCTCCTATGTCTGGGCACTACTGGGAGTCATATCCACACCGCCTCCTATGGCTGGGCACTGCTGGG
Organism: Lissotriton helveticus; assembly: GCF_964261635.1. NCBI lineage: Eukaryota > Metazoa > Chordata > Amphibia > Caudata > Salamandridae > Lissotriton > Lissotriton helveticus. The sequence continues at coordinate 1,403,754,624 of NC_136057.1, read as the reverse complement.
AGTCATATCCAGCCACCCCTCTTATGTCTGGGCACTGCTGGGAGTCATATCCACCCCCCCTCCTATGTCTGGGCACTGCGGGGAGTCATATCCACACCCCCTCCTATGTCTGGGCACTGCTGGGAGTCATATCCAGCCACCCCTCCGATGTCTGGGCACTGCTGGGAGTCATATCCACACCCCCCTCCTATGTCTGGGCACTGCTGGGAGTCATATCCAGCCACCCCTCCTATGTCTGGGCACTGCTGGGAGTCCTGTTCACCCACCCCATCTGTCTGGGCACTGCTGGGAGTCATATCCACACCCCCTCCCATGTTAGGGCACTGCTGGGAGTCATATACACACCCCCTCCTATGTCTGGGCACTGCTGGGAGTCTTGTGCACCCACCCATCCTATGTCTAGGTACTGCGGGGAGTCATATCTACACCCCCTCCTATGTCTGGGCACTGCTGGGAGTCATAGCCAGCCACCCCTCCTATGTCTGGGCACTGCTGGGAGTCCTGTGCATCCACCCCTCCTATGGCTGGGCACTGCTGGGAGTCATATCCACACCCCCTCCTATGTCTGGGCACTGCTGGGAGTCCTGTGCACCCACTCCTCCTATTTCTGGGCACTGCGGGGAGTCATATCCACACCTCCCTCCTATGTCTGGGCACTGCTGGGAGTCATATCCAGCCACCCCTCCTATGTCTGGGCACTGCTGGGAGTCCTGTGCACCCACCCCTCCTATGTCTGAGCACTGCTGGGAGTCATATCCACACCCCCCTCCTATGTCTGGGCACTGCAGGGAGTCCTTTGCACCCACCCCTTCTATGTCTGGGCACTGCTGGGACTCATAATCACACACCCATCAGATGTGACGCACCATACACCAACATAAATGGCGTGTGTGCGGCTCGTATCACTATTGCAATGGTGATATACACGAGGGTGTGACGCCACGTACCCCTACATTCAGCGCATGTGTGCGGCTCGTATCACTATTGCAATGGTGATATACGCGAGCGTGTGACTCACAGTACCCCTACATTCACGGCGTGTGTGCGGCTCGTATCACTATTGCAATGATGATATACGCGAGCGTGTGACGCACCGTACCCCAACATTCACGGCGTGCGTGCGGCTCGTATCACTATTGCAAGGATGATATACGCGAGCGTGTGACGCACCGTACATGTACACTTCTGTTGTTGCGGTACGTTGTACTCACCGTCTGCGCCGTCGTCTGTTTCTATGCACCAGGTTGTAGGCGTACAGGACTGGGATGACACGGTCGATGGGGTTCATGGCGTGTCTGTCGTGTACCGGGGTGCTGTTCGGGCCAAACTCTGCTATTACGATAGTTTTCAGCTCCCGTAGCAAAAGGGTCGTACGGAGTGTCGCCGAGACAAATCGTACTTGCTGTGCCGGAAACTGCTGCCTGTTTATGTACGGACGGCGCGTACAGCGTGACCCGGATATGTTTCGTATGTATTTTTCGTTCATATGGTGTTTGGTACGAATCGTATGTAGATATGCTTTGGGTTAGGATCGTACTTGATCGTACGTATGGGGACGTTGTAGGTGTACGAATCGTATGGGAAAAACGCTCCGTACTGCGATTCGTGGGGGATTTTACCGGATCGGAATTGGCCCCCTAATGTGATTTGTGCCATTACTTGTCCATGCAACATTTTATACATAGGGCAAGCCACGCAAAATATTTGAGTACAAATATGTTAACACAGAAGCCGTCTAAGGTTGCAAATGCCTCATATATGGAACATTTTGTAGAACTCAGTTATAATGAGAATTACCTACGAAGGCAAGTCATCATGGTGGTGAAGCAACCTGACATGGATGGAAACATTTCATCCGTACTAAATAAGGAGGAATTGAAATTGATTTTACGGACTGCTAGCCTGCACACTGGATTGAACAAAATGGAAGATGGGACATCCCTAATATGACCAACACTGGCTTCAGTTATGGCGTTTTCTCATGAGGTCACCAATGGACTGTCTTGAGTGTCAAACTTGGCCCTGGAATAATTGGTGCTAGACTCTACTTGGTGATTAATTTTATTCACACCTTGATTATATCCTTTTTTAATTGGACTGGCTACCTCATTCTTGCAGGGGGTTGTGCTCTGTGTATTGGTTGCAGTACAATCTCCATTGCATAGTCTCACCTAGCTGTATTTTCAGTAATTATTGTACACTGATGTGATCAGTAATCATTTTCATGAGGCATTTAATGTACTTTGTTTGTATGGCTTATTGTATTTTTCTTTATTTTGGACCGTTCTCCAGGGGTCCTCTATCCCCTTCACTCAATTCTATTTATTTTATTTTCCTGGGACTCAACCAATATGGCCGCCAACTCGTTCCCATTCTTACGATTACGATCCCAAGTGCATCACCCAGTCCTTTTTTCTTGTTTCTGCCCTCGTGCCGAAGCAACTTAAACATGGGCTTGGGAAGCACATGCGCTGCTCCTTGCAATCAGCAGCGCACTATTATCCCCTGACGCTAGGAGTTCACACTTGTGTGATTATTTAATTAGAAAAGGCTGGCCAGCCTGCTCCTTATTTCATTTACACTAATACACAGTTCCAATTATTTATTTCACAAATTTTCTCCTCACCTTTTGTGCTTTGCAGCACCCCAGCTGAGCGCCATTATACATCGGCTTGCAACTTTACTGCAATGCTCTTTACATCGCTGCTGCTTATCTCTTGGCCTTGGGTACGCTTTGATACTTTCAGGATATGTAATGTATCCTGCATGGTTTTTATGGTTCTATTAGGACCCTTTTATTATATAATTATTTTCCCACGCTTTCTTCTTAATTTAGTTATGTGCCCCAGTTGAGCGCACCCTCGTGACAGCATCTGGCTGATATGCATTGTTCTTTCGCTTAGCGATCACCTGTAGCATTGTCGTTAATCTAGGTAGTTTTTACCACATCCTTATAAATAGTTTGACAATATACTTGGCCCCAGGTCTTTAAATAATTTTCCATTTTCATTCCCTATTCAAGATTGGTTTTAACCTGGGAGGTTACCCGTACTTGGCTTGCCATCTTTACTACTGTGCCAGTATTTTCGCACCCCCAGTAGCACTGTTTATGCTCCAGGTAATCAACATAATCTGGTTCCCCTTTGGTCCTTTTGCATGGTGAACGCTCCGTTAAATAGGCCTATGTATGGTTGGCCCAAGGTATCTAATGTATCTCACCCCGAAGCTCAGATGAATGGTGGTATTCATACAGATAGCATCCCGATAGGAACTAATTCTCCTCCTTTTCCCTGCTTGTTTTCTTTCAGTTCTTTTCTCTTACCATCGAGTATAAATTCTCAGGTAAGATTTGTAAATGTCTTGATGATGATCCTGTTATTTTGTAAGGATCGAATCACCGTTGAATCCTACGCACTGACACTGTTAAAATGTATAAATTATTGAACATAGGGGCAGAAGTGTTGCTTCAGATTTAATCGTGACTAACCAACTTTTTGATTTTTGTGACATATTATTACCAGTCTTTTTGTTTATTTACAAGTTTTCTTTATTATGATAAAGGAACTCTTTATGAGGTCCACATAAAAGCCAGAATATACATACAAAGCAAGAGGCACATAAAATGTCATTTCAACACTAAAAACAAATAAAGTAAACATCTTAATACAGGTCCAAAAAACATTTAAAGAAACCGTACAGTTTAAAACAAAACATTTCATTAGGTGGGTTAATCAAGGCCGCCTGAAATGACGAAGCTGAGAGAATGTTGAGTTGTTGGCAAATTGGTCGTAACCATCTACGCCTGAAAGGCATCAGGGCAGGGCAAACAAAAATAACATGATTTAAGTCCTGGTCATACATCTGACAAAGATCACAAAGTGCTGAATGGCCATACCATCTGGCACAAAGAACTTTCAACGGAAGCAGATTGTGTCTTATTAAGTACACTAAGCGTCGAACGCCATGAGAGATGTTCCAGTACATATAAGGTTGAGCTTTCCGCAAAATACAGGACTCAATAACAGGAGTACAACCTTTTTTTATCAGCCGGGAATCTCTGTCCTTACAAAACCCCAGTTCCCATGTGGTAGATTTCAAGATGGCTTTTAATTGGTAAGAGGATAAAGAAAATAAAGTCTCTTTATCCAGTTTCAATTGGGCCACGGCAAATCTGAAGTTTTTTACAATTAAGGAATAGTCATTGAAGTTTCCCAGCAATTCATTTTTTATAAGATGTCTTAAGGTGTTAGACTCACTTTTTGCTATACCTGCTACCCAACGTATGATACTAGCCAAACCTTGGACCCAGCTACTGCGTATACCAAGTTCCTGTCTCAGGGAAGCAGTCGAATTTGCTGTACTAACAGATAATAAACTACGCAGAATTTTCCCTTCTGCGGAGTTTAAAAAACTCCACTTTTTTAGATCTATTAACTCTATTCCGTATAACAGGGAGGCTGGAACTTTCGCTCTAAATACTTCTAAAAGAATAGAAAAATGCCTTCTACCTGTGGCTTTATACAAGGATACTAAACTCTTTCCCTGTGAGATAGCCTTCCGGGAGTTATTGTCTATATGTTCTTTGTCACTTAAATTATTTGTGACAATTTTGCCAAGGAAGATGTAGGATTTCACAATTTCCAATTTTTGATCCCCCACAACCCAAGGAAAGTTAAGGAATTTAGGTTTCTTCCTACCGGAGAAACACATCACTTTGCTTTTTGCCGTGTTTATCAGTAGGTAATGGTTTTCAGCGTATTCAGAAAGCGCTTGCAAGCGATTATTCAACCCCTTCGGGGTAAGATCCAAAATCAAGATATCATCTGCATACATAAGGCATGCAATTGGAACTCCACCCAAAGACGGGGCAATCCCAGCGCATGCTGAGAGGGCAACAGGTAAATCAACTGTCTAAAGGGAAAACAGCAAAGGAGCCAAAAGGCAACCTTGCTTTAACCCATTAGAGGTAAAAATTATTTTAGATAAACCACGTTCACCTCCCAGTAGAACTCTGCACCAGGTATCTGAGTAGAGTGCGCGAGTTAATTTAATAAGAAAGGGGGGCATACCTAAATCAAATAACTTTCTCCACAGCAGTATTCTATCCACTTTATCAAAAGCGGTGGAGAAGTCGATAAAAGCGCCATATACCTGCCCACCACGGACTTTCACATATTTTTCCGTGATAACATGTAGTGCCGTCAAGTTATCTAGAGTTCCGTGATTTTGTCTGAAACCTGTTTGTTCAATAGGCAGGATATTAAACTCAGTTACCCATTGGTTCATTAAGGTAAGAATACATTTTGCGAAAACCTTACCGATGACGTCAAGCAAAGCGATTTGACGATAATTTTGGGGAAGATCTCTTGCCCCTTTTTTATATAAAGGAACAATGATGCTTCCTTTCCAGGAGGGGGGGACTGTTCCACTAGAGAAGCAAAATTTAAACACTGGAAAGAGGATTTTGCTCCAAAGTTCACTCTGTTGTTTTAATACAGAGATGGGGACCTTATCTGGACCCATCGCACCAGAGGAACGCATGTTCATAATAGCAAATTCAATTTCCTTTTCCGACGGACAATCAAATACACGTGAAACATAATTAGATTCCTCCATGAATAATTGTGGATTATTGTTACTGTACAAATTCTCGATATATTGGACCCAAATCTGTTCCTCAATGGCAATAGGAGTGGCACTGGCTCTGGTCCCACAACCCTTTCCGATTAAAGACCAGAAAGTCTTGGCTTGGCCGTTATAAGAAGCTTCCCTCCGTTGTATCCAAAGAGAGTCTTCCTTATTGCGTTTTAAACGGGCCTTAAGCCTAACTCTCCTTCTTTTTAAAATTGACAACTTATGCTTAGCTTCTTGGGTAAATGATAAATATTGCCCCCTTATTACTTTATTTATTTCTATATTTATAGCCCGCAGTGGATGAGGGACTGCAGAAGATTTTTTCACACAGGGTTTCTTTTTCGCTATGGAAATTACCAATTCTAAAAAGTTAGCAAATCCCAACAGCTCTCTCCCTTCCCAGAGAGGTAAACTCTTAACAGTTTGATTCAAAAGGGGCACCAAACTTTCAAAGGAGTGAAAATTCCAGAAACATTTCCCTGAATTGAAGTCAAAATTCACCAGATCCGTATCCATACTCCAAGAATCCACTTTCGGAAGACTGACAGAGACTAAAAGCATCAACGCATTATGGTCACTAAGATTGGACTCTATTACTTTCATATTTTTTAACTGGGAAAATAAAGCATAATCTGCCATAACATAATCAATGATAGATTTTCCCTTATTTGATTTATGCGTAAAAGCTGCCGGGGTGTCAGAGGGGAGCCTCCCATTTACAATTAAGCAGTCAACTTTATGTAGGCCTTCTAGGACAAGTTTACCTCTTTTGTTAGTTTTAACTTTAGTAGGGAACTGGGCCGATGGTATATTCAGAGACTCTTCCCTAGGGTTGTTTCTAAATAAATCCAGCCCACAATTGGATATATTGCAGTTCAAATCCCCAAACATTAATACATGAGGAGACGGGGAAGCATCCATCATTTTAGTTAAAAAGGAGAACAGTGTTTTTAGACCATCATTAAAGCAACAATTTGGGGGAATATAGATGTTTATCACTACCAGAGATCTATTAGGGCAATCTTCAAATACATCATTTAAGGTTATTGCCTGGAACAATTTCCCTGGATCGAGATAATGTGAATAATTCCATTTTATTCTATTTGTTAACAAGCATGCTATTCCTCCCTTTGCATGGCCTCTTCTAGAGGAGGTTGCACTATTTTCCAAAACAAAGTAATCTTTTTCTAGAGCTAATCTACCTTCCACCCATGTTTCTTGTAGACAGATTATATCCGCCTTAAGGGAATGCAAGAAGCATAGTTTCTCCTTATGATCTTTAAAACCTGCAGTATTCCACAAGATGATCTTCAATTCTCTGTTAAAAATTTGAATGCAGTTTGGGGCAGGAAGCAGATTTACTCGCTAAAACTCCAGGTAACCAACTCCATTTAGACTGATCATCCTTCACAGTTTGTTTAAGAGGAGGATTTTTATATGACACTCGCCTTTCATTCCTGGACACACATATTTTTAAGTCCTCTGATCTAGACCTAGACCAATCCGACGACATCAAACCCGTATTGGAGGGAGATTACAAATTGGAAGAAGCACATTGATTTCGTTTTTCTCCAAAATATGGCATGACATCTATTCCTCTGATTTGTAATTCCTCTGCCCACTGTAGAATAAGATTTAACACTACTTTAGATTGGAATTTCACCCTTGTGGATCTCCCTATCAAAGAGTTAAGAAGGAATACTACATCCAAATCAGATGTTTGAATTAATTTTAAACTTTCAATCTCTTTGAAACAAATAAGTGAGGCAGATCTATTTAGAATTAAATCAGTTTCAAATAAGGGGAAAAAAATCAAGAAATAAAGTATCTACATTTATTTTTTCTTTAGGAGGAATGACTACAATAGAGGGTGCCTCTTGAAAAGGCCTTGCTAAAGGATTGAGAGAGGAAAGGGAAGGATTAACAGAAGAAGGGATGACCTTGGGTACATCTTGGAGAGGCTGTGCTGAAGGGTTGAAATAGGAGAGGAAAGGATTAACAGAGGGTGAAGTGACCTTGGGGAGGAAAGGGTTAGTGGAACTTATGGGACCTAAGCTTGTAGACATGAGTTCCACTTTAGGGGAAGCAATCATATCTTCCTGAGAGGCAGAGGACTGCTCAGCCTGAGGAGGATCTTCTAAAATTGGTTCCACACTTTTTTCAAATAGAAGTTTTCTCTGTCTTTTTTTAGAGAATCTTCGAATGAGTTTTCTCTTCTTTATTCTGATCTTTTTTTGTTTTGGGGGAATCAATTTATCAACCATTCCAGTATTTGCTATACAGATCTCCTCATTTTTTGACTGTAAGGAAAATATAGGGAAAAGAGCGGGAGTTTCAATTTTATGGATGACTGGGGACGTAGATACTGCCTCTATCTTATCACTAATAAAAGCTATACAATTAGCACCAGACGAAACCGTATTGAAAATCTTAAGGTCAGCTGATAGCGCTACTGGATTCATTGCTTTTTTGCCATCCTTGAGGAGAGGAGTTTGAGCTGAATCCAGTGCTACTTGAATACTTGGAGAACTCTTTTTAGGGATCTCCATCAGAGTAGCAGGCGTTGGAGGGCAATCAGACACTGGTCCATTCTTATTTTGCAAAAGAACTTTTAAGATTTGAGTTACCGTGTCAAAAATACACTCAGAACCTCCAACAAATTTTTCAAGTAGACTCAGAATCGAAGATAGTATAGATTCCAAAGAGAATAATTAATTGGAAATTAACTTCCCATCAATACTTGGAGACCCCTCAGCTAAATTGTTCAAAATAGGGCCAGAACAAGAGGTAAAGTTTAATTGAGCAAGGGAAAAATCCAATTTATTAGAGGGTGTACTACTTAGAGGACCCGCACTTGAAATGGTTATAACTTCATTTGTATTTGGGATACCCCTAGATTTCCCCTGTAAGGATGTCATCCGATCCTTGTGAGCTGTTAGATCGATGTCAGGTAATGTAAAATCACCTTCTAGAATGGGCGGATTAACTTGCAAAACTGACAAAGGGCAAGTGTTCACTGTAACTTTGGGAACTTCCATGAGAGACACTTGGGGGAGAACAGTACTATCGGGTTTCAAAACCTTACTACCCGAAGACTCAAAAGGAGAATTCAGTCTCAGTTGCAAGTCGTTTGAAGACAAAGGTGAACCCCTTACTATTTCGGAGCTAGCGGGTATTAACAGAGATTGACTAGGAACCAAACTCAGGCTAGAGGAAACATTAATAACCATATTAGCAGACTCAGGAGCATTATAATCTGGAACCTCGCTCGGAGGCTGTAGCTCAAACGACTTGTCTTTCCCTTTATCCCATAAGTTGAAAAGCTGACACTGGCCTTTCAGTTGCATAGAGGACGTAATTTTATTGCGTAAAGGGTTAGATTTCGTTTTAGACCCAGATTTCCCTACTAGAACGCGACCAGAACGCAGTTTTTTAGCCGTCATGAGAATAGTTTACACAAAATGAAAAGAATAGAAACTCCCTAAGGTACAATACAAGCCTGTAGAGAAATGTCAAACAAAATAATACCAGAGATCAAAGGGAGGGGGCCCAGCCCAGCCTGCTTCAGCCTCTGACGGCCTCAGACGGTCCCGCCCTTGTCCCGGGCTTCTCCCGGCGCGCTACCCGCGCGCTCCCGCGTTGCGGTACCAAGTGGGAGATTTATAGCTGCGCTGAGGCGGGGGAGGAGCCAGCAGGGAGAGCGGGTCAGCTGATGAAGATGCCGAGGGTCAGGCGCTCCTGGGACTGGTAGTCCTGCGCCTGCCCTCGCTCGCAGCCCTGCACTCACCACCGCCCCAGGAGCTCAATCAATATTGTTCTTAGCAGGCTTTCAGCTTCGCAGCACAGCGCACTTCTGACAGCGCAGTCCTAGATGACCAGAGGCGATGCGGGACCCGCGGAGCGGGTTCCGCGAGGAGTGGAGTGTTAAGGCCAAAGGAAGAGCGACTCCAACGTGCTCGCAGTCCAGTACTCCTTCTACTTTCCAAACCAGCAATAGGTGAGCAATCCAACAGGGAAACTGACACGCTGGTTTTTAGCCATTTTGTGTCATTTGTGTTTCCACCCGCCGATTTGATTTATTTGCTTAATAAATATGATTTTAACTTGTGTAATGGACATAGTGTCATTTTCCGAATTGTAATTTAAAATCAGACTTCATCAAAAGTTAGGATTTTAAATTAGGATTCCAGGGCCACCAAACATGATATGTTTATCTCTTCCCATTTGGAAATTACACTTATAAAATGTAATAAGGCAACTCCAATGTTATTCTATGAGAGAGATAGATCTTTCAGAAGTGAAAAACGAATTCAAGAGTTTTTCACTACCAGGAAATTTGAAACTTAATAGTGCATGTCATACTTTTTAAATACATTGCACCCTGCCCTCCAGGTTGTCCTGGGCCTTCCTTAGGGGTGATATGTGTATTACATAGGAAGTTTTGGGCCTTGCGAAAGGTTTATTTTGCCAGATCAAAGTGACAGTATAAAACTGCACATTGTAATGGCAGACCTGAGACATGTTTAAAGCACTTCTTAAGTGGCGGTCATAATCAGTGCTTCAGACCTACTTGTAGCATTCAATTTACAAGCCCTGATCACATGTAGTACCACTTTACTAGGGACTTATAAGTAAATCAAATATGCCAATTGGTTATAAGCCAGTTCTACCATGTTTTAAGGCGAGAGTACAAACACTTTAGCACTTGTTATCAGTGGTAAAGTGCGTATATGTGTAAGGCCAACAAAAACAAATTTAGCAAAAAGTGGAGGGTAAGAGGCAATAGGTTTATGGGTGACCCTGCAGAGAGGGCCAGCTCAAACATGACCCCCCTCCCTCCAGCCTATAGCCAGGGAAGACTAATCAATATCTTGATGGATTTCCCTGTTTAGGCGATAGAACCGGGACACTGGTCCTCTACTGCAGAGGCCTGTGCCAGTTCTATGCCCCACTCAATTCAGTTGGATACCTCTGTCTCTACTCTACTACTGAGCCACTGAAGTGACCCATGGGGAACTCTTCTCCTTATCTGTGGACCCCATCTGTGCAGCACCTAACCTTAGCTTGCTCACAGATGCATCCCATTAGGCAGACAGAACCACCATGTCTAATAAAGTGATGTGGCTCACTCCACCCCTTGAATCGGACTTCCTTCCCCAACCCAAGGTTACTCAGTCCATAAGAACAACAACCAAAAGATGCCACTGACAGCTGTCAGCCTCCCAAGCCAAGACCCAGGCCATCCGATCCCTGAGGTTTTGCAGAGTGGGGTAAGTAGCCCTGGGTGTTTTGCACCCTCTCTCCCCTCTCCCTCCCACCAGTTCAAGGGTGGTATCCTGAAACTGGTCCTTCAACCCAGGGACTGTACCCTTAGGTTGAACAAGCGCCTGCTGAGCCAGGACTTCCATGGGGGAACAACTGCCCCCTCAAAGTAAACACACTCTGTTTGTGTCATGCAAGAGTCTGCCTGGCACAGGTCTCCAAAATAAATTGGATAGGGAAATGTCACCTGCCAAAACAACAGTTTTTTTGCCCTTTAAGGACTGTTGTTATCCATAAGTGGATGTGCAGTTCTGTAGTAATAGTTCAGTTAAACACATTCTGGTAATAGGACTAGCTGAGGTCATCAAAGGCATCCTTTATAGGAAGCACAAGCCCTCACCCACCAAAGGTGGCATGCTTCATCATTGGACTGTGACACAATGGTGCCCCTCTTTAATTGTTTATTGCTTTGATCAGGGAAAAGTAACAAATCGTGAGGATCATTTACGTAGTGAAAAGCTTGCTTAAATCACACCATGCACAATTTCTAAATAACAATCATTGATATAAAGGTTACCCAGGAGCAATGAGCACTGATCACTTTTAAAACATAAATAACATGCTTAGGGCGCATCGGAGGTAGCATCTGTTTTCATTCTTTCTAGTTGGCAGATCTGTGCCTTTCTTTTTCTCTCTGTCCGCCTAGTGCCTTGACACCCACGGGTATTAGTGCGCTTTATACATTTTTATCCTATCCTTTCCTTTCTGAGTGAGGCTTCATACAACCAATGGGGCACCTTTTTTCCCCACTTCATTGCTTTGGTCTAGAAGAAATATCACATTAAAAGGACCATCATGACAATTATAAAAACGTGTTTAAAATTTGATTGCCAAGTAATTCAGTAAGTAGTTTTTCTAACATTTAGAGTTTGCTCAAGGCAAACCTGTTTATGTTTACCTCACAGATGGAGCACATACAGCCAAGATGGCGCCTGTGGTGGTCCCTGCGGATGGCTATGGATGGATACTTGCCAATACTGTCCAATACTTGCGTATAAACACGTATTGATGTGCCCGGGAGTACCTGGCACAGCTTACTCAAATACACTGTAGCGTCCTAGGGGTTCTTGTGTCCAGGACCATAAATACAGCAAAGCCTGTTGGAAAGCAACTTTGGAGGGCCCCTAGCAGGGCCCCCATCCCTCAGCGGCCTCCGGTTGGTGGCTTGGGGGCACATATGGTGCTCCAGTTAATCCCTGCACCGAGTGGCAGGCACAGTTTGGTGCCTTAATGATAATTGGGGTTGTGAGGAGCACTCCGATTTAAACAAAATAATTATTCCAATCGTACAAATTATTCAACTGGTGCTATGATTACTCAGGAGAGTCAGTCCTGGGCGCTAAATTGATAAATTATGGTGAGTGGTGGCCCACCTAATCATGCACTGTTCACCTGGTGCTATGCACTTTAAACCATACTCAAAATGTTATACCATAATAAAAAATGTTTATAGTGGTGATTGTCACATTTATTCAACAATGTTTTGAGATGAATTATACATGATTCAAATGTTTGTTATTGTGTCGTCATAACAATTCACACATTTATATATACAGATCAATTATGAAAGCATAACAGTTTGTACATCATTTTAACTGTATTTTACATTTCAAATGATTGACATGAAGCCCAATGCATTTCGGCACGTGGTCGGTGCCTTCATCAGGGGCAGTTCTAAAAGAAATGAGAAAGTGATGTATGTCAGTATCTGTTTGTTAGGAGACATGGGGTGTTTGAAAGTTAATGATATATGGCGTACCTTAATATTCAGCTGCTGGTGGTGTAATGCTGATGAATGCCAACTCTACAACCAAGAAAATATATGTAGTTGATAATGCTGTTGTTTGCTCATTGATTAAATGATGAGCAATAAAGGTGTTTAAATGACATACCTGGTGATCTGAATGCTGATAGCTGTAATGATAAATAATAAATGTAGCTCAGTATTTAAACCATAATCCCAACCAAAAAATGCCATGTACTACGAGATAAAAATAGCCCTACCTTATCTTCGTCGAAATCTTAATTCTACACGGAAAAAAGAACCGAAGGCACTTTGTTATTCCAGATATGAAATAAGAACGTACGCAATATAATGCGCAATAATGAGTGACTGTCAGTTTACCTTATACTGAAAAAACGGGTCGTCTGCCACAAACGCTCGCTGTTAACCTCTTGGGTCTGATACGGAGTACTGCCGACTGACTCCATTCAAGTATAGTTTGGTCCACATGGTGACGTGGCCATAAGAATAAAAAACGGACTGACCAACTAACAAAGAAGTTGACGTGCGCGCCATCTTGGAATGGGGAAATCAGCTTATCATCCCTTGTAATTGCAGTTGTACAATCAATGACAACATCTAAGATGCTAATGAAACTCTATAGTCATATACTCCAACTTAAATGAATGACTGCTATATCGTGACGAATAAAGGGGAATATTAAATACCCGCAATGTCACCAGTATTCAGATGTACTACATAGCCCATGATGCACTACTTATTATGTTAACACACTTTTACTTCCAACCAGGCGAAGTCCATCTTAGGTTCGCAATTTCACATGGGTGGCCACACCCTACCGTATAAAATACAGTATCTCCTGTCTCATTGACTGACGCTCTATCGGGCATTAGTAGATAACATCACGCATTGTATACTTGGTTTACACCGCACTTCATTGCGGGTATTTAATATTCCCCTTTATTCGTCACGATATAGCAGTCATTCATTTAAGTTGGAGTATATGACTATAGAGTTTCATTAGCATCTTAGATGTTGTCATTAATTGTACAACTGCAATTACAAGGGATGATAAGCTGATTTCCCCATTCCAAGATGGCGCGCACGTCAACTTCTTTGTTAGTTGGTCAGTCCGTTTTTGATTCTTATGGCCACGTCACCATGTGGACCAAACTATACTTGAATGGAGTCAGTCGGCAGTACTCCGTATCAGACCCAAGAGGTTAACAGCGAGCGTTTGTGGCAGACGACCCGTTTTTTCAGTATAAGGTAAACTGACAGTCACTCATTATTGCGCATTATATTGCGTACGTTCTTATTTCATATCTGGCAATAACAAAGTGCCTTCGGTTCTTTTTTCCGTGTAGAATTAAGATTTCGACGAAGATAAGGTAGGGCTATTTTTATCTCGTAGTACATGGCATTTTTTGGTTGGGATTATGGTTTAAATACTGAGCTACATTTATTATTTATCATTACAGCTATCAGCATTCAGATCACCAGGTATGTCATTTAAACACCTTTATTGCTCATCATTTAATCAATGAGCAAACAACAGCATTATCAACTACATATATTTTCTTGGTTGTAGAGTTGGCATTCATCAGCATTACACCACCAGCAGCTGAATATTAAGGTACGCCATATATCATTAACTTTCAAACACCCCATGTCTCCTAACACACAGATACTGACATACATCACTTTCTCATTTCTTTTAGAACTGCCCCTGATGAAGGCACCGACCACGTGCCGAAATGCATTGGGCTTCATGTCAATCATTTGAAATGTAAAATACAGTTAAAATGATGTACAAACTGTTATGCTTTCATAATTGATCTGTATATATAAATGTGTGAATTGTTATGACGACACAATAACAAACATTTGAATCATGTATAATTCATCTCAAAAAATTGTTGAATAAATGTGACAATCACCACTATAAACATTTTTTATTATGGTATAACATTTTGAGTATGGTTTAAAGTGCATAGCACCAGGTGAACAGTGCATGATTAGGTGGGCCACCACTCACCATAATTTAACAGTTTGGTGCCTGCCATGCAGTGCAGTGATTAACAACAAGTCCCATTTCTCTATGGGAGCTTGTGCTGTGCCTGGTTTCCAACTGCAGCACAAACTCCAATAGAGAAATGGGAGTGTGTGACCGCCCCATAATCGGTCGCATCCTAATACTTTGGTCGTGCCGCCAACCAGAGGTTGGTCGGTCCTGATTCTGCAACCGGCATTGTAATGAGGCCCAGAATATCGAATTGATGATCTTTTTATGTTTTTTTGTCTTGTATGTTCCACTCTCTGATTTAGCTGAACAGGATTGACAAAATGATCAAGGGGAGACAGTAACAAACCATAGGGGGATAACCTCACAGAAGTACACTAATGATGAACACCAGAAAATAGCCACCGAAAAAAGAACACAAATTAAGATCAGGTCATGGAATATAGCCGGATCAAAAATAAGTTAAAAGATAAAGAATGGCTAGATAGCATTAAACCACTCCAATTATTATGCCTATAGGAGACCTGACATACCCTAGAGCCATATATTGATGGCTTTGCCACTGTCTCAACCTCAGCTATACCATCAGTCTCCGGCCGAGCAAAGGGAGGTCTGGCAACTTTTATTTCTACCACAGAGCCAATAAAACTCAGAAAGATGTATAATGGCTCCCCTTATTTCCAATTAGTTCTATTAATAATGGGGAAAAATCAACCCTTTATTGTGGTGACATTTTATAATAATATATTTAATGTTACCCGTTTTGATGTGTGAACGAATTGGAGAGAGTACTGGACACCTTCATAAAGGGAGTAGACCCCTCATACATATGTATCTGGGTGGGGGATTTTAATACCAGTAAATGTAGTTTTTCAGGAATGAATGTCTGTGGATTCTCAGATATAACGGGGATTCATGTACAACATTTCCCTCAAGATAGTTATGGGTAAGTGTTAAATGAACTCCTATGTAAGCAAGAGGAGAAATGGAGAAACTACATATCCAACTTTCCAAGGCAGTGGAAATCCAACATTTATCGACCACATCATAGGGGGGTCATTAGGATGGCGGGCGGACTTTGCCCGCCCGCCATCCTCGTGGTAATCGGGACCGACCGCCATAAGGGGGGGGTCCCGTGGGGAGAATTAGGATGTGCCCGCCACAGTGGCGGACACATCCTGTATTTTTAGCATTGTGGCGGGCGGTGCTCTCTGCACCGGCCGCCACAATGCTAAAAAAGCATTTCAGCATTTGCATATTCAAAGCAGCAGGCACCGCACGGTGCCTGCTGCTTTGATTATGCTAATGCAGGTGGGTACCACAGGTTCCCCCCGTGTTCACCCCCGTACTCTCCTTCACTCTGGGGTCCCGCACTGGGCCCCCAGAGTGAAGTCTGCCTGCCTTTCCATGGCGGCATTGCCGCCACGGAAAATCAACTGCAGACGCCCATCCAAATATGGCTGGCGGTGTCTGATAGACACCGCCACCATATGAACCCTTTTCGCCCCGGCCGCAAGGCGACTGGGGCGAAAAGTGGCGGGCGGTGTTTTGCCTCCGCTGCGGTCCCCCCCGCCATTGTAATGTGGCGGGGAGGGAAAGGGTGGCGGGCGGGCATTTATGTCGGGCAGATCGCCACCGCCACCATGGCGGTGCCGATCCGCCCGACATCGTAATGTACCCCATAGTCTCTACTTCTGGCCTTACATACTGTGGCCTAACAGACAGTGAATTCACTAGCTTTAGCGACCACGCTTTGCTGACTCTGCCCATATATGTTATAACTACGGGCCTGAGGATAAATTAATGTTGCCTAACATAGTGGCGGCCGGAAAGAATACTGTTAGTATAAAATGGACAGGTATCAATGAAGACTCTATGTTCCAAAAGGTTAGTAATGCTAATTATTTTTTTATTTTTTTTATTTTGAAGGTTTTATATAGCGCGGATCAGACCCTTGTGGGTATCGGAGCGCTTTACAACTTAATACAGGAAAAAGGGGAAAATAGACACAGGAGACATAGGAATATACAAACAAAAGTAATGTTGCTTATAAGTCAAATAAACGGTAACTGTTCCAACATAGCACGTATCTACCATCTTACATCAGATAGATCAAGTGAATTTTATAAGGAGAATCGATTTAACTTCCTTTTTAAAGGATGCCGTGAGCAGGTTCTGTCTTTTTTTTGGGGGTAAGGCATTCCGAATCCTAGGGGCCATTCCTGAGACGGAGCGGTTATAAGTTTTCTTTTTTTCAAAGCGTGTGATTTCAAAAGAAGGTTATATGAACTCCTGTTAGTTCTGTCACCGCCTGATAGTACTAGTTTTTCTGCAAGTTAAGGGCATGCAAGTCCGGGGAGATTTGACAGTTTCTTTTGGAACCTGTGATTAGTCTGGCGGCTGCATTGATTGAGGCTCTTAGTAGGGCTGTTGTTGTTCTGGGAAGGCCCCAGAGAGCGACACTCCCATATTCCACTCTGGGGATTACTAGAGTTTGGACTGCTTGTTTAAAGTCATTTGCGGGTATGAAGGGTTTCAGTCTTCTTAGGGTGTTGATTTGGAAAGTTTCTCCTTTTGTTGCTGCACTGATGTGTTTCTGCATGTTTAGCTTATTGTCCAGAGTTATACCTAGCGATTTGGCTGAATCGATCATGAGCGGTTGCCCGTCAAGTGCGGTTAGGTGCTTCATCCATTCCATGATGTTGGTTATTTGGTTGGGTGGCGCTATTAAGAGGAATTCTGTTTTAGGGTGTTTAATTTTAAATGGTTATTTGCCAGCCATGTCTGTGTTTTCTGGAGCGTAGAGTTGAGGGACTTGATGTCCTCTAGTGTGTGTACCTTAATGTAGAGTTGTGTGTCGTCTCTGTACATGTGATATTGGACCTTTGCAGAGTTAAGAAGCTCTGTGTGTGGTTCCATGAACAAGTTGAAGAGTGTCGGGGAGAGGGAAAGTTTTTCCATCTGCACTGACATTAATTCTTCCTACTGAAATGATTACTACTGCCTATGAAAGAATCACTGCGGCAATATCTAGCAATTTAAGAAAAGAAAAGTACAACAAAAAAGAGACAGGTTAACAGCTGGTTTAATCATGATTGTACGTGGCCAAACAAGACTGCTTAAGGCCCTACATACAATACCTAGAGATGGAACAGAAACTAAGCAAATTAGATTTCTATATAAGCAGGCTTTAAAAAATAGGAAGAGGGAGGTGCTAGAGGAGGCCTGGTCGAAATTGAATCAAGCCGCAGACACTAGTGATTCTACCCTTCTCTGGAAAGTGAATACATTCACCTTATCCATCAAGCCGAGGCTAAGCTGTATCCTCCTAAATTGCATATCCGCTTCTAGACATGCAGCTGACATAGCTGACCTACTTATCACTAATGAACCTGACATTCTGATCCTGATGGAAACCTGGTTAAATGAAACATCTACTCCCATCATGGACATCCTGTTACCCCCTAACTATGACATCACCAGCCTAACATTGACCAACTCCAATACCCCCGCTTTATCCTCCTGCAAATACCTATGCTTAAACATCGCCAACAACAACAAACAAATATGCTCTCTACACACTTTCTACCACCCTCCTGGAGATAACCTCACTTTCATAGAACACTTCATGGACATTCTAGCGTCAAATGACAGCCAACAAAATAAGCACATTTTCTTGGGGGACTCAAAGCCTTCCTCAATTACCTTAACCTTAATCAAATATGTAACAGCCCTACACACGACAAAGGCGCAACTCTCGACCTAATAATCTCCAAAGGTTGACGCCACTCAGCTCTACTCGATCCTCCACTGCGACTGGTCTGACCACCAAGTCACTACTCTCCAAGTCTTGGAAACTGTTAAACGACTCCCATCACAACCCTTTGAGAACTAAGATACTGAAGAGAAACCTGAATAACGTAGGCTCTTACCTTATAGCATCAGCTAATTCAAACCAGCTGTATCCCCCGGAAGACCTTGTTGATGTTCAGGGGCTGACCAATCACTACTTTCACTTCATGAACAACCTACTAGACAAAATAGCCCTGCTTCAACTGAAAAGAACTTCTACAAAAGACTCAAACCATGGTATGATGGGCGACTAAATGAAGACAGACGCTCTCTTACAGTTCTTGAACGACGATGGAGAGCCGCTACATCAGCTGACCATCTCAAGCTTCTTAGAATTTCCAGAAACGCTTATTTTAGAAAGATCAGAAAATCTAAAACTGTCTTCTTCAGGTCTCTACTGGACCTAGCCAAGAACTGCCCCAAAAAACTATTCGATCTTATCAAAGCCCAGACCAAGAGCCTACCAAGTCTCCCTAATGCTATATCACTTTCTCTACTCAATTGTGATGAATTTGCCTCCTTCTTTGCCTCTAAGACAGAATCTATTAAATCAGATCTACTCAAAGACCTCCTATCCGTCTCAGACTTGAAAAATCACCCATCATTGCCCCTGGCTGGTGTCCAAGCTAATGACCTCCCACAATTTAAACTAAAAAACAATGCTACTTGGTCCCACTTCAACACCTAGAGTGACGATACCATATTAAAGACGCTAACCGGTCTGAAACCCTCCAAATATTTCATAGACCCACTCCCGGCTAATTACCTAAAAGACTTAATTCCTCTGTTACTACCCCTCTGGACCAAGATCATTAATTCGTCCCTCCTTCAAGGATCCATCCCTGACATCCTGAAATCAGGTCAGATTTTGCCAATCCTAAAGAAACCAACAGCTGACCCCTCGGACCCAAATAACAATTGTCTGATTTCTAACAATCCTATGCTAGCCAAACTTCTGGAAAAATGCGTTAACATACAGCTGAACAGCCACATTGATCAATTCAACCTACTTAACCAATTCCAATCAGGCTTCAGAGCAGGTCACAGCACTGAGTGACACGTATTAGACGACACTCTAAAAATCCTAGACCAAACGAACCCTGTCTACTAATCCTACTCGACCTGTCATCAGCCTTTGACACCGTCAAACACAGCAACCTGCTCTGTCTCCTGAAACACAGAAGGGGAATGTCTGGAACTGTATTTAACTGGTTCACCTCTTTCCTCTAAAATAGATCCCAAAAATTCAAGGTCAATCACTCCCGGTCCAACCCCATGCCAGTCACTTTAGGAGTTCTGCAAGGCTCCTCCCTCTCACCCACCCATTTCAACTTTTTTATGGAACCACTTGCCAATGTTCTCAGCCTCGCCAAGATTCACTTCCATATCTATGCAGACGACACCCAAATCTGCATCAAGATCCACTCACTTGATGACAAAAAAATCGCTCAACTCCACACTACAAAAAACCCAAACTTGGCTGGCCGAAAACCATTAGAAACTAAACTCCCTCAAAACGGAATTCCTCTTAATCGCTCCCCGCTAAGAGCCACGATCAACTCAGCGGCGAGACTCATCATGGGTTCAAAGAGAAACTCTCTGAAAATCGCTTTTATGACGCACAAGGCCCTCTACCACAACGCCCCATACTACCTTGCTCAGAAA
The DNA here is from genome assembly GCF_964261635.1 of Lissotriton helveticus. Classification (NCBI taxonomy): domain Eukaryota; kingdom Metazoa; phylum Chordata; class Amphibia; order Caudata; family Salamandridae; genus Lissotriton; species Lissotriton helveticus. Next base: position 1,403,734,384 of record NC_136057.1, on the reverse strand, counting down.
CTGGTGCTCTCTGCGGGCATCAGAGCCTCTAGGAGTGCCAAGACTCTTCTTCTAAAACCACAACGATTTGCCAAGAAAAAAAACTATAACCGATCCTTTTCTCGTATGGCTCCGAGGATCTGGAATGCTTTGCCCAGTGAAACAAGAATGAACCCTTCCTCTGCCTCATTAAAAAAACAAGTGAAAGCGATCCTCATGGCTAAATTCACTTGAACTCTGTAACTGTTTACTGTATTGTATTACGTGTGCTGTTTTTACGCTCCATAGTCGACCTTCTGTTAGCTTAGTCCTTACGATTATGAGCTCGGTATAACTTTTTCACTTAGATCGTGGTATGTTATTTCTTGCTTTCCACTTAAGACTTGTAAAGCGCTCTGTTACTTGTAAGAGTCTTGTCCGCGCTATATAAAACCTTCAAAATTAAAAAAAGTTAATTATGTGGAAGGATGATCAAGATCCCATCATTGAAACAGTTATCGCCCCGAATTACTGGCTTACCTTACATGGATAAACCCCGCCCTGACCCTGAACCATAAGATTATTAAGGACTGCTTGGCATTAGATAAAGCAGCAGAAATAAAATGGCTGTCTTATATTAAAGCAACATCTAACTATCTTGGGCGCCCAGAAATCTTTTTAAACCCAGAAACCTTAATCAAAGCTGATATTAGTTGGGTAAAAACCAACTTCACAAAATCTAGGGAATTGGAACGTGAGGCTAAGGAAATTTGCAAACCGACAGTGAGGGCTCATTATTTATTGTTATTGACAATGTCTATTCAACCTTATTTGACAATTGTTACCAAACCTTACCATCGATGGCTGTTATCTAAATTCCGTTTTAATCAATTGCATGTGTTATTGGGAAACTACAGGGAGTGGAGTAAACCGGAGGATGCCGCCCCCTGTAACTGTGATCATCATTCATACCAGGACACGATGCATTTTGTGTTCTTTTGTTCCTTTTATACGGAAGGAAGGAAAAGGTTTATTATACCACTGTTGAAAAATAGGGGTTTTATACAAGCAAAACCTGCCCTAATGTACCTACAGCTGATGGAATCCTCGGTTGTCATGTTTGGGGTCACTAATTTTATTGCAACATCTATCCGTAACAAAAAAACTAGAGACCTAGAGGATACAAATTGTGAGCAAGAGTAAAAGCAATCTTTATATGACGGAAGAGAACTTAAAGATCTAAATGATTAGACAAATGAATAAGAACTCCTGTCGATTTGATATAGAGATCATGTGTATATTTGTTAAGATATTTTGGAAATTTGTGTACTTGATGAATTACGTGAGTTGTGTATGTGAATTGTATTATATGTAAATATAATTATTTTTGTAAATGTTATTTTAAAAATGTAATTGAATAGCATACTTTTATGATTTTAAATAATCGAATAAAGTGGTTTTTTAATTGAATTTGACTGGCTTACCCATTTTAGTGGGATTTTTAATGCATCTATTAATAATACCAGAACAGCCCCTTTTTATAACTATGATAACCCTCTAACAAATTAGGCCGGAGGAGGTAACCATAGCAATAAATAGGATGAAACAGGGCGAGGCTCCAGGACCCAACGAGGTTCCAGCCGATGCATATAAAAAATATACACAGTTAAGGGCACCCATTTTAACCCAGGTCTGCAATGCAGCTGCTAAAGGTTGCATACCCTAGACTTGGACAGATAGTGTTATCGTCCCAATTTTTAACAAACATTTGCAATGTAATAGCTCCCTCATTTGCGAGAGTTTAAGCTATTGGCATTGTAGATGACAATGCCTTTTATTTCTGTTTTAAAAACCAAAACATAAACAAAAAGCATTGTTATTTACAATGCCAATAGCTCAAAGTCTTGCAAATGTGAGACATATTGCATTGCAAATGCTTGTTTAACTATTATGTTAATACAAGAATAATTAAATTGCTTTCCTTTTAACACAAACAACTTGCTGGACATTACTCAACGTTTCTGGAGTGAGATTACTTGGATTAGCATGCATTTGGTTTTGGTGCCAGGTTTCCCAAGAGCAGGCCTTGACTTCTGGACCACAGCTTCCAGGGGAGCACTAGGAGAACTACGGGAGCCCTGGTCAATTACTGTAGACCATGCATTCAGCATCCATGGCGGGGTTGTTCTGATTTTGGCATTGCTGGGTGCTCCTTGTGAAAAAACCGGATCTGCCAAAAAAAAAGAAAAAAACACCCGAACAGAATGCATGGAAATAATAGCGTGTTTATAGAACACATAGTGAGTATTACAGAGGAGACCGATTGTGATGTATGACAGGCGAGAGTCCAGAGACATTCAACGAGCAAGACTCTTAGCCAGTACTACAAGAAGTCCTGGGTGAAGATGAGGTACCGAAGTAAGAAACGACAGGCTGAAACAACACTACTCTGCTCCTGTGTCTTTTCTGCCCACCCCTCCCCTGCCTCACCCCGTTGCAGCAGATAACGAGACGGTGGCTGCACGTTAGCCCTGGAGAGGGAGCCGGTCCCTGTGCATGGAGATAGGAGACCGCCAACGTGATGAGCTCTTTAGCGGCATAGATTCAAAGCTCGGGGAAACCAGTGCAAGAAACAAAGGGTGTGCTGGGGAGAGGAGCAGGGGAGAGGGGAGGAGCAGAAGAGCACTGGGGCAAGGAGGGCAGGGAGTGCGGAAATCGTGGAGTAGAGTGAAACCGCAGAGAGGCAGAGCACGGAATGAGTGTGGCGAAAGAGAAGATGAGGCAGACGAAACTAGGCACCGGATCAGGAGAGAGACAGGCCAGGCGAAGAGCTTGTAGAGCAAGAAACCGAGATGGGGGAGACAAGAGTGTGGAGCCGAAAAAGCGTGGTGATAGTGGGTGGGGTGGTAGGGTGGTGTCATCGGCCGAGCAAGTGCAGCAGAGCGAAAAAGAAGGCACAGGCTGCTTAGCAGAATCTGGGACACAAACCCAGATCTGCGAGGGGCTGTGAGACAAAATGAACTCACCAGATAACAAGGCGGAAGAGACGCAAGATGACATGCCCGTGCACAATCTCCTGTCCAGACAGGCACGGCGCTTTGGGCTCTGACCAGCACTAGCACACAATGGAAGGAGGGGCCCGACAAGTTGAGGGAGGGAAAGTGAAAGCGCGCCATGCGCGTGTTGTGCTGAAACGCTGCGAGCCGAAAGCGTGCACATCTCCTGTCCGGGCAGGCACGGCAAACAGGAGCCAGGGAGGTAACAAACATGCCTCCCTTCCAATCAAAAGTGTGCTTTTTTGACGTGCATTAATGAGAATCATGGGTGGAGCTTCCAGCCCGCTTCCAAAGCAAAACCGACGACAATAGTCTCACAAGCGAGCAGCGCATGAACTGCTTCGCTAGGCGAGACCTAAAAAGGAGAGTCGCGAGATGCTACCGCCCCATTTCCCACCTAGACTCATCGGTTAAGATCATGGGGCGAATAGTTATCGAAAGACTGGAGAACTGGGTCAATGATAATAATATCTTGACTAAAACCCAATATGGCTTTAAGGGGGAGATTGGATGGTAGAACAGTGCATAAATCTATATCTGATTATCGATAAATACACGATGGCTAGGGGAGAACATATCCACCTATGCTTTGCAGACCACAGTTCTGCTTTTGAATGTGTAAATCATGCCAAATTGTGGGAAGCTATGATGGATATGGGCGCTCTTGATGATATTATTTGCTTCCCATCACAATTATACTCGAGACTGACATCCAGAGTGAGGTATGGAAGGAGGAGGTGAGTGCACCCCAAACTTCAAAGTTTCAAGACAGGGTTGTGTCATCGCACCACTTTTATTCTCATTATATATAAACAGGATTGATAAAACCCTTCAGAATGTAAAAGCAGATGTCCCGAAAATAGGTGCGAGATCTACCCCGCTGCTTCTGCATCCAGACGATGCAGTTCTAATCTCGAGAACTGCCACTGGATTACAAGAGCTAATTGAAGCCTTCGTCTTATACATGGAGCAGCCAGATTTCATATTAAACCATTTCAAAACGTTTGTGATGATCTGCAGCCAAAGCACTGCCAAGGGAAAGTCCCACTTAATTAGGAACTACAAGCTAACAGAAATCAAGAATTTTTCCTATCTAGGTATTTTATTTTAACAGTAAATGGGCTTACCATTTGGACCAGTCTAGATTTAAATTCATCAGAACCTAAGAGGCGATTTTTAGATTTTGTAATAAGATAGGTAGTAAACCCATCCGTGATATGCTTAAAATTTATGGTAGTAAATGCCTATCTGTAGCAACCTACGGTTCTGTAGTGTGGGGCAATGCTAATCTTAATGCATTGAATCTGTGTGAAAACTATTTTCTTTTTCACATGCTGACCGTACCAAGATCTACGTCAACTTTTCTCTTGCATAAAGAACTGGATGTATCATATGTCATCGACTTAATCCAAGTAAGAGCGTTGTGCTCATGGCACAACATTTGGTGCAAGGAGGGCCAAAAGATTACCAGGGATATTATTAAGGACTGTTTAGCTCTGGAACATACAAATAAAATCCCTTGGCTAGCATACATGGACAACCTACTAAAGGCTATCAATAAAGATTTATCGGCAAAACATCCTACAGCTATTTTGCAATTTAGCAAAAATTATATAAAAAAATTGTATGGGGAGAAACTTAGCCAAAGAAGTGCTAGGAGAGAGGAAGGGGAAACAAGCTTTTTAATATATATGGCAATAATTGAGTCGACTGGTCTGCCAAATTACCTGGTAAAAGTTATGAATACCCAAGATAGATTTTATTTTACAAGACTGGGTCGGGGTAAAGTACATGAACTGGTGGTTTTCTCAAAACTAGAAAAATGGCAAAAAATAGCACACAAATGCCTTGTGATGGGAAAGCTAACCAGACCACAATGTATTTTATGCTGTTTTGTGGGTTTTATCAAAATATCAGAAAAACTTTTTTACAGCGAATTTTTACTGTCCAGAAATTATTTTTTATAAAGAAGCTATGAAATTCATCTGTACCCTTGATAATCAATTAGCCTGTTGTGCTGTTGTTGGTTTTATAAGCCGTGCCATTCAAAGAAGGAAATCCCTTATACTTTTTGATCAATTAGTTTATGAAACTGAAAGAAGGATGACCCCTGGCCGAAAAGTAATACTATTAATTGGGACAACAAGGTGATGTGTATAGATGAAGATTTAAATGTAATATTATGAAGTTTTAAATGTAATACATAGTAACATATTATATCGAAAATAGGATCTTAATTGTTTGTACTTTTATGAATCGAAAAAAGATTTGAATAAAGTAAATTACTGACTGTCTTGTATGTATATTTTTTCCGGCCATACACCTCATCAGAATATTTATTTTGGATATAAATTTCCATGCAACCACATTAAAACATCAGACATATGCCAAAAGACCGAAACAGCCTAAAAAATGTAAAAAGAAAATACAGTGCGTAGTTGTAGAGCATAATTACACCAAAGTGCCATGAATCACAATGTCAGATGCAGATGCCAGTGCACATAAAGAGACGGACACAATCAGAATTGCACAGAACATTCCCAGAATGCTAGATACAATCTATAAAGGCATTAGACACACTGGGAATGTGGGCGCACCTATTTCAGTAAAAATTCTTTAAAAGGGTATCTTCATTATAATGACAACGATCAAATAAGTAAAGTGCAAGTGCTCATCCAAAAGAAGGCCTTGGATCCGTGTTTTGGTCATTAGCAGACCAAAGTATTTAGGATGGATTAAGAGGGGCATCCCAGCCAAGAGAAAGTTCTAAGGGTGGCTGACTAGACTTGCTAAAACACCCACCAACTGCCCCACCATTGGGATAAGTTACAGACAAATGCAAAGTGCAGTGTGTAAGGAAGTCATAGCAGTTAGCGAGTGCTAACAAGGTCATAACGCTCATTCAGCCATTACAAATGCGATTGCAAAATTTGTGCGATTTTATAAACAGTTTTATATGGCTAGGCTGCTTCATGACTCCCACGCCATAACAAAATATCTGGCCTGGATTTCCACCACGGTGCTGCAGGCGGAAGCACGAGAGTTGCTAGAGGAGGATCTTAATCTGGGTGAGATTCAGGCTGCCATAGCCAAACTAAGAACGGGAAAAACTCCAGGACCCAATGGCATCCTGGCCAAGTTTTATAAAAGTAATGCATACCTCCTAGGACTCCACTTGCTATATCTGTTCCGGGAGGTAAAGGAGGTAGGGAAACTTATCCAGTATTGGGGTATCTTTCATAGATTCACATGCCTGAACCATTCCCCGTCGCCGAGGCGGGAGTCCCACGGTAAATACAAAAGTAGTGCCAAAGATAAATGATAGTAGTAGGCCCCAAAGAAAAGGCCTGAGGCCTATATCTTAGTAGCCTATCTACCTCATTATGCTAAAAGGACCAAAAAATGGTCCCCACCAATCAGCTATCAGCACCCTCTAGAACACTCTCAGCTGAGCCAGTTCTCCTCAGATTTTCAACGCACGTCGTGTGGAAGGGAGTCTCCCTGAGTGCCACTCAGTTTTTCTTCATAATGTCTGACAAGAAGGCCTTATTCAAGCCCTGCAGAACCTGCAACAAGAAGAGGGTCCATGTGGATGACCAGCAGAAGGACTGCATCTACTGCCTCTATCCGAAACATGAGGCAAAAGATTGCAAAATTTGCCATACCTTCCCTTCTAAGACCCTTAGGGATAGGGAGGCAAGAGGGCTGTTGTTGCTTAAATCTTCTTCGGCTGAAGAGGATGACAGAGTCTCAACTTCCAGCAAGAGAGCTAGATCACCGGACAGCTCTTCAAGTGAGGGGTGAAAACACCACAAATCCACATCTCTACTTCTGACCCTTTTCAGAGGTCTCCTGTAATCTCCTCTGGGTCAGCACAGTCTCAGTCCTCTGTCCTCAAGGACTGTAAAAGCCATCTTCAAAAACAGTGAGTAAATGCCTTTCTAAATCTCTGGCTTTCCCTCCTTGGTCGACGATTTCTATCACTTCTTCTGCTCCATCGTCGACGAAGACTATTTCAACGACGTCTATCACCTCTCCTATTCTGTCCACAAGGATTACTATCCTGTCAAAGAAGACCGTCGTCAAAGAATCGTTGACGAAGGCCTGGTCAATGAAGTCAGCGTCGAAGACCACGTCGACAACAGTACCGTCGACAAAGCCTCCCCCGTCGACGAGAGGTGTATCGTCGACAAAGACACAGTTGTCTACTGCACCGTCGACGAGTGTCCCATTGACGACTGTCCCGTCAACGTCTTTCCCGTCTACGAAGATCCGTCGTAGAAGAGTCCATCGACGTCAAGCCTTTTGACGATGATGCCATCGACGTCAAGCCCGTCGACGCAGATCCCGTTGACGACGATCCCGTCAACGACGAGCTCGTCAACGACATTGACAAAGAGCCCGTTGACGACAAGTCCGTCGATGGAGAACCCGTCGACGACAATACCATCGACTGGGGATTTACCTGTTCCGTCTACGACATTGACCATGGCTCCGACTCATTCAACGCCTGTTTCTTCAAGGAGTTTTCAACTCAAAACATTTAAGAGGCATGAGTATAGCAATATTTCACTGCTTACTCCTTCCCATCTTCTTGAAACATATGTGCAGGTAGAGGATGATGATTACGATCGCGAAGAGGAGAAAGGACCATTTGGAATAGCTCATCATCCATCTGAGCTACACATCAAATGCCAAGATGATGACGAAGAGGAGGAGGATTATCATGATCAATACTATCAAGAGGACATTGTTGTCTCGCTTCATAGAGTTTATCATAAAATGTAAATGTTTTGTATTTGTATAGCGCACAGCTACCCAACAAGGGTCTCCCGGCGCTTGTACTCATACCGCTGAGGAACCCTTCCTGGCTTTCCTTGTGAAGTGTCCCCTCCTGGACTCCCCCATGGTGAAACCAGGCATCCCCAGCGCTGTTGGGGGCCGTTGTGGAGATTAAGCAAGCTATTGCCCAGAGTTGCAGCGTGGGGCCCATGATTAGAATAGGCGCTGAGGTGAGAATATCAGGTCAGAGGAATTTATAACCAGTCAGAGGAAAATCCCTGGGTAAATACTATCGTGAAGATTCGCTATATTTCCGTACCCTATTAGCAGGAATCGAACCCTGGTCCCGGGCCTGAGCTCTGCATCAAGGTCTGCCGCTCTAACCATTTGAGCCATACTTCTCCACCATCATAGGCAATCGCGCCAGAGTGACGCGAGCCATCTGCCTCCAACTCTTCTAAAGGACCTGCAAGCTATGCTAGCAGATTAACGACAGCGGTTTCCAGAGAACCCTCATGTAGATCCCTGGGATTCTTACATCATCCCTATGCCTTCACTACCGACTCCTCTACCATCTGATTCACCTCCAGAGGATATAGGAGGATTTCACAGCCTGATGCAGCATACTGCTGCTAGGTTTCAGCTAACTGTCACTGTTGAGCAAACAGAGTGCTCCCTTCATGATTTTAAAGAAGAATCCAGAAAGATTACGAGGCTGTTCCGATAAGTGATTATATATGGAACGAAGGAGTAAAGATCATGAAAAACCATGAAAACCCCTGCATCTGTACCTGCAGTGCTTCCACAGATAGATAAAAATACTGTGCTCCTGCCAATAGTCCATCCTGTCTCATTGGGTATCCTCTGCCAGATTCGGTCATCTCCCAGGTGGCCCAACAAAGATCTAAGAACCCGGCAACACCCATTACTATACCGCCAGATAAGGAGGGGCGTCGTCTTGACCTGATCGGCAAGAATTTTTCCACAATGACAGCTGCATCCATCAGAGCAGATAACTCCCTTGCAATAATAGGGCGTTATGACCGCCAAATGTGGTCAGACATGGCTGGGCTGATTGATCTCATTCCTGAAGACAGGAGGCCAGGAAAATCCTACTAGAAGGGGAACGTGCTGCTTCGGGGACGATAGCAAAGGCCTAAGGCCACCACTTTCAGACCTGAGGTCCAGACAAAGATATTGGACATGGCCTATGATGGCGAATCGTTGTTCGGGAAACACATCGATGAAGCCCTCCAGGCAATAAGAACCGATACGGATACTGGATGATCCTTGGGTTCATTGCAATATAAACGTGGAACCTTCAGAGGCGCAAGAGGGCGTGTTTTTTTATCCAGAAGAGGATATCAAACCCAGCAGAACAGGCAGTACCAGCCCCAATATAGACAGAATTACCAATCTTCATGCCGGCAATCCAACACCTCTGGTTTCTCTCGTCAGGGTGGTCGAAAGTGATCGCATAATCAAGAGCGAGACGCCAACAGAAAACAGTGATCGTCGCAGGACGCCAATCACACCTATTCCCATTCCCGTGGACGCGAAGATTTCAGCATTTGTGGACAACTGGCAAGCTATCACCTCCGATCAATGGGCTCAAGACCTGGTGAACAATGGACATACCCTGGAATTTGTCACCAAGCCACCTACCACTCCACCCAAGGGACCCCCGTCTTCACTTATTATTCGAAGAAGCTATAATGATGCTCCTCAAGAATGCAATAGAGAAGGTTCCACCACATCAGAAATGGACGGGTTTCCATTCTCGTTTCTTCCTGATCAGAAATAAATCAGGGGAATGGCGACCGATTCTGGACCTTCGCAACCTTCGCAGATTCCTCAAGAAACAAGGTTTTCGCGTGGTAACACTTTCAGAGATTCTAGATTGCCTAAACGAGGGAGAGTTTATGGCTTCTCTGGATATGGAAGACACCTACTTCCACATCCCAATCCATCCCAAACATCGCAAATACCTTTGTTTCACTGTGGCTGGCGCCCATTATCAGTTCAAGGTGCTCCTGTTTGGACTAAAGTTGGCTCCAAGTATCTTCACAAAGTGCCTAGCTCCCTTAGCAGCAGCATTAAGATCCCGGGAATCCAAGTATTCCCATATTTGGACGATTGGTTAATCAAAGGTCCTTCGGAACGAGCAGTCAAGATTGCCATTTCAACGTCTCTTCATCTTTTCAACTCTCTGGGACCGACCGTAAACAAGAGCAAATCTCAGTTGCCTCCGATGCAGGTCCTTCCATTTCTGGGATCCCTATTGGACACAGTCCAGTGCAAGGCATTCTTATCTCCCGAACGGCAGGTTCGGCTTCAAAAGCTGGCAACTTTGATTTCAAGAAAAAGTCAGTTTCTGTCCGCATGTTTGCTTCGCTCCTGGGGATGTGCTCTTCGGCCATAAATCTCATCCCTTTGGCACGACTCAGAATGAGACCTCTACAGGAAGAACTGCACTCTCAGTGGCAGCAAGCCATGGGTTCCTTCGACAACATTCTCAGAGTCACACCGAGCATGGTAAACGCTCTACATTGATGGTCCCAGAGAGCCAATTTAGAGGAAGGACTCACTTTCATACAGGAAATTCCAGATTTTGTCCTCACAACAGACGCCTCCATGGAAGGATGGGGAGGTCATCTCCAAGATTTACAGATACAAGGCAAGTGGTCTCAAGAGTACAGGAAACAACATATCAACAGCCTGGAATTTTGGGCGATTTTTCTATCCCTGCAAGCTTTCCTTCCAAGGATTGCAGGTTCATCAGTACTGGTTCGGACTGACAATACCACCAGCATATTTTACGTGAACAAGCAAGGAGGGACAAGATCGGCAACTTTGTCAAGAGAGGCTCAAGAGTTGTGGGAGTGGGTCACACTCCACAACATAACACTAAAAGTGGAACATGTCCGGGGCCTCCACAATACCCTAGCGGACACGCTCGGCAGATCCCTATCGGACTGCCACGAATGGGAGCTAGAGCACAATCAAGTGAACAGGGTGTTCCAAATTTGGGGCAAGCCGGCATTGGATTTGTTTACAACAAAGCACAACAAGAAATGCCGATATTACGCCAGCAGATATCTTCAACAGGCATCAAGGGGGAATGCCCTGGCCATGCGATGGTCAGGGATTTGTGCTTATGCTTTTCCCCCAATACCTCAGATCCCGAGGGTGTTACGCAAGATGAAATTGGAGAGCTGCCGTCTCATCCTAATCGCACCTCGGTGGCCACGCCAGCACTGGTTACAGGAGTTGCTGTTGCTATCCCAAGACCAGCCGATCCGTCTTCTTCCAATACCCACAATGTTGTCCAGGAACAAAGGTCAGGTGGTTCACCCGGACCCTCAGTCCCTACATTTACACTCATGGCTCCTGATTTCTTAGAATTCAAGGACCTTGACATCCCTCAGGACTGTTGTGACATCTTGACTAAATCACGAGCACAGAGCACAATTAAGACTTATCGTCTAAAATGGAAGCAGTTTTGCTGTTGGTGTAAAACTAATAAGGTCCATCCGATTGAAGCTCCTGCGGAACAAATTTGACCTTATTTGTTACATCTGGCGAGGTCTGGACTCACCTTTTTATCAATCAAAGTCCATTTAGCAGCACTTTCTAGATTCGGAGAGGGCGCTTAACTTCCTTCTTTATGTTCCTCTTCATTGATCAAACAATTCATGAGGGGTGTCTTCCGAGCTTTTACTCCGGTAAGGCCTCCTCCACCGGAGTGGGAACTGAATACCGTCTTAACACAACTAATGAAACACCCATTCAAGCCAATCCACAAATCAGAGCTCAAATATCCCACGTGGAAAGTTGCCTTACTTCTAGCCCTCTTTATGGCGAACAAAGTGGTACAAAAGAGGGTGGTGATGGACGGAGCATCTGAACCAATCAAACACTCACACCCAGTAAACAGGTCTGGATTTAATCTATCACCGTTCTTTAGCCCACTCTGCCACCCCAGTTCAAACATGGCCATATGCAAATCAGTCTGACCCTGTGCCTCATGAGAACAGTCCAGCCCGAACTGCCAAGCCATTCCTTCCCTGGACCGGAAACAAGCTTCCGAGGACCGGTTTCTGGCATTTCAGCCATCTTCAGCCGGCTTGCTTGAATCCAGTGGCAAAGTGAGCAAGGGACTCACGTCTGAGCATACCCTGCCTACTTATGGCGAACAAAGTGGTACAAAAGGGGGTGGTGATGGACGGAGCATCTGAACCAATCAAACACTCACATCCAGTCAACAGATCTGGGTTTAATCCATCACCGTTCTTTAACCCACTCTGCCACCCCAGTTCAGACATGGCCATATGTAAATCAGTCTAACCCTGTGCCTCATGGGAACAGTCCAGCCCGAACCGCCAAGCCATTCCTTCCCTGGACCGGAAACAAGCTTCCGAGGACCGGTTTCTGGCATTTCAGCCATCTTCAGCCGGCTTGCTTGAATCCAGTGGCAAAGTGAGCAAGGGACTCACGTCTGAGCATACCCTACCTATGTATGGCGAACAAAGTGGTACAAAAGGGGGTGGTGATGGACGGAGCATCTGAACCAATCAAACACTCACATCCAGTCAACAGATCTGGGTTTAATTCATCACCGTTGTTTAGCCCACTCTGCCACCCCAGTTCAGACATGGCTATATGCAAATCAGTCTGACCCTGTGCCTCATGGGAACAGTCCAGCCCGAACTGCCAAGCCATGCCTTCCCTGGACCGGAAACAAGCTTCCGAGGACCGGTTTCTTTCATAGCCAGAAACCGGTCCTAGGATGCTTGATTCCGTTCCGGAGAAGACATGGCTTGGCAGTTCGGGCGGACTGTTCCCATGAGGCACAGGGTCAAGACTGATTTGCATATGGTCATGTCGGACTGGGGTGGTGTGGTGAGCAAAATAACGATGGATTAAACCCAGATCTGTGACTGGGGGTGAATGTTTTGCCATTATGCAACATTCCGTCCATCAATTGTTGTTTCTGCATTACTTCTAACCCTAACATCGGCTAGAAGAGTGAGTGAAATTCAAGCCTTCACGATAAAGGAACCATCTCTACATTTCACTCAGGATTATGTGTCTCTCTGGACTAATCCTACATTTATACATAAGGTGCCGTCACAGTTTCACCTTAGTGAACCGGTGAGATTACGGACTTTCTTCCCAAACACGTCTACACCAGCAGAAAGAACCTTACATTCCCTGGATATTAAAAGATGTTTAAAATTCTACCTACAAAGGACAAAGAGCTTTAGAAAATCCGACTAGTTGTTCGTGGCTTACGGACAGGCTACTCTGGGAAATGCAGTCACAAAAGCCGCAATTGCCAGATGGATAGCATCTACAATCCATTTCTGCCATGACAAGACTAACAGGCCATTGCTAAGGAGAGTCAAGGCCCACTCCACAAGGATGGTGGCAGCATCTACAGCATTGTTTGCTGGAGTGTCTCTAGAAAATATCTGCTGTGCTGCGACATGGAAGAATGTCCACAATTTCACGAGACATTACTGCCTTCAGTCTACACATCAGGAGGATGCAGCGGTTGGACAGGCTGTCCTACACCATCTTTTCCTTTGAGATCAGTTTCAGGTACCTTTTTGGTTTTTTAGATACTTCATATGGTTGTCATTATTTATGATACATACAATATCAGCAATTATAACATGTTTTGATGTATATAATATGTGCATTATAGCTTGCATATCCATATGATGAGATTACTATGCATGTTACATTTACCTATGTATGGGTCACGCTTTTCAATGTTGAAGGTTGTTTTTATTTTTCTCCTAGTCCATTATTGAGGTTAACCAATGAGATTAATAAACTTGTCAGGGAGCAATACTTGAATAGATCAAGGGAAAATGAGGCTCAGTTAGCTCTACTAAAAAGAAGGAGGGTAAGATTGAAATCCAAGTTAAAAAGAGGAAAAGAAGACATCTTATGGATCAAGTTAAGAGAGGCATCAACTCGTAAAGATTCTAGAGAGTTTTGGTCCATAATAAGGCAAGGATGTGGATCTATAATAACGTCCACCCCTATAGTTATTACGGAAGATGCCTGGTCCCAATTTGTATTCACCTTATATGCGCCAAATGGGGTAGGAGAGGACGCATGGGATCCAGGGCTTAATAGTGATTTTAATATGGAACTCCCCACCGCGGATTCCATAGCTTCCGTAATAAAGAGCATGCGCTCTTCCGGGGCTATGGGACCTGATGAATTACCCATGTCTTTAATCAAGCAAGATGTAATTTCCTGGAGTAGGATTCTCCTTCCAATATTTCTGGCGTGTTTTAGGACACAAACAGTCCCCGAATCTTGGCGGGGAAGTATCCTAATCCCAATTTTTAAAAAAGGTGACCGGGATAATCCCTCTAATTATCGTCTAATAGCGTTATTAGACTCAATAGGGAAAATTTTTGCTAAACTTTTATTAGGGTTAATAACAGATTGGGCAAATCTAAATAATATTATACCCATGGAACAGACAGGATTTCGAAAAGAGCATGGAACGTTAGATAATTTAACATCGTTACAGGTAATTACGGATAAATATGCTCGTGTGCGGGGTGGTGGCGTATACGTAGCTTTTATAGATTTCTCCACAGCGTTTGACAAGGTGGATCGCCCAACGTTGTGGAGAAAGTTGACGGCATTGGGTATGCCGGGACATTTATTGAATTTAATTAAGTCATTACATGTGAATACATGGTGTAAGGTGTTACAAGGCGGTGAAAGGGGTCTTTCCCAATCGATCCCTTCCCGGAACGGACTAAAACAAGGCTGTATTTTGGCACCCACATTGTTCTCCTTGTATATGGCTGATTTACCAACTACTGTTGCAGTTTGTGAGGGAATAGCTCCGAAAATTGGAGGGACAGCTATATCGATTCTAATGTATGCGGACGACATACTGGTTTTAGATCTGACCCCGAAAGGTCTCTCTAACCGTCTTCATGCATTGAATCAATTCGCCGATGCACATTTTATGAAAATTAATAGCTCTAAAAGTAAAATCATGTGCATCTTTGGAAAGAAGAAGTGCAGATCTAGTAGCTATAACTGGTCAATTAGCGGAGAAAAACTTGAGGTTGTTAAATCCTACATGTTTTTAGGTAAACTAATCTCTGCTAATCTCAGTGAGAAACTACACATTGAACATAGCTCACGAAAAGCAATGGTACATGGAAGGGGACTATGTTCTTTGTATAGAGCTACAGGGAAGAGGCACTTCTCTTTATGCTTGGAGGTATTTAGAGCAAAAATTCCTGCAACCCTCCTTTATGGAATGGAACTGGTGGACATGAAACAATGGGGTTTCATGCAGAAAATGGAAGGAAAGGTACTAAGGAAAATCTCCTCATTCAATTCTGCCTGCTCTACAGCTTCATGCAGGCTGGAATTCGGACTCCGAAGCTGTTGGGCTCAGGGGTTGGCTGCCCTAGTAAGATGGGTAGCCTGTTTGGCCAGAGGTAAACCGGGCACCTTACGAGCAATTTAAAAAAAGGAATTATTGGGCAACTTTAATGAGTTCTCGCAGCTTGTAAAGAATTTTCGAAAAGCGGTTTTGTTGCTTGAACTGGATGAAAGCACGTTATTCCTACTTTCTCCATTAGAGTTAAAGTTACAGTTAAAAAGTATGTCCTGGGAGCTTTGTTATAAATCGGATATACTTGCCCAACAGAAGTATAAAGAAAAGGAAGCCCTGGTTAAAACCTATACACCAAAATTAGGCCAACAATATTTGAATTGGAATATACCTCACGGAGTTCGTAGATTATGGTACCTTTTACGTCATAATTTGCTTCCACTTAATCCACTCTTAGCAAAATGGTATGGAGTTTCTCCTCTATGCAATTTATGTAATAATGCTATTCAAGATCTCAATCATGTTTTGTTTATATGTCCGGTATTACGCGCTATGCGGCAAAAATGGATAAAACCAATTTGTTTACAATTGGGAATTGTGAATGTAAAAATGTTTTTCCATGCTCTCTATTGTCCCCCTAACGAAATGTTCTGTTTCAGAATTTTTAAATATTTTAAAGAGTTTTTAGATATTTATTAATGAATTTACGGGAGATATTGATGGTTGCACTACTTGCAGATAATTTGTATCGAGTCCTGTTATCGTCTGACGCTTTAATGTTTATTGTTATGCTAATATGTATGTACTTTTATGTGGCCCTCAGTGAGAGCCAAATCATAATAAACTTTTTGAACTTTGCATGTAAAAAAAGAACTTATACCTTTTGTTAACAATTTATGGATGCAATTGGGAGATTATTAGCAGTAGTCTCCCACCATCCGCAACTGACTGTATACTTTGTATACTGCTTGCTACTCTGATTCAGGCATGTGAATCTATGAAAGATACCCCAATACTGGATAAGAAAACAAGTTACTTACCTGTAACTTCTGTTATCCAGTATTGGTATCTTTCATAGATTCACATGCACCCACCCTCCTCCCCATAGAGTCAGTTCTCTATATTCTGGGATACTTGTTTCCCACTTGGGCTTACGAAAATCTGAGAAGAACTGTCTCTGCTGAGAGTGTTCTAGAGGGTGCTGATAGGTGATTGGTGGGGACCATTTTTTGGTCCTTTTAGCATAATGAGGTAGATAGGCTACTAAGATATAGGCCTCAGGCCTTTTCTTTGGGGCCTACTACTATTATTTACCTTTGGCACTACTTTTTTATTTACCGTGGGACTCCCGCCTCGGCGACGGGGAATGATTCAGGCATGTGAATATATGAAAGATACCAATACTGGATAACTGAAGTTACAGGTAAGTAACTTGTTTTCTTCCTCCAGACCTTCGGAGGGCTACCATTATAGCACTTCCTAAAGAAGGGACATCCAGAGACCAGTGCGATTCTTATAGCCAGATCTCCCAACTCAGTGTTGAGACAAAACTACATGGCCACAGGTCTCCTGCAGGTCATTACACCATTAATACACTGCAGTTAGTCAGGACTTTTGCCCGGCAGGTCAACACACCTCAACCTGAGATGCATGTATGATTGGGTGATGACTGTCCAGAACCGTCTGGCACCGCAAGTTTTCCTCTCCCTAGACGCGGAAAAGGCGTTTTATGATCTTCACTGGACATTTCTGGAGCACACACTGCAGAAATGTTGTTTTGGCCCTCAATTTGGAAATGGGTTGCGGTGCTGTATCAAAACATGGTGCCGAGGGTTTAGGTAAAAGGAAAGATGTCCACTGAATTCCCAGTGGGCAGAGGAACCAGGCAGGGATGTCCCTTATCCCCTCTTTTGTTTGCCCTCACGGTGGAATGTTTAGCATGCAGGTGAGATTATACCAAGGAATGGAATGTTTTGAATCTTGTCTACTGACAACATAGAGGAGAAAATATATCTGTACGCTGATGATATACTTTTGTACATAACAGACCCGATGACCACTATCCCGGTCCTCTTCCAGATATTAGGGAAATATGGGGCCCATTCAGGTTACAGGGTTAATTGGGACAAATCAGTGCGCTACACCCTGCAGGGTTCACAATACTCACTATCTCTGTCACAGAGCATCTGAGTGTCTAAAGACGGGTTTAAGAACCTGGGAATTTTTGTGACTTCACAAAAGAAACTCGGCTCTAGCCGAAACCTTGGACTTCCAGGCCGACATCGGCAGATGGAGGGGACTTCCCGCTCTCATTGTTGTGGCGAACGTCTCTATTTAAAATGATTACGCTGGCTAAGTTGTTATATGCGCTCCAAAATGCATACTATACTATCTACTAGACTGTATTCACCAAGATTAATGAGGAGTTGAATACCCTGCTGTGGCACGGAGGTCACCCTAGAATATCACTTTGAAAACTACAGCACTCCCAGTACAATGGAGGGATGACTCTCTCGGATATTAAAGGTTACTATTGGGCAGCCCACCTGAATAATACTAATAATTGGATTTATGCCCCACTTTTAATGTGCAACACAAAGAGATCAGGTCTATTTTTAATCGGCACTGGCACTTGGTAAAAAGTGATCCTGTGTTAGGCTCTAAGGTTAAGAAGAATCCTGAGATCACCTACAAGAGATCTAAATCCTTGAAGGATTTAATTGTGAAGAGTGAATTTCAGGAAAAGAGGAAGGGGGGACCCCCGATATGGTTACAACAGAAACCTGGTTTTAAAAAGTGCTCTAAATGTAAAGCATGCCAACATGGCATGAATCGCACTGAGTTTAAAACCTTTTTTAATAAGACTGTGACCATCAAAAGTTTCTTAACCTGCAGGTCCAGCTTTGTTGTTTATTTATTACAGTGCTCTTGTCCTAAAATGTATATAGGGAGTACGACTCTCCCTGTATTTCAAAGAATTCTCCAACATAGGGGAGCGATTGTGAATCTAGACAGGACATATCCCATTGCAAGACATTTTGAGATCCATCACCAGAGTAACCCTGTGAGCCTGCAGTACACCTGTATAGCAGAGGTCCCGAGAAAAAAAAGAGGAGGGGACAGGGAGCGGGTACTCCGAAAGTTAGAAACATATTTTCTGTTATTTGACCTTCACCAATGAGGTAGGTGTATATAGTCCTGAGCAACAGAAGTGTTACTACACACTTATCCCAAACCTACAGGTTAGTTAAGATAGAGCGCTATGATGCGCCTTTTAGGCTTTGCCTATTAGCCCTTTTTTTACTGATGCATGTTTGTTAACATACATCGCGATGCTGTGTCTTTTAACCTTCAGCTAGAAGCCCCCCTCTTTTAACTGATGCATGTATTGTAAATACCACTAAACCGTCACCAGTTATATCATTCCTCTCGGATTAGATTAGTGTCTCACTGAGTGAGCTGGGAATCGGCTGCAGATAAGTATAATTGGCACTACAAATATTCCTCATTTCCTCCCTGTAGTAGGCCAAAGATGGCGCCTCTAACCATCATTATTGCTGCTAGCTGCTACTGTCATCCCGTAGCTAACGCCTCATTCTAAGTTCTCTAGGCAGTGCTGCAGCTGTGTCTCTGTTCCAGTGATAATTCCTCATGCTTAGTCCTATACACTCCTCTTGTACAAAACAATAGGTATATGCAACCCCAATAGCTCTAACTTTCAAAAATGCGAGACCGGTTGCATTGCAAATGCTTGTTTTATATGCATTTGCACTTTAGAGTGGATTTTGGTGTAGTATACATATATTGGAGGTAGTAATATGCTTATAGGGAAAAGGATACAAAAAGGTTCCTTGCGCTGTAGAAAAGGCATCACTTTCCTAGTTTACATGAGCATTTGCACTTTAGACTGAGATTCCTTTTTTAACTTTTATATTTAATTTTGCATTGAATACATGGAATGATGGGTTTTAAAATAATTCTTAACCTAGATTATTTTATGTAAATCATGATATATTGTATTTATTTAGCATTTGCACTTTATAGTGAAGTAACTATTGAAAGACTGTGATTATGAAAGAAGGGAGGAGATTTATACTTTTGCACTAAAGCACTTGCACTTTATTTTTCTGGTATTCAAACCCAATTCAAATAGGCACTAGCCAGAATAATATGTTGTTGCCAAAATCTGAAACATGGATAATGCATTTACACTTTAAATTTCTGACAAGCACTGACTAAAAATGAATTTTGTGGTATTTTAGATGTAATATAGTGTTTTAAAATGTGAGGAATGAATTTTCCCGCTATAAATAATGCATTTTAACATCTATGGAACCACTTGGTATTTCAATTAAATGTGTTGCTATGTCTTTGAAATGCATGAAAGAAAACATGTTTAAATATGGCGGCCACAAACATGAAGGCTTAGTCCTGTTTCTATGTCCTTTCTCAATGTTGCCTGTTTGGTACATTAATGTGGAAAAATGGTGCCTCAAACATCGTGAACAAGACAGCAGTGGCTGCTGAAACGCGTAGATGTTTTCCTCGTTATAATAAAAGGACAAGTGTCTAAAAATCTTACCTGGTGTGCCGGATAATTAATTCCAAATTGTGGATAGTCTTATATTCGATATATATATATATATATATATTTAAATATATATATATATTTTTTTTTTTTTTAAACAAAGCGATTGCGCCAAGCTGCATGCAAAGATTTTACCACTGCAACAACAACCACTTCTCTAGGATCAGAGCGTAAAGCTCGTAATGCAACTGTATATTGACTAAAACCCAGAAGCTTGCATACATGCTTGAGCCAATTTTTATGTGGTCGAGCATAGGCAGAACAATAAAAAGCAAAATGATGGAGAGCTTCATCTGCTTTGTTGCAAAAGGGGCACTTGCTAGAACTACAATAGTTCTCCCCCACTTTACACAGACTCTATACAGATAGGACCCCGTACCTCCATTTTTAGGTTTCGCCCTGGGCGTTGCACCTGCGTAGCAGTTGCTCCGCCCACGGCGAAATCTCATGATCCTACATATGGGCTTTGGTTCCGCCTCTGTCTCCCATTGGCTAGCTCCATAAATGGAGGCTAGCCATTGGGAGACAGAGGCTGTCAATCACGCTTTCTCGTGAAAACGCGATTCGGGGGCGTTTCTCGGTCTTTTTTTAAGTCCCGCCCCTTTGTCCTGGGCCGCGCTGTCATTGGCTGCCGGCCGGGGACACCCCCGTGACGTCATTCCCCGGGCCGCGCTGTGATTGGCTGGTCGGCCCGGGACCTGACTTGTTTTCCATTCTATAACTTGCACGGTTCATTTGCCCCCTACATACTGGTGGCTCGTGTTAACTGAAACAAGTAGCAGGTGTCACGGGGTCGGCAGGCTTGATGGAGCAGGGAAGGGCTTTGGATGTCCAGCACAATGGCCTGCGCCGCTCGCCTGCTGTGGGAAATCCTGTTGCTGCCGCTAAGCCGGCCTTCCTCTGCTTTGATCCAGGGACGCGGGCACACGTCATTCCCCGGGCTGCGCTGTGATTGGCTGGCCGGCCCGGGACCTGACTTGTTTTCCATTCTATAACTTGCACGGTTCATTTGCCCCCTACATACTGGTCGCTCGTGTTAACTGAAACAAGTAGCAGGTGTCACGGGGTCGGCAGGCTTGATGGAGCAGGGAAGGGCTTTGGATGTCCAGCACAATGGCCTGCGCCGCTCGCCTGCTGTGGGAAATCCTGTTGCTGCCATTAAGTCGGCCTTCCTCTGCTTTGATCCCGGGACGCGTGCACCTCAGCCCCTTCCCGACATCCCAGAGAGAGGCCCGGCTGTGAAGGGCCCCTGTTTACCTTCAGGGCGGCTGACAGGAAGGCGGGCCCCGTACCTGGTGTCGGGTGCCGCCCGACAATACTTTTGATCAGATTACGCGGCCTTGTTGTGGTTGTCCTCTGGCCCATGGGCCATATCCTGACATTCTCGGCCACGGAGGAAGCACTCCAGGCGGAACTGTCTCCGCGAGACGGCAACTTGATCCCGGAGCCGCGGCTTCACTTCAGGCCCAGAGTTAATTGCACTGGCAGGGCTGAAAGTGATTCTTGCAGTTTTCTTTTTAGGCAAAAAGGAAATGTTCTGTTAAGGAGGCTCGGAAAGGTCAAACCTTTTGTTTCTACGAGGGGTGGGTGTCCTTCAAAACTTTCCAACGGCTCCACTTTTGTTTTCGTTGCTGTCTACGGTCAGTGTCCCTCTAACGCCCAGCGATGGCGACCCTAGGGTGCTTTATATCGCTCTTGGTAATTGTTGACTGGGTCGTTTTGGGAGACTGTGGCCTTTTAACTTCACCTCGCGTTGGACACATTTGATGGTGGGTTTCATGAGACATGGAGGATACGTTGCATACATAGTGCACACCTTATTTTGTGTTCCAGGTGTTTTTAATGAGTTACTCCCTTGTTGGCTTCTTGCCCTACTTTTCAATGCACCCCATGCTCCTCTTAAAATCGGCCCAAAATTCCATGCACTCCAATAATTTTTTCTTCGCGCATGTAGCTTCTGTCTCAATCTTGTCTGATGTGTGTGACGTCCTCCTCTGTGTTTCTTTTCCACTCCGTGCCCCAACATGTGTGGTTTACTCCCTTGCATCCACTGGTGTGACTTGTTCACTTTGCTCTAGTATGTCATTTTTCTCTGGTTCCACTGCATATTTACTTTACTCTGTGACATACGTCCAATTTCCTTTTATTTTATATTCTCAGAACCTTACATGTGCACACACCTTTACCTACAATACTATCCTGCATTTCTTGCCTTTTTCTTTTTTCTTTGCAGCATCTCTTTATCAACCTTAATCTTAATCTGTAATCCTATGCAAAGAACATATGTGTTTGTGCAAAGGTCGAGTAGTTGTCCATTCTGTTCAAAACTAACCATACAGGCTGACGAATAACGACAGAACATTCAATACATAGATTACAACGATAACAGAGAGGCTGGTGGACGACCTGGCGGGCACAAGACATGGGGCAGTGATCACTTTCAACCTTCACTAACAGATTCCCCCCCAACTACTGCCTGATGCCTCAGTCCATCCATCATGAACCTTCTCCAAGCCCCCTGTTTCTGTCTGCTCCAGTGTGTGTGTGTGTGTATGTGACTGCTCCAGAGTGTGTGTGTGTGTGTGACTGCTCCAGAGTGTGTGTGTGTGTGACTGCTCCAGAGTGTGTGACTGCTCCAGTGTGTGTGCGTGTGACTGCTCCAGTGTGTGTATGTGACTGCTCCAGAACGTGTGCGTGTGTGACTGCTCTAGTGTGTGTATGTGTGTGACTGATCCCGAGTGTGTGTGTGTGTGACTGCTCCAGTGTGTGTGTGTGACTGCTCCTGGGTGTGTGTGTGTGTGACTGCTCCAGGGTGTGTGTGTATGTGACTGCTCCAGAGTGTGCGTGTGTGTATGTGACTGCTCCAGAGTGTGTGTGTGTGTGTGTGTGTGTATGTAACTGATCCAGTGTGTGTGTGTGTGTGTGACTGCTCCAGTGTGTGTGTGTGTGTGACTGCTCCAGTATGTGTGTGTGTGTGACTGCTCCAGTGTGTGTGTGTGTGACTGCTCCAGTGGGTGTGTGTATGTGACTGCTCTGGTTGTGTGTGTGTGGGGGGCTCTGGGTGTGTGTGTGTGTGTCTCTGGGTGTGGCTGGCTCTGGGTGTGTGTGGCTGGCTCTGGGTGTGTGTGTCTGGCTCTGGGTGTGTGTGTGTGGCTCAGGGGGTGTGTGTGTGTTTGGTAGTAATTGCTGTCTGCTGAGCTCGTCCGATGGGTACAGTAGTTCTCAAATTTGCGAGAGATTAAGCTATTGGCAATGTAAATGACAATGCCATTTATTTATCTGTTTTCAAAACCAACACATAAATACAAATTTTGTCATGTACAATGCCAATAGCTCTAACTTCTCCAAAGGCGAAACCGTTGCATTGTAAATGCTTGTTAAATATAGTTGCAGTGCTAAGCACACCGGGACAATATCAAGGACCCACTCATAGGCAGGAACAATGTTACGTTCTAGGAAAGAATCTGTCAGACACCCTACTTAACATGCCCCTTAAAACGCTGTTTAACGAGGGAGCAATGAACTGACTTCGCTGCTTCCGGAGTGTCCCACAGGTAGGACATGTATTGGACACTTATTTAGCTGGGTGCTAATCACCATCCAAAGAGGAAACCCCCTTACGTAGAATAGGCATTCCATTTTGCTCCTGACGAGTTGTCATTGGTCATGTATAAGGCAAAGTAGACAAGAAACATGTTGACCACATTTATTTTTAACTCGAGGAACATTATTCAAATGCCCTTGAGTATAACGTTATTTTAGGCTTCTGTAGTTAATTATAATTGTTTGCCTTTCCTTCCAAACTACCTTTCATGTCAGGCATTGCAGCACCACCTTTGGTAGGTGAGGGCTTTTGCTTTCTATAAAGGACACCTTTGATAACCTCAGCAGTCTTTTTACGGGAATTTGGTTAACTAGACTATCACTGCAGAACTGCACACCCATTTGTGGTTACATTAGGGAGGATGTGTGTTGAACCAGAATTCCTCCCTTGCCCTCCTTGTGTGTGGAGTGGGTCAGTTCCTCGTCTAGATTGCCTGTGGTGCCTGGGTTGAGCCACAGCTCTAAGGCCTGCAGTGACTGCGCATCAATAAACCTGAAAGCCATTCGAGACCGCGATTTTAAAGTCTGTTTTGATAAGCACCGGAAGACTCAATGACGAGACTGGTCCAAGTCAAAGGCTCTGTCCTAGGCCTGAT
This sequence comes from Lissotriton helveticus, assembly GCF_964261635.1. Taxonomy (NCBI): domain Eukaryota; kingdom Metazoa; phylum Chordata; class Amphibia; order Caudata; family Salamandridae; genus Lissotriton; species Lissotriton helveticus. The sequence goes on along the minus strand of NC_136057.1, from coordinate 1,403,710,414 downwards.
TCCAGTCCAAAAGTTGCAGGTGTAGTTTCCAAGGCTAGTCGTTGTTGCGCTCCAAGTGTTCGAGTAAGTTGAAGAAAAAACATTAAAAACCCCAAGGGGGACTCTGCCCCCTCCTGCAACTCACATTCACCTGTGAAGTGTTAGGGCGGCAACATGCTTCTCAATCTCCGTTCTGAAGTCATTTGACTTTGGTGCCCATTCCACAACTTTTCCCAGCCTAACTTGCATTTCCAGGGTCATCTGCAACACTGAGGCAGATCAAAGAGTTCTGTCATGCTCCGACTCTTTCAGATCCATACCTACTCCCTCTGGCATGCCTGTGGGCTTCAAGAGGCCCTCCATCTGGGATATGCCAACGAGTTGCCCTCAACACCAGTTGGACCGATTAAATCCACCATTGGCCCTCACCCCGCTACTACATCAACTCCACCGTCAGTGCCTCACTCCCTGCCAGTTCCCGGAGCCTCCATGACGGAGGATGAAGTGCCCATTGTGCTCTCTGGGTCTGAATTGGTGCGGCTACATCTCAGAATAAGGCCACAATCAATTTCCAGAGAAGCTCCATCCCCCTCGCTTGACTTACCTCCTCCACAAGGAAGAATACATATGTTGCATTCCTTATTTGGTATGGATTTTAACATAGATTATGATGTGGGTGATGAGGTAGGGAAACCATACACAAAGAAAATTGGTATGATGACCATCAAGAAGCCAGTTACTTGACACATCCCTGAGTAGGGATTCCTTTTACCCTCAGGCCCTGTCACTGAGGAGAGTGCATCTTACGCATTGATAATGCGTAGGGCAGCGGAAGGTTTTGACGTCCAGCTTTCCACCGTAGAAGTGGGTGACCATAGAAGACAAAACCAATGTCTTGATGGATGTACTCCAGCCGGGGCAAACATCTACTGATAATCTCTTAAAGGCCTGGGACAAATCATACTCTGGCCCCCCACTCAGTTGTCAAATTGTGAGATGCCAGTGCCCTTCCCTGTATGACCCTGCTTTCTTTTCCTTGGTACCCCATTTATGAAAGCCTGGTGGTGCATGCCTGTACCAGTCGGACAAACCTGAATACCTTTCCAACTATTCTCCCTAATAGGGAGTCCAAATGAGTGGAGACCTTTGGGAACAGGGCATTTTCTTCCACCAACTAAGCCCTCAGGTTTGTGAATGCCAGTTGCCACAGGTGGGATGGCTCTCCAACCTTCTGTCTTCTGCAGGGCTTCGCCAGGGTCCACTGGGAAGGGTCCTTCTTCTTTAAAATTTGCAACTGCAACTTACCCTGGATGGCATCATTACGAACAACCCCAATATTAGCTTGGACAAAATTCTGCCCCTAACATGGACAGACCATAAGGCTGTTTTCTTTAAACTCCTCTGTCCGAAGAGGAAAGTGCCATCCCAAACCAGATTGCCACCGGTTAAGACGCGACCAAGGCATAAAATCAGCAAAGAGGATCTGGAGGAAGACCTTAATAGACACCCCCCCTAGTTTAGTCCCAGATAACAATAAGGCTGCTGACAATCTGGATAACTGGATCAGATCAGCAATTGGCATACTGACCCCAGAAATATCAAGCAAACAACGAAGAAATCAACCCTCAGCACCTTGGTACAGTTCAGACCTCAAAATCATAAAATCCAAATATAGGCGCATCTGGAGATCAGACTACAACGAGCAGGGCAAACTGGATTACAAACTAGCCTTAGCGAATACAAAGAAGCAATCATTATCGCCAAAGAGAATTATTTCACCACTAAAATATAGTTGTCAAAAAATTCAACGACAGTGTGACAAGTTGGGTTTTTGTTGCGGTAACTCCTCCACTTTTTGCCAGACTACTGATGCACTTTGACTTGACTTGATGTGCCCTGGGTCCCTGCCAATCAGGTTCCCAGGGCCTCTGTTCTTTTCCCAAAACTGTACCTTGTACAGACAATTGGCACACTCTGGCTAAAGGTCAGCCCCTGGTAAATGGTACCACAGGTACCCAGGGCACTGTGACCAGGGAAGGCCTCTAAGGGCTGCAGCACTTATTGTGCCACCCTTAGAGATCCTGTACCTTTACACTCACACACTGCATTTGCAGGCTGCGTGTTTTGGTGCAATACAAAGTGAAGAGTCGACATGGCACACATCCCTGTATCCCATGACTACAACCCACTGCTCTGGCATAGATCAGTCACCCCTCTAACTGGATGCACTATACCAGTGTCTAAGTCCATTCTTAGACATTGGAAGTGCATTGCTGCCATTAAGAGTATATGGGGATGGGAGTTCGTCATAACAAACTCCACAGCTCCATAATGGCTACACTAAAAACTGACAAGTTTAGTATCAAACTTCTCAGCACATTAAACACACTGATGCCATTGTGGTTTAATGAAAAATGCACACAGAGGGCATCTTAAAGATGCCCCATGAAAAATGACCTACCACTAGTGTCCAGGCTGAGTGGCTGCTTTCAACTGCCACCACCAGACATGTTTCTGGACCCCTGGGTCGAGAGCCTGCTGCTCTCGGGCGCCTGAAACAATGCTCATCCTGGGACGTGGTGCCAAGCATCCTCCCACAGGATGGGCAGGGTCCACAAAGGGGAAGCCCATTGGTCCCAACCTTTTCCCTACCTATAACACCCCTAAATCTAGTATTCAGGGGCACCCCTGAAACTTGCTTCCTCAGACAAGAAACCAGAAGAAGAAAAAAGAAGAAGGACTGAACAGCTTTGCCGAAGCTAATAAGAGGAGGACGCCCACTGACTTGGCCCCAGCCCTACCGGCCTGTCCCCACCTCAAACCTGCTCCAGCGAAACCCCGGTGTGTCCTGCAGTCAGCAACCTTGAAAACCCAGAGGACCTGCCTGCCTTCCATCCCAAAGACTCTGTCTCCCGTGAATACCGGATTCGTTCATCAACAGACTCCACCTCCGCAAGAATCCGCGGGTCTACACCACGTTGCACCCGGCGCCCACAGCCCGAGTTCGAGTGGCCCAACACCAAGAGGAGGTCTTCCCGGCGATCCTGACCCGAGATCCGGAAATCACTGACCTGCATCAAGACTCCAGCCTCAAACCGGAAGGTCCCCCCAACCGCGATTAGGAGCTGGTAAGAAGATCTGACCCTAAAAGGCACCCCTGCACCCGACGCCCCACGGCCTTGGGTAGCCCAACCGACGGTGCCTAACCAACCCCCAACATCCCAACTTACCTCTCCAGGTGGTGGTTGCACCCAGAAGACCTTCGTCCCCGAGCCTGCAGTGTGTTTGCAAACCGAAGACTCCCCATTGAAAGCTGCAGGGCATCTAACGCCAAAACAGAACTCTGCCGCCCCAGCTCCACCCCAGCTCCGCTGAAGGTGCACCTTTTGTGCTGGCTTAAACCAATGTTTGCCCTGAGCTTAAGTCTAGGAGCTTTGCTCCCCAACCCAGTGGCCTGCTCGTCAGCAGCCACCAACCGGAGGCCCCCTGTCCCCTATTGGATAACATTGTGCCTCAACACTCTGCACCGGGCCGCCCAGGTGCCGCTGAGGGTGTAACAAGAGTGCATCCTTGACTTTGGGGGACCCTGAGTCTAACCCCAGAATACCAACTCCCACAACAAAGTACTTACCTGCTAACCGATAACACTATTTTCCTCCATAGGATAACATTGAATGTTTTTCTAGTGTGGAGTTGGAAAACCTAAGAAATCCTTTTAAAATGATACTGAATAACAAAAACGATTTTACTTACCTGTTTACAGGAAATGTCCCAGTGCAGTATCCAGGTATAATGTACTGTGTAAGTGTAGGAGAGTAGGGTCTGCTTCCTATGGTCAACCCCACTTTTTGCTTTTGCTTTACTGGTTTTCGACTTAGATGTGGATGTGGGCCTGCTAATCAGACCCACAGCTCAGATGCACTCTCTCTAAATTCACACCATGTACTCTAGGTACATCCACAATTGGGAATTGGTTCACCTTATCAGCCCCTGTAGAAGTATACCCTAGGTACTCAGGGCATAGGTGTAACCAAGGCCTACCAGGGGCTGCAGCATGTATTATGCCACCCCTGGCTGGCCACTCAAACTGACACAACTGGCTGATCACTCAGCTGGGGCAGGGTCGTGTAATCACCCCTTGCTTAGGTATAGTATTCCTTTATCTACCCTTATATATAGACACACAGTAACCTATAAGTCACTCCTATGGCAGGCCGAGTGCTTGGTTATGTGTGAGATGGTGCTCTAGCATGAGCTGAGCCTGTCTGCAGCTTGCGGAACCATGTCCTTATAGCTGTTCTATGATATCGCCTTACCATATACTCTTAAGTGCATTATAATCCTCGTGGTTGAATGCTAACTTTGGTTTGGCTTTATCTAAACATGTCGTGTAAGGTGTCATACGCTTTGGAATACTACCCCCTCGCCAATTCTGGCGACGGGGGTAGCATTCCACCCTTCTAGAGGGAGAAGACATTTTAGTTCTGACTATCCCGGTTAAAGTTAACCAGAGCCCCAGCGTCACAAAATGGACGCTGCTGCCACAGACACAAGTCTGACCTCCTGCTGCTGGGAGCCCTTCCAGTCACGGAGGTTTGGACAATAGGTTTCCTGCCTGGAGAGCCACCCCAGACAGGACTTTGTGTATTGGGACAGGGAGGGCTGAATAGATTGAGACACTGCCTGAGGCACACTAGGTGCTTCATGCATACCTCAGTTCAAACCGGTTGCTGGGGCACTCCAGCCCAGCTCTGGCGCGAAACTGGACAAAGGAAAGGGGGTGTAACCACCCCCCTTCCTGGTCCCACCCATAGGAGGGACCTAGGAACAAATCCAGCCCCTTTTAGCTGTATAAAGGTAGGAGCTGTGTCCCTAGACTTTAGATTTGATCCTGAAGTGAAACTTGAACGAAACTCTAGACCTTCGACATTCTGCTGAAGCTGAAGACTGAAGAATCTCCCTTGTGGCCAAGGAGTGACCACCCTGGGCAACCAGGCACCATCCAGCAAATCAACGGCTTGCTTTGTCGACGCTCCCGCCAGGACCCGAGCACAGAGCCTGACAAACCTCAGACTTCCAGACCTCTCTGACCCTCTCTTCACGTCTGCAGCATAGCTGAGATCCGTGGAGGCGACGAGACACGTGGGACCGCCCATCTTGAAAAGTCCACGACTTGCTAACTGTGCAGCTCCTGAGGTATCCTCGCAGCTGTGCACTGGGGATTGAGAAGCCCCGAATCCGAGCTCCACCAGCACGAAGATCATCCCACCGCTGCCACCAATGTGAGAAGTTGGACTGGTGCAAGTTGTGAAAGTACAGCTCCCACACCCAACTCAGAAGCATCTGTTTGGACTATGAACTCTTTGGAGTAATCTGGACTTTTCAGAATAGGTGCAGTACACATGGCCTGCTTCAGGTCATCAAATGCCTTTTGACAGCTAACTGTCCACTGAACTTTCTTTGGCATCTTTTTGGAAGTTAAATCATTCAGTGGTGTCACAAGTCGTGGACTTTTCAAGATGGCCGGTCCCACGTGTCTCGTCGGAGACCCGTGGGACCGGCCATCTTGAAAAGTCCACGACTTGCTAACTGTGCAGCTCCTGAGGTATCCTCGCAGCTGTGCACTGGGGATTGAGAAGCCCCGAATCCAAGCTCCACCTGCACCGAAGTTCAGCCCTCCACAGTCCACACTCCACGAGTTCTGCGTGGGGCCCTTCTGCTTATGTTCTGCTCGACGCGTTGTCCGGTTGTTGGCCCGTTGGCTAGTAGCCTCTGTGATGACAATCCTTTTGAATCAAATTGCTGGTCTGGTTGCTCCAGACTGGCCCTTACCTCGCTGCAAAGGTGAGGCACCTCAGACCTGCTGGTCTGCATCAGAAGCCTTCTTTGTATCCTGCGTGGGTTGCCTTTGCCAAGACTTGTTGACTCCAATCCGGCGGTCGACCCCTCTATCTGCGAGAACCTTCGTGGGACAGCTCCTCTCCAGCATCTGGTCGTCCTCGACGCCTCCTGGTCCGCGTGGCTGAAGAGACAAGCTTCACAACAGCACCTGATTGCTCCTCGACGTCGTCTGGTTCCTTCCTGGTTCCACCCGGTCACTGGCTAGTGACCCAGACTCTGTCCCCTCTGCTTTCAGGTCTTCTTCATCCTCGATCTGCCCTTGGATCCACCCGTACATCTTCCTCCTGGTCGCCTGCAGCATCTTTCTTCACAGGCTCCATAGACTTCAGCGGCGAAACCCGACACATCTTCACACCTATGCACCCGCTTCCTGTGGGTGAGGTAACGCGAGTACTTCGGTGCTCCCAAGGGTATTGACTATCCAAGTGTCTAGGTTTTTAGTTGTTTCCTCCTAGCTAAACCGGAAGTGTCCGGAACCCTTCTTTATCTAACTTCTAAGTTCCCATTGACTTAACATTGACTCTCGCGTGTGTGTAAAGACACTGCGCGCGCCGCCTGTGGGCCTCCTACTCCTAACCTAAGGTTCAGATAGTGTAGTCTCAGCGATTCTCTAGGCCCTAGGCCTTTCCTTTTCTCGAGTCGTGGTTCTTATACCACTTACGTATATGGTTTTACGCGCCCCTAGGGCCTAACTGTAAATTGTGCAACTTAACGTATTCTGATTAAGTAACTTGTTGTGTGCTTTTGCCTCTGACCTCATAAAGAGTTCAGAGGAGTGTGTTAGTGAATAAATACATATATATTTTATATATATCCTGTGTGTTGTCCTTTCATTTGATATTCAAGGGGTTACATATGGTAAAACAGCTGGCTTTACACGCCCTCAAGAGTCTTTTAGCCTAAGACTGTTCTGTCCACGCTACCACTAGAATAGCTGGTCTATAAGGTTGACTTACAACCATCACCATAAGGGTTGTTTGGACTGGTGCAAGGTGTTCACTAGAATAGTGAACATCATATACCAGGCCAACTTCTCACAGCAAGAAAAGTAATCCGCAAAGTAATTTACTGGTCATTTTACTAAATAGGCTATACAAAGTATATGTACTGTTTTTCCATAGCATAGCATTTTCAGTAACAATACGTAATCAAAACAAAGTGCATATACAATTGCAATCCAAACTATATTACAACTGCATTACTACTGTAAAATATTTATTGCTTACCTGTGCCAGGCTTGCTTGGTTCTAGAAAATAAAATAACTAAAATAATATTTTTATACAAAAACAATTGGTCTGAAGTGTGTGAATTCATTTGCTGACTGTACAACAAATGCTTAACACTGTCCTCTGATAAAGCCTTACTGTTCGACCACACTACCACAAATGGAGAGGAAGGTGCTATCTACTTTACCTCTGCCTACCTTTCGGGGGGATTCCACTGGACTCTGTGCACGCTATACCTCACTTTGGTATAGTATATACAGAGCCATCTTCCTACAGAGAGAACTATTTAAAACCATTGTGACTGTCTAAACTGCAGCAGGCGAATCAGATTTCTCCATATGAAGCCTTCTGCAATGAGCTGGCTAACTTCTTCCAGGCCAAAGATCAAATGGTTTTCAACGAGCTTGCAGTAAACACCCCAGACACAGCTAATAGGAGGACACAATTCTTGATAGTCTTTTCTCATGCCAGCTTTTCCCACCTCCAACTCAGGAGATATTTAATAATCTGCTACGATCTACTAAATCTGGCTCCCTGGTTGATCCCTGTTCCCCCACCATACTCCATATGGCCTCGGACAGGGTTAGTACCTACCTGGCGCCACTCCTGAACAACGTTTGCACGTCTGGCACATTCCCCTCCTCCTGGAAGAAAGCCTGTATCATGCCATTTTGAAGATACCCTCATTAGACCCAACTGAAGTAAAAAAAACTACCAGCCTATATCCTGCCTACCGCTGGCGGCTAAAATTCTAGCACAATCCATCCATCGGGAGTTAAAAGGTTACCTAGAATCCAACGGCCTCCTATACTCCGCCCAACATGGTTTCAGATCGCGGCACTCCACAGAATCAGCTTTCGCCATGGCCACCGAGGAGATTCGTAAACAGTTGGACAGCGGGGGGGAGAGCCATTCTCATCCTATTGGACCTTTCAGCTGCATTTGATACTATGAACCACCAAGTATTAACACAGAGACTGAGGGAGATAGGAATCAGAGGGATGGCTCTAACCCTACTCACCTCGTTTCTTACCTCTAAGGAACAGAGGTTGTGCAGGGGCAACCTGACATCTGAGGCCTTCTCGCCCTGTGTGGAGTCCCACAAGGATCAGCTCTATCACCGACCCTGTTCAACATATACCTCACTCCTCTGGCTAAACTGATCAAAGCACATGGTTTCTCGTTGATCTCATATGCAGACGACACTCAGATAGTGATATCAATATCTGTGAGTGTAGAAACAGTGGAAGAGAGGATTTACAACTATCTGAAACACATTATTGGGTGGATGCATCTGAATTATCTTAAACTAAATACAAATAAAACAGAGGTTGTGGAGTTTGGAAAGGGACCATCAATTTGGAATCCGTTGTTGTGGCCAGCGAAGGCTGGGCATTGTCCTGAACTTACCGGTAAGACTAGAAACTTAGGAGTCATGTTTGACGATCAGCTGAACTTTGCAGGCCAGTGCTATCTCTTGACTTCCTCATGTTTCTTCCTCCTAAAGGTTCTGCGCAAAATTCTTCCATTTATTCCCAAGGACCTTAGCAAAGTTGTGGTAGTCGCGCTGATTCCTTTGAGAATCAATTACTGCAATGGGCTTTTTCTTGGACCTGACAAATGACAACTACTAAAACTCCAGTCTCTGCAGAATGCCGCAGCATGGGTGCTACTCAACATCCCGTAATACCATTCCATTTCCAACAGTATCAGGGAGCCACACTAGCTTCCAGTCCAGCAATGTATTGAATTTAAAGCTCTGTGTCTAGTGGACAAAGCGGTATATGGAGGTGGTTCGTTGGACTTACAGAAACGTTTTCTATGGCACATCCCGTGGTGAGACCTTAGATCAACCAATAAAGGACTAGTTCTGGTCCCAAAAATTTGAAGAGCTAGATGGGGGGGAAGAAGCCTCTCTTATCAGGCAGCTAAGCTCTGGAACTTGCTGTCGGTCGCAATTAGGTTACAAGCCAACAGACTCCTGTTCAGGAGAATGCTCAAGAACTGGATGTTTCCAACTAAGCAAATGTAATCCTTTCGTGCTGCAACAGTTTTGTGACTCATTACTTTTCAGCGCAAAGACGACTTGGCATTTGTGAACGCTATAAATGCATTACTTACTTACTCATTAACTTGCATTGATCCTGGGGTTGTGTTCCCACTCTGCACGCGGCCTCCGCGGGCCTCCTGGTTACTTACCTTGGGTGATTCATTGGATCCCCGGCACTTCTACGTCTTCTGGGGATAGTATTGACTTGAGTCATGGTTCGCATACCACAATTTTAGTATGTGGTTTGGTCTCCCCTGGTGACGACTGTGTATTTTGTGCTATTTACCTGTATCTATTGAAAAGTATTTTGTGAATTGTGTATATCTCCAGCTAGGAGATATTTGTATGTGTTATTGAGTGTCTTATAATAAATACATATTTTTATAAATACACTGTGTGTTTTTTTTCCCCTTAATCTATACCTATAAGATTATGTTCTCGTAATACAAGCTGCTTTACACTCCTTCTAGACTAAACCTGAAGGCTGCTCTCCACAGCTACCACTTAGAGAGCTTTCTAAGGTTTCCTAAGACCACTAAAATCACCATAAGGATTGTCAGGATTCGTGCAGGGTTCCCACTTACATAAGTGTGCATCATATACCAAGCCAGCTTCTCACAGACATGCCTTATGATGGGACTCGTCTGTTAGGGGACAAGGCAGATTCTGCTCCGGATTGGTTCAACAAAAGCACGCTCCCTGGGATTCTCTTCCCTGTCTCACCAGCAGTATAATCCCTACTGTTCCATTCACAGATTTAGAAGAGGTACCCTGAAAGCCAGCCAATTCAGCCACAGCAGTGTTTCCAGACGTTTTATGGACTCAGCGTGGTGCCCTCCGTAGCCGAGGTCAAGGTTTGCAAGCCACTTAATCCGTTGCCCCCCTCCTCGGCAGCCTCATCTTCTAAACCTCTTTAGCATGCCTTTAGTGGAGCAGAGCCACTCAGTAGGAGGCAGGATCCATCGATTCTTGCCTGGTTGACTGACGATAATGTCAACAGGCCGGTTCTGCAGATAATCTGAAAGGTGTACACCTTGCCCTTTATTGCCATAATGCAACACCTTCCACCATCCCCAGAAGAGGATGCCTGCACCAGAAGTTGGTTGTGGGTGTTATTTTCGCAGCGTTCTGGAGAATCGAAGGACAGGGGCTTTTGTCCTAATTTAGACCTGCTCCCTCTCAACACATTCCTCTGGAAAGAAAAAATCAAGATGCCCACACTATCCCAGGTCTTGTCTGCCCTCTGCACTGGAGGCTGGATGGTGGTGTTAACCCAGCAGGATGCCTATTTCCATATCAATCAATCAATCAAAGGGATTTTTAGAGCGCTGCTAATCGCCCATGAGGGTATCCAGGCGCTGGGGGTTTCTGCTGCTGGGTGGAATCAAATGAACAGCCAGGTCTTCAGGTCCTCTCTGAATTCCTGCAGGGATGGGGAGGTCTGGAAATGGATTGGGAGACCGTTCCAGGTTTTAGCGGTTAGGTAGGAGAAAGATTGTCCGCTGCTTGTGCTTCGGTTGATGCAGGGGATTTGGATGAGGGAGAGGGAGGCTAAGCGCAGGGTTCTGGAAGGCTGGTGGAAGTTCAAGAGGTGATTGGTGTAGGCTGGTCTCGGTTGTGCAGGACCTTGTAGGCATGGGTTAGCATTTTGAATTGGCACCTCTTGTGGACAGAGAGCAAGTGGAGTCTTCTTAGGTGTGGGGTGATGTGGGGCCATCTGGGGAGGTCGAGGACAAGTCTGGCGGCTGAGCTCTGTATGGTCGGTTGTCTCTTTAATAATGAATGAATGAATGATATTTATTGTTTGGTTACTGAAAACTATTACATAAAACCAAAATACAAGATAACAACATTACAAAAGTTAAAATCAAGAAAATGTCAAAAGTTCAGATTATCTAGTTCATGGGCCGGCAGGAGACTCCATACTCCGACCAGTAGAAGTCATCAACATTGCCCATGCTTGAAAGATGAACTTTCCAAAGGCCGTCATATGCTTTACCGTGGACAGGGTATAAAGATGGATAATCCCCTCCTTTGCGGTACGTAAGCCCGATTGTCTTAGTAATGGCCTGAGATAAAGACTGCGGGCCAGACGCAGAGCCGGGCAGCAGAAAAGGAGGTGGGCCAAAGACTCACGTTTATACATGCAAAGCCTACATTCCCAGACTCCTGAGCTGGCCTGACCGCAAGAGTATAGTTCTTTGAGGGGCAATGGGTGTAATCTGTAAGCCAAGATCTTGTGAAGAGCGGCACGGCGCACGGACTGCGTGAGATGATGTTTGGAGGTATGCAGAGTATGCAAGGAACACAAGGTCTCATGCAAGTTTTTTCTTCCCAGCAGCTCCAGATCAAGTTCCCGTGACCTCGCACGCACTTGTTTTTTAATAGCATTTTTGATGGTAGAACAGGACATGTTCAGAATTCCATTAATCTATTGCGAGATTGAGCTGGACCTTAGCCACTTCGAGGATGGCCGACCAGGGGTTCCCTGGCTCTCTGAAGATACCTTTCAAAACTGCCTTTAGTGTGTTCTCCTGTGCCGCCGTTGTTAGAAAGTAATATTTACTTAAGGCGGCCAGCTCTTCCAGTTCTTGCTGGTTAAGTGAGAACTCCAGGCGATCAAGGGTGTTTCTAGTGCACCTTGGAAGATGGAAAAGTTTCTGATATGCTCTACAGTGGATTTTTTCTAATTCATTACTTAGTTTGCCCGGAAATGCCTGTAGAGCATAGTTGAGTGCCGGCATGAGCTTGGCTTTAAGTACTCTGATAATGGCCGTGGTGGACGGACTGTATAAGGAGGCTTGCAGCTTACAAATGGCATAGGTGATGGATTTACCTTTAGCCTGGATTGACTTAAGATGGACGCTTGCGCGCCCTGATTCCTGAAAACAAATGCCCAAATAGGTGTACCGCTGCGTGCTTTCCAGCAGGAGGTTGCCTAGCCTCCATTTTAAAGATGTTTTCCTTGGGTAATGTCCAAAAATAATTACTTTAGACTTGGTTGGGTTTGCTACAAGCCTATTTTTGTCATTGTATACGGCGAGTGCCGTCAACATCTTTTGTAGCCCCATTCTCGTGTGGTCCAGAAGGACCAAGTCATCGGCATATTGCATAAAGTGAATTTTGAACTCACCAATCTTTGGAGTAGCCAAGGCGGCCCAGTCAAGGCCTTCTCCATATCCGCTGTGTATAAGTTGAATAATAATGGGGCTAGCACACACCCTTGTTTTAGGCCTCTGTCTGTGTTGATCTTGGCAGATGCGTGGTCCCTCGAAAGTTTGATTCGCACCCATGTTTTTTGGTAAAGGGACTGTATCGCTCTTAACAGAACCGGGTTGATGTTCCATTGGGCCAACTTGTGCCACAGGATTGCGCGGTCTACCCCATCAAACGCCGCCGAATAATCAATAAAGCAGGCGAAGAGGGGAAGACTTTTACGTGTCCGTGCGCGATGCGCCAGGAAAGAAAGTGCGGTGATGTTGTCAACTGTGGCAGACCCAGGTCTAAATCCCGTTTGGCAGAAAGGAAGGATGCCTTCAGCGCTTGACCAGTCTGCAAGGTCCCTCAAGATGGCACTAGCGTAAGCTATTCCCTCAATGTCCAACAAGGCAATCATACGATAGTTGGAAGGTACAGATTTTGGGCCTTTTTTATGGACAGCCTGTAAAAGCGAGCCTCTCCATGAATCTCTTTAATAGATGTGAGGTGATTCCTATGTAGAGTGTGTTGCCGTAGCCAAGGCGGCTGGTGACGAGTGCCTGGGTGACCGTGCGTCTAGAGCTGCCTGCGAGCCACTTGAAGATTTTTCGGAGCGTGAAGAAACAGGTTGACGATAATACGTTGATCTGGTTTCTTATGGTGAGTTTGCTATCTAGCATGATGCAGAGGTTCCTTGCGTGCTCCGAGGGCATTGGTGAGGGTCCAAGTTCTGCAGGCCACCATGAGTTGTTCCACATGGATGCGTTATTCCATTTGTCTTTGTTAAGTTATACCTATCCTGCAGGCCCATCAACGCCACCTGCGGTTTGTGGTGGGATAGGAGCATTTTCAGTTTGCTGTGCTCCCCTTTGGCTTCATCAGCGCACCTCGGATGTTCATGAAAGTGATGATAGTGGTCACAGCACACCTTCTGAGGTCAGTGGTTCCAATCTACCCAAACCTTGGCGACTGACTGTTGAACTGAAGCTCACCCCAGGCTGTCATCAACCACCTCCAGACTACAACAAACCTCCTGTCATCTTTAGGGTTCAGTCACACCTGACTCATTCTCAGACGCTCACCTTCTTCAGAGCCATTCTGGACATGGTTCGGTTTTGTACCTTTTCCCCGGAAAGATTAGTGAACAGTGTTAATAAAGATATCTGCAATGCCACAATTGGTAAAAACTCCGTAGAAACCTCTCATCATGGTTGTAGGCTTAATTGTGCAAAAGTTGTCCCTCAGACTTTTTAACAGATCATCTCGAATTGTGTCAGGAGGGTTTTGCTACTTGTTCTGGGGAGGCTTTGAATCCAGATGACATTGTGTCCTCCTTTTTAGTAGGATCTGTGCTTAAGTATGTAGGAAGGTGGATACCTGACTATGGTTACCCCAGATTGTTTGCCTTGTGTTTAGCTGGTTTTCGACTTAGTTGGCCTGGGATCCCCCAGGCTATCTACTCTCTCTATAAAATGGACTCCATGTACCTTAGGTACATACCTTATTGGATATTGGGTCACCTTATGAGCCCCTTTATAGTGTACTATAGGTACCCAGGGCATAGGTGCATTCAAGGCCTACCAGGGGCTGCAGCATATCTTTTGCCACCCCTGGCTGGCCATCCAAACTGACACAACTGGCTGATCACTCAGCTGGGGCAAGGTTGTGTAATCACCCCTTGCTTAGATATAGTATACCTATGTCTAACCTTATATCTAGACACATATACACCTATAAGTCACTCCTTTGGCAGGCCTTAATAATCCTGGAGGCAGAGTGCTTGGTTTTATGTGAGATGGTGCTCTAGCATGAGCTGAGCCTGTCTGCAGCTTTCGGAACCATGTCCTTATAGCTGTTCTAGGATATTGCCATAACATATACTCTTAAGTGCATTATGAACCTCGCGGTTAAATGCTAACTCCGGTTTGGCTTTATCAAAACATGTTGTGTAAGGTGTCATACGCTTTGGAATACTATCCCCTCGCCAGTTCTTGCGACGGGGGTAGCTTTCCACCCTTATAGAGGGAGAAGACATGTTACTTCCACTAATCCCGGTTAAAGTTAACCAGAGCCTCCGCATCACAGAATGGATGCTGCTGCCACACACACACAAGTCTGACCTCCTGCTGCTGGGAGTCCTTCCAGCGAGGGAGGGTTGGACAATAGGTTTCCTGTCACAGGGAGGTGCTAGCCCCACCCCAAACAGGCTATAGTGTATTGGGGCAGGGAGGGCTGAATGAAATGAGACACTGCCTGGGGCACACAAGGTGTCCCATGCATAGTCCAGTTCAAACTGGTGCTGGGGCACTCCAGCCCCAGCTCTGGCGCGAAACTGGACAAATGGAAAGGGGTGTAACCACCCCCTTCCTGGGTCCCACCCATAGGAGGGACCTAGCAGGTAATCCAGCCCCTAAATTTGGTATATAGGTAGGAGCTGAGTCCCAAGACTTTAGATTTACCCTGACTGAAACTCTGATACGAAACTCTGGACCTTCGACATCCTACTCGACGTAGAAGACTGAAGAATCTCCCTTGTGGTCAAGGAGTGACCACCCTGCACAAGCAGGCACCATCAAGCGATCAACGGTTTGCTTTGTCGATGCTCCTGCCGGAGCCCGAGCACAGAGCCTGACAAGACCCGGACTTCCAGACTTCCTTTATCCCGATCCACAGCCACAGCAAAGCTGAGACCTGTGGAGGCGACGCGAGACGTGGGACCGGCCATCTTGGAAAGCCAGCAAATTGCTTTCCGTGCAACTTCTGAGGCACCCTCGAAGTTGTGCATTGGGGATTGAGAAGCCCCAGCCCCGAGCACCAACTGCACCACAGATCAGCCCTCCACACTCCACGAGTTCTGCGTGGGGCCCTTCTGCATTTTCCTGTTCGACGCGTCTGTCCGGTCACTTGCCCGTTGGCTAGTGGCATCTGTGACGACGAACCTTTGAATTTCCAATGCTAGTCTGGTTGCTCCAGACTGGCCCTTGCTCCCCTGAAAAGGAGCAGCCCATCAGACCTTGCTGGTCTGATTAAGAAGCCATCTTCCTTTTCTGCGTGGGTTGCCTTTGCCAAGGCTTGTTGACTCCAATCCGGAAGCCGACACCGCTGACAGCGAGAACCTTCGTGGGACAGTCCGTATACAGCTCCTGGTCATCGTCAACACCTCCTGGTCTACGTGGCTGCAGAGACAAGCTTCACAACATCACCTGATTGATTCACGACATCGCCTGGTTCCTTCCTGGTTCCATTTTGGTCACTGGCTAGTGACCCAGACTCTGTCCCCTCTGCTTTCAGGTACTCTTCATCCTTGATCCGCCCTAGGATCCACCCGGACACTTCTCTCCTGGTCGTCTGCAGCATATTTCTCCAAGGCTCCATAGGAATCAGCGACGAAACCCGACACACTTTGACACCTATGCACCCGCTTCCTGTGGGTGAGGTAACGCGAGTATTTCGGTACTCCTGTGGGTATTGACTATCCTAGTGTCCTAGTTTCATGTAGCTTTTCCCTAGTCCATCCGGAAGTGTCCTAAAAGAACAAGTTTCCATTTCTTTCGTACCCATTCTAACTCTATGGTAACTTGCGTGCGTGTAGAGACACTGCACGCACATCCCGTGGGCCTCCTGCTCTCCAACCATTGGTAGGACAGTGTAGCCCCAGCGATTCTCCAGTCCCTAGGCCTTTCCTTTGTTCGTGACGTGGTTCTTATACCACTATTTTAGTATATGGTTCGAAGTGCCCCTAGGGCATTACTGTATTTTGTGCAACTTATTGTATTTTAATTAAGTATCTTGTATTGTGCTGGTGCCTCTGACCTCATAAAGAGTTCAGAGGATTGTGTTAGAAATAAATACATATATATTTTGATACGCAACCTGTGTGGTGTCCTTTCACTTGGTATTAAGCGGATTGCATATGGTAAAACAGCTGGCTTCACATGCCCTCTTGAGTTTAGCCTAAGACTGTTTTGTCCATGGTACCACGAGGATAGCTGGTCTATAAGGTTGACTTTACAACCATCACCATAAGGGTTGTTTGGACTGATACAAGGTGCCCACTAGAATAGTGGTACAAAAGGGGGTGGTGATGGACGAAGCACCTGAACCAATCAAACACTCACACCCAGTCAACAGATCTGGGTTTAATCCATCACCGTTCTTTAGCCCACTCTGCCACCCCAATTCAGACATGGCCATATGCAAATCAGTCTGACCCTGTGCCTCATGGGAACAATCCAGCCCGAACTGCCAAGCCATGCCTTCCCTGGACCGGAAACAAGCTTCCGAGGACCGGTATCTGGCATTTCAGCCGTCTTCAGCCCGGCTTGCTTGAATCCAGTGGCAAAGTGAGCAAGGGACTCACGTCTGAGCATACCCTGCCAACTTATGCCAAACAAAGTGGTGCAATAGGGGGTGGTGATGGACGGAGCATCTGAACCAATCAAACACTCACACCCAGTCAACAGATCTGGGTTTAATTCATCACTGTTCTTTAGCCCACTCTGCCACCCCAGTTCAGACATGGCAGTTCGGGCTGGACTGTTCCCATGAGGCACAGGGTCAAGGCTGATGTGCATATGGCCATGTCTGAACCGGGGTGGGGTGGAGTGCAAAAAAACGATGGATTTAGGCCCAGATCTCTGTACTGGGGTGAATGTATGACATTGTTCTGCATTCTGTCCATTAATTGTTGTTTTTGCATTGTCACCCCGAATGGGATGGGTATGCTCAGACGTGAGTCCCATGCTCTCCACACCACTGGGGTCAAGCTATCCTGGCTGAAGACGGCTGATAGCCAGAAACCGGTCCTAGGATGCTTGATTCCGGTCCAGGAAAGACATGGCTTGGCAGTTCGGGCTGAACTGTTCCCAGGAGGCACTGGGTCAAGGCTGATTTGCATATGGCCATGTCTGAACTGGGGTGGTGTGGAGTGCAAAAAAATGATGGATTTAGGGCCAGATCTCCGTACTGGGGTGAATGTATGACATTGTTCTGCGTTCTGTCCATCAATTGTTGTTTTTGCACTATAACAGTGGACATCACATATCAGGCCAACTTCTCACAAAGTATAGGCTAATTTAACTTTAACAGGACCACTAAATCGTAGGTCTAAGCAGTACCATAGTTGGTTTGATACCCGCTGCTCTAGAACACGCTATGTCTTGTTAAAAGCAGTTACGAAAATCCCTAGATCTTGAATGGAGGTAAGGAAGTGTCACCAGGAGTATGAAGCCGACATCAAATCACGGAGGCTCGGCCTGAAGCATGAGGCTTGGGAACAGTTATCACAAGCTGGTACTCTTAAGAATAGTTCTTTGTTTTGAGGCATAGTAAATAGTCCCTTTTTCAGGCATTGGAGTGGGGAGGAGGTTACTTTACTTATAACATCAGCAAGATAGATAGCTCACTGAGGAGATCTTTGGGTGGCCGGGAACAGATTCTCGATAGGGATAAACTATGGTCAATTCTGCTGGGACTTGGGGTCAAAGCCGAAATTGTCAACTTCCATTAAGGCTTGCATAAGTAAATTAGTGCATTGATAGATATGGGTTGGACAGTAAGTGTTCAAACTATGTCTAAGACAAAGGTGCATTCTTACCTACTTTTAGTTTACCCTGTACATCACCCATCTAGAGGCTACGTTAAGCAGAGAAGGGTATCATGTACTAGAAGTTGGGTGCATACCCATACCAACTTGTTGTATTCTGATGATGTGGTCCTACTTGCTAGAACCGCTATTGGCCTTCAGCAAGCATTGAATACGTTTGTGGATTTTATTGGCTGTTAGGATCTATCTATGAATTTTACGAAATCACATATCATGATCATTTGCCACTTTCTACTAAAACTAAGGAATTTTCTGTAAAGGTCAATAAAATTCCAAAAGTGGATCTATTTTCTAATTTAGATGTTTTCTTTGACAGTAAAGGTACTTGGTCTCCCTTTCTTATTTAATTTTTTTAATGATGTCTAGATCAATTGCGTCAGTTCCAGAATTTGTGTCGAGAACAGGAACTAAATCCATTTTTAGCAATGGTTAAGATCTATCAGGCAAAATCAATTTCAGCGACATCTTGTGGAAAAGTAAATTCTGCCATGTTCTGTGTCCCTACGCGTCCTCCATCATATGTTATGTGTGCATGATTAAATATGCATATGTATTCCCCATGTTCGATTAAAGACGCAATTTTAGTTGTGTCCATCTCTAGTATGTCTATTTCCAGTTCTCGTGAAAGCTACGAATATCAGGCCTATGTAAAGCTACGTTGCCACGTTTCTCAGTGTGCACGTTATTTCATTATAAAGTCCCCGTTCCTAGGCCCCAAAAGGGCCCGGACACCAGATTTCAGCTTCTGTCGCCTGAGCCCTCGCTGAGGAGCGATACAGCCCCCACCTGTGTTCCTGACCCTTCACTTACTTCCTGCCTCACAGTGCCCGGCTCAGCCTGGCTCTGCCTCTGAGTCTGCCAAGAGTATGTTATGATTCCAGTTATCAGTTCAGTCCTCCTTCTCTGCATTCCTAAGCTACTGAACTGCATCAATAGTTTCCGTCATTGTCTAGCCCATACGTCTCCATGTAAGGGAAATACTGTATTAATGGTCATTTAATATTCTTCATCACGCACTACATGTAGAATAATGCATTCTCCAGTCTTAGAGTCTGTTAGCCTTTACCCTGATAACTTTTGGATTCTATCAACATGTTCTCTAAACATCAGATACTAGATACTGCTTAGGTACATGTCGCTCTGACTCTCCAGACTCTCCAGACTTCAGTCTCTGCTCCTAGCACAGAGTTCGTAGCCCCCCCAGCTTCTCCTAGTAACACGTCATTGCCAAGTTTGCGCGCACCACCAGGTTAGAGGTCCCGACTCCTTAGGTAGCCCCCTCCATGTTTCCGCCCCATTCATGACATATTCTGTTACGTTTGCATCACATGTCTATGTATACGCCTCTGTTACACCTACTTTCACCCTTATCTTTCGCGACTGCTATTGACCACACCCACTGCTCCGCCTATCGTATGTATTGTAATGCAACTGTTTTAGTATATATGATCGTGTATTGTTATTAAATGTTAGCGCGCGCTCATCCCAGATCCAGCCCCGGCAGCTGCCGGGCTCTGCCATCCTATTCCTGTGCAGGTTGTCCTGTTCCTGTCCTTTATGCTGTATTAAACCTGCAAACTCCTACTACCTCGAATCTTGACTCTTATTTATTGAGCTATCTGTTATTCATTTATCCATTCAAAAATAGAGGTATTATTTATTTATTTACCACATAATGGCGCCCGAACAGGGACTTGCCCTTTCCCCACGCGTCGGTGAAGCCACGCCGACCCCCTGACCCTCTGCAGTCGTGACGGAACTCTTCTGCGCACCGGCAGATATTTCTGCTTCAAGTATCCCTCAGGCCCACGGAGGAGACGGAGGAGGCGGTCCAGCATCCAGACGAGACGGTGGAGGAACGCGGCGAGTCCCGACCAGAGCCCAAGCCGAGAGTCCAAGGTCCGAGGTATCCGGAGGCCCACCCGTAACAGAAGTCCGAAGTTCGTCCGTCCGGCGTCGAAGCAGTCCAGTCCAGTCTGAGGCCTTCCGTTCTTGCTGCCCGGTGAGTACCGTTGCTGGGGTAGTATCTAGACAGGGTCAATCTAATTGACTCTGGTCCGTGGGTTGGTGGTACACAGACCCACAAAACGAAGTGTCCACTTCGGTGGATGCGGGTCCTGACGTGTCTCTTTATGAGACCGGTAAGTTTCGTACTGTTTCAGCAGTGCATCTAGTTTCTGTTCTAGTCAGTTCTGTTCTCGAGAAAAGTCATGTATTCTGTTTTCCGTATTCCAGGTAGTATTCTGTTCGAACTGTTATTTTAAATGTTATTCATGTATTTTAATGTCGTGGTATGAGTGCGAAGTAATTATCGTGTTTATTGTGTATTGTATTGTGTCCAGATTATAGTTCAGTCATGCCACTCTTTTCAAAACTGCGTCAGTTAAAAACCAGAAAAGGTCTGCTAGAAGCAGCAGTTCCTGTCCCTCCTAGGGACAGTCCAGGTCATTTTATGTATCAGAAGCATGGCATAAGCGCCATATTGTATCTAGATTTATGGGTAGAGTATACCAAGGTGTTAGAAGAAAAGTATAGATGGCCTGTATCAGGCACATGGGATGCCGAGTGCATCATGAGAGTAGAAGAAGCATTATGGAAAAAGAAAGCCAGACAGTCACAGAAAGATGCCATCGAGTTATGGCGCAAAGAATCTCATAAAAGAACCGAAAAAGAAATCAGAAAGTCTGAATTAAGTAGAGAATCCTTAGAACGAGCACAAGAAAAAGAATTAATCGAGATAGGTGAACGAGTTAAAACCGAACAGTCAGACAGACAGAGGCATGCTCTTGTTAAGGGTATGTATCCTCTTCTTGCCGAGGGCTTGCCAAAAGCGACCCTGGAGGCATCCAGTAATTTTCCGCCACCACTAGTTCCGACCAAGCTACGTCACAAACCGACCGCAGCTGATATTTTCATTTCGTCCTATTTGGACGACACAGTCCCAGAATATGCAAATCCTGTTCCTGCTCCGCCAGTCCTGTAAATCAGGCACTTCCCGCTCCTCCAGACACCGGAGTACCTGTTACGGTACCCCCGGTCCAGCCCGCCATACAAGTCCAGCCTGCATTTCCATTTCCCACTCTGCCAGGACGAAGAGCATCAGTAGACGACTCTAGTTTAGGGGCCGCAGGGGGAGGTACTCCAGGAACCCCGCCGCCACACAAGCGTTTAACGTTAGCCGAATTACATGCACAAGCGTCACAGCGTACGCCCAGATATCAGTCTGTTGCAGAAATAAGAAAAGCCCTTACCGAATGTGGCTATGATCCAGTCCCAGGCGAGGATAATATGGTTTTATATTCATTACGCGTAAGAAAGGTGACCGAGTATCTAGTCACCCTACCAGATATGAAAGAAGATCTAGACAGAATATATCGTTTCATCCGTACCGGGAATGATCCAGAAAGTATTAGTGATGTCATGTGCCAAAGAAAAGCTGAAGTCCAGCTCATGCTATTAAAGTTTCTGATTAATTGTCTAATAAGGGAACAAGATTATCCGACCAAAGATCAAGCCGAAATGAAAGCCCTGACAAGGTGGAGTGATAATATAGCCGAGGGTAAGCACAGAACCATCAGTAGTATAGAGAGTATGTATAAGAAGATTCGTAAAGAAATAATAAGGATACACGAACGACGCAAAGCAGCACAAGTAAGCGAGAAAGAAAGTAACTCTGATACTGAAGAGGTAGAGGACGAGAATCCCGACAGAATAGCGTATGTAGGAAAATCTAGATTTCCAGATCGCCATTTACGCCTAGAACACAAGCCAGTTTTTCACCATCCAGCACCAGAACAAGGTTCTCTAGAACAAGTATTCCAAGCTACCGATCACATTCTGAAATTACGAATCGGTATCGGTTATAGCGAGTTAAGTACTATGCATGAACAAGAACTAGTCCGATCAGCAGTCCGATGGATTACTGATTCTACCACTTTTCCAGACGAAATAGTGGCACAAATGTTTCTGAAAATGCCCCCAGCCGAGCAACGACTGGTGGGTATGTATATGATCCAGCACCTCATTACATTGTATGAGGGTCAGCATTCTGATCCAGGTCCGTTACATGATGTCCTGAACGAGTTACTCCAGTATAAATGGAAAGGTTTAGGTACCGATTTAATTAGTGTCATTCTAGAACAGCGGCACAAATACAGAACGTTCTTGAACCCGCATTTTGTTCATATCTCACCCCCAGAAGGTAAACCCTTTTACATAGACAGACAGAATCCGTTACGAGAAGTACATCCAGTTAAGACAGCAGGTGGTGAAATGCAACGAGTGTTTGTTTACACCCCGATCACAAAGATGGAACTCTTAGAGATGAAAAAGTTAATTCCCTGTCATGATAAAGATCCAGCAGGGTTCCACCGAGAATTAAAAGACATGCTCCGTATGGGAGAATACACGTATCCAGACGTTATTAAAATGTTAAAAGTCTTGTTGCCCGCAGGGGTATATGAGAAACTCAAGGAAAAGGAATGGGAGGTGGGAGAGAAAAAGATCGATTGGGCAGTTCTAGAAGCCGAAGATAAGGCACGAGTACCAGGTACCGGTCTTGGAGATAAATGTAAAGAATTACCAGAATTGTTAATACAAGTTTTACCCAGATTATTGACAACTAGAAAGGAAGACTGGGATGCAATCTCAGCCTGTAAACAGAAACAAGACGAAGATATTAGTGATTATTATTCTAGATTTGAGAAATGTTTTAGCATCAACAGTGGCCTCAAGACAAGTAGTGAGTCATACCCTCATCTTTTTGTTACTAAATTAGTCGAGAATTCAAGCCCACCAATTAAAAAACGAGTTTTGAAAGTCGAAAGTACCTGGCAAGCTAATACCCCGTCCCAGATGTTACAGATGCTCCAATATCACCAGAATAGAATCAGAGAAGAACAAGAACATGAAAGGAAACGTATGAAAGACACGAAAATGAAAGTACTAGTTGCACAATCTGTTCCTCAAGACAGTCAGAAGAGGGGTCCGAATCAAGCCAGTCATCCTGCAGCTCCCGTTAAAGGGAACTGCAATTATTGTAAACAGCCAGGTCATTTTATAAACGAGTGTGCAGTTCTGAAACACAACATAGCTACCGGTAAGACTAAAGAAAGACCACGTCCGCCTAGACAAGAACAAGTTTCACAGACTCCTCAGCCACAGAATGCACAACAGACAGTTACAGCACCGCAGCCTATTGCTGCAACACAGCATGTTACACAGCAGATGTACCAGTATGCTCAGTCCGAGTATCCAGAGTATCAGCCATATTCATGAAACAGCCTAGAGAGGGAGGTAGGCTTGCCTCTCATCGAGATACCTGTAGATCAAGAGGGTCCCTATGTTCACAGTCAAGTATTAGGGAAAGACAGAAAGTTTTTGATTGATACAGGGGCAAGTAGGACCACTATAAGCCACGCCGAAGTTCCAGGGGCTCCGCTCTCAGGCTCTAGAAATGTTTCCCTTGGATTTTCAGGAAAGCCTATTGTAAATGAAATATCAAAGCCAGTTACTCTAGAAGTAGGTCCATTGTCCCGCACTACTGATCTGTTACTTACTAAGTCATGTCCAGAAAACCTATTAGGCATTAAGACACTGAAAGAGTTAGGTGCAGTTATATGCTGTTCCCCCGAGGGAATACGATTGTTCCTACGTGACTTCAAGGGTCACTATGTATTACGAGATTTTGATCCAAGATTGTCTAATGTTCCGCAGCATCTATGGGCGCAAGGTCCAACTGATGTTGGCTTTATGCAAATCACACCCCATCGTGTGACTCTCAAGCCAGGTGTAGTGTTACCACGAATCAGACAGTACAGATTGCCACCAGAGGCTGTAGCAGCCTTATCCAAAATTATTGACGAGCTCATGGCTCAAGGAGTAGTTGTAGAAACTGACTCCAATGTATGTAATTCTCCGATCATTCCAGTCATGAAACGTACTGATCCGAATGCACCTCCAGTATATCGATTAGTGATTGACCTTCGAGAGCTTAATAAATGTATTATTCCGCAGTACCCAGTTGTCCCAGATATCTCTTCCCTATTGACCGCCATTGATTCCGAAGCTTCATTTTTTTCAGTCATCGACCTCAAGAATGCATTTTTCAGTGTCCCCATTCATCCAGACAGCCAGTACCTTTTCGGTTTTTGTTTAAATGGAAGGAGCTATAAATTCACACGAGCTCCTCAAGGTTTCACAGAAAGTCCTAGTATTTACAGTCAAGCACTCAAGAGGCAACTAGACAACATTCACATGCCAACTGACACTGCCCTGCTCCAGTATGTCGATGATCTACTGATCACAGCCCGTTCTGAACGTGCTTGCGAGCGAGCATCCCTTACAGTCTTGTATTTCCTAGCCGAGATGGGGCACAAGGTGTCCCCTTCGAAGCTTCAATTCTGTGTCCAGCAAGTGATCTACTTAGGCCACTTACTGTCCAAGAGGGGTAGGCAGTTGACACCAGACCGTATCCAGTTAATAGCGAGTCTTCCTCAGCCCAAGACCCAGAAGGAGGTACGTGCTTTTATCGGCCTTACTTCTTATTGCAGACAATGGATTCCTCAGTATGCATTTCTAGCTAAACCACTGATACAGTTAACGACACAGGAGGCAGCCGTATCGACTGTCCTCCCTTGGACATCTGAACATACACTTAGTTTTAATGAGTTAAAGAAAGCTTTATGCCAAGCTCCTGTTCTAACTACACCGAACTACAGTAAGTCTTTTACACTTTTCGTCACTGAACGCGAAGGTACAGCATTATCTGTCCTCACACAAGATCAAGCAGGACAATACAAGCCCTGTGCTTATTTTTCGAGCACATTAGATCCTGTAGCCCAGGCTCTGCCTGCGTGCCTCAAGTCAGTTGCAGCCACAGCACTAGCTATCAGACAAAGTGATTCCATAGTATTAGGACACTCCCTGACAGTACAGGTTCCACACTCCGTGGAAGTTCTTTTAAACCGAACACAAACTCAGCACTTGACAATTGCACGTTTAACAGGTTATGAATTGACACTGTTTCAGCCACACATAGAAATCAGACGCTGCAATGTTTTAAATCCTGCTACACTGTTACCATCAGTTACTTCGAATTCTGCCACACACGATTGTGTGGAAGTAGTCAACATTATGACAAAACCAAGACAAGATCTGACAGATACTCCATTACCAGATCCCGACCTGACACTTTATGTGGATGGTTCATGTATGAGAACAAGTACAGGAGAACTAGTCGCCGCGTATGCAGTGACTACTGACACTGAAGTTATAGAGACACACCGTATTGACACCCTATCTGCTCAAGCAGCAGAGCTAGTTGCTCTGACACAAGCCTGCATACACGCCAAGAACCTGAAAGTTAATGTTTACACAGATTCACGTTATGCATTTGGAGTCGTACACGACTTCGGAGTGCTCTGGCAGGAGAGAGGTTTCATGACTTCTCATGGAACCAAGATTCAGCATGGTCTCCTTATTCAAGCTCTGTTAGATGCAATACATTTACCGACATCTATTGCTATCATGAAGTGCAAAGCACATACGAAAGTTACTGACACTATTTCCCAAGGTAATGATCTAGCAGATCGTACAGCCAAGTTTACAGCACAGACTCCTGACATTCCAGTTAAACTGACACAGACACATACTCCAGATCTGACTACATGTATGACAGTTAAAGACCCTACTCAAGACGTCATAGATATCCAGTTATATGCTACTCCCGATGAAATCAAGAAATGGTCCGAACAAGGAGGGGTCCAGACAGATCAAGGATGGTTAACGAAGGGTAGAGCCACATGGTTTCTCCCCGACTCTATGGTTCAAGTCATTATCAATACCGCACATAGTCCAGCACATTTAGGAGAAAAAGCAATGTTAGACAGTATCCAGAATATTTGGTTCAACAAGCATTTACGAGCTGCAGCCAAGCAGAAAGTCCGTACCTGTATGATATGTTGTCAGTTCAATCCAGGTAAAAGTGTCCCGGTGGAACAAGGTGGATTCCAGCCCCCTGACCACCCTTTTGAAGTCCTCCAAATGGATTATATTCAGATGGAGCGATGTCGAGGTTTCAAGTATGTCCTTGTAGTTGTATGCGCTTTGTCCAGGTGGACAGAGGCATATCCAGTCCCAGATTACACAGCCGCGACCACTGCCAAGCAGTTGGTTCGTGAATTCTTCCCCCGTTACGGACTCCCTAGAGTCGTATATTCTGACAACGGCCAGCCATTCTCATCTGAACTCATGAAGCACGTTTCCCTTCTGTTAGGGTACCAGTGGAAGTTCCATTGTGTACGCCATCCTGAAGCAGCCGGTCTCGTAGAGAGACATAACCAGACTTTGAAAATCCGTATTGCAAAAGTTTGTCAAGAGAAAGGTGTGGACTGGTTAGTAGCTCTGCCAGTTGCTCTGTTTTACATGCGCATGGTCGCACATTCCAGATCAGGTCTGTCCCCGTACGAGGTCGTATTCGGCCGCCCCCCTAACATGTGGGGTACACCTAGACCCCGAAGTATTACCGATGTTTCCAGTAATATGCTGACAGATTACCTAGCTTCCTTGATGTCTGCCCTCAACTCTTGTCGTTCACAGGTTGCCGCCGCATTTCCAGACAATACCGAGGTGGCACCGCATGAAATCGTTCCCGGATCCATGGTCCTAGTGCGAAATTTCGATCGTTCAAGTCCGCTGGAGCCTCGCTGGAAGGAGCCCCGACAGGTCCTCCTCGCCACCCGTACAGCCGTGAAGTTGGAGGGACGCAAAGGCTGGGTGCATCTTTCGCATATTAAAAAATTTTATGGACTGAAACCTGTCTCAAAGAACATTTCCGAGGATTCTAAAGACTGCCAAAGTACTATTCTTAAGGACTGTCCCGCAAAAGACACTGATACTGCACCCTCCCTGTTAGAGAAAACTCCGCAACAGGAGTATAAATTGAAGTTAAGGTCTAGTAAAATAAGTCAGCCAGTTTGATTGTCTAAGTCCTCCCCTAGGTGAAACGGTTAGACCGGTTTCTGACATGTATAAAATAGACCCCCATAGTGAGAGAGTTAGTCAAAACTCAATCCGATGTATCGTTTTTCTAAGTTTCATATTATTTCTCAGCATTATGATTTCCTGCACCAGTTATGCATTTTACCTGTATTTTCCAGTTTCTCATGTAAATAAGTCTTCTAATGTTACAGTAGAGCACACGTTTAGTGATCTGCCTCCTCATGAACTCTCTTACCGCCTCGCTATGCGTAACAATTCTTTTATCCGCATGTTACATTATTCACACCAGACCAGCAATGCCACTAATTGTTGGGTGTGTGGTCGACTCCCCCCTTTCCAGACCCCGAAGGGAGTTCTGCCACTCTTTCCTTATCCATTTTCACATAATGGTTCGTGTGGAGCATGGTCCACGTTAATGTCATCCTCAACAGATATGTCTTTTCTTAACAGTACATGTTTCCCAGACAAGCAAGGTCTTCCCCACAGAACAGGGTTAGATCTAGAGAATGAAGTTTACAATTTAGGTAATTATTCTTCGAATTTCATGGTCCTGAATGTTCAGTCTGAGTCCACTCCAGACTTACCTGCTATTTCAGTACTACCAGTCAAAGGCGAATTATGTGTCCGAAATTATGGTTCCGTACATGTAGGACATAGTGATTGTACTACTATTGTCAAGTATGGTGACAGTAGGAAATCTATTTTCAAAGCTTCACGTCATTCTTATTTTATTTGTGGTCAAACTGCATATGTTCGTCTGCCCCTCGATTGGGAGGGAACCTGTTACATTGCCTTCCTACTGCCACCAGTTTTCCTAGCTCCATCTGATTATCACAGAAACACACATCTAGTACACATTAGACATAGAAGGGAGTCCCCGATTGTCGATTATACTGAAACTGCTCTAGAACAGTATACAGATTTCAATAGAGGTTTCTTCTTCTTTATAGGACCTATCCAGAATAGTAAGCTAATCCGTAGGTTAACCAGAACCCTTGAAGCTGTAGTAAATGAGACTGCCTCTGCTCTAGGTAACTTAACTGAAGAGCAATCTGCTATGAGATTTGTCGTTTTACAGAATCGTCTCGTCCTTGACGTCATACTGGCCGATAGGGGCGGGGCCTGTAGAGTCATCGGATCTAGTTGCTGCATTTTCATTCCAAATAACGCGCCGTCTGTTTATTCAGCTATAACCAGACTCCATAAAATTGCCCATCTGTTACACCAAGATCCAGGCACCTGGACATGGTCCGGTTGGTTCTGGAATATAATTTCCGCCTGGGGATGGAAAGTCTTGTCCTTTCTAGGTATTGCAGTAGCGATCATATTCAGCTGCTGCCTCTGTATACAATGTGGCCCTGCGATTTGCGGCATTTGTGCTACCTCTTGTATTCCTAGTCCCAAGTCCTGTTCTAAATCCCGTTCCCAGAAAATTCGAGACGAGCAAATGATACTGTATGAAATGATAGATGGTATCATGAATATTGATGTTTCCTGATGGAAACGTAGTGACAAGGAGGGAATGTGGAAAAGTAAATTCTGCCATGTTCTGTGTCCCTACGCGTCCTCCATCATATGTTATGTGTGCATGATTAAATATGCATATGTATTCCCCATGTTCGATTAAAGACGCAATTTTAGTTGTGTCCATCTCTAGTATGTCTATTTCCAGTTCTCGTGAAAGCTACGAATATCAGGCCTATGTAAAGCTACGTTGCCACGTTTCTCAGTGTGCACGTTATTTCATTATAAAGTCCCCGTTCCTAGGCCCCAAAAGGGCCCGGACACCAGATTTCAGCTTCTGTCTCCTGAGCCCTCGCTGAGGAGCGATACAGCCCCCACCTGTGTTCCTGACCCTTCACTTACTTCCTGCCTCACAGTGCCCGGCTCAGCCTGGCTCTGCCTCTGAGTCTGCCAAGAGTATGTTATGATTCCGGTTATCAGTTCAGTCCTCCTTCTCTGCATTCCTAAGCTACTGAACTGCATCAATAGTTTCCGTCATTGTCTAGCCCATACGTCTCCATGTAAGGGAAATACTGTATTAATGGTCATTTAATATTCTTCATCACGCACTACATGTAGAATAATGCATGCTCCAGTCTTAGAGTCTGTTAGCCTTTACCCTGATAACTTTTGGATTCTATCAACATGTTCTCTAAACATCAGATACTAGATACTGCTTAGGTACATGTCGCCCTGACTCTCCAGACTCTCCAGACTTCAGTCTCTGCTCCTAGCACAGAGTTCGTAGCCCCCCCAGCTTCTCCTAGTAACACGTCATTGCCAAGTTTGCGCGCACCACCAGGTTAGAGGTCCCGACTCCTTAGGTAGCCCCCTCCATGTTTCCGCCCCATTCATGACATATTCTGTTACGTTTGCATCACATGTCTATGTATACGCCTCTGTTACACCTACTTTCACCCTTATCTTTCGCGACTGCTATTGACCACACCCACTGCTCCGCCTATCGTATGTATTGTAATGCAACTGTTTTAGTATATATGATCGTGTATTGTTATTAAATGTCAGCGCGCGCTCATCCCAGATCCAGCCCCGGCAGCTGCCGGGCTCTGCCATCCTATTCCTGTGCAGGTTGTCCTGTTCCTGTCCTTTATGCTGTATTAAACCTGCAAACTCCTACTACCTCGAATCTTGACTCTTATTTATTGAGCTATCTGTTATTCATTTATCCATTCAAAAATAGAGGTATTATTTATTTATTTACCACAATCTCATGGTTCCTATTTGTGGGGATATGCTGAAACTTCAGACCTTCAGGTGGTGGAAAATAGGTTTTTAAGGACAGTGTTATCTATTCCACAGAGTATTTCACCTTTTGTTGTACATGATGAATGTGGGCTAGGCTATATTTCTGATACCCTTGCACTCCTCCCTCTATTAGGGTGAATTAATATCTGGTTAAGAAATGAGCTGGAGTTAAATCAAACGATAATAAGGGATTGGTAGGTCTAGAGGGGGGGCTACATATCCTGTGGCTCAGATATATTAAGAATTGTTACTGATCTGGGCCATCCCAAATTGTTTCAATTTCCAGACTGCATTGCTAAAGTCGATTTGGGTTGGACAATACAAAAAACTAAGTTTCTCGCTCAGGGGGATAGACAAATTAATAATCAATGAATACTCCCGTCTGAGAACTAGTCCTTATTTAGAGCTATATTTATCGTATGTGTTTAATGTTTATATTTGCTATTCACTAAATAGGTTTAGATTTAATTTGTTACATTGCCTTTTAGGAAGTTTAACTGGATGGAACTTGTTAAATTGTCTGGGACCATGGCATTGTGATTTGTTTTCAGAACAAAGCACCATGCACTTTGAATTGTTTTGTAGCTTGTATGATAACTTAAGACTTAAATTTATCTTACCACTGTTAAGAGGATTACATTTGTCGTGTAGTTCCTATATTACCTATACAGGATCTGAACGTTCCGTATAATATAAACTGTGGGTTGCAGACAGGCTCTGAGCACCCCCACCGAGAATGTTAACCTTTTTGCTTTAGCTAGCTCACAGCGCCACTTGAATCTCCTCTTACAGTTTCGTTTCTGGCAACCTTAGAACATGACAACCCTGATCCCTCAGGATCGTGGAAATAATGTACTACTTTTCGCTCAGGCACTTGTACTCACTTATTTGGTCTCAGAGAGTTACCCAGGAGAAACAGTTGGGTGTGTTACAATAAGAAATTATTGCACAGTTGTTTTTCTAGTGTAAAATAGATGTGCTGCAATAACCATTAGACAGTAGCTGATATATATGATCAGAAGTACAGTGAATATAAAATGATAGTACAATTCTACCATTTTGCAATGATCATGAATATATACATGAATGAAAAATTTCCTAGCTTACGTAACGGAAAGTTTCAATTCTATTAAGGACTAGGAGGCGAGGATTATGCAGTCCTTTCTTCTCTTTATTATAATAGCAGATTCAAAGAAAATAACATAAACCTTTCTGGAACTACAACTCCCATGAGCACATGGGGCACAGTGTCCATAGTAACCGCCAGCCAATGGTGATGGTGTCCTTGGTATAACTGGCTGTGACGTCCCTTCCGCTTCCTCTTCTTCTCTGTGAGGAAAAACTCCCGGGAACGTTCATCAATCCGTCTGGTCTTGCCCTAAATCAACACAAGACAACTGTTATCTTGTTCTTCTTCCGTGGAAGAAAGCATATAAAGGCAGTCTACCGCACATCCAAGAATCCATCCCCCCATTGAAACCAGGTCAGGGAGAACACAATCCATTTGAACACACCGTAACTGTATGCCAACGTAGGCCAGACAGCATCATAACACATTAAGGTAACGTTGAGTTACTACTTCATAACACATTAAAGTAAACATTAAGGCACTACTTACCGAAATACGAGGATTACGGGTGGGTCGAGACCAGAAGTCTCGGGAGGGATAATCCTCGCCTCCTAGTCCTTAATAGAATTGAAACTTTCCGTTACGTAAGCTAGGAAATTTTTCATTCTATGTCAGGACGGAGGCGAGGATTATGCAGGTTTAAAGCCTATCCACCACCAGTTCTGCCGCGCCATAGACGGGCTTAAGTAAACTACTTAAATGTGGACTCGGAGGACTAGTCCGCCATAGCCACAATATCCTCCAGACGACCGCCCACCTGCACGGCCTTAGAGGCCATTGCTCCTCTCGCGGAGTGAGCATCGAACCTGGTGACATCCACCCCCGCTTCCGTCATGATCCAACAAACCCACCGGGCGATGGATGGAGCCGTGACGGCCCTAAAGAGTTCCGCAGAGCAATAAGGAGCTGACGCTCTCCCGGGGCGACATTCCGCCGTCATATCCACAGACGCCTGAGGCCTCGCACCACACACAGCATGCGTCGGTCTACCGTTAAAGTGACTCCATCTAGGGTGAGAATACGTGCCATAGTAACCAGTGCCCTCACGTCCGAGAAGCGTTTACACGAAACCAGACACAGCAGGATCGCCAGTTCGCTCGACGACTCCTTCCTGGTAAGGTATAGATTATCCCGCCAGGAGCAAAGGAACCGTAGTACGGAATTGACGTCCCAAAGGGACTCGTACCTGGGTTCCGGGGGCTTAGAGGGTCTGGACCCCACCTAAGTTTGCATACCCAAGGGTGTTCCCCCGCCGGTTTACCGTCGATGTGGGCATGTCCCACCAACATGGCGGACCTGACAAAATTAGTAGTCCGGTAGGCTAGTCCAGAGTAGGCCCATACGGCCAGAAAAACAGGAAGTGGCTAACGCCTGCCCCACAGGACCTACGTGTCTACCCAGACACCAACTACGCCACCGTTGCTAAGCCTAGCGGCACCTCTTGACAGTTCCCGGAGCCCAGGCTCTATAGACGAGGTCCTCAGCCTCCGCCGAAAGGCGTCCGCCTTTCAAACGACCCCTGAAAAAAAAAAACGCCAAGCCAGGAGGTGCAAGATCATCAGAAGCACCCGCGGGTGAGGTTCGATAGAGGGATAGAGGATAACAGGGCAGTCGAATCGGGCAGACTCGAGACAGGTCCAATAGAGGGAACCAGGCCTGGGCCCGCCAGAAAAAGGATCACTAGGATCCGGGACGCTTGTTGTCGGCAAACTTGAGCCGCCACTCGAGAGACCATGAGAAAAAAGGGAACGCATAAGCCTGTTCCAGTGTACAGTCCTGCAAGAACGCATGAACTGCTGTTGTTTCCGGGCCCGGCCTCCAATTCACAAACCTCGGGGGTTGACGGTTGAGGCGGGACGCGAAAAGTCCGCAGAGCACGGCCCCCGCCAGTCCATCAAGATCTGGAAGACCGCCTGATGCAGTCGCCAATTGTTGAAGTCGCGGAAGTTCTTGGAATGCCAATCCACAATTGAATTCTGTGTGCCCGGAAGATACTCCGCCGACACCAAAATCCGCCTCTTCGAACAATAGTGGCCGAAGTCCTACGTCAGGTCTGCCAAGGCCCGATGCCGAGGCTCGCCCTGGCGATTAATGTACTGTCCCGCTGACACCCTGTCTATGCGCAGCAAGAAGCAGCCCTATATCTGCTTCTGAGTCAGAGACTTCCTCGCGCGGAAACCCGTTAGGGATTCAAAGCAAGTGATGTGAAGCTGGAGGAGCGCCAAGTAATTGACGTGAAGCTGGAATTCCTCCTCCGACCAGCGGCCCCCCATCGTTATATCGCCGCAGCGAAAGAGCACTCACAGTCCCAGTGAACTGCCAGTGAGCCATCTATCTCGCTACTGAAATGAGCCTGGAAGGAGGCTACTGAGTCTAGCTAGCCGTCGAAGGGAGGTTCCGTCTTTCCGTAGGACTTGGGAGAGCTCCTGCGAAGCTGCGCCCCTATGAGGAGGGAGGCCGACTCCGAGGCCATGTGGAACCCCAGAAAGAGAATTGTCTCATCGAAATTAGGACAGCCTTCAGGGAAGTCACTACCAACCCCAGCTCCTGGGGCAGAGAATAGTCAAGTTACAGCGCAACCGGTTCCGCGATTGATCGAGAAGTAGTATATCGGCGAAATATATGATCCATTGTACGCCCCTCTCGCGCAGTGTCCAAACCACTGACCGCAGGAGCTTCATAAAGCACCAAGGGGCCGAAGAGAGGCCGAAGGGGAGCGCTAGAAACTCGATAAACCTCCCCGCCACATAGGAATAGGGAAAAACGCAGATGAGGCGGGAAGATGGGGACTGAGCGGTAGACGTCTGTCAGGTCCAGACGTATCATCCAATCCCCCCTCCGAGGAAGGTACCGCTCGGGGAATGAATCCCCTCCATTTGAAGTGGCAGTAGACCGGCCATTTGACGAAGTGCAGCAGGGTCATGACCGGGCGAAATCCTTTGTCCTCCTTCCGGACCAAAAATGTAGCTTCATTGCCGAGCAGAACCCTGCCCTCGGAGGAAAACTAGAGGGCGAGGGATTGCACCCTGACGGGGTGAACCGTAGAACTCTGTCCGGAAAACCGGACTGTTTGGAGAGCCCACGGGTCTGAAGTGATTTTGCACCGGTCGTGGAGACGGTCCCGTAGCCTCCCCCCCCCAGGGCGGGGGAAAAACAGGGGGAGGAACCTCCTGGTGCGGTGGCTCCGCCACGGAAGCCCCTTCCGCACCCCTTTGCCGGCGCTTGTACCGGGGTAGAAATTTGCCTGTCGGCCGTCGTTCCGGTCGTTGTACGACTCTGCTGGTATTGTTAGTATTAGGACCCCTTACGGCCCCAGCAGAAACCCATCCAAGAATATCTTTTTAGCTGACGTCCGTGCTCTGTCCAGAGCGGAGAAAGTGAGGACGGGTTTGTCTAATTCCATTAAAAAGGTTCGCCAGACAACTTGCCTTATGCAATAGGCCCTACATTTGAATAGGCCAGGTCCCCAAGCCTAGAATCTATTGCAATGAGGAGAGACCTCCTCTGCTCCGCCGCCAATGCACAGTTCGCAGTACTCAAGAAGCACAGGGCTCGCCGTGCCCAACCTGCCACGACCTCCGTGGACATCGACGTCCCCGGTTCCCTGGCCCGTCCGGCCAACTGGATGATCTGAGTCCTGGGGCCCACCGCGTCCTGGAGCTCATCCTGACAGTTGAGCCATAAACGATCTATGCCCTTCTTAGGAGCCGTCAAGAACTCCGCAAAGAACGCGCAGAACATTTCGCCTTGCTGTTAATATCCGGGGTGACAGCCAACCTGTCCTCCATTTCGGGCGAGGGCATGCGCCCCGCATGCGCGTCCAAGCCTCCTGGTCCAGAGGTTGGCGAACGTTACCCGCGACATACGCCGCCAGCTTAGGATCCAGGATCCATTCCGACACTCAAGGGTGGTAAAACTCATCACCCTCCCGGGCCCCCAGAGGCCGTCGGAAAAAGCTCCTCCTCATCCTCCGAGGAGTCCTCATCCATAACACCCTCTCCCTCCAAGGGGAAACCATCCACATGGTCCGTTTCCGGGGCGACCTCGTCGCCATCTTCTCCGGGGAAGAACCCCTCCCGGCAGGGTATATGTGTTAGCGTCCGCGCACTCTTACTGGAGGAGTCTCTCAAGCGGTCAACTCCGCCCCCAGGTGCCCCGCGTGACGTTTAGCAGCATTCCTGCCCCCACCCTGCGCGCCTCTAGGTCCGCGATTGACGTGCCCTGCGGTACCAGACACCCCGGGAAAACTTATGGGCAATAGTGTCCACTCCTTCCCACCAGGGCGCCAGCACCGTGACAGAGCCTGTGAAAAAACGCGCGACCCACCGCCGGCGGCAAGGGTTGGGAGAAGCATACATTTTTTACCTTCTGAAAGGGGTTTATTGCCTGCACTGAGGTTGGATACTGTGAGGGTGTGAGCACCAAACGCCCTTATCCTAAAATACAATAGGGCAGCCCCCTCGCCGATGCTCTTGCAGCCTATCTGCTCGAAATGCAGGTGCAGTACCTGTTTCCGCCACCAGATGGCGTCACGCGCAACGCGCAGTCAAGGATCACCGCAGAGGGTGTCAGGCGAGGGTTGGTGAGGCGAAAGGTAGACCGCCTCAGCGCTCCGCAAGGATGGGAAGAAGACCGCGAGGGCAGCTTCTCCGCACACTACGGCGCCCCACAAAGCCGGGGAAAACGCGAGGGCGCGCCTCACACGGTCCGCGATGGAAGCGGCAGTAACGGCGCAAGCAGCGCCTGGCGCGCGTCACTCTGCCGGCTCAACAGCGCTAGTAAGCGCACTTCAAGAAAGATAGTATAAAAGCCTAGGTCA
Organism: Lissotriton helveticus; assembly: GCF_964261635.1. Lineage (NCBI taxonomy): Eukaryota > Metazoa > Chordata > Amphibia > Caudata > Salamandridae > Lissotriton > Lissotriton helveticus. Next base: position 1,403,674,737 of record NC_136057.1, on the reverse strand, counting down.
AATCGCCTAAAGAATCTCAAACAATAAAAAATACCACACAAGTCAAAAAGATATTAAAGCTCAACAGCGCTAGTAAGCACACTTCAAGAAACATAGCATAAAAGCTTAGGTCAAATCGCTTAACGAATCTCAAACAATAAAAAATACCACACAAGTCAGAAAGATATGAAAGTGACTTATCTGACGAGCAGAGAAGAAAGAGGAAGCGGAAGGGACGTCACAGCCAGTTATACCAAGGACACCATCACCATTGGCTGGCGGTTACTATGGACACTGTGCCCCATGTGCTCATGGGAGTTGTAGTTCCAGAAAGTTTTATGTTATTTTCTTTGAATCGGCTATTATAATAAAGAGAAGAAAGGACTGCATAATCCTCGCCTCCGTCCTGACATAGAATATAAATGCATGATAAAAGGAAGCGCGTACTCCTAAAATATCTATCTAGATGTACCTACTTGTACCTAGCATGTGAGTAGGTGTGAAGCCAAGAATCCCTCTAAGTTTAGTTTAACCCCATTACCTGAAGTGAGAGAGTGTGGGACACCGTCCTGGTCTTTTGTTGGACTCCCCACGAGGGATGTGTCGGACCACTGTCAGCTGGAGCGTCTGCATGCAGGAGCCTCAGCGTCTCTGGTCAGTGTGTCGGCCTGGAAGTCTCGTTTCCCTCTAGGTAACACTAGTAAGATGTGCTGTAATTATACAGAAAGTATCTAGGGCTCCTTTGTCCCTTGTTTCTTGTATTAGCCATTGTTGGATTTGAGGATGACATATGGGATGAACCTTGTACGTAGATATTATGCAGGTGGTGTAGCCCCTGCCTGGTTTCCAAGAACCCTTATGAATATTCATTCATACTGTGTGAGTCTAATAATGAAGTTATAGGACTCTATTGTTCAGGACAAACCCTCCTTCTGCGCCCAAACCTAGAACTAGGTACAGGTACAATCCTAAAAGGCTTGTTACTGTGTATTGAAGGGGAGGTAAAGTGGGTGAAGGGGTATGATATTACCCGGGCCCATATATTAGGGTACCTATATGAAACATAAAACATTTACTATGGATGCTTTATTCTACTTGCAGCTACTTGTGAATGAATTGTTAGTTTAAACGTTGCATACTGTGTAAGTGGGTAATTAGGCAAACATCTGTGTATAGGTTTTTGTTGTCTTTTATCTTTGTCTTTTTAACTTGCTGTTTTTTGTATATGGATTGTATTGATGTACTTTTATAGTTTTTCTGGTAAACAATGAAATAAAGTTTAAAGGAAAGAAGGAGAGTCTAGGACATTCAGGCTATTATCCCAAACTTTCACCCTCTCTCCTAGATCTCAGTTAGGTCCACTCTGAGGCTGCTGGGACTGATGGCCTCCTGCTGGTCAAGCATGCCTGGTAGCATATGCAATTTACAACAAGGGGTGGTGATGGACAGAGTCTCTGAATTAAGCAGAGTACTCTCACCCAGTCAAGAGATCAGGGCTAGATCCAACACCGTTTTTTAGCTCATTGCACCATCCCAGTTTCAGAACCTGGCTGTATGCAAATGAGTCTGTCCCTGGCCCAGTGCATCATGGGAACAGGGCAGACCAGACTACAAAAGCCAATTCTTACACTGGGAAGGAAACAAGCTTCCGGGGACCGGTTTCTGCCATTTCAGGCGTCTTCGGCCCGGCTTGCTTGAATCCTGATGGTGCAATGAGCAAGGGACTCACATCTGAGTATACCCTTCCACGCTTAGGGTGGACAAAATAATTTACAACAAGGGGTGGTGATGGACAGAGTCTCTGAATTAAGCAGAGTACTCTCACCCAGTCAAGAGATCAGGGCTAGATCCAACACCGTTTTTTAGCTCATTGCACCATCCCAGTTTCAGAACCTGGCTGTATGCAAATTAGTCTGTCCCTGGCCCAGTGCATCATGGGAACAGGGCAGACCAGACTACAAAAGCCAATTCTTACACTGGGAAGGAAACAAGCTTCCGGGGACCGGTTTCTGCCATTGAGCACTGGGCCAGGGACGGACTAATTTGCATATAGCCAGGTTCTGAGCTGGGATGGGGCAGTGAGATAAATAACGGTGATGGATCAAGCCCTGATCTTTGGACTGGGTAAGAGTGGTCTGCTTAATTCAGACACTCTGTTCATCACCACCCCCTTTTCTGAATCGTTTTTGGCCACTATAGGTGTGGCAGGGTATACTCAGACATGAGTCCCTTTCTCACTGCTCCATCAGGATTCAAGCAAGCCGGGCCGAAGAGGCTGAAATGCCAGAAACCGGTCCCCGGTAGCTTGTCTCCTTTTCTGGTGAAGAATTGGCTTGGTAGTTTGGTCTGCCCTGTTCCCATGATGCACTGGGCCAGGGACGGACTAATTTGCATATAGCCAGGTTCTGAGCTGGGATGGGGCAGTGAGATAAATAACGGTGATGGATCAAGCCCTGATCTTTGGACTGGGTAAGAGTGGTCTGCTTAATTCAGACACTCTGTTCATCACCACCCCCTTTTCTGAATCGTTTTTGGCCACTATAGGTGTGGCAGGGTATACTCAGACATGAGTCCCTTTCTCACTGCTCCATCAGGATTCAAGCAAGCCGGGCCGAAGAGGCTGAAATGCCAGAAACCGGTCCCCGGTAGCTTGTCTCCTTTTCTGGTGAAGAATTGGCTTGGTAGTTTGGTCTGCCCTGTTCCCATGATGCGCTGGGCCAGGGACGGACTAATTTGCATATAGCCAGGTTCTGAGCTGGGATGGGGCAGTGAGATAAATAACGGTGATGGATCAAGCCCTGATCTTTGGACTGGGTAAGAGTGGTCTGCTTAATTCAGACACTCTGTTCATCACCACCCCCTTTTCTGAATCGTTTTTGGCCACTATAGGTGTGGCAGGGTATACTCAGACATGAGTCCCTTTCTCACTGCTCCATCAGGATTCAAGCAAGCCGGGCCGAAGAGGCTGAAATGCCAGAAACCGGTCCCCGGTAGCTTGTCTCCTTTTCTGGTGAAGAATTGGCTTGGTAGTTTGGTCTGCCCTGTTCCCATGATGCACTGGGCCAGGGACGGACTAATTTGCATATAGCCAGGTTCTGAGCTGGGATGGGGCAGTGAGATAAATAACGGTGATGGATCAAGCCCTGATCTTTGGACTGGGTAAGAGTGGTCTGCTTAATTCAGACACTCTGTTCATCACCACCCCCTTTTCTGAATCGTTTTTGGCCACTATAGGTGTGGCAGGGTATACTCAGACATGAGTCCCTTTCTCACTGCTCCATCAGGATTCAAGCAAGCCGGGCCGAAGAGGCTGAAATGCCAGAAACCGGTCCCCGGTAGCTTGTCTCCTTTTCTGGTGAAGAATTGGCTTGGTAGTTTGGTCTGCCCTGTTCCCATGATGCACTGGGCCAGGGACGGACTAATTTGCATATAGCCAGGTTCTGAGCTGGGATGGGGCAGTGAGATAAATAACGGTGATGGATCAAGCCCTGATCTTTGGACTGGGTAAGAGTGGTCTGCTTAATTCAGACACTCTGTTCATCACCACCCCCTTTTCTGAATCGTTTTTGGCCACTATAGGTGTGGCAGGGTATACTCAGACATGAGTCCCTTTCTCACTGCTCCATCAGGATTCAAGCAAGCCGGGCCGAAGAGGCTGAAATGCCAGAAACCGGTCCCCGGTAGCTTGTCTCCTTTTCTGGTGAAGAATTGGCTTGGTAGTTTGGTCTGCCCTGTTCCCATGATGCACTGGGCCAGGGACGGACTAATTTGCATATAGCCAGGTTCTGAGCTGGGATGGGGCAGTGAGATAAATAACGGTGATGGATCAAGCCCTGATCTTTGGACTGGGTAAGAGTGGTCTGCTTAATTCAGACACTCTGTTCATCACCACCCCCTTTTCTGAATCGTTTTTGGCCACTATAGGTGTGGCAGGGTATACTCAGACATGAGTCCCTTTCTCACTGCTCCATCAGGATTCAAGCAAGCCGGGCCGAAGAGGCTGAAATGCCAGAAACCGGTCCCCGGTAGCTTGTCTCCTTTTCTGGTGAAGAATTGGCTTGGTAGTTTGGTCTGCCCTGTTCCCATGATGCACTGGGCCAGGGACGGACTAATTTGCATATAGCCAGGTTCTGAGCTGGGATGGGGCAGTGAGATAAATAACGGTGATGGATCAAGCCCTGATCTTTGGACTGGGTAAGAGTGGTCTGCTTAATTCAGACACTCTGTTCATCACCACCCCCTTTTCTGAATCGTTTTTGGCCACTATAGGTGTGGCAGGGTATACTCAGACATGAGTCCCTTTCTCACTGCTCCATCAGGATTCAAGCAAGCCGGGCCGAAGAGGCTGAAATGCCAGAAACCGGTCCCCGGTAGCTTGTCTCCTTTTCTGGTGAAGAATTGGCTTGGTAGTTTGGTCTGCCCTGTTCCCATGATGCACTGGGCCAGGGACGGACTAATTTGCATATAGCCAGGTTCTGAGCTGGGATGGGGCAGTGAGATAAATAACGGTGATGGATCAAGCCCTGATCTTTGGACTGGGTAAGAGTGGTCTGCTTAATTCAGACACTCTGTTCATCACCACCCCCTTTTCTGAATCGTTTTTGGCCACTATAGGTGTGGCAGGGTATACTCAGACATGAGTCCCTTTCTCACTGCTCCATCAGGATTCAAGCAAGCCGGGCCGAAGAGGCTGAAATGCCAGAAACCGGTCCCCGGTAGCTTGTCTCCTTTTCTGGTGAAGAATTGGCTTGGTAGTTTGGTCTGCCCTGTTCCCATGATGCACTGGGCCAGGGACGGACTAATTTGCATATAGCCAGGTTCTGAGCTGGGATGGGGCAGTGAGATAAATAACGGTGATGGATCAAGCCCTGATCTTTGGACTGGGTAAGAGTGGTCTGCTTAATTCAGACACTCTGTTCATCACCACCCCCTTTTCTGAATCGTTTTTGGCCACTATAGGTGTGGCAGGGTATACTCAGACATGAGTCCCTTTCTCACTGCTCCATCAGGATTCAAGCAAGCCGGGCCGAAGAGGCTGAAATGCCAGAAACCGGTCCCCGGTAGCTTGTCTCCTTTTCTGGTGAAGAATTGGCTTGGTAGTTTGGTCTGCCCTGTTCCCATGATGCACTGGGCCAGGGACGGACTAATTTGCATATAGCCAGGTTCTGAGCTGGGATGGGGCAGTGAGATAAATAACGGTGATGGATCAAGCCCTGATCTTTGGACTGGGTAAGAGTGGTCTGCTTAATTCAGACACTCTGTTCATCACCACCCCCTTTTCTGAATTGGTAGCATATGCAGGCTCTGCAGTGGGATATGAAGTCTCAGTGGACCCAACATCAAGGGGACCTTTCCTACCACATCCAGATTTCAGAGGAGACTGCGAAAGATCTTCAGTGGTGGTTATTGGACAGTTATTGGGTCAGCAACAGACTCCTTTCCCTACCCCACCCAGAGCTGATAGCGGTGACAGATGCATCACTTCTGGGTTGGGGCGGCCAAATAAGAAAGGTGGAGATCAGAGGTCTCTGGTCTACATTAGAGGCCTGGCTCTATATCAACCTCCTGGAAGTCCGGCCCATCTGTTTGGCATTAAAGGCCTTCCATTTGGTATTGCAACAAACAGAGCGCAGTGGCATCCTGGGCCCTGTGCCTACGTCTCTGGAAATGGCTGGACCATCAAGGGATTTTCTTTGGGTTGATTAATTTGCCACCACCGAGAATGCGCAATATTAGCAGTTCTGCACATTGGAGTTTCCAAGGCTCTCTCGCTTGGAGACGTGTTCCACCTAAAGTGGAACTTGGGACTCCTGTATTCTTTCCCGCCAATACCTCTTCTGCCCCAAGTTCTAAAGAATATCAGGACCATTCAGGCCCAAGTCATCATAGTGGCGCAGATCGGGCACAGAGAGTATGTAATCTAGAGCTCCTGGGCTTGAGCATGTGTCCTCCGATCATGCTGCGCAATCTCCCCTACCCCCGGAAGGATATGCTGTCACCGCAAAAGGGCAGGGTTCTGCACCTGGTCCTTCACAATCTAAGCCCTGTCAAGTACCACACATCACGTCCGCATTACCACACTGAAATGCATTATCATGCATTTATAGCGCCTTAGCTGTCTGCCGGAGCCCTGCAATTTAGGCAGTCTCTCACACTTATAGGCGGTCTAAATGTTACACCTACTCAGCTATTTAGACAGTCTGACACTCATAGGCGGTCTAGTTGTTACCGCTACATGTCCCTGTGACATAATGCGACATCCCGCTCTGGAGGGTATACTCCTTTTAATAAACTAGGAAACTCAATCTTGCGGCGTGCTATGCAGGTGTGTTGCATGGTAGAGAACGGGAAGCAAATTTTGTGCTACATTGGGTTGAAGCAGAGCCGGTAAGATGTTTCTTCCCCTTTAAATTTTTCATTGGTGTTAGTTGATTGCCCACATTTACGGGTTGTACATTAGTGTATGCACTCTCCCTCCATCTAGAGCTACAGCTGGACATCCGATTGAGGGCGCCCGAGACGAATGTCAGTCATGTGTCCCTGCTGTGGTGAGCAAGGTTAATAAACACTCATGAGGTATTCGATTGAGTGTACAAAGGGACATCACAATGCGACAATAGGATAGGAATCAAACAGACTCAAATAAAAATACGTCAACTGATTTATGGAATTAAACCCCATCTGCCCGGCATTCACTTGTCTTCAAGGGTGGGTGGCAAAGACAGAATTGTGTCTATTCCAAACGTGCACTGCCGGCTTTAAGAAGCACAGCTGACTAGCTTGTAAATATCGGCTGCGACTGACTACAGTTAGTTCGGATACTGTTGTCTGCACTCACCTGCCGTAGTTCTGAAAGCCCCTTAGAGTCTCAGAGTTGCCAGTGTGGAGAAGTGTGGCTCAATGGTTAGAGCAGGCAGACCTTGATGCAGAGCTCTGTTCAGGGACCAGGGTTCGATTCCCGCCTCGGCGGGTCTGCGGCTCATTAATTCCCCTGACTGGATATTCTCGCCTCAGTGCCTGTTCTGAACATGGGTCCCACGCTGCAACTCTGGGCAATAGCTTGCTTAGTCTCCACAACGGCCCCAAAAGCGCTGGGATGCCTGGCTGCACCTGGGGGGTGCCCAGGAGTGGACATTTCCCAGGAAGGGTTCCTAAGCGGTATACGGACAGCGCCGGGACACCTCCGGTGGAGGTAGCTGTGCGCTTTACAAATTCCGACATTTACATTTACATTTACATTTTAACTGTGGCCGAGTGCAAAGACTTCCAAGTATGTTTTTTTAACTGTGAGCTTGGGCCCACAGCTACTGACGTATGCGTGTTTTTGTGTGTGTTTATTTTGGAAGGTGGTTCAGGTCCAGGAGGACCACCGAATAATAGCACCATGGGAGTCAGTTCTTATTAATGTGAACTGTTGTGTTTTGGATGAGCAAGTTATTTTATATTATGTTCCAGCTGTGCCCATCTTAATTCCTTACGCCGTCAGCTTTGCTTTTGTTCAGGTGTCATCCCGGCTGGTGGATAGTTGCAGCTTAACACCCTAATGCAAGTGTCATAAAAAAACAGCTTTTTACTTCACAAATATTTAAGCTATGCTTTTGAGTTTCCATAATCTATTTCTTCGGTAGGTGGCGTTGGTCGACTCGGGATGATGGTTAGACGCCGCCCCTGCACGCTGCTGTCATTTCTTTCTTTTTCTGCGCCAGCCAGCGCAAATTCGGAGGGAGCGTGCCCCTTTGTCACTTTTTGACTAACCCTTTTTTCAACTTTTGTCGATGTCTTTTTTGAGTCTTCATTATCCCATCGTTGGACTGGCTTCAAGCCCGGTGATTCCTGCCACAAGTCGATGTCGGTCACCGATCCGCACCTAGTGTGCCTTTGGTGCCTGGAGCCGCAACAGGCCGCATGATACGAAGTCGTGCTCCGACTGCCGGGACATGAACCCGAAGTCTTTACGGGAGCGTTCCCGGAACTTTTGGAGGCCCGGCAGTCTCCTCCGCGCCGTTCGAGGTCCCCGTCAAAAGGATGGTTGTGGACCGGTCATGGAGTCATCACCATTCCTCTTCGAAGTCTTCCCTCTCCTCCAGTAAGTCAAAGCACAAGAATATGAAGAAGCACCATCGCTCTTCGCCTTCTCCCCGTACGTCGGGCGACGCGACATGGGATCCGGAGAGTCATTGCTCTCCGGCTCCGCCTTCGGAGCCCGCTTCTGGGATGATTCCGCTCTTCCCTCCTTTTGCTGGAGCGTCCCCTGCCCAGATTTGAGCTTTCTACGAAGCGCTTCACAGCATCTTTGGGCAGCCCGACTCCTCCAGCATATCTTTGGGCCCTGCGGACTCGGCTGGGGGACCTGGGCCTTTGAGGCTGGCGGCTCGGCTTCAGCGCCGGAGGACCCCCGAGGATCCAAGCCTGGACCTGGATCGACACTGGTTGACCTCATGGTACTTTCCCTGGCGCACCCCAGCTCCGCCCCAGACTTGGACCCGGCGCCTGACCAACGTCGACCGTCACTGGTACCGGCACCGGAGGGTACTTTTGTACCTCTGTTCATCCCTGGCATTCCCTCTCGCCCTGAGTGACAGCCAGAGGAGTGTGAGGAGGTCTGGGAGGGATCTGCTGACCCTCTAGCAGACCGACTTCAAGAGCCGGACTGGCGAGAGGAGTTGGGTGATGCCAGTGGTCTGGACACCTCCCCAGACCTTGGTATGCTTTCTCCCTCTACTGTGGCTACGGAGGAGGTGGCTTCCTACACTGTGGCTGAGGCCTTGAGCTTCATACAGTGGTTCTCAGGACTAACCTCCTGACTGAGGTGCTTCAGCCAGCAGCAGCCTCTTCAGAGCCCATACTGTCTTTTAATGAGGCTCTTACTGACATCCTTCTGGGCACTTGGTCCAAGCCCAACACAGGGGCTCCTGTAGACAGGATGATTGCCCAACGCCACAGCCCAGCCCTGGCAACCCACTTTTCCTCTCTCAACACCCTACCCCTGTGTAGAAAATAAAACGACAAATATGAACATTGCCGGCGCCATCTTGCTTAGCGAAGGCCTTTACGTGCGCCTAAGCAGCAACCATTTTAGACCTTGTGGCCATTTCATAATCTGCTGGTCACCTGTGAGCCACCCCGACCTCGCTATTATCCCCCCACGCTCTGACCAAGCCTGAACACATGTACCAGGGCCGTAAAACCTTGTCAGCATGACAATGCCCCGGAGTCACTTCCCGCACCAAACCCACTTGTCCTTTCATCCCCCACGCAGGGGCAGGCCCCTTTGATAACCTCCTCCACTGCACCTGGCCACTCAATCCGGTCCCAGGAACTAACCGACCCCTGTGGACATAGTTTATTACTTACATACGACAGAACTTGCTTCACCAACAAAGGGGCCGGAATTTAATCAATGACATGACCCCTTAGATCTGACCGATCCCACATGTTTTAGAGCCTGTAGGAATGTCCAGCTGCGAGATAGCGATCATCTGTTAAGTCTGGGTGGAGGGAAGATTGCTGCTAGGTTTGTGTGGGAACTAGCTTAAGGCAGGGATTCCAAGGATGTTTGACTATGCAATAAACTGATGCCAGGAATGTTTGACCATGTAATAAACTGACAAAAAAACATATAAAAGGCCATGCCACAGAAATGCAGTTAGAGCACCTCCTGACGATAGCCCCGGTGTCTGATGTGATGTGTTCTCCTCTAGAGAAATAAACCTGTTCTTCCCCTTCCATTGCCAGCGCCTGCCTCGTTATTTTGATCGCTAATCTTAAGGTGAATTAGATTTGGTTTGCACCAAGCGGCATCGAAAGTCTTGGGAGTCTCACTGCTTTTCATCAATTGGCGCACCAACGTCGGGGCCCATCAGCGACACATGGGTCCAGTGAGAGAGGTCCTAACGATAGAGTGAACATCTAAACGATCGGGAAGTGCACCTGCCTGAAAGAGACCCTCGCCTGGCGGCCGATCAACTGAACTTCACCGGTTCCGAACGGACCTCTCTCGAGTGACCTACGGTCCTGACTGGGACCTTACAGGAACGCCGCATTTGTTGGAGTGAGAGGACAAACAGGCGCTGGAACGGGACGACGAAGAAACTGTCCATAACGGTCCGGGTAAGGTCGTGATATACGACAAAACTGATTGTCTGATTGTATTGAAATTGTTTGCTCGAATACTAGTATTCCGCTCTTTGAAGTTATTGGTAGTAATTGAGACATTCCCTGCTTGCAAACAGCGTAGAATAGGAATATTCCCTCTTTGCAGGCAGCGAAGGGCAGGTAGTGCGGACCTTTGTCCACGACCTATTGAGATATTTATATTGACCGCTTGTACGTCATGCCTATCTTCTCAAAATTGTTTGATTGTTATTGACCAGACCGTTTGTTAGAGGTCAGTCATCCAGCACCGCCGGAAGGCACCCCTAACAAGGACATGTATGTTAAATATGGAGTAGCCATCGTTGCTTATAGCCAACTATGGCACAAATACACTAGAAAGGACCAGGTAAGGTAAACATCACTTACAACGAAACTTTTACAACGCACTACCATTACAACGCGGTCATTACAACGCAAACCATTACAACGCATTGCGCTGGGGGGCGCTCTAGGATAGGGAATACGTTTAATTTACTATCCAACACTTTCCCTAGTGTCCACGGGGACTGGAGTTGGAATAGTAAATTAAACTATTCACTATCCAGCACCCAAAAGCGCTATGCGTTGTAATGGTATGCGATGTAAAAACCGCGTTGTAAAGGCAGGCATTGTAATAGCCTGCGTTGTAACGTCATACATCCCCGGGTAAATCAGTGGCCACTGACGGGATCTTTTGATCTCGCTAAAATAGAAATCTTAGAAATAGCGCTCCACAAAAAGAAAGCTACGCCAGCCATGCTTGACAACTTCGGTCTATGGCAGAAAGAAGCAACCCAACGAAAGAGAGGAAACAAAGCTAGACTAGATAAAGCGATGCAAAAAGCAGCTCACCAAGCTTGTAAAAAGTTAGAGGAAGATATAAAAGAAAGAGAGACTGATAGAAATGAACAAGAATCGAACGTATCAGGCCAATGCCCTGTTAGAACGCCTTCGACTCTTTACCCTGAGTTACCAACTAAACAGAAAGTAGATGATGATTTGTTATTAGGCCCTCCGATCATCTACATGCCACCTCCTTATGCCCCCACTCATCCTGTAATACAACGTCAGGAATCCCAAAGCGTAATTGAAGGCAGCACCATTGCCTTGACTCCCATAGCCTCAGCACCAACAGAGTCTCTTGTGCCTAATGCCTCATCAAAAGGCGGGTCAGTAGAAGCTGAATCAAAAGAGAAAGGGTTGCCGAGGATCCCACGATTAAATAAAGACGAACTGGCAGGTATTGATAAAATAGTTAAAACGCTCGTAGATAGGAAAGAGACCGAAGAGTATATAACCGACATATTCAACTCCTATGTCGAAAACCATAAGCGACACTTCATTGTATGCCTCTGTTATCACACACTCACTGCTTATGAGGAAAAGTACAGAGATGTAGGGCCCGAGCGACTAATGGCTCTTTATAGAAAGGTAGATACGGGAGATGAAAATAACTGTGATATAGCGGAACGCTTCTCGCACACACTAGAGGTTTTCCGCCATCTCATAGAACAAGGACGGGTAGTTAAGAATAAGACATCTACAATGACAGGGCCCCCGATAGAAAAACCGGATACCATGATGCCAATAAAAGAAGCTGCCCCTTATTGGGTTCCCCCTAGAGGACAACGGACCAATGATGACATAAACCACCAGGATGCGAAAGGAAGGGTGGTCTACAATTTGCTATATCAGCCATGGGACAGACAAGACATCCTGACGTTCCGTAAATCTCTTCCAGATTTGCGAAAGAATCCCACCGCCTTTTACACAGAACTAGGTACTGCTCTGGGGACCACAATAATGACACTTGCCGACATTGACTTGTTCTTCGGGTTATGTTTGCCAGCCGATGTGTGGAAGCTGATTAGGAGGATAGACCACACAGAATTGCTCGGCCATACCTGGGAGCAACTCGGTGTTTTAAGATAAACAGCGAAACCCCGGACAGAAACCAGTAAAAGCCATATTAGACCTTCCCGACAAAATAGTACAGAAAGTCAAAACTATGATCCCGGAGAAAAAGATCGACTGGTCCATTGTAACCGCATGCCGCCAGAAACCACAAGAGGACGTGTCGGAGTATTTCTCCAGATTTGAAACAGTGTTCTCCGATTCCAGCGGACAAGACATGTCCACCGCAACCGGACACCACTTGTTTGTCCAAAATTATTTTAAGGGACTGCTACCATAAGTATCACAAAAACTGCAGACCAGCGAAAGCAGCTGGGCAGCCTCTAAACCAGCGGCCATCCTCCAGATGGCCCAGTACTATGAACACCAGAAAAATGAGAATGATAGAGCCACGGAAAGGAAGAAGACTTGAAAGAAAGGGTAATGATAGCGCAGCTCCAAGGAGTGAATACAGGAAGGGAGCAATATAAGGGAACATACCAACAGAATACCCCTAGGGCGCAACCGCCTAGAAGTAATTCATCAACGCCATATACAGGACGCCAGCACTTAGGACAGGATCAATGCGCATTTTGCAAAGAATACGGCATCTGGAAATCCCAATGCCCGATTCTGCTAGGAATCGGTAGGGGCAGTGGGGCGAGGGAGATAGCAAATGAACAAAGAGGAAGAGGACGTGGGAGAGGGTACGCAAGGTAAGCTAGCGAAGGAAGGCCAGGAAGAGTGAACACATTTGACCGCCTTAGACAGAATCAGTGTCAACAGACAGATTACACAACATGTATGACTTTGCATAGGACAGCCAGGGGCAAGGGAGGGATCCAGTCGAACTCTATGTTGATCAGCAAGGCCCTTATGTTTCCGCAAAGGTCCTGGGCACAGAGTCGCCATTTTTGGTAGACACAGGAGCAACACGTAGTGCGCTATCCAAACGACTGATTCCAAGGGCACCCTTGTCTGGCTCACATATAAGCTCAATAGGATTTGACAGTACGCCCTCCACCAACCCTTTGTCCAGACCAAGCCCCTTCAAACTTGAAAACAATGTTATCGACACAACGTTCCTTCTCTCCTCCAACACTCCAGACGCCATTATGGGTCTCGATCTACTGAAACATTTCCGTGCGACTATCAGATGTTCGCCAGATGGAGTACGAGTCATCTTATATGACATGCATCAACACCTGAGAGATAATCCATCCCAACATATGTATCCCATTTCTGAGACAGACACACCCCTACTATGCACTTTACCCTCGCATCTGTGGGCTAGTTCTGATTCAGACGTAGGACAAATGATGATTGACCCAGTACATGTGACAATAGGACAAGACGCAACCTTACTGAAAATACCCCAGTAGAAGATATCGCCAGAGGGCGAGAAAGCCTTGACCGAAATCATACAGTCACTAGTAGAGGCAGGAGTGGTAGAAGAGGTAGTGAGCAATGTTTGTAATAGTCCTATTTTACCGATCCTAAAGAGAAAGGGAGAGGGAAAAGCCTACCGCTTCATCATCGACCTACGAGAAATAAACAAAATAGTAGTACCACAGTACCCAGTAGTTTCTGACATCACCACCATCCTGACCCTAATTCCGTCAACTGCTACCACTTTCACCGTTATGGATCTCAAAAATGCCTGCTTCTCCATACCCATTCACCAAGACAGTCGCTACCTTTTCGGATTCACTCTAAGATTCCGCTCATATAGATTTTGTCGAGCACCCCAAGGGTACACCGAGAGCCCGAGCATCAATAGCCAGGCGCTCAAAAGACAGTTCGATGCCGTACAGTTACCAGACGGGTGGTAATGATACAGTATGTAGACGATATCCTTCTAGCAGCAGACACCACTCCACTAGCCCATCACAGCCACAATCCAACTCCTACACTTCCTTGCAGAAAACGGTCACAAAGTTTCTCGAAAGAAATTGCAGTTCTGCAAACCACAGGTAACATATTTAGGTCACCTCTTATCGAAAGAAGGGAGGAAACTCACACCCGACAGGATCCAGGCAATTCTAGACACTCCCGTTCCCAAGAATCAGAAGCAAGTCCGCTCTCTGATAGGCCTCACCTCATTCTGCCGACAGTGGTTACCGAACTTTAGCCTCATTGTCAAACCCCTTCTCTCCCTCCTAGCCAAAGACACCCCCTCACCTTTCCCCTGGACACCCGAATGCCAGTCCGCATTCAAAGAATTGCGAGACGCACTTTGTTCGGCACCTGTTCTAGGAACCCCAGACTACTCCAAACCACTCTTCCTCTACACACATGAAAGGGAGGGATGTGCATTGTCCGTCTTAACGTAATCAATTGGTCACAAACATCGCCCTTGTGCATATTTCTCTGCCACCCTCGACCCAGTAGCTAGAGCGTTGCCAGCGTGCTTGCGCGCGGTGGCAGCTGCAGCAGTATCCATATGCCAGAGCGAAGGAATAGTGCTCTCCAATCCAATCACTGTGTTAGTACCCCATGCAGTCGACATGCTACTGAACCAGACCAAAACCCAACACTTGACTAGCGCACGACTGACAGGTTACGAGTTGACCTTGCTAGCGCCACACATCACTCTGAAACGATGCACCACTCTCAATCCAGCCACATTGTTACCTCCACCCGAAAGTGACTCCCCTGCACGACTGTGTGACCTTCACTGACGAACAAACAAAGGGTAGAGTGGATCTAAGAGACACTGCCTTTTCAGAACCAGATGGGGAACTATGGGTAGACGGCTCGTGCATCAAACTTCCCGATGGCACCACCTCAGCTGCATATGCCGTCACCACCGCCCGAACCATCCTAGAGACAGCCCGCATTGCCCAACGATCCGCCCAAGCAGCAGAGCTCATTGCCTTCACACAAGCATGTATTTTAGCAGCTGGTACGACAGTAAACATATACACCAACAGCCAGTACGCCTTCGGGGTAGTTCACCATTTTGGGCTCCTGTGGAGAGAAAGAGGGTTCCTGACTTCACACGGCACACCCATCCAACATGGAGATCTAGTCTCCGCATTGACAGAAGCAGTCCTCCTCCCCAAGCAGCTAGCAGTGATTAATTGCCAGGCACATAAGAAAGTGACCGACCTCATTGGACAGGGAAACGCATTATCCGACATTACTGCCCAAACCACAGCCCAGGACAGAACAACGACACGAATGTACATGACCAGGTCACAAGCAGAACAATGGAATGACGCAAGAACGACTGTAAGGGACATACAAACAACAGGCACACAGGACGAACTGACTGAATGGGCTTGGGTGGGACTAAAAGACGAGGAAGGCTGCTGGAGGACAAAAGACGGAAACAAATGGCTGCTACCTAATGCCTATCTGATCCCCATATTGACCATGGCACATTTACCAGCACACATAGGATCTGCCCCCGTGACCGAACTGATCACCAGAGTATGGCATAACAGCAAGATAGCAGAATCAGAAAAACGCCTAGTACAGCAATGCCTGGTATGCCTGCAACAGAACCCAGGGAAAGGGACCGTAGTACCACGTGGAGGGTTTGGAGTCCCTGATCACCCCTTCAAAGTCCTCCAAATGGACTACATCCAGCTAGAGAGGTGCCATGGTCTAAAATACGTTCTAGTGATCGTATGCGCCTTTAGCAAATGGGTGGAGGCCTACCCCACCCGTGACAACACCGCCTTAGCTACTGCAAAGGTATTACTGAAAGAGTTCTTCCCCCGATATGGCCTTTGTAGAATTTTATGGAGCGACAATGGCCCCCACTTCGTAGCAGAAGTAATACAAAATATACTGAAAGGGTTGGGGGTAAAGCAAAAGTTCCACGCCGTTTTTCACCCCCAATCAGCGGGTCTGGTAGAGATACACAATGCCACGCTTAAACTGAAGCTAGCAAAAATAGTCGCCACGACTGGGTTGAAATGGCCCGACGCCCTCCCACTGGCATTGCTGTCAATGCGCTCCACCCCAACTAAACACCGACTGACCCCTTACGAAGTAGTCTTCGGCAGGCCTATGAACATATGGGTGGCACCAAAGCCAACCTCCATTAATGATGTCCTGGACATGGGGAACATCCTTTACAACGCAACTTTTACCACACAGTGCCTTTACGACACAACTATTACAACGCATTGCGCTGGGGGGCGCTCTAGGATAGGGAATAGATTTAATTTACTATCCAACACCTTCCCTACTATCCACGGGGGCTGGAGTTGGAATAGTAAATTAAACTATTCACTATCCAGCACCCCTTAGCGCTATGCGTTGCAACAGCATGCGTTGTAAAAACTGTGATGTAAAGGCATGCGTGGTAAAAGCATGCGTTGTAATGTCATACATCCCCCGGACATACTAATGTCCAACTATTTGTACAAATTAACGAACTAACTAACACTTATCCACACACAGGTGCAGCAAGCCATACCAGACGTATCCAGGTGCCCAGGACACGATATCAAGCCTGGGGACTTCGTGCTGACAAAGAATTTCCAAAGGATGAAGAGTCTGGAACCCAGGTGGACGGGCCCCTGGCAAGTCTTGATAACCACCGAACTGCTCTTCGAGTGGAAAGAAAGCGAAATTGGCTGCACGCACATCACTGTAAGAAGATTTCCCCAACGCTGACAAGCTGCGAGGAAGTGGACGTCCAAGAAGAGCGCCTGACGACGGATCGACCAGCCCTGAGTTGCTACCCACAAACAGAGACACTTGAATTGGCAGAGTTTCCCGACCCCACGGTACCATCCAAGAAAGGGTACAATTTGAAGTAGACGAAAAGAGAGTGCTTCGACAAGCAGGCCACTAGCTGAGTCAAAAGTCTCAGATCGGTAGCTAACACTACAAATGCTACCAGGAGAAACGCTAGACGAAAGTATGTGGTCCTGCCAGTCGGCGAGCCTCTTGAAGGTGATGGAAGAACCCGGACGACCGAAGAACCACCGCGACGACTCCAAACTTGCCAAATTGCACAGTACAAAGACAATAGCACTTGTAGCAGCATCTCTCGCCAGTCTCTTGATAATGGTCACTGTCTGGATCATTGAAGAGAGTGCTCCTGCATACAGAACAATGTCACCTACCATGCAACCCACCACCAAGAAAGTACACTATCTGGTGTCACTGTCACCACGCCTCCGAGAACGACGCAAAGAATTCTGGAATAATTATTTCGTACAATTATTGCACCAACACAATCTTGCCGCAAATGCCACAAACTGTTTGATCTGTGGGTTGCTACCTCATGCCACTGAACATTCCATTCCTTTCATCCCTTCACCCTTTTCTGTTCATGGATCTTGCCTCGCCTGGTTAATGCTCCTGCAAGAGAGCTACAAAGACAATGCCACATCCGATGGGACGATCAAACAATTTTACAATGAGTTCTGGCTGAACAAAACGGGAAGAACATCCGCTCCCTTCTGCCCTCTGACTTCAAAAGCAACCTCTCCAATGAACATTCCCGCTAAAGAACGAGTTGAAATGCAAGTGTACAACAACCCAGCCAGACCTACCTTTTCCTATCTAAAGAAACGAACTGCCGCAACTCTGACAGTGGCCCTATCTGTGGTGAACGTCTCAGGCCTTGTCTCAGGCCTTGTCTGCATCGAAGGCCATGGGACTAAGATCGTGGGTCACAGCTCTTGCCAAATAACGAAGACTCTGAACACTGACCCCCCCTTCATTTGTTGCATCACCCAACATGTACTTCATCTGTGGTACCAAAGCCTACACCTGGCTCCCAAAAGGCTGGGGGGGGGCACGTGCTACATCGCTTTTGTTCTTCCTCCAACCTACACAGCACCTGCAGACCATCACAGAGAAAGGCGTTCCAAAGACACAGAACAAGCAGACTCCGCCACATCACAGTTCCTCGATGCGGCAAAAGGACTCGGCCCGCTATGGGGCCCGATGGAAAACAGCCGAGCCATCCGGCACCTAACTCAAGCGGTTGAAACAGCCTTGAACGTCACTGCTGGCATCCTTACCAACAACACAGCTGAGCTTCAGGCGGTCCACCTGGTGGCTTTACAGAACCGCATTGTTCTAGATGTGGTACTAGCAGACCGTGGGGGAGCATGCCGCATCATCGGAGCCAGTTGCTGTACTTACGTCCCTGACAACTCACCCTCTGTTTTCAAGGCAATTGAACACCTCCACAGGCTGGCGTCAGAAATCCCTCAGGAGTCAGAGACTTGGACACTTGGAAGCTGGTTTTGGGGCATTTTTAAAGAATGGGGCTGGAAAATAATGATGATCCTCTTGGTTCCAATATTAATAATATGTGGCTGTTGTTTGCGGATACATTGTATACCACTTTTGTGTTCTATTTGCCTGAACTCCTTGCACCCTAAGACTATGGACACTGAGCTCACGAAGATGAGAGTAATAAACTATAGAGAGATACAGGACATTATGGACATTGAGGTAGACTAGCAAGCTGGCTGGACTATGTTCAAAGGTAGGACTGTAGAAAATAAAACGACAAATATGAACATTGCCGGCGCCATCTTGCTTAGTGAAGGCCTTTACGTGCGCGTAAGCAGCAACGATTTTAGACCTTGCGGTCATTTCATACTCTGCTGGTCACCTGTGAGCCACCTCGACCTCTCTATCATCCCCCCCGCGCTCTGACCAAGCCTGAACACATGTACCAGGGTCGTAAAACCTTGTCAGCATGACAATGCTCAAACAGTTAATGCCTCACCCAACTGTTAACATCCATATATAACGTGGACCGGGTAGAGATACATTTTCAATACTACCTGGAATCTGTCCAATAACATAAATCCAAAGGTCTGGATGTATTCTTTACCAATATAAAATCACACAGGACCAGATCATTCACCCAAGAAAAAGTGTGAAAGATAGAGAGAGTACCTCACGGTAGAACAACCCGAGGGGGTTCCCGGTTGATGGTTCCCGGTATACTCACTTCTCATCATTGGCAACTCTCTCTATTGTGAAAAGACAAACGTGCACTCAACAGAAGAGTAGTGCGGACGTGAGAATAGTGAAGGAAGAACACAAATAGTGACCAACGTATCAAACCACTGATACCTGTTGCAAGTGTCAAGAGACACACAACAGAACCCCAAACAGACCACACCAAAAAAACAAATAAGTTGTGTAGTGGTGCTTTGCTTGCTGATACCGTTTTATTCTGATGCAGCGAAGCACTACTAGTTAAAAAATGGTTACTTATTTACCATCAGAGTTTCTTTCCTCAAGCCGACATGTTTCATCGCACCTTCTTGTGGCGATTTCATCAGGGCATATGAGGGGTTTTCTATTCTCAATCTTTTCACATTATACTGGACCTGGAGTGCGCTATGTCAGCACATACCAGCGTCACTCCTCAGGACACTCTGCCAAATGTTCACGTGTCCGTACCCGTGACCCGAGTAAATCACAGTCACTAAAGCCGCGTCCCTCCGGCGCTTCCGACGGTCCACCAACTATGTTCAGAGGTAGGACTGTAGAAAATAAAACGACAAATATGAACATTGCCGGCGCCATCTTGCTTAGCGAAGGCCTTTACGTGCGCGTAAGCAGCAACCATTTTAGACCTCGCGGTCATTTCATACTCTGCTGGTCACCTGTGAGCCACCCCGACCTCTCTATCATCCCCCCGCGCTCTGACCAAGCCTGAACACATGTACCAGGGTCGTAAAACCTTGTCAGCATGACAATGCCCCAGAGTCACTTCCCGCACCAAACCCACTTCTCCTTTCATCCCCGCGCACGGGCAGGCCCCTTTGATAACCTCCTCCACTGCACCTGGCCACTCAATCCGGTCCCAGGCACTTACCGACCCCTGTGGACATAGTTTATTACCTACATACGACAGAACTTGCTTCACCAACAAAGGGGCCGGAATTTAATCAGTGACACGACCCCTTAGATCTGACCGATCCCACATGTTTTAGAGCCTGTCGGAATGTCCAGCTGCGAGATAGCGATCATCTGTTAGATCTGGGTGGAGGGAAGATTGCTGCTGGCTTTGTGTGGGAACTAGCTTGAGGCGGGGATTCCAAGGATGTTTGACTATGCAATAAACTGATGCCAGGAATGTTTGACCATGTAACAAACTGACGAAAAAACATATAAAAGGCCGTGCCACAGAGATGCAGTTAGAGCACCTCCTGACTATAGCCCCGGTGTCTGATGTAATGTGTTCTCCTCTAGAGAAATAAACCTGTTCTTCGCCTTCCAAACTAGCGCCTGCCTCTTTATTTTGATCGCTAATCTTAAGGTGAATTAGAGGTGGTTTGCACCAAGCGGCATCGAAAGTCTTGGGAGTCTCGCTGCTTTTCATCACCTGAGAGCTTGGTGGTCCAAGCCTCATCCTCGAAAAGCGCATTCCCTACTGCTCCCCCAGATAGGGATTCCAAGCAGCTGGACAATCTTGAGAAGAAGGTGTTTTCTTCTGCCAGCTTAGGACTGCGGTCGGTGAACACTGCATGTCTCTTGGGCCGTTATACCCACTCGGTGTGGGATACGGTGGCGCACATGCTGCCTCAGTGTCCGGAGGAGGCCCGGGCAGTGCTCTCCTAGGCTGTCGCCGCCAGTAGAGATGCAGCAAAATTTACGATCCGTTGTGGGCTGGACACCACTGACTGTCCAGAACACTCTGATGGAAATGCCCTTTGATGCCGTCGCCTTTTTGGCCACAAAGCAGACAATGCCCTAGAGCGCTTCAAGGACTCACGGGCTACGGCCAAGTCCTTGGGCCTCTCCTTCCATTCCGCGCAGTCTGCTTTTTGCCCCTTTCGTGGCTACGGAAGGTGTGCCCCGCCATGTCCCTCCCAAGGCAACAGGCCGCAGCAAGTAACCCAGTCTACGTGCGGCCAGGGACGTGCAAACAACCCGCTGTGTATCTCAACCACTTGGCCAAGACCTGGGAAATCCCGTATGCAAGCACCCAAGGGAACATTAAGGGCAACAGACCACGGCAGAAGGCTAAGGTGGGCACAAATAACCCCGGACTCCTTTTTATGATTCCTTTTTGGCCAAGTGCAAGAGGGAGATCGATATCTGTACAGTCAGGCCTATGGAGGCAGGGGCTGTGCTGAGAGCATTCTCTGCCATCTCACGTACAACTGGTCACCTGCTTAAGGCACCGCCCACGTTCTCGAAAGGTCTAGTTAAGAGATGGTTTGATCACAACTGTTTCTATGTGGCCAGAAATCTGAGGATGGCACTGGGCACTAAACCAAGGGATTCTGCTTGGGTAAAAGAGTGTAGAGGGATATATAAAGCTGAACTAGCAAGGCGTAAGGCCGAGCTAAAGGAGGCATGGAGTAAGCTTACTGAGGCATGTTCCCTGAAAAATAGTAATCAGTTCTGGAGTATTTTCAGCTGCCCTTTTCTGTCAGGTGGAAACTCACAGTCCCTTGAAGTACATATTACAGAAAAGGAATGGGTTGGCAATTACCAGGATATGTTCAGCAGTCCATCAGACTCAAGTTTAGCTGGTGGCGGACTTAAGCCATCCCTTGTTTTCACAGTTGACAAAGTTAGCAAGGGTATAGCAGGGTTGTCCAGGAATAAGGCGCCAGGACCCAATGTTATCCCCCTGGACCTCTACTTATGTAACCCAGTTGTGGGTTCCATTCCTTACCACCATTTTAAATGCTGTAATATCAGGGTACTTGCCTAGCACTTGGTCCCTATCCACCATTGTTGCCGTCTTTAAAAAAGGAAATAGGGATACCACCCTCTGTTACAGGCCCATATCCCTACTGGACTCATTAGTTAAAGTGATTGGACATATCCTGTTGACTAGGCTGTCCATATGGGCAGACGACAATAACATCTTAACTGACATCCAATATGGTTTTAGTCCAGGGAGGTCTACAGTTGACAAATATACCATCTGGCAGTATATATCTGGCCTTCATGGACTTGTCTTCTGCTTTTGACTGTGTAAACAGAAACAAGTTATGGGAGACCCTATTGGGCATGGGTGTGAACAAAGACAGTGTCTTCTTCCTTCATGAGCTTCATAGGGACACCAAAGAAGAGGTATGGTTCACAAATGACGGTAAGGTCACCCGTCAATTCCCAATTCAGAGAGAGGACAGGGCTGTATTTTGGCCCCTTTCTTATTTAACTTATATATCAATGACCTGGTGAAGGTACTAGTTGACACGCAGGCGCAGGTAGACTTCCCCCAGGTGGGATATCATGGCGTGCCGGTATTATTGTACACAGACAACGCTGTCCTTATGGCACGGACGAAGAGGGGCCTGCAAACCCTACTCAACTCCTTTGTGAAGTTTATGGAGGACCGGGACGTTTTGGTTAACAAATCTAAGTCATTTGTGATGCAGGTGGGACTAAGTTCAAGGAAGTCCTTCAACTTTAAGGTAGGGTCCACACTGGTCCGTTATACCAGCGACTTCTTTTACCTGGGGGTCATGCTGGATGCTAAATTAAACTGGGGGCCACTGAAAACTAAAAAGAAAAGGGAATTCCTAAAGGCTAATGCTGCATTTTTTAACTTCGCATAAGGGTTGGTTAAAAAACCAATAGATGCAATCTTGGAGATTTACAGAGCTTAAGTGTCTAGCACAGGTAACTTATCGCAGTGAAATTTGGGGTTATAAATCGCATGAGGATTCACAAAGAGTTGAAAATAGGTTCCTGAGACGACTCCTATGTGCACCCCAGGGAACCTCTACTTTTTTTGTACACGAAGAACTGGGTATGTCTTACAATCAATCAATCAGAGTACTTGTAAAGCGCACTACTTACCCGTGAGGGTCCCAAGGCGCTGAGGGAAGGGGTGGGGGGTGCTGCTACTGCTCGAAGAGCCAGGTCTTGGGGAGCCTTCTGAAGGTGAGTTGGTCTTGGGTCTGCTGTATGTGGGTAGGGAGGGTGTTCCAGGTCTTGGCGGCGAGGTAGGAGAAGAATCTGCTGCCAGAGGTCGTCCGTTGGATGCGGGGGACAGCGGCGAGGGCAAGGCTGGCGGAGCGGAGCTGGTGGGTGAGGGTGTGGAAGCTGAGTCTGCTGTTCAGGTAAGGTGGTCCGGCGTTGTGGAGTGCTTTGTGTGCCTGGGTGAGGAGCTTGAAGGTGATCCTCTTGTCGACGGGGAGCCAGTGTAGGTCTCTCAGGTGGGGGGTGATGTGGTTGCGGCTGGGGAAGTTGACGATCAGTCGGGCGGAAGCGTTTTGGATGTGTTGTTGTCTTCGTAGGTGTTTGGCTGGGATTCCTGCGTAGAGTGCGTTGCCGTAGTCCAGTCTGCTGCTGACGAGGGCCTGTGTCACCGTTCTTCTTGTTTCGGTCGGGATCCAGTTGTAGATCCTGCGGAGCATGCGGCGAGTGTTGTAGCAGGAGGAGGAGACGGCATTGACCTGCTTAGATATGGAGAGGGAGGAGTCGAGGATTTAACCTAGGTTGCGTGCGTGGTCGGTGGGTGTTGGTGCTGTTCCCAGTGTGGTCGGCCACCAGGAGAAGTCCCAGGCTGAGGGGGTGGGTCTGAGGATGAGGACCTCCGTCTTGTCCGAGTTCAGCTTCAGACGGCTGCTCCTCATCCAGTCGGCGACGGCCTTCATTCCCTCGTGGAGGTTGGTTTTGGCGGTGTGTGGGTCCTTGGTGAGGAAGAGGATGAGCTGGGTGTCGTCGGTGTAGGAGATGATGTTGAGGTCGTGATGGTGGGCCACTTGTGCGAGGGGGGCCATGTAGACGTTGAACAGCGTCGGGCTGAGGAATGAGCCCTGGGGGATGCCGCAGATGATGTCGGTGGCTTCGGATCGGAAGGGTGTGAGGCGGACCCTCTGGGTTCTGCCGGCGAGGAAGGACGTGGTCCAGTCGAGAGCCTTCTCTTGGATTCCGGCTTCTAGGAGTGCGATGGCAGACCATGTCGAAGGCGGCTGACAGGTCCAGGAGGATGAGGGCTGATGTTTCGCCGTTGTCTAGTTGGCGCCTGATGTCGTCTGTGGCGGCTATGAGGGCTGTCTCGGTGCTGTGGTCTCGTCTGAATCCGGACTGGGACGGGTCCAAGATGTTGTTGTCTTCCAGGTGGCAGGCCACTTGCATGTTGACGATTTTCTCGATGACCTTTGCCGGGAAGAGGTGCAGGGAGATGGGCCGGAAGTACTTGAGGTCCTTGGGGTCCTCTTTGGGGTTCTTGAGGAGGGCGTTGATTTCGGCGTGCTTCCAGCTTTCCGGGAATGTTGCTGTTTCGAAGGTGATGTTGATGACCTTTCGTAGTTGGGGTTCGATGGCTGCGTCTGCTTTGTTGAATACGTGGTGAGGGCACGGGTCCGACGGAGATCCAGAGTGGATGGAGTTCATGACCTTGCGTGTCTCGTCGTCGTTGACGTTGGACCAGGAGGTCAGGCGGTTGATGCTGGTGATGTTCACAGTTGGGGTGGAGTCTGGCATAGTCGGGGGGGTCGTGGTGTTGAAGCTGTCGTGGATGTCAGCGATCTTGCGGTGGAAGAAGATGGCTAGTGAGTCGCACAGTTCCTGGGAGGGCGGAATGTCGTTGGCACTGGGGTTGGAGAGTTCCTTTATGATGCTGAAGAGCTCCTTACTGTCGTGTGCATTGTTATCCAAGCGGTCTTTGAAGGAGGATCTCTTGGCTAATCTGATGAGGTGGTGGTGTCTGCGGGTGGCGTCCTTGTGGGCTGTGTGGTTGTCCGGTGTGCGTTCGTGGAGCCATGTCTTCTCCAGTTTCCGGCATGCGCGTTTGGAAGTCTGGAGCTCGTCAGTGAACCAGGTGGCTCTCTTGTTGGCGTGGCTGTTGGAGGGTTTCTTGAGCGGGGCGAGGGTGTTGGCGCAGTCGTTGATCCACTGTCTGAGGTTGCCGGCTATGTCTTACCTGTCAGACCTGTTGTCTTTTCGCCCATTATCCTATTGGCTCAAAGTTTGGTTGAACAAGGGGCCTTACACAAAGATATCTTAAGGGATTGTATGGCTCTTGACTATGCCCACCACATCCCTTGGTTTAAATATATCCGGGAAGGATTCAGTACTCTTGTAAGGTCGGATCTCTTTCGTGACCCGGATTCAATCAACAGGAAGGATTTACTTTGGGCTAAGGATTCTTTTTGCAGACACTGGGTGGTGAAAAGGGAGGAGTGTGAGTTAGTGGAGCCTAGTGTACGCAAATATATCATCCTGAAAATTTTACATACTACGGAACCGTATCTCCTTGGGCTCTCCAACACATTCGACTGATTTTTATTGACAAGGTTCCGCTTTTACTTATTTTATCTCCTCCTCACCCACCCTCGAGGGAGTAGCAAAGTTGAGACCCTGCAGCTATGCGGTTGTGACAGCAAGTCCCCTCAGGACATGATTAATTTTTTTATGTTTTGTAGTTATTATGAGGTGCCGATGGAAGACCTACTTGATCCCAATTTTAAAAACAGCACATTTTAATCAAGTGTGTCCCGCATTTACTTTTCTGGCTATGCTCTCAGGGTCCACGTTATGGTATGTTCTTAGTTTTTTAAAGGCCGCTGTTAGGCTTAGACCTAGCTGTGATGAGCACTATGTGTAGAGTAGTCTTGATGGATGAATTTTTATATCTACTCATTTTAAAATCGTGTTCTATATTCATGATTGAAATGTGACGATCACATTGTTTGCATGTACTCGGAAGAATTAGTGAGCTATGGGCCTGATGTAGGTAGGCTTTTACCGGTCGGTAACGGCCGAAATCGTCCGTTACCGACCGGTAAAAGCCTTATCCTATGTAGGAGGCTATTTTACCGATTCAGTAAATAACGAATCGGTATTTACCGATTTGGTATTTACCGGATCATCATTTACCGATTCGGTATTTACCAAATCGGTAAAAGAGATGTAGGTAGCACTGAAAACAGTGCTTCTGGGCTTTAAGAATTTGTTATTTACCACCAACTATTAGTTGGTGGTAAATAAGGAATTCCTATGTAAATGCATAAATGTGCATTTACACCTGTGCCATGTGACAGACATACATGCCCTTAGGGCATGTATGTATGCCACATGTGCACACCAGCACTAATTAGGGGTGTAACAGGGTGTCAAAGGGTCACCCTGCCACCCTTGAATTTTTCGGTAATTGACATTCATTCCTATGGGCCTTCAGGCCCATAGGAATGAATGGCAAATACCGAATCGGTAATTACCGATTCGGTAAATACCGAATCTTACCAATTCGGTATTTATTACCGAATAATTACCTACATTGCATTTACTGATTCGAAAATACCGAATCGGTAAAATTCGGTATTTTCGGTAAATCTAAATTACCTACATCTAGCCCATATATGTTGTGATACAGATGAATGTGCAGATTTTTATATGCAGTGTTTCTCAAAATATAAATCTGACACATCTAAGTAGAAAAGTACTGAAATACTTAGGGGCCGATTACGATGCAGCCTGGAAAGGCTCCAACCGACGATCGGAGCCTTTCCTAGCCGTATCTGGGTTTACTTTCCGACCGCCGCATTACAATGCTGGTGGTCGAAAACTCAACCAGTCGGTCATTCCGGCTTACTTCTGACTGGCTCAAGGAGCCCGTCGACTAGTCGGAGGCCGGCCCGTAATCCTGATTACAATACTCAGTCTCAGGCAGGCTTTCCATGTCGTGCAAGACGAGATATTGTGCATCTGAGTTGTTGGAGAGGGTAGTATAATATTAAAAGGTAAGTAATAAATTAAGTTTTGTATTTTGGTTTGGGATTGGTACATTTTTGTAAATGCTTGTAGTTATGTCAGGAGATTGATTTGTAGATTTAAAACTGCAACATAACAAAAACTATTTTTGTATTGTGTGTAAGCCAGTAGTAAGGTGTTTTTTTTTACAGAACAATATCTGCATAATTACAGACAGGTTGCCTACAAAAGCTGGGAGAGAATAGGAACAGAAACAAGTACAATATCTATGCAGAACTGAGACTCAAAAGGGGCAAAATGAAGAAAAAGTGGTGAATGAAAAAAGAGCTATTGGTAAGAAGACAAACTCATTAAAAAATATATGTGGACAGTTCCGAAGATTATGTAATATTGAAAATAAAATTCAAACTTTGAGGAAGATTAACAATGGACAAAATATATATAGCAAGAACAGGAAAGAATGTAACAAAGATGTATACACCTTAACCAGGATACCGAAGCAATTTAAGGAAATCAGAGCTAGGATGTTTTGTAGTACGGTAGTTATAAATCTACTGAGAAATATTACGAAATATAGAAGAAGGAGACATGCAGTGATACAGAAAGAACGAGTTGAGAGAGTAGTTGATAATACTTTTGCTTTGAAGGTGAACGTTTTTATTTTGATATTAAATAGAATGAAGACTTGACAAAATGGTGTTCTTGAGGAGACAAAACCAGAAAAACTTTTAGTGAACAGAAGCAACTTTTGTAGAGTTTTTAGTGGAGAATACATACATACAGAGTCTTTCTTTAATGAAGAAAGCTATGTCCAGGATAATAGATTAGTTCATGCTATTGAATACAGAGTACGATGTTATGTAATGAAGAAGGGCACTCCTATAGCGAAAGAGGTGATTTTACCTACAAATGTAGAACAAGTTATTGCAGAACAGTTACAGAGAAGGCGGAGTCATGCGCCTATATAAAAATGGAATTGTAGTAGCGTTAATAGTATTCAACAGCAATCCATTGATACATTAAGGACATGTCTACATATCTTTCCAAGGCGAAGTTTAAAACAGAAAATAACTACTTTACTTTACAAGGATGGGATCCTTGCAAGATTAGAAAGCATACACATTTGCAGGGACACTTACTAGCTTGTTTATCAAACAAAGTGGGCCAAAGCACCTTTCATCATTTCAAGATGTTAGCTGTACACCACTTAACAATGCAAACTTTATCTAGGAGGCTGTACTATGTCAAAACTCCAGCTTTATGTTTAGGAGAAATGAATAGAGCACTTTTGAATGATACAGTGGCAGACGGAGAAAAGGTTTGTAGTGATCTTCAGTTTCGTTTCTTTGGTCCGGAGCAGGATTCTAGGGAAAATGAAGAGTTGTTAAGAGGAGGAGTTGCAGAACAGGACACATGTATTACAGTTGAAAGTTTTAAAGAAGAGATTACAAAATTTAACAGAGTGTGGTCTAAAAAAACAGAGTATGTTTGTATTTGTTATCGATGAACTTACTATAATATTTTAACACAGACTGTTTACTTATATTGAAAAAGTAAAAAATGATAACTTGCAAAAGTTTGCTGTGTATTTATTTGTAGAGTAACACTTTGACTTGTCTACATGGCAAGTTATATGTAAGTAGTGTTAAAATAAATTAGAAGATAATAAAATGAACAACACATAGATATAGATACCCATTTTGTAAGTTAATAAAATGCCTGCTAATGTAGAAAAACTATAGAGGGGCAAAAATAAAAATAAATCAACATTTATGATTCTTTGCAGCATTGCAAAGGGCCATATGGACTGCTCTCCAGCACTCACTACAACTCCACAATCCATGCACTATGATGCCATCTGGGGAGCCAAATCTTGAAGCTGAGATTGGACCTTTGAATGGACTCTTTGCCCTGCTGTTGTTGTGGCTGATATGGAAGTTGAGGGTCCTTTAGTCTTGCGTTTCTTTCTTGGTGCTTTTACACTATTGCTTTGGTATGGTTGTAGATGGTAAAGCAAGAATATTTTATTTGTACCCCTTGACAATGTCTTATC
This sequence comes from Lissotriton helveticus, assembly GCF_964261635.1. Lineage (NCBI taxonomy): Eukaryota > Metazoa > Chordata > Amphibia > Caudata > Salamandridae > Lissotriton > Lissotriton helveticus. The sequence continues at coordinate 1,403,646,053 of NC_136057.1, read as the reverse complement.
AGCTCACTATGACCTCGTCTTAAAGAATGTTCAAGATAGATAAATGGGCATGTTCTTGTTATTGTTTTAGTTCAAAAGTGTGTTATTCGTTGACCTTGCATTATTTCCTGGTGGCATGATTTTTCGGTTTTGTTTTTGATTACTTTTTTTAATGGTTTTGTAATGTACATTTTTTTGTTCTTTTTTATGGTAACAAAAATGGCAACTGGGACAGGAACAATTTAAAAAATGTGCATGTGATGTCATCAGTGATGTCACTGACCATGTCATGAGTGATGTAATATGTGAGGTCATAAGCAGTGCATTGCAGGGGCGCGAGTTATAGTTAGCTCAGCTTATTATACCTGCTGAACTATAACCTACCTGTAACCTTTGGTTTTTCCAAAATAAACATATATATATATATATATATATATATATATATATATATATATATATATACACACACACACACACACAACTTTACTGGGGACTTATAAGTAAATTAAATATGCCAATTGGGGATAAGCCATTATTAACATGTTTCCAGGCTGACAGTTCTATATATATATATATTATACCTGTCAGCCTGGAAACATGGTAATAATGGCTTATCCCCAATTGGCATATTTAATTTACTTATAAGTCCAGTGTAAAGTTGTACTAAGGGCCTGTAAATTAAATGGTAATAGTAGGCCTACAGCACTTGTTTTGCCACCCACTTAAGTATCACTTTAAACATACCTCAGACCTGCCATTGCTATGAGTGTGATTTTAAACTGCCATTTCGACCTGGCAATATACACATATTTCCAGGCTCAGCCTTCCTTTTTAATACACATGTCACCACTAAGGTAGACCTTGTACAGCCCAGTGGGTAGGATGCAATGTATTAAAAAAGTAACCCTGGGCGTAGGCGGCGTAGTTGCCTCTACACGTATTTCCAAAGAGTTTTTAAAAAACTGGAAATACGTTCCCTCCCACCTCTCAAAGTCTTTTAAAATGTAAAAAATAAGCCACTTACCAGTTGTCTGCCCCCTTCCCTGCCTGGCCACTCTCCGTCCTGGTCCTCATGTCCCCTTCTCTAGTTAAAAAAACACTACGTTGTACATCTGACGCGCGTGTTTTTTTTATTACAGAAGGGGACGCAAGGAGAGCGGCCAGGCAGGGGAGGCAGCAGACAGCAGGTAGGTGGCTTCTTTTTTACATTTTTAAAGACTTTGGGAGGCGGGAGGGAGCAGCTAACTCCGCTTTGACACGGAGGCGTAATTTTTTGCCTACTCGCCATTCAACACGGAGCGCGGAGAAGGCAAATCTCCACAAACTCCGCTGGCAAAGCGCAGTTACCCGCACAGGGTTATTAAAAAGTAGAACATGTACTGTTAAGTTTTACATGTTCTGGTAGTGAAAATCTTTCACATTCACTTTTTGCTACTGCAAGACCTATCTCTCCTAAAGGCAGTGGTCGAAGTGGGCGGGATCGGCAGGGCACGGCGTGCCCCTACTTTTTTCATTACAAAGATTCCGTTCCCCAACTTTTTTATTTTAAAAATGCGCCCCAGGGTGCAAGAAATCATCTTAGCCTATAGATAAGGCTCGGCATTCCTGGCGTTCGGCAGAGAAGTAACAACACTCTGTCTTTCCTTCTTTTCTTTCTTGCCCAGAGAAGACAAAGACAGTGTCCATTCTGCTCTGCCGCTTCAGGTGCCCCCCCCCACACTCTTTCCTGCTTCCCTCTCTTTCTGTCTAGCAGTTCCTCTCCTACCGAAAACCGTGACTTCAAGAAGGGGTTCTCACTCTTTCCTCTCTTTTCTTTTATTTGCTCCCCTGTGAAATGGATCCAAAAAAACAAACACTTTCGCTGGAAATGTCGTATTTTTCTGACATTTTAATTTCAAAGTGCAGTATCAGGAATAAAAGGTTAAAAACATGAAAAATAAATAACTAAATAAAGTAAGACAGAGGGGTAGCAAAGTGGGCAGATTGTTTTTTTTCACACCCAAACACATTAGCGCCTCTTTTACAGAGTTTACCAGTGGAGCGCTATTTTTGTTTTCTTGTCTTTGTTTTCCCCCGGCTTGGAACGAGCGCTCCAACCCCGGAGGTACTGCAATGCGTGGATTGGAAAACAAAATTTGTACTGCGGCTCTGCATTCAGGGATTTGGTCTTTTTACCATACTGCTTACGTTTTGTAAGGATATAAGCAATGGACATTGAAATGGGCCCATTCAGGGACCTGTAGTCATGCCCTTAACATTTCAGGCAAAAGCACTCACGGATTTCTGAATAGTGAGTGTAAAAGTGTTAAGGTAACCATGTTGTTCCTGCTTACATTTCACATGGTTTGCTAAATTTTGCATTCCCAATGGGTGTTTGCTTTTTCCAGGATGTTGTTACTTGTTTTTTTGTAGGCAGCATATTGCTCTTGTCTAGTGCGTAAATCTAAATTTAGCCGCATCAGGTGTTTATAGCGGGGCACAATTGGGTTGTACTTGAAGGCAATGTAAGTTCTTCTCAGTGGGGCAGTATGGTGTTCATTTGCGGAGAGAATGTGGCACTATGGCCAGAGCTGCTGAATTTGGAACTGGGGAACCAGGTTTAGCCTTAATAACCAGTCCACCACTCTCCTGAGGGAGCACAATCTCATGCTAGACCTTGGAAGGCCCCGCAAGACCTTAGAAGCCCTTGTGTCTTAGCACCAGCAGGTGGACCCTAGCATGACAAGTGTAGGTTAACCTTCAAGGTTTATCCACCACAATCCATACTGAAGTTCACCTCCAGTCTTCGGGGCAGGCCTATGAAGCAGCACACCCTGGAGCAACAGTGACTCTGTCACTGAGGTCACATGACCCTTGAAAGGGCCGGCTCTAGGGCAGTGCAACCGGTGTGACCTCACCGGGTGCTGACTTTGGGTGGAGGCATTATGTTTGCAAGTATATTATGGTTTTAAAAGTGCTTGCTGCCTCCTTTCTGGCCTCCAGCAATTTTTGGCAACAATAAAAATGTCATGATCACTGTGGTGATTCATTTTCTTCCTAGAGAGAGATCTGAGTTTTGTCCAGTGGAGGTTTTGACTCACGGAAAGGTAGCACATAGGGTTAATGCACCTTCTGCAAAGAACATCTACCATGCAGATCACAAAGTGCACATAATGTAAATAGGTCAGTAGGTTACTGCTTTTGTCAGAAACATCCTTTTGTTACTTGCACTTTATAAGTTAAAATTCTAACGTAGAACAGTGAGCTATAAACTGTCATCTAAGAGCTGCATACAAACTGCAAGGTAAAAATTAGAGCGTTATTCCCCCCCCCCAATTTGATTATCCTAATGTTGCAAAAAGTGTTCTTTTGGATAGAAATCAATTCTGATTATTAAAGAGAACCCCCAACTATGGTATTACAATTTAAATTCTGAGTTTGTGTTTCTCCAGACCAATCCATTTTAAACTATATACAGCCTATTAGTATGGTTGTCATGTGACTCCTGCATCTTGCAGTCCTTAGTCTTATGTAACATTTTCTATACAGTGATTTACACACATATTGATTGTCTCTGTGTAGTGTGTGTTATGTAAAGTGCTCTGACACCCTACAATGGTATGAGTGGCACTGTAAATCAAATTAAATGCATCTGAGAGAGAGTGTGGTTATGGAGACTCTTGAGAGGACTGTGAAAAGGTGGTAGTGAGGGAATCAATGGAGGAGGTGGTCATTGGGGGCACTAACAAACATTAATACTCAGGGTGCCACCAGTTCTAAGGCTGGCCCTGCCCTGTAGGCCAGTCTGCCTCACCCATGGTCCCTCCATTGGCCTTGTTTCAGCAGTACTAGCTGCAACTCACCAGGGATTTTTGTACTTGATATGGAATGGTGCACCAGTACTCTTCTTTATCCAAAATGAAGTAGACAGTTGTAAGGATAGGTGTTACTTTTTATTTTATTTTCTGTTCTTTTAATTCCATAGTGAAACCTTCCTTTACTAAAAATCCATACTAATAGCCACTGGTTTAATAGCCCATCAGTTTTGCCGCAATGTGCAGCAAACCGTCAAAACGGCTTGACTAACACTTGGTGTTTTGACGGTTTGCTGATGACTCAGCTTCCTATACACAAAGGAGGAACCTTATGAATTTTTCGTACAAAATATTGGGAATATTCCAACAATCCATTGATAATTGAAAAGCCCTGATGAAGTTCAAGTTACCTATTTGAACGAAACGCATTGGCTGGATGTTTTATATGAAATTAAAAGATCAGAAAAGTAAAGAAAAAGGAACACCTATCCTTACAACTGTTTGCTTCATTTTGGATAAAGAAGAGTTCTGGTGCACCATTCCATATCAAGTACAATTTTATATTCTGCGTAGCAGTGGTACTGAATGACAGCAGGTACAGGAACTGTTGTGCACTGATGAATTGATCAAAAGGAATCAGATAGTGAAGTGCAGCATCTATAGTCTGCCGTTGTGGTTGCTTAGTTTTTGGTTTGAACAACTCAGTAGGGATTGGCAATACAGGATTTGCACGCACATCAAACTAAGGGGGCCATCCTCACGGTACTTGGGACCGCCCACCATAAGGGCGGGGTTCCCATGCAGCCCCAACCGGTCAATTAGTTCACCAGCTCTTCGGATGGACTGGGCATCAGTCATGGTGACTACACTAAGTCACACAGAATATAATCTCTGGTTTCCCACCTTTTGGGATAGGTTTTGGCATCAGCACCACTGCGCTGGCCCAAGGACTACTGGAGGCCTCTGTTTCCCCCCTCGAGCACATAAGCATTCTTAGCTTTGTGGGACACCATTGTGTCTGACCTGGTGTCAAAGAGAACAGACTTGCAAACTGTCCTGGCAACTGTCCTTCTGCTTCCGTTCAGTCAAGGTAGAGAAGAGAACAACTCCATCTACTGAGCCATCTGTGGCATTGCTTGACAGAAGGTCTGGCAGTGGCTCACTTTCCTGGTCTTCCCCACCTTCTGTCACTATGAGCATAGTCACGTCAGCCTTGTCATGGTGTGGTTTCACCTGGTTAACATGGATCACACTGTGGGGGTTGCCCAGATACACCAAGTAGGTGACCTCCCTTTTCTTCTCCAGTACTGGTTAAGTCCCAGTCCATTTCTCCTGGAGGGCTCTAGGAGCCACAGGCTCCTCTACCCACACCTTCTGACATCAGTGGTACTCAACCAGGGTTACCTTCTGATCATACCAATGTTTCAGAAGGTCCTGGCTGGCCTCTAGATTTATATTTGCCTTCTTCATGTACTCTACTATGTTTGACAGCAGGCTTAGATCATAGTCCACAATATCTTGCTTGGGCTCTTATAGAGGTTTCTCTCAACCTTCTCTAACCAAGCTCAAGGTACCGCTCTCAGGGTTTCCAAAAAAGCTCAAAGGGGCTGAAGCTCTCTCCTAGTAGGCAAATTGCAGGCATGGTAGGAGAACATCTCATCTTCTCCTGAGTTTTTCTGGCACACCCATGATCATGCCTTTATTTGTTTTGTTAAATCTCTCAACTAAACCATTTGTCAGGGGGTGATAGGTGGTGGTGAATTTGTATGTGATACCACATTCCTTCCTCATAGCTTTTTGGTGTGTGGACATGAAGTTGGTGTCTCTACCCGATATGACATCCTTAGGAAATCTACCCTGGAGAACATGCCAACTAAAGGGTCTAGCTACTTCAGGTTCAATAGCTATCCTAAGGGAATAGCTTCTGGGTATCTGGTGGCATGGTCTACTTCCACCGAAGTAAATCTGTTCCCAGAGGCAGTCGATGGGTCCAGGGGGTTAACAATGTCAAATCCTATCCCTCTCAATAGGAGTTCCAACCACAGGTGGTGGGATTAAGGGAGCCCTTGTTTGGCCTTCATGTCTTGCCACTGGCTGGACAGGTGACACAGGAGCGTCAGAACTCCTTTACTTCCTATGACATCTAGGGCCAGTCAAAATGGTTGAATAACCTGTCCCAGGTTTTAGTCTGTCCCATGTGTCCAGTAAGGACGATGTCATATACGAGGTTAAGAAGTAAGACTCTGTTTTGTTGAGAGACCACCAATCTCCTGATTGACCCTGGTTTGGGATCTCTTGCCTCACTATACAGTACTCCCTCCCCCATGTAAACCCTGTGGGAACCACTGACATCTCCCTGTTCTTGTCTTTCAGTCTGCTGTTGAAGGCACTCAAGAGGAGGACTTGACCGCAGTCCTTGTGAAAAGTCCTCCCTGGAGGTTCCTCCTGTTCCTTGCAGCTCTGCAAGATCTGGCAGGACCTTCAGAACAACACTCTCCCCTTCAGGCTCCAAGTCCGTCCTCTAAGGGTCAGACTTCCCTGGGCCTTGGGATCTTCTGAAGTTGGTATCCCAGCCCTATTGCCACTTCTCTTGCTCTTACTTGCCGAGGCCATTATTCCAGGGTTCCTTGACTTCACTGAAGTGCAGTTTGGTCCCTTGTGGCCACATACACCTATTCAGGGAGACCCAGCATTTCAGATTTCTGCATGATTCCTACTTTCAACATCTGCCCAAGCAAAGGTTTCCAAGTCGTTCCCCAGCAGATACTCTACTGGAATGGCAGGGGACAGAGCTACCTTCTTCATGCTAGTAACCCTCCTCACTTGAAGTTCGCCATAGTTGGGATGCTGGGACATGGCCCTGATGAATGCCCGAGACCCTGTGGCTCATAAAAGATAGGGCGGAAACATGTTGGCAAGATAAGTCAGCAGTACTTGATGGTCATGGTAATCATATACATCCTCTGACAATACCTTTTGGTTTTTAAACAAGCCTAGGATACCACTTAAATAAAGGATACTTAGTGGTATATCCTAAGGATTTTTTATTTATTGAGCTGACTTCAAGTTATTATCCAGAAAAAAGAAAGTAATTTCTAAGAACTCCCTCGGCTCAGCCCCACACTGAGGTTGAGTCCGTCCTGGTAGTACCACCTTACCAGGGTGGAACGAGGTGGCAAATGATGAAGCATGTCACATTACGTGAGTGAGCCTTCCTCCAATTCTTGGAATTGCCCCCTTTTTTCCTGGAGGAAGAGTAGCAGTAGGTGATTAGATTGACATTATGACAGGCGTGTAGAAAAACTGTTTCAAACATAAGCCAAGAGTATCACACCAATTTTTGTGTTGTGATGATTTATTAAAGGCAGGCGTTAACCCAGGAGTGTCTTTGTCTCTCTCTGTGTATTATATGAGGATCAGGGCTGCCACAATGTCTGTGGTGAGACACCTTGTCCCCAATGCCTAGTGTTCCCTAGTGACTCCCAAAACAACTTTTTGATTACGTTGTGTTCCCTCCAGGCATGAAGATGATTGTGGGTTTATTAGCAAAGACTTTTCTGAACAAGACTCTACATACCATATGCAAATCCATGCAATGGTTGCAGAGAAATATCAGTGTAACACCCTTCTGGTGAATACTTGTAACTGCAGATCCCTCATCTGTAGAATATCCCCAGGCTCCAGACTAGACCCAGAAGATTTAAATAGTAATGCTACCATTTGCCGGTGTGTGGTGCTGTGTGGCTCTGTGTTGACTTCGTTCTGCCCCGGAAGTGATGATGGAACTACTTTAAAACGCCACCGCTCAACGTCAGTCCTTTCTTTCAGTGCCTTAGTACACAGATCTGGAGCTCGCTCACACTTCTTTCTTTTGAATTGATGAGTTTTTCTCAAAACTCAGCTATTTTCCAGGGTGGAAGGGAACTATGTCCCCTCCTAAAACTACAGGGTTTAAACCTTACTTTTAAATGTCTATGACAGACACTCGCAGGATATTTGAGTTTGAGGTATGGCTCCAAGTCCTACAAAGAGGGTGCCCTTATGAATCAGAAAGCGATCCAGGAACATGAAGGAAAGCTGTAATTCTACAAACGCGGAAAGAAGGCCTGGCAATCTCGCTCTTGTTCGAAGTTGAGGGGCTAGAAATGTTTCCACTCTGAAGGCCATTGTCACAACCTCCTCGTCATGGTCAAAGTCTTCCGACATGTTGAATTTGAAGTGAAACCACAGGAAAGCCAATTACGAGGACATCAGGGTACATTCTGGTCTCACTCTTGGTCCCCCACTGAGGGGTCCGCCCTCTGCATCATCTGTACATTTTGACCCTGCATCGGGTTCTGCTTTGGCATCACCGAGGTTTCCTTTCATGATGATGGCGGCCCCAATCCGGATACGACAAATTCAAGATGCTCTCATTGGCCCAAGTTCTGTCTCTCCTGGATCCAAGCAACTAAATGGTGGCTTTCGACCTGCTGTGTGTATATTTTGATGTACTCATCATGCAGTCCCACTGACGCTGCTTTTGATTCAAGGTGGTCCAGAAGCATTTTTAACTTACTTTGTGCCATTTCAGCCTCACCAGTGCCCCTTGGGGGTTCATGAAAGTGATGGCAGTGCTCACATCACACAATCGGCAGTTGGGGATTCCAGTAGTCCCTTATTTTGACTACTGGCTGTTAAAGTCGTGCTTACCACACTCATTTGAAGATTTCCTCTGGGTCACGGTGAACCTCTTAACATTGTTCATTATCAGTGTGCCAAAGTCATACCTGACTCCTTCGCAGAGGCTCTCTTTCATTGGAGCCATTCTGGATCCAGTGCAGGTTCAGACCTTCCGTCCTTCACAACAAGTCCAGGGCATTCAGGCTATGAGCTTGATATTTCATTCTTGGTCGTTGGTCTCAGAGAGAGTCTGAGGGTCGTAGCCTCTTGACCTCCTGCCTCTAACTCATCTACCATGTTAGGTTGCATATGCTGGCTTTGCAGGGGAACCTGAAGTCACAGTTGGTCCATCACAAGGAGAACGTGCCAGATTCCACCGAGGTTTCAGAGGAGATCTGCAGTGGTGGCTGCTCAGTTGCAGCTGGACCAGTGGCAGATCCCTCTCCCTGCTCCACCCACAGCTGATGGTGGTAATGGATGCGTCATTTCTAAGATGGGTATGTCATCTGGGGGAGGTGGGAGTCGAAGGACTCTGGTCTCCAACAGAAACCTGCGTCCACATCAACCTGTTCGAGGTACAGGCATTTTGCCCGGTGCTGAAAGCCTTCCTACTTTTCAGTGTTTTAAAGTGTTTTCAGTGAAAGGACTTTTCCATTAAATAAATACGACTTCCCACTGAACATCAAAGGGAGAATTTTATTTATTTATTTATTTTTAAAGTTTTATATAGCGCTGGTTAGACCCGGAGGTATCAGAGCGCTTTACATGAGCATCAGATCATAGTTACAGTTTACATCATTACAAAGGTTACACAGTTCTTAGAGCATGGCAACATAGTTACATGTAAGGTCAAGATAAACAATAAGCACAAATACGAAAGGGGAAAAGCAGGCAAGGTGAGAGATTCAGGGGAGGGGTGGTTGGAGCACGGGAAGTAGACAGATAATGAGGGCGGGAAAGGGGAGGGGTGGTGAGAGACACAGCATGGGAAGAGGAGGGGAAGGGTGATGGGGACACAAACCGGTAGACGAGTCAAGGCAACGTCCAAATTCCAGTAAGCTGTGATCCCGGGGCAGACAAGGGGAGAGATTCAGGGGAGAGAGGATAGGAGCTAGGGAAGAGACAATAAGGAGAGATGAAAAGAAGTCTGCCTAAAGACCGACTGGGTAGGTGACGACCAAGGAGGGAATCCACGGCCCATCTCCCCTATAGCTAAACCAAGTAGCTCCATCGGGCATCAGACAAAATAGTTCAGTCTCAATACATTGAGAGAGAAGGAAAGGAGAGACATAAATAGAGGGAGGATGCGGTAGGAGACGACAGGAGAGACGAAAGGAAGTGTAACAATGTGGTTCAACAATATACCAGAAAAGATCAACAAGTAAACATTATATCAAAAAATCAGTAATACAATTAGGGGAGGAGAGAAAGGAGAGAGAAAGTAGTGGGGGGTAGAGGAGGAGGGAAAGTGAGGATAAGGGAAGAGACAACCGTAGAGACGAGAGGAAGTCTGTCTAAAGACCGACTGGGTAGGTGACGACCGAGGAGGGAATCCACTGCCCATCTCCCCTATAGCTAAACCAGGTAGCTCCATCGGGCATCAGACAAAATAGTTTGGTCTCAATACATTGAGAGAGGAGGGAAGGAGAGACATAAATACAGGGAGGATGCGGGAGGAGACGACAGGAGAGACGAAAGGAAGTGCAACAATGTGGTTCGACAATATACCAGAAAAAGAACAACAAGTAAACATTAAATAGAACAGTCAGCAATACATTAGGGGAGGAGAGAAAGGAGAGATAAAGTAGTGGGGGGTAGGGGAGGCGAGAGAGTGAGGATAAGGGAAGAGACAACGTAGAGACGAAAGGAAGTCTGCCTAAAAACCGACTGGGTAGGTGACGACCAAGGAAGGAATCCACGGCCCAACGCCCCTATAGCTAAAACCAGGTAGCTCCATCGGGCATCATACAAAATAGTTCAGTCTCAAGTGGCGAGGGAAGAGGCTTACAGAAAAACAGGTGGGGACAAAGGGCAGGGGCATGCGAGGGCAGAGGACAGAAACTGGAAAGAGTAGGAGCGGAGGCGGGGAGGGTTGGGGGAAGTGGGAGCGGGAAGGTAAGGTCAGGGGAGACGCGGGTGCGTTAGTCCGAAGTCCGGCTGGGTAGGTGATAGTCAAAGGAGGGAGCCCAAAGTAAATCTCCCCCAAAGCTAACGAGGTAGCTCCATCGGGCATCATACAAAAGTATGCAGGTGGCCCGTCAATTCGTATGCCCCAAGTCCTGCAGTAGAGCTCCAGTCTGCATTCATACACCACTCGCGGTCAGTACAATACCAGGGCATCAAGATTGCATTGGGGGAAGGGCGCAAGTCACGCAGTACAGCGCGCCATTGCAACCTGCACATCACCCCACCTCCGTGCTCTTACAATGATGCCAGTGTCCCATCAAGAACTCCTCTTCCAGTCGGCAGCTTGCAGGTGCAATCCCCACAGTCTCACAGCATCTCAGCCTCCCTGACCAAACAGTGGAGGTCAAGGCAAATACAAAATGCCGGCATACAGGGGTACATATCCGGCTGGGTCGTGGATGTTTTAGGGAGCGTGCTGGTGCGGGCTGATTTTCCGGCGCCGTCTCTGGGACCGATGTTTGCTGAGTGTCCCTAGGCTTCCCTATTCTGCTGTCCGTAGGTATCTCCTCCGCTCCTTGCAGAGTTAGCCGCGGGGGCAAGGCCGGTGCAGCGCGCTCTTGGAAGACGATCGCCCTGCTCGTGGACTTCTTGATGTAGGGGGCGTAGTGCGCCCGCAGGTCGCCAGCACCCCAGCGGGCCCGTTCGGTCGGGCCCGTTGTTGGTCTCACGGACAACACCACTACCATGTGGTACTGCAGTAAGCAGGGGGGGATCCTGTGACATGAGGCATGTCATCTTTTGAGCTGGCTGTCGCATCGGGCATTTCCCTGGCCGTGAATCATTTGCCGAGATCTCTGAAAACCAGGACAGATGAACTCAGCCAGAGACACCTGGTGGATCACTAATGGTAGTTACATCCACAGGTGGTGCAGGGCTTCTCCCAGCAATGGAGGAATACCGTAGACAAGTATTTTCACCATCATCAAAAATGTGTAGCATCAAAACATTTGCGCACTCTCTCAGGCACACATTCCAGATAGAGCAGAGGATGGGACTCCTGTACGCCTTTCTGTCGCCACTTTTCCCGCCTTGAGTTCTGAAGATCAGTTACAGCTAAGCCCAGATCATTCTAGTGGCTCCATTTTGGGCAAGGAAAGCGTGGTACCAAGAACTTCGGGCATGATCATGTATTCACCAACCAGGCTACAGCTTCAGGGGGATCTCTTCTCACAGCAGCAGGGCAGGGGCCTGCACCCGAACCTGCACAATCGACACCTTTATGCATGGACATTGAGTGGCGGCAGTTGACTGCGTTCGGTCTTTCTCTAGCGTTCTTGCTGCCAGGTATCCTTCTACAAAGTCTATCTAAGCCAGGCACAGGGACAAGTTTGTGGCCTGATGTCACTCATAATACCGAACCATTACAAGCCAAACTTTCTGATGTGTTGTTATTTGTTTTGTCTGTGACTCATCAAGGATTGGCAGTGCACACAATTAAAGGTTATTTGTAACCCTTTCTGGGTTTTTGCCTTTGCTGGACCACGTGTCCTTGTTTGTCACCTCTTGTGATAAGGTTTATAAGGAGCGTGAAATATATGTATCACCAAACTTTTTGTGATACAATAATAGGATATCTGTTTGGTCTTAACTTTCCTTGTGTGCACTCCTTTTGAACCAACACACAGCTGTCCACAATATATATCTCCCGACTCTATGACTGTATTTTTATTTTTGTGATTTTTTGTAGTTTTATATAACATGAACTGGGCCCTAGACCAGTGGGGTGCTGTACATGAGCACAACATTATATTACACAAGGCCAGATTCATATTATGTTGAGCCTACGCCAAGACTGGAACCTGCTTCCCCAGTTCCAAACCCAGCAGTTCTGGTCATTAGGCCAAATCTCCTTCCCCCTCACTCCTGGTTGCAATAGATTTAGCTTGTTGTGTTAGTGAACTCAGAGCTCTCTTGGTGTAGCAGACTTACACCTCCTTGTTCCCAGATGAAGTGGTGTTGTGGACCAGGGTAACTTTTTTGCAGAAGGTCCTTTTCACGTTGGACAATCCCTCAACCTCCCAATGTTTTCACCTTCACCTCACCCCTTGAAAGAGGAGGAGAGACTCCATTGGTTGTTCCCTTGAGCTTTTACATCGATCTAGCAAAAGACCATTTGGGTGGATGATCAACCTTTCGTTGGTTCTCTAGAGCACAGAAAGGCAGTGCAGAAAAGGACTTTGTTAAGATGGCTAGGCCTCTGCATTAAGATCTGCTATCCATTGACAAGATGCTGCCATCAGGACCAAGGCTGCTACCACTAATTTGGCACGACGCGGAGTGCATGTTCTTAATATCTCTCAGGCTGCTACTTGGGCATCATTGTGCATGTTCAAGAAATACTACTGCTTTGACAGCCAGGTCTACCCGTTCAGCCCTGTTGGATTTTTTAAATCTGAGCATGAGCACCTGGGGAGGTACTGCTTTGCTATCTATTGTAAAGGTGAGAAATCTGTAGTTAGAAATATATATTAGAACAATTTTCTTACTTTCGTTAGCACTCTTTCTGGTGGATACGCTAACCGCCGATTCCTCACTGCCCTCCCTCATTCCTGTATAATTGTCTCTTTTTCCATCAAAAGAGGTCCCTGATTGGAGATCTGTACACTGGTGCCTATGATCATTGTTTGGCTCTGCGTCTGAGGTCATGGACAGAGTCAAGAAAAAAATGACATTTACTCTCAGGGATGGTGCTTATATTCTGCTACATCTTTACTTCTGGGGCAAAACTAAGTCAACCCAGAGCTGCATGGTGCCACCAACCGATGCAAGGGAGTAATGCTGTTTAAAACATCTCCATCCAGTCTGCCGCCTGGGGATATTCTAAAAGTGAGGAGTCTGAGGTTAGGTACATTATATGCCAGAAAGAGCATTTCTGAAGGTAAGAAACATGTTCTTCTTTGCACGAGCCCATTTGTGTCCCCTTTGTGCTAGTGTTCTCCCATTATGGCAATAGTCAATCATGTTCTGTAGTATTTGAGTGATTGACTTTTGAGGTGTTGTGGCTTGAAAATATTCCAATTGTATACTGCTTTTTTTAAGATAAGAGTTGGTAAAAGACTGTGACGTAAAAATCCGAACCTCGTTTGGTGGTTTCTAAGATATCTCATTTTGAAAGATATTTCCCCCCAGTGACTACTGTACTGTGATAGCCGAAAATTACACTGCAACCTTACATTACATCATATTATATACGTACTATTGAGTTGCTTGAGCAGAATGAAGTACTTTTCAATTTTAAAGCAACAGCGCTGGTTGGATTGGTAACATTATTGATTGTTAATACCACCTCTGAGTTTGTAGCCAACAGCATATTTTTGAGTAAGCCCTAGACTGTTATTCCATTCTATCTTGAGTGTCAAACGCTAAAGGGGTGCATTTGATGTTCATTTTTGGGTCCAATCGTAAGGCCTCTCCGTCAGGACATCAGAGGTAAAAGCCTCCAGTTGACACTGGTGGAGACCAGTAAACTTTTTACCCTGGAAACACCCTCCCCAAAAAGGTCCTCACATACCACCTGTAGCCCTGTACAATATAGCACTTGCAAAATATACCTTGCAACCCTCTGCTCTGCAGTGTTTGTAGCCCAGCATATATTAATGATTGTAACAAACTGAGATCCCAGTTACCTCTGGCAGGCATGAGAGTGCAATAATTATAGACTCACCTCCTGCTCATTTTGTGAACATTTCAATGGAAAAAGTGCTGACTGTAAATGACAATGCTTTACCACACCACGCTTTAGTCACATATTTGCAACAGCGGGCTCCAAAATGCACCACACTACATACCACACCCTTATCATCTCCTGCAGAATCTGTGTGTCTCCATTACTACACTTGTTCTTGGTGTGACGCGTGGATTTTCACGACTCCTATAACCTCATTGATGTAACACTGATGGCAGCACCCCCACTCTGAAGCTTTTCAGCACTGCTGCTTATTTCCAGTGATGTGCAATGCCAATGATTATAAGGTGACCTCCTGTAGCCATGTGCCTTGCAGTGTTTGTAAAGTTAAAAGTAAATGTCAGTACGTGCGCACTTACCTCTTGTTGGTCTGCGCATTGCAGTGGCGGGAAATGTATCTCCCACGGTCTTATACTGTGCAGTCTGTCTGTTGCCTATTTCAGCAGTGCAGGGTCTGTTAAGTTACCTCTGCAGCTCTGCACGACACAGTGTTAATAGAGTTACCTTCTGTGACCCTGCTCATTGCAGGATTTATAAAAATGTCCTCTTACAGCTGTGTACATTACAGGGGTGTCTACAGCCCTGTACAGTGCAGGGTTTGTAAAGTTACCTACTTCAGCACTGACTGTGCAGAGTTTCTAAACATTGCCCTGCACAGTGCGGTGTTTGTTGAGTTATCACCTCTGCAGCCTAACACAATGCACAATGCAGGGTTTGTAAAGTTACCTACTTCAGCACTGACTGTGCAGTGTTTGTAAACATAGCCCTGCACAGTGCAGGGTTTGTAAAGTTCTCTCCTCTGCAGCCTAACACAATGCATAGTGCAGGGTTTGTAAAGTTCCCTACTTTAGCACTGAATGTGCAGTGTTTCTAAACATAGCCCTGCACAGTGCAGGGTTTGTAAAGTTCTCTCCTCTGCAGCCTAACACAATGCATAGTGCAGGGTTTGTAAAGTTCCCTACTTTAGCACTGAATGTGCAGTGTTTCTAAACATAGCCCTGCACAGTGAGGTGTTTGTAAAGTTCTCTCCTCTGCAGCCTAACACAATGCACAGTGCAGGGTTTGTAAAGTTCCCTACTTTAGCACTGACTGTGCAGTGTTTCTAAACATAGCCCTGCACAGTGCATGGTTTGTAAAGTTCTCTCCTCTACAGCCTAACACAATGCATAGTGCAGGGTTTGTAAAGTTCCCTACTTTAGCACTGACTGTGCAGTGTTTCTAAACATAGCCCTGCACAGTGCATGATTTGTAAAGTTCTCTCCTCTACAGCCTAACACAATGCACAGTGCAGGGTTTGTAAAGTTCCCTACTTTAGCACTGACTGTGCAGTGTTTCTAAACATAAGGAGTGGTCGGTTACAAAACAGTGTTCATTACATTTGTTTCCTCAGTGAATAGTTAGAAAGGTACACATCAGTCATATCAGATTGAGACTGAATTTAATTCAGCTATAAGCAGTGGTATACAAACACAGTTATTTAGTATTTAATTCATACATTGCATAACGGTGAGTTTACTCATTATTCAAAATAGTGCTCAGTGAGTGACAAAAAGAGGGATTCCAGATTCAGTAGGGTAGGGGGTGGTTGGAATAGATAGAGGGACAAAGAAAAGGAATTGTGTCCTGTAGACAATTCAAATTTAATAACGAAGCATTTCCTTTCTGTGAATAGATCACATTGTTCCCTGTACAATCAATACACGAAAACCATTTATGGCAGATCCTAGCGTAACGTGTATGTTGGAGAATAAAAATGTCGACGTTTCGACCCCGATATGTAAGGGCGGGTGGTTCCTCAGTTTAGGGTCTTCATCAGGACAGTGAAGATAGTGTTAGAGAGCACCTACGGAAATAAATATGGATATCACTCAGTGGGTGAGATTAAAATGAAAATTAAAAACCTATGGGATCAATGAATGGTTCCGAAATTCGTGTACCTACATAGATTCCGGCGTCTTGGGTAGTCCCACCTCGGTTGAAGACTTGCGCCGTAGTAGATGTTCTGTGAAAGAACGATTGACATTAAGGAAGGTATGAAAGGGGCAGGTCAGGAAGAGAACCTCCCAGGCATGAGATGGCCCTACTTACTAAGTTCTTTGGGATTGTCAGCCTTGGATAGATGTATGAGGTCCCAGGTCAAATGGGAAATGGCGTAGTATCTGTGGATACAAAAATTATATCCTTGTATCTCTCTGCCATTGCATGGGTGCACAGTTGTACAGACAAACAGGTGGAGTTCGGAGAATAAGAGAATGGTGAACTTACTTAAAAATGTCTTGATTTTGTACAAGTTGGTGAGGATTCAGTCAAGCACCAACTCAACGGATTATTCTTCCAAAAATTATTATTCTCACATCATCTGTAAAAACCACAATGCACAAAGACATTCAAAAATTAAGTCATTGTGTAGGGTTCCTAATAAACGGTATAGGGAGCGCTAATAAAGTTAAGTAAACCCCTTCTATCTCGTCAAGGACAAAACCCAGTTGGGAACCAAGTCGGGGCTGTTGGGATCTCGATAGCGCGGGTATACTGTCAGCGCTATAATGGGCACCAGGGTTGCTAAGATACCAGGAGCGCTGTGCCTCTGTAACTAGATCGGGGTTAGGAAACATGAAGACCAAGGGTATAATCAAGTACCCGATTGCGCTGTGTGGCACATGAGTTACACCGAAGCGCGGGTATACTGTCAGCGCTATAATGGGCGCCAGGGTTGCTAAGATACCAGGAGCGCTGTGCCTCTGAAACTAGATCGGGGTTAGGAAACATGAAGACCAAGGGTACGGGGAAAGGTATAATCAAGTACCCGATTGCGCTGTGTGGCAAATGAGTAACACCGAAGGCGGGGGGCTGTCTCGCTATGACACGTACCTGTGCTAAACTGCGAAAGCTCCAAAGCAGGTCCAGTCGGCGCCCGCACAGGATCGCTACTGAAAGGCTGGATGCGGGGGGCGTGGCTCGCAAGGCGTGGCAGAGTGCCTCGCGGTGCCGGCGCTGAATGCTGCTGCCGCCGTGGTGGCTAGACTGCGCATGGGCACAGGTGAGAACACTGTCCCTACCGTATGCGCGGCTGTCAGGAAATGCACGATGGCATCCACGAGTCAATCCTTTTCATACTAGATACATTTAGTAAAAAAGTGTAAAACGACAAAGGAGGCTACATGTTATTCCTGTGGACGATAAGCCAGACATATAATTAATTGGTTAGTGGGTCGGTCTAGCTGCCCTATGTACACTAAAGGGAAAAATGTGGGGAATCAGATGTGAGTAAACCTTCAAATGCTAGAGGAGGCTAGTCTACAAGCCCTTTGTCAATAAATGAAAATTCACATCAAATGTCAGTTTGTACTCATGCATTGACCACTGTTGTGGGCGATTCTCTCAGTATACAATTAGACACAGGTCCAGCTGGTTACATAATTGGACATAGAGGCAAAAAGAGATGCATCAAAAATAGAGCCTAGCCAACCTGCATTGGACGGTCCCACTCGTTCAGCGCAGGTAGCAGACCCCCAGTATTAAACAAGTTGATCACAGATGGTATAGGTAGACATTTGCTAAATGTTGAATGATAATCAGTACAGCATTCTAGATCAACAATATCCAAGTGGACTAAGCGTTCTTTGCCCGAAAGAGGCACAAATAATGTATATCACAACCTATCCTAGTCTGAAGCATTAACAGAAATCAGTGGTCAGGTGATAATCCCGCTAGCTGGGAATAGGTAGCATCAAGTTCTACGGGCAAAGAACGCTTAGTCCACTTGGATATTGTTGATCTAGAATGCTGTACTGATTATCATTCAACATTTAGCAAATGTCTACCTATACCATCTGTGATCAACTTGTTTAATACTGGGGGTCTGCTACCTGCGCTGAACGAGTGGGACCGTCCAATGCAGGTTGGCTAGGCTCTATTTTTGATGCATCTCTTTTTGCCTCTATGTCCAATTATGTAACCAGCTGGACCTGTGTCTAATTGTATACTGAGAGAATCGCCCACAACAGTGGTCAATGCATGAGTACAAACTGACATTTGATGTGAATTTTCATTTATTGACAAAGGGCTTGTAGACTAGCCTCCTCTAGCATTTGAAGGTTTACTCACATCTGATTCCCCACATTTTTCCCTTTAGTGTACATAGGGCAGCTAGACCGACCCACTAACCAATTAATTATATGTCTGGCTTATCGTCCACAGGAATAACATGTAGCCTCCTTTGTCGTTTTACACTTTTTTACTAAATGTATCTAGTATGAAAAGGATTGACTCGTGGATGCCATCGTGCATTTCCTGACAGCCGCGCATACGGTAGGGACAGTGTTCTCACCTGTGCCCATGCGCAGTCTAGCCACCACGGCGGCAGCAGCATTCAGCGCCGGCACCGCGAGGCACTCTGCCACGCCTTGCGAGCCACGCCCCCCGCATCCAGCCTTTCAGTAGCGATCCTGTGCGGGCGCCGACTGGACCTGCTTTGGAGCTTTCGCAGTTTAGCACAGGTACGTGTCATAGCGAGACAGCCCCCCGCCTTCGGTGTTACTCATTTGCCACACAGCGCAATCGGGTACTTGATTATACCTTTCCCCGTACCCTTGGTCTTCATGTTTCCTAACCCCGATCTAGTTTCAGAGGCACAGCGCTCCTGGTATCTTAGCAACCCTGGCGCCCATTATAGGGCTGACAGTATACCCGCGCTTCGGTGTAACTCATGTGCCACACAGCGCAATCGGGTACTTGATTATACCCTTGGTCTTCATGTTTCCTAACCCCGATCTAGTTACAGAGGCACAGCGCTCCTGGTATCTTAGCAACCCTGGCGCCCATTATAGCGCTGACAGTATACCCGCGCTATCGAGATCCCAACAGCTCCGACTTGGTTCCCAACTGGGTTTTGTCCTTGACGAGATAGAAGGGGTTTACTTAACTTTATTAGCGCTCCCTATACCGTTTATTAGGAACCCTACACAATGACTTAATTTTTTAATGTCTTTGTGCATTGTGGTTTTTACAGATGATGTGAGAATAATAATTTTTGGAAGAATAATCCGTTGAGTTGGTGCTTGACTGAATCCTCACCAACTTGTACAAAATCAAGACATTTTTAAGTAAGTTCACCATTCTCTTATTCTCCGAACTCCACCTGTTTGTCTGTACAACTGTGCACCCATGCAATGGCAGAGAGATACAAGGATATAATTTTTGTATCCACAGATACTACGCCATTTCCCATTTGACCTGGGACCTCATACATCTATCCAAGGCTGACAATCCCAAAGAACTTAGTAAGTAGGGCCATCTCATGCCTGGGAGGTTCTCTTCCTGACCTGCCCCTTTCATACCTTCCCTAATGTCAATCGTTCTTTCACAGAACATCTACTACGGCGCAAGTCTTCAACCGAGGTGGGACTACCCGAGACGCCGGAATCTATGTAGGTACACGAATTTCGGAACCATTCATTGATCCCATAGGTTTTTAATTTTCATCTCACCCACTGAGTGATATCCATATTTATTTCCGTAGGTGCTCTCTAACACTATCTTCACTGTCCTGATGAAGACCCTAAACTGAGGAACCACCCGCCCTTACATATCGGGGTCGAAACGTCGACATTTTTATTCTCCAACATACACGTTACGCTAGGATCTGCCATAAATGGTTTTCGTGTATTGATTGTACAGGGAACAATGTGATCTATTCACAGAAAGGAAATGCTTCGTTATTAAATTTGAATTGTCTACAGGACACAATTCCTTTTCTTTGTCCCTCTATCTATTCCAACCACCCCCTACCCTACTGAATCTGGAATCCCTCTTTTTGTCACTCACTGAGCACTATTTTGAATAATGAGTAAACTCACCGTTATGCAATGTATGAATTAAATACTAAATAACTGTGTTTGTATACCACTGCTTATAGCTGAATTAAATTCAGTCTCAATCTGATATGACTGATGTGTACCTTTCTAACTATTCACTGAGGAAACAAATGTAATGAACACTGTTTTGTAACCGACCACTCCTTTTTGCAACTACATGCTGACCCAGGTCGGTGTACTAAGGGTTTACCCCATTATCACCTACCACGTGTTTCTAAACATAGCCCTGCACAGTGCGGTGTTTGTAAAGTTCTCTCCTCTGCAGCCTAATATAATGCAGTGTCTGCAAGTTGTCTGTGCAGCACTGAAAGTGCGGCGTTTGTAAAAGGAGCCCCGAACACTAATGTGTTTGTGACGTTGTTTGCGCAGCCCTGCACACCGCAGTGACACCCTGCAGCGGTCCCCTCTGGCACCTGTGTACAGCGCACTGCTTGTAAAGGCACCCACGGAGCCCCGTAGACGTGAGTGGAAAGTTCCTTCCACAGCCCTGCTCGTGGCAGTGTTTGCAGTGCACCCATGCCGACCCGCACGTGGCAGCAAGCACTGCACTTCAGGTTATACATGGCATTTCCTGGTCGGCAGGGGCGCTGCCTCTGCCCCCAGAGCTGGCACCATTGGCTGAAGACAACTCTGCACACACGGAGTTTGCAACACTCGGATCGATCGTGTGGGGCGCTATGCGGTGGGGGGGGGGGGGGCTTAACTCCGCGCAGCTGTTATCCTGACTGTCGCTTTCCTTTTCGCACTTTCCCCTGGAAGACACCCAGCATACCTTATCCACGAGTCCCTGCTGAGAAAACACCCTACCCGACCCACAAGTCTTCCTTTAATTCTGGCTATTTGTATTTTTAGGTATCAAAACCTAGCCTCGCCAGGAGCCAACGTTCACTAACCTGTCCCTGTCACTTGCTCTAAATAGCGAATATATTTCCCAGACAAAAAAAGTGCTTAACAGTCCAACGAGCTTTCAAGGCGATTAGCGCGCATTAAAATTGGCGCTCCTGCAGGAAGAAAGGAATGTTATCAAAATATTTATCTTTATGAGACGAAGGGGTACTTGCATATAATCTTCTAACGGCAGGGGTTTGCAGGAGGGCAGTCAAACATTTCCTTGACAGAACGAATATTTCTAGAATTATTGAGAGAGGCACTAATATGTGTATCCGGACACCAGAGGTGTATATGAAACTGTATTTTTGTTCCACAAAAATAGAAATATCTATAGGTGTGGTGCTCTGAAATATGGACTTGTCGAGTTCAAAAATGTGTACTTCCTTGAAATTTAAAGTTATATATAATCTTCAATTTCTGTCAGTGAAACTGAAAAAATACATCGTCGATTTTCCCAGTAATTAATAACATCGGTGTGTGCCTCTGCTTGAACGTGCTCTCTACCGACGGGGAATAAAAGGCGTGCACCTTTTATTCATCTCTCCCTTCGATTGTGTGCTGTAGGCTCCCCGTGGGTGCTGCAGGTGGATGGCAAGGTTTGTGTCCCTAGGAAACACACGGATTTAGGAGTCTTAGCTGTCAAACGGGGCCATGTTATATATACAAATTAAAACGTCATGAATTTGTTGGAATTCATTGGAAACGAACGGTCACTCTTTTATGGTTGGTGACCTTTTGAGACGCACGGTTTTAGAACAAAATTCTGTCAGATGTGTATGCATTATTTTCATTAAGTATCAACATCTGACGTGTGTTTAAACAGGTTTTATAACTTTGAAGTTTACCACATGCGGTCGTTTTCGGTGTGGCCTGTTTTGGCATGTGTGGAATGTTCGTGTGAATTTAAGGTACTGCACCTCTCAGTAAATGTGTTGTATTGTTTTAAACAGAAATGGAACATGTTTACCGTATCCTCACACGTAGTAATTACAGGATACAGTCTCAGAACGCGACATTTCTCACACGTCGGCAAGCCCATGAGCATTGTAAACGTGCAAGGTGGGCTTTGGAACTGAGGAGCCGGGTTGTAGTCTCGGCGTCTGCTCGCCACCCTGTTATTCTGGGCTAATCTCTTCATCTCCCCCTACCCAAAAACAAACGGCAAACTGTGTCCTTGTGTAATTTAACCAGTGCTTGTGGGAGAGGTGTGGCGCCGCGGCCAGGGCGACTGACGCTGGAATCTGGGGATCAGGGTTCGAACCCCGGCTCCGGCGGCAGGTTGGCCCAGCACCATGTGACTCTGGGCAATAGCTCGCTTAATCTTCCCGACGGCCCCCAGCGCCTAGAGACCCTTACGGGTGAGTGTGCGCTTTAAAATGTGGACTTTACTTTAAAGAGTGCTAATGTGTTTGAGGCGAGTTCATGCTATATAAGACTGCCAGAAACCGAAAAAAACACCGGTTGCTTTCTGCGTTTTCAACACCTCTACTCGATTTTGCTCCCGGGAGCCGACCGAGCTGGCTGTCAAAGGGCTCCAACGCAGAGGGTTGTGGCGCAGGTTCATGCTGACCTCGGAGAGTCTGTAGCCCCCTGGAAAGGCCGCGCCGTGGGGTGCCGCCCCCCCCCCCACTGCCCCAGCTCATTCGTTTCACCAAACCAATTGAAAGAGTTACAGAAACGAAAACGTGCCTTATCATTAGATGTGTGCGACATTTTGCTATATCTCTAGACACAATTGGATATATGTGTGTGTATGAGTGTGGTTATTTGGGTGTGCCTAGCGATAACTAGAGCTCTAACTATAAATGTAAAAATTTGATGTATTTGTCTATATGTATACGTATATCAGTACATATACGACAGATACACTTTAGTATATACATGTGAAAAAGCTACACGCATATGACATATTACACATGCCCAATTATTTATATACGTGTTCATAATTAAAAGACGTGTGGGCGAGTGTATAAATGTGTTCGTTAATTCTATGTGCGTGATGTGTGTATTTTTTATAAAAACAAAGAGTAAATAATTAGTAAAGACCTACAGCCCCAATAATGATGGGTTTGTTTCTGTTTGCCATGTTGTGAAGTTCCATAAAACGCGGTTTGTAATTCCGTGGTAAGCAGTGCCCTTCGCCCGGATGAATAACGCCCTGTCAGGGATGCTTGTTAGTGTTTTCGCATTCACTGCCCCCGGGTCCCTGTGAAAATGTTCGCAAAGCAGGCAGGCAGCAAAGGACGGGTGCCAGCCCGGGGGCGGCAGGAGGGAAGGGGCCCCGGCTCCACCTGCGCACCGGCAGCACTGCCGCGCTCCCGTGCCCCGGCTGGCACCTGCGCTCACACCGGGGCAGGGGTTCAACCACCCGCCGTCCGATGCGAGGGCACAGGATGTGCGCCGGGCTCTGCCCTCGGCTGACCTGTGCCACGCTTGGCGCTGGATGTGGTCGAAAGAGCTCCAGACTGCTCCCCGCGGAACCCCCCCCCCCCCTCATCCATCCTCCCGCCCATGAACCGCGTCTCATCTAAGCTGGTGGGAAAGCATCGCCAACATCCTCGATAGCAGTGGAACTGAGCGGGAAACGCAAACAAATCAAAACCAAGAAATGCGGCCTCTCTGCTGAGACCCCTGGGTCCTTGACCTTGGGGTCCGAAGAACGTCTGGCTCCGCTACCCCTGCCCCCCCTCCCCTCCACAGCTGGTGCGTGTCCAACTATGGATACTTACATCGGGTACTCTACGGAAAGCGCTCTATGAACAGCGCTAGGCGCTGTAACAGTCTACTGGGTAATTTGTTCAGTTTTACAAAAAGAAAAAAAGTTGCCACATCACGTTTAAGTGGCAGGTAATGAATTTCTTGCAAATTGTTTTTCTGGTTTACTGCATGTTCTCCGCTTTTGCTACTCTGTCTCTGTACTGCTTAACTTTTTGGCCTTTTAACCCTTTCATTATCTTTATTTCATTTTCTTGTTTCTTTTACTCATTTTCGGTTGCCCTCTCTTGTCCTGCCTGTTTCTTCTTCTTTTCTTCTTTTTTCCATTCTGTTCTTTTTTATTATTTACCCTTGCTTCCGTTTCACCGGTTCTTTTTTTGTATCTTTCAGTTGGTATTTCTTTTTTAAGTTCTGTCATATTATTTCACCCTTTTTCGCGTTTTCTCTATCTTTTCCTCTTCCATTTCCTCTACCACTTTCTGTCTTGTTCTCTTTCTTATGTTCCATTGTCATTCTCGTTTGTTGCTTTTTTTTTAGCATTCGTTCTTTGCTCCCTACCTTAGTTTACTTTCTTTCTGCATGTCTTTATTCCTTTTCTGGCTCTCTAGATATGTATATATTTCTCGCTTCTTTCTTAAATTTCTTTCATCTATTCTTTTGCATATTTCTTCCTTTCTAATTTCGACGCCTTTTTTAGCCTCCGTTACCTTTTTCATACTTTCTTGTTTCTTTTAATTTTCATCACTCTGTAGTTTATGCTCTCCTTTCCATTCTTCTCACCCTTTAATTCAGTTTTTAATTATTTATTTCATTCCATTTTCTCCCTCTCATTTTCAATATCTTTTCTTTATATTTTCTTATTTTCCCTTGTTTACTGCCTACTCTGTTTACCCTGTTTTTTGCAACACTCCCTTCTCTTTTGCTTCCTCATTTTTCTTTAACAACCTTTCCATGTCCTTTTCTGTCCCCGGGACTGAATAGAAGATTGCGTTTCTTGACCCCTTTCAGTACTTTGCTTCAGACTCAAGTTCAGGCTGGAGTGGAGCCTCCCGGCCTCTTTGCCTGGAAGATGTCTCTATTGGCGGGCGGCTGTAAACGCTGCCTACTGCCCACGACCCTGTCCGCTCACGAGTGCTTCGAAGTCCTAATGTGGCCGCAGAATCAGCGTCCGGGCTTAGGGTGACAACATGAGGAGCCAAAGCAGGGGCCAGGCTCACCCAAATATGAACTTTGGCCCACCCAATCATGGCAGAAGAGGCCACGGAGAAGGCACCTGTTAAGTGCTCCATCAATCTCAACGTCAGAATGTCGAAATGTTGTTTTCACGGTCTTTAAAATTGAAATTGGGTTTTGGGGTTAGAGGTGGGAGAGGAAACAAATTAACAGGGAGAGCCGAGCTCAGGCTCTGGCTTGGCTCTTATAGCCATGCACAATCCGAGCCCTGAAAATGTTTGCTATGTTATACATATAACAAACATCATGTAAAATATGATACATTTTTAAAAATGTTGATGAGACTGTATTTCTCAAGGAAGCTTTGGCATAAATATGTGACAATACAGTGCTGCACTAACACACTTGTTATAAGTGATAATTTTTAAACATGAGCTTACAGTCATTCCAGACCCCGGCCTCACACTGGTGGCAGTGCTATTAGTGAATCAACAGGCAAAACAGTTGTCACGTGGACCCTGTATGTGGCTCTGATAATTAAAGGAAGGAAGCACAATAGGTTTTGTATAGTTGGTTTTCTAATTCATGTACCTGAATGGGAAAATAGGAAGAACATCGAGTTTTGGTGAAATGAAATATTTGCCCAAGTTCACACAATTTAAGTGGAAATGCTGCAATTTATCCAGATTTTATGTTTTCATTTTGTACAAATCAGCCGCTAAATGGCTTTGCTTTGTTTTTTACCTTCCAGGTTTTCTAAGATTTTTATATAGTGTGAACTCTACCTGGAAATATTGAAGCGCTTCACATGAACACCAGTTACAATGTACATGGTTACATTCATTTATTTTAGGCACTTGAGATTTGCCCCAAGTCACAGGATGTTGAGCCAACACCATGACTCAACCCTAGCTTGTTCAGTTTCAAAGTTGGAAGCTCTCACTGTAACGCCACATCCTGATGAGATTGAGGGTGGCAGGCAGAAGGTACATAATAGTTCGGCTCATTATGGGCTCGAATTTCCAACAAGACCTCAGGCTGAGCCAGAGCCAGGCTTCAGGCTCGAACCCGGATGAAGCTTTCAGTGCCTGTCTTCCTAGTGCGAAATGTCAAGGCTCAGGTGTGGTTACAGGTACCTCCTTACCGTTGAACTGCTATTACAATCTGCTTGGAATCCTGGTGCTGCTGGTGCTAAAGCCCAGCCTGCTGGAAATGATAAGAGATGAGCTGTTGAGCATAGGCATCATCTGCTACTCTAAAATAACTCTCTACATGCTCGTTATGCCTGTTTGGAGGAAGATATGATGTAAAACTTGGGATTGCAGAATTGACAAAAATTGGACCCACAGTGGCTCACCCAAACAAACCCGTGGCCCATCCACATCAAAACTCCTGGAGCCGGGCCTGAGCCGAAGGCTGGCAGGTCCCTTGGGTCTGGCAATCGGGCCTTTCCCTGCAAGGGCTACAGACACCGTTTATGCGAGGGCCGGACTTCATTGTGCAAACCACGTTTGTATAAGAACTACAGGGAGCCCCCAGAATCCTCTGGTCAGACCACAAACCCCAAACACATTTTATTGAGTCCAGCTGAAAACTCCGCCACTCTGCGATCTCTGGGCAGAAGGAGGGACGAAACCAACGCATTCATTCCATTTGTATTTTCATGTAAAGGTCCGAGCAAGTGGCTCAGGGTCCGAGCAAGTGGCTTAGGGTCCGAGCAAGTGGCTTAGGGTCTGAGCAAGTGGCTCAGGGTCCGAGCAAGTGGCTCAGGGTTCGAGCAACTGGCCCAGGGTCCGAGCAACTGGCTCAGGGGGAGGAAGGGCGCCAGGCTGGCTGCTCAGGGCACTAGGCCTGGCTCCTTGGTGGGCAATCGTCTGTGAGGCTCGGAGGCCTCTGCCATCACTTTGCGCTACACCACTGCCATGAAGCCTGCCGTGCAGGGCTGCGGTGGTGTGAATAGCGCGGGATGTGCCTAAGTGCAGAAGGGTTGTAAATGTCAGCTTTCACAGCTCCAGCAGAGACTTCCTCTGGCTGAATGATTCAGTAGACAAGTAGCACTCTTTACTCACTGCCCTCTTCGAAGCGCTCGCTATTTCACCCAGAATGATTCGAAGCACCCCGTAACCTACACACACGCCTGCTTGTAAGTATGTTATGTTGCATGTGGCTGCTTTGAAACGGGCATCTTTTACCCAATTCGAAGCGCTCCATGGTGTATCTAGCCAGCGCCTAGGCACTCTTTATTGCATCTGTACTGTTTCGAAGCAGTCCCCGTGGCACGGCGCCTGCTTCGAGGCCCTCCCTGTTGTATTTGGCCCGGGTCGGATCACGCCCCACTCTATCCAGCCCATTTCAAATGACTTTCGAGACATGGGGTGCATGCACAGAGCCCCGCGAAGTAGGGAAGTGGCTTCCAGGGAGACTGGGAGGAGGCCCGGGGGTGGTAACAGGAACCCACTGCAAGTGGTGCAAAGCTCCTCAGGCCCCAAAGAAGAGTGTCCAGAGACACATGGTTCACGGCTCCCCACTGGGCCGAAGAGTCTCCCAAGCTCCAGGGGAGGGTGCGCCATGAAACAGTTGCAGCAGTTCAGAATGTCACCAGGAGAGGGCGGAAGAGCCCCGACCCCCCAGGGGACGGCGAAGAGAGACACTGAGGCTGCTTTGAAAACCTCTCACTGCAGGGGCGTAGAAACAGCCAAGCTCCCTGGGGAAGGGGTGGAATACAACATACCTCCAGACAGAGGGCCTGCGGTGCACGGCGCCCCCATCCACACTCCCACAGCAGGGAGCGAAGGTCTCTCCTGAGCAGTGCACATCTCCAAAGGAGCTCTCCGGGCCCCCCGAGGAGGGTGTGCAGACACACAGGGCACCAGTGCACCAGTGCACCGGGCCTTATGCAGGGGACGAAGAGCCCTCGAACTTCAGAGCCTTATGCAGGGCCACAGGGTAGAGGTTGTGCAGAGCCGCAGTCTAGCACCACACCCTGAAAAAGGTGCGAAGACACTGCCCAGGTTTTTGCAGACCTGCACGTCCTGCAGTGCAAAGTACCTCCAGCAGGGGGCGAGGAACTTCACGAAACACGAGAGCCACCCCCCCCCCTCGCCCTCGGGACAGCGCTTCGAACCCCCTCTGGGGTGTGTAGAGACACGCAGTGGCTGCAGTGCTCAGCGCCCCAGGCAGAGGGTGAACAGCCTTCCAAGCCTCCTGGGAAGGTGCGTTAAAACACAAGGCTGCTGTCTGAGGCGAAGAGCTCCCTGGGACCCCAAGGGATGTGTGCAGGGAGACGGGAGCTGCGGCGCAGAGCCTCCAGCAGCACGAGTTATTCCTCGCTGCCCCACCTCCATCTCTGCCCGGCGCCCATCCTAGAAACGGCCCAAACTCGGAGACGTCTTAAGGCACGGGCAAAGTGGGCTGTGACGCAGGGCCTCAGCCTTTAGGGGGCCCACTGATACAGCCAGATCTGTTCTGCAGAGAGCCTTGCCCTGATGACCTTTAATACTTATTAAATAGATTGGTATAATGCCGTTGTCCTTTAAAAAAATGTTTTAGTGTGGGTGATGTGTGCGTTTGTTACAGACATTTTGCAGAGAAAGTGTGTTTGTGTTTCATGCAACATCCATAAAAAAGTTTCTTTTAGATTTAGATCAAAATAGGACCTCTGATATGGGAAATCAAATGGGGGAGTGTCCCAGAGATTACTTGCAGTAATATTAGGGAGCCCTGCCCAAACATACTCAATATACATAGTTATCGTTGCTACCAAAAGCAAAACGTGTTCGGTGACTTTGCAATAACTCATCCTGTTCGACAATAAAACGTGTGCTTTGATGGGAGGACCCCGATCCCCAGTCCCTGATCCCACGCCGCCTGCCATCGCATCGCTGGGAAAATGTAGCCCGAACCCCAGAGTATAACAGACTGTGTGGACTTGAACGCACCCTCTCAGCTGGGCTCCAACCTTTTGTGTAATAAGTTACTAATGTTAAACGGAAATCACTGAGAGCTGCTATTACTATTAGTGTTGGAATAGTGACCACGTCAGACAGGATTGCATTAGTGACCACCATGTCCAAGATTACTCCGTGCATTAGAAGGGTTGCCAGCAGTCACATAAAAAAGAGTATACGCCTGCCATAGCTGCAGTAGACCCCGGTACAAAAGTAATCATATTAGTAATAAGTCTCCTCATTCGATTTATCACTCAAAAATCGCATTTAAATATATTTCGGAAATTCAGCCATGTTCGTCCCAACATCAGCTTTTGAGTTCTGAAAATGCACACAATTCTGTCTTTCGTATGTTAATTCAGTCACGCAAAAAGTGTCAGTTTAGAAGGCTGGAAGGCACACAGGAGAGAGATTTACTGAGAAGTAGCGGGAGAGTTATCAGTAGGTAGCTCAGGGGCTACTGGTTGGAGAAGCCAGAGGGCTCTGAACAGCTCCTGACAACAGATCCGGAGAATGTACCAGGACAATCAAACCGGAGCATCCTCCTCTAGGGACCCCACATTCCTTCCAGAATTGGCACCGAGCACCTCACCCACTGTCTGGCCTGTACCCAGGGCTTTAGATGGGATTAAAAACTAGGGGGTCTCTCAAAGGGGCGTGGCCAATATAATTAAGGTCGTGGCTTAAAAACACCTAAGTTAAAAATCTTTGCTTAGCATAGTGTGCTGCCGACTTGTATTTTGCTGCTTCTGTCATTGCATCCAGATATATGATGCAAGTAACATCATACCTACAACACATCAGAACTATTGGCTTTGTCAATGGTTGTTAGTTGCATAAGATAAATAAGCAGTAACTATGGCTTGTGTATAATATTGAAAAAGCTTCCACTGAAAGCCCTGTTGACACCAGGACGATGTTGCAATCCCAGAGTTTCAAAAAGAAAAGGGAAATCTAGAGAGAAAATGACTCACTTTAAACTTTTAAAGGATTTCCCTTCCCCTACAACGCTCACCACGCATGACGTCATGCCGTAACCTCCAACAGTGAGAAGTGAGCAGTGAGAGCAGCGCACATCGAGGTGCCTGTGGTCACTGCAGTCCGGAAAAAAACGGACCGCCTGTGCCCGGGCACCAAACAGAGACCCGTTTGGAGGCCTCCTTTAAATAAAAAAAACTGCCGGTGCTGAGACCCGGCCCTCTTAAAGCCCTGCCTGTACTTGCTGTACCTGTGACGTTCCCAAAGTGTCTGTGTCTCCTTCCATAAAATGAAGGCGTCCGCAGCCTGCTACCCTGAGGTGCGACCCTTCCTGAATCCTCTGCAGCTCACCGGAGCTGCTGCTTTACACACAGCACAGCTCCCAAAAGATCCCAAAGATGTGTAAGGTTAATTTCTAGGCCTTCCATCAGGGTGTGACATTTAAACTGCTTTGACCGAGACATCAGATGTGTGATTCTCACTTTCAATGAGTGAGACGTGAGGACCCCGCCCATTTCAAAACTTCAAAATAAAACCAGAACCACACTTCACGTATGACAGCTATAACGGCCCAGACGTGTCCACAAAATATGACACCGCACCCCACCCTTCAAAATCCCACAGCGCCAGGGGCGGGCTGGAGGGCATCGCCCAGCAGCGGAGCGCGGTTTGGGTGACAGCGTGGTAGACTTGTTTCCACTCTGGGGTGCAAACCCCTTAAATTAAATAAAACCACTCAAGATCCCCCATTCCCAGCGCCCCCCCCCCCACCCACAATGAACCGTCACCCCCTCTTCTCGGTTTTCTGGAAAAGCAGTTGACACACACACAAGCAGCGGTTTGTGGCTGGCACCACCACTACCACCACTGTTGTCCGCGCACCACTGGATTCTCATGGTTTCCAGACAGGTGCACCATGGGCGTGTATTCTCACTGTCAATTCAGCCTTGAAAGTGTTAATAGTGTAAAGGTGTTGGGGCGGGGTATTATATCTTCTGTTTTTGTTGGCTTCATGAAAAACCTGTTTAATTACCCTGATTTTTTACTCAAAATAACGGTAACTTTGTATTTTTGCACAGGACACAGGGAAGTGTAAGAAACGAAGGCGAACTTTATTGGGAAACAAAAAGGATGGGTTGGTCGGATGCTGGGTGGAAGCCGGGATGCTGAGTGAAGTACGTCTGTCGTTACTCCCCTCCCCGCCCCCCCCCCCCCGCCCCCTGACCTCCGCCTCCCCCCCAGGCAGCTGGACCCGGCGTTACCGCACCTTTTTGTGAGGATTTCACATATTTTGCAAGAAGTAAAAGCGTTTTACTTGCAATACAATTGACAAATCGCAAAGTGGCGCCTAACATCACTATACATTTCGCTTTATCCTGTCTGCCTCGAGTTTTGTATCCCTTTCTTACTCTTGCTTTCCGCTCTGGCTTCTTTAAAGCTATCTCTCTTGTTCCCTCTCTTTTTTGTATGGAAGGTCGTTTAAATCTTTCTTCTAGTTCTCAATATTATTTATCTCATATCATTCATTTACGTAAAGTACCTGTTACTTTCAATGTTCTCCCTTTCTTCCACTTGCGTGCCCTTTCCTACTTAATTTTCTTCACTCCTTTATCTTTTTCTCTCGTTTTTTCCCTTGCAGTTTTGAATCTTTCAGTTGTTTCTTTCTTGTTTTTTTTTAAACTCCAGCGCCCATGGTCAAAGGTAGCAAGAATAGGGCCGACTCCTGGACTCTTCGCTGCCTCTCAACGTGTACTTTTTTGTCCGTTGACCACTTTCTCTCCGCAACTCCAATGCTTGTTTCTTGGTCCTCGCTCTTTCTTCTGTCCCTGTGTTCTCCAATGATAACTTGGTTTCTTTCTTACTTTCTGACACCTTGTCCCACTTTTACTTCCGCTACAACACCCCGCCTTCATATTTCTGTGTAACCCCCCCATTACTGATTTTATGTATAACATACATTCCCACTTTCTCTATAGTGTCCTCTTTCCTAATTACTTTATTCATTTCTTTTCTTTATTTCTACGCTCTCCCTTTCTCTTTGTCCCTTACCCGCGGACCTCCATCACCAAAACTTTTCCCCAAGTTTATCCTTCTTCTTTCAGCCGCCTCGTTTCTTCATCCACTCACGCTTTGACCTAAAGGTGCCCACTTCGCCATGTGCTCCTCGCCCCCACCTCTCACCAGCCCCAGTTCCAATGCCACCCGGCAAATGGCGATGCTGCATTAAAAATTCACTCACGGCCTCGGCTCAGCCCGGCTCCTGGGTCTGGGTCCAGAGTTGCCCTGCCAGGGGACCCGAGTGCCCTAGCGAGAGGGGCGCCCCCTCCCCTCCCCTCGGAGAGCCGGGAGCCCCTGCCGAGCCGGACTGGGGAGAGCGCGCTTCCTTGTCCCTGGCTGGCTGGCTCGCCCTGCCTCGGCTTCCTCCCCCTCCCTTAAAGTGCATGGCAGAGCGGCAGCCGGGAGACTCTTGCAGGCGGGTAGGGTGCGAGCAGGGTGGCAGCCCTCCAGCTTCCAGGACCCGCCGACGCCCCCCGCGCCCCCACCCGAGGCCCTGCACAGCGCCAGCTCCCGGGGCCCGGCCGCATCGCGCTTTCTCCATTTTTTTAAATTCTTTTTTTGGCTTCCGGTGCAAGAAGGAGGTTTCTTCTTTTCCATCCCAGGGAGAAACTTGAGGGGTTTTTTTTCTGAAGAGCGAGAGGAGAAGTGAAAGTCTGGTCTGCGGCAGAGCTGCCTGCACCACGCTGGTACGTGCTGTGTGAGTCAATACGTGTCTGTTATCGATCCCTCTGCTCCTGTCAGTGCTGAGAGGGGTGGGGGCAGTTGCACCCGCTGAGCACTTTTAAGAAGGCTGGGCGCGATACCACCACCTCATGTGACCCCCAGTTACATTAGCGTGTTTGTGAGGGATCCACACGTGTTACCGTTTTACACCCGAGCCCCCGTGCTGCAGAGAAGCTCTGCACAGGCTTCCACCTGAGGCTCCGTGCCGTGTCATATGTCCGCCCCCACTTGTAACACCCCTGCCTACCTCCGCTGTTTGTTTGGGAGCTCGACGCTCCTCCTACATGGTGCTCCATCCTCTTTTCTGAACATATCTTCACATTTTTGTGTTTGTAACAGAGCCACCTCCTGCAAGGTCTCACACATTCACTCATGAACCCCCTTATCATAATGTTTCTGGGTTCGAGCGCCGTATTTTCCTCCTGCAGGGAAGACGAACTCTTTTGCTCCTTCTTAGCTCAACATTTCTGTTTTCAACCGCGTACCACCCCTGTCCACATACCCAATGTTGACGCCCCTCACCTGCACATTTCTGTGTTTTCAAACTACGCACCTTTCCCGCAGGGATACCACATCCCTTCTTTAACCCCCTTACCATAACATATTCAGGTTTTCAACCCGGGGTCTCCATCTGCAGTTGCCTATGCTTCATTCTGAACATATGACACATTTGTAGTATTTTTAAGCAGTAAACCCTCCTTCAAGAAGGCCTATGCCCCTTTTTGAAAGTCACTCACCTTGTGTGCTCTTCCCTCACCCCCTTTCTCGGTGTCCACACTCGTTTAGCATTCCTGCGTTCTCAACAAGTGCTCAGCTGGTGCTGAGACCCCTCACTTCCCCTTACCTTAACATTTATATATTTTTAATCTATGCTTCACTTCTGAAGGAATTCCCTCATCCGACCAAATTCTCCCTTAACACACCTTTTTGTAGGAACACTCCCTTCTTCAGGGAATCCAACCCTGTAACCTTTTTACCATATTACATCTGTGTTTTCAAATTGTGCTCCATACTGAAGGTACCCCCACACTCCCTTCAGAACTTTATTACCTTAACATTTCTGTATGGTCCCAATGTTCCCTTCAGAATTCTCCCTTAACATTTCTGTTTTTCAAAGTTGTACTTCCTTCCCTAAGGGACCAGCACACTCTCTTCTGAACCCCCTACCTTGACATTACAGGGTTTTCAACCTGTGCTTTCTTCAAATAGGGACACTGCATTCCATTTAGATCTCTCCCTTAACATTTCTCTTTTTAAAAGGTGTGCTTCCCTCCCTAATGGGCCACCACACTCTCTTCTGGACCCCTTACCTAAACCTTTCTGTATTTTCAGCCTGTGCTTAACTTAACATTTCTGTTTTTCCTTTTTTTTTTTTAGAAGTCTGCTTCCCTTCCTAAGGATCCACCACACTATCTCCTGAATCCCTTACCTTAAGATTTCTGTGTTTTTAATTCGTGCTCAACTTAACATTTCTGTTTTTTAAAAGCATATTGCGCCACACTGTCTTCTGTACCCCTTACCATAACAATTCCATATTTTTATCCTGTACTTAACATTTCTTCTTTATAAAGTGTGCTTACCTTCCCGAGGAACCACCACACTCTCTACTGAACCCCTTACCATAACACTTCTTTGTTTTCAACCCATTCTTCCCTTCTGTAGAGACCCCACATTCCCTCCTGAACTCTCTATTAACTTAAGATTTCTGTTTTTTAATAGTGTGCTTCCCTCACTAACAGACCAAGTACTCTCTTCTGAATCTATTACTTTGACATTTCTGTGTTTTCAACCTGTGCTTCCCTCCTGTAGGGACCCCACATTCCCTTTAGAAATCTCCCTTGCCTTAAGATTTCAGATTTTTTAGAAGTCTGTTTCGCTCCCCAAGGAACCACCACACTCTCTTCTAATCCTCTTACCATAACATTTCTGTATTTTCAAGTTGTGCTTCCCCTCTGTAGGGACACCACAT
Source organism: Lissotriton helveticus (assembly GCF_964261635.1). Lineage (NCBI taxonomy): Eukaryota > Metazoa > Chordata > Amphibia > Caudata > Salamandridae > Lissotriton > Lissotriton helveticus. The sequence goes on along the minus strand of NC_136057.1, from coordinate 1,403,611,416 downwards.
TCCCTCCAGAACTCTCCCATGAATTAATATTTCTGTTTTTTAAAAGTGTACTTTCCTCCTTAAGGGATCACCACACTGTTTTCTGAACCAATTATTTTAATATTTCTGTTTTCAACCTGTTCTTTTACTCATGTAGGGACCCCACATTCCCTTTAGAAATCTCCCTTAACTAAACATTTAAGTTTTAAAAAAAAGTATTCTTCCCTCCGTAAGGGACCACCACATTACTTTCTGAACTGAACCCCTTACCTTAACATCTCTGCCTTTTCAACTCGTGCTTCCTTCCTGTAGGGACCCCCCATTCCCTACATAACTCTCCCTTAACTGAACATTTCTGATTTTTTTTAAGTATGCTACCCACCCTAAGGGACCACTACACTCTCTTCTGAACTCTGACCGGAACATTTATGTGTGTCCAACCTAAGCTTCTCTGCTGTAACTACCCCACATTCCATTCAGATCTCTGCCTTAACATTTCTGTGTTTTAAAAGTGTGCTTCCTTCCCCAGCGGACCACCACACATGCTTCTCAATTCCTCTTAGGTTAACCTTGCTGTATTTAAAGCATGTGCTGCCGTCCCAAGAGAGCCCCACAACCCCTTATGAACTGGTTCTCCTACGTGAACATGTCTATGCTTTAAACCTGTGTTAATCTCATGTGGAGACTCGAAACTCCCTTCTAAACAACCCATGCCTTAACATTTGTAAATGTTAAAGTGATGTCTTCCTCCTATGAACCGCCCTCCCTCCCTCATGATTTCTGTGTTTTAAACATTCCCCAATGAGCCCCCAACTCCTCTCATGGCCTCTTTACCATCACATTTCTGTTCAACGCCTGAGCTCCTCCAACACGAGTCCAACACACCATTCTGATTATCACCCAACCCTAACCTTTGTGCTCTAAGGCTGTACTCCTCAGCTCTGCCTAGTTTCCCAGATCCATGCAAGGCTACCATCTTCAGATCTTTTTTTTTAGTGTGCATTGAGGAACCTGTAGTTTTGTTTATGCCATTACCATAAAAAACCACTACAAGCCATTGAATGCAAAGAAACATTCTTATCTGGAAATAGACGCTGAGGATCCTGGGAAACCGGGCAGCTGTGGATCTCGTCGTACAGTGCACCCCACACTTCCTTCTGAACATCCCTTAACCATATAATTTACGTGTCTTTAAACTGTGTCTCCCCCACACACTTTCCTGCTGGGAGCCCAACCTACTTCTGCCCCATCTTCCTCCTCTGAGACATTTCTGTGTCTTAAACCTCTGGCTTTGAGTCCCATAGTCCTCACCCCACGACCCCTGTGTTTGATTCCTTTTATTTCTCAGCCCTCCCAGGCCATATCCTGTACCTGCTCTTGCTCCGTGCCCATGTCCGGCTAGATGGGTTTGAAACATGGCCTGTCTTTCAGTAGACGTCTGTGGTTTCATAAACCTTTCTCTTTCTTAACTGTAAATATGCATGCATATGATGAACGAATGCATAAATATTTATGTTTTTAATTTACACCACTGTTGTTTGGAACAGGCACCGTGTAAACAAACAGCCTGTTCGCTGTTTATGCATTGTTTCCTCTTCTTTCGAGTGTTTATTTACTTATTGCATGTACCAGTGGTATTCAAGTGTGTGTGCGTGCATGTAACATGCATGTGTTCTGTACTACAGTGAGGGATATACAGCGCGCTACATAGTGCATAGCCAGTTTTATTGGCCTGTCTGAACATCCATCGTCTAGTGTCCACAGTCTAACTGATTTAGCTGAGGTGGTGTTTTCTCTGTGTTTCTTTACCTTGTAATTTTATAAAGCTCTGCATGCCGCCTTTCAGTTAGTTGAGAGCACTGATATCCCCCATAGTTAAAAGAATCAGTGGCGGTGGAGGAACTAGTCATATCTCTTATGGTCATCAATGCCAAAAGTTGTAAAACAACCTCATCAAAATTTGTTCAAGAGCGCACAATCTAAGAAACCAGTTTTAAGTGCGGCCTAGAAACTACTTTAGCTGTCTGACCAGTCTAATGTTAAAAAAATCATAATAAAAATACATACCTAGATAAATAGAGGGGCTTTCTGTCAGCCCTCTGCATCCATTTTTTTGTCCTTTCAAGTTTCATTCACATTTTGCCTCCACCTACCCACTCCGGGTACAGCATGGGGCACTGGGGCTGCCTCTTCAGCCATTGGCTCTCTTCACTGAGTCACAGCATTTTTCTCTTGCGCGTGCACGTCTGCCTAGAAAGTAGTTCACTTCGATTAGAACCATGAGTTACAAACTGCATTTCGAAAATAAAATAGTATAGTGAGTTTAATAATAAATTAACGCATCTGGAAAATCAAGACTGTAAGTTCAATATCTCTGAGTTTCGAAACCAATGACCAAGTACTAAAGGCATAAATACACAAAAGTGAATCGGGATTATTCTTGACCTTGGAATTCCTCTCCATCAAGAAGAGTAATTGTCACCCTAGATTTCACAAGCTAGGAAAGACCAATCAACATTGCTTGTAAAAGATATCATCAGAAATAGATATGATGTCTATTAAAGGACCATAGGTCAAACGAAATTAAATAAAGAAAAACCAAAAGAGACTCAATTGAAACATACAGGAAGCTGTATGGGCAAATCTTTAAGAGGCCATTAAATCAGGATTGGTACAAGTGCAAATAGAATGTCCACTGACTATTATATATCAATCAATAAGAATTTGGAAAAATATATAAATGAATTATTTACAAGCAATGTTATTTCATTGAATGATACGGAAATGAATGCTGATAGCACATTTTTTATAACTAAAGCAGAAATTATCGATCTAATACAAAAGTGTCGGTCCTTGCGAGCTGCAGGACCAAATGGAATTCCAATTACAGTATTGAAATATAATCCAACTTTATAAAACACTCTTTTAATAAGTTTGTTTACAAATGTGTTAAGAACTGGACATATTCCACCTTTGTGTAAAGGCTTACTTACTGAGCCGATCTATCAAAAGGGAGCATTAATCAATCCCAAAGAAATTGGCTCATTGTTCTGCTTGATGCTGAGGGTGGATTGTTTGCAAAATTCCTACTTAATAAATGAACTACTTTGGTTAATGTATGTAAATTAATATAATTTCGCCAAACTGGGTTTCAGACTGGATGTTCTGCCATTGATAAGATAGTTGCTCTCACATTATTTATAAAGAAGATTGAGGGAACTAAGAATAATAACCTATATGCATTTTCATATAGACTATATCATGGCCTTTGTGAAAAAAACTATTAAACTAGAGTACTGGTCATTCAGTTATTTACATCTTAATAGGATTGCACAAAGATGGGGGGTGAAAAGGACACTCGTGTAGAAACAGTCGGCCTCCTAAAATGTACATGCACAATAGAGTACTGCAGGGCTGCATCCTTGCTCCACTTTTGTTCTCATTATATACTTCTGATTTGTCCAAAAACATCATGTACAAGATGGTATAGCTAAAAAAATGGCAAATTAGGCCATTGCTCACTTGGCTTATGCTAGAGATTTTTTTCCCCTCGAACATCTCGTGGCTTACAACAGCAACTGTCTCGTCTGAATGTATTTAATTCTATAAATCAGCTAGCTGTACACTCAACAAAGACCAAAATGATGATATTTGGTAGAGGCAAAAAACATCTATCTTGGAAATTAGGCACAGAAACCATAGAGCAAGGAAATACTCATGACTATTTATGAATTACTATCAATAATAAACATTTCTGGTTTTGATCATATTTTCAACTAAGAAGTATGGGATTTGCACAGCAGTAATTAAATGATTGTAATCAATGGTGTACTTTATAGCGTGCGAGCAGGGTTGAACGCTGTCTGTACCATCCAGCGAAACTAAAGACTAATACAAAGCTCCTCCCGATGGAAGGAGACCCCCTGTTGCACCGCAGTTCAGACTGAAAAGTCTATCTATTTAAACATGAACTTCATCCATCTTGGGGTTCCAAAAAATATTTTAATTGTTCTTCAATGTTTCCATAACACATGGGTTACTTCTTGTACATCCAGCATTAACATCATCAAATGTAATTCCTTCCCCAATGCATTTCGGGCTATTGTGTGAGCCCTTCCTCAGGGGACAACTCTACAAAAAAGGAACAAATCAACATGTCACTGTGTGTGCTAAACCATACACATGCACACATTATCACGTTTCGTTGTCTACATGACCCGTGTTTCAAAGATCAAAAAAGGTGCCCGAATATTTAGGTGAAATCCAAGACTCGTGCGTGTGTTGTTTATTCAAAAGGTGTGCTCTGTGATCAGAAAAAGCAGATAACGCCAAAAGATATAAAAGCCAAAGTCAAAGCCCCCTTATATCCCGGTCACCGGACCGTGAACTTGACAAGGATCTACACCGTTAAACATGCATTGGCGTGAGCCGAATACTCACGGACTGTTTCAACCAGCATAGACGCCATATCTGAAACAGAACAGCGCGTGTTAACTAAGGTGGAGGTTAATTTCGTTGCTAAATCTACTAACCCGGTCTCATGTGGGAGTACTTACTAGGTGATGTGTTCTGCAGCGCGCATAGCCGTTACTGTGTCAGGAACCCCGGCGGTGTGCTCACTAGGTGCAGTTTTTACCGGCTCGTGCGTTGGAATGGAAAGTGAAAGCGGACTAGTGAAAACCAATGTGAAACAAAAACGTGTCGGCCATATTGGGTGAGTCCTACCCCCAGTGTGCGCGAAAAACAAATCAACGTGAAAGGAAACATGGTCACATGGAATAAACTTCAGAAACACAATATTCAGCGTAAACATATCTGATTACAGATAACATAAAAATTCAATTCGATCATTCAGACCGTGTGGCTGCATCGATGCCATGTAGCGAATCCAGAAATTTTCTCTTTTAAGCAATGTCTCTTTGTTGTTGTAAGTGGGGGTGATTTGTTCAAGTATAACAAATTTTAGTTGAGCTACAGAATGTTTTTGTTCTACAAAATGAGCTGCAACAGTCGATTTCAAATTTCCTGTTCTTATATTGCTCTTGTGCTCTAGTACACGGGTCCTGATTTTTCTCTCCGTATGTCCAATGTAACACTTGCCACATGGGCACTTGAGCATGTAAATTAGATTGGCTGAATTGCAAGTTGCATTCACTCTTAATTTCACGGGATAACCCTTCATGGGATGACTGATAGTGTTCCCCAGAATGCAGAACGGAGAGAAAAATCAGGACCCGTGTACTAGAGCACAAGAGCAATATAAGAACAGGAAATTTGAAATCGACTGTTGCAGCTCATTTTGTAGAACAAAAACATTCTGTAGCTCAACTAAAATTTGTTATACTTGAACAAATCACCCCCACTTACAACAACAAAGAGACATTGCTTAAAAGAGAAAATTTCTGGATTCGCTACATGGCATCGATGCAGCCACACGGTCTGAATGATCGAATTGAATTTTTATGTTATCTGTAATCAGATATGTTTACGCTGAATATTGTGTTTCTGAAGTTTATTCCATGTGACCATGTTTCCTTTCACGTTGATTTGTTTTTCGCGCACACTGGGGGTAGGACTCACCCAATATGGCCGACACGTTTTTGTTTCACATTGGTTTTCACTAGTCCGCTTTCACTTTCCATTCCAACGCACGAGCCGGTAAAAACTGCACCTAGTGAGCACACCGCCGGGGTTCCTGACACAGTAACGGCTATGCGCGCTGCAGAACACATCACCTAGTAAGTACTCCCACATGAGACCGGGTTAGTAGATTTAGCAACGAAATTAACCTCCACCTTAGTTAACACGCGCTGTTCTGTTTCAGATATGGCGTCTATGCTGGTTGAAACAGTCCGTGAGTATTCGGCTCACGCCAATGCATGTTTAACGGTGTAGATCCTTGTCAAGTTCACGGTCCGGTGACCGGGATATAAGGGGGCTTTGACTTTGGCTTTTATATCTTTTGGCGTTATCTGCTTTTTCTGATCACAGAGCACACCTTTTGAATAAACAACACACGCACGAGTCTTGGATTTCACCTAAATATTCGGGCACCTTTTTTGATCTTTGAAACACGGGTCATGTAGACAACGAAACGTGATAATGTGTGCATGTGTATGGTTTAGCACACACAGTGACATGTTGATTTGTTCCTTTTTTGTAGAGTTGTCCCCTGAGGAAGGGCTCACACAATAGCCCGAAATGCATTGGGGAAGGAATTACATTTGATGATGTTAATGCTGGATGTACAAGAAGTAACCCATGTGTTATGGAAACATTGAAGAACAATTAAAATATTTTTTGGAACCCCAAGATGGATGAAGTTCATGTTTAAATAGATAGACTTTTCAGTCTGAACTGCGGTGCAACAGGGGGTCTCCTTCCATCGGGAGGAGCTTTGTATTTGATCATATTTTCTCAAGAACACAGAAAGGTAATATTATTAAAAAATCCACGAAACGATTCACAAGCTTCTATGGAAGAAGAGCCATAAGACCATTAATTATAGTAATTAACTCTATGCTCATTATGTTCCTTCTATATGCTTCCCCAACACTTGACTTGAAAGAAGTGCTAATCTGGAACAACATTTACAATTAAAATATAAGATATTTATTTTAAACCAACAACCTCCCCAAACCTCCACTCTGCACTGAAGTCATTGATCAGCTGTCATATTGCTACAACAATCTATTATATCTGCAACCACAGAAAGGCTAAACAGATACTCTAAAATAAACAATTTCAAAGGCATTGATGTTAAAATCATTTGGGGAGTGTGAATTAAACGTAACCTGATTTATACAATTATCCAAGAATACCAGCCCCCGCAACTAGATCTACTTGTTTCAAAAATCGACTACAGCACAAATAGATTGTAAGAAGTTCACTGTGAGACATGACTTTAAGAAAAACCTGCTCACATTTTGGGCATACAAACCGATGAAATTTACATTAGACTCTTACCAGGCAATCAGAGAAAAGAACTTTGAGTCAGATCTTGAGGCAGGAATGAGGATAAAGGACATTAGACCGAGGTTATTATACATTCCATTGGAACAGTTTGAGGGATCTTGTAAAAATCTATCTTTTGGTCTGAGGATGCAGGTTATGCAGCTATAATGTAGAGGGTCTGGGGCATTCTATTTGCATATTTCCAAAGCTGGTATATCATCGGAAAAAGTATCTGGACACTTCGTTTTCTAAATCAGAAATAAGGACCGTGAAAGAGACAACTATCTTCTGTTTTATGTCACAGGCTAATATTTTCATTAGTCGACTTAGTCTTGCCTATAAGATGCTGCACTTATCTAACATGGACTGATAATCATTGTTCAATGGGGAATTAACATTTTTTTGGGAGGGTGATATAGGTTTGAAAAGCGGGTGGCTCCATTATATTTTATGGAGGAATTTTCTTCGTCAGGAGGGTGCATTGAAGTAAAAAGGTGAGGCACCTGTCAAATAAGTTGACAGGTATGAGTGTACCAAATGATACCATTGTACAGCCATAAAAACAAAACAGTTCACTTGAAACCAGAAAATAAATGAGAAATAAATACATAGGTGAGAGGGATAGAGTTTGGCAAAAGTAATGTCCTGATGGAGGCAATCGGTCAACGAGGGTGTCCCTGAGTGCCAGCGGGCTCCTACAGCCTCATCTGATTGCCTTGAAGCGAACCCTGCAAGGTGTCGGTGTGATCCCGCACGTGCTGCAGCATACCAGAAGCAACGCGCGCTCTGATCGGAAGGATCTGCTGTGCAGCCCCCTCGTGGCGCCCCCCACACATTTACTGAGAAACATGACAACACCTTGCTAACATTAATCGCAGAATTGACAGTATATAAATGAACTCAGAGAAAGAAAGTAATTCCCCTGAAACACCCAGAAATAAAGGGGCGAGTAGGACAGAGCTTGCTGAAGGTCGGGGTCCGAGGTGGCAGCAAGTCAGAGCTGAGCGCCCTCTGTGGCTTTGGGTTCTTAATACCTCTTTGGTGCTGCCATGAACTCCAGAAGACTTTTGTGTGAATTGACAGTGCTTGACAACACACCGGAAGCTGCGCGAGCACGTGCCGACCAGGCAGGCCAGGCTGGTGGTGTGGTGCAGAAGAAAGATGCTACTTTATTTTGGGAGCTTAACACACGCCTGTCAACCTTTTGCCTAAAAAATGCAGGTGAAGTCAGGCATTTCAGAGAGTGATGTGTGTTCCCTTTAAGGTCGACGGAGGATAGACACTTTTTTGAAGGGTGATATTGACTTGAATAGCAGGCAACTCTAGTGAAGTCTATGGAAACATTTTGTTTGTCAGGCGGTTAAAAAAGCCATGACACAGGTCAGATGCGAGTGAGTTGACAAGTCTGCCAATGTGTGCACGTCTTCTCCTTCTGGGAGCACTTTTTCATGGGCTGCCGAGTCTCAGAGAAGTGACTCCTTACTCCCAACTAAGAGCCCTCTGCACCTGTTAAAGAAATTGTGCCTGATGCTCAAATGTAAGGCGCTCCTCTCGAGGCATGCCACTCCATTTTGCAGCCAATCCAAATCTGTTAATCAGCATCTTCTGTCAGTGGGAAGACAAGATATTCCAGACATAAGACATTATCGGTGATGTGCTATCTAAATAACTGTAGTACAAGCAGTTTGGGCACACATCTGGGCATACCATAGTACAAAAATCGATTAACGTATGGTACTACTCACAAACGTTTGTGCACACGTCTGTGTAACTGGTATGCTAACAAAAAGGGCAAAGAGCACATGTAATGGTTGAAACCTGTCAGTAGGACATATTTTCCTGCATTTATATTACGGTTGGGAAAAGGAGTGTTACAGTGGAAGGCTGCACAATGTAGTATATAAGGCTCCCTGTTTTCTGTTTTTACGGATTTTTACAGATAAATACACACAGAAAAAATGTGTGTTCTGTCTGCATTTATTTTTAAAAGTGAATAAATACAGCAAATTGCGTTTTTTTTAAGTGACTCTCTGTGCTGTCTTTCGTAAATTATAGGCCAGCAGCTGAGCAAATAGACAACATGGGAAATTTTAAAAAGGATGACATTTCTTTAAATCGCTGCATATGTCAACATACATTTATGGTATATTGCTAGTATTTACCAGTGGATGTATTGTTATGAAATATTTGACAGGTTAAATAGCTAAAATATGACAGACTTCAAAGTATAAGTGCGCGTCTGTCAGTTAAATAAATATGGAAATGTACAGTTTTTTAACTTCATTTATACGCAAAATACAAAATAAATATTGATAAATACTGATAAAATGGCCCAAAAAGAAATATGGATAAATACAGACGGAAATGTTACAAAAATAAACACCATAAAACCGGGAGCCCGAAGTATAAATAACTGCAAACCCTTGAGCATGCGGGTATTCACAAACATTTTGCAGGTGATTTTGCAATACTGAAATTAACATGGAACTACTTCTATTAACAGCAGCAGTACATACCTTCCCAGAGTGGGAATGGGAAGGGAACTGTGTAGGAAAGTGCCCCTTTTTGCATGGTTATCCCCCACTTTTTGCCTGACAACCGATGCAACCTGACTAGATGTGCCCAGGGTCCCTGCCAATCAGGCTCCTAGGGACTGTGTTTTTTCCCCAAAACTGTTCGATTGTACCCACAATTCGCACATCTCTGGCTACAGGTAGGCCCCTTGTCAAATGTACAATGGGTACCAAGGGCACAGTGACCAGGGAAAGCCTCTAAGGGCTGCAGCACCTATTGTGCCACTCTTGGAGCAGGGCCGGCCTTAGGCATGTGCAAGCTGTGCACCTGCACAGGGCCGCCAAACCCCAGGGGCCGCCACGCCAATATGCCACGCCAATATATATCCTTAGCTACATACTTGCGTGGCGGCCCCTGGCAGGGATTTGGTGGCCTCGGGCCCCCTACCTACGCTCCCTGCCCAGGGCCGCCATGAGCCTAGAGCCGCACCTGCTTAGAGGTCCTGTACCTAAACACCCACACACTGCCATTGCAGGCTGCGTGTTTTGGTGCAGAGAAAAGTGAAGAGTCGACATGAGACACATCCCTGTGTGCCATGCCTGCAACCCACTGCGTGAGGCTTAGGTAAGCCACTCCTTTAGTAGGGTGCACTACCACTCAGGCGAACGTACAGTGGCATGAACCCTGTCCCCCTACAGTGCCTAAGTCGATTCTTAGACATTGTAAGTGTAGTAAAGCATTTAAGAGTATATGATCTGGGAGTTGGTCATTACGAACTCCACAGCTCCATAAAGGCCTTACTAAAACCTGGGAAGTTTGGAAGCAAACTTCTCAGCACAATAAACCCACACTGATGCCAGTGTGGGATTTAATGAAAAATGCACTCAGAGGGCATCTTAGAGATGCCCATTGAAAAATGACCAGCTCTGGTGTGGTTCCTGAATGGCAGCCTGCCCTTTGCCACCACTAAACAGGTTTCTAGACCCCTGTGTAGAGAGCCTCCGCTCACTGGGTCCAAAAACAAAGCCCATCCTGGGCAGGGGTGTCATGCCCCCTTCCCCAGAATGGGCTGTGTTTACGGAGGGGAAGTTCAAAGGCCTGCCATCTTTGGAAGCTGTCCCTGCCTTTTACTGCCCCCAGCAACTGGCTCCCAATGGTTCTCCAACCACTTTGGGTGGGAGAATCGTCAGGAAAGTCAAGCTAGGAGGAGAGGTGTGCCCACCTCTGCTAACCCCACCCCTCAGGTGGGGGAGGCGAGGTGAAGCACACATCTCAGTCCCCTCCATCTTGAAGATGAGGGGACCCAGCCAATTAGGGAGAGGCTCATGCCCCCTCCCACTGGAGGGTGGCATAATAGGGGGTCTACCCACCCCAAGGAAGGGACCATTTGGACCTCACCTACACTCTCCTTTAACACCCCTAAATTTAGTATTTAGGGGTAACCCTGAATTTTGCCTCCTCAGATTTGAGGTAGAAAGAAGGAGCGAAGTGCTGTGCTGACCCAGGAAGAAGAGGACATCACCTGATATTGCCCTAGTCCTACCGGCCCGTCCCGACTCTGACCTGCCTACAGCGAAGAAACCGGCATAGAGAGCTGCCCCGAGCCCGTAGGACCTGGTTTGCACTCACCTTACAGACTCTGTCTCCCGTAGGCACCAGATTTACTCAAGCAAGACTCGACCACAGAATCTGGATCCAGGCGGCTACGCGATATTGCACCACTCTGCACTTGACACTCAGGGCCCGAGTTCGAGTAGCCCAACCCCACGAAGAGGTCTCCCCAGCGATCCTGGTCTAGAATCTGGTGATCCCCTACTTCGAGCCTCAAATGACGCCTGCAGCCTCAGCCTGAAAGGTCCCCCTTCGACTGCGAGCGGAGTTGGTAAAGAAACAAGATGCCAGACGACACCCCTGCACCCGATGCCCCCCGGCCTTGGGTGGTCCAACCGACGGTGTCCAGGCATCCCCTAAGACCCCAACTTACCTCTCCAGCCGGTGGTCGCCATCAGGAAGTCTCCCTGCCCGAGCTTGTAGCAACTTTGCCCAACTGAAGGTCTCTATTGGAACTACAGGGTCCCTGATGTCCTTTTGGGAACCTGCACCCTGTGGCCCCTGTGCCACTGATGGTGCAGCTCCTGTGCTAATTGTTGGCCCCTGTAGTGCTGAGCTTAACCCTAGAAGCTTTGCTCCCACACTGCTTGTAAGCCGTCCCTAACCGAAGGCCCCCTTAGGCCTAGGTGGTGGTGCAACTTGAATGCCTACATAGATCTTGGGGAACCTTGGACCTAACCGCCCAAACCTCCGCTTGTGAGACGTTTGCTTACCTTAAACCAATAACCATTTTTCTCCCATAAGAACCCATGTTATGAGTTTTTGGGCCTAAAATGTTTTTAGTGTTGAACTGTTGTTTTGTATGGAGTAAAAGTAATTATAACTTATTCCAAGAATAGCCTTACTTACCTTGTATTGTGAGATCCCTTGGTGTGGTATCTAGGCTTACCACCCCCAGTAGTCAATGTAATCTGAAAGTAATCAAAAAGTATTCTAAAATTAATACCTGTGTAATTTAACCTGCTTTTTGTATCCATACCAACCTGTAACAATTGCAAATCCATTCCCAATTGCATTTCTATGTAAAGGTAAACAATTGAAAGTACATTTTACCTACCTGTACCTAGTCCTACTTGGTTCAAGAAATAAAACATAAGTGTACCTTTTTATATTTACCCAATGGTCTGGATTCTATCTCTGAGTGTGTGTAATCAGTCCTCGAGGGAGTGAATACAATAAGTGCTTAACACATCCTCTGGATAAGCCTAACTGCTCGCCCACACCACCACAAAGAGAGTTGTTAATACTTACCTAATTTAGCCTCTGCTATACCTTTAGGGACTCCCTGGACTCTGTGCACACTATACCTTACTTTTGTATAGTATGTACAGAGCCAGCTTCCTCCAAACAACCCTATTTTTAATTGAGTTCTAAGGAATAGGGTTCCTGACAAGGAATAATATCTTCTGTTCTGAAAAACAAAATGTAGTAATTTTGATGTTTCACTTATTGGAAGATTCACATAAACAAATTTAGTTTCAAATATACTCATAGAATGATTTGTGATCCCCAGAATGTCATAAATCTAGTCCAGTAGAAGAAATATCCAGATGCTGATCTGGAAAACCTAGAGCACTGCTCAACACACTCCACTGAGTGTAAATCGCTGTATAGAAAATTCAACTACAGTACAAATAAGCAATTTATACAGATATACAAAATAATCAGCAGTTCAATAACAAATTGTGATTAAGGAGTCTTCAAACGAGGTGTGGATGCTTGGTTGTTTTAATTATTTTCAGAAGTTTGTTGGCTGTCACAAAATCCACAATATTGGCATCATCAAAACAATTTTAGGCATTCCCAATGCATTTCGGGCTAAGCATGCCCTTCATCAGGGGTATCTGCAGAAATAGGTACAGTGTATTACTACGATCGTAATTCAGAGAAGCTTTTACACATGTGCTTACTCATGGGGTTAGGAATATTAGTTACAGGAAGAGTCAAAATACGAATGTATGCATTCAAAGCAATCACTATATCAGAGTGCGAAAATAATAGTAGGGGTAAGCAGAAAACGGTGACGTGAGAGAGCTCAAGTACCCAAAGTGAAGGAGAACCAAAAGGGTGGAAAACCAAAAAGATAGCGTGCACTTTTAACAAATGCTCGTGGTGATTATTCTTACACTGAGTTCATTGGGATTGTGTTGCTTGGTGCCTAGGGTAAGTAGATACTCAAGCACGAGTTGGGGCACTGAGTAAAAGAGGTTGGGGATAGTTCTTACTTGAGTCAGTAGCGTCAAGCTACATACAACCAACAAGTACAGCCCGGGCTATGTACGCCGGAGGGCTGAGTGACAAACGGTGTTACGAATTAACTCGGGAAAGGCTGTAAAATAAAGGGAAATGTACGGTTCATTTGTTAACGAACCAGCTGTGTAAAGGCTGCGTATTAAGTGAGGTTTACAAAAGCGGGACTTACCCGTCAACATCTCCCAAAACCACCGCAAATGAAAGAAGAGCGCCTGGTCAGTGAAGACCAATCTGTAAAATAATATTGCATTAATGGCACAACTAGTTTGATGGAGTGCGATTACGCGACGATAATCTGAAAGCTGCCTGAAACTCACCGGCGAGATGGATTGTGGCTTGAGGAGTATCAGCCGCACTGAGCTAACGGGACATCTAGAATCGAACACGCTGAGGGACGCTTACCGCCATGGATCAGCGTTTAAGGAGGATTCACAATAGAAAGTGAAAACGGACTAAGACGCGAGAGCGTGTCGGCCATCTTGAAGAGGGAAAGTGTGTGAGGTGTACGGTGAAGAGAAACAACCTACCAAAACACCGACAAACAGCGGGTGAGGCACTCGATAAAGTTTCTGTTTGAAACATAATTATTGTGTGTTGCAAAACCCATCCTACAACAAAGTACAAGAAATACATACAGAACATGGAATACATGAAACATGAAAACACTAAGTATATAAACATAGACAGCTGAGGCCAGCGAGCAACGTTAGCACCAGGTGCAACATTACAAAGAACATAGTAAATCATGAATGTTACATGTGCCTCCAATGTTTACAGGTATAAGCACAATTGCCACATATAGCACGTAACAATAGAAACTAGTGTGGCATATCCATGAAATATATGGGCATCTTCATTTAGATGGTTTTTACAGAAAACAAGCCAGCTCTAATTTATCATTAAGCCCTGTTGGAGTAAGGGATTGCATGAACAAAATCCAATGCGCTTCACGCTGTATAAGGAATTTGGCCGTATCACGGTCAGGGCGATGGTCTATAACCTCAAGAACCCCAAATCTAAGTTGCGCAATATTGTGTTTGCTGTTGTTCTAGTGTTGAGCAATAGGAGAACTAGTCGTGTTGGTACGTATACATCTTTTGTGTTCTGTTATGCGTGTGCGCAACATGCGTTCCATTTTGCCTACGTAAAATAAGTCGCAAGGACATTTTATATAGTACACCACGTGATGACTGTTACATGTGGCATTGAAGTTCAATGTGATAGGTTTACCTGACCTTGGGTGATGGATCAGTTTGCCAGTGAATGCGTTGTTGCAATTAGAGCAATTCAAACATTTCATCATTCCTCGGTACTTGGCTTGTGGAGAAGATTGGCGTTTATTCAAAATTTCTTTGAGGTTTGGTGATCTCTTATATGCGAATAATGGAGATTCTACAAACATTCCTTTAAAGTCAGGCTCTGATCGTAGAAGGGACCACCTGTTTAAAATGATGGATTTGACCACTGTAGATTGGGTAGAGTACGTGGAAACAAAGACTTGTCTGGTGGACGTAGTCTGCTTTCTGCTTTTGGTCAGTAGTTTTTCACGATCCAGGGTGGCAGCCCGTAGAGCTGCCTCATCAATCACTTTGGAGGGATAACCTCTCTGTTTGTATTTACTTTTGAAAACATCAATTGACTGCATGCCAATTGCTGGGTTGGAGTGTATCCGTTTGATTCGCAAGAACTGTGAATATGGGAGGTGGCGTTTGAGTGACCAGGGGTGAAAGCTCTGGTACGCTAAAGCATTATTGCGATCTGTGGGTTTGGTGAACATGGAAGTTGAGATGACTCCATTGTTGATGCATAGCATTACATCCAGAAATGGAATTTGCTGTGAATCAGTGTGAGATGTGAATTGTATTCTGGGATTTATCAGATTGAGTTGCAGAATGTTACTGATGAGATCTGAGCATGACCCACGCCAAATGATGAGGATATCATCAATATAGCTTTTAAAAACAATGAGGTTGTTGGTCCAATGGGGTTTGGTCAAAATGTGCTCATGTTCAAATTTCATCATAAAGATGTTTGCGTAGCTGGGGGCTCCAGAAAAGCCCATGGATGTACCATTAGACTGAAGAAAGAAACGATCTTGCCAGTGAAAATAACTGCGGAATAAACAAAAGTGTAAAATTTCTAGTAAGAAAATTGGATTAGCCCTAATTTGTCCTGCTCTCAGTAGTGCCCATTCCACAGCCTTTAGTCCAAACATAAGCGTTAACCCTTTCAATAGATCTCTCACTTTTGCTAGCCCTGCTTGGTTAATCAGCAGTTCGAGTTATATTGCCACTTTTGGGGTAGGACCCAGGCCAGATGGAAAACTGGCATGGAACATAACTTGTGAAATTCTCTCTGGTTAAGGCCGAATCAAGCATTTCCGTCCATCACTTTTGAGCTTCCCTCATCAGTGTGCTTCACTCTTTTAGTCTGCCCCTATGGCTGTTGTTGCTTTGTCCATTTTCCTTGTTACTCTTCCCAACCCTGTCTATCATGCTATTTAATTGATTTGTCTTTGGTTATTTTTCTCTCTTTAGGTTTGCTGTCATCGTTATTTTTCTCCAGGTAGCTCTCTAATCTGTTTGTGTCATTTAAATGGTCTGTCGCTGTTCACCACTCTTGGCCTCTCTCTGCCGATCACTCTGTGTACACCAGTCTCTGTTAATTTGTTTTAGAGTCCACTCTAAACCTGTCCATTGCTTTCCCTCTGTTATCCAAGCTCTGTCACTATGTTTATGAATCATTACCTGTTTCTGTTCACTACTACCTGCCGCTCTATGTATCACAATCTTTCTGTGTTCGTTACTCTCTGCTCATCACTCCAACTGTCTCTTTTCACCTCTGCCTCACTCTGTTTATCACACCTTCTCGTGTCCTCTAGATATTTCCTTCATTTTTAGGGCTCGCCTGCTGATGCGCTTCAGCGCATAGCTGGCGAAGCTCTATAGGGGCTTATCCAGTGTTTATCCACTGGCGATTCCACTGGCGATTCCTTCAAGTGCATGTGCTTTTTAGGTCATTGCGCTTGCGCAAGCCCTAAAAAGCGCGTGCACAATGCCACCAGCCGCCTGCCTGCCTGCCTCGCATTACCACATCAAAGGCAGCCCTCCGAGCGCATTTCTCACCCCCTAATTATTCACGGCCGGCCGGCAGGCACATCAAAGGCTGCTGCTGCCGTGACTCGCATTTCTCCTCCCTCCTCCCCTATCACTGCCCAGGCCGGCCGTACTTTCTCTTTACAAGGGCCCCCATTCCTGAATCACTTGAAATCTCTCCACATTATTTGCATTTTGTTAATTAAAAAAATTAACTTCAACACAGCGTTGCACATTTTTCTCGACTTCGGAAGGATGAGTCCCAATCTCATTTGTACAAAGTGTTGTAATGGGATTATTGGAGAGTTAGAGAAACGTGCTCACAAGTTACATTTTTATGCATATCATCTGAGTAAATAAACAATAGCATGGTGCCGTTTGCGTCCTTGACTTGATCTGGTTTTTATTTTTATTTTGCTATTATTCTCACAAAGGCTAAGAAGGTCTGCCTACTTTAGTATTAAGTGCTATACGTCGCATAAGCAACAGCTAACCATTCACTCACCCACGCAACGCCACTCACCCATGCAACGCCACTCACCCACGCAACGCCACTCACCCACGCAACGCCACTCACCCACGCAACGCCACTCACCCACGCAACACCACTCACACACGCAACGCCACTCACACACGCAACGCCACTCACACACGCAACGCCACTCACACACGCAACGCCACACACGCAACGCCACACACACACGCAACGCCACACACACATGCAACGCCACACACACATGCAACGCCACTCACACATGCAACGCCACTCACACATGCAACGCCACTCACACATGCAACGCCACTCAACCACGCAACGCCACTCACACACGCAACGCCACTCAACCACGCAACGCCACTCACCCACGCAACGCCACTCAGCCACGCAACGCCACTCACCCACGCAACGCCACTCAGCCACGCAACGCCACTCAGCCACGCAACGCCACTCAGCCACGCAACGCCACTCACACACGCAACGCCACTCACACACGCAACGCCACACACACACACGCAACGCCACACACACACGCAACGCCACACACACACGCAACGCCACACACACACGCAACGCCACTCACACATGCAACGCCACTCACACATGCAACGCCACTCACACATGCAACGCCACTCACACATGCAACGCCACTCAACCACGCAACGCCACTCACACACGCAACGCCACTCAACCACGCAACGCCACTCACCCACGCAACGCCACTCAGCCATGCAACGCCACTCAGCCACGCAACGCCACTCAGCCACGCAACGCCACTCAGCCACGCAACGCCACTCAGCCACGCAACGCCACTCACACACGCAACGCCACTCACACACGCAACGCCACTCACACACGCAACGCCACTCACACACGCAACGCCACACACACACGCAACGCCACACACGCAACGCCACACACACATGCAACGCCACTCACACATGCAACGCCACTCACACATGCAACGCCACTCACACATGCAACGCCACTCACACACGCAACGCCACTCAACCACGCAACGCCACTCACCCACGCAACGCCACTCACCCACGCAACGCCACTCACCCACGCAACGCCACTCACCCACGCAACGCCACTCACCCACGCAACGCCACTCACCCACGCAACGCCACTCACCCACGCAACGCCACTCAGCCACGCAACGCCACACACACACGCAACGCCACACACACACGCAACGCCACACACACACGCAACGCCACACACACACGCAACGCCACTCACACATGCAACGCCACTCACACACGCAACGCCACTCACACACGCAACGCCACTCACACACGCAACGCCACTCACACACGCAACGCCACTCACACACGCAACACCACTCACACATGCAACGCCACTCACCCACGCAACGCCACTCACCCACGCAACGCCACTCACCCACGCAACGCCACTCACCCACGCAACGCCACTCACCCACGCAACGCCACTCACCCACGCAACGCCACTCACACACGCAACGCCACACACACACGCAACGCCACACACACACGCAACGCCACACACACACGCAACGCCACACACACACGCAACGCCACACACACACGCAACGCCACACACACACGCAACGCCACACACACACGCAACGCCACTCACCCACGCAACGCCACTCACCCACGCAACGCCACTCACCCACGCAACGCCACTCAGCCACGCAACGCCACTCAGCCACGCAACGCCGCTCAGCCACGCAACGCCGCTCATCCACGCAACGCCGCTCATCCACGCAACGCCGCTCACCCACGCAACGCCGCTCACCCACGCAACGCCACTCACCCACGCAACGCCACTCACCCACGCAACGCCACTCACCCACGCAACGCCACTCATCCACGCAACGCCACTCATCCATATGCAAAACGAAAAATGTCAAACTCTTCTATTGCGAGACCTATTGCATTTTCAATGCTTGTTACTCTTTACGCCTCTTTATCCTTTAACCACGCTGTCTGTTTTTGTGTATCTTGCTCTCCCTGGCTATTCACTCTCTGCTAATGTGACTGACCGACACTCTAAGCATGTGCAAGATGTCAAAGCATGTGCAAGATGTCAATCTTACTTCTTATCCCCGTTCTAACCGTTCCTGCTCATTGATAAACGTACCTAAGCCGTCTCCAGAGGGACACCCTTGTGTAACATCTGCATAGAAAGGACCAGAAAGAAAACCGTTTGTCACAATCACCCCCTCTTGATTGACAGCCGTAATAATCTAATAGCAAATATGTATTCAGCCAAATATTGCAAAGTTATGAAAACAGCTCTATTTCTACAGTCAACATGCACTCCCTTAAACAGAGATACAAACTCCCATTGCAGACAGTCATATGATTCAGCCCTGAACTTAAACAACAAAGGGCCAGATGGAGAAGTAAAAAACAAGAAAATGATCATCTTCTTCATAAAAATCATAAGTGGTCCAGCTATCAGGAGGTAATCAAATACTAGATCATTGGGCAGGCAAACTGCCAAGCCATTGGTTCTACCATGCAAACAGAAATGTGTAAAAGTTGTGAAATACTTTAATTCTAAAGTCACCAGAATAAAAAACACATGAATGACATACCAGGCATTGCTATATATGCACTGCCAAGAGAATGAGCGAGTAAGGCATTCATCAGCACTCCCTTCATTTAACAGTATATTGATATTAGGACTGCCCAAAAGGGTCTAACGCCAAGGGAAAAGAGGTACCTAACAAAAGAGACAGACTATAAGAGCCCGTAGAAAGGTACCACAATTGGAAATTTAGTAAAGCGTTAGGGATAACTAATTCCAAGTCAGCAGAACCAGTACCTAAAATGACCTTCCCTAAATCAGGCATGCTTACGGCATGGAACAGGTTGCAGCAAGAGAGCGCACAAGAGAATTAGATGAAAGGAGACATGACACTTGGACAACAGGCACCAGGGGAAAGTATCTTTAACTATCCATTTGGAAGCTTCGTATCACTTTGCACCGATATGCTAGAGGAAGCATTCCATTTTTGTAATCTGTTTAGCTCACTGGAATTCTTTTGGATGTTGGTCCAGTGTGCATACTTGTTACACTGTCTGATTTCCATGTCCTTACCTTTTACACAATCACTAACTCATCTCGTACTGTATGCAAACTCACTTGAAAACAGGTTAGTGCACCAATACTGAAGAAACCAAATTGAGATTCAAATAATCTACCAGCCAATGAAAGACTTACTAGTAAGCTTGTGCATTAAGTAGCCAGAAAACAGCCCAATGTATAAGGATTGATACTAGTCAGTCAGGCATTTACAAACCCTATGGGACTAAACCAGCCCTTGTTGAGCTGGTACAAAAATGTATGAAAGCTGTGGATGAGCCTCAGTTAGCTATGCTGATTTTTCAGAAAGACATATCTAACTGCAGATTTCTCACCCATAGACTATTCAGAGACACCTAGCTGGAGTTAGAGATTCTTAAAGCAATAATAGCACCCATGCACCACTAGGCAACACCACCTGACTCCGCTATGGTCCACAACTCTGAGAAGTGATGGACTGGAGCAATATATACGCTCCAACACTGCTTGTTTATGTCAGTGCCTTCCTTCCTGCTCCCTTCAATGCGGACCCAGAGCTCTGCCCTTACTTTGTTGGTTCTGCTATGATTCCAGAACCATTAGACAGTGTGCCAGGGAAGAAAAATGTCTCCTCCCAAAATGTTGAGATTCAAGCTGTGCCGCCACTGCAGAAAGCAGTTAGTGTCATGGACCCCCACAACTCGTTCGTGGTGCATGGGATCTGGCCACGACACAATATATTGTAATACGTGTGCCCTAATGCAACCGATGGCTGATTGAGTGCAGGACGCAAAATTGTATGTAGCAGTACACAAGAAGTTGTGTTTAAAGCTGAGGTCCTGGTGCCTCTCTAAGTTGCAGGCCTGCTCCTGATTTAGATTGCACATTCGATCTTGCACCAGATCACCTCCCTACTTGAAGTCATCCAGTTAGTCGAAGTCTATGGCGCGTCAGAAGCACAAGACGGTCAAGTGGGTTTTGACATTCTCTCGCCACTTGAAGTTGGATGAGAAGTCTCACAGTTGGCACTGTAAGCTCTTTTCTCCTATAGCATCCACCTACGCTGAGCATGGCAGGTGCTACGGGCCTCTTATATATGGCTCACATATAAAAGATGAATTTATAGAGCACATATCCTAAACTGATGTAGCTCAAGATGCTGTCAAATGTACTGATGAAGGAAAAGGGGACACGTAAAAATAGCTGTAAAAGAAGTCTGAAATTTAAATTACCCCATCAGGCATTGGAGGAGCTGGACCATCTGCAGCAAGACCATAGCAACACAAAAAGATGATGGAAGTTTTTTGCTCACCATGCTACCCCAATTTCGACCCAGCCATATGAAAATCTGTATTGACCCTGCTCCCCATTGAAACAGTCTAGCCCCAACTGCCATACCAGGTCATCGCTGGACTGGAAAACAGCCATCCTGGGACCGGTTTCCCGGATATCACCCCTCATCAGCCAGGTTAGCTTGAATCCAGTGGCATAGTGAGCACGTCTGGGCTTACCCTTCCCACTCTAGGTGGCTATAGCAACACAAAAAGATGATGGACGGAATGCTGAACATTGTCAAACACTCACTCCCAGTCACGGATTTGGGTTAAATCCATTGCTTATTGGCTCACAATGCCACCACAGTTTGGACCCAGCCATATGCAAAGCAGTCTTGACAATGCTCCCATGGGAACAGTTCAGCCCGAACTGCCACGTCATGTCCTCCTTCAACCTGGAAACAAGCATCCTGGGACCAGTTTTTGGGGGGTGGGGGGATGTGTGATCGGGATGCCCAGACACGGGTCCTGTGCTCACTATGCCTCCGGCTTCAAGCAAGCCTGGCTAATGAGGTGTGGTACCCCAAAACTGGTCTCGGGATGCTTGTTTTCCGGTCCAGGGAGGACATAGCCTGGCAGTATGGGCTGGAATGTTCCCATGGGGAGCCGAATCAAGACTGATTTGCATGTGGCTGGATCCAAAGTGGAATGCTGTGGTGAGCAAACAAAGATGGATTTAGGCCCAGATCTGTGACTGGGGGTGAATGTTTATCAATGTTCAGCATTACATTCATCATCTTTTTGTGTTGCAATTTTTGCCCCAAGTGGGATGGGTACGCCCAAACGTCGGTTCCGTGCTCGCTTTGCCACCGGATTCAAGTTAGCCTGGCTGGTGAGGAATGATATCCTGAAACTGGTCCCAGGTTGCTTGTTTTAAGGTCCAGGGAGGACCTGGCGTGGCAGTTCGCGCTGGACTGTTCCCGTGGGAGCAGGGTCAAGAATGATTTGCATATGGCAGGGTCCAAACTGGAACGGCGAGGTAAGCAAAAAAAACAATGGATTCAAGGCCAAATCTGTTAGTGGGGGTGAATCTTTGACAATGTTCAGCATTCTGTCCATCATCTTTTTATGTTGCAACCATCTGCAGCAACACGGCAGGGAAATGAGTTGCAAAGGCAGGTTTGAACAATGAATTAACAGCGGGGCAAGCAGAAGCCATTTGAAGGCTAGGCTCATTTTGAGCTCGAGGTTCCAAGAGGACCTCGAGCTGAGCCAGAAGCAAGCATTTGGCTCAAGTCTGGCTCGAGTCTTCAGTGGTTTGCCCACATCTAGCTTTGCCACACTATGAAATAACCAAGGTGTAACGAATCATAATGGAGCCTGTTAGACCTGGCACCATTGGTGTGGGTCTCCCTTCCATTATTTGCTGTTGCCTCTGATGTTTTTGCTGGTTTTAGATGCTTCGGGCACTGTGCCACTGCTATTCAAATGCTCCCTATGGTAAATTAATGTATGTCAGACCCTAGTACAGTGCAGTGCTTGTGCCCAGGGCTTGTAAATCAAATGCTGCTGACGGGCTTGCATCACTCGTGCCACCCACTGGAGCAGCTGGTAAAGTGTGTATCAGGCCTGCCATTGCAGAGCCTGTGTGCAGTCTGGTACTGCCATGTTGACTGGGCAAGTCCACCCATTTGCCAGTCCCTAAACCTTCCCCTTTCTACATATTAGTCACCCCTAAGGTAGGCCCAAGGGCAGGGTGCATTGTAGGTAAAATGTAGGACATGCCCTGATGTGTGTGGCATGCCCTGATGGTGAATTACAGACATTTTCGTTTTTCACTATTGCAAGGCTACCTGTTCCCCATAGGCCAGAATGGGCAGTTTGATTATAACATCTTATAATCCTAACTGACCCATAGAACTAGGTAGAAATTCGAGTTTAGTATGCCCGAACTCAGAATGATAAAATGCATCTTTTAGTGAAGTTGATTTTAACATTCTGTGTTTGAAAATACCACTTTTAGAAAGTAGGTATGTTCTTGCCTAACTGTCCAAGCCTGCCTATGCTAGGTTGTGTATTTCTTGTCTGGTTTGTGAGTGATAGGGACTGGGGTATTCCAGGAGACAGGGCGAGTCAGCACAGGACTGAATAGACCCATCTGCATGAAGAGTGGTGGAAGGGGAGCACCTGGGACCTGAAGAGGGCTATTCCTGCCTTACACAATGCTGGCTCTGTAGTGTAGTTCCTATTATCCCAATAGGCTCTGCGCATTGGAATAATACCTCCAATAGTATAGACCTAGACCAGACGTTAACTAGGTCTTCTACTGTCGATATTAGACTTAAAGTTTTGGGTTTGCCAGCTAGCTCAGAGTTCACTAGAAACTTTCTCGAATAGACAAGGAGGAGTTGAACCTCCCTGGATAGACAAGAAGGGATTTAGTTTCTGACAACCATAGAACATGACAACTTTGCTCTCCCCTAATCAAGAGTGTATCTCTAGAGTCGTGTGAAAACAAAAGACAACTTATTTTACTCAGTCAGTACGTGCATTCTTAGTTTCACCAGATTGTAGAGAAAAGGATGAGACGGGCGTGTTCAATAAAAGATGGTATTTATTGATCAGTCTCTTTTCTCGTACAAGAGAAATGGATCGATATTATCGCAATACTTATGGTTAAGTAAAGTGCATACAATAAAAGCAGAATTATAAAACAATACTGTAAAAACATTGATATGGTTTCTAAGCCATACGTTATTTAAAATGGACAGAATAGATACATACATATAAACATTTGACTAATCGTACTCAACTGGTGCTTCTAACTACGCCTACCCCAGTGTACCTGACCTAAGCCTAATACGTGGGCGGGGATAGAAAGTAGCAGTTTAAGGTAAGTTTGTTTTACCAAGTGACTGACTCAAGAATTCTCTGCAAGGGGTTATTCAGCTCCGTACCTGAGGTCTAGGATGGTTGAGGGATAGTATCTCTCGTCTGAGGTCTCGATATTCCAAGCTGCCTGCGAGGGCTGCTCGGAAGCGCCGGAGCTGGATTTCTCGGCAGGAGAAAGCAGCGTCTTGTTCTCAGCGCGTCAGGAAGGCGGGGCAGCTAGTGGGCTTCGCTCTCTGCTGGGCTTCGGCAAGTCTCGCTGCTCCGATCTCGTCACCACCGCGTGTGTTTGCTTAAGGCAATGTCGGTAATATTTATACCTGTAAGGTGCCGAGATTGACGTAAGGATGGACATAGATACGTCAATAAGGATGTCATACGAGCTGGTCGTTAGCACATTCTTTTACTGAAGTTCTCTGTGAAATCAAAACAATGGCCGCAGGGTTTTTCCCAGGTTGTCATAGGTTTGATTTGTTTTGAGGACTCCGTATGCCTTATCAGGGGCTGGAGGAATATTGCTTTGCCTAATTAGATGGCAAGCGTTATGACCTAATCAGATAACGCGCTCCTGTGCCGTGGTCTGGCGTAATCAGATAACGGTTTCTGCATCATGGGATGGCTGCTAGTTAACTTGTTAACCAGAATAGGGTCAGGAATAGGGGGATCGATACAGAACCTATAGGAATACATCACAGCTCCAGCTCCCGTGGTGCATCTGATGTTCCTGGTCTACACTGTGAAAGGTACAGAAGGAGTCCTGTAAACAAAGTGCTCCAGGACTGCACAGAACTGGTTTCGACTAGGCACAGACACTCTCTGCCTTCGGAGACAAAGGATTTTGGTGTATAAAAGAGGGGATCCAGACCCTAGAACTTAAGATCACTTCTGGGAATCAAGACAAACATTTGCTGAGGAGAAAAACCAGGAAGCTGAAGGAGGAGACTACCCCTGTGCTGTGTGTTTTGGGGTTGGCCTGCAGTGGTTGCTTCATTGCCAAAGAAAGGAGAAGAGGACTGAGTGTGCTTTTCATCAACTTGAAGAAGAATCTCCAAGGGCTTGAACTTGAGCTTGCCTCCTGCCTGAAGTCTTAGGGATACAAGACTTCACCAACCAGCTCCCCCTGAATTTCCTTGCTGGGGATTGAAGTACCTGCTGTTGTGCTGGGCCTTCTGAGAGACTGCATGTCGCTGGGAGCTGGAAGCGCGACTCAATGACAAGAAGCGTGTTGCCACCGCAGCAGTTGCCGTCCGCAGCAGTTGTCGTCGCATCGCCGAAGAAGCGGGCCGCCACTGCCGCTGTTGCCCTCACATCACCGAAGCGCGTCGCATCCCCGGAGAAGCGTGCCGCCGCCGCAGAGGTCGCCGTCGCATCACCGAAGAAGCGAGTCGCAGGGACTGTCATGGCTCCAAAGATCAACGAGTCGCCGCACGGCCGTCAGGTGTGCACGCATCGCATCAACGTTGTCACATCGTAACCGAGACGCCATTATGTCGCATCGCACCATAGAGAAGTATCGCATAGAGGTGCCATCTTGTCGCATCGTACCGGAGAGCAGTAAGAAACCGATGCATCACCTCCCCACACAGTAAGGAAGCGAGCATCAACTCCCCTGCGCAGCAGTAAGGAACCGACGCATCTACTCCCATGAGTGTGAGGAACCAACGCATCACCTTCCCTGTGACCCTTTTGTTTGGTTTGCTTTACGCATCCAAGGTACTTTGCGAGTAAAGTGTTGCATTTACAACTTGAGAGAACTGAGCTATTTCACACTATTTAAAAGTCTATTTTTGAGTACAGTATTGTGGATTCTTTTTGTTTGGTCTTGTGTTAAGTTTATATCAAAATACTTGTTTTTATAATACAACCTGTGTGGTGTCCATCTGTAATGTTGTCACTATTTTTCTGTATGTGTTCACAAATGCTTTACACACTGCCTCTGAGATAAGCCTACCTGCTCGAGCCAAGCTACCAAGGGGGTGAGCAGGAGTTTTAGGAGTGTAGCCCCTTAGCCCTGACTAGACTCAAGGGTCCCTATTTGGTCAAAGGTACCTACCTCAGCAAACTAGAGACCCCCAAATCTAACTGAGCCTGACTCCCAGCTGCTTCCACAACTCCAATACCACCAGTGCTTGGATGCCCAATTCAGCTTTGATTCGGATGCAGTCCAAGAGCGGCACAATGTTCCGCACAACGATGATGAGGAGGCGGACAACTTACTCTCCTTCATTAACCCAATACAGGACTCTATTGAGACCTACAAAATGCTAACTGTTTGAATGCCTTTCCAGAAACAGAGTTGAAATCCCCACTTTGTCAACCAACTAAAGAAAGTGCCCTTTTTGCAGTTGTAGTCTGCAGGGCAATGGATGTCCTTGACATACAACTGCCCACTGTGGAAACAAAATCCTGTTTGCTTACTGAAATTCTCCAACCTCGACCAGCATCCTCAGAGCCAGTGTTTAGTGAGGCATTTACAGATACTCTAATGGGCACTTGAACAAAGACATGCTCATCCCATCCAGTCAGTTAATATGTGACTAGGTGACAGAGACCAGCTCCTGATGACCCAGCATTCCTAACTCAGCACCGGACTACAGAAAGTATTGTGGTGCACGCGTCGACCTCTAAGATTAATCCAAAGGCTTTTCTATCTGCCCCTCTGGACAGTGGATCCAAGCATAAAGATGCATTTGGGAATACATTATTCTCTTAAGTTAGCCGTGCCCTTCAATCTCAGTCTTCTGGGCAGATATGCGCATACACTCTGGGGTATGGCTATTGAGATCTTGCTCGCCATCAAAGAAGACCTCAGAGCAACCTCTGTCCAGATCATACAAGATGGGCAGGACCCTGCAGAGTGCGTCTCACATGCACAGGCTGTGTGGGTTGCCCTACAGGCACCTGTATAGGGCTCAGGCTGTATGCATGGTTGTGTGCAACTGGATTGTTTGGGGATGTCCAAGCTTCCCTGATAAACATGTACTTTGACAGCCAATGGAAAGAAGGCCAACTCGTTGTTAGAGAGATTTAAAGAAAGCATTTCTAATACCCACGCCCTATGTTTGGTCTTGTTGGTCTGCCAATTTTATTATCATTACAGAAAGTTCAGGGGCTATTCATGGAGCCTAGCATACCGATAATGGCAGCCCTTCCAGTCAGCTCAATAACTAGCTCAGACCGTTGGCATGTCCAAGGGGTGCCGTGGCAGGTGAGGCCCTTCACACTAGTAGGACAGCAATCCTCTATTTTAACCTCCCCTGCTGCAGCAGACACCAGGCCACTCTGATTTACCCTTTCAGAACCACAGCCAGCTAGTAAGGAGCAAGACCTTATTTTTCCTCCCAGATGGAAACCCTTCATGTTGGATCGAAGGGTACTATAGTTCATTCAAAGGGTCTGCGTCACATCTTTCAGGACCCACACACACACTCCCCTGCTCTGCTTGGTTTCAACAGAACATACTACCATCCTTGTGTAGGAGGTCTGTCTACTTATGGACAAGGAACTCATCAAGAAAGTTCCATAGCCAGAAGGGCGAGGAGTGTTATTCAGGCTCCTTCATGCTCTAGAAGGATGGAGGATGAAGACCCATCTTAGATGTCCCGCCTCCGAATGCCTCCTCGTGGAAGGACAAATTCACCCTTCTCACTCAGGCTCGGGTTCTTTCTCCTCTGGACTCAAGCGATTGGATGGTGTTCCTTGATTTGCAGGACACATATTTTCATATACCCATGCTGCAGTCTCAAAAACGTTAGCAAAGGTTCACAGTGGTGAGGGAACACTTCCTATATGCCGTTTTACCTTTAGGCTTCCCCTCAGCCTCAAGAGTGTTCGTGTAGGTGGTGGGAGCAGCTCATCTTCACAGTACAGGGATACAGTTATTACTGTAAGTGGATGACTTGCTTCTCAATGCAGGCTAGCCGCAGTAGGGTGGAGAACATCCCTGCGTGACAGATGTCCTCCTGAAATCTTTGTGCCTTCTGTCCTACCTGACGCCTGTACAGAGGATTCCCTTTACAGGAACTATCCTGAACACAGTGGTATTCAAGGCCTCTCCACCACTAAAGGGGGACTGGGGCATTCAGGATATGACCCCAATGTTTTGGGCTCAATTTTGGGTCTCAGTGAACATGGTTCTAAGGCTTACTGGACTCCTAGCCTTGCACATCCTCCTTGGCAGCCTGCCCAACACCATTCATATCTCAAGCGGACACAAACCTGACATGTGGCAATACACTTGCTCTACCCAACCCAGAGCTCAAAGCAGTGACCGATTCATAATCTCTGGGTTGGGGCATCATTTGCGAGGGATGGAAATCAAGGGTTTGTGTAGTGTAGTGCTTGCTCCACATCCGACTGTTGGAGTTCGAACCAGTGATATAGCGTTGAAAGCTTTCCTAACTACCAAACTACCACCCTGTAGTATTGTAAAAGTCTAACATGTGTTTAATGCAATATAGCCATGCATTAAAACATTAAGGAAGGCAATTGCAACTTTGACATTTCATGCAAAAATTCATACAACCTATGGCTATGTTTATACAGTTTTTTCAATACAAGTGAGAACACGTGACAGAAATGAAATTAACAGGTAGCCACTAATAAATGATGAGGGAAGGAATGTGAGAAAAGAAAAGATAAAAAGTTAACACTCACAGGAGCTGACTCCACTACTTTCTATAATCCTTGCTTCGCTGTGTCAATTTCGGAACGAGACCACGCCTTGCTAGCATAATTCAGCATCAAGGCTCAATGTACAACATGGAATAACAACTATAGTTTAGTCTGTACTTTAAGTGGGATGAAAATAGTAGTGAGGGTCTCCAAAAGGGGTGTGGCCTAAGTAGCCTAAATAGGAATCCTTTCCTAGGGGCTGTGCCTATGTAATTAAGGGTGTGATTTGAAGCATGCAAACTAAAATTCTGTTACTTCCCATAGTGGTCCACCCGACCAGTATTTTGGTGCCTCTCTGTGAGTTTTCTGCAATTGAACCAACAAAATATTACACAGTATCAGACATGCACCTAAAACAATCCAGACCTATTGGCTTTACCAATGATTGTTAGCAACATCAGACAATGAGTAAAAGTAGTTTTTTTGTGAACAATTTTAATTCAAAATGTTTCAATACTGAAAGTATGAGAATGTGAAATAACCATTACTCAGGTCTCTGGAAAGGGTAGTGGTCTCTAAAAGGAGCGTGGCATAAAATGCGTGACTAGCAATCCTTTCTAAGAGGTGTGGCCTATGTCATTTAGGGCGTAGCTTGAAAATGTAAACTAAAATCCTGTAATTTCCATAGTGGGCCACCTGATCAGTATTTTGGTGCCTCTTTGTGAGCTTCCTGCTACTGAACCAACAATATGGAACAGTATCGGAGATGCACCTAACACAAGCCAGACCTATTGACTTTGCCAGTGTTTGTCAGCAGCATCAGACAAATAAGTAACACCAATTAATTTGTTGTCAATAATTATAATTCAAAATGTTTCAATTCTGAAAGTAAAATAATGTGAAATAACCATTGCTAAGGTACAGAGAAGGGGGGTAGTGGTCTTCAGAGTGTCTCAATCACTCCCGTTCTTCCTTTCGCACTACTTTCCTATGCAGACTCACTGTTAGTCACACCTTTTTTCTCACCACATATTTCTGAAATTCTACATATGCATATCTCTCACCTTAGCTTTTTTGTCCTAATTTTCCTCTTTTCACTCTCTTGCAAGTACTTCCTTGCATTTCCTTCACTTCAATGTACCCCAACACACACAACGCATCCACTCAGCATTACATTTTTTTTACTTTCTCTCTGTTAATGTTTCAACAGCTGTGTACCTCTTTTAAACACTTTTGCATAGAATCACAATTAAATTTGGCACGTGACCATTCCTGTATGCGATCTGCAAAGAGACCATGCATTGAATGAGAATTTATTCTGAACATCTTTATGAGCCACTGCCGGGCACTGTGAGAAACTGTCAGTCCTTCAGCCAAAACTCCAGAGCTTTCAGTGGTTACCCGTTATAAACACCCACCCACAACATGAACGTACGTAGGTGCATACAAGCGGATCAGTTAACAGTATGCTCAATACAAGGGTATTATACCAAGAGTAACCTGGCCCATTCAAAGCCCTGGCATTAGAGGTCTTCAAGAAAGTACAAAAAGAAAATCACAGTTTAGTTATATGTGACTGTGCACTTTAAACACGCATGAGCTTTAGCATTTTTGTACTAAACACATACAAATTTAGGCACATATGTGATTAAGTTCACTTACATAGTACTGCAACATGTAGTACGTAGTGGGGTCTTGGACCTTGTGCAATGAGGCCATACGTCTTTAGAGGTGGCTGGAACAGCACAGCATTTTTCTGCTGACCAATTACCTGGAAGGGTCGTTGAGCACCAAAGTGGCGAACTGTGCAGACATGGGCTGGGGGATCACAGGGTGGTTCAAGACATCTTTGATTAGAGGTGCGTGCCCTGGCTGGAACTTTTCTCCATCGCTGAGAACATACAAGACTACTGCACTATGGAGTTCTCACTAGGAAGATTCTTAGGAGACGCATTTTGTTTGGAACACAGGTCTCCTGTACACCTTAGATACAAAAAGGTATGCAGTTACTGGCTGGTACGGGGGACAAGAGGGCTAGGTGGTCATACGTCCTCACTGGTAAAAGGGGGAGCGGGGGATTCCTCCTGTTGGAATTAGGGCCCTAGCACCCCCGGCTGGGTGTCATGCTTCATCATAGGGCATGCTCCTCGTCGGGTTGGTGCTGCATTACCTGACGGGTTCCCTATGAGGGGCTCTTTGGCAGAGATCTTTTATTCCAGTTAGCCATTTGGTGCCGTTGGGGTGAGGGATCTATATG
Source organism: Lissotriton helveticus (assembly GCF_964261635.1). Lineage (NCBI taxonomy): Eukaryota > Metazoa > Chordata > Amphibia > Caudata > Salamandridae > Lissotriton > Lissotriton helveticus. The sequence goes on along the minus strand of NC_136057.1, from coordinate 1,403,580,420 downwards.
TGTAGATGCAAGGAGTGAAGGTGAATAAACCAAAGGAAGTTTAAAACAGAAACTGGAAGTACCAGAGAAAACAATTTTAATCAATTGGGCCTCCAACCTGATTAGAAACGAGGTGGTGCACTTCTGAAGTGATGTTTCAGGGTTGGCTCTCTATCAAGTGGCCAACATGTTACTCGCCTATTAGTCCTTAGATTTAGCGGCGATTCGTCAGGACCAGTATAAACAAATCTAACTACACAAAAGATGTTTGTCTTGTGAAGTGTCCCTGATAAACCAACCAAGAAAACCTGCAGTGTGGTACCTGTAATTGGATGACCAACCTAATGAGATAAAAACAAGTATTAGACAATGGATTCAATAATGAAGGCCAATACAAAGCACATGTGTCCCCATACGACAGACATGCTCAAAGCACACAGTGGTGTGAATTAAAAACAACTGTAGGCAAAGTGAGAGCCACGTGAGTGTCACATGCTGTGGTGATAAACTGGCACTTAAATGAGTATGGTGTAACACCCACCATGGTGGCAGAAAGGATTAACTCACCCAATTTGGGTCGGTAATTTACAGCATCAACTCCCGGCAGGACTTACACTTGGAAATCCCTAGTGTCCTGGGCGGAGTCACAAAGGAAGAATATATCAGGACCCACTTCATAAAGATTCTTTAGAAACAAAATGTGGCAGATGAAGTAAAAGACATTGCAAGCGCCTCTTTTTCATGAGACCAGAAGATCAAGAAAAAGTAAAAGTGAGGTACGGCGTCCACCATGTAAATCAAAGCATGTACTCACGTTTGCTCAATCGCAACATAGTCAAAAGACCTACCCACCCGCTGCCGGGGACCGGGAGGTAATGAGCTGGTGTTAAGGAGCTCTTAAATACTCCCGGCAGTCTGGGGCGGGGTGAATGATTAGTATTTATATTTAACACTAGGATGTCAAACCAGACAGCGGCAGCAAAAATGGCCACCATCTTGTGCGGATGGAGTGTAAACCACTGCCATCTTGTAGAGGCTCTGCACGGATTATGGGTTCTATCTAGAACATTTCTCATGCTTATCTGTGAGGGTGTTATGGTCCAATACTGCAGCCGCAGTTTTCGCAAAGGTGTAAACAGTCTAGCACACCGTATCTATATGGAAAGGATGCCCAAGTCTACAATTTGAGCCCGGGTCCCGATGTGGGTTGCAGGATGGTAGATTAGAGAACCAATTCAAATGATGTGTAATAATGTCACTGTGAGGCATAATATGAGACTATGTTAATCAGGCCCACCCATCATAGTACATGGTGTAATCAACTAGAAAGTGCAAAATGTAAAGAACGTTGGTTACGATGTTGGTGGTCAAGATAGGTGTTGCGGAAAAGGGGAGTTACTCGTAGGCTAAAGTGCCCTAGGTTATTACATATGTAGAGTCAATTAAGGAATCAAAGAGGTATGGTAAGCCCAGTTACTATGGGGCTGTGATACCCTAGATTGTTTCATCTATTGAGTTCAATAGGTTATTACATGTGTATAGTCAGGTAAGGAATCTAAAAGGTATGGTGAGCTCAGTTACTCAGAGGCTGTGATACCCTAGGTTGTTTCATCTATGGGATATCCTCATTCAACACCTGCTTGTCTGTTGAAAGGCAATGGACCCATCTCTGTTTTTTCATGAAGAGCAACCCTTTACTCATTTTAGGATAACCCTCGAGTACAACCCAACGTAGAGTGTCTGGTGTATGCTGTAGTTGATTGAAATGTGTTCACATCTTGGTATTCAATGTATGGCATCTAATATTGCTCCGGTGTTTAATGATACATGTCTTTACCATTCTTGTTGTCATGCCTATGTATCTTAGGCGTTACAAACTAGGGGTTGACCCAACGGTACTGGGACCTGGGTAGTCAATTGTTGCATATAGAGGGGGTCCCAGCTGCGGACATTTAAATAGCAGAAAAAAGTTACAAAAACACTCCAATAAATCAAGCTAATAATCCATTTTCTTGTATATGAGTGATGTTATATATTCACATCCTCAATCGTAAACATATTATGCATGTAATTGCTGAATTTAAGACTGTTTTATGCCCAAGAGTGAGGCGTGGATGAAAAGGGAGAAAGGGATGATGAGGTAGGTGATTGGTGAGGATCGGGACAGTGAATCAAAGTTTCAGAAGTCACATGTGGTCACATATATACATTTGCACTGTTGACATCACATTGGTATGCAGGTATCACCATCAATCATTTCTATACATGAGTATAAACCTATCCCAATTGTTATACAACACAGCCAAGAATGATCTGTTGTTCTTGGGTAGGTCAAACAGAAGGTTTGTCGACGTTTCGTCCCCTGGTGGTTGTAGGTTCAATTACACCTTACTGTGGGGTCTTCATCAGGACTGGTGAATGTGGGAAGGGGCGGGAGAGGGCACCTAGAATTGAAGAAATCGAATGAATCGAAGTGGGCTGTATATAACACCTACTACTAAATTCCAAAAGATACAAATCATTGCCGAAAAAAAAAAGAAGGGCCACTGTTAGTGGGTGGCCTCGTAGGAAAGATTTGTTGGGCCCTAGGGCTCCAGTGATCCAGAGAGCTACAACCTAAGAAATAGGGTACATATAACAAATGGGCTTCCATCAGATAGTCTCACATAAATTGCCAAGTAAAATACACTGTGCTATGTACAAGCGGTACATACTACCCAGCCAGGTTAAAACAGAATGAATATCATATAGCAGATCACACATTTATCAGCGTTTGATTCAAGATCAATAACACAATCTTTAGACATAGTTGCATAACATCGAGTCAAGATATGTATCATTCAATGGTTGTCCAAATAAACAAGGTCTCATAACCTAGCCTCACGTGGAACTGCAAGGCACACTGTATTAGTCAATCGGAGACCGCACCTGTATTTAGTGAAATGAGGCCCCAACATGCTAATCGACTCGCAATAACCAACATCACAGATAACCAAGTTAGGATCGAAAAATCGCGGTACCAGGGATAATTAATCCAACATATGCTCCCAAAACAAGGGCACCAGAGCGATACTAGAGCGAACCTCTCAATTATCTCAAAAGCAACACCAAAGTGATTTACCTGATGGTTTGTACAATCCAAAGTTTCCTTGGTATATTCTTAAATAGGTTGGAAGGATGCCGTGCTTTAATCTATAAGGAGAAATGAAGGGACCTTGTCACTTAACCCACTACGCTAATCGAACCCCATCCAAAAACTAAAATCACTGTCTCGTGACTCACCGCGGATCCAACCGTCACCTCACGCATCAGTCAGTGACAGTGCAAACGGGCGGTCTGAAGGCCTTAAGTACCAAGGCAGCGCGTCATCGCCGCGCGTAGCTGCAGCAGCTAAATGTCGGCAGGATGCGTGGCCCTATTCGAGCCCAATTCGTGCGCGGCCACGGAAAAAAGACTGACACTCACGCTACAATCATCCATGATCATTAAGTAAAAGGTCTGGGCCTATTCAGCAGGGTCTAATTTAACGAAGAGTGAAACTCAAAGGGATGGGTTAATGAATACACATTACTGAAAGGGAGTGACACCGAGGAGAATACACACTACTGAAAGAGAGTCACACCGATGGGATTGCAGGACCAATTGGAAATTATTAGAAAATCTCAAAGTGCGGCCATGTATTCTTGATTATAGTTAATATGATGGATGTCATATCCAAAGTATACGTTTAGGGCATGTGTCAAGAACAGTGATTAAAATAGGATAAGTTGTAGTTGTTGTTCGGTGATGCTGCCAGTGTGTCTACCGACCTCCACCCAGAATAACGCTATTGGCCTGCAATACCAAGCCAGGTGTATGAATGTTGCGTCTAGTTATCCGCATCTCCAACATCTTGTGTCAGGATGTAAGCCCATACCATGCAATTGAAGGGGTGTTCGATACACTTTCTGCAAAAAATTGAAGTGTATGAGCCTCAGTCTATAGTTTGGTGAAAGATGTTCTAATTGTGAACAGCTGAATTACCACTGTTTGTCAGTCATTGCCGTGTCTGATTCCCTCTCCCAATGTGCTTTTGACGTGTTTGAAATAATGGGAGACGTTTCTTGTGTCGTGTTATAAATACGAGTAATAAGCTTACGGGGAGATGGGTTCGATAGTATGTTTTCTAAAGCCGGCAATGTGGGAGGTGCTTGAGGGAAGCCCTTATATCTTGCCCTGCTGGCCGCTCTGATCTGATAATACAACAACATGTCTGAGGCCGAAAGAGTTTGCTGGTTGCACATCTGCTGAAGGGAGAGAAACGTGTCGTCTGGATATAGATCACTTCCCTTTGTTAGATCACGGGCCCTCGCCCTCAGTGTGGTGGCTGCATCTATCAGTCGTGCTAGGAGTGGATTTCCCCCCAGTGGCATGGACGGGGCATACAGTTTGTCTTGACTCGCTCTCTTAGCTATATTTTTCCATGCCTATCTCGTTGTTTCCACTGTATCTATTTCCATGTGGGGTCTCTTGTAAGGTTTATATACTGCCACATTCAGTGGGAGAGGTGCAACTCTGTCTATTTCTGTCGCCACTTGAGGTTGGTATGGTGTTGGATGATGCCAATAGTGTAGATATTGCGCCTGTGCGCTATATGCATAGAGTTCAAAGTCTGGAGCTCCCAGCCCGCCCTGAGCAAAAGGTAATGTCAAGCAATTCCATGAAACCCGTGGTTGTTTGCCTGCCCAGACCAGCCCAATGAAGATTGAGCGGAGAAGTTTAAAAAAATTAATATTCAGTGGCATTGGTTTATTTACAAACAGATATAAGAGTTTTGGTAGTATCACCATTTTTGTGATAGCTATATGTCCAGTCAGGGATAACGGAAGTTGTTTTCATCGCTGAACCCTACCTTCAATCCGATCGATCGCCTTCCTATAGTTTGCCAAACATATTTCCTGAATTGACCCACTAATCCATATACCAAGGTAGCGTATTTCACCGATTGCCCATTGTATAGGAAACTCTGTGTCGCATGGGGCTGTTTCATCTGTAAGTGGCAGCATCGTGTATTTTGCCCAGTTTATTTGTATCCCCGTTAACCCGCCAAAACGAACCAATTTCCTCATAATTACGTCGAAATTATCTTTGGGATTCACTAGGTAAATAGTTGTGTCGTCCGCATACATGAATATCAATAAGCCCCTAGATGTAAAGCCTATACTCCATTGTGTGTGATGTTGAAGGAGCCTAGACGCCAGTGGTTCGGTAGCAATAGCAAACAACAGTGGTGATAGTGGGCAACCTTGTCTTGTCCCTCTCGTGATAGCAAACGGTTCCGACACCTGCCCATTCACCTTCACTCTTGCCATTGGAGTGTTATATATTATTTGCATTTGCTTAATGAACATAGGACTTAATCCCATTCATGTCAAAATGGAGAAAAGGTACTTCCACTCCAAAGAGTCAAACGCTTTTGTAGTGTCTAAGAGTGCGGGTACTGCCTGGACATGAGGAGCCAAATAGTGCAGTAGTCCAAAAATTGTTCGTAGGTTATGAGCCGTTGCAAGTCCCGGGATAAACCCAGATTGATCTGGTAATGCAATCTGTTGTAGCATCGGCTGTAATCTGTTGGCAAGTAGTTTGGCGTAAATCTTGGCATCTAGATTAATTACCTATAGTGGTGGATATGAATCAGGTTTAGTGGGGTCTTTATCTGGTTTCAATAAGGTGATTATTGTGGCCTCCCTAAGGGTCGGGGGCAGAATACCTGTATCCATTGCCTCCAGATACACCTGTAGTAGACGAAAAGCAAGAATGTCAACGTATTCTTTGTAGAAGACCGCAGTCAGTCCATCCGCCCCTGGAGATTTGTCGGCCGGCATGCCACTTATCATCTGCCGAACATCATCTACAGTAATCGGCAGGTCCTTGTATTCCGGGGCTCCCCTGTTAAACCATGCCAATGTCACGGTATCTAGGTATTCTGTGATGCCTGACTGGGCTGGATTTTGTATAGAAGGTGTATAACTGTCGGTAAAAATTGTTCATTATTTGCAGTATTTCACACTGTGTCCTAGTCATCTCACCATTGTCTGTCTGTATTTCGGTAATATAATTAGACCCCCTTGGGGACCGCAGCAGTGTAGCCAATGTTTTGCCTGCTCAATCTCCTTCCCCATATCTCCTGGCTTGTGTGTATTTGTACAGATGCTGTTTCCCTCTCCGCCTCTGTCTGAAACTCCATTAATTTATATCTAAGCTGGGATTTAGCAGCAGAGGATGGAGACGATTGGATCAAACGCTCTAGCTCTCCAATTTCATGTTCCAATCTGTCTAGTGTGGTACGTATGTCCGTGAGTACCCTCGTTTTAAGTGCTATGCAATGTCCCCTAGTTACTACTTTGAATGCGTCCCATAACGTCCCTGGCAAGTCCACTGTCCCCTCGTTCAATGTGAAGTATTTGACCATTTTTTCCCTCAGTTCTTCCCGAAAAACTTGATCCAGTAACGCACCTGTTGGAAAACGCCAGGCAAAAGGTTGTCTATACGATGGTGGGATGTGCAGTTGTATCTGAGCGGGCGCGTGATCAGAGAAGGTGTGTGAGTGGTGTGTAGCCCCCGCCACCCAGGAATGGAGATCTTTAGAGACAAGTAAATAGTCCAATCAGGACCATGCGACCCTTGACCCCACCAGGTAGGTCACTCCCCCTCCGCATAGCACCGCCTTTGTCTCCCTGCCCCAGCTGCCGCTGCTGAGGAAGTTCGAGGCCCTCCACCACCGGCAGGCTACCACCTGCGCCTCATCCCTGGTGGCCAGTGGTAGGCCATTGGTAGGTTTGTTCATCCTCCGCTTTATTGCTTTTATTGTATTGCCTGTATTTTCATTGTTGTGTCTGTGACTGCTGTTGTCTGTCTTCACCCGCTGCCTGTACGTGGTCCGTGCCCTTTTTTCTTCCCTCTGTTCTCATCCCTGGCCCCGTGCTCTCTCTGCCCGGTCTTTCCTTCTGTACCACTCGCTGCCCCGTGTCTCTGCCCGGTTTTCCCTTCTGTTCCCCTCGCTGCCCCCGTGTTTCTGCCCTGTTTTCTCTTCTGTTCCCCTCACTGCCCCGTGCCTCTCTGCCCATTCTGCCTTCTGTTCTTAGCTGCCCCTGTATTTCTGTGTTCTGTATTTTGCCTCTGTGCCACTCGTTTTTCTGTGCCCTTTTGTCTTCTGTGCCACTCGTTTTTCCATCGTTTTTGTGCCCCTTTTGCCTTTTGTTCCACTCGTTTTTGTGCCCTTCTGCCCTCTGTTCCACTCATTTTTTTGTGCGTTTCTGCCCTCTGTGCCACTCGTTTTTCCCTTATTTTTGTGCCCCTTTTGCCTTCTGTTCCACTCGTTTTTTGTGCCCTTCTGCCCTCTGTTCCACTCGTTTTTTAGTGCCCTTCTGCCTTCTGTGCCACTCGTTATTCCCTTGTTTTTGTGCCCCTTTTGCCTTCTGTTCCACTCGTTTTTGTGTCCCTCTGTTCCACTCGTTTTTTTGTGCCCTCTGTGCCACTCGTTTTTCCCTTGTTTCTGTGCCCCTTTTGCATTCTGTTCCACTCGTTTTATGTGCCCTTTTGCCTTCTGTGCCACTCGTTTTTCCCTCGATTTTGTGCCCCTTTTTCCTTCTGTTACCATCGTTGTCCCTCGCCGCTGTGGCCCCGCCCCCCTGGCAGCCCACTGCCAATTCACTGCTCCCGCCTCCCAGCTGCTCCTCCCTCCCACCGCCCCATATATGCCGGTCGTTGGCGCGCCTAAGGCAAGCCCGTCTGCGCGACTGGACCGTGTGCAGCGCCAGAAATCCTGGCCCACGCACCTGCCACGACGACCGCCGCCACTACGACCCCAGCACTCTGCACGCTCTCAACTCCAGACGGAGCCACACCTGCTTCAAGGCCACCCCGAAACGCACACACGGCCCCTTCACCTGCCGGAACTGCAGCTACACCAGCCTCAGAGCCGACGAACCACCCGCCAAGAAAGACCCCAACCACCTCCGATACTTATGGAACGGGAAGCGATGCAGGGTGAGTCTGGAGGTCATGAAGCGTAGGTGGGGCGCAGGAGGGTTAGAAGTCCCAGATCTGTAGCTTTATTACTTCGCGTCACAACTGCAACATGCTATTGCATGGTTGGATACGGACCCCTCTTGGGAGCGGTCCTTGCTGGCAGGGACTTACGGGAGTGGACAGTTGGGAGCGCTGCTATGGCAGGTGGGGGGCGGCGAGATCACAGCCCCCCTCTGGTGCGGTTGGTGGCCACGATTTGGGATCGAGTGGTGAGGAGCCTCATCTACAACAAGCCGTTCGCCCCTGACTTGGATCTATGGCTGATGCCATCCTTTGCCCGGATTGCACGGGTCATGTCCACAGACAAGTGGACGGAGGGAGGTTGCCTGATGCTGGCTGATCTATATCCCAATGATAAATGTATCACTTATCAAGAGGCAGTTACCGCATTCGAACTCGGTCCGGGACAATTTCTTCAATACGCTAAACTAGCGGCGACTGCGCGGCAACTATGGCCCTCGTTTCCGGAGGCTCCAGCGCACACCCATACTTTGGTCACTATGTTGGCAATGGCGGGGGGCCGGAAGTTCGTGACTCACATCTACAGGGCTCGGCGGGAGGATAAAAGGTTACGGCCCTTGGCGATAGAAGATAAAGGGCAGTAGGCGTGTCCACAGGAGATTACCCCCCGTGAATGGGAAAGAATACATGAAAGTGTGCGGAAGTGTCAGTGAGCAACCGCTTCAAACAAATTCAATATAATATTGTACACATGACCTACCTCTCCCTTAAACGTCTCCAGGCTATTGATAATACCAGGGATTCCCACTGCCCGAGATGTCGCAGTCCCCGGGCAGATTTTGTGCACATGGTATGGGCGTGCCCCGTGCTCCAATCATACTGGGTGTCGGTTCTGGAGGTTCTGACGAAGGTGTTGGGGTGGATAATAGACCTGGACCCGTGTCCCTGCCTCCTGGGCTTAATCCCCCGGGATCCCAAAGGAAGAGTGAGTAGGCGGTTCCTAATGTTAGGCCTGGTTACAGCTCGGCGTCGTATTGCAATTCATTGGTTGTCCCCACAGGGCCCGACCCTGCGGAAATGGAGGGCAGATCTGCGGGAATGGGCACTGGCAGAGGAAGAACACATGCGGCATACAAGGAGGGATGGGAAGCTACCTGAGGTCTTACAGGCTTGGGGGGTAATGTTTGAGGAGTTGGTGGGACAGGATTCCAAATTGACACAAAACAGTTCGGAATCAGTACCCGTGGGATAGGGGGAGGCTCCGAACCAGGAAGAATTGACACACGGTGACCCACCATAGGGAGCACGGGACTCAGGCCCTATTTTGATTCTTTCCATGGACCCGGCAGCGGGGGAGGGGGAAGGGAGAGGGGGAGTTTGGGGAGGGACAGGGTTGGGGCGTGGGGGGGAGTTCTTTTATAGTTCAGTAATGTTTAAACAAAAATGTAACTACCAAAGCGGTAGACAAGGCAACCTCCGCCATCTTCGCTATTGCTATACAGCCTGCCGGTTGCTGGAGTTGATATGCAAACTTTTTCAAAATATAGGGCGATTATGCTGTATGCTTGTACCTTACTTTATTTATTGTGCTTGAGATGTAAACCAAAAAATAACAAATAAAGATAAAAAAAAAACCAACAAGAAACACCTCAGATGCATACTACTGAACACCCGCTCCGCACGCAAGCATGCCGTCGAGCTCTGGGACCTGCTCAACACAACATCCCCGGACATCGCCTTCCTGACAGAGACCTGGTTTAACGACTCCTCCGCACACAACATCGCCATAGCCATCCCAGACGGCTACAAGATCACCTGCAGAGACCGCACCAACGGAGTCAGAGGAGGAATCGCCATCGTCCACAAGAACAGCATCAGGGTCTCATCTAGCACCGACGACGTGCTCAGCACCGCCGAACACATGCATTTCCAGACCCACACAGACCCTAACTCCACCCTCAGAGGCACCCTCGTCTACCGACCCCCCGGACCCCGCCCCCAGTTCAGCGACTCCATCGCCGACTTGATCAGCACGCACGCCCTGACCTCCACCGACTACATCCTCCTCGGAGACCTGAACTTTCACCTTGAGAACAACGACAACAACTCCACAACCCTGATTGATTTACCTCGTCAACCTCGGACTGAAGCAACTCGTCACAATGCCCACCCACTCCGCCAGCCACACGCTCGACCCCGTCTTCTCCTCAAGCCTGCACGTCTCAGTCAGCCACACCACTGAACACCTCTGGACCGACCACCGCTGCATTCACTTCGCCTTCCAGAAGCCCACCACATACCACCGCACCCAACAGATCCCCCAAACTGCTGGAGCAAAATCACTGAAGAACAACTACATGCAAACCTCGCTCTCAGCCCACCCACTGAACCCTCCAACACCGACGACGCTGCCCACAGCCTCAGACGCTGGATCGAGGACTGCGCCAACACCCTCGCCCCACTGAATAAACCCCCCCGCAGAGACACCGGCAAGAGGGCCAGCTGGTTCACCCCAGAACTCCTAGCTTCCAAGCAAGCCTGCTGGAAACTAGTGAAAAAATGGCACAGTGAACAAACTCCGGACAGCCACGCAGTACACAAGGACGCCATCGGCAACCTCCACCACCTCATCAGGGCGGCCAAGAGGACCTCCTTCAAAGTCTGCCTCGACAACAACGCACACAAAAGCAAGGAGCTCTTCAACATCATGAAGGAACTCTCCAACCCCAGCTCCAACACCAACGACATCCTGCCGTCGCAAGCCCTGTGCGACTCCCTCGCCACCTTCTTCCACCGCAAGTTAGCAGACATCCACAACAGCTTCAACACCCAGACAGCCCCAACAGACAGCAACACAACAGACCCTCCGCACACCATCGACCACGACCCCCTGCTAGCCTGGGCCAGCGGGAGCATCGATGACACCATCAAGACCATGCACACAATCTACTCCGGCTCTCCGTTAGACCCATTCCCGCACCACGTCTTCAACAAAGCAAGCAGCTCCATCGCACTCCACCTGCGCAACGTCATCAATCTCTCCCTCGAGACCGCGAGTTTCCCAGAGATCTGGAAACACGCAAGATCAACGCCCTACTCAAAAAACCTAAGGCAGACCCAAGAGACCTCAAGAACTTCCAGACCATCTCTCTGCTTCCCCTCGGCCAAGGTCATCGAGAAAATCATCACCAGACAGCTAACCCGATACCTCGAAGAAAACAGAATCCTGGCCCTTCCCAGTCAGGGTTTCCCAGCAACCACAGCACCAAGACTGCCCTCATCATCGCCACCGATGACATCAGGACCCTGCTGGACAACGGCGAGACCGCAGCACTCCTCCTCCTAGACCTCTCTGCCGCCTTCGACACCGTCTGCCACCGCAAACTACGCGCACGCCTCCATGCCGCAGGGATTCCGAGACAGGGCTCTGGATTGGACCACCTCCTTCCTCTCCGGCAGAACCCAGAGCGTCCGCCTCCCCCCATTCCGTTCCAAAGCCTCCGAGATCATCTGTGGCGAACCCCAGGGATCCTCCCTCAGCCCGACGCTGTTTAACATTTACATGGCCCCGCTCGCACACATAGCCCGACCGCACGACCTCAACATAATCTCCTACACCGATGACACTCAACTGATCATCTCCCTCACCAAGGACCCCATCACCGCCAAAGCCAACCTCCATGAAGGAATGAAGGCCGTCGCCGACTGAATGAAGACCAGCCGTCTAAAGATGAACTCGGACAAGACGGAGGTCCTCCTCCTCGGCTCCAACCCTTCAGCGTGGGACAACTCCTGGTGGCCGACGGCACTGGGGGCAGCCCCAACACCAACAGACCACGCACGCAACCTGGGAATCATCCTCGACTCAACGCTCTCAATGACCAAGCAAGTCAACGCCGTCTCCTCCTCCTGCTTCAACACCCTCTGCATGCTCCGCAAGATCTACAGATGGATGCTGCCAGATACAAGAAAGACAGTCACCCAGGCCCTTGTCAGCAGCAGACTCGACTACGGAAACACCCTCTACGTGGGAAGCCCCGAACAAGCTCATCAAACCACTACAGCACATCCAAAAAGCCTCGGCACGACTGATCCTCGACGTACCACGCCATGGCCACATCACCCCCCACCTGATAAATCTGCACTGGCTCCCTGTCAACAAGAGGATATCCTTCAAGCTCCTCACCCACACACACAAGGCACTCCACAAGACCGGCACAGCCTACCTCAACAGTCAGCTCTCCTTCTACATCCCCAACCGCCAGCTACCCCCCGCCGACCTCTCACTCGCCACCGTCCCGCGCATCTGAAGAACAACCACCGGTGGGAGATCCTTCTCCCACCTCGCCGCCAAGAAATGGAACACCCTCCCACTGAGCCTAGGACAGACCCAAGACCTGCTGACCTTCAGGAGGATACTCAAGACCTGGCTGTTCAATCAGTAGCGCCTCCCCCCCCAGCCCCTTGAGACCCTTGCGGGTATGTAGTGCGCTTTACAAATGATTGATTGATTGATGGTGTGTCATACATGTACCTTCCTTGACCTTCGGGTGGAGTATTCTCCATGAGTCCACTAGGCTGAAGTCTTCCATAACTCCAGCTAACATTTCAGCTGCCTTCGGGTGGTGATCGCGAGCCGTTCCTGTCTGTCTAACACCGCCTACATCTCCCAATGTCTGAATTTTTTGCCTTACGTGTTGGCAGAAGGTGGGATTATCAGTGTTTGGATTGTACGTGTTTATAATCACCACCGGGGTATTATAGAGTGTGCCCTGTAAGAGAATATATCTCCCCTCACCGTCTATTATCTTGTGATGTGTTTTCCATTGTAGCCCGCTCCGAATAAGAATTGCCACCCCTCTGGAATAATTTGAGTAGTCCGCGTCCACCACCTCCCCCGACCTGTTATGCTTAAGCGTGTTAGCAGCTGTGGTTGTTAGGTGGGTCTCCTGAAGTAAGCAGATGTCCACTACATGCTTTAAGAGATAAGAGTGGACTAGCCGGGCCTTCCTGCGATCATTCAGGCCCCTAACACTCCAAGAAAGACAAGTGAGTGTCGTCATGGGGAGTGTATGTGATGTGTATATATGTGGTTAGCTACTAACGTACACGTGAACAATGTGTGATCAAAGGTGAGTAGCGTGAAAACAGCATTCTGCGTGTCAGATCCATGTGCTTGGCCCAACCAGAGGAATAAGCGTATATATTCCAAACATTTTTGTCTAAGGAATTGTGGCATTTGACTAGGCAGATCGATTAAACAAAGCAGTACCCAACTCCCCCCCTCCCACACCAACCCCCCAAATAGGTTGTGAGTCACCCCCCCCCCCCTTCCCCCAGAACTATAAATATACGGTCCACAGTAGTGAACAAAAGGGAATCATCCCAGCGGGGTATGTGAGTTTGCTGGCGACACTCCCCTGCACTCGAGTCAGGGTGGCCGAGTATGCAACCTACGGCCATGGACCACGTGACCAGACTGTTTCACGAACCAACAGTAATACATTAATTTTTGTAAAACAACTTATAACCTAGTCTCTTGTGAGCATATTCAAGTCTGGCATGCTGACCTACAGTCAGGTGCAACAATACATAGTATCACAGTGGTCAGCGGGTGATACTTATCTGCGTAATCTGTTCACTGGGTCAGGACCATCAATCATTGTCACTCAGATTGTTGACAGTCTGTGACTCCCAGGTCGTCTCTCGCTGCTTGTGCTCCTTTGCCAACTGTTTCACGTAAGTCAGCGCAACCTTTGCTTCCATGAAAAAAGTTGGCTTTCCGGGCTCCTGGACTCTCAGTTTGGCGGGATATATTAAAGCATATTTGGTTCCTAGTTGCTGAAAAAGTTTCTTGGCAGGGATGAATTCCCTCCGAGCCGCCTGCACCTGGAGTATGAAGTCTGGGTATAGTGCAATGTTATTCCGTCTGTACTGTATATCACCTTTCTCCCTGAACAACTGCAGTATTGTGTCGCGATCCCTGTAGTTTAATACTCTAACCAATATTGGCCGAGCCGGTGCGCCAGGTCTTGGTCGGGGACCCAGCCTGCGGTGCGCTCGCTCTATAAGAAACAAGGCGGACAAGTTTGATCCGAAGAGGTCCGTCAACATCGTCTCCACGTATTTCTCCATATTCTGGATGTCTGTTGTTTCCGCAATTCCTGTAATTCGTATATTGTTCCTTCAAGACCTAGCTTCCAAGTCCTCATTCTTCTGTTGTATTGCATACAGAACGCTATCCATGGCCCGCAGTTTCTTGTCCATTTCCGTCTGTCCCTCTTCCGTTTCCGTCACTCTTGTTTCCAGCACGCTGAGGCGGCCCTCCTGTTTTTCAACTCGCTGCGTTATTCTATCCATCCTTTCCGCCAGTGAATCCATCTTGGTATCCAGGCCTTGAGGACTAGATTTGAGATCTTTAAACATTTCCCTGATATCCTCGGCTGGTGGCTGACCTGCTGTATGTTCTTCAGACTGCTCTTGATGGCTCGTGGCTCCGTTCGCCCCTTTAGCAGCTTTCTTGTCGAAGTTCAGTCTTGGTTGGCGTGTATCCGGCTTTCCCATGGTGGCCTACCACTTTCACTCGTGCGAGAGGCCCAATGATGGAGTCCCAATACAGAGGTTCCTGCTCTAGCACCGGACCACGTTTACAGACCACTCCACAGCCGGATATCACCACTGATTTGTAGACGTCACAATAGTAGCCTGCACAGGATGTTGAGGCACTAATCCACAGCTCCATTTTTCAGTATGTGTTATGGGGGGTGGAGCTCGTCGCTACTTGCAAATTCCCTCCAGATCCTTGCTCTATTGCCTACCAGGCAACGCGAGGACTTCCCGCTCCACGATACCCTCTGCCAACGTGGTCCACAATGGGTAATGCTACCACCTCAGTAGTACCCAGCTTCGCGGTTCTTTATGTTGCGTGTGTGGGCGCACTGGAAAAACAATCGATTGCCTCACGGTGGATGTCACTCCTTCCACCCAGTACGTGTCGTACTCTTCTGCCTCCAATCCCGCTCTGCAAATCACGGTATTAACTGTGCTGTGATGAGCAATCTACACAATGATGGCAATATTAATGCATGGCACGCTTGTGTTATGACCTTTCTGACTAGTGCCTGTAAATGGACTTTTTACCCCCGCATCAGGAGTGGGGAGTACTGCCGAAATCCGGTCCCACTCCGGACCCTCCTTCTGAGTAACAGTTTTGCCACATGGCCACTGCGTCTGCACTGACGCGATGTAATCCCTCCCGACTCTCACTCACTGCAAATTGGTGCGCTGCGGCGATCCGCTTTTAGTGTGCCTCCTTGTGCCCCAGCCGATTGATGCCTGTAATGCGGATCTTCCTTGTGCCGATATCTCCTCCCCACAACCATCAGAATTTGTCCGCCCTGGAGGCCGTCCACCCACGCCAGAATACTCCAGGCTCCAGAAAATGGTGGCTACGTACACCTTTGTCCCTGTGTGCCTACAGTCAGACAGTCAGGGAAACGGAAACTGCTATCCTCCACAGCAGCTTGCAAGGTAGGGTATGTGTCGGTTCTCGTCACTCCATGTATTAGCCTGGGCACATTTATCGTCCGCCTGGTTCCAGCTCCGCAGTGCGACCTGTGCTCATACAGGCACCGGCAGTGGCCCGTACCACTGTATGTTCAGCTTAAGCCCTGGGCGCTTATTCCTTCACCGCAGGGTCACTCGTTGTTACCGGAGCCTCACTTCCAGTCTTCCCCTCTCCTCACCTCCGCTAGGGCTTCCACTGAATCCCGTTCACCAGTGATCTCACACTCAGTTTCCGGGCAGCGCCAAAATCCAGGTCCTGAAGAAATGAAAATCTTCATTCTCAGGGAATACTTACTAATAAAAAAAAAACTTGGCACAGAAGCTGAAAATATGAAAAGACATCTTTATTAAATTTAATAAGTGAGGCCACGTCACACAGAAGCCGTAGCAACTGAATGAGGTAGTCTGAAGAATACAGAAAACAGAGGCCTTTTATATGCTTAGGGTTACAAACTTCAGCATAAAAGTAAGGGGCAGTCCTAGCTTTTGCAAACATGCAAAATACCCAACATTCCTTCTTACACAAGCCGGACAAACCCATAATAAAAGGACCACAACCCATATCATAAACAGACCATAAAAGAAGGAACAGAAACAGATAAGAAGCAGGATAAGGGGTGTGTGTGTGTGCATACCAAACTCTACAATGTCCTGTGCTTTGATCCTCAATTTTGATCAGCTAAAGGGCAGGAACTGGTTTAACAAGGTCAGCGTCAGGCAACAGGGTCAGTTCACTCAGGTCAAACAGGAGTCAGCATGAACTCGAGCTAAGGTATACATGTCCTCAAAAGACTAGTTTCAGCCACAATCATGGCCTATGTGAGGGCAACCACAAAATGGCTGCCATACACAAAATGGAACCCATGGGTTCAGAATTCACAGAACCTCAGACCCTCCTTTTGCCCTTACATAGGCAATCACTCAGTCTGTATCTGAATCGATGTCAATATTATCCGTTATTCCCTTCACTAAGGCATTATTACTTGAGTTATCTTTCATGGAACGCAAGGGATAGACTTCGTTGGCATAAATAAACATAGTCTGATATGCCCATACAGACCCATTGTAACTAAATGGCAGAACCAAATAGGGAATACCTCTATCTGTAGTATGTGGCATAAGACCACACACCCAACAATTAGTGGTGTTCATTACTAACTGGTGTTGATGCAGAAGCTGTACAAAGGAATTATTAGTAAACTCTGACCTCCTAACCAGTTCATGTTCACGTAAAGTATGGAAAGAATGCAAAGAAGTAGCAGTAGGAAGAGACATAGGTTGGGAGGTGGGTACAGATGTCAATTGGGTAGCAAAAACAATTTAACCCACAAAAGACGTCATGCTTAAAAATACTAGAAAACACGTTATTAAGAACATATAGACAACAGGAGAAAGTAATGACCACTATTACAAACAAAATTATAATTTTTCACAACCCTAAGCAGAAAGCAAATCCTAAAATTATCTAGTAACATTTTTTATGGCTCCTATGCATTTCAGTAACTTATTATATGTTCAGGTGAAACAATGGTGATCCTTATTAATGCTCTCAGATGAAAAGGGATACTCTTCCACAGAGAATGGACTTTATTCTTCTTTTACTAAACAGAATACTACTTTAAAACAATGCCAGCAAAACAGCAAAAATTAGTCTCCTAACACCCATTTTATGCAATTGCACGGGAAATACCCAGAGTCTGTCCAAGCCACTCCGGCAGGCTTTTATTGTACATCAAGTCCTCTTGTGTTGTTTTCTTCCGCATGGACCTCTTCATTCAGGTCTTTCATGAAAATGGTCCTTCTCAGTATCCGTTGGAGTGCCCTCCTGGCAAACACTCGCAGCTTATTTGAAAGTCTCAATGTCTCAAGGCAGTGCACCAATATCTCTCCTCTGCGGCAGGCACTACAGATAGTGTGCTCTCCATTGATCATGGGCACAGATCATCTCATGCAGACCCAAGTACTATTAATCAGGAAAGAGCAACAGGCTTTCATACTCAGCAACACTTTCAGACTCCAACACTCGCTTTTCAGTGTCAGAGGATGCTTGGGTTGCTCTTCCATTTAATCATAGGTACCACAATGTAGTGCCTTTTTCCAATCCTGGATCCTCTGGTGCACTGCCTTTCCGTTGGAGCAAAGAAAAGGGGTGTGTGGCCAAAACTCAGGCCAAGGGGCTCTATGGACTGCCTACTGTCAGAGGTTACCAGCACATGACAGGTGAAAAACTAAAAACTTAAAATAACTGGAATCCTTCTCTTTTGCACTGAAACTCTGGTTCTGTGGCAAAACCAGCTCCTCCTTCTTTTCTGATGTTCAACGCCTTCTGATGAAGCAAGTACAATACGTTGGAGATATCACTGATGACACGCTGGCGATCACTGTCTGGGTGCTGGGACTGTCACTGATGGGAATTAGCTTTTCATTAAAGGTCCGCATGTTATTATGACTTAATCCCGCAGAACCTAGTGACGTAGGAAATGGGACACATTTGTTATTTTCCTTCAATTTAGTACAAAAACAGTTTGTTTTTAACAAGAGGATTGCAAGCAGGTAGCCTGCAATCTGCGAGGGAGTGGCCATACGCCATGAGACAATTCTGGTCTAGAACACACTGTCATTCTCATAGAATATAAAGACAAAGGCAATAAGCAAAACAGTGCCTCTAATTTCTTCAATTGGGTTTCCATGTGAGAGCATATCCTCTACCATCTAAGGGTAGATAACTATATGAGAATTTTATCTAAATGGATGTCCTCACACATAGTGACATCGTCTAATGGGGTAAACACATTTTTTCTCTCAATAATTACATATAGGTTTTCCTAAATTCCTTATCTAAAACATTTGAAAAGAGAAATCACATAATACAGATTATCAGGGACATGTAGATACCTCCCTTTAATAACTGTGCATCAAGTGCACTATGCAATACACAGGCTAATGATCAAAATGTGGAAACTTGTCTTATAATAGCATTGAGTCAGTTAACCAGTCCATCACTACCATGACGGTTAGACTGGAAAACATAGAGTTAGGCCTAAAGAAAACTCTTAAAAACCAGTCTAGTCATACAAAAGGGAATTATACATAATATAGGGGATTCCTAGTACATTACTGCAATCTGGAAGTGTGAACCTAAACAATACACCTACAATAATAAAAGGGCTGACTAGTGAAAGGAATATGGAAAAGAGAAATGGGACTAGGTCACAGCTAAAATCCCCAAACGCTAGGCACTATGCGACATCGGTCAGGGGAGAAAAAGAAAAATCTATAGGAAGAACAAGAAATTACTTGGGTGAACAAAAATCAAAAAATAGTTCAAAAATGTTAGCTCTACCGCTGGCCGCTAAACCATATACGGTAATCTCAGCTAATGTTCCAGTTCCTTCTTCAGGGAAAAATGAAACCTTGTTTCCTTTATAATACAAAGCCATACACTACTTAGGAAGCAGAACAAAACTGACTAATGTAATATAGAAATTAGGTCACCATGTACAAGAGTCACAAATCTATAATTTATCCTTACGTCCAATCAGGATACATAAATTTAGGGCTGCCTGTTCCTTAAGGGGAGGGGCAGTACGTGACAAACAGCATGTGACACTCTTTGATTCTGTATATCTCTTTTTTTATTTTCCTTCAAATACCATTAAAGCCAAATTTGACATACACTGATGAAGTCTTGTCTATCTTTCTGTGAAATTTAGTGTCAAAGCAAATCTACCCAACTGTTTGCAGGATACACATCGTCATGTATATCCCTTCACAACACAGGTAAACTTGTAATAGTATCAAAAGCAGCAACCTAAAACAAAAACATGCACAAAAAAAATGTACAAAACGCACATGTCAAGCCATCGGATATACTTGCTGTATATCAAGCACAAAAAACATAGACAAGACAATAGCATATGTAAATGAGCGGCGACGCACACACTTCAAGTCCTTTACTTTATGCACTGTGAACCTGCAGCCCAAAACTCACTATTTGGGCTTGCTTAATTTGTCAGGTTTAAAATCCTCACCCTCCTTTTGACAGCAAATCACCATTTAGCGGACATTTGGCTGTCAAATGCAACCCACTATGTCTCTTCTGACACACAGGACCCGCAGGAACAATTCATGATAGGACCAATGCAAAAACACATCCCTTTTTAACCAACCAAACTCACGTGTCTTGTCAGCCTTAAAATCACCCAGAACAATCCATGAATGATCTGTGGGCAGAAGCAAAAAAAAAATACACAACACACAAAAGAGAGACATTTCTCATAACAAACAGACATCAATTATAACTTTTAATCAGAATACAAAACATAATACACATGAACAGACACAAAAATAAATTTCCATTACTTAACTGTTACCATCTTGTCAGTCAGCTTGCAACATTAAGCCATTTTAACTTTCCAAAAGTAAAATTCTTTCACTGACACTCCATGTTATCTTTGGGCCACAATTTCCACTGTAAAAAATAATTCTTAATTGACAAATCGTTCTCCCTTAGGCATGTAGCCTTCAAAATTTCAATAAAAAGCTTTGTCTTATTTTCTGTCTAAGACTTAATGCAATGCTTTATTTTCTGTCAAATAAAGCAACCAGCGGACATTATTTTTCCAGAACAGAGATACAAATGTATCAGTTCTGCAGAGCATTTAGCACGATGTTGGGACTTTGAAAGAAACCCTTTTTTTTATATTGTCACTATGGAATTAAGTTGTTTAATTTTATTGATGTTCTTACGGAGAAACCAGAAACCCTTCCTTTTAGAGGCCCGTTTAGCAAGGTCATTCTGCATTCCACAGAGACAATACCCTAATTAAAAAGGTCACAAATGTCAACATGACAGCCTCCTTCCATTGTTTACAGGGAAACTAAAGATAGCATCTCAGCGACTTGAGCCAGCTCTGCAGCTTTTTCTAGCCCCCACCCTCTGATCATTCTGAGGCTGCCAAAGACGAAATGCCTTCCTAATTCCTCCTAACCTGCAATAATTCACTCTATTTTGAAAAATATTTTCTCTTTTTCAGGCGCTAAAAATGATCTCCATTCCCAGATTATTAAACAACATTTACTGTGAATAATTCACAGAACCTAATAACACACATACCAGTTTTTAGAACAAATGCTTATTGCAATGGTACTCATTTCATCAACCTTAAATGGATCTCACTGGGTCATTTAAAAGCAAACCCCAAATGGGGGCAGTCTGCAAATTTGTATTATACCTAAATGTATGCATTTACTGAAGCCTAAAACACTTTAAAGCTATCATAAATGGCAAGAATGCGGTTTTAAATGGTCTATTTTACCCAAATTCGACTTTGATGTTTGGGGCACTTAAAAATAAATATCCTATACTTGTGATACATATTAATCATCCTCAGAATGTTCTTTACAAATTACAGAGATTGGACATTAGACATATCCCATGTAAATCCTTAGAAAAATGAGTTTGTTACGCCGGAGCTAGGTAAGATGTCATATGCTAATGTCCTCATTATGCAGTGCAACACAACTCAAATTAAATTATAATGCTAGGAGGTCACAGTATGAGCATTAAGCTCCATGAATAGTAAAAAACGAATTTTGTAACACTTATTTTTAATAATTATTTTTCATAATTAATCATTATTTTTAATATACCAAATCATTTTTTGCTAATTTCACATATAAAAGCAAGCTGCAACCCTTGCCTATCATTTTAGACACATTCATTTATAAGCCTAAGCACAGAAGCCTAACTTGAAACATGACAAAATTTGGCGCTACATTTTTCTTTCTAAAAAGGACAATTTTTATTTAGCAACAGAGCCAAGAATATGCGTATGCTTAAAGAGAGGAAACCCTTAATTGAAATGTCTTCCTGTAATACAAAATAATGAAGAAATGATATAAGTTGGTTTTTCTACAAAAACACACCATTCATTTTTGGGGGCCATTTTATTCCTAGTGAATGTGAATTTAAATTTTATTTTTTTAAGCATTTAAAAATTTTGCTTAATAGACTGAAAACATAAAAAACCACAAACATACATTTGAGCTCATTTCAGACATAAACAGAAAGGGGTGAAACACTCAGGACACACAATACGGCGAGCTTTTAGCCATGCATTTCATCAATAGCACAATCGCAATTTACTTACAGAAGTTGCACTAATGGGAAAACCACATAGACATTTAAACACACATTTAACTCACAACTCAATAATCAGGACAGAAACCAAGGACAGCCCAGAGACTGTACTTAAACCAAACCATTTGCAAATACTAGTTGTAAGTCATATTTACAAGAAACGCTTCTCAATAGTGTTCCAAAAGACTGCAAAAACAATCCAACAGACTGATGTACATCCAAGAAGCGAAAATACACTCAATTCACTAGCTTTGGCTAGCAGAACACCAAAAAATCGCTCTGCATATCTTCATTCAGAACATTGCGCAGAACAAAGGATCCTTATTTTGTATTATGCCATATTTTAATTCCCTAGGGATACAAAATCACCAAGGAAGAAATATGTTTGTAAATCTAAACCTATTTAGATATTTCCCGCTAGGGGGGGGCGGCTAATTTACTTCACATCACACTATGGTACCTTCCAAAAAAGCAACACATTTTTTCCATGTGAACTTGAGAGCAGGCATGCCAAAAATACTGGGGAATACGCAAGTATTATAATCAAAGTGGTGCTTAAGGTACTTTTCGTACGTGCACCGTTCAACTAAACCAAATGGAGAAATATCTCCTCATTGCCTGCCTACACAAATTGCAATTCACTTATACAAACCTATACAAATCCAAAGTTGGCCAACACAAATTCCAAAGTTCCAAAGTTACAGTCCTAAATTTGCTAAGACCAGGCATCTTATAGCTCACTAATCTAGCTTCAAACTTCAAGGGGTTATCAAAAACGATATACTCGCAAATATACGAGACCCTCCGCTTTGGTAATTGCAATAACCAAATCAAAACCAAGAAACCAAAACCTCGGCTTTGGTAATTGCAATAACCAAATCAAAACCAAGAAACCAAACAAAGTCGTGGGAGCGACCCACTTGTACTTCTTATTCTTATTAATCAAAAGTTTATCCAAATTCTAAATGTCAAGTTCTACATGACCTAACGGTCTTTTTTAGAATACTCACGCCAAAAAGGTTCTCAGTCAGGAGTGACATCATGTGGAGGATCAAAATCAGGAAGAGCAGAAATATACCGGGCTGCGAAGACAGAGAATCTCCAGAATCCTTGTGCACAAAGTAGCAGAGTCCCATCCTCTCCTCCTCAGTTGATTTCAGTCTCCTGACAAGATCACTCCTTCAGAAAGTCACTTCTCTGATGAAGCCCACGTTGGCCGCGCCATTTGAAGAAATGAAAATCTTCATTCTTAGGGAATACTTACTAATAAAAAAAGAACTTGGCACAGAAGCTGAAAATATGAAAAGACATCTTTATTAAATTTAATAAGTGAGGCCACGTCACACGGAAGCCGTAGCAACTGAATGAGGTAGTCTGAAGAATACAGAAAACAGAGGCCTTTTATATGCTTAGGGTTACAAACTTCAGCATACAAATAAGGGGCAGTCCTAGCTTTTGCAAGCATGCAAAATACCTAACATTCCTTCTTACACAAGCCGGACAACCCATAATAAAAGGACCACAACCCATATCATAAACAGACCATAAAAGAAGGAACAGAAACAGATAAGAAGCAGGATAAGGGGTGTGTGTGTGCATACCAAACTCTCAGAGCAGGTATATTTTCTGTCCTCTGAGAGCGCTGGCCCTCACCCCATGAGATCAGAAACTTGTCTGGTGGTGGCAGGCTGGTTAAAAATTGCCTGAGACCCCACCAGTGTCTGGTTAAGTTTCAGGGGACCCTCTAAAAGGGTCTCCGTGTGAATTTGTTAACAAATCTATCACTGGTATCAGCGAGGTTTTATTAAGACAAGATGTTTGATAACAAACACCTTAGAAATCAATGAAGCCATCTTGGAGCTAGGAAACTCGTGTTGATGAGTATCCAGCCCCTCTACTCTTTATGGCTTCCCTGATCATAGATTAGGCTGGACATTGTACAACCCTATATGCTCATGCAGACAGGCCCACACATAGAATATAGTGCACCCAACCGTAGGGCTGAAGGCCTCAAGTAGGGGTGGCTTACCTATACTTTATGCAGTGCATGGGAGGCATGGCACACAGGACTGTGTGCCATTTCAATTCTCCGGATTTTCCTGCACCAATTCAAGCAGCCTGCAGTGGCACAATGCATAGCCTTGGTGGGTCCCTGGGGTAGCACAAACAGTGCTGCCGCTTTCGAGGACCCTCTTCAGTACACCTACCCTAGGGACCAGTGGTACCATTTACTAGATACTTATAGAGGTGGCTGAAATTGTACCAATCATGGTACAGTTTTGGGGAAAGAGATCTGGCACTGGGAACCTGTTTAGCAGGGACCAAGTGCAGTTACAGATGTAAATCACATCAGGCAAAAAAAGTGGGTGCTAACCATGCTAAAAGAGGCACTTTCATACACCTTCCTTCATAAGTCCTTCCACACCTTCCTAACCGGAGAGAAAGCATATAAAGTGTTGCTAGATGGGCTGAGAGAACCAGGTACAGCGGAGATCTTATCATATTCAACTTTATCTGCAAAGGTAGCGTAGATATCTGTAACTTTATCAAGAAAGAACTTGGGCAACTCATTGCAGCGGGATTGAAATGGTGAAGGTATAATGCACATTTTTGAAGGGTTTGTAAAGGACTTACCTATTTTAAATAACTCCTAGTCCTAGATTTGCCATGATCTGTGAAGGCTTTAAATGACGCCCATTGAGATCTCAAGGTGGAAACTGAAAAATCTTGCTGAAACCTTTGATAAAATTGCAAATTAGATGGTTGTTGGCACAGAAAAAACAGAACTGTCTATACTTGCTTCCTTAATACCAAGGTTTCTCTACACATACATGCCTTGAATTGCACTGATACATAACTGAGATTTACTGTTATTCTTGTACTAACCTGAAGTGTTGAATCGCCTTAAAATGCATGCTAAGTTTCATGGTTTCTTTGGCCAGGACCATTGTGTTCAGTGGTGTACATTTTCATATTTTCTGCATCTCCTAGTAAAGCGTAGTCTTGCTTTAAATACTTGCAATCAGAAGCGTGATTTTCAGAAAGTAGTGACTTCAGAAGTAAGTTTATGTATTTTTATCTGTGACTTAAGGACTGTTCGTCTTCTCGCAGTGAGAAGTTCTTTCCTCCTGCTCATTAGTTCGTTTTGTTGTAGTAATAGTTTCTATCACATGGCAAAGCTGCAATACTTTTAAGGGGAGTGAGTGACATGTAGAAAAACCTGTTTAAATTGTATATTCCATCTGGATTTTGAGCGAATGCTTTGGTTTGTTGAATTGACAATTACACTCCAGGGCTTGAATCAAATGGTCATCACAAAGTTGATGGCTTACGTGATTTATGAATTGCCTCTTCTAGATATGGTAGTATTACCTTGCTTTGCAACCCTTGTCTCTCAGCTTCCAGACCGAATGATGTAGATGGTCTGGGAATTAACAATACACGTCATTCATCAGAAAGAGATGCTGAGGAAGAATCTTTAGTGATGACATTGCCATGGACTTTGCAAAACCAAAGATGATGGACGGAGTGTCGAACACTGCAAGCACTCACCCCCAGTCAACTGATCTGGGTTTAATCCATCATCATTCTTTAGCTCACTCCGCCACCCCAGTTCAGACATGGCCATATGCAAATCAGTCTGACCCTGTGCCTCATGGGAACAGTCCAGCCCAAACTGCCAAGCCATGTCTTCCATGTCTTCCCTGAACCGGAAACAAGCATCCTGGGACCGGTTTCTAGCTAATCAGCCGTCATCAGCCAGGCTAGCTTGAATCCAGTGGTAAAGTGAGCACGGGACCCACGTCTGGGCATTCCCTTGCCCATGGACTTTAACATGAGAGACCATGACCTCCTCGGTCAGAACCAGGCTAACATCATCACTTTCTAAGAGTGAGCTCTTCTTTTCAGCAAAACCTTTGGAATTAGTGGACTCCGAGGAAAATAAAAACATCTGTGAGAACTTGACTAAAGGCGCATCCACCCCCATGCTACTCTCTCTGGAAACTTGGAGCAATAATTCTGAACTAGTTAGTTATTCTCCATTGGAAAGAAATCGAGGTATTGGACACCTAATCACCTGTATATTATATGCAATACCAAAGAAAACAGTTTAATTATCTGGGATGGAAACTTGCGTCTCAACATATTGTTAATAATGAATAATCCGATTTCAATGTACTCCATGATATATACAGGTATAACAACCAACGTGCATCTCTGTTGTTGGATCCATGTGAGATAACCTCCCCATCAACCCCAAGTCACAAATATGTGGTCAGGCAGGCACTGCGACCTAGGCCTGAAGCAACTGATTGAAAGATTACAGATGAGGTGACACGGAACCCTTAGGCAAACGCTTGAACAGGATAACCTAGATCGATCCCACAGATAAGCAGCGACACCACAATGGTTTTAGGAGATTGGCCCCAATAAAACACGTTTAGCTGGAGGGGCGCGTTCCCAAAACACCATAAAGTCAGTTACCACACAAAGTTAGAAACACTCAGCCAATCAGAAACCCGTATCACACTAGACACAGTGATCACGCACTCCCCATGTCAGACATCTGGACAGGTACCCACTGACCCAACATTGTGTCCACAGATGCTCGAGACCCACCTGCACTTCTCATCAAATTACTAGATTTATGGTCCTATGACTAGGCCCAGATTGCTGTTCTAAAAAATTTACAAATTGCTTTATGACACTTTGTGAAATGTATAAAATGACGATCAAAACCATGTTCTTTGAAACAGTCTTCAGACCCTGACTCTGTTGGCCTGTTCTCCCGGCTTCTGCGATTAATTAAACCAACTGTTCTTGTTTTGCCAAATGCCTCTTGTTTTTTATTTTTCCATGGTAAATTCACGTTCAAGCAACAATATTGTATTGTATTGTAATTGCATTTATATAGCGCTTACTACCCCTGACGAGGCGGCGAATCGCTTTTTCGGTGAGTAGCACGCTACTCCGGGACCCATAGAGGATTAGTGTTTAATTAGTATAGTTAAACATGCAAGTACATTTTAAGTGGTGGATAGGTTAGTCGGTTAATTGGATTTGGAATGATAGCAGAAGGATAGAGGAGGACAAAGGTTTGTATTTATATAGCGCTTGTTGACGCACGCTATTCAGGAAGCCTACAAAGGATTAGTGGTGAATTCTTGTGGTGAAATATGAAGTAATTGCAGTGGTGGATATTAGTCAGTCACTTGGAGTGAGAAGGATAGCGGAGGGATAAAAGGGGAAGAAAGATTTGCATTCATATAGCACTTGTTACCCCTGATGGGTGTTGAAGCGCTTTTCTGGCGAGTAGCACGCCACTCCGGAACCCATAAAGGATTACTGTTGAAAATTAGTATAGTAAAAAATATGAAGTAATTTGAGTATTGGATATGTTATTCAGTTATTTGGGTAGTATATTAGTATAGTTTAATATGGAATTTGAGGAGAGACCACGTTAGTCTGTTAATTTCGATTGAAAAGGATAGTCGAGGGATAAAAGAGTGAAGGTTTTTTGTTTTTGTTTTTAGGTCTTAGCAGTAGGAGGAGGCTTTTGGATGAGTTAAAAGGAGGGTGTGTAGATGTGCTTTGGTTGGGTTTGTAGTGCATGCTGCTACATTAATCTAGTCTAGTCCAAGCACCCAATCAGTTCAAAAACCCTGATCTCTACGTCCAATAAAGGCCCTAGCCCTACCAGTAGTCCCAAAACAAGTCCATGCAACCAATGGCATGGGTAGCCCAGGTCCCTACTTCCAATAGAAAGCCTAACCCTACTCTAAGTCCCACACCTAATCCAGCAACCAATCACACCAGAAGCCCTAATCACTACTTCCAATTAAAGGTCTAACCATAGCCCTAGTCCCTCCCTACTCCCAACAACCAATAACATAGGAAGCCCTAGTCCCTACTTCCAATAGAAATCCTAACCCTAGCCCTAGTACCAACCCTACAATGATTGAATCACAGACCCAAAAACCAATCAGAACCCTAAAATACCCAACGAATGAGGACATTAACCCTAATCCAATAGAAACACCAGATACAACCACCAATCAGTGTAGACAAGTACCAACCACTAGCAGACCATATAAGGTCCCAGCGACCTCAGACAAGGTTTGCTAAGCAATATCTGCCAAGGATGCCTTTCTTGTTCCTAACAGTTCACATTAGATACAGTTATCAAATTGTCTTATTAGAATCACTCTATGTTATCCCTATATGAAACTCCGAAAACATCTCAGCACTTTTTCCACTGCAGTCAACTCCCTTCAGTTGGAACTTCACTGCACCTAATAGTTCCTCAATGTGTCTCCCATCCGAAGAAACTTGCATTTGTGATATCGATACATGGTTCCTTCCAGATGAAGAGATAATCCTTTTTTAGGTACTCCCAATCCAGTCATGACCACTGTTCCTATTTTACACGAAGAGAAACTGATACTAGTTTGTGAAACTCCTGAGACATCAGATGACAATGTGAGTACAGTTGGAGGACAATTGGATAGAAGTGAATACGACTTACTGAACTAGGAAAATATAAGATTTCATCAGACCCTGAAGTCTGAACCTAAGTTGTAACTGGAACTTTCGTTCTCTGAAGGAACAATCTTACCAATTCCTGGATCTCCACAGCTGTCTGGTTTGGAGGCAATACCATGTGTTTTAGTGTGTTGAACTTTGCGTCAATAAATATCAACTCCTTGGTTGTTCAGACATCTCTTTACAGATTTTAGAGCTTTCTATTTTGTTGGTGCACAGAGAAACAAATCGTTCAAGTAGGGATATACATTCTATCCATTAAGATGGAGCAGAGTCACCAGTGGAGATACCATTTTCATAAACACCTAAGGGGCTGTCTTCAATCAATATAGAAGAACCCTAAATTGAGAATGCTTCTTGCTGATGCAGCATGTCAGGTTCTTCTGGAGTGACACAGCTATCAGCACGTGGAAGTAAGCATCTATCAGAACAATCACTATCAAGAAACGTCCTTGAGGAACCAGCTGAATGATTTTCTGAAGAGCCTTCCTTTTTAATGCAAGAGATTTCACCCACATTCAAGGATTTCAAATCTATAATCAATCCTCCTGAAACCTTAGGAACTAGGAACATTATGGTATACACTCCGGTTCCCTTCTCCAAAACTGGTACCACCATCTTTTTCCCGTGAAGCACCTGAATATATCTCTTGATGGTAGCTCATGCTGTTGATTTCACTGCTGACTCTGGAAGGGAACACACAAAGTCTTTTAGGTATCCTAGTTATATTATTAGTCTCTTCCATTCATCTAAACTAGACTCCCTCCTCCCATTTACTTTTGAAGTGCTGGATCCATCCTCCCATTGACAGTGTTGGCATAGTCAGAACTGTGTCGGTTCTGGGAATTTGATATGTGTGTTTCTGCTGAGACTTCCCTACAGCCCCTTTGCCTTGTTTCTGATACTTGGCAGATTGTTGTTGCTTTATGGAAGGTTTAATGAAAGACTTCTCAAAGTGACTTGACAAGCCAGCTTGATTTTGTTGTTGTTAGGGCTCTCTAAATAATAAGGAGGGTTTTATTTTATTTAACCAGCTTTGGAAACTTCTTCAACTCAGGACCAAGCACCTTCACCCATTAAAAAAGTGAACCCGAGTGTCGCTGATTATTTAGAGGTCTCTGTATGCCAATCCTTTAATACTAAATTCCTACGAATTAATCCAATCATTATAGACTCTGGAACTTTTTCTTCCATTTGTTCCAGAGGATATAAGTTGACATGAACCTGGGGACTGTAATTTTGTCTAGATCATTCACTCACATGACACAACATCCTTCACATGTGGATGATCAGGCATATTCACATGGGTTGACTGCCGGAACAGCCTTAAAATAGTATCAGATGAAGCACTTGTAGACTCTTATGTAGGAAAAGCCATGTTCATGTATCCATGATCAATACCTGAAGGTCACCAATTGCAGGTCCCAATATCAACAAAATGAAATCTCACTTGTCAATCTGCTCAGCGTCTTTTATCTCTGTGTGGTTCTCCATACCTGCTTCCTGATTCAGAAGTGAAAGGCTGCATGCACAGAACCGCCCTCATTCACTAACCACGCAGAAGCATCAGACACATCCCTGTAGGCTGCAGCACCGCCATGAAGAAGTGTGCTACTCTGTCAAAAGTAAATACTCGAATCTTTTCCATTAGTTCACCAACGGCTTTCAGACTTAAACAGATATAGCCATAATAACTTTGAGCCCGCAGGAATTGATTCTAATTGATTCTTAGTTCCATGCCAAGGAACTCCCTATGGTCCTAAGCCCGGTAGAGAACCATAGCAGAGTATCATTATTAAATCAAAAGAGTACTCAGTTACATCCAACTATAATGTTTCCCTTAAAAACATTTCCAGAGGCTCAAGCCCAGCAGGAACCCATTGTAAGCATTTTCAAGTTTAAAAAAAGTTAAAAAAAATAAGAACAATATTGTCACGGACTCAAGCCCAGTAAGGGTCTATTTGACCTGCATTTCCCAGCGCCTCTGCCCCTGGTTGCAGGGTAGCAAAAATAAAACAGGAGACTACTGAGCAATTCAAGCAATATACGTGTCCAAGAGGGAGGGCATGCCGTGGCTTGCTTTACAGTATTTCCTGGTTTGTTTTACCGGTCCAGAAGAGGTAGCAACCTCATAAGTGTAACGACTGGGACGAGAGCACAAAGTTAAGGGAGAATTATGTTGATGGTTGACTGAAACCCTAGTGGTGGTGGTATCAATTGTGTAAAACAGATTAATGCCTTTTATTTGGCCTTTTCTGTAAAAAAACGGAAAAATACTTAGAAAAACAGTGTCCAGGAAATCAATGTGTTGCCGCGCAAGATACACTGCAGTTTTACCAAGGACAGGAGCCAGGTACAGAGGTTTTGACAGGCAAAGGTGCAAGTAAATGCTGGAGCAATTTATAGTTGGCAAAGACAAACTTCTGCAGAGGATCACTATCAGTCATCGATTCTGGGCAAGTTAAAATATCAAGGCCTAATTGCAAACAGTACTTTTAATCATTTGGCTGTGACTTCACTCACTCTTAGCAAGCCAAATGAGAGCACTCGTGTTTTCAGCTAGAGGTGAGAGCCCCCTCCACCAGCTGGGGTCTACTTCTTCTCCTCTCGAAGGTTTTTAGAATGTACTAGCTTCCTCAAAACTGTGTATCTTAGGGTGTGCTCAAGCTTTGTGGGAACTGTGGGGCACCACGTGCCTATAAATGTTTTTATTTAACAAAAACCGTTCCCCTACGTTTTGTAATTCTGGCTACTGGCTCGGCTGAAGTGGAAGGAAGAGCGTCTCCTATGTTGAGAACGCTGAGGGGGAGACAGAGATCTAAAGAAGAAACAAACATTGTCACTGGGGTGCCTGCTGCCTGAAAGAAATATAAATGTGTGCAATTGGCTAATCTTCAAATGTAAAGGCAGTATTGGCTTCTATTGATGGGATCTCTTGTAGCTTCATGATGACAAAGATGTTTTCTTTTTGAGAGGTGATGTAAGGGTGTTATCGGCCGAGCTGTGAAGTGTGTGCTTACAGTTACAAAACATGTTTCCACTGGTTACAGTTTGCATATTACTGAAATCTGTTTTGGAAGCCCTTTTTAAAAAATCTTTAAATCTTTTTGTGCAGTTTTTGGTAGCATATCCATATAATGTGTGCAGTGCACGTTTAAGAAAATGAATGACCTGTTTACAGTGCTTTCTCTCACAGGCCGGGACCTCTTAGCACTAAAAATGCACATCACTATTCCCCACGGCACCAACGTGGCTCTCATTGATTACACATGCCGACATCTGCAGTGATCACATTAACTAGTGGATGTTTCAATTCGTGTTTTTCCCATGGATTAATTTAACTTGAAATCTTTTTTTTTTAATTTAAGATGTGCATTATTTTATATGTAAGTATCATAGGGTAAAAGACCAACAAACTAGTTAAGCACTCTTTTTTTTCGCCACACGTTTAACCATGCCCCATTTGTACTTAAGATTACAGTTTCCATGTTTTTTTTTTTAATGCACTTCGACCGCTGGTCGTAAGTGCTGTTGGTTCTATATGCAGGGTTGACATTTTCATGCTCATACCCCAAGTTCCCTAGTGGCAGCTCAGTTTCATAGGTTATGGGAATTGTGGTTTCTGGCTTCTGGGAGTTTAAATTAGATTGTACTAGTTTCGGATGTTCCAGAAAGCCAGAAAATGTGTTGTGTGAGATGTAGTGCTTTTATCCTATGACACTTGATAAACTCTGAAAAGTGGCCATGTCTACTCCTGAGCAAGACCCTCACTTTCCCTTTCTAGCAGGCTGGGCCCTGACAGGTCCCAGTGGCCAAGGTCATGGTTGTTGACAGATTTGTCCATTCAGTTAGCATAAGATGCACATTACGGGTCTCAAATGAGACTGCCCATCCTTCCTGAGTAGCTGCTATTTTATGGACCAGTAGGGAGAGTTCAGTGATGCTCTTCTGAGAGAAAGGGGTACAGAAGGGGGTGGTGATGGACGGAGCATCTGAACCAATCAAACACTCACACCCAGTCAAAAGATCTGGGTTTGATCCATCACCGTTCTTTAGCTCACCCTGCCACCCCAGTTCAGACATGGCTATATGCAAATCAGTCTGACCCTGTGCCTCATGGGAACAGTCCAGCCCGAACTGCCAAGCCATGCCTTCCCTGGACCGGAAACAAGCTTCCGGGGACCGGTTTCTGGCATTACAGCCGTCTTCAGCCCAGCTTGCTTGAATCCAGTGGCAAAGTGAGCAAGGGACTCATGTCTGAGCATACCCTGCCACACTTATGACGGCCAAAGCGGTACAAAAGGGGGTGGTGATGGACGGAGCATCTGAACCAATCAAACACTCACACCCAGTCAAAAGATCTGGGTTTGATCCATCACCGTTCTTTAGCCCACTCTGCCACCCCAGTTCAGACATGGCTATATGCAAATCAGTCTGATCCTGTGCCTCATGGGAACAGTCCAGCCCGAACTGCCAAGCCATGTCTTCCCTGGACCGGAAACAAACTTCCGAGGACCGGTTTCTGGCAATCCAGCCGTCTTCAGCCCGGCTTGCTTGAATCCAGTGGCAAAGTGAGCAAGGGACTCACGTCTGAGCATACCCTGCCACACTTATGGCGGCCAAAGCGGTACAAAAGGGGGTGGTGATGGACGGAGCATCTGAACCAATCAAACACTCACACCCAGTCAAAAGATCTGGGTTTGATCCATCATCATTCTTTAGCCCACTCTGCCGCCCCAGTTCAGACATGGCTATATGCAAATCAGTCTGACCCTGTGCCTCATGGGAACAGTCCAGCCCGAACTGCCAAGCCATGCCTTCCCTGGACTGGAACCAAGCTTCCGGGGACCTGTTTCTGGCATTTCAGCCGTATTGTTGTTTGTGGGGCATATTTCTTTAGTCACTAGCTTCGCATCATTACAGTTGGAATTCATGGTCCAAATATTGTTCATAGTAAGATCAAGGGGGTTGTGATCACTGTCTGTAGTTTCTCCTACTATCATATCCAACCGATCTGGCCATAATTACAGATCTAATAGCACATAATCAATCCCGCTCTCGCTATCAGTTCTGTTGAATGTGTTGGCACCCTTCTTACCAGATATCGGAAGCTTGTTTCCGGTCCAGGGAAGGCATGGCTTGGCAGTTCGGGCTGGACTGTTCCCATGAGGCACAGGGTCAGACTGATTTGCATATGGCCATGTCTGAACTGGGGTGGCAGAGTGGGCTAAAGAACGGTGATGGATTAAACCCAGATCTTTTGACTGGGTGTGAGTGTTTGATTGGTTCAGATGCTCCGTCCATCACCACCCCCTTTTGTACCGCTTCTGAGAGAAAGGGCCTGATTTAAAACTTCGTGGACGGGTTATTCCGTATCAACGGGGACCTATATCCCGTCCGCCGAAATCTGAATCCCATAGAATATAATGGGAGTTATATTTCGACAGACGGGATACCCCTCAACGTTGTGACTGAGTAACTCGTCAGCCAAGATCTGAATCAGGGCCCAAGTTTTGGGTCCAGAAGCCTCCACTTACATGTATCCCTTTTAAAACGTTTATTACATTTCGAATTAGATGCTAAGGTGTACAGCTCCAGTCTGACACCTCCTGCTTGACATCAGCAGGAGCCCAACACCCAGTGCACCTCTGAAGGGCAGTCATGGATGAGACATTGCCGACCATGATCAAACTTGGCAAAAAGTAAGCTATGTTTTGACACTGGGCATGACTTACAAATATACCCATGCCGAACGCTATAAAGTGACATACAAAATTGTTTACCACCCTTCATGTTTCAGAACGGCCATCCTCGTGGTCCCGAAATCTTCATTTTTAGACGTTCCAACAGCGTGTATTCAATGACCTAGAAGGAATGTATCGCGAAATCGTAGCTAGCTCGAAATTGCGCTTCTCGATCTGCATGCAAGCAGACGCGGATTTCGCAAAGTTCGCACTCTCTGTATTTGTGTCTGTCTGCCATCATTGTCTCACTCTATAAGTATGTTTCTCGATCACTCGTTCTCTGATTAATTCTCTCTTGTCTCGCTCAGTTTTCTCTCCTTATCTAGTTCTCTCTCATTTTCTTCCTTTGTCCTTCCTTCTCTCTTTCAATCACCCAGTACCTCCCCTCTACCTCCCAGCTCATTTCAGACTACATTCATTATGGTCGTGTAATCAGAATAATCGACGGTAAGCGGCTTATCAGAGGCGCCCTGAAGACTGGCCGACCGCTGCAGGCGCGGCGGGCTTCGAGGCGACAGGTGAATGGGCCGGGCCCACGTGCCCCGAGCCCAGCGGAGCGTCTCAAAGGAGCCCGCAAGGCATTGTAGGCGGCCCTTTGAGGCGAGAGGGGCTAAGACCTTAATATGTTAAGTGTTCTGGCCCAATTAACGAAGAAAGACCGTCCGAGGGCCACCGGCTTGGAGGGCACTTTCCCCTCAAAAGGCAAGAAAAGGTTAATTAATCGAACCAAAGGGAGACGTGGGCAGGGGCAGTCCCTCTATCCAGAAGAAGAAAATAACGGCCCAGCAGTCCTGGCAAACTGAAAAAAACAATTTGTTGTAATTATTTTTCGTATGTTACATCTCATCAAAAATAAATTATGCGTTCGTGTGTGGGCCCACTCCCCAAAATAAAATGCCAATGATTTTTTTTTCAATAGAAAGAACATTGGCAATACGAATACATAGTAATGTGTTAAAAATATATAAATATATGTAGATATTGTGATGCGCTCACGGAGCGTGAAAATAAGAAAGGCATGAGTGTTGCGCGTGTCTATATTAGACACTTTTGTGTTTTTTACTTAAAATGAACTAACATTAGATTTTCAGTGAAGAAGAACGTGCAGGGCTCGTATGCATCTGCCCACCACCGCTTTACAAGGGTTTTTAATCCTGTGCCACAAGAGGCCTTTCACTTTCAGGGTTAGTAATATAGCATTAAACTCGCTGTAAATTGTATTGTAACATTTATATAGCCGCGGGGAACTCAGGAGCTGCTGGGGAGATGTTTTCTCCCACTTTTCAGGCACCCTGCTAAGAGAGGTCTATATTTGTTAGTGTCATCTTAAGGTGCTCTGGGTGCCCTGGGCAAGGCATATTTTAGGGGTCCCTTTATGGAAAAAAAACATTTCTTTGTCTTTATAATTCAGGCTCTCTGTGATGCCAAAGTTATATGTTAAACTTTGACAGGGTCACACAGCACTTGAAATATGTTTTTCCTTGGGAACCCAAAAACCATTAAGGTGACACTGGTTAGAGGGACTGAGTCGGGGTTAGAGGTAGGCAGAGTGCTAGAGCTTTAGAGAGAGAGATGAATAGAATAAACAGAGATCAAATAAAGAGAAAGTTTACTTTCATGGGGGGTCCCTGGAAGGTGGGGGCCCGGGCGTTGACTACTTTTCTCATGCCATAAAACGT
Source organism: Lissotriton helveticus (assembly GCF_964261635.1). NCBI lineage: Eukaryota > Metazoa > Chordata > Amphibia > Caudata > Salamandridae > Lissotriton > Lissotriton helveticus. The sequence goes on along the minus strand of NC_136057.1, from coordinate 1,403,544,736 downwards.
CTCTGGTATTTCTGCCAAACTCTGCTTTGGGCCTTTCTTGGAAGTCAGTCTCAGCAGGTGGTGGACAGCCTTTTCGGCCGCTTTAGACAGTCCTTTCCCTAGTCAGTGACCCTTTTCTTAGGTAGCGCGCGCTCGCATACACACACACTATACATACATATTACATAGTGGCACTCAACACTGTGTACTTGTGGTTCAGTCGCACTTTCCATTGAAAATACATTTTTGATTTGCATAATAAAGTGCAATTGGAAGACGCACCCAAATCAAATAATCCAGAATGTAGTTCTTAGTTAGTTTCAAAGGGGAAAAAAAACTCTATTAGCATCCTAATATCACAAAGAAATAAACAATAGCTTAGATTCTATAATTTATAACAAATATAGCAGATGATGAGTATAATACTATACGAGTACAGCTTATTACATCTGTCTATGATTCAAAAAATGAATTTACAATACAGCCAACCTATGTTTCGCAACACTTGCTGCTTTTTCGTGGCAAAAGGGTAAGTCAGCACTGTCTGTGGAGAGCAATCAAAGATCATCAGTTGTAGTGTTGCACAGGAATAATCTTCAATGCTATTTTATGGCGCAGGTGATCAAAAATGAAGGAGCTCATGAAGAGGTAGCGATGACAGTGTCAAAGCAGCAAAGCATGGATAGCCTTATGAGGAAATATAGAGAGGAAATTGTGTTTGCAGTATTCGTCCAAAAGTAACTGGGGAAATCCCTGTCAAGCACCTTCCAAAGGTGAAGGTTCATGTAGTGGAGACGGATAATTATTTATGGTTGTGTACTGTCAAATCACACAAACAGATAACTCTCGTGATAAGGCCATTTACTATGTCATTGGATTTATAAAATCCTTGATCAGGTCTGCCGGGGTGTTGTGCACTCAGGAAAACGCCTTACACCTGATGTACAAAATCGCCCTAGTTTAAATTAACATCTGTTCCATGGGCAATTACACACTCATTGATGGCTCTTTTCACCTCAAAGGCAGAGGTTGATGTGCACAGTATCTATAGGGAACGACATGCCCATGCTTTTTAGGTCTCACCTACCATACCGTTTGTCAACTTGCCATTGGTTGGCTTTATTGTCACAGTCATGCGCTTCCTTTTTATTGGTTAGCTTGTGGGGGGTTTCCTTCCTGTTCTTGTGTCGGTCCATTTCCTCAAGCATGACCCAGTTACTTGTGCCCTTCCACTGTTAACTTTTCAAACACTATTTTTTTATCCCTCACCAATCACTTCATGAGAGCGCAAGTGTTTTCCAGCAGTCTCTCTCATGTGCGTATACCTGCCCCCTCTGCTGGGCTTCATGTTGCCCTATCTCTCCAGTGTGCTTCTCCTCCACCTCCTTCCTAATGCTCTCACTCTAGTGTGCTTCTCCCCCAGCATTACCTTCTCACCCTTGTGCTTCTCCCTACAGCTTCATGTTCTTCTGTGCCTGTGTAGTTTGCTTCTCCCTTTGTATTCGATGTTGCTCTCTCTCCATGTGTTGATTTCCCCTTCCTGTGCTTACTATGTTGCCAATGCCTCCTCTCCCACACTGGCCCTCCATGTTGCTTCCCTCAAGCCCTGCTCTCTGTGTTGCTTCCTGCCCCGCCCTCTGTGTTCCTACCCTCATTCCACAACCTCTTAAAAAACACTTTAACCCGTTGGCCGTGATTTCGGGGCAGCGCGGCACTTCCTCAAAAACGGGCGGGGCCTCGTCGGCCATTGGACGTGCGCAGCACTACGAAGGTAGTGCTCGCGACGTTCAACGGCCGACAGCAGCACTTAAGGGGTTAAAAATGACCTGTGCCATTTTGTAGGCGCATGGTGCTGATAGCATAACAGGCTTTTTTTCTTCTTTAGCCATGAGGCATAGCATGGAGGATGCTGTACAGCATCAGTAAAAAAATAATTGTCAAAGCAATAATTCCCAAAGATAAGACCTATTTGCTACACCAATGCTTGTTTAATTTTACAGAAGCAGTCCTCATACTTTTTTTTAATGAAAAAAACAACTGTCTCTGGGCAGTTTATGCCAACCTTCAAGTGCCTCCAGTTGAAAGTGGTGGGAAGGAGTGGGGTTTTGGGGGGTCTTCTGTGCTGTGAAGCCAAAGGAGGGAGGAAGAGGGACAGAGAGCTAGAGAAGATAGAAGCTTTGTCACCAGGTGCCTGCTACAAGAAATAAATGTAAATGTGAGCAATTGGTTAATAACCAAATGTAAAGACTGCTTGGGAATCCAATATGGACTTTGAATAAGTATATTAGTAAAATATATATTCGAAATAACATATCTGTTTAACACTAAATTGTTGTTCAAATTTTGGGTGAACTTATCTTATACTGTGTGTGATACAGTTTTAAAATGTTTACTTCCTTATTCAATTCAATTCAATTCAATTACAAAAAGTCTTTAATGCGATTATTCCTCTTAAAAGACAGAAATTTAAAAGAAAATACATAATACTGCTGGGCGCAACCATAGTTACACCATAAAATCTGTCATTACAAATTTGCCCTTTGAAGTAAAAATATTAATACCTATATTTACAATTTTAAAAACAATTCATTAAGACAGGATTAAATATAGCATAGGCACAAGACTTACCATCTATCTACAGTCAACAAAAAATAAAAACCAGTAAATTTCTTATATCATACCATGCCATACTCAGGAATATCTATAACTAGCTATAAAGGCTCCCCATTTTTCTCCCGAAGGGCCCAAGACCCGCTCAGGAACTTAGCCACCCCTATGAATGCGATGTCATTGCAGCCAGTTTTCAATAACCTTTTAGCAATTAGCGCGGAGCTAGTTCCTAGGGATCTACATAAAGGTTTGAGCCACCTACTTCTGGGTTGCTGGTAGGCAGGGCAGACGTATAGAAGATGATCTATATCTTCTATATAATACGGACAAAATGGGCATTTATCTCCATTGCCAGGTATCCATTTACATGTAAACTTCCTAAGCGGAAGTTTCTCAACTCGGAACTGGTGGTAGAGCTTACAGTCTCTGGGTTTCGTTATTGGATCCCAGTAGATTTCCATACATGGTTCATCTTTAAGCTCACAAAAATCTCTAGACAGGGATGAGCTAGTCAAAGCTGAATACCTCCTAATTTTAATTAGGTTCCAATATGCTGCTCTGTATATTGCTTTTGGTGGGAATTCTGCAGACTCTGGGCTATCCCACAGATCCCTCATCCCCATGTCAGTGAGCATAGTTTTAATACTAGTTAACCATGTAATCTTGTTCGGACGATCCAGTCCCCTTACTTCAGTCAGGCCCCTTGCAAATAAATGTAATTCTGGAGTGATCCAGAGCCTTCTCCAGAAGGCCAACATCCTATACCTTCCGAATATCCTCAATTGCATGACAGCCAACGTCTAGGCCCACAATTGATTTTAGGAATTTATTCTGGGCAAATGCTAGATAAGTTAAATTACTAGATCCCCAAATCTCTGAAGAACCGGGTTATTTAGAACCCGGCGGCGCCAGGGGCACGCCCAAAGTCTTCGGGTTCACCTGTCTTATTATACAGAGACACAGGACTCTTCGTGGTGACGTCAAAGATCGAATTTATTGACTGCAGCCAGTAACAGAAGTCCTAGAAATCATCACGGTATGAGTTCTCAGGAGACTGCTCAATTTTACAAAGCAAGTCATCCCTTTTTATGCCAAAAATCACATTTCAGACAAACACCTAACATTTACAAACTGTCCAATCACATGTATTCACACCAAAGGTATCGCATGACGGTAAAACCCACTTTTCAATTGTCCGGCCCATGATCAATCATCGGACAAACCCAACATTCTTCTTTAGACAGGCCGAATGAACCCATAATAAAAGAGGCCAAAACCCATATCATAAATAGACCATAAAGAAAGAAGCAGAAACAGGTAAGAGTAGAATAAGGCATATTTGTGTGTAGTAAAACTTTACGATGTCCTGCGCTCTGATCTTAGTCTTCATCAGCTAGCGGGCAAGAACTGGCTCAGCAAGGTCGGCTTCAGGCAACGATGTCAGTTCACTTCGGGTCATGTAAAAGTCAGCGTAAACCCCAGCTTAAGGCACGGGTCTTAAAGACTCATTCAGCCGCAGTCATCGGCCTATGTGAGGGCAACCACAAAATGGCTGCCTTGCACAAAATGGAAACTATGGTTCGGAACGGAATCTTCAAATACACTGTGAATCCTTGTGTGTAACATGGCGAAAACACTCGTACTTGCCGAACTCATTAGTTACGGTTCATTGTTACCAAAATCGTAACGGAACCATGACATTTAAAACACGGGTTCAGAATTCACAGAACCTCAGACCCTCCTTTTGCCCTTACATAGGCAATTACTCAGTCTATATCTGAGTCGATGTCAATTCTCATCATATCACCAAGGTGCTGTTGAAGCATTATCTTATTTCTCTGTGCATCTCTCCAGACAGGCAGTCTCCTGACACACGTAGTAGCACAGAGGCCACATATGGCAGGACCGCACTGTACACAAAGACAACATGAGAAAAGAACCGCTTGAGCCACACCAATGATCATCAGAATCTTCCATCCCCAAACAGATAACAGTCCCCAAAACCATCCAGTTAACGACCAATCTCCTTCGTCCACATGTATAGACTCTGAGATCTAATTGTAACCTGGAAATGGCCTCGTATACCGTCGGAGCATTAATTGGGATGAAAACGCAGCAACTCGATTGGATCACTTTACATACTCCACCTCGATCTGCGAGTATGACGTCTAAAACCATACGATTCTGTAACGTCATAAGGCGATCCGCTTGAATCTCAGCGGTCAGATTACTAAGGGCACCGGCAGTTTCGTTTATGTTGGATTTAACCACTCTCTCGTCAATTGCCGTAAGCCTCTACTGTTAGCCATAGGTCCCCAAAACGGTAAGAAACCCTTAAAGAAGTCTCCCACTTCCTGTCCAGCGGTATCTTCCCGATTGAAGACACCTCTAACAACTCTTGTCTTGTGGTAATCTGCAGCAGCAGTATACGTAGGAGGCAACAAGTATCCAACATAACACGTTCCTGAAAAATTAGGGGGCAACCATGTATATGCTCTGTTGTAACAAACAAAATACGTGCCCTTAGCTGCCAAAAACGGCGGGGAAGATTGAGACGTAAAAACATACGTCTGAGTACAAACACTCTTCCCCAGCTGAGATTTCGGATTTTTGCCATTACCTTGCAGACAAAAATGACATCGGTGGGGTATGTTCCAAATCGGAGGTGACCTCTTTCATTTCTGCTTTTCACTCAGACTAACACTATATCGTGTTCCATCCAACATAAGCCAATAACTCTTCCTTGGGAATAGTCCTGTACGTATTGATATCTCTGCTCATATTCATAACTCCCTTCACCAAGGCTTGATTACTCAAGTTATCTCTCATGGAATGCAGAGGATAGACTTCCAGGGCATAAATGAACATCTTCTGAAAAGCCCATAACGACCCATTCTGACTAAACGGTAAGATCAGATAGGGAACAACTCTATCTGTAGTATGTGGCATAAGACCACACACCCAACAATTAGTAATGTTCACCACCAACTGATGTTGATGCAGTTACTGTACGAATGTGTTATGTACAAATTCTGACCTTCTAATCTGCTCGTGTTCGGGTAAGATATGAAAAGAATGCAAAGAAGTAGTAGTAGGAAAGGTCGTAGGTTGGGAAATGGGTGCAGAAGTCAATTGAGTAGAAAAAACAATCCAACCCACCAAAGTTAACGTCATGCTAAAAAACATCAGAATACATGAAATCAGAAAATATTTGCTATACATTATTCTACATAGTTTTATCTTAAAGTTCATTTTCTCAGCAGCTCTCTCGGTCTCAAAAAACTCCATCCTCTAACTTGGCTGTTTGCGGTGGTTGGTTTTCTTCTGCTTAAGGAGTGCTTCTGTCAGTCCAGGGAACGCCCTAAGACCAACCAGAACCGCCGACCTTGTGTCTACACGGCTGCAATCCCAAGTCTTTACACCGCGACCCTACAGCTGAACCCGGATGGCGTTTGGAAAAAGGGGAAAAAAAAAGATCAAAACAGTTTCTTGGCTGAGAGAGTGCAGTTCTAAAAACCAAAAAAGGAATTATTTATTCTTTATTAGTCCATTATTTCTAGGTCGTAAATTATAACGGTTTTTACCAGGCTCTGTCTGGTTTTGAAATAACAGTTCAGGCTCGGTGGTGTCCACTCTCAAAGATGAAGGCACAGCTGCTTGTAAGACATCATCATCTTCTTTCTCAGTCCCTCTCCATACCAACTCAGCGTCGCTGAACGGTGTGAACTTCGGCAACCTTTCAGTCTCGGTGTCTGCAATACCTTCAAGTACCCACTGGTCGTACGGCAGAGGTAAAGGTACCTTCTTACAGTGTACGCCGTGGATCCAATTTTTCTTCCCAAAGACTTTTACAGATGTTCTTGTAGACAGCAACACCTGGTGAGGGCCTGTCCAGCGGGGCTGGTCGTTCTTGGTCCGTTGAAAATTTTTCACGAGGACCCAGCCACCAGGATTGATGGTGTGACCTGGGTCCACAGAGGCTGGTGGCAGGTTATCATGAACCAGTTGATGCAAGACACGCAATTTAGCCGTTAGGTCATACAAATAGTCCACCAACACAGGATAGTCTATATCACTAAATTTTGTTCGTCTCGGCACTCCCCACACATTTGCCGGTCGACCAAAAACAATTTCATACGGACTAAGTCCGATTCGGGATTGCACTGTAGTTCTAGTTGACAAAAGTGCCAACGGCAAAGCATCAGGCCATTGGAGACCAGAACTCGCCTGAATTTTGGCTATCTTTAGCTTGAGAATGCCATTGTAACATTCCACTAATCCAGCTGATTGGGGATGATTTGCAGCATGGAATTTTTGTTTTATGCCCAAACCCTCACACACTCTCTTCATGATCTTCCCCACGAACTCACTTCCGTTATCACTCCACACCATCCTTGGCAACCCAAACCTAGGGAAATATTCTTTGAGCAAGACTTTACCTGTGGACAAGGCAGTATTATATTTTAGGGGGTATGCCTCTACCCATCTAGAAAAGGCACAAACAACTACAAGGACGTATTTCAAATTGTTGCATCTTTCCATGTGGATAAAATCCAATTGCAGAACCTCGAACGGATATGTCGGAGGCGCAAAGTGACCAGCTGGAGTTGGAGTTCCCTTACCTGGATTATACATCAAACACACCATACAATTCTTGACCACATTCTCCGCACATTTGGGAATCCCACCATTCTCCCACACTGGAGCCAACAACTTACAAATTCCTTTCGCACTAATGTGAGACAACCCATGTGCCATCGTAACCACCGCAAGCACATATGCATCTGGCAACATCCATCTTTGGTGTTCTGATAACTCAACCCAACAACCAGTCGAATCCAATCTACCCGTAGTTTCTCTCCACACACTCTTTTCTTTTTCAGTAGCTTCAGCCTGGATTGATTTCACACTCTCAATCATATCTTCACACATTCCAGCTGCACCAATCCATCTCGTAGGGCCTGCAATGTACATTCGACTCATCACATTTCTTGCTGTTTCTTTCGCAACTTCATCCGCAAACGCATTACCACGACCAACATCATCCGTAACCTTCCGGTGAGCACTACACTTCACAATCGCAACTTGCTTTGGCAAAGTAAGTGACTCAAGAAGCTCATTCACCAACTGCCCATGTTGGATCTTAGTCCCATGCGATGTGAGAAATCCTCTTTCTTTCCACAAGCGTCCAAAACTGTGTGCTACACCAAACGCGTACTGACTATCGGTATACACATTCACTCTCTTTCCCTCAGATAAAATACACGCTCTCGTTAATGCAATCAATTCTGCTGCTTGCGCCGAATTATAGCTCACTCGTGCAGTTTCAACAATCGTACATAATGTCGTCACGGCATATGCCTCAGTCGTATCGCCATTTGGAAGCTTGTAGCATGACCCATCAACCCATAGCGTACCATCAGGATCCGAAAGAGGAGTATCTTTTAAATCGACTCTCCCCTTCGTTTCCTCCTCCGTCCTAAGAAAACGATCATATTGTTCCTGACCATCTGTGTCCACAGAAATCGGCAGCAATGTCGCTGGATTCAATATAATACACCGCTTGATGTGCACATGACTAGCCAAAAGTGTCAACTCATAGCCCGACAACCTCGCACTAGTAAGGTGCTGAGTCTTGGTTCTATTTAATAAAGTATCCACTGCATGTGGAACCATCACGACCAATGTGTTATCCATCACCAATCCAGCACACTGTCGGATAGAAACAGCCGCTGCCGCTGTAGCTCTCAAGCAACTTGGCAACGCTCTAGCTACCGGATCTAAAGTCGACGAGAAATACGCACATGGACGCTGCTTATCACCGAATTGTTGAGTCAAAACTGACAATGCACAACCCTCTCTCTCGTGGACGTAGAGTGTAAAAGGCTTACTGTAGTCAGGAGTACCCAACACTGGAGCAGAACACAACGCATCACGCAACTCAGAAAAACTTTTCTGACAATCGTCAGACCAAGGAAGAGGGTTCGGTATATCCTTACAAGTCAATGCCAACAGAGGTTTTGCCAACAAAGAAAAGTTCGGAATCCACTGTCTACAATACGACGTGATACCCAGAAAAGCACGTACCTCTCTCTGCGTACTTGCCACAGTCATTTGAGCAATCGCTTGAATTCGTTCTGGGGTCAACCTTCTTCCCTCCTTCGACAAGAGATGACCTAAGTAGGTCACCTCTTGGCGACAATACTGCAACTTTGAAGGTGACACTTTATGATGCAGGTCAGACAAATGTCGTAACAAAGAAAGAGTAGCTTCTTTACAAGTTTCCTCATCATCAGCAGTCACTAATAAATCGTCAACATACTGAATAAGAGCAGTACCAGCAGGCAACACAAGAGCATCAAGCTGAGTTTTCAAGGCATGGCTATAAATGGAAGGACTTTCGCAATAGCCTTGAGGAGCGCGCTTAAACCGAAAGCTTCGGCCTCCTAAAGAGAAGCCAAAAACATCTCTACTCTCCTGGGCAATTGGAATACTGAAGAAAGCATTCTTCAGATCTATAACCGAAAACCAGGCAGCTGTAGCAGGAATCATAGTCAGCAAAGCAGTAATGTCCGGAACAACAGGAAACTGTGGCACAACAATCTCATTAACCTCTCGAAGGTCGATCACAAACCTGTAGACAGGTGGCTGAGAAGAGTCAGTGCGCTTCAGGACAGGCAAAACAGGACTGTTACACACATTACCTCTCGTTTCTTCAATCATACCTTTCTCAATCAAATCATAAATGATTGCTAAAAGCGCTCTTTCACCATCGCTAGAAATCCTATATTGGGGAATGTGTGGCAATTTAACATTCGCTTTAAGCGTTACAACATAAGGTGGAATCTCCAAAAGACCCACATCATTAGGACCAGTAGCCCAAAGAGTATCAGGGAGAGAACGCAATTCCGGTGGAAGCCGATCTTTAGACAAATGCATCGGAGAGATCACTTTCTTACCCAATGTAAGCTGTACTCCCGAAGGAGAACGAACAATGCAATGTTGCATTCAACCTTTTCAACAAATCGAAACCCAACAAATTCTCACCACAACCTGTCGTTAAAATGAGAGGTGCTTCCAACTCACAAGGCCCTATAGAAAGAGACAAGGGACTAGAAACTGGATTACGAACTGGGGCGCCAGAGAATCCTACCGAAACATTCGTTAAGCCAGACAAAGGTGCGCCAGGGAGTTTAGAGTGCATGATAGAACTCTTCGCTGCACCGGTATCCAAAAGAAAAGGCGCTACCACACCTGATGTAACTACTGCAACATAAGGCCCACTCTGATCTACTGGAACCAACACTACTCCCGCTCTTTGTCCATGGCTGTCATAACAATCATTATAGTCAGCATTCTCACTCTCAACATAATAGTCATCAGCATAGTACTGAGTCGACTGACCAGACGCAATTTTCTGTTGATCAAAACAATTCATAGAATTCTGTGGGGGAAAGGAACGTTCATTCTGGGGAAACGCACCACGTCCTCTACCCCTAGACACTTGCTGGAAACCACCACGACCTCTCGGGGCCGGTATACCACTCGCGCGCTGTCGTAAAACAGGGCACTCATTTTTATAATGACCTTCCTCCCTACAGTACGCACACTGATTCAAACCCAAAGGTGGTCTTGAAGGAAAATACCCAGCCTTCTGTTGCGGTCTCTGAAACGATGGAGGTTGCTGAAACTGTGGGCGTTGCTGTAACTTTTGCTGATTTGAGCGAGGCGGGTATGCCTGCTGCAAAAGAACCTTTGTCTTTGAGTCTTTTGTCTTTTTCTCTACTCTTTCTTTCTCGTCCTTATCCCTATTCTCGTAGTACTGTGCAGTCGCCAATATCTTGGCCGACGAGGAAACAGCCCAAGAACTCTCAGAATCTTTTAACTTATTACACAGTTCAGGAAGTAAGTTAAAGACAAACGTATCTACGAACAATCTTTGTCCACCTTCCGTACCTATATCTTGACCACTATGATCTATAAATGTCTCTTCAAACCTAGTGAAGAAATCAGATACACTTTCGTCCTTCTTCTGCTTACATGCTGCTAACTTGTCCCAATTTACTCGGAACGCTGGCATCATCGTTTTCATAAGGTCTATAATTCTGCCAGGTAGATCTGCCATTAGAGGCTCAGGCTTAGAACCACCAACTTGTCTAGCGTCCTCAGGAGTAATATTGGCCCATGAGTCACCTAATTCAATCGCATGATCCTCATGACGAATCTTTGCCCATAGAGGTTGAGGTACTACGTTACCCAACAGCATATCTATGTCGGCTAAATTCATGATGCATGCGTCAACTGTCTGGGACAATTCTTTGTAATAGCCAGCTGGATTCTTACGGGGATCAGGTAAAGACTGTTTAAGGGCCAAAACTTCTACTCTCTTCCATGGCACATGTACCCATACTCTCTGAAAATGAGGCAGAACAGGCGGATTAGCGTTTGCGTCCCCTTCTCTCCAAACTGGGGGAACCTCTCTCATTGGATATTGTCGCACCTTTCTCCTAACTGCGGAATCAGGCTCAAACAGTCGCTGAGAAGGGAAATCGCTCCTAAACGCAAGTACCATCGCAACTGCGTCCTCAATTCCTGGACCCACTATGGTCCCTTTCGCAAACTCAGACTGAACATTTAGCAACTCTACCGGGACTGAACCCAAATCATTATCTGCCCATTCCTCACGGAGGAAAGTACACATTACATCAAACACATATCTTTGCTTGGGTGCTTCCCACTGCAGGAAGACATCCATAACTGACTCTAAATTATACCTGGAAACATTCGAAATCCACCTGCGAACCAGGAGATCCAACACTGTCCGCTCTTCGGGACTGGGTAACTGACTACGCAGTTGTTTACGCGCAGAAACGGGGGTCATACTCGACGACCCAAAGAAAGGAGACAAAAGACCAGTAACAGTTTCGGCCATCCGTTGTCGAGTAGAAGGAGAAGCCGTCATAAGGACAGGAGACAAAGTATTTTGAGGCAAAGTAGCAGAAGTCAAAGGTAAAGGAGAGTAAGGCAAAGAAGGTCCAGGCAAAACTGATAGCAAAGTTTGCGGCCCCAGAGGAGGCGGGCCGTAGGAGAAAGGACCAGCTGAAGAGGAGCCGGTGCGTGAGCAGGACCAGGAGGTGGAACAACTGGAGGTGGAGGAGGTGCTGTAGCGTTCTGTGCATAAGGGGGTGGTAATCTCAATAGATGCGACATTAAAGGGTCCTTTTCAGGGTCCCTTGTCGCTTTCTCAAGAAGAGGTGGCAATGCTGGATAACATTTATCAATAGCCATAATATGTTGCCTATCTGATACCTCAATAGCTTTTTCTTCTTCGTCTTCTTTAAACTGCTTGGCAGCTTGCATTATCGACAACCCCTTTTCTCTCTTATCCCTTTTAGCTTGTTTGATTTCTCGTTGTCTGGCTTCTTTACGCCAAAGGCGAAAGGAGTCAAACATTGCTGGCCGGGCTTTCTTTCTAAACAATTTCGTTTCTAAATTATCTAAAATCTCAGTATCAAAACTACCATATTGGGGCCATCGTAAAACCCCATCTTTCCTAGTATAGCGGACCCATACTTCATTGAACGTAATGGGGCCCACGCCGTGTTTAGAATAGAGTTCATAAGTCGGTGTTCCAACTAGAGGTATCGGATATGAATCCTCCAATCGAGAATCCCTGTTACAACCACAACAGAATATCCTCCTAATTTTGCTAAGACTAGGCATCTTCGCTCACTAATCTAGCTTCAAACTTCAAGAGATTGTCTACAACGATAGTCTCGCAAATATACGAGTCCCTCGGCTTTGGAAATTGCAATACCCAAATCAAAGACCCAAAAACGAAGTATTCAAAGAACCAAAAAACAAAGAACTGGGAGCGACCCACGTATACTTAACTAAGGTATCAGTCACGTCACCAGAAGACCCGTCTATAGTCTCGCCTTACAAAGCTGCACAAATGGGGGTCCAAGACAGGGCGGCAGTCAGGGCAGCGGTCCTTCGTAGCCATCTAGAAAGCGGGAAACCTCGCTGCAAAGACCTTCAGTCCACGTTCGACATACCGGGGTCGATGGAGTGGGGGCCCGTCTTCCGGAATTTCCTCATGAAGCTCCTCACGATCTTCAGGCTTGGACTGGTACCGCTTGATGTCGCCCCGCGTTGGGCGCCAACTGAAGAACCGGGTTATTTAGAACCCGGCGGCGCAAGGGGCACGCCCAAAGTCTTCGGGTTTACCTGTCTTAGAATACAGAGACACAGGACTCTTCGTGGTGACGTCAAAGATCGAATTTATTGACTGCAGCCAGTAACAGAAGTCCTAGAAATTATCACGGTAGGAGTTCTCAGGAGACTGCTCAATTTTACAAAGCAAGTCATCCCTTTTTATGCCAAAAATCACATTCCAGACAAACACCTAACATTTACGAACTGTCCAATCACATGTATTCACACCAAAGGTATCGCATGACAGTAAAACCCACTTTTCAATTGTCCGGCCCATGATCAATCATCGGACAAACCCAACATTTATCTTTAGACAGGCCGAACGAACCCATAATAAAAGAGGCCACAACCCATATCATAAATAGACCATAAAGAAAGAAGCAGGATCAGGTAAGAGTAGGATAAGGCATATTTGTGTGTAGTAAAACTTTACGATGTCCTGCGCTCTGATCTTAGTCTTGATCAGCTAGCGGGCAAGAACTGGCTCAGCAAGGTCGGCTTCAGGCAACGAGGTCAGTTCACTTTGGGTCATGTAAAAGTCAGCGTAAACCCCAGCTTAAGGCACGGGTCTTAAAGACTCATTCAGCCGCAGTCATCGGCCTATGGGAGGGCAACCACAAAATGGCTGCCTTGCACAAAATGGAAACTATGGTTCGGAACGGAATCTTCAAATACACTGTGAATCCTTGTGTGTAACATGGCGAAAACACTCGTACTTGCCGAACTCATTAGTTACGGTTCATTGTTACCAAAATCGTAACGGAACCATGACATTTAAAACACGGGTTCAGAATTCATAAAACCTCATCTCAGCCCTGTATAAAATTGCTGGGATGATTTTCGTGAAGTACATTTTGACAACGGGACTATAGGATTGGTTTGTGACTGCCTATGTTCCTTTATCAATGCTCCTGCTCACTGAGAATGTTTCAGCGCTAGTAGCTTCACTTGGGGAGACCAGCTCAATGTTTCGCCAAAGGTAACACCCAAGTAGGTGAAGACTTTGGTCTGTTTAACACTAAATTGTTGTTTAAATTTTGGGTGAACTTATCTTATACTGTGTGTGATACAGTTTTAAAATGTTTACTTCCTTATTCACAATGCTTTTAGTCACAGGCTGGGACCTCATAGCACTATAAATACGCAAGTTACTGCACCAACCAGGATTAAATTCTGTGACTTGCTGCTTACACACATAGATATTTGCAGTGACAGTATTAGCCTATTGAGTTTTCATTGCATAAAAGATGGGCCTGGTTGAAGTTTTGGGAGTTCCACTATACGGAACTCAGCGAAGTGACCAAAAAACTCAGCTGCCCTACTGGAAGTTCTGCAAGCGCCCGAGTGAGTTAGGTCACGAGGTTCACCCTAATTTTTAACGCATGGTGTTTGTCCCATTCTGGAAAATCAGCACAAATGGCACCAGGCGCAGCACAAGAGGGTGTTGCTTCTTTCTGCAGCTCGAATAAATGTTCTACTTGAGCGGCAGCTTCCTCATCGCGAACGGAAGGGTTCTCAACACGAGCGCGAGCGGCCATCCACGACCGCCCGTGTTGAGAAATCTTTCCAGGAGGTGGTCTGGAGGAAGATATTCCTTACTCACCAACTTAATGTTGGGGAGTGTGAGCGAGTAAGAAACTCAGCTCTGTGGGATGAGTTTTTCGGAACTGCGTGTGCTACTCAGAGTGCGGAGTGGGAAAAACTCGACAAACTCTGCGAGCGGGGCGGAATTTCAAGCCAAGGCCTAATAAAAGACATTTCCTACCCATTAGTTGACCTTGCATTTTTCTCAATAAAGACGCGTGTGCTTTACTTTATTTGCAGTTAGCTGAAGGAGAAAGACTAAACAATAGTTACAAAATATTTTGCCCTTTTTGACCCCAAACATTAATGACCCTGCCCCATTGCACTCAGGACCAATGTTTTCATACTTTTTTATGTACTTAAGTCACAATCCAAAGGTAACATCCACTGTGACCCCCAAGTCTCACCTTCAACTCCAAAACTTAACTCTTGCCTTTTCAGCCAGAGCAGGCGAGGGCATCACAGGTACAAAGGATGAAAGCAGCTAATGCGTCCTTCATGTCCTTATTTTTGTTTTTACCTTGCTGCTTTAATTTTGAGGCCTGTGTTTTAATTATCTTATCATAATCGATCTCAACAGCTGCATCCTTTTTTCTTCTTTTTTTTTTCCCCCTCACATCTGCCAGGATCAAACACATGGTTGGAAGTTAAAAAAATAGTAAAAAAAAAACACCAATAGGGTCAGTTCCATATCAGCAACAGGTACTCGACTATCGCGTTTTCGATGGGAGGGCTTACTGGTGTAGCATGACCTCAGGTGACACAAGACTATTTGTACCGTAGAGAACTCCACACCTGTTTGACACTAGTTGGTATTCAGTGCTCCCACTGTTACTCTTGATGCACAGCGTGAAGGACAGCACTCCCCTCCAAAATGAATGCTTCCAAGTGAGCTCGGCTCCTTAGTGACACCATCAAGGCCGGACTGGCCATCAGGCGTTTTTAGGTCTCGCCTGTCGATGCGCATGCGCATCGAGCAAGCGAGACTATTGCGGCTTATCCACTCTTTATCTACACTGCAAGGAATCGTGGCGATTCCTTGCAGTGCCCGTGACTTTTAAGGTCAATGCGCATGCGCATTGAGCTTATGCGCATGCGCATTGACCTTAAAAGCGCGTGCGCGTGCACGTCCGTCTTTGTTTACCCGCTCCGCCCCCTCCCGCCGTGTCGCATTTCTCCTCCCCCTCCCCTCTCTTCCTTCCGTCTAACGCCGTCTAACTTCCTTCCGCGTAACACCGCCGCAACGGTCACATCCTGCCGTGTCGCACCTCTCCCCTCTCCGCCCCCTCCCCTGCCCGCCCCCTCCCCTGCCCGCCGTGTTACGGTGAAAGGCTTGTTTTTGGTTTGTATAATTTAACCCGCTCCGCCCCCTCCCCTTTCCTCCGTGTCGCATTTCTCCTCCCCCCTCCCCTCTCTTCCGTCCGTCCGTCTTGTTTTCTTTCTCTCCTGCCTCTCCTCGCCAATGTCTTTCTACTTGTAACCCCATTCCATCACTCGCCTCACTCTTCCCTTGTCACCCCACTCTCTCCCTTGTTATCCTTTGGGCTTAACTCAAGGCTTTTCTTTCGTGTCGCACCTCTCCCCTCTCCGCCCCCTCCCCTGCCCGCCCCCTCCCCTGCCCGCCGTGTTACGGTGAAAGGCTTGTTTTTGGTTTGTATAATTTAACCCGCTCCGCCCCCTCCCCTTTCCTCCGTGTCGCATTTCTCCTCCCCCCTCCCCTCTCTTCCGTCCGTCCGTCTTGTTTTCTTTCTCTCCTGCCTCTCCTCTCCAATGTCTTTCTACTTGTAACCCCATTCCATCACTCGCCTCACTCTTCCCTTGTCACCCCACTCTCTCCCTTGTTTTAACTCCAGTCATTGGAAGAGTCTTCGTTCAGAAACTCAATGGAACACACAACACACTGCCAGAGCCCTCGTTCATACCCACCACATTGCTACTTACACCAAACCGCTAAATCTAACACACTTGCCACTTTCCCATCACAAGGTGCGTTTCTTTCTGCTCCCAGAGTGTACAGAGATGTTAAACAAAGCGCATGCTTTATGGTTACAATTATAAACATTGCTGCATCCGACAGCGGTCAGTCAGTAAAGTATCTGCACTCCACTGAAGCGACACTCTGATGCGCACTCGAAATTCCAAACATTGCGTTACAGTAAGTGGTGACAATTAAACTCGACAATATCGCAAAACCATATACGGGCCTCACGATTCAACAGAACGTTTCAAGTACATGTGGGAGGAGAAATAACCTTAACTGTAATAATCTAGACAGCTCTAAACACTGAATCTGACATGTCCTGGAGTGGTTTAGTAACTAAGACCAAAAAATCCCAATGTAATATTAAAGGGAAGTCCCCAAATCACAGACTTTGTGCAGCTTGTAGCGTCACGCTCAGGAAGAGGAATGACAGTTATACATGGGCCTTCCAAGCTGAGGTTTCTTGCTTTGTAGGACACATCAGTGCTACAGATGACACAGACTACTACTCCCCTGTACTGCCAAACCACATGAGCACCCCCTCTTTATTCCACACCCCCTCCCTGAGAGAAATATGCCATTATGATCCTTCCCACAGGACTGTCCCTCTCCGCCAAAGACTGGAGAGGTTCTACCAGGCCAGCCCATAATCTCTCTTCACTAATGTCCCCAATTGAGCCCCTCCTCATCGGCCCCTCCCTAAAGTACCTCCACCCCCGCGCCCCTCCCTAGTAACTCTCCCACCTTACTCTCCACATCAGGCAATGGAGAATAAGCATAGGCAGTCCATGACTATGGTGAAGAATTCCCGCACCTGTCCGTCAGTATCGTGGCTCCTGTTGGATGCACTGCCCCAGGTCACAGCTTGGACTGCCTCTGTACGGGGTATTCAGCGCCTTACGGCCACCATCTTACATTACAAGATCCTACCCGGGTTCGTACTGATGCGCGTGCGCAATACCACCCCTCTACGTACCGCGCTTGCGCAGCATCCACATTGCGCGTGTGCATCACTACGTATTCATTTAGTTACCCCGTAGAGGCTCACAGGAACTGTAGTTTCTAAGATGGACAGAAGCCTCTCATAACGGACAAGCAATAATTCACTGTCCGCTCACCTAATTGTGGCCTGTTTCCACGACGTCTGTCCTTAAAGTATACCAAGTACAAAGAGACACTATTGGCACTAATCTGTCTCCGCACTGTTGTCGGTCAACCAAGTGCTCCCTCACCACAAGTGCCACTAATTGAAATGGTTGCTGGGACTTGTAGTCCACATAAGAAGACTCGGCGGGAAGACGAGCAGAAGAATGCACTACAAGTTTAGGTAAGCACAGCTTTGCTTTTCGTTCCTTCTGGGGTCCCTAAAGATAAACTTCCGCCTAGCTGTAACTATCGTTAAACAATCACAAATAACGTCGTTTTGTTCAAATTGAACTTGAAAGGTTTTACCTTCTACCAAGCACAACAACTGGCAAGAGGAAATTGTTCAAATGAATGGACAGATGTGTTTATCCAATAAAATAAATTGCGTTTATTCAGGCTATGATACGAACACCCACAGGGCGAATAGACAGAGGAGACAGACTTAAGTATGCCGTGGTAACTGTTAACGCTGGGACGTACATGTTGTTAGCTATAACTGAAACTGGTTTTAAAATTACAATTTGTTGAAATTCAACAGATTATAAAGCAGTTTAAAATACACCGATCATAATATTTTATTGTATCATGTACAATTTTAATAACTAACTACATAACAACCATTATCGTTTTAGTGTACCTGGGAAATAGAATGTTGTGTATAAAAAGAGTTCTAGTTTGTATGGTCAAATTTGAAAGATGCCGTAAGAAGAAATGCACTCAGGCCCTCGGCTGCGTCTTGTGGTCTCCGCATCAATTTGTGCTACTTGCTGGTCTTGCTCATGTTATGTGATCCACGGCATGTCCTGATTGCACGAGCGGGACCCGAGGGCTCAGGAAGAGCTCGGCCGACTTCATCCAGAGCGCGCGCATCCCACCCCCGCCCCCTCTGACATCTGCCCGCGAGCGGGACTCTGCTTGAATAATCCCCGCCGCACGAGGCATGGATCCCATTACCATTTTATGGGTAGTTTAGTAAATTGAGATTTTTTGTCTAGTTGGCAGACTCAGCTGAGAGGCCAACAACTGAATGGGTGCGTCCGAAGAGTCCGGTAGCCTGTACTTCTGCCACGCACTTTTGTTTCTAATGCTTACAGAGCAGGCAGCGCTAGTATCTCACTCGCCTCTCGGCATTCATGCTTAGCTCCCTTTGTTAGTTTTTGGAGGGCAGTGTGATGACCCACTTTGTGGGATAGTTCAGAGTCAGGTAGCCTGCACTTCTGCCACGGTCTCACTAATTCAGAACGCATTTTTTTTTACTGCCTCATTAGTTAACCGCCCCACCTCCACTCTGTTGTCTAGTTGGCAGACTCAGCTGAGAGGCCAACAACTGAATGGGTGCATGCAATAGGTCTCGGAGCATTTGAGTTAGAGCTTTTAGATTTGTTTATGGCTTTTTTTCTTTGTAATTCTTTAGCATTGCCTACAGGAAACAAAAATGCTAAAGATTTAAAAAAAAAACCCATAAACAATTCTAAAAGCACAAACTCTAATGCTGCGAGACCTATTGCATTTCCAATGCTTGTTTTTCTGGGAGGCTAGAAGAGTAGTGGTCGGTTTTGTTCCTGGGGGAGGGTCTGTTAATAGGATGCGGTTTATCACTGAGTTGGGGGGGGGGGAGGCACTGTGTTTTGCAACTTGTTATGTATGGGTTCAAAAGAAAAGCACCCGGTGTGGAGTTCCTTTTATATCCAGAGGCTGTCAGGCACCAATATAAATTCCAAGATAACGCTGGTGATTAATGTACCTGCTAGAGAGAGATGGAAATGTCAAGTGGCAGCTTTGACTCATCCAAGGTAGCACGTAGGGTTAATATGCCTGCTGCAAAGAACGTGTACCACGAAAGATCATAGAACTGCATTGTTTGTGGATGTCTCATTGGGTTACTGCTTTTGTCACAGGGATCCTTTTGTTTCTTGCAGTTCATAAGTTACAATCATGATATAACACTGAGCTATGAACTGCCATCAAAGAACTGCATGCAAACTGCATGATACAGGTTAGAAAGTTACGTTTTTTCCGGTCTTTCATTATCCTTATGATGCTTAAAAGGGGTTTTCCTACTAGTATGTATGACATTTGAATCCTACACGTTGTAGTCAACTTTGTCTCATGTAACATTTTCTATACACTGGTTTATACACATATGATTCATTTTCTCTGTATGCCTGTGTGATGTAAACTGCTCCGACACCCCATGCTGTTATGAGAGGCGCCATAAAACAAATGAAATACGTGTGAGAGGGGTTAAGGAGAGACGAGAGGCACTGTTGGCGATTGAAAGTGTGGGAATCTATGGAGGAGAAGGTCATGAGAGGGGCACTCAAACATATTGTCGCTCCGGGTTTCCCGGTGCTAAAGCCGTCCTTTCTGTGCTTCTTCTTGGAGTGGAGGATGCTAACGTCCCTCGAAATGGTCTCTCGTTGTGTTTTCGGCTTCTTGGCAGTGATTAACAGTGATTATGTGCACTTATGTTGTGTTTAATGTTTTATGCGTGACATCTTTTTTTTGTGTTCTCCGTACAAATGTCTTTACGACTGGGTATCCTTGGCACAGGTACTGCAACGTCATCATTTACTATGCTTTAAAAGCTAGTACAACTGAATATTTAATACAAAATGTGCTGTAGAAAGCACCGTTTATGCCATTTTACCCCGCTTGAACCCCTCCCCCCACCCCTAGGTATCAGGCCTTGGCTCGTTCAGAGGCTGGTCTGACAAAATTTGCCAGGGCCGCTTTGGATTCCCAGTCGGCTGGCCCATTGTTTTCAACCTGGGCTTCTTCGCCTGCTGGCGTTTTGTGGGCGTGTTCCTGAAACAGAAGATCGCAAATGAAGCAGCCGAATGCAGATGAGGTTAGCTATAGTGCAAGCTTTGGCAGGATGCTTCGCCAGGCGCACGAGCACAAGAAAACAATGATACTCACTGCATCCGTCTCTACACTGCAGCCACGCAGCCGAACTTCGCAATTAGTAGCATTTCCCACTTCTTGCGTCTTCAGTTTATAAATAAACGTCTGCGTGGATGCCACCTGATCGAACAAGCCCCTTGCGCTGCCAATCCGTCACTTTTATAATGGGAAAAAAGTGACGCAACGGTGGCGCAAAGGGCTTGTAAATAAGCCCCTAAGTTTGTGTCCTGTCCTACAGGCAACCGCAAAGACGAGTTTGCATCATAGCACAGTATGCGATTTGCATTAAATGGTCGCATTCCGCTTGGCGTTCTATCGGGACTTTGACTATTAAGTAACGAATCTGACCCTGTTACTGGGCTCTACTGTTTCATGTCACTTTACAATTTTTAGATTTTTCTCTTTTAATTTAACCCAGAAAGAAGAGTGCGGAGATTTCTTTTTTTTACAAAGTTCTGTGGAAAGTTAGCAAGTTCGCAGACTTTGCAACGATTTTCACGGTCACTTCGAGGAGAAAACCAAACTGTGATTTTTGTAATCATTTGTAATGTTTGTATCCAAATGTAACTCTAACAACATGGTTTTGCGATATTCCTTGCATTGAATTGTGTACATGCAGGTGGGGTGTACGTTGGAACAAATCTCATATAAGGCACCCCTGGGTCACCGTTGCACGACCACAGAGTAAAACTGGGCATTCACGCTGAACAGTTTTTTTAGCACACGAGTGACTACCTACGTCATCGGCATGCGCCCTTACAACGTCTGTGCTACTCAACATTGTTGATTTTCACGCTGCATGAATGATACTTAATCTGGCAGCTGTACTCTTCTGCTGCGCAGTGCCTTTGAGCACTGTGCGTGAAATGGAAATATAAAAGTGTAGGTACTCACTGTCCAAGAAAACCGGTTTGCTACTGAGAAGCGCAGGCTCTCTCTCTCTTTCAAGGTAAAGTGCTTGTACTAAGTATCTGCTAATTTAAAGCACTGTTTGTGTATAGAAATTCTTAACAAAAGGTAAACCTGCAGATCATTTTTCGGCAAACATTTACCATTGCAAAAGGTAAGGCTGGAGAGGAACAATTCTGCATACTTTTCCCTACATGATTGTGTTTGAATAGAGTGAAATTTACCCATAAAGGCAGAAATAGAATTGCTCTTGCGAAGGTACTCCTGGAAACGTTCTTACGCTTTCCAGGTTAAAATAACTAAATTTAACATACTGTTTGAAAAAACACTTTGTGGGAAAGTAAAACAAACCCAAAATGGGGGACATGCATACCAATATAACAAGTGCCAAGTGTGCCCTCCATGAAATAGAGCTACATTGTAAAGCAGCTTGAACTAAAAAAAAATCGATTGGCCAAAATTCCTGGTCTATTCTCAACTGTCTAGTTTCAGTAAGAAAAGCAGTTTGTGATGATTGGAATTTGTATTAAACTTGCAGGTAATCATTAGAATGACCAACCACGAAAGATGGTTGTAATTCAGTACACACATCACACCATTTCCTGATTTATTTATAACCAAAAGGGGGTGATAAAGAATCAACACATGTATGTTATGTTAACTTACTGTCCTTTGCATAACTCATAGGGGCATAATACCAAGCCCCTATCGCCACCACAACGTCACTTTTTGTGACGTTGTGGTGGCGATAGGGTCAGCGCCCTATTACCAAGGCAGCGTTAAACCACATAACGCAGCTAAAAGACACGTTAAGTGGCTTAACGCTGCCTTGGTTATAGGGCCCCTCTTACGCTAAAATTAGCGTGAAAGGGGCGTGCAGTGGGTGTTGCGGTGGGCGTTCCACCGCAACACCCATTCACTTAGTCACTGCCACCTATTATCAAGAGAGGCGATAATAGGTGGCAGCGCCAAACTTAAGACCAGGAAAATCCTGGTCTTAAGGTGGTGAAACAAGGAGAAATGCTTCATTTCTCCTCGTTTATGCTGTTTCCATGTGTGCTGCCTTGTGCAGCACACATGCATTAAGCAAAATGCCAAGGTTTGTTTATGTACAGGAAGGTGTCCCTTCCTCTACATAAACAAACCTTTTTTTAAAATGCCATTTTGTAACTTACGTGTGTGCTGCATGAAGCAGCACATATGTTACAAAATGGCATTTTAGGTTTGTTTATGTACAGGAAGGGACACTGTTGTGTCCTATGAAGGTAGACACCTGGAGTCAGGATGTACATTTAAGTCTTCTTTATACAGTCTCCAGTTCAGGTTACATCAGTCTTGACTCCAGCCAGCCTAGTGTGGTACCAGCCCCACCAGGAGCAGCCTGCCTAGCTGCTCAGCCCATCTCTAACTACCAACACTCATCCACTCAGACACCCAGGCATTCCGCATCACAGGCACACCAACATTCTATGACCAACTCACACTCTGGCTGAGCAGCTAGAGGCAGTAGGGCTATAATACATGTAATACAACTAAGTGGGGTATAACATTATCCCTTTTTCTTCAATGAAAACAAAACATTTAAATAATATTACATCAAGCAAGAACTATAAACAAGAAAAATGAATAATGGTACATGTCACTAGGATGCAGCAATGAAGACAAAACATCGCAGGAGAAAGAACCATTAAGACAAGAAAGGATGGATAAGATACTTACATTTGAACTGCAATATCCCCCATCCCCCCTGAAATGAGATTTTAAGACATTTTGAAGCATAAGCAAAAGCGTAACATTACAAGAAATACAGTTTGTAGCATGTGGATCAAATACAGTGACATAATGTACTAGAACGCTAAGGGTAAAAGACCCATTAACACAAATGCCAAAAAGCATAACAATGAGTAGCGCAAAAGATAGAATACCCTGCGACTTCAATCCCAACAGTAAGGGAAACAATAAGTAAATGGGTCGTCACCCATAAAACACTGGTGAAGGGATAAACTATTGTACTGCGCGCAACTGTAACGGGGATAAAAACCCACATCCAACCCTGCGTAAGGGTCAACCTAGGTACATATGTATGGGACCTTACCAATGTCCCAACCCCCTTGTAGAGATTACATACCCCCATGTAGGAGTAACAAAACGTGACAAAGAAAAGGAGTGTTACACACACCCATACTATGGGTATGGGACCAACTGTGATAACCACTACAAGAGAAAGACCCATCCTAATACAAGCGTAATACCGTGGCATCACTACAACACATGTGCTGAAAAATAAGATTACACTAACTTACTTAAGAGATAAGTACTCTATAGCTTTAAACACAGCACACAAGGTCAAGTTGCAGCATAATGACGTAGAGCAACACTGTAATCATGTACAAAGGTAGGTAGTGCAAGACTTTTGTCATTAGTAATATTTCACACTGAAACCTAAAACTTGAACATGTTCTTGTTTGTGAAAAATTGCAGACTCAAAATAGTCAGATGAAGTAACATGCCAGATATGCGGCTCAGAATACACAGTCAGCCAGTCTTAGACTACACACACCGCAACCTCTTACAATATGTGCAAGTTGATGTCACTGCCAAAATCAGACAACTCGGGTCACCAACAAACGAAAACGCTGCAAGAAAACTTAACTGATGACAAAAGAGTAACCAGTTCCACCTATAGTATCGTGGTTAAAACATGTGGCCACACAGAAATAGCGAGAAGAGTCATCCTACCTTTGACATACATGAAACAGAGGTTTTTCGAAGGAGACGATTCAACGATGTTGAAGTGAAGACACCGCATTGACTTCGGCCCTCATATCGACTTCAATAAAACTTTACTGAATTAAGCATGAACATTGTGGTTGGCAGGAAAACCAGAGGGCACCAAGGAACGTTATGTATCTATGTGCCATTTATGTGCCACCACCAACCGTAAGATGGCGGCATGCTTGCAGCGTTGCACTGGGTGGCTAACGGTACGTGAATGCACCAAAACGCTCCTAAACAATGGACAAGCGTCACAGAGGAGCTCTCACAGAAGTACGCAGCATCGCAGGTAAGAGTCCACGTGCTGAATGTAGCGTGAGCCTCAGCTTTTGAATTTCAAAGATAGCAGACAAACTGACGTAAGTGAAGCGCTGCCAATAACGGTCAAAACAAAAGAAAGGCTCACCTCAAAAAGGTATAAGAGACTGAATTTGTGCAATGTATATGGACAATTATCTCCATATCCTCCCGCATAAGATGTAGAAAAGGGCCAAATAAAAAAAACTGTATAATGATTTGGAACTCCAACTTCCCTTCCAGTGCAGCGTCGTGTGAAGAACAGGGTCGTGAGTGAACACAGTGGTTTGTCAAACTGCGCCAACTGCAGAACGCTGCAAAATCTTGTGCTTGCAAATTCTTGTACAAATAACTGCACCAATGTAAACAGGAACCATCGAGTAGACACCCAAAAGTGCCCTAAAACATGGAGCACGCACCTCGCCTCTAGAGTAGATGTCCAGAGGTTGACGAAGTAGAGGCAGGTCCCTCGTTTCTTCAAACATGCAGCTGCACAGTAGCACGTAGTATCTGGTAGTTGTACTGACTATGGTAAAAAAATTTGACACTCACTTAGGTTAAAATTCCTGTCAGGCATCAAACATTGTCCTTCTGTGCAACTACTGTACGGAGATTGTTTTGACACAATACTCTTTTCAATAAAAGTCACTATGGTCTTGGAGGCACTATAAATCCCTGCAAATGACAATTAAGCACCACAAATTCTCCATCTGTGCAGCCACTGCACACTGTTAGTTCTGACCTCTTTTTTTGACGAGGAATCCCAGATTGTGCCTTTATCTTAAAGACACTGTAGACTCTGTAGAGCGCTGTGGCTGGAACACCAGCAACTGGCTGTAGAGAAGCTACCCATCCAACTCACCAAACCTTTTTGAAGGTAACAACATGGCTGGAACACCAGATGTGGCTGTAGTGTGACTACTCCTCCAACTCACTGTAATCCTTTAGGTGGGTGTAGTTTTCCCAGGCTGTAGTGTCAGTTGGTGGTGACACTGTTCGTTGGGGCTGTCCGTTGGAAAGACACTGGTGGGGCTGGCGCTGGCTTGCCTGGAAATACTTTCTTTGTACTTGTAGTTGCTTGTAGGATCTCTTGGTTTCACTTGTAGTTTCTCTGTAGTTTTGTTGTTTCTGTGCTGTACCAAGAGTCTCTAGGGTCCAAGTCTGCTCGTCGCCAAAATATGTTGTGTCCTTTGAAGGTAGACACCTGGAATCAGGATGTATATTTAAGTCTTCTTTTCTACTAATGCACAGTACTGTACTAGCTGCACGGCTTCTTTTTAAACTTTTCTAAATGGGTTTTTAATTGCTTTGCAAAATTGTTACATTTATACACCTGCTTCCTTCCTGTTTTTATTGAGTAATTGCAAAGATTTAAATTAATCACGCAATAAAGATTATTATTATTATTATTATTATTTAGTCTTATTTATTAAGTCTCCAGTTCAGGTTACATCAGTCTTGACTCCAGCCAGCCTAGTGTGGTACCAGCCCCACCAGGAGCAGCCTGCCTAGCTGCTCAGCCCATCTCTAACTACCAACACTCATTCACTCAGAAACCCAGGCATTCCACTCATCACAGACACACCAACATTCTATGACCAACTCACACTCTGGCTGAGCAGCAAGAGGCAGCAGGGCTAGAATACATGTTATACAACTAAGTTGTATACTAACTAAAATTAGCATGAAAGGGGCGTGCAGTGGGTGTTGCAGTGGGCGTTCCACCGCAACACCCATTCACTTCGTCGCTGCCATCTATTATCAAGAGAGGCGATAATAGGTGGCAGCGCCAAACTTATCCTGGTCTTAAGGTGGTGAAACAAAAAGAAATGCTTAATTTCTCCTCGTTTGTGCTGTTTCCATGTGTGCTGCCTTGTGCAGCACACATGGATTAAGCACAATGCTAAGGTTTGTTTATGTACAGGAAGGTGTCCCTTCCTGTACATAAACAAACCTTTTTTTAAAATGCCATATTGTAACTTACATGTGTGCTGCATGAAGCAGCACATATGTTACAAAATGGCCTTTTAGGTTTGTTTATGTACAGGAAGGGACACCTTCCTGTACATAAACAAACCTCCCTGCTCACAGACACCCTTGCACTCTGGTGCAAGGATGCCTGCATTGGCGTTACTTTGTGAGACTTTGCGCCATCGCAGGGGGAAACGCCAGGCAGCACTATATCCTTGGTAATATGGTGCATCCTTGTGCTTCCGAAGTGGTGATAAGAGGCGTTAAGCCAAGGAGGCTAACGCCTCTCACCGACACTTCCTAAATAATATGCCCCATAGTCTTCCAATAAAATGGACTGGTATCACCACAGGCCATCCAGATTGCCTTTTCATACATTTACAGATGAGACATTTTTATTGGAAACCGAAGTCTGAGTCTAATTTTGTATTGTGAAGAGTTACATGAAACGTAAATACTTAGGGGCATATTATCTCGGAAGTCGCAGTGCGAGGCGTTAGCCTCCTTGGCTTAACGCCTCTCATCGCCACTTCGGAAGCGCCAGGCTGCACCATATTACCAAGGATATGGTGCAGTCTGGCGTTTCCCCCTGCAATGGCGCTAAGTCTCACGACTTAACGCCAATGCAGGCACCCTTGCACCAGAATGCAAGGGTGTCTGCGAGCAGGGAGGTTTGTTCATGTACAGGAAGCTGTCCCTTCCTGTACATAAACAAACCTAAAATGCAATTTTTGTAACTTACATGTGTGCTGCTTCATGCAACATACATGTAAGTTACAAAAGGGCATTTAAATGAAAGGTTTGTTTATGTACAGGAAGGGACACCTTCTTGTACATAAACAAACCTTGACATTTTGCTTTTTCCATGTGTGCTGCACAAGCAAAAACGAGGAGTTTCGCCACCTTAAGACCAGGATTTTCCTGGTCTTAAGTTCAGCGCTGCCACCTATTATCCCCTCTCTTGATAATAGGTGGCAGCGTCAATGTGAATGGGTGTTGCGGTGGAACGCCCACCGCAACACCCACTGCACGCCCCTTTTACGTTAATTTGAGCATGAAAGGAACCCTATTACCAAGGCAACGTTAAGCTACCTAACATGGCTTTTAGCCCCGTTATGTGGTTTAATGCTGCTTGGTAATAGGGCGCTGACCCTATCGCCACCACAACATCACAAAAAGTGACGTGGTGTCGATAGGGGCTTGGTAATATGCCCCTTAATTGTTTATATGAGGCCCTCCTGTCTGTACTGAAAAGTGACATTGAGTGGAACACTGTCTCTGTGCTAGGAAATTCGAGAAATATTCATATTTGAAGGGAAGAGTGGGTCGATTTCCTTTTGTGACTATATGGAGACGGAGATTCATAATTATGTCAGAAATGTGAATTTCGGAAATAGAAAAGCTCTCAGAGAAAAGTAAAATAAGCCTTGGAAAATGTAAAATAACAATGAAATTGACCGACAGAGAGATATACTGTTAGTGAGTGAACACGATGAGAAAAATAGTGTTACGGTGTTTTATCATTTTTTTAAAAAACACTTAATTGTAGTGAGTTTAAAGCATCAGTTATAAATAATAGACACCCTAATCATGCACATGTTTAATCCGTTGTACAGAATCTTACTTTTAGGTACCGACTATCCATTTGAACTATCTACCATCAATAATAAAACTTCTCCGTCCAAATGGCTAAAGACTACATATAACAAACAACAATTCACTCTTTATCTAGGAGGGTAAGCAGTGCTGGGGATACCTTGAAACATACAGTCATTCAGTCGTTTCCATGTCTCATCAAATAGTAGATGGTTCCTGCCCAGGTTGCAGTTTATGCGTTTCAGTTTCTGATGTCAACAAAGTTGATTCTTTCTTTTTCCAATGAAAGGCAAGTGCTAATTTCATGGCTGCCAAATTTCACAATACTAAATACTAATCAGACCAAGGTAGACTACTTTATCTAGCTAGCCTCAGAATTAACAGCAAACTCCAGCATCTAAGGACATGGAGTATCGTAATGTATCTTCAAGAGCTTTTGCTATATCTTCCCCAAAAGGTGTTCATTTGAGGTATACCCATCACATATGTACAGTAAACCCTATCCAGCCTCACCCTGTCCAACTTTCTTGACTAGCATTGGGGTGCCTTTGGTGAAGCTTCAGATGTGTATATTGCCAACCATAGTGGATTTTCTATTGTAACTTGCCGTTCCTAATAGCAGGTTTTTGTGGATAATTTTCCTCAGGTTCTCCCATTCTCTGTGTGTAATTTTTTTATTTACACATTTCTCCCAAGCATTCATATGTGTCCAGGTAGAATCCATGGGTAGCACATACTTTTTAGGAATTCAACGCTTACACTCATCCTATCATAGGAATCATATTTTTCAACATGGTCTTTTCTGTTGCAGCTGCTCCTTTTATTTGATGATTAACAACCCAGTGTCTCAATCATGTAGATTGGAGTTTCTCCATCTCATTGACTCATAAATCTATTTTGAATTGCATTAATTATTTGATAGAATCTTCTGGAAAAGGTCATAAATCATTATGCATTCGCATTTCTTCTCCATTTATTGAAAGGACCTTTTTTTAGTGATGATGCGAAGTTGTTGTTAAAGTGTATCAGGTCTACGGTGTTGGGAAGGATGTAGGCTCAACCTCCCTGCAGATAAATCTGAGCAACTCAATAAACAATGTGAAGCTTCTACCACTTTTTTAAGTGACCTGTTGACCTTATAGCATTCAACTCAGTTGTGTTCAAGGTTCCAGAAGTGATTAATTTCTTGTGCAAATCATTCGTCATGCGAGCCATTGATGTAATCCATAATCTCGACAGTCGTTGTTGCTTTTCTCCCTGTTGCTGAGACCTCGTTATCCCCTCTGTCCACTTTGTCACATCTGTCTTTCATCTGAGGGTCCAGAAGCTTTGTCTTGGGTATCTGGACTATTCACTCAATTTTCCTCAATTAAGTTGGGACCCCCCCCTAAACCGGTCGCCGAATTTAAAAATCTCGGCGTGTGGCTGGATTCCAAACTCACCTTCTCGTGTCACACCAAGAAGGTGGCTTCCACATGCTTTGGAATCTTGCGTGGTCTGAGGCCTATCCTTAAATTTTTTGATGCCCCCACCCGCCAGTTGGTGATTCAAGCCAGCATTGCATCAAGGCTCGACTACGCAAGTTCACTGTTTTTGGGTGCCAATCAGGCGGAGGTCCTGCGTCTCCAACGGGTGCAGAACGCGGCTGCCAGGGCTCTGGTAGGCCTGCCTCGGTTTTGCTCAGCCCGCAGCACAATTTGTAAACTACATTGGCTGCCAATAATCAGGCGCATAGAGTTTAAGACTCTGTGTTTTACGTTCAAAATCCTTAAAACTGACACCCCTACCATTCTCCAGCATCTTCTGACCCTGTACACGCCAGCTCGTAGCCTGCGCTCTGCGGGTCAAAATTTAGCACTTGTGCCGCGTTTTAAAAAAAGTAGACTGGGTGGTCGTTCTTTTACTGTGTTGGCCGCTAGGCTGTGGAATGCGCTTCCTGCGCACATCCGAGCCTTAGAAGATCTCTTAGTTTTCAGGAAGGCAGTTAAAACGTATCTTTTTCCCTTATCTTATTAATATTACCTGACCTTTTCAATCTGTGAGTTATGTTGCCTTTTCAGCTATAGCGCCGGGACGCCCCTTTGCTGGGGCATCTGTGCGCTCAAAAAAACCAAGTAACATAACATAACATAACATTAATGTGAGCCCCAACACTTTGTTCGTCTGATCTGTATTCATAAAGTGGTGAGCTCTATCTCCATATTTAAAAAGAATGTCGAAGGGATACGTCCACCTATAACACTTTCTTGGCCAGCACAGCGGTTCCCGCCAGCACATTTCGCTGTTTGGTGCAAGGCTGTGTCAGCATGACGTAGCCCTGCACCAAACAGTTTTCTTTTTTTTTTTATTAAAAAAAAAAGGTTATGTCTGCTCATCCTGATTGGGTGGGTGGGCGGGCATATAGCCTTTTTTTCCGATGGCCCTTACTCTGTTGGGCCGTAGGAAAGATTTGGCTATGGCAGTGACGGTCTGTGGTCCATCTGCATTTAAATCGGGAGGTGGACCATTATGTTGGCGGTAAGGATACTCTTTCACTGTCGCGACATAGTATCATTACCGCAAACATATAACTCAGGCCCTAGGATCTTTCAGGTTTTGATTAACGTCCCCACTGATCTCATCATATAGTTCATTCTTAAAGGGTGTCAACTAAGTCTGCTTTTGTGATAGCTATAAGGATGCTGGTGGTACATTCTCCCATTCTGATTGCCCATGGTTTCCACTAGTGCCTGCGAGTTGGCGCCTGCTTGGTGTTGATAGATAGGACAGGAAATCTCTCTATGCTTTCTTTTAGAAGAGCATGCATCTACCAACAAGACAGTCAGGCCAGTGGAAGGAGACTAAGCGTGGCACTTGTAATCACCCAAAAATGTCCTGCCAACAGCTCATGTGGCCTTGCGTGTCTAGTCTTAGAGAGTTACTGCTATCCACATCTTATCTTTTTCCAAGTGCGTTTATGCAGCAGTGCTATTGGTGCAGCGCACTGGTCATCTTTTTTTCGGAGCATCATTTTTAAAGAGAGTCACCTTTGGCAACCTGTAAAAGCTTAGTTCAGTTGAGCCCAGGCCTGCCTAACTGCACCACCAGGTAAAACAAGCATTGATAATGCAATAGGCCTCGCCTTTTATTAAGTTAAAGCCATTTACTCTGCTATACAATACCATTAGCATAGCAAATGGCTTTAACTTAATCAAAGGCGAGACCTATTGCATTTTTAATGCTTGTTATTACATAGTTATAATTCCCCTATCACTGTGTTTTGCAGCACAGCCCTGACCCAGGTGGACAATGTACATAAGGACCACTGTGACAAACACCCTTTATTATACCCACTGTGGCAAATCTACAAACACTGTGGAAGCTAGATGAATTAGGAAAGAGTTTTCAAGGTCAAGGTCAAAAGGTAAGTTTATTTAGATCATAATCTTTAAACCAATGTACAGTACTATGTGCATTAGAATATTATCTATCGACAACAGTTCAAACAAAATTCTCCTTAAAATCTCATTCCTTAAAAAGAAAGGTGTAAATGGACTTCCCCCCAGTCATATGACATTTAGGGCAGGGTACACGTATTAACAATTACTCCAAATAGGTTTTGTCCTAATAAAATTTATAAAACCGGTTATCTCTAGGCATATTTCTATTTAAAACATTAAAACCTATTCCTGACTTATTATAAAACTCTGTACAGACTTTATAAATTTCCCAAGTGCAATTACAATATCGATGCTTGGAAGTTCAGTAATTAGCTCAAGTGCTTGTCTCCTATTTCTTATATCATATTTTATAAATATTGGACGCAGCCAAAGTTTACGCTGTTTTAAAATATTTATACAGTCCAACAAAAAGTGCACGGTATCCCGTTTTGTACCCAACCTGCATTTACAGTGCCCATTTGGGTCCAACATTTTGGTTTTGAGTTCTTTGTTTGATATCCATGGATTGATCCCAATGCTTAACCTTAGGATCTCTTGTCTATACCACGGGTTAGGCAACAGATCTAAGTAAGGGAACCAGGTTTCCTTTCCCCATGCATTCATCATAAAATCCACCAATATTTTCTTACCAAGATATTCCCTATCCATGCTTCTAGTAGCAGCTTGTCCATTAGTTCTTAGCTCCTGTTTTGAGCACTCTATTGCTAGTAAATCCCGAGATATATCCACTTTTATATTTTCGCAGGCCAATAACATTCTCTTCCTACACATTTTTGCGTAGAGTTTTAATGTATAACTCCTGTCCCCCAGTGAAGCACCTGTCCCCACAAGACGCAGGGCTGGTTTGCAAGTCTGCAGCTGTAACATTAAAATGTGTATGTTTTCTTGAAGAGAGCATATGCATACAGCTCCAAAAACAGAGACAAGACACTGCTATTCATCAGCAATTTGTTGCAAACGGTTTACATCACTGCAGCAAGTTGTCTGAAAGTTCGGACACTGGCAAAGATGATTCAGTGAGTTAAACTGGTATTTGGCATTTGTGTGTTGGTCATTCACGGTCACGGAAGTGATAACATCGGAAATTACATTTCGGAAGACGAAAATGTTGAGAGAAACATCGAAATAAAAGAATGAACAACATAAAAAAATCAGAATAGGAATTGGGAAGTAATAACGGTTAAGTGAGGGTTTAAGGTAATAATGAAAAAAAGTCAGACAGGAGGTGAACATGTTAAGACAAGCATTGGAAATGCAATAGGTCTCGCCCTCGTTTAAGTTAAAGCAAGTCTGTTTGTAATTAGGTGGTTTTTTAGCTTTGCTTTTATTAGTGTTTTTCAAACTTTCATGTACATAACATGCATATGTATGCATATATGTATATGTATGCATGTATTTATATAGATATGCAGATGTATATATATGTTTATATATGTATGTATATATATACATATACATATATATAAATACACACACACACATATATATATATATATATATATATATATATATGCATATGTAAGCGCGTAGAGAGGGGTAGAGAGGTAGAGAGAGGTAGAAGAGTAGAGGTAGAGAGTAGTAGAGAGAGAGGTTGAGAATAGAGAGGTTGAGAATAGAGAGTAGAGAGTGAGTAGTAGAGAGTGAGTAGTAGAGAGTGTGTAGTAGAGAATGTGTGGTAGAGAGTAGTAGGGAGTGAGTACTAGACAGTGAGTAGTCGAGAGTAGTAGTGAGTGTGTAGTAGAGAGTGTGTAGTAGAGAGTAGTAGAGTGAGTAGTAGAAAGTGTGTAGTAGAGTAGTAGAGAGTGTGTAGTAGAGTAGTAGAGAGTGTGTAGTAAAAAGTGTGTAGTAGAGAGTATGTAGTAGAGAGTGAGTAGTAGAGTGTGTAGTAGAGTGTAGTACAGAGTGCAGTAGAGAGTGTGTAGTAGAGAGAGTGAGTGTATAGTAGAGTGTGTAGTATAGAGTGAGTAGTAGAGAATAGTAGAATGTGTAGTAGAGTAGTGAGTGTGTAGTAGTGAGTATGTAGTAGTGATTGTGTAGTAGAGTGTGTGTAGTAGAGAGTGTGTAGTAGAGATTGTGTAGTAGAGTAGTAGAGAGTGTGTAGTAGAGAGTGAGTAGTAAAGAGTGTGTAGTAGAGAGTAGTGAGTGTGTCCTATAGAGTGAGTAGTAGAGAATAGTAGAGAGTAGTGAGTGTGTAGTAGAGAGTGTTTAGTAGAGTGTGTAGTAGAGAGTAGAGTGAGTAGTAGAGACGGAGTAGTAGAGAGTGTGTAGTAGAGAGTGTGTATTAGAGAGTAGTAGAGTGTGTAGTATAGAATGTGTATTAGAGAGTGGTAGAGAGTGTGTAATAGAGAATAGCAGAGAGTGTGTAGTAGAGTGTAGTAGAGAGTGTGTAGTAGTGAGTAGTGAGTGTGTAGTAGAGAGTGGTGTGCAGTAGAGAGTAGTGAGTGTGTAGTAGATAGTGTGTAGTAGTGAGTGTGTAGTAGAGTAGGGAGTGTGTAGTAATGAGTCTGTAGAAGAGAGTGTGTAGTAGAGAGTGTGTAGTAGAGAGTAGGAGAGTGTGTAGTAGAGAGTGGTAGAGAGTGAGTAGTAGAGAGTGTGTAGTAGTAGTACAGAGTAGTGAGTGTGTAATATTGAGTGAGTAGCAGAAAATAGTAGACTAGTGAGTGTGTAGTAGAGTAAGTAGTAGAGAGTGAGTAGCAGAGTGTGTAGTAGAGAGTGTGTAGCAGAGTGTGTAGTAGAGAGTGTGTAATAGAGAGTGTAGTTGAGTGTGTAGTAGAGAGTGCGTAATATAGAGTGAGTAGTAGAGAGTAGTAGAGAGTGTGTAGTAGAGAGTGTAGTAGAGTGAGTAGTAGAGTAGTAGAGAGTGTGTAGTAGAGTGAGTAGTAGAGTAGTAGAGAGTGTGTAGTATAGTGTGTGAAGTAGAGTGTGTAGTAGAGAGTGGGTAGTAGAGAATAGTAGAGTGTTGTGTAGTAGTGTGTAGTAGAGTGTGTAGTAGATAGTGTGTATTAGAGAGTAGTGAGTGTGTACTAGTGTGTAGTAGAGTGTGTAGTAGAGTGAGTAGTAGAGTAGTAGAGAGTGTAGTACAGAGTAGTGAGTTTGTAGTAGAGAGTGTGTAGTAGAGAGTAGTGAGTGTGTAGTAGAGAGTGTGTAATAGAGAGTGTAGTTGAGTGTGTAGTAGAGAGTGCGTAGTATAGGGTGAGTAGTAGAGTGTGTAGTAGAGAGTGTAGTAGAGTGAGTAGTAGAGTAGTAGAGAGTGTGTAGTAGAGTGAGTAGTAGAGTAGTAGAGAGTGTGTAGTATAGTGTGTGAAGTAGAGAGTGTGTAGTAGAGAGTGAGTAGTAGAGAATAGTAGAGAGTGTGTTGTGTAGTAGAGTGTGTAGTAGAGTGTGTAGTAGATAGTGTGTAGTAGAGAGTAGTGAGTGTGTAGTGTGTAGTAGAGTGAGTAGTAGAGTAGTAGAGAGTGTAGTACAGAGTAGTGAGTTTGTAGTAGAGAGTGTGTAGTAGAGAGTAGAGAGTGTGTAGTAGAGAGTAGTGAGTGTGTAGTAGAGAATAGTAGAGAGTGTGTAGTAGAGAGTAGTAGAGAGTGTAGTAGAGTGGTAGAGAGTGAGTAGTAGAGAGTGTGTAGTAGTAGTACAGAGTGGTGAATGTGTAGTAGAGAGTGTGTAGTAGAGAGTAGTGAGTGTGTAGAGAGTGTGTAGTAGAGAATAGTAGAGAGTGTGTAGTAGAGAGTAGTAGAGAATGTAGTAGAGTGGTAGAGAGTGAGTAGTAGAGAGTGTGTAGTAGTAGTACAGAGTAGTGAGTGTGTAGCAGAGAGTGTGTAGTAGAGAGTAGTGAGTGTGTAGGGAGTGTGTAGTAGAGAATAGTAGAGAGTGTGTACTAGAGAGTAGTAGAGAGTGTGTAGTAGAGTAGTGGAGAGTGAGTAGTAGTAGTACAGAGTAGTGAGTGTGTAGTATAGAGTGAGTAGCAGAGAATAGTAGATAGTAGTGAGTGTGTAGTAGCGCTGCCCAGTCAAGGTAAGTGGGGCGCAGAAACTTCAAAGGGGATTGGAAGACGTGAGAGAGTAGAGACAAGTTGTTTTAGTCGCAGTATCACCTAGCGTAAGACAGATGCCAGTATCCCATCCAGAAAGTAGGGACGGAGCCTCTGAAAATGGGACAGGTGGCAGCCCTAGCCTGGGGCAGGCTTGGGATTTAAACACTATGCATGCCATCAGACGTACATCGCCGAGTCATTGTGGTGTGGTGTGGCTCACTGGTTAGAGGCGGTAGACCCGGAAGCAGAGAACGGCCCGGGACCAGGGTTCAATTCCCGACGCGGCAGGGTTGTGGACCAGGGTCAGCGGACTCGATAATTCTCGCCTCGGTGCCTACTCGAACCAGGGATCACACTCGGCAACTCTGGGCATTAGCTTGCCTCATCTCTACAACGGCCCCCCACATTCGCCGGGGATGCCTGGTTTCACCTTGGAGATACCCAGTAGGGACCATCTCACAGGGATAGCCAGGACGGGTTCCCCAGCGGTCTACAGCGCCACGACGCCTCAGGGCAGCAGTGCGCTTTACAAGACACATACATTACATACATTACATCACTTTCTACCTTCCCGTGCAGACCTGGCACAAAGAAGCCCTCCTTTTAAAAACTCTCGAATGAGTCACTGTGCCGTGTCTTCCATTCTGCTTAGTCTTCGGCTCTTTCTTGGCCCTCTGACCGTGTAATGCTCTCAACGGTGCACCCCTTTTTTGGCCGTAGGTCAGTCGCAGTCGGCACCAATAAAATATTTGTGCTTTAGCAGATATATATTTACTCGCGTACGTGGACCTTTCTAACTCCATGCCCATATGCCGTAGTATTTCCCTTCACGTGTGCACATAACTGTACAGTGTTCATGTGCACACGCCACTGCATAATTGTGCGCTCCTTCGTGTGTACGTGCAGGAGTGCATCTGTGACTAAACATCTCTGCGCGTCGGCAGTTCGGAGTGTGTACACACACATACACACACAAACATACACACACGTCTAGCCTCCTGTGGATAGACGTGGTCTTTGCACAGTTTCTAAGTATTCGTTTAACGGAGGAAAACCTAGGCACTTAGTGCAAACATATGTTGGGGGCGAAGTTGTTTTGTTCAGTGGGTTGAGGGCAAATTAATGAGCTCTGCATTTCGCTTAAGCTTCCATTTTAGCAGAAAGCTTCGAGATAAGTTTGGGCTTTTCAACACAACACAATGGTTCAGCACTCTCCACAAAGAACAATATTAAATAAATAAAGTCTTCTGGAATCCGTTCAGTAGGGCTTTAAAGTTCTTTATTCTTTTTCTTCATACAAAACGTAGCCAACGAGTTTCGTCCAAGAGGACTTCTTCAGGGCAAGAAGTGGTGAATCTGACTAAGATGAGTATTCTTTCAATCTCCACTTCCAACAATAAGACGTTCATTGATGGCAGCACCTTTAAGTATGCATGTGGATTTTCTCCTATGTTGATAATTAGTTTATGCAAGATGATGATTTTATTACCAGGGATGGCCACCTTGCTAATGTTTATTCAATATCCTCCATATATTTGCCTCCATATTAACAAGGAAAAAAGTTTTCACAATTCGACTCAATTTCACGGCCAGTCTCTGTGGCATATTCAATCCCCTTTGATATGAAGCCGTCACCTCACACCGCGTCGTCGTTTCGAAAGGAGTAGTTTAGGCTTTTCATACTCTTATTTTCCACAGTCCTTGGATTTCAGAAGTAGGATGACATTTTAACACGACAATAAACAAGCTTGTTTTGCTGGCTCCCAATAAATACAACATTACTTCGGTTTGGTGTAGATGTACAGTAATAACGATTCCGTAATTAAATGTGTGCTCCACCTAGTACATTGATTGCACATCGTAGTCTTCTGGTTGCATTCACCCGAGTGCCCTCGTGAGTGTATCGTGCGAGATGGGGTAGTTGGAGGAAATAGCAACTCAAAGGCAGTAAGTAGTGCGTTCTGAGCGCACCATGGCACTGCCATGACTGACTGTCACTAAGCTTTACCAAATTACTGAGCATCGTTTTACGTAGTAGATAGATCTGATGAGAATCGCTCTTTTAGAAGACACGTCTCTCCCAAACTTCTCCCTGTTAAGTACTTGCTGCATATATCCCTTCCGTTGCTCAGAGCTGAAGATCACTGAAGCGTGTTTGCTGTTTGCACATCTGTGACCAAATCTGTGGATTGTTGTGCTCTCAAGAGCCTTTGTGTCTATAAGCGCTAAGACCTTACATCGTGTGCCGCCAGAGACCGAAGTTAATATGCAACCAGTAATCGCCCTAGTTGCATCACACATTGTTTGTTTCTAGACGATCCGACGACACCGTGCGCCTCTGCCCTTAGAGTAGCAGCACTGAATACTAGCAGTCTGTGTTTCTGGGCTTTGCGGTAGACATGAAAAGGCATATCCCTCTGCACACACGACCTTACCTTCCAAAGGATGCACGTAGGAGCCAGACTCTGTGCGGCCCACTCATGCATCAGACTGACAGACCAGTCACTCCAAGCCTGCAGTCTGCATTGTTGGCTAAGTAAAAATGCCCGGGAGCACCTAACTCTGTTGATACATTGCAACATATCTATCACGATCTGTGCCCCGTCAGACGGAATTACCTTCCGTTCCTCCATAACGAGTGGAAGTACTTGGACCCAGGGCTTTAAGTTGGACGGGTCCTCTCTGTCTCATACCCATTAGTAACGAGCACTCGCCATGACGTTTAGTTTTCTCTTTTTTCTGCCGTCCCACTTGGAAGGCCGCGGCCTGCTTTCCTTCTGAAGTAAAAGGTTTGTTATCTTTTACGCCAGAAGGAAGGCAAGCCAGGCCATCCAAGTGGGACGGCAGAAAAAGAGAAAAGTGTACGTCACTCTAAGCTCTTGACACCATCCAATGGGAAAGAGGGGCGGGGCTTAAAGCCCGCTAGTGACAGCTCCTTAAGATCATAAGATCTCGCCAGCGAGACTGCGTATGCGCAGCCTACGCAGGCTCGACCTAAAAAGGGCACTGCTAAATTGTATTTGACACCGACTGGTATGTCTGTTGGGCATTATTTAAAAATATTGTTAAGAATGAGCTATTTGTTTATGAACATTATTTAAATGTATTTCAGCTTACAGTCCCCCACCTCTTGGTATCGATATCATATTTGAATATAGTGGTACTTCGATCTTTATCTCGGGACCTGCTGAATGAGGTTAACTTTTCTCTCGCCAGTTTCTCCCAACAGATGACCATATTTACTAGTAGTTTGTGGTGTCTAATTCGGCCGTACCTTGAATAGCAACCTAACACACGAACTCCAAGCTAGGAGGGATAACCAGTCAAGTTTAAGTGCCTATTTTGGCACAAGGAGAACATTCTGGTATATAGGGACAAAGGAAGCTCACCATATTTCTTTGCAGGCTGATCATTTGTTTGTCCTCGTGCAGTGCTTGATGATGTTGCTGTCTAGCCCTTCCTCTACAAG
Source organism: Lissotriton helveticus (assembly GCF_964261635.1). NCBI lineage: Eukaryota > Metazoa > Chordata > Amphibia > Caudata > Salamandridae > Lissotriton > Lissotriton helveticus. Next base: position 1,403,505,827 of record NC_136057.1, on the reverse strand, counting down.
TCCTTCACTCTAGGCAGCTGGGCTGTTGATACGCCTTCTAGGCTGCTTTGTTCTGCAGTGGTAACTCCATTATAGCTTTCTCAACAGCAAGTGGGCTTCTTCCTTAAAGGTGCTTCAAGGCAGCTCTTCTAGCAGGATGCATTACCTCAGGTCAGTTCCCACATTGAAAGGTGGACTGACAGTTAAAGATCGCAGCCTTGCAGCTCTAAAGTTTCTTATTCATAATTGTGTATATGCCCAGCACCAGTCAAGGTTAACTTCAGGCACAGGGAGCAGGGTATTTACACAACATTTACACTCTTTTTGTATAATCGGTTCTTTGCAGTGTTCCTATTTTTTGGTAGGATCCTCCAATCAGATCTTGCAGATATTGATGTGGTTTGCAGGAGCCCCTCTCTGGAGTTGATTGAAATAGGTTCTGAATTTTTGTTTTTCTAGACACATTAGTCTATCCACAGTCTTTGTTACCCAAATGGAGCAGGAAGATTAGTCTGAACAAGGAGTGCCCTGACAGGGAGCAGGAGGTTACACCTCAAAGCTAAAGACTCCCCTTACCAAATATTCTACCTAATACTACTGAAACATGACTACATTGACAATCCTGTGAGGAGGGGTAGAAACGCTTTAGAACTCACTGTAAAATTAGGCAAACGAAAGGATATGTCACTTCTCTCACTAGCCACCAAAACCCAGCTCCATTACACATCCCTCGGGGAAAGTATCAGTATCTTTCATGACGTTGCTTAGATCACACAACATTTTGTATAGTCAACCACAGAAAGGCATCTCGTATATCACACCCACTCACACATTCCACACTCTCTATCCTTGTCCTACAGGACTGAGTGAAAGACCCGGTCAAGTTAGAATGGAAGAACTTTTAACAAGAGAGGTGCAAAAGCACCTATCGCCTGAAGCCGATTAGCAGGAAATGCTTGTCCCTTCCCCCAGAATTAATAATGCCACCATTGCCAGTCACATCTGATAAAGACTTCTTCTAGCTGCAGATTCCTTACCATAGAATATTCCCCAGGGGTCAGAATGGATCCAGATGTATTCAAGCAGTATCCCTGTGCACCGGTAGGAGGCGTAATTCGGCTTATCCTCATTGTCGTCTGCTTCATTCTTGACTTTTCTTTGACACATTTTTTTTTCACAACAACATTTTTATTTTTTTGATCAGGTAAAGCATATATGCAGTCCTCCACAGTCAGGAGAGCCCTGCCAAAACATCAAAGCATGTATGTCAAGTCCGTTCTAGACACGCTGGGCCTCGGGAATCTTTTTTCTGACCCGGCAACAATCACCCCTCGCCATAAGACGACTGTCAAAAAAGTGTTTTTGGCACACAAAGCCACCCAAAGAACAGAGCTAGACAGGGTCAAATCCACGGTGTGTGCCTATAACCTTGTAAAGACTAGGGAAGGAATGGAACCCTATTTATATTTAATACACAATGCTCAAGATAGGTTTTTTATGAATCGTTTTAGGCTCAATCTTTTACCATATTTATTGGGATCACCTTTAGGGTATTCCACTACAATTGAGCAGAAGGGAACCTGCGGCTGCGACAATAGGTCTCCGCAGGATTCCCTTCATTTTGTATTGTTATGTTCATTTTATTCTGTACCTAGGCGCAGATTTTTGGTAGTCATTTTAAAAAAATCTAACATTAAAAGCGCCCGTGAGGCCCTGATCTATTTACAACAGGCGAATGATCCATTTACACTGTGCTGTATTATTAAATTTATTAAAGTGACTGCTCGATTGAGGGCCACTAGAGGGGGGGGGGGGGGGGGAATGTGAATTGTGAGATTTTTGATCCTGGTTTTAAAGTTCCATAATGACCCTTTTTTCTTAACATACTGTGATATTGTCGCATTAATAATAGGATTCATGTCAATTTAATTGTGTTTTTAATGATATGAGTGTATATTGTATGTTTGTACCTTTTATGGTGATTTTTAATCATCGAATAAAGAATCCTGACTGACTGACTGACAAGCATGTATGAGCACGTCGCAAACCCAATCAGAAGCAACCCCACCCGTCCCCCCCATCTTTGACACATTTTTGAGAGATTTTCTCTCCTGTTGTGTGGCATGATGTACCCAAGGAAACCTGCCGTTTTAAAACCTTGTGGTGCCTGTCCCAGACAGATAGATGTCTGTGGCAGACTCACACTTGGTTTGTCTGTGGTGCTTGGAGAGGTACCACACCTCCAAGACCTGTCTGCCGTGCCATGCATCCAAAGTCACTGAGGGAGCATTCCCTTAATCTCCTCACCGTCCGACGTCGAACGACCCCTTGACATTCAAGATCCCAGTCATGTGGAAGGTCGCAGGACCACTTGTGGAGCCCCACTCGGCTTTCGTCATCTTGTTTGAAGTCGTCGGCTAAGTCCTGCCACAAAAAAAATCCAAGACGTCTTTGACTTCGCCGCACCCGTTGAAAGTCTTTTGACGAGCCACAGGAGTCTCGGAACTCCAGCCCTCACACTTTGGCTGAGTCTAAGTCAGGGTCGGCTTCACACGTCCCTGACTTTCTTGGAATCAGAGCAGCCCGCCCATCAGAAAAATATTTTGAAGCTCTGCACCTCATATTTGGGTGGCCCAGACCCTCTGGAATGCCCTTGGGTACTATGGGAGCCCCCACTTGATCCTTGCCAGGAGTTTACACTCGTCGGGCCCATAGATCCATTGGTGACTCCGGGGCCCGGGCTCTCTGCCACACTGAGACATACCTTGGCGCCCGCTCCAATGTCAACGTCCCCTGTGCCACTAACGCCCAACAGCAGCGCCATCCTTATCATCATTCCTGACATCAAGCTAAACGGACGTCATCCGATGCCAAGTGCAGGGCCCACTGGGACCATGCCTCCCGGGTCGGAGCCAGTGCCTTTTTCCTTTGACATGCCAGGAGAGAGAGACAAATGGGAGGGGTCTGAGGACTTTCATGGATACCAGCATCTACTACCTGGTACTGAGGAAAACTGGTTTGAGGAACTGCCGAAGGATACCTCACAAGACACTGGCTTGGTCTCTTGTGACTATGGAGGAGGGTGCCTCATTCGCTGTGGTGATGCATAAGGTGACTGAGGTCTTGTACCTTCAGTTACTCAGTTACCCTCAGTTGCATGACGGTCGTCGTGTTTAATTATTATATAATTGAAATTCTGAACAACGCAGGTCTCCCATTATTGCAGATACACTGACCGCGGTGTTTGAATTACTAAATAATTGGAATCCTGCATTCCACAGCACAGAGCGATCACACTCTTCCTGCTCATATTGAATAACTTTGTTCCTGAGACCAAACAAGAATACACGGATCCACGTGTTACTGCGCATTACTTACATCAAGCGCTGTTACCACTCCCGCTGTCAGCCTCCCTCCCCTCACATTGGGTGCCATGTGAGTAATCTTTTACACTTTCACTTCCTTGGGGTGCACGTCCTTCACATTGATAGACTTCCTTCGCCTGAGATGTCTATACATCATTAGGTCCTGAAGAGACCCCTCATTACATAAGGGGTAGAAACGCCGTGGACAAAAACTAAAGCGCACCATTCCTCAGCGCTTGTTATTTCATAACAACGCTGTTCTCATTACTTATCATTACTTATCATTTATGATGGTCGACTTTACAAAATATTGGAAACCATGTGTATCTGTCACAAATATGTCACCAATGTTTAGGTTCCATGTTCACTGGGGACACTACGCACTATTGCTCTGTTGTTTTTTGTAAGAAATTGCATTATTATATACATAAATAACAATTGTTATTACCAGAAATTAAGGTGTTTATGGTTTCTTCTCCTTTGGATACCGACTTACCTCTTTTTATTGCGATTGTGTATATAAGTAGGATCATCATTTACTATATTATTTCACAGGAATCATTGTTTCTGCTTACACTTACACTACCCTGGTTCCTTGTGAGTAGGGTCTCCCTTGTTTCTTGATCTCGATGTTCCAGCGTCAAGCACATAGAAGGCATGATACACTGCTGGGGATGGACTCACCATTGGCCATAAACGATTGACAGATAGGGCAGGACATCGTAACCCCTTTGATTTTATAACACTCAGCCAAGGCCTTGATACCTATTGAGCTGATTAGGGCCCAGGATCTACGTAGCGACTTGTCATTTAAGTCCCTGCTCTCTAATAGGGAGTCGTCTGTTCAGCGAAGGTCACAACCTGTACTATATCAATGTTAACCTTAGATCAGGAAGTTTACAGATGCGCAGTGAAATGGAGGATTCCCAATCAGCTAGCAACGGTTCAGTAGAATTGACATTTAAACTCCGTATACTGTCATGGAACATGGCAGTACTAACATCTAAGGTGGAACTCCCCCACTGGACTCAGCATATAAAGCTTTTTGACATTTGCATCCTGCAAGAAACATGGGCAACAGCACCCGTCTTTATTCCCAGTTATGTTACGGTAAGCCGGCCAGCGACGAAAAGTGGACTGGGCGGCTGGCAGGGGGGTTTATATTCTGGATTGAGATTGACCTACAATGTGCTATCCGGAAGATTATGACTAGCAGCCTGGATATTCTTGCGATCAATTTGAGGGGCAGGAACGGTAAGGGGTACAATGTCTACGCCCGCGGTGTTAAAGCGGGTTCCAGATGCCCAACCATAAAAGCTTTGGAAGACTGCCTTGAAGAAGGAGAATCCTCATCTCCATTATTAATAGCAGGAGACTTTAACACTATGTATGAACTGCTAGGCACAGAAGATCTAACCGACAGTGACAAAGTAGATGAGTTGTGGCATGTTCCTCCGCTTGATTTGCATCCAAACAAAAAATGGACCCAAAGTGTCAGTCAGTCAGTCAATCCACTTTATTCGATTACTTAAAATCATAAAAGTACAAAAACAAAACAAAAACATAAACAATATTACAAATCTTAAGACATAACAAATAAAATACATAGACGATATTTCAATTCATTTAAATAAAACACTATCACCTAGTCAGACCCCTTGACCTAAAGATAGCAATAGACCTCAAGCGATGACTTAAGATACGCTCATCCTCCGATTTCTCTTATTTTTAATCCTCACTGCTGCTACCAGAAAAAACGGAATGTTACAAATATCACCAGGGTTGCACAAAGACTGTAGAAAAACTAGCGCTGGTCTAACCTGGGAAAAACTCCTACCTTTCAGGATAGGTATCAAAAATGTCATGCGAATATTGGAATAAAAGTCACAGAACATCATAAAATGTAATGTGTCCTGGGTTGAGAAATTATCACATTGACAGGCTTCGGCATCGTCAGGATTACACCATCCCTGATAATCCCCCAATTTTAGATGAATCAAATTAAAACGGAGCCTAGTTAGGAGCCAACGTTGATACGGCTTGTTAACAATTAACAAGTAAGGTTCAATGTTAATAGATGTTTTTAACAAGTAATGGGCCCTAACTAAGGGTTTACATAGCTCCTGTTCTTCTCGCCCCAACGACAAAAAGTTCTTAAAATTCAGTTTTACCCACAACACATCCTCCTTCCGAATCTTATCAGGTTCCTCATAAAGCTCTGGCCGTTCTAACTTTGATAACATACTTTTAACCTACGCTAACCATTTGATTTTTACAGACTTATCCAGCGTAATACAGTCTCGTAAAATCATGTGATTCAGGGTTAATTCGGTATTCAGCCAAGTTTTGAGCCAGAAAGCAACGGGGCAGTACTCAAAATGTCACTGACATAGCCTAACCCTAACTCCTGATGTATAGCATACGATGTGGTTGATTGTGGGACAGACAAAAGACTCCTTAAGAATTTGTTTTCAGCTATCTGTATGCCAGATTGATCTTAGTAACCCCATATAGAGGATCCATAGGCCGCAATAGCCAAACACTTGGCCTTGTAAACATTTAGGATAGCCTTTATCGGTCTAGCCCCCAGATGCCGTACAAACCCTAAAAGGGAAGAGGAAGCTCGTGTGACTGCGTTTTTAAAAACTTTTTGTTGTTGAACCCAAGATGACCTGTCATCAAAAAGGACTCCCAAGTAAGTGAAGGAAGACACGGAGGAAACCTCCACTCCATTGCAATAAAATGTCTTTCTAGGTCTGTGACCTACTCTACTGTCATGGTGTGTGACTTTCCATTATTCACAATCAGGTCCAGTGAATGCATGAACACCCCAAAAGCATCTACAAGCCGCTGTAGACCCACTGCAGTACAAGCTAAAAGAACCGTGTCATCCGCGTAGAGGAGAACAGGGATTGGACACTCTCCCACTCGCGGAATATTCAACGCAGCCTCTACAAGCGATTTGTCTAGGTCATTCACATAAAGAGTAAAAAGTAGGGGCGCTAAAATGCATCCTTGCCGTACGCCCCTGCTCGAATTCAAAGATCTGGTGCAATCGCCAGCTTGGGATATCCTAACAGAGGCTGTGAGGTCTTGGTGAAGATTAGCTCAAAAATAAACTAAACAGGGATCAAGACCCTTTTCCAATAAAGGATTCCAGAGCTTCGACCTATTAACACACTGGATAAATCCATAAAAGCCATTGTTAGACTACCCTCCTTGGCCATAGTGTATTTGCCTAGTAAAAGATGCAAATGTAAACACTGGTCCATAGTACTCCTCCCACATAAATCCATATTACATATTAAACAGGGGTTTCTAAGTTTTTTCGCCTTTTAATTAGTCATGTAATATTTAGGCTGACTGAGTTTTTATGAATTTTTTATAGATACCCCTGACGAAGGGAAAAATCCCGAAATGCATTGGGTGAATTATAAATAAAGTCGTGACATGCGGAAACATCTTTTGTTCAAGAAATCTTTTTTCGAATTCAACATGGAATGAGTACAATAAATTGATGAACACTGAAAAAGTTTAAAAGTGATTGAGTTAAAAAGTGGATAAAAAGAATAATAATAAATAATATTGATTTATTTGATTCATTGGCAACGGACTATATGGCTGTGCAGCTGGAGTGGGACCATCAAATGGTTCCCAGTGTCTGTTTTATATTGCATGCGCAATTGGGCGGAGCGTGTATCCAGCATGCACGCCGATATATATCTGAAGCAGCTTAGCATGGTTGTAATAAATAAACAATGGTGTGCATCTCACCACCATCAATGTACCCAATGAGGGTCAGGCACAGTTTCTACATAGAGTGGTTGCGAACATTATGTCAACACAAGATCAATAGGTGGTCTTTGGGGGGATCTCTGTCTGGTCTTTCACGAGTTGGACTACTCATCAGATAAGCAGGGAGCAACAAGAGCCATCATCACAGTGGGGCCCTCTGGTTGCAGGAAATGGATCTACAGGATATCTGGCGGAACAAAAACCCAACAACACAAGACTACACCTTCTACTCTCACACACATAAATCCTTTACCACACTCGATCATTTCGTAGGCTTCTGGGAAGTACAGATGGCTACTACCTCAGTAGAGATAGAGCCTTGCTCACTGTCTCATCAATCTGCGGTCCTGCTGGATCTCTCCCTTCCACGTAGGAATACCGCCACTCGCAATTTACGACTGTGCAAGACTCTCCTCCGCAGGCTGGAAGTTGTTAGGCAGATAGAAAAGGTGATAGGAGACTACATGGGGGACAATGATACCCTTTACATGCCAATCTCAATGGGCTGGGACTCTGAAAGCGGTACTAAGGGGTGAATTTATCACAATCTCTGCAGCAGATAATAAAATGAGGAGGGATAAGCGCACACAACTACAGCAGGAGGTATGGGAGATTCAGCGTATACACCACCGAACAGGGGCGCCTAAAATGTGGAGACAGCTGAAGTCTTCTAGAAAACAGCTTGCTGTCAGTGTACCCTGACATATGCACTAAGGAATGGCTCAGGGTACTCTCCTGATAGTACATATCTCAGGGGACACTGACATGTCGAGGGGGCAAGTACATCAAGCACAAGCAGTACCTGGCAAGAATACCCAGGAGCCTGCACCCACCAGCGCAGAGGCTGAGGTTACCAACTGGATGGGGGCAAGCCACAATTAATTGAAGGGAATGTTATTGATCCTATAGATCAGCCTGGGGCATATGCTGGTGATCATTTCTTCTCCCTATCAGATCATTCTAATTTGTCAGGAGATCAGTCACACCAGATGTCGGAAATGGTATCAGGGGGGCGGTTACCAAATGGTTGGTGTCGCGAGACCAGTAGAGTGAGAAAGTGCCATCTTTCTTGCACTTATTTGCTGAATTGCTGATGTGCTTTGACTGAGTGTGCCCAGGGCTCCTGCCAACCAGGTACTCAGGGCCTGTGTTCCTTCCCTAAAACGGTGTTGAAACTAAAACCCAATTGGCATCTCTGGCCACCTGTCAGCCCCTAGTAAATGGTACCCTAGGTACCCAGGGCATGGTTACCAGAGAAAACCCCTAAGGGCTGCAGCACTTATTGTGCCACCCTTAGGGGCCCCTGTAACCTGACACCCACACACTGCCTTTGCAGGCTGAGTGTCTAAGTACAGAACTAAACAGAGCGTTGACATGGCATACATCCCTATGCCCCATGCCCACAAGCTCACTGCCCTGGCATCCATCCGTCACCTCTCTAGCTGGGTGCCCTATGCCAGTGGTGTGGGCACAGGTGCATGAGCCCTGTGCCCCTACAGTACCCAGGGCCATTCCTGGGCACTGTAAGTGCAGTGCTGCCATTAAGAGTATATGGTGCTGGGAGGTTGTCATTACGAACTCCACAGCACCATGATGGCTTCACTGAAGACTGAGAAGTTTGATATCAAACTTCTCAGCACATTAAACCTGCACTGATGCCAGTGTGGGATTTAATGTAAATTGCACGACAGAGGGCATCTTAGAGATACCACCTGAAACCTAACCATCTCCCAGTGTCCTGACTGTGTGCCTACCGAAGCTGCCACCACCAGACATGATTCTGGAACCCTGGGTTGAGAGCCTGCCACTCTCGGGGGCCTGAAACAATGCACATCCTGGGACGAGGTGCCAAGCCTCCTTCCCCAGGATAGGCTGGGGAAGCTTCAAAGGCATACCGCCTTTGTGAGCTTCTCCAGGCCACTTGCTGTACTCAGCAACTGACCCCCACCGGTTCTGACCCCCACTCTGGCGGGAAGAATGGCGGGAAATCCTAAGTGAGGAAAGGGGGTGTGCCAGCCTATGCCACTCCTCAGGTGGGAGAGGAGAGGTGAAGTACTACTCTGGGCTCCGGCCATCTTGAAGATGGGGAGACCTGCCCAATACCAGCTAGGCTCCTACCCCCCTCCCACAGGAGAGGAGCAGGCTAGGGGGTGTACCCACCCCAGGACAGGGACCCATTGGTCCCTGCCCTTGCCCTACCTGTAACGCCCCTAAATTTAGTATTTAGGGGCACCCTGAACCTTCCTTCCTCATATCCTGATTGCAACAAGAAGAAAAACAAGAAACAAGAAGACCTGCCGTGCATCTGCTAACAAAAGGACTACGCCCACTGACTTGGCCCCAGAATCCTACAGGCCTGTTGATCCTTGAACCTGCTCCTGCGAAACTCCGGCATCTCCTGCTGACAGCAACCTCGAAAACCCCGGAGGACCTGCCTTCCTTGAACCTTCCAAAAGGCTAGGACTCCCACGAGCAGTGGTTCTGCTCAAACAACAATAACCCGGGTGCCAGCCAGGAACTGTGAATCCAGCAGACTCTGCACCCGCCAAGCCCGGCCTGTGCCTGAGTTACCCAAGACCACGAGGACGTCCCGCCGGTGACTGTGACCTGAATTTCAGTGCCCCAAGACCCTCCTCGACGAACCAGACGACGTCTGCAGCCTCAGAACCAGGGACCCCTCCAACCGCGAGCAGCTGAGGGTAATATTTCCCGACACCAAAAGACACCCCTGCACCTGGTGCCCTGCAGCTCCCTGTGCCTTCCTTTAGGGTACCTACCTCTTCTCCAAGATGCTAACTTACCGCTCGAAGCCCGATGGCTCTAAAGCACCCTGCACCCAGCCCCCCGAGTGCCGCTGGAAGAGCAGCAACTACCCTTCTCTACTTTCCCACTTGCCCTGAGTAAGTGACCAGGAGTCCAGTTCCCACAGCCGTGTGGCCTGCGAGCTGGCAGCCACCAACCAAAAGCCCCCTACCCTCCATTGGATTGCATTGGGCCTACTCTCTCTGCACCTGGCTGCCCCTGTGCCACTGAGGGTGTAACTACTGTACCTTTCCGACCCTGGGAGACCCCTGAGTCTATGCCCAGAACCTTAACTCCACCAGTCGAGTACTTACCTAAAGGCCAATAACTCACTTTCCTTCCATAGGTTAACATTGACTGGTTTCACTTGAAATTTCATCTAAGTGTGGAGTTTTGAAACTTTAAAATATTCAGCCGAATAACGAATTCCGAATTACTCACCTGTGATCAGGAGAGAACCCAGTACTGTACCTTTTAGCCCAGTACCGGACCGCAAAAGTAATCCTAACTGTACTTACCAGTTACCTGAATTTTCTTCCATAGGAAACCATTGACTGTTTTTCTGTGAAATTTCTTCTAAGTGTCGGTTTTTGCAAACTACAAATATTCTTTAAAAATCGTACCAAATACCAAAACGTAATTACTTACCTGTCTTAGGTAGAGGTCCCAGTGCTGAACTTAGGAGTCCAGTACTGGATTACAAAAGCAACGAGAATCTACTTTACCTGTGACTTGAATTTCCTCCCATAGGATAACATTGTTTGGTTTTCACTGAAAAGTTTCCCGTGTCAACTTTGAAAATACATTTATATTCTTTAAAAATCACAACTGTAACCAAAAACGCTTTTACATAACTGTTTACAGCTTATGTCCCGGGACTGAATCCAGGATCCAGTCCTGTGGTTAGAAAAGTAATCCTTGTAGTAATCAACTGCATTTATGTAGAAAAATCCATTGAGCTCAATGTTAAATTGTGTTTGAAATTGTGTTGCCTATTGCAACCACTGTGGCTATTGTACTTACAAAGCCTATTGCCTTTTTGCAAAGTAATTACCTAAAGTCACTCATATTGAGAAAAGTATATTTTGATACCTGTTGGTTCTAAAATAAAACAACTATATCTTTTGATATAAAAACAATTGGCCTAGAGTTCAGTTCTTGAGTGTGTGAGACCATTTGCTGACTGACTGTGTACAACAAATGCTTTACACTGTCCTCTGATACTGCCTTACTGCTCGACCAAGCTACCATTTTGGAGAGTAAAGTTATATCTAACGTTTAACCTCTGCCATACCTCTGGAGACTGGGGTCTTTATACACACTGTACCTTACCTTGGTCCAGTATATATAGAACCACTTTCTTACAACTGGGAATTGGAACCATGGTATCTGGCATGGGCACTGTACGAAAGAAGGTACGAACGTTGCCGCACCAGCTTGAGGTGACTCGTTTGCTAGTGTGGGAACAGATCCAGGGGATACAGTGAGACAAGGTTTGCGCAATACATCAGAGCACCCGGAAGATACCTCCCTGGCTGTTATCTATGAGACTATGAGACTATCATGACACATAGAGATGGAACCCGTGCTGAGAGCCCAAAAATGGAAGGTGGCTTGTCGCAAGCCCTAAAATTCACTTTGCTGAGTGGCCAAGTCCTGCTCGGAATTTGCCGACAGGATCTCTGAAGCCGAGAACAGGATTTCCACACTTGAGGATGAGATGATTACCCAGATAGCCGCCACAGACGCCCCTGCGTCTCTGAAGAATGACATTGCATGGAAGCTCGAGGATGTGGAAAACAGCCTCCTTAGCAATAATTTAATAGTCCTTGGCTTGCCGGAAGTTGTAGATGGCTTGGATCCTCGGAAGTGCATTGGAGAACTTTTTACAGAAGCTTTTCCTGAACTAACACAGTGGGCTTGGGATATATTGGTGCAGCGGGCTCATCGGTTCCCTTTTTGGCAGAACACTCATTCTGGGTCTAGCCATTCTCCCCCCCCCCCCAGAGCTTGCTGCGACGGTCCCGGCATCTTTGGCCGTGCGGGACCACAATTCCCAGCAATCTCCGCGGCTGAACTGGAAACGGCGCTTACGCCGCCAGCGTCCCATTAAGCGTGCCAGGAGGCGCTTAAATCCATCGCAGGGCTCCCGCAGCGCGGGAGTCCTTCCTTTCTTCTTGGTTGTAACTTACCTGCAGTTGCTGATCCTTGCCGCCCCCCGCCAGAGGAGTCAGTTTGGGTGGCTTGCTGCGACGGTCCCGGCATATTTGGCCGGGCGGGACCACAATTCTCAGCAACCTCCGCGGCTGAACTGGAAATGCCGCTTACGCTGCCAGCGTCCCATTAAGCGCGCCAGGAGGCGCTTAAATCCATCGCAGGGCTCCCGCAGCGTGGGAGTCCTTTCTTCTTAGCTGTAACATATCTGCAGTTGCTGATCCTTGCCGCCCACTGCCAGAGGAGTCAGTTTGGGTGGCTTGCTGCCACGGTCCCGGCATCTTTGGCAAGGCGAGACCACAATTCCCAGCAACCTCCGCGGATGAACTGGAAACGCCGCTTACGCCGCCAGCGTCCCATTAAGCGTGCCAGGAGGCGCTTAAATCCATCGCAGGGCTCCTGCAGCGCGGGAGTCCTTTCTTCTTGGCTGTAACTTCCCTGCAGTTGCTGATCCTTGCCGCCCACCGCCAGAGGAGTCAGTTTGGGTGGCTTGCTGCGACGGTCCCGGGACCACAATTCCCAGCAACCTCCGCAGCTGAACTGGAAACGCCGTTTACGCCACCAGCATCCCATTAAGCGCGCCAGGAGGCGCTTAAATCTATCGCAGGGCTCCCGCAGCGCGGGACGCGCACAAGCGTGCCCGGGCGAATCCCGGGCCAGGGGCGGGCCCGTCGTAGCCAAGAGTAGGCTGGGCTGGGCCACCCCCCTTTAATCTGGACTTTGAGCATTTTTAAGGTCCTTCAAGGGCTCGGTTAGTGGCATTTATTGACTCTATTCTTTGTAGATTCTGATCGTTTTATCAATGGCCACTAAACGCAAAGTAACCGGGCTGAGGGTGGGGGGGTGGTGTGGTAGGTACGCTGGATGCATTTTTAAATAGGGCAGAATCTGTTTTGCAGCTTGAAATACTCTTAACAGAGAAAAGACTCTCTTTGGGGGCATTTATGGGGCAAAAAAGATCATCTCTGGGGGCTATTAGTACGGTCAAATCTCCAGTAGCAGTCCCTCAATCTATGATTTGCCATAGTATAGAACTGTTTGATGTAGGTGCGGCTAGCATCCTTGCTATTGAACCGAACCGTGAGGTGGGAATTGTAGAGGTGGTAAACCTGAGTGGTCTGGCTATAGCTCATTCTCCCAGGGTAAGCGTCCAGATGGGTTCAGTGGTTTTACCTCAAGTACTTGTTTCAGATTCTCTTGTTGTCTTGACTACCCATCAAGTACCTCCGAAATCGCCTTGAGTAGACAGAAGTGACCGAGTCACTAGATCTAAAAGATCTACTCGCGATACTGAAGCGTTGGGAGGTGCTTCTAAATCGGGGTCAGACAATAATCATGAGGGGGGAACCAGAGAACCTTCTGCAAAGCGCGCAAGGGGCGGAGTAGCCTTGAGGTCTAAAGCTAAACCCAAAGCTAAATTTAAATCTCAAACCTCAGGGGCAAGTGGAAAGTCCTCTCTGAGATCTGAAAATGGCGTGCCCATTACTCATAATGACGATAGTTCTGTGTTAGGGGACTGCGGAGGTAATCCGGAATATTGGAAGCATATGGAGACCCTAATTACTGGGCTTTTAGCTTTTCTTGTGAACAGATATGGGGCGATTGAGGAAAAACTATCTTTTTTGACACAGGGTACACATTTGACGGTGAACCCAGAGGTGACTAGGGGCCATAGTAATGCTGTAGGTAGGGGGTTGTGTGTTCAGAAGTATCTGCCCTGTCAAGTCCCAGTGGACGAAGCAGGGACATGGCCCACGGAGTGGCGACAAATGGTGTTGCTCATGTGCGCACTGATTGCTTGCAAGCTCCACATCCTCCGCCTGGCACTGGGGAGCATACTTTGCAATTAAGAACAGGCTCCCAAGGGACGGGCGGGCTGGGGAAAATAGTGCAACTAGGTGCCGAGAATTTGCCTCTCCGAGTGCCCCCTCAAAGGGAATTAATGGTCGAACAAGCACAACATAGAGACAGTACAAGATCTTTACATCATGTGACTACTAAGCAAGACCGTGATATTCTAGGTTTACCACCGGCGGCTTGTATTGTAGTATTGTATTGTATTGTATGTCATTTTTGTAAAGCGCGTAGTTACCAGAAGGCATCCCAGCGCTGAATTTGAAAGATACTCTGAGGGGGGGAGGGCAGGACAGAGGATCAATTGGGAAAGAGGAAGGTTTTTAGTGTTTTTCGGAAAAGGAGGTGGCCAGATTCAGCGCGTAATTGCAGTGGGAGGGAGTTCCAATGTGAGGCCGCCTTCACCGAGAAGCGGCAGCCTCCGGTGCGAGCTTTCTTAATTCTGGGCACCGAGGCCAGGAACCCTTTGTCTGAGCGCAGGGGTCTATTGGGTTTGTAAGGGGTGACTAGACTTCTCATGATCGGGGGTCCTTTGCCTTGCAAGATTTTGTGGGCAATACAAAGGGATTTAAAGATAATCCTCTCTCGCACAGGGAGCCAGTGAAGTGCTTTGAGAGCAGGTTTAGCTGATGATCTGAGGGGGCTACCCATTAATAGCCTGGCAGCGGCAATTTGGGTTTGCTGCAACCTATTGATTGTGGCTTCAGGGGCTCCTAGGAAAAGTGCGTTACTGAAGTCTAGTCTTGAAAGAACTAGACCTTGGATCAATAGCCTCCTGGAGTGAAGAGGAAGGAGAGGGAGAACTTTGCGGGCAGAGCGCAGTAGGCCGAAACAAGTGCCTGCTGTCTTATTCGCTTGTGTTTTAAGCAAAAGTTCCTGATCGAGTCAGACCCTAGGCTTTGATTTCTTTTTTTGGGGCGTGGGGTCCCCTAAACAGGCCGGCCAGATGGAGGAGGGCATAGTTGCCGCCTTATGGCCTAACAACATGATTTCTGTTTTTGATCCATTTAGCTTGAGTGAGGAGTCACACATCCAGGCATGGATCTTAGTCAGGCACTGATGGAAGTTATCGGGGCGTTGGTCTAGTTGAGAAAGTGAGACGACCAGTTGGGTGTCATCGGCATAGCTGACTATTTTTATCCCGAAAGGGGCGACCACATCCTCCAGGGGGGCCATGTACACATTAAACAATGTGGGGCTCAGGGATGAGCCCTGCGGCACTCCACACTGGAGGGGTATAAGGGCGAATTGTGCGTTGCCTTCCCAGACTTGAAAGGTCCGGTTGGAAAGGTAGGATGTTAGCCACGTTAGGGCGGACCCACGTATTCCTGCTTCGACCAGGCGCTGGATCAAGATACGGTGATTCACCGTATCAAAGGCCGCACTAAGGTCCAGTAGGATCACTGCCACTGATCCTCCTGAATCCAGAATGTGCCTAGCCTCCTCGATGACGGAGAGGAGGGCGGTGTCAGTGCCCTGGCCTGGTCGGAATCCGGTTTGGGAATTGCGCAGCCGATCGTTGGACTCCAGGAAGTGGGAAAGTTGGTGGTTCACCACTTTTTCTGCGATCTTGCTGAGACCGGGGAGAAGGGATATGGGTCTGAAGTTGGCAAGCTCTAGAGGGTCAAGATGGGGTTTCTTCAACAGGGCCTTGACAATGGCCCTTTTCCAACTGGGAGGCACAGTGCCCTGTAAAAGAGAGAGGTTGATGAGCTCAGTTGCCGGGGAGGAAATGGTGGTAGTTATCTGTTTCAGGAAGCGCATCGGAACTGGGTCGCTGGGGGAGCCACTTTTAATACTGGTTAGGGTTTTGAGGAAATCCTCCTCGGAGATTCGATGAAAAGCGTTCAGCTGAGGGCCCGTATACGGGTGCAGATTCGCATTCTCGTTATCTTTCCGTGAGGGGCTTTCAGTTTGGGGAAGAGAAGATAAGATGTTTTTTATTTTCTGATCAACGTAGGTGGCTAGGTTGTTGCACTTGGACCCCGAGGGGTCTTGGGGCAACCCAGGATCAGGAATCTTCAGAAGTTCTTTCATGATTTTGTAGGTTTCTCTCGTGGAGTTGGAGGCATTTTTGATTCTGTTATCATAGAAGGTGGTTTTGGCATTTCTGAGGGCGACTTTGTATGCTCTGATCGCGTTGCGGTAAGTGTCTTTGTTAGCGGTATCCCAGTTTCTTCTCCAGATACGCTCATGCCTTTTACAACCTTGCCGTAGGGTTCTGAGCTCAGGGGTGAACCAGGGGGCAGAGCACGTTCTAGTCTGCTTTCTCCGCAGAGTTTTTTTTTGGTAGGACTAGATCCAATGAATTAGAGAGCCAGTTTGTAAAATTGGTGTCAGCTACCATGGGGTCCGAGGCAAGGGGCGGGAGGGAGCGTTCTAGGGTGTCAGTCCACTTCTCCACAGAGAGTTTCGACCACATTCTGTCGTGAGTGGAGGTATAGGGCGTTTGGACTGATTTAAGGTCGACCTGCCCATTAAAGGTCAAAAGGAAATGGTCTGTCCAGGGAAGGGGGGACGGGGGGCTGATTTGGAGTGACCTGATATTAGACAGAATCGGGTCTAAGAGATGACCTTTGTTATGTGTGGCTCCTGTGTTCAGGAGGTGGATCTCGTAGGACGCGAGATCGAGGAGCAGGTCAGTGGCTACTTTGTCTAGGGATTCGTCGAAATGAAAATTCAGGTCACCTAAAATGGTGAAGTTGGGGGCGGATGAAGCTAGGACGGTGACCGTCTCTAGGAGAGAGCTGGGAAAATGACCCGCATTCCCTGGGGGACGATATACAAGGAGGCCTGTAAGGGAAGAGATGGGGAGAGTTGGAAGTGAAAATGGCAGTTTTCGGAATCCGAGATTCCGCCATCCTTCATCCTGCCCATTAAGTGATTTTTGTACAGAATGGCTAGTCCGCCTCCTTTACCTGAGGGTCTAGGCTGTGAGTGGATGAGGTATCCTGGGGGAAGAGCGCGGACAATATCGGCCTCAGGGTTGGTGGATAGCCACGTTTCTGTAAGAAACAGGATGTCCAGGTTATGATCCTGGAGCAGGAGGTTAATCTCGAGAGAGTGTTTCGGGAGAGACCTGCAGTTCAGTGAGGCCATACGTAAGTCAGTGGTTACAGGGTAGTGGTGCCGCGATGCAGTCGGGTCTGATCTACAGAGATCGCAGTGCGTGTACGTGTGCTCATGCTCACATAATGACAATGTTTATTCTTACGTGGTCTCAAAGAAAGGAGCTCACTTCGGGAATAGCAGATGTCCCCTAGTTGTGGTCCTGGCTGGTGTTCCCTCGCTAAGACCCGACCAAACCGAATCTTGGGCACAGCTGAGGAATAAAACTGCTGATTGGCTAACTAGATATAAAGGTTTTAGGGCAGCCATGTTCAATAACATCATTATGGTGCGTAGAGTAGTGTGGGTGGGGCAGTCCCCAAAGAACATAGCGGGGGATTGTGTGGTTGTTAACTTTCGAAACCCATTTGTCGCTCAAACGATCCTAAAGGCCGAGGATCATTGCCCATTATCCTTTACCTCTATCTGTGCCTTGCCACTTGGCTATTTTTATACACCCTCTTCGAGAATGTTAACTGAGACAGCTTGCTTCACTCCGAATATAAACAGGTTTGAGGTGCTATCCGGGTTAGATTCCCAAGACTGACTAAATGTTATCAACTCAGCTTCAGTGATTACATCAATCCTAGGGGCAATGACAGAGGACCCTACCCTAATCACTGGGCCTAGTGTTCCACTTGTAGCCCCCACCCCGGACGCAGTGCCTAGCCCCACCCCAAATGACCATCTTAATTCTCATTCCACTGGGTGTTTACCCAAGGAAGATATTTAAAAAGTTTTATCTTGGAACATAGCAGGTCTCAAGACCAAAAGGGGAGATAGCAACTGGGAGCAGTTTTTCGCTAGCTCCGATATTATTGCCTTCCAGGAAACATGGGACTCTAAAGAATCCTATTTTCTGGACGGTTTCTTAACGTATTGTAAATATGCTACACCGTCCTGTATGGCGAGAGCTAGTGGGGGGGTTCCTGCTGCTAAATAAATCTTTAAACTTATATACAAAGTCAAGCAAATAGACTCATGTTCTCCCAACATTTTAGCAGTTGATCTAACAGCGAAGAATTTACCAACCCTGTTAGTGATCAATTTTTATAACTCTTTGATGAGAGATGATGACTTAGAGCATCTAAGATCTCTCTCTAATTGTTTGATTGAGTATGAGTCCACGGTTGATACATACTACCACATACTAGTCCTAGGTGATTTTAATATTCATGTGTGTCCCGTTGATTGTTTATTAAAATTAGACGAGGAGTTTGGCCTGCAGGGGCAAACACATTTTGAACATTCCCCTTCGGGGATCTTTCTAGAGAGTCTTTTATCAGACCATAATCTGATCTGCCCAACTCAGCGGTATACGTCATATCCCATTCCCACGTACATGGCCAAGGCCATCATAGCACCATCGACTATATTTTAGTCTCTGGTTCTATGGTGGACCATTTAGGTACATTTGGGGTAACAAACAATGCCTAAGCGACCATAATTTACTGACACTGGATCTCAATATTTGTGCTACTGACAAAGTTAGCCCCTTGGCCCACATAAGTAACTCCAATATTGCTCCCAAAGATCAAGCACGCCGGTTAAGATGGGATCTAATTACCCGGACAATTTTATTGAAAACCTAATCGGTGTCTGTGTAGAGGAGTTTGGTATTCGTACAGACCAGGACGACGAGCCATCATCAGTCCTGGATGCTTTTGATAGTATTACAAGACAAGTGGCGGCTAACCTGACAGTTCTTTGCAAGTCTAGGCCTTTAAAACATAAAAAATGGTTTGATGATACTTGCATAAGTGCCCATAAAGCACTCATGGATGAGCTTAAAGGGAAACCGAGATCCACAGTTAGGGTTAAGGATGCCAGGAAGGCATATAAAGCTGCTGTGGGGAGCAGGAAGAAACACTTAAGAGAGATGGCATGGGAAGAGCTTAGCCAAGCAAGTGTTTTATCAAATAGTTCCAGATACTGGAGCGTGGTCAACAGTCCTACCTTTGATGAATCATCTAACCCCGTTCAAGATTGTCTCATCTCCCCTGAGAAATGGGTACAACATTTTGTGGGTGTTTATAGTGATGTCAGTCAAGGTTCTCCTCCTTTACTAAGGACAAAGTTATAGAAGCAATTGGGTCAACATCAAGGGAGAAGGCGCCAGGCCCCGACGGCGTACCGGCTGATCTTTATAGAGCAGATCCTATTTTATGGTCCAAAATCTTAACCCAGACTTTTAACGCAGTTGCCCAGGTTGGCATTCCACTGTTTGGGCCAAAACTGTTATTTTTCCAATTTTTAAAAAGTGAGGCAGAGAAGACCTGGCCTGTTACAGGCCAATATCACTCTTGGATTCTGCGGCAAAAATTATGGGGAAAGTTGTCCTTGCCCGCTTAACGGATTGGCTGGATCAAAATAATATCATTTCAGATCTCCAATATGGCTTTAGGCAGGGCAAAGGTACCGTGGGTCAATGCCTCAATCTTCATTTAATAATTGGAAAGTATACGGTCGCTAAGCATGGGGATCTGCATCTGGCCTTTATGGATTTAACCTCTGCCTTTGATCTTGGTAATCGATCAAAGTTATTATGGGCGACATTGCATAGCATGGGCTTAGATGCAGACTTGATTTCCTTCCTGGCTGCCATGCACGAGAATTCCACTGCATCTGTGCGCTACAATACAGATGGCAGCCTCACAGATTCTTGGCCCGTTAAAAGAGGGGTGAAACAGGGATGCATTCTAGCGCCACTGTTGTTCACACTCTACATTAATAACTTAGGGGCCGTTTTAACTTCCAGTTGTAAAGACATCCCAAGGGCCGGCAACAAAATGATTCCCGCTCTGCTTTATGCAGAAGACGTGGTTTTGCTGGCAAGGACTTCAAGAGGGCTTCAAACACTTTTAAATTGTTTTATTGATTTTACGGACTCTCTAGATTTGGTCACAAATTTTAAGAAGTCCCATTCCCATTCTATGTCTATTGGCTCAGGTAGATCAAGGCTAAATTCTATTGTAAGAATATGGAATTAACAAAGGTCCCAGTTTTCCCTTATTTGGGGGGTTCTTTTTGACGACAGACGCTCGTGGGTTACACAGCGTATGCATAAAAGGAATATTTTAGCTCGAGCCTCGGGGGCCATTGTGGAATTCGCAAAAAGAATTGGCTCCAAACCTCTCCCACACTCATGAAAATTAATAATGCCAAGTGTCTTCCAATGGTGACTTATGGGAGTGACTTATGGGGACATTTAGAGACGGGTGAAATCCAGGCGGTTGAAAATAGTTTCTTTCGCAAATTACTGTCGGTTCCGGCCTCTACCCCTGTTTTTAACATCCATGAGGCTCTTGGAGCTGGCTTTACCTCAGATCAGATTGCGGTTGCCCCTATAATGTGGTGGCTGAGAATTTTGTCCCAACCGTCGCCCAGTCTAAACCAGCTGATCATACAAGACTGCATTTTGCTAGACAAGGGCCTAGACATACCTTGGGTACATTATATCAAGTCCCAGATGGCTTCTCTTGGTTGTCCTGAGCTATTCGTGAGCCCAAGTGCTCTGGGTAAACCAGCCATTAGAGACTTGAAGCAACAGTTTTTGGATAGAGCAATGCTGATTAGGGAGGAAAGGGAATTAGTTAAACTCACAGTGAGAAGTTTGTCACATTGAGCATAGGTAGACAGTTGCAACCATACCTAACATACATAAATAGGTCTTATCACTTATTTGTCTTAGTTAGATTTAAGCACAACATGGTTCCCTGGCTACTGGCCTTCCCGAACGGGTTTTTTAAAGAAGGTTCGTTAAGACCCTGTCCTTGTGACAACTTCTCAGAACAGAATATATTTCATGTGATATTTTTCTGTGAGTTCTATGTCTTGTTACGTGGGAAATATATTATCACCCTCTTAAAAGGCCAAAACTTTGAGAAAGTCAGACCAGCGCTAGCATACCTACAAATGCTGGCATCACCCGTGGTGTGCTTTGGGGTTGCCAGCTACATAATAGGCGCAATTAGATGTAGGAATAGGCTCATGGTATCATAGATGGGATCATGTTTTAAATGAAGTTATTTATTTAATATCAAGTGTTTTGTAATAGTATATTATGTAAATAGTAAATATTTTTGATAAATGTAGATTTATAACTATGTACTTATTTATCACTTAGGACATATTGTGTTGTATAGGATTGCGTAACACATGATGGTTTTTACAAACCGTGCAGTACTCTGAGATTTGGATGAACAAATTATATAATAATGAATTGTTTGTATTAGAATGCACTGTGTTATGCACTTTGATGGTTTTAATCTAACCGAATAAAGTTAATCTTGACTTGACTTGACTGGGCGAGGCCAGATGGGAAGAGAAAGGGTAAAGGGCTTTAGTTCTTTGACCGGTCAGATTATTGACATGCAACTGTAGAAAGAAGGTGGCAGCTTTGACAGTTAATTAACCCATTTCAGGTTAAACATGCTCAAGCGTTTATTTTGAATCCCGCTAAACTTGAGATAATATACAAAGACAAACCCCAATTTTTCCCTCCGAGGTCAAGGCTAGATAATTTTTAGAGGGCATTAAATCCTAAGAGAGGGTCAGTGCTTAAAAGGATTAGGTGGACATTGATAGTGTAATTTGATGCTGGCAAAACACTTATAAATATGGGCTGCAAGCTGTATATTGCGCTGTGCTCTATTTATTTATTTATTTTTCTTATCACATACATTGGGCTAAGTTGGGTGAACTTGGGAGGGGGGACGATTCGGGTTGCGGCAAGGCTCTCTATCATACAAGGCCTACGGGTCTATCAGCCTCCATTCCATGTATGGGTATGGGGTGGTAGGGGAGACTTCCACTGGCAGAGGAAGTATGGGGGTGGGTGTGGGTAGTGCTCTTGGGAGGGGGGCTTCTGTGGGTTCATGGGGGGTGAAAACTGAAAATAAGCCAATAAACGATTTAGAGCATACAGGAGTAAAGGATGTGATGTTGTGTGGGAGAATGCACTATCTGAGCGATTTAAGTTGGATCAATGACGGATAGATTATCTATCTGTTCATTTAACGTACGTTGTCTTAATGACAGGGCCAAGCGGCAAAGAGTGGCGCAAGAAATTAGAAAGATATGTCCCGACGCTGTTTGCCTCCAAGAGACACATATACCTTGGGGTAAATGTAAGGTTATAGCTGAGCTAGTGTATAGGCTCGTGGTATGCGCATCGGCATCGCAAGAGACCACGACAAGATTTGTGGCTATTTTTGCTAAGTCTAATAGTCTATCCTTTGGTAAGACTCGTGCTGACAAATAAGGCCATTAGGCGATAGTCGAATGCTTAGTGGGTAATAGGAAATTTACAATATGCTCTGTGTATGGATCTAATTTTGATGAAGCTCAGATAATAGATCATCTGACTAAAGAGCTGCTTCTTGGGCATCCCCTGTGATACTGTGCAGGGATTTTAATATTCAATTGGACAAAGTTACTTTACGTGCCAGTGGAAAGAAAGATGGTGGTCGGAAACCTAAGGTCTATAAGGCCTTACAGCAACTTCTATATGATCATGGGTTAGCTGATATTTGGCCCAGGTTAAAGCACTCTCATCCAGGCAGGGGAATACAGGTATAATTCTAGCACAAACTGCGGTAGCTCGCTACAAGGCCAGGATAAACGCGCAATGGTCTAAAGACAACGCTAATAAATATAATCTTTTTAGAAGAGAATGCTATGATTATGGGGAGACAACTGGCAGATGTCTGGCTAAGAAAATTAGGTGCAAGGAGGCCAAATGTGCAATTACTGCGATGGAAGTTCCAGCTGGTAGATTAGTTGAAACACCTGCGGAAATCCTGGAGGCCTTTAGCTCTTTCTATGAGGAACTGTACAGGGAGGATCAAAATAGTGAGGTGAGAACCGAGTCTTTTTTATAAAGATCCATATAGAAGGATGCTGAGTCCAGAAGATAAGAGATATTTGGAAGAGCTTGTGGAGGCTGTTGACTCTTTAGCAGCAGGCAGGGCTGATGGGCTTGAAAAACTCCCATTGGAATTTTATAAAACTTTCATCGGAGCTAAAGTCAGATATTCTTAGCATGCTTCAGTAAGCACAGAAGGGGGATGCCCAGGAAGAGGCACGGTCAACCATATTAGCAGGTGTGGGGCTTCAGGGGGGGTCTCAAACAGATTCACGCACACGGGTTGTCGGGGTAGAGCAGGTTTTTTTATTTGATAAAGTCTGCGTTTCTGTACAGGCACCCGGTAAAAGGGTAGGGGTTGTTCTGCCTCCTCCGTCGTGGTTCTTCCCCCTCCGGAGCGTCGATCCCAATGCCTCCTGGGAGTTGTAGGTCTTTTACCCGCCGTCTCGTTGTCCTCGACGTGCCGGTATGGGAAAAAGAAAAGAGAACTCGTCTCAGTACAAGAGTTCGGTGATATACTTCGTGTGGGGGAAGGGGGTGAGGGAAACACACGTGCCCGCTAATACCCCTGCTCAGTGACGTGATCCCTTGTGCTCAGCAAACAACAACAAGGGTGTGTAGAGGAGGTTTCGTGCATTAAGGGGGCTTCCCTCGCCTGATGCCTGCCCACCCTGTGAACTTGGACCGTACCTGGTTGAGCCACACTTCCGTGTTAGTGTGGCTGGGCGATGCGCGTTCCACAGAGCCTCCTTGCTTCTTGCGGTAGCCGCCCTCAGCGTTGTCCACCGGTCCGGTCGTCGCCTTCTCCCCTGGAGTCTCGTCGTAGCTCCGGTCCGCCTCTGCTTCTCTCCCCGTCTTCCTCCGAGGTCGCGCTGGCATTCCCTCGTAGGTCCTCCGGTGTTCCTCTGCTTCCTCCGCTTCCGTGCTACTCTCTCCGTCCTCCTCTTCCTCGATTCTCAGTCTTTCCTCCGCCCTCCGTTCGTCTTCCTCCTCCGTCCACTCCGCTCCGCTGTCTCTCCACTCACGCCACCAGTCTCCTACTCCGCCTCCGGGTGTCTCGCACACCTGGCTTGATTCAGGGATGGGTTTTACCTCTTCGGGGAGGGCGAGCCGCCATTCCGGATCCGCCCCCTTAAAGGTGTAAGCCTGTCGATCCTCCGCATCGGACCGTCGTCGTACTTCTTCAGGTGTACTCCATGCCTCTGTATGCTGGACGAAAAGGGCAGAAACATTAATAGGCATACCAGGGGGCCCCTCATCCGGGTCCCCCACGTCACAGCAGGGTAGTAGCCCTACTGTACTTCGCTAATGTTCATCAAGCCCCATGTGGATTAATGCTACTTGACTCAGAGAAGGCGTTTGACCGTGTCTCTTGGGAATTTTTATGGGCCTGGGTTTATCAGGGCAATCAGAACTATGTAAAAGTCTCCTGCGGTTCGAGTATGGGCACTGGGGTTTGAATCTGACTTAGTGCCAATATCGAGAGGTACCAGCCAAGGCTGTCCATGCACCCCTTTACTTTTTGACCTTTATATTAATCCATTCCTGAACTTATTGGAGAATAGTTTAAGTATTCAACCAGTGGGGCTTGGGCAGGAACAGGCTAAAACTTTAGCATATGCAGATGACATTGCTGTAGTCTTGCCGGACCCAGCCAGGGCCCGACAGACATTGAACGGCTAGCAATTTTAATTGGGCAAAACTCTGACTATAAATTAAATATAGCCAAGACACAAATAATATGTACAAACCAAGCTCTATTTATTGATTCCAGGGTTACTGAAGAGGCAACATACCTCAGGTCTGTATTGATGCATGTTTGGATAAAATGATACTTTCTAATTGGGATCCCATGGTGCGAAAAATTAAAAGGGAGCTAGGCAGAATAGAAGGGATACATTTTTCAATGGTGGGAAGATGTAATGTTCTAAAATTAATATTTTGTCTAAGGTCCTGTATTACTTTAGGTCTGTACCCCTGGAACTCATGAAAAAGCAACTCCATAAACTACAGTCCATATGCAGCAGTTTCATGTGGGCTCAAGGTAAACCTCGCTAAGCAATTAAATAAATGAAGGGGGGGCGTGGCTAGCAGCCGACGATGGCGGCCGCAGCTTAGGGAGGCTCCTGGGCGAAGGCGGCTTTCCGCGAATATCCGTAGCAATATCCTGAAATTTCCTGGTGGAGAGGGGCGGACCGGACCCAGCGTCCATGCAGCGAGCATCGCTGAAATTTTCGGAACCGGCGAAGGCTCGTTGGTGCAGGATCCGGAGGTCAAGTGGCTGAGGAGGGGCAGGGCCTAATTGCCGTAGCGGAGCCACGGACTGTCGGCGCGACTGCACCCGGCCGGAAGTGACCCGAGAACGGGGGTGAGTGGCAGGAAACGCCGGCGAAAGGGGCGTCTTGCCCGGACACCTCCGTGGGGCCCCCCCCCGGCGACCCAAACACTTGGACGCTCATCCACACTGCCAGTCGGCGCCCCCCGGACCCGCCGACGTCCGCCGACGGCGTGATAGCGGAGGCGCGAACTCGACCTGAGGACGCCATTGCCCAACTACGCAGGAGGAATACGCCGGGCGCCGGCAACGGCCGTCGCCGACACAGGCGGCCGACTGCGTCACTCGGCGGCCACTGTGGTCGACGGACTTCTGACAGGGAACATCGGGGGCAAATCACACGCTGAGCCACGAGTGTGGATAGAGCTTGGTCAGCACATATACAGGGGTGACGCCGAGGGGAGGCATACTGTGACAGCCCCAGCCGGTGTGGGTCATACCTCGCAGCGCATGGCCACACTTTCCTTTGGTCTCCTTGCGGGGGAGCGGCCTGACCCCCGGCTTAGCTGCAAATTGTAGGAGAGCGCTGGACCACCGCATACCAGTGAGGACACCACGTCCCACGCCGGAGTGACCAAGTAGCAGCCACGGCCCGCCGCAGAAGTACAAGGAAGCGGCCCTGCGCGACCCACGCACGATCATTCTCTCCAGCTGGCAGTTCAAGTCCCGGCGACGACATGTCCCAGAGGGGCCCCAGAGGTAACGCGACCCAGGCCAAGCTGGACAAGTTCGCTTATGAGAGGCACTCGCCACCACACGACCCACGCAAGACCGCTGGAAAAACGGCAGAACCTGAGGTGGCGAGGAAAGCCACGCTTGAGGATGTCCTGGCGGCACTAGCCCAGGTGCAGACGACGGTGGGCGCCACGGCGACAGAAGTCACCCTGATTAGAGCGGATCTCCAAAAGATCAATGAGAGGGTCAAGCAGGTCGAGGTGGTCACCAAATCGCTGGTGGAGGACGTATCCGAATTGCAAACAGCTGTAGAACGCCTGCAAACCGATAACAAACTGCTTCGGGATAAACTGGATGACCAGGAAGGGCGCTCCCGACGCAATAATGTCCGAATTTTGGGTGTGCCGGAGTCAGAAGACACGGGGGCAATGGACCTGTATGTGGAGGACTTGATCAAAACGCGGCTCAAGCCCAAGGGACTCTCGAACTTCTTCTCCGTTGAAAGGGCACACCGCGTTCCGGGAGGAAAACCCAAATCGGGGGCCTCACCAAGACCGATACTGGCCAGATTGTTTAATTTCCGGGATCGGGATGCCATTCTCCAGGCCGCGAGAGTGTCACCGTCCATCCAAATACAGAACTCCAGAATTGCTTTCTTCCCGGACTACACGGCGGAGGTGGCTAGGCGACGGAGAACATTCCTGGAGGTAAAGAAGACCTTGAGGGACAAAGAACTGCCGTATTCGATGATCTTCCCGGCTAAACTGCGGGTGGTAGCGGACAAAAAAGTTTGGATCTTCGATTCCCCGGATGCAGCCCGGGACTGGCTGGAGGGTTGGCACACAGTGGGACGACGGCGCAAACCACACAAACCGGATCGGGACCGTGGGGAAGGCAGCAGACATGGCTCGCAAACGTCGAGACGAGAGGAAGGAGCAGACCACTCGCCCTCCCACGGCTTTGACGGGGGTGGCGAGGAAGAATGACCCTGGTCACGAACTCTACGCACTATGTAACCACCAACCGCCGCACTGACTTATCTCCAAAGATGCTGCAAGTTGACGCTGGCATGGCTATCCCAAAAGCCTTCAGGGAGGCCGCCTGCCTGGGGAGACGCTCTCCCCCCCTACACGCAAGTACTCTGGTTTTGGGAAGGGTAAAGCACTCTGCTCAGTTGGGGTGGCGGGCAGTTGAAGGTCCGTTAAGCAGGGGGGCAGGGAGGGGGGTTTGTTTACAACTGTTTTTGTTAGGAATGTACACAAAGGGTCGAGGGCATTGTTGCAGTATGTACAAGAATCGGAACACTTTATTGGGAATGGACAATGACTTTAAGCCCCCATGAAGCAGCTAACGCTTGGCTGCGCAATGGCACAGCCGCTGGTCCGGCCACATTCTTGGGGCTATGCATCATGTACCTCAGTGCCACTAGATGGCTAACGATTTCGTACCTGCGGAGGGGGTGACTCCCTCTGACTCACAATGCCCACCTTTGACCCTGGTTTCCTGGAATGTAAGGGGCTTGGGGGACAAGATTAAGCGGGGATTGGTGTTAACTGCTATTAAGCGCCTGCGACCTGCGGTGGCCCTGTTGCAAGAGACACACCTGGTGGGGGGAGCTACGAAGGCCTTAGATAGACGAGGCTACAAAATGTGGGCCCACTCTGCTTTCTCGTCCGGCTCCAGGGGGACCGGAGTTCTGATACAGAAAAACTCACGTTTCATCCCCCTAGCAATTAAGACTGATGACCAGGGCTGTTTTGCGGCCGTGCAGGGACAATGGGAAGGGAAACTCTTTAATCTGGTATCAGTGTATATCCCACCAGCTTTACACTCGGTCCACCTCCCGAGACTGGGGGACTTCCTTTTAACTCTCCCCGAGGGTGAGGCTATCCTAGGGGGGGATTTCAACGCGGTCATGGACCCGCAACTAGATAAACACCCATCCCCCGCCCAGACAGGGGGGGCGCCATACTTTCGGCGTTTTGCCGCGGCCATGGGCATGACTGATATCTGGAGACACTTACACCCGAACACGAACCACTACACATTTCACTCGGCGGTGCATGGGAGCCTGTCCCGTATCGACTATTTCCTGTCACTGGGGGAGGCTCTTAGCCATGTGGATACCATGGTAATTCACCCTCGTGGTATCTCTGACCACTCACCACTCACACTGAAGATTTCCCTGCAGACGAGGGCACGTAAGCGCATTTACCCCATGCACGCATCATATTTCAAAATTCCACAGGTTCGCAAGGAACTCAAACGCGCCACGACGCACTACTTTCTTGAAAACGCCCATTCGGTGCGCTCCCCGGCAACGCTCTGGGAGGCCTACAAAACGGTTCTGCGGGGTCACGCCATTAACACCATGACGGGTCATAGGAGACGACAATCGCAAGAACTAGCTGACCTAGAGATTAAGTTGAGAGAGCGTACCATAGCGCATGAGTCACATCCCTCCCCCGCCTCCATGCACGCACTCGCTCTCCAGCAACAGCTGTACAATGATCACCTACGGTTGATAGTTAAGGGGCACATAACAGAAACCCAGAACAGGGTTTACGAAGTGGGAGATAAAGCAGGGAAAATGCTGGCATGGCTCGATAAACGAGAGGGCAACTCCAGGGGGATCCAAGGTCTAAAGGATGAACGGGGAGAGACACATGCTGATCCGAGGCGGATAACAGAACTGCTTGCGTCACATTTTGAACAAGTATATACCCCGGCTCGCGTGATAACACCTGAATGTGCCCGGACGCTCTTGGCACAGATCGCCGTTCAAACCCTCTCACCGGAGGCGTCATGCGAGCTTGAGGCGGACATTACAGCAGATGAAATCCAGCTGGCCATTAAGGCGCTAAATCCGGGCAAGGCGTTGGGGCCAAACGGGATACCCATGGAGTGGTATCAAATGATGCCGGACACCCTCGGCAAATATCTGTTAGAGATGTTCGAGGACTGTTTGGAGAAGGGTACCCTCCCACCGGACCAACGTACGGCTACTATAATACCGATCCTCAAACCGGGTAAGCCCCCAGAGGACTGTACCTCATATCGACCCATTTCCTTATTAAATGCGGAAGTGAAAATCTTGGCCAAACTGCTGGCGCTGAGAATCTTGCCCCATCTGTCCTCGGTTATACACCCGGATCAGTCCGGGTTCATGCCACACAGGAACACAGCGATGAATCTACGGCGGCTGCATGGTATACTAGCCAGAGCTGACAACATCCACACGCCGGCAGTAATCCTGGCACTTGACGCCAAAATGGCATTTGACCTGGTGGAGTGGGAGTACCTCTTCGAAACACTGACACGTATGGGGTTCGGGCCCCGTTTTTTAGCATGGGTCAAACTGCTATACACAGCCCCAGTGGCTCAGGTGGTGGCGAATGGCCACATTTCCCGCACTTTCCAGCTGGGTCGGGGCACGCGACAAGGATGCCCTCTGTCGCCCCTGTTGTTTGCCATCTCCTTGGAACCGCTGGCGACTCACATACGAGCCTCCCCCCTCCTCAAGGGCATACCTGGGCCCGAAGGTTGGGAAGACCGTCTGTCCCTATACGCGGACGACATGTTGCTGTATCTAACGGACCCCGAGATGGGAATACCGGCCTTGTTGCGCATTTGTGACACGTACGGTAAGATCTCCGGCTATACGCTGAATTGGTCCAAATCAGAGGTTTACGTTTTACGTGGTCCAGCTCCGGATCTCGGCGACGATTGCCCGCTGAGACTGGCGGGGACATCTTTTAAATATCTAGGTATACACGTCACTAGGGACCCGACGGAATTCATAGACAAGAACCTGAGGCCGCCCCTGGATAGACTCAAGCGAGATGTGGAGTTTTGGTCTGGCCTGCCGTTGACGCTTCTCGGCAGGGCTGCACTATATAAGATGATGGCGTTACCACGCTTCTTATACGTCCTTGAAAACTCTCCCTATCCTGTGCCGCCCAAATTCTTCCAGAAAGTAGCGGCTCTGGTCTCCAACCTACTTTGGGGTAACCTCCCGGCGCGTGTGGCGCAATCCAAGTTACGCAGAGACTGGTATGGCGGGGGCATTGCGCTACCGGACCTCAAACTGTACTATTGGGCCGCACACCTGAAACCCGTTAATCAATGGATGCACGCACCGCACGATGAGCCGGCATTCCATTCGGACAGGGTGCTGCTGGGAACAGATAGTCTGTTGGGCCCACTATATGATCGCCGCAAATTACGCACGCTGACGGGCCCCACCAAGATAACGGTGCAGACGTGGCACGCAGCTACGGCGACGCTGGGCTGGACGGGAAAAATTACGAGGATGACTCCGCTGTGGGACTCTCGCATGCTGGGTAACCTGAGGAACACCAAGGGGTTCGCACAATGGGACACAATAGGCATTTCCGTTGTGGGTGACCTATGGGAGAGGAATGGGGTGATCCCTTTTGCCCGGTTAAAGGAACTCTATGAGCTCAATGACAGGGAACTGTACAGGTATATTCAAATACGACACGCGCTGCTCGCAGCCATTCCAGCAGACACACAGCTCCCAGATTCTTCACCCTTGGAGGATCGCCTACTTACCGAACACATGCTCGAAAGGGCGACTTCCCTAATATACCGCAAGCTACTCAATAACAGCCCTGAACCCACTTCACACCTGAAAGAGAAATGGGAGGGGGAGATTAATGATATGGATGACCATGAATGGAATGAGGCACTTGGGTCCCCTAAAGAGGTGGGCATTTCGGCGCGCATGCGGCTGGTGCAATTCAAGATCCTGCATAGGGTATATTACACAAGGAAAATGCTGCATCACATACATAGGGCGCCCCATCCATACTGTCTCCGGGGATGTGGGGAGGTGGGCACTTTTTTCCATACCATATGGGACTGCCCCAAGATCCAGGAATACTGGAGACAGGTGCTCCGCACGCTTTCACAGGCACTGGAGCGCTCCATATTACCTGACCCGAGGAGATGTTTGTTAAATATATGGGAACCCACTGACTTGAACCGCTACGAGAAACTATGGGTCACAGCGGGGTTAATGGTGGCAAAACGTGACATTGCACAGCGCTGGGGGGCAGCAGAACTACCAACCAAGTCCCAATGGTGCTTAAACATGGATCGAGTAATGTTAATTGAGCGAGCAGTGTACGTCAGCCGTGCCTGTCCCGGGAAATGGAATAAGATATGGCTGAAGTGGAATGTATACAGGGGGGACATCTGCGAACCACTGCGTGAAGATGAGCAGGACGATTCTGAGGATGAGGAGGGAGAGGAGGGTTGAACTTGGTCGTGAGGGGGCTGGGGGGAGGGGGCCGGGACCGCTGCTGTAGCCTCTTCTTGGAGTTTAGGCAGTTGGGCTAAGAGGGATAGGAGTGGGTAGGGAGGATAAGGAAATGTGAGTACTGTGAGATGCTGTCAAATTCCCTTATTCCCAAGAGACACTGAAGTCCTGAAGTGCACGAGATAATGCTTCACCGCACTGTCATTCCTAACTGTTATTTTTCTAAGTTTGTTGTTGTTTATAACAGAAAAACACAAAAATGCAAAAATACATCAAAACCTCATGTCTTGCATTGAATAATGGCTCGTCAGGCACTTTTACACTTTTCGGTACTCTCCACCGTGCATTGGTTGTGAATGTGATGTCGATATCCTTTCTGTTGGTGGCTATGATATACAATGATCCTCTGATAGCGGCCGGCCCACAGGGTTGTAGGCGTTCCGCTGTGTAATGTGCAAAGTGCAATAAAGGTTTTGTTAAAAATAAAAAAAAATAAAAAAAATTAAATAAATGAATCTACCACGATCACGAGGGGGCTGGGCGGTACCTAATTTTATGTTTTATTATTGGGCATGCCTACTCCAACATATAGGAATCCTACTGGTTGGGGAAGGAGTGATCAAATTAGCAAAATTCCCGCACATCTTTCAAATGTTGCTGGCCTCTGAAGCAGAGAAGAGCTTTTTTCAAAATGAAGAGCCCAGATATTACAAGAAAACCCGGTTTAAGGTGGTTTGTGCTGTTCATAAGGTATGGCTCCAGGTTTGGAGGCACCTGCAGATTAGCAGGATAAATTTTTATACGCCTACCGCTTCCTCAGCATTATTACCATCTATTTATTTGGACACCACAATGGCTAGACGAAAGGGTATTTTCACTTTGGGAGACCTAGTGGACAACAGTGGTATACAATCTTACTCCTCACTGGTTTCCGAGTTTGATCTGCCCAAAACAGATTTTTTAAAATATCTGCAGGGT
This sequence comes from Lissotriton helveticus, assembly GCF_964261635.1. Lineage (NCBI taxonomy): Eukaryota > Metazoa > Chordata > Amphibia > Caudata > Salamandridae > Lissotriton > Lissotriton helveticus. The sequence goes on along the minus strand of NC_136057.1, from coordinate 1,403,473,572 downwards.
CAGGATTATTTATTAAAAAAGGTAAACGTAGAATGTCTAAATAAAAAAAACAACCTGCTAGAGGCAGTTAGGGGGCGGGGTAAAATTGGTATCCTATATAAAATTCTCACCGAAACACAACCTGATGATCTGGAGGTACAGCATTTAAAATAGAATGCCAGGCTAACTCAGGGAGGGGACATTCTACAAGATTCTGTTGCCTTGGCTAAAAAGCTCCTCGTATCCGCCAGTCTTAAAACACAGCATTATAAGACTATGTTTAACCTATACTATACTCATGCTAAAATTGCACGATGGGGCGGGCTTAATGATGGCAAATGCACACGGTGTGGGATGGATCAGGCCAACAGTTTACATAAGTTTTTTGTGTGTCCAGAGCTGAGGTATTTGATTAGCAGGATGGAGGTTTTCTTAACAGAAGTTACAGGGGCACAGATCATGATCACACCCTGCATTATGCTATTGGGAGTTCTGGAAGATTCAGTGGTTCATTATGAGATGTATAAATTCAGGTATTTAATATTTAGATCAGTTGCCGTGGCCAGATTATGTATAGCGTCACTGTGGCGGCGGAAAGAACCACCATCCTTTGAAATAAGGCGAGGGAGGCTATATGCCATGTGTAACTTACAGTGTAAGTTACACATGGTTCTTAAGGGGCCGCAAAAATGCAAATTGGGCATAGAGATATGGGGTGCTTTAGTCGCTCATTTGGCGCTTGCTACGGGTTAGCTTGCCTTTTTGGGTACACTCTGTGTCTCTTCCTCTCTTGTGCTCCTTCTCTCTTTTCTGGGTCTCTACGAATTGATATTTATGTTGGATCCAACCAGAGGATATGATGAAGTATCAGACCACTATGACGGTATACAATCTCGGCATGTATGTATTTGGTATTCCTTTTTTAATTCCTTCTTCTTTTCGCTTGTTGTGCTTATTTATTCTCTCTCTCATTTTTTTGATCCAGGAATTGTATGTTCGCTGAAGTACTGTGTTTTGATAATGTATATTATCTGTTATTGGCTTATTAAAAATATATTAAAAAAAGAAAACAGCTCACTGGGCTGGATCAGGATAGCGCGGGGTATTCGATCTTCCGTCTCAAACATTTCTTCTATGTGAGGGGAATAAATGCGAGAGACTGCTGGCAAATAAACTCAGGGGGCAGTGGCAGGCCATCGCGGGAGATGCCTTCCTGGTGGCAGGAGATGAACAGGTGGCGACGGGATGTTGGTTCTTATATAGCGACCTGTACGCGGCGCAGGATCTTCCCCCCTCTGGCATTCCGGCCTATCTGGAAGGAGCGAGGTAACTTGCTTAATGGACAAACAGGCAGCGAGCTTGGATAGTCGGAATAGGATAGAAGAGGTAATCTCTACAATCTCGAGGCTGAAGCCCCATAAGTGGCCTGGCCCGGACGGCTTCTCGGTGACCTTTTATAAAGCTTTTTGCACATCTGTGGCCCGTCTGCTCACCAGGGTTTTTAACTCCCTCATGAGCGTGGCCTCTCTTCCTCCCTCGGTGACAGAGGTGTCCATAGCAGTTATAGCGAAACCTGGTAAAGACAAGAGACAGTGTGGGCCCTACGACCCATATCCCTCTTAAATGTTGATGCGAAGGTGTTCACAGAAGTTTTTGTGGCCTGCCTCCGGTTGGGCCTGGGCTGGTGGATCAGGCTGATCAGGCTGGGTTTATCCCCAACAGACACCAAACGGATTCTGCACTTTATAGACTAGGCCACCTGCTCCCACCGCAAGGTTTTGCTGTTATCAATCGACACAGAGCAAGCGTTTGACCTTGTCCACTGGCCTAACCTGGCCTAGACGTTGTCTTATTTTGGCCTTGGTGAGTGGTTCCGGGCCTGGGTGCTTAGTGGTTACAGTGCTCCGATGGCTTCAGTTAGAGTTAACGGCAGAAGCACTGATCGCTTCCCTGTCCATCGGGGCAAGTGGCAGGGATGCCCCATGTCTCCTTTGTTATTTGCACTCTACATGGAGCCGTTTGCCCAGAGGGTTAGGGATAGCACGGAGGTCACAGGGTTGCTCTTTGGCCGAGAGGAACATCTCGTCACACTCTACGCAGACAATGTTCTTGTTTCTCTGGATAGCTCGAGGGAGGCCCTCCTGAGCTTCCTGGAGGAAGTGCTTCTTCGGGATTTCATATCATTCTTGCCAAATTACAGGCATTGGACCTTACATTCTCACATGCCACCAGGAAACATTTTACCCAGGCATTTTCAATACAATGGGCCCTGAAATTCATCTCTTATTTGGCGCTCAGCTATTCCCGACTATCCCTTGAGTGATCATACTAAACTACTGTGACCTGCATGGAAGGGTGAAGGCGGATCTGGCACGCTGGGATGGGGCAGCCATCTAGGATAGGTAGAGATCAGAGGACTCTGGTTTGCAGCGGAGTCAAGCCTTTACATCAATCTGTTGAAGTTTCAGGCAATCCTTTCTTCCTTCAATCAAATCAAGGGAAGGCTGGTGTAGATGTTCACAGACAACACCGCCGCCTTGTGGTACTGCAACAAATAGGGTGGGGTGGGGTTGTGTATCCTTTGCCAAAAGGCTCTACATCCCTGGACATAGCTGGAACGCTAGGGTATTTCATTGGTGGTATCAAATACACACAAGACCTGTCACCTCAGGCTCTTAAATTCATAAATGTGGACGTGGAATTTTTTCATTCATCTACGTCGGTCACTCCTCACTTTTTTACGAGGTTGTGTCCCTCCACTTCATTTGCCTTCTTTTTATAAAATAGTGTTTTTATCAAATGACAGTCATAACCCATCTTCTCTTAAAGACGTGCAACAATGGTGTATATACCAAAAAACATACCTGTAGATATGTTTAATTTTACAAAAATTATGAAAAAAGCAAAATGGCACCTCACTTGCGCACCACCAGTCGAGCTTGCTGATTGGTACTCGCCAGCTATGCTCACTTTTATCATCATTGGTGACCATTTTTCTAAAACTTATAAGTGTCCCAAAAAAAGTAATCAGACAATTCAAAAAATACCCTATGTGCTTTGCGACTACCAAACAAACAAGACCCAGTGCAGTATAAAACTGAAATAAGCCGCACAGTTTACTAATTTTATTCTTTTCTTGTGCGCTTATTCAGAAATTTTAAACCGGCTGCACATATGCAGACCACTTCCTTTCTTAGGGACATGTTTCATTGCCATTCAATCTTTCAGGCAATTTCGTCAGGGCAGGGTCATTCGTCGCTAGTATCAGACACTGGTGCAATTTTCTTTAAATGACTGTCAAATGACAAAGCAACACAATGGCCAGGTTACTATAACACATCTTATCTCTCCACTTTAAAAACACACACATCACTGTAGGGCATTCCATTGCCATAAGGGAGCCCACGTCAATCGTACCAGCTCTCCTTATTGTCAGAGGAAAACTCCAGTCGTAAGTTCCTCTCCTCATAGGCATATCCTAAATTAGGTTTCTGGATATAAAGGAAATACATGAATGCATATATCTTCATACACCATTCACTCGCTCTTTCTGTCCTTTATAAACACTATGGGCTACTCGCCCACCTTCTTATAGGCTCATCACTCTCCGCCTCTACTTTCCTTGGTGGATCAACACCTGGCAGGCTCTCGAGACACCAGGGTGGACAAACTCATCTAATGATGCCTAGCAAATTACGAATGGCTTTACATCTGGAGGTGGTGCAAGGTCTCTTTCAGTGGAGAAAGCCTTGGTTAGATGTGTTCCCCACTGCACAAAATGCGCAATGTCTGTAAATCTGCGCACTGGAGTTTCCAAGGTGGTTATTGCTCGGAGGCGCTTTTCGTCTCAAGTGGAGCTCTGGCCTCCTGTACACCTTTATGCCAATTCCACTTCTGTCCTAGTTCTCAAGAAGATCAGGAAGGACCGGGACCAAGTTATTCTTGTGGCTTCAGATTGGGAACAGGGAGTGCGGTCTCACGAGCTGTTGAGCATGAGCTTGGGTCCCCTGATCAGGCTGCCTCTTTGAGAGGATCTTCTGCACCCGACCCTCCACACCCTTCACCTTTATGTATGGAGATTGAGCGGCGACAGTTGACAGCTTTCGACCTTCCTCCCAAAGTTTGTGATGTTATTCTGGCAGCCAGCTGTCCCTCCATCAGGTCAGTGTATGCCACCACAGGGATACATTTTTGGCATGGTGTGTATCTAGGAACATCAGGCCTCTTTCTGCACCTTTCTCCGGTTCTTCTGTTTGTTCTATCCTTCGCCCAGAAGGGCTCTGTTCTCAAAAAGATAAGGAACAATTGTATCCAAGTCATCCTTGTGGCTCTAGAGTGGGCCCAGAGAGTTTATTAACTCAAGCTGTTGAGCATGGCCATCAGTTCTATGGTCAGGCAGCCCCTACAGGAGGATCTTCTGTCGCAGCATCAGGGGAGGGTTCTCCACCTGAAACAGTCAACACATCCCCTTCATGTGTGGAGATTGATCGGCGACAGCTAACAGCTTTCGATTTTCTGCCCAAAGTCGGTAGTGTCATCTTGGCAACTAGGTGTCCCTCCACCAAGACAGTATATGCCTGACTTTGGGGCAAGTTTGCAGCATGGTGGGCAGAAAAACAGGCTGACGCCCGCCCCCTTTTGCCCGTCCTTTTTAGGTTCTTCTATTTATTCTCTCTCTTACCCAGCAGGGCTCTGCTTTAGGAACTTTAAAGGCTATCTTTCTGCCTTCTCAGCATTTCTGCGGTTGACTTACCAGTCTTAAAGATTTCTGAAAGGCCTCCAATATTTGTTCCCTCCTTTACCCTTCAATGTGCCTCAGTGGATCCTAAACGTAGTTCTGACTTTCCTAATGTGCGCTTCTTTCGAGGTGCTCCCCAACAGTCCTCTCAAGCTTCTAACTATCAAGATGGAATTTTAGTAGCAATAAAATCTTCTTAGACACGCTGGACCTTCTCACTATAGCTACCTTCCTACTGAAGGTGGTCACTCCCTTTCCTGTAGGCCAGTCCATCACCCTGTCTATCTTTTACGTTCTGCCTCACCCTTCTAGGAGCGACTCCGCCAGCTCGACCCAAAAAGAGCATTGTCATTCTACCATGGCCATTCAAAAGAGTTCTGGTTGGATGAACAACTCTTAGTGGGGTATATCGGAGCCCAGAAAGGGAAGGAATCTGTGTCTAGTAATGTGTTCATCTGATAGAGACTTCTAGCCGCAGATTCTTTACCTTAGAATAGATACCTAAGCATTACCCCCGCATGAGGTGGATCTGAAAAACAATTTCACACTAAAAAGTCCTGCAGGACCAAACGTGCAAAGTGACTATACATATGGACCTGTATCCTGTACTATCCTGTACATATGGACTATCCCTCATACATCATAAGGGTCTGTACAGGATAGTACTAGGGTTACCAGTTACCAAGTTACCAGTTACCAAGCACTGCTGCCTGGACAGGCAGGTCCATATGCCCTGTACTATCCTGTACTATCCTCCATTGTCCCCTCGGAGAGTTACACTGTCTTCCTAGCACTTCTTTCAAAAATTTGTGCAATCATCTTTTAAATGACAAATCCCATTCATTCAGCTGCTCTATATGTAAGCTTTTACTAAGGAGTACATGATACATTGCCTGTGGTTTCACATTTTTATCCGCACCAGCTCTGCACTTTTTATTAACTTAATTTCTTTTCCTGTAAAATCGCGCACCTCTGCTTCTGGCTCTTATGATTTTTGTTTGAAATCAGAGTCTTCATACTGTGTTTGAATTGCTCCACAATCCAGTGCGCAGTAAATTACATTTAAAAAAGCGCGACCCAGAAATTAACAGGACATGTGCCCCATATTATGAATTGATGGTCATTGAGCCAATTTTTACAGATATTTGGTGACACCTTATTAGTAATATCTTTGTTACTAATGCTTACAACTTGGACTTATTTTCCTGAGAGGGTTAGGTTTTGATCCCCCATCGTTCTAACCATGGAAAGGGTATCACATGTATCAACCAAAAATTATACTGGTTGGCCAATCACCTCACCATCTACATATGAGCCTCTCTGGTCTACCTCTCGGACTGCTCCAAGCATGCAATCCTCCTTCCTCCTCAAGCACCCTCATTGCAGGTGACTCAGTCCAGTAGAAACTCCAAATATAGCAACAATTTGTAGAAAATGTCAGTACATTTCTGAAATTTTTTATAAAAACCCAGGATTCTGTCGGAAATTCTACATTTTATTTTGATTATTATAGGGCATTATTGTGGCTGAAGGCATGTTTCCATTGAACTGCCTTTGATTCTTCATGTAATGCACAGAGGCCAGTTGGCGTGAAGCTACTGACTGCATCCTCTCATTCTGTGACATTTGATTAATGGTCAGATGCATTTGCGGAATCATTTACAACACATTTTGTGTTCTTTCTGGAAATATCTGCACTGTTGCTTCCAGTTGCCAAGCTTCCCACAAATGTGACAAGGTGCACTTAATTTTTGCATGTTATTTTTTAGCATTGCCCATGTTGTGTTTATTAAGACAATCTCTTCCCCTAACCTGTGAAACAGAATTTCCAGTTTGTATAGATTGAAAAATCCCTACTGTGTAGACCAATTCTTTGCTTGCCCGAAGCACCTGCAACAAAACCGGGATCTGACATATGAGATCTTTATTACCACCTTTCTGGACATACTTTGTCTGCGCTACTAGCAACAATTCCTAAATGTTTCCCTATTTAGCATCAAAACAATCACTGCAATACTTCGCACACAGGATTTCATCATGAGATTTTGATTGTCAACACATAGCGCTCTGCTGAATATAAGAATATGAGAACTAATTTGCAGACGTAGACCTAATTAAAATGCTGAGATAAAGTCACTAACACCCTCCATTGCGTTGTCAGCTGCTCCGCTATACTGTCAATAAATCTGCATCAATCTCTCATAATTCACATGTACTGACTCTTTAGGCTTATGTTTCACCCTCATAATTGTAAACCAGTTTATGTGTTTCTGTGAAAACTTAGGGGCAGATTACAATGTTGTTAGGAAAGCCTTCCCAATGACTTGGGTTAGGAAGGCTTTCCTAACTAATCGAATCGGTTGAGTCCTACCGACCGAGTACGATGTCAACGTATGCTGACGGACTCGGTTAGTTCGGATTCCCATCGACTTTAATGGGACCCTATGTACCTCACTCAAACACAGGCTCCCATTAAAACAAGGATTGGCATAGCCATTAGGTCTCTCCTTTTGGACCTTATAAGTGTTTAGCCATGCAACAGTTGATGTTGTTGCACCAAGGATATTGTGCTGCATAACTAAATACGTATAAGGTCCCAAAAGCGAGACCTATTGGCTATGCCAATGCTTGTTTTTAATTAGGGTCCCCCTGTTTCTTTAAAGAGTAAAGTAGGACCAGAAAACTAGTTGGCACTGAAACTTCTAACAGCTGCATAAAAAGCAAGTAAGTAAAAACATTAGTCCTTAAATATAATGTATGAAAAAGCCTTAACTTAGAACCAGGAATTAAATGTAAGTCACCCCTCCTCCCGATTCTTGTACCATTGCAGCAATAAATCATGCTGTAAGAAGAGTTAAGGAATTATGTGTCCTCCAAAGGCAAAACAGCAGGCCGTCTGAACTGCCAAATGCAAAAGAAAAATGCTTCTATTTTCTGCATGTGAGGAAAAAACGGCCCTCAACCACCATGTTTTACAATAGAAAAAAACAAATGTGAGACTGTCTCACTTAAGGAAAAATGTTAATGAAAAAAAAGGAGTGCTGGTAACAATAATACTTTAGTGTTAAAATAAAATTCAACATTTATAATTCAATTTTTTCATAGGCATAAATTTAAACAGCTTATAATTATAATCATGTTCCACTTTTTGCGTTAACTATCCTGAGACAGGTCATTTAAACGTGAAGTCCGTGTCCCTTTCAGAATGAAAAATGAAAAAAGGAGAAAATGAGAAAAGGAAACATGCATGGCTTGCTGGAAGGGTGCGACTCCTGTCTGCCTAACATGTTACAAGCTCTGAACTTTCTACTAAACAGGCAGGGCACGAAGCAGTTAATGCCGAAGAGGAAGACTGTGAACTTTGGTGTTAGCTGCCTCCCACTTCCTGAAGCACCTCTCTCCTCCCTCAAAAATTAAAGAATAAAATCTGTTCACATCACAAAAATCCCATTGGGTCACCAGTCCAGTTTAGATTGTGTTTCAAGCGCAGCCCGTTGTCAAAAACAGAAATAATGCTCAACTAAGAAGCACATCACATGACAAATTGGACAGGTAACAAATGAGAGCCAAGCGTAAACTCACAACAGCATCGTGGGCACGCAGCAACACTACTGCCCTCCATCGCGTTTCACTTAGACTGTGTAATCAGCAAGCCAGAAGTCACCTGTGAAGGCAGTGAACTGGCGTGAGCTTTAAACTCTGCTCTGCCTCGTGCGCACCAGCCCCCTGCAGCTGCAAACGTGAAACAAGGGAGGAATGCAGCTGCCACAACGCGTGCCTCTGCTTGCTCCCGACACCAAAACGCTATGGGAGTGAACATTTTGAGAAAAGGTGGGACATACACCCCCTTTGGCCATTTGCGTGCTTTCAATATTGAAATCCACAGGCAAAGGCCAATGGAATCTGTGGGAGTTGCCAAAGTTTGGATTGATTACATGAAGCCTCCCAAAGAGTAGCGTATGCGCACTGCGCTAGGCTCGACCTAAAAAGAGGTGGTTGGGGAAAAGTGGGCACCCTATGGCCGGCACCCCATGGTGCCTGCCACATTGGCATGCAAGGGAAGAGGGGTCCCTTGGCTACCCCCACGGCCCACATTCGGTTGCCCGCGGGTGAAAGGGGGCCCACAATGGGCTCCCAAAGACTGATTCCGAATGCAGTTTGTCTCGGCCAAGCTGATTCGGAAGGGCTGTCAGACTCAGTCATCATACTCGCTCTTTCGGAAACCGTCTCCATTGGGCTGTACGAATCGGCTCCGAACAACTTGGATGGTTTCATTGCATCGTACTCGGCCGTCCGGAAAGTTGACTGATTCGGTCAGATACAAGGCTTCCGAATCGGATTCAATGCAAACTAATCTCATTCGGAGCCCTTCCTAACGAGATCGTAATCGGTCCCTTAGTCTTACAAAAGGAGATGAACTGTTATGGGAAGCTACTCTCAAAAGCGCTGCATCCATCTAGCCAACCTACAAATCCCTTGCTTTCTATCCTCAAACATTTGGAGATAATAATCTCAAACAACATATTCAAATATATCAAAAGTATTTTTGAAAGTGTGACAATCCTTTCTACTTCCGTATATGACTTATATGGTTCTTTTCTAAGCTTTGGGGACATTTTTATAAATGTAAGAAGTTTACCCCTTGTCCACTGTACGCTCACACATGCTCCAACATGCACTTCTCTCAATGGATAACCTCCAGCTACTTCACATTCAGAAACACTCACACTTGTCCCTTTTCTTTTTGAATTTACATTTTGTTTTTGTGTCTTTCCCTCTTTCTTCGACCAAATATTGTTAAAAGTTCTATAAGTCCTCCCAATCATTTATACTCTTTATTAAATCTCTCATGTGTTCTCAAGCTCATATGTCCCACACCTTGTATTTATCTTCACTCCTATTCATTCTGTATTTTCTGTGTAATCTCTTTTTATACAAATCCACATTATATTAATAAGCCAATTCCTGAAGCTTCTCATATATATGAAACTCATGCGCTTATGTATCTCAATTCTTCCTCAATATATGAAATTATTCTTTCTAAATTCATAATGCCACTAACAGTTTATCAAAATTCAACTTTGAATCTTAACTTTCTTGTGTACTCAGCTCTCCAGCTCCTCTCTCCTGCTCTTGCGTTCAGCTCATCATTATACGGAGTTGGTCTTGCGATTAACAGATCATCTAAAAATCAATACTCCTTTCCAGAATCTCTTTCCTTTTCTTTCTCACTTTCAGTTTTACCTTTGTCATTATTTATTTATTTTTGTCTGTTTTTTAACAGTTGCACGGAATGCACATACTCCCTCTATCATGATTTCTCTCCAGGCTTTCTATTGTAAATGCCATCTTGCATCCAACCAATTGCTCAGGCATTTCTAACCTGACCTTTCATAATTTTCTGCTGCTCTTTTTCATTTGCTACTTGATCCCACTCATTCAAAGCTTCAAACTGTGCAGGTCTAGAATGCGGTTACACCTCATATTTAGCACACCTCAAATATTCAGTCTTCCTCACATTGAAAGTACCATTCACAGAAAAATGCATATTTTTTATTATCAGCAGTAATCTTATTTCAATCTTTGATCCATAAACAAGTATAAAGCTCTGCATTTAGCAGGTATACACCCGTTACAACGGATCTTTTACTCCGCACTACCATTACAACGCGACTTTTACTCCGCATACCATTACAACGCATTGCGCTGGGGGGCGCTCTAGGATAGGGAATAAGTATAATTTACTATCCAACACCTTCCCTAGGGTCCACGGGGACTGGAGTTAGAATAGTAAATTATACTTACCACTATCCAGCGCCCCAAGGCGCTATGCGTTGTAACGGTATGCGGAGTAAAAGTCGCGTTGTAATGGTCTGCGGAGTAATAGTATGCGTTATAACGTCATACATCCCATTTAGCAACATCTTGTGTGAGGGTCAACCTTCACTTGCAATCTTACCTCCTTCCCAGACAAGAATGTTAGAATTTTTCAAAGAGGAACTCATTTTCACTCTACTTAACTCTTTAGACACAAACCAAAATTCAACCTTTCACAATATGATTTTGAACTCGACTTGAAATATAAACTTTGTGCAAAACATATACCTTGTCTGCCTACCAGATTATGGGATATAATTTTAAACTCACCACTTAAACACTAAAACTTGTGGTGTTTTAGGGTATCAGCGTACATTGACTATTCGACATTTGAGGAGAGCATTCTTCCTGTTTCCTCATCAGAATAAGACCCACACGCCTTATGAAAAGTAATCTCCAACGTCTTCAAATATACTATAATGTTCAAATAGTGCAAAGATCATTTCCCAAACACGACTTGATTTCCAGAATACTTGTCTATATTCCCATATTCTTCTGCAAGTTCTCAAGGAAAAACAAATGTTTTCCAAATGATTCATGAATCCACACGTAGCAAGATCTTGGCAGCAGCAATATATCACAATTGCCTGCAAGACTGCATTGAACACGAGTAAACCTATATCAAGGTTTTTTATTTGATTTGATTTAGACCTCTACTGCGGTCAACAAATACAAAATACATGAATTTAAAACAATTCGTATTATTTACTTTAAACAACTTTTAAAAACACTTTAAAAGCTTGAACAAGTAATGACAGACAAATTCAATAGGAGGCGAATTGCATCCAATTATTAAAAATGGTTACTGTCATCTCCTAAGGATGGGAAAGTTCAAAGATTCTTGGGAAATGTAGTTTTGTTGTTGGTACACTGTCAGATAGAACGTTCTTCAGACACTCCGATCTATTTACCAAGCAGCTGTCATTCTGCGATAACTGCCAGCTTTACTTTCCTTTAAATTCGGTTAGCACGTGCAGGATTAGTGTACTGCATCCACATGTCCACTGAGCTGGAAATCGTGAGCAATGAATCTTGATCATCACTGAGTTGAATATTTTAAGAAACCTGCAGAGACATTCAAGAACTAGCCGGGAAAGTAACACGGAGGAAGGATGCAGGCTCTAATGAGCCACGCAGTTCAGTATTCTAGCGTGATGTGCCTTGTAAGGAGACAGCATGGATTTATTTGCTTATTTATAGAAGAAAAAAAAAAGGAGAGAGAGAGCTTGCAGAGTTAAGAGCAAGGGTCTACTGTACTTCACTATTGAGATTCATTGTTAAAAAAAAGGACCCCATGATGTAGACAGCTCATGGTGCAATGCAAGGGCCCTGAATGCAATTCCATTCATCACCAGTGAAGACAGTATTAAAAGTTTAAATATGCAATAATTCTAGGCTAACACAGTCTTTTAGATTGTTCTTGAAAACACATAACAAAGATAAAAACTTCAATAAGTTTACATTGTCTATGTAAAAACAACATGTCCTATCTGCAATTAAAATGAAAACATAATAACATAAATAGCTGTATTGCAAACAACGTTATAACTAATAAGTAGAGCACACAATAAATGTGGAAATGTTAGTAGAACCGTCATCAATGAGAATTTGGCAATGTTACATCAGTTCAATAGGCTTTGGCTGAATCAGGGAAGGCTGCTCATTCAAGCTGCAACGTATTTCATTCCTTCTTGGAAGCTGAGTCTGGTGGTTTTCATGGGGGGAGAGGATGAGCTTGGTGTCGTCGGTGTAGGATACAATGCTGAGTCCATGCTGTCTGACGATGGTGGCGAGGGGGACTGAGCGATGATCCTTGTGGTACTCCGCAGTTGATCTCTATGGGTTCAGAGAGGAAAGGTGGGAGTCTGATCTTTTGGGTATGCATGCAAGGAAAGAGCGGAGCCAGTCGAGGGTGGTTCCCTGTATTCTGGCAACGTGGAGTCTGGATGCAAGAGTGCGGTGGGAAATGGTGTTGAATGCTACCACACCATGAATACTCCGCACTATGCAACCCCACTCTACACCACTCCACTACACACAACTCTATTTCACTCTACGCCACGCCCCTCTATGCCACTCTGTGACACTGCACTCTATGTGGCGACACTCCGCTCCACCAGACTCCAATCCACTCTACGCCACTCAGTGCTACTTCACACTAGGTCATTCGACTCCATTCTACTACGCTCCTCTCTGTGACACCACCTCTCTCCGGCACTCTAATTTATGACACGTAAATCTACTCTGACACTCTGCTATACTCCACTCTCTGATACTACAACACTCTATGCCACTCCGCGACTCTACGCCACTTTACTTTACAACACTCTACTCTGTAGCACTCCACTACGACATTTCACTCTATGCCTCCACTCTACTCCACCCCACTCTGCTCCATTCTATGACTCTCCACGACACTCCACTCCTCTTTTTGCCACTCTACTCCCCTCTTCTCCACTTTATTCCACTCTTCGCCACTCCATTCTACGACACTCCACTCTGCGACACTCTCCTCCAGTCCCCTAACTTTTAGCCATGGTGAACAGCAGTCAGTATGGTGTACAACATGGTTCAAACGCATTGGCAAAACCAATAGCTCTTGCGTAGGTGAGAACTATTAGTTTTGCCAAAGTTTGTTTCTCACAAGTTCCACGCAGCGTCTTGAGGGAAAAGGTAGATACAGCTGCAACATTGATACCCATTGGCAGTCACAGTCTGCACTCGCTAAGGTCCTGAGGAACCCTGCAGCTACTGGTGCAGCAGCGACACCCTATATCCTGTGGCAGTATGGTATTGAATAAAGTCCTGAAAGAAGCATCAATCAGTCAAGGGGTTTAAAGTGCGCTAGTCACCTGTGAGGGTCTCGAGGGGGGTGGTGTAGCTCCGGTTCAGCAGAAGAGCCAGGTCTTGAGTCTCTGCCTGAAGGTGTGCAGAGTAGGGGAGTGTCTGATGTTGACTGGGAGCTCGTTCCAGGCTTTGACCTCAATGTAGGAGAGCGGGGGTTTCTTTTGGGTACGTGGAAGGAGACTCTTTCATTGAGGTATGTCCGATGTAGGTCCGATGTTGTCGAGGGATTTGTAGGCGTGGGTGAGTAGCTTGAAGGTTACCCTCTTCTCGACGGGGAAGTAGTGGAGGTCTTGCAGGTGTTGGGTGATGTGCTCATGACGTGGGATGCCGAGGACGAGTCTGGCTGCGGTGTTCTGGATGGTCTTAAGTTTGCGTAGCAGGGATTTGTTGATTGCAGCGTAGAGGGCATTTCTGTAGTCCAGTCCTCTTGTTATGAGTGCTTGGGTGACTGTCTTTCTGGCTTTGGGGGATCCACTTGAAGGTTTTGCGGAGGGTGTTGAAGCAGGTGGAGGCGTCAGGGTTCTCTGGGCATGGTCGGGGGGGGGGGTGCCGAGGGTGGGGCGCCACCAGGAGTTGTCCCACGCAGGGAGGGGGGTCCGAGGACCAGGACTTCTGTCTTCTCCGAGTTGAGTTTCAGACAGCTGCTGCTCATTCAAGCTGCAACGTATTTCATTCCGTCTTGGAAGCTGAGTCTGGTGGTTTTCATAGGGGGAGAGGATGAGCTTGGTGTCGTCGGTGTAGGATACAATGCTGAGTCCATGCTGTCTGACGATGGTGGCGAGGGGGACCATGCAGATGTTAAAGAGCATGGGACTGAGCGATGATCCTTGTGGTACTCCGCAGTTGATCTCTGTGGGTTCAGAGAGGAAAGGTGGGAGTCTGATCTTTTGGGTATGCATGCAAGGAAAGAGCGGAGCCAGTCGAGGGTGGCTCCCTGTATTCTGGCAACGTGGAGTCTGGATGCAAGAGTGCGGTGGGAAATGGTGTTGAATGCTGCGGAGAGGTTGAGTAGGATGAGGGCTGCGGTGTGGCCTTGATCGAGGAGCATGCAGATGTCGTCATTGGCGGCGAGAAGGGCGGTCTCAGAGCTGTGGTTGCTGGGGAATCCGGATTGGGAGAGGTTGAGAATGGAGTTTTTTTTCATTAAGTTTGTCAGCTGTGCGTTGACGATCTTCTCTGTGACTTTGCCTGCTAAGGGAAGGAGAGAGATGGGTTGGTAGTTCTTCAGGTCCATCAGGTCTGCAGAGGGTTTCTTGAGGAGGGGCTTGACTTCTGTGCATTTCCAGTCATCTGGGAAAGTGCCAGATTCGAAGGTGGCATTGATGGTGCGTCGTAGCTCGGGCGCTATGGCGGCAGCGGCTCTGTGGAAGCGTTCCGTGATGCTCCTGAGTGAGTGCTCTTCATGGTCGTGGTAAAATCTTCTGTGGTGACCGGGTCCAGGTGGTGATGGTTGGCCGGCTGTCGTCACTGGAGGGAAGGGTGGTTTCTAGAGTCTGCTAGCTGAAGTTGTGGTAAAGGGCCTTGATTTTCAGGTGGAAATAGGAGCTGAGTTTGTTGCAAAGGTCTTGGGAGTGAGTGACATCCGTGGCTTCGCTAAGGGGTTTGGTGAATTGCTGGATAATGTTGAAGAGTTCCTTTGAGTTGCTGGAGTTGGTGATGGGTTTGTTCTGGATGAAGGTCTTCTTTGTGGATCTTATGTGTTGATGGTATTTTGTCATAGCATTCTTGTAGGTGGTCAAGTCTTCTGTCGTTTTGCTGATTCTCCGTCATTTTTTGAGACGTCTACAGGAGCGTCTGGCTTCTTGGAGGTCAATGGTGAACCAGGTGGCCTTCAGGGGGCGTTGTCTGTCGGTGGTGCGTAGGGGTGCGCGCTTGTCTGTGCAGTTGATGATCCAGCGGTGTAGTTCCTTGGCTGCAGACTTGGCATCCTTCGAGGCAGGGGGGTCGCGGCTGAGGGTGGAGTTGAGGTGCTCCTCTGTGACCTTGCCCCAGTTCCTACGCAGACGGTCAGGAGTGGGTTTGAGAGCAGTGATGGCGTTGAAAGAGAAGTGTACGCAGTGGTGGTCCGTCCAGAGGGGCTGCGTGGTGTGGCTGAAGTGGATGTTGTTCCCATCTGCGAAGATGGGGTCAAGGGTGTGTCCTGCCTTGTGGGTAGGGGTGGTAACAAGCTGTTTCAGTCCGAGGTTGGCAAGGTTGTCCAGGAGGGCAGTTGATTTAGGGTCTCTGAGGTTGTCGAGGTGGAAGTTTAGGTCTCCGATGAGTATGTAGTATATCGAGGGGATGGCGTGGGGTGCGATGAGGTCAGCAATGGTGGTGGCAAACGAACCGTTGGGTCCGGGGGGTCTGTAGGCGAGGGTGCCACGAAGAGCGATTCTAGGGCTGGTCTGAATCTGCAGGAGATGATGTTCAATAGTGGTGGAGGAGTCGATCGTAGTGGAGGTGGAGAGTCGGAGGGAGCTCTTGTGTGCGATGGCGAGTCCTCCTCCTGGGGGGTGGGGGTGGTCCTTCCTCTGGATCTTGTAGCCGTTCCGAATGGCAGTGGCAATGTCTAGGGCAGAGGCGGCATTGGTCCAGGTTTCCATGAAGAAGGCGACTTCTGGCGAGAGGGTGTCGAGGAGGTTCCAGATCTCTACGGTATGTCTGTGCAGGGAGAGCACGTTGAGGAGGATGCACTGCAGGGCTTCAGTGGTGTTGGTGTCCGGCGTGGGGGCGCCGGCCGTGGTGGTGCGGAGGGTGATGAAGGTGCAGCGGCAGCAGGAGAACTGGCCATGGGTGGTGTTCGGCATGGACGGCTGGCAGTTGTTCCTTCCGGGGTTGAGTGCGAGGAGGGCAGCTGAGTTGTAGCGGTGAGTGGTTGAGGAGCCAGGGTCCCTGGCGCGTGTCCGGACGGGCGCATACGGGATTGCCTGTGGTGTGCCTTTGGCGAGCCAGCGGCACGGCCGCACAGTGGCTGCCATGAAATAGGGAAGGGGGAGGGAAGCACAGCTGGGAGGCAGGAGCGGGAACCGGCAGGGAGGCGGGGCAGCAGAGGCAGCAGCGGCAGGAAGGGACCGGGCAGGGAATCAGCGCAGCAAAACAGACAGAAAATGGGCACAATAACAGAAGGGACACAAAAAGAGAAAGGACACAATAACAGAAAAGACAGAAAAACGGCACAATAACAGATAAGCAGATAAACCGGCACAAACACAAGACAGACAGCAGCTGACCAGCAGAAGAGCAAGGCTCTCCCACTGGACCACTAGGGATGAGGCGCAGGCAGGTGCCTGCGGGTGGAGGAGGGCCACGAACACCTACCTATACAGGGCACTGCACAGGGGCAGCGGAGCTGCAGGGAGAGAGAGTAGGTCTTTGGCCAGGAGGTCAGAGGTCTAGCTCGCACACCCTCCCAGCGGCCGCCATTAAATAGGGAAGGAGAGGAAAACACAGCTGGGAGGCGGGAACGGTAACTGGCAGGTGGGATGGGCCGTGGGGGCAGCAGCGGGGGGGGGGAGGGACCGGGCAGGGAATCAGCGCAATAAAACAGACTGAAAACTGGCACAACAACAGAAGAGACAGAAAAACGGCACAATATCAGATTAACAGAAAAACCGGCACAAACACAAGACAGATAGCAGCAGACCAGCTGACGAGCAAGGCTCTCCCACTGGACCTCCAGGGATGAGGTGCAGGCATGAGCCTGCGAGTGGAGAAGGGACTAGAACACCTACCTGCACAGGGCACTGCACAGGGCAACGGCAAAGGCACAGCAGCGGAGCTGCAGGGGGGAGAGAGCAGCTCTCATATGCCATGAAATCCCAGTTTGGAATTGGCTTGTGTCCTAAAATGGCAGTCAAGTAGGTTGCAATACCTGCACCCTGATACTAGTCAAAGTATGGCGTGGTGGTGGTCTTTTAAAGAGTTGACCGACAGCATCATTTGACAACCAGTTTTTACACTGGGTTCCTAACAGGGCAGAGATATACAGCTTCATCGGGGGCGCCAAGAGGCTATATGGATTAGGCTGCGAGTGTGGAGTGGTCCCACAGAAGCTGTTGCAACCGTGTTATGGAGTGGCCTGTCACAAAATAGTCCAAATCGAGGCATGTAATTGCATGAAAAGTAATCCCCAAAAATGTAATTTCTTCTTTCACCTAGACTGCTTTCTTGGAACCACCTCCGAAAGAAAGATTTCACTCTGGTTGTGACTTCATGCGCATGATATTCTACAACTCACTAGTGCGACCTAGAGGAAAGTTTGGCAATGGTCTTTTGCAGGGCTGGCCTTCGCTTGGATAGCGCCTTGGGCGGAAGCAAACTTGCCACCCTTGGTCATGATTGTGTGTAAAATAAGGCAACAGGAGGTCTCTTTTGTTTACAAAGGCTAGTCACTGGCTGATTTTAGGAGAGCCAAGATTGGCCTTTGAACGCAAACATCTCCACCACTACCCCAAACTCCCTGAATAACACACAGCGCAGCTGCTTCGGGGTAATTCCAAGTTATTGGTGAGGAGCAGGTTGGGGTAAGTGGGCAGAGGGTTCCAGGTAGTTGATAGAGGAAGAAGGAGGTTAGACGAGGGTTAAACTCAGGCGCTATAAAGTACATAGAAAAAAAACAACCGATTAAATAAAAAGCTGAATCCCTGGAGCCAGATCGAGGCTGCTGGCTGCATGACCTTAGTGAGGCAGCTCGGTGCTCTCCTCTGAAGGTTGGCGCGCTGGGCATGGCCCATCTCGGCCATGCTAAAGGCCGGCCCTGGTCCTTTGAGTATTATTGGAAATGATGCAGGTCCGAGGTCCGAGTATTCATCCAACATCATCCCGAACCTTTCACCTGCCCCTGGGTCCTCTGTAAACCCCTGGAATGAAGTCCAGGGTGTGAAACTCCGATTCTTTGGAGGGGGAGGAGCGCAAAGCAGTCTACCGCCGAAGTTAAAAATAGTCCCTAGCTGTTTAAACAAGCATTTGGAATCCACAGATGGGCGGGGGCGGGGGAAATAAAGCAGAGCCAAGAACTGCAGGAGAGCTGCTTTAAATCTGAATTCAGCATATTATCCACTATGTTTCAGGAAGTCAACTTCATACCTCATCTCACCGCCGTCTGTGTTTTAATAAGCACAACAGAGTACGGAGGGGTGGGGGAACCCCGATATTCACTTCTGCCATTGTGCACTGCAAAACACACCGCTGCCGACTTGTCTCTGCATGGGACTCCTCGTGCTACACGTATGCCAACATGTCTCCTTGAGATACTGTGCGCAGCCTGCACACATGCCCTGAGCCTTATACCCACCAATAAACAGCTGCCATCACTGCTCCCAGGGGCGCAACTAGGTCTTCATTTCGGGGGGGGGCTAACATGGCAAAAGAAGGGGCGTGGCTAATGTTAATCAATGGGGCGGAGCTAAAATGGCAGATAATCAGGATCGGTTAATGCCCCCTCACACCTTAAAACCCATACCCGCCCTGAACTCTAAAATTACCCCCGGCACCCCAAAACCCATACCCATCCTGATCCCTAAAATTATCCCCCCCTGGCACCCCAAAACCCATACTCACCCCACACCCTAAAATTACCCCCTGGCACCCCAAAACCCATTACCACCCTGAACCCTAAAATCACCCCCCTGGAGCCCCAAAGCCCATACCCGCCCTGAACCCTTAAATTACCCCTGGCACCCCAAAACCCATACCCACCCTGAAACCTAAAATGACCCCTGGCACCCCAAAACCCATACCCGCAGTGATCCCTAAAATTACACGCTTGCCCCCCAAAACCCATACTCACCCTGAATCTTAAAATTACCCCTGACACACCAAAACACATACCCACGCTGAACCCTAACATTAACCCCCTCACACCCTAAAACCCATACCCGCCCTGAACCCTAAAATTACCCCTGGCACCCCAAAACCCATACCGATCCCTAAAATTATCCACCCGGCACCCCAAGACCCATACCCACTCCACACCCTAAAATTACCCCCTGGCACCCCAAAACCCATTACCATCCTGAACCCTAAAATCACCCCCCTGGCACCCCAAAACCCATACCCACCCTGAACCCTAAAATGACCTCTGGCACCCCAAAACCCATACCCGCAGTGATCCCTAAAATTACACCCTTGCCCCCCCAAAACCCATACTCACCCTGAATCTTAAAATTACCCCTGACACACCAAAACACATACCCACGCTGAACCCTAACATTAACCCCCTCACACCCTAAAACCCATACCCGCCCTGAACCCTAAAATTACCCCAGGCACCCCAAAACCCATACCGATCCCTAAAATTATCCCCCCGGCACCCCAAGACCCATACCCTATAATAATGCCCCACACCTTCTATATAATAAAAATTGCTGCACCTCTGAACTACGCTGTTATCAGGGCCACTAGAATTATCGGAAAAAAACGTTTCTAGCTCAGGGGGGTCAAAAGTTACTGCGTTTGCCGCCCCCGACGGTCGCAGGCAGGGGGTGGGAGTGGAGGCTTCCGACCCCCGCGCTACGCCACTACCTCTGCACCTTGTAGCCAAACATACAGATCTGCATTCTACCCCCATGAAACAAATCTGATTGTGTTTCTCGGCTAGGCCCTGCTGTGCATACTACCCCTGCTTAGGGCTTTAAGAGGGCCGGGTCTTGCTGGTGCTCAGCACAGGCAGTTCTAAAAGCAGCTGCTGAGAAGGGTCCCTATCGGGCTCTCCATTTTTGCCCTCACCCTCAGGGTGAAAAAAAATCTGAACTGTGCAGCAGTACCAGCCTTCACTGCCTTTGATGTAAGAGACTCGATATAGTTATTTCAGTCTCATCATGTCAGAACTGAAGCATTTTCAAACGTTATACTGCGAAGCCATGGTTGTTGCTTATTCATTTTATGCAACTAACACCCATTGACAAAGCCAATAGTACTGGCTTGTTATAAGTGTAATGTTACTTGCTGTACTATATACCTTGATGTAATGACAGAAGTGGCAAAATACCAGTCGGGCGGCACACTAAGCTAAGTACAGAATTTCAGCTTAGGTGCTTTTAAACCCTGCTGCAACACATCTTCCTGGGGGCCTACACCCTTTGCACCCTTTGCTATACATCTCTGCTAAATACTACACATTCTACTACATTCTCCCTTGAATGCTACGGTGTACTCCAGCGATGCCCGCTACAAAGCGCTTCGACGCCCCTTCAGGGCAGGGGCGTAGGAGACAATAAAATTCTGGGGGGGACAGGGACAACCTTGTGGACTTTCCGGTGACCCTATACAAATCACCTCCCGTTAAACAAATACAATCGCATACTTTTGAAGTGAAATATTGAGAAAAGCAGGCATGTAGTCACAGTTTGCATGTATGCTTTATTGTTATTTACATTCACAAAGTAATCAGATCAAATGTTAAAAAAAACATGTATATGAATCTTGCATCTTCATGCACCGAGCAAACAAAGGTCGCTGACTTAGGGTGGGGGCGTTGTGTTTGTAAGCGCATTATGGTTTGAAAAGTACCTGCTGCTGCATTCCTGGTCTCCAGCAATTTTTAGGCAACAATAAAAATGTGACGATAACTTCGGTGATTAATGTTCTTTATTGAGAGAGAATAGAGGTTTGTCTAGTCACTAGTGGAAGTTTTGACTCATGGTAAGGTAGCCACAGTGGGGTAATATGCATGCTGCAAAGAACGTGTACCACGCCGATCATGAAATGAATATCATGTAAATAGGTCAGTGAGTTACTGCTTTTGTCTGAGAGATTTTTTTGGTATTTGCAGTTTATAAGTTAAAATCCTAACATTGAACAGTGAGCTATTAACCGTCATCAAATAGCTGCATAAAGGTTGATATGTCATTTTAAAGGTATCCATGTCTGTGTGGACATTACCACCAATTGTCCATACCTTGTTATATAATGAACTGCAAAGTTGTGTTATACCTTACCATATTGGACAAGATGTTGATGGGGTGTACATGTATTGATGCTGCTGCTACATCTGGAATGGGACCACTGTTTATAGGGCGGGGGGGAATTACAAGGGAGGTTTTTGAGAATATCCGTCATAAAGGTGATAGATATGTGCTCTGTCAGTGGAAAATGTAACAATGATTATGTGAATGACATGCTATCAACCTTATATGACCACTCTACATGACTGTATACGGTACTTAAAAATCAATAAAATATGTTTAAAAAAAAAATCAAAGAGCTGCATAAAAACTTCAAGGTATAGATTAGAACGTTATCCTTTTCCCCCAATCTTTCCATGTCCCAATGTTGGAAAATGGGTTAATTAGGATGGAAATGAATTCTGATTATTAAAGAGCACGGCCAACTATGGTGTAATGTTTTAAATTCTGCGTTTGTGCTTCTCTAGTGTTGCAAAGCCCTCCTGTGCACTTGGCACTCCCCAACTTTTTGCTGACTGGCAATGGTGTTACCTGACTCTGACTGGCCCTGGCCTCTGCCTAACCAGGCCCAGTGCTATCTTGAAAGAGGCACTTAAAAATACAGTGAAATCACCTACATACACTAGGGTGCACTATGGGTTAGGGCATCCCTATGATTCGCATGACCTCTCCTATAAGACCCAAGTACATAATACGCCAGGGGGATTAGAACTATCTTTAAGTCCCTAGAATATAATAGGGCATGGCAGATTAGAGGCCAGCAGTCCTTCATGCTCTTGCATGTGTGCACTGCTGAAGCCTGCGGTCAGTTTAGAAGTAGCCCTGTATTGTAGAACTGATTTTAAAATGCAAATTGTGCTCAAACTCGACTTTTGGGCTTGGGGAACTTACAAATCGATCAACTACAATGTTGGGGCAAAATTAAGTTAAGTAGAAAAATGTTTTCCACTTGAGTATGGCTGTTTCATTGTTTCATATTTACCTCATAATACATCATCTGCTGCATAATCTAACGATTTCACCCAAAACTATTTTGTAGCTCAAATGGATCAAAAATTACTAAAGAAATGTGACTTATGTTGCTGTGAAGTGTAGGGCCCTTTCCAAAGGTTGACTGTCACCTTTCCTACTGCTGCATTTGTATGTTACACAGGTACTAATGAGGCAAAAGCTTTGCAGAGGCTGTTAGTATGTATAAATATGTCAAAATAATAAAGTATCATCAAATGTACCGCATTACGCTGCAGCCTTTTTATTGTTGCATAATTTAGTCAACACTGCAACATAATTTTGGCCTCCATTGCTTTATTACTCTAGTGGTCCGAAAGCAGGCTGCAAGTGTTAAAAGTGTTTGTGCATGAAGCAGAGACCATGAATTTTGCAAACTTAGGGGCTGCTAACAATGGAAGGCAGACTTCAGTCCGTCCTCCATCGAATCGGGAAATGCGACCGCTGGCCTTCAAGGTGGCGGCCCCACGATAGGCATTACAATGCAGCCCTCACTCCGGCGTTCGCAGTGCCTATCTTTTACATTGCAGCAGGTGCTGCTGGCTGCATCATCCGCTGTAATGTAAAAAGGGACATGTTAAATATATCACTGAACTACGAGGCAGGCATAATGCAGTGCCTGCCACATGGTGCAGGGATATGTAGGGGTGCATCATAGGTGCCCCCCCTGGTCCCATGTCTGGGGGCTATGGGGAAAGGGGCCTGCTGCAGCCCCCAAATGTCCCTTTCTGCCAGCTTTTCCATGGCGGGTAAGGGACATCGTAATTCCTACAGTGGTGCCTGGTAGGCACCACCAGCATTGATGGAACCACGAGCCCCTGTGCCGCAGTGGCTGGCTCAAGGAGCCTGTTGGGTGCGTGGCGGTTGGTCTTTCCGACCGCCAGGGAACCGCCCACCGTTGTAATATGGCGGGCGGTGATGCAGTCACTGATGGCAGTGGGACTGCCACCGAAAGGGTGACGTGGCAGTCCCACCGCCATTATAATCACCCCCTAAGTTTGGTGGCAATGCAAATCCTGCATTGCCAACCCCTGGTAAGTTGCACTATTACTGCTGAAAAAGGCCAATGGAGGTACCAATGGGTGAGGTGGACTGGCCTCAAGGTTCTTGTGACCTCAGTGACAGAGTCACTGTCGATCTAGGGTGTGCTTTTTTGTATGCCTGCCCGCAAGACCAGTGCTTAAATTGAGCCGGTGCTTTCCGGCGCTCGGCACCTGCACTTAATTGCCAGCACCGGCACTTGGAACATCTGCTCATTTAAAGGTGAGCAGGAAAACAGATATTTATTAATTTAATACATGTGTAAAACAACTAATACCAGCTACCCAAACCATTTTTAAAGCTTGGGAGTCTGAATTCTCACACTTGTAGCAGTGTGATGGTTAGTAGTTGTGTAAGTTTTGTTATTGGCAGCGCTGGCAGGGGAAATGTGTGGTGCAAACTGCAGTGGCCCTGTCACGAAGGCCCCAGCACTTATTTGTCTACAAATTAAGCACTGCGCAAGACTGAAAGTGAACTGCAGTATGGATTGTGGTGGACAGGTCTTTAAGGTTAACTCACACACTGTTAGGGTCCACCTGCGGGTGCTAAGACACCAGAACTTATAAGGTCTATTGGGCTTTCTAAGGTGTAGCATAGGAAGGAGCTCTGTCGGGAGTGTAGTCTGGTGGACTGGTCATGAAGGTTGAACATGGTTCTCCAGTTCCAAATTCAGCAGCTCTGGCCAGAGTGCCACATCTTCTCCCATACTGAACACCATACTGCCCCACAGAGAGAAACTGGCACTGCCTTCAGCTACAACTCAATTGTGCTACAACTAAATTCAAATTATGCACTAGACAATAAGTAAAATGCTGCCTGAAAAATATTAATAACACCCTGGAAAAAAGCAAACACTCATAGGGAATGCAAGAATAAGCAAAGCATGTGAAATGTAATCAGAAACCACATGGTTACCTTAACGTTTTTAAACTCATTATTCAGAAATCAGTAGATGATTTTGCCTGAAAAGTTCAGCTACAGGACCAGGAAGGGGTTCATTTCAAAGTCCATTGTTTATATCCTTACAAAATATAAGCAGTTTGGTTGAAAAAAGACCACATCCCCAAACACAGAGCTGTGGTACACATTTTAGAAGCTAAAATAATTAAAACAGTTGAAAACGATTATATTAAACGTTTCCACTCTACCCATTACCATGTATTGCAGTCCCTTTAGGAATGGTGCACTTCCTCACCCTGGGAAAACAATGTTGTTCAAAAAACCAAGATAAGAAGAAAGTAGCGCTTTCACTGGTAAACTCTGTAAAGTGGCGCTAATGTGTGTGGGTGTAAATAACAATCTGGCCTGTCTGCTGACCACTCTGTATTGCTTTATTTAGGTATTTATTTGTTTTTCCTTTCTGTCCCGAGGTTGTTGTTTGGAATAGAAAAATCAGCACGTAAGGAGGAGTGAGACAGAGACAGAAAGATGGAGGAATAAAGAGAGAGAGAGAGGGGAGGAGGGCAGCTGCCAGAGACAGATCCGGGGAAGTGGACACAGTCCTTGCCTTCTCTGGCCATGAAGGAAAAGAGACAAGAGGTTTTTTTCCTTCTCTGCCCTGAGGATGCCGAGCCTTCCTGCAGCATAACAAAGGGCAGAGGGCGGGTGGCCTCTCTGACTCCAGGCAGGTCAAGTGCAGGGCCATTAGGTAGCGCTTTCGCGCGCTAATGGCCCTGTGAATAGCAGAAGGGAGAGGGGAAATTCCTTTGTCCCCTCGACCCCCCACCCTTGTCCCCCGTGTCCCCCCACTCTAAAATCTGGGGGGGGATATGTCCCCCGCGTCCCCCACACTTCCTACGCCCACGCTTCAGGGGTAGTATGCGCTATATAAATGCAATTAAAATACATCTCCCGCAACAGCATGGTCACTGCTACGCATCTGCCCCGAGCCCCGCACCCACTTCCACGCATCTACCTAGAGTTATTTAAAACCGCTACTTCTGTTCTGTACCACACTCGTATGGCACTGCGCGGCTTTAGGACTGTCTACATTCTACTTACTATGGGTCCCTCACTTCTCTTCAGTGCATAACAAAACAAGGAGGCCGCAGCAGCCGCCCCGTTAAACACAAACAATATTCCCAGATCCCCGGAAAAGGCCCCGTGATAGAAAGGAGTGGAACAAATATGGATTAAAGAGTTCTCGGCTGCAACAAGACCTTGAGTGCACTGGCCACACAGCACACACCTTGGAGCCATATGTATGTTATTTATTTGGACAATAATTCTCCCCTTCATCCACCGCCCTTCCTCCCCTGCCGATTACGATTTTTTAAAGTGATAAATGCTCATTGGCAAAGAGAAAAGTGAGCGGCGATATAATTTGGCAAGATCAAGGGTATCCGCGAACATTTTTTTCCACGACTGTGTTTTTTTCCATCTTCTCACTCTTCCCTCAACACCTCCCCTAATGAAGGCAAAAGCCTTAAAGTTCGGTAGACGCCTGTGAAAACCTTGAGCATGCACTGTTGGCGAAGTGCGCGGGCGGATGGGGTATTTCTATTAACACGCGCCAGGACGGTGATGTTACTCGTGGTCTTTTCTTTTTCAGTTTCTTTCTCTAATCTGATGGACTGCGGTGGTAACGCCACGACCAAGGGAGAAACCAGAAAACCACTTTGAAC
Organism: Lissotriton helveticus; assembly: GCF_964261635.1. Taxonomy (NCBI): domain Eukaryota; kingdom Metazoa; phylum Chordata; class Amphibia; order Caudata; family Salamandridae; genus Lissotriton; species Lissotriton helveticus. The sequence goes on along the minus strand of NC_136057.1, from coordinate 1,403,447,575 downwards.
CCTATGCGAAATAGTACTAAGGAAGCAAGCAATGCCTGCGTGCTCGACACTTGTTAGGTGGCTGTCATCTTTCTTTTCTTCCTTAAATGCCTCAATTATTTTATCTATTTATCTCTCCACCCTTCCTTTCTTCCATCTATACTTCTATCCTTCTTTCTTTGTCTTTTTACATCTCTATTAATCCACCATTTTTCTCGTCTTTTTCCTTCGCTTTGTCCCTCCATCAATCCTTCAAACATAATCCATACTATCTTCCCTTTATCTATCCGTATATCAACCTCTCCATCCTTCCCTCCATCCAAACTACTATCCATATTTCCCCATAACCAATCTTTGCTTCATAATCTATGCACCATTTCAGCATTCTTTCTCCATTTACCCATCCAATATATGATTCTCTCCTTCAATCCAGTCTTCCTTCCTTCCATCCATGCATGCATCCATCCATGTACAGAAACCTCAGGCAACTCAGATATAAACGTTTAACAACCTATCTACGTAAAAAGGGACTCACAACATTGTACGTCTGGGGTATTGTCAAAACATATTTTTTATTATTGTTAACTGGGAAAATACAAAACATGAAAAAACATAAAGTTACATGCTAAATTCATCTACAAGTGCAAATACTTTGTCTTTAAAAGATCTACTTCATATCCTAAACATCTCTCACCATACATATCCTCATACATACATCTCACCCAGACATACAGACAATGTACATACATTTTTCTGAAGCAATCAATTCCTTAGCACCGTGTCCCTGTGTTTTTTTACACAAATGCTAGAGATCATTAGATATTATTTTGACATTGATACAATAAATCTCTTGTTTTCCTTTTTCCAGGGGCTTTAGGTATCTGAGACATAGTATAGAGATTTATAGTCTTCTCTCTGCCTTAGGAACTCCTATTTGTACATTATCCATCCATCCCTCCGTTCTTCTCTCCATGCGTCCATTTCTCCATCCCTTAGTTTTGTGCTTCTTTTGTCTCATTTCATTTTCAACCTGGACACACACCTGCACCATAGTATTTTTTAGTAGTGACATTTATGAGCTTCTTCTTGGAGACCAAGGACCTGATTCACAAAGGTATATTTACACTTTTGTGTAAGTTTAACTTTTTTGGGGTATTTACAAACTATAACTTAAGAGTAACCTTATGACTGCAGAGACTTTGCTGTCGGGGTGGAGAACTCCAGACATAAAAAGATAGGCCTGTCCTATCTTTCACAAACTACGATTTAATAGTAACTTTAAAATTGCGAAGACTCCGCAGTTGGGGTGGAGAACCACGCAAATAAAGAGCTAGGCGTGTCCTATTTTTTATGTGCAGAGTCCTTGGCCCATGTGGGGACTCTCTGCAGTCGTAAGGTTACTATTTAATAGTAGTCTGTGAAAACCAAAAAAGTAGACTTACACAAAAGTGTAAGTTTACTTTTGCGGATAAGGCCCCAAGCCTTGATTAAAGAATAGTTAACATCAATTACATGCTTTACATTAAACAGAAAGCCCCAGTGACACACACCCTGGTCAAGCTGTTAAAGAGGGGATTCATGATGCCCCTGGCCACGGTCCATTGGTCGATGAACTCAACCGTCACTTGTAGATCAACAGCAGCTATATAGGCCCCACAGTGATACTCTGCACTGCTGCCCTATAGGTGAAAAGTAGAGGTGTGTATAGGGTTGCCCCCTAGCAGTTTTTTTTACTGGCTTAGCTCTGTTTGCAAGTACAGGCCAGTAAAAATATTGAGAAAATCATTGAAAACCAGTATTTTTTTGCTTCTGAAACATAAATCTAAAACAGCAAACACATAGAGTAATCAATAAAAAGTATGCAAGAGCTTTCTAAATTGTTTCCAATTACTTATACCAGCAAATAGAGGATTTATTGTCATGTTGCAAAACAATCCTGACCATTTCACACAAATTATTTTTCTCCTACCAGATCTTGATTGTTTCAGAATATTAAAATGTAAATAGATGGGCGTTTTTTTTTTAAAGAAAGGTGGTTACCCTAGGTGTAGTACCTGCCAAGTGACCTTCTGTAGTGCTGTAGGCTGCTGGACCCAGTGGCATGATGATAAATCAGTTGCTGTTTGTACTCAGTGGCAGCGGTGTACATATGAGCTCTCCCACTCAATCTCGTGTCCCTCCGCTTCTGAGACAGGCTGTGTTGGGGAGTCGACTCTCTGTAACCATGACACATTTCTAGTGACTGTTTCTTGACCCTTTCGGCAGTGATCATGGTACCGTCTGAGTGAATTACTATCCAGGTTCTGGGCTCAAATGGGGTCCAAAACTTCCAACCCGATTTCCTGTCCTTTATCCTTATTTTGTCTCCAGGACTCAGACTCTTGCATGCCACCTCACACTGGCATGTATATTGGTTGGGTTGAGTGCGCATGGCCTGGTATATAAACGTGCCATTTACATCAGCATCTATACACATCATAGACCGAAAATATTTTGCTACAAAGCAACTAAGTGCACAGTGTCCTACAATTCGGCAGTGTCTGATCATCGGTAGGGTGGGCCATTGTCTGTCTATATTTCATGTGGGAGGCCAAACAGCTCAAAAGTTCTTTCCAGCATGGGGGTTATGTTTGCGAAGGCTGTGAATTATAACACCTCAACAATGCGAAACTTAGAGTAACTGTGACCATTACGGTGGTAATGCGTCCAACTAGGAAGCTCCCAAAGTCTAGGTTCACCTGGGACCATGGGTTAGTGCTCGGTTCCAGTGATGATGGGTGCTGGTGGTCTTGGAGACTTGTGAGCTGACACGATGGACAGTGTTTCACAGCTTCATTGGCTGCTTCTAGCCTGGGAAACCAGAAACCAGACATTTTCTCTCATTCTGGACTTCATTTGAACTGTCCCATTGTGGCTCCATGAGGTAAGGACGTTACCTTGTCTTGTAGGTTTTCAAGTATGATAATGCAGGCCCCTCGCAGCACTAATCCTTCTGGGGTGGCACTCAGCTAATCATGAACCCTCCACATTTTGATCAGGTGTTCCATTTTGGAGCCAAGCCAGTCTTTGGCCTCTCTTAAGAAATTCTGCTACAACTCTCGATGAAGGGTGTCCATAACGTTCATTAAGACTGAGTCCAACTTCATGGCATCACTGATCTCCTGCAGTGTGAGTGCTTGCGGGTGTGCACCTTGTGTCATCATCATGATGTACTCCTCGGTGGCTTCCGAGCTGTCAGAGTTGTCTTTGGCATGAGCGGGTGGGTGTCGAGAGAGGAAGTCTAGATTCTTGGCCCCAGGTCGGTAAGTTATTTTCATATGGTAGTGTTGCAGTTGAATGGCCCAGTGCTCGATCCGTGGAGGAGGATGTGCAGCTATGCCGCAAAATAGAGGACAAGTAGCAGATGGTCCGTGACTACATGGAATGGCCTAACACTGAGTATTGCTGCAAGTGGCCTCTCGCCCATTTGATGGCCAATGCTTCTCTCTCTATTTGGGAGTATCGGGTCTCTGTTAGCGTGAGTTCTTTGCTAGCGAATGCAAGGAGTGCCCATCTTTCTGGCTTCACTTCTTGTTTGAGGATGTCGACCTGCCCTATGGGGCTGGCATCAACCAGTTTAGTCTGTCTCTAGGGATTTAACTGGGCCTTTGTTGTTTTGCTCAGCAAGGCATCTTTCACCTTTTGGAAAGCCTCCTCCTCCTTCTGGTCCAACTGTCAGGGGGGCATCCACTTTCGTCAGAGTGTGTAGAGGCTCAGCAATAGTCGCTAGGTTTGGGATGAACCGGCCACAATAGATGGCCATGCCCATGAACCTCTGAACCTTAGATATTGTTGTTGGTGCTGGGGCTTGCTTAATGGCATGCAACTTCCGTGGATCAATCTGGACTCCCTCTTGGTTGGAACATAGCCAAAGAACTCAATAGAATTTTGTAAGAAGCAGCACTTCTTCCAGTAGAGAGTGACCCCAAGCTTTGAGAGCCTCTTCAGTGATGCTTGGAGGTGTCTATGGTGTTCCTCAGCGGTTATAGAGTGGATGAGGATGTCATCACTCACATTCATGAGCCCATGAAGGCCAGCCATGGTCTCTCTGATGGCATCTTGGAAGGTCTTCGCTACGGACGAGATACCGAAATTCAGCCTTTTATATCTGCGTAACCCCAGATGCTTTGAGAAGGTGGTGATGTAGCTAGCAGCAGCTGGTTGTATCCTGCGTTGAGATCCAGTTTAGGAAACCACCTTGGCCCATTCAGGTCAGCAATGATGTAATCCATTGTCGGAGTGATATGTTGTTACCGCTTTATGGCTTGATTGGGAAATTTCATATCAATGCAGAGCTGTATCTTGCCGTGCTGCTTTGGTTTTTCAGCGATGACCATGGGGAGAATACACATGGTTGTACCGGATACTTTCTCTATCACCCCTTGGATTTTCAGTTTGCTTAGCTCTTGCTCCACCAGTGATCTCAGATGGAAATGGACATACCTGTGGCGAAGAGCGACTGGCTTTACAGTTTTGGCGATGTTTAGTTTCAGTGGTGGGACCTTCAAACATCCGAGTCCTTGGACTAGTTAAGGGAACATACTTATAAGTTTGTCTACTTGTAATGCTTTCACGTTCCTTGTGAAAGATACTAAACCTGAGGTCTTCCAAGTGTGGCTGCCAATGAGGGTTTCGGACTCTTTGTCAACATCAGGGAGATTTGCCATGACTTCTTGGTTTTCAGATCTTTTTTGTACTGTCATTTTTCCTCTTAGCGTGAGAGGCAACTGTCTTCCATACGTGAATATTTTGGTATTCGTACTGAGTAGTGGCAGCCTTGGTCGCAGCAGCTGATATTATTGGATCCCCATTACATTCACCGAAGCACCTGTGTCAATAAGAGCTTTGAAGCAGGACCCTTCGTCAACATGGCTGGCCGGTTGGGGCTGATGGTGTCAATTGAGTTCATTTGTGAAGGATATAAGGAATACTTCTTTCTCGTCATCAGGTGCGGGGTTCCCCAACGGGTGTGGAGGTACCTTGGCGGCCCTTAAAGATGTATGGTCACCTGAGGACAGCTGTTGGACTGACTTGGGCCGGATCTTGCCCTCTCTTGTGTCTCATCTTTTAAAGGTAACTTCTATAGATGGAGGCAAAATGGTTTTGTTTTCCACATTCAGAGCATATGCGACTTTTGGTGTGGCATTCGTCCAGTGGATGCTCACTGCGGCTGCAGTGTCCACAGCTTCATCCTGGCTGGCGTAGCATTGACTTCCTAATTTTCCTTGGCTTGCTGCGATGTGCACACCGGCAGCGCGTTCCACTTTCACTGTGGGCGTGCGCTCTAGCTGCTGCATTTCAGCAGCTGTTGCTGCATACACGCCATGAGACCTGGCAGGAACCAGAATATCATCCAGGCTGATGTTTGGTTGCTTCAGGATAAGCTGTCTTAGTACTTTGCTCCAGCAGCCCTGGATGAATATGGCCTGCACCTCTTTAGGTTGATCGTCAGCTGTACAAGTATTGGCTAGTTCATGCAGTTGTGTGTAGAAAGTGTCTATTGACTCACCTTTCCTCTGGTGAGCTTGGCGGACCTTGAAACTCTCAAAGTCTGGGTTTAATTGGGGGTCAAAATGCACCTTGAGTGCTTTAATTGCATCCTCCAAGTCATTAACAACACCTGTGTTAGTGAGATGCTCAAATAATTTGTAGATTTCTTTGCCTCCATAAGATGAGAACACTTAATGGCCCCATCAGGCTCATGGGTAGCTATGAAGTAGTGTTATGTCCTTCCAAGCCAAGCCATGGGAAAACTGTAGCTGGGCCTAGTAGCTCACCGAAGGGTGGCAGGGCGCCAACTATGGCATGTGGTGGGACAATCAGGTCTTGTGACTCCCTTGGCTGAGGTGCTACATTAGAGTCATCTGGATGCGACGTAGTATTGTCTCCTGGTATGTCTCTTCACTCTCTTTTACTTCGTTTTGTGTTTTTATTAGGTCTTGCCTCTCAATGCGCATGCGCATTGAGCAGAGCGAGACTATAGCGACTTAAACAGACTTTACCCAACTAGTATCCCAACTGGCGATTTGGTGCTGTGCCCGTGCGCTTTTAGGTCAATGCGCAAGCGCATTGACCTAAAATGCGCGTGCACATCATCAAATCGCCATCTGTTCCCCAGCAGCACTCCTCCCACACCTTTGAAGTGAAGCTTAGCTTCACTTTAAAGGCCCCTGCTGCTTAACACCCTCATCGCCGCTCTCCCCGCTCCGCCCCCTCCCCTGCCCGCCGTGTCACATTTCTCCTCCCCCTCCACTTCTCTGCCTTCCCTCCGTCTTGTTATTTATTATAATTTGGCACGCTGTATCTTATTGTGAGTCCCTCAGCTCTCCCACTGTGAGTGCACTGTTTATTCAATTTGGCACGTTTTTTCTTTATGTCGTTGGTAACACATTCAGTTTTTAAGTGAGAGAAAATAGGCAGTGTTGGTACACTGTTATACGGGCGCTATTACTCGCTTCCAGGCACTCGGTATCGGACTTTTTTCCAAATGCAGGCAAAACAGACGCATACAACAAGCGGTTCGTTCCTCTCTTACCTGGTGCCTCGCAGTCGTTTCTTTCTTCCTGTTCAACAGGCGCTCCTCCCCCTCCCCTTCTCTGCCTTCCCTCCGTCTTGTTATTTATTTCTTTATGTCGTTGGTAACACATTCAGTTTTTAAGTGAGAGAAAATAGGCAGTGTTGGTACACTGTTATACGGGGCGCTGTTACTCGCTTCCAGGCACTCAGTATCGGACTTTTTTCCAAATGCAGGCAAAACAGACGCATACAACAAGCGGTTCGTTCCTCTCTTACCCGGTGCCTCGCAGTCGTTTCTGTCTTCCTGTTCTCCAGGCGCTCCTCCCCCCTCCCCTTCTCTGCCTTCCCTCCGTCTTGTTATTTATTATAATTTGGCACGCTGTATCTTATTGTGAGTCCCTCAGCTCTCCCACTGCGAGTGCACTTTTCTTTGAAGCGAGGGATGCATTACATCGACTTTTGGGAATTCCAAAGCAAACAAATTGCTCCATTTTGATAAACTTTATTGGCATTCCAAACCACAGCCTTATTTTTTTTATCGCATGCCTTGCATCAAAGGGCACCGCCTGCCTCCAGTTCTACACGCATGACTCAGTGCAGGTATGTTTAGGGTGCCCGGATAGCAACACGCCAAGGGGCCAACGTTGTCGCAGCCCTGGCCTTTCCTTTTTAGGTGGCATCATTACAAGGTTCGTTAAATCGTATGGTTTCCTTTCAACCAAGGAAAGACTACATCTCCCAGAATGCGCTGATATGTTAGATGGCATTTGCATACAGGAAGCATGCTGTCAAGGTGACATAGAGGCACCCTATGGATTGTTCTTGATAAGTCTTTTTTCTCCTTTTCCGTGCCCCCATTTATTTTTTGGCTCGGTGTTTTCCATACCTTCCACATCGTGTTCCGTTTTTATTTTACTTTCTCTTTCACTAGTGTCCGCACTGTCTTCACTCTCTTGTGTACCTCTCTTTACTTCTCTCCTTTGCACCTGTCCCTACATCCTTATTCTCACTCTCCAGTTCTCTTTTTGCCTATCTCTCACTATTCCTCTTTCTCTCTCTTCCCTTTCTCCCAGTCTCCTTTCTTTTGTTGTTCTCACTTTCTTGCATTGCTTTCTTCCCCACTGTTATAGGTGTCACATTTGCGAAAGTTAAAATTATAGGCATTGTAAATGACAAAGCTATTAATTTAGATATTTTAAAAAAGAACACATACATAAAAAAAAGTCATTTATAAGACCAATAACTCAAACTTTCCTAATGCGAGACCTATTGCATTTCCAATGCTTGTTCTTTATGATTCCCTTATCACATGTTGCTTCTCTTATTGTATCTGCTTCTTTCCTTTTTTTATCTCTTAGGGTGTTGGTGTTTCATAGTGCCAAATTGCTGCTTGCTCCTCTGACAGGTGCTCCTCGGTCAGGCGTAACGATGCAGAGGGAAGGGTTGGGCCTCTATCAACAGGGCGTTAGCAACGCGCGGAATGGTAAAAGGAGGTTGGGGAGCTGAGCGCTCCGTGTGGCTGAGCTGGGTCGGGCAGCACTGATCGGCTGTAACACATGCTCGTTTGCACGCCACGTGATGTGGGCGGAGTAGCGAGGAGGCCGAGGCCGAAGGCTTGCACGGGCAGCCTCAGGTCAGCAGCAGCGCTGAAGGTTGACAATGGTCGGGGTGCAGTTCTCACCTCTGAAATCAGGCAGGTACTTGGTCGATGGCCGGTCACAGCAGGTGCTGGATAATGCCATCTCTGCTCTGTGTGTTCTGCACACTGCTGACATAAGTTAACCAGACTGGAGTCATTGCAGACCTCATGGACCTCACCGCTGAACAGGTAGATGGCGGCTAGCGGGAGTCGGCAGTGTAGTGCCCACAGAGTCACTGTAGTGACAGCAGTGTGGCCCTCATTGCCGGTGGGGTAGGACCTTCCACCCTCTTCGCCAGTGAAACAGGGCCTCCCGCTTCGGACGCTAGACCTGAGCAAGCTGTGCTGGATCAATGACACACGCCCACACATGGAGCTATAGAGTGAGCCAGAAGACCACGCGCGGTCTCTACCCGTTTATTATATAGCCTCTGGCCACGCGTGGCCATTGGATGCATTAGGTGCAGTTCCAGGGCATTTCCTCACTGCAGGGGCGGTGCCTGGTGATTGTTACACCCTCCATGATGCATTAGCCTACTTACAATGATTTTTTTTAAAGTTCGATAGGTCACAATATTGCTGCAGGCTGCCAATTTTGAACACAATCTGCCCATACTTGTTTTTACTGTTTGAATTTGAAAGGTAATATTGTGTTTGAATAAAATAGACCCAAAAAAAGCTTTTTACCTTTTTGAACACTTTGAGAATCTTAGTTGTACATCAAGCATATACTAACAATCTGAGCTGCCTGGTGTGCAATGCTTGATGTTCAACACACACTGCTTTTATTGTAGGATTGTTAGATTTATACTGGTATCATGTCCATGTGAAGTAGCAAACAGTTAGAAATATTTGGCTTGAGTAGAATGCCAATATGTACTACATCGGTCCATGTAAATAAGGAAGATGCATCCTGCAGGAGCTATACTAACCTTGTGCTCAAAATACACCAGAGTGATGTTCTGTTCTTTCTTTCACCCCCTCAACCAAATACGACTTACACAGGATTATGAGGGCCAGCAGTAGAAAAGGGGAAAGAAGGTTGGGGTAATAGAGAGAACAGAAACACTGTATGCCACTACTTTGACATTGCAATTCTGCTGGTCAATAAAAACTGCAGGATATAGAAGATCTTAAAGGGGAAAATATATCTTCGGTAACTTGCCATGTTAGTTCTGCCATTAACTGTAATAGAAATGTGTATACCATAGCAATATATTTGTGTTATCAACTTTCCTTAATGTGGAACTTTTAATTCCTGAAACAAAATATACAAAAATGAGTGTCTTAGATATATGGTCATTGGCACTTCAAGCGTCATCACTTTGCACTCTGTGGAAGATGAACTATAGTTTTACTTGCCTCTGGTAGCAGTGCAAGGTAATTAACTAATGGTAAATATTCTGTAATTCCTTATACTAGAATTTTATGTACATATAATACAACTGTAATATCTAATGCTTTGACATTCATACATAGCATAAGCAACCTAGTTCTGCCATAAGAATCCTTCCTGTTCCGTCACAGGATAATCCTTAAATGAAATGCACAACAAGTCCAAGAAATTTTCATCATGCTTTTTCAAATAGTTCTGATTTTGTTTCCATCAATCAACAAAATTTCAGAAATACTTCTCTGTATTCCCAAAGTCCTTCAGTACAATTCAAAGGCAGTACTTGAGCAATGCAAATACTATCTCCTCAAGGTCGCGGCTGCAGCCACATTGTCTCACGATTGCCTAGCAAAGACGCCAGGGTCTAGGAAGGAAGTTTTATGTAGATATCCAAGATGACTTCTGCATTTCCAGACAACATGAAAGTTTATGACCTGCTCGGAAATGTACTTTGTTGTCAGGGTGCTGTAAAGTAGTGCATTATTTGCGCATTCCAAGCCTTAGTTCAGTCAGTGCCAAAACTCTGCAGAGCCTCTCCTTCCCTGACAAAGAATCAGCAGAAACAGGTTTAGAGTATTTCTCCCCTAGGCTTACCTAGTTCCAAGGGCTAAGCAATACCTCTATCCCTGATTCCTTACCACTAGCCCCCTAGCAGAGACCCTGCCTTCACTCAGAGATATGCTGCAACTTCCGGTGGGAAGACTAAGCATCTCATGGTTGAGATATAGTTGACAAATAATCAGCAAATTGTTAGGAAAAAAAAGGACATCTGCTAACCATCTGAGAATTATGGACATCATCTATTTTCCTTTTTTTCTAAGGGGACTGAGATATATATTCGAACCCAAAATTCCTGGGCCTTAGTCTTATACAGTCAGGTACCAAGTATAATACTGTACCTGGCTGCTAAGAGAAATGAAGGCATCTTCCTAACCGTACCTCTACTAGCATTGTATTACACACTCGAGGCTTTTTAATTAAATATCACTAACCAGCCATCAGAACTGTGATCTATGGAAATGATTAATTTTTCAAACCATGCTTTGTAACTAGCTATCCTCAAGTATTTGTCCATCATATTTATAAGCTATTACAATCTAATAGAGATTTCTAACCGCAGATTGCTTACCTTAGAATTAATCCCAGATGTCAGACAGGCTCTGGACATTTTTTGTGAACAGTACCCCTGTGCACTGGTAGGTGGAGTAGTTTGGTGCCGCTTGGCTATGTTGGCGTCATTTGCACCGGAAGTGACATGTGCAGTGTCTATTTAGGCGCCACCCCAGTTTGCTGACACCAGTTCATTCTTTCCGCATCTGTCAGCGTAGATCAGAAGACGGCTACCCAAGTCAATGTTTGACTGACTCTTTTTCAAAGTCTTTTTTGAGAATCTTTTTCCTGGTGTGGCATGCATGTCGGCTAGGGTAGCCGACTTCAAGACCTGCGTGCCTTTCACTGCCAGATGTCGTTTACAGACCCGCATCTTGCTTGCCTCTGGTGCTTCGAGCGCCCCCATGACGTGTAGACCTGCATCGGCTGCCATGCCATGCACCCCTAAGGCCTTGAGGAGTGCTCCCTCAAGCTTCTTGCCGCCCAATGTGCGACACCGCAACGGTCTTGATCCTGGTCTTGAGGAAGTTCCTGTGATCGATTGCAGAGCTCTAGATCCTCGTCACACTTAAAGTTGTCTTCCGGTAAGTCCCACAAGAAGAAGAAGAGCCAGATGTTGAAGAAGTCTTTGACTTAACCCTGTCCATTTAAGTCATCTCAAGAGTTGAGGGAGCATCGTTATTCAAGGCTTGGCTTATCAGTAGAGCCTGGGCCTAGGCCGGCTCTTTGCCTTCTTGAGTTTTCAGGAGCGACCCGCCCTACTTCAAGAACTCTATGAGGCCATGCACCTCATATTTGGCCGGGCCATTCCCACTTGAGCATTCTCAAGCACCACCACTTCAGGAGGGCCCCCTACTGGTTCTCTGCTGGCTGTTCCATCTCCGGCTCCAGTCGGGCTCCTTTTATCCGCAGATGAGTCAACACCGGCACTGGTTGTACCACCTCAATCTTCTCTGTGCTGGTTATGATGCCGTTGCCGTCGGCTGCGCTGCCCCCATTCTTATCCCCGACTCTGACATGGAGCCTTAGGGGCATTATTTGACACCAACAACTGCAATGACTGGAGCCATGCCGTACAGGCTGGAGCCCGAGCCCTATTCTTAAGGATTGGGACTTGGGGAAGATTGTCAGGGGTCACTGCCCTGAAGAATACCAGCCACAAGACGGATTGGCAGACGGCAGTAGGCTAGGTACCTCTCCAGACACTGACATGGTCTCTCCTCCTACCGTGGCTATGGAGGTGGTAGCCACTTTTGCTATAGTGGTGAGAAGGGCGGCTGAGATCCTGGACCTTAGCCTACCTTCCTTGGCAGTCAAGACTATCATATTGACAGAGGTGCGCCAGCCAATAGTGACCCTCTTAGAACCACTTCTCCCATTTAATGAAGCCCTTACACATGTCCTGCTTGGAACCTGGTCCAAACCCTGCACTTGGAATCCTGTGAAATTGCCCGCCACCACCATCCAGTTCCAGGCTCACGCAATTCGGTAGAGCTTGGTAGCCCAAGCTTCCACTTCCTGAGTAAATCGGACATCTTGGGCAAGAAAATGTTTTCTTCCACCAGGCTGGCTCTGTGGTCCGTGAACCCCACATGCCTTTTGGGCCATTACTCCCATGCACTATGGGATTTGGTTGAGCAGGTGCTGCCCATGGTTCTGAGGAAGCCCGAACCATACTCTCCAAAGCTGTCACAGAAGGGAGAGATGCAGCAAAGTTTACAATCCAATGTGGGCTGGACATGACTAACTTGCTGTATAGAGCGGTTTCTTCGTCAGTTGTATTGTGGTGGCACTCATGGCGGAGGGCGACTGACTGTTCCCTGGATATCCAAGCGTCGCTTATGGACATGCTCTTTGATGGCTCCCGTCTCTTTTGAGACAATGTGAAGTCAGTGATGCAGTGCTTCAAGGATAGAGCTATGGCCAGGTCAGGTCCTTGGGCCTTTCCATGGCCCTTCTCCAACCCTAGTCCGCTTTTCACTCCTTCTTCTTAACCCGCCCAGCCACCATATCGTGCAAGCTTTCCAGCCTCTGTGTGGCCATGGGTCAGCCTGCCAGAGTCGGGCCAGTCTACCCCACCAACCACCCCTGGTAGTCTCCAGTTCCTTTTATTTTGCCCTCCGAACATCATGGGCACCCGGTGGGAGACTGGATAGGCCATCACCTGCCCTTCTGTAGGTCGATGACATCTAACTGCTGTGTACTTCAGTTTGTCTGAAAGAGCTTCTCCCTCCCTTTTGTGACTTCCCCACCACCTATGCCACCCATTCGCCACAGGCTGACATAGCACCCCCTCTCCTTGTTCCACCAGGAAATGGCGGATCTCTTGGACATGAGAGCCGAAGCCAGAAGTAGGTTGTGATTGTTATTTCCACTACTTTCTTGTGCCCAAAAGGACGAATGCCTTCGTCTTATCCTAGATGTGAGAAGGTGGCCTGGTATATGCTGTCCACTAATTAAAGTGTGCACCTTGTACCAGTCCACACAACCCTTATGATGTATGAGGTCAAAGATAACCTTTAGAAAGCTATCCTAGTGGTAGCTGTGGAGAGCAGCCTTCATGCTTAATCTTGAAGGAATGTAAAGCAACTTATTTTACAAGAATATCACCTCCTGAATGATTAAATGAAAGGAGAACCACACAGTAGTTATATAAAAATATGAATGTATTAATATAACACTCCCTACTTATATCTACATGAGATTAGTACAACATAAAGCACCCAATACTGAATCAATAGAACATTCGTAAGAAGCACAATACACAGCGGGCTCCAGGGGGAGACCGAACCATATACTAAACAAATGGTATAACAATCACGACTTGACTAGACACAGTGTCTAGAGCACGTAAAATCGCTGGGACCCTTAGGAACCACCCATGGCAGTGACACAGGGAGCCCACGGAGGACGGGTGCAGTGAGGAAACACGACGATGTGCTCCTTACAACTCTATGGGAAAGTCGTGGTTGCAAAGTTACAGTTTAAGGACACTTCTACGATTACTTCAAGCAAGCCCTTTGGAAAATAGGAGGTTCTAGAGCCAACCCACCAGTGAGTACCAAAATACCTGTGTTACGTATCCCAGAGGAGCCGGGTGCATAGGGGTCAAGTGGTGTCGGAAACCTTCGCCGTTTTCAATGGAGAGCTGCAAAGAAGTACTGCTGCCAGGAAGGCGAAGAGTTTCCGGTGGAATCCAAGCCTGGATTATAGGTAAGAGGAACCTCGAAGCAGAGGGGACAGAGTCTGGGCCACGTCAGGTGACTAGGGGCTCGACAGTCAAATGCCCACCGATGTCGGCTGCTTCAGGTGCAAAGAAGGGATGCTTGACTCTGCAGCCACGGGGACCAGGAGACGTCGAGGACCACCAAGATCCGAAGGTGAGCTGTCTCATAAAGGATGTCTTGTGCTGAGGGGTCGATGTCCAGCTGAAGCACCAACAAGCCTTAGCAAATGCAACCCATGCAGGAAAGACAAACAGGTTACGGTGTGGACCAGCAAGGTCCCGGGGACTCTCCAAGCAAAGGAGAGTCAGGGCACATCTGGAGCAACTACGGCAGCCCAAGAACAAATTAAGTGACCCTCACCAAGACCCACAGGCCAACGAACCAGGAGTCGCAGGGAGACCTTGAGCAAATTTACAAAGCACCAGCCCACGGAGCAGTCAGTGCGAGGAGGCCGGATTTCTTCAGTGCAAATGCTGCTCAGAGTCAGGACTACACGGAGTCCAATGGACAAGCTTGGGGATCTCCAACACGCATATGCACTTGTAAATGTACGCAGTGCACAGGGGTCCGGGTCACACGGTCCCCACGATGGATACTGGTCTCATAATTGCTGAGAGGTCAGATCAACCTCCGGGACATTCGTAAACCCACCTCCTGTGTTGCTAAAAGCTTCGTAGTCCTCAGGAGCTCTGGAGAAGCAAGCCTGTCAAATGCACTTAGGTGCCTGCTTCTGCAGGAGAGTAACTCCTTTACTCAAAGGGAGATTCTTCAGTCATGCAATCGTCGTGAAGGCAGTCAAAGTTCGTGGTTTCTTCTTAGTAGAATTTTGTCCAGGTAAAATCTAAAGTCCTGTAGCCAGGTACCCACTTTATACCCATGGGAAGGGGTTGGAAATATTCTAGGGACCCTCAAGGGGGGGGCGGGCAGACAAAGGGGGGGCTACACCCAAGTCCTTTGTCCAGTTTCACTCCAGAGCAGGAGCCAATGGCTCCCAGAATTGGTTTGAGCTGGTCTATGCACAGGGACACCAAATGTGCCCCCGTTCAGACTTTCTGGCACTCTTAGAGTGCACCCACGCAGCCCCAAAACACTGAACCCTGTCTGGGAGGTGGTTACACCTCCTTGTGACAGGATGCTTATTGTCATGCCTTTCTCTGCACGAGCTTGGCTCAGCAGCAGGAGAGAAGAATCGTGTCTGTGGCTGGAAGAGTCAATTTCGTGCTGCCGGGGGCGAGAAAGCTGGTACCAGGTAGACCGGTGACCCACAGTAGTGGTTTCAGAAGGGTGGAATCATACCTCCCACATCAGTTACTGTTGTGGAGGTATGATTTCAAGGTGTTTGACACCAAATACGACATGTTCCTAAGCAACCGTTTTAAAGTTATCATTTACCGCGAGGTTATAATGCACTTAGACCTATATGTCTGGCTGCATCAAGGACAACCCCGGAGAATGGTCAGCGAAGGCTGCAGTGGGGCCCTACTCATGCAGGGGCACCCTCTCATGTAAAACCCAGCGCTCTGCCTTCAAGATTGATAAGGCCTGCCATAGGGGTGACTGATAGGTTTTTAAATGTAGTGATTTAGATAGATATAGTGAACCTATATCTATGTAAGTGGTACAAGCACCAGCTTACACAGGCTGCTGTAGCAGACCTGTTGTGTCATTTTGAATGGCCTCTCGTGAGTGGCATAATACCTGCTTCAGCCCTTGGGAGGCCTCTGGGGTGCCCATGCCCTGGGTACATGGTGTACCATATACTAGGGACTTATAAGGGTACCCAGTATCCAATCTGGAGTGTACCTAAAGTACATCCATAGCAATTTAACCCCTTCTATGCTAATGACAAGGTCAGCTCGTCATGCAGTACCACTGGAGCTGTGCTTATGACAAGCTGACCTTGTCATGAACAATGCAAATCTGAAGCTTTCAGCACAGGAGGAAAATCTCCTGTAGCATTGAAGGTGTTAAGGGAGAAAGCAGATAGACGTGGGTCCTGAATAGCAGGATCCCAGTCAGACTAGTCCAAAAACAGTGAGACATCAGGAAAAAGTGGGGGTAATCATAAGAAGGAGATCCTACTTTCCTACACTAGACCTTCGCCTTCTCAATTTCTTACTGAAAAACAAGAAATTCAGAATGCTTTGACTCGCTCAAGTCTTGTCTGCTCTGGACCCGGAAGACTGGATGGTCACTTTGGACTTACAGGACGCATCCTTCCACATTCCTGTCCTGCCTTGCCATAGGTGTTACCTGCGGTTCAAAGTAGACCAAAAGCACTTTCAGTTCCGCATGCTCCCTTTTGGCCTTACAAGCATTTCTCGGATGTTCATCAAGGTGATGGCGAAGGTTGTAGCTCATCTGTGGAGATCGGGGGTGCCAGTCTTCCCCTGCCTTGATGACTGGCTGTTGAAGGCAGGCTCGCCCCAGGCTGTCGTCTCCCACCTTCAGACTATAGCGGACCTCCTGCACTCGCTGGTGTTCACTATCAACGTGCCAAAGTCACACCTGACTCTCTCTCAGATCCTCCCTTTCATCAGAGCTGTTCTAGACATGGTACTATTTTGGATTATCCTCCAGAACAGCGAGTCTAGGCTATTCAGGCTATGATACCGATGTGTCAGGCACTATCCTGGATTTTGGGTGGACTTACTCTGAGGCTGCTGGGCCTCATGGCCTCCTGCTTCCTGCTTGTGACCCATACCCGCTGGCATATGTGGACTCTGCAGTGGAACCTTAAGTTCCAGTAGGTGCAGCATCAGGAGAATCTCTCCGACATGGTCCAGATCTCAGAGGGAACTACAAAAGATCTGCAGGAGTGGCTAAAGAAATGTGATTGGGTCAGAGGCAGACCCCCCTCCATTCCCCAACCAGATCTGACAGTGGTGACAGATGTGTCACTTCTGGACTGGGGCGGACATCTGGGAGAAGTGCAGATCAGCGGTCTTTGGTGGTATCCGGACTCCACATCAACCCACTGGATCTTTGGGCAATCCGGCTGGCATTGATAGCCTTTCTACCCTCCATCAAGGGCTAGCAGAAAAGATTCTAAAGGACGTCTTGGCAGGAGTCTAAGTGTAAGGTTTTAAGCTCTTTCTGAAAACAGTTTTGGACGGGCTACTTCTCAAGCCAGGAGGAAGAGCATTCTACAGGTTCGAGGCCTAGTAAACAAATGATCTACCTCCTCTTCTGGCCTTATGAATGCAGGGGAGTTGGAAGAGTTTACGTTTGTTGGATCTTAGCAATCTCTCTTGGGCGTAAGGCCTAAAACAGTGACTGAGATAGAGAGTGAGTATGTGGAGTAAGCCCTGAAGGCAAAGGTGAGTACCTTTAAAGCGGATCTTTTTATTCACTGGAAGCCAGTAAAGGTGACGTAAATGTCCTGATACTGCTCCCGGGGGGTAGCTTTGAGAATTTGCAGAGCAGCAGTGGTCTCAATGATTTGAAGACACCAAACCAGAAAAATGGGAAGTCCCAGGTACAAGTTGTTGGCATAATGTATTCTGGAGTTGATCAAGGCTTGAACTGTCATCTTGGAGTACTCCACTGGGATAAAATGCAACTTTCTTCTTAAGGACCTAAAAGTGAAGAAGCAGGTGGCGAGTAATGCCTTGATTTAGTGCTCACAGCTAAGGTCGGAATCCAATTTAACCAGAGATTTCTTATCACATGTGTTGGAAGGGAGGGGGGACCCATTTCCGAAGGCCACCAAAAGCTAGGTTTGGAGGAGGTTTTAATGCCAAAGAATCTCAGTCTTATCTGAGTTAAGCTTTAAACAGCTTACATTCATCCAGTCAACAACTGATTTGAGACAGAGTTTGAAGGAGCTCAAGGTAGTGGGCTCTTTTTTCTGGAAGGCCTGGAGGAGATGAGTATCATCCACATAAGATACAATCTTACTCCCCAAGACTCCATCAATTTCGTCTATGGCTCCAGATATATATTAACAAGCATTTACAATGCAATGGTCTCAACATTATTAAAGGTAAAGCTATTGGCATTGCTCATGACATTTTTTTTCATTTTTTTTTAAACATATATAAATGGTATTGTCATTTACAATGGCAATAGGTGAGCATTAGAGAGTAGTAGAGAGTATTCGCGGACACAGAGCCACACACACAGAAAGCCACACACACACACAGAGCCACACACACACTCAGAGCCCCCCCCACACACAGAGCCCCACACACACACACACAGAGCCCCCACACACACAGAGCCCCACACACACACAGAGCCCTACACACACACACACACACAGCCCCGCACACACAGAGAGCCCCACACACACACAGAGAGCCACACACACACACACAGAGCCCCACACACAGAGCCCCACACACACACACACACAGAGCCACACACACACACACACACAGAGCCCCACACACACACACACAGAGCCCCATTCCTTCAGTGGCAGAGTAGTTTGCACTCGCGTGTCTACCGAAAACGTGTCTATCATGGTCTCCTGTGAGTGAATCAAAGCTAGTGGCATCAATGCTATACAAGATAACTGTTTTGGGCAGGAATACCAAAGTAAGCTAGAAATGTTAGGCCGAGCGCTATACTGCGCATTAGGGGGTGGGAGCAGGTCAATGCCACAAACCTTCATGTGATTTTAATTGAATGTACAAATGAAATCACAAGGTCATTTTGATTTTATCATAGCTATAGCACATATTCGATAGGGTCACAACAGTACTTTGGCAAAAGTGGTTGCCCAGTCCATAACTTCAACTATAAACAACCTCACATTAACAAACTGGTGTGATACTTGCAATCCTCAATACTTCAATTTGAGTTGCCTGGCTTGTGGTCGAGCATGTCTATTTCATTAAAATATTTAAAGAATTGTTAAATGAATGTACTTACTATGTACATATAATATATCTCTTCAGCTTATAATAGAAAATAACCTTTAATCTGAGACACGTGGTGGTGAAAATGAATTAACTCCTAGAATGCCGTTTGTGGCACAGTACCTGCGGTTTAGACGTTTAGTGTCATCAATTTCAGAATGTATCGACATATGACAGCTGTAAGAACTGGGACCACCAGTTCTCCGAGGGGGTAGCTTGGCTCGAGCAGGAAGGCAACCAGGGGCTTACGTGTAAAGCAGCTACTCAACACATCTATCCACTGAGACAATAAGTGAGCTCAATAATGGAGACCACACCAGTGTTTATGACTGAAAATCAAGGTCTTTTATATAGGCTTCAGATCAAGGCCATCAGTGCATTATCATCTCATTAGCATTTCATTAAGGTGTTCCATTCAAGCAGTACATTAGACCTTCCCATCAGGTGAGCAAAACATCAAATAATACAGCCTGTTGCATTATACTCTTCAGCAGGATAAGGGGGTACTTTCATAAACCATGGATTAACATTTCAGGAAGCCGTTATGAACATTTCATCTTGGGAACACCAACAGTTCAACACTAGTAATCATGTCATCGGAATATCAATGGGGTAAATCAATCAGTATCATAGCACATCCCCATCAGGATTCGT
Source organism: Lissotriton helveticus (assembly GCF_964261635.1). NCBI lineage: Eukaryota > Metazoa > Chordata > Amphibia > Caudata > Salamandridae > Lissotriton > Lissotriton helveticus. The sequence goes on along the minus strand of NC_136057.1, from coordinate 1,403,428,153 downwards.
AGAAGCCCGCCCCTGCAAGAAATTCAGTACAGGGAAATATTATACCACTTCATCAGCAGGCTTAAAACAGGTAGTCAGGCTTGCACAGTTACTTTAGTATGAGCCTGGCTTCAGACATGCACAGTCAACCGTTATTGAGGCATCTGTGGGTTTAACTGAGGCCTCTGGGTCATTGGAGGCTCATTGGGGCCAACGGGGCCCAGTCTCAATGCTCCCCAGGGGAGGGGCGAACTCAGGGCCCTGTCCGGCCTTCCGCCCTCCTCCCCGGGGGTTACCTGTGAACTTCGGCCCTCCGGGGCCCTTGCGTGGACTCTAGGCGAGGGGAGGGGTTCCAGCCCTCCCGGGGCCTCACTCGACTCAGCGCGGTGCTGGGACAGCTTTCGGGCACCGGCGCCGGGGGCGAGGCGGGACCAACGTGTGGGGCAGATCGGAGGGGGCTCTCAGGCTCCACGGCCTCCTCCGCGACGAGATGGAGCTTCCTCGGGCGCCGGGGCTCACGGCAGAAGGCCCGGTGTAGGCAGCCAATGGCTGCGCGGCTGTGGCGGGGGCGCGGCCGATGACGCGGCGGCGCTCCCCGTCACGTGATGCGGGCCGCAGAGGCTTCAGGCCCAACGCGGCCTGCTGCACTTGATGCGGCGGCCCTCCCCTGGCATACGGGGGCCGCCGAGGGAGGCAAGAGGACGGGCAGACTTCACTGGAGCGCCGGGGGCCCGGGAAGGCAGATGATTTCATGCCCAGCACTTCCTGCGGTGGATTCCGGCGGCCCTCTCCTGGCACACGGGGGCTGCCGAGGGGGGACACAATACTGAGATTCCTCGGCGCCTCAGGAGGGCGCAAACGGCTCCGGGGCCGTAGCGGTGAGTCGCCCTGAACAGCGCGCTCAGCTCGCAGAATGCTACGGGGGTAACCACGTGGCAGAATAGCTCTTGGGCCAGTCACAGCTCCGGGAAGCGCTTGAGGGTACTCGATGTGGGGGCACTCCCAGTGGCACGGCGGGGCTTAGGGCAATAGCGCTTGGCAGGCAGTCTATGACACAGCGCTGGGCAGGGTAGCAGATCACAGCGCTTTTCAAGGGATGCAGCCAGTGATGCAGGCAGGATGGAAAGCGAAGCAAGACAGTCAGGGGGAGGCAGGCAGGGCAAGGTGGGCCCAGATGGAGGCAGAGAGTGCGCAGGGCAGCACAGTCCAGTACCTGGTCGATCCCCCAGTAGTCTCTGGTCACAGGCAAGTAGTCTTCTTGGCGCTTGGATGGTTCTGTGCCCTTAAGTGATGGTTTCTTGAAGAGAGGGGGGGGTCTGAGTTGGAGGCTGGCTGAGTTTCCTCAGGTCACTGCAGATGGACCCTGGGGTTCCCTACTGCTGGGCCAGATCTGGGGGCTTGTCTAGGATACCTCACTCAGCTTAAGAGGCAGCACCTAAATCCTGTCACTCCCAGTGGCATAAGTTCCTGACTAGGCTCTCCCGCCTAAATCTCCTGCGTGGGTTCCCCAGGTCAGTGATGCCCCAACTGACTAAAAAAAGTTCCCTCCCTTGCTTAAGTATGCCCAGGTCAGGTGACCACTCTCTAAGGCGGCAAAAATAAGCTCCGCCTTTCTTCTGGAAGGTTCCAGGAGCTTCCCCACTCTACCTATGGACAGGGGATGGCAGGCTGGCATTGCAACAATGTATGGGCATCCAGCCAGCTCCTGGCAACTAGGGTGCTACAATAAAAGACCACGCTGCTGTATGCAGGGGCCAGTGGCAGCCATGTTTGAAGTAGAGAGCACCTGCACCCTAACATGGATTAGCCATGAAAAGGTGCTCGAAGACCTAAGGGCCAACAAAAAGAAGGTGGGAAAAATGAGGCAAGGGCGAAAAAAATAGGGAAAGACCACCCTAGGGCTGACAGGTCTAACAACAGCGGTAAGAAACGAGTTTAAAAAACAGTCAATACAACAGCAGTGCCCGAGTGTAAAACGTTGACTTAATATTTTAAGGACGAACTCCAGCGTTTCGTTATTACATGCGCAGCGCTCCTACACTTTCAGTAAAGTTGTGGGTAATCCTTTTGAAACCGACAACCAAGCTTTCAATTCCTAGTCGCGAGTAGGCAAGGAGTTCACCTTCAAAACATTTGATGTCAGTTTGTACCATGTATGTAGCACAAATGGATAAAACGGTTTATTTATTCCCTGTAAATACTTGCTAACATGACGAGTCTCTCATGAAACACCTATTGCACAGAGTACACTGGGGGAGGGGTGCTACTATCCAATCCGGGGGTTAGCGTTACCGGACCTACGAATGGGGTTAGCGGGTAAGTAGAAAAACAAAAAAAAACAGAAATACAGAAGGGCCAAAGGGTTAAAGCATTTGATATTTGATATTTTTGGTTTTTTTGTAAAGCGCTACTATCGCTCCGGGAGGAGCATCTTGGCGCTGTGCCCACAGCAGATCTACTTGGATAACATAAATCAGATCAGATGGCTGCGCGAACTGAGGAGTCAGATTGAGAGTAGATCCACGTCTTCAGGGCTTTCCTGAAAAGGCTTTCTGAGGGGGCATGCCTAAGATGAGGGGGAAGGCGATTCCATGCCCTAACAGCAAGGAAGGAAAAGGTCTTTCCACCTTTTGTTTTTAATTTGAAACGAGGTTCAGTGATGTAATTAGCGCCTGATGACCTCAAACAGCGCGTTGGAGTATAATGCTGAAAGCGCTTAGTCAGGTAAGCTGGGCCCATGCACTTGTTAGCTTTAAAAACAGTAATTAAAAGCTTGAACAAGATTCTCTTATGGAGGGGCAGCCAATGGAGTGCGTTGAGGGCTGCAGTGGCGGAGGACCTACGGGGGAGTTTCAGGACAAGTCTGGCGGCTGCATGTTGAACGGTCTGTAGTTTTTTTAGTGAGGACTTCTTAATGCCTGCGAGGAGACCGTTGCAATAATCCAACCGGGATAGGATAAGTGCAACCGCGACTGATTTCCTGGCTGAGATAGGCAAGAAATTAAAGAATTTCTTAAGTTGCCTGATTAGACTGAAACAGCGTCCTGCGGTGATGCGCACATGTTCATCGAAGCTGAGGGAAGCATCGAATTGCACTCCCAGGTTGCGAGCTGACACAACCGCACTTGGTGGTGCTTCAGAATTTTGGGGCCACCACTCTTTAGGGGAAAAGAGTGTGCCTTTACCGAGAGGTATTATTTCGGTTTTGGCGCTGTTGCATTTCAGGTGATTCAAGTTGAGCCAGGAAAAGACTTCTGAGAGGCAATTTTGGAGTCTGATGGTAGCGTCAGGGATTCTTTTGTCAATGGTGACGACGAGTTGAGTGTCGTCAGCATAGGACGTCACTAGAATCCCATGTGACTCGATCAACGAAAGGAGGGGGGCCATGTATACATTAAAAAAGAGAGGGCTTAAGATGGAACCCTGAGGGACACCTGAGATAATGGGGCGTTCACCAGAGAAGAAAGGGCCTAAGGAAACCGTTTGAGAGCGATTGGACAGAAATGAAATTATCCAAGCAAGCGCGGAACCCGAGACACCAATCCCACGCATCCTGCTGATAAGGATCGCATGAGAGATGGTGTCGAAGGCCGCGGTGAGGTCGAGCAAGATGAGGACAGCCTGCCTGCCCTCATCTTGCAAGAACTTGATGGTATCAGATAACTCAATCAGAGCGGTTTCTGTAGAGTGGCCAGGGCGGAAGCCAGATTGCTGTGGGTGCAAAATATGTCGATTTTCCACAAAGTGTTTTAGTTCCTCATGGACTAATTGCTCGGTGATTTTACCTAGTACTGGAAGAAGGGAAATTGGGCGCATATTAGTCAAGTCGGTGGGGGATTTATTTTGCTTTTTCATAAGGGGCTTGACTATGGCCTTCTTCCAGTCAGAGGGTACAGTACCGGAGTGGAGAGATTGATTCACAATAGCATTAATTAGAGGATTGACAACTTCGACGAGATGATGAAGGATGACTGGAGGACAAGAGTCCGTGGGGGCGCCTGATTTACACGCCAAGATGGCTTTGTGCGTTTGCTGTGGGGAGACTGGTGTAAATTGGTTAAGTAGGGGCATAAATGAATCGAGTTCTAAGGTTGAAGTGGGTGGGGGGGGGAAATCCTTATGGATATTCTGAATTTTCTCCTCGAAGAAATCTGCGATTTGATCGCAGAGAGTTTGTGAGGGGGGAATTTCACGTGCCAAAGCCTTAGGATGAGTGAAGGATTTTACGATGTTGAAGATCGTATGCTGTTTCTGGTTGGCTGAATCTATTTCATGAGTAAAAAAGGCAGTTTTTGCCCTTTTTATATCCGAAAGGTATTGTTTTCTCTGCAGAATGTATAGGGTTCTGGCAGTAGGATCATAGGTCTTTCTCCAATTTCTCTCCATACGCCTACATTTAAGATGGCAGTCAGTGAGGGCTGGAGTATACCAGGGGGCACTAGGCTTCTTCTTACCACGAGCTAGTTTTTGAGTGTCACACCTCTGTAAGCATCACACCTCTGTAAAGCATCACACCTCTGTAAAGAAATCAGCAGCGACAGTTACTAACGGAAAGCTCATAAGACAGCATCTAAGGGGAGGGAGGAAACCAATGCATAGCGGAAAGAGGGATGTCGCACAGCTCCAACGTGGTTACATACAGGTGCCGCAATAAGACTGTACGATATATAGTGGTTATTTTTCTGGAATACAAGTCACTCTACGATCCTACGTAAAGGTTCCGGAGAGCACCTTAGGTTACCTGTAGAAACAAAGCTCGGGTTGGAAATACGTGTCCTCAACAAGGCCTCTGGCTGGAGTTGAGATCGGCGGTCTGTCTCCGTTGCTCCCTGAGGAACCTACAGAGAACAAGGGGGTAAAAAAGATACTCAGGTGCTTCAGAGGCGGTCAGTAGAAGCACGGTGAGGGCGGGGGTTGGGCTTTCTTCTTCGGTTTACACCCTTCTTCGATTTAGATCGAGAAAATGGCGGACGCTTGCCTCTGAGTTACAACGGGGTTTCCCAGACCCAGGTAGAGGGCTTGCTCGTGAGATCACACTACCTCTACAGTCTAGACTGAAACCGTACGAGAGATAAGCAACGACCTAGAAAGAAGACGAATCTTCCGACAGACTCTATGTTGGAATGGGAGGGTTGTCATTCACTCAAAATAGAACAAACCTTAAGTTCTTCGTTAGGAGTGGCCCGGAAAGCGCCAAAGCCAGGTAGAAACCACCACTCTAGTCAGGGCAAGGCAGTTACACGCCTAAGATAACCCCTGCTCACCCTCTAGGTAACGTGACACGAGCAGTAAGGCTTATCCTGGAGGCAATGTAGGTTAAGTATTTGCGCATGTACCCAGCAACAACACCCAAGGCCCACCACAAAGGAAACTCCACACAAGGTTATATATAAAAATAGCCTTTGTATTATACCAAACACATTAGATAATAAACACACAATTTACAATGTGCCAACAGGCATGGGCGGAATTTACAGGGGATTATGTACATGGGACAGGGCCACGTGGGCCACTGTCAGGAATAAGCACTTTGAGAACTAGCACTCTGTAGAAATAACACTTTGTAGAAATAGCACTTAGAACATATAACACTTGTAGCACCAAATAGCAAATGTAGCACACAACCAGTAACCACTGGTAAAAGGTAAGTACCACCTACGCAACCCTAACCACCTTAGGAAAATATCACGCAGTGAACCATGAACTCACTGGTATAACTGTACTAGGAAAAACAACCACCTAAGCATAAAAACATATTCAGAGGTATAGGCACAAAGACATTATACATGATGCAGAAATCACATTAGGCAGGTAATTACATTTGCGCAAAGATCACATAGGGCCAGAAATATGTAACCCACACAAGGGCACAACACCAGAACTGTCCCCCAGGCCAACTGGACTCTCAGGGGCTGAAACGCCCTGTGTCCAAAATGTCAGGGCAGGCTGCGCGGGCAGCCAAGGAAGAAGGTGCAAGGGCCTAAACGAAGCAGCTGCCCACTAAGTGCTGGGCAACTGTTGGTCTCCTCTGCACTGGGGGAGCAGCCCTCTGTCAACCGGGGCCGCTCTACCCTTAGAAATGCCGCAATGTGCGTGGCGCCTCGTGGCCTTTAAAACAAATTTGACCCCGTGACGGTGGAGCCTTTCAGGCTCAAGACAAATGCCCCCGTTCGTTGGGAGTCCCGCTCTAGGGACTCTGAATTAACAAAGGTGCCCTGAGCCTCTCGTGGGCTCTTAAGAACTGTGCCCAAGTCGTTGGAGTACCACTTGGGGGACTCGAAGTGTCCAAAATGCCCCCTGAGCCTCGTGGGCTCTAAATAAACAAAATGTCCCCTGGGAGCCTCGGGGCTCCAAATTGCAACTGCCCCCGAGACGTTGGAGTCCACCCTCTGGGGACCCGTGATACAAAATGTCCCCAAACTGCAGCAGCAGCACTGGGGGGGGGGGGGGGGGGCGGCACCGGCAATGTGCCCCGATGCCCTCCCTCTCCCCCAAATCAATACAATGGGCCCCCACTCACCAGGACCTGGGGTGGGGGCTCCTCCTCGGCGCCGCTCCTGTGCGGCGTCTCTCTGCTACCGGGCTTCTTTTCACTGGGCTGAGGCGGGGGGAAGGCACGGCAATGTGCCTCGCGCCCCTCCCTCCGCCGGAACAGGCCGCAGGCTCCTCTGCTGATCACCACGGGGCTCTCCCTGGCTCTCGGTAGCCCCATGGGAGACGCCGGCTTCTGCTTCTTCTCGCGGTGACAGGCTGGGGGATCAAACATCTCCTCTCCTTCCGGTCTCCTGGCGTCCCCGCCCATGTCCTCGGCGGGGCTGCCTGACTTCCTGCGGGCCGGCCGGGGAGACTCTTGGGCAAAGAAAACACGGGGTAGGCTCCCGTTATAATAAAAATAGAAAGTTCCTGGCGGGGGTGGCACCCGGGCCTCCCAGATATCGACACAGCAGCAATCCAGCAGGGTGGGCACCTGCTCGGAGATAAAGCAAGGAAAGGGGGTGATCCCAACGCCGGCGCCTGACACAATTCGCCTCCATTGGATTGCGACTCGTTGGGCAATACAATAGCAGGGCACAGAGGCGCAACGAGGGGGCAGGGACAAGAGAGCAAGCACAAGCAATGAATGGGCGGCACAAGGGAACAGACGCACAACGAGGGGGGAGCACGAGGGAACAGATGCACAACGAGGGGGGGCGGAAAGCACGAGGGAACAGATGCACAACAAGGGAACAGACGGCAAAAACTTACCTGCACAACGCCATGACACCACCATCTTTCTGCGAGGCGAGGCAGAAATGCCTCGGAGAAAGCAACGTAATTTTCTGATTCAGGGGCGTGGTTTTCTTTCTCTTCTCTTCCCATTGGCTGGAAGGTAAAATTCCAGCCAATGGGAAGAGGAGAGAACGAAAACAAGAAAGAAGTGAAAAAACATGCCCCCGAATCTGGAAAAGACGGGACTTGAACCGAGTGATGCCCCTCTCCTCCAATGGCTGGCCTCCGTTTAGGAAGCCAGCCAATGGAGAAGAGGGGCGGCTTCAAGCCCCCTACTAAGAGACATTAATTCTCGGCTGCGCGAGCACTGCTGCGCAGTGCAACGCTAGTCCGAGACCTAAAAAGGGTGGGGCTAAGAGCTGAGCCCTGGGTCACTCTACACTCTAAGGGTTTTGAAGCAGAAGTAAAAGGTGAAAGAAAAACAGCTTGGACCGTTCACTAATGAAGGATTTCACCCATAACAGGACTTGGTCTCTAATACCGATCCTTTCAAGTCTCTCACGTAAAATAGGGTGAGAGACCGTTTTGAATGCTGAGGAAAGGTCAAGAAGCATTACGATAACCGGAGTACTTGAGTCCACATTTTCTTTAATATACTCTGAGACTTCAAGCAGGGCAGTCAGTCTCCGTGCTGTAGCCAGCATGAAATCTCGATTGGGAGTCGTGGAGCAGATGATTAGTCTCAAGAAAATGTGATAAATGCCTGTTTCAATTTTTCTCAAGTAATTTAGCAACCTTAGGAAGAGGAGAAATTGGTCTAAAGTTACTAAGAACCTTAGGGTCCGCCGATGGCTTCTTGAGGGAGAGCTGCAGTGCTTGTTTCCAGCTGGAAGGAACCAGCGCCAAAGAGAGGCATTTCGCGGTTTGTTCAAAATCAGATTTACCACAGGGGTAGCAAGTTGTAGGATAGCCAGGTGCATATATCCATGGGAGAGCCAGACTTACAACTTGTGAGTTCAGTGGCTAATTCCTCTAAGGTTATGGGGACAAATCTCGAAAATGTCAGACCGGAATAGGAGTTCAATGAAGCTACTTGAGTAATAGGATTCTGCACCAAAATGTTATCATAGATGGTTTGGATGTTTTTAAAAATGAAGTCAGAGAGGCCCTCACATAACTCGATTGAAGGAGAGAGGGTGTTTCTTGTTGCATTGGCAGAGGGAAAAAAAGTTGACCTCGTTAAACAGCTCTCAGGGTTTGTGTGCTGCCTCAGAGCTGGACAAGGCAATAAAGGTTTTTAGGGTTGTCCAAATAGCTGCATGGTATTTTTTCAGAGCAGCCTGGTGAATTGCTTTTGCGCACTTATCATACTTGGTTTTCCATTTCCTTTTTAGCCTTTTGCATACTGATTTCTCTGACTTATGGGCATCAGAGAACCAAGGCCATAAGTTTTTAGCCTCTTAGACGAGTTGGATTTCAAAGGAGCAATGGTATATAAAGCATCAGTCAACCAGTTATTAAAACAAGAGGAGTCCCCTGTACCATGACAGCAAATGGACTGAAGCAACTCCATAAGTTGGGAGTCTGAAATGTTATGCCAAGGTCTAGACAATGTCTTAGTCCTTTTTAATCCAAGGAACTGAGGAGACTACAATCAAAGGGATCAGAACATAGTCCGACCCAAAAAATTTCAGAACAGGTTTACCATGACTGTCAAAGGATTTGCTAAGTTAAGGTCCAGAGTATGACCTGCTATATGTGTAGGCACCTTATTTAATTGCTCTAGGTTGAAACCTTCCAAAGAGGACAGAGTTGCTGTGCAGGTTTATTGTTAAGGTCGTCCACATGAAGGTTAAAGTCACACAATACCAGATAGTTTGCATGGAGAGGGGATATTTGACCAAGTGCATAAATCAGTAGCTGTAAGGAAGCAGGTGACGCATCAGGAGCATGATAGATAAGCGTGTCTGATAATTCAAAAGTAGGGGCTAAAATAATGTTAAAGGACATTCCTTCAATTTTATTAATGTTAACTAATTTTGATCCAGAGCAAGAGTAGGTGGATTGGTGTATCACAGCCACCCCACTCCCATTTTTGTTGGGTCTATGAAAATACCTAATAGAGACGTCAGGGGGAATAGCCAGAGCAATATCGGTGGCCGAACTTTCTTTCAGCCAAGTTTCGGTAAGAACATCAAGTCCCAGTAGGTCTCAGTTAGCAAAATGAAGATGTCCAGTGCATGTCTGGATAAGGAGCGGTAGTTTAAAAGGCAGGCTGCAAAGGAGGCTCCTGGTGTGGTTAGAGCAGAATCGTCAGGCAAACCATGTGGAAAAAATCCGTAGTCCTTGTCTCGCAACGAGCTGCATAGTTTAGAAGCTTTGAGGGAGAAACAGCACCCTGGGCAATTAAATCCCTCTCCTGGGTTATAAACGGTAAACTCACAAGCAAGACTACAGGATGAAGTACTTATAGCTAACAATTCGGCCCTAGTGCAAAAACAAAGGGGAGTGTTATGGCAGGGCTTACTGGCAGCATGGCTGGTGTTGGTTGCGGTCCGTATGCAAACGGGCACAGACAGGCTTGCCTTTGGCACGCCAGCGGTGCATCTAGTGCGCGTGCCAGCTGCATCAGTCGACTAATATAGTGTATGTCCACTTAAAAGACTAGAGCTCGCCTGAAAAAAAAAAATGGCAGTTCAGCATTGACTCCAAAGGAATGCAGAAGTGGAGTCAGATTAAAGTGCACTGTGCCCAAAAAGCATATCACAGCTGTGCAAAACTGCAAATTTGCTCAATTAAAACAAGCAATTGGATTTTGTGTTGAAGAAATGCCCCAAGAACGAGTAATAGTCTAATTCAACAGAATATCCCCCAACAGTGTAACAATGCATTGTCAACAATGCAAATTCTGTTTTTTACTCAAAATCAGTTTTTGTGAATTTTAACAGCATGCACAAATGACGGCCCGGAAATACAGTCTGCGAAGCCCACAGAGATCTTAATACAGTGGAATAGTCTTACATATTGACCATAACACAGTTTGGGAGGCAAGCATAAAGAACCAGGAATGAGAAGCTAGTACAACCAGGAGGCAGCATTGGGAGAATAGTAACATGGTACATCAACTAGGATCCCATTACAACCTCATACAATCGATCATGGTTTATATCGCACAACTACTCACCCGTGAAGGTCTGAAGACGCTGGGGGGGGCTTCTAATCTGTCTGGGCGCTGGAGTTCAGTTGAAGGGATAGGTCTTGAGATCCTTTCAGAATTGGGTCAGCGACAGGGCTTGCCTGAAGTGAAGAGGCAGGGTATTCCAGGTCTTGGTGGCGAGGTAGGAGTAGGATCTTCCTCCAATCCTGGTCTTGCGGATCCGTGAGACGGTGGCCAGGGTAGTTGGGCAGAGCGGAGGTGTCTGGTGGGTAAGTGGAATGAGAGTTGGTGGTTCGGATATACTGGTCCTGTATTGTGGAGGGCTTTGTATGTGTGTGTGAGGAGCTTTTGTTCACTAAGAGCCAGTGGAGTTCTCACAGGTGTTCGGTGATGTGGCTGGGGATGTTGAGGACCAGTCTGGCTGCCGAGTTTTGAACGTTCTGTAGTTTCCTGAGGAGTTTTTGGGTGACGCTGGCGTAGAGTGTGCTGCCGTAGTTTAGTCTGCTCCTGACGAGCGCGTGGGTGACCGTCTTTCTGGATTCAGTGGGGATCAATCTGAAGGTCTTTTGAAACAGACAAAGCGTGTGGAAGCACAATGAGTAGATGCATTTGATCTGGTGGTTTATTGTAGGTGAGGAGTCCAGTATAATCTAGAGTTTTTGTGCGAGGTCCGTGGATGTGAGGGGTGTTCCTAGAGTGGGAATGCGGAGAGGAAGGTACCTTTTTCCACACCATATGGGACTGCCCCAAAATAGCAGAGTACGGGATTAAAGTGATGCGGACAATCTCACAGATAGAGGGGGTCTCACCGCTGCCGGAGTCTAAGCGTTGCTTGTTAAACATATGGGAGCCAAACGACCTTACGCGCACTGGACAAAGTTGGGCCACGTTGGGCATGATGATAGCCAGAAGAAATATAGCACAAAAATGGGGGGGGTTGGAGGTGCCGACCTTAGGGACATGGAGCAAGGACATGGATGCGGCCATGATTGCAGAGAGCGATATACCGTGCTAGAGGTTGCCCGAAAAAATGGACTTTATTGTGGGGTGCATGGAATAAGTACAGGGGTGAACTGTGTGATCCAATATCGGACTCAGAGGACAGTGATTCTGAATCGGAAGAGGTCTAAAGCCATAATGTTGGAGAAGGGGCGGGTGATTTTGACTATTGTAAGAAGGTTGAATCTCCCATTGGGGAACTCGGCAACTGTGTCCGGAAACATTGTGAAATGCTATACTGCAAGTTTAAAGTATATTTTTGAAAACTGTATGATTTTCATGAAAACGAATAAAAACAGTTTAATAAAAATAAAATACACAACACAGAATGATTTGAAAAAGGAATTAGGGCAAACTAACTGCCGTGTTTTCTTAACATCAGTCTACTACTATAGTGGATGGCCACTGAAAAGACTAAAGGGTGCCAGAAAAAAATGGCTACTCAGTGTCAACTCCAAATGAATGTGGAAGTGGAGCCAGATTAAAGTGCGCTGTGCCCAAAATGCGTATCACAAGTGTCAAAGTGCAGGTAATTATCAGGTAATTTTAATGATAGTGCACTATTCTCCCCCCAATTCTTCAAATACTGCAAATGTGCTCAATTAAAACAAGCAATTGCATTTTGTGTGGAAGCAATGCCCCCATAACGAGTAATGGTCAAATTCAGAAGAGTATCCCCCAAACAGTGCAACAATGCAATTTCAACAATGCAAATTCAGTTTTTAAAAACAAACACAAAATGAAGTGCAATTGATTTTTAAAACACAACACAGAAATATTTGAAAAAGGAATTAGAGCAAACTAACGACTGTACATCCACGACATCAGTCAACTAATACTGTGTATGGCCACTGAAAAGACACTGGCATATTCCTGGTAGTTCAACACCTGGTGGGCTCTCTGAACGCCAGGGCGTTAACTCAGCTGAAGATGCTTAGCGGATCACTAGAGGCATCTCCATCTGGAGGTGGTGCAATGTCTCTTTCTGCAGTGGGGAGAGCCTTGGTTAAGTCTTTTCACCACCACCGAGAATGCTCAATGTCAGCTGTTTTGTCCGCTGGAGTTTCCAAGGCGGCTCTCGCTCAGAGACACTTTTCGTCTTGAGTGGAGCTCAGGCCTCCTCTACACCTCTCTGCCCATACCACTCCTGCCCACAGTTCTCAAGATCAGAAACAACCGGGTCCAAGCTGTGTGGCTTCAGACTGGGCTCTGAGGATCTGGTATCCCGAGCTGTTGAGCATGGCCATTGGCCCTCCGATCAGGGTGGCCCTTCAGGAGGATCTTCTGTCACAGCAGCTGGGGAGTGTTCACCACCTGAACATGTCAACCCTCTGCCTTGATGGATGGAGATTGAGCAGTAACAGTTGAAAGCTTTCAACCTTCCACCCGAAATCTGCAATGTTATATTTGCAGCCAGGCGTCCCGCTTCCAAGACTTTGGGGCAAGTTGGTTCCATGGTGTGCAGAGAAACACGTTGACGGTCTTTCTGTTCTCTTTTCTCAGGTCCTTCTCTTTATCTTGCCCAACAGGGCTCTGCCTTGGGCACCTGAAAGGGATGCCTTTCTGCGGTTGTCAGATCAGCCATCCCTGTTCAAATTCCCTGTTGTAAATAGGTTCTTGAAAGGTTTTCAACACATGTTGTAAATAGGTTCTTGAAAGGTTTTCAACACATGTTTCTACCATCACCCTTCCTCATGCCTCAGTGGGACCTCAATCTCATCCCTACATTTCTGATGTGCGCTCCCTTTGAACCACTGCACAACTGTCCACTCAGGACATCAAGACAGCCATTCCTAGTGGCAATAACATCTGCCCAGAGTGTCAGTGTGCTTAAGGCTTTATCATCCAAGCCTCTGTACCTGAACATTTATGCAGACAAGTTGGTTCTACGCTCTAGAGCTTCCTTTCTACCGAAAGTTGTCACTCCTTTTTGTGTGGGCCAGTCCATCACTATGCCTACTTTTGACACTCTGCCACATCCCTCTAAGGAAGCGGAACGACTTAACCGGGTAGATGATCAACTCTTCATAGGGTATGTCAGAGCGAAGAAGCAAAGGCCGTGCAGAAACAGACCATCTCCCGATGGATCATGCTTTGACTTAACATCTACTACTCATTAGCCAAGAAACAACCCCCTGAGTGTTTGCATGCTCATTCCACTTGAGTTAAATCTGCAACCACTGCATTAACAAATTCAGTTCCGGTCCTGTATATCTGCCAGGCAGCAACGTGGGCGTCTCTACATATGTTCAGGAAGCACAACTTTCTGCAGCACTTACTAGTGTGAAACAGTTTTGCAGACCCACCTCCAAGAGGTATTGCTTGGGTATCCTATTCTAAGGCAAAGAATCTGCATTTAGAAGTCTCTATCAGATGAACAACTAACTTACCTTCGGCAAAGCCTTACTTGTTAGAGACTCTGTCTAGCCGCAGATTCCTTACCAACCCACCCATTCTCCCGTAAACAGATTTCTAGGGACATGGCTCTTCCCCTTTCAGGGCCCTAGTTTTCTACACCATTGTTCTTTGTGGCTCTGAGCTCCTGACATGGAAAGTCACGAAAAGAAACTGACATCAGCGTGCTGGGGTGGCGCCTATATGGATGTATGACATTACAACGCATGCTTTTACCACGCATGCCTTTACAACGCTGTTTTTACAACGCATGCCTTTACAACGCATAGTGCTTTGGGGCGCTGGATAGTGAATAGTTTAATTTACTATTCCAACTCCAGTCCCCGTGGATAGTAGGGAAGGTGTTGGATAGTAAATTAAACCTATTCCCTATCCTAGAGCGCCCCCCAGCGCAATGCGTTGTAATGGTTTGCGTTGTAAAAGTTGCATCGTAAAGGCACTGCGTGGTAAAAGTTGCGTTGTAAAGGATGTTTCCCGCCTATATAGGCACTGCTCATGTCACTTCCGGCACAGGCAACGCCGATGTCACCATGCGGACCTGAATGACGCCACCTACCAGCACGCATGAGTACTGCTCACGAAATATTTCTGGATCCAGTCTGACGACGGGGGATAATTCTAAGGTAAGGAATCTGCGGCTAGATAGAGTCTCTAACAGATACAGCAATAAAAAAGGTAAGTAACTTGTTCATCATGCAGTTCTGAAATGAAAATGCTAACACTAAGTTCAACATCCTTTAAGTAAAACAACACACAAGCATAATCATAATTTCAGTCTTATGTGTTTTATTTCAATTTTTGTTTTGCCTTAAAGTTCAAAACAGTAGCATCAGTACCATACACTGGAGTTGAAATGTTTCCCATCCCAAGTCGACCACATGATATTGGATTGTTATTATATAATGATATCCATATCTGCTGTATTTTTGTAGTATTCTCAAACTAATGTGACCATCAAAGAAAGATTCAAGTCTAAGGCTCTTGTTGGCCACTTTAGTCGTTTTTATAAAATGCAGTAGATACTAGAATTTATTTGCTTAGATTTCGTAAATTGCACTAAATAGGTGTAGCCACCAAATCTTTCTGCTTGTATCTCTTCTACATGTCCTCCCTTCGGTTGTAATCGAATAGCATCTAAACTCTGAAACTAAAATTAATTCAAGCAAGATGTGACCGGCAACTAATGAATTTCTTTTGAAATGTATGGTTTCAGATTTATGTGCTCCCCATCCGATTTTAGATTTTGTGATGCCTGGGTGGTATAATTAAAGCAACACAGATATTGAATGCCACGTGCTAATACAACCTTCTCTGTATCGCAAGTGACAAAATATTTCAATATTCAAACCTCTTCCAGTGTATTCTTGAAACCCTATATTAAATGTCATTGTATTATGTTGTTGCAATATTTGTAACTCAAAAAGGGTTAAGGTGCTCTTTTTGGCATTGAGAGAAATGCCCACAGAAATGTTACACTGGGACACTGCCTGAATGACTGGTGATTTCAAATGTTTTTTTTTTTGGCATGCAATGTGGATATTTTTTAGAGGAATTTCTGCAATTATGGAACAGCTTTAATTATTCTGTATTGTTTCACAATAATGTTCTTAAACCGCCTCAGTGAAGAAAATGTGCAAACTAATATTATATTCTCTTCTTGGGGATCTACCTTCTATTTACTTGTGAATTAACACATCTTTGCATACACCCTCCTCTAGAGTATCTTCTGAGCATATTTACCAAATGTCTTTGTTGATGAAAAAATATAATTGAATCCGAAACTTTATAATTTAACCATAATATTTGAATATATGTAAAATCTTTCAGATTTTCCCTTGGATGAAAAGATGATGCAAGTAACAGATTGCTTCAAATATTTGTTTTGGTGAGCATTTTTATATGTAATTTTCCGTTGTTTGTGGTTTGTACATTAACAAATTGAACTTTAGAAAAATAATCTGCTCCTTATTGCATGTCTTGGTGGTTGTGACCCGATTATGCTGTTGATTTAAATCTGTTTTCCAATTCTGTGTGATTACTATGCCAGATGTAAAAAGTAACATCACTAAAACACAACCATAATTAAATTTTGTATGATCTTTGGTAGGATTTAAAACAGCCGCGGGCAGTACAAGGTAAGAGCGGTGAGGCAGGGCTGGGTGAGGGAGGATTTCGACCGAAGATGACCAGGGAAAATTAAATGAATAAATAATTTGCCCTGGTCATCGTCCGTCGAAATTCCCCCTCACTCGGCCCCACTGCTCTTACCTGTACGGGCCGCGGCTGATTTAAAACTTATTAAAATTCACATCTACACATAAATCTATTTGCACATGATAGTGCTACATTGGAGCTCTTTGATATTCCATAAATGTGCAAGTGATATTCATTAGCCAATATAAAGTAGTTAGCATGAAGCACTGTACAAGGAATAACGAAGCTGGCTCTGTATGTCATAATTTCTGTGATGCAAAATGGCGCATGGTAAATAATAAACAAATACTCGAAACATCGAGGTTCCCATTATAAAACCTTTGGACACTTTTCCACAAGAAGAATCTGAATAATGACTAGGGGTGGGCGGAATTTGCGTAGTCGCGCTATGCAAAGCTCAGCGAAACAGTAAAAAATCTTTGCGAGCATGCAAAAGTTCTGCGAACACGCGGAATTGATTGTTTCACCCTTTCGCAATGCTTTTTTCCTGTTCGCGAATTTTTGGCAATTCCGCGTTCTCCACGGAACACAAAATTACCCAAATTTCGAGAGCGGAACAGAATTTACCCCAGGCCTAAAAATGCCATGATCTACAAAGGTGCAAACACCCAACCCAAACCTAAACACAGTCATTGAACATCGCAGGCAACTTGAGACACTTGGAAAGGGTTTGAAGCCTTTCAGTTGAGCAAACTGTTAGCAGGTGTGCTAAATAACTTCAGCCCTAGTTGCTCTGAAGTGCTAAAAAATAGAAGAATACAAAATGGTAGGAACAGGCAATGGCATATGAACCCGTGCTGAAACTACACCATACATTAAACGCTAAAGATGCAACCCTGTATAAGAACACGTTTCGAACTAAATTACTTGCTTAAACAAAGCAGGGATGAAAGCTCTTGTCACCAAGTAAGTTTCTTTCACATAAGTATTGTTTTATGAGCGAGTACCAGAATAGCACAAAAAGCACACCGAGATTGCTTGCTGGTTCGTTAAATTAATTAGCATGTGAAGCCTTCCTAACCAATAGGACTCTTTGTCCTTTACTGGTCTGTTTCAATGTACTCCATTACACAGTGATTTATGACAAAGTAAGCAGGCCTAGGATTAGAGACGGTATTTATTTTTATTTGTTCCAGTTTTATTCGTCCAGGGCTAACGCTCATTAGCTCCTTGCGTGACGCCATTTTCCTCATGTATGGAAATGGGTGACTGATTCCAGGCACTGAACTATGGATTGTCTGGGGTACTGAGACATAGGCTACACAAACCAGCACCAAAACTGAAGCTCGTGGGGGATTCTCATAGCTAACTGGATAAATGCATAATCAGCACTGAATCTATGCTCAAATATAAATAAGCAAGTGGGATTAAGCATAACATTAGGGACACACTTGTCATTTCAGAAATATGGCACATATTTGATATAAAACAAACTGGAAAGGTAGAAAAAATCTTTATAAAAACAGGATTATAGAAGTGTGGCCATACATTTATAAGTTCATTAATGAGTACGTGCTTAGCTGGGTGCGTTTAGGAGACATTAAATATCTACCACACTATCACACGTACTTGAGCAGGCCAGTGAAATGTAGTTACAGAAAGAGCCATATGAACTAACTCTGCATTTACCCAAAAACTGCAATGCAGGAGAAAGAATCAGTTACCTACCATTTTTTTTCTTCAAAACAAATTTTTATTGAGTCTGCAGGCAGAGTTACTACATTACTTGCATGATATTTGTGGTAGTATGTATTCAGCATTGTAAAATCAAATCCGTCGACTTCTATTACAGCTCATCAAGATTTACAATAAAGTAACACAGACATAGCGAGCCTATAAACGCCAGCGCGCAACATTATAAACTTTTGTGCTATGTACGTTATAATGATCTAAATACCATTCCTATCGAGCCAGTTCATATATGACTTAGTCCAATGAGTTACCTAGCATTTTGGAATTTATGGTATGGAGGATAGCAGTTGAGATTAGGGAGTCACGGAAAAATGATGTCCAATATTAAATATGAAATCTAGTGTCAAAATGACAGATCTGGCTGTTAGCCTTCTCCTATATTGCACCTAGAGACCTGCCGCTACATATAAGAGCTTCCTCCTCACTTCATGAATTCTGCAATAAGCTGATGACCTGGCTTTTCGAGTAGTCCCACTAGGCCCTAGTTGTGCCTAGATTCAAACCTGCTCAGCGCCAGGATACCCTCAGGGTGATAGTGCGCTCTACAAATCTGCATAACATAATAGACCTTGAGGCCCCAACAGCTACAACCAAGCATTTCCTGAACAGGCATGCTATGCTGGTCACCT
The DNA here is from genome assembly GCF_964261635.1 of Lissotriton helveticus. Lineage (NCBI taxonomy): Eukaryota > Metazoa > Chordata > Amphibia > Caudata > Salamandridae > Lissotriton > Lissotriton helveticus. Next base: position 1,403,409,859 of record NC_136057.1, on the reverse strand, counting down.
CTATAGACCTCATGAAGAACAAGGTAGCTGCCCGCACTTCAAAAGCCATCATCGGGGGAGAAGTGGAAAACCTGAGCCCGAGGCCATACCTGCGAAAAATGATCACCAACCGAGCAGGTAACCTGAGACCCAAACGTGAAAGACTGTGAGACTGTTTCTTGAATGCACAAATATACTCTTAGTGTAGCAAAAAATGGAGCACAATAAGCTGGAAAGGCACCTTTTCTGGAAACTGAGGTAAGTAAAAATATTTTCAAATGTATGCTGTGTGCTTGGTTGCCGGTGAGAGTATGTTTATATGAAAGGGGCATGTTTGTATGTGCGAGTGTGTGTATGCCTGTGTGAGAGTGAAAGTCAGTGATGTATAGGGAGACTGAGTGAGATTGAATGTCAGTAAGTGAGTGTGAGTGAATCAGAGGGATTGAGACAAAGTAAGAGTGACTGCACGTGAATGAGCATAAATGACTGTGAGGGAGTGTTAGAGAGTATGAGTGAAAATCAAAGTGAGTGTAAATCAGAGTGGCACTGAGTGAGTGAAGTGAGAATAGGAATAAGTGACTCAGAGTAATAAAAAGAGTTCATGAGAGTGAGTGCAGATGAATGTGAGTCAGAACGTATGAGTGAGTGTAAGAGTGAATGTGAGTGAAAGTGAGTGAGTGTGAATGAATGAGAACGAGTGAGACTGAGTGCAAGAGTACCTGTGACAAAATAATGGAATTGCCATACTGGAGATAATTCTTGTTATAATGGGCACCCACTGTAAAATACTGGTACTGGCATACTAGAGTTAATTCTTGGAATATTTACCACCAGTGGAAAAATGCTTGCACACTAGAGGAAATTAGTGGCACGAAGGTGACTGTGGCAAATTACTGGTCCTTTCAAATTAGTGATAGTTCTTGGCCTGAAGCAGGGCAATTATGGCATATGGGAGGAGAAAGGCCCTAAAATTTTCAGCATTCGGGTCACCCATGATATATGAGTGGCATTAATGGCAAAATTCTGGTAGTGGTATATTGTATGTATTGGTTGGCCTAAGGGTGACACCATTGGTACATGAAGACCCCGAAACAATGAAGTGAGCTCCTAATGAGAGTCAGTTTTCAATGGTACACCATGTAAGGACTTAGGGGCATATTTTCAAGCCCCTTGCGCTTTGTGACACACCAGCGGCACAGTGTGGTGCTCCATATTTACAAGGCCACATCAAGCCACCCTGCATGGCTTTTCGTGTCCCTGTAAATAAGACCCCTTTTCACGCAGGACTTTGCGTGACAGAGGCGTTCCATGGGTGTTGCTGTGGGTATTCCAATGCAACACCCATGGATTCTGCTGCATGCCCAGATTTACAACATTTTTTAAACCTGAGAATGAGCCTGAATCATATGCCTCCCCTGGGAAGGCGTAAGGAGGTGCAACTAGTAGAAATTCTGCAGCACACACAGAAAGAGGAAAAGAGGAAAACACCTCTTGTGATTGTTTTTGTGAAGGAAGGTGTCCCTTCCTGCACAAAAATAATCATACCAGCAATGTGCCTGCGTTGGCACATGGCATCATGGCATCCAGTTTTGTGCCAGCGCGGGGAGAGCTCAGTGATACGTCATATTGTTGTAAATATAACGTATCCCTTTGCTTCAGAAGTAACGCAGCACTGTGCAGCCAAATGGCTTGCAGCACCACACTGCGTTACTTCCTTGCAAATGTGGCCCTTAATATTTAATTAGTGCCCTTTTAGAGCCAATGTTATTTAGAAATGTATATGGGTATTGTTCTTCAAAATGCTACTTTTGACCCCAACATTTTTAAGGGGAGAACACATGACCCCACTTAAAAAAAGTCTGACCCACTCGCTTCACTTGCTAGCTACACTTCTGGGATATATATATGCCCCAGCATTTTCAAAAATCATGTCAGCACCCTAGTACGTGAATAACCCCTAGGAGTCAGACTGGATCCGAAGAGATGTTTTCATAGCATACCCCTGCGCGTCGGTAGGTGGCGTCGGTCGACTCCACATTCAGCGTCGTGGTCGCCGGGATGAGGTCTCAGTGTCTATTTAGACGCCACCCCTGCACGCTGACGTCAGTTCTTTCTTTCTCCGCGCCAGCCAGCGCAGATCCAGAGAGAGCGTGCCCCTTAGACACTCTTTGACTAACCCTTTTTTTACTTTTTGTCGGCGTATTTTGAGTCTTACAACTCCTGGTGCACAAGGGAAGTCCAGTTTCAAGCCTTGTGACTCCTGTCTCAAGTTGATGTCGGTCACCGATCCGCACCTCATGTGTCTTTGGTGCCTGGAACGTGACCACGACCTGAAGTCGGGCCCTGAACCCGAAGTATTTGCGGGAGCAGTCCCAAAAGCTTTTGGAGGCCCGACAGTCTGCTCTGCGCCGCTCGAGGTCCCAGTAAGGGGAAGGTCGTGGGACCGGTCGCGGTGCCATCACCACTTGTCATCAAAGTGTTCACACTCTTCGGGTAAGTCAAAGCACAAGAAGAAGGTGAAGAAGCATCCTCACTCTTCGCCTTCTTCCCATCCGCCGGTCGATACGACATGGGACCCGGAGCGTTGTCGCTCTCCGGCTTCTCCTCTGAGACCACTGGGATGGCTCCGTGCTTCCGTCCCTTTCCCGGAGCCAAAGCGTCCCCTACCCAGCTTCATCAATTTTACAAAGCGCTTCACAGTATCTTTGGGCAGCCCGACTCTGCCTGTGCGCCTTCGGGCCCGCAGACCCAGCTGGGGGCCCTGAGCCTTCGAAGCCGGTGGCTCTGGCCCCTGCGCAGCAGGGTCCCCATGGACCCAGGTCTGGATCGGTGCCGGTCGACCTCACGGTACTTTCCCCGGAACAGATCCTGGTGGTGACGCCCTCGACGCCAGTTGTGCCCCCAACCGGCATCAACCCCAGCCTCATCTTCAATGTGGACACGGCACCGGACCAACGTCAATCGATGTCTGTACCGGCGCCGGAGGGTATTTTTGTCCCACTGTTCATTACTGGCGTTCCCTACCACCCTGAGTGGCAGCCAGAGAAGGGTGAGGACTGGGAGGGGTCTATTAACCCTCTAGCAGACCAACTCAAGGAACCGGACTGGAAAGAGGAGTTGGGTAATGCCAGTGGTCTCGATACCTCCCCAGACCTTGGTATGCTTTCTCCCCCTACCGTGGCTACGGAGGAGGGAGCTTCCTATGCTGTGGTAGGGTGCATAGAGTGGCTGAGGTCTTGGGCCTCGAGCTTCCTACAGTAGCTGTGAGGACTAATCTCCTCACGGAGGTGCTTCAGCCAGCAGCAGCCTCTTCCGAGCCCCTGCTGCCTTTTAATGAAGCCCTCACCGACATAATTCTGGACACTTGGTCCAACCACAGCACAGGGGCTCCTGTGGACAAGATGATTGCCCGACGCCACCCCCCAGCCCCGGGCGACCCACTTTTCCTCTCCCAACACCCTACACTGAGGTGGTCCAAGTCTCATCCTCAAAAGGTGCATTCCTACTGCTCCCCCAGATAAGGAATACAAGAAGCTGGACCATCTTAGGAAGATCTTTTCTTCTGCCAGCTTAAGACTGCGGGCGGTGAACACCGCATGTCTCTTGGGCTGTTATACACACACGGTGTGGGATACGGTCGCGCACGTGCTGTCACAGTGCCTGGAGGAGGCCCGGGCTATGCTCACTCACGTTGTTGCTGAGGGTCGATATGCAGCAAAGTTCAACATCCAGTGTGGGCTGGATACCGCCGACTCACTGGGTAGAACGGTTTCCACGTCGGTAGCCCTGAGGCGCTGCGCCTGTCTAAGAACATCTGGCTTCTCTGGGGAGGTTCAATCTACCCTTTTGGACATGCCCTTTGACGGTCGTCGCCTATTTGGTGACAAGGAGGACAACGCGCTCGAGCATTTCAAGGACTTTAGGGCTACGGCCAGATCCTTGGGCCTCGCAGCCTTTTCTCTCCCCATGCAGTCTGCCTTTCTTGCCTTTTGTGGCTATGGAAGGGGTACCCCACCACGTTACGCCAAAGCCATGCAAGCTACCCAGCCTCTGTGTGGCCAGGGATGTGGGACCCAGCGTCGTGTGTTTGGGGCCAGCGGGCTGGCTAGTCCACCAATGCTCCCTCTGCAGCAGCCTCCAAGCCTTCCTAGTCCGACCTTTCAGGGCCACCAGTTGCCAGTGGGCGTCAGGATTCGCCATCACCTCCTCCACTGGCACAAAATCATGTTGGACAGGTGGGTTTTGCAGATAGTCCGAAGGGGCTACTCCCTCCCCTTCGAGACTACCTCTCCCTCCATGCCACCAACACTCCATTGTATGTCGGAGGAAGTTACGACTCTCTCGGGAAGGGAGCTATCAAACACGTCACTGTGCCAGAAGTAGGCCGTAGGCTACTCCCACTACTTTTTGGTACCCAAGAAGGACAAAGGCCTGTGTCCTATCTTAGACCTCAGGGACATCAACCTCTTCCTCCAGAAGCAGAAGTTCAAGATTTTAACCTTGGCTCAGGCCTTGTCTGCCCTTGACCCTGGAGACAGGATGGTAGCGTTTGGACTTGCAGGAAGCTTACTTTTACATCCCCGTCTTGCCTGCCCACCAGCGTTACCTACGGTTCATGGTAGGCCACAAGCATTTTCAGTTTACCGTGCTCCCCTTTGGCCTTACTAGTGTCCCTCGGGTGTTCACAAAAGTGATGACGGTGGTCGCAGCTGATCTGCGCAGATCAGGGATTCTAGTCTTCCCCTATCTCAACGACAGGCCTTTGAAGGTGGGCTCGCCCCAGGCTGTTGTCTTCCACCTCCAGACTACAGCAGACCTCTTGCATTCGCTGAGGTTCACGATCAACGTGCCGAAGTCACGCCTGATTCCCTCTCAGAGGCTCCTTTTTATCAGAGCGGTTCTGGACACAGCGCAGTTTCGGGTTTATCCTGCCGAGCAGCGAGTTTGGGATATTTGTTCTATGATACCGATGTTTCAGCTTCTATCCCGGATTTCGGCGAGAATGACCCTGAGGCTGCTGGGCCTCATGACCTCCTGCATCCGGCTGGTGGATCATGCAAGATGGCTTTTGCTGGCTCTGCAGTGGGACCTGAAGTTCCAGTGGGTGCAGCATCAGGGGAATCTATCCGATGTCAACCAGATCTCGGAGGGGACCAGCAAGTCAGTTGCAGTGGTGGCTCACGAATCAGGATTGGGTCAGCCGCAGATCCCTCTCTCTTCCCCAACCAGAGTTCACAGTAGTGACGAATGCGTCACTTCTGGGATGGGGCGGCCACATGGGTCCGGCAGAGTCTGGGCTCCATACCAACCTTCTGAAGCTCCGGGCGATTCTTCTTGCACTGAAGGCATTCCTTCCCTTTCAAAGGAAGAGTAGTGCAGGTAGTCACGGACAACACCACTGCCATGTGGCTCTGCAACAAACAGGGCGGGGTGGGGTTGAGAGCCTCTTCGCCTGTGGACATGACTGGAACATCAGGACATATCCCTGGTGGTTCAAAACCTGGCAGGTTCCCTGAATGCCAGGGCGGACAAACTCAGCCACTAGTGCATGATGGTTCACGAATGGCATCTTCACTCGGAGGTGGTGCAAGGTCTCTTTCAGCAGTGGGGAGAGCCTTGGTTAGATCTATTCATCTTCGCAGAGAACGGGCAATGTCAGCAGTTCCACGCGTTGGAGTGTCCAAGGTGGCACTCGCTCTGTGAAGCTTTTCATTTCGAGTGGAATTGCGGCCTCCTGCACGCCTTTCGGCCTGTACCACTTCTACCCAGAGCACTGAAGAAGATAAAGCGCGACTGGGCCCAAGTAATTCTTGTGGCTCCGAACTGGGCACAAAGAGTCTGGTACCCCGAGCTCTTGAGCATGGCCCTCAATCCTCCGATCAGACTGATTCTTCGGGAGGATCTTCTGTCGCAGCAGCAGGGGACGGTCCTCCACCGAACCTGTCCAGTCTTCACCTCCTTGCGTGGAGATTGAGTGGCAACAGCTGACAGCTTTCGACCTTCCTCCCGAAGTCTGTAATGTCATCTTGGCAGCCAGGCGTCCCGTCCCGCCACTAAAACGGTATATGCCTGTAGATGGAACAAATTTGTGGCATGGTGCACAGCAAAGGCTGTGGGTCCCCTTTCTGCCCCTCTTTCAGAGGTTCTCCTCTTCATTCTTTCTTTGGTCCAGCAGGGCATCACTCTGGGCACTCTTAAAGGCTATCTTTCGGCCATTTCGGCCTTTCTTCGCCTTCCTGATCAGCCTTCTCTTTTCAAGTTCCCTATTGTTAACAGATTTCTGAAGGGCATCACTCATCTATTTCCTCCTTCTTTCGTAATGCCCCAGTGGGACTTGAATCTTGTCCTCACTTATCTCTTGTGAGCTCCCTTTGAGCCGCTACGTATTTGTCCTCTTCGTCTCCTTACTTTGAAGACTTTTCTTGCTTGCCATCACCTGTGCTCGCAGGGTGAATGAGCTTCAAGCCTTATCTTCCAGACCTCCCTTTCTTGCTGTCCATCCGGATAAAGGAGTCCTCTGTACTAGGCCCTTTTTTCTGCCCAAAGGGGTTACCTCTTTTCACATAGGTCAGAGCATCACATTGCCCACCTTCTTCCCTCCTTCGCACCCTTCCAAAGAGGAGGAGAGGCTCCACCTTCGAGACCCAAAACGTGTGCTGTCTTTCTACCTTGACCGCACTAAAGACTTCCGGGTGGACGAATAACTCTTCGTTGGTTATGTGGGCATCAAGAAAGGTCGGGCAGTGCACAAACGTACCATCTCTCCATGGGTCATCCTATGCATTAAGATCTGTTATTCTTTGGCTAAAAAGGAACCTCCAGTAGGACGGCGCGCCCACTCTACCAGGGTGACAGCAGCTACTACTGCTTTGGGACGTGGAGTTCTGCTGGTTGACATCTGCCAGGCAGCCATGTGGGCATCCCTGCACACGTTTACTAGGCATTACTGCCTGGACAGCCAAGTCCTGAGCGACAGTTTTTCGGCCGTTCTGTTCTCCAGGACTTCCTGGTGTGATCTTAGTTCACTGACCCACCTCCGGAGTTGGTATTGCTGGGGTATCTATTCTAAGGTAGGAAATCTATAACTAATGGTCTCTTTCATATGAACACGTTACTTACCTTCAATAACAATATATCTGTAAGAGACATTCATTAGTAAAAGATTCCTTACAGCCCACCCATCCTCCCCATTCTGAGAGATGACTTCTAGGGATAGGGACTCCCTTAAAAGGGCCTAGTTTTGCGCACTAGTGGTCAGTGTCTTGCATGGCGCTGCGCTTCTGGTGTGGAAAGTTGTGTCAGAACTGACGTCAGCGCGAAGGAGCGAACAACGCACAGGGGTACTGCTCCGAAAAATTTTCTCCTGATCCAGTTTGACACCTGGAGGTAATTCTAAGGTAAGGAATCTATAACTAATGTATGTATCTTACAGATACATAGTTACCGAAGGTAAGTAACTTGTTCATTGTGGTTTATTCAGAGTTAAGGTCACGTGACTCCACTCTAAATCCGGTGGGTGGTTGAAAGACCAGTGTTGGAACTGGGGTCACCAGCTCCCCGAGGGTAGCATGGCACGAGCGGGTAGGCATCCGAAAGCTTATGTGTAAAGCGACTATACAGCACACGCAACCACTGAGACAGTAAAAATGGGCACCCAATGAGTGACGCCACTCCAGTTAGTTTGTATAAAAATTAGATAACTTTTATCTAAATAGAGCAGAGTCAGAGTAATCAAGAATTCACAGTATTATTACCTTATTAGCTTTTCTTTCAAATACATGTATTTCAGCACTTGCCAATAAATACTAGGTGAATAAATATTAAATGTAAGATAAATACTGAATATTAGATAATATCAAGAAATAGATAACCACAGGCCTGACCTCAGCCTTGCTTCTTGTCAGCACCTGTAAGAAATACATTTAGAAGACAACCAAATGACATTGCATCTCATTGGATCTGCAGGCATTTTTACCCACTTCTCACCAAGCAAGGGTGAGCGTTCCACAGCAATAATCATGTAAATAAATAAGTGTAGGTTTCCAGTAAATGCGGCATTAAAGGGGAGAAATCATGTCATTAAGGTTAAACATCCCCTTGTGCAGGATTAACCATTTTAAGAATCACTCCCAGCAGGAATGAGCATTAAGCAGTTCCATAGTAGAAGTAGAACTTTTCATTAGTTATGCACCAACATTTCATCCAGGAAGTAACCACTTCTCTGAGCAGAAGTAAACATTTACTAACAGGTGAGTCATGCATAAGGCCTAGGCTGAGCAAGACACTAGGCGAAATGTGGACAATCCCTGGGTTTGGGCCTAGCCCTAGCTAATGCTCTTCATCCTGGTACTGTAGGCATTATATTACATCCTCTAATCAGGGGTTAACCTTTTACGAATTGAGGCCTATAAACTATATGCCTTGGCACCTCTAAAACAGCCCAATGCTAGGGAAAACATTTCCTTAAACTAGAGTAGCCTCTCTTCAGCTAGAAATAAACAGTTCCTTAGGCAGAAGTTAGGACATTTCATCAAGTAAGTATCCCATAAAAAGGCACAACATTTTATGAGAGAATAAACACTGCTTTTCTCAGCCATAAACATGCATTAGGCACTAAATAACGATGCCTCAGGCACAGGTGAGCACCTCCGTGGGCTTTCATCAACAGGTCAGTAACTTGAATAAACATTTCCATTTCAGTTGTTAAACAAACATTCCAACAGTTAAGTACCCCCGTCAAGCATGAATAAACATTTCATTATCCAGCAGACACCTTTCATTATATAAATGTAGGTGTTTCAGAGACCCTGGCATCAGGCAGGAGTAGAAAACACTTCCTTAAAGATCAGGCAACATGTCATTATGCAAAAACCCACATTTCATTAGGCCAGGATAACCTTTGCATTCCCCTGGGGGTCAACATTTCATTATGTGAGCAAAGGGAGCTAGTTATTAATCACTGTAGCATCAATAACCAATTCATCAGGAATAAACATTATAGCAAGGAGATATTGCATCAAGAATAAACCTGGCATCAACATATCCATTGCATTAGCCAGCACTAATCCGGTATAAGGCCAAAATGAGCACTTAACTTTTACTCCCAGGCCGGGGTTAACCTTAGTGCTCCAGCAGCCCCATAACTTATTAACCCTTCTCAGTGGCAAGAATCACCAGGGCCATAACAGTACCTTAACCGGGGGTTAATTCTTAAATGAGTCCAGGCCCAGTTCAGATGCTTTTATGGGCCTGATCAGGGCCAACAGGGCCCAACTATAGTTTCTCCCGGGGAGTGGCGATCTCGGGGCCTTCTCCGGCCTTCCCCCCTTCTCCCCGGGATGGTAACTTGTGATCTTCGGGCCTATCTGGCCCCTTGCGTAGGTGTGCAGCCGGTGGAGAGGGCTCCGGCCCTCTGGTAGGCCTTATGCGGCCTGAGGATTCTCCCTCGGCCCCTTCGGGGCTTGCACCGGCTGGCGGGGGGGCCCTTGTACTCTCTCAGGGCCCTCTGATACTTTCAGGCTGTTCCCGGGCCTTCCAAAGCCTCTACGGCCCGGGAACCAATTGGGACGTGGCTGCAGAGGGGCTCATCACTTGCAGCCAATTGCTGCGCGGCAATGGGTGGGGGTGCGGCCGATGACGCGGCGCACCCCCGTCACGTGAGGTGGGAGGCGGCTTCACCGGGCCTAGCGCGGCCCTTACTGATGTAGCGGCGGCCCCCTCCTGGTACCGGGGGACGCCGAGGGGGGCACCAGGGACAGCGCTGGCCTGCGGGTAATCGCGGCAGCCTCCCCACGGCTCCGGGGGCCGCTGCGAGGACGGCACACAATCGGGCCAGGCGGGGCCCACCACGACACGGCGGCGGCCCTCTCCTAGCACCGAGGGCCGCCGGGGGCCAATCTCAGCGCTCCGGTCAGGACGGCACACAATCGGGCCAGGCGCGGCTCACCGCGACACGGCGGCGGCCCTCTCCTAGCACCGAGGGCCGCCGGGGGCCAATCTCAGCGCTCCGGTCAGCAGTGCTCCACGGCCAGTTCTCCCTGCGGAGAGTGGAGCTCAATTTAGCGCTTCTTGGGCACAGCGCGCAGCAGCATTTCTTGGCAATCTGGGTCTAGCGCTTCTGCAGGCAGTTAAAGTGCTTGAGCCTCAGGCAATTCAGTCAGGCTAGCAGTTCAGGAGGCTAGCGCTATGCCATGAAAAATGTGGTGATAGGGAACTGTAAAAAATGTTTGAATTACCTCCACAACATCGAAGAACTCCCATGGTGTGGTAGTCTTTAGCTTTTGTTTTTGAAAAAACAAAAACATGTTTAAAGGCTGATGGACAGTACCATCCAGAAGGGATTCCTGTCATTGTTTAGAGCTGTCTGTAGGGCTGGCTAACAACTCAAAATTTGAAAGAGGAACTTTGGTATGGTGTGAGTAAAGTACAACACCATACAGATAGTATGGTCTAAATCAGGTCAATAGTAGACCTACATAACGGAACAAACGAAGGCCATCCAGTTAGAATTTGTACACCTTCGCACATCAACCTTCTGCCATTAGAGCAGAACTGCCGGTTAATAGGAAGGGACTGCAAATATTTCTATTTTGTATTTCACTTACAATTTTTGTTTGGTTCATGATCGTTTTAGATGTATCCCTTTACATTTTGCAGTCCTTTTCGGTAGACCTGCACTTTAGAAAATATTGCAAAAAATATGTTTCATTTATATTAATTAGTTGAGTTCTATGGTACAACACATATATTAGGAAATTACAGTCCTAGACTGCAATAAAAACATATTTTTCAGAATAGTGAAGAAACGCAGAATCACTTTCTCAATAATGAAAGTTTAAATATCTGTTTTAAAAGTAAGGTAAAGCAGAGTGCAGCAGATTAATTGAGACACGTCTGAATGGTTTTTAGAGAAGGAAGTATGGTCCTGGTTGTTCGTATTCTTATCTTAGTTATCTTGTAGTGTAGCACTGTTGTTAAATTGTACTTTGACGTTGGGGAGATTTTGGGAAATGCCTTTGCTTTTTTCTCATGACCTGTGCCTAGTTTCTGCAAAAACGATACATTTTGATATGCTTCTAAACGCACAAACACTCCACACCATTTATTTGCATATATTATTTATCTTTTCCTCCTAAGGGGCTGATTACGATTTAGGGCGAGCACCGTTGCAGAATCAGGAACTGACCGCATTATTTTGATGCGGCTGCACATGGTGCAGTCTTAGACTCTCATTTCACTATTAAAGCTTTTGTTGTGGTCAGAAACCGGCCACAGCACAATCTCCTATACGGAAATGGGAGTTTGTGTAAATCCCTTCACCCCGTGGCTGGCACTTCACGGTGCCTGCTACACAGTACGGGGATTTACAGGGGGCACCTTAGGTGCCCCCAAGTCTCCAATTGGAGGCTGCTGAGGCATGGGGGCCCTTCTGGGGGCCCCCATAGCCGCTTTCCGACAGGCTTTTTAAGTCATAAAGCCCAAAATGAAAAGCCTGCCGGAAACCAAAATCGTAATCCCCATGGCGGAACCCGTCCACAGGGACTATGTGTAGCCTCCGACTGGCCGACGCACTCCTTGAGCTTGTTGGAAGCCAGTCAAATTGACTGCCCGGTTTCAAATCCAACAGCTTTCATTGTAATAAGGCTGTCGGATTTGAAACCTTGGATGTTGGTCGGAGGCATTTCCGACCGACATGCAAATCGGACCCTTAGTATCCACTCATCCATGAGGAAAACTATACAACGTATGAACTTGCATACAAAATGCTGATCTTCAAGTTCCCATTTCTATATTTTGAGATTTGGAGATGAGAGAGAGAGTGAAAATAAACTTTATTCTGGAGCATTTTGTTATTGCAAAGTGTTATTTACTTAAGTTTAAATTTATGAAATAACTTCACAAGGGTTTAGGGGAGGGGACAGCAAGGAAAGCCGTGAATTACATGAAGACCAGTGATTGGAAACTTCACAAACCTATGTTCATGTAAGAAACAGTGAACGCCATTATTAGCGATGTTATTTGCAGCATGAAAGAGTACAACTGCACCAAGTAACAAAGCATCAACTTTTTTATACTACACACTGGTCTGAGCTCATCACGGCTGTGTTAAATGGCAGTAGTCCTTGTAGGAAAGTAGGATCTGCTTCTCATGGTTACCCCCACTTTTTGCTGGATGTTACTCTGTTTTTGACTAGTCTGACTGGGATCCTGCTGATCAGGACCCCAGTCTATCTGCTTTCTCCCTAAAATGTTATGTCTGTACTTAGGTATACTCCAGGTTGGATACTAGGGTACCCTTGTCAGTCCCTAGAATATGGTACACATGTACCCAGGGCATAGGTACCCCAGAGGCCTCCCGTGGGCTGAAGCATGTATTATACCACCCAGAAGAGTAAGAGGTTTTGGTTCCATGATCAGGGCTAGGGTTCCTAAGCCTGGGAGATAGACAGGAAAAAGCCTATTTGTATATTTTTGCCCTTTTGAATACTGGAATTTACACAATTTTTCAGCTTTTTATCCTAGTGTTTCTGCTGCCTCAAATGAGTTGGTTTGTCATTCAGATACGTAGGTTGGCCGGTATAGAATGATCCATAGGTTAAGGAAGCAATCTTAAAGTGAGTTCTCACTTCCAATGGAAGCCAATGCAGGTGTATTACAGTGGGTGTAATGTGGTCTGATTTCTTGTTTCCGTGACTAGCTGAGCAGCTGCATGCAACACTGATTTAAGGAGCACCAGAGCTGATTTAGGAAGGCCTGTCAAGACATAATTTCCTCCATTCAAATTAGAGTGTGCGCACTGTCTATGTGTACTTGTGTAGATTATGGTAAGTTTCGAGTGTGTGCCTTGTGCTTTACTCTTTGGACAAAGGAATCCATTTTACTCGCCTGCCAGTGGATGGTCTACAAGATAGAGGGTAAAGTAAACCTTCCAGACAGGGATGTAAAGTGGAGGAACATTCGAGAGGTTATCTGAAGTGGACCTGGTTTGAATGAAAGAAAGGAGAGAGACAGATGCTCTTTTGGAGTATATGGAGAGTCCCTCCCACCTTCCTGCTTCCTTCTCCCCCAGAGGTGGTGCTGCACCCATTTTCTGTAGTTGCTGAGTTGGAAGGCTTCTCTTTTTCATTTCCTTTGTCGGACATTCCTCTGTGAGAAAGTCGAGCTCTAGAGCCAGGATCCCTACCTCTGATCTTAGTTGTCAGATGGGGACAGCCTGAACATGATTCCTGCAAGGATAGCCGTGGACTGCCTGGAGAAGGAGGATCTGCCTGTTGAAGAAAATGGATAGCTGGGCTTAATCTCCCAAACTTGCATTGTAAAGTGACTATTGAGCTATGCAAGGGACTTGAGTCCAACCCTGCTGGAGAAGCATAGGGGTTGGTAGCTGGGGCGTGGATGTGCTGCAGCACCTCCAACATAATCATGCTGGACTTCTGAAAATGAATGAGCAATAAAGATGCCTTTGAATGTTATTTTTATTTTGTCATCTTTCCTGTGCATTCAGAGATAGAGGACGAATGTCAGGTTTTTTCATCTAACAAATTGATGCTTATTCTTTCTACATGGATATTGGTGTTTACTTTGCTTTCTCTGCCTGCAAAACGGCAGGATTTTGGAATAGTGTACCATGTGACAGTCTTGCTGGTGTGAAGGGAAAAGGATGTTATTTCTGTCGCACACAATAAATTTAAATACCTATAAATGAACGGTACAAATATTTCAAAATATATCAATTGTTATGAAAGCACATTTTGTTATTCCGAAATGTGATTGAAACAAAGATTTTAACAGGATAAAAACAAACCAAGACATTTTACTTGGTTATGTGAAAATGACATATATTTGCTGAACCCCAATTTCCACACATTATTCTCTGAGTGTTTTATAGTTGTATCAATAAAATATGTCTGTACAAATGAAGTGGCCATTTCAAATGAGAATATGCTGTCCGTAAACGAGAGTGCACTACCACACCATCCTTTAATAATATTTTTGTGACACAGTTCTCCAAATTACACCAATAGCTATTTAGTTCACCCTTACAACTCTTGCTGAATCGGTCTGGTTGATTTTCGTCACTTGGTCTTTGTGTGGCGCTTGGAATTTTCCCATTCCCTATGAGTTAAGTCATTTAACACTAATGGCAGCACCCCGTCTCTGAATATTGTTCTAGCACCACTGTGGAAGAGTTAAGTGAGTAAGTAAATAGTTGCATCAGCTTTGGTGGAATAAGCAGTGCTTAATTTGAGCCCACTGGCACTCATGTTTGGGGACAAGAACTTATTTTCCTCATCGATCATTTCCAGAGAGTAAGAGAGATAAAATCATTCAAAAACAAAAGAAGGAGGAAAAGAAAGACAGAAAACCGTCACAAAGCGAGAAAGGAGGAGCCTGTCAGAGTGGGATAAAGGGACAGTGATTGTCTGATTGCAGTTAAAGAGGCATGACTCCAGAATATGCAGCTTTGGTATTTTGTGCCCCGACATTTAATAGCGTTGGCCACGAGCTTCTGAGCACAGTCTTTAACACTCAATCTTTTACAAATCAAGCATTGAAAAGAGGCCAACTCTCTATGAGGCGGTACTTCAATTGCGTGCCTGCAGGAGGAACCTGTCTAGAAAAAGAGATCATCTGTGTAGTAAAGACAATGACCTGTAACTGCTAGTTCTCGAAGAGAACGCCTTCTGGTCTGAACAAAACCCAGAAAACTGCTCGAAAATCAGACCAGCGGTTCCAGAGATACTTGTGCTGTGATCTCCTTTTGGATATAACTTTAAGAACGGAATGTTATATGTGTTGACATTCTGTGAGTATTGTGCTGTACGTGAATGTTCCATCCACCAGCAGTTGATCGCTGACTGATGGAGGGAGCACCACGTTTGAGAGTTGGATGTACAAATAAATGTTGTTTTACTACAGGAAAGCTTCTGGTGCCCTCTTTACAGCATATTGTTGGTGAGGAGCTGCCAGTTCAGTGAGGAAATGTGCTGGAGTCACTCTCAACGCATGGATGCTTTGAATCTTTTTATACTGCGCATATCGGATATCAGGATATCAGTCACACAGTCGTTGTAAACAAGACCTGCTTTAGAATCTTACCTCATGCTTTATTTAGTGCGTGCAGGCGGTGGAATCCAGGCTCCCCACATTCCATTCGAGCGACAATAGCACTTATGCCTGATGGTCATTCATGAGTCCCGATAGCGGAATTTTCTACCCCAGGAGAATTAAAGGGATAACTTGGCTAACGTAGACATGCCTTCTTTCGAGGGATAGAGGAAAAAGCCTTGTGCTATACTAGTTCAAGCTTGCCTCTTCTTGAGGGTTAGAGGAAAGGCTCTTGTGCCATTCTAATTTAAGCACTTGGACACAATTTTCTTGAGCATTAGAGGAAAAGCCCTCACGTTGAATATCCGCAAGCTAGTTGGAAAGCTGCACTTTTATTGAACTCTGCAATCAAATTATGGAAGTCACTTCTTTTACACCCGACCACTCTTTTTGGCACAACCAGAAGTGCCATCCATTGAATCCGAGGAGTGGGTGGATATGTTTGATAATTAATTAGAGGCACTGGATGGGTAGAAGTTCCGGTCCAGTTGGGAAAAAACCTCTTCTTTTGAGTACTTTGGGTAAGGAAGGCAGCATATTTTTAAATGTTTACCTCCAGCTGTGAACCATGAGGAACAACCAACAGAAGATGTGTACTGCGAAGCAGGAAAGAGAATAAAGTTGAGAGTTACCAAAGTTTCCTATGTCGTTTTTAGGGGATAGAAGTTCTATTCACAGCCACATTGAACTGGGGAATCTGTGGATGACTTTGTAGCAAGGTTGCTAGAATTGTTAGTTAAATCTAAATTTGGTTCAGTGACAGATGAAATGATAAGAGATCAACTCACTGTGCAATGCAGGAGAGATTGTGGACTGCCAAAGAGCCATCTCTGAAAGCTACTATTAAAATAGCCAAAGTGGTGGGGGTTTAGATTATTGCATGCAGGAGATGGAACAGAGGGATCCTAAAGGGGAAACTGAGGTGTATGGTGTAGATAGAGTGGAATAAGAGGTGGCAACAATCTCAAGGTGGGGTTCGAAAGTAGGGAAGAGTGTTTATAACAATAAATCCTCTTACAGGGTGTGTAACAGATGAGGGAGCAGTTATCATACATGAAATGCAAAGAATTGTTTAGCCATTCGTAAGGAATGCAGAAAGTGCTGACGCAAAGGGCACTTTGCTAGAAGGACAATGGGAAAGGAAAGCTGGCAGTGTTAATGGAGGAAGTAATTTTTGTGGCCGGGGTGTGAGTTCAGTTTTTATGTTGGGGAGCTAAAGGAACTTTGGGGATAATGAACAAACTGAAAGCGGAGTTTACAATTAGGAAGAAGATAATGGAATTGATGGTAGACTCAGCTCGTTTTATACCATCCTACCTAAGAGTATGTTTTTGTCTGAATGGCCTCAATTAAGATTATTGCCAAAGGAAATCATCTGGGTGGGTATCAATGGGAAGAAATAGATATAAGGTACATGACCACTGATATCATGTTTAGAACAGACACATAAAAGGTAAGGTGTGTGTGTAGCTGAGTCAGGACCACCTATTTTGGGTTGGTTTCATCATTATGATCTTCAATCTGCGTGCCCCTTCTCAAGTGATGGTAGTAGAAGACACACCACTTGATGAGATCCTAGAGGGAGCAAAAACCTTGTTCAGAGAAGGGATGGGGGAGTTGAAAGTGTGCTTATATGAGATAAAGGTGAAACAGGGAGCCATACCTGTGCAGCATGAACGTTAGAAGGCTGTCCATTTTGGTGTGATAAAGGTCAAATAAAATATTGGATGATATGTTGAAAAATGGGGTGATTGAGCTCATTGAAAGATTGACCAGGATATCTCCAGTAGTCATAACAAAGAAAGCTGATGGGAAATTGAGGTTCTGTGTGGCTCTGAGGAGTCTTAATCAGAACATTGTTACTGACAATTTTCCTCTGCCAAACATAAATGAGCTTATTTGGTTGCCTAAAGGAGGAAAATTATTTTCAAAATAAGATCTCAGGCATGCCTATCACCAGAATCATCGTCACAATTGTTCCAAACCCTTGACAGCATTCTTAATGATGGAAGGCACTTATCAGTTTACCAGGATGCAGTTTGATTTTTATCCACAGGCAGTGTGTTCCAGAGGATGATGAATGAGGTATTAAGGGGTTTGAACAATGTCATATATTTCTAAGATGACATACTGGTGTTTAGTTATAACATAGAAAACCACAACTTTGTATTGAAGCAGATGTTTGGGAAACTATCCGACTCTGGTTTGACACTTCGAAATGAGGTTGAGTATTTGGGACACACTTTGTTATCTGAATTGTCAAACCAAAGAAGATTGTGCTTCCTGCTTTTAAGTTGGAACCCACAACATAAGGTAAAGATCAATTGTGATCCTTGCTTGGGCTGATTGAATACTATTCTAAAATTGTCAGGAATTTTTCGGGCAAACCCGAACCTTTCAAAGTGCTGATGAGAAAGGGGGTGAATTGTTTGTGGGTTGAGATCCAGAACATTTATTTTGAAAATATTAAAGAGGAGGTTTGAAATGCTGGGATCCTTGTTCCATATGACACGAAAAAGAAAACAATTATCACTATGGATGCAAGTGCTACCGGCATAGGGGTAGTGTTATCAGAAATGTATGGTTCCTCTGAGAAACCTCTTGCTTTTGCCTTACACTCTTTAACTGTGACTACGCGTCATTACTTTGTAATCGAGAGGGAGGCACTGGCTACAGTGTGGGGGGGGGGGTAGAGTTTTTTAGGACATGTGTGGGTATGTCAAATTGCTCTCCACACTGATCACAAGCCACTGTAGCTGGGAAGGGTTTAGGCTTACCAGGTTGGCCTTGCACTTACAAGAATACAACTTAACTATTGAGTATATACCAGGAAGGATAGTCATTTTGTCTTGTAGTTCTTATAAATCTATACAGGATCTGCGCGTTTAGACAACATCAACTGTGGGTTTGGTGTCCAGACTGATTCCAGACACCAGCTAGCTCACAGTGCCACTATAAACCACTCTTACCAAGGAGAAAATAGTTTCTGGCAACTATCGAACATGACAACCCTGTCCCCTCCTAGATCGTGGAAAGAGTACAACACTTTTTGCTCAGTCACTCATGCTCACTTTGTCTCTGGGAGATACACAGAATAAACTATGGGGACGTTTTCAGTAAGCATTTATTGAACCAGCATCATTCTAGTGTAAAATACATGTGATGCAACAACCATGAAACACAAACAGATGTATAACTTTATAAACCCCTTGAGGTAAGGTGTGGATACAACCCCAACCCCCCCTTGTTGACTTCCGCGCACGCTCTGCTGTGCTCGCTGCGGCTGATCTCCCAGCCGCTCTTTAGTATACGGTAAACCGCGCCGCTTGAATAACCATCTTGCCTCGCGGTGCACCTTACTTTTTTGTAGGTTCTAATCACTCGTTGCTGGCCCCACCAGGACAGCTTGTGGGACCTACAAATGGGAATAGCGGGTGAGTTCGTTATTATCATTGCCTACCCCTACCCTGCGAGCATGGTATTTTGATGCTGAATATGTCACCCACACGGGCGCTAGCCACCTACTTGTATTACACAGAGTGTCAAACGGTTTATTCTTTTGCGGTTTCAGTTAATTACCAATATGTTTTTTTATAAAATAAGCTCCTCACGTCACTTGACTGCTATAAGGTCCGAAACACTCACTGTTGTTAGTGTTATTGGCACACCCCACACAGTATGTCTATTTGACGTGGTTTAGACAATCACTACGATGCATGCCACGATTGGAGCATGCCAGCTACACACAGGACACAGGATTTCCTTGTTCTGTCACATATTCTACCCTCTCTCTCACAGGAATCCCACAAACTGACGGGGTCAGTGTAGTTTCCACATCCCGCTACACATCACTGTCACGTTCCTTTTGGCACCATATGATGTACTCGGGCCTCAAATACAGCAATGTTAATAACTGCCTGTTTGTTTCCTTCCTAGTTTCCGGGAGGTCCATAAAGAAAATAGTCATTCTGCGACACTATTCAGGTCGTATATTCGAGTCCTCATACCTTAGAGGAATCTAAGCAATTATATGAGCACCAAAGGTCCTGATGAATTGCCCTTGTGGCAAGAAACATGTCGATCACACTCACATTAAGGGTTGAATAAGGATTGATTACATCGCCCATCACTCCTTAATACCCCTTAAATTCCTTTTTAACAAGGCAGTGAGCCAGACTATTAAAATTGTTTAATGGACTCTACTGACTTTTTTTAGACTACACTCACGCTCACTATTGCACTTTTTTAGGCCCCTCACACTCACACACCCGTTGGCTTGGAATAAAAGAACTCCGCCAAAGTGCAGCCCCCTGTGCTGCCCGACGGGCATTGCACCGCCAGCCTGCCGTAGGAGCAGGATACCAATGATGACGCTGGACGGCCATCGGATGGGATGACAGTAGTCGTCCAACCGGTAACCTGTGTGAGGTATCCTTAAATTCCGAAAAGGGTTCACATCATGCACTTCCCTTGTCATACCTAGTGAGAGAAAGGTTAGCTTGAGCCAATCAGTTGGCTCTCTCTGGGGAACTCTGTACAACCACTTTGCTTATAACTTTATAAACACCAACAGAGTACATAGATGGTAGAATTCTACCATAGTGCTAAAACAATGGATATATGCAGGCATATAGATACATGACAGTACAAATGCGCACTCCTATGATGCTAACTCTAACTAGACCCTTGACCTTGTCTTTTCGAATCATCCTGGTCTTGTTATTCACCCCTCCCTACCTCTTATCTGGACGGATCATTATTTGATTCCGCTTGAGCTGACTCTGTCACTTCCATCTGCCCTCCCAGTAATAGGTAGGGAGCAAGGGCGGAAATGGTATAAGGTTACCTGTGCTGCCCTAGATCCTATCTTTCCCAAACTAATAGGGCTGCCCTCCTATGATTTAAATGCAGATATAGCCAAATTTAACTCTTCGCATTCCTCCTCTGTAGATCTTGTTGCCCCAATGGTACCTTTTGCCTCCTTAAGGTCACGACCATCTGCTCCCTGGTTCTCTTCGACATTACGGGAGGAAAGGAGTAGATGCAAAAAATCAGAACGTAAATGGAGATTGACGTATGATCTTTCTGCGAAAGTCATCTACAAAACTGCATTAAAGAACTTCCACAAATTAAAGCGAACCACTATGAGGGATTTCTTTGTAGAGAAAATTAAGAGCGCTGAAAACTCAACTTATTTAATATCATTAAGGAATTCTCCAATCCCCCAGTTTTGGCCACCTTGATTGCCCCCAGCCAAGCCCTTTGCAATGGTCTCTCCAACTTCTTTCACGATAAGATTAAGAATATTTCTTTTTCCTTTAATCAGGAGAGGGCTCTGCTCCCTTCTAATCCCAAAGCCACACAGGAGGAGACTTTTGTATCGTTTAAGAAGCTAACCTTGGAGTCTGCCCTGACTCTGTTTGACCGGTGTAAATCGGGGTCTCCTCTCGACCCGGTCCCAGCAAAGGTCTTAAGTGAACTGGCCCCTTTGGTGATTAGCCCACTTCTTGCTATCTGGAATACCTCACTACTCACAGGCCAATTTCCCTCTTCTTGGAAGCAGGCTATGTTGATTCCAATCATCAAGAAGGCTGACGCCGACCCCTTACTGTTCAGCAACTATCGGCCTATATCCCTACTCCCCAAGCCGGAAAAAATTCTGGAGAAAGTGGTACAGGAGCAATTGACTGATTATTTGGAATCTAAACATCTCTTGCATGATTCCCAGTCCGGACCGGGCTTCTGCACTGAGACTGCACTGCTTGAGGTGTCTGAGTCCATTCGAGAGTGCGTGGATGCGGGCGAGGAGGCCATGTTGGTTCTCCTCGACCTATCCGCGGCTTTCGATACCGTGTCTCATGACATATTATTGGACCGCCTGCGTAACATTGGAATTAGGGGTACCCCGCTGGCCTGGGTCAGATCTTTCCTTAAGGGTAGATTCCAACAAGTCTTCCTTCGTCCTTTTGTATCGGAAGAAAAGCCCCTGCTCTGCGGTGTTCCACAGGGCTCTGCACTCAGCCCTGTATTTTTTAATATTTACCTTACTTCGCTAGCAAAATTGGCTGAATCCTGGGGGGTCAGAGTGATCTCTTATGCTGATGACACTCAGCTTGTGTTTTCCTTTAGAGATCACTCTGACTGCAGCTTGACCAATTTTCGTCACTGCCTAATTAACATCTCCTCCTGGATGACGTCTAACAATCTTAAACTTAATACAGATAAGACGGAAGTCCTGTTTTTTAATCAGAAGTCCCCACTCTCCCTTACACTCTGGTGGCCCTCGGAGCTTAATCCCCCACCTGTTCCCGTTCAAGCAGCCCGTAATTTGGGCTTCCAATTTGACAACGTCTTATCTTGTAAAACCCACATCAACAAAGTCACGGCAGCCTGCTTTGGCAAACTTTGCATGATTAGGACATTTTTTCCATACCTCCCTCTTGATTTCCGCAGGACTGTTGTCCATGCCTTGATTACCCCTCATTTGGACTACTCTAATAGTCTGTATGTTGGTGCTCCAGCTTACCAGATCCGCCAACTGCAGATCGTGCAGAACGCGGCTGCTAGGCTGAATGGTAACATCCCCTACCGCCATTCGATTTCCCCATACCTGAGGAAGTTGCACTGGTTGCCAGTGACCCGGCGTATTCAATTTAAAGCAATGGTTTTTGCTTTCCGGGCCCTCAATGGCC
Source organism: Lissotriton helveticus (assembly GCF_964261635.1). NCBI lineage: Eukaryota > Metazoa > Chordata > Amphibia > Caudata > Salamandridae > Lissotriton > Lissotriton helveticus. The sequence goes on along the minus strand of NC_136057.1, from coordinate 1,403,388,080 downwards.
TTGGCCCAGTCTACCTGCAAAATAGGCTTAAACCTGTCCACTCAGTTAGAGTTCTCAGATCTAGCAATCTCCGCCTTCTTGCTTCCCGAGTTTTCGTCGTTCCAGAATGGGGGGCAGGTCCTTTACTGTAGGGGCCGCCAAACTCTGGAACAGCCTCCCATTAGATCTTAGGCTGACTTCATCGGAATCACTGTTCCGGAATAAACTAAAAACCTAGCTGTTTTCCAAGCTCTAGCTGCTGCCATCATTATCCATAGTCGCTGTCTGCAGTGCCGGGACACCCCCGTTGGGGGTAGCCGCTCGCTTTATAAGCTTCAAAATAAATAATAGCTGTACCTAGCATGTATGTCGGTGTATAGCCAAGAATCCCCTTAGGATAGAGCCAACCCCATTACCTGGTGTGAGAGAATGAAGGACCCCGTCTTGGTCTTGAGATGGACACCCTACGAGGGATGTCAGACCACTGCGTCCTGGAGTGTCTGCGTGCAGTAACCTCAGCGTCTGGTGTCAGCATGGAAGTCTTTCTCCTCTGCCTGCCCCAGGAAAGATATAGTGTTTATATACCTAAAGTTTACTCTCAGGGGTTCTACCTTGTTGTGTCATGTCGGCAGAGGATGACGATAGCGATAAACCTTATACACGGTTATTATGCAGTAGATGGTAATCCTGCTGTGATTCTGAGAATCCTCATGCATAATAAATGAGGCTAGTTTTCGGAGAAAACCACACAACATTTATGCAGCACCTAACTAGGTAAAAGGCAGCACCAAAACTGTTCTGTAGTACAATGGCAGAATAAATATAGGTGAAAGGTTAAGTGACTACCCAGGCCTATATTGGGGTACATTACGAATCATAACAATTTAAGTGGATTGCTTGTCTCATATGCCCTTGGATTGGAAGAATGTAGATGATGAATGTGTGGTTCAGAGATAAAAGAATGGAGCAGTGGCAAGTGTGGATGTGCAGTCAGTGACTCGGAGTGGTTTTGTGAGCTGAACACTTATAGGCAGTTTTGGAGATGATCAAGAAAGGTGGGAGGAGAGAGGATGCTTTGCCCACCACAATGAGGCCTATTGGTAAAGTTTTGGACAGATTATTAGTAGTTGCTGATAAGGTGATTATGCATGGTGATAAGATTGTATCGCCCAGTGATGTGCAGAAGAGACTGTTTAAAATAGCATTATGAAGGGCATTTGGGGCAAACTGTTACCAAGAACAGGCTGATGATGGAATTTTGGTGGCCAGGAATGGATGATGACATAGTATCTTGGGTGGAACGTTATGATTTGTGAAAGGAGTGTGAGAAAAGGGTCAGAGGTGGGTCTTGGGAAGATTTAGGCAGTATTCATGACCCTGATCAGGTTTGCCATTTCGTTTGCATTGAATGTATTAGTCTCATGTCAGGCATTGATGGTGGAAGGAGATTTGCCATTGTTATGGTGGATGCTCATTCAAGGTGGTTGGCTGTAAGGTTTCTTTGTGGGATTTCTACAAGGACTACCATAAATGTATTACACAAGGTATTTTGTGAGGAGGGTTTTCCTGTTTTCCTCCTCACTGACAGTGGTACCCAGTTGACATTTCAGGATATGAAGAACTTTTTGTATCCTTGTTCTGTTAGACATTCGTGCATGGCATTGTAAAACGGTATTGTTGAGAGGGCAAACCAAATGGTTTTAATGGAGCCTTACAGTTGGCGGTGTCCAATAGAGTGGATGATGAGCAAGTGGTCTCTGATTTGGTTTGGGCATATCGTACTATAGAGAATTCAGTCACAGGACGTGATCCTTTTTCTGCCATGAGAGGAGGAAAATGCTCCAAGCTCATTCCTTCCTGGATAAGAGATTTGATTGAGGGGAAGAGTGTCGATAAATGATGAGAAACTGGAGAAATATTCTCGTGGTGACGTCAATGTCTAAGGGAGGATTGTTCTGGATGATTAGGCCAAGGTACGTTCAGGGTGTGTGACGGAGGGGCTTAGGAAGTTCCCTCTGAAGTGAAAGAAGTTCATTGGTGGCATGTAGTTTCAGTCAATGGTGACCAGTGGAACCTGCAGAGAGCAGCAAAGTATTGCAGGCCAAATGTGTGGAAGGAAAAGTATGTGTGGAAGGATGAGGCTGTGGTAATGAAGGGTGCAGTGGCTTTATGTTGATGAAGTATGATGAGGTAGTGAGTGGTACAGGGTTGAATATCAACTTTCACATTTCTGATCCAGGTAGTGATAATTTGAGCGAGAGTAGAAACCGGGTAAATGGGGTAGAAAATTGGAAATGGTGGTGGTGCCAACATAGTGGAATGAACACATAAAATTCAGAGAGGTATCTGCAAGAGTTTGTAAGATGAGTTTCATTCATCTTTATGCTTTTTACTTGCAAGAGATTGTAAGATGAGTTTAATTAACCTTTATTCTTGTGTTCTCTTCACATTGTCTTTTCTTTCATTGTTTAATTGTTTAGGTTTCCTTCGTTAATATATCTAGCTTCTATTGTAATCGGTTGTAAGATGAGTTTCATTAACATTTATCCTTGTGTTCTCTTTAAATTGTCTTTTCATTCGTTGTTTAATTGTTGAGGTTTCCCATTGTTATTATTTCTAGCTTATATTGACAAGGAAGGGGGATATTTTGTGATCTCCTTTTGGATATAACTTTAAGAAAGTAATGTTCTCTAGTCTTGTATCTTTTATAGATTCTCATGCTTGAATCTTCCCAATCGTCATGGTGGGAGTCCCACGGTAACATTAAAATAGCAGTATAAAACTTCAAAATTCAAATGCCCATAAAAATTCACTAGCTTTTAGCAACCTATTGCCATTGTTATAAAACATCCAAACTCAAGCCAATTGGAGCACAGAGCATAGAGTCTCCTTCCCCTGCAGAACCATCATACCTCAGATTTCTTACCGCACGTCTACTGTTGCCCTTAGAACTCCAGCTAGATGTTCATCTCTGCACTTGATATTTCTTCTGAGGTACTGGTCAGGAGTGTGAGTACCTATTTTCTTCATAATGTCAGAGTCTAATAAAGGGTTGTTTAGGCCCTGTAAGACTTGTGGAAAGTCCAGACTTTGTTCTGAGGACCCACATAAGGAGAGTCTTTACTGTCTATACAGGACACAAGCCCAGAGAATTCAAGTACTGTCGTACTTTCTCTTCAAAAACTCTCAAGGATCGTGAGGGTAGGCTGCTTCTCTGGCTGCAAAGAAAAAAGCAGCAAAAGACTGTGATTCTGAGGCTGAGAAAGGCCATACCGCCTCTAGGAAGAGAAAGGAAGAAGGGTCTTCCTCATTGCTTAAGGACCCTAAAAAGTCCAGATCTCAGAGCAAGAAGAGGATTGAGGAGAAAAGAGTAAAGAGAGACCAGCGTAGCTCCTCTTCTTCTTCTTACCAGAGGTCAGGTTCTGCTCCTCTTTCAACACCTCTTACTCCTTCCAGAGATTCTTCAGCTGACAGAAAATGCTTGGCGATGGGCCGTCAACGAAGAAATCTCCGTCTACAACCTCTGGCTCCACTTCAGCAGGCGCTCAGTCAACGGTTTTGTCAGCGAGGCCTACTACGCCGACGGCCATGTCGACGACGGCAGTGTGGTGTCACCGTCTTCGGCTGTGGTTAGGCCATCTCCGTCAGCGAGAGTTTCACCATCGACGGTTCAGCAAGTTCGTTCACAGTCGACGACTCTTCAACCGACGCAGTCTGTTGTGCCGTCGACGACCCAGTCTGCGATCCCTTCGACAAGGGAAAAAGTCTGTCTACTTTTAAAACCAACGCCTTCCCTTCTGCAAGATTTTTCAAACATTTCTCCTTTACCACCTACTCATCTTCTGGGTTTTCAGGAGTCTTAAGATGACGGTTCTTTTGGTCCTGCTTACAGTCCTTCGCAACTCAGAGTCAAGTGTCAGGACTCGGAGGAAAAAGAAATAATGGGTGATCTATCGACATATTTAGAAGGGGACTATTTTTTTTAGGATATGGGAAATCCCAGTTCTCAACGCCTGGATGCTTTCCAGGAGCACTATCCTTATGAGGAACAGGAAGATCAAGCTCAAGAACCCTCCATATATATCCCTGTCATTGGTAACTGATCTTCAGTTAATGCTGAATGACTATTATAAGAGATTTCCTGAAGCGAATTCTGCTCCACAGCCACCTGCCCTTCAGGAGGCCCCCACTCCAGTATTGCTTGCTGTACCCCCATTGCAGTAGAGAAAGACCATTCTGCTTCCTGTGGAAGTTCCTGTGCAAGGTCAGGATGAGGACGACCAGCAGCTAGAGGAGGGAGAGCTGCAGTTGGACCAGGATGCCCATGATGAGTTGGACGACTTTGTGGCTCCTACTCCGCCCCCAGCCAACTCTCTGCCTGCAGATATCAGCGGGTTCCACGATCTCCTGGAACGCGCTTCTAGGATCTTTGACTTTCCTATGCCAGTCAAGCAGACGGAGTGCTTTTTACACGATTGTAAGCCTAATATGCAGCGCTCCTCTTGATCCATTCCCATTGTAGACTTCTTATGGCAAGAAGGCCTGACATTGATGAAGGCGCCAGCTTCTATTCCTGCAGTAGTGCCGAAGTTGGACAAAAAGTAAAAGGCGCCTGATGACTCTCCTGCATGCCTGATTCTTATGTTATTAAAATGTATAAAGTGCGCGAATACCAAAAGGTGTCTTAGCGCTAGAAGTCCTGAAGCAAGCTGGTGCCTCTATTTGTTAAATAGCCAGGTTTTGAGAGCTTTCCTGAAGGATGTCAAAGAATGGAGATTTCTGATGGAAATGGGGAGGATATTCTAGAGCTTCTTAGCCCCCACTGTGAAACATCTGCCACCCCAGTTGGACTTAAAAAATCTGGGAGGGAGAGCATCAGTTTCGCCCCTTCCGAACTGAGGCATCTATTTGGAGAGTATCAGTGCAGTGATTGCCACAAGAACTGAGGACCGGTACTGTGTAGCACCTTATATGTAATACAGAAGGTCTTGAACTTAATGCGACTCTTAACTGGAAGCCAATGCAGTTTCTGAAGATAAACTTGGGGATCCCCAACAGAGGCCTAGCAGCAGTATTCTGAATCATCTGAAGCTTATGTAACTGCTTCTCGGGCATGCAGAGATAGAGCCCATTGCAATAATCCAGTTTGACAAGACCTAGAGATGTGACCACTCTTTTCCTGCTGTCTGCTGGAATCAAAGGAAAGATTTTCTTAATCACCTTAAGTAAGAAGAAGCTGGATGAGGAAACTACTTTGACTTGTGCCTCAAAGTTCAGTTTCTCATCTATAATCATTCCTTGATTTTTTGCTTTGGGAGCTGGGATTGGTACGGCTCCCAATTCGTCCGACCGTCAGATCTGCGACCAACTTGGGGAGTAGTTGCCAAACAGGATTATCTCCGTTTTTCCTGAGTTTAGCTTGAGGCAGTGTGAGCTCATCCATGAGCTGACTGCCTGCATGCAATCCCTGAATCTTTTTACTGGCCGCATGCTGTTTTTAAAAACAAACAGGACGATTTGAATGTTGTCCACATAGGATGTTAATTCCATCCCAAAGAACATGATTAATGTAGCCAATTCTGACACGTAAATATTAAAACGAGTAGGGCTCATTGAGGATCCCTGAGGGACCCCACAGGGGAGAGCGAAGGATGGGAATTCATAGTGCCAAGGCAACTGATTGTATCCTGTCAGATAGAAAGGAAGACACCAATGCTAATCCATTATCCGTAATGCAAAGAGTATTCAGACAGTTGAGTAACAGATTGTGGTTGACCGTGTCGAAAGCCGCCGACAGGTTGAGCAGAATGAGGGCCACAGCACCTCCTATATCCAGAACTGCTCTGATCTCATCATTAGTTTTATTTAGGGCTGTTTCGGTGCTATGCTCTGCCCTGAAACCAAACTGGGACTCATCCAGAAAATTGTATTCCTGTAGATATAGTGTAAGCTGGTTATTCATGACTTTGTCCACCAGTTTAGCCGGGAGTCGAAGACGCGAAATAGGCCTGTAATTATCTGGTTCAGCTGCATCAAGACTAGGGGCCATATGTACCAAGCCAAATTGCGATCGCAAACGCTGAAATTCGCAGAATTTCAGTGTTTGCGATCGCAATTTAGCAGTGTGCAATGCATCACACAAAAACCCACTCGCAAAATTGGGGATCGCAAAATTTGAGATTCCCTATTTGGCGGTTGCATTTAAGGAATCGCACATTGCGATTCCTTAAATGCAATCTAGGAGGCACCCAAGTTGTGCAATTTTGGCTTAAGGAATCGCAAATTACCACTACCTTCAGGTTCGTGGTAATTTGCAACTTCTTTGAAAAATGCACTTTTTTGCATTTTTCAAAGTGTAATGTGGCGCACATACATGCCCTTAGGGCATGTATGTGCGCCACATCTGCACCCATACTTATTTCAGGGGTGCAACAGGGTGTCCTTTTGACACCCTTGCATCCTTGAAATTGCATTCGCAATTTGCTAGTACCTAATGGGTACTCGCAAATTACGAATGTCTCCCTATTCATTCCTATGGGCCTATAAGCTCATAGGAATGAATGGGGAGCTATTCCTTAATTGCGAATAACACTTTGCGATTCGCAATTAAGGAATATGTAAGATTCGCAAAAGTTTTTGCAAATCCTACATATATCACGTTTTGCGATTCTCAAATAGCGATTTGCAAAAAATCGCTATTTGGGAATCGCAAAACAACATTTTAATACATATGGCCCCAAATTTTCAGAAGAGGTAGAATCGATGCCCTCTTCCAAATGGAAGAAAAAAATCTTCTGTGAACTTGGAATTAAAGATGGTTGTTAAACTAGGACCGAGGATCACGGGGACTTGTTTGAATATCATGGGGGGGAAGGGGATCATGGGGAGAGCTCGATTTGGCCTATAGAGTTGGTATCTCTCGTCCTTGGTTACTGATCTAAATTCTGTAAATGCTGGAGCACTAGGGGGTCGAGGATTTACTAAGACATGAGTATCAGATCTTGTCCTGTTGTCAAAAGTGATATAGATTTGTTCCACTATGTTTTGAAAATGCTGGGTTAGTGAGTTACAGAAGGCCTGGGACTGTTCACTCATCTTTTTTCTGGGGGTATGGAAAGTTTGGTCACCACCTGAAAAAGCTCTTTAGTGGAATTGTTTGCCTTCCTGATTTGTTTGGCGTAGTAAGAACCCTTTTCCATCAAGATCAGATTTTCATATTCAGATATTAGAGTCTTTTACTGGGAGAGCTCATTTTCATTATAATTTGATCTCCAACTTCTCTCTTGCCTTCTACAATCTTGTTTTTTAGACCTAAGGGCTTCTGAAAACCAAGGAGCTGACTGAACTTTCCTATTGCTTGAAGTTTATTAAGAGGAGCTATAATATCAGCTATCGACATGAGCCAAATAGGCCTGTAATTAAAAAGATCGGAGGTGTGTTCCACCTTCTCAGGCAGTTTAGTTTGAGAGTCTGAAAGCTGCAGACTAAGCATTTAGTTATCAACCTGCTTCCAGTTGGGGTACGATCTGGTGGGCATATTGGATATGATAGGCAGATCCTTGGGTAGACCATTAAGCTCAAAGATAACTGCAAAATGGACAGTCCAAGTCAGTGGTAGGATCTCCTTAATCTCAATTAGTTCATTGTTAGTAAAGATTCTGTCTAGGGTATGGCCTGCCTGATGGGTAGGGCCCGTAACCTTTTGACTTAGGCCTGCAAGTTCTTAGAGTCAAGTAAGGAAGTAGTATTTTTATCTGTGATGGGATCAAGATGAAAATTAAAATCACCTAGAATGTGAAAGCTATTTTCAAGAGCACAGGTTTCAAGAATTGGGTTGAGAGAGGTACGAAACCCATATGTTGTCCCTGGTGGATGGTACAGTAATAACCCTTTAAATGAGAGGCGCCTCGCTATTGTTAAATTGATGAAAAAGACTTTGCAGTCTTGGGAAGATATAGGCTCAAAGGAGGCTCTATATGTATCCCGATAGATCAGAGCAAGTCCACTGCCTTTTTTATGGGTTCTATCATGTCTAAATACCTTGAAACCCTGTGGAACTACAATACAGAAATCAGGGCCTGCTGCCTGATCAGCCCATGTTTCTATAATAAGAAGCATGTCCAAGCCCTGAACATCTATCAGCTCAGCAACATCCAACTCATGTTTAGGCAAAGACCGTGCGTTGATAAGGGCACCACACGGTATTTGCGGGAGTTGGTAGTGTTCTTCAGGGAAGGTAAGTTATTGGAGAGGAGGGTGCGAGATGTTAGACTTCGCACCAGAGAAAAACCACAGTTAGCGCAGCTGGTCAGTCTTTTTATAAACAGTTTGTCAGGATCGAAGCATGCACACTTGTTAAGACTAGTAGAAGGTATATGATTCAAGTCCTGCAATTTGTTGCCTGTGCAGGGCTGGTGCCATACCTCCTGGCTATAAAATCGGGCAGCATTTCTGGCGATGGGTGCTGTCCAGGCGCAGACTGGCTTGCCTTTGGCGCGCTGGCAGCGCATCCGCTGCCTGTCCGGCATAGCATGCGGTTTAAATGGTTACTGATCCAAACACTAAACTGTCACCCTCCCGGAAGTTTGGTCAGAAGTTGGTGCAGCCACGGGGGGGGAGGGGTGGGGGGGTGGAGCCGCAAACCTCCACTCAAACAGCAGGAATCTGTTGCGGCGGACTGGGAAAGCAGCAAGTAAAGGGGTAAGGAAAATGCAATGTGCGAAGGAGATCGCAAATTAAAATTGTACAAGTTACATATTAAAAGCCGTACATTATGGAAAATACAGCCAAGCGGTGAGTAAAATAGCCCTCATCGTGCTGCTTACTAGCCTGCTATGTGCTGCGCGTCCGCCCAACATGTGGTTTAAATGGTTACTGATTCCAACCACTAGACTGTCACCCTACCCGAAGTTTGGTCGGAAGTTGGTGAACTTGGTGGGGGGAGCCGCAACCCTCCGCTCAAACGTGGGAGATCGCAAATTAAAATTATGCAAGTTACATATTATAAGCCGTACAATATGGAAATGTCAGCCGAGCGGTGAGAAAAATAACCCTCAACCTCCTGCTTATAGCCTGCTAAGACACCCCGGACTGATTCACTCATTATGCAGGTAGCTCAAAGGAGGTCGAAGAACCCTTCCTCTCCATGTTCATCTCCGCCTGACAAAGAAGTGCGCCGGTTGGACACCATCGGCAAAAGGTTCTCTGCTTTGGCAGCCATTGCCATCATAGCCTCCAATGCCATGGCAATCCTCGGAAGGTACGACCGCCAGATGTGGTCCGACATCTCTGCCTTGCTGGAGTTCCTTCCTGAGGATAAGAAGAAAGAGGCACATGAGGTGCTGTTAGAAGGAGAGAGAGCCTCTTCTGAAATGATTGATGTGACTCTGGACATTTCTTCAATGGCCTTTAACATATGGCGGGAGCAGGAGTATTGAGACGTCAAGGGTGGCTAAAAGCTACGAAGTTTCGTCAGGAGGTTCAGGTCAAAGTTTTAGATGCCGTTCAACAGTGAGTTTCTGTTTGGGGAAACGTGGAGGAAGCGCTGCAGTCAATCAAATAGGATACCGACACGGCTAAGTCTTTGGCTAATCTGCAGTACAAAAAGTTTGCTTCCTTCCGGGGCAGAGGTCAATATCTCTCTCGTCCCTAGCTTCAGCAGCGCTTACAGCCTTATTATCAACAGGGCTTTCGTGCCCAATACTCTTCACAGCCCTTTCGCAAACCTCAACACCTGCCTACTCTAGAGCAGCAGCACGTTTACGCCCACCATCAGGGATAGGGCTCAAGACTCTAGCAAGAGACAATGAGGATCCAGAGGCCCCTGCTACCGTAGTCCCACTTCAATTCGGCCCGCTTGCTCCAAATTCTTCAGTCCATGGTAGCTTATATTTTCCGACAAATTTTGCCACGGTCACACCCTAGAATTTGTTTAACAGTTCCCGAATTTGCCTCCACATAGAACCTCCCATCGTCATCTCCAAATTCTCAAGAAGGAAATCTGATTGATCCTCGCCAAACAGGCAATCAAAGAGGTGCCACCCGAACAGCGTAATCTGGGGTTTTATTCTCATTTCTTCTTGATAAAGAAAAAGACAGAAAAATGGAGGCAGATAATGGATCTGAGGACATTGAACAAGTTTATCAAATCTCAACCCTTCAGAATGTTGTTGCTCCAGGAAATTCTGATTCTCATGGATGCGGGGGACTATGTCTTCTCTGGATCCTCTAGACGTGTATTTTCATGGTCCCATTCACCCAAAACATCATCGTTTTCTCGGGTTCGAGGTGGCAGGGTGCCATTATCAATTCAGAGCACTGCCCTTCGGGTTAAGGTCGGCTCCAAGAGGCTTCACCAAGTGCTTGGCTCCAGTGGCAGCTTACCTAGGCGAGCCGGTCACAGGTATTCCCTTATATGGATGTCTGATTAGTCAAGGCCCCATCTCTCCAGGCTGCCAGAAGATAGACAGATGCCCGTTTTCGGCTATTTCACTCCCTGGGGCTCAGAATCAACTGGGAAAAGTCCTTTCTGGCTCCCTCCTGGTCAATAGTGTTTCTAGGATCAACTCTTGACACTACGCTCTCAAAGGCGTTTCCCACAAAAGAAAGGATATTACGACTGCAAAAGACAGTGCAGGGTCTGTCGGCAAAAAAGTTTTGTTTCAGTAAGGACATACAAGTTAATGTTAGGGACAATGTCCTGTATCCAGCTGATTCCACGCTGTCGCCTAAGGATGAGAGCTCTCCAAGAGGAGCTCGACGCTCAAAGGATTAAATCTCGAGGCTCATTCGAGGACATCACTTCAATCACTCCGGTGATGGTTTCAGCAAGTTCTTGGTGGACGGTCCGACACAATCTCTCTCAAGGTCTCTCTTTTCTCACGAAAAAGCCAAAGTTGGTTATGACGTCGGACGCTTCCATGGATGGGGGGGTGCCCACCTGCAAGACTTGCAGATCCATGGAAGGTGGTCGGCTCAGGAATCACAGTGTCACGCAAACCTCTTGGAACTGAAAGTATTTTTTCTGGGCCTCCAAGCATTCCTGCCAGGAATCAGAAAGTTTTCGATCTGGATTTCCACAGACAACATCACCACCATGTTCTATCTGCCGAAGCAAGGTGGGACAGGATCCCAGGCCCTCTCAACCCTGGCTCAGCAGATATGGGAATGGCTGATAGTCCACGGAATATCGATACAGGTTCAACATGTGCCAGGGGTTCAAAACGATTAGGCCGTTCCCTCAGCAGAGACACGAAACAGTGCACGAGTGGGAGCTAAACGACGGACAGCTGCAAAGGGTTTTTTGCTGTTGGGTGTTTCCAACCCTAGATCTCTTCTCTATGTCACTCAACAAAAAATGCAGATTCTACACCAGCAGATTTCCTCAGACAGGGTCTCTAGGAAATGCCTTCCACTTCTCTTGGGAAGGAATGTTTGCCTATGCTTTCCCTCCGTTTCCTCTCATTCCAAAGGTTCTGCAAAACATCAAACTGGAGCCTTGCCGTGTCATTCTCATTGCCCCAGCGTGGGCGTTACAGCACTGGTTCACAGAGCTGTTTTCTCCAATTCTGTTCCAGCCAAAAGGAAATCTTCTCTCTCAAGTGGTTCAATCTCAAATCCGTTCACTACACTTCTCAGCTTGGCTCCTCATCACACAGAATGTGGACAACTAATGATTTCTCAGGAATGTCAAGCAATACTAGAGAGCCCAAGCTCCTTCTACGATCAAATGCTACTCGGCCAAGTGGATAAGATTCTGCATTTGGTGTACCACACACTCTTGCGATTCTCTCTTATCGCCACCTGATGATGTTTACTCTATCTCTTATCTCTCTCGAAGGCTGGTCTAGCACAGGCATCCATAAAAGTGCATTTAGCTGCTATCTCCATATAGATTTCATTCTGGTTGTTTGTCTTTGTGGTCTAACTGACTAATAAAAGAGTTCATGAAAGTACTTTTCAGGGTCTACCCTCCAGTAAAACCTCCTCCAGTGCTAGGGCAATTAAATACTGTCCTGTCGCAGCTTATGAAATCACCGTTTGAGCCAATTCACAAGTGCAACTTGAAGTACCTCGTTTTGTTGGCCATAACTTCTGCTTTGCACATTAGTGAAATTCAGGCCTTCACTACAACGGAACCTTACCTGCATTTTTTTCCAGATAAAGTGAATCTTCGTACCAATCCATCTTTTATTACCACAGTACCTTCTGCATTTCATCTAAATGAACCAGTGGTTTTGCCCTCCTCCTTTTCAGCTCCAACTTCACCAGCTGAGAGGGCACTCCATTTTCTGGACATTAAACTATGTTTAAAGTTCTACTTGCAAAGGACTAAGCCTTTCTGAAAAATCCACTCAGTTACTTATTTCCTTCTCTGCCCCTAGGAAGGGTCAGGCTTTGACACATCCATCTATCGTTCGCGGGGTATCATCAACTATCCTCTTTTGTCATGAAAAGGCTGGCCGCCCTCTGGTTTCCAAAGTTGCAGCGAACTCGACACGCAAGTGGCAGCTTCCTCTGCCCTATTCGCTGGAGTGTCCTTGCCTGATATTTGCAAGGTGGCGACTTGGGCGAACGTCCATAACTTCACAAAGTATTACTGCCTGGACGCCTGGCAGAAGGCGAATGTAGCAGTTGGTCAAGCTGCTCTGCGATGTCTATTCAGATAAGGTATGGTCTCCTGAAAAAAAAGACTCCTAAGTAAGTGTGCTATGAATGTGATATGTAATAAATATGTTTTCAAATGTTTTTCTCTATGTTTTAGTATATGTATACATTGTTGTGAGTTAATATTATATGCTCTTTATGATTATCATTCGTATTTTGATTTTTGGGTCGTATGGTGAGATGGTTCACCTTACCCGCCGCCTCTGACCCTTTGGTACTGCTTGCTATTCTGATTCAAGTATGTGAATCTATAAAAGATACAATACTGGAGAGAAAACAAGTTACTTACCTGTACACTGTGTTTCTCCAGTATTGATATCGTTTATAGATTCACATGCAACCCTCCCTCCTCCCCTTTTCAGGTTCACCTTCCAAACCTCTCTTAATGCCTTATGGTACTCGTGCTCGAAATCTGAGGTATGAGATTGTCCTGCAGGAGAAGGGGACTCTATGGTCTGCGCTCTGATTGGCTAGAGTTTGGATGTTTTATAACAATGGTAATAGGTTGCTAAAAGCTAGTGAATTCTTATGGGCATTTGAATGTTGAAGTTTTATACTGCTATTTTACTGTTACCGTGGGACTCCCACCATGACGACGGGAAGATTCAAGCATGTGAACCCAAAAAAAATATCAATAGTGGAGAATCACAGTGTACAGGTAAGTAACTTGTTTTTTAGATTAGTTTACATTCTGTAGGTATTGTGCTGTATGTGGATGTTCCATCTACCGGCAGTTATTCGCTGACTGATGGGAAAAGCACAATGTTTGAAAGCTGAATGTACAAATAAATGTGGTTTTACTACAGGAGAGCTTCAGGTGTCCTCTTTACAGCAACTGTTCGAAAATCAAACCAACAGTTCTAGAGATACTTGCCTCACAATTTGCGGCTCATTAGTGGCCTTTGTACTTTTGCAAACTCTGGTTTAAGATTCTGGGTGCAGGGAAATGTTAACCTTGACCTGCAATTTTATTTTTATCCTTGGAAAAGTGTGAGTCTACTGACAGGCCTACACACAATGCTGTCCTGCTTCCAGCTCCCCATTAGAGGTGAGGGCAGCGACTTTGTGGCCACTGCATATGGCAGGGTGAGAAGAAAATTACACCTCACTCCAGGGGAGCCCCTGGTCTCGGGATACTGCTCCTGCCAGCGAGAGTACACAAGGGCACCATTGAATCACAAAGAAGGACCGTGTTTCCTCCTCCTTGCCGCACCTATGAAACAGATGGGCAGGCTGTAGGAGAATGGGGCCCATTCTCTAGGCTGCCTGTCAAACAGTAGTGCCCCTGAGGTGCCAGAGCGCTCCGTGCTGCACAAGGACAGGTGTTGATCAATCAGGTTACGCCAACATGAGGAGCAGCCCAACCCACACCGCTACCTGGCAGGGAGAAAATCTCTTCACAATAAGTCTCCCAGAAGGGAGAGGGCTAGGGCCTAGGATCAGAGGGGCACATGCTTAGAGCTGCCTGGCAGGGTCTAAACTTTTTTGAAGACCCTGGAAGGACCGGGCTTTGCTTGTTGTTGGTCCCGGTGGGCTGATAAGCAACCTTTGTAAACGAGGAGGAAGATGAGAAGGATGTGGAGCACCCTCTCAGGAAGCACTAAGTGTCACCTCTTCAGGCAGAGGCCTACATCTTCTGTTGATGATTGTGTCAAAGTCAATAGGTTTGTGTCATTATCGTAAAAGAGCGCCACATAGGATGTTGGCCTTTCTGTTGAATTCTGTGAGGAGTTCCTAGGGTAGGTGATTTTCACCCGGGTTATTCTGCAAGTGCCCCATTTAGGAAAGGACTTCAGTTGATAATCTCACTAACGTTAATATTGTATTTTGTGTACTGTTTTGCCAATTGTATATCTAGTACAATTTAGAAATTGTACTACTCTGTGTGCATTGAAAGCACTGTCTTGACAGTGAGCTATTGAGAGTTATGTATACTACTTAGGTCTGTGTTTCCCCTTTCTGGATGTAGCCTTATACACCTGAAGGAATGTAATTGGTTTTCAGTTTGGGATGACAATAGTAGGCAGACTATGGCACACCAATTGTACATTTCCTCCATTGCTACAATTCTAGGCTAGAAACAATTAGATGCTCCTGGCTCTCCAAACAATTCTTAACACCTGCTTTTCCACACATCTCGTTGTGATCACTGTACACATTGCTGTGATCATGGTCACTGTTGCACTACGTTCTGAATTGTACTCTGGTTATGAGACTTTTGACTACCCTCTAAGTATTTCTCTTAGTTTCAGGTATACTGTTTAGCTCAATTTGCTGGTCAAACAGATGATTAATAGACGTACCTACAACCTTTAAACATTTTGCCAAACCGGAGTAGTGAATAACAAGATCATGGTGGCTTGCTGAAAGAAGGCGATGTTCCTTACTCTTGAGCCTTTGATTTCTACACCCTAATTATTTAGCTTTGGCTCTATCTTACATTCACTCACTCTTTTATATTTTCTAATGTAAAGACTAGGAGAACTTTGACACTCAAATATTCAAACAGTAGGTGATCATATGAAAATGTTCAATGCAGGAGAACTCGTGTTTCTTGTAAGAAATGAATTATTTTCCAGAATATTATTTTTATAGACCCCTTGATTTTTCTTAGTATCAGTTGATTTCAGGTTTTCCATGACACTCTGCTGATCTCCTTGAAAGACACCATTGCTGCAGAATCTGTTATAAATCAGTCCTTTTTTATTGTGGTGGCTTCGATTAAGCTTTTTCTTTTATATTCATGCTTGACTCCTTCCCAGTCTAAAGAAGGGTCTCCTGCACCACAGATGTGAGGACAGAATTAATGTGCACAGCTCAGGGGTGTCCTTAAGCAGGTAAATGGATGATTATAGCTTTGTTAGCAGTTAATAGTCTCAGCCGCAGTCCTATGTTATCTGCTTTCTGCATGCAGCATGATTTTATATTTTATAAGGGCTTGTTTGATGGCTGGCAGACAATGAGGAGACATATCATGAATGTTAGGATGCGTTTTTCATGAACCGGAGCTGCGGTTCAGTTCACAAATTAGCAATGGATGGGTATTTGCCTTCAGTTGCGCCCCATTGCTGGGTTTTCTGTTCTAGAGTAGGGGCACTGTCATCAGAAGGAATTTGTCACGGAGCCCACTGGCCAACTTCTCATCTGATGGCCAATTCTAGGCGATTACAATTTGCTTCTTAGCCTTCTTACATAATGTCACAGGCTCAGTGCAGAAATGGCTGTATTGCCATGCAGGCTGTCAACATCACCCTAACTCTGATATAAAAGAAGTAAAGAGGCTGCATAGAGAATGACCAAAGATTGACTATGTATTGAAGCTGATCTCGTTGAATCCCCTGGAAGCGTTTCTCCCAAAGAGGAATAGAGGCAGAAGTGCGGCTTGATGCATGTGACCCTTCAAAGTGGTCGCATGGAAGCGCGATTTGAGGCACGCGCAAAGTCTGACCTGCGTATAGAGATTGAGGCAGCTGTGCAGATAACCTCTCTACCTCCAGAAAGCAGCTTTTGAACAGTAAGGTTTGAGGCGCATTTGCAGGTTGAACCTTGGGATTTAGTCTATTTGCATGTGGTTTACCCACTGTAAAGGCTATTCAACTGAAAGGACATGCTTTACTTCTTTATGCGGCCTTCTTCAGAACAGAACATGCATACAAAGGTATTACTTGTCTATAATATCACAGCCTTATAGGAATGGTTTTGTTTCTGGGCAGGTCTCTTTGGAGTCTGCCAACAGTACCCACACACTGGCATAAAAGATGGCAAGGGAGCTGCAGCAAGGTGGAGCAAGTACTGGGAATCATGGAGGTTGGCCTTCTTGTGTCCCCTGAAGCGGCCTACCTTTTCACAGTCGAGTATGACTCTTGCAAAAGGCAGGCATCAGACTTTACTTCTTTCAACACAAAAATAGTAAGGAATTGATCCCAGTTACAGTTTGACACGTTACAGATTGACACACGTGCGTTCCCAAAGTATAGTTTGAGGTGGATGTGTAGATTGACCCACGGGCAACAATGAGTCTGCATGTCCTTTGACCACCTTGAGGTATCTTCAAATGGAAAGACATCATTTCCTTCTCCATCCTTTTGCCTTGTTCATGGGTACAAAAGTATTAATTATCGATTTCAAAGACTGAAGCTCCCTATTCCATGGGTGTTTCATGACGGCCTGTGCAACAGGTTCCTGTGGCTAGCTGAAGAATACAGGGAACTGGAAGGAGGCAACATGACTATAGCCTTAAAATAGATAGGGAGTTGGGCATAATGAGGTATTTGAAGCGACGATGGGATTGCGGTGGGAGAAGAGGCAAGGTAAGGGAAATTTTGGAGCAAATGGAAAGGGAGCAGACGAGAAAAGAATAAGAGCAGGGTAGAGAAAGGAGCTCAGGGGGAATAATGGTGAAGCGGATACTAGAGGTGAGAAAGCAAAAGAAGAAGAGAGGGGAATAGAGGTGGGGGTACAGATGAAAAGGAAAATAAAATTGAGATGGACAATAGAATAGAATGATAGAGTGAAGAACCTAGGGAGAATAGGGAAATAGTGAGAATAAGCGGAGAGTGCAGGGGTAAAAAAGGACTCCCAATTTGAAAGAAAGAGGATCTAAGCGTCAGTGAATGGAAGGGAAATACTCTGACGGAAGCAGAGAGAGAGAGGGAGTAGAGGGGGAGGAATTTGCTGTGTTGTTGTTTTTCTGTGTTTTTTCCCCCCATAAAAGCTGTGATCTGTTTTTATTTTTTTAATGCAAATCTGGAACTCCAGCCCACCCAACCAAAAGGATAACAGATGGGGGAGGGAATGCAAGCTGGAGAGCGGCCTGCCCTATCTGCAGTGAGATAAACAGGGGAGACTTGGGGAATGGGAAAACAGCTTTAATTAAAAATGAGCCATCTTTACTCCAACACCAGCAGAATGGGCTTCCCGCATCCGACGGGCAAATGCTTTAGGGTTTTTAACTTCAAAAAAAGGACTTTTATTAAAATAAAGCTCAGTTTGGCAGCGACCACGTGTGGACGGCCCATGCCAAAAAGTAAAGTAGGGCCTTCAGTTCATGGCGCATGCAAAGATCGCACAAACTACCTAGCACAAAGATTTTTACACCTAATAGCTCTTTCGTTGAGTTTTTGTTTGCCTTTTTTTAAATGCATATCCACAAATTTTCATTCGTTTTGCAGAATGTCCCGTTATTATGCCCTTTTTGTAGTATCCATGGTAGCTGAACAGTGTGAATCATGGGTGAATGTGATCGCTGAAAGCATAGCAGAAGCACAGAGTGAGCGAAATGGCCTTACATTTATAGTCGGCTGTGCTTTCTGCAAGAGGCAGGCATCAAATGAATTCTTTACTGGTTCAAACACTGAATTGCTGGGATGTTGTTAACTGGTTGAGATCCAGGTCTTTTTCCGAGTTATAGCACAACCTACCCTCCCCTCCTTTCCTCTGTTCTCAGCAAGCTGCAGACTAATGAAATGCACCACTACTGCTTTTTTCATCACATTAGAATATATTCACTTATAAGCACTAGCACTTTAATGCATACCTTGTAACAGCTCATACCCTTGTATTAATGGTACTTTAATGCACTGGCGCTTTACTAAATTCATATTGATATTATCCCCATGAAAAACTCAACATGTAAGATTGATTTTAATTCTGATTATTGATTATGATGTAATATAGGAATGCCTTTTTATTTGTGTATTAGTATGCTGTTATGGTGTTTGTTTTATTTGCACCGAATAAAGCTATTTGAATTGAATTGAGTGGGCATCCTGTTCTCTTTGAGCGCCCTGTTTATGCAACAGGTTCCTCCGTCTACTACTGTGAGACATCATCTGTTACAGTGCTGGGTAGTCTACACTCTTAATAAGATCATATTAATAGGATCCCCTTCATTTCAATCAATCAATCACAGGCATTTATATAGCGCACTACTTACCCGGAGGGTCTCAAGGCGCTAGGGGGGGGGGGGGGTGCTGCTACTGCTCGAATAGCCAGGTCTTGAGCTTCTTCCTGAAGGAGAGGTGGTCTTGGGTCAGGCGCAGGTCGGTCGGTAGGGAGTTCCAGGTCTTGGCGGCCAGGTAGGAGAAGGACCTCCCTCCCGTTGTCGTTCTTCGGATGCGGGGGACGGCGGCGAGGGCGTGGTTGGCTGATCGGAGGTGTCGTTTGGGAGCGTAGAAGTTGATGCGGTTGTTGAGGTAGCTGGGGCCTTGATCGTGTAGGGCTTTGTGTGCGTGGGTGAGGAGGCGGAAGGTGATTCTTTTGTTGACGGGGAGCCAATGCAGGTCTCTCAGATGTCCGGAGATGTGGCTGTGTCGTGGGATGTCGAGGATGAGTCTGGCTGAGGCGTTCTGGATCCGCTGGAGTCTCTTCTGGAGCTTGGCGGTGGTTCCGGCGTAGAGGGCGTTGCCGTAGTCTAGTCAGCTGGTGACGAGGGCCTGGGTGACCGTCTTCCTGGTCTAGGTGGGGATCCACCGGAAGATCTTCCGTAGCATGCGCAGGATGTTGAAGCATGACGAGGAGACGGCGTTGACTTGTCTGGTCATGGTGAGGGAGGAGTCCAAGATGAAGCCCAGGTTGCGTGCGTGGTCTGTCGTTTTGGGTGCTCTGCCCAGGGCAGGGGGCCACCAGGAGTTGTCCCAGGCAGAGGGTGATGATCCAAGGATGAGGACTTCCGTCTTGTCAGAGTTCAGTTTCAGGCGGCTGCTCGACATCCACTCGGCTACGTCTTTCATCCCTTCGTGAAGGTTGGCTCTGGCGGCGGCGGGGTCGTTGGTCAGGGAGAGGATCAGCTGGGTGTCGTCAGCGTAGGAGATGATGTTGAGGTTGTGCTGGCGTGCGATGGCCGCAAGGGGGCTCATGTAGACGTTGAAGAGTGTTGGGCTGAGCGAGGAGCCTTGAGGGACGCCGCAGATGACTTCGGTGGCCTCTGACTTGTACGGTGGTAGACGGACTCTCTGTGTTCTTCCGTTGAGGAATGAGATGATCCAATCCAGTGCCTTCTCCTGGATTCCGATGTTGCTGAGGCGCTGCACTAGGGTGCGGTGGCAGACAGTGTCGAATGCCGCGGAGAGGTCCAGGAGGATGAGGGCCGCTGTTTCTCCGTTGTCCATCAGGGCTCGGATGTCATCGGTGGCGGCGATGAGGGCGGTCTCGGTGTTGTGGTTGGCTCGGAAGCCCGACTGAGAGGGGTCGAGGGATCCATTCGTCTCGAGGAAGGCGGCAAGCTGCTTGTTGACGGTCTTCTCGATGACTTTGGCTGGGAACGGGAGGAGCGAGATGGGGCGGTAATTCTTGAGTTCGGTGGGGTCCGCTGTAGGTTTCTTGAGTAGGGCGCTGAGTTCGGCGTGCTTCCAGCTCTCCGGGAAGGTGGCGGTGTCGAAGGAGGTGTTGATGATGTCCCGCAGGTGGGGTGCGATGATTGCGTCGGCCCTGTTGAAGACGTGGTGAGGGCAGGGGTCGGTCGGAGATCCGGAATGGATGGAGTTCATCAAGCGGATGGTGTCTTCGGTGCTGATCGGAGTCCAGGCGCGGAGGGTGGTGGTGGGGGGCGGTGGTTCGGTTGTGACGTGCGTCGGTTGAGTGCTGAAGCTGTTGTGTATGTCCGCGATCTTGTTGTAGAAGTAGGAGGCGAGGGAGTTGCAGAGGTCTTGCGACGGGGCGATGTCGTTGTTTCCGGCGTTGGGGTTGGAGAGCTCTTTGACGATGTTGAAGAGTTCCTTGCAGTTGTGTGCGTTGTTGTCCAGCCGGTCCTTGAATGCGGTTTTCTTAGTGGCGCGGATCAGTTGGTGGTGCTTCCGGGTGGCAAGCTTGAGGGCGGTCATGTTGTCCGGTGTTGGTTCTCTTCTCCAGGCTTTCTCGAGGGCTCGGCAGTTCTTCTTGGAGCTCTTGAGTTCGTCGGTGAACCATCGGGCCTTCTTGCTGCCGGGTCTGCTAGGCGGGGTCCTCAGTGGGGCGAGTTTGTCCGCGCAGTAGTTGATCCACTTCGTGAGGTTGTAGGCGGCCTGGCTGGGGTTCGTTGAGCTGGCCGGGGGGTGCTGGCTCAGGGAAGCGGCGAGCTGGTCAGCTGTGATCTTGTTCCAGTTTCTTCGAGCAACCGGTTGCTGGTGGTGGTGGATCGTCGTTCTTGTGAAGGTGAAGTGGATGCAGCTGTGGTCTGTCCAATGGAGTCCGGTGGCGTGGCTGAAGGCGATGTTTTTGCTGGATGAGAAGACGGCGTCGAGTGTGTGTCCTGCGAGGTGGGTGGGGGTGGATACCAGCTGCTTGAGTCCGAGGTTGGCGAGGCTGTCAAGCAGGGTGGTGGTGTTGCGGTTGTTGTTGTTCTCCAGGTGGAAGTTGAGGTCCCCCAGGAGAATGTAGTCAGCGGAGGGGAGGGCATGCGGGCTGACGAAGTCGGCGATGTCCTCGCTGAATTGTGTGCGTGGTCCCGGGGGTCGGTAGATCAGGGTGCCTCTGAGGGTGGTCTTCGGGTCGGTGCGGATCTGGAAGTGTAGGTGTTCGGCTGTTTTCAGGGTGTCGTCGGTGTTGGTCGTGATGTGGATTGTGTCCCTGTGGATGATGGCGATGCCTCCTCCAGTCTGGTTGACGCGATCTCTCCGGGTGATCTTGTATCCCTCTGGGATGGCGATGGCGATGTGGGGCGCTGAGGAGTTGTTCATCCAGGTTTCCGTGAGGAAGGCGACGTCAGGAGCTGTGGTGTCGAGGAGGTTCCAGAGTTCGATGGTGTGTCTGTGGACAGAGCGGGTGTTGAGCAGGATGCACTTGAGGTGGTTGCTGCTGGTGTTCGGCTTGGCGGATGCTGGAGCGGGGCAGGTCCGGATGCAGGTGAACTTGCAGGCGTGGCAGCTGAAGGGTCCGTGGGTGCGCTTCGGGTGGCTCGGTAGCATCCAGGGGTTCCGACGGTGTTGAGTGCGAGGAGTTCGGTGGCGTTGTAGGACAGTCGGGTCGTCTTCCGTCGGTGGGGGCCAGGGGTCCTGGCCCTGGGCGCGGTCCAGGCGCGATTTGCGATGATATAGACAGACATGAAGAAACTGGGAGGCCTACCTCAAAAGGATTGGACTGTCCCTCCAAAACTGTGAGACAGGAAGTCATGATGATATAAGGGACTTTAGTATCTCATGCGGCGAAAGACAGCCATGAACATGTAGGACACTACATTTTATGTGATTTGACTCTTGCTTCTCATGATAAGTAGTCACGATAAACGAGGGATGTTAACACTCACTTTGATAGTATAATTCATTGACTAATGAAATACGTGGCCATGATGGAATAGGCAGCCTAGATTTACTGTGCTCAGATTGGTCTTCTGCTAAGGTAAGATTGGCAATGGTAATGCAACAAGGGATTCTATGCTCACTATGAGAAAATCTTTCTTCCACTAGTTTGTATAGGTAGCCATAATGGAATAAGGGAGTCTACTCTCAGTGCCTGCTGAGGGTGGCCTGTACTGTGTCATGCGCTTCTAGCAGATTTTTGTTGCATTGCTTAATTGGTCTGGTAGTGCCTGTAATGCCTTTGATCCTTCTCCTTCCTGTGGTGATAAAGTTTAGGGATGCAAAGATGATCTATGCAGTTCCACTCAAGTCCTGTAGTTTGGGCAGTTTCTGTTCTCCAGTAGTATTTGTTTACAGAACTGGTGATCCAGAGGAGCATATTTACAAGGGGATTGCACCAGCTGAGCGTCACTTTTTCCGACGTTCCGGTGGCGCAGTGCCCTGCTCCATATTTACAAAGCGGCATTAGGCCACTTTGCGTAGCTTAATGCGGCTGTGTAAATATTGTTCCCTTTCACGCAGGTATATGTATGAAAGGGGAGTTCAATGGCTGTTGCTGTGGCCGTTCTACCACAACATCCATTGATTTTAGACGCTGCTGTGATGTACAAGGATCTGTAAATCTGAGGCAGCGCCAAAAATAACGCCACTGAATAGCAGGCATTAGATTGGCGCAACGAGGAGAAATACTCTTATTTCTCCTCATTTTTGCTCTTTCTATGTGTGCTGCATTCTGCCGCACACATAGAAAGAGCATATCAACTTTAAAGATTGTGTATGTGCAGGAAGGTGTCCCTTCCTGCACTTACACAATCATCCCTGCAGCCCAGACACCCTTGCACCATCGTGCAAGGGTGCCTGTGTTGCAGGGAATCATTCCTGCAACGCCTGCACCCTTGCAGTATAGTGCAAGGGTATCTGTGTTGGCACTAGGTAGCTTTTTTTAGCACAAGTGCAAGGGAAAACACAGGGGTGCATCATATTCTTGTAAATACTGTGCATCCCTGTGTTTTATAAATGACACAGCACTGCTGAATTGCCTACAATGCCGCGATGTGCCGTTTCCTTGTAAATATCCCCCAGGGTGCCTGTGAGCATTCAGTCCCACCATGACAAAAAGTGCTGGTCTGTTTCTCTGTAGCATTATGGTAAACAACTGCAGACATATTTCAGAATGTGATTGTGATTAATATCATCTGAACCTTTTCTTCCTTATCGAGACGTTGATTATGGATGCATAAGCTCCAGATATATTTCTGGCAGTACATCCTTCATATAAACTAAAACATTTTGACCAGTTAGGAAGAACAAGAGAAGGGGTCACAAGGGAAGGGAACACCTTAAGGCAAAGATTATCAAAATGAAGGGCTTTTCTTTTGACAAAACCTTAACATTCTCTCTATCTTCTACAGCCTACACAACTTTTTTTGTGTCCTGGTCTATCATTCACCAGGATCTTTAACCACTTTCTCTAGAATGTGATACGTTTATCTCTCCATTTGTTGAAAGTGCCTCATTATGCAGTTTATATTGCAAACTTTATATTGTACTCCCATGATTTTATTTCAGTTTACCTGTAAATTGGTTGGATAATTAAGCTCTTCTTGTCTCAATCATATGTGATTATGCTAATCATAAATCTACCCCATCATATCAATCTTGCCCTCTTAAGTTAAAATTGTCTAATATCGCTGTTTATAATTTAGGTTCATCTTTGCAGAGCCTACCTGGTGTGCTTCATGATAATCTTCATGATAACAAAACATTTGGGTCCTCTCTGTTCATGACATAGTTGCCCCTGTTGTGATGGTAACTTTGTATCGCAGGCACCTCTCAGCACCTTGGTAAAAACTAGAGTTAACCAGTGCTAAATGCACCTGTAAACGTCTAGAAAGAAATTGGCATGAACAGTATGCATCAGTAGGTAAGACCAAATAAAAGAAAAGTCTTAAGATATATAGCGAGCAATTCAAAATAGTCCTCTTCAGCTACTATAAAGACTGTATCTTGCAGAATAATAATGCCCCTGAGGAGCTTTTTAAAATTGTTAAAGATGTTTCTAATCCCTCTAGCCCTCAATCTGGAGTATCTGCTACTCGGGAATCATGTGAATCCTTTCACCTTTTTTCATCATAATATTCAGACTACTTATCTTTTTTATTTTAATTTTATTTTTTTATAAATTGTTATTGAAGTACTTGACATTCTACATCATAACGATTGATACACAATGGATAATAAGGCTTTAACATAACCCATATAACGAAACAAATAGTGCAGGCATCAGATACAAAACTTTACTTGTCTTATTCTACTAACAATCATATCCACTAATCAAAATATGATTCCCATATTTTTGAAAATTTTCTCAGCCCCCCGATACTTTGTGCATATACATGTTCACTTTTCCTGACTCTTTTAATTTTTTGAAGCCACTCATCTACGGTAGGAACCGTCTCTGACCTCCAATACTGGAGTAACAATGATCTTGCCACTGCAATTACGATATAAACAAGTTTAGCTAACGGTTCAGACAATTTAAGTTCTGGATCAAAACCATATAATATTAAGTTACCGTAGCAGGGAACCACAATCTTTAGATACATTTGAAGCAAAGCAAAAATTTCCTGCCAGAATATCCTAATTTTAGGACAGTGGACCATTATATGGGACCAATTAGCCAGATCCTGTTGTCTACATCTAAAACAGGTAGATGGAGTGTTAAGATACATTTTAGAAATGACCGCTGGAGTACGATATAAGAGCCATGTACTAAAGAAAAGCATTCTTCGCCAATTGCCGCCTCTCAAAACACTAAAATTAAATTTATTTAAAGTTTTCCAAGTGTTAGGAGTCAACTCAGAATTTTCGTGTTTCTGCCATTTCCTAATTGCTTTGGAACTTAAGTCTCCCTCCCTACTTTGCGCTAAGCAGCGTCTCCACTCTCCGGGGTTCTTAGAGCGTGAGTGCAGAAAAAGATCATTGGTCAGTTGAGTAGATTGACCGATCTGTGCTAGATCAATTTGCCCCAGGGATTTATTGATCAAATTATACGAGCCTATCAACAAAAAAATCCCCTGGATTAGACTTGCCATCTCATTCAAAGTTATCCATGATCCATTTTTCACAAAGTTCAACATTAAAAACCCTGCTCGTCCCCAGTTGGCAACAGTTTCAGACCCAATTTTGAGACCTATGAAGGAAAAAGCGCTGCTTAGTGAAGTTGTTAAATTCAAGAGAGAGAGTGAATATCTTTTAAGCATGACGCCACGTTTTTAAAAAAACCAAATCAGGACCTTGTAACGAACAAATTTGGGTGATCTAAGGACCTGAAGCGGGGAGGGAATTTTAATCTCTTGACAAATTAAGTTGAAGAATTTTTTTAAATAAATAATGTCTGGCCATAAACTGGCTGTTTAAATCTTGACATATACTGTGCGAAGTATGCGCTATAATAATCTTTAAGGTTTGGGAAAGCAAGACCTCCTAGTTCCGTATCTGCGTAAAGTGTGTTGATTGCAATTCGGGGCATCTTTTTTGCCCAAATAAAAGCTGCAAATAAGGACTCAACTTTTGAAAAGAATGAGCCAGGCAAAGAACAAGAAATCGTGGAAAACAAAAAATTAAATAGGGGGAGCACAGACATTTTAATTAGAGCCACCCTGCCCAAGATGGATAATGGCAATATGTTCCAGCGTGCAAACATGTTGCGAACCTTTTGAATAAGGGGATAAAAATTCAATGAATACAAATCTCTTACTGAGGCAGAAAAAAAGACCCCCAAATATCTCTTAGATCTATTATTAATACAGCTGTGTATATCGGGATGAAGTTCGAGATCTATGCCACCACAAACTAAGATCTCAGTTTTCTTTTTATTGATTCGATATCCCCCCAAAGCCTCAAATTCTTCAAAGATTAAAAGAGCCTGTGTTTGGGAATGCATCTCAGGTTTAATCAGTAACATTATATCGTCCGCATATAATTTAATCTTGGCCATAGATGTAATGGGGGGAGAAATATATACACAGTTCCGAATTGCGACTGCTAATGGCTCGATAAAGAAGGCGAAAAGAGCAGGTGACAATGGGCAACCTTGCCTCGTGCCTCGCTGAACTACAATCGAGCCCACAATAGCTGCATTAATAATAATGTTAGCTTTTGCGCCCCTATATAAATTCTGAATTAAATTAATAATTTGTGATGGAATCCCAAAACGCTGTAAAATAAAAAAGAGTGTCTCCCAAACCACCAAATCAAAAGCTTTTTCCGCATCTAAAAGTAAAACTAAGGCAGGAATCTCTCGAGTTTCAAAATAATCTAAAGCTTCAATCAAATAATGTGTATTAGTAATAAGTTGTCGACCTGCAATAAATCCATTCTGGTCAGGATGAATCAATTCTGCGGAAACATTATTAAAACGGATTGAAAGTAATTTTGTAACAATTTTATAATCAGAATTTAATAATGTGAATGGCCTATAAGAATTAGGATCCTTAGGTTCCTTCCCCCGCTTAAAAAAACTGACCACCGTTCCATCTTGAAAGGAAACTGGAATTGGGCCTCCCTCCAGCATAGTTTAATAATAACAAAAAAAGTTCAGAAAGAGAACTAAGAAAAAACAGGAAAAACTCAGCAGGGAGTCCATCCGGGCCACAGGCCTTACCATGGGGGAGACTTTTTACCACCAACTCTATTTCTTCCCTAGAAAATGGGGTTGCCATTGTCCGTTGGTCTACTTGAGAAAGAGTCGGAAGAGGATATTTATCTAAAAAGTCATTTAACCTTTGTTGATCTGTGTTATGAAACGTGCTATAAATATTCTCATAATGAGAGAACATTATTGACCCTATCTCTCCGGAGTCTGAAGTTTCCGTATGAGTGAGTGGGGATTTTAAGGAGTGAATCATGTTAGCCGCAGCTTGTTCCCTAATCTGCCAAGCTAAACATTTTCCAGTAAAATTGCTATGTTCATAGATTTTTTGTGATTGCCTGCAGAAAATGTCCTCACTCCTTGCGAAATAATGCGCGCTAAGCTCCCGCTTAGCAGCATTTAATTGATTCTGTACGCTAACAGAAGGGTTATAATATCTTTGTTCTATTAACGCCTGTATTTTTTGCTGCAGCAAATTCTTCGTGTTCCTAGTGATGGAAGATTCCATTGCATCTTTTCCTATAACGACCCCCTGAATAAAGGCCTTCAAGGAGTCCCAAACAACGTGAAGAGGAGCAGTACCCATATTGCGTGCAATATATTCTCCTATCTCTAATTTAAGTGATGTTACCCATGATTCATCGGACAGATACATCTTATTAAAAACCCATCGTTTAGGAGTTCTCTTATTCTCCCCCCCAGAAAACTCAATGATTAACATAGCATGGTCGAAGAAGCCATTATGTAAAATCTTCTGGTACAGAAAATTAAGTTTTGTAGAAGAAAGAAAAAAATCAATGCGAGAGGATGACTTAAATCTTCCCGACCAGCAGGTAAACACTTTTTTTTAGGGATTCTGCACACGCCATGGATCACAAAGGTCGACTGTCTTCACATTATTAATAATAGATCTAAATGACTTAGGTTTGGACTGTTTTTTTATATCAGTGGTGGAGTCTAGTTTTACATTCATGAGAATGTTGAAATCACCTCCGATAACAATGTCCCCTCCCACCATTAATGAGGACTGAAACAGGTCTTCATAAATAAGGAAATTATCATTTAAAGGAGCATATAAGCTAACAAAGGTTAAGGGTATTTGTCTGTTTTTCAATTTACATGTGGCCCAACACCAACGGCCTTGGCCGCCCTCCTCTGTTTGTATAATTTCAGCGTGCAGATTCTTATTTAAAAAAAGTGCAACGCCTCTCTGAGACTCGGTAAATAGGGAAAAACCGCGATATGAGGCCTAAGCTTTAAACATGGTAAAATTTTCAACTTTTGAAACTGGATTATGGATTTCCTGTAGCAATATTACTGCAGGATTCTCAGTCATGATCCATGTTTCTATTGCACGCATTTTCTTCTTGTTATTTAAGCCATTCACATTAAAGGAAACAATTTTCAAACCAGTTCTAGTAGACATTTAGCTTTAACAAAACAATTTTATTCCCCATTAAACCAATCAAAGAACCCCCGCACTCTGTATCTACCAAATGAAAAAACAATTCTTTGTCCTCTGTGCCTAGCAAAAGAGAAATTTATAACATCAAGAACTTCGTTTCTTATTCTTTTCCCCCCCCCCAGCACCCGTCGACCCAGCCCCGGCACCCCCACCCCAGCTTGTGGCCCTTCTCCTACTCTACTTCCCCCCCCCCCCACGCTAGCCACAGAGCTCTATCCCTTAACATTGAGGTGTCGTGTTATTACACCCCTTCGGCCGCCCCCTCCATTCTCCTCCCCCCCATACAAAAGAAAAGAAAAAAAAACATGATGATGATAGTCAGGGTTAGAATGATGGAATTTCCCAACCTGTCTTACCATCCTCCATCTCTTTAAGCAGCTCCTGTGCTTCCTCAACATCAGACAACATATAGAACTTGCCCTTAATTATGACTCTTAGCTTCGACTGCTGAGCTATCATAGCCTGAGCCCCCTTAGCCTTAAATAGGTGGAGAATCTTAACAAACTCCTTCCTTCGTCTAGCCGCAGCGGCGGACATGTTGGAAAAAATTCGACATTTCACCGTTGCATTTACTGGAAACTGCCTCTGTTTAATAGCTTTCTAAAGGATTTGTTCTTTAATCCCAACATCCGCGAAATTTAACAAAATAGTACGAGGAAGGGTAGAGTTTTTTGGAATGGGTGGGCCGGAACCCGATGGGCTCTGGTGATAGTTAAGTCACCTTTAAATTCGGGAATCACTCCCTGCTGCAGAAATGATGTGACCCAGAGAAGCATATCAGATCCCTTGATTCCTTCTGGAACCCCCACTATTCGAAGATTAGATCTTCGATTATACTTTTCTATGTCATCAAGTTTAACCTCCAATCCCCTTGTTGTCTTAAATACGCTTTTAGCCTCCTTTTTGGCCTCCGTCATATGGTCCTCCAAATTAGAAATTCTCTCCCCAGCTTCTGATAGACGAGCAGGAAGAGTGGAAACTAGTTCTTCAATTTTATCCATTTTATCCAGTCTCTGATGTATAGAGGCCAGTTCAGTTTTTTGGGACCTCTTCATCTCCCTCACCTCGTCTAAAATTAAATTTAACATGTCTTTAACGGACATCTTCATTTCGCCCAAAGTCTCAGTGTCCATATCTAGAATAGGACTGAAAGGGTCCACCTCATTTCCAGATTTTGCATCATGTACTGCCGAAGTACAAACTGTACTCGCTGGTTCTTCCGTTTTTTTGATCTATAGTGGCTGAACTTTTTATTCCGTGAGAAAGGGTGCTTACAGAAATAGTATTGGGTGCCAGTTTCATCTTTGAATTATCTAAAGGCACAGTGCCAGCCGGCATATCTGGAAGCTGATCTAATATTGAATTGGAAGGCAGGGGAATCAGGCTACTGGGAGGAGACACAGTTGATTTCTTATCAAACAGTGGGAATTGTTTTGAGGGCTGGGGGGGCCCGGGTGTCTTGACCTTATTTTCCATATTCAAATCGTGATGAGTGAATTGATTAGGCGACACCTCTCCAGTATTGAGTTTCCTAGTTTCAATTTTCCCAAAATTAACTCTTGGGCTGGGTTGAACAGGACGTTCTGTCAGAGATTCCTCCAGCTCGTCTGAGCTTGCCGAGGAGTGTACTGAATTTTCTTCCCTGGAGTCCCCTTTATCCGCTAATTTAGCGGCTGCTTCTTTAGCCTGCTGTCTCCGAGCCCACGCCTTGCTTCGAGCGGTTAAAAGCTTGCCCATGTTACAAACGACAATTGAATGGGTTGCAGGACCTAATTAATGTTGGGGGGGCTTACCGGTCAGCAAATGCATATGCAGATTAGAGGTCCTTATGTGCCCACGATGTAAAAACAAAGCCCAGATCCAAATCACTCTAGCGGTAAAATGTTCTTTTTTCATAGTCTTCACTCCCCGCAGCCGTCACTCCCTTCACGCGTTGAGTTTGATATTAACTTTTGTAAAAAAAAAAAAAAAAAAGAGCACGAACAGCTGAACAGCCGTAGTAGGGATCACTTTAAATGTTTTTTTTCCCCTTTTCTTCCCCCGCAGCCGTCGCAGCCGTCACTCCCAACAGCTGTGCACCCTTCAGTTAAGGGATTGTTATAACTTCATGCTCGAGAAGGTACCCGAGCTGCCTGTAATACATTTTTCAACTCCAGGCGCGTGATGTCACCATGTAGCCGTGTAGCCATGTAGTCGAAAGTCGAAAGGACTACAGATTCAAATCACCTGTTGTCCCCCGTGATGCACTTCTCTCTCTCTGCCATGATAGAAAGCACACTAAAGCACACCAAAGTCTGAAGTTTTCTTCCTCGATTATGCCGTTTTTTTTTCCATTCCGCTACAGCGCGGCCCCTTCCATGCTGACGACAAACCAATACATCCCAGAAGGAAAGCAAACGAGCAAGGCAGACGGCAAGCCGCTCACACTATTCATCATGCTGTAAAATATCCAAAGAATCCCTAGCGAGCCGTCGACAAGCCGGAGCTGGAGCTGGAGCGGGAGCTGCCGAAACGCCAGCAGCCTTCCGCCATCATCATCCTCGAGGAGGAGCTAGGAGCACCGTTCCCAGGTGCTACGTGGAGGCGTGGAACTCCACCGTGGCCCTCTGACCAGTTGTCTAACGAGGCGTGGCTAGGTTGATATTCAGACTACTTATCAATCGTTCGCTAGTCCTACAGTCAATGATTCAAGCCTCCCTGAATCTATCTCAGTTCCTGCTCAGCGTCTAACTTAATTTTGCCCTATCACTTCTGACACGCATTGCAAATCTTGAACATCATCAAATCTGGATCAACAGACGACCCCGGTCTCACCTGTGTTAGCCAGATGACCACTCTGTTTATCAATTCTCCTATATGTCAGGCAAGTTACTAGTTGAATGGAAGCAGGTATTTATTGTTTCATTATTGAAAAAGCCCTCTTCAGCTCCATCTGTTCTTGGGAACTTTCGCCTTATCTGACTTTTGCCGTTTTAGGTTGCCTAAAAGATCGTTAATATGCAACTTTCTGGATTTATCACTAATAACTCCCTTTTGAATCCAGTCCAGTCAGGCTTTCGCTTCTTCCATGAAATGGATATTGCACTGATTGCAGTATAAAATGAGCTGTGCACGATGCATGGAAGTTCTCATCCTCAGGGATCTCTCTGCTGCCTTCCACACTGTCTGACATTCTATACTAACAGGCAGTCGGGTGAGAGCAAGTATGAGAAGGCTAGCCATCCAGTAGCACTGCTCCTTACTTATGCGAGGAAGCCATTCCTTTATCATGGAGCATTAAGGTATTCAGCTCAAATTATATATGTGCGAGCCACTCAAGGGTGGTCTGCGAACCCTAGTTTTTTAAATCAGTATGTAGTATGTAGCCCCTTCAGGGAAACTGATTAAGGATTTCCTGATGTCCTCCATATGCTATGTGGATGACACACAATTCTAAGACTGGACAGACACAATGATACTGCTTGCAGTAACCTCCTTCAAGGTCTGTATGTGCTGGCTGAGAAAATTCTTATTGTCTTCCTCATAATGAGAATGCTTCCTCTTCCTGCTTCCATTATTTAAATTTTTTAAGGAAAATTCTTCCTTGTATCCCTAATTCCGCACATTACTCCATTATTCAAGATTTGGTGGAAGCCCAACGTGACTTCGCTAGTGTTTTATTTCTTGGACTCTGGGCGAGTGCATACTAGTGCATTTAGTTGGTGCAGAATAGTGCTGCTAATCCTGCCCTTATTTCGGAACATTTGTAATTGTTACACTGGCTTCCAGTTTTTAGAAGCCTCTGCCTATCTGTTTTAAAGTTTTGTATGGCTGCAGCCCTGTCTTCATTAAGCAACTTCTCTCTTGGTACTCAACTCTTAGTTGTCTATGCTCCTCATGGGCAAAGTCTGACTAAGAGGCAGATGATTTGCTTATAAAGGAGCGACCAAATGGAATTATTTTCCTTTCAATCTGAGCTGTCAATCGAATTTGCCTAAATTTGGGAAATATTTCAAGACCTGGCTGTTCACACTGTTGAAGGAACCACGATTGGTATATTTGTTAGCGCCAGGAAGTCTTTGGGCAATCACACTCTTTAGAAGTACTTTAAAGAAATCTTTAAAAGATTTCTATCTTTGACATTTTTAGGTATGTAGATCAAGACAACATTTGTGAGTGTGTTTAAAATCTTTAAGGATGTAATGTTGCTATTTTTTGTTTCTCAGTGAAAATGTCCATATCCACATATTTTGGTTACAACACATGTCTATGCCGAAATCTCAAACAAAGTTGTGGAAGGGTAGCAACAGGATTAACACAGGATGGCAGAACCTCTAGGCAAATAAATGTACGTGTAGCATCACTGATGTCAGGGAACTCAAGGAGAAATAGTTTGTTCTACCTGCTCCTCTGGCATTATTATGCGAGGAAACGCAATTCTAGAAAATTATGGAAAAATCCAGATTTTTAAGTAAGAAAGGATTACTCCAGTATTGGAACTTTCATAGATTAACGTGCTTGAATACTTCCCTGTTGTCAAGATGGGAGTTCCCGGTATATCAAAATAGGAATGCAAAGCTATTACAAACTAGAAACTAGGCCTAGGCCCATTTCAGTTTTCTAACGTATCCGCCTCTTTTGTAAAAGAGACCAAATAAAACACACAACCAATCAGATCAGCCTCACCCTCTAGAACCTTCCTGAGAGAACCTCAGAGCTTCAGATTTTCTACCGCAGGTTTTGCTAGGGAGTCTCCACTGATCCCTGCTCAGTTCTTCATTATTCTATTACTTTTGCAAGATATTTTCAACTATTTCATCTTCTAGATTACTCTACAACTTGGTTTTTCTCAATTCCTTATGGCAGACAAGGAGAAAAGGGGACTTTTTAGAGCTTGTGCCACCTGCTCTAAGAAGAGGCTTTATGTGGATGACCCTCGTAAGGACTGTATTTACTGCCTGTATCCTGAGCACAGAACCAAGGATTGCTAGGTATGTCATACCATCTCCACTAAGACCTTGAGGGATCATGAGGGACATCTCCTTACCTGGCTCCAGAAGTTAAAATCCAGGAGAGAGCCTGTTTCTAGTAACGGCAGTGATGAGGCCTCATCTGCTTAGTCTTCCAGAAGATCTGCTAAAAGGGGAAGATCCCCCCCCTATTATTCAGACAGGCTCAGTCCTTCTAAATCTCCTCACCGAGGTGAAAAGGAGAGGAAAGGGCTTATGAAAGAAGAGAGTGGAGTACGAAAGGCGAGCTCTGTTCCTCCTTCTTCTCCTCCTGAAGGAAGAAAAACTTTTAAAAAACCTTATTCTGTTCCTCTTGAGGATAAACAGTCAAAGAAATTACCGGCATCAACGAAGCCGTCGCCAAAGAAACCATCAGCGACATTGCCGACGTGGAGTGACAAAGGCCAGTCTTCTCAGCTTGCAACAGTTCCGACGACGGGATCGTTGCATATAACTCTACTGCAGGCGTGTGGAATTTAATAAAATATCTACTTGTCCATGGGGCAGGTTGCCTCATAAATCTACTTGTCCTGTAACAAAATCCACTTGTCCCTTTTGTACCATGTAATGCGGTGACAAATTATGGCAGCAATCTCATTATCTAAGAGCTCCGAAATCGCCTCTCTGATTCTACCAGGGCTCCTTCCATAGTAAGGTTTGAATACTAGCAATTCCTATATGTTGCCTTGTTTCCGCAGATCTACATACTGGCCCTGAAGGTAATGGTATGCTAGAGTTCCCAGGGTTGGAATGTCCTTTTGAGGTTTGAATACTAGCAATTCCCATATGTTGCCATGAATGTCCTTTTGAGGTTTGAATACTAGCAATTCCCATATGTTGCCATGTTTCCGCAGATCTACATACTGGCACTGAAGGTAATGGTATGCAACAGTTCCAGGGTTGGTATGTCCTTTTGAGTCTGAAAACTATTAACTTGCATGTTTTAAGGGTTTTCACCAACTCTTCTCTAATCTTTTCTCATACTGAGAAAGGTTGCAAATTTACTCTTGACAATGGCAGACGTAAAACTTCTTCCAGGGTTGGGAACAAAGTGGTTGGATGGAAATTGAACTTGCAAACACTTAGATTTTGACATGAGCAAATCTACACCTGCACATTTTCTCATGCTAAAATCTAGTTCACAAATATTTTCTAGGATTACTATTTCTTGGACTTCTTCTGTAAAGTCTTGTGAATTCATGAAAGCTGTATATATCTGCACTTAATGCAAGGACATGAGTGCACCATGGAGACTTTATTTAATAATTGGGCCCCTAATTAAGTCTGGCCTTAACCATAACGTTTATGTTTATTAAAATGCTGTCTCTCTCTGTCCGTAGGCTAGCTTCTGTGAGTGACAGCATTCTGTGCTTTCACAAGGAGCATACTCAGCAAACAATTTTTTTTTACTTTTGCCAATGTTTGTTATAATGATGAGAGCCCGGCAGCTCCCACACCAAAATGGCTTTACAAAAAACATGCCAAAACAAGTCATGCATTGACAAAACCAAAAGGCTAACCATCAATTTCAGACCTTTTGGCTTTACCAATGCTTGTTTATTTGTATTTTTATCATAATCCTATTAAAACTGGTTACACTGATTTTCCATTATGAATATTTTTGGGAACTACTAGAATACATAAACAAATTGTACTAAATGATGCTGCAAATAAACTGTACCAAAAATGTTACAATAGTGTAGCAAAATGTTTTTGCATTTTTTCATGAAAATTTTATTTTGAAAGCAACAAATTATCAATCTTGCTTTCAAGTGTCTGCATATATTTGAATTTAATCAGAGAGCATCCTGGGAGCAGTATATGTAGCCTCATATTGCTACACATTGAAAACGCGTGTACACATTTTTATACTGGAACCACTCAGTAGTACAGTCTGAGCTTACAACTTGTGCTTTGATCACTCACCCTAATAATTAAGGTTTTGGATTAATGAACCATAAATGCAAGTTTGAACAGCATTAACACATGGACACAAGTATTACCTTAACTGCAGGCAATTCCTTTCCCTCATCCATAATATGGTACTGTAAACTTGCTGTGAAAGGGTTTGTGATGTGGGGGGTTGGGTCTTCTTGTCCTAAGGACAAAATACTCATGAAAACTTGTTGCCCTTGACCCCAAACTATATGTCCCGGGGGTCGGACTATAGAAATTCCACATACCTGCTACTGGTGTTGTCTAATGCGGTTCTGGCTCCATTGACGACGGAGGCTACGACAGCAGTGACGACGAAGCTCTCGGCGGCGACAAGAATGACGACGGCGGCGACAAGAACGACGTTCGGTGACAAGAATGACAGTGGCGCGGTAACGACAACAGTATCAACGAGAGTGCCGTCAATGGCAATATCACCATTGACAACAACTTTGTCGACAGGAGTGAACATTTCTGTAGAAAAAGTCAGGCAGTGTCAGGTAACTCCTGAAGTCTCTTCACCCAGCAAGGTGATTCCTATTCTACCTTCCCATCTCCTGGAAGAGGAGGATTCAGATGAGGAGGGACCTTTCGGCTATGCCCATAGCCCTTCAGAGTTGCACGTTAAGTGCCAGGAGGACGATTCTGTAGAAGGATACGAAGGCGAACATTACTAAGATCCTCCCCAGGAAGACCATAGGGAATATCAGGAGGTGGTCTGTTTGCCTTCCTCTTTGATTTCCGACTTACAATACATACTGTTGAACTACAAGAGAACATTTTCAACTCCATCCTTGATTCCGAAAAAGGTGTCATATCCCACAAAGCAACACTCATTGCCTTCCACTCCTCGGGTACCACCACCCCTGCAAATAATAGTGGAACCTCCACCAACGCCACCTTTTGTCCAACACCAAGATACCACGGATGACGATAAGGGGGACACGGATCTTCCAGACCCACATAGGGAATGGGATGACTATATTATCCCCACTCTTTCTTCCCCTTCACCGGTTCCTGTGGATTCTCTGTGAGAGGACATAGGTGGTTTCCAAAATGTAATGGAAAGGGCGGCCAAGAAGTTTGATCTGCCAATGCCATCTTTGTAAACGGAGTCTTTTTTTAAATGACTTTGAGGAGCCCTTTAAGAAGACGGTACGGGCCATTCCCATTGTCAATTATTTATGGGATGAGGGTCTTAAAGTGATGAAAACCCCGGCTTCTGTGGTCCCAATTATTCTACGATTGAAGAAGAAATATAAGGCCCCAGAAGATAGCCCGGCTTGCTTGGTGAGTCATCCGAAACCAGACTCAGTTATATCGCAGGCAGCGCAGCGGAAATCAAAGAATCCGGCAGCTCCTCCCACTACGCCACCAGACAAGGAAGGCAGACGCCTGAACAATGCAGGCAAGAGATTCTCTTCTATGTCGGGATTAATGGTCAAGGGAGCTAACGCTTTAGCTATTCTGGGCCGCTATGCCGGCAGATGTGGTGTGATTTATCTCCTTACATCGACCAACTTCCTGAGGAAAGTAAGACTGAGGCTAAAAAGGAGAGAGGGCTTCCTCGGAGGTCATAGATTGTGCAATGGACATCGCTACAACAGCTTTTCAATCTCTGGCTGGAGCAGTGGTCCTACGTCGCCAGGGTTGGCTTAGAGCAACATCGTCAAGACCAGAGGTCCAGAATAAAATACTGGATCTTCCATTCGATGGGGGAGCTCTCTTCGGAAAGGATGACGCTTTCCAAAATATTAAAATGGACACACACACGGCAAAGTCGTTGGGGACGCTTCAATACCATAAGGTTCCTTTTCGAGGAGCCTGGGGTAGAGGGCTTCCTTCGTACAGAGGAGGTTACCAACAATGTAAGTACTCCTCTTATACACCTGCCACACAGTCTAATCGCCCGCAGTACAATCAGCGACAAGGTCAATCTGCAGCCTATTCTAAATCGGCGCCCAGAGGCAGAGCAGGACGTCAGGGGAAGGCTTCTTGAAGACGTCAATAGCGGCTTGATAGCTCTGGCTATTGTTCCTTCCCAGCACCAAACATCTGTAGGGGGAAGGATTTCTTTGTGCTTACAAAATTGGTAAAAAAATGACAGATCAATGGGTGCTCAACATAGTTAAATTTGGCCATACGTTAGAATTTGTTCAACCGCCTCCAAACACCTCTCCTTGCAGGCACATGACCAAACATCTATGTCTCCTGCGCCTAGAAGTCCAAGAAATGTAACAGAAGGGGGCAATAGAACCAGCACCGTTATCTCAGAGCGGAAAGGGATTACACTCCTGATTCTTTCTGGTTCGAAAGACTGTCAAGAAGTGCACCCTATCCTAGATCTCAGGAATATCAACACCTATTTTCTCAAGCAGTCATTTTAAATGATCTCTTTACAGGACATACTTCTACTACTAAACTCTGGGAGATTTCATGGCCACTTTGGACCTAGAGGACGCCTCTTTTCATGTTCCCATTCATCCATCGCATAGGAAGTTCCTTCGCTTTACGGTAGCCAAGAACCACTTTCAATTCAAAGTTCTCCATTTCGGCCTCAGATCGGCACCAAGGATCTTTACGAAAATTGTGACTCCGGTAGCGGCATTCCTTAGAAGGCAGCAACACCAGGTATTTCCCTACTGAGACAACTAGCTGATAAAAGCTCCTTCCAAGGCAACAGCCAGGATTTACGCGACAGCCTGCACAAAGCTGTTTAAGGATCTAGGTCTTACCCACAACAGGGGCAAGTCAAGTTTGCGTCCTTCCAAGACCGCCGTTTTTCTGGGTGCCATATTGGACACGTCCCTGAACAGAGCGTTTCCATCACTTGAAAGTCAAGTCAAGCTGATGTCAATGTCTCTTCTACTTCTAAAAATAAAGTCACTTTCAGTTCACCTCTACAAATCCCTTCTGGGATCCAAGCTGACCTGCATTCCTCTGATGCCCCATTGCAGGCTATGAATGCGACCTCTTCAGGAGCAACTGGACTTACAATGGCGTCAAGTAGAAGGATGTTTCAAGGACATGATCATGGTAACTTCACCAATGAGACAAGCTGCTTCATGGTGAACTCACAAGCGAACATTTCACAAGG
The DNA here is from genome assembly GCF_964261635.1 of Lissotriton helveticus. NCBI lineage: Eukaryota > Metazoa > Chordata > Amphibia > Caudata > Salamandridae > Lissotriton > Lissotriton helveticus. The sequence goes on along the minus strand of NC_136057.1, from coordinate 1,403,350,024 downwards.
TCTCTCTTTTCTGGACAACCCAGCTCCTTGGATAATTATAACAGATGCATCTCTAGAGGTTTGGGGAGCGGTCTTACAGGACATACAAATAAGTGGCCGATGGCAACAGCATCATCGTCTTCTGCACATTAATCTGCTGGAGCTTAGAGCGTTGCGCCTAGCCCTACAGGCGTTTCACCCGAGGATCAAAAACTCATCGGTTCTTGTCTTATGAAATTACTTTATGATTATGCTTAAGATTAAATGCTTGACTTGATACTTTACAGAGTCTAAATTGAGGAAACTATTTCCTTTTTTCTAATTTTTGCTGTGCTTATGTACTATTGTTAAAAAAGATCAGGACAAGAAATGTGCTCATAACTGCTAGCTACTCTGATTCAAGCATGTGAATCTATGAAAGTTCCAATACTGGAATAAGAAAATAAGTTAATTACCTGTAACTTTAGTTCTCCAGGATTGGAAGCTTTCATAGGTTCACATGCGACCCAACCTCCTTCCCTGGGAAAGCTCAACCTCTTTTGACTTTTATGGTTATCCCATGGCACTACTGCTACGAAAATCTGAAGGTCTGAGGTTCTCTCAGCAGGGTTCTAGAGGGTGAGGCTGATCTGATTGGTTGTGTGTTTTATTTGGTCTCTTTTACAAAAATAGGTGGAAAAGTTACAAAACTGAAATGGGCCTAGGTCTAGTTTCTAATAACTTTGCTTTGCTATTTTGATATACTGGGGACTCCCACCTCGACGACGGGGAATGATTCAAGCTTGTGAATCTACGAAAGCTTCCAATACTGGAGAACTAAAGTTACACGTGTCAACCGTCAGGCCTCTTGCACACTTTCCCTGCCTATTAACACTCAAGGAACTATTATTCCCAGGATGCACTGCGATGGCTATCACCTTGTATGCTTTCCCATGCTGCACTAGTATAGGTCAGCTGACCTTTTTACAGCATATAGACAGCAAGCTCCTGTTATCAGGTGCTTGGCTTTCCTTCCTTGCTAGGACCACACCCTTTTCCTGCCCATTTGAGTTTGGATTACTCTCCCGAGTTGAACTGCTGCTGAGTTGCTTCCTGTGCATTATTTACTTCTTCTCAGGATTTCCCCAGCTTTATATCCTGCCCTCCTGCCTTCCTACATTGATTTTGGCAAGCAGCTGTGAAACGCTGCTTTATTTCTGACCTTAGCGCAAGGACGCTCTGATATCTGCTTTTTTCTTTTCTTTAATTGCCTCCGCCGCGGACACGAGGCGTTTTCCCTCATTAGCTTCCGTGCACGAGTCCGCGCCATAATTTTTTCAGTCCCTTTGTTTTCCTTATCGCGCTATCGAGCGCTGTGGATTTCCAGGGTGCGCCGAGTCGCGCTAATCATTATTCCGGTCACATACCTTTTTTTTAACGCGTTGTCAAGCGCGTTTGTCAAGGGAGCACTGCCAGCTAGCAAAAGCACACACACCACAACGCGGGATAAGTCGCTGTTGACACTTTGAATTTTTGCTTGAATTCCTGCTAATACCGGACGCCTGCATCTCTCAAAGACTGTTCAATCAGCAGCCTAATCTACTGAGGACTTTGCATTCCTATTCGCTGGAGTCAAGTTTTGCTTTTCGGCTTTTTTTAATTTGGATATTTACACTTTATGTACAAGAAAGGAACTCTACTTACGTTTCAACTCCCTTTTTACTTTGGAGAGACCAATTCAAAGTTTTATGCTGGCAAAGTGCAGGCGAGTATGGGCAATGTGAACTCTTGACACTTGTTAGTCTTCTGTTTCTGTATGGGTGTTTATCACTCTATAACCTTTCCCTCTTTTGTTTCTCTATTATCTGCAGGACTCCCCGATCTACAGTTATTCCTTCTAGAAAGACGCCCAGGTGGTCCTTTCTGGTCTATTCAATCCCTGTGGGGTATCAGTCTACCTTCTGTGTGCCTACTTGGCTAGAGGTGACTATACCCTACAAGAGTGAAAAGGCATTATCTTCGCTCCCGTGGATCTTGGTTCATGGTTTGGGGATTGGAAGCCCAGACAGAAAGTCAAGCCCACAAACTTAAAGTGCCCTGAGCGATGATGAGTAAAGGCGCTTCCTATGACGCGCTTATGGCTGATTCCCTGCTCCTTGATAATCCTGAAATCACCATGACTGAGTTAGCAGCTACTGTGGTTAACCTACAAACCAAGCTTAGACTATTACGTGGGGAGAATCAGCATCTTGTAACTGAACTAGATTTCTTAGAAACCCAAAAACAATTAGAGACCACTGTGACTGAAGCACACCCAAAGTACAAACGCAGTTACATTCAGCCAGGTACTTTTCAAGTCCCTTCTACAGCCACAAGTATTCCCTCCTCTCCTACTACCTCCCCGGTTAATGTGACTGTAGTTACACCACCCCACACACCCTTGGCCATGCCGGAAAGATTCAATGGGGATAGTAACAAGTATACGGTATTTATGAACCAATGCCACCTTCAATTCCTATGTTGTGCGGCCTCCTTTCCAGATGATGCAGCTAAGATAGCCTTCATCATATCTTATTTAAGTGGGAATGCTGCCCTCGGGGCTGTACCTCTTGTAGAGAATGATGATCTCATTCTGTACCACTTACCTTAGTTCAAAGAACGGATGAGAAGTCTTTTTGCTCGTCATGCAGGAAAGTGACAATGTGCTGCTGAATCTTAAACAGGGCTCAAACGACCTGCTAACCTATATTACCACCTTCAACCGGTTAGTCACAGAGACTCAGTGGCCTGAGGAGAAGAGAAGTTCTCTGTTCTATAGGGGATTAAGAGATGAGCTTAAAGACATCCTGTCTCAGATAGTGGATCCCCCAGAGGATTGTTCATGCTTCATGGACCTAGTGGTCAAGTTAGACCATCGCTTGACAGAAAGGAAAGGATCAAAGACTAAAGGAGAATACCCTTGTCTTTTCTTTTCTCGAAGTGAAAAGAAAGATACTAAGGACTCTAGTGAGCCTATGCAAATAGGAGGGGTAAGAGGCCCTTTGTCCACAGAGGAACGAGAGAAAGGAAGAAAACTGATTCTTTGTCTCTACTGTGGTAAAGATGGGCATTTTGCCAGGGAATGTCCCGTCAAACCCAAGACAACCCTGAGGAGTACTGTGGCGACTACAGGGGCTGCTGTGTCGTCGGAAAACTAACTGATTTGGAGAGTTCAGAGATCGCTCCTCCAAGTCCGTCTTTGTTACAGATCTCACAGTCCTTGGCTAACACTCTGCCTCCTATGCCTAAACACTTCGCTATCAGCGTTGTCATTATTTTACCCTTCCAACATAGAAAATCCATGTCAATATTGATAGACTCAGGGGCTACTAGGAATTTTCTAGATATTGCTGTAGCCAAGGCTCTTGGCTTGGATTTCATCCCTTAGACGCAACCTGAAAGAGTAAGAGCTGTAGATGGGACTGAGTTATCCTCTGGATTGATAGAGTACCACACCCCGGATCTTATCATGGTATGTGATAACGGACATTCAGAGGTTATCTCCTTTGATCTGATTGACACCCCTAACTTTGGAGCCATTCTAGGAGTGCCCTGGTTACAACTGCACAATCCGCATATAGATTGGGTCGCCAGAAAAGTAACGCTACGATCCTCTTATTGTATGATACACTGCTATCAGGAAACTGCCTTATGGCAAGCCCCTTTGTGTTGCGCCCTTTCCAATTCCGAATCCCCACCCTGCCTTCTGAGTATCTCAAATTCTCTGAGGTCTTTGATGAGGGGAAGGCTGTTGCGCTCCCCCCGCACAGAGCTTATGATTGCAGGATAGATTTGATTCCGGGCGTTGAGCTGCCGGTTAGCAGAGTATACGCTTTAACTGAACCAGAGTCTAAATATCTTTATGTGTATCTTCAGGACATGTTAAAGAAAGGTTTTATCCGTCATTCAACCTCCCCCGTGTCCTCTCCTATTTTCTTCATTCTTGAGAGAGAAGGGGGATTGAGAGCATGCCTGGACCATCGTGCCCTGAACAAAGTGACGATAAAAAACAAATTACCATCTTCCACTCATCTCCAATCTCTTGGATCAGGTGCGTAAGGCCAAGATCTTTACCAAGCTTGATTTGAGGGGGCATATCATCTGATCCGAGTCAGGGAAGGAGATGAGTGGAAGACGGCCTTCCGCACTAAGTTCGGATTATATGAATACTGCGTAATGCCTTTCGGCTTATGCAATGCCCCTGCGGCTTTTCAATTTTTCGTGAATAAGATACTCCGAGAATACCTAGACATATTTATTATCTTCTATATAGACGACATTCTAATCTATTCTCAGACTAAACAAGAGCGTGTGGAGCACGTAAGGTTAATACTACAACGACTCCGGGATAATCATTTGTACGCTAAATTGGGCAAGTGTCTTTTTCATACTCAGAAAGTGGACTTCTTAGGTTTTGTTGTATCCCCTGATGGTATTCACATGGATCCCACCAAAGTGTCTGCGATCACCAGTAGGGCTAGCCCTAAAACAGTCAGAGAAGGGCAATCCTTTTTAGGATTCGCACATTTTTATAGAAGATTTATACATCACTTCTCTGAACTAGTTGCGCCAATAACCAGATTACTAAAAAAGGGAGTAGCATTTGAATGGGACAACGCTGCGGAGGCAGCCTTCCACACCCTGAAGAACAGATTTACGTCTGCGCCCATTATAAGATACGCAGATGAGACTCAGCCGTATTTTGTAGAAGCAGATGCCTCTCAGTATGCAGTGGGGGGAGTATTATCACAGCGGGACGTAAAGTCAGGCACCCTCCATCCAGTAGCCTACTTCTCGAAAACCCTATCACAAGCAGAACAGAATTATATAATAGGAGGAAAATAACTCTTGGCTATAAAGATGGCGTTCCAGGAGTGGCGTCATTATTTGTTAGGGTCTCCTCATACCATAATTATCTATTCAGACCATAGAAACCTCCAGTTCTTCTGGTCTGCCAGAGCCCTTACCCCCAGACAGATGAGATGGGTATCCTTTTTCTGTGAATATGATTTTGTTATTACCTTTCGTCCAGGAACCAAGCTATGAAAAGCAGATGCCCTATCACGGTTGGGAAAAGATCACAGGTACATAGAAGAGACCCCTGTACCCATCATACCAGAGAATAAAATCATAGCACAGGGTGAACGACAAGAGGTTATGTTATGTTATGTTATGTTATGTTATGTTATGTTATGTTTGTTTTTGTATAGCGCGCGGCGACTCAAAAAGAGTATCCCGGCGCTTTAGCAGCGAGACCTAAGATGAAATAACATAACACAGCAGTAAAACAAAAGGGGAACACAACAAAAAAAGACACAGAGCCTATAAAGTAAACAACCAGGTCTTTAGACCCTTCCTAAAAGCAAGTAAACTAGTGGCGCCCCGAAGTGTCAGCGGCAAAGAGTTCCACAACTGTGGTGCCAACAATCCAAAGGAGCGACCTCCAATGCGAGCTCTTTTCACACGTGGCACCACCGCCAAGAACTGTGACTCCGATCTGAGAGCGCGGGCCGGATGATAAAAGGCCAGTCTCCTTTGGAGGTACTTGGCACCCCCGGCATGGAGGGCTTTGTAAGCCAGAGTCAGCGCTTTGAAAATGATCCGCTTGCGGATAGGTAGCCAGTGTAAGGCCTGCAGGAGACCCGCGACACTGGCACGCCTATTTAAGCCATAGATGGCTCTCGCCGCGGCGTTCTGCGCGACCTGGAGTCGTTGCAGCAAATACTCTGGCAGGCCCAGGTAGAGGACATTGGCATAGTCCAACCTGGACCCGATCAAAGCCTGCACGGTCAGTTTCCGATGTTCTTCCGATAGAAGGGGAAGAAACTTCCTCAGCACCTTGAGGAGGCCAAAGCAGGTACCCGTCACCCCCAAGATCTGGGCTCTCATCGTCAGGCCCTTGTCGATCTTGACCCCCAGGTTCTTGGCCACCAACGATGGACGGGATGGAGGAAACATGTTGGTGGGCCACCAACTTTGCCAGTCAGGATCCGACGCACACCCAAAGAAGAGGACTTCAGACTTCTCAGAATTGCACTTGAGGCCACTCAAATGAAACCATCTGAAGACAGCCTCAAGGCAATCCCGGATGCCCTCTCCATTAAAATCTCCTCCACTCTTACAAGAGAAGAGGAGCTGAGTGTCGTCAGCATAGGACACGATCCGGGCCCCGAAAGACTCCGCCAATGCCGCCAGAGGGGTCATAAAGATATTAAAAAGGGTCGGGCTCAAAATAGAGCCCTGCGGGACCCCGACACCCAACGGCGGCATCACAGCAGAGTCCGGGGAGGCCCAGACCGTTTGTCGGCGGTCAGCTAGAAATGATGAAAACCAGCTGAGCACCGTCCCCCTAAGGCCAATCTCATGGAGTCTAGAGAGGAAGCCCTCATGGGGGACGGTGTCAAAGGCCGCCGACAAGTCCAACATGACCAGCATGGCCTTGCCCCCAGAGTCCAGTACCCCTTTAATGTCTTCCGACACCTCCAGGAGCGCTGTCTCTGTGCTGAGGTTTGGACGAAAGCCCGATTGAGTGGCATGCAGAATCTCGTGCAGTTCCAGAAAGTTGGAGAGCACCGTTTGTATGTGCTTCTCCAAGATCTTCATGAGGGCTGGCAGAAGAGAGATCGGTCTATAATTGACCAATGCCTCAGGATCGAGACCCGGTTTCTTCAGCAGGGGGATGACCATTGCCTGCTTCCATGCCTGCGGAACCAGACCCTGGCTCAACGAGAGGTTCAAGAGTGGATTGACCAGTGGATTCAAAGCTTCCGCCATTTTAGACAGAAACTTAGCCGGGCAGGGGTCCAGGGGTGATCCAGTTTTAAGCGCGCCCATGAGCCCTAAGGAGGCAGAGGCTGAGATGGGGGGAAAAGTAGCCAGCAACGGGCCTGAAGAGTCCGCCGGGCGCGGGCCATCCTCGGTGCAAATTGGCCCTACAGTCGTCATCAGATGGAAAGAGTCCTGGATGAGCTTTATCTTGCTGGTGAAAAAGTTAGCAAGATCCGCCGCCCAAGACTTGGAGGGCATGTCTCGGGAGGCATTGGAGCGGGAAGCTGTAAATTCTCTCACTATGGAAAAGATTTCCTTACAGGAGTTAGAGGCAGCCTCTATTCTCCCAGCAAGATAAACCTTTTTTCCAAGGCGAATGTCCCGCTGATATGCCTTGACCGCTGTCTTGTAGAGCAGTTTTGCCTTAGGATCGTATTGGGTGCGCCAAGCTCTTTCCGCCGCCTTGCAGGACTGTCGGGCGGATGACAATGCAGTAGTGAACCAAGGGGCCGAAACCCGTTTCGGTGTTGAACGGGAGGCCATCACCGGGGCAAGGTCATTAAGCCTGTCCAACAGCCAGGCCGGCAGGGCCTCCAGGTCCTTCTCCAAATCACCTGAGACGGGGCATGGGTGATTCTGCGCCGCCTGAGCGAGCATCGCCGGGGTCACCGAGTGATAGGGCCGGAGGGCGCGGCCCTGTTGCTGAGATACCAAGTTGACAGGTCTCATTATGCCTTTGACCAAAAATTTAGCCAGCCTATGGTCTGACCAGAGCACCGGGATAATCTCCTTAACCTCCAAAGGGGATGTCGAAAAGACCTGGTCCAGGGTATGTCCCCTATCGTGAGTCGGTCCCACAAGATAAGGGATCAAACCCATGGGGGCAGTGGCCTCCAAAAATTTGACGGTGTCCGGGTCTAATAGGTCATCCATACGGAAGTTGAAATCACCAGCGACAATGCACTGTTCCGTTTTCAGAGCCAGCCCAGATAGAACAGACTCAAACTCTTCAAAGAAGGTACCAGGTGAGCCAGGTGGTCTGTAAACCAATAGCCCTTTGAAGGATTGGTGGGGTGACAAGGTGATAGAGAAAGCAAGTGACTCAGAACCGCGGATGTCCTCTGCCGGCAGAATGGTACAGGCCACACTTTCCTTAACTACCAGTGCCACTCCACCGCCCCTGCCCTTGAGTCTGTCCTGTCTAAAGACATTGTAGTCAGAAGGAAAGGCGGCAGCCACATCAGGGTTGGAGAATTCCCCCAGCCATGTCTCAGTTAACATGAGGCACAGAGGCTTTTCCGTGTCTAGGAGATCATAAATATCCTGCGCATGTCTAGCCACAGATCTGGTATTGAGCAGCATGCAGAGGTGCCCAGATTGGTCGATATTTTTGATGGGGGGCCGGAACGCGGCACAACTAGGGCGCCATCCGCACCCAGGGCAACAGCACTTACCCCTGTAACGACCAGGGAACACAGAACAGCACTCACCTGAAAGAGGATGGAAAGGGCGCAATAGGCGTAGCTCACCTGATGTATATCGGAGCTGGGGGGCCCCTGGGCCTACAGGGCCCGGTGGCTGAGCCCAGCCCGCCGCCCCGGTCGCCTCCTGGACGCTGACGGGCGCAGACGGGCTGGACTCTGGCGTGACTCCGGCGGTGATCCGGCGTATCCGCTGCGCGTGACCGCTGCGCGTACGCATGACTCCCTTATGAGGAGGCCGTCGCGTCAGCAACTAGACCGTGCAGTCCGCGCCCCTCACCCAATATGGCCGCCACAGAAGCCCTGGGCTCCTACACCAGCCCACAGGAACCGGGACCCGCAAAGCGCGGTGGAATACACGATTATAGTGCAGGTAAGGGCTCTATAAGTTAAAAACAGGGGATAAGGAGAATAATAATAAAGCAAATATCACAAAAGTATTATTTAAAAAGGCGCCACCAATTTGCTAGTACAGCGCCCGTCAGGTCAGCAAAGCGCCACGAAGCGCTGGGGATGGTCTCGCACCAGCATCCGCTCGCACATCAGCGGAGCAAAGAATGACTCTTTTTTTTTGCAGTTAGAGCAGGAGTTTACCAAGCTTTATCGAGGGAAATGGTTGGCAGATCCATTGAATAAAATAGTGAAAGGCTTGTTTTACCACAAAGACCGTCTGTTTCTCCCTTCAGAAGAAACACAACATCTGATTAGGAAAAGGTGTCATACCCTACCCATGGCCGCACACACCGGTGGAGAAAAGGCTCTGCAAACCTGTCAGAGATGGTACTGGTTGAAGGGTATGACTCAGGACATTTCTAACTTTGTCAAAGCGTGTCCTAAATGTGCTTGGCAGAAACCTCTGCATTTTGCTCCTGCAGGGCTTTTACAGCCTTTACCAGTTCCTGATTGCCCTTGGTCCTGTATCAGCATGGATTTTATCACAGATCTACCAGTGTGCAGAGGATTTACTGTTATAATAGTAGTGGTGGATATGTTATCCAAGATGGCACATTTCATTCCCCTCAAGAAACTTCCTAATGCCAAAGACCTCACAGAGATATTCATAGAAAACATAGTGAAACTGCATGGTTTACGCACTGTGATTGTATCAGACAGAGGCCCTCAGTTTGTATTTAAATTCTGGGTGGACTATGTACCGTATTTCACATAGACCACAGACTCTCTTCGGCTTACCATCCGCAAACGGATGGACAGACGGAGAGAACCAACCAAACCCTTGAGCAGTTTCTTCGTGTTTGATTGGCACCACTACCATTGAATGGGTTCAAGCCCTCCCATTAGCGGAGTTTGCCTATAATAATTCTACGCACCCCGCTTCCAAGATCTCGCCCTTTTACTTTGTTACAGGCTGCCATCCTAAATTTATCCCTCTGCACCTTCCGCCCAAGTTGCTAGATGTGCCAGCCGTCACTGAACACCACAAACTAGTTATGTCCATATGGGAACAGGCCAAACTAGAGTTACTTGAAGCAAAACAACAGATGAAAAAATACGCTGACACACATAGACGTCCTGCACCTGTTTATGCGATTGGAGACCGGGTTTGGTTATCCACAAAAAACCTCAGGCTATCTGGACCACTCAAACTTCAACCCCGATACATGGGTCCATTCTCCATAATACAGGTAGTTAACCCTGTAGCTATGAAATTAGAGCTTCCATCTGCCATGCATATACATCCTGTCTTTCATATTTCTCTGCTCAAACCTGTGTCTCTCCTTCATGTCCTGAACCTCCACCTCCTCTCATCACCATTGAAGGGGAACTAGAGTACGAAGTCAGACGTATTGTTGATTCCTGAAGATACAGGGGAAAGCTGTAATATCTGGTAGATTGGGTGGGATATGCTCCTGAAGATAGAACCTGGGAACCTGCGGAGAACATTCATGCTCCAGTATTAATGAGACGATTCCATGCAATACACCCTTCTAAACCTAGACCAGTGAATAGGCCGTTAGGGGGCAGAACTGTCAACCGTCAGACCTCTTGCACCCTTTCCCTTCCTATTAACACTCAAGGAACTACTATTCCCAGGATGCACTGCGATGGCTATCACCTTGTATGCTTTCCCATGCTACACTAGTATAGGTCAGCGGACCTTTTTACAGCATATAGACAGCCAGCTCCCGTTATCAGGGGCTTGGCTTTCCTTCCTTGCTAGGACCACGCCCTTTTCCTGCCCGTTCGAGTTTGGATTACTCTCCTGTGTTGAACTGCTGCTGAGTTGCTTCCTGTGCATTGTTGTACTTCTTCTCAGGGTTTCCCCAGCTTTATATCCTGCCCTCCTACATTGATTTTGGCAAGCAGCCGTGAAACGCTGCTTTATTCCTGACCTTAGCGCGAGGACGCGCTGATATCGTCTTTTTTTCTTTTCTTTAATTGCCTCCGCCTCGGACGCGTGGCGTTTTCCCTCATTAGCTTGCGTGCACGAGTTTGCGTCATAATTTTTTCAGTCCCTTTGTTTGCGCTGTGGATTTCCAGGGTGCGACGAGTCGCTCTAATCATTATTCCGGTCACATACCTGTTTTTTTTTTAACGCTTTGTTGAGCACTGCCAGCTTGCAAAAGCACACAGACCACAGCGCGGAATAAGTCGCTGTTGACACTTTGAATTTTTGCTTGAATTCCTGCTAATACCGTAAGCCTGCATCTCTCAAAGACTGTTCAATCAGCAGCTTAAGCTGCTGAGGACTTTGCATTCCTATTCGCTGGAGTCAAGTTTGCTTTTTCTGCTTTTTTTATTTGGATATTTACACTTTATGTACAAGAAAGGAACACTACTTACGTTTCAACTCCCTTTTTACTTTGTAGAGACCTATGCAAAGTTTTATGCTGGCAAAGTGTAGGTGAGTATGGGCAAGCATACAATGTGAACTCTTGACACTTGTTAGTCTTCTGTTTCTGTATGTGTGTTTATCCCTCTATAACCTTTCCCTCTTTTGTTTCTCTATTATCTGCAGGACTACCCGACCTACAGTTATTCCTTCTTGAAAGACGCCCAGGTGGTCCTTTCTGGTCTCTTCACTCCCTAGGGGGTATCAGTCTAACTTCTGTGTGCCTACTTGGCTAGCGGTGACTATACCCTACAAGAGTGAAAAGGCATTATCTTCGCTCCCGTGGATTTTGTTTCATCTGGTTTTGGGATTGGAAGCCCCGACAACAGTTAAGTAACTTATTTTCATGTTGGAGGTCAAGAGAATCCGAATATACACCGTTTTGCTTTCTTAGCTTCAGTTCAGATTACATGGGTGAGGTGTGCCATGTAAGGTACTTCTTGAAAATGATCACACACCTCTTTCGAGTAATAGACATTCCAAAATCCTGTGAGCGCATATGCATATCTGGCATCTTTGTTCTCAGGATCCCAGGCAGATTAAATATCTGGGTCTGTCCTGTTTACATGGGCCTTTAAGGCAGGCAGAATAAAAATTACATTATTTTACAAATTAAACACAAACATCTTTTTTGCACAAACTATCAACCTAACCAATCTAATTGAGGGTGAATTTGCCTTTCACATGGAAACATGTATCTGCAAAGTAACAAAACAGTTTTGCCGTTTTTAGTAAGAGCGCCGCTGTTGTTTTCTGTCGGGGAGGATGGCACGGTCCATATAGGTTATTCTGTCAGAATTTGCTGATCTGCGCTATTGTTTCCTTGGTGCAGAGGGAGATTCTTACACATATGCTTGGTTTCCATTTACATCTTATCCCTCGGCTCGCCTAACATTCATAAGTTATTACCACTCTTTAATTCTCTCATGATGGGGTCTTTTATGTTGTATTTCAATTGAAACTGGTTGTGACAAATTGCAATGAAATATGTATTTTGAACCTTTGAACACATGTTTATAACAGGTTCACACATTCTACTATAACTATAAACTATATTTCAGCGAGGTGTGCTGCTCTGCTGTCTTCACGACGAAGGGAAAGTCCGCCCAACTTCAAACCCTGTTTGTCTGGCCGCCGCCTCCCCTCTACGAGGACTCGCTGGTGTGAGCGAGTCCTGCAATCGGCAGGACCATCCAAACGCTCCCAGCTAGAGTCCCCAGGGTAGAGGCTTGGGGCAAATACCATCTGTAAGCCGGGGGACTGCGAGGACCAGCATTCTCCACGCACCTTAGCTGGTTCCTCTTCCCCCGGCGGACACGCCCACGGACACGCCCACCGCCTACCTGCTCTTAACCTTTCGCGACACCCGCTCCGCAGGTGCCGCTCATTCAGCTTTCAGCGAGGTGTGCTGCTCTGCTGTCTTCACGACGAAGGGAAAGTCCGCCCAACTTCAAACCCTGTTTGTCTGGCCGCCGCCTCCCCTCTACGAGGACTCGCTGGTGTGAGCGAGTCCTGCAATCGGCAGGACCATCCAAACGCTCCCAGCTAGAGTCCCCAGGGTAGAGGCTTGGGGCAAATACCATCTGTAAGCCGGGGGACTGCGAGGACCAGCATTCTCCACGCACCTTAGCTGGTTCCTCTTCCCCCGGCGGACACGCCCACGGACACGCCCACCGCCTACCTGCTCTTAACCTTTCGCGACACCCGCTCCGCGGGTGCCGCTCATTCAGCTTTCAGCGAGGTGTGCTTCTCTGCTGTCTTCACGACGAAGGGAAAGTCCGCCCAACTTCAAACCCTGTTTGTCTGGCCGCCGCCTCCCCTCTACGAGGACTCGCTGGTGTGAGCGAGTCCTGCAATCGGCAGGACCATCCAAACGCTCCCAGCTAGAGTCCCCAGGGTAGAGGCTTGGGGCAAATACCATCTGTAAGCCGGGGGACTGCGAGGACCAGCATTCTCCACGCACCTTAGCTGGTTCCTCTTCCCCCGGCGGACACGCCCACGGACACGCCCACCGCCTACAAGTATATAATTAATACCATTTTACTGCGACGCGGGACGCGCGCGGGGCGGGGCTCGGGGCGAAGACCGGGCAAAGAGCGGGCCGTTTGAGGCCGTTCGAGAACGTAAGAGACCGGTCCGGGCCCCTCCCCTAACTTTTACATTTATGCACCTCTATCACAGGAACCTACACAAGCTATTTCTCGGCATTCAACTATCCATCTAATAATATCAACTAAAGTCCTGGTACAGCCATATTAGTGAAAATGAACACGAGGGGAAGCAAACAAAAAAAACTGAAAAAGACAGGGATAGGAGAACAACTGTTGGGTCCAATGGATGACTTTATCACTAAAGCTAATACATTCATTGACCAAAGTATCAGCCTGATTGAGGGTAGAGTATCAACTGAACTTGCGATTGCAAGGCGATCCTCATTGGGCCTACTAGCAATTGCAAGAACACCAGAAACACACTCTCCCCCAATTCAAACCATAGTGGCCAACAATAGGCTTAGCCTCCCAAATGTCGTAGACCTTTCAGCCTCAAAACTCTCTGTAACTTTCTCAGAAAGCGAGTTAGAGAAAACACCTGAAATATTCCCTGAGAATACCCCGGAAGAAGTAAGACAAGCAAGAGGGAGGAGGGAGGGAGCTGTAAAAAAAAGGAAAGATACGGAAAAGGTAGATAACACTGCAAATAAGGACACGGACGATCAGACTGATTTGATTGACATCACAAATTCGGTAGGTCCATCTTACCAAATCCCTGGTCCAGCCAATAACTGCGTAACGATCCACCAACCACCACAGAACATCATAGATACTATCACCCAAGAATCCCCCTCCTCTTTAATAATTGGTAAGGATAACGGAGCATCAAGGCTAATAAAGGAAATAGCTTCCCTGCTAGATTCCTACGTTCGCCCAATAGAAACAAGACTGCTTAACATCGAGTCGCAATTGACAAAACTCGCTGGCTGTCCTAATCCAAAAATCATACAGGGACTGCAAAAAGCGGGGATAAATAATTCGTTCACATTAGGCCCACAAAAGAAAGCTACAACTTTTGCCTGCCCGTTGCCTAAACAACAACTGACAGCAAAGGGTCCTATAATAGCAAAAGTTCCCACAGTACCGAAACCCTCTCCCAATGTTCTTACAATTCCCCCTCAGATTAATACGGCACCAAAAACACCGTCACCAAATACCCCATCTATAAAAACACCGGCCCCCAAATCTCCCGCTATCAAAAAAACAAATCCCCCACTAAACAAAGGAGTTATGAGAGGGACCATTGGTAGCAGGCCCCCCTTAAACCTGCCACCTGAGGCATGCCCATACGTGGTAGTTATGACAGGGGTACCTGAACTAACGGGGGAGGGGGCAGAACCAAACTGGTCGTTAAAAAATAAGGTACAACATTGGTTGAACACAAATCGACCCACTCCACCAACCTGGATAAGTAGGATAACATCAGTACGCAGGACCCCTTGGGTGGGATATAGGAAAAAAAGCATACAGGGAGATTGTATAGTGATCACCTTTGAGGACCCAAGCGTAGTAGAGCACATTTGCTCTTGGGAATACCACAATACAAGTGGTGGGATCGACACAAAAACCCTTTCCTTTTTCTACCCAAAAAGACATAATAACAACTACTCCCAAGAATTTGATAATATTTGGCGTAAAGCAGTCCCACAACCATGGGAACAAGACTTCGCTGGGTATAAAATATCTCAACGAGAGAGAGACCACGATAATTCTTGGTGGTCAGCGAATCAGAACTACCAACCCTATGAGGGTTCGTGGCAGACCGTGGGACCACAGAAGAGAGGCAGAAACTGGGAACAGTGGGGTAGATCGTGTTACCAACCATACAGATCTATCTATAGAGAAACCCCACACTGGGAAAAGTGGTCGGGTATTCCCACCATGAATCGGTTCAGCAGCCTGGAAATGGTCGACTGACCACCAGCCGAACCCCCGAACCCCCCACAAGCTTCTCCTGCCCTAGCCCCAGATCCACCAAGGGGTGAGACGGCAGACCCATTAAAGAATACATTACGGATCCCCGTTATTTTCTGGAACATCGCAGGCCTTCGACCGAAAATAGAGGATGGTTCTGCTGCCCACTTTTTGGAGGAAGGTAAAATTATGTGCCTACAGGAAACATGGGCCATGACGGCCCTACATCTTGTGGGTTATAAGACATACTTTTCCCCTGCCCTACCAAGTACTGCAGGCAGACCCAGGGGGGGTCTGGTAACTTATATAGCCAACACAATAACAGACCTAAAGGTACTAAAGGTAGAATCTTTCCCAAATTTCCAACTGTTCTCACTCATGATAGGGAAAAAACATACCATTATCCTAATAAATCTGTATAATAATTTAGAGGATGACCATTTACTTAACATTCTCTCCTCAATCCATGAAAAAACTGCCCACCAGAGACAACTACATGAAAAAAGGGCAATTTTCATATATTATGGGGAGGGGATTTTAATTTACACCCCTGCCCTTTATCAGGTAATCAGATCTGTGGAATGGTGGACGAACACGAGAATCCTCTCGTACATTTCCTCCATTCACGGACGGGGCTAGCTCTGAACAACCTACTCTCAGATCTGGAATTATCAATAATAAACCCAATACAACTAACAAAGAATCTACTAGAACCGACCTACCGGGGGAGGGGGCATGAGACTACAGTTGACTATATAGTCTTGACAGAAGGTCTGAAACATCTAAGTAGGGACTTTAAAATTATGGAAAACATCCTCAGTGATCACTCTGCTCTCAGGCTGAATCTACAGCTGAACCACCCAGAATCTCACCTGACAGAAATAGCAAACACTCTCTCCCAAAATAGGCTTGAATTGGGCAAAAGAAACGGATACACCATAAAATGGGAAAAGGCGGACCCCAACAAGCTGACTAGCACACTAATAAAGATTGCTTACAACAACATAATGACATGCTTAGATCCATTATCAGATGATAATCTAATTTTGAAAAATTTTAAGTTAATACTAGATCAAATAAAAACACTGTTGACCAGAACCCCTAAACAAAACAGCTGTACTACTACGGGTTGGTTCAACCATGAATGCACTAAGGCACAAACCAACTTAAGACAGGCGCTTGGTAAAGCGAGCAGAGATCAGCTAGAGATACAACATCTCAGGCGAGAGTATAATTAGGCCAGAAAGACAAGGAAAAAGGAGCTGAAACTGACTCTATGGGATAATTTGCATAAAAGCGCACTCATGAAAGACAGTCAGTCCTTTTGGCGATTACTGAAGTCTCCCCTCCTATCGGATTCCACTCCCCAGATCGACGTTGCTATCGACGAGGTAACCTGGGTAAACCACTTTGCAAAAATTTTCGAACTAACACCCTTAACAGGAGAACTCCAACACAGTGTCCCTCCGATAGTATACCCAATAGTGATAGCTTTCGAGCTACAAGATCTCGAAATGGCACTTCAGTTGAGTAAGAGCGGCAAGGCACCTGGCCCCGACGTGGTCCCAGTAGACCTATTTAAACATCTTCCTGATCTCTGGGCCCCCATACTCACCCGAGTTTGCACCGCAGCGGCGAAAATGGGTTTGTTGGAGTCATGGTCAAGCTCCATCATGGTTCCCATCTTTAAAAAAGGGGATCGCCAAGAACCGAAATGTTATCGCCCTATTTCGCTGCTAGACTCTCTGGGCAAGGTAGTTGGCAGAGTAGTACTAGAAAAATTACAGCAATGGGCAAAAGATAAAAACATCCTTTCGGATCTACAATTCGGATTTAGGGAAGGATTCGGAACTGTGGAACAGGCCCTTAACCTAAGCATGATAGTTTCTAAATACATCCACGCAAAGCCAGGGACAATGTACATGGTATACGTGGACTTGTCCTCCGCGTTTGATTGCGTGTCTCATGCGAAGCTTTGGACCCTGCTTGGAAAAATAGGGGTGGACCTGCCCCTTTTGGATTTTCTAAGGGAGCTATATGGTGAAGCTTCTGCAAGAGTACGTTACGGAATAAAAGGAGAGCTGACTGCATCATTCAGAGTAGAGCGAGGAGTAAGACAGGGATGCGTCTTAGCCCCTTTCCTCTTCTCCCTGTATACCAACGGATTGGAGGAGACGATGCTGAGGGGGGGGCAGGACCTACCCAGAGTGAAACATCGCCTGATCCCCGCACTGCTTTACGCGGACGATGCAGTTATTCTAGCACGTACCCCTATTGAGCTCCAGAAATCTCTATCCAAGTACGCCGATTTCATGGGCGCCCTGGACCTACATATAAATGTAAAAAAAACATTTGTCATGGTAGCTGGCGGACAACGAAAACCCACAAAGTCTATTTATTTAAAAGACCAAAAAGTTGAAAGGACCTCACAGTATCCATACTTGGGCATCATGATAGATGAAAGTCTAAACTGGAAGGCTGCTATCGAAGCCAGGAGACATCAGTTCAAAAGAGCAATTGTAGCTCTGATTAATTTTTCACAAAGACTCGGAAAGTGACCACCGGTCGAATTGTTAAAGATCTATGCTGCAAAATGCCAAGCCATTGCCCTCTATGGGGCAGGGATTTGGGGACACACACCCATTGGTTCACTGCAAATAGAAGAAAATACTTTTATGAGATTCCTCTTATCTACACCAAAAGGCACTTCCATCTATGCTTCCCATATGGAACTGGGAATCCCATATATAGAAGACCTGATAAAGATTCAGCCATTGCTACTTTGGAGACGAATCTGGTTGTCGGACAATAACCTGTTGACCAAAAACATCTTACAGGACTCCATGGCACTGGACGGGGTACATAAAATAGCATGGCTTACCTATATCAGACATTTTTTTTCCGATCTGGGCTTACAAAAGTACTATTCCACTCCAGAAAAATTAACTGAAATATCTAAGAAAGATCTGAAACTAATAGCGTTGAGCCATTTAGAGTCCCTGAGGCTGACTCTGCTATCGACCAAAAAATCTGCGATCCTTGCAAATACGATACAGCATAATCCGAAAATCCAGCTCTATTTGACATTAGAATTTACAACATATGAAAAAATGCTCCTGACAAGGTTCAGACTGAATCTTTTTCACAGACTAGTGGCTTTTCCAGAAAAGAACACTTGGGACTCAAACTTGGTCCTCTGCCCATGTGACGACAGGTCTCACCAGTCATGTATCCATACAAGTTTGTTTTGCAAATTTTTCCATACCCATAAAAAAATCTGGCTATTTCCTTTATTAAAGGGCTGGGGTTACAAACAATGCCGCCCAGCCATGCTAGCACTTCAGATGTTGGACTCGGAACGTACCTGCTATCATGTACTTAACTTCCTAAAGTGCATTATGAGACATAGGGACAACCTGTAAAAGATAAAAGAAAATTACATGAGATCTATTATTTCATATCTCGTTTAAGAATCATACAGGACTCCGGTCATATTATTGTTTTAAAGTATTAACTTGTTTTTCCTTTTTTATACAAATGTGTATGTATATTGTGATTACTTTTATGGTTTTCCATTGGCAAAAAACCGAATAAAGAAATATATTATTATTATAACAGTGTTTGTCTAATAGTATAATTTTTATTTTATTTTATAAAGTTTTATATAGCGCAAACCAGATCCCAAGGGACATCAGAGCGCTTTACAAAATGATGAAAGGTAGAGTACTACTCCAGTATCGATAACAAATAAGAATGCCAAACAGTAGTAGTCACCAAGAATCACATACAGGTGATACATAACAAAAAGAGAAGGAGAATACAGCTCCAGTAAAGTTTTTCAGATAAGGATACCAAATAGTTATAGTCACAATAATCACAGACAGGTGGTATATAGCGAGTAATGGGTGTTCTTTGGAAGGCCACAGAGCGTAGCGCTGC
This sequence comes from Lissotriton helveticus, assembly GCF_964261635.1. Lineage (NCBI taxonomy): Eukaryota > Metazoa > Chordata > Amphibia > Caudata > Salamandridae > Lissotriton > Lissotriton helveticus. Next base: position 1,403,331,023 of record NC_136057.1, on the reverse strand, counting down.
TATAATCTAGCCTCTGTAATACCAATGCTTGGACTGCTTGTTTGAAGTCATTCTGTGGAAGGAAGGGCTTGATAGTTCTGAGTGTCCTCATCAAGTGATTAGGCCCCTTACATACGTTGCTGATATGATTTTTCATGTTCAGGTGCGTGTCCAAGGTGATTCCAAGCGATTTGGCAGAGTGCAATTGAAGGCAGTGAGGTGAGTCAACCAAAGGTCTAGCTTGAAGGGGTGGTTCGGAGGAGAGATGAGAAGGAATTCAGTTTTGGCAGTGTAGAGCTGGAGGTGGTTCTCAGTTAACCAATTTTGAGTAGACGTTAAGGTAGAGTTGGGTAAAATTATGTTATCCAGGGATGAGAATGTCAGCTAAAGTTGTGTGTCATCGGCGTACATATGGAAGTGAATGTTCATGTTATTTAGAGAATTAGCAAGAGGTTCCAAAAAGAGGTTGAAAAGGATTGGAGAGAGGGCGGACCCTTGGGGGACACCCATGAGTACTGGAGAGGGCTGGGAGAGGGAGCGGTTTGCCTTACCTCTTTGTGTTCTGTGGTGGAGGAAGGAGGAGAACCATTGTAGCACCAGACCCGAGAATCCCATCCTGTTCTTCAGAGTGGAAAGGAGGTTGTCATGATTAACTGTGTCGAATGCGAAGGAAAGATCAAGGAGGATCAGGAGGCAGGAATCATTTTGATCGAGTATGTTCAATATGTCGTCCATAACGTGTGTGAGTGCGGATTCTGTGCTGTGCCCCTTCCGAAAGCCTGATTGATGTTGGTTAAGGAGTTGGAAGTTCTCCATGTGAGCACAAAGTTGGGATTGTACACATTTTTCAAGTAGTTTAGCTAGAGTGGGGCTGTTAGAAATGGGGCGGAAATTATTGAGGTCAGATTTCTCTGCAGTTGTTTTTTTTAGTATGGGTGATACCTGCGCTGCTTTTAGACAGTCTGGGATTGTGCCTTGGGATAGAGAAGCATTTACTATTCTTGTCCAAGTGGGGATGAGAGCATTTTTGATCTCTTTGAAAATGGTCAGGGGCAATGGGTCATTGAAGTGGTTGGATGGATTGATGTTCTGAAGAATCCTGTTGATCTCTTTTTCACTGAATGGGTAAACGTCCTCCATGAGGCCTTATTTTTGATGATCAGGCTTGTGAGATAGGGCTTTTCTATGACAAGAGGTGGTGCCGATTAGAGCCTTCTTGGAGGCAAGATCACTGGAGATGAGTCTTGATTTCTCAATGAAGAAAAACGAAAATTCATCGCCAGACGGTGGGCTGACATTGTAGACAGAGTGATTTGTATCCCCAGTTGATTGTTGTGTGACCAGTTCAAAGAGTTTCTTGGGGCGATTAGCGGCTTGCTCAAGTTGTAGTCTGAAATAATCTGCCTTATCGCACTTGATTTGCTTGTTGTAAATACTCCTGACATCTCTAAGGAATTTTAGGTGTTCCAGGGAGGGATTTGACTTCCAGGCTCGTTCAGCTGCCCTAAGGTTGCATTGTTCCGTGTTTAGAATGTCGTTGTACCATGGTTTTGATTTTATTGTTGAGGTATTTTTTAGTTGAAATTGTGCAATGTCATCCAAGATGTTAGAGTTTGCCGAGTTGTAAGCATTGGTGATAACTGAACTTCAATCAAGTCGACTTGGGAGGAGAGGGCAGTTTTACAGTGGGCAGCTAGTTCAACTAGGTTTATTGATCTGAAATCCCTTTTCCAGATCTTAGATTTCGTTGGATGAGCCTTCCTCAACTTCACCTCTATGTTGATATAGAAGAGGATGCAGTGGTGGTCTGACCAATCGCAAGGGGTAATGGAATCCAGAGTGATGGACTGCCCTTTCGAGATAATGAGGTCTAAAGTTTCACCTTTGTTGTGTGTTGGTTGGTCACATTGCTGCTTAAGATCATGATCCTTCAAAAAGTCTTTTAGGGCAAGTAACCGCTTGGTCATTAGGTTTAGACCAGTGGAGATTGAAATCGTCAAGAAAGATTTGGGAAATGGCTGAGTCGACATTCCTCAAGATGATCTCCAATAGTTGTTCAATGAAGGGGAGGTTGTCTCCCGGAGGGTGATAAGAGGTGTGAAGTTTTCAGACCGGCTGGTTGTTACTTGCGATGTGTAAACAAAGATATTCACAGGCAGAAGGCAGAGAGGACTCTATGTGGGAAATCGAGAGTGTGTTCTTATGAATGCAGGCTAGGCCCCCTCCAAGCTTCCTAACTCTGTCTAGCCTAATTATGTCCTGAGTAGGAGGTACAAGGAGGTCAACAATAGGAGTGGAGGCTGGATTTAGCCGGGATTCAGTAAGGATAATGATGTCAAGATCATTGTGTTGAATTAGGTCAAATATTTCGGAGGCATGTTTGCTGGCTGACCTGCAATTGAGTAGTACACATTTCAAACGTGGAGGAATTGTGGCTGAAGGAGTCTGGGCGACATTCACTTGCGTGAGGTTGTCTTTATTGACGACTCTAAGATTATGAGGAGGTTCTCTGTGCCGGTTAGGAAGGATGGTTTGTATGTTCTTTGGCGGGGTCATGTTGGGATTGGACCTAGTCGAGTAGCAGTTGTGAAGGTCATTGAGCTCACTGGACGTCAAGGTCTCAGCTCCTCTGGACCGTGTGGGCGCATTGGCTAAGGGAATGGTTTGCGAGACGGCGGAGGCTAACAACTGGCCCAAGCAATCACTATCACTAGGGGAGGTTTTAGGCCGATTCGCAGAGGTGAGAATGGAACTGATCATTGGGGAAAAATCCTTTGTAAGGACTTTTAGGTCATGTAGTTAGGTAGTGAGAAGGTGCAGCTGGAGATATAGATCTTCAAGGCGCGCACCAAGGTCTGAAAGGGGTATAGGTAGTGTTGAGAGAGAGGGGGAGTCTCTGTGTAAGCCTGTGTGTACTAAGGTACACTCTGATGCCCCCAGGCTTTCCTCTCAATACATTAAACTTCAAAATTAAACCAAAAGAAACATGCTAATGCGTGAGGAGCTAGGATAGAATTGTCAGTATTTGTCAATATTTTGTTTCCTAAGAGTCTTGCATTCTGCGAGATTGCAGGAAGAGTCAGCGAGGAGGCCTTCCACCCTCTCTATGAGCTTCCTAATCTGTGCAGTTATACTATGTTCGCTACCCATAGTTTGAATCCGTTTCCTTTATCTAACCAAGAATGACCCTGTCTGTAGTAATTTACTGATTACTTCAGTGGTACCTTGGGCTCCACCAACTCTTCGTTGAAAACAAAACATACTTGAAAGTATATGGCGATTCAGAACAATGTTATTTATTAATTGAAAAAAAGTGGTTACTTTCTCCTGATTGGGTCAGGTGCTCACGTATGCAGACTGCATTTATAACAGTGTGTAAAATATAATGTGTTGGATGCTTTACACCTGGGGGAATGGGTGAGAACGTATCTACATGGACTACAAGAGAGTGTTGGACTAAATCAAATCAAGCTTTATTCGGTTGCAAGAAAAACAGCCATAAAAGCACAATATATTTCATGTAGAAAATACTCAATAAAATACAATTTAAAAAGTTTAAAAAAAAGATTATGATAGCTGTAAAATGTCATAAAAGGAGAGATTTAGGTTAGGTTCCAATTAGCACCACAAAATCACATGACATTGCTTTCCACCCGTAAAAAGGGAGTCAAATAATTTTCTTCAGTTATTGCTGCTAACAGGGAAAATTCAAACAGGAATATATAAAGTGGTATAAACACTATAGAAAGAGCGGTGTCAAAAAAACACCCTGGATTCACCCCAATTTCAGCCTGTGCTTAACTACCAATTTCAAGAATTTTACCAACAGTCTGGCGAACGGTTCAACATCTAAAAATTGGAGGGCAAGAAATGCTGGGCGGCACCTGCGTAAGCCCATGACTCTCAAAATTGGCAGTAGCCAAAGGTGCCTTAGATCCTGATAGAATTTGCAAAACATTATTGTGTGGATCGTAGTTTTGGGGAGAGCTGTCGTCACAGGGGCAGGGTTGAAGAGGTTTTTTCCAAATGTTGATCCTAGGAAAAGTAACCAACTGGTGAAAGATGTTTAATCTAAATCTGGTTAACAAGAATCGTTCGTAGCCCGTAAATTATAGGTTAAGTAGGGCTGAACCGTGAATGATGTTTGTAATTGAAGTGAGTGCTGCACTGTAGTTTTTGACACCTCACTAGAAAGCCGAAGATATTCTAGGTGAGCCAGACAGATCTTTTTAAACCTCTTTCTTGGGATAACAGTAATTAAAGTGGGGGAGTGACAGTACTGGATCATGCCTAGGTCGCTAAAAGATTTCCTAATATAAGCGATCCAGCCGATCTTTAGTGCCTTATCCAGGGAAATACAATCCTCTATGATCTCCCGGCAGAGGATGGTTTCGGTAGATGACCAAATGCGGTGCCACAGAAGGTTGGACTAGGGAATAATGGTAAGTGAGCCTTCTGCAATATCTCCTCGTCCCCTACCTCCTCCCATTCCCTACTCCGCGAGAATGTGCCCCAGCATCACATTTTTGTTGCAATCCCATACCAGAAAATAACTGAAGGGTGGCACACCAACATCTCTCCCTTTTTGTATTTCTATGACCAGAAGCGGCTAACAAAATTGCAAATCAGCTCGCTGTGCCACCCATAGCTCAGACTCTATTGCTACATCAAGCCAGCAGTAGGAAAAAAAGTTCACAGAGCACCACACGCAGCAGCTCTGCGAGTGTCTGCCACCACATCCTGCCCAGGTGTCTGCTGTCCCTCTCATAGAGATATAGAGGTTCTCACTGGGAACCAAATCAGCTCTGGCACAAAAAACCCAAACAGGCCCTGCTCCTCTTCTTTCCCTCTTTCTTAGCACTTCTTCCACCCATTAGTTCTGTCTCTCCTCCTTTTCCCTCTCTCTCTCTGAACTCCCTTTCATTCTCTATCCCTCACTTCTATTTCTTGTACTCCTCACTTTCTCTCTCTCTCTGCTTATGTCCCCACTGTACCTGCCGTAATAAGACTCAGAGTTGGAGAAACAGGCAAAAGCTGTGAGTAAGGGCCATCAAAAACAAGGGCCATCAAAAACAAGCCTGTCTGATTAAATAAACGGCCAGCCCAGCCGGAAGAGATCCTGAATCTTACCTGGAAGGGTGATCTTGGCTATCTCACAGGAAAATCACAGGCGTCTCTTAAATTTGCCCTTTAACTCTCCTGCCTGCCCCAAAATTGATAACCAAAAATCCACAAGTAGGCAGGGCGTCATGGAAATAAACATATTTCACCCAGCCACATTTCCATGGTATTAGCAACCAAAAAGAAACGCTTAAAGCACAAAAACTCAATTGGTACTTCTTACCTGGGCTAAAAAGGAGGGTCTTATGGAGACAACCTACATGCATTCAACCGAGAAAAAAACAAAGCGGATACTCCTGCCTGTCCGTAAGAACGCAGTCATCCACATTCAACGTCGAGCAAGCTGTTACAATTTCCAAGTCAAGCTGAAACTGCTACAGGTGAATTGGTTTGCCCAGAATCACAGGGTGTCGAGCCGACGCCAAGACTCGAAACTGATTCTCAATTCCACAGTCGACAGTTCTGGCCATAATGCCACATCCTCTCCCCAACATAATTGCATGTGATGATATGGTGCACGGCGGGTGAGTGGGGTGGAGGATTTCCGTACAGAGTGCTGCATTACTATCATTTATTTAACTCACACTGTCAGCATAACTACAGGTAGAAAGAAGGGGGAGTAAGTGTTCATGGCCATTAAATGGACTTAAACCCTCACTCACCCAAGGATGACATGCTTCATCATAGGGTTCCTCCAACACAAAGGGACCGCAAGGTACCCAATGTGGGCTACAACTTCCCAGCCGGGAAGGAGCGGGAGTGTTCTCAAAACAAGCACGTTTATTATAATAACCTCAAGAGGTGTCAGTGAGGGGCAGAGTGCAATAAAAGAAGAAAAAATTGTGCAGGAATTAAAACTCCCTCAGTAGGAATAACAAATCTTTAATTTTGACTTCCTATTGGTGAGATTAAAAATGGCAATGTGAGACAGGGTTATGGAGTCTACCCTGAGAGTCAACATGTTTCTGCCCATTTGACAATTAAATGTTCAGGGGCATTCATCAGGACCAATCTCTAGTCACTCTGCTCAATAATGTGTATATCAACAAAATATAGACATTAGGAAAATATTCTAGACCAACCATACATTTCAATCGTACTTCAGTTCGGATGGTCAGAAGTCCTAATGTTTCTGGTAGTATATTGATTGTACCTAAATCCAGAGTCGCATCATGTGTAGATCACTGTGTTCGCAACTCACTTCCTCTCACGACTCTGGACAGGAGCCAATTTCTATCATTGTCATATCCATTCAGCAGAAAAAGAGGGCACGTATTGAAAGCCCCCAGACAGTGGAGATGTCCCTCACCAACTGAGGGGGCCCTGCCAGGAAGAGGCTATGGACAGATGCAGCCTTTCTGGAGCGCTGCCTCAAGGGGAAAACACAGGGCTACTCTTGTTGTCGTGTCCTTCTGAAACCGATTGTGTGTTTCAATTGTGCATTGTTTCTTGATCTAGCACCCGTCAAAGTCAAACAACTGCAAAAGAAATCCTCAAATAAACGTGTTCTGCAAAGATAATTTGTGCAGCTGCCAAAAAACGGCACCCTTTCTTTCACATTGTCTGTAGTGGGAATCTTGCTTGACATCATATTGTGTTCCAGGAACAAACCGGTTAATTTTCCCTGTTTACATTGTGCTGCTTGAAACTGACCGAGGGCCAAACACCCGAGTTCCTGCAGGAGATTTACTTTGGAGCTCTTGGCAGGCCTTCCCTCCCATTTTGAGCAGAGCTCTGTTTTTTTTACATCTTCTGGTTTTCAGGACCCTGTGTTTTCCCAAAATATTTTCTGCAGATAACTTAATATATAAGCCCGTGATTAGGCAACTGAAGTGTTTTTCAAGCCTGTTTTATTTTTGCAGTTCCACGTTCGAGTGAGTCAGGAAAATCAACTAGAAAGAAGGTCAATAAAGAGGGAGAGTAACTGATGAAATACAGAAAAAGAGAAGGTGAAAGAGAAGTGGAGGGCATAGGAGATTGAGAGAAAAAATAGAGACAGAGGAAGAGCGAGAAGAGAGAAAAGAAGTAGTAAGAAAGGGAGACTGGAATAGTGAGTTAGATGGGGAGACAATTAAAGAGTGAGGGAAGAGAGAGGAGAGTGAGAGAAAGAGGAGAGAGATGCATGGAGTATGAGGGGGAATCAGAAATGCGTGTGTGTGTATATAAATATATATATATATATATATACATATATGTGTGTGTGTGTATATATATATATATATATACATACATAAGCACTGAAAAAAAGGTTAAAGTGATGGTAAAGTTAGGTAGGGTAATAAGATCTTACTTTACATTAAAACACACAGAAATTCATTATAAAAACACTGGGTTACATAATAACTTATAATTCTTAGTTTCGGTGTGGGAGCAGCTAAAAAGATGAGTTAAGGACTTATTCTAATAGTATTTTAGAATCCAACGTAATGGTAAAGTCTGATTTTATATTACTATTTAAAAAATGACTCTTTTAGAAAATTGCGTTTTCCTGCCTGAACCAAATGTGCCTTTTTGCCAATATCTAGTGTCAGCTGACTGTTAGTGGCTCTCGTATGGTGTTGTTAGTATTGCTCCCAAACAGTGGACAAAAGGCTTGGTTGTGGAGAGAGGTGTTGTTTTTCCTTGTGCTGGGTGGCCTGGGGGTTGTGCTAGCCCATCCCAAGCTTCAAAGACCGCCTACCCGGTACTGGCAGATGTAACTCACACCTAAGACTGTCTCCCTTTGTCTTTCTACTCAGCGTGGCTCCAAAGCCATTGAGGGGGAAGGCTGCACCAGAACTGGTTTGGAGAAACCACATGGTAGGGTTTGCCCATTATTATAGCTACACTTCTGTCTGGGCACAGGGAGCTCTGACCAGGGGACGAATGGTCCTGCCACGGTGAATTTAGGTAGAGAGGGGCACTGAGCTAAAAATTACAATAAAACACATAGAAGGTGCTGGAAAATTGGGTATCGTCACCCCTGGGAGCATTTGCCCTATTGGTTAGGGAGTGGCCAGGAGTTTACCCCATCCACAGGCTGGCACTGGGTATAAACCTGGCATCCCTAGTACCCTACTGGGATCACTTCTGGACCTGTGGAAGAATAGAAGAGGACAGGACCTCCTGTCTGTGACCTGAGAAGAGCCTTACAGACTGGACCTGTTCTCCCTCTTGAATCCAGGAAAAAGAAGTGGACTCCAACGGTCTGACCTCCTTTTTTGGCTACAGGGACACAGCAAGATCTAAGAGGCCTTTTCCTTCATTCCCAGATGAACAGTTCTAACTGGACCTTGCTGCTGGCCTCTGCTGAAGCCTTGGCTGGCATCAAAGCCTACTCCTCCTGAAGCTTTCGGAAGCCTGAGACGTAGAAACATTTAGCAAACTTTCTGCTGTGCGAACCGACGGGGTCCTAGGACCAGTTACCAACCAATTCAACAAAGGTGCATCGTCTTTGTGCTAAAGACCCAGGTTGCTTCCACTATGTTCTTCTCTGCAGCAGCAAATCTGATCTAGCAGGACCTCACAGAAAAGGTATATAACCTCGCGGAGCCCTCTACAGCTACAGCCTGCAGCTTTGCCCCGCTGGCAAGATCTGAACTCAAAAAGGGGACTTGGTTGCAGGAAGAGGTCTTTACCGCTTCACTGGGTGAAGGCACAAAAAGACTGGAGAGGGACCTTCTCTGGGCACGAAAATCAAATTTCTATCCCTCCGAGGAAAAAGCCAACGGCTCCACTTAGACTCATTCAGTGGCCCTACGATGATGTGGAGCCCTCTATAGCCACAGCCTGCTGCCTTGCCCCATGGGTTTTTGACATCCATTCCAGAGACTAAGTCCAAAGGTAAAAACCTTTTAATGGGACAAACTTTGTCCCTGTATCCATCGTGCACGCGATTGTGTTCAGCCCCAACTTTTGACTTTGCTCCAGTCAAGCGCAATCAGATGACCAAGATTGGTGTGTAATGCTTTTTTAGCGCTATTTTGAACCATAACATTTTAAGATTTATAACATTGGTTTGACTGATTGGATTTTTGTTATTGTGATGTCATTTTATTTATTAGAATGGATCTATTTACTAAATTAGTTTGGGATTTTTTTGTGTGGTTTTCACTTTATTATTGCTTGAGTGCTGCATAAACATTTTACACTTTGCCTTTTAGTTAAGCCTGACTGCTTTGTGCCTAGCTACCATATGTTTAAGCAAAGTTTTTTTTAGTGTATTTTGTGGTTCCCCCTAACAAGGATTATGATTATTATTTGAGGTGGTTTCTCAACCCCCTCAATTAATAACCCACTATTTTAGACTGGTGTTCAGCTGTGGGAATCTGTACTTCTGATTTGCAGTAGCACAATGTGATTCGTGGAAGAATCCCTAGTTATAATCTGACATCAAAATCAGTTATTGTTTTTTTAGTTCTCCTTTGGATGAAGCTTAAGTAGAGGAAGAAGAAGATGACTTGACAGTGGCCCAAGAATGAGGAGAGTAGGGTACTCCTGCAGTAATCCTCAAGCCAGAGGGTGAAAGCAGCGCCCTAAAACTGAGGCCCGTTTTTTCATCCAGTGCTGGGAGCAGTGTGTCCTCCTACAAGCTGACCCATGCAGAACTGGAGGAAAGGAAGGAGGAAGGGCCCTGAAATTATAGCTGTCTATCCTAGCCCAGGAGAAGAAAAGGTTAGCCTTGGAGAAGAAGACCATGATGGCTCATGAGAGGGGACAAAGAGAGCTGGAGCTCAGAGCAAAAAGAGCAACATTGAAGTGTCTAGGAGAGGTAAAAGAGTCCCCAAATACCTTGCACCTACAATTGTGGTAGGGAATGATATTGATATGTGATTTACAGAATATGAGGTGGCCCTGCATAAGCTAAGTCCCAGAGGAGGACTGTGAGACTAGTCAGTGGAAGCACATGCCAATTGTTGTGAGGGATAATCTATTGGCCCTAGAGGTTGCTGATCAGAAGACCTATGCCCCATAAAGGAAGCCCTTATCAGGAAATGTGGTCTGGCAACTGACAGGTATCACCTAAAGTTCAGGAATGGCAAGAAGCAGTCACGCCAATCCTGGGTAGGCTTTGTCGACTCTTAAAGTAAGGCAGTGGATGGTTGGGTGAAGGGAATGATTACAATGGCCTTTGTAACTTGAACATGAAGGAGCACATGCTGAGTATTTCTTTTACAGAGTGCGTCAGCTCCTAATTGATACTAAACTCACTGTAACCAAAGAGTTTGAAAGGAGGCCGACTTCTGGCCCAGTACCAGAGTGTCAAAGAAGGTACCTTGGAGTTACCCCAAGAACAGTGGTTCTGTCTCCCTCAGCAGAGTAAAGGGGAAGTCCAGAGTAAAACAGACAAGTTCCAAAAAGAGCCCCAAACCAGTGTGGTTGCAATGGATTCCCATGCCCCTTCTGAGACTACCGAGGAATGTCCCGATGGACGGATGCTTAGAGGGTCCTTTTTCCAACCCATGTGCTTTGACTGTCTCCTGTTAGGGCACAAGCGGAGGTTCCTGTCCGTTCCAGGAAGCCACACACAGGTGGCACCGTTACACGAGTGGCCCATGTGGCCTGGGGGGATGTAATCCCCACGAGCAGATGGTAGAGTGTGTTGTAATGTCCCTTAGTTGGGAGGTAGACCTCGAGTGTAAGCTGGGGATCCCTGGGGTGGAAGTCATCACTTCAACCAAACTGCAGTGAATGGAGTCCCTGTTACTGCTCTAAGAGATATCTGTGCCAGGTATAGACCATGGCAGTGTAAGGAATGGCTTCCCTGCAGCAGTAGCTACCAGGACAAGTGTGCAGGCAAATCCATGCACATGGACAGGACCTTGTCTGTCTTATGGCTCTGGTCTCCTTGGAATGGGTGGGCGAGTGGCCCAGAGAAGCGTCATTGTCAGACCCCAGATTGACTGCATCCTGGGGAATGAGCTACCACTAGTTATAGGTGAACTGGGTGCAGCAGCCACCCAGGGCATCCCAAAAGCTCAGGTTTCTGGGTGTGCTGCTCCCAAACAGAGAGTATGGAGGTCCAGAAGGAGAGCAAAGGCTTGAGGTGGATGATGTCCACAGTGGGAGAGCGATGGATCAGGGGTTAACCGGTCTGAATGAATAGCACCCTAAGTCTGACCCTGGTGAGGCCAGTTCTTACCCAAAGGTGCTAGCTGTGCTGTCACTGAGACAGAGGCCAGGATACCCACCCCATGCAGACCTCTGCAAGATACAGAGTGTCACCTTTGAAGGGGGAGTCCTGGCTTGCCAGGTACATGATAAGTCACAGGGCACAGACCCTAGACTTAGAGGCCAGTTTCAGGCTACCATCTCTTAAGATTGCGGGAGGGAGAGTAGAATTAGAGTGCCTATCACCTGAGGTGGCAGCCCACCACTTTCAGAAACATAAGAAGCCAGAGACACCTCACAAGCAAGTAGTGGACTCCTTGTCAGCTCCGAGGCTGGAAGTGAGGCCTGCCCAAGGCCTTAGTTTGAAGCCACCACTTGGCAGTTCATGGCCTGGCTTTTTAGCAATGACAGCTGGCAGTGGTATATTTTGATTATTATCGTTATGGCCAGAGTTCTCCCTGAGTTGAGGACAGAAGTTTCATCCGGGAGCAGATTGAGCCACACCACATTGTTGGCCTTGGTGGTACTCTCTGTCTACTAGAATGCCTTTGTGAGCAAACTAATGCCAGGAGTTTCACAAATGGGGTTTGCAGATGAGAAGAAGGGTTCCCCATGGGTGAATGCAGTAACTCTGTGGATGGTAACAGGTGTACATGTATGCTCAAAGGGCATATAACAGAGAAGTGCCACTGCAGAAGAGACAAATTGTCCATGTTCCATTACCTGAGCAGGGAAGCTCATCAAAGTATTGATTAGTCTTGTGGGTGTGTGGGGTTATGTTGTAAATTTGCCCTTCTTGCAGGATCACCCCAGATTTTTGCCTTCTTTTGCTGAACCCATTTTTGCTGGCCCTATGACTCTGTACACTTAACTCCTGCTAACCAGTACTAAAGGGCCTGTGTTCTCTTTCTGAACATACATCTAATTTGCATATTTAATTTACTAATACGTCCTTAGTATATGGTACTACATGTACCTACCTGTAAATTGAATGCTACAAGTGGACTGTAGCACACATTGTGCCACCCACTATAATAGCACTGTAAAACAAGTCTCCAGACCTGTCCCTGCAGCTTGTGTGAGCAGTTTTACACTACCATTACAACTTACCATAATAAATCAATCAATCAATCAGGGAATTGTAAAGCGCGCTACGGGCATAAGCAGCTCTGTTTAGTCGAAGAGCCAGGTCTTGAGTGTCTTCCTGAAGATGTTCAGAGAGGGGGCACGGCTGATGTCGCCGGGAGCTCATTCCCAGTCTTGACAGTGATGTAGGAGAAGGCCCTTCTGCCTGTTCTGGCTCTGTAGATGCGCGGGGTTTTGGCGGATCAGTGGTTTCTCTTGGGTAAGTGGAAGGAGATTCTCGTGTTGAGGTATTGGGGTCCGGTGTTGTGGAGGTATTTGAAAGAGTGGGTGAGTATCTTGAAAGTTTATCTCTTCTCGACCGGGAGCCAGTGGAGGTCTCACAGGTGTTGGGTGATGTGCTCTTGTCAAGCGATGCCAAGGACGAGTCTGGCTGGGGTGTTCTGTATGGTTTGGAGTTTGCAGAGCAGAGACTTGTTGATTCTGGCATAGAGGGCATTCCCATAGCCAGTCTGCTGGTTATGAGTGCGTGGGTGATGGTTTTTTTGTATTGGGGGGTCCATTTGTAGGTCTTGCGGAGGGTGCTGAAGCAGGTGGGGGTAATGGCGTTGACCTGTCAGGTCATGGACAGGGAGGAGTAGAGTACTATGCCGAGGTTCTGGGCATGGTTGGTGGGCTGCTGAGGGCGGTGAGCCACCAGGTGATGTCCCAGGCGGTGGGAGAGGGTCAGAGGAGGAGGACCTCTGTCTTCTCCGAGTTGAGCTTCAGGCAGCTGCTGCTGATCCAGGATGCTACATTCCTTCCTGGAAGCTTATTCTGGTGGTGAAGGGGTCCTTTGTGAGGGAGAGGATGAGCTGGGTGTCGTCGGCGTAAGAGACTATGTTGAGCCCGTGTTGTCTTGCGAGGGGGGCTATGTAGATGTTGGAGAGATTAGTGCTGAGTGACGATCCTTGAGGCAATCCGCAGTTGTTGTCTGATTCTTTGGGTCCTGCCGGTGAGGAAGGAACGGAGCCAATTGAGGGCGGTTCCCCATATGCCTGCGTTGTGGAGTCTGGAGGTGAGTGTCCAGTGAGAGATGGTGTCGAAGGCTCCGGAGATGTCGAGTAGGTTCAAGGTTGTGGGTTGGCCTTGGTCGAGGAGGGCGTGGATGTCATCTGTGGGGGCGAGTCGGGCGGTCTCGGTGCTGTAGTTGCTGTAGAATCTGGATTGGGAGGGGTTGAGGATGGAGTTCTCTTCAATTAATTTAGTTAGTTGGGCGATGATGGTCTTCTCTGTGACTTTTGCCGTGAAGGGAAGGAGGGAGATGGGTCGGTAGTTCTTGAGGTCCGACAGGACCTCTTGAGTTCTTATGGATGAAGGCTTCTTGAGCAGGGGCTTGACTTCTGCGTGTTTCCAGTCGTCGGGAAAGGTACTGGTTTCGAAGGTGGTGTTGATGGTGTGTCGTAGTTACGGTGCTACAGTGTTGGCTGCTCTGTGGAAGTACAGGAGTCCTTGGGTGCTCCTGAGTGGATGTCTTTCATGGTCGATTGGGTGTCTTCAGTGGTGGCTGGGGTCCAGGCGGAGATGGTGGGTTGGTTGGCGTTGTTGGAGGGGGGTGGTTTCAGAGTACGGAGTATGTTCGTTTAAGTTGTCGTAGAGAGACTTGATTTTCAGATGGAAGTAGGAGCTGAGCTTGTTACAGAAGTCCTGGGAGGGGGTGATGTCTGTGGTCTTACTGGGGGGGTTTGGTGAATTCTTGAATGATGCTGAAGATTCCTTTAAGTTGCCGGTGTTGGTGGAGATCTTGTTCTGGATGAAGATTCGCTTGGTTTAGATGGTGGTATTCTGTCATGGCGTACTTGTATATGGTGCGGTCTTCTGGTGTTTTGCTGTTTTGTCAATTCTTCACTAGACTTCTGCAGGTGCGCCTGGATTCTTGGAGATCGGCGGTGAACCAGGTGGCCTGTCGGGGTTGCGAAGGGGTGCAAGTTTGTCTGCGCCGTTGGAGATCCATGTGTGTAGTTCTTTGGCTGCGAGGTTGGCATTGGTCAAAGTGGAGGGGGCATTGAGGTTGAGGGTGGAGTTAAGATGCTCTTTGGTGACCTTGCTCCAGTTCCTTCGTGGGGGGCAGGGTGCAGGTAAGGGGGTGGTGAGTTTGTCGACGTGGAAGTGTTCGCAGCGGTGGTACGTTCAGAGGGGTTGCGTGGTGTGGCTGAGGTGGCTGTTGTTGCCTCCTGCGAAGATGGGGTCGAGGGTGTGTCTTGCCTTGTGGGTGAGGGTGGTGACAAGATGTTTCAGTCCGAGGTTTGCAAGGTTGTCCAGGAGGGTGGAGGAGTTGAGGTTATTGAGGTGGAAGTTGAGGTGTCCGATGAGTATGGAGGCGATGGCGTGGGCTGCGACAAGGTCGGTGATGATTGTGGCGAACTCAGTCCAAGGTCCGGGGAGCCTGTAGGTGAGCGTGCTGGATAGTGTAGATCTGGGGCTGGTCTGTATCTGGAAATGGAGGTACTCTGTGGTGGATGGGGAGTCATTGTTTCGAAAGAGGTGAGTCGAAGGGAACTCTGGTGTGTGATGGCGAGCCCTCCTCATTGTCGGTTGGGGCGGTCCCTCTTCTGGATCTTGTATCCGTCAGGGATGGCAGTGGCGATGTTGGGGGCGGAGGATGCGTTGGTCCAGGTTACTGTGAAGAAGGTGATGTCTGGTGAGAGGGCGTCGAGGAGGTCCCAGGTCTGTACGGCGTGTCTGTGGAGGGAGCACACATTGAGGAGGATGCACTTCAAGGCTTTGGTGGTGTTGGTTTCTGACGTGGGGGTGGTTTTCATGGGGGTTCGGATGGTGGTGAAGGTCTGGCGGCAGTGACGTCAGGAGAACTGGCCTTGGGTGGTGTTTGGCGTGGGCAGCTGGAAGTTGTTGTTTCTTCTGGGGTTGAGTGCGAGGAGGGCAGCTGTGTCATAACGGTGGGTAGTTCTAGATCCAGGGTCCCTGCCGCTGGTCGGGTCACGGACGGGCGTAGACGGGCTTGCCTTTGGTGCGCCATGGTTGCCATTAAATAGGAAAGGGTGAGGGAAGGTCAGCAGGGAGGCAGGAACAGCAGAGGTGAGTGGCCATATGGGAGCAGCGGCGGGAAAGGGGCGCCGAGAAATCATGCATGGAAACAGGAGCAAAACGAGTCACAGATGACAGGCACAAAAATTAACAATAAATAGAATGAAGACACAAAGGCAAAACGGCCACAACAAGGCAGACAGGCAACAGTGGAAGCACCAGAGGCAGGCTCGAACAGCTACCAGATCCCTATCAGCGGCTCTGGCACAACAGCGGAGCTGCTGGGGGAGAAAGCAGGTCCCTGACCATAGGTCAGAGGTCTTGTTTCCTTTTCCTAAACCTTTTGGCAGGCCCAAACCTTTCTTTTAATACCTATAAGTCACCCCTAAGTTAGGTCCTAAATACCCTTAGGGCAGGGTGCATTTTTCGCTGTGGCAAGACTAGCCCTCCCGTAGGATAACACTGGGTTACTTTATAACAACTTATAATGCTTAGGTTCAAGTGAGAGCACCTAGAAAAATTAAATGAGTCAAGGACTTATTTTAATAGTAGTTTAAAATCCAACTTTATGATAAAGTTGGATTTTATATAACTATTTTTAAGTGTACACTTTTAGAAAGTTGTCATTTTCCTGCCTAAGCCATTTGGGCATTTCTGCCAGTGTCCAGTGTCACCTGACTGTTAATTGCTCTCCTGTGGTGTCGTTTGTACTACTCCTAGACAGTGGAAAAGGGCTAGGCTGTGGAGATGTGTTTTTCGTCCTTGAGCAGGATGGCTGGGGTGGTGCCAGCTCCTTCCTGAGTTTCAAAGAGTGCCTATCCTGTCACTGGTATATGTGTAGCTCACACCTAGGCCTTCCTTCCCTTTTCTAGTCAGTTTAACTTCAAACCAAGTGGGGGAAATACTGCCCCAGAACTGGTTTTGAGCGGCTAAAAGGGAGGGTGGGCCCATTATCACACAGTAGCAACTGGTGACTTTTGCAATTGGTGGGGTGGGTAGAAGTAAAAAATGCTTAAAACGGACGGTAAATGTTTTATAAATAGAAGTGCCCCAATCACCTCTGCATTAAGAATTCAGTTCTGCAATGCAGAAGTAATCAGGTCATATTTTATTTATGGAGCATTTACCCCCTTTATGCTGTCAAACTAAACAAAATTCTTACCTTTAGCTTGCCACTGCAAACTCTCAAGTTTTCAATTCTCCTGAATCAAGGGTAAATATGTGCCTGCTGGTCGCACAGAAAGTAAGCGCCAAGCACCCCAGCAAATCCAAGTACTGCTTTAATGCTGCGTATAATGGTAAACAGCATAAAAGCAGTGCCAGGATTGGCTGGGTCAGCCAAACACAATGCTCCGTCAGAACATGATGGGCATGTGCCTCTGCTGTTCAAACTCCTTGGTTTATTTCTTCTACATTCCTGAGCTGCACATTTTAGGCTGGCCTCAGCAAAAACACCTCCAGTCTGAAATACGCAGTTCATTTCGTACTGCCTCAGCTGCTCCTGGTCGTCTGTATCGATGTGGGGGAGAAAGCACTGTGTCCCTGCCCCTAATGGAGAAAAAATGAACAGCAGTTCAATGGAAGTATTTAGGGGAAAATAGTGAGCTCATTTCAGGTGTGTGGGTCACCTCTCCCACGCCTCTATGGAGAAACCGCCCCTGTTATCACAGCCATACCTCATACCTCTGGATGGGCACAGGGATCTCTGACCCGGGGAAGAGAGGGACACAGTCATATAGTTTACAGTAAAACAGCCATAGTGCTACAAAAGTGTTTAGTACCAACGTTGGCAACTTATACCTCATTGGTTAGGAAGTGGGCAAGAGTTTCCCCCACACACAGGCTGCCACTGGGCATAAATGTGGCATCCCCTACCCTCATTAGATCACTTCTGGACCTGTTAAAGGACGGAATTGGACTGGACCTGCTGTCTGTGAGCTGAGAAGCACTTTAAAGACTGGACCTGCTCTCCTGCTTGAACCCAGGCAAAGAAGTGGACGCCAGGGGTCATAAGCCTGACCACCTGTTTGGGATACAGCAAGCTCCAAGAAACCTTTTTCTGCAATCCCAGCTGACCTGTTCCAGCCGGCTGCTGGAGGGATTCTTGCCCCTAAGTGCTGTCCCCAAAGGTAATGGACCTTTAGCTGGTGTCAAAGTGTTCTCCTCCTGAAGTTTCCTGAACTTGGGACTTGGAAATGTTTTGGGCATTTTTGTTTCTTAGAACTGAAAGCGGACCAGGACCAACCCCCATGCCAATCCAAAGAAGGTGCATTGGCTCTGGGCTCTATTCCCCTTCCCCTGCATATTCTACACATTAATCTCAGCCAGCTCCTAATGCAATGTTAATATGTAAAACTATAATAATATGTGACAAATGTATGTGGTGCACTGTCTCTGTCTCGTTTTCCACCTTCCAAACTATCATGTACAATTAACTCTTCTGTATGAAAGCAATTATCCAATAGTGTATGTTCTAATGTGCTGTCACTAAGACTCAAGTTGCATTATTTATTTATTATCTACTGTTGGTGTGATTTAGATGCTCTGTATTCCACGGCTGACTAGGTGGCAGTCTGTCAAACTAGGGAAAGACAGAGCAAAGCAATGAGAGAGGCAATGAGAGTGAGACCCCGCATGGTTGAATTTCCAACTCAGTTAACATTAAGGAGGGACAGTGCTCTAATACTTACCCAAGGCTGTAAAAAAGGTGCACAACTAGACTCTTCCAGTTCTTAATTTTGAAAACGTAGTTATAATCATAATCAGGGAATCAGTATAAATCAAATAATTATGATAAAACCTAAATATAAAAGACGTCTGTCTAGCCCATTATGTGTACATAAAATAAACAGTAGTTCTCTCTATCTCTCTGTTCTGAACAGAGCTAGCAGACTAAACTTGAATAATAATGTGAGCAATACCTAATAGAAACACTTCCAAAAATGTGTGAGCTGCAATTCAAAATGTAAAAATATTTTAAGTAAAAAAATGTATGAATATCTCAGGGCACATTTCTAAATGTGACATTACATAGCAGGCCTCGAAAAATCATAAAAATGTTACAAGACCTGCAGGTTGCCAACCCCCCTACGTCTTGCCAAATTTGTGTTATTTTCTTCCAAAATCCTGAGGATTTGAAAAGTACCCGGGGTGTGTTGATATCCCTGGAGGGGACTGAGACATTTGCCAAAATACAGCTATATTTTGTTTTTGGGGGAAAATGGGAAAATAGTGCTCTAGAACAAGTTGGCAGTCGGGCTGGACTGTTCCCATGAGGCACAGGGTCAGACTGATTTGCATATGGCCATGTCTTAACTGGGGTGATGTAGTGAGCTAAAGAATGATGATGGATTAAACCCAGATCAGTTGACTGGGGTTGAGTGCTTGCAATGTTCAACACTCCGTCCATCATTCCCTTTGGTTTTGCTTTAGCTGTGGATTTTGGGCACTAGCTCAGCTGGCACTTAGGGAAAGCTTGCATCACAAGAAAGCAACTGCTGTTGTATATATATCCCTCGGGATGTCTAGACTTTAAGAAAGAAAGAGAAACATAGAGGAGGAATGAGTGGAAGTGGTCCCGCAGAGTTTACTTCCCCTCCTAAAAATTCTTGGGTTGGGATATCCAAAGACATTGGAGAAGACGCCTCACTCACTTATCGTGACATGCTTCATCATAGGTGTCTTTCAACACCCAGGTAAGATAAAGCATAAAACTGGCTATACAGGGAACCAGATGAGAGAAGTTAAAAATACCTCCAGGTATACCCAAACAGTACGTTT
This sequence comes from Lissotriton helveticus, assembly GCF_964261635.1. Taxonomy (NCBI): domain Eukaryota; kingdom Metazoa; phylum Chordata; class Amphibia; order Caudata; family Salamandridae; genus Lissotriton; species Lissotriton helveticus. Next base: position 1,403,311,946 of record NC_136057.1, on the reverse strand, counting down.
ATTCGGTTTATTCGGTGGGTACCTGGGGTATAGGATAAAAGCGTGAATGGGGTTGTGTTTGAATTGATTGATTCAGTTATACCCTCTTCAAAAAGCCAACATGTTTCGGCCCGTAAAATGAGGCACATGGGTCTGGGCCATCTTCAGGGCTGGATAATCTAGTCTTCAAAAAATCCTTGATCTAAATTATGCATGCATTCCATGCAAAGAAAATAAGGCCTAATGTGCTCACTTGTGTATTCTGTTTGTTCAGTAGTATTTCTACTGCGATATGTTAAATAGAACCATGCGGGTCAGCTGGTTGGTGCTGTCTTTTAGTCATATATTCGTCAAAGATCAGTCTCCGTTCGAGTACCTGTCTATATCGCCCTGCCCTCCGCCGAGGGAAAGCTAGCAAACCTGTCCACTTTTGAAAAATAGACACCATGGGGAATTCAGGATCTGTGGCTCTGACCAGGTTATCTTGCCCAGGATCCCTTGCAAACCTCAAACGTTGTCCCAAAAATATTTTATCCTCACATTTCTGTGATGGAAATTTCTGGAATCTGTGGGCAGCCACAAACTTCCACCCAAACAGCATTTATGCAAGTTTCCCGATAAAAATGTAACCTTACTTGTGTGGGTAGGCCTAGCACCCACAACAGGAAACTGCCCAAAATACGTGGATACATAACATTTTTCCACAGAAAACTGACCTTTTTCCTGCAGTGTGCCTAGCTGTGGATTGTGGGTTCTAGCTCAGACGGCACCAAGGGAAAGCTAGCAAACCTGTACATTTTTGAAAATTGGACACCCAGGGGAATCCAGGATGAGGTGACTTGTGTGGCTCTCACCAGGTTCTGTTACCCAGAATCCCTTGTAAACCTCAAACTTTGTAAAACAAAAAACACATTGACTCACATTTTTGTGATGGGAAGTTCTGGAATCTTTTGGAAGCCACAACCATCCACCCACCCAGCATTCACCCAAATCGCCCGATAAAAATGGTACCTCACTTGTGTGGGTAAGCCTAGTGCCCGTGATAAGAAATGGCCCAAAATGCAACATGGACACATCACATTTTCCCACAGAAAACAGACCCTTTGTTTGCAATGTGCCTAGCTGTGGATTTTAGACCACAGCTCAGCCGACACCTAGAGAAACCTAGCAAACCTGTACATATTTGTAAACTAGATACCCAGGGAAATCAGAATGGGGTGACTAGTGTGGCTTTCACCAGGCTCTGTTACCCAGAATCCCTTGCAAACCTCAAACGTTATTTTAAAAAACACATTTTCCTCACATATCTGTTATGGAAAGTTCTGGAATCTGCGGTTAGTTACAGAGTTCCTTCCACCCATCATTCCCCCAATATTCAATATTATCACAAAAAGACCTGGTTTTGCAAGAGATTCGCCTGCATTTTTGGTCCCCGGCTTGGCGAACATCAAGCAAAACACAGACATTTGTGAAAACTAGACATCAGGCGGAGTGCAGGGAGGTGTGGTTTGCATGGATCTCCCAACATTTTCCTACCCAGAATCCACTTCAAAACTCAAATTCAGCTATAAAAAGTTAAATTTTCCTCACATTTCTGTGTGGGAAATTTTGCTGGGATCCCTGTGCCGACTCAAAGTTCCTACCACTCAGTGCTTCACTAGGTCTCCCAAATAAAAATGGTACCTCACTTGTGTGGGTGGGCCAAGTACCAGTGACAGGAAAAGTCTTAAAACGTATTGTGGAGACATCAAACTTATCTATCACAAAACCACCTGGTTTTGAAGGGGGAGGGGGCACCTGTGTTTTTGTACCTGGGTTCAGCGGCCATCTAAGGAAACCTACCAAATCCAGACATTTTTTGAAACTAGACACCTAGGGGAGTCCAGGGAGGTGTGCCTTGTGTGGACCCCCCAAAGTTTTCCTACCCAGAATCCAACCCCTGCAAACCTACACTTTGTAAAGATCAGTGCTTTGTTAAACATGCATGGTAAAGGTACAGATGCTAATGACTGGTATTCAGGGCAAACAATCCATACTTCTCTTCAGTGGTGATGCAGAAGCACAGTAAATAAACACTGCCATCAGACCAGACAGGAAGCAGAATGACCACTGCCAAGATAATCCAATTAAAGAGAGAATTTAATTAGGCGTAGATATGAGGTAAAACAACAACTGCAGTACCGAATATGTAAGCAGAAGTACTTTAAAGTGCTTTAAGTCTCTTGTGGTCATCTAGTGTAAAGGCTGTTGTTAATAGCCTCTTACAGTTTTTTTCTTAGAAGGAATTCTAGTTGATAGGTAACTGAACAAATGCTTTCAATGCTCATGTTCTTCCTCAATAAAAGTTTGTACCATGGACATGTTGCGCAGAAAATCCTCCTTCAGATAAACAGAGTAGGTCTGGGTTTACTGTGCTAACGCATGCAATATTTGCACAATAGAGCTAGACACATGGGAGGGAGCCAAAAGAACTCAGAGTGGGCTATAGTTGTAAAGTAGTCCCATCATGCTCTTTCGTGCAAGCACTCGAATGGAGGCGGAAAAGTACACACAGCCCACAAATACCATTAGGTGATGGATGAATGCTTCCTGGGACTGAGCCAAAACGTGATTTACAAAGTCTTAAGCCAATGGCTGAAAGAGGCTAGTTGAAGGAAACCAATGAGGTAAATCCATAGACCCCAAGCCCACTCTGTGGCCCTGATGACAAGTTGGGTGGAATTCCATGCTGAGATTCCCAACTGTCAGAATTACTATTACTGGCCAGTATCCCCACATGGAATTACATCTATTATGAGTTACACCCTACAGAATGGGGAGTAACTATGCAGATATGGAATTACTATGCAGAATTCAGGTATTCCCTATTCTGAGAGATTGAATGCTTTCATTTACCACCTGCTCTGATCTTCTGGAAAAGAAGAGCAGTGGGGCTGGGGTTTAGGGATGGACCTGAAGGGTCAAGGAAGGGAAATTAAAGCATAGCTTTGGTAGGGTGGGCCATTGAAAAGGATGACAAGGATTGGGAGATGAGGCTTGTCTGCTGGCGCAGCAAAAACCTTGTGCTATTTTACAGACTGGAATGACCAGCTGTTATCATCAGGTCTGCTGTTCCCACACTCAGGAAAATCAAATGTGGGAACAATGGACCATTTGTGATCATGCAGAGTGGAATTCCATATGGTAGTTCCCCTCATCTTGACTCGTAATCAGGGCCTGGGAATTTATGTTTGTGTGTGTGTGTATGTGTATGTATATATATATATATATATATATATATATTTAAACGTTTTATTAATTATACAGCATCAATGGTCTGTTACATCATACATCTTGCACCAAATATGTGGATATATCTTGAACATGTAACACCAACTCAGATGGCCTGTGTATATTGTTAGCAATAGGTCTGTTTGACAGCTGCGTTGTTGAGACGCACACCTAAAGAGAGTCCCCAATCTACTGCCTCATTAAAGGTGCTGTGGGCTCTGACATGGAGATATAAAACTGGACGTTACTAGTGATCCTGCCAAATTACAATCTGTAACTGTGAGGAGGGAGAAGGGTTGGCGTTGCTTATACTACCTGGAGGAAAATGTGTAGCCAAAAGTGAAATTACTGCACACTTAGTTTTAAATAACATGCTAAATGCAAGGAAAACTTGTTCTGCGCAGCTATTAGGAAAGCTCGGATGTATGACGTTACAACGCATACTTTTACAACGCCTACCTTTACATCGTAAGTTTTACAACACATACCATTACAACGCATAATGCTTTTGGGCGCTGGATAGGGAATAGTTTATTTTACTATTCCAACTCCAGTCCCCGTGGATAGTAGGGAAGGTTATTGGATAGTAAATTAACCTATTCCCTATCCTAGAGCGCCCCCCAGAGCAATGCGTTGTAATAGTTTGCGTTGTAAAAGTTGCGTTGTAATGGTAGTTTGTTGTCAAAGTTTCGTTGTAAAGGTTGTATACCGGAAAGCTCAGATCCAGTTATAAAAGTTTCAGTGGGGTCAGTGTTGCGGTAGCCAAGAAGTTTCTCTTTTCAGAACTTCAGGATCTTTGCCCGCAATCTTAACTTCAAACCCAATTTTTAAGGGCTGCTTGAGCAGGTTGTTGGCTTCCCACAACGTTTTCCAGGAAAAAAGATAAAATCTGTGTAAGCAGAAGCATTATTTTTAAGGAATGGAATAGCGATGTTGAGAAAGCAGAGGGATTTTTCCCTGTAAACCTGAATCCAAATAACTACGTTGTGTGCAACACATTACTAGGCCTGGGCGATAAATTCCGTTCCGCTAGCAGAATTTGGGTAATTTCGCGTACCGTGCGGAGAACGCGGAATTGCCAAAAATTCCGCGATCCGTTGCTTCACAGAATTTTTTGCATGTCCCGCTTAAAAAGGCGTGTTCGCAAGATATTTCCCCCCGAGCACGCAAACAGCGTTCGTGAACAGGAAAAAAGCATTGCGAACGGGCCGAACAAGCAATTCCGCGTGTTCGCGGAACTCTGCATGCTCACAGAGATTTTTTACCATTTCGCGGAGCTTTGCGTAGCGCGACTATGCAAATTCTGCCCATCCCTACATATAACACATGTGGCTGAAAAGTGAACATTAATGAACCATCTACCATAATTCTTTGTTAGTACAGTTTGACCTCCTCTGAGCCAAATAAAACATATATATTTTTAAATGTAAGGCATTTATAAAATGGAACTTAGTTGTGAAATGTAAATCCGTCAATCTTTACTTGATGTACACTATATTGTATTGTCTTCCATCAACATGCATTGCTTTGTTGCGCCCCACCTAGGTTAGCATGCACAACACATATAGAAAAAGCTGTGATTTCAGTCATTTTAACAACCCATGCCAATATTAACCCCTCCTGTGCTCATGACGAGGTCAGCTCGTCATGAGCCACGGCGCTCTGGTGCTCATGACGCGCTGAGCTCGTCATGATCGTGCCCGTTAAATGGAACGCTCGCATGCGGGGCTGAATCCCCTGCTGTGCTGAGCGTTCCATTGGAACAGGTGTGGTCATGACGAGCTCAGCTCGTCATGAGCACCGGAGCGCCGTGGCTCATAACGAGCTGACCTCGTCATGAGCACCGGGGTGCTGTGCGCGCCCCCCGCCCCCCAGCACAGCGGGGGTAAACAGCCCCGCAGTGAAGGGGTTAAGTCACTAACACATGTGAATCCCAATCTCACACGGAGGAACCCTTTTAGTGCTAGTCCCAGATCATTCTCCTTCTCCACAACTATCCTAATGACTTTCTTCACGGTGCACGTTGATCGTTCACTTGGGTCCATCCCAAAGTTGTATGTTATTAAAGCCAATGCAAATTACATCTTTGACCTCATTGATGAACACACTTTGAATGTATTGTTTCGAACTGAAACTTAAGTGTCTCCATTAAGTGTACCCCATGTTAAGGACCTATTACTCACAGGCTGTTCAATTTACCATACTGCCTCCTTGTGAAGCGTGGAGGATGTATTGCACTAATCTTCAAAGTATGTTTTAAATTAGATTTTTGCCTCCTTCTTTTTCCCTATTAGCCGAAATCTTCTCCATTAGGTTACATCGGTCCCTATTTAGTTTGTGTTTCACTGTTTCTATCTCCCTCCTGGCTACTGTCCCAGGTTCTTAAAAGAATTTGCTGAACTTTGTAAATTGCTGTATATTACCTACCCAGTACATTTTTTATGAGGTAATACTAATCTCACAAATTCTAAGGGGGTCATTAGGATGGCAGACGGACTTTCATCTTTCCACCATCCAATCATATTTGGGACCACCCGCCTACCCTTCCTGGAGTTTCCCCCTCCTTTCCCTCCCCGTCAGGGTTTGTGCTCAGAAGAGCACCTTCTGCTTCTCCAGCAGAAATTTCTATTTTCACTGCAAAAAGGGGCGATAGCGTTGGTTCCGGAGCAGAAAAGGGGCCAGGGATGCTACTCTTGGTACTTCCTGATTCCCAAAAAGGACGGTCACTTGATTCCGATCCTAGACCTCAGGGTTTTGAATTTTTACCTCAAACTGGAGAAATTCAAGATGTTGACCATGGCTCATGCTCTTCTTGCGCTGCAGAAAGAAGACTGGGTGGTGTTGATCGATTTGCAGGATACGTATTTTCACATTCCCAACCTGAAGTCGCTTCGGAATTATCTTTGTTTTACGGTGGAGTCTCAACACTACCAGTTAGCGGTCCTTCCGTTTGGTCTTACTTCCGCACTTTAAGTCTTCACAAAGGTGATGGCGGTGGTGACAGCACATCTCAGAAGATCAGGTGTTCCTGTTTTCCCCTATCTGGATGACTGGCTGCTCAAAGCAAATTAGCCAGAGATGATGCTGCATCATTTGCAAGTAATAACCCAATTGTTGTTCAACTTGGGTTTTTCTATAAATGTACCCACATCTCACCTGGTGCCCTCTCAGCTCAACCTTCTCATAGGTGCAGTGCTGGACACTACTGTAAGTGGTGCCTTCCCGCCTCTACGGAGGATTCAAGACATCCAGGCTATGATTCCATGTTTTCAGAATGGAGCGGCTGTTCCAGTCCTGAAGGTCTTGCGCCTGCTTGGCAGTGGTTTCAACACAACGGAGATCTCGAAGAGGTGGTCGGAATCTCCAGAGACATAGCAGTGGAGCTGTTATGGGGGAGTGTTCCAGGCAGCCTGTCTCAAGGGAAGCCGTTTCAGCCTTCGTCTCCGGTGGCCACAGTGATAACGGATGCCTCCAGTCTATGGTGGGGAACTCATCTGGGGGATCTGTAGGTCGTAGGCCTTTGGTCTCCAGAGAAAAGATTGTTTCACATCAATCTTCTGGAATTGCGGGCAATACGTTTAGCTCTCAAGGCCTTTCCTCCCTCCCTTCAAAGTCAGTCGGTTCAGGCCCTGACGGAAAACACTACCTCGATGTGGTACATCAACAAACGGGGAGGAGTAGGGTCATATCTTCTTTGCAGAGAGGCTCTGCGACTCTGGTCCTGGGCTCAGGACCATCAGATATGCGTGATTGCGAATCAGCTGGACGAAGAACTAAATGTGCATGCGGACAGTCTCAGTCGGCAGTATTCGGCCAATTACGAGTGGCCTCTCCATCTGTAGGTGGTCCATCACATTTTCAGGATGTGGGGACTTCCTCAGTTGGAACTGTTTGCCACTCATGAGAACACACTATGCTTGTCGTTCAGCTGTCCAGTATACGGCATGGGGAGCGTTGGGGGACGCATTTCAGTTACATTGGAGCTCACAGCTTCTTTACTTGTGTCCCCCCATACCCTTGATTCCTCATGTTCTGAGGAAGATTTGCAAAGACCGGGCCAAAGTCACATTGATCGCTCCGGATTGGCTGGGAAGGGTGTGGTACACAGACCTTTTTTACATCTCATTGCACCCTCCGCTCCGTCTCCCTCTCAGGGCAAAACTCCTCTTGCGGTCAAACGGACAGGTTCTACACCCCCACCTCCAGAGCCTGCACCTTCATGCCTGGATTTTGAACGGGCATATTTCTATGCCCCGAAAAATGCTATTGCCCAAATGTACAATTCAAATGTATTGTTCTAAATCATGTTTCAAAATTCTATGCCCCGAAAAATGCTATTGCCCAAATGTACAATTCAAATGTATAATTCCAAATCATGTTTCAATGTTAACACAACTTATTAGAGGTGGGTTCAGCGTCCACAATTGGAATGCCCACACTTCTACCAACCATCCACCTCTAGCGTATCACAGAAGGAATCCGAGACCTGGAGTCTGCCTTCCCTCTCTATTCTCCATGCGCAAGGTGGGAGAATCAGCCCCAGTACCCATATACAAGGGAGTGCGCGCTGGGTCCGGTCGCTGTCATCTACAGCGGACATCTAGCCTTGAACAGGTGAGCAGGAGCAGCGTGTACTCAGCCCCGATAGAATTGTTTTAGTCCACGAAGGTGGAATAAGGTTTTTGATGATAAGCAGCCCTTACCTACGGCGCTCTTGGACCTGAATGACTGTATATGGAGATTGCCGTGTTATCTGAGGGCCACTCGAGCTGCCAACTTTTATGAATGAAGGACTGTGTATGTAGATTGCCTTTTGGCACTCGGGGGCCACTCTAGCTGCCGATTTTAAGAAGGCATGACTGTTAATTGAGTCTAGTCTGTTCCAATTTAAACGTGTGGTTTTCGGCATAAGCCGCCATGATATGATTATTGTAATTACTCCGGTTGAGAGATTTTACCATTTTCAAATTAGTAGATTGGTTGGTCTTGATAGGAGGAGATCTAGCGGTGCACAAGGTCACGCATAACCTCTTAAGTAGATTTTGGGAAACTTCTTGTGGAATTAATTCTGTGGAATTACATGGATAATTAGTGGCATTGACCTGCTTGCTTACAAACGCTGTTTTATGTCAAATATGTAGTGAATCCCTGATCCTTACTCACACAGATCTCACCAATTGAATTGGCACCAGGACTGACCTTCCAGGCATCCCACGATATGGCTACCCCTCCCACTATGGCTAGTGAGGGTAAGCACGACAAGTTACCTCTTAATGTTTTTAGGTGTGGATGTGCCCATTTGGAGTGGATGACTCACAGCTTCTTTCCTTATCATTAGATGAGGGTTCTTAGCCACGAATTGGTTGCCATCCTTTCCACCCCCATGCTGTCCTGAGGAAGACTCGCAGGCAAAGGTTCAACTCTCCCATAAGCCACAAGTCGAGTCGAAACGTCAACGAGCCCATCCCCCTGTATCTGGACCCACCGATCCCCTAACAAATACGTGCCACAGATGACTACAATCTGTGATTGTACGAACAATTGTTAATAGACCATGTAAAATAGACCTCTGGGCCAATACAGCTTGACTGATACACTTGATCAATCTCACCTTGAATCTTTCTACTTTCTTCTAATTTCACGTTGGGAATACTTCCCCACTCACCAAACATTTCGAGTACTCCTTCTCTGCACGTTTCCCTTGGAGCAACCACGTTTACTATTGATGATAAATGCAAGAAGAAGCAGGTCCACTCTGCCCGCTCTCTAAGATCCAACCACCTCCGTCTCATACTACCTCCCCGTTTTCATCGTTCGAGAAGAGGTGGTAGAGCTTTTGCGGTAGTCACCGCCAAGCTGTGGAACTCTCTGCCGCTTGACCTCAGACTTACCCAATCAGAATGCCTCTTCAGATCCAAGTTAAAAACATACCTGTTCTCACGCTGCTAGTTGCCTAATCACTGATGTCCCTGTCCTCAGCGCCGGGACACCCCCGGTGGGGGTAGCCATGCGCTCTATTAAATTCCATAAATAAATAAAATAAATAAATAAATAAGTTTGGAATGAAAATAAATTCATGTAGCTGACTTACAAAATTGAAGTCTCTGCACATCCACTCTTTTATGTTTTTTGAAAATGTATGTTTCATTTATATACAGATGTATGTACAAAACAAGGAATGATATGTTGTTGGACATTTTGGCCTAAAGGAGCACTAACTTTACTTTAGCTCTCAACTAAGGAAACAATCAAATAATATCATTTGTTTAAATCATTGCTTTGTGGACCATTGTTTTCTATACTGGATTTTGAACGGGGCAACCTGAGCTCTTTCTCTCTCCCACTGTATGTGGGGGATGTTATTTTATTGGCCAGGTGACACTCCACCAAATCTATCTATTCTGGTAGGCGGGCCAAGTTTGTTAAATGGCGTGGAGAGAGGTCAATTGATCCTTTGCAGGCCCATTTGTCTGAGATTCTGAGTTTCTCTCTTTCCCTAGTACAACAGCTACTGTCAAGAGCTACTTGTCAACTTTTCTCTGTTTTCCAGATCAACCCTCGTTTTCTTAAATCTCCCATAGTTATGAGGGTCATTGAGGGTCTCACAAATAGGTTTCCTCTCACTCCTTTTATCATGCCTCAGTGGGATTTGAATTTGGTTCTCACTTTCTTGATGTGTTCAACCTTTGAACCATAATTGTCCCTTAAGGTTTATGGCGTTTAAAAGTATATTTTTAGTTGCAATCACTTCCGCTAGGAGGGTGAGTTAGTTGCACGCTCTTAGCTCCAAACCTTCATTCACATCGTTCCATGTGGATAAGATGGTTCTTATGACCAGTGATGCTTTCCTGGCTAAAGTGGTCACTTCTTTCCACCTAGGGCAATCCATCGCCTTGCCCATTTTCTACCTTCCCCCTCACCTGTCTAAGGAGGAGGAGAGACTTCATCACCTGGACCCAAAAAGGGCGGTCAGCTTGTACTTGGACAGAACCAAGGACTTCAGGTTGGATGACCAACTCTTCATCGGATATGTGGGCAAGATAAAGGGCAAACGTATCCACAAGAGAACGTTATCCAGGTGGATCATCCTCTGTATCAAGATCTGCTACGTTTTGGCCAAGAAGGATCCTCCCGGAGGTATTCAAGCTCATTCAACCAGAGCTAAGTCTACTTCTTCTACATCTGCAGGGTGGCAACTTGGGCCTCCCTCTAAACTTTTGCGAAGCACTATTGCTTGGATTCAGAGGTGAGGAGGGACAGCCATTTTGCAAGTCCTGTTCTGCAGGATTTTTTGGTATTGGCAGGCAGGCATCCTCTGCCGGGAGTGGGACTGCTTGGGGACTCAATTCATAAAGTGAGAAATCCACAGGCAGATGTATCCATCAGAAGAACAAGTTACTTACCTTTGGTAATACTTTTTCTGGTGGATATAGTAAAACCTGACGAAGGGTCTTCCGAAATGCATTGGGAACAGCAACACTGTACAAGAATCATAGAATTGGAGTTTTGATCATTTTGCATAATAAATGTGATATCATATGAATATTGATCATCTCTGGCAGTTTTGGCAATTTATTCATGTGACAAATATTGAGGAATGATTTTAATGTTGAACTGTTTTGAATTATGACAGAAAATTAGGTTGTACAATTCTTATTGTTGAAGAAAAATGAATTGAAGAAAAGTTGAGCAGGTTCATTTAATTTAAAGCACCGTAAGGGCATAAGTATAGTGCACTTTGTTTATATGTGACAGGATCTGTACACATATAAGGTGACTCCTATATGAAGGTCATATGCACCATCCTACGCTTAAGGAAGGAGTGTATTTTCTAATGCTTGTTAATCATATTCATGTCCTGGGCATTCCAGCTGATAATTATATAATTATTAATAGTGCTCATGTGACCTGTTTTGTTGTGTCAGCTTGGCAACAGTTGTGCTAATGATATGTTCTTGTTGCTCAGTTTTGGGCCCAGTAGTGATGAAGTCATAGGACTGGCCCTGGCGAATTTAACATTTTACTGGTGTAATTTTCATAACATGTGGAATTTCGTGTTAAGTTTGTTATGCCAAACTCCTGAAATTGCACCATTACACCACGTCATGTTCTTATGCCACCATTTGCTGCAAAATTATTGCACAGAAGTGTAGGAATTACATGTACAACCAAGATGTGAGTAGCTCCAGTTCGCCTCACTTATGCTTTTGGTGCTATGTTTTTTTAATGAAATGCGTATTTGTGTCAAAAACTGACCCAGGGACACATTCCCTGCAAAATTATAGCGCTAAATGATTGCTTTGCATTTCACATAATTATGCACAATTGTGCTAAATATCGCTGAATTATAAGAAAGCAAATTACACACATCTCACACACAACTTCCTAAGAAACTGGAGGTAAACGCCTCGAATTGATAAAGCTGAAACCCAGGAACCCCTGTCTGCCCTGAGACCCCCTCAAAACTGTGCCCACATTCAGTGTCACCTTTTTAATACTCTTGTCCTCCAGCAGGAGATACCACATTTGTTGAAAGAAGCTATATGGTAGCTTAGTCTGTAAATAATATTTTCTGATTTTGACATAAGCATAATTTCTTTCAGCCATTGTTTGTAATCTCTCTTATATTTCCCCAATGTCAATCATTACATTTGGTTCTAAATTCAAACGCTTCTAAGTTATGTAGCAGTGTTTAGAGTTTAGCAGTGTGTGTGTAATATCCATATAGCTTTACATCTTCACAGTCCACCGTTTTAACAGCATACTTAAAAGCATACGTAAAAGGAAAGTGTCTGCTGTCTATCGTGGTTAAAATGTGTTCTTAGGGTCTTATGCAATCAACTGAATCTCCGGAGTGGGTTAGTCCAGTTGTTATAGTATTTTTTTTTTAAAACAGACGAGATTCCTTTATGTGCATATCTGTGCACTCTAAACAGGAATATATTGGTTGACTGTCACCCATTGCCAAAAATACATGACCTTTTTTTCAACTTAGACCAGGCCAAGTATTTTTTTCATGTTTTCTACTTATGGTCCACATATTATCAGATTCCAATTGCAGCAAAGTCACTTAAGTTGACCACATTTGTTATGCCATTTGAAGTCTATAAATTCTTGAGTTTACTCATTAAGTCTTGCCTCAGCGGAAAGTATATTTCAGTAGTTAATGAATACGTTATTGAACAGTACATGGAGAAAGCAATCATTTCAAGATAATAATCTAGGGGGGCAGTGGCTAGCTGCTGGGCAAGATGGCCGCAATCCAGAAAGGCTCCGAGCCCGCCAGGGAGGAATTTTCTGATATCCGTGCACTATCCGGCCAGAAACCTGTGATGGGTAAAAGGGCTTGCAGAGTCTCTAACCCCTGGAGCACTGAACGAGGCTCGAAGTCCAGCTGCTTACGCTGACAAAGGGAAGACGAGTGGGATCCCTGCACCGCACTGTTTAAGTAAATGATGGATGGGGTCTGAGGGGCCTGGTGATGTGGTGCAGGGAGAAGGACGGTTCAGCTCCGGGACCTAGAGGACCTGTTCTTCCCCATCCTCCCAACGATTACCTGCTCTGGTGGCGATAGGGTCTCCCCAAAAAAGTCAGAAACAAGACCTCCCGCCTCTCCGACTCCTAGTGTCCAAAAGACAGCAGGCCCGGTGGGGGCTTTTCTCTCTAAGTGGTTGAGAGGGAAGCGAGGCAATCCTGCGGGGCACGTAACCACAGGAGAGACACCGAGGTGTGGTGCACCGTGGCCCGAAGTGGCGAACCAGGCAGCCTCCGGCTGGTGGAAAGCCCTTGGGCACTAGGAGTGACCTACATTGCAAGAAGGAGACTGCCTTCCTTGATATGGTGAATGGCGGTGGAGCCCTGCACTAGATCAGATGACAGTGGGCCCTAGCGGAGACAGTATCGGTGGTCTGGATCGCATGGGCTTAGCGCGGGCTCTGGCCATTGCTGGACGGGCCTGAGAAACAGGCCTGCATTGTGGCAGCACAGAGAAACACAGGACTGATCTGGCTGGCACACTGAGGCGGAGGAGGGCCTGGAGTTGGAGGCAGAAGCCAGACATTGAGTTGATCACCCCCCTCTCCACTGCTCTCCTATATTGCCACTGGGGCCCTCTGTGCATATATTACCTCATTTTAGGGGACTTCAGGCCATACACTGCTCCAGGTTGCTGCCCCTGTGGTCTGCCTTTGCCCCTCACCAAGCTACAACAGTCACTTAGGTTGCGGAACTCACCTGGACTCCTGGTGGCCCATTGGATATACAGGGGCCGCGAAACTTAGGGACAGCACAGTTCACGCTGGGCCCTTGGGGACCCCACCAGAATGCGGATTGCACCACAGAGTATTGTAGGAGAGGCATTAATGCGTATAACCTACTGGGACAGATGATGCCCTAAAAGGGAACTAGGGGACTGTCTGGTGTGCTGAACGCTCTTGGATCCCTGCTCGCTCCAAAAGGTTGCATTATCGTCCTGCAGAGTGATAAATAGGCTGTGGGGCACGGACGGAGCCTCAGACTCCCCCCAGACGGCCTCTGTAACTACATCATTCGGATCCTGAAGGGTGTTGGGGGCTGGCAGAGGGGGCGAGGGCCAAGGAAATGGTGAGGAGCCGCCATCAGAGGCCCATGAAGAAATACTGCCTGGATAAAGATGTCCTCCGCGGCCATGAAGGCGCGGGGCGGAGGGCAGCTGACGAGCCACAGCTGGGGGACAGGGGAGCCCACCCAGTGCTGCATCATGACCTCGATTCAAGACTCACTTGGCTCAATAGCGTCTTTCAAGCCCAAACTCGATGCATTCACCAAAGAGATCAATCTGCCCTGGGCAGAATTTCACAAGATATCGGAAAAGGTAGCAACAACAGAGACTCCCAGCAGTGGTCTACTCTAAAAAACAAGGCGTCTGGAGTAACAGGTGCAGACCCTAACCAAGCAAAGTACCCCCATGGTGTCAAAGCTGGAAGAACAGGAGGGAAAGGGCACTAGAAATAACATAAGAGTGGTGAGCGTCCCTGAGGGAGTAGAGGAACGAAGTGTGGACTTTTTCCTGGAGGACCATAGACACCACGATCTCAAACACAAATGGCCATCTTCTTCTCTGTGGAGAGAGCTCACTGGGCATTCCCTTCATCCTCAACCCTAAGGCCTGGGTCTCCTCCGCACATGATAATAGTGCGGATCCTAAACTTCAGAGATAGAGATGCGATAATCCAGACAGCTTGCCCGCAGGGCGACCTACCCTTGGACAGTGCAGTGATCTACTTCTTACCGGACTTTACCCTGCAAGTTCAGCGCGAACGCAAAACCTTTGAGGAAGTGAAAAGGGCATTGTGGCTAAATTAAAAGTAATTGCAGATGGTAAGAATTGGCACTTCGCCTCATCAGAGAAGGTATGGTACTGGCTCGAAGGCTGGCGAGTGGTTGGTAAAGGAGGGAATTGTGATCACAGATGGCACAGACCCAGAGCAAATGGAGTGTGGGGGACACTGGCCTTTTCCCCCTGTCGGGAAAGCAGAGGTTGCAGCCTACCTCCAAGGACACATGAGCCATGTCCGGGAGAGAACCCCTCTAAGGAGTCGTGAGTAAAGGGGTGTAGACTTTGTGATGTGCCTATTTTGATGTGCGTGCTGGGGGTGGGGGGGTGGCTGGTAAACAGAAACTCTGCAAACTTGGGGAGGATTGCCACAGGACTGGCACAGTATCTTCACTTTATTGTTTTACCCTGGGATGTAATAACATAACTATTAACTCTATCCGAACTGTCATCAACTTGGCGGCTATGACCTACCCCAGTTATCGGATATTCACCATGGAGCAACAGGCCCTCTGCATGTTAGGGGAGTGGGTAGTTTGGAACTCACAATGCAGGTGAGGGGGGAGTTCTTACATGGTCTTGTTTATACTAGTTTCAGCTTCATACGATACACACTCTAATGAGGATAGAGGAGAGAGAAAATAGCTCTGTGATGGGGGGCTACACAGTGAGGGTGAAGGCCACCAGCCCAGGTGACAGGGGAGTTGATTCCTAGACAGTTATAATAGTGGGGACACATCAGGATACACGTAATTTGATTATTTGGACCTGGAACATCAATGGTTTAGGGAGTAAGATAAAGCGTTTACTGGTCTTGCAACATCTGAAATGCCATGGGCCTGATGTAGTGATTATGCAAGAGATGCATTTAATAGGAACTCAGTGCAGGACCTTAGATGGGTTTGGGTACATACTTCAGGCCTACACTGGATACACAACTGACTCGAGAGAAGTGGGAATCCTTATTAAGTGTACGCTACCCTTTACACCACGTGGTGTGTAAGGCTGCTTGGTATCCTTATCAGGGACTTGGGAGGGTACCACATTGAATCTATGCTCAGTATACTTCCCACTTAGACTTCATGGGATGACTTTCCCAGATGTAGGAGAGTTACTACTGACATTGCCACCCAGTGTTACTGGTTGAGACATGATTACAGTCATGGACGCTGAGACTAACAGGGCAGGCGGTGCTGCTCGAGGGATGGGTGTTGGGCTGCTGCAGCAATTTGTAAATGCTTTGGGTCTGACGGACCTGTGGAGGGAATCTCATCCTCAACAATGTCACTTTACGTAATTTTCCCCCTCACTTAGTTTATTTTTTTCCGGAGTCACCGTATCTTCACGCATCAGGCACAGGCATCCAGGCTTAGATCAGCTCTCCCCACGCCAGAGGGATCTCGGATCACTCCCCAGTGGAGATCCAGTTGCTGGGCCCGACCAGAGATTCTCAATTGCCCCTAGGATAGATACTTGATACCCATAAGATGGGAAAATCAAGGACAAACTGTGGGAATGTTACAATTTTAATTTTAAGGGAAACCTGGGCTTCCCGGCATTGGCGCTCACAATTTGGCAGGCGTTTAAGACAGTGGTTAGAGAGGAGGCACTGGCACTTATAGTAGGGAACAAGAAAGAGACAAGACTGCAGTGCTCGGCATTAGAGAAGGAAATAGAGGCAATTGAGAAGGCGACCCAAGCTACCGGGGATGCCGAGAATTGTCACACACTGTGGCTATACCAACAGGATCTGCGGGCCCAGGTGAAGAATTTGGCACATAAATATGCATTGGGGGCACAGCATCACCTTTACAATGTGGTAGATAAGGCCAGTAGGCTTCTGGCATGGCTTGACAAACAGGACAAGGAAAGCTCATGGGTATTGACAGTATTGTACGTATCGGGCGTCACTCACACATGAAACGCAGCCATAGAGGAGGCTTTTACCTCCTAGTACAAGGTACTGTATACCTCCAAGACAGCCATGATGGCTGCTGGCTGTACTGACCTCCTCAAAGACATGTCCTTTCAGGTGTTGACAGCAGATGACAGCGTTACTATGGAGGCGGACCTGACACAAGACAAACTGAAGTGAGTGTTGCAGGAGCTGCTGCCCAGGAGAGCACCAGGCCCCAACAGCTTGCTGGGTGAACTGTACAAGAGCTTGCCGGAAGCAGCTGCAAAACCCATTCTCGAGATACTTCAGGAGGCACACAAAGTTGGCTTCCTCCTTGAGGACTAAAGAACCGCAACAATAGTCATTATTCATAAAGAGGGCAAGCCCCCAACAGAGTACGGGTCCTATAGACTGAAATCGTTGTTGAACGTGGAGGCTGAAGTATTGGCGAATGCACTGGCAACCAGACTACAGGGGTCATTTCATTGATTTGGTACCCCGACCAGTCCGGTTTTATGCCCAATAAGAGCACTAGGCTCAACCTCCACTTGAAGGAGTCTCAGACAGAGGATCTAGTGGCCTTAATGGCCATCGATGCCTGAATGGCATTTGATTCAGTTGACTGGAAGTACTTGTTTGCAGTCTTAGAGAGGCTGGGGTTTGGACCAAGATTCTGCGCTTGCGACAGGCTGCTCTATTGGTCCCCTATGGCCAGAGTACAGGTGAATAGTGTGACGTCCGAGGTTTTGAATTGCAGAGAGGTACTCTCCAGGGGTGCCCTCTCTCACCCCGGGTGTTTTGCTTTGGCGCTGGAGCCTTTGGCTGCATGGGTCCATCAGGACCCCTTAACACGAGGGATTCTGGCATGTGGGGGTTGGGAGGAGCAAATTTCCCTGTACGCAGATGATGTCCTATTATATGTTACTCAACCCTCCATTTCCATAGAACGAATCATGCAGGTGTGCTGCGTCTTTGGGACCATTCAGCTGATACAATCAACTGTTCCAAGTCGGTGATCTACCCACTCTCAGGAGCGAACCTCCATTTGCCTCAAGATTGTTCAGCTCCTATTTCCCCAAAGTGGTTTCGATATCTGGGAATATATATCACTTGGGACCCCAACAAAAATCCTCAACAGAAATTTCCTCCCCCAATTGGAGAGACTGAGAGTAGATGTGACTCAGTGAAGAAGTTTACCGCTAACCTCAATGGGCAGAGCAACCCATTTACAAAATGATGAGTCTGCCACGATTCTTGTATGTTATACAAATTACGCCCTATAGAATCCCGCTGGACATGTTTAAAAAAAATAGGTAGGTCAGTTGGTTATTATGGCGGGGGGCTCCTTGAATCACGTTGGTTAAACTGCAAAGAGGGGTCTATGATGGGGGACTAGCAGTCCTGGACATTTTGAAATAATATTGGGCCTCACAACTCCTACTGATCATTGAATGGGTTTTGAAGACTGCAAAAACCCTGCATACAGGTACACAGGGAGGCGATGGGATGGGGAGACATGAAGAACTCCTCTACGGGGCTAGGAACAACAGAGATATACCGCAACACACACTAACTGTGGTCAGGGTTTGGAGGGATGCAACCAGATTCCTGGGCGTGACCGGGAGACTCACAGGTTTAGCATCGCTATGGCACAGTAGTTTATTGTCCGAAGTGGGGTGTCTCAAAGGATTTACCAAATGGGAGCTGGTAAGCATAGAATACATGGGCGACGTCTGGAGGGGCCAAGCCATTATCTGATTCGAAGAGCTAAGCCAAGATTTCGTCCTTTCGGACTCTGAGCGCTTCTGATATTTACAACAGGGCCATGCTCTTCAATGCCACATACAGGAAGGTGAAGAGCTGCCTGAGTCCTCCCCTCTGAAGGCCCGGTGTAGGAAGGTGGCTACCTGACTATGGTTACCCCGGATTTTTTGCCTGTGTTTAGCTGGTTTTTTGACTTAGTTGACCTGGTTCCCTGCTAATCAGGGCCCCAGGCCATCTGCTCTCTCTGTAAAATGGATTCCATGTACCCTAGGTACATACCACAATTGGAAATGGACTCCTTGTCAGCCCCTGTATAATGCACTATAGGTGCCCAGGGCATAGGGGCCACCAAGGCCTACCAGGGGCTGCAGCATATCTTTTGCCACCCCTGGCTGGTTCTTAAATTGACACAACTGGCTGATCACTCAGCTGGGGTAAGGTGGTGTAATCACCCCTTGCTTAGGTATAGTATACCTATATCTAAACCTATATCTGGACACATATTAACCTGTGAGCCACTCCTATGGAAGGCCTCATCAATCCTGGAGGCAGAGTGCGTGGTTTCATGTGAGATGGAGCTCTAGCATGAGCTGAGCCTGTCTGCAGCTGTCGGGAACAACTCCCTAAGCTGTTTCAGAATAATGCCATACCATATACTCTTAAGTGCCTTATAATCCTCGCGGTTATATAGCAACTTTGGTTTGGCTTTATCAAAACATGTCGTGTAAGGTGTCATACGATTTGGAATACTATCCCCTCGCCAGTTCTGGCGACGGGGATAGCATTCCACCCCTCTAGAGGGGTAAGACATGTTACTTTGCTTAAATGCGGTTAATTTCAAAAAGGACCTTAGATCCACAAAATGGATGCCTCTGCCACAGACAAGAGTCTGGACCCCTGCAGCTGACCGAAACTCAGCCAAATGGGGCCTGGACAAAGGGTTTCCTGTCACAGGAGGGTGTCACCACCCTCCAGACAGGAGATAGTGGATTGTAGCAGGGAGGTTTGAAAGAAACCAGACACTGCCTGGGGAGCACAAGGCTGCCCCTTGCATAATCCGGCCAAACCGGTTCTGGGGCACTCCAGCCCTCGTGCCAGGGCGGCCTGGATCAAAGGAAGGGGGTGTATCCACCCACTTCCTGGGTCCCACCCATAGGGGGGGACCTAGCAGGTAATCCCGCCCACCAGATTCGAATAAGAGTGGGAGCAGTGCCAATGCACAGGAGATCATCCTGAAATCACCTTTAAACTAAGAAGACGACTGGACTTCGACATTCTGATGAACAGAAGACTGAAGAGCATCTCCCTTGTGGCCTAGGAGGGGCCACCCTGTGAACACAGGCACTACCCAGCACCTCGACGTCTGCTTTGCTGCCGCCTCCCGCCGGAGCCCGAGTGCAGAGCCTGACAAGACCCAGCTTCCCAGACTTCTCCCAGCCCGATCCACAGTCCCTGCAAAGAAGGGACCCGTGGAGGCACCGAGAGACGTGGGAGCGGACATCTTGAAAGACCCCCGAGATGCTGACTGCGCAGCACCCGAGGCACCCTCGACTCTGTGCTTTGGGGTTTGAGAAGCCCCACAATCGAGCAGCATTTGCACCAAAGATCAGCCCTCCAGCATCTCCACGATCTGCGTGGGGCCCTTTTGCTTTGTGCCACTCGACTCGCCATCCCGGCCGCTTGTCACGTGGTCAGCGGCCATCTTGGCGACGAAACCTACGATTTACACTATGGGTCTAGTTGCTCCAGACCTGCCCTCGCTCCTGTAGAAAGGAGTACCCGCTCTGACCTTGCTGGTCCGAGTAATAAGCCTTTTTCACTTTCCCCGTGGCTTGCATTAGCCAAGGCTTGTTTGCTTCAATCGAGTTGCCGACACCGCCATCAGCTAGAGCCTTCGAGGGACAGCTCGTGATCGACTCCTGGACGTCCTTGACCTCTTCGTGTCCACGTAGCTGCAGAGAGAAGCAACACCTCATCACCTGTTTGCACCCGACTTTGCCTGGTTCCAATCTGGTTCCACGGTGGTCACTGGTCAGTGACTTTGAACACTGTCCCCTCTGCTTTCAGGTCTTCACCACTTCAGATCCACCCTTGGATCCACCGGACACTTCTCCTTCACATCGCCTGCAGCGTCTTCAGCTTCAAGCGCCAAGAACCTGCGTGTCAAAACCCGACGCCTCTTCGACCCTGTGCACCCACTTCCTGTGGGTGAGGTAACTTTGCTCCGCCGGTGTTCCCACACTGGTGCACACCTCTAGGGTCTGTGTGTTAAGTTTTGTTCCTCTAGGTTCAGCGGAAGTGTCCTTAAACTTTAACTCTATGACTTTTACGCACCATTGGTTAACATTGGTGCATGCGTGCGCTTTCCGCACATCTCCCGAATCCCGAGGGCCATTCCCGACTTCAGCATTGCTTGTCCTGACTGCTCCCAGCGATTCCCTAGGCCCTAGGCCTAACCACTGTTCGAGTGGCCTCTCTTATACCACTTGTTTAGTATATGGTTTGAGTGGCCACCCGCCCTCATCCATAATTGTGCAACTTGTATGTTTAAACAGTGCTTTTGATTTAACGCTTGTGCCCCTTTATTCATAAAGAATACTGGGGATTGTTTTTAGTAATAAACACATATATTTTTATAATATATACTTGTGTGGTGTCCTTTCATTTGGTATTACAGGATTGTATGTGGTAAAACAGCTCGCTTAACACGACCTCTTAAGTTAAGCCTTTAGGCTGCTTAGTCCATGCTACCCCTAGGATAGCTTGTCTAATAAGGTTGACTTATAACCAGACACCATAAGGGATTGTTTGGTCAGGTAGTAGGTGGTTCCAGAATTGGAAACATCCCTTACCAGGCCAACTTCTCACATTGGTGGCAGCGGTGCGGATTTGAGCTTGCTGTTGTTTTACCATTGCAATCTTTGTATCAAATTGAAAGATCACATCAAGTACCTCTAGGTACATATAAATCAAAAGCTTAGCATATTAAGTTCTACTGAACTTAGTAGTTGTAGATTAAAGGGATTAGCACACCCTGACTACAACTCACTAGCAAGGTACAGTAGGAAAACACTTAGTGTAGGTAAGTGCACCACTTACACCTCACTAGTAACCATGTCTGACACAGGAAAAGCCTCAGGGTCTACTCCTGTGACAGTTGACCTTACCCAGGCAACTTTTGGATATGACAAGTTAACCCGTAGAGACTTGATTGCCTTGTGCAAAGCAAGAGGGTTAAAAAGGGGCAGAAGCCCCACCTGCCTAATCCTGGTAGAAATCCTAGAACAGGATGACTTAGAAAAGGCGAAGCAAGCTTCCCTAGAAACAGGAAATGGAGGGAACCCCCCTGTAACTGACCTCCCTCAGGAGGAAGAAGATGATGATGAAGAGGAGGAGGAGGACTCAGAAGTTGAGGACTTAGAAGTTCAGGATCAGGGTAGCCAGGTTCCAGTTGCCAGGCTTAGCCAGGCCAACTTGGACCTACTGGGGAATGGAGAGGGCCAGCACCTCCCCAGAACCCACCATGTTATTCTCCCAGGCAACAGAAGGGTGAGATCTCCCTCAGGGGACTCTCATATTTCTAGTGCCTCCAGAGAATCAGAGAGAGGCATGACTGCTTCTCAGAAAGCTGAGCATAGGGCTAGAATGAGGGCTGTCAAACTCCAGATAGAGAGAGAGGAGGTAGCCCTGAGTCAAGCTAGACTTACCTTAGCTCAAGCTAGACTTGCCTTGGCAAGAGAGCAGAAATTGTGTGGCTTAGATGCCACTGGTGGCAGCAATATTCCTAAAGAGAAACCCAGGTCCTATGATAGTAGAAACCTGACAAAGATTGTGCCCCCCTACAAGGAAGGGGATGACATCCACAAGTGGATAACTGCTCTTGAGAGAGCCTGCATGGTACAGCAGGTTCCTGAGGAACAGTGGGCAGCAATCTTATGGTACTCCTTTTCAGAGAAAGGGAGAGATAAGCTCCTCACTGTTAGACATGAGGATGCAAACAATTACAAAGTCCTGAAGAGTGTTCTGATAGATGGGTTTGGCTTAACCACTGAACAGTACAGGTTGAAGTTCAGAGATACCCAGAAGACACAGACTCAGGACTGGACTGATTTTGTAGATTGTGCTACTAAGGCTCTGGAGGGTTGGCTACATGGCAGCAAAGTACATGACTTTACAGGATTGTATAATTTGATTATGAGGGAGCAGATCCTAAGTAATTGTCAGAACCAGCTCTTACACCAGCACCTGGTGGACTCTGATCTGACCTCTCCCCAAGAATTGGGAAAGAAGGCAGACAAATGGGTCAGAACCAGGATTAGGCCTAAGAATCAGGACAGTAACCAGAAGAAGGAGTCTACCAAGCCTCAAGATAAGGGTGGGGATAAAAATAAAGAAAAGACTTCCCCAGGGCCCCAAAACTCCAAGAATGGGGGTGGGTCCCAAGACACTTCTTCAACTGAGAAAAAGCCTTATTGTTATCCCTGTAAACAGGTTGGGCATTACAAAACAGACAACTGTTGTCCCAAGAATAACAATAAAGAAAATATACCTCCAAAGCCAGCTTCAACACCTCCTGTTACTGTCAGCAGTAATCCCCCAGGAAGTGGAAGCACACCCAGGAATCTGGGTGGGTTTACTGTTGGAGCTCAGGTGGACCCTGGTCTATCCAGGTCCCCATCCCCCAATGATCTTGTTTATGAGACTGGCATGGGGTTTGCCAACTTCTCTGCTTGCCCAAATACTTTGAGCAAGTATAGACAAGAACCCATCATCAATGGTTTGAAAGTTGAAGCTTTTAGAGACACAGGGGCTAGCATCACCATGGTGGCTGATGGCATAGTCCCCTCTAAGCAACTTTTACCTGGTGCCACATACCAGGTTACAAACATTGATGGATTCCAAACAAATCATCCCATGGCAGTAGTAAGTCTCAGCTGGGGAGGTGTCATTGGCCCAAAGAGAGTGGCAGTGTCACCAAACTTGCC
Organism: Lissotriton helveticus; assembly: GCF_964261635.1. NCBI lineage: Eukaryota > Metazoa > Chordata > Amphibia > Caudata > Salamandridae > Lissotriton > Lissotriton helveticus. The sequence goes on along the minus strand of NC_136057.1, from coordinate 1,403,288,737 downwards.
TGTAGACTGCCTACTTGGTAATGATTTGGAGATCTCAGCCTGGGCTGAGGTTGAACAGGAAACCCATTCTAGAATGGTAAATTCCAATGGAAAGGTTAGTAAGGCTGTAATGGCTACAGCCCCAATCCAAGATGTCCTTCCTGAAAAGGTTGGTAGGGCTGAGAAACTCTCTGCCCCATCTTTAGCAAAAGCTCTTCCTGAACAGAATAGCAAAGCTGTTATGATAACAGCAGAAACCCAAACTGAGTCTCCTCCTGAAAAGGTTGGCGGGGCTGTGATGGCCACAGCCCAAACTCAAACTGATATGTGTGTTGTGAAGCCTGAAATGATGGATAACTCCACACAAACTGAGAGCATGGAGGAGGAAGAGAAATCTCCCCCTCACCAGACTTTAGGACAGGATCAGCCTCCTCAGGGAACTGATCTTACCCCTGATGAAGGAACTGCCCCAGAGGTGGTTGGGCCTAGCCTGACAGAACCTCTTATGTCAGTGGACCCTTCTCAGGTGGGACCCAGTCTGGAGCAGGTAACCTGCCCCTCTCTCCCTTGCCTTAGCCAGCCCAGGGCTGCAGAGGACAAGAAGGACAGTGAGACCCAGAGGGCCCCCTGTCAAATAAAGCACCCCCATCAAAAGATTAGGTGCACCAAAACTAGTAGCCCTAGTAAGGTGAAAACTTTAAAAACTCCTGAGGGAGCCCCCTTAAAAACAGTTAGGGACCTCCCACAGATGGATTCTGTTGGGCACAGCCAAACCTGGGACCCAAGGGGCCCAAACCTGAACTGTCCCTCCAGCAAGCCAAACAGAGGGACCCAGCCTCCAGCTTTAGGTAGCCAGAGGTTGACCCTGAGAGCACAGTGCAACTCAGTTAAAGAGAGAAAGGCACACATGGTGGAAGATAATTGGAGGAAGCTAAGCCCTAAATTAGTAGAGCCTCACTTCAATACTCCATATCCAAACCAGCCTTTAACTTTGCATAAACACACCCAAGGTAGTGATTCCCTATGGTGGAGACCCTCTAATACCCCAAGGGTGAGGGACTGCTTAGTGGACCATGAGACAGGGGGTACCCATGCTAGTGCAGGTACTTCCTTATATGGCCACTCAGGCAATATAGGCTTACCTGGCCAAGGATAGCCTTATCTCCTTTCGTTTGGGGGGGGGTTATGTAGGAAGGTGGCTACCTGACTATGGTTACCCCGGATTTTTTGCCTGTGTTTAGCTGGTTTTTTGACTTAGTTGACCTGGTTCCCTGCTAATCAGGGCCCCAGGCCATCTGCTCTCTCTGTAAAATGGATTCCATGTACCCTAGGTACATACCACAATTGGAAATGGACTCCTTGTCAGCCCCTGTATAATGCACTATAGGTGCCCAGGGCATAGGGGCCACCAAGGCCTACCAGGGGCTGCAGCATATCTTTTGCCACCCCTGGCTGGTTCTTAAATTGACACAAGTGGCTGATCACTCAGCTGGGGTAAGGTGGTGTAATCACCCCTTGCTTAGGTATAGTATACCTATATCTAAACCTATATCTGGACACATATTAACCTGTGAGCCACTCCTATGGAAGGCCTCATCAATCCTGGAGGCAGAGTGCGTGGTTTCATGTGAGATGGAGCTCTAGCATGAGCTGAGCCTGTCTGCAGCTGTCGGGAACAACTCCCTAAGCTGTTTCAGAATAATGCCATACCATATACTCTTAAGTGCCTTATAATCCTCGCGGTTATATAGCAACTTTGGTTTGGCTTTATCAAAACATGTCGTGTAAGGTGTCATACGATTTGGAATACTATCCCCTCGCCAGTTCTGGCGACGGGGATAGCATTCCACCCCTCTAGAGGGGTAAGACATGTTACTTTGCTTAAATGCGGTTAATTTCAAAAAGGACCTTAGATCCACAAAATGGATGCCTCTGCCACAGACAAGAGTCTGGACCCCTGCAGCTGACCGAAACTCAGCCAAATGGGGCCTGGACAAAGGGTTTCCTGTCACAGGAGGGTGTCACCACCCTCCAGACAGGAGATAGTGGATTGTAGCAGGGAGGTTTGAAAGAAACCAGACACTGCCTGGGGAGCACAAGGCTGCCCCTTGCATAATCCGGCCAAACCGGTTCTGGGGCACTCCAGCCCTCGTGCCAGGGCGGCCTGGATCAAAGGAAGGGGGTGTATCCACCCACTTCCTGGGTCCCACCCATAGGGGGGGACCTAGCAGGTAATCCCGCCCACCAGATTCGAATAAGAGTGGGAGCAGTGCCAATGCACAGGAGATCATCCTGAAATCACCTTTAAACTAAGAAGACGACTGGACTTCGACATTCTGATGAACAGAAGACTGAAGAGCATCTCCCTTGTGGCCTAGGAGGGGCCACCCTGTGAACACAGGCACTACCCAGCACCTCGACGTCTGCTTTGCCGCCGCCTCCCGCCGGAGCCCGAGTGCAGAGCCTGACAAGACCCAGCTTCCCAGACTTCTCCCAGCCCGATCCACAGTCCCTGCAAAGAAGGGACCCGTGGAGGCACCGAGAGACGTGGGAGCGGACATCTTGAAAGACCCCCGAGACGCTGACTGCGCAGCACCCGAGGCACCCTCGACTCTGTGCTTTGGGGTTTGAGAAGCCCCACAATCGAGCAGCATTTGCACCAAAGATCAGCCCTCCAGCATCTCCACGATCTGCGTGGGGCCCTTTTGCTTTGTGCCACTCGACTCGCCATCCCGGCCGCTTGTCACGTGGTCAGCGGCCATCTTGGCGACGAAACCTACGATTTACACTATGGGTCTGGTTGCTCCAGACCTGCCCTCGCTCCTGTAGAAAGGAGTACCCGCTCTGACCTTGCTGATCCGAGTAATAAGCCTTTTTCACTTTCCCCGTGGCTTGCATTAGCCAAGGCTTGTTTGCTTCAAGCGAGTTGCCGACACCGCCATCAGCTAGAGCCTTCGAGGGACAGCTCGTGATCGACTCCTGGACGTCCTTGACCTCTTCGTGTCCACGTAGCTGCAGAGAGAAGCAACACCTCATCACCTGTTTGCACCCGACTTTGCCTGGTTCCAATCTGGTTCCACGGTGGTCACTGGTCAGTGACTTTGAACACTGTCCCCTCTGCTTTCAGGTCTTCACCACTTCAGATCCACCCTTGGATCCACCGGACACTTCTCCTTCACATCGCCTGCAGCGTCTTCAGCTTCAAGCGCCAAGAACCTGCGTGTCAAAACCCGACGCCTCTTCGACCCTGTGCACCCACTTCCTGTGGGTGAGGTAACTTTGCTCCGCCGGTGTTCCCACACTGGTGCACACCTCTAGGGTCTGTGTGTTAAGTTTTGTTCCTCTAGGTTCAGCGGAAGTGTCCTTAAACTTTAACTCTATGACTTTTACGCACCATTGGTTAACATTGGTGCATGCGTGCGCTTTCCGCACATCTCCCGAATCCCGAGGGCCATTCCCGACTTCAGCATTGCTTGTCCTGACTGCTCCCAGCGATTCCCTAGGCCCTAGGCCTAACCACTGTTCGAGTGGCCTCTCTTATACCACTTGTTTAGTATATGGTTTGAGTGGCCACCCGCCCTCATCCATAATTGTGCAACTTGTATGTTTAAACAGTGCTTTTGATTTAACGCTTGTGCCCCTTTATTCATAAAGAATACTGGGGATTGTTTTTAGTAATAAACACATATATTTTTATAATATATACTTGTGTGGTGTCCTTTCATTTGGTATTACAGGATTGTATGTGGTAAAACAGCTCGCTTAACACGACCTCTTAAGTTAAGCCTTTAGGCTGCTTAGTCCATGCTACCCCTAGGATAGCTTGTCTAATAAGGTTGACTTACAACCAGACACCATAAGGGATTGTTTGGTCAGGTAGTAGGTGGTTCCAGAATTGGAAACATCCCTTACCAGGCCAACTTCTCACACCCGGGTTCTCACGAACGTGTTTCCTGATAAAGGGGTTTAAGTCATTTATCTTAAATTGGTCAGTAACTCCACCAAACCCCATTGGGTTCACTAAAAATGGCTGGAGAGGGAGACCTGGGTGAACTCAATGATGAAGACTAGGCCAATGCGGTTCAGGGCCTGAGAAAAATAGCCTTACACATTCGATTTAGATTACTCCAACTTAAAATACTACATCGGTCTAACTATCCACAGAGGCTATTGCATAAGATAGGCAGGGTGGCAACCCCGCAGTGCAGGAGAGGATGTGGGCGTGAAGGTACATTTTTTCTTGTACTCTGGGAGTGCCCACTGAGTCAGAACTATTGGACTAGAATGACAGAAATAATGTCCCTGGTTAGGGTGCCTATGGATGTGAAATGCTTGTTCCTGGGTATTACTGGGGAAACAACATGGCCTAAATACACTGGGATTTGGCTGCCGGGGTGGCCAAAAGAAATATGTGGTTGTGGGATGCTGCAGCACCACCAGACATTGCGGACTGGAAGGCCGATATGGACTTGTGCCAGTGGACAGAACAAGTGTTCTAAAAGGTCAGAGGTTGTTCCATGTTCCAATAAGTGGGAAAAGTGTGGGGGCCTGGCTAGAATATTGGGGATATGGCTGAAAGAGGAGCGGGGAGCCGGCCTCCAGTAGGTTGGGGGGGGGGGCGATCAGATTTAGGTATGCATTTCATATGATAAGGTGCCGTAAAAGCGTCACTTTTGCATGGATGCATGTGTTTATCCTTGAATGCTCTGAACCAATGACTTGTAGATGGACAACAAATGTCGACTCCCTCTCTATGTTATGCTGAATGAAGCTTATGTTTAATGAAAAAGAGTTGTAAAAAAAAAAAGATAATAGTCTTATTTTTGCACAGTCACCAGCTGAACAGGGCATTTTCTAAGAAAGAGCTTAAAATATTTTCAAGGAAAATATTGACAGTAAGATGCTATTGCTACAGCAACTGCTATTAGTCGCACCCTCATGTCGCAAACTAGTGACAAAACTGTATAAAACAGTACGGGAAGAGAAGACCTAGGCAAGTGACAAAAGCCTAGCCCGGTGGAATGATAGACTTGTCCACCAACTCACACTGCCACAATGGGAACACATATGCAAACTCACAGGCTCCGTCTCTCCCATCGGCAATTTAAGAATTATTCACTTCAAATACATCCACCAAATCTACCATACCCCTCTGAAGTTGCATAGATTGGGCTTACGTGACACAAGTCATTGTAAACGATGTGGTCAGCGGGAGGCCGATTTCTGGCACTTAGCGTGGGACTTTGCTTTAGTCTATAAATACTGGTCTTCTGTTGTTCAACACCTTCAAATCATGACTGGGATACACCTTTAATGTCTACCTCAAATTGACCTATTCAGCTACGTCCCACAGTTGAAAGGGGTTAGTGGAAAGTTTGTCCGTATAGCACTGCTGATGGCAAAGCGGTGAGTGGCAATGACCTGGAAGAGCACACTGGCACAACGAGTAGAACACTGGATTAGAGATTTGGGGCTAGATGTAGGTAATTCCGATTTACCTACCCTTAAATACCGAATTTTACCGATTCGGTATTTAAGAGTAGGTAAATAGGAAGGAGGCAGATGTAGGTAATTTTAAATTCAGAATTACCGAATCTGTAACATTTGGTATTTACCGATTCTGTAAATACAGAATCGGTATTTCCCATTGATTCCTATGGGCTTTGAAGGCCATAGGAATCAATGGGAAATACCGAATCTGTATTTACAGAATCGGTAAATACCGAATCCTGCAAGGGTGCAGGGGGTGTCACTTTGACACCCTCTAGCACCCCAAGTACAGGCTTGTGTGACATGTGGCACACATACATGCCCTAAGGGCATGTCTGTGTGTCACATTGCACAGGTGTGCATGCACAGATGTGCATGCACACCTGAATTCGGTATTTTACCACACAATAGGATTGTGTGGTAAAATACCGACTCTTAACGGCCTGTGGTACTGTAAACTGTGCCACCTACATTTGGAATTACAGAATCGGTATATTTACCGATTCGGTACCGAATCGGTAATTTTACCGAATCGGTAAATATACCGATTCTGTAATTTTCAGCCCCCTACATCTGAAAACCCCAATACCGGTCGGAAACGGCCGAAATCGGCCGTTTCCGACCGGTATTAGGGCTTCTACATCTGGCCCCTAGTATACTATAAAGAAAACCTGGAGTTATAAGCGGAGGAACTTCCTACCTCCTCCAAACCGAAAGACATATGGGAACCTCTATGCCAATTCCTTGGCTCGCAAACTCAGGATACTGTAAACAATGTGACAGAGTGATGTTATTATATATTTGTATGTATTACTATCAACCAAAGATGTAACAATAAGAAAGGTAGTGTCTAGCTGCATGACTCATGAACGACTGCACATATATTTGATGTTCTGTTGTAAAATGTAAAAACAAATTGTCTCTTATTTAAGCCATCAAGGATGCAACACCACCAGCAATGTTTGTGGTAATCGAGTATTATGTACGCTTTTTTCATAGTTATGCTTTTATTGTTGAACCTCTCGGTCAGTTATTAAAAAAGGAGATACATTTGGCTGGTTAGAGCTAGTTGCTGATGATTTTAGCAAAGTTAAACAGTAAATTGTAGAAGCACCGGCCTTAAAATGGTTTATTGCTGGAAGGTGGTGTGTTCTCCCAGTTGATGCCAGTCAGTGGGGTTGAGTGCTGTTCTTGTGCAATGGGTGGGCGGGAAAGGTCAAACTGTTGCTTTGTTTTTACTTTCTGTTGCTTTAGATCTGTTGAACGTAAATATAGTGCATTTGAGCGCAATGTGCAAACTTGAGTCTGGGCTGTGGAAAAATTCTGAACCTACCTGTAGGGTTCACAGTTTGATATATTCACTGATCATAATTGGTTGATAGTTTTGTTGAATGGCAATGGGACAGGTAAAGCTTCAGCTAGGCTAGTTATTGGCCCATCTTCAGGAATGTAATTTTTTTGATAAAATACATTTCAAGTGTAAAAAATGTAAGGCCTGATTATTTGCCTATAGCATGTGAAAATACAGAGGAAGATTTGGATGAGGTGGAGTGTGTTCTGCGTACTTTGGTTGCTATTCAGAGAGAGTTGCATTGATACTTTGCCTGAGACCTAGTAGGACGAAACGTATGGCAAGGATATGGTTTTCACTTAAGTTAAGAATGAGTAGCCCAAAGACAGGAACCTGGATCTTAATCTAAGAATTTTTGCTCTGGGTTCAAGTGAGTGGATGTTAATCTGTAATATGGTGATGTGGCAAGATATTTTTATACCACCAGTGTCATTCTAATTAAAGTTGCTCAAGGTTGCTCTTGAGGGACATTTAGGTGTGCTTTAAGCAATACTATTTGTGGCCCTCGATCGATGCTGAGGTTGGGAAATGGGTTAGTTATTGTTGCAAATGTTTAGTTTCAGCTTAACATCGAAAGACTGCCGAATGTCTTTTACATCCATCTCCATTTCTTGGAGGAGCATGTCAGAAAGTGGGCTTGCATTTTGCTAACCCCCATGATTTCTTGCTTCCAAATATGAAGTTCATGAATGTTTTGGTACATTACTATTCAAATGGGATGTATTTTGATTGTGTGGCTTCTGACAACTCGGATTGCATTATTAAGTTCTTAGCCTGCATATTTCACATTGAAGGGCCTCCCAAAGAGTTAGTCACAGATAATGGCACACATTTTACGTTGACCTGCATGCATGATTTCATGAGGGGACATTGTAATAAACATTTACCAGTTGCTCTCTACCCACCTCCGAATGGTTTAGTTGAATGAACCATCTTGTTTCTGAAGGAGGGTTTGCAAACAGCAATTGTCATAGGTGCACAGGTTGAATATTTCTTGAGGCAGATATTATGGACTTATCTCATTGTACCACTCAGCACTACCGGTGTTTTCCCTTTCAAATTTTTTAGAAAAAGAGAGATCAAAATTATGCTCAGAATAAATTAGGGATAGGCGACCTAGATATCTTAGTGTTGTACTCATGTGTGTGCCCTTATCCTGATGGGCCCCATTCACAAATTCTTTTTTGCCTATTTAACTTAACCATAGAAGAACAAAAACAGACACCTGTGGGTGTAAATGCCTTATCCTGCTTTTGCCATACATGGAACTTAGCATTTCGAACAATCTGCGAGCACGGCACATTTCGAGAAAGCTAAGTTAAATTGAGGGCAGTAAAATAGGTATGAAGAATGAATGGACATTCACAATTTATAGAGGACCCACACCTGTCAACTCTGTGGCCAACCAAAATCATTATGCATGGTGTGTTTTGCCTTTGAAACATCTGAAAAGGCAGGAAAGGAGGAAAAAATTAATCATAATTTGGTTTACAAGCTCTTAAATCTACCAAAGTTAATCTCCTGCACAGTACTCTAGAAAATCTCCAGGATTACGTCCAGAGTAGCCGTGTGCATGGGAATCTACAACTTGTGTAGATTACCATTTATATCCCTATGATTTTGTAGGCCTTTGAAAAATGGCAGAACTCTACCCAATTCCAATGGATGCTTTTCATTAGAGCTCCCCAAATCAGTCAAAGAGGTCATAGCACACGTCACCCAATCTGGTGATACTGTCACTGACAGAAGTATTAGCAAAACTGAGACCAGCTTTTCGCTTTGTCACAACACACATGGGAACTAATTGAGGAACCTGTCAGTCAGTCAGTCAAAAGTTTACTTTATTTGGTTAGTCATAACTAATAATTGAGGAACCAGGTGCTTCTGGGTTTAAAATTTGTTGGCGCTTTTTAACCTCTGTTGTCCCAGAGCTGCCTTACTATTGCTCCCAACAACTGAGTGCCAAATACCCCATTATCACTTGCCCTTTAAAATAGTGAGTCTGAGCAGTCTGAGGCTTGCGGAAGAAGGTGTTAGAGACTCAGAACTCACAAGAGACAATAACAACATTCAAAAACTCTATTAGTCCAGACTATGCCTTTAATCTAAAAAGAGCAAGGACATTATTCTAGATTGCTGACAGATAAAAATATAAATGAAAATGGATGAATACAAGCAATACAGAACAAACTTTAAAACGTTAACCTGACCTGTACCCATCAGTTTGACAAAGGAGGTTTCGCTGGGTATAGCACATTTTGGTTTTGAAAAAGAGGCTTGTACAAAAAAAGACACTGCCTATTCTTTGTGAAACATGTTTTTGTAATCTATGGACCTTTTCGCCAGATTTTGACAACAAATCTTTGTTGTGTAATCAAAAGATTTTCGGAGTACAGAAAACAGCTAGACCCACCACTAGGCTGCTTCAATGTTACAATGTTTCCTTGATGCCTAGGGCTCTGAGGCCCAGCTCATGGTCCCTGCTGGATGATGTGCACATGTGTCCAGAGTTTCTCTTCAGAACTGCAAAAGCAGTTCTACAGAGTGGCATTACTTGCAGGCCGGGAGGTTCAGCTAGGGTTGTCAATCTGAAAGAGCTGATGGGGCCTCGCTCTCAAGAGTCCACTGCCAACCAGATTCCGCTAAGCTGCTCCTTTTGTTCTTTTTTTTGGGCCGAGCACCCAGGCACCCCAATGAGCTACGAACCATTTCTGCATCGTCCGAGGATCCACTTAAGGGGAGTTGCAAAGGATGGTAAATAGAGTATCAATAGGGACTAAAGATGTTTCCATTGCCTGAGCAGTGAAATATCCGATGTTGTTGATGGATGCGGCACAACAATGAATGGGGTGCTATTTATGAAACTGCTGAACATGGTAGCAATAATTCTAAGCAATTCCCCATATTTAACTGCCCATAACGCTGAACAGGCTATATGAAACAGAGCTGTAAATTCAAATAGCGCCACAATCCATAAGTAGATTTTAAAGTGGTGTGCAGGAATCTGTTCCTCTAACCTTATGTTGCAACCCCACTGAGGTCAGGAGAGAGGCCCAATCATGACCAAGATCCTACCAGGGGCTGTCAGAGTCACAGGATGGCTCAGATGGGCTCCCCCATAAGGTATCCTGCAGAGCTGATCCTCTTTCTGCACCTCACTACAGTGATGCTTGTCCTTTTTCCTGCTTGTCTGATAAGGTCTACTCTTCTAGATGGCCTCCTCATGCTCGGCCCATCTTCAGAACCCTTCTGCACAGTAGGATAGCCTCAATCCTCTAGTTAGATGAAGTCCTTCCAGCTGGGTTAGTTCCCAAATCCCTTGCACAGCTCTTATTTACCAAGCACCCAGACTGATGGCTCCAAAGGGTGGTTGATGCTCCTTTGAAGGAAGCAGTCAAGCAATGCCTACTATCCTTCAGGCCGTCCACAGGGGGCCCTGGTTCACAGTTGCTTTCCTACCCACATCATACGTGTGCACTGGCACTATTCAGTGAGAATTTCTGTCACCCTGAGCAGAGCAACATACCATTATTTTTCTCCTACTAACCCTTCAGTTCTCTGCTCTATTCATATTTGGGGTGTAGTGAGCTCGCCCCAGCACCGGATGTAACTCTGTGGAGGCCCCTAGGCAGTTGAAATTTCGGGCCCCCCTCGCAAATTATCTCCTAATACGTTTTTAATTGTTGGCAAGCATTATAGAGTTTTTAATGTAAAGTTTTCGTTTCTTTGAGTTGATTCATTTTTTTCTACCTTTTGGAAACAATTTAACGAAGCTTGATTGTAATTTTCTAATCAATATTATGTTGATCTATTGTCGCGGGCCCCTAAAAGGAGTGGGGCCCATAGGCTGGTGCCTAAATTGCTTATTTGGTAATCCAGAACTGGCTCCTCCAATCAAATCCTGTGTGCCCCTGCACAATGAGAGCATTCCAGGCGTGTTGTACACTGTATCTGAACAAAGTTGGTTACAGGCAGTTACTGTGTTTTGCTTCTTAGCCCAGACTGGTTTAATTACAGCCTTTGTCACCCAAATGCAGCAATAAAAGGGGGTGAAGCTGGGCAGTTGCCCTGACAGGATACAGGAGACGAAACTGCAAAGGGGAGGGAAAGGCATGCCTACCCGTAGGTGTTGCTTCATGACTTCAGTGACTTTCATGGGAGAAGAAGAGGGATCTTCCAGTGCTCACTCTCAAGGGAGACAAAATAATGTGTATTCCTTCCCCACCCACCAGTGCCCACCTACAGCAAACACCTCATTAGAAAGTTCAAAATCTTTCAGGCCTGTTGCTCGGCTAAAACAAAGGGACTTGGGCAGCTTCAACTTTGTCCTCCATTTTGTACAGTCATCCACAGACAGGAACCCAGCGGCAGTTCCTCCGCTATGGTGAAGGAGCATCCCCCCACCTGCCAGCAGCCAAGAAAAAAATAAAAATAAAACGATAGTAAACCCTTGTTTATTATCGTTTTACTTTTCTCTGGGAGCTTAGGCTTGGAGGGGCGGAGCCTGGGGTGATGACAGGCTGGAAGGGGAGTGTTGGGCACTGCTATCCAGTACGCATGACGGTCTGGCCGACCGTCTCAGGCCTGCCAAACCGTCATGTGGACTTAAGCTGTTTCCAACCCCAGCTGCTTTGCCGGGTTGGAGAGAGCAGGCACAGACATCATCGGCACTCAGGTCAATCCTGATGCTGCTTTCAGCAGTATGAAAGCAGCATCAGGACTGGCTGTAGTGCACTCTGGTAGCCTGTACCTGGAAAAGCAAGGGGCACGATGCAGCAAGCAGGTAAGTGTTTTTTGGCATTTTTTTTGTTTCCCATTTACCACCCTCCCTATGCCCCCCCGACCTCCTCCAACCCCCCACCCCAGACTGCCCCCTGCCCCTGTGTCAACACGCCGGCCACTACTGCAGGAACCCCAAAGGGATTCCAGTGCCTATACAGTAAAACCCTAAACAAACACTTCACGTCAACCCTGCATCGCACATACATAGAAAACAGGCAACCTCCACCTATCTCCAACACAAATGAAGGTAAAACTCGCGGTCGGCAGTAGGAGTTCCTGAATTTCGTTCCGCGCACTGCATCACCAAATGTGATGCTGTGCGTGCAACGAAATTCGTTTTATTTATTTATAAGTTACTTACCTGTTAAATTCCGTAATCCATACATTACTACCCCCCACCCTACCCTCCCCCTCCCCACGTCACTGCCCTGCAGGAACTCCTAATGCCGACCGCGGCTGGTAAAACTGCAATTGAGGCAGTTTTGCAGACTTTCTAACAGGAGTGGCCTGTATGCATCTCATTCCTGAGAGTGACAGGCAAAAAGGTCAAGTCCCTTCCTCTAAGAATTAATGCAGCAATAACTGTCAGTGTCTGTCAACATGGCGAGAGAAAAATAGTTACTCCTAGAATAAGTGGACTTTAGATGCCTCTGCTGACCTCAGCTCCACGCACCGGCGTCTCAATCAGTTACAAAGGAGGCCCTATACGCAAGCACCTCTTTCTTTCCTCCTTTTTTTCTCTTTTTCTCCTCCATCATACAGACATCAGGTCTTCCATTCCACCATCTTCCTCTGCCCTTCCTCCTGATATAAACATAATTTCTTCATTCCACTCCATATCCGTCCCTCCCATCTTAAGGTCATTGGATCTCTGATCACATTTGAGTGTCTTTTCATCTCCCACTCATCATACACACACATCAGGTCTTCCTTCATCTCTTAATCCTTTCTTTCTCACACCCTCATATAATGTAATTTATTCCTGCCCTCTTTTTTATCCTAATCTTCCCTGTCATCGCTGCCAACAATATTTTCCTCCTGTCTCTCTTTCTTTTTATTTCACAGTCTTGATTACGTATGACAGGAAAGGCCACATGCAACACAATACAAGCAAAACAATTAAAATATAAAGATGGATAAGGGATATAGGAACTAAGCAACTCATTAATTGATTAAAAAAATACTTATACTTTTTTTATCACTACCAAATGCTAGTCTAAATTAACATGGTTGTCTCCTTGCTTTGTAATATTTTCCTCACAGGGAAACATTCAAACAACTCTGTTTGTTAAAAATGTAAGGGGTACATTTATGTTCAGCAATCAAATGCCAGAGGTACATATAGCTGTTTGCAAATTACTGGTCCCTAACTACAGTAGATATATGAACATTTAAGATTTTGAATGAACTGACCTATTTAGTAGAAGGTCAGTTCTTAAAAACCTGAATCATAGTGGGTTGTAATTTGACCTACTTTATGCATATTAATGAGGTAGGTCACAAATTGCGACTCACTACAACGCCATCAGAGGGATGGTGCCCTGCTGGGGTCAGCAGACAACCAAGTCTGAGATCATATTTCAGAAAAGTAAACTGTTTTTTAAATGCAGCCCGTATTCCTTTGAGGGAAGGGTTTAGAAAGGCTTGTTTGGGAGATCTAAATAGTAAAAGAGGTTTGAGATGATGCAAGGCGCAGTAAAGGAGGGAAGAGTCTTGAAAGGGTTATTTTGGGGATCATAGTAGTAGAATGGGGTTTGGAATGAGTCAGAGAGTGGAGGTAGAGGATATATTGAGAGCGGTATTGGATGAGAAATAGGGTAGTGTATTGGAGAGAGTAGTAGAATGAGGTTTGGGAAGAGTCAGAGAGTGGAGGTAGAGGATATATTGAGAGAGGTATAGGCTAAGATATAGGGTTGTGCATTGGAGATGCTGAATAGTAAAGTAATAAAGATGCATAAGTACTTGGAAGCTATATACATAGAAAATATATTGAGAGATAGGGTGAGATTTAGGATAGTGCATTGGAGATGCTGAATTAAGAGTAAAGTAATGAATAAACAAGCATTTACAATGCAACGGTCTCGCCTTTGCAAAAGTTAGAGCTATTGGCATTCTAAATGACAAACTTTTTATGTATGTGTTGGTTTTGAAAACAGATAAATAAAGGTCATTGTCATTTACAATGCCAATAGCTTAATCTCTCGCAAATGTGAGACCCATTGCATTTGCACACACACAGACACACAGAGCCACACACGCACACGCTGTGGATAATAAAAATATGTCATTAATTCAAAGTGTTCCTGCCCTTTGTCAACAGTCCATAGGCACCCACTCGTCTTTGATGGGTAAGGCATAAGGCGTTATTAATATATGAATTCGTATGAGTAGAGTTTCACATTTTATCTAGATAGTTGCCTCAATTATGAGCTACATGAAAGAAGTCTGGAGGTGTATTACCATTTTCTTGTCTGGGGACAAGAAAATGGTAATATGAAATTTCAATCATTCACTGAGGGTCTGCAGGCACACTCGAATAACAAAACACTTTACAAAGCCATGCATTGGGGTACTTAACCGCTATTTTTACCACCATAGTGCAAAGATCTGAATTAAGTCAGGATAACTCACAGTTATACATGGTATTGAGAGGACGAAGTGTGTTGGGCTTTCTCAGACAATTTTCCTTTATTATGAAAGGACGTGAAGTTCATGCTTTACCCTTGAAAAGAGTTGATGCTGTATATGATGCAAATTGTTGGAAGAAAAGCTATAACTGCTGACAGATGGTTGGACACGTGTGGTGAGAGCAAGATATGTTTTCCTTCTCTCTCTGCAAAGAATTGTTATTGGATGCAGGAGAGATGTGTGAGATTGGACGGGGAGAGGATGGGGCCTAATGACTTGAGCGGTCGATCTCAAATCTGGGGAACCTGGTTCGAGTCTCGGCAATGACGCTGAACATCCTGTGATTCTGGGCAAATCACTTAATCTCCCCGGGCCTAACAAAAATGAATGTGTCCTTGTCTAACAAAACTGGTGCTCATGTAAAGCGTTCTGATATCTAATACCTTCGGGTCAAATTTGCACTATATAATACTCCTGGTAAAAAGATCATGTGTCCTGCAACAATTCTTCTTCTCTCCAGCTACATTGGTTTCCTCCTCAGCGCTTTGGGGTAAACTTAGGGCGGCTTAAAACCCTTAACTAGCATAACATCTTCACATAGACTGAGATTGCACTACTTTTTATCTTGGGGTAGGAATGCCGTTTCCTGAAGGGAGCTAAGATGGTAGTGATGTCCTAGGACCCTATGACCATATATATGTTCAAGGATGGAGTAATGTTTTCTCCTTTTTCATAAGATTCTCACTGAGCCCAGTAGGAAAAATAGCCGAAAGAAGACCGATCACTTTGAACACTCGGACCAGCATAGCACCCGGTGGGAGCCGAGGTACAACTTGACTGATAATACATTTTTGGGTGAAAATGCATGGGTATCTAGTTTCTTTGGCTACTGGTTAGGGCTGTCGTGATGAGTTAACTAGTTAGGCTTGGTTGACAGACGGTTAATCGTCTTCCTCAAACTTTTCCCATGTGAGATGTTTTGCTCCTGTCCTATGTCATTCTTTTGAGTTTTTCTTAATCCAACTTTTGAAGGACCCAATTCAAGCAAAGGTTTGTTCAAAATAAATGGACCACACAGGAAAAGTCCATTAGCAAAGAGTGACAAAACCAAACAAGCCACATTGAAAGGGTTGGTGGCCAAGGGCCAGGGCTGTGAAAAGCTAAGGAGTGAAATGGACTGGAAAGCAGGAGACAAAGAGACATGCATCTCCCAAGCCTACATGCCTTGGTTATTCCCCCAACTTCTTTTTTTAGGACTTGTGCCCTGAAGGCAACTAAGACTGACAGAAAAGCCATTCAATCTTGAGCAAGGATGGGCTCTGTGACGTATTGCATACAATCCTGTCTCTGTCAGAAAGCTGGAGCAGCCTGTAGAGACCAGAGAGCCTGTAAAAAGGGCTGAGGTGGGGAAGAACTGATGACAAGACAATGGCCCACGATCATTGCCGAACTTATCGTCTACACAGAAAGACAGCATGCCCCGGAGATGAATCCCGAACGATCAGGAGTCGATCAAACTAACCAAACCTGACAACAACAATCATTAATATAAAACAGACAAAGAAATCTTACGGTGATTAAATACGTGTTTTAAGCATTCTGTAAAGGCTGCCTAAATCGTGTATTTTTGGACATTATCAGGGCAGTAGTAACAGCAGATTGTGGTGAGAAAAGTTAGATTTTTATTTACGGGGACAGCACTCTGAAGCTGCACTACTATCGAATCAAGGCACAAAAAGTGTTTTGGGGGTTTACCATTATAGGGGTTCCTATTGTGAATTTAATTGTTTCTGTATTTTATGAATGCTTTAGCTGTATTTAGTTTTCAACATAACTAAACACTCCGTACCTAACGTGGGGGTAGTGTGTCCTGCAAACATCAGCTCAGCAGCCCTACCTCAAAGAAGTTGCACTTTTCTTTTTTGAGCCAGAAGTCAGATGATGTCCTTATCGTCTACCTACCGCGGAGTCACTCACAGTGAATCACAAGGATAATGCAGGAAGAGGAGTCGCAGCTCCCCTCCCTCGCGGAAACACGGCAGCCTTACAGACAGAGCGGCCCAGGGTGCTTAGCCCCAAGCATCCCTTACACATTACCGGGGTCCAGGGCTGCAGTATAGCGATAGAATTTTCCAGCTGAGCTCACTTTAGCGGAATTATGTCTAATTTTGACACGCACCACATGCTAAGAACAACTTTACAGGATAGGTTACAAATCTTTTTCTGATTAGATTATCCCCCAGTGCCCTGGTAAGTTTAAGAGTGTTCACAGCTGCACTTGTACCATTTTGGTTTGGGTTCAGGGAGGTTTGGAAGAAGTCAGTTACGCAGCTTTTAATTCAGGACAATCCTGTTGTATCTAATATGAACATCAGATTGCTATACCTTCCTACGTGAGTGTGGTACCACGTGCAAACCAGGAACGGGCAGAAGGACCAGCATGGGGCGCTCTCCTTACACATTGACCAAGACAACGGACAATACATAAAAACACACACAAACATGGAATGTACCTGGCTGCAGTCCAATTCAAATGTTCGAGGAACACGGGAGTCTTTTTTCAGAAGCGACACGTCACAATAATACAAAGAAATTATACAATATATATCAAACATAAGAGAAGCCAAAATATCTAAAGCAAAGAATTGTACTAGTTGAAAGAAAATACTAGAGGTTTAAACACCATTCTCCGTCGCTTACTAACCTCACCATATCACAATTTGACTGAATCCTAGAAAACTGAGGTGTCTGTGTAAACATTAGTTCCATAGGGTTCTCCGGTTAGGAGCGCGCACATCTGCCCTTACATGCCATGAGGTTCATCGGTTAGAAACGCCCTTACATTTATGAAATGTTTATTAAGTCCTGCTCTAAATTTCTGTAATGGGGATGCATTTAAAAAGTATGTTCACACAATGCAAAAACAGACTATTAATTTAAATTAATTATTAAAAAAACAGGCATTAATACTGCGGAGGAGGGGGATGCCCAAGGGTTCCAGATTCATAAGGAGTCGGCTGTGCCTACCTCCAGTTGTGACAGCCCGGGACAGGGAAGGACGCGAAGCCATTTCAAGGCAGCGCCACGCCGCACAAACAGCCGGGGGGATTTCTGGTCTCCGGGCTCCAGGCGAGGCGAGAGCGGGACGGAGAAGAGCTGCGGCGAGAGCGGGACGGAGGAGAGCTGAGGCGAGAGCGGGACGAAGGAGAGCTGAGGCGAGAGCGGGACAGAGAAGAGCTGAGGCAGAGCGGGACGGAGGAGAGCTGAGGCGAGAGCGGGACGGAGGAGAGCTGAGGCGAGAGCGGCACGGAGGAGAGCTGAGGCGAGAGCGGCACGGAGAAGAGCTGAGGCAAGAGCGGAGCGGCGAAGAGCTGAGGCGAGAACAGGACGAAGAAGAGCTGAGGCAGAGCGGGACAGAGGAGAGCTGAGGCGAGAACGGGACGGAGAAGAGCTGCGGCAGAGGGAAGGGGGGAGGCGAGCGTGGCCGAGCAGCTCCGGAAACACCACCACGTTTCTCCGAGGTCATGCAGAAACGCCTCGGAGAAACAGACAGTCATTTTGGGATTCGGGGGCGTGTTTTTCTTTCTCTCCTCTTCCCATTGGCTGGAAGGTAAAATTCTGGCCAATTGGAAGAGGAGAGAAAGAAAACAGAATGAAACGAAAAAATACCCCCCCAAATCCCAAAAAGAAGGGGGCTTGAATGTAGTGACACCCCTCTCCTCCAATGGCTGGCCTCCGTTTAGGAAGCCAGCCAATGGAGAAGAGGGGCGGGTTCAAGCCCCCACACTGTAAACATAAGATCTCTCCCTGCGAGACTGCGCAAGCGCAGCCTACGCAGGTCTCGACCTAATAAAGGGGTTTAACCTGGGGCATGGTCAAAGTATTTCTCTCTCACCCTTGTTTCCCTGTGCTCAACACCCAAACACGTCTTTCTTTACTACCTGCTGTCTGTCTTCTCTTCCTTTCCTTGTTCCTTCTAATGCACCCGTACCTCAGTACCCCTTCCTTATTTACTTATATCCCTTATTTAATCTTCTTCCCCTCTCCTTTCCGTCCCTAATTCTCCCTCCTTTCTCCTGGCTGCAATCTCCTCCATCTCTCTTATGTCATCTCCGTCTCTCTCTTTTTCTCATTATCTCACATGACATCAAACCTTTTTTTTCAGTCTATGTTGAGCTAGAACCCTAGCCCACAATTCTGTATTTCTGGCTCCGGCGTCGAGGGCATTTCAGGACACTCCGAGGCCTCCTCCAGGCCTCCTCTGGCATACCTCAGTGATGACAAACTGTTCGTGAAAATAGACTGCAGGAATGAGCTCTAGGGGATATCATCTGCTTACGCTCAAGAACAATACGCAAAAAAATCAAACAGGAAGACAAGTGAAGTATGAGGTCTTGTACAAATCTTGTGCGTACCCATATCCCTGACCCCCCACCCGCCCCCTCCAGGTACTCTGTTGCACTGTACCACACACCCCTTCCAGAGTATGGAGACCAGGCTCCTATTCTGCGACTTAGTAGCACGGTGGCTACAAGCATGTTTCTAAAGGAGAGACCCGAGCTGCCTAGAACACCTACCTTCTGCGCCCTGGCTAAATCTTGGTTGTGTCTTAAATTGCTTCGCATCCCATTTCCGAAAAGCCTATGGGCCACAAACCAGACATCAGCCAATTAAAACGTTATTTGCTAAAGAAACTGTTACTTTTTTCCAAACGACGTTTAACTATCCTAAAATGAAAACCCTCGTTGCTCAAAATCGACTTTTCAAGTGACCTAAATAATGTCAGTTATAAACTCTTCCCTTAAATAACTCTCACAAGGTGTCTTGATAAACTGAAGGTTGGTGGGGCCATAGAAGGTGCGGCTAGAAAGCTGGTGTGTACTGTCCCTAGATCCTGTAGAGACTCTCCCTTGGCCTCTTTTCTACCACCTTCAAATATCCCAAATTCCAACATATGGATGACAACCTGCCCCTCAGAGAAATCCATTTTTAGGACGAGGTGCACAGTCATCAACGTACACAAGGCTCCTCCATACACTAAGGGGCTAATTTACTAAAATCTCAAGCAACGCAGCGCTGCAGGCAAAAGAAGCTGCGCTGCTTTGCGCAAGAAGAAGATAGAAGGAGAGTGCGATATTTACAGAAATATGGCACTCTCCGTCCCTCTCAGC
This sequence comes from Lissotriton helveticus, assembly GCF_964261635.1. Classification (NCBI taxonomy): domain Eukaryota; kingdom Metazoa; phylum Chordata; class Amphibia; order Caudata; family Salamandridae; genus Lissotriton; species Lissotriton helveticus. Next base: position 1,403,269,336 of record NC_136057.1, on the reverse strand, counting down.
GCTGGTGCTGAAATTAGCTGCCGTGCGCCACGCACACACCTTTTCACCATACTGCAAGGGTGTCTGTTTGAATCTAGCGCAAGTTTGTACTGGAAGGATAGTCTTCCAGTACAAATGCTACTCTCAGATTTACTTTAAACCTTTTCCCACTTTGAATGTGTGCTGTGCAGTTCAGCATACATACAAAGTCAGAAAAGGAAGAAGAAATGAAAGCTTTTCTCCTTCATGGCCTCTATTTGAAATAGGCGCTATTTCTCCTGCTAAACCCAGTCTACTTTTTTAAGTAAATAGGGTTTAACATCAGAAACCTTGGGTAGTTGCATGGGAAGACCCGTGCACCACCCATGGTACGCCCCCTAGGCGCTAAGTAATGCAAAGCATGGTTATGCACTGCTTTGCGCTACTTTCAAGTGTTTTTCAATGCTAAACAAGTTTAGTGCTGGAAAGTAAATTAGAAAAAAAAGATTTAGCATTAAAACACAACGTTAAAACTTAGTAAATAGACCCCTTAGTGAGGTGAAGGACACCTTTGTCGTTTCCAGCAGATGTCATGGCTCCCTATCTTTATTCAAAAACGGTTTTATAGTGGATTTTTAGTAAGCACCCTATCCTTCACCAGACATGCCTGTGGATCTGTATCGAAATGCCTTTACATGCTCATTCCTTTTCACATACACAAGTCTGGGAAAGGGATTTCAAGGTAGAGTGAGGGGCTTTTTTTATCAGCATCACTTTTTCGCCCTGAAATGCATAAACAATTTAATTTGTAAATTTTATACTAATGTTAAGAGGCATATGTATTTATTTCTTAGAAACTTTATTTGGTTATTATACAGAAGAACAACCATAAAAGTACAATTGGTAAATCACAATTTAAAATATATAAAAACAATCATGGTACAGTAAAAAATAGGCTTATTACATTTCATACATGAATTGATTTTCGTGATCTAAAAACATTTTTAAAAAACGCAGAGACAGATGCAACTATTAATATATTGTCTAATTTCTGGATAGCTAAAAAAGCAGGGGGACACTGATTAAATTCCATGCTCTTCAATATGGGCACAATCCATCTTTTCCTTGGAATTGTATAAAGTTTGCAAAATAACAGGATATGCATGTCTGATTGATTGGACAGGTCGTCGTCATATGGACATTTACTGAGTTGCCTTGTCCAGTCATTCATGTTGGGGAAACCTAAAATAAGATATTTAGCCTAAAACGCGTTAACAGAAACCTTTCAAAGTCTCTCATGTGTAGCTTAACATATGGTTGAATATTGCTAGTGATCATTGTTACTTGATGAGCAACCACTGTGTTTTTTGTCATTTCAATGTTGGTTCTAAGATCTCCCAGGTGCATCATTCAAAGATATTTAAGTTCTTTCCTAGAAACATTTCACATCAATAAGGGATCGTCATAATAATCACGGTGGCCTATTTGTATGAGAAACGTCTTTACATAACGTAACCATCCCATCTTGCTGACGTTATCGAGGCTCATCACATCCCTCAAAATAGAATGGTTGAAAACGCACTCCTCTGTAGTCGATACCCTGTGCCACAAGAGAACCGGTTGTACCTTAATAATGTCTTCTATGTGCGGTTGTCCAAGGTCAGCGTGACAAATATACTTAGAGACACTATCCGGAACTGCTAATAGATATCTCATAAAGCAGTTTTCCGCCACCTGCAATGATTTCACATTAGCATATCCCCATATTCCTGCACCGTATATAGCAGTTGCTACACAGGTCGCTCTATAAACGCATAAAAGTTCCCCAATCGTTTTTTTACCCATTTTTTTGCTAAAATTTGTCAGGGCCATTATAGACTTACAAAACAACAGCCTCCTTGTTTTTATTGCAATATTCAATAGACCAGATTGATCGAACAGAATACCTAAATACGGGAAAGTTGGGGTAAAATCCAACGGTTTTGAATTAATGTACACCACTTTTTTCGTTTTATCTGCCCCGGAACCACAATTCATACAGAACGTTTTCGTACAATTAGTTCTCAAATCCAAGCTTTTTTAAAAACTTTATTTTTCAGTTTTGCAAAATAACATTTAAATAACCCCCCCCCAAATGGCATCAGATCAATACATGTATACACATCGATAGACTCATTATGGCACTCTGTTCGTCCTGAATGTAAGCTTCACCCGGAGCTACACGGACCCTTACGGCATGGCAAATTAACATATAAATATACAAATAATATCGTGAGAAAAGACCAGACCCCGCACTGTACAGTGTATGAACCATCCCTTAGGAACCCCCCCCCCCCCGACCTCCACATCAGATCCCGACCCCTGCGGCGAAAAGAGTTCTCCACTCGTCCCTTCAGAGTCACTCTGGGACGATTGCCCTCTCAGACCCAACCCCGACATACAAATAGCTCTCCAGGCAAGTAAGTCCGCTTGCAATTTCTCATCTTTCCTACTGCGTTGCATATGCGTTTCTTCGGCTAGGGCCCATTCTCCCACATCTCTAAGCCACTGGGGTATCTCCGGGGTCCTCTGTCCCATCTAAGTAATGACCACCCTACGCCTAGCCAGCTCTAACATCAATTGCAATAACCTGTAGGAAAGCCTCCGTTTTCTTGGCCTAGGGACCAGCGCCAGCAGGCAGTGCAAAGGCGTGAGTGTAATGCGGAGGCCTGAAGTGGCAGTTCTACAACACTCCTCCAAAAGCACCTAACCAGCTGGCAGTCCCAAGCCAAGTGTAAGAAGCCCGCACTCTCTGCGCCACATCTGGGGCAACCATCCCATCTGTCTACTGAGTATCGTGCCAAACGGAGCGGAGTGAGGTAGGTGCGGTGTAGGAAATTAAAGTGTATTCATTTAAAGCGTGCGTTACAAGAGACCCTCCGTGTTAGAATCCCTATTCGCTTACGCTGTCCTTGGTCCAGCGAAAAACACAAAATTGCCTATCCACCTACATTTATATCCAAAATTGAAAAAGGTTGAAAACACTGTTTGTCCAGATCAACTCTGTATTTTTATTTATACCACTTATTTATATTTATTTTATAATTTTTCAAAAAAGACGTTTACTTCAGCAAATGAAGACACATATATATCCACATATTTACACAAATTTACACAAGTGTACAGTGATATTTACAAACAAATAAATGACATTTGCAACCTAGCTTTAAGTGAATAAAGTATCTACATCATATACACCCAACATACAACACAAATTTGTTTAGACAAGACTATACATCATATAATCATGTGCATTGAAAAAATGAGACTTAAATCAATACAAATCCGAAGGAGTTAAGTCAATCTATGACAACTGATTGGGCCAGCGTTTGCTGGTATGGGAAAATTAACCAAAAGTACTCCTTAATACATGCCGACGCGTTTCGAAACCAGGACAAAGTTCCTGGGATCTCTTCAGGGCGCTGTCAGTGTGTCAGCGTTTTCAAAGGGGTCGGGAGCTGAGAAAATCGTTCAAGTGTTTCCACAACGAAGTTATCGTGGAAAGACCTTCTGGGTCTTCCTTCTCTATTCCATGGATGCCTCCATAAATGGGTGCAAATATCGGGGCCAGCCTTAAATTATTCTTAAAAAGGTGGCGGCTCGCTAGTTGTGCGCTACATTTACAACTTCATATTTTACAATTCCCAAACGTTTTCTTCCAACCGCTCAAATATGGCTGGATGTGCGTGGTTTATATCGCAAATTTATCACGGCGCTGCTCGGTGAGCTCCCTCCTCAATGTGCCTGCTCACTTTGCGATCGTCTCAAGAGAAGCGCCCTGAAGAGATCCCAGGAACTTTGTCCTGGTTTTGAAACGCGTCGGCATGTATTAAGGAGTACTTTTGGTTAATTTTCCCATACCAGCAAACGCTGGCCCAATCAGTTGTCATAGATTGACTTAACTCCTTCGGTTTTGTATTGATTTAAGTCTCATTTTTTCAATGCACATGATCATATGATGTATAGTCTTGTCTAAACAAATTTGTGTTGTATGTTGGGTGTATATGATGTAGATACTTTATTCACTTAAAGCTAGGTTGCAAATGTCATTTATTTGTTTGTAAATATCACTGTACACTTGTGTAAATGTGTGTAAATATGTGGACATATATGTGTCTTCTTTTGCTGAAGTAAACAACTTTTTTGAAAAATTATAAAATAAATATAAATAAGTGGTATAAATAAAAATACCGGGTTGATCTGGACAAACAGTGTTTTCGACCTTTTTCAATTTTGGATATAAATGTAGGTGGATAGGCAATTTTGTGTTTTTCTCAGTATAAATAGGGTCCAGCCCATCCACCTGTCCTCAAGGGCCTAACTCCTTAGGTTTCTCAGTCCTTGGTCCAGCGGCGTACCCAGATTCTCTTCCCAGGCCGCCCCGGCCGGTGGCACCGGCGGGGCAGAGTCGCGCCACATAGCTACATATAGTAGGGATATAAGTCTGCGTCCCCTGCCACAAGACAGGAGCACATGTAAGGTGTAAGTCATTGGGGGTGCCTCCGGGCATTGAGGCCAGATTGACCGCACGACATCTCGCAGGCCCTGATAGTGTAAGTGTTGTCCCCTGCCGAGGCCAAATGTCTCCTCTGCCTGCTCATAGGTGAGGAAGGTCTCAGCAGGGTATAGGTCTGCCATGAGTTCACAGCCCCCCTCTCGCCAAGCACGAAAGGACATATGTTGTTCCATGGTTACCATGGGGGCCAGGATCCAGATCGGCAGGTCCCTATGGAAGGGACTCAAATCCAAGTTAGTCATAAAATGGGAGAAAGATGTAACCATCCTTTGCATGGCCAAGGGCGTCCAGGCCATCAAGACCGCGTCGTCCGCATATAAAAGTGCTGGAACAGATCTATTCGCTATCATAGGCATGTCCCTGCACTCCCGCAGCAATGTTCTTTCCAGATCATTAATATAGATTGTGAATAAGAAGGGGGCAAGAGCGCATCCTTGCCATACTCCTCTTGCAATACTAAAAGGCTTAGTGCGCTCTCCATTCTTACCAAATCTAACTGTGGCCAGTGCACCCGTATAAAGCTCCCTAAGGAAATGGATTATGTTTTCCTCCACCCCCAATTTTCCCATAATCAGCCAAAGCTTGCTGTGGGTGACGCAATCAAAAGCTGACGTTAAGTCAACAAAAGTTAAAAATATGCGACCTCCCTTAGCTTTGGTGTATTTTTCTAAAAGAATGTGCAAATTAAGGCCCTGGTCAATAGTGCCGAGGCCCTTCCAAAATCCATATTGAAGATCACTAATTATTGAATGTTCGTCAGCCCATATTTGCAATCTATTTAAAATCACCCGACCAAAAATCTTAATGGTTGAGTCTAATAATGATATTGGGCGATAGCACGAGCAACTTGTTCTATCTCCCTTTTTAAATATAGGTACAATAATGGACTTAAACCATGATGGTAACAAGCCATTCGAGCAGGATGCGTTACACAGTTGTGTAAGAAGTGGACCCCATAAGTCCATGTTGTTTTTGTACAAGTCAACCGGCACACCGTCGGGGCCCGCGGCATTTCCTCCCAAACTAGCTTTTATACCTAGGGTCACTTCATTCAAAGTGATACCCAGATCAATTTTCCTATTGGTATGTGAGGTCTCCTTATCCACTACATTCGCAGTTGGTATTTGCTCCGATGGAATTGAAGCACTATATAAATCTTCATAATGCTCTACCCATTCGCTCTTAGAAATGGCTATTTCTACCCTGGCCTCTTGTTTGTCATTTAAAAAAGGGGCATTCACTGCTTTTCAGAAAGCTGCAGTGTCTCTATTCAAAGAAGCCTCACACAAAGAATCACAAGCTTCCTTTTTCAGAGCATCCTTTCTCTTTTTCAGAGTCTTCTTATAAGCCTTTCGCAGCTCCCTAATTAAGATCCGATTTTTATCAGGTGCATTTAGGGCATGCTTGAGGTTAGAATAAGCCTTAGTGCAAGCTGTATCAAACCAACTCGCTCTATTTTCTTTAGGGTTTTTCGTTTCTACCCACAGGCTATTTTTGATATGTGAGGCAATAATTATAAAACTTTTAATGAGTACAGAATTGTCTGAATTTTCATACAGGCAAGCATCAATATTAAATACACATTACTTAATTAAATTATGAAGGAAATTCTCAGGAACCTCTTTAGTCCATTTTAGGGAGTACCCATTTTGTCTATTCAGGACAATATTACCTATAGGCTGCCTTGGTGTACTATCTCTAACCTGTTCATAATGGGGATTTAAAATGTCCACACTGAGAGGAAAATGATCGCTTAATGCGATATCTAGAGTGTTAACATTTTTAACTTGTCCTCCGTATCTAGCCGATATCATTATAAAATCAATTGTTGAGAAGACACCTCTACCATTGAATGTGGGACAAAAAGGGACCTCAGATTGACAAATTCTATTGGCAAAGCCCGTGTCACAAGAAAACATAATTTCATTCAAGAGGTCCCCACATACAGTGTGTTCAAAATGCGTTAAACTGGTCTCGTTGTTCAGCATTATACCGCATGTCCCTTGTTCTCCTCTTTTACATAACGAACAATTAAAATCCCCTCCCCAAATGTCAAAAACTTCTTTAGTTTTCCCTCCTAACATACTTTTAATATCTGTACACAATGCTTTCAGCTTTTCTTCCATTGCCTCGGCGGGAGCATTACTATAAAGATTTACGATAAGCAAACAAAGCACTTTATCAATATGTATCCTAACCGTGTGATAATATCTATTGTTAAGGGGTATCTTTATTTTCTCACATTTAAACAGGTTTGATACATAAGTACACAGCCCCCCTTTAGCCCTGCCATGTACTGAGCCTATCGCTGGTGTGAATAGCGTTTTAAAACCGCACAAATGATGTGCCTCTTTAACCCAGGTTTCTTGTAGACTCACTATATCATACTCATTTACAAGATTAACCCAGATTTGATTGGACACTTTTGTTTTTATGCCTGCTACGTTCCAGAACATTAGCAACCACTTGCCCTTATTAGCAGTAATGTCCGCCTGGCCTATAGAACCAAGGTTATCCTTAACCTTAGTAGTATTACTAGACGGGATATTCGCTACAATACCACTTCCCTTAAATGCACCAGTCTCTTCAGGATTAATTATCCCAGATCTTGCCATAGGATCTGCTAGTAAGCAGTTTACTCCTACGCGAGCATCTCCAGTCAAATGTATTACATTTGATGAACTAGTCATCTCTTTAACAATAGGGTTCCCAGTTCTAAGTCAGTCTACCCCCTCAAGCCCATAAAGCGCGTTGAAAAGATTAAACATAGGCATATTTAAATAGTTTTTATGCACAACCATAGGACCTCCTCGCTGTACCCCGAAGCGATACAAGTTTTGTGGGGCAAAAAAGGAGGGGGGATAAAAATAACTTAGATCAAGAGTTTGTATACCACCCCCTCCACTTTGTTGGTACCAATCACAAATATGACAGACCACCCGTCTATCCCTAAAGTTAACAGTGAACTAGGTCCTTTGACCTACGGCCCACCCAACTTATTCTTCGAACGTACAGGATTTCACCATGTATATGAGACGGGAGGGGTCTATTCTTATTTAGCCAAAAGGTTACCTTGTTTTTTAATTCCGGATAAGTATCTATTTTATCGTTGTCCAACTGATGTACCCCAGATAACACAACAATATATGAGAAAGAGTCTGGTGGTAAATCAATACGTGGGGAAATACTCTTTTGTTTTACAGTGTTTATTGTTTCCTTGACAGTGCACATAGCTTTTTTAACCTTTCCGAAATCCCCAGATTCATTTACCAACCCCCTCCACCCACCCCTTGTCGTCCCTCCCCTTCTGGGATCAATGTCCTATTTTCTGTGGTTATATCAACTTGACTAGTTCCATTTGTTGACAGGGAGGGTGTTATAGTCGGAATGGGCAGTGGGGCAATTGTACTTGTAAGTTCTCCTGCTGTATTGCTTTCCACTAAACTGTGATTGGGTATACTCTCAGCAAGTTTTTTCAGTATATCAAAGTTAACTGTAGTTGCCTGTTCAAGTTTCCGCAATCTCTCACTGATCATTTTTGTCCTCTCTAACAAAGGTAACATTAGGGACTTAATCAATTGCTCGACCTTCTCCAAAAATCCCTCTGCAATTTGCAGCGGGGGCAGAAAGGATCGGCCAACTTTGCAGATGATATCTTTAACGAAGGGAGAGATGTCGGTGAAGGTGTAATGGCTGGTAAAACCAGTGTCGACGTTACAGCGTTCTTGGTTATTCTGGATGTTTTTATTATCTTTGGACACCTTCCCTTCTGAGAACCCCCTCCACGTTTCCTCTTAACAGTGGGTCCTGATCCAAAGGTTGTTTTAAGGATTGGGCATTAGAATTAATTTTAGCTGTGCACCTTGTAGGGAAACACGGAGCAGTTTCATTAGATGTGTCATCCGAAACCGAATCATTAGTTAAGGCAGTGAAACTAGCCTCTTTGGTCACAGGTAGACTAGACGGCTCCTGTGACTGGTGATCGTTACTGACTCCCGCGTTAATATCATGATGTTGGATTTGTTTTTCTGTTTGTTCTGGCGTAGTGGCTAACATTAAACCTCCCAAAGACGATCGTCTGGTATACATAGCTATTTCATGCTCTAATACTGATGTGGCCCTGATTATAAATTGGTCCAAGGTCCCAGTAACAGTCCTGCCTGTCATTGCCTTTCTCCCTTTCCCTGCACGTGCCGCCATTATTCCTATATGCTGCACTCTATGGCGTTGCCAGACTAATCTGTTTCACATAATAAGGCAAATGTCAAACACAGTAGTAATAAAGTAAAGTCCAGAATGTTAATGGCCTTACAAATGTATCAATCTTTGGGGGGTGGCCCAGCCCAGCCTCCTCCGGTCTCCGACGGGCTCAGATGGGCCCGCCCTTGGCCCGGGCTTCGCCCCGGCGCGCGTTCCGCGCCGCGGGGATGACGATGTTCTTTAATAGCCAATGGTCGATGTAGGGCAGGTGTGGCTTGTCCTGTGGACCCCTGGGACCTGGAGTCCCTCCGCAGTTCGATCTGCTCCTCACAATTAGGCAAAAACAACAGCGCAGCGTAAATAGCTGTTGCTGTGGAGAATGTAGGGCAGGTGTGGCGTGTCCTGTGGCCCCTGGGACCTGGAGTCTCTCCGCAGTTTGAGCCGCTCCTCACAATTAGGCAAAAACAACAGCGCAGCGGCTCCCCTATATATTTATTTCAGATGGGGCAGCCTTATTCCTTTAAGGGAGATTGAAAAATGTCATATTAAGTTCAATGAATTGCTGAAAACACGTTTATTACTGTCAGCAATATTTTCCTAATTAACTTCAAGCTCAATGAACATTCAATTTAGGGCATTTTAATCCGTTCCACGTAGGTATCACAGTAAAGATCCATGACTAAAAAGATTGATAATTTCCCATGACTGACACTGACGAGCTGTTATAGAGGACAACTATATATTAGAGATCCCCAAAAAAAACTCTTAAGCAAGAACACTCTTTTTAGGTCTCGCTGAGCCAGCGCATGCGCTACTCTGAGACATTTAGTAGGTGAATTTTCAAAGTGCCACCCCACACTTTGGCTGGCCTAGCGCTTGTGTTCACGCGAGCGTGCACGCGCGCAGCCGCCATCTGTCTTTCACGGGTCATTAAGTGCACCACTCGGCCGCATGTCTTGTGGCTCTTGCCATGTCTGCTTTTGACCCTCGCACCACTTGGCCTCAACTCTTCGGTGTTTCTGTATTGTCTTCTCCTGTTTCTCTTTTGTCAGGGCTTATATTTATTGCGACAAAAAAAATCACATTTGTTGAAACTTTGTTATTTTCTGCTCATCTTCCAGAGTAGTCTGCAACCAGTGATCCACTCTAGGGTGTGGGTTATACACAGTTCTGCGCTACCATTAAAACCGGGGCCCACTGGTCTGCTCCGGAGGTTGATCATTCAGCCGTAATAAGGAGCCTTCCGGAGTTGACAACTTTCCCGCGATCACCAGTAGAGACACCTGCTCATCGATCCTAGATCTGTCTACGAGGTCTGTTGTATTTCCATCAAGGCTCCCTCTGGTTTCTGTAGCCTTCTATGCCCAGTTCTGGTTTTTTTCGGTGGTTTCTTTGCTCGCTTGTCTCTTTTTTGCATTTGAGCTGGAGCCTTCCACTCGCCTCCATCCGTCCTACCACTCCCATGCATCATCAGGGTTGTGAAGAACCAAGAAGCCGTTCCTTCTGCTTCTACCTGCACTTTGCTGCTAAAGGAATGTTGTATTTCACTTCCTTCTCTCACAGCGCCTTTTTAACTTCCAGAAAACTTCGCTGAACTTTTATGTTCAGGCCCATACAGGCCACATTTATTTATCTGAAACACAGCGTTAAGCCTACAACCTCTTGTAGAGGCCGGCCGCGTTTGCAATAGTTCTTATGCTTGCGGAGCAACTGGAGCCGGCTCAAAGCCTTAACACAGCGCCGTGCCTACAACTCTCTCAGGAGAGCCGGCCGCGAGGCTTATGGAGGAGTAGACAGAGGCTCATCACACGCGGGCATACGCCCACTAGTCATAGGAGGTATATAGCGGGCAACGAGCCCAACCGTAGTAAACAGCCCAACAGGGCACATCTGTCTCCGAGCGAGACGAAGGCCAGAGCGGCAAGTAGGAGGAAAGAAAGTATAGGGAGCAAGAGAATCTGAGGTCAGAGAGTAGAGAGAGGGGAAGGGATAGTGGCTGTGGGTGGCGTGTCTGGGGGCAAGGTGGGGGGGGCTTGCTCTGCAGCGCGGGACATCGTAGTGTGTCTAACACTCAAGGACACAGCCTGGCAGGGTCCGCAGGTGCAATGGCGTCCTCAAAGAGGCGTAGCGTGCGGAGTCTAGGGGGCATGTGTCGTGCATGTTGTATCGAACAGAGGTATCGCACTAGGGGTTTCCAAACTGCTGTAAAGCGTGTGTCTCTCAGCTGTAGCCTAGCCGTGAGCAGTTCCAGCGCGAGTACCTGCCAAAGGCGTACAAACCAGGATGCTATGGGCGGCGCTTCAGTGCGTTTCCAATACAGGGCTATGAGCTGCTTAGCCGCACCTAGCATGTGGAGTGCAAGTACCCAGTCGCTGCGGGTAAGTGCCTTGAGTGTGCTAGGGAAAATGCCGAGTAGTATTGTGGACACTTCTTCAGGTATGGGGAACCCCAGCACCCCTCTGATATGGCTAAGTACCTCCTTCCAAAAGATTGTCAAGGTTGGACACGCCCACCATATATGCACAAAGTCACCAGTCGCAGAGCTACATCTCCAGCACATCGGCGAGGTTTTAGGGAACATTTTGCTAAGGCGCAGTGGAGTGTAGTACCACTGGGTGAGCAATTTATAGGCATTTTCCTGCTGCGGGACGCTGCGGTAGATTTTGGGGATATCGCGCCACAGCCTGCTCCACTGGGAGGGCTCGATGTCCGCTCCCGCCGTCAGTTGCCATTGCTTCTGATACGGGTGTGCGGGGGTTGACTTAGGGTGCTGCAGTATGTGGTATATTTGCGAGATTAGTCTCTTCAACCCCCCGAGAGAGCGCGCCAGCTTTTCGAAGGGTGTGAAAGCCCTGGTGGCCGCCTGATATACTTCATCACCCGCGGTCCAATGACGTAGCTGGGTGTGCTGAAAACCAGCCGACGGGGGGAGTCTGAACTCTTCCCTGCAGTCCTCCCAGGTCTTGGGCAGGCCCCCGAGGAAAAGGTCCCCAATGACTCTGCATTCTCCCTGCGTCCACTCTTCAAACGCACGTGTTTTGTGGGCCGGAGGGAATTGCGAGTGACCCACTATCGGCGTGTGCGGGGATGGGAACGTTGTGAGACCCCTGGGCACGGCAATCTTGTCCCATATATCCAGGACCGTTTTTGTAGGGACTGCTATGTAGGCGCTCCTGGAGCGCGCCGCCCGCGGAAGCCACGGCAGGTCCCATATAGTGAGTCCCGTGACCGCCCGGTCCATGTGGAACCAGTGCTTGTCACTTGCACGAGCACCCCACTCTACTACGAAGCGCAGGTGTGCTGCCCAGTAGTAGTGAACCAAGTTGGGGCATGCCAGGCCGCCCCTGTCCCTCGGTTCCATAAGGATTTTCTGCGAGAACCGGGGGCGTTTCCCGCCCCAGATGAAGGAAGTGATCTCTCGCTGGAGGCTCCGGATGCAGTGAAGCGGAATCGGGGTGGGCAGACACTGAAAAACGTACAACATTTTTGGCAGAATCGACATTTTGACCGCGTTTAGGCGCCCCAGCCAGGAAATCATCAGAGGCCTCCACCTCCGGAGGTCCTCCAGAACCGCTTTACGACACTCCGTCCAGTTTACCGAAGACCAGGAGTCCAGATAGGGGGTCAGCGTGAGGCCCAGGTATTTAATTTGGCCCTCCGCCCATTGGTAGGGCACCGCCGCCTTCAGCGGTTGAAGCTCGTCAGTGGGTATAGTGAGGTTGAGCGCCCAGGACTTGTCGTGGTTTATTTTGAGGCCCGATGCCTGTTCATATAAACACAGTACCTCGTGAAGCGCAGGCAAGGATTCACTGGGGTGTGTGAGAGTGAGGATCAAGTCGTCGGCAAATAGCGCCACTTTGTTGTCCCTCCCCCCGTGGGCTATTCCATGTATTCTGTGGTCGCGTCGTATCAGTGCCGCCAGTGGTTCCACCGCGAGGGCGAACAAGAGCGGCGAGAGCGGGCATCCCTGCCTCGTGCCCCTATGTATCTGCAGCGGCAGTGTTAGTTGGCCGTTCACTCTGACCCTGGCTTGCGGCCCAAGGTACGGGGCCATAATGCTAGTTATCATTCTAGGACCTAGACCGAGCCTCCGGAGCACCGCTCTCAAGAAGGTCCAGTCCACCCGGTCGAAGGCCTTCTCCGCGTCAAGCGAGAGAAGGCAAGCCGGAATGTCCCAGTGTCGTGTCTTGCCCACCAGGTGTGCCAGTCGGCGTACATTGTCCGCCCCTTGTCGGTCCCTAATGAAACCCACCTGGTCCGGGTCCACAAGCCCCGGCATGTAGGGGTCTAATCGCTTGGCCAGGATCTTGGTATAGATCTTCAGATCCGTATTTAAGAGGGCGATAGGTCTGTAGGAAGCACAGAGCGCAGGATCTTTTCCGGGTTTCGGGATCAACGCAATCTCCGCCATTCCCATGTCGGAGGACGGGCCGGACGTGTCAGAGAAGGAGTGGTAAAGCCTGAGCAGATAGGGACGGAGCTGGGTTAGGAACACTTGATAAAAGATCAGCGGGAGGCCATCCGGGCCTGGGGTTTTCCCGGTGGGGAGTTCCTTAATGGCCGCCGAAATCTCCTCTTCCAATATGGGCTCCTCCAGTTCCGCAGCACAAGCCGGCGGTAACGGAGTCCCCTCGTAATCGTCAAGGACCGCCGCTCGCGCCTCCTGCGATGTGGGTGCCCCCGCGTACAGTGAGGTGTAGTAAGCCACGAAGGCGTCCTGTTTTGTCTTCTCCGTGACGGCCGTGGAGCCATCCTGACAGTGGAGTTTAGCGATATGGGCTCTGGCTGTTCTCGCTCTCAGCCGTCTGGCCAACATATGCCCTACCTTGTCTCCGCCCTCATAATATTTTTGTTTCAACGCTAATAAGGAGTACTCTGCCTTGTTAGTGCGTAGGAGACGCAATTGTCCCCTGAGGTTAGCTAGCTCCCTTCTGGACGCTAGGGAAGATCTAGTCCTGTCCCGTGTCTCCGCCTGCTTGATTTCGCCCGTAAGCTGAGACTCCAGCTTGTGGGTCTCCCGTCGTCTTGCGATCGCTAGGGACGTGATGTGCCCCCGTATGGTGGCCTTAAAGGCGTCCCATACTACCGGGAGGGGTGTCTCAGCCAGATCATTGACGGTGAAGTACGAGTCTATGGCTTCGCGGATGCTATTCACATCGTCCGGATCTCGGAGGACACCCGGTGGGAGAGTCCAGCGTCGCTCCCGAGGGCCGCACGCCAGGGGGTCCTGCAACGTAAGCTCCACATGTGCGTGGTCCGACAGCGAGATATCCGAAATGGCAGCTTGCAGCATGTCCCGAGCAAGGTCTAGGGAGGTGAAAATGTAGTCAATGCGCGAGTATGTCCGGTGTGAGTGGGAGTAAAAAGTATAGTCTCGGACCCCCGGGTTGTGGTAGCGCCACGCGTCGACCAGTCCCAAGTCCGCGAACTGTGACCTGAGCGCAGAGGACATCGCTCCCGCGCCGCCACCCGCGTTTTCCCCGCGATCTATATCTGGGTCCCACACTAGGTTAAAGTCGCCACCCAGGATTGTACGCGGTTCGTCAGACTTGAAGTGGGCCCTCAGGAGTGACTGGAGATATTTGTCCTGCGACTGGTTGGGTGCGTATACATTACCCAGGGTGTATTGTAACCCCCCCAACTGCACCGCAGCCCGGATGAAGCGCCCATCACTGCTCTTGTATGGTTTGGTGGGCCCCTGCCTACAGCCCGCTCTACACAGGATCGCCACCCCTGCCGTCTTGGTGTCAGCCGATGCCCAGAACTGTGTGGGGTATCTAGGGTGTGCCATGCGCTTAGTGTCCCCCCGTAGGAGATGCGTCTCCTGCAGAAATATAATGTCTGGGGAGTGATGGAGAAGGTAGCGCCATACCTGGTTCCTTTTGTTGGGGGAGTTCAGCCCCTTGACATTGAGCGATAGGATCTTTATGGGCCTGGGTACATTCACTGCCATAACACTAGGGGCGATACTGCCGCCTTATCACCCAGCACCCTCCACCCCGCATGGGTGGGAAGAATCACCCCCCTCCGCCACCACTGCTGCAGCTCCAGATATGCATCTGCAAGGGTCTCGGGACTGCCACCCCACCCGAGGGCAGAAGAGGGGACAGCATAGGGACAGTTCAGGAGAAAAGTAGGATAAGTAGGCAGAGTGGGAAAACAAAGAGAACAGAGAGAGATAGGAATCACGACGGGCCAACAGGGCCCTAGCACAATGTCCCATGTTCCGGACATCCTCTACCCGAAGGTTTGGATGATCTCAGGAATGTCACTTCCTACGGGACAGAGTGGGGGGGGGGGTTCTGTTGAAAATGAAGGTCCCGGTAGCCACGGAGCCCGTCTGCCCCGTTGCCTCAGGGCGGGTTCAGGGGAAGTGAGTCTAATGTATCTCAAAAACGGGGAAGGTTGAATAACTTTTACAGGAGTACCTGGATCCAGTGACGGGGGCAAAGTCCTGCAGCAAAGGTCCGCCAGGGCGTATCCTCTCGATCACCCCAAGGGGTCCAACCGCTGGCCATGGCCTCGACAGCCCCTCCGAGCCGCCTCTATTGTTCAGTTGACCCCCTGTAGAGATTCGGCAGGGTGTAGGGCCAAGCATGCGCTTCCCCCTTGTCGCCGGGGTGTGGGAGTACGCGCAAGCCGCAGGAATGCAGGTGGTGCCAGAATGTCCATCAGTGAGCGTGTGGACGCAGAAGTCCCCATTCCCGCACAGGTGATTGCAGTGGCAGTTCCCTCGGCGATCGGTGGTCATCTAGACGTGGAGACTGGCCCATCAGGGGTCACGGTGTATGAGGTTTCGCGGGGTGCTCCTCGCGGTCGCTCTCAAAGGAGCGAATGTGGTCAATGATGTCTTGCTTGGCCTGGGATGTGGAGAGGTCGTCCTTCGGGGTCGTCCGGCGACGCCGGGTCACTGTGGTCCAATCCGGTCGAGCCGGGGGTCTCTCCTGTCGCTTGGGGTGAGGTGGACTATGTTCGGGGGATTCCGAGAGCCCAATCAGTTGTGCCGCCTCATTGTAGGAGCGGAGTGCCCTGCGCTTGTCACCCCAGCGAAAGATCAGGGCGAAGGGGTGCCCCCACTGATAGGGGATGTCGAGAGCCCGTAGTTTTTCTGTCACAGGACGGAAGACCCTCCTTCTATGTAGCGTGTTAGGTGCCAGATCTTGGTAGATTTGGATCTTATGCCCTCCGAATTGCAGGTCCTGTTTGTCCCTTGCCGCTTTCATTATAGCCTCCTTCTCCGTGAAATAGTGTACTCGGGTAATTATATCTGGGAGAAGGCCGGTCCTGCCTCCCGCGCTAAAGACTCGATGTGCGCGGTCCAGAATTGGCAGGGAGGCCCCCTCTCCGCCTCGCACCTCGTGCAGGAGCTGAGCAGTGTAGGCCATGATGTCAGTCCCTTCCTTTCCGAGTGGTACGCCACGGATTCGGAGGTTGTTGCGGCGCCCCCTATTCTCAAGGTCCTCCTGCTTGACCTGGAGCTCGATGTTTTGCTCCTCTAGGGCCGCCACCCTCTGCCACAACTGCTCGACATCTTCAGTGCGTGTGTCGACAATTTTTTCAAGTCCATCGACCCTGTCTCCCAGTTCTGTGACTTCTTTGCGCATTTCCTTGACGCAGGTGTGCACCTCCGCCCGCAGGGATCCTATCTCGGATTTTAAGTCTGCCATGAAGGAGGACATGAAGGCCTGGGTCACCGGGGGAGAGTCGGTGACAGGTGGCGGCGTGTCTTCGTTTGGGGCCGACGCCCCCGCTTTGCCCCACATGGCCACCACCGACGTGCCCTTAGACGCCGTCGCCGGGTCCGCCTTGCCCCCTCCTCTGCCTCGGGTCATCGTCCACCCGGAGCGCAGTGTCCCTCGTCGCGGGCGCGGTTCCTCGATAGCGTCGCCGGGGTGTGGAGATAGTACAGAGCGCCACCAGACCTTCACTCCCCACCCAAGCACTCCCCGGTGTGCAAGCTCGCTCTGTCCGCAAGACAGGGTGCAGGCCCGGGTCCTCTTGTCGCCACCAGCACGCCTCACAGGTCAGCCCCCCCCTCGGGCTCCGGGTGTCACTCCTTCCGTCCCTCGGGGAATGGCGTCGCCTTCGGGGAGTAGCTCTGATCACCCCGGGGCCCACAGTCAGCGCGGGGGTACTCACTGGTATGTCGCAGCCCTGGTCCCTCGCTCCAGCCCGGTCGGGCCAGCCCCGGGGGGCACAGATGTCTGTGGTCGCAGCGGCCGGAGGGGTCAGGATGCCAAGCAGTGCCCAGTCCAGGAGCCTCACAGTAAGGTATTTGTACCTCCTTTAATGAGTTATCAGATGTTGTGTACTCAGGAGCCTCAAGTCGGCAGGCGGCGTGAGCAGTGGCCCCCGCCGCAGTCCAGCAGCGCCGGGCAGCAGTCCCCCGTCACCCCCAGTCGGGTCGCCAGGGCAGGTCCGAAGGGCTCCCCTCCTCGCGCAGGATGGGCCAGAGGGGCGTCTCGAGCGCTGGGTTGGAGGCGCTAGATGCAGCGCTGCAGGTCACCGCGGGCCTCGGGAACCGCCGCCATCTCAGGGTCAGGCAAGGCCAGCCGGCTCCGGCCCTCCGCTGCAGCTCACCCCAGGGACCCTCACCTCAGGGACGGGTGAAGGTGGTGGCCGGACGCTCCTCTCCTCCCCGCAGTCCCGCAGGGGCCTCCCGCTGGCCTGGGGGGTCCAGTCCAGCCCTCGGCGTCAGGCTAGTCTTCAGCTACGGGGCGGCGCCATCTTGGCCTCATGTGCTGCCGGAGCGCGAGGAGACTGCAGGTCGGCTCCCAGGCATGCATGGGCTCAAGCCCGGTAACCGGAGGGCACCCCGCGGGGTGGGACAGCACAGTCCGCGATCCCCAGCCGCTGCCAGGGGTTAGGGCATCCGCTGAGGCGCAGTCACCCAGGCGCCGGTCCCCCGTCACAGGACCAAGATGGCGGGCGGGCCCGCCGGCGGCAAAACTTCCGAGCCCTCCGGCCTGTGCTCTCCGGTCTCCCTCGCCGGGTCCGTTTCGCCAGTGACTGTCCCGCGCTCCAGGCGCCAGCAGCTGTGCAGGTACTCCGTTCAGTGGCCCCCAAATGTCGCTGTTAAAGGCTTATGCAGGCAACGGGGCGACAGAGCTCGCCCGTGGCACGTCCGATCACATTGCAGTCTTGGCCACGCCCCCCGCTGAACTTTTATTTTAAAGTCTGGAAAAGAAAGTCACTGTACTGTTCTCATAACCACTGGTGGTGCACTATGGGGTTGTCTGCAGTATGACAACCCGATCGCGAAAGTTGAAGATGCGGGCCTGGATTGGTCTAGGGGGCGCGACAGTCTTCGGTCTACCACCTGGAACTCAGTGCGCCCTTTGTACAGAGAAATATAAGGAGAGGCCACAAGGTTGTAGGTGCGTACCCCTGCGCTGTATGGGCCTCGCCTGAGTTTAACTAATATCTGAACTATACATATTTCATCACATTTCGCAAAACATTTCTTGTGGAAGACCGCAAACAGTGTTCTAAGATTCAGAGATGTCAAGCGATGAGGTACAAAGCCGGATTGGCCTGTGGGCGATATGGGAATGACATAAGGCACCGTGGAGATGGCATCCGGCGTGGGTGGAGGCCACGATACTTTGCAGTGGCAGGAGACTGAGGGTGAGCACAGAGAGTTGCAACCCCTATGTGGTGTGGAGGGGCGCAATGCCATCCAAGGCTGGTAGCAACAAGTCAATTAGCGTTAATTCCGGGACACTCCTAGCCCGGTTCCCCGTCGGGCCGTGTCAAGGCTGCAGTGCATGTCGCCAGAGGATATCAGGGTTCCGCTGTGAGGGCCTTTGCTGATGAGTGGCGGCACAGGCCGCAATCCCTGGAGCTGTGTGGCCTCGGGGGACAGCGCGGGAGCAGAACTATGTGCCAGGGGCAACAGGCAGCCTCCATCCCCTCCCCAGACGCACTCCCAAAGACGCCCGCCTGCCGGACTCACCCGCAGGCCCTATACCTGCGGGGCACTTGGGACGCAGCCAGAGCACGGGCTGCTGAGCAGAGTAGGCCCGGTCTCTATCGGGACGATCGGGGGCTCAGAAGCGTGGGGCAAAGGAGGCCTGCCAAACCGGCACCTGGAGCACTCACCGCAACTCCGGTCCCTGGATCTTGAAGGCTGCTGCCGTCGGGATAGGCCACGGGCACCACGCTATCCAGGCTGCTGGCGTAGATCGCAGGAGCGCCGTCACTAAGGCGTCTCACCATCCAGCGCTCATACCACCGTGTGCAGCAGGACTTCAGCGGAGCAACGGTAGAGTCATTGTGGCTGGAACTGCTCTAGATAGGGAGGATATCGTGCATAGAATCGGCCGGCTGGCGGATCTTCAACACTGCGCGGCCATCGTGGTCGGCGGCTCGACCACGCCCCAGTTCTGGGCAACTTTGACTTCGGAAATGGCTGAGCTTGGTCTCTATGTGCTCTTGCGATGGTAAGATCTCCAGTAAAGCGTCTGAATCCCCTTTCACTCCACAGTGATTGGGACCTGACACTGAGAGAATACAAACACATGTTCCCTGAGGAAGGCTTGATATAGCCGAAATGCATTGGATAAAGTTATCACATGTATTTGGTTTATGAATTAACATATGATTGGAGTGAATTTCAACTCGAATTATGAAATTCAAAAAATAAAACTATTGGATCTAAAAAAGAATTGGAATAGTGGAAGACTTTTTTTCAACTATTTCAGTGAAACTTAAGATTGAACAATTGAACCCCATCTGGGGACACTGTAGTGACCTGAAAACGGAGTGCACACCAAAGGAGCACACATCAAATTCAAAACTATTATCAAACCGGTAGTGCGTGTACACTCTCTAATTAGTATACCCTTATCCGGAACACGAACACTTGGCACACCAAAAAACAATAAACATGTCATATGAAGAAATCACAGATCAACGAGCTGACACATTCGCTTTCTCCAGTGAGGAAGCATCACAAATGTATGCTTTGATACATGAGGATGCTACGGAACCCACATCACATCACAACAAAGAACAACATATTTGACAACTGCTATACCTATCCAAACAGGAGATAAATCAGAGACTCCATGCCAGTACCTTAGTTAAGTATCACCAAGCCCAACAAATTCCTAGGGGACTAAGAATAGCACTAAAACCATAACTGTGAAAGAATGCACAAAAGTTCAAAGATAAATGGTACTCGATCCTTAACAAGTGTTCTCTTGACTTGATCCTTTTGATTATCGAAGAACTGTCCAACATCTTAGAAGAGCTGTCCAAAGAGATCGTTACAGTCACAAATGAATTGACCAACTCAATGTCATAAGAGGATTGGTCAAAAGTATTAGAGGACATCAACACGTAGTTAACTAAACATTCACAGAAGGTGAATGAAAGAAAAATTAGAAAATTCCGCCGAGATACGGTGGATTACAAACTCGGGGAGGTAGATACCTGGGCAGAGGTATATGCCCGCCGCCGACAGAACAGAGCAGACAGTCAACAAACTGACACATCTTCTTCAGGAAGTGATATATCAAACAGACCCAGAGAAGGATATAATAAGCGCAGAACACCTAGACCACCAACATCAACAAAACAACCACAAACCTCAGGACGATTACAAGCAGCTAACCAACTACAAGAAATAAGTGAGCCTTTTTTAGAGACAGGCCAGTCAGAAAAAGTAGACCCAGGCGGAGCAAAAGAAAAAAATGCACCGAACACCAGAAGTACCACAGCGAGAGGGAAGAAAGACAAGACAAAGAAGACCTAAACCTAGACAGTCTAGTGATCAACATCTCCGATTAACAACTACAACCTATTGAATTAAAGACGTTACAAAAAGGAATGACCTATGTACTGACTACCACCACAACCCAACTCGAATTAGAGACAAGTGTATTTAAACTCATGAGGAAACTGCGTCTCCAACATTTTTTGAATATGTATTACCAGAACAAAGGCCTGCAAAAGAAGACCAACTTAGAGGCTTAGCACCACACAGCACTTACTTGGCACCTACCATCCATAAGACGTTGGATACCTTTAAAAATCTTATTAAAACAGAATTATCTAAATTAAACTACAACAACAATACTAGACACAATAACCTTACTCAAAAAGAAATTGGCATCTTAAAAAGAATAGCCAACAATCCAAAAATCACATGCCAAAAGGCGGACATAGGGGGAGCAATTGTTATCCTCAATACAACACACTATGAACAAGAAGTGGAAACACACTTATCAGACGAAACATTATATCAAAAACTAGAAACCAACCCCACTGAATTGTTTTCAAAACAAGTACAGATAATAGTCAACAACGCATATGACAAAGGGACCATCAATGAAAGGACAAAACATTTTTTAACACCGACCTATCCCAGAAGCCTGACCATTTATATGGTCCCAAAACAGAGTGCACACCTAAGGGGCACACATCAAATTCAAAACTATTATCAAACTGGTAGTGCAAGTGTACACTCACTAATTAAGATCTCTAGTAAACCCAGGCAGCACATTATCTTTAATAAATTACTCAAACCACTTGAGCATTTGTGACTCCTCACAACCTTCTGGGACCCCAACCAGCCGCAAATTGGAGCGTCAGGAATGATTTTCTAGTTCTTCAAGCTTACTTTCCCAAAAAGTTTTTGTTTTTTATCCAAGGTTGCCTGATGCTGGATCACAGTCATCTGATCCTCAAGATGCGATATCTTGGACTCAGCCTCTTACCGGATAGCTGGTGACTGCTTCTTCAATTTTTGACAAGCGAAGATGTAAGGCTGCAATCTTATTTGCTTGTGTCACTTTAATCTCACGTATCTCATCCAAGATGAGATTCAGCATGGATTTAATATCACATTGAAGGCTGGTCCCGGTGTCTGAATGCTGGATCTCAGCGGGCTCTTCCAGAGCCAGCTGAGTCCGAGCTTGACTTTCTGCTATGGTTGCTGTATCTACAAGGGAGATCAAAGTCTGACCATCCCTCAAATCCCTTTTTAAATGATCCAGGGTCTGTGAGGTAAAATTGAAGGAGAACAGGTAGATATTTGAATACCCAGTGGCCCATCCGCTTGTGTTTTCCCCAAAGGTTCTTGATCTTGTTCTGTGTATGGAGGCTACGCAGGTGGTGGAGGTGCTCTGGGCCTCAAAAATAAAGGATACTCCTTAGTTTTGGTTTAGTGCGTGCCAGTGAAATCTTCCTTAGCCGACTCTTTATTTCGACACGTTTCTGAATTTGCAGTATTTACTGCCTGGCTATCTTCCTAGATTATGGCCCCACCGGATGCTGAGCCACATTGAGTCAGAACTAGTCCCTCGGCTGTAAGATCTTCATTTGTGTTATCCAGGGCAAGAGTATCAGAGATTTCCAGGGTCTGATCATCACTAGTACCCTTCCCAAGATCCACCAGATCGTCTTCTGAGCTTAGTGGACTTGATGCTCTAGGCAAGCCTTGACGAGCTTTCTGCAAGCGTTCCGCTCTTACAGTTGCTGCGGCTGTCTTCACTTGGGTCGACCTAGTCTTTGATTTAAGCCCCCCCACTTGTATCAACATGGGCTAATACGTTGGTGATTTTTAAATGCTTCCCCATCTTGCCAAAAAACAAATGTCCAAAAACACACTAATTATTTTGACCTATTGCGAGGTGAAGAGCCTGTCCTTAACATAGTGTGAGGCGGGTGCTCTAATTTACTGCTTTCAGCTTCAAACCCACCGCGGTGAAACTGAGCAGCAGGGGAGAAGGTTGTATAGATAAAGCAGTGTCTGAACCACTAGGGGCTGATTTTCCAGAGTGCCAGAGTATGGTCTGTACATAAAATAAGCCTTCAATTTTGCATTATGGCGCTATATATATCTCCCCCGTCAACGCAGTCGCAGTTAAGTCTATTTGTAATAGAAAAGCACAGTCTGATCTTTCCTCCTAGTATTTATGCTTAAAACACTGCAATATGCTTTCTACAGCAGCTATATCAGTGGGTATTTGTTATTCTCTCATTAACCACTCATTAATACTGGGCAGCAGTTTCAGAAAAAGTTCCAGTTGACAAAACGGGAAGAGAAGGAAAGAAAAATTAAAAAATAAGATGACTTTATTCCAGCAAAGTTCAGCATACCTTTGTGCCCCCATGAGGCATCCGTCCAAAATCCGGTCCTTTCGTCGCCACTATGACTCCAGACAGGCCAGCAGGAAACCAACAGCACCACAGCTGGCTCTCACTCCCAGCGCGGAGCCCGTCCCAGAGAACTCAAAGCAGCCTCCAAAACAACCAGCCTGACGCCCCCGCTACTCGCGGCACCATTGAGGCTCTTCCTCTCCAGATTGCAGGGGGTCAGGTATGCACAGGAATTGCATCCACGATCCGCAGCACTTCCCCCGCGGGAACCGCAATCGTCGACCCTCTGTTAAACGTCCAGCGGCCACCCTCGTACCATATCAAACAGCAATTAGGTACGCGCCTCAGCTGACTCCATTACAGAGGGGAGGGGCAGAGGGTCACCTGTGGCTACACGCTGGCGGGATTTGCTGTAGCCATCCAGCCCCGAAGCAAGGCTGAACTCGTGATGGAGTTAAATAATAAAAAAATAGTAAGGAGCGAAGCTATGGATGAACAGAAGATCTTGTAAAAGTCCGCTGGGAGTCCATCTGGACCTGGTGATTTAAAGGGTTTCTGCCTAGAGATCACTGATATGACTTCCTATATTCTTATTGGACAGTCGAGTCCCTCTGCCTTCTCTTCTGTCAAACGAGTGACTTTGGATTGTCCCAAATAATTAGCTATGTATGGGGCGGGAAAAGCCTGCATGGAGTAAAGAATTACCTGAACCGTGCCGCCACAGGCCAGTCCCTATCAACAAGAGCTCCCTCTTGCACCATTAAGGAGCCCACCGTGGTAGCATGATGTTGGGCTCATAGTTTATTTGCCAATAATCTCCCACATCCTTACATAAAATGAGTGTTTAAGGTGGAGAATGTGGTTATCTGCGCTATCTAGATCCAACACTGCTAGTTGTTTCCGGGCGGACTCCAACTGACGCCACACTCTAGTGGTCCCTGTGCGATGATAGATGCACTCTAGTTCCCCAACCTGCCGCTGTAATTGTGTACGTTTGTCACGCCTTATTTTGTTGTCCGCAGCTGAGATGGTGATAAATTCCCCCGTATGACCGCCTTAGGCGTGCCCAAGACAATCGACATAGGGGTGCCAATAGTGTCATTAATTCTTAAATATTCCCCAATCGCCCTCTATTTGCTGGACCACCTCGGGTCTTTGCAGGAGGGTCTCTCGCGGCCGCCATGTATGGGTGCTAGTGTTGCTGCGCAGAGGTGTAAGGTCTAGCAAAATGGCAGAGTGATCAGACTGCAATCAGCATATCTCAAGAACCAAGGACGTGGCGTGATTTATGTGCTCCTGGAGCCAGAGGGCATCACCTGCTGTAATAGCTCCCGCCGGGCCCTGCCTGTCCCTGTCCTCGTTGGGTGCTTTCAGGGATCCTATTATCAATGTATGTGATCCGAAATGGATACGATAAACCAAAAGGGGTCCTCTCATTTCTGCCATTTTTGGACCCCGCGTTCCCTCAAAAAGAACGTGACAAAATTGCCACTCCTGCTGCCTTACGTTCTGAGCAGGAGAAATATTGTTGGGGAAAGATCCTGGACTTGAGTCTATGCCAATCACTAGCTTGTAGGTGAGTCTCTTGTAGAAGGCACATATCAGCATGTGTATGTTCTAGATAGGAGAGGATAGCTAGTCATTTCATGGGGTTATTAAGCTCTTTAACATTTAGAGACAGAACCCTCAAAATGTTTTGTGGAGGTGCCATACTGTAGTTCTCTCATGTGAAAAACCTGCATCTCTGCCCCAGAAGGAACCCCATCCTGCCTAGCAGTAGAAAGAACCTGTCTACCCCAGATGTAGAAAACGTAAAATGCCTGAGACCTAGTGATGAGCAACCCAGAAAAAATACCCCAACAAAAACGGAAAAAATACAGTGTCCCTGGAACAAGGAGGGGACAGAAGTATCCAGCCTCATTCCAGTGGTGAAACAACTGAAGGGGACTGTGGCCATCACTTCACAGCCCAATGCATCCGCTCCCACGCCCGGGCCGCCAACACCGCCCCACAGGATGAAGCTGCAAAATGCTCAGACCGGGTCTTTGAATACAAAATCCATGGAAAGCATTTCCAGCAGAGCCTTCTCTCTGAGGCGATCACTGCGGAGTCCGGCCGGGCCCTCCCAGGCTCAGCAGAGGCTCCTCTCCTTATTGGGCGCCTGTCAGCTCTGCGCCCCACGGACGCCGGCTCGGACTCTTCCTGAGCCTCAATCTGCAAAAGCTCACAAGCCGCTGTGAGAGAGCGAAATTGATGAAGCTGGTTATGCCATCGAAAGACGATTGGGAAGGGATGCCCCTCAAGAGTATGGAACAGTTTTGTCCCTGAGGAATGCTGTAACAGGGCGAAACTCCCATCAAATATATGACGTTACAACACATGCAATTACAACGCATGCTTTTAAAACGCAGTCTTTACATCGCAACTACCATTACATTGCATGATTTTACAAAGCATTTTCAAAAACTACCATTACAACGCATATCATTACAATGTATACCATTACAACGCATAATACTTTTAGGGCAACGTTAGGGTAAGTTGGATAATGTAGGGGTACAAATTACTATTCCCACTCCAGTGAGTGCAACAGTAGGGAAAGTGTTGGATAGTGTAGGGGTAAAAATGACTATTCCCGTGTACCCCAAAACCCATACTAACCCTAATACTAAAAAAATCTATTACTGACCTTATAATGCGTTGTATGGCATGTGTGGTAATGGTATGCATTGTAATGAGATGCGTTGTAGTGACATGTGTGTTGTAATGGCATGCATTGTAATGGCATGCGATGTAAAGGCAGTTGCGTTGTAAAGGTAGGTAATGACTGCTTTGCAATGGATGTTTCCCCTCCCGTCTCTTCTGTAGTGTGGTGGCTGAGAGATCCTGGAACAAATGCATTGTATGACCACAAAGCTACACCGGCAGCGATTCTCAGGCTTTGCGGAGAATCTGTTCCTTTAAGGGGAAGTCATGAAGTCAAGATATCTGTAGGTCATGTCTCTCCGGTCCTCGGGCAGCCCACCCTATGGGTTTTGTCCAGGCGAATCTCTGTGGCTTGTGTGTCCCCAAGGATTTGAGTGAATAAAGCAGACATGTAGTGTAGGAAGTTAGGATCCTTCTGCATGATGACCCCCACTTTTGCCTGGTGCTAAGCTGTTTTTTACTAGTCTGACTGGGATCCTGCTAATCAGAACCCCCGTCTATCTGCTTTCACAATTAAATTGTTGTGTTCAGCCAGCCAGTAAAATAAAAATCCAGCCAGTACTTGTAAAGCGCACGAATCACCCCCGAAGGGGTATCTCGGTGCTGGGGGCCGTTGGGAAGATTAAGCGAGCTATTGCCCAGAGTCGCATGGTGCTGGGCAGACCCCTGTCGCCGGAGCAAGCGATCGAACCATGATCCCCAGCGTCTCGTGTCAGTTGCCCTGGCCGCTGCGCCACCACCTACGTAGGTACATCCCAGATTGGATATTGGAGTACCCTTATAAGTCCCTATTATATGGTACTAAGGTACCCAGGGCATAGGTACCCCTGAGGTCCCCCATGGGCTGAAGCATGTATTATGCCATCCATTAAAGACCATTCAAAATAGAACTACAGGTCTGCCATTGCAGCCTATGTAAGCTGGTGCAAGCACCACTTACTAAAGAAATAGTTTTCCTATATCTAGGGTCACTGCACTTAAAACCTATAAGTCACCCCTCTAGTAGGTCTGTTATGTTTCATATACGTAGCCCAATATAGGCTCAGGGAACAACCTAACCTTTCACCTATATTCTCCCCTATCATTACACTACATAACGGTTCTTGGGACTGACCTTTTACCTAGTTACTATACTGCTTACAGGATGTGGGGTTTCCCTGAAAACTAGCTTCATCCATTATGTACGAGGATTATTGGAAACTCAGCAGAACTACCATCTCCTGCATAATAACTATGAATAAGGGTCATTCCTTCCGTCATCCTAAGTCCGACATGACACAGCAAGGTAGAACCCTTGAGGGTACCACTTTGGGTATATATAACCATATCTTTGCTGAAGGAGGGAGAGGAGAAAAACGACTTCCATGCTGACACACTGACGCAAGACGCTGATTTTCCTGCACGCAGACACTCCAGCTCAAAGTGGTCTGACATCCCTTGGGGGTGTCCATCTTGAGACCAAGACTGGTTCCCACAGTCTCTCACTTCTGATAATGGGGTTAACTTTATCCTAGAGGGATTCTTGGCTTTACACTTACATACATGCTATGTACACTTAGGTACATCTAGTTAGGGTCGCATCGTAGGAGTATGCATTTTATTGTCATATATTTTTACACCTGCCTGTATTCATCGTTTTAGCACTATGGTAGAAATCTACCATCCTTTTACTCTGTTGGTGCTTATAATCATTTATATCTGTTTCTGTCTAATGGTTGTTTCAGCACACCTATTTTACACTAAAATGACACTGGTTCAATAAATGCTTCTTGAAAACGTCCCCACTGTTTATTCTGTGTATCTCTCTGAGACAAAGAGAGCACGAGTGAGTGACTGGATATTATCGCAGTGTTTCCACGATACCTGATGGGACAGAGTTGTCATGTTCGATAGTTGCCAAGAACAATTCTCTCCTTGATAAGAGAGGTTTCTAGTGGCATTGTGAGCTAGCTGGTATACAGGCAAACATACCCGGTGGGGGTGTCTGGGATAAGTCTGAACACCAATCCCACAGTCTATGTAGTCTAAACGCACAGATCCTATGTAGGTTTATAGGAACTACACAACATGCCGCCACCAACGTTGTTTTGGTACTTATTTAATGGTTCAATCTGATAGTTCAGCCGTGATCTTCTCAGAGACCCCTACTCACATTTCCCCAAAGACGTTTGGAGTGGGAAGGGAACAATCCGCCACAGCTGAGTAGGTATATCCTATGCATTGGCTGTAGGTTTATCAAGCTTGAAGGACAAACAGTTCATATTGTGCATAAACCCTTATCCCAGTTTCCTTGAAACCTTTTCCTTCTTCAAAATAATGGCTGACGAAGACACCAGTGTGGCAGCCTAACGTGCTGTAGCTAGGGAGGAAGAACAGGAAGGAGAAATAAACATTTCATAAAATGTCACAACTGCCCTACTTTAAAACTAGCAGACTATGGAGTCACAACTAGGGGTGGGACAGTCACATTTGTGATTGAGGCACACGAATGATACAGAACAGAGGTATTCTATTCATGGGTTAAATTCCCACAAGCAGATGCATAGTCAAATACATTTCATTCTTACAGTGAAGATGAAACACCAAATGAATACTGTCCGTATGAGAACATTGAAGTTCCGCTCACCTACCAGGAGCACATAAACTGGTTTAAAGGCACTCTCCCAAACATAAAAGAAAAAATGAGACTCAGTCTGCTCGGAAGAGATGGAGCAAATTGGCCAGTCCTAGTTGCATACACACCACATCCAGACATTGACATGAGGCCAGTAGCAGACTTACGTCCACCTCATAAAGAATAATAAAACTTTACAGAAACCTGACACCGTTCGTGATGAGAACACTCACACTTCAGACAGCTAGGGCTATACCAGCAGGACACATTCTGGGATCAACAACTAAAATACCACCACAAACGCTACATGCAGTTATGGGTAAAATGCCTACTAGACGTGAACAAATGCAATTCTGGATAGCTAACAAAATAACACAGCTGGAGGCAATATTTCCACACACTAGCCCTCAAGAAAAACACAGAATGCTAACAATCTGCTTTCCAATGGGGTTAGCTCCCCAGATAGAGGATTGTATCTCTCGGGGTACAGTTTTTGCTGCCATATATACCAGAACCCATGGTATCCCAGATGTATTAAGACAGACATAGAATGTTTATGAAGCAGAACCTGCTCTGAACCTAGGGATGATATTGTAGGACATTTTGCTCAGGTATCAGCTATTATGTTGGCAAACATAAAAGGGGAGGCAGCAGCAATATCAATACGCCAACGCCTGAGGGATTTCACTCCTTTACAACAGGAACGTGAAATACCTAAAATTCATGTTCACGTATTGAAGACACCTATGCTGAATTAGGTAGAGATAGTTTGGGAGCTAGAGCAACAAGACCTCTACTCATCGGTGGTCTGGAAATGGAAAACACCAAGCAAGCACCCGATTCTTTCAAGAAGAAATGGGATAATTACAATAAATAACTAAAGAATAGAGGGAACAGATCACATTCCAGGGGTGGGTGTCAGGGCTCAGTAATCTTTAACCACACAGGAGCAGAATGAAGCCTTTTCCCAACTCCCCTCTCAAGACTCGCCCGGAAGGAATTAGATTCTCTGTTGCAGGTAAGTACCAAGGGGGGAAAGGGGAATGGAATAGAGAAGAGACTGCCCTGTAGTCTTCGTAGTTCTCTGCCTCTTCTTCTTCTTATTTCTTCTTTTCGAAAAGGCTGTTAACATATACCTTTAACTGTTTTAATTACATAGTTTATTGTTTATAACATTCTATTCTCTTACCAGGAACCTCGTAAGGGCTTGGCCCTCTTCTGTTGTATGTGTGTGTTTATTTCTTATATGTCTTTTCTTTTATTCTTCAGGTTCATAGAAGACTGGTGATCATTTTTATTCCGGCCTTCACCTTATTAATCTTCCTACAATTAATGAATTTATTAAATAAGAGTGTAAGGTGGTCGATTTTTTGAGGTCAGAACACTAGTCTCCAAGGTTGTCGAGTATACCACTTACTCAAAAGCTAACTCAAAATTTTACGCCTGCACCGTGTCTACAACTCGGTATATTTCACCAAATCTAAGAATGCCCAACTAGAACCTTGGGCTCTGCCACGAGTAGGCAATTTGTTTTTTGCACTTTAGTTAAACTTCATGAATTCTCAGCCCTTAACAGAACTGACTAAACATAGACAAATGGAGACGCTGATACAGCTCAGCACTCTTTCATAATAACTGTCAACATCTAAGATATGTTTTCACTGAGAAAGGCCTTTACTAAGACACTAACTTTGTCACATGTGTATTACTTCGTACTTCAGGAAGGCACAATACTGAAGTGTTGCGCACTACTCTAAACAACAACCGCTACCCTCTTCAAACATGCGCACTCTTCACGAGTCTAGGAACATGCGCAGACCTCAGACACTAACCTGCGGTCACTCGAACTCCGGAATTTACCGACGCTGAGGATCCGACGCCTCAGACGAAGGTTTCTATCTAGTCACGACGCTCCAAAGGTAGGACTCACTCCGTGGAAGCTTCTCAGTGAAGTGCGCTGAGGAACATTAACGCGCGCCCTCACCTGCAACTCGAAAATGAAGTGGAGAACTAGCCCTCTAAACAGCGGGTGTGCTGGCGGCCATCTTAGATGTCCAACGTCGCCAGCACACTCGCCAACTCCATGCACGATGGGCCCTAATTTTAGAAGACTGAGAGGAAGGGGTTGAAGTGAGGGACACAACAGGGCCACGAGGAGGAAACCTCCCGTGAGCCCTGACAGTAGGTCTCCTCAACAGGAACCCTCCGAAAGGTGGTACAACCTTAGGAATTGTTATAACATTAAAAAACCTGACAGGTGTCAGGATACTGATACACGTTCCTCTCGTTCTTTTTTTGGTTCATCAAAAAACACTGAGAGGGAAGGATGGTCAGACCACAGACAAGAAGAGATTATAGAATCCAGAGACACGCAACGCACATCAGACTATAATTCCAAAAAAAGAAGAGAAGCCAAAATCAAAACCTCAATTTAAAAAGAAGAAGGTAGCAGGTCTTAAAATTAGACATGCCCAGAATTCTGAGGACTCAACTTCTGAACGGGAATGGGCTCTGACGCTGCTAGACAGCGCAGCAGAAGTAAAAATAGCTTGCCAGAACCTGATGGAATTTCTAGTGGCAGCAGAGTTGAATGAGCATATCACCTTGGAAACACCTGATACAAGGGTAAGTGTCCTGCATAGATTACATGAAATAACACTCGAAGTGGCGGGGGGCAAACGCTGAAAAATTAAAGGTCTCTTTTGGGAGAACCTGACTTATGGCTATGACATCCTTTTAGCTGAAAAAGATTGCCCGCCTGAAATTGTTATGGATGGCCCAAAGGGATAAACTAATTTTACCAGCTTTTTCCGACCTCGTTCCAATATACTTAAAACATACATACACGCAGAAGTGGGTGGTAGCACTTGCTCCAGCATTATATTGCACCCATGTTAGGTGGGATGCTGAGTCACCTCACCATACAATCCCAGTAAAAACTTCTCCAACTCTACAGAGACAGTACCCAATAAAACAAGAAGCGAACAAAAACGGTCAGGGAGATCTTAGATCAACTTGAATATCAGGGTGTAATTGAAACTTGCACCTCTTCAATGAATAATCCTTTGTTTCCAGTAATCAAACCCAATAATTTATACCGTCTAGTTTTAGACTACAGCTATCTGAACACATGCACTAAAACATTTGCAGTACAGAATGAACACAGTGGCGCATTAAGGAATAACATTGTGCGGAAAAAATACAAAATCACATTAGATATTGTAAATGGATTTTTCTGCCAAAATATAGCGCCTGAGAGCAGGTATTTGACAGCATTCTCAGTACTCGGTTCTCAGAGTCAATTTTGTCGACACCCCAAGGGTATAGGAATAGCCCTGGGTTGTTCTCCGCTAGGTAACAGAGTTACTTCATAATTTGGATGAAGAGGCATTGTCCTATGTAGATGGGCTGGCAGAGAAGGGTAAAGCTCCTTCTAGAAGCAGGTCTCTGGTGGATAAGAGAAAGGCGAGAGCAAGATCGTCATCCAGAAGTAAAGTTCCAGTTTGCTCTCCCTCAGCGTCTGGATCGGCACTGAAAATACCTTCACCGGAAGCCAGAACGTTGACAAGAAGACCATCGACGGCAGGCTCGCCGTCGAGGGAACACCGGTCGTCATCAAAGACTGCAGGAATGTCACACCCTCCGCCGTCGTCAACCCGGCGACGATCGGCTTCGAGGAGTAGATCTCTGTTGGTGCGGGCTCACACAACATTGAGAGTTGATTCTCCGTCGTCGCTACGGCGTTCGATGTCAAGGCATGCTCCGCCATCGCCGATAGAGCGTCGATCGGCGTCAAAGTGTGCGTATCCATTGCCGTCAACCAGCCGGCGGTTAACGGCGAGACAGGCCTCATCGTCGCCAGTAGAACGACGATCGACGTCAAAACAAGTGTCTCTGTCGCCTTCAACCAGGCGGCGGTCGACATCGAGACAGGCATCGTCGTCGCCAGGTGCACGGCATTCGACGTCAAAGCAGACTCCTCCGTTGCCGCTGACAAGACAGTGTTCAACGTCGAGGACCAGATCTTTGTTGACGGCGAAGAAGGATTCGTCGTCAGGACCCAAAGTCAAGTATTCCAGGCGGCGTTCAACGTCGAGACGGCAGTCTCCGTCAACGTCCAGGAAGGACACAAGAAGAAGTTCCCCGTCGATCCACACTTTAACTTCTCCCAGACGTTCTGCCTCGAAGACGAGGTCAATGAGGTTGATTGCTTCAACGTCACGACAATCGACGTCAAAGCGGGGAGAGAGGTCGATGTCGAGGTGAAGATCCCTCTCGAAAGGCTCACCGGTGCTGGTTACATATAGTCGTTCAACGTCAAGGCACTCCCCTTTAACATCGCATCCCTCTTCCAGGCACCGCTCAACCTCCAGAGGCCGCAGGGAGTCATCGCCTTCAACGGCGAGCTCTCCTCAAGTGATTTCGATGAGAATCTCTTCTTCTCTGTCTCCAGAGCCCCCACAATACCCAAGACCAACGTCTCCAAGAAGGCAGAGGTCTCCTTCAGTTCATCTGTCGCCAGGATGGCTCCTTCCGACCAGCCATTGGCCGAAAAATGCTTTTGGACAAACTCGACGGCCTTTGGACTATTCCAGTCCACTACACAGATCCCAGTTGGAACGATTGGTACAGGAGGTGGTCAGATCGGCCCAGGGATCGTCAGGACAAATCTCCGGAGCATAGGCCATCTCATGCTCATCGCAAGAGAGCAAGTACACCGTCTTGGTCTTCTTTTTCACCTCTCTCATCAAAAAGGGACTATTCACCTACCCTTACGGATAGCCCTCCTTCTTGAGTGTCATCGATTGATGACATCAATACATTTTGTGATGTCCTCACTAGAGGAGCACTGAAACTCAACATAGATATGTCAGCTTGGCAGGCTTCAACCTCTATCATATTCGAGACTCTTCATTAAAAGTCTATGTCCAGGCCTTTGCTTCCTCTGGTTCCTGGTATTATCGAGCCAGAGATGGACGTTTTTCTCACTCCATCTTCGATTAAAGCTGCCCCAGCGAGGATTCAGAAAAAATATAAGCTAGCGGCATCTGATCTTTTATTTTTAAAGTCAGATCCCCCACCGGACTCTGTTATCATCGCGGCAGCAAAGAAAATCTTCTTTCTCTGTCCCTCCAGCCAAAGAGAGTCGAGCCCAGGATTCTTGGGGGAGAAAGGTGTGCAGATCTGCAGAATCTTCCTTGAAGGTTTCAAGTGTGCTGCCCTGTTAGGATGCTACAACAGGTTCTTGTGTGATTCTTTGGAGCGTTTTAAGGAAAAGCTGCCAAAAGAGGACAGGCAAGATTTTGCAGAGATTCTCCCAGAAGAGCTGGTGGCTAATCAGGTGATTAGTACTGCAGCGGACGGAGCTTCTCTGGCTGCACATTCCTATGCACACGGCATTTATGCCTGAAGGTCTTCATGGCTGTGATTAACAGCTTTAAAGCCGGAGTCTCAACATCGGATTTCAAATCTTCCATTTTCCGGTAGATCTCTTTTTGGTTCCCATATCGATGAAGAGATGACCAAAATGAAGGCTGAGCTGGATACGCTGAAGGCGGTAGGCCTAGAAAAGAAAAAAGAATTCAGACGAAGATACAAGCCCTACAATCGCAGAAACTACCAACAGAGTGTTCATACCCCTCAATGGCAGCAGAAGCAGAATCAGCAATACAGGTCTCAGTTTCAAAACCGTAGAGGTTCCAGAGGCAGAGGAGGACAACATCAACAATCCTCTGGTGCAGCCAAGACTTCAGGGAAGCAGTGATCTTCTCATTGGAATCCCAAGCGACCTGGCACTGGCTTCTGGCAAGGAATCTCTCGATCACAGGAGTACACCTGCCAGGATAGCAAAACGTGCGGGCAGAAGCTCTCAGTCAGCACTTCGGAGAACAAGAAGACTGGGTGTGCAACAATGACGTAATGGCAGACATCTTCCATCAATGGGGTCGACCATCCATCAACCTCTTTGCAGACGATCTAAACAAAAAAAGCCACGCCTTGACATCCAGAATTTACTGGTCAGGAACGAGAGGGAATGCTCTTTTGATCGACTGGTCCGAACATTTGCATACACCTTTCCTCCCCTTCCTCTCATACAGAAGGTGGTGACCAAGCTCATCAGATCCAGGATGAAGATTATCCTGATAGCACCGGACTGGCCTCGCCAATGGTGGTATGCGGACCTATTGCAACTCTCAATATGTCCACACAGAAGCCTGCCATGCAGACCGGACCTACTGACCAAAATGGGTGGGAAGATTCTGCACCCCAGCCTTCCGTCGCTGAGCTTGGCAGCCTGATTCCTGAAGTCCTGCAATACGGACACTTGATCTCCCTCAGGACTGCATGAGCATTGTAAGGGAGTCGGGTAGACCATCCACAAGAAGTCCTAATTCTTTTAAATAGAAGAGGTTTTTCTTGTGGTGTATGCGTAATGGTTTTAGTCCAACAAGTGGGCAGGAGGAGGTAATCTTGCCTTATCTTCTGTATTTAGCCAAGTCTGGTTTGAAGTACTCTTCTATAAAAGTTCACCTGGGGGCCATTACGGCCTACAGAAAATCACCTAACCAGCGTTCCTTTTTTCAGCTGCAGGTGGTCGAGGATTTCCTTCAGGGGTTGAAGAAAGTTTTTCCTCCTGTCCGACATCCTTTTCCTCCTTGGGAGTTGAATATCGTCCTGTCCAAGCTCATGGGCCCTCCTTTTGAGCCCATTCATGAGGCCACTTTACAGCACCTAACGTGGAAAGTTGATTTTCTAGTAGCTATCAGGTCTGCACACAGACTAAGTGAAATCCAGGCACTCTGTGCAAAGGAACCATACACGGTTTTCCATCACAATCGGGTGACTCAGGACTCGCCCGTCTTTCTTGCCTAATGTGGTCTCTGACTTCCATGTTAACCAGACAATTTCCCTTACCTCTTTTATTCCCAATCCTGCTACTCCAGCAGAAAGGTCTCTTCATTCACTTGACCTAAAGATGGTTCTACAATTCTATTTGGAGGGAACAAAATCCATCAGGAAGTCTGACCAATTATTCTTAAACTATGGCGTCGTCAGGAAAGGTTTTCCAGTCTCAAAACGAATTATCTCGAGGTGAATAGTGTCCTGCATTAGGCTGGCTTATCAGTTAGCAAACAAGCCTTTGTTTGTTTCCCCTAGAGCTCACTCCACTAGGGGAAAAGCAGCTACAGTAGTTTTCTTGCATAGTGTACCGATGGCCAAAATTTACAAGGCAGCAACTTGGAAATCAGTACAAATGTCCACTAGGCACTACTGCCTTAATTCTGACTCCAGAGTAGATACCCAAGTGGGCTAAGCCTCCTTGAGGAATCTGTTCTAATGCTAATTTCATTGGAGTCATGATATGTCTCAATCCTGTTGAGTTTATGCTTATCGTTTGCCCGCAGGTTGAGGGGATGGGCTTGCTATTCTATTCATATGCTTATGAATATTGATGAGGATCCCCTGGAAGAGAAGGATAAGTTACTTACCTGTAATCCTAGTTCTCTTCCAGGGTTATCCTCATCAATAGTCATAATCAACCCACCCACCTCCCCGGTCAAATGATTACGAGAAATGTAATTTCTTTGTGCCCTGGCCTACTGGTCTCCGCAAAGAACAACGGACCTGTCACCCCTCAGGCATGGTGGGAAGCTAGGGGTCATGGCTGCCTTAAAGGCACGGTGCCAGTTTATTCTTATGTGTTTTCAATGAGATTAGCTTTTCAGCTTTTCACAATGAGTGTTTTATGCAATGCAGCCTGTGAGCTGGCAATACTATCATTCCTCTTTGCAGGAGTATGTTTTTTCTGCTGCACATTAAAGCAGTTTCAAATGATCTTTGTTTTTCTTCACTGCTTCATTTTGAAAATATATGTGTGCAAAGGAAATTCCTGTAGCATTGCTTAGCTCTTCTGTTCTATATGGACGGCTGCATTTGTGATTAAATATATATATATATATCTAGAGCTTCATATATGTTTCTCACATATATGTATATATTGTTTCCAGGGTCCCCGCGCATGGGCGGGAATATTCATATGCTTATGAATATTGCTGAGGATACCCCTGGAAGAGAACTAGGATTACTGGTAATTAACTTATCCACACTGTTTTTTCTGTTCTGGATTGGCCTGGAGACTTTCTTTTGCTTACTCATGAATGGAAACTATCTCCCAGAACGCTCTGCAGTATCAGATGTGAACTTGGTCCTGAAACCTCATACATCTTCTCATTGTGAACAAAGAGACCTGATCTTGGTGAACATTACAGCTGTTCCAATTCCTGATGGTATAGTTTGGGACATGGTTGATTATGATGTTTTTGGTCCCACAGAACATTTGAAAATACCTTATGTTAGGTGGGATGCTGAGTCACCTCACCATACAATCCCAGTAAAAACTTCTCCAACTCTACAGAGACAGTACCCAATAAAACAAGAAGCGAACAAAAACGGTCAGGGAGATCTTAGATCAACTTGAATATCAGGGTGTAATTGAAACTTGCACCTCTTCAATGAATAATCCTTTGTTTCCAGTAATCAAACCCAATAATTTATACCGTCTAGTTTTAGACTACAGCTATCTGAACACATGCACTAAAAACATTTGCAGTACAGAATGAACACAGTGGCGCATTAAGGAATAACATTGTGCGGAAAAAATACAAAATCACATTAGATATTGTAAATGGATTTTTCTGCCAAAATATAGCGCCTGAGAGCAGGTATTTGACAGCATTCTCAGTACTCGGTTCTCAGAGTCAATTTTGTCGACACCCCAAGGGTATAGGAATAGCCCTGGGTTGTTCTCCGCTAGGTAACAGAGTTACTTCATAATTTGGATGAAGAGGCATTGTCCTATGTAGATGGGCTGGCAGAGAAGGGTAAAGCTCCTTCTAGAAGCAGGTCTCTGGTGGATAAGAGAAAGGCGAGAGCAAGATCGTCATCCAGAAGTAAAGTTCCAGTTTGCTCTCCCTCAGCGTCTGGATCGGCACTGAAAATACCTTCACCGGAAGCCAGAACGTTGACAAGAAGACCATCGACGGCAGGCTCGCCGTCGAGGGAACACCGGTCGTCATCAAAGACTGCAGGAATGTCACACCCTCCGCCGTCGTCAACCCGGCGACGATCGGCTTCGAGGAGTAGATCTCTGTTGGTGCGGGCTCACACAACATTGAGAGTTGATTCTCCGTCGTCGCTACGGCGTTCGATGTCAAGGCATGCTCCGCCATCGCCGATAGAGCGTCGATCGGCGTCAAAGTGTGCGTATCCATTGCCGTCAAGCAGCCGGCGGTTAACGGCGAGACAGGCCTCATCGTCGCCAGTAGAACGACGATCGACGTCAAAACAGGTGTCTCTGTCGCCTTCAACCAGGCGGCGGTCGACATCGAGACAGGCATCGTCGTCGCCAGGTGCACGGCATTCGACGTCAAAGCAGACTCCTCCGTTGCCGCTGACAAGACAGTGTTCAACGTCGAGGACCAGATCTTTGTTGACGGCGAAGAAGGATTCGTCGTCAGGACCCAAAGTCAAGTATTCCAGGCGGCGTTCAACGTCGAGACGGCAGTCTCCGTCAACGTCCAGGAAGGACACAAGAAGAAGTTCCCCGTCGATCCACACTTTAACTTCTCCCAGACGTTCTGCCTCGAAGACGAGGTCAATGAGGTTGATTGCTTCAACGTCACGACAATCGACGTCAAAGCGGGGAGAGAGGTCGATGTCGAGGTGAAGATCCCTCTCGAAAGGCTCACCGGTGCTGGTTACATATAGTCGTTCAACGTCAAGGCACTCCCCTTTAACATTGCATCCCTCTTCCAGGCACCGCTCAACCTCCAGAGGCCGCAGGGAGTCATCGCCTTCAACGGCGAGCTCTCCTCAAGTGATTTCGATGAGAATCTCTTCTTCTCTGTCTCCAGAGCCCCCACAATACCCAAGACCAACGTCTCCAAGAAGGCAGAGGTCTCCTTCAGTTCATCTGTCGCCAGGATGGCTCCTTCCGACCAGCCATTGGCCGAAAAATGCTTTTGGACAAACTCGACGGCCTTTGGACTATTCCAGTCCACTACACAGATCCCAGTTGGAACGATTGGTACAGGAGGTGGTCAGATCGGCCCAGGGATCGTCAGGACAAATCTCCGGAGCATAGGCCATCTCATGCTCATCGCAAGAGAGCAAGTACACCGTCTTGGTCTTCTTTTTCACCTCTCTCATCAAAAAGGGACTATTCACCTACCCTTACGGATAGCCCTCCTTCTTGAGTGTCATCGATTGATGACATCAATACATTTTGTGATGTCCTCACTAGAGGAGCACTGAAACTCAACATAGATATGTCAGCTTGGCAGGCTTCAACCTCTATCATATTCGAGACTCTTCATTAAAAGTCTATGTCCAGGCCTTTGCTTCCTCTGGTTCCTGGTATTATCGAGCCAGAGATGGACGTTTTTCTCACTCCATCTTCGATTAAAGCTGCCCCAGCGAGGATTCAGAAAAAATATAAGCTAGCGGCATCTGATCTTTTATTTTTAAAGTCAGATCCCCCACCGGACTCTGTTATCATCGCGGCAGCAAAGAAAATCTTCTTTCTCTGTCCCTCCAGCCAAAGAGAGTCGAGCCCAGGATTCTTGGGGGAGAAAGGTGTGCAGATCTGCAGAATCTTCCTTGAAGGTTTCAAGTGTGCTGCCCTGTTAGGATGCTACAACAGGTTCTTGTGTGATTCTTTGGAGCGTTTTAAGGAAAAGCTGCCAAAAGAGGACAGGCAAGATTTTGCAGAGATTCTCCCAGAAGAGCTGGTGGCTAATCAGGTGATTAGTACTGCAGCGGACGGAGCTTCTCTGGCTGCACATTCCTATGCACACGGCATTTATGCCTGAAGGTCTTCATGGCCGTGATTAACAGCTTTAAAGCCGGAGTCTCAACATCGGATTTCAAATCTTCCATTTTCCGGTAGATCTCTTTTTGGTTCCCATATCGATGAAGAGATGACCAAAATGAAGGCTGAGCTGGATACGCTGAAGGCGGTAGGCCTAGAAAAGAAAAAAGAATTCAGACGAAGATACAAGCCCTACAATCGCAGAAACTACCAACAGAGTGTTCATACCCCTCAATGGCAGCAGAAGCAGAATCAGCAATACAGGTCTCAGTTTCAAAACCGTAGAGGTTCCAGAGGCAGAGGAGGACAACATCAACAATCCTCTGGTGCAGCCAAGACTTCAGGGAAGCAGTGATCTTCTCATTGGAATCCCAAGCGACCTGGCACTGGCTTCTGGCAAGGAATCTCTCGATCACAGGAGTACACCTGCCAGGATAGCAAAACGTGCGGGCAGAAGCTCTCAGTCAGCACTTCGGAGAACAAGAAGACTGGGTGTGCAACAATGACGTAATGGCAGACATCTTCCATCAATGGGGTCGACCATCCATCAACCTCTTTGCAGACGATCTAAACAAAAAAAGCCACGCCTTGACATCCAGATTTTACTGGTCAGGAACGAGAGGGAATGCTCTTTTGATCGACTGGTCCGAACATTTGCATACACCTTTCCTCCCCTTCCTCTCATACAGAAGGTGGTGACCAAGCTCATCAGATCCAGGATGAAGATTATCCTGATAGCACCGGACTGGCCTCGCCAATGGTGGTATGCGGACCTATTGCAACTCTCAATATGTCCACACAGAAGCCTGCCATGCAGACCGGACCTACTGACCAAAATGGGTGGGAAGATTCTGCACCCCAGCCTTCCGTCGCTGAGCTTGGCAGCCTGATTCCTGAAGTCCTGCAATACGGACACTTGATCTCCCTCAGGACTGCATGAGCATTGTAAGGGAGTCGGGTAGACCATCCACAAGAAGTCCTAATTCTTTTAAATAGAAGAGGTTTTTCTTGTGGTGTATGCGTAATGGTTTTAGTCCAACAAGTGGGCAGGAGGAGGTAATCTTGCCTTATCTTCTGTATTTAGCCAAGTCTGGTTTGAAGTACTCTTCTATAAAAGTTCACCTGGGGGCCATTACGGCCTACAGAAAATCACCTAACCAGCGTTCCTTTTTTCAGCTGCAGGTGGTCGAGGATTTCCTTCAGGGGTTGAAGAAAGTTTTTCCTCCTGTCCGACATCCTTTTCCTCCTTGGGAGTTGAATATCGTCCTGTCCAAGCTCATGGGCCCTCCTTTTGAGCCCATTCATGAGGCCACTTTACAGCACCTAACGTGGAAAGTTGATTTTCTAGTAGCTATCAGGTCTGCACACAGACTAAGTGAAATCCAGGCACTCTGTGCAAAGGAACCATACACGGTTTTCCATCACAATCGGGTGACTCAGGACTCGCCCGTCTTTCTTGCCTAATGTGGTCTCTGACTTCCATGTTAACCAGACAATTTCCCTTACCTCTTTTATTCCCAATCCTGCTACTCCAGCAGAAAGGTCTCTTCATTCACTTGACCTAAAGATGGTTCTACAATTCTATTTGGAGGGAACAAAATCCATCAGGAAGTCTGACCAATTATTCTTAAACTATGGCGTCGTCAGGAAAGGTTTTCCAGTCTCAAAACGAATTATCTCGAGGTGGATAGTGTCCTGCATTAGGCTGGCTTATCAGTTAGCAAACAAGCCTTTGTTTGTTTCCCCTAGAGCTCACTCCACTAGGGGAAAAGCAGCTACAGTAGTTTTCTTGCATAGTGTACCGATGGCCAAAATTTACAAGGCAGCAACTTGGAAATCAGTACAAATGTCCACTAGGCACTACTGCCTTAATTCTGACTCCAGAGTAGATACCCAAGTGGGCTAAGCCTCCTTGAGGAATCTGTTCTAATGCTAATTTCATTGGAGTCATGATATGTCTCAATCCTGTTGAGTTTATGCTTATCGTTTGCCCGCAGGTTGAGGGGATGGGCTTGCTATTCTATTCATATGCTTATG
Source organism: Lissotriton helveticus (assembly GCF_964261635.1). Classification (NCBI taxonomy): domain Eukaryota; kingdom Metazoa; phylum Chordata; class Amphibia; order Caudata; family Salamandridae; genus Lissotriton; species Lissotriton helveticus. The sequence continues at coordinate 1,403,228,290 of NC_136057.1, read as the reverse complement.
AATATTGATGAGGATCCCCTGGAAGAGAAGGATAAGTTACTTACCTGTAATCCTAGTTCTCTTCCAGGGTTATCCTCATCAATAGTCATAATCAACCCACCCACCTCCCCGGTCAAATGATTACGAGAAATGTAATTTCTTTGTGCCCTGGCCTACTGGTCTCCGCAAAGAACAACGGACCTGTCACCCCTCAGGCATGGTGGGAAGCTAGGGGTCATGGCTGCCTTAAAGGCACAGTGCCAGTTTATTCTTATGTGTTTTCAATGAGATTAGCTTTTCAGCTTTTCACAATGAGTGTTTTATGCAATGCAGCCTGTGAGCTGGCAATACTATCATTCCTCTTTGCAGGAGTATGTTTTTTCTGCTGCACATTAAAGCAGTTTCAAATGATCTTTGTTTTTCTTCACTGCTTCATTTTGAAAATATATGTGTGCAAAGGAAATTCTTGTAGCATTGCTTAGCTCTTCTGTTCTATATGGACGGCTGCATTTGTGATTAAATATATATATATATATCTAGAGCTTCATATATGTTTCTCACATATATGTATATATTGTTTCCAGGGTCCCCGCGCATGGGCGGGAATATTCATATGCTTATGAATATTGCTGAGGATACCCCTGGAAGAGAACTAGGATTACTGGTAATTAACTTATCCACACTGTTTTTTCTGTTCTGGATTGGCCTGGAGACTTTCTTTTGCTTACTCATGAATGGAAACTATCTCCCAGAACGCTCTGCAGTATCAGATGTGAACTTGGTCCTGAAACCTCATACATCTTCTCATTGTGAACAAAGAGACCTGATCTTGGTGAACATTACAGCTGTTCCAATTCCTGATGGTATAGTTTGGGACATGGTTGATTATGATGTTTTTGGTCCCACAGAACATTTGAAAATACCTTATGTATTTAAAACTTCTCTAAATTATATCATTACCTACAGTACATTTTCTGACGATTGGGATTTTGAAACTGTAAATAATATGTTGTCTGATTTAGAACAATCCTCTGCATTTTCAAGCACATCAGACTATAAAACTATGTACTGTTACTCTCATTATGGTTATTATTTTTTACAAACATCCAGTATCCCACTTAATGTTTTCACATACCACCAATGGAAACATTGCTCGACACCACCAACAGGTAGTTTGAAAACGTTTGCAAAGAATTGTTCTTATTTTTCAGGGATTATTCTTCAGACCCGACCTGATATTACTATAAGGTTGCACCTACAACTACACAGAAAAATATGATAACTAACACCCAACAGATTTATTCTGCATCCTTTATTACCCAACTGAACAGGGTTTCAACTTATGGAAGGACACTATAGACATAAAATCAGTCTAGGGTTCAAAGGAATGGCAGGTACAGGGAACAGGAGCACTATTTTGAGCGTGCTTCATTCAACATCAGATATTTCTGAATGAAACTGTGCAATAGACTTCCTGTCTTGGACTAGCCAAGAACAAGGATTTGAACACACCTCGGATTCCGAAACCATCACACATGAATTTTACATCACGTGGAGGGGATACAATAGATGACATCATACAGTACAATTCATAAGACCCCAATTGGAAGGGATGGTTAGGTAGGCCTACAGACACAAACAGATGTCAATGAAGATTCAGGGGTACAACCGAAGAGTTGAGTATTCCTAGGTCGACCAACGCTATGTACAAAGAGAACATCCGGGTGTGGTGACATCATACAGTGTTAAGAAGTTATGCCTCGATTGGCTAAAAATCTCGAAACTGTCCCAGCGCTTCTCCTTACTCTCAGATGAGGTGGATCTAAGGAATTTTTTAATAGGTCCCCGAAAGCCACGTCAGAATGTTTTCTTATACACTGTCTATAATGAAATCTGGAAATGTTCTCAACATGAAGCCGCGGAGAGACTCCGTGAAATAGATAGAATGAACCTAGAAAGGGTGTTAGCTGTAGTTGACAATGGTATGACTACATTAACATCCAGGATTTATTCACTGGGCAACATTGTATCTTCTCCTATAGATGTACTAGAACAGGATTTGTCCTTACTACTCAAATAAGTTCTATTATGTTATTAAGCTGGACACTGCAATCATTGCTTGCTGGTTAAGTGCCTTGACAATTTATCAACAGTGCGTCCCTATTTTCTGCATACACTCTAATTAAGAAGCAGATAACTGTGGCACAAAGGGGCGCAAAATATACAATGCTGCATATTGAAAAACTGGCCCAATTACCTTTTACTGTGGCTGAGTGATCATCAATAGAATGGTTAATCCATGGCCACATAACATTACTGGTCACAACTTTCTAGTTTCAGTATTGCCTAGAACAACAACAGGCAGGCAGATATGAAGCGATGGGTAGGGAATTAATCAAGGAATCTTCGGAATTGCCATACAGATTTTGACGCAGGAGTGGGGACATGGTGTTGTTTCTAAGTGGTACAAACAGCGAGAACTCTTTAAGTGGATCTCTCATATGCCAGGATATCATGTTTCACGGAACCTGTAACGGTTCAGTTGCGAACTGATCCTGTCATTTGAAAGGGTCCCCAGCTGCCGTGATTAATCTGATGTTCATGTTGCTTTCAAATGGGAGTTACATGATGCTCTATGATCAAGGTTGTTGTGGGATGCTTCCGGGCATCACATATCTTGTCACTGTAAACTCCGGGGTTACTTGTTGTACGCAAGTATTATTTCCACCGATCCACATAGTCAGGGAAGCGCTGTTATGGCCTTCGTTGAATGTTTCCTTTATACGGTTTGATACTCTGAGTCGGATGAAAGCCATTCTTTTACAGAAAACCGTGTCCTTAACCTCCAGGTCGCTAGGTCCTCAGCGTTGAAACTGGCACTATTACGAACAAACTGCCCTTTCCACAGAAATGGTACAACGTATCTTTAACATGTCTGATACAACGGGTATAGTACACTTATTTAAGACCATAGGTTCTGGACTGTTAAACACCTTTCAGACAATCTTCAGACTTATTCCCAACTTCATACACTCCGTGTTTGAAAACATTTTTAGAGGGCTCAGCTGATTTTGTTCCTAATAGCAGGTATCCTGATTGTCATTTTTCTGCTACGCAATGGAGGTCACCAAGGGGATGGAAAAAACGCTCCTGGAGCACCATTACCATGATCGCATGGTACTCCATCTGGGCACACCTCGCCTTCACGAACTAAGTGAGTCTTGGTTCCTATCATTTAGACCAGTCTGGATAGAATGTATTCTGCCTGTCCTCTGATGCCTGTTCTGCGGACAAGAATGCATGTTGGATCTCTGTCTAACACTTCCTTCGGTTATGCCACCGGACATTGATGCTTTACTGGACTCGATAACAGCCCATGTTCTGTTGTGTCCTCAGCGGATTCCAATGTTGATATCTGCATTCTTAGAGCCACCACAGGATGCTTCAGCTCCTGTTGGAACGGTTACCGGCTCCTCAACAAACACTCAGGCCTTGGATGTCACACAGGCTTCCCCAGCTTCAGTTGTGGATAGTGCAGGAGATCATCTGTGCTCAATTGACCTAATCTGTGAGGTGTTGCAGGGACCATCGTCTACGATGGCAAGCAACAGTGAGGACATATAAACATTTGGCTCATCATGTGCTGGGAAAAAATCTGCCTTTTTCAAAACAACTAAATTTGGAATTTTTAAACAACAGACACTTTTTCTTGATGAACTGCATGGCTTTCAGGCACTCATAGTTGTTCTAACTATATATACGAACATATTTTAGTGAGACTTCTACCGGAAAAAAATATGTTTTTAGCATTTCTTAGCGTTTTGTAAGATATTTTATAATGTACTAATGTTTTGGACTAATTAGTTGTTTGCATACAAATGCCTAGAAGTCAATTTAAATTTTAATATGTCGTCCAGTCGGATGGGGAGTGGGTGTTATGTTTCAGATTGGTACCACAATAGAGGCTAAGGGAACAACCTAACCTTTAACCTATATTCTCCCGTACCATTACACTATATAACGGTTCTTGGGATTGACCCTTTACATACTTACGTTACTACTTACAGGACGTGGGGTTTTCCCTGAAAAGTAGCTTCATCCATATGTATGAGAATTCTTGGAAACTCAGCAGGACTACCATCTTCTGCATAATAACTATGTATAAGGGTCATTCTTTCCATCATCCTAAGTCCGACATGACACAGCAAGGTAGAACCCCTGAGGGTACCACTTTGGGTATATATACACCATATCTTTGCTGAGGCAGGGAGAGGAGAAAAAGGACATCCATGCTGACACACTGGCACAAGACGCTGAGGTTCCTACATGCAGACACTTCAGCTCTCAGTAGTCTAACATCCCTCACAGGGTTTGTTTCTCGAGACCAAGACGGGGTCCCATAGTCTCTCACTTCAGGTAATAGGGTTGACTTTATACTAGAGGGATTCTTGGCTTTACACCTAAATACATGCTAGGTACATCTTGTTAGGGTCGTATTGTAGGAGTACACATTGTATTCTCATGTATTTTTTTACCTGCCTGTATTCATCCTTCTAGCAGTATGGTAGAAATCTATCGTCATTTTGCTCTGTTGGTGCTTATAATCTTTAGATCTGTTTCTGTCTAATGGTTGTTTCAGCACACCTATTTTACACTAGAATGACGCTGGTTCAATAAATAATTATTGAAAAAATCCATACTGTTTATTCTGTGTAGCTCTCTGAGACAAAGTGAGCATGAGTGACTGAGCGAAAAGTATTGCACTGTTTCCACTATCCCTGATGGGACAGGGTTGTCATGTTCGATAGCTGCCAAGAACTATTCTCTCCTTGGTAAGAGGGATTTCTAGTGACACTGAGCTAGCTGGTATACAGGCAAACATACCCTATGGGGTGTCTGGAATCAGTCTGAAAACCAATCCCACAGTCTATGTTGTCTAAACGCGCAGATCCGATATAGGTTTATAGGAACTACACGACAGACCTTTGCAATTTTGAAGGCAGGGTGGTTGGTTGTAAGTGAGAGGGTGCCCCTGCATGAACAGGACACCACTACAACCTACGTAGTCCATTCTCCTGGGTTGTCAGTGAAGCAGCCATATACTATATAGAGTGGCACCGCGTAATTATGCGATGACTATCTCAAAAACGGTTGCAACAAATCCTATCATGTTTGGTATCAAACATGCTGGAATCATACTCTCACAGGTATAATTCCAAGCACTGGAAGAGCCCTCCAGTGTTCCTGGTACCAGTCTTCTTGCCCGGACAGCACAATATGGTTGCTGCCGAACAGAGATGCTATTCTGGCCTCCTGCTGCTGAGCCAAGCTAGAGCAGGGTAAGGCAGAACAATAGGCATCCTGTCACAGAGAGGTGTGACCACCTCCCAGACAGGATTTAGTGTATTGGGCCAGGGTGGGTGCGCTTGGCAGCGCCACCCAGTCTGCATGGGGGGCACAGTTGGTGTCCCCATGCATCTGGTGCGAAACTGGACAAAGTACTTGGGAGTACCATCTCCTCTGTCCAGACCCTCCCCTGGGAGGGTCCCCTGAATCATCCCAACCCTTTCCCTAGGATTCTTAAGGGCTTGCCTGGATGTAGGTCCCCTGATTCATCGTGGGATAAGATTCAGATCAGACACCACTTCTTCTTGTACCGTCTGGACTTTGCTGGACTTTGTTTGGGCTTGACTTCGTCCCCCTTCCAGTATGCTACATCATCTGTGCCTAAGACATCTGAAGGAATCTCCCTTGGAGTAAAGGAGTCAGGCCCCTGCATTTGCAGGCATTGCAACTAAGTCGTCCGTTCTGCTGATCCTGAGCTCCTCCCGACTCCGTAAGGTTCTGCAACACAGATGGTGGTTTTCCACAGCTCCCGAAGCCTGCCCTGCCTTCTCACCAAGATTGAGGCTAGCATAACTTGTGGGGGTTGCAATAAACGAACCCCTGTGCACTGTGTCAACTTGCAGTTGCAAAGGCTTGTTGGCTTCCTTTTAATAAGAGCTTCGGGCTCTAAGGAGCCCCAACCTTGGGCACCTCCAGTGACTAGAATCTTCAGCCACACTGCATCATGTGCATCATGGCCCTCATCTTTTAGTGAGCTGCTTGAGGTCCTCTCGCGACTCCAGTGCCTCTGGCCTGTGGGTCCATTTGAGGGTCACACTTGCTTCTCTTGGGCTCTCCTGATTGCTCCGGCCTGCCCTGAGTCCCCTGCTTTTGGTGAGTCCCCTGGAACTTGCTGGTCCTGACATTGCTCCTTCTTCAATTCCTGCATTGGTTTCATTTGCCAAGGCTTGTTGGCGCTCTGCTGGACACTGACCCCTCAGCACTCGACATCCTTTGTTGGACAGCTTGTGCACTGCTCCTGGTCTTCCTCAGCATCGTCTGGTCCTCACAGCTGCAGAGTCAAGTTCCTCGTCATACATCCTGCAACACCCAACATCAGAGGGCTTTCGTCTTCCAAGTCTCCTGGTCCCTCCTGAGTGACATAGACTCTGTCCCCTCTGCTTGCAGGTAATAATAATAATAATTGCTTGCAGGTACCCCTCATCTTGAATCCACCTTCGAATTCCACTGGACACTTTCTCCTTTAGCAGCAGCAGCACTTTCCAGAAGTCCTATATTGGGTTTGACAGCGGTTTCCAACACCACTTCAAAAGTATGCACCCGGCTTCCCTGGTGTAGGTAAAGTGGGTACTAGGGTATCCACGGGTGGGGTGGCTCTCTAACCTACTGTGTTCCCCATGGTTTCTTCAGGGTCCGCTGGGAAGGGTCCTTAATCTTTAAAAATCCAACCGCGGCTTACCCATAGAGTTTTATGGAGCACTCGGTTGTGCTCCTACACAGCACATGCTCTCCGTGGGGTCCTTATCTACTCACCTTGGGTGGTTCCTCAGCACTTCTACGTCCTCTCAACATTGTCTTGACCCGAGTCTTGGTTCTTATACCACTTTTTTAGTATATGGTTTGGTCCCCCAGGGGTCCACTGTGTATTACGTGCTATATACTGTATTTCATTGCTAAAGTATTGTGTGCATTGTGCATATCTCCAAGTAGGAGATATTCCCATGTGTTAGAGAGTATTATCTAATAAATACATATTATTATAAATACCTTGTGTGGTTCTTTTTTATTTAATCTATACTATAAGATTGCATTCTGATAACACAAGTTGCTTTACAGTCCTTCTGCGCTAAGCCTGAAGGCTGCATTCCACAGCTACCACTTAGAGAGCTATCTAAGGTTGTCTAAGACTTCTTAAATCATGATAAAGGTTGTGTGGACTGGTACAAGGTGCCCACTTACATTAGTGGACATCATATACCAGGTCAGCTTCTCACATGTAGGCTTCAATATCTTCCCCTTCTGCCACCCGTGGGGCCCCCCTTATTCGTATGTTGTTCCATCTGAATCTATTTTCCAAATCCTCTGCGTGGGCCTGTAGGTCTAACTGTTGATCCGGTTGACCGAGTATTTCCTGTTGCAATTGCTCTATTTCTTCATTCCGGGAAGTCTCATGGTTCTCTAACGCATACACTCTATCTCCAATGTCCGTCACCTCCTTTCTAACTTCTGGCCGCTCATGCACTAGATCTGACTTGACCCCCGTCTCTCAGTGAGGCAAACAGGGTCTCCAAGTATGGGCGTGTGACCAGGCACTCTAGATCCTCTATATCCAGCGAGGCCACTGTACTAAGGTTCCATCAGCCAGTCCCCATCTGGGGACCTGCAATCTTCGTGAATATTTCCTTGAGGGTGCCCCCCATTCTTGTTGCGTGCTGACGTCTTCTAGCTGTCAATAATCAGGTGTCAAGTGTCCACTGGGCAGCCCCCATGAGTCTGCAGCATCCACTACTCCAGCCTCAAATTGCTTTGTTCTGCCCCGCTAGGAAGGGGTCTCTCTCCCATCAGTAGACTGCAAGACTCCGTCCCCCCACTAGGGCGAAGCCGCACCTCCAAAAGTCCAGCCACGTACCTGGTACTCCAGTGTCCCTTTGCACCGATATCTAGTGCTCTCCACAGGCCCTCTCCGCCACCGTTATCCAGGCTTCAGGCAGGTCCACCCGTCGGAGTCACCGCAGGAGCCCTTCTTTGCTCCAACACCAACCTCTGAAGTCCAGAAGCGCTTCACTCTGGGCCACGCTGCAACCCCGGGCACTTCACTCCCCTCTGTGTCTCGTCCGGCCTCCTAACTGCAGGGCTCAAGGCTACCCCCAGCACGGATGGAGGCCCCCAGTCCAGACAAGGGGCCCAGCCAATCAGACAGGCCCTGCGGAGCTCGGTTCAGGAGCAAGGCCGGCCCACCACCAATGCTGACAGGCCGCTCCAGCTCTCTGGATAAATTCACATCAGGCAGCCCGCTGCACTTCCAAGCAGAGTCCGCCGCAGCTCTCAGCTTCCTTTGGGGGCCAACCAGGGGAAAACCAGCAAGGGCCTCAGAGAACAAACCATCTTGCAGGTCGTTGCGCAGGTGGGCGATGCGGCGCACCAGCCCCCAGAACTCCTCACCACGGTGGACTCCCCCTCAGCAGGCCCAGCGCATTCAGGCCAGGCCAGTCTCTGCCTAAATTTGCATCCTGGCAGGAATCGCGTCACCCCAGGGGGGGCTCTGCTGTTCACAGCAGTGGCACTGCTCCCTCAGCCCCTCGCCTCGGTCAGATTGAAGGGCAAGTGCGAAGGCCCGGCGACAATGAAGACAGAGGGCCAGATAAACACGTACTATCTGTCTGCCATCTTGGCCACACCCCCAAGCCCTACATTTTAGAGACTCTGCCGCCTGAGCTGTTTAATTATTGTAGGTGGGAAGTTTAATTTCATTTGAAGAGTCCTTGTAAGTATGGGCATTGCCTGGGGTCTTATCATTTCTTTTTAGCCATCATTTGTGTTGAAAAGGCCCTTTGTTACTTCTGTCTCCTTTCATTAGCCGGTTTGGCAGTCAAAATGATTTCCAGGAATTTCAGTATTTGTGTTGTCAAAGCTGCATACCCCTATAGTTACTGTGGTAACACTGGGACAGAACTCACATTTTCCCGTAAATAAAGTATTTTGTGACTCAGATATAAATGAGGAATCAATTGGTGTTTTAATTAATCCTACAACAGTCTCATCAGATATTGGAAGAGATGCAGTTCAGAATCTTCTGAATAGTTTTTTTAAGATGACCCAATAACATTGGCATAAAATACCTATTGGAGTTACATAATTTCCAATATGGCACATCTTTGTAGGAGAGACAGTTAAATTTGTCTCAGCACTCATCCCATTGAGTTTCATGTCACACCTTCGGAGCTGCTGCTGTAATTGTTTTATGCTCTTCCACTGTCGTGTAGCTCCTAGGAATCCCCAGGACCTGGGCGTTTTGGGTGACCTTAACTGAGGCCTTGGTGTCCAAACCGCTTCCGGACACCCCCACAGGATATGTCAGCCATTAGACGAGCTAGCTCTCCAGTGCCACTACCACCTCCATGTATCTTACAGTGGTGTAGTATTTTCTGGCAACCACTGAACATGGCAACCCTGATTCCTCAGGGATCGTGGAAAACAGTACAGTACCTTTCGCTCAGTCACTCGTGCTTGTTTATTCTCAGAAAATACACAGGATGGCGGTTAGGACGTTTCAATAAGTATTTATTGGTCCAGCGTCAGTCTTGTATAAAACATATTTGCAAGTACCAATATAGGAAACAGTAGATACATTTCTACATAGTGCTAAGAAGATGAACATATACAGTTCAGATAAAACATTAGCACTACTGACCTGGGAGGATTGTATGAGAGATTAAGATAAGTGGGTCCCAATGCTAATCCACACTCTCCACCAAATAATAACTGTGGGCTGAGACTTTTAATGAACTCAAACCTACACGTTCTAGTGAAGAGGAAATGGGGACAGGGCTGATAAGAGAAACAAATTGGAAGTTAATGATCATCTTCCAAATTTCAGGACTGCATTATAACTTTATCTCTCAAAGAGTGCAGACAGCAGTAGTAATGCATACACCAGTGGGACATCAGGTTTGGATATAATAATAAGCACAACCTGTTTGGGTATTAAAAACAGTGTGCATATATAACAATACTGAGCCAGCCCAATCCCCATATGGTTTACTTGATGTGGTGATAGATAGCACTGGAATCAAACCCAGGAAATACCTGGAGACCTTCCCTGGACTCTGGAGTACCGGGAGATGCTGTTGGTGAGAGCGACTTTCAATTATGTTCATGGATCAAATGCCCAAAACTGACTTGAGGAGCCCTCTTCATGGGTAGTGCAGAAAAGCAGGAGAAACATGAAAGAAAGGCATTGAAAACAAAATCAAGGTGCAGGGAATGCAGACAGTGTTCTAACTGAGCGTACAGGAACCATAAAACCAAGTAGTTACGAGGCAACTTGTTGCAGCTATACTAGCCTAAATTGTCCTGGATACAGTCCTTCTGTTATGATTGGTCTTTGTTCTCTGACTGATGTGGAAAACCCGGCCCCTGTACCCCAGCCCCAGTCACTACTGTCTGCTCTTCCACAGTCTCCACGTCTCTGATCTTTATCTTTTTTATCTTTATTTTTTCTTGTGTATCCATGTTAATCTTTTTTTTACTCATCTGGTCCTAAGTACCTCCTGACCCTTGTTGAGTTATGAAACTACTGTGAGCTCACTGAAATGCCAAGAGCATACATTTGACTTTCGATTCCAGGAGGTAGCAGGGCTGAAAAATCAAAGCAGTTACATCAGGAAACAGAAATCAATAAAGAACGGGTCATCTTCTACAGAGGTGATGGCATAGTCACCTGGTTCTGTATTAGCAGACTGGAAGGTGGCATACTCTCCACCCCGGTAGCCGGGAAGGTATCTGCTGGCAGAATGCTGCTCTACGCATGCTCCAACATGTTGGGGCGAGAGTTCAGAGGAAGTAGTAAGTTGGGACGAATAATCAGATACACAATATAGATGAAGAGTAGGATGTGTGTCTTTACATCTTTCTTCATCAATTTGCCACACAAGGACAATGTAATATTCCTATGAAGGTTGATGATGTTAGGGTTACATTAATTCTTAACCAAGATGAACATCTTCTCAGTTTTTTGTCACAGATGCCTGTCCAAAAGCCCAAACCACTGAACGGAATTACACCAAATTTGGCTGAAAGCTAGATCTTGGTCCAAAAAGATCTCTTTTTGTCATTTATCATAAATTTGTTCAGTAATTTTGGAGTTATTAAAGAAAATTGATTTATGCATATCTTTAGATACAGATCTACCGTGGGGGATTCACAGAGCCATGCGCCAGCAGTAATGTTGTTATTGGCCGGCCCCATCCTGACAGGGTAGTTGCGGCCACCATTTTGAGTATCAGGACTCGGTCCTGGGGGGGGGGGGGGGCAACTATGAATGGGACATAAGAGGTCAGGGTAGAGGTACCCTGACCCCACGGGTCTGATAGAGTAAGTGATGGACCCTCATAGGCAAGAAATTGCACAAAAATGATTTTCTATATATGTGCAAGGATCCGTGCATCCTCCACGGTGCTCAGTGTGACCCCTGTGTAAATCCTCAACGTATCTACGGATCCAGATCCTAGTTTTTTTTTAAATACACCTACTCACACATTCTCACACTCGACGCACAACCACTCTCACTATAGCGGTATATATATATATATATATATATATATATATATATATATATATATATATATATATATATATATATATATATATATATATATATAAGGGTGGGTCTGAGAAAGACACATCACAATGCTTTTGATTCCCCTTTTTTCATCATGTTCATCCGTCACCCACCTCAGATATTGTTTGTCCCAGATTTTTTATCCATACTCTTATGGACTTGCCTACCAGAAAGTGCCTTCCTCTTCTTGTGTTTGTTCATCCCCTGGAGCATTGCCTCTTTACTATGCTTTTGCTAAACTGACTTGCATCCTTCGTTTGACTTTTAGGGAACTACTTTTTAGGTTTCGCCTGGCGTCTGCTGCGCAGCAGCGTTCGCGCAGGCGAAAACTTTTGAGAAGAGTATGGTGCCTTTGTCACGCCTCTCACTTCAATTGGCTAGCTCCATAAATGGAGGCTAGCCATTGGAAGTGAGATCTGTCCGTCATGGTCCGAGGCGATTCGTGGGCGTTCTGGCGATGTTTTTCTCATCCTGCCCCTTTTATCACGTCATGCGGCTGTGGGCGTGTGTATTTATTTTTTTCTCGGTATGTTTTGGCCATTTTGGACGTGTCTTTGGAAGGGGTGGGCTGCGCACTGAGGCCGCTGGCCGATGTCGGACGAGCTGCAGACGGCAGGAGACACCGCAGCGGGGGTGTACCTCTGCCCTTGCCTGGCCTCTACTTCTGTGACTCTCCCTTGTCGGTGAACGCCTGAGCTTGTTTATGTTGTCGTATTCGTGGCTGCAGTGAGTTTGTTACAGTTTCTGAGATGTACGCAAACACGGATCTGTATCTATCTGCCGTTAAATAACACGCTGTAGTATTGGACGGCCTCTAGCTCAAAAAAATCACATGGGGTTAAATCCATACAGTGAGCTACAATTGCGTCACGCAAACGTGAAGGTGGGCGTGTTATTACAGACCCTTAGCGTGATCGCCAAGGAGGAGCGCATTCTATGCATACATTGTGTATGTTGTTTTATAAGGCGCTTCTCTTTTTGTGATCAATGAGCGCCTTGGCATATCGTTGATGGCTTTGCGTGTATGTTTTGGCCTCGTTCCTGCACTGTGCGGTATGTGTCTGAAATTTGAATCGGGTGTCTCGTTTCCAGCCCCACAACATGCCTGCAAATCCGTGTGATACGATCATGTTGATGTTTTTCTTTCCGTCGTTGTGCTGCTCATTGTCAGTGTTGCTCCCTCCTGTTGTCTGTACTGCTGCTTCCCACCCTTGCTCCCTCCCACCCTCCCGTGGTCCATGCTGCTGCTTCCCTCATTCCTTCTTTCCCTCCCTCCCACCCTCCCGTTGTCCATGTTGCAGCTTCCCCCTCCCACCATCCTGTTGTCCATGCCGCAGCTTCCCTCCTCCCACCCTCCCGTTGTCCATGCTACTGCTTAGCGTCCCTCCCACCCTTCCGTTGTCCATGCTGATGCTTCCCTCTCTTACACCCTACTGTAGTCCATGCTGCTGGTTAAATCCCCCCCACCCTCCCGTGTCTCCCGTGTGCTCGTTCCCGCTCCCCCCTCCCGCTGTCCGTGTGCCCGTTCCCGCCCTCCCTCCCGCTGTCCGTGTCTCCTGGATGTGCAGTGGATTGCAGTTCACAGCACTTGCCTGGCCCAGTGCTGCTTCCCTCCCTTGCTCCCTCCCACCCTCCCGTGGTTCATGCTGCTGCTTCCCTCATTCCTTCTTTCCCTCCCTCCCACCCTCCCGTTGGCCATGCTGCAGCTTCCCCCTCCCACCATCCTGTTGCCTGTATGTTTTGGCCTCGTTCCTGCACTGTGCGGTATGTGTCTGAAATTTGAATCGGGTGTCTCGTTTCCAGCCCCACAACGTGCCTACAAATCCGTGTGATACAATCATGTTGATGTTTTTCTTTCCGTCGTTGTGCTGCTCATTGTCAGTGTTGCTCCCTCCTGTTGTCTGTACTGCTGCTTCCCTCCCTTGCTCCCTCCCACCCTCCCGTGGTCCATGCTGCTGCTTCCCTCCCTTACACCCAACTGTAGTCCATGCTGCTGCTTAAATCCCCCCACCCTCACGTTGTCTCCCGTGTGCTCGTTCCCGCTCCCCCCTCTCGCTGTCCGTGTCTCCTGGATGTGCAGTGGATTGCAGTTCACAGCACTTGTCTGGCCAGTGTACTGTAGTGATGACTGTGTATGGTGGGTGACAGCTGGCTGTGTAATTGGACTATAGGTGACAGCTGTACTGTGGACGGCGGGTAAGTGTGCTGCTTATGATGATTGATTGTGCACTGTTGGAAGCTGGTTGGGAACAGTTACTGTAGGCAACTCCTAGTCGTACATTTTACAGGTGACAGCTGGCTGTGCGGTGTACTAGGAGTGACAGCTGATTGTGCACCATTAGTGACATATGTCTGCACAGTGGTTGTCATCCAGCTGTGCATACTATGATATGGTTGACACATGGATGTACATAAAGTAAAGTAACAACTGCTTGCATTGTACAGTGCATAGCAGGTTCCTGTGCAAAAACAGTAACAACTTGTTGTGCACTGCGTAGAAAAGTTAGCAAGAGCCGGCTGTAGTTTGCTGTAAGTCACAGCTGGATTTGCGTGTATCATGTATGACAATTGGATTTGGTCAGTTTGCGACAGATAGCAAGCAGTTTACTGTATGTGATTGCATTCTCTTTTGTACTCTAGATTGATGTGCGTAATGCCCCGTGGCTGTAAGCTGAGTGCTCAGAATGACACAGATGTCAGCGTGCTCAGAAAAGTATTGTGGTTGGCAGCTAGGTTTTTGTTTTCCAGCTGGTGGAGCTTATTTTGCACTGGATATCGTGGGTGACGGGCCTGGGCATGCAGTGTGTTTTGGTATAAAGCTTCATGTGTAGGGTATGGCCGTTGAACTGCACATCATAGGCTACATAGGTGGGTGCTTGCAGTGTATTTTGGTGACATAGGTCTGCTCAGTCTAGGTCACATAGCAGAGTGCTTACAATATGTGAACGAGCTAGGTTGAATATATATGTACAAAATAAGCACGCATTCTTTACAGTGTGCAGCTGCCTGCAAATGTGTACTCATTACAGAGCGTTGGTGCACAGTCCTCAACTTATTTTCTGTAATGTGTGTGTTGGGGCTTTGTGTGTGTTGGGGCTCTGTGTGTGATGGGGCTCTGTGTGCGATGGGGCTCTGTGTGCGATGGGGCTCTGTGTGCGATGGGGCCCTGTGTGCGATGGGGCTCTGTGTGCGTTGGGGCTCTGTGTGCGTTGGGGCTCTGTGTGCGTTGGGGCTCTGTGTGCATTGGGGCTCTGTGTGCGTTGGGGCTCTGTTTGTGTTGGGGCTCTGTCTGTGTGGCTAGCTTTTTTTTGTAGGTGGCTCTATGTGTGGGTGGCTCTGTGTGTGTGAGGGTGGCTCTCTGTGTGTGTGTGCGTGTGGGTGCAAATGCAATAGGTCTCGCGTTTGCGAGAGATTAAGCTATTGGCATTGTAAATGACAATGCCATTTATTTATCTGTTTTCAAAACCAACACATACATAAATAATTTGTCATTTACAATGCCAATAGCTCTAACTTTTACAAAGGCGAAACTGTTGCATTGTAAATGCTTGTTTCTTTTTGCTTAGGCACTCCATGAGTGTTTAACAGCCCTCTCCCTCGTGTGCTACTCCCTTCTTTGTCTTCTTTGCTATATCCCTCGTGTGCTGCTCACTCTCTTGTATGTGTATCTCCCTAGGCCTCTGCGCTCCATGTTGCTCGCTTCCTAAAAAGAATAGTCATCATGTTTCCTCGGCTTTCTATGATGCTGACGTCACAATGAAACTCCTTCATTTTCTACAGGTTCTTTGTTGAAATTTCAATATATGTCTAAACAGGGGATATGATTAAGTTTATACCAATTGAAAGCTCTCCCTGTGTGTTATCTTCATCCTTCACAACTGGTTGCAAAATAATGACAGTAGCCCCTTTTTCTGACCTATATGTGGTCCAGCTACAAATGAGCATTTTCTGTATCATTTGTAAGAAATAGAGGAGATTGGATATCCAAGCAGCTCCTCTTGTTTTCTTGACTTGAAAACGATTATATAAATTGATAAATACACACATGCAAACACTTCTACCTTCCACAAGAGGACTACATTCTCAAAATATTCAAGCATATATTCATGTCAAAAGTGACTTATCTGTTAAAAGTCTAGTTAACGCATTTCAACCAAACAATGTCTTGCCCACGAGTACACTTATAGTCCTTCCACATTATAAAGTTAACTGGTGTGTACTCCATTTAATTGTATTGAATTGTAAAGTCAGTGCTCCTTTACAATTATCCATAAGCAATGGGTCTACTGCATTTAACTTGCCGTGCATCTTTTTCTCAAGCATTTCTTATCCTTAACTTTGCATGTTTCTGCTCCAATGAACTCTGTCTTTCGCTCTTTGGGAATGTTCATTACATTCATTCCTCTTGAATTTATATCTTATTATTATAATACTCAGCATGTATTTCTAATAGCAGATTTGCCTTTTGTTTCATTTGCACTCATGTCATCCAGTGTGCAGTTCATTAATAGTCATCTTTTTTAGTCTCTATGTACAACTTCACACTTTTCATATCATAATCAGGAGCGCTTGTGGGCTATTAATGTCCATTCTTTTATTTTCTCATTGATTTACAAGCTCACTTACATGCAAAATGTATTTGGTTATTTTTTTCAAGATTTTCGCTTATAATATACCTTTGTATTTCAAAGGTAGCCATTTACTGCGCACTCGTGTATTTTCTACTGCAATTGTTTCCCGTTGTCTTTGTCAGCCTAAGCCAGTGGTTACCAAACTTTTTTGACCCGTGGCTCCCTTGACCAAATTGGCAGTTGACCATGGCTCCCCACCATTTTTTTACCGGTGGGTCAGGCAGCACACTATGCTAAGCACAAATTTTTAGCTTAAGTGTTATAAGCCATGCCCTTTATTACATCGGCCATGCCCCTTTGAGATCCCCCAGTTTTTTTCATCCCACTTAAAGCCCTGCATTTACATAAATAATATAGGTGTAATGTGCATACTCGTCTTGGAATCGGGGCACTCTATATTTCGTTAGTGATTACAAGAGCACTGAGTTTTGGGCTGTTTTAGTTGTTCTTCTTTGTAAGTTTAAAGATTTTTGTCTTTTTCTTCTAAATACTGTAAGGAATCACTGTTTACAAGTTACTAACAAAATCGCTTTCGAAAACTTCACTTACTATTAAATGGACACACACGGCAGCACTCTACATTTCCTGAAATTGTTAATTATGAGTTTAATTTCCCCCGGCATTCTACACTTCATGTGTTTTTTTACCAATCCAAATATTGGAAAGTAGTATGAACCACCCAAACCTACAAAAGAATTCGTAATGCAAAATACAGACAGAGTCTAGCAGAGACACTCATTTCAGAGATGCAGCCATGGCGTTGACGTGTTTGTACACCCTTTCGAGTTGTAGCAGCAAAAAGAGATCGTAAATCTATCTGTGAGGCAGGCATTAAGTTGGACAAATGTTTTAATTTCTCCTATTAAAACTTTACATTTGTGCTATATTGTAGAGCACCCGTCCCCTGTTTGAAAAGTTTAATGTGTTTTTAAGCGTTTTATTTTTACTGGATGGTTATGTTTCTAGTATAAAACGTATGCTGTACATTATGCTGTACATCGTGCAGGGGGTTTAGCGATTCTCAAACAGCGCCTGTGCTGGGAATTAGACCAAAAGTGTGATATCTTTTCTGATATGAAGCCCTGCTATCTCCCCCAGCACAACACAGTGCTGCAACTATGTTTCTTGCACTGCATTGCACTATAAAATAGGCTGCGGCGATCGATTTACAGGCACCACGGAGGGCCCGATTGTGATGCGTGTTGTTGAAGGTGGCATTTCTTTCAAATCCCCCACATCCTGCGCGGCGCCCCTGGCTTCTCATCACGGCGCACCGGGGTGCCGCAGCGCACACTTTGGGAACCACTGGCCTAAGCATATATGTAGCTCTTCATCTAAGTGAAGAACTCTCAAGTGAGATTGATAATGTATTTGGACTGCATTTGTCTGCATTCTGTCCATCAACTTTTGTTTTTTGCATTTGTCACCCCAAATGGGACGGGTATGCCCAGATGTGGGTCCCGTGCTCTCCCTGCCACTGGAATCAATCTGTCCTGGCTGAAGAGGGGTGAAACCCCGAAACCTGTCCTAGGATGCTTGTTTCCAGTCTAGGGAGGA
This sequence comes from Lissotriton helveticus, assembly GCF_964261635.1. Taxonomy (NCBI): domain Eukaryota; kingdom Metazoa; phylum Chordata; class Amphibia; order Caudata; family Salamandridae; genus Lissotriton; species Lissotriton helveticus. The sequence goes on along the minus strand of NC_136057.1, from coordinate 1,403,210,437 downwards.
CCTGACTTGGCAGTTCGGGCTGGACTGTTCCCATGAGGCCCAGGTCAAGACTGCTTTGCATATGGCTGGGTTCAAACTGGAATGGCATGGTGAGCAATAAACATGATGGATTTAGGCCCAGATCTCTGTACTGGGGTGAATGTATGGCATTGTTTTGCATTCTGTCCATCAACTGTTGTTTTTGCATTTGTCACCCGAGTGGGACGGTTATGCCCAGACGTGGGTCCCGTGCTCTCCATGCCAATGAAATCAAGGCATCCTGGCTGAAGAGGGGTGAAACCCCGAAACTGGTCCTAGGATGCTTGTTTCCAGTCCAGGGAGGACCTGGCTTGGCAGTTCGGACTGGACTGTTCCCATGAGGCACAGGGTCAAGACTGATTTGCATATGACTGGGTTTAAACTGGAATGGCATGGTGAGCAAAAAAATGATGGATTTAGGCCCAGATCTCTGTACTGGGGTGAATGTATGACATTGTTCTGTATTCTGTCCATCAACTGTTGCTTTTACATTTGTCTCAACTTTCATACACTAGCTCTTCCTCTCACGTTTGTCTACCTTATTCGTGCGACATAATTTCAACATTTTCCATTTACTTTGATTCTCTTTTTCATTATATTTTGCCTTCGCATCACTCCTGTCCTTCTGTTTTATTTTTCTAATCTGACGTACTCCACTCAGATTTCTAAGATATGTACAAACAAACTACTGTCACAGGGTATTCTCTTAATCATCTCAAATTGCTTAATTTTTCATTTACTGGAATGTTTCATATTACTTCAATTAATGCAAGCACTGCAATTGTTCCACTCCAGAAAATTCACTGTTACTTTGCTTCTATCTTAACACATAACATATATGTGACATAAAATTTTTCTCCTTTGAAATGAATCACTAAGCAATCCGTGTTGAACTTTGTTTTCCAGTTGGTTCCTTTAGGATAGCCTGCTAGTTTGCTTTTCTGTTCTTCTATTATGTTCTCTTTCCTGTGCTTGTCAATCTTTTTTTTCTTATATCTTCATTCTCTGAAGCGTAGTTTTATGATCAGACTGCATCTTTCAAATTCTCTTCTGTGAAAGAATTCATTTTTAAATGAGGTAATTCTCTGTAAGGAAATCACCTCTTTTGAGATATCATTGTGGCAACTTTTCATGGAGCAAACTATTTGTTGCTGTTACTTTCCTGAGTAGTGTGGTCCGGATCTGTGCTTTCTCAAAATAGATCTCTGTATCCAAATAGGCTACACTTCAAGTACTTAAATTGTAAGTGGGTTACAGATTGTACACATTCCTTAAATTCATTTTGTGATGCATCCCTTATGACGAACAAGTCATCCATAAATTATACCCACATCACAGTTTTCGCTTGGCAATGTTCGTGTGTTTCTACTCATGCCTTTTATTTCTTCTACGATCACATATAAAGGTTGGCGTATTTGGGGGAGAAGACGATTACCATGATAATTCTATAACATTGTTTATGTAACTGGTGATGGAACGGGAAGACATTTTTTTAGACACATTGTCATCATCTAAACTACCAGTTATGTTTGTTCATATAGAGATATGTTCCTTTCCTGTAGAAGGTATTTGCGCACTTCAATTTCATCTTCAGGTGTAATTGACAAATATAAAGTACAACATCCATTGTCATCAGCTTGTAACTCACTAACCAGGATCTGATTTGTAGATGGGTTAGTAAGTGAGTTGTACCAAATAGGTATGAACTAAACATTTTACAGGGCTGACAAGATGCAGTCTATATATTGTGGTGTACTTTTAAACTGTGAGCCCTGTGATGATAGCATATGCCATTCCAGGGTTTTATATCCTAATATACCTTTGGACCATAGTATGTGGTTGGTGTAACTGGACCTTTAAGAACTTGTATTCATTATCATCTCTTAATTGTCTCTTCCATTCCTCAATGTAATTCATATATTTTCTTCAGTTCTTCAAAAGGATTTTGTTCCAATTTGGCACAGAGTCTTCAGACTGTCTTAATGTCCCTCTTTTTATACTTCTTGTTATTAATAATTATTCTTGTACCTTTTTGTGGCAGCTTTATTTCAATGTTATTATTGTATTCTAACACGTTTAGAGTTTTTATCTTTTTATTTTTCATATTGTCCCTCGTTTTTCCTTTTATCAGTTAATGTTCCCAAATCCTTTATTACCAACTTACTATTTAGATTGAAGGAATTGTCTGTCGTTAGTCAGCAGCTGTCTTGATTTTTCCTTTGAATTACTATTTCCATTTTCATTTTTCTTTAGATGTATTTCATGTTAAAAGTCGAAAGCCATTTTAGTTTGTTTCATCATTTTCAAGCCGATCCAACATGTAGGCTGCCATTACATCTCTGTTTCAGAGTGAAAGGTGCAAGTGTGTAAATATGGGCATATTTTTTCTGATGCTTTGCATCAAAGATCAAGTGGGTGCTGCAGTCAAATGACCATTAATAGATGCAAATGGAAAATTGTATAGTAACCACAATGGCAGTATTAATAAAATAGTGTTCCTGTGCTTCCTTCCATGACAAAATGATTGATGGATAACCTTATGAAACTGTATATCTTTACTTTTTAAGAAACTTATTTTTATAGAACTTTTAAGCATTGTGTAGCCATCTGTGTTCAAACGGTTAAACAAAAAAATGGTTCTGTTGGGTAAGACACATTGCTTTGACACTGCTTATTAATGCAATCAAGATTCGGTGTTCTCTGGTACACACATAATTTGAGAAATGAATGCTCAAAAAATAAAAGGTTGTGAGATTAAGAAATTGTTTCATGCGATTTATATCAGAATTCATTCATATTTAGTCTCAATTACTTCATTCAATGATAACATTAAATGCATAATAAGACCGTCAAAAATAGGTGCAGTTTAAGTGACTTTTGGTGAATAGTGCTCAATGAGTGAGAAAATATACAGTGAAGAGGGATTTCCTATATACAAATATATACAAGTATTTCATTGGCCAGATGTTCATTTGCAACCAAGGGTTCCTAGTGTTCCTATTGGGATCCTGGTGGTTCTGGACCTATGATATGGGTCGACGTTTCGACCCTTATGCGCCCCGGTTGGCGGTCGCGGCGGGTCTTTCTCAATACAGGTGAGCGAATAATGTTGACAGTTTGTGCTTCAGACCAGCGGGTCTCAGCCTGAATCAGCGCGGCACAGTGTCCAATCGTATCTGGAAATTGTTGAAAAGGGAAAAGTCAGCGGAGACGGAGGTCCTGCGTCCCTCCTGTCTGCTGCATCAATACAGGGCCCTGTATTCAGGCTGAGACCCGCCGGTCTGAAGCACAAACTGTCAACATTATTCGCTCACCTGTCTTGAGAAAGACCCGCCGCGACCACCAACCGGGGCGCATAAGGGTCGAAATTTGTATATAGGAAATCCCTCTTCACTGTATATTTTCTCACTTATTGAGCACTATTCACCAAAAGTCACTTAAACTGCACCTGTTTTTGACGGTCTTATCATGCATTTAATGTTATCATTGAATGAAAGACCTGAAATAAACTGCATACCTTTTGTGCTATTGACACGAAACCAAATGATATTCTGCAGCGAATCAGTTATTCAAGTGGACAGCAGTGACAGGAACAGTATGTAACAAAGAAGACAAGGGGAAAAAGAATATGAAACAAAAAGTCCTTCATTTGGAACACAAATGAATAACATAAACATACGGTAGAACACCTACTCACTCATCAATTGCATTGAAGTAGCAAGAGGCTTACAAAAGTGTCTTATGATCAGCTGTCAAGATGCATTAGAAATATGGAAGAGAAGAATGCAACTATGTAAATAGGAGAATTAATGGACGCCCAACCTGAAAATAATGCGAGTAGAACAAACAAAAGGGACATTGAACTTTTACAAGAAATGCATGTGAAAGGAAATAAAAGTTAGAAAGTGAATTTAGAAAGAAAATAAAGATTCTATACCACACTACCTACAATGAATACATATAGTTAATTTTATGAACTGGTCATAAAGGAATTGGGCATGGATGACAGAGAAAAAAGGGTAAACGGACTGAAAATATGACAACTGAAGAAAGAAAGGTCCTAAATATATAAGAATAGGATTATAAAAATGAAATAAAGCCGGCAGACAGATGTGTAAACATTTTTAATTATAAAGAAGTAAGAGGATTATAAGACATAAGCATTAAGACTTGATGTTTTCCACGATTTTAGGCGTGCAACCTAATTTTCTTGTTCACATTCGAATTGCATGTATCTGTAATCACTCCTATTTTCAATTACTTTACATATTTTGTTTTTCAATTAATTTCCAGACATCGGTGTCTTTTTCTATAAAGTTCTTTTTATTAAGTATCCAATTCCAATACACTTAAGACCCAGGCAATGTGTTTCATCCCTTATAGGGATTTCATCTGGGCAATTTAATTGATCTGCCTTCTCAAAATTCTTCTTTTGCGTTAACTCCCGTTAAATGTCTGGGCTCCTTTAGAGAAACCTTTTGGCGTGTGTGTCCTAGTGCTGTCTGATCAATCAGCCCATGCTTACACCATGTAAGAAGGAATTTGTCCACAGGAAGTGAATTTGCAAGACACACTCTAGTCATAAAACAATGTTTCAAGGAGAAAAAATATTTTTTTTAATTGAGAATGGACAGGAAATATCAAAACAGTAGAGCATAACAGACATACTGATCGCTAAGAAAGGAGAAACAAGAGAGAAACAGAGTCGAAAGAGAGAACAAATAAGGTTATTTGTAACAAACACCACGAAGAAAAAGACATGAAGAAATTCTGAAACCCTGTGGTGTATTAAATCTGTTGTTCTGAACAAAATATTTTAGAACAAGTCAGAGCAATAAAACTTAAGGATATGAGCTAAGTCATGACAAAACATTTTCAGAAAGAACATTTCTCAAACACACAGTTCCACTGCAGGAATGACTGGACTTCGATGCTTCTCCGCCTTGCTTACCTTGTTCTGTGAGGAGGATAAAAATCCACTCTTGAGAATTAAAGGGGAAATGGTAATTTGAAACCACACGTCACTCCATACCACCCTCTCTTGAACTTGTATGGATTGATCTACTGGCTAGAGTCCTGAAGAAAGTAAACAAACAGTATTCACTATTTGGTCTCCAAAACTCAACTACTCAAAATACTGTGTAAGATATACCTTGTAGAATCGGGTAGAACTCTGCAGCTATGTGTGCTTGTGAATACAAATGGTTCACCTGAAACATATAATATGAAATGTTAGTCTAACTTTTATGCTGTGTTATGTTATAAGCATCCAGTACATAATCCCTGAACTACCTTGAATATTATTTAATGTAGCTTACAGTATGTTCCGAAACAGCAAATCAAGATTGTGGTTCCAAATCTTTAGAAGCAATGGGAGCTTGCCACTGCGTAACCAAAAATGCAACTCCCCGAACTTCATTCGGCCCCGCGGACCCCATCCACCAGGTCCTTATTTATTTCAAAGAGGAGACTTCCCCAAGCTTTTATACATTTTTGTAATGCTTTGTTCTGTGATATGTATAGATATATGTATCTTCATATGATGATGATTATAATAAATAACTTATATTTTTTATTAAATTCTGGATGAAGATATTGATGACTCTCTATATGTCTGATTCATTTTATTGTGATAGATATATACATACACACTGACTCCGCGAGGACTTGTTAAGCATCCTTGAAGTATGGCGAGATACTCATGCATTTGTTTATTTATCATTCAGGGGCCCTCTTTTTTGTGTCATTAGGGTTTCCCTACCTGGCCCCCTCATATTATTTTACTTCTGGACAGGGGTCTAAGCCTATAATGGCTGCCAGCAACATTTTTCCGATGTTTCTGGCAGTTAATCAGAGCGCCCGCTCAGCAGGAGTCTGACTCCTGCCAGAGCAAATTGGCCCAGAGCAAAAAAAAGCTCCTAGTCCAATCAGAACCCTCCATTTTTAAATTGGCGCTCCCATAAGAGTCTCTCAAGCCTCTCGCGGACCCAGCTGTCCGGATATATAACTAGTTTTTACCCTCAATTGCTCAAAAATTATTGAACGGGTTTACACCAACTCACAAAAAGCACAATCTGCGTACCAAGATCTAGCTCCCTGCAAAATGTTGTGTTATTCCATTGTGCAAATTAGTTGTAGCCCTGCCTAAAGACGTCTATGGAAAAGGCATGGGGATTTTGCATTATGGGACACCCGTTTGTCAGTCCCCACTTGACGGATCACTTTGAAACTTTATATGCACAAACTTGTCAAAGAATAGCACCTTGTTGGAATGTTTTGCGGAGATTCATCAAACGTTCCAAAGTTATTAGCAACACCACAAACACTTTTTCTTTAGAACATCTGGCCTAACTATAACTACCTAGTGGCAACTGCCACTAGGTGTATGTATGTGTATGTGTATATATATATATATATATCGCCAAACTCCAATTCACCAGCCATTGCTTTTGTACAGCACAACTTTATTTAAACACAAGGAATATCACTGACTTATTGACACTGATGAAGGCGAGAACGCTGAAAAGCGTTTATCGATAATAACTGCAGAAACGATGCAATAAAAGAAACAAGTAGCAACGTTCTATGGCTCCAGACTGCGCTCTTTTGGAAGACGGTTCCATGAATTGAGGAAGCGTAGTTGTGGCATATATATGTATATATATATTTGCCTTCCTGTTTTATCAGCTGATACTGCAATAAAGAACCTGTGAACTTCAGTGGTCCGTCTCCTACCTTGCTTGCCTCGCCGATCCTGGGTGGATTTTGGAAGTGGAAGTGGCGCGTTTGGAGTTTCAAAGCATATATATATGTATATATATATATATATATATATATATATATATATATGTATATATATATTCATTGAAAAAACCATAGGTTTCACACCAGTTATAGTTAGCTGGAAATGTTACTCGCATAAAACCATTGAAATTCCCACGTTATAGTTAGTTGGACTCACTATAACTTGCACGTCTGCAATGCACTGCTGATGACGTCACATATTACATCACTCATGACATTGTTTTTTAAAGAAAAATTGATTGGTTAACTGGCTTATTAAGTGTATCTTAGTGAATACATATATTAGCGAGTAATGTTTAAATATTTAAATATATGCATGAGTGATGTAATATGTGACGTCATCAGCAGTGCATTGCAGACGTGCAAGTAATAGTGAGTACAACTAACTATAACGTGGGAATTTCAATGGTTTTATGCGAGTAAAATTTCCAGCTAACTATAACTGGTGTGAAACCTATGGTTTTTTCAGTGAATTTCAAAGGTTTTTTAAATGCTAATTCCTAACTATAACTGGTGTGTAACCTATGTTTTTTTCAGTGAATATATATATATATATATATATATATATATATATATATAAAATTTCTATGGCAAAATGAAACCCCTCATTTTGTTCCTTTTCAAATTAAATGTATTAAGTGTTACCACTTTATTCCAATCAAGATGACTACAGGTGTGCCATACTTTTGTCATAAGTAAGACTGTTAGCGTTCTAGTTGTTCTTTAGAACACTCTGGGACATTCTGTCATTGGGCTATAGTTGGGCTACATCTGGCTGATATTTGGGCTACATTTGGGCTCTTTTGTCTCTGGTGGCCATCTTGGGAGACTGCATATCAGAATTTTTTTAATGAAATATAAGAAGATTTGAGAAGTCACTCAAAATGTGCCCTAAATTTTCTTTCTTCAGCACTAATCAGAATTTCTATGGCAAAAGGAACCCCCTCATTTTGTTCCTTTGCAAATTAAATGTTTTAAGTGTTAACACTTTATTCCAATCAAGATGACTTCAGGTGTGCCATACTTTTGTCATAAGTAAGACTGTTAGCGCTCTAGTTGTTCTTTAGAACACTCGGGGGCATTCTGTCATTGGGCTATAGTTGGGCTACATCTGGCTGATATTTGGGATACATTTGTTTTTTTTTGTCTGGTGGCCATCTTTGGGCTACATTTGGCTACATTGGGCTACATTTGGGCTCTAACATATATATAGCCCAATGTAGCCCAATATATATTTTTTCAAAGTTAATTTTCGTAAAAACCACTGGAGCATATATCTTGAGACATAGCAAAGGCACATCGGGGTACCAGTCCCTACAATTTTGCCAAGTTTGGTGGAAATCCATTCAGCCGTTCAGGCTAAAAGTGAGTCCAACCGCCCTATGGAAATTAACATGGGGAAAACATGTTTTGGGACCCCCCTTTTATCTCGGCCCCCGCTTGACGGATCCCCCCGAAACTTTCAGGGAAGGAGCGGAGGACAGCGAGGCAAAGTTAAGGAAAATTACAGGCAGATCCCTCATTCGGCGCCAAAGTTATTCTCAATAGAATGTTGCGGATTTCCTATGGAAAACGATCCTAACTATAACTACCTACTGGCGACCGCCAGTAGGTAATATATATATATATATATATATATATATATATATATATATATATATATATATATATATATATATATATATATATATATATATATATATATATACATATATACATATACATATGTATATATATGTGTGTGTGTGTGTAGAGAGAGAAGATACATGACTGGTAACTGTGTATATGGGCCTATACTACTATTGAAGGGTTCTAGGGAAATGTATAATCCATGAGGTTGAATCCTGGGGTGGAATATAAGATAATACACAAACTGGTCATAATGTATTTTTACACTACATGATTTAAATAATTTTAGTACTCTTTAGAAGTATTAGGAGCATTTGCACTTCATCTATTTAGTATTCATTGTTTGCCTGAGAATATTGATATGTCTGTTAATGTTTTGAGAAACGTGTAGCTATGGGGATAAAGTACTGATATTTAAATTGTGTTTTATGCAAAATATGCATTATTAGTTATCAAATTTTACATGCAAAATGAACTTTAAGGAAACTATTTTAAAAATGTGCTTTTTTTGTACATTGACAGTATAGCTTTTCCTGAGAGGGTTCTGTATTTACAATGTTTATTTGCACCCACTGGGGAGAAGTTTTTGCTTGCATCAAAGATAGACCCACGAGGATGAGCTTGTCAGCTGTGCTGATTAATGCTCTGAGAGCAGCACTGCCATTGCAAGAGTGTTTTCTACCAGCACTGAAAGAAAGAAGAAATGTTGTGTTAACTATCAATTTAACTATTTTATTTGAGTAGCGAAACTAAACATCCTGCAAATGAATTCCACACTGTGAAGTGAGAGAAACAAGTAACTGTTAATATCTCTTTGCTGTGAAATATGAGCTTTGAAGCCATTCAATAAGAAGACTTCACCTGCAATGTACAATTTTCTCATCAATAATTTTCAGCAAATGTTGCAGTGATATTATTAATGATGTCATTGAAGATGTCATGAGCGGTGTCATGTGTGGGGTAATTAGTAGTGCATGCCGAGGGTGCGAGTTATAGTTACATTAGCGAACGAGTTATGGTTACTTGAGATATCTCTAACTATAACTGCTGAATTTCTATGGTGTTATGTGAGTAAAATCTGAATCTAACTGTAACGTCACTGTAACCTTTGATTCTTTTAGTGACTTTTTAAGGTTTAAAAAAAATATATTTCCTAACTGTAACGTCCCTGTAGCCTTTGTTTTTTTGAGTGTTTTTAAAAAAAATGTAATGTAGCTTTAATTACCATACGTTAATCCAACCACCGCTCGTATGCTCTTTGGTTGTGAACAGGGAGAGTTTGGTCATTGAGCCTGGCCTGCACCCAAGTCCTGCATCCAACCCCTCTCAGGCAACCCCCACCCCCCAGTGCTCGGGCTTTGGCCATGTATGGCGGGGAATTGGCCGCACAGCGTGGCCTCTGGATAGGCCCTGCCAGCAACCCTCTGCGTGCAGCCAATCCCCAAAGGCAGCAATCCCAGGCGGGGGCATGCAGCCCCTACTTGTGCAGATATCGGCCCCATGGCCCCTATCCCCCGGGGCCTGCCATATTATGTGCGGGAGCTGGGTACGTGTCACCCTCCCTGAGCTGATTTCGGCCTTGGGGACCCCAACCCTTGGGAACCAGTTTATTATTTTAGGGGAGGGGGTACCTGTCACTCATCCCGGGTTGTTTTTGGCTCTGGAGACCCCATCCCCGTGCCTACTACTATAATTATGGGGGGGTGGGGGCACACAGCTAGGCTCATTTTGTCCCCGGGGATCCCATCTACTGGTGCCAAGCTATATTGTAAACTGGAGGGGAGCACACAGCCTCCCTCCCCAGGCCGATTTTGGCCCCATGGACCCCATTCCCCGGGCATCACTGCGGACAGGGAAGCAGACATGAAGAATGCTCATTTTTAAAGCTCCCGCCAACATGAAGCGGACTTTGAAAATGTGTCTGCCAAGCGAAGGCAAACAAAGGTTTCCCCACCCGCTGCAGTGCGTGCAGGGAAACTGCTATGTCCCAGGGTAGGCACCCTGGGCCATAGCTGGAGCAGTCCCTGGTAAATGGGATCCCCAGGGCTATTAATGGCTCCAGGAGGTAGTCTGCTTGATCCCCTTCCCCTTTCATTTTGCAGCCGGGCCCCGGGAGATGGTGTCCCCAGGGCCGAAATCGGCCCATGAGGTGGGCTGCATGCCCCCTCCCCATTTTTAGGAATGGCCAGGCCTAAGTGATTGATTTCCTGGGGCCAAAATCATCCTGGGACTGCTTGCCCTCATCGCACTTATACATAAAGCTGGGATTTGGTTCCCAGAGCCAAAATTGAACCAGGGAGGGAGGTTGATTGCCCCATCTCCTTTTTAAGCATGGTCGGGCCCTGGGGATGTGGTCCCTGGGGCCAAAATCTACATAGGCACGGGGCTGCATGCCCCCATTCCACCTATATATAAGGCTAGACCCCGGGGAATGGGGTCTCCGGAGCCGAAATTGGCCCGGGGAAGGGGGCCGCCTGTGCCCCCTCCCGATAATATAATTAGAAGTATCCCCGAGGACATGGGCCACCCGAGGGGCCAAAAAGAAAAAACAAGCACGGGAGTCAGCGCTTGTTTTTTCATTTTTTCTAATTTTGACGTGGATCCTCCACAAATGTGAAAAAAATTTTTTAACGTTTTTCGCCCCTTGCGGGGTCCCTGTGAAACCCCGCCACCTGACCTAGGGGGTCATGGTATTCCTACCCTGACCTCTTGTGGATTTTCATGGGACTCGGGCCAAGTCCCAAGATGGCTGCCTCCACTTTCTGGTTGAAGTGCTGGCAGTCAATCACAGCATTGCTAATGTTATGTGGATTTGTGGATCTACTACGGTGGATCCATGTCCCTATATATACATATATCTTTTTTCTTTTATATCTCCGAAAGTAGTGCACGGATTTACACCAAATTACAAAAAGAGATCTTTCCGGATTTCTTCCAAATTTGGTGTAATTCCGTTCAGCTGAAGGAAGTGACCCGATTAGGGCCACCCGGGCCACTCGCGACAACCTCTTAGCCTTCCATACAAATGAGTCGGTCAGACAGTAGAGAATACAAACCAAAGTTGTTTATTAGCAATACACTCTAGCGGAGTCCAATCTGACCAGACACTTTAGAATGCTGTAGAAGGACTTACCCCCGTCAACACGGTAGCACAAAATATGCATTTCCAATATCTCTAAAGTCCCGCCCAGACTGGAATTTTCCAGCCTGGGCACTAACGAACAAAGGGGGTTCAGAAAAGCAAGCTACACATCTTGAGAACGGGTACATGCTATCTTAGTTTCAAGGTTACTCTGCCCATGCTTGTCTCTGAGGTGGGGAGCAGGGCTTACTCTAGAGGAAAGGCATGCAAAGACAGAAATGATCTTTTCATTAGTGCGGTGAAGCTCAACCTTGAATATGATGAAGAGAAACAATTGAGGCGGCTTTCTGCTGAGGCAAACATTATGAGGCAGAAGCTTATGTTCGATCACAGTACAAAATGGTGGCTGAATACAAAATGGTGCAGCAAATGATAACTTAACTCGCACAATGCTAGAAGGAGTCGGCTAGAAGCATTCTGAAGAACCGGGTTTTTAGAACCCAGCGGCGCCAGGGGAAACGCCCGATGTCTCCGAGTTCTCCTGTCTTGGGGTACAAAGACACGGGGTACTTCTTGGTGACGTCAAAGATCAAATTTATTGGCTGCAGCCAGTAACAGAGATCCTAGAAGTACAACACGGTGTATGTTCTCAGGAGACTGCTCAACTTTACAAAGCAAGCCATCCCTTTTTATACAAAAAATTGTGCTTCAGGCAAACATTCCTTATTTACAGTTTGACCACTCACATGTTTCCACGACAAAAGCAGGAGCATGATGACAAGCCCATTTTTCAGTTTGTCCAGCCCAAAATTAATCATCAAACAAACCCATAATAAACATTCTTCTTTTGAACAAGTTGGACACAAACCCATAATAAAAGACCTCAACCCAAATCGTAAATAGGCCATAAACGAAGGAACAGAAACAGATGAGAAGCAAGATAGAAAGGTGTGTGCGTGTACCATAAAATCAGCAATGTCCTGCTCTTTGATCTCTATCTTGACCAGCTAAGGGCAAGAACTGGTTGGGCAAGGTCAGCTTCAGGCAGCAGGGTCAGTTCACTTCAGGTCAAACAGGAGTCAGCACGAACTCAAGCTAAGGTGCACGTGTCCCAGAGACTTGTTCAGCCACAGTCATAGGCCTATGTGAGGGCAACCCCAAAATGGCTGCCATGCACAAAATGGAACCCAAGGGTTTCAGAACGAAATTGTCAAATACACAGTGAATCCATCAATGTAACATGACGGAAACACTCATGCTTGCTGAGCTCACTGTTTACGGTTCACTGTTACCAAATTCGTAACAGAACCACGACCATTATGACCCAGGGTCAGAATTCACGGAACCTCAGACCCTCCTTTTGCCCTTACATAGGCAATAACCTAACCTCACGTCAATCTGAATCCAGGTCTATACCCATCAGATCATCAAGATGTTGCTGTAGCATCATCCTAGTACTTAGTAACTCTCCCTGGACAGGTCTCCTCGAACACGAAGTAGCACAAAGGCCATATATAGCAGGAGCACACTGTACGCAAAGACAGAACAGGAAAAGGATAGCTAATACCATCCCAATGATCATCAGAATCTTCCATCCCCAGGTGGATAACAGTTCCCAGAACCATCCCATCAACGACCAATCTCCTTTATCCATATGTACAGATTCAGAGATCTTATGTAACTTGGAAATGGCTTGGTACACTGTCGGAGCATTGTCTGGAATGAAAACACAGCAGCTCGATTGAATCAATTTACATACCCCTCCTCTATCTGCAAGTATGACATCTAACGCAACCCTGTTCTGAAGAGTCATAAGGCGATCCGACTGGAGCTCAGCAGTCAAGTTACTAAGGGCACCGGCAGTTTCAACTATGGTGGACTCAACCACTCTCGTCAATTGCCGTATGTTCCTGCTGTTAACCATAGGTCCCCAAAACGGCAGAAAACCCTTCAGAAAATCTCCCAATTCTTGTCCTGCAGTATCTTCCTTACGGACGTCACCTCTAACAACTCTCGTCTTGTGGTAATCTGTCGCAGCTGTATACGTAGGAGGCAACAGGAACAAGACAAAACACGTGCCCGAGAAATCAGGGGGCAACCATGTGTATGCTCTTTCGTAACAGATGAAATAGGTACCCTTAGCTGCTAGGAACGATGGGGAAGTCTGGGACGCAAAAACATACGTCTCAGTGCAAACACTCTTCCCTAACTGAGCTCTCGGATTCTTGCCATTTCCTTGCAGACAGTAATGACCCTGATGGGGTACAATCCAAATCGGAGAGGATCTTTTCGCTCGCTGGTTCTCACTCAGACTAGCTCCATATCCAGTAATGTTCCATCCAATATACGCTAGTGTCTCATCTATCGGGATTGTCTCATAGGGACTAGCTCCTTTAATCATAACGACTATTCCCTTAACTAGAGCACTATTCTTTGGATTGTCTTTCACAGAACGTAGGGGGTAGACTTCACGAGCATAGATGAACATCGTTCTGTATGCCCACACGGAACCATTATAGCTGAATGGCAGGACCAGGTAAGGAATACCTTTATCGGTAGTATGGGGCATAAGGCCACACACCCAACAATTTGTCGTGTTCACTACTAACTGGTGTTGGTGCAGAAGCTGAACAAAGGAGTTGTTAATGAATTCCAATCTCCTAATGGACTCATGTTCAGGCAGAGGATGAAAAGAATGCGAAGAAACAGTAGAAGAAGGTATGGGTTGTGTAGTGGGTGCAAACGTCACTTGAAAAGAGAATATAATATATCCCATCAAGAACATCATCAAGCTAAGTAACATAAAAAGACATAATATCAAAAAGCACTTTCTACTCATAATTCGGCACATTTTGCTCTTAAAACTAATTTCTTCAACAGGTCTCTCCATCTCGAAAAACTCCATCCTCTAACCGTGCTGCTCGCGGCGGTTGGGTCTTCCGTGCTAAGGAATGCGTCTGTCAGTCCAGGGAACGCCCTAGGACCAACCAGAACCGTCGACCTTATGTCTCCGGCTTGCACTCCCAAGTCTTTACACCGCGACCCTACAGCTGAACCCGGATGGCCGTTCGAAAAACAAAAATCAGTCAAAACTGTTTCTCAGATGGGAGAGCTGAACTTTCAGAAATACCAAAAAAGAATTTTCACTTCATTAGTCCCACAACTCTTGGTCGCAAATTATAACGGCCTTTTCCAGGCAATGTCTGATCACGGAACAAGAGTTAAGGCTCGGTAGTGTCCAAACGAACTGACAGAGGGACAGCTTCTTGCAGAAGATCGTCACTTTCACGCTCAGAACTCGTCCCAATTAAACGTGCAACGCTAAAAGGCAGAAAACGAGGCACGGTGTCAGTTTCTGAATCAGGAATGCCCTCCTGGACCCACTGGTCGTACGGCAGAGGCAAAGGAACCCTCTTACCATGTACGCCGTGGATCCAGTTTTTCTTCCCTTGCACTCGTACTGCAGATCGCGTAGACAATAGCACCAAGTAGGGACCGGTCCAGCGGGGCTGATCGTTCTTTGTCCGCTGAAAGTTCTTCACTAGGACCCAGGAGCCAGGATCGATGGCATGTCCTGAATCTTCAGAAGCCTGAGGCAATGTATCATGAACCTGTTGGTGTAAGACACACAATTTAGCCGTCAATTCGTACAGGTAATCAAGCAGTACAGGATGTTCGATCTCGCTGTATTTTGTCGGCCTCTGCACTCCCCATATGTTTGCCGGGCGACCAAAAACTATCTCATATGGACTAAGTCCCACTCGAGAATGTACAGTCATCCTTGTTGACAGAAGTGCTAATGGCAAAGCATCAGGCCATTTAAGACCAGAGCTCGCCTGTATCTTGGCCAATTTCAACTTAAGGGTGCCATTATAGCACTCAACTAAACCAGCTGATTTGGGGTGATTTGCAGCATGGAATTTCTGACGAATTCCTAAACCATCATATACTCTCTTCATCACTTGACCCACAAATTCACTCCCATTGTCACTCCAGACCATTCTCGGCAAACCGTACCTAGGGAAAAACTCCTTAACAAGGTCTTTAGCTGTGGACAAGGCAGTATTATCTTTCAGGGGATATGCTTCTACCCATCTTGAAAAGGCACAAACAACCACGAGTACATACTTCAAATTGTTGCACCTCTCCATGTGGATGAAATCTAGCTGCAAAACCTCGAACGGATACGTTGGAGGCGCAAAATGACCAGCCGGAGTTGGAGTTCCCTTGCCAGGATTGTACATCAGACAAACCATACAATTCTTGACCACATTCTCTGCACACTTAGGAATTTCCGAATTTTGCCATACTGGAGCCAACAACTTACAAATCCCTTTCGTACTGATAAGAGCCATTCCATGCGCCATTGTAACCACTGCGAGTACGTACGCATCGGGTAACAACCATCGCTGATGCTCTGACAACTCAACCCAACAACAATTCGAATCCAATTTACCCATACTCTCTCTCCATACGCTCAACTCTTTCTCTGTAGCTTCAGCTTGAATTGACTTCACACTTTCTATCGTATCTTCACAAATTCCTCTATCCGGAACCCATCTCGCCTGACCCGCAACATACATTCGACTCATCACATCCCTTGCCGTTTCTTTCGCAACTTCATCTGCAAACGCATTACCACGACCAACGTCATCGGTAACCTTCTTATGTGCACTGCATTTCACGATCGCAACTTGCAACGGCAAAGTAAGTGACTCAAGAAGCTCATTTACCAACTGACCATGCTGAATCTTAGCTCCATGCGAAGTCAGAAAACAACGCTCTTTCCACAATCGTCCAAAACTATGAGCCACACCAAACGCATACTGGCTATCAGTGTACACAGTTACTCGTTTCCCGTTCGACAACACGCACGCTCTTGTCAATGCAATCAACTCTGCTGCTTGAGCTGAGTTATGTGGGATACGTGTAGCTTCAACAATCGTGTTCAAAGTCGTAACAGCATATGCCGCAGTCGTATCACCATTCGGAAGCTTGAAGCACGAACCATCTACCCATAAGGCACCATCACATTTTGAAAGAGGAGTGTCCCTAAGGTCTATTCTCCCTTTCGTTTCCTCCTCTGTCCTAAGAAAACAATCATGCTGTTCAGAAACATCTGTCTCCACTGAAATCGGCAACAGCGTAGCTGGATTCAACGTGTTGCATCTCTTTATATGCACATGACTCGCTAAGAGTGTCAACTCATAACCTGACAATCGAGCACTAGTTAAGTGCTGTGTCTTTGTCCTGTTCAGCAATGTATGCACTGCATGTGGAACCATTACAATCAACGTATTATCCATCACCAAGCCAGCAGACTGTCGAATAGAGACAGCCGCTGCCGCTGTGGCTCTCAAACAACTCGGCAACGCTCTAGCTGCCGGATCCAAAGTCGACGAGAAATACGCACATGGACGTTGCTTATCGCCGAACTGTTGTGTCAAAACTGACAATGCACATCCCTCTCTCTCGTGGACATAGAGTGTGAAAGGCTGACTGTAGTCGGGAGTACCCAACACAGGAGCCGAAGACAACGCATCACGCAATTCTGAAAAACTCTTCTGGCATTCGTGAGTCCAAGGAATAGGATTCGGAGTATCCTTAACAGTAAGAGCTATCAAAGGTTTTGCAAGAAGCGAAAAATTTGGAATCCACTGTCTACAACACGACGTAATACCCAGGAAAGCACGCGCTTCTCTCTGAGTAGTTGGCACACTCATTTTCGCAATCGCTTGGATTCGTTCTGGGGTCAATCTTCTTCCCTCCTTCGATAAGAGATGACCTAAGTAGGTCACTTCTTGTCGACAATACTGCAGCTTTGAAAGAGAAACCTTATGATGGAAGTCAGACAAATGACGCAACAACGACAAAGTAGCTTCTTTACAAATCTCTTCATTGTCAGCAGCAACTAACAAATCGTCGACATACTGAACAAGAGCAGCACTATCAGGAAAGACAATCGTATCAAGCTGTGTTTTCAAAGCCTGACTATATATTGATGGACTCTCACAATAGCCTTGAGGAGCGCGCTTGACCCGGAAGCTTCGACCTCCTAAAGAGAAGCCGAAAATATCTCTACTCTCCTCGGCAATCGGGATGCTGAAGAAAGCATTCTTCAAATCAATCACCGTCAACCAAGTGGCTGAAGCTGGAATCATGGTCAGTAAGGCAGTAATATCTGGAACAACAGGAAATTGCGGAACTACAATCTTATTCACCTCGTGAAGATCGATCACGAACCTATATACAGGCGGTTGTGAAGAATCAGTACATTTCAGAACAGGCAAAACCGGACTATTGCACACATTACCTCTCGTCTCTTCAATCACATCTTTCTTAATCAGGTCATGAAAGATCGCTAGCAACGTTCTTTCACCATCACTAGAGATCCTATATTGGGGAATATGTGGCATTTGAACATTTGCTTTCAGTGTCACAACATATGGCGGTATCTCCAAAAGACCCACATCATTAGGACCAGTAGCCCAAAGAATATCAGGAAGAGAAGACAATTCGGCCGGGAGTCGGTCTTTCGACAAATACATCGGAGAGATCACTCTCTTACCTAATGTAAGTTGTACTCCCGAAGGAGAACATTGTAGTGTCGCATACAATCTTTTCAATAGATCCAATCTCAACAAATTCTCACCACAACCTGTCGTCAAAATAAGGGGTGCTTCGAATTCACAAGGTCCAACAGAAACAGACAAAGGACTAGAAATCGGGTTTCTAACTGGGGCGCCAGAAAATCCTACTGAAACATTCGTCAAGCCAGACAAAGGTGCGCCAGGGAGTTTAGAGTGCATAATAGAACTCTTCGCAGCACCAGTATCCAACAGAAAAGGGTCTGACACACCTGATGTAATCACTTCAACATAAGGTCCACTCTGATCTACTGGAACTGAAACAACTCCCTCTCTTTGTCTATGGCTGTCCTAGCAATCATTACCGTCCATATTTTCACCTTCGACATAGTAGTCGTCAGCATAGTACTGAGTCGTCCTACCAGACGCACCATTTTGCTGATCAAAACAATTCATTGAATTTTGTGGAGGAAAGGAACGCGCATTCTGGGGGAACACACCATGTCCCCTACCTCTAGAAGCTTGCTGAACACCTCGACCTCCCACACCAGAAACACCATTCGCGCGCTGTAACAGAACCGGGCAACTATTTTTAAAATGGCCCTCTTCTTTACAATATGCACACTGATTAGGGCCTACAGGAAAACGCGGTTGAGGAGGCTCAAACCTTTGCGAGTTTCTCTGAAACTGCTGAGGCTGCTGATAATCACGTTGGCTACTACGAGGCGGATACGCTCGCTGCAAAAGAACCTTTGCTTTCAACTCTTTAGTCTTCTTGTCTGCTCTATCCTTCTCATCCTTATCTCTATTTTCGTAGTACTGTGCAGTAGCCAATATCTGTGCTGATGAGGAAACAGCCCAAGAGCTCTCTGAATCCTTCAATTTAGTACACAACTCGGGAAGTAAGTTATGCACAAACTTATCAACAAACAACCGTTGACCACCTTCCGTACTCATGTCTTGACGACTATGGTCAATAAACGTTTCTTTAAACCTAGTGAAGAGATCAGACACACTTTCATCTTTCTTCTGCTTACACGCAGACAATTTGTCCCAGTTTACTCGCATAGCAGGCATTAAAGTCTTCATATAAGTAACGATCCTACCAGGAAGTTCTGCAACTAGAGGCTCAGGTTTAGCACCACCAACTTGTCGACCATCCGCAGCACCAATATTAACCCAGGTATCACCTAACTCTTGCGCATGATCCGTGTGACGAATCAATCCCCATAAAGGCTGTGGAACCACATTTCCAAACAAAATGTCTATCAGCCTGATTCATCATTCTCCCGTTTTGCGAGTCCTTAATAGCGATTCATAACGAATCGCTATTAAGGACTTGCAAAACGGGATTCATGTAGGAATTGCAATAAATATTGCGATTCCTACATGTTCCTTATTTGCGATTAGCTAATTGCTAATCGCTAATAAGGAATAACTCCCCATGCATTCCTATGGGCCTACAGGCCCATAGGAATGAATGGGGAGTTATTCCTTATTTGCGATTAGCAATTAGCTAATCGCAAATAAGGATGCGATTTCAAGGGTGCAGGGGTGTCCAAAGGACACCCTGTAGCACCCCTGAAATGTAATCTACATTGGTGTTGCGCACACACATGTCCAAAGGACATTTGTGTGTGTAACATGCAACTTAGAAAAATGCATTTAAATGCATTTTTCTAAGTTTTTGCTATTTACCGAGAGGTCTGACCTCTCGGTAAATAGCTGCCCAAAATTGCATTTTCGCAATTTTAAAATGCTTCATGAATTGCGTTTAAGGAATCTCAAATAGAGATTCCTTAAATTCAATTCTTCGCAAATGTGCGAATTCTTAAATAGCGAATTTTGCATTTGGGATGATGAATCCCAAATGCAAAAATTGCGCTCGCAACGGGCCAGATTCTCAGAATCTGGCCCTTTGCGAGCCGATTTTAGTATGATGAATCTGGCCGCATATCAGCTAGATTCATAATAATAATGCAGTTTGTGATAATTCCTTATAATACCCTGCAGGATTTTTACGGGGGTCAGGCAAAGTCTGCTTAAGAGCCAAAACTTCAGCTCGCTTCCACGGAACATGTACCCAAACACGTTGAAAATGGGCTGGTGCAGCTACAATACCAGCATTAACATCGGCCTGAACGGCCTCTTTCCACACCGGAGGAACCTCCCTCATTGGATATTGTTGCACTTTCCTCCGAACAGAAGGATCAGGCTCAAACAACGGCTGAGAAGGAGACTTACTCCTAAACGACAACAATGTCGCAACTGCTCTCTCAACATCGAGACCCACTATAGTTCCCTTCGCAAACTCTGACTGTACACAGAACAACTCAGGCGGAGTCTGTCCCAATTCACCATCTTCCCATTCTTCACGAAGGAAAGTACTCATTTCATGAAAAACACCTCTGCTTCGGTGCTTCCCATTGACGGAAGACATCCATTACAGATTCTAAATCATATCTCAAAGTATTAGTAACCCATTTACATGCCAAATGATCCAGTACTGTCCGCTCGTCGGGACCAGGCAATTGGCTACGTAATTGTTTACGCTCTGAAACAGGGGTCATACCTAGTGACCCAAAGAGAGGGGAAAGGAGACCAGTATCGGTATCAGTCATCCTCTGTCGAACAGAAGGAGAAGTTGACCGAAGGACAGGAGACAAGGCAGACTGAGAGGAAACCAATATAGGAGCGGTAGCAGAAGAAGTAGCAAGAACAGGAGACAAAGTCGTAAGAATTGGAGACAGAGCAGGTAGAAAAGTCGGCGGCCCTTGAGAAGGCTGCGCCAGAGGAATAGGAGCCAACTGAAGAGGAGCTGGCGGCTGTGCAATAACCGGAGGCAAAGCAACCGGAGGTTGCGCAACGAAAGGTTGCAGAGGTGCTGTAGCACTTTGCACATAAGGGGGTGGCGACCTCAACAAATGGGACATCAAACAGTCCTTCTTAAGTTCCTTTGTCGCATCTTGCTGATGAGGTGGCAAAGCCGGATAACACTTATCAATCGCCATTTTACGTTGCCTGTGCAACTGCTCACTCGCTTGTTCTTCTTCATTATCTTTAAACTGTATAGCAGCTTGCATTATCAATTTCTTTCTGTTTGTCTTCCTTTCGCCAGAGGCGGAAAGAGTCAAACATCGCCGGCCGGGCTTTCTTCTTGAAGAGTTTAACTTCTAAATTATCTAAAATCTCCGTGTCATAACTACCATATTGGGGCCACTTTAGGACACCGTCCTTTCTAGTGTAGCGAGCCCACACTTCATTATACGTGATGGGGCCCACGCCATGTTTCAAATAGAGCTCATAGGTTGGAGTTCCAATCGGAGGAACCGGACACGAATCCTCCAATCGGGAATCCCTATTACGACCACAACAAAATAACTTTCCAAGTCTGCTAAGACCAGGCATCTTCGCTTCACTAGTCTAGCTTCAAACTTCAAGGGAATATCGAATACGATAGTCTCGTGAATACACGAGTCCCTCGACTTTGGAGCTTGCAAGTCCCAAATCAAAGATCCCAAGGATACCCAAAAACTAAGGACTGGGAGACGCTCCACTCATACTTAACTGAGGTATCGATCACGTCGCCAGAAGACCCGTCTATCGTCTCGCTTTACAAATCGTCTAAGGGCTCCAAGACAGGGCGACAGTCAGGGCAGCAGTCCTTCGTAGCCGTCGGAAAGCGGGGAACCTCGCAGCAAAGACTTTCGGACCACGACGACATACAGGGGTCGATGAAGTGGCAGGCCTTCCTCCAGAATTTTCACACGAAGCTCCTCACGATCTTCAGGCTTGGACCGGTACCGCTGAAGTCGCCCCGCGTTGGGTGCCAATTGAGGAACCGGGTTTTTAGAACCCAGCGGTGCCAGGGGAAACGCCAGATGTCTCCGAGTTCTCCTGTTTTGGGGTACAGAGACACGGGGTACTTCTGGGTAACGTCAAAGATCACATTTATTGGCTGCAGCCAGTAACAGAGATCCTAGAAGTACAACACAGTGTATGTTCTCAGGAGACTGCTCAACTTTACAAAGCAAGCCATCCCTTTTTATACAAAAAATTGTGCTTCAGGCAAACATTCCTTATTTACAGTTTGACCACTCACATGTTTCCACGACAAAAGCAGGAGCATGATGACAAGCCCATTTTTCAGTTTGTCCAGCCCAAAATTAATCATCAAACATACCTATAATAAACATTCTTCTTTTGAACAAGTTGGACACAAACCCATAATAAAAGACCTCAACCCAAATCGTAAATAGGCCATAAAAGAAGGAACAGAAACAGATGAGAAGCAAGATAGAAAGGTGTGTGCGTGTATCATAAAATCAGCAATGTCCTGCTCTTTGATCTCTATCTTGACCAGCTAAAGGGCAAGAACTGGTTTGGCAAGGTCAGCTTCAGGCAGCAGGGTCAGTTCACTTCAGGTCAAACAGGAGTCAGCACGAACTCAAGCTAAGGTGCACGTGTCCCAGAGACTTGTTCAGCCACAGTCATAGGCCTATGTGAGGGCAACCACAAAATGGCTGCCATGCACAAAATGGAACCCAAGGGTTTCAGAACATAATCGTCAAATATACAGTGAATCCATCAATGTAACATAACGGAAACACTCATGCTTGCTGGGCTCACTGTTTACGGTTCGCTGTTACCAAATTCGTAACAGAACCACGACCATTATGACCCAGGGTCAGAATTCACGGAACCTCAATTCTCAGTCCAATCCTCCTTTTAGCATTTGCTAACAATTTTGTATAATGCTAGGAGGCCTATACTACTCGCATAATAAGAAAATCATCAATGCAGTATAATACACACACTGTTGAAATAAAAAAATGCCCTCGTCAATAGACATCAACTCGTGGACAGCCTGCATCATCATGGTGTAAGAGATTATTGTCATGCATTGGGGCTTTTGGTATGGGTGTCAAGTTTCCAACACAATAAGCACAGCAAGCAAGAAGGAAATATACACATACCTAAAATGTAAAGATAACACCTGCAATAGCTGTAAGGAAAAGAAGTCTTTTCCATCCCCAGGATGTTATCAAACACCAGAACCAACCAGAAAGATTCCATGTACCATTCTCTTGGTGGATGTCAGATGCGAGCCTATGCGGCTTCTGTATAGCAGTGTATACATTCGGAGCATGGTCCGGTATGTAAACACAGTAGCTACCTCCAATGATGCGACAAGCTCCTCCCTGATCAGCAAGGATGATGTCTAACACCATCCTGTTCTGAAGAGCAACACGATTTGTAGCTTGGAGCTCAGCTGTAATATTCGTCGAAATCCCTGCCGTGGTATTTATTACCCCTTCCTTTATAAGAACGAAGAGAGCTCTCCACTCCCAGGACTTTGTCCCGCTAATAAAATTGATTGCTGCTAAATTCCTTCCTACAATTTCCTTTGGTGCAATAATCTTCAGACAAAATGAACAAGAGCGCAATTATCGTGCTACCGTAGGGTTTTCCAACTGCCGAATTCGACCTCTCACGCCCAAGTTCGAAAGGAATTTTCTTTATCTTCCCAGCGATGGACCATGAGCGCAAGATACACCGCCTACTGCCAAAAAACAAAGGAAGGCAGACCTCAGACTCTAAAGAGCTGTATATGGTCTTTGCTCAGCAACCCCAAAACATCATGGAACAAATACTTGATCTTCTGCCTCGAATCCCTCCAAGCACAGGACATATGGTCTACCTCGCTGCCTATTGAGGCGAAATCAAAACTTCTTTCTAAACAGGCAAAAATCCTATCAAATGACCATGATAGGCAACAAGTAGTACAGCTCTTCCATGGCTCCTGGGCCTCCAAGCTATACGCCCCGAAAACGTTACCGCCCTACCTCGCATCCTCTATGAAATCTCATGTAAAACTCCAACTAATGAGATTTCGTTTTGGCTTAATTCCGCTGAAGGCATACAAGTTTGGCCAAGGATACAAGAAAGAAGCTTCCTCCCAATGTCGCTTCTGTAACCAGGAAGAGGAAAACCTCACTCACATTTTGTGTATTTGTCAATGTTTATATGCCCAAAGAATCTTCTGGCTTCGCCCAATTTGGGTTTCTCTTAACATCAGGACATGCCAAGAAGAACTTGATGCATGCATGAGGGGCGACTCACCTCAGATGGTGACGCGTTTTGTCAAATTCATTACAGAAATTAATTCCTTGATTTTACCATCCGACCAAGAATGAGTTTAGCCCCCAAAAGTGACATTTCTCTTTACCTTTTCATTTCACAAACTTTCAGATTTTGTTTCGATTCTGAAAATCGTCTTTTTATGGTCAATCATGAGTGTGTAGATTGCAACGATTTTAATTAATTGTGCAAATAAATTTTACTTACTTACTTACCCCTTCCAAAACCCTGGTTAGTCGGCGAATGTTAAGGTTATTAGACATAGGACCCCAAAAGGGTAAAATACCCTTCATAGCATCAGTAAACTGCTGCAGTTTCGTATCTGTCTGGTCTATGTCTTCTGTATTGCTAACCCTTGTTATTCGGAACAAATGGGTACTCCTACGTTGCAGTCAGTGGTCCCTATGATAGTTGGACAGTGTTATATACACTGGGAGAAGGAGGAACGAGAGATAACAGACACCTGACCATCCTCTAGGGAACCACACATAAGCTTGAGATCCACAAACAGTAAATATAATGCGGTGGGCGCAAAGGCGGGCTATTGCTCGTGCTCAATGTGTAAGTATAGTTTCAATTACTCTTACCCACTTTTAGTGTGCCTACCCCACGCACATAAAGCCCAGCTGTTGTGTTGACTACCGGCACCGGTATTGCCTCATCATGAGTACTATTGCGCATCTGAAAGGAATGAAAATATTCAGTGACATTAAATCTCTGAAAATCCAACATTTTATTTTGAAGCTGTGTGACATGTTTCTCTATCATATACATTCATGCAGGTTGTAGGGCATATTGTATCAGGGGTCCCTTATGCACCAGGGGGAAATCCTTGGTGGACACATATATACTCTAACACTGTGAGATAATCAGCAGTTGTCATATTCATAGTACAAGAATGATAATGGATGTATACCATAGAGAACAACTCAAACCACCCCTCACAGCTGCAAATAAGACATGGGCAGCGTTAAGAGGCATGTGTAACAGAAGGGAGCAGGCCACAGATCCAACAATTTGCAACATTCGATGTGTGGTGTGCTTGGTGGAGTGTTTGCAGAAATACATTATCAGCGTATGTCTTTCGGTGTTCTTCTTTATGAGGGACTAAGGTAATAAACATATGTCCAGGGGGAACAGACATTGTACCAATCAAAGAATGCACAGGATAGTTCTCCTCAAGAAAGCATACTATTCCAAATACTGTGATCAGGGATATCAGGGCAATTACCACAAACACTATTTTACTCTTTATAGACCAACCAGACTTACTTGGCCCAACACGAGGAGCTGCAAATAGTTGTTCCTCCTCCATAAAGGGGCGACCAAAGGATTACGGTGTGATCAGAGGAAAGGGCAGTAGATGGAGCCAATGACAAGTAAAACAATAAGGGGGCAAATGGTCCCAGTGTCCTTCAGAGCCTCACTGGTAGACTCCTATTGTTCATCAGTTGGCGCTGTTGAGCACCGGCGGTGGAGCTGTCGGACCAGCTCTTGAAGAATCCCATGTCATTCAGGATAAGGCACCCCCCCTCCTTAGGGAGGCACACTCCATTAATCCTGTCCACTGTTCGAACAATGCATCAATCTCGCCTCTCCCTATACTACTGTGGCCTGACTTATCAAATCCATCCCTTCTAATCTAACTTTCCCTTTGGTGCACTGTTCCTCCTCAAGGATGCACATTGTACCTAGCTACTCCAGGGACAGAGGGATCTGCAAACAGGGGCTCCAACTCAGAGGGACCAATGGACTGGGGCTCAAGCACAGATGGGCCAGCAGACTGGGGCTCTTGGATGGCCCTGATCTCCGGAGGCACCGCCTCGTTCAATGCTGTGTCACTTTCACTCTCTGTTTGTGCCCACGTCAGCCGAGCATCCGAGAATGGAACAAAATGAGGTAACTTCTCCGTTTCGGAGTCACCCACTCCTACAAGCACCCACTGATGGTATGATCATATGGCGACAGAACGGGCACCCTCCTGCAATGATTAGAATTAATCCAGTTCCTCTGGCCTTCCACCTTCACTGCTGTATGAGTGGCGTGGAGGACCTGGATAGGCCCCTTCCAGTGCGGCTCCAAACTGCCTTTCCTCTGAAAGTTTTTCACCAGGACATAATCCCCAGGCCGGATATTGTGGCCTGGCCCCTCGGGAGCTGGTGGTAGAGCTTTGTGGATCTGTTGGTGAATAGAACGCAAGCTTTTAGTCAACTCATATAAGTAATCCACAAGTAAAGGGAATTCTATTTCAGAAAACCTAAGCGGGGGTGGGACGCCCCAGACATTTGCCAGAGTCCAAACACAACCTTGTACGAAGACAATCCTGTCCTAGAGTGAGCTGTAATTATTGTAGGCAAAAGAGCTAATGGTAAAGCATCTGGCCACTTTAATCTTGTGCTCTCTGTAATCTTTGCCAATTTCAGTTTGAGAGTACCGTTGTACTTCTCAACCAAACCTGCTTATTGGGGGTGGTTTGCAGCATGACATTTCTGCTTGATGTGCAAACCGTCGCACACCAGCTGGATAACCTTTGAATTGAAATGACTTCCGTTGTCACTCCAAATCAAATAGGACAAACTAAAGTGCGGGAAGAACTCCTTTAGGAGGGCCTTCGCCGTCGCCATCGCTGTGTTCTCTTTGGTGGGGTAAGCCTAAATACATTTACTGAATGCACACATAACTACTAACACATATTTAAGAAGGTTTATTCGTTCCATTTCAAGGAAATCCATCGGGAGAACCTTTGAAAGGGAAGGGAGGCGGTGCAAAGTTACCAGGGAGTGTAGGTGTGCCTTTTCCAGGGTTATACATCATGCATATCCTACAGTACTTTACTAAGTAAGTAGCAACTTTGGGAATGTTGTCATTCTGCCATACAGGATCTAACACTTATGCAGATGCCCTTCGCACTGATGTGGGCTGGCTCATGTGCCATAGTGACCACAGGGAGGACATATGCATCTGGTAACATCCATCTCTGTTTTCCTGACTTATCCGTCCAGCACCCATCTTCATCTAAGTGTGCTGTGCTCTCCTGCCATACTGCTAATTCCTTAATTGTTGTCTTACAATTTCTTTCACATTATCTAGAGTATCCTCAAACATGGCGGCCTCGGGTACCCACCTGACAGGTTGCTACAAACATCTTTTTCATCTTTGTTCAAGCTGTCTCTTTGACTGTCTCGTCTGCAAATGCATTTCCCCTTCCAACATCATCCGTAATTGCCTTGTGGGCACTGCACTTTACTATAGTCAATTTCTTAGGAAGAGTCAAAGCGGTCAGAAGCCTATGTATTAGAGGGCCATGCTGAATACGTGTCCCATGTGATGTAAGGAACCCTCTCTCTGCCCAGAGTCGTCCAAAATTATGAGCGACCCAAAAGGCGTACTGGCTGTCAGTATAAATATTAACAGTCAGTCACTAGCTGAATTCACAAGCTCTAATAAGGGCGACTAACTCTGCTGCCTGTGCGGACTGATAAGGAACTTGTGATGTCTCAACTACTGTATGCAGTGAGGTAAGTGCATATGCAGCGGTGGTGGTGCCATCTGGTAATTTGAAACAAGACCCATCGACATATAGTTCCCCTTGGGGGTCTGATAACGGAACATCAGTCAGGTCTACCCGTCCCTTCGTTTCTTCCTCCGTCCGAAAAAGACAATCATATATGTCTTTTTCCTCACTCTCAGAAGGGAGAGGTAGTAATGTGGCAGCGTTCAGACTGGCACATCGTTTTATCGTAATATGCGGGGCAAGGAGAGTTAGCTCATAACCGGTCAGACGAGCAACGGTAAGGTGCTGTGTCTTTGTCTTATTCAAGAGGGTGTCCAAAGCATGAGGTACCATGACTGTGAGGTCAGCATCAAGTACGAGCCCAGCCCATTGCCTTATAGAGATGGCCACAGCCGCGACCGCTCTTAGACAGCTTGGGAGGGCTCTGGCGACTGGATCACAGAAAGCAGAAAAATAAGCACACAGCCGTTGCTTACTTCCAAAGGCCTGTGTTAAAACAGAAAGGGTACAACCAGCCGTCTCGTGTACGTACAACACGAACGGCTTCCCATAATCCGGCGTGCCAAGCACAGGAGCAGAGCAAAGTGCAACCTTTAATTGCTCAAAAGACTGCTGACATTCATGCGTCAAAGGCAGGGGCTCATGCTCATCTTTAGTGGTTAGCGCTAGCAAACACTTTATTAGTAATGAATAATTAGGGATCCAATGTCGACAGTAGGAAGTGATGCCAATGAAGGCGCATACATCCCTCTGAGTTTTAAGGTATGGGCATTTTAGCAATGACGCAAATGCGCTCAGGGGTCAATCTCCTAACCTCTTTTAACAGTAGGTGACCTAAATAGGTAACCTCCTGTCGACAATATTGAAATTTGGGAAGGGACACTTTATGTACATTGTGAGTCAAATGGAGCAACAACTTAACCATACTGTCTTTGCATCCCTGTTCAGTGTCAGAAGCAATCAGTATGTCATCCACCTACTGGAAAAATACATTACCTGGAGAAAGTGTGAGGAAATTCAGTTGTGCTTTCAAGGCTTGGCTATATATACTAGGGCTCTCAGTATAGCCCTGAGGAGCACAACATAATCTAAAGCTTCTGCCAGCTATTGTAGAACCAAACAGGTGGCAACTATCAGGATGAATTGGTAAACTGAAGAACGCATTTTTCAAATCAATGACAGAGAAGAATTTAGCAGGGGAATGAATCATTTTTAGAAGGAAAGTAATGTCAGAGACCACTGGCAACTGAGGGACCACTATTTTGTTAACTGCGCGCAAATCAATCACAAAACGGAAAACATCTCGGGTGTCGTCGGGGGAGTCTGGGGATGCCTTCTTCATGTAGACACCTTCCGGAGAGCAAAACATTGTTGCATTCAACTTTTAAAATAAATCTAGGCCCATTAAATTCTCTCCACAATTGGATGTCAATAGCAATTGCGAATCCACAGTAAAGGGACCGATAGTCAAGGCAAGAGGTTTGGAAATGGGGCTTACAACCGGTACACCTGAAAAGCCTACCAAAACATTATTGTGGCCAGCCAGAGCTGCCCCGGGGACCAGCGAATGAGAAACAGAGCTATTAATTGCACCTGTATCCACCAAGAATTTCTTAACTGATCCTTGCAAATCCGCGGTGACATAAGGAGCACGCTGATATACAGGTATCTGGACTGGTCCCTCACCCTGCCCCTGGCTGTCCAAGCTATGGGATGCTCCTGACTGCCTTGCTTGGGGGGTTATCGAAATAATTCTAGTCCGTGCGACCCTGCAACGTCCTAGCCTCTCGATCCCTCTCTTGGTCACCTTCCTCATGACCCCGTCCACGAGAAACCTGTTCCCTGGGAGCCGCAACTTACTGCAATAAAACCAGACACTCGCTATGCCAGTGCCCCTCCTCTTTGAAGTACTCGCACTGATTTAGCCCTACTGGTGCAGTGCTCCTGCTAGTACGAGGAAGCTGCCGGGCCGGACCAGCACCACGTCCCTTGCCTTTCCCCCTAGACGCCTCCTGCAAAAACACCTTCGTCTTCAATTCCTTGTGCTTCTTCTCTACATTTTCCTTCTCCTCATTCTCCCTGTGTTCATAATACTGTGCCATACTCAATATAACAGAAGGGGAGAATGTTGTCCAAGTGCTCTCCGAAGCCTGCAAATGAGCCTCTATCTCAGAGAGCAGATTCATCACAAATCTCTTGAATACCCCTTCCATCAACAAATCCTGTTCACTAAAATCCAAAAACACTCCCCCAAACCGGTTGAAGAAGTCTGACACACTTTCATCTTTCTACTGATGACATGCAATTAATTTATCCCAATCTACCTGTCTCTGTGGAATAAGAGAGTGCATATACGTAATAATTCGGCCAGGCAAAGCTAGTATCTCGGCCTTAGGCTTTTTCCCAGGTTTCCTGTCCTTGTCCCATTCTTTATTCTTCTCCCAAGTACCACCCAATTCCACAACCTGGTCCTGCATGTGCATCTTCCTCCAAATGTCGACAGGCAACAGCAGACCAAAGAACATCTCAATGTCTGCAAGCGTCATTACAGTCGAATAAGCTGCCTCAGCAATTCCTTATAATATACAGTTGGATTTTTCCTAGGGTCAGGTAACTGGGTCTTAAGGGACAAAACCTCATTCCTCTTCCACGGAGTGCAGACCCATTGTTCTTGGAAATGGACCTCTTGTCTAACAACAGTACTGTGCTGATTCTGTAGCTCCGGTAATTCAAGGTGATATATGGGATGGACTTCCCTCATCCGAAACTGAGACACTGTCTTCGGGCTCTTCTCAAACAACCTACCTCGATAAGCTACCAACGTTGCAATGTTACAGAAAACCTCCTCAGGCGCCATACCAGCAGCATATATATTGGCCCTGATATCATAAATAATCTGAGGCGCCGCAGCGTTGAAGCACTGCTCCCACAATCCAATCAGTGCAGCCGACATGTGCTTAAGGGCATGCTGCTACTTAAACGGCTCAAACTCTCTCATCACACTCCACACATTATCCGTACTATAGATGGGGTGACGAGCCCACTGAGCTGCCTAATTGGCTACCGCCTTTTTCTTCTCATCTCCCATATCTGATCGTTATCAATATCCGCCCCAGTCGCTCCCTAGTAGTCGCCCAGTCCCCGTCTTCCGCTCCCCGTACAATTGTCCCGCTACCCAGTACCGTCTGGGAATGAAGGACAAGGGAAGGAGTAGTCATGGAAGGGATAGGCACTAACGTCGTCAATGGCTGTGTCGTGGGGGTTAGGGTTGGGGAGAGAAGTGACGCTGACACAATAGGCATAGCAGTGAGACTAACAGTTATTGCAGGAGCAAAAGGCAAAGCCACAGAAACTGCAGAAAGTCCAACAGCCAAAGCAGCTGGGTCAGTAACAGGAGAAACAGAAGTAATAGGGGCGGAAGAGGCAGACGACTGGAGTTGTGGTACAGCAGGGTATATTATCTGCGGGCGTAGGGAGGTAGAGGTTGGGTGTCTAACAACGCCTCCACAAATTTATCATTCTCTTCTCGAACCACATAAGACTTTTCACATTGCAATCAAAACCTCCTATCTGCACACTCTATCCCCTTCTAAGTCATTTCTTTATCATACTCAACTGCTTTCTGAGTCACTGTCTGCATCCTTCCTTTTTGGGCCTCCTTTTCTGCTTTCATTCATCTCTGTTTAGCTTCCTTTTTCCAAGCTCAGGGAATCAAACATTGACTGCCTTCTTCTCTTTGCAAATAATGTATCCTGCAGGAAATTATTCTTTTGTTCATCAAAAGCACCTGTTAGTGGCCACTGCAACTCGGCATTGGCCCTCGTATATTTGTGCCATAATGTACTAAAAATAATAGGGCCAAGGCTGTGCTTCACATACATCTCAAAATTAGGCGTGTCTTCCAGATGCGCAGGATGACTCTCTTTCAATCGAGCATCAGCAGAACAACAACGACAAGTCACACAACAGAGTTTACTCAAGCAGGGCATTTTCCCAAACAAAGTGTTCACTATATATGCCAAGCAGATATGTGCAAATATCTTACCAAAAGTTGGTCCTCAGACCACACCAAATCCAGGTCAAAGTGACACCATGTTCATAAAGAACCCAAACAAATTCAAGCGTTTGTCCAAAAAACGATCCTCAGACTGTACCAAACACAAGTCAAGTCAGGGCCAAATTGCCAGTTGCCAGGCCTGAGGTCGCGATGGCCAGTGCACAGGAGGGTAGGTTCCTTAGCTTCTCCCCGGTACGTGAGGAGGAGATAAAGAAACGGTTGCTTGACATAAAATCAGGCTCCCCTCGAGACCCTTGTCCGGCTACAATAGCTAAGCTAGCGGCGGCTCCTATAGCCACCACGTTAGCTTTATTGTTTAACAACATGTTTGAGGCTGGTGAATTTCCATCTCGTTGGAAACAAGCCTCGATCCTACCGTTGTTAAAAAAAAACAATTTGGACATCTCCGACCCGAACAACTATCGTCCCATCGCCAGGCTACCGCTACCGGCCAAGTTAGTCGAGGGAACCATGAATAGTCAGCTTAGCGCATTTTTAGGGGCCACACAAGCCCTTGATCCATCACAACATGGTTTTAGAGCATGTCACAGCACGGAATCTGCCTTAATCAATTCATCCGAGGAGATTAGGAAAGTGATGGATGCATGAGGTAAAGCAGCCCTGATCCTGCTGGATTTGTCAGCGGCTTTCGATACGGTCCACCATACGATCCTGTGGACCGCTTGGAGGCCTGCGGGATTCAGGGGAAAGCTCGTAAGATCCTGAAAGCCTTCCTCTCTAACAGGAGCCAGGTGGTGGCTTTGGGAGAGTTCGAGTCCAAACCATTCGAGCTTCCCTGTGGGGTTCCCCAGGGTTCATCCCTGAGTCCCACCCTGTTCAATGTTTATGTTTCCTCACTGGCCCCAGTTATTCGATCCCATGGGTTTGAGCTAACATCATACGCAGATGACAAGCAGATTGTGGTGTCACTGCTACCAGGGAGAGAGGAAGGCATAGCCAGCAAATTCAAAGAGTGCATGCTAGCAGTCAGCGACTGGATGGCCAGGAACTGTTTAAAAATTAACTTGGCTAAAACCGAAGTTCTACTTTTCGAATCCAGAGAGAACTTCTGGAGTCCAGCATGGTGGCCGGAAGAGATGAGTGTTCCTCCCTCCCCAGTCAAGAAGGTTAAGAACCTAGGGGTTCTGATGGACGACAAACTTACCTTTAGGCCCCAAGTCAATGCAATGTCATCAGCCATTCATTTCACACTGAAAATAATACGTAAGATTCTGCCCTATTTACCCGATGAGTATAGGAAATCTGTGGTAACAGCATTGGTCCTGTCTCGCCTTGATTATTGTAACGGATTACTGCTCAATGCCCAACAGGGCCTCCTTAACAACCTACAGGCATTGCAAAATGCAGCGGCTCGTCTTATCACAGGCATACCTAAGTTCGCCTCTGTGTCCCAGGAGTTGGTGAAGCTGCACTGGCTCCCAGTGCGGAAACGGATTGCCTTTAAAGCCTTGTGCACAGTATTCAAGACACTTCGGGGGCTGGGCTGAGGTACTGGGTTTTTAAGAACCGGCAATGAACCGGTAACCCAGCGGTGTCAGGGAATCAACACCCAGAGACCTCGGGTTCTCCTGAGTCAGACCTACAGAAACTCAGAGTCTTCCAGGTGAAGTCAAAGATTAGTTTATTGGCTGCAACCAAGGTAACAGGGTCCTAGAAGTACAATACGGGTATATTCTCAGGAGACTGCACACTTTCACGAAGTCAGGCTTCTCTCTTTATACATGATATTCGGCCTTGGGCAAACATTCTTTGAATTCGTGGTATTTCATTTATAGTTACTGGTTACAAAAGAAAAGCAGAGTCATGATGACATGTACATATTTCACGTCGTGCTGCCCATAACAAATCATCCGGCAAGGCCCAACATTTCATCAGATATCGCTGGAACCCTAATAAAAACGGTCACCTCCCCATCATAAAGCAAGTAAAGAAAAGGAGTGGAGGAAAGATGTGAGCGAGATATGGCAGGTGTGCGCGCTGAAATGGTTTTATGGCTGGTTGAGCCTAGATGCTATCTTGCTCGGCCACTGGGAGGGAACTGACCTAACGAGTTCGGCCTGGGGCAATGGTTCTAACTTGTACTGAGGTCAGGGAGAAGTCGATTAAGGAGTATGTGTCCTTGTGGAATCAAAATCAACTGGATTAAGGCCTATGTAAAGGGCAACATGTAAATGGGAGCTAAGGGTTTAGAATGTAAATGACGATTTTGAGGTGAAATCGTCACTCGGATACGCCGAAAATACATGTACATGATGTACTCGTCATTCTCGGTCTTTTGATACCAAATTCGTCCTATTTCGACGAAGTTTTTATTCTCGAGTCCAGTGCTATTATATGAATCCAGATTTTCAGAACCACAGACCCTCCTTTTGCCCTTACATAGGCAATTAATCTATCCTCATGTTAGTCTGAGTCCAGATCTATATTCCTAAAGTCATTGAGATGTTGCTGTAACATCATTCTAGTACTTAGTTCATCTCTTGACACAGGCTTCCTCACACATGATGTAGCACAGAGGCCACAAATTGCAGGAGCACACTGTATGCATAGACAGAACAGGAAAAGAATGGCTAAGACCATCCCAATGACCATCAGAATTTTCCATCCCCAGGCAGATATCAGTTCCCAGAACCATCCCATTAACAACCAATCTCCTTTATCCACATGAGTAGATTCGGAAATCTTATGTAGTTTGGAGATGGCCCTGTACACTGTTGGAGCATTATCTGGGATGAAAATGCAACAACTAGACTGGATCAATTTGCATACTCCACCTCGGTCCGCAAGTATTACGTCCAAAGCGACCCGGTTCTGAAGGGTCATAAGTCGTTCCGACTGGAGCTCAGCAGTCAGGTTACTAAGGGCACCAGCAGTTTCAGTCACGGTGGATTCAACTACCCTTGTCAATTGCCTTATGTTCCTGCTGTTAGCCATGGCTCCCCGGAACGGCAGAAAACCCATTGCAAAGTCACCAAATTCTTGACCTGCAGTGTCTTCTTTACTCGAAACACCTCTAACTACCCATGTCCGATGGTAATCCGCCGCTGCTGTGTAGGTGGGAGGTAACAGGAATGAAACAAAACATGAGCCCGAGAAGTCAGGGGGCAACCATGTATAGGCTCTATCATGGCAGATGAAATAAGTACCCTTAGCGGCTAAAAACGCAGGGGAAGTCTGAGATCCAAAAACATACGTTTCTGTACAGACACTCTTCCCTAGCTGAGCTCTGGGATTCTTGCCAATACCTTGCAGACACAGGTGACCTTGATGGGGTACGATCCAGATAGGGGACGATCTTTTGGCTTGCTGTTTCTCACTTAATGTAGTGCCATATCCGGTCACGTTCCAACCTACATATGCAAGTATCTCATCATCCGGAGTATCTTCATAGGAAGTTACTTCCTTGATCATGTCAACTATACCTTTGACTAGGGCGCTAGTCTTGAGGTTGTCTTTTACAGAACGTAGGGGTTGGATTTCTCGTGCATATATGAACATTGTCCTATATGCCCATACTGAACCATTGTGACTAAATGGCAGGACCAAATAGGGGATACCTTTTTCCGTTGTGTGAGGCATGAGACCACACACCCAACAGTTAGTTGTGTTCATTACAAGTTGGTGTTGGTGTAATAACTGAACGAAGGAGTTATTAATGAACTCTAATCTCCTATTTGATTCGTGGTCAGGCAGAGGGTGGAAAGAATGAGAGGAAACAGTAGGAGGAGGTATGGGTGATGTAGTGGGCGCAAATGTCACATGAAAAGAGAATAAAACATAGCTTATCAAAAAGACCATTACGCTGAATAGCATAAAAATACACACTATTATAAAACTTTTTTTCGTCATCGTGTTAAAAAGTCTCTGCTTAAAGTTCATTTGTTTGGCAGGCCTCTCCACATCAGGAAACTCCATCCTCTCTAAGGTGCTGCCCGCGGTGGTAGGTTGCCTCTGCTAAAGGATGCTTCCGTCAGTCTAGGGCAACTCCCTTGGACCAACCAGAACCAACGACCTAACGTCGTCAGCTGCACCCAAAAGTCTTTAATCAACCGCGACCCTAGCAGCGGAACCCGGATGGCGGTTCGAAAAAACAAAAATAAGCAAGTTACCTAGATGGGAGATCTGCACTTTTTTTTAAAAAAGGATTTGGGGAAAAGACACATTTTATTAGTTCATGGAGTTTTCTCTCGAATCACAAAAGGAATCACTTTTAATTAGTCTGTTTTTCTTGGTCGCAAATTGTAGCGTCTTTTCCCGGGTACTGTCTGGTCCAGAAATAGTAGTTCAGGTTCCACAGAGTTCAATTGTTCTGGTGGTGGCACAGTTTCTCGAAAAATGTTCTCGCTTTCACAGTCAGGGTTAGTTTCTTTTATACGTTCATCAGTTGTGCGCTCTGAGTCAGTGCCTCCTTTCTGGACCCATTGGTCATGTGGCATAGGGAAGGGTATCTTCTTACAATGGATCCCGTGGACCCAATTGGCCTTCCCCTCCACCCTAACAGCCGACCTTGTAGACAGGAGGACGAGGTGAGGCCCGGTCCATCTGGGCTGGTCGTTTCTTGTTTTTTGAAAGTTGCGGACTAGGACCCATGAACCGGGTTCAATGGAGTGACCCGGAGTCTCAGTGACCGGAGGCAAGGTGTTGTGGACCTGTTGATATAAAACACGCAATTTAGCCGTCAATTCATACAAGTAATCAAGCAAAATAGGGTGTTGCAGCTCGCTGAATTTCGTGGGCCTTGGCACTCCCCATATGTTGGCTGACCGACCAAAGATGATTTCATAGGGGCTCAGTTTCACTCCCGAATGCACAGTCATTCTGGTGGATAGGAGTGCTAAGGGTAGAGCGTCAGGCCATTTAAGACCTGTGCTCGCTTGGATTTTGGCCAATTTAAGTTTAAGCGTGCCATTGTAACATTCTACTAATCCAGCTGATTGGGGGTGATTTGCAGCGTGGAACTTCTGCCTAATGCCTAGCCCTTCACACACTCTTTTCATCACACGACCCACAAATTCACTTCCGTTGTCAGACCAGACCATTCTAGGCATTCCGAACCTGGGGAAGAACTCTTTCACAAGGGCTTTTGCTGTGGACAAGGCAGTATTGTCTTTTAGGGGATAGGCTTCTACCCATCTTGAGAAGGCACAAACAACCACGAGCACGTATTTTAAGTTGTTGCACCTCTCCATGTGTATGAAATCTAGCTGCAAAACCTCGAACGGATACGTAGGAGGTGCAAAATGACCAGCTGGAGTTGGGGTTCCCCTACCAGGATTGTGTTTCAGACATACCATGCAATTCTTGACAACATTCTCTGCACACTTGGGAATACCCGAATTCTTCCATACTGGGGCCAACAACTCGCAAATCCCTTTCACGCTGATATGGGCCATTCCATGAGCCATTCTAACCACTGCAAGCACATATGCATCGGGTAACAACCATCTCTGATGCTCTGTCAATTCAATCCAACAACCATTTGCATCCATTCTTCCTGTACTCTCTCTCCATGTGCTTAACTCTTTCTCCGTGGCCTCAGCTTGGATGGACTTCACGCTCTCTATCGTGTCCTCACATATTCCAACATCACCAGTCTATCTTTCTGGGCTCGCAACATACATTCGGCTCATCACATTCTTTGCAGTTTCCTTAGCGGTTTCATCAGCAAATGCATTTCCACGACCAACATCATCAGTCACTTTCTTGTGAGCACTACATTTCACGATCGCTATTTGCAGGGGCAAGGTCAGTGATTCAAGAAGCTCATTCACCAACTGACCATGCTGAATCTTAGTTCCATGCGAAGTCAGGAACCCACGTTCTCTCCACAATCGTCCAAAACTGTGAGCCACTCCAAAAGGATACCTGCTGTCGGTATAGACAGTCACTTTCATTCCTTTAGACAACACACATGCTCTCGTAAGTGCTACGAGTTCTGCGGCTTGAGCTGAACCATGTAGTATTCGCGCAGTTTCAACGACTGTGTGCAAAGTTGTGACAGCATATGCTGTAGTCACGTTACCATTTGGGAGCTTAAAGCATGAACCATCTACCCATAATGTACCATCACATTCAGCAAGAGGAGTGTCGAACAAATCAACTCTCCCTTTCGTCTCTTCCTCTGTTCTAAGAAAACAATCGTGCTGTTCTGAAGCATCTGACTCCTCTGCAATTGGTAACAATGTGGCTAGGTTCAAGGTACTGCACCTTTTTATGTGCACATGGCTCGCTAGCAGCGTCAATTCGTAACTGGACAGTCGAGCACTAGTTAAGTGCTGTGTCTTGGTCCTATTTAACAATGTGTCTACTGCATGCGGGACCATCACGATTAGTGTATTATTATTTACTAGACCAGCAGACTGTCGAATGGAAACAGCTGCTGCTGCTGTGGCCCTTAAACAACTTGGCAATGCTCGTGCTACCGGATCCAAAGTTGACGAATAATAGGCGCATGGCCGCTGTCTATCTCCGAATAACTGAGTCAGCACAGACAATGCACAGCCTTCCTTCTCGTGGACATACAATGTGAAAGGCTTACTGTAGTTGGGGGTACCTAACACAGGAGCCGAACATAATGCTGTGCGTAAGTCGAGAAAACTTTTCTGACAATCGTCAGACCAAGGAATGGGATTGGGTGTATTTTTACACGTTAATGCCACCAAGGGTTTGGCCAATAACGAAAAATTTGGAATCCACTGTCTACAGTACGATGTAATGCCCAAGAAAGCACGTACTTCTCTCTGTGTTCTTGGCACACTCAATTTTGCTATTGCCTGAATTCTTTCTGGGGTCAGTTTCCTTCCCTCCTTCGATAAGAGGTGACCTAAGTAGGTCACTTCTTGTCGGCAATATTGGAGCTTGGAAAGTGACACCTTGTGATGCAGATCACACAGACGACGCAATAATGTCAATGTGGCCTTTCTACAAATTTTCTCAGTGTCTGCAGCAACGAGCAAATCATCCACATACTGTACAAGAGTAGCACCTTTTGGTAAAACAATCGTGTCAAGTTGTGTTTTCAGAGCTTGACTGTATATTGAGGGGCTTTCACAGTAGCCTTGAGGAGCGCATTTAAAGCGGAAGCTTTGACCTCCTAAACTAAAGGAAAAAATATCCCTGCTCTCCTCAGCAATTGGGATGCTGAAGAAAGCATTCTTTAGGTCAATCACTGAAAACCATGAAGCAGAAGCTGGAATCATAGTTAATAATGTGGTAATGTCGGGGACAACTGGGAATTGTGGCACAACTATCTTATTTACTTCTCTAAGATCAATCACGAATCTATACACAGGTGGCTGAGAAGGGTCAGTTCGTTTTAAAACAGGCAGAACAGGACTATTGCAAACATTGCCTCGTGTTTCTTCAATCACATCCTTTTCAATCAACTCGTAAACAATCGCTAGCAAAGCTTTTTCACCCTCATTAGATATTCTGTATTGGGGAGTTCGTGCATTTTGACATTCGACTTCAATGTTACAACATATGGTGGAATTTCTAGAAGACCTACATCATTAGGACCAGTAGCCCAAAGAATATCTGGGAGAAGTGCCAATTCTGCTGGAAGTGCATCTCTCGACAAATACATAGGAGAAACACCTTTCTTGCCTAAAGTAAGTTGTACTCCTGAAGGAGAACAATACAAAGTCGCATACAATCTCTTTAACAAATCCAATCCTAGCAGATTCTCACCACAACCTGTCGTCAGAATAAGGGGTGCTTCGAATTCACAAGGACCAACAGAAAGAGATAAAGGGTCAGAAATCGGATTTCTAACTGGGGCGCCAGAAAAACCTACAGAAACGTTCATTTCGCCAGACAAAGGTGCGCCAGGGAGTTTGGAGTGCATAATAGAACTCTTTGTAGCACCAGTATCCAACAGAAAAGGTTCTGACACACCTGATGTAATCACCTCAACGTAAGGTCCACTCTGATCTACTGGAACTGAAACAACTCCCTCTCCTTGTCTATGGCTGTCCTAGCAATCATTATTCTCCCACTGCTCATTTTCTGTGTAATACTCATCAACATAGTATTGAGCGGTCCTGTCAGATACGTTATTCTGCTGATCAAACCTGTTCATAGAGTTTTGTGGCGGAAGGGGACGCGCGTCCTGAGGGGCGTTTCCACGTCCTCTACCTCTAGGTGCTTGCTGACTGCCACGACCTCTAACGCCAGGAACTGCATTCGTAGGTTGTGGCAGGGCAGGACAATTATATTTGTAGTGACCCTTTTGTTTGCAATATAAACACTGGTTGGGGCCTACACGGGGTTGAGCATACTCGAATCTTTGCAAGTTTCTCTGATACTGTTGAGGCTGCTGAAAAGTATTTTGGTAGTGATTCTGACCATTATTATTTTGATTACCACCACCACGTGGCGGATAGGCTTGCTGTAGCAAAACCTTCGTTTTGAGTTCTCTAGTTTTCTTTTCCACTTTATCTTTCTCATCTTTGTCTCTATTCTCGTAGTATTGTGCAGTAGCTAATATCTGCGCTGAAGATGAGACTGCCCAAGAACTTTCTGAATCTTTTAATTTCCTACACAATTCTGGAAGCAGATTGTGCACGAATTTATCGACAAACAATCTCTGACCACCTTCCGTGGTCATATCTTGACCGCTATGGTCAATGAATGTTTCTTCAAATCTGGTGAAGAAATCTGAAACAGTTTCTTCTTTCTTTTGCTTGCATGCAGACAACTTATCCCAATTTACGCGTATTGCAGGCATTATCGTTTTCATGTAATCTACTATTCTACCAGGTAGTTCTGCTATCAGAGGCTCAGGCTTGTCACCACCAACTTGTCGGGCATCTGCAGCAGTAATATTAGCCCACGTGTCACCTAATTCCTGGTCATGATCTACATGACGAATTTTACCCCATAAGGGCTGTGGAACAACATTCCCAAATAACATATCGATATCGGCTAAATTCATTATACATGACCCAGCAGTTTGTGACAATTCTTTATAGTACCCTGCAGGATTTTTACGCGGATCTGGTAATGTTTGTTTGAGTGCTAAAACTTCAGCTCGCTTCCATGGGACATGTACCCATACTCGTTGGAAATGTGGCAAAACAGGTGGGACAGCAGTCGCGTCACCCTCTCTCCACTGTGGGGGAACTTCTCTCATAGGGTATTGTCGTGCCTTTTTCCTACTAGATGCACTAGATTCCGATGGTGACCCAGAACTGTTTCCCTTACTTCGGTATGATAATAACATTTCAACTGCCTTCTCCACATCTGGACCTACAATCATACCCTCTCCAAACTTAAACCGTACACGACACATTTCTTGTGGGATGCCTTCTTGATCATTGTCTTCCAAATCCTCGCCAAGAAAGACACACATCTGTTCGAAAACATCTCTGTGTCGCTGCTTCCCATTGATGGAAGACTTCCATGACAGACTGTACATCATATTTTGCAGTGTCCATGACCCATTTCCGAGCTAAACTATTCAGGGAATCTCTCTCTTGATAATCAGGCAGTTGACTTCGCAACTGTCTTCTTCCTATGTTAGGGGTCGTAGCAGGCGACCCGAAAAGAGGTAAAAGAAGATTAGTAACAGTGCTGGCCATTTTCTGCCGAATGGAAGGTGAAACTGAAGGACAAACAGATGGAAAAACGGGGTGAGATAAGGCGGGGGTAGAGATGGCAGAAGAGGTATCGGGGAAAATAGATGTGATACTAGGCAGAATCGTAGAGGGAGCATTAGGAGATGTAAAAAGTACAGTAGGCAAAATCGTAGAAAACACAGGTGAAACAGAAGTGGTCGGTGGGCCTGGAGGAGGCTGCACCGAAGAAGTAGGAGCCAGCTGAAGAACAGCTGGTGGGTGCTGTGGAAGAGCAGGAGGCGCAGCTTGTGCAACTAAAGGTTGCGGGGGTGCTGTGGCATTCTGCGCATAGGGGGTGGTGAAGTTAATAATTGTGACATTAATGGATCTTTTTCACGCTCTTTTGCTGCCTCTTGCTGAAGAGACGGCAAAACTGGATAACACTTATCTATTGCCATTTTACGTTGCCTGTGCAACTGCTCATTTATCTGCTCTTCTTCATTATCTTTAAACTGCACGGCTGCTTGCATTACCGAAAGTCCCCCTTCTCTCTTATTTTTACTAGCTAATTTAATTTCTTTTTGTTTGGCTTCTTTGCGCCATAAGCGGAAAGAGTCAAACATCGCCGGCCAGGCTTTCTTTTTAAAGAGTTTCACTTCAAGGTTGTCTAAGATTTCAGAATCAAAGCTACCATATAGGGGCCATTTTAAAACACCATCTTTCCTAGTGTATTTAATCCATACTTCGTTGTAAACGATGCGGCCTACCCCATGTTTAACATATAGCTCGTAAGTCGGAGTTCCAACTGGAGGAACCGGACATGAGTCCTCCAATCGGGAGTCCCTATTATTACTACCAAGACAAAATAAATTCCCAAGTCTAAGACTAGGCATCCTCGCTCTCTAGTCTAGTTCCAAAACTTCAAAGGATTTATCGATTACGATATTTCTCGTGAATACACGAGTCCTTCGGTTATGGTGCTTGCAAGTACCAATACAAAACCTTTTGTATCCCAAAGATACCACAAAGTAAGTCCAACTAAGGACTGGGAGACGCTCCACTTATACTCGATGGCGTCACCAGAAGACTCGTCTCAGTGTTTCGCTCTACCGAAAATTTCAAGGGTCCAACATCAGGGCGATAGCCAGGGCAGCAGTCCTCGTAGCCGTCGGGAAGCGGGGAACCTCGCAGCAAAGACCTTCGGACCACGTCGACATGCAGGGGTCGATGAGGTGGTGGGCCCTCCTCCGGAATTTCCACACGAAGCTCCTCACTATCTTCAGGCTGACTGGTACCACTGGAATCGCCCCACGTTGGGCGCCAATTGAGGTACTGGGTTTTTAAGAACCGGCACAGAACCGGTAACCCAGAGGTGTCAGGGAATCAACACCCAGAGACCTCGGGTTCTCCTG
Organism: Lissotriton helveticus; assembly: GCF_964261635.1. Classification (NCBI taxonomy): domain Eukaryota; kingdom Metazoa; phylum Chordata; class Amphibia; order Caudata; family Salamandridae; genus Lissotriton; species Lissotriton helveticus. The sequence goes on along the minus strand of NC_136057.1, from coordinate 1,403,167,615 downwards.
AGTCAGACCTACAGAAACTCAGAGTCTTCCAGGTGAAGTCAAAGATTAGTTTATTGGCTGCAACCAAGGTAACAGGGTCCTAGAAGTACAATACGGGTATATTCTCAGGAGACTGCACACTTTCACGAAGTCAGGCTTCTCTCTTTATACATGATATTCGGCCTTGGGCAAACTTTCTTTGAATTCGTGGTATTTCATTTATAGTTACTGGTTACAAAAGAAAAGCAGAGTCATGATGACATGTACATATTTCACGTCGTGCTGCCCATAACAAATCATCCGGCAAGGCCCAACATTTCATCAGATATCGCTGGACCCCTAATAAAAACGGTCACCTCCCCATCATAAAGCAAGTAAAGAAAAGGAGTGGAGGAAAGATGTGAGCGAGATATGGCAGGTGTGCGCGCTGAAATGGTTTTATGGCTGGTTGAGCCTAGATGCTATCTTGCTCGGCCACTGGGAGGGAACTGACCTAACGAGTTCGGCCTGGGGCAATGGTTCTAACTTGTACTGAGGTCAGGGAGAAGTCGATTAAGGAGTATGTGTCCTTGTGGAATCAAAATCAACTGGATTAAGGCCTATGTAAAGGGCAACATGTAAATGGGAGCTAAGGGTTTAGAATGTAAATGACGATTTTGAGGTGAAATCGTCACTCGGATACGCCGAAAATACATGTACATGATGTACTCGTCATTCTCGGTCTTTTGATACCAAATTCGTCCTATTTCGACGAAGTTTTTATTCTCGAGTCCAGTGCTATTATATGAATCCAGATTTTCAGAACCACAGGGCCCGCCATGTCTAGCCCAGTATTTTCAATGGTATCGGCCGGGTAGACATCTTAGGTCATCCGATCAGGGGCTGATCGTGTTCCCTCGAACGGTGGGGAGGTAGAAGCTTTACCTTGGGGGCTGCGAGGCTTGGAATGCTCTTCCTTTGGCCCTGAGACGGATCACAGAGCTAATGACATTCCAAAAACTCTTGAAAACATGGCTTTTCGTTCACTTAGTTCAGGCTAGGCTAGGGGAGCTTTCACTCTGCGCCAGGACACCGTTTGGTAACAGTGCGCTTTATAAATGTCATAAATAAATAAACCAAAGTGGCCCATAGGCACAAATAAAACCAAAGCAAACTCACCTGGTGCACACAGGTCAAACACAGTTATTCTCCACTGCCGACTCTTCGGACCAAACAGTCAAATCCAAGGTTTTCGCCTTTCAGGACCCCAGTCGGGAAGAGCACTGGGTGAGGCACCGCCCGGTCAGACAGGCGGAGCAGCTGCGAGTACTAGGCTCTATCGTGCAGGGATCCCCGATCCGCCCATTTGACCCGACGTGGCCCGTCCTCGCCTCCCTTCTGCGGGCTAAGATGGGTCACCTGATGGAGTTCTTGTTCGGGTGCCAACTGAAGGAAGTTCCACCCGGGTCACTCGCGACCACCTCTCAGCCTTCCATACAAATGAAGAGACGGTCACACAGTAGAGAATACAAACCAAAATTGTTTATTAGCAATACACTTGAGCGGAGTCCAATCTGACCAGCCTTCTTAGAAGGCTGTAGAGGGACTGACCCCCGTCCACACGGTAACACAAAATATACATTTCCAAAATCTCTAAAGTCCCGCCCAGACTGGAATTTTCCAGTCGGGCACTAATGAACAAAGGGGGTACAGAAAAGCAAGCTACCATCTTGAGAACGGGTACATGCAATCTTAGTTTCAAGGTTAATCTGCCTGTGCTCGTCTCTCTGAGGTGGGAGCAGGGTTTACTCTAGAGGAAAGGCATGCAGAAACTGAACGATCTATTCATTAGTGCAGTGAAGCTCAACCTTGAATATGATGAAGAGAAACAATCAAGGCTGCTTTCTGCTGAGGCAAACATTATGAGACAGACGCTTATGTTCGATCATAGTACAAAATGGCGGCTGAATACAATGGTGCTACAAAAGCTGACATAACTTGCACAATGCTAGAAGGAGTCGGCTAGACGTATTCTCAGTCCAACACAGCAGTTCGTGCTATAGTCATATCTAAAATCCCTATGGGAATGTGTGTGTGTGTGTGTGTGTGTGTGTGTGTGTGTGTGTGTGAGTGTGTGTGAGTGTGGAGGGGTGGGGGGTGGTTGGGTGGCTGTGTGTGTATCCTACTAAACTAATATCTTTAGGAAAATTCAAGTGCATATCTATTCATAAAGTATGCAGCATTAAGCATCGATGTTTACATTTTTATATTGGATTACATGACACAAAATTTGTAGCTTTTAAGTGTCTCTGGCGAGACAGAACACTGTGAGTGGCCCAACAGATTAACCTTGCTGTGGCTTTGTTGTGGTTTCCAGGCTCTGTAGCTGGTGAATGAGTGGAGCTCAAAAGTATGTACAGTTCTGTTGAGCCTAGTAAAGATACAGATTCATTTTTCCAATATTTTGTCTCATGACCCTACTGTTTTCTAGCACACTGCTGAGGGAAAAAAGAACAGATTATTTTGGCTTTGGTTTGTCTGACTTAATTTTACGTTGGGTGCACCCCTGGTATTAATTTTGAGAGTTCTGGGCAAAAAAGAGGGCCCCTGTAAACTAATGATAGGAGATGGCAAACCAAGAGAAAAAAAGTCAGTTCAATAAACAAATAAAGACGCTGTCTCTCCACTTTACATGAGCACCAGTTTTGTTACAGATGGACACATTCATTTTTTAAATTTTAAATCATGAATTTATTTTGTAATCTTTCTTTTTATACATGTCATGCAGGATTCAAATACATAATCATTAGTGTAACCAATTGGAAATATACATATTTACATACATATAATTTGGGCTCATTGATCTTCCACAAACATCTAAAAAACCTACCCATACAACAATGCACCCAAACACATTCATTCAGGACCATTCAACCTACTTTCTAGAAACAATACCTAGAATCCCATATTGATATTTCATCACTCATCCTTATGCTTATCACTGCTAGTTTACATTAGGCTCAAACTAAATTCAATGTATTGATTTGTTGTAGTGCCTTCTTTAAACAGAAAAATGTGTCCAATCCCGAGAGTGTCATGGATTTTTGTGGGATAATGTATCACTTTATGATAATCTTGAGTGATTAATCGGTCTTCGTGTTTATTGCAATAATCTTGTTTTACCATGGAATTCTTTGGTACATTTTAGATATTTCTTGTTTTAAAAAAAAATGTGGGGGTAGCTACTGTGTACCTTCCTTACCCTTAGCCTAGCCGTTTACCTTTCATCTGTAACCCTACCAGTACAGTATCCTGGCCTATCCCCAACCATAACACTTACCCCACCTGTATCCCGCCCATTTTCTTTTCGATTGATTTTGCACTCCTGTTTTTATTGCCCCTATATTTTTGTATATAGGGTTTTTCTCCCCAAAAAATGTTACTCTTGCAAATCTCATTATGTGTCTGCAGCATTGCATAGGCCTGCAATGGCTTATACATTAACCTATGTAACTCGTCTAATGTAACAATCTTAAATATATTCTCACAAGTATTGCCCATTAAGCAAGAGACTGTGGTAAGTGGTCACGACGTTGCGGTGCAAGCTTGCAAGTACTGTAATCACTTATGTGTTTACAGGATAGGTGGTACAAGTTTGTGACAGAACCCAATGCCATACAGCCTTCAGAAACAAAATGAAGCCCACTTCTTCCAGCAATTGGCCACCACCCCGTGGGGAGATAAAAACTACATGAGGTCCCTGGAAGTCAATGAAGTTGGTGCTGAACGGCAACATGGGCAGGGCCAGCCAGGGGTCCTCAATACCTGCACCTAGCTTCTCCGGATGTTCCCTAGTACGTTAAATGTTGGAATGTCAGTGCATGTTTTAAACTGATGTACCCTAATACCAGAGCGTGATACCATGAATTGTACTGTACAATGCAATTCCGCAGGACCTTACCATGAATAAATTATGCAATTATAGTGGGGCCAGGGTGCTCTTGCAGGAGGCCTCTTTCATGGTCTTGGGCCATACCTGATGGGTTAGGTAATTTATGCCAAACATTGCGTGTCCGCTTATGATGAATAATAGCCACCTCTCTCTGTGCTCTCTTAATTCCCATAGATCTGTTTGCCCTTTAATACTTCTCGCCAGTTCCCCTGCTCTCACTCTTCTGTTTTCTTTTCCTTGTTTGTTCTTTCCCAGATTCCTTTACCTTTTCCAGTCATCTCGCGTAATTTACACCAGTCCACTATTTTTCTTCTCATTTGCACCCCTTTTTTGCCTTTCTCAATCTCTTCTAGGAGTTTCTGTCACAAGCTACCCTTTTTCTCGTGATTCCACTTACTTCTTTCCCTCTCTTTCTTTTTCCCTTGTACTTTACGCTTTAATTTTGCTCTACCTTACTTTATCTCTTCCTTTGTGCTGTGCTTCCTTCCCCCTTGTCCCTCCAAGCTTCATCGCTTACTTCCTATCTTCATTAATGCTTTCCTTTCTTCATTTCGCACTCCCTCCACCTTTAACACTTCGCTACCTTCCCTTCTTCCTCCTTCTTCAATTCTTCCCTGCCATTACTTACTTCTCTCCTCTCTTCCTTTCTCCTACTTCATACCTCAGCTTCCCTTCCTCCTTTCTTCACATCCTTCGCCTCTTCCTTCACCATACTTCCTCCCTCCTTTCATCTCACCCTCTATCGCTTCCTTCTGTTCTCTTTTTCATTTCTTCCTATCTTTCTCTAATTTTCCCTATCCCCGTCTCCCTTTTTAACTCCCTTTTCTTTCCTCCCTTTCGTCACTTTCTCCATTTTTCTCTTCTTATCTCTCTTGTCTCTGCATTCATCCTTTCATTTTCTCTCTTCCCTCTATTTCTCTCATTTGTTTCTTCCGTTCTTTCTCTTTTTTTGCTCCTACCCGTGTATCTCACAAGGTTCCTCCTTCCCTTTTTTCTGTTTTCTTTACTCATTTACTTCTCATGTCGGCCTTCCCTCACTCTCTCTTACTCTATTGATACATAATTTTTATCTTCCCTTCTTTCCATTGACTTTCGCTTCCTTTTATTTCGTCTCTTCCCTGCCCCTTTATTTTCCCTCCCCGTCCTATTCTTTCCTCACACACTCTGATCTGTTTGTTCTCCTTGCCATTTGACTTTTCTGTTCTTTCGTTACCACCGTCCCCTCCTCTTATCCGGCGGCGTCTTCCTTCTTCCACCTTTAGAAAGGACAAAGATAGCGTCTGATGAGAATTCCGTTGATCTTGGCGCTTGAATTGGTTGTGTTTTTCTTCTGAAGGTGTGAGTGTAAATGTGGAGGGGGCATCCGCGGAGCTCGGGGTAGAGGGGGTAATCTCTCTCTTGCCTTAGCCTGGTGCCAATTATGCCAGTACTGCTGAAAAAGGCAGACCGCGCAGTGTTGCCCAGCGCCGGAGCTCCACATGCTCCACGCACCTCTAGACTTCGGAGAATCGAAAAACCTTTTACCCTTTTCAGCTAAGAACGACATACCCTTAGATCTGCACAAGGCGAATTTCTACCTTCTCCCCGCCGGTCGCTTCTGTGCTCCCTTGTAGCGGCGTGTCTGCCTCTGCTCTCACACACTCCACATTTTTTCCGGCAAGCTACACTGACCTCGGCAACTGTATTTTTTATATGGGAAAATCACTTCTCACAGCCTCCGCTGAAACCGTTCCCACCGGGAATGTGGAATCGCAGCAGCAGAGTGAAAAAAGTTTAGCGAACTTTTTCTTCGAGCGAGCGTCGTTCTTTTCCTCTTCCTCGTCTTGTGCAGGGCTCTGTTGCAGACGGAAACACACACACCCTAGACACACACACACAATGGAAAGTTAATAAGACAGAGGTAAAGACACTGGATTTATTGAAATCAAAGTGTGCGGCTGGAGGGCGGAGGGGAGCGGGGAGGACGGGGCAGTGCTCTCTCTCTCTCTATGCAAAACTCAACTCTCTTGCAAAACTTTGTCTAAACTTTCACTTTCAGAGCGGCGAGGCGTGGTTTCGCGGCAGCATGGAGTAGAGTGGAGCAGAGAGGGAGCCAGCGGCACTGCCAATGAGGCCTTCCAGCCCACAGAGCTCCGCGTGAATCCAGGCTCCTCGACCCGGCCTTCCAGAGCACCATGTACTCTCCTTACTGCCTCACCCAGGTAAAGACAAAGACCTCTTTCTTGCCTTTGTGTCCTTGTCCGTGCACGGCTGCTTTGGTGGGCACCCTCGTGGACGAGGGATGATGTGGGTGCGGAATTTTCAGCCTTCCTCGGCAAATGTTTGCATGGCACCTTTCCAGCGTTGCCCTTTTTTTACAGCTGGACATGCTGTAAGTCGGGCTTCTTATTTCTTACTGTTGTATACTTTGAAGGAAGGGGATCTAGTTGGAGGTTGGGTTGAATTGATTAAAAAAGTCAGGAAACAGTCAAATCGTGAGCATTAGCACCCAGGACATTTGAAGGGATTCGCCAGGTCTGCAGACTGTGATCGCAGAGTCTGGCACAGCTGGACAGCTCAACTGAAACTTTGTGTCCTTGGCACTTGTTGTAGGAGGTGAAATGAGGTCTCGGAGTTTGGTGCTAACCCCATGTGCGCTGCAGTTGGAGATGTTCACCACCTGTAGACACTGTTCAGGTTCGACCCACATTCTGTACCTATATTTTTTCCAAATTGTCCTATTTTCAATTCTCCGACACAGGAAGAAACCCCTTCTTCTTTCCTCAAGCTATGTAACTTCCCCAAATAAAGTTTATGCACCAACAATTTTATACATAAATGCTCATGCATTTGTGTTTAAAGCTGTTGACATAGAACTATTGATACTAAAACTAGAGGGAATTCTCTGTGTCACTTGGGAGGCGAAAAGGAAACCACGGGTGCTTGATTTGGGATGTATTATCTCTCAAATCTATTTTGTGAAGCAGATGTTTTTCAAAAGCATATATGTTTTACAATATTACATCCTGAAGAGTTTGCACACTTCTGCCTGTAGTCTTGTCATTTCTGAGCTCTTGACATCATCCCCAATAGTGATTGTTTTTTATCAAGAGCTGCTAAGAGGATGTGTCACATGTAGGTGAAGAAAGTGTAGTGTATTGTCATCGTTTGGAGCACAACTAATCTCTGCATAAGTGTAACCATTTGCTCCGACGTCATGGGGCGAAATGTAATATTTCTAAGACTGTTGGTATGTATCCTGCTATTTACTCTATTTTATGCCCGTGGCAGATTGCAGTGGACGACTCCTAAGTGCATTACCGTGTCCCCTGGATTAATTTGCTTTCTGTTAAAATGTACTTGTCTCAGGGAAATGGTTTCCCATTGAATTCTGAGAGGATTGATTTGAAGCCAATTAATCTCTTGATTTCGAGGCGTTACTGACATCCAAATAGGTTGTTTCCCCCTAGATTAATTAAGGTAATAGTTAATGAAATCTGTGCGCTGTACCTCCTACCTTGAGAGGACAGTGAGGGAGTACGCATCATGCCAGCAGGGTGTCAATAAACAGGGGTGGAAGAGAAAAGCTAAAGTCTAAAACTTTTTGTAAATTATTTTGTATTCTCCGAGATTAAAAGTAAATTCGAATCTTTGGATTCACTTAAGTATCCCTACTATCTTAATATTTATTCTTTTGCTCTCTTGTTTTATTTCTCTTTTCTTAGTCTCTGAATTTCTCCATTTCCTTTCTGTAATCCTGTAAAATAAAATTCTATCGCTTGCAGGCATATATGTCTTGTCTGTTTTCTTTTCCCTTTGCCATGTTTCTTAACCACCTCATGTATGTTATATATCTTTTTTATTTTTGTGGCCATCCTGATGCATTTATTATATATTAATTTTTGTCAGACCAAAGTGGGAAAGGAAGACTCGACCCGATGCATGCAGTTTTTTTTATTTTTTAGCTACATTCCTGAAACAGAATTGGTTCACTAATGTATTATTTTATCAAGTAAGTTTTTACTGGACCTTTAATCAAAGTTTCATGCAGTGCCTTTTACTAGACCTTCAATCAAATTGTTTGCAACAAAAGTGAGTAAATATTGTTGAAAGGATACTTTACGTTTATAATCTTCGCAAGTATCCAGCTCATTAGAAAAAGTTTTGCAGATCTGAGGAAAGAGCGGAAAATAAAAGCCTGAGCACTGGCTGGAGAAAAGAGAAATAATGCAAGACAGACAATTTCATAATATTAAGTTGCAATCACAAATACTGCGAATAGGCTAAGAATCGCAAAGGCCAGAAGTGAAATTACAAACATGACAATGTGGCAATTTGGGATATTGTCTTAGTGTGCTTTTAAGAAAAGTAATTGTCCATCTCTCTATCATTTATTTATATATATGTGTATATGTGTATATATATATATATATATATATATATATATATATATATATATATATATACACACACACACACACACACACACACACACATATATGAGCATGTGCGAAATTACATGTATATACTATTGTAAATGTTTGGATGGATGTGTGTGTGTACACACATATATATATTTATTTATATATACATGTATGTGTGTCTTTGCATTTGTTCATATTTGTTTATATGTGTGTGTGTGTGTATATATATATATATATATATATATATATATATATAAAATTGACTTATAGATGCAGAGCCATACTTTGTACAAAAAAAAACCAACAAACTGCATAGGAGCAGAAGCCCCTTTGCAGTCATCGTTGGATTTTACCAATAACCTTTGCACGGTGACAAAACAGCATCAAACTTCACCACTTACAGAGGGGAGTTCAAAGAAGAGAGGCTTATGTCACATCCACATTTCGATTTTTTTGCCAAAGCTTCAGAAAAAAAGTTGATCAGAATAGCAAGCAATTTAAATGTACTACAAGGAAACTTCCTTGTTTGAACTTTTGTAAAGCGAATGTAATTTTAGTCAGTAGTTTAGCATTAGTTCTAAAATATTCTTTATATACATCTAGGCGAGAATGACAAATAGTCTTCTCACTTTCCAGAACTCTGCAACATACTTCATGCTGATTCTTTTGAACTGCACTCTTTCATATTTGACTATGCTGCAAGCTTGACAACTACGTCCAGCATTCAATTCAAATTCTTTCAATTAAATCAAACTATGCTTGGTGTATAATCACCACATATTAGGGTAACAGGATACCGTGGCCTAAGTATAATCTGATGAAAATATTATGTCCTAACTTTAATTTACAAAAATGTTGTCGCATTTGAGATAGTTATATTTATTTGGCCATTCTATTTGTCAGATCATATTTTTTTAGGATATTCTTCCCTACACCTCACCACAAAGAATTTAAGGTTTAAAACCAGAAGGTTAGAAAATGCCCTTATTTGCCACAAAAAGTGTCTCTTTCATTATTCCAAAACTTGAATCCAAATTTTGAGGACATCCAAGTTTGGCGGACTTCAAAGTGACATTGAGGATTTTCCACTTTACTGTAATTACACATTTACACAGACTCTGCATTTAACATGCAACATTTCTTTATGCTTGTATAAGTGTATCATTGAAGAATTCCACAACTGGGCAGACAAGACTTACACTAAGAAAAATTGCAGACAAATCTAAAAACTAAAATCATTTAAATTGACCAGTGGAGGTCACAACTGAACCACAAAGCCCCTGATCAAACCCTTATTGGAATAAGCACGTTTTTGGAAACTTTATGATGAAATGGCGGAGAAGGTGGCTAAAACGGTCAATTTCAGAGGTTTTGGGGTTTTAGATCTCATCATAACATTCCTTCATGTATGCTTGGTTAGTACATATATTAAGGGGGAGAGTGGTTTGTGTGTGTATATTTATAACAGGGCATTGAAAATGAACATGACCCAAACAAAATATGTTATTTACAATATGTTTACTAAAAAGACACACTAACACGTTTATTACGGCAAAGCAATTTTCAAATTCTGTAATATTACCACAATGCAGCTTCAATGCCTTAAGAAAAATAATGTTCATTGTCTCCTAGATTCCGTTCTAGAATCTGTTCACCTAAGAAAACAAATGGGGGTGTACTGGCAAGACTTAGTTATTGTGATTGTACCTCACTTCGCTATTTTAACCCCTTGTGCTTTGGATGTGGCTGAATATCTTTGTCTATGTCTACTGCACAAGAAAAAATCATAAATACTGATCTGTTGAGTGTGATATATTGTTCATTCCCATTGCTGATGTTGATGAAGGGTAAATGCCTCATGACCCTTTTCAATTTTAGCCATGGTTCATTGTCTTTTTTTAGCAGTCTATTTGTGAAAGCAAAGCAAAACCTGGGCATTTTAAATGCAGTTATGGCACGTTGTTACCCGAATATTGCTAGAGTAGATTAAAAAATCTGTAAGCATAACCACAGAGTTTTATTTAATCAAAACCCTATTCTGAATACTGAACATTTCATTGTAATAAGGGGCCTTTGTTAAACCGGTCTTACAAACAGTAGCTTCAACACTCCCTGATTTCTAAAGCGTTTGTCTTTTTTTTACTACTGTCAAACAGATAGAGCAGTATTCCTTTACTATTTTCGATAAATTTTTCCCTTTGAAAATACACAGTTTTCATGCCAATTGTACCAAAACACTCACAAAAGAATTCCCATAGGTACTGTCCCTCTCTCAAAATTTACAAATATATAGTATGTTAATATTGACCCATCTGCCAACATTGTGTTGTTTTGTCACATGTAGTAGTTCTAAACAAATATATTTAACCAGAAGCAAGATTCAGAGAGCTAAATCTTTCATTGAGATAAAGTGGTACTGAGTTGGCCTTCTGACTGTTAGCAAAGTGTTTTCCTCTGCAAAGTCAGAGTAACATGAATGATGTCTTAGCAATGATTTCACATGTCAAATTACCTTGTACAATGGAAATAACATGCAATTTGATCTTTGCACCTTAGTAATGACTATGTCTGTATTTATTGATACTCTTGCTCTAAATAGCTTGTCATTTGGCCAAATTGTATTTTATCTGGCATTTTATATATTTAAAAAAAATATATATATATATATAAATATATGCTCCACGTTACCCTTTTTGCTTGCAAAAGATAACAACGACGCCTTGTGTAGCTGGCTGAAAATCAGTTTATTTTAGCCTGACTCGTGTATATATATATATATATATATATATATATATATATATACATACACGCGAAGGGCCCAGACCGTATGAATTTAGGTGTGTATGTTTATGAAAATCGCTTCAGGTTCTGGGACCCCCACAACATTGCATTTGAAATATTGATGCTTTCGCCTGTATGAATTGGTTAAGGAAATGCCTATGTCTGTGTTTATTAATACTCTTGCTCTAAATAGTTTGTCATTTGGCCAAATTGTATTTTATCTGGCATTATATATATATATATATATATATATATATATATATATATATATATATATATATATATTCCAAAACTCCGGTCTCCTGAACACTTGAAGCAATCCAGGCAAAGAAGCAGATACGGACCCAAGATTTGTGCAAGTGAGATTCTTTATTCGGTGCAGTCAGTCGCCATTAATATACACACACACTGCGTAGTGCGGTAGGGAAATGCTGTTCGCACTGATTGCACAGTGCCGGATGCTTGTCCGCACTGTGCAATCATCGCAAACGATATCTTGCACAGTGCAAGCGGTCGTTTTCTGCCGCTCGAGTAGATTTGTCCTCGAGCTGCAGCTTTTTCAACGCGGACTGGTAATTTCTCATATGTGACCACTCGCAATGAGAAACCTGACCTCCCAGCGTTGAGAATCTCGCCGGGAGGTTTATTTTCCACGCTTGCGATCGGTAACTTGATGTTGCTGATCGCGAATGAGAAAAAAGTCTTGCAGGGTTGTTGATTTTGCTCGCTCGCGGTTGCCAACTTGACGTTGAGGACCACGAGCAAGCAAAAAATGCCCGCTACGTGTTTTTGCACTGTGCTACATGCAGTTTGCGTAGTAGCACAAACTACGCCTGCTCCGCTAGCGTAGTACTACGCCCAGGGTTAGTCAGGTCAGTAATGACACCTAAAGTGCATCCCTCCTTTGCAGAATGGCGTCTACCCTCTCATATTTGTGTATTTCTTTCCCTGTGTAAACAGATTGAAGATTAACATAGGTATGCAAACTATAACACACACAAACCAACTTGGTCTGATTTTAGCGTTAAAATAATATGCACAGATTTCAAAGGTACAAATATGCTTACAATAGATGAATCAGGATTTTTACTAAATAACACAGAAATCACAAAAGAGATCTATTGTGGGATTTGTCTGTATGCTAAGGTCAAGTTAAATATGTCCCATGAATGTTTGCTGTACTAGAGAGTAAAAACGAACAAGGGGATTTCCTTTACAACTCCCCAAAAAGGATGCTCATCAATAACTTTCAAAATGTTGAAGTGTGTGTGCCAAATATAAATGTAACCAACAAAACGGAATGGAGATAGACACTACCAAATCTGTATTACTGTATTGATTACCACTGTTGAGTGTGGCTAAGAGGCATCACTCCTGAGAGACCAAGCCTTGAGTGAGTCGTGGTGCAATATGTAGCATATCACTCGCTGCTCACCTATATGTATGGTTTATACCTCCGTTCATTTGCACACCTAAGTATATTTCAGCAGACCCAGAACACATTCTCTTTGCATAGGCCCACGCTGTGAGTAGTCAGGGTTCATAGGTTGATTGTTCAGAAGTCCTGAGTCTGCACTGTAGCAATAAATGCCAGAATCTATGTTTATTACTGAATTTCTCCAAATAAAATGCATTATTGGGGCAAATTTATTTTCACAGGCATATATAGATATATTAATGCCTTGGCAGTGAAAATAAAGAGGCCCACTAATACATTATGTATAGCAACAGCACTAATAGCAGTGACATTCCATTTTATTACAACAGTACAGAGAAACTGTTGCGAAAAAACAGTTTACCTCCTCACAGATTTACAATTACTTTATACAGACAAACAGTTCTTCTAACACGACCCCTTTTGACTCTGATTTTACCACACTGCACATATTTATTCATTCTTGTTTTAGTGAAGAAAAACCTTGCTTTAAAAACAAATACGCATTACAAAGGCTGTAGTGTAATCCATCATATGCAGATGTCTCAAGTGTAATATGCAACAATGGTAATCGATAGTGTATTACTCTCTAGACATTTATTTGTGTGTGTACGGAGGTGTACATAGTATAATATTGTATTTAGTTATTAACTCCATGCTCAATATTTATTGCTCCATGCTCAGTTTCATATAAATTATGAAGGGATTTTCTACAGCATGATACTGGTTTACTTAGCTGTACTGCAACTGTATAAGATTATGCTGTGAGCAACGCTTGAAATAAAATGTCAAATAAATACGACCAAGTTTACCCTAAACCCAAACAGCAGTCCTAGGGGTATATTCACAAGAACGTGTGATAACTACCGCAAGAGTAGCGCAACTCAACTTTCAACATCGCAGCCGATCGCGGGAAAACAACTCCGTGACAACTTGGAATTCACAACACGGCGGTAGCATGCGATAGTTTGCAGAAACTGCAGCCAATGCCCGGGACACAACCACCTCGACGGAGATAAAAAGACAAACCCCAACGCAAAAAAACCTGCACTGGGCAAAAGCTCGATTACAAAACAGTGACAACCAGCGCAAGGGAAGCAGTACTCGCGCGCAATGTGGCAAAAAGCACAAGAACAGCTTACAGAAATTGCCACAGAACAAAATCAATCAACAGCGGAGTACCACGGATGCACCCTGGCCAACTGCAGAGGACAACATGTACACCACAACATCCAAGCACCGTGGAAGAACAGAACCGACAGGCACACCACATGAAAGAGACCAGTGGCAGACAAATCAGAGCCGCAGGAGCGACACACACGCACCGTGCAGCCTACGCACATAAGCAGTAGTGCACCTTGACATCAACAACATCTCGGTACAAACAGCAAACACTCCACAATTGAACATAGGACACAACTGGTTCCGCAAATGTGCCCAACCTGGCAAATCAGATCTGTAACCGCAGGGAAATGTAACATGACAATGTACAAGTACAATCGGTAACCTGCAAATATGTTTTAATCACCCATGCAGTGCAGTTGGAAATCTTCTACTATTGCATGATTGCCATGGACGGTCACAATGTGACGTGCTCATGAAAAGTAAGTGTCAATGATGGTATTCCTACGGGCCATTCCTGCCGCTGCTTCAGTAGGATGTGGGCCACCTGCCCCATCACCACTATCATCGGCCGGTACCTCTGGAACTGGGATCCATGGGGTCCTGGTGCGAACACAGATGTTGTGCAACACACAACATGCAACGATCAGCTTACACATGTCAGGGCTGAACAGGAGCTTCCCACCTGTGCCCTCCAAGCACCTGAAACGTGACTTCAACACGCCAAATGTGCATTCAACGAAGCCCCTGGTGGGTATGTGGGCCACATTGTACTGCCTCAGGGCGGGTGTGGTCGGGTCTCGGAGGAGTGTCATTATACAAGGGCAGAGTGCATATTCTTGATCACCTGTGACAGTGCAGGAAGAAAAGAGTCAATACTTGGTTCGGCAGGATGTGATGGCAAGTTCACCAATCCAGTGACGCCTGTGCTGGCTCTGTGTGGGGTGAGTGTAAGCCAGCCCGCAGGGAGTAGCTGATGCTGGCAACCACACCAACAGTCATCAGGCACTCAGGAATGCAATGTCAGAACTACAAAGGGGGATGACATGAGTCGCACATAGCTAGTGTCCCCGGATGCACAGTTGGCGACACGGGCCCACTGCCCCGGGACGCTGACCTGCGGGAGACTGGGGTAGGGTCATGTGGGCAGAGCAGTGCCTCAAATGTGTCATGGCTGCATTCCGCTTCTCCACACGTTCAGCTGGTGTGTGGCTGTGGTGCCATGAAATGTCTGTATTGGGTGCAGGGAATGCCCAGGATGACCATGAAGTGGTGTGGTCGTGTCTGGTAGGTGGTCATGTAGTATGACATATTGGATGTGGTTTGGTCACGGATTCATCCCCACAGTTGTGCATTGTGCTTTGAAGGCTTGGGATGTGTGGTGTGCTGATTTGGTACTTACCAACGAGCAGTCCTGTTCCATATGTGCCATCCGGGAAGCGCAGGTTGATGGCGGACTGTCGGAAGATGAACTAATCATGCACACTGCATGGGTAGTTGGCTACGACATTGGTGAAGAGTCCCCGGTGGTCCACTATTGCCTGCACATTGATGTAATGTGTGTGCTTTCTGTTGTGGTAGTGGTGTGCAGTATCCGCAGGGGCCACAAGTTTGACATGTGTGCAGTTGATTGCCCCCAACTCAGCTGGGAATCCGGCTATGGCGTAGAAGCCTTGCTTTGTCTCCAGCTGTTCCTGCGCAGTGTTGGGGAAGTAAAGGTACTGGGGCAGAGGTCTTCAAACTTTTTCGCTCTGAGCCCCCTAAGCAAAATGTTTTGAAGTTGGGGCCCCCCTCCAAAACTATATGGCAAAGATTTGGAAAGGGGTAGAGATGATAGGAGGGAGAGGGGGAGAGGGTGATCATGAGATCATTTTAGATGTGCTATTCTGTAGCATGTACTCCCGGGCTTAATGTGGAGCTTACAAAAAAAAGCAACAGCATACAAGTAAGAACAGAATTGAGAAACACACTGCTCCCCTTAATAAGGTTGCTGTGGGCACCAATGCAACTCCATCTGTTGCACTAATGATAGCCCGGAGAATCTGAATATCGCCTTCATTCACTCATTCCCCACCATGCCTGACCATCACGTCAATCTCAAAACAAGCTTAGTCTCTTTCTGAAAAGAATGAGCTACTCTATGCTGCCCCCCTTTTAACCCCAAGGGTGCCATCTGCCCTAATACTAGCAAGAAAATGAGTCCTCGTGCCCACTTTTTATAGTAAAACAATCATAATTGTGGTGCAATGGGTCCCTGGGCAAAAGCATCACTACACCTGCTTCTCTAATGATAGCTACTAACTTGTTATCGCCTCTGACCTGTGTTAACAACATGGGCTCCCATCTCACTTCATCCCTCTCCCTCTGATCTCTAATCATCCACGCCCCATCTCTCTGATGCCCAAATCTAGTTGTCTCCTATGCTTCAATTTTCCCTTCCCTTTTTCCATTGCTCTGAGGATCAAGGTAACAAAGGCACATCAAGTAGGCCCTGGGAATCTAAAGGAGCTGTAGCACCAACGATACATGCAGCCCTACAAAACAGTCTGTCTACTTTGCCAACTGAACAGGGCCATCACCTATAGGCCGAATGCCAAAGTCATGCTTTCTGCCGCTTTGTGTAAAAGAACAACAAAAAAAGTACATTTAGACCACCCCCCGTTTTTTGGGCCCTGTCCCATGCTCAGAAATGGTGAAGTGGGCCCGAATGCAAACCCCCACGTTCCTTTTCATCATAAGACAGACATAACTGGGGTCCAGTGACCACTCAAAGAACATGCAGGCAGGGGAGGGGTACTCCTGTGAAGCAGAGAGAGGAATAGAGAACTGTTAAAGAAAACATATACCTTACCACCAGGATGCCCCCTTCCTGAAGGAAATATAAATGTGTGGAACTGATTAATCCCCAAATATAAAGGCTGCTTTGGAGCCAGTGTAGGTTTTAGTTAATAGTCACTTGTAGCTTCACGGTGACAAATTTATTTTGAGAGCTAATATGTGTCCATTAAAAAGAGTGCACCCTTTTAATGGGCACATATCAAATATTTACACTACATATAATCTGAATGCTTCTCACTAAACTATATATGTTTAAAGCACTTGTTTTATCTTAAACATTTTATTTTACAATAATGACATTCACAGTGCTTTCCGTCACACACGTGGTCCTCATACCACTGTTAACAATTAAGCCACTATTCCTCACTGCACCATTAAGGATTTAATTCTGTGACTTTCTGGTCACACACAAAGAAATTAGCAGTGATCACATTGGCTAACCGAGATTTAAAAAGGTAAGAGTCTGTTTCCCTTTGGTTAGTTTAACTTGCATTTATTTTAGTTTTGCACTGTGTGCGTGTTTTTAATATGCAGTTACCCGAAGGTGGAAAAATGCAGATGTTTTTTTTTCTTCATTTTTTGCTATCTCTAACCAAGTCTCCACACTCCCTGAACCTGCCCCATGCGGCTCAGTACTATGGTCGTCACACTTTCTTATGTACTTTACATGCTGCATGTAGATAAGACAGCCTAGAAACGAGCCTTTCTTGCTTCCAGGCTATCTTAATTTACATGTAATTGCAGACCCATTAGCGCCCCCCTGGGAACACCTCCACGGCCCCCCAGGGGGGCGCGCCCCACAGTTTGAAGACCGCTGTACTGGGGTATGAAGCTGAGGATGTCATCCAGGACAGGTGTGATGAACTTTGAGAGGGCTGGCTGTGAGGTCCCTACGACTCTGGCAGTTGTTGGTTGGAAGGTACCAGAGGCCAACAGGTGCAGCACAGCCAACAGCTTTGACTGCGGAGGGATGTTGGTTCTCTGCTGTGTTGGCACCATCAACCTGTGAGCGATGTAGGTCATGATGCGGATGATGGTTGTCCTTTTGAGCCTGTAGTGGGCAATGACTTCCTCAGGTATTAGGTCTGTGAGAGTGGTGCATTTTTGGTAGGTCCGCTGTCTTACTCTGTGCTGCCTCTGTGGTGGTCCGGCGGGTGGGGCCGGTCCGGGTCCTGGGGGCGGTGACGGTCCTGGGGGTGGTGGCGTTGGGTGTTGTGGCCCTGTTGGGGCTCTGAGCTGTATGATGAGTAGCTCCAGGGCGTTGTTTGTTCTTAGGGTATGGCTGTGTGCGGGGCTCCGTTGCCTACTGCAGGTAGTCGTCCATCTTCACACCTGCTTGAGGCAGGTGGTAAATACCTTCGGATACAGCTGCTTATCGCCTGTTTTTGATACTCTTCACGGACCTGTCAGTTCGTTGTGAAAGTGGTGTTGTTGTTTTTTCTTGTGTTTCTGTATGAGAACGCCTACTCTGCATCTCATTAGGGTTAGTTGGTGGTGTCCGCCGTGGTGTTAGGTTTTGTGGCTGTTATCGCGGGAATTCTGGCAATGTCTGCTGTTTGCACCAGCTTGTGAATGGGGTGTTAGTTCTATCTCCACTTTTGATGCGTTAAGGTGGAGATAAATCAGAGGTAAGTCCTTGTGAATATTCCCCCTAGTTTTGCAGTGCATGATCTGGCATTTTATTGATTCTAATTTATTTTCCACGCTGCTTTCCTGTGCTCCCGTCAGCTCTTTTGGAGCACTCTGATAGGATGTGACAGCCTCCAAACTGTTCTTCGCAGGCCTAATTGAAAAGATGATCATCTCTTCCTTCCCCATGGCGAGCATTTTAAGGCACTAAGTATATGTATGATATATTCTTCACTTCATCTGTGAAGGCATCGATTTGCCCCGATTGATGCACCGCATCCTTCTCCCAAAGTACTTTTTAACTGTGCTACTAAGGAATGGCTTAGCTATGAAAAGTGACTACCTGCTAAGCATTTTAAGAATAGCGAGGCATCTCAAACCTCAAGGGCTTCACCGAGATTGCGTCAGCAGCACATTTAACAAGCATTGGCAACTCCATCTACGTTGTTTATAACAAATAGTGCCTCTTCGCTTATTGGTGAGTTTAGGTGCTCAGTACCGCATCATACATGCACTCTGTTATTAATTTTTGCCTTCATTCATCCACCCACTGAATTATTCTTACATTCATCCACAATAAATTACACATACAAACTCATCAATAATATGCAAATTAAAATACAAATAAGTAGAAAAACTTGTCAAGCATATGCTTGCATTTAAGACTAAGGAAAAAATCAAACACAACAGAGAGCGGCCATTGTGGAAAGGTATTGTTAATAATGAGTAATTGCTGTACTAATCCAAAATGACTGACATGTTTCTTCTAAATGTGGCAGTCATTTTAGATTAGCAAACCTATGATACAATCTGGATAATACCCTTCAAGTTAACCCTGCACCTTGGAAGCATTGGTCTTGTGGGATATGGTGTACTGCAGATTAAATGAGCAAGTGGCAAAATATTATAAACACCTCCCAAGTGGACCGAACAGGCATTCTCACAGTGCAAATCTTCTACCATAAGGGTTTATAGCAAGGGTACTCAATAACAAACCCTTGACTAGTATGTTAATGTATGAGATTCCTTGCCTACTACTGTCTTCCAGAAGAATCTATGTATCAAAATACCTGTATACACGTTTTACCACAATGTAATAATAATCCATTGTTACAGGCATACAGACTTTCACATATTTGTTTCACAATACATAAATCAGGTCAACTGCCTTTGCTGTAACTATTCATAATAAGAGGCCCCAGACCCACGGCATCTGAAAAATAGCATCATTTACAGTCACCATAACTATTTCATGCCTAACCTAATTAACACAGTCTTTACCACAAGGCAATTTTTTGCATTCAGTCATAAAATAAAAAAAACTATATAAAAATATGGTTTACATAACAATATACACCTCCTCTTATATTGGTATAACAAGGATTCTTAGAGTGACCACCGAAAACCTTGCCTCCTGTGGCAATATGTGAGATTCCTTATCTTCTACTGGCATTCATGACGTTTCTTGTAACAAAATACCTGTGTACAGGTTATACCACAGTGTAATAACAATCCACCCTTACAGGCCTATTGACGTTAGCCTATGCCTTTCACACTAAATAAGTCAAGCTCAGTGCCTGTATCAGAACTTTTCATAATAAGACCTCAGACCTATGTCATGTAACAAATGGCATCATTAAGTTGTCATCTTAAGCAATTCAAACCTACTGTATTGAGCATAAGCTTTCCAACAAGCCATAAGGTGAAATCTGATGATATTGATAATTATTTGCAAAACACTGCAAATGCCCATGTGTGTCTTGGTGCTAATGTCCAGAAGAAACTGTTATGTGGTAGAATGAGATTGGAGAAACTAGAGCGAGGTGGGAAAGAGCCAGGTTTTGAAGTGTTTCCTAAAGATACCTCAAATTTGGTTGACCTTTCAAATGCCTAGTCAGCCAATTCGAAAGTAGTAGGAGCAATAAATAAAGCTCCTCCCACACCAAGAGGATTGTTTTAATTTTGGGGACGATCACCTTTTTAGATGTTGCAGACCGCACACATCTGCTTGGGGTATACCATAAATGTATTTCCTTTAAGTACTCCGGGCCCGTGTCATGTAGAGCGTTGTGCACTGTGCATAGTACTTTAAAGGCTGCTCTCTCTTTTTACTGGAAGTCAATGAAGCTCCTCCAATGCCTTGGAGACCCAATGGAATTTCTTAATTTTCTTGAGAAGCCGTTTTTTTTTATTTTATATTTGTTTATTTATACTTTTTCAGAATACAAAGTAGGTAAACATACAAAGAAAAAGAAGTAGCCAATGCATCAGTGCAAGTGAACAAATAAGGCATATACAGTAAATCAGCATAGGTAATCTATAGGCTAGAAAAAACACGGTGAGAGGATGAGCCATACATTGGAGCGTCTGAGGCAACATAGTGAGAGAAATCGTATTAGGGGGAGTTGTAAGTCACATGGCTACCAGTTGAATGGCTAGTAGGTTCAGGTGGCAGTGACAGCGTCAGGCTGTGTGTCAGCTAAGTCAGCAACAGGGTGTGTGAGCAAATATGTTGTAAGAGGTCACCAATTGTCTCGGAGGCGGGAGGATAGTGGAAGCAGCTCCTCATACGTACACATTTGCTCCTGCCAGAATACCATATCTCTGATCCAATTCTGAAACTTGGGTGCCCGGCCCCGGACATGAAATTCGTTTTATTTATTTAAATGTTTACTTACCTGTAAAACTCCGTAATCCATACATTACTACCCCCCACCCTGCGCCTCCCCCTGCCCACGTCACCGCCCTACAGAAACACCTACTGCCGACCGCTACTGGCAGCACATTTTGTTAGTCTTATTTTTATTAGGTGTGCGGGAAATTATACTAAATCATGTTTATATTCTTGGCAGTAGGGGAAGGTCTTTGAGGTGAAAAGACAAAGGCGGGATGTTTGTAATGGATGCACCGTGCGAGTGCACATACTTCGCCATTCCTGTTGAGCAGTTCTGGAAGGCTGACCTTTGCTTAGGTGTGAGTGAAGAACCAAATTGGACATGTATTCGGGTGTGCCAGGGTGCAGGGCTTTTTTCACAGGCCAAGGTGTTCTGAATTTGATGCTTTGTTTTACTGGCAGCTCGTGATCATACATAAGCACAAGTGATAAGTTCTTTTCAAACCAATGATGAGGTGGATAGGCAAGTGAAATTTAGCCATGAAAAATTAATTAAATATATTCATGAAAAATGTTGATCGGAGTTAAAATGGCAAAGCCTCTGTCCTAGAATTGACCAGCTATACCTATATATATATATCTATACTACTATTATAAAGGAAGAACTTTGAGGCTTCGAGGCGGGTAAACTCGAGAACCACAGCGCCAATCCACTCACCCGATACATCGTTGGAATCCTCAGGGTGTGCAGATGGACATAGGCTATATAACGTTAAAAAATACGTTATATTTTAAAAATTTACATTATAAATAAAGTAGTCCCCTCGAAGTAGCGCCGGCCGCGACCTGCGTGCTGACGTCAGGAGCACGGGGAGGAGCGGCCTCCAGGAGCGGCGGACATGGCACGGGGGAGGAGCGGTGACAAGTGGCGAGGAGCGGTGGACTGAGGAGCGGCGGCTGAGGTAAGGCAGCGGGGGTCGGGGCAGTCGGGGGATGGGGTGATGTAAGGCTCCAAACTACCACGATCACGCTCATAACAGCTCAGGAAGTTTAACCGCACAGCGCCAGCGTTTCAGTGTTTCAGCCTTAAGGGTCATTAGGTTGACACGCGGGCATTATGTTACCATGCTGGAATCTCGGCATGCCGAGCTCCGTCAAGGGTAAACCCCGCTCAAAGAGACCCCACAGGCGAAAGTGATCCGTCAACCTAGGAGCCGTGTTTAAATGTGCCCTCTTTTCGTGGTACTTTTCATGTGGACGGGGAAAACAGACAGCCCGAAGCGCACTGCTGTGACTATCATATGTCGCATTTTTAAGGCTCCGGGGGACAATGTCGGTGCAGGCGGTGGTCGGGGCAGGCGGGGGACGGGGCGGGCGGGGACGGGGAAAGCAAGCAGCCCGAAGGAAAGCCAGGAAATCTGGTTCGGTTTATCCCCACTCTAAACACATGGAAATGGTAATTTCCAGGCGAAGGCTGGAGTAATAGCTGCAATACAGTGAGACGGTTTTACATTATAGTGCACTGCTGTGACTATCATATGTCGCCTTTTTAAGGCTCTGGGGGACAATGTCGGGGCAGGCGGGGGTAGGGGCAGGCGGGGGACGGAGCGGGCAGGGGCCCCGAAATGCTGTACAATGTCGGGGCAGGCGGGGGTCGGGGAAGCCTTATTGCTCCCGGACAAGGTCGGGACGGGCTGCTAGTATATATATATATCCGAAAAACCGCGTCTCCACCCAGCACAAACAGCTTTACCGAAACAGAGATAGCCAGGCCACGGATCAAGTAAGTGCTGATGATTTATTTGTGCAAATTCAGCCGCATGACGTTTCGGCTCCGAAGAGCCTTTCTCACATATATATATATATATTCACTGAAAAAAACATAGGTTTTAGGGAAAGTTATAGTTAGTTGGGCATTTCACTCGTACAAAACCAGAGAAATTCCCCCGTTATAGTTAGTTCAGCTAACTATAACTCGCACATCCACAATCCACGTACCCCTGTGATTAGCATGACCTCCTCTGTAAGGCCCTAGTACATAAAAGGGCTGGGGTATTAAAACTACCTCTAAGTCAGAGGCGCAGAAATATGCTACTTTAACTAGTAGTCGCGTTTGCAGAGTGGTGGAGAAAGGGTGCTGGGTGTCCAACCAACCCTCAGGAATTCCACTGTGTCAGACTTACAGGAGGTACCAGCAGGGATTCTTGGCCCCCAAACTCCCTCAGTACTAAATTGGACTTCATCCCCCATCCCGTAGTCTGCCACGAGGCACGTTTGCAGAGTGGTGGAGAAAGGGGGCCAAGGCCGCCAAAGACGTCTTAGCAATCCCACTGTGTGGGACTTACTGGAGGCAACAAGAGGGGTGGTTGGCCCCCAAGGACATCCTTGGGGGCCAACTTCCCAAACTATTACCTCCAGTCAGTCCCACACAGCAGCATTGCTAAGTACTCGTACCAGGCCGCGCCCACTTTGCCCACCACTCTACAAACGGACTCCCTGGCACACTTTTGGATGGGGAATGAAGTCCCCTTCACTGCTGGGGGGTCCTTGAGGGGCCAACTAGCCTACATTTTACCTCAAGTAAGCCCCATGCAGTGGGATTGGTGAGAGGTAGACAAAGGCCATGCCCCTTTCTCCACCAATCTGCAAACACGCCCTGTGGCGCTTTGTAATTTGGGAGATTGAATCCCGTTTAATCCTGAGGGTCCCTGGGGTCCAACTAGCCCACTAGGTACCTCCAGTAAGCGCCACAGAGCTGCATTGCAGAGAGGTGTTAAAAAGGACGTGCCCTGTACCCCCTCTCTGCAACGCAGGCCAGTGACGCTTACTGGAGGCACCTGGTGGACTAGTTGGCCCTCAGGGGCCCTCAGGATTGAAGGGGAATTAATTCCCCAACTTAAAACAGGGCGTGTTTGCACATATGTCACCTCAGGTCCTGCCCCCTCCCTTCACCACTGTGCAAACGCGGCCCCTGGTATTTCTACCCTGCCCCCTTTTCTTGTTTTTTGCATTTGTTTTTCTGTTTTCTTGTGCCTCGGTTAGACAAGATGGCTGCCAACATTTTCTGGTTTGGAGTGTTGACAGCCAATTAGAATAAAGCTCATGGTCGGGAGGGTGCGCGGATCCACTGCGCCTATATATATCGAAACTTTTATTTTTTATTTTTCTCAGCAACTACTGAATGGATTTACACCATTTGAAAAAAAGGTCTCTTTCTGAACCAAGGGCGGCTACCTTTTTGCCAAATGTGGTGTAATTCCGTTCAGCAGTTCAAGCTGTAAATGTGTCTAAAGTTTCCTATGGGAAATTGATTTTCCGACCTCTATTTTTTAAAATTTCTCAGGAACTACTGAACGGATTTACTCCATTAAAAAAAAGGTCTCTTTCTGAAACAAGGGCTATCTTTTTGCCAAATTTGGCGTAATTCCGTTTAGCAGTTCGAGCTGTAGCCATGTCTAAAGTTTCCTATGGGAATTAACATAGAGAGAAAACACGTTATGAGACACCCCTTTTTTCTCGGCCCCCGCTTGCCGAATCACCCTGAAGTTTTCAAGACAGGAGCTGACCGGAGCAGGCCACGAGTTTTGAAAATTTCACGAAGATTCATCAACTGGCGCCATAGATATTGAGAAAACAAAAAATGAGTTTCCTATGGAAACTAGGTCCTAACTATATATATATATATATATATCCAAACAAGTGCAACCTCCCAGGCTCCAACTGTAGCGACCCAGGAAAATCAAGCAGATCCAATACAGCTTAGATACAGGCACAAGTTTATTTACGAGCTGAACCAAACAATCTGACGCGTTTCGGGCATCCGCCCTTGCTCACATATATATATATATATATATATAGAGAGAGAGAGAGTTAGGACCTAGTTTCCATATATATAGATATATATATATATATATAGATCTATATAATAAAGTACTCATCTGACAGTTAAGTCTTAACTGACCACACACGTGTGAGGTCAGTTGAGGCTTAACTGCCAGATTTGAGTATTTTCGACCCTTGGTATACTTAATATCAGTCTACTCAAGATTTACTTGTGTTTTGTAAGCGGTTACAGTTACATATGGGACTTAACTCTGCATTTACCACCCATTCATGTTATGTTTACTTTCCTGTACTGATCTTCACAAAATCTCAAATTAAAATATATGCATCCAAACACATTTTGTAGTATTAGGCATGGGTTCATAAAGATGGGCCACACTGATAGGCCATCAAGAAACCTTTCTAACTAGTTTCACCATAACCTCCAATTGTACTTCATTGTTGCAAAGGTTGATAGCACACCAAATTTTCTGGATTATTGTTCAGACGTTTACAAATTTTGCAAAAGACTTCAAATATTAAGCGGGTGTAAGGTGTACAGAGAAAAATGCACTCCTATGGCCACGTATGGGTCTGACGTTTGGGGTTACAAAGACGTGTGGGACATCCAGGAGGTAGAAAATAAATTCATGCGCAAACTACTTGCCTTCCCCCCCCACTATTCTGGTGTACATTCTACGTGAGGAAAGGGGCGTTGGGTATATCTCAGACCTGATTGCCGTTGCCCCGCAGTTGCGCTTGCTGAGAATCTGGGCTTGTCCCACCCCCTCTTTAAATCAACTTGTCATCACAGACTGCATTGCACATGAGGGGGCCTTACGTATCCCTTGGCTAAAGTATATTATGGAGCAAATTAAATGTATAGGCTGCCCAACTTGAATGTTTATCCTAGGGCCTTAGACTCTGTAGCAATTAGAGACATTAAACAACAGTTTCTGGCCAAAAGGCAGGGGCTTAGGGAAGGTAATGAGCTAGCCCACTGTGAGAAGGTTTGTGACACTGAGTCTGAGCCCACAGGTACAGCAGTACTAGTTGCTTGTCACTAAAGCAGTACCAACGCTTTGTGTTAACCGGATTCCGATTGAATCTGCTACACTGGTTATTAGCTTTTCCCAAAGGCTATATGAAACCTGGTGCACTAAAGCCCTGCCCTTATGACAATTTTTCTGAGCAGGATACTCTCCTTTTATTTTTTTCCATAATTTGAATGACCCCCTTCGCAAAATGTTTATACTTCCGTTGCTCAGAAATTGTCAATTTGCTCAAGTATGGCCTGCATTACCATATCTTCAAATGCTTTCTTCTCCCATGGTTTGTTTTGGGGTTGCGAGCTATTTAACAGGGGCCAAAAGATATAGGCAGAGGTTGTCCTTGCAGTAGCCAGGCTGTTTCTGTTACCTGTGATAACTGTGTTCTGGGAACTGTATGTGCCACCCTGTGCCTTGTTACGCCAACTCCCTAGTCTATCTACCGAGTTAACTTTTTATTACTCTTGCACTTTACCCGTTGTATTTCATGTTTATTAGAACGTTTAGTGCTGGCTTTTAATAATGAGGTTTTAATTTTTCTTGTTTGTACTGTTGGTTTTAGCCTATTTACCTGCGTGATTTGGATTTTTAATTGTACATGTGGGATCTTTTAATCACTGTGTCTCTGTCCAACTGTTTGCTTTTATGGCTATTAGTGGTCGAATAAAAGTATCTCTTGACTTGACTTGACTAAGCGGGTGGAAACGTGAATTTTTTTTATTTTTTTTTGTAGAGTTTTATATAACGCGAACTAGACCCGAACCGAATCAGGTATCAGAGCGCTTTACATAGCACAAGTTACGTTTTTTTTTTGGTTTTTTTTTGTTTTTTTTTTACATGAGGACACACACACACTCATTTTTAGGCACGGGGAGATTAAGTGATTTGCCCAGAATCACAGGAGGTTTTGGCGTCGTTACCGAGACTCGAACCCAGATCCCCAGGTCCGAGGTCGAGCGCCTTAGCCGTTAGGCTGACTTTTTGGGCCATTTCCATCTTCTACACCTGTGCTTTCTCCTGTCTCTTTCTGACAGTTTGCTGGTTTTTACCAAAAGGTACAATAGTTGTTAGGGGGAGCTAAAAAACAAATATATATACCAATCCACACACACACATACATATGCATATATATTCACTAAGAAAAAAAGTTTATAGGAACATTATAGTTATGAAATAGAATTAAAAGAGCCTTCGAAATTCACTTAAAAAACTAATGTTACAGGGACGTTATAGTTAGGTTCAATTGTACACACTCAAAAGCATAGAAATTGAACAGTTATAGTTAGAGTTATCTCAAGTAACTATAACTTGTGCCCTAAGGTAACTATAACTTGTGCCCCACAATGCACAGTTTTTTCATCCTTTATTTGATAGCAATTGTTGCACTGATATGATGTCATAGATGTCATGACTAATGTCATATGTCGGGTAATTAGCAGTGCTTGGTGAGGCACAAGTTATAGTTACATTAGGGCATGAGTTATAGTAACGTGCAATAAGTCTAACTATAACTGCTGAATTTCTGTGGTTTGTGAGTGTAAAATCTGAACTTAACTATAACATCCCTGTACCCCTAGTTTTTTTCAGTGAATTTCTACGTTTTTTTTAAATGCTATTTTCTAAGTATAACGTCCCTGTAACCTTTGTTTTTTTCCAGTGAATTTCTAGAGTTTTTTTTATTGTAAAGTAATATTTAATTACCATACGTTAATCCAACTGCTGCCCCGCACAGCGTGAGCAGTGGGGAGTTGGCTGCAGGGCCTGGCCTGTGGACCCATACAAGCAGCCAACCCAACGTTGAGCTTGGCCTATGGCCAGTCACTTTAGCCAACCCCACCAAAGGCAGCCAACCCGTGGACCTCCTCCCAGGGGCCACTTTTGGCCCCAGGAACCCCATCCCCGTCCTCTGGGGCCTGGTAAATTTTTTAGGGAGAAGGGGGCAAGGGGGAATTTTGGCCCAGGGGCCCCATACCCGGGGCACACCATTATATTTATGGGAGAGGAGGGTCACGCAGCCCCCTTCCATGGGCCGATTTCCGCCCGAGGACCCCATCTCCCGGGGCCCGGCCACATTCTAAAGGGAGAGGAGGCACGTAGCGGGAAACCAAGCTTGTCGTTGTTGCTACTAATCCGCAAATTTCCAGCAAAAAAAGTGTTTTTGGCTTCAGGTGGGACCCCACCACCAGGACTAGTATTTACTTTTTGTGGTAGCAGCTAATCTGATCTCACAATGAGATCTGTCAGATCCGCAAATCCTCTGCATCCCTGGATACACATAAATCTTTTTTTAAACTAGGGAACAGATTTACACCAAATTACAAAAAGCACTGTTTCTGGACCAAGATCAAGCTTTCAGTCAAATTTGGTGGAATTCTGTTCAGTGGTTCAGGCTGTAGTCATGCTCAAAACCCTAATGGGAAATTGCATGGAGAAACCCACCATTTCTTTTCGGCCCCGCTTGACGAATCACCCCAAAACGGTTCAGACAGCAGCTGCATTGACTGGCACACTAGTTATGAAAATTTCGTGAAGATTCGTCAAATGGCGTCAAAGTTAATTGCAAAACAAAAAACACTTTTCCTATGGAAGCTAGGTCCTAACTATAAATACCTATCGCCAGTAGGTAATATATATATGTGGGACACAGCTTGCTTCAAGGCCAGCAACTGGACATTTGAAAAGCATGCATGCCAGTCTGGCGTACCTACTGGCCGCAGCTGGGACATTATTAAGTGTCTACACGGAGGTGACTGCACTATCCGTGTAATCGACGTGCCAGAGGACGTTGGGCCATGTGGATCCTCTCGCGTTTCACGTAGGGACGCATTAAAAGAGGTATTGATCTGGAGTGTCCGAGGAGAGGAACGTAAGGAAGCCAACGGGGCATTGTGTCAATCAATGTACCTGGCATCACCACTTCCAGAATCAGGCACTGGCCACTACGATCGATCCAGCCCCACTGCAATGCGCAGTTGTGGCTACAGGAAACACCATAGGGTGTAATAACAGTCCTCTCTCTATGGCCGCTCCACTCCACCAATGAAGAGACACTCTGCTGGCTTTCAAATTGTTGCGCGATCCCCTCGCTATGTGAACCCACATTGAGGAAGGCATACAAGCCGAAACGCGTCTGTGAGGTTCCATTAATTTATTAAATGTTAGTGGAACCAATTCATGCTTCAGTCTTGGTGGTGTGATGAAGTGATTTTGCTGTGAGCCCGAGCTGTGTCGAAGCCCGTCGTACTACAAGTGGGCTGTGTGGAGGATATATACATATATAGAGAGAGAGAAAGAGAGAGAGAACGAGAGAGAGAGAGAGAGAGAGACATAGGTGAAAATGTCAGTATACTAATTTAAACTAAATAAATACTGAAATTCACCAGGTATAAATTGAAGTAACTATAACTTGTGCACTTGCCATGGACAGTGACGTCTTTAATGCTGCCATTTCGGATGTCATCAGTGGTTATCAATGATATCGTAGAAAATGTCATGTATGATGTAATATGCAAGGGCATAAGCAGTGCCTGGCAAGTGTGCAAGTTATAGTTACTACAGTTAACGTCAACTGGTGAATTTCTGTTTTTTTTAAAGTTTAAAATGTTATTTTTAACTGACATTATCATCTAAATAAAAATGTCCTTTTAACCGTTTGCTTTTTCAGTGAATATTCAGAGTTTTTTTAATGTAAAGTAAGATTGCATTACCATGCCAATCTATCCCAAAACGTTCAGTGCATGGTCTTTATCTGGGGCCAGGGTCTGGCTTGTTACCAGGTCCTGCACCCAACCCCCGCAGGTGCCCAACCTCTGCAGATGCCCAGCCACCAACCTCACTCAGCCTGTGGCAGTGTGTGGTTTTTGGCTGGCCGCATAACCTTCCATGGGTGACCTGCACAGACATTAGCTGTAGGGGTTGGGCGCAGGGCCTGGCAAGCAGACACCCCACTATTGCTGCCCAACCCTCCGCAGTTGTGCATCCCCATCCAAATTTTTTTGAGTCCCAAAGTAATCTTGCAATAATTTTGGGGTACTCCCATGAATGTTTGCCAGGGGGAGGCACACTGAGTACAAGAGTACAGCAAGTCTGCTGCGTTGTGATTTTTTTTTAATACACTTTGACCCATCCCTCTAGGTTTCTCTAATCCCTCTGACCTCTAAAGGACCAGTGTGTCGGTGTACCTCTACCCTGCCCCATTATATATTGTTTTATTTACATTTTCAGGACATAGGGACTGAGTCCCCGAGTCCCACAATGGAAGCCTCAACATTTCTCTTCGTGGTGCGGTCAGCCAATCACATTGCTAGGTCTGCAAGCTAATCGGAAAGCTTCATATGTTGTTTTTTCCCTCAGTGCACAATTGATAATCCCTCTGTGGTACTGATTAGCTAGATATCTACATTTTAAGCTACGTTTTTCTAAAAAATCTTAACGCATTTCATCAAATAACAAAAAGCACATTTTCTGGGTAAAGCTCTAGTTTTCTGACAAATTTGGTGTAATTCCGTTTAGCCATTTGGCTGCAGAGTTGCATAAATTACCTGTGGAAAATTGCATGGGGAAAGAGCATTTTGGTACTCTTCCTTTTTATCTGAACCCAACCCCTCCATGCCCCCCCTCACTTTCCCACCCACCACTTGATAGATCACCCTGAAACTTTCCAGGAAGAATCTGGGGTGGATGAACCTTTTTTGTGAAGATTTGTTAAACATTGCCAAAATTATCTGCATAACAAAAAATCTACTTCTTAAGGAAACTTACACATATACACAAACACCTTGGGTGTCCTTTGATCCATGCAATTTTACAGTAGGCTGGAAATATCCATAAAAGCCTGGATTACATGCAGTGACAATGAGGTAAAATGTCTGGGATGTTCTTTACTCATGCAGCGATAGAGAGAGATAGAACAATAGAAAAATGTGGGTATCTTTTTTAATCCATGTAGTAATAGAGTGTATTAGATAGATTGGAAACAGCTAAAATGTTCTTGATTTCATGTGGTGATAAGGAGGGCTAGTAATCTTTGAGGTATTCTTCATTTCATGTAGTAATAGAGCAAGATAAACTGAAAGACTTAATCGGAGTATTTTCTTAATTCCAAGTAGTGATACCTTGAGATAGAAGTACGATTTGATTGAACAGAATTGTCTGAATCTCAACTTCATCTGAATTTTCAGATGGAAACTTTGTTTTGAAGGTCACAGATTTTTCTGGAGACATATATTGTTCAGCTACTAAAGCTCTGGATTTGATGTATACTTAAATCATATGTCATTTTTGTTTGCACACTGTCTCATTGTTCCCTTCTGTAGTTTACTGTTCACTGCTTCATGATTCCGGCAGTAGAACTCTCCTTTCTTGGAAATAATTTTCATCTTGTTTGGTGAAGGACAAAGGCCTGTGATTGTTCCCGGCTTAATCTCACTGGAGGTTTGGGCCCTAGGGGTTCAATATATTCCAGTACAGTAGTATGTCTGTTTGCTGCACAGGTGAAAGGAAAAATGCCAATTTAGATTAAAGTCTCACTCTGTGGAAATACTTTCTCAAAACAATTTAGAATGTCTCTTTGTGGTTTGCCCTAAATTCGTATATTGGAGGACAATGGTCCTTGGGTTTTCAGACATAGTTAGCATTTTGCTAGGATTTAGCAACATCTTATCGCAGTAACTGTGTAACATTAACACCCCGAGCAGGGATCATCTGGTTACTCACCTTGCAGTTTGAATTTAAAGAATAACACAGCAGCATTGATATTGAATGACAAAAACTGAAATAGCAATCCACTTTGTCTTAAAGTGTTTTGTAATATAAATATATTTGCATAATTGTTTAAACAAGACACATTTTGGTCATGTAATTTTAAACTATTGCTAGAGTTAAGCCTGTTTACTACTACATCTGATGCTAGATTTTACAAAGTTCTGCATAGATGCCATGTGAAATAATTTAGCACCATAAATTGAAGATTATTTTCACAATATATTTTGTTTCACATCACCCACATCTTCTAGATCTATTTCCCAGCATGCAATATTGGTACTTAGAAAAGTTTAATATAGTTTTCAAGCATATTATTTTCCAATGAAAAAGTTTAGAGACACAGAATTGAGAAGTAAGAGGGCACATTTCAACTGAAGGTCTGGTTTAATGCAATTTTACCATGTAATGAGGGCATTTTAATGTTCACCTTCATAATTATGGAAGGATTTGTTACTGATTTGTAAAGAACATTATAAGTACTTTGACAACCTCAGTGCCTTATTATGTCATATTTTAATTTCAACATCTGTTTTTTGCTCTCTGAGAACATTTAATGTTTTTCAATAAATCTTGATAATTCAAGTTTAAAAAAATCACATTCTCACTTTTCTCGGGTAGGAAAGAGGGACTGAGCAATCTTAAAGTAGGCTATGACGGATCCAACTGGAAATAAATAGTGACTTGAACGTTCTTACTTTTTTACTTTGATTAAGATTTTTTTCCATTTAAACAGCTGAAATTAAATAAATTAGGTGAAGACAGGCTCATATTGCCGGGTAGTTTGCTCATACTATTTCAGAATTTTTTGGCCATATATTTGTTTGAATGTCTCCCTTTTTCTGACTGGAGAAGAATTGAGTTTGCAGTAGGAAATGTTTGTTTTAATATCGGGGACATCAACAGCCAAACAAAGGGCCACACACTGACCCGTCAGACCCGCCATCAGGCTCTGCTTGATTGCCCTATAGGCCAGTTCGACCCTGGATATGTAGGACATTGTAGAACTGTGCTACATACACCATGTTGTATTTGGCCTGGCAAATGTTCTGGGAAATGT
Organism: Lissotriton helveticus; assembly: GCF_964261635.1. NCBI lineage: Eukaryota > Metazoa > Chordata > Amphibia > Caudata > Salamandridae > Lissotriton > Lissotriton helveticus. Next base: position 1,403,135,192 of record NC_136057.1, on the reverse strand, counting down.
TGATTTCTTATTACTTGGTGTTACTCTAGATAGCTTACAAACTACTGCAGATGATAAGAATATGATTTGAAAACAACAAACCCAGTTAGTGAGGACTGAAAAGGTAGAAATGGGACATTTTGGAGAAAAAAACATTGGTGAAAAAAGAATTGCTTGTAAATACAGTACCTCATGTGACTGCAATCAAGCTTTTAATTCTGTAGTATAGCGGCACCGTTTTTTTCAGAGTTAAAACAATAGATTTAAAATAATTAGTTTTTTATTAGAAGGTAATGCAATGTATTTCATACCTTTTTCAAAAAGCCATCTCTTAATTAATTATATAATGCTGGTATTAAAAGGCTGTGCCAACTATTAAAGGTGAAAGTCCACTTCTTAGAATCGCCATTTTGCAGCATTTGATCAATATTTCCTTTTTATTCTTTTTTCTGTATTATTTCTTTTTCTTCCTTTGAACATTGCAGTCTGTCTCTTTTCGTTATTGCTATGCAAGGTCATTACATTTTTCTTTCAATATCTCTTTCCTCTTATCTCTTTCTTTTGTCTCTCGGATGATTCCCACTTTCCATGTACACTACGTACATTTCTTTTCCGACCTTTAGGTGTACAGTGGACAACAATATTCACACAGACATTCCCTTTCAAGCGTTTTAGTTGTTTTTACGCATGTTCGGGAAGGGTTTGCGTCAATCCCTTTTGGCAAATTGTGCCACTGAGACTCTGTTTTTACACTTTTGTTTGAGAACAGCTGCTGACTGCAACCAGTCCCCTTTTATTCTTGGGGTTCTGTCTCTACCTCTTCTTTTCTCTCGAGTGGGCTCTCCGAGGTCAGCATTTATTTCAATCTATCTGAAGTCAAATGCTTTTTGTGTGTTCGCCTTTTGTTTCTTTGTTCATTATTATTTCATAAACTCAACCAATCTGAGGAAACTGGAGTAAGTAAATTGTGGAAACACGTTTCACACCGTTTTGGCAAAAAATCACTATTGGTGTCTTTGTTTCCTATTATTTTTTTCTGATTTCAAGTTCTTTCTCGCTGTATGGGCTTTGTACCTCTTGCAACCATGAGTGATGAAAGGGTGCTTTTTTTGCTCGCCGGGCCATTGTTTTATTTTTTTAATGAATTTAATTACAAAAAGTACAGTGGAGTGCCTTATAATTCATGCCAGTCGGTTTCTTCTGTTATTAGTGTTTTGTGGTTTGGCACGCACATAATTGCTCGATTGTGACATCACTGCCCAACAATAAACAGACTGAGCGGTTGCTGTTCCGAATCCTGCAGCTCTATTGTTCGGGCCATCTGCAATAGCGTTTTATTTTTATATATTTTTAATGTGTTTTCCTTGCGTCCTACGTTTCTTGCTTTATTTTTGGTGGGAATCCGCCAGTTCTCCCTGCAAACTGATGCTCAGCTGGAGCTGTGAAGTGTTTGTCTGTGATGCTCAAATTATGTCAGTTTATACTAGGAGGTGCGTGTTCTTTTTGTAAATGCTCATACTTAAAGTCGTACATCTGTCTATGAGGTTTGAGTGTTCGCTTACTCGCAGTACTGGTCAAATTGCAAGCATCACTCACACAAGGCCCCGCACACATAACAGTACTGCACCCTAGACATACACAGTACTGCACCCTAGACATACACAGATGGCCCAGGACAGGCAGCAACCAAATCAAGTATCCTAACGCTCAGATTCAGTTCTTGTACACACACCAGGTACATCTCACGCTACAATCTTCACTCACACAGAGAACAGGGATTTCATATGCTGCATTATGTATCCACCTGCAAAACACTTATAGAAAGGGAGGCTGCATACATGCTTCCCCCACACGAGCAGATCAGGTATAGCGTGTTGAGCAACAGTGCACACCCTCACTCATACAAATGATACAGATGTAACACAGTGGATGTTTCTCTCACATAACAGATACAACAAAACAGCATCGGCAGTGTAAGCTTCAGTAATTCAGGCTTAAAGAATCGTATCCGTAGGAAATATTAATTTCATCTTCGCTCCCACACCGCAGGAACAAAACAGGTTGCAGCATTTTAGACATTCCTCGCTTTTGCGTCTAACATACAACACACGCAAACAACATAAAAACACACGTGACAAGCAACCGTACACACTAAACTCTCGCATACTTTACAGGTGCACCACAGACAGCCGCAGTAAAAACTTCTCCCGCACAGAAAGGCGCATCACAACTTCACAAGCAGCATTTTCTCAAGTACTTCAGTGGCCCTTGTTTGACTAATTCCCGTCTTCGGCTATAGCTTCCTTCAAAGCTTTGGGTGCAAGTTAAAGCAGCCATAGTAGTAACGTTATACAGAGCCATGCAATGTGTGTGTGAACTCTGTTTTGTAATGTTTCCTATTATTTTCCCCTTTACAATTTGCCCCAATGTAGTTTAATGCTCCATTCGTAGCTGTATTTTTCAAAAGTTGGCTTGGTCTCTATACATAACCCTACTTGTGATGTAGTTTAGGGGGTACTAACAGAAGCTGTATCTGAACCTCTGAAAAGCTTTGGGGTTCAGGGCTAGCTCTCATTTATTTCCCAGAATGGCTGAGATTTATTTTATATGCTTTCAAAAATATATTTTCAGTCTGTAAATTGACTGTTCTCCAAACTCACAACACCGTTCATTTGAAAAACATATTGGCGTTCGCTGAACCTAATGAAAATTCACAGTTATGCTTCAGTAAATTCCAGTTTGTGTCCCAGAATGCTCTTAATTTGAGCCTCAATGTTACACACAATGAGAGCTCATTCGTCGTCTTTTTTGGAACTTAGGAAACACTGATGGTGTTTAAGTCAGAGGATTTGATCTCTCTGTCTGGCAGCAACAACCACAGAATGCCTCTTATTCGGTTCCCGAAGGACACATCTTATAGCCCCAAATAGTCCCAATTTAAGGCCCATAATGCCTTCATTAAAGCCTCAGAATTGTGGGTTACAAAAGGCTGCTAGTTTCAGTCACAGAATGTCCCCTTTCTTAGGGCCATTACAAATCTGTAATTTGCTCCAGACTGCCTCTTAGTTGAAGGTATATGTCAGAATTTACAAAAATATTGTTCCGCTGTGTGTATATTTTCTATTACTAACACCAATTTGGTGGCATGTTTGTAAACAATGTTTAAGAGGTATTTATCTCAGTCAATATTCTGATATTGATATTTTAGTACCACTCCCTAATTTGAACCCCTGGACATCAGATAATGATCTGAATGACTCATTTTAGTGCAAGATTACTGCTCATCTGTGTCCTAAACCACACCTTTCTTAAGTTTATATTTGCTTAAAAAATGCCCGTTTGAGCTCCAACATGTCCCACATTTGCGCTTCTGCGTAATGTACATTCTAATTTAAGTACTCAAAGTTCTTTTGTGCTGAAGGAAAAAGTCTGGTGACATTTGAGCAACACAACAATTTCACTCTGCTTCAGAATCTTTCATTTGAGCCTAAAATGTCTGTTCTGTTGGCTTCAAGCATTTTTCGTCGTGTCCTAAGTGCCTCCTATTACAACCCAAAACTGCATTTCATTTTAGCACTACACTGCTTCTCATTTAAGCCTTCCAATTACTCTAATTACAGCATTAGAATGTTTTATTTTAAGCCCAAGAATGTCTCTCACGTGAACCCTAGCCAGCCTCACATTTGAACCCAAGACTGTGTCTAATGGGAGCCATAAACTATCACTTATTTCAAGCCAACATGCCTTCCATTTTAGCCATAAAAATCCCTTTTGTTTGGAGCCTCACAGTACATCTGTTTGGGCATTTAATGTCTTCTGTTTGAGCTAAGGAATGCCTCCCACCAGAGCCTCCAAATGTCTCTTGTTTGAACCTTAGAATGTCCTGTTAGATCCATAGAGACCTTCCCTCTTAGCCACAAAATGCATACTCACATTTGAGTCACAGAATGCCTCTCATTCGAGCCCTACAATATCTCCATTAGAGCACTGGTGTAAATCATATTTAAATATGCAAATGTCTTTCATTTGAGCTCTAGAATGTTTATCTGAACTCCAGATTGTCTCCTAAATGAACTCTGGAATGTCTTTGATTTGAGCCTGAAAATACCTCTGGTTTGAACCCTAGAACGTCTTTTAGTTTAGCTCCAAGATACTTATCAGAGCCCCAGAATATCATGTCACTTATGTGAGCCCCACAATGCCCTATTTGAGCTATGGAAAGTTTCCAATTTGAGCACCTATTTGTTCTAGCGTGTTTCCCACGAGCCATCATATTCTTCCCAATTCCGATTTGGAAGGGTTGGACTACTGGCCTTATAATGTCTTTAGTTTTAGCCATAGAATCCCTCCTGTTTCAGCCCTAAAAACCTTTAGCTTCAGCAGTGAAATACCTTAAATTGAATATGTATTATCTCCAAATTTTGTCCTAGAATATTTCCCCCTTGCAGACCTAGAAGTTCTCCTATTTCAACTCATGAATGCCTCTCATTGGAGATCTAAACTGTCTCTAACGTCTTTCCTAGAATATCTAATTTCATCAAGTAAATATTTGGCTATTGAAAATTTGCCAAGTGAAACAGCTAAACAAGTAACTCAATTGTGTTTATGTGTCAGCCATTTTGTGGAAGTGCTACAGTAATGCAGTAGAATGCCCTATAGAGTTTTCCCTAGCTCCTTGGCAAGTAGTATGATGCTTCTCTGTCACTGGTTGCCCGTGTAATGTCAGCCAGATTGCTCTGATTTGTTAGTAAGCACGGCTCACTTGCATCATTTATTTAATCAAAAGAGGTTCTCTTGTTTTGAGTTTGAGACCCCAGTGAAATGCTTGGTAGTCCCTTGGTCCTTTCCACATTGGACACAGGAGTACCACCCTGTTTGACTGTCTAGAAGAGCACTGACCAGTAATGCATTTCTATCAACTGGTCATGCCAGCTGCTAATTGCTATGTTCAAGCACTTCTTTTAAAGAGAGCATCTTTGGGCAAGTGCTTTAGTGTCCTGCACCCAACTGTTAATGCTCAAAGTACGAAGTTTGAACAAATCCAACTTATGGGCTGTTTTATGACTGTCTGTAGTACTGATACAGACCAGCATATACCAAGCTCTTCAAAGGACCAACACTATTAAGGCTTTTTATCTGTTAGGTTGTTATTGTTCAGTCCTTCCCTCTAATCTTTGGCAGCAAAGTTATCCAATCATAATCGAGTGATGCATCCGATGTGTGAGGGAATTGTTACTTATAACTTCATCTGACTGGCCCTTTGGAAAGCATATTGCATGTTTTTTTGTTAGCAGTGAGATCATTAATGCTCTCTAACAAATGAAAAAACATTCTTACTGAATGTGTGAGAGATAATTGAGCCTTTTCCCTGTCAGAGCAGGACACTGCCCTTTCTAGGCACTTCAAAGCCAACCTCAGCCCATGGGCCGCGCTCCTGGTTTAATTAAATATGCAAAACACATCTTTATGTTTTCTTCATTGATCAAAATGTTCAAAGGAAATGTGAAAGGGAAACAACAGATGCCAATTTTTTAGAATTATGTATTTGTTGTGTCAGTTCTAGCTTGCGATAAGGTGGTACTTTTATCTACCTTCGGGAAGATCCTGAGCTTTGCTTCTCTTGCTTTTGCAGTACTTGATTTCACCTACATTTGACACGAGGCTGATCATTCACGAAGGAATGCTTGGACAGGTAAGGTCCTGTGAAGATTACAGGGGAGGTACATCCACTTCTAGTTCTCTATACCAAGGTGCCTGCTTACCTCAGAACAAATAGGGGTATGATCCGTGTGGTGTGCTGCTGCCTCTGTGCTCCCAAAGCCAGTTGGTGTTGTCTTACATTCTACAACCTAAGATTTTTGATGGACGAGTGCCCTTTTGCTGTTTAATAATACTTTTGATACACCACATACACCCCCCAATTGCAGTGAGTGTGTGAAGCCACTAACGCTGCTTGTCATTGTAGAATACCAAGATGGCTGCCTTCACAACATTTTTTGTGATGGGTGCAAATGTATCAGAGGGTAGACTGCAACATAACCTGTGCTGGGAGTTTGTGGTCCTCTAGTACTCTGATTGAAGGATGATGAGCCTTATTTCAAATCCAAGTACATGAATATTTTATTTCCCAGATTATCTCGTAAAAGTTCTTTATTAAAAAAAACAAAGAATGAAGGGAAGACCTAAGCTTGATAGAAATTGGCAGCATCAATCAATCAATCAATCAAAGCATTTGTATAGCGCGCTACTCACCCGGAGGGTCTCAAGGCGCTTGGGGAGGGGGGTCCGCTACTGCTCGAACAGCCAGGTCTTGAGCTGCTTCCTGAAGGCGAGGTGGTCCTGGGTCAGGCGGAGGTGGGTCGGGAGGGAGTTCCAGGTCTTGGCGGCGAGGTAGGAAAAGGACCTTCCCCCTGTGGTGACTCTTCAGATGCGGGGGACGGCGGGAGAGCGTGGCCGGTCGATCGGAGCTGGCGTTTGGGAGCGTAGAAATTGAGGCGGCTGTTGAGGTATCCTGGTCCTTGGTTGTGCAGGGCTTTGTGTGCGTGGGTGAGGAGACGGAAGGTGATTCTCTTGTTGACCGGGAGCCAGTGCAGGTCTCGCAGGTGTCCGGAGATGTGGTTGCGACGGGGGATGTCCAGGATGAGCCTTGCTGAGGCGTTCTGGATCCGCTGGAGTCTCTTCTGGAGTTTGGCGGTGGTTCCGGCGTAGAGGGCGTTGCCGTAGTCCAGTCGGCTGGTGACGAGGGCCTGGGTGACCGTCTTCCTGGTCTCGGTGGGGATCCACCGGAAGATCTTGCGTAGCATGCGTAGGATGTTGAAGCATGACGAGGAGACGGCGTTGACTTGTCTGGTCATGGAGAGGGATGAGTCCAGGATGAAGCCCAGGTTGCGTGCGTGGTCTGTTGGTTTGGGTGCGCTGCCCAGGGCGGGGGGCCACCAGGAGTCGTCCCAGGCGGAGGATGAGGATCCCAGGATGAGGACTTCCGTCTTGTCCGAGTTCAGTTTCAGGCGGCTGGTCTTCATCCATTCGGCTACCTCCTTCATCCCTTCGTGTAGGTTGGCTCTGGCGGTGGCGGGGTCGTTGGTTAGGGAGAGGATCAGCTGGGTGTCGTCGGCGTAGGAGATGATGTTGAGGTTGTGCTGTCGTGCAATGGCTGCGAGGGGACTCATGTAGACGTTGAAGAGGGTTGGGCTGAGCGAGGAGCCTTGAGGAACGCCACAGATGACTTCGGTGGCTTCTGATCTGAACGGTGGGAGGCGGACTCTCTGTGTCCTTCCGGCGAGGAAGGAGATGGTCCACTGCAGCGCCTTCTCCCGGATTCCGACGTTGCTGAGGCGCTGTACTAGGGTACGGTGGCAGACGGTGTCGAAGGCCGCGGAGAGGTCTAGGAGGATGAGGGCCGCTGTTTCTCCGTTGTCGAGCAGGGCTCGGATGTCATCGGTGGCTGCGATCAGGGCGGTCTCGGTGCTGTGGTTGGTCCTGAAGCCAGACTGCGAGTGGTCGAGGGATCCGTTCGTCTCGAGGAAGGCGGCCAGCTGCTTGTTGACGGTCTTCTTGATGACTTTTGCGGGGAACGGGAGCAGCGAGATGGGTCGGTAGTTCTTGAGGTCGGAGGGGTCGGCTGATGGCTTCTTTAGTAGGGCGCTGAGTTCGGCGTGCTTCCAGCTCTCCGGGAAGGTAGCGGTGTCGAAGGAGGTGTTGATGATGTCCCGCAGGTGGGGTTCGATGACAGCGTCGGCCTTGTTGAAGACGTGGTGAGGGCAGGGGTCTGTCGGAGATCCGGAGTGGATGGTGTTCATCGTGCGCATGGTGTCTTCGGTGCTGATCGGGGTCCAGGCGCGGAGGGTGGTGGTGGGGGGCGGTGGTTCGGTCGTGGCGAGCGTCGGTTGAGTGCTGAAGCTGTTGTGTATGTCCGTGATCTTGTCGTGGAAGTATGAGGCGAGGGAGTTGCAGAGGTCTTGCGAAGGGGTGATGTCGTTGTTTCCGGCGTTGGGGTTGGAGAGCTCTTTGACGATGTTGAAGAGTTCCTTGCTGTTGTGTGCATTGTTGTCCAGTCGTTCCTTGAATGCAGTTTTCTTGGTGGTGTGGATCAGTTGGTGGTGTTTTCGGGTGGCGAGCTTGAGGGTAGTCATGTTGTCCGATGTTGGTTCTCTGCGCCAGGCTTTCTCAAGGGCTCTGCAGTTCTTCTTCGAGTTCTTGAGTTCGTCGGTGAACCATGGGGCTTTTTTGCTGCCGGGTCTGTTAGGCGTGGTCCTCAGAGGGGCGAGGTCGTCTGCGCAGTCGCTGATCCACATCATGAGGTTGGTGGCCGCTTGGCTGGGGTTCGCTGCGCTGGTGGGTGGGTTCCTGCTCAGGGAAGTTGCGAGTTGATCGGCTGTGATCTTGTTCCAGCTTCTGCGTGCAACCTGTTGCTGGTGGTGGTGGATCGTGGTCCTTTTGAAGCTGAAGTGGACGCAGCTGTGGTCCGTCCAGTGGAGTCCGGTGGCGTGGCTGAAGGCGATGTCCTTGCTGGAGGAGAAGACGGGGTCGAGAGTGTGTCCGGCGTAGTGGGTGGGGGTGGTCACCAGTTGCTTGAGTCCGAGGTTGGCGAGGTTGTCCAGCAGGGTGGTGGTGTTGCGGTCGTTGTTGTTCTCCAGGTGGAAGTTGAGGTCCCCGAGGAGGATGTAGTCAGCGGAGAGGAGGGCGTGCGGGCTGACGAAGTCGGCGATGTCCTCGCTGAATTGTGTGCGTGGTCCCGGGGGTCTGTAGATGAGGGTGCCTCTGAGGGTGGTCCTGGGGTTGATGTGGATCTGGAAGTGCAGGTGCTCGGCAGGTGCGAGGGTGTCGTCGGTGTTGGTCGTGATGCGGATGGAGTTCCTGTGGATGATGGCAATGCCTCCTCCGGTCTGGTTGACGCGGTCCCTCCGGATGATCATGTAGCCGTCCGGGATGGCGATGGCGATATCGGGCGCTGAGGAGGCGTTCATCCAGGTTTCCGTGAGGAAGGCGACGTCTGGGGCTGTGGTGTCGAGCAGGTTCCAGAGCTCGACGGCGTGTCTGTGGACCGAGCGGGTATTGAGCAGGATGCAATTCAGGTGGCTGTTGCTGATGTTCGTCGAGGTCTTGGGCACTGCTGGAGTGGGGCAGGTCCGGATGCAGGCGAACTTGCAGGCGTTGCAGCAGAAGGGTCCGCGGGTGCGTCTTGGAGTGGCTCGGTAGCAGCCCGGGAGTCTGCCGGCGTTGAGTGCGTAGAGGTCGGTGGCGGCGTAGGTCCGGCGGGAGGGCTGGTGGCTACGGGGGCCAGGGGTCCTGGCACTGGGCGCGGTCCAGGCGCGGACGGGCGCAGACGGGCTTACCTTTGGCGCACCTTCGGCGCTCAATCGGTGCTCCCGCTGCGCGCGTCCGCTGCGCGGTCGCTCTGGGGGCGTCATAAGAAGGGTGCCGGTAGGGAGGGTCTGCGGGGAGGCGGGAGCGGGTTAGCCAATCGGCTGGCAGGGGGGCAGGGCCGCGGGCTGGCAGCGGCGGGAAAAAACGGGTGCGGGCGGCCCTGCGGCGGCTGGGGCGCTGGAGGAGGGAGCAGGCGGCGGCAGGTAGGCACAGGAGCAGGTAGGTGCTGGAGCGGGAGGCAGGAAGAGCGTGGGGGCGACCAGGCCGGTAGAGGCTCTGTGGTCGCTCCCTAGGTGGAGTTTGGGTCCCCTTAAGAAGGGTGCCGGTAGGGAGGGTGTGCGGGGAGGCGGGAGCGGGTTAGCCAATCGGCTGGCGGGGGTGCGGGGCCGCGGGCTGGCAGCGGCGGGAAAAAACGGGTGCGGGCGGCCCTGCGGCAGCTGGGGCGCTGGAGGAGGGAGGAGGGAGCAGGCGGCGGCGGCGGCGGCAGGTAGGCGCAGGAGCAGGTAGGTGCTGGAGCGGGAGGCAGGAAGAGCGTGGGGGCGACCAGGCCGGTAGAGGCTGCATATGCCAGTGAACACTTACCATGCCTTTACTCTTATTATGAACCTAGATATTGCTGTGCTTCCAGTGTTACCATACCTTTTCCTTTGCTCGATTTCCGTAGTGCTCAGCCAGGGTGAGTGATGAAGTGCTTGGTGATGAATGGAATGCTGAATGGTTAGTGATGTCATAGAATGCATGAGTGCCTGGTGATGTGCTGAGTGTTAGTTGGCACCTGTAGGTTGAGCAGCAGGGAGGCTGCTCCTTGTGGGACTAGCTATTATCATCTACCTTCTTACCTACTTACCGGGAACTTATCTTGTAACTGAGTTATAATAAACTCATCTTCGACAAACCTGCTCTACGACTACATGGACTTTATTTACCCATTACAACAGGCATCTTGAACTGTTCTTCTGTTTATCACACTTTTTCTAAAAAACAGTCTATTCAACTTCTAAAGTTCCACTCCTGGCTTTGTCTCTTGACGCAACATGCTGCTGCAATATGTGTACATTTCTATTTTGTATTCATTTATTATTCATTTATTTTGTATTCAGATAGCCCTGCTGTAGCTCCTCATCACCATATCATTCACGCTTGACATATTTGTGTCTGGGCTTCTCTCTCTCCATATGATTTCTGATGCAGTACTGCACTAGCATTCTTCTAGGCAGTGTCTAATCTGAGTTTATGGTTCAGGAGATGTGGCCATTCTATAATGGCTTCATTCAGTTATTAACACAATACCGCTTCAATGTTTATTTTTACAGCTGACAAATCTTCCTTTACCCTTATTCTAAACATTAAAAGTAGCCATCTAGTGAATGACGTGACCATACATCTCAAAACCATGGCTGACATCATCAAATAAAGCAACATTGTAGAAGGCTTATTGTTGGGGATTTTTATGGATGCAGGACTGGCTAAAGAGAACTGTTGTTATCTACCATTGTTGGCCCTCTTAACAATCCTCAGACCACTGTGAAATTTTCCAAAATTATCCTAATCATTTCACTCCTTTTTTGGGGGTTTTAAATTTTGGTAGGACTTAATATATTCTACAAACAACCACACCCCTTCCTCTTCTATGTCACTGATAAATGCATTTGGATGATGGACCTTGTGGCTGTACGTTTGGGTACACACCTTCTGTTCAGAAAGGACCAGATTGGTATCTTGTTTTTACTCCAAATCGTACTGGAGCTAGCAGTTGCAAAGGCAATACAGGATTTTGTTCCTAGTGATCCGATACTCTATGCAAAGCTATTTTGATGAAGGGTGTGGTTGTGTTTTTCTTGATGCTCCCAGGATCTAAGAGCTTGAAATAGCACATGCTAATGGTTGTGGGCCACCTAATTGTCTAATGGTTAGGAAGAAAACAGTCACAAATACTCTCTTTATTGACAGGCCAGATAAAATGAATTTCTAATGCGCTCCTTTTGAGACAGAAATGTGTCTTGCATAGCTCTTGAGAGTGCGCCACTGCTCGGTGTTATACCACTAGAAAAGTCACTCTTTACCACCAGATATTTGATTTTTTGTCTCAGTCAACACAACAATCATGGTTGTTTACTGAGGGCCTCTATGTAAGGACATAAGATCCCACAATATGACTCGGATTTCAGGAGAGGTATGCAGACTGAACTTCTTTGAAAATGTCTTCTCACTGAGCTTAAAGGCACTAGCAGTTTTAACAGCAAATTGCATAGTAAGCGGTTTTGGCACTTTGTGCCTATCACTTCCAAAGGAGATAAGCCTACTCACCTCTTCTGGAAAAGATCTGTTCAGTCCCACGCAGATGGGTCCATTGCACCGTGTGTGAGGGTCATGGCTGGAGAGTGCACGTTTGCACTGCATGCAAGATGTGTATTGTGCTTATCTGGATGGGAACAGGAGTCTGTCTTAGAACTCCAGTACTTGAATAAAGCACAAGATGGAGGCAGCCTGCTTATGTTCTTTTCTAGGTTGAATGAATATTTGGAACACACCTGTCTCGACTTTGAAGGGAAGTGAGGGGTGATTCACCTTTGATGTGCAAAGGATGCAGCCCCTGCCCCCCTGCTGACCCTCAGTGTCACGGCTGATATGTATGTGTAAATGAAATTGAGAATGCCCCCCCCCCCTCCTGTGTACCTTGTTTTCCACCTTCTGCTAAGGCATATGCAACTCCACCCCTCTCCCCTCTCATTAGACAAGGTAAACACTTAGGATAGAGCATCCTTTGTGAAACTGTCCCAGCCCCATAAACCAGAGACAACCCAGAACAGAGAGGGGCTTTGGAAATCCCATCTGCCACCTAAGGATACATCCTGGGCAGAAACCCCAAGTTAGTGTTGCAAAGATTTCTCACTGATATTGTCCAGATTCAACCCAGCAGTGTGAAGTAGAAGATTTTTGAGTTCCAAAGATAGTGTATTTGGCAGCCAGCTGACCTGCCAGGTTTGATACAAACCCCTGTTGTTGAAGAAATTCCCAGCAAGAACAGCTGAAGACTGCCTGGAGAAGGAGGAGCTACGTTCCAAATACAGGAGTTTACTGGACTGCATCCTCCAAGCGAGGTCTTGTCTTTACTTTTAAGGATCTTGGGCCCTGACCCTGCCGTAAGTGCTGACCTGCCTTGAGAGACTAATTTGCAGTAAGTAGGGTGACGGAAGTGTCCCCAGCAGTTGGATGCTATCTAGAAGAGTAAACTACTATTGTGGTAGAAGGGCAAATAACTACTTCCGATGTGAGGCGTTGTGGGGGGTGGTCAGACATACAAGGAGCTGTTGTGAGCTATCTCCAACCTTGAGCTTTCAGGGTATGCCCTTGGCTGCTCCCAAAAGGGCTTTGAGCTTACTCGGTCCTCCCTGTTGCAGTTGAAGTGATTGGTGAGGTTCTAAGTTTTCAGATCTTTCAAACTCTTCTAAAACTGCCCAGCAGTCAGGGCACGAGTAGGGGGTACACGCGGGTGGACACTGTCCACCCTGCCAAGAAGTTGGGCCCCACTAAATAATGTGCTGAATTCGTCCCAGTGTAATTTTCAAACACCGGGACACTTTAAGCAGCGCCTGCACGTTGTCTGATTTACATCTGCAACAACGTGCAGGTTTGGAAGGGGATTTCTCATTTTTGACTCCTGCTGGGCCCATAACAAAGGCCGAATTTGAGGGGTCATCAGGCCTCCATTTGTTTGAGTCTCCTGGCTGGGAGCAGTCAGGAGCCTCACACCTAGAAGCAAATACAGCAGAGGGGAACCAACAGTTAGCACTTCACACATACTTAAGAGAGGCAGCTTTTCACTTTGGTCAGGCTATGTTTACTAGATCTGCATGCACTGTAAGAATGTCAGATGTGTTGCTCTCTCCCAATATTTACACAAAATAAATGTAATTTATATAGCGCTTACTACCCCTGAGGCGTTGAAATAATTTAAGTACCACCATTTTTTCTTGTATAGCGCTACTCATCCCAAAGCAGAGTGTCAGTGCGCTTTACATCACACGTACAGATTAAAGTTGTGTCTTGTAATGCCACTTCCTATGATGTCAATTCCTGTGATGCCACATGTAATGTAATGCGCTGTGATGTCATGTGCAATGATGACACGCGTAGTGATGTTACTTGCATACTGCCTAACTAGGTTAGGTCCCTGTAGGAGAATAGGGTCTGCTTCCTATGGTTACCCCCACTTTTTGCTGTGTTTCACTGGTTTTCGACTTTAGTTTGGCTGTGGCCCTGCTAATCAGGACCACAGCATAGCTGTTCTCTCTCTAAATTGATCACATATACTTTAGGTACATACCAGATTGGTTACTGAGTTACCTTGTGAGCCCCTAGTATATGGTACCTTAGGTACTAAGGGCATAGGTACCCCAGAGGCCAACCAGGGGCTGAAGCATGTATTATGCCACCCCTGGGAAGCCTTCCAAAATGGCACCACAGGTCTGCACTTGCAGCCTGGGTAAGGTGGTGTAAGCACCCCTTACAGAGTTGTAGTATACCTATAACCACATATATAGATGTAGTGACCAAGGCGGCTGGGTCCGTCGAAACGCGTCTACGGTATGGAATAAAGAATAATCCTTGATACTTACCTCACGGTGTCGGTGCCTACCTTGTATGTTGTGGAGAAGGAGTGAAAAAAAAAAAAAATATATATATATATATATATAGACACATATTAACCTATAAGTCGCTCCTATGGCAGGCCTTGACAATCCTGAAGGCAGGGTGCTTGGTTTTGTGTGAGAGGGTGCCCTAGCATGAGCTGAGCCCCTTTGCAGCTTTCGGAAATCCTTCCTTATAGCTGTTCTATGATATAGCCATACCATATACTCTTAAGTGCATTATAATCCTCGCGGTTAATGCTAACTTTGGTTTGGCTTTATCAAAACATGTCGTGTTTGATGGCAAACACTTTGGAAAACTACCCCCCCGCCGGGGGCAGTATTTCACCCTTCTAGAGGAAGAAGACATGTACACACTGGTATACCCCGTTAAAGTTTTACAGAGCCTCAGCATCACAAAATGGATGCTGCTGCCACAGACCCAAGTCTGACCTCCTGCTGCTGGACGAAACTCCAGCATGGGAGGCCTTGACAATAGGTTTCCTGTTCTGGGAGGTGCCAGCACCTCCCAAGACAGGCTTTAGTGTATTGGGGCATGGTGGGTTGCATTCAATGAATGCTTTTGATACACTGCTTGGGGCACACAAGGTGCTCCATGCATTTTCCAGTTCAAACCGGTTGCTGGGGCACTCTTCCCCACCTCTGGCGTGAAACTGGACAAAGGGGAAGGGGTGTAACCACCCCCTCCCAGGTCCTCCCATAGGTGAGACCCTAGAGTTAGTCCATCCCCTAAACTTGGTGTAAGTATAGGAACCCAGTCCCTAGGACTTTAGATTACCCTGGATGAAACTCTGAAGACGAAATCCTGGACCTTCGACATTACATAGCGACTGAAAGACGGAAGAAATTTCCCTTGGGGTCAAGGAGTGCCCTCCCTGTTCAAACAGGCACCTAAGAGCATCTTGCCGGTCTGCATTTTTGAGGCTCCCGCCGGATCCTGAAGAATCTGCGACACAGGACACGGTCTTCCAGACATCTCTGAGGCCGACACGATATCCCAGCAAAGCTGAGAACCGCAGCTGTCACGAGACACGTGGGACGAGAACTCCTGGACATCCTGCAATTTTGCAACTGTACCTACTTCCCGAAGTTGTGCATTGGGCTATTTGTTGTCCTTGCCCTGAGCCCCTTTTGCACCGAAGCTGAGAGGCCTGCACTCCACGAGTGTTCCGTGAGTCCCCTTTCTTCAACCGCAGCTCGAGGCTCCTTCGCGATCCCTAGTCCGTTGGCTAGTGGGTCCCCACGAAGGACAATCCTTTGTTTCTTGGGCTTTCCTAGTTGCTCCAGACATGCCCTGACTCCCCTCCAAAGGGTGAGTGCCTCAGACTTGGCTGGTCTGCACCAAAGCCAATCTTGTCTTCTTGCTTGGGTTGCTGTTGCCACAGCTTCTTGGGTCCAATCCGGATACCGACGCTGCAGCACTCGACATCCTTCGTGGGACAGCTCGAATCAAGCTCCTGGTCGTTGTCGACGCATCCTGGACCTCATGGCTGAAGAGTCAAGCTTCACCTACTTCACTTGAAAGCACCCGACATCAGCTGGCATCTTCCTGTCGCTATCTTGGTCACTGGCTAGTGACCCAGACTCTGTCCCCTCTGCTTTCAGGTTCTTCAGATCTCCGATCCACCCTTGGATCCACCCGGATCCTTTTCCTCTGTTCGCCTGCAGTACTTCTTCGCAACTCTCCATTGGAATCGACAACGAAACCCGACACCAAAAGACACCTATGCACCCGGCTTCCCTGGGTGAGGTAACACGAGTACTCCGGTGGGTCTTGACTCTCGAAGTGTCTAAGTCTAAAGGGGTTCCATCGTAGTTCACTCCGAAGTGTCCTTAATCTCTAAAATTGTAGCTTGCTTTTCCTCCATAGAAGTCAATGGTGATTCGCGGCTGTGTTTAGACACTGCACGATTCCCCGTGGGTCTCCTGTGTCCCTACCTTGGGTGGTTCCTGGTTGCCCCATTAGTTCTACAGGCCCTAGGCCTTACTTCTATCCCTCGCGTAGTTCTTATACCACTATTTTAGTATATGGTTTGTGAGGCCCCTAGGGCATAACATATAATGTGCTATTTACTGTGTGCTATTTAAAGTTATTGTATTGTACTTTGGCCTCTAGCCTCATAAAGAGACTAGAGGGGTTGTGTTTAGAATAAATACATATATATTTGATATATACCTTGTGTGGTGTACTTTCATTTGATCATTCAAGAGATTATAGACTGGTAAAACAAGCTGCTTTACATTCCTTCAAAACTTAGCCTGAAGGCTGCTCTCCACAGTTACCACCAGGATAGCTTTCTATA
Organism: Lissotriton helveticus; assembly: GCF_964261635.1. NCBI lineage: Eukaryota > Metazoa > Chordata > Amphibia > Caudata > Salamandridae > Lissotriton > Lissotriton helveticus. The sequence goes on along the minus strand of NC_136057.1, from coordinate 1,403,118,892 downwards.
AAGGTTGTCTTAAACCTACCATCAATAAGGGTCGTTTGGACTGGTGCAAGGTGCCCACTAGAATAGTGGACATCATATGCCAGGCCAACTTCTCACAGTCCCATGGCCCCCCACACCCCCTCGCTTCTTTTTTTTAGGACTTGTGCCCTGCCAACCGTTATGGTGATATTTGGATGTAAATCCTTGCTTCTTGGGAGCCTTTGTGTGCCTGCTTGTGACCAGTGTTTCAAGAAAGATTTTATCTTCTTACATGCCCGGTGTGCACATAAACCGACAAAATTGGTAGGCTTTGAATGATTGTGAAACCCCATTTAATAAACCCCTTTATTAAATGCAAAAGACAGAATTTTTTTGCTTATGAAAAACCCTATGTCTAAATATGTGTACTGGGTTGGGTTACTGTGAAAATGTGTTATTAAAGCGAATAGGCAGTGGCTTATTGATTGTAAAATCCCAAGATCACAGATAATAGGCTGGAGTTATTTATTTTGAAAAGCCTTTTTTACTTTGTGTGTGATTTCTCTATGTTTATTTCATGGGTAGTTACCTGTGTGTACAATAAAGTTTTATTTATTTTTTAAAAGTAAAGACACTGACTGGCTGGGCTAAATGTGTTATAAAGTGTTACTGTCTCTGCTGACCCCACAGCCTCTCTCCCTCAGTAAGCCCGGACATCTCTGCCTCATTATCCTGAGGGTCAAGTGATAAAGGGATACTTGGTGCTGCTCAGTTTTCCATCAAGTGTTACGGTGGCTACAGGGCACCAGCGTTTTAAAAAAAACGTCAATTGAAACAGTTCAAGTCCAGTAACCCCTGACTGCCCTGGGGCTCCGAAACAGTTCTCAGTACAAATTCTACTGGAGCTCAGACGCTACCCAGCTCCAGTGACGAGTACTGGCTTTCTCTTGAGTCTAGACAGTCCTTTGAAGAGTAGCAAGCTGATTACGTGCATAAGTGCTCCAAGTGCCTTCCATGTGTCGAAAATCGCAAGCTGCCCTGTGCCTTCCAAACTGGGTACACATTATTTTCCTCACCTGCCGTACATGCCTAATTTAAGGGCTTCGGATTGGGGGCCTTCCCCTGTGAAGAAAAAGAGTTTCGAGCCCGGCCGCCAGTCCTCCTCAGGCGAGCTACGTGCATAAATGTTAGGCTGTGGCGCTGTCGCGAAAATAGGACCTGCTCACTGGGGGTTGGCTAAACTGATTGCAACAACACCTGCGCCATTGCCCCCGAATTACCCACTCCTTTCCACTGCTGGGGGTTAATCGTCTAGGATTGGCTGGGCCACTCGAGAAATGTTCATGCCTCTTTGAGATTAGGAAGACTAGAGTTCGAATTCCGGCAGTGCAACTTTGCATCTCATCCGTGGAAGAAAAGGAAGGGCATTATAGTGGGTAATAGTACAACCTCTATTTACAACTCTGAAAAAACACGTTGTACACAAACAGAGGTTGTTGTTCAGGAGAAGCTACTAGGATTGTGGCATGAAATGCTCTGATGATTAAATATTATTATATCCATATTTACGCAGAACGAGTGAAACATGGTTTTGCTGAGATGATCACAGAGGGATAGACTGCAGTTGTGGAGAAATGTTCAAGAAGGGACAAGCTGCCGATTTAGAAAGATGTTCTTATCGAAGAATGTTCTTTTGCCAAGGGTCAGGCAGTGACATTGAAAAGAGGTCTTTCAAACATAATGTTCTTATACGCTATTGCTGCTCTGGGGAATAAGACATTGGAGAGTTGTCTGTAGCAGACTGTTTTTATAGCAGTAATTCTCATAAATTGAATCTACAGTATCAATAGAAAAACATTAGATTGAATTGCAAATTCTCACCCACTGCTGTCACATCTGAGCGCAGGCTGGGGCCTATCTAAATTCCATTCGTTTCTCTTCTGTCTATGCTCCCCCTCCCCGTTTGTTTTTTTTTTTTTGTTACTCAGCTTAAAAAAAAACATTTTTGCCCAACTGCTGCCTCTCTGCACAGCTTTTTGCTCAATCCCCAAAGGATGCGAGTTGGAAGGCATACTGCCCTTGGAAAAGAGACAGTTCCTCCGTTGTGTGGAGACACTTTCAATATTTTTTAAGCGTAACGGATCAGGGAACTGTAACCTAGTGCGCCCATCTGTAATTTTGGGACAGAAACAAGGCGCAGATGTCTATAGTAAATCAGGACTGAAATATGCATATTACTGGGAGCCGCAGGCCGCATGCACCTCCACGCTGCTTCCTGTATACATTTCAGCACTGCCCTACATGTGCACCTCCTCACTGCACCATAAACCTACTACCTACCTTCACCAAAGATGGTCCATTAAAATGAATGCTAAATCTATGACGGTGTTATATCACACAAGCACAACCACATGCTTGGTTTATCTATTACAAAACTGTACCAAGCGTGTCTCATCACCTTCATATTGTATCTAGTATAGAACTGTACAATGAGCGTCCCATCATGCTACATGCTCTGTTTACTGTCCTGGGTTATGTAATGCAACAGAGATTTATAAAGCACTGTATTGACTTTAGTGTGGCCTCGGAGCAGTGTACCACACAAGCACCCCACACTGCAAATTCTGAACTGAGAGGGTAAATCAGCTTTGGGGTCCTAAGGTTGAGTGGGCAGTATAGGGAGCAACTGATGGAAAGCAAGAACACAAAGATTTCAGGCGAGGCGAGCACTAGGGTCCCTGGAAGTGAAGAGGAACCTTCAGACTTGAGAGTGAGCATGATCTTCAAGAGACCTGCTGGCAGAGTACCTTTCTATAAGCTTAAATACATAAAATAACAATCCTTCCTTAAATGCCTATTGACTTTAACATATGCTTTCTCACAATCAATATGTCAGGCCTACTGTCATTATCATAACGTTTCATAATAAACAGATCAGACCTATGGCATCTGAAATATCTTTTCATAGTGCAGCGATTGACCTGATCAGGCCTTTAGCTGGTCTCAGTGAGTTGTCACCATAGCCACCTCAGGTCTTCTGTATTTCTCAGATTTTCCCACAAAGCAACTATGAGGCACACAGTCATAAAATTATAAAAGTATACAAACCTACTGTTAGCCAAGCAAAATACTATCTCTCATGAGAGGGTCAACAAGGATTCTCACAGTGCACATTTTCTGTACCCATGGTTTTCCAGAGGGGGGAACCATCACCAAAACCCTTGCCTTCTACGGTAATCTGTGAAATTCCTTGTAACAAAATACCTATATGTACGGTTTAATACAGGTAATACCAATCCAGCCTTAAATGCATATTAATATCAACAAATGGTTCTCACAATATATACGTCTGGCCTACTGACTTTACTGTAACATTTTTATTAAAAACTGATCAGGCCTATAGCCATGAATATTGGCTTGCTACCATAAGAAATTCAGTCCTTCTATATTGTGTGCAAGCTAAAAACTGCAATAAAAGCTCTCTTTTTAGTGGAGGCACATCCATTTGGCCCAATCAAATCCAGTACTCGAGAAAACTAATGTGTTGCTGGAGCCTAAGCCCCCCTCTTGCTCTGAAAGATCTTTTTTGTTAATCATATAAGGTCAGGTGTCAGCTGCACTGTGAAGACAGACTTAAAAGCTTTATGCAGAGTGGTGAGACTTCTTTAGACAGCCTTACTGCTACTGGTACAAGCACCTAGATAAACAACTTTATCATAACTGTGTGGAGGGGAACCAATTTTTTTCTGTAGACGGAGACAACTTCGCCCCCATCAAAACATGCACTGCTGTCCACCAGCATGTGGACAGAGCCAAAGCCCCTCTCTGTAGTTCTTCTGAAAACTCTTTTGTGGGCTGGTCACATAATGTCTGGTGATAACTGCGTTGTCAAGCAAGATTTAGGCATCGATCAGTCTGGCAACTGTTGACTCTCCTTCTTACCTATCTGATCCTGCACACATCTCAGCATGCTGTATGTATTACAGACCTGTAGCATATGTGACCCATCACACTGCATGTTGTACATATTACGGAGCTTTACCAAACTTGCACCTACACACTAAATGTTAAATATATTTCAAGCTGTACCAGACATTCATCTTTACAGTGATTGATAAATCAATTAGCTCAGCTGTAGGAAATCCACTTTTATTTCATGGTCATTGTGAATTTTTGTTTTTTCTGGATCCTATATTTTTTCTGGCTTTAGCACTCTGTGCCCCTTACCCCTGCTAACCATACATTGACCCCCCCCCCTTTTAACATGGTTGACATGGCATATTCCTTAATTGGTATATTTAACTTGCTTATAAGTCCCTAGCATATGGTACACAGTGTACCCAGGGCCTGAAAATAAATACCACTAGTGAACTGCAGCACCTATTGTGTCATCCATTACAGTGGCAGTGCAAACATGGATTCAGGCCTACTATTATAGCCCGAATGAAGCAGTGTAAAAAGTGCAACTCATCCTGTCGAAATAAACCCTTTTGACAGGCCAAAACCTTCTTTTTAAATATTAACAAGGCACCTATATGTAGGCCTTGTAGCCCACAAGGCAGGGTGCATGGTATTTAAAAGTATGATATGTAGAAATGTTAATGTGAACATGTCTTTACAGTGACTAGCACACAAAAGTTATTTTAACTTTGTCATGACTATCTGTGCTATATAGAAACCCAGAGTACAGATTAAAATACTAATACTGTATCTTGGGAATGGTGGTAGCAGGTAAAAAAAGTATTCAACTACTTTTTTTAATAGTTATTAAACATCCAATTCAACACTGAAATCGGATTTTTAATAAATATTAAGGAAAATAACCGTTCGGAAAGTTACCTTTTCCCTGCCTTAAATTCCTGGAGTCTTAATTTGCATGAGCTGTCTAGCTTCTCCCAGACAGTAATTAGCCTTGAATAGGTGTGAAATGCTTCTTAGGAGCAAACAATAGTCTGACCTGAATGGGCAGAGATGACTACACTAAAACTCACAGTATAGGATGGGGCTGTGGGAATCCGATTTGACACTATAATGTCAAAGGCTGCTTGACAGGTCTGATGGGTTCACTTATAACACTTGGGGCACACTTGACATGGTTGAGAACAGGGTGTCAACAGAATTCCTTTTGATCTGTTGTCTGATGGCTGAACAGCTCTGCTGTTTTCTCAGGGTTTACTTATAAACCTTTGGGAAAACTTGAAACGGGAGAAAACAGGATACGAAAATAATGCCTGAGCATTTATTGTCTGGTTGCTGAAGGACTCTGTTTTTGTCCTTCGAGATAGCTGTCTCTGTCTTTGAGTTTGTTGTGGACACGGTACCTGATCCAAACTGGATATTAGTGTTAGATGTGGGAGAACCCAAGGATTACCATAGTAACTTCACCCCCTCCACACACACACACACACACTGAGCCTTCTGAGTCCAAGTTTAGTGTGACTTAAGACATTTGCCATCTTGAAAATGCCCAAAGTGGTAGGGTTGTCCCTGGGAACATTTAGCCCGTTGATTAAGTGTTGCCCCGGAGTCATTCCAATCCACTAGCTACTACCAGGCATAAATGTGGCACCTAAGCCACCCACTTCACTTTCTATACCTGTGGAAAATCAGAAAAGAGCTAGTCTTTCTGTCTTTGAACTGAGAGGAACCATGAAGGGCTGGACTTACATTTTCCTGAAAGTACCCAGCAGACCAGTGCCAAAGGAACCTATACTGGATCCTGTTCTTGGCCTCTGCCTGACACACTGTGAGTCTCTAAATAACTCCCACGAAGTCATAGGGGCTTTTGTGGATTAGGCCGTAAAGGACTACATCAGACTGTAAAATATTTTACCATGATAAATCTGGTTGGTTTTTCCGACCCACGTTCCAGTGGGATCAACCTCAAATTGCGCCTGGATCCACGGGCAGCTTCCCCGCTAAGGCAGAGGAGCGCCACTCCACTTCTCTGTGAGCAGGTAAGAAAGTAAAAATAAAGTGTCAGTAACTCATTGTTATTATCATTCTATCTTTTTCTTCGTTGTTCAGCTGGTTAGGGGCGGGCGGGCCTGTGCTGTGTCAGAGGAGCAGGGGGAGGAGTGGTGGCACTCTGTAAGCCAAACATTCATGTGCACCTAGCATGTTCTCCATCGTGGAGAACATGCCCAGGCTCCCAGTCCCTCTGAGTTCCGAACCACGGCACTCAAACCAATCCCAATGCTGCTGTGTTTGGTTAGGGAAGTCTGGAAGTCTGGCATCTTCCTGTTCCCGCTTCCTGCTCCTTGAGTCCTGGAAGCGGGCAAAAAGGACCGAGAGGCGCCTGCTGACAGACAGGTAAGTGATTTTTTCTTTTCATTCTCTCTCCCCTGCAACTCGCCCCCCCCTGCCGTTAAGAAGCAGCCGCCACTGCCTGGATCTCGCTCTGTGTCCATTTATAATTATTGATGCGTTTTGCTTTTCTGTGTTATTTCTACTCAAAAGTTTGAAAAATCTAATCTCCGGTTCCCCTTTTTGAATTTTTGTCACGTAGGCCACATTTTGTTTATTTAATTTTACTCTATCTTTCTACTTTGGTTTGGTATTTCTATTAATTAGCATATTTACTGTATAACTATTTTGATACAGTGTAAATACTTTGTCCTAAGTTAAGCCTGTCTGCTCTGTGTCATTGTTACCAGGGGGTTGACCCAGGGTTAATTTAGTGACTTTGAGGGTTCACACTGACGAGGGTTACGATTATTTCTTGGGATGGGTAGTCACCCCATTTAGTAAAGTACTTATTATACAACCACCTGTATGCTGAATGCTAAATTTAATAAAGGGCTGTACCCCACAAACGTCTATGAAGAATGTTAAGTATAGGAAGGAGCTGTACAAAATGCTTCACCACATTGAATGTGAACTCTAACACCCCAAGCACTGCTGCGCTGTATGTTTTATTTGTGGTTTTTATAGAGCTGTACACCATAGGCACCTTCAAATTGACCACTAATCTTACTGAGCTGTACCTCATATGTCTTGCTACTCTCCATACTTTCTTTCTTACAAAGCTGTATCACACATGAACTTCTGCTCTTCATCATTTAGCTATTATGACCTATACCACCCACCGACGTCCATGCTGAATGCTAATTATACTACAGATCTGTAACACACATGCTCCTCCATGCTGAATTCTGAATCGATCACAAAGCTTTACTACACATAACCTGCTGTATTGCATGAATTACTTGTTACAGAGAGGTACACATATGCACCGCCACATCAGGGGCCCGATGTATGAAATTTCCATTCACAAAAGACATTCAGAATTGCTCACTGATTTTTTGTGTATGTAAAAAAAAAATTGCAAACCAACCTATGTACTAATATGTCAGTTCCCAAAATTCCAAATCGTTTGGGGTCGCAATCTGACTAGCCTCATCAATATTCATGAAGTAGGTCACAATTTGCAACTCACTACAGTTAGATGCCGTCACAGGGATTGGAGATGGGGGCCTGCCGTGTTCAGCAGACCACCATGTCTGTAGTCACATTTTATTATAGAAAACTTTTTTATTGTAGCCTTTTTGGTGAAGGAAAAGAGGGCTGCTTTTAAAAAGAAAAGTTTTTTAAAAACTGGGAGAGCTGTACCACTGCCGAGGGTCCAGCAATTTGTTTTAACATTCACAAACGGCAAGGAGTCCCTAAGGGACCCCTTTACCATTTGTGACTGTGTCATCACCCTAACTCTGGAACAAGTAACTTTTCAATGTTTTTCAACTGGATTGTGGTTGCCAAACTTTGATACATACTATAACACCTCAATATTTGGAAAGGATGCCATAAGACTGTCTCCTCAAATTGAGTTTTTTATGTATGCCTTTCTAAAACCATTTTGCGATTCGGTAATATGTTACAGAATATTAAAAACAAGTTAAATAGATTTTGTAAAAGCCATTTAGCGGTTCAAACCCCTGTAATTTTGCACTGCCCACATCCACTCTCCACCAAAACATGCACCCTTGCAAATAAATGCATCTCCACACTAAGGGGCTCATTAGGATGGCGGTTTTCCCGCATCCTCCGGGCCGGCGGAAGCCACCGCCGGCCCGGAGGATGCGGGAAAACCGCCAGGGAGGCAATAAAGACCCACCGCCAAATTAAGATGGCGGTGGGTCTCAAAATCGGTCCGCAGCTTTTCCGCCGCGGTCATCTTCCGACCGCGGCGGAAAAGCTCTAACATGGCTGGCGGTGTCTATCAGACACCGCCAGCCATATTAGGATGGTGGAAAACAGATGCCTTTCCACGGCGGATTCTCCGTCGTGGAAAGGCATATGGTGATTTCTTTGGGGGCCCGTAGAGGGCCCCCAGGGTGATTGTGTGGGTGGGGGGATGCACATTTGCGTGCACAAAGCGGCAGGCACCGCACAGTGCCTGCCGCTTTGTGCATGCAAATGCTAAGCATGCATATTTAACCTTGCGGCGGGTGCTGCTTCAAGCAGCAGCCGGCGCAATGTTAAATATTGAGGATGTGACCGCCAGGCTGGTGATCACATACTAATTGCACTGGAGGGACCGCCGCGGACCCTGCGGACGGTCCCTCCTCCTCTAGGGTGGCGGACGGACGCAAGTCCGTCCGCCATCCTAATGAGCCCCTAAATGACAACTCTATTAAAGACCTGTATCAATCATACAACTCTACACTATATGACATACCTATTCCAATACTGTATCACACACGCACCTCCTTGAGTGTTAAATCTATTAAAGAGCTGGACCACATAGGCACATGTACAATTCATGCTTTATCGTGGACATATCTGTACCATACGTGTCCCATTACAATGTGTGCTGTATCTACTGTGGAGCTGTAGACAATAGCTCCTCCACTACATTCTTTATTGCAAACCCTTTTTACCATCACTCAGTTGACTTCCATGGAATATTATATGTGAGATTGAGATAACTCAAGAATCCTGTAGATCTATTGAGTCTCTTTTGATGGCTCTGGTCAAGCAGGCATGGCTTTCGGAAGAAGGTAGGTAATGATATATTCTCTGGTAGAATGTAGTACAATTGTTATCACTCTCAATATGGGCACATAGTCACCCTGGATCTTGATTTGATAAACAATACATCTTTAATTACTGTAGTATGTAATGCCTAATGCTTGCTGTTGCTGAGATGTGAATATAAAATTAATCCTATGTCATCGCATTGGGCAAACAAACAACGCAGTGCAAGTCTTTGTAGTGATTTTCCGTCTACTTCACAATTGACTCAGAAATTCCAGATTAATATAGTGTTTATATGTTCGAGCATCTCAGGCGGGTGGATGAACAGTAGCAAAATCCACTAGATTAGTCTAGGACAACAGTCTCCTTTTTCATGAGGTTCAAGCAGGGGTTGCTCATAGGTCTGAAAATGACCAAAAGATCAGTTATGTTGTCTATCTGGGAAAAACAGTGATTGTGAGAAAATTTTGCTTTTTTAGCCAAAATGATATAGTCAGCGTTTCTTTATTGTCTCCAAGAGCTTTTGCCACACTCAGCAGCAGTTTATACTGTGGTTTGAAACTAGGGGCCAGTTATGGAAACTGGCTGGTAGCAGTAGACTTTTTCAGATGCTCTCGAGATGCTGGGATATTTGCAAGTCTATATCTCGAAATGGGCCAGTTGCATTGCAATCAAAATATATTGGAGACCCTACAGTAGAGAGATCCTGGAAGTATGGATGCAAGCAGTGGCGCCTGCAGGGCAAGCATCACAGCTCAATATGTTGGAAACCACTTACAGATACAAGGAACAGAGATGCACCAAATACAAATGAAAGAAAAGTGTTAACAAATCAATGTTTCATAATAGATAGCAATACTTCTGGAGTGGTCCAGGAATATTCTTCATTTATTATTGCTTCTTATCAAAAGTTATTAGAAAACCAGCCAACGCGTTTCGTCCAATAAACAACGGACTTCTTCAGGGCAGAAATTCACTGGCATCGGATGATTCCAATCATGTTATAGTTGTAAAGGCAATAGTGTTTTCTACATGTGAGCCTTTTCTGATGTGGCATATGTATCGAATATATTATTAGACGTTCACTGTAAGAACAATATTTTCAAATAGACCCCCAGGTGTGGAGCTCGAATTATCGCAGTAGTATTTGAATAGAGGAATGTCCACCCTATACAAGGAACTTCGATGGGTGCTGAGGTGTCCGGAAACCGTAGAAATACCTCCGAATTTCAACGTCCAGTGCAAAGACACAAAGAAAAAAGTTTTGCAAACCACTAGTTGTAGTAAAAATGAATGTGCCGGTGTGTGTCTACATACCAGGTGTACCCTGTGGAATCAGCGGGCTCCCGGTGCAGGGTAAATTGGAGATACCACACAACCTGGGGACTCCCTTGTAACCTGGCTGCAGAGTACCTGAGTGCTCCTCCCTGCTTTTCAAAATCTGCATTGCCCCGCTCGCAGCCCTCATCAGGAACCACAGACTCAACATTGTCTTCTATGCCAACAACACCCAGCTGATTCTCTCCTTCATCAATGAACCAATGGTCGCCAAGAACAACTGTCACGAAGTATGAAGGCTGTCGCCGCCTGGATGAAGAACAGCTGCCTCAAGCTCAACTCAAAGAAGACTGAAGTCCTCATCATGGGCTTCACCCACTCCGCCTGGGATGACTCCTGGTGGCATGCACCACTTGGAACACCCACAGACCACGCACCGAACCTGGGCATCATCCTGGACTGCTCGCTCACCATGAACCGCCAGATCAACACCATCTCATCGTCCTGCTTCCACACGCTACACTTGCTCTGAAAGATATTCAAATGGATCCCACCTGAGTCCAGAAAGATGGTCACCCATGCATTTGTAAGCAGCAGAATTAAATAAGTCAACGCACTCCACACCGACATCACCCAGAAACTCCTCAAGAAACTGCAGAACATCCAGACGTTTCTGCCAGACTCATCCTCCACATCCCCCGCCACAACCACATCATCAGCCACCTAAGAGACCTCCATTGGCTCCCAATCAACAAAAGAATTACCTTCAAGCTCCTTACACACTCCTACAAAGCCGTAGACGACGCCGGACCCGCATACCTCAACCACCGCATCGCATTCCACATACCCACCAGAGACCTCTGCTCTGCCAAACTGGCTCTGGTTACATCCCATGTATCCGCAAAACCACAGCCAGAGGACAATCCTTCTCCTACCTTGCAGCGAACAGCCTGCCTCTCCACATCAGGCAATCACCGCCACTGCCTCTATTCAGGAAGGCCCTCAAGACCAGGTTCTTTGACTGAACCATAGTGCCTCAACGGACCTGCAGCCTCCCCCCACACCCCCACCCCAGCACCTTGAGGCCCTTACAGGTGAGTCAGGGCCGGCCTAAGGCATGTGCAAGCTGTGCACCTGCACAGGGCCGCCAAACCCCAGGGGCTGCCACGCCAATATATATCCTTACATACATATTTGCGTGGCGGCCCCTGGAAGCGATTTGGCGGCCTCGGGCCCCCTACCTACACTCCCTGCTCAGGCCCTCCGTGAGCCTAGAGCCGGCCCTGGGTGAGTAGTCAGCTTGACAAACCTTTGATAGATTGTTGTGGTGAGGACCAACGGCAGAGGCTCTGCCTTATTCTGAAGATTTCAGGGAACGCCTGGTGTCTCTGGACACCCACACATGCCATCACGGGTGATTTTTCGTATAGTCACTGGCTTCCACTGGTGAAGGGGACAGGAAGGTGGGTGTAAGATATTCAAACAAAATCTGACTAAACCGTAGTGGATATCAATTACACAGCTGTACCATGCTTGCTACTTCACACTGGATACATTATGTATGAATACAGCTGTACAATTCTTGCACATTCACATCTGTGTTGCAGCTATTACCCAGCAATACCGGGCTTGCACCTTCACAGCCCATGCTATTTCATACCTGGTGGTACACCACATGCTGTATCCACACTTCCAAACCATAGTTTCATCTTCACTCTCCATTTTATCTGAAGCCTAGTCACAAGCTATTCAGAATAGCTTTTTGAGTTTCCAGAAGCACAGATAGGTTTATTTATTTATTTTTATTTTGTACCCTCAAGATTGGACTCAAAGCATTGCACATCTGTAGACCTTATAACAGCGCCATGCTTTATGTCTCGAACCTTTATTGAGTGATCTGGTGTGATGTAGCTGACCATAGATTACTTGCTAGGTTGTAGTGGGGAGGAAGACTCTACATATACAACAAGCCACTCTTCCAGTATGCTTTACATACCTTGTAGAGAACCTTAAACTGAAATATCTCTTCGATCAGTCAGGAGTCAAGTGTTATCACTTTGGGTTTTACATACTACCGCTTTCGGAGATTTAGGCACAGTCTTGTTGCAGCCTCGTGGAGCTGTACTTTTTCGTTCAGTTTAGCAAGTCCGGACTTTCAAATACCTACGACTTCATCAGTCCCATTCAATAGATACCACTGATGCATAGACGTAGCTGTTCAACTTATGTTGTATGTATTACAATACTATACCACACATACAAGATTAATCCTTATTCTGTATTTGTTGCAGAGGAGCTATACTACAAAGAAATACTCACACTGCATATTGTGTGTTACAAAGCAGTACCAACTATGCACATTCACACTCACTCTTATTTCTGCTTCCCAGCTATTCCGCTTGTGCTGTACATCTTCACAAATCATGCTGTGTCTCTGACAAATGTTACCATCTATGTCCCCTCATACCTAATACTGAGGGACCACACATCCATGCATCTTTACAATCCTTGCTAAGTATTACTTAGCTGCACTACCTATACACGCCCAAACTCATCTTATATCTATTACCAAGCTGTACTACAAATGTATCTTCGCACCGCAAGTTGTATCTATCACTCTTTGACAGTACTGCTGTAGTGATGGGTTATTTAATGGATGTGGTTGTATAGAAATGGATCTGTTTCCACTCGTGTCTAATTATTTGTATTTGCAGTCTGGTGTAGCCATAAATAGAGAAGGGTTACAGAATCTTATTTGTGCATGAGTAGAAAATGTTACACACAAAAAAGCTACTGAGTGATTTTTTAATGCCGTGGATTATCTGTTGAGCCACTAGGTAGAAACATGCAGAAGGTTTAGTGTGGCTTGGGTACTAGCTCTCCTATTCCCCACGTTTGGTTTTAATACCCAGTGGCACTCCATAGAGTATAAAGGTTAAACTGCATTACCACATTGGGTTTTAAATGTACATATGTTTTACATATCCATATTTAGTACTAAGTGCCTCCTTGATTTGAGATCGTAGGCCCCTCCTTCATCAAACCCGGTTTTTGAAGAGCTTGCGAAGTCTTAAGATGAAGCATGACTCCTAGTGGTGTGTGAGGACATCCTGTCACATTTTTGTGTATGTCTAGGAGCAGGCTGGTATAATATGAATAAGTAAAAAAAGGGGGGATTTCCTTTTGGGAGTAATTAATGGGGTCCAACTCGTTCACTCATGTAACACAATTACAAACTCTGTATGGGAATCAGACTCTCCACGTCATCACGTGAAACACTTACAAGAACAATCCTTATGTAAAAACAGGCTATTTATTGACATAATAATAAAAAACATACTATAGGTATTATCATTAATACAATCAGTACACAATCTTCATTACAATTGAATTACAAACCTAAAAACAGTGTATACAATTAAAAATTATTTTTCACAAGTGATATCACCGGAGAAAAAAATGGGGGGGGAAAGACAGTAAACTTTGTCTTGTCGTTGTTAATTTGAACCCAATATGGGCAACACACAGTAGGGCTTCTCTTCCCTATAACCAAATGTTTGTTGACTACTCCAAATTTAACAAACGTACAATGCGTCGACGCGTTTCGGAGGCTTTCGCTGATTCTAGCCTCCTTCTTCAGGACAAAAAGTTATAGTTTCTCCGCATCCAGTGTGCCATCTAATGCAGAGATAAAACATTTCTTTACCATAAAGTAAAATAACCTCTGCCTCCTGCTCTTGTCTAGGTTGTTACCACTCAATTCTGGATGTCTAATTCATAATTTATCTATACAAGAAGGCAACCTATCATTCTATCAACATGACTAACCAAAATCATTTTCATTCTAAAACAATAAGTCTGTTTTACATATTATTTATCAAATAATATGTAAAACAGACTTATTGTTTTAGAATGAAAATGATTTTGGTTAGTCATGTTGATAGAATGATAGGTTGCCTTCTTGTATAGATAAATTATGAATTAGACATCCAGAATTGAGTGGTAACAACCTAGACAAGAGCAGGAGGCAGAGATTATTTTACTTTATGGTAAAGAAATGTTTTATCTCTGCATTAGATGGCACACTGGATGCGTAGAAACTATAACTTTTTGTCCTGAAGAAGGAGGCTAGAATCAGCGAAAGCCTCCGAAACGCGTCGACGCATTGTACATTTGTTAAATTTGGAGTAGTCAACAAACATTTGGTTATAGGGAAGAGAAGCCCTACTGTGTGTTGCCCATATTGGGTTCAAATTAACAACGACAAGACAAAGTTTACTGTCTTTCCCCCCCATTTTTTTCTCCGGTGCTATCACTTGTGAAAAATAATTTTTAATTATATACACTGTTTTTAGGTTTGTAATTCAATTGTAATGAAGATTGTGTACTGATTGTATTAATGATAATACCTATAGTATGTTTTTTATTATTATGTCAATAAATAGCCTGTTTTTACATAAGGATTGTTCTTGTAAGTGTTTCACATGATGATGTGGAGAGTCTGATTCCCATACAGAGTTTGTAATTGTGTTACATGAGTGAACGAGTTGGACCCCATTAATTACTCCCAAAAGGAAACCCCCCCTTTTTTTACTTAATGGTAACTTGGTGTTCTATTTCCTTTTGGGTCACATAGAGCCCCTCTCTTTTGTTCAAAGATGGTATAATATGAATACATTGCATAATGTGACAGATTAGAATAATTAATTAAAACATCACTTGATTGCTTTTTTGTGTGTAACATGTTCTGTCTGGAGGCCAGCTCACCCTTGAGGCCCCATAGCCTCTTGTTCCCTACAGTGGATAATCTCCATAGTTATGGTGATTTGAGGTCATGAGTAGAAAATACCAATTCAGTCTTGACCTGTTTGATGAGATAGGCTGACAACAAACGTGACGCCGTGGAATTCTTGACTGGATGGGTGATGGAAGTAGCACGTGGATGTATTTGTCATATAACTTTGCCTTTATTCCAAAATGTGGTCAAGAATTCGAATGGACTTGATGGATCTGCTTAATTTGAAGTTGGACAAAAACATGTCTTGTGTCTGTCAGCTCCAGGTTGTTAAACTTCTACAAAGGTTTATTGATGAGGGTCTCTGATATGTTATTCTAGGGGAGGTCCTTTAAGGAGGTCATTTTGACCATCATCAGGAGTCCGATAAGTGTGCCATTCGAACCATTTGATCCTCATTGTCTCAGTCATCCTGGTCTTCATGAAGGCTATATATATATATATATATGGGCTGTGGATACCAGCGGCTGAGCTAGTCAGAATGGGGCAACAGGAGGAGGAAGAGTAGGAGCTGGTATGTCAGAAGTACTGAAACGATCAGGGAGCCAGTGGTGAATTTTAGGGCCCTGGAATGTACTGAGGACCCATCTCTGAGCAGAGACGTTTTAAGGGAAGGGCAGAGTAGGGAATAACTTGTGGCCTCCATCTTTCAAGGCCTCACCTAGAAAAGTGAGCTTTCTCTCTATCTCACTTCTGTGTCTTTCTGTATCTCAGCCTTCACCGTGTAATTCAGCATTGCTAGGCAAAATAGGGATGCAGTTAGCAGAAAATGGGTAATTCAATTTGAAGTTGTGCCAAGCTGGGGACTACAAAATATTTCTTTTCCAGGGCCCCCAGTATCCTAAGATGACACTAGCTCTGAGAATCAATTTTAAAACTCCTACATCATGTCTTTGAAGGAATTAAGGAAATCTGCCAGCAGATGCACCATTGAAGGCAGAAGATAAATGGGCAGTTCTTAATAGAGGTAGTGGGGCTTATCGTTGTACTCCTGGTCCATGTAATACTCTTTCTCTTCTGCCTAGTCAGGTAAAAAGGGAATGTTGAGGGCCTGAGGATCTATGACTCCGGGGTTATGATGACTATCGGGTTCATAACTGTCCTTCCTGCTCCTGTCATGATTATTGTCAGCAGGTTCATACACCTCTCCCTCTTCGAGGAAGGTTCTCCTGGTATTTTTGCAAGAGGCATGGGGTTATTATTTTAGAAAACGCCTGATGCTGGAAAGGAATAGTGGAGCTGATTGGGCCCTCCATTGCTGCTCACATGACCAGTGTCGACAAGAAGGTCATCGTTGATGTTGCCATGGAGCAGAGGGCTGCGAAGGCTACCGTCAACGAGAAGACTACAGTCGACCATTATTGTTTGGTAGACAAGGAGTTCTTAGATGTTGACAAAGCCATTAATGAAACCCTAACCTAAAGCATTTACTCTGAATTTATAGACAAGTAAGCTGAATCCGAAGTCATCAATGGGGCTGCTGTTGACAAAAAAGCAAAATGCCAGTGATTTACTATCAGATGAGGTTGAAGAAAGAGGTGGTGACTGCGTCATGAATGGACGGCATGTTGGTCTCCTTTGAATTAGAAGGTTATTACTGAAAGCAAGGAGTCTAACCCAACAGGGCAAAAGAAGAGAGTTTGAGAGCGGAGGCCATTTGTGTTTCAGAGGAGGACACTCTTGAAGGATCCTTCATGGAGACTATCACCACTTTTATCTTTCTGGGTTTAGAACAGGTAAGATGAGCATTCTAGGCATACTCTGTGACTGATAAGATCCCTACAGAACTTTATTAGCTTCCTCTAGCAGAGAGAATACAATTCCAACTTCTCTGCAGAGTATCCAATGCACAGGAGTCTCAGCCCACAATTTCTACCGGAGATTTAAGTACATTAAATCAGATTGTACAAGCTAGATACAACTGCAAGTAGCAAAGTCTCTTGACTTCATTTGATGAAGTTTGGACCACCTAATGAGGTAGAGAAATTGCACATAGTACATAGCTAAAGCAATGGTATGTGAGTGTGCATGAACACTGATGTCAAACATTGATGACCAATCTGATAACGAGGAAGTAATTCAAGAATGCGAATCTATGAAGGATTCCAAATATGGGGAACTCTAGTTACAACTAACTCACTTATTGTGTACTTAATGATTGCCTGACAGTCTTAGATTTTTCCTCCCTGTAGTATCTTTTGGTGTCATAGAATTTGACAAACTTAACAATTTTTGGTGTATTATTTTTTCCAGGTCATAGAATTCTCTGTTTTCTTAGCAGTGGTTTGGTCCTAGCTTTTAGGAATGTCTTTTGCATTTGCTGAAAAAGGAACAATTACAGTAGTGAACCTGTTAACCCAGGTGAGACCGGGTAAAGTTTGTAACAAAACAACAATATCTCAGCTGGAAATCATCTGAACAGGGCAATTAAAATAGTTGTGTACATCACAAAAGGCGGGAAAAAGAAGGGAGACTACAACGGGAAGGGTAAAGCGAAGCAATTATTATTTGGATGTAGTTGTAACAGCACTACAATACAGTTCAATATACAGTCCTGGACACTTCACTCGTCCTGCGCCCGCCTGCAATTCAGAGGATTGCCTCCTCTCTCTCTACTCACCCGTTCACCGATCAAGGACAAAGCGACTCTGAAGCCGGTTTCAGTCCGGACCTCTAGGAGCTTGGATCGCCGTAATCAGATCATTACCTAACACCCGGCTTTTGCATACATCCCGGGGATTGACGGACCCCGCTCTGGTCAGTCTACAGCCCTCCTGCTCCCTATGCCGGATTCCCCATTGATACAGTTGATTATCGCCTGACGGACGCCTCGCCCATACTTGATTTATTCACCCTTTGGCCAGGCAACCACACTTATTGATCCCTCTCTGCTGGACCTGTTAGGCTGCCTCGCATGACCTGTTCTATGCTAACTTTAGCATTATTTTGAAATTAGTGACCATTGTCCTGATGACCTGAAATCAATCAGGTTGAAATGCCGTTGACTACCCAGCACAGAACTTTGGCGCTGTTGTGGTCAATTTAATTACCCCGCATCAAAAAATACAGATATTGTATATATTTGCATTGTATTATTGACCACATTGTTATTTGTTCTTATTCCTTCGCCGTTCATGCTGTAATTTTTCACCCGTGTCACTGCGCCGTTCACGGTCACTAGCGCGCCCAGTGCTCACTGTATATTGATCTGTACTGTAGTGTTGTTACAACTAGATACAAATAATAATTGTTTCGCTTTCCCGTTGTAGTCTCCCAGCTTTTGCATTTGCTAGGCATGAACATTTTTAGGAATGCTTTTACGTTTGCTGGCATTAACATTTTTAGGAATGCCTTTAAATGTGCTGGGCATGTACATTTTTAAGAATGCTTTTACATTTGCTGGGCATGAACATTTTTAGGAATGCTTTTACATATGCTTACCATTAACATTTTTAGGAATGCTTTTACATTTGCTGGGCATGAACATTTTTAGGAATGCTTTTTTACATATGCTGACCATTAACATTTTTCGGAATGCTTTTACGTTTGCTGGGCATTAACATTTTTAGGAATGCCTTTAAATGTGCTGGGCATGAACATTTTTAAGAATGCTTTTACAGAGGAGCCTGGGCCGGCGACCAAGATGGCCGCCTGAAGATCGGCTCCGGCCGACCCCGCTCCACCGGCTCGAGATCCTGTTCACCATCCTGTCCCCCAACCCGTGATTCGGGCGGGGGAACCTAATCGGGGCCCGCGGAGGTGTCCCCGGTCTCTCCTGGTGCCCCTCGATTTCCACTACCCCCCGGCCAGAGTTTGTCAACATCGGCCGCCGGGACGGCCTTGCGCCGGTCCGGTCGGCGGTCGCGGGGGTTGCTGGCCTTTGCCCTCTAGTTGCCTCGCCTGCTCTCCTGGGACCCCCACTGGAGGAGGGGGGTCCCTGAAAAACATTACGGGTGTGTGGTGGTCCCCCAGCAGGCCAGAGGAGCCGGTCTGGTGGGGTTGTTGGCCCCCGTGGTGACTGCTGAGACTGGGCCCGGGGATACATGGAGGCCTGCCTGTGGGTCACTAGTGGGATGCCCTGAAGACGCCGCGGCTGAGGCCATCACGTCAGTCTCGAAGGTGGTGGAGGCGGTGGACTGTCGGTCTCGCCCTATGTGCTGAGGTCCCGGAGGTGACGAACGGGCTGGTGGAGGTGCCCTTTGGCCCCGGTGGACACTTGCGAAGATGCCAGGTCTCCATGATTGATGTGGAGTGCTGCAGGTGCAGAAGACTGAACTGAAGCGGACCTGCATCCCCGGTGAGCCTTTGCCTGGTCGTCTGGAGGGGCTGATTGCGGTGCGGGTGGTTCCGGTGGATTTTCGCCCTGGGGGCATAGGCTGCTGAGCGCCTGGCCTTGGGGCACTGGATTGGGTCAGGCCCTGGTTGGAAAGAATACGTATGCACTGATCGGCTGGGTGCCCACTGAGCTTCACCCCGGACATAGACGGTGGTCGTCCAGAGAGAGACTCGGAAAAACAGCCGCCTAAGTCCTCTAGGGGAGGAAGGCAGGTGCAGTCTAACAAGCTGGATAGGTATACCTTTCCTAGGGGGTCGCCTCAGGAGTCTAAGAAGGGACCGGGTGGCGGCGCCGAAGATCGATCCACGGCGGAAGAACCAACCTTAACAGATCTCATGGCGGCTATCAATGGGGTCCGGACGTCCCTGGGCCGGAAGATGGAGACTCTGGACACTAAGCTTGATACCGTGACGCTAGAAATGGGGCTGATCAGGGCTGACCTCTCGAAGGCGAACGAGAAGGTCAAATTGCTGGAGGTGAAGACAGCGAGTCTTATAGATGATGTGAGCCAGTTGCAGCAGGAGGTACGTGATCTTCGAACATCTAGAGAGAGCACTGATCGGCAGCTGGATGAATACGAAGGGCGGGCCCGACGCAACAACGTTCGTATCCTGGGTGTCCCGGAGAAGGCGGAGGGGCAGGCCGCGGATCTTTTTGTGGAGAACCTTATCCTTAATCACCTCAAACCAAAGGGCCTCAGTAAGTTTTTCACAGTGGAACGGGCCCATCGGGTGCCGGCAGGCCCCGCGTTGGGGCGAATCCTAGACCGATCATAGTCCGAGTCCTTAATTTTCGGGACAGGGACGCTATCCTGAAGGCGGCTCGTGCGGCCGATCCTTTGGAATTCAAAAATGCGACGCTCCTGTTCTTTCCAGACTTTACTCAAGCGGTGCAGAAACAGAGGCAGAGGTTTGTCACGATCAAGAAGAAACTGAGAGACAAAGGCATAAGGTATGCCATGATGTTTCCTGCCTGTCTTCGAGTGGAACTTGATAGAAAGGCATGGTTTTCTGACAACCCCGAGGTGGCCACGGACTGGTTGGAAAGTGTGCAGCGGCCGGGCAAGGAGTCGTGCGATCAGGAGGAAGCTAAGGAACAATGACTAGGTGCAGTGTGAGTTCAGCAGGGGGCTTTGGACAGTTGTTCCCGGGGGAGTCTCGGCAGGGTTCGAGTCTGGACTTCCTGCAGAATTGAGTGCAAGATGTTATTGAAGATTTTAGGGTGCAGAGGAGTCTGAGCAGAGTTGGTGGGGGGGATGGTGGGTCGATTCGTAGGCCCTCCCCTGTGTTCTACTTTTAGATTTTTGTAGTCTAGTTGGGGGTGACAGGCACACTGCTAGTTGGGGATGAGCGAAAGCCGAATGCAGGGGTGCAGGGAGGGGGGTTGGAGGGAGGGGACTCGGTGGATTTGCGTTTCATTTATTTTTGTATGTAAATTTTTTTTCACACTGAGTGTCAGCATGCAATCCTATTCTTACCTGGAATGACCATGTCCTCCGTTAAAGGGGTGGTGGGGATCTCCGCATTGAGTTGGAATGTGAATGGATTGGGGGACAAGATTAAGAGGGGTATGGTTAGCCAGTTGATTCGGAGACAATCTCCAGATGTGGTGTTACTGCAGGAAACTCACCTTATGGGCAGGAGGTGCAAGGCTCTCCACAGAGGGGGCTATAAGTTGGTTGCGCATGCTGGTTTTACGGCTGGGTCGAGAGGGGTCGGGATTTTGATCAAAAACTCCTTCCCACTGGCCATGCAGGCCACATGGACTGATAACAGGGGTAGATCTGCTGGCATTTCGGGGTTGTGGGAGGGGAGGACTGTAACTTTTTTGTCTGTGTATGTTCCTCCGGCCCTTCAGACTGATACATTTCATGACATGTGCAAAAAAAATTTGACGTTGCCAGTTGGGTTGTTGATTGTTGGCGGCGATTTCAATGCAGTTATGGATGGGAGTGCCGATAGATGCCCGGCTAGGGAGTTGTTGCCGTCCCGGAGATGGTTGGCTGATTTTGTGGACACCACTGGTCTGGTTGATGGGTGAAGGCTTAGGAACCCCGGTGAATCTCAATACACTCATGTCTCGGCTGCGCACAAATCCCATTCCAGGCTAGATTATGTACTGGTGCCCGCGGCCCAGGCTGTGTGGCTTCGAGAGGCACTTGGCCAAGGGAGTTTCGGATCACTCACCGGTTTGGATCAGTTTAGACCTTGGGGGGCATGATGTGGCCCGGGTTGCACCTATTAGCACTTGGAGGTTCCGAGACCCAGTGGCAAAGAATATTTTCCATACGTGTGGCCGACAGATATTTTAGTGAGAACATAAATTCGGGGGATTCCAAGTGTTCCCTATGGGAAGTGTATAAAACTGTCCTTAGAGGGGAACTGCTTTCGTATGTTTCCGGAAAGAAGAGGAAAGAGCGCACAGAGATTGATAGGGTGGAATCAGAGTTGCTTGCGCTGGAACGGGAGGTGTTGCATGCCTCCACACCGGAGGGACTGCACCGTTTGAGCCTCCTTAGGGATGAGTACCGGAGTCTGGCCCGGGTCAACGCAAAGTCACAATTGGCGGATACGCAGAGATGGGTGTACGAGCACGGGGACAAGGACGGGAAACTGATTGCCTGGTTGGAAAAAGGGGACTGGGCGTCGCGGTTGGTTCCGGTGTTACAGCCAGCTGGGTTAGATAAAATCACAAACCCACAGGAGATCGTGGATGAGTTTGCTGGCTATTATAAGAAGGTGTATGCGGCTGAATGTAAATATCCAGAGTCCGAGAATGCAGACTTGATCTGTGACATCCCGATGCCCACTCTTTCGGAAGAGGACAGGAAGCTCCTTGACTCTCCCCTCACAAATGATGAAGTGGCACAGGCGATTAGAGGGGTTCGTTCGGGTAAGGCGTCGGGCCCTAATGGGCTCCCTGTTGAGCTTTACAAAGTAAATGCGAATAAGCTCGCTCCTTTCGTCAGGGACATGTTTGAGGAGAGTAGGGAGAGGGGTCTGCTCCCGTACGATCAGCGCGTTGCGAACATCATAGTCCTGCATAAGGAAGGTAAGCCGAAGACCGAGTGTTCTTCCTATCGACCGATCTCCCTGTTAAATGCCGAACCCAAAATCTTGGCTAAACTGTTGGCGACTCGCCTGGTAAAGGTAATCACGACGCTGGTTCACCCGGATCAGTCAGGTTTTATGCCTCGTCGGAACACGGCTCTTAATCTGCGCAGGTTGCATGGGGTTCTTGGGGGGCATCACAGATTCACGAGCCGACAATTTTGTTATCCTTGGACGCCACCATGGCATTTGACAGAGTGGAATGGCCCTATCTTTTTGCCGTTCTGGGCAAGATGGGCATAGGCTCGGAGTTTGTTTCTTGGGTCTGCCTTTTATATTCCGGTCCACTGGCCCGAGTAGTTGTCAATAATCACAGATCAGCAGATTTTGCGCTGGGGAGGGGCACCAGACAGGGATGTCCTCTCTCCCCTCTGTTATTTGCGTTGGCGCTCGAGCCACTTGCGGCTTGGGTCTGTTGAAACAGGTCGATCAAGGGGCTCGGATGGACACTCGACTGGGAGGATAAGATATCGCTTTACGCGGATGATATCTTGTTATATCTGACCTCTCCTCGGACTTCGCTCATAGCATTTTTAGACGTTCTGGAGGTGTTTGGAAGATACTCAGGTTTCGCCGTTAACTAGACGAAGTCGGTTCTTTTTGTCATGAGTGGTGATCCCCCGGAGGTCCCTCCAGGTTGTCCGGTCAAACTGGAAATGGAGGGATTCAAATATCTTGGTATTTTTATATCCTTGGACCCTCAGAGCAGATACTCTGAAAACCTGTTGCCGCTCCTAGCTCGGCTTAGACGTGGTGTGACTCGTTGGAAATCGCTTCCGCTCTCTCCTCTCGGTCGTGCTGTTCTGTTTAAAATGATGGCTCTTCCTCGTTTCCTGTACGCGCTCCAGAATTCCATGGACCCGGTTCCTCCGTCGTACTTCAGGGAGATTGAGTCTCTCCAGAGACAGCTTCTTTGGGACGGTAGGCCCAGAATTGCATTTGCGAAATTGACGTTGCCGTGATACGACGGGGGGATCGGTCTACCCAATATCCGTAAGTATTATTGGGCGTCACAGTTGGCGGCGGTTATTCAGGCCATTTTTGGCTCGCCGTTGTACCCCGGATATAACATGGACCACGGTCAGGTTCCCGGGGGAGAATTTACTAGGGCATTATATGCGAGACGCGGACGTTTTCCCCTGGTGGGACCGGCGGCGGTTGCTGTTCAGGTCTGGCATGAGGTTAACCGCTCCCTTAAATGGGAGGGGAAGATCACACTGGCCACACCTCTCTGGAATTCTGAACGCCTGGGCAGTCTATGGAAGTCCAAAGGCTTTGATAAATGGGACCTCATTGGGATTTCCCGTGTGGGAGATCTCTGGGGAAAGGACGGTATCCTTAAGTTTGAAACACGGCAGGAAAGGTATCAATTGCAAGGGAGTGAGAGGTTTCGTTACCTCCAGATTAGGCATGCGCTGCTTGCCGGTGTTCCTCGGGGCACGACGCTCCCAGAGGCTTCCCCGTTGGAGGACCGAGTATTGGATGGTCTTCGTCCCACGAAGACGATCTCCTTGATTTATAAAAAAAACTAGTTAATCACACAGAGGATCCCCTGGTGGTACTTAGGGACCAGTGGACAGCTGATAGGCTGATATTAGATGAAGAGGACTGGAGGGAGGCTGTGGCCTCTCCGAGGGTCGTTGCAATTCAAATGAGGCTCCGTCTGGTTCAATTAAAGATTCTCCACCGCTGCTATGTGACTGGCCCACGGATGGTGCGAATGGGCTTGGCTGCGAGTGATGCGTGCAAGGGAGTTTGTGGCGAGGTTGGAACGTTCTTTCATATGTTGTGGGACTGTCCTCTTATTCGGGAGTATTGGTCTGCTATTCATGCCAAGGTACGCGAGGTGTGGGGAGTGAGCTTTCAGTTAGAGGCACGGCGGTTTCTCCTGAATGTTTGGGACCCAACCGATCTCTCGTCCCATGGAAAGATGTGGGCCACATTGGCGTGCGGGATTGCCAAGCATAATATTGCACAGCTGTGGGGAGCGAATCAGCCGCCAACTGTTGGGAAATGGATGGAAGACTTGGATTGGTGCATGTTTAGGGAGCGGGCGCTGTATGTGGCCAGGGGGAGACCCAAGAAGTGGGGCAAGATCTGGGGGTCCTGGAATGCATATAGGGGGGACTTATGCGCTACTCCTGTTGAAATAGATGGACCAGAAATGTCGGAGAACCCCTGAACCCGTATGTTATTATTACTGAAGTATTTCTTTGATTAGGAGGTCATATATATATATATGTAATACGTGTGAGATGCAACTCAGTGTATTTATTGTTTGTGATTTATGATTTCATTTTGTGTGTATTAATAAACAGATTTATAAAAAAAAAAGAATGCTTTTACATTTGCTGGGCATGAACATTTTTAGGAATACTTTTACATATGCTGACCATTAACATTTTTCGGAATGCTTTTACGTTTGCTGGGCATTAACATTTTTAGGAATGCCTTTAAATGTTCTGGGCATTAACATTTTTAGGAATGCCTTTACATTTGCTGGGCATTAACATTTATGAAGGTTTACAGATTTTATTGGTGTTTCAGCATTTTACAGTGTCTTAGGGTATGGTGTGGGCTTAGCATTTACTGTTGGCCTCGGATCTGATGTCCCCTAGCACTTAGTAGTCCCTTTATATTTGCCAGGCC
Organism: Lissotriton helveticus; assembly: GCF_964261635.1. Lineage (NCBI taxonomy): Eukaryota > Metazoa > Chordata > Amphibia > Caudata > Salamandridae > Lissotriton > Lissotriton helveticus. The sequence continues at coordinate 1,403,093,790 of NC_136057.1, read as the reverse complement.
TTAGCCTTTGTTGCGTTGTTCTTGCATTTGTAGGAGCACTTAGCATTTTTAGTTTGTCTAAATTGTTCTAGGATCTAACAGTATGTGATGCTGTAGCATTTACTTGATCTTATTAATATTTGTATCTTGCCCTTTCCAGACCTAACCATTATCTGGTGTCTTAGCATTTGCGAAGCTCCAGCATTTTTTGAGGTCTTAACATTTGCCTGGTCTCCGTATCATATCGGGTTCTAACATTTAACAACGCCATACCATAGTCTGGGTTTTTGCATTTTCTGCTGCTTTTGCATTTTTTGATCGGTAACGTTTTGTAACGTGTAACATAGTGTAGAGCTTTAGTCATTTTAGCAGGCTAACATTTTGAGCCTTGTTTAATAGACCCTTACATTTGGTGGTTTTAATATTTTGTGAAGTGAGCATTTACCGGGCCTTGCCATTTCTTCTGTCATCTCTTTTATCGAACTTGCGTCTACGTGGCAATAGGAGTTTTTGATACCATGACATTTGTCATACCTTTAACATTTGTCACGTCTTGGGTGACATGCCCAACTTAGCAAAACTCCCCAATAAACAAAATTGCGGAGCTAGAGGGTTAGGTCTCCTTCTCTGCATTTGTTGCTGTGCAGGATTTGGCACCCAGTTAATTTCTGCTTCCTTACTATAAACGAGGTGGGCCCTGTGCACCTCCTTCCGCAGAACCTCTTTGCAGTGCACTCAATTCATGCCTCTCTTGTGGGACTGTACTAAGAAGAGATTGCGTGGCGCTGTAAGTAGGACAGCAACTGGTGGTTTCGGATTTTTGGGGTATTTTAACATTTCGTTAAGTCTCAGCATATTCTGCCTCTCTCTCATTTGCTGCCCCTTGGCATTTTTTATTTATTTCCTGAGCATTTGACGCTCCTCGGTTCCATCATTAGCAGAGCCTTGGCCTTTTCTTGCGTCCTGGTATTACGGCATGATGTCGAGGCTGCTCTGTCCTGTTTGATTTCCTGTGTGCAGATGCAGAGTCCAAAGGGGCGTGCAGACGTGTTCCTACCATCCTGGTGTAATGTTCTTCCGCTTCGTAATCATTTAAGGGCATTTGAATTCGTTTGGAGAGGATGAAAGCACATTTGTAGGTTGCAGATTTGAAAACATGTGTACTCGCGCAGTAGTTACCCAGCACTCGAGCACTGAGGAAACATCCTTTCCCTGATTTACCTAGTCCCCCCCGCACCCTCCCCTTCCTTAAACGGCACATGCTTTTAACAGCTGGGCTGGCAGATTCTGTGATAAATCTGAATACACCTCTAATATACACGCGTGCAAACACACACACGCCTAGAACCACGTAACACCGCCCCCCCCCCCCTCTCCCATCTCGCATGCATTGGATCCCCCTTCCCAGTAATTGCACATGTCCAAAGCAAACGCCTGTGCCAAGCACGCATACACATATGGTGCACAGGCAGACATTCTGCTGCAGGCAGATGCCAGGAAAGAGATTGCCCTTCCAGTATTCATGAGTGTTTAGCATCGCTGGCGACAGGCACGAACCCAGGTGACGCCAACAGAGGGAAATCGGGGCAGCAGTTCCCATTTCAGAAAATCTGCAATGCTGGCACGATCACCTGTTCCCTCTTTGCCAGGACAGACCCCCTGTCCTCCTTTCTCCAACCCCCTTTTAAAGACTGGGGTATTTGCTTTCGAAATGAAACGTGTTCCTGGGTGATATGGCTTGACGTTTGTAACATGCAGTTTATGTATGATTGTAAACAATAATGCTGAGAACCAGCACGTGATCTCGAGGACAACATTCATGTCAGTGTGCTTGCTTCCTATTCGCATTGAGAAGGATCTCTGATATTCAAACGAAGGTTCCTAAATATTAAGCACGGTTTGTAATACAAAACCAGCCCACCTTCAGGGCAGAAGGCAGCCATTTTAACAACCACAATCAAGTAAAGGTGACATCCACCTATGTCTGCGGACTTTCGTTAGTAAAACTCACAAACGCGAGCCTGAAATAAAGGCACATGAACAATTAAGGTCTGCTACAACGGACCAGCAGATTTTCAGTTTGTAGCAAAACCCAACTGCTCCTTGCTGGTTTGTTACAATGTAGTCCTTCATCCCAGAGCAGCACAGTGAACTGATATTACACATAGTAAGTCATTTCCAGAAATTCACTGTACCGACCTGAAATTTCAAACCAATGTGGAGCGGATTCGGATCATAAAACTAAAGGCCTGGCTCAAGAATCTCCTTCCGTAGCAGTGACACAAAGACTTGGAATCACCTATAATATGAGCATGCACAGGACTATTACTCTGGTTAATATTTAGAAACCTAAACAGACTGGGAAAACTATATTGTTATGAAACTGACTGGTGCAAAATGGAAATATTGTTGTATGCAGACCAAGATGCTCTCCATGAAGAACTATATTCATAAGCTGCTTAATTTCGTGTCAACATCGTGCGTTTCACTCCCAAAAACCAGCACGTTACACCCAAGCAGGCCTCACCACTGCCTGTGGTGTTGGACAGATCTCTCAGGCTTTTTCCACCTAACTTGGTCCTGTCAGGTTTTTTTTTTACCACTGGTGCAAGATCACCAGTACAATCTTATGCTCCATACAGGGAGAACGCAACCCAGTCACGGCCGGCAGAAATTGCGGGTGGGGGGCCTTTAATTTAAAATAAAGAATAAAAAGTTAACTTAACTTTACCGGCCCGGACCTGCGTTGTCTCTGCTCCTCTCTTGCTCTCCAGCCGGAGCAGGATGCAGGCAGCCTCCCTCTACTCCCCAAAGTCAATCACAACGCTGCAATGGCAGCGTCGTGATTGGTCGGGATGCCGACCAGCCAGGCGCCTATGGGGAGGCCATTTTCTCCATGCTTGGAGAAAAGGCAGAGTATGCATGACTGATTTGGTCGGCCCCAGAGGGCCGACCAAACAGTCACTGCCTTCAGCAGTGGGCACACCACTACTCTCATGCCCTAGAGCAGACCCTAACCAAACCCTTCTGCTTTTTCGCAGTGCGAGACGCAGAAACATAATATGGTAGTTATTACCATTTTATGTTTCTGCTTCTTGCATTGCGAGAAAGCAGTGGGGCGACGCTCCTCCGCCCTAGTGGAGGAGCTGCCCCTGGTGGAACCGCAGCCATTAGCAGGTTTGCTTGGCCGGGTCAGGCTGATGTTTCACGGAGATTGTGCTCTTATTTGTTAAGCTGAGTTGCAATGAACAGGTATAGGGGCACTATTCCCAAAAGAGGTGAGTGGCTGAAGGACCACACCACATGCAATGACAGAATGGAGACATACACAACACTGCCCCCCACCTCTAAGCCTAAAGACATATGTGGCTCACTCAGAACATATCCGATGCAGAATGAAAATGACACTCTGTCTGTTGGGGAGATGTTACGAGATACACAGAATCTTCCCAAATTGGTTCTGGGATTGCAATACACCAGACATAGTTGAATACATACGGATGCCTTGCCTTACCAAGCAGGTTTATCACAACATGTTACACTAATTGACTGTTGGTATTTAATTTATGTTAGTACACTTTATCTAGTTCTTTTCTAAGAGTACAGGAAGGGAGATACACTTTGTTGTAAGATATGCAGGACACTTAGCACAACCTTATCGCTTAACAGTCATGATACTCGTTTGAATATTGTAAGAAATCAGGTTATTAGTTAAGAGTGCGAGTACTCACCTCAAGTAATAATCACAAACCTTTTCACAGTGAACATTTAAGGTCCCTTAATTAACTTGAGCTTAACTGACTGGTGGCTATGGCACACTTCAAACACACTTAACATAGAGACAATATGTAAGGTATTTATACAGTAGTAAAGCAGTAATAAAAGTGAAAAGCAAATCAATATACATTCCAAAATAAATTAGAAAAATAGAGTAAAGAATAATTAACAAAATGACAATAATGCAATCAGGGGAACCAGAGATATGATTTAAAAAAAAATGTTCAAGTAGAAGTAGTGCCAAGATGCACAAAGTGCAAATGATAATCAATGATCGGAATAGACCAGGACCTAGGGGCAATTTGATGCTGACTGTGCTGTAACAGGTTAGATACACTTACCAGTTCATTTATGTCCCAACCCACCACAGTAGTACACTTCTAAAGTCCACCAGGACCTGAGGCGAGGCACTTAGAGAGGCTCACAGGGTGTCAGGTAGAGACCACAGCGGGGCCAAATGCAGGTCCAATTGCGGCTGGTCAGCTGGGCATTTGCAGGAAAAGGCTTCTTGTCTCTTGCGTTGTCCGTGTACCTTTAAAAGGGGGGTCAATCTTATGTCCTTTGGAGTCAATTTGTTGTCTCGGGTAGGGATCGAAGAGCAGGTCCAGTCTCCTAGGCTCTTCTCAGGCCTCAGACAGTAGGTTTAGTTCTTTTCTGATTTTCAACAGGTCCAGGGCTGTTCTGCAGTGAGTGCCTGGTGTGACCAGATTTATGCTTGGCACAAGCTTAGGTATGGGAATGACCCACCCTAACCAATGCAGTAAGGTCCCAGAGGCTACCTCTATCCACTTTGGGGATTTTTAAGATGGCTGAAATCTGGAGCAACACTAAACTTGTGCTCTGAGGGCTGGAGGGGAGAGGTGTTGGGGGACTGTACTATGGTAATCCTAGTGTTCCCCTACATCTAACACTAAAATCCAGTTTTAGGCAGTCCCTGTATCTACAGCAACCTCAAAGAGAGAAGTCTGGTGTATCAAAGCTGAGCTTTTAGTGCCAAGACAGTGGGTACACTCAAATATTTTGGCATTATGATCCCTTCTTTAAAGTGTGCCCCACATAATATAGGTAAAGGCCTGTGTAAATGCTAATTACTGACTGGCTAAAGTGGGAGAACAAAATGTAGGTTTAGGCAAAGAAAACATTTCTATAGTTAGTTTTCCATAATATTTGGACAAATCAGACTGCAAAACATTGTTGCATAATTATTTTTCTAGCTAGTCCCATTCTCGAGATACAGGATTAGTATTTAATATTGCATCCATTAAAAATAGGGTACAGCAAAAAGGCAAAAGAAATTCAGGGTGACCCTGCAGAAAGGGCCAATTTCCAATGACTATTAATTAAATAGAAAACAATATTTAAGAACTTTCTTTAGTATATTTAAGAGAAATTTCAATATGTATAGTAAACAAGTACATTACAATGAACATTATCTTCTCTGTTGCATGGTCATACCTCTGAAACCCACTTTCTTTTAGAGGGTTTCACCACTTAAAAAAAATAAAAAGAAGGGTGAGACAAATATTTTGCATTTTTCTAGAAAACTGACCACTGGAAAACAAACAACAACGAGGGGTTGCTGGACTGTTCCAATGTGTAACTAGGGGAAGATTTAACTGGCGTGACCAAAGGTGTAGGAGTAACACCCTAGGGCATCCATTTTGTTGGATGGATTTGCCTCACACACCCAGAAGGGTGTCATGCTTCATCATCGGCGGTTGCTCCTCGTCGGGGAGGCGGTGCAATCCCCGACGGGCTCACCTCAAAGAGGGGCTCTTTGGCGGAGATCTCTTGTGTCCTGGCTGCTTGACCTACCCTTCTCTACTCGAGCTCGGCGGAGAAGGGTAGGTCAAGCAGCCAGGACACAAGAGATTGGAGTTCTGACCCAAGGACTCATCCTTGATGTCTAGTCCCGCCGACCCCTCTGGTGGCTGTTAGTTCTTAACTTATAGGCATAGGACAACCCCCACAGAGGTAATACACACACCACTTCACACATGACACCAGCATGTTGTTGAACACCTTTTTATAGGTCCTGATGAATCGCGGGTAACTATTACCCATTGCGAGAAACATGTCGACCATCTTCACCCCTAGCCCCATCTAGGGTCACCTGACCTTACTCGTTGACACCTAGTGAGCTAGCCCCTTGTTTTTTAATTGCAGCCAGGGGACCCCCAGAATAAAGTGGATTCCGGTACCCTTAGCTACATTTTAACATCCCTTATCACTACCATACACCACCCTGCCCACACACCCACACCTCACCATAAGGCTGTTGGATAAAAAGATCTCCGCCAAAGAGCCCCTCTTTGAGGTGAGCCCGTCGGGGATTGCACCGCCTCCCCGACGAGGAGCAACCGCCGATGATGAAGCATGACACCCTTCTGGGTGTGTGAGGCAAATCCATCCAACAAAATGGATGCCCTAGGGTGTTACTCCTACACCTTTGGTCACGCCAGTTAAATCTTCCCCTAGTTACACATTGGAACAGTCCAGCAACCCCTCGTTGTTGTATTCTCAGATACGGGCACACGCTGTGACTGGACCTTCCACCAACCTGAGTGGTAAACAGTGTCCGTTGATCAAGTGATCATTTCTCCTTCCTCCCTCTTTTTGACAAAAACACTGGAAAACAAACACATGTTTTGGTACTTTTATATTGAACAAAATGCACTGGAATAAAAACCTCTATTCCTCAGGGAACCATGAAATATAGGAACATTTATGATTGCCAGTGAAGTACGGGTTTCATCATCATAATGTCAGCTGTCAAACCACACTGCACAGCTTCAACATTGTCATGGCTATTATAGGATTAAGTGGTGTGAAAGCCCAAATTATGCTTTAAGGTTATTGAAATTATGCAACAAAAAAATGCAAAATATACAGCACATTCTTTGTCACTATTATTTTTGTCCATTTCAGACAGAAACAAAATTTTGGGTGAAATTAGCAAATTTGGCAAATTATTGAGTAAAGTATGTGGCAGATGTAGTACTATCTATCTATTTATCTATCTGTCTCTTTCTCTCTCTCGCTCTCTCTCTTTCTCTCTCTATACATATGTATATATATATATATATATCTACTGGCGATAGCCATTAAGTAGTTGTAGTTGTGACCGTCTTTTCCCATAGACCAAGTGTTTTTTGTTTTGCTAATAACTTTGGCGTCGTTTGACAAATCTTCAATAATTTTCAAAACTAGTTTACCACTTACTCCAGCTGTTGTCTGGAAAGTTACGGGGTGATTTGCCAGGCAGTGCTGAGAAAAAGGGGGGGGGGGCCCCAAAACGCTTTTTCACTATGCAATGTCAATGGGTATTTTGCAGTTTTTAGACACAACTACAGCCCAAACCTCTAAATGGAATGACTCCAAATTTGGCAGAAAGCTGATTTTCTTCCAGAAATAGCCCTCTTTGTGATTTGGTGTAAATCCGTTCAGTAGTTTTGGAGTTATTAAAGAAAAAATAATTATAGATATCTGGGCGGAGTGTCCGCATAGATCTCATGGTGAGATCTGATTTGCTGCTTTTGTTTTGCTAATAACTTTGGCGCTGTTTGATCAGTCTTCACGAACATTAAAGAACTAGTACGCAAATCACTTCAGCTGCTGTCTGGAAAGTTTCAGGGTGATTCGTGAAGCAGAGGCCAAGAAAGAGAGGAGAGGGGTCCCAAAACGCTTTCTACCCATGGAATATCTGTGGGGATTTTGCTGTTTTTAAACAAGACTATTGTCTGAACCGCTGAACGTAATTACAAAAAAAATTAGCAGAAAGCTAGATCTTGGTCCATAAAGAGCCTTTTTGGTGATTTGGTGTAAACCCATTCAGTAGTTTTGGAGTTATATACCCACTCTTAGACCCACTAACCCACTCACAGACACACACAGACTCCCACACACCCGTTTACAGACTCACTCAGACACTCACAGACGCACTCAGACTTACACACCCACTCAAAGACCCACTCAGAGACTCATGAACTCACCCACAGACCCACTAATAAACTCATGCACCCACTACCAGACCTACTCAGAGACTCATGCATCCACTCACAGAGTGACTTACAAACCCATGGACGCACTCACAAACCCACTGAGACACATCACACCTACTCATAGACTGAATGAGACACTAATGCACCCACTTAGACACTCACTCAGAGACTCACGCACTCAATCACTGACCCACTCAGACATTCATGGACTTACTCACTGACTGACTCATACACTCATGGTGGCACTTATAAACCCACTCAGACCCTCTCATACCCACTCACAGACCAACTCAGACACTCATGCACCCACTCAGACACTCACACCCCACTCAGAGACTCACTCAAACACTTACACACCCACTTACACACCCAGTGAGACACTTCAGCAGCCACTCCCAGGCCCTCTCAGACACTCACACACCTATTGTGACACACACTCACACACCTATTGTGACACTCATGCACGTGCCCACACACCAACTCAGACACTCATGTGCTCACTCACACACTCACTTTCAAAGGTTACAGTTAGGAAATACAACAAAAACAACCTTAGAAATTCACGGAAAAAAAACAAAAGTTAAAAGGACGTTATAGTTAGGAAATAGAATAAAAAAAACATTAGAAAATCATTGAAAAAAAACAAAGCTTACAGAGACTTTATATTTAGGCTTAGATTTTACTCGCACACAACCAGTGAAATTCAGCAGCTATAGTTACCTGAGCCAATTATAATGTATGCCCCTTCAATGCGCTGCTTATGACCTCACATATTACATCACTCATGATTGATGACATCTCAAATGACACCACTGATGACATCCTCCACAGAACTTCTCACATACCAACTGACATCCCTATAGAACCTCTCATACACCCACTCAGCCCCTCACATACCCATTCACAGACCCAAACCAATACTCACATAACCAATCACTCAACCATAGAGCCACTCACACAACCACTCACTCATACTACCACTCCACACCCATTAACTCACCCATATAATCGCTAATACCCACTCATATACCCTTACAGCAACTCACACTGCCAATCCCTCATCAATACAGCTACTCACAAACCCACTCACTTACCCAGTCAGCCATTGACACACCCACTCACTCACCTATACAACCACTCACAAACCCACTCACTCACACTGACATCCACTCACACAGACATTCACTCTACAAAACTGCCACTCATACCCAGTCACTGGTAAACACACTCAAACACCTGCTCGCTCACCTATACAGCCACTGACACACCCACTCCCTCACCTATACACCCACTCACACAGCTACTCAGTCACCCATACAGCCTCTCACACACTCTCTTACACACCTATGCATCCACTCACACAGCCACTAACTCAGCCATACAGCCACTCTTTACAAAGCAGGCACTGGGTCACCCATACAGCCTCTCACACACTCTCTTACACACCTATGCATCCACTCACACATCCACTCACTCACCCCTACAGCTACTCACATATCCACTAACACATCCATACAGCCACTCACACACCCATGCAGCCACTCAGAAATATACTCACACACTGATACAGACAGTCAGACAGCTCGCTCAAAATTTTGAGGCATTGCAGATTTTTCAGTGGTGTAGAATATAGGAGTGTCCAGCTTAAAAGGAGTTTATTGCACACTGGAGTTGTAAGCATGGCTCTAAGATTGTATTTCATTGTGCGCATCTCAGAAATGCTGTCCCTAGGGCCATGGATGCTTGTCCTTACTGCCTGGAACAAGGTGTCTTTTCAGTGCAAATGCCTACCTATCAACCTCTTGACTTAAAATCGCAGTACAAAATATTTTCAGTGGTTGTCCTTAAAGTCTATGGAGGCATTTTGTTAGAGGAGTGAATGACAGTATAAAGAGGGTAATATCCACCAAATGTGGGTGACATCAACAATATATTATGTGTTCAGCATGTTGTCAAAGTTTATGGGATAGAAAATTTGTCAAGGTGTAGCGTGTTGAATTACTTCAAGTCCACAAACCCAATTTGAGGCTGTCCCAATGACTGGGTGATGTCAATGACATCAGCTGAGATGTCATCAGTGATGTCATCAATAATGCAATTTAATATGGCATGAGTTATGTAACTTGAGGTCATAAGCAGTGCACGGCGGGGTTCAAGTTATAGTTAGCTCAGTAAGTTAGAACTGCATTAGTTTATATTTCATTTCAACACCTAGGTCTAGTGTTACTTTACCCTTTGTGTTTTTTTTCAGTGAATATCTGTTTTTGTTGTATTGCAAGCTACGGTCTTATTACCATTCCTAAACATAACAACACTTTAAGATTGATTTTTGTCAGTGATTTTCTGGGTGTCCTTTGATTATATTCAAAATTCAGCAAACGCAAAACCCCTCAGGTAACCTATAGCCAACATCTCCATTGCACATGGAACAACCCTCTGCAGCACCCAACCACCCCACAGGCCTTCCTCCCAACCCACATTGTGTTTTAAAATAATTGTTTTTTAGAGAATTGCAATATTCCTGCGGTACCTCCATGCAAGCTTCACCCCCCTAATTCCGCGGTACTGTACAGGCTTCCTCTGGGAATTTGATGGTGCCCCTGGGGATAATTCAAAGGCATCTGCTGCTAGATAGAGTTTCTACCAGATAAGGCATTACCAGAGGTAAGTAAGTTGTTCACTGGGACCGTTCCCGAAGAAGCGAAAAAGCAGATTGTAGAATAAGATTCCTCAGCCAATCAAAAGGCCCTATTTTTGAATTGTTGGTACAGCGGGACTCCCGCAGCACTAACGGTTCAGATGTACTTAACTTTTTAGCTCTTTCAAGCCCAATCAGAGCACCGCCTGACATGCACTGACCTAGCATGATTTGGCTGGTGGTGCAATTACAGTTAGGGCTGTGCATTAAAGCTGATATAAAATCTGGGGCTAAAGGCTGGTCATTTTTAAATAATGAGTTCCAGGATTTGTCATTGACCGGAGTGGAACCACACACCTAGTTAGGATAACTGATATGCTCCAATGCTAGGATCTGTGATTGCTAACTCCTTTGCTTTGTTCTGAACTATACGTGTACCACTACAAGGAGAGCTGTTGGACTGCTTTGAAAAAGTTTGCCTTGCAACTGAGTATAAAGGGTTGGTGGACTGCATTCCCACAGAGGAGAGCTTGCCTTTGGATCTCATTAGTCCTGCATCATGAAGCTTGTCAGGAGCGATGCATGATTTAGATCAAAGACTAGCTCCTACCGTGCCTGGAGTCCAATAAAAGTATTAGGACCACCAGTGACACATGTGGAGTTCGCTTCATCCCGACTCTTCCTGTAGGCACTGATTTCCTTCCTCAGGGCCTTGACACTTGACTTCGGCCCTGTTACTTGCCCTGGTGAGTGTCCATGAGATTCCTAAGTGAGGCTAAAGTGACCTGTAGGTTACAAACTGCATCAAACTCTGCGGTAATAAAAGAGTTTTCTACTCATGACAGCCCAACTCGTGGTCCTTTGTTATCCTGGAGCAGTGGCACCCGTCAGAGTGGGAAACATCTGACTGTGAGCAGCAGATTACAAGATATGTGCCTTTAATCACTCCATGCTCTAATATTGAAACCACGATCAGTGAATTAAATTACAATGTTTTTAAGTTTACTGCCAGCTGTAATGCTGTGTTCTAGTAGTAATAATCAGACTTTCAGAATGTGGAAACTGAAGAGTTCTCAAGCGTTGTTGTGTATTAAAATGTTGGTTGATATTTGAAGGATGAGGTCAGTTGATGCATGAGGGTTATAGGTGCTGAAGCTGACTGATCTGCCTCGGGTCAACAATTAAATTGACCTTTTCTGATAGAGACTTCTAGCTGCAGATTCATCAGCTTTTGAATATTCCTCAGGCGTCAGACTGGATCCAGAAACTTTTCAGCAGTACCTCTGCATCCCAGTAGGTGCAGCTCCACACCAATGCTGGTCGACTCTGGAAATGATGTGTGACACATATATAGGCAGTACTCCAGCACTCTGATGCCACCTCTTTTTTTCCACTCCTCCTAACGCAGATGTGGAGATTCTTCTGATCTCTTTGAGACACTTTATCTTGATATTTTTCACAAAATTCTACAGTATGCACAGGAAGATTTTAAGCCCTGTAGGGACTGTCACAAGTAAATATCTGACAGATCACCATCAGGTGTGCCTTTGCTTTCTGGGGTCTGGTCACGCCTATAAGGCCTGTGGTGACTGTGCATCAATGAACCCAAAGGCCTCCCGGGTCTGTGAGGCTAAACTTTACATCACTAAACATAAATAGACTCCTCCCTGACCCCGCTCTAAGGCATGATCCCAGTTCAAGTTTCAGTCCCGTTCTGGCTCCAGAAGTCCCTGGCGAGGCTGATCTTTGTTGTGATCCAAAGTGTCCAGTAAGTCAACAAAGAGGCATAAGAAATCTAATTGGGACTCTGTTCCCTCTTGCCACTTGCATTTGCCTGAGCTGTTGGTGGGTCAGCTCTCTGAGTCGGCTGTCTTCTGGGCTGATCCCACAACGGATTCTGGCACAGCCCGAGTTTCTAGGGCTGTCGGCCACCCCTCAATAGATTGAAGAGTTCTGCGCAGCCATGCTCCAGCTCTTGGGATCCTTGCTGACTCACTCTGGCATGCCTTCTGACTCCAAGCTGAGAGACCACTTGGACCCTCCAAGCCCCTTACAATGTCTCTGGTTCCAGTCTGAAGTCCACCTCCAGCACCACAGGCCATGCTGGTCCATAGGACTTTGACACTAGTACCAAATCCATCGACTGCGGGCAAAGAGGTACCGATAATACTGTCCAACTCAGTGACGGCACAGATCTGACCTCAGCCCTTGCGTGCCTGAGGGCTGTTTAGGTGTTTTGCTACTCCGCTTGCTCTTCCACTTCCACAGGGAATTGTCAAGCGCTAGGCAACGCATGTAGTATCTTTTTGGTTCAAAACAAGGGCCTGTTATCCTCAGAAGCAGTGCCAGTTGCCAGGTTCGAACAGGAAAGCTAGCAATCTTCCAGAAAATAAATCATAAGAAGGCAAAAAACTGGAAGACAATAAAAACCCTTCAGACAGAACACAGAGGCGATGAGGAATGTGGAACACATGAACTGGAGAGAACACTGGGTTCATGAGGTCCAGTGAGCGAGCAATAGTGTAGAAATAACTGAGACGAAACTGAACCTGAAAATAGAGCCCTTATATAGATGATAACAGAACATGACATCACTTTGAAAGAAAACGGTTTAGCCATCTTGGATTGGGAAGAAGTAGGAAATTGAAACACATGACTTAATTTGTTTAAATTTATCATTAATATATTTGTGTTTTTTTCTCTTCATCATGAAGTCAGGAAAAGGTAACAACATTCTGCTCCCACCTCCCAAAACCCCCATTTCAGTCAGTGCCTAACCTTAAGGTAGGCACCAGCGAGGACACAGGAAGTGTAGCATGGCCGAAATATTGTGAGTGGAGACAGGAGGGGCCTGGGGAGGAATAGAGAGGAACACAGCTACGGCGGCAGAGCCGGTGTGCGGGCATTTGGTAAGGAGAAACTCCTTACATTATGCCTCCTCTTAAGAGTTCCTTGTTTATGGAGATTTTGTGCGAAGAATAGTTTAATCGAATGGGGAGCATGACCTGGGTCTGCTAGTTCCCAAGAGTGGTCACAAGGGTTAACACCTTTCCAATCAATAAGGAACTGAAGTTTCTCTCCAAAAATCTGGGAATCACATCTTTTTTGGACTTCATATTCAGGTTGCCCACCAACAACGATAGGCCCTGGTTTTACTTTAGCAGAACTAGAATGGCCTTTATGATGGAGACAGGGTTTCAAATGGGAAAAATGAAAGGAGGGGAGAACTTTAAAAGAAGATGGAAGTTTTAGACTTACTGTGACTGGATTACTAATTTTTAAAATTTCCAAAACTCCATAATATGTTGAGGGAAAATTTGGACCAACAGATTGAACGAGGTAGATTGATGGAAGGTAGCCTGACTCTATTGCCTACCTTGTAGGTAGGAGTCGGTTGCATGTGCCAGTTGGCCTGAATTTGTGCCTGGATTTAGAATTCAACACATTTTTAAGTACTTTCTCTCGAACTTTCTTCAATTTCTTCAATTTTTCTAATGACCTTTGATCAGCAGGTGCAAAATCTTCAGTACTTGATTTTTTAAATACTTCTTGAACCTGATCCATTACTGGCGATGTTGGCATTGCAACCTGTCAAGCCTGGGTATTCTGGGCGACACTTGTTGAGTCTTCTTGGTTTGAAGAAAGGACCTCTAATCCTCAGAGACAGTGCCAGATGTCAGGTTGGAACAGGAAGTCAAGCAATGCTCCAGAAAATAAATCCGCAAAGAAGAAAAAAAAAACGGAGGCCAGAAAAAACACTTCAGACCGACCAGGCCAAACAGAGAGGCGACAAGGAGTGTAGAACACAGGAACAGTAGATAGCACAGGGTTAACGAGGTCCAGTGAGGGAACAGTGGTGCAGCAACAATTGTGACACTCAACAGTGCCTTTTTGTAGCACATAACAGGAAATGTCATCACTTTAAAAGAAAAAGGTTTTGCCATCTTGGATTGGGAAGAAGTAAGAACTTTAAACACATGACAATTTGTTTAAATTTATTATAAAAATATCTGTTGTTTTATCTCTTCATCATGAACGCATGAAATGGAAAATAATTTCTGCTCCTGCCTCCCCGAAGCCCCATTTCAGTTGGTAAGATGGGCATCAGGAAATCGCTGCGTCTTTGCGACAGGATGTGTAGCGGGGCCAAAATGATGGGGAGGAGACACGCGGTGGCTAAGTAGAAAAACAGCTGCCTTGGCAGAGGCCTGCCAAGGTCTCGTTTTGGCGATATGTAACGAGAAACTACTTACAGGAAGACTGCACATCTTACATTCACTTTTTGACACAGATTCAGACAATGACTATGATGCAGATGATGAGTTTGCTCAACCCTATCAAGATCACAATTGGTATGATGATTTGCAGGAGCCTAGTGGTCTCGATACCTCCCCTGAAACTAACTTCTCTCGCACGCTGGACTTGCCACAGAGGAATCCGCTTACTATGCCATGATAATGCGTTGGAAGGGTGAAGCCCTTGACTTTCAGCTCCCGACCTTTGAGGTAAAGACTAATGTCTCGACAGATGTCCTCCAGCTGGGGCAAACATCTTCTGAACCCCTCCTGCCATTTAGAAAAGCCTAAACAGACACCTTATTGAGGGCATGGGCCAAACCTTGCTTTGGTTCACCAGTCAGCCACCAAGATGAGCAACGCCATCCCCCTGTCCCGAGTGATACCGCTTTGCAGTTTTAGCACCCATCTGCTCCTCCAGACAGGGAGTCAAAACGTGTAGAAACCTTTGGCAAATGATTATTTTATTAGCCAACTTAGTACTCAGGCCAGTAAATGCCAACTGCCTGCTGGTGCACTGTTCCCACGTCCTTTGGAACTCGGTGGCTCAAATCCTTCCAAATGTCCCTGAAGATCGTTGACTTGTCTTCACCCAAGCCATTCAGGAAGGACAGGATGCTGCCAAGTTCACAATTCATTGTGGCTTGGACACCTCCTATGCCATTGTATAGGCCACCGGCACTTGGGTTGCAATTCATCACCACGACTTGCTGCGATCCACTGGTTTTTCAAGTGATATCCAGTCGTCCCTCATGGGCATGCCTTTCAATGGGACCCTCCTGTTCAGATTCCGTTTTTGAGCTGTTCCAGGTGAGCATGGGCACGGCACACTCTTTGCGCTTTCCGCCCCACCTCACCAGCTGCATCAGCAGTACCACTCCTTTCAGGGTTTCAGCAGAAGGTACTCCATACTGCGAAGAAATTCAACCCCAGCATGAGACTCAGCAGTTTTGTAGTCGCAGTCATGGTGCCCACTGTCCCCGCAGCAAAGGTCAATGGGATGCCCATTCCACTCCCCACCTCTGCAGCCACACCTACCAAACCCCTCTAGCCGTGCCTTTAGTGGAGCACAGGCACTCAATGGGAGGCAGGATCCACCAATTTGTGCAGGATTGGGAGGTCTTAAAATCAGACTGGTGGGTCCTGCAAATTGTTAGGAAGGGGCCATGTCCACCCCTTCCTTTCTGCACCATCGCCCCTTCCACCATCTTCCCAATGACTGAGGGAGAAGCATTTTTCTGTTTTGCAGCAGGAAGGGCAAAGGGCCTATCGAGAGTTTGCCTGCGCCAGACGTAGGACATGGACTTTACTCCAGCTACTTACTGGCACCCAAATAGGATGGAGGCCTCTGGCCTATTTTAGAACTTCCGCCCTCTCAACACCTTCCTGTAAGGATCCAAGCGTCGTTTCCACAGGAGTGCCAGGAACCGCCGACAAGCCCAGCCCTTCCCCCCTGCACCTATTGCATCTATCAAGCACTAGAACGCAATGGTGGTATGGAGGGAAAGGAGGGAACAAAACAAGGAAAGGCGGGGAAGAAAACAGGACTCTTCGGGCTGGTATCCCTCCGGGTGAAGGCTGACACTAAAAGGAATAGGTTAGGTTAATGCAATTCAACAATAGACAGATAATAAACATGAAACCCTATGCTATATCTTACCTAAAAAACAGTGAGAGGTTCGTCTGTAACTAGTTGAATTGACATATGTTGCAATACTAAACCAGCAATAATTTACAGACGTGATGCCTATCTACAAAAATAAAGTACGATTACCTCTTGGTTGCTGTAGGAAGTATATATTGACAGTAAACAATAATCTCTTACCAAGCTGTACCACTATTAGGGACTCTGACTGTCCAGATGTGGGGCAATGCGAATTATTTATGTCTTATCTGTAAATACAATAATTCTCATGTAAGAACTCACTATCTTGCTACAGGCTAATAGTAGTAAATGTGGCGCTAATAGCGCTTTACCCTATCTTCTTGCCCACGCTCTGTGACGGTTGCCAGTCTCCAATAAGACACCAGTGAGTCCAAATGAAAGAAATAACATAAAATAAAAGTATAACAGTCCTGGCGGACCACAACTCCCACAATCCCTCAGTGCGATCCCAGGCCAGCGCTCCTCAAGTCCGATCGGCCGGCGGAACAACGAGTGTCCGGCCGACGGGCGGAACCGCAAATACCCAGGCCTAGGACCCCCTCAGGTTTGGAAAGATGATAGCCGACTCAGGAGGGAGATTGCTTTCAAAACTTGGTTCTGTTCTAATTGCAGGAGAGTTGAGGACGAACCACTTAGGGACTCAAGATAGCGAAGGAAACTAAGGGCGGTGAATGAGGTGAACAAACGAGTGTATGACCAGACAGCCAAGGTACCGTCCAGACTGCGGTCGGCTAGAAAACAGGATTAGGAACGAGCTTCAGAGAGCAGAAGTTGCCGTAACGGGTACGGCTCCGAAACAACGGAAACGGCTTCCATGGAAGTGACGTGCTCGCACGGAAACACAGAAACACTAGAACGCGAAGCCAAGTAATGCGGGGAGGTCAGGCTTTTGGCTCTAGCCCATACCCATTGCGCATGCGTGTTATGTGGACAGCGCGATCCGATCGGAGGACTGGCAGGCGTGACACTTCCTCTGGAAGGAAAATTTCAAAATGTTCACTCTGGCCCAGGTCTTGTCTACCGAAACCCTGGAGACTGGATGGTAGTGTTGGACCTGCAGGACTCCTGTTACCATATATCTGCTTTGCCAGCCCACCTGCATTACCTGCAGTTTGTGGTTGGACAGGAGCGTTTTCAGTTTGCTGTGCTCCCTGTTGGTCTCACCAGTACCCCTCCGACGTTTGTGAGAGTGATGGGGCGGTGGCAGCACATCTTCATAGATCAAGGGTGCCGGTCTTCCCTACCTCGACGACTAGCTGTTGAAGGCGGGCTTGCCCCAGGAAGTCGGTCACCTTCAGACTATGGCTAACTTTCTGTCATCTTTAGGGTTCACTATCAACATGCCAAAATCACACCTTCTCTGACACTCTCCTTCATCGGAGTAATTCTGGACACTGTTTGATTTTGTGCCTTTCCCCCATGAAAGAGAGTACAGGACATTTAAGCTATGAACTCGAGCTTTCAGACTCG
Source organism: Lissotriton helveticus (assembly GCF_964261635.1). NCBI lineage: Eukaryota > Metazoa > Chordata > Amphibia > Caudata > Salamandridae > Lissotriton > Lissotriton helveticus. The sequence goes on along the minus strand of NC_136057.1, from coordinate 1,403,075,964 downwards.
GTCATAGAATTCAGTGAGGTTGATTTGGAGAATGCTAGGGCTGATGTCCTCCAGCATCCTACGGGCAAGCATGCCAGGTGGCATATGTGGGCTTTCTAGTGGGATCTGAAGTCTCAGAGGGCCCAACATCCAGAGGACCTCTCCGACCATTTTCAGATTTCAGAGAAGACTGCAAAAGATCTGCACTGGTGGTTACTGGACCACGATTGGGTCATCGGCATTTGGCCCCTTCCCAACCCAGAGCTGACAGTGGTGACCAAGGCATCACTTTTTTGTTGGGGATGCCAACTGGGAAAGATGGAGGTTGAAGGCCTCTGAAATTAGGCAGAGTACCAGCTCCACATCAGCTTTCTGAAACAGAGGGCCATCCGCTTGGTGCTGAAAGGCTTCCTTCTATTCATCAAAGGGAGGCTGGTACAGGCGCTCATAGACAACATCATGTGGCACTGCAACAAACAGGGCATAGTTTGGGTCATGGACTCTGTGCCAGGAAACCCTGTGCCTCTGGACATTTAATCTTCCTGATGGTGAACCACCTGGCAGGATTGCTGAATACCTATGTGGACCTGCCCAGCAGTCGGCGGATCACAAGTGGCAGTTGCATGGTGCTAGCACTAGGTCTCTTTCACGAATGGGGAGAACTTTTACTCAGTCTGTTTGACACCGCTGAGAAAACACAGTGTCAGCACTTCTGCATGTTGAAGTTTGAAAGGCATCCCTAGCTCAGAGATGCATTCCTCCTCAAGTGGAACTTGGAACTCCTTTAGGCCTTTCTGCCACAACCACTCCGGCCCCAAGTTCCCAAGACGATTAGTGCCAACTGGGCCCAAGTCATCCTAGTTGCCCTGGATTGGACATGTAGAGTATAGTGTCCAGAACTCCTGGGCTTGAACATCTGTCCTCTGATCAGACTGCCCCTTCCAGAGGACCTGCTTTCGCAATAGCAGCAGAGGGTTCTGCACCAGGTACTTCGCAGTCTCCACCTTCATGCATGGAAATTGAGTTGCAACAGATGAACACCTTTGATTTCTCTCAGGAGCTGGTTGATGCAATCTGGGCAGCCAGGCATCCCTCACCTAAGACTTTCTGCACCTCTTGTTGGCACAGATTTGTGGCTTGGTGCGGTGTTCAGCAGATTGATCCCCTTTAGTCCAAGGTATCCTATGTTATATTATTTGTTTTGTCCCCAGCCGACAGGTTCTTGCTCTGGACACAGTTACAGGGTACCTTTCAGCTCTTTCTTCTATTTTGCGGTTGCCGGACAGTCCTCTTTGTACAAGTCTCCTGTTATGAAATTCTTAAAAGGGTTGCAACATTTGTTTCTTCCCTCTCCCTTCATCATGCCACAGTGGGACCTTAACATGGTCCTCAACTTTCCAATGTGCACTCCATTTGAGCCGTTTCATAGATATCCTTTGTGGCTCCTCATACTCAAGACAGTGTTCCTTCTCGCCATAACATTGGCACAGAATGTGAGTTAGATTCAAACTCTCTATGCCAACTCTCCACACCCCATATTCCCAGACAAACTGGTTTCTGCCAAAAGTTGTGTGACTGTCCCAAGTTAGTCAAACCATCACCCTGCCAGGGTTCTTTGCTCTGCCTCATCACTCTTAAGGAGGAAGAGAGAGTCCATTGCTTGGGTCCCAAAAAAAGCACTGAGTTTCTACATACATAGTATCATAGCCCAATGTGTGGATGATTAGGTCTTAGTTGGGATCACTGGAGTGAAAAAAAACAAGGCTGTACAGAAGAGACCCATCTCCCTCCGGATTGTGCTCTGCATTAAGATCTGCTACACACTCACTAAAATGCGGCTCCAGAAGGACTTTATGCTCATTTTACCAGGGACAAAGCTGCTACCACGGCATTAGCATGCAGAATTCCTGTCCTAGACATTTGCCAGGTGGCTACTGGGGCGTCCCTTCATATGACAAAAAGAACAGGAGATACCTGCCAATAATGCTCTAGTATAGGCCTAAAAAAGGTCCTTATATAATTATGCTAGCCCCTGAACCACAAACAATAACCTCCGAACATGATTACAGAGATATAGAAATTTTATTACATGAAGGCAAAAACTTTCTCAATACATAATTATTGCATCACACAAAAAATTATTTAATATCAAAATAGATCAGTTACATCATCACAAAGGTCCCACATGCCAACCAATACTTTCATACCAGCATACATATAACTCATATCTCACACAGCACACAACTCCACAGATATATCATAACCAAGGGTTGATCTGAGAATAATAGATGGAATACAATCCACTAAGGATGGACCCCAGATCAGTCAGGTAGTCCCCATATGGATAAGACGCCAACGCACGTTTCGGTGTACTGCCCCGGGCGGGGCTACACCTTCATCAGGGCGGGAGTATACAAAGGCATGGTGGGACAGGATATCGATTTCAAAAATTTGAGGCGCAACAAGTTTCAAATGTGTGCACTGGCCTCAAGGGGCCAAGATATTTGCAGAATCCAGACGGAGCAAACTTCAGTTTTACCTTATGGAGTTTCAAGGTGGAGAAATAGTCCTATCCGATGGAGGTCGGCGTTCAGGGTCGATATACGGCAACCTGGTGCGTTTCAAAGTACTTTTCCACTGTCAAAGGTAATTAAAAATGAGCCATTCAATATTCAGAAACAAGTCGGGGCATTCACAGCCTCTCCATTTGAACCGGCATAACGGATACGCAAAGGGTCCGTGACTAATCCCTTCATGTGGTCACAAAGCACTATTGCCTGGACAGTCAGGTCTGCCTCGAAGGACATTTTGCCCACTCGGTTCTTCAGAATTTTCTGATGTGAGTCCATTCACAGTTCTTCTCCAATTATATACTGTTTTGGTATCAATTCAAAAGGTGGAGCTGTAGCTTGTAGTCTCTATCAGAAGATCAAGTTACTTACCTAAGCAACTTGTTCTTTACTGTAAAAGTATTGGCTTCTTTTGCAACATCATGACATATAGTGCCTTGCCAGACTATCAGTTTTATTTTTTACTGTGGGCAGACTCTTCGTCCTTTGTTTGGAGGGTGCGTTTGCGGTGAACAACTATAACTCCTTTAATAATCTACCAGCTCACACTGTGGAAGCATCTCTGTCCCAGGGTACAGCTGCTCTCCCTGACCAGGCAAACATCTTTACAGGAAATTGAGTGCTTTAAGTCAGGAACCGAAGACAGATCCCCGAAGGTATAGGTGTTCATATGCATCAAAGTGTAACATTGGCTATAGTAAAACCATGGGCTAAATAAAATAGGAAAGGTTGGAAGAAACTGAATTTTGTTTAAGACAGCTCTAAACGCCATTTTACATAGGTCTCTAGTTCAAGAGGAGCTAGAGAGTTATGGTTTTCACTGCATACAATTTTATTTTATGTGAAGTATTTAACGCATGTGTAGCAAAATACTTTTATTTCTCAAATAAACACTGGCTTTTTAATGAAGTGCTATTAATGTGCTTTGCTGAATTCTGAATTTCTAGCGCCAATTCCGTTACTAAGTAAGACTTGCAGGTAGATGCATCAAGCATTTTTGCGAGCACAAACGGTGCGAATCACAAAATTAGGCCGTTTGCGCCCGCAAAAATGGCATTTGAGAAGCAGCAAGGGTTCATGCACTCGCAATTTAAGAATTCGCAAATAATTGCGAGTTCTCAAATTGCGATTGCATTTAAGGAATCGCAATTTGCGATTCCTTAAATACAATGCATGAACCATTCCAAGCTTGCGAATTCGCAATCTGGGGCCGCTATTTACCGCAAAGTCAAACTACTTGGTAAATAGCAAAAACTTAGAAATATGCACTTTAGTGCATTTTTCTAAGTTGTATGTTACACATACACATGTCCATGGGACATGTGTGTGCGCAACACCAGTGAACATTACCATTTCAGAGGTGCAACAGGGTGTCCTTCGGACACTCTGGCACCCTTGAAATTGCGGCACATTTGCGATTTGCTTATTGCTAATCGGAAATAAGGAATGACTCCCCATTCATTCCTATGGGCCTTTAGACCCATAGGAATGAATGGGAAAGCCATTCCTTATTTGCAATTAGCGAATCGCAAATAAGGAATCAGTAGAAATCGCAAATAATGCGATGCCTACATGCATCCCGTTTTGCGAGTCTTTAATAGCGAATCCTTAAAATTCGCTATTAAGGACTCGCAAAACATAACTTTGATGCATCTGGGGGTTGGTCTACTATGTTTTCGTACCCTGAGAATCAAACACTGAAAGGGATTACTTAGAATTTTAGTAAAGAGGCCCCAGTACACCAGAAGGAAACAACCACAGTTGTTGTAATTGGTGCTCAGTTACTCCAGATTGCCTTGGAACTTCCACCCAGTACCCAGACTTTGCCTACCTCTGACCTTTCACTGCAAGCAAGACATCCACTTCCCTTTTACAAATTGAAGGAAGGTGTCTGTAATTTTTTTCTTCTATGCCAAGATGATGATGTTAGTCACTGATGCAGCATGTATGTGAGGTGTCATATTGTGTGTATCTGCAATGTTAGGTCTGGACCCGCAAGGGATGGGAGGCGTCTTTAAATGGGGAAACATCCTTTACGACGCAACTTTTACCACGCAGTGCCTTTACAACGCAGGTTTTTCAACGCAAGTCATTACAACGAATTGCGCTGGGGGGCGCTCTAGGATAGGTAATAGTTTAATTTACTATCCAACACCTTCCCTTCTATCCACGGGGACTGGAGTTGGAATAGTAAATTAAACTATTCACTATCCAGCACCCCCCAACGCAAGTTGTTGTAACGACTTGCGTTGAAAAACCTGCATTGTAAAGGCATGCGTAGTAAAAGCATGCGTTGTAACAACGTGCATCCTTTTAAATGATGTAGTCATAGATATGGAAGGTTTTTGGAGAGGTAGTGGGTGTTTGAGTAAGACTGGTTATTACTTATTGGAGGTATTACACATCGGACACTTGTGGAAGATGGTGGGTGATAAAGGCTTTGCTGCATTGACTGAAACAAGTGCATGGCAGATCCACTGGAAAGACAGTTGGTGATTATGACTGGCAATGTGCAAAGTTTCAAAGATGTATTTTTTTGGCACGTTTCTCAAGGGTGTATCCAAAACTTTCTATAACTTATAAAGTTTTTGCTTTGCTATTTCTGTGTGAAAATTGTAATTTTTGCAAATAATTTTGTTGCGTATATCCTAACACTACTAACAAAAGGCTTGTGCTTAGGATGTGGTTCACGAAAACAGTTAGGATCAGATGTGCAAAACACTTTTTCAGTCAGTCAAATATCTTTCTGTCACAGATTCTACGATTTGCAAAATCAGAGGGTTTGCGATAGAGTGTTTTTAGTGCATTATGTCTCATGCAAGTCAGAAAAGCTTTTTCAACTTGCAGAAAGAGTTTTGCAACTCATTTCAAATCACACTTAGGGGGTGGCATCAGCTAACTGAAACCCTCTTGATTGCAAGGAAGTGTTTCAGTGGTTTGTGGCCTCAATTGCGGAGACAAACGATTAAAAAATGGCTGATCCTCACATTGGCATTGTAATGGATTTACAAAGGGAAAGCTGACGCTATGGGGCAACATCCCCTTTGGGAATCGTGTTAGGGGGCTTTATGGGGAGCAGGGAGTGATCCATTGATGTGACTGGCACCGCTCTAAAGTGGCATCATTCATTTTAATGGACAAAAGTTTGTTGGGATGAAGAATGGTTCCCCCCATGCTTCTAGAAAGCGTGTGTCCTCTCCTCAATTTCCTCATGAAAAGATCTGTATATTTTTGATCCCCACTTCAGCGTTCCAGCATGCATGACAATCATGCATGTGCGTTGGAGCCATTTTCAGTGACAAGGATTGCAACTACTCTACAATCAACCTATTCCTTAACCAGAATACCTGCAGCTTTCAGGGCTTAGAGGACTGACAAGGGTGGCAGTGTAAGATTGTAGTGGCAAGACAGCACGTTTGACCTTTCTCTGCTAGGGAGAGTTACGCATTGGTCTCTCCCACACTTTTTAGGTTGAGCGTTTTTTTTGTTTACAAATGACTTGTTGTCAGCCTACCAAGGTTTTAGATTGGGCTTAAACCCCATCTGTTGCTTACCCATAGTTGGCTTTAATGTCATTCTCATTTGTTTGCTTCTTATTCGATCGGTTGCCTTGTCCATTAAGTGTGTGTCCCTCCCCATAGCATAACCTCTTGTGTTCTTCCACAGCACACTTTTAGGGGACTACGTTCTTCTTTTTACCTAAGTCCTCCACGATAATGCTTGTGTTTTCCAGTTGTTTCCCTGGTGTGCTTCTCTCCCCTTGCTCCGTGTTGTTGTCTCTCTCCTGTGGGTGTCTCTCCTTCTTGGGCTCTTCCACCTGACCTTCATGCTTAGCTCTTTCCGCCTTTATCCCCGACCCGCTCCTCCATTACACCACCCCAAACTCTGCCAACAACTGTGGTCCTTTTTTCTAATTATCACTTTCCAGCAAAAAATTTTTTACATTTTATTTACTGATCTAAGTCTCGTAAGTCATCTGTAAACAATTAAAGCAATAGCGCCCACTTCATTATGCTGGTGCACACATGTTCTCTGATGCATGCATGTGTCAGCGGAATGATAAAATCACAATCACACTTTTTTATTTTGATAATGCTGCGCAGCACTTTTTTATTTTGATAATGCTGCGCAGCACTTTTTTATTTTGATAATGCTGCGTAGCATCCCAATGCTGTGCGGCACTGCCAAAAGCAGTTGACAAAGCCATCAGGTCCCAAAGTCTAAACCTATTGGCTTTGACTTTTTAAATGAGTCTTTTAGTCCCCTGCAAACTGGTCATTTTCCCTTCCTTATGTGTAATGATTGACAAGTGTATACTTATGTGTGTGAAGAGGATGTGTATAAGTGTCTGTACCACGTGGATGTGGTCATACTTGAATCCATTTCGTTTTTCCAAGATCAAAGCGGTACTTAAGATAGAGGCTGGAAAGAGCAGAGATGGCAATGTAAATTACAGTGCTGTTTCAGGACAGTCCAGAGGCCCTTTGTAGTGGGTGCGAATTTTTCGGTGTGGAAGAAAGGAAAAAGAGGGCATCTTATCATTAGGGGTTTTTCCTTGCCCCTTCCTAGGATATTGTTCACTGAAAGAGCTACCTCCTACAGATTGCCATGTCTGAGAACAGAAACCTGGCGAGCTCTATCCGCCAGCCTGGAGAGGAAGAGGAGACTTTGAGGAAGAGAGCTGGCCAAGTGTGCAAGGGGGCGTTATAGGTGTTCTTGAACTACGAAGATGCTGCTCAGAGCCAGAGGGGCTGTAAAGGAGCTGAGGCAGAAGGGAATGAAGCTGTCCTTTGCATCATGGATATGGGCCTGTACTATTCTGCTGAGGATGAGATGGGAAGTCTGAAGTGACTATGCAGCACTAATTGAAACGTACAGAGGTCTATATGGACCTCATTATTGCATTAATTCTGCCGAAGTAAGTGAGTGATAGTAATCATCAAAGTGCTAGAGAATCCAGACTGCATCCCGCAATTTACTATGAAAGACTTGAAGTTCAAGAAAAAAATGCCACACCGATTGAGGGGACTTCAGCCTGTAGATCCCTAGCTTGTATAGGTGATGTGTGTTTCTAGATTAGCAGGAGTAAGAACACAAGCGGGCAAGAACCACTCGACTGTGAGCGCTGTGACTTAGGTGGCACTTTTTCTTCAACTTGAAGATACTGCACATTTTTTTATTTTGCTTAAAAAAGCAGCCCTAATAGTAAACGTGTAGAGAAATTGTCTACATAAATCTTTCATGTTACTTGGTTCTGATTAGAGTGTAAATGATCTTGCTATGCAGTGAACATTTTATTGCAGTAAGGATAAATCATTTTTTGGGGTGAAGCTGAGGAAACTGTCCAAAAGGTGAACATCCGCTGTTTCACAAAATGTAGGACACAATGCTATTGGGAAGGTAAATTAGTGCTAAAAGCTTGACTGTCCCCTACTTGAATGATATCCTGGAGGGCAATGCTGGTTGAAGTGTATGCACCCATTGTGAATGCTGTGGCTTTGCAAAATGTGGTCTTATCCGTTGAAATCGCTCCATGGCGACACATTGGTCAGGCAGTGAGTGTTTAATCCTTGGCTGACCAGTTTAAGACAGTTTGCACGAACAATATAAGAACCCAAACTATTTTAAAAGCTGAACTTTTGGGTTGAAGTCATTGCACTGCAACACTTTGAGGTTTGATTCCATTATTTTAAGTCAGTGTGCTCAGATGCATTGGGAAGGCAGTGGGTTTTAAAGAGCTACATTGGATACATTCGGGAAACAGTGTTAGGTGTCCATCTTTTCTGGAACTGCTTGTACTGGCATTCTCGTGAAAAAGTATTACCTGCGTAGGGAATAGAGGCGGACGATTAAGGTAAATAGTTTTACAGCTTCTAAGAACACAAGGCATTGGATTCAATCCACAATCTGTAAGCTGGGTTTCTCCAGTGTTCATCTGCCACAAAGTCATAAAAGTTGTGTAAAAAATCTTAAAACATCAGCTCACAGCATTCAAGTCAGCCAGGCCTCTTTGCACTCCTAGTGAGTGTGGATTTGGAATGCTTGCAATTTTGTCTGATACTTAAGCATATGTAGCGCAGGTTGCCCAACTATGGTCCAGTGTGGGCTGATCCCTGACATATTTTTAGTTTATCATTAGTGGATACGTTTAAATGCTATTTATCTAAATTGGAGTCTATTGTATTGTCGGTTGTTATCCTGAAAATCTTGCTTCCATCACCACCTTCTAGCGAACTACTTTATTAATACTCTTCCCTTAAATTTTACCCTGCATTTTTCAAATAAATTCTTAGACTTTACTGCCTCCACGCAAAACTATACTACTCATGGTTTAAAATCCCACTGGCACCAAGATTTATTCTTAGCAGTAATTTGTCAATAAAGAAATAGCCTTAGGGTTCCTTCTACATTACCAAGCAGCTCATGTATCAGTATGTGAGTTCAAGCTCAAAGGAAGTGGCCAAATCCCTTGGAAATGATCAAACTGCAGTCCCTTCTTCAACTTCATAAGCTTTAATGGTCTCATATAATGTATAGCACGCCCTGGCTTAGTTACAGGTTGATATTCTTTACGCCATCTCAGATGTGATTGATACATTGTGATCTTCTTGGAAGGGTCTTTTAGCAAGGCACAGCAGATATTATGATGGATTTAGGGGGACCCTACTTCCGGCAGAAGGGTTCTACTTCTGAAACTGGCCAGCATACACTGGCACTACTGTAAAACTGTGCATGCTAGCACAGTGTTCCTGACCAGTGCACATCAATTAGTATACTACCTCTACTTCTGTAATACCGGCATAGGTTTTTTTCCAGGTCCTGTAAACCTCATTCAGATGTACTTCTATAAAAGAAAAACATATTTAATACACAGATTTAAATATGGAACTGTTACAGTAGTAAACTATAATGAACATTAATGAGATAACTGTGGATACTGGTTCTTGTGTACCCTGGGTAATTAGGGTTTACTAGACTTCAACTGTTTAAGTTGGAGTAGCTGTTTACCTCTGGTGCCTGGGGGCAGCCTTACTTTTGTATTCAAAACTGAGCACAGAGTATACGCCTTTAGCATCTCAAAGGTAATGGAGAAGAGTAGGTTTACTCAGGGAGGTGTGTGGCCTGAAATTCAAAAATTGCAAAATCAATATTAGCAGTAAATAATAATATCAATCCAGTCTCAGCTCCTGTAGGAGAAACTAGTGCTGCCAGATCAGGCAGGTTTCGTACATCAGATCCACTACTCATAACCTTCGCACCATCTTTGCACTCTATCATCATTTAGATCCTGACACCCCAGCAGCGGTGGCATTATTGGATGCGGCGAAAGCCTTTGACTCCGTCGAATAGGTGTTCATGCATACAGTGTTACGGAGGATAGGCTTCCCTGAACAGTTTCTGAAATGGATAGTGATATTATACACGGACCCCAGCACCAGAGTTAGAATAAATGGGCATACGTCGGACGCTATTAGAATAAGTCGTGGAACGAGACAGGGATGCCCGCTCTCCCCTATCCTGTTTACGCTGATAGTAGAACCTCTAGCATGCAAGATTAGACAGTTGCACTCAGAGGCAGCACTACAATTCCACCTCTGCCCACTCTGCATTTCTCTTTATGCCGACGATATGGTACTATTCACTAGACACCCAGACAATCACCTGAACACATTAATTAGGGAGTATATCCGATTTGAACATTTTTCCGACCTACAAATTAATTGGGATAAGTCGGTTGTCATACCGCTCTCATCGGTTACAACAAACACAACCAAATTTGGACTATCCCCTGAAGTGGCACACAAACTCAGTAAAATATCTGGGCATATGGGTGCATAGAGATCCGGATCTGGTGGGAGGGAAAATTATGGTAGAACACTGTCCAAGCAAGAAAACAGATCGACAAGTGGACACGGATGCCACTCTCGTTAGCAGACTGCATAGCTTTGCAAAAGATGATTGTGTTGCCAACATTTTTATATTTATTTAGTAATATCCCTATTTGGTTGACACAGGCGTTGTTCACAAAATTGAGGACAGCCATGCAGAAGCTCACATGGGCAGGGCAGGGAAACAAGCCAGGATACGCTGGGATATTTTGACCAAAACGTACCACAAAGGGGGTTTTGGGGCACCAGATCTAAAATTATATTATTATTGCGTGCAGGCACAACATGCCTATTGTTGGCTGCAGCCACACGCTTATATCCCGCATGTGGCGGTGGAGAGGGATAGTGTATATCCAACACCATTGACAGCTTATATCTCGGACCCTGTGGCCTTCACCCACAACGACAAAATACAAACAGTACGCTGCACCTCAAGAGCCTGGTATATGCTGGCGAGGCGGGCCGAGAAATCCCCCATCTATGCTCTGGCACTCCCACTCGCGCACCACCCAAAACTATCGGTAACGTAGGAAAAAATGATGCTACAGCTCCTTACTGAGATGAAATTGATCTCTATGGCAGATGTGTTACCACACGATAGTTTCATTCGGAAGAAGGATCCATTGCTCAGTACGCCCAGCACACAAATGAAGCCGTTTGCCCACATGCGCTTACAGATGGCGATGAAGGACTTATATGATTCGTACCCGACGAAACCAGACACATTATTAGCTTTACAAACACTACTAATTGCACCTAGCCGCAGGAAACTGGTTACTCGTTTGTACAACACGTCACAATCAGAGCAAAAGGGAGCGGCAGACAAATCACTTCGTAAATGGGAACTGATGTTGGGGTACAATACAATTGAGCAAGACTGGGACTATAGCTGCACACAACTGCAACTGATGACGCCAAACTATAATCTGCGTATAGTACATTTTAAATTTCTTCATCAATTCTACTATACCCGACTCAATTACACAAATATGGACTGCGACCAAACGATAAATGCTACAGATGTGAGGGTTTGGGGGTGGACTTCTTGCATATAGCATGGGCCTGCCCACAGCTGCACACATATTGGGAGGAAGTAACGGGGGCACTGACCACCATGTTGTCCGAGACGATACCTAATGCACCAAGAGTATGCCTACTGGGTATGTATAAGGTAACACCAGTAAGAAGGAGGAAATTCCTGGCTGTATCGCTTTTACTAGCTAAGCACCGTGTAGCTATTCGGTGGGGCAGTAAGCGTCCCCCTAGCTTTAAAGACTGGCTCAAAGACATGACATATTGTAGGGACACTTTAGAGACATACTCGGAAGAACTACCGCAAGCATCCAGGCCTAGGGATTATTGGGAACCCCTGCTGCAATATCTCCAAAATGCACAGACGGACAAGGGTACATAAGAATACACAGAAGAAAAGTTGCATACATGGGGATTATGTCAGATGCTTTATGAGAGGTAGACTGGAGGTACAACATAACAATGTCGGCATAAAGTGTGAGGGGGTAAAGGGGAAACACCGAAGAGTATTGTTATGAAAAGTCAGAGATCAACAAGACTGCGACTGCCCTTGATTACAAGATGTAAAAACTATTTTGTTGAAAATTATAATGTAACGTGATGAAAAAAGTATATTGTTTAAGAATGTGGTACTTTATATAAAAGTGGATGTGTGTTGATGCTGTCCGGACTCAATAAACAAATTAATAAAAAATATATATCAATCCAGTCATTGTTTTAGCATTAAAGAGAAAAGGTAATTTTTCTACACACAGCTAAATGCTATACATGAAAACAAAACAATTTAAAACAGACTATACACGATTTTTAACTTCTCTACCCGTTGCCCTTAACAAAGGTCCTTCACTATCAATATGCTGCTCGCCATTACTTTAAAAAAAAGTATTATTATTAATAAATCTCTGCCTAGGGCATTCACACCAGGGTTTTGCACAGCAGGCCATTCCATAATATCTCTGGTAAATATACAATGCAGGAGTCTGCCAGACACACCTCCAGGCTTCCCTTATCGTTTGATGCAAATGTTCTTTTGTTTAAAATAACTAGCATCCCCAGGCCATGTGTCCAGAAGGCGTGAAGAACCGGGTTTTCTTAGAACCCAGCGGTGCCAGGGACACACCCGAAGTCTTTGGATTCTCCTGTCTTGGAATACAGAGACACGGAATACTTCTGGATGGCGTCAAAGATCAAATTTATTAGCTGCAGCTAGTAACAGTAATCCCAGCAATACAACACGGTGTACAACTCAGGAAACTGCTCAATTTTTGTAGAGCAAGACATCTCTTTTTATACACCATATTCTCATTACAAATGTACACCCACTGCGCAAAATTCTGACCAATAGGGCACATTTTCTAACTGAGTATCACATTAACAAAAACCCAATTTACAGTAACCCAACCCAAAAGTTAATTATTAGGAATGTCCAAAATTCAATCTTTGCAAGCCGGACAAACCCATAATTGAAAGCACTACCCATGTAATGAAAAGTCGTAAGGAAAGAAACAACTCAGATGTTGAGTAGGATAAGATATGTGCAAGAAACTAAAAGTTAACGATATCCTGAACATTGATTGGCAATTTTAGACAACGATCAGCCAGAGAAATTGGCTTCGTGAAAGGGTCAGTTTCAGGTGACGGGGTCAGCGTCTTTGCAATTCACTCACAAGTCAGAAAAGGGCCTGTTAATGCATACATGAACAATGAGGCCCATGCAACTTTGTTCGTTCGGTTACCTCCACGGCCTACGTGAGGGCAACACAAAAATGGCGTCACGAACAACTCAAACAAAATGGAGTCTGGTTCGAAATCACGGAACCTCAGACCCTCCTTTTGCCATTACGTAGGCAATGACCTAAACTCACGTCAACCTGAATCTAGGTCTATATCTATTCTCATCAGGTCATCAAGGTGTTGCTGTAACATCATCTTATTATCCTTCGCTTCTCCCGGGACTGGTCTTCTCACACAGATCATAGCACAAAGACTACAAATGGCGGGACCACACGATGCATAAGCAACACGAGAAAAGGATTGCTAAAGCCATACCAAGAAACAACAGAATCTTCCATCCCCATTTGGACAGCAGTTCCCAAAACCATTCTATCAATGACCAGTTCCCTTCGTCTACATGTATAGACTCAGCGGACTTATGTAACCTCAAGATGGCTTGGTACACTGTCGGGGCGTTATCTGGAATGAAAACACAGCAACTAGACCCAATCAATTTACATACCCCACCTCTATCTGCAAGTATAATATCTAAAACAAAGCGGTTCTGTAATGTCATAAGGCAATCCGCTTGAAGCTCAGCTGTAATATTGCTAAGGGCACCTGCAGTCTCATTTATAGTGGCCTCGCCCACTCTCGTAAGCTGACGAATATTTCTACTATTAGCCATAGGACCCCAAAAGGGCAGAAAACCCTTAAAGAAGTCCCCAACTTCTTGTGCGACAGTATCTTTCGCATCGATAACACCTCTACCATATCTTGTCTTATGGTAATTGAAAGCAGCTGTGTATGTAGGGGGAAGCAAAAACGCCACATAACATGTGCCTGAAAAATCAGAAGGCAACCATGTATATGCTCTATCATAACAAACAAAATACGTGCCTCTAGCTGGCACGAACGGTGGAGATTTCTGGGATGTATAGACATAGGTGTGAGCACACACACTCTTACCAAGCTGAGTTCCCGAATCTGACCATTACCTTGCAGACAAAAATGACCTCGGTGGGGTACAATCCAAATAGGGGGAGACCTTTTCTGTCAGACTAATACTATATCTCGTCTTGTTCCAACCAACATATGCTCATACCTCATCTTTAGGGATAGCATTATACGCATCAATATCTCTGATCATATCTACTATTCCCTGTATCAAGGCATTATTACTCGCATTATCTTTGACGGAACGTACAGGAGATGCTTCATTCGCATAGATAAACATTGACTGGAGTGCCCATACTGACCCATTAGACGAAAAAGGCAAAACCAAATATGGCATTCCCTTATCTGTTGTATGTGGCATAAGACCACAAACCCAACAATTTGTGGTATTTACGACTAGCTGATGCTGATGCAACATCTGTATGAACGAATTGTTTACAAATTCTGATCTTCGTGTCTGTTCATGTTCAGGCAACGTATGAAACTCATGTGGGGAAACAGTAGGAAAAGAAAGAGTAGGTTGGGACGTAGATGCAAGTGTCTGTTGCGTAACATAGATAATCCAACCCACACAAGCTAACTTAATATTCGAAAGCATTAGAAAACACAATATCAAAAAACATTTGCTACGAATCAATATACATATTTTCACTTTAGGATCAGTTCTCTTAACACCTTTATCAGACTAAAAAAACTCCATCCTCTAACGTGCTGCTCACGGCTATTACCTTCTTCACTTAAGTGTGTGTCAAGATCGTACTAACGATCATGAACCACAGACCTTATGTCAATACGCGGCTCACCCCTTAAGGCTGTACCCTGACCCTGCAGCTGAGTCCGGATGGTGACTCGAAAAAGGAAAAAAGGTAAAAAAAAGTCTCTTGATCTGACAAGGTGTAATTCACTACATAAAAAATTAAATTTTTATTTGTCCATTGATTCATTCCTTCTCTGTATTAGATTGTATCGCTCTTTACCAGGCACAGTTTGCTCTTGAAAAAGGATTTCCGGATTCGTTGTGTCAAGTCTCAAGGGCAAAGGCACAGCAGCTTGCAGTATGTCATCATCCTCGCGTTCTGACTGAGTCCATGTCAAATGTGCATCACTAAAAGGTACAAATCTAGGAATCCTTTCACATTCAGAATCGGCTATTCCATCCCTCACCCACTTATCATACGGTAAGGGCAAAGGACCTTTTTTACAATGGGTGGCATGCACCCAGTTTTTCTTGCCAGCTACTCTAACTGCAGTCCGAGTCGACAACAAAACTAAATGCGGTCCAGTCCACCTTGGCTCTAAGTTCTTGGTTCGTTGAAAATTCTTCGTAAGGACGTCGTTTCCAGGTTGAATCGTGTGGCCTGGATCTACAGTAGCTGTCGGCAAACTGTCATAGACCTGTTGGTGGAGAACACGTAATTTAGCAGTCAAGTCATGTAAGTAATCCTCCAACATAGGGTACTCGATCTCACTATATTTCTTAGGACGAGGCACACCCCAAACATTCGCTGGACGACCAAAAACGATTTCGTATGGGCTAAGTCCCACACGAGAATGCACTGTCGTCCTTGTTGACAAAAGGGCCAATGGCAAGGCATCTGGCCATGTAAGACCAGTGCTCGCTTGTATCTTAGCTAACTTCAGCTTCAACGTGCCGTTATAGCACTCGACCAGACCTGCTGACTGGGGGTGATTCGCAGCATGGAATTTCTGATTGATACCCAAACCAGCACACACTTTCTTCATGATTTGACCCACAAATTCACTCCCATTGTCGCTCCATACAATTCTCGGCAAACCGTACCTAGGGAAGTACTCTTTGAGCAAAACCTTGGCTGTGGACAAGGCAGTATTATCCTTTAGGGGATAGGCCTCTATCCATCTGGAAAAGGCACAAACAACCACAAGGACATACTTCAAATTGTTGCATCTCTCCATGTGAATGTAATCTAGCTGTATCACTTCAACCGGATAAGTTGGGGGAGCAAAATGACCAGCTGCATTTGGGGTTCCCTTGCCAGGATTATGCATCAAGCAAATCATACAATGCTTCACCACATTCTCAGCACATTTAGGAATTCTAGCATTCTGCCATACCGGAGCCAACAACTTGCATATTCCTTTCGAACTAATGTGAGCCATAGTAACCACTGGGAGCACATACGCATCTGGCAACAACCATCGCTGGTGCTCCGACAACTCAACCCAACAACCTGTCGAATCCAACATACCCGTACTTTCTCGCCACATGCTCACTTCTTTCTCAGTAGCTTCAGCCTGAATCATCTTCACACTTTCTATTGTGTCTTCACACATTCCACCAGCCATAACCCAATAAGCAGGGCCTGCAACATACATACGGCTCATCATGTCTTTCGCCGTTTCCTTCACATCTTCATTCGTAAACGCATTTCCTCGGCCCACATCACCCACAACCTTCTTTTGGGCACTACACTTCACAATTGCAATCTGCTTTGGGAGAGTAAGTGATTCAAGAAGCTCATTCACTAATTGCCCATGCTGTATTTTCGTACCATGGGAAGTAAGAAATCCTCTCTCTCTACACAAATGCCCAAAACTGTGGGCAACACCAAACGCATACTGGCTATCAGTATAAACATTCACTCGCTTTTCCTCTGACAACACACACGCTCTAGTCAATGCAATCAACTCTGCCGCTTGCGCCGAATTCTGTGCTATACGTGCTGTCTCAACAACTGTATGTAAAGGTGTGACGGCATAAGCCGCAGTCGTTTCACCATTCGGAAGCTTGAAACACGAACCGTCTACCCATAGGGTACCATCAACATTCGTAAGAGGAGTATCTTTCAAATCAACTCTAGCCTTCGTTTCTTCCTCTGTCCGAAGAAAGCAATCATGCTGTTCTTGAGCATCTGTCTCTACAGAAATAGGCAACAACGTATCTGGATTGAACACATTGCACCTTTTAATGTGCACATGGCTATCTAAAATAGTCAACTCATAACCTGACAAACGCGCACTAGTAAGGTGCTGTGTCTTAGTCCTATTCAATAAAGTATCCACTGCATGTGGGACCATCACAATCAACGTATTATCCAATACCAAACCAGCAGACTGTCGGATCGAAACAGCCGCTGCCGCTGTAGCTCTCAAACAGCTCGGCAACGCTTTAGCTACCGGATCTAACGTCGCTGAAAAATACGCACATGGACGCTGCTTGTCTCCGAATTGTTGCGTCAACACTGACAATGCACAACCTTCTCTCTCGTGAACATACAATGTGAAAGGTTTACTGTAGTCAGGAGTACCCAATACCGGAGCAAAACACAATGCATCACGTAATTCAAAAAAACTTTTCTGACAATCGTCAGACCAAGGGAGAGGATACGGAGTATCTTTAAGAGTCAGTGCTAAAAGAGGTTTCGCTAGCAATGAGAAATTAGGGATCCATTGCCTACAATACGAGGTGATACCTAAGAAAGCACGCACTTCTCTCTGTGTGGATGGCACACTCATTTGCGCAATCGCTCGAATTCGTTCTGGGGTCAACCTTCTTCCCTCCTTCGACAAGAGATGACCTAAGTAGGTTACTTCTTGTCGGCAATACTGTAACTTTGAAGGTGACACTTTATGATGAAGGTCAGACAAATGTCGTAACAAAGAAAGAGTAGCCTCTTTACAAATCTCTTCGTTATCAGCAGTAATCAGCAAATCATCAACGTACTGAATAAGAGTAGCACCAGAAGGCAACACAAAACCATCAAGCTGAGTTTTCAACGCCTGACTATAGACGGAGGGACTTTCACAATAACCTTGAGGAGCTCTCTTAAACCGGAAGCTGCGGCCTCCTAAAGAGAAGCCGAAAATATCTCTACTCTCCTCTGCAATCGGAATACTGAAGAAAGCATTCTTCAAGTCGATAACAGAAAACCAGGCTGCCGAAGCAGGAATCAGAGTCAACAAAGCTGTGATATCAGGGACAACAGGAAACTGTGGCACCACAATCTTATTCACTTCTCGAAGATCGATCACAAACCGATACACAGGTGGCTGAGAAGCATCAGTACGCTTAAGGACAGGCAGAACAGGACTGTTACACACGTTACCTCTCGTTTCTTCAATTACACCCTTCTCAACCAAATCATAAATGATCGCCAAAAGAGCTCTCCCGCCATCACTAGATATTTTATATTGCGGAATACGAGGTAGCCTAGCATTCGACTTAAGGGTAACAACATAGGGTAGAATCTGCAAGAGACCAACATCATTGGGACCTGTAGCCCAAAGTGTATCAGGAAGAGAACGCAATTCCAGTGGAAGGCAATCTTTAGACAAATACATCGGAGAAATCACTTTCTTACCCAAGGTAAGATGTACTCCCGAAGGAGAGCATTGTAATGTCGCATGCTGTCTTTTCAGCAAGTCCAAACCCAACAGATTCTCACCACAACCAGTCGTCAAAATAAGAGGAGCTTCCAATTCACAAGGACCTCTCTCCATACAGGGGGAACCTCACTCATAGGATACTGCTTCACTTTCCCCCTAACAGAGGAATCAGGTTTGTACAATGTCTGAGGCGGTAATCTAGACCTAAAAACAAGTATCGTCTCCACTGCATCTGTAACATCAGATTCCACTATCGTCCCTTTAGCAAATTCGGACTGAACATCAAGCACTTCCTGCGGAATCGGACCCAACTCATTATCTTCCCATTCCTGACGGAGAAAAGTACACATTACATCAAAAATGTACCTTTGCTTAGGCGGCTCCCACTGAAAGAAAACATCCATAACCGCTGGCAAATTATACCTAGAAGCATTTAAAATCCATCTACGAGCCAACAAATCCAACACTGTCCGTTCCTCGGAACTAGGAAGCTGACTACGACTCTGCTTTCGTTCCGAAACAGGGGTCATATTCAGTGACCCAAACAATGGAGACAACAGATTAGCAACAGTCTCAGTCATTCGTTTTCGAGCAGAAGGAGAAGAAGTAGACATAAGAACAGGAGAATAAGAATTTTGAGGCAAAAGAGGTGTAGGGACAAGAGCAGTAGGAGTCGAAGATACAGAAGTAGAAGGCAAAGGAGTTTGAGGCAAAGCTGGTAGCAAAGCTGGCGACCCTAGAGTGGGTTTACGCAGTAGGAGGCAAAACCATCTGTGGAGCACCGGGTGGCTGAACAACAGCAGGAGTTTGAACAACAAAGGGTGGAACAACCGGGGGTAATGGAGGCGCAGAAGCACCCTGCACATAAGGGGATGGCAATCTCAGTAGATGAGAGATCAAAGGATCTTTTTCAAGATCTTCAATTACTTTTGGAGGCGAAGACGGCAAGGCCGAATAACATTTATCTATGGCCATGCAACGCTGTCTATCTGAAACTTCACTCGCACGCTCTTCTCCATCTTCCCTAAACTGCCTAGCAGCTTGTAGTACTGACATATTCTTATCTTTCCTATCTCTTTTTGCTTGCTTAATTTCTCGCTGTTTGGCTTCCTTTCGCCAGAGGTGGAAAAAGTCAAACATTGCCGGCCGGGCTTTCTTCTTAAATAGCGCAACTTCCAGATTATCTAAAATATTTAATTCGAAACTACCATGTTGGGGCCATCGTAAAACATCATCTTTCTTCATATAGCGAACCCATACTTCATTATAAGTAATAGGACCCACTCCGTGTTTTGAATAGAGCTCATAAGTCGGAGTTCCAACCGGAGGTATCGGACATGAATCCTCCAATCGGGAATCCTTGTTGCAACCACAACTAAACCATTTCCTAATTTTGCTTAGACCAGGCATCTTATAGCTCACTAATCTAGCTTCAAACTTCAAGGGGTTATCAACTATCGATACACTCGTAAATATACGAGCCCCTCGGCTTCGACTATTGCAATAACCGAATCAAAACCAAGGACCAAAACAAAGATCATGGGAGCGACCCACTTATACTTAACCAAAGTATCTGTCACGCCACCAGAAGACCGTCTATCGTCTCGCTTTACAAAGGATCAATCAAGGGTCCAAGACAGGGCGACAGTCAGGGCAGCAGTCCTTCGTATCTGTTGGAAAGCGGGAAGCCACGCAGTAAAAACTTTCGGTCTCTTTTAAAAAAAAAAAAAAAAAAACTTTCGGTCCACGTCGACATGCAGGGGTCGATGAAGTGGCGGCCTTCCTCCAGAATTTCCTCACGTGGCTCCTCACGATCCTCGGGCTTGGACCGGTACTGCTGAAGTCGCCCCACCGTTGGGCGCCAACTGAAGAACCGGGTTTTCTTAGAACCCAGCGGTGCCAGGGACACACCCGAAGTCTTCAGATTCTCCTGTCTTGGAATACAGAGACACGGAATACTTCTGGATGGCGTCAAAGATCAAATTTATTAGCTGCAGCTAGTAACAGTAATCCCAGCAATACAACACGGTGTACAACTCAGGAAACTGCTCGTAGAGCAAGATATCTCTTTTTATACACCATATTCTCATTACAAATGTACACCCACTGCGAAAAATTCTGACCAATAGGGCACATTTTCTAACTGAGTAGCACATTAACAAAAACCCAATTTACAGTAACCCAACCCAAAAGTAAATTATTAGGAATGTCCAAAATTCAATCTTTGCAAGCCGGACAAACCCATAATTGAAAGCACTACCCATGTAATGAAAAGTCGTAAGGAAAGAAACAATTCAGATGTTGAGTAGGATAAGATATGTGCAAGAAACTAAAAGTTAACGATATTCTGAACATTGATTGGCAATTTTAGACAACGATCAGCCAGAGAAATTGGCTTCGTGAAAGGGTCAGTTTCAGGTGACGGGGTCAGCGTCTTTGCAATTCACTCACAAGTCAGAAAAGGGCCTGTTAATGCATACATGAACAATGAGGCCCATGCAATTTTGTTCGTTCGGTTACCTCCACGGCCTACGTGAGGCCAACACAAAAATGGCGTCACGAACAACTCAAACAAAATGGAGTCTGGTTCGAAATCACGGAACCTCAGGCGAAAGAGCAAAAAAGATTTCTTTAAGTTTTGTGTTTTTTAATCTTGTGAGAGATATCAAATGTCAACGATATCTTCCGACAAATTGCTGCTTAGTCTTTTAAAATGGAGATTGATATTTACTTTTCTTTCTTTGACTGCAAAGTGAGAGGATTTCAGAAAGTGAACCTAGTGACATTCTTACTGGTATGAAGTGAAAGGCTGTGGGATGTCAATTTCTTTCTAATGCACAACAAAATGTAAATACCTGTAAATGAACTGCACTAATAATTCAAAGTTTAGAAAGCACAAGTGAAGCTCTTTCGATTGTAATTCTGAAGTGTGGTCGAAACACATATTTTAATAGGATCAAAACAAAGCAAGATACTTTACTTTAGCATGCGAAAATGATAAATATTTTTGCTGAAACACGATTTCTACACATTGTCCTTTGTGCATTGAATGTTTTTTTAAGTAAAACTGCACATTGGTGCAAATTTAGTGCCCATTTCAATGAAAAATGTGCAGTCTGTAAATGACAGTGCACTGCCACACAACACTTTAGTAATATATTGTGACAGTGAGCTCTAAAGTGCACCACCAGCTACATACCACACACTTACCACTCTAATGCTGAATGGACGTGTCAAGATTACCACAGTAGTTCTTTGTATGACCCTGTAATCTTTCACCATCCCCGACTTCAGTGATGTAACATTGAAGGTAGCACTCCCACCCTGAATATTATTCTAAAACCACTGAGTGCAATACTTGGACAACAAATTGTGCATGACCAAGAGCATCTCCTGCTTGACCCCAGACTACGTCCATCGTCTTCAGTGTCTAATTTGAGATGGTGGTTACAGGTGGGGCCCACCTGCACTACTTTTTGGGAGCCCAAACTTATTTTTCCTCAACATACATTTGTCCAGAGCAAGGGAGAGAAAAATACAAAAGAGGGAGAGGAGAAGGAAGAGAAAGATGTAAGAAGTGGCAAAAGCAGAAAACAAGGGACATTCCTCTTAAGTTTTCTCAGACCAGCAACCCCAGCCCCCATTCCCCCTCCCCTTCAAACAAAAGAGGACCTCACCCCAAAGCTCACAAACTCCCTTGAGAGGTAGGTCACTGATATGAGTAGAAGTCTTTATTGCGGGATTACAATTTTCCAGTACTTTGCAGGCCTAAACAAAAAAACATCCAATTGGTAGTAACTTTTTGCCCGACCCAGGCCACACACAAAGCTATAGGTGATAGTTGGATGCAAAAAGTATTCATGAAGTGGTGGATTTTAAGTGGTTTGCTAGGATGCACTCATCTTGGCCTCCTCTAGTAATGACACAACCGGCTCTAGGCCAGGAGTGAGGCCAGAGGAGAATCAAGGCTATTTTGGGAGCTACCAGGGGCAGAAACTGGTGGTCAGGGACAAACAACTTCACTACCAGATATCCTTCCTTCTCTAGGGCCTCACAGAGTTTTCATACCTGCATAGATGTGGTCTCATCTTCTAGATTGCCATCCTTCTGCAGTGGCCAACTTAAATCACGCCTACACATAGTGATTGGCATCCTTTTTCAAAGCAGAGTTAGAACCCAAGTCCTATGCACAGCTCTACGTAACCAACTGCCCTACGCACAGCATCTAGTCATGTAACAGCTGGGCTGATGACAACACAAGGTAGGCACTACTTTAGGAGCTGCAGGTAAATAGCCTCCTTTATCCAGCAGTCAGTTACTCTTTTTATAGGCAGTCTTCAGATCTCCTAGCAGGACGTTTCCTCCCGTTCTTCCATGGCTTGAACAGGAGGTAGCAAGTAAGGATCCCACAACTGAAGCGCATTTGTCTTCTGACCCACACTGTTATGTGGGTAACTTTCACTCATCAGTGAGAATCCAAGCCACAATCAGCAGAGCAACACACCAGTTCTCCTAGTTCTCTGTTATGTTCAACTTTTGCGGGACTCTCAGTCGGATCCTGCATGTGGCTTGCATGCTCTGGGCATGCCAGGGGCATCTCTTTTCCACCGTTGGTTCCAGGCACTTCCTGAATTTTGTGTTTTAGCCTCAGATGGTTCAGTTACAAAGTTTGTCACCCAAAAGTAGCAGGATGGTGGCGTGGAGTTGTAGTGCTCTGACAGGGTCATTAGGCTGTGCTACAAAAGGAAACAAAAGGCCTAACTGCTGCCTTCATTTTGCAACCTGACTGGAGTGACATTCCTGGGGCAAGCAGTGCTTAATTTGAGCCGGTGCTCATCACTGGCATTTTCCTATGTTTGTCAGTAAAGCACTGCTTAATTTAATTTTTTTTAAATAAAAATAATCGAGCAAAACCAAACAAGTCTTATGGTATTCTTAACACTGTACATTTAATTCATGTTTTAAATTTTTATAAATGGCATGGGTTAGTTTTTAGATACCTTTCACTCAAGAAAACTATGAACAGATTTTAAAATAAATAAGGAAGTGTCAGAGTTTAAAGGAAAACGCTTTACAGGGATGACTTTACTTTCCACGGATTCAGCCGTTTGCCCCATGCACTAGTCCAAGAGACACATTAAGCCTCCAGGAGAAGTTTCAAGGTGAATACAGTTTCTGCCTTAAATACCTCCTGAATGAGTAGAGCATATGGCCCATCCCCCAGCACCATGAAAGTCTTTGGGTGCCAAAGATTGTACTTTGTGTAATGCAGGAGATAAAAAAAGTTTTAAGTCTGCTTTTCAGCCATACTCCATTAACAATATTCCTGTAGCTGTGCTCACATGGATGGTATTTGAGATTAGACTCAGCACAAGAGTAAGAAAGCTAGCAAACATGCACACTCTTATGGAGTGGTGCATGAAGAAGAAAAAGTAGCACCTTAAATGTAAGCAGTGGAAGGATACAAGTCAGCCAGTCAAAAGGATCATGAAGAGGCTGTACTCCAGCGAAGGGAAACAATTAGAAGATGGAGGCAGGTCAACAAATAAGAAGCAAACAAATGAGAGTGACTATAATGTCAACCAATTGTAAGTAGTGGGTGGGTTGTGAGTCTTCTGTAAGCTCCCAACAGATCTTCTGCAACCAGATAGCTTATGCTGTCTGTCAGGCTTGATCTAAAAATTAGTATTGCCCAGTAATTCATTGGAACCACAAGACAATAACAAAGAAAACATTTAAAAAGCTCCTTCAGGAAATAATCTGTAAGTCATTTTATAACTATGACGACACTACCTCCTTGCAGAAGTTGATGGTAAGACTCAAGAAATGCATTGAAGACTCTGAGGGAAGATCCAGAAGAAATAATCTGCACTTTGTGGGATTCCTGGAAAAAGTAGAGGGACAGTCTGCAGAACTCTTCCCAGAGGATTGGATTACCAAAATCATGCACCTAAAGTTCTTTATGGTCGAAAATGCTCACCGAGTGTTTGTCCTCCACAGCTCGCCCGGGTGCGCTGCTGCAGGCCCTCATTGCCCATCTTTTCAACTTCAGGGACCATGACGCAGTCTTGCAGGACATATACATGAGGGTCCCACTGAACTTTTTTTTATAGACCTGTTTAACTCTGAAAGCAGATTTGAAAACTTGTGGCTTTAACCCTTTTTGCAGTTTGGTGAATTGTTTTGTCCACTCCATTATTGCTGCAGTGTGCACAAATCATGTGTGCGGACTTTCCCGATAGTGGAAAATCGAAACATGTAAATAATGTAGAATAGTCACTTTTTCTTTTTGTATTTCTACATTTCTTTCCTGCACCTCAATTAAATATTGGAGTGTCCCATTCCATCGCTGGCAAGGCCCTTGCCCTGCCTATCACTGGAATAAAACTATTAATTAAATACTACAAGCTAGAGATACGTGGTTGCACACGATAAGTTTGTTGTTGTAACTTCTGGCGGGTAGCGCAGGAAAAAAAGTCCCCAAATCCTATCCATGCACTAAATTCACATATTGCAAAATCTGTAATCCTGGCTGAATCTCCAACTAAGTAAGTACACTTTACTATTGGAAAATTCCACAAATCCTGATTCACTGAATTCTGATGTGGTATTCATGAAAATTACTTATTTTGCACACCTAAATAACATTTATGTGTGCAAACTGTTTTTGAAGTGATTACTTGGAGGAGGAAAAACAGGTGGGAAAGAGCAGAACGTGTTCAGATTCGGCAGGGAGCAGAGGGGGCAGTGTGTGAGGAGAAGGGGTAGGGAGCAATGAGAGCAGTGAGTGCTCAGGGGGCCAAGGAGTAGGGACGATTGAGCAGAAGGGGCAGTGAGTGTGTGCAGAGGATGCAGTGTGTGAGCAGAAAGAGCCCGGAACTGAGGAGCCATTGTGTTGGCAGAAGGGGCAGGAAGCAGAGAAGGTCGTTTTTGGGCGGAGCGCAAAGTGTTTAACTCGAATGTGCAGGCAGCACAGAGGGTCGAGCATTTATAGAGGGGCGAGTGTGTGACTAATTGGGAGCGGTAGCTGAGAGGGCAGTGATTGTCGAGAGAGGTCAGGGAGCAGAGTGGGTATTTAGTGAGCAGAAGGGGTAAGATGCACAGATGGAGCAATGTATGTGCAGAGAGGCCAGAGCAGAGATTTGACAATGAAATAAATGACTTTGTTTGATCATATAATGGATCAAATTGAGATACATTTCACAAGTGGATAACCCCCTGCGCTTCAGTACCACCTGCAATTCAACACGACTTACTGTTAAAACTAAGTCATGTGACCCAAGCCCCATCAAAAAGTCTGTGAACCGGTCTCCCGTGTTGTACAGATAACACAGACTTCCAACTGTCAGGTCTCCATCAGCATTACTTAATGGTAAAAGTTACGTGTGCTTTTACATGCATTCACAGTAACTGAAACTTTGCATATTGCCAATTTGTGAATTACTCCCATACCGCTCCTTGTTGCCAGCAAGTTAGCTAACAGTTATTGGCCAGGACTGTCGGTTACAATGATCAGATGGTCACAAGTTTGAGTTCTGGCAAGGCAGATCTGCCTTCCATTCTGATATGGTAAGAGTTACGCATCAGAAGGATCTTTGCAAACCATGTAGCTATGTGAGGCTATCATGCAGATTTCGACTACAGAGCTCCTGCTCGCCACACCCACCCGTGGCCATCTCAGCAATAGGTGAGGGGTCTTATTACCTTGGCTGTCTCGGAGAGTCAAAGACTCATGGGCCCAGCGTGGCAGGTGGCAGACAGTATCAATGTTACTGGCTTTCAATGTAGCTTGCCCCTCCTGCTCTTGCGCTCTGCAGATGGGCGTAGTTCTCTAAATTGCAAGGTTGGGCAGAGCTCATTGACACTTGGACCCTGCCAAACCCAGGGGCCTATGTACAAGGACTTAACGCCACCAGAACGTCACTTTTTAGGACGTTCTGGTGGGGTTAAGTCCATCACTTAACGTGGCTTAACACCGCTTTGTAAATAAGGCATGCTTTCACACAACACTTAGCATGAAAGGGGCGGGCAATGGGTGTTGTGGTGGGCATTCCGCAGCAACACCCATTGATTTTGACATTGCTCTCTATTGACAAGGGTGGTGTAAATATGGGGCAGCTCCAAAATCAAGACCAATAAAAACCTGGTCTTAACATGGCGAAATGAGGAGAAATGTTTAATTTCTTCTTGTTTTTGCTGTTTCTATGTGTGTTACATTGTGCAGCACACATAGAAACAGCAAATCGCCAGTTTGGATTATTTGAATTTTGAATTTAAAAACATTTATTGAGCGCTCTTATACCAAGCGGTTTCATGGCGCTTTGAAGATTACGACCAGCAAACAGCAGCAGGAGAGGACGTACTAGGTGGCAAAAGCACTCGAGAAAAGAAAAGTTTTCAAGCTTTTCCGGAACTCTAAATAAGAGGATGAGGTTCGGAGTGCCAGGGGGAGGGAGTTCCAGAACACAGGTGCAAGGGCCGCGAATTTCACCCCGCCAGCTTTCTTTTTCTTAGAACGGGGTATGGCCAGGAGTGCCATGTGAGTAGAGCGGAGTTCTCTGCCTGGTAAGTAGGGACTGACCGCTGAGCAGATGAACTCGGGAGCAGTGCCCATCCTGGCCTGGAAGGTGAGGCAGCCTAGTTTGAATAAGGACCGCTCTCTCACGGGCAGCCAGTGCAGTGCCTTCAGCAATGGGGTGGTTCGGTGGAATTTGGGCAGTCCATGAATCAGGCGGGCAGCCTGATTCTGCACTAGCTGCAAGCGGTGTATGGCGTAGGCCGGCGCGCCGTTGTAGATTATGTTTCCATAATCAAGGCGCGAGAGCACCATAGCCATTACAATAACCTTTAGCGCCGAAAGGGAGAAAAAACTGGATATTTTCCTGATTATCCTGAGAGAGAAGAAGCAGGAGGATACCACCGAACTAACTTGGGGGTGCACAGAAAGTTGAGAGTTAAGCAGAATCCCAAGGGTTTTAACTTTAGGGACCGGGAGTGGGGGGACACCAAGTGATGAGGGCCAAAAAGATGGGGACCATGGACTGCAACCACCTCCAGTCAAGACCAGCTCAGTCTTGTCTGGATTAAGCTTGAGGTGGTTGCAGTTCATCCAGTCCTGGATGAATAACATAACAGTTTGAACGTTCTGAGCGGACGAGGGGGAGTGGAAAAGATTGAAGATTAGCTGGAGGTCATCGGCGTAATTAAACACCGTGACCTCCAGCTGCTGTAACATAAACTTCCTGCACATAAACAGTCATCCCCCTAATGCAGGCACCCTTGCACTCTGGTGCAAGGGTGCCTGTGTTGCTGCTAGGCAGCTTAATCTAGCGCCAGCGCTAGGGGAATCGCAGGGGTGCGTCGGATCATTGTAAATACGGCACATCCCTGCGTTTTTGAACTTACGGAGTGTGGCGTTAGCAAATTTGGAGCTAACCCGCACTTCACTGGGCTCATTGTACAAATGCCCCACAGTTTCTACCTGGCTGCAGCCTTGCATGTAGTGCTCTTCATTGAAGCACAGTCTAGAAATTTGTCTGATACCCCTCTCTTTAGATGCCACCTGATTGTCTCCCAGAACAGAGACTGCCAGGTGAATACATGAGGCTCAGTACCTTGAGGCTAGAAGTGAAAATTGCAGGTGCTACAGTTACAATAGCTCCAAAATTGATTTTTCACAACCATGTTGAGGCCTTTACTGTTTTTCTAGAATTTTCTTTCTTCACTCTGTTGGTTTTATTAGGTCGCGCCTGGGCAGCGCATGCGCTGCTCTGCAGCATGCTGTGTTGGAGTATGCACTTGAAGCCCCACCCACTCTGTGGCCATATTTGTCATTGGCTTGTGTCATTGCCCTTCATAAATGCTGGCTTCTGATTCGTACTTAGGCTTGTTAGTTCCTCCTGAGTACCGTCTTGTCTTCATTTGTAACCTTCCATGAGGACTGGCTCTTTTACTTCGATTGTTACACTGTCTTTTTTGTAAGTTGGTCAGCACTATTTTCTGTAATGCTCTTCCCATATTCCACCCACGACAATGCAGCACCCACCCGCTTTTATTTCATATGTAATGTATTTATTCAAATTACAGCGCAGTCCGCTGTAACTATTGCGGCAAAGCTTATTTAATATACAACGCGGTCCGCTTTCGATTTAGTGACCACGCTTATTTAATTACCAGTCCGGCAGCTTTCACTTTAGCGGCCACACTTATTTAACTATTTAATTACCAGCAAGGGCGCTTTCACTTTAGCGGTCGCGCTATATAACCTTTTGAAATTATTTTTTTTCCTTCCCTTTGGGTGAAAGCGCCATAAGCCCTTGCACTTTAATGTTTGCCGCACCCCTTTGTTTAGACGTTGCTCACTGTAACCTGAATATGCGAGTAGCATCTAAAAAGAGGGGAGTGACCACCATTAAGGTGGTCTCGCCTTTGCAAGAGTTTGAGCTCTTGGCATTAAAAATAACAATGGTGTTTATATATGTGTTCCTTTTAAAAACACATGAATGAAAGGCATTGTCATTTATAATGCCAATAGCTTAAACTCTCGCAAATGCGAGACCTATTGCACTGAAAACACTTGTCCTAACTCTTACCACGTTTCGAAAATTCTCCAAACATTTTGCCCAACTTTTGTCACTTTCCAGCAACCTTCACCAATAGTCTGGAACTTTCAATGGATAATATCTCTGCACCTGCATGCATTGCACAGTGTGATATTTATGCCCTTAGTCTCTATGGAAAAACTACAGAGGTGAAATGTTGCCCACATCTTCATCCAATTCTTGCTGAAATTTGTTACATCTTGCCTTTCTACGAACTAGGCATTCTGGCAGCTGTGCAAGTAATGAACACCAATTCCTAATTGTTACAACAGCCACAAAATCATGGCAGTCTCACAACCCCTCATTAACTAGAGGTCGAAGTGGGTGCGAACTATTGAGCTCAGCATTCTCATACTTAGGCCCCGATTACGATGTTGGACGGACCTGGGTCCGTCCGTCATCGTTTGAGAACTGGGACTGAACAACCTCCTGTTGTCTGTCTCAACCCAGCAATTAGGATGCGACCAAACACTGTTTGGTCGCATTCCTATTCTTTACAATGGGAGCATGCATTCCGACCGGAATGCATGCTCTCATTGTAAAGAGCTGAGGTGCAGTTTATCCATGAACCCGGTGGCAGGCACCTTAAGGTGCCAGCCACCGGGTGCAAGGATCAACAGAGGGTGCACTATAGGTTCCCCCTAGGCCGCAATCCGGTGACATTGCACCCATGGGGGCCCCCAAAGTGGGATTCCCACAGCCTTTCTGTGTCGGAAAGGCTGGCATAGAAAGGTTGTGGGAATCTGTCATCGTAATACTTCGGGTGGAACGAGCCGCCCGAGGGCTAACTGGAGGCTTTCCAAATGGCAGAGGCCATTCGGAAATCCGGTTCGGATTCCTATCCGACCGACCCCATCAAATAGGGTTGGTCAGAAAGGATTCCGAACAGCCAATTATAATTCCGTAGGAACAGCTCCGTTTTCTACAACATCGTAATAGGACCCTTAGTAATGTATTGCAAATGAAATGAAATGAAAAATTCCACTTATATAGCGCATAACTACCCGGAGGCCTCGCAGCGCTGAAGACTGATTACTGTGTCTGGCTGCGGGGCAGAGTTAGTACGCTTTTGAGAACAGGTAGGTTTTTAAGTTTCTCCTAAATGACATCAGATTGTCATTTTGTCTGAGGGATAGAGGCAAGGAATTCCATGCCTTCGCCGCTGAACAAGTGAATGAACGGCCACCCCAACGGGCTTTCTTGATTTTTGCCGTAGTTGCCAGATGCAGAGAGGCCGAACGAAGGGCTCTAGACGGCAAATCAGCAAATCAGTTTCTATACTTTAAAAACAAATTCTGAAAGAGGCTCTAGCACAGAGGAGCAAGTCTTTCAGATGCACTCAGCTTCAGGCATTCTCAGAGGAAGGGTGGGCCTGGTAGGGGTTCTTTTCCCAGGGCCTAAGTCCCCTGGGGGCTCGCTCTCATTGTCTGAATAGTCCAGCTTGTCACTAGACTCCTTTTTCCATCGGATTGTTATGCTTAAAAGCCCAGCTCTGCTATCTCCTCTGCTACTTTAATTTCTTCTAAAGCTGTAAGCTGACCATCTCAAAATCTGTGATTGCTTCTTTCACATGCAAAATCAATATAAACTGCCAGCAGGCCCCATATCATGTGTAACACCTTAATCTAGGTGTGTTTTTTCCCTACTAGCGCTGTGCATTCCGCAACTTGCAGTTTTGTTTTTGTTTTTACTTTATAGGTTCAGCAGGGAATACTAAGCTCATGGCATTTTCTGGGCACACTTCCCATGCAGCCCCCCATCCCCATTGTCATCACTCTCTATGGCTTTGCAGCCCACATCTTAGTTCCAAACTGTTTTTCACTTACATCACTGCTGCTACCATCATTAACTCTCCAATTATCCTTTAAGTGGCAAGCATAAATGAAATATATTTTCTTAAATATTTCACTGTAGTTCCAATTGGTTTTAAGATTATGTTCATATATTCTGATTTGTGAATATTGAATAAAGTACCAGTCGCCAAACTGCACACATTGTGACTGAGAGGGTCCTTTGTGTTTATATAGACTGATGTAATAGGCTCGTAATAACAGTTGTATGACAGAACAACGCAGGGAAATACTCTGCATGCCTTTACCACGCACTTTTTACCTCACATTTTTTAAGATTGCATATGCTTTTACAACGTATGCCTTTACCACACATTGTTTATATATATTTATATATATAAACAATGTATTGTGGGGGGAACCCCATACTCCTGAACTTACCATAAATGTGTAGTAAAGGCATATGGTGCAAAAGCATATGCGTTCTAAAAACGTGTGGTAAAGGTACAACATGGTAAAAACCTTTCCCCAATTTTCCTTCTTCTCGATAAATGAAGGTAGGGCACTTTTCCAATATTTTATTCACAGGTGGGTTTCCAACAGCAACATCGTTGTCTCAGGACGCGGTTCAGCTTCTTGCCTTCATCAACATGTAATATCGCCGTTTTTAAATGCTTTTATAGCCTTACACATGTTACAGGGCATCACACAAAATTATTCATAGACATGGAAAAGAAAACAATATTACCCAAGTGGGCTAAGGGTATACATTGGATATGATACAAATAAACCTGTTTTCACCACAGGCATGTGTGTGCTTCTGGTCTGGCTGCAGCGTCAACATTTTTCAACTATGCACAATAATGTAAATAAAGTAAAGTAATCAAAAGTACTAGTCTATGCGCTCATGACAAAGCATATCTCAGTGTGGTAGTACGCATATTCCTTGGCTCCATAAATAAAATTAGCCTTACTATTATTATTATTATTATATTTATTTTTATAGAGCGCGCAGCTACCCGGAGGTTTCCCGGCGCTAAAGACACTTTAAGCGAGAATGCAGTAGGGGGACAGAAGGGCCTAAAGGGGGATTATTGGTTAAACAACCATGTTTTTAGGTTCCTACGGAATTGGAGGTAGCATGGGTCTGTGCGAAGCTATATCAATAACTAAGAGTTTACTTCTTGCCCAAGTGCCCTAGTAGTCTCACTTGCTGCACTCTGATCTTCAAGTTTACTCTGCGTGCACACACATTCTCTCTAACTTGCAAAATAAAACATAAGAAATAAAACATTAGTTGTTACATCCCCAACTAACTAACAGTAATACACAAAACATACTGTCTTTTCAAAATGAACTGTTTTCAATTCAAACTGCTGGCAGATCTTGACATTCACAGTATTCCTAAGGTTTTAAGCACAAATACATATAACCTCATATAGTAATCACAGGTGTACAGCTCCTCATCAGCATTGAGCCCCTTTGGCTCTATGCTATCCAGTGCCAAGATATGTCTGGATTCTAGTATTCTACGTTTCTTTTCTTTATCTCCCCCTCTTTCATCAGCTTTTATCCCATCAATCACACTGTACTTTATGCCCTTAGTATCATTGTAGTGACAAGTATGGCAATGTCTTGCTAATGCATAACTTTGATGATTGTTCTAGACTGCTCTCAAATGTTGTAGGATACGTCTATGTACATGGTGGAACTACCTACATACAGCTTGCTACATCCACATTTCAGCACATATATTACAAACTCACTTTTGCAAGTGTAGCGTCCTTTGATCTTTTGGGTTCTGTTATTGATAGATAACTCTTCAAGATTTTCCCCGTTTCCTACAGGCTTTGCATTTACTGCATAGGAAAAAGCCATCTAATGGTCGTAACCAGGTCTCTTTTTCAACTTTCACATCACTGTGCACCAACCGGTCACGGATCGAGTCTGCTCTTTTGAATCTGATCAGCAGGTTTTTGGGTATGTCCATACCTATGATGGGGTCTCTTTTTAAAAGGTGCCAGTTTTTTTGTAATAAAGTTCTGAGTTTTTTATGTGTGGTGTTGTACGTTGTGATGAAGTGGTGTTCCACTTTCTTCTCTATTTTGCGTTTCTTTATGTAAAGGAGAGTTTCTCTCTGTATCCTTTCTACACCCTCACCCGCTTTGGATTGGTTGTGTGTGTTGTATCCTTGTTCCTGAAACCTGAGGGTCATCTCTTCTTTATCTTTACTAAAGCTCTTGTCTGTGTTGCAAATTCTCCTAGCTCTTAGGTATTTCCTATAGGGTATGCTTTGTATCTGACTGCTGGAGTGGAAACTCTGTGCATGCAACAAACTTTCCTGCACTCGGTTTCTGAATAAGGAGGAAACAGTTTCATTATTCACCACTTCAATTTTGACATCTAAGAATGCTGCTTGGGTCTTGCTTATCTGGCTGGTGAATTCTCATTGAAAAATTTCTCAGCTGTGTCTGTGCTAAAAATATCATCAATAAAACGGGGCCATGTTATGATGTTATTGCTCCATTTATCTAGTGGGGAATTGTTCAAAACTTTGTCTTCCCACCATCCCATGTGTAGATTAGCAGACCTCGGTGCAAAGCACGTACCTATGACCGTAACTTGCTGTTGCTCAACGATGTCATGGTTGAAAAAGAAAATGTTGTGTCTAAGGCATCAACTCTTAAGCACGAAAAAATACTCCAATGGACCACGTGATGGTCAGTTGAGTGGGGAATAAAAACTGTACCCGAGGTCAAGAAACAGGAGAGTAGGGGGGAATATCTACTATGCGGTTGTGTCTAACGCAACCATGTATGTGGGGGAAAAACCTAGTTTGTTTATATTACCCTCACACACCCTAGTGGTGTCATGCTTCATCATCGGGTCACCCCGACCCCTACAAGTCGGGGTGGGCTCGACCACAGTGTTGGGAAGCTCTTCTGATATGTACAAAGAGGGGGCTCTAAATACAATCACCCAGATAGATCCCCGGTATCTCTTTATTTTGGGGTTTATCTGAGAAGTTAAAATATTGTATAGAAATTATTTATACAAACGGGTATTATGGTCCTATGACCCTAGTGCCGACATGTTTCAGTCCACAGTGGCCATGAAGGTCCAGGACTTTCTTCAGGGCAAGACAAGCCCCCTGTGTGAGGGAAGGAAGGATGGGGTTCCCTATCCTAACGGTGTAGAGAGGGCAGAGTAGCTGCTCCTCAAAGTATAAGATGTAGTGTGTGTGTCAACTGCCAGGCTCCGTCCAATTAGCGAAGTCGGCTTGCTTCACACAGGACCGGAAAAAATGTGGGTGGTCTTCAATTGAAGGTCTCACCCCGCATTGTACCTAGATTAGTTCCGGTCCTCGAACCGTGAAGCAAGCCGACTTCCCTAATTGGACGGAGCCTGGCAGTTGACACACACACTACATCTTATACTTTGAGGAGCAGCTACTCTGCCCTCTCTACACCGTTAGGATAGGGAACCCCATCCTTCCTTCCCTCACATAGGGGGCTTGTCTTGCCCTGAAGAAAGTCCCGGACCTTCATGGCCACTGTGGACTGAAACATGTCGGCACTAGGGTCATAGGACCATAATACCCTGATAAGACCCGTTTGTATAAATAATTTCTATACAATATTTTAACTTCTCAGATAGACCCCAAAATAAAGGGGTACCGGGGATCTATCTGGGTGATTTTATTTAGAGCCCCCTCTTTGTACATATCAGAAGAGCTTCCCAACACTGTGGTCGAGCCCACCCCGACTTGTAGGGGTCGGGGTGACCCGATGATGAAGCATGACACTACTAGGGTGTGTGAGGGTAATATAAACAAACTAGGTTTTCCCCCACATACATGGTTGCGTTAGACACAACTGTGTAGTAGATATTCCCCCCCCCCTACTCTCCTGTTTCTAGACCTCGGGTACAGTTTTTATTCCCCACTCAACTGACCATCACGCGGTCCATTGGAGTATTTTTTCGTGCTTAACTTCTTTGGGAGGACATACTCCGGTTATTACCTCTCCTACCCTCCGGGTACCTAGTTCTCTCCAGTGCCCACTTGTGTTACTTTAAGGCATCAACTCATCATTTATGTCAACATCACATTGTGTTGGTAGAATCTGATATGTTTTTCCTTGATAAAATGTTCTGTGACTTTTATGCCCTCTTCATGTTTGATACTAGTGCATTGAATAAGAATTCTTCCCAGATTATATCTTGGAGATGCCTCAAAACGTCAGTGGTGTCTCTAATATATGAAGGAAGTCCCTCATTGTAAAGGCTGTTTCCCATAATAACTGCATACATGTTTCATTGCCCAAAGAATTTCTCATTAGCTACCTCTACGAGCACGACCCCTGTTTCTCCCGCCTCCTGAGAAGTACAACAGTTATGCTCCTGTCCTGATAGAGAAGTGGAGGTTATATTCGGGTCACATTGAAAGACAGCGATGAAGGCATCTATGCTGCAGGATGCACTTTCAGACGACTTTACAGTCTCACCTGGCTCCAATGAAGGAAGCACACATCCCCCGAGGGAATCATTTCCATTATATTTGGTAGTGTCACTAAACTTGATTTTCGGGGGGGACACACAAGAGGAACAGAAAATATGGCTTGGCACCTATAGCAGGCGATCATTAGTTAAACCTTTTAAGCAGACGGGAAATTAAACCTTTAAACATTACTATGGTCTGTGGAAAGAGCGAGGCCTTCGGGTGTCTCAAACAATCCTGTTCTCACCTTCCCACCACAATATTCTACGGTCTCTTTGTTGGACATTTCCGATGTCTTTTTTTCCTCATAAGTTGCTGAAACACCCAATCTGTATATCTTACACCTCATCTCTTTCTTCTTCAGCACTCTCTGTTCGCTCTCCTGCACATGCTTACTTGCATCTCCTTCGCTTCGCCAATTGGCCCTTACACACACAAAGCACCAACACACCTGAACAAACTGAATCTTGTTTAAATTTCGCCCTGTCAATATTTTGATGGCTCTGTCCCTCCATCACACACTTTTGCATATAATGACAATTAAAATTGGCACACCTAACCATTGCTCTGTGTGCTCTGCAACCAATATTTTTTTAAGAGCACCCCACTGTCAAAGTCTGCATCACGGGCCTATTTCAGACTTAGGGCCCCATCCCCTGGTGCCCAGACATGTCTTTCTGGTTTTCCTAGAGTTCAGTGTGCTATGGGACCGCGGGGGGAGCCTAAAGGCCCCCGCGGTCTCAGCCTGTTCCCTGCGGGAGTTGGCATTGCTCTTGCACGAAGAGAGCTGCTGGAAATGCAGCTCCCTGCATGGGAGAGCAATAGTTGCTTCTCTTTCCCTGCCCACATGTGTGCGGACAAGTAAAGAGATGAAACCTCCGCTTTCCGCAAGTGGGAGTGGTTTGACATCTCCCATTTGCTGGAAGCAGAGTTTTTGCTTTTGCTTGGCGGGAGTGTCCCAGCTCCTGCCAAGCCAAAGCAAACAGCTATTTCCTGCACATAGCAGGAGCTGGCCCTGGGGGGTGGCAGACTCCAGGCCCATATATGGCTCCAGGAGGGGGCCCCATGCCCCCCCTCCTTTACATTTCATGGGCCGACCCTGTGAAGGTGGTGGTCACCGGGGCCGTATATGGCCAAGGAGGTGGGCTGTGTGCCTGCAACTCCCACTATTTTAAAAAGTAATTGGCCCCAGAGAGGTTGTGGTCCCCGGGGCCCGGGTTGGGGTCCATAGTGCCCCCTTTTATATTTTTATTTAATAATAGCCCCTGTAGGTAGTGATCCCTGGGTACCATGGGGGTCACGCAGACCCCTGCTAAATATTCCAAATAACTTGGGGGCGATGGTGGTCCCGAGGTCAGGGGGTTCCGTGCAGTCCCCCGCTATAAAATAGCAATAGCCCCGGGGAAGGTGTGGTTCCAGGCGCAAAAATAAGCCCTTGTAGGGGGCCCGTGCTCTCCCCTCTAATTTATTTTTTATGTTCACATGCCCCGGTACCTAACCCACTGCGCGATTCATGGCTCTGTTGTAATTTCACTGCTTTTTTGCCCTGTTGAGAACCCTCGGGGACCACAGGACCAGAGTTAAGGGGTCAGGATATTCTTACCCTGACCCTTTCCTTTTTTTTAACCCTTTTTTCGAGACTCAGCTGAAGCCTGGTCCCAAGATGGCTGCCAACACTTCCTGGTTGAAGTGTTAACAGCCAATCAGATTTCATCACGTGGACTGTTAGATCCCGGAGTATCTGTGTCCCTATATATACAAATTTGGCTTTCTTTTAATAAGTCAAAAACTACTGAACAAATTTACGCCAAATAACAAAAAGAGTTCCTTCTGTACCAAGAGCTAACTTTCTGCCAAATTTGGTGTAATTCCGTCCAGCCGTTCGGGCTGTAGTCATGCCGAAAATCTCAATGGAAATGAACATAGCACAAACTTTTTTTGATTCCTCCCTTTTGTGTCGGCCCCCGCTTGAGTGGTCGCTTAGAAACTTTCCATGCACAACAAGAATCACTGCTGTATTTGTTTTTGAGAATTTTCGGGGAAGATTCAGCCACCAGCGCCAAAGATATAGGCAAATCAAAAAACGCTTTTCCTATGGAAACTAGGTCTACACTATACCTACCTACTAGAGACGGCCAGTATGTGTATATATATATATATATATATATATATATATATATATATATATATATATATATATATATATATATATATATATATATATATATATATATATATATATATATATATATATATATATATATTAACCAGCAGGCTTCTCAACTTCTCGAAGCACGAGCCACACCAATCCAGATTTGTGAAAGTATATTTATTTAACGGGCAAAAAAAAAGATATATGTTGTTTCCCGTTTGTAGTAATTGCTCCGAACCCAGACGTTTGTTAAATTGACCATGGGGTGCTGATTTTAAAATGTAGTGGAAGGAAAAATAAAACATAGTGACGCCAAATGGAAAATTATTCATCAAGTATTTGTAAAGTAAGCTGGCAAAGCTCTTTAGATCCCACAATTTGAGTCCTGGCTTCACTCCGTGGCTCATGGATTCAAAGTGGAATGTGTATTTCACTGCCTGATGGTGTACTATGATGTCTCCAAGAAGTAATCTTCAGCTATCCAAAACTGATATTTCTTTAATTACTGAGGGGGGTTAGTTGCGAAAAGGCTAAATATGCACTTGTTAGCACCGTTTTTAAATAATTTTGATCATTTTAGATCTAGAGGCTCAGAAAAAGCACTAACAGGTGCAAGATCGAACTAATTTGGAGAGCTCCGGTGTAAGGGTTAAGTGGGATCTAAACAAAAGGTATGGCTTTAAGGGAAATGTGAGGTATGTATTCACCTGCCCTCCAATGCCAGGAAGGTGAACCAAACTATTGTCAGGTGTCGGGTAGGGATCATTTGTGGATGGGTTGCAATGGGCAAAACTGGAGACTATTTATAATTGTGATATTGCAGAACAAGTGCAAATGTCATTACCTTTTCTCGATTTCAATGTTTCCATCCATGTAATATGCATAGAAAATTATTTTTTGCTTAATAATAATATTGCAACTAATATTAAAAGTGCCGTCCCCCTCCCCTTATCCCCAACAAAAAGATCATATCGCCATAGAGCTGATGACATCATTGTTTGTTTCAGATGCACGAAAACCAATACAGGAAAACAAACTATGATGTCATCAGCTGTGCAACGGTATGTCTGTTTTTATTTTGTGGTATCTGGGGTTGGGACTGCAATGTTTTATGAATTTGAATAGGATTTGTTTTCTTTTATAAAAAAAACTGCTCAAAATTGTAATTGTTTGAAAAATTGAAGCTGTGTATACTGTTGGATTTATTTAAATGTTATTTAAAATATAGAAGTTCTCTTTGGTCACTGATACTTTATTGTGATGGTCCTCCGTAAAACTAAATAATAACTATATAAATGTTAACAGTATGGATATAAATTGATAAGACTATGAAATAACTGCAACTTGTTCATTGCAGAGCTCATAAGGAAGGCAAAACCAAAGGGGACAAAACTGAAAGTTAGAAGTAAAATAAAATTCCTGGTACACTTATTGATAATTATCAGGGCCTGTTTATAATTATGCCCCCTATTGTTACCAACATTAAACTAAATCCATTTCATTAATGACCTTCTAAAAATAATATTTGTGGTAATACTGTGTTGTGTTTGAGAGTTCAGTCGGATTTATGGTGAGATATTGGCATTTTACTGTCCCTTTTTCATTTTTAGTACTTCTGTAAAAGACAAAGGACTCTATTATCTGTAACTACTGAATAGAAAATTAATGTGTGCCAGAAGTGAAAACTCTTACCTGCCCAAAACTGGTGCAAAAATTAGGAAGAATAGAATAATTTTATTTTCCATAAAGCTGATGTTCACGTGAGTTGCTCTTCCGATTGCAGAGTCAATTCAGTGCTTTTCAGAAGTTATATATGTAGACAGTACGAATAAAACACTAATTTGATTGGAATTGAGGAAAAATCTTTATCAATTTAAATCTTCTCTCAGATCTAAAATATTTAATGGAAACCCATTTCTGCATTGCTAAAGTAATTTTAATCAATCGATTTTGCCTTTACACCTTTT
This sequence comes from Lissotriton helveticus, assembly GCF_964261635.1. NCBI lineage: Eukaryota > Metazoa > Chordata > Amphibia > Caudata > Salamandridae > Lissotriton > Lissotriton helveticus. Next base: position 1,403,036,451 of record NC_136057.1, on the reverse strand, counting down.
GTAGGCTATCACTTGTCAGCATATTAATCTCCACAGACACAAACGTTACGCTGTTATGCTCTTCTTTTACAAAATTGACATCTTTCAATTTTCAAACATCTCTATTTTTTGTATGGCAGGTATAACTGTTTCTGAGTGAAAAACTTTCTTTAATTGTATTATATTTTGGGGCCTTCCAATATTAAATTCTGGCTAACAGAATTATGTATATGTTTTACATTGGTACACAAATATTTTTTTCGGAAGTCTATTTATTTTAGCCTAATGACATTAGGGAAAACTGACAGGTAAAAAATTGCTGTGTTACATTTTCTATATATTTATTTTCACTGACAGGATTGCTAAATGTTTCAAATGGTTTTGGTTTACATTTCAATTTCCTTTTCGGTTAATATGTTTCCATCTGAAACTGTACCCTTGTGCTCAGATTTCTATTGAGTTTTCAGAAGGTTGAACTTGATTCACCCATATTTCTTATGATAGGACTCACTGTGCCCTAGACTATGGGTGTAGTGGCGCTCTACAATAATGCATGTTTTCACCATTCATTGTAACTGCAATCATTTGATGATTGGTTTGAGCTGGGTCAGGCAAATAAAGTCTGACTTTGTTAAGGATACATTTGAACATAATTGGAGTTTGCCGAATGATTCCCTTCGATATAAAAGTGCTTAATTTGCCTTTCACTAGGGGTTTGTTTCAAATACAAGGATGAGACATTGAGACCCCTAAAATCTTTCGACAGTTACTGAATAACGATTACAGTAAAACCGTATTTTACGACGTTTTAAAAGCTAAAAGCTAAAAAAAATGCAAGTTTTTGATAAGTATAAATATCAACATTGATTCAGAATAATTTTGCATTTTGGGTTCAGTGCCTCATTTTTGTCTGACTACCCTTCTTGGTGACGTGTTCTGCAGCAAATAAGTTGCCCACATTCTATCACCTAAGGTACTGGCGCAGGGTCATGTGTCAAAAAGGATTGTTGGATTGATGACATTATACTTGGATGCTTACCCGATGGGACAAGAGAAGAGGCTAATTAAAAGTTTCGGCACATACATCTGTGCGTTAGCTAAGCTCTTGCTACCAATCAAGATGTTGCCTTTTGTTTTTGGAAGGCTGGGTGAAGTTCAAACAATTAACAATAGAGACGGATCAGACATTTTGGCCCCAGCTATCTAGCTGGGTTTTGAACTTTAACTATCCTTGATGAATGTCTAATGAAATGAATTAGAAATGGATAGATATTTTAAAAGAGTAATTTGTACCAGGTGAATGTTATTGTTGTTTGAGCAGTCACCACAGAGCGGGCAAGTGAAATACAAATGCCCCTTACAATGTGCATTAAGCTGTTTAGAGGGATAATCCTTAGGCAGGGACGATTTTTGAGAGAAAATTGCCAGTATTGTGACCAGAATTTCCATTGTAACCATTGAGATTTTTTCGGAGATACAGAAGGTTGTATTCTACATGAAAGTTTGTGTTGTTTTCTAGGAAAAGCTGATGTTTCTGCTCTGCAGAGCTAATTTAATCCAGTGACGCCAATTGTTTCTGGTCTTTATTTTCCCGTTTTCCTTGCTAAAGGTGTTTGGTTTCACTTTGACTGCCATGAAAGGTTTATTTTCAATTAGGTTTCTGTTTTTATTCTTTTTCTAAACATTGCATTTGCTTTAATGACTATGGGTCGCTAAGTGTGGCTCATCTTTGCATACTTTTTAAAAGATTTAATTCAAGTTCAGTGAACCAATATATACTAATTCTCTTTATTAAACTACCGTTTGTGGGGTAGTCCTTAGAGTTAATGAAGTCAAATATATTTTGAAAGGGCATCAAAAACAATAATCTGCCGGGGTCTTCGTTGAATCTAACTAAAACCAGTGCCCAAAATCTCAGGGTTCTGTTGAGAATGTTCTGCCCTATTCTCCCTTGCTCAAAATGTACAAAGCATGTAGATCCACTGAATGTCAGGTCAATCCATGCAATAGTCACAGTAAAATGAGTTGATATCTGCCCTCGCCCTCGAATGTTAACTTTTTGTGTGCCTTTAGTGACACATTCCACAAGTGCCCTGCAGATTTGTTTTCGAAGTTAATTGTTTTCTCATTGATTCAAACATTGGGAACACAAAAGGAGCGTGCCATTCTTGGTACAAATAAGTGTTAAGAAAGATTACATTTTTTTCTATTTTTGGGATAAATGCCACTTTTACTTTAAACAAGCCTCGTGAATCCAGTCACCCATTCATATTTTTGGGACCTTGGGGTGGTGGGCATCTGTGGCGTACAAAAAATGAAATCACAATGCTGCGTGACCCTCGAATCTGAGCCTTATGCGCTCAGAATCAGATGCCTCATATTACAAGATACATGAGCACATATTGTGAACATAGATTAAATGCAGTATAATTCGTGTTGTGCGTGCTTAGTGGAATTAGGAGAATATGGATGTTAGATGTGCGATCCAAACAGATTTAATAACTATAAATAGCTTTAGCAGCTCTTCCATTCATCTCTGATTCGTTGGACCCTGCCAATTGTTGCTGCCACTGCTGAACGATTAGGAAAATAGATTGAAATTGGTCTGAAGGGGAAAATCTGCCCATACGCCCATAGAAAACCTGCTTTCATGTGTTCTGGTTGACCTTGGACGTGTTTATTGATTATTTATTTTAGCGGTTTCTTTAGGACGGGCCATACCCATATGGCCAGTACAATATGTATATTCGTTAACTGAGAAACAAAAATGAGAGCTGAATTTCAAGAACAAACACTAGTCCATTCTGTTCAGGGAGCTGGGTTTGATGGTGCAGACACAAGTGGGGAACTAAAGGGTGTGAGGAGGATATGGTGGCAGTACACAAAGGAAGTAAATATGTTAATGTTATCCTGCTAGAGCTAGGAAACTAAGCCTTGATTTAGTCTCAGAATGACAGGAAATATGATTTGGTGTTTAGTTAGATGGGTTGAAAGCTCTTGGTACCGTGCAATTTCAGGTGAATATCTTGGGTTATATTTTTATATTTTTTATGATGACTGTCTAGTTACGTAGGTCTAACTTCATTAACCCCTGTTCATACCTTTCTCACCCTGGCCTCACTGATCCTTTCAACTCTGGCCCCACTGATTCTTTCAGCTCATTTTACTTATGCTCTTGCGCTTCTGATCCTCTCCTCAACCAAAACTAACCGCTCTCTATTTGTACCATATATAGTGCTTATGCATTTATTCTTATATAAATACCTACAGACTCAATTTCCGAACTCCATGCATTATCTTCAAACTGCTGTTTAATTCGGTCATCCACACCCTTAGCAAGGTAATGTCCTTGTGTTTCTAAATGTTGATTTCCTCCTTAAGCTCCATTCCTTGGAAGCGGTGTTAGGATTCTAAATTATCTTCCTGCTTCTCACCATCCTCTGCAGTCAGCAACTTTTCAACATTATTCTGCACTTAAGTTTCAATCATCAGACCACCGCTACTCCCTTCCTTAATCTCCCTTGCCACTCTATCCACTCTTTTCACATTCTCTTCCTTAAAGGTAGAATACCCTGCCCCACTTTATTCTTAAGCTTCCAAAAGTAATTCACCCCATACCCCCCTTTAAAAGCCACGTTTGAAAACTCTGAGACATTTGCATTCCAGATCAGTCGACCCCTGCCCCATTTCAACTATACCATCAGTTTTGACTCTGGCATTCACTGCTCCCCAGAGCCTATGCTCCTAATAGCGACTCCTTAAGCAATGTAAGAATGTTTTGTGATCGCAGTTGCGGTCGCAGAACACTTGCAGTTTACCACCCTTCTCAGAAGAGTGGTAAGGCACTCACAAACGGCCTTTTGTGAATGCATGCGCAAATATTTTTTAAGGGCAGGCAGTGGCCCCAGAGGACACTGTCCCAGGGGACACTGCCTTCCCTTAAAAAATGAAAATGAAGAATTTCATTTTTATTTTTTAAATGTATCCCGTTTTCCTTTAAGAAAAACGGGCTGCATTGAAAAAAAATTAAAAAACTGCGTTATTTAAAAGCAGTCCCAGACATGAATGGTCTGCTGATCCCAGCATCTCTGGGAGTGCCAGCCATTCCCAATGGAGTCTCAAATTGCGACAGCCTCATTAATATTCATGAGGCATGCAATTTGCGACCCAATTGGGAATCGCAAACAGTGTCTCAAACACTGTTGTGAATCCCAATTAGCGAGTCGCAATTGCGACAAAATTTGCGACTTGCTAATTGGCAGGTTGTACATCTGACCCAAAGTGACAAATTAGCCACGTGTGGCAACTGAATATTGGCACACAATAGTGCGCGTTTCACAAAGTTGGCCTTAATGATTAATGTCCATACCCCTCTAGCACTGGTTATTCCATAGATTCAGAGGCTTGAATTATTCCTGCCCACAAATTTGAATTTCCAGCCGGACATGGGAGACCTAACGGTGAAGAATAATTCACATGTGAATCTATGAAATATGACAGCGCTAGAGAAGTATAATTACAGGTAATGTTCTGAAGTGGTCCTTTTTGCAAGGGTTAGAAGTAAGAAAGGCGTACACCATCTATATGTAAGTAGTAAACACCTCAGACCTTAGAAAATATAAGATATGCATTTGTTTTATGAATTTAACAGAGCCGGTTCGAAGTACTGACACTCTTTTAAAGTGTCACTTTGGACGCAACTGAATGATTTTAATTTTAACCATTTATGAAAACAGACACAGCTAGCATTCCAAATGTCTCCCTCCTGTTCGCTCATTATGCATAAACAAGTGGAGCACCTGAGCTTCCATCCAGACTTTTACATGACTGGGATGTGTATTGCTCTCATAATTGGAGAGCTATCCAAATATCACATTCCTTTCCTGATACTTTTATAAAGTATAACAATTCCAAATTGGCGACAGAAAGCTGTTAGTGATATATAGTTTCAAAGCCTGAATTACTTTGAGGTGGTGTATTGACTGTAGCCATCCTGGATGAGCTTTCCCCAGTGAAGTGAGATACTCCGGTTGTGTGTTAAGCGTTTGTTTTGGGACTTTCAGATGAGCTGATTTTGGGAATAGCAGTTTTGCTTCAATCACGATTTATATCTTTTCACCCACAAAAAAGGCAGACGATCGCTCTCATCTAGCATGACCAAATCCAGTGCTTAATTTTAGCCAATGGCTGCAAGTCCTACCTGTACTCTTTTTTGGGGTCTAGCACTTATTTTTTCATAACAGACTTTAATCCAAAGCACCAAAGAGAAAAGCACGAGAGAGAAAAACACGAAAGGGGGGAAAAGTATGAAAAGTACCATAGAAAACCATTAACAAAGGGAGAAAGCAGGGATGAAAAAGAACCTGCAAGAGTTAGGTAAAGAAGCTGGGGGTGTCTGTTGGTGGATTAAGGAGACATGATCTTGAATCTCAACTAGAAACATTGGTATTTGGCACCCCAATGTTTGATATTGCAGGCCCCGTGCTTCTCAGGAAAGGTTTTTGCCCTGGCACCTATTCTTTTGCATATTAAGTACTGGACACATAACAAACAGTGTGGCAAATTCACTTAGATCACCTGTCACGAGGTTGCTGTCAATCACCTTTCGTGCTCCCATCCTGAATTTCCTGGCTGGCGTTAACCTTTTGTGACATTTTCTGCTATACTAGCTCAGCGAAAGGCCATGTGCAGATCCTTCCGCCACACAGGCGTTCAGTGTTGTACAAAAAGTTCAGTCTTATGTCATAAGTGTGCTTTTTTGCAAATTAAAAGGGATGACTCTCTTTTGTTTATTTATTCCCCAGTATTAGTGGACCCTTGTTTTCTACATTGTCTATTCTGGTGTTCAAGGGTATGTATAAAAGTGAGATTTCCAAACTCCTGCTGGAACCATATTCCCATGGTTCCTAAATAATGTTGTTGTGAGTTCTTACTTGTCTAAAAATCTTCCTCTTTTACACCGGAACTAGCAGTAAGACACCACGCAAACTATAGAGTAACTGATGCGTCTGTGGGTGATTGTGTTTGGTAGTGCCCATGGTTCAAACCACATAAGTAACACATTTACATTTAAAAACATTGATAAGAGTAGATTGAGAGGAGAATGTTTTGAATTTAGTAGGAACATCCCTTTATTTTTATCGATGTGGTGGTGCTGAAGAGATAAAAGTCCCTTCTGGATTAGGATTATTTGTATCAACGTTCTCTGGTTTTGTTAGAGCTTGTCAGTTTTTGATAGTTCATTTTTAACTTTTACATGCTTTCTTTCATATTATAGCTGTTCATATAAGAGGACATTTTCCTGGCTCAGGCCAAACGGTACATTTTCACAAAATCTTTTTTGTTTTTTTATCTCTGGCTTTGACTGTCAAAACTCAACGCATGTAATGCAAGCCTGCTATTAAGGTGTGTTTTTTAATAATATCTTTCAAATGAGATTTTAGGGATTTGAGTAGTTTTGGACACTTAGAAAGAAACCCCTCTGTTCTTTCACCTTTACAAACTATCAGAGGAGAACATCAGCTAATGTGATCAACGGATTCATTTTTTTCAAGCTCCTATTGTGTGAAACCAATGACCTGGTCTGTCAGTAATATCAGCTCTCATTCCATGATGAGGCAGTTTGGTGTTCTGTGTTGCAATATACGCTTCACTTATCTAACAGTCTGTGATACTGTCAGAACGTCTGGTGTGTGCTTCCCAGATGAAAATCTGTGCAAATAAAGTGAAAATCGATGGCCGATTGTTATGTGCAAACAGAGATTTCCAGTGGTCATAGGCCGGAAAAACACTTGCACCTCTAGAGCAGTACCTGTTCAAATCCTTACCTTTTCTCATTCCAGAAAAAGTTTTTTCAACTCCTATAAAAAAAACGGCATTACGATGGCTTTATGTGTCTTTATTAGTGCTCAAACTCTCTGCGAGTTCCGCAGTTGGAAAACATGTCATTTATGATCATTTCTGGCCTGTTTTGAGTTTCTTCAAACAAAGACTCAGAGAATAAAACCTCACGTCGGTGTAATTTTCCTTTAGACTGTGAATTTCTCATAAATGACTCAAGTTATCGTAGTGTTTCCCTCGGGTGGTGAGCAGCACATGAAAACGTGTCTTTCTGGTGGTGAGGGCAGGGTGGGATAAACATCTCCTCCTTTCAGATGCCCCCTTGCCACGGTGACGCTTTTGTCCTTTTGATGTTCTGTTTTCGGACCGGTGGACGGTTGTAAACAGATAGATGCATCGCAAATGCTGACTTTGGTCGGCAAACAGAGAGGCCTTTGTGTGCGAGAGTTGGCCCTAGCCCGAGTAAAATCGCTGCTGGTACTCGAAGCGTTAAAAGTGCGGCAAGGCTACATCCAGACTGGGCTGAAGCCCTGGCGAAATTTGTTTTAGCGATGATGCCAAACCCTTGTGTCCTCCTTTGTTTGTTGCTTTTGGGGCATTGTTGCGTTTTTTTCACGCATGAAATTTTAAGACTGCGTTCCCTACTACATCTGCTCAGTAGACAACTTGGAAAAAGTTCCTGCCTGTTTGCACTTTCTCCGTTCAGGCGTTCGGCAGCCTTCCCCTGCCAGGTTTTCAGTGAATTTTGGGAAGGAGGGAGACGGAGAGAGGGCGAGTGAGTGAGAGAGTTTGAGAGAAGGAAAAAAAAGATGGGGGTTGGCTTTATTCCTGCTCGGCCTGAGCCTGCCTCTCGATATTTGCCAACTTTTGAAAGCAGCCAAGAGGGACGTGTTGGAGATAGTCTGGGACACGTCTTTTAACTCTTAGCTGCCCTTTTTTTGAGAATGTTATGCTGAGTTTCCTTTTCTGGGTGATTTAGAAAGAACAAGGGCTGGCCACACTTCTTAAAATGGCCATTTGAGCTCAATCCAAACAGAAAACCAAGCAGCAAAGGAAAAAGCATTATGTTATGTTTATTTTTTGCATATCTACATAATTGAAACTAAATACTTGGACTTCTAAAACACTGACGACAAATGTACTCATTTGTATGCATTTCAACTTTTTGAGTCAGTCTGCATTTTACTGTACTCAAAACAACGAACATTAAGAAAATGATTTACCTGTTTGCTAGGCGCACCATCATCATGAAATCGATTACACTGTTATTGGGTTTAAATTGCTATTTTCCACCTTGAAGTCCAGCATAAAACTCAAACGAAATTTGATATGTAAATATTTTTTTATGTTTCTAACTGCTACATCTGTTGTTGAGATTTTTATATTCTGTTTGGTATTTCCCTCTTACCCTGCTTCTAATCGGTCTTCCTGAAATGCAGATATATTGAATCTGTGTTTGTATTTGTAACATACTCTATCAAGAAAACAAAATAAGAAAGATAAAAGAAACGCACCGAGTTATATCAAAAAACACTAGCAAGCAATGATCCGCAAAAGAAAATTGGCTTTTTGTCAAAATAGCTCTAGAAATGTTTGTGGAGGATGTTTTATTGTTCAGATAAGTCGTTCCTGATTTTGGTGGCATGTGCTTCATTGACTCGTATAGCATTGTTTGCTTGGGCCTGTGATTCTAGTCAGTGACAGATGAGCAGCCAGTTCCTCATGGTGTGAACCCCATCAGCAGTTGGTTGCAGAGCGCCGAAGCTGTTTTGGGTGCCCGCTTCCTGAGCAGTTTATTGATACACACATAGCACCTTGATTAGCCCAACTCCTTAAGTCCTGTGTTGAATTGATAATGCAGCTGTACTCGTGTGTGTTAAGATCATTGCCCATCCTTAGATAAACCCTGGGCGTCAAGATCTTTTGGGACAAATGTGCCCTCAAAGGAAGGCCTTGCCGTTTACCTAAAGGAAATCAATTGCATACATTCAACAGCTATTATTTATATCTTCCTGTGCTTTCTGTGTGTCTATTTAGTTGTGCCTCTATTTCTGCCACTCTTTTTGTAGCCATCTGTCTCTTTATTGCATCTCTCAAACTGTAAGCTCTTTGTTTCTGTATTTTCATGACTCTCCTCTCTGTATTGCACTCTCTCAAACTCTAATTTCTTTGTTTCTGTATTTTCATATGACTCTCCTCTCTTTATAGCACTCTCTCACACTGTAATCTCTTTGATTCTGTATTTTCTTGCCTGCTTTCTCTTACCTTCTCTTTGACTTCTACTACACATAATCTCTCTCTTTCTTTCTCTGTGCTGATGTGGATAGCTTCAAGTTGCTTTTGATCCAGGCTTCCCATTGTTTGCCTACATGGATTTTAAATTCACCTACCCAAGGACAGCTCTAGACTTTGTATGAAACGTTTTTATTGTGCGTGTTAAATGTTTGGAGAGTTACTCACCCACCGGTAAGATTGCCACTGCTCCTTCTTTGAAAGTAGAGAATGCGAGCCAAAAGAACTGAAGTAGCAAAGTGCGTACTTTGATGCATACTTTGTTTTCCAAGCTCTTGGAATTTTGTTGAGCATCAGACGAGAGAAGTGCGACGCGGGAAACAAATGAAAACCTTGAAGCAAGGAGAAGAAGCATCGTATTGCTTCCATGGTCCGCCTGTTTCTAGTTCGCCACAGATCTTCGGAAAGGAGTGCCTCTACAATGCTAGAAAATGTACCTATCCGTTCTCCCAGAAACGACATTTAGTCATCCATCCCGGGAAAATAAAATCCTTGCTTTTATTGTGAAAACTAGTCTCTCTTCGCGCGATGCTGGAAAAGTCCAGATCCGACTCTCTTCTGACTTAGCTGTGTTGGGAAAAAATCCAAATTCTGAGTATAGCTGGAGCGACCTCATATACCTTCCGAGTCTCGACGGGAGCCGAATCATCCCGGGATCCCGGTCGCCTTTTTCTGAGCAGGCTGAGAGCCCGTGAATTATTCAGAGAGGCCTGGAAGACTGCAACGGAATGGGACGGTAAAGCGAAGGCCGGTGAATTATTTAGAGAGAGCAGAAAGCTTTCTTGGAAAAGGCGCAGACGGGCGACCCTATTCCACCTGGGAAAGCAAGGATTGTTTTTTGCTGTTCCATCTGTGGGATTGTACATCCTCTTCCCCTAGTCAAGTGCCGGAAGCTGCATTCAATACGAGTCAGAGGTCACAGAACTTTCTTTTATAGGTCAAGACTTTTACCATGAAATGTATAGCACTGCAACAGACTAACTTTATACACGGGTTTCCTTAATGCCCCGTGAAAAGGAGAGATGTATGACCTCTCAAGCATACTGAAGAAACAAAGTTCATGTAACAAATGTAAGAAATTCTAGCCCAGATAGCTTTTTTTAAAGTTTTTTTTAGGTCTGACCAACAGACAGCTTTACATGGTTATCCAGCCTATTTTTTTCAAAACAATTCATGATAGCACTAGGTAAACATACAAAGGCTCTTGGTCAACCTTATCATCCATTGGTGTGTTAAAGTGTCACTGACATTTTGCTCCCCCCTACCAACCATCAAGCATTGGGCAGTGGGTCAGCTCACGCAAAGCCATTGTCTCTCTTTACTATCAGTGACGACATTTTGGCTGTGGACGTGTAGACATCCACCTAAAATGTACTTCACTTCAGAGAAAAGACTGATGGGCCAATTTCTGCTTTTATTTCAGCATTGAGTTTAAGATTTTTCTTTTAATTTTATTTTTGCAAACAGTAGTTTTTAACTTATTTATTTTCGGACATATGAATGACACCTTTAGAAGGCAGCATTTTTACTTTTTAATACGTTAACATTTTTGATTTGCATATGTTTACAAAAACAGTAAATTAAAAAAAAAACATATCGCAGATAGACCTGTTGGTTTTGCCAGTGCCTTTTTATTACTCAGCACACAGATAAACTGTTGCTCTATCATTTTGCTAGGATTTTTTACTAGTGAATCAAATAGTCCTTGAATATTGTTCTTTTGTAACAGACATTCACATTGACATTTATTACAAGTTGTGGGACGTCAACTCTACATGGGGCATTTCACAAGGTAGTAGAGCAGACTTTACAAGCATTTTACAGTGCAGTAGGGCATTGAAAGCGTACGATATGTTTTGGGATGAAGTATACCGAAATAGCAAGGGTCAGAGTAATATCCAGTTCATGGCATTACAGATTCTAGGAGTATTTTATGTGAAAGTACCGTTCTAACTTTTATCCCGCTCCTAACATTGCCTGTCAGATCTGCAGGAAAATACTCCTGTTCTTGAGACTCGTTGTACAGAGGCTTGTGCTGTATAATGACTAGCTCCATGAACTGTCAAATAACACGGCCCACATCGTCTGAAGCTTTTAAAAAATGTATTCCGAGTTTTCATACAGTGCTATATATCTCCTTAGTGTTGTCTCATAGCAGTTATTGTCAATAGGTGCAGTCTTGCACTGTGTAGGAAAGCTTACTGAAAGTCAATGCACAGAGACGGTTATCACATTAGTGTATCAGTAAACATGTCAAACTTGGGCCAAAGCAGCATTCTGAACACACCAGATCATAGAGTAGAACAACCTATAAGAATATCCTGGGACGACAAGTTTAACGAAGAAGACTCAAGGTGCACAGAGGAGAGATGCTCTCAGCCCTTCGAGGCTTTAGAGAGATCCTTAAATAGCGCCCACTGTAAGCCAACCCTGTAATCACTGACAAATCTGAAGGGCGCCCCTTTAAAATACAGTGAGTATTTCACATCTGTTCCGGACAGATCTAACTTCTCCCTCACATGAGAGAGTCGTAGGCAAATCATGAAGTCTCCAGCCACACGTCTACCACACTTAAGAAGCACTCTAGCAGCTGTCCATCTAACATTATCAGTTATTGCCCTCGTGCATTTGAATGAAAGTCCAACAAAAACTTAGGAGTGGACGGAAACGCACTATCCTAACCACGTCATCACACAATTAATCTTGCTATGGGTTGCTATGGTATGGAAACATGCATTCCAATCAAACCAAAGCACTAGGAGGCCATACGATACGAATGATAGATGTACACCATACAAATGCTGATAACATTGGAAAAGCAAAGTAGCGTTCAATCATGAAGCAAAATCAGTTCCTTCGTTGATATCATTCTTTATTTGAATTTATCCCAATGCACAAAAACAAAACATCAGCGAACGCGTTTCGTTCAGGGAATGAACTTCGTCAGGGCTAAAGGTGTAAGGTGAAAAGCAACATTATTGGCAAAAAGGGGATCACGGCACTTCTTTATTTATTTATTTATTTATTTATTTATAGTGTTTTGTATAGCGCGAACAAGACCCGTGGGTATCAGAGCGCTTAACATAAAAGATTACAGACTTGACACTTATCACATCAATTATAACAACAAACAGTTATGAGGTAGAAGCGGTGAGGTAAAAGGGTGACTAGATAAAAGGCATTGAGAGGTGCATTGGTCTCAGATTGTGTCATAGTCATATCTTCAAGCTCGTTGAGGTAGGGTTATATAACATTATCAATATCATTGGCTATCTAGTTAGCCACTAGGAATTGCATAGGTTTAGCTTGTCATAGTAGTCATAAACATAATAAAGTGAGGTAGAGGTTATATAGTTTGAGCTGTGAGATACAGTATATAGCTTGTCATAGTAGTCATAAACATAATAAAGTGAGGTAGAGGTTATATAGTTTGAGCTGTGAGATACAGTATATAGGCTCCCAAATATCTGAGGTAGCAGTTCAGTGTGTAGCCGAGGCTCGGACGGGAGTCTTTCATTTGTTTGATATTGAACTTCCAATTATTCATGATGAGTACCTCCTCTTTGGCGTAGATGTTCATATCAATAGTCTGTAGTTTCTCTACGTAGGGTATTTACTCATCAAGTGGCTTTTTAGTTCCCGTTTGAATGTTTCCGTATTTTGAATTTTCCTGATGTTTGGAGGGAGTGAATTCCAAATTCTGGGTGCAGCTCCGGAGAAGGCCCGATCGTAGGTCCTTTTCTTGCGGAAGAAGGCCGGTCGCAATAGCAGCTCTTTGGCACTTCTGCTTGGTCTGTTGCCTCCCGAAAGTTTAATTTTCTTGGCTAGGTATCTAGGCATGTTGTAGTGAACCGCCTTGTGGGTTATACAGGCCATTCTCATTTGAATTCTGGCCTCGTACGGTAGCCAGTTTAGGGCTTTCAGGTGGGGCGATATATGATCGAATTTCTTCGTTCCCGTGATGAGTCTTGCCGCTGCGTTGAGGCAGGCTTTTAGTGGTGCTATGGATGTCTTGGGTAGGCCAGCTAATGTGGTACAACCATATTCAATCCTCGAGATAACTAGCGATTGGGTGGCCAGTTTTAGATCCGCCTCGGAGATAAAGGGTTTTAGTTTTCGTAAATAGTTCAAATGGAAGCGGACGCTCTTAGCCATTGAGTTAATGTGGTCTTTCATGTCAAGGTTCTCATCTAACGTGATTCCCAGTGATTTAGCTGAGTTAACTAGGGTCGGAGTGCAATTTAACGCAGTCACCAATTTCACCCATTCCTTTACTTCAGGTTGGCTCCTTGTTGGTGAGATTAGCAGGAATTCGGTTTTGTGGGCATTTAGTTTCAGATGATTAGTTGTTAACCATTGCAACGCTTTCTTTAGTGTGTCATTCATTCGGTCGACGTCATCACGGGAAGCGATCTTTATATATATTTGCGTGTCGTCAGCATACATGTGATAGGATATCCGTGATTTTTGAAGAATCTCCGTAAGGGGTTCTACATATAAGTTGAATAGATCTGGGGATAGAGTTGAGCCTTGTGGGACCCCGATTGTGTTAGGGCATGGGGAGGAGGTTGCTTGGTTGATCAGGAATAGTTGAGTCCTGTTCTGTAGGAATGATTTGAACCATTTCAGTACGTTTCCGGACAAACCCATCCTATCTTGAAGCCTAGTTATTAGTATTTCGTGATTTACAGTGTCAAAAGCTGATGACAGGTCTAGTAGGATCAGTAGGCATGTCTGATTTTGGTCAAGGGCTTGTAAGGCGTCATCAACAATATGCAGGATCGCAGTTTCAGTACTATGTCCTGTTCTAAATCCTGATTGGCAGTCGTCTAGTAATGCGAACTTAGCGATGTGTTGACTCAGTTGGCCTTGTACGCATTTCTCAATAAGTTTGGCCAGTAGAGGTATGTTGGTCACTGGTCGATAGTTATTCGGGTCTGTTGCATCCGCTGTTGGTTTTTTAATGATGGGCACTACCTGCCCCGTTTTTAGGCAGTCAGGGAGGGTCCCTTGTGTAAGTGAGGCATTTATTATCTGGGTCCAGATCGGGACTAGAGTGTGGCTGATTTCTCTTACACACTTTGACGGTAGAGGGTCTTGATAGTGGTTGTTCGGTCTAAGTTCGGCTAGCTTTTTGGAAATCTTACCCTGGTCATATAGTTCAAATGTGTCCCAATTTGCTTTATTTTTTGTTTGAGGACCTTCTGTTGTCTCATTAGCCTCATTTTTAGGTGAAGGGAGGGTCACAAGGTTGGCTGCTGCACTTGTGAGCTCAACTTCTAGTAGTTTGGTTTTTTCCGAGAAAAATGAGGCGAATTCCTCGCAGCTTATGGGAGTTTTTGCGTTCTCTTGGGTCGTTTTGGTTAGTTTGTTTGACTGTTGTTTTAGGATCTCGAAAAGTTTTCGTGGTCTGTTTCTGGCATTATCCAGTTCAGCCCTTATAAATTCTTTTTTGGAGTTGATTATCTTTTTGTTATATTGTTTTCTGGTTTTTCTGAGGGCTTTCAACTCGGGGGAGGAGGGATGTTGTCTCCATTTCCTTTCGGCCATTCTTAGTTTTCGCCTGTCCTCGTTCAGTGCCTCATTAAACCAAGGATTTTTTGGCTTCTCTGAGACGTTTTTCAGTTTTTGAGGCATGGTGTCATTGACGATGTTACCGATCGAGGTTATGTAATGGTCAGTCAGCTCATTGACATTCTGCCTGTTATTAGGTGGCTTCAGGTCTTTCTCACATCTTTCAACCAATTGTTGGATATTGGCTTCCTTTGTCTCACGAATCAGTTTTTTGATCTTGCGAGGTTGCACGGTCTTACCCTTTTTTATTGTAGGTATCGTGAATGTTATGGCGTGATGGTCAGACCAATCGCATGGATCTATAGCAAGGATTGATGTCTCATTATTTCCTGAGATAATCCAGTCTAACGTCGCTCCTTGCGAGTGAGTGGGCTGGGTGCATGCTTGAGTAAGGTTTAGTTCATTGAGGAAGTCTTTCATCGTGTTAACCAGCTTGTCATTGTCGTCGTCCCAGTGTAGGTTAAAGTCACCTAGGAATATATTATTGGCATCCGGGTTTGAGTTGGCCGTTATGATCTCTATTAGTTCCTCTGTGAACTTTGCGTTATCCCCAGGTGGGTGGTAGAATGCGTGCAGGTTGCAGCTTTGCTTATTTAGTGCTCTTATATTAAGACCAAGGTATTCACAGGACTCTATGGGGTCAGATTGGAATTGGCTGACCTCGATCTCCGAGCGGTGAATGCACGCTATACCTCCTCCCACTTTCTTTGGTCTGTCTGACCTGACGATGTTATATTGTGGTGGAACTAGGAGATCAATGGTAGGAGATGATGATTCGTTGAGCCATGTTTCTGTGAGGATGGCCAGGTCGATATCATTGTTAATGATGAGTGCGGCTATGTCTGATGCATGTTTATTTGCCGAACGGCAGTTGAGTAGTAGGCAATTCAGGGTTTTCTGTGAGTTATCGACATTACTGTTTTCGGTTTCCGTTGTAGTTAACTGAATATGATGTAGGTTGTGGTGTATTGCTTTCCTGTCATTCTTTCTGGTCATTCTATTGGAGTCAATGGGTACTGTTTTGATACTCTCCTCGCTTCCCTGGGCCGGATGTTCATAAGATTGAAGTAGCACCATGGTTTCTTCATTTGACAAGGGATAGGTCCTGTTAGGTCTGTTGGGTCGGAGTGCAAGATTCTGGATGTGTGAAACCTTCGTGTGCATACTTATCGTCATCTCCCAGATTTTTCCGATTGTCTGTGCGACTTTCCGCGAGTCTTGTGCCAGGTTTCCTACTAGTTTCTTGAGTTCCTCGATTTCTTTCTGGGTTCGGGGTGATTTCTTATGTGAGCTAGACTTGTCTGTTTGGGTTCTGCATTTTGCTCTTCTTCGTGAATGATTAGTTCTCGTATCCCCCGATCTTTCCATTGATTCCTTGGTTTGGTTGTTGTTCCTGACTCTATTAGGAATGGCCTCATTGTTTCTTATATTGCAAGGTGTAACGGGTGCCTTTGTGGATAGGGATCTAGGAGATTCCAATCTCGAATTCGGGGGACGTTGAGGAAGGTAGATATCTTCTGCTTTGTTCATTTCGTGGTTATCTTCATAGGGGGATTCGTTAGGTGTTGAGTTACCCTCTTCCGGCGAAGTGGCCTTGGTTGGTAGCGGCAACCGTTCTTCCATTGGGGCCATTTTCTTTTCTTTGTTTCCAAGGTTATTAGATGACGCGGTCATTTCACTCTCCTTCTCCGTTGTTGTCATCGCCGTTCCCGGTAAATCTTCGGCGTTAGAGATTTGATTGTTCTGGCAGTTGGTTTGATTAGCATCTCTAGTGCTAGAGTCGTTGTTGTCAGTTGTGGTAACTGGTGGGGTCCTGTTTTGCTGGTAACCAACCTATTTGTAATGATATTGCGCCATTTGGCCGTTTTGTCTGTGTAGAATATCAGGTCATTCATCATGACGCCTTTAACTCTATCGAAATATGGGTCGGAGAACAGGCTGTTCGGGTTTTTTCTCAAGGTGCTATGTTTGAATTTTTTGGCAGCATGTTTGGATAGAGTCGGAGGATATTCTATATTCTTTGCATTGGACCCCGTCGATCCTTGGTGTCTTTCATCCATTTCCGTGGTTTCTAAGTGTCCCCAGTACTGCTGTTTCGTGTTGGTAGGTATAATTATTTTGTAGATCCGTTTGCTTTTATACCATTGTAAACATGGAGGAAAAGAGGTTTGAGTGATTTCTAGATTATTATTTCGTACTGGTAAATTGCTCTGTAGTGGGAATCCTCTAATTACTCCTTTATAGTTATGTTACCTTATTCTAATCAATCCTTTGTACTTGAGGTGCCATCAACAGTAAGATAATTAATTAATTGACTATCTCTCTTTGTGAGAGGAGTTTGTCTGAAGATTCTTTAGTTAATCCCTTGTAATTTCCTTGTCCTTCTCTCTTTCCTCTAGGGATTGTGTAGTCCTTCTTCCGTTTTCCTTGTCCTTCTTTCTTTTCAGTCTCTTTCCCTTAAGCTTGTGTAGTCCCTTTTCGGTTTTCCTTGTCCTTTCTCTCTTTTCAGTCTCTCTCCTTTGTGCTGGTGTAGTCCCTTTTCCGTTTTCCTAGTCTTTACTTTCTTTTAGTCCTAAGTATTGGCTGGTCCCATATCCCTTTTCCTCATCTGTTCAGGGGGGGCGTCTGTGATGTCTCACTCCCTTTCCTCAGGTCGCCCGTCTTTTGAGACCGATTCTGCTCCTGTGGTGTTGATCGGTGGGATCATTTGTATGGTGTTTAGTGCAGACGTCTTATGCGGCCGCCATGTTAAGGTCAGGCGCGCCGCATCTCAGTCCCTTCGTTTCAGTAATCCTGTGTTTCTCCTTTTCATGTGCTAGGGAAGTTGCGCGTTGCGAGCTGGAGGGGCCGGGTCGGTATTAAGGATGACCATACCTTTTTCCGATGGTCAGGATAACCGAGGCCACTCCGCTCCGCCTTCTGAGATGACCCGTCCGTCTACAGGCACCGGAGCTGCTGGCGATCGTTTTTTCAGGGATCTCCGACTTGTGCAGTCCAGGGTGGCATCCGGAGGCTATTCAATGTCTTCCACAACCGCTCCACATCAGGACTTTCATCTCACGCGGTGTCCGACGTCCGAGGGGTCCCAGGCGCGGAGGCAGTCTTCTCTACTGACCAGGTAAAGGATTTCCTCCCGCGTCTTGCTTCTCCTTCGTTCCTTTGCGTTTTCTGTTGTTCCGATCTTGTGACAGTGGTTCCGCTGGGACCTGGGTCGTCTTAGGGGGTGTTCAGGGGTTATTCAGGGATTTAATCCTTATTTGGAGATCCCTTGCCCCGGAGCTCTTCACTAGAGCTCCCCTGCAGCGGCCATCTTGTTGAGTTACCACTACTCCAAGAAGTGCTGTGACGCTTGTATCTTCGCTCCAGGCACTTCTGCATTGGCCCTTATCATGGAGGCCCACGCCGCATCTCTATGACCTTTTTGACATGGAAGGCTATCGGATCCCCATTTTTGCCAATAATGTTGCTTTTCACCTTACACCTTTAGCCCTGACGAAGTTCATTCCCTGAACGAAACGCGTTGGCTGATGTTTTGTTTTTGTGCATTGGGATAAATTCAAATAAAGGATGATATCAACGAAGGAACTGATTTTGCTTCATGATTGAACGTTACTTTACTCTGGTAGTGCACCGCTCCATTGCTTTTCCAGTTTTGTTTCCCGAGCAGGCGGGTTGCTTCCCTCAACGGCGGATGCAGGAGTAGTCTGTGCACACTATTCATTCAATTGATATTCTGACAATACTTTGGGTTAATACATTGATTGAGGCTTTTGCGGCATCTGGAGTCCACCGTTGGATTTTTTTCAAATGTCGATAACATAACGATTGATCAGACCCAGATCACTAGGAGCAGACTGAATTCTCTTCTCAAACCTGGAGGTGGCTCATTCTGCAAACGCTTAAGTATTGGATGGACATAGAAGCTGTCTGCCTTCACCCTTCAACAAAACCCCTCCAATCAGAGGTGCAGAGTATAAACAGGCACAGACTCATAATTTTCCTACCAGCCCCAGGGTGACCGCCTCCAATGTAAAGGAGTGAATTGAAAGTGCCTTATCATGGTACACTTATCACTGAAGCTCAATGTTCCTAAGGACTGTGAGACTCGAGACCTCTCTAGATTAGAGACTCTGAGACTGTACTCGCGTCTCACAACTCAAGAGCATCCTCACAGAGACGCAGGGAACAAAATGATTGCAAGACCACCCCCACTCATAAACACCCTCTGATTGGAAAATGCGCATCTACGTCTGTGTGGCAAAACGACACCATACTACTGCAATACTCTAATCTCACTAGACCAACACCTTAGCTTAGAGCAAGAGAGACAATGGTATAGCAACTCTGTGTCATTTAGTGGATATCGCACTTGTTCCTTTGTCAGTGCAACTTCACTTTAAAGATGTAATCCATTTGCATGTATGTGCTACCATCTGATATCTCCTTACACGAACACTACTTCAAAAATGAAGAGTATTGCACACCACTACCCAGGTAGGGTTTCCCGTCCTGTGGTTTCACCCATTGCTCCGAATCAATAGGAATTCACCTTCTCGCAATAGTCAGACCTTCTGAGTGGCTGCCTCTTGATTTTGCAATTCCTAGTATCATGGCTATGCCCACATCTCTGACCTGCTGCTCTATATATTTCTGTTACTACCGTCAACTTTTCACTATGAAACCTCATTAAGCTTTACCAGTGCTGGCTGGAAGTTTTTCATCAGCCGTGATGACTTCCGAAATCCAGGCTTCTGCCCATCCCACCTTTTTTGTTTAAATGTTTATTTCCATCAATAACATCTGCTTTACTTATGCTTTACATAAAAGACATAACAGTGTAAATTATTTCATTAAGTAAATACAGAAATAAAGTTGATTCCTGTATGAGGAGTTGCATTGCTGTTCTTGATCTGGAAGGGGACCCTATTCCAAAGTTAAATATACACATGTAGATTTTACTCACAAGTATATTTATTCTTACACCAAGGTGTAAGTACACTTTGTTGATATTCACCATTTACAAGTTTATACTTACACCTAAGTGTACACCGATATGTTTCCACTCCCACCCACTCCCGACCCAGTTCAGGCCATGGAGACTGCTAAGTCTGAATTTATGAACATAAAGCGACTACTTATAACTTTTCACACATAGGTGGAGATCTTAACCACCATGGTGGAGATCTCCCAAAGGAAAAGTACAGGAAACATTATTTCTGCTTATTAATTTAGAAAAAAATATAAATATCTTAATGTAAAATAATTTACAATAATTAGCCCTGGACCAAAATAATATCTGATAGAGACATCTAGCTGCAGATTCCTTATCTTTGAAGTGTCAGATTGAATCCGGAAGATTTTTCTTCGAGCAATACACCTGCGCGCCGTTAGGTATCGGCGGTGTCGTCCACACCAGAAGTGATGTCCGCGTCACCTGTATAGGTACCACCTCCATGCCCTGACGTCAGTTCTTTTCTTTCTGCACCAGTCAAACGCTGATCCGTAAAGAGAGCAGCCCTCTGCCATGTTTTGACAGGATTTTTCAACTTTTTGTTGGCCCCTTTTTGGAAGTCATGTCCTCTAGGAAGACTTCAGGGTTCAAACCATGTGGCACATGTCACCGCACCATGTCGGTGACAGGACCGCATTTGGATTGTCTGTGATGTCTGGAGCGCGACCACGACTCGAAGTTGTGCTCCAACTGCCAGGTCTAATGCTCCGAAGGCTTTGAGGGAGCAGTCCCTAAAGCTGCTTGAGGCCCGATAGGTGAGGCCACACCCAGCTTCTCGGAGGTCTCGATTGAGAAGAAGGCCCCAGCACTGCTCCAGATGTCCCAAGGCCTCTTTATCCCACTTACGATACGCAGGACACTCGGGTAAGAGGCATAAAAGGCACAAGAAGTCAAAGCGTGCTTCGACTTCTCCCTGTCCGTTGGCCGACGCGACATAGGAACATCAGCGTTCAAGGCCTCGTTCTCTGGAACTTGCAACTGGGTCGGCTCCGGGTCTTTCCGCTATTCCGGGAGCCAGAGCGACCCCCGCTCAACGTAGAGAATTTTATGAGGCCATGAGCCTCATTTTTGAGTGGCATGACTCCTCCAGCACGCCTTCAGGCCTGCTGGGTCAGTGGGGCTACATCAGGTTCCACGCTGGTTGCTCCAGCCCCAATTTCCCGAGATCCATACATGGATCTGGACTGGCACCGGTCGTGCCACTGCGACCTTCCCCGACGCCGGTCCCGACACCGATATTCCCGGCGCAACCGGTGCCCACTAGCAGCACCAGCCCTATTCTGATCGCTCATGACACGGAGTCAACCGATGCCTATTCCAGTGCCAACAGGGTCCATTGTTCTTATGTTGTTCCCTGAGCCTTATTCGGACAGGCCAGGATTGGGAGAAGAATGATTGGGGTCACTGAACCCTTTAGAATACCAGAAGTACAACCAAGACATGGACCGGTGTGAGGAATTGGGTGAGGCTAGTGGTTAGATACCGCCCCAGACACTGGCATGCTTTCTCCTCCTACCGTAGCTGGGGAGGAGGGTGTGCCTTATGCAATGGTGGTGAGCAGGGCAGCTTAGGTCCTTGACCTGCAGCTACCCTTGCTCCCATTAAATGAATCCCTCGCAGATGTCCTTCTGGAAACCTGGTCCAAGCCCAGTCAGGGGCTCCTGTGAACAGGACAATCGCTCGCCACCACCGCCCTGCCCTGTGCGGCCCAAAGATCCTCACGACCCACCCTACCCAGAAATCTTGGTGGCACTTTCCATAAAGCTCCCCAGACAGGGAATCGAAGAGGCTGGATAGTTGGGGCATGAAAATTCTTCCTTCCGCCAGGCTTGCATTGAGATCGGTGAACATCCCATGCTTATTGGGCCGATATTCCCACTCTCTGAGGGAAAAGGTTGTGCAAGTGCTGCCACAGGTCCTGGAGGAGGCGTGGGCCATCCTCTCCCAAGTACTATCAGATGGGAGAGATGCAGCAAAGTTCTCCATTCGATGTGGTTGAGAAGGGATCAAATCGCTGGGCTGAGTGAGTTCTATGATGGTGGCTGTTAAACGCCACACCTGGCAGGGAACCTCTAGCTTTTCAGGGGCTGTCCAGGCCTTGCTCATGGACATGCCCTTTCATGGCACCTGTCTCTTCCGAGACAATGCAGACACAGCGCTGGAGCGCTTTAAGGATTCTCTTACGGAAGGGGCTTTTAACCCCGCCAACCCAACCCCAACCACGATCCTTGCATGTTGGACGAGGCTGCAGTTCATTCTGGCCATGAGTGTCGGGTAGCCAAAGGTCCGGTCAAACTGCCCCCCCCAGGCAACGTCAGTCTTCAAGCCCTCCTACGCTTTCCCTTCCACATCATGAGCGTCCCGCTGGTGGCAGGATCAGCCATCTCCTCCACCACTGGCGCGATATCACATTGGACAGGTGGGTCCTCCAGATTATCTGAAGGGGCTACTCCCTCCCCATCGAGACCACACATCCTTCCTACATACGCCTGATAAACTATCATATACTTTTGCTCCGGAAGGAAGTCAGGACTCTCTTGGCCAGGGGAGAGGATGTAGTCTTACGGCTAGAGCGGTTAACCTCGAAGCTGGGGAACCGTATTTGAGTTTCGGCAATGACGCTCAACATCCTGTGATTCTGGGCAAATCACTTAATCTCCCCGTGCCTCCCCCAGGCAACGTCCGTCTTCAAGCCCTCCTACGCTTTCCCTTCCACATCATGAGTGTCCCGCTGGTGGCAGGATCAGCCATCTCCTCCACCACTGGCGCGATATCACATTGGACAGGTGGGTCCTCCAGATTATCTGAAGGGGCTACTCCCTCCCCATCGAGACCACACATCCTTCCTACATACGCCTGATAAACTATCATTTAATTTTGCTCCGGAAGGAAGTCAGGACTCTCTTGGCCAGGGGAGAGGACAGAGCGGTTAACCTCGAAGCTGGGGAACCGTATTTGAGTTTCGGCAATGACGCTCAACATCCTGTGATTCTGGGCAAATCACTTAATCTCCCCGTGCCTAACAAAAATGAATGTGTTTATCTGTAACGAAACTGGTGCTCAAGTAAAGCGCTCTGAAACCTGATAACTTTGGGTCTAGTTTGCGCTATATAAAACTATTTAAAAAGAAAAGGGAGCTATAGAGAGGGTGTCTGCACCAGAGGTAGGTTTCTGTTGCTATTCCTGCTACCTTCTGGTCCTGAAAAAAGGACAATGGCCTTCATCCTATCCTAGACCATCAAGCCCTCAACTATTTAAATCCTCACACTGGCTCAGGTCCTGTCTGCCTTGGAACCGGGAGACTGGATGGTAGCGTTGGACTTGCAGGATGCCCATTCTCAGATCCCTATCCTGCATGCCCATCAACGCTACTTGCGGTTTACGGTAGGCCACAAGCACTTTCAGTTCACAGTGTTTCCCTTTGGTCTTACCAGCGGCCCTCAGGTGTTTCCCAAGGTGATGGCCGTGGTTGCAGCTCATCTACTCAGATCAGGGGTGCCAGTCTTCTCCTATCTCGATACTGGCTGCTGAAGGCGGGCTCGCCCAAGCTGTCGTCTCCCACCCCCAGACTACGGCGAACCTACGCCATTCGCTGGGGTTCACTATGAACATGCCAAAGTCACACCTGACTCCCTCTCAGACGCTCCCTTTTATTGGAGCTGTTCTGGACACTGTGCAGTTTTGGGCCTATCCTCCTGAGCAGCGAGTCTAGGATATTCAGGCTATGATACCGATGTTTCAGCCTCTATCCTGGATTTCGGTGAGAATAACTTTGAGGCTTTTAGGCCTCATGGCCTCCTGCTTCCTGCTTGTAACACATGCCAGATTGCATATGCTGGCTCTGCAGTTGGACCTGAAGTTCCAATATGCACAGCATCAGGAAAATCTTTCTGACATCTACATCTAAGAGTGAACTGCACAAGACCTGCAGTTGTGTATAATGCACCATGATTAAGTTAGAGGCAGTCCCCTCTCCCTTCCCTAAACTGATCTTACAGTAGTGACAGATGGGTCACTTTTGGGATGGGGTGGCCATCTGCAAGAGGTTGAGATCTTTCTGACATCCACATCTAAGAGTGAACTGCACAAGACCTGCAGTTGTGTATAATGCACCATGATTAAGTTAGAGGCAGTGCCCTCTCCCTTCCCTAAACTGATATTACAGTAGTGACAGATGGGTCACTTTTGGGCGGGGGTGGCCATCTGCAAGAGGTGGAGATCAGAGGATTCTTGTCTCCTGCGGAATCCGGACTCCACATCAACTTGCTGGAGCTCCGAGTGATCCGTTTGGCATTGAAAGCCTTTCTACCCTCCATCAAGGGAAGGATAGTTCAAGTGTTTACGAACAACACTACTGCCATGTGGTACTGCAACAAAA
The DNA here is from genome assembly GCF_964261635.1 of Lissotriton helveticus. Taxonomy (NCBI): domain Eukaryota; kingdom Metazoa; phylum Chordata; class Amphibia; order Caudata; family Salamandridae; genus Lissotriton; species Lissotriton helveticus. Next base: position 1,403,012,377 of record NC_136057.1, on the reverse strand, counting down.
AGGGTGGAATGAGGTCATGGAAACTTTGCAAAGAGGCCCTGTGTCTCTAGATATGGCTGGAACACCAGGGCATTTCCATGGTGGTTTGACACCTGGTAGGTTCCCTGAATGCCAGGTTGGACAAACTCAGCCGTTTTTTCTGCCTAGCGGATCAATCGTGGGGTCTCCATCCGGAGGTGGCGCAAGGTCTCTTTCAACAATGGGGAGAGCCTTTATTAGATCTGTTCACCTCTGGAGAGAACACGCAATGCCAGCAGTTCTGCGCGCTGGAGTTTCCAAGACGGCTCTCACTCGAACACACTTTTCATCTCGAGTGGAGCTCAGGCCTCTTGTTTGCCTTTCCCCCATACCACTCCTGCCCAGAGTTCTGAAGAAGATCAAGAACGACCGGGCCCAAGTCATCCTTGTGGCTCCTGATTGGGTATGAAGAGCCTGATATCCAGAGCTTCTGCAAATGAGCATCCATCCTCTGATCAAGCTGTCTCTTCAGGATGTTCTTCTGCTGCAGCAGCTAGGTAGGGTCCTCCACCCGAACTTCTCAACTATTCGCCTTCTTGCGTGGAGATTGAGCGATGACAGTTGACAGCTTTAAACCTTCCTCCCTAAGTCTGCAATGTTTTCTTGGCGGCCAGGCGGCACTCCACCTAAACGGTGTACGCCTGCTGGTGGAAAACATTTGTATCATATTGTACAGAAAAGTCTATTGACCTTCTGTCTGCTTCTCTTTCTGATGTGTTGCTTTTTATTTTGACCCTTGCCCAGCAGGGCTCTGCTCTGGGCACCCTGAAAGGGTATCTTTCGGCTGTGTCTGCCTTCCTGAGGTTGCCAGACAAACCCACCTTATTTAAATCATCCATTATACAAAGATTCCTGAAGGGCCTTGTGCATATGTTTTCACCTACCCCTTTCATTATGCCTCAGTGGGACCTTAATTTGGTTCTCACCTTCCTCATGCATGCTCCTTTCGAGCTCTTGCATATTTGTCCACACTGGATGCTCACCATCAAAACAGCCTTTTTAATGGCAATTATTTCTATCAGAAGAGTGAGTGAATTTCAGACTTTATTATCCAAGCCTCCCTTTTTGACAATATTCCCTGACAAGTTGCGGCTGCCACTAGAGAAGAGGTATTCAAACAGTGGGGCGCAACCCCCGGGGGGGGCAGTGGAGATTTGGGAAGGGGGGCGAGCATTTCTAGGCCTCCTTTCTGTCCTGGAATCAAGAACATGTACTCACCTTCTGAGATACTTCATTCTGATCTTTAAATTGCTTCAGCTTAAGTTAATTGAGGCTTCTGTGCTGTGAAATGAAGAGGCCTGTTAGACAGGTAAAACAGTCCTTCATGCCAGGGTGCCTGCTTTCCTGAATAAAATGCAAACCTTTGCTACGCGTTAATCTGCAAATGTAAAAGCTGCTTGGGAGCAGGTCTTGCTTTAATTTCACGATTCACTCCAAGCATTATGATGGCAAAGATTTGATTTTTGAGTGATAGTACTAAGAGTTTTACAACTGGGCTGTGAAGGGCATGCTTTTAATCGTAATTGGATTTACACAACGCTTAGTACCCCTGAGGAGGTGTTGAAGCGACAGTTATGCAAAAATTATTTACGGTCATATGTCACTAAAATTTACATTTTTGAAGCTCCATTTTATCCTAAAACAATTTGCACTGTTTGTAGCGGTCTATCTTATAATGTGTATAATGCAAGCATAAAATAATGACTTACACATTCAAAGTGCTTTCTGTCACAGGCTGTGACCTCGTAGCACTAACAATACACAAGTCACTTTTCTCCTCTGCACCAACCAAATTTAATTATTTGGCTCTCTGGTTAGACACAGACCTCTGCTGAGCATTACCTAATAGAGGTTTCATAACATACTACAGTGCATTGCTGAATAACAAAATACATTTAAGCTACCCATGATTTTATTTGTAGCTACCTAATGGTGAAAGACTAAAGAACTAACAAAATATTTTGGGGCTGATTTATGAGAGGCTTTTGCAACCGAAATCACTTCTTTTGAAGCTCCTGCGGCACAAGCGTTTCAATCATATCTATGAGGCAGCGTAAAGTGACTCTGCGTGGCTTTGCATGGCCTCCTAGATATGGAGTAAGACAAAACAGTGCAACTCGCTGCATTGCCTTACTCTATGTCAAGTAGGCATTCCATGGACTTTGCGATGGGTGTTCCCACGCAACACCTATGGAGTTTGAAGCTGCCCTAGATTGACAAAAAAGTGTAAATCTGGGGCAGCGGCAAAACCTTACTCTGCCCCATAGCAGGCGAAATGGGGAGAATTTTTTCATTTCTCCACGTTATTTCCTCTTTCCATGTGTGCTGCATTCTGCAATACACATAAAGAGGAAAACCCCTCTCTGGATTGTTTTTGCACATAAACAATCCTGCCTACATTGAGGTTAGACAGAAATTTGTGCACCAACACAGGGGAAAAGGACATGAAAGCACCATATTTCATAAATAAGGTGCATTCCTGCCCTTTCACATTGGCGTAGGGCAGCGCAGCAAGAAGACTTGCGTGGCTTCCCTATGCCAATTCCTCATAAATGAGGCCCTTTGTTTTAGCCACACCTTTGACTACTCCCCCACGCTCACTGACCTTTGGTTTGCTAAACACTGTTTAATATTATTTTACCACTGTAAAAATGATTTGCTGTGGGTATTGGGGGCGTTTATGGTTGTCGTTAGTTGTCAATGAATAGGAGTACCAAGTTATAGACATTTTTGTCAGGAGGGGTCCTTAAGCCTAAAAAAGTTTGACAAGGGGGTCTTGGCATCAAAACGGTTGAAGATTTCTGCTCTAGAACCTCTTTCCTCCCGAAATTGGTTACACCTTTCAATGTGGACAATCTGTCACCTTGCCCCCTTTCTACGCTTCTCTGCATCCCTCTAAAGAAGAGGAGCGACTCCACCATCTGGACCCAAAAAAGTATTGTTGTTATACCATGACCGCATAAAAGTGTTCCAGGTGGACGACCAACTCTTTGTGGGGTATGTTGGAGCGAAGGCGGGTCAGGCGGTGCAAAAGAGGACCATCTTGGAGTGGGTCGTCCTCTGCATCAAGATGTGTCACACTCTGGCAAAGAAGCAGGCTCCTGAAGGCTTAAGTGCTCATTCCACCACAGCTAAGGCTGCTACTGCTGCGTTAGCACAGGGGGGCCTAATACTAGACATTTGTCAGGCTACAACGTGGGCTTCCCTGCACACGTTTACCAAACATTACTGCCTAGACAGTCAAGACCCCAGGGGGACGGCCATTTCAGCCATTCAGTACTGCAGAATTTCCTAGTCTGAACTTGTCCACAGTCCCTCCCCGGGGATGGTATTGCTTGGGTAGCTATTCAGAGGTACGGAATCAGCAGCTAGAGGTCTCTAAAGGATGAACAAGTTACTTACCCTCGGTAACGCCTTATCTGGACGCCACGTGGAGCCAACCAACACCAGCTATCGGCGCGCAGAGATATTACTCGAAGAAAAATCTTCCAGTTCCAGTGTGACGCCTGGAAAATTCAAAGGTAAGAAATATGCAGCTAGATCATTTCTCTACCAGATAAGGCGTTAGCAAAGGTAAGTAATTTGTTCATTGGAGCACCTTAACTCTTGAAAATCAATATTTATTAAATAATTTAATAATTCAAGTATATTAGTTTATTTTATGAATATGAATTTTTAAATAAAATAAAGTCACCCTTTAGCAATTTTTCTTTTTGATATGATTGAGTACATTAATTAAAAGTTGTGTTCTAATTAATTTTTAATAAAAGTTTTAAAATGTAATCAAATATTTTATTAGGAATTGTGCGTAATTTATATATTTGTGTGTTTGTGTAATTTAAAAGTTGGATTTCCTATAAGGTGTTACATTAAGCCCCTGCCTCATTCTTTTTTATGGAAATGTGTTGCAGTACATGTAAATGGCCATGTGAGGTGGTAGACTGACACCAAGACTGCACAGGAGCACATTTACTACTGCTTTGTGACCTTCAGGGATGTAGTATCTTTAAAAGTACTGTACTCTTTTGTGAATATGATCTTAAATTAGCAACCCCCCCTTAGCCTCTCATTACCCCTCCCTAAATGCCTCCGCAAACCTCTCCCAAATGGTAGTAGATATTTCCTATGTTCTCACCATTGCATTGCTCCTTTCAGCATTTACTACTAAGTAGTAAACTTACATGTGTGGAGATCTCCCCATAGAGAAGGAGAAAATGAGAGGTTGACATCTCCACCCATAGGTTTATTATTTACGTTTTGCAGTAAGTGCTACCACTGTAGTACTAGTTTACATTCTACAAAATGCATTTGTGAATCAGGCCCGTGGTCTCTGTCTCATATGAAAAGTTGAACCACACATTCATCTCCCAGATCTGTTTCCCAAATAAGCAGTGAGGATCACAAACAAGCAAAATGACTTGTTTGTCAATACCATTTTCTATTAATTGTGTGTGTTTTTAGGTGTTCAGCAATAGTATGACGCTTCTCCTACATGATCTGGGAACCTGTTGCGCTCCCATATTTAATGATTTATTTCTCCAAGATGTCTTAGTTTCTCTGTATAATATTCATGATGGATTTTATGGTAGATCTTCAGTTGTATCTGGATCGAATCCTAAGGTAGATACTAAATTAACTCTGGAGTAGAGTTTGTGTTAGATTTTCTGCCCTCGAGCGTTGATCCATTCCAGATTATCTCTAATTTATGTAGATGATGTGGTAAATCTTCAATCATGTATGCAGTGAATTCTATGGGAAATTTTACTGTCACGCCTGGATTGATACTTGATTTTTTCGGGGGCAGATTCAGGGGGGTAGATTCTCAGTTGTATCTAAGGTAGATTCTGTACAACTTCTAGAATCCTCTCTGGGCTGAATACATTCCATGATAAATTCACAATCCTCTCAGGAGTGTATTTCATGGTAGATTTCCTGCCAATTTCAGGATGGGTTATGGGTTCTAGGGTATTTTTTTGGGCGTACTTGAAGTGAATTCCTTGGAACATGTTTGGTTATATCTGTAGTCTTTCTGTGGTAGATTTGATTCCTGTTACAATACAGGATAAATTCCACTGGGCGTTTTCAATCATTTCCCCTGTGGATCCTGTATCACCTCACATATTGAATTCCTTGTATCACCTTTTCTGGGTCAAAGAGTACTAGTTTCCATGATCCGTGCTTCTGTCCTCTACAGTAGCACTTTGATATTTCTGTTACGAGTCTTATGTCACTTCAGTAGATGGAAGTAACCAGGATGAAGTGACTTTGGTGCATTGATTTTCAGTGATGACCTGAAATCCCAAACAACCTCTAGTTTATGTGGCATCACCAATACCACGTGCCGTTTGTTTGGCCCTGTGTTTTTTAATATCCTGTTCTTGTGAAAAATATGAGAATGTTTTCCTTGCTCCGCCTCCTATTGCTAACGTTATACCTAACTGTCTATTTCAAAGGTATTGAGCACACAAAGTACGACAAAGAATGCTGTAGACAAACTGCAAAGAATACAATGCTGAGTACACTTAACAGTGCTGCTTCCGAACAGTCATACACTCTGTGTTTTCAGGCTGTACCTTGTGAAAGTCACTCACACTTCCTCCAAAGGACTCTCTAGAGCATCTAGACTACAGTGGGGCCAGAGTCAGCGTCTTGTGATGCCCCTCCAGCTCTGTGTCAAAGTTGGGGAAGAGAATAGGGACATCAGACCCCAAGTCAGAGAAGTTGGAGGTGGTACAATCTGCACCGGTCTGGATGCATCCGCGATCCAAGGAGCTCAATTGGTGCTGAGGGCGGACCTACCAATCGAGGATACGCAGGGCTGGAATTCATGCCTGCAGGGATGTGCTGCCCAAATATGAGGTGCATGGCCTCATAAAGTTGGACGGGGGCCACTCCGGCTCTCAGAAACTCGGGGAGGCGCGCTGCAGGTCCAGTCACAAACTCATCCGTGGAGATAGGCAGTTTGTGATTAACCTGTTCTTAACTTCTTGGGAAGCTGTTAGTTTTTCGTGCTGTACAGACCTAAGGAAATATACAATGACACAACTATGTTGTATCCTGTTTTTTTCAAGAAAAGTTGATTTCAGACCACCTCAAGAACCGCTTTATATCTGATTGAGACTTCTAGTTCTTAGAATTATCCTCCGGCGTCAGACTGTATTAAGAACTTTTTCATGAGTAGTACCCCTGTGCCCTGTGGCGTAATTTGACTCTACGTGGTATTGTCTGCATGGTCTAGTGCCGGAAGTGAAGTTTGCTGTACCTGTATTGGCGGCATACCAGCACGCTGACATCAATTATTTTCTTTCCGCGCCAGTCAGTGCAGATCCGGAGACAGCTTCCGCTAGTAATTTTTTGACCAACCTTTTTTTTACTTTTGTCGAAGTCTTTTTTTAGATCTTCTGGTGTGGCTGAATCATCCACTAGGATAGCTGACTACAAACTCTGTGGCTTTTGACACCGACAGATGTCGGTGACGGACCGGCATCTTGTTGAACTCTAGTGCCTGGAGTGCGACCACAATGTTAAGACCTACATCGACTGCGGTGCCATGCAAGGCCTTGACGGAGAGGTCCCTCAAGCTCCTTGCTGCTCGACGTGCAACGCCGCGATGGTCTCGATCCTAGTTGAGAGGAAGGTCCCGGGATCGGTTGCGGAGCCATCAATCTTCATCACAGTCGAAGTCTCCCAGAAGTTCAGGTAAGTCCCACAGAAGAAAAAAAAGTAAGAATTCAAAGAGATCTTCAACTTCAGCCCTTACTCGAGGGATCGTCATCATTCAAGGCTTGTCTCCATGGTTGAGACTGTGCCTGGTCCTGCTCCGTGTCTCCCTGAGTTTCTGAGTGCCGGAGTGGCCCCCGCCCAACTCCGCAAATTTTATGAGGCCATGCACCTCATATTTGGGCAGCACATCCCTGTTGGCATGAATTCCAGCCCCGCGGAGCCTCCATTGGTGAGTCCACCGTCTGCACCTATTGAGCTCCTTGGATCCACCAATGGATCCGGACCGGTGTAGATCGTACCACCTCCAACTTCTCTGACTTGGGGTCTGATGTCCCTCTTCTCCTACCCAACGTTGACACGGAGCTGGAGGGGCATCACACGGCGTTGATTCTGGCGCCCACGGGAACCTTGCCCTCGAGACCGGAGCCTGAGCCCTATTCCTCCAGGCTAGGACCAGGGGAGGAATGGCAGGGGCCACTGGACCCTGAGGAATACCAGCCGTAAGACCCCAACATGGACTGGTATGAGGAATTGATAGATACCAGAGAACTGGACACCTCTCCAGATACTAGCATACTCTCTCCTACCTAGGCCACGGAGGAGGTAGCTTCTTTCGCTATGATGCTGAGAAGGGCGGCCGGGGTCCTGGACCATAGCATGCCCTCAGTGGCAGTCAAGACTAACGTCTTGACAGAGGTGCTTTAGCCAGGAGTGACCCCAATTTCCTTGCGCAACATTCTACCCCGAGAGCTTGATGGTCCAAGCCTCCTCTTCCTGCGTAAATCCTGGTGCATTCCCTACTACCCCACTGGATAGGGAATCCAAGAGGCTGGACACCTTAGGCAAGAAAAATGTTCTTCCACCAACCTGGCAATGAGGTCCGTGAACCTGTGCGTGCGTTTTGGGCCGTTACTCCCCTGCACTGTAGGCTTCGGTTGAGCAGGTGCTGCCCATGGCCCAGGACGAGGCCCGGGCCATGCTTACTCAAGCTATGGCAGATGGGAGAGATGCAGCCAAGTTGATGATTAGATGTGGGTTGGATACAACTGAATTGCTATGCAAAGTGGTTTCTTCGTTGGTGGCCTTATTACACCATGCCTGGCTTGGAACGACCGTCTTTTCAAGGGATGTCCAAGCCTCCCTTATGGACATGCCCTTTGATGGCTCCCGTCTCTTTGAAGACAAGGCGGACTCAGCGCTCGAGCGATTGAAGGATAGCAGAGCTACAGCTAGATCCTCGGGCCTTTCCATGCCAAGCCAACCTCAGTCCGTCTTTCTCTCCTTTTGTTTCCACGGAAGAGACTTCCAGGGGCTTCCTTTCCCACCCAGCCACCATGGCACGCAAAATCCCCAGCCTCTGTGTGGCCAAGAACATGGTACCCCCAAACCCCATGGGTCATTAAGCCAGAGGTTGGGCCAGTCCACCACACCCCTGGCAGCCATCACCTGCAAACCTCTTTAGTTTACCTTTCAATCATCATGGGCAACCAGGGGGAGGCATGATATGCCATCACCTGCACGACTGAAGTTTGATAACATCAGACCGTTGGGTTCTCCAGAATGTCCGAAGGGGTTACTCCCTCCCCTTTGTGATTACCCCATCACCCATGCCATCCACTTGCAACAGATTGATGAAGGACCATCTATCTTTACTCAGCCAGGAAGTGGCGAATCTATTCCGAAGTCTGCAATGTTATTCTTGCAGCCAAGTGTCCCTCGAACAAAACATTATACGCCTGCCGCTGTGAGAAGTTTGTGGCATGGTGTGCTGAGAGACTGCTTTACCCTCTTTCTGCTCCCCTCTCTCAATACCTTAATTATTTCTCTTGCCCAGGAGGGCTCTGCTTTGAGCCCCTTAAAGGGCTAATTTTCTGCCATCTTAGCCTTTCTGCGGTTGCCAGATTAGCCATCCCTGTTTAAATCCCCAATTGTACATAGATTTTTTAAAGGCCTGCAACACGTTTCCACCTTCACCCTTCATCATGCCACTCTGGGACCTTAATCTACTATTCACCCTTCTAATATGCACTCCCTTGAGCCACTGTATAACTGTCCTTTCAGGCTCCTTATCATGAAGACGGCCTTCCAAGTGGCGATAATGTCTACCTGGAGGGTCAATGAGCTTCAAGCTTTATCACCTTACCTGAACATCTTCCCAGACAAGCTGGTTCTTCACACTAGAGCATCCTCCCTCTCCTTCCTCTTTCTCTCGTTCCTTCTGAAAGTTGTCACTCCCTTTCATGTAGTCCAATCCGTCGCCCTGCCTAGTTTTATGCTCCGCACATCCCTCTAAGGAGGAGGAGCGACTCCACTGACTTGATCCACGAAGAGCTTTGTCGTTCTACTTTGACAGCACAAAAGAGTTCCGGGTGGATGACCAGTGGCATAGCAAAGGGGTGGGGGCAAAGGTCTAGCTACACCACTGTGGACGACCAACTCTTGGGATATGTCGGAGCAAAGAAGGGAAATGCTGTGCAGAAATAAACCATCTCCTGATGTATAACGCTCTAAATTCAAATATGCTACTCATTGGCCAACATGCATCCCCTGAAAGATTAAATGCTCTTTCCACCAATGCCAAGGCTGCGACCACTGCGTTAGAACGCGGCGCCTGGTCATTGACATCTGCCAGGCAGCAACGTGGCCTCTCTGCCCATGTTCACTAAATACTACTGCCTGGATAATTAGGAACAGTAGCATGAGCACTTTGCCCATTCAGTCCTGCAGGACTTTTTGGTGTGAAATTATTTCACAGACCCACCTCAGGGGAGGTATTGCTTAAGTATCTAGTCTAATGTAAGGAATCTGTTACTAGACGTCTGTATCAGATGAGCAAGTTACTTACATTTGTTCATGCCTTATCTGGTAGAGACTCTATCTAGCCATAGATTCCTTACCGACCCACCCCTCCTCCCTGCTCTGTGAACGGATTTCTAGGGACAGGGCTTTCCCCTGTCAGGGCCCTAGTTTTCCACACCAGTGGTCAGTGTTCTTTGTGGCTTCGCGATCCTGGCATGGAGAGTCCTAGGAGAAACATCCTTCGAACTGGAGGTGTGAGGCGGTTTTCAGAATTTAGTTATAGGTGCTCTGGTGCCCCTTGATTTTACAGTTGTTGCTACAGGATCTTTTCTGTACACAGTTGCTTTATATAGTCAGTTGGGGTTGCCCACTCCACTCTGTCTGTCAGGAATAGTGGTGCTCTGCTTCCATTTGTGTGTAGGCTCGTACAGACCAAGAAGTCTAGTAGACCTGACCCTTCCCTAGCCTTGCTGACTCCAATATTGACCTGTGGCCCCTCTTGCTCCAGAAACAAAAAGCTGCGCAGCCATGGAGGTCAGTACTCTACTCACTCCTGTAGGGTAGGGGTGATCTTCATCTTCATATCTTATTTGAGCACAAACTCATGTCCACCACCCAAACGAAAACAGTAACACCCCAGGTAGAAGCAATGCTCTCGTAGAGTGGTGATCAGAATATGGTATATGCGCTGTGATTTTTCTTAAGCAATTATTTCTGTATACCACTTTTAGCCACTTCATCCTTTTTAGGTTCCTTCTGAAGCTCTCTGGGGACTGATCAGCTGAAATCATGAGTACCGACTACAGGAGTAGGTAATCTTAATAGGTCCCTCTCGAAGTCCCCAGGTATGTCAAAATCTAAAATGAACCATCAATTTCATAAAGCCACACATTATTCCACATCTTCTCAACACTCAAAAGTCAGGTGAGAAGGTTACAATGTCTACATCGAAGGGCCCCTCACCCTCAGCATCCTCCAACTTCATTATAGGTCAACAACCAGTCTCAGTGCTCCCTGAGTTCTCTGGGTTGCCCTCAACTTTGCAGCAGGTCATGGCCTTTAAAGAAGCGATACTACAGATTTTTAAAGTGCTACCGGCTTCTTCTGGAGCACCTTTGGACTCTATGGAGCCGCAGGGGCCTCCAATTGAACGTCTGCTAGGGGGTCTTCCCCCAATGCCATCTCCTGCCATGGGACCTGTTTTTCATACCCACACCAACACAAGTCCATGCGGGCACACCAACTCCAGGGTCCATGTCAGTCCTTTATGTTTTGGCGCCGCATTTGACTGCACCAACGCCTGTACTAGATCAGTTTCTCCTGTATTGAATCTTTTATAGATTCACATGCTTGAATACTCCCCGTCGTCATGGTGGAAGTCCCACGGTAACATAAGCGATAGCAGTAATACAATATTACGATAGACCTCCATAGAACAGAAAACTCACTTAAGTAACTTTTCAGTCTCATTTTAAACATCCAAACTTCAACCAATCACAGCTGAGACCTCAGAGTTCCCTTCCCCACAGAGCCACCATACCTCAGATTTCTTACCGCACGTCGTGTGATAGGGAGTCTCCCTGAGCCCTGCTCAGTTACAGTATGTCTTCTCAACTTTTGACCTCCAGTCTCAGCTTTAGCTATTCTCAAGGTATTTCTTCGACTTTATACTTTTGACCTTCCTGCTTTTGAGATGCCAGAGCCTAAAAAGGACTGTTTAGGCACTGGAAGACCTGTAGGAAATGTAGACTGTTCTCTGAAGACCCCCACAAAAAGCACTTATAATGCCTCTACCCTGACAACAAACCCAGGGAATGCAAGTATTGCCACACTTTTTCAGCTAAAACCATCAAAGATAGGGAGGGTAGGCTGTAACTCTAGCTACAGAAAAGAAAGGTTGCTTCTGATTCGGAGTCTGAACTGAGGAAAAGGCCCATTCTTCCTCAAGGAAAAGAAAGGAGGGCAGTCCCTCCTCACATCATGTGGACTCTATGAGCTCTAAGTCCCAAGACAAACCTGAACTTAAACACCACAAGAAATCTCAGTCACAGGCTTCAAAACCCTCTTCAGCTCCTGCGTCTGCTTCTCCGACTCCTCTCAGACCTTCTCGATCCTTCGACAGTGTAGTCGTCGAAGATTCCAATCACCTCAAGAAAACCAGAGGTTCCTGCACCGTCGCTGGCTTCGTCGGCAACGACTACGACGACGAAGGTCAAGACGTCAACTGCAGCAATGGCGGCGGGAGCTTCAACGACGGTAACAATGTCCTCGAGGATGCGACCGTCACCGTGGACGAGCAGTTCACCATCCACCACAGGTTCGTCAACGATTCCAGCCACAACGTCCCCACAGACGAAGGCCGTCGACGGTATGGATGACGATCGCATCGGCGGTTGTCCCGTCGTTGAGTCCAGTGTCGGGACCGTCAACACAGAAAAAAATCAGTCTCGTTCAGCCCAGGCAAATTCATGTTTTCTCCAAAATATCTCCTTTACTTCTTGCTCGCCTTCTGGACTTCCAAGAGTCAGAGGACGAAGGTATGTTTGGCCCTGCATACAGTCCATTGCAGTTAAGGGTCAAGTGCCAAGATTCTGATGATGAGGGCATTGAGGGCAATGAACCATCTTCTTACCTGGCAGGGGAATTTTATTTTGCAGAAACAGACACATCCGTCATGCAGAGGCAGAACTCCTTCCAGGAGCGTTATCCTTGTGGTGACAGAGGAGGAGCGTCATCATTTTAGGAAACCATCAATGAACGTTCCAGTGTCTCTAGTTTTTGATCTCCGTCACATGCTTAATGACTATTACAGGTGTTTTCCGGGTGAAAATGGTCCTCAGAGGCCTTCACCTCCCCAGAGGTACTCACTACTCTTCCGGGCCAAAATACTCCCAAATTCTCAAGGGAGAAGACCCTCCCTCCTCCTATAGTCATCACAGGGGATACTCAGGATGCCCAGACAGAAGAAGGTGAGATACAAATGGACACAGGTGCCCATGATGAATGGGATGACTACATAGCCCCTATGCCGCCATCTCCTAACCCTACTGCAGCGGATTCCCCTCCAGCAGATATTGGAGGATTTCATGATCTTCTAGAGCGTGCCTCCAAATGTTTTGATTTGCCAATGCCAATTAAACAAACTGAGTGTTTTCTATATGACTTTAAACCAGGTACTCAACGTTCAGTGAGAGCAATTCGTATAATTGACTTTCTTTGGCAAGAAAGGCTAAAGGTAATGTAAACACCTGCCTCCGTTCCAGCTGTTATTCCAAAACTGGACAAAAAATACAAGGCTCCTGACGACTTGCCTGCATGCCTTATTGGTCACCCGAGCTAGACTCTGTGATCATGCAAGCAGCACAGGGAAGAGCCAAGAATCCAGCATCTTCCTGCACTGCCCAACCAGACAAGGAGGGCCGTTGCCTCGACAATATTGCAAAGAGGTTCTTGGCTCTGGCGGCTACCTCCATTAGGGCCTCTAATGCCATGGCCATTTTGGGGAGATATGACCGGCAGATGTGGTCGGACAGCTCTACTCTGTTGGAGTATCTCCCAGAAGATAATAATAAAGAGGCAAAATATATTCTTTTGGAGGGAGAAAGAGCGTCTTCGGAGCTCATTGAGATAGCTATGGATATTCCATCCACTGCATTTCGACAAATGGCAGGAGTGGCGGTTCTGCATCGCCAGGAGTGGCTAAAAGCAACCACCTTTCGTCCAGAGGTCCAAGCCAAGGTTTTAGACATGCCCTTTGATGGGGAGTGCTTGTTTGGTAAGCACATAGACGAGGAGCTACAATCTATTAAGAAAGCACTGATACAGTCAAAGCCTTAGGCAATATCCAGCAGCGCCGATTTCAGTCCTTTCGGGCTAGAGGTCGGGGCAATTTTTATCCCGTCAGCAGTTTCAGCAGCGGTACCAGCCATATCCGCAGAGTTCCTACCAGCCATACAACCAGTCCTTCCAGTTCAACACCTCTCAGACTTATTCAAGTAAGAGGCATCAATCTGCTTGAAAGTCCCAAAACTCCAATAGGAGACAATGAAGCTCATCAGGCTCCTGCTACCCCTCACACCACGATCACGTCTTCTCTGCAACCTTTCAGAAATGGAATTCCATTTCTTCAGACAGATGGGTTCTAGATATCTTCCAGCATGGCCAAAAGCTAGAATTAATTCAGCATCCTCTAAATGTTCCACAGCGCAAAGTTCTGCTCCGTCACCTTCCAGATCTCAAATAGGAAATACATTTGTTTCTTCTCAAGCAGGCCATAGAGAAAGTACACCTCAACCAGCAAAAACAGGGGTTTTATTCCCACTTCTTCCTCATCAAAAAGAAAAATGGAAAATGGAGGTAGGTCTTGGACCTCAGATGCTGTACAAGTTCATCAAGAGTCAATCTTTCAGGATGCTCTTTCTTTAGGAGATTCTTCTTCTCAAGCGAAAAGGGGATTTTCTGGCTTCTCTCGATCTCCTAAATGCCCATTTTCATATTCCCATCCACCGTCAACATCGAAAATTCCTCGGGTTCAAAGTGGCAGGGCGCCATTGCCAATTTCAAATTTCTTCCATTTGGTTTGAAGTCTGCTCCCAGGGTGTTCACAAAGTACATGGCACCGATAGGAGCCTTCTTAAGACGTTCAGGTCACCAGGTGTTCTCATACCTGGACGATTGGCTCATAAAGGCTCCGTCTTTTCAAGCGACAGAAATTTCAATGAGAGCCTGTCGGGGTCTCTTCCAGTCTCTAGGTCCCGGCCAAATCATTTGTTCTTTCTGGGTGCACATCTTGAGACAGAGCTGGGGAAGGCCTATCCCACTCAAGAAAGAATATGTGATTCTGGATATGACAAAGCTTCTTTCAACAAAGAATTTTGTTTCAATGAGGCAGTACAAGCCCATGCTGGGGATGATGAATTCTTGCATCCCGCTCATTCCCAATTGCCGACTACGCATGCGACCGCTGCGGGACCAGCTCTATGCGCAGTGGGTTCAGTCTAAAGGCTCATCCAACAACAAGGTTCGCATTTCAGCATCGATGACGGCCACAATGGCCTGGTGAATGGTCAAAGGCAACCTGTCGCAAGGCCTCTCTTTCATTCACTCTGTACCACAGCCGGTGATGACCTTGGATGGGTCTAAGGATGGATGGGAACTCACCTTCAAGAATTGCAGGTTCACGGCAAGTGGTCCAAACAGAAATCGGAGTGTCATATAACATTCTGGAGTTCAAAGCTGTGTTTTTAGGTCTGAAGACCTTCCTGCCTCGGATCAAAGGTGCGTCAGTGCTTGTCAGGACAGACAACACCACAACAATGTTTTACCTCCGGAAACAAGGCGGAACGAGATCTTGAGCACTTTCCCTTCCTGCTCAATAGATAAGAGAATGGCTCCTAGTCAACCACATCTCCTTGTGAGTGGAGCACGTGCCAGGGATTCACAACGAGAAGGCCGACTCTCTCTGCAGAACCTCCAAACAGTGCCGCGAGTGGGAGCTGAAAGACTAGCATTTGAAGGAGGTTTTTCAATCCTGGTGTTACCCTACATTAGAATACACTAGATGTGTTAAAATACCCCTCACACACCAAAAGGGCCCTTGGTGTCATGCTTCATCATCGGGGTCTTCCCGCTCGGCTGCCGAACGGGGCAGTGCTGCAACAAGCGACTACGCCGGAGCACCTTTTTGATGGAGGTGCTATGTGAGTGAGTGGGAGGGAGTGTCAGTAGGGTCAGGGGTGATAGAGTGATCTTAAAAAATACCTGGCCTAGTGAAAAGAAAAAATTATTTAATAGGCACTGGCTGGTATTATTAAAAAGTACGGTGATGTCGGAAAGATTAAGCTACTTAGTGGGCTAACTTTCCTGTGCGGGTCAACATGTTTCGGGGCGCCATGCCCCTTCGTCAGGACCGGGGTCAGATCCCCCTGTCACTCACTAAATGTTGTTCCACAGTGCGTGTATGTACCCTACAATGTAAAGTACTTATTTCTATCAATGTGTATTTGACATATATTCTATATAAATACAAAGCCCTTGCTAACACTAGTATACTTGGTTGTATGCCTGAAAAACAAGAGCCAGGAATTAAAAGTGCGCGGATCCCAAAGCGCTTTGCTCTAAGGTACCTGTGGATAAAAGTGGGAAAATAACCAATTAGGCAGAGCAATTAAACAATTAAATCTCATTATAAAAGCTTCCGCCCCAGCATTTCTCCCTCATTGCAAAACAGCTATTGGAAACCAACAGACATTTTTGTCTTCTTCCCATTTTACTCCCAAATTACAGTTGGACCTCCAATTACCCGTCTGTCCAGTTTTGGCTCATGGGGCACTGTACCCCTCCTTGCCAAGTATGTATCAACCACCTTGCACATACTTTCCCTAGATGTACCGCTGGTGTGTATGTTTGATTGTGTGCTATCTTCAGTTGAGATTACGTATACAGCAATATTTGGCTACTGATTCAATGATGAATTTTGTACCTCTCACAGGACATCCAGCAGCATCTGTATGTATTATATGTGTTAGTCTTTTCCCACTTTTCTCCACAGGTACCTTAGAGCAAAGCGCTTTGGGATCCGCGCACTTTTAATTCCTGGCTCTTGTTTTTCAGGCATACAACCAAGTATACTAGTGTTAGCAAGGGCTTTGTATTTATATAGAATATATGTCAAATACACATTGATAGAAATAAGTACTTTACATTGTAGGGTACATACACGCACTGTGGAACAACATTTAGTGAGTGACAGGGGGATTTGACCCCGGTCCTGACGAAGGGGCATGGCGCCCCGAAACATGTTGACCCGCACAGGAAAGTTAGCCCACTAAGTAGCTTAATCTTTCCGACATCACCGTACTTTTTAATAATACCAGCCAGTGCCTATTAAATAATTTTTTCTTTTCACTAGGCCAGGTATTTTTTAAGATCACTCTATCACCCCTGACCCTACTGACACTCACTCCCAGTCACTCACATAGCACCTCCATCAAAAAGGTGCTCCGGCGTAGTCGCTTGTTGCAGCACTGCCCCGTTCGGCAGCCGAGCGGGAAGACCCCGATGATGAAGCATGACACCAAGGGCCCTTTTGGTGTGTGAGGGGTATTTTAACACATCTAGTGTATTCCAACACCAACAGGATACGCACTAACCTTCTCGGAGGTGGACCTTTTTGATTACTAGTACCTTGACAAGAGGAGGACGTGCCCACCTCGGTGCCAACCAGCACCACCTCTTCCTTCCCCCTTTTTGATTTCTTTAGTTAGCCTAAATTAGAAATGTTCACTACATTCCTCAACAAAAAGTGTCCTCTTTTTGCAAGCAGACATCCTCATCAAAATTCATGGGGAGATGCCTTCCAGTTTCCTTGGACGTAGATTTTCGCCTACGCATTTCCCCTGTTTCCACTCTTTCCTCGAGTGCTTTAGAAAATGAAGCAAGAGCCTGGTCGGATCATTCTCATTGCTCCAGGTTGAGCAAGACAGTTCTGGTACACTGAGCTGCATCACCTATCAGAGTGCGCTCCGATTCTCTTACCTCCAAAGGAGGATCTTCTATACATGAACCAGGGCCAAGTGGTTAATACACAAATTCCCTCTCTTCATTTGTCGGCTTGGCTCCTCACCACGCTGAATTTGGGGATTTGAGGCTTTCCTAGGTGTGCACTAATATACTGCAGAAGTCTCGAGCTCCGTCTATATTGAAATGTTACATAGCTAAATGGAAGAGATTCTGTGCTTGGTGTATTTCACAAGCATTGCATGTCACAACGGATGCGCCCTCCCTTTGAGCCAATTCACAAATGTGAATTGAAGTTCCTTTCCTGGAAAGTGGCTTTTCTCTTGGCCATTACGTCAGCCAGACGCATCAGTGAAATCCCAGCTCTCACTATAAAAGTACTGTATATGCAGTTTTTGCTGGACAGGGTTATCCTCCGTACTAACCCATCTTTTATACCTAAGGTCCCTTCAATTTACCACCTCAAAGAACCAATTGTTTTACCAACGTTCTTTCCTAATCCATCCTCAGCAGGGAAACGGGCATTGTATTCTCTGGACATTAAACGTTGTTTAAAGTTTTTTCTACAAAGTACAAAGACTTATGTAAATCTTCTCAGCTACTGATCTCTTTCTCGGCACCCAGGAAAGGACAAGCCTGGACATGGGCCAGCATTGCTTGTAGGGTCACATCCACGATTATCTTCTGTCATGAAAATGCAGGCTGTCCGCTTCTTGCGAAAGCACAATCTCACTCTACTAGAACACTGGCGACTTCCTCGGCCCTGTTTGTGGGAGCAACACTCTCGGACATATGCAGGGCAGCAATGTGGGTGAACACTCACACATTCACAAAGCATTACTGCCTTGATAGTTGGAAAAATGCAGCTATCGCTGTTGGACAAGCTACACTCCAACGTCTCTTTGCCTAAGGTAGGTGGCTTTTGGCCTTCTATGTTCCTTATATGCTGTTTGTAAATTGGTATGCTTATTATTCTCTTCTTGGTTTCTGATGCTATAAGTTTACGTCATGGAGGGATAGTTCGCCTGGCCACCACCTTTCTTTTTCTCTTATTGTGTTTTTACTGCTTACTAGTCTGATTCAAGCATATGAATCTATAAAAGATTAAATACTGGTGAAAACACAAGTTACTTACCTGAACACTGTAGTTCTCCAGTATTGATATCTTTTATAAATTCACATGCAACCCTCCCTCCTCCCCAATTAGGCTCACCAATTACCTCACAATTTATTTGTATACCTATACACCTGTGCTTGAAATCTGAGGTACGGTGGCTCTGTGGGGAAGAGAACTCTGAGGTCTCAGCTGTGATTGGCTGAAGTTTGGATGTTTTAAAATGAGGCAGAAAAGTTACTTATGTGACTGTTTGTTTTATGGAGGTCTGTGGTAATGCTGTGTTACTGGTATTTCTTATGTTACCGTGTGACTCCCACCATGACGACGGGGAAGATTCAAGCATGTGAATCTAGAAAAGGTATCAATACTAGGGAACCACAGCGTACAGGTAAGTAACTTTTTTATTTGCTTAACGCGCAGTTCATGTGCGTTTGTGTCAGAGGGGTCTCTAGCATGTTGAGACTCCAAAAGCTGTACCTCCTGTTCTAAGGTCTCTACATCATTTTTCTTTTCTTTTTCATGACCTTCGATAAGGGAGATGGCCAGCCCACGTATGACTGGTTTATCCCCCTCCCACAAAGTTAGCGGAAAGGTGACCGATGTCTCATTTTCTTGGAAGTATTGCGGTTATTAAGCCTTTCTTGATCTTAGGAATGAGTAAGAATCCTGGATATATGGGGTACATACGACGCTGGGTAGGGCCGTGCGATTGAATCTCCGCCAACACCTGGGAATGATGGGAGATCCCCCTGGGCAAATGTGAGGCTGCTCCAATCCTCCCCATGTTATCCATTGCCGAGAGTATGTAGTCTATACGTGAAAGGCTATTGCGAGCCCCTGAATGAAATGTATATTGTCTCTGATGTGGGTTTTGGAACAGCCATATATCCAGTAAACTGTGTGCTTTTAAGAATTCAGCCCGGGGTGAACTAGGGGGGGGGGGGCAGGTGTATGGTCCATTGCGTCATTTATTGTCATGTTAAAGTCGCCCCCCAGTATCAAGTCCCCTTCTGGTAGTGCAAGTAGGAACTTGCCCAGGACCTGAAGGGCTGATGAGTGTAGGGTGGGTGGGATATAAACAGTTACTAAATTAAGTAAGCGACCCTCCCATTGGATCGAAGTTGCGGCAAATCGGCCCTGTTCATCTTTGGAAAGTGCGGTGAGCAATGAGAGGGAATGTTTTCTAACGAGGATTCCCACCCCTCGGGACCCTGAGAAAAACTCTGAGTGCACTATTAGCTGGCGTAATGACTGTGTGCCTGTGTTTGCAGATCGTTAACTATCAGAACAATAACAACCAAAATAACCTCATGTCGCAGACGTACAGTATCTATAGATGAATACTTCACCCCCGGTCTTTGCGCAGTCGGATCAATAATGTAAGCCTAGAGGCGAATTTCACAATCCTGTAGGGGCTAAACAATATTTCTGCTACCATGACAATCCAAAACATTAACAATACCCTTCCCACCACCCCCAAGAGCATTTTTTGCTAACTACGCCACCCCATTTTGGACCCAGCCTTATGCAAATCAGTCTTGACCCTGCTCCCCATGGCAACAGGCCAGTTCAAACTGCCAAGCCAGTTCCACGCTGATCCAGAAACAAGCATCCTGGGACCGGTTTTGGGGTATTACCCCACATCAGCCAGGCCAGCTTGAATCCAGTGGCACAGTGAGCATGGGACCCATGTTTGGGAATACCCACCCCATTGAGGGCGAAAAGTTCTACTCAAACAAATGATAGACGGAATGCTGAATTAATCATACATTCACCCTCAGTCAAGAGATCTGGGTTAAATCCAAATTCTTTTTCTCACTACACCATCCCAGTTTAGATCCAGCCATTTTCAAAATCAGTCTTGACCCTGCTCCTCATGGGAACCGTGCAGCCCGAACTGCCAGGCCAGGTCCTCGCTGATCCAGAAACAAGGATCCTGGTACCATTTTCAGGGTATTACCCCTCATCAGACTGGCTAGCTTGAATGCAGTGGCTCGGTGAGCAAAGGTTTCTTGCTCGCTGTGCCACTGGATTCAAGTTAGTCTGGCTGATGAGGGGTTATATCCCAAAAACGATCCCAGGATGCTTGTTTTCAGTCCAGGGAGGACCTGGCCTGCAGTTCGGGCTGAACTGTTCCCATGAGGAACATGGTCAAGACTGATTGGCATATGGCTGGGTCTGTTCAGTCCTGCAGGATTTTCTCATATGAAATTGGTACACTGACCCACCTCCAGGCATGTATTGCTTGGGTATCTATTCAAACGGTAAGGAATCTATGGCTACAAGTCTCTATCAGATAAACAAGTTACTTACCTTCGATAACGGCTTGTCTGATAGAGACTCTGTCGAGCCGCAGATTCCTTACCACCCATCTATCCTCCCACCTCTGTAAACGAATTTCTAGGGACAGGGCTGTTCTACTTTCAAGGCCCTAGTTTTCCACACCAGTGGTCAGTGCTCTTTGTGATTTTATGCTCCTGGCGTAGAAAGTTGCAAAAAGAAACTGATGTCAGCGCACTGGGGTGGTGCTTATGTAGGCACCGCGCATGTCAGTTTCAGTGCAGATAACGCCATGCGGAGCCGAACTACGCCACCTGCCATTGCGCATGAGTACTGCTCAAGAAAAATGTCCGGATCCAGTCGAGTGCCTGTAGATCATTCAAAAGGTAAGGAATCTGCGGCTAGATAGACTCTACCAGATAATGCATTACCGTTGGTAAGTAACTTATTCTCCAGATGGCTTCTCTGTCAAACTACAGATTCCTAACAGCACTCTTGCCTCCACGTTCTGCGGAGGTAACATTTGTACATTGTAAAAATGTCCCAAGTTAGATATAAACATACTGTCATTGAGAGTTTGTAAAACTGACCCAAGACTAAGGGTGGGGAAGAAGAAATTAAGAAACTGGCACCAGGGTGCCTGATGCGGCATCACTTATGGGGTGGTACGAGTTTGCCAGGAATCTACATGGCACCACCTGTCAGCGTGCTAGAGTCATTGCTGGAAAAAAATCCTCACCCAGTTTAGTGCAAGGGACTATTTCAAAGGTGAGGAATTTTGTGAGATTGGGAATGCATATTCTCAAAGTAATATGATGAGAGAATCTGGATTTCATTAAAGATATGGAGGCTAGCATTATTCATTATTCTTTTATTGCTATTTCATGTAAAGACATTTAAAGCAACTCTTTGACATACTCAAAAGTCTAGAATTAGAATGAACATGCAAGCCCATATAAACTGCAGCCCAGCAGCCATCTTCCTCTGACTTCTGCTTCGTAACATAATACAGAAAACTCTCAAATTAACAAATAATATTGGACTTCTACATCTTCAACTTGCTTCCTTCTAAGTAATACTGAAATTTCTGTACTTGTTTTCTCCCAAATCATCCTTTGCATTCACTGATTAGATGCCAGAATGTTTTTTTTTATTGATTACTTATCAAACATTCTCTGTAACCTGAAAAAACGTATAATCTATTTAAATAAAGCTTTACATTTTATATAAATGTATACATACAACTCTCGCCACCCCCATGAAACTGGAAGGGAGGGCGGGATAATGCTAGCCTTCGTGTCTTTAATGAAAACCAGATTCTCTCATCATATTACTTGGAGAATCTACATTTCATGTCAACATCAGAGGCTATCATTATGCATGGTCAAAGTTACAAATAGCCACAGACGAAACATCCTCCATAGGTTTCAGGTAGGATTGCGCAACACCATTTGACCAATATGCAGTCTTCAAAATTTCCTCCAGACGCCCTCCTGCTGAAAATAAGGTACTCCCCATTGCACCCACAAAATGTGCACCAATCAAAATCTGCTTCAGACATACGCAAACAGACCCAAATTGAAATGGTCGCTGAACTCACAGGACTAAATGGACTTACATAGGACATAGTAACTACAAACTAGCGAGATGTCTATATCATGCACTTATTAAAAAGGCCAAAGTCAACTTCTATACGAAAGCAATAGAAGCGGTGAATAATAAACCAAAATCAATTTTTAAGATAGTAAAGGACTTTAACAACCCCAAAATATTATTGCAGGAAATTCCTCCATCCGAAAACTTCTGTAACACAATTGCAGACTTTTTTTAACAAAAAGTACAGGGCCTTATCAAGGACTTTGTCATCCCCTATAAAGATTTAGGGGAAGAAAGAAGCACGGTGAGCATGCTTTCTGATACGCTGGCGACTTTCCGGCCAATCAACTTGGAGGAAACCCGCCAGGCCATTTTGGCGACCAAATCAGGGTCGCCGTTTGACCCTTGCCCCCCTCTGCTTTTGCATAAACTCGCAGATACGGTTAATCCTGTAATTAACACTATCGTAAATATGTCATTGTCCACGGCAAGTATTCCCCTAGAATGGAAATTGGCAGCAGTCAAACCATTGCAGAAAAAACAACTGGCCGACTCCACCACGCTGTCTAATCTTCGACTGATTTCGCTGCTCCCAGTGTTATGCAAAATAACGGAATCTTTCGTAAATAAACAAATCACTAAATTTCTTGAAGACAGCCAAGCCTGGCATCCAAATCAATCAGGTTTCAGAGCTCAACACTCCACAGAGTCAGCTCTCCTGTTTACTACCGATACCATCCGAATGGCTCTGGATCAGGGTAAGAAGGCTGTCCTGATTCTTTTAGATTTGTCGGCAGCCTTCGACACGGTCTCACATACCATCTTGATCGACCGGCTAGCAACATCTGGCATAACAGGAATGGTATTGGATTGGGTTAAGAACTTCCTTAGTGACAGGAGGCAAGTAGTCACCCTAGGAGATTTCTGCTCAAAGGAAAAAACACTTAGGACTGGAGTCCCGCAAGGATCCAGTCTAAGCCCGACACTTTTCAATTTTTATACCACCCCTCTGATTAGGCTAATATCATCTTATAGCATAGACGTTGTAGAGTACGCAGACGAAACACAGCTTATCCTAGTCCTTGACAAAGATACCAAGGACTGGGAAGAAAATCTCAAATGTTGCCTGACGGCCACATTTGATTAGATGGGAAAAAACCATCTGAAATGTAAAACGGGCAAAACAGAAATCATGTTAATGGGCCCCCAAAACGATTTTGTCCCCAGTTTATGGTGGCCGGAAAACGCAGAGGTACCGCCGCATACAACCAATACGGCACGTAACCTAGGTATCAAATTTGACACCGCTCTGTCATTTAAACAGCAGGCACTATCAGTAGCAGGTACATGCTTTAATGTCATCAAAGGACTAAGGACATTTTTCAACCTACTGCCTTTGGCAGCAAGGAAAATGGTAGCGGTCGCTCTCGTAACGTCGAGACTCGACTACTGCAACAGCCTGTATGCGGGAACCACTAAGGTGGTCACCCACAGGCTGCAGATGGGGCAACATGCTGCCGCTAGGCTGGTGCTGAAATGGCCTAAGAAATCTTTGGCGTCAGCCGCGCTAAATACTTTGCACTGGCTACCGGTGATTAAACGGGTCCTTTTTAAGGTCCTGCTTATTACCTTTAGAGCTTTCCACGCTCACGGGCCAAGGTACATACAAAGGAGGTACTCCCGATACTATCCCTTGCGGACCTTGAGGTCCTCAAATGCTAATTTGCTGACTGTCCCAGCTTTTAGACTCAGCACGAGGGGTGGCAAATCTTTGCCAGTGCTAGGGTCTAAGGCATGGAATAAATGACCCCTACATCTCCGTGCCATGGAACGGGAATCTGAGTTCCGTAAGGCATTAAAGACCTGGATTTTCAATCTCCCTGACACCTGTGCCAGAGCTCTAGTATAACCATCTTAGCAGGACTAGTGAAAGTAATATGACCAGTATTTAGATCATCCTGATCAGTATAGGCGCCAAGAGGCTCCATGGAGTGATAGCTGCGTGGTACAAATACCAGTTTACATTACATTACATTACATTACAATAAGAACTGTGTCGCTCCATCCTTCCAGAATTCTTCTATCTTTAGTTCCTACTCCTTCAGACACCTCACCACACATAACTTAGAGTTATCATCAAAGTATGGATAATGAAGAGAAGATGACGTAGTCTTTGTCCTTTTTGTAATCTCGAACAAAACCCCATCAGAGTTATGAAATGTATACTTTACCTCCTGAGTTTTAACATCAGAGACCCCTGTAAAGGATATTAAACACAATAAGGTAGCTAACTTACACAATAATTGATGTAACTCATATACTTATTTGAAGGCCAACTGTCCAATTTCTCAAAAATCAAATTCACATCCCACAAATTACTGTATCTTGGCCTAGGTGGTCTACGTAACTTAACACCTTTTATTACCCTAAAAATTAAAGCGTCCCTCCGTATTGACAAGGCATTAATCAGAACATGACCTGCTGCCACATCTGACCTGGAACTGTTAATGGTTCTAAAAATTACTTTTTTTTTCATACAAAGATGACAAAAAATTGGATATATCTACTGGAGATGCCTTCATGGGATGCAGATCCCTTTCCGGGTATCAACGTACCTAACTCTTCCATGAGCCAATGTAATGTTTCCTTGTTACTGGGGCCCAAGTTTCCTGAAGCAACTCCTGAGCATGTTCCGAAAGGCCTGCAAAGTGCCTTCCTCCCCTGAAATGTTCCAAACAAAAAGGTTCAATGCCTCTTTGACTACCAAGGAATGAACTTCGCCATCCGGTCCCAACAACTTTTTTTCTGAAAGTGGAATCAAAAATGTTTTTTCTACCACTAGCTCTAGTAACTGGAAACCATGGTTGAGCCACCCAAAAAGGAGTGAGCAGAACTATCTGACATCTCTGTCTTTTTACCTTCAACAAGACTCTCTGAATCATCCCAAATGTTGGAAATGCATGGAACAGTGGATTCCTCCAGTCCTGCTGGAAAGCGTCCACTGCCTCCGCTAGAGGATCTGGCCTCCAACTAAAATACCGCTGTAACTGGAACATCATTTTTGACGCAAACAAATCCACTCCTAGAGGACCCCAGACCTTCTAAACTTTCCTGACATTTTGAACTTTAGATATTTCGAATTCCAATCTGCTACCGTGATGCTCTATCCTGGGAAGTATTGCACTTGCAAACCTATCTTGTGCTTCAGACAAAAACTCCAAATCTCCTTCACCAACACCGTCAGATTCTTGGACTTTTTGCCACCCAATCGGATCATATAATATACTGCTTAAACATTGCCATTTTCAATAAAACACTGCAATTCTTCAAAATATTTCCAAACTCTGTAAAGCAAAAGACCTGCCCTCATCTCTAATCCATTGGTGTGTGCTTTACTCTTTTCCCAAGACCATCTGCTACCTGTTTCCTATTGATTTAAACATTGTTGATCTAAACATGTTCTCCAACCGTAAAGACTGGCGAATGTTTCTAATACATAACCTGGGCAAATCCAGAAAATGCTCTGCCATTCCAGGCATCCAGATTTTCTAACCACCAAAGAAAGATCCACATGCTCTCCATATCACAAACCCCTTCTCAAGGCATCTGCCTTTCTGCCTTTCACCTTTGCAAGGCCCTTTAATGAGGGGGTCCCGGAAATACCACCTGAACTGATGTTGAAAATACACCTATAATCCTTCCCAAAGTCCTCAGTGTAACAAAATGTCTCCTCAAAACTTGTTTCACCTCCGCCTTTATTTTTACAAGGTTTTTCCCAGCAAACTCAATGTTGCATTTACAGTATTCTCCTGGAATCCCAGAAATTCCAAATCCTGACATGAGTCTAACACTGATTTTTCCATGTTGACAAGAAACCCAAGCGATTCCTATAGTTTCCTCACTAACTTTGATTGTGTTTTCAACTCCTCCTGATTCAGCGACATAATCAAAAAGTAGTCTCTCTCTCAGAAATGCCGCCACTGGCCTCAAAACCTTTGCAACGCGCAAAGGAGCTGATGCTAGCCCAAAAGGCAACTAAATTGGTAAAGATATTCTAGCAACCTGAACTGGAGATGCCTGTGACTGTTCCCCGACAATGGAATTGTAAAGTAAGCATACTTTAAATGGAGCTTGACCAACCAATCATTCACTTCTAAAATATCACTTAGAAGATGGATACACTCCATCTTGAAAACGTTTGTACACTAGAAACCAATTCAAATGTCGTACATTTATTACAGGGCGCCAACCTTTGTCTTTCTTTTTTTACCCAATAAATGGTGCCCACAACTGTGTCTCCAACACCCTTTCTATAGCACCTTTGTTTAACATTCCTTCTACCTCCAACCTCACCAACAAATTTTGTTCTTCTGAAGACATCATCTCCAGAGGTTCTGCATCCTGACCAGGGTCTTTTTGGAATGCTATTACATAACCCTGAATTATATTTAGGACCCATTGGCCCCTCATCAAAGCCTTCCAATTCTCCACAAAATTTCTCAAACAACCCCCTACCTTTCCTTAGAAAAAAACAAAAGACATCTTTATACCTATTGTGGTTTGCTTGTAAATGTTGTGCTCTCACTCTGGCTTTGCGTCGTCTACCAATCCTTCCTCTTTGTGGAAAAGAAACCAGTGGCAGATTGGAAACCTCTGAAAGATGCCAGTTCTTGAGTTTGGAAATGGGACTTGCTGTAACCTTAGCGGTAAAAACATCCCATTGCTCCAGCTCTTTCAAAAACTCGTCCCCCAAATATTCTCCTTAAGGAAGACTTAGCCTTGTCCAAACTTGTGAAAGTAGACACATACTTCTCAACACCTTTAACCAACCCTTCTCCGAAGGAGGTCCTTTAGGTTCTTCATTAGGCTCTTTCTTGGCAAAATCCCCTTATTTGGGACTAATACACATAAGTATTGCCTTCCCTTTTCCAGCCACAAGTGCAGTGTTCGCGTTTCTTAGGAAACACACTACTTTCTGACTCCTCCTCACAAATATTTACGTCCACAGAAACTTGATAGGCTTAGCCTTTCCCACCATGCCCAAAATCCTAGCTAATGGACCATTTACGTCCAGTAGTCTGTCTTGACACTGCCCTCTCCAAACCTTCTCTGGGATCTCTGTCCATTTTAAATAAAAAAAAGTATGAGATCAGGCGAAGCACAGGCTTCATTATCAAAAACTGGCCTAGAACATTCAACCTCATCACAGCTCTGGCCTCCTTCTCTAGGGTTCTTCCTATCTAAAGCTTAATAAACTCAGACACCTGACTTAACGGCCACCAATCTGTGCTTCTTGGATGCCTGATCATGTCTGGACTAAACATCTCAATGCCTTCAGGATCTCTAATGATTCTTTTCTCCCTCTATAGCTTCTCTATCTTGTCTTTGACTCTAAGACTTCCATAACACAAGCCCTCACCTCTTCTTTAAATTTCTTCTTTAAAGAATCCTCCTGAGTGAGAGACCTTGTATTGTCCTCCTCCACACTCATCGTTTTGTATTTCTTTCTTTTATTATAATTTTATGTGTGTGTGTGTGTGTATATATATTTATATATATATATATATATATAAATATATATATATATATATACACACACACACACACAACCAAAATAAATAAATATACTGCGACTGAAAAATATATACTGATGATACCTCGGGATGAATAAGCATACTTTAGAAAACATTTAATTTACCTCATAGACGTTCTAATGCCTGTGCATGCTTGCCACTTTACCAGAATGGCTGCCAACCGCTTTTGCATTTATCTAAACTAAAGCCGTCTCCAAATTGACCGGCCACAATGCGATGATCTCATGGCTTATGCGAACGGCAAGGCTTCCTATTGAAGGTGAGTCTCGAACCACAAAAAGATCCCCTCACGCTTCCAAATTCACTTGCCAGCGTGGCCTCTGAATGAAACTGACCACGCGTTTACACCGGCCTGCGAAGACCCACCCCGTCTCTTGCTACCGATACTAACTGCCTCTTGATTTTAAAAACAGCAGAGACCTCAACAACAGGTAATAAAATATCAGTGAATAAACATAAAAACCTGTTTATTCCTAGCGTACATGCAATCTCTCCTTATTAGAGGAACAACATTCCTGGGACAAAACACCGTAAAATTAAGAACATTTAACAGCAAACTTATGTACAATGTATTACATTGAGAGGGAAACTAAAAATAAGTATATAACAAATAAAATAAGAGACAATGATTCAATCTTAGCTGAAACACTCAGTATACCTGTTAATTAAAAGAGTCTGTAAGATATCTAACTGACACGGAGCAGCAAAGAAAAGAGGAAGATGGCTGCTAGGTTGTACTTTATATGTGCTTGCATGTTCATTCTAAATCTAGAGTTTTGAGTATGGTTAAAAGTTGCTTTAAATGGCTGCACATGGAGCAGCAATAAAAGATTAATGCATAATAATAGCCCCCGGTCCTAACGTTAAATCCACCAGAAAGAGCACTACCAAAGATAAGTAACTTGTTCACCTGCACCATTTGTATTTCATTTGAATTGAGTGATGGACACACTTGGAGAAGTTCTGTGCTCTGAGGCATAAATTAAAAACCTACAAAAGCATGCTGCAATGGAAACTCGCGGTAGAGGTGAACGCTCTGCTTAGTAATGCAGGGAGACATTTCCAAATCAACAGGGAGTACATAGCTATAGCTGGCAGATAACTTGATGCCCTAGACTACTATTGGTTCTGCCTTTTTACCATGGCAAACCAAATTATTTTATTTGGAAAAACATTTTTATATTTGGCTTTAGCCAAGACCTTTTTATTTTACTAAAATTATATGTAAAATATATTTATTGGTGCTTTCAGCCAGCCCAGTTCGTCCATTGGTCTATTGATGTGTCATTAACATTTTTCTTCTGCCCACTACAGCATACTGCATGGGACAATGAGTCAGCTCAATTACAGTATTGGGTAACTTCACTGTGAGTGACAGCATTCTCACGAGGAGTACATCCACACAAAGTAGTTCGTTAAGTGTCGGGGACTAGAATGGCAATGAGTGCTTGAGAACAAAAAATATTTTTGGATTTAGCTAATGTTTTTTTATAGATTAATATGAGTCTAGCAGCTTGTCCACTCCCCAAAACCTTTAGGCAAGAACAAAGCAAGCATAGATAAAGCCAAACAACTAGTGACCAACGTCCGTTCTATTGACTTTGCCAATGCTTGATTACACTTGTCAGGTATTTTTTCACACAGTTTATCAACCTACATTATAAGCATTGTACATCTTTTTCATATTTTAGTTCCTTATTTTTAATGTTTACACAAATGCCGTAATCCATTACTTTTAATGAACGATTTGAATAATGATTTGTAGCATATTATCTAAGAAGCCGAAGTCTTGGAACACATACCTATTGAACATGTCCACTTACACCTACAGTGGTGTCAGTGCATGAAGTCTGCATAGATGATTACACAGACTTTGTAACAAAAGTCTCTAGACACAAGACCTAAGGTTTGAGATCATGGAAAGCTCTCTTTGGTGACTATACCCAGCGTCGGATTGGTAACGAGGGCACTCAGGCAATGCCCGCGGGGCCGGTGTCCAGTTCCAGCTGTGGACTGCTTTTTTTAGCAGCCTGGCTGGGGGCCGATATGTGCTGTTTCTGTAATGTTCAATGCCGCCAGTGACCCAGTGGGTGCCTGAGTGGCCTTTCTTGAGGTAAATGGGCATCCATTACCCCCCCCCCCCTTTTTTAAAATAAAATTTCGCTGAAGCAGTGTTTTGCAAGGAAATATGCAAATGTGGGCCACTTTTTTTTAGCCTGCCCGGGCCGATTTTTAATCCCAATCCAACTCTGACTATACCCCTCCGGCATCCTTTTACCAAACAAGCATTGTTAGCACAGTGCAGTCATGTATTCCACAGAGCTATAGGCAGCCTTGGTACCAGCGATCACGGAGAGCTCTTTAGGGTGGCCGTAGCTGTCCTGCACCCTATGCTGGACATGTTGCGCCAGCTTTGGGGCCTTTCTCTCTGCTACAAGACCGTGATGTTCCTGCTGCCATGTTCTTCCGACACGTGAACATTCATGAGGGCAGTAATGTGCACATTCCACTTAACTCCATCTGATAATCCTTTAAGAAGATTATTTATTTACAGTGAAATCCGAGCAGAGAGAATCAACGGCTGCTGACGGCACAAAGCAGGCTGGAGGTGTAGTTCTGCGACCTGTTGCACGAGGACAGGAGTGCCACTTTGGGTTCTTATGTTAACATTTACACCCTCCTAAGCCTCAGGACCACTCGTTTTTTGGTTGCCCCTGGCTGTGGGCTTAATGTTCAAAGCAGCCCTTGACGAACTCTACGAGGCTGAGAGAGCACATGTCGTCTCACAGCTGTAAAGATCTTCAACCAGACTGAAAAGTGCTCAAGACACCTCAGGAAAACAAGCATTGGCATAGCCAATAGATCTCGCCTTTGGGACCTTGCAAGTAAAAAAAAAACAAATTAAGTATAAGACTTCACGTTTACATTTACTTTGTATTTAGGATGCAGTAAATGTAAACGTGAAGTCGTACAATTCAGGTTTTTTTTACTTACAAGGCCCCAAAGACGAGACCTATTGGCTATGCCAATGCTTGTTTATTTAACTAGAGTGGCATGCCTCAAATGCGGCCACACCTTTCTTTTATTTGTCAATTGCCATCGCTGAAGCGCCTGCATGCATTTTTTTATGTTTATTTATTTTGCTTTACAATAGCGCTTCCTGTGCTTTGGCTTTAAGCATCTTAAGTTAAAGCGCTGATGTCGCGCGTGTTTCCAAAGTAAAGTAATAGGAATTTGTTTGCATTTTTCTATTTCTTTACTTTTGAAGCAATTGTGGAAGCCTGGCTTTAGCTTAAGATGCTTAAAGCTAACGCATGGATGCTGCAATCCATTTGGAATGCAATAGCTCTCACATTTCTGAAGGCTTGAGCTAATAGCTCAAACTTTCAGGATTGCAAGACCTTTTGCATTGCTTATGTTTTTGTTAACAACTCACTAGGTTACTGAAGAGAAACCAGGCAATTGTTTTAACTAAAGGGGTGCGAGAGCAAGGTCTGACAATTGTGACATACACTACTGTGTACTCACCCTTTTTTCTGAGTTCTGGTTTTCCTTTCTTCACTGTGGCCATCACCATGTCACCAACACCCGCAGCTGGCAATCTGTTCAGGCGACCCTTTATTCATTTAACAGAGATGATGAACAGGTTCTTGGCCCCTGGAAAAGATCACGTGCCAGACAAGCAACATAAAAAACATTGTAAACCTTTATCAATCATAAAGATACACAGCACATCAGTAGACAGCTTATGTGTACAATCTATAAAGAAGCTAATTTAAGGGAACACCCAAAAGAACAATATTTATCCAAATGTAGAAAACGTATCCCGTCACTGATTGAGGTCAACAGCACATGTAGCTACCACCTCACCCAAAAGCAACGTGGTGTCTTTGCCCTTCCACGACAATTTACTGAAGCCACAGGAGAGACTGAGCAAAAGCTTTTTAGAAGGGGTGTTAATTACGAACGAATCTGAGTTCATTTTAAACCACACAGTACAAAATCCAAATGCATAACAATTTGAAC
The DNA here is from genome assembly GCF_964261635.1 of Lissotriton helveticus. Taxonomy (NCBI): domain Eukaryota; kingdom Metazoa; phylum Chordata; class Amphibia; order Caudata; family Salamandridae; genus Lissotriton; species Lissotriton helveticus. The sequence continues at coordinate 1,402,980,706 of NC_136057.1, read as the reverse complement.
AAGAATGAAGCTTCTGCCTGCTATCTTCACTTCAGACTACATCATTTCACTCTTCTCAATCTACAGGGCTATCCTACTAACACCCCCCAACTTTTTCTCCGGACTAACTCTCGCCCCAAACCCCTATTAACTATCCCAAAAATAATATGGCAATACCAGTTTTGTAGTTCATATTCCTGGAAAATAAGACGCTGATACAGCGAATGGCTAGTATGCCGCACAATAGGTTTTGGATCTAAAGCAAAGATTCGCAAAGACGATTATGGACTGACTGCCTCAATACAATAAACAAAATGCCACCGCAAGAGCCATACAATACTATTTGGCACAGGCCCAGATCCACGATGTGATGCTGAATACCTTTGTAGGCACCCCTTTCATAATCACATCTGGAAAAGATCATGTGCTAGACAAGCAGCATTACAAATTGATGAGTATTTCTGCACCCGGGCAGTTGTAAAAAACGATGCAACTGTTTGTGCACATTAGCACCCACTGTACCGAGCTAAAGTTGCTCTTGTTGTTACTACGAGCCTTGATGATTTAAAAAAAGGGGCATAAAACGTGTAAAAGTAACTCATTACACGTACCGAATGAGCACAAAAACAAAGTTTTTCCCCTGTAGATCGGGCAGCAAATAATCTGCACAACATACTCACACTTTCGCTTTTGGGAGTAGGCATCGCGTCATAACAGCGCTTTAACAGTTGCTTCTAATCATTCACAGGGACTTACCTGTGTTATCTGCACAGTTGATCACGGCTCCCACAAGGAGCCCAAGTGAGATGCGAAACTTCGCACCCGACGATCCACCACATCCTAATGAAAAGAAAAAAAAGAATTAAAAAAATTAGGTCACCGCAGTTATTTTACACTGAAAATATCACTCCTTACTCCATCTAAGGTTTACAGCACAACTGCCTGCGGACACTTGCACTGGATTTACAATAAAACATTGAAGAAATCACACTCACTCATGCAAAGCTGGGCGCAATGGACATGTCACGCAACGGATTGAGGTAAACAGCACACAGCAGCCGCCCACCTCACCCAAACGCAGCGTTGTTCCTTTGCCCTTCAACCACAACTCACTGAGCCACAAGAGTCCCAGCAAGTGCTTTTTAGAAGGGGGCATTCAAAGTACCAGCTGTGTGCTTGTCGGCTCATAAACATCCCTTTCTATTGGTGATCGATCCCTCGAACATGTTAATGCGAAGGATTAAGCACACAGATCGGATTTAACAAAGTTTCCACGCTCTAAACAAACAAGCGCACACTGCAGCAGGGGGAGGGGAGAGAGGAGGGGGCCTGCGTGATTCCCTTGAGAGAGCGGGCATCAAGGCGCGATAATTACTAACATATGGCGCTTGTGCTCGCTCCCGCAAGGGAATCGCCAAACGTGCACGCCTTGCATAAAAAGCAATGCAACGCGTGCACGTTTTTGGCCTCAAAAGTGAATCCAATACAAACGGTCTTTTTTCCTTTGCAGCGTATGCGCACTGCGTAGGTTGAGACCTAAAAACAGGGACTATGCATGTGAATCGAAGTCAAATGGTATGTTCAGTTTAAAGTCTCCATAGCACAGTCTGTCATGAGTCCGTGTTACTCACGTCTTGGAGCTGGTACTCATCTGAAGGGTCATTTTGAGTGGTACGTACAGGGCCAGCAAAGTGCGAAGTTAGCAACCTTTGGAAAGTTCTGGAAAACGTCTCAACCTCAAGCAGTTGAGAAGTTTTACACGTTTCCCATATTTATGTGAATTTTGTGACTTTTGAGACAGTTCATGTTGTAGAAAGTAATGCAGAGAATAATGTGCTGCGTTTGCCGTTGCTAAAGTAGAGTGACAGTGTCCCAGTGTGCTGAAAATTATCTTACACTGGGCAGCAAAACCCTTCTGGGGCAAAGACAACCAGGAAAAGTTCATAAACTACGCCGACGGCAAAAATGATGGGAACTTCACAGTCATAAAAAAAAACAAATTGAATACCACAGGTGCAAGCTTGTTTACCATGGATAGTAGATGTGCGAGCAGCTGTGCTTATCTTTTGAGATGGGTAACTAGGGTAGGCAGGCATGCAGTGGGACTTGACAGTTACTGCATCATGACCCGCCGTGCCCACTTTCTACTCCCCACAGGGGACGGTGAGCAGTGGTACAGACCTGGTACCTCGTCTAAGAGCTGAAGACGCCGTTAGCCTCAAAACTGGTGTTTTAAGGAGTGCGGGGCACTGTAGTATGGCTGTTGCACATTGACTGGTAGTGCCTGCCAAGCCCCTCCCCTCTGGCCGCAGCATTTAGGCGGCCATCTATTGGGAGGGTGGAAGCGTCGCTTTAAACGGACACCCCACTTAATTTACTCCAATTGTGTGTTGTGCCTCTTCAAAACGATCGGTTTCTCTAACCCTAATTACTCCTGAACTTTCTCTTTGTTAAATATTACATTGGAAAATCCTTCTGCAGTAGACCAACAACACATTCATCTTGTGCTCTGTGGTTTTCTGGGTATAAATACTGCACCCAGCCAAACTCTTGCTTTCTCCTTAAAGCTGCACTGCCTGCATCTGTGGGCTGCTTATTCACATACTTGCGGCCACCGGGGCTGACTGTTCTCTCTGAGGGATTTACTCATGTACACCCTCACCACTTTCCTCGAAGATGTGAGATCCACTTGATAGTTACTGGTTCCTCCACGTTCTGTAGGGGAACTAGTTTGCCCAGTTTTAATACAACTGTTACCTTAGCTTTAGTTGAATAAAGGAAAATAGTAACTTTCCGCCTCTCTGCCGTTTAGTAGTTTTTAGTCTCACCGGATAGTGATTACTAAACTTGAATTCATTTTTATTCCAAAACTCCTTGTCTAGAGACAAGGACCTGCAATAGATTCATTTGCTGGTTAGTACCATAGAGAAATTGTTTCCTTTTTTTTGTTGCTTCCAGGCACATCTCACATTTGTTTGAATCAGAAATTGATCACATTCTTCAAATATCATCAAAGGTTGACAACTGGGTTCAGCAACTGGCTCGGGATAAGTTGGCTTACTTTCATTAACTCTCCTATTTACCTGCTAAAGTGTGCTTTTCAAATGTGTCATTGCTCTGTCTCGTCCTGCTGCTGCTTCTCAGTCAGCAGTTGTTAACGTCGGAATGAACTGAAGTATTTACCGTTTCACTCCTTTGTCCATACCCCGGAGCTTGACCAACAGATGGTGGCCTTAGTTCTTAATATTGGGCACAGCGCAGCTACCAGAAGCGTGTTTTGTCCGTTGCATGTTGGCGAACAGTGCAAGCAGTGACATGATTCTTTGTGATTGCTAATCCATATCTTGATGAGGCACAATTGGACCGAGGTGGCCTGAGTCCCAATACTACGTGGCTAAAGAGTACCACTTTGCCTTGTGATTGCTCACTGCCTGCTAAGCCAGCTGTGTGAAGCGAAGCCTCTGTGAAGTAAACCGCATGTACAGGTTTCACTTAGAAATGGAGCGCATCCACCTTTTCCTTAATAGGTTGTCGCTCTCGTTAGCTCCAACTGACCAGTTTACCTTATACGTTTTCCTTTTAGATTTGACAAAGTTCCACTTGCCCAGAACTGCAAGTTTCCCCATTTCAAATGCAGCACAGAGATGACTCTTGGCGTTTGGTTTTGCTTCGAAGAACCCAGGACATCTCACATTGAGCCTTAATGTCGAACTCACATGCAGTTTGAGCTGTTTGCACAGCTTACTAGTTATCCATTAGGAGAAAAAAACATCACTGTAAGGATAATTGACTGTCACATGAACACATTGTAATTTGGAAAATGCTTATATATATATATATATGTCCATCTCTGATGTGAGGATTAAACGTTTATAACAGTGGCAGATATTTTTCTGTGGGTTGGAGGATCACCTTCTGTATTTATTTTATAATGTATTTGTTAAAAATGTTTAAATGTCAATAATTGATTGAGAATTTATATAGCATGCACTACAAATTTAATCTGTCATTGCTCAGTTTGCGTGAGAGAGGATCAAGGAATTGCTAGGAAAATCGGGAATAGCTGAAAATTATCAAAGGAGAAGTTAAAAACCTGAGATTTTACGGAAATCCCTAATAAAAACATATGTAGTTCATGCTGTAAGTGAATTTTCTTACGCATATGTTAATATTTAATTATTTGCTTTCAATTAGTACTATTAAATGAGATTTTTACTGTTGGCAACACCTCAGGTAAATGTTAGATTGTTTGGAAAGCTTTACCAAATTGATGATATACTGAGCACGCAAAAGAGTGCTGAGTAAATCATTTTATTTTAGAGTTCGTATCATGGGAAATGTAAATCTGGCACAAAAACAAAGTATCCATTGTTTGGAATCGAAAAGACTTATGCAGCTGTGAAATACAACAAAAAAGTTTCAAGGTTTTACATTACCAAAACATAATGATTTTCTCTAGACTTAACCGTTCTCGTTTTGTGTTGGTTGCAGCCTCTGCTTCGATTGAGAAAGACTCACTTTCTAATACCATTTAAGTCTACGCAAGTTGGCACTGCACGGTGCTCAAGACCTTGATTTTACTAGGGTAAAAATATTTTACCAGTCTCTTAGAAAAGAACATCAGCCGTGTTAACAATGAGCCTTGCCTGGTGTGTTTGAGAGGAATTGTTACACTCTAGTCGCGTTTCCAAGCAATTTGCTCGTCTCGTCAACATGTGTGTGTGTGTGTGTAAACCTGCGACAATTATGTTAATGGGCTGGGTTTAATGCATAGTAATACAAATGGTGTATGTTTGTCTCAGGTGTATGCCAACAATGATTTTATTTTTTAATAAGCTTGCTAAGGCACACCAGATCGAGGAAGGTTCATGGTGTCTCTGCTGTCTTTCTGGCATTGTAACATGCCATACATGATTATATTCTTTTGATTTTTAACCACCATATACTTTATATTGGGAAAGGTTTACTGCACGGAGAACTCGCCTTCTCTTCAGCAGTTGCATGGATTAACAAATATACTGATTCTAAAGTTTTTTGGGGGGATTATATGGTTTTTATTGGAGATTGTTTTGTGCAGGATCAAACAAAAATTAGCTTTCTGACAACTTGACTGTGTATGGACTAGAGAAATATATAACTAAATCTCTTCAACAGTACTCAGCCCTTAGACTTCTAAATAGCACACTTGCCTTAAGTTACAGAATTCCACAAGTTAAAATATATATATATGTGTGTGTGTATGTGTATATATATATATATATACATGTATATACACAGACACACACAGTAAGATGATAAGCTTTAATAAACTAAAAATAAACATATAGCTTCACATTGCTTTCAGTATTGTAGTAATTATAATCTTGTTCAACAAAAAGTTAGGGAGGGTCTAAGGGCAGGTTTACCGACCAACCAGATATAAGCCCCGGACTCAATATACAACAACAAATAATATCTGGGGGTCAAAAAAAGAGTCAGTAAGTCTAGCAGGAGAGACCACTACACCAAATGCATACAAGACAGTATCAGTTAGAAATAATAATTAGTGAACGGTCAAGTCAAGACTCAGAAGTACATGGAGAAAAAACTATTGTTCCCATCAGAAGCCACACTGTACCGCCCTTATTGTCATCATTTGGGATCTCCTTACCCAGGAGACAAGATGGCCGGTAAATAATTACCGTGACCGAAAAGTGATGTGAGGGCAGAGCAGAAGGGTATGATAGTGGCTAATGACAAAAGCAGTGTATAGTGATAGGAGTGGAAAAGTGAAGGGTAATTATAAAATTAGGTGAATTGGGTGGAAAAAAGAATTTTTATTAATATCCCCCAATCCCTAAGATTAAAAGGCAGGTGTGGGTGCAGGTTTTAAATAATAACCGCACGTAATGGTGGTCGACATGTTTCTGCATTTCACAAGAACAGATTTTCTAATGCATTCCTCAGGACCTAAAAAGGTACACTACTGCTTTGTAAATATAAATAAAGTAAATAATAAAAATATCACCTGGACATCCAGGCGTACTCAACCGTATACTGTCAGTGCATAATGGTAAAGGATCCAACATGAAAAACAAACAAACAAACAAACGGAGAAACAAAATAGGACACTTAATGTTATACATATTGTTTCCGTTTGTAATCATAATGGCATTGCAATATGTTCTTTCGTACTAGGATATCATCTCAAGTATACACTCACCCTTCTGTGTAGGTTGAGAGGCTTCACCCCACCTGGCTGCAGCGCAGGTAAAAGGAGCACCGCTCTGGGGATAATCATATTGTATTTGCAGAGCGGTTAGTTATGTGACACTTGACAAAACAAATTGAAAATAGAGTGTACTTCGAGACGAGAGGTTGTCTAGACCTCTTATAGAATCAAGTGGTGACCAGGCTAGGCGTGACCGCCGTAATCTATCACAATCAATAGGGATGACCACCCAGCGTTGGTATCTTTTGAGTCTATCGCATTATGTATAGGGGCGAAGTACTCACTGAGCGCTCAAAACGGGCGTAAGAATGGGTCGCTCTCATGATTAGCCCAACACTCGTTAATCACACGGAGACCTGTTATACATGGCAAACGCTCCGTGTGAGCATTATTTAAAAGCGCACAAGTAATACGAGGTCAAAGCGATACCTGCAACGCTTTATATCTTTAAGAGCGGAGTGGCCTCTAGCGGCGTGTGTTCCGTATCTGCGCAAGGAGAGAACAGACGCCACGCGCATTGAAAAAGCAGTTAGCGCAGCGTTCACTCACCTCTCCGTCGGTGTCTCCGGGCAGTCTTCAGTACTGCTCGGGGGGGCGCCGATCGCGGAGTGAGGTGATGTTTTGTATGGTTGCAATTCTTCAGACATCACGTGACAGAAACAATCACGTGATGCTTAGAATTATGGGAGATGTAGTTCGCTACCCATTTCTGCCTCTAATTGATGAAAAAAAGTGCTATAAAGCTGCACAACAGTGTGTATAGATGTACATTGCTAAAACACACTCCGTGGTATTTAAGATCACAAGTTCCGCGTCATTAGTATCAGAGTGTATACATACTGGAGCGTGGGTGCTTGATGGTTTTCTGACAAATGTTAGTGAACAATGCATAATGACATTGTATAGGGCACCATTCAGAGGGACATTATACAAGGCACCATTCAGAGAGACATCCAGGGTATAGGCTCATTAAGGCCCTCCTTGTCGCTGTTAAGGCGGTAAACCCATTTTTGCTCAATCTTGAACAAAAAACGGCTGACGTCCGCACATAAATCAGGGATGTGCGGTTGCTCAAGGACTGTCCAGTAAAACTCTTCAGGACCATGACCCTTCTCCAGAAAGTGTGCGGTGAGTCGGGTAGCCTGTTTCCGGCACCGCACTGTGCTTTTGTGTTCCTGGATGCGTGTCCGTATCTTTCTGGTTGTCATGCCGACATACTGTAATTGGCATGGACATTTAATTAAGTAAATCAAGTTACTACTGTTGCAATTCGTAAACTTGTTTTGTGTCCATGGGCGGTTAGTGCCGATGTCAATCTCAGTGGACTTGTTGGTCTGGGGGCAGACAGTGCAATTCCCGCACGGATGGTGTCCCACTACGGGTGGTAGGTCCCATAGGGTACCCACTTGCCTCACCTCCTTACTGCGCGGGCGTGTGTGGACCAATTGGTCTTTTAAGTTTGGTCCTCTCTTGTAGGCAAACATGGGCTGGGGGATGTCGTCGCCTCCGGTTTTGAGGATAGACCAGTGTTTCCTTATGATCTTTTGCAACTGATTTGATCGGCTGTTGAAGGTGTTTACGAAAGCAATACGATCCGTTTTCTCCTTGTGAGGGTGGACTTCAAGTAGGGCCTCCCTGTTGTTATTTGAGGCCCTCTTTTTTGACCGGCGGATGATTCTCTTGGGGTATTGTTTCTCCTTCAGTTGAGCCTCCAAATTTCTGGAGTGCACCTCAAAGGATTCCTTTTTGGAGCAGTTCCTCTGTACCCTGAGAAACTGACCGAAAGGTAGGTTGTCTCTCAGGGCTCGCGGATGGCAGCTGTCGTATCGCAAAAGTGCGTTCTTGGCCATGGGTTTGCGATATAGCTCCGATTCAATGCCGGTGGGAGTTGCATTCAACTTTAGGTCAAGGAAAGCCAGAGATGTTCTGCTATGTTCAATGGTGAACTTAAGATATGCATTCTTGCCGTTCAACCAACCGTGGAATGACATGAGATTTTCTTCCGTGCCACGCCACACCACCAGGATGTCATCAATATAACGTTTCCATATATATATTGATGATAGATATGGATTGGTGGTTGCTAGGACATTTTGTTGTTCAAAATGGTGCACGTACAAGTTCGCCAGGCTCGGCGCGAAAACACTGCCCATGCTGGTCCCGGATGTTTGCAGGTAGAATGTGTCCTCAAAGCGGAAGTAGTTCTCCTTCATAGCAATTTCTGCTAAATGCATGATGAAGGGGATTGGAGTGATGGATTGATGGTTATTCTGCTCCAAAAGTGTACCCACTACTTCCAAGGTCTCAGTTTGGGGGATCGATGTGTAAAGGGACTCTACATCGAACGATACTAAGTATCAATCCATCACTCCAATCCCCTTCATCATGCATTTAGCAGAAATTGCTATGAAGGAGAACTACTTCCGCTTTGAGGACACATTCTACCTGCAAACATCCGGGACCAGCATGGGCAGTGTTTTCGCGCCGAGCCTGGCGAACTTGTACGTGCACCATTTTGAACAACAAAATGTCCTAGCAACCACCAATCCATATCTATCATCAATATATATATGGAAACGTTATATTGATGACATCCTGGTGGTGTGGCGTGGCACGGAAGAAAATCTCATGTCATTCCACGGTTGGTTGAACGGCAAGAATGCATATCTTAAGTTCACCATTGAACATAGCAGAACATCTCTGGCTTTCCTTGACCTAAAGTTGAATGCAACTCCCACCGGCATTGAATCGGAGCTATATCGCAAACCCATGGCCAAGAACGCACTTTTGCGATACGACAGCTGCCATCCGCGAGCCCTGAGAGACAACCTACCTTTCGGTCAGTTTCTCAGGGTACAGAGGAACTGCTCCAAAAAGGAATCCTTTGAGGTGCACTCCAGAAATTTGGAGGCTCAACTGAAGGAGAAACAATACCCCAAGAGAATCATCCGCCGGTCAAAAAAGAGGGCCTCAAATAACAACAGGGAGGCCCTACTTGAAGTCCACCCTCACAAGGAGAAAACGGATCGTATTGCTTTCGTAAACACCTTCAACAGCCGATCAAATCAGTTGCAAAAGATCATAAGGAAACACTGGTCTATCCTCAAAACCGGAGGCGACGACATCCCCCAGCCCATGTTTGCCTACAAGAGAGGACCAAACTTAAAAGACCAATTGGTCCACACACGCCCGCGCAGTAAGGAGGTGAGGCAAGTGGGTACCCTATGGGACCTACCACCCGTAGTGGGACACCATCCGTGCGGGAATTGCACTGTCTGCCCCCAGACCAACAAGTCCACTGAGATTGACATCGGCACTAACCGCCCATGGACACAAAACAAGTTTACGAATTGCAACAGTAGTAACTTGATTTACTTAATTAAATGTCCATGCCAATTACAGTATGTCGGCATGACAACCAGAAAGATACGGACACGCATCCAGGAACACAAAAGCACAGTGCGGTGCCGGAAACAGGCTACCCGACTCACCGCACACTTTCTGGAGAAGGGTCATGGTCCTGAAGAGTTTTACTGGACAGTCCTTGAGCAACCGCACATCCCTGATTTATGTGCGGACGTCAGCCGTTTTTTGTTCAAGATTGAGCAAAAATGGGTTTACCGCCTTAACAGCGACAAGGAGGGCCTTAATGAGCCTATACCCTGGATGTCTCTCTGAATGGTGCCTTGTATAATGTCCCTCTGAATGGTGCCCTATACAATGTCATTATGCATTGTTCACTAACATTTGTCAGAAAACCATCAAGCACCCACGCTCCAGTATGTATACACTCTGATACTAATGACGCGGAACTTGTGATCTTAAATACCACGGAGTGTGTTTTAGCAATGTACATCTATACACACTGTTGTGCAGCTTTATAGCACTTTTTTTCATCAATTAGAGGCAGAAATGGGTAGCGAACTACATCTCCCATAATTCTAAGCATCACGTGATTGTTTCTGTCACGTGATGTCTGAAGAATTGCAACCATACAAAACATCACCTCACTCCGCGATCGGCGCCCCCCCGAGCAGTACTGAAGACTGCCCGGAGACACCGACGGAGAGGTGAGTGAACGCTGCGCTAACTGCTTTTTCAATGCGCGTGGCGTCTGTTCTCTCCTTGCGCAGATATGGAACACACGCCGCTAGAGGCCACTCCGCTCTTAAAGATATAAAGCGTTGCAGGTATCGCTTTGACCTCGTATTACTTGTGCGCTTTTAAATAATGCTCACACGGAGCGTTTGCCATGTATAACAGGTCTCCGTGTGATTAACGAGTGTTGGGCTAATCATGAGAGCGACCCATTCTTACGCCCGTTTTGAGCGCTCAGTGAGTACTTCGCCCCTATACATAATGCGATAGACTCAAAAGATACCAACGCTGGGTGGTCATCCCTATTGATTGTGATAGATTACGGCGGTCACGCCTAGCCTGGTCACCACTTGATTCTATAAGAGGTCTAGACAACCTCTCGTCTCGAAGTACACTCTATTTTCAATTTGTTTTGTCAAGTGTCACATAACTAACCGCTCTGCAAATACAATATGATTATCCCCAGAGCGGTGCTCCTTTTACCTGCGCTGCAGCCAGGTGGGGTGAAGCCTCTCAACCTACACAGAAGGGTGAGTGTATACTTGAGATGATATCCTAGTACGAAAGAACATATTGCAATGCCATTATGATTACAAACGGAAACAATATGTATAACATTAAGTGTCCTATTTTGTTTCTCCGTTTGTTTGTTTGTTTGTTTTTCATGTTGGATCCTTTACCATTATGCACTGACAGTATACGGTTGAGTACGCCTGGATGTCCAGGTGATATTTTTATTATTTACTTTATTTATATTTACAAAGCAGTAGTGTACCTTTTTAGGTCCTGAGGAATGCATTAGAAAATCTGTTCTTGTGAAATGCAGAAACATGTCGACCACCATTACGTGCGGTTATTATTTAAAACCTGCACCCACACCTGCCTTTTAATCTTAGGGATTGGGGGATATTAATAAAAATTCTTTTTTCCACCCAATTCACCTAATTTTATAATTACCCTTCACTTTTCCACTCCTATCACTATACACTGCTTTTGTCATTAGCCACTATCATACCCTTCTGCTCTGCCCTCACATCACTTTTCGGTCACGGTAATTATTTACCGGCCATCTTGTCTCCTGGGTAAGGAGATCCCAAATGATGACAATAAGGGCGGTACAGTGTGGCTTCTGATGGGAACAATAGTTTTTTCTCCATGTACTTCTGAGTCTTGACTTCACCGTTCACTAATTATTATTTCTCACTGATACTGTCTTGTATGCATTTGGTGTAGTGGTCTCTCCTGCTAGACTTACTGACTCTTTTTTTGACCCCCAGATATTATTTGTTGTTGTGTAATTATAATCTTGCCTCAAGCATTCAGATTGTGGAATACTTGTGGTGGCGAGAAATCAAAGTCGGTAAAAAGGCAATTTTATATTTGAGCTTAAACCAAATCCGTTCCATTTCAACATTTACTGTTGTGGTTACTTCAGAGTACTCCTTTGCATTATCTCCCACTTGTGCATATTTAGCAGTTTCCTGACCCTCTTCATTTGAAGCGACATCAGTGGTGTAGCACTTTAGTAGTGTAGATAGGCCCAAGAGGAAGCAGGGAAAATGTCTCCGACCACTGGATGGGTAGAAAACGTGAGCCACAATCAGGGATGGCAGTAAGAATATGGCAGCTCTAGGCCCCATGTGCCACAGCAAAAAGTTGCGCTAGAGTGACACTTTGATTAGAAACAAAAAGCTTGATATATAATTTCCATTTAAGGGGACAGCGATTCACTGTGAAATTCAAACACATAACCAATATCTTGCAATAAACTATGAGGATTTTGTGTTCCCATCTAAACTCTACCTTCCTTTTTCTCATGTAAAAAACCTCTACTTTTTGTCCCTACCACTCACCAACTGTGTATTTAACATTTGTGCAGTCACACACTGGAACGTACAAGTGATCCATTACTCCGTGAGGCTAATTTTGTGCTTTGCACATGCCCAAAGAAAAATAAATAAAACCTATTTTTATTTAACTATATGATTTTGATAGTATAGTTATCTATAGTCATTGGTAGATACATTTGTATTCAAACTTTGGTTGTGAAAGAGTAATGGACCAATGACATTTATTATGATACAGTACAAGGCTTATCAACTTTTAAGAATTTAAATGTTTACACTTCAACAGTTTGATAACCTTATAGTATTTTCTAAATCACATGGAATGCACTTGTAAACCTAATGTTATAGGTTCCAATCAGGAATGGAACATTTTAACTTAATTTTAAGATGTCTGGCTGTTGAAACATGATCGGTCTTGACGCCTGTTCTCACACCTGAAAAAATATCGGTAAACTGCCTAACAACTTTAGACTTTTAAAAAGTATTTATGGGTGAGTTAAGAAACAGATGGATTATGATATCCGTTTTCAATGTAATTGTGTTCCCTCTGACATAAATAGATTATTTGTCCTTGTTACATATGAATAAGCTTTATCACGCCAGCTAAGTAGGACTGATTCATCATCTGAGGTGTAAAAAGTATATACTTAATGTATACGTATGCATGTATAGACCTTGCATGTATGTACAGTGTGCTGTTATGAAGAGGAAACATAATGGTTCAAGGTGTATTATCGCCACATGATGGCAATGAGAGGTTCTGCTAACATAATAGTGAACAATCACATAGGACTAAGTGCTTTGTAGATGATACCAGACCCAGGGATGACGTATTGCACTACAATACACCTGTTGTATATTGTATTTTGCATGATAAAGACCAAATAGGTATATGGCTAGCCATTCATTGAAATCCGTAACTAATGAGGATCACGTAAATCCCTTAAATTATGGAAAATAATTCATCCATGTGACACGAATGTTGATGTTATACTTTTATGCTGTCAAGGTAAGAATATTTTTTGGATTCTTTATTGACATTAATTTGGGTCCTTCGGCAAAACACTGTTATCATTCGGAAGGTGTCTATACTATTGAAAAACAATAATTAAACAAATAAAGTTTGGGGTGTAGGAGGGTCAGTTACAGGCAGTTGAGACTTGTACTGAGCTTTATTGTTGAAAACTCGGTTTCTTCTTGATGTAATTCAGGCATTAATGGGCACTTTGTACGGTCTATATGAGCTAATCGGCACTTCTGCCTTTTGCCACTGTATGTTGAAGCTTTCTTTGAAATGACACATAGTCAGTGAGGACAGAAATGACATGACTCTCTTGCTTTGTGTGATTAGAACTTCAACTGGTCATACTACCTCAAGCTTACAATGATGCAGTGATGCACCGGCTGTAAACATCAGTATCCAGGGTAGATGCAGTAAGTCAGTTTGGAGTTCACTCGCCAACAACCAATCAGGGTCCTTTCATATAATGTGCTCCTTAGTCACATATTATAGCTGAATCCCCTTTGAGTTTAGTGCAGAAAGTTGGAAAAAGGGCACTGGAGAGTTAAACAAATCGAGAGGGCGTCAGTGAGTCTTTAACCATTGAGCTGGCATTTCTTATCCAGCCCCAGCATATAGTGATCAAAACCTGTCAATGTCTGCTGGTCTTCCAAGGCTTTGTGAACAGAGTGGTTGCTCTCAATGCATATCCAGTTGGCACCGTTTAAATGGAGTAGGCATCTGCCATAACCTATTGTTCTCCACCACTTTTATTTTCAAGGGTTGTGGAATTCTTTAATGGGTAAGTGACAGACCTACCTACTTAACAGTGAAATTATAATTTCAGTTTTTCGGCTGGAAGCAATCCCATTCGAAGCAGGAGTACTGTGCTCTACTATCTCTACATCTCCAACAATGCCAACTTGCTGGTATCCCCAGGGTTAAGAATAAGAACGTACAAGCGTTTTGCTCTTACACATCCAGCTATCTGCTGGGTACAAAAACAATTTTGTCGTCAGCTGAAGCCACAATTTATGTATTTTCTTTACTCATTTTTAGTGTAGTTATTACTGTTTAATTGAGCTATTTTGGCTAACGCCTTCAAGGATGCAAACGTTATCAGTAATACAGTAAATTTAGTTTTCTGTGGTTTTCTTGTACTGCTAATGCTTCCTACAGTGTAACAGATACTTATGTTTACATTATGGTCGTTACCTGTTTCCTTTGTTTCTCGTTTGGGGTTGTCCGATTTTCTGTCTGGTGAGGGATCTGACTGTGTTCTAAGATTCCAAGCACAGTAAGGTCTCTGCTTTATCTTTTTCTTTTCTTCTCGTTTGCAGTTTCGTCAACTGTCATTGCTTCTTTCTACTTTCATTTGTATTTTCTCTTTCAGTTTTCTTCCCGTCTCCTCATTTCTATTCCAGACTTTTTATCTTACTTCTGAAATATATTTCTATTTTATCTTTTTTTTTAAGTTTTACTTTCCTATATTTACTCCTTTTATTATGTTGTCTCGATCATTGTTCATTGTGTTATTTTTCCTTTCCTTACATGTTTCTCTGTAGCTTCCACCGTCTATTAATTTCACTCTTTATATCTGTTCCCCTTTAACTCAACCATTCTTTTCCTTCTTTTTTATTTTGATTAGTGCAGTTTTTACTCTTTTTTTGCCTTGATATTAATCAGTCCTTTCCGTTTCACCGATTTTCATTAGTCTTATGTCTGTTGCTAAATTTCCACTTCTGGCCTTGCCTTGTATTCTTCTACTACTTTTCTCTTTTAGTTCTGTATCCCCTTTTTACCCCCTCCTTCCCCTTTCCCAAGCATTTTTTTCTTCTTGGAACTCATTTTGGCAGTGATCTGATCCAACTTTTTCTTTTTTGGCTCAAACAGCATATGCTGTTGTGTCTGTTAAAAAGAATTCCCCGGCTCTCTAAAGTTGAAGAGATGAATGCTGTAAACCAACAGTTTTGTGTGTTTGTGTGGGAGCAGTAGGGGGTATGGGGGGGTTCCTTCAAAGCACTACTTTCTAGGCAAAATGCCTGGCTGATATCCACTGTGATTTAAAATTTTCTGTTGGTCCTTGTCTATGCCTTCGAGAGACATTTTCTAAAGGCAGGCAGTGAGGGTTGAGGGCTGATTAGGAGGGCGCACAAACGAGGAGACAGAAGGGGAAATTATGTCATGTGGGGAGTTTGTGCGAATGTTGTATTTTGCTGGAGAGCTTGCAGTGTCCGAAAAAAGACATGCAATGGGCGAGCGGCTTTGCAAAATATACAAGTCTCCTAAATTCAATAGGGCTGTGTAGTGGCATTGGCCCAATGCCGTCTGGCTACAGCTGCAAAGGCAGCTCCATGGGTCCTCCTAAATACTGCAGTGAATCAGCATTGCGGGCTGGCAGAGCCAATCAGGAGCGAAGGTTGTCAGCCACCAAAGGCCAGCCCTGTTCAGTTTGCGGTAGCCCCGCCCTCTGGTACAACTGATCAACATTTTCTCTGCCAGAGCTTTTGCTCCCCTAAAACCCTGTCTTATGAGTTTGAATATGGTGGCCAGCTGAATGGAAGGGGATGTCAGTAAGCGCTATGTTATGATTAACTGGTTGCCTGTAGATGCCAGTTTGCATCCGCCACTGGCCTGGATGGTCAAAATGAGTGTGCATCAGAAAATTCCATTATGTTACAGTTTCGTGCCTTATGTTCTCACCATCCTTCATACATCTTGATCATAGATTTACGTTTTTTTTTTAACACTTTTCATATTTCTTTCCCTTCTGTCACCTCACCTAATTTTTGTGTCTGCATCCAAACACCTTTCTCATTGTCTCATATCCCTTTCCTAATACTGTATTTTATGGTGTGGCGAAAGATGGAGTTTTTCATAAGATATGAGGCCCAAGATTTTGGAACAGTGAAGACTCTATGTGGCAAATGAGAAGAGTAATTCTTAAAGTTAGTTACACACCCTTCAAGTATTGGAAATCAGTGATCTGGCAGGACGTTAGACTTCTTTGAAAGTGGTGGGGGTCAGTCATGTTGGGATTTGAATGGTATTCTTGACCCCACGAAAATGTTTGTGATGAGTGAATGAGTGATGTGCAAAATGTCAAGCTTTTTTTTACAGACCTATTGCTCTCAAGGGTGAAACGTGGTACTTGAGCTATGGTGGATAGCTAACACTTTATCCATTTTTGCGACTGTCTAATAAAAGCTGTGGTCAAGTAGTCAGATCATTCTCCTTGATGGTTGGTCGATTTACAGTGTAGCACGTTACCTTAATTAATAAAAGGTAACTGCCAGTCACATAGCTTTATTTTCAAAATAAAAAGTATTTACTAGTTCCTTCTCTGGGGCTGCACCAAGAATATGAAACTCACTCCCGCCCGGCATTAGAAGAATCCCTTCTCTGGCTCGCTTCAAAAAGGATGCCAAAACCTTCCTAATGGGCAAATTCCTCGCCTTAATTTATCCTTCTAATCACCCAGAGACCTTGCTCTGCTTCTGTCTAATGCATCCCCCTGGAGTACCCAGACACTATCCACCGGCACCTCCGAGCATCCCACCATGGACCCATGGACCTTCGTTTCTCGTAAAATGTAAATGTAAAATGTACTTACTTGTCCTTTTTAATCCTTGTGTATCCAGCCCCCCCACCGCAAGCACTCTGATACCCTAAAAAGCACTCTGTAAAGCACTCTGATACCCTAATGGGTCAAGTTTGCGCTCTTTAAAACTCAAAAATAATGTGCACTTAAAACAATGAACAGTGGTTATAAATATGTCTCCACTCCTTCTGTTTCCCATGTTATGATTCTACAACATTATGTAGCATAACAAATAAGATGGGTCCTGACTATTAAATAAATAGTCCTCTGCTAACCTTTCAAGGAAGCTTCACGAAACCTCTCAACAACTCAGGTCTACAATGTTTGAGAAACCTTTGCTCTTTGAGGACTTCATTCCTATTGGTTAGTAGAAGCTAAACCATCAAAGGTCAATGTTACTATTGGGAGATATAAAGTGATATCATTTGGCAGTGTTTTCTGGGAACTTCATTTGGTGACTGCAATCTGAAAAATCAAAGGTTTCGGAACTAAAAACGCCTTTCATGGGTTCCAATTATATTTCTAGATCACACTTATGGTTTTGGGTTACTAAGAGAAAAAATGGGCTAATATATCTGAAACTACTGGCTGGAATTACATTTTTCTGTTCCTTTGGTTTTTCACACCTTTTACGATCAAACGTATGTACAGTGGGAAACTTAATAGTCCTGGTAGGGTATTACGCGAAAACTGAACATGGGAGTTTTTCAGGGGAAGATGGTGGCACCAGAATACAGCTACCAACTTTCGCATTTAGAGAGATTGGATGGGTATGCCTCAAGTCTGCTAAGCAAGGAACTTGAGGAGTGTGACATTCTATTGTAAGCTTCAGGTTTATTGACGTGGAGAATTAATAACGTGGAGCGTCTTGATCTAATGGCACTGAGTATGAGTGAGAATTGCATTTGAGGGAGGACTTGTTGGCCCAGGATGAGGCTTCATGAAATGCGAGGCCAGTGATTTTGGAAAGCCATGAGACACCACTGAAATTTGATGTTGTTATGTGGAGAAGGACTGAGGCTCCACTGAACTCTGATGCAGTGGTGCAGGGAAGCCTATGAGATCTGTCCTAACTTGCCACTCTAGCATTTCCGTGTGGACTCAGTGAGTGAAAACTGATTGCAGAACTGCTCATTTTGGTTGAGGCATACTGCACCATGAGGCTGGTTTGAGTATATTTTGCCACAGCCGATTTTGGTTTCCAATAAAGCTATAAGTGGTGCTGATAGTCAGTATCTATGCCCTAGAAGATTCGTCTTTGGAACACTGTCTTATTTCATAATAAACACCTACAGTTGGCTTACTAAATATCAAGAAGTCTGGAATCCTAAATATGCTGTTCTTTCCAAAACTGTAATTTTCCGTCTCTAGCCTCTAACGCCCCGGCTGATTTCTTTTAGTCATGGTAAAGTGGCCAGCAAGAGGACTAAAACAGAAAACATTTTTTAAAAAGTAGCTGAATTGTGTCGCATCGCCTCTCTTCTGGCTCCACTGCAGGTAGGCAGAGGCTCTCAGCCTGCCCTGCGCCAATCCTGGCCCTGCTCTCACAACATGAGAGCAGCGTCAGGAGTACCCTCGTGTTGCATTCCCCTTTGAGACTGGGAGCCGGAGCTTACTGTCTCCAACCTTGCAACGCAGTTCGGGTTGGAGACATTTTCAGTTTGCATGACAGTTTGGCCGGCCTCATACTGCTGGCCAAACCGTCACGTGCCCTGAATGCAGTGCTCACCACTCCCCCTCAGTGCCTGTCATCGTAGTGCTCACCACTCCCCTTCACTGTCTGTCATCCCGTGGCACCTCCCCCAAAAGTTGAAGGGAGGAGAAAAAAACGATAACAAACATGTTTTTTTATCATTTTGTTTTCCAAGTTTTGCAGCTGCTGCAATAGTCGAGTGGCCGCCATTGGTTAGCTACTAATAGTAAACTTTAAGTTTAACAGTAAACTGAAGAATTCCATTCTGCTCACACAAAAATAGTCTTTGTTAGTCAGAAACGCGTATTCTTTTTTTTTTTTTTGTCGTGTTGAATTATTAAATAAAGGTTGTTTGGTTTTCACAATGTAATTTCACTCGCTAAGTATCGATTTTAGTGAGTGAAGGATTTTGTTCCAAAATAGTTGGCAATAGATGAGATGGGCACAGCTGCAGTAGTGTAACAGCAATTGTGGAAAAGGCCTTTTATTTTCCCATTGTATTAATATTTCTTTGCTTCAACTTAAATGAGAAAACAGAGTAAGAATGTAGCAGATTGCTTTATCACAATACAGTCAATAAAAATACATTCTTACGGTGAATTAAAAGGTAAGATGTCCTACTCATACACTCTAATTAAGTCTGTGTTGATTTAATATTTTGAAAATAGTGTAACAATTGCCTCATATTAGGTGACATATAGTGCGCTGCATGTGAATCACAGGCAATGACCGTTTTGCCCCAACTCTTAAACATCAAGCGGAATAACATTAGGATAAGAGGAAACTGAGATTTTATAACATGACACAGAAAGCAAAATGGAATGTGCTGCCGCTTTTACACTTGAATACCACCAGAGCTAACACTCACTTTCCAGATATAAATACTCTTCTGAAGAGTTAATATTGGTCCCCTGACTCTTTGAAAAGCTTCTATATCGATTTGCACTAATATTAGCCAATTGAACCACATCAAATCTTGGAGCGCTTAGGTAACTGAAGTATACAGAGACCCTGGATGTATAAACTGTCTTTACCATGCATCCTTTACCATGCATGCCTTTATCACACAGGTAAGTATTAAGCATTTCTACCATTACCACGCAGTACTTTACCAAACAGGTTTTCTTTTCTTTTTTTTTGTCCTCATCTCACCTATAAGCATATAGCAAAGTGTTACAGCCGTTGTTGTGTCTCTGGGCTCCCTCTGGCCAACTGCAATTGCTTAGGTCTCCCGACCAACTCCTTACAATGGAGTTAAGGTGTAATCATAGGACCGGGTGCCTGCACTGTTGATTACCTAAACAACCTTAGATCTTGGCCCAAGTTAATAAGGGGTTGCCAGAGATTAGTCCGAGTGCTGCTGGGGCCAGCAAGGTCAAGGTGGGCCATTGCCAATGCCGATTTGAGCCAGTCTTCCGTTCTTGGGGGGGCTTGGATCTTTCCACTTCACACAGATTTCTCTAAGTGCCAACAGAATAAGACATAGTAGTAGTCCTTTATCCCTCACTGCCAGGTCCTTTGTTGAGACGCAGTCGTAGGCTAAAAAAACTAAAGACCCATTTACCACTATATTCCAGTCAAAAATCCTGCAACGAAAATTCCCAATCCCCTTCCAAAATAATCCCAACGCCTGACACTCAAAAAAAACATGGATGTCGTCGGCTTTGGGGGCTATGCATCTGTAACATTTCGGCTCGGGGGCTGTGGCAAATTTTGCAATTTTAGCCGGGGTATAGTATATTCTATTGGTAACAAAGAAATGATTCTTCTTCAAACTGGCTGATTTTGTGAATTTATAAAGAAGTTTTAAAGAAAGTTCTAACAGATCCCCTATTGTAGACTCAAAGGGAGATTGATTCCATGCAGAAGCCTGTGTTGGAATATTCTGATCATCTGCTTCTACCAATTTTCTATACCAAATTGAAACTTCTTTCTTCAACAGTTGTGGTGATAAAAAGAGAAGCTCTGTGTCCCAATCACCCCTTACCCCCCCCGCTCTCCGCCTCAAACCAGGATTTTAATTGTAAAAACTTAAAATTGTATATGCCAGGGCCTATCCTAGCTCTTAATGCCTTCCATGGATGTATACCATTTACATCCCCCAGATCTGACCAAATAGAGACTCCAACTCTCCTAATAGGTACAGCCAACCCATCTTTAAGACAGAGAGGGGTCCCCGGGGAGTCCCAATCAGGGGCATGGTCCGAATAGTAGCCTATCCCACAACTGTTCCTTACTTTAAGCCAGATTTCTAGTGCATTTTTTAGGACCTTCAAACATACTTTTTTGAAAAATTTCAATGACCCAAATTTATAAAGAAACCCTTCTGTGCTATCGCCCCCTTCATTTCTAACCAGCTCTCTAAGCAGTGCTCCCCACGCTGAGCCTGCAGGGTTTTGCCAGGAGCATCCGGACGGCTTTAAATTGGAATGCTACCAAGTACCAGCTGATATCTAGAAGAGCTAGCCCACCCTTAACCAACCGCTGCCTTAGTTTTTTCCATGACAGTCTCACTCCTTTGTCTCCCCATACAAAACTCCCGATCTTACTCTGTATTTTCTTATAACCCTGCTGGGGAATGTCAGTGGAACGGCATTAAAAATATAAGTCAGCTTGGGGAGGATAGTCATCTTGACCAGGTTTACCTTACCAAATATGGATAGGGGGAGATTCTTCCTTCTTGCAAACAGACGGTCTAACTCTTTAGTAACTTTCCCCAAGTTCAAAGGAGCAATCTTGTCCCATTCTCTAACAATTTTGTTTTTTAAAAAGATAATTGAGTTAGTGAGCAGAGGATAAGGGAAGTAAGGGTATTTTTAGTGTTTAGTAGTTGGGAGCAGTAAAGGGAGGTAAGGATAATTTTAGGGTTAGGGTTTTGGTAGAGGTAAATGGAGGTGATTTTAGGGTTATGGTGGTGGGTAGAATTAAAGGGAGGTAAGTAATAAAAAAAAGGGGCATTAGGGGGACTTCCCCCCCCAAAAATAACTTCAACAAGTATATTTCGCAGTGGCAGTTGCCACTGGGTAGTTATAGTTAGGACCACATTTCCATAGGAAAAGGATTTTTTGTTTTGCTAATAATTTTGGCTCAGTTTGACTAATCTTCACAAAACGTTCTAAAAAAAGAAGAGTAATTTCAGCTCAT
The DNA here is from genome assembly GCF_964261635.1 of Lissotriton helveticus. Classification (NCBI taxonomy): domain Eukaryota; kingdom Metazoa; phylum Chordata; class Amphibia; order Caudata; family Salamandridae; genus Lissotriton; species Lissotriton helveticus. The sequence continues at coordinate 1,402,959,133 of NC_136057.1, read as the reverse complement.
TTCTGGAACGATTCGGGGTGATTCATCAAACTGGTGGCCAAGAAAAAGAGGGGGGTCCCAAAACTAATTTTCCTCATGCAATTTTCCATAGGAAACTTTGACAGTGATAGCGCAAAAACGGCTGAGCGGAATTACACCAAATTTAGCAGAAAGCTAGATCTTGTAGCAGAAAGATTTACTGTAAATCAATTCAGTATTTTGGGAGAAATTAAGGTTCAAAATGCATGTATGTGTCACACTGCAGAGAATCCGCAGACCAAACTTGTCTAAAGATAAGAACTGATTGGCTTCCACCACATCATAAAAATTGTGGCGGCAGCCATTTAAGACTCAGTGACAGAGTCCACTGTCCTACAAACAGTATAAAAAAACGTATTGGGGCTGGGTAGGGCTAGCCCTCCTCTCAGGCTATGGGTGTGGCCCCAAAGACTGCAGCCGTCAATATTAAAAAAGAATTATCATTGTTCCAAGTGGGCACCTGGACACCCAGGTAAAAGAAAAATGGCTGGCTCTCATCAGCACCCAGAATAGGAGGGCCTTGGGACTCCCCTTACGTCATGAAACCACCCTAACCCGAGGGGAGTCCTGGGGAAGGGAAATAGAGGTGCGGGCGCTAGGAGCAGGCCAGCCTCCAATCGAAAATGTTCAACACAAATAGGGCAGCTCCCAGTACAATGACCATAGGTGCTCTAAGGCTGAGTTGTAAGTGTGGACATCTCACGAAAAATGAAGGACTGGCCTCACACACCACCAGGTGTCATCATCGGCAGTCCTCGCCCTCTAGAAACTCGGTTTGGGGAGGACGAGCATTCACCTGATGACAGGGTAAATTCCCGAGTTTCTAGAGGGCGAGAACTGCCGATGATGACACCTGGTGGTGTGTGAGGCCAGTCCTTCATTTTTCGTGAGATATCCACAATCACAACTTAGCCTTAAGCACTTTCGGTTACTGTACTGGGAGCGGCCCTATGTGTGTTGAACACTTCCATCACGTCCCCAACATTTACTGATGCTTTGGGTGCCCCGGGTGAACTCCTGGGCACCCAAGGTAAAATTATGGCTGGCTCCCACCAGCACCCAATATGTGTGCTGGCTAGTCAGCCAGTGAGGGCTTTGGGGCTTCCCCTTGGTCCCAAAGTTAATATAAAGTCTGGGTGTCCCAGTTGAGACCAGGCCATCCAACAAAAAATAACCACAAAAAAAAGAGTAAGAAATGAACGGCAGAAGTTGCTTATTTATTATTCACTGCTCCAGGCAAGGAGCACCCCATGATGGCCTGCAGGGGCTTTTATTAATGTGTTTCGATCCTGGTGGTGCCCAAAGACAGACAGGGGCACCATTAAGATTTTTTTTTTTTATGTAGTGGAGGACCACAGGAAGCGCAGAGCCCCCCAGCAGCATTAACAAAATAACAGTAAGTTTCCACTGACATTAAATCCATGACCCCAAGAGGGCTTACCCTGATTTTTAAAGCACTCCAAGCTGGAGATTTATTCTCTTCAGCTGGTGTGCAGGGAACCCTTGTGGTTGGTTTAATGGCTGCACTTAATGATGTAAAAAATGTTTTAAAAAGACTCAAAGGTATGTTAACTGTTAAGCCCTCGCCATGCACTACTAATTATCTCACATATTACGTCACCCATGACATGTTCTGTGGCACCATTGATAAACACTACTGCAACATCTGAAAAGACATCATTGATGACAACACTGCATATCTGGGATGTGAAATATATATCTACATTAGGACACAAGTTATAGTTACTAACTATAACTGGTGCATTTCAGTAGTTTTATTATTTTAAAAAGGTATGTTTTAAATGACATTTTCTTCTATAACATTCCTTTAACCTTTGTTTTTCTTCAGTGAAGTACGGGGGGTGCGGGCTCCCCCCAATAAAAAATAAAACTCTGTGTGTGTGTGTATATATATATATATTCACTGAAAAAACCATAGGTTTTAGGCCTTATATAGTTAGGAATTAGCATTTAAAAAACCTTTAAAATTCACTGAAAAAACCATAGGTTTTAGGCCTTATATAGTTAGGAATTAGCATTTAAAAAACCTTTGAAATTCACTGAAAAAACCATAGGTTTTAGGCCTTATATAGTTAGGAATTAGCATTTTAAAAAACCTTTGAAATTCACTAAAAAAACCATAGGTTTTAGGCCTTATATAGTTAGGAATTAGCATTTAAAAAACCACTGAAATTCCTCCTATATAGTTAGTTGGACTAACTATATTTGGCGCACCCGCAATCCACTGCTGATGATGTCACATATTACATCATTCATGACATGGTCAGTGACATCACTGATGACATCACTGATGACATCTCAAACATTTCGGTGCCGGGGGAGGGGGGTACATTCTCAAATCAAAGATCAGAAACACGTGTTGAGATTGGGGAGGGGGGAGGAGACCAGGAATAAGCAAGACATCTAGAGTCCCGTGGAGGAAACATCAGGCCGGGGGGATGACGGGTCAGTGTCCAAGGCTGAACGGGGGGGAGTACATATATCACCACGGTATGCGTTCCAATGATTCCAGATTTTCCCCCATTTGCGGGGCGTGCCACGGGAGACATACACTGTCTTTTCCCTAAACATGCACCAGTCCATGTTTTGTTGCCACACCAGAACTGTCGGCGGCCTCTGGGCACCCCATAACTGAGCAATGTCTCTCTTGGCAATCATATTACCCAAGGTCACCCAGCGAAGCTGCGCCAGGTCATAATCATTCGGCTCCCAGACTTTCAACAGACACCGTCTCGCCTCTGGCATCGATTGCACACCCGTGACCTCACTCATAACTTCGTGCACGCGAGTCCAATAGCGCATCACTACAGGACATTCCCAAATGATATGGAGAAACGTGCCTACCAAACCACAGCCACGCTTGCACAGACCATCCACAGAGAATCCCATGCGCACCAGTCGCGGACCAGTCACGTAAACCCTATGGAGAATTTTGAGCTGGACAAACCGGAGGCGCGCCGGGATAGCCACTTCCTTTGGGGAAGAAATCGCAGCCTGCCAATCCTCGTCGTCGAGTTCCAGACCGTCCCCAGTCCACACCTCTCGAAGGTTACTCAGTAGGTCGGTTCTGGAATTGATCAACTTTTTGTAAATGAGCGAGATCGTGCTATCAGGGACATGCCCATCCAGTATCCGATCTTCAAGCGGGGACGCCTCCGGAATATCCAAGCCCAGGGGAAAGACGGACAAAACCGCATGTCGGATTTGCGCATACCGAAAGGATTCTCTATCCGTCAAGTCATACTCCACTTTCAGCTCCTCAAACGTCTTGATTCTACCCTTGACCCACACATCATTCACCCTGCTGATACCGATCATATCCCACTTATCGAAACCCTTCGACTGCCAGAGTGAGCCAAGTTTTTCCGACGCATACAGCGGGGTAGCACGAGTCGGCTTATCAGCCCAGCCCAGGGCCGCAGTAGCGCGATACCACACCTGTACCGCCGTCCTAGTGGGGCCCGTGAGAGATTTGCCAACAGATCTCGCGTACAGAGCCCTGTTGTAGTCTCCACCGGGTAGCAGCCATCTATCCATCTCAAACGCCGGGTTCGGCAAAGCACGGTAAGTGCCATGGTTGATGGCCCCTAGCTGAGAGGCCCAATAGTAGCGGCGGATGTCCGGGAGCGCAATACCCCCGTCGTACCACGGGAGCATCAGCTTCGCAAGAGCGATGCGAGATCAGCCCCCCCATATCAACTGTCTCTGTAGGCTTTCGATCTCACGAAAATAGCGGGCAGGCACAATATCGAGTGTATTTTGCAGCGCATAAAGGAACCGGGGCAGCGACATCATCTTAAACAACGTCGCCCGTCCCAGAGGAGAGAGAGGGAGCCTACCCCACGCAGTCACATCAGCACGGAGGCGCTGGAGAGGGGGCAACAAATTGCGTTCATAACGAAGCACAGGGTCCAAGGTGATAAAAATCCCCAAGTACTGAAAGCCCTCCCGCACCACCGAGATAGGACAACCACGAGGCAGGAGAGGAGCCTCACCGGAGAGAACATAGACGCAAGACTTCGACCAGTTAATGACAAGGCCGGAATTTGTACGGAAAGAAGTCAAGACGTCAAAAAGGACAATCAACGATTTCCGAGGCGACGTTAGATACAGGAGTATATCATCCGCGTATAAGGATACGCGATCTTCAAACTCCGGAGTCCATCTAATGCCCCTCAAGGACGGTTCCCATCTCAGCCATGCTGCCAGTGGCTCCAAAGCAAGGGCAAACAAGAGAGGAGACAAGGGGCAGCCCTGGCGCGTTCCCCTACCGAGGGCAAAGGAGGCTGAGACACGACCGTTTACCACCACTTGGGCTAAAGGGTCAGTGTAGAGCAGTTTCACCCAGTCAATGAAGGTAGGGCCGAAGCCGAATTTAGAGAGAACCGCCCAAAGATATGGCCACTCCAACGTATCAAACGCCATGGTGGCGTCTAGAGACGCCAAGACGGCCGGCTCTCGCAGAGTCGCCGCCCGCGCGAGGACTCCATGCAGGCGCCGGAGATGCAGTGCCGTATTGCGATGGGGTATGAATCCGGATTGGTCCGGATGAACCAGATCGCTAATGACAGTGACCAAGCGGTTAGCAAGCACTTTGGCCAGGATCTTCGGTTCGGCGTTAATCAATGATATGGGCCTAAAGGATGCGCAGCAGTCACGTGACTTGCCATCCTTGTGAATCACCACTATGGAAGCCAACCTTTGGTCAGGAGGGAGGGAGCCTACCTCCAGTGATTCTAAAAACATCGACCGCAGATACGGTGCTATCACATCTGGACGGAGCTTGTAAAGCTCGATAGGGAGACCATTGGGTCCCGAGGCCTTCCCCGAGCAGACCGAGCGGATGGCGGTCTCGACCTCATCAACTGTAGGCTGAGCCTCTAGGAGATCCCTTTCAGGCTCGGACAAACGTGGCAGCAAAATATCGCGCAGGAGCAAGTGGGAGTCCTGCTCAGGTCTGTCAGATACAGGGGAGTATACTTCCCTGAAATAGTCAGCGAAACATTCAACAATATCAGCAGGGTCGGTGATACTCACGTCATTCACATCCACAATCACAGGGACCACTCGACTCGCACATTCTCTCTTATCCAGCCAAGCAAGCAATTTCCCCGCCTTATCCCCCACATCATACAAACGTCCCTGCTGTTCTCTGCTCATCTCCTTCGCCGCATCTGTCACCATCGCCCTGTACTCGAGTTGTTTTAGACCCAAAAGGTGCAGCCTCTCCGGGGTGACCACGGACTCCAGCTCCCCCTCAAGAACAGTAATATCATGCTCAAGTCGGACAACCTCCTCCCGCCTACATCTCTTAACATCGCCAATCAAGGAGAGGGCCTGGCCCCGAATTACAGTTTTATACGCTTCCCACAACGTGACAGAGGAGGACACAGAACCCACATTTTCAGCAAAGTATTGGTCAATCACTTTAATGAGTTCCGTCCTGACCTTGGGATCGCGGAGGTACCAGGGGTTTATCGGGGCCACTCTACCCTCCGACCCCAAGTGAGCGTCTACTACCAACCAAAGTGGGGAATGGTCCGAGATACCCCTAGCTAAATGCTTCACCTCCCTTACAAAGGAGGCCTGGGAGGAGGGCATCAGCACATAGTCAAGTCTTGAAAGACTGCCGTGGGCCCCAGAGTGGAAGGTATACTGTAAGCGTCCAGGATGAAGCAGGCGCCAGCAGTCGGTGAGCCCCAGAGCCTCCAGGAAGTCCCCCAACCAGGATTGTGACTTCGCAATTTCACGGGGGGGGGGTAGCGATCACACATCCCCGACACTACAGAGTTGAAATCCCCGCCCACTACAAGTAGACCCTCGGGGACTCCCACGATCACTCTTCCCAGATCTTCATAAGTAGTAGTCTGGAGACCCGGCGGTCCATACACGGAGAGCAGGGTAATAACCCTCCCCTCCCAGCGCCCCACAATGGCGGCGTACCGTCCCCTATCATCAAGGATGATGTCGTCAACAGCAAGAGGGTGGGGAGTTCCGAACCAAAATGCCCACCCCCCTGGAGCCAGAAGTGAAACCTGAGTGCGCCATGAGACGATAGCCACGCCTAGTCATGGCATGGCACGTATTGCCAAGCAAGTGCGTCTCCTGAAGCAAAACCACATCAGGGGACAAACGTCGCAACAACTGCAACACCACGCCTCGCTTGATCCTATCCCCCAACCCATTAACGTTCCAACACAGTAACTTAAGTCCCCTACCCCCCATCCCAAAGATCAACCCCATCCCCATCCCACACCCGATGCGACACTATACAGCAGGAGATCATTGGTACTATGCCTTGAAGAAAACAGTAAAACGTAAACCACAACCCCCCAACCCCCCAATAGACCCCGTGCAACACACCCCCCACCCGCACCCCTGCGTAAGACTCAAAAGCCACCCCAACTTGCAGTGTGCCTGTCGCCCTAACATACAACTAGGCTACGAGAAGAACCCCAGAGGAGGAAGACTCACCCACCCCCCCCGCTCACACCCCAATAAGATAGCACATTAGCAAGCAATAGTGCTATAACACCAGACCACAGCCGAAAGTCAATACTACGGACCGGGAGCCGATTCCGCCCCCTATTCCTGCTCCACCGGGCCGCCCTCCGCTCCACCGGAGTGTCCAGAGTGTGCAGAATGATCTGGCCCCGGAGGCAGCATGTCCAGCCAGTCACTTGCCGCCCCTGGATGATCAAAGAAAAATGTTCGTTCATTGTACACCACACGCAGCCGGGCCGGGAAAAGCATAGCATATTTCATGTCTCTAGTCCTCAGCCTCTTTTTCACCCCCTGGAACCCTAGCTGCTGTTTCTGAACCTGCTGGGTAAAGTCCGGATAGAAGCTGACTGTAGCGTTCTCATAAGCCGGTGGACCAGATAGGCGGGACGCTTGCAGGATCGCATCCCTGTCCCGAAAGTTAAAGATACGAGCAATAATGGGACGCGGAGTGGCTCCCTGCTTAGGCCGGCCACCCGGGATCCTGTGTGCACGTTCTACAGCAAAAAACTTGCTGAGGCCCTTGGGTGCCAGGTGATTCAGGACCAGATCCTCCACCAGCAGGTCCACCGAGGATGCGTCCGATGTCTCCGGGACACCAACCAAACGGACGTTGTTCCGTCTCGCTCGGCCCTCAAAATCGTCCAAGCGTCGAGTGAGATAGTCACGGGCGGCGCGCAAGTTACCGACCTCTGCCTGTAAATCGGCGACGTCAGTAACAAGGCTAGACGTCTTTAGATCGAGGGATTTGACCCTTTCATTAGTTTTTGCAAGGTCAGCCCTGATCAGGGTAACGTCGATAGCGACCGTATCCAACTTGTGGGCCAGGGCATCATACTGTTGACCCAGTGTGGCCTTCATCCCGGCAATGGCGCCCATGACGTCCCTCAACGACAGATCTTCATCCATCGGGGATTCCTCCATGATGTTGGCTGGGGATTTAGTCGATCCGCCCGGAGAGCCCTTAGCGATGGTGTACCTGTCCATGACATTGGATTGCACGGAGCCCCCTCGCATTGCCGGTCTGGTCTTGCGTTTCTCACCCTCAGGCTTGGCGGCCATCTTAGTTCGTGCGCCCCGAAGGGTAGTTTGAGACCTAGTAAAAATGGCTAGACTTGATGCGCCCGCTGCAATGTGGAAAGTAAGATGGGGACCTATCACCAGGTGAAGAGTAACAGGAGACCGAGTCACCAGTTGTTGAGGCGTGGGTAGGTCGAGAGCAGCAAGCCAGGGCGAGCGAGACAAAGTCAGATAGGTCTAAGCCCAAGAAACGAAACTGAAAGTAGACGACCGGGCAAGGGAGGCTCGCATGATCCGTTGTGATTCAATTACTGTCCGGCTGGCAGAGAAACCGAGCCCGGGGCAGCACCATGGAGCAGGCCGGAAAAGTTCGAGAGTCCATATCTTCGGCTCCCGAAGTCCGAATCGAAGTCCGAAAACGGATAAACGATCAGCAGGGCCGTGCCAACAATAACCGGTCCTCTAAGTCAGGATAGGGTACAGGATAGTCGGTGGAGGTGGCGAAGGTCCGGGAGCCCTGAGCTCACGCGACCATCTTGGGTGCGCGCTAAGCTCCTCCTGGGTTGACAATCTTGTTTTTCTCACAAAGTCCTGGTGAAAATATGCTCAGTCATTCACAAAATGACATCATTCTGTGATCACCACAGCGCCCCCCACTCAGTTTTACAACCTTCTTTTGTTTTTACCGGATGTTCACAAACTCGCATTGAGTGCAGACGAAACCATTCTGTACCTGTGAGCACCCCAGGGAGGAGCAGAGCGCCTCACTGACGCGAACACTGACGCGAACACCGCCCCCAGGGTCCTTGCACTGGGCACATCCGGTATAACCCACGTGTCACCCAACTGTAGTCACCTGCACAACCCACTCAGCTAACTTGCCCCCCCCCCCATAATTACTAACTATCCCGAAGGGAAACACGCTTTCCGCACAGCCTCTCCCAGGCAGCGTCTCTCCGGCTCTCATTAAGACATCAAATTGAATGCACCGCCTGGGATAAGCAGTTCCGTTGTCAGGGACTCTGCTTTTTATTAAACACCCCTTGTCTTATGTTACATACTATGGTAAATTGTTAGGTGGTGTGAAGTGGGCACCATACCTCTATAAATGCATGCATGTGTTCTTTTCATAACTGACAGTGGGGTGCAGAGAACAATACTTAACTCCGGAAACGTTATAGCACACACGACATGTCAGTAAAATGCTAGAATAATTAATATCCGTTCTTTCCCGTGCCCATCAATGCAGATGTTGTTCGTGTTCACCAACATGCAATTGGCAATATGTTAAAGAAAAGAGGAGCAGGCCTCCGCACACTGAGGCATGTTGGGGCGCCCCCACCATATGGATCAGGGGCGCGCATGGAGGCAAACTAAACGTGTCCAAATGATGAGGTTCGTCGCCTTGAGAGGCACCGGAAGTGTGGAGTGGGGGTTACAGAAATACATGGAGTGCGCCAGTTATGGGGAACACTGAAGGTCCCGACAGACACGCGGGAAGCATGTAAATAAACAAGCATTGGAGAAGCTAACCGCCGCTGGAGGAACAATTACAATATAGCGCCACCTAATTCATAGCGCTGCTAACTCTGACTGCATCTTTGGTGCTGTAGCTGAGATGCCCCCGCCCCCCCCCCCCCCTACACTCCTGCACTTTTCGGTCAGCCGCCCCCATTAAAAACCTATATTATTATAGCTAGTTGGAAATGGTAGGCAGGTGAACACAAGGCTTTGCTGCAGTTCAGTGGGTTGTGCGGCAGTACACAGCGAAGCTTTCAGAGGTGAAAAGCCTCCCTGCCCCACCTGATATTTCTATTGTGCAGAACGTCTCACGTGCCTGTGGTTTAATGTGTACATTTCAACAACGCGTTTTTAAGTAAAGTTGCCACAATTGAGGTATTTAAATAATAGAACAATCCTCATCCGCAAGGTGTACTTAAACAATGCTGACTCCAATCATAGCGCCACTTGTAATTCTATCAGTGCCAAGGGGCAGCGCTATTTGTAGAGCAGCAGGAGCAGACGCACCAGGCCCGGGAGAATGAGGGGCCAATATACCTAAATTATAGCTGTCTTTTATTACTCAACCAAAGGGGGGGGGGCTTTCCTGTGCTTGCATTTAGCCTCATCGGACCCTTGCTGTGTCACTGGAGCCACTTCCGGGCTGTACAACTTGCCTGTTCCCCATATGTGCACGGACTCTACTCCCAGGCTGAGCTTCCTCCCCCGCTGTGCCATCCTGGCAGCGCTCTGCTGGGGGTCTGCCCCCTCTAGTCCTTTCCTGTGCTCAGTGCACTATCCTCAAATCTCTTTCCCTCCCAAGTGCACCCAGGGGCCTATTCTCAGAGTCTCGCCTCTCAGCCAGGACCTGCAGCAATCACAAATAAAAAACAAAAAGTGCATCTTTACAAGTTCAAAGCGCCCCCAAATTGCAAATGCGGAACACTTGTTCTTAGCTATTTCATTCACTCATGGAGGCACTTTTATTTTGGTGCTCCGGACTATTTTCTGTCCTGGTCCGACCCTGTTCTCAGCTTCGCCTACCCTGGGTCCTACTTCCATAACATGCCCTCCCCAGCTTCATCCAGAGCTGCCCCCTCTCGCCTGTGCCCAATGGACCAGTCCGAGTCGGGACCCCGGTCTTGTGTAGCGCTCTTCTTCAGAAAACTATGCCACTCCCATCGAGGTATATGGCCATACTCACAGAGCTGTGCCTGTGCCCCTCGCCATTTGTACCAGTAGGCAGTACCCCACCCCCCAAGCAGGTCTCTGTGCTCTGCTCCAGTAGTTATACTCCCTCAATTATCTCTGTAGCTGTGTGATGTGTACTCACAGGGCTGCGCCTTTACCCCCGCGTGCCAATGCCCCACTCGAAGCACTGTGTCGCTCTCTCCTACCACTAGTGACAATACCACCCGTGCCCCCTCCAGCAGTGGTGCCCAGTAATGTGCTCTTGGGTTGTGTCCTGTTTCTCCCCCCTCCAGCTGGCCCCTGCTGGCTCCCCCACGTGCGCTCCTGTGCCCCCGTCTTCTCCCTCTCTCTATACCCCAGGCTTGTTGCCCCCTGCACCCTCATCCCCCCCAGGAGATACCCCAGCGTCGCTTACCTGCTGGCTGAGCCTTAGGCGGCGAGGCCTCGGCGGGTCCCCCCCAGCGCACGGGCCCCAGGTCGAGGTGCGGACCCCGGGGGGCAGCAGGCTGTCTAGGCTCTCGGTGGCCTGCTGCCGCCGTAGCGCCACCTGCGCGGCCATGACCCGTTGGCGCTCGATGATGAGGATACACTTGTCGCAAGTGCAGTCCTTGAAGCGGCAGTAGCGCTTGTGGCCCTTCAGCCACGACAGCACCCCGTGGTTCCGGCAGCGCGCGCACTTAGGGGTCCGCTGCAGGGGGGGCCTCGGCGGCGCCACGGGCCCCCCCATGTACAGGTAGGGAGGTCCATAGCCGTTCATGAGAGGGGTGAGAGGGCGCCCTGGGCGGCGGCCGGTCCGAGAAGTCAGAGTGCGGAGGAGAGAGTGTGAGGGTCTCAGGTGAGGAGTACTGGAGGGGTCCCCGACTCTCCTCTGTCCGGTACCCTCTTCAGGCGGACTGCTTCTGCCCGTCTCTCCCGGCGCTGCCTCCGAGTGCGGGGAGGTACTGGTGCCTACTGCCTCCTCGCGTCTCCTCTTTTCCCGGGGCTCCCTCAGCACACGGGAGCCCCGCACCAGCCGCAGCATCACCCGGTCTCCCCCTCGGCACGGGAGACCGGGCGGACACATCTAAGGCTTCCCCCAGGCAGGGGGGAAGCGGAAACCACGTCCTCCCGGCCCCGCCCACAACCAGGCAGCGGCGGCCATCTTGAGGCGAATCGGGCCGCGGCGGTGATCTCGGGGGTAATACGAGGGGTGGGCAGCCTCGAAATTAAAATTAAACAGATTAAAATAAAAGAGAGAAGCCCCCCAAGCCCCCCCCCCCCCCAAAAAAAATTCCGAAAAATCGCGGGGTGCGCGCACGGTGCGCGCTTACAGATATATAACTGTTTTCTCTTTTAATTTTCTCAGGAACCACTTGAGGGATTTACACTATTTTACCAAAAGCGTGATCTGCGTACCAGACACTACCATTTTGACAAGTTTGGTGTAATTCCCTTCAGCGGTTCAAGCTGTAGCCGTGTCTAAAGGTCCTATGGAAATTAACATGGGGAAAACACGTTTTGGGACCCCCTTTTTTCTCAGCCCCCACTTGACTAATCCCCCCCAAACTTTCAGGGAAGGAGAGGAGTGGAGCGAGCCATCTTCTTTGAGAAATTTGCGAAGATTCATCAACCAGCGCCAAAGTTATTCCCAATAGAATGTTGTGGATTTCCTATGGAAACTAGGTCCTAACTATATATACCTACTGACGACCGTCAGTAGGTAATATATATATATATATATATATCCATCAAGGTCTCTCCCTGTTCGAAGAGAAGAAGAGTGGCACACGTTACACGAAATGTTCACAGCATTTATTTGCGGAGCAGTCTGAGGCACCTAACTCGTTTCGTTTTTCCTGAAAACTTTCTCAAAGGTTTCGCCCCAGTTGGTAAAAGTCTCAAGTGGTTTAAGGGAATTGTTTTTAAATCAGAGCCAGCCCTCTGGTGGACGCCCACAGTGTGGCGGTTGCTAGGCTTGATGGTCCCTGTAGTCCCACGTGATACTGTGCCTTTTGCGGTTTTCCTGCACAACGTTGGTGATTATGTGGACTGTCTCCCTGGAACGTGTTATCGTTTCCAATGTCGTGTAGCTCCCTGTTGCTTCCCGTCAATTGTGGGGGCTGCGGGGAACCATACCCGACTCCAGTGTGTATATATATATATATATACACTCACACACACACTCACGCATAGATAAGATGAGCTTGGAAAAGTGGCTGCCACCGAAGACTGTCTACGGTATGGTTTCTGAACAGCTTTTAAAATGAGTTGTTTGGAGCATGATTGAATGCTGACATTAACTATACTAAAATAACAATATTGAATGAAAACGAAAAGCACTACCCACTGGAGGGTTTGAAAACGTTACTGCCAAATGAACCACATGTACCAGCATGCCGTGAAACAACAACTGTGTCCACTAGAGGGACGGAAACTATAAAGTGAGGCAATCGATGTGGGGACCTTAACAGTACTAAATAGTGCGTGGCTCACCTTTGAGAAAGGTCACCTTTGACCGAAATGCATCAGGACTGCCACCATCATTATTAAATAAAGGTGTTTGTCAGCTAATCGTGAGAGTGCGACTCCTTTTCTCTACATGTTGGAGAGTTGGGTGATATATATATATATTTGTATATATATATATATATATACACACACTCACGCATAAATAAACACAAAAATCTGTGGTAAAGGTCCACAATGTAATGCTGGCATTGTAAAGGTCAATGTGTGGTATTACATGTGTATTAAAGGCATACGTGAAGTGGCATGTGTTGTAATGACATACAACTGGTGAGTGGACAACATATTGCTATCAATTAACTGTTCACTGACCCAACACTACTTGGGTAGAAGGTTCAGCCTCTCTGTACAAGCCACACACTTCCATGTACACACAGTGCTTCTATGTGTGTGTGAATATATATATATATATAGATATATAGCGTGAGGTTTATTTAAACAAAATTGCCAAAAACGCCCAACGCGTTTCGGTGCAGCCACACCTTGGTCACGGGTAACTTTTGGTTTGTGCATTCGTAAGTTTTAAAGTGTTCAAAGTATATAAACATAAAAGTAGGACTACCTGTCCCAACACTAGTGAATGCAGATACACATTGCAGCAGCCATCTTTAAATGTCTTATGACTGTAACCACGTTTAAACATCATAGTCTGCAAATCCTAGTTGTATTTGTACAATATAAGGATTCAAACAAGGTTCCACCCACAATCAATAAATTGTATATATACGTTGTTAATGCGAAGTTGGCCAGAATTTCGTCAAGCTCTTCCTCTTACTTCGTCATTATTATTAATACAGCCCCAGTGGGCATATGTGGCTGATAAGACAAATGATAATGCCACAGGTTCTATCGACTATTATTTCATTGTGAAATATCTACCGACATACTTAAACACTCATTCAATGTTAGATCTTATTGAACTAGACACCGGTGTATTATATACAATTCTGACCCTGTGGGGTTGTTTACACCTTGCATGACAATAAAGCATTTAATTCAAATTGAATCTATATACAAATTCAAAATTGCTCAGCCTATTCAGTATAAAAATACAATATACCGATTCAAAATTACTTTCAATTCTGCCCTAGTGGGCTCATGCTATGGAGGGACACCTCACACATTTCCCTGTATCACAACCTAACCATTGCAACAAATTAATTCTCATTACACATGGTTTACAGTTCTTATTTGTTCATCTTATTGTGCTGCTGTTGATTCATCATCCTTGTTGTGTGCTGACTATATGTCTCCTACAAAAAAATAAAAAATGTGACATCACTATAATATAAGTGCATATTAAAACCAAACTATAAGCTTCAAATCATTTACAGAGTTCAGATGCTTTCATTGTACAGATTGGGTACATCCAAACAACAGTTCAACCTAGATGAATAGACATCTCCTCATCTTTATTTAACCCCAATGATTGTACTGTATCGTACTTAATTATGAGTCTTGACTCCAGCTGACGTAACTTTCTAATTCTATCTCCTCCCCTTTCAGAGATCGGAATCCTGTCAAGGGCACAAAATTGCAGTAAATTGACATTTTTATGGTGCAAATCTTTAAAGTGTTTAGCTATAGGGTAGTTTTTGTCTTCATTAATGATCGCCCTTGTGTGTTCCAGAACTCGTTTTTTTACGTGGTGTATTGTACTACCAATATATAGAAGCGGACATGGACACCGCAACGCATAGACACAAAAATCTGATTTCCACGTCAGAATCTTCTGATTCAGTCCTTCTTTTCCATCTGCTGAAATTAAATGACATTTTGAAGTGACACGGCGTTGACTTTCATTTTTGTGGGAGAAGCGAGCATATATATATATATGGTGACAAAGCCGTAATGGCGAAACGCGTCGCTGTACTTTCTTCATCTGCCAAATAAACTTCTTGATTATTGCAGCCCTGGGTGTCCCGTTTTTCATCGGTAACTTTCGATGGTGGTGGAGTGAATTGACACAGCCAGCTGGTGGCTGTAACGGGACCGCCCATGCCAGCCTACCCCTAACCAGCAGTGGTGGGGAGAATATATATATATATATATATATATATATATATATATATATATATATATGCACCCAACGCCCACTCAATTAGGAATGAGCCCGACATATGCTGACTTGCCAACAGGATTTATTTGAGCAAAAAATAGCAGAGTTCAGGAATCGCCAGGCAGACGCGTTTCTAGCGGAGGTGTGCGCTTTCATCAGTGCCGGTTTCCGTTTCCTTTTTTCAGAGCCTTACACCTGGGGGTAATTAAAGGGTCCTGAGCAGTCTCTGGCCACTCCTTCGTTGGTTCCTCCCCACCTCTGTTCGATGTTATGCTGCCTCCTGTGCACGTGATGTGACCAGAGGAATGCTGGTACAGCGAGTCCGATGTGCCAGCCCATCCAGTGAATGGCTGACAAATGCACAGTGGCTTGTCTCACTGCATTGCACTCCTCCGTTTCCTGCACACAAGGAGAGTGATTTGCAATACCTGATGGGGCCCCTGCAGACCCGCTGCAGCCTTTTTCCCCAAAATGAAAGTCCCAGTATAATACCATGAGACATCTCGGGGGGTGAGAGCGCTGTATTTTCGTACCAAATCCAAAGTTTTGCTGTCTTGGCGCCTCACACCAGACCAGGAGGGCATGTCGGTAAAGCCAGTGAAACAGCATACTGGCTATTAACATGCACCCAACGCCCACGCTATTAGGAATGAGCCCGACATATGCTGACTTGCCAACAGGATTTATTTGAGCAAAAAATAGCAGAGTTCAGGAAACGCCAGGCAGACGCGTTTCTAGCGGAGATGTGCGCTTTCATCAGTGCCGGTTCCCGTTTCCTTTTTTCAGAGCCTTACACCTGGGGGTAATTAAAGTGTCCTGAGCAGTCTCTGGCCACTCCTTCGGTGGTTCCTCCCCGCCTCTGTTAGTTGTTATGCTGCCTCCTGTGCACGTGATGTGACCAGAGGAATGCTGGTACAGCGAGTCCGATGTGCCAGCCCATCCAGTGAATGGCTGACAAATGCACAGTGGCTTGTCTCACTGCATTGCACTCCTCCGTTTCCTGCACACAAGGAGAGTGATTTGCAATACCTGATGGGGCCCCTGCAGACCCGCTGCAGCCTCCTTCCCCAAAATGAAAGTCCCAGTATAATACCATGAGACCTCTCGGGGGGGGTGAGAGCGCTTTATTTTCGTACCAACCAAAGTTTTGCTGTCTTGGCGCCTCACACCAGACCAGGAGGGCATGTCGGTAAAGCCAGTGAAACAGCATGCTGGCTATTAACATGCACCCAACGGCCACTCTATTAGGAATGAGCCCGACATATGCTGACTTGCCAACAGGATTTATTTGAGCAAAAAATAGCAGAGTTCAGGAAACGCCAGGCAGACGCGTGTCTAGCGGAGATGTGCACTTTCATCAGTGCCGGTTCCCATTTCCTTTTTTCAGAGCCTTACACCTGGGGGTAATTAAAGTGTCCTATATATATACACACTCTTGGTCCCTTGTATCCCTTTTTTATTTTTTTATTTTAAAGAACTCATTGTAGATCCCAGGGCCAGTTGTGTTGCATGGTGAAAGTAGTGTGATGTAAGTTACAGTTAATGGCTGAAGTGGTTCACAGTGGTCTGGCCAAATCGTTTAGACAAAAGCTAGAGTGGTTATCATGTGACCTGACAGACTCCTACACACAAGGACTTTAGGCGTTATCTTTCAGTTATCTTGCAGGTTTCCGCAGACAAGGCATTTAGTTGTGATCTACTTTGAATAGTCATCCAGGAGAAGCATTGGTCTCTGCAGAAGAGATCTGGAGAGGTTGTCTCGTCTTACGTCACTGGTCATGGCATGGTGTTTGTTGACCGTAGAACATAATTACAGTACCTGATGACATGGACAATCCGCGAGTAGCTGGTTGATCAGTCTTGGAAGGGGGTTGTCTGCCTTTTAAAGTGTACTGGAGTCCAGAACGCTGACCCCACTTGGCTTCTGAGCTCTTGCCTCAGTATGTTGTGAGTGGGAGAGAGCAGCACCCCATGCTACGTTCTCCTTGCTCAGCTGCCACTCTGAACTGACAGGGATTGCCGTATCGCCAATCAGATGTACTTTTAAAGTGATTTAGCCCCAAAACATTTTCTTGCATTCATCCGTTGAGAAATCTGCAACTGTACTTTAAGAACATGTGATTCTGCAAGCATCTAAGCCGTACTACTCTTTAAGGGTTTGATGAATATGATACTGTATAAAGTCATCTTTCGACTTCTACAGGTGTAAGGATATAATATTGTGTCAGGAGACAGTGGGGTAGCCACAGGGGATGGACACAAGAAGGAAAGATTGCCACTTCACATGCCTACGACACCCAAATCGACTTGAAAGTATCCTCCACCCCAGACACACCGATGCTTGAAATTCTTCTCAGCTCCCGACATTCAGTGCCTCACACACTGCCTGCATCCTAACCATACCTGGATGTTCAACATGTACCTGAAGCTGAACCCTATCAAGACAGAGTTCAATTTATTTGGCAAGAACAACAAGCAAGAAATAGACCAATCTTGGCTCTATGACATGAAACATGACGGCTTCAAACATCAGCTTTCAATTAATGCCAGGTCACATGGACTTAGCCTGTTCCCCAATCTCACTCTCAATGCACGTATTGCTAAGAAAATAAAGACAGTCTGGTAACAGCTCTCTTTACTAAAGAAAGTGAATCTGTTGCTCTAGGAATATGGCTTCAGAAAGTTTGTTCAATCCCTCGCACAGTTGTATCTGGAAGATAAAAAAAGCCAGACCAGGGGCCCCAGACTCCACATTGATCCCACTTAGAGCATCCTACATGCAACTGCACGTCTCATTGAGGTCTTAAAGAAATCATTGCCATCCTGATGGAACTCCACTGGCTTCCATTGCCACCCTGCGAAAACCAGCTGCATTATATACAAAGCCATCACAATCAGCTCCCCACCTTGCCTAGCTGGCAGACAAGCTCAAGCTCACCATATCTTGTGGTAGTAGGCACAACCACCGCTAAGGCATCAGAGAAGTGTTGAAAAGTAAAAAAAAGGTAACAAGCCTCTTCTACCTATGCACCTAGCATCTGGAACAATATTCCTGTATCCACCAGGACAGCTCCATCCCTGCTGCAATTCACGAAAGAGTTGAAGATGCGGCTCTTTAAGAACAGTTTGTCAGGATGCAGTAACAGTACACTTCAGCTTCCAGAAACCTGCTACCTCTCCAATCACTTGTTGATTCTGTCCTTGGCTTTGACCCTGTACACCTTTCTGCTGCCTTTTGGCTAGGTTCATGCTATATAGATAGCATACATATATAAGAGGAAGTGGCAGGAGGCTTGCAAGGGCTTTACAGAAATTAACAAGCTTCCAGGGCCCAGAAATGCCAACATGTTCTCAAAAAGACTTTTGATGGCAAAAGAGGTCCTCATAACCGGAATTTGATTATTCATAAATTGTTGATTCATGTTCATCCAGAGGCTGAAATGTGGCGTGTATACCAGCATTGAAGTTCAAAAACATGAATCCACAAATGAGCAGTATGTCGCAGTACTCATCCTTTAGTGTCCATTGGCATTTCACTCATTATTGGTTCCTCAACAGAATCATGGATCTCAGCTACATGTGTTTAATGTAGTATAGGAACCACAGACCTTGCTTCTGGTGTTCATCCTATCCCTATTGGTTGACTCAACAACTACCACTGCAGGACTCCAGTGTGTGGTGTAGATCAGTGCCTGCATGCCTCCTGACTTTCATCACAACTCAGTCCTTCCTTCACTGTGCTAACAATACACTGCTCACCCAGTCTCAGACAAGACTGCTCTTCACCTTTCAGATATGTTCATCTACAGACCTGCTAGCTTGTCATAAATACTTTACTTAGAAATGACTTTATATAAACATTGTCTTGTAGACCATACTGAAATATATGCAGGAAGGTTTAGGGTCTTATCGCAACACCAGGATAGACACAAGAACCTTCTGAATTAGATCAGCTGTTTTCTGAACCAGGAGGAGGCCACTGTTCAAGTATTCCTGGACCTCTGTCCATCATGGTAGTGGGTAGGACAGTATTATTCTACTTCAGAGGCTTCCTAGCAATGCTGGGTTTGGTCGCTCTGTCCAGATGTGTCGTTCATAGTTCCTCAGTGCCCAACAGCAAAAGATACGCTTGAAACTGCATATACCACTGGAAATTCCAAGAGTATGTGTCCAACTGGGCTGAACATAGTAGTCAATGTTTTTTAACTCTTTTGTACTGTCTCTACGCATACTTTCAGGGATTTCCTTGGGAGTTTACACCAGCTTGTGCCTTCAGTCGTAAGTAAATGAACATCTAAGATTGGAAACTAGATTTCTGTAGTAGGGGATCTCTGTGTATAGTCATAATCTAGTGAATAGTCCCGCCCATGTGCGTGGACCCCGGAGCAATCAAAAATAATCTCTTAAGGTGTCGAAAACTGCAGAACTGCACAGACACTTAAGAGAGAATTTAAAGACAGATAATGCAGCCTATATCCACAGGCTACACTGTCCAGTACTTCAACTAGAAATTCCACCTAAAATCCACAAACAGCAAAGCCTGTCCAGATTTCCCTTGCTTTAACAGCAAAAACCCTCTGGAATGATAGAGAGAAAGACCTGGACAGACAAGCCCCATAGGCTGCCCCTATGTGGCTCAAAACAGGATACTGTGCCTTTAAGAGAACCTTCCAGACCCTCACAGTATCCCAGAATGCACTGCAGGTCCCTTTTACTTTCAGTTCTTTTTTCCGGCTCCTGCTAGCAGGACCCTGGAGCATTGAGCTCTCCCTTTTGGGATTTGTTTTTGTGATTTTCTCACTTTTTCAAGTGTTTTTGGTGCTTTGTTCAAAGTACTTTGGTTATTTCTTCTTGGGTGTGCTTTTGGGGCAGTCTTTTTGTCGAATATGCCAGCATTATTTGACAAATGCCCGGAGTGTTCCAGGAAGAAGGCCAAGACTGACCCACATGAAGTGTGTATCCTCTGCCTTCCCTCCTCTCATAACCCTGAAGAGTGTGAGATTTGCCAGGGATTTACCACCAGGACCCTGAGAGACAGAAAGAAGATCAGGCTCCAAGGCATGGAGGAGAGAAGACTGCAAGCACGAGGTGGGTCTGGGCAGGTGCCATCTGCCAGTGCTGAGGCCTCTGGGGGGGCTCCCCAGAGGCAGGAAGTCCAGCAAGCGTCCCCATTCTCCGTCGGCGTCGATTGCACCGACTACGGCGTCGAGAGGGATGACTACAGTCTGTTCCCCGTTTCCCCAGGGCTCTGGGTCGAAGCGGCGTCGACGTTCGACGTCGAGGGATCTGAACAGACCGCCGTCGAGATCACCGGTGCCGATTTCGTCGTCGGCGTCGTCGATGACTCGACGTCGACGGGTGGCCCGGCGTCGGCGCTCGCCGTCGTGGCGACACCGCCGTTCGCCGTCAGCGAAAAGGAGAAGGTCGTCGTCGAGGGGATCCTCGGCGTCGACGGGGCGATCGCCGTCGAGGCACAAGAGATCGCCGTCGAGGCACAAGAGATCGCCGTCGAGGCACAAGAGATCGCCGTCGAGGCACAGGAAGCCGTCGAGGCGAAGGAGATCGACGCCGAGGCGATGGAGGTCGCCGTCGAGGCGGAAGCGTTCGCCGTCGAGGGACAGGCGTTCGGCGTCGAGGAAGCGCAGTTCGACGTCGAGGGGCCTACGCTCGCCGTCGGGTCGCCGTTCTTCGACGCAGGAGTTAGGGTGCCAGGAGTCAGTCTGGCAGGCGTCAAGTGCCTAGGAGAGACTCTCCCACATCCCAGCCTGATAAGGAGGGCGGGTCACCGGGTTCGGTGTACTCCGTTGTGTATACCCCTCCTAAGCCGGGGACAGTGACGCCTCCTCCTCCACCTCCTTTACCGAGAGGACTTCCTCCGCGGGTCCCTACCCTGCCTCCTCTTCCACCTCTACCACCTCGGCCTCAGCCTCAGCCTCAACCTCAGCTGCCGGTTGACAAGCCTCCCCCGCTTCCTCCGAGGTCGGTTTCCCTGCCCAGGTACCCGACTCCTCCGAAGGGGACCCCTCGGCCGAGGGGCCCACCCAAGCCACAGTCTCCTGTCCCGGTGGAACCGGCAGGATGACCAAAGCCACGGAAGTCGCGATCCCGCTCCGGACAGAGAGGGAGGTCGCGCAGTCGTCACAGATCCTCTACGAGGTCAAGACGGCGCCACAGGAGGCGCGGATCTCGGTCCCGCACGGACTCTTCCAGAACCAGGTCCTACTCCCCGACCTTGTCAGACTCCCCGGGGACTAGGGTGTCTCCCGTGGATGACATCAGCACGTTCCAGGATGTTCTCCTGAGGGGTGCAGCGAATTTAGGAATCACGGTGACGGCTCCCACATCTACGACGTCCGTGATCTTTGAGACACTTCACAAGAAGCATTTGTCTCGCCCTCTACTACCGCTCGTGCCAGGCTTGGTAGAGCTAGCGGAGGAGCTGTTCCTCACGCCTGCAGTGACGAGAGCTGCTCCATCCCGTCTGCTGAAGAAGTATAGGGCTCCGGATTCCGACCCAGCTTTTCTAAGGACTGACCCTGTTCCGGACTCCGTTATAGTGACGGCAGCCAGAAAACAACATTCTACCTCTCCGTCTTCTACCGTGCCTCCGGATAAGGAGAGACGATGGATCGACTCTAACGGCAGGAAGGCCTGTGGGACGGCGGCTACGGCCATGAAGACCGCTAGCGAAACGGCTCTGCTGGGACGGTATGATCGTTCCCTGTGGGAATCTCTCCAGCAGTTCACGGAACTCCTGCCACGAGACAAGAGGGAGGATTTCCTAGAAATCCTGAAGGAAGGGATGCTGGTTTCGAACAGGTTATCAGCGCGGCGGCGGATGGTTCTCTGTTGGCGGCCCATGGTTACTGTAATGGGATCAACCAGCGACGCCATGCTTGGCTCAGGCTCACATCACTCAAGCCGGAGGCCCAGCAGCGAGTGGCTAATCTGCCCTTCTCGGGGGAGACCCTGTTCGGAAAACATGCGGATGATGAGATGGCCCGCATGAAGGCGGAGACCGAGACTCTGACGGCTGTGGGCTTGGAGAAGCCCAAAGAAAAGAAAGCCTACCGCCCGTTCCAGAGACGGTTCGGGGCGCAGGGCCGAGGGCGAGGACAGGCTTCGGGACAGCAGCAGCAACAACAGCAGCAGTTCCGGAGGCCCTTCCAGAAACGCCAGAAGGGTAGAGGAGGTCAGCAGTCCTCTACAACGAACAAGGGCGCGGCCGGGTCTCGACCCTGAGCTGTTACTTCCCCTACATCCGTTACCCGCTCCGGTGAGGGGAAGCGTTCAATTTTTTCTGGCAGAGTGGAGAAAAATTACTCAGGACAAGTGGGTGCTGAATATTGTCTGCAATGGATACAGTCTTCGGTTCACCAGCCCGCCTCCATCGATTCCTCCGGTCAGCTCGCAGTTTCAGCTGCGCGAGCTCCATGCGGAGGCCGATATCCTGTTCAGGAAAAGGGCAATAGAAGACGTACCTCTGTCTCAAAGAGGAAGAGGTCTGTACTCTCGGTTCTTCCTGGTCCGCAAAAAGGACAAGAACGAGTTCAGGCCCATTCTGGATTTGCTACAAGCAAACAAGTGGATTCGCAGAGAGAAGTTTCGCATGCTGTCGTTGCATCAGATTTATCCTCAGCTGCAACAGGGAGACTCGCTGTGTGCCATAGACCTACAGGATGCATACTTCCATGTGCCCATTGCACACAAACACAGGAAGTTCCTGCGATTCCAAGTCGGCGCCAATCATTATCAGTACACAGTACTGCAATTCGGACTGAAGTCTGCGCCCAGGACATTCTCGAAGTGCATGGCAGTGGTAGCCGCACACCTAAGGAAGAACAAGGTGTTTGTCTACCCGTACCTGGATGATTGGTTGATCGAGGCTTCCTCCTTCTCGGAAGCTCAAGCGCACTTCAAGCAGACGTGTGTTCTCTTGAACAAGCTGGGGTTGCACATCAACATGTCCAAGTCTGTCCCGACTCCGGTCCAGTGCATACAGTACTTGGGAGCCTCCATCAATACGCTGTCAGCAAGCGTGTCTCCTTCAGAGGAGAGACGATTATCACTCCTTCGGAAGGCTCAGGCTCTTATGACCGCTTCATCTACAACAGTGAGGACGGTGTCTTCTCTACTGGGGTCGATGACCTCTTGTATCTTCCTCACGCCACACGCACGGCTGCACATGAGACCATTGCAGGAGTGCTTGGAGGATCAGTGGGATCCGAGGAAAGGATCTTGGGACGACAAGATACGACTGTCTCTGCATGCTCTTCAGTCTCTGAAGTGGTGGTGTTCAGCGGAGAATCTCCTGAGAGGGGTTCCCTTCTACAAGGACGTTCCCACGCCGACTATTGTGACTATTGTGACGGATGCGTCTCTCCGCGGCTGGGGGGCGCACTCCGGAGACTTACAGATTCAAGGGACGTGGTCCCAGATGGAGTCCACATACCACATTAATTTCCTGGAACTCAGAGCTGTTCACTTGGCACTGAAGACCTTTCTTCCGTCCTTCCGGACCAACTCTTTGCTTGTTCAGACAGACAATACGACCACGATGTATTACCTCAACAAGCAGGGGGGGTCAAGATCGCGCACTCTGTCGCAGGAGGCGCAGACGATCTGGCACTGGCTTCTGGCCAGAGGACTGACGATAATGGCCACCCATCTACCAGGTGTGCAGAAAGTTCAGGCAGACGCACTAAGCAGACTGATTCAGGAAAACCACGAATGGGTCAAAAACGACGAAGTACTAGGAGAAGTCTTCGCAAGGTGGGGGACTCAAGACGTAGATCTGTTCGCCACCACCGAAAACAGCAAATGCCGAGACTTCGCCTCCAGGTACTACCAACCTGGGACGCTGGGGAATGCGCTATGGATCAACTGGTCGAACAGCTTTCTGTACGCTTTTCCACCCATTCCCCTGATTGCAGCGGCGCTCATCAAACTGTCCCAGGGCGCGGATGATCCTGATTGCCCCGGAATGGCCCAGACAGTGGTGGTTCACGGACCTGCTTTACCGGTCGCTCCTTCCTCACATACGGCTGCCGTGCAGGCCGGACCTTCTCACGAAGTTCGGGGGGGCAGATGTTACACCCCAACCTCTCGTCTTTGAGTTTGGCGGCATGGCTCCTGAGATAGTGCAATATGGCCATCTGAATCTCCCAGAAGATTGCATGGACATACTGAGGGAGGCTAAGCGACCTTCCTCTAGGAATTCTTATGCTTACAAGTGGAAGAGGTTTTGCATCTGGTGCAAGTCCAAGAACTATGACCCGACGACATGTAAGGAAGATGTCATCCTTCCATATCTTCTTCATCTAGCGCAGTCTGGCCTTAATGTCCATTCCATTAAGGTGCATCTGGCTGCATTGACTGCCTACAGAAAATGCCCTTCACAGACTTCCTTCTTTCAGATCCCTGTGATCAAAGATTTTTTGGAAGGCTTGAAGAAAGTGTTCCCTCCTGTCCAGCTTCCTTCGCCTTCATGGGAATTGAATGTGGTGCTGTCCAGATTGATGAAGGAGCCTTTTGAACCTATTCATAAGGCTTCATTGCAGCACCTGTCCTGGAAGGCGGCGTTCCTCGTGGCCATTACATCGGCCCGCAGGGTGAGTGAAATTCAGGCGTTGTGTTGCCAAGAACCTTATACTGTATTTCATGCTGCTAAGGTTGTTATGCGTACTCACCCTAAGTTTCTTCCTAAAGTTATATCTGACTTTCATGTTAACCAGACCATAACTTTGCCTACGTTTTTTCAGAATCCTTCCTCTCCAGTGGAAAGGTCCCTGCATTCCCTGGATGTTAGGAAGGTGTTGAAATTTTATCTGGATAAGACCAAGGCTATTCATTGGTCTGACCAATTGTTTATTAATTATGGATCAGTCAGGACGGGTCTTGCTACCTCTAAACAGTCCATCTCTAGGTGGATTGTGTCCTGTATACAATTGTGTTACCAAAAAAGCTAATAAGACCTTAGGGGGTAAGCCTAAGGCTCATTCCACCAGGGGCAAAGCGGCCACGACTGCTTTGCTCCGTAATGTCCCAATTGCAGAAATCTGCAAGGCAGCCACTTGGAAGTCGGTCCATACCTTTGCTAAGCATTACTGTCTGGACACTGATGCCAGGGCAGATGCTCAGGTTGGGCAGGCTTCGCTGCGAAATCTGTTCGCACAGTAGTGGTGTTATTTTCTCTTTTCTCCACCGCGCTTTGGTGTGGGGATGGGCTTGCCATTCTATTCACTAGATTATGACTATATACAGAGATCCCCTACTACAGAAGGAGTAGTTTCTGTCCTGTAACTCCAGTTCTGTAGTAGGGGTATCTCTGTTATAGTCATAATCGCCCGCCCTCCTCCCCGGTAGAGAGAGATATTCATGTAAGGAATGCTACAGGTCTGGCGTGTTACGCCTTTAAAAAGAACTGAAAGTAAAAGGGACCTGCAGTGCATTCTGGGATACTGTGGGGTTCTGGAAGGTTCTCTTAAAGGCACAGTATCCTGTTTTGAGCCACATAATGGCAGCCTATGGGGCTTGTCTGTCCAGGTCTTTCTCTCTATCATTCCAGAGGGTTTTTGCTGTTAAAGCAAGGGAAATCTGGACAGGCTTTGCTGTTTGTGGATTTTTGGTGGAATTTCTAGTTGAAGTACTGGACAGTGTAGCCTGTGGATATAGGCTGCATTATCTGTCTTTAAATTCTCCCTTAAGTGTCTGTGCAGTTCTGCAGTTTTCGACACCTTAAGAGATTATTTTTGATTGCTCCGGGGTCCACGCCCATGGGTGGGACTATTCACTAGATTATGACTATAACAGAGATACCCCTACTACAGAACTGGAGTTACAGGACAGAAACTACTCCATATCACAGTGTTCACACTCAAGTTTGAGTGTAAATATTCAAATATTGTCTTTTTTACCACTGCGAACTATCAGAAGCAACTTGCATCCAAAACACTGTATGCACCATTCACTGGCAAACGGTTCTGAAAAGCCTCTGGCGCTAAAGTGATCGCACCAGGTCCATAACCAAACAAACCAGTTCAGTAATCAAACCTAACAACATTTGGCTGCTAATGTCAAGACTGTTCTACTCTCACCAATCTTCGACATATTTGCCCCATCATATGTTGGACAGATCCATTCCTTCCTGTCTCTAGACGATAAACCTCTGCCATCTAAGAGAGGCCGGCCATTTTACTCATCCAAGCAGATCCTCCCTGTATGAAGAGATAGTTTGCACAGCTGCTACTTGTGCTCCACCTGCTCTGCATTTGTGTGTCTGTATATTCTTTGTGTATATCTTGGTAAGAATGACTCATGCTGCTGTACCTATCGAGTCTGAGAGGGAAGCTTGTGTTTCTGTTGTGTGTGTGATTGCCTTTTTGTTGCATGACTGAACTGCTGCAGCTGATATGTCATGTACCTGCTTTGTGTCTGAGGGAAGCTTGCACTACTAGTGTTCGCATGTTATACTTTTTTAATATATGTGAGGAAAGCTTTCATTGATGGAGCGCGCACAGTACCTGTTCTGTGTGTACGTACGTGTTTGTGAGGGAAGAGTGTACTGCGTGTGTGCCTGATGTTTCTGTTGTGTAAGGGTATCATATATTTCTGCTTCGTATGTTTTACCTATTGTGTGAGAAAGAAGCTTTCAACGATGCTGCACCTGCTGTATCTATTATAATACTGGCACTGTGCCCGTCCTCTGAGTTGAAAGGAGGCTTGCTCTCCTGTGGCTTATATTGTACCTGTGTTCTGTCTTTGAGGGACACGTGCCCTGCTGTTGACTGCACTTTCTCTATGCGCTGGCTCTGGAGGAGGCTTAACCTGCTCCTATCTGTGTTGTACCTGGGTCCTGCTGTAGCGTGTATTCTCTATGCGGATGCTTAAATATTCAGTCTCTGAGAGGGGCTTGACCTCCATCTGCTGAACCTCTGTTGAGTCTCAGAGGAACACTTATCCTGCTGCTGCCTGTACCGGTTTCTTGTATCCGATTGAGGCTTCCCCTGCTGTTCCTGTGCTGTACCTGCTCCCTCTGTTAGATGCTGCTGTCTGCTCCGTAGTTGAGGCCTGTCTCCTATAGGCTCTTGCCGTGCAGCTAACTGTGCTGCTCCTGTGTTCTGCCGCCTAGTGGGACTTGCCATGGTGCTGCCTTTGCTACTTGTGTTTCTCTCTCGTACAGGGCTGCCCTGCTGCTGCTGCCTGTACTGCCCACATGTTCTGTCTCCTGAGGACTTCCCTGCTGTTCTCGGTGCTGTAGGTGTTCAGTGTTCTCGCTCGAGGAAAATGTGTCCTACGGCGGCCGCCTGTGCTGTGCCTGTGTTTTATAGTTGAGGGAGAATTGAACGGCTCCTGTCTGTGCTATATCTGCCTTGTGTCATTGGAGTTGCGTTGCTGCTGCCTGTGCTGTACCTGCGTTCTGTTTCTGAGGCAGGCCTGCCCTGCTGATGCCTGTGCTGTACCTGCTTAGACTGGCTGAGTAAATAGATGACCTCAGCACTATTAATCCGGTACCTTCCATCACTCTAAATTAATTTCGAATGTTAAAAAAGGCTCAAATAAATCTCTGACAACCATGGCAGTATTTATACAAATAGCAGGGGAGCTACAAAACGAGGAGAAGGCAGGGGAATAGTAAATCAGGAGGCCACTAAGAGGGGGGAGGCTTTCCCTGCTCTGAAGTCCACCCAAGTTCCTGCCATTCTCCTCTCACCTGCGAGCAGGCGGCGGGAGACTCTGGGCCAGGGCCTGCACGGCTTGGCACTGCTCCATGGTGGCTGCTCTTATTCTGTATAGCAGGGGAATGACCACAGCGCAACAGGTAGCAACCAGCGTCTGGACAATTGTGATAGCCAGGGTGAGTGCAAATGTAACATGCTCTGGATTTGAAGAGGTTGTCAGAGCCCTAGAAGGGCAAGCATACTAAGGGGCAGATTTACAAGCCCCTTGCGCCCCTTTTACGCCGCCAAAAGATGCGCCATGGTGCGGGGTACTTACAACGTGACGCATCTGGGAGATGCATCACGTTGTAAAGCCCTGCGCCAGAAGAAGGCGTTCCTGCGCAGGAACGCCTCCTAAAAGTGGCTAAGTGAAATCTACAAGATTTCACTCAGTCACTTTGGGGCCCATGCTGCGTCAAAACTCTGCGCCTGCTTGAAGCAGGCGTAAGGATTGACGCAGCATTAACAAGATAGGGCCCCCAGATCCTTGCTGGAGCTGCGTCACGCTTGAGACGCAACTCCAGCAATGCGCCGCCTTTATGGCACAGATGCGTCACACATCTGTGCCGTTTTTGCCCATTGGTGCGCCGCATTGTAAATGCGGCGCATCAATGGTGGCGGAGGCATGGCGCACAATAAGTGGCGCATCCCTGCTAATATGCAGGGATGCGCCACTTATTGTAAATCTGCCCCTAAGTGCCTAAAACGGAGCTTTAATAGTGTACTCTGGAACTATCAAGGCAGTTTGCTGTGACTTTCATTGCTGTGAATCATTCCTCTCTCTTTTCATGCCATTTCTCCGTTTCACCTTTATCTACGCTCCATCCTCACATCACTCCTCTTAGATAACTCTTTGGAGGTTTTTTCCAGTTAATGAGCTTCTCCAACAGAAGTAAGGCTGATAGCCATAGGCCGCACACTTTGTGCAGAGATGTATTCACATTTTTTCCTGTGAATACCAGATTTACGATAAGCCACGCTTAGCAGATTCATGCTCTGAATATAAATGTGAGTATATGCAGAAGTTTCTCATCGTTTTTTTTTATATCTTTTCACAGAAATTAGATTGTTAACCCATTTTCTTTACTGGTCACAGAAAACCCAACGGTCCCAAACAGAGCTGTCTGCACATTAAACAATACTTACAAGATGTACTGCCCTGGTGTGGTCCCAGATCTGTGTAAGGGCTTTTCATTGTAATGACACAGACAGCATCTAATTACTTAGTGGAATCACTTTTACTATACCGATCCCCTAAAACAAAACTTTCTAAACTCTTCCCTCTGACTCCTTCCCTCCAAAAGTCCTTTTTAATCATCAAAAAGCCTCCTCCTACTGCTAAGACCTAAAAATGAAAAAAACAAAAAATTCTTCACTCTTTTATCCCTCAACTACCCTTTTCAATCAAAATTAACAGACTAACTAACATGTTCACTTCTCAAATTCCGTATTCAAATATACTAATTCACCACAAATCCTTTATGTGTTCCAGAGTAGCATGCTACTCACCAATGAAGTGTCTCAACACCCCATCAGGATTACAAGTGCTATATAAATGCAAACCTTTTCCCTTTTCTACCCCTCTCCAACCCTTCTCAATTCAAATAACTGACTAACATATCCACCACTAAAATTACTTTCATGTTTCACCATACTAATTCAACACTGATCCTTATGGGTTCCAGAGTAGCATGCTACTTGCACTTCAAAACCCCATCAGGGGTAGCAAGCGCTTTATAAATACAAACCTCTTTCCCTCTTCTATCCCGCCACCTATCCTTCTCTACCCAAATAATTGAATAACATATCCACTACTCAAATTACTTCATATTATACTATACTAATTTTCAACACTAATCCTTTATGGGTTCTGGAGTGGCGTGCTACTCGCCAGAAAAGCGCTTCAACATCCATCAGGGGTAACAAGTGCTATATGAATGCAAACCTTTCTTCGCCTTTTATCCCTCCGCTATCCTTCTCACTCCAAATAACTGACTAATATCCACCACTGAAATGACTTTCATATTTCACCATATTAATTCACAACTAATCCTTTATGGGCTTCCTGAATAGCGTGCTTCAACACCCCTTCAGGGGTAACAAGCGCTATAAAAATACAAACCTTTTTTCCTCCTCTATCCTTCTGCTATCATTCCAAATCCAAATAACTGACTAACCTATCCACCACTTAAAATGTACTTGCATGTTTCACTAAACTAATTCAACACTAATCCTCGATGGGTCCTGGAGTAGCGTGCTACTCGACGAAAAAGCGATTTGACCCCTCGTCAGGGTGAGTAAGCGCTATATAAATGCAATTACAATACAATACAATACATCACCACACAAATGACAAAAAACATGTTTGTAGACCTAGAAAAATATTTAGCTTAAATGTGTTGTGAAGTTGCCTGGATTCGAATTGCCATGTGTGAAGGATGGTTTGACTGGCAGACAAAAATCTGCCCTAGACTAATACAGTTACCTATAAATCCTTTAATGAAGCCCTACCAGTGTTAGCAGCAACAGTGCAGCAAGAACCTCAAGCAGGACCCCAAGGGCAGTAACTTCAGTGAGGTGTAATTCTTCCCTATTGTATCTTCCTGCAGGGGCCACCTTCCTTAGTTATTACTAGGTAATGTTGGAATAAACCATAGGTAACATCAATAACGGTAGATCAAACTTTTCCTCTGTCGCTCCCAACAATAAATATAATTACATACATCTTGCTACGTTGCCTTGAACTTGGCATTTGAGCCTGGTGGATGATGAGATATTGTTCTTTAAAACTTTTGTAAAGTTCTCATTGGGATCAAATGCAAAAAGTAATTCTTAAGATTTTACAATTAGTGTAACGTAAAAAATATTTGAGCGAGTTCACTGTCAGCTGCTAGCATTTCTATGTATTCGGCAAATCACTAACTTTAAAACGTGATGGTTCAGTCTACCTTGTATCCTTCAGAGGTCCCGAAAAGGAGAACTGAAGCCTGTGGTTGTAATCACTGAATACATTCTTTGTTATTAGAGTTAACGGTTATCACATTACACTCCAGGAACTCTGAGACACAACCTACCCATTTTCTAGAATTCACTATAGCTTTTGTTTTATCAGCCAGGGTTCTAATTGTGTTTGATTACTCGTTCAGCTGGATAATCCAGACTCTCTTTTCAATCAAACTCTCGTTATTGGTATTTAGAATTTCAACACGATTTACCAAAATCATGAACCGTGACAGCGCCAGAATCACACTTTCTAAGAGACTGACAGGCAGACAGACATTGGGGTTGCACTTGTGAGCTCTAGTGAAACAAAATGCCTGAACAGAATTTAATTGCTGCATCTGCGAGGTCTAAGTAGCAAGACACAGAGGATGGTTCATCTGAAAGCAAAGCCTGAGAGGGGCTAAAGTCAGACATAGTAGGGGTTGATAGGTTAAACTTTGGGGGCACACCTTGGTTGCAAACCCCTTAATGGTACTCTGATTTAGAAAGCATTTCTCTGTGAGGCAAGGGAATATACGCATGTGCACTGTTTTACTTCAGAAATACTGATGAATTTAAAATTATTTTTTCTCACTGGGCTCATATCTTTCCAAAATGTGTACAGCCACTAAAGATCTTAATATTTGTCCTCATTATGATTTTACAGGTGACCCTGTTTTGTGAAATTCTAACGTTCATACTTTACATTGTGACTCATTGGTCTAAGCCAACAGTTTTCACCTCTCAAGGGTCACTAATAAAACCGAAGCATTGCTATACAACTCCTCAATTTAAGAAATCCAGTCTAGTCTGTGTAGAAGATATCTTCAAGCTTCTGACTTTTATCAAAACAAATAAATTGCTGATGGCCTACTCAATAATTTTTTTTTTTACCTTTTTCGTGAAAAAGTGCACTTTTTATTGCTTTACCTGATGGAATGGCTAAGTGCTTGTTAGCTGAATTCGAACTCTGACTAAATGATGGATACCACTTTACCTACTGATCATGTGCAACAACACATGATCAGTAGGGTAAAACTAACCTGTCTCACCACGGTCTAAACCCAGCACACGATCACAAAGTAGCAATCTCCCATGCCTTGGTGACTTGGTTCTAAAGACACACTCCTGTGAACACTACCCTCTTCTGCTATTAGATCCTATTTGACATATAAGGTGTTATTATTCTGACATGTGGCTTGGGCTGAAATGCACATTCTTCAGATCAAAGTCAGCTTGCTCTGCGTTGTCTCGAAAGTTAGGCCATAAAATGTCCTCTTCTCAGAGCATGCTCATCTAAAATTCCGAACAGGGATTCTTGTAGATTCGAACTTATTGGGTCAGAAGAGTCCCCTGCGTGGATAAGCATGTCAAATATCGGGATTTCTTGTAAAATATTAGTATTTTCCGCAGGATATTGATTGTTTTGCGACAAATCACAATAATCATGCATGTTCACTGAGGTCCTCTTGTATAATTGCTTGAAATTCGAAGCATAGTTTTGAGGTCAGTCGGGGCCCTGAAAGTCACCGTTCCTATCGAGAGCAACTACTATCCTTGTACCAGGCTGAGAGGGACTAGAAGTGGTGGCACCGTTATTCTAGTGGGTGGAAAAGGCCCTTTTTTGCCTGTGACCTTCCAGGGACCGATGTCTGCTGGCCACTACTGTTAAGAAATATGGCAGTCTTCCACAACTGCATTCTTTGCTCCATCTGTGAGAGATATGCGTGGATAGTGAAGGTTCATTCTGCATGGATGCGGTAGAATAGGTAATCATTCTGCATGGATGTAGTAGAATAGGTAAGTGTGGGGGAGGGTTGGTGTTGTGATTACAGTATGGGAACAGAAATCAAGTTTGGAACGCGTGCGTATATTTGTGTGTGTGTGTGTGTGTGTGTAGCTTAAAAATGCATGCTTGCTCCAGTTTCTTGTTGTTTGGAAAAATGTTGTGGAACATTCCAAAGCCTCTCTTTTATTGTGAGATAGGCTTAGGTAGCGGAATGGTAGGGTCGGTGTCAATTTAAAGTGCAAAGCCATCCCCTGGATCTTCGTGCTTCACCTTTCCTAGAAGTAATAGTGAAGACAATTTATCTAGTGGCTAGGTAGAAATGCTTCTCCCTGCTTTCTGACTTTGTTTCACTTTCTCCTCGCAGGGTACACCCAACTCCACCCTCTCCTAATGAGTCTGTAGATCAAAGACAGCAGCTGGGACAGCCCATGTGTAATCCAGTAACAGCCCAAAAACAGACGTAACCCAAAACAGGAAGACGATCCTGGAAAGCATTTTTACATCTGCCAGCCAGGGATAAATACTAAGCATAATCCCAGGGTCTGATTTCAGATACTCTTGACAAATGAAGGCGGTCCATAGCCATCTGCCCGGGCTATCCTGCGAGCTTCAGAGTCTGAGTGGCTGAATGCTAACTCCATTACCAAGTCAAGAACAGACCTTGGGTCTTGCACTCTGCTTGAAACACTGCCTGCTTGATTCTGTCCTTGAGAGAAGAAGCCAACTACTGTGAAAGGGGGCGCAAGGGGCATGCCACGACAAGAGGAAAAGCTGTCCTGTAGAAGAAAGTCACCTGTGCATCAACACTGTGACGCCCATGGGCAGAATTTGCTCCACAGACAATTGTGAAGAGCCTCCATCCTTGAAACTCGGAGTTTGTAACCCTGGTTGCCCTCAATAGAGTTTGGACTTGTTCGGTCCTCCTTGTTGCCTTCCAGAATGGAACCGTCAGGCCTCTTTCCCTAGTGCACAGCATACTATAGTCTCTAGCACATATACATCGAACAGGATATTGTGTTCATGGTTCTGGGTTTATCCTGAGCAGCTGACATTTATAAGAATAGGCTTCTAAACATGCATTCATGTTACTCAGGTAAAACAAAAACACAAAAGAAGTTCTGGGTCTGTAGAATGCAATGTGGTGCTATTGGAGTGTCCCTTTTAAAGGACAGTTTCCCTTACCTACAACCCAGTCTCTGAGATGGAGGAGCTCAGGATTTTTTTTTGTGTAAGAGGAGGTATACTAATTACCTTTGATGAGCAAGGTGAGATGAGGGGTGCATGAACAAAATGTTTTTATGTGAAGTAAAAGTAGTTCTACAGTGTGCAATGGACTTTATTAGAGTGTCTCTAGACCAGGATAAAAAACAGACTATGACAGAGGAGAATTAGACCAGTCATAGAATGAAGAAGTAGGTCAACATGTTTCAAGCCGATACCCTCATAGAGGTTTGGCGGCCTTCTTCAGGACCTAATGTGTGCTACTTCAAATGTGTGTAACCAAGAAGAAGAAAATTTGTCAATATATGAAACCAGTGGTTGAAGTGTTAATCCACTCGTTCAGTGTTCCACTGGTGGGTGTCTGCCTGAAAGAGACAACGTGATGAATTATAACACATTCCATACAGTATGGAAATTCAAAGCAAAAAAGTATTTGTCCACAGGAAAATCCTGGAACAAATTTAGTCTTTAATGTGGGGAACCAATACAGCAATAGGCTCTGCGCTATTCAGTGGGATGTAGTAGATTACCTGCAGTAGTCAGTCAAAGTACCCCAACTTGACCCCGGCACAAACTCAAAGTTGCATCCAGTCCTACAAGATTAAGAGAACCAATGCATAACAAAACCTTGTAAGCTAGGACGAATGACTAATGCAGACCAAGTAAAATGCCTCATTGTGTGTGAATCATATAAATCATGGTTAAAAATATACATATAGAATATTCACCTCATAGGGTTATTGATGAAAAAAGGCAAGAGGAAATCACCAGGGAGATAGATGGCATCACATGGCTAGTAACAGTGTGCCAGCGATGTCAATGAGTTACAGAGCGTAGCTTATTAGTAATGAATTCTTAACAAGCCTGGTGAAAAATGACTCTTCTCACTCTCAAAACAAGGATATGATTTAATAATAAGGTCCATGTCCACATAGTCTGGGGGCAAGGAAACCAAGTGTAACTGAGTTAATGGATCAATCAATCAATCAGGGATTTATAGAGTGCACTACTCACCCATAAGGGTCTCAAGGCGCTGGGGGGAGGGGGTTCGGGCAGCTCTGGGGTCATTCGAAGTGCAAGGTCCTGAGGTCCTTTCTGAAGGCCTGCAGTATCAAGCGTTGTCTGATGCTGAGGGGGACTTTGTTCCAGTTCTTAGCTGCGATGTAGGAGAAGGATCTGCCTCCTGTTCTGTCTATGGATGCAGAGGATTTCGGCCAGGGCTAGCTCGGCAGAACGGAGGTTTCTCTTGGGGGCATGGAAGGAGATTCTGTTGTTGAGGCATTGAGGTCCGGTGTCGTGGAGGGCTTTGTAAGTGTGTGTGAGCAGCTTGAAGGTCACTCATTTTCCGACGGGGAGCCAGTGGAGGTCTTCGAGGTGATGTGGACGTGTCGTGGGAGGCTGAGGACGAGTTTGCCTGTGGCATTCTGGATGGTCTGGAGTTTGTGAAGGAGAGATTTGTTGGTTCTGGCGTAGAGAGCGTTCCTGTAGTCCAGCCTGTTGATGATGTGTGTGTTGGTGACACTCTTCCTGGATGGGGGGATCCATTTGAAGGTCTTGCGGAGTGTGCAAAGTGTGTTGAAACATGTGGAGGATACAGTGTTGATCTGTCGGTTCATGGTGAGAGAGGAGTCGAGTATGAGGCTGAAGTTGCTGGTGTGGTCCATGTAGGGTCGGAGCGTTTCTGAGAGCGGGGGAGGCACCGAGTGTCGTCCCACACGATGTGTGTAGATCCATGGATGAGGACTTCCGTTTTCTCAGAGTTGAGCTTCAGGCAGCTGCTGCTCATCCATGATGCAACATCCTTCATTCCATCCTTGAAACCGTGTCTGGTGATATCGGGTTCTTTGGTGAGTGAGAGGAGGAGCTGGGTGTCGTCGGCTTAGGATACTACCCTGAGTCTATGTTTTCTGATGATGGTTGCGAGGGGGGCCATGCGGATATTGAAGAGCGTGGGGCTGAGGGATGGTCCTTGGGGTACTCTCCATCTGATCTCTGTGGGTTTGGAGAGGAAGGGCAGGAGGCTTAAGCTTTGTGTTCTGCTGGAGAGGAAAGAGTGGATCCAGTCTAAAGCAGTTCCCTGTATGCCGGCGTCGTAGAGTCTAGCGGCTAGTGTGCAGTGGGAGACGGTGTTGAAGGCTGCTGAAAGGTCTAGTAGGATGAGGGCTGCAGTGTGGCCTTGATGGAGGAGTGCAGGGATGTCGTCAGTGGTGGCTAGGAGGGAGGTCTCGGTCCTGTGGTTGCTGCGGAGTCCGTATTGAGATGAGTTGAGGATGTTGTTGGATTCTATGAGATGTGTTAGCTAGGTGTTGATGAATTTCTCGGTGACTGGCAGCGAAGGGGAGGAGAGAGATGGGCCTGTTGTTCTTGAGGTCCGTCGGGTCTGCGGATGGCTTCTTGAGGAGGGGTTTGACTTCAGCGCCTTTCCAGTCTTCGTGGAACGTGCCTGTTCCGAGCGTGCAGTTGATTTTTTATCGTAGTTCTGGTGCGATGGTGGAGGCCGCTCAGTGGAAGATGTGTGGCGGGCAGTGGTCAGTGGGCGCTCCGGAGAGGATGCTCCTCATAGTCTTTGCGGTGTATTCTGTGGTGACAGGGGTCCAGGCGAGGAGGGTCGGCTGGGTGGCATTGCTGGTGGATGGTGTTGGGTCGGTGCCTTGGTCATGGTCGTCGAAGTTGTCGTAGAGTATCCTGATCTTGTGGTGGGAGAAGGAGCTGAGTTTGTTGCAGAGGTCCTAGGAGGGAGGGGCGTCAGTGGTTGCGCTGCAGGGTCTGGTGAATTCTTGATGTTGAAGAATTCCTTGGAACAGTGGGAGTTGAAGAGGATTCTGACCTGAAGGAAGTTTCTGTTCGTAGCTCTGATTGGTGTCCTGCGGTGTGGATGGGGGTGGTGATGAAGAACCGGGTTATTTAAGACCCGGCGGCGCCAGGGGCACGCCCAAAGTCTTCGGGTATCACCTGTCTTAGAACACAGAGACAAGGAAACTTCTTGGTGGCGTCAAAGATCGAATTTATTGGCTGCAGCCAGTAACAGAAGTCCTAGAAGTCAACACGGTATGAGTTCTCAGGAGACTGCTCAATTTTACAAAGCAAGTCATCCCTTTTTATGCCAAAAATCACATTCCAGACAAATACCTTACATTTACAAACTGTCCAATCACATGTATCCACACCAGAGGTATCGCATGACGGTAAAACCCACTTTTCAGTTGCCCAGCCCATGATCAATCATCGGTCAAACCCAACATTCTTCTTTAGACAGGTCGAACTAACCCATAATAAAAAAGGGCACATCCCTGGCGACTCAGAGTCGGATATACCAGTGGGGAGACAAATCCAGCTCGATGCTCTATAGACTATGCCAAAGCACCTTTCACACGCAGTCTCTGCCCTGTCTGCGAGACGAGTCGGGTGAGCCCATAACAGCCCCGTCGGCCCTGGCGGCCACATTTGCGCGGTATTACGAGACCCAGTACGCTCCTCGGGAACTCCTTTCGCCGAGTGACGTGGATAAGTTCCTGGCCGATCTCCCGCCACGATCGCTCTCAGACGAGGAGCGAGATGCCCTGGACCTCCCCTTATCGGCGGAGGAGCTGGGTACGGCCCTCGGTGAACTTAACACGGGCAAGGCCCCCGGGCCCAACGGATTTCCCTGTGAATTCTTTAAGACCTTTCACCTCCAACTGGGCTCCTACTATGGTAGAGCGTTGGAAGAAGCCAGAGATTGTGGCCGACTTCCGAGGGACTGGCGGCATGCTGAAATAGTGGTCTTCTGTAAACCAGGGAGACCTCCAGACCGCCCCAAATCCTATCGACCGATATCGCTACTAAACACCGAAGCAAAAATTCTGGCAAAGGCGTTAGCTAATCGCCTCCTCCCATACATTACGGCGCTCGTGCACCCGGATCAGGCCGGGTTTATGCCCCATAGGGCGACACGCCACAATATTCGGCGTGCGCAGGTGGTACTGGAGGCGGTCCGGACAGCGGGGATACCAGCGGCCCTTTTACTGGCCGACATAGACAGGGCCTTCGACTCCGTGAGCTGGGTCTACCTCCGTGCCCTTCTGTCCCGATTGAATCTGGGGCCCCGCTTTTTATCCTATATTCATCTGTTGTACACTGATCTCACGGCGTCGGTGAGGGTGGCTGGGGCGATGTCGGCTCCATTTCCCATCGGCAGAGGCACCAGACAAGGTTGCCCCCTTTCACCGTATCTCTTTACCCTGGCCATGGAGCCCATGGCGGCGTGGGTCCGAATAGATGCACAGATGCGGGGCATTGAGTGGACGGGGGGACCCTCCGACAGAATTGCACTGTACGCCGATGATGTCCTCTTTTTCCTCACGGACCTGAACAGATCTGGCCCACGAGTCCTTGACATCATGCGTGTCTTCGGAGAGGTGTCGGGCCTTCACCTGAATATGCGTAAATCACAGCTGTGGGTGCTTGGGGAGCGCCGAGACCTGGGGCCCTGGGCCGGGGCACTGCAAGAAGCGAGAGGCGGACTTAAGTACCTGGGAATATTTCTGACAGACATTCCAGGAGTCTCCTGGGCGCGCAATGTCGTGCCGGTATGGGAGCGTATCCGATCCGACATGACTACGTGGTCCCGCATGCCCTTGAACATCTATGGCCGTTTGGCCATTTTTAAAATGGTGGCCCTTCTGCGCCTCTTATATCAGCTACAAAATCATCCATACCCTATACCACCACGGTGGTTCAGACTGGTGAACTCAACACTTGGTACTTTCCTCTGGGCGGGGGGGGCGGCGAGAGTGGCGCTCCGCACATGCTTCTTGTCCACGTATTGCGGTGGGCTAGCAACTTCGGCTGTCTTGTCCTACTACCAGGCTTCCCACCTCTTGGTGCTAAATGAATGGTGGTATGGGGAGCGGAGTGACCCTACCTACGCCCTGGAGCGCTTCCTGATGGATCCCGACACGCTGCATACGATACTGTATTCAGCGGTTAAAAGGAAGAGGCTCCCGGCGGTCACACAAACCGTATTCCGCATATGGCGCGGCGCGCTCCGTAGAATGGGGTGGTGGAACAGATTGACGAGGGAGACCCCGTTGTGGCAGAACGGGCAGCTACCGGAGTTGCTGTCCCTGCAGGGTTTCCGAGGCTGGGACGCGATCGGTGTCTCAGCCGTGGGCCATGTGGTCCGGGGAACGACTCTTAAATCATTCCAGGAATTGCGCAAGGAATACGACATGCCTCCGACCCAATTTTTTAAATATCTGCAGCTTCGTCACGCCCTCGCCCCTACCCTGCGAGGTCTGGACTCGTTGCCCGAGTTCAGCCCCCTGGAGGCGAAAGTCTTCATGGGAGAATTGGAGTCCAAAAAAATCTCATCCATATATCAAACATTGGTTACACATTGCTCGACACCCCTGGACTCTCTGCGGACCACGTGGGAATGCGATCTTGGAGCATTTGAGGAGGAAGACTGGAGGGAGGCACTTGAGGCTCCCAGAGGAGCAGCCATTGCAGTCCGGCTACGCTTTATACAGTTTAAATACTTGCACAGAGCATACTACACTAGGGAACGACTATGGAAGGCGGGCTTGATTGCGTCTCCCGTCTGTTTGAGGTGTGGTAAAGAGACTGGTACGTTCCTGCATACTGTCTGGGCGTGTGATGGCCTGCGGAAGTTTTGGACGGGTGTGTGGAATTGTTTGTCAGAGGTACTGGGCTGGGACCTTCCTCGCACACCAAAGTTAGGCCTTCTTCATGTCCTGGAACAGGTGGGAGGGAATGTTTATAAGCGCCACTTGCTGTTGTTGGGTCTTGTGGTGGCCAAGAGGGATGTGGCCCGTGCCTGGAAGGACCCCAAAGCTCCCCTGTTGGGTGTGTGGAAGAAGGGGCTGGACTATTCTATGGGCCTGGAACGCCCGATATTTGAGGCCCGGGGTTGCCCCAGGAAGCACTACAAAATTTGGAAAAGGTGGGCTGAGTACAGGGGGCTCTGGCTGGAGCCGCCCGCAAGTGATGGACCAGGGGAAAGTCATTTGGACATTGTACCCGAGTGAGGAGAGTTCCACACTTCATCTACTATATTTGATTCTATACATGATCTACTTTGACGCTGTGCAGGGGGTGGGGTGGGGGGGGACTTCGGTTGGGAGACTAGGGGGGTTCTGGGGGGAGGGCTTTAGGGTTAATGTTTGTGTTTAAATAGCTGCTTGAATTGTCTCATAATGTGATTTTTGCCTTCCTGCTCGCAGCCTCCCCGGACCCGGGACGCTGTATGTTATATGTAACTCTTCAACAGCTCAATAAAAATTTGTTCTGAAAAAAAAAAAAAAGGGCACATCCCCATCGTAAATAGACCATAAAGAAAGGAGCAGAAACAGGTGAGAGTAGGATAAGACATATTTGTGTGCAATAAAGTTTTACGATGTCCTGTGCTTTGATCCTCAATCTTGATCAGCTACTGGGAAAGGAACTGGCCTAACAAGGTTGGCTTCAGGCAGGAGGGCCAGTTCGCTCAGATCATTCAGAAGTCAGCTAAAGTGTACGTGTGCTAAAGACTCGTTCGGCCGTAGTCATCGGCCTATGTGAGGGCAACCACAAAATGGCTGCCATACACAAAATGGAACCCACGGGTTCAGAACGAAATCCCTAAATACGTAGTTAATCCATCGGTCTAACGTGATAAAAACACTCATACTTGTCGTACTAACTAGTTACGGTTCGCTAATATCAAATTCGTAACGAAACCATGACCTTTATGAAACGGGTTCAGAATTCACGGAACCTCAGTGACGAGTTGCTTCAGTCTGATGTTGGCGAGGTTCTCTAGGAGGGCAGCGGAGTTACAGTTGCTGAGGTTGTCAAGGTGGAAATTCAGATCTTCCCAGCAGTACATAGTCCGTGTTGGCAAGGGTGTGGGGTGCGATGTAGTCTGCGATGGTGTATGTGAACGGGTAGCGGGGTCCAGGAGGTCTGGAGGTGAGAGTTCCACGTAGAGTTGTTCCGGGGTTGGGCTGGATCTGGAAATGGACGGGTTCCATGGATGGCGAGACGTCGTTCGAGGTGGAGCTTGTCAGTCGGAGGGAGCTTTTGTGGACGATGGCGAGGCCTCCTTCAGGGTGGTTGGGGCTGTCTTTCCTCAGGATCTTGTACCGGTCGGGGATGGCGGTTGTGATGTCAGGAGCAGAGCTGGTGTTGGTCCAGGTCTCTTTGAGAAAGGTGACGTCGGGTGAGAGGATGTTGAGGAGGTCCCAGATTTTTACTGCGTGTCTGTGCAACGAGCGTACATTGTGGATTCACCTCAGTGGTTTGGGTGTGCTGGCGTCCGGAGGGTTGGGTGTGCTGGCGTCCGGAGGGTTGGGTAGCTGTCTGGGTCCGGAGGTGGATGAAGGTGTGGCTGCAGTGTCGGCAGGAGAGCGGACCATGAGCGTTGCTCTGCGTTTAGAGCTGGCAGTTGATGTTGCGTCCAGGGTTTAGTGCGTGGAGAGTGCTGGAGTCGTAGTGGCGGGGTGGGAGGACCAAGGTCCCTGGCTCTGGTCGCTGTCGGGTCGCGGACGGGTTTGCCTTTGCCAGACTAATTATAGCGATAACCCCAAGCGCAGTGCGTCCATGTTATGTAACCTATGCGGAGCATCAGTACAGGACTTTATACATTTGATATGCATCTGCCCGGTGCTAGGGTGTTGCCACCGGGATTTGCTCAGGAGGAAGTTTAATGAAAGAGGTATCCGCACCTGCAGATCGGCAATACCAAAAATCCTAGACTCAAAGGACCCACAATTAATCTGTCAATTAATTACATTTTTAACCTATTTTGAGAATTTAAGGAAAGAATAATATAGGCTATAACCATAGTTCAGCAATTTTTGCAGTTGTTTTTATTAAAAAGGCATATATTTTGTAAATTGAAATCAAATTTTAAAATGTGGTATTAATTGTTTATATCTATTTTTAGCATGTGAAGGTGATATATTTTATGCTTTGGAATATTGTAATGGTTTTAATTAACTACCCAATAAAGAATTTCTTCTTCTTCTTAAAAAAAGAAAAAAAAATGTTATCAATTTCAGTAGTGGTGACTACTGGGAGCACACAGCAGATGAGCGTGGTGCAAACCCATTCACCTGGTGCCCTCTCTCAGCAATTGAATTAAAAAAGGGGCTTGTGTGCATACGGCGGTTGAGCGCGGGAGACCTGTGCGTTACCAGCCGACCTTAATTTAACTGTGTGAGCCCCGACCCCCGCTATAGAATCATACCTTTGAGGATGAGATGCCCGGCGGGGCAGATTGCGCAGTGGAACGTTGTAGAACCCGACCGCAAAACAGGGTTGTTTAAGTCACCTTAGTGAATGACGTAAGGAAAAATGTCACAGTTGCGATGTGTGGGCCAATCAAAATCTAATACGAAGGACTACAAGTTTGATAGGAATTGTAGTCCTCCTAGGGTTCACGGGAGCTACACAGGTTTTAACACGCACATGAAGAAGCAGAGAAAACAGATAATGACATTTGTCTTCTTTGCAACGAAAAATATTGTATAATAAGAATCATACCCTGACCAATATAGGAATCTCTCAGTGTAGTGTGTGGCACATGTCGCGATTATATATCTGATAGAGCGCGCGGGTCACCCGACCAATAATTTCGCCACTTCTGGCTTCGGGCCCATATATTTCAAATCACCATATACATTGATCAGATGACCTCACGCTCTGCTATCAGATATTTGTGAGTTCCCTTCGTTATTCTTCAGCGTACCCGACTTACCATCCACCGACACGGGTACCTATGACCACCATGGATCAGGGAGCTAGCTGTAAAAGGAAAGGCAGCAAAATACAAACCCAACCAAAATACTATTCAATACCTATGTAAAATGACCACGGACAACTGGAAGTTTTAAAGTCTTTATCTAATTTAGTAAATTTCAGAAA
This sequence comes from Lissotriton helveticus, assembly GCF_964261635.1. Classification (NCBI taxonomy): domain Eukaryota; kingdom Metazoa; phylum Chordata; class Amphibia; order Caudata; family Salamandridae; genus Lissotriton; species Lissotriton helveticus. Next base: position 1,402,916,700 of record NC_136057.1, on the reverse strand, counting down.
TAATCAAATTCACAGTAATTAAGCAATCGATAATCAGAATAACAGAAAGTACATAGCTGAATAGCAAATAAGTCAGAGCAACCATTTATAGACTAATGGAATCCGGACACACTTAAATGAAGGATCAGGAATTAGAACGTTTCAGATGAATTACTAAAGATGGGATAGGCTTTGATTAAGACTAGTATTCTAGAATTATTTCAAGGGAATAAGACATGAATTCGGGACATTTATCTCTATAGGAGAGTCTGTAGAGAGTGACACGCTATGCTTTAAGGCAAAAGTGCTTTAGACAGTTTAAGTAAGGAGGTACTAGACCATATCAGGAAATGACAAACTGCAATGCAAAATATAATTTCTAACAGGTAAGGCAACATAGGAACACGTTTTGAAATAAAATGTAAATGACTTTATGATTCAATGGTTGCGGCAAAAGTATGGAAAATCAACATATGCAAAGGTATGTCTTTATTAAAGCAAAAGACAGAAATATAGAAAGGTGCAGTTTCAGGAGATTCGGAGTGATATTTACCTAGACTGGTGTGAAAACCAAACCCTGGCCACGGGTCAGTTAAGGACAGGAAACCCTCAAGGAAGGATACCCCTCAAAGGACAGCAGGTGCAGAATGGACACCCAGGACAGGACAGGAAACCCTCAGATTAGGAATCAGGACAGGACCTCTCGGACAGGACCCTCAGGACAGGACCCTCAGGACAGGACCAGCACCCGCAGTTCGGAAGCAACGCCTGCGCTCCACCCTCACTGCAGCTATCGATCAAGACCCCGATTGGGTCAGCGAACTCCCAGCAAAGTGCTCCGCCAGCACTTTAAGGTTTAGTAAAACCTTAGTCTATGGTCAATTTCGGACAGAGTGCTCCGCAGTACTCTGTATCTTCAGTCACCTATTGAGTGCGTTGGGTCAGTGACAGGTCAGCTAAACCAGACAAGTCGGACGACTTCCCTAGGTGAACCCAGGGTAGTTATACTGTTCTGGGACGGTGTACCACCCCCCAATGTTGCAAAGTGTCAGAATCCCTCAATTTGGGTTGGTCCTAAGGTAGGCTTTGGGTAACACACCAATCAGAATGGACTATTTGGAGGCCTAATTTACATTTCTGGGTACCGCCTAGCAAGATTGGGGTTCTCATGAGAAAGTCCAGTGGAATACAATGAAGAGAATACAATTGTTTCAATATGGGCACACATGACTCCGTCCTGCTGGGTCGCAGGTCGTTTTCTCAGGAGCATCTTGCCCATCTCTGCCAGCTGGCTGAGTTCCACTGTCCAAGGTTGCCACCTCTCAGCGCACCACGAGTCTGCGCAGAAGAGACCTTCAATATGGCTCCCAACCGGTTCGGACCCCCATTTCCCGCAGTACATGAAAAGTAAGCGAGAACAAATTAATACATAGAAATAAATGTATGTAAACACATCATTGGTCTTGTACTTCAAACTTATCACTAAAAAATATACTATGCAGTTTAAATGTTAGCAACATATACACACTCACAAGAGCAACTGCACGAGCAGTACCACGTTATTGCAAAAGCTGTGTATTACGCATGCGCACCCTTTCCCTCCAAATTTATAACTACGTCAGGACACGTGAGTGTGACTGACACATGCGCAGAAGCCATCTACTAAGCGGCGGCCATTTTAAAGACATTTATTAGTTGTATTAGAAATACACGTATGCAAGCTTCCTCTACTTTGTTCGAATATGAAAATAAAAGATTAGTAAGACGAACAATTTATTAATTTATTACACACGGGCGAGGTTCTTGACTCGAGCAAGTCGCGATGCGATGCTTGCTCTATCAATCCCCTCTTTGATGATATTTATTATCATCACAAAAATAGTAGGGTCAATATTAGTATTTTTGCTCACCGCAAAAGGAATGAAAACTGTTAGTCCTATCCAAATTAATATCAGTATAACTATACTACATACACATACCTTGCAGCATGTTTTGCAACGACTGCAACTAGGTCTACCATTCACGTTTGAATCAGACATTTTGGCTCAGAAGAAGTTTCTCGACCCCTCTTTGTGTCTTTACACCAGTAGTTTACTCTGTGCAAATTCACGGTGGCTCGTCTTCTTCTTCGGCAGAGTACTCAGCGACTGGTTCTCCGTCGCTCTCGTCAGTTATATCAAGATCTTCAAATTCTTCTAAAACGAGCGTCCATTCAGGAGACTTGTACTTTTTGTTTTGTCTTTTTATTCGATCACTCCTTCTCTTGGAAGTATCTTCTGGTTGTTCTGCTATGCGAGCACTTCTTCTTTCTTCTGCACGTTTTTCTTCTACTGTTTTTATTCTCAGTCTCAATTTCTTTATGTATCCAGGCTCAATGTGCTTTCTTTTCTTAAGTCTTTTGGTTGGTACCGAGACCTCGTTCTCTTCTCTTGCCCTTTTATTTTCATTAGTTTGTGGCAATTCTGCTTCTTTTATTTCCCTTCCTGTCTCACTAGTTCCAGGACTTGCATCTTTTTCTTCTGCCTGGTTACTAATCTGGCCTTGTTCAGGAGAATTTTGTTTTTGCTTTTCAAATGTCTCTGTTTCTGTTTCCTGAACACTTTCTCCTAATCCTATCTGATCCTGTTCGAGCACTTCGTTCTCTTGAGTTTCTTCCGCTCGAATCTCTTTACTAGGTCTAATCTGTCCCTTTTCGATATCAGGAGTCAGTGGAGGAGTATCGATCACTTGTTCTGTCCCTGTCTGACCTTCTCCTTCCTCAGTTTTGATGTGAATCTTAAGAGTCTGAGGTTCTTCGCCTGTGCCTTGCTTTTCCTCTCTATTCCACTCTCTACCTTTCAAAATTCGTTCGCTTGTTCTGATGGGGTCTTCGGCAAGGTCAATCAATGGTATCCACTCATCTGGCCATATGCTTGTCAGCTCGTCATCAGCTACTTCTGGACCAACCTTGGGGAACCCTTCAGCAGTCTGGACTCTTGGTAGCTCGTCATCAACTACTCCTGGACCAACGCCTGCGGACCCCTCAGCTTGACTGGTACTGGGCTGTACGTCGTCAGTTACTTCTGGTCTTGCTTCTGCAGGCCCCTCTGCTGGACCGTCTTCTTCTCCAGGCGCTTTGTCAGGTTGTACCTTCTGAGTGTGGCTGGCGTGGATCCAATGGGGAACACCGGCACACTTTACTGCTGTGGTCGTTACTAGGATCACTTGTCGCTTCTCTCCCCACCTCGGCTCCAGGCAGCTCGACCGAGTATGCTTCTTTATTTTGACCCAGTCTCCGGGAACCAGTTTGTGGAGAGGAGTCGTTGGATTGGCGACGGCGTCTACTCCGATCTGGCGAGAGATATAACGCACTTGGTCACCTAATCTCTTGCAGTATTCAAGCACCAAATCATCAGTAATACTCAACAGTTTGCTTCCTGGTACCCATGCTTGTCTCATCACTCTTCCCATCAAGATTTCATGAGGGCTCAGGCCTGTCTTTCGGTCTGGAATACTTCGGAGTCCCATCAGAACCAGAGGCAGGGCCTTTACCCAGGTCATGCCAGATGCATCACACAATTTCGCTAGTCTTGTTTTGATAGTCCCGTTTATTTGTTCCACCACTCCAGAAGCCTCTGGATGATATGCACAGTGGAGTTTTTGCGAGATCCCAAATGCCTTACAGAGTTGGTCGATCACATCATTCTGAAAATGTCGGCCTCTATCTGATTCAATAGTGACTGGAACCCCGAACCTAGGTATCAGTTCTTTCAGTAAACACTTTGCTACTGTCAGTGCGTCACCTTGGGGAGTAGGGTAAGCTTCCACCCACTTTGAAAATAGGCAGACAATGACAAGGACATAACGCTTCCCTTCACAACGTGGCATGGTGATGAAATCAACTTGTACTCTCACAAAGGGACCCGCTGACCTCCCAATTTTCCCTAGTTCCACTATTGTTCTCTTGCCTGGGTTCATCTTTTGACATGACAGGCACCTCTGGCAGAGGGACTCTGCTACCTTCCTGAACTTTTTACTATACCAAGTCTGTTGGAATACCAGAATCATGGCGTCCCTACCAATGTGTGATCCCTCATGTATCAATCTCGCCATTGTGCCAAGCAAGTGTCTGGGTAACACAGGCATACCATTTGGGCCCAAGATGACACCATCCTCACGTCTTGGTCTACACCCGTCTTCCTTCCACTTCTCTCTCTCTTGCCAGGGTGCCGCCTGCTGCCATTCTCTCACTTCATCCCATGTAGGCACTTCTTCAAACACTCGAAGTTGGCAGCTGGTTCCAGGCCCCCCCCGTTTTGGATTTATGATATATCGATCTCTGGCGCATAATTTTGCCACTCGATCCGCAAAATCATTTCCCAAAGATACAGGGTCAAAGTCCTGCTTATGGGCAGCACACTTGACCACTGCCAGTTCCTTTGGTAACTGGATTGCCTCTAAAAGGTCTTGAACAACTTTTCCATTTCGAATAGGGGTACCTGATGAGGTCAGGAATTCCCTCTGTAGCCATAATTGGCCAAAGTCATGCACAACCCCAAAACAGTACTGACTGTCAGTATACACTGTTAGGCGTACGTTTTTCCCCAATTTGCAAGCTTTTATCATAGCGATCAATTCGGCTACTTGTGCAGACTTTACTTCAAATAAATAACCTGCCTCTTCAATTTTGGTTAAGGAGACTACCGCATAGGCAGCACTCAGGCCTCCTTGTTCATGTCTTAGGCATGAACCATCCACAAAAAATTCCAAGTCATGTTTAGGCAAAGGTGTTTCTTTAATGTCTGGGCGTGGCTTTGTGCTAAATTCTGTTAAATCAATGCAGTTATGCTCATTTTCCTCCCCATCTTCCATATCCATTGAATTGGGAAGCAGAGTGGCGGGGTTCAGAATGTTGCACCTGACAATTGTTATATTTGCAGCACCCACGAGAATCCTCTCGTATTTAGTCAGCCGACTAGGGGTGAGATACTGAGTTTTCGTTCTTGTTAACAAAATTACCACTCCATGTGGAACATACACAGTTACAGGATGTCCCATGACAATGGATTCACTCTGCTCTAAACTTGTGCAAGTAGCAGCTACTGCTTTCAGACATCCTGGTAATCCAGCAGCCACTGGATCCAGGGTGGCAGAGAAATATGCCACAGGCCTTCTGGTTGTGCCATGTTCTTGTGTTAGGACTGACAACGCACAATTATCGCAAGTGTCACAGAACAGGGCAAATTCCTTGGAATAGTCTGGCATTCCCAACGCAGGGGCTGTACACAGACAATCTCGCAATTTGGTGAAGGCTGTTAAGCTTTCCTCATCCCATTCTACGACATCCGGTGTTCCTCTCTTGGTCATTTTTATCAAGGGCCTAGCTAGGACTGCAAATCCCAGAATCCATTGCCTGCAGTATCCTATCACTCCAAGGAACATTCTGATTTCTTTCTGAGTACGGGGTAACTGCATCTTTTGAATTATTCTCACTCTTTCTGACGTTACTTTCCTGATGCCTTTCTCTATCTGGTGCCCCAGATATTTCACTGATTTTGCACAGAACTGTAATTTTTCAGGGGCCACTTTATGTCCCTTTTCACTCAGGTGATTCAGTAGGGCAATGGTGTCAATCACACAGTCCCTATGAGTTTTGGACGCCACCAAGAGGTCGTCAATGTATTGCACCAAGACAGAATTTCCAGGTAAGACCAAAGTTTCCAAGCATTTTTTCAAGATCTGATTAAAGATAGAGGGGCTCTCTGTGTACCCTTGGGGGACCCTGTTCCAGACATACACGTGACTGTTGAAGGCAAATGAGAAAAGAAATTTGCTGTCTGGATGCAAGGGAATGGAAAAGAATGCATGACATAGGTCTATCACAGTGAACCACTCAGCATCCCAGGGAATCTGGTACAGAATCACTGCTGGGTTCGGGACAATTGGGCAGCAAGGAATCACTATCTTGTTTACCTTTCTCAGGTCCTGCACTACTCTGTACTTGCCACTAGGCTTTTTGATGCCCATAATCGGTGAGTTGCATGGGCTACTCATTACTTCCTGTATGATGTTTCCTTCTAATAATTTCTGTATTTCCAGGGCAACCCCTGCTCTCACTTCTGCATTCATTCTGTAGGGTTTAGTATTAGGATAGACTGCATTGTCCTTGATGGCTATCTGTATGGGGTCTACGTTTTTCATTAATCCTACATCTTTTCCGGTAAAGTCCCATACCTCTGGCTTCACTGTTTCTTGGAGTTCTTTGGGCAAATCCTGCATAGTCATTCGTTTAATTTCTGAGTCTGGTCTGATTAACATTAATTTATAAATGCCATCTTCATCTGGGGTCTGAATTTCGACGCCCTTTGGTGTGCAAAAGATGGTACAATTCATTTTGCACAGCAAATCACGTCCCAGTAAGTTTACTGGACTGGTGTCACAAACGACAAATCTATGCATTTCCTTAAAGTTTCCAATTGAGATCTCCATGGGCTCGGTAACAGGAGTACTAATCAATTGATTAGATACACCCACTACTTGGATGGCTTCTCCCGAGAGGGGTAGGTTTGGAACGTCCACTGTTCTCACAGTAGAACGGGTAGCGCCAGTGTCCAACAGAAAAGTGACATCATTTCCGTCAACCTTTCCTTCTATGTATGGTCCGGACTGGTCTACCGGCAAGGAGGCGCCAAGTACGCACTCCTCGTCCTCCCCTCTCAGGCCCCGTCAGTACTGGTCATCACAAAGGAAGGTATCGTTTAGTAAATACTGCGAAGTTGCTGTATTTCTGTTCTCATTGCTTTCCCAGACCTCTACGTCATCACCCTGCGTGGACTTTCCCTTAAATACTTGCTTTAGTGCTCGGGGCAACTGAATCGTTTTTACCTGTGGTTGGGTCTTTCTTGGTCTTTCTTTCTGCGTCTGTGGAATTAAATCAGGTGTTTGGGCGTTATCATCCTGCAAATAGGGACACTCGTTTCGCCAGTGTCCTATTTCCCCGCACTGGTGGCAGGGAAATTTCTTCATTGCCTCCTCCCTGCTCATTTTGGGCCGGGACTTGCCTCCTCCCCCACCCCCAGGACCTTGGTTCTGAGTAGTTTTGGCCATTTTACTCAATTGTTTTTCCTGCTGTTCTGCGAGCTTCACTTGAGCCCACATAACCTTCTCCTTGAGAGCCTTTTTCTTTTCTGCCATCTCGTCCTCGCAGTACTTTGCGTACCGCAGGACCTCATCCATCTTTTTAGTATGCCAACAGATTTTGTTATCTTTTATCCACTGACAAATTTCGGGTCTTAAACCATTTACAAACCTGTAAATAAAATGTGTCATATCCTTCATCTCGATGTTGTCTATACCGCTGTATGTTTTGAACACCTGCAACAGCCTTTCATAAAAGGAGTGCACTGTCTCGTCTCTTTCCTGTGTTGTTCTATCTATCTTGGTCCAATCAGTTTCCTTTGCTGGCACTTTTACTTTCAAGTGCTGTATTACTTGTTCATATTTTTTCATCACTTCTCTCGATGGTTCCCCTGTGTTGCCATCTCTCGGGTATTCCTCACTAGGCCAAGCTATGGCTATTTTACACTCGGTCCACAGATCTACCGGGACCACAATGTCGAAAAACCCATCCAGGTCTTTCCACAGGCATTTTTGTACCTTTACGAACCTTTCCACCTGCCTGTACCAGTCTACTGGCTTTTCGCGCAATTTCGGGAAATCGTTAGTAAAGGACACAATATCCTGTCTGGACCATGGAACGTGCACATACTTTCCACCTGGTACTTCGCGCATAGGGCATAACTGTTCTGGTTTTTCAGCTTCTTTTAGCAAAAATTCGGGAGTTGCCTGCCTAGACCTGGCCTCGTCCTTTTTCTTGACCCATCTAGCTTTCCACCTTTCCACATCTCCCCATTTTTGCAATACTGACAATAGTTCCTTGACCTGTGCTTTCTTTCCTGAAGCATTCAAGTTTTCCAAATCTTTGTCTGAGAAATCTGCTCTATAGGGTTTTTGCAGTGGTTTCGATCTTGAAATATCTATACCCATGCTAGCAGCAGTGTCTGTCAGTTTTTCATGAAGTACTCGGGTATTTCGGGTGAGACTTTTGCAGATAAACAGCATTTCGTCTTCGGAGTAGGTATTTAATCTGTCTAATCCTACGTTTCCTGCCATCAATTCCTCTATTTCTATTCTCAGCTTGTAAAGATCTAAAGGTTTCGTTGGGGACGTTTGCTTTTCCAATTCCTGACTCCATCTTTCGATTTCTTCCGGAGTCACCAATGTGACACTCCTAGTACCCGAGGTCGATTCCATCTGAATTGCCCTCGTACTAAACGTGTGCGGCTTCGGGATCCTTTTCTCAGTCTTTCTAATGGGCAGATCTAGCAGCGAGACCTCCGACTCGCACTCACTGGTCTGATCATCTATAATTAAGGGTTCTGGTCTGGTCGGTGCAATGACAGGGGTAATTACGGGAGTTTTTGGAGTTCTTGACGGTCCCCGTACAGCGGAACCACCGGTCCGATTGTTACTGGGATCGTCAAGGCTTCAGGACTTGCATTTAGCTGGGACATTTTCCGTATTATTTCAGCTCGCTGATTCCCCAGCGCTTCTCGCTCTTTCTCTTCTAATAACCTGTCCAAGGAGTTTCCATGTAACACCTGCGGGGTCAGAATGGGAGCATAACTCGGGGCTGTGGGATGAGTCTCACTCGGCCCTCCGCCATAGTTAGGCTTCGGAAACAGACTTCCTGTGCCTAGGATCCTTGGATCTTCCTCATTCTGGGGCTGTAATAACGGCATTCCTGAACCTACGGACCTCACCTCTCCTCCATAAGGGGGATGAGGGAAAAACTCTCCTGCACGTGAATATCCTGTCTCTCCACCTACCGGTCTCCTGGGGTAAATACTTCTGGGTTCTATGGGTCCTAGATTCTCAGTATAAGGAGGAATTATGTAATCCCCTCCTACACTTGCGGACCTGACCTCTTCCCTTTGTAGGGGTCTCCGGGGAATATCTCCTGCACTCGAAGGTCGGTGTCCCTCATTATAAGGAGGCGGACTACTCATGCACATGTCATCTAACAATTCGTCATCTGACTCTCCCAGGGGCCCCCAATGTTTAGTCTTTTCTGTTCTTTTTCCCCCCCCAGGAGGATCTTCTGCTGGCATCATGGGAAACAGTCCCTCAACAATCATGCTCTGTCTCCATTGTTTCATCTTTTTATCTCGGGATTCTTGTCTCAGCTTTGGGTAATACTTTGTCAGCCCTTTGTCCATTCGGGGCTTCTCTCTTTGGAAAGCCTCAATCTCCCACTCCTCTAATGCCTCATACTGCGTTAGTCTTGGTCTGGGATGTAATTCATTCATTCGGGTTCTTAAATTGAATAGGATTCTACCATTAAAGGTACCTTCTAACGGAAAGGCCATTATTCCGTCGTCTTCCGTGTACTTCACCCAATTTTCTAACCACACACACGTATTGTACCCTCTGTCAAACATCATGAAAGAGGCGGGAGTATTTGGTGGTGGAATAACAATGCCCTCTCTAGTTTTAATCGGCTTGTCCTTTTTAAAGTAATTCTTTACCTTCTTTACAATGGACATTTTTCTCTTAGTTCCGTACATAATATCGTATCTATTAGCTTTCCACTGATCCCTTTCAAACCCTTGGTTTCTTGGATCGGGTCTAGTTTCTGGAGAATACGAGTGCCACACACGATTTATACACTTAACTTTGTTTACAAATTACCTCCAATCAGAATGCGTCTTGCAATTCCGTGCGACCAATGGGTGCACGCGTTCAAATATTTTCAGCCAATGGGTGCGCGGCCTTTTCGCGAGACAGTTCTCACGCTTCGGCGCTCACCCCTCCTTCACAATTCCAGCCCCGCTACCCGCCCGCTGTATCTACCAATCCCAGCGCGGCACGGAGTGACGTCAGAGACGCTTCGCGACTGACTCCCTCCCTTCACAAGGTAACGGAAACTTTCTTTCTTTCTAAAGTGCTAGTGCTTGGTATATTTAACAACGAATACACATTCGCCACAGTGCTCAAGTGTCTAGACAGGAAAGATTTCTTTTACTGCAAGTAAACTACTTCCATTTACTTTTCACACGCTGCGGGTAGATCTCTTCCGCCTACCCTTCACTCTAGCATCAGTGAACCTGTTACTTCCCTAGACCCATCCACTCTTTTCCGGGATATATCCGAGTCTAAGGTTTCCCAGCGGACCCCTTTGCTTTCACTCTAGCTCCGATGAACCTGCTACTCTTCCGATGTGACCCTGGCTAGGTTACGCCACTATGGGAATTTTGCCAATGAACCTCGTTACTAACATTTATTCACACATGTATTCAGAAAAACCCTAGTTAGTGCTTCCTGGTTTTACCTAACCTGCACCTAACTTTCCTTGAGCCTGCGACCTCAAGGCAATGGATTCTATTCACCACTTGCCTATTCAATTCCCCGGGGAGTTCTGACAACACCTAACGAGACGGTTTACGTACGCATGGATTAATACATATAACAGTATAAGAACAAGAATAACAATTTTCAAACAATTCATGAATTTCAAAAGCAGCGTATTCTCAAGAGAATGATCAGATCCCTCGGAACGGCCGCTCTTATAGCAGCATCGATGTATTAGCAGCTACCGACTTGACTTAGCCTAACTAATCCTGCCTAACCTTTAACTAGTCCCTAACCATACCTCTGCTACCAGAAAATACTGATAGAGCGCGCGGGTCACCCGACCAATAATTTCGCCACTTCTGGCTTCGGGCCCATATATTTCAAATCACCATATACATTGATCAGATGACCTCACGCTCTGCTATCAGATATTTGTGAGTTCCCTTCGTTATTCTTCAGCGTACCCGACTTACCATCCACCGACACGGGTACCTATGACCACCATGGATCAGGGAGCTAGCTGTAAAAGGAAAGGCAGCAAAATACAAACCCAACCAAAATACTATTCAATACCTATGTAAAATGACCACGGACAACTGGAAGTTTTAAAGTCTTTATCTAATTTAGTAAATTTCAGAAATAATCAAATTCACAGTAATTAAGCAATCGATAATCAGAATAACAGAAAGTACATAGCTGAATAGCAAATAAGTCAGAGCAACCATTTATAGACTAATGGAATCCGGACACACTTAAATGAAGGATCAGGAATTAGAACGTTTCAGATGAATTACTAAAGATGGGATAGGCTTTGATTAAGACTAGTATTCTAGAATTATTTCAAGGGAATAAGACATGAATTCGGGACATTTATCTCTATAGGAGAGTCTGTAGAGAGTGACACGCTATGCTTTAAGGCAAAAGTGCTTTAGACAGTTTAAGTAAGGAGGTTCTAGACCATATCAGGAAATGACAAACTGCAATGCAAAATATAATTTCTAACAGGTAAGGCAACATAGGAACACGTTTTGAAATAAAATGTAAATGACTTTATGATTCAATGGTTGCGGCAAAAGTATGGAAAATCAACATATGCAAAGGTATGTCTTTATTAAAGCAAAAGACAGAAATATAGAAAGGTGCAGTTTCAGGAGATTCGGAGTGATATTTACCTAGACTGGTGTGAAAACCAAACCCTGGCCACGGGTCAGATAAGGACAGGAAACCCTCAAGGAAGGATACCCCTCAAAGGACAGCAGGTGCAGAATGGACACCCAGGACAGGACAGGAAACCCTCAGATTAGGAATCAGGACAGGACCTCTCGGACAGGACCCTCAGGACAGGACCCTCAGGACAGGACCAGCACCCGCAGTTCGGAAGCAACGCCTGCGCTCCACCCTCACTGCAGCTATCGATCAAGACCCCGATTGGGTCAGCGAACTCCCAGCAAAGTGCTCCGCCAGCACTTTAAGGTTTAGTAAAACCTTAGTCTATGGTCAATTTCGGACAGAGTGCTCCGCAGTACTCTGTATCTTCAGTCACCTATTGAGTGCGTTGGGTCAGTGACAGGTCAGCTAAACCAGACAAGTCGGACGACTTCCCTAGGTGAACCCAGGGTAGTTATACTGTTCTGGGACGGTGTACCACCCCCCAATGTTGCAAAGTGTCAGAATCCCTCAATTTGGGTTGGTCCTAAGGTAGGCTTTGGGTAACACACCAATCAGAATGGACTATTTGGAGGCCTAATTTACATTTCTGGGTACCGCCTAGCAAGATTGGGGTTCTCATGAGAAAGTCCAGTGGAATACAATGAAGAGAATACAATTGTTTCAATATGGGCACACATGACTCTGTCCTGCTGGGTCGCAGGTCGTTTTCTCAGGAGCATCTTGCCCATCTCTGCCAGCTGGCTGAGTTCCACTGTCCAAGGTTGCCACCTCTCAGCGCACCACGAGTCTGCGCAGAAGAGACCTTCAATATGGCTCCCAACCGGTTCGGACCCCCATTTCCCGCAGTACATGAAAAGTAAGCGAGAACAAATTAATACATAGAAATAAATGTATGTAAACACATCATTGGTCTTGTACTTCAAACTTATCACTAAAAAATATACTATGCAGTTTAAATGTTAGCAACATATACACACTCACAAGAGCAACTGCACGAGCAGTACCACGTTATTGCAAAAGCTGTGTATTACGCATGCGCACCCTTTCCCTCCAAATTTATAACTACGTCAGGACACGTGAGTGTGACTGACGCATGCGCAGAAGCCATCTACTAAGCGGCGGCCATTTTAAAGACATTTATTAGTTGTATTAGAAATACACGTATGCAAGCTTCCTCTACTTTGATCGAATATGAAAATAAAAGATTAGTAAGACGAACAATTTATTAATTTATTACACACGGGCGAGGTTCTTGACTCGAGCAAGTCGCGATGCGATGCTTGCTCTATCATATCTATAATGACTAATTTGGCCCCTCATGATTTAATGGGATGGACTACAAGGTTGGTGTGAACTATAGTCCTCTATTGATACACGTAAATTGAGAATGTTATTCCATGTCCATAAAAATTAAACTTTATATGGACATTTGTCTACTTTTTCACGATAAGTATCGTTTGATAAAAACTATATAGGAGCCTAGTAATATGACGGCCATAAATGTGTCAGTTCACTGACCTATAGAACTAGATATTTCATTGTACTGTGTGTGACAACGTTGTGATTATATCTCTGTGATGACTAATTAGGTATGTCCGGTTCAGAGGGAGGTGTTCCAGGGGCTATTCTTCCATTTTACTTTAGGTCTGTGATAATGTAAAACTGGTGATGTCATCATTGCGGCCTTATTTGTCATTGTCTAGTTTTAATCTTGGTCTATAGACGCTCTAATAAAGTCCATTGCGCACTCTAGAACTAGTTTTACTTCACATAAAAACCTTTTGTTCCCGCACCCCTCATCACACCCTGCTCACTAAAGGTAATTAGAATATCTCTTCTTACACAAAGAAAACATCCCTGAGCTCCTCCCTCTCACTGAGGGGGTTGTAGTCCGCACCATGGCTAGGCTCATGATGCGGGGAGGTTACCCTATGATGAAGTATGCTCCTTTGGGTGGGTAAGGGAAATCATCACAGGTATGCAGTTTGGACCACTGGCGTAACGAAAAGTGAGGGGGCCTCCCTGCACAGTACTTAGGGGCCCCCCCTACATGCTCAATCAGGAGCTCTTCGGGCAGACTGCAGGGCCGATGGGGCCCCTTTGAGATAGGGCCCCCCCCACCGCTTGGGCTGCGGGGGCCTGTGTTACGCCCCTGGTTTGGACATGCAAGGCAGGGGACACAACGGTACATCAGGCAGGTGATATTCCCATCCCAACGCAGTTGTAAAATGATCTCCATTTAAACACTTTTCGCCTGTTGGCATGTGGTTCCTGGTGCCAGGCACCAGGATGCACCTGTTGTCCCCTTTCGAACTCTCATTTTGTGGCCCTCATCGACCCAAAACATTACCCTGTGTATGAGATATTCGGCCTGTTTCGGGTGGAAGATTCTTGGTCCGGCTAAAGCCCAAAAAGGGATGCTGTTATTGGAGAAGACACAAATTGGGAGAAGCATCTTAGATGCCATTGTTTTTCCCCTGCCAGGTGGTCACTATGTCCTTTGTGCCGCACAATGCACAAGCACCAGAGAATTTAAGATTATTCAAATACATTGCTTAATAAGTAAAAAAAAAATGTGAGCCAGTGCCTAAAGAGCTTCTTAGTGCCTGTGGACAGCGCCAATAAATGTCAGAGCACCAAATACCAAGGCTCGGTAGTTCTGAAACATCCTCATGCCTCTTTAATCTACTACCAGATACTCCCTGCACCTTTAAGTTGTTCTTGCAGGTTCCTGCTTTCTCCCTTGGTGACGTTGTTTCGATCTGTCTCTTCCTCCTTTCCTGTTTGCATGTTTTTCCCTCGCTTGCTCTGAGGAAATGTCTGATGAGGAAAAATACCAAGTGTCAGTCCCCAAACATGAGTGTGGATGACAGGCACCGGCTCATAGAATGCAATGGCCGTATATGCGGGGATGCAGGACACATGCTATAATATGCTAAGATGTATGTAATTAAAGCCCAGTAACCCCTGATTGCCCGCCCAACCCCTGAACTGATTCACACAGAGCTGAATCTCTATCCAGCTTTCCTCGACTTAATATGAACTGGACACTGCAGCTAATACTTAAAACAACTACATGCTGAAAACCTGTGTGGCTCGGAAAAGGGTGACATGATCATTTCGAATACAAACATCAGATAGTAAAAAATGTCAAAAGTAATGGAAAACTATGGTGAGCAAATAAAATCGGTTGGGACAGTAAGTGTAAAGCGGAAGGGCCATCTAAAGAGAAAAATATAGGTATAGAGAAGGGCATTAGAAAATATAACAAAGGGGGTACCTCCTATAAATGGAAAGTTAAAAAAAGAGGGGAGCAGAATTATTAACATCAGATTTTAACACTTTTATTAATCACATGTTAATGAATAAACACAAACAAAATAGGAACGTAGTATCATTAATTACTTTGAGATTAATCTTACAATATTAACGAGGAATTCAGTCTTCATTCGAAGAACCTACCTATCTGAAGTGCTTGTCTTCTGACCAGAATCCCCTTAAGCAAGAATAGGAGCACGGGTATCGCTCAGGGCCAGGCTGTCCATCTGTTGAGATTGCAAGCTGCCCCTAGGAAAGTAAAAAAAAAAACCTTAGCAGACTCAGCCAGCTTACCAAAAGTTGAATACAAGGGCAAGTGATAAGTGTGGACTGGCTACAGCACTCGCTTGTAAGCACAAACACTCTGAAGCAACACATTATTTTAGATAGCCATAGTCCTCACACTCAGAATTCATGTGCTGCAGTACACTCCCTCCTCATAGTATGCTGCCGGGACAGGGGGGGGGGGGGGGGGGGTGGGAATCAAGAAACTGTGAGCTGCATGAGACTCTGGAGACACACAAGACCACCGGTTGGTCCCCACCTAGTTAATTATTGAGGTCCATCAACAAGGAGTTTGCACGACACCCTGTGATCCCAAACACTGATGCCACTGTCTTCCCTTGGAAAATCCAGATCCCCTGCTGCCCGTTAACACTAACTTGAGTGGCAACTGGGCCAAAAGACATTTGGTTAAAGAAAAACTCTCTAAACTTATAGATCCTGCATATGAAGTTTCCTGGTCTCCTTAACCCTCGGTGCGAGAGTACAGAGGCACAAACACTCCAGAACACCAGAACATTCTGGCCAATAAATTCCACGATATAGGCTTCCTAAGCTGTCCAGTGCCAGAAGACCTAGCCCCTACTGGGGGCCCAGAGACATCCAACAACAATCTTTAGCTGCCAAAAACAGCCCGTCTTATTTCCAGTTTCTTTCAAACCTTACGTCAAGGGATTGCAAGCTTGGGAAAGACGAATAAGAGTGCACTCCTTGTTTTTAATTGGGAGATTGTTATTTCATTTCATGATTGCAGTCATAGCCACAGACACCCATCCTTGCCTCAAGTATCACTGTGACCTTCAGAGTACTGCAGTTGAGCCAGTTCCTGAAAACCAGGAATTCTTTAACTTCTGAACGCCCCATCATATCACATTAATTTTCTTCAAGGTCAGAGTTTCAGCTCCGTGTTTTTTCTTTTCATTCTAATACTCGTAGCAATGAATTTATAATGGGCAGGACTTCAGGGTACTAGAATGCAAATAACAAACATGGACTTGATGAACTACTCCTACGTGAAATCAAGAAACTTGAAGTGTGTCCCATGAAGCAAACTGAGCTATAATTGAACAGTATCTAGCCTCTCTTGTTCCTAGCCATCAGCAGTCCTACCTTCCAACTTAATGCACAAATCTCTCTTCCAGCCCACATCGAAAGCCCTCCCTCCCGGCCTTTATAGTGCTCCATCCCTCTAAACACTTGCAGTAGCCCATTCATAGGCTACTGCTCCAAATTCTAGCAGCATTCCCTTTATTGAAGATTGGTCAGTTCAGCCTCTCACCAGGCTTCAATAACAGGAGTCTCTCCAGTCCCAGTAAGTTCCCACAGATGTATTGTTATTGTAATTGACGAGGCGTCGAAGCATTTTTTGGCGAGTGTTAGACTACTCCGGAACCCAAGGTTAGTGGTTAATCTAGTGGTTATTGTTGGTTATTGCATTTAGTCATGTGCTCTTAAGAAAAAATGGATGCATGTATCCCAGTTACTTTGTGATGTATTATATTAATACCAGTTAGGTGTGATCATTAGTGAGTGTATGTGATTTCAGGTGAATGGCTGGTGAGATAGTAAGGCTGGTGGAGATTAGGTAATGTTTGATTACAGGGATAGGGTTTTAAAGAGAAGAAGTTGTGATCTATAAAATTAGTTATCAGACAATATCGGAATTACAGTAAGAAGGATTAAGGCAGGCATGCGACTGAGAGGAGGCTATACTCCGAAATAGACGGCATGCAGAGGATGGAAGGTAAGAAGAGGGTCACTGAAAAGAGAAGGAAGAGGAATCCAGCGGAAGTACGTTGGGGTACATTTTTCATGCAGGGTGTTTGGCGTATTAGGGAAGTCTTTCTGAGATAGCAAGCAATCAGAAGATGTAAGGTGCAGAAAGAAACAATTTTAGACATTGTGTTCTATATCCGGGGCATGCAGCTTAAACATGCGATTCCGAGTGCACACTTTATTTCAACATTAAGGGGCCAATTATGTGGCGGTTTTGAAGGCCTCCTAACAGCATTTGCTCTGTTTGAATCTGATCGGGAACGTGTCTTTTCAACGGAATCGGAAACGTTTCCAACTGGCTGATTACAATGCGAGTTAGGCGTTATGAATATCCTAATCCGAACCCAACGGCATTCAAAATGACCGAGCCGTATGGAGTAGACTCTTACGTCTCTACGGGCCGTGTTTCTGTACGAGTGATTACGATGCTGGATTTGGACAGCCTTTCCGAATCCTGACGTCCGACTCGAATCAGCAGCCGGAATCAGACTTTAGGGGCCTGTAGAGGGCCCCCCTGCACCCAGAGCCTTCTCAGTTGGGCCCTTGGGGGTACCCATGGGCTCCCCCTTACCAGCCATGCACAGTGTGGCAGACACCAGGGGGTGCCCGCCACAGGATGCCCGATTTTCCCCAGCCACCCCTTTCTTCAGTGGGAGCCTATGCATTTGGTCGGAACATAGGCTCCCATTGATGTCAATGGGAGTCCGACCGAATCATATCTGGAAGCATCTGGATGCATCGTAATCGGTCGTTCGGACTCTCCCGTTCCGAGCCGGTCGGAAACCATTTCCAAACCAATTTGGTCGGAATGATTTACGAACCGCATCGCTATCGGGTCCTAAGAGCCCCAGACTTTTGTGTGCCAAGTCTAAGCCAGCCTTTTAAAATATATTCTGCAGTGTCCCAACCCTTGGTACAGGGTCTGTACGCTGCACAAGGGGAGTTGGTGCATAAAAAGAAAAGGTCTCATTTATAGACCTTTCCTCCCTATTCTGTAATTAAAGGTTTTTTTCACTCACTAACTAAACACGAGTTATGGAGTATGAACTACTAACATAGCCCTACTGGCCAATAGGACAATCAGGCAGTGCCCGGGGGTTGGTCTGATAGTTCATTGTTTGGCCGCTTTTTTGGAGGTTTATGGGTCTGTGTTGGGGTGTGATGGGATGGTTTTTACTGATGGTTTCCCTGATATTACCACAAACATTGCATGTGGCAAGCCCAAATGCATTCAGTTTCCAATAATTTGAGAAACACCTATTCAAAGTGATTTTACAAGTTCAATCCGCCCTATTTGCAAATGTAGGTCCTTTTTTCGGCTATCTAATTAGCTAACGGTGGCCACCTGTGCCCGGACCTATTTTCTGTCCCAATCTACTCCATTGCAGTCCCTTTCTCTCTCCCCAGGATCCTGCGGTTCTCTCTCCCCAGGATCCTGCGCCTTCTACTAATGCGATCCTTGATGGATGAAGGTGCAGCATTCTATACAGTCTTTGGCACTGTAGTGGCAGCTGAGTATCGCCACTCTTTACATTGGCATAACACAAGTAACACTGAATTTCCTGAATTATGCAACTGAGCTGTCAGCTAAGAGTAGGTATAAGTGATGTAATGCAGAAGCTGCTGAAAAGCACAGATTTAATTAAAATGTGTTATCCTAACCCCAGATGTGTGACATTTGTCAAGGCTGTATGACATAATTGCAACTAATCACACTAATGGATTAACACCAAGCCCACAAACAACTTTCTGCGTGCCGAGGCTCACTCACAGGGCAACCATATGCCCATTCAAAGTGTAAATATTCTTCCCTGGCTCCCATCTACCACTCACTACGATGACCCCTCACACTACCAACCATGCTCCTGCTCAGCAACTAAACTACACTTTTCCTGTTTGGTTCTTTTGTGTATGTGATGCCTGTCTTTACTTAGTCTATGTTAATCAGCGAAAATGGAACGAAACCATGCATTAGAATTGCCATCAAAGTATACACAGCACCCTGACCCTGTCCTCTGCCAGGATTACTGCACCGGCGGCTCGGTCCTGCTGCTGGCCACATTTTTAGGTCTCGCCTAAGCCATTGCATTAGCGATGCTCTGGCGAGATATTAAGTAGGGACTTTCAAAACTGCTCACAATAGGCTTTTCCATGCGGATTGCCAACATTGCATGTGTGCGGGCGCATGCACTTCGCACACCATTTGGAAGCCTGTGAGCCTCTCTCCGCACTCATGCTGGTTTGCTTGCAGCGGGCATCAGACTTCAAACACTTCAAAGGAATCCGCTCCCCCGCCCCCTGCCGTTTCTGGCTTTGCTCGCTGAAGGCTGTCATGCCCAAGATCACACCGACTGTCAGTTGCTGCAGCAGTGTCTTTCACTTTCACAGCCGGACGCTTTGATGATGTTTTGTTTACCATGTACCAGAGCCTGTAATAAACAGCAGCAGCTGGCAGGCACCGTAAGGGGCAGAGCGGCACACACAATTAAACTTCGTTTATTCACACACCATTTGCCATCCGCTGCAGTTTACCCTAACATTATATACTTTTAGCTCGAATATGCCAACCAGTTTTACCATATCGCTTTTTTTTCATTAGAGCGCAAGGGAAACGCTTTAACTTTTGCCAATGCTTTCACTATCTAAAACTACAAAGAATAAAATAAATAACGTGCTCTCGTGCCTCTCCTTCCTTGCACGCACCAGTGCTCTCTTTGCTTTCAGTTGCTCTCTGTCCTTTCACTGCATCTTCTCCCCCTTGCTTGTCAGTTCCAGCACTTATTTCCTTCTCTACCCCCATTCGCACACCACCTCGCACTCTTGTTACACCCCCTTCCACACACTTATAGCACTCAGTGCCACATAATTATATGCTACATAATTACACTGCGCTCAAAGCAACATACACTCCAAATACCACTCAGTGCCACATAATAACACACCACATAATTACACTGCACTCAATGCAACATACACTCCAAATCCCACTCAGTGCCACATAATTACACGCCACATAATTACATTGCACTCAATGCAACGTACACTCCAAATCCCACTCATTGCCACATAATTGCACGCCACATAATTACACTCTACTGAATGCAATACACACTCCACACAATACCACTCAGTGCCACATAATTATATGCTACATAATTACACTGCACTCAATGCATTATACACTCCAAACAATACCACTCAGTGCCACATAATTACACGCCACATAATTACACTCTACTGAATAAAACATACACTCCAGGCAATACCACTCAGTGCCATATATTTTATATGCTACATAATTGCACTGCACTCAATGCAACACACACTCCAAACAATACCACTCAGTGCCACATAATTACACGTCACACAATTACACTCTACTGAATACAACATACACTCCTCATAATACCACTCAGTTCCACATGATTACACGCAACATAATTACACTATACTCAATGCAACATACACTCCAAATACCACTCAGTGCCATATATTTACACGCCACATAATTACACTGCACTCAATGCAACATACGCTCCAAATACCACTCGGTGCCACATAATTACACGCCACATTATTACACTGCACTCAATGCAACATACACTCCAAATACCACTCAGTGCCACATAATTATATGCCACATAATTACACTCTACTGAATGCAACACACACTCCAAACAATACCACTCAGTGCCACATAATTATATGCTACATAATTACAATGCAACATACATTCCAAACAATACCACTCAGTGCCACATAATTGCATGCCACACAATTACACTGTAATGAATACAACATACACTCCTCATAATACCACTCCGTGCCACATAATTATATGCTACATAATTACACTGCGCTCAACGCAACATACACTCCAAATACCACTCGGTGCCACATAATTACACTCCACATAATTATACTGCACTCAATGCAACATACACTCCAAATAGCACTCAGTGCCACATAATTATATACTATATATTTACACTGCGCTCAACGCAACATAATACCACTCAGTGCCACATAATTACACGCCACATAATTACTCTATCTATCTATCGCCCTCACTCTCTATCTAGCTATCTATCTATCGCCCTCACTATATCTATCTATCGCCCTCACTCTATCTATCTATTGCCCCCACTCTATCTATCGCCCCTCACCCTATCAATCTATCTATCGCCCTCACTCTATCTATCGCCCTTACTCTATCGCCCTCACTCTATCTATCTATCGCCCCTCACTCTATCAATCTATCTATCGCCCTCACTCTATCTATCTATCTATCTATCTATCTATCTATCTATCTATCTATCTATCTATCACCCTCACTCTATCGCCCACACTCTAACTATCTATCGCCCTCACTCTATCTATCACCCTCACTCTATCTATCGCCCTCACTCTATCTATCACCCTCACTCTATCTATTGCCCACACTCTAACTATCTATCGCCCTCACTCTATCTATCACCCTCACTCTATCTGTCTATCACCCTCACTCTATCTATTGCCCTCACTCTATCTATCTATCTATCTATCGCCCTCACTCTATCTATCTGTCGCCCTCTACCTATCTAACTATCTATCTATCGCCCTCACTTTATCTATCTATCTATCGCTCTCACTCTATCAGTCTAGCTTTCTATCGCCCTCACTATATCTATCTATCTATCGCCCTCGATCTATCCACCTATCTATCTATCGCCCTCACTCTATCTATCGCCCTGACTCTTATCTATGGCTCTCCCTCTATCTATCTATTGCCCTCCCTCTATCTATCTATCGCCCTCACTCTATCTATCGCACTCACTCTATCTGTCTATCGCATCACCACAGCATCATTTAGCACCACCACAGCATCACTCAGGGGCACCACAACATCACTATGCGCTACCACAGCATCATTGAACGCCACAGCATCACTCATCGCCACCACAACATCACTCAGCGCCACCACAGCATCAATCTGTGCAACCATTCAACAACTGGTTCAAATATGTTCTCTTAATGTTTCAAGCTTTATTACAAATGTCACAAAAAGATGTTAATATTTCACTTCTGTTCTTGGATTTTCGTCACAATAAGCTACACTGAATATAAACTTCACAAAAGTTATTTACAAAAGTTTAAGCTATTGCCAATATAAATTACAATAACTTTTATTTAAGTATTAATTATTAAAAAAAAGTAAAATCCATTGTTATTGTAATATCACTACATCTAAGTCACGTAAATACAACACATATTGCATTACAAATGCTATAGGTGTCACATTTGCGAAAGTTATAACTATTGGCATAGTAAATGACAAAGCTATTAATTTCGCTATTTTCAAAACCAACACATAAATAAAAAATGTGTCATTTACAATACAATAGCTCAAACTTTCCTAATGCGAGACCTATTGCATTGCAAATGCTTGTTATTACTAGAAATGTTGCCACGTTCAGGTCAAACATTCAAGGTAAAACCAACGTCTTGATTTTTTGGGCAGTGCCACTTTAAACTTGTCTTTGACAGCCAGAATATCAAAACAAAACAGGGAGTTCCCCCTTAATCCTATCTGGGACGGGGTTTTACAAAATGACAACAACGAAAAGTCCCACCTAATGTCTGCTGTATAGCAGTGACTCGGTGTATGAGTCAAGAGACCTTATGTCTCAGAGTACCTAATAGTTATCACAGGAATTTTCAATCTATACCAAAGGTAGTATATTACAATAATAGTGCACACATATATGCATTTCGTGAGGGGAGTTCTATGTAAAGCACATATGACCAAATATACGTTTTTTTAAAAAAATTGTACTGTTTTTATTTGTTAAAATTTTTTTAGAGAAATAACACGATACACAATGATACACAGTCAATAAAATACATTAAAATTTCATAATAACAACATAGAAAAACCAAGAAAAAGTCGACGCGGCGTTTCGGTGCTTGTATGTAGATATGACACCTTCTTCAGGACGGTTAATCTATTGGAAAAATATTTATGCATATTTAATACATAGACTCCTCTTGAACCTCACAAACATACAAGATACATCAATCCTTAAATGCAGTGCAACTGGTACATTTTCTACTAAATCTACACAGTAATATTCATTTTGCTATATCCTAACAAGGACTCCATTTATGTATTCTAAAGAATGAAATCGAATACACATTCTGATTTTTTTCTTTATAATTTGTGAATGTCCATGCCCACCCGCCTCTTTTTCAAGTACCAGTGCATGGAAAAGGGAAAGGCTGTTGACATACCTTATTAACAAACAAATGTTGTTCAAATCAGAGATCCCTCCATTTGGTTTCAGGGGGAGTGCTCTTATGGCTTCCACTTTATATGAATAAAATATGGCACCTGGATTGAGACAATACGTATACTTAATGGTCTATGCCACAGCCTCCAGAGTGATGGTGCTATTTATTTTACAGTCATTCTGAATCATACCTGTTGTTAAAAATCAGGGCTTAAAGTGAAGCTGTATCGGGGATGGCCACCGTTTCCTTTTCTTATTAGTTGACAAGTTGCCCAGTTGGGTTACCTGAACAGAAATACACGCCTTTGTTTCAGAAAACTCTGACATGAATTGTCTTCATGAATATCAAAAACATATTAATCTCATAAGCTTTCTTAATAAAGATTTTTACCTCAATTGTCACCGTTTTTTAGGCATGGGGACTTCTATCGTCAGAGGGTCTGCAAGAAGTATTATACTCTTTTACTTATTCGCCGTTGAGTTTCTTTTATAAAAAGCAGTAATCTGTCCAGAGGGAAATGGAAACATTCTGGTTAGCCCTCCCTCTGTATTTTGTTGTCCTTTTATCCATTTAGCCTGGCATGATGATAACAGATTTTACCAATATGTATCCCTTGCTATTTTCATTGGGACTTCACACTGATCTTTAAACATGTGTAATCCCGAAGCTCAATCTTCTAAATGATTCTTTATAAAACCTGTCTCCGTTTCGACTTGATTATGTATGTTTACCAATCTAACCGAGCGGGCATTTAATCTGACCGAGCAGGCATTTAAAGTTCATTCTCTATGCTCGTATTAGTCGAGTTATTGTATTGAATGCGCCAGTCAGTGTTAGGCGCAGTTGTATATTTGGAACCGTCAATAATTGTTTTAACCGACTCAGTAATCTCTAAAGACGATCAATAGATATTTTAACAGCCTCAGTCATTTTTGAAGACGATTCTTAATTTTTTTAAAAAGTAATGGTAGCAGCGTTACTCTACCAATAAATTTATCCCTATTTACTTAGCGGGTGGAAACTAACTGCTTATCCTTAAGGATCAAGGGTTTGAGCACCGCTTACCTTCTGCACGAATGTCGGCCTCCCTGCCTCCTCCGTTGTACAGCTTCTGGGTCCCGATAAACACCTTACTCCTTCCTCCCGCTATTTATGTTAGTTGCCAGGGAGGTCAGAGGTCACGTGAATAAACATTGCCAGAATTCACCGTTACCGCACAGTAATCTATTAATCCATTTGCGGTAGGAGATTCTTTCATTGTCGTGTATAAGATACACAAATTCAGCGAGTGTTTCATAAAGGAAACATTTCCGATCATTTTGACCACATATTACTTGGGTATGACGTGCCTGCCAGATTCTTAGTTAATATTTCGGCCATTTTGAAGTGGCATATATTATACCTAGTTCCCAACTAAGTACTTGGTATTTCAACATTGAAAGCACACACGTTATTAATTTGGTGTCAGTTAAGATTTATGCTAATTTTTTAGAAACATCTTCCGTTATTTATATTAAGAATGAAAAAAGTTTTTTGGTTATACTACGTACTAAGTCAAATGAGTTGCGCAGTGATGTGAACACTGACTACGGTTTTACAGATCCCGCACTCAGGAGAGACAGCATTTCATTTTATTAAATTAGATTTAACTCACTTCCTAGCAGAATGCTCAGTCTGGGTAGGGTCCTCCGAGTAACCCCTTTAATTTGTCAAAAACGGAGCGGCCATCTTGGAGCGGGGGTGTTCTATTGGCCCTTAGAGGTCGTTTTACAATAGTCAACGAAAATTGTTGACTAAACCGTTTCTGTACTCATAAATCTCTTAACTATTATCATCTAAAGGGAGATATTTGTTTAATCCCGACAGCTAAGTGGTTTGAGCGATCCAGAATATCAAACAGGATCACGTATATAGTGTCAAGCACTGCTCAGTATATTACAAGAAGGCAATGGTGGGGTTAGGCCATCATAGTATTCTCTCCCAGTCCTCCTTCGTGTTTAAACCTTTACGTACAGTGTTCAATTTTGACATAAAGAACTGTTCTCTTCTTTTTCTCTTGAGGGTCAGGTCCCCTCCTCGTATGGTGCTTCTGGTAGTCTCCAGTATGCACCATTGGAGGTCTTCCACTTTATGCTTTAGGATGTTCCAGTGGTCTACTAGTGGTGCTGATTTTTTAGAGGTCCTAATTGCTGATCTATGTTCATTAATACGTATCCTAATTTCCCTGGAGGTTTCGCCTACGTATGCAAGATTACAGGGACACTTAATTAAGTAAATTACATTTTTCGTTCTACAGTTATGAAAATCGCCTATTTTATGGTTAGAACCATTTACTGATATTGTAGACCCTTTAATTATGTGTTCACAGATGCCACAGTTCCCACACGGAAATGTTCCCGTTGACAACGGAGTATTGGCAATACTTTGTTGTTTTGGAGCAGGAGTTTCTCTGTGTGTTTTGACTAGACTGTTCCTTATTGTTTTGTTTCTTCTATAAGAAAACATTGGTTTTGGTAGGGTGATATTATTCTTGTTGGTCACTAGGTGCCAGTTTCGGTTAATTATATTTTTTATTTTATTACTAAGGTTGCTATGATTAGTGACAAAGGTCAAGGGTAACGATTTGCTTTCAAGTTCATCATTTTTCTCAAAAAAACTTTCTCTATTGAAGTATTTCGCTCTTTTATACGAGTGTCTGATAAGTCTTTTCGGATATCCCCTGTCAAGGAATTTCTGTGTTAAGATCTCAGCATGTTTATCGTAGTCCACATTCCTGGTACAATTCCTCCTCAGTCTGAGGAACTGTCCATAGGGGATATTGTTCTTCTGGCAACCCGGGTGATAACTATTAAAATGCAACATCGTGTTTCTATCGGATGGCTTCGTGTACAATTCTACTATTAGTGAACCTTCTCGATGTTTAATGGAAATGTCCAGAAATTCACATTCATGTTGGTTAATGTGATATGTGAAATTTAAATTATGGTCACCTAAATTAAGCCAATCGATAAACTCAACAAGGGTTTCTCTATTTCCAGTCCAAATAAAAAAGACATCGTCTATATACCTCGCCCAATGCGAAATATTCTCATAAAAAGGTGCCATGCTATTAAAAATATGTTTCTTTTCGAAGTTGGCTACATACAAGCAGGCCAGACTTGGGGCACAGGTGGCCCCCATGCTGGTCCCCTTGATTTGTTTAAAAAAAGTTTTATTAAAAAGAAAAATATTATTTTTTAAAATGATCGTAATGCAGTCCACAATAAATGTTGCATGTGTTGATAAGTCAAATTGTTCCTCCCTCAAAAGTTCTTCCATCATCTTTATAGTGTCCATTTGGGGTATATTGGTATACAGTGCCTCTATGTCCAAGGTCACTAATAGTTGGTTATCTGGATCAAAGGCTAATCCTTCCACCTTCTCTATCATAGTAGTTGTATCTTTGATATATGATTGTTGCGCCTTGACCAAGGGCTGTAAAAAAATATCCACATATTTACTAAGGGGCTCTGTTAAGGAGTCTATGCTGGAGACGATGGGTCTCATTGGGGGGTCATACATAATTTTATGGACCTTTGGAAGCCCGTAAAGGGCTGGTATAGTGGGGTGTTCATTTCTTAAAAATTGATATTCCTCCTGACATATAACTCCATCCTCTTTTGCTAGTAACAACAAGTTATTAATGGAGTTAGCAAGACTATTCCATTCCTCCCTACTCGAACGGCAATAATGTAGTTCATTATTAAGAAGGCTAAGCATTCGGTCATTATAGTCCGCCGTGTCCATGATCACGATGCTGCCCCCCTTATCTGCAGGTTTTATTGTAATTGATAAATCTTGTTCTAGAGATTTTAAAGAGTTCTTCTCTGCTAGTGTTAAATTGTAATCTACCCATGTTTTTTTATTAAGGAGGTCCTCAATTCCCTTTTCCACACAGCGTTCAAAGACTTCGATGTCTTTCTTTACCATGTTAGTCTGTGGGGTCCATTTGGATTTTGGTTTAAGTCCCGATTTGTTCTCCTTTATAGTTTTGTTTTTATCCTCAAAGAAGGCATTAAGCCTTACTTTTCGGAAGAAACTTTGTAGATCACGTTCTAGGCCATATTTGTCAATTGGTGAAGCTATTGCGTATCCTAATCCCTTTTCAAGAATCTTTTTCTCATTGTCAGTGACAGATCTAGAAGATAGATTTATTATTGCTGCCTTGGGATCTAGTCCCACTTCTTTTGGCTCCGTGTATTGTATTGACGTTGTTGGAACTGGTTCTGGGGAGGGAAGTTCCCTCTCGCTCTTCCTCTCCCTCTCCCTCTTTGGGGACCAAATGTTTTTTGGCGCTGTTCTAAAAAAGATAAACTCTCTCTCGTATTAGTTGGGCCGTCTGCTCTCTCTTTATTTGAGGTATCGTAGGAAGCCTCGTTATCAGAGTCTGAGCTCGTATATGAGTTATCAAAAAACCTAACTTTTTTAGGGGTGAATTTTTGATTAGGGTGTGTCCATTGTCTCCTGTTTTGGGTTTCCTCTCTTGGTCTATCGTAATAATCCTTTTGCAAGTAAGGATACACTCTCTCGAGGTTATACTGTGATACATCCTTCTTGAGTTTATTAAATTTTTTATTGGTCATATAGTCCTTATAGCTAGATATATCTGCCTGAATTTCATCTAGTTTCTTTTTGGCTTCTTCAAGGGCATCCATTTCTAAAAGTTTAGTCTCTAGTTCTTCAATTTCTGCTCTTTCAATAATAAGGACATCTTGTGCTGTTTCAATGATGAGGAGCATCCAGTCTCTACTGCATCTATTGGCGATTAACGTCCAATTTTCAATAAACTTTTTGATTTTCACGAAGACCCCAGGCTCATTGGTGACTTGTAGCCCTTTGGGGATAATTCCCTTTTTACAGTACTCCACCATAAAATCGGCATGTAGTTCTGTTCTTACAACTTTTTTCTTTAAGTTCCATAAATCCCTCCATTGTTCTTCATTTTTATTGTCTATAATTACGGTAGAGATATTCTTAGAGGTACCATTAATATTTTTGTTAAATTGGTCCTCCGTAAAGCCGTAGGTTTTAATACCTTCCATAGTTATGTATGGATTGATTGAACAGTGCTCCCCAGCTCACAAGCTGTATCAAATATCAAAACAAAACAGGGAGTTCCCCCTTAATCCTATCTGGGACGGGGTTTTACAAAATGACAACAACGAAAAGTCCCACCTAATGTCTGCTGTATAGCAGTGACTCGGTGTATGAGTCAAGAGACCTTATGTCTCAGAGTACCTAATAGTTATCACAGGAATTTTCAATCTATACCAAAGGTAGTATATTACAATAATAGTGCACACATATATGCATTTCGTGAGGGGAGTTCTATGTAAAGCACATATGACCAAATATACGTTTTTTAAAAAAAATTGTACTGTTTTTATTTGTTAAAATTTTTTTTAGAGAAATAACACGATACACAATGATACACAGTCAATAAAATACATTACAATTTCATAATAACAACATAGAAAAACCAAGAAAAAGTCGACGCGGCGTTTCGGTGCTTGTATGTAGATATGACACCTTCTTCAGGACGGTTAATCTATTGGAAAAATATTTATGCATATTTAATACATAGACTCCTCTTGAACCTCACAAACATACAAGATACATCAATCCTTAAATGCAGTGCAACTGGTACATTTTCTACTAAATCTACACAGTAATATTCATTTTGCTATATCCTAACAAGGACTCCATTTATGTATTCTAAAGAATGAAATCGAATACACATTCTGATTTTTTTGTTTATAATTTGTGAATGTCCATGCCCACCCGCCTCTTTTTCAAGTACCAGTGCATGGAAAAGGGAAAGGCTGTTGACATACCTTATTAACAAACAAATGTTGTTCAAATCAGAGATCCCTCCATTTGGTTTCAGGGGGAGTGCTCTTATGGCTTCCACTTTATATGAATAAAATATGGCACCTGGATTGAGACAATACGTATACTTAATGGTCTATGCCACAGCCTCCAGAGTGATGGTGCTATTTATTTTACAGTCATTCTGAATCATACCTGTTGTTAAAAATCAGGGCTTAAAGTGAAGCTGTATCGGGGATGGCCACCGTTTCCTTTTCTTATTAGTTGACAAGTTGCCCAGTTGGGTTACCTGAACAGAAATACACGCCTTTGTTTCAGAAAACTCTGACATGAATTGTCTCCATGAATATCAAAAACATATTAATCTCATAAGCTTTCTTAATAAAGATTTTTACCTCAATTGTCACCGTTTTTTAGGCATGGGGACTTCTATCGTCAGAGGGTCTGCAAGAAGTATTATACTCTTTTACTTATTCGCCGTTGAGTTTCTTTTATAAAAAGCAGTAATATGTGCTTTACATAGAACTCCCCTCACGAAATGCATATATGTGTGCACTATTATTGTAATATACTACCTTTGGTATAGATTGAAAATTCCTGTGATAACTATTAGGTACTCTGAGACATAAGATCTCTTGACTCATACACCGAGTCACTGCTATACAGCAGACATTAGGTGGGACTTTTCGTTGTTGTCATTTTGACAGCCAGAAACCATCATCTGTCAGTGATCAACAACACGTCCTCCTTATAAATGATTTGTAGTTGGCTCGTTTTTAGGGGTTACACAAAATGGCACCTCAAACCACTTCGGATATATCACCCCCTTTCTGTGAATCCGCAAATAAATACTGTGTTGTTAAAGAGCCACTACATTTAGAAAGAATTTCTGGGATAGAAAGCGGCCGTCTGAAATAAATTGGAAAAAGCGCCTGGTGGGAACGTGAAAGACGTATAACCTGAATGTGTGACCTAAAAGAGAACTTTTCATGGCTATTCTTGTTTTTGATACGTGTTGGTGCCCTTAGCCTAAACACACCGGCCGAGAACCCACTTGATTATGCATTAAAGTTATGTACGGATATAAAAGACGTGTGCATGAGATTCAGGGCTGTGCATTTGTACTGTCAGGAAGGGCTGAACCCCTCTTTTTAACCCGTAGCTCATCTTTATGTAGGCAGCACTCACAGCGTTAATGCTCTCCTTGCAAAAATGTTCCCCAGCGGAGCCCGCGCAGCCACATTCGCCAGTTGCTCAAATTGCTGTTTGGTTTGGCATACTTTTCCTAATTCTTTTTTTTAACAGTTTGCTTGTCTTAAATGGGCCACATCAGTTTTGCATTTGAGCGGTTTGAGGCTTTGTTACAGTGAAAGCGCAGTGCAGTTTTGCTTAAAAAATTAGGGCCAGAGAAGTTGTTCCAGTCAAGCGCTGTTTTGCTATCTAAAGCTTGAAACCAGCTGCCTTCCCTCAGCTGGAGGTTTAGGGTGGCCCAAAGAACGAACAAAATTCTGAGGAAACACTCACAGCTGCAACATGGAGGCCTCAGTGTATCGCTGTGGTGCCTGGTAGACCCCTTTCTCACCCAGAGTCAATTTTACAGCTTTTTGTCCAGCAACAAATTTGCTAACTTTCTTTGTTTTCTCAAAACCATGTATCCTGTGATTTCTCCTCTGCTTATACCTCCGAGGCGTATGGGGAGGTGTATACATTGTCTTTCCAAGTTGTGGTTATTTTATTTCTGCTTATCTGCTTCCAACCCTTAGAGGAGGCAGAAAGATGCAGAAAAGAAGGTATTCCTTGGCTTGGCTGAGGCGTTCTTTGGCACGGCGGGTTGGAGGCCTTCAGGTATCTCTAAGAGAACAGCATTTTTCCTCAGCTTGGCTAGCATTAGATTAGCTAGATCTGTCTCATAGCCTCTACTTGCATAGCGGTTTGCGTATGCAGTTTAGGCTTTCCAGTGTCCTCATCTCGATCTTTTCCCTCATATTACCCTGTCTGCCTTTATATTCTTCTTGATGATGTTTATCTGTATCCATTACCATTTTAAGCTTGCACAATATTCTATTGTAAAGAAAT
Source organism: Lissotriton helveticus (assembly GCF_964261635.1). NCBI lineage: Eukaryota > Metazoa > Chordata > Amphibia > Caudata > Salamandridae > Lissotriton > Lissotriton helveticus. The sequence goes on along the minus strand of NC_136057.1, from coordinate 1,402,885,569 downwards.
GAACCAGTCAGTCTGTCTATCTATCAAACCATTCACTTTTTCTCTTCACCAGGTCCTTCCTCCATTTAGAAATTACCCTACTTTTTAATCCATCACCTCTTGAAAGTCAGAAAATCAAGTAATGTTAAAAACAATTTACTGTCTCTGCCTTCTGCATTACGTTATTGATCTGATAGAGACTTCTATCCGCAGATTCCTATCCTTAGAATTATTCCCCTTTCAGACTGCATCCAGACATTTTTTGTGAGCATTACCCCTGCATGCCGATAAGTTGGATCGTTCAGCTTCGCGTGGCGTCAGCAGCATCATCTGTACCAGAAGTGATGTACACGGTGCCTATATAGGCACCATCCCAGCATGCTGACATCAGTTCTTTTCTTTATGTGCCAGTCAGCTCAGATCCAGAGAGAGCAAACCCCAGTTATTTTTTGACTGACCTGTATTTGACATTTGTTGAAGTTTGTTTTCAAGACATATCTCCTGGTGTGGCAAGGATGTCGACGAGGAAGGCTGACTTAAATTTCTGCTGCACCTGCCATCAGCAAATGTTGGTGACAGACACGCCCCTCATCTGCTGCCTCTGGTGTCTTGAATGCGACCACTACTCCAAGACCTGCTATGATTGTCAAGCCATGCACCCCAAGGCCTTGAGGGAGTGATCCCTCAAGCTCTTTGCAACTCATCATGCAACACTGTGATAGTCTCGATCCCGGTTGAAAGTAAGGTCCCGAGATTAATTGCGGAGCAATCAATCTTCTTCGCTGGTGAGGCATCCCACGCCGGTAAGTCCCACAAGAAGAAGAAGAGTAAGAAGTCAAAGAGGTCTTTGACTTCACCCTGTCCGTCAAAGTCATACGACGAGACGAGGGAGTGTCACCACTTGAGACCTGGCTCCACGGTTGAGCCTGCCCCTATGCCGTCTCTGCTTCTGTCTGAGTCTGTCTGAGTTTCCAGAAGCTGGAGTGACCCCTACCCAGCTCCAAGAATTTTATGAGGCAATGTACTTCATATTTGAGAGGTATGTCCCCATTGGAGTGCCTTCGAGCCCGGGAGGTTCGGCAGGGGCCCCTATTAGTTCCATACTGGCAGGTCTGCCCCTGGCACCAGGGATCCATGGATCCACGGATGGATCCGGACCGACGCCAGTCGTACCACCTCGACCTTCCATGATGCCGGTACCAATGTCAACACTTCTGGCGCCCTTTGGCGGCGCCGTCTCCATTCTCATCCTTGACCCCGACACGGAGCCGGAGGTGCATTGTCTGAGGCCGACTCCAGTGCCGACAGAGGCCATACCCTCCAGGCCAGAGCCTAATACTTTTCCTATGGGCTAGGACTTGGGAGAGGCCACCGGACCTGGAGAATACCAGCCCCTAGACCCCAACATGGACTGGTGTGAGGAATTGGCAGAATGCCAGTGGGCTGAACACCTCCCCAGATACTGTCATAGCCTCTCCTCCTAACGTGGGTGCATAGGAGGGAGCAGCTCTTGTTATGGTGGTGAGAAGGGCAGCCGAGGTCCTGGACCTTAGCCTGACCTCAGTGGGAATTAAGGCTAACGTCTTGACAGAGGTGCTTCAGCCGGGAGTTCTTATGAATGTTCTGTTCGGGGACTAGTCCAAGCCCTGTACAGGGGCTCCTGTGAACAGGACAATAGCCCACCACCATTGCCCCACCCCAGGGAACCCCAGTTTTCTCACACAACACCTTACCCTGGAAAGCTTGGTAGTCCAAGCCTCCACTTCCAGTGTAAATCCTGCCACATTCCGTACCACCCCACTGGATAGGGAATCCAGGAGACTGAATACTTTAGGCAAGAAAATGTTTTCTTCCGCCAGCCTGGCACTGCGGTCTGTCAACACTGCGCACATTTTGAGCCGTTTCTCCCATGCACTTTGGGATTCAGTTGCACAGGTGTGTCCATGGCCTCGGAGGAGGCACAGGCCATACTCTTCCAAGCTATGGCAGATGGAAGATATGCAACTAAGTTCACAAGCTGATGTGGGCTGGACACAACCAACTTGCTAGGCAGAATGTTTCCTCGTCAGTGACTTTACGACGCAATGCCTGGCTGAAGACGACTGGCTTTTCAATGGGATGTCAAAGCTTCGCTAATGAACTTGACATTTGATGGCTCCCATCTCTTTGGAGACAAGGCAGACTCAGCGCTGGAGTGCTTCAAGGATAGGAAAGCTATGGCCAGGTCCTTCGGCATTTCAATGGCCCTCCGCCAACCGCAGTCAGCCTTTCGTGGAAGGGGCATCCGGCAGCATTTTTACCCACCCAGCATCCAGGGCTCCCCAGCCTCTGCATGGCAGAGGACCCAATACCCCAGACCTCCTGGGTGAAACAGCCAGAGGTTAGGCCAGTCCACCACCATTCCGGCAGCCACAGCCTCCAATCCTCTTTAGTTCGCCCTCCAACCATCATGGGCAATCACTGGGAGGAAGGATACACCTTCATCTGCACCACTAGAGATCGATAACATCGGACCAGTGAGTTCTCCAGATTGTCCGAAGGGGCTACTCCATCCCCTTCATGGCTACCACTCCACCCATGCCACCCTCTTGCGACAGATTGATGGAGGACCATCATTCCTAACTCTGCCAGGAAGTGATGGCGCTGCTGGCCAAGGGAGCCATAGAGATGGTGCTGGTACCGGAAGTAGGTTGTGGTTGTTTTTCCTTCTACTTTCTGGTGCCGAAAAAGGACTGAGGCCTTCATCCTATCCTAACCCTGCACCCTCTCAATTTCTTCCTGAAAAAAGAGAAATTCAAAATGATCACACTTGCTCAAGTTCTGTCTGCTCTCGGAATGGGAGACTGGTTGGTAGCATTGAGCCTACAGGACACATACTTCTGCATTCCCCTCTTGCCTGCCCACAGGCATTTCCTGCAGTTGAGGGTAGGCCACAAACACTTTCAATTCACTATGCTCACTTTTGGCCTTACCAGTGCCCCACAGGTGTTCACCAAGATGATGGCGGTGGTTGCAGCTCAACCCGCAGGGATCAGAGGTTCCAGTCTTCCCCTATCTCGACGACTGGTTGTTGAAGACAGGCTTGATCCAGGCAGTCATCTCCCACCTCCAGACTATGATAGACTTTCTGTACTCGCTGGGGTTCTCGGTCAAGGTGCGTAGTTATACATGACTCCCTCTCAGGTGCTCTCTTTCTTCGGAGCTGATCTGGACATGGTCTAGTTTCTGGCTTATCCTCTCGAACAGCGAGTCCGGCATATTCAGGCTATGATACTGCTGTTTCATCTTTTATCCTGAGTTTCGGTGAGACTGACTCTGGCGCTGCTGGACCTCATGGCCTCCTGCACCTGCTGGTGACACATGCCTGCTGGAATATGCTGGCTCTGCAGTGGGACCTGAAATTCCAGTGGGCGCAGCATCAGGGGAATCTCTCCGACATGGTCCAGATCTTGGAGGGAACTGCAAAAGATCTGCAGTGGTTGTTAATGAACCACAATTTGGTCAGGAACAGACCACTCTCCCTTCCCCAACCAGATCTGATAGTGGTGACAAATGCATCAATCCTGGCATGGGGCGGCCATCGGAAAGAGGTGGAGATCAGAGGCCTCTGGTCTCCATCGGAATCCAGTCTCCACATCAACTTACTGGAGCTCTGGGCGATCCATCTGTCATTCAAAGCCTTATAACCCTCCATCAAGGGAAGGCTAGTGCAGGTGTTCACTGACAACACTTCAGCCATGTGATACTGCAACAAACATGGTGGGGTCGTGGACCCTTTGTGAAGAGGCTCTGCACCTCTGAACTTGGCTGGAACATCAGGGCATATCTCTGGTGGTTTAACGCCAGAGCGAACTAACTCAGCTGGAGATGCCTAGTATATCACAAATGGTGTCTTCATCCAGAGGTGGTGCAAGGTCTCTTTCAGCAGTGGGGTAAGCCTTAGTTAGATCTGTTACCACCGCTGAGAATGCACAATGTCAGCAGTTCTGCGTGCCGGAATTTCTAAGGTGACTCACTCGAAGACCCTTTTCGCCTCGAGTGGAGCTCTGACCTCCTGAATGCCTTTTCGCCAATACCACTCCTGCCCAGAGCTCGTAAGAAGATGAGGAACAACTGTGCCCAAGTCATTCTTCTGGCTTTAGATTGGGCACAGAGAGTCTGGTATCCTGTGCTGTTGAGTATAAACATCCGCCCTCCGATCAGGCTGCCTATTCGGGAGGATCTTCTGTCACAGCAGCAGGGCAGAATTCTACACCTGAATCTGCACACCCTCCACCTCCATGTGTGGAGATAGAGCGGCAACAGTTGACAGCTTTCCGCCTTTCTCCTGAAGTCTCTGATGTTATTTTGGCAGTCAGGAATCCCTCCACCAAGACAGTATACACCTGCCACTGGGAAAAGATTGTATCATGGTGTGCCTTCCACAATGTCGACCCCCTAACTGCACCTCTCTCACAAGTTGTTTTGTTTGCACTGTCTTTGACCCAGCAGGGCTCTGCTTAGGGCACAGTTAGGGGTTACCTGTTTGCCATCTCAGTGTTTTTGTGGTTGCCAGACCAGCATTCAATTGTTAAGTCACCTGTTGTGGCTAGGTTTCTCAAAGGCCTGCAACATATGTTAGCACCTAAGTCCTTTTTCATGTCTCAGTGGGACCTCAACGTGGTCCTTTCTTTTCTCGTATGTGCCCCATTCGAGCCTCTACACAATTGTCCTCTAAAGCTTCTGACCATCAAAATGACCTTTTTAGTAGCCTTAACATTGTCCATTATGGTCAGCGAACTATAAGAGCTCGTGGCACACCCTCCTTATACCCCCTTATACCTCCTTATACCCCCTTTCTTCCTGAACATTCTTGAACATTTGGCACTCAACATCATCTGTAAGAGGTTGACTATTGATTGGACTGTAATGATTTCCTTGAGTTTAAGCACATCTTTGTCAGTATTAGCTGTCAATAGACAGAGCTGCAGGTGTACTTGACTTTACTATGAAGTTGATGTAGGCCTCTGCCGCTTTGGAAGTTGTACTATGATGCTGTAGCGACACACGTGGTTTGTGTATGATAGTGTAATGATACTCTTGCAGCCAGAACCCCCACCTCTCAATGCAAGGGGGCATCTTGGCTTTCAGATTTCCAAAGATGGTGAGCAACGCCTAATGATCTTTGACATGGATGAACTGCATTTGTACAGAACCATATGGAAGTGTTCACACGCCCACACTACAACCAAGCTTTTTTACTCCGGTTGAGAATCAGCGCTTTCAGTCTGAGGTAGACTCCGGCTAGCATACGCAACATTGTGTCTTTGAACTCCAACCCCATGAGCTGGCCTCAACCACAATCTCTGTATGCAATTTCAGATAAAAGTAAACCATTTCAGTTGCATTTTCAATTGAGCAATTTATTTTTTTGAAACTTAGGTCACTTTCAGATGACCATTCAACAGAACATCTCGCTTTGGTAGTTCTCTTATAGTAGCACTCATTGTGGCAAACTCATGATTATACCTAGAGCAGTAGCTGGCTATGGCTAAGAAGGATCACAGCATGTCACATCTTCTGGAGGGCAAATTGTTGACAATATTTGAACCTTTTCGTGGTCAAGAGTCATTCGCTTTTTAGAGAAAATATGGCCCAACAATGTAACTCTGTTTTTGTGAAATTCACACTTCTCTGCATTTAGTGTGAGACCTGCGTCAACAAGCGAATTACATACTTGTGTGAGTGTTTTCTCATATTCCTTTTGTGTAGCCCCAAACACCAGTATATCACCACTGTAGTTAAAAGCATGTGTGACAGGCTGAATTATTCTACAAATTATATCTTGAAAGATTTCTGCAGCTGACGACACACCAAACTTGAGTCTTTTATATCTGAACAAACCAACATGCGTTGAAAAAGTAGTTATGTACCTACAGTTTTCTTCCAGTTCAAGTTGATGGTACACTTTGTTCAGATTAAGGCGGGAGAAAACTTTGGCACCATTCAACTGTGTGATCATGTCCACAATATGTGGACCTAAATGTCTTTCTCTTTCGATTGCCTAGTTGGCATGTCGCATACCAACACAAATGCGCATTGTACCTCCACTGTCCTTTTTTGGCACCACCACAATGGGTGAAACCCTCAGTGTCGGATCAGTAGAGCGCTCGATGATGTCATGCTTTACCAGTGTTTCTAGTTCTTTCTCAACGGCTTCCTCTAATTGATAAGCAATTTGACAGTGTCACTGTGGAATGGGGTGAGTATCTTCATCAATATGCTGTACCTTCTTCTCTTAAGTTTCCCAAGTCCATGAAACAATGTCGGAGAATTGACTCACTACTTCAGAATGAACATTCAAGTTGTAGTTAATAGAGATCAGTCCCATGTCAGCAGCAATATCGAAACGTAATAAGCATGCACTTGACAAAAGACCTGGGAGGACATAAATTTGCGTTTGCACTGTTGTTTTTTGTGACTCATAGTCACCACAAATAATTCTTTGCTCTGAAGGGGTGTAGCAGGTGCCCAGGTGTACACCTTTGTTCTTGACAGTGTGAAACGCTGTATCAAAGACAGTTCTTTGTACTTTTCTGCCGGCATGATTTTTATCGATGCATCACTGTCTATAATGAAAGTTGTAGAGCAACCATTCACCTTGAGCATGATTTTAGAACAATGTCCAAATTAACTTTGTTGCTTCATGTGGCAGTTCTTTTCAGATTTGTGTTTCTCCTTGCAAGCGGCCAATCTTAAAAGCGCAGGTCAATCTGTGACTGATATCACCATTGCAGATCTATTTTCCTCACTGTCACCCGATGATGACGCCAGCAAACCATTGGAAGATTAATTTGATACCAATCAACTTCATTTAGTTTCCACTTGCCTTAGTTGATGTTGCCATTTGAGAGTGCTTCTGGAACTTTCTGGCGTCCATCTTTTGGTCTCTTTGTGACATTCTTAGTTTCTCTTTTACTTTACGAACCATTATGATGTGGTTTTATTTCCCACAGCCTTTGCATTGTCTGATGGCAGGACATTTACCTTCATGTGTAAAGGAGAATCCACAGCAGAAACACAATTTCAGTTTTTCAGAGACATCACTCGGTGGGCCTCTCCCTTTTGTTTCTGCTTACTTTTCATGCTCAATCCTAATTTATTTTGAGTTGTTTCAGCTTCCATATCAGCAGCTTTTCGATCGTCACTTTCCTCCACTCTTGCAGCCATGAGCACTTTCTCCAAACTGAGCATTTCTCTCAGCATGCGTCGTCGGAATGATTAGGAGAGTCAACCATTGATAACTCTATGTGCATGGCTTCTTCATCATTGATTTATTTGAACTTGCAGTGCTCTATAAGCGTATCAAGTCTCTCAAGAAGCTCATCCACCATCTCACCAAGTTGCTGTCTTGCATGGTTGAAAGTGTACCTTTCATAGTTGACATTAGGCATTGGGTTGATCTTTGCCTCCAACATCTTCTTGATTTGACGGTATGGTACTTCATCAGCTTGTGATATCTTCTTTCTCACCTCTTTTACTCCGTCACCTTCCTGGTTCTTTAATATGCGATGATCTTTTTGTAATCTGCTTCTTCTATAGCATCTATGAAGTCATCAAATGTTTTGATTCAGGCAGTCCATCTGGCACCATGATTCTGTTTTTTGGCGTTATCAAAAGGTGGTGGTGGTTTCAGGAACGTGGTTGTGACCTATTTGGCGCTCTTCTCTGCAGCCATTGAAAAATGTCACTTTTCCGAAGGTCTTTCAGTGGGTAAACAGTCATAATATCAATTCCAAAATATAGAATGGAAATAATATCGAAGTAAAAATATAGAATGGACATAATATCGAATGGACACAATATAGTGGTTAAAAATATCGAATTTAAGGTAAGTAATATCGATTTTCAAAATATAGAAGTCAAAATATCGAAGTATACAATATAGGCATTAAATATATCGATTTTTTAATAATATCAATTTTTTTAAAGTGTTTTGTATGTTAGTATATGTGTGAAAAGAGTATATTAATTTTTGTAATGTATGTTTCATGTATTTTAAGTAATGAATTTTATGTTATTTAATTTTTGCGTCATTTAATTCTGTAGTGGGTTGTGGGTTTATATGGGAATAGGGTGGGAAGTAATTTAATTATATTAAATTAAAAATTAATTTTTAGCAATTATTATTAATTTTTAATTAAATTTTGCTTTCTAGTTCTGTAGCGGGTTGTGGGTTTATAGGGGAATAGGGTGGTAAGTAATTTAATTGTAATTAATTAACTATTTTTATTTATTTATTGTTATTTTTAATTGGTAATTAATTTGTATTAATTGCCAATTAATTTGTATTAATTGATTAATTGTTAATTATGTTAATTTTCTAAATTTATTTTCTGTAGCGGGTTGTGGGTTTATAGGGGAATAGGGTGGGAAGTAATTTAATTGTAATTAAGTAAATACTTTTTTTCATTTATTGGTATTGATTTTAAATTTATTGTTAATTAATTTTGAATTGGTAATTGATTTATATTAATTGGCAATTAATTTCTATTAATTGGCAATTAATTTTTATTAATTGGTAATTAAATATTTGATAATTATGATAATTGTATTAATGTATTTTCTGTAGTGGGATGTGGGTTTATAGGGGAATAGGGTGGGAAGTAATGTAATTGTAATTAATTACATATTAAAAATACTTTTTGTGTATTGATAATTAATTTACTGTTAATTTTTAATCTGTATTAATTTTTATTATTAATTAGTTTTTGTTATTGAAAATTAATTAGTTGTTAAATAAATATGAATAGGTTATTAATTTTTAATAACTAATATGTAGTTGTATTTCTAATTAATTATTACATAATATTAAATTGGTTATTAATTCCAATTAATGTTTTATTGGTATTGATATTTAATTAATTTTTAATAATATATTAAATCATTACTTTCCCTACTGTTAAACTCACTGGAGTGGGAATAGTAATTTTCACCCTCCCGCTATCCAACGCTTTCCCTACTGTTGCACTCTCTGGAGTCGGAATAGTATTTTTTTACCCCTACGCTATCCAACGCTTTCCCTACTGTTGCACTCTCTGGAGTGGGAATAGTAATTTTTACCCCTACGCTATCCAACGCTTACCCTACTGTTGCACTCTCTGGAGTGGGAATAGTATTTTTTACCCCTACGCTATCCAACGCTTTCCCTACTGTTGCACTCTCTGGAGTGGGAATAGTAATTTTTACCCCTACGCTATCCAATGCTTTCCCTACTGTTGTACTCTCTGGAGTGGAAACAGTAATTTTTACCCTTCCAATATCCAACACTTTCCCTACTGTTGCACTCTCTGGAGTGGGAATAGTAATTTTTACCCCTACGCTATCCAACGCTTTACCTACTGTTGCACGCTCTGGAGTTGGAATAGTAATTTTTACCCTACCGCTATCCAACGCTTTCCCTACTGTTGCACTCTCTGGAGTGGGAATAGTAATTTTTACCCTTATGCTATCCAACGCTTTCCCTACTGTTGCACTCACTGGAGTGGGAATAGTATTTTTTACCCCTACGCTATCCAACACTTTCCCTACTGTTGCACTCTCTGGATTGGGAATAGTAATTTTTACCCCTACGCTATTTAACGCTTTCCCTACTGTTGCACTCTCTGGAGTGGGAATAGTATTTTTTACCCCTACGCTATCCAACGCTTTCCCTACTGTTGCACTCACTGGAGTGGGAATAGTATTTATTACCCTCCCGCTATCCAACGATTTCCGTACTGTTGCACTCTCTGGAGTGGGAATAGTAATTTTTACCCTTACGCTATCCAACGCTTTCCCTACTGTTGCACTCACTGGAGTGGGAATAGTATTTTTTACCCCTACGCTATCCAACGCTTTCCCTACTGTTGCACTCTCTGGAGTGGGAATAGTAATTTTTACCCCTACACTATCCAACGCTTTCCCTACTGTTGCACTCACTGGAGTGGGAATAGTATTTTTTACCCCTACGCTATCCAACGCTTTCCCTACTGTTGCACTCACTGGAGTGGTAATATTAAATGTTAGCCTCCTGCTATCCTACGGTAAAATATTGTACATTTTTTATTAATAACTTATATTAATCATATCTTAATTTTAAGTTTATTTGAGTATTTTTAAGTATGTTTAGTTAATTATATTTATTATTTCATTAATTTTAAATTACTTTTAAGACATATTTAAAAAGTCGATATTTTTTACAGACTATATTTTGGATTCGATATTTTTTTACTTACCTTAGAAGAGGGGATGCGTGTGGCCACCTGGGCTGTTTGTATATTAGTCGGGCCGCTTGGTACTGTACCAATTGAAGTCGCCTAGTGAGGCCAAGTGGTAGTCCAAGGTATGTGGCGTTAGCCTAGTCTAGACGAGATAGGACCAGGACCATCACAACCTGAACCAGCGCAGCCTGGGTCAGTAGCCTACGTATCTTTCTGATTTTTCGCAACTGAAGGAAGCTGGTGGAAAACATAGTGCCTACATGCGTTTTTAGGGACAGGTCGTTGCCTATGGTGACCCCTAGACGTTTTACTGAGGTGGAGGGGGTGGGGGACCCTAATTCGCTAGGCCAGTATTGTGGGTTCCACTGATTGTGGCCTCCACCCACCAGTATCAGTTTGGTTTTGCTTGGGTTTAGTTTTAAATTGTTGTGGTCCATCCATTGACGGATGAATGTCATGGTGGATTGAAAGTCAGATATTGACTGGGGGAGTTATCGATTGTGAACATAAGTTGGAGGTCGTCTGCATAGTTGAAGGTGGTCACTCTTCTTTCCGTCAGGGATCTTATCAGTGGTAGAAGGTAGAGGTTGAACAAGTGCGGGGAGAGCGAGGAACCCTGTGGGACCCCGTATGTTGTTTTTAGTTTGGGGGCAGTAAAATGGCAGATGCAGACTGCCTGGGTACGGTTTTTTAGGAAGGAGTTGATCCAACTAAGGGCTGGGGCCTGGAAACTTGCCTCGCTGACACGGTCTGCCAATATGTTGTGGTTGACTGAAAGATCTAGCAGCACCAGAGCCTGGGGAGTAGCTCTGTCTGCCTTTTCTCATAAGGAGTTCAGTACCGCCAGAACCACTGTTTCCGTGGAGTGAGCTGGCCGAAAACCGGCTTGGCTAGGGTCGAGGAATCCAGTCTGTTCCAAGAAATTGGACAGGTATTTTGCCACGTGAACTTCTAATAGCTTGGCCAAATAGGTGAGCAAAGAGTTGGGACGGTGGTTTGCTAGCGTCTGTGAGTCTGCGCTAGGTTTTTTTAAGAGGGAGATTACTATAGCCTCCTTGAAAGCATCGGGACACATCCCTGGGACAGGGAGTGGTTTAGGAGGGCAAGAGCTGGGTCTTGGAAGGCCGTGAAGGCCGCTTTCAAGACGTGAGAGGGGCAGTGGTCCAGAGGAGAGCCAGATCTAACTTTAGCTAGTAGGTTACTCAAGGTCTCTGTGTCAATGGGCGGAAAAGAGTCCAGAGTGTTGGGGGTTCTTAGACCTGGGCGGGGTAATTTCTAGCGATGTCTGGGAGGAATGCTAGTCTTTGATGGCAGTGATTTTGCCGATGAAGAATTTGTTCAAAGAGTCGCAGAGGGCCTGAGACGACTTGGGTTTAACTTAGAACTCTCTCTGGATTTGACAGCCCGTCAACTATAGCAAATATTTCTCTGGCTTGGTTGTTGGAGGTAAGGATTCTTGGGGAGAAGTAAGCTGCCTTAGCTGTGAAAATAGCCTTTTTATATTCCTTCAAGGCCAGGATGTAGGTAGTTTTACCTTCCAGTGAGTAGTCCTGCCTCCACTTCCTTTCTATTTGGCAGAGGGAAAGTTTTTGTGATTTTAGGTCGGGGGAAAACCATCTCTGAGCCTCATGACGGCGGATGAGTCTGATTTGTTTAAGTGGGGCATGTGCGTTACTGGCCGCTAAGAGCCAGGTCGAGAAGGATTACTTATGAAGGTTGACGTCGGGTGTTATGATGGGGAGCTGTGTTGACTAGAGTGTCTATAAAGTCGTTATTGTCAATGGAGTTCCATTTTCTTGCCATACCACCCCCTCGAAGTGGGTATATTTCCAATGAGTGGGTGCTTTATGGTAAATTTTACAAGGTGATGGTCAGACCAAACACAGGGCATGAAAGATTGGGCTGATACCGCCAAGTTGGTGATCCAGAGTTGGTCTAGAGTGTGACCTTTTAAGTGGGTGGCTGAAAAGATCTGTTGGGTGATGTTCATGTTTTTTAGTGATTCGGTCAGCTCGATGAAGTGTGGCCCTCCTTGAGTGTCGTTTGCCCAGTAGTTAAAATCCCCTATCAGAAGGATTCTCGTGTGGTTTGTAACTAGGTGTGCGATTTGTTCTCCTATAGAATGGGGGAAAAGGGGCATGAACTGAGGGGCCTATAGAGTAGTATGCATATGGACGGGCCGAGTTGAACTCAAGTTTGATCACGGCGTTGTCTGTAGTGGGGAGGTTGATTGGGGTGAGGGCAGTGAAACTCCGATTCTTGTGAATGATGGCCGCTACTCCGCTGCCCATCTTGCCAGGAGGGCGGTTTGTTTGCAGAATATAGTAATCACAAGGTAGGGAAGCTAAGATGTCGGGTGAGGATTCAGAGGTGAGCCACGTTTCGGTGAGCAGGAGAATGTCAGGCCTTTCTGAGTAGAAGAGGTCGAAGATTTCCAGCTGGTGTCTAACTAGAGAACGGGTGTTGAGATAAAGAATTGATATGTTCTTGTACTCATTAATTACCTTTTTTGGTTGCTGGGGGGGATGAGTAATGGGCAGCTTGACCTCGGGCAACCAGTCTTGTGTCTGACTTATGTTGTTGTGGAGCAGACATGCCAAAGTTTTGGGGCTGGATGTAAGTGAGGCAGAGTGAAGCATTCTGAGGTCCAGGGAGGAGTACTTGCAGATTTGGGCATAGTGACTGGGCCCTGGGCCCGAACGGGCGCAGACGGGCTTGGCTTTGGCGCGCAACCAGCGCTCCCGCGCTGCAGCCGGCATTTATGCCGGCTGATTACCTAAGCCCCTTCTGGTACTGTCATGTGGTCGGACCCCAGGGAAGGAGGCAGGAAGTTGCTGGAGCGCTCTAGTTTTCAGAGTGCTCAAACCGGGAGAGTTAGATTTAGTTCAATTTTAAAAACCAATCAAATTCAACAATTACAGAGTAAAACCAACACGTTGCAGTTAAAAATACTGTTTTTTAAAAACGTTGCAGTAAAATCACTATTTTTAGAAGTGCTCTGTTACCGGCTGGCGACCTCTAACCTAGTGTGCCCGCTCCCGTGCTGCAGCTGGCATTTATGCCGGTTGATTACCGAAGCCCCTCCTGGTACTGTCACGTGGTTGGACCCCAGGGAGAAGGAGATGCCATACAATAGTTATATATATTAAAAGGATATGATTAGTTGTTGATTTAAAATCTAATTGCATTGTTTGTTGAGTTCATTTAGATGCAGAGATAATAGAAAAATCCTAATGAGGGTTCCATAAAGGTCTTCTAGGAGTAGAGGAAACACCTGATTGCATCTCAGACCCTGGAGGCAGTCTTTCCTTTCTTCCCATATCCCTTTCCCTCCTGCTGGTGCATAGTTACAGGAAGAAAGAGGCTTTCTGTGCTTGTAGTAGTGGAGGAAAACCAAGTGTTCACATGTGCTACCTTGAATTCACCTGGCTCAGGTTAGTCAGTCTGACAGAAAGTGTACGTTTTGTGATCAGTAGTTTTTTTTATAAATTAAGGTTTAAATGTATGTATAAATCACACTGTGTAGGATCTACAGAGCCTACAGATCTTTAGATAAGATCTTATTGGGTGCCACCACAAGAAGAAAGATGTGGCTGCAGCCGTCTTCGGACTCTGGGACTCAGCCCACTGTCCTAGGTAAAAGAAAAAGTTTTTTTTAAAACCTATAGCGGCAGGGTAGAGTTTCCCTTACCCCCTAGGCCTGGTGTAGGGAGTGCCTCCCCTGTACCGAAAACTGCATATTTTTTATCAGCACCACGAATTCACGGAGGACCCATTTATCTGCGGCCCGGATTAAAAAAATTGCTGTCTCCTACCTTTTATTTTAAAAACCCATAGGGTGGGCCAGGGCCTGAGGGAGAGTTCAGATATATTTTTGGGGGAAGTGCGTGCCCCTGCCTCCCAGCGCCTTTTAGAGGCGGCCCATGGGATCTCATCCCCTGGTGCCATTTCATACAAATTAGGGGAGCTGGTTTGTAGTCCCCTCACTCTCCTAGGCCTCTATGAAGCCCCGTGGACATCAACCCCTGGGGCTGTATCTTTATAATTAGGTGAGGCAGTGTGCAGCTTTCCAAGCCGTAGATCGGCTGAAGCTACCCTATCCCCTACGGCCTAATATAAGCAGTGTCCTGGGGGCCCCAACCCCTGGGGCACTGCTATTTTTTGCCTGGGAGAATGCCAGCATACCCTGCCTGCACACTCCCAGACAGGAAATGCAACTTTGCCCCAGCATGGGGGCGGCGTGCAAAATGCTGCTCCTGCCCATGTAGAAGCACTGTGAGTGAGCCGTCTTCTGCCGGCACCACTATAGGTGCTGATGGGGAACCCAATGGGGCCTCGAGGGCCTTGTGGCTCCCCCTGCAGCCTCCAATGAGGAGGGTGTTGTGAGTTCCTCAGATAGGCACCAGGGCACCCACCTAAAAAACATGTTTTAAAGGCTGGCTTCCACCATGGAGGTGACTTGAGAGCAGGCGGAGGTTCTGGGGCTCCCCCAACAGCTCCCAACAATCCTCGATGTGGTGTGGGTGCCCGGATGGGCAGCCACTTAAAACATAAAAAAAGACAAAAACAAATCCTGTCTCCCACCGGCACTGGTATGTGTGCTGTTTTGGAGCTGGCAGGGGCACTGGAGGGCCTTGGGGCTCTCCCTTCAGACCCCAGTATTAAAAAAAGGTGCCCAAATAAAAAGGTGTAAAAAAAGATGGAATAATATTTTTGGGATCTTGGTGGTGCTCCTAGAAATGGCAGGGGTCCACCAAACACGTTTTTTTAATGTTGTAGGGCGATACAGGGGGTGCAGCAGCCCCCTAGCAACATTACAAAAAGGCAGTAAGTCTCCTGGCTCATTAAATTCATGGCCCCAGGAGAGCTTACCATATATTTTGAATCACTGCATGCTGGAGCTGTATTCTCTAATGTAGGAGTGCAGTGAACTCTTGTGTGAAAATCTAGGGCTGCACTTTGTGGCCTGAAAAATGTTTAAAGAAAAACTCAGACTGGTTGATTTTTTTTATTTAGTAAGGCTTTATTAAAAATATTTTATGACAATCACTGTCATTAAACATGCAATCTGTCAATTCATATAATATATATTTGAATACAATTATTGCTGACTTCTCGACAAAGAGAATAGGTCTGCTCTATTT
Source organism: Lissotriton helveticus (assembly GCF_964261635.1). Classification (NCBI taxonomy): domain Eukaryota; kingdom Metazoa; phylum Chordata; class Amphibia; order Caudata; family Salamandridae; genus Lissotriton; species Lissotriton helveticus. The sequence goes on along the minus strand of NC_136057.1, from coordinate 1,402,870,205 downwards.
ATGCTGACGTGCTGACTCCTTGATAATGCCAATAAGCCCTCTTTTTATATTTTGGTGTTCTGACCCTTTCACAAAGTTAGTACATCTGCCTTAGTTAAAATGACACCCTTTAGATTGTTATATCACATAATCAGCCATGTATGCTGGCGGGGGTTAAGCGCAGGGCCTGGCTACAGGCTGTGCTCTGCATGGGGTGGGGATTAAGGTGCCCACAATGGATTGAAGCTGGGTCTGGCCGTGTACAACAATGGACATCCTACTTTAGGTTAAGTGATGTTATAGTTAGAAATTGTCATAATATATTATTTTATCATTTTTTAAAAAGGAGACATTCACTGAAAAACAAAGGTTAAAGGAATGTTATTGTTAGGTGAAAATGTCAGTTAACCCCTTCCCTGCTGCCGTTGGCCGTCGCGAGCACTACCTCGCTGGTGTTGCCAACGCGGCCCCGCCCACTCCACGGGACCGCCACACTGCCGCGAAATAACGGCCGCGACTAAGGTGTTAAAACATAGGCATTCATTTTGTGTGGCCAAAGCACCTTGAACAAAGACAAACAGAATCGATTGCCATCTTCCGATATCATTCAGTCTTCACAAGAAGACACCTTCTAAACTCATCCATCATGGTCCCTCACAGTGAAAGGAAGTAAAAGTTTATGGATCTTGAGCTGGAAGTCTGACCAAGGTGGTGTAAGACACCATGACTGCCTAAGGTGCCAACATATCCATGTGATGTTGGTAACATTAAAATCAGGTTTTAAACCTTGAAATTCAAGATACGTATGTGACTTGCCAAGCACAAGAAATGAAACGTGGCTACTGATGGTAATTCTCCAGCTCAGCTCTATCTCAGCTCATAAGAAGACAAAATGATGACCATCCTCAACAGGTCAAAAGTGTAAGATGTGTAAGAAAGTCTTGAGATCATAGGAATCCAAGGTAAGAGACATAAATTTGTAATGGTCGGTATCGAGGGCTGAGCACTGGACTGGCTTTCCTCCTTCCTGGATAATCACACCTTCCAGATCCAAGATCAGTGCTGTCTCTCTGCTAGTCTCCCTCTCTGATGTGGGGTTCGTTAGGACTCCTCCCTTAACCACACTCTCTTTAATCTTTATCTGCTTCCCCCTGCTGATATTGATCAATCATATGGGCTGTTGACGGTTTCCTATGCCGACGACACCCAGCTGGTTGTGTCGATCTCTCCTGACTCCAGTGTGGTCAACTATCCTTGACCTCCTATCTTCAGGAAGTAGCCAGTTGGATGAGGACAAGGCAGAAGTCATGCTGTTAGGGTACAACTTCTGCTGCACTGACCCAAGCTCACTTCGAGACTGCCGGGGTCAATTTTCCCGCCCCTAAAAATTTGATAAAGCGCCTTTGGATTTTGCTTGATGCAGGTTTCACAATGGACCATCAAGCCAAAAACTTGTCAGTAGCTGTTTTGGTACCCTAACATTGCTGAGAAAAGTTTTCAGCTTTCTTCCCTTCACTATGAAAAGAGTTATTATTCAGGGCCTTGTGCTATCTCGTCTAAAATATGGAAATGCCCTGTTTCTTGGTACGATGTGAGCATGCTGCACGACTCCTGATGAACATTCCCAAACATCAATCTGCCACCAAGGAAGGCTTTGAGAGACCTCTACGGGCTTCCAGTAGAACATATAGTGCAGTGCAAGACACTTTGTAGTATGCATAGGGCAATTAATAAAGTGTCCCTTCTTTTTTAAGATCTCTAGCCTCCCCATATTTGCTGGGAAGAGTTTTCAGATCCTCTTCAGCTCACCTACTGAAGGTCCCCAGGACCGTAGATCTCTCTGGAGTGGCCATGCCCCTAGACTTTGGAACACTTTACCACTTGAATTGCGCCTATTTGAGCAGGAACTCCCCTTCCGCAAGGCCTTGAATACTTGACTTTTCTGCAACTAACTTCCTTGTCAGTCTGGTTTTACCATCTATTGTATCTGTTGCAGTGCTGGGAGGCCTCTGGCTAGCCATAGCTATAGAATACCACAAGAATATAATAGAATAATGGAAGTACATGTGGTGGTGAAAAATTTGAGTTGGCTTAGAATCATCATGATTGTGAAGAGTGAACAATGTAATTTGTTACACATATTCACTTTGAATCATGTATGTGCTACCTTAGGGGCTTACAACTCTTTAATAGTATAGCTGCCATGTATTGCGAATGGACTACAACAATCAGAATGCATTGTAATCTTGATGATGAAGGGCTGATTTGTCTGCCTAGTACGTCGAGGGTGATATGTAACTGCAGTATGACTAAAGTTGCTTCTTCGCGAGACCATAGCATTGTCATCTAACACATCAGTTCAGTATACACAGGTTCCCATCACACAGCATTTGCACATTAATAGTTTGCTTCATTTTACTCTTCACCATACTTGTTTTTGTCTATGTGGGGCTACCAGGTATACATGAGTGCAATCAATTGACCCTAGGATGTACAGAAATAGTCTCCAAGGGGGTCTGTATATGGTGCATACTCATCATCTGGAAAGTATAGAGTGTTTTGGTAAAGGTTTCCTGAAAATGCCATTCACCAATCCTGATTTCTACCATGTGGTGCTGGTTGCAAAGAATTCTAGCACTGCTCGCATTGATTTTCTGGAGACTGTGGACACAGTGTATCCCTATGTCGGGCTCAAGGGCATCTGTAATTATGAAAATATGTTTTGCATGGTGCCCATATTGAGTGTATATATCATCTGGATCTCAAGCTAACTCATGTTTTCTCAGCTCCACCCTTACTGTATCAATCCTCGCTGTCCTGCTTTGCTGCACCATTGGAGGTCATTAATTGGAGGCCTGGTCCATCCTTCAAATGCATGGTTTACTGAAACAGAGCATTGATCTGGCACAGCAGTTCTGAATGTATGGTGGGGTACGGTGGAATGGAAGTGTGATCTGCGGTTAAGTAGGTCTGGTCCTGTGAGTAGTTGTGTGTGTGATTTCATGTTTTTTTAAGCTCAGACAGTGCAAGTACTGTGTTTTTTGCATTGTAGTGTTTGTCTTAGTTTTTGTATTGTTTTACAGCTTTCTTACATTTCTTACACTTTCAGAACTTTTTACCACCTGCTTTTTACTTGGGGTATTTTTTAGATGGTATTTTTCACTGGTTCTCAGTGACCTCTCATACTTGTAACTGGGTATTATTTACCACATTAGTAATTTTTCACATGGGGTAAATAAAACATGCTATAAATTCCACATGCAATAAATAGCGCATGTGGACTACAGACATATAGTATTTAGCACGTGTGATAAAAAACACGTTTTTTTACTTATGTTCAGATGAGACTGTAAATTCATGACTCATAATCAGGTCCCAGCCTTTCACCTACTGCATTGCAATCCAATGTCCTCATCCTAACACTGAGGTCCTGAATATGAGTGGGTTAATGTTTTCAGACCTTACACAAACTCCTGGTGGTGGTGTTGTTGGAATTACTAGTTAGGTGTTATTTAATGTACCCAGTAATCACTGGGTATGTTGCATATTACAACCCTCCTTAACATTTGGTAGAGCAAACCTTCTGGAATTTAACAGGCAAAAAGTATACAGAAATTAAAATACCATGTGGATCTGCATCTTATTCCCGAAAAACTTGTGAAAGGTGTTATTCATCACATTTGATAAACAATGAACCCTACAGTATCGTTTTTTATGACATCTGATAAATAGCACCTTGATTCCGATGAACTCGGAATCAGGGCCTGAACCATACACAGATCCTCACATTCTCTCTCAATGTGTCAACTAAAATATCCTTAAAGACATGCTGAAGAGTAAAAGTTGTAATAAAGCGTGGCCCCATCTAACTGCACCCTTCAATTGGAGCATTCTAACAAAATCGAATTATTGTGCTGTTCTCTTCACCGAAACCCTGTGGAAAGTGGATTGTAAAGCTATGGGATACAAAACCTTCACTGGAAAGCGTCCTTCTACGAACTGTGGAGGTGGCATGAACAATGTCAAACCGCAACATGGTGTATGGTTGTGCTGTGAAGCTGTGTGGGTCATTGTGCTAGATACGCTGCGGCTGATGTAGCTCAAGACTGCTCTCTTATGTTGCTTGTGAAGTCTAACGCAGACTCTCAAAGGACTAGGAGATGAAAGAAAAGAATAGTAATTTGAATGTCAGGCAGGTCAGGATTGCGGTGCATTGGCAGAAACGAGGGTCGGGTCGAGGCTCACTGTGAGTGCTACCTGTTCTTCTTTGTTGCTTATAACACATAATACAAACCAGACGCTGCTTCAAAGGACTGGGAAGAGATAGAAGTAGTAGAATATTAGGTGTAGGCCAGGGTAGAGGTGCACTGGCAGAGCCGGTTTATATATGTGCGTGTGTGTGTGTCTATTTATTTCTGTATATATATATAAATGTAATTTCCTGCTGGCGGTCGCCAGTAGGTAGTTAAAGTTAGGGCCTGGTTTCCACAGGAAAAGCATGTTTCTTTTGCTAATAACTTGGGTGCTGTTTGATGAATCTGCACGAAATGTTAAAAACTAGTTGGCCAGTCACTTTAGCTGCTATCTGTAAAGTTTCGGGGTGATTCATCAAGCGAAGGCTGCGAAAAAAGGGGTTCCTGAACGTGTTTTCCCCATGCAAATTTCCATAGGGATTTTAGACACAACTACAGCCCGAAATGCTGAACAGAATTACACCAAATTTAGCGGAAAGCTAGATCTTGGTTCAAAAAGAGTATTTTTTTTAATTTGGTGTAAATCTGTTCAGTAGTTTTGGAGTTATTAAAGTAAAAAGATGTATGTATATCTAGAGATTCGGATCACCGTGCCAACAGCAATGCTGTGATTTGCTAGTCACAACCTGAGAGAAAAGTTGCAGCCACCATTTTGTGAATCAGGACACGGTTCCGAGGGGAGAGGGATGTGGAGTGGGGGGAAATAAAGTAGAAATAGGATATAAGGGAACAGGATAGAGATTTCATGACCCCCAGGGGACTGATGAAGGAGTCTGTGGGGTACCCCTGATGGGCAAGAAACTGTCCAAAAATGTTTTTTTGGGTGCACAAGGATCCGTGGATCCTCTTTGACACTCAGCTTCGCCCTATGTAAATCTGCGATGGATCCGCTGATCCAGATCCCAATAAAAAATAAAATGCACCTACTCACAGACCCACTCACTCATACACCCACTTACTCAGCCACACAACCAGTCATACAACACTCACACTTCTATACAGCCACTCACACACCCACTCAGAGAACCACTCACAGAGTCACACACCCATGTACACACCCATGCAGCAAGTCACACAATCACTCAGCCACTCACAAGCACTTAGGGCCAGATGTAGGTAAATGTCATTTACCGATTCTTAAATACCGAATTTTACCGATTCGGTATTCAAAAATCGGTAAATGAGATGTAGGGAAAAAATCGGTATTTTTTACCGAATCGGTAAAATTCGGTATCGGACTTTCGGAATTTACCGAATCGGTATTTACCGATTCGGTATTTACCGAATTGGTATTTCCCATTCATTCCTATGGGCCAAATACCGAATCGTTAAATACCGAATCGGTAAATTCCGAATCGGATAGCAAGCAAAAGTGAAACTTATGAAAACAGCCAATCAGGTGCTACCACCCTCCCCCTCCCTACCAGGAAGTGGCTACCCAGACAGCTGCAACTAATTAGAAGGTTCTGGAGAGGCAGTCAGAGCTGAGCAGAGACACAGAGCAGCAGGGAGAGTTTTGTTGAAAGTTTACCACAAGAAAAATGGCAAGCAGCACTGAGAGTCAGAGAAAAATTAAGTTCAGCAGCATGGAGCTGCAGGTACGGGTGGAGGAGGTTGTGAGAGTGCACAGGCAACTATTTGGCAGGCACTCCCTCACTGTTCCTGAGTCTGCAAAACGTAAGATGTGGCTGGCAATTGCAGAAAAAGTCAATGCAGTGGGAGTCACAAGCAGGAATATTGAGGATCTGAAAAAAACGTTTATGACATCAGGAGCCTCACCAAAAAGAAGTTGTCTGAAATACACAAGCAGGCTGGTGTCACCGGTGGAGGAAGGAACCCTGCCCCCCCCCTGACAGATCTGGAGGAGTTGGTGGCCTCAACCATCGAGGCAGACAGCGTCCTGGGACTAGGAGATGTCGACAGCTCAGCCAGAGCAACAAAAAAAGGTAAGACGCAAGCGCAGCATGACACCCCATACCAACCTGCTTCCCTTTACCCTTTGTGCACAAGCCAACCCCAGTCCAGTACTGCCCTCACTATACTGGAGCAATGCATTGTGGGAAATGTAGTCAGCCAATGTTAGACCATGTGTAACTGCGTAGACATCAGCAAGTCTCTGAAAGTAATGCAGATAAATGAAAGTGAAATGTGTAAAGCATTTATTGTAGTTACTGTGATACAGTATCACTCAGTTGATATACGCTTATTTATACCTAGGGGTAAAATCAGGCAGTCAACCCACAGAGACAGAAGGGACTGCACCAGCGAGGGATGCGAGTGATGAAGCAGGGCCAAGCCAAGTACAAGCCTCGCAGGAGGAGGGTGACACCACTGGCAGCGCCCATGAAGAAGACACACTACAGACCCCAGAGTTGCCGCACTCCCCACACCTTTCACAATCCCCTCCATTGGTGTTCTCACCAGAAACCTCCCCATCACTGTTCCTGTCCGCTCCTGCAACCCCACCAGCCAGGAGGCGTGTCGTGGCCCCACTACCAGTAATGGAGGCAGCAGAGGGTGAGGCTCCAGACACTGTAGATATGAGTCCTGCTGCACTGCAGTCCACCAATGAGCCAGTCACCTTGCGCAGAAGGCAATGCAGACCCAGCAGTGCAGGTGGACGTGGAGATGGCACTGTGTTCCGTGGGCTGGAGGGGAGCATGGTGCGCATACTACGGATGCAGGGAAAATCCATTCAAGCCTGCCATCGCCAATTCCGAGTCCTGAATGACCAAATAGGAGACATGGGAAAGGCCATCAGAGACATCGTAGAGTCTAATAAGGAGGTTGCAAAGACAAATGCGGACATTGCAGCAGGGATGCAGCAGATGAGCAACTCCATTGACAAGCTCTGCTCCAAACTAGACAGCCTGGAACACACAAGGCGCAGGGAGGCCCGGGTCCACAATACAGCCATTAATCGTCTGGCCACTGCCACATCCCAGCTATGCCGTAGAGGCATTAATATGCAGGAGAGCCTGACACAGAACACGGCCGAGGTCACCAGGGGCATGGCCAGGATCACAAGTGCACTAGAGGCTATGCTCATCTCACACACTGCACAGAATCCTGCCCTGGATGTGGCAAAGGCAGATGACCGTAGTAGCCGCAGCAGCATGGCAAGCGCTGGAGTGGAGCCACGTAGGAGTAGCAGACGCCCAGCTGTGGCTGCAGGCCATGCTGAAAGCAGCGACCAACATCCCAGTGGCTCAGGGAAGCGCGGGCGCAAGTGACATTGCCGGGCCTGGGTGCAGTAACCCGGGACATACAGTCCCCAAGTTTATTATGTTTATTTTGTTGCACTTCAGTGCTTGAACGTTGAGGCAACATTAAATTACGTTGTTCTCATACACAACCTGTCTGTGTCTCATTACTTACTCAGAAATAGTTGCGTGTAATCTCCTCACGTCTGTATCTGCCATCACTTGGTGTTGACACTCCAGCTGGTTGTGTTTCTGGCACAGCAATGTTATCATCATGATCCTCATAGTCTGGCAACTCCACCTCAGTACCCTTCTTCACAGCAAGGTTGTGCAACATAGCACACGCAGCAATGATCTTACAGCAGGTGATGGGGGTATACTGCCTTGCACCTCCGCTCTTGTGCAAGCATCTGAACCTGCTTTTCCAGATACCAAAGGTACGCTCCACGACATTTCTTGTGCTCTTGTGGGCCCGGTTATATCTCCTTTGGCTGGGTGTTGAGGGGTTGAGGTAGGGGGTGAGTATGAAGGAGCGGAGGGCATATGCACTGTCTCCTAAAATGAAATGGGAATACATTACTCACATTACTCACATGCATACTTGTACTTCTTACTGTAATAGGTGTTATGGGGGTCGCACACTGTGTCTCACCTAGGAGGTATCCTTCTCCAAATTCCCCTGCAGTCAGCCGTGCATAGATGCCGCTGTTTTTAAATATATAGGAGTTGTGGGTACTCCCAGGGAATTTTGCCACAAGGTCAGTGATGGCGCACTTTGCATTGCAAATCACCTGCACATTGATGGTGTGCGTTGACTTCCTATTCCTGTATATATATTCTGTGGCAGCAGGGGGACAAATGGGAATGTGCGTGCCATCAATGCAGCCAATTATATTGGGGAATCGTGCCATCTGGTAAAAGTCAGATTTTGTTTGGACCAGTTCAGCATGGGTTGCAGGAAATTATATATAATGCTCCATCCTCTGTAACATGGCGTCAAGGAATTTGTGGAAAAACCTTGACAGGCTGCTCTGGGTCACCCCACCTACCGCAGCAACCACACTCTGGTAGCTCCCTGACGCAAGCAGGTGTAGGCTGCACAGCACCTACACTTGGGGTGGAATAGCGTGTGCCCTTGGGGTAGTATGCTCCAAAAGTGGGTGGAGGTCCCTGATGAGTTCCGTGATGGTGTCTGGGGCCAACCTGTACCTCTGGAGTATCACTGCCTCTGTGAGCATGAACAGGGTGATCCTCTGTCTGTAGACCTGCTCCTCTCTCTTGCATTCCCTCTCTCCTTCCTCCTGTAGCCGTAGCCGTCTTGCAATGACATAAAATGCCGCCATTGTGCAAGTAGAATTGCATTTTGGGTCCATTTTTATAGGTTGCACCTCTTTACCACCTGATTTCAATCCATGGTAAATACTGACTCTTAAATACCGAATTTCAAGCAAATTCGGTATTTAAGAGCTTCCCTACATCTCAATATTCATTTTTACCAATTCTTATTCACCGATTCGGTATTTTACCGAATCGGTAAATTTACCGAATCGCAAACCGTTGCGAATCGGTAAATTTACTGATTTGGTAATTTTTCCGATTCGATATTTTACCGATTCGGTAACTTTACCGATTCGGTAAATTTACCAAATCTGACGATTTTCGCTTTCCTACATCCCAATTGATCAATACCGGTCGGTAACTACCGAAAATACCGATTTTCGGCCGTTACCGACCGGTATTGGACTACCTACATCTGGCCCCTGGAGACCCACAAAACCACTCAGACACCCACTCACAGACCCACACAGCCAGTCACACATGCACTCACACCCACTCACACACCCACATACACACCTACACAAAACTCACAAACACACTCACACACCAATACAGCTACTCACACAGCAACTCAAAGAACCAGAAAAACACTCACAGACCTGTGCAACCACTCACACACCCCCTCATCGACCCAGAAAACTACTTATACACTCATAAATGTTCCTGTAACCTTTTGTTTTTTAGTGCATTTCTAAGTGTTTTTTTAGTTCAATTTCTTAGCTATAAAGTCTTACATACTCATAAATGTCCCTGTAACCTTTTGTTTTTTAGTGCATTACTACGTGTTTTTTTAGTTCAATTTCTTAGCTATAAATTCCCTGTAATCTTTGTTTTTTTCAGTGAATAGATCTATATTACCTACAGGTGGTCGAAGGTTTTCGGCCCCGGAGACCCCATCCCCCGAGACCCCATCCCTCTGTGGCCCAGCCTTTTTACATTTAATAAAGTACTTTTAAGGGAGGTGGCTGTGTGCCTCCCCCCCCTCACAGCCAATGCCCGAGGGCCAGGCAGTCTTTTTTCTATTTCCTACTTTATTTTGCTGCCCTCCTTCTCTGGCCGCTTTCGGGCCCGGGGATGCCATCCACCTGGGCCGAGCCTTTCTCAAATGGCCCCCACTCCACAGGCGACATTGGCTGGGTGCAGGGAACCCAGTCTCCACTGGGATAATGGGGGAGCCTCATGGTCTCCACAGTCCTTGCCGACTCCCTGCCTCCTGAGGGAGCCGGCTTGCTTTGGCACAGAGGAATCTGCTAGACATTGTGTGTCAAAGCAATTGTCCTATGTTTCTGGGCATGGAAACAGACAACACCTCAGCTCTCAGGAAGCAGGAATGTTTTACAGTTCATGCTTGCTGACAACAGAGTGTTGCACTGACTTGGTGAGAGCTGTCAAAACTCTTGTCAAGTCAGCGCAAACTGCTATGTCCTGGAGAGTGGTGGGCCCCAGGGCCATTATGGGTCCAAGCGCCCCTACCTTTTTTCTATTTGCCCTTGGGGGGTGGTAGTCCCTGGGGCTGGGGATGTCCGCATGGCCCCCCGCATTCATTTGTTGTTTCGCCCGGGAAGGCTGCGGGGGAGGCCATACTGCCCCCCCACCGCATTATTACTTTGTTTTGCCCTGGGGAAGTGGCAGTCCCCGGGGCCAGGGGGTTCTGAGTGGCCACCCCCCGCATAATTAAAAGAAGTGCCCCGGGTGAAGTGCCGTTCCCCAGGGCTTTTTTAAAAGCCTCGGAAGGCAGCCCCATTCGCCCGGCTCCTTTTTCTTTATTATGCCAGTTTGCCCCACGATTTGGTCTGTCCGGGGCTTCCCCAAAAAGAAACACAGAGCCCTTCACTTCTTTTTTTTTTTCAATTTTGGTGCGAATCCGCAGATCCACCCGTGAATTCTCCGCAAAATGTATGTTTTTTTTTTTTATGTAATCCTCAACTGGGTCCCTCTGAGACCCCACCACCAGTTCTAGGGGTTAAGGTAGTCCTACTCTGCCCCCCTTTCTTTATTTATCAAATTTTTTGTGTGACTCAGCTCAATTCAAGTCCCACGATGGCTGCAAACACCTCTTGGTTGAAGTGTTAAGTCAAGCAGATTACAGCACGATGACTGTTGGATCCACAGGTAATCTGCGTCCCCTAGATATACAAATTTATTTTGCAGTTAATATCGCCCAAACTACTGAATGGATTTACACCAAATTACAAAATACACAATCTGTATACCAAGATCTAGGTTCCTGCCAAATTTGGTGTAATTCCGTTTAGCGTTTAGGCTTGCTCATAGATCCTATGGTAATTATCATGGGAAACACACCTTTTTTTGACCCACCCCCCTTTTTCGTGGCCCCCACTACACAAAACAACCTGAAACTTTCCAGACTCCATCTGAAGTACCAGGCAAATTTGGGGGGGGGGGGGGGGGGGGGGGGGGGATTTCTTCCGGCACCAAAGATACAGGCACCTGAAAATCCCCTTTTTGATAGAAACTCCATCCTAAATATAACTACCTACTGTCAACAGGTAATATCTATATATCTGTTATGTTATGTTATTTGCATTTTTAGAGCGCACGGTTACCCTCGGGTGTCCTGGCGCTGAGCACTGCCTGCTGGAAAGAGTAATAAATATTCTACTGGTTAAAGAGCCATGTTTTCAACCCGTTCCTGAATGAAAGGAGGTCTGTGGAGTTTCTCAGATAGAAAGGGAGATCATTCCATGCCTTTGACGCACAGGTGATAAAGCACCTGCCTCCCCAGTTGACTTTTTTAAATGAGTGGACGAGCCCTTGTTTAGCTCCAATTGAGCGTAGCGTTCTTCGGGTGACTTACCATTGGATTTTTCGCCTCAGGGAGTCGGGTCCAACTCCATTGAGCACCTTAAAAACGCTGCATAGTGCTTTGAAGCGTACTCTTTGTTTCACGGGGAGCCGGTGGAGTTGTCTTAATTCTTCCTTAATGGAAACAAATTTCGGAGTCCCTGACAACATTCTAGCCGCAGCATACTGAGCTATTTGAAGTCTGTTGATATGCTGCTTTTGGGCATTCAAATATAGGCCATTGCAGTATTCAAGGCGTGACATGATAAGGGCCGTGATCACAGTCTTGAGGCCGTTTTCAGTGACAAAAAAACATTATTTTTCTAATTATTTTGAGTGCCAGGTAGCAAACGGAAATTACCATACATATTTGGTCACCCAGCGCAAGCTTGTTGTCCACTATTACCCCTAAATTCTTTGCTCTCTTAGTGGGTGTAGGGCAGGCCACCGCTCCGGTGTCAACACTTGTGGATTGTTCCCGAAACTATATGACCTCGGTTTTGCTCGAGTTCAGTTTTAAACAGTTAGTGGACATCCATCCTGAGAAGGCCACCAGACAGTATATATATATATATATATATATATATATATATATATATATATATATATATATATATATATATATATATACATACACACATATATATATATATATATATATATATATATATATATATATATATATATATATATATATATATATATATATATATATATATATATATATGCATTCCACCAGTACCGGTAAGAGAGTATCAACTGTCGTGAGCGGTCCCAGTAAGGTCACCGGCAGACCCAACTCTCTCTTCCAAGCACCTCCTCATCCAGGAAGTAAACCAGGACACCCAGATCTCTGGGTGTCCTGGTTTACTTCCTGGATGAGGAGGTGCTTGGAAGATATATATATATATATATATATATATATATATATATATATATATATATATATATATATATATATATATATATATATATATATATATACTGGACAGCAAAGCAAGGTGGGGCCCAATATCGTGAACGTGGCTTTATTTTCCAAAGTTCACTGCGGCGCTTGCATCCATAAGTCTAACGTTTCGGCGGGTTACCTTGATCACAGACTGGAGCATTTTGCACAGGTGTGCTCGGGCGTGATTTAAACAATTTTGTCACATGGCTGAAATCACCAAACTACACGTCCCACGGTGCATTGTGCAAGTTGTTACAATTTACATTGGAAATCCAAGATGTTAAAGACCATAATGGTGATTTTATGTAGCACAGGCTCCTTTGTTGTGATGGAACTATTTACACACAGTCAGGTGAGTTCAGCCCTTACCGCAAACGTTCACATAAGTGCTTAACCTCAGCAAAAGGCAACTTTCACAGCACGATCATGACAGGAAACTCCTGTCTGAATCCCTTCCACGCGCCGTTTCCTTTTTGCACTAGTGGCATCTCCTTAGTAGGTGGGGGGCGCGTGTGAGTCAGGCTCCTCAATTTACATGAAAAAGAAACAAAAGCGTTCCCCCGTTTCCGGAGCCCCCGACTCTTCAGGGCGGCCTCACAGTATGGGCACGGAGCAGCCCATTGACCACACTGGACAGCAAAGCAAGGTGAGGCCCAATATCATGAAAGTGGCTTTATTTTCCAAAGTTCACTGCAGCGCTTGCATCCATAAGTCTAACGTTTCGGCGGGTTGCCTTGATCACAGACTGGAGCATTTCGCACGGGTGCGCTCGGGCATGATTTAAACAATTTTGTGTGTGTATATATATATATGTATATATATATATATATATATATATAAATTCTAGCATACAATCGTGCGCTAGCTTGCACACACCCAGAGCTATAGCATGGAGATGCACATCTACGCACACAAGCTTTTGAGATCTTAATCCACATATGCTTGTTGGGAAGGGCGGGAGGGGGAAACGAGAGCCGGCCTGCTTCCCTCCTCTGTTTTCTTGCATGGTACTTTGAACAAGACAAAGTTCGTGGAGTGACTTCAGTGTTATATGAGGACGACCTGGCATCAGATCAGGTCTCGGCGGCGCTAGCCGTTTTTTTTTTTTTTTCATTTCTCTGCTTGCACAATATTTAAAGGAGAAGAGGCCCAGGGAAAGAAACGTCGGAGTTTTTGTGAATACTCCGGCCATCAGCTCCCCAACAATGAACCCCACGAATTTTTCGCACTGTCCTAATCTGCCCCTGTCTTAATTCTGTGACCGTTGCGGTTGGATATGACATTTTTATGGCTCAGGACATGTCCAGATGAACCCGAGAGTACGTCTGCTGTGTAACAGACGCCCGAAACTAGAGGCATCCAGCTAACTGATAGGTAACATAAGCCACCTTCTCCCGCCAAGTCAGACAGCCACAAATAGGCCTCAAACTCCCTTCTGAACTTTGCCTGGCTGTTCTGACTAAATACGTCAGATCCATCCTGTCCCATCTTCACTTCAAATAGACACCTGCCACCTTTACCCTGGTATGTATTTTTGTGTTTAGTTGTGCATTTTTGAGATGTAGTTCAATGGACATTGGTAACACGCACACGTGTGGCATCTTTGCGCTGTAAACAGTTAATTGAGGGCAAGGAGGAGTTGGATTATCTCACAAGGCAAAGAGGAAGGTCGGCCACGTAGGAGATATGACTGACCATGCTAGTACATATATTTTTATTTTCCTATTCATTAATCCGCAGTGGTCCAGAGCGCGAACCCTGCTCAGGAAGGGTAGGGCACCAGAGCACTACACAAGTTTGCAGCATGCCACATAGAGTCAAGCAAGGGGATTGAAATTAAAAAAAAGATATCAGTTAATTAGGGGATTTTCACACTTACAGAAATCTAAAATTGGCCAGTTCAAGGGAGAGTGTCTTCAGTGGTACATGAAGGGCAGGTGTCGGTTCATGGTTCCGCGATCCGTCGGTGTGAGCCATAAAAGAAAGATTGTGGGCTGTGGAGCACCCACGTGATTTCACAGGGACGCTGCAGTTTTGATGTGTTGCTAATGTGGGGAGCTGTGTGCGGCCTCGGGAATCCTATTATAACAACTATGCTTTTAACTTGGAGGAAAGATTGCCTGGTGTCTGCGTGTTGGGAAGTGGAGAGGCCACGTGCCCCGGCGCCATCTTTATGTAAGCAAACAAAACCTTTTTATTAGTAGAAGTAAACTTTCTTGCATATGAATACTCCAGCTCATTAGATAACAATGATCGCATTCACTTTCTAATCACGTCCATTCTAGCCTGCACTTCATACCTGAACAGGTGCAATATGCCCCTAATAATAAAAACTACAAATTACATTAGTCAAAGTATTACACATCTCTTGCGGTGAGCATATGATTGACCAACGTCTGCTTGGAGCTCCTTACCAGCGTGACTTTAACATGGAGCTGCAAAAACATAAAACGTCGCATGGATCGAGTTAGTTCAAATACCTGGGCGTGGACGAAGGAAGGCCACATCGTTTTGTCTGTATTGCATTAGAGTCTTATGTACCCCAGCGTTGTTGTCCTCCCGTTTGCTGCTTGTTTGTGTTCTGTGTGGTGTGGTGCCAGCTGTCCCATTCCGTGCCCCTTAAGGGTTTCTAGTGATGGATTATGGGTTTTTGGATAGGCATGCCCCCCCTCCCTCCCAGTATGACAAACCTAGGATTTCATAGATAAGGACGGATAAGCAAGGCAAGAACCTTACCTGCCGACTTGGGGTGCATCTGAAACTTGTTAATCAGATTTGTGTGTTCTTTCAGATGAAAACTATAACAATCATGCAAGTGGGGCGCTCACTGCTGCCGTTCCTTTTGTTATGTCAATGGAAGCAATGGAGGGCAGCAAGGACTCGAGCGCACACCCAGTCTAGCTCTAGTTAACATGGATTGCTGAATAAATCTGGGGTTCAATGTCTGGCTCTGGAGTGTATTTTCTCAAGATAAAAATGCCTTTAAATCTTATCTTGGCCCATTTTCTCAGTTTTCACAGACACAGGACAAAAGTTGGTTTGTTTAATAGGACCTAAAAACAGCTCGACCTTGTTAAATTTAGCTCGACTATGCGAGTGGAATTTTCGAGCCCTGTATACCTTCAGAGACAGCCTTCAATATTTTAAAGAGGTACACCGTTGGGGCATATTAGTGTGTGCTCCGCGCACATGCAAATCTTTTTTGAAGAGGATCCACTTATGTGCTTGTCTAGAGAAAGTTATTTAGGGCCGAATTTAGATGGTGGTGGTATATACTCCATCGCAATGGTGACGGAGTATACACAGTGCCAACTTGAAGGTCCATCCGCCCGATTTCAATGCAGGCGGACCTGGAGTGTGCGTACGGCGGCGACTACTCCGTCATTGCCATAGGCAAACCTTTCAGACAGCCCAACAGACTAAGTGCCATTAGCGAAATGGCTAGATGTCCACCCGCCCAATCAGGATGGGTGGACATGCAGCCATTTTTTAACTGTCCGTCACCGCCAGGCAAACCATGGCAGTGATGGAGAGTAAAAACCAAATACTGCTACGCCGCCATGGGAGACAACTCGCATGGTGAGAGGGGCATTACTTTTTTTATTTTCAAAAAGAAAATCCTGTTTTGGGAATTTCTTTTCGACAATAAAAGAAGAAAACTGTTTGGTGCAGGGTTGCGTCAATACGAATGCAGCCCTGCACCAGACAGTGAGATGCATTGACCGCTTCCTGCCAATGCCTTATAAATGACAGTCTGCTTGGCAGTCATTTGTCAAATTGGCGGGTGGTCCCTCTGCCATGGGCACGGAGTAATTTACTCTGTCCCCATGGCAGAATGGCGGGCCTTCTGTCAATATCTAACTCAAGCCCTTAGTCTGTTGCTGGGCTACTTAAAAAAACCAATGACCTGTTAGATACAATCTGCTTTTCAGTATGTGGAAAACCAAAGAATCAACACAAACAGGAGCTCTTCTAGTGACAGCAGCAGGACTTTTTAGGATGCTGACTGGAATATCACCTAAGTGAATATGGTGTGGTGTCTCTGTGACTTAAACACCCGTTCCAGAGATCTGCCTGTAACCTACATGTCACTCATTGTTATATGTCTCAGATGTTTTCCATACACTCATCTCATAGACTCATTTGCTGCTTGGCCTCACACTTAGTTTCGATTCCAACATTTTATAGATCAAGACTCGGAGGACACTTGTTTTGTGTGATCTCTGTACAGGCTTGGAATAGCCTCCCTCGCATGATCTGTTCTTAACCTTATCTTCTCAGATTTCACAAAGTTTTAAAAATTCACCTTTTTGAATAACACCTTTTTCATGCTAACTTAAGTTCACAGCGCCAGAGCACTTCCAGGTATTTGAATGCTTTATAAAAACAAAAATCAACTCAGATAATTAGTGCACAGGTCCTTTGGTGCAGATGTGTTCTACCAGAAATAGAGGTCGATATTTAACGCCAAGTGTAGGTAAATTCAAGCCATCCCCTATATGATGTTAAAATCAATGAAGGGCACAGGGAATATTGTTGATACAAGGTCTCATGCACGCATGCGTGCATGCTACTGTCGCAAAAGGCTCCAAACTAACAGCACTCAAAGTGGTTTCTGGACCTGCCACTAAGTGGCAGGGTACCCACAAGTAGACAATAGAGGACGCTTGAGGACTAACAGGCACATGCATCAACCATTTTTGCAAGCGCAAACAGTGCCATTCGTAAAAATTGGCCGTTTGCGCCCGCAAAAAGGGCTTATGCGATGCATCAACCTGTCAGCCTCTCGCAATTTAAGAAATCACAAATTATTGAGATTTCTTCAATTGCGATTGCATTTAAGAAATTGCTAATTGCGATTCCTTAAATGCAATGCATGATGGAATCTCAAATTTCAAATTTGCTAATGGGGGGCGCAAATTACCATAATTTTGTACTTGATGGTAATTTGTAAAAACTTAGAAAAATGCCCTAAAGTTTTTTTTTCAAAGTTGTAGGTTACACACACACATGCTCTTGAGGCATGTGTGTGCGCAACATGCGTGCACAGATCAATTTCAGTGGTACAACAGGGTGTCCTTTTGACACCCTTCCCCCCTTTAAATTGCATGTGCAATTTGCGAGTACCCATTGGTACTCGCAAATTGCGCATGCGGCCCATAGGAATAAATGGGAAGGTATTCCTTAATTGCGACTCGCAATTTGCGAATGTTTGGGAATCGCTAATTTTATAGCGATTCCTACATGCATAGGCTTTTGCGATTCCTTAATTGCGATTCCTCAATAATCGGAATTAAGGAATTGCAAAAGCCCACATTGATGCATGTGCCTGTAAGAGGGACAGTCATAGTCACTATTGAGGTAACTTTATACTTTTACTTTAAATAGATCAAAAATCATCTCAAGAAACTATATGGCGCAAAACATACAAGAACCTGAACCCTGTTATATATTGATTTACTCGCCGAATAAGGAAGGACACATGATTCTAAGCACCTAAATAAAGAAATCTAAATAATGTAGCGTAGAAAGGGATCTACTATTCTGTAACTAGATTAAGAACCTGAGTCACAAAAGAGTGTAAAATATAACCCCCCAAAGAGCAGTGCAAATGTCAATTCCGCCATAATAATAATAATTTCTACTGTAGGATTCTTCAGCAGAGGAACTGTACATTTTTTCATGCTTTACCTCAACTGTTCTGGTAGAGAATTCTCTAACAGAATTTACTCAGTTGGTGGAAGTGTTTTTGGGAGTAAAAAAAGCTGCTAAAGCAGGAGTTTGTTTTTTGAAAAAGCAAAATTAATGGCCACAACCCAATGGAAGTTGTCTCCCATGCAGCGGGGGTCATCATTTTTTTTTAATTGTCCCTCTGGCGGTGACGAACCGCAAAAAAAATAACACTATCCACTCTAAATAGGGTGGGGTTGTTATATTTGAACCTCTGATGGCTCATTCTCTGGCCGTCGGAGAAGTATTTCAGCGACAGAGCCAGAATAGACACCGTCACTGACAAACTTAAAGTCCGCCTGACTGTAAATGGGTAGATCTTCGATTTGGTCCGTGGCAACAGAGTACTCTCTCCGCTAAACTGTAAACCAGCCCCTAGTCCTCTATGGTTCAGAATTCACATTTATCTTCGGTGTGCACATGGGGGCAGTGTGATGTCACACTAATGCCTGCAGTTTTGTGAGGGATGCCACCTCCACCAAGCAGTGATATGCAAAGTGCAGTTAGACTTGTCCCTGATTTTTTTTTTAACAGACTTTATTGCCTTTTACACGTCATTCAGCTATTCCGCTGATTGCGATGCAAGTAAATGCAAAGCATGGTCATGTTCAGTGCATCACATTACATATTGTATATACTCCTACATTTATGAGTCCGAGTTCCATCTGTCATATCCTTTTTCCGGTAAGGATTCTTCCAAACAGGCCTCAGTCCCCCCCCCCCCGAACAAGATAACTAACCTCCCACCCTGCACTGCTGTCCCCCAACTGCATCTATTGAGCTCAGAAAGTCGCCTTCCCTGTACCTTGCGGTGTGTGTTGGCGTTTCGCAGGCTCCTCAGTTCCAGATCCCTGCCCTCCCATGTGTAAATATGTTATATATCCCCATCTCTCGGAATCTGCAGTAATACTCCATCTTGACCTGGCCTCTGGGTAGACTTGTCCCTGATGCAGGTAGTTCATAATTGTCTGCATGTCTGCCTGACTACCAATCGCTCAGCAAATGTGCCTATAATTGCTGTCACTGTGAATCTTTTTGTCATGTTCTCTATCTCTCTTTATTTTTTCCTCATTGTCTATCGCTCTTATATTCTCTTCACTCTACCTATTTCCCCTTCCTCAGTTCCGGGTCTGTCTCCTGTTTCCATATCTTATTTTTTCTCTCTTGGTTACTTTTTAGGTCGAGCTTGAGACAGCACTTGCACTGCATGCGCTCTTGCGTATGAAATTATTTCGGACTTGGAGCCCTCGCATTTTTTTACCATTTGTTGACTTCTGTGTCACTCTCCTCTGCTGCCTGTTTGGCCAGTGCAGGCCAAGTGTCACTTCTCTTCTTTTCTGTGGAGCATGGACCAAGATTGATTCAGCTTAAGTAGTGCCTATCAGCTGTTTGCGCTGAGATTGAGGCACTACTTCTTATTCCTCACTTCCACTCACCCTGCCCCCAGTCTGGCGCTCCCTCCATCCTCCGAACACCTCCCTCCATTTGCATTGCCAATACCCCCTCCTCCCGCTGTCTTTTATTGCTGCTCCCTGCTCAGCGTCTCCCTCGTGTTCATTCCCTCCCCCACTTTGCCGCTGCTTATAGTCAAACCATTGGAGTATCGGCACGGTGGTGGCCATCGTAGAATAGGTATTTTTCACTTTCCGAGTAAAGGATTTCTTTATGGAAAGGTTGTGAAACATCAACCACTCACTTTTGATACCTTCAACTACTTTCTAAGTCAGTGCGTGAAATAAAGCAAGTTGACCACAAATAAAAAAAAATCTGACTTTTAAATCAGAAACATGATACTTAAAAGAGGTAACAAATAGAAATTGAAATGCAGAAATCACACATGGATGCTTTAGGAGTTTGCTGCACAGTATAGCTACATCTAGAGTAACACACCGCTGCAAACAATGGGGAAACAACACAAACCACAGCCTGTATTTTGCTGCATCTTCTTGCTTCTACTTGTCATTTGCATCTTACGTCACGGCTGGTGAGGGATTAGCGTGGGGTTATGGATTTGAGTTACTCTCTGTCTGATTCGGTGGTGCCACTCGACTCCACATAATGGTGCTCTACGCCACTCACTCTACACTACTCCATTCCACTCTACACCACTCTATGCTGCTCAACTTTACGCCACAGTACTCTATGCCACTCTACACCGCTCCACACCGCTCCAGTATGTGCCACTCTACTCTGTGTCACTATACTCTTCTCTATGCCACTCTTCGCCACTCTATTCTATGCCATTGTGCTCTATGACACTCTACCCTTGGCCACTTAACTGTGCGCTGCTCCGCTGTGCACTGCTCCACTGTATGCAACTCTGCTCTACCCTACACCACTTTACTCCTACCCACTCTGCACCATTCCACTCTACGCCACTCTACTTTACGCCACTCCACTCTGTGCCACTCTGCTCCACTCTCCTCTTCGCACTAACTTTTAGCAATGCTGAATAGCAGCCACACTGCTGTACAAAATCGCTAAAAGACAATGGCAAAGCCAATAGGTCTCTTTGTCAATGCTTGTTTTACTTTTATCTCATCTGCATACAGCTTTCCCCTTTTATCCCCTTCCTCGCCCCTACAATTCTCCTTCAATCCCAATTTCTGTTTCCCTTTATCTTTTAAATCTTAGCAGCATTATTGTTCTGTTTTACTTTTGCATCTCACTGTTATGTAACATTATTTCTCATGCCACACCCTCTTCTGCTATTCTTTCACTATCATTTCATTTCAGTGTCTTGCTAAATCTTCCCTTCTTTCCCATACCTCATATTCCATCCTTTTCGTCCTAGGTTCATACTCACCCTCCTGCTCTTCTCTTCTTTCTCCTTCTCCTCTTTTCTACTCTTACATATGGGTTCTTCGTATTCCCAACCTTGTGAGTTCCTTGCCACCTATTACTGTTACTATAGCCTTTATATCAGATTTTGAGAACAGTCTTGCATATGCCTGTGTTTATCCTTCTTGGCACGCCCTCATCCACCACTTGTGCATGCTCTCAGCAGGTCCATTTTTTTTCTACAAGACAGTTTGGATCGGAAATTGCGTATCTCACGCATAGAAAATTCTTAACAGAGGCGAGATTTGTGCCAGTACTCTTGGGTCCTTGTCAGAGCTTTCGTGCTTTTATTTCCCTTTATCCTCTGCTTCCGTCAGTTCGTATAGTTTATACATCAGTGCCCTGGCTTTAAGCCATCCACGTTGTGCCATTTGCAGTGCTTAATTGGTGAAATGTTAAGTGCTAGAGCCCTTTTGGTGAGGCCCCTGCAGCTTGCATCACCCATTGCCCCTGCCAATGGCAGTACCAGCATAACTAATAACAATTCATCTTCTACAAGTGTGACAATTCTGGCTACTCCAGGCCACCCAAAGCTATAAGAATAGCATTGATGACAGATATTGTTCATTTTAAATGAATATTGCATTATTAAACACTGTTTGTCTGCTCATCTCAAAATTTGATATACAGTGCCACCATGTGGTAGATTGTCATTAGAGGTGGTTTTGAGAATAAAGTGCTGGTGCTGAGCACCGGAAACCACTGGCTTAAATTAAGCTCCAGCCATTTGAACTATTGGATCATCTGACCTGCATAATCTCTGTGTTTTATCTTTAGGAAACAGCTATTCGGTGTACACATTCATCCTTTGTGCTACTACTGGGACAAGATTTCTGTAGAAAATTTGTGATATGAGTGTAAAGAAATGTTGCATCAATGCATAAAGATTTATTGTATTTAATCATAGGAAGAATAGTCAGAAGGTAAGTAAAAGATTTCAGCACCTGTGTGTGGTACCAATGATCCTTTTTGCCAGTGAGGTTGTAAAGCTCCCTCCATGAACTAACCCTCGCTGGCCCTGCCTGGGCGGAGCAGTTAAAACAGGGAACGTGAAAAGACCTTGTTGTTGCAAGAACATGTTTCTTCTCGTACCCACAGGGCTTTAAGTGGGATCAAAAAACTGATGGTGCTCTAAAAGGGGCGTGGCAAATTTCTTAAAGGGGTGTGGCCTATCTGAGTAGGGGCGTGGTCTAAATCAATATAACTAGCATTGTGTGCTTAAGAAAATCATGAAGTCGCATCCAGCAAAGGATAATAAAATAGTCAAAAAGGTATATAAGTATAAGCCATAAAATACCAAGCACTTTAAAACATGTAAAAGTTATTTACATTACTTAGAAATCTATTGCAGGACACACAACACAGCTCGAGGGGCGGCGGTGGAGTCAATGCGCACACAGCGCTCCGGGGCAAAGCAGGCGCTCCAAAGTTCCTCAGCCGTGCGTTAATCCTCACAGAGCGCGAGGGACGCGATCCTGGGGCAGATAACGCTTGAGGCAGAGCAGGCCTCACGACCTTACGCCCCAGCTGTGTGCCGATGAGCACACCGAGACAGATTTCTCAGGGGGAAGCTTCACCAAGGCACAGCGCAGAGATCCACACAGCAGCTGGAAGGGTGGGTTCTGGACAACTTTTGTATCCCTGAGTTTCCAGCTCTTCTTAGGACCTTGGAGATAGGCAGGCTTCCGAGGGGCAAAGCACACAACACAGTGCCTCTTCAAGTTAGGGGAACACAGCACACAGCAGACATTCCCTTGGTCCTCTTCATCAGCAATCACAGCAACTATAGGTCAGCTCCCAGACACTCAGCACGGATTCCTTCTTGATCACAAAGTTTCCTAATCTATTTTTAGTGGGGCTCCAGTCCTACTTTTATACCCCAAACATCTTTGTTCTTCTTGTGTGAGGGGTCCTGGACCCAATCTAAACCAGTTCCAGCTCTTCTTCCTTTGTGAGTGTGGGCCAGGGCCATCAGACGCACCGCAGGAGGTGGAGCCAGCATTGTGGCAGGCAGGCACAGCCCTATTGAGACACAGGTTTTACTCCTCCCACCACTCTACATGCAGATGGGTCTATTCAGCCTTGTGCTGACTCAGCCAGCCTCCTGGAGCTGCCCCCAGCCCCTGTCACTCACAAACCAGACAGTCAATACACAACCAGGCAGAGGCACACAGAAAGGTTGAACAGGAAAATAGCAACTTTCTAAAAGTGCTATTTCCAAACGTAGAATTTAAAAACCATCTTCACTAAAGGATGTGTTATAAAATTCTGAGTTCAGGGATACCAGATTCCATATGTCTATCTTGCCGTTATGGGAAGATATGCAGGTAAACATGTTACACAGCATTACCCATGTTATCCTATGGGCAAGATAGCCTTTCAATAGTGAAAAACGAAATTGGCAGTATTTCACTATCAAGACATGTTACCCACACTTGTAACACCAAACAAAAACCGGGATGTCTGGTTACCCTACCGTTGACCGTTGAGGCCTGAAAATAGAGCCCCCTTTTGAGGCCCCCCCCAAGAAAACTGGGGGGGCTCAGACCCCCTCCCACTTAAAGCCCTGCGTACCAGGCAATTTATTCAAACCAGGCCCTGTTGTAACTGTCCAGTGAGGTGGTGTTAAGCTTTAAGCTATTTGTGAAAAAGAGTAGACAGTGCTTACTTTGAGCCAGTGGTATCCGGGGCTCCACACCCCCACTTTATTGGTTTCTATGGCTCGGCACCGGCCCTTAATAATACTAATACCTGTCCCCCAGCTATTCCTTTAGCTTTGGGAACCTGGAATAGAGATGACAGGCACAATGGGTGGTGCAAGCTGCACCAGCCTCCTGATCAGAGTTCTGGCACTTATTATTTTACAAATTAAGCACTTAGAGTATATACAGCACAGGAGAGGGTTTGGTTAACGCAGTGGTGTTGAAACAATTTTCAGAGAGGGGGTGGTGCCATTAACGTTGTATCACTGAACTCACAGCGATTGTGAAAAATCCAAGTGTCACACAATAAATAAGTGTGGCAAATGTGCCACGCCCATTTAGCGGGAGAGCGGAAAGTGTGTGGTTTGTAGCTGGTAGTGCATTTTGGACAACTGGTGAGGCAGCGCACTGTCATTTACTGAAACCACATTTTCTGTTTAAATAGCTACGAAATTTGCATAGACATGCATTTTTATTGGTAAAACTATATAGCGCACAACAATGTGTGCAAACCGGCTTTCCGTGAATATATATCATTTGCACAAAGTAAAGCTTCTTGCTTGGTTCCTATTAAAATATCTTGTTTCATCCTAATACAGAATTACACAAAAAGCCCTTCATTTGTGCTTTCCTAAACGTTGATATATTTTGAAACATGAGTACAGTTCATTTACAGTATTTAAATGTTGTTCTGTATCAGGAAAAAACGAACATCCTAGAGCCCTTCCTTTCACTTCTTGTACCTATGCAAGATTGTCAAATAGGTCACATTTACGAAATCCTCTCACTTAGCAGTCAGAGAAATAAAAATGAAAGTTTCCAGATAACCAGGGATTTCTCAGAAGACATAGTCTGACATTTAACCTTTGTCTTTGAGCACACGGCAAATTTGACATGATAAAAACAAAATCTAAAGGCATCTTTTTTGCTCATTCAACTTCTGAAGTCCAGCATGGCTATATTTGGGAGTGCTGCAGCACCCCTACTTCCAGCGCCTATGAGTTGATGATGATGAGTTCACTTGTAATTGATCCAAGCTTCTTCTCAGTGCAGGTCGAAGTTGGGAAGGTGGTGCCACTGAGTCAAAGAGAGGAAAGCCTCAGAGCAAGAAAAAGTGCCAGAGGCAGGTCTTCAATAGTGTTTTGACACTATCATTCTCCTTAAAACCAGTCGCGGCCGGTGCAGGTTAGCTTTATGGGGGCGGTCGACAGATGACGGAATAGGTTTTATTTATTTATTTAATTTTACCTATTCCGTTGTCTGTCGACTTCCCGCCCTGGCCCACTGTGCTTACCTGCACCAGCCACGGCTGCTAAAAAATAAGGAGACACTAGAAAAATAGAAGCAGAGAGAGGAGCCGGCCCTTGCTACCTAAGCCTCTATGAATATCCATCCACAACAATCCTGTTGGGTTGTGACTCTAACATAAGAGGTTTGCTTACCACGCTCTACTCAGATTCCAGTGCCGAGAGGAGCAGAATTTGGTGCCTCTCTGCCAGTGGCAGGCGCTTTGGAAAAGTAGTGTTAGGGCAGGGGGGGACAGGAGGCTCGATTAAAAAAAAAAATCACTTACCTGTTAGGGGCCGCCGTACTCTTCTCATCCTGACAGCAAGCAGGCTCCAGACTCCCCTAAGCCAATCACAACGTAGTATCATGATTGGTCTGAGTGGCCACTCCTCCTCTCTTTCCCTGTGACACAGCCCCTCCCTAACCTGGCTCAGGCTACATACAGAAAAATAAAATGAGAGCGTAATGTTATTAAAATTGCGTTATCATTTTATTTTCCCTTTTACACTCAGTCAGGACCGGACTGGGAGCACAAACTAACCCTTGCAATACAGCTGGACTAGCCCGGGGGAGAGAGGGGGGATGTTGGGGG
Organism: Lissotriton helveticus; assembly: GCF_964261635.1. Taxonomy (NCBI): domain Eukaryota; kingdom Metazoa; phylum Chordata; class Amphibia; order Caudata; family Salamandridae; genus Lissotriton; species Lissotriton helveticus. The sequence goes on along the minus strand of NC_136057.1, from coordinate 1,402,844,526 downwards.
AGGGGGTTGTGGCATGGTGATAAGCCACTTTAGCAATGCTGCCACTTTTGTTACAGGCGGGGCGAGATTGCAGAACTTCTGCAAAACCAGTCTCCAGTAACAAAACCAGCCCCCAGTGCTCTAAAACCAGCCCCACCCTTCCGGCCCACAGGGAAAATGCCCGGTGCCCGCTACAGCCAGTCCAGCCCTGCACTCAGTGAGCCAATGCTCCTCCGCCACTGCTCTCTGCCACAGGACCCTCATAAGTCTATACCTGTATTGACCGTTCTTATTTTCAGAAAATATTCCACTTTGAACCTTTCCCTGCTTGCCCCTGACTTGAAGGGGTTTACCAACCATGCTCAGCGAGTCTGTGGTGCTGCAGGAACTATTGACGCCAATACAGGTGGGTGATGCTGAGGTGAGAGGGAAGAAAACTGGAAGGTACGAAATTCGTGGTACTCTATTGACGGATGTTACATAAGCAGCGAGAGTAGATTAAGACAGTATTGAATAACACACTCTATCTTACACAAGCAGCCTGATATTTTTGGGGAGAAACAAAATAAATCTTACCTCGTGTAATTAATCTGGTGTTCATGTAAAGGGCTCCAATGCCCTTGGGCCAAGTTTGCCCTTTATAAAACTGCAAAAAAACTAACCATAAAATACTACATGAAAATAGACCAGAGGTAGGAGGGAAATACTACATGAAAATAGACCAGTGGTGGGAGGGATAGCAGGTTTTGTACAGATTGTATGGTTGTTGCTGGAGGTCACGGAGTAATGGATAAAAATGGTGTATAAATTGTATTATGTGCTAGAAATGATGAATGAATGCAATGTGAAATACCACGTGTTAGGTCTGCATCAGAAATCAACACAGGGAAGGTGCCATATAAATGTGAAGCCGTTTGTCTTATGATGGCACATGGTAGAAGTACTATGTGGTACACAGTCAAAATATCGAGTTGTAAATATCTACCTACACAAATATCGAGTTAGAAATATCGAAGGTAAAGAATATCGATGTCAAGAATATCGTTGGACAGAATATCGACACTAAGGTAAGTAATATCGATTTTTTTTATATCGATGTAAGTAATATCGAAGTCAGTAATATCGATATCAAATATATCGATGTTAGTAATTTCGATGTTACTAATATCGATATTTGTACTATTGTTATGTATTTTAGTATGTATTTAATATTTATGTGTTATATGTTTTTTGTTAAGTATTTTACTTGTTTTAAGTTATATGTGAACTATTTTCATATATTTATTATGTTATTTTTAAGTCAATTTTATGTTTTAGTACCGGAGCGGGTTGTGGGTTTATAGGGGAATAGGGAGGGAAGTAATTTAATTATATTAAATAATTATTACTTTTTAGGAATTATAAATGAATTTTAATTAATTTTTGCGTTTAAGTTCTGTAGCGGGTAGTGGGTTTATGGGGGAATTGGGTGGGAAGTATTTTAATTGTAATTAAGTAATGAATTATTTGTATTTATTGGTATTGATAATTTATGTATTTTTAAATAATTATTAATTGGCAATTAATAATTTTAATTGGTAATTAATTGTTTTAATTGGTAATTAATATTTGTAATTGATAATTACTTTATTTAATTGATAATTAATGTTTGTAATTGGTAGTTAATGTTTGTAATTGGTAGTTAATGTTTGTAATTGGTAATTAATGTATTTAATGTGTAATTAATTTTTGTAATTGGTAATTAATTTATTTAATTGGTAAATAAAAACATTTTTATTGGAAATTATTTGTAAATAATTGGTAATTAATGTGTTATAAAAAGTCTTTTTTGGTATACAAATAATTTTATTGTTTAATGTATTTTAATTGGTAATCAATTATTAATAATATGTTTTAGTTTTTTACAGTATTTTATTGCTTAATATTTATTATTTGGTAACTATTATTTATTAATTGATATTTATTGTTAATTTATTGTTAATTATTTATTCAAATCTTTATATTTTATTAATATTAATGGGTATTTTTAAATGATGTTTACTTATTTAAAAATTAAAACATTAATACATTTAAATATAAAAATTATTTCTAAGTATGTTTTATTGAATTTTTATGGTATCCAACGCTTTCCCTACTGTTGCACTCTCTGGAGTTGGAATAGCAATTTTTACTCCTACACTATCCAACGCTTTCCCTACTGTTGCACTCATTGGAGAGGGAATAGTAATTTTTACCCCTACGCTATCCAGCGCTTTCCCTACTGTTTCACTCTCTGGAGTTGGAATAGTAATTTTTACCCCTACGCTATCCAACGCTTTCCCTACTGTTGCACTCTCTGGAGTGGGAATAGTAATTTTTACCCCTACGCTATCCAACGCTTTCCCTACTGTTGCACTCTCTGGAGTTGGAATAGTAATTTTTACCCCTACGCTATCCAATGCTTTACCCTACTATTGCACTCTCAGGAGTTTGAATAGTAATTTTTACCCTTACTCTATCTAACGCTTTCCCTACTGTTTCACTCTCTGGAGTTGGAATAGTAATTTTTACCCCTACGCTATCCAGCGCTTTCCTTACTGTTTCACTCTCTGGAGTTGGAATAGTAATTTTTACCCCTACGCTATCCAACGCCTTCCCTACTGTTGCACTCACTGGAGTTGGAATAGTAATTTTTACCCCTACGCTATCCAACGCTTTCTCTACTGTTGCACTCTCTGGAGTGGGAATAGTAATTTTTACCCCTACGCTATCCAACGCTTTCTCTACTGTTGCACTCTCTGGAGTGGGAATAGTAATTTTTACTCCTACACTATCCAGCGCTTTCCCTACTGTTTCACTCTCTGGAGTTGGAATAGTAATTTTTACCCCTACGCTATCCAGCGCTTTCCCTACTGTTGCACTCACTGGAGTTGGAGTAGTAATTTTTATCCCTACGCTATCCAGCGCTTTCCCTACTGTTTCACTCTCTGGAGTTGGAATAGTAATTTTTACTCCTACGCTATCCAATGTTTTCTTTACTGTTTCACTCTCTGGAGTGGTAATAGTCATTTTTATCTTCTATGCTATACAATGTTTTCCCTAATTTTGCATTTTCTGGAGTGGGAATAGTAATTTTACGTTTTACGCTATCCAATGTTTTTAATACTGTATTTTTTTTACTTTAAATAGTAGTTGTATTTATTATTTAGAATGAATTTAGATAATGTGTTATGTTATTAATTTTAAAAATATTGAAACTATATTTAATTTTTTTAATTTATTAAAAATAATTTTACTATTTTATGTAATTATTTTATGTGTGGAGATCTATTTGTAATTTATAGTATTTTTAAATAATTTATAAGTAATTAAAGTGATTATTAAAATGTATTAAGTAAATATATAATATATATTTTACATGTGTTTAATTAATGTTATATTATTATATATCTATTATTTATTAATTTTAAACATTACTAAATATTTTTAACAATGTTTATTTTATTTATAAGTATTATTTACTTTATTTTACACATTATATTTTAACAGATATAAAACAATATTTTTAATTACGATATTTTTAACATCGATATTTTTGTTTCGATATTTTTGTACTTACCATGTTGTAGATAGGATGTCGATATACTTGCCTTCGATATTCCAGCGTCAATGTTTCTGTAGGTCGATATTTTGTCTGTCGATATTCTGTCATAGATCCTTACTATGTAGTGGCTACAACCTACTGGTCCATAAATAATCTTATGGCTCTAGGGTCTGCTGGAATTGGTACTGGCGAAGGGATTATATCTGCTGAGAACATGACAGTCCCGAAACTAAACGAGGATTTGGATAACTGGTATTCTCCTGATTCAGTGACACTATGAACTGAACTGGATGCTGATAAATAGACAGTTATACTATGACTATGACTATGATTGTGTCTCTTGACACTCATGTTATGAGTGCTTTTTGAAACAACATACCGTCACAATCAGTCACATGTATATATATATTGTACATAACCAGTGCTCACATCTAATCACTGTATTCACTTTCACTGTGCCGTCACTTTATAGGATCACCTTGTATATACATAATTTCTAGAATGTTTGAATGCTGTGTTATTCATGGAAATAAGTAACTAAATCAATGCACTTATCGCTGAATTGAATTAAACCTACAGAAGAGTTATTCACATTACTATTGCCGTGGGAGTCCAAGGCTACGCTTACCTTTAACACTATGGACATACAGTTGGCCATCACCTGCCCCACTAGCAGTCCATAACATTGGGCAGGTGGGTTTTGCAGGTTGTCTGAAGGGGTTACTTCTTCCCCTTCCACACTACCACTACCTCCATGCCACCATCTCACGAACGGCTGACAGAGGATCATTGGTCCATTCTCCGTGAGGAAGTTGCGGCTCTCTTGGCCAAGGGAGCCCTTGAGAGGGTCCGATGCCAGAAATAGAAGATCTACAGTGGTGGCTAACATACTGCGATTGTATCAGAGGCAGACCTGATTCCCTTCCCCAAGCAGATCTGACAGTAGTGACAGATGTGTCACTCCTGGGATTGGATGTCCATCTGGGAGAGGTAGAGATCAGAGGATTGTGGTCTCCGGCAGTATATGGACTGGGGCTATGTGCAATCTACTGGCATTGAAAGCCTTTCTACCCTATGCGAGCGGCTGGCCTGGTATATGATGTCCACTAATGTAAGCGGGCACCTTGCACCAGTCCAGACAACCCTTATGGTGATTTAAGAGGCCTCAGACAACCTTAGAAAGCTATCCAAGTGGTAGCTGTGGAGAGCAGCGGTCAGGCTTAGTTTTGAAGGCTTGTAAAGCAGCTTGTTTTACCAGAGTGCAATCTTATAGTATAGATTAAATGAAACGGGAACCACATAGTAGTTATAAAAATATGTATTTATTATATAACACTATCCAGTATGTTACAGTATCTCCCACAGGGAGATAGACACAAAGCACACAATACTTTAGCAAAGAAATCACAGTAAATTCAACTAATACACAACGGGCCCCAGGGGGGGACCAAACCATATACTAAGAAAGTGGTATAAGTACTGCGACTCGAGTCAGAACAACGTTGAGAGGACGTAGAATTGCTGGGACCCCAAGGAACTCCCCAAGGTGAGTAGACAGGGACCCCACTGAGTGCGTGTGCAGGGTGTGACCCAGACTGCATGCTCTGTAAAAGTCTATGTGCAATTTGCAGTTCGAATTGTAAAGATTAAGGACTCTTCCCAGTGGACCCTGAAGAAACCCGGTGAAAGACAGAAGGTTGGAGAGCCACCCCACATATGTATACCGTGGTACCCAAGTTACCTACCCCGGGTAAGCTGGGTAGGTGTGAAGTGGTGTCGGAAACTGCAGTCGAACCCAGTGGAGAACTTCAGGAAAGTGCCACTGCTGGAAGAGGAGAAAGTGTCAGTTGGAATCCAAACGTGGATTCCTGTCGAGTAGTACCTGAAAGCAGAGGGGACAAAGTCTGGGTCACTTGAGAGTAACCAGGGGGCTCGGTAGATAAAGGCCCACCGGTGCATCTGAAAGAGACAATTAGTTATAGATTTGTCACCTTAGAATTACCCCTGGCGTCAAACTGGATCCAGAGAATTTTTTCCCTCAGCTGTACCTCTGCGCTTCGATAGGTGGCGTCAGTCGACTCCGAGTTCGTCATTGGCATCGTGGTCGCCAGACTGATGTAGCAGTATCTACTTAGACGACGCGAGCTGACGTCAGTTCTTTCTTTTTCCGCACCAGCCAGCGCAGATCCGAATGGAACGGTACCTCGAGTCACTCTTTGACTCCGGTTTTTGCGTCTTTTGCCAACACCTTTTTTGAGTTTATAGACTCCTGCTGCACAGAGGGATGCCACGTTGGGCCGGCTTCAAGGTTTGTGACTCCTGTCACAAATTGATGTCGGTCACGGGCCCGCACTGCGTGTGCCTTTGGTGCCTGGAGCGCAACCACGACCCGAAGTCATGCTCCGACTGCCGGGCCATGAACCCGAAGTCTTTGCGGGACCGGTCCCTAAAGCTTCTCGAGGCCCGGCAGTCCGCTCTGTGCCGTTCGAGGTCCCAGTCGAGAGGGAGGTCGCAGGGCCGGTCGTGGAGCCACCACTCGTCTTCGAAGTCTTTGTTTTCAGGAAAGTCGAAGCACAAGAAGAAGCAACGTCACTCTTCGCGTTCTCCCCATCCGTCGGCCGATGCGACACAGGAAGTGGAAGGTAGTCGTCCAGCTCCGCCCCCAGAGCCTGTTGGGTTGACTCCTGCCTTCCCTACCTTTCTGGGAGCCGGAGCGACCCCTGCCCAGCTTTGAAGCTTTTTCAAAACCTTGCATTCCATCTTTGGGCAGCCCAACTCTGCCGGCGCGCCCTCCGACCCCGCGGACTCGGTTGGGGGCTCTAGCCCTTTGATGTCGGCAGCTTCGGCACCCCAGGGCCCCTAAGTATCCAGGCCTGGATCCGGATCGGCGCCGGTCGACCTTGTGACACCTCCTCCGGCGTTGATTCCAGTGACAACACCCCGCCGCCTCCGACGCTTGTTGTGTCCTTAGCCAGCGTCTGCCCTGGCCTCCCCCTTGATGAGGACACGGAGCCGGACATCGGGACCGGCGCCGACCGGTACTTTTGCACCCCTGTTCTCCCCTGATATTTCCTACTGCCCTGAGTGGCTACCAGGAGAGGGTGAGGAGGACTGGAAGGGGTATGTGAATCCTCTTGCAGACCAGTTAGAGGAACCGGACTGGAAAGAGGAGTTGGGTGACACCAGTGGTCTGGACACCTCCCCAGACCTTGACATGCTTTCTCCCCCTACCGTGTCTAAGGAAGAGGGTGTATCTTACACAGTGATGTTGCGTAGGGCAGTCGAGGCCTTAAACCTTGAGCTTCCTACAGTGGCAGTCAGGGCTAACCTCCTGACCGAGGTGCTCCAGCCGGCAGCAGCCTCTTCAGAGCCCCTGCTGCTGTTCAATGAGGCCCTCACGGACATCCTTTTGGGCACTTGATCCAAGCCCAACACAGGGGCTCCTGTGGACAGGATGATTGCCCGAGGCCACGCCCTGCCCTGTACGACCCCATTTTCCTCTGTTCTCATCCTACCTCTGAGAGCGTGGTAGTCCAAGCCTCAACATCCAAAGGCGCATTCCCTAACGCACCACTTATAGGGAATCCAAGAAGCTGGACCACTTTGGGAAGAATATGTTTTCTTCCTCCAGCTTGGGAATGCGGTCGGTGAACACCGCATGTCTATTGGGCCGTTACTCACACTTGGTGTGGGATACGGTTGCGCAGGTGCTGCCACAGTGCCCGGGCCTTGTTCTCCCGTGCTGTTGTCGAAAAGAGAGACATAGCGAAGTTCCGGTGTGGGCTGGACACCGCAGATTCACTGGGCAGGATGATTTTTATGTCAGTAGCACTGAGACGCTACGCCTGGTTGAGGTTGACTGGCTCTTCGGGGGATGTCCAAGCAACACTTTGGACATGCCCTTTAATGGTCGTCGCCTGCTTGGTGACAAGGCAGACAATGCGCTTGAGCGCTTTAAGGATTCTAGGGCTACAGCCAGATCTTTAGGCCTCACTTCTACCTCCTGCCACGTCCCGCCCAGGGCCACAGGCCTTTGCAAGCTGTCCAGCCTCTGCGCTGCCTTGGACATGGATCCCACCGCCGTGGGTCGGAGGGCCAGCGGGCGGGCCAGTCCACCAGCATTCCCTCTGCAGCAGCCTCCAAATCCTCCTAGTCCGACCTTTCAGGCGTCAGACAGGTGGGTTTTGCAGATAGTCCTAAGGTGCTACTCCCTCCCCTTCGAGACTACCCCTCCATTCATGCCACCTCAATTGCTTTGCATGTCGGAGGATCACCTGGCCCTTCTCCAACAGGAAGTTACGGCTCTCTTAGCCAAGGGAGCCATCGAGTGTGTTCCTGCCCCAGAAGTAGGTTGTGGTTGTCATTCCCACTAGTCTCTGGTGCCCAAGAAGGGCAAGGGCCTGCTACCTATCTTAGATCTCAGGAATGTCAACCACTTCCTCCGGAAGGAGAAGTTCAATATGTTGACACTGGCTCAGGTTCTGTCTGCTCTCAACCCTGGAGACCTGATGGTAGTGTTGGACTTGCAGGATGCTTATTTTAACATTCCTGTCCTGCCGGCTCACCGACGTTACCTGCGGCTCATGGTAGGCAACAAGCACTTTCAGTTTACCATGCTCCCCTTTGGCCTTATCAGCGCCTCTCGGGAGTTCACGAAAGTGATGGCGGTGGTCGCAGCTCATCTGCGCTGATCAGGAGTTCCAGTCTTCCCCTATCTCGATGACTAGCTGTCGAAGGCGGGCTCACCACAGGCTGTTGTCTCCCACCTTCGAACTACGACCGACCTCCTGCATTCGCTGGGGTTAACCATCAGTGTGCAGAAGTCACACCTGATTCCCTCTCAGAAGCTCATTTTCATCCGAGCGGTTCTGGACACAGCGCAGTTTCAGGCTCATCCTCCCGAGCAGCGATTCTGGGATATTCGGGCTATGATTCTAATCTTTCAAGCTCTATCCTGGGTTTCGGTCAGAATGACCCTCAGGCTACTGGACCTCATGGCCTCCTGCATCATGCTGGTGGACTATGCCAGGTGGCATCTGTGGGCTCTACAGTGGGACCTGAAGTTCCAGTGGGCACAGCATCAGGGGAATCTTTCCGATTGTGTCCAGATCTTGGAGGGCACTGCACACCAACTGCAGTGGTGGCTAACAAACCAGGATTGGGTCAACAGCAGATCCCTCTCCCTTCCCCAACCAGAGTTCACAGTGGTGATGGATGCATCACTGCTGGAGTGGGGCGGCCACATGGGCGAGGCGGAGATCAGAAGTCTCTGGTCTCTGGCAGAGCCCCGGCTCCACATCAACCTTCTGGAGCTTCGGGCGATTCGTCTTGCGCTAAAGGCATTCCTTCCCTCTGTCCTGGGAAGAGAAGTGCAGGTGTTCACGGACAACACCACCGCCATATGGTACTGCAACAAACAGGGCGGGGTGGGGTTGTGGACCCTATGTCAAGAGGCTCTCCGCCTTTGGACATGGCTGGAGCATCAGGGCATTTCCCTGGTGGTCCAACACCTGGCAGGTTCTCTGAACACCAGGGCTAACAAACTCAGCCGCAGGTGCATGGTGGATCACAAATGGTGTATTCACTCGGAGGTGGTGCACAGTCTCGTTCAGCAGTGGGGAGAGCCTTGGTTAGATCTATTCGCTACCGAAGAGAACGCACAATGTCAGCAGTTCTGTGTGTTGGAATTTCCAAGGCAGCACTCGCTAGGCGACGCTTTGGTCGCAAATGAAGTTGCGGTCTTCTATACGCCTTTCCACATAACCCACCTCTGCCCAGAGTGCTGAAGAAGATCAAGCGCGACCGGGCATGAAGAGTCTGGTCTCTCCAGTATTAGCGGTGTCTTTCATAGATTCACATGCTTGAATATTCCCCGTCGTCGAAGTGGGAGTCCCACGGCAAATAAAATAGCAATAATGCTAAATTTATATAAATATATACAAACATAATATATAATAAAGAAAGGAAATACAACTGAAAACCTCTAAAAATTATTCCTACAAGGAATGCAAGGTAAAGAGAAAAATCATTTGTAACACACTAGTGTCATTATGTTAGTCCAAATTACAGCCAATCAGGTGCCAGCATCCTCTAGAACCTTCTCCTCAGAAGCTCAAGCCCTCAGATTTTCTACCGCACGTCGTGTGAAGGGAGTCTCCCTGAGCTCTGCTCAGTTGTCAACTCTACTCATCTAGTTTCCAGTGTTTATCTCAACATGTCAAGTAAGAAGTCTTTATTCAGACCTTGCTCTTCTTGTGGGAAGCTGCGCCTTTTTGAAAAGGACCCCCACCAGAAGTTTATCTACTGTTTATACCCTGATCATGAGGCTGCCAGCTGCAAGTTCTGTAGAACCTTTTCTACTAAGACTCTTAAAGACCGAGAAGGTCGTCTTCTCCTTTGGCTGCAACGTCTTAAGGACAAGGATTCTGCACTGTCTGATGCAGAAAGTTTGCAATCTGGTCTTTTCTCAGCAGCCTCTAAGCGTGGTAGTGTTCAGAAGTTTCCATCTCCTTTCCTCAAAAAGCCTAAATTGGCCTTGACTCTGGCTCCTGTGGTGTCTTCTGCCACTCCTACCACTTCTACGCCCACGAGACCTGGCTCTCAGACGTCTTCTGCAGCTTCTCGAGGTGTTTCCACGCCTCTTAAGGTTCCGCCGTCGACGGGAGCATCTACGAGCGTTCCGACGACGAGAACAGCATTGCCTGCATCTTCGACGACGACGCTGACTACCACTTCAGCCTTCTCGTCGCCGACGACGGTGTCGTCGACAGCCTACACGTCGACGAGGATTTCGTTGTCGTCTACACCTGTTCTGTCGACGATTCCCATCTCCTCGTCGACGAAGAAGAGAGAATCCTCGTCGACGGCAGACCCGAAGAGATCGTCGTCGTCGTCGACCAAGCTCTCGTCGACGAAGACACCGTCGGCCAAGCTCTCGTCGACGAAGACACCGTCGACCAAGGTCTCGTCGACGAAGACACCGTCGACCAAAGCCCCGTCGACGAAGACTCCGTCTACGGAGATTCTATCAGCTTCGACGACGACCCCGTCGACAACGGCCCCGTCGACGACTTCGTATTCAGTGAATCGCCCGTCGACGTCTCCGTCGACGATTACACCGTCGACGAAGACTACTCCAAAATTACCTTCGTCGACAGCCAAGTCAGTCTCGTCGGCGTTAACGACGACGGCACCGTCGACGGCGGCACCGATTTCGTTTGCCTCTTTGCCGTTAGTGCCATTGAACACTTCTGAACCTTCTCATTGTCGCACTGCGGTTCCCTGCCAACAGATCTCTGATCCAGAGCCACAACCACCTTCTCCGATGTTTGCAACTACATCTGAGCATGACACAGACTCGGAGCATGAAGGGGACACTTTTGGGGCGGCACTTAGTCCCTCTGATTTAATAATTAAATGTCAAGACTCTGATTCTGACGACGATGGCGGAGACCAAGAGTCTCAACAAAGAGAGCAATTGGTCCAAGTTCCTATGGCTACCATTCCCTTAACCTTGATCTCTAATCTCCAACATATGCTGGACGATTACAACCACCGTTTTCCAGCGACACCGCAGACCGCACCTGTACAATCTCCTGCTCCCGTGTCACTACCTCCACCTTCTTTGCCGCCTATCTTACCACCTACAACTTCGTCTCAAGTTCAGACGTCAATTCGAATCCATACCACTGTTTACCCGCAGGATGCAGATGATGAGGCGGTCCCAGAACGTGAGGACGGAGAGGTCCCTGACAACTCGGATGATGCAGGCGACCAGGATATGGCTGAATGGGATGATTATCGGGCACAGACGCCCTCTCCTCAGCCTGGGAACTCGGGTGAATCCCCACCTGTAGATATCGCCAGCTTCCACCTTTTAATGGATAAAGGGCTCAGCGTTTCAAATTACCACGTTCACAACGCGAGGACGACTGTTTTCTTTATGATTTTAAAGATAAACCTTATAAGCAGGTACACACAATCCCTATCATCGATTTCGTTTGGAAGGAGGGAATTAAACTCATGAATGCTCCTAACTCCTTACCTGCTCAAATACCGCGCCTTGAGAAAAAGTACAAGGCCCCAACTGGTTCTCCAGCTTGCCTGACTTCTCATCCCAAGCCAGACTCTGTGATCACAGCCCCTGCTGATAGAGAGGGTCGACGCTTAGATGCTATTGGCCGCAAGTTCTCAACGATGGCTTCAACATCTGTCCGGGCAGCCAATGCCTTAGCCATCTTAGGACGTTATGACCGGCAGATGTGGTCAGACATTGCAGATTTCATGGCACTCATACCTGATGCTTCCAAGGCTGACGCCCAACAGATTCTTCGCGATGGTCAGAGGGCATCGGAAGAAATGATCGACTGTGCAATCGATATTGCTAACACAGGTTTCCATCTGCTTGCAAGTGCGGCTGCACTCCGACGACAAGGCTGGCTGAAGTCCACCTCCTTCCGGCAGGAAGTCCAATCCAAAATACTGGACATGCCTTATGATGGGGAATCGCTATTCGGATCCCATATCGATGACGCCCTTGAGTCCATCAAGAAAGACACCGATACAGCAAAGTCTTTGGGCACGTTACAGTTTCGGAAGCAGTCCTTTCGAGGTGCGCGCGGACGCGGCACTTCTTCCAACGTTCGAGGTGGCCAACAATACAGCTCCTACAATCAGAGCGGGCAACGTTACACGCCCAATCAGCAGTCTCGTCAACAGCCCTCAAAACCATACAGAGGAAAGTCTTCCTATCGTGGATCCAATACAAAACGCCAATGACTTTTGTCACCCTCAAAGTGTTGGAGGACGAATCCCTCTGTTTTATTCTCAGTGGTCCTCGATCACCTCGGACCGCTGGGTTTTGGACATTGTCAAACGGGGTCATTCCCTGGAGTTTCTAGAGATTCCTCCTTGCACGCCACCTCATGGCCCGCCTCCTCCGCATCTCGAGGAGCTTTACCATCAGGTCCGTCTTCTTGTTTTAAAAGGTGCAGTCGAAGTGGTCCCAAAACATCAAAGAGGAAAGGGTTTTTACTCTCGATTCTTCCTCATACTCAAGAAGACTGGAGATTGGCGACCCATTCTGGATTTGAGGGCTCTCAGCCAGTTCCTAAAGTCACAATCGTTCCGCATGCTGACGTTACTGGAAATCCTGCGTCTTCTATCCAGCGAGGATTTCATGACCACCATAGACCTTCAAGACGCATACTTTCATGTCCCAATAACCAAACATCATCGCCAGTACCTGCGTTTCAAGGTGGAACCAATGCATTTTCAATTCAAGGTTCTGCCCTTCGGACTGCGATCAGCTCCTCGTGTGTTCACGAAGGTACTGGCCCCTGTGGTGGCTCACCTGCATCTACAAGGAGTGCAAATCTTTCCATATCTAGACTATTGCCTGCTCAAATCTCAATGCCACCATCAGCTGGGTCAGGACACTCGTCTTTGCCAGCAAGTGTTCCAGTCTCTGGGGTTGACCATCAACGTCAAAAAGTCACAGTTTGCGCCTCTGCAAACCAGAACCTTTCTGGGAGCGATCCTAGACACGCAGCTCTCAAAAGCGTTCGTCTCGAACGAGCGACGTCTGAAGATCCTTCGTCTGGTCTCCCTCATTCGAAGAAAACAGTCCGTTTCTGTTCGGACGTTAAAGTCCTTCTTGGGAATGGCTTCATCTTGTATCGCACTGATCCCAAATTGCAGGTTGCGCACCCGTCCCATTCAGGAAGAACTGGACTTACAGTGGCGTCAGGCCTCCGGGTCCTTCAACGACCTAGTTGCCGTCACAGCTCGCATGAGAAGGAGCCTGCTTTGGTGGGCGCAGCCTTCGAATCTGAAAAGGGGAGTGTCTTTCCTCGTTCATGCTCCAGATCTTACGCTGACGACGGACGCCTCCCTGGAGGGGTGGGGTGCTCATCTCCAGGGCTTATCCATCAAAGGCAAGTGGACGCCGACGCAACGCACGTGGCATATCAACAGGCTAGAATTGATGGCGATCTTTCTAGCGCTCAAGTCCTTCCTCCCGGTTGTTCACGGGGAGTCAGTGCTAATCCAGACGGACAATACATCCAGTATACACTATGTGAACAAACAGGGAGGGACCAAGTCTCCACATCTGTCCCGCTTGGCCCAGTCGATCTGGGATTGGGCTCTCCGCCATAACATCACCTTGACGGCTGTCCACCTTCCGGGCGTGTCCAACCTCCTGGCGGACTCTCTGAGCAGGTCCACTTCCTCGACACACGAATGGGAACTGCACCAACCGACTCTGGATCTTGTGTTTCGCCAGTGAGGTCACCCAGATCTAGACCTCTTTGCAACACCGGAGAATCGGAAATGCCTGTCTTATGCAAGTTGGCATCCCCACCCCGGGTCCTGCGGGAATGCCCTTTTGATCGACTGGTGCGATCTATTCGCTTACGCTTTTCCGCCACTCCCATTAATACCGCGGGTACTGTGGAAAATGCGGAGGCAGCCCTGCCACATCCTGTTGATCGCACCTCGTTGGCCCAGGCCGGCATGGTTTTCGGAACTGCTTCTGCTGTCCCAGTGCGAGCCCATCCCTCTGCGTCCCCGTCCAGACCTCCTAACGATAGACAGGGGCCAAGTGTGCCATCCGGACCCCTCCACGCTACAATTGTGGGCATGGAACCTGAGCACCTTGAGTTCGCTGACTTGAACATACCCCAGGAATGCAGAGACATCCTAGCTCATGCCAGGGCTCCGTCTACCATCAAAACTTACAAACTCAAGTGGAAGCGATTCTGTCATTGGTGCGCCACAGCCAATATCCATCCCATCCATTCCACTCCTGAGCAACTTCTTCCATTCTTCTTGAGCCTCGCTCAATCAGGGCTCTCTCATGCCACGCTGAGAGTTTTCTTAGCTGCAATATCTCGTTTCCGACATGATGGCTCTTCTTCCCTCTGTTCATCACGGATCATACGTCAATTCTTCAAAGGGCTCTTCTGCAAGTTCCCGCCTGTTCGGCGTCCTCCTCCATCTTGGCACCTCAATGTGGTACTATCTCAGCATATGAAGTCACCATTTGAGCCTATCCATAAAGCGGATTGCAAATTCCTCACCTGGAAGGTTGCACTTCTTTTGGCTTTGACATCATCTTGTCGCGTGAGCGACCTTCACGCTTTCACTATCAAGCCACCTTATCTTCAGTTCAAACCTAACGGAGTGGCGCTCCGCACTAACCCCTCCTTCCTACCTAAAGTACCTACGGATTTTCATTTGAATGAACCTGTGTTCCTCAAGACTTTCTTTCCGGACCCACAGTCTCCAGTGGAGCAGCGCTTGCATTCCTTGGACATCAAACGATGCCTTAAATTTTACATTTAGGGCGAACTTGCCAAGCCATGTCTTCCCTGGACCGGAAACAAGCATCCTGGGACCGGTTTCGGATTCATAATCCTCATCAGCCAGGCTATCTTGAATCCAGTGGCCAAGTGAACAAGGGACTCACGTCTGAGCATACCCTGCCACACTTAGGGCAAACTTTTTGCCAAGCCATGTCCTCCCTGGACCGGAAACAAGCATCCTGGGACCGGTTTCGGATTCATAATCCTCATCAGCCAGGCTATCTTGGATCCAGTGGCCAAGTGAACAAGGGACTCACGTCTGAGCATACCCTGCCACACTTAGGGCAAACGTTTTGCCAAGCCATGTCTTCCCTGGACCGGAAACAAGCATCCTGGGACCGGTTTCGGATTCATAATCCTCATCAGCCAGGCTATCTTGAATCCAGTGGCCAAGTGAACAAGGGACTCACGTCTGAGCATACCCTGCCACACTTAGGGCGAATTTTACATTGCCAGAACTGCCCCCTTCCGCAAGTCCGACGAACTGTTCATTGCCTACGGACGACTGCGCAAGGGACATCCAGTTTCCAAACCGACTATTGCCCGGTGGCTTTCTTCAGCCATTGCCTTCTGCCACCAACAAGCGGGCAAACCATTGCAGTCTTCAGTGAGGGCTCATTCTACGAGGGCGATGTCGTCATCCACCGCCTTGTTTGCTGGTGTGCCACTTCATCAGATCTGCCGTGCAGCGACATGGTCCAGCAGGCACACCTTCACCAAAAATTACTGTTTGGATGCCATCAATGAAGCGGATACCGCAGTGGGACAGGCAGTGCTTCACCATCTTTTTCAGTAAGGTGAGCCTCTGTTCCCTCCTCCTTGTGTTTCCTGTGATTGCTATGATGTGTTATATGACTGTATTATTATTAGTACTGTCTTGATTTCTTCTTGCTATGCTTAGCAATCTCAGTTCTCGGAGGTTACTGCTTTCTATTCTATTCAAGCATGTGAATCTATGAAAGACACCCCTAATACTGGAGAAGAACAGTTGTTACTTACCTGTAAACAGGTGGTTCTCCAGTATTGGTGTCTTTCATAGATTCACATGCGACCCACCCTCCTCCCCTCAGAGGCTCTCTTCTCCTCATACGCCCTTGGTTACTTTGTGCTACGAAAATCTGAGGGCTTGAGCTTCTGAGGAGAAGGTTCTAGAGGGTGCTGGCGCCTGATTGGCTATAATTTGGACTAACATAATGACACTAGTGTGTTACAAATGATTTTTCTCTTTTCCTTGCATTCCTATGTAGGAATCATTTTTAGAGGTTTTCAGTTGTATTTCCTTTCTTTATTATATATTATGTTTGTATATATTTATATATATTTAGCATTATTGCTATTTTATTTACCATGGGACTCCCACTTCGACGACGGGGAATATTCAAGCATGTGAATCTATGAAAGACACCAATACTGGAGAACCACCTGTTTACAGGTAAGTAACAATTGTTCATCCCAAGCTAATGCACATGGCCATCGATCCTGCGATCAGACTGTCTCTTTCAAGGATCTTCTGTCGCAGCAGCAAGGGACGGTCCTCCACCTCAACCTATCCAGCCTCCACCTCCTTGCGTGCAGATCGAGCGGCTGCAATTAACAGCTTTCGACCTTCCTCCTGAAGTCTGTAATGTTATCTTGGCAGCCAGGCTTCCCCCCACCAAAACGGTATACACCTGTAGATGAAACAAGTTTGTGGCATGGTAGCAAAGTTGTGGATCCGCTTTCTGCCCCTTTCAGAGGTTCTCCTCTTCATTCATTCTTTGGCCCAGCAGGGCTCCCCTCTGGGCACCCTCAAAGGCTATCTTTCGGCCATTTCGGCCTTCCTCCGGCTGCCTGACCAGCCTTCTCTTTTCAAGTCCCCTATTGTAAATTGCTTCATTAAGGGCATTACTCATTTGTTTCCTCCAATTCCTTTTGTGATGCCCCAGTGGGACTTGAACCTGGTTCTTAGTTATCTAATGTGTGCTCATTTCGAGCCACTCCATAACTGTCCTCTCAGACTCTTAACTCTTAAAACTGCCTTTCTGGTTGCCCTCACCTCTGCTCGCAGGGTGAGAGAGCTACAGGCCCTTTCTTCTAAGTCTCCTTTCCTGGCTGTTCATCTGGACAAGGTTGTCCTCCGCACTAGGCCTACTTTCCTTCCCAGTGGTTACCTCTTTCCATATAGGGCATACCATCACTTTGCCCACCTTCTTTCCGCTTCCCCATTCTTCTAAAGAGGAAGAGATGCTGCACCGTCTGGATCCAAAACATGCGCTTTCGTTCTATCTGGATCGCACAATACATTGCGGGTGGATGACCAGCTCTTGTCGGTTATGTGGGCGCAAAGAAAGGTCGGACCATGCAAAAGCAAACAATCTCCCAATGGGTAGTTCTTTGCATCAAAATCTGCTATTCCTTAGCGAAAATGGAACCTCTAGTTGGGTTGCTTGCCTATTCCACCAGGGCAACGGCAGCCACTACTGCTTTGGGACATGCAGTCCCCCTCCTTGACATCTGCTATGCAGCTACGTGGCCTTCACTGCACACGCTTACCAAACACTACTGCTTGGACAGCCAAGTCCGGAGGGACGGCTTCTTCGGCTGTTCGGTTCTCCAGGACTTTCTGGTGTAAACTTGGTTCGCAGACCCACCACCGGGGTTGGTATTGCTGGGGTTATCTATTCTAAGGTGGGGAATCCATAACTAATTGTCTCTTTCAGATGAGCAAGTTACTTACCTAACTCGGTGAGAAGGCATCTCGGGTCTCGAGGCAAGTAGAAACCCACTTCCTGTGTTGGTGAACCTATCGGAGTCCGTAGGAGTTCGGGATCAGCAGACCGGTCAGCAGTGTTTTTGTGCCTGCAAATGCAAGGGAGTGACTCCTTCACTCCAAGGGAGATTATCTTCAGGTGTATTTGATGCTCAACAGGTCCACAGTGCACAGTCACAGACGATGCAGCAGGCATAGAGGGAGACGAAGTCAGGCCCAAACGAAGTCCAGCAAAGTCCAGAGAAGGATCATCATGCAGTCACGTAATGTCCTTCTTTACTAGTATATGGCTGCTTCACTGACAACCCGGTAGAATGGTCTCCGTAGGGTGCAGGAGCACCCTCTCACTTAGAACCAAGCACCCTGTTCTCAGGATTGTAAAGGGCTGCTATAGGGGTGACTTATAGGTTTTAAGTGCAGTGACCCGTAGATATAGTAAACCTTTATCTCAAGTAAGTAGTGCATGCACCAACTTACACAGGCTGCAATGGCAGGCCTGTTATTTAATTTTGAATGGTCTCTTATGGGTGGCATAATACATGCTGCAGCCCATGGGAGACCTCTGGGGTACCTATGCCCTGGGTACTTGTGTACCATATACTAGGGATTGACAAGGGTACCCCAGTATCCAATCTGAGGTTCTGATTACCAGGATCCCAGTCAGAAAAAAGTCTGCCCCTCTTCTGAAGTCTTGCTCTTCATTCTTTCCCTTGCCCAGCGGGGCTCTGCTCTTGACACTCCTAAGATCTATCTGTGTGCTTTTTATGCCTTCTTGTGGCTACCTGACCAACCCTTATTGTTCAAGTCTCCTATTGTAAATAGGTTTTTAACGGGTCTTGTTTATCTTTTTCCTCCTTCACAATTGATCATGCCTTAGTGGGACCATAATCTGGTCTTAATATTCTTAATGTGTGCTCCTTTTGAGCCTGTCCACAATTGTTTCCTCAGGCCTCTGACATTGAAAACAGCCTTTCATGTGGTAATAACATCTGACTGCAGAGTGAGTGAGCTGCAGGCCTTATTCTCAAAGCAGGCTTACCTCTCTGTCTATCCTGACAAAGTGGAGTTTCGCACAAGGGCCTCCTTTCTGCCGAAAGTGGTCACCCCATTTCACGTAGGCCAATCAATCACCTTGTTTACCTTTTTTGCTCCTCCACATCCCTTTAAAGAAGAGGAGTGACTCCACCGTCTGGACCCAAATAGAGCATTGTCGTTCTACCTTGACTGCACACAAAAGTCCCGGGTGGATGACCAACACTTTCTGGGGTATGTTGGTGCAAAGAAAGGTCAAGTGGTGCAGAAGCGGACCATCTCTAGATGTGTTGTGCTCTGCATCAAAGTCTGCTACATACTGGCCAAGATGCAACCTGGCTCTTTCCACCTTAGCTAAAGTTGCAACCAATACGTTAGCATGCGAAGTTCCGGCCTTGGACATCTTGTCAGGCAGCATCGTGGGCATCTCTGCACATGTTTACCAAATACTACTGTCTGTACAGTCAGGTCCGCAGACATGGGCACTTAGCCTGTTCAATCCTGCAGGACTTCGCTGTTTGAAATTTGTCCATAGACCCACCTCCGGGGAGTATTGCTTGGGTATCTATTCAAAAGTAAGGAATCTGCAGCTAGAAGTTTCCATCAGATGAACAAGTTACTTCCCTTCGGTAATGCCTTATCTGGTAGAACCTATATCTAGCCACAGATTCTTTCCCGAATCACCCATCCTCCCCACTCTGCAAATGTCTTTCTTAGGACAGGTTTCCCCCTTTCAGGGCCCTGGTTTTACACACCAGAAGTCAGTGATCTTCATGGCTCCTCGCTTCTGGCGTGAAAAATCATGAAAAGTAACTGACGTCAGTGCGCCTGGGTGAAGCCTGTATATTTACCACAACCTCACTTCCAGCGCGGATGACTCGGGCGGTGCATGCAGTCGATCGACGCCACCTACCGGCAAGCAGGGGTACTGCTCATGAAAAATCTTCCAGATCCAGTCTGATGCCTGGGTAAATTCAAAGGTAAGGAATCTGAGGCTAGATACAGTCTCCACCAGAAAAGGTATTACAGAATGTAAGTAACTTGTTCGTCTCTGCTATAATCAGACTGTGAGAACTCCTACAATCAGATTTGCCAGATGTGGATGTGAGTTCCAGAAGCCCCCCTGTGAAGCTGGTTTGGGGCTTCATGACATTTTGTCTAACTACAGGCTGGTACAGTCACATACATCACATACATCAGGAAAAGGGGCGGGGTGGACAGTGCCCTGATAAGGAACAGGAGATGAAATTTCAAATGGAAGGAAAAGGCATCCCACCACCTATTTATTGTAACCTGACTACAGTGACATTCCTGCAGACATCTTCAAGTGTTCACTGCCATCTAAAACTGAAAACGGATATTCCTTCCCAACTGCCACTAGAGCCCAGCTTAGTTAAACACTTCTCGGGGAATATTCAGGAAACATCTAGGCCTACCTGCAGGTAGAGCAAAGGGCACTTGCCAGCCTCACCCAAGCCCCCTCAGAACTCCAAGATGGATTCCTCTTCCTATACAGAAAAGCACAGCAAAGACACCCATGCTCACCCTACATGCACATTGAGAATGCGCTCACTATTCATCACCCAGACAGATTGACCCATTAGAGAGATACTGGCTGACTTTTGGTCAGGACTGTAGACTGGTAAGAATTTCTTCCCAGAAGGTGACAGGCAAAAAGGCCAAGTGCTTTCTACTAGAGGTAATATGCAACCACTGCTTATCTCTCAGCTCTGTGAGAAAACAGTAGTCACTGTCAAAACGAGGGGTGCACTCTGTGTGCCACTCTTAAACTCAGTGATGGACGGAATGCTGACAATGCAAACATTCTCCCCCAGTCAAAAGATCTGGGTTAAATCCATCGTTCTTTAACCGACTACGCCACCCCAGTTTGAACCCAGCCATATGCAAATAAGTTTTGACCCTGTGACCCATGGGAACAGTCCAGACCGAACTGCCAGGCCAGGTCCTCCCTGGACCGGAAACAAGCATCCTGGGACCGGTTTCAGAGTATGTCACCCTCCGTCAGCCAGGCTAGCTTGAATCCAGTGGCACAGTGAGCAAGGGACCCACGTCTGGGCATACCCATCCCACATGGGGCAATAAGTGTTACAGCAAACAAATGATGGATGGAATGCTGACAATGCAAACATTCTCTCCCAGTCAAAAGATCTGAGTTAAATCAATCCTTCTTTTGCCCACTACGCTACCCCAGTTTGGACTCGGCCATATGCAAATCAGTCTTGACCCTGTGGCCCATGGGAACAGTCCAGACCGGACTGCCCGGCCAGGTCCTCCCTGGACCGGAAACAAGCCTCCTGGGACTGGTTTCAGAGTATGTCACCCTTCTTCAGCCAGGCTAGCTTGAAGCCAGTGGCACAGTGAGCAAGGAACCCACATCTGGCATACACATCCCACTTAGGGCGATAAGTGTCACAGCAAACAAATGATGGACGGAATGCTGACAATGCAAACATTCTCCCCCAGTCAAAAGAGCTGGGTTAAATCCATCGTTCTTTTGCCGACTACGCCACCCCAGTTTGGACTTAGCCATATGCAAATCAGTCTTGACACTGTGCCCCATGGGAACAGTCCAGACCGAACTGACCGGCCAGGTCCTCCCTGGACCGTAAACAAGCATCCTGGGACCGGTTTCAGAGTATGTCACCCTTCTTCAGCCAGGATAGCTTGAATCCAGTGGCACAGTGAGCAAGGGACCCAAGTCTGGGCATTCCCATCCCACTTATGGCGATAAGTGTTACAGCAAACAAATGATGGACGGAAAACTGACAACGCAAACATCCTCCCCCAGTCAAAAGATCTGAAACCCTGATACCGGTCCCAGGATGCTTGTTTCCGGTCCAGAGAAGACCTGGCCTGGCAGTTCCGTCTGGGGAATCATCATCTGAACTCTCTTGGCTGAGTAACTATTAGTGGACTCCAAGTAGCCGTGTCACTCGCAGCAAAGCTTTTCAACTCACTGTCAGTGGTAGTAAACGCTATCTAATTGCAATTGCACTACAATACAATAGCATCTTTTTTTAGTTCCATTTCACAACAAAGATGGCAAGACAGTATTTTGCATACAAGTTGTTTAATTACATGATTAGGCCCAATGCACCATAGTCAGCATCCTTCTCTAGAGATTTCTAATGTATTTGCATTGCACTAACATCTTGCTCTGCAGACACATCTACCCGCTTGGTTACCATGAACTATGTGTATTCATTTGGTGTTTTGTGGAGTTGTAATGCATATTTTTTAAAGTATGATTGTCTATGTCATATTAAATATGGCAATCTATATAGCAGGTATCTTTAAAATACTTATCTCATCAAACATGTTTCAGCAAAAAATTCTCAGAATTTGGTCCTGTGGCTGAGAGATACATCCCTGCAGCCTCACTGTGTTTTAGTGCGCTCTCAGCACCTTACGTTTCTAGTGTGCCGAGGGCATTGCCACTAATATGGTTGTGGTCCATACCATGTTGAGAGAGGGTTCTTATGCTGAGGTATTGACGTGCCTAGATTAGTCTTGGCCTCTGTTGTTAGCCACATAAGCCAGAGCTCTGCAAACTGGAACAACAACAAGGATATTAAATGCTAGAATTAATCTCAGCCACAAGCAATCGCTCTAGGCCATATGCCAAACCACTGTTTTTTGTCCACAATGCCACTCTAAAAAAGGCTCCCCTTATGCAAATTGGGAATAGTCTGCCCTCAAGAGGCCAGACAAGGTCCCCTCCAGAAGGGACCTCAAGCAACCCCTGAGCGGTTTCAACCAACTAAGGTCTCCCTAGTGAGGTATAGGTTAGTCCTATGGCACAGTAAGCACAGGACCCACATCTGGGCATACCTGTAGCACTTAGGGTATCAACTGCAACAACAAGGTGACTGATGGAACACTTGAAATAATCTCAGCCATCTGCAGTTGCTTGAAGCTGCATCCCAATGGATTGTTTTTCACCCACTGTGCCACTCTAAACAAAGGCCCACCTAATGCAAATCAGTACCCACCCTGCTCCTCATGGGAACAGTCCGTCCCTAACTGCCTGGTGAGGCCCTGTCCAGAAGGGACCACGCGCAACCCCAGACTGGTTGTTTACCTACTTATGTAGCATCAATGAGGTAAAGTTAAAGGCTCAGTGTGCATGGAACCCAAGATTGGGCATACCTATCGCACTTAGCATATTAACTGCAAGAACACTAATGTGATGGATGGAATTCTTGAATTAATCTCAGCCACTGGTAGTTGCTTAGGCCGCATTCCAGTCCATCATTTTTAGCTCATCATGCCAGTCTGTACAAAGGCTGCCTTACATAAATCAGTACTAACCTCCCCCTTTATTGGAACAAACCGTCATGAACTGCCTGACAAGGCTGTCTTTAGAGAGGACCACAAGCAACCCCAGACCAGTTTTATCCTACTTGAGTCTCATCAGTGAGTTATAACTTGAGTCCTATGGTACAGTGAGCACCAGTCCCACATCTGGGCATACCCGTTGCACTTAGAGCATTGTTAGACCTGGCCTCCTTTGGCGTGGTTTCTCCTGTCTTTTTGCTTCTGGGTGGTTGTTGCTGGCTGTATGCGTTTTTGCTGACTTTGGGACTCTGAGCTCTTCCCCACTGCTGACCAGTGCTAAAGTGCATGTGCTCTGTGTCTAAAATGTCTGGCATTTGATTCCTCCATGATTGGCATATTTCATTTACTAATAAGCCCCTATTACAGTGCACTACGTGTAGCCTGCAGCACAGGTTGTGCCACCCACATGAGTAGCCCTTCAAACATGCCTCAGGCTTGGCACTGCAGAGCCTGTATGCACAGTTTTTAACTGCCATGTCGACCTGGCAAGTACACCCACTTGCAGGACCAAACCTTCCCTTTTATTACTTGTAAGGCACCTCCAAGGTAGGTCCAAGGTAGCCCCATGGGCACGGTGCAGTGTATTTAAATGGTAGGACATTTGCTTTCATGTCCTGTGTTGAGAAAAACTGCCAAATTCATTTTTCACTACAGCAAGGCCTATCTCTCCCATAGGTTAGCATTGGAGCTGGCTTGTAACGCTTTACAGGTGTATCTTTCAATTGGGAAAATATAGAAAATTTGAGTTTGGTGTCTCTAGACCGACAATTTAAATCGCATCTTTTAGTGAAGTTAGTTTTTAAATTGCAGGTCTGAAAATGCCGCTTTAAGAAAGTTGCCATTTTCTTACTTAACCATTCTGTGCATTTACCTGCCCTAGAATACCTGTCTGGGTTGGATGACAGTTGGGATTTGTGAATTCACTCTAGCCAGTCACATGCATAGGGAACTGAGATGTGCCCTACATATCCTGATGGCCCCTCAGCATGCTCATGGGCCTTCCTGAGCTAGAGTAGTGAGAGGAGTTGGCACTTGCACCTGAATAGTGCTGTGCCTTTCCCCTCACCAAGAACTGAATGCCCCCTGTAGTGTGGAACCAGGGCTCGGGAGGGGAGTGTCTTGTGCACTACAAAGACCTTTCTTTGAAGTCTCCCTACTTCAAAGGCCAAAACGGGTATAAGTACTGTACCTCCGACACCATATACTCAGAATACTTCTGGACTGACACTTTGCTGCTTGCTTTGCTGAGTTTGCCTGCTGCGTGCTGCTTCCGCCTTAAGAGTGAGAGGACTGGACTTTGCTCTCTGCATTCTGCTTTCTGAGGTTCTCCAAGGACTTGACTTGAGCTTGCCTCCTGTTGGAAGTCTCGGGCCATCAAAGACTTCACATGCAGCATCAGGGCTTTTTTGCTGACAGCCCTACTCAGCCAAGTTGTGCCAAATCAGTTCTTGGGCCCTTGGAAGAGATTTTACTTTGCTAAACAAGAGGAAACCAGTACATCGACTTCGAGCTGGCGGCGCTCTTCGACACTGCGCCGTTGCCTGCACCAGAGCTGTTGTCCCCGCTCAGTGCAACAACCACTACTTGCAATGCCGGCCTGGATGCCACCAAAGCGCCACCGAAACTCCACTACAGAGTGTGTCTCGAGCACCGTGTTACCGAAGTCTGTGATGACTGACTGTGGACCTCAACACCGCGAAGTCAGCGCCTCGTGGCTTGACCCTTGATGCTTCATTTACCCAACACCGCCAGCAGAACCAACGCCTTGCCGCATCACCTCCCCTGTGCCTTGCAACATCCTGGGTGTTAACGACTCCACACCTCCTCCAGCATCTAACGACTCACTTGCTTCGGTGACGCCTCACCTCCGTTGTGCAACGCACCGCCCGAGCACTGATGTGCCAACGACCTCCACCGACAGCAAGGAACCGACACTGCGCCGGCCTCAGTGACGCCTCACCTCCCTGGCATCTCGCAATGTCTTTGTTTTGTCATTGTTTCCAAGGTACTGTTACCGGGGTCTGTACGATTCGCTATTCCGCCTGCGCTCCATCGTGGTTGACCCCGAACTTTACAATTTGACTTTGTCAAGCACTTCCTAATAGCCCCAGCCGGAGCTATTGTCATCTTCTAAAAGCTATTAACTGCATTTAATCCTTAAAAATTCGTAGCTTCACTTGTGTGTGTTGGATTTTTGTCATTTTGGTCCTGATTTTCCTGAGATAAATATTGGCTATTTTTCTAAACTGGTGTGGAGTACTTTTGTGGTGTTTTCACTGTGTTTCTGTGTATATGTGCACAAATACTTTACACATTGCCTCTGTAGTTTAGCCTGACTGCTTTGAGCCAAGCAACCAAATAGTGAGCACAGGAAAACTTAATGTGTACCACACTTACCCTAACTGGGATTGGGGGTCCCTACTTGGACAGCGTGCATACTTCTACAAACAAGAGACCCCACTTCTAACAGGTGCTAATTGCAACAGCAAAAAGGTGATGGATGGAAACCTTGAATTAATTTCAGCCACTTGCAAGCATTTGAGTCCTCATCCCAGACCCTCGTTCTTCACCCACTGTACCACTCTAGACATATGCCCGCCTTATGCAAATCAGCACTGACCCTGCTCCTCATGGGAACAGTCCCTCCCGAATTGCCAGGTGAGGCCCCCTTTAGATGAAACCACAATCAACCCCAGACTGGTTTCGACCTACTTAAGTCTCATCAGTGAGTTATAGCTTGAGTCCTCTGGTACAGTGAGCAGGGGACCCACATCTGGGCGTACTTATGCACTTAGGGCAGCAACTACAACAACAACAAGGCAATTGAGGGAATGCTTGAATTAATTCCAACCATTGGCAATCGCTCGGGCTGCATCCCGTTGTTTTTACCCACCATGCCACTCTAGACAAAGGTAAGCCTGGAACGGTTTCGACCTATTTAGAGGTCATCGGTGAGATATAGCTTGAATCCTATGTCACAGTGAGCATGGGCCCAGAGTAATCACCAGTCGCCGAAATTAATTCAAGCATCCTACTCATCAAATGTTTGTATACTTAAGTGGGACATCCTAAGTACAACGTCTGTGCCCAGATGTGGGTCCTGCGTTCACTTTGCCATTGGAACTAAGCTTCACCCTACTAATGAATCCCAACTAGGGCAAAACGGGCCTTTGGTTGCTTGTGTTTCTGTTCAGAGAGAATCTGGCTTGGCAGTTCTTGCTGACTGTTTGTATTGAAGCAGAATCAAGGCTGATTTGCATATGGTTGGGTCTTATCCTAGGTGGCACTGTGGGCAAAAAATTGATGGACAGGGATGCGGGTCCGTGTAATTACCAGTGGTTGAGATTAGTTCAAGCATCCCACCCATCAACTTTCGTATACTTCAGATGGCTTTACAGATATCATGTGCCTTGGCAAACCACTACCGAGTACCAAGGAAGATTAATTGTTTCAGAAGGCTGCTTTTTTCACATCATGGAAGCTATAGGTACCACCTTGCAGCATCAAAGGTGAGGAAGCATGTGTTCCTTACAATCTAAAATGTCTGCTACAGTGTCTGTGACAGAAAGTTGGGCTTCCAAACGCTTCTTGGTTCTCTTAGGTTGCTCAATCTGGCCATTGAGGCTTATTTGTTTGGAAGTTATGTGATTGTTGAGTCAGATACATTGTCACACAAGTATTGCAATGTCAATAAAAATGTATATCCAAACAGGAATATTTACTTATTTTGAATTATACTCTGCGCATAGGTGGTTGCAAATTGCGCCCTGACTTTTTGCGGCCTGTAAATTGTTTTGCGATCCTGCCTACATACTAAGAGGTCAGTTAGTACAAATAACGATTCAGAGATGGTCACTGCACAACCTGCCTAGTGAATATGCAATAGGCAGATCGCAACTTGCGACTCCCTCTGATTGGCTAACTACACAGGGATTGTAGCTTGCAAGAAACAGCAGAGCAGCTATGAATGTATTTCAAAATTGAAATTTTCAAACGCAGTCAAGTTTCTTAAAGGAAAAAGTGCTGTTTAAAAACAGCAAAGCATTGATACACAGGATATCAACTCTGAGTTTGGAAGAGACGCCAGTAACACACCACTTCCAAATTGTAACTAGGTATCCATTTCTAAACAAATGTAAAAATTCAAAATATCTTTTCCCAAATTTTTTAAGGGTTTATCAGATTTCCAGAACTATTTTATCAGTCACAAGTAAACATTTCGATTTGGCGAATCACATGCTTTCAAGTGTTAGTACATCTGAACTAAACTTCTTAATAAACATATCAGTTTTGTAGAATGGTAAAACGTGCAGAAAATGGCAGTAACCTTGTGTTTATAGCCCTAAGGACTAAACGTGTACAGTCAATATAAGATTTGCAGACAACGCCATTGATCGTCAGTAATGGTACTGTTGCATGCTTTGGTCCCCTAGTTTCTAAGGTTGCTCCCTTGAATTGTGGATGGTTGTATCTCTAGAACTGTATCGCAAGCCTCATGTAAGGTAGCGACTTGACCTGAAGGAATTTCCAATTTTAGTGAGACGTTTCGATTCAATCAAAAAGGTAAATCCCAGCTCAGACCCCCAAGGTCAAGATGCTGGTCTGTCCCCAGAGTAATACAAGGCACGCAAAGGAACCTTATGGCTCATCAACAAATTCAGACTCGGAAAGATAAGGGGTCATGTAGGTGGTGGACTCCCTCAAATTCTGGCAGGGCCAGGGAACCACAAGGTAATGCTCAGCAGTACTCTCCTAAACTTCAGACCACGGCAAGTAATGGGACTGTGCTCTATGCCATACGGAATCAAGCAGGCACCCAGGGATGCTGGGAGTTTATAGTAGACTCCCACAAATTCATAGAAGAA
Source organism: Lissotriton helveticus (assembly GCF_964261635.1). Classification (NCBI taxonomy): domain Eukaryota; kingdom Metazoa; phylum Chordata; class Amphibia; order Caudata; family Salamandridae; genus Lissotriton; species Lissotriton helveticus. Next base: position 1,402,816,593 of record NC_136057.1, on the reverse strand, counting down.
AACACTGGTGCATTGGAACGTGCTCTCCAGATAGTCATTGCTCGAGGGATAGCTGATCTACATTTGTTGGTGCCATGTCTAATGAGGGGTGTCCTGCCCCTGAGGTCAGCGCATCCATTCTCAGTGGCAAATGTGGTTGTTCTTCCTATAGGAAGAACATTGAGAAGTCAAAGCAAAGTGGCAGCACCTCCAATAGAAGTTGGGGAATTTCATGTCCCTGCAAAGGACTTGGAAATACTGGAATTGGCGAGTGTTGCTCCTTGGAATAGTGGTCACCTTAACACAGAAACAAATAATAAATGCAGGGAACTTTAAGTTCAAAATTGAAATATTGCCAAATGAGAAGGCTTGATCGCTGCAAAGGTTGACATTAGATTTCAATACCACACTGGGGCATGGAGGCGCTTTGTGAGTGTGTGCCCACACACTTTTTAAGTAATTGAGATTGGTAGGACATACCTTTTTCGGAACAGTACTAATGTGGATTGTTAATTGCCTTGGACGTCGATTTTAAGAAGTATTTTTGGAACTGCAAATGCAGGTTCTGTCCTTGATGTACTGTGTGTGGTCTCCGCCTGTGGCTTTTGTTTATGGGTCAGCCAGTAGGTGAAAGGGGTTTTGTGCTAAGGCAGAAGTCTTGCGCATATATATATCCGAAGCTGCTAAAGTTTTTTTCTCCTCATGCTTTATGTAATTAACTCCCAATAACCGTTTTTGATAGTCTGTCATTACGATGTTACAATGGCCTAGTTACCAAACCTCCCACGTTGTTGTTGGCCTACTGGCTTCTGCAAAGATGGCTTTTCAGACACTCATCCTGAGTTATGTAAACAATAAAAACATTCGCTGAGCCCCACTTGTCCTCTGCCAGCTACACCATGATGCTTTAGCAGGTGCCTAATCCTGAACCTCTTCGTGAAATGGGATCCCTGATTACCCATCGTCATCCAGGAGGGGAACACCACATCGATTGACTCCATTTTAGCCACAAATACCTTGTTGAGGGTCTCATCTGCCATGGTTCGAACCTAAGGAATGAAGTACGAGTTACTTACCTTCTGTAACGATGTATCTGGTAGAGACGATTATAGCCGCAGATTCCGTCACATAGAATTATCCCCAGGCGTGAGACTGGATCCGTAAACTTTTTTGCCACAGCATCGCTGCACGCCGGGGCGACATCACGCGACTACGCCCTGGCCTCGTCTGTGTATGTGACGTCAACGAGGTCACATAAACCCCACCCAGGCGTGCCTACGTCAGGTTTCTTCGGAGAACTTTTCCGCACCACAATGCGGAGCCACCAAATAAAAAACTGTGGGAGCATGGGAACAGTGTGCAAAAGAGTATACAAAAAAGAAAACCCATAGAAACAGTGCAACACCGCAGTGTCCAAGGGCAGAGAGAGGAAGAACAGAGCAGAGCCCTGAGCAGCCACCCTGCCATTACATAGACAGCAACCCCCACCTCTCCCCCGGAGACAGGGAACCTGCATAGAAGTCCTGTCACATGCAGCAGACCTACAACCACGGAAGGGAAGACAGTCCCAACAGGCAGAAAAACCAACCGCCAGCCACCCTAGGCTAGAGGGCACCCACCCCCAGAACAAGGGTAAGGCACGACCAGAGGGCCCCAACTCAGAGGTGGTAGAGGGGCCAGGCCCCTAGCAGCAAGAGAAAGGGAGAGATGGAAGGCAGCATCCCCGAACCTGAGCAACTAAAGCATCGGAGCATATGAGCACCAGAACCCCACCTTCCCAGAACCAAAAAGGAGGGAAGAACAGCCACTAGACGCAGCCACAGTCAAGAGAAAAAGATGTGATGTATTCCTATAGGTTCTGTATCAATCCCCCTATTCCTGACCCTATTCTGGTTAACGAGTTAACTAGCAGCCATCCCATGATGCAGAAACCGTTATCTGATTACGCCAGACCACGGCACAGGAGCGCGTTATCTGATTAGGTCATAACGCTTGCCATCTAATTAGGCAAGCAATATTCCTCCAGCCCCTGATAAGGCATACGGAGTTCTCAAAACAAATCAAACCTATGACAACCTGGGAAAAACCCTGCGGCCATTGTTTTGATTTCACCGAGAACTTCAGTAAAAGAATGCGCTAACGACCAGCTCGTATGACATCCTTATTGACGTATCTATGTCCATCCTTACGTCAATCTCGGCACCTTACAGGTATAAATATTACCGATATTGCCTTAAGCAAACACACGCGGTGGTGACGAGATCGGAGCAGCGAGACTTGCCGAAGCCCAGCAGAGAGCGAAGCCCCCGGCGCTGCCCCGCCTTCCTGACGCGCTGAGAACGAGACGCTGCTTTCTCCTGCCGAGAAATCCAGCTCCGGCGCTTCCGAGCAGCCCTCGCAGGCAGCTTGGAATATCGAGACCTCAGACAAGAGATACTATCCCTCAACCATCCTAGACCTCAGGTACGGAACTGAATAACCCCTTGCAGAGAATTCTTGAATCAGTCACTTGGCAAAACAAACTTAACTTAGACTGCTACTTTCTATCCCCGCCCACGTATTAGGCTTAGGTCAGGTACACTGGGGTAGGCGTGGTTAGAAGCACCAGTTGAGTACGATTAGTCAAATGTTTATATGTATGTATCTATTTTATCCATTTTAAACCACTATATGGCTTAGAAACCATATAAATGTTTTTACAGTATTATTTTATACTTCTGCTTTTATTGTATGCACTTTACTTAACCATAAGTATTGCAATAATATCGATTCATTTCTCTTGTACGAGAAAAGAGGCTGATCAATAAATAACATCTTTTATTGAACACGCCCGTCTCTTCTTTTTCTCTACAATCTGGTGAAACTAAGAATGCACGTACTGACTGAGTAAAATAAGTTGTCTTTTGTTTTCACACGACTCTAGAGATACACTCTTGATTAGGGGAGAGCAAAGTTGTCATGTTCTATGGTTGTCAGAAACTAAATCCCTTCTTGTCTATCCAGGGAGGTTCAATTCCTCCTTGTCTATTCGAGAAAGTTTCTAGTGAACTCTGAGCTAGCTGGCAAACCCAAAACTTTAAGTCTAATATCGACAGTAGAAGACCTAGTTAACGTCTGGTCTAGGTCTATACTATTGGAGGTATTATTCCAATGCGCAGAGCCTCGTCATCCAGGAGGGGAACACCACATCGATTGACTCCATTTTAGCCACAAATACCTTGTTGAGGGTCTCATCTGCCATGGTTCGAACCTAAGGAATGAAGTACGAGTTACTTACCTTCTGTAACGATGTATCTGGTAGAGATGATTATAGCCGCAGATTCCGTCACATAGAATTATCCCCAGGCGTGAGACTGGATCCGGAAACTTTTTTTCCACAGCATCGCTGCACGCCGGGGCGACATCACGCGACTACGCCCTGGCGTCGTCTGTGTATGTGATGTCAACGAGGTCACATAAACCCCACCCTGGCGTGCCTACGTCAGGTTTCTTCGGAGAACTTTTCCGCACCACAATGCGGAGCCACCAAATAAAAAACTGTGGGAGCATGGGAACAGTGTGCAAAAGAGTATACAAAAAAGAAAACCCATAGAAACAGTGCAACACCGCAGTGTCCAAGGGCAGAGAGAGAAAGAACAGAGCAGAGCCCTGAGCAGCCACCCTGCCATTACATAGACAGAAACCCCCACCTCTCCCCCGGAGACAGGGAACCTGCATAGAAGTCCTGTCACATGCAGCAGACCTACAACCACGGAAGGGAAGACAGTCCCAACAGGCAGAAAAACCAACCGCCAGCCACCCTAGGCTAGAGGGCACCCACCCCCAGAACAAGGGTAAGGCACGACCAGAGGGCCCCAACTCAGAGGTGGTAGAGGGGCCAGGCCCCTAGCAGCAAGAGGAAGGGAGAGATGGAAGGCAGCCTCCCCGAACCTGAGCAACTAAAGCATCGGAGCATATGAGCACCAGAACCCCACCTTCCCAGAACCAAAAAGGAGGGAAGAACAGCCACTAGACGCAGCCACAGTCAAGAGAAAAAGAAGGTGCCCACAGAGGACATGACCCCCACCAGGAGGCGAGTACCAAGGACCAGCCCAGGGGTCCTAGCAGAACGGGGAGGAAGGGCGGGCCGTGAAGGAATCGGCGGCTAGAATCGTCTCTACCAGATACCTGGTTACCGAAGGTAAGTAACTTGTACATCTGCTAGAGACTACTAGCCGCAGATTCCTTCACGTAGACTAGATACCCTAGCAATACCCACGGGGAAGGAGAGTCTGCGAAGGACCCCACCAGTCTGGACAGGACAGAAGGCCCACAGGGGACCAGCCCTGTAGACCAGGAAGGCAACCTCGTACCTACCAGGCAAGAGGACCCCTACCAGTCAAACACCAGCAGCCCCAGAAGGGATGGAGGAGGAAGAAGGAAGAGCGGAGGCCAATACACTCACAATAGAGGAACCAAGGGCAAAGCCGGAGAGGCCGAAGCACCCCACTCCACCCCCAGGGCAACCAAGCCTCCACCCAACGCCAGGACAGGCAGAGGGACAAGAAGAAGCCCAAGAAGAGGCGAGCCCACCCAGAGTGAAAGCAACAGGCCAGCCAGAACTTCAGCCATAACCACAAGCCGCCAGAAGCATGAAGGACACTGAAGCATCCCAGCTCTCAGCACAAGAGCAGGAAGGAGAGCAAATGGCCGGACATACCACAACAAGGGCCGCACACACCACCTTAAGAAGCAATAGCAACATATAGTGCCGCCATGGAGAACAGGCACCCGAAGACCACCAGCACTCCCCAGCAGAGCATAACTATATAACAGCCACAACTACCCCACATAGGGTACGGTAAGTCCCAAAACATGGGAACCCTCTTTGGAAGAACTTCCACAGCAGAGGAGAAAGCAAAAGCGTCATGGAGACAAAAAGAAACAACCCCGCGGAAGGCTTGACATCAGCCCAAAGAAAAAAACAGAAGGCCTAATCTCAGGGCCAATTCTGTGTAACTACTCCAGCAAAAATACCCACACCCACAGGCAACAAGGGCCGTCCAGCAGCCAACAATGCCAACGTCTCATCAAGGAGGACTCAATGGCCAGGAAAGAACATCTAGCAAGGGCACCAAAAGGCCCAAACCCAGCTCAACTCAGCAGTCACTGAGGAGGAGGAGGAGGAGGAGAATAAGGCAGAGGAAGAGGAGTAGGAGGTTGAGGTGGAGGAGGACGGAGCCCAGCCAGGAACCTCTGGATGGGAGAATCAGCCGGGACATCGAACAACAGGCTACCGTCAAACGGAAGATCAATGAGCCGCTCCCGAATGTTCTCAGGGAACACACCGTCCTGAAGCCAAGCATGGCGACGGAGGGCGACTGAGGAAGCCATGGCCCGGCCCAGAACCTCCGAGATGTTCAGAGCGGAGCAGAGAATAAACGCTGCTAGCTCTCGGCCATCCAAAGCATGATGCCGTAAGTCCACCTGAACAGTGTCGTGGGAAGCCGCGGATCCCAGAGACTCAGCTGAGTCCCACAAACAAGAGGAGGCCCTCGCCAATATTCACAAGGTGTTAAGGGCCCGCAGGGCAGCACTGGTTTAGGCAAACATGTTGCGCCCCCAAGAGTCCAGCCAGCAGGCCTCCTGGGACGGCAGAGTCAACAGTAGCGGCAGGGAGGGGAAGGTGGTCCGCAAAAGTGGACTGGCAGCAGAGGGGTGGAGGGAGAGGCACACCGGGTCACACAGTGCCAGAAGGTGTAGGTGCAGAAGGTGTTGAGACACCGGATCCCCCGAGGCAGGACGCCTCCAAGCTCCCGTCAGGGACGAAAGGAGCGAACATTCACAGGGGAGCAATATCTCCCTACCACCAGAGCCCTGGTGCAGAACCTCCAAGAGATGGTCCGCCGGGAAATGAGCAATTGGTTCCCCCATGCGCAGAATGCCCACAGCCGTGGACACCACGTGAGCGAAAGCTGCACCCGCCTCCGTAGGGCCCCGCAAAGAAGAAATCAACTCCTCCGTGGGTGGCGCTGCAGACTAAGTCGGCCGTCCCCAAAGCTAAGTGGGAAGGGCAAAGGCCAGACCTGGAAGCCAGAAGGCACTGAAGAATGGGGAACCTGCCACTCCTCGGACGAGCACCTCGGCCGCAGAAAAGGCGGGGAGCCACCTTTCGACGACGACGGTGAAAAAGACACCACACGGCGGCCAGTCTCCGGGGAAGAGGACCCCAATATGCAGCCAGCTTCTGGAGAAGAGGGAGCGTCCTTGGACTAATCCGCGGCACGACCTCTGTGTAGAGTCGTGGAGTCCGCACCCTGAGGTAGGACGCCAGCACTATCCGGCGCCAAAGGAGAGACCGGATGGGGCTCCTCCAAGTCACACCGCACCAGGGACCGGAGTGGGGCCGGAGCCGAAGTGGCCAAGGGGCGGCACCGGAACGGCGCCGACTCGACCCCCGCTGAGGCAGCCTCCTGCCTGGAAGGACGAGAGGGACCGGGGAGTGACCCAAAGTCCTCCGCTAGCCTCGGCCCAGAATGTTGCGGAGGCGGTCAGGCGACCCATACTGTGGGGCCAGGGACGACTCAACCTCCCACTCGCCCTCCGACGAGGCAGCCGCCCACAGGGAGGGACGAGAAGGGCCCGGAGGGGGACGAGGAGTCCCCACCCCACCTCGACCCAGAGCGCGATGAGGAGAGGTCACCGACCATTGTGGCGCTGCCCAAAGCAGACACCGGCACCTTGGCGGCGTCAGCTCAGCCTTGGACGAGGCCTTCGCCTGCCCAGAGGGCCGAGCTGGGCTCAGGGATGCGACCCGAGCCCTGACGACCTCCCGCAACACCACAGGGACTCCCGCGGGAGTTTGCGGCGAGGCAAAGGCGCCGTGGCCTGATAGAGGGACCCCAGAGGGGCCACACCCCAACAGCACCACATCCTCCAAGCCTGGATCCAAACCAGTCAGGCCGGAGACAGCCCCGCGCGAGGCAAGGGATCCGCTGACACCCAGGAGTGGAAGGAGAAGGAGACGCAGGTGAGGCCTGCAAAGCCGCCGCGTATGTCTCCATCTGGACTCTCGACACCCCAGCACCGGGAAACGGTGGATAGGAGGCCGACACATGGGCCGCATCACCTGCGGAGAGTCCACACCCCCAGAAGGCAGAACACCAGCCTCCGAGGACAAACTGTGACACTTACCCACCGGGGAGCGACACTCTCACAACATCGGAGAAGGACGGGGACGACGACCACGGCCGTATCTGAAGCCGTCTGCCGAAGCTGATCGAGGGGAGGAGGTTGACCTGGAGAGACGCACCCCTAGAAGTTTCATGCGGCGCTCCCGCCGCGAATTCGGCTTCAACTGCTGACACGACTCACAATCAGTGGTGCTGTGAACCTCCCCCAAATACCACATACAAATGAGATGAGGGTCCGTCACCGACATAAGACGCCCTCACGACGTGTAAGTTTTGAAGCCCGAAGGCATTCACACACTGTTTCCCCAGACAGAAGACAATTGATGAAGAAAAAAGAGGCCCAAAACAGGCCCGCAGCAAGACTGGATCCGCGTTGCACGCAGAAAAGGAAAAAACTGATGTAGGCATGCCAGGGTGGGGCTTATGTGACCTCGCTGACTTCACGTACGCGGACTACGCCAGGGCGGAGCCGCGTGGTGTCGCCCCGCCCCTGGCGCACAGGGATGCTGTGGCAAAAAAAATTCCGGATCCAGTCTCACGCCTGGGGATAATTCTACATGAAGGAATCTGCGGCTAGTAGTCTCTATCAAATCATATGTTATTTGCATGCAACTGTTCTTTAGACTTAGGGTGTCCGCCCATGTTACACTATGCTTTCTCCACACACAAGCAAATTAAAGACTCCCGAGTCCCAGGTGCAGTTGTTTCCTCTGACCCATCGGGAGGTAGCCCCAGCATGATTCTGTGCTGCCCTGTGGATGCAGTGGGGGGATTTCAGAGTTCAGCGGCCGACAGACGTCGAAGGGCACCTCGGAGAAAGGTGGCAGGCTGCCCTCGAGGGTTAGATCACCCCAGCAACGCCTCTCCCTACGAACAGCCGCATTGGACGGGCTCTGCCACAGCCTCGTGTCATAGAATTGATCATTTCACACATCACGTATGAGCGGACAGGATGGCTCACCGGGTTGGCACGGGGGACACGGCCATCTGCCTTGTACCCAGTGCTTAGCATGTCCCCCCTGCACATTTGCTGGGTTTTGCACTGATTCTCTGGAAAGGGATCCAGCACAGCTGGTTGGAATGACACCGCTGAAGCACGTTTTGTGGCTGTTGTTCTTCCTGAGTACGAGCTTAGGTCTCCAAGAGTCCATAATTGACCTTCGAATGTACCACGTGCAGCTGGTTGGATGTGTCCCCGTTGAAACAGCTCTCGAATTTTGTTCTCCGTGTATACACGCTAAGTGGCCCAAAGCTGTCAACAGACCATTGCTGACCCTTTACAATGGACCGAGTACAGCTGGTTAGATTATGCATCATTGAAATGCAGCTCTCTGGATCTGTTGTCCATAAAGACATGCTAAGCGGCTCAAAGTTGTTGAGAACTCATCGTTGACACTTTGACTAGTTTTCTTCTCCAAAAGTCAAAATTCAAGGTCCAGAGCCATTATCTGTCCCTTTGTTTGTATAGCGCTGGCTTGTTACAGAAAGTCACTTCATAGCACTAGATCGTAAAAAACGTGCTAAGAGTACTTTTCATCCTTTGACAGCAGTTGCCGGATTTTAGGAGCACGAAGGTGTCTCCTCTGCAGAACACGAGCACTATGCTTCTCTGACCGTGCGCTGCAATGGAAAGTAGTGTGGCTAAAATATAGTAGTAAACCGCTAAAGGCTTGACGTGCCAGGTATGGATTGGCTAGAGGTCCAGTACTGCCCTCGTGCCAAAAGTGAGCACAGCTGAGCTGTAAGTGAGTGACCACGCCAGCGTATTGCTTCAATCAGAGTGCAGTGAGAGAAATTGGAGACGAAGAAACACAAGTGGGGACCCCACATGGGCTTGGGATGAGGAAGACTGAAAGGCCAGGTATAAATGATAAAGAAACGCTTCAAACAAATTAGTCCTATCAATAACAATAGCAATGATTAACAACTTGAAACCAACTGAGTATTATGTTGGCGAATAAACAATTCCCAGGCTGCATTTAATATATGTGCTGTAAAGCATTACAAACACTTTCTTACTATTTTCATGACATGATGAAAATTATTGTGGTATTTTCCATTTTTGACAGAAGGTTTTACATAGAATCTGCTCACTAACATTTCCTTGACGTCATGGTTGACCACCATGCTGGCCATACAAAAATAGTTAATTGACTTAGGCCCGGGTGAACCCCGCGGTCCCACAGATGTGTTTTTCACAGGACGAACTCACACAAAGGGATTGCTTGTCAATGTAAGCTGAACCCTTAAACCAACCATGCAAGAGCCAACCCACAAGTGCAATCTCCCAAGGCACCCATCGGGAGATATGCATGGGCAACTGGGCCATACCTTGGTGCCCCGTCACAAGTAAAAAATCCCAACATCCTCAGGACAGTGCTATAGAGTACCCGAAAGTGATCGGGTCAATCACTGTAGTACCCGTCCCTGAACAGCGCACTATTTCTCTTCTGGCCTGGGATAAGGTTTAAAGCCAAATGAATCCAGAGTTTGCCTGACTTTTTGATGCCTGAGGCCAAGGTGCTCACCTAGTTTGTGGCCAATCAAAACTCTACCCCTGCAAATTATGACAAGACATTACCATAAAGAGCAATATGTGTGCATGATTGCAATAGATAGTAATAATGAAAGAAGACCAAACAGACCAAAGTAAACAAATCCTTCTCACCTTAGCACTTCACCTTAGGGACAGGCGGTGCGTGGGGAGGGAGGAGAACTGGAACATGGGTGCCTGGAGGCAGTGAATGAGTTAATGGGTGGCAGGACAGAAGCTGGAATCGAGGAGGATCTGACTGGCCTGATCCAGCTGATATGTCAGTGTCAGTTCTTTCCTGCCCCCCCCCCCCACCTCCATCTAAGGCAATGGATGGGTGCAGGAGGTCCTTTTACAGGCTTTTCCCTGCCCACACTTATAAAATAAAACAACGGTAGTGGCAATTGGTCAATTCCCCCAATCACAGATCCCCCACGCAGATATAGCGTTCCCCTACTAGGCTGGCCTGCCATGTTAGGGGAAAGTTAGGTGGGCAGTGGTTAGAAAGAGCCTAGGCAGAGTGGGGGAGACAATTGACAGCCTGGTGGGCAAATTTGGCTTGGGTTAAAATGAGGTATTGGAAAGAATAGAAAGTAAAAATACACACCGGGAAATAGGTGTAAGACTGTGACAGGCTTATGTGAAAAGCAGATAGTGTTGGTGTAGAATTTGCAGAGTGACATGTGACTGACTGCACTACCAGCATATCAGGGGCACTAGTCTGTCAACAAATGCCTATGTCTACCAATGGGTTAGTCAGTCTCAGCTTCCCACCCTGACCCTCTTCTGCTCAGTTGCACCGCAGCCTTTCACAGCATGACAGTGATTTTGCTGCTTCAGCTCTTATGTTAACTCTTAGAACCACTGACTCTGCTCTGGCCATACACCAGACAGGCATTTGAATCCACTGGCATTTTCTCTGGAGGCCGGTTATCCAATCTATGGCTGCTCCTGGTGCCTCTATCCCTTTCCCCAGCTATTCTAGGTTACGGGAGGCTTCAAGAGTATAAAAAGGAGAAGGAGGGTGGGTGAAGGTAGAGACAAAGTATCAGAGTGGAAGAAAAGACAGAGGCTAGAAGGAGAGTACTAGAATAGATGGATAGAAAGAGGCTGCACAGTGAGACGAAGGGAGTGGGGCTGGTTTGATTATTTTTGCCATGGCTTCTTTATTCCTACAGCCTGGTCCTTGTTCTGGCTCGTCTAATGTAGGCCTGGGCTTGAAATTCTGCTTCGCTCGTGGAGTTTTTCCCACTCCGTGCTACGCGCAGCATGCAGAGTTCTGAAATATCTGAGGAGTAGAGTTTTTTCCTCGCTTGCACTGGTTGACAAGTGAAAAAAATCTAACTCCAGACCACCTCCCGGCGAGATTTCTCCACGCAGGCTGTTGCGGATGGTCACTACCACTCGCGTTGAAAAACCTTCTGTCTGCGTTGAGGAAGCTGTTGCTCGCTGCAAAAAGAAACAGACCCCTCTTACGCTGCCTGTGGTGCTATTTGCACTGAGTTTATAATGCAGGACAAAAAACCTGGTGCTAGAAATCAGTGAGAACTGCACAGCATAACACACTCCGCCACTTGTGGAACTCCCAGTTGCGCAGCAGATTTTTTAGGTCACACTCTCCACCCAGGCCGAGTATAGCTCCTTACAACGCATGCGATTTGATCGCATGCCATTACAACGGGGTCGTTACATCAACCACATTGTTAGTATGCAATGCCATTATATCGCAAATCATTACAACGACTTGCAATAGGGGGCACGCTGGACTTAGGAATAGTATTATTTACTATTCCTACTCCAGTTTGCACAACAGCAGGGAAGGTGTTGGATTTTAAATCCAAAACCAGTGCGCCTCCTACAGCAAGTCGTTGTGATGACTTGCGATGTAATGGTATTACGTACTAACAATACGTTGTTGTAACAACCGCGTTGTAATGGCATTGCGTTGTAGAGAAAGCGTTGTAAACTCTGTTTCCAGCCAGGCCTAGACTGATGTCTTAAAATCCGTATATCACCCACTTCTACACCGAAATACTCTGCTCGCCAAATCCGATTTGTGAATGGCGCCCCTTTGTAGAAATGGCTGAAGGGTGCTGAACAAATTAAGTCAATGTCTTAAGAAGTCTGACAGCAGTGTGAATGTTTTTGGTGTGGACGACATAAACTTTGTAAGATTTGTTAAAGCTGTGGCATACAGAACTAAAAACGGTCGGAGACATGGTGTTTTTTGTTGTTGTTTTTTTTAAATACATGTACAGAGAAAAAACATACGATTTATGTTCCCGTTGCTTCAGATTGACAATAGTTAAACGTGCGGACCCTTCTGGTGAATTGTTTCCCTTGCCAACCCGGGTGCCGCTGCAGCTGAAATGTCGGAGGGATTTCTGGCGTTTGTGAGGGGCAACTATGAAATAGAGTTTGTCGGTGGTGTTCCGTTTGATCGTGCACCAGGTCTGCGCTCGTTGGCCTCAGGCGCACCTCCTAATTTTTTTTCTACATTAATACGCCGACACGCGACGGCCTAATTATAGGCCTTCAAGCGCTCCATCCGGCAACAGACACCGGGAGGGAGGGGGGAGAGACTTTTGAGGCAGTCAAGTGTTGGAGGTGTACGAGAAGAGAGTGAGCGTGCGTGCCGTGTGGCTGTGTGCTAGGGCTTCACAGCACACGGATGCAGAACTGCTCTAGACATGGAGTAATGGCGGATGCTGTTTGCCGCAGGCAAAGAATGGAAGGCATCGTGCCGACGTAAGCCCATTGGCACATAATCTACCGTGTATTTGCCATTTCACCTGCAATTATTTGTAATTATTTTCCCAGACTGCAAACTGAGGTAAGAGGCCAGCAAACTAATAAAAACGAATGCGGTAAACAGTATAAGTTAAACAGCAGACGGTACAGTGGGTGGTGAATTAGCACTGCCAGTTACTTCTGTTTCTGACAAGCCCAATAGTCCCGTCTCTCAAAAGAAAACGTGTTGCCTTTCGCAAGTTATGTATAGCACAGGGGACAGCCTGCACGGGTGCTGACCCACAATCAATCGCAGTATGTTGTCACTGATAGAGAGGTCCGTCCACTGCCCAGTCTGGGAAGGTGTCCTGGCATGTCCCAAGCCATGGCCCACTTGGCGGCCTCTGGCATCCTGGGGTGCCGCAGATCAGCAATATGGATGCAGCTGTGCGGGGAATCGGCCATTGAAAGGAGGGGCGCTCCCAGGTGTAATGTCCAAGACTGCCCTGCGCAGTCTAGTGTTCACGCACGTAGTCGTGCGCCAGCGCGGACGTGGTACGTGGCGTCCGCGCGTACTATAAAATAAAGGAGGCGTGGTCTCGGGGTTAGTCCGGACCACGCGGAGAAGCAGTAAGGTGTCCGGAGTCCCTCTGTCCAGCGCAGCGTCACCGCGCTGCGCCAGCACTCACAGGGGGGCCCCACAATGGCGACGAGGGCGAAGAGTGCCCACGCTGCGTGATGAAAGGCTATCTCGCCTGCACCGCCGGTGCGCCCAGGCGTCCCCGACCTCCTGGGACAACACGTGTGTCTGCCGAGTGCGGAGCGGCCGGCCCTGCATCTCCTCGACGGCGCAGGCTGGCCTCAGTGCTTTCTGCCTCCCAGGGGACATTTCGAGTGCTTTCAGCTCTGGCACATGATGGGAGCAGGACTTGATCAACCCGAGGTACCAGCGCCGTGCATCTGCTCAGGGCCACAGCTACTCCTATGAGCCCCTCCCCCGCGCAATCCCAAGCAGTGCAGCCAGGGCTCCAGCATACTGCCCTCTTCTGGCCACTGAATTGACTTCTCACCTGGCATTACTTACCTGGCTCGAGATCCGCGCCTAGGAGGCAGAGGATTCACACAACCCTCGCCCCACGTGCCAGTGAAGCGGAGGCTAGTCGCACTGCGTCATCATGGCGTCCATCCCCCCAATCGAGCCTTTTGTTGTTGACGGGGCCCCAGCATCCCTGGCCCCTCGCTGGAAAGACTGGGTTGAGAGGCTCCAGTTCTACTTTGAAGGAGCAGGGACGGGGCGCGACCGACGCAGGGCGCTCCTCTTGCACCTGGGAGGAAAAGATATCTACAGGATATACAAAACCCTGGTAGAGGCCACCCCTCGAACATATGTCACGCTCCTCAACGCGCTCAATGCCCATTTTGAGCCGATGCAGAGTAAAGACTACGAGCGCTTCATCTTCAGGCAAGCGCGTCAGGAAGCAGATGAATCCCTCGATGCCTTCCATGGTCGCCTGAAGGAACTCGCGAGCACGTGCGGATTCCAGGATGTACAAGAAGAAATCCGCGGCCAGATTATCCAGAACTGCTACTCCTCTGACCTGAGGGTAAAGATCCTCCAGGAGGACGGCAAGCCCCTGGCCGACATTCTAAAGCTAGGCCGTTCAAAGGAATTATCCCACGCAAGGGCGTCGCATATGGAGGCAGCGCTTCACAGACCAGCAAAGGCAGAGCAAGTTCACGTGGCAGAGCACGTCAACGTGGTGAGACCGAAGCAACGCCCGGCAGGGAGAGGAAGAACGCCAGAACGCCGGAAAGAGTGCGGATATTGCGGGGGCGCACCACATAGAGCACAAGACTGCCCGGCACGGGGGAGGAAGTGCGGGTCATGCGGGCGCATGAACCATTTCGCATCGGTGTGCAGATCATCTAAACCCAAACCTGAAGCCGCCCATGCCATAAGGGAAGACCCTGAGAGCGAAGATATGGACGATGACGCTCACAACTATCCGGTGCACTATGTGTTCGCCATAGATCAGCCTTTGAGGAAAAAACGGCGACTCCCAAAGTGCAGGATAAAGGTACTAAACCAAGAAGTGAGAGCGACCATTGACACAGGGGCCTCGATAGAGCTGATGGCGGCAAACGTCTACAACCAACTGCGAGACAAACCACTCCTGAAACCAGCCAAGATCAGAGTCTTCGCCTATGGACAAAAGACACCAATACCGTTAATAGGGTGCTTCCAGACAGACATACAGCACCAAGAACTGAGGACGCCAGCCACCATCTACGTGACCAAAGAAGGTAGCGGAATGCTCCTGAGTGGCCAAGCAGCTGAAGACCTACACCTCATCTCGTTTGCCATGGCCGTCTGGGAAGAAGAGCTAGACACAATCCTGGAAGAATTCGAAGACACATTCAAAGGTATTGGATGCCTCCGAGGCAAAGAAGTCTCTCTACACATTGACAAATCCATACAGCCAGTAGCCCTCCGTCATCGACGGATAGCATTTCACCTAAGAAAGAAAGTGGAACAGGAGTTGGAGACCCTTGAAAAACAGGGGATAATCGAGAAGGTCAGCGGGCCCACCCCCTGGGTGTCGCCGATTGTGGTAGCGCGGAAGCCCAAACAACCAGGACAGGTCCGCATCTGCGTCGACATGCGCCTCCCCAACGCAGCGGTGAAGAGAGAAAGACACCTGACGCCTACCATAGACGACATTCTAGGAGAGTTAAACGGAGCGAAGTGGTTCTCCAAGATGGACCTGAGATCAGGATACCACCAGCTACCTCTGCACCCGGACTCCAGGTACATCACCACTTTCTCCACTCACGTTGGCCTCCGGCGCTATCGGCGACTCAATTTTGGAATATCAAGCGCTGCAGAGGTCTTCCAAAACACGATTCGAGAAGTATTGAGTGGGATCACAGGCGTCCTAAATGTCAGCGACGACTTGCTGCTATACGCCGATACAGTAGAAGAGCACCACAGAAGGCTCAGAAGCGTGCTACAAAGGATCAAAGACTCAGGCCTTACCCTACACAGAGAGAAGTGTCAGTTCCTGCAGAACACCATCAGCTTCTTTGGGTACACGTTCTCCGACAAGGGAGTAGCCCCTGACCCTGAAAAAGTGAAGGACGTGCAAACAGCCCCAGCGCCGAACAACACATCAGAAGTTCGAAGTTTCCTCGGGATGGTAAACTTCTGCGGGCGATTCATCCCCGACCTATCCAATCTCACCAGGCCACTAAGGGAGCTCACCAAGTCCACCACCCCATGGCAGTGGGGGGAAGAACAGGAGCGGGCGTTTCAGAACACCAAGGCAGCCCTGTCAGCCAACACGACCCTGTCGTACTTTGACCCTTCCAAGGCGACGAACGTAGCAGTGGACGCCAGTCCCCATGGACTTGGAGCAGTGCTGACACAAAGCCAAAACGGTGAAGACTGGGCACCCATAGCCTACGCCAGCAGGTCCCTGACAGAAACGGAACAACGCTACTCTCAGATTGAGAGGGAGGCCATTGCGATCCACTGGGCCTGCAGGCACTTCCACGTTTACGTCTATGGACATCCGTTCACTGTTTCCACGGATCACAAGCCCCTACTCCCCCTGTTCCGAGGGTCAGTCTCGAAGCCTCCCCCGAGAATCGAGAAGTGGATTCTACAACTCCAGGAGTATGATTACAAACTGGAATTTAAGCCCGGTGCGTCCAATCCGGCCGACTACCTCTCACGGCACCCCCGAGCGGCAACCACCCGAGAGAGAGAAGATGCCGAAGAGACAGAAGAGTATGTACAAGTCATCCTCGAAAGATCACGCCCGCTGCCCATGAACCTTGACATGATTGTGGACGCAACCCGCAAGGATGAAGTCTTGCAGCTAGTGAACACTGCCCTGAGAGACAACGACTGGAGAACACTCCAGGCCTCGCTGAGTCAGAGGACACCGGAAGCCAAGCGAGCCCTAGAGACCCTCTGCAGGGTAAAGGACGAACTGTCAGTAGACAGTCAAGGGTGCGTACTTAGAGGACCACGGATTGTGATGCCGGCGAGCCTGACTCAACAAGTAATCGAATTGGCACACCGCGGCCACCAGGGAGTGGTGAAGACAAAAAGTAGACTCCGAGCCAAAGTGTGGTTCCCGGACCTGGACATGAAGGTTGAACAAATGGTCAAGGAGTGCCACTGGTGCCAGGCCGCAGGTCCACCCGAACCGCCACCGCCGGTAATCACCGAGGAGAACCCCGAGAGACCCTGGGAACGAGTGAGCGCCGATTTTGGACACCTCCCGGACGGGCGGTACATGCTCGTTGTCATTGATGACCTGACCAAATACCCCGAGGTGGAGATAATACCTACACTCACAGCCAAGGAAGTAACGACGAAGTTCGAGAAACTCATCGCCACCCATGGCATATTCGACCTGGTCAAGACCGACAACGGGCCGCCATTCCAAAGCCAAGAATTTGCGGACTATCTCCAGGAGTGGGGCATCCAGCACAGGAAGGTCACCCCCAGGTGGCCACAAGCCAACGGGGAGGTAGAACGCTTCATGAGGACCCTCAATAAAGTGATTCGGATTGCTCATGCAGAGGAGACACCCCTGGAGAAAGCCATCTACACGTTCCTGAGGGAGTACAGGCTGACACCCCACCGTACCACTACAGCGGCCCCAGGGCCAGCCGCCATGGGGCGAATTGTCCGAGACACGATCCCCCACCACCACACCTGGACCCCGACGGAAGCAAACCCTCAGCAGACTTTGCTCAACAGAAAGCGATCAAACGAGTACGCGAGCTTCCGACGCCGAGCCAAGGAATCATACATTGGAGAAAGAGATCGAGTATACGTGCGAGACCGATATCCCGGAAGCAAATTCAGGCTCCCGTTCGAACCCAGGCCCTGGACTGTCACCCGCAGGACAGGCACGATGGTAACGGCTCAACGCGACGGAGAAACCGTCACCCGCAACGTGTCCTTCTTCAAGCGGGCTGCAGTCCCGCCCAACGGCACGCCCAGCAGAGACCCGGACAGAGCAACACCAAGCCCAACGACTCCAAGCACCAGATCCCCGGTGAGCGGGTACAACGACGCAGCAGACCAGCCAGAGGCGAGCTCGCCAGAGTCTGAGAGGCCCGGCATAGCCAGTCGGTGTCCCTCCGGGGATGAGCTGTCTCCAACCCCAGCCCGGCAGGTCACCCCGAGGAGAACACTGTTTCGAGGTGAGGCTGCTGGCTATGGGCTAAGAAGAAATCCAGCCCCCTCATCACAGCTGGCGGACTTTGCTGTGGACTGAGACTGTGCACCATGAGCGTCAGACTGGTAACAGGCCTGCCGGCCACTTTGTTTGTTTTTCCACATGTTCACCATTGACTCTCAGTTTGCATATTGTTTTTTTCAATAAAGGTGGAAAGGAGTGTAATGTCCAAGACTGCCCTGCGCAGTCTAGTGTTCACGCACGTAGTCGTGCGCCAGCGCGGACGTGGTACGTGGCGTCCGCGCGTACTATAAAATAAAGGAGGCGTGGTCTCGGGGTTAGTCCGGACCACGCGGAGAAGCAGTAAGGTGTCCGGAGTCCCTCTGTCCAGCGCAGCGTCACCGCGCTGCGCCAGCACTCACAGGGGGGCCCCACACCAGGCACGCATGATGTAAAATTAGACAAATGCAGCGCGCACATCTCATTTCTGCAAAATCAGTTGGGGCTGCTTGTATGAATGAAGGTGTCCTAGCCGAGCTGTACTTGGCCCTCATCACTACAATATTTGTGTCATTTTGGGTGGTACTGCTGGTGAGGGTGCACAACAGCCCTTGACTCATCATTGCCTAGGTCTTTAACTGGATCTAATTCCTGATAGTGCGTTAGGCCTGGGGCACCAACGAGCGGACAGTCTATAATTGAGTTGGGAGATTTCACAGAAGGCTGGTAATCAGCTACACCTACCTTTGCTGAAATCAAGAGATCTCTGGGGAAGTTGGTAAGCCTGGTACCAGTCTCGGTTTAAAGATCGTGGAAGTTCCAGGCACGCCTCCACCCAAGCAGCAGGCCTTTTTGGAAGCCATGTTTTACATTTACAACCCTGCGCCCTCTTGCGGTAGCAACAGTTGACTCAACCTAACACCGACCCCTACCAAAAAGTTGGACTGGCCTATAGTGGAGGCTGGGGATTACTGAACAGACGAGAGTCGGACCGGCACCAAAATAAAAGTGGCCCTCGTTAGCTAACCAGATAGCTAAAAAGTGGCCCACATTTGTAAAGCGGTAGTTTTGAACTTGTAAATAAAGACACACTGTACACGTGTTTGCAAGGTGTGTGAGACTACGTGCATTCGTACTCGTTGCAGAAAAGTCTTGTATAGTGTTGGGGAAATCAAAAGTTTAAAAAAAGCCATAAAACAGGCCCACACACTGGCCTGTCTGACCAGCCCTTCGGGCCTTGCCAGTCCGACCTAGACTGATTCCTAGAGAAAGAGCAATAGTCAAGCTGAACTATAACGGGGCGTGCGTGCGTCATCTCCGCATATGTGCGCAGGTGGCGTACGTGGTGTCGCGGTCGTGTCTGCTTCCGAGCCCCCCAGTAAGTGCTCGCTACGTGCGTACCTGATTATTATGTAACAGCAGGTGCTTCGGCATTATCGATGGAAATAAGGGCCCCTCCCAACCCTGGCGTCCTCTTAATTAGACCTTCTATGCCCCAGTCGGGCTCTTCCGCTGCGTTCTCATCCGGGGCAGATTTATGAGGCGATAACTGTCAGGGGGCGGGTAGAACTCTGCCCTTGCCAGGTGGGATGTTTGTGAGGGAGGGGGCGCCCTGTGCATCCTCCTGGAAATGATCTTCCCCAGACACGCGTGTGTCTTCCACAACCTTTCTGTTAAAACTATCTACCAATTTATACAAATCGCGTTTGAAAAACAGTTTGTTCTGAAAGCACACCTAGACGCCTCTTCAGGGGCAGTGAGCGCCATATATAAGTGTAATTACAATACAATATCATGCTGATTGTACACATTCTAGGGCTTTAAGTGGGATGAAAAAACTGGTGGGGGGTATATCAAATGGGCGTGGTCGATGTAATTAAGGGTGTGGCTTAAAAACACTTAAACTAAAAATCTGTGCTTAGCACAGCGTGCTGCCCGATTGGTATTTTGCTGCTTCTGTCATTGCACCCAGACACATAATACAACAAATACCATTACATCTACAACATGCCAGGACTATTGGCTTTGTCAGTGGTTGTAAGTTGCATAAGATAAATAGGCAACGACTATGACTTATTTGTATATAATGCTGAAAGGATGGCTCTGCGAAAGAACTATAACGAGTCTCTTTGAAGTGAAGTCACATCAAAGGCAGTGAAGGGAGGCACTGTCATAGAGCTAAGATTTTTTTTTCACCCTAATGGTGTGGGCAAAATTAGAGAGCCCGATAGAGACCCTTCTCAGCACCTGCTTTTTAGAACTACCTGTGCTGAGCACCAGCAGGACCCAACCCCCTTAAAGCCCTGGGCTTATTTAATATAGGACATGAATGAAAGCAGGCGAACTAAAATCTGGTGTTTCAACCAGCATGACCCCAACCACTAAGTGGGTGTCTTTTTGTGTAATTTTTCTGTTACTAAGGTCTGGGGAATTGAGAGAGGTCTTCGGAAGTGCTTAATCACTTCCTCTTCACACCACATTTTTCTGCATTCTTTGTCTCTTAGACACCACCTTTTTGTCTTTCAACCAACTTTCTGAAACCCTCCCTTGCATATCTCATACCTCATCTCCTTTCTCGTCATCACGGTCTTCTCACTCTGTCCTTCTGCATTTACTTTGTTGTATGACCTGCCCTCTCTCTGGCACATTCTTTCTTTCCTGGTCGATTTCTATACCTTTGATGCTGTCAGTATTTTACCAGCTAAGTATACCTCCTTTACACATTGTCATGGTAATTACAATTCTTCGCACATATGTAATCATCGCTCCTTGGCCTCTGCAGAGAGGCCAAGGACTGTATGAGCCTGCAGTCTGAATATCTTTATGACACACTGAGGGGTACTGTAAGAAACCAGCACTGCCTGCAACCTCAACTCCAGAGCTCTTAATCTTGCTCCTCAGAAACTCCCGCCCACAACCTGAACTCACCAGACACCTAGAGGTGACTCGGTTCACATTATGCACATTACAACTGTCATATGTTGCATAAGAAAAAAATTACAGAAACACAACATCTGGAAAAAAGCAAATACTCGGGCAATGCAAGATGATGTAAAACAAGTGAAACATAAAAGTGACTCTATTGTTAAAGGCTTTTACAGTAATTGTAGAGAAATGTATCAGTGGTTTTGCTGTAAGGTTAAGTATATTGAGGTAGGGCGTTTTTAGGGGCCAATTTTAAAGTCAGGTTTTAATTACTGCTAGGTCTGTGACCTGGCAGATGCAGCATTATTTAAAGCCTTATAGAAAGATATTTTTGGTCTGAAGGTTGGATGAGTACTTTCAGAGATCGTGTGTGTTCTTAAAAGCAGCTGTCCCGGTTGTGAGTGATCTTGTTGGGGAAAAGCACGTGTTGGTTAGTGGATCCCAAATTTGACCTCAGCACAGGGGTCCTGGCCTCTTTCTTATTCTTTTGGAACCTGCAGTGGTGATCAGGGTCACACTGGGACAGAAAATAGTCCCGGGGACCAAAATGAAAGTGGCCCCCTATCAGCGAACTAAATAGCAAATTCGAACTTGTAAAGAAATTTGTATAAATGTTTTGCAAGGTATGGAACACTGTATGGACCTTTGCTACATGCAATGCTTGTTTTAACATCGGGGAAAGTAACAGTAAAAAGCGGCCCAGCAGACCATAACGCAGACCCACAAACAGCCAAAGAAACTGGCCCCCTGACTCACCTGTCAGACCAGCCCATTTTGCACTGCCTGATTGCCCCACAGGCCAGTCCAACCCTGGTGGTAAGGCAATTTCCAGTGACTGCCATCCTGAAAATCCTTGGTCTTTTCGATTGACGTTGAAACACAAAAATGGTGTTAACACCCAAAAATGGTTGGCGTACTGAATTTGAAACAGCACACAAAACTTTACGTTTTATAGGTTGATGATTAAGTAGTTAATCCAGTTCAGGTTATTTTCATTCTGGGGCTCGTTGTCCATGTTTTATAATTGGCTCAGCAGGGCTACACATCCCAGAATAGATTGGAAAAGGATATAACATTGGTTTGCACAAGCTCCTCCTGCATCTTATGTTAATCATTTTACAGAGCGCACTGATACCTATAGAAGTGCCCTGGTGCTAGGTAAGGATAATCATGGGAGAAGCAGAAGAACATAGCCAAGTAAATTGTATAGTGCCAGGTTTTCAAGGCCTTTCTTAAAGCTACTAAATCACATATTGCTCGTAATGATAAAGGAAGGCTATTCCATAAGCGGGCCACTCTTACCAACAAGGATCTGCCTTCTAAGCGTCCATGCCTGAACTTTGGCATCACTAGGTTTGCTTCAGAAGAGCGCAGTATGTGGAATGGTGTATTTTGTTCAAACCTGTGCTGAAGGTATAGAGGGCCTGTACTATGGAAGGTTTTGTGAATACAACAGAGATATTTAAACATGATCCTCCCAAAGAGATGTGGAAATGTACTCCAGTGAGGGAACACTGGTGCAGGGTCACCCTCTCGTCCACGGGTCCAAAGACTAACAAAGGAGAGATCGGCACTGGAGTGAAGGGAAACAAACCAAGTTTATTAAACACTCATGAGCGGGCCGCGTCCGAACAATCCCCTAAATTGTTGTGGGAGGAAGTACCTTGAATACAAAAAAAATCATCCTTATATACTGTTGTTGCAGTGTAATCGCATTGGAAAGAAAACTGGAAGAAACAAGTTTAAGCATGGAAATAGCTGTAGGCAAACAAGGGCAGATGGGTGACCAGGTTGTCAGCAGATGAGGAGGGGGAGTAAGAATGTTTATGGCGGCAATAAGCAATCATTTGATAACATCTGAGACCACATGCACCTGCAGCTGCAGCCCCCCCAGCACATACACCAGATTGACCATGTCAGAGAGGTCAGCTTAAAGTTGAGGACACAGGCTGGGTGAAAAGGCAAGCAGTAGAGAATAAAATGAATACAACAGAAACTAAATGAACGAGATGGCAGCCGCTTATGCTAACATATAATTTACACTTTTCCGCATAGAGGCAGTCAGTGTAGTCCAGCTAAAGCGGCAGAAGCAGAGAAATACCGGAACCATTGTAACACCAGTCTGGCAGCTGCATTTTGAATTTTCTGAAGTTCAATCAAAATGCCAACAGAAGTGCCCGAAAACAGAGAATTGCAGTAGTACAGTCACTTAAAAATGGCTGACTGCACCACCAAAAAGCAAGCGGAGTAGGGAGCAGTGGCAGAATTTTTCTCAGGACATACAGCAATGAGAAGCAGGATCAGAAAGGTGATTAACATGGTTAGTCGAGGATAATTTGTCATCCATGTGAAATTCAAGGTTCTAGAATGACTGGGCTGGGCAAGGAAGAGAGTCCTGTGATGACAGACAGAAACTGGAAGGCAGGACCCTTAGAGGACTGTTATTCGTACAGCACGTGATCTAATGGATCTCAGAATGGATCTGGAAGGTGGCGCGTTTGGCTCTAGGATCACTGGGTGCTCATGCCAGGTTTCCTGTTGGATGGAGTATGATATGTGACAGATCACGGAATCTTGCGGCATCTCAGTTCTGCTATGTGCCAAATCTGGGAATGCTTTGCTACGGGCTTTATGCCTCAGGTATTGGTTAACTAGCCCTGTCATTGGCCATTTTTTCCTATCACAGTTTGTTGGCAGTCTCTTCTCGATCGCTGCTCGCAGCTGTGTTGCTGTGAATGTCAACACAGCAGTAGGGTAAACACCAGTCATAACATATTAAAACGTGTTTTTGCCTCGCTACCGCACAAAATAATATAGCTCTCTCCAGAAACTGCAACTGCCTCATGGTAGGAAACAAAGTCTGAAAATTAAGGCCTGGTTTGAAGTCCCATGACTTGCATTATGCAGCCAATAATATAGAGGTAGTTCAGTTACTAGAAACATTTGGTAGGGTCCAAAAGCTCTGCATTTATTATCCAAACTGTGAAGGGGGCCGGGTGTTAGGGGTGTTGGAGATTTGACCAGATAATTTCTTGTCACTGGGAGCACTATTATCCCGTCCCGGGTTTTCATTTCACAACCAACTAGAGTCTGGGAGATATATTTTAGGTTTGTTTAATGGTATCAAATTGCCTAAACTGGCAGATTGCAATGGTTTGTGAAACTAAAGCTCGGAACCACGTACCTGGTATGCCTGGTGACATAGTCATCAGCTAATAAGCTAAAAGAAGGCAGGGACACTCTACCACCAGAGCGGACTTCTCTTTTCCAGAACTAATCCTTCACAGTGAAAATGAACTCCTGCATGTGACTCTTGGCTTGAGGACCTATGGTAATCATTATTGGGCGTTAGCAATGTGACATGCTGCTGATTCCTCGATCATTTTGGGAAAATCAAAGCCATAATCGTCGTCTTCTTCACTTCTCTGTAAT
Organism: Lissotriton helveticus; assembly: GCF_964261635.1. Lineage (NCBI taxonomy): Eukaryota > Metazoa > Chordata > Amphibia > Caudata > Salamandridae > Lissotriton > Lissotriton helveticus. Next base: position 1,402,792,624 of record NC_136057.1, on the reverse strand, counting down.
TTTGATTTACCTTTCTCTTTTTCTTGCTTGTGTTGTTTACAATTCTCCTTTTTAGGTTTTGCCTGCAAGTGCGCACGTAGTGCGCATGCGCTAAAAAACCTTTTGAGTTCTATGTCGGATCGATGACCCGCCTCTGTCTCTCATTGGCTAGCTCCATAAATGGAGGCTAGCCATTGGGAGACAGAGGCTGTCAATCACGCTTTCTCGGGGAAAATGCGATTCGGGGGCGTTTCTCGGGCTTTTTTTAAGCCCCGCCCCTTTGTCCCGGGCCGCGCTGTGATTGGCTGCCGGCCCGGGACACCCCCGTGACGCGATGGTTGGTGCTGCAAGACTGTTTTTTTTTTTTTTTACTTCTCTCCATTAAGTGAGGCTTTGCGAGGGGTCGAGGGTGCGCTCTGATTCGTTTTTGGATGCCGAACTGTAAGTTTTTCACTGTTTTGAGAATATTGTAGTTGTTTTAAAATAGCTTTCCAACACGTCATAGTGACAAACAGTTCAGTGCTTGCTTATGTTGTAGCTTTGCTACACTCGGGAGTTTGGAAGCTACCAGTTTGTCGCCGCAATTCATTGAGCGTTTTGGTTAAAGATACTTTTGCTGGAGCTCACTATTCTCTGACACCTCGTCGGACTCGCATGCGTATGTGCGGCCTGTGGGCAGAGCCAATTCAGCTCTTCCTCACACTGACGTCGATACAATGAGTTCTAAAGAAGTCGCTTAATAAAACACCCTCATGCTAAAGCTGCAAGGGAAGGTTAACTTGGAAAGCAGCAAATGAACCGAATAGGCGATGACGTCCACAGCAGGTGCCTAATTAGAAAAAAAACACGTGGTGGAAAAGTGCGTTGAGAGATTTCGTTAGGCATCCCTGGAAAATTGAATTTTTTTTGGAGATGTCCCCTAGACATTTTGTAATCCGTGCGATGGCTCTCGTGCGCCATCCTAAAATGTTTGAAACTTACACTAGGAGGACTTATTTCAGATTGTGTAAACTCCAAACATCTGTGGTGCACAGAGGAATAACATATTTTCAAACTGAAATTGCCCAAAATATTTCGAACTGGATTACGTTTGCTATCAATTATTATTAATAATTTCTAATGTCAGTTGGCCAGCAGCATCTCGGATTTACATTAAGCCAGCCATATGCAAATGTAGACGTTAGTTATAAGGGCACGAGACGCCCTGGAGTAACAAAATTAATCGGGCACGTCCTGCTGCTGAGTGTGAATAGTGGCCCCTCAATATCCGATATCTCACAGTTATTAATTGGAATAAAGCTGACGGGGTGCCCCTTGAAGGAGCCGGGAAGGGGGAACTTCCATCTCCAGACTGGCAGCCATGGCCGCCCTTTGCGCGGGGAAGATCGCCATCTAGCGTCGAGACAGGAGAATTCCACAGGCTTGCAACCAAGTAAAGTTTGTAGAGATGCTGGTTATTACAGGAGCGTCGCTTCGAAATGGAAGGGCGATCTGCTTTGTAAACCTAAACATCTTGTTGGCGCGCGAGGATAGGCGCGCCAATGTAAGTGACTTGTATACTCAACTCTACTATTTTCTGCTGGGGGTTTTCTAAGGTAAATATAAAAGCTTTTCCTTCTGTAAACTACAACTGTGAGCAGCCTGAAAAGCTTTTCTTTCACCCCAAGGGCATGCAGGCACCCACGGTCACCCTTGGTTTCCAGGTCACATTGCTGTCTCCTTGAGCTTCTGTAAAGGCCGCAAACTGTAAACAGATGGAAGCATCAGCTCAGCTCCTATATTCTTGTGCCGGACACCATGAGTAATCGTTTCTCTTCCTCTGGCGCCGATATCTGGGACTCCAACTGCAGGTTTTATACACATTCACAGTTGCTTTTACAGTAGCAAGAAAGGCATACAAGGATGAAAGGGCTGACTTGAATGCTATGATTGGGACTGGATCATTGCGGAACACAGCATAAAGCCTCCAGGACAGCTCCACAAAAACGCTGTTACAATTGTGAGTTAGTCAGGTACCTCATGCCTTTGCATAACAAGCATTTGCAATGCAACAGGTCTCGCATTTGCAACAGTTTGAGCTATTGACATTGTATATGACAATGCATTTTATTTCTGTTCAGAAAACCTACATAGTGCATGTTTACGCACAGCTTGCAAGTTTTCAAAACACATAAACAATAGGCATTCTTATTTACGCCAATAGCTCAAACACTCGCAAATGCAAGACCTATTGCATTGCAAATGCTTGTTTGCTTACTGATTCCGACGGGAAGATTCAAGGATAATCTACAGGATTCCTACCTTCAGGTGAAATTATTATCCAGAACCTGCTTACTAATATTGTTATTTCTCTCCTGAAGATGGAAGTAGTTATTTTTTGTAGAGATGACAAACTGAGTAGTCTATGCTGACAGTAAAAAAGCTTAGCATCACTTAATCAAAGGTATGGTTTTTAGGTCTCGCCTGGGCAGCGGATGCGCTGCGAGCCATGCTGTATTGGAGTATGTACTTGAAGCCCCGCCCACTCTCCGCCCATATTTACCATTAGTTTGTGTGATTGTCCTTCGTAAATGCTGGCTTCTGGTTTGTCATAGGCATCTTAGTCCCACATTAGTACCACCTTGTCTTCATTTGTAACCTCCAATGATGACTGGCCCTATTACTTTGGTTTTTAGACCGTACGTCGTCTTTAGTCTGCAAGCACTATTTTCTCCAATGAGTTTCTCTTACTGCCAGAGGGCAGGAAGGGTCTCTCATGTGCAGTTGTGACTACCGGCTTGATTAACTCTTAGCAAACTGGGAGCTCTTCAAGGACCATGTGAGACAGAAGGGGGCAACTCAGTGATGCCTTTAGGGAGGTCAAAGGTGCATGATGTACATTCTGTAATAGGCCTTGCATTTGCAAGAGTTTAAGCTATTGGCATTGTAAATGACAATGCCTTTTATTTATGTTTTAAAAACCGAAACATAAATAAAAGGTTTTTTTCATTTACAATACCAATAGCTCAGACTCGTGTAAATGCAAGACACTTTGCAATGCAGAGGCTTGTTATCACTTGCCATGAGCTCGTTGCCCATGGCAAGTAATAACAATGCCTTTTATTTATGGTTTAAAAACCAAAACTAAAATAAAAGGTATTGTCATTTACAATAGCAAGTACAATGGGACCCCCTCAATTACTTCAATAATGCCCCGGAACAGAGGGGAAAACAAGCAACATTACTATGGAAGAAAGTTCCGTCGTGGGCAATTAGTCTGAAAACAATGATTAACATCTAACACTTTTAAATAAAATAAGAGGTTACAAGTAAACAACAATTATTTTTTTAGTATTTTTAAGAAATATTTTTTATTTTCTGATTGTTTTGTTTAAGTTCTTTTGATTTCTTTGTCTTTCTATATTTTACATTTCATATCAATTCACATTAGACATTTCATCACAGATACAGTTCAAATATATACATACTATATGTGGAGAAAAAGAATTGATTATACAAAATACCCAATCAATAACAATATACTCATAATGAAAAAGTCCCTAATAACATGCACTCACTCAGCAACATTTATCACCAGTCATACCCACACCATATGTACTAACATAAGACGAGGGGAAGAGAAAGGGCTGAATTCAAATTGGCAAGAGTGTTATGCCAAATGTTAGGTCTCAAAAGAACAGTTAGAGACCCTGCACAGGTCTACGCGCGTTTCGGCAGCCGAGTGCCGCCTTCTTCAGGACCTCTTCCGTGACAATATGATTCAAATACTCCAAGGGACCTACAATATATATAAAATATACTGTCACCATAGATACTAATGTGTCTAAAAAACACTAATAAACCAAAATTCTACATGAAAAAACATTGCTAAATATATCACAACAATTCATCAAGTGACCCAAAGCTGGTTGAATATTTAGGAGAGATAAACAAACAATTCATTGTCCCAATATGCGAAAAATACATGAGGAAAGATGAATTCCCAAAGGGATAGATATGTACATAATAACTTTAAGATAAGACCTGGGATAATATAGATGTCCACATTTTTGAAGAGGGGACTACTATTTATTGAACCTACTATCTGGAAAAAGGTGACTAGTCCAGCTCAGTGACTATTCAAGAAACTATTGATTATAGCACGGGGTTCATTGGAACTCTAAAGGTAATGTTTCGCTATATATAAGTATGAGTTACTCACGGTTTAAAAACAAATTCTAATTCCTTCATTTCGGTCCATGGTATTGGAAAGATAAAACGAGCTTCTTGATAAATGATCGATATTTCTTGGTAAATGTCACAATCTATTTTTCGAGAAAAACCGCAACCTACAAAGTAGTGCAGAAAATAGTGTATTTTGGTTCACATTCTAATCCAAATTGCTAACACTATTGTCAATACAAAACTACGTTCTTTTATGCGATCTTACCAAAAATACGGGTTGGCAACGTGTGAAGTCTATACTATCCTGGGGGGAGGCGAATCCTTTTATTTGGTCGAGGAAGATATTTTCCGAGGTTTAAAGCTGTAACAACATATATCATAATCATGAATGTCTACTCTCTTGGGATTATGTTCATGTACACGTACGAAACGCTAATGTCTCCAATGATAACCCACCTTTTAGTTAAATGAATCTTGTTTTTCTTTCCTCGTGCGTTCGACTTTAACAGTTATTCAGTCGTATCCCGCTTTGCATAGGAAGATATTTGTCGGGGTTTAAAGCTGTAACAACATATATCATAATCATGAATGTCTACTCTCTTGGGATTATATTCATGTACACGTGCAAAACGCTAATTACTCTAATAATAACCCACCTTTTAGTTAAATGAATCTTGTTTTTCTTTCCTTGTACGTTCAACTTTGACGATTATTCAGTCGTATCACGCTTTGCATAGCAGAAGTAGTTTCTTCTGTCCGTATCAGACCTACGACGCGGAAAGAATAGTATTGCTTCAAAAAAGAGAACGCGAGAATGACCAATGTTGTCATACACGTGGTGCAGTTACTCATAGATGTCTAATTTTATCAGAGATCCATTTCAAGAGTCTCAAATGCAAAGGCGTTTGAAAAATATCGGAGACCTCCCAGTGTCTATACAAAGCATATATCAATAACACGAATATGTGTCCCTGAATCTGCTACCCGAACGATATTTTTTCTCTCGAGCGACACTTACTTGGATTCTGTTAACGTGTAGCCAAGGATCTCTCCTACCGGCGCCTACTCCCTCGCAGTCCAAACATTTAAAAGCGCCTGGATATGGCGTTTTTAAAGACCGAGAGTAGTTGCGTGATCTCGCGATAGTCTCGCGATTCCGGAAGCGATCGTAAACCAAGTGGAGGGCTGAAGGTAAATCCCCGTGAAATCACGTGGTCTCGTAAATATTCTCATAATACCGAAAACGCTCAAAATTCATTAGGTAACTAACGATAATTTGCAGACTTCAAATAGTATATTAAAAACATTGAAACAGTCGCAAACCGATTGAATTACTAAAGATAAATGACACACTTCAAGAATTGTACTCAAGGTGTCTAGAATAGTCTATAATAGACGCAGGGGTATTTGCAATACTATATGTAGACCATTCGTGGAAAACTGCCATGTATCCGGGTGTAAAATAACGATTTACAGTTAGTTCAAGGACTCATTTCAACGAAATACACTTAAAGGCAGTCCCTAAGTGAAAATCTGATACAGACAACGTGAGAGGTAGCTCATGTTTATTTTGTAACGTACCATAATATTTCTTCATTGAGACCACGTTTCACACAGTCCAAATGATAAATCCAAAAGGTTTCACGTTTTTTCCGGGTAGTCTCAATAGACTGACCTGGTCTTGTCTGTACCTTTTCCAAGATTGACCACCTGATTTCTTTCTCATCATGATTCATATCTAAGCAGTGTTGGACCAATGGTGCCATTAATTTTTTTGTTTTAACGGCCGACTTGTGTTCACTGTAGCGAGTACGGAATTCACGACCCGTTTCTCCTACATATGCCAATCCACAACTGCAAAACAAGATGTATACGATATTACTACTACGACAGTTTGTTAAATAACGTAGTTTGATCCTTTTGTCATTGTATTCAATTACTTCAGACACAATTGCTGAGTCACAGGCGTGGCACGAGCCACATCTATGGTTGCCCAACACTGCCGGTAATCCTGTGATGGACTGCAACCCATCAGAGGTGTTTCTTTTCATTTGTCGAGTATGTACTAACAAATCTCTAAGATTTCTATTCCTCCTATATGCTACTAACGGCAAAGGAATAGGAGCAGTATCCTCGTCTAGATTAAGGATACTCCAATTCTTATTGATGATGTTCCTGATTTTATAGTTCAAGGTGGAATGATTAATCACACATGTGATCCGATTCTGATTTGGACGCTTAGAACCTTGAAGTAAGGCAGTCCTGTCATAATACTTTGCCCGTTTGTATGCATGCCGGATGAGTCGGTGTGGGTAACCCCTCTTGAGAAGCCTCTCTTTAAGGGCGTCACCATGTTTATGGAAAGTGGCCATATCCGTACAGTTTCGACGAATTCGTAGAAATTCCCCAAAGGGGATAGATTCTCTTTGACAGTTTGGATGATAGCTGTCAAACTTCAAGATGGTGTTTTTGGCTGTACTTTTCCTAAAAAGGCTCACTTCTAACTGGCCATCAGTGCTAACAATACTGATGTCCAGAAAGTCGACTCTATGATTGTTATAGTTAACCGTGAACTTCAGGTTGGAATCGCTGGCATTGAGCCAGAGAACAAAAGATTCAAGCAAATCAACTGGACCACTCCAAATAAAAAAAATATCATCTATGAACCGTCTCCAATGCGAGACATTCTCAAAGAATGGTGCTAGTTCATTGTAAATGTTCTTCAATTCCCATTCTCCCATGAAGGTGTTGGCCACGCTTGGGGCACAGGAAGCTCCCATAGATGTCCCTCTAATCTGTTTATAAAGGTTGCCATTGTATTCAAAGAAATTATTCAAAAGGACAACCTCCAGGCACTGTAGAATGAAACTATCTGGTCGGTCTCCTGGGTATCTCTGCAATAGGGTTGACACCGCCTGTAACGCTCGACACTGAGGGATGTTGATGTACAATGCCTCAATGTCGAGCGTCACAAGGAGGTCGGTGGTTGAATTAAATGTTAAGCCTTCGATCTTATTAATAATATCCCCGGTATCTCGAATATACGAGGCATACCTTTGTGTAAAGGGACATAAATATGTATCTACGTACTTTGATAAGGGCTCTGTACAGGACCCAATAGTTGATATAATGGGTCGCATGGGTGGGTTTGTCTCAGATTTATGTGTTTTAGGTAGCCCATAAAGGGCCGAAATGATAGGGCAAGATGTATTCAAGAAAGTATATTCATCTTCACAGATAAACCCTTCTGTAAATGCCACCTGAGTTATCTCTTGAATATACTTGTTTAGTCTTTCCAATTCCCTACGTTGCGCCGTTCTATAGTGTTCTGTCACTGACAACATCTCATTCATCTTCTTATCATATGTTTCTCTATCAAAGACAGCAATCCCCCCGCCCTTGTCACATGGTTTAATGACAACGGATGGGTTAGTTTTTAATTTATTAAGGGATGCTATCTCTGCTTTGGAGAGGTTGGACTGGGGTTTGTAAGGATTCTTAATGACGCGTGCAATGTCACGTAGGACACTCTGTTCAAAGACACGTACTTCCGTCCCAACCATGTCTAACGTGGGGGTGAATGTTGAGGGGGGCTTACAGTTGGACAAATTACGCTCTTCCTCACGCGATGGACGATCTACAAAAAATCTGTTCAATCTAACCTTTCTAAAAAAGGCGAACAAGTCCTCGTGTAACTTAAATTTATTCATATGTATGCTTGGAACAAATGATAAACCCTTGCTCAACACGTCTATGTCTTCTACGTCAAGGGAGATGGATGAAAGATTGTAAATAGGCAAACTCTCAATATTATTTGATGGAGGTGTCTCTCCTACCACCAATACTGGTTGTTGCGTGTCCGTACATATTGCTGCGGAGGTTGAGGGCTCATATGGGCTTGAGCTCCTTGATCCTGCCACCGGACATTCCTTCCTCGGTATTGGCCCCTGGGTAAAAAACCCCTTCCGCGAAATGATCTTTGGGCAGATCTTCCTCTAAATGGCCTCGAGTTAAATTGGCCATTACCCATGTCTTGATAATTATCCCCATCAGATCCAGAGGACCCTGTGTCTGAAAAGTTGGTATATTGCCTACCCTGATAGCTGTTAGAGTTCGAATTATAGTTACTCTGTTGTCCTTCCTGATAATAGCTAGGAGTAAGGTAGGGATAGATCTTCTCTTTAGTGAACCATCTAACGTCTTTTCGTAGCTTTTCTGTCTTTTTATTCGTTAGATAGGTATCAAAGTCTCTCATTTCGGATTGGATTTTATCTAGACAGTTCTTTGCTTCATCCACAGCTGTGGATGTATTGAGCTTTGCCTCCAGGTCATTGCTCTCCTGCAAAAGGGTAGATGCTATGTCTTTAGCCGTTTCGATTATTAACATCATCCAGTCCCTGGAGCAGCGGTTGGAGATAAGAGACCACCGCTCCAGGAACTTTCTGATGTCAATAAATAATGCCGGGGCATTCCGAACTCTCAATCCTGTAGGGATTACACCTGCCTTGAGATACTCAAACATGTAGTATGCGTGAGATTCTATGCGTTTAAGTTTTTTTCGCATATTTAGTAGGTTTTGCCATTCGCTATTACCTAATTGATGACTAGAATTAGGGGCACTCTCTCCCATAACTCTCCCCATAAGAGAATTAAAGTCATCATCAGTAAATCCAAAGGTTTGGAAGTGGTCCATAATTAGATATTCTCAGGTTTGGAAGTGGTCCATAATTCGTTATTCTCAGGTCTACTGTATATGTGTCCTCACTTAATAATAATATGTATATACTAAATCTGATAAAGAACCAAAATAAATATATTGACAATAATCTCCCGAAAAAGTGCAACCAGTGTAGAGCACCAGAAAGGGTCACATGTAAACACGAAGTGATAGATCCAACAAGGTTACAATAGCTCAAACTCGTGTAAATGCAAAACCTATTGCATTGCAGATGCTTGTTTTCATGCTGTCATTCTGGTTTTTCCTGTTTTCTTTCCAGTTCGCTCTCAGTCTCACTCTTTCATGTTGATTTAGGTCTCGGCTAGCGTAGGCTGCGCACATGCGCAGTCTCGCTGGCGAGAATTAATGACTGAGTAGCGAGGGTAAACCCCGCCCCTCTTCTCCATTGGCTGGCCTCCTAAACTGCGGCCAGCCATTGGAGAAGAGGTCTCAGTGACGTCATTCTCTCGCTCTAAGCCCCGTCTTTTTCGGATTGGGGGCGTGTTTTTTTCGTTTCTTTCTCTCCTCTTTCCATTGGCTGGAATGTGAACAACAAGTCAAAAACACGCCCGTAGTTTACATTCCAGCCAATGGAGAAGAGGGGAGAGAGAAAAACACGCCCCCCAGTCTGCAAAGAACGGGGCTTAGAGAAACTTCAATCTGTGTCTGCTACCTCGCTGTAACCCATGCCCGCTTGCAATTTTCTCCTCAGGTAACATTACTGTTCCTATTGTGAAGCGCTCTGACATCAGTTTGGGTAAAGTCCGCCCTATATAAAAATGCATACAATTTATGTAGTTATCCGTGCAAGTGAAGCAATGTGGATGTGGTTTTCAATTATATGTTACCAGCCTGCAAATGTGAATTTTCTTTTATGACTGTGGGGCACATAAACGTTCTGTTTTCATGTTCAATTTGCAAACTGCTAACGAGGGTAGAGGCGCTACACTCCTCATAATTTCTTGTTGCCGTCAAAACTTAAAGGGCCTAATTCCGTAACTGAGGTAACGCTGTGTGGACAGCAATGGTCTGAGGTTAGATCGAAAGTGACTTTAATAAAAATCACTCTCTGCCTACGAGTCCCATTCCATCAGCGCTGTGTCTGCTGATGGCTGTGAGTGGGAGGGGTCAGTCTTCGCTGAGAGTGGCCTTGACAAGATGGGCTGTCTCACCACCGCCTCGGCCCCCACTGACTCACGAGGATCCGTGTCCGCCTCCCTCGGAGACTCTGCTGATGCAGGAGGGGATCTGTGAGGGCCATGGCGGAGGGGTAGGATGGAAGATGACTGGCGTTGAATATGTGTTATGTTATAATGCTACCATACTGATATTAGACATGCTTATGGCCTCACAGCGCTATTATGGTACTTTTACCTCGTGATTACAAGGAGTCTTCCACAGACCAGTCTTGGTTAGGGCTACTGTCAGCACGGAGCGAAACATTTTGCGAAAGGTGAAATCCGCCCATTAATTAAACAATTTCACTTACGAAAAAATATCGTGGAATTTTCGCTCTCGATACAGGCTGTTTGTGTATTTATCCCTATTTATTGCTGTGTGTTGTAGCGCTGACAACACAAGTGCACAACAGAGAACGTTTTTATTGTAGCAGGAGAGACTCTAAAATCGCCCGTAGACTAGTATGGTGTGTGGTTAGATGAGGTTCAGATTACAGAACATGTGCATTTATGGCGAGAAACGGGAAGTCTCTACCACAGTTTGGTATATTTAACTACATGCTGGAAATTTCAGGTTAAATTTGCCCCAAATCATACACTTTTTGGTCAAGTACCAAACTGGGATTTAAGTAGAGTTCTGCATGTTCCAAGCCAAGTAAGTAAGGATCTAGATTGTCACTCTCTGGACATTGTTTACAAGTCCGGGAGACCAGTCTGAAAAGGAGGGGGCTTAGAGATGGCGAGCGCTTGTTATATCTGAAGCACTTCAGTGTGTGCATCATCTTTAGAGAGGAAGTGCATTGTAACTGTAACTCCTGCCCTCCATCTTGAAAAGGGATGTTTGCAGACTCACAACTGAACTGTCACTGAAACTGCCTACCGTAATTTATTTTATATGCATAATATATTTTTTTATCGTATTACAGTAATGTTCTTCTATGCACACATGCAAGGATTATGGAAATAATTAAATACACATGTTGAAGATTAGCAGCCTGTAATCACATTCGGTGGTAACTCTGGACTGACTAAGCCCCCCCAGTATTTAACCGCTTCTAAGCACACGCAGTGCAATGAAGGATTTCTCTATCTGGTGAACCTGCTCCAAGTGGATGTATGTCAGTACAATGCGATCTTTTAGCTCGCGGTACTTGACATCGCAGATTTTACAACAACGACTTGCGTTGGAGGGCGTGGATTTAGGAATTTTATAATTTTATATTCCAACACCAGTCCCCGTAACAGTAGGGAAGGTATTGGAATATAAAATTACAACATTCCTTATCCCACAGCACCATCCAGCGCAAGTCGTAGTAACGACTTGCGTTGTAATAGCTGCGTGGAAAAGGTCGTGCGGTGTAAACACCGCGTTGTAAACGACGTTTCCCGCTCCAAGTACCCAGAATGCACCGCGCCATGGCCCGCCTACAGGGAAGGAGCCTCTTTCACACTGACGATAGGAACTCTGGACCACGAGAACAATTGCGAAATTATTTAAACATGCTGCAAGCCTCACTATTTTAAATGAAGATATACATAACCACACGTTTTCTAACCACAGTGCGTAAATGTTCTCCTACTGCCTCACCCACGTTAGGTTTATGGGAGATGCGCAGGATAGTGGTGATTCAATTCTATAAGTGGCAATAAAGCATTACAGAGGCGCGATGCAAACAGCCCAGAGCACTGACCGAGGGAACGGCTCCTCCTGCAGGACACCAAGCAGTGCCCCTTCCTTCAATGGCTGCATGGAAACCGGGCTCTAGGAGTGGAGCCTGTGGGATGGGGGTATAGGAGGAGGTACTTTACGAATAAAGCAATGAGGCGGATAGAGAGATGGGGGAGGGGCGGCGAGGAGGCGAACAGGGAGGAACAGCATACCGCACACGGTAGATTGTTGAGGGGGGCTGGGGCACCGCCGTCAGGCAGTTTATTTATTTTATTTTATGTGTTTTTATATAGCGCGGACTTTACCCGAAGGTGTCAGAGCGCTTCACAAAAAGCAGTGGCACCGTGTGAGAGAAGGGCGGGGACCAGTTTGCCTCTTTTATTAATGTACAGCTCTCTAAGGATAACAGGGGGCGTTCCAGCAACACAAGACTAGAAGAGGCATCCTTGAGGTAAACAAACTCTTCCAAAGTCAATTTGGCGGAAATGTGAGCCCCTGTACCGCTTCGCAGGTGACGTTATGAAACACCGGGATCGGAAGTCAAAGCAAAGTATTCACCATTTGCCCCCAATAGAAACACAATTGTTGTGTTTGAGGCTATAGATTCAACTGACATGCGGTACTTTTGTGTGCATGCAAGAAATGTAAACTTAAAACCATTATTACAATTAATATTGCAGCATTCCATATTATTCTGCCGTATATTTAATTCCTTTCCTGTAAATAAAAAGAGAAACGGAGCGTTTTTTAACATGCATATTACAGCAGCCGGTGGCTCGGAAGGCTGTGCTTCACACAGGCAGCACCCCCTATGAGCCGCAGATGTCTTGAAGGTGCACCCCAGGTACTGTAAGGGGATATTGGCATGTCAGTGTCTGATCAAAAAGAAGGAAAATGCAAACAGATGACTGTAGGGAAGGAGGTATGTTATCTCGTCTGGGCCGCTGTTCCCCTGCTGTCCCCCACCAGTATCGCCAGGGAGGGGGCAAGGGTGACTGCGGTCTGCCTGGGAAAGAACATTTTAAGGATTCAGGGGGCCCTGGGACAAACATATTTTGGAGGCCTTATTCGGAACAGCTTTGAATTTACGACTCTTCAGTTCTTTCATGCCCTCTTTGGCCAGGTCACTGACAGTGCACATCAAACTCAATACCCTTGACATGTTATCATCTTTTTAAATGTTTGACCATGTAGGTGATTCCTATCTTCTAAGTATAAAGGGGCCAAAATGGGGGTGGGGGGGGGGGTTGGGTGGACGTGATGAACGCCCCGCCGTGCGTATTACTAGTGCTCTCCCTCCTGTGATACATACACCCCTCTGCGCGCATTACTAGTGGGCTCCCCTATATGCTTGTGGTGAAGTCCCGCCTGTTCCAGATGTGCTGCTCAGTGGCGTGTCCCGCTGCCACACTACTGTACTGGGTGGATGCAGGTCCACCCCTAAGCAGATGTGCTGCTTGTGTCAGAGCCTCAGCTGTGCCGCGTCCCGGGGAGCCCCTGTGTGTGTGTGTGGCTCTGTGTGTGTGTGTGTGTGTGGCTCTGTGTGTGTGTGTGTGTGTGTGTGTGGGGCTCTGTGTGTGTGTAGTGGCTCTGTGTGTGTGTGTGTCTCTGTGTGGTCTGTGTGTGTGTGTGGCTCTGTGTGTGTGGCTGTGTGTGTGTGGCTCTGTGTGTTTGTGTGTGGCTCTGTGTGTGTGTGGCTCTGTGTCTGGGGCTCTGTGTGTGGCTCTGTGTGTGTGTGCGGCTCTGTGTGTGTGTGTGTGGCTCTGTGTGTGTGTGTGGGGGGCTCTGTGTGTGTGTGTGGCTCTGTGTGTGTGGACTCTGTGTGTGTGGCTCTGTGTGTGCGGCTGTGTGTGTGTGTGTGTGTGTGTGCAAATGCAATAGGTCTCGCATTTGCGAGAGATTAAGCTATTGGCATTGTAAATTACAATCCATTTATGTATCTATTTTCAAAACCAACACATAAATAAAAATGTTGTCATTTACAATGCCAATAGCTCTAACTTTTGCAAAGGCGAGACCGTTGCATTGTAAATGCTTGTTTATTCTTTGTTTGCCTTTCTTGTCTTACATCCTTGAATTCATTTTATTTCCTTTGCTCTTTTCGTTAACCATCTTTTTTCTTTCAGTCTACTGCTTTTTCCAGTCTTAATGTTTTTTCTCCTTTTTCCTTTTATCATTATTGTTCTTTCATGTTCTTTCTTTTTCACTCGTTCTTTTTTATTGCTGTCTTTTTGTCATTCTTACTTTTGTTTGTTTTTTGCTTTGCTTTCCTTTTCCCTTTACTTTACTCTTTCCGATTTTTATTGCTTAGTTTTTTTCATTTTTTTCTCTTGTTTTGACTTTGTATTTCATCGAGGCAGATGTTTGTCTAACTATTTATTTAGTTTTTTACTTTCACCATTTGTAGGTTGTGGCTGCGCACATGCGCAGTCTCGCTCGCGAACCTTTATGTTTTTGAGGAGCTTACACTAGCGGGCTTTAAGCCCCGCCCCTCTTTCCCATTGGCCGGCGTCACCGTTTATGCTAAACGGTGGCCAGCCATTGGGAAAGAGCTTGTGGTAACGTACACTTTTCTCTATTTCTGCCGTCCCACTTGGACGGACTGGCCTGCCTTCCTTCTGGCGTAAAAGCTTTCTTATCTTGATGGGGTCAAACGGATGGCCCCATAAAGATAATAAGCCTTTTACGCCAGTAGGAAAGCAGGCCAAGGCCGTCCAAGTGGGATGGCAGAAAAAGAGAAAAGTGTAAGTCATGGCAAGCACTTGTTTTAAAATCAAATGCCGTAAGCTTTGGCTTGCTGGTATTTATTTTCAGGTAATTATGTCTCTTGCCATCCTTTCGGTCAGTTAAAATACATCGGAACCGAGCGGGATGGTGTTCTGTCACTTAGCATGAGGCCTTCCGCATGGGTGTTTATAGTGCCTGCTACCACTGACGAGGCTGAAGGATTTAGTGCGGATATGTTTGTGGGTTCCATTACAATACTACAAATTAGCTTTTTATAACGTATACATCCCGTTTATTACTGAGCATATAGTTTGGACATTATGTTTGAGCGTGAATAAAATAAGGTCCTGGAATTAAATGAAGATTTGCTGTGTGTTTGGAAGCAAGTAAATGAAAGAACCGGTGATGTCTTGCTAAACTTCCTGGGTTCCAGGCAAAAGCTTGAAATGAACAGTTAACTCTGTTTCCATCTTTTTTTATGCCCTTGAGTATGTGCTGCGCCCCCTTCATTTGCCTGACTGTTTGGGGCGCCCACCCCTAAACGCAGTATACTTTGCAGAGATGTGCAGAGATGTACAACTTGGACTGTGGAATGCTGCAGCTGGAGGGTAAGAGGGGAGGGTTCAGCATGCCAGGCTGGTGAGGAGGGGGCGGTGGGCGAGGGGGTGTCAGTCTGAGGCAGGACACAGGCTGTCCCATAGGGTGAATCAGTAGGTTCGAGAGCAGACCGTCCCCGCAAGCTCATGGAAGAGGAGAGCCCCCACACTCCCACCCACATAGGGCGCGCGCGTCACACAAGGTGCCCACATTATAAAGGGTTCCCTCATCCTACAGGAAGTATGTCTTAAACAAGGTTTCATCATTATATACAGGAAATCAATGTAATCAATGTAACACATGCTGTTCACAATATACAGGTTGTTCTCGTCATGCAGTCTGTAGATGTGAAACAGGGCGTACTCGTGATACGGGCAATTTTCTTTACACGGAATGGGGCAGATTTATGATGGGAATGCACCACGTTTGCGTCACGCAACTGCGGCGTAAACGTGGCGCATCCCTACGACCCATTTACAACGTGACGCATCTAGGCAGATGCGTCACGTTGTAAAGCCCTGCGCCACTTGTGGGCGTTCCGGCGCAGGGTGGGCGTTCCGGGGCAGGTGCGCCTCGCAAAAGTGGCTGAGTGAAATCTATAAGATTTCACTCAGTCACTTTCAGGCCAATGCTGCATCAAAACCCTGCGCCTGCTTGAAGCAGGCGTAGGTCTTGACGCAGCATTGTATAGATGGGGCACCCCCGAGCTTTGCTGGAGCTGCGTCGCGCTTGCGACGCAACTCCAGCAATGCGCCACCTTTACGGCACAGATGCGTCACGCATCTGTGCCGTTTTTGCCCCATGGTGCGCCGCATTGTAAATGCGGCGCACCATGGGTGGCGGAGCAGCGGCGCAAAATAACTGGCGCATCCCTGGGGATGCGCCAGTTATCATACATCTGCCCCAATGTTCGCATGGCGCTGGGAGTCTGCGCGACAGAGGGTGCGGATATCATACCGGATGTCCCAACCATACTAGTGTCCTCATCTTACAGGGTGCCCACAGTACCGCGGCACCCACATTACACAGGGTGCGCGCATTCGGCCGATGGCTCACTTTGTACGGGGTCGTCCCCCTGTATAGGTGCAGAGTTCCACTTAAGGGCAGCAGGCTCCGTTGTCCATTGTTGGCCCAGGGTGACCCCTTTACACAGAACTTGTCCGTTGTACCGTGCAGCTTTCACAAAATCAGGAGGGAGGCGGGTGTGTGGGGGGGGCGGAAGCGGCCTCTCCTGGGATCATGGCGCGATCTCACCCCCTTCATAGGCAGGGGAGTGTTGTCTTTACAGGGGCCGGTGTCATCTGTGCGGGAACAGAGGCGGGCTTTACAATACTCGGGAACCTCGGTGTCTCACAGGGGTCGGTGTGATTTACACATTTGCTGGACACTCTTTCCAAAACACGGCTTTCGAGATCTGTGCAGCGGCATGTGGCATCTGTAGAAATGCCTATGGTCTGTACAGGTGAACACACAGAAGCAGATGCTGTCCAGGTCTGCTACATGCCAGGAAGAGGGGACGTGTCCAAGGAGGGATTGTTCATGGGACGTTTTTGCACACGGCCCGGCCTGTTCCAGTGTGTACACGCGAAGGGCTTGTGCTGGGGCAGGGACTGTGCCTAGAATGTCTGTGTCACAGCACGGGTTGTCCAGGTATTGTGGGTGCCACAGCATGGGGGCATGCAGGTATGTGTGCACCACAGCATGGAGTGGTGCCGGTATTGTCTCTGCCATAGCAGGCGGCGTGCAGACATTGTCTGTGCAACAGCACTGGGTGGTGCCGGTATTATAGGTTCCACATCATGGGTTTGTGCTGATATTAAAACATAGCCCAGCATTGCATACCATTGCATAACATAACATAATTTAACATAACATAACTTAACAAAACATAGCCTAGCCTGACATAACATCACAAATCATAGCATAACAAAACATAACATAGTATAGCATAACATAGTACAACAAAACATAGTACAATATAACAAAACATGACATAACAAAAAAATAACACAACACTACACAACCTAGCCTAACACACATAACACAGCCTAACACAACATAACATAGCCTAGCCTAACACAACAAAGCATAGCATAACAAAACATAGCATAACACAACAAAACATAGCATAGCATAGCATAACAAAACAAAGCATAGCATAACAAAACACAACAAAACAGCATAGCATAACAAACCATAGCATAGCATAACAAAACAAATCATAGCATAGCAAAACACAACAAATCATAGCATAACAAAACACAACAAAACATAGTATAGCATAACACAACCTAGCATAGCATAAGAAAACAAAGCCTAGCATAACAAAACATAGCATAACAAAACAAAACATAGCATAGCATAACAAAACACAACAAAACATAGCATTGCATAGCATAACATAACATACGAAAACATAGCATTAAGTTTGATAAACTCATAGTAGCGGGCTAGCTAGCTTTAACGGGCAGTGACTATAAGCAACACCGTCAACCCAGAAGCAGTCATTCAGTCACCTTTGCTCTTGTATTGAAGTGGCTTTGTTTATTAAACAGTGCCCATATGTATACTGTTAGCACTTTACTTGTGCAAATTTCAGGGCTTACAAAACTTTGATGAATAGAAATTCACAACTGAGGCTGTTAAGTTTGCACTATATAAAACCCCAAGGATAAATGAAAAACATTGCCCCGTCTCAATCACAAGATCACTTGTTTAAAATCATTTGGACTGCCTGACCCCAAGATGACTGCCACAGTGTTCCCTACCACATTGTGCTACTCCTCTGAGAAAAAAACGGACTTTGTCCAGACCTCACACACATCCCCCATCGGCCTACCGTTCAGCATACCAAATCTGTGAACCTGCCTCGGACTGTGGAGACCTAGCTTTTTGGCTGATGCCTGGTGGAGCTACTTGATAGCTATAGAGGAGATGGGCTTTGGGCTACCCCTTCGGCCATCACCTACCCAGCCAGACATTGGGCAGACCTTACTTCGTCTATCCATCGTACTCTCCCTCATACCCCTTTACCCCACCCACTTTCTCCTTTATGCTCCATCTATCCCTCCTCTTTGCTCTCTAATTGTTTTCTCATTGAGACCTAGCCGCTTGACTGATGCCCGGTGGAGCTCCCTGATAGCTATAGAGGAGATGGGCTGTGGACTTCCACCTCGGCCGTCACTGACCCAGCCAGACTTTGGGCAGACTCTCCTCCGTCTCTCCATCCATCCTATCTCCATCTTTTCTCTCTCCTGCATCTTACCCCACCTCCTTACCCTTTTAAGCTCCCTTTATTACATCTTCCTACGCTCTTGAAATGTTTTCTTGTAACTGATGCAACTTGTAATTGATGTAATTTTATGGAACCTTATGTAAAGCGCTCTGATACCTCCGGGTCTAGCCAGCGCTATATAAAACTCAACTAAATTAGAATCAAAGTAGCATTGGTGTCTATGTACAGCATTAACCTATGGGTCAGAGAACCAAGGTGATCGCCAGAATCTTTTGAGTGTCTCTTCTTTTATGGACAGTGTTTCTAAATGCATCAAGGTGCCAGAGCAGCTCGGGTGTATGATTTTTGGCATTACAAAAAGGACATTTTTTAGCAGACAAGGCCCCGATTTACATTGATGTCATAAAGCCCTTCTCCCTGTAACACTTTTGTGGTTTTATATATGATGTAGCCAAACTTCAACTAGACCCGGGTTCTCCAGAGTCGGTCCTGGGGGGCCGATCCATGCCAGATTTTTGGAATAACTACATTTATCTAAATGGGGGTATGCTAGGGGTCTGACATGGAACCGGCCCTCCAGAGCTGACTTTGGAGAACCCTGATCTAGACCTCACCAATTCGTAAGTGTGGAAAAATCTAGTCACATGATAACTTGCTTCCATTGTGAATCTATGTACCTCCATGTACTTGGATCTGTGTGTCTGTTACTCTTCTCCTGAAAAAGCATATGCAATGCACTACCCTATTTCTCATCCTGTACCTCTATCAATATCTTGAATTTGCATGTGCGTGCCTCCTTTATGCATCTATATACTTTCAATAGACTTTTGGATCTATATATTTAGCACTTTCTTCTACTTTAGCATTTCCAATGCGCTACTCCATTTCTCAGCCTATACTTCTCTCAATATATTTTCTAGCCCAACTTTCTGACCCATCTCAAACTTCTTTCTGCTACTCTTTCCAATGCACTACCCTATCTCTCACCCTATACATCTATCATTATATTCTCTACACCCACTCTCTCATTTATCCCAAACCCCATACCACTACTATGTTCCCCAAAATAACCCTTTCTAGACTCTCCTACTCTACCCCTCCTTGCATCATCTTACACCTCTTTTACTATACCGATCCCCTAAAACAAACCTTTATAAACTCTTCCCTCAGAATCTTCCCCTCCAAAAACCCTTTTTACTCATCCAAAGCCTCCTCCTACTGCTATGACCTAAAAAAGAAATCCTTCACTCTTCTATCCCTCCACTATCCTTTTCAATCAAAATAACAGACTACCATGTTAACTTCCCTAATTCCGTATTTCACTATACTCATTTTCAACACTAATCCTTTATGGGTTCCGGAGTAGCCTGCTACTCGCCAACAAAGCGTTTCAACACCTCATCAGGGGTAACAGGTGCTATATGAATGCAAACCTTTCTTTCCCTTCTTTCCCTCCGCTATCCTTCTCCCTCCAAGTAACTGACTAATATCCACCACTCAAATTACTTTCATATTTCACCATACTAATTCACCACAAATCCTTTATGGGTTTACGGAATAGCGTGCTACTCATAAAAAAATGCGCTTCAACACCGCATCAGGGGTAAGAAGCGCTATATAAATACAAACCTTTTTTCATCTTCTATCCTTCCGAATCCAAATAACTGCCTAACATATCCACCACTTAAAATGTACCTGCATGTTTCACTATACTAATTCAACACTAATCCTCTATGTGTCCCAGTGAGCGTGCTACTCACCGAAAAGCACTTCGACGCCTGGTATGGGGTAGTAAGCGCTATGCAAATGCAATTACAATACAATACAATGTGAATAGCTACAACAAATACAAGAAGTACAAAACATTGCCACTTACAAAGCCAATAGCTCCAGCTCCAACAAATGTGAGACCTATTGCATTTCCAATGCTTGTTTCTTTTCTCTTGATTCCTCTTTCTCTTTAGTGTCGTTTGAATCTTTTACTTTTCTGATGTCTTTCTGTATTTTGGTCTGTTTAGCTGTCCTTTTTTGGTAGCCATTTATGTTCTATTCGTTGCTTGACCCCCTCATGCTCTCCTGAATCTTTTTTCTCCTGTTCTACTTTCTATGTTATTATTTTTGTTCCTCCCATTATTTGTATGTTAGTTGCTCTCTCTCATTGACTTGTTCTCACTTTCACTTTTTCTTCCTCTTTTAAGTGCTATTATTTTCTTTCATTTTCGTTCTCTCCCCTGCTGCCTTTCTTGCTTTATTATTGCGTTCTTTTCACTCATTTGTCTTATTGTGCTTTTTTATTTTCCTTTCTTTTAATTGAAAACGTAGACCTTTTAAAAATAATCGTTTTAAGGGGCTATTATTTCAGGGTTAATAGGAGATAAACTTTTATTGCGTACTAATGTCCCAAAAATGTAGTGCAATAATAAAGTACATTATAGAGAAAAAATGAAAAATGGCATACAATTAGCAGGGGCAAAATGCCATATTTTCTTTGATTACTATGACACATCCACCACCCTCTACCCATGGGTCTGACTGTTACCTCAGGTGAATGTACACATGGAAGGTGTCGGGGTTGCATTTTTTTATCCATTTTGCCTTCTTAGAGTATTTTTCCTGCTGTTGCTTTGTTTTTCTTTCATTTAAATGTTAAGCGCTGGAAAAAATTAGAGGGTGAGAAATACATTGTGAGCTGTCCAGTTTGGCAGGTATTGTTTCCCCTGCGGTAGAACCTGGCCCTTAGCTCAGAAATGTGCAAAATTAATTCTCTGCTCTGATGGTTTCTTTTGGCAGCTTAAGTCTCAGGGGGGGCACGGGTATCCCAAGCAG
Organism: Lissotriton helveticus; assembly: GCF_964261635.1. NCBI lineage: Eukaryota > Metazoa > Chordata > Amphibia > Caudata > Salamandridae > Lissotriton > Lissotriton helveticus. The sequence continues at coordinate 1,402,771,532 of NC_136057.1, read as the reverse complement.
TGGGCCTCAAATAAAGAGCTGGCCACCCTTACAACCACCACCATGAACTCTGAATCGCTTGTTTATTTTAGACGATGGAGCAAGCCCCCCCCAAACGGAGACCCTTTCTTTGCTGTATTGATGATAAGAAAGAAATAAGTCACCAACAGCACAGTCTTTCCTCACACACAGCACAGGGAGCAGAAGTGCAGTGTTCTCACACACCCAGCACAGCCAGCAGCAGAATAAGCTTTTCCCCTAGGTCGAGAGCGAGCAGCAGCAATGTTGGTTTCCTTCGCACATTCAAAGCATATCCAGCACAGGCGGCAGCTGTGCATTCCTGTCTCATGCATCCGAAGGAGGTGCAGTACAGTCAGCAGCATTGCAGGCTTCCCTCTCACATCCAGAGCAGATCCAGCACAGGCTATCACTGAGCAGCTTTCCCTCACACACGTAGAGAAGGTCTAGTGCAAGCAAAAGCTCAGGCAACAGCAGTAGTGCAACCTTCCCTCCCATATCCAGAACACGTCCATCACAGACAGCAGCAGTGCAACCTTCCTCCGCAGATTATGATCAGTTCCAGCACACGCTTCAGAAGCAGCACGGCAGTGCTTAATTTGAGCCGGTGGTTTCTGGTACTGAGCACCAGCACTTAATTATCAACACCAGCACTTTTCATGAGCACCAGTTAAGGACACATTAATTTATGGTATGCACTGGGAGATTAAGTGATTTGCCCAGAATCACAGGATGTTGAGCCAATGCCGAGACTCAAACCTGGTTCCCCAGTTCCGAAGTCGACAGTTCTGGCCATTACGCCACATCCCCTCCCCACTTTCATGGTTTGTAATTGGTTCTGTTTTAGACGGCGGAACAGGATAAATGGGCTGGTGCAAGATGCCTCCTGACGAAAGCTCGGTACTTATTTTTTTACACATTAACCACAGCAGCCCGGTCATTCCTTACACACATGTCCAGCAGGTTCAGCAAACAGTGCAAAGTTCATACACATGGACATATGCACAGCAGATTAAACACATGCAGCAACAATGTAAGCTCTCTCACACCTTTCTCTAGGATCATTAGAGGCAGCAGTGGTGCAAGCTTCTCCCTCACTGGAGGCACAGCACAGGCATTGACATTACTAGATTCCATTGCACTCCAAGAGCGTGCCAAGCACTGGCTTCAGCAAAGCAAACTTTTCGCACACACTCAGAGTGAGTCTTTCACAGGTAGCAGCAGTGCAAGCTTCAGACTCATGCACAGGTACAGCACCAACAGCAATGGTGCAGGATACTCACACACATTAGAGCATGTGTATCAGATGTGCAGGTACAGTAAGTGCACCAACATTGCAAGCTTCCTTTGCACATGTAGCAGGGTCAGCAAGCATATGCTGCAGCAGTGCAGGCTTCCATTGCACACCCAGAGCAGATCCATCACATACAGCAGCTTTGTTAGCTATATGTATACGTTCTCTCTCGCTCACTCTCTCCCTATCTTTCTCTCTCGCCCCCCCCGCATAGTATACATCCAAGTACCCCTGACTTGAGTGACCGGGCTGTTTGTGAATCTGTTATTTTGAGTTCTTCCTGTCTAGTTATCTCACTGATCTATCAAGTGTGCTCTATTTTTAAGGATACTGTGCGTGTCCTAGGTTGTTGACATGAATCAGTGGTGGCAGCGTACCAATTTTTGTGACTTAATAGTCCTGATCAGGCCCTTGCCCTGTTGTGCTGACATTCAGTGTACATTTCAAGTGAGGTTTTACCGTTTTTATGTGTGGCACATACATGACTGTGTGAAATGTAGATACATTTGCTGGAGGAGGCATCGCCATCGTCCACAGAAACACCATCCGCATCACGACCAACGCCAGCGACACCCTCACCGCCGCCGAGCACCTCCACTTCCAGATACACACCGACCCCAAGACCACCTTCAGAGGCACCCTCATCTACAGACCCCCGGGACCACGCACACAATTCAGCGAAGCCATCGCTGACTTCATCAGTCCGCACGCCCTCACCTCCACAGACTACATCCTCCTAGGGGACCTCAACTTCCACCTGGAGAACAACAATGACAGCAACACCGCCACCCTGCTGGACAACCTCGCCAACCTCGGACTCAAGCAACTGGTGAACACCCCCACCCACTACGCCGGACACACGCTCGACTCCATCTTCTCCTCCAGCAAGCACATCTCCTTCAGCCATTCAACCGGACTACACTGGACAGACCACAGCTGCGTCCACTTCAGCTTCAGGAGAACCACGACCCACCACCACCCGCAACAGGTTCCCCACAGAAGCTGGAGTAAGATCACCGCCGACCAGCTCACCACCGCCCTCAGCCAGAACCCGCCCACCAACACGACGGACCCCAACGAAGCAGCCCGCAACCTCACACAGTGGCTCACCAACTGCGCCGACGAACTCGCACCACTGAAGAATCCTCCCAGCAGACCCGGCAGCAGGAAAGCCTCGAAGAAAAGAAAGCTTGCCGCGCCCTCGAGAAAGCCTGGCGCTACGACCAGACACCAGAACACATGACCGCCCTCAAGAACGCCACCCGCATACACCACCAGCTGATCCGCACCACCAAGAAGACAACATTCAAAGAACACAAAACTACAGGGTAGAGAGGGGCCCGAGGGGAATTATTATTATAGACCTATCAGCACCTTGTCCCCCAACTATACATACTGAACACAAGGAAGATGCCGCAGGTCTTTCGTACAAACCAGACACAGTAAGGGAATCTAAAAAGTATTCCGCAAGAGAGGCTGGAGTAACAGGATAGAGACAAGGATACAAAAGGTGAGAAAAGTACCCATCAGCCCACTCAATAGTGGAAGCTCGTCATTTGGGATTTTCAAGTATGAATGGTTGGTGTCCAACAAGCACTGCCTCAAGTAAATACTGAGGTTAGCTTAGGACCCAATGGTTGAACCCTCAACCAGAGCAAATGACAGCATAAGTGGCCGACAAGGGCTTCGTTGCAGTGCTCAAAGAAATAAGAAATTGTGAGAAAAAGGAAAATGATCCATGTGATTTAAAAATGCCTATCTTGACGTCAACAAGGAAACTTTATTGAGTGTGCCCGTCAAGATGGTATGATTAAAAACAGAGTGATAATAGCAAGAAAGATGGTTTGCTATCTACCATAGATGTTTCTCTGGTCAACATGTTTTAGCCTATAAAGGCTTTCGTCAGGACCTACGTACCACTACTGCAACACTTGCTTCATAACGTGTGAAAAAAGAAATATGAATATTTTCAAGGGTGGCGTATCCCCTCCTGTTTAGAAAAGAAAAAGAGAAAAAATGGAAAAGAAAACAAAAACATACACATGAAACTTCAGTTCATTCTGGTAACAGTACTGTGTATGTGTATTATTACAATATTTTCTGATTAGTCACTTACCCAGCTTTGTGGGATCAGGAACCTCACCTCACCTGGCGACAGCTCAGGCTAAAGGAGGCCACGCACTAAAAGAAATTCATTCAGAGTGGTGTTATAGTTTACTAGAGTTCATGTTATTTGTAGCTATCTTCCAGATTACATATACAGGCAGACTCAAGCAGTCATTGGCTAAAGATGTGTAGTGGTTCATATAATATAGAACCAATGCTTCACCCAATATACCCTACACCTATTCAGGTGACAGAGAACACCTCAATAAAGGTGTGTATAGAAGGTATTAGTTTGGGTTGTAACTGTGTTTCTCTGTTGACACTTAACTCCTAATCATCAATACAAAGTTAGTGCCAACCGTTGTTTCAAGGAATTATCTCAAATGACACAAAATTAAATTAAATTAAAACACACTAGTGTTGTCTCAAATTTCTATCCAAGATAGAAAGCGTGCTAAAGCTCTGTCTAATAAAGGAGAGGCTGCATTCCTTCTTAACAAACCCATAGTGAAAGGTAAGTAAAAAGTTCTACATATACGCTACCCAAACTTCTCCATAAACGCTGAAAAAGAGAAGAGAAAGTGAGACTGCGTCTAGTCCGTCCCTGGTCACCTACCTCTCCGTCGTTACCTCTGGCTTACGCTGAGCCGAGGGGGAGGTAGTGTGCTAGTATTGAGTGACAGTTGATAAAGGGACAGGGCGGACCAGAGAGAGACACATTTCTGGTCTACTCTCCTATTGGATAATCCCTGCATGCTAAAGAAAACCAACCACGAATAGTTACACAGATAGCCGCTAGAGCACATCTCAAGACGCGACATGAGTCACGTGTTTCAAGATAACCACACCAACAAGGCGGACCGCTTAGAGACAGACCCAGGCAAAGAGTCTGATTGGTTACACGGTACAAACAGGAAATACTTGGTCGATTTCATTATGTTTCCTGTTGGTGAGGAGCCGCATGTAGAAAACAGACCGCTCCGAGACATTGGACACAAGCGGACCCGATTGGTCCAGTTCGACGGAGAGGTAGGTGACCAGGGACGGACTAGACGCAGTCTCACTTTCTCTTCTCTTTTTCAGCGTTTATGGAGAAGTTTGGGTAGCGTATATGTAGAACTTTTTACTTACCTTTCACTATGGGTTTGTTAAGAAGGAATGCAGCCTCTCCTTTATTAGACAGAGCTTTAGCACGCTTTCTATCTTGGATAGAAATTTGAGACAACACTAGTGTGTTTTAATTTAATTTAATTTTGTGTCATTTGAGATAATTCCTTGAAACAACGGTTGGCACTAACTTTGTATTGATCATTAGGAGTTAAGTGTCAACAGAGAAACACAGTTACAACCCAAACTAATACCTTCTATACACACCTTTATTGAGGTGTTCTCTGTCACCTGAATAGGTGTAGGGTATATTGGGTGAAGCATTGGTTCTATATTATATGAACCACTACACATCTTTAGCCAATGACTGCTTGAGTCTGCCTGTATATGTAATCTGGAAGATAGCTACAAATAACATGAACTCTAGTAAACTATAACACCACTCTGAATGAATTTCTTTTAGTGCGTGGCCTCCTTTAGCCTGAGCTGTCGCCAGGTGAGGTGAGGTTCCTGATCCCACAAAGCTGGGTAAGTGACTAATCAGAAAATATTGTAATAATACACATACACGGTACTGTTACCAGAATGAACTGAAGTTTCATGTGTATGTTTTTGTTTTCTTTTCCATTTTTTCTCTTTTTCTTTTCTAAACAGGAGGGGATACACCACCCTTGAAAATATTCATATTTCTTTTTTCACACGTTATGAAGCAAGTGTTGCAGTAGTGGTACGTAGGTCCTGACGAAAGCCTTTATAGGCTGAAACATGTTGACCAGAGAAACATCTATGGTAGATAGCAAACCATCTTTCTTGCTATTATCACTCTGTTTTTAATCATACCATCTTGACGGGCACACTCAATAAAGTTTCCTTGTTGACGTCAAGATAGGCATTTTTAAATCACATGGATCATTTTCCTTTTTCTCACAATTTCTTATTTCTTTGAGCACTGCAACGAAGCCCTTGTCGGCCACTTATGCTGTCATTTGCTCTGGTTGAGGGTTCAACCATTGGGTCCTAAGCTAACCTCAGTATTTACTTGAGGCAGTGCTTGTTGGACACCAACCATTCATACTTGAAAATCCCAAATGACGAGCTTCCACTATTGAGTGGGCTGATGGGTACTTTTCTCACCTTTTGTATCCTTGTCTCTATCCTGTTACTCCAGCCTCTCTTGCGGAATACTTTTTAGATTCCCTTACTGTGTCTGGTTTGTACGAAAGACCTGCGGCATCTTCCTTGTGTTCAGTTCAACATTCAAAGAACGTCTGGACAACAACACCCACAACAGCAAGGAACTCTTCAGCATCGTTAAAGAGCTCTCCAACCCCAGCGCCTGCAACAACGACATCACACCCTCGCAAGACCTCTGCGATTCACTCGCCTCGTATTTCCACCGCAAGATCGCCGACATACACAACAGCTTCGACGCACAGACCTCGGACTCAACCACTGAACCTACGCCCCCCACCACCACCCTCCGCACCTGGACCCCGGTCCGCACTGAAGACACCATCCGCCTGATGAACACCATCCACTCGGGCTCCCCTACCGACCCTTGCCCTCACCACATCTTCAACAAAGCCGACTCCATCATCGCACCCCAACTCCGGAACATCATCAACAGCTCCTTCGCATCCGCCACCTTCCCGGAGAGTTGGAAACATGCCGAACTGAGCGCCCTCCTGAAGAAACCCACCGTGGACCCCACGGACCTCAAAAACTTCCGCCCCATCTCGCTCCTCCCCGTTCCAGCCAAAGTCGTCGAGAAGACCGTCAACAGACAACTCTCCGCCTTCCTCGAGACCAACGGATCCCTCTACCCCTCACAGTCCGGGTTCCGAGCAAACCACAGCACCGAAACCGCCCTCATCGCAGTCACCGACGACATCAGGTTCCTGCTTGACAACTGAGAAACTGCTGCCCTCATCCTCCTGGACCTCTCAGTAGCCTTCGACACTGTATGCCACCGCACCTTGATAAAGCGCTTCAGCAACACCGGAATCCAAGGAGCGGCCCTGGAATGGATCATCTCGTTCCTCGACGGAAGAACCCAGAGAGTCCGCCTCCCCCCCTTCCGATCCGCGGCCTCCGAAGTCATCTGCGGCGTTCCGCAAGGATCCTCACTCAGCCCCACCCTCTTCAACGTCTACATGAGCCCTCTCGCAGCCATTGCACGCCAACACAACCTCAACATCATCTCCTACGCAGACGACACCCAGCTGATCCTCTCCCTCACCAACGACCCCGCCACCTCCAAAGCCAACCTCCAGGAAGGAATGAAAGACGTTGCGGAATGGATGAAGCTCAGCCGTCTGAAACTGAACTCAGACAAGACGGAAGTCCTCATCCTCGGACCATCTCCCTCCGCCTGGGACGACTCCTGGTGGCCCCCTGCCCTGGGCACCACACTGAAGCCAACGGACCACGCACGCAACCTGGGTTTCATCCTGGACTCATCCCTCACGATGACCAAGCAAGTCAACGCCGTCTCATCATCCGGCTTCAACACCCTGCGCATGCTCTGAAAGATCTTCCGGTGGATCCCCACCGAAACCAGGAAGACGGTCACCCAGGCCCTCGTCACCAGCCGTCTGAACTACGGGAACACACTCTACGCTGGAACCACAGTCAAACTCCAGAAAAGACTCCAGCGCATTCCGAACGCCTCAGCACGACTCATCCTGGACATCCCTCGCCACAGTCACATTTAGGCCCACCTGAAAGACCTGCACTGGCTCCCCGTCAACAAGAGGATCACGTTCAGACTCCTCACCCACGTACACAAGGCTCTCCACGACACAGGCCCGAAGTACCTCAACAGCCGACTCACATTCTACACGCCCACCCGCCAGCTCCGTTCCGCCAGCCTCACCCTCGCCTCTGTCCCACGTATCCGCAAATCCACCGTCGGAGGAAGATCCTTCTCCTACCTGGCAGCCAAGACATGGAACTCCCTCCCCACCCACCTTCGGCTGACCCTGGACCATCTCTCCTTCAGGAAACAACTCAAGACCTGGTTGTTCGAGCAGTAGCGACCCCCCCCCCCCCTCAGCGCCTTGAGACCCTGACAGGTGAGTAGCGCGCTATACAAATTCTATTGATTGATTGATTGATTGACCAGTGGAATCCATTTCTGATGACCTCTGGGTTAGAATGGCACAAGGTGGAGGACAAATACAACTTCTCCCAGACCTTGGAAATAATTTGCTTGCATTCCGTAAGCTAGAGAGTAGAGTCCAAGACATTGAAGTGAGGGATGATGGAGACAAGGCAGGGATCCCCCTGGAAATTGTATAAGGACCTGTTTGCAAGTGATTCCTGGTTAGATTTTCTGAGCTGTGCCCTTTGGTAGATGGTAGGGGAGAGTGTTGAGTCCGCAGATTCTGTTGTTAAAGGTATGGCGTTCTTAAACAGGGCCTGCCCCTTTGTCTTTCCCTGATTGCTACATCAGGAAGCACTGAATATTTTGCATGGATCACACATAAGGTCTGATACTTTTTTCACTAAAAATATATAAGCCACTGAGGAATAAGAACACTCCATACCCTTCTCAAAAGGAGTCAATTTGCAGGTTGACTGGTTTAGGGCCATAACCTGTCAAAACTATAACAACGTGGACGAGTGGTGCTTGGGATTTCACAAAGAATCCCACAACTCCACCAGCAGAGGCAGTGACCATCATCCCTTTCCTGCATGCAGCTGAGAAACGCTTATGCCTCCCGTTTACATTGCTTATCTACATCCAATAACTATGCATTCATAGACAAATAGTCTTCCCTTTATTTTATACACAACACTTCAGCCTCAGATTTTCCTCTGGGCTGGTTGCCATTAAAAGGCTAGCGTTCAGTATGCTTTATTTGTATTGCATATTACTGGTGCCGGGACTGGCCGTTATTTATTGACTTGGTTGGAAATTATGAGACACGGTATTTGGTGCCAGCCCTCAAACAACCTTTCACAGAATCTAGGCCTCGATTGCTTTTTCAAGCAGAGCAGGCCTTGTCTAATCTCTTCGAGTAAACAGAATCGAGTGCTGCACCACCCTTGGCTCTATCTGCTAGGTGTTATCTGCTCGTTTCTGCAACGCGAGGAGCAAGCTGCCCCCAGGTTAGCCTGCCATCCAGTCACCCCAAAGGTCACTGACAGGATAAGTCGGACCGGAGCTCTCTGGCTGTGTGTGACTCGGACTCCTCAGCTTCTATCTGTGTTGGCCTTGCAACAAGTAAAAGTGAAATTTACTGCATGCTTCATTGTATCAATCATGACAGTAGTTTAATTATTCCGAAAAGTAAATACAAAGGAATGATTGCTATTTGACGACCAAAACATCAGTTTGGTGTCTCACACTTCTCAGATAAGTTAGATGAAGAAGCTCACTCCATCTCTGAGTTACTTTCTGTCAAGAGTCCAGTGAAGTGTGCAGGATGGTTATGGCAACATTTTTATGTCTGTGCCACCAACATTTTATTTCCGTGTCACGTCATTTTTAATGTGGAAGACTGAACTGTCACGTGATCAGAAGCAGTCACGGCCTTGGGTGTTTGAAAATCTATAACACGATTAGTAATAAGAGCAGTGCACGCAGGCTGCACACCTCAGGGGAGGCTTTCCCAGTGTTCATCTCCTGCCTCATATACAGTTGCACTTCCAATCGCCCATATAGTTCCATGGTAAAAATATGTAAAAAAAATACGCTGCTTGTAACTAGTTTCTTATTTAAAACTTTTCTTTACTCAGGAAGATTGCAATACCTTTTTCGATATCTAATTTACTGATGTCGCATGTGAAGACATTTGTCTCCACTTCACTCAAACCAGTGTGTCACTTCTTTCTTTTTGGATTGCGCATTTGGAAAAAGGATTGTAGTTCTTGATTGTTAAAAAGTTGACAATTGTTCATAGTTCTTTTTTGTTAAGACACTGCATAGTGTTCCGTCAATTAACATTTGTAAAATATTTTCCCAACTGGCTGCAGAATACTTTAGCAGATAAATAAGATTGCACTGTGCCACGTTCTGGTAAAATTATATATTGGGTCTCACTTGCTAAAATATTTGCCTTCTTTTAACTTTCTCGATAAGATTCACTTTCTTTTTTTAATTATTGTTGATTTTATTGATGATTTCTGTGAAAATATTATTGTAGCTGGCTGCTTCATGCTTAAAGCAGTTAGTGCTGCAGTGGGCCGCATGTGTCATAATATATGAGGTCTAATGTCTTAACTTGTTTTCACTTTTTCTTATAGTGTGTATATCAGTCAGTCAGTCAGTCAGTCACTTTTATTCGATTTTTAAAAAATCATAAAAAGACACAGGATACATTTCAAATATTACACGTACAAAAAAATTAAATAACACGGAGAATATTTACATAATATGTACATAACAATTCAAAGTTCATAGCAGCAAAATGTAAAGTGACATGAGCGCACGCAATTCCTATATACAGAAGAAATAGATAAAAAGGTTAAAAAGGTACATTTAAGATATATAAAACATCGCTAAATCTATTTTCTTGTGAGAGTTTGATTCTTAAGAACAGTTGCCTTTAAAAAATTTCGTTTATAATCAATCCGTTATTACATTTTCTGCGCTTTTTATTGATGCGTACTCCTGCTACTAAAAAACTTGCAACATGAAAGGTGACGTGTGCATTGTGCAAAAGTTGCAGGAATAAGAGCGCTGGCTTCACGTGTAAGAAGCGGGCCTCTCTAAGGATGGGGACAAGATATTTCCTTCTGATTTTATCATAGTGATCGCAGAACATAATAAAATGTAGGGTGTCCTGGGGTGAGAAGTTATCACAATCACATGGTTTATTGTTTTCCGGCGTCTCCCATCTATAGTATGAGCCCAATAAAAAATGAATTAAATTCAACCGAAATCTAATTAAAAGAAAGCGGTGGAAAGAGTTGTTTACAAGTATCAGGTAGGGTTCTGGGCCTGGGACGGTTTTCAATCTGAAATTCCTTCTCACTGTAAATTTCATAAGTTCGGTTTCCTCTCGCTCTGAAATAAAAAGGTTCATCAGTGAATCCTTAACTGTTTTAACGTCCACTTTGGTTATGCTCTTAGGTGAGTAAAAAAGGTCGATGCGTCCCACCTTTGCTAACATATTTTTTACATACAACATCCAGGGGATCTTGAAAACTCCATCCAGTTTTAAACAATCATCTAGAATTTTATGATTTAAAGAGATCTCTTCATTTAACCAGGTTTTGAGCCAAGTAGTAACCGGGGCAGATTTTATCAAATCAGAAACATACCCAACTCCCAGTTCAGAGTGGGTGGAAAAAGTAGGGGTCGACTGGGGAACAGAAAGCAATGATCTTAAAAACCTGTTTTCTGCCCTTTGAATAGGGACGGGCTCTATGTATCCCCAGATTGAAGCCCCATAATTAGCGATTGCGATGCTCTTGGCATTATATACTTTGAGGATCGCGCTCGTCGGTCTTGAACCCAGTTTTCTGGCAAAATTCAGGATGGCTCCTGTCGATCTGCTTAGTGCATTGGATTTGGCCTTAAGTTGGGGACCCCACGTACCTTTATCATCGAATAGGACGCCCAGGTAGGTAAAAGAGGGAACCCTCTGGACCTCCTTTCCTAGACAGACCATGGTTATTGGTCTCCTCTTTATCCCTTTTATTCCCATGAACATGACGTGAGATTTTTGTGTGTTCACTTTTAGGTCTAGTGAGGTCATGAATTCCCCAAAGGAGGCCAGGAGTTTATTCAGGGCAACACCGGTTCTCGCCAAGAGGACCGCGTCATCCGCGTACAGGAGAACTGGGATGTTAGTGTCTCCTGCACGCGGGACGTCGGCGCCCAAGGCAGAGAGAACCGGCTCGAGGGTGTTTATGTACAAAGTGAAGAGGAGCGGGGCAAGAATACATCCCTGCCTCACTCCTCTCTCGGAGCTGAAGGGATTTGTGCACCTGCCGTCCCTGGTCACTCTCACTGTGGCCTCCAGCCCCTGGTGTAAGTCAGCCAAAAAGCCCACTAAGGATTTATCAATGCCTATCTCCAAAAGGACCCCCCACAGCCTCGACCTGTTAACCAGGTCAAAGGCTGAGGAGAGGTCCATGAAAGCCATATATAACACTCCTTTTTTGACTATGGTGTATTTGGAGGTTATCAGATACAAATTTAAGCATTGATCCAATGTGCTTCTTTTGGCCCTGAAGCCATATTGGGCGTTCGAAAGAATTCCCCTGCCCTCCAGCCAGGATGTTAATCTCCCCAAAATGACTCTGCCCAAGATCTTAACAGCAGAGTCAATTAGGGAGATAGGCCTGTAACAGGCAGGGTCGTTCTTGAGGCCTTTTTTAAAAATAGGTATGATGATAGAGGTAGCCCAAGACTGTGGTATCACACCTGTTCTGACTGCATTAAACACATTTCTCAAAACCTTTGACCAGAATGTGGGTGCTACTTTGTACAGATCGGCCGGAACCCCGTCAGGTCCTGGGGCCTTATTAATAGATGTCTTATTTATTGCATCCTCTATCTCTTCTATTGTGAAAGCTTCAATTGGGTCAGCGTTAGGGTGGTCAGGGCTATCCTGTGATGGACTGAATACAGTTTGTTTATAAATATTACCAAAGTGGGATAGCCACTGATCGTCAGGGATAACACACTCTACTGAGTGGCTATCTCCTTCCGAGAAGTATGAATGATTAATAACTTCCCAAAATTTTGAACTATCCCGGAGGACCTCTGGCGATTGAAGGTCCAACCAGGCCTGCTCTTTGATGTCCTTCTTTCTTTTCCAAATGGCCTGTTTATACTCTTTCCTTAGTTGGATGACTTTGGCCTTGTTTCTTGGTGTCTCTTTGAGGGCATGTAATAAGTTAGCGTGGGCCCTTGAACAGTAAGAGTCAAACCAACGTTTAACAATCTGTCTCCCCCTTTTTGGTTTAAGGGTTAAATCTTTGTTAATTTTTTGGCATATTGTTTCAAAAGCCTGTACGATGTTGCTATTGGTAGATAGAGGGTCTAGGCAAACACCGACTTCCCTTTCGGTTTTTGTTAAAACTTCCTGTAAGAAAGCAATTGGTGTCACTTTAGACCATTTCAACTTTCCCCCTTTACATGTTGATGTTAAATTTTTCATCAGTTGTACCCCTGGTTCATTAGAATCTTTAAAATCAATAAATCCTACTTGCGATACCTCTAATGCCACAGGGTTGTGATCGCTAAAAATAGAGTCCACGACTCTATAACTTAAGATATAATTCAGAATAAAGGATGAAATGAAAATAAAATCTATAATTGAACCTGTGTCATTCCCTTTGTATGTCGAAGGTCTTGGCCCTGGCGGGCAGCAACTAGACTCATATAAGTTATGCGTGGCCAAAAGATTCTCCAGGCCCTCCCCTCCTTTTGTATGTTCAAAATGTACTGGGAGAGCATTGGATGGGCCATCCTCATCAATAAGCTTACAATTCATACTACAGGGATGAATATTAAAATCTCCTGACAATATAATCTCGTAACCATGTTTGCTTAATTTATAGTTTTCCAGAAATTCATCGAGTAGCATCAGAATTTGGTTGTTATGAACAAATTCAGGAGAATTATAAAAATTAATCAACAGAATAATAAGTGTGTTTGACATTATTAACTCTACAACCAAGAAATGCGGGGAGCAAGACAATAACTGTTTGGCATTCCCTTTCAAATTAAGTGAAATGAAAGTGGATAAGCCACCTTTTGCTCTACCTGAGGTACTCGGTGTAGCTAAGATATTAAAATGCATAAATCCATCAATCTCAAATTTGTTATCAATGTCCCATGTTTCTTGTAAGGAGATGATATCAAAAGATGAGATAAAACTTAGCCAGTTTTCATCATCAGCCTTCGATCTTAATCCTGCAATGTTCCAGCTGAGGATCTTACAGGTCTTCCCATTAAACTCACCAGATGTCTGATTGGTGACATTTGGCTTCTCTAGTCAAACCGAGTCTTCTGTTGTTAACAAAGGCGAGAAACGGTTAGACAAGGGGACACTTTCTCTATGTACGTTAGTCAGTTGTAAATTCTTTTCGGTGAATCGGGTGGCAAGCTGGTTAATAGGTGCTAACGGTTTAGCCTTAGGTTGCATTGCAAAGTCACAGGGTCCTAGGGTTGGGCTATATCTGCCCCCAGATGACTTATGTTTGGACAAGATGGTTTTCTTGGCCCCCCTCGGTGGATAAAAATAACCCAGAGGTAGTGGTCTGATGTCATCGTCAATTATGGGTGAACCATCCCAGAATAGTTTATCAGCCACTCCTTTGTCCGAAAAGTTGAGAACAATACAATCTCCTTTAATACACTTGTTACCATGTCCAACCCACCCCACCCTTCTGGCCATGATAATGTAAGGAGTAATATCTAAATCGCCGCTTGAATATTGCTTGCACCAACCTTTAGATTTATCTAAGAGATCTGTAATAGACTCTCTATCCTTGTCGAGATGTGGTGGGACTCCGCATATAACTGCTACATACGGGGCTGCTTGAGGGGGAAGGTGCAGTCTAGCGGTGTTGGTTGTAGTGCGATTGTGTAAGCTGTTATGGCTTATTAGGGAATTTCCTTGGGTGGTGATCTGAGGGGTAACACCCCCACTTGGCACAGTATTTAAGGCTAACAAAGCCGATGGTGGTTGGTCAATGGTGTGTGTCGTTTTTGTATTGGCTGGACTAGTTTTGGTTGTAGTACAGTCCATTATTTCAACACTATTCGAGGTATTGGATGTGGCCTTGATAATAACATTTGACACCTGCTCTTTGGCCCTAAAGTCATTTATAAATGTGTCAATTCTCTCACACCTTTTTAGCAATCCTGCTAGACAGCTGTTTAGGCAGTCCACGATGTCTTTCCCAATTTCTTCTAGTATTGGCTCAAGACGAGCAGTGACCATATCCTCCAGTTTGTCCCCCAATGTTAAACAGATGTCATTAACAAGATCCTGGTGGTTAAAAATGGGGGCGCCTTCCTTTCCAGTTTTGCTAGCTTTCTTTTTGGGGCTGTTGGGAGATAGCGGTCGACCCATCTCCCCGTTATCGGTTTTGTGCTCCACTGGAACTATAGTGTTTGAATTGTTGGCTGGCAAACCCTCCTCCTGCGTGCTCGCCACAATGGGGTGCTGAGAGTGCTCGTTATCAATGACAGTCGAGTTAGAAGCTTTACCCAATTCTAGTTCTTTCTCGACATTGGCGATTTTTTGATTTATTGCACCTACCGCCGATGTGAGATAAGAGATAATAGTGTCTGCCTTGCGTGGCACTTTAGCTTCTTTAGCCCCCTGACCCTCAGGGCCCAAGTGCTTGCGCTTACCCATTTGCAGATCCAAAGGGGGTGGCCCGTCCCGGCCTCTTCTGGCCCCTGACGGCCACAGACGGCCCGCCCTTGTCCCGGGCTTCTCCCGCGCGCGACTCGCGGGGCGAGGGGGGTGTCAGCGTTTTGCTGGCGCCTCCTGGCGCTTCTGGCGCGTCACGGGCGCGCTGGCGCCCCAGGGGCTGCTGGGAGGTGTAGTCCGGTGGCTCCGGTTTCCCGCTACCGCTACCGCCGTTTCCCTCACGGCTTGGCCCGTTGGCCTGGCAAGGCTGATGTGAGTGTTCTGGTGTTCCCCCAGGTCTCGCGGGGGTCAGCGTTTTGCTGGCGCCTCCTGGCGCTTCTGGCGCGTCACGGGCGCGCTGGCGCCCCAGGGGCTGCTGGGAGGTGTAGTCCGGTGGCTCCGGTTTCCCGCTACCGCTACCGCCGTTTCCCTCACGGCTTGGCCCGTTGGCCTGGCAAGGCTGATGTGAGTGTTCTGGTGTTCCCCCAGGTCTCGCGGGGGTCAGCGTTTTGCTGGCGCCTCCTGGCGCTTCTGGCGCGTCACGGGCGCGCTGGCGCCCCAGGGGCTGCTGGGAGGTGTAGTCCGGTGGCTCCGGTTTCCCGCTACCGCTACCGCCGTTTCCCTCACGGCTTGGCCCGTTGGCCTGGCAAGGCTGATGTGAGTGTTCTGGTGTTCCCCCAGGTCTCGCGGGGGTCAGCGTTTTGCTGGCGCCTCCTGGCGCTTCTGGCGCGTCACGGGCGCGCTGGCGCCCCAGGGGCTGCTGGGAGGTGTAGTCCGGTGGCTCCGGTTTCCCGCTACCGCTACCGCCGTTTCCCTCACGGCTTGGCCCGTTGGCCTGGCAAGGCTGATGTGAGTGTTCTGGTGTTCCCTGTGTTTTCTTATAGTGTGTATATATATATATAATATATATATATACACACACACACACACACACACACACACACACATATATATATATCTCAATTATTGATGAAGTGACGTGAAGTAAAACATTACAACTCTCTCTATTGTAGATAGCATTAAAGATAGATATTAACTTTTGTAACAATAAGAGATTGACAGATGAGACAGTCTATTTTTGATGGCTACCAACTATCTGGTGACGATTCAAATAAGCACGCAGTATTTCAATGGCTGTGAGCATAATATACAAATTCTAGTTTTTGGTTATGGTTCAATCAAATGTGGCAAGAACAATGCTGGGGTTTCAGATGCAAATGCTTGTGCTTAAGCCCAAACCCTCGAAGGATATTGTGTAAGTATAAGCATTCCCGTAACACCTTTTTCCCAATCTGTCCCACAAATAACTTTAATAACATTGGTTTATGTTTTGAGCTTCGCCATGAACCAAACTGAAGGAAGTGACCCGATTAGGGTCACCCGGGTCACTCGGCCTTCCATGCAAATGAAGAGTCGGTCAGACAGTAGAGAATACTAACCAAAATTATTTATTAGTATACGCTCGAGCGGAGCCCTGTCTGACCAGCCTTCTTAGATTGCTGCAGCGGGACTGACTCCCGCCACCATGGTAATACATAATATACATTTCCAGTACCCCTAAGGACACGCCCAGACTTGAATTTTCCAGTTAGTAGCTGGTGAACAAAGGAGATATAGAAGGATGAGCTGCAATCCTAAGACCGGATACATGCTATCTCTGTTTCAATGTTACTCTGCCCCTGCCTGCCACTCTAAGGGTGGGAGCAGGCCTATTCTAACGAGAAAGGTATGTAGTGACAAAATAGTCTATTTATTAGTGCAGTGAAGCTCAACCTTGGGGAAATAGAAAAAAACATTGAGGCTGCTTTCTGCTGAGGCAAACAGAATGATACGGAACCTTAGTTTCGGTCATGGTAGAAAATGGCCGCTGAATACAAAATGGTGCAGCAAATGCTAACTTAAATCGTACAATGCAAAGGGAAGTTGATCAGAAACATTTTCCATTCCAACAGACCCTCCTTTTAGTTTTAGCTAACTATTTTGTCTAGCGTTAGGAAGCAAATAACTTCTTGCACAGGAGATAGGCTACTATTACATGTTAATACACACATTATTAATATTATAAAATACCTTCATCTATTGATATTAGGTCTTGGACAGCCTGCATCATCATAGCTGTAGGCTTAGTATCATGTACAGAGGTCTTCGGTGTGGGTGTCAATTTTTCAACACAATAAGCACAGCAAGCAGGAAGGCAATGTATGCACAGGCAACATGTGAAAATTATACCCACAATTGTTACCAGAAAGATACGGATCTTCTACCCCCAGGATGCTTGTAGACCCTAGAACCAACCAGAAAGAGTCCAAGTACAATTCTCTTGGTGGATGCCAGAGGCGAGCCTATGCAACTTTTGTATAGCAGCATATACATTAGGGGCGTGGTCTGGTATGTACACGCAGCAACTGCTACCAATGATGCGACAGGCCCTCCCCGGTCAGCAAGGATGACGTCTAACACCATCCTGTTCCGTAGAGCAACAAGCCTCGTAGCCTGGAGCTCATCTGTAATATTGGTCAATATTCCTGCTGTGGTATTAATGACCCCTTCTACAACTCTGGTGAGCCGACGAATGTTAAGGCTATTCGACATAGGGCCCCAAGGGCTATGATACCCTTCATAGCATCTGTGAACTGCTGCAAAGTGGTGTCTGTCTGATCTATGTCTTCTGTATTAATAACTCTTCTAATTCGGAACAGATGGGCACTCCAACGCTACAATCGGTGGTCCTTATGATAATTGGACGGTGCTATGTAGTCTGGGGGAAGGAGGAAAGAGAGGTAACATACACCTAACCAACCCTTAGGAAGCCAAACATAAGCTTGAGATCCACAAACAAGGTAGATATTATGCGGTGGGAGCAAAGGCGGGCTACTGCTTGGCTCAACGTATATGTATAGTTGCAATTACTCTCTCCCACTTTTACCTTCCCAAGCCCTCGAACACAGAAACCAGCTGTCATGTTGACTACTGACACCGGCATTGCCTCATTCTGAGTAATATTGCGCATTTGAAAGGAGCGAAAATATTCAGTGACGTTGAACCCCTGAAAATCCAACATTTCACTTTGAAGCCATGTTACATTTTTCTCTCTCTCATATACGTTCATGCAAGCTATCGGAGACAATCTATATGGGGTCCCTTGTTCTCCTGGGGTAAACCCTTGGTGAACACGTATATATTCTAACACTGTGTGATAATCAGCAGATGTCATATTCATAGTACAAGAATGATAATGAATGTATACCATAGTAAACAATTCAAACCTTCCCTCACAGCTCCCCAGATAGGACAAGGGCAAAAATAACAGACTATCACTCTTATGTGTAATTGAAGAGAGCAGTCCACGTATCCAACAATTCGACTGGTGGAGCGTTTATAAAAACAAATTATCTACATATGTATCCCTGTGTTCACCTTTATGAGGGGCCAAAGTAACAAACATGTGTTCAGGGGAAACAGGCGTTGAACCAATCAGAGAGTGCACAGGATATTTCTCCTCAAGGAACCATACTATTCCAAGTACCGCTCTCAGGGAAATCAGAACAATCACTATGAAAACTATTTTGCTCTTTGTTATTCAGCTGGACCAACCAGACTCATTCCGCCCTAAACGCGGTACTGCAAATGGCTGTTCCTCCTCAATAATTGGGCGACCAAACAGATACATTTTAACCAGAGGAAAAGAAATGCAATGGAGCTGACAACAAGAAAACAAAAAGGGGGAAATGTTCCCATTGTCCTTCTGAGCCTCATTAGTAGAATCCTATTGTTCATCAACGTTGGCGCTGTTGAGCACCGATGGTGGAGCTAAGCGATCCCAGCTCTTCTGAAGAAATCTCACATAGCTCAGGATAAGGTACACCCTTCCAGGGGAGCATGCTCTATTTATCCTGTCCAATGTCTGAACAATGCACCAATTTCGCCTCTCCCTATTCTACTGTGGCCTGACTTATCGAGTCCGTCCCTGCTAATCTGACATTTCCTTTGGTGCACTGTCCCTCCGTCGGAGCACAAATTGTACCTAGCTACTCCAGGCACAGAAGGGTCAGCAAAAAGGTGTTCAGACACAGAGGGGCCAGTGGGCTGGGACTCAAGCACAGATGGGCTAGCAGAGCAGGGTTCCTTAATGGCCCATACCTCAGGGGGCACGGCATCATTCTCATTCTCCGTTTGGGTCCATGTTAGCTGGGTATCCGAGAAGGGGACAAAGCGGGGCACCTGTTTCCACTCCAAGTCCCTGATGCCATCAAGAACCCATTGCTCGTAAGGCAGGGGCAAAGGCACTCGGCGGCAGTGATTTGTATGAATCCAGTTCTTTTGGCCAGTGACCTTCACAGCGGTGTGGGTGGCAAGGAGCACCTGCACAGACCCCTTCCACCGCCGCTCCAAACTTCCTTTCCTCTGGAAATGTCGCACCAAGACAAAATCACTTGGCCGAATATCCTGTCCTTGCCCCTCAGGTGCTGGCAGAAGGGCATCTTGGATCTGTTGGTGAATAGAACGCAGACTTTTAGTTAACTCATATAGGTAATTACCAACAGAGGATTTTTTATTTCTGAGAATTTACGATGCCGCTGTACACCCCACACATTTGCTGGGCATCCGAACACAACCTCGTAAGGTGACATCCCTGTCCTAGAGTGTGCCGTGACTCTTGTAGACAAAAGGGCAAATGGTAAAGCATCTGGCCACTGCAACCCTGTGCTCTCCTGAATCTTTGCCAATTTCAGTTTGAGAGTACAGTTGTACTTCTCAACTAATCCTGCTGACGGGGGGTGATGAGCGACATGACATTTCTGTTTGATATGTAGACCTTCACACACTAACTGAATGACCTTTGAATTAAAATGGCTGCCATTATCACTCCAATTCAAACGGAGCAAACCGAAACGAGGGAAGAACTCCTTTAGGAATGCCTTCGCAGTCGCCACAGCTGTGTTTGCTTTAGTGTGGGAAGCCTCAACCCATTTACTGAAGGCACAACAACTACTAACACATATTTCAAATTGTTGACTCGCTCCAGTTCAATGAAGTCCATCTGGAGGACCCCAAAAGGAAAAGTGGGAAAGGCAAAATTACCAGGGGGTGTAGGGGTACCTTTCCCAAGATAAAGCATCATGCATACCATACAATATTTGACCAAGTGGGCAGCCGTCTTTGGGATATTGTCATTCTGCCATACACGGTCTAACAGTTTGCAAATCCCCTTAGCACTGATATGGGCTGGGACATGGGCCATTGTTACTACAGGTAGAACATATGCATCTGGCAACATCCATCTCTGCTTCCCTGACTTATCAGTCCAACATCCCTCATCATTCATATTCGCTGTACTTTCTTGCCACACTGCTAATTCCTCTAACTGGCCTTGCTCTGTATCTCCTTCACATTTTCAATCATGTATATCAACTTCATCATTTTCGGAAGGGAGGGGTAGCAACGTGGCTGGATTTAGAGTGGCACATATTTTAATCGTAACATGTGGTGCAAAAAGGGTCAATTCGTAACCGGTCAGACGTGCACTGGTGAGGTGCTGTGTCTTAGTTTTATTCAAAAGTGTATCCACAGCATGGGGTACCATGACTGTGAGGTCGGTATCAAGTACGAGTCCAACCGATTGCCTTATACAGATGGCCACTGCCGCAACCTCTCAGACAGCTCGGGAGGGCTCTTGCAACAGGGTCAAGAAGAGCAGAAAAATAAGCACACAGCCGTTGCTTACCTCCAAAGGCCTGTGTTAAGACAGAAAGCGCACAACCAACTGTCTTGTGTACGTACAGCACGAACGGCTTCCTGTAGTCCGGCGTACCAAGCACAGGTGCAGAGCAAAGCACAACTTAATTGCTCAAAAGACTGCTGACATTCAGACGTCCAAGGCAGGGGTTCATGCACATCTTTAGTGGTTAGCGCAAGTAGGGGTTTTGTTAGTAATGAATAATTAGGGATCCAATGGCGACAGTAGGAAGTGATGCCAATAAAAGCACGCACATCCCTCTGAGTTTTATGTATAGGCATTTTCACAATGGTGCTGATGCACTCAGGGGTTAATCTTCTACCCTCCTTTGACAGTAGATGACCTAAATAGGTGACCTCCTGTCGACAATATTGAAATTTAGAAAGGGACACTTTATGTCCATGGTGAGCCACATGGAGCAATAACTTAATCGTACTGTCTTTGCATCCCTTTTCAGTGTCAGAAGCTATTAATATATCATCCATATATTGAAGCAATACATTACCTGAGGGAAGCGTGAGGGAGTCCAATTGGGCTTTTAAGGCGTGGCTATATAAACTAGGGCTCTTGGTATACCCCTGAGAAGCTCGCCAGAATCTAGAGCTTCTGCCAGCTAGGGTAAAACCGAACAAGTGTCTGCTGTCGGGATGGATCAGGATACTAAAGAATGCATTTTTCCATTCAATGACAATAATTTAGCATAGGAAGGAATAATTGTCAGAAGGGCAGTAATGTCAGGGACCACCGGGAACTGAGGATCCACTATTTTCTTAACTGGGCGCAGATCAATCACAAAACGATAAAAATCTGGGTGATCATCGGGGGAGTCTGAAGATGCCTTTTTTAGAACAGGAAGAATAGGGCTATTGCACACATTGGCTGTTGTCTCTTCAACTACTCCCGTCTTAATCAGGTCCTGTATATCTGCAGCAAAGCTCGCTCCCCCGCTTATGGAATTTTGTACTGGGGAATACGAGGCAAAATGGCATTGTCTTTAACTTTAATGGAAACCAGGGGAATTTGCAATAGTCCTACATCCATGTCACTTGTTGCCTTCAAAGTGGGTGGCACATCGTTAAACTCAGCAGGAAGGGGCTCATCTTTGGACAGACACTGCTTAGAGCTGACCACATTCGGACCCATTGTCACATAAACACCTTCCAGAGAGCAATAAATGGTCACATGCAACTTCCTTATTAAATCTAGGCCCATTACATTTTCTCCACAGTTTGATGTCAACAGGAACGGTGAATCCTCAGTAAAAGGATCTATAGTCAATGTAAGAGACTTGGAAATGGGTCTTACAACCTGTACACCAGAAAATACGACTGAAACAAACAGTATCAGATCCAGACATTCCAGTAATCAAGGATAATGTTCATTGTAAGCTTCAAGGATTGACCTCAGAAGCATCGAGTACTCCGACACAGGAAAATTTAAAATTTTGTGTGATGAACATAGACGTGATACAAGCAAAGGAGGAGGCTGGCATCGCGTCACGGACAAACAGTTCTAAATCTGGCAACGAGCTTCGCCAAATTATTTGGACTCCAGAGTACAAGACACAGGGAAGACACGATATATTGAATAGGAGCAATATACTGAAACTCATGGCCGAATTTGAGAATCTAAAAAAAATACGCTGAAAAATTTAAGATCTACGGCTGTGCCATTGGTGGCCTTTCAGTATATGTTTCAACATCTTTAAAAATAAACACTGAACAACTAAAATCTCCTGATCCAAGTATCCAACTAATTAAATTAACAGATCAAAATGTTAACAATATCAAGTCGACAATCTTGATTAATTACTATACGCAACCCAAATCTCAGGTGAAAAAGACAAAGAATGCGATACTGTGTAACGTAATAACGGACCTACGCACAACAGAGCCATTGTCAAATATTATAATAACTGGTGATTTCAACTCTAATTTGATAATAACCCCAGAGGAAGATGATATATTAACGGCTGATAATATGTATTGGGGTGTTCCTCAACAGACACAATGTGGGGCAGGAACTCAAAGTGATCATCTAGCGATTCAATTAGTAACAGAACTAGAGTATCTCGGTATGCGTGTCCTGAATGGGAGGACAGAGGAAGATCAACCCCCAAGTAAAACTTATCATGGTCCACATGCCCAATCAACCTTGGACTTTACAATTGTTAGTCTTACATTAATCCCTTTAGTAATTAGCTTTTACATTGAATACACCCCGATGAGCGATCATGCAATGCAACACACCAAATTCAACTTCAAAACGGAAAGAATGCAACCATCGTATATATTAGAAGGTCATCTAAGTTCATCTAATCTAAAACGCATAAACTGGTCAAACTCAAATGAAAACGAGTGGTTTACGATAATAAAGGACACGTTGAATGGTCTAGGGAATGCCCCAATGAATACGATCCAAGCATGGTCTCTCTTTCTGGAGAAATTAAAACTAAAAATGAAGCTATCCGTCATGAAAACCAACAGAGACGGTTCACAGAGAAAACTTTCAAAAGAACTACAAGACCTTAGAAGGCTTCTGCGAAGATCTCGCAAGAAGTTGCAGTTAACTGATAAAGGTGCATGTCAGTTGGTCACTTTTCTTGCACAAAGAAATTTATATAAAAAAAAGGTCTGGGAGTTTAAAACAAGGATCACCGAGAGCTTCTGGTCAAAATTGCTTTTTAGTTCAAAACTCCCGAACTCAAATACATTTTGAAAAATCATAAATCAATTAATAAGACCTTATAACGTTCTTACATCGAATGTGCAGGAATCTGAATGGACAACGTTTCTTGGGACAAAATTTACTGAAACCTCTATAAAAATTTCAGGAAATGAACTTCTCCCAAAAAATCATAACAAAACATTAGCAGATAAGGAACTAGGGAGTCAGCCAGCTACCAGTAATCCTTGCAATGCATTAAGTTCTGACCTTTCGATTAATCCTTATACAGCAGAAGAGATAACAAAAATAATTAAAAAGGGCAAATCTCGAAAGAGCTTGCCTCCCGGGACACGCTCTTTCGAGTGACGAGGTACCGACGGACAGAGCGGGGCCTCCCTCCAGAGCAGTCCGTCTGGTAGAGGTGAGGCAGGGCAATCCTACAGATGAGGATAACCTGGGTATAACCTGATAAAGAAAGAAAAACAGGAATACCGGTGTTGTATAAAACTTTATTATTATTTTTCACTTTTTTGCAGCAGCAATTTCGCAATTACATTCTGGTCCTGAAGAAAGCCGCTGATACAAAGGGTTTTTGATCATTAGGCTGAAACATGTTGACCAAATAAGTGACAGTGGTTATATAATTACACCACTGTGCTGTCTCATTTTTAATCCTGTCAGGTAGTACACTAGAATAAAGTGAATAACAGTGGAGTCTACCTAGTCAGTTTTATTTCACCCTCTATTTTCTCACACAGCGCTGCTAACCTCACTACACCTATCACCTCACATATGGGATTACCATCCTTCTCCAAAAAAACATCTCTGAGCTCCTTCTTTAAATTCTTGAAGTAGTAGCTCCCAGTGTTGACTAGGTTTTCAATTCTGGTAAGGAGGCCCCATATGATGAAGCATGTCACCTTCGGGTGAGTGAGGGGTCTTATCCTTAAGGGATGTCTGTCTTCCCCCTTGATGTGTGATACATATCACTTCATTGAAGTTTGAGAGAGATAAGGTAAAATCCACAGTAACTGATTTAATACACATGGACCAGACTAAAAGTGTGTTTTATGGTATTTAGTTCATAGTAAGGGAATACACACCCACTAGTCTTTAAACTTTTTCCCTCCAGACCCCTAATCTACGGTAGTGTTTTATCAAACTACAAATACCTGGGATACTTTATCGACGACAAGCTTGCCTTAATAGACCAGAAAAAATGTCTGACTCAAAGAGCAGGAGCCTTAATATTCGGGCTTAGCACTTTGTTGAAGAAACTGAAGGTCCATCATTAAAACCTTTATTAACCGTGATGGCGAATAAGGTTCTTCCCACCCTGACATATGCAAGTGTAGCAATGCACGGAAAGGATTCGGACCTATTAAACAACTTAATAACCAAAATTTATAAAAAGGTGCTTCGACTACCCAACATGGCTTCACCGGCACAAATGTGCCCTGAATTTGGCTTAAAAAACGAAACATTAGGAAGAACAATTGGACACCCCCTCCACCGACAAATCCTGTCCGCTAAAGTCCAAAAACACACCTTCGAACCGAGTGAAAAAATCAGACACACTTTCATCTGACGACATGCCGTTAACTTGTCCCAATCTACTCTTCTTGGCGGAATAAGAGAATGCATATAAGAGATAATTCGGCCAGCTAAAGTCCAAAAACACACCCTTGAACCGAGTGAAAAAATCAGACCCACTTTCATCTTTCTTGTGAGGACATACCATTAACTTGTCCCGATCTACTCTTCTTGGTGGAGTAAGAGAATGCATATAAGAGATAATTCGGCCAGGCAAGGCTAGTATCTCGGCCCTAGGTTTCTCACCAGGCTTTCTCTTCTCATTCCATTCTTTGATCTGATCCCATGTACCACCCAATTCCACACCGTGGTCCTGTGTGTGTACCTGCCTCCAAATATCAACGGGTACCAGTTAACCAAAGAACATTTCAATATCTGCAAGCGTCATCACTGTAGATGAAGCGGCCTCCGTCAATTACTCACAGTACGCAGTAGGATATTTCATAGGGTTGGGTAACTGAGTCTTAATGGACAACACCTCACTCCTCTTCCATGGAATATAAACCCATTGCTCTTGGATCCGAGCCTCTACCTTTCTGATAAAGATATCATGCTGGTCTTGCTGCTCTGGGGTGCACCTCCCTCATCGGAAACTGAGACACCATCTTCTGGCTCTTATCAAGCAGCCTACTCTGGTAGGCAACCATTGTCGCAACATTACCAAACACTTGACCAGGCGCCATGTCAGCTACTTAGACATGATCCTTAATATCATAGATAATCTGTGGCGCTGCTTCTTTAAAACACTGCTCCCAAAGCCCAATCAAAGTAGCCAACATGTGCTTAAGGACATGCTGCTGGGCAAAAGGCTCATACTCCTTTATCACCTCCCACACTTCCTCCACACTGTAAATGGAGTTACGAGCCCTGGTTAGCCACCACCTTTTTCTTGGCCTCCCCCACATCGGATCGTATCAACGTCCGTCTTAACCGTCCTTGAATTTAGTCCAGTCCTTATCCTCATGGCCGCGTACTGGCGTGTCAATATTTTGTGACATAGGGGAAAACAGTAGGGGTGAAAACAGAGTAACCTGGCAATAATGTCTCTACCGACTGTGTTGTAGGCAGGCGTAAGATCTGGTAAGAGGGATCCCGAAACAGATGTTGCTGGAACACCAACAGACATATTTGCCACAGACAGCGAAGGCAAAGAAAGGACAGGAGGTGCAGTGGCCAAAGCTGTTGAAGCAGCAGTAGCCGAGGCAGAGACAACAGAAACAGAAGAATCGGGTGACTGAGGCAGTGGGGGAAGTACAGGGTATACCCTCAGCTGGGCTTACGGGGCGGGGGTCAAGCAGCCAACAATTCCTCTACAAATTTATCATTATCATCTCGGGTAACATAAGACTTTTCACTTTGCAACCAAAACTTCCTATTTGCACATTCTATTCCTTTCCCTGTTTTCTCTCTATCATACACTACAGCTTTCTTAGTCACTGTCTGCATCTTTTCCTTCCAGGCCTCCTTCTCTGCTTTCATTTGTCTATGTTTAGCCTCCTCTTGCCATGTTCTAAAGGAATCAAACATCGACTGCCTACTTCTTCTTGTAAACAATTTATCCTGTAGGAAATTGTTTTTGTTCATCAAAAGTGCCCGTCAACGGCCACTGCAACTCAGCATTGTCCCTCGTATATTTGTGCCATAATGTACTAAACATAATAGGGCCGTGTTTCACGTACATATCGAAAATGGGTGTGCCTTCTGGAGGCGACCCACAAAACATAACTTACTGAAACAGGTCATTTTTTATGAGAAATCTGGTTCACTATTTTTTGTGCCTTGCAAATACTAGCAAATATATTACCAAAGTTTGTCCTCAGACCCCACCAAATACAAAAAAAAATTGAACCATGTTCACAAAGAACTCAAACAAATTCAAGCGCTTGTCCAAAACCGGTCCTCAGACCGCACCAAGCCCAAACCAAAATGGAGCCGTAGCCACCACAGACCAAAGCAAACTCACCTGGTGCACAGAGGCCGAACCAATTTATTTTCCACTGCCAACTCTTCTGACCAAACGGTCAGATCCAAGGGTTTCGCTGTTCAGGACCCAGCTAGAATGACCACTGGCCGAGGCACCGCCCGGTCAGACAAACGTGGCAACTGCGAGTACCAGACTATCTTATGCAGGGATTCCCTGTCCGCCCGTCAGACCCATCCGCGGGCAAGGAAGGGTCACTCACCCGTTGGGGTCCCAGTTCAGGCGCCAATAGACCCGATAGGGCCACCCGGTTTACTCGCGATCACCTCTCAGCCTTCCATACAAATGAAGAGTCGGTCAGACAGTAGAGAATACAAACCAAAATAATTTATTAGTATACGCTCGAGCGGAGCCCTGTCTGACCAGCCTTCTTAGATTGCTGCAGAGGGACTGTCTCCTGCCAACATGGTAATACATAATATACATTTCCAGTACCCCTAAGGACACGCCAAGGCTGGAATTTTCCAGTTAGTAGCTGGTGAACAAAGGAGATAGAGAAGGATGAGCTGCAATAATGAGACCCGATACATGCTATCTCAGTTTCACGGTTACTCTGCCTCTGCCCGCCACGCTAAGGGTGGGAGCAGGCCTATTCTAACAAGAAAGGTATGCAGTGGCAAAACAGTCTATTCATTAGTGCAGTGAAGCTCAACCCTAGAGAAATAGATAAAAACATTGAGGCTGCTTTCTGCTGAGGCAAACAGAATGAGACAGAAACTTAGTTTCGGTCATGGTACAAAATGGCGGCTGAATACAAAATGGTGCCGCAAATGCTAAGTTAAATCGTACAATGCAAAGGGAAGTCAACCGGAAACATTTTCCATTCCAACAAAACCCTTAATTTCTTATTTGATCGTATGGGCGGCCACATAAATATTTATTTTACATGTATAGAAAAACACATCTTAAATGAAAAAAGATCTGCCACACAACTGTAAGAAAAAAACATAGGGACATGAAAGAAAAAACAAGGGAGAAAAAAGAAAAAAATACAAAGAAAAGATGGAAAATAAGTGACCAAGAAAGGATGAATTAAAGAGAAGGACATTAAATGGTAAGAAAAAGACAGGGTTAGAGAAAGACTGATGGGAATGACAAATAATTGGATATAAGCAAGAGAGTGGAAGAGGGGAAATAAGTGAGAGAGAGGAATCAAGCAGACAACGTGCAAGAAAACTGAGTTTATAGGGAGAGAAGGAAAGGGGGCATCAAGACTAACTGTAACCATGTCATTTTTCTTGTTTTTACTTTAATAATTTTAATATGTGAGTTTAAATATTTCACGGTCTTGATTTTTTATATTTCTGCTGGTTTTACCTCCCAAAGATTGACTTTGAGCTTACTTTCCCCTCTCTCTGGTAGCCTGAGCCAGGTTTCTGGAGCATTGCCGGTCTGAACAGTGGGTGTAGCAAGAGAGCAGATGGTGAGATCACTCCACTATCCCGATATTGGCCCTAGAAAACCAGAGCTCTCGAAGGCAAATCTAACAAATGTTTGTGTTCAACGCGTTGCTTTACAAAAAAAATATAAGAAAGAGTAAAACACAACATTGAAGAGAAACAAAAGAAAAGAAACTAGGAGAAGGGTACAATGTTAAAAAAGGCCCTGAAGAGCCTTACCAAATGATGGAGTGCAAAGAGAAAGGTTGTCGAAATGCAGACCTTCCCTGTGGCCCTCAGTGGGTAGCATATTCATTATATAACTCTGAACATTGAGCGTAGTTAGGGACCATTGGGCTTCTGATCCGAGCTATTGCTTTTTTGTTCTTTTGTTTAATGCAACACCTGGATCAGAGAATAGGGCATCAAAGCACATCTGGATTGAAATGTAAGTATTTTCAAACGGTTCCAGCAGCTACACTGAATTGTGTCTATTTATGGTCAAATGAAATGATTGCTAAAAGTAACACCCTTTATTATTATGTTGAAACTGAAGGTGCGTTGGATCCAATGGGCAACCTTAAAATGAATATAATTTTAAGACAATTACAGTGCGAATCCCTATCCAGTCCTTTATCACCTGACTATACGTCATCCGCTCCCCTTAATGAACAATAAGCCTTTGTGTTCTAACAGTGTATCTTTTCAAAATGATTTGGAAAGGTGCCAAAGGAGGGATGCATGTGCCAAACAAGGCTCTTGCTGAAGCGGGGTTTCCAATCACAAACAAAATAGATTTCAATCAACCATGGACTAGGTGTATATCACAAACTACCTAGAAGTTAAAGGATTTACCCTTGTGGAATGCAACGATGTGAGCACCCATCAGGGTGGAACGCACCTCAGTTGAGAACACAATACAGTATGGCAAATGAACTTCCAAATACCATGACGAGGACAGCGAGCACGGGGGTATGATGTAAACTACATTGTGCTTAGAGAGTACTAATCGCAAAGTTCGGCTTCCTAGTAAGGAGAATCCAGAAAGAATCTCCTTGGAATATTAATAAAAATGCACCAACAACCGGATGTGTCCAAAAAATAGAGTAAGAATTGTTTTAGAGTTGTAGCTTTTCCAAACACTACAAACAACACTTTGGAGTCATCAATTCAATCGCAGTTTTAAAAATGAGATTACAAGATATATATATTGTTCAGTTCAATGCAGCA
Organism: Lissotriton helveticus; assembly: GCF_964261635.1. Taxonomy (NCBI): domain Eukaryota; kingdom Metazoa; phylum Chordata; class Amphibia; order Caudata; family Salamandridae; genus Lissotriton; species Lissotriton helveticus. The sequence continues at coordinate 1,402,742,116 of NC_136057.1, read as the reverse complement.
TTTGATTGACTATTAATCTTATATCCATGTACTTGTGTAGTCCATCATACAAGCATGAGCTATTGTGTTCTTTCAGGGCTGGCTTTAGGGTGGCGTACCAGTGCAGCCACATCTGCCCCTGAGTTCAGGAGAGCTGTGTTTGGAACTAAATTATGGGTTTAAAAACACCTACTGCAGAGTTCCTTGTGTTTCTAGCAGTTGTCAGACAACAGTAAAATCGCCCAGATTACTCTAGTGATTATCATTCCAGCTGGAGCGAGATCAGCGTTTTGTATAGTGGCAGTTTTGACTCATCATAAAGTAGCGTGAAGGGTTAATATGCCTGCTGCAAAGAAAGTGTACCAAGCAGACACAGAACTGTATTTTATGTGAATAGCTCAGTAGGTTACTGCTCTTCTCATAGAAATCCTTTTGTTACTTGCAGTTTATGTCAATGTCAATGTCAAAGGTTCTTATATAGCGCCTTATCACCGCAAGGTCTCAAGGCGCTTGCTTTGGGAACCCGTCCTGCCTTTTTCCCTGTGAGATAACCCGTACTGGGCATCCCCAAGGTGTAAGCCAGGCATCCCGCCGCGGGGGGGCCGTAGTGGAGATTAAGCAAGCTATTGCCCAGAGTTGCAGAGTGTGAACCCGTGATTCAAGTAGGCACCGAAGCGAGAATTATCGAGTCCGTGGACATTTTTGGGCTCAAGACCCTGCCGCGTCGGGAATTGAACCCTGGTCCCGGGTCTAACCTTTGCTTCAGGGTATGCCTCCTCTAACCAGTGAGCCACACTTCTCCACTTACAATCCTACTATAGCACAGTAATCTGTGAACTGTCATCAAAGAGCTGCAATCCTTATTGCCTTATGTAACAATTACTATAGGCTGATTTACATATGTATGATTCATTGTCTCTCTATAATGTGTTAGTGATGTAAAGTGCTCTGACACCCTACACTGGTATGAGTAGCGCTATAAAACAAAGGGAACGATTGTGAGAAAGGGGCTATGGAGAGATATGTATTGTATTGTAATTGCATTTATATAGCGCTTACTACCCCTGACGAGGATTAGTGTTGAATTAGTATAGTGAAACATGCAAGTACATTTTAAGTGATGGATAGGTTAGTCAGTTATTCGGATTAGGAATGATAGCAGAAGGATAGAGGAGTGAGAGAGTCCGTAGAGAAGAAGGTGGAGCATCAAAAATAAGATTGTCACACTGGGCGCCACCAGCGCTAAAGCCGTCCCTGTGCTCTATTTGCAGCCTAAATCCATGCGTAAATGTAATCAAACTAGGTCATTTTTTGCAGCCTCAGCTCAGCAGCTATGAAACACCCACATTCTAACAACGTGATAAAGGGTTTCAGGGATAGAGTTTTACAGCCGGACTACAAAATCTTGTTTTAAGAACCCCCCATAAGCCTTCTAGGGATCTGACTTGAGCCTCTCACAAAATCAGCCTCCTCCACTCTTGCTGGTGACTTACTGATGGTTGGACACTTAAAAAGCGCGGCTCGAACCCTAGATTCCTCAAGAAGTAGAGTATTTACTTGAATTTGATTTTACTTTCAGGGCATTAAAATTTTCCACCATTCCCTCCAAACTTCTTCCTATGGAGTAGTTTAAAATACAGGGTATATGCTGTTTGACTTCTGATAGAACATGTTGCATACATCCAAGAGACCCCTACACGCATCCACAACCCTAGCCTTGTCGCAGGACAAACAGAAATAGTTCTCCAAAAAACGCCAAGAACAGAAGAGGGCACTCCAAAGCCAGCGACTCCATTCATTTTCGTAGGAAACACTTGTGAGCAGAATATTTTTCATATAACATGGGAAGTCTGGAAATGATCCTCTAAAAATACTACATTCTAGTAGGATACTCCAGAAGATAGTTCAAGAATAATGTGAGCAAAAAAATTAACTCACCAAATCAAGAGAGAAATTCCACCAACACCTGATACAGACAGCCAGGAGCTGTAGAAAATTCTGAAAAGAAAATAAACCTTGTCAACCTGGAAACTCAAAAACGTATCAACAAGAATAAATAACATGGTATAGCCACAGAAAGAGGAATCTACACATTATTCATGGAAAAACCAAATGCTGATCATCCAGGTGGTATGATGCCTATTTGCAGCACCAGTGCTGACAGCTTGCAAATTCTCAAATGTCTCAAAATAATGTTAAATTGAAAACCTGTCTCTCAACAGGAATTTTTCATAATCAGCTGCAAAGATTCATGAACGCTAAAATGAGCACCATATATTGTAGTGAAAAAGAGCTGTCCAAGGCTTGTAAAAGGAGTAGTGTAGGCTAAAAACTTAGAACTCAGTAAAGCCATGCAGTAACAATTCATACCTCAATGTCCTTTTAGTTGCTTTTACTTATAAAAAGAAAAACATAATTTAATCCACACTCTAATAGTAATGCAAAGGGTACAGGCCAATTCCCAAGATCTCTCTAACCTACCCTGAATTTAACATCTGTCCATTAATGAGTACCCACCAAATTACACAGATTCTCCCTTTTGCTACAAGGTTTACAGTGTTAGGGTGTTAACACAGGGTTTGCGCAGTTCACCAGCCTTTTTGACTATTTGACACAGGCTTAACTCATCGGTTGGCACCTTTCTCAGAGAAGAAAAGTGTCAATTTTTTCATGTGTCTAGATTCTGGTAGAGCTAGGATCTGTTACAAGACCTGCCACCTCCTACGACGTCACAGTGTGTCACACAATATCAGCTTACTGCGCATGGTCTTTAAGTGAAGAGCCGATATCACACATGTGAACAGAGTAAGCTGGAAATCATTGCAGAAAGCATGGTTCCTGTGGAGGATCTGCACAGCTGATGTCCATCAGTGGTTTTACAATCTCCCCAGGACATTGGCCAGTTTCAGAAGCCTCTGTAATTTGTTATGTTTGGGACGTGGCGTATCTCCTCGGATAGTCTTGGGCTTCAAGCACTGCCTCTCACCTTGGCGCCTCACCTTGTTTGGCCAGTAGTGATGGATCCAAAGGATCCATCACTACTGGCCAAACACCACACCACTTCAGGGCCCCTGCTCACACAGCAAAAGTAATTATAAAGTTGGTAAATATGTAGAACTTAAATAAAAATGTATGTTAAATCTTCTGCATTCATCTTTTACATGGCAATTCTAACTCCGTTCACTTTAATTTTCAGTTAGGAATCAATAGACATAACAACTGCTTTTTAAGTGATTGTTCTCTTACTTTCTGTTTTAAATATATATCAATGGTGGGTATAATGTCTATTTTGATTTTTTTTTCTTTTGTTTTTTTAACCAACCCTGGCATAAAAACACTGGTTGTGCTGGTAAAATATTAGACAGGTAGAATCCCTACTCTACACAGTACAGCAACCTCTTCCTATGGAGTTTGTCATAAAGTGGGCTAGAAGATGTTCCTCTGAACTTGGTTGCAGTAACTCACGAGAAGCTCATGCTTCATGGTCTCACTGCTGCTGTGGTCTGTGACGGGCACTGGCTTTTTAAGCAGAGTGGTTGTGTGGTAAGAGGGTGTTGTTGTGATTGACTACAGGAAAGGTGTATTTTGTGCTATGCAACTCAGAGGGTCCAGACCCCACTCCTGAGCTATAGAAAACGTGCCCCCAGCTCTAACGCAGCTTCCTTAAGCCCAGGCACAACTCCCTCAACCCTCTCCCCACTTAAACAGGATGGAAAAGCCCACCCAAATGCTGATCCTCTTGGAGACATGTCAATGAGTTATTGTAGTGCACAACACAAGAGAAGATGAGTGACTATAGATGTGCTCATATCCGGGTATTTCTGGGCTAAGAAAGTGTTGAACACTACGTGACTTTTATGGTTTACCAAGTTTTATGTACTGCACTGAACATTTGAAACCACACTTAATTACAAGGGTTTTCTGTGTGAAATTGATAATCACAGTTATGCTTTTTACAGCACTCTGGCGTACATGGGAGACATATCAAATGAACTGTGACTTGCAGTCATTTTGTTACCATGCTGATGGACGCCTAAAGCTCTTAGTGGCAGGGCCGACAACAAAGTTGCCATAAGACGGAACTTTGCAAGTTGATAACTCTGAAACCACTGGGCGTATCTGCCCGTAGTTTATGTGTATTAGCTCTTCTCAACCAGTGTAAGAAATTAGGTTTCTTGTTGGCTAGGGTATGCACCTAAGCCAGGCAGAACCCACCACTCTAGTCAGGGTAAGGGAGTTACGCACTCAAGATAACCTCTGCTCACCCCCTTGGTAGCTGGCAGAGTAGGCAACGTTATCTCAGAGGTAATGTGTAAAGTTTTTACACAACACACACATACACACAACTGACATACTAGGCACACCACAAAAGAGGCTCTACACAAGGTTATATAAAAATATCCTTTGTATTGTACATAAAACACATTAGCCCACAAATCACATCAGGGTGGTGGAATTTAATAACATATCTACTTGTCCATGGTGCAGGTTGCTTCATAAATCTACTTGTCCTGTAACAAAGTCCACTTGTCCCCTTTGTGCCAAGTAATGTGGCGACACATTATAGCACAATCTCATTATATAAGAGCTCTGAAATAGTCTCTCTGATAATGCCGGGGCTCCTTCCATAGTAGTGTTTGAATACTTGCAATCCCCTTATGTTGCCATGTTTCCGCAGATCTACATACTGGGGATGATGGAAATGGTAAGCACATCCTGACCATAGACCAATAATAACCTTGCTATAAAAGGTAATGGTAATGACATCACATAGATCATAAATCACTTTGCCATAAGGCAATTGTCATAATACCATATGTAGTGCACTGAAGTAAATACTCATAACTTGCACGTCATTCATCACTTTGCCTTAAGGCAATTGTCATAAACCCAACAATTAGTGCACTAAGTCACGTAGTTATAGGTTGTCCATGTCATGCAAACTTCATCACTATAGTAATATGCAGTTCCGAAAACTAACCGTATTTGGTATCTTGACCATGCAGGACACAACACAACATTAGGGTGTGAAATGCAGTAGGTAGTGAATGGGAATACATAAATCATCCAGGGTCATCATGAGTACCATAATCAGGCCATATTGTCATGTAGCTACTGAAAATCTTTATACTGTGTTAAGTTAGCATAGGCTCATTAGAGGTTTAAACGCCATTTTTCCTTTTTGCAACTTCTGCACACGACACTTAATTGTTGATTTAGCTTTCACCCTAGTACTTCGTTGTGGTTTACATGAGAATAATATGTTATTACTCTGATATCAGCTTTGCTTAATAAACTATGTCTGTACAGAGAGTGCTGAAGTTTCAGGAACAACACGATACAGATTTGTTATGAGGTCTGATCTTCACGGCTTCATAGACATAACATAAGTGCAGCTTCTGCCAACTTTGGGCTTGAGGCTGGTTTTATATTGCTTTGCTTGAGGCACAAATACACACTTGATGCGGTTCACATGAAGAGAGAGCTGGTGTATGCTGATGTGATTCCTTCATGCTAGGACACTAAGGTATGGGCCCGCCCTAATACAACCCAAAGAGACCTTCTTAGCTAATAAATATAATATGTGTGTTAGGGAGGGTGAGATATAAGTGTTGTTAACTCTTATTCATTTACAGCATGTTATCATGCTGTCACCGTTCGCTGTTTATGTACTAGTAACTATGCTGGTAACTTTGCTATTGATAATATGTTTACTTGTATTATCTAAGATACTGCGCCTGAGAAGACGGCATTAGTAAATAAACATTTCAAATGCACATGTGTTCTTCTTTACTCCATGTTCTGGTTTGTAATGATAGTATAATGAAAGAGTGTTCATGAGTTCCACGTATCCTGAGGTACTGTAAGTTCATGTTCTGGTTTGTCTAAACATTGGGAGTTTGTTATTACCAATGAGACACTGTAGCTAGCTCGGTAAGGGGTTTGTTGGATACTTAGGTGAGTTTTGGGTCACCCTAATTCTCAGAGGTTCCAATCCTCTCTGCACAGTTCTGTGTGAGAACAGAAACCCTGCGACATGGCGCCCAACGGTTTCGGTGGTCTTATATCATGACACTCGAGTAGTATATCGTTCGAACCTTAACCCCTTCACATCCGTTTCCGGAAAACGGGGTGTCGGTGAAACCTACCTATTTATGGTAATAGGTCTTTTTCAAGCTTGATTCTTACTAAAACGGTTTCTTTGAATTACTACCCAGTTGTGCTACAAAGTATTCTTTGTTTTTCCGTAATTCCAGTATTATCATGGCGGCGGTGGCAATTGCGCAACATAGTCGCGTAGCGGTGCGCACACATCTACAGACGTACCAAGTCCTGGTGGATGGGATGGCTGTGATTTTAGTGGTGTGTGCTGATCCGGCGTTCCCTTTTGAATTGTTTTACTCTTGGGTTACGTTTCCGGCTGTGGACGCAACTTCTGGTTTGTTCCACTCCTACACGGCCTCCCCTGTACCGGCTGAGTATACACCGTACAGGGCTCTGGAAATACCTATTGATCATTGGCAGCATCGAGTTTGGTTTGATGGCGCCCTCCCCCACTCTTTGTCCGCTGCGAGGTTAGGTCCACTCTCAATTCCAGGTACTAACTGGCCTGCGTTGGGTGGTTTTACCCCGCACCCGAATCACGGGGCTTGTACCCTTGCAGAAATTCGAAGGCTACATGTAGTCTCAATTTCCGTGATTCGAGCTTTAGTGCAGTACATAGGTCGACATCTCCTGGGTGGTCCCCAGGGGGGTGCGGCCGTTCCAACGGAACGTGGTGGTTTACGGCTCAATCCAGTTATGGTAAATTCGGTTTTTGGTCAACGCCCTGATAATAAAGATGATTTTCCTTTTTGGCTGGCCGAGAAGTTTGACCAACTGGAAGCCGTGTTTCCCAATTCTACTCCTGCTGATAAACATAGAATGTTGCCGATTACTTTACCTAAGGATATCACTCCCGAACTCGTTGACTGTGAAAGTTGGGGTAAAACTTTTGCGGCTGTTTATGCGAGGTGTTTCGGCACCCCATCTATGGCTGTACTGCCTACGATCATAAAACGTGTTCAGGATGATCACGGTCCAGAGGCAGCGGTTGAATTGGGTATGCGCCTGTGTGGTTCTTTTGAGATTGTAAGTGATCTCATACTCTCCAACATCAAGGGAGATGCTGTGAACTTCCAGGTTTTTAATGCACTGGCGGCGTTACCCGATGCCGAAAAGCCCCGCCAGTTGGCGAAGATTGTGGTGGCCGCTTATAAAACTATCGGTCGCACTAGTAAGGGTTTGAAGTACTTCGCGGTTAAGGAGAAGAAACAACCACAAGTGCAATCTGCTGCGGCAGATGTACAACCAAAGTCCAAAAAACAGAATTGGCCTCAGAAACAGAAACAGGGGAAGCAACAACAGCAAACTCAGGAATCATATCCTGCGTCACAGGTCCCTGCGCCGGCTGAGAAAGTTTATGATTTGCGCGATCGCGCGATGATTAAATCACCTGATCGATTTCAGGTTTCTGATCAACGCTCTCCTCGTTCCTTTCAGGACTCATCGGCCCCGAAGACCGGTGGAGGAGGCGGACGGGGACGTGGTGGCCAACAAGGACGTGGCCAGCCCCGCCAGACAGAAGGCGCATGGAAGCAGGAGGATTCTACGCCAAAAAGACCGCAGTTTGCGAAAAAGAAAGTCGCAGCCTTAACAGCGCATCGATATGCCACAGATAGTGAGAACGCGGCTTCGGAATCTGACGTGGGCTCTGACCTTGCTGGACAGCGCGGCGGAGATAACCATAGTCAGAGAGACGCTGCGTCCACTACTGAGGGTGACAGCGACTGATGTCTACGTTGTGATAGAAACAGCGGATACGAGACTTGCTCCCCCTGAAAGACTTTATGAAATTGTCCTGTTAATTGAAGGTGACATACAGCGTACCGTAAAAGGGGTGTTTTGGGAAAATCTGTCTTCTACGTATGATATTTTGCTTTCGGAGGCTGACTGGCCCCCACCTTTTGTGCTCGCGGCTCCGCGAGGAGAGGAGGTAATCCTCCCCAGTTTCGCGAACACTGTCTCGAAAGAGCATGCGCAGCATTTTGCAGAAGAGTGGGCTCGGGCTCTCGCGCCGGCTCTGTACCGTAACCAATGTGGTTGGGATAAATTGTCGCCTTGCCACGAAATTCCGTTGCGGTCTCAGCCGCAGCCTCAACCTCAATATCCCATTCGGCGTGAAGCAAAATCTTCCGTCGCGGAAATCCTTGAACAATTGGAATATCAGGGAGTTATTGAAACGTGTGTGTCACCGATGAATAATCCCCTTTTTACTGTGAACAAACCTGACGGATCATATCGTTTGGTTTTGGATTACCGGCATTTAAACTCGCATTGCCGTAACTGTGCAGTGCAGAATACTCACGGCTCTGGCCTTGTGGATAGTCTTGTGCGAAAGCGTTTCAAGACAACGCTTGACATATCCAACGGTTTTTATGCCCACAGATTGGACAGCTTTAGCTCCCAATGGACCAGTTTTACGTGCGCTGGGGTCCAAAAACAATTCCGGCGTCTCCCAATGGGCTATAAAAATAGTCCTGGTATATTTACCGCTCGCATTGTCTCTATTCTGGAGGCACTCGACCCAGATGCTTTTTCGTATGTGGATGATATATATCTAGTAGTGAGGATACAAAAGGGGGTTGCTGAACTGTTCCTATGGAGGGATAGGGAAAATTTACCTGGCGTGACCAAGGGTGTTAGAATGACACCCTGGGGCATCCATTATGTTGGATGTAGTTGCCTCACACACCCAGAAGGGTGTCATGCTTCATCATCGGCGGTTGCTCCTCGTCGGGGAGGCGGTGCAACCCCCGACGGGCTCACCTCAAGGAGGGGCTCTTTGGCGGAGATCTTTTTATCCAACAGCCTTATGGTGAGGTGAGGGTGTGTGGGCAGAATGGTGTATTGTTGTGGTAGGGTTATTAAAATGTAGCAAGGGGTACCGGAATTCACTTTATTCTGGGGGTCCCCTGGCTGCAATTAAAACGTGGGGCTAGCTCGCTAGGTGTCAACAGGTTAGGTCGAGTGACCCTAGAGGAGACTAGATGTGAACGTGGTCGACATGTTTCTCGCAATGGGTTAATCACCCGCGATTCTTCAGGACCTTATAAAAGTGAGAAAAACAACATCATGCTAGTGTCATGTGTGTGGTGTATGTTACCTCTGTGGATTCTCCTATGCCTATACATAGAGAAAAGATAAGGAAACAATGGTTAATACGAATATGCAGTAAACCAATACAAGTCACATCAATGCCAGGACATGTGAAAAATTGTGGCATGCTGGTGGTACTGTGAACTATTGGGCACAACCACTACATGCCTTGTGTACTGAGCGTGCAACGTGCAGAGTGGGGAGCACACGCAATAACTGAATCTGTGAGGAGGACTATGGTGGGAGAGGGTGATGGCTAAAATCAATTGTTAAAATGCAGCAGTCTTAGCGTGCTGACCTGCCCATAGAGTGTCCAATAGTGAGCAGGTCTAATGTAAAAGGCACCAATAAAAAACAACCTGTGGCTGGATACAAGATCAAACTCACACTGTGACCTGTCAAGAGTTAAGTAGGTAAAGCTCTCCTTCCCTACTCACCTACTGGTCAAAACACTACTAGCCACATGAGGGATCGGCGGGACAGGACATCAGGGATGAGCCCTTAGGGTGTAGCTAGAGTAGGAGCATAAAAACGCGCCTCAGTGTTATTAAATGCAGGCAAGGTAACAAGATTATTCGCTCAAGGAACGGGGGTCTAGCCTCCCATCTCCCGCTCTGCGCTGTGGCACTCACCTCTAATCTCCTGTGTCCGCGTGGGGAGACCTACCCATAACCGCCGAGCTCGAGTAGATGAGTGAGCTCGGCGGTCGGGGTTATTTAAACAAACAAGCAAACCGGCGTGCAGAGACGCGTCGCCGCCCACTGTAACAGGTCTAGTGTTAAGGGCCGATACTGTGGCCGCCATCTTAAGATGGTGAGAAAATGCGTGATCGCTACTTACTTGGGTATTTAGTGCCCGGTTTTGGCTCAGAAGGGTCTTTAATTGGCAAGATCTTTGGGAGCAAAGGGGTCCCGTGTTAATCAAACGTTGTGCCTTTCGAGTTTCTACGTATATATCAAAGGTGCCGCCCGGCCTGATGTATGTCTAAATTACGGCGGCCATGATGTGAGGGGCTCAAAGCCTCGCCTGTGCAGGTAGAAACATGAGTATGCAGGTTTAAGTGGCTGTATAGGGGTCCTGTCTTCAGGTAGACCATAGTGTAACTATTGTAGGAAACCGATGTCAGCGAGTGGGTCAAGGTCAGAAGGGGTGTTAGTAATAACAAGGGTGAGAGTGACCGAGTGTTAGTATGGCACGCGATGTGGACCTTAGTCAAAAATGGGGGAACAAGGGTATAGGGGTAGCACCGGTCCAAAAAGCAGAGACTAGATAATTTACAGTGAGTGCCAGGGAATGTCTTCATTAAGACCCTGTTTATCAGAGGACAATCGATGCACCCATCTCTGTTCCTTGCGGAAGAGGGCATTTTTTGGGCAGTTAGTGCTGGATTCTAACACTACCCACTTCATAGAGTCTTCATCATGGTTGGAGTCCACATAATGTTTACACATTTTTGTGTGGGTCTTCTTGCAGCGAAAGTTGCTGCGGTGTTCAATGATGCGGGTTTTGACGGGACGAGTTGTCATCCCAATGTACTGTAAGCCACACGGGCACGTGAGCATATATATACAATGTGATGTGTTGCAATTCGTGTGATGTCTGAGCTCCCATTTGAAAGTCTCAGATAGCTGTATGGTCTTCAGTGTCATGGTATATCTGCAGACCCCACACATGCCACACGGGTAATGGCCCGTCACGGGGGGTAGATGCCACAAGGTTTGTTGAGTTTCTTTCCTGGTACTTTTGGGTCTAGTGCTGATTAGGATATCCTTAAGATTTTGTGATCTCTTGAAGGCGAACCTCGGTTCTGCCAGGACTATGTCCCCAGTGTTGAGAATACCCCAGTGTTGTTTAATCGTATTCCTGATTTTATTGGACAATGGGGTGAATGTGGTCACACAGGTGATCGGTTGATTCTCAACCGGGATTCTTTCCTGCCGTTCAAGAAGGGCTTCTCGGTTGTTATTCCTGGCCCGTTTTCTAGCTTTTAGGACATCGCTCTTGGGGTAACCCCTATCAAGTAGGTTCCTAGACAGGATTGCGGATTCCTTCTTGTAGTCAGACACAGCACTACAATTACGCCTTATTCGTAAGAATTGGCCAAAAGGCAGGTTAGTGCGTAAGGCCCTCGGGTGGTGACTCTTGTAGTGTAGCAGGCTGTTGCGGTCTGTGGGTTTACGGTACATAGTAGTGCTTATGGATCCTGCTTCTAGTCTAATAGTTAGATCAAGGAAAGCGATCTCATCGGGTGAGGAGGCCATGGTGAAATGTAAGTGAGGGTTCAAGGTGTTAATCCATTCCAGAAAACCTTCGTGGGAAGTAGGGGGGCCTCTCCACAGGATTAGGATGTCATCAATGAAGCGTTTCCACATTTTGATGTTGTCCCGGAAAGGATTTGACTCATGGTGTATGTATACTCCCTCAAATTTGGCCATATACAGACAGGCCACCGAAGGGGCAAAGGTACTGCCCATAGAGGTACCTTGGGTCTGATGGTAGAACTTGCCTCTGTACTCGAAATAGTTTTCAGTCAAAGCTAGGGTGGCGCATTCCATGATGAAGGTCTGAGGAGTGTTAGAGTTCCAAACCTCTAAGCCCAGTCTTTCCTCAATCACCTCTAGAGTAGCCCTCTGGGGAATGTTCGTATATAGGGCTTCAACATCTAGGGTAATCAAAAGGTTAATCTCTCCTATGTCCTGGATAGTATCCAGTATTCGTAGTACATCCGTGGTGTCTTGGATGTATGAGGGAATGCTTTTCACAAGTGGTTGTAGGAAATGGTCACAGAATTGTGAGAGGGGCTCCAATACGGAGTCTATCCCTGAGACAATTGGTCTCCCTGGTACTGGCCTGGTGGCTTTATGGATCTTGGGCAAGATATAAAAATATGGTACCCTAGGGTCCTTTTTTGTAAGAAAATCTGCCTCCTTTCTGGTGATCCATTGATCACACTCAGCGCTTGTAACTAAGCTTGTGATTGTAGTCTGTAGACGTATGGTTGGATCATTAGCGATGGGTGTATAGTATCTCTGGTCGCTGAGTTGTCTGATACATTCCAACTCATAATCCACAGTATTCATTAGAACTGTGGCACCCCCTTTGTCTGCCTGTTTGATAGTGATTAAGGGGTCACCCGCCAGTGATTTTAGTACAACCATCTCATTCTTAGAGATGTTGGAGTGTGGTATTTGCCGGTTGAGTTTATTAATGTCTTTCAGTACTGCTTGTTCAAACGTCAAGACTTCGTTAGGGACCATTCCGTTGTGAGGTGTAAAGGTTGATGGATTGTGAAGTCCGGAATCTTCCGTAGGTTCACAGGGCTTCCCTTCGAAGAAGGTTTTCAACCTTATTTTCCTGAAAAATGATTTGAGTTCCCTAGTTTGTTGAAATGGATCGATCTTGGGTGTGGGCACAAATCCCAAACCTTTCTGCAGGACTTCTTCCTCTCTTTGTGTGAGGAGACGGTCAGATAGATTAACCACCAGGCTTACTGTGGTCCTGATCGGCTCGTGCTCCTCGTGTCCATCCCTTGGGGGCGTGCATCCTCCCATTGAACTCTCTTCTCTGGTACGTTCCCTCTTTTTCGCCCTCGCCCTCTGCCCCAACCTCTGCCTAAAAAAGGGGGGTGTGTAGGGTTTTGGGGGGGATAGAATGGAGGATATTGTGGGGCATAAGGGGGTTGAAAGTGGGGGAATTGTGGATATTGCCAAAACGGGGGACCCGTTGGTTGCCCCTGATTTGGGTAATTGGAGAAGTTTTGTTGTCCCCGTCCCCTTCCTCTTTTCGCCCTTGGGGGCATCTGTGCAGGATTATTCTCCCCGCTGCTATCAGAGCCACTATTGGAACCCCTTCTTGAGGAAGTCGTGCTAGAGTCTGAATTGTAGCTAGTGCCCGGGGGGACGTAGTCATCCCTTAGATAGGGATAGACTTTCTCCTTTGAGAATTTTTTGATGTCCTTTTGCAGTTTGGCTACCTTCTGGTTCATGAGGTACTCTTTATGTTCCGCCATTTCTTTATTTATCTCGGCCAATTTCGTTTTGAAGCCCGGGTTTTGTACCGCAGTCTTCAGGGCAGCCTCGGCTGCTTGGATTTTGACTAAAAGTGCGTCTGCTAGCCGTTTGGCTGTGTTGACGATGAGGATGAGGAGGTCGTGGGTACACTTCCACGACACCTGTGACCATTCAACTTTAAATTGTCCGTCCTCCCAGAATATTCTGGGGATATATATCTCACAGACGACGATATTTGGGAGCATCTGTGTCGTGTAAATTCGGTTATTTGTAACTTCGCTGACATGGGTTACAAATTGAACTTTGCAAAATCGCACATTGCTGAACACACAGTGTTGTTTCTGGGCTATGAGCTCAACAATGAAGGTAGAGGTTTGGCTCCTCACTTCTTAGAGAAGTGCGCACAGTTGCGCGCTCCGACAACACTGAAAAAATTACCGTCCTTGCTGGGTTTCTTAAATTTCGGGAGAACATACATTCCGGAATATGCCCAGCGTATCAAGCCATTATATGCTTTGATACAACCAACTTTTTCTAAATCATGCTGGCTGCCTGAGCATTCAGCCATTTTGCAATCCTTGCAGGCTGATTTGCTCGCTTCTAAGTTCTTACTGACTCGTGACAACCATACCAACCTGGTGATAAGAATAATACCAGGGACAGTGGGTTTCACGTACCTCACTTTTAATGAAGGAGACACAGTACCTATTGCTTACAAGTCACACTTGTACACTTCGGCTGAGATGCGGTTTCCCACTGTGGAGAAGGTTTTAACAGCTGTACAGATGGCTATTCTTAAGGAACGGGCTCTGTCACAAGGGAAACGCATGTTGGTTGTAACACCCTGTCCTCACTTGGAGGCAGTCACGAAAGCCAGTGTACCTAATTCAAAAGCTTTGCACCCTCGTGGATTCAGTGGGCTGCGTCCTTGACGTCCACGGATGTCACGTTTATTTTTGACGCCTCGTTGCGGTCGCAGGAGTACTTGCAGTATGAGTTGTTCACCCTGCTCCTCTAGCTATGCGACCTTTGGAGGACTTCCATTGCATCATTTACACTGATGGTTCGGCGCAGGTTGCGCATGGCTCTAAACATGCCTACGTTTCCGCTTGCGCCATTGTGGTCGGTGCTATGTTGAACGATGAATTCATATCCAGGGAAGTGCACACGTTGCCGCTTGGAGATTGCACCGCACAATTGGCAGAGCTTCGTGCTCTTTTACTTGCGTTGGAGTACACAGATCCTAGTGTTACTACTCTTATTGTAAGTGATTCTTTCTACTGTGTCCAGTCTTACAATGAAAACTTGTTCTTTTGGATTCAGAATGACTTTCGTGATTCCAAGGGTAGCACAATAAAACATAAATTGATCTGGGTTCGAGTGGCTGAACTTAAGGATAAGTTACCACTCGTTTATGTAATTCATACTCTTGGCCATCAGCGTCTTGGGGTTCACGCTGTCGGTAACTCGCTTGCAGATGAAGCGGCGAAATCAGCAGTATCTACATACTTAGTTGCAGCAGTTACTAGGTCCAAAACTAAGATTGATAGCGACATCTTAGCAGCAGTTGCTGCCTGTGAGAAGGGAGGTAAACATCCTTCGGGATTCCCTTCGAAGTACAAATACCACTTAAGTCCCGAAAAGGTTCCTTTTGTGACAATTCCTGATGTTGGGGAACGTCTGATTCCCAACTCGGATCGCAGGGCTGACTTGATTACAGCGGCGCATGAAGGTGTGACGTCTGCGCGTGCGGGCGTCTCGGCCACTGTAACTCAATTACAACAACGTTTCTGGTGGCGGGGACTGTACAAACAGATGCGTGATTATGTCCTTCTTTGTGACATATGCCAACAGATTAAACCTTCTACTGCTACGCGTCCGCCACAGACACGGTTGTACATTTCTAATAAACCACTGGGATGTGTTTATTTAGATCACTGCGGTCCTTTTTCATCTGATACTGCGTATAAGTACATCTTAGTAGCAGTTGACTCATGCACACGCTTTGTGTGGGTATGGCCCCATCGCAGCGCTGATTCACGGACTGTCATTAGAGATTTGCGTGTCTTTATAGGGATTTTTGCCTGTGGTACCTTCCATTCGGATCAGGGTCCGGCTTTCGCCTCTAAGGCGTATGAGGATGCCATGACTTCGTTGGGGGTCCAAGTCAAGTTTTCGTCTCCCTACAGACCTGAGGGTAACAGTGTGGTGGAACGAATGAACCGTGATTTAAAGCAATCATTAACAGCTCGAGTTATAGGCACTGGCAGAAACTGGCTTACCCACCTCAATGGCGTGCAGCGTGCTCTTAATAATCTCCCTAGAAGGTCTCTGGGTGGGCGGACCCCATACGAAATGCTCTTTGGCATCAAGATGTACGTCCCTGACCTTGACGGTCTAGACTGTGTGGTTCGCGCCACTTCCTTTGACGCAGATGAACATTGCAATGTTTTACAGAATCTACAAAAGACCAGAGACAGTCTTGCAAAGGAACATTTGCCCTCCACGTCGGATGATGCGTTGCAGATCCCGGTAGTCGGCTGGCTACCCCAAGTTGGAGAACTGGTTCGAGAGAAGATCGATAACAAGAAATAATTTGGTCCTTCCTATCGAGCTCCGGTTCCAGTCCTTGGAGTGAAGGACACCAGAACAGTCATTTTGCCACCACTTCCTGGTCGTAAGGAAAACAGGTTTATTTCAATTGACAATGTCAAGATACACAGAGTGGCCGATTCTTCTTAGCATGACACCGGCTGTTTCATGTCCTTCCATTGTGAGAAATTCAGTTATGCCCACTGCTTCTATTATTGAGCCTGAAGTGGCCATCGAGTTACCTGCTGTTTCCAGTCCTTTGTTAAATACTTTACCCGGAACTAACAATGATGAGATAGACTATACCTACCCCACTGATTTGTCCATGCCTGACCTGCAAGCACGTTTAGCCACGGAATCCAGATTTTCATTTGACTCTGTTTCCCTTGCCTCGAAGAAACCCTCTCGTATTGCAGTTTATGCCAGCCTGTTTAAAAAACATTTTTTGATTCCCCCTTGGACATACATTTGGCTGGTTCTTTTTACAGTTTACCTCTTTATGTCAATTGGTTTTGTGTTTTATTTGTTTCGACTCATCAATGGACATTATGTCGAGGAAAGAACGTGCATTACACATCTAAATGGAACTTTGGCCCCACTTTCCTCGTCTCATTCTACACACAGATTGAAAAGAGACTTAACTTTGGTTAACATCACAGCATGGCCCGTCCTTGATGGAATTGTGTGGGATGCGGTTCGATTTCAAATTCATGGCCCAACGGAAGTCGTTAAAGTTCCTAATGTACTTAGAGTAAATATGGGGGATGTAGTGAAACAAAACATTCGTTCTGATGACTGGGATGTTAATACAGTTGAAAGTTTGTTTTCTGATTTGCAATACTATGCTGCCTTTGATGCTGAGGATTTATATTTAGAATCTGCTAATTATGGTGATTTATTTTGCTACCAACATTATGGCAACCACTTCTTACATAAAACATCATCACGAAGGGATACTGTTAATTTTACACAGTGGGAACATTGCCCAGCGCCTGCACTAGGCAGTTCAGGAACTTTTCTGAAAAAGTATACTTATTTCACTGATTTTAACCAGTCCAATCCCGAGTCCTTTTATTTTAAATTTATAAAAATGCCAATGTCCAAGGTTAGACTTACCGATACTAAATTGTTGTACTCGAAGGCCTTCCTTGATCAATTAGTTATTGGAGGCTACGATGTATGGAAGGAAACAATAGACCTTAAATCAGTCTGGGGTTCAAGAGCCTGGCAGGTACAAGGCATAGAGGCTTTGCACCGTGCATGTCTCATCCCGAATCATATGTTGTTTTTGAATGAAACTATTTCCCAGACCACATGCTTTGGATTGGCTACTTCTAAAAAATTAAACACCCCTACTGTCCCGGATTTGGAGGAATATGATGGTTGGAGTAATTTTACTCAGTTGTCCATTAGAGATTTACAGGCCCTACTCCTTAATTCTTCCTTTAACATTTCCAGTTTGGATCCAAAAGGTTGGTTGCTTTGGCACCGTGGTGCTGATTCTTGTCAGCATCGATTCTTAGGTTTATCTGACGGGTTTAAATCTGTTAGGTCTGATCCCCGTTTTGACTTAGTCCACACTGTCACAACTTATTCTGTAGGCAAATTGTGTCAAAATTGGCTGAAACATTCTACTTTACCTGCAGTTAAAAGTCACCTTTCTAAACTGAATGCAGACGTGGATTTGAATGATTTCATTAAAGGTCCGGCTAGTGGCAGGTCAAAAAGGTGGATATATGCAGTTTACAATGAAATTTGGAAAACATCGCAGATTGAGGTTGCTACACGCCTTAGGGCCATTGATCAGGCAAATTTGGAGAAAGTGCTGGCAGTTGTTGACAATAGTATTAACGTGCTTTCCTCCCGTATTTACACTTTAGATAATATTGTGTCGTCCGTTGTGGATATTGTGCATGATGAAGTGTCAGTATTGTACCATGGTCAAAATCAGTTACGGTCAATCATGCAATTTGCATGGACCCTTCAGACTCTGAAAAATAATAAGGTTCCCTGGACGTACATGAACGTTTCTTCACTCTTTGCCCCGTTTAATTTGACTGACAAACAACGCTTGCTTTCAATGCGTGATGCTACCTTTAGTATGTTACATATTGAGAGGTTAGAATCTTTGCCTTTTTCCGTGGCAGAGGCCACTGCTGCAACGTGGCTTATCCACGGTTTAATAACGCTGCCTTTTGATTTATATAAATTTTCAAATTGTATGAAATATGTACCAATTGGTCGTTATGAACCATTGGGTAGTGGTTTTCTTCATGAAGTCTGGTCCCTTCCATACACATACAGGTGTTTCAAAGATGGTCAAGAAGTTTATCTAAATGGGGAGGAGTGTACTGAGACACCAGATCATTCATTGATGTGTAGACACATACAATTACACGGTTCATGCAACCAACACCGACCAAATTTGGCTTGTGTTTTGCAAGGCACACCGGTTCCTGCTATCATCCCCACATTTACCTTATTAGATAATGGTAGTTATTTACTTTTAAATAATGAAGAGTGTTGCGGGTTAATAAAGGGTGTCCCTTATATTGTAACAGTGAGTGAACGTGTTATTTGCTGTAGGAATGTTCTGTATCCACCCACACATGAACATAGGGAGTCCTCCATCTGGCCGCAGATACCAACCTTGAGAGCAGACTTCAGCGGCATGGCAAGAATAAGGGCTCTTTTGTCCCAGAAGGAGGTGGCCTTGAGTTCGGCTCGTGAAACTTTCGTTCTTCACGTAGCGAACACCCGTACAGAGGTTCAGGCCCTTTTAAATACTGATTTGCCTTTACATTTCGGCGAGATGATTCGTACTATCTTTAACGCGTCCTCCACAAAGGGCCTGGCACATTTTTTTTAAACTGTTAGCAGTGGTCTCGTGACTTCCTTTGAAACAATTTTTGGAGTCATCCCTGCTTTCTTTCATTCTATTTTTTCATCTTTGTTTGGTGGATTCCCAGTTTTACTTGCATTAGCAGCGGGCGCTCTAGTGGTTTTCTGTATCTTTAAATATGGATGTCCTTCCTGTACAAGGCACCGCCCGGCAGCTGCTGACGCTGTTCCGCAATCGCATGCTTGAATATTATGGCACGCTGCCGTTAGCGATATTGAGCACGGCATATGGATTATCTTTTCGATTCTCCTACTTCACCTGTGTCCAGCCTGTATTTCACTGCCTGGCCTGTGATTTCGATTGGGCCATTGATTTGTGTCTCTGCGGACCGGTTTCTCCTGACGTCGACTTTAATCAGCTGATGAGTCCTATCATTACTCACGAGTTGGTTTGTCCTGGCGAAAGGATTATGGCCTTAGCAGTTATGCATGGACTGATTGGTCCCTGGAATATACTGGCAGCAGCACAGGATTTCTTGGAACTGAGCTTTCTTGAAAACCCACCGAGCTGTCCTCTGATGGTGATAGAGGATCCGGTGCTGGGAGAACACGTATGTTCTTTTCCACTTTTAAATTGGATGGCTGAACTGTTTTCGGATGAAGACGGTGATTTCCTGTTGGAGGCTGTTGCTGCTTATTTTGCATACACAGTTATATCCTAGACACTTCCGTGTATTGACGTGCTGAAGTGCTAGCATGTCATTGACACTTATTGACTTATCTGTCGCAGTTTTTTATTATTCCCTTGCCTATTGGCTTGAGCCACTATTGTTTTTTTGGCTATTTTTTAGCATTACATTTTATTACAAATTTTGAGGTATTTTTAATGTTTAGTTTGAGAACCATGCTCATATAATGTTGCACTCTGCTCTCATGTGATGGCACTTCTGTTATCTTATTTAGTCCGTTCCCGGATCATGGGGGGGTGTCATGTTGCTACTGAAAATCTTTATACTGTGTTAAGTTAGCATAGGCTCATTAGAGGTTTAAACGCCATTTTTCCTTTTTGCAACTCCTGCACACGACACTTAATTGTTGATTTAGCTTTCACCCTAGTACTTCGTTGTGGTTTACATGAGAATAATATGTTATTACTCTGATATCAGCTTTGCTTAATAAACTATGTCTGTACAGAGAGTGCTGAAGTTTCAGGAACAACACGATACAGATTTGTTATGAGGTCTGATCTTCACGGCTTCATAGACATAACATAAGTGCAGCTTCTGCCAACTTTGGGCTTGAGGCTGGTTTTATATTGCTTTGCTTGAGGCACAAATACACACTTGATGCGGTTCACATGAAGAGAGAGCTGGTGTATGCTGATGTGTTTCCTTCATGCTAGGACACTAAGGTATGGGCCCGCCCTAATACAACCCAAAGAGACCTTCTTAGCTAATAAATATAATATGTGTGTTAGGGAGGGTGAGATATAAGTGTTGTTAACTCTTATTCATTTACAGCATGTTATCATGCTGTCACCGTTCGCTGTTTATGTACTAGTAACTATGCTGGTAACTTTGCTATTGATAATATGTTTACTTGTATTATCTAAGATACTGCGCCTGAGAAGACGGCATTAGTAAATAAACATTTCAAATGCACATGTGTTCTTCTTTACTCCATGTTCTGGTTTGTAATGATAGTATAACGAAAGAGTGTTCATGAGTTCCACGTATCCTGAGGTACTGTAAGTTCATGTTCTGGTTTGTCTAAACATTGGGAGTTTGTTATTACCAATGAGACACTGTAGCTAGCTCGGTAAGGGGTTTGTTGGATACTTAGGTGAGTTTTGGGTCACCCTAATTCTCCGAGGTTCCAATCCTCTGTGCACAGTTCTGTGTGAGAACAGAAACCCTGCGACAATATCACTATGGGCACATCTGTTACAGTAGGCACATGAACCCTCAATTGGTCCGGGAGAGCCCAAAGTATGGCAAGCGACTCTCTGTGAAACCCTTGGAGCCCAGTGTTCCGGGGCCCCTAGGAAATGGCATACTCCAAGCTTGCGGGGCTTTACCCTGGCTGTGGCCACTTCTCACCAAGTGCCTTAGTTGAGGACTTACATGGAATGGTCGTCATTTAAGGTAACCTTCCCCCGAGTGCGTGGGAACATGCCCACCCGCCTCAGTGCACCATGGGTGACCTTGCCGGTCTCCCGTACCGAAGTGAGGAAGCAGGCAGCTGCACAGGTTCACACGGAGAAGCCATACACCGGCCTCCGTTTCTCACAACTCCCCCAGGGGACTCGGCCCGTCCTGGGGCACGCAGATCAACAACGCCTTCTCGACAGATCCCACCTGCCATTGGGACTCTTGGAGGCAGGGTCTGCCTATACACTGGGTGAATTTGTGCCGCTCTTGGTTGCTTCACGGCCTTTGCCTGGCTGCCTCCCATCCTTCTTCTGGCTGCCAGCCGTGTTGCAGACCCACGTGGTCAGGGCTCCGGTCCCTCTTCCTCCCTTAAGCTGCACTCATGGCGCAGTGCTACAGCGAGCTGCCCGCGCTCCTTTCTCTTTGGATTGCAGGGAAAGACCAAGTCTTGGGCATTAACAACAGAATTTGAAAGAGCTCCCCACACACTTTCCAGGTACAGGCACAGCGTGTCTTCGTGGTGCCTGGGAGCACAGACACATGCATCCCAGGTGGGAACGGGAGAGCACTTCCTCACTAGCCAGCTCTCCCCTCCCATCGCTCCACACACAACGGAGCAGTGCAGCACTCACACACACTTAAATTTTTATTGCAAACAGAAAGGTACCAGGACATTCCAGTCCATTTCCTGCTGCAGGCAGGCATTTCATTTGCTGCAGGCAGGAGCAAACACTGCAGGCCGTCCTACCCCACACTCATCAGGAGCAGCGCTCCGCACATCGCTTCTCCAGTTCTCTTCTCAGGCAGGTTATTTAAGATCCAGCAAGGATCTTCTCTTATGAAGTCATTTATCTCTCTGAGACTTCCACTAGGAAGCATGTACACACAAGCCCTTGGATAGTTTCTTCCCTAGCAGGAAACCACAGTAGGGCAAAAATAGTCAGTCCTTTTCCTCCACCACAGACAGAAGCCGCAACTGCAGGCCAACCCACCCCTCACACAGAAAAGGCAGTGCTCCTTGCACAGTCCTTCCGCCCTTTTTCTTGACAGGGTCCACTTGTTTCTTGAAAAATCTAAAATCCTGGGGTTTTAGGTCCAATACTTATACCCCATTATGGCAAGAGTCTGTGAACCCAGTCCCAACCAGTCCTGTCCTCCCATGTCCAGCATGACCACAGAGGTTGGAGACAGTATTGTGCAAAGGAGACTATTCAGGTGCAAACTAAACTCCTCCCACTATTCTAAATGCAGACCAGGTCTTTTCAATCTTGCGATGAGTCACCCAGGCAAGGCAGGGCACACCTCAACCCCCTCAGTGCCTGTATAGAGTGAATGCACATCCCCAGCTCTTGTCACTTAAAAACCAGACTCTGAATACACAAACAGCCAGAGGCAGACAGAATGGTAAAGTAAGAAAGTGCCTACTTTCTAAAAGTGATATTTTCAAAGACACAATTTAAAAACCACCTTTACCAAATGATGCATTAATACATTCTGAGTTCAGAGAGGCTAAACTCCATTTTCCTATTGTGTCCCCATTAAAGGTTACACATGTAAAGGTATTACACTGCAACCCCAATGAAAAGCCTATGGGACAGAAAGCCTTTTAATAGAGAAAAAATAAATACACAGTATTTCACTATCAGGACATGCCACACACACCAGTACATATCCTACATTTCACATACACTGCACCCTGCCCATGGGGGTACCTTGGGTCTACCTTAGGGGGGGGGGGCGCCTTACATGTAAGAAAGGGGAAGGTTTGGGCCTGGCAAGTTGGTGCACTTGCCAGGTCAACATGGCAGTTTAAAACTGCGTACGCAGACACTATAGTGGTAGGTCTGAGACACATTTACAGGGCTACGCGAGTGGGTGTCACAACCAGGGCTGCAAGCCCACTAGTAGCATTTTATTTACAGGCCCTGGCACACTAAGTACACTTTACTAGGGACTTGCCAGTAAATCAAATATGCCAATCATGAATTAACCAATCATATCACAATTTATACAGAAAGCATATGCACTTTAGCACTGATCAGCAGTGGTAAAGTGTCCAGAATACTATAGCCAACAAAAACAGGGTCAGAAAAAATAGGAGACCAAAGGCAAAATGTTTAGGGATAAACCTGCAAAAAGGGCCAGGTCTAAAAACCAGGTTACCCTAGTGACGCATATTCAGGCTAGAAGGTAGGACTGAGTAGTTGTCGAGTCCAGTTAGACAGACTAAGGAAACGCTGGTGAAGCAGGACAAAGAGGACTACCTACTAAGTTCTTGCAGCTCTGGACCTTCCACTGAGCGACAGTCACTGCAGCTGTTCATGGTTTCTTGTCCTTCCTGAACAACTTCCTTTCTTCCAGGCACCTGGGCTCTAGGGCTCCTTTTCTAGACAGCTTCTTTCTGTAGGGTTGCATTCCAGTACCCCTGTCCAGAGCAAACAGGTTTCTTCCAACATGGCAGGCCAGACCGCTCTTCTAGCCAGGTAGGACTTAAGGTTTAGGACCCAACGTGCAGGAGGGCTGGCTATCAACGATACTAGCTCTAGAGCAAAGCAACCTTCCCAACCAAACCAAACTCTTGGCACAATGAACACGGTAAATGCCCAGTATTTAGTTACATACTGACCAACCAGCTCCTGGCTAAAGGCCTGCCACTTCCACTATTACTCCATGTCGCCAGCACTGTCATTTCTACAAAGCTTTCTGCGAGGAAAGTAGTCACTCTGTTTAGGGATGTACACTTTAGCTGCCTCTCCTGACCTCAGAGCCCGACTCTGGGGCTTAATTCACGTAGACAGGAGACCTTTGGTGAGTTGTGTGTTTGTCGCACACAAAGGAAAATAGTGTAGGTTGATTAATTCAGTAGGGGGGCCACATCACTCCAGGTCTGCACTAAGGAAACCACTCTGCTCAAATCCATACAGGCTCTGTCCCTAGTGGGAAACATCCTTTACAACGCAACCATTACATCTCACCACATTTACAACACATTCATTACATTGCAACATCCTTTACAACGCATGTCACCGCAACGCAGGCATTACAATGCATACCGTTACAATTCATGACACTACATCGCATGTCACTACAACACAGGGATTACAATGCATACCATTACAACGCATAGTACCCCTACACTATCCAAAACGTACCCTACTGTTGCACCCTCTGAAGTTATAATAGTAATTTTTACCCCTACACTATCCAACACTTACCCTACTATTGCACCCCCTGGAGTGCGGGCTCTGGTAACGATGGCGCTGCGCTTCTTTCGCCTGGATTTGATCATTTTTAGGTCTCGTCTAAGTCATCGCGTTAGCGATGCTTGGCGAGATATTTAGTTGGGCTTTCAGAAGTGCACCTAAAGTCTGCAGGCGGATCGGGCACAGTGCATGTGCGCCGGGCGCGCGCATTATTTGTCCGCCTGCAGCCTTTGGGGGCACCCTCTGAAGTTATAATAGTAATTTTTACCCCTACACTATCCAACACTTACCCTACTATTGCACCCCCTGGAGGGCGGGCTCTGGTATTGATGGCGCTGCGCTTCTTTCGCCTGGATTTGATCATTTTTAGGTCTCGTCTAAGTCAACGCGTTAGCGATGCTTGGCGAGATTTTAGTGGGGCTTTCAAAAGTGCACCTAAAGTCTGCAGGCGGATCGGGCACAGTGCCTGTGCGCCGGGCGCGTGCATTATTTGTCCGCCTACAGCCTTTGGGGGCACTTTCGCAGCCGCTTTGATGTTCTCAGTGAGCCACGTGGCCACTGAGAACATCAAAGCGGCCGCGAAAATGCTCACCATTTGCCACCCCCTCCCTTATCACACTTCCTGCTTGTTAACTTGGGATGTGGATGGGGCTCAGCCTCGCAGGGCAGGCCGTGCTCCATCCGTCAGACTGACCACATAAGCCCGTGTATTGCAGTTGGCAGCCTCGCGCACATTTCCGAGCCATTAGTCACAGCCATTAATGTTATAAGATCCTTCGAACCCCCTCCCCTTCCTCAGCCTTGCTTTCCTGCAGTTTAAACGTGGTCAAAAGGTGAAAAATAACAGCAGTGAAATAAATTATATTTTCCAATGTGTTTCTTGAGCAAACTCAGACATGAGTCACTGAATAGTCATCCTATCTTCTCCACTCCCCCTCTCTCCAAAGTAGTTTCCCTATAGCTCCTCCCCCGCCTTTTCTCCGCATCTTGCCGCTGACCTCTGGCTTTAGTTTCTGTGAATTCCCTTTCTGCTTTTCACCTTTTATTTTCCTCCTCATGCTCCCTGTTCAAGCAAAATGTGATACACATGTATAATGTACATACATATATGTGTATTACTAATTGTGAAGTTACACCCCCCCACCAAAAAACAATAATAAATTATAATACAGCATGTCCACTTTTGTAGTTAACAGCGTTTTGATCTCTTAAAACAACAGGATAATCATCAGAGCTCAAGATTGTAACAAGAGTCTGAGTGGAATCTTCTGAGCATTGCTTTATGTAGGACATTGTATTATCAGGGTATGTCAAATTGTTCGTAGACCCTCTGGACAATTGTAGGTGGGCTACTGGACATCCAAAACATTAAACCAGGGATTGGAACAATTGTCCAACATGCTCATATAATATGGGGAGCGGGTCTTCAGGGAGCGACTGCACTCAAAGGTTGGGCCCATGCCCTATCGTGAAGATGCTGATGCGTGAGCACCTATGATTTCTGTCTACAGGCTGCCAAATCACCGGGCCACGGGACACATTCTCTAACACCACTACGCCCACCACCACCATGTCCACCACCACTACGTCCACCACCACCACACCCACCTCCACCACCACCACGTCCACCACCACCATGTCCACCACATCCACCACGGCCATGTCCACCACCACCACCATGTGCACCACCACCACGTCCACCACGAGGCCACTACCACGTCCACCACCACCACGTCTACCTCCACCACCACTACATCCACCACCACTAGGTCCACCACCACCACATCCACCACGTTCACCACCACCATGTCCACCACCACCATGTCCACCTTCATGTCCACCGCCACCATGTCCACCACCACCACGTCCACGTCCACCACCACATCCACCACCACCCCGTCCACCACCACCATGTCCACTACATCCACCACCATGTCCCCCACCACCATGTCCACCACCACCACGTCCCATCACCACCACATCCATCACCACCATGTCCACAACCACCACGTCCACCACCACCACACCCACCACCACCACCCCCACGTCCACCACACCCACCACCACCACCCCCACAACCACCACCACATCCACTACCACCACATCCACCACCACTATGTCCACCACCACCATGTCCACCACCACCACACCCACCTCCACCACGTCCACCACCACATCCACCACCATGTCCACCACGTCCACCACCACCATGTCCACCACCACCACGTCCTCCACCACCACCACGTCCACCACCACTATGTCCACCACCACCACGTCCACCATGTCCACCACATCCACCAACACATCCACCACCACGTCCAACCCACCACGTCCATCACCGCCATGTCCACCACGATGTCAACCACGTCCACCACCATCACACCCACTTCCACCACCACCACATCCACCACCACTACCACCACCACCACATCTACCACCACCACATCCACCACCACCACGTCCACCACCATCATGTCCTCCACATCCATCAACACGTCCACCACCACCATGTCCACCACGACCACATTCACCACCACCACCACGTCCATCACCACCATGTCCACAACCACTACGTCCACCACCACCACGTCCACCACCATCACACCCACCACCACATCCACCACCACATTCACCACCACTACGTCCACCATGCCCACCACCACCACGTCCACGACCACCACACCCACCACTACCACCACCACCACATCCACCACCACCATGTCCACCACCAACACGTCCTCCACCACGACCACGTCCATCACCACCATGTCCACAACCACCACGTCCACGTCCACCACAACGTCCACCACCACATCCACCACCACCATGTCCACCACCACCACGTCCACCATCACCACATCCACCACCACAATGTCCACCACCACATCCACCACCATGTCCACCACCACCACATTCCACCACCACCACATCCACAACCACCATGTCCACCACATCCACCACCACTACGTCCACCACCACCATGTACACCACCACCACGTCCACCACCACCACACCCACCTCCACCACGTCCACCACCACTACCACCATGTCCACCACCATGGCCACCACCATGGCCACCACCACGTCCACAGCCACCACCATGTCCACCACAAGGCCACTACCACGTCCACCACCACCACATCCACTACCACCACCACATCTACCACCAAGTCCACCACCACATCCACCACTACATCCACCATCACCACGTCCACCACCACCACGTCCACCACCACCATGTCCACCTTCACGTCCACCACCACCACGTCCACCACCACGATGTCCACCACCACGTCCAATACCACCATGTCCAACACCACCATGTCCACCACCACGTCCACCACCACTACCACCTCCACCACATCCATCACATCACCCACCACCACGTCCACCACCACCATGTCCACCACATCCACCACTACGTCCATCATCACCACGTCCATCACCACCACAACCACCATGTCCACCACGTCCACCACCACCACGTCCACCACCACCATGTCCACCACCACCTCCACCACCACTATGTCCACCACCACCATGTCCACCACCACCACGTCCACCACGTCCACCACCACCACACCCACCTCCACCACCACCATGTCCAGCACATCCACCACCACCATGTCCACCACCACCACGTCCATCACCACCACGTCCATCACCACCATGTTCACCATGTCCACCACCACCACATCCACCACCACTACGTCCACCACCACCATGTCCACCACATCCACCACCACCACGTCCACCACCACAACACCCACCACCATGTCCACCACCACCTCCACCACCACTATGTCCACCACAACCATGTCCACCACCACCACGTCCACCACCACCACGTCCACCACCACCACACCCGCCTCCACCACTCCCACCTCCACCACGTTAACCACCACATCCACCACCACCATGTCCACCACGTCCACCACCATGTCCACCACCACCACGTCCTCCACCACTACGTTCACCACCACCATGTCCACCACCATGTCCACCACCACCACACCCACCACCACATCCACCACCACTACCGCCACATCCACCACCACCATGTCCACCACATCCACCACCACCATGTCCACCACCACCACGTCCATCACCACCACGTCCATCACCACCATGTCCACAACCACCACCACCACGTCCACCATGTCCACCACCACCACACCCACCCCCACATCCACCACCACATCCACCACCACTACGTCCACCACCACCACATCCACCACACCCACCTCCACCACCACCATGTTAACCACCACATCCACCACCACCATGTCCACCACGTCCACCATCATGTCCACCACCACCACGTCCTCCACCAGTACGTCCACCACCACCATGTCCACCACCACTACGTCCACCACCACTACACCCACCACCACATCCACTGCCACATCCACCACCACCACGTCCACCACCACCATGTCCACCACATCCACCACCACCATGTCCACCACCACCACGTCCATCACCACCATGTCCACAACCACCACGTCCACCATGTCCACACCCACCACCACATCCACCACCACATCCACCACCACTACGTCCACCACCACTACGTCCACCACCACCATGTCCACCACACCCACCTCCACCACCACTACCACCACCACCACATCCACCACCACCATGTCCACCACCATGTCCACCTTCACGTCCATCACCACCACGTCCACCACCACCACCATGTCCAACACCACCACCACCATGTCATCTACCACCACCATGGCCACCACCACATCCACCACGAGGTCACTACCACGTCCACCACCACCACATCCACTACCACCACCACATCCACCACCAAGTCCACCACCACATCCACCACTACATCCACCACCACCACGTCCACCACCACCATGTCCACCAGCACCACCACGTCCACCACCACAACATCCACCACCACCACATCCACCACCGCCATGTCCACCACCACGTCCACCACCACAACATCCACCACCACCACGTCCACCACCGCCATGTCCACCACCACCATGTCCACCACTACCACGTCCACCACATCCACGACCGCCACGTCCACCACTCACCACGTCCGCCACGACCACCACCACCACCATGTCTACCACCAACACCTCCACATCCACCACCACTCCCACCTCCACCTCCACCACCACGTCCACAACCACCACCTCCACCACCACGTCCACCACCACCACATCCATCACATTCACCACATCCACCACCACTACGTCCCCACCACCATGTCCACCACCACCACGTCCACCGCCATGTCCTCCACCACCACACCCACCTCCATCACCACCACATCCACCACTACCACCACACCCACCACCACCATGTCCACCACATCCACCACCACGACGATCGATTCACGACCGCGTAGTATTCTTATCACAGAAGTCGGAGCCATGCCAAGTTAGCATTCATTACTCCAAAACAATATGAGAGAGTAAGGGTATTGAACAGTGTGTAAGGTGGGAACTCCTGGTCCCCTGCTACAATATTAAACAACAAATGGAGGAGTACCCCCTGGAAGAGTAACAGAGAAAAGCTCTGTACCTGGAGCTTAAGGCTCACTAGAGCACACTGTGCCCAACCTTATAGCAGGACAAAGCATGTCCTTTTTGAAGACCCCTCACTCACCAACCTGGTTGGTGACATGCTTCATCATCGGGGCCCACCCCGAAGGCCGAGACATGATGAAGCATGTCACCAACCAGGTTGGTGAGTGAGGGGTCTTCAAAAAGGACGTGCTTTGTCCTGCTATAAGGTTGGGCACATTGTGCTCTAGTGAGCCTTAAGCTCCAGGTACAGAGCTTTTCTCTGTTACTCTTCCAGGGGGTACTCCTCCATTTGTTGTTTAAAAGAGTTAGCATTCATAACACGAAGGATATCCCCTTTTGGATTTTCCCGTATACCGATAATCAGGTCTCCGACATGCCGAATTAAAATAATGCAAACGCTATATAGAGGAACAATTTCCCTTTTTCTCGCTGTGCACCTTATTTCACTGTTTCCACAGGGGTAAAGCCAGAAATACAGAGGCTGTATAGAGGAACAATCCCCATTTCTCTTGCAGTGCACATTATTTCACCGCTTCCACAGTGCTAAAGCCAGAAATCATTAGTACGAGTGATTCACTTTGTGGCCTCCCTTTGAAATTTTAAACTGGATGAATAGTGTGATGCAAGGTGATATCTTGATCAAATTAATAGAGTGGAAGATTGAAACCTCCGCTCCCAACATTCATTTACCAAGTATCTTTATACATCTTTATTGATCCTGACTGAATTCCATTTGACTTCTATACTTTTATTAAGTATCCTCTATTTAATGTACATACATAGACGGCGTTCCTGATGAAGGCAGCAGTGCCGAAACGCGCGTAGTTTTCAACCCTGCCGCTTGCCATCATCATATCACCAATTTTAATTTGTATCAAAAGTGACATCATTGTATAATTGTACCTATTATAAGTTGTAAATGTGTGTATATATATGAATCTAAAACTCATGAAGAAGGATACAAAGAATGTTATTTATAGATAATTAATGAATTCTCGAACTTTTTGCCTTTTCTCTTTTTATAAAAATTACAAGATTAATAAAATGAAAATATTTTTCTATATCTGTAGTGATTAATCTGTATGAGTCTTTGGTAACTAACCGAGATTCACACCTAGAATTTAAAAATATTGATTGTTGTTTGCTCTAAAATTCAGAAACTTGCTATAGCTTTTTTTCCTTACAAATCTTAGTTCCCTACATATGGCAAGTACATTTGTTCTGTAGGGGTCCCCGTATTTTTCTAAACTACACCGCCACCACCACGTCCACCACGAGGCCACCTCACTCTATCTATTACCCTCACTCTATCTATCGCCCTCACTCTATCTGTCGCCCTCACTCTATCTGTCGCCCTCACTCAATCTATCGCCCTCACTCTATCTATCTATCGCCCTCACTCTATTTATCTATCTATCTATCTATCGCCCTCACTCTATCTATCTATCGCCCTCACTCTATCTATCGCCCTCACTCTATCTATCTATCTATCTCTCTATCGCCCTCACTCTATCTATCGCCCTCACTCTATCTATCTATCTATCACCCTCACTCTATCTATCTATCGCCCTCACTCTATCTATCTATCGCCTTCACTCTATTTATCTATCACCCTCCCTCTATCTATCTATCACCCTCTATCTATCTATCGCCCTCACTCTATCTATCGCATCACCACAGCATCACTCAGCACCACCACTGCATCACTCAAGGGCACCACAACATCACTAGGCGCTACCACAGCATCACTGAACGCCACAGCATCACTCGTCGCCACCACACCATCAATCAGCGCTACCACAGCATCAATCTGTGCAACCATTGAACAACAACTGGTTCAAATATGTTCTCTCAATGTTTCAAGCTTTATTACAAATGTCACAAAAATATGTTAATATTTCACTTCTGTTCTTGGATTTTCGTCACAATAAAATACACTGAACATAATCTTTACAAAAGTTATTTACAAAAGTTTAAGCTAATGCCATTATAAATTACAATAGCTTTTATTTAAGTATCAATTATTTAAAAAAATTAAAAGCCATTGTTATTTGTAATATCAATACATCTAAGTCACTTAAATACAACACATATTGCATTACATGTGCTATAGGTGTCACATTTGCGAAAAGTTAAAACTATTGTCATTGTAAATGACAAAGCTATTAATTTAGCTATTTTCAAAACCAACACATAAAAAAAGTGTTATTTACAATACCAATAGCTCAAACTTTCCTAATGCGAGACCTATTGCATTGCAAATGCTTGTTTGATCTTGATTACTCTGTCTTGCTGCCATAATAATTCGCCTTAATTCAGTCCGATATCGTGGCTTACTTTACCAAGACCCATCTTTTCTCCCTAGCCCATTAGACACTGGTCTATGTCGAAATCCTCAAAACCAGGGCCATACCGCACCGGCTAACTTCACTCTAAATAACGAACACCAGTATATTTCCCTCCCCGAATGCCTGTTTGTGGTTTTAACGCTAAAGCAACAGAGTTCCCGGTGTCGCCTTTCACCACAGTTTGACCTGTGAATGGTGAAGTGGCAGTCGAGGTAATTTCTTGCTTGAGCCTCGAAGCAAGGGCCTGTCTGTTCTGGAAGTAAAAAGTGATGACCGCTGTTCCAATTCAAAGGAAACAGCGGCGTAATTACTTCGGTGTGCGCAGAGTGAGGCTTTCTCAGGGATTCCCACCCCTGGGAGCTCCTGCCAGGGTGGCAAGCCTAGTCTCCCTAGCAACCCCGAGAAAGCCTTCCGTGCCTAGGGACTATCTCAAACGAAAATAGACCCGCTCAGCGACAAATCATTGCCACAAACTTATTAAAACCCATAAAATATCCTATGAGGCCGGTAACCAAAATGTGATGAGTTGCCAAAAACGAGGACTGCGGTTGAATGTGGAACAACAGTTTAATGAAAGGATTGAAGGAAATGTAGCGAAACCGTTAGCGGTTACGCTTGACTTCTGGTGCTCTGATTTTTAACGCTGCCTTCCTTTTCTTTCTCCCATTTTATTGTTGTATATGTCGTTTTGATTTTGCTAGATTCCCCACTTTTTGAGGTCTTCCTCTGCCTTCTCTTCGACTTCCTTTTGCGTCGTCGTACAACGTCTTTAGGCCTTGAATTTGACACTAAAACGGGGCTTGTTTACTAAAAATATAGAGGGTGGGCTTTAGGCTAATTCCTTTGAACTTTCTTCAAGCAGCCTCTCTCGTCCATGCCTTGAGACTTTAATCAATCATGTTTTGACTCAGCCCAGTGGAGTTATCATATTTTTCCTAATGCTATTGGCTGCTTGAGTATATTCTTTTGTCTCCTCTCCAGTACTCAGGTCGCACTGCAGCAGGGACTACTTTCGAACTATCAGCCTGATTCATGTAGCTAAAAGCGCTCGCAAAAGGGCCAGATTCTGAGAATCTGGCCCTTTGCGAGTGCGATTTTTGCATTTGGTATTCATCATCCCAAATGCAAAAATCGCTATTTAAGAATTCGCATATTTGCGAGGAATGGCATTTAAGGAATCTCTAATAGAGATTCCTCAAATGCTATTCATGACACAATAAAAAATTGCGATTTAGCACTTTTGGGCCACTATTTACCGAGAGGTCAGACCTCTCGGTAAATAGCAAAAACTCAGAAAAATGCTTTTAAAAGCATTTTTCTAAGTTGCATGTTGCACACACACATGTCCTTTGGACATGTGTGTGCGCAACACCTGTTCAATTGTGCATTTTAGGGGTGCTACAGGGTGTCCTTTGGACACCCCTGGCACCCTTAAAATCGCTATCTGATTTGCGAGTAGCAAATTGCTACTCGCAAATGAGGGATACTCCCCATTCATTCCTATGGGCCTTTTGGCCCATAGGAATGAATGGGGAGTTATTCCTTTTTTTGCGAGTAGCAAATTGCTACTCGCAAATAGAGAACATGTAGGAATCGCTATTGATTTAGCAATTCCTACATGAATGCCGTTTTGCGTGTCCTCAATAGCGAGTCGCTATGATTCGCTATTAGGGCCACGCAAAACGGCCCGTACATGAATCAGGCTGTAAAGCCCTGACAGTTTCCTATTGTGCGCATTGAAGCCTGTAGACATGAAGTATCAAAAACAGTACCAGTGGTACAAGGTTGTGGAATGCATTTATGAGTCTTAATTGTGTACAGTTGGCCTGGGATGGGAAAAAAATATACTGTCCCATTCACTTGTAAAGAGAGCCAATCCCTTCCTAAGCCTAGGACCACGAATCTGCTGAGTACCCCAGAATGTTTGCATGGCACTATGAAAAAATTGAAAAAATCCTGCCGTTGTCAAATGAAACACGGTCATAGATTTAGTGAGTGTGACCAGAACAAAGGGGTAGGGAAGATAAAGGCAGGCAGATGGGAAATAGCTTTAGGAAATATAAACTTAAGGCAGTGCAAAACTTTAACAGTTGGATAGTGGTGGAAAGTTTTCCAAAAAGTGGAAAATATGTCAGAGAATGTGCCGTCAGTGAAGAATCTTGTAGAGCAGTGCTTCTTAACCTGTGGTCCGAGGACCCCTGGGGTCATTGACACCTACTCTGGAGGTCCGCGACAGCTCAGAAAATAAAATAATTTTAACAGAATAAGTATATTTAAATAAAGAAGCTAAAAGTGAAACTGAAATATGAAAGCATTCTGTAAGTGTGAAATTTGAAATGAGAGGCTTAAAATTAAGTTTGTATCCTCAGATTGATTTGTCAGAGCAGAATATAATATGGAGTATGGGTCGCCTCAATTGAACTTAGAAGAGCTCCACCCTTCCCATTTAAATGTAATTTGTTTTGTCATTGTTTGTGCATTAAATACAATATTTAATCTATTGTGTATTAGAGTGATGAATGCTTGTTTTTGCATTTTTATGTAATATTTTGAGGTTTATATCATTGAAATTGCTTAGGCCAGAGTAACCGGCTCCCACTTATGTCCCAGTGGTGATCCATGGATTAGAATAATTATTTTGGGGATGGTCCCTGGATTACAGTAATGATTAAGTGGGAGTCCACAGAAGTCAAAAGGTTAAGGACCACTCTTCTAGAGAAAAAATCCATCAGAGGAAGTAGTAAAGCCTTCAACAATATGTACCACCTCCGCCGCCCAACTCTAAACAAAGCCTGGAATCCTTCGGTCCTTCATAATTTCCCATCTTACTGTTACCAAACAGGAAGGCCATGACATACAGACCAGAGAAGGAGTAGTAAGGGTATGTCCTAATCAATTAGAGCACTTAACGTGAGCATGCACCCTGCATGATACCCCGCTCAGGTCTTACTTTTAATCTCTATGCTAACAGTCTTGGGCCTTTCCAGCTTCAAGTACTGTGCTAGTAAGTCAAAGCTATGAATTAGTGACTGAAATGCGCCTTTGCACCTGGGTATGTAAGGTGCGCCCACTTCACACAAGGCAGCTGGCTGCTGCTGCCTCTTATTTGTCCACTACTTTCATGGTGATTGAAAGATGCCGTGCTAAGCTGTCTATCCTGCCTTCTGTCTGGCATCTACGAGTCTCACTAGAACCTCCCCCTAGAAGCTCTCTTGCATCAAGATGTTTCTTCTCCTCAAGGGATTCCCACAGCGCAGAGTTGGAAAGGTCGGAAGATTTTGGTGCCAGGGTGAAGCTCATGGCATCAGTAAAGAGAAGTTTGTGTTCTATTTGGCATACGGAGATTCATCAGCAAGGAACAGTCTGTTGTAACCGTGAATGTGCCACGATTTCTAATGCAGTAATTACTGCTTTGCAAAATTCAACTGGGGACGAGTGGGCTGCCTAAAATCTCACTCTTTGCTGGGATCATGAATGGGCAACTCACATGCCTCCCATCTTTTGCCTTACTGTTTTTTTGGATCAACAGTATCCAACCAATTCAGTTCTTTTGATCCTTATTCAGCCATTTTTATTTCTGATTCTGTCTTTTCTTGCTCGTATTAGACTTGCACTTTTTGTTTAAAAATATAACATAGATTTAGTCAATTTTCAAAGGTTACATCTATACCTGGGCTCAGGGCTCGAGAGAATTGTAAGCAATGCTAATGTTCTATTGTTACTGTCATCATTATCTGTATCAGGAGTCTCCAACCTATAACTTTAGGACTGGATCCATGTCAGTCACTATGCTCCATTTAGATGTGTTATATTTAAATAGATGTTATGTTAATGTCCTCATAATTTGACATGGGTGCGGCCTTTGACGCCCTATGTTAACCCCTTCTACGCTCATGACGAGCTTAGCTCGTCATGGGCGTAACCTGCGCTACGCGGATAACGAGCTGAGCTCGTCACGTAACGCGGGTTTTTTTAAATCGCAGCACGCAGCGGGAAAACCGCTAGCACGCATGCGGTTAAAAAGACCTGGACTATGGGGTCGCTTAAATATTTCCATGAACAGCAATCAAAGCCACAAAAGATATTTTACACTTCTTTGCTTGGCATAGCACTTCATGTGACCTCATGTTCACTTCAGAGCCTTTTTTTGCACATAAACGCTCAGTAAAACATCGTTGAGGAAATGGCATAACTAGTAGGTACACAAGAATGGAGCAATAACCAGCTACTGCATTCTTTTCGCGGAATAGGCATAATGATTCCCTCTTTGATCCTGCAGTTTTGAGGGTCTGGGTAAGGATTTATTTATTGGGATATGGGTTAACAATATTTTGTGAGTTACGTTAGTTGGAGTATTCATCCGAAAGAAACAGGTTAGTGTTATATTCCTTACCTTAGAATATCCCCAGGCATCAGGCTGGATCCGGAAAGTTTACGTCAGCAGTACCCTTGCTCGTCCGTAGGCGACGCCTGCGGCTCCGCGTCCTTCGTTGGCGTTGTTATCGCCGGAATTACGTCGTCGGAGTAATTAGACGCCGCCCTCGCGTGCTGACGTCAGTTCTTCTTTATTCCACGCCAGCTAGCGCAGATCCGGGAAGAGCAGTACTTTAGTCATTTTTTTACTAACCTTTTTGATCTATTTTGGATCTCTTTTTCAAGTCGACTTCGACTCCTGGTGCCGTAGGGATGCCTGGCTTCAAGCCATGCGACACCTGTCACTGCCTGATGTCGGTGAACGACCCCCACCATTGGTGTCTCTACTGCCTCGGGACCGACCACGACGACAAGTCATGACCCGACTGCCGGGCCTTGACCTTGAAAGCTAGGCGGGAGCAGTCCCGCAAGCTACTCAAGATCCGGAAGTCGGCTCCGCGCCGCTCGAGGTCCCGGTCGAGAAGGAAGCTGAGGGACCAGTCGTGGAGATGCATTCGTCGCTCGTCGAGTCATCACCGAGGCACTCAAAGAAGAAGTCGAAGAGGCGACATTGCTCTTCAGACTCCCCTCGCGCGACGAGGCTGAGGGTTCGGGCGACACGGTCCGCGTGGCTCCTTTGGAGCCGCAGGCGCCGGCTCCAGGCCCATACCCTCCGGTCCCTGGCCTGCGAGCGACACCAGAGGAGATTTGTGATTTCCTCATTGCCATGAGGACTCACTTCCCTCCGTTGAGGCCTGCCGGCACGCCTTCGGGCCCCGCAGATCCGACTTGGGACTTTGGCGGGCCTGTGGATCCGTCCCCGGTGCCGTTGACGACTTCGGTCCCGACGCCGCCGGCCCCCGGGGGATCCGTGCCTGGATCCCGGTCGATGCCAGTTGACCTTACAACTCCTCCGCTGGCTCCTCCTCCCAATGGTGTTGCTCCCGGCACCGTCCTCGGACAACGTCTGCCCCAGTTTCAGCCCTGGTCCGGTTCTGGCATCGGAACGGAACCGCTCGGCGCCGTCTCCTGCGTCGATGGGTAAGGCCTTCACCTATGACCCGGCTCGTTCATTCCAGCTTGTGTATCAGGACACGGATGAAGGGGAGGACTGGGAGGGGTCTGAGGACCCTCTGGCACAGCTGTTGAGCCAGGACTGGGCAGATGAGCTAGCAAAGGCCAGTGGTTTGGACACATCGCCCGACACTGGATTCATCGCTCCTCCCTCGTGGCTATGGAGGAGTGTGCTATTTATGGTGTAGTGTTGCGCAGGGCAGCCAAGGCCTTGGCTCTTTAGCTCCCTGCTGCGGCCGTGAGGACTAACCTCCTCACTGAGGTGCTTCAGCCGCCAGTAAGCTCCTCGGCGCCTCTACTGCCGTTCAATGAGGCCTTCACGGACGTTCTGATGGGCACCTCGTCCAAGCCCTCCACAGTGCCCCCTGTGGATCGGATGGTGGCCCGACGCCACAACCCGGCTCCGGGCGACCCTAGCTTTCTGTCCGTACACCCCACCCCCGAGAGCCTGGTGATCCAGGCATCTACGTCCCAGACCGCATTCCCGACCGCCCCCCTTGAATCGGGAATCCAAAAGGTTTGATCAGTTTGGGAAGAAACTGTTCTCCTCATTGAGTTTAGGGTTGCGGTCTATCAACACCGCTTGCCTTTTGGGCCATTATACCCACTCTTTGTGGAACACGGTTGCGGACGTGCTGCCCCAGTGCCCGGAGGTGGGGCGGGATGTGGCACGTTATTCCATCAGGTGTGGACTGGATACCACGGACTTACTGGGAAGGGCGATTTCTACGACAGTGGTGGTTTGCCGCCACGCCTGGCTGAGGTTCGCCAATTTCTCGGGCGATGTCTAGGCCACGCTCATGGATATGCCCTTCGATGGTCGTTGCCTCTTTGGCGACAAAGCAGATAGTGCACTTGAGCGTTTCAAGGACTCCAGGGCTACCGCCAAGTCCTTGCGCCTGTCTGGCCAGTGCCAGCAAACTTCTGCCTTTTGCCCCTTTCGTGGCCAAGGATTGGGCACCCCCACACGTCCTGCCAGCCACAGCCCGCAGAACCAGCCTCAAAGCGGCTGCGGATGTGGTAACCGCCGTGGCGGTGCCAGGGGACAACGGCAAGGTCAGTCCACATCCGCTCCCGCAGCATCTGCCTCAAAGCCTTCCTAGTTCGAGCTTTTAGGCCCATTCGACGCCAGTGGGTGGCAGGGTCCGCTATCCCCTCCTCTACTGGCGCTCCATCACGTCGGACAGGTGGGTGCTGCAAATCGTCCGAAGGGGCTACTCCCTCCCCTTCGAGGCGACCCCTCCAGCCATTCCACCGCAGTACCACCGCATGTCGGGGGATCACTTGCAACTTCTGCAGGAGGAAGTTATGGCCCTCTTGGCGAAGGGGGCCATCGTGCACGTTCCTGGGCCAGAAGTAGGACGTAGTTGCTACTCCCACTACTTTCTGGTACCCAAGAAGGGCAAAGGAGGACTACGCCCTATCTTGGACCTCCGGAGCGTCAAAGGCTTCCACTGAAAGGAGACGTTCAAGATGCTGACTTTAGCTCAGGTCCTAGCTGCCCTAGACCCTGGAGACTGGATGGTAGCGTTGGACTTGCAGGAGGCATATTTCCACATCCTCGTCCTGCCAGCCCACCGGCGCTACCTGCGGTTCACGGTAGTCTTCAAGCACTTTCCGTTTACCGTGCTCTCCTTTGGCCTTACCAGCGCCCCTCGGGTGTTCACGAAAGTGATGGCAGTGGTCGTAGCTCATCTGCGCAGATATGGGGTTTCAGTCTTCCCCTATCTCAACGACTGGTTGTTGAAGGCGGGCTCGCCCCTAACAGTCGTCTCTCACCTCCAGATTACGGCTGAGCTCCTGCACTCGCTGGGGTTCTCCATCAATGTGCCGAAGTCGCACTTGTGCCCCTCTCAGAAGCTCCTTTTCATCGGAGTGGTTCTGGACTCGGCGCAGTTTCGGGTTTATCCCCCGAACAGCAGGTTCAGGATATTCATGCTCTGATTCCAATTTTCAGCCTTTATCTCGAGTTTCAGTCAGGTTGACGCTGCGGCTCCTGGGGCTGATGGCCTCCTGCATCCTCCTGGTGCATCACGCCAGGTGGCGGATGAGGGCTCTGCAGTGGGACCTGAAGTTTCAGTGGGCACAGCATCAGGGCAACCTGTCCGACCATGTCCTGATCTCGGAGGGCACTGCGAGTCAGTGCAGTGGTGGCTCACGAACCGCGACTGGGTCAGTGGCAGATCCCTCTCCCTACCCCAACCGGAGCACGTAGTAGTGACGGATGCGTCCCTCCTTGGATGGGGGGCCACATGGAAGAGGCGGAGATCAGAGGCCTCTGGTCTCCGGCGGAGTTCCAGCTCCATATCAACCTTCTGGAGCTATGGGCGATCCGACTTGCACTGAAGGCATTCCTTCTCTCTGTCCGGGGAAGTGCAGTGTAGGTGTTCACGGTCAACACCACTGCCATGTGGTACTACAACAAACAGAGCGGGGTGGGGTTGTGGACCCTTTGTCAGGAGGCTCTGTGCCTCTGGACATGGCTGGAACACCAGGGCGTCACCCTGGTGGTTCAACACCTGGCAGGTTCCCTGAACGCCAGGGCGGACAAACTCAGCCACCAGTGCATTATGGATCACGAATGGCGTCTGAACTCGGAAGTGGCACAAGGTCTCTTTCGGCAGTGGGGAGAGCCTTGGTTAGATCTATTCACCACCGAAGAGAACGCGCAATGTCATCAGTTCTGCGCGTTGGAATTTCCAAGACGGCACTCACTTGGAGACGCTTTTCGCCGCGAGTGGAGCTGCGGTCTGTTGTACGCCTTTCCGCCTATACCACTTCTGCCCAGAGTGCTGAAGATCAGGCAAGACCAGGCCCAAGTCATCCTTGCGGCTCCGGACTGGGCACAAAGATGCTGGTATCCCAAGCTACTCAGCATGTCAGTCGATCCCCCGATTTGTCTGCCTCTTCAGGAGGACCTTCTGTCGCAGCAGCAGGGGACGGTCCTCCACCCGAACCTGTACAGTCTCCACCTACATGCGTGGGGATTGAACGGCGACAGTTGAGGCCATTTGACTTGCCTCTTGAAGTCTGTGATGTGATTCTGGCAGCCTGGCAGCCAGGCGTCCCTCCACAAATCGGTATACGCCTGCAGGTGGAACAAATTTGTGGCATAGTGCACAGCAAATGCTGTCGATCCACTCTGTGTCCCCCTTTCAGAGGTTCTCCTCTTTTTTCTTTCTCTTGCCCAGCAGGGCTCTTCTCTGGGCACTATCAAAGGCTACCTGTCTGCCATTTCAGCCTTCTTGAGGCTTCCTGATCAGCCTTCCCTTTTCAAGTCCCCTGTTGTAAATAGATTCTTGAAAGGCATCACACACGTTTCCTCCTGTTCCTTTCGTAATGCCTCAGTGGGACTTGAACCTTGTACTGACTTATCTGATGTGCGCCCCCTTTGAGCCACTTGATAACTGTCCTCTAATTCTTCTGACTCTTAAAACTGCATTCCTGGTTGCCATCACCTCTGCCAGGAGAGTGAGTGAGCTCCAGGCTCTATCTTCTAAACCTCCTTTCCCCTCTGTCCATGAAGGCAAGGTTGTTCTGAAGACTCGTCCTTCTTTCCTGCCCAAGGTGGGTACAGCCTTTCATATCGGGCTGTCCATCACCTTTCCCACCTTCTTCCCGCCTCTGCATCCCTCGAAAGAGGAAGAGAGGCTCCACCGTCTGGACCCAAAATGTGCGCTCTCCTTCTATCTAGACGGCACACGCCAGTTCCGGGTGGACGACCAGCTCTTTGTTGGTTACGTGGGCGCTAAGAAGGGACGGGCGGTGCACAAACGGACCATCTCTCGGTGGGTCGTTTTGTGCATCAAGCTTTGCTACTCCTTGGCGAAAACGGAGCTTCCTGTTGGGCTACGCGCCCATTCCACTCGGGCCACGGCGGCTACTACTGCCCTGGGTTGGGGAGTCCCCTTGCAGGACATCTGTCAGGCAGCTGCACACATTTGCTAAGCACTACTGCCTGGACAGCCAAGTCCGGAGAGATGGCTTTTTCGGCCGTTCCGTTCTCCAGGACTTTCTGGTGTGATCTTGGTTCGCAGACCCACCTCCGGGGTTGGTATTGCTGGGGCATCTATTCTAAGGTAAGGAATCTAACACTAACCTGTTTCTTTCAGATGCACAAGTTACTTACCTTCGGTAACGATATAGCTGTAAGAAACATTAGTTAGTGTTAGATTCCTTACCACCCCACCCATCCTCACTGTTCTGCGAACCGATATCTAGGGTTAAGGACATCCCTTTCAGGGTCCTAGTTTTATGCACCAGTGTCGGTTTCTATCATGGCTCTGCGTTCCTGGCACGGAAAGCTATGTACAGAACTGACGTCAGCGCGCGAGGTCGGCGTCTAAGTACTCCGGCGACATCATTCCGGCGATCACGACGCCCACAATGGATGCAGAGCCGCAGACGACGCCTACCGACGTGCAAGGGTACTGCTGATGAAAACGTTCCGGGTCCAGCCTGATGCCTGGGGATATTCTAAGGTAAGGAATCTAATACTAACTACTGTTTCTTACAGATATATCGTTACCAAAGGTAAGTAACTTGTGCAACTGGAATAAAGAGAGACAATGTTCAGGCTTCTGGGGAGCAGTAGATTTGGGTATATCTTGGGCCTGGATGAAAGACTTTCCCTAACTTCTGACAGTGTATTAGGCATGATCAACCCACCTCTTGTATCTGTTTGAAGTCACGCAGAGGATTATTTATGGATTACTTAACCCGGTGTTGATTGTTGGCACATAACAGGTATTCCACCTATGTTCCTATCCTGGCACTGAACACGTTGCGTGATTTGTGGGCAGGAAGAAGACTTGGTGGATGCTATTCTTGCAGGTTTAGGAATTGGTTAAGAGGTCAGGGGGCCTGGTTCGCAGCAAAGGATATTGGAATCACTGGTGTGACCTGTGCGAGATCTATATGAAAAGAGTAGCAAGTACTGAAACGAGACGAGAAAAGTATTCTAGCTTCTGCATGGTGTGAAGGGACAGAGAAGGGTCTGCAGAGAGGTATGGTGCAGATGTGCAGAGGTGGGAGTTGCTAGTAACAAAAATAGTTCCGCTCCAACAAGCACTAAATGTGGACCTCGGATTCACCTTTGGCCTCAGCATAAGAGCTCACATCTCAGAGGCTGCGTGCTGCCCATACTGGATACCAGTGGGACAGAAATATGCTTTAAAGCTATATATCTTCCACATCATCCTTTAGATACTTTTCACTGACTTTTGTGGATTTCCAGCGTGTAGGAGAGATCATTACTGCTGCCCGATCTTTCAATGTAAGTGGCCGTTTTGAGGTGTGCCCTGCCTTGACCGGAGATGGGCATGCATATATCTTATTAAGGGTGAGGAGTGTGAGTCCTTTGCTCCACGCAGTTAAAGGTTTGA
Source organism: Lissotriton helveticus (assembly GCF_964261635.1). NCBI lineage: Eukaryota > Metazoa > Chordata > Amphibia > Caudata > Salamandridae > Lissotriton > Lissotriton helveticus. The sequence continues at coordinate 1,402,699,363 of NC_136057.1, read as the reverse complement.
GGTGAGGGGGCTTTGAATGCGCATGTTACTTCATGTCTAGACACCTTTGCACAGTAACTTCTAGAGGCGGGTAGTCGCTTCCCCCGGCTCCTCACTTGTGGTTCACTTACTTTGTTTTCAATTTTTCCGTTGTAGCGGCAATTGAGTGGTTTGATCCAGGATTAGTGCACTTTGGATTCCCTCTGGGCATGGGGCAGTCACCAATTTATACCGACATGTCTCACTCTTAATTTAGGGGTAGAAGTAATGTTGTAACAATGTTTTTGTTTGAAGTAATGTATATAACCCTGTCCTGAAGAGGCCAAAGAAGATAAGGCTGAAACGTGGTCGCGTTGACACTTATGTAGAGGAATCTTGGAATAATTTTGAATGTTTAGAATTGCTGTGTGCTACACTAGAGTCAGGCTTATCAAGGAAATAGCCATTTAGTGTTGCACTTGTTAGATTACCGCATAGTGGTTCCCTTAGAAATATAGGGGGGACACTTGTATGTGTAACTTGTGTGGGGTTATTGTTATGTGTTATATTGTTTGTCATTTATTTGTAATATTCAAATAATTGTGATTTGTGGTAACTATTTCACTGCTGATAGGCGTTAGTGCCTTTTGTGTATGAGAGATTTAGATATATTACTGCTTATCCATGCAATCTCTAGACTGTGGGTGGACATCTTCCGTGCTCACCTTGGTGGTTTGCAGGTAGAATCCACTGGCACTTATTTTTCATCATCATATTTTCACCCAGAGCAAGAGCTTGATGAACACGCAAAGGGGGAAGAAGGAGGAAGAGAAAGACAGAACACACGTGGCAAAGGGAGAAAGCAGGAACCTGCAAGAGTGGGAAAAAGAGGCATGAGGTGGAATCAAGGCTATGCAGCCTTGGTATTTGGCATGCCAACCTACAATAGCTCCAGCTGTGGGCTTCTCAGCAAAACGTTGGGTCCCAGTGCTTATTCTTTTACAAATTTAGCACTGGACATCTTCATAGGTGCTAAGGATGTGAGGCAAGGGAAGGGTAGTAAAGAGTGCATAACTGTGGCACAAAGAGTGGGGGGAACAGAAGAGGAGGTGAAAGGGTATGGTTAGATTTTTTTTTTAGTAAGGGGCTGGTGAGGTGTGGTGAAAGAGAGAGCACACGTTTTGGTGATAAGAAAACAGGTCGTGAGAACTGGGAAGGCTGAGGTACGACGGCTAATAGTAGAAGGGCCTACCAGGGCTCGAGTCGGGCTACCACGCCGGTGGACGGCGTCCCCCCACTTATTTTACCGGGGGGACGGCGTCCCCCCTGCCAAACAGCTGGACTTCACTCTTTGCTCTCTCGGGGACGAGATCGTTTCCTCTACCGCAAACACTTTTTACATCCCCTACTGCGTTAAGACAGTGCGGTTTGAACGTTGTTACTACATCACCTCCTGCAGGGGTCATCCAACTCCCCTCTCTCCTCTCCTGCACTTGGAAAGCTCTGCCAGCACAATCACAGACAACAGTTGTTATAACCCCCAAAACAAAGTTGTTATAAACCCCAAAACGTAAAAGTTATGACCAGAGTCCTCGATCGTTTAACCACAGGCTAACATCAAAATGCATTGAACTTGAATACGTTTTTGGAAGACATGGTATGAAACATGTCACAAGTTTCTGGGTCGCAATGAGCCTGATGGTGCAAGCCACCTTTCGTGACGTCACTCCCTGTCGTGACGTCACTTCCGGTGACAGCGTCCCCCACTTCTTTTTTTAGGACTCGTGCCCTGGGGACTACTGAGGTAAGGCAGGTGCAGAAAATAGGGCCTGCTGAGGTGATGTGCGTGGTGAGATCGGAGACTGGCGGAGAGGCTGCTGAATTCTCATGAGAGGCGGGCTCAGAGGCCCTGGGCTGCTACGGTCAGGCGGGGCACATCTGAGGTGATGTTGATAGAGCGTGCCTAGCCTTTGGGAGGGTGGGAGCATGGGCTGCTGAGGTCAGGCAGGGAAAGAAAAGTGAGACTGGAGAGGTGTGCAGGGATGAAACAGCAGGGGACGCTGAGAATGGCGAGAGAGAAAGCAAGGACTGTTGAAGCAGGCAGGTAGAGGTGTGGCAGTGAGAGGGAGGGGAGGGCTTCCAGGCAGAGAAGGAGAGGGCATTCAGGGTGAGGCGAACTGCAGTAAACAGAGATAAAAGAGCTGAAAAGCCTGATACCCTGGAAGCACAAAAGCAGGAGTGGGTATAAACGCCTTGCTTTGTTCCCTGCTTAGCGCCTTCCTTTCAGTTGCAGCAGCCCCTTCCACGAGGTCTCCCGCAAAAGCGCCTCTTTTGTGTTCACGCACTTGCTCATTTTCGAAAATGCAACAGGCCCCTGCGACATCGTTAACAAATACTTATTGCCCACATGCGGCCTCCGGCAACCGCAGAGATGCGCAGCGATGTGCCTGTCGTCCGGACATAGCTGCCCTTCTGGCTCTGCCCTATATACAATGATGTCTGTCACTGCCATGTTTCCCGGGCTCACAGTGGGCCTAGTTATGGGAGGTGGGGGTCGAGTTTAGGGGAGAAGGGGCGAGGACTGCGACCCCAGGCAACAAGACTTAAGTTTGCACTGATGTCATAACGAAGTCAAAAGCCATTTGCAGCTTTTTTTTTGCTGCTTCCTTCATGTGGAGCGGAGAACGCAGGTGCACATGAACGGTCAAGGTAGGTACATTCCGCGTGCCCCGACACAACCGTGCACTGTTTGCTGCTTTTGTAAAATAAACTGACCCATCTGCTGAAATTGCACATTTAAAAAGTGGCGGAAAATTAGTTTGTGGCTTTCCCTGAACGTATGCAGCCTAACAGTGTAAAACTGTTCATTGTTTGTGTTACGTTAGATTTAGCAGCCATGACTAAATGAAAACCCACTTCCCCTATATGCCTTGTAGCGCAAGACGTGCTGCTCAATGGATCTGCTCCGTTTTTGACACACTGCTCCCACGTGGCGTACGTGCCTGCGGCGTGAGCACGCACACCTACGTCTTCAACCATAGGTTTGTCACGTGCTTTGTGCGAATGTACTGCCTTGGCGACCCCTGAAAGCGCTCCACAGCAAAAAGTGAATATTTTTTTTTCTCAAAGACGCAAATAACGCAAACCTATTGTCTGCTTGAGGAGAAATGGCTAGCATAACCAATCGTTTATGTTGGAAGCCCAAAGCCTTGAAACGTTCTCCATCGTTCAGACGTTGCTCTAATTCTAATACAATTAGTAGTACTTAAGGTATCGATAGTATGTTATTTACTATTAGTGACTTTGTTTGTTTGATACTTACAGCTTTGTACACCTCAAATAACATTTGTTGCTTTAATCTCACACAATTCTGTTTAAAGTATAGGTCCAGAAAAGATGAAAGACAAAGTCAGCCCTTCAGGCATTCAAACGTGTTACTTACTGGTGATTAACCCCTACCCTACGTGTACAAAAGCTATGTGGCACTAACCTAGCTTGAGAGCTAGGGCCAGATGTATCAACATACCCTTTTGCGATTTCTTAATAGCGATTTTTAAGGAATCGCTATTTAGAAATCGCAAAATGGTATGTATGTAGAAATTCGCTATTTTTTAGCGATTTCTTAAAATTCCTTAATTGCGATTAGCAAATTGCTAATCGCAATTAAGGAATAATTTCCCATTCATTTCTATGGGCCAGGAGGCCCATAGGAATGAATGTGAAGTTATTCTCAATTTGCGATTCGCAATTTGCTAATCGCAAATTGAGAATAATTTCAAGGGTGCAGGGGTGTCCAAAGGACACCCTGTTGCACCCCTGAAATAAGCATGGGTGCACACGTGGTGCACATACATGCCCTAAGGGCATGTATGTGCATCACATGGCACTTTGAAAAATGCAAAATTGTCATTTTTCAAGAAATTCGCAAATTACCACCAACTTGAAGTTGGTGGTAATTTGCGATTCCTTAGGGACAATTAGCAAATTTTTTTGCATCATACATTGCATTTAAGGAATCGCAAATTTTGCGATTCCTTAAATGCAATCGCAAAATAAGGAATCGCAAATTTTGCGATTCCTTATTTTTGCACCACATTTTGCTTAATACATTCCATTTAGCAAATTGGCATTCGCAAAGGCCGAAATTCTGCGAATTTTGGCCTTTGCGAATGTGAATTTGCTTGATACATATGGCCCCTAGTCCAGCAAGACTTCGTGTAAACGTATTCCTGTAGGGTGAAACTCGAAAGTGGAGTAATAGCAGCCACCAGAGAGCTGGTGGCACGGCAGGCCACTTTTCACAAGCACACAGAGGACGCTGGTCCACAGTATGGCTAACACAGTAACCAGCCTCAGCGGTGACGCCATTAGTCTTGGCATGTTAGCAATTCCTGAGTGACCATAGCGTGTATTGAGATGCATGAAGAAAGGCATGAGGATAAAGACGTGTGATGATTGCATTTATACGTGAACAAGCATTATTAGAGAGTAAGTTCACGTTGGAAAATATGTGAAAATACTATAAAGGCATGCGAACCAATGACGTGTGAAAACACAAAGGGTGCGATTAAAAGCGCCCTCTTAACACAAAATGAAGCAGTACTTGCTGTTATCACGTTCATGACATTAGAAAAGCCCTTAATCTATTGGAGCTAGGGGATATACATAATGGGAGAGCTCAATGACTGGGATCCAGACTCCGGTTTATAGCGCTGTACAAATGAAAAATGGGAGTGGAATGGAAATTAAGTTTGTCTTGATAAGTTAATATACATCTCTCTCTCTCTCTCTCTATCTATCTCTCTCTCTCTCTCTCTCTCTCTCTCTCTCTCTATATATATATATATATATATATATATATATATATATATATATATATATATATATATATATAGATATCAGGGCTTTAAGTAGGCCGGTGCTCACGGTGCTAAGCACCAGCAGTTTTTTAAAGGGGGCCTCGAAACGGGTCTCATTCGGGCTCTGTTTTGTGCCCAGGCCCAGGCGGTTCGTTTTTTCCGGACTGCAGTGACAGCAGGCACCTCGATGTGCGTGTGCTGACACTGCTCACTAGTGGAGAAGTGACGTCAGGCCAGGTGAACGTGGTAGGGGAAAGGAAATTCTTTTGAAGAGTCTATTTCTCTCTGGATTTCTCTTCTTTTTTTGAAACTCAGGAGCAGCAACATTGTCATGGTGTCACCAGGGCCTTAAGTGGAAGCTTTTTCAATACTATATAAAATCATAGTTGCTTTTTATTTATCTTATGCAACTAACAACCATTTACAAAGCCAATAGTCCTGACTAGTTGTACTTATGATGTTACTTATTGTATCATATATCTGGATGCAATGACAGAAACAGCAAAAAACAAGTCATGCTGCACACTATGCTAAGCCCAGATATTGAGCTTACGTTTATTTAAGCTACACTCTTTTTTGCATTGGCCATGCCCCTTTGAGAGACCCTCCAGTTTTTTCATCCCACTTAAAGCCCTGATATATATATATATATATATATATGCCGTGGCCGTCCTTTGAGAAAAGTCAAATGATTGACAGAAACGCGTCAGGATATGCCAGCGCTGAAAGTCTAATAAATGAAAGTGTCACTGTGAGGAGTGCGACTCAATTCTTTCCTAGGAGAGAGTTTATGGTCATATTACCGGCTTGGTCCCGCCGTGAGTCACGCACCACCGTTTAAAAGAGCGCCATGACTGCCCAAAAATGGACCATGTTTTGTTTCCAGCGAAAGCTTCTAGGGACAGTTGGCGCCGCCAAGGACTTTCATTGGTAAGGGCTCCAGCAGCTTTGAAAATGGGCTTGCAAGGGAGCTACAGTGACGGAGAAAAATATAGCTAAAATAAACGGCATCACTCACCGAAGGGAAATAATTGTTGAACTGAGAATGAACAACAAGTACCAGCATGCTCAAATATGCAACCTATTGAGGCTCCCACCAGGGGGCAAAAACTGTAAATAGGAGCAATTGTTTGTTTGGGATGTTTTCAGTTCTCGGATGCCGTGGCCGTCCTTTGAGAAAAGTCAAATGATTGACAGAAACGCGTCGATATGCCAGCGCTGAAAGTCTAATAAATGAAAGTGTGTGTATATATATACAAGTTACTTCAAAAAGGAATTTTAAAGAACCGCCATCACACCGATAGTCGTGTTTGCAGTGAAGATTTTATTTGCAGCATTGACAGAGCAAGTGCTCTCCATATATATATATATTCCCATCAGATCCCGGTAGAGAAACAGAGGCTGTCCTGCGGGGCGGTCCGTTCACGAGGTACCGGAACCTCTAAATATTCCAAACCACACTCTTCCGAACGAACAGAGATATAAACGGACACCTTGGAGTGTTGTAGAAGTAAATCCAATTTATTACTGCAGAAATAACAACGCGTTTCAGCTTTAGCCTTGGTCACCCTGAAAAACGCCGAGTAACATAACATGATGTTATGTTACTCGGCGTTTCCAACGAGTTGCCGTTTTCTAGTATTGTAATGACATTCTTAACCCATAGGAATGGGGAAGAACGCTTTGGTGTTGTAATGTCTTTTTAACGTTTTACAAAGTAAATTATGCATGCCAGAAACATGGGTAGAACTGAAAATCTAGAGCAGTGCAGTATATTTTCTTCAAAGCACGTATAAACATGTTCAATAGGTAAGGGATCAAACATTCAGTCAAAGTTGCAGCCTGCGGGGAAAATCTACATTTCCATTAGTCAGAGTGATAGGTACAGCAAAATATAGACACAGTGGTGTAACTTTAGCCCCCGCGGTGCTGGGGAGGCGGGAAACTCCACTGGGCCCCATCCGGCACTCTGAACGGGTAGTGGGCCCCTTACCTGAAAGCTCTTAACTGGTTCCGGAGCGAGGTTGGCCCCTTCCCTGTACTTTGCAGTGCAGCTCCCTCAAGTTTCTTTACTACACTGTATAGACATATAGTATTGCACATGCTTTGGAGGTATGGCAACTGAGTTGTGATACTATGCACCATACCGAATGATAATTGCACTATAATGTTAGGCCTTACTGGTATTGTTGTATCCTCCAAGGCTGGTTGGAAGATTGTTGTTTTATGTAGAATGTGAAATGGGCCTTCTTCAGTTATTTCAGTCTTCAAGTCCCTTGGATTCCAGAGACTTTCTCCCAGTTTGGGCATTTTTCAGGTTTATCGGCCTCACTTTCCTTCCTCATGCTACCTATCATTAGTAGTTTGGGGCAATATGTGTATGTGTTAGATCGAGAAGACCATGAGACTTAATGTGATCCTCTGTTAGTTTCTGAGACGCTGAACTGATTTTAAGGACACCATGGGTTAATCTTTATATATTAGGCTCAGCATCAATCTGACCACTTGCTATTAAACTGCAAGTTGCTGGTTTAACTGCTTTTTGATAAGGTCAGTGCCCATGCTATTCAGGGATACAAGATAGGATAGTAGCGTTGGTCACATGACGTCGTCCCTATTTTTTGATAAACGCGCCCGATATATCTGGTCACTCTTTGAATGTAGATTATTATTTGGAGTGAGCGGATAATTGCCCACTTCAATGAATAATCACAATGTTTGTCAGAGTGAGTCCTCAAAGTCACTAAATCAACCTGAGCTCAACCTCCTGGTAGCTATGGCACAGAGCAGATAGGCTTAATTTAGGGCAAAATGTAGAGTATTTTTGCAGTACCAAAACAGTAATGAAGTAAAAACACCAAACAATAAAAATCCTGAACCAAATTGAAAAAAAGAGAATAAATTAATTAACAAAATTATGCCAAACCAGAAAAATCCAATAAGGAGGACCAGAGTGTTGATTTTTTAAAAATTTAAGTGAAAATTGCACCAAAAAGGCCAAAGTGGCAATAGTAGCCTGTCATTGTAATATATTGGTACCTAGGCACAATTTGAGGCCAGTCGTGATGGCACCCTGTCTAGATACAACAAGTGAATTGGTCCGGCTGAAAAATATACAAGCCCACGTTTGCAAAAAATTCTAAGTCCGAATTCAAAAAGGAACTTTTTCACTTACTTTAGTTGAAAATTCTCCCTGTGCGGTTCAAAGCTGAAAATGTTGCCCCAGCCATCAATTGCAGGTTGAATACTAGAAGCAGGTTCGTCCTGCTAACAACTCTGTAACTTTTCAGTTTTTAGTAAAAAAAAACCTTCTAAGTCCAAATGCAGCGAAGGGCTTTGTCGTTTTTTCAGGGATACGGAGATCTCCGTGCAACTCATAGCTGAAGTTCAATCCAACGCCATGGAACTGCCAGTCACATACTTTTCGCAGTGGGTACCACTGAGTCCCTGGAGCAAAAGTTTTTCAAAGTTACCAAACTTTGTCCTGGTATCCAAACAACCACAGGAGTACGCCTCTTAAGGCCTGAGGACCTCAATGGAGGGGACTTATATTCCCTCAAGGTGTCAGTTACGAGTCCACCAGCAAACTCATATCCAAGCCAAGTTGCCATTTGTCAGCTGGACACTTTAAGAACAATGACTCTTGAAGCTGCTGTGTTCCAATAGCCATACCGGCGGTCAGCCAGCTGTCCCTTGAAATCCACTTCTTTGTCCTGAGTACACAAGGGATCAGGCCTAGTTCTACAGGGATCCTTGCAGGACCAGAACATTCTGCCCAGTTGGCTTGGGATGCCATATTTATGCCTGGCACCAGCTAATGGGTGCGATGACTTCTGAGCACTTCAAACCAATGGTATAAAAGTTTCCTAGAGGTAGCCCTACCCATCTTTTCCATAGTTCCCATTTGCCTTACTGCAAATAGGCCCAAAATGCCATGTGTCATAGCATTTTGAAGATGGCATAGGTCTTCGTCCACACTAAACCTCACATCTGAAGGTTGTGGTGTGTAGGGGAGTGCACTATAGTAATCACTTGTGTACTTCCACATCTCTCAATAAAATCCAGTTTGAAGGAGGCATTGTACCTACAACATACCCAGAGACAGAAGTCTGGTAGGACACAATGAGGGTCTTTATGCACCAGTCAAGGGATATACAAAATTGTCATGGTATCCTGTTCTCTCACTTTCAAGTGTGTCATGTGGCTCAAAAGACCTGTCAGGCAGGATTTAACACTGCAGTGTCAACAAAATGCACACAGTCCCCACCCTGCATATTCTATTGAGCTTAGAGAAGTCAGGTCTGCTCATTCTGGTCAGTCTCCTGGTAGGAATTTCACACTTCTTCCTAGGGCTGAGAACAGGCTGGGAGTTGCTGGACAGGTGATGCAAATTATCCTCCAGGAACATCGAGGAAAAAGTAACATTTTAAAATGGATTTTTCCTTATTATTTATTAAAAATCTCTAACTTCAACATTGATTTTTTTTAAACTGTTAAAAATAGTTGTTTAAGTATTTTTCATGTTTCTCCTATTCCTGATACATAATATTAGTATTTTAATCTGTAGTCTGATTTGCTACATAGGTGATCTAGACCTACCACGTGACAACAGATTGTAGGGCCTTGTCCCTATAGGGACATGGTAATAATAACTTTCAACCTGTCCCACTTTTAAATACCATGCATCCTGTGTTGTGAGCTGCACATCCTACATAGAGGAGACCTAATAAAATGTAAAAAGCTGGGTCTTTACCTGTCTGCTATTTTGACAGGTCACAGTGCAGAGTTTGTAGCAGCAGTCAGGCTACAGAGCATAGGCCTGAAGCTATGTTAGCACTGCCACTGTAGTGGGTGGCACAATAGGTGCTGCAGTCCACCTATGTGGCATTAAAATATCAGGTCTGGGAGTCCTTAAACCACATGCGACGCATGTACAAGCAAGTCAGGCGTGACAATCAGGAATAAGCCAATGTAACCATATTTAAAGGGGTAGCGTACACACTTTACTCCTCATTAGCAGGGGTAAAGGGCAAAGAGTTCCAAAACCAGCAAAAATAGGGTACATAAAAAATTGAAAAATCTGGGGTGACCATGCAAAAGATAGCAGATTTCCTACAGTCACCATGTATAACTGGAGATGGGTTTTCATCACTGCGTTCTTCTGCATCAGGAAAGAGATTACCAAGTGGGAGTGTACTATTTGGTCTGACTTAGTCACATCAGTCATTGGCCTGGCATCCACTAACGTGTGATGAGTAGTGCATCCCACTACTGTACGAGCGCAAAGCATTTGTATAGTTGAAATCACTCACTAAGTTTTCTCATAGTGACTCCAGATCCAGGTGGCATTGTTTGTGGGGCAGAATGTCTTGTCCCTAAAAAGGATTCTGGATTTTAGGAGCTGGAATGGGGATGATGTTCAAATTCTGACATAACCTCGTGTTATAGCATTACTCATTTCCCATTAGCAGAGCAAGTGTACTTTTGTTAAATCTCTTGCAGCACACTCTTACACTCTTTTGTTTTTTGCAAGTTCAATTTGTGTTGATGATGAAGCATCCAGGACACTGGGAATTGGATTTATTTGTGTATTATGGTGCACAGAAGCGATAGCCACCAAATGCTTCTCTTCTCTAAGCAGCCTACCAGTAGGCACAAAATATGTCTGAACAACGGGGTCAGGAGAGTTTGGATACCAGACCTCTCTGGCTGGATTTTCGAGAAGCCCCCAACACATGGCAGCTTTCATGAATCAGAAGCTCCACCTCTGGATCCTGACTCCCCCCGCCAGTCTGTTTAATACTAGCGGCAGGGCTTGGAACTGAGGCCCAGAGGTCAGGCCTTGCTCCTTCAGCACCATAGCTATATATATGATGGAGAGCATTCAGAATATTACTCTACCCCAGTCGTCCCAATTAATTATTTTACCACAATAAATCCCACCTAGCACACTAAATTGGTGCTTAATTTTACTTATTTTTCAACCATGGGGTTTAAATCGTTATTTTTTTCTCTTTGCCTCTAATGAGGAGGGACATGGAAGGCCTAATTTCCACCTCCCGGGGAAGACAAAGACATTCGGGAAATGACAAATGTGGATTTTTACTATTGCTCAGCATGGGCAGCAATGTGGAAAAAAGAACATGGTTTCAGATGTAAAAAAATATATAAATAAATAAAGTTAATCTCCGATGGGATGTGAACGCTGAAATATGCTGTCAAAAATCGCAAAAGAACTCCTTTTAACACAGTTCATTTACAAGTTTGCATCGGCTGTTTTTAAAGCAAGACTTTATTTTGAGTTTTTAGGGTAAAGCTTGATTTGCTTTTAAACCATATCGTTGCCTCCTCCCCCCTCCCCCCCCCCAATTAGTCAACAAACGTTCACTCTTTGCAACATTTCTAGAGAAAGCTGAGGGGGAAAAGAAACAAAGAAACCGGGGTGAGAGAAAAAACACTGGTTTTAAGCCGTTGGTGGACGATCAGAAATATGCATTGAAAATGTGTATTAACTGATTATTACTCAAACTAGATAATGTTTAGTGATTAGCATTTGATGACAGAGGCCTGTAATGGATGGTTAGCAGTGGATAGCTGGCATCTCCCACGTCACGTGTCCAGCAGCATAAAAACTGCTTTCTGTGAAACTCGTGGCAAAGTTTGGAAATTAAGGGTGGCCGCAGTAATTGACTGTGACCTTCAATTGTTAACTATCGGTGAATCGGCCGTGGCGTCGAGGGCAGTATCTTGATGTCGAGAATACCATTTTAGACTTTGGGCTCCTTCTTGATAAATCGGTAAAGGTCTCTTGACATACAGCGGGTGAAGATATTGAAAAATTACTTATCAACATTTAATTCACGGACTAACGTAGATCAGCTTGTGAAAATCAACATTAGAAAGAACTGCATGGTTAAAAAGCAGTTCTGTCTTCATCTGTGGCATTGAATTTTGTAGGGGTATAATGGGTATTATATTTTATGAACCCTTCCCAGCCTTTTGGGGGTGATTCAAAAGTGTCAACATATGAAGAATGCTGACTGAATGTGCTTGGGCCTCTTGTTATTAGAACTCTGACAGGTTTAATGAAAGTGGAGTATGTATTTATTGTATGTATCACTGACATGGCCCATCACCAGGATGCCAAAGCACTATGCACATTGGAAAATATAACACAAAAATCAGACTGAAAGGTAGGATGGCACACAAGATGCTAGCCACGAAAATGGAACATGAAGACGCTGTTGAATGTTTTAGCTTGTTTGTTGTGCCCATTTGTGTATCTTTCCTTTGATGCCGAGGCCTTTGGAAAGGACTGAACAGGTTTATATTCTCTTTGTAAACTTGTTGCCGAGATGCCTAGAATAAAGTTTAAGTTTTTGGCAGTTAGATACAGATGTGGGTGTTTTTAGGCATTTTTATGAAACATAATAAGAAATCTGTTGCATTGATTTATTACATGCAGTAAAAATGATTTGATTTCACCTCTACCCCCTCCCAAGTAACTGCTGATGTTGTCTTGATCGCTCACTGTCTACTCGGTCATTCATTTCTCTCTCTACCTTGTTTTGGTGTCTCTGGTTTCTTCATTCCGATTTTTTTCTCTTCTTTTCTGTGCCTTTTTATCGTGTGCCTGGAATGCTAAAATCATGAAATGCAGTAGAGTGCAAGACGGGTGAGTCCAAACTGTGGGTCAGCAATGGTTGCCAACATCCACTCAGGCGTAAAAATGGGACTCATGAAAGCTGAGACAGCATCGGGTGGCAAGGGCTCGGGGTCCAGCTGGTCTGCAGCCTCGTTTGCTGACCACGCAGACCCCAATGTTATCACTGTCCTACGAAGGCCTTCTAGAGGTCTTTGCGCAGTTGTACACCAAAATACCCTACTTAAACCTAGTTGTGTACATTTGCTTGTTATCTCTGCAGAAGAGGTGGCTTTCCCTTTCGTTGGCATGCAGTTTCCTTTTTGAGGCTTCGCTTGACGGGATTCAAACCCTTTTCGCTCCTATTTTGTTTTCTTGTCATTTGGACCACACGCTGCCACCGTTCCCCGACTTGTTGTGATGCCTCTAACTGTTGGTACAGTGTCATAATATATCGTGGGGTGTGATGGCGCCAATTATCTCATTGCAGTTTGTCTGGTGCACTGTCACTAAATATCGACTAATTTGGGTTTGGAGGCCACCAAAAATCACATTGCTTACAGTGTGATGTCTCAAAACATCGTTATGTGTACAGCACTCTGTCACTAATTACTCTGATGGATTAAGTACATTGCCAGTAAATGTACTATATATAATGAACTGTTTACAAAGTCTCATTTAAGGATATATGATGACAGTCTATTAAATAATAATGCATGTGGTTCAGTGTTTGCGTTACCTTTGCAAGTGCATGTTCAGTACCAATGAATATCATAACATTTCAATTATTGCCACAGACATAATAATTGTTGAGTGTTGTGTCAGAAATGTATATGAATATGCACACACCGTCTGTAGAATATATGGATATTGAATTATACAAACCAGATATTTAAACATATAAGGTGTAGTGCTTCTAAATATGTTTATTGTATTTGTTGTGATATCTAGGCATTTAGTAATATTTGAGTGCAAAGTTTTAAGGGCAAATAAACCAGAAAAAATAAAATATTTTCTTAATTCCTAGAGATAAACAGCAGCATTTTGCCTGTTGGTTTCTCGCATTGGTGACTAACATTTTCATACTCGTTTTGTACTGGGTCACTGACAGTTTCATATTCGACTAACCCTTCCTGTAACATACTACACAGTCCAAACTGCAAAACAGTTTGCAACTTTAGATACTGGTTAGAGTTTATTGGTCTTTTACTAAATATCGCCATATGAATTAGTTTCATAAAATACTTAATACATGAACATGCATACAACTTACTTGGTGCAGTATTGGTGAATATTCAGAGTATGTTATAAAATGTTACTAAATCTATTTCATGTATCAGTGGAAAGTCACAAAGACCTTAACATGACCATGTACTTCTATAAATGTGTAATCATATTTCTACAAAGTAATGAAACACCTAGGTGTAGTAAGGTGTATGTATGCTATGCCGATCATAAGCTTCCCAGGTCACCAACATAACAAAATTTGTATAATGTGACATATACAATTTTATTTTAATATATTTTGTCACAAATTGTGAGCAATATGTAAAGGTTTTATACGATGGTAATAGTAAACATTGTTAGTTTCTCACTTCTTATCCCTACCTTGATTTTACTTTTTCACAGCTACACGTTTAAATAAGACTATTTAACCATACTATCAACCACCCTTGAGGTACCGTATTCGCTGTGTAAAAATGTTTTCTCATAAAAACATTAAAAAAACAACTGCTACTAAATACATTGATTGTCATGCCCACCATTCTTTTGCACTTTTTAATCCTTTAAAATGTATGCTTCCCTAACCATGACGATTTCAGGTAATTAGATCTCAGTGTTTAGCAATATATGAACGACTTCAACATGAACTCACTAAAGAAAGATAATTTTTGCCTTGTATTTTGGCTTCCCCCTAGATTAGGTATTTCAGATTTCTTATCAACTGCACAGTTGACTAAAGAGCTCTATATTTTAATTGCAAGTATACAAATATCATAAATATTTACGTCATCATAGCTCACTAAATATCTACATATATTATTCTGTCAGTGTAATGGCACTTTACCCAAATAACAGCACACTATTACTGAATGTCTCAACTTATTGGGGAAGTAAATTGAACACCTTAATATATCAGTACATTCTCACTAATCATTCTTTTTTTACCAGTGCAGTGTCATTAAATACCTAAATATATTGATACATCAGTAAATGTCTTAATGTCAGTTTTCGTCATAGTCGGCAATCGTCAAACATAAAACATTCAGTGAGTCTGGTCAATTTTATTTTCATCCATCATAACTGTGCTATTAGGTGACCGACTGCCACTCTCTGAGAGGAGTCGCTACAGCTTGAGGATGCTCATCCATCCTCCATACCCCGGTAGTTTATCAGTCTACTCAAGTGACTGTCAATACTGCCAAGATTCCCACATCAGTCAGTATAACAACCGTCAGCAATAAAATGAAGAAAGTTGTGGAAAACTGCCTTTTTGAGCATACTCTGAGCTTCTTGTTCACATCCCTCTGGTTTGTCCGTCTGCCACAATCCTCTTGCTTCCCCGTTCAGGGTCCTACCTCAGCATAAAGCTCTCGAAATTCTCTCCATTTCTATTTTAGTCATATACACCCACCATTGTCATGCATTTGTTTATTCAACAAACTGGTACACTGTCACTAGTTACCTCTTATATTTGTGAAATGTTACGAAATATCTAAACAACATGGACTGTCAATATAGCTTAAACTGTAATATATTAGGTGGTTTTAAATGATTTAATATGTCAATGAAATGTGACAAATCACCTTAATAGCAGTAACATTTCAAAAAATATAATACATTGGTTTTATTGTCAATAAATAGCTCAACATGTCTGTAAGATATAACTTTAAACTGTCATGGTATATTTTCAATAAATACTTTAGTAGGTCAGCAAAATGTCAGTAAACACCACAGCACATCAGTTCAGTGTCTGTGAACGCCTTAGTATATTTTTCAGATGTACCTAAATACTTGAATACGTTTGGGAGGTGTAACTAAAAGCATTACAATATTGGCAACATGCCAGCAACCCGCATGATATATAATTAAAATATATAGATGAAATGTCAGTGAAAACATTATAATATCAGTATTATGGCACTAAACACACGATAGAGTAGCACGATTAGTGACATTTCAGTATCATGGTATCATAATATAGTGTGAAATGGCATGGCAGTAAGGTTTCCTGTGTAATATTGGTATGTCAGTGAAGATCAACAAATACATTAATTATTTTAAGATATCAATGACATTGCAGTATATACCATAATTCATATGTTTTATCCAGCTTTTATACATATCTGATGGCTCAGTGGTTTAACACTATCTTATTGCCTATACATCCAATGTACTATTCTGTAATTTCTGGTCGCTCTAATAAGTATTGTATTTTCTTCGTATATTGTGTGGTGTGATCTGTAAATTCCCTTTACATAGGAGATGATTGAATAATTGTCAAATGTCTTGTGTTCTTCCTAATGAAATGTGCATCTCTTAGTATATATAATCAAATAACTGTCAACAAAAGGATCCCAAATCATACAGTTTAGCACTGCGTGTGGGGGGCTTTTGATGCCCTTCAATTTTTTTTCACTTCTCCCCAGCACATCTAGGAGCACATGAGATATCTGTGCCCGGGTATCTATCGCAAGCCTTGGTCCTAGGTCACATTTATAACACAGGCTCTAGAGCCACTGGGGACCTGTGCTTGGTCTCTGTGCACAGCAAGTCTGTGAGTGGAATGGCCCAACGCCTTCGTTTCAGAAGGAAGGAAAATTAAACTAGGCAAGGCATACCACGCTGAAGTCTTCCCTGGGAAAGTTAAATGTGCGATTTAGTAGCTCAGTTCTCCATGTTGTGTGTTTGGCAAACTCCTCCTCCGAATCCTCTTTCAAACTGAACCAAAGCTTCAGATGGGAGCGATCAATATTGAGTATATGGGGTATTTCTAAGTATTTTACCAGAGCAGCTAGAAACTGTTCTTTTCTGCTTTATTTTAAAGTCCCCTTTGAGCAAAAGCAAAAAGGAAATGGGCCCTGCATGCACAATGCTGGGGGAAGCAACGGTGAAAATAAATCTTTTCTTTAAAATTCTTCGGTAGGTGTTGAATAAACTGTTGGTGAACTCTAGGTGATGCTAGTCACACCCCTTGGCCCTCAGTTGCCGCTTGGTGTCTAGTCCAAGATCACTGTAGGAACTGGCCTTATCTGTGTTGGATGACTTCCTAGTTTGCCTGGAGCTCTGAATGGATAAGTGCTATGTGCTTATTTTCCTTTGCAAGTGATGGAAATGAAAGAGCCATTCTTTCTTAGGCTGTGCAGATATCCGTAAGGCAGGAAGAGTGATGTGATCCACAAAATGAAAGCGTGTAACTGTGTAACTAGAGGTAGTGTTGATGGTGGGGTAGAGAGAACAAAAGAAATAAAACTTAAATTTGAACGTATACATTGTACCTCTGAAGAGTAACAACTGAAGAAGAAAAAATAAATTATTGCATATAAAAATAAATTGTAAGAAGTAGGAAAAAATTACTGGAAGTGGACTGAAAAGTAAGCATGGACGTTAAAACTGATATCTTTGTTCCTCTGTTTTGCAAATTGTTTTTGGCGCCTGTGAGTCTGTCATCATATTTTAAAACTTGGCAAATATTGTTAGAGAACGTTTGTCATCCATGTGCTGGCACCCGCAATCTCTGGCATTGATGGCACTGAAAGTGTGTTCCTGTGTAAAATATTTCAATTTCACACGGAGAGGAGTAGTCTCTAAAAATGACTTCACGCTTGCGCCTCAATGAAAGCGTACATGCCACGAAAAGAAATGGGTAGCGCTCAAATGACGTGATGAGCGGATTTATTCCTTTCATTTTTTGGCTCGATTTTATATATTTTTATATATTTTGACCCCTTCTGTTTTTTGACAGTGCTGTAGCACCTTTGAATTTTTGGAGTAAACATGGGGGGTGAAAATTAGACTTTTTGCCTGGGGTTTCAGTTACTAAATAAAAAGAGCGAAAAAGAGAGGAGTCTGGAGCAAGAGAGAAAATATCAGGACAGCTGCTGGTGTACGGCCTAGTGGGAACGTGGCTGTTGTGTTTTTAATGGCATACGCTGCCAGATAGTCCATATTGAGATAGGAAGGCAACAAAAATCGCTAAAATTAACTGAAAAAAAGGGAGAAGTGTCGTACTCTGCTTATTTATTAGACGTGAACTTGTCGGTTTGCTAAATAGTTTTCAGTCTCTGCACAGCTCTCTCTCTCTCTCTCGCTAGCTCGCTCCCTTTTCTCCTCCCTCCCTGCCCTCCCTCCTTGTATCCCTTTGACGCTGCTATTGGCTGCCCAGGCGAGTGTCTCTTTGCCAAAATAGGTGGATCCTTCTGTTCCTGGCATTGGCACAGGCAAAGGTTGGGGACTGTGCATGAAAGGAGAAAGAGAGAGAGAGAGAGAGAGAGAGTTTGAGAGCAAAGAAAACAGAAAAATGCTGTGAGGATTCGTTTGCCAGGAGCTCCGAGTGCTTTCCTCTCCGAACCTACCCAGCTCTCCAAACCTGTGACCTCCCTTTCTGTGCAGGCAGACAGAGGCAGCTAACTTTGCATCTTTCCATTCCTGCCAAGGCCTCAGCGTCTTCCCTTTTGCTGTTTTCATTCTCTTCCCTCCCCCCAGTATCTCTGCACCCTCGATTTTATTTTCTTTCTTAATCGTACATGTAGACATTTATGCCTTTTGTTGCCCAGAAGCATTGTCGGCTTTCTCCGTTGGCTGCTGTTTACTTTGCAAGCGCACCAATTTTCTGGCCCTTGTCTCTTGTTTATTTATTGTTGTTGTTTTCGCCCCCGCCTGGTCCCTCTAAACCAGTCTTTTGCCCCCACCACGCCTTTCAAACTCCGCAATCGCTCTGTTCTGTGTTTTAATTTTTATTCTTCAGTAAACCTCTTCCCTTGGCTGTAAAAAAAACATAAATATCTATCTATCTATATATAGATAGATAGATATTTATATAATTTAGCATTTTATTATTTTGAGGGGCAGGATACCAACTTAGCACAATTTGGGCCCCTTCCCCTTAACAGCTCCACCTAGCACTCACCAACCCACCAACCTTACCCCAAGTCCACTAAGCTCAGAATATTGATATCCTGCTGCTAGATTCGGCGCGATGTGCAAGAGGAATGGTAACTATTAATAATTTTTAAAATAATTATTTTAATAATGTATCAGTAAATTTGCCATATGAATTGCACATTGTTTTCGTTTTTATTTACTTTTACTTTGCTGTTTTATGCTTTATGCATTTATCTATACGTTTTTTGTCCAAAGCAGTTGGCGCTTCTTATATGTTTTTTTAAAACATAAAAGTTGAAAATAGTACTGAAATTTTAAGAAGACGATGTGAGAAAGGGTTGGTTTTCAGCTGGAAAAGTTCATATTTCATATTGGTGAAGGCAGCACTGTTTGAGCCTATTTCGAATAAAAAATATTGTCTGTTCAGCATGGTATTGTTTAGTTCTATTCAAAGCAATTGCAAATTTGTTTGTAGGCCAACATCTTTCCTGCAGATTCCAACTTATGCTTTCCTCTCATTTCTCCTTCTCTTCACAGGATGAATTCCATCCATTTATCGAGGCGCTCCTCCCTCATGTCCGTGCCTTCTCATACACATGGTTCAACCTGCAAGCCCGGAAGCGAAAGTATTTCAAGAAGCACGAGAAGCGGATGTCCAAGGATGAAGAGCGTGCAGTTAAAGACGAGCTGCTCGGCGAGAAGCCTGAGATCAAGCAGAAGTGGGCATCCCGGCTGCTGGCCAAGCTGCGCAAGGACATCCGGCCCGAGTTCCGTGAGGACTTTGTTCTGACCATCACCAGCAAGAAAGCACCATGTTGTGTGCTTTCCAACCCCGACCAGAAGGGCAAGATCCGCCGGATCGACTGCCTACGGCAGGCCGACAAAGTGTGGCGGCTGGACTTGGTCATGGTCATTTTGTTCAAAGGGATCCCCCTCGAAAGTACTGACGGGGAACGGCTGTACAAGTCACAACAGTGCTCGAACCCTGGCCTGTGTGTCCAGCCCCACCATATTGGGGTATCGATCAAGGAGCTAGACCTCTATTTGGCCTACTTTGTGCACAACCCAGGTACGTCAAAGACCCAGTGTTCTCTTACAATTTTGCTTGTTTTTTTTGTATTTCTTTACAGTTGTCTTTTTCCAAGCTATTTCCTTATCCAAGATTAACTGAAACTGTGTCTCCTCTCTTCACTTAAAAACAAATATCAAGACAAAATGGGTACATTCAAACCATAAAACAGGATCTAAATTTCAAGGTACGCGTTTCCTTCCCTTAGGCCATGATGCGTTCAAGTCATTGTTTCAATTCTAACCAAGTACTCCCTCAAATAGGACAGTTCGCTTGGTTTATCACTGACATCAGTCAGTCCCCAAACAAACCCGAAAGAAAAATGGCAGGTCAAAGTTCTCCTGAGGCCCTGTCTGCTTTAAAAGCATCTCCCTGGTAGACTTTGCACAGAAAAATATCTTAGCGCCTCAGCCATGCAGGTAGTAAGTCGCAAATAGGCAATTTACATCAACCTCCATTCAAATTAAAACATTTAAGCTCAGCTCAGTTAACCTGACCTTATGTTTTCTCGAAAAGCTACCCCTTGATGTAACGAGTGGAGGCTAGGCAGCGTAAGGCCGCTCTCTTATATGAAACCAAGCTGCATGGCTGCATTCTGTGAAAAGTTAGGAAGTGTGCCTCGTCCTTTATTTGGTTTGCAAATATGTTTCTCACTATCTGTATGCGCAGTATTGTAGTTTAATAGTTTTTTGCAAAAGGACCGTAAATGTTTGTAGAATACTACTGCAACATTCGCAAAAACCTGTCCGGGTTATCATCGGCGGGTTAAAATCAGACTTAAAATTGCCCAGAAAGATCTATTTCCTTTTTCTAGGGTGAAAGAGTTAAACAGTGCGCCGCTCTTCCTAGGAACGGTGCCCACATTTTCGCAACCTTTTGCCAATGCCCCGTGGCACAGACGCCGCCAGCTCTCTCCGCTACAAAAGCCGGCCTCCAACGTGCCCCCGCCATGGTGGGGTTCCAGTCTGCAGGTAAACCGAGCTCCCACGTCGGGGCTGAAAACACCGGTAAAACGAGAGCCTTTCTTTCCGAAACCGCACAAAACACTTACAGAAAAATCACACCCCTCACCTCTCTATTTTTTGGGGTAGGCGTGGAGTCCTCGGAATGCGAGAGAAAGGGCTTTGTGAGTTTAATTGTGAGGTTAGTTAAACGGGGAAACCACAAACCCAGCGCACTTTTCACCGAGGCGGTACGGCTTTAAAATTGCCATTGTATACTCTGAGTGAGGAAACTTTCCCTAAAGAGCCGCATCTCTGGTTTCCTTTTGTTATTTTTCCCCCCTGCATATGCCACCTTCTTTTTGAATGTATCAGAAAAGGGCCCGCTCGAGGTGCCTTTCTTTCTTCCTCTCTTGCTGCGGTTTCACCTCTTCCCATTCCCTATCTATCACCTGATACTTCTGATTCTGGACATGAGGTTTGCCTTACTGTGTGCGCTCAGAGCAGAGACGTGGCACGCGCTCTTAGTGCTGCAGACTGAGGCTGTTGCTCTGAAAAGAAAAGAAAGTAAACAGATGCATAGAAATTCGTTTTTCAGCACCAACAAACAATGTCCCCACAAATGGGCTATTTATTTCATTATTGCACTCTAATCATTTTTAATGCTTCGATGACTCACCTGTGACTTGATTGCTTTGTTTTTATTTCCCCATTTTACTTTTACACTGCTGAATTTTGTTTCTGTTTGCTTGCCCTTCGCTGTTTCATGTGGCGTATTCAGCAAGGTGATATGGTTGGCATCGTGGTGTTACATAATCCGTACAGGATCAATATTTTGCCATGAAAAGCAGCTGCACAAATATATTTTTTACTTTTTGGCCGTCATCATCAATTGCTATTTACTGTAAAGTTTACAAACTTGAATTTCAATAGACCACTAACTCCTGGAGTTTTTAGAATCGTCTGTCGGGTAGGAAATACACACCCAGCCTGCCCAAAGGACAGTGTGCTTAGTATTAACTGGCCACCTCCATTGCCCGGTGTATGAGCAACCGGGAGTACCACCTCGGCAAGGTGCCAGCTCTTGGTGTGAGGGCATCCTCTGTCAGCCCACTAGGGTGGGTGGCCACCTTGAAGGTCAAGGCATTTCCCTGGACGGCCTCCCTCCAAACCCTCCAAGCGCAAGGGATGCCTCGGGGACGTTGCCACTTTATTAGTTTCACAGACACTGGGCAATGTTAGAAGTGGATCTCAGTGCCTATGATCTATCAGTATTTGTAGGCAAGAGCCTCCCCAGTATCGACTGTCCCCAAACCACCTTTGCGAATTGGCTCTTCCATTTACCTTTCATCTCGTCGACACGGGCCTTTTTGATAGTCCAAGTTGTGAACAGGAAGTAGTTGTTAGTTTGAACTGTCATATCCAATTAAAGAAAATAATATTTGTATTCACATTGCAGTTCTTGACCCTTCTTAAAGTGGTCTTCAAATGCTCGGGGAATTCTTTCCCAGTTCTGAATAGCTCTACTCTATAAACTGGTTTTTAACTCCATCATCGCCAACTTACTTCAGTCCGGTTGTTCAGTCGTTATGCCCTTCTCAGGCTCAGCTCACATGCCTGGCGCTCAGCTCCCCGTGGCCAGCTTCGCTTGCTTTTTTTTTCTTTTGTGTTTTTTTCGGCTTTACTCGGGATCTCACGAAAACCTTCAGCTTCAAGGGTGGCCGAGCAGCGATGGGTGATTTTATTTTTTCTATTTTGACTCAGTTTTCAGATCAGTACGGGTTGCTGGAGGGACACACTTTCTATGGCTCTGGGGCGATCACGTTTCTGCTCGGCTTTCTGACAATGAGGAGCACTGTGCCGCCTGGCATAGGGAGAGGGGGAGAAGGGGTGAAGTGGCTGGCATGGCTGGGCAGACAGCATTGTGGAGATGGTAGCTGCTGCCAGCAGCCCGGATTAGAGAGCGCTCCCTTCCCAAACAAAAAAGTCACATGAGAAACAAAAGCAACCCATAGTTTAAAGGCATCAAAATAAAAAAATATATAAGGAAAGCAACTGGCAGCCAAAATTGGAAAGAGACAAAACTTCACATAAAGAAGGTAAAATTAGCAAGCAGGCTGTGCCAGCAGTTGGTTGCAGGAGTTGGGATCAGTCTATCACGAAAGAGGAAAGATAGTGCCTTTTTTTGGGTAAATACTGTGCTCCTGGCAAAGGCATGCATAGACTCATAATCATGCACGTCTACCAACAAATGTCCTTTCTTACAGTGGCGCTTATGACTGCAAAGAACTGGACAATAAAATATAAGTTTCTTCAGACTAAGCCTGTCATGAATCCAGCGTTTCATTATTTGTTATTATTTGTTGCAATGTACGCTCTTGTCAGAGAGATTCGAAGCAAGGCCCTCTTTGAAAGCGCACTGTAGAAGTTGCAGTACATAACAGCGTCTGCTATAGACCTTGCTCTATCCTGTATGTATGTAGGGCCTAAGTATGTGGCCATGGCCTTTTTAGCTTCTCTGACCCTGTGCCCTCCATTATACTCAGAGGTTAGCTGATCTCACATGTTCAAGCGCCAGGATACCTGTAGGGTCGCAGTGCGCTCTATAAATGCTTATTACAATTACGATTACAATGTTCAACCTCTGGGCGCCATGTTGTTGTTCTCCGCAAAGGAGAGGGCTGACCAGATCTGGCCTGTTACGCACTGGTTTGCTGTTGACTTTCCCCCATGCACTTCTCACCATCACTTTCCTTCATCCACAACAGCGTGTAACAGTAGGATATGATTCGTCTGCGTCAGTCGTGTGGGCAGGCTTTGGGCTGTCTTTTAAAACTCTTCCAACAGCTTCTTTCTGTTTGGCCTACTGGAGCGATGGGGCGCCAAACAGATTTTACTTTGTGGGTTTATTTATGTGATTCCCCACCACCAGCATCAGTTTTCGCCTCTGATGTTTAACAGTATAGGGAGTCTGTCAGGAATGCTTACAGCTAGCGAAAGAACCAAGACAGGAGAGTTTAAAGATATGAAAAAAGTAAAGGAAAGATAAGAGGAAATATAATGATTATAGGAAAGCTAGATCGCAGAAGATAGGCAAGGCAAAATGAGAAACATGTAACTGCAAAAAAGATACTTTTGAGCTATTACAAAATGACAGAGAGAGTACCAAAAGATGGAAAATTTAAGATAAGCAGTACAAAGAAGAAAAAACTAACCATGAAAAACAAGCATTGGTAAGGAAAAACCAGGTATAATTAAAAGGAAAGTTGTGGACTGGAGATACTATAAATGACTGACTTGGGAGAGTACAAAAAAGAATTAATTGGAGTCAAAAGAGGAACAATATGTTGCAACTAACGAAGAAAAAAGGAACCAATTAAAATGCAAAAAAAGGAGTCGAAATTGAAAAAATATTATGTCTAAACACAGAACACAATGCAAGGCAAAAAAACCTAAGAAAGGTCATCTCCCTTTAGAGACCACTACATATTTAGTTACCAAGGAAGCAAGGAAATACGGTGCAATGAGAAAGAAAAAAGTGAATTAAAACAGAGGAAGAAGAAGGTGTAAATGTAAGAAAGGTTAAGCTCTTTTGGGAGGAATGAGAACGGGAAGCAATGAAGGAAGACCAAGAAATTGGCAGTGGTTACACTATAGCCTAATATATTATAAAGTCATAGTCTAGGTTCCCCCAATCGAATGTGCATACAAATAGATGTACTTAAAAAAAAACTTAATGTGTAACGGATTCCAATCACACATTCACAATGGCTTACATTTCAATGTTTTACTTGGTTTCTCTCACCAAAATAAGTGTATATGTAACATAAATGTATAATCTATGATAATGTTATTTAGTAATACACAACCAATGCATTTCATGCACATTGAATACCCTTCTTCAGTGGTCCACAAGTACCACACTTCTGTTAGTTCTCCGTAATTCAAAATCATAAAAACATCATGTCAGTTCACACTTGGTTTTTGTTTCAGCTAAAACTTTAAAACCCATTTCTATTTCAAGTTCAGTCCTTGTTCCAAGTGCTAGTCTTGCAATCACTAACACACCAACTGCATTCCAGCTCAATTAAGGTTGAAGCTTATCTTTCTTCTTTCTATCATGCCTCACTTAAAGCAATCCCATGAACATGAGCCATTTGTCACCTTGGTAGTCACTTTTTTTGTTAACCTTTTTGTCCATGGGCAACATTTCATTTCAGTTCTTTCATTATGACCCAACAGTTGCCTTGTTTTAAAGTTGCTATCCAATAGGTTTTACTTCATGATTATCATTTGTCCCTTTCAGCTCTCCTTAGGAATTTGTCTACAGTTTCCAAATACGTGAAATCAAAGCCGATTAATATTATGTTGGAATTCTTGAAAATATTTAACACTTATACTTTACAAATATCCCCCAGGGTACTAAATAACTGAAAGGTATATACAAAAGGATAGTATTTCATCACTGCAAGGAGAAGAAACAAGCTTTCTTTAGATAAATAAAAGTAGTGAATGAGAACTGCATTCAAGAAAATAGTGTTTAGATGCAAAGAAAAAGCTGTGTAGAGTGCCTGCTGGCAAGTTTTGACAAAGGAAAATGTGAAAACAAGACACATTGTTTGTCTGATGTCACTTCCCTCTAGAAGCTAATTTTACACCTGTCTGTTTGAATGCAATACAGAGGGCCTGGTTTAGACTATGGAGGTAAATCAATCGGTATGGTGGAGTAATTTACTTCTGCCACACCGAGGGTCCGTCACCTAGCAAATTCAGGGTTATCCTCCGGCCAATCAGACAGCTCTTATTATTGTCATGAACTGCAATCTTTTAACATGTTTTTATACTTTCAAAAACAAAATCCCAAAGCGGGATTTTGTTCTTGAAAATAGAAAAACGAATAACCCCCACAGTTCATTTGACCTCCCACTCTGAATCAGGTGGGCGATCGAATGACCAAACCTCTGATTTCCCTTACTTCATCGCACTGTCGGAGGAGTATATCAGTGTGAAGGAGATGGAGTAGAGTCTCCGCGCTGACATGCATAAGTAAGATCTGCCTGTTTGTAAATCAGGTGGGCGGACCTTCCGTTTGGCACAGAGGGTTCTCCATTGCCTTTGTGACAGAGTACCCTCTACACCAAACTCTCAATCAGCCCCTAAGAATTTTGATCAGCAAAAAAGGATGAGACATGACAAACAAGGAAAAAAGAATGTAGATAAAATGAAAGTGTTAGTGGCAGATAAGGAGGTGGGATTCCAGCACAAAGAATATCACAAAAGTGAACATGAAAACAAGAAAAATAAAATAAAAAGCAAGAGATATTAGGGCAAAAATAGAAGATCTGATAGTCTGAATATATTCAGAAGAAAAGAAGGAGTGAACGAATTGGATAATGTAATGATTGATGGAAATGACTCCGAGCAGCAATGATAAAGTTGTAGCAAGGTACTATGAGCCAGTGGCCGGGTACAGTGAGCTAGACATTTTGTTACAAAATAGAGAACGGAAGGCCAATGGGAAGTGTACTTGGACCTAATAATCCGGGCGGGTGTAAACAAAATCACTAGTGCAGCTTTCGATTCCTTTTTGCTGTCACATCACTTTCAGGAGAGCTATTTTCTGTGCCAGTGGGAGGACAACTTACTGGAAAAAAGATGTCTGCCAACAGTGTCGAAAGCACCGTTAAGATGTTAAGATGAAACCTTTCTGGAGACTTCTAGCTTAAGCACCTTCTTAGATCAACAGAGAGAGGAAGAGACGTAAGGCAGGGTTGGCTTCCTCAATAGAGAATTGGAGAAGTAATCCACGAGCAAGGCGGAAGCTCAAGAGGTGACCGATCGCCAAAGCAGGGGTTCAGTGGGTACATATTTGCGATGCTGAAGAATAGAACATGCTGGAGGTAGCGTGAGTGCGAAAGTCAGGGCTCGCAGTACTGTATACCTGATGTTTCACATTGAAAACAGAAACCTTCAATAAGAAACCTAAAATGTAATTCCACAGTCGCAAACATGCATACAGACGCACAGCATACAAATATAATATGGACATAGAAACATAACAGAATGGTCCAGTACACACATGTGAGAGCGTACACACAGACAAAAATAGAAATAGAAAACATTGTAATGCACAGATATGGACACAATAAGTAGCGTAAACATTGGCACGCACAGACGCATTGAGAAACACAACTACAGACACATGCAGTCTGACGTGTAAACCATGCTCTTAGTAGCAGGGAGAGATCTATTGGACTTTGCTACCACCAACTCCAATTCTGTATAAAAAGGACCATCTCGATTCCGAAAGACCGCTTGTTTTCCTTTTGTTGGCTGCCGAAGTTAAAGCAATCCTCTGATATGTCGACAATAAATCTAAATAACTAATATACTCGATTACAGTGTTAAATAAAAAAAAGGTACACTAAAACTATCCCAAAGTAAGTTTAAAGGTAAGAAGTTCTTCAAAAACATATCACAGCCCACGGAAACAAGCAAACACTTAATGGAAAGTAGACAGTCAAAGTTAACCTTAATAGAGACTAGAAAAAAGTAAGGGTTTCAGAAAGAGCTTAGGAAACAAGCAAACACTAATGGAAAGTAGACAGTAAAAGTTAACCTTAATAGAGACTAGAAAAAAGTAAGGGTTTCAGAAAGAGCTTAAGTATGTCAGAGGTGATGAGACTAAGATGAATATGGACGTTCTGGCTTGTTAGTAGCCTTCCAGAGTTTGTGGGGTAAAAAGTTGGTTCTCAATAAGGATGTTCGACCCTTCTACAGCTGAAGGCTTAGGCTTTGAGCTAGTCCATTATGTCCTGGTCTAAGGCAACCTCGACAGCTGAGGCTGGTAGCCTCTCTCAAAGAATGGGGTCGTTTTTGAGGCCTATAGTCTTATTGAGAGATATGATAGGCGGCCAGCTGTAAGTCAAGGGTCAAAGATCATAACCTCCACCAACCTGGCAGATTGCCGACCACCATAATTGGAGCTCTCTGCTTGCCTAACTGAGACCTCCATGCCTTCAGAGGAGCCACCACCATGGTGGACCTCCTAAGGCATTGTATGTTCGCTGAGCAACAGCTATGTGAAATGCCGCTGCTCAGCAAACTTTTTTGTTTTTCAAAGACAAACTGCCAGGCCGGTAGTTTCTTTGTGAAAATTAAAATCGTAGTGACGTTGACACCCAGGGAGTTTTCTCACAGGATATGGGAAGCCCTTTTTCTTTTTTTCTGTTTAATGCTGCCAAGCTTTTTGTGACAGTCCTGAACATAAAGAAAAGTACACCAGAACGTCTGTGCTAAATACGGTGAATGGTCTGAGATACTTAACACTAAAAATCCCATGTCCATCGGGGCATTGGGTGTAAGGTTTCCATGAGCAAGGACACCAAAAGCAGAAATATTGTCTGCCCGACTCTTGATAGAGCAGGCAGCAGGTTCTTTGTCAGTGCCCTTCATTCCGTACCCAGAGGTTGCAGAGGCCAAGTGAGGTGACCCTATAATAGCTTCCTGTCGCCAGTCTAGGGCCTCTGAATCCGGTCCAGTCGTCTTCATTCCAGACCAAGGAAAATCCTGCCCAACAATGACTAACCCCCCAACGGTGAGCAGGGGCTGACAGACTCTTGGGTTTAGAGGGATGACAAGCACAGAGCCAGCTTCCAATATCCAGTGTAAGTTCAAGCAAAAGCAGTCACAAGCACCTCTTATACCGAGTAGCAAAGATCCCGCCTGTATAGTCTTAGAAGAGGTTTCCTGAAAAAGAAGAAGCAATCTTAAGGATGCACTTTCTTCAGTTCCAACATTGTAACCAGAGGTGCAGACCCTGAATCCAGCCTTACATAAGGCAAACAGGAATTCATTCAGGGGCCACCCTGTTTTGTTTGTGAGGTATTCGGGATCACCAACTATGTGGAACAATGCACATTAGGGAACCCTGTGGGCGGTAGTTAGCGTTCTAAAGTGATAGTCTGGGGACATGGTATGCCCTGGGCTTCCTTTGTGACTCTCCCTCGCCCTTCCCCCAAAGAGAGCTAGGAATTTCTCTTCCCTTGCCATTCCATGCCTAGTGATGAGTGCACTTGAAGGGAAAATCAGCTGCATTTCTTGGGGGAGATAGGCGGTCCATTTATAGAAGGATTGTCCTTTTTTTGTAGCTGCGGGATGCATATGATCATCTTTGCTGTACCATTAGACCTGTGTACATATGTTAGCAAACTGGCAGCGGGGTAAAACAGGAGACCGTGTATACCTGGAGTCTCTTAAAGACGCTATCTTAGGCTCAAACAAGTGATGGATGGCCATGCGTGAACTGATCTGAGTCACTTGTAATTGCAATTACTCCTTGCATTCCCTTCTTTTATTTTGGGGGATTTTCCAATGCCGTTATAGACTGGGACCAAGAACACTCACTGATTTGCTTGCTGTTAGTCCCGTCATGGAATGGCACACACAAATGAAGAATATAGTGGATTTTACACCCTGCTGTAGAGATCGAAGCAAGATTTTTGATCCATCACTTTTTGTTTTGTCTAAGTGAAACACACTAAGTGACTGTGGTCTGCTTAGGCATGGGCCACAAGCTTGCTGCATCATCAGGGTCAACTTAAGTCTCACTGATGAGGCCCATCAGGGTCCTAACCCATTGAGGGGGGGGTTGTGGTTCCCTGCAAAGAGGAATTGATGTAGCTATTTGGACTTATCTGTCCATTTTGAGGGGGAGCCAAGGCTGATTTACTTATGAATGGCCCCTTACATTAATGGCACAGGGAAGCAGCCAAACAATGCTTTTGTGGTGCCTCAGCGATTTAAGCCTTTGGACATAGAAGACCTATTTCTCTTTGTGTATAGCAGCCACTGCTCTCCAGAGCTGTTGCCAGTGAGTGCTGCTTCACCCTTACTCAATTTTAACATGAGCCCGGTGTGGCGGGTGACGGGATGCAGAACGCTGTGAGTAAGAAACGTACGGACAGGTGAGGCTTTATATGCACTTCTGCATGCTCATGACACATGTAAAATGAGAAGCAGACATGTGACAATGCACAGTCGCTCTCAGACATACATTATTAGATGCTCACTTGCACTAGCTCACAGATTCAAAAAGAAAGGCGAGCTGCAATATAGTCACGCACAGAAATGCCGAGGCTAGCACACACCCTTGCCAACCTCCCACCCTGCTTTTTTTAGCACTTTGTCTCCCAGCTCCAGCCTTGTAGCGCGAATTCATGATTTTTCTGTTTAACATACAGTAACACTTAATAATGGTATCGGTGCAATGAGGGCTAAAGAGAAAGCCCAATGCACAGAGCACTTTCAGCACTCATTGGTTATTTCCAGTCACAAATCCGGGGCCACACATGTGAATCATCAAACGCCTGCAGCTCTAGCCAAACACCCTGGAGAAGAGAGGCCCATGAGGTATAGATGGTGGCACAGGCTGCACCTATGGAAGAAAAAATAATAATAATAATAAAAACATTTATTAAGCGCCTGGTTACACAAAGGAACAGTGCGTCCCCGCGCTATGAATGCATTCCATCAGAACTCCCAAAACAGGCCCAGTAGAAAGGGGAAAAGACAGATGGATCCTACAATCACTAAACTTTGGGAAACAGATAGGTCTTCAATTTCAGCCTGAACCGTGATTCAGTAGGTCAGAATGTTCAGAAAGGGCTGGGTGGGGGCTAAGGACAGTTGGTCAGGAAGAATGGGTTCAGCCGAACTGGAGTGATGACTTGGGGGGCGAGGGGGGTTTATAATCAGGATGCCAGAAAAATGTTGAGGCCGGGTTATGGGAGGAAGTTGCTTGGAGTTCATGATGGCTGCTGACATGGCTACGGAGTGGGAAAAGGTTCAGAGGGCAATAGGCCAGCTCGTGAAAGATGTGCAAAATGAAATTGCCAAAACTAAATTATTCTCTTGTGTTTTTGAATCTTATCCAATGAACACTTCTTAAAGTGATAAGACCTGCGGTTACTCTGTACTGGACAAAGATAATTAACACCTTCTCGGACAAGGCCGAATCTCAGGCTTCCAAAAACACGGCAGGTCTCTCCTTTTTTAAACTAAAATTGGAAAGTCAGGTGGTCTGGTCTTTGCTACTAGCTTCTAGCTTTTTGAATGCTTGTTTGTTTTTTTGCCATGGTTTTGGTAAAACTTTATTGTTGGGACAGCTGCTGCGCCCTTGCCAGTATAATATAAAATCATTGGCTAAAAGAAACACATAGTAGTCCTTGGCACCTAAGGGAAGTACTTTGCATGTAGATGTGTACTTTGTGAAAGCATAGAATGCTGTCACTTAGAGCGAAGTTAGCCAGTGGCTGAAGTGGGATGACCCATTGCTCCATGCTGTATACTGTAGTTAGTGGAAGTAAAGGGTGAATGACACAACAACAGACCAATGGATAAACAGGGCTGACTGAAATCCCCTATCAGTAAGTATATTATGTAGAATTTTAGTAAAATCAAAAGGACTTGGTTAACGGCAGACGTAAAAACAGACCCTATTGACATAACCAATTCTGCCCAATCTCCAACAAATCTATCCTTGTGATAGTTCTGGGAAACTGCTGAGAGGCCCAACTCAAACTATACACTACTAACAATGACCTTAAGGAGTTTCAGTCTAGCTTCACAGCAGGGTGGAGCATCAAAACAATAATTCTAAAACATAGTCGTTCATGCACTTCCCTTCTAGACAAAGGTGAACCCTACCTCTTTCCCTCTTGGATCTGTGGACAACGTTTGATACAGTGGATCCCTTCACTATACTAGAACCTTTTATGGGTGAATGGGGTTGACGGGGAAGATCTAAAATGGTTCTCATTATAACTCCAGAACTGATGTTTATATGTTAAACTCGTCAACTCTTTCTCCAGACCTGCAGTACCCCATCAAGTCAGTCTGCAAGGGTTCATTCACTCTTCCACTCTCTTCCATCTTTATATAGAACCACTAGCCTCATCCCTCACACAGCCCACATTCGGCTCTACTTGAAAATGTCCTCCCCAAAGACATTAAAGTATTTGTCCAAGTTCTATCTGACATCTAATCCTAGATGATTGACACATCACCGCAAACTTAATCCACTTAAAACGAAGTACCTTATGACATCTCTCGCAAACTGGACTGTCTCAGTCCAAAACTTGGGTCAATAAGTTCCCTGGGCTAAACTGCCCGATATTGTAGATGAATCCATATCACTAGCATTCTTCCTGGACAAGAATTTAAACTTACAAACACAAATCAACTCTTTGGCAAAAGGAACACAACATCAGCACAACATCAGCATGCAAAGTATCAAGCTTTTAATCCCAGAAAATGGTTTTAAAGAAGATCTTCAAGTTTTGGTGCTGAAAAGGCTGGATTATGGAAAGTCATTACTTTTTCCGAAACCTCACCTAGTTCCTCTCAAAGCTGCATTACAGGAAGCGGGTAGGCTGTCCACTGGCTGGGGAACGTTTGATAATTTTTCAGGAACGCCTACAATATGTGCAAATACCGCCCTCTGGGGATCAGGAATCAGGACACTATTCCTATTAGATTAGTTTTTTTTGTTAAATTACTGTGCTTTTCCATTTGGAATATCTGCATTTTATAATTAAGACTGACATATGACCCCATTAATTTTATCTCTCTGTTTATTGCTTATGGCCTCCCACCCATTTCTGTCTTTTTTATATAGTTCTGTGCATTTGCTATACCCTCATTATGTTACAATTTTGTAATATTACGTGTTGTGTGCTATGCTATTACTTTAAATGTATTTGTTTGTACACCCCACACTTTTTGCCTTTTAGTCATTTTGTGGAAGTCTATATTCTCTCTCCTGTAGACAAAAATCTGCGTTGAATGGTGAATCCGCAAAAGTACACTTAAGATGAATAGCTGTGACAACATCCGCAGGTCTTCCCCTGGAGCCTGCAGGCGCAAACACCAGCATCCCACAGCCTGCAGGGAGGCAGTTCTGCTACCCTAGGGTCTGTAAAGCTCATGGTTCCTCAGCGAGATAGAGGTAGCGGGAGAGCGGTTTACCTGCATTGCTGCTCTAGCCTCTGTGTTGCAGGTCTAGTATAAGAGCAGAGGCTCTGTTCACCTGAGTTGCAGGTCTGATTCTTCTGTGAGCAGGAGGACCTATGTGTCCCCAAAGCTGCAGCCTCTGTATAAGAAGCAGGAGCTGCAGTTTCCACTTCTCTCTAAGCAGCAGAAGTTCTGCAGTTCATTCCTCTCTATAAGCCGCAGGAGCTGTTATTTGAGATGCAGTTCCAAATCTGGCCTCTCTATAGGTAAGAGCCCTGTTTCTTGAGCTGTATCTCCTAGATCCTTTTTTAAACAAACATTTGGAGTTGTTTTCCCTACCCTGCATCTGTGACTTCAGTATAGGCACGAGGAGCTCTGTTAACTGAGCTGCCATCCTAAACTCTCCATAGACAGCAGGACTCCTGTACCCCGAGCACTAATTCCGTCGTCTGTCTCTCTGTATAGGTATTTGGTGCTCTGTACCACGAGCTGCTTTTCTGGCCTTTCTACAAACATTATAATGTCTGTGTGTAACCTGGGGTGCGTTATGTACCCTCTGTCTGCAATGTTACCTCACATTTCCAATTCCCTGCACTAAATTTGTTTGCTAGCACTTAACTGTTAAGTCTGCTGCAATGCATGGGCTGTTATGTGAGAGTTTTAAAATGGGCTTGTGGCAAGAATGTAAAGTGCTTTTTATCAACATTTTAACTGTTCCAAATTCTCAAAGTTGAGAAAGTTAAAAGTGAAAAGTCCAACTAAAAACAAGTTTTTCAAGGGAAAAAATGAACATGTTTTTTGCACAATTCTCTCCCTAAAGAGTTTTTGCTTGAACAATCCACCCCAAAACTTTTCTTTTGGGATATTTTCCACGAAAGGTGACTTTTGTTCGATGGTGATTAACTTTGCAAGTTTGTGAATTTGCAAACTTGATCACTGTTGCACAATCCTGGACAAAATCATAATTTTGCACATCTAAAAAACCCCAATGAGAAGTTGGCCATGTAACCAGTGTGTAACCCTGCTTCAGCTATGATGTGACTGATCTAAAATGATAGTCAAGACCTATGACATTTTCTTTGCCTGATTTAGTTTGGAACCATTCACTTGTCATCCACTTTTTTGCAGTAAATTGGTTACATTTATGAAATACCAACCTGTAGCCTAGAAAGGCATCCATATACTAGCTGCTGCTGCCACTGACTTGTCCTTTGATACCTGTCACACTCCCCTTGCTAACCCTGGTGTAAGCAAACATAGGCCTTAGCCATATTTGTTTTCTCATGTTTCTATTTGTTAGCTTTCCTCTTGCACCACTGAAAAATTAGCAGCTGTCTAAAAGCATCAGCCTGGACAGTGGTCAACCCTCCAGTTTAGTTGGTATTCAAATGGTTGTGATGTCACTTCCATGATCCCAGGCATTGTAATGAAGGACCATACGTGTGTAGTCTCATGCTGTGATGATCCCAGGAAGATGTGTAGAAAGATTTGCCTTTCTGTGGGCCAGACCCCAAAAGGGCAGGGTTAATAACAGGAGTAGGCTCATGTAGCCGGAAACACCCAGTGCTTAGCCATGTTTATGGTCGATCCTAGCAGGAAGGCTCTTGTCACTGGCATGGGGGAAAAGATTGACAGTCGTTTTCTTCATATGTCTACATTCAGCTAAATGCATTTGTGGTGTGTTAATTGATAATGTTGGGCCAAGAAACCCAGGTGTTACTGGGCTTCCTGGTGTGGCCTAAAATATATATATATATATATATATATATGTATATATATATATATATATATATATAATACCTTGCAGCCTCTATGCTGCTGGACCAAGGTGACGCGAAGCACAGGGTCCATGTAGGGCACACTGCTGTGAGTAAGGTAGCAAGTTCCTTTCTCTAAATGATATATTTGTGTCAATGAAACAAGGTCTTCACCTTGTGTTGTGGAAGTCCTAGTTTTCTCTGGCCATTCCTGTTTTAATAGACCTCTAAATTGAGGAAGGATGTTTTCTGGAGCACAGAATCTCTTGCCCTGGATAGAAACATCTCTTTGTAACACTGGTAGGAACATATATCTGAGAGCACTGTCCTCAGTGGTGTAGAGGGGCGCTATGGGATTCTATTCTGAGCATTGGAAAGTGTACCTTTGCCACCTGGTAGAGTGGTAAAAATGTTCATAATTGGGTGTAGTCGGCCACTCATACCCCTAGGAAATGGTGCCACTGCACATGCTGCAACTAATGCTAGCCATGCCCATGCTGTACTCGGCGGGTCCAATTCCCAGCCGAGCATTACAAAAGGGTGCTAATGAAACCATTAACCGGACGATTATGCACTGCATAACTTCAGGTGAAACGGGGCGCAGCAGAGTAGACTGGAGAAAGATTTGATCCCATTGGGATCTAGAATGACCAGGTGCTGTGGATGGTCAACATGGAGTTGCCTGAATGGGAATTCACGGAATGTGCTTGGGGTAGGATCTCACCACCCACACCAAGCGACTATTTGTCACAGAAGTTGCACATCCCCTGAGCTGTAGTAAGGTCCTTTGTGAGTAAGGGATGTAGCAAAAGCCTCTCCTTTTATCTACTTGATTACTCAGAATAAAAAAAAATACTCCCAGAGGGTGGGTTCCTGAAGTTCTACATGTAAATACTATTTTCAAACCTGTAAGAAAAGAAACTTGACCTTGAATTGTTGCAAGTGTGAAGAGAAGCAAGTTTTGACTTGGTGCTCACTCGCTCTTTCCTGGAAGCAGTATGAGAGAGCTCTAGGAGTGTCTGCTTGTGTTTTCTTGTGAACTTTAGTTGTATGTCACAAAACTATGTAAAACACACAGCTTATGCTTCTGTGTGAAAGTCTGGGCCTTTCAAGTGTTTTGTACATAAGTGTAATGTATGTTGCGTGGCGTGAGAGTAAAAGCTAAGCAAGGTATCGCTCGCATTCATTACCTTTGAGTTACAGGCGCCGACCAGGAGTCGTAAGAGAACTCTGTCTGGGTGTGTAGACAAAGGAAAGGTGGAAACTGCGAATTATCGGTAGCCCAGTAATCGAGAACTCCACAATTACACGACAGCCCGTGTGCAATAAAAACATGTCACACCCCCTCGAGAGGATGGGTATTAATTACTGTCAGGGTCCGTCTCCTTTGTGGTACCCTAGGCACTGTGCTGATGTAAGGATGACCATGTTTCACGGCCTCTTCACTACTGCACTGCCCACCAGCACAACCAGGAAAAGTTGAAATCATTGTGCTTGGTTCGTAATATATTCTTCCACTGCGAATTTTTCACCACGAAAAATGCTAAAATTTGCTCCCTCGACAAATATCTGATATGATTTAAAAAAAGAACCGTTGAATATCCCTCACTTTAAAAGCCTTTGCATCACTCCCTGGAACCTTTGTGGAATAATACGAGATAAGTCCTTTAGTTTTCAAAAGCTTTTTAAAAATAGAATTTTTTTTTTTGCTTTATTGATTGTAGCATAGTCACTGCAGAGTTTCTCATCCTAATTCGCACCATGCGGCCCTTTAGCACTTTCCCAACTGCAAATATCAACAAGCATTGGCAAAGCCAACAGGGGCTGCCTGTGAAGGACATTAGCCAATATTCGGTTTTGCTTGTGTGTGTTGCTAATTCAGAACAAACACATGTTTTATTGCCATTGCTGAACAGCGGTAGCAACAATGTAAAGCGACAATGTCTGACCTCAGTGTGATGAGGTGTGTGATCATGGCCACCATAAATGCGTGCTTGATCATGGTCACCATACAAGCACACATGTCCATCATGACAGCGCTGCACCCATTTTTAGGTCTCGCCTGTCGATGCGCATGCGCATCGAGCTTGCGAGCCTATTGCGGCTTATACAAGCTTTAACTAAGAAGCAAGGAATCGTGGCGATTCCTTGCAGTGCCCGTGACTTTTAAGCTCAATGCGCATGTGCATTGAGCTTAAAAGCGCGTGCACAGCCGCCCGCATTCCTCCGACACCTTTGAAGTGAAGCTTAGCTTCACTTCAAAGGCCCGGCTTCTTCACACCCACATGCCGCTCTGCCCCGCTCAGCCCCCTCCCCTGAGTCATCCTGCCTGCCCAGACTTCTCCTCCCCCCTAATTACATCCCGCTTTCACTTGTTTGTATTTACATCATGTTGATTTATGTGCAACATAAGTTTTATCACATTACTCGAGGCTTCGTGACGCTAAATGCGCTGACCAGCATTGCAATATTAGACCTTTCTTTTCTTTTTAGCTCCGGCCGACATATGCTGCGTGTTTTTTACAGCTACTTTACACGGCAGGGATGCACCTTCTTGTCGATGGCCCTCGGTCTGCCAACAGTTTGCCTCTTGCTTTGTTCGTACCGCACAAGTGGAAGGTTCAGTCTGATGAGTTTTTGCCCACTTGGCACAGCCACGAGTACAGTCTTTCTTATCGACGGCGCCACCATTTACAACTCATCAATAGCGCCTCAAGCTGCTCACTCTCCTTCTCCCCCACCCCCCACCCCATCCGACTTGTTTTTCTTTTAACTGTACCCCAACCGAAACGGACTCAGAAGGATGAAAGGCTTTTGCATGCGACTACCCAACTCATGCGAGCACCCCCCCCAGTTCTTCCTGCGCCCCGCCGATTACCACCCCCCCCCCCCCCCCCGCATTCCTTCACTTCCATTGAACCACGCAGCCCGGGACACAATCCCCCTGCACCCATCCCCCTTTAGCCTCCTCCCGAGCCATGCGATCCTCCCCACGTCCCTCACTCATCCAAATTTGAACCCAACCCCGCTTACTGAAACTTCAGCTTCTCTCCCCACTCTCCACCACAAGCCCCCGCTAGCACATCGATCACGGGGGTGAAATATTCAGTTCACACTATTTATTTTGCTGATTTCTTCGTTTTCTTAGGTGCAAACCGCGTGCGCATTATAAACACTTTTTATTTGTCCTCTCTTTTGTGTGTTCTGTTACATTATATCTTTCCTTCCACTGTTATCTCCCTCGACTTACATGCGAAGCAAGCGCCCGTCACAAACAGGCTGTCTAGTCTCTCTTTAGTTTGCTGGCGCCATTCAATTCACACTATTTGTTTTTCTGCCATCTCCTTCTACTTACATGCAAAGCGAGTGCGTACTTCAAACACTTTGTATGGCCTCTGTTTAGTCTGCTGTCTACATTAAAATCACACTTGAATTTTAGGTTACCTTCATTTGCTAGTATACACATCGGGCGTGTATTACAAACAGTTGTATATTATATGTAGCTTTTGCAAGCACAAGTGATGTTGTTTACCTATATCTTAATGTCGATTAGAGCTGCTTATCATTAAAATATATAAAACCATTGATAGTATAAGGCATTTATTTTTTATATTTTTCTATGAATCGTCATGTGTAATATAAAACAAACTGATGTGTATAAACACATGCGCTCAGTGTTACAGTAGCGGACCATATTAATGCGATCTTCCTTGGTCTAATTTTTGCTGAGGCGGTTAAATAGGGTACTCTGTGGCAAAGGACCTTTGTTTTATATATCTTCCGCTTTTATTGTATCAGCATGGGGTCTGGCTTGTTAAAAGAACCATAACAAGAGCTGAGCCATACAAAGATGTTGCGCGTAAATCGGGGAACACTTGTCATGTAAACATACGAGAAAGATCATTCAAAATTAAAAAAGTTATTTATTTTTTAGCATTAGAATTTTATTTTGATGGACATTTATTGAAAGAAATTGTTTCAAATATGAAGCCTTCAAGAAAACCCCTGTACTCTAAAAACATTGCCACGCAACGCCACTCACCCACGCAACGCCACTCACCCACGCAACGCCACTCACCCACGCAACGCCACTCACCCACGCAACGCCACTCACCCACGCAACGCCACTCACACACGCAACGCCACTCACCCACGCAACGCCACTCACCCACGCAACGCCACTCACCCACGCAACGCCACTCACCCACGCAACGCCACTCACCCACGCAACGCCACTCACCCACGCAACGTCACTCACCCACGCAACGCCACTCAGCCACGCAACGCCACTCAGCCACGCAACGCCACTCAGCCACGCAACGCCACTCAGCCACGCAACGCCACTCAGCCACGCAACGCCACTCATCCATTTGCAAAACGAAAAATGTCAAACTCTTCTATTGCGAGACCTATTGCATTTTCAATGCTTGTTTAGCTTTTAAATTACCCATATGTTAGACACCCATTGTAGAGTGATAAATAAAAAAATATTTAAAAATGTACTAATGCTCATCGCGCAGAAAGGACTGGGTCGTTTTGATACTGAAGCTACTGGAAGTTCAAAAATAAAAAATAAACTGAAGTTGCTGGATGTCCAAAAAAGAATAAAATTATAAATAAACTTAAAAAAATATGGCACGGGTGGCGCAGAAGAGTGAGGGAGCCATGCAATGCTGCCAAGTGGTGGGGGAACAATAGCGGGCAGCGTGGAGTGTGGCAGCATGGAATAGTGTGGGAGGTAGAACAAAGTTAAGCTGAAACATTTTTTTTTAGAGGGGAGAGAGGCAAGAGGTTACAGGCGGCATACAGAAACCATGGGGGATTATGAATCTCAGGAGATGGCTGCACACAGGAGAGAGAGATAGAGAGCGAGAAAGCCCAATCATTCCCATGAAGTGCTACAAGAAAAAGTAGTTTCCTGGCGTAAGCTGTGGAAGGCTACAAGTTACCCAGTCAAGAGAATGGTGGAGGAGAAGGGCTCCTGGTGAAAGATCGGTACAAGGAGAGGGAAGAAAGTCAAGCCATCTAATAAGAAGCAAGCTCTTTAGAATGGCAAAAAAAAACAACCAATCAAAAGTGGCCGGTTGGCACAAAGCACACTGTTTGCAAGTATTTGTATTGTACATAAAGGTCATTTGAAAGCAGGCTGTAGGCACGACCTAAAACAGCCACCCATCCACGTTTCTTGGCATGTGCAAAGATGGTCGTCAAGTAGTGAGCTGTGATGGTCTTTGATCCTTAACCCATGCGAAATGATGTCCCGCAGAGTATTTAATGGACGTTATCCATGGCCGCTCTTTGTCATTTGGTTCTGTTGCAACTGAGGTCCTTTAACTGATGCCTGTCTGTCTGTCTGCAGCCCAGGCTCGGCGTTCCTCAGGGGTGACAGGACCACGAGCAAGCAGTCAGCGCGACAGCAAGCTTTGTACGGTGCAGTTGGGGGTGCCATTGTGTGTGCTGTTGCTGTGGTAAGGGTGCGTGTGGGTTTGTTCTGCTCATGCGTTGTGTGTGTATCTGAAGTCCTGCCCTCTACTGTGTGTGTGACAAGTGCTATTTTTGTGCATCTTCAGTTGTGTACGGCGGTTGATGTGGGAATGTGTGGTTATTGTGCTGTGCATAGAACGAGGAACGGCGGAGAGAAAGGCCCATGGTCTGCCTTTTTTGTGCCTTGTGATGAGCACGTGATGGGGTCCGGTTGTGTTCAAGCAGAAGCAGGTCAGCAGCCCCCAGGAGGGGACTCTGGTCTGTGCCCAGTTTTCACAGATCTCACCCTCTCTCTCCCCCTCCCAATCGCCTCCTCTTCTAGCTCTTCCTCTGCCAAGGCTGGCTCGAGCAGCTGCTGCTGTGCCGGGGTCTGGGCCATCTGTGGTGGGAGAGACTCCCGGAAGTGGTGACATCAGTCCCACGAACCCCCGCCCTGGCACTGTTCCTGCTACAGCGAGGAGGGATGGGTGCTAGTGATGTGCGCCCTGCCACCCTGGCACTGTCTCTCTTCACAGGGAGGGGGAGGAGTGCTGCTGGGCATGCTCTGCCACCCTGGACGTGCACTGATAACACTGGCGGCTTAGGGCCCCACGATCTTGGCACTGCCCGCGCCACACGGGCGAGGGATGGGGCCTGGCTGCACTGACGCTGCGATGCTCGCACCGCTCCTGTCACAGGGAGGAGGGTGGGCGCTCATTTCACAGGCTCGGCTGCCCTGGCAGTGCTCCTGCCACCGGGAGTAGGAAGGGGTGTCGGCTGCCCTTTCTTCCATCCCCCATATCCTTAAAGGAGGAGCGATGGGTCCTACTAGCTGTATATGTCGTGTCGTCCTGGCACTGCTCCTGCTAGAGAAGGAAGGGCTTTGCTCTGGCTGCAGAGGCTGTCCCACCCTGGCACGGCTCCTTCTACGGGG
Source organism: Lissotriton helveticus (assembly GCF_964261635.1). Taxonomy (NCBI): domain Eukaryota; kingdom Metazoa; phylum Chordata; class Amphibia; order Caudata; family Salamandridae; genus Lissotriton; species Lissotriton helveticus. The sequence goes on along the minus strand of NC_136057.1, from coordinate 1,402,658,623 downwards.
CGGAGGGAGCGACGCTAGCAGCTCAGGGCCTCTCTACCCTGGCACTGCTCCCTCTGGGCCTCTCTACCCTGGCACTGCTCCCTCTGGGCCTCCCCACCCTGGCACTGCTCCTTCTGGGCCTCTCCACCGGGCCTCTCTACCCTGGCACTGCTCCCTCTGGGCCTCTCTACCCTGGCACTGCTCACTCTGGGCCTCTCCACCCTGGCACTGCTCATATGCCACCCTACCCTGGCATTTCTCCTTCTGGACCTCTCTACCCTGGCACTGCTCCCTCTGGGCCTCTCTACCCTGGCACTGCTCCCTTCGGGCCTCTCTACCCTGGCACTGCTCCTTCTGGTCTTCCCCACCCTGGCACTGCTCCTTCTGGGCCTCTCCACCCTGACACTGCTCCCTCAGGGCCTCTCTACCCTGGCACTGCTCCCTCTGGGGCTCTCTACCCGGGCACTGCTCCCCCTGGGCCTCTACCCTGGCACTGCTCACTCTGGGCCTCTCAACCCTGGCACTGGTCATAGGCCTCCCTACCCTGGCACTTCTCTTTCTGGGCCTCTCCACCCTGGCACTGCTCCTTCTGGGCCTCTCCACACTGGCACTGCTCCCTCTGGGCCTCCCTACCCTGGCACTGCTCCCTCTGGGCCTTCCCACCCTGGCACTGCTCCTTCTGGGCCTCTAAACCTGGCACTGCTCCCTCAGAGCCTCTCTACATGGCACTGCTCCCTCTGGGCCTCTCTACCCTGGCACTGCTCCCTCTGGGCCGCTCTACCCTGGCACTGCTCACTCTGGGCCTCTACCCTGGCACTGCTCATAGGCCTCCCTACCCTGGCACTTCTCCCTCTGGACCTCTCTACCCTGGCACTGCTCCCTCTGGGCCTCTCCACCCTGGCACTGCTCTTTCTGGGCCTTTCCACCCTGGCACTGCTCCCTCTGGGCCTCTCTACCCTGGCACTGCTCCCTCTGGGCCTCTCCACCCTGGCCTTCTGGGCCTCTCCACCCTGGCACTGCTCCCTCTGGGCCTCCCCACCCTGGCACTGCTCCTTCTGGGCCTCCCCACCCTAGCACTGCTCCTTCTGGGCCTCTCTACCCTGGCACTGCCCCCTCTGGGCCTCTCCACCCTGGCACTGCTCCTTCTGGGCCTCTCCACCCTGGCACTGCTCCCTCTGGGCCTCTCCACCCTGGCACTGCTCCCTCTGGGCCTCTCCACCCTGGCACTGCTCCCTCTGTGCCTCTCCACCCTGGCACTGCTCCCTCTGGGTCTCTTCACCCTGCCACTGCTCCCTCTGGGCCTCTCCACCCTGGCACTGCTCCCTCTGGGCCTCTCCACCCTGGCACTGCTCCCTCTGGGCCTCTCTACCCTGGCACTGCTCCCCCAGGGCCTCTGTACCCTGGCACTGCTCCCCCTGGGCCTCTCTACCCTGGCACTGCTCCTTCTGGGCCTCTCTACCATGGCACTGCTCCTGCTACACGAGGCAGGGGTATGGCCTGCTCTGCTGCCATTACCACGCTCCTGCCACAGCGAGGGGAGGTGGGAGGGCCTAGGGTGCACGTGCTCCCCTGCCTCCCTCGCAGTGTTCGTACCGCAGGGAGTAGCTAGAGGTGGTAGCTGCGCAACTCACCTCTCACGTCCGTTAAGAGGAGGAGCGATGGTGGTCGCTGTACAGGCTGTTAAAGGGAAGCCCAGGCCCCCAAACGCTGGCACTGCCACCGTTACATGGAGGAGGGCGAAGTAATGGGTGGTGCTGAGGGACGCACAGGCCCTGCCTACCTAGATCTCCAGGATGCTCCTAGTACGCGTTTAATTCATTGGTTCATGCTTGTCACTGCTCCCGCCACAGGGAGGCGAGAGGAGGGGTGGGTGCAGCTGCGCAGACTGCCGCCCTGGCACTACACGGGTTACACGGAGGAGGGGTGGGGACTCCTGCCACTCCTACACTACCTCTGCTACGGAGAGCAAGGATGAGTGCTCAGGGTCTGTTACTCTGGCACTACAGGAAGGAGGGGGGAGTGATAACTGTACAGGCTGTGCCACTCTGGCACTGCTCCTGTCCTGCTACAGGGAGGGGGCTGGGCAGGTTCTGCAACGAGGAGAAGGGATGAGCGCTAACTGCAAAGGCCCTTTGGCCCTGGCATTGCTCCTGCTACACGGAAGAGGGCGGAGGATTGGTTACTGACACCACGGGCGCTGCGATGCTGGCACTTTTTTGCTTCAGAGGAAAGGGAAGATTGTTTCAGTACGACTCCTGTAACAAGGAGGATGGACGGGTGCTCGCTGCCCTGGCCTTGCCACCCTAGCACTTCTCCCACTACAGGGAGGCGTGCTGGCTGCACAGGATTCTACCACCGTGGCACCGCTGGTACGGGAAGGAGGCAGGCTGGTATACAGTGGAGGCTTGCTCGGCTCCTGGCACTGTTGCCGTCTCGTGAGGGAGGCTTGGAAGCAGTCTTCATGTGACCATTCTGCCCTGGCACTGCTCCTTGCTCGTGGAGTCGCGGTGGATTGTGGAGGCACCGGGCCCGCTACCCTCACCCTATCCCTGCCACAACAAGGAGGGGGAAGAGGGCTGCCAGCTGCACAGGCACCCACCATGGCACTGCTGCTAGGGGACAGGTGGTAGCTGAACTGGGTCTACCTCAAGGAGGAAGGAGTGTGTGCTGGTTCAGCTGCAGTCCTAACCCTGGCCTGGCATTGCTTCTGCCACAGGGAGAACTGAAGGACTCTAGACATAATAAATACCATAGACCCAAGTCTGTTTCAGATGTATTCATTCTTCTTACTTGGTGCATTTAGAGCCCTGACTGGGTGGGCTCTCACCCTACCACCTACCTTTCATCACAGCCTCTATCTTCAGATTCCATCCTGAGGAGCCAGCTCTTTGGAGAAGAACCATGGCTACTTCTGATGGGTTTTGCCGCTAGCCTGGGTTGGAATTTATATTTGTGATAGGCCTGAGCTAGGGTTCCCGCCCTTTTCAGAGAGAAATAACGGCCATTCAGGGCCGGCGCTAGGCATGGGCAGCGTGGGCAGCTGCACAGGGCCTCGCGCTCAGCCCACCAGCATGGGGCCACGCACTGATGATGTGTCCTGTTTGTTTCCCTGGAGATATATTTTTTAAAAAAAGGTGTCGCCTTGCAATTAAGGTCCATTGGAGGGGGCCCCCTCCCTGGGCCTCTCAGGGATGGTGTCTGTCTGGAGGCAGAGTGGAGGGAGACGCTCCCTCAATTGCAAGGAGATCATTCACAGACACTGTGGGGGGCCCATTGTCCAGCATTTTGGCGCCCCCACAGTTTTAACTTTTAGACCACAATCAATTCTCACACCTATCGGGCTGAAGGTGTGAGAAATGCTTGTGGAGTAAAAGTTAAAACTGTGGGGGCGCAAAAATGCTGGACAATAAGCCCCCCACAGTGTCTCTGAATGGTCTCCTTGCAGGGGGCCACTTATCTAAATTAGAGGGGGCCTCGCACGTTGCCTTTTAGCCCAGGGCCACGCAAATCCTAGGACCGGCCCTGCGGCCATTGATTCGCGTTTTAAGGTTCTAGATGGGCCGGAAATGTACGTTAAATCCACAGAATTTTTTTAGCAGTGCAATGCGGCCTCTATTTCCTGCAAAAATAATTTAGGAATAATTTAGACAAATCCATATACCATTGATGTGGGTTTCTCTTATATTTGTTTCCTTCAATGAAGTTCATAATGCAAAGGGAAGACCGAATTTTGGCAATTTTCTCGTTTTTGATTTTACTTGTTTTGGCATGAAATTAATGAGTGGGCCAGAAAAATACCGGTTATGTGTCAAACCTAGCCAGGGCAGACGTGTACCTTGGGTAAGCCGTCCTTTCGGACAAAGCCGGAATCACGCTGTGCCAATACAGAGCCGGCAATAGAACGAACGTGGCATTAGCACGCATTCATTCAGCACGCAAGTCGTAACAATGACTTGCTTTTAGAGAGGCGCATCGGTGGAATGGTGTTGGATTTAAAGTCCAACACCTTCCCCACTGTTGTGCAGACTGGAGTTGAAATAGTAAACTAAACTATTCCAACATCTATCACCCCCATACGGCATATCGTAAAAACAACTTGCAAGCTCAACAAATGCGTCCTAAAGACGCATTCGTACAAAAGATGCATTCAGAAAGCATGCATCCTAAATACATGCAGATTACCATCATATATTCATGCCTTGGACCCCTTGCCGCTGAATTGCCCACCAGAGACCTGTGAAACCTTTATTCAATAGCATCCTGGTTACCACCCACATTTAGGGCCCGATTCTAATGCGGTTTGGAAAACTTCCTGACCAAATGGGGTTGGGAATAGTGTCAGACCAAATCGGATCGGGAGAGTCCAACTGACCGAGTACGATACATCCGGATGCTTCCAGCTACGGTTTGGTTGGACTCCCATTGACTTCAATGGGAGCCTTTGTTCTGACCGAATGCATAGGCTCCCATTGAAGAAAATGGTGGTTGGGAAAAATCGAGAACCCTGTGGCAGGCACCCCCTGGTGCCTGCCATACTGTGCATGGCTTGGGAAGGCTCTGGGTGCAGGGGGGCCCACTGCAGGACACCAAAGTCTGATTCTGACTGCTGATTCAAGCCGAACAGCACGATTCTGAAAGACAGTCCCAATCCAGCATCGTACTCGGTCTTTCGGAAACGTGGCCCGTAGAGACATACAATTCTGCTCTGTACGGCTCGGTCATTCCAAATGCCTGGGATTCAGATTGGGATATCCTAAAGCCTAACTCGCATCATACTCGGTCAGTTGGAAACCTTTCCGAGTCGGTTGGAAAGACACATTCCCGATCCGATTTGGACAAAGCAAATGCCGTTAGGAGGCCTTCATAACCACATCAGGATCAGGCCCTGAATGTTAAAAACACAACAAATTTATGGACTTAGATGACTGCAACTTTTCTAATATGTACCAGATGAATTACCTAAGCGTATATATAGATGGAATGAATGGCACCATCATTCATTTATGCAGAATATTTAAATAAAAGATAAAAGGATTTGGTTGGCTGAAGTTCACGGTCCAGCGAGCAAGGGCACCCTTATTTAGGTTCTTAAACAATGAGGATGTTTGGGTCTTACTTCGATTGACCACAGTGGTAACCCAACTGCTCTTTTGAGGTCCTTTGGCTAGTTCTTGCTGTAAGAAGACTAGAGCCCTGCTTACACTTGGTAACCGGGGTACTTGAAGGATCTCTGCTTGAATGACGGGTGCAGAATTGTTGGTGGCAAAATGTATCAGACTTTGATTTCGTGAAAATTACTTATGGTCTGATTTAAATAATCATGGTAATGGTGAATCTCTCAAACATCAATGGATTCTGAGTTTACATCTTTGGCGGTATAACAACTCTCTTAAGAATACCACAGATATACCACCAACAGAGACATCTTCTACACCAGCTACTGTACCAAGATTCAGAGTTAATGCTGCCCGAAATGTTCGCTGATCAGCTGCCACATGTGCAGTGGTTGATCGCCTCCATGTCACCTTGTAGAAGGGCATGGAGTTTAAAAAGGCCTAACATGAGAATAATCGCTTCATTTTGAGTTCTGTATAGACAGTGGATCTGGTACTGTAGCACCCCAAATCCAGTAGGCCAGCGTATGTTAGAGAACCTTTGTAAATATCGAGGCTTGGCTGCTCTCACAACAGGACAGTTTTGGTTATCCCTAGGTCTTTCACTTGCACCTATGTGAGGAGCTGTGTTCCCCAGAAGAAAAATGAAGATAGCCCAGACAGCCAACCTAGGGCATACATGCCAAAATCAAGATTCTGATAAAGACTAGCCGTAGATTACTTATCTTTGAATATTCCCCAGGTGTCAGAGTGGACCCAAAAACTTTTCAGCAGTACCTCTGTGTGCTGGTAGGTGACGCTTTGGCTCTGCACCGACACTGTTCGGCTGCGAAAATGATGTGCAGAGCCTATATAGGTGCCACTCCCACATGCTGATGCCAGTTTTTTTTCTGCGACCCCTGACATGTATCCAGAGCTTAGTCTCATCTCTCATAAACTCTTTACTTCAATATTTTTTCAAATTTCTACAGTGTGCAAGGGATGTCTTCCCCAAAAACGACAGGTTTTAAGCCCTGTAGGGACTGTTGCAAGCAAATGGCTGTGACAGATGACCATCTGGTGTGTCTGTGGTGTCTGGGGTTGAGTCACGATTCCTAGGCCTGCAGTGACTGTGCGTCGATCAATCTAAAGGCCACCCAAGACTTGAGGTGAAATCTTAAATCGCCAAGTATAAGAAGACCATTGCCAAAACAGCTCTTAGGTGTGATCCAAATCCAAGGTGCAGTCCAGTCCCGTTCCTGCTCTAGGAGTCGCTGAAGCCGCTCACAAGACCAGTCTTTTGTTCTGTAAGTCAAAAGAGAAGCATAATAAATCTAAACGGGACTGGGCTTCCCCTCGCTGAGCTGATGCTTGGGCAGTGCCATGGTTTTCGATCTTGTTCCTGGAGTTGGCCAACTTCGGAGCCGATCCTGCAAATGGTTAGGCACAACCTGAGGTTCCTGGGCTGTCTGTCACCCCACAACAGTTCAAAGAGTTCTGTGCAGCCAGATCCTTGCCAACTCCTTCTGACATGTCCCAAGTAACCAAAAGACCTTCCACCTGGGGTACTGGTAGGCGGGTTTGACCGACTGGGCCTATTGCGTTGCCTCTGGCCCCAGTCCGACCCCTTCTTCCGGCACCTCAGGCCACACCAGTTCTGGGGACTTCAACACCAGTATCAAATCCATTGATGCTTGATGACGAGCTACCCATAGTACTGTCTGTCTCCGAGACAGCTCCGGTCTGACCTTGGCCGATGCCATGCTCAATGACAGGCGAGGCGTTGCTTCCTCCTGTCGTCAGCAATCTCGTCAGGGAATACAACATACCTTACTTTCCCTTTTTGGCACAGACTTGGAAAATGAGTATGATGCAGATGATCAGTTTGCTCAGGCATATCAAGATGACAACTGGTATGATCACTTGAAGGAGGCCAGTGGTCTTGATACCTCTCCTGAAACAGGCTTACGCTGCCCCCACTACTTCCCCAGACTAGCAGCAGAGAAGTCCACTTCATAATGCGTAGGGTGGCCTATGTCCTTGACCTCCAGCTTCCCATCTTGGAGGAGAAAACTAATTTCTTGACAGAAGTTCGCCAGCTGGGGCAAGAATGTTCTGAGCCCCTCCTGCCATTTACCAAGGCCTTTATCTTGCCAAATCTTGCTCTATCCCACCAGTCAACCACCAAATCGTGCAGCACCATTGTCCTGTCCCAGGCGATCCCACTTTTCTATCTCAGCACCCGTCGCCTAAAAGTTTGTAGGTGCATGCGCCCACAAGTAAGACCAATCCCAACACTTTCTCTACTACTCCAGACAGAGAGTCAAAACATGGAAACGAGTATCAGCTTCTACCAGCTTGGCGCTCAGGTGCTTGAACGCCAGCTGCCTGCTGGGTTCTATTCTCACTTCCTTTGGAACTCTGTGGCTCAAGTCCTCCCCGGTGTCCCCAAAGATCTCAGTCCTGTCTTTGCCTAAGGCATTCAGGACGTCCAAGACGCTGCCAAGTTCATGATTCATTGTGGCTTGGATACCACCAATTCCACTGGGTGGGCCTTCGGCACCAGTGTTGATATTCGCTGCCATGCCTGTCTGCGGTCCACTGATTTTTCAGGTGATGTTCAGTCATCCCTTATGGACATGCTGTTTGATGGGACTCACCTGTTTGGGGACAAGGCAGACTCCACTCTCTCGGGGTTCAAGGGGAGCATGGCCATAGCACACTCCTTGGGGTTTTCTGCCCACCTCATCAGCTGCTTCAGCTCTACCGCTCCTTTCGTGGTTTTGGCAGGTGTATCCCATACCACCAGTTAATCCAACACCAGCATGGTGCTCAGCAGTTTGGCGGTTGTGGCAATGGTGCCCGCTTCTCAGTGGCCAAGGTCAACTCTTCATCTACTCCACTTCCCCCCATAGTCCAAACTACAAAACCCCTTTAGCGTACCCTTAGTGGAGCACAGCCATCCGTGGGAGGCAGATTATGATGACTCCTGCCAGACTGGCAGACCATAACATAAGACCGGTCGGTGGGTCCTTTAAATTATTTGGAAGGGCTATGTTCTCCTCTTCCTTTCTGCACTGCTGCACCTTCTCTCCATCAACTGACTGAGGACTATGTTTCCATTTTGCAGCAGGAAGTGCAAGTCCTTTTGGCCAAAGGGGCTATCGAGAGGGTGCCTGTGCCAGAAGTAGGATGTGGTTGTGACTCCTGCTGTTTCCTGGTGCCCAACTATGACGGAGGCCTTCAGCCTATTTTAGACCCGCTCCCTCTCTATGTCTTCCTCTGGAAAGAAACATTCAAAATGTTCACACTGGTCCAGATCTGTTATGTTATGTTATGTTATGTTACTTTATTTCTTTTATAGCGCACGGCGACTCCAGAGGAGCATCCCGGCGCTTTGGCAAAGAAAGACAGCATAGAAAGCAACCACACAACAGAAAAAAACAGAAAAGGAGACTATTTCCTAAAAAGCCATGTCTTCAGATCCTTTCTAAAAGTCAGAAGACAAGGAGCCGATCTCAGGGACAATGGTAATTCGTTCCATGCCTTGGGCGTCAGGTAGCGGAAAGATCGACCTCCCAATCGTGCACGACGAATTACAGGAACAGTAAGCAGAAACAGACCAGATGACCTGAGATTCCTGCTTGGCACATACCGGGAGATACGTTTCCCAATATATTTGGGGCCAATACCATGTAAGGCCTTAAAGGCCACAGTCAGGCATTTAAAAAGGACTCGCTTGGAGATAGGTAGCCAATGAAGAGTGTTCAATAAGGCAGTGGCTCCAGCTCTCCTCGGGAGTCCAAAGATGGCACGGGCTGCCGAATTCTGGACTACTTGCAAACGGGTCATGAGATAGTTTGGTAGACCCAAAAAAAGAGCGTTTGCATAGTCCAGTCGCGACCCGATTAACGCCTGAACGACTGTTTTCCTGTGGTTGAGTGATAGTAGAGGGAGAAATTTCCTCAGCATCCGTAAGATGCCGAAGCATTTCCCAACAATGGACAAGATGTGGGGTCCAAAGGATAAATCACAGTCCACTACCACTCCCAAATTCTTGGCCTTCACAGCAACCTTGTCAGGAGGAAACATATCCTGTGGCCACCAAGATTTCCAGTCGTGTTCCGGTGCGCAACCGAAAAAAAGCAACTCTGACTTGTCAGAGTTGCATTTTAAGCCATGACCTCTGAACCACTCAAACACCGCACCAAGGCAATCCCTGATGTTTATGCCATCAAATGACCCACCCCTGTCACATGTGAACAGGAGTTGGGTGTCATCAGCATAAGACACGATCCGGGCGCCAAAAGATTCCGCGACTTCCGCCAGAGGGGCCATAAAGATGTTAAACAGCATAGGGCTAAGAATGGAGCCCTGCGGGACTCCCACCTCTAGCGGAGCCATATCAGCGGAAAAAGGAGGCGCCCAGATCGTTTGTCGGCGGTCGGCTAGAAATGATTTTAGCCAGTTCCACACCGTTCCTCGAAGGCCACACTCCCAGAGTCTTACAAGGAGGGCATCATGAGGAACGGTGTCGAAAGCCGCCGACAAGTCAAGCATGACTAACACGGCCTTTCCCCCCAAGTCGAGTACTTCCCTGATGGCATCAGTGACCTCCAGCAGAGCCGACTCCGTGCTAAAATTAGCACGGAAGCCGGACTGCGAGGTGTGCAATAGGTCGTTTCCTTCGATGAAACTGGAAATTGTCCTATGCACATAACGCTCGGCCACTTTTGCCAGAGCAGGGAGAAGGGAGATTGGCCTGTAGTTGGCATGTATCAGGGGGTCCAAGGTGGGCTTTTTGAGCAGTGGTAAAATCATGGCTCGCTTCCAGGCCTGAGGCACCTCCCCTGTCGACAAAGATGTGTTCAGCAGGGGGTTCACCAAGATGTTAATGGCGGAAGCCACTTTCCCCAAGCATTTAGCCGGACATGGATCTAGAGGAGAGCCGGATTTCAAGCCGGACAGCAACTCTAAAGATGTACTGAGATCCATAGGAGGAAATGCAGAGAGGAAAGGGCCATGGTCTTCCACAGAACAAGGTAGCGATAGATGGCTCACATCCGATTGCGCACTAGAGAGAGAGGCCTGGATGGCTGTGATCTTACTGACAAAGAAGGTGGCAAGTTGTTGTATCCACGCATCCGTATGAGTGTGGCTGGGGGTGCAAACCGCAGGAGAGATAAAATCCTGGACCACTTTGAAAATTTCCTTGCAGACATTGTCAGCCTCATCAATACGATGCTCAAAATAGGCCTTTTTTCCGTCCCAAATAGAATGATGATAGGCTTTAATGGCTGCCCGAAATTTCAATTTCTCAGTTGGGTCGTAAGTCCGCCTCCAGGCCCTCTCCGCCCTTTTACACTCCTGACGTTGAATCCTCAACTGAGGAGAAAACCATGGGGCAGACGCCCTACGCTCTCCTAGTTTAGATCTTTTTTTGGGGATTAGGGTCTCAAATCTTGCTAAAAGCCATTTATGCAAGAGGACAAGATTCTCCTCCAGACTTCCCAAAAGAGGGCAGGGTGAGGAGATGAGAGCCTCGGACAGCATGTCCCCAGAGAGCAGATGAAACGGGCGTGAAGTTCTCGTGGCCGCAATTTCTCTCACCCGAACAAAGGCAGTAGCCGGCAAAGAAAAGGAGATTAAGAAGTGATCCGACCAAAGTACTGGCTGTATGGCACAGACCGAAATGGGTTTTGTTGAAAATACCTGATCTAAGGTATGGCCTTTATTATGTGTAGGGCCTTTCACAAAGGGAAATAACCCTAATGAAGCCGTGATATCGTTGAGTTTTATAGTGTCGGGGTCACAGCTATTGTCCATGTGGACATTGAGGTCTCCGAGAAGAATACAGTGATCTGACCTGAGACAAGAGACTGCTAATGCTTCTTGCAGTTCATCAAAGAAAGGCCCTATAGATCCAGGGGTTCTATATACTAGTATCCCAGTACAGGCCTGGAGGGGGGAAAGGTGTAAGGTGAAACCAAGTGCTTCACATCCCTGAATATTCTCCACCGAAAAGGTAGAGCAGGGAGTACTCTTTTCCACAATAAGAGCAACTCTGCCACCTCTGCCCGATGTTCTATCCCTCCTAAAGATGGTATAATTCGGAGGGATGGCATTTGCCAGGTCTGGTGCAGAGAAATCGCCCAACCAGGTCTCGGTCAAAAACAAACACGTGATGTTTGAATTATACAACAAATTCCAAATGTCACTAGAGTGACTGTTCACGGACCTGGTATTGAGGAGGAGGCATTGAAAGGGGACAGGAGTATTGTCGAACCCGGTATCGGCCAGTGCCGGGAAACGCCATGCACATGACGGACAACCTTTCCTTAATTTCCTGCCACCAGGGAAAATATGAGAGCATTTTCCTCGAGGGAGACGTAGAGCGAAAAGCTCAGCTGAAGAATAAATCAGCATATTAAAAAAGTTAAGAACAACAATGGCCAATATGAAACAGACCACGGGACCGTCTACCCTAGACTAGAGACTCAATGGTAGTGTTGGACCTGCAGGGCGCCTAGTTCCATATTCCAGTTCTGCTGGCCCACCAGCATTACCTGCAGTTTCTGGTGAGACAGAAAAATGTTTCGCTTGCTGTGCTCCCTTTGGTCTCTTCAGTGCCCCTTGGGTGTTCACAGAAGTGATGGAGGTAGTGGTAGCACATGTTTGTAGGTTGAAGGAGTCAGCCTTCCCCTATCTCGACAACTGGTTGTTAAAGGAGGGCTTGGCAGTCATCAGCCATCACCAGACTATTGTGAACCTCCTGTCATCTTTGGGGTTCAATTTCAATGTGCCTAAGTCATACTGGATTTCTTCTCAGATGCTTCCCTTCATCTGAGCCATCCTGGACATAGTTCACTTTTGTGCATTTCAACAAGCAGAGAGTGTCCAGGACATTCAGGCTATTATCCCAATCTTTCAGCCTCAGTCATGGATTTTTGTGAAGTTAACTTTGAGGCTGCTGGGAATAATGGCCTCCAGCCTCCTGCTGGTTGAGCACACCAGGGTGCAAATGCATGCTCTGCAGTGGGATCTGAAGTTCCAGTAGGCCCAACATCAAGCTGACCTTTACAACTATGTGAAGATTTCAGAGGAGGTTGCAAAAGATCTACAGTGGTGGCTAATAGACACGATTGGGTCAGAGGCAGACCATCTCGCCCTTCCCCATCCAGAGGTGACAGGAGTGAACGATGCATCTCTTCTGGGCTGGTGTGACCATCTGAAAGAGATGGAGATCAGAGGCCGCTGGCGGAGTTCTGGCTCCACATCAACCTTGTGGAGCTAAGGGCCATTCACTTGGTGTTGAAAGACTTCCTTCTATTCATCAGAGGGAGGCTTATACAGGTACTCACAAGCAACACCACCCCTGAGTGATACCGCAAGGTGGGTAGGTTGGGGTCACACACCCTGTGCCACTAGGACTTGCACCTCTGGATCTGGCTGGACAACCAGGGAATATTCCTGCTTGTAAACCACCTCACAGGATGGTTAAATGCTGTGGCAGATGAGTACAGCCGTCGGTCCCTAACGGATCACGAGTGGCAGTTACACCCAGAGGAAGTGTATGGTCTCTTCCACTAATGGGGACTACCGCCGAGAACACACAAAGTCAGCACTTCTGCGAGTTGGAGCTTCTAAGGCGCCTCTCACTGAGTGACACATTCTGCCGTGAGTGTACGTCCTGTACGTCTTCACACCGATACCACTCCAGCCATGAGTACTGAATAAGATCAGGACCGATGGGGTCCAAGTCATCCTAATGGCCCCAGATTTGGCATGCAGAGTTTGGTATCAAGAACTCCGGGTCATGAGCATCTGTCCTCCGATCAGGCTGGCCCTTCTGGTGAATCTGCTGTAACAGCAGCAGGGCAGAGTTCTGCACCCAGGGCTTCTCAATCTCCAGCTTCATACCTGTAGAGTGAACAGCGACAGCTGAACACCTTTGACCTTCCTTCTATGGCGGTAGATGTAATCTTGGCCGCCAGGCGTTCTCTCGACAAAAACTGTATACGGCTCTCCTTGCGACACATTTGCGGCTTGGTGCAGTACTCAGCAGATAGAGCCGATTCAGTCTACTTTATCTGATATTTTATTGTTTGTTTTGTCACTATCTTGCAATGCCTTGTCCTCGACGCAGTTAAGGGTAACGTTTCGGCTCTTTCGGCCTTTTTTGTGGTTGGCAAATCATCTCTGCTTATTCAAGTCTCCTATTGTTATGATATTTTAGAGGGGGTTACAACATTTGTTCCTCCCTTTCCCTTTGTCATGCCACAGATGGGACCCTAACTTGGTCCTTACTTTTCCGATGTGCACTCCATTTGTGCTGCCTCACAGCTGCCTCTTGTGGCTCCTCACCCTTAAGACAGTGTTCCTCGTCCCAATAACTTTGGTGCAGCATTTGAGTGAGATTCTAACTCTGTGTCAACCCACCATTCATCACCTTCTTCCCAGACAAATTGATTCTGTGGACTCGAGTATCCTTTCTGCCTAAAGTTGTGTCACTGTTTCATTTCAGTCAAACCTGCCTTGCTGGCGTTCTCTGCTCCGCCTCACATCTCTGAGGTCTGGTCATACAAAACATCACTAGGTGGCGAAGAGCTCTTTGTGAGATATGCTGGAATGAAAAAGGCAAGGCTGTGAAGAAGAGAGCCATCTCCCACCAGATCATGCTCTGCATTAGGATCTGCTATGCGTTGGCTAAATGCAGCTTCTGATAGATACTTCTACGTGCAATGTCTCACCTGTAAAAATCCCCAGGCATCAAACTGGATCCAGAAAACTACAAAGCAATGAGGTCGCCGGTACAGAGCGCTGGAGTCAGTCGACACCAGAGTGATGTCTGGCGATCCCACTGAGGCCATTAGGGCCTGCCCCATCGCATCAACATCAGTTCCCTTTTTTCTTCGCCTTCGACAAAGATCCAGAACTTCACTCTCTGAAGCATTTTCATCACAATATCCTCTTTCAGTTCCTGACTCTGGGATCAGACCCAAGGGGCGTTCTTGAACGCGGTGTATTCCATCTTCATGAAGGCCTCTTTGCCATCCGGTACACCTTCAGACCCAGCGCCCCATCACTTTTACCACTGTTCATGCATTTTCAGCCGACGCTCTTTGGCGCGGCTTTTATGGAACCAATGCCTTTGGCACATTGTTTTGATCTGGCACTCTGCTTTTAGGTGCTGCACTAATGCTGTGAATGGTGCTTCGTCCACTGCCACCACTACTACCGTTTCCTCTGGCTCCAGATATGATGCCAGGAATCTGCGGCTAGAAGTCTCTTTCAGAAGAATAGGTTACTTACCTTCAGTAGCGCGCCTTCTGGTAGATACTCTAACCACGTATTCCTCTCGAGCCTTCCCATCCACCCCATTCTGTGAATTGGATTCTACCCAGTATTAAGATCCTAAGTCTTTGAATCTGCACATTGGTCACACTATTTTGCTTTTGGGCTCTGCATCTGGGGGCACAGGCAATCTCTGAAGCAACTGATATCAGCGTACAAGAGTGGCACCTATAAAGGCTCTGTACATCCTTTCCCGAAGTGGAACAGGTTTGGTGTGGAGCCACATGGCGGCAATTACCGGCACCCAATGGTAGTGCTGAAAAGTTTCCTGATCCTATCCGATACCTGGGGAATATTCCAAAGGTGAGGAGTCTGTGGCTAGATATAGTCTCTACCAGAAGGAGAGTTACAGAAGGTAAGTAACTTGTTCCTAACGTTTTAGCAGTTACTCCTCTTCTAAGTCCTAAATTGTAGTAAAGCTGCTGGCACATTGGTAGAAGTGTTGGTAAGTTGAGGTGAATTTGGATATTGCTTGCCAAATCAGTGGTCAGTAATACCATGCAAGCCTAAGAATTATAATGGTATATTACCTTTACAGTTCAAACATTACCACGCAGTCCTTACCATTGAGTTAAGTACCATCCATGCCATTTTTATTTAATTGGCATAATGACATGAACATATATAAATGTTTTTTTAGGTTTCAGAGGTGGGAAGGTGTAAGTGGTAGTAAAGGGTATTTAGGGTCTAGGATTTAGGGTCTATGGATGGGCATGGGTGAGGGGAGAGTTGGGAATATTTAAATTAGGTTCGCCTGGCGATCCTTGCCCCGCTAAGTTCTTTAAACTGTTGGCTGATCGGTTCAATCGGCAACTCAATCCTATTTGGAACTCCACCCTGATGACAGTCATTTACGCCACCACCTGGAAAACGGCCTATGTCTTGTCGATCCTGGAAAAAGCGGGCGCCAATCCAGCGGTGCTCAAGAATTTTAGGCCTATCTCCCTTTTGCCTGTCCCAGCTAAAATCCTTGAGAAAGAAGTACAGAAGCAATTATCTAACTTCCTTGAGTCGAATAACTGGCTTCACAACTCCCAATCCGGCTTTAGATCGGGTTACAGTACAGAGATAGCCCTCTTGGAAGTAGAGGAAACTGTACGTGAAACATTAGACATGGGCAGCTCCGCAATGCTTGTGCTGCTGGATTTATCCACAGCATATGACACAGTGTCTCACCGAATTTTATTGAAGAGACTTGAGCTCCTGGGATTGACGGGTACTACTTTGTCCTGGTTCTGCTCGTTTTTAGAGGGCCAGTCGCAGCAAGTATTTCTACGCCCCCACGTTTCTTCATCTAAACCCCTGATGTGTGGGGTGCCTCAAGGTTCAGCTCTGAGCCCTACCTTATTTAATGTTTATCTTGCCCCGCTGGCTTCTCTCGTTGAGCAATGGGGAGTAAAAAGCTGTCTCCTACGCTGATGAAACTCATCTGGTGTTCTCCTTTAAAGAGCACTCAGAGGCAGCTTTCAACAACTTTTAAGAACTGTCTGGCCAACATCTCATCCTGGATAACAGATTGCTGCTTGAAATTAAACACCAACAAAACAGAGGTATTGTTTTTTAACCAACCCTCATCCCCGATTGCTGATCTCTGGTGGCTGTCAGAGCTTAACCCACCACCCATTCCAGTTGAGTCTGCCAGGAATCTCGGCTTCAAATTTGACACACACCTCTCTTGTGGGAGAGGTGTGGCGCCGCGGCCAGGGCGACTGACGCTGGAATCTGGGGACCACGGTTCGATCCCCGGCTCCGGCGGCAGGTCAGCCCAGCACCATGTGACTCTGGGCAATAGCTCGCTTAATCTTCCCGACGGCCCCCAGCGCCTAGAGACCCTTACGGGTGATTGTGCGCTTTACAAATGTGGACTTTACTTTACAAATGTGGACTTTGTACAGCCCAGATATGCCAAGTCTCTTCGGCATGTTTCTGGAAGCTAGAAGCTTTGCGGAGATTCTTGCATCTATTAACTATGGACTGTAGGAGGACTGTTTGCCACGCTTTGGTCACATCAAAGTTAGACTATGCCAATAGCCTATACTTGGGTCTTCCTGCCTGACTCTGAGACTTCAAGTTATACAGAATGCTGTGGCTAGACTCATTAGAAATGTGCAGTTTCTTTATCACATCTCTCCCCACCTGCGGAGCCTTCATTGGCTGCCTGTCCAAAGGAGGATATAGTTTAAGGCGCTCACCATCGCCTATAGAGCTTCCAGGGACAAACAGGGGCCCTGCGTACCTGAAACATAGACTCCGAAAATACAACCAGGCTAGGTCCCTGAGATCCAATCATCAGCAACTTCTTAGAATCCCCTGTTTTTCTAAAGCCAGGATTGGTGGTAGAGCTTTCTCAGTGAGAACAGCGGCGTCTTTGTGGCACTCCATGCTAGACCACCTTCGAAAGGCAGAGACAACAATTATTTCGGAAAGCATTGAAGACCTGGCTGTTCGCCCGCTCATAGTCCTCCTATCTCTTCCCTCACAGTCTGCAGGACCCGCTTTAGCACCAGTACACCTCAGTTGGAGGTAGATGTGCGCTTTACAAATGTTCCATTGATTGATTGATTGAGGAGTAGCAAGGAGATTTTAGTGTCCAGGGATGGGTCGAGGGATTTTAGGGTTCATTAATGGGTAGAACTAAAGGCTTTATTTTAAATCGCTGTGATGGACAAAGGTAAAGGGTTGTATATATGATGGAAACCCCTCTCCCCAATTCCAAACCCATTAACCCTTACAACCCTTTATCTTTATTCACTGAAAAAAACACAGGTTACCGGAATGTTGTAGTTAGAAAATAGAATTTAAAAAAACTTTAGAAATTCATTTTCACTCATCCAGTGACTGGGAGTGTTTTCTAAAAGTTTATGAGTATTAAGATATATATACCGAGTTATTACAAAAGTTAAATTAGGTGTTCTAATAATGAGTGATACTACTTGTAACATATATTATGTGAGTGGCTGTGTGTAAGTGAGTGTTTGGGTGGCTGTATGGGGGTGTGAGTGGGTTTGTGAGTAGCGGTATGGGTGAATGCGTGGGTGAGTGAGTAGCTGTATGGGTGAGCGAGTGGCTGTGCGAGTAGCTGTATGGGTAAGTGGATGTGTGAGTGACTTTATGGGTGAGTGAGTGGGTATCTGCATGGCTGTATAAGTGAGTGACTGGGTCTGTAAGTGGCTGTGTGGCCCAGTGAGTGGCTGTTTGAGTGGGCGTTTGGTTAAGTGAATTGGTGTGTGAGCTGCTGTATTGGAGAGTGAGTATCTGTGTGAATGGCTGTATAAGTGAGTGGATGTGGGAGTGCTTGTATGGATATTCGCATGGGTATGTAAGTGGTTGTATGAGTGTGTGAGTAAGTGTTTGTATGGGTGAGTGGTTGTGTTGAGGTTATATGGGTGAGCGAGTGGGTGTGTGAGAGAGGCTGAATAGGTGAATAAGCGAGTATATGTTTGGGTCAGTGTGTGGCTGTGTGAGTAGCTGAGTGAGAGACTGGTTGTATGAGTAGCTGTATGGATGAGGGAGTGGCCTTTATGAGTGAGTGAGTGGGTGTGTGAGTTACTCTATGGATGAGTGAATGGTAGTGCGAGTACTTGTATGGGTCTGTGTATGGGTATGTGAGTGGTTGCATGGGTCTGTGAGTGGGTGTTTGAGACGTTCTATGGGAGTGTAAGTGGGCATATTACTGGTTCTGTGGATGATGTTATCAGTAATGTAATCAGTGATGTCATTTCAGATGTCATTAGTGCATGTTATTGACCATGTCATTAGTGATTTAATATGTGAAGTCATAAGCAGTGCATTGCGGGGGCGTAAGTATAGTTAGCTCAGGGAACTATAACTGCTGAATTTCACTGGTTTTGTACGAGTGAAATCTGAGCCTAACTATAACATCCCTGTAACCTTTGTTTTTTTCAGTGAATTTCTAAGCTTTTTTAATTGCGTTTCCTAACTATAACATGCATGTAACCCATGTTTTTTCAGTGAAGTTCTAAGGTTTTTCTAACGTTGAGGAATGTGCCAATCTCAGTGCACAGTGGGGGGGGAGGGATGAACACAGAGCCTGACCTGAAATTGCGCCACCCCCACCCAAGCTTACTGCTCCTGCCCCCCTCTTTGCCATCCAATGTCCAAGTCCATGACACTGCTCCCTCATTACAGCCATGTGTGTCCCTATTTCTGCCAGTGCCCTTTCTGCCTGCCCTAAACAGTTAGCTTGCTTCCCCATCCACATCCTCCCTAGCCTCTGCTGTCTGGGTCCATGCATCAGCACCCTCCATCCTGCCCTGCATTGTCCTATGTGCTGCCCCTGCCCTCCAATCGGCTTGATATCCCTGCCCACTCCTCCTGCAGTCTTTCCCCCAATTTTATGCCCCATCATTGCCTTCCTGCTTATCCTCTGTGCCTAGCATGCTGCCCCTACTCTCCTTCCTCCTCCCCTCCAATGTCTGTGTGTATACCCCTGCACCCTCCTTTATGCCCACCGAATTCCATGGACCTGCCACCCTTCTATCCATTCAGAGTGTTCTGTTGAGTTGCTACTGCCCCTCCCACTTGCCTAGCATGGTCAGATGACCTCCAACTTCCATGCCCCTATCGCCTCCCTCCTGTCCTCCACGGGCCATTTTACTGCCACTGCCTTCAGCCCTCTATTCTCTGTTGTGCTGCAACTGCTCCGCCTGTCTACCCGGTGTGGTCTATTGTGAAGCCCCTTCCCCTGCCCTCTTTTGTGTGTGTCCAGACCCTACCCCTCCATTTTGTCCTCCATGGTCCTTTGTGCAGATCCCTGCCCCCTCTTGCTCACCATGGCCGTTTTGCTGCCATTAACTCTTCTGCTTGCCATGCATGGTCTTCTGTGCTGCCACAGCCCCTCCCACCTGCACTGTGTGGCCATTTTGCTGCCTCTGACCCCCTCCCACCTTCCCTCTGTTGTCTGTGTGTATGCCATTATAGTCTTACTGTTGCCCCCATGATGTTTTGTGCTTCCAGTGCCCTCCCTCCTGCCCTCCATGGCCAATTTGCTGCTCCTGCCCTGCCTCCTTCCCACTGTTTTCCATGTGTGAACCCCAATCCCATTCCTCCCGCCTTTACTGGTTCGCTGTTGTTCCCCTATCCCCTCTCTCTTGCCCTTCATGGTTTGTTATACTGCAACTGTCCCACCTGTCTGACTGGTATGGTCAGCTTGCTGCCCATACCTCTTTCCGCTCTGCTCTCTGTTGTCCATGTGCATGGCCCTATCCTCTATCTATTGCTTTCCAATGGTCCATTGTGCTTGCACTGTGTGGTGTGTTGTGCTGCTGCAACCCATGATTCCTGCCCTGTAAGATCAGTTTAGTGTCCCTGCCCATCTCCCTCTTGCCCTCTCTTATCAGAGTCCATGTCCCCACCCCATTCCTCCTGCCCTCCTTGATTCAATGTACCTTACTTGCCAACGTTTTGAACTTGGTAAGAGGGATATTTTGAAACAAAACCTGGGGAATTGATTTTCCCCATTGACCCACATTGAAAAAGAGGAGATTTTAGGCAGGAGACAGATAAAATAAAGCCCTTTTGGGCTTAAAAACATTGTGAGTCTCCTGCCTGAATCGGGTCTGTTGGCATTTATGGTTGTACTGCCACAGCCTTTTCCCTCTGCACGCAGTGGTCTTTTATATTGCCAAAGCCTTTCTTGCCTGTACTGCATGGTTGGTTTGTTGCTTCTGCCCCCATTTCCCCTGAACACCATGGTCCGTTGTGCTGTCTTGTTAAGCCAAAAATGATTGTGACGCCTTCAACTAGTGCCTGGTAAAAGTTAAAAACGAAAAAGTCACCAC
Organism: Lissotriton helveticus; assembly: GCF_964261635.1. Classification (NCBI taxonomy): domain Eukaryota; kingdom Metazoa; phylum Chordata; class Amphibia; order Caudata; family Salamandridae; genus Lissotriton; species Lissotriton helveticus. The sequence goes on along the minus strand of NC_136057.1, from coordinate 1,402,638,396 downwards.
GTGACATTACCCTTAAAAACACATGACAAACTCACGACAGGTGTATTTAGTTAATTACGTTCTCAAGTCAAGTCTAGCCATCTTAGTGTAACTCAAAAACAGAAAAGAATGCTTGTATATGCCTCTTGTAATGCGCGAAAAATTAGAGAACCGCAAGTGGTTTGAAAAAGACGAACAATACGACGAACAAACATAAAAGAATGCAAGTTTGAAACCTTCACAAAATGGCCGCCGCATTTGGCTAAGGAGGGCGACCTTTTTGGGAGTATAAAAAATGTGCAGACTTATCAGCAGAGTGCCATCATGTGTGGGGTATTCAGTTACAAAAAGAAATTGCACTGAAAAAGAAGACTATAACACCCAAGCAAAAGATGTACCAGAAAAACTAAAAGAAAGACACTATCCAAAACAACTAATCTCAACATCCAATAAAAGAGCAGCAAACAACCACAGAGAAACTGTCCTTGAACCTAGACAAAAAGGAAATACCATACAAGACAAAAGACTAATTTGTATAACCACTTACAATATTGCGTCTAACAAGGTGACCAAGATCATCTAAAAACACTGGCGGACACTGAACAGTGCAAACTGAGACATACCTAGACCTATGTTTAGCCACAGAAAAGGGAAAACCTAAAAAACTACTTTGTCCACACTCGCCCCAAAAACGACACCAAACCTGATGGGCAAAATACCCTACACGCATTACCAGCCGGACATTACCCATGCAGTAACTGCAGTGTTTGCCATCTGACGTCTGCCACCAAAAAGGTGAAATTCAGCAATCAAATGACCTGGAAACTACGCAGTTTTACTAATTGCAACACCACTTGATCACCTGCACCTGCAACCTTCATTACGTAGGGATGACCACAAGGAAAGTGAGTACCAGGATTGTCGAGCACCGCAGTAACATCAGGTGCTAGCGGGCAACAACAAAAATGACATCACACTTTATTGAGAGGCAACACACACCCACAACATGAAATGAGTAGTCCTTGAACATGTCAAATGCAATGACAACCTTGAGCAAAGATTCTGTAGTATGGGATCTCTGTTTATAGTCATAATCATATGAATAGTCCAGCCCATGTGCGTGGACCCTGGAGCAATCGAAATAGTCTCTTAAGTTGACCTCTTCTGCAATCCTGCATAGACACTTAAGAGAAAATCAAAGACAAATAATGCAGCCTGAAATTAACAAGGCTACTCTGGCCAGTTCTTCATCCTGAAGTGAAAAAGGATAGCCATTTTGACAAGAGAAAAATGGCTAAACTGCCCCAAAAAGACAGCAAAAGGAAGGTAAAGGCCTCAGACGTCGAGTGGAACACCCAAACTATCAAAAAAGCTCAAATATTTGAAGATATACCACTAAAGGTAGAGCTCAATGCTCCAGGGTCCTGCTAGCAGGAGCCGGAAAAAAGAACTGAAAGTAACTAGCCTTTGGCTGTGCATCATGGGATACCGAGGGTCTCTGGAGGGTTCCTTAAAGGCACAGTATCCATTTACAGACACATAATGGCAGCCTATGGGGCTTGTCTATCCAACCCTTCCTCTCTATCATGACAAAGGATTTTTGGGAAGGGGAGTTTCTCTATGTGTGAAACTTAGCAAAATGTTTAAATTTCAGTGTTATCTGGCTATCCTTTTTCACTTCAGGATGAAGTACTGGCCAGAGTAGCCTTGTTAATTTCAGTCTGCATTATTTGTCTTTGATTTTCTCTTAAGTGTCTATGTAGGATTGCAGAAGAGGACAACTTAAGAGACTATTTCGATTGCTCCGGGGTCCACGCACATGGGCGGGACTATTCACATGATTATTACTATAACAGAGATACCCCTACTACAGAACTGGAGTTACAGGTAAGAAACTACTCCTTACTCGAGAAAAAACAACGCTGGGTTTTCAAATTGCATACCGATAGCCAAGGTCTCAACGACAGCATTCCATGGGGTCAGTTCTCAAAATGAAACCACAGAGAAAACCACACATGAATCACACAACTGTGTTACCTATATATCGTTAACACCTTAGTCAGGGCACACCTGTTCTAAAAACCCACTGAGCTATACAAACGGGGCCGTTTCATGTATTGTTACACTCTTCGTTATACACTACCCTGATAGACAAAAGACCCCACGAATATTATTAGCATTCTTTTTGTAACTGAGTAACCCACACATTATAAAGGTAACACAAGCCCTCCTCTATCCACAACGCATTTCTAGGCACACCGCGTTTGACTGCATGTATTTATTGTCTCCCTTCCCTTTATGTGATAACTTTCACCAACATATTGTTTTTGGGTAATTACAACCCATTATTCCACATCAGGCACTCTGCTGATAAGTCTTGGCATTTTTTATACTCCCAAAAAGGCCGTCCTCCTTAGCCAAATGAGGCGGCCATTTTGTAAAGGTTTCCGCTCTAGTCTTCACTGTATTACTAGGCGGAAACACTTCCTACATAAACCTGCACCCGGGAAAGACTTGCTAATATGTGGTCGCGAGGGTAAGCAGGTTAACAAGCCCGAGAGGATATTATCTCCAAGTAAGTTGATTTCTCTTGCAGGAACGGACCGGGCAGCCAGCGGAGACAACCACAGCTCATCCGCCCCGTTTTTCCTTAGCAATGAAGCTTTCAACAACGCTTTGTTTTTCTTCCGTAGCGTTTGAGACCAAACCTCTCAAGTCCCTCAGAGACCATGAAACAAATTATTGCTATTTAACCAGTATGTTATTTTTCACCATATACATGATTTGTTTGTCGTATTGTTTGTCTTTCCAAACCACTTGCGTGTCTGTAATTTATCGCGCATTACATGAGGCATATACAAACTTGCATTCTTTTATGTTTTTTGAGTTTCACTAAGATGGCTAAACTTGACTTGAGAACGTAATTAACTAAATACACCTGTCGTGAGTTCGTCATGTGTTTTTAAGGGTAATGTCACGTGGTGACTTTTTCTTTTCAACGTTTACCAGGCACTAGTTGAAGGCGTCACAATCATTTTTGGCTTAACAAGGAGTGTGTATGGTCTTCTATACCTAGTATGGAACAGCGTGTGAGAACTTTGAGGATACACACCCACATTGGATGAGTGAACTGTTGCATTGCGGTTTTAAGAATTCACCTACACCACAGGGAGTAAGTTGTATGTGATCATTTTGTCTTCATTTCTATTTACAGATACAGATCTGTGTTTTTGTATCTGTGATCATAAGAGTTGTTCCATGTTACAAAAAGGAGAATATTATTTTAACAAAATACAAACATTATAGTGTTTCTTTCACAAATATTGAAGAGAGTTAGAGAAATGTATGCAGATCCTCCTCCATATTTAAACCCTTACGATTTTTACTATCTCGTGCAAGTATACATCTTGATTCTAGCTGACTTAACGTGTTGTTTCTCTTGCCTACTCTCAAACCTCGGGGAACATTAGCAATCACAAAATATTGGAGTATTTTCTCATCTCCTTTATACACTGTATGTTGTGTTAGAGTTCTTTATTATATATATATATATATATATATATATATATATATATATATATATATATATATATATATATAAAAAAAAATGCTGTAGTTAACGCTCACAACAGAATGTGTACACGCACACTCAGGTCATGCGAAAGATGAAATTTTATTGCCAAATTAAACACCAGCTCATGCAACGAGTTTCGTCCAGACAACCTTTGCAAGGCATAGTTTGAGCTAGTGTTTCTTTTGGCAATAAAATGTCATATTTCACAAGTCATGAGTGCACATGCTAACATTCTATTGTGAATGTGAACTATAGCATTCGGATCCTGGTCGGGTACTGCTCCCGGCACCATGCGATACCCTCGTAGGTCATAGCGAGCTAAAGTGGACTTTTTGGGCGATATCTATCTATCTATCTATCTATCTATCTATCTATCTATCTATCTATCTATCTATCTATAGAAAGATCGATATATAACACATATACTTCAGCAGTGTATTACATGTAATAAAGTGCTATGTGTGACGTCTGACATTCTTCACAAACACATGGAGAGACTACCCAAGCCTTTAGTTTTGGAGTGAGAAGTTACACCTTTGTCAAAGCTATAATGTCGAGGGCCAGCCAGCTTCAAGTTAGTATATTTTTTTTAATATATCTTTTATTTAATTGTTTTTATAGTTTTGGTTTATCACCTTGATACATCATATTAATTCATCACCTTAACACAGAGGTCTTCAAACTTTTTGATGCAGAGACACTCCTGTCAAAAATGGTTAGGCGTAAGGACCCTCTTCTGACAAAAATTCCTAGAACTTGGGCCTCCTCATCATTGCCAACTATCAACAACCATAAACACCCCAAATTCCCACAGCAAATCATTTATACATTGGGTAAATACATTAAACAGGGTTTAGCAAACCAAAGGTCAGTGGTTGGGGGCATGGTCAAAGGTGTGGCTAAAAACAAAGGGCTTCCTTTATGAGGCATTGGCATAGGGCAGCGCCACAAGTCTTCTTGCTGCACTGCCCTACGCCAATGTGAAAGGGCAGAAATACACCTTATTTATGAAATATGGTGCATTCTTGTCCTTTTCACCCTAAGTTGGCACACAAATTGCTGCCTGGCGCCAACATAGGCAGGAGGTTTTTTGTGCAGGAAGGGGCACCTTCCTGCACAAAAACAATCCTGAGAGGGATTTTCCTCTTTCTATTTGTGCTGCAGAATGCAGCACACATGGAAAGAGGAAAAAATGAGGAGAAATAAAAACATTTCTCTTTGGTACGCCTGCTGTGGGGAGGCGTAAGGTTTTGCCGCTGCCCCAGGGTTTACATGGTTTTGTAAATCTGGGCAGCGTCAGATTCCATGGGCGTTGTGTGGGAACATCCACTGCAACGCCTATGGAACGCCTACTTGACAGAGAGTAAGGCAACACAGCGACTTGTGCTGTTTTGTCTTACTCCATATCTATGAGGCCATACAAAGGCCACGCAGGGTGACTTTGCCCCGCCTCATAGATATGATTGAGATGCTTGTGCTGTCGAAGCTTAAAAAAAAACTGACGCTGCAGCGGCGCAAACCTCTCATAAATCAGCCCCAAAATAATTTGTTCGTTTTTTATGTCTTTCACCATCTGGTAGCTACATATAAAATAATGGGTAGCTTAAATGAAAAATACATTTAAAAAGTTGTTACTCAGTGGGAAATGCACTATATAGTATATTATAAAACCTCAATTATTAAATGCACTGCATAGGTCTGTGTGTAACCAGAGAGCCACAGGCTGAAATTTGATTGGTGCAGTGGAAAATAGTGATGTGTGCTATGAGGTCACAGCCTGTGACAAAAAGCACTGTGAATGTGTAAGCCGTTATTCTGTACTTGCATTATACACATTATGATAGACTGCTACAAAATGTGCAAAGACATTTAGGATAAAATGGAGCTTCCAAAATGTATATTTGTGTAATATCAGACCAAAGTAATCCATTTTTTTGCTTAACTGTCTCTTCGGCACCTCCTCAGGGGTCCTAAGCCCTGTGTACATACAGCTCTCATTTCAAGCACACATTTCACAGCCCAGTTGCTAACCACCACACACAAAAAACACATCTTTGCCAGCACAATGCTTATAGTGATTCGAGCAATTAAAGCCAGAACCACTCCCAAGCATACTTTACATTTGCAGATTAACTCCTAATGTACATTTGCATTTCATTCAGGCAAGCAGGCACCCTGGCATGAAGGTTTATTTGAAAGATTGTTTTACCTGTCTGCAGGGCTGTTTTACCTGTCTGCTGGGCCTCTTCGTTTTACAGCACATTACACTCAATTAACTTCATCTGATGCATTTTAGCGGTTGTGGTTGACTTTGTAAGGACGAGCACGTTTTGTATTCCAGGCAGAAGTTAGGCCTGGAAATGAGCGACACCTTTCCTAGGGCTCTGGGTCTCCCCTGGAGGTCGAGCCCCACAGATTGAAGACCTCTGCCTTAACATGAGCTAAAATTCAGAACTCCCTACTACTGACCAGTCTAGATTGTTCAGCTGAAAGTCCATAATATATTGCAGTGAAAGGGCATTCAGCATTCCTAAACTGCTAGATTTTCTGTTTTTTAAATGCTGCCATACAGTTCTCTCAGTTAAAGTGTTTTTTCTTATGATGAATAAGATTCCTTAACTCATCACATTAAGTCAGCACCTTTCCTTAAACTGAGATTCATACCTTCCTATTCATGTTCATACCACATTTCTCAACCAAAAATCCCGTAATATATTACAGTGAAAGAACAGTCACCATGCCTAAAGTGCAGAGAGAGAAAAACGCGCTATTAAACAGTTCTCTCATTTAAAGTGCTTTCCGTATAATGAATAAAACATTGCCGGTCTCTAAAAAAAGGCTTCCCCCTCCCTGCCCCTGTAGCATACAAAAAGTCTTTATTATACACTCCAGCCAGCTTATACAACCACACATGAAAATCGAGCGGGCCTCTTGATTGACATTAATTGGTTATCACTGACCGAGCTATTAAAGTTGGTATGTACCACCGAGCTTGCATGCTGCTTTTTTATACCCATATGCCTAGTGCTTCGTAATAATATAGCTTTAACCTCTAGTACAAGTGGAGTTCGTAAAACCTTCTGAACACATTTTAGTACCCCATCCCAAAATCCAGTCTCGGACAATTCCAGATCATGTGCTCCCATGTGCCTACTGAATTGTATCTAGGGCAGTTGTTCGGAATGTTTACATTCCACTCATCCAATTTCATGGGAGTATAATACACTAACCAAGATGAGTATATTTGCATATGCTTAAAATGAGCTCCCCTCAGCATCTGAGCATTAAAAAGCTACATTTCTGACCAGTCTCTTTCTTACTCCAATCTCGTTTCTCCACTTCCCTTGAGCAATATGAAACATTTTATCAGCTTTCCTATGGATTATTGGTAGCCATTTTACCCATAGCCCAAACTTTTTGTTTGTGTTTTTATAATTGTATATACATTGACTCTCCCTTCCTTACTGTACCTGAAGCGGGAGAAATTGCTTAAGCACACTTTGTATTTGGAGATACTCCAGGGTATTGCAGACCTGCCCAAAGGGAGAGCTAATTTGTCCTTCCTCACATTAAGCTACTTCATTGTAAGTATTTAACCAATCTCCTATTCTTCCCAGTTTAAGTCTTTCCCACTTTCTTACTGTTTGCTGTATCTCTAAGGGACATAGAAATTTGAGGGAAAGCGCTGCGTGGATCTATGGAATAGCGAGATAGCTTCATAGCTGTTTTTGCTTCTGCTTAAATAATGATAAAGTCTTGTCTCTAACCAGTTTGGGATTTCTCTCATAAAGTTTACTAAAGTTTGAGTATGGTGAAACCGCTTTCAGCATTCTTTCCATATAAAAGTGATCTACCTCTGACACCTTAGACATATTGTGGATTCTAGTATGCATGGCCAAAAGAGCCACCAGATAATATGCTTTCCTGACTGGAAGTGCCATCCCTCGCTTTTTTCAGCCAAGAATTAATTTTGATATATTTAGTCGCAGTTGGCTTTTTCCCATATAAACTCTGAAATCTTTGCATTACGTTTTGAGAAAAAAACATTATTTAAACTAACTGGAATGGACCTAAAAAAACAATGAGTAAGGGCAAAATATGCATCTTAAAAATGTCAACCCTACCAACAATCGAAATCTGTAGCTTCTGCTACCTGCCTAATTTATCTCCAATTTACTTAAGTAAAGGGATATTGTTCAGCTCACAGAGACCATCAAGATTCTTCGCACCTTTGATGCCCAGATACCTAATAGGTCTGTTCGAATAGACCGTCTGAAGGGCTTCTGACAAGAAATTCATATCCATATTAAAGAGCAACAGCTCTGTTTTTGTTGTAATAATGGTGTAGCCTGCAAATGCTGAAACATTTCCTAGATGCTCAAACACTTCCTTTATGACTGCGGTATCTGATTGAATATATTAGACTAAATCATCCGCATACAGTTTGAGCTTGGGAGAGTTTCGTACAGGAGCTCGAACAGCTTCCATCCTTCTTAAGGTACATGCTCTGGGTTCAATTAAAACTGCAAGCAGTGAATGTAATAATGGGCACCCTTGTAAAGATTTTACAAAAAAATAATGGGCACCCTTGCTTTGTTCCTCTGAGGATAGTTATAGAAGTTGCATTTATCCATTTAACACCAATTGTGCCACTGAGCCCTGATATATTATGGCAATTGTCTCAACGACTTGAGCAGGGAATTTCATTGTTTTATAGGGTTCAAAATAAAAAAATTCAACTCACCAAATCGAAAGTTTTTCAGCATCCACAAACAAAACTATGGCTGGAATCTGATAAGTCTCATAATAATCCATAGATTCAATTAGGAATTGTGTGTTGGAAAATAATTGGCGTGTGGGTACGAACCCATTCTGATCTTCTGCCACTAGATCATTTATTACCACTGATATTCTCCTGCCAAGAATCTTCATAAAAAATCTTATAAGCCGAATTAAGTAGAGTGATGGGGTGGTAAGAATGCACCTCTTCTGGATTCTTTTCTTTTTTAGGAAAACAGATTGAATCCTTTCTTGAAGGAGGTATGGCCTCCCCTTTCAAGACATGATTAAACAGCTCTGAAAGCGGATTCTTTAAATATTTAATCATTATTAAATACCATTCGAAGGGGTAGCCATCCTCTCCTTAAGCTTTACATCATGGAAGCGCACCATTACCACCTCCTCAGTTTCTATTGGGCGTATCAAATTGCCAGCTACCTCCGTTGCCAATGATGGAATTTTACGCATGTGTATACAGTTTTCAATGTCTTCATCCGAGGGATCAAAACTATCTTAAAAGATCTTACAAAAATAGATATTAGAATTAGGTTCTATTCCCTCCTACTCCCTTTCTATCTTCCCTGTTGCTGGATCTTCTATTTTAGTAATTTTGTTTTCCACCTTTCAAGTGCGAGCACGCCATGACAACAATCTGCCACTGACCTCCCTTTCCTTATATAGATAGCTCTTGGCCATAACAGTGGGATCTTATAATCTCCTTCTCCAACAAGAACGTCTGCAAGTTCTTCTTGGCTGACTCTCTAGCTAGGTATCGCTGTTCATCTGGCATCTGCTACAGCCTGGTTTCAGCGATTTGAAGAGCTTTTTGAAAGACTTAGTAGTTCCTCATTTTCTGTCTTTCGTCGGGCGCTTTCATAAGCTAGGATATCACCCCTCATTGTTAATCCATAAGCCTCCTAAATATTTTCTATGGATGCAGAGCCTCTGGTTTCCTACAAAAAAGTGAGTTTTGGTCACTATTTGTTCCAGAAAGGATTCCTTCGAGAGTAAGGCTTTATTAAAGGCCTTATTAAAAGACCATCTCTGCCTAAAAGTATTTCTAATAGGCATCTGAACTTTCAGACATAACCGGCCTCAACATTTGGCAGAGACTCAGTAATGAAAAAAATCTAACCTTGCAGTTGTCCAAAACCGAGCTGAGAAGAACGTGTACTCTTTCACACCAGGATTTAGTCTTCGCCAGAGGTCAAAAAGACCTAGCTCCTTCTTCAGCCTGACCTAGCTCTTTCTTCAGCCTATCTATGGCTTGCACCATTTCCAATTCTGGAATTTGGGCACAGTTAAAGTCTCCCCCAATTGCACAATTTTTCTAAAATTTAGCAAGGTGGAGAACCAAATCAGGTAAAGGCTCTGGCTCGTCAGCCATACAATGATACTAATATATTTGGCACATGCTCAGTTAACACTTCTTCAATCGCCCATCTCCCTTTCATACCTGCTAATAATTTAATCATTCCTGTCCCAAAACCTCTTGCTTGCTAAGACAGCTCCTCTTCTATATGCTGCCAAAGTGGCAGAATGCAGCATAAGTTGGAATGGCCCTAAGGTAACTCCACCGTCTTTATCCTTGGTTATGTGAGTTTCCTGTAATAACAAAGTTGTTGGTTTTCTGCTTTTCCAACCAATTTAAGCTGGCTCTGCACTTCTGATTCTTGATCCCATTCACATTAATGGACAGAATGGTAAGTTTATTCCTATCCATATAGCTCTTCTACTTAAATCCTGTTACCATAGAGCCCAAGCCCTGGTCGTCACCCTTCTCCATTATCCGAGTTCTCCTACTGCCCTCCCTCTTTTTATGGAGGACAATACTCAGACTCCGGAACCTGTTATTTTCATTCCAGGCGACAGCCCTACTCTTGGGCTGAGGACTCCCCATCACCTCCCCATCCAACTTCCCATGTCCCCCTTTACTGTACACCTCCCCCCATGAACAGCCCACCGTCTGTCCTTCCTTTGGGTACCAATGCCTCTTCTTCACCTTCCACATGGATGTCCTACCCACTATCACCCTTCTAGTGTGGTGACTACACTCACTGCCCTAACCCTGGCTTTGCCACCCCCACCTCCTCAATCAGTGACCGGAAAGAAAACATATACAAAAGAAAGAGCATCTCCCCCATCATATAACACTGAAAGCCCCATGTACAGATATTTGTGTCACTTAAAGCTATTGTTTCTGAATCTCATGCAGGTATCTTCTTGCTGCCTCAGCCTCTTGAAAAATCTTTCATGTCTCATTCAGCAGCACCTTTAGTTTTGCTGGCTGCATTAATATAGCCTGGGTTTCCTCTGCCTTAAATGCAGAGATCAATGATCTCAATTCCTTCTGTTGCCTCGAAGTCTCAAAAGTCATATCTGAAAGACCTGTAAGCTAAAGCCCTCCAAAAATTTAAAATTCCAATGCTTAATTGCTTGCAAACAAACTTTTTGTTGAATCTGGAATTCTCCAAAATTAACTAACAATGTGTGTGGCCGTGCAGCATTGTCATATTCCGTAAAAGAGACACAAAGCCCTCTCATAATCAACAGGACACCCTTGAACTCCTGGAGGACAGGAGTCTTTATTACATTTTCCATAACCTCTACTAGTGAGGATGCAACGCTTTTCTTTCAGGAATACTCACAAACCACAAGTTCGATCTCCTTAAGAGGTTTTCCTGATCTTCTGCGGAAGCATAATTGACATAATCTCCTTTGCTTGGAAGACATTTGCTGGATTTAAGCTTACCTTTGGTGTTCTCCAGGGCAGAGAGCCTCATTTTCACTTCCTCAAACTGAGTCAGAGTTCAATTTCCTTCTCAATTTCTTCCATTTTGCAGCTCAGAGACTGGGCTAGTGAATTTTGACTTTTGCTTTAAATTCCTGTACCTTCCCTAGGATAGTGGTCAGCAGCGTCTCAATATTTGGTATTGTGGAGCAGGGTTACTGCATCATTAAAGACCTCTGCTGAATGAACCGTAGCCCTTTACTACATTATTTGATCCTAAAGTTGTGGCAGGCACTTGATGCCCCTTATACTCCTGATATGGTCTGCGAGTTAAGGGTACTTGGGGTGAATTAGATACTGATTGGAACAATAAAGTATCCAAACTATTTTCAGTAACGAGATGTGCCTTAACTGACGGCGACTCAGCTTCCTCCAGTAGACCCCTAAATTGTGGAGTTCCTCAGGGCTCCTCTCTGAGCCCGGCCTTGTTCAACCTATACATGAGGCCACTGGCCAGTGTCGTCCGCCCTTTTGGAGTTAAAATCATCTCATATGCGGACGACACACAACTGGTGGTCTCACTGGCGCAAGAGTCATCCCGAACAGCGCCAGGCGGGCTCAGAGAATGCCTAGAGGAAGTGAGGAGCTGGATGACGGCATCAGCCCTGAAACTGAACGGAGACAAAACCGAGCTAATGCTCCTAGGACCCTCAGAACCGTTACTCCCCCTTCCCCTTTGGCCCCCCAGCCTAGGTCCGCCGCCAACCCCTAAAAACGCAATCAAAAGTCTTGGGGTATGGCTGGACAGCACACTCTCCTTCAATACTCAAGCCACTAAGCTTTCAGCTACTTGCTTTTCCATTCTGAGGGTATTAAACAAAATCTTCCCCATCCTCCCCCTGGAAGCCAAACAGGCAGCCATCCAAGGACTCATCCACTCCCGGCTCGATTTTAACAACGCACTCTACCTGGGTGCACCTGAATATACCCTTCGTAGGCTGCAAACTGTTCAGAACAGCGCTGCTCGCCTTTTACTTAAAATCCCTCACAGACACTCAGTTAGGACCGGCTTAATAAGCCTTCATTGGTTACCGGTCCGACAAAGGGTTCTATTCAAGGCGCTATGTATAGCCCACCAAGCCTTCTGGAACATGGGTCCTATCATCACCCGTAACCTGATCTGTCAGTACATCCCGAAACGGAATCTCCGCTCTAGCCAGACCTTCTTGGCAGTCGTCCCAAGAATAAAGAGATCCAGAACAGGCGGAAGAACGTTCATGTACAACGCAGCGAAGGCTTGGAATGCCCTACCACTGCATCTTAGAGCCATCCAGAACCTTAATACTTTCCGCAAACAACTGAAGACTCATCTCTTCGCATCTGTTTGCTAAACTCCGCTATCTTTCTCTCCTCTCCATGTGCACTGTAGGTCTACGTTTTCCCTAGCGCTTGGACGCCCATGGGCAACAACTGCGCTCTATAAATCCCCAAGTTTACAAGTTTACAAGTTTAACTGCCTCTGATTCCTCCCCATATCTCCACTTAGCTCCAGCTCTGACAATTGTGGACTAAGTAAGGTACCCCTGTTCTCAGCCAGGCTCTCCTCAGCATTCACACCTCCATTGAGATCAGCCGCTTCCTTATCCAGAGGTACCTTATAGGTCTCCTCTATATTGTTTTTATTATCTTTGTCAAAGCCTGTCAGTCCACTTCTCTCCAACTTGCTTCTAAAGACTGAAAACGGTCTAGCTCCACCCCTTTCTGTTGCTTCCCCTGGGCTTGGCAATGCTGTAAGTGATTGAGTCTGTAGTTGATCTTCCTGAGAGCCTACTTCAGACTCTCATGGGCGCGTTGAGTCCCAAGCCCTTCTGGTCGCTTACAGCTAATATAGTTATAACAGGCTCTATATCACAGCAGGGGATTTTGACAACTGCAGCACGTTTGTGTTATCGGACTTAATGACATCTCCACTCACCCTCTACTTTATTAGAGCTCTCATTCCTTCAGAGGTAATTTTCTTTAGCCTTTCCATCAGTGGCTTTCTTACGGCCAGTGCCTTTCCATCTCTACTCCTTTGGGAATAACCTGGGTCCTTTCTTGGGGGTGAGGGAGTATTTTTGTTCTTTGGCATAGGCTAGCCACAAAATTCTCCAACTCCCTACTAATCCTAGATTTTGCAACTTGATCGATGACTTAACCCAGTCACATAGACGCACACTCTCCTGACTCGTTACTTCACCTTTGCGTCTGTCTCTTGCCTTTCATTACAGCCCAATCTCCCCCTCTACAGGTAACAAGCCCTAAATGTCCAGCTCTCATTACAGCCCGGCAATAATTGGAGTCACCCCCTCCAGCCTCCAATGGCTCTTTGCTACGGTAGGTTCTTTGAACCTCTCTTCTCTGCTCTTACAACAAGAAGGCAGCCCAGTATCTAGTGTGGCATTGTACTTTTACTTAGTCTGTATCAGGGATAAGTCAAGCCAAGCCTTTAACAGGACCTTGAGCCAGGAAGTACTCCTTACCTCCTTATTCGAATGCTGAATGCATCCTTTAGTGTCTGTGAAAGGCCCCCTCAGTTTTATCTGCTCATTTAACCTCCTTCTCTTGGCGGATAGAGCTTGAGGTCATTGCCCTCAATGTGCACATTGGCAGCATCAGCTGACATCAGTAACGTTGTTGGCAGGGAGGGTGCTCGTCGACAGCACCAGGTCTGTTCCGGAGGTGGAGACTGCTCAACACAGGCCGAAGTTGCTCTGGCCGCACGCTCACTCGTTTCTGTGCTCGGAGCTATGTGTGTCTGCTATGGCTTTGCTGCTGCCATGTTGATTGGGGAGTGGCTCCGCTCGCGAAGATGGAAGTTGATCATCATCTTCCACTCTCGATGGTTCAAGTGTGTATATGATGGTTCTCCAACGCAGTGTGGACATGGTGTCTGTGCTGTGTCCAGCCTTCATTGTGGCATCTAATATCCAGGTGGAAATGGGACTCAATACTTGCGCCTCTTCTTAGGGATGAATGTTCTCCCTTTTAAAATCAGCTTAGGTACTCTAGCGGGCTACTTGCATATACCAACTGACGGGCTTTTGAAAACCTCGGCAAAGATTGGATCAGGATAACCATTGGGGAAAATAGCTGTAATTTTATGGGGCACTTGAGTCGTCTGGTGAGTGGCTCAAACCCAAGTTGGAAGATTATCATCCTCCTCAATAGAGGAGGAAATAAGAATTATAGTCATCAGGTAGAGCAGTTGACACCACATTAACTTCTACATGGTATGTGCTCCGACCAATTGAATACTGTCACATAGATTTTCATTGACCTAATCCCCTTCATTATTCTACGGTCCCTTCTTTTCAGTCAGCAAATTGCACACCAACGTCACCAATATCAAGCTGACGTTTAAAGAGAGACCATTCCATCCTAAGAAGAGGCACAGGTATTGAGCCCCATTACAGCCTGGATATTCTCCTGAAATTGCAAGCTGTTAGAGTCTTATTGAAACACACTAAGTGCCTGTTGTTGTGCCCTTTGTATTTTACATGTATTGGGGTGGTCATTTGTGAGATGCCGTGCTGGTCCCCTGAAATACAGAGTGGCTCCCTTCTTTTTCATTTTTGTGGTTGTAGTTGAATAGATTCAGGGGGTTTCATTCAACGCTGAATTTTGTAGTACACTGATCTCTGGCTTCTCAAGAAGGTCAGGTTGGTGGTTAAGATACCAGTCTTGCTACTGACAAAGTCGGCGATAGTGTGTTACAACTAGACTCTAACAGATTGTAATTTCAGGTGAAGGATTGAAATGGAGGAGGAAATAGAGCAAAGGGCATGTCAGGAAAAATGGATGAAGTGTAAACAGTGAGGAAGAGGTGAATGAAGTAATAGAAGACATTGGAACAGAAGAGATCGAGGGAATGTAAGGGAGAGATAAAAGAAGAACAGCAAAAAAAATGTAAAGGGTAGGAAGAAATGAACGTGTGAAGTGAATGGAAACTACTATAAAACAAAAATAATGCCCAGAGAAATGAATAGACAAGGAAGAATATTAAGAAAAATAAAGGGAAAAAATCATATTAAGTAAGAAATTAAATTAATCGAATTGTTAGGGAAGTGATGCAAAAAGAAATTGAATAAATGTAAAGAGAAGGAAATAGTTAAAATGTCAATATGTAAAAAAGGATAGATGGGGAAGTTATGAAAAGGAAGCAAATGAGATGAAGAAACAAAATAGGACAATGAGAAGGGACGAAGAAGTTAATGTAAAACAAAAGATGGAAAAAAGTGAAGAAAAACTGAGAAAATGAATAGAAAAGGTACGAAGGACGGACAAGTAGAATTTCTGATGAGATGATGAACCAAGCAGAAGAAATACTTAAAGAACCAAAGGACTCCAATGCAATCGACTGAAAAGGATGAAGGCAAGGCAGCCAGCAAGAGTCAAATAGATTGAGGCACTAACAGCACAAGGGAAAGAGGCATCAGTTTTATTTTTGGCTTTGCACTTTATTTATCAAATTATTTGCACGTTATTTATTATTTATTGTTCTTTATTTATTCCATCAAGGCCAGTGGTGATATCTCTTCAGTTCCTTCTCCAATGCAGGTTTTTAATTTATTTCAAGTGCCTCGAACAACTATGTTACCTACTACCGAAACACTTTTAATCCATAGCCTCCTGTAGTTTTAAATGTTTGCCTCTGGGAGCTCAGTAAAAAGTATTAAGCAAGAGGTAGGTATTTTATGTTTGAGAAGATATGGAAGGAATATTTGTAGTTACTCAGTGAAGCATGGCGGTCTTTAGTAGGGTTGCAGGCCTCTTCTGTAGGTGATCTTTTTTTATATAGATGTCAAGATTAATTTGAAATTTCCTTAATTTGATTGGTTTTGCTAATAATGTTGAGTAGTAAGTTATTTTGAGCTTGAGTTACAATTTGAATTGAATATGATTTATAAGTATGTAATGGGAATGCAATTAAAAAGTATGAACGAAGAGAAGTTAATAATCAAAGAGAAGAAACGAAATGGAAAGGCATGAAGAAACAAACAAAAAGAGAGAAAAAGTAAATGAGATGAAGAAGGAAATAAAAGAAATGAATGGGTGAAGAACAAAACCAAAGAAATTAAACGATAAGGCAACGGATGAGTAAAGAAGAAGTACAAAGAGAGGGGAACAAACCAGATTAAGGTAACAGAATTATAGAAGCAAAGGATCTCAATGATGGAATAATAGAAAGGAACTAAAGATTAAAATAGTGAACACAAAAAATCATATGAGAGATCGAAGAAACAAGCAGATTAATCGGAAAGCAGTGAAAGGGATGAAGGAACACAACAATGAAAGAAAAGAAATGAAGAATGAAGGAAAATATTAGGAACCTAATGGAAGAAAGGCAAAAGAGATGGAAAAGCATGCCAACAGGTCCAGCAGATGAGATGTAACTGTCTGAAGGCATTAGAGAAAGTTAGAAAACGATAAGGAAGAGAGGGTTAAAGAACACAGATACAATAAACAAGTGAGGAATAACATCTAAGAGCGATGAAACTCAAACATTGACAGAGTTAAATAAAGATGGAAGAAATGTAAATAATAAAGCCCATGGGTTGATGAATAAAGAGCGAAGAAAGTTAGAGGTTGAAAAAAGAAGAAATAAATATGATAGCACAAGCTCGATTGAAAGAGACAATTGCAGATATGAGCCAACATAGAGTTGCTAGGAATGATCTGTCAGGCAGGCAATACCTCACTGAGTGATCTGCACTTTCTTGCTACAGTTCTGGGAAAGCCCAATATTTCAATTTGATATATTCACATTTCCTTTCTGGTATTTTCCCTCATCTGCTACACCTCATTTAGGCAGCTCCCCCGAGGCTGTGCAGCAACTGTGGCAGTTATTTTTGGGTGCGGCCCATGGCCTTATATTTAGATGAGCCCTCACCCCAGCCAACCTTGGCCAACAACAACAGCACACCTTGAGCTAATCCCGCTGCTAATTTTAGGGTGGTGAAGTCAATACGCCCAGAGCTATTAATAAGCCTCACAGTCCTTGCATAGTTACTGATTTCCCAGTATCCTGGGAAGATGATACTCGCTTTGCATACCGCCAAGAAGCGGTGTTAGGGTCTGTGTATGCTCAGTTTCACAAAGGCACCCTGTAATTAAAATGAAGAATAGAACCATAATGCACCATCCCTTTTTCATTTATGAGATTACTATGCTAAATTCTCTATTATTTACTGTGAGTAGTATGGTAACCAGCTTCCATGCTGTTGCTAATTCCTAACCCCCTTTAAAAAGTAAAATCACGACAGAAGGAACAGAGGAAAGAAAAAATAATAAAAGCGAACACAGTTTGTACACACATGATGTTATATTTTTTTTTTTAAAAGAGAACTGTGGAGACAAACCATTTAGTATCGCTAGAACAGAGATAATGTAAGAAAATTGCATATAGATACATTTAAGAAAAAAAATTGAGTATGACCTAACCGTAAGAGAAGAAAAAATACCAGTGTTGTGAATAGGCAAATATTGAAACAGGGTGACAGGAAGTTGTAAAAAAACTACATCCTTGGCCACAAAAGGAACAATAGAATTAAGAACAGTGACAAAATAAAAAAGAAATACGATCAAAAGAGAGAACAGATTAACATGAAGGGATACGAATTAATGCAATATAAAACAAAAGTAAGCACAAAGTATAGAAAGAATAACAAGCATTAGCATTGCTAATATGTATGGCTTATAATTGGCATTTTCATTGCCTCCACAGTCACTGATGACTTCAGGCTCAGTAAGCCATCATACATGTACTCTGTGACTTATCCTCCCTCTCATACATTCATTCATTCACGCACTGACTTATTCAGTCAGTCAAAAATCTTTATATCGCTTCGTTTCTGTAACATAAAAGAACATATAAAAATAGTCATAAATAGACATTTAAAAACAGCGATCAATGCATCAGTAAAAACTGTTCATGGGTCCTACAACTTTTTAAGAACCAATTAGATAAAACCAGTATAAACATAAAAATACATAATTCATCAAAACAGTATCACCTTCCTTAATAGTGTCATATAATTTGGCACGTCAGTGTCACAGCCGACATCTAAATTTCAGTCATTGCCAAAGATAAGATGCAACAGCCTGGTACACCAATGGTCCATCCAGTTTTGGATAAAGCAAAGGGCTGGTCTGCACTGCCTAAAATTGCACCTGCATGTAAGTGAGTCAATAAATGTCTGCTTCGAAGAGCGACAAAAAGTACAACAAAAATAAGGTGCAGGTTAGACTGAATTAACACACTGTCACATGGACATAAACCGAGCTCCCGCTGTGAAGAACAGTTTGCAGGAAAGCCAAGCATGAACAGGAGGTAATTTATCCGGAATCTAGTGCGTATGAAGCAATGGTGCAAATTCTGAATCAATAATCAGTAGGACTACAAATGGGGGCAAGAGGGAGAGCATTTTAGTCAATAACAGCATATTTTTTTATATTAGCTTTCTTTCATTTGAAAGCAGCCCTGGATAAAAATCCTGCCCTCAGTTTTGCCTTACTAACTGTCAAAAAGGTGGTAGGAGTGTTAAACAGTGCTAACAGCCTCACATTTTTCTGTTGATCATATAAGGTCGAGTAGCAGCTGCTCTCTCAAACCACCCTAAAAAGGGCTATAAAGAGTAAAATAGTTGAATGTACAATGCAGGAAAATTAAACAAGAAAAATACTTGATAGGAATAAATACCAAGCATTGGCATAGCCAATAGGTCTCACCTTTGGGACCTTATAAGTATTTAATTATGCAGCACAATTTCCTTGGTGCAACAACATCAACAGTTGCATGGCTAAACACTTATAAGGTCCCAAACGCTTTTTTATATTGATGGGGCCCCGGCAGCTTCCCCAAAATATAAACGTTTATAAAAAAATATTGACAAAGTCAATAGGCTATAGCTCACAGTGTGAATAGATCAACAAAAGAAGACTAAATTGCTGCTTAAATGTTTTTTTGTTTTTAATTAAACACAGACAGAACAGGAGGAATAAAACTCACAAACTCTTAATCAGGCCTTCTCATGCCAAGCACTTCGAGTCTGGAACCACCTCCCAGCAGAAGTCAGACTCACATGAACTTGCTGGCTTTGTAAAAACAGCTGAAAACGCATTAATTCTAAACAAATTTGAATCTTAAAGCCGGAAAATCCCCTTCCACTCTCCTGTGTTTTTTAGTTCTTCAAAGTGGACGTACACTGTTATATGTAAAAGCACTCCGCTGTCCCTATGGCGAGGTTCCCCTGATGTAAATATCTATAATAAATACACCACTAAAATGTTATCTATGTTTATGCTTAACAATTTATAAAAACTGGGTGGTTTTGCGGAGACTGGTAGTGCTGAAGAGAAGGATGGGGGTGAACAGACAGGGAGGTCACACTAGTCAGTTAATAATTTTATGCAGCCACAGTCAGGACGCTCTTGGTTAAGTGATCTGCGATGACTAAATGAGCTCCAGGAGAAACAAAAGTCCCGAAAGTGTAGCCAAAGTTAATGCAGGATTAATAATGACCGGGGTGACTCAGTGCAGGGGACAGTGGGATCCGGGTCAGGCAAGGCGAGAGACAAAGATCAGCGAAAAATAGGGTCAGGGATGATGATGAAGCAGGCCCGCCCCAAATTCTCCTCAGATGAAGTCATGTCCAGAGCAGATAGAGAGAACATTTTGAATTAAGGGGTCCTCGGGAAAGCAACGGCCCAGAACTACAACTTATCCGACCTAAACTACCAGAGATGGAAGCATTTCTGTTCGAATGCTGAACCTTGTGGCCACAATGAGAAAAAACATCTGAGCGGTGGGCTGCAAGCAGTGACTCTGAGATCAGCGAAACCGTACACAGGGGCAACCACATAAATCGAAAGAAACATTTTAAAAACATTGCTTGAAGTGCGTCATCCAGTGAAGCGTTTGCTGCAGAGATGCAGAAGGTAAAGCATCTGAACGGTGAGCTGCAAGCAGGGACTCTGAGATCTGCAAACCATACTCAGGGGAAACCACATAAATCGTAAGAATCATTTTAAAAACATCGCTTGAAGCGCGGCATCCAGTGAAGCGTTTGCTGCAGAGATGCAGAAGGTAAAGCATGGTGGCCATGAATCGATTGGCGTGCTGAGCCAAATAAACACTGCACTCAGCAACAAAACAAGGAGCACAAGGACACGGCAACAATACAGCAGGAGAATAAACAAGCGCGCGCGCCTCGCGCTAAAAGCAAAACAAACAAGTGCTGAAACACAAGCGCGGCACTGCGGCTGCGAAAGTTAATTAACGAGTACGTGTGTGCGCGCAGTTTGCTTTTTTTCAAAGCACATGCACGTGCTTGTGGCGCGCCGCTGCACACTCCCGCAAGCCGTATGCTGCCACAAGCCCGAGTATGTGCTTTGAAAAAGAACTGCGCGTCGGCTAAAGGTCTCCTATGCAGCGCATGCGCGTTGCGTATGCGAGACCTAAAAACAAGAAAAGGCTAGTCTAGAACTTGATTGAGAAAAACAGGAACAAGAAAATGCAAAGCCAAATATAGACTAAAAACAGAGGAAAATAAGAACAAATATTAATAGAACTCTGGATAAGGATAATTCAGAGGATTCCATCATCATGAATTTGGAAGATGAAGAATACGAAAACAGGGAGAATCAAAGAGCTAAAGATCAGAAGATGAAAATAGGACCAACACAGAGAAGCAGATGGAACAGACACCGCATAACCAAGACAAAGACATCATAGAGAAGAGCAACACTAAACATCAGAAAATGAAAATTATCACCAACCAAGAGTAACATAGAGATGCTGGGATAGTAAAGAGAAGAATATAAGTAAAGACAAGAAGATGAAACTTCGGACAATTTACACTGAATAACCAAAACAAAGACAGTAGAGGAAAAACAAAAAAAAGAACTAAGGAGCAGAATGTGAAGAATAGGACCAACAAAAGGAGCTCATAGATGGTAAACAGAACAAAGAAGACAAAGATTTTAAAGATTTGATAGTATATTGACACGTCGAGGATGCAAGGGCCTCTTCCACACTCAGAAAAATCACAGTGACAACCATGAAAAGATTTCAACTGAAGCACTATTGGAGTTCTTTTACCACATATTGGCAACCTATGGTTGGCATTGGGTAAGGGATAGACAATACATACAAACTCATTAGTTTTAATTGAAGGATTAGAGCATGCACACTTGCACTATTCTACTACATCTGTATTAGGACCCAACTGAAATCAGTCTTCTATCTTTGATAGATGAACGGCTGTCGCCTTTCTGGGATTGATGTGAGCATTTTTTACAAGACCCTTTATTGGCTTTTATTCATAAAGACAACTGTCGTAAAACAACCATAAACATGACATGAAATGGTCATCCGTATATATTCTGATTCTATTTATTCATAATTATTAACTCATGTGCAACATTAGTACTCATTCCCTACCACATGTCCTTCATAGTCAATCCCAGAAAGGCGACATCCGTTCATCTATAAAAGATAGAAGACTGATTTCAGTTGGGTCCTAATACAGATGTAGTAGAATAGTGTACCCATTGTCACATCAATTCTTCTGTATTCCATCCACCCCTCCCATATTTTGGAGGGTTTTTGAAAGCAGCCCCTTACTTGGTGTTTTGGCATTTCTAGTGTCATACACTGGTCTACGCCTTGCACCCGAGTCTCCAGATCTGATGGGTCCTCCTGCCGCCTAACGTCTAAAGATATCTTGCTTTGTCCCTAGCAGGCGTGGGTGCAGCAATGCAAATATATATCTGTTAAAATCAGTCTCAGTGGAAAGGTGAAGCAAGGATAGTCTTCGATCTCTCTCTAGTTGCCACTATCACTTCACTCACAATTAGCAGGACCACCCCTCCCCCCAAAAGGTTCTAATATAAGTCATTCCTAGGCTGTATGACAAAAATCCCCTGTGGGCCTGGCACCTTAAGAATTCTCATGATTCCACCCTGCCTTCCTGCCACAACCTAAGCTGTGTATTATATGTGTGGTGGCAGTTCTTAATTGGAAGAGTCACAATTGTGTGGTGTGGCTACTTTGCGGGGAGCCAATCTCACCTTCTGACATTCTTTCTCTGTAAGCTTCCCAATATATTTTCTCCAGACTCATCTCAGCCCTTTGTCAATCACCAAGGACCGATAAATACAGGATATATTTCCCCGTCTCAAGTCTCCATCAGGAGTTTAGCTTCAAAAAGGCTAAAGCGTTTGTCGCAAATGCAGGTTTTTGTAAAACTGAAATATATGTAGGTCATAGTTGTTTTGCAGTTCGTTGACTGCATCTATGTACCTTACATCACATCTCCCAGTTTAGAGATGGTGTTGGCATCCCATTCTAAGAAGCCCTGTATGGTGCTGACTTCGAAAGCATGTGGCCCATCCAAAGACGTGTTTCTTCCGTCAGTCTCCGATGGCATCTAGAAAGTGAAGGGAGCAGGTGTCACCCGTGACCTATCTCTCAGTGGCATACATAGGTTCACCTTGAGTCTTGAAAAGCCGTTCATTTATGACTGCTAAGTTTGCTATTTATTAATATGCCTCAGTGTATACTGCCCCAAATCCCAAATCATAGGTGGAGTTATGGTATTTTGCCACAGCAGTTCGTAGTCTCTCCCTATTAGCAAAAATAAGTTTCTTAACATCCCCGAACCCGTGTAAAGTATGCCTTGGGAATTCTATAGGGGTAGTTCTGAAGTTTGTCTGAAAGTCGAGGCAGATACCATTTTTAATATGGCAGATTTCCCATAAGAGACAACAGGAGACGAGTCCAAAAGGCCATGTTCCTATGCAGTTTGCTCATCTAGGGAAGCATAGGTTTTTATGTGGCAAGGGGAGAGGTGGCATAAGGCTAGAGCTGCTGCCTTTGGAACTGGGGAACCAGGTTCGAGTTTCGGTGTCGGCCCAACATCCTGTGATTCTGGGCAAATCACTTAATTTCCCTGTTCCTATATATTTTTTTTTAATGTGTTTTTCTGTAATGTAATTGCTGACTATGTAAAGCACGCCAATACCTTCTGGTGGAGTATGAGATATATTATTCTACAGAAAAAAAAGTGATGGCCTTTAGTAATATAGATACACAGAGATTTATCGATCTCTTGCCACCAGTAACTCTGCTCCTCATTGGAAATCAGTTCATCAAATTACTTCCTCCATCAAATCTCCCTGTGTTAGTGCATTGGAGAACTGAAAAGTCATTTAGAAATGTACTGAGCTTAGATGGGTTCTTCACATCTATTTTAGCTTATAAAGTTTGATAATATTCAGCAAATGCCCAAGCAATTGATTGGGCGCCCATTACCTGTTGCATGTCCGGATGCTAGATATGGCTTATGTATTCTACGGTGTCTTTACGTTGACAACCAGTGCAGCAGCTCGCCAGAGCTGCTTGCTAGCTTTATCACCCCATTGATTCACTCAACTTTGGGCCACTCTTCAAGCCATTTCGGTCTTCCCATAAGGATTTGTCTTAGTTTGGTGCTTTGAAGCCTTATCAAGATTTTGGGCGTTGCCGATCTCAGGCATTGAATGTGATGGTTTAATAGGATGTCCTCTATGTAAGATACCCATTCTCCCTTGCATGTATTGTAGTCTGTTACAAAGCCAATAATTCTGACCTTCATATATGCATTGAAGACTTCCTATAGTATATCTCACAACTCAACAGAGTTATGGTTTAATTCATAGTACCGGTCTGCCTCCTCAACATAAACTCTAAATTCTTCCCCGTCAGCCACCATACGCCAGTATTGGTGCCCCAGTTACCTTAGAGACGCCCATCTCAGGAATGAGGAGCATGTACATTCTTAAAGAGGCCCCAGAGACCCCTAGTAAAAGGTATGTATTCACTTGGTTGGATTAAAGGCACACCAGACATCCTGAAGACCAAAGGCCATCACGAATTTCAGAAGTGGAGCATGACCCCTGTCCTGGGCAAATACCAGTCTGCTAGCTCATTCAAGTTCTAAAAAGACGAGCCTTTCCTCTAGGAGCTGTGTAAGTAGACACCCTATCTACTCTAGGAATGTGGTCATTAAGGGCGGGGCGTATATATTCACTAACGAGATCTGCTTTCCATGTAGGGTTCTTAACAAGACTATATGTGTTCCATGTGAGTCTTTCCATATTTGTGTAAACTTTAAGGGCAGGCTTCTTTTCCGTAGCCTCTGGTGATTCCTGCGTACAGTATCTTGGTAAATTCTTGCAGAGGAAGAAGTTACTATTTATCATGTAGCAGATGTGTCCCTTGTATGAGCAATACATCTGGACCCTAGTGGTTAGCCATTTTCAGCACTGCGATCCCCTTGATTTGATTTAGTGGTCCATTCACTTCCAGGTACCGATATGCACTATATCGTCCAACTCTTCCCCACGTGTTTTACAGATCAAAAGGTGAGTGTAATAATTCAAGCATGGCTTCCTGCTATTGGATACCGTTCCATGTTCCCTAAAAACAATAAGTGTAATAAGATACTAAGTAAAATGCTTAACATTTAGACTTATACAGTAATACACGGCAAACAATCGTAGGACCAGCAGGTATATTAAAGCAGAAGTTACTAGCTAGCACTTTTCCAAGGTCAGCATAGGATTACCGGTGACCTGCACAGATATTCTTGGTGTTGAGGAAAGGAGCACCGTTCAGGAGGTCACAGAACACAAATGTAGATCCCATATACATTTTTTTTCCTTGGGCACGGTTGTGTTTTTCATTTCTCTTCCACAATCCATTAGTTTGTGCTTCCTTAAGTAAAGCACAATTAAAATCACCTTTGATGACCTTTAGTCTATCTCTTTATTATACCCCTATTTTTCCTTCCTCTTCCTGTCCACTATATCCTCTACAAACTCATCCATCTCCAATTGAACACTTTCTTTGTCACACATCAGAAGTATTCTCTTACTTGCCAAAACACAGGGATCATGCAGAACATTATGAAGAAACACATTTTATGGCGAACACGATTTCCCCATGTCCCCTGGGAAAAGAAGGTATCCAAGCAACTTCCTTTTGAGTTGTGTTAATGAACTTTTGCTTTACTCCATGTTGCTCTTAGAAGTGCCCTTTAGCTATCTTAAATAAGTGATTCATAGACTGATGGATATGGGTCATGGCTTTAATATTGGTACCTAGCCTAGTCCTCACCCTTTCTGCTTTTTTCTTAACTTCGTTTCCTGTGTTCAGTATTTCACTATCATTGTTCAGGATGGAGTCTACTTGAATTTGTCAAGCAGTCAAGTCATTTACCTGCAGACTCAGGGCAAACAAGTGTCCCAGCACCTAAAGGGCTCTAGCCAGAAATTCTTCGAGACCTCACAGTCGCTGCTGAGAGTGCAGTGTCCTTTTGGCTGCTTTTCTGCAAGGTCCTCATGAACCTGAGATTGGAACTCCTCAGAATTTGGGGGATGCTCAAAGATGTCCATCACCTGTAGCTACGAGCCACTCTATTAAATGAGTGTCTGAGGCATTTCTATTGGGGCAGGCATCTGAGGCTGGTTTGCAAGGAGAGAGCAGACTTCCCACTTTGTGACCAGAGGTGTCCGCTCCATAGTTCAGGATTGTGGGGATAGACATTGGCGCAACACCGTGGGCACTGGCCCCTTCAAGGTGCACTGCGGAGTAACTATGTGGGGTGTCCGGACACTGAGGATCTTTGCCAGGAAATACTGTCTACTCCTGTTACTCATCACTGCCCTGGCGGCGGCGCAAGTAAGATGGTGGCCGGAAACTGACTTCCACCGCTGCCCTTGACCCGCAAGCCCGCCATACACTTTGCACTTGGAGGAATTGCGTACGCTGACCACAGGCCCACAGGCTTTTACGCAGGTGAGATGGGGCTGAAGCGCTATGTGCACACTGACCAGCCCGGCAACGCTGTGCCCCTAGCATGCTCCAACACAGACAAAATGGAGGCCAGGGCATGAACACCCTACGGGGCCGGCCGTGTTGTACAGCAGCCTGCCCGCGGATATTCCCATATTGACATTTACCTGGGCAACGAGAAGTGTCACCCTCATTAAAAGGTTGGGGCGTCTGGGGATCCTGACACTTCTTGCGGCGCGGACTTAGCGGCGCTGTAGACAAAATGACACCTAGCTCTCCATAAACGTCGTAGCCCGCCATTAACTTGCAAAGCGCATAGGGTGAAAGGCATTTTGTCTCGAGCGGAGGAAACCCCGGTTATGCCGCAGTACAGCGGAACCCAATGCTTTCCTTGGCGGCGGTCGCCGCTGACCACCCTGCGAGCTCCTGGGACCTGGTGTATTCTGGACGGACCCGGGAGCAACAGTGCGACCATCAGTGTGCACCCATTGCTCTCTTATGAGGAACACACCCGACTGCGCTAAAACGTAGGCCGATTGCGTGGTCCTAAGATGGCAGCCTGCTCAGGACATCGGTACCGCTGACTCTGCCTTTGTGTGCCATCAATGGTGCGGCAGTCCTGGAGAAATGTCATGGGACTTTCATTACCTGTCTACTTCCCCAGCTCCTTCCCCCTTTCCCTGAATCTTTCCCCTTGCCTGCTTTTCCCCTTACATATTTGTGCTTATTGTTTATCTTGACCTTACAAGTAACTATGTTGCCATGCTCTAATAACTGTGTAACCTTTGTAACGATGTAACCTGTAACTATGATCTGATGCTCATGTAAAGCGCTCTGATACCTCCGGGTCTAGCCAGCGCTATATAAAACCTTTTTAAATAAATTTAAAAAAAATCTCTTGACATCCCCAACTCTGATAAGAAAACCACAGAGTATTAAGGCGATCAAGCGGGGGAAGGGAATTAGGAAGGAACATCTGGGAATGGGAGACCTGTAGAAGAGAGAGAACACAATGAGGATATCATATAAATCATTCCTACTCTCATATGTTCTTGCTACAACTGAGTTTTACCTCAATCACACAATCATCCACTCAGCTCATGCCTTTGACCCTGAAATAAAGCTACCAAGTCTCCTTTTAAAACACTTATAGAAATAAAACACAGGGTTAAGTATATCTTCTCCCTAATGAGACATTAAACTCTGTGTGATTCAAACAACACTCATACATACCATAATCATCAAATGAAGAAAACATAAAAAGTAGGGTCCATTCAAAACTAGAGCTGGAGAGAGTAAGAAAAGTTAGGACAAAACATTTTCAGTCCAAAAGCACTGTCTTTAGTCAAAGGGTTCTTTCTTGAATAACAAACTAAAAGAAATATCCTGGAATGTCAATTATACCACTGGTGTCAAGTGCAATCAAAGAAAACAAAATAGCTGCTTTTTGAAAGAAAGATGTCTTCCCAGAAGAGAACTGATATTTAAAGAGCAATGTTTTTATCCTCCATTGTCACCTAAACCAGATTAGGATTGCACACAGTTGTTTACAAGAAAGTAACAAGCATTTTCAATGCAATAGGTCTCGCTTTTGCGAGAGTTTAAGTTATTGGCATTGTACATGATGATGCCTTTTATTTGTCTGATTTGATAATTAACACATAAAAATAAGGCATCAACATTTACATTGCCAACAGCTCAAACTCTTGTAAACACAAGACCTTCTTTCATTTCAAAGAAGCGGGTGCTATTGTCCCAAGCTTCTTGGAAAGTGAAAGCGTGCATGGTGGCGCTGAATGTTGCAGGAAAGAAGGTCGTGCCAACAGTAGAAGAAACTCATTAAAGAAAATAGTGCTTACAGATTAAATAACACATAACGTGTAACGACAGAAGTAAAAGGGCCAGTCCTCATATGAGGTTACAAATGAAGACGAGGTGGTACTAAGGAGGGACTAACAAGCATACTAACGGATCGGAAGCCAGGCCAGCATTTACGAAAGGACAGTGACGCAAGCCAATGACAAATATGGGTGAACAGTGGGCCATGCATCAGGTCCATACTCGAATACAGCATGCCTCGCAGAGCAACGTAGGCGCAGCCCAGGCTCGACCTAAAAAGGACACAAATAAATAGCTACTATGAAGACTTGCTTTCTCCCAGTTCCCTAGGTGCACTTACCATGACCCTATTGTAATAAATGAGCTCCAGTTGTGGCCTGCATCCCAGGACTGACAAACTTATGGACACTGCTTCACTGAATCCATGGTCTGGGCCAGATGGAGACGCCAGAGAGACATCCGATATGACATCCTGAGAAAAGGAAAGCGGCACAGAGTGAGGCTTCTGAGGCAGACTTAAGGTGACATGGAGGAGTAAATCATGGAAGAGTCGTGTATCTTGGTATGCAGATGGAGACACAGAACACTACACCACGAGGGGCAGTGTG
Source organism: Lissotriton helveticus (assembly GCF_964261635.1). NCBI lineage: Eukaryota > Metazoa > Chordata > Amphibia > Caudata > Salamandridae > Lissotriton > Lissotriton helveticus. Next base: position 1,402,610,008 of record NC_136057.1, on the reverse strand, counting down.
TTCTGCAGAGCGAGAGTGTGTGAGAGACAGGAAGATACAGAGAGTGAGATCCTGAGAAACAGAGTGAGACACTTGAACGACACATGAAGACAAAGATATCCTGAGAGAAACAAATAGAAACATAAAGCTAAACATCCTGAAACACTGAGTGTGAGACAGAGTGAAACATTCTTGGATACAGAGAGTGACATAGTAAGACATCCTGACAAACAGAAAGAATGGTAAGACACCTGAGAGACAGTTGGAAACAGAGGTAGACATCCTGAGTAATGAATGGAGACAAAGAGTGACATTCTGTGAGAGGAGATAGACTAACAGTTTAAGAGACAGGAGACACATGCTCTGCAAGACATTCGGAGAGGCAGAATAACAGCTAAAGACCGAGAGGGACTTCCCGAATGTCGGACACAGTGTGAAACATTCTTAGAGATAGATGGTGATATCGAGTGATAAACCCTGAGCGAGTGACAAAACTGGATATTTTGAGAGACCCCGGGTGTCACTGAGCAACACGCAACAAGAGAAAGGGTGACACAGAGTGAAACATTCTGAGGAAGGAGGGCGAAACACAACAAAACATCCTTAGAGAAAGGCGGCGGCAGCAGGAGAGGACAGGAGGAGACCCACAGTAAGATGCAGTGGGAGACAGGAGGTGACAGAGAGCGAGATATCCTGAGAACAGATGGAGGGAGACAAAGAGCGTGAAAGACTTGGAGATGGTGAGACACCTGAAAGACACAGAGACAACAAACTGTCATGAGGGACAGGGTAGGACGGAGCTACATAACTTCAGAGACAGAGGAGACACAATGGGAAACATTTAAGTACCCGGGATGGAGGAGAGTGAGATCAGTTGAGACAGAGGGCTGCCTCCTGCAAGAAGGAGTAAGAGTGATGGAGGAAGCTGCAGAGGGAGCGGGTGGATGGGACAAGCGATATGGTGGGGGCGGGCCAGCAGGGAAGCATCACAAGAGGCACAGGTGGGGAAAGCAACATGGAGGCTTTAAACAAATGACACGGTGAAAGAGCAAAGTAGAGCGCCGCCGGAGCACATGGGCGAGAGCGAGCAACATGAGTTGGAGAAAGAGGCACACGAGAGGGGTCCAACAAAAAAAGGGACCTGGGAGAAGCACCTGGGTGGTAAAGAGTAATACGGGGCTAGCGGGGGAAGGGAGAGAGTTATACTAGTGAGAAATATGGAAAACACATGAACTCCCATGGATTGTCGATTGCTTAACCAAAAAGAACAAGGACTCGAGGGAAGACTAGGAGGAGGCACACTACTTACAAGTTTTGAGGCGGTAGTTAAGGAATTCACTAACATTAAGCAACCGGTATACATTTGACTGTGAAAGTGAAAACGATTGCGCTAATTACCCGACGCTGCCACCCGCAGCAGCTATTCTGAAGCACACTCATGCTTGTGGCGTCATCCGCCTTGCAGGAGCAAGTAGAGGCCAATTAGCAAGCGTGCCGCTGCTCGCTCCCGCAAGGTGGATGCCGCCACTAGCACGAGTGTGCTTCAAAATGAGCAGACCGATGGCTAAAGGCCCTCCTAGAGTAGCGCATGCTCTGGACGACTATGTTACAATGACATTGCTCAAATTGCTTGGAAGTATATGCTGTACCTGCTGTACCTGTGTTAAAATAAAGAAAAATGCAAATAAAGATATTTTTTTTAAAAGAAAGTACAAATTGATAACTTCATTCCTGGAAATAAATATGTCCAGCTTGTTCAAAAAATGAAGTAAAGAAAAAACGTGAGCAGTCAGGAAACCTTCTTCACGCTGCTCTTGTCATCTGAATGCGGAAGACACCTTTTTTCCAAAGCGGCACCTCCCAAGAGTATAGCAGCATTTGAGGATTCCCCGGTTCAAAGTGTGGTAGATCGAACTTCTACTGCGAGGTGTTCGCTGATGAGCTTCTCAGCGGAAATGCCTAAGAGCCTCCTCCATGGGCTTGAAACTGAAATTGCTCCCCTAGCACTGAGAGCGGCCCAAAACAGCTTGGATGCTGCCAACATAATGGCCCAAGCCTCTGGGACATAAGGCGACGACGAAGGGGGTGCTGGAATCCCGGAAGTCCGACTCGTTTGGATAAACTAATCCAACCAACCTGATAAGGTGAATTATGCACGCCCATTGGCGTGCAGAAGTGAAATAAATACCTGGTGCCTCAACTTCTGTCTGGCCCATGCCTTATGGGACCTGTAGGTTCCCGCCAAGTATTCTTTATTGAAGGTCGGAAAGGCACTACGGGGTACGGATCCTGACATTTTCCACAAAATGTGTCATTTCTGAATGCCCATAGTGACGTTGTAGTTGGCCAGATCCAGGAAGCTTGTTTCAGTACGAACTTCACATCAACAATTTCTGTGCGCTCAAGGAGGCAGTAGATGGATGGTGGCGTTATGCCACAGGTGGAGGTGACCATATGTGTATAATTACCAAAGTGCAATGGGGAGTCCAGCTGAAGCTGCCTCACGCATTGCAGTCTGCAACTCCACTGACCATTTCTGATGGCTATCAGTACTTCCTCATCTGTTTCCAGTTTCCAGTAAGACAATTGGACCATTGATGGTGACAGGGTGAGAGAAGATAGAATCAAGCAAAATGCTTACCAGAACCCTAGGTCTTAATGGACATGGCTGCTGGCATATTCAGAAAGTGTTCCTTGCAAGAGAGTGAAGGCCATACTAAATGCCAAATTACAACATGTAGGATGTTCTTCTAACGCTCCCTATGATGGAGTCTGCTATTCACAACCTTATATTCAACTTCTCATACATTGCTAACTCCTTTTCATCTTCCCCTGGCTTTGCCTGTCCTCATTCCCCTGGTATCAGTTCACTTCCTCATCAACTGTGATGGTGTTAACAAGTGAATTTGTAATACCAAAACTCTTACACATCTCCCAGTACACGTTTTCCGCACACAGTGGTGGTAACTTCCTCTAGAGACCCTTCCAATCCCTTTGGCACCCAAGCTGTTAAATCAGCGTTATAGGCACAATGCGAAATGTACCGTTGCATATCAGTGTAGATCACCAGGTGCATTGCTGTTATTGTGGCAAAGAAAAACAGCGGGAGTGGTAGCAGGCGGGTAGGATGTTAAAGAAAGGGGATTCTCTGCCAGAAGTTCAAGTATGGTTTTTCCCTTGCTGCTCTAGGGTGAGAGAGTTAATTATCAGATATTGTGTGACTAGCCCTCTGCCTCTCGGAATTCTCAGCGAGAAGTGATTTGGGGTTGAATGGGCAGCAGCATTTACCAATTTTTTTTACATATACTTTCAATTTAGGCTTACTTACATCATCATTGGTTATAAAGAAGCTGATATCATGTAAAAAATGAACGACCAATTGATAGAAGACACATGCAAAGCTATATGGGGCCGAACTTTTCTTCGCAAAGCTATTTGCAATGGAACACTTTCTATTACTACAGAAACATTTCATGCTAGAGGTGAATTGAGATTGTGGGCAGGGTCGAAGATAGTTAATACTGACTTTCCAGCATCCCAAAGGAGAACACCGCAGTTGGCTAATAGTTCATTGGTGTTTTTTTGCTGTCCATAATACTTGTGCAGTTTTTTTTAAGCTGCAAAGGAATAGTTCAAGGGAACTCCATAGTATTAGCAAGGCCATTCCCTTCGTGGCAAAGAACAGAATGCTGCCCAGCCCCATGCAGGCCATACCTTGGTATTCTTGGATGGAGGTGGCATGTGTGGGACCGCACAACACTTTCATTTTGTAGTGGCACATCCTCTTCAGCGTGTAGTGGCAGATCCTTTGCGGCATGCAGTTGTACATCTTCTGTGGTGTGTAGATGCAAATCCACTTGTTTTTCAGGGACGAGGTTTTCAGCATTTCTACTCTGAGATTTGATCCACCTTTCGGCCGGAGCACATGTCTTTTTACAGTTGGACGCATCCTTCCAAGATGGGAGGCCTTAACACTTGATTGATATATTGGTGATGGAGAAAGCCTTCAACACCCTAGATCTGGACTATATGTTCATGGCCTTACAAAATAATGGGTACGAGGGATAGGCTGCTGCGCATGATAAAATTGCTTTATACGGCACCTTCGGCAAGAGTCAGGATTGGCTGTCATATTTCTGCCCCTCTGCACGTGGGCAGAGGCACATGTAAGGGTTATCCTCTCTCTCCGCTGCTCTTCGGCCTGGCGGCGGAGCCTCTTGCGCAGCGGCTTTGTCAATCTGCACAAGATTGTGGCATACCCGTCGACAGCGTAACATATGTTGTCTCGCTGTATGCGAATGTCCTTGTGTACATCAGGGATATCCATTGTGGTATAGGTGATATTACGTATATACTAGATGACTTCAAAGCCGCCTCGGGCTGGGAGTCAACTGGCATATGACCTGTCTGTTTACACTCTATTCAGACTGCTCTCCACATCCCATAAAGATTGGTGAACATATTATTAAGTGGGAGCCACACACCTTTCGATATTTGGGCATAAATATGTATCATACGACTCAGGATATTCTAGATGGTAACCTTGCAAAGCCGATTTCCTTCTTGCGACCCCAGAATCCTTTTGGTGCTCTCTCCTCTTGATGGTGCAAGGCCAGGTTGCCGTCTCAAAAATAGTCATGCAGCCAAGACTCCTGTACTGTTTCACCAATTTACTGATCCTCATCACTCGCAGCACGTTTAAAACACTGAATGCAATGTTGGGCTGCCTCGTGTGGCATAAATAAATAAATATAAGGGGAGACGTAGAGTAGCGCTTGCCAAGCTGCAACTGATAGCGTAGCATGGAGGACTGCGAGCTCCGGTGTTTGAACACTACTATTTGGCAGCACTGCTCCAATGGCTAACTTGTTGGTCAGCTGGGTGCCATCTAGCGGAGGTATGTCCGGGGTAGATCAGAGGGCATTGAGGCTTGTGCAGGAATACTTTCCCGGGTTCAGCACTGCTTGTATCTTTGAACATTCTCATTCGAGTGGCGCATGAGTGCCATCGTAGAGCGCTGAAGGTTATACTTAGGTTGCCATTGTACGCTCCGTAGATCCCCCCTAGGCTCCATCCACTCATTTCGAGCAAGCATGGTTAGGGAAGGAATGGCATTTTGGGAGTCGGCAAAGGTGGGTACATTGGGGGCCTTGTTCCATGATTGAGCCCTGGTCCCCTTTGACCTCATGGCTCAACAAACGGGTCTTCCAGCAGGTTGCTTTTTGGCACATAGGCATCTTATGATAAAACTAGACTAGACTGCATGTGTGGCATTACTGATACGGAACCTGCGACACACCCTGGCGCAGGTCCTCTACACCATGCTTCTCCCCTTCTGATGCATTATATCATGTAGTTTAGCAACCTGTTGCAAGGTTACCACTGAGGATTCAAGGTAGGGTTGAAAAGGAAGAATTGGAATTACCTGGGAGAGTGAAAGGGCTGCAGCTCTAGCTGATGAATCAGCAAAGGCATATCTACGAGTAACTTCATCATGGAAGACTAGTGGGATGCACACTTTGTGACAAAAATTTCATTGGGGAGTTGAAGACCATCTAACAAGGCAGTTACATGGGGGGCAATTTTAATTTTCCCCCCTCACCCTGTGAGGAAGCCCCATTGCTTTTACAATTGTTACGTAGTGCTCCAAAGACATTTACAAGAGTCAGTGTAGTTGCTGGTTAATTTACCTTTGGCTAAAATACAAGCTCCATTGAGATTGGAAATTCAGCCACCAGAGCAGAGCAGACTGGCAAATGGTTGCTCTCTGTGTCCTCAAGCTGGGATCCTACACCAGAACCAGAGGCATTGCGTAAGCAAGAGCCGTTCACATAAAGGACCAGGTCAGGATTGTGCAATAGGATTACTTTGAGATTAATGCATCACCAAGCGACCTGTGATGATGAGGCAGGCATGTTGCTCACATTCCTAGGGATGAGATAAGAGAGACGTAGGGTTCAGAACTGGACACCTAGTTAAAGTAATGTGACCTACAAATAAAAATAAGATCTTGTATCTGGCGAGTCAGGCGTTAGATAAATGTTGGGTTCTGGAGGTCAGTTAAAGGGCACTAGTGTGTGCAGGACAGCAACAGTGAGTATAGACTCCAAGACTATGGTCTCAGAGAGTTCCACCATGGTGCAACCACAGTCGCTGCACTTAGGCAAGGTCGTTATCCAGCTGCTACAGGGTCTACGGCCTTACTGTAATATGCTATTGGGATAGTGCCTGTCATCATGTATTTCATATATTGTCTTTGAGGCCAAACCACCTTTCTCATGGCAGTAGAAGGTAAAAGGTTTTGAGTAATTCAAGAGGCCCAATGCTGAAGCGCAAGAGAGCTTGTTTTAATGCAGTGGAAACCTTTTCTTCCTCGTCTGACCGGTGTAAAAGGTTTAGGTGTATGAAAGTGTGTGAGAATCTGAAGGGTTTTCAGAGGGAAATCCCAGAATCCACTGGGGGCAATTAGCTGCCATCCCAAGGAATATTCTCATTTGGGAGACCGTGGTGGGGCGGGGAACTTTAGGAATGGCTTCAATCCTAGACGCAGACAGATGCCAAGGTCTTGTCCCAAATAATGGGCCTTTGGTTGATAAAGATATAACTTCTCTCTTTCATTGGCAATGTAGCAAATAGTATCAGTGAATCCTCCTTACATGCTTTTAGGGATCATGAGGCCATTCACATACTCTAGCATCATGGACCCTCCGATGAATTGAACCTCATCTAAATCCTTTTTCAGAACCAGGGAAAACAGGGATGGTGGCTCAGTAAACCCCTGACTGAGACTTGTAAAGCTGTAGTGGACATTCCTATAAGCTTTCACGGTCCGGAATTGGCTTTCTGGGTGTATGGCGTGTATGGTAATAGACAGGAATGCAGAGCCACTGCTCTTCATTCCTCTCATGGCATAGTCCCTCTGTGGAACAAACAGAGGGACTATGCCATGTAGTCCCATGGGGTTAGGTCTGTTAGGGTAGTCATGCTTCCAAGTCCCATCGCGTCCACAATAAAAGCAGTTAGTCCAGCCTTCAATTTTCTGCCTCCCTCTTTCCATGCTACCTTTACATCTCCAGCCCCTGCCCTGCACCACCCCTTCTTCATCCTTTCAGCTGAAAAGGTTGCATTTATAGAGCCACCAGCTTCTCCTCAGTCTTTTCTCTCTTCTTTTCCTGGCAACTGACAAAGGTGCTTGCAACTACAAGTAGCTAATCCAAATCTTTAGCCTGCAGCCCCACGCAAATGCTACACTGTTGTTTCTGCAGCTCAGCTAGCAGCCCTTCGACAATAACAGCTGATACTGCTTGCTACGCATTCTTAGATAAGTCTGCTATCCATGAGTGCTGCACAAAAATCTCCATAAGGCATTCTATTAATTGGCAATTATTTATCCTTCACCAGTCTGCTTTGCATGGACACACTATTTTGGTGCATGCATCTTGTTGCCCTTCTACGGTGGCTGGTGCCTTGTCTGACCAAGGAGTACAGTCATTAGTCTTTTGTATACCATTGGTGGACAAGAAAGTGTAACCACCATGTTTGCTAACTAGCCGAGTAGTTTGTACATAGTCCAAACTGTGACGTGAATCAAAAAAGCCTCAAATCTTAGAAGCTCCCAGATTCTTCTGGATCTTGTGTGGTGGCCAGCGAGCGCTGGGTGTTTCACTGAGCTTTTGTCATCACAGGCCTGTCAACCTGGTGCACCCATCTTATATTAAAGGCCTGGCACCTTTTTAAAGTGCACTTCATAGAAGATGAACCTCTTCGGACATGGTAGCTTCCCAGGAATAAGTGGATGAGTAAGTACCAGACAGAGGCTGATGTACAATGCCTTTTACACTGAAATCTAAACCTTTTTCCAAACATCCTGAAAACTAAGAACGGTTATGGAACATGCCTCTACACTTCAAGTCATTCCACAGCACAGGTGCTCTGCTCCCTGAGTTAACTGTTAAGAAAAAACGAATTAACACAGACATTATATACACCGAATATGGGAGAAGCACACTGTAAGTAGTATGTCAGCTCCCAATTTGTTTAAAAGGAGAATGAATACTCCATATTTAAGCCCAAGGATAATTGTTCAGTCTCCCAAATACGATGGCCTTTGTTTGTGATCAAAGTGATCATTTGTATTCTCTTCATATTACATAATAAATAACGGACACAGACACAATGCAAATGACAAGCACAGCCAAGGCGTTTTGTCCCAAAGACAATGGGACTTCTTCAGGGCAATTTGATATTATCCAAAGGAAAGAAGTAGTTGATACATGTATTATCTTCCATTGAGTTATATTAAATAGTGTCATATTCATACTTCAGGCAGTCCCCTGAGTCTGTACTTGGAGCCACATCATAGCGTCATGTCACCATGGCTGTATAAATTTATCAGCCACTTCTTTCCATTGTATAATAGCAAATTATGTCTGTTTTATTTGGAAGACTGAACAATTTTCCTTGAACTTACATATGAAGTATTAATTCTCCTTTTAAACAAATTGAGAGCTGACCTACTACCTACAGAGTGTCTATTTCCCATATTTTGTGTAAACCTTTTTTGCAAACTCACTGCCCTAAACCACAAGAAAACCATTTTAAGTTGACTCCCTGTATAGTCTCTTCTCTGGCAGAAGTGATTAACAAGATGCCTACTGTGTCCACTCGAGAGTAGACCGTTGACTTGTCTTGAAAATGTTGGTATGCCTGGCTTTGAATAGAAGGCAAGAGATGAACAAATACGTGCAGTTTGTTTAAGTTAGAAAATACGTTTTTTTTCACAGCTAGGTAAAAAAGAGATTTTTCACAAGAAATATGTACTACAACATCAATAGCATTACTTTTGCTCCGGATTTTGCTGGTCATGCCTCATTGAATCTTGAAAATTAAGGATCAGGGTGCAGTGCACCACTTTAAACCATGTCTCTGCTTTCGTTACAGCACACTGCCAGTGTCGTCGATGTACCCCTCATATAATTGTCCTTTTCTTACACTTCTAAGCCAGCCAACACACATGAGGTTAGGAAATGCCTGCATAGTGAACCCGCTTGCTGTGTGGACAAGCCACTAGGAGACTAGTAACTCCCCTGAGGTGTAACAGATACCAAGACCAATACATCCACCCATTTCTTTATTTCACTTCCACTTCTTCAACACATTATTCCCTCCTGTGGCACCCCATTTTCAGTTTCCTTTTGTGCAATATAAAAGTGTTAGACTTTTTTTTCTTCCAACACATTACATTATTTGTCTATGACACATTATCTGCTTTCTTGCAGCCAATTTGCAACCTCTTAGGCACCTCCATAGCTACATGATGTGGAAATGTGCACAGTGGCGGGGGGAGAGCCGCCTTTCCTAAGCGTTACTTCCTCTAAGCTTTGGCAGGTACTGCATTCATTATTTGCCTGTACTAGGCTCAGTGTCTCATAAAGTCCCCCACCCCGGCCTATTGCCTGTGGAGCGTTTGTTGCATGACAGTTAATTATATAGAAAGCATTGCAAGCATTCCCTTCAACAACTTATATAGGATGGGTGAGATGACACGCTCTTCATCATGTTATTGGCAGTCACAGAAATCCTTGACTGCTACATTTAAAGTTTAATAAGATTGTAATGATTAGTTTGTTGTTTTTCTCCCCTTTCTTACACATGTTCTTGATGTCAGTTTTTACGTCTATGATCAGTGAATGCCACCGCTCTTGCTAACAGTGGGTATGTTTCTATGGTTAGTAAGTGACTGCTGTCTTGCTGACAGTCATGAGTGTGATTTTGGGGTCGCCAGTGGACCCTGCTGCGACCCCTGGCCTTCCCTTTGCTACCCTACACTGCCCTTTCAACCTCTTCCCTCAGAGGTGGCAAATTTAGTGCCAGGAACACTGGGGCAGCTGGGCTCCTTTCTTGATTTTCTGTCATTATTTTATTACACTAATAGTGAATAAATAAAATATATTATTCACTAATAGTGTGATAAAAATGGAGTACAATAAGCTGGAATACTCCCTTCCATGGCAACTGAGGTAGATCAAAATGCTTTAAAATGTATGTTGTGTGTGCTTGTGGGCTAGAGTGTGTTTATATGTGAGAGAGTGTGTATGTGTGAATGTGTGTGTATGTGTGAGTATGTGTATGAGTGAAAGTGGAGGTCAAAGGTCTCTTCTGCCACCCCTGGCATTTCAGTGAATTGACGTCCATGCAGATAGTGTTTATGTTTCTGTGGTCAGTGAGTTGTCCCTCTTTCTTGCTCAGTGTATTTGTTCATATGATCAGTGATAGGCTCCTCTGTTGATGTCCAACAGTGTTCCTTATATGCAGTGAGAGGCTTCTTTCTTGATGTCAGTATATTTCCATGGTCAGTGAAGGGCACCTTTCTTGCTGTCAGAGTAACCTCTCTTGCTGTCAGTGTATATGATGCTATGGTCACTGATAGGTACCTTTCTTCCTGTTAATATATAGGTTTCTACAGTCACTGAAATGGACCTCTATTGTGCATAGGTTTCTTTAATACCTTTTGATGTTAGGGGCTCAGCTGAAGTAGTAAGGAAGGGTGTGACTAACAGTGGATGGATATGACACTGTGTAAGAGAGGAAATCATTTTATGTACATTTTGAACCACCTGATAGAGTAAATATCTGCAAATAGGAACAGTTGTACCACAAACAGTCCAATGACTTGTTTTGAAAGGTCTCATGCAGGGTACTGGAGAGTGTTTACCCCTGGCCTACGTTCATCTCCTACCAAGTCACTACACTGTCGGAGTAGCAGCTGGATTCACAAAAGTAATCTTGCACTTTTGTCTAAGTTTATTGTTTTTCGCTATTCACAGTTGGGGGGATAACTGCGCAGAAAAAAGATAGGTATGTCCTATAATTTTATGTGTGGAGTTCTTCGCTCCGACTGTGGAGTAACCACAATCGAAAACTTACTATTAAATGATTTGTGAATAGGGAAAAAGATAAACATACACAAAAGTGTAGGTGTGTTTACCTTTGTGAATCAGGCCCTGACTGTTTTGATTTTTACCTCATTACATTTATAAATTATGCCTATTCATTAAGAGATTGCCCCTGTACCTGGACTGGGAGCCCAGAACGGCTCTGAGGCCAAGAGGGAACCAAAAGTGTGCTCCTCTTTAAGAGTGTCTGCTTCTCTCTCTCCATCCGGGATTTATGAGACTGGCATTGTATCAGAATGATTTGTAGTTGAAGGCCCAGGCCTTTTTGACCGGTCTCCTCAATGGGATATGCCTTCTGACCGTCCTTGTTTAATAGTTTCTGCCAGTCCCACTTACTTGGGGGCCTTCACTATCATCTGCATGAAAACTATATGTGCGCTGTTTATGAACAGAGCAGAAGTGTGGAGGCTGTGGGTGTGTTTGAATGGGTGTTTCAGAAAATCTATTTTGGCTTCTTTTGTATGTGTATAGCAGCACAAGATAGTAGAGGGCATGTGTAAGGTTTCTATGTCTTTGTTTGACGTGAGCCTGCACTGGAATATTCCTTCCCTTCCCACAGATTTTCGCTGTACAGGGAGCTGTACAGGATGCAGTAGTCTGTGATGGATGAGGAATGTCATATTGCTCCCTTTGTGTTCGCCTTTACTTCCTGGCACAGCGTTCTTCAAGCTTTACCTCCGCCTACTACCTTTTCTGTGTTACAACATTTTTTAGCCTAGCTGTTTGACTCCAATTTGCCTCCACATCTGAACTGGTGGGAAGCAGCTCTGGGGAAACTCGCGTCAACAGCCACCCTAGTATGCACTGAATTTCACATCTGCTCTAGTGGGAAGCTGCTCTGGGAGGACCCGTGTGAACAGCCACCCTAGGGTGCACGGAATTTCACATTTGCTTTGGTAGGAACTGGAAGCAACTTTTGGAGGACTCGTGTGAACAGCCACTCTAGGGTGCACTGAAATTCACATCTGCACTAGTGGGAAGCTGCTCTGGGAGGGCCTGTGAACAACCACCCTACTCTGCACTGAATTTCACGTCTGCACTGGTGGGAATTGGAAGCAGCTTCTGGAGGACTCGTGTGAGCAGCCACCCTAGGGTCCACTGACTTTCACATCTGCACTAGTGGGAAGCAGCTCTGGGAGGACCTGTGTGAACAACCACCCTAGTAAGCACTGAATGTGCATGGGTGTAGAAGGGCCATGCAGGATTTGATTGAAGGAGGACCCAGACTTTGAACTACCCACTGCAGTTGATTGGTCAGCTCCGACGATGAGTACTGGGCAGTTTATTCACTTCAAGATCCTAGAATTCTCTCACTGACCATAAAGTAGCTGACATCAGGGCAGTTGGGAGGATAGGTGTGTTCGTCAGATAAGGTCTGCTGACTGCTGAGCACCTAGCAGATTCCGGACAGAGAGCCAGAGTCAGCAAGGTTTTCAAAGCAGTAGCTTGGCAAGATGTTTTTAAGGTGAACGCCACCAGCGTTTAAGCAGTTCCCATGCTCAGATACCCACACTGATAATGTCTCTCTCTGTCCAAATATGCGTAGTGTGGTCCCTGAACCAAGCCTGGCCCAGATCAGAGTGTGCCATGTACATTTAGTTGTCAGGATTCATGCATTGGGGTTCCAATTCATGCATTCAGTGGTGCTCACAAGCGCCGTAGCAAAGCATTGCTGGTGTTATCCTCTTTGAATTGTAGTGCGTAGTGTCTGGGCGCTATAAAGTATTTTTGACGTGAATCTCAAGCCAGGTGCTGTGGTTTTCAATGTGCTTATCTGTATTTGATGTGCCGTATCGAGATGTGTGTGCTTTAGAGTGCGTTTCTTTTCTTAAAGTAAAGCACTGTCTTGAAATGCATTTATTCATGGTTCAGATATTCTTGGTTCTGAGTGTTTAACCCTCATCAAGCCTTTAAATGCTTATCCTCGCTGCTTTGAGAGTAAAGTGGGAATAAAATGGGTGTACTTGATAATCTGTTAGTGTTCATCATTAAGGAAGCCATTGGCTACAGAGGTAAACCTTCTCAATGATTACAGTTGGGGCCCAGTAACCCCTGATTGCCCCGTGCCTTTGAGCCATGTCAGTACTATTTTCATACTGTATATTTGTCTTTTCAAACCTTGATACATGCTGTGCATTGTGTTCCTACAGCTGTCTTAAAGCCTTCGAACACCATTCTTCAATGGGTAATATTTTCATCCAGGGATGCTGCTTTGATTACTCCTGAACTCATCACTAGACCTGTTGTCTACCAGCACCACTTTTTAAATTAGTAGAGTTAATCAAGCATGTAAGGTGTTTGAAGCGAAGTGAAGTATCTTCCTTACTGTTGCACACACTGGAGTGGGAATAGTAAATGTTACCCCTCCAAAGTCCAACACTTGCCCTACTGTTGCCCTGACTGGAGTGGAAATAATAATTATTACCCCTCCGAAGTCTAACACTTTCCCTACTTTTATACTGCCAGGAGTGGGAGTAGTAAATGTAACCCCTCGAAGGCCAACGCTTATTCTACTGTTTCACAGATTGGAGTGTAAATAGTAAATCTTACCCCTCTGAAGTAAAACCCTTTCCTACTGTTGCACAGACTGAAGTGTAAATAGTAAATCTTACCCCTCAGAAGTAAAATACTTTTCCTACTGTTGCACAGCCTGGAATGTAAATAGTAAATCTTACCCCTCAGAAGTAAAACGCTTTTCCTACTGTTGCACAGACTGTAGTGGGAATAGTAAATGTAAACCCATTGAAGTCCAACGCTTTCCCTACTGTTGCTGAGATTGAAATGGGAATATTAAATGTAACCCCTCCAAAGTCTAGCCCTTTCCCTACTGCTGCACAGACTGGAGTGAGAGCAGTAAATCTTACCTCTCCAAAGTCCAATGCTTTACCTACTGAACCGTGCCTACAGAACCATACCTTTCAGGTGGTTCAAATGCCATTTTCATCTGAGGTCTTTTTGCTGTGGCAGGGGGTGCCTCAAAACTGTGCATTTCACTCCACATTATTCAATTTCTATATGCACCCTCTAGCTGATGTCATTGGGCTTTACGACTTTATCATCATGTCGTACGTCAATGACATGCAGCTTCTTATCACCCCGACCCAGGATGAAGGAGACACTGTGGCTCGGTTAAGATCCTGTCTGTCTGAACTGGCGGATTAGCTGACTCAAACTAAATGCTGGAAACCTGAGGTTCTTATCTAGAGAAGCAACCACCTATTTGGTCCACTGCTTGGTGGTCAGATCTACGTGTGCCACTACCTGATCCCAAGCCTAAGTTAAGAATCTCAGCATCTGGTTTGATGAAGTCTGTCATTTCAGTCAGATCTCCAGCCTAGCGGGAAAATGTTTTGAAATTCCAAAAGTCTTGAATAAGATCCTGGATTTTCTTCCAGAAGGTGCCAGAAAGTCAGTAGTCCAGGCACTGTTAATGTCCATATTCAGACAACAAAGGTATGGCACTAACGGGCAACTTATCAAATGTTTGTGTGTAAATGATTGATATGGGTGGGATATTCTTATCTTTACCCAAAGCCAGCTCTTCATCTGCGCAGTCTGACCTAATCCTCTGTGCCTTCTTGATTAATATTTTAAAACAGAGATGAAAAGAAATGGTCAGTCAAGTCACTCAACATACAGCATACCCACTCTAATTAAGTGTATGTGTACTACAAAGAACAATGTGTAGAGAAAAGAGAAAGTATCTCATTTTCGCACCACCAGAGGAGCTACTGGTAGGTTCTCACCAGCTTGATCACGTTTTTATCATCATCGGTAACTTTCTCAAACAAAAAAGAAGGTTGTGTCCAGTGCAGGAAAGGTGTAGAGGAAAAACATACAATAAAGACCCCGTGAAAAAAATGAGGCATAAGAAGTCTCTAATAAAATTGGGCTAAACTCACACACACTCTCGTAACTTTTTTATCCGAAATGTGAGTCTGCCCAGTAGTAAAAACATGGCATGTTGTAAACCACTTCAAGGACAGCCTTTAATGTTAATGTCCAGACTGGACTATTGTAATGTGCTGTATCTAGGAGCTTCACATTTCAAAATGAGGAGACTCCAGAGGGTACAGAATGTGGCCGTTCGTCCGCTGCTTAACCTCACGCGGCGCTCGTTCACTGGTTCAGCTCTCGCTAAACTACATTGGCTGCCTCTGAGTAAGAGAGTGTCCTTCAACGACATGTGCTTCTGCCACAGAATCTTGAGTGGAACAGGGCCACAGTATTTTCACTCTCTTGTGAAGCCTTATCAACCCAGCAGAAGCAGAAATCTTAGGTCTGCAGGGGCCTCTTTAGTCGTGATTTAGTCGTGATTCCCACTGTGAATAGAGCATGCGCTGGAGGTTGTTCTTTTAGCCTCCTAGCTTCCGAAATACGGAACACCATGTCCCTGGCACTTAGACAGGAAAGCTCTGAACAAGCCTTACGAAAGAAACTCAAAACCTGACTATTTAGACAAACATTAAGGTCTTTTTCGAGAGTGGTATATAGGTCTTGTACCGGAGAGTGAAATTTCAGCACAGGGACACTTTGGTTTGAAGTAACCAGGCGCTCTATAAATCACTTATTATTATTACTGTTGCACAGACTGGAGTGGGAATAGTAAATGTAACCCCTTCAAAGTTCAACACTTTCCCTACTGTTGCACAAACTGGAGTGGGAATAGTAAATTTAACCCCTCCAAAGTACCACACTTTCTCTACTGTTGCACAGACTGGAGTGGGAATAGTAAACGTAACCCTTACCAAGTCCAACACTTTCCCTACTGCTGCACAGACTGGAGTGGGAATAGTAAGTCTTACTCCTCCGAAGTTCAACGCATTCCCTACTGCTGCACAGACTGGAGTGGGAATAGTTTATTTTACCCTTCTGAAGTCCAACTCTCCGAGGAGTAAGACTTCTGAAGTCTTACTCCTCCGAAGTTCAACGCTTTCCCAACTGTTGCACAGACTGGAGCTGGAATAGTAAAATTAACCCCTCCAAATTCCAGAGCTTTCCCTACTGTTGCACAGACTGGAGTGGGAATGGTAAGTCTAACCCCTCAGAAGTGCAATGCTTTCCCTACTGTTTCACGGATTGGAGGTGAAATTGTAAATCTTACCCCTCCTAAGTCCAATACTTTGCCTACAGTTGACCTGTTTGGAATGGGAATAGTAATGTAGCTCCTCTAAAAAATACACTTTCACTATTGTTGCATAAACTGGAGTGGGAATAGTATCACTATTATTCCCTGACTTTGATATTTTCTTAGTATGGTTTAAATATATCTAAAATTATTATTTGTTTATTGATTAATAATATAGTATTTGTGCATATATATTTTTTTTGTAATGTTTATACTATTTTTAGTAAATGTCTATTTTTGGATTTTATAGTTTATTATATTTAATTAATTTGGTCATGTATTTAATGTTTTCAAGTTGACTTGTTAATGTTATGTTTCATATATAAATATATATAGATACACATAATTTGTTTTAGTAGTTAAAAAAAGCCCACATTTTTTTATATAATGTAAAATAGATATTTTTTATAATGTTACATTATATATATATATGTATTTACATAAATATAACATGCACACACAAATAAATAATATATTTGCGTTTATGTAAGTATATATATAGTAAATGTATTTCAATTACATTATATTAATGCTATATCTAAAATATGTAAAATTTTCTGTTTTAAACTGTATGTATTTATATGTATTAAAAACAATATTTTTGTATGTTTTTTTAATGATAGCATGAAACAATATTTTTTCCAATAATTTTGTACTGGTCATTATAAGTATAGGGACATAATATTTTTGTAATCAATATTGCTGACATGATATTTTTGTATCACAATGTTGTTTTCGATATTGTGTCAGTGATCTTCGATATACAAGACTCATCAAATTGATTGTTGGTCAGAGCTGCCATACAGATATGCTGCCGCTTTAGAACCTTGTAACTTACTTCTTAAATAGTGCATTTTATGCGGTGCTTTAAATGGAAATATAGAAGTGCAGGTACTCACTCATTAGAATACCTGTTTGTTCGTGAGAAGTGCTGGTACTCTCCCATTAAATGTATTGCAACTGTGCTGGGAAGTGCAGGTACTCCCCCTGTCAAATTAAAGAAGTGCTGGTACTCAGTACCAGTACAAAACGGGGTGGTGATGGACGGAGCATCTGAATCAATCAAACACTCACACCCAGTCAAAAGAACTGGGTTTAATCCATCACCGTTCTTTAGCCCACTCTGCCACCCCAGTTCAGACACGGCTGCTATGACGTGGTATGGCATGGTATTCTCAGACGTGAGTCCCTTGCTCACTTTGCCACTGGATTCAAGCAAGCCGGGCTAAAGACGGCTGGAATGCCAGAAACCGGTCCTCTAAAGCTTGTTTCCGGTCCATGGAAGACATGGCTTGGCAGTTCGGGCTGGACTGTTCCCATGAGGCACAGGGTCAGACTGATTTGCATATAGCCATGTCTGAAATGGGGTGGCTGAGTGGGCTAAAGAATGGTGATGGATTAAACCCAGATCAGTTGACTGGGGGTGAGTGTTTGATTTGCTCAAACGCTCCGTCCATCATCCCCTTTTGTATCGCTTTGTTCGCCCTAAGTGTGGCAGGGTATGCTCAGACGTGAGTCCCTTGCTCACTTGGCCACTGGATTCAAGATAGCCTGGCTGATGAGGATTATGAATCCGAAACCGGTCCCAGGATGCTTGTTTCCGGTCCATGGAAGACATGGCTTGGCAGTTCGGGCTGGACTGTTCCCATGAGGCACAGGGTCAGACTGATTTGCATATAGCCATGTCTGAAATGGGGTGGCTGAGTGGGCTAAAGAATGGTGATGGATTAAACCCAGATCAGTTGACTGGGGGTGAGTGTTTGATTTGCTCAAACGCTCCGTCCATCATCCCCTTTTGTATCGCTTTGTTCGCCCTAAGTGTGGCAGGGTATGCTCAGACGTGAGTCCCTTGCTCACTTGGCCACTGGATTCAAGATAGCCTGGCTGATGAGGATTATGAATCCGAAACCGGTCCCAGGATGCTTGTGTCCGGTCCATGGAAGACATGGCTTGGCAGTTCGGGCTGGACTGTTCCCATGAGGCACAGGGTCAGACTGATTTGCATATAGCCATGTCTGAAATGGGGTGGCTGAGTGGGCTAACGAATGGTAATGGATTAAACCCAGATCAGTTGACTGGGGGTGAGTGTTTGATTTGCTCAAACGCTCCGTCCATCATCCCCTTTTGTATCGCTTTGTACGCCCTAAGTGTGGCAGGGTATGCTCAGACGTGAGTCCCTTGCTCACTTGGCCACTGGATTCAAGATAGCCTCACTGATGAGGATTATGAATCCGAAACCGGTCCCAGGATGCTTGTTTCCGGTCCATGGAAGACTTGGCTTGGCAGTTCGGGCTGGACTGTTCCCATGAGGCACAGGGTCAGACTGATTTGCATATAGCCAAGTCTGAAATGGGGTGGCTGAGTGGGCTAAAGAATGGTGATGGATTAAACCCAGATCAGTTGACTGGGGGTGAGTGTTTGATTTGCTCAAACGCTCCGTCCATCATCCCCTTTTGTATCGCTTTGTTCGCCCTAAGTGTGGCAGGGTATGCTCAGACGTGAGTCCCTTGCTCACTTGGCCACTGGATTCAAGATAGCCTGGCTGATGAGGATTATGAATCCGAAACCGGTCCCAGGATGCTTGTTTCCGGTCCATGGAAGACATGGCTTGGCAGTTCGGGCTGGACTGTTCCCATGAGGCACAGGGTCAGACTGATTTGCATATAGCCATGTCTGAAATGGGGTGGCTGAGTGGGCTAAAGAATGGTGATGGATTAAACCCAGATCAGTTGACTGGGGGTGAGTGTTTGATTTGCTCAAACGCTCCGTCCATCATCCCCTTTTGTATCGCTTTGTTCGCCCTAAGTGTGGCAGGGTATGCTCAGACGTGAGTCCCTTGCTCACTTGGCCACTGGATTCAAGATAGCCTGGCTGATGAGGATTATGAATCCGAAACCGGTCCCAGGATGCTTGTGTCCGGTCCATGGAAGACATGGCTTGGCAGTTCGGGCTGGACTGTTCCCATGAGGCACAGGGTCAGACTGATTTGCATATAGCCATGTCTGAAATGGGGTGGCTGAGTGGGCTAAAGAATGGTAATGGATTAAACCCAGATCAGTTGACTGGGGGTGAGTGTTTGATTTGCTCAAACGCTCCGTCCATCATCCCCTTTTGTATCGCTTTGTTCGCCCTAAGTGTGGCAGGGTATGCTCAGACGTGAGTCCCTTGCTCACTTGGCCACTGGATTCAAGATAGCCTCACTGATGAGGATTATGAATCCGAAACCGGTCCCAGGATGCTTGTTTCCGGTCCATGGAAGACATGGCTTGGCAGTTCGGGCTGGACTGTTCCCATGAGGCACAGGGTCAGACTGATTTGCATATAGCCATGTCTGAAATGGGGTGGCTGAGTGGGCTAAAGAATGGTGATGGATTAAACCCAGATCAGTTGGCTGGGGGTGAGTGTTTGATTTGCTCAAACGCTCCGTCCATCATCCCCTTTTGTATCGCTTTGTTCGCCCTAAGTGTGGCAGGGTATGCTCAGACGTGAGTCCCTTGCTCACTTGGCCACTGGATTCAAGATAGCCTGGCTGATGAGGATTATGAATCCGAAACCGGTCCCAGGATGCTTGTTTCCGGTCCATGGAAGACATGGCTTGGCAGTTCGGGCTGGACTGTTCCCATGAGGCACAGGGTCAGACTGATTTGCATATAGCCAAGTCTGAAATGGGGTGGCTGAGTGGGCTAAAGAATGGTGATGGATTAAACCCAGATCAGTTGACTGGGGGTGAGTGTTTGATTTGCTCAAATGCTCCGTCCATCATCCCCTTTTGTATCGCTTTGTTCGCCCTAAGTGTGGCAGGGTATGCTCAGACGTGAGTCCCTTGCTCACTTGGCCACTGGATTCAAGATAGCCTGGCTGATGAGGATTATGAATCCGAAACCGGTCCCAGGATGCTTGTTTCCGGTCCATGGAAGACATGGCTTGGCAGTTCGGGCTGGACTGTTCCCATGAGGCACAGGGTCAGACTGATTTGCATATAGCCATGTCTGAAATGGGGTGGCTGAGTGGGCTAAAGAATGGTGATGGATTAAACCCAGATCAGTTGACTGGGGGTGAGTGTTTGGTTTGCTCAAATGCTCCGTCCATCATCCCCTTTTGTATGGTACTCAGTACCAGACAGTACCTGCCCATTTAACCCCTTGCATGCGGCCGCGATTCTGCGCCTCTGTGGCAAAATCGCAAGGGGCGGGTTTATATCGGCCCCCAGCCGTCATCAGCACACGAGCGCCGTAGTGCATGACGGCTGGGGGCCGTCATCAGCATGCAAGGGGTTAAAGCATTGGCTTTATGCTTATGGTGGGCAGTGTTTTCCCACAGATACATATCTAATTCGCTTCTTCTAACCACACTTTTTTTCACTTGTGGGCTTCATGATTTTATTGGATACTGTTTTCATATAGTGCTGGTTGGAATCCTTGGAATCTCGTCCTTCACTAGAACTCTTCATGTTTTTAGTGGGCAGAGTTTTCTTACTAGTTTTGATCCATGCATACTCGTTACTACTCTTTGTGTTTTGGTGGGCCTGGTTTTCATACTGATGAGCTGTTGCTTTAGATCTTTGGAACATCTCTCTTCATTGGTACACTTTACATTTAAATTGGGCTATGATGTCATACAGGTATGCAACTGACCCTAATCCCTTTAACCTGGCTCTTTATTGGAGTGCTCTGTTCAATATTGGGTGTTTTTGCATACCTTCATATTGCTGCTGTCAATCATTTTAATCTCGCTATTCATTTGGTGCAGTTACTGTTTTAATTAGGCAGTGGTTTTACACGAGTGCACTGCTGCTTTTCATCTTTGTACCCTCAATCTTAACTGATTAGATTTTATTTTTATGAGGCAGTGATTTTATGCAGATGCACTGCTGCTTTCAATCCCTGTAACCTCACTCGTCGCTGCTACATTTGTTTTTTAATTAACAGTGTTTTATACTAGTATATTTTTTTGTAATCACACCTTTCATTGAACTTTATGGCTTTATTCGGGTAGTGTTCTGACAGATTTACTGATGCTTTCAGCACTTTGAATACTGCTCTCGACTGGCAAACTATTGCTGCAGTGGTGATGATCAGAATGTCTGTTCCCATTTTGAAATGCATAATTGGGTCTTCATAATTTGTATCCAGGCAGTTAGAGGTTCCGTAAAAAGTTCATGTTGTGTTGAGTGGCGTATGTATGTAAAATCGTAATTCCCGTTGCGTGAGAAAAATTAACAATTAAGAAGTTTCGGCAAAAGGCAAAGTATTAATTTTCAGTCATGCCTTTCCCAAAATTATGCCATTGTGCAAGAAAATCCTTCTGCAACATTTAGTTTTCGATTTATTTCCCAGCTAAATAAAAGAAATAACTGATGGATGTTTGTATTATTTCCTGAACAAATCATCAAAAATGCAATTTGTTTTTTTTACCCCTGTAGTACTTATTTTGAAGACTTCTCAGTTGCTTAAAAAAATGTTAAGTCTTATTTTGGTGTAGTTTCACTGACACTACCTAACTTACCGTCCCGAATATCTCAGAAATGTAAACACTAGAAGGCGCTGAAGGGGAGGGCAGCAAAGAAACATGTAAGAGAGTATGGGGCTTCAAAGAACATCATGCCCTGTAGGCAGGGCCACTGGAATTGTGCAGCAGGAGCAGGCCTAACTATAGGGCAGAGTAGTAAATTATGTGGCAAGAAAAGGCAAATTATTTGGCACATTTTGTAATCGTATAACTTCATTATTTCGTCATTTTTGAACTTGTTACAACTGTCTGGGCATTTGTTGCACCTCATTAGTACCAGTATAACACCCAAAAATAGCAATAAGAAACAGAAAGGTGACCAATCCAGCTTTTAAAAGGGCCTTCCACTGAGCAGCAACACGTCGCTGTATTTTTAGTAACTTTTGAACCATTTGAGCTAGAAACAACATTTTTTGGGTTAAAATCTGCAGATTAGGTGCAGATCGTGGATTATGTGACAAATGCGGCAATCTGTAATTATGCAAAAATTGCTGCAGCCGCACAATCACATAATTCCAGAGGCCCTGCCTGTAGGGCATCTGGTGTAATGGGGTCCTGCAAGAGTTCCAATAGGAAGAGACACTGACAGCCTTGGTCAGGGCTGAATTTAGACAGAAAATAGGCCCAGACAAAAAAGTAAAAGTGGCCCCTGTTAGAGAATCAGGGAGCTAAAAAAAAAGGCCTCACGTTTGCAAAAAAGATGGCAGTGTTGAACTTGTCAAGACACTCTGTATAGTGTTTTGCAAGGTATGGGAGACAGCATGTATTTAAGGTAAAATCAGGCAAATCAACTAAATCGCAGGCACACTAGACCATAAAACAGACTCACATACCAACTTCCTGATACGGGCAGATGGGTCTAGAGGCCAGACCAACCCTATACTTGGTGGACGCTACAGAATCTTTACCCTCAACTTTCCATGAATTTGGGCAGTGCGCCTGAGCACACTTTCTGATGTGACCCATGAGTAGACCACCCAGCCCAGAGATCTCAGACTTCCCGGGAATAGATGTGAGGAACTCACACAGTGTAGAACTGTCACACTCTCCCATCGCAGGTATGAAAAGCTCACACAGACCTATGTACCCTGACGCACAGCACACCCACAGCTAAGTGCACTCCTAAAAAACTTGTCCTACATGCCTCGTTAGATTTCGCAAGTCCTTTTAGCATTTTGCGGTGTTGACACTTTTTAAATTTCTTACTGTGCTCTGTAGTGTCTACAATAATGCCCATTGCACAAAATAACTGAAATAGATACATAAAAGAAGGGAGCATCTTTCTAAATTTAGATTTGGAGTAAATGACCCAAAAAAAGTGTAACTAGGCGAAGCCGGCCAAGAGCAGTGGGGCTGTGGAGCGGCCAGTCCCGAGGCTCGGAGATGACAAAGGCGCCTGAGACCTCAGGCTGCCGCGCGCTCCCCTCTCACCTCTCACATAATAGGCGGGTTGTGTTCTCTTGACAGAAGCCACGCACCGTGTAATTTCACCTCCTTTCCTTCTCTCTTTTGGTTTTCTCTGTTTTTCCTGTACCAATCCTCCGGGAAGCTTGCGGCGGCAAATTGCTGCTGACAAGCAGAGGTGAAATTACTGTCAAACATTTTGGGGTTGGATTTTTTTTTGTTTTGTAAGTTTTCGTGTAACTCCCTTCTTTTTGTTTCCATGTAAATGCGGCTGAGTGGGGGTCTTAATTTCCGCTCCCCTTTGATTCTCCGACTGCCCGCAACAAAAAAAAGACGGGAAAAAAACGTGGAAACGTGGCTTGAACATCAAAAAGGGCTTGATGTGTTTTGTTCTGATGAACAATTCTCTGTGACTTTCGGCGCCCTTGTTTGGTTGGGGCTCTGTTTGCGGCTTAAAGTAGAGCCTGACTTGGAGGTTTTACTTCCGCTGGGTTGTGGTAGACCGGCTACAGAAGCCGCGCGTGGCATTGAGAACCGAAGCCCTCTCAGTGGGAAACAACCCTGCAGGTCTATTTCTGAGGAGATTGTCTACATCAGGAGTGTTCAATTTAGGCATAGAAAAAGTTGACCCACGACGAATTTTCAGAATGGCCACCAACTAACTAAAGTGGTCCTATGTTGATTTATTTTATGCCCATTTAGCAGATTATGCTATCCTGAAATCTGGCAGATCTCTGTCCCTCTTCTAACTGCTCTGCACACTTGTTAATCCTAGCCCACGATTCGTTCTCTCTTTGGGGTGCCCTAGTTAGGACTGAATATAGGATGTAGTGGGTCTGATGTGAGAAATAATATTGGCTTGGCAAGTAAAATCTCCTAGGGCAGAATCTGTGTGATAGGCATCCTGCAATGCGAGTTAATATCGGCTGTGGTAAGAATGGTGTGATTTTTTTTTAAACAGGTGGGTTAGTTATAATGTGTTAGCCATTACTATTATTACTCCTATTATTATGTGATAAGCTTTATTGTTGGCTGTGGTAAGTATAAGATGCTAATGATTACATTTTGCTTGCTGCAATAGGTTTTAATATCCACTGTGAAAAGACCAATGTGATACAGCTGACTTTTTGCAGTGGTGGGCATAATAGTATAGGATTTAAAATTAGAGTTGGTAAGCAGAATGTCCGAACAATTAATATTGGTGATGGTATTTAGGATGTCTTATTGACTGTTGTAAAGCAGATGCTCAAGTATTGGAACGAAAAACAGGAATTAGGTCTTGATGGGATGTACTCCAACTTTCCAAATGTGGTGTAATTTTTCATTCTCAGACTTGGTATGTCTAAATGTCAGTGTAGTGGAGACAAATACTTGGTGTTGTGTGCCCGGGAACAATTTCTGTAGATCAATTGTGATATGGGTCCAAGCCAAACGTTCAACGTTGCTATGAATGAACTTTAGCTGTATCGAGGATACACTGCATTATTTTTCACTGCTTGTGTCAAATATGCACGGTGTCCCGCTGTGGACAATTGCTTGGCTTTGTCATATAGGTGCAGGTGTACAGCTGTGTCAGAGGGAGATGTGGGTGCCTATCTCTGCCAGGCGGTCATCAGTGTCAACGGTGTATCAACGGAGCCAGAGATGAATAGGTGATAGCTACAGGTACAGCTGTGTCAGAGATGATGTCAGGAGCTTGGCTGTATCAGGATTGACTTCCAGGGACCCTGCTGTACAACAAGGCCATTAATGTACGACATTACTGGATTTGTTCAACAAGGCCAATAATGGATCATGTGTTTAGTTGTGTCAACAAGACAGTCATGGATGTTCAACAAGCCCAGTAATTGATGTTGTGTGTAGCTGTGTCAGACCGGTTTTGTATCTTTAGCCACATCAGCGATGGGTGGCTGGTGTCCAGGGTCAGTGATGAGTGACCGGTGCCCAGCTGCAGCAGGAATTGTTATTAGCTGCGTGAGATATGGGTGAGAGTTAGGTTGTGCTTTAAATGAGCAGGGTCCATCAGGTACTGGGCAATGATTACCTGCACTTCTTTGATTTGGAATGCTGTACTTGCACTTCTCATCAGAGGCACAATACGTAACAATCATGTACTCTACTACAGTGAGTACCCAAACTTCTAGGTTTCCATTTCAAGCACCTGTGTCGGGTGTATAAATGACAACAGGAGGTGTCAAGTCTGTCACTAAGTCAGATGGAGTCTAGGTGTCCAGCTGGTTGGTGATGGGTGACCGGTGTCCAGCTGTGTCCAGGTGGTATATTTGTTTTTACAATATGTCAAGATGTAAGGCAGGTGTGTAGCTGTACCAGTGATGTCTCCTAAGCACATATCTCTACCAGAAAAAAATCTATCATGCTCTTTTGATTCCCTGTGGGACGTCGGGGAATTATTAGGGGATTGATGGCCGGGGCTAAGCTGAGTGTGAGAGCGGTGCAGAATATGATCACCTTTATCAGGCGTGGATGCCTGATTTCCTTCCGTGCAGGTACTCAGGTTTGCAGCTGTTCGTTGCAGCTTCCCCAATCGACCTTTTTCCATTTTCCTCTGATGGTTGTCCCATTAAAGTTAATGGACTACTTCAGCATTGACTCCAGTGCCAAATAAGAAAGCACTAGGTTACTGCTAGGAGAATCGAGACCCCAAATGGCCCCCTTGCCGATAGCTATAGGATGGACACCCCATTTGCCCTCTTAATTAGAGGTTACAAATTGGTGGCAGTATTATTATATTTTATTGGAACAGTGTGGCTGTGCCTATGGATGAGGTGTACTGACCTATTCTACCTACCCTGTTTGGAAAGTTCAGTAATTTCCTTCTATGGGAATACCATTCCTGCAATCCTAAATGTGTGAGGTGTTGTAATATGGTATATTTGATTGGAAACAGCATCGTGTTATGATTGGCCTCAATTCGTTCTTCTTGTGCCATTGGGGAATTCAGACAACATCCTGCCAGGGCAGCAAAGGTGTAGGGAGAAGAGTGCGAATCTGCTCAGCAACAGCAAGCAGGAAATTACATTAACAGAGACTTCTTGTTTGGATCTGCATACCAGGTCTGGGTTCAGCATATGTCAGTCCCATATTTTCCAGGGCAAGATAAAGCCTGCAAGATTGTCAGAGTGTAAATTGCCTGGCACAGTAAAAGATGGATCATGCCAGCCACCTGAGTAGCAGTGGCCTTTTACACAGCTGCCCCGGGCTGTGAATTTAAGCCTGAGTCGAAGTCCAGCAATTGAAAGTCTGTACAACTGGACATGCATGCATGGCTCTCCAGTACTTCTTGTATCACAAGCTACATAGTGTGTGTCTTCCGAAGCTGTCACCAAGACTGAATATTAGCCCGTGGCCCCAGAAGTGCTGGCAGTTCAAGAATTAATTGTTCTGTGCATTTGTCAGTACCCGGAATGGGGAATTCCAGCTCCACTGGGCATTATACTTGCATTCTTACTTTTTTTTCAATCTAGGGCTGGCATGTGCTGAAACAATTCCACAGAAAGTGCCTGCAGTTTTCCAACGTTTTATTGTGGGTTGAAAAGAAAAAGGGATTTCACCCATCCTTACTCCATAATAGGGTACCAGGAGTTCCTAGTAACATGGGGAGTCTAAAATATGTTGATCTCGATCAGCAGGAGTAATCCATTGATCTGATTTAACTCAGTATATACTGTTTATTGCTTGCAGAATTCTTATAAGGAGTCTGCATTTGGGAGAGGCAGTGTCTTTCTACACCTAACTGTCCTCCGACGAATCCATAAACTTCAATCTTATAATCTTTCTGGATTCTAGGCAAAGAAAGAGCTAGCTATTCATAGTGCTCAGCTCTTGTAGATCAGCAATGAATTATTGCCAACCCCATAAATTCCAGCACTGGGCCTTACTTATCCTAAGAATATTTTTTTAATTATCTCTTGAATTGTTTAGTACTAGAACATTTACTGTCCTGTAATTCTTAATTGTAACTTTTTAACCAATAATCCAGCAAGAAGTACATGTTGATGTTGTTTTAAACGTGTTACTTAGTTCAGCTTTCGTGCCATTTACCAAGACCTACACCGTGACTCAATGAAGGCCCCTAGGAAGGCCATGAAGCTTTAGAGACACAATAGTCTGTCACATACCTCGTACTTAGCGTCCTGTGCAGTAGGGAACACAAGCAGCCTCAACATTGATATTGGCTGAATGGATCATACAAGTTGAGGTTCTGACATACAAACTTAACAGTCTGTATAGGGGTGAATCTCGCTTCACCCAAATAAAAGAGGTCCAACTTTGGTAGGTACCAAGCTTTGGCAAAATGGGTGTCTGTGTGTTCAAATGTTTCAGATATACATAGTTGTAGCTTTGTGCAGAATAGACAGTATATGTGACATGAGTAAAGAGCACTTGTTCAGAAGTAAAATGATGGAATTGCAGATGTTTCATATATGAAGACTTTTTTTATGAGGCCACTGCTGGTCTTGAGGCCAATATAAGCTTTACTTCTTCAGTTTTATTTTGCTACTTGTCTGTCAAAGACTGGATATTGAGAAAGTCTGTTGAGTCTCCTTCTTCATTGCCTGAGAAAAGGGCAACTGCCCCCAGTAGCCACTCTGCTTCCCTGCACAGAATAGTGTACATGAAAGGTGGCATGTATCTCTATAAGGGAGTCCACATTATGAGTTACCCTCCAGAGGTAAAACGGTACTTACTTTGCAATATTGTGGTTCTACATTTTAGATGAAGATTAACACTGAAGTGATTAGTAAGTCACTTAATGCTCCCAACTTCAACAACAACGGAAACAAAATTATTAGCATAGGAGTAAAGGACATGATGAAAAATCATGGAACAAATGTATTGCAATGTATCCTCCTTTTGTGATTGCCTCCTTTATATATGATTCAAATACCAACTGACATTCCTAGGAAAGGCTGTACTTCGTCTTGGTTTTGAAACCCTCGGATGACATCCTATGGACAAACCCCCATCTTGGAAAGGCCTGTTTAGAAGGTTGGTCCATGTCCCTTTCCTACAATTCATAGTTTTCATTTGACAAGTTATGAAGAAACTCAAGCTTAAGTTCTTTTCCTGCTGCACATAATTCTGCTTTCCCCGCACTGTCCTGTATATATCCTTTATCATTCCAAGCTGCTCGTAGAACACTCTTCTGAGTGAGTGTGAGATGCTAAATCAATCCAGGCAGAGAGGACACACAGCCATGTTCTGAATATGGTATCCAGCAACACTCTGGTATTAGGTAGCGTACAGAGAGTTTATTCCCCATCTGAATGCATGTAGTCTCTGGTAAATACTTAATCCTCCTCTTTACTCTTCTTCAGCGCAGATGTAAAAATATGCCTGCCTTCAGGGCGTTCTGGGCTTACCAGGGTGCCATTAAAATAAACTGAAGCTAACAAGGACACATGAACTGAAAAGGCTTGCTCCCAAGTCTTTCATTAGAAGAAGAATGCTTCCAGAGAATCAGAAATTTAAGTTGACCTCCAAAAGTTCGAATCATAGATTTCTATAGGTTGCATTGTTATAAGAGAATTCAGCCACTGGTAAATAGGAAGCTCAATTATCTTGAGTTGCATTACAGTAGTACTATAGCTATGCTCCAACATGAATTAGTTTGCGCTATTTTCCCTTTTTGGCTGGGGATGATAACCATGAGAAAGACCTTATCAAAAGCATTGGGTCATTTCTTCAGCTGTTGGTAACCTGCAAGAGAAAATCGGTTGTCACTGAAAAAGTATGTTTTTCTAATCATTTTTAAATTATTTCCTTCTGAAGGTGGAAATTAAATCTGTATGAACTATATGCCAAGGTCTTTGAAATAGAGCAAAACAAACTGAACATAGAATATTAAATCAATAAAGCACGGAAATATACAGGAACATTGCACAACCCAAATGTCATTACACAATAATCAGAATGCCCAAAAGGCACTGGCAAAGCAGTATTCCACCTTTCACATTGCTTTATGCGCAAAAGGTGACAAGCACCTTGTAAATCAAATTAAGTGAAGAATGCAGTGCCATGGACTGACTCCAAGATGTAATTTATGAGAGAAGAAAAATACATATCCTTAACCATGATCTTATTTAAGCCCCTGCAATCAATACAGAGTTGAAGAGCTCGATCTTTCTTGGTCAAAAGAATAAAGATGTCCCAGCAGGTGATGGAGATTGCAAACGTAAACAGTTAGAACAATTTCTTCTAATTAGGCCCATTCATATTCCTTTAATCTCTACTTCTCAGTTAAGGATTACAAGTATCCAAAGGAACAAAAACACAATGTTCAGTTGTCATGGTACACCGTTTTCGTTGTGAAGGGAAATTTAACAAAACACTGTCGAACAAATGTGGCTCTGCAGTGGCTCTGGAGAGAGGTTAGCCACATTTAAATTTGGACCTGGAGTCGTTTATCTTGTCCCTTTGTGAAACAATTATTTCCAGAATCATAATTGTTTGTGAAAAAAAGGGTGATGTCAAATATATTGTTTGAGTGACCAATGGCATACTGTTTATGCTCCTTTAACAAAAGAATTTAAAAAAAATACAGCATACTTGGCAATAATATCAAAAGACAACACTTCTGCATGATTCCAAAATGAGATTTTCAAAGGAAATGGGACCTCTTGTATGAGACCTCAAGTTAATGGCAAGCATCAATAGCTTAAATCACTACGGTATCTTTTTATCTCTCCTAAGAATGTTATTTTAGTGTCCATTCCTGATCACTAAACTCAGAATTGGGATGCAGCCCGAGTGATTACCAGTGTCTGAGATAAATTCAAGCATTCCATCCATCACTGTTGTGTATACTTATGTTGTCACCATAAGTGGGATGGCCATGGCCAAACCTGGATCCCATGCCCACTGTGTCACTGGAACCAATCTGTACCTGGCTGATGAGCTCATAACTAGGGTAAAACTAGTCCTGGGTTGATTGTGTTCCTGTTCAAGGGGGCCCTGTCTTGGCAGTTCGGGCTGGACTGTTCCTGTTGGAGCAGGGTCAAGACTGATTTGCATATTGGTGGGTCCAAAGTGAGATAGCATGGTATGCAAAATAACAATGCTTTGGTATGCGGCCTGAGTGATTGTCATTGGCTGAGCTTAATTCAGACATTCTATACATCACTGTTTTGTGCACTCACTAAACTCAGGCAGCACTATCTAGCAATGCTGCTATTTTAACAACCATCCCCTTTTCTGTACTAATAACAATCGATACAAAGAATAGAAGATCCAGTATCAGGAAGCCACTAAACAACTATCTTCTTTTCAGGAGAATTTGAGTTCTTACTGCTTTGCTCTGGTACATGCTTGAAACATTTGTCCCGCATCACCACCGTATAGATACAGTCAGCCTTTTGCTAACGCTTCTGTTCCATCAAAGGACCTCTCACAGCTCTGAGTTCCATAGGTTCTTCTTAAGACACTGGGTCCACAGAAATCACTGATTGAGCCATGGGACGTTTTACTTTCCTCTCATCTCTCTTACATTGTATGTTCAGTTAGCAGCATTAGCTCAGTAAGTTCAGAAAATTAAGTAGGAAGTTGCGAGCAAATACATTTCTCTTCAATTTCTTCTTTCAATTCATCTAGAAAAATAGTCGCCTGCGGTGCGGGAGGCGGTCTTTGCCATACACAGCGTTTGGTGGACACTTTCCGAATTAGCAAATTGTACTGAAGCTGTTGATTGAAAATAAGGATAGTAGCACTACAGAATGTGATACTGGACATAGTGACATCATAATTGATGGTCAGATTTAAGACAACACCAAAGTGGTGGATGAAAACAGTATACCATCAATCACAGGACTTCGCCTTGAGGAAGCCTATGCTTAAGCGAAACGCGTTGGGTGCACTTGTGGAAAGGGAATGGAATAAAAAGAGAAGTTATAAACAGTGACCCAATTCGACCTGTTTCTTTTAATACTGTGCTTGAATTGCTACCTGTTACATTGAGGATTGTTGTTGCCTCTCAATTTATGTTCTAAAAGTAAATCAGAGTAAACCAATCTGACCCAGTGGTCGATATTCTTTTGCTTGTATGCACAGGAAACCCAAAGAATTTGAGTGTAAGTGCTGTGTAGAAAGCTAGTTTCCATAGCATTGAGCAATAATACAGTGTCACAACAGCCAGACAGCAGCAAGGAACCAGGACATCTACTCAGGTGGCACCTTAGGTCTCAATTGAATAATGATGCTTTTTCCATGTACCTCATTCTTTGCACTGGTCTTGGCTACAACATAATAAAGAGGAGTCCCCTTTACATGTGTGTTTACCACATGCTTTAGTAGTTCTCATTTTAATAAAGGGACTGCGTGTTTTTAAAGGGCGAATCCTGGCGTTTTACTGGAGAGTGTGAGCAGAGATTGAGCTTTGTGATGGAAAGGTTGGAGTTGTTCTTGGAGGTGTTGATATTTTACCTCGAGAAAGTCATATTTGTGTTGTGGGAAGGTAAAGTGCTTTGGGGGAAAATGGGAGATATATTTTGGGAGAGTGTGGATTTTTTGACAGGATTTTCTTTTTGCCAGCATAGAACCTCTCTAAAGAAAACTGCCGATCTGGAAGAGCATCTCTTGCCGGAGTTATGGCCATTTATAGTTACGCGACGTACAGTGGAACTGGATTGAAATTGATACACTGAATATTCACTGCCAAAAAGAGTAAAATGGTTCAGCTTTCTATATCTGCACTGAGAACTTGGAATTTTTCTACAGGACTGTTTTTTGTTGCTTCTGGTTGCTTATGCACTTTATATACATGCACCCCGAATATAAACATTTATCACCACCGATCTAAGTTAAGAGTGTACCTCGTGTACATCAATGTGGATCAACTACTGAAACCATCCATTGACATAGTATGTGCTAGCCTCGATGAGCTCGAGATGATCAGCTTGCAATACACAGGGAGCTGTGAAACTACACACAAGCCTACAGGAAAACAGTCTACTGATCAGTGAAAAATCCCTGGAATTTTGACTTGAGGTGTTTGCCCAATATTTAGCCGTGGCGGCTGGCAGATGCAGATATGACTTTCACAGCCCCTCACTGTTTTGGGATACATTTGGTGTTTTGGTGACTTTCACATAGGAATTCTTAGCCATAGTCTTGTGTAATCAACAAAAGTGATGGTAGAGTGTGGTGTACCCTTTGAAAAGGTGGAAAACAAAGATGAAAAGGAGGAGAGACATTTTCACTGTCAACCACAAACCTTTTTGAATGACATTGTCAGGGAGAGGGGAGAGGGGACGCAGGAAGAAGTAGGGCAGCCTTTGCACTTCAAAGGGGAATCAATCCTACTCTCCAGCTAAGAGAGTCGTTTACGAGGAAAGAGGCTGCCCCAGGAAATGGGTACAAATATGGGGTAAATGGAACGCTTATAGAGGTGATATATGTGTCTCCCCACCACCCAGATGGGTAGAATTAACTCTAGAATGGCTACTTTGGAGAGAATTGTCATAGAAATATAAAGGGGAACTTCAAGTCAGAACTGAAATTTGTAAACACTACTGTAGACTGATCTGTTTTGATAAAAGATGTTGTGGTCTATTGGATGCTGTACAAATAAACAAGGTTCAACAAATAGAGTTTTAAAAAAATCAAACCCTCCAGCTACTGGCGCCTAGTGCACGCCAATGGTCAGACTTTGGAATGTTCAAAGTTTCACATAACGCCTCAAACCTTCATCTCATCATTCATCCCCACTTAGAAGCTCCAAAATGGACTCCTGTTGTGGAGTGGAGAGATGTGAAATGGAGTAAAGTGATGTAGAGTGGAGTGCCACTAAGTTGATTGGCCTAGAGTGGAATGGGGGGATGTAAAGTGGAGTGGCATAGAGTGGAGTAAAGTATCATATAGTGGAGTGGCGTGGAGTCTAGTGTCTTAAAGAGTTGTGGAGTAGCGCATAGTGGGTTAGAGTGGAGTGGTGTAGAGTGACCAAGCATAGAGTGGATTAGAGTAGAATAGAGTGGCGTAGAGTGGACTGTTGTGCAGTGGAGTGGCAAAGCGTAAGTGCTGTAAAGTGTAAAAGAATGGAGTGGCACAGAGTGGAGTAAAGTGCTTGGAATGCCATATAGTGGAGTGGCCATAGAGTGTTGAATGGAGTGTTGGAGAGTGGATACTCATAGAGTGAAATGGCCTAGAGTGAAGTGTTGTAGAGTGGCTTGGAGTGAAGTAAAGTGGAGTGGCATAAAACGGAGTGGAGTGTTGTTGAGTGAAATGTCATAGAGTAGCGTGTCTTAGAAAGGCATAGAGTGGAGTGGCATAGAGTGGGGTAGAGTGTTGTAGAGTGGAGTGGCGTAAAGTGGAGTATGCATGGTGTGGTAGCACACTGCCATTACAGACACAATATTTTCAATTGAAATAACCACCACATTTGCACATAAGGTTTTACTATTGAAACTATACACTGCACAAAAGATAATGTGTGGAAATGGCATCACCAAATGTATTGATTTGTTTTGATCGTATTAAAATATTTATTTTCACCACACTTCAGAATTGCAAACAAATGTGCTTTGTCTGTGCTTTCTTAATTTTGGTATTACCTGAAATATTTGCACAGTTCATTTAAAGTCATTTAAATGTTGTTGTGTGCTAGAAAACAACTTTCTTCTTCCACCCTCAAGTATCCAGCAAGATTTTCACATAAATCCTCTTACTTTTAAATCAGCAAAACAAAAGTAAACACCAAGCTCCCAGGAAGAAAGAGCATGGAATTTGACCTCTAACTTTGAAAACACAGCAAATGTGTATCAAGATAAGACCAAAATGTGAAGGCTTGTTTACAGAAAGCGAGCACTTGTGGAAGAGTACAGTAAACAGGCTATGCTGCCCGGCCTAAAACAAAGCAAGCCAGCAAATAGAAAGCAAGTAAATGTAATTACAACGCCACTGGTAAGCAATAGGCACAAAGCATTACCAGAGAAGCTTTCAGAATATCCCCAAGATTTATTTTCAGCTATGAGTGATAGGCTTCGAATGTATTGCTTCAAACCTCACAGGCACTCAGCAGTGGAAAAATTGTGCTCAGGAAATATGCAGCACCTAAAGTCTTCAGGTCTGCAGGAACCCAAGCCGCCATATTTGTTGTAAATTGTGATCCTTTTGAACTAGAAACTATTTTTTTCTCAAAATCGGCAGATTATGCACCAGATGGTGGACTATGTGGCGAAAGCGACAAATTCATCTATACTACTATTATAAAGAGAGAACTTTGAACCTTTGAGGCGGGTAAACTCAGGAACCACAGCACCAATCCAAACACCCGATACATCGTTGTAATTGTCAGGGTCTGCAGATGGACATAGGCTATATAAAAAAAAAAAATATACGTTCTTTAAAAAATTTACGATTAAAAAAAAAAGTAGTCCCTTGGAAGTAGCGCCGGCCGCGACGTGCGTGCTGACATCAGGAGCGCGGGGAGGAGCGACGTACAGGAGCGCGTGGAGGAGCGGCGGACATGAGAGCGGGGAGGAGCGGCGGACAGGCGGGGAGGAGCGGCGGACAGGCGGGGAGGAGCGGTGAAGAGCGGCAGACAGACGGTGAGGAGCGGCGGACAGGCGGGGAGGAGCGGCGGCTGAGGTAGGTGAAGCGGCCCGTGTGCGGCTCATTGGGGGCCTTGAAAGTGGCGGGTGCGCTTCGGGGGACCCACGGACAACATCGGAGCGGGCGGGGGCCCTGAAGCCTGAGACAACGTCGGGGCGGGCGGGGGCCCAGAAGCCTGATTGCTCCCGGACAACGTCGGGACGGGCTGCTAGTATTTATACTAAAATCGATACTACTGCAAATCGCTTAGTTCCAGTGTTCCTGCATATTTTATATTTCTAGCGCCACCAATGTGTCGGCCCATCCGTATTATTCACTTTCTAGTGCCTGCTTGCCTTTTCTTAGCACTCCAGGACATTCATTATCTTACATAGTCAGCAGTGCTCCCTCATTGCACCCCAGGGCATAGGTTTTTTCCCCAGAGCCTACATTGCAACCTCATAGCAATACAGGTCATGTATTCTAATCTCTGCACAGTCCATACCTTTCATCCTCATAGTACCTTGAAGCATCTACTCTCACTTTAGAGCATGCCTTAACAGCCCTTCTCTTAGTAACCAAGAGCGTGCATTGCATTCCCTTGCAATGGTACGCCTCGCTTACATTCCGTAAATGCATGCAGACCCCTTTTACCCTGAAAAGCCGCCACTAATAGTGTGATCAAGCTGGGGGCATCTAAGGCCAGCCAGTAACCTGTGCAAAGAGCATCTGCTTGCACCCACCGTATCTGATGGCGAGGCGGGGCCTTTGTGTTCCCGGGACACTGTGCGTATTTACTTAGGATGGAGCTCGTGGGCCACGCGGGAAGGCGCAAGGCCTGCCCAGACTCCACGCTTCCCTCCCAATACCTGGTCAAACAGGGACACAATGTACCTTCACATTTTGCATTTGTTTTTATTTTCCTTACAAGCCCCGGGTCCCACACCACACATGCCATGCCGATCTTCTCTTGTGGGCCTTCGTTCGGCCAACTTTCAATGTGATATTTGATGACGCGTTAGCTGCCTGCAATGTTATGTGTGCTCTAACAACGAATAGTGTCGTACTACATAACATACCTAAAAGGTACAGTGAGGTCTGGCGACAGGAGGTGCTAAATTCGTAAACTATTTGTAAAGTGCTGTGAAGGACAGAGATATGTAATGTGTAACCTGTCTTCGAGGGCTGCGAGCTATTAACACGAACCTGCTCCAAAATCGCTGCAAGTGTGCAAGCGGCAGTGTGCTGCATACTGTGTGATCAGGTGTGAAGGGCTATGGTGTTTTACAAGTCTGTGAAGCAATGTGACTTCTGACAGAAGGCCCCAAATAATGTGTGCCCTGTGACCTGTCTGTCAAGGGTTGTGATGGATGACCCACCTCAAGCTTTTTAAAGTCTAAAAGAAAGGGGCTGTAAAGCGAATGTGTAGCTCAAAATTAAAAGATGCTGTGAGGCAAGATGGAAGGCGCAGTATAATCTGGGAGATACCTGTAAAGCCTTTCATGGCCTTATAGGGGATAATATATAATATGTAGAAGACTTATATTTTATAATATTTTGCATTATTATAGATGCGGTCTGACTTCAGAATGCACATATAATAAGAAAATGATTCAGCCAGTTGCTTCTAAGAAGTTAGTAAAGCTATTGTGGCATCACAGCACAGTTTGTGAAAAAATATATATTTTTTTTAAAATGGGACTTCACAAAGATGGTGCCTTTGGGACTTATGTTCCTACTTCCCTCATGATCCCTGGAAGGGAATGCTGGCCCTGGCAGGCTGCAGGACTTTCATGGTTGAAGGGCAGACAAGCTAATTAATTGGTTCCTCTATCCTTCACTCATGAACGAAATGATTTTCGTTTCTTGGATGGACAAGCTGAGGACTCCTGAAGGCAGCTTAAGCACAGCTGTCAAGAGGCCCCACGTCATGTGTGACACCATCAGCAATGTCTGGCGTATTAGCCTGCAGCAGGTTGCATTCTGAGACATGTAGTTTTGTTTCAACATTGTAATTCCAACCATATGCAAAGCTCTGCGGGTAAAAAAGGCACCTATATCACAGGCCACTTGTCATCTATGTGATGGGTTTAGAGACGCAAGGATCAAGATGTCTACAAATCATATGAGATAAGTACCTTTTTTTATATCCATTATGAAGAATATTCCGTCGGAGTTCAGTGACCAATAAATGCATTTGGCCTGCAGCCTTAAGTCTCCCTATGGTCAAGGAACTCCTCGGTGACTTGCACTATCTTTGTAATATACAGAAAGGTGTTGCATACTGTATAACCGGTTTGTCAAGCACTGAGAAATCCAAGGACAGACGGTGCTGTTTACGTGGAACCTGTTGGTAAGGTGCTGCGAGGTCAGAGGATAAAAGCTTTTTTATAATGCACTGAGAGATTACAGGCTATCTTCAGGATACTTAGTCTAACTCTTCAACCTCCTGCTCCTGAAATCTGAGTGCGTTAGGACGTCAAGTCCTTCCTTGAGCAGAAAACAGACAGCCCGACTTTACAATAAAATGTGGAAAAGTCTGGTACCACTCACATGGACTTTGAAAAATCACTCCTTGGTGGTGCAGGAGATCTGGCCCCAACCCTGAATTATTATTCCCCAGACTCGCCCCATTCCTTCCCATGCTTCTTCACAATAGACAGACAAGCTAAGAAATGCTGGGGCCAGCTCGGTTCCAGGCACTCTTGTGACTGATCGCAGCCGAACCAAGAAATCGCCCTCTGTTTCACATCCTAAATGTAGTTTTTCGAAAACATAATGCATCATCATGCACAAGGTCAGCTGATGTAGGATTCTGGCACAAATCGAATCTGAAACGTGTTGTTTTGGTCCAATTCAATTGAGTTACGGATTTAATAAATAAAGGATGTACTTAATGCCACCGTAAGGTTTCAGCAGAACAGTTGAAGTGGTCGTGAAGGGTTGGGATTTAGGTCTTCTTAGGACGCACTTTGGTTTACATGTGCGTAAAGTTGAGGGCTAGTGATAGCAACATGTAGCTTACATTTTAATTTATGCTGTGGAGAACAACACATATGCTTATGTGTATTTTGTCCATATGTATGTTCATATTGCATATATTTATTCATTTGTGATATCTTGCTTCATTTGAGTTTGAGTCACTCTCTGTCCAGTGCACAGTTCTTGAGAGCGTGGTCTGCTGTCCTACGTTATTTTTTTAGGTCGAGCCTAGCGGCAGCTTGCATGTGCTGCTCTGCAAGACTTGTTGTGGTGGAGTATATAAGAGAAGGCCCGCCCACATTTTTCATTCGATTGTGTCATTGTCCTTCGTAAAAGCTAGCTTGCGAGTTATTGTTAGGGTTGTTAGTCCCTCCTTGGTACCGCCTAGTCAGCATTAGTAAACACCCATGGTGACTGGCCCCTTTACCTCGGATGCAAGACGATATGTCTTATTTAGTTTGTAGTTCACAAACAACAAGGGCAACCCTAGAACAAGAACCTGGGGCAGTATCAACTGAGTTCCAAACAATTGTTCATGAGCTAAAAAAACAAACTATAAACCAATTAGTGTGCAAAAAAAGAGATTGTGTGAAAAAGAGAAGGAAATATGCTAGCATAATTTCGAAATCACCATGTACATAGATGATATCAAAAATAATATTTCATATAAATGTAATATGATACAAAAGAAAAACACAATAAGGGAGCTCAAGCAGTTACAGAAACAATAAGAAAATTATGAACATTGGCAAGTGTAAAGTGAGCAAACAGTGGCAGAGAAAAAATATAAAACTAGAACAATTAACACAATATACCAATTGTGTCCTCTCTAAGGGGCCCATTATGATCGCGGACGGACTGAAGTCCATAGAGGAGGAGGGAACCTCCGCATGGCCTGCGGAGTTCCCTCCTGTCCAATTAGGATATGACCGCCACCCTGGCGGTCACATCCTCTATTTTTACCATTGCGGCGGGTGCGGCTTCAAGCTGCACCCGCCGCAATGGTAAAAATGCTTACATTGCATTTGTATGCAGAAAGCGGCAGGCACTGTGCGGTGGCTGCCGATTTCTGCATACAAATGCAGGGGGGTACCATAGGTACCCCCCATGTGCACCCCCCTTCACCCAGGGGGCCGGCAACGGGCCCCCGCAGTGAAGTTCCACATGCTTTTCCACGGCGGAAAAGCCGCCGCGGAAAAGCATTTTTTAAAGCCGATCCTAATATGGCTGGCGGTGTCTGAGAGACACCGCCACCATATTAGAGCTTTTCCGCCGCGGTTGTAAGCCAACCGCGGCGGAAAAGCTGCGGACGGAAACCAGGACCCACGAGCCATCCTAATGTGGCGGTGGGTCTTTGGTGGGTCCGCTGCGGTTTTTCCGCATCTTCCGGGCCGGCGGTGGCTTTTGCCGGCCCGGAGGATGCGGAAAACCGCAATCGTAATAGACCCCTTAATTAGGCCACGTTTTTTAAGACGTCGATGGCGTTTCGACCCATGATCACTTTGAGGGTCATATTCAGGACCAAAGACTTCAAAAGTGAGAGCAACCACTTTCTTTTCTCAATGAATCTCCGTTATATACACAAGGGAGCAACACCAATCATCCTGTGTCAGGCCAAATTGCTGAAATTTGAGAGGAAATCCTACAACTGTCGGTATGCCAAAAAGAAATCCCACAGCATTACTTGAATCAGAACAAAACACCAGACCCACTCGGGTTGCAAAATCAGTGACAAGATCAGTGTGTAGAAGCACCAGTCAGGTAACAGAGTCACAGTCGGGGTTGATAATTCAGTTATTCCAAACTCAAGTGTCGCTGTGTGCCGCGTCCCGTCAGCGATTCGAATCCCGGAAATAAGGGCCGATCTGCAAGACTTGTTGTGGTGGAGTATGTGAGAGAAGCCCTGCACACATTTTTCATTGACTTGCGTCATTGTCCTCTGTAAAAGCTGGCTTACGAGTTGTTGTTAGGGTTGATAGTACCTCCTTGGTACGGCCTTGTCTGCATTAGTAAACAACCATGGCGACTGGCTCCTTTACTTCGGATGCGACACGATACGTCTTATTTAGTTTGTAAGCACTCTTTTCTTTAATGTGTTTCTCCTACTGTTGGCACAACGTGCTTTCCTCGCCATGCCCGCTTTCACTTTCAAGCAGCCCGAGACTATGGCGGCAGCTTCTTTGAAGTGAAATAGTTCTCGCCTTTACAAGAGCTTGAGCTATTGCCATTGTAAATGACTATAGCTTAAACTCTCGAAAATGCGAGATCTATTATATTGCAAATGCTTGTTTTATGTGCAGTCATTAGGTTTTTGGTTTACCCTTCAGTGAACACAACAGCAACACGTACTTACTGACATTGTTAAATAGATTGGCTTCCCTGGGAGGCTTGGAGAGGAAGACTTTTTAAGAGAGTCACTATTGCTCTCTCTTCTTTGGGCATTGAGAGACTGGCAGTGGTGGCAGCTTTGATCTAGAAATGTGACAGGTCTTTTCCCCTGTCTCCTTCAGGAATATATGATTTTGACCTTCCCCATGTACATGGTTCACTATGTTCTCTTTAACCAGAACCTTTCACTGCTGTCAGCATGAAAGGTGTTTGTGCCCTGTGTATGTGATGCAGGATAAGAGTAGTGCCTCTGTGTGGTTTGGATTACCTTTGAGTGAATAGCATTAAAAAAATGAAGGGTCTTGGGTGAAGCTGCTCAGGTCTTTGATCTGGGAGCATGCACTGAGACATTTCTTTCCTGTTTCCAGAGTTTCACTGAAGTGGATTTGAATATACAGAGGGTGGGGAATGTCACATTCATCCTTTATATGTCCCTTTTGTTCCCCTGTCAGTGCACTTTCAACTTGGTCCCATCTTTGTGCTTAATCTGCTTGACCAAAAGGCATAGCTTTGTCAAAACAGCCCAGAAAATGACTCCCGTTAAACGTCCGCCTGGTATGGTATTATTATGCATGGGGCATGCAGAATGTGATTGAAAGAGCCCACAAAGTTTGAACTATGCACCAAAGCTGATTGGTCGCCTCTGCAAATGAATACTGATAAATTGCCCTGTTCAGGGTGCCAGTATTTCTCATTGACCAAAGAGGAACTACACACCAGTGTGGTTGGAAATATTGCAGTGTGCCAGGGTGGGAATCTCTGATTTTGGGCTCCCTTTTAAGACCTAGAAAAAGTTGGGTCAGATATCTGCTACAAGTGTTGCTGGGATGTCTTCGAGGAAGGAGAGCACTGCTTGCTGTGGAAAAGAGTACTTGAAAGTGCCCTACAGGGGAGAACCTTCGTGGAAGAGAAGTTCAATAGTCTAGTCCTGCGGTTCTTAACCTTTTGACTTCTGTTGACCATCTAAGAATCCCTCCTGGAAAACGAGGTACCCGTCTAAACAATTTATTTGATTTGAATATGAAAATATTGGAAAAATAAGCAAAGCAAGTATACATCAAACAAGTACACAAATGATGGAATATTGTTTTTAATTCACAAATGAAAAAGATTGGAAAATCTATATTTTAATGGGAAAGTAGGAGCTTTTCAAATTTTCGTTTTATTTAAAAAAAAAAAATGGAAGCAATATGGTATACTCTAGCATATCAATGTCTTTTTTGCTCCTAATGCATGTTCTCTTTAGGTTGCTGTACTTGTGTTTACAGAGGCTTTAAACATTTAAATTTTTAATTTTGATTTTGTATTTGTATGTACATTATTAATCTGCTCATTTTTGGGTACATTTACAAACCATCGCTGATCCCCTGAATAGGTGTTGTGACCCCCAGGGGACCATAAACCACAGATTAAGAACCACTGGCCTAGCCGATTGAGAACCTTTTGGGAACTGCGTGAGGTCTCTGCTGT
Organism: Lissotriton helveticus; assembly: GCF_964261635.1. NCBI lineage: Eukaryota > Metazoa > Chordata > Amphibia > Caudata > Salamandridae > Lissotriton > Lissotriton helveticus. The sequence continues at coordinate 1,402,568,650 of NC_136057.1, read as the reverse complement.
TCGAGAGAAGAAGTCACCTAGGAGATGCACAGGGCAGGAAGTGCCAATAAAATGTTACACTCACATAGGTCCAGGGTAAGAACCAGCTTCTACAAGGACTTATGATGAGCCCCATGTGCCCTGCTGTCGTGTGCCCCAAGCTGCCTCCTCCAGAGCCTTGAGGTCTAACTTTGGCCCTCTTCATTATCTTGAAGTAGATTTATCATGTAGGTGGGCTTTGTTGAGCTGAGCATCAAGGTCTGATTCGTGTGAGCCTTTCAATGCCCTGTCTATGTCCCTCGGAGCTCTGCGCACCGTCTGAGCGCGGACATATGTTGACCGCAAGTGACAATTTTAGAGAAAAGTTCCTCTGATAACCACACGGCTGTAATACTCAAACTGCATTCTACCAAGATACTGTACTTTAACACTTCAACTCTCTGTGGGGACTTGTGAGCACCAACAAACTACAGTAAAACAATGTACCGCACACAAAGAATGAAAGTAACTGAACATTATTTTGATTGAGAAAGAAACATTGTTGAGCAGATCTTCAGTTAAGTAACGGGGTATGGATCTCTTTTGAGTATTGCATTTTCTATGAGGTATTTGGATGTCTGTGTGAATTAAACTTTTATTTGCAAACTACAGCTACTACCAGAACTGGGAGCATTTTTAAGTGATATTGCTGCCTTCTGAGTCAACACCGCCTCCCAGAGTAAGCTTTTGACTGCTGTTTCGCTATCCTGAGAGTCAAGTCTTAAAGGGGTGTCCCTAGTATTGTTTTTGTGTCCAATACTAAACATATCGCCGGACACTAGAGATACTTGATCCCACTTGTTCACTGGAGGCCAGTAATCCACGATTGTCTTGAGACCCCCAAACCGGTTCCGCTACTTTGCTCAACTGGTTACTAGAAGGATTTCTTATATGCTCTTAGACTGGTCCATCATGTGATGTTTGCCTTTGTAAAGTAGCTTTATTAAGCACAGTGAACATGTACGTCCTGAAGGCCATGTGTACACAAAGCACAGCCCATTAGTGTAACTCTAGAGACTCTGGAGATGAGGCCCCGGCTTCTAACCCCAACGTCTCCCATGGACAAATTGTGTAAGACCCCATTATCTCACTGTGCCCCATTATTACTTAAATGCCACATTTAAGAGTGTTCGCGGATAAATCGGGAGAGTGTGTGTTGTGCAAAAACAATCATGTATGGGTTGCTTTACTTTAGTATTGCTGGATTGATAATCATTTTGAGGACCTGTGCATTACACTCCAAGTTCTAAATCACCTCTTGAGTCTTCATGGCAGCACCGTGCGTATTCTTCTTATATCTTTCTAAGTTTACGCGCACGAACTGTGAATTGTATTAAAAGCCTCTCAATCCAGTCGTGTAATGTAATGCAATACATTGAAAACACGCGTGTACGAAATAATGAAGCATTTTTGATGTGTAAAGCGTTTCCCTGTATTTCTGCATGCTTGGGTCTCATCCTGCCCATGCTGGCACGCGGTGGCTGGCGCTCCCTGTGAAGTTTGTAGCTTGTCCAACGGTTGTGCTGAAAACACGCGGTCCTCTTCCCGCCACCGCCCGCGAGCGGCCTTTCCTGCAGAGCCCGGCTTCCCCTCAGCCCCGTTACTCATGCAACCTCTGCCTCCGCCCCTCCCCCGCCCCCTGCGGGTCAGGCAGCCAGCCAGGCACACGCTTAATTATTGCTTTCCTTTCTCATGTCACGACCCCGTTGACCTCTGACCCCCAGTACTAATCTGTGTCAACAGACCCTTATTGTTACGAAAACACAGACTGCTGTCCTGCAGGTGGCTGGTGCTGGGGAATCCTGCGCCCGCTTCCCTCTGTCCCGTGTCCACTTCCGAGCGTGACAAGCGGTGGAAAAACCCCCTTAACTTGCTCCTGGGAGATGCATTGGACTTTTTTTGTTTTCCACATCATTTGAAATGTTCCTACGCGATCAGACTTTTCTGGGGAACATCCTGTGGGGATTTGTCTGCAATTTGCAGGCTTTTGTTTCCAATCTGGTTAGCATGGCTCAGCTGGTTAATGTTCCTGCAGAGATCTGAGCGTACCATGCATGGCTAACGGGACACTCGTAATATTGCTGCTGCTGTAGATTGCAAAGCAGAGCAATGCGGTGGGGTTTCATCTGGTTATTACAGCTGAGCTCTGTCTGGAATCTGCAGGTTGCTGGTTTCAATCTGGTTAACGCTTCAGATGGTTCAGTAGCTCAGCCGATTAAGGTTGATGTTGCAGAGCTCTGTCAGTGATTTTCAGGTTGCAGTGTGGGTTCACGGGGCTGCTGGACGGGTCTGTCTTTAGCATACACGGTTAAGCCTCTATTATCAGACGGTTAACATGGCTCAGCGGGCTAACGTTCCTGCTGCAGAGATCTGTATGAAATGCAGGTCGCCGGTTTGAGTCCTGGCTGTATAGCTGATATTGTTGTCTACACCCCGTTACGTTAAGTAGGGAATTAATTGGCTTTCTGTTCAGTGGAATTTCGTCCAGACTTCAGTTCTTTAGCCTCAGCCTAATGCGCTCCTCCTATTTACCCATTCGGAGCCAAATATAGGGAAAAATGCATAGAAAATGTCAGTTTATAACATGTAAGTCACATTTTAATGCTCGTTGTTAGTTTGTAATGTCTAACTTTAATTGCACAATTGTGCTGATGACAGGAAATGTAAAAAAAGAATAAACATTGAGGAAGCCTGTGGGTCTGGCTTTGGCAAGTTGGTGTGATAGCTACATTTGTTTTCTTTCTTTCTTGCGACGGTATTTGACTTAAAAAGCAGAAACATTGCTGCAGCCTGAACGTGGCCATCATATGATTACATTGTTTTTCTCAATTAAAAGAAACTTCTGTTAAATGTTAATTTAACAGTGCAAAGAACCAGAATAGAAACCCGTTTTATTTGTAAAACTTGTTGCAGCAAAATATGCACCTTATTGTCTTTGACCAATTTGGGTTTGAATTACTGTAACCAGTAGATATACTTTAAACATACAAGGCTGACTAAAACAAATGGAATGATAAAGAATGAAAAGAAAACAGCACAGGTAAAGTAAAGTATTAACCAGCCCTGGCACAGATAGGCACTTGTTTTGGGGCAGATGTGCACCTGTGATCAGGTAGATGAGAAAGGGCACCGCGCTCAAGGGGGAAACAAAATAAAACTGGGGGTGATTGTATTCCAACCTCACCTCCCTAATTCCTGCAATGCGTTAGCCAGGGACACGACGAAGTGTGTGAATACATGGATAATTTCCTCACCGCGCAAACTCCTGTCCCCCCCCACCCTCCCAAGATGGTCTCTTCCAGCTCCTAGAAGAAGCACAGAGCATTGTGGAGCAGGAAGTGCAGACCAAGAGGAAGTGCAGACTAAGACGGTGATGTCACAGCAGGGATGCAACCACATGAATTAGTAGCTGTTCTTGGAACCATCTCTGTTGGATAGAGAACAGCGTGAGCTGCAGTAACCCTCCGTGCGGGGACACATGCTCCTGAAGACTGTTCAAGGCATGGAGCCTTATTTGGCCCAAGTAATGCACCAGCGAGATAGGTTTCTTTTGGCCACGTGCAGATTCAACTCGTTTGACCTCTCCAAGTGGTCGGGCTTTGCCCGAGTGAAGACAGCAATGCGACTGTGACAATAGGTCTCCGCAGGACACCCTACACATTTTGTAATTTTTTGCTGCAATTTTAGTAGGCCCAGATAGTTTTTTTTAGTTCCCCTTCTGAAGTCCCTGAATTTTTCTCAAGTACGTCCGGCCCTTGTTTACCTGGAGATGCTCCCCAATGAATTTGTAATGTTTGCCATATTATGTTCTTTACAAGCTACATTGACGTCTAGCAGATCAAGAACAGATTCATTTCTGCTCTGATTAAGTTGTCTTTGGGTTTTTTAATGACTGGTATTTTTATGTGAAAATGTTTTACCAAGATGTTTTTATATTTAGGTTTATTGTGTTCTTTTATGGTTGCTTTGGTCAACCGAATAAAGATTTTATGATGATGATGATGATAGTAGCTGTATAAGACCAGACAACTTGGCCTCAAATTTTTTTTAAGCTGCGACCCGGACCTGACTCCGCCAAAGAATTACCTTCCTAAATAACCATCCTCTCAACTCTCTTTTTTAATTGTCTTTTTTACTGAAAAAAACATATGATTAATTATTCCAGAAAAGTTTGTGTGTAATCAATATGGGCTAGCCCTGAGGTAGTCAGTGTGCATTATTCATTCTCCCATGAATGTTCATTGTGTACAAGGACACAGGAGGCCTGCAACGTGTGCGGAATTTCACTGGCTCGCGGCTGTGTAAGAGTTGGCACTCTGGCGTTCACATCCCACACAGCTGTTGTAGACAAATCTCATAACTTCCTGCAATTGTTATCTTTCATTGCAAAAGAGCACTCAAGGTTATAGATGGCGAGAAAGGTAAAAGTTAGATGTGTTTAGGCTGAGGCATCGTGGCTGATTCTGATGTCATTGATGGCTGCTCCATCATGAAAGGTACTGATGTCATTGATGGCTGCTCCATCATGAAAGGTACTGATGTCATTGATGGCTGCTCCATCATGAAGGGTATTGATGTTATTGATGGCTGCTCCATCATGAAGGGTTCTGATGTCATTGATGGCTGCTCCATCATGAAAGGTAATGATGGCATTGATGGCTGCTCCATCCTGAAGGGTTCTGATGTCATTGATGGCTGCTCCATCATGAAGGGTTCTGATGTTATTGATGGCTGCCCCATCCTGAAGGGTTCTGATGTTATTGCTGACTGTTCCATCATGAAGGGTTCTGATGTATTTGATGCCTGCTGCATCATAAATTATGGTATTGATGGCTGCTCTATCATGAAGGGTTCTGATGTTATTGATGGCTGCTCCATCATGAAGGGTTCTGATGTCATTGATGGCTGCTCCATCATGAAGGGTTCTGATGTCACTGATGGCTGCTCCATCATGAAGGGTTCTGATGTTATTGATGGCTGCTCCATCATGAAGGGTTCTGATGTCACTGATTGCTGCTCCATCATGAAGGGTTCTGATGTCATTGATGGCTGCTCCATCATGAAGGGTTCTGATGTCACTGATGGCTGCGCCATCATGAAGGGTTCTGATGTTATTGATGGCTGCTCCATCATGAAGGGTTCTGATGTCATTGATGGCTGCTCCATCATGAAGGGTTCTGATGTCATTGATGGCTGCTCCATCATGAAGGGTTCTGATGTCACTGATGGCTGCGCCATCATGAAGGGTTCTGATGTTATTGATGGCTGCTCCATCATGAAGGGTTCTGATGTCATTGATGGCTGCTCCATCATGAAGGGTTCTGATGTCATTGATGGCTGCTCCATCATGAAGGGTTCTGATGTCACTGATGGCTGCGCCATCATGAAGGGTTCTGATGTTATTGATGGCTGCTCCATCATGAAGGGTTCTGATGTCATTGATGGCTGCTCCATCATGAAGGGTTCTGATGTCATTGATGGCTGCTCCATTATGAAGGGTTCTGATGTTATTGATGGCTGCTCCATCATGAAGGGTTCTGATGTTATTGATGGCTGCTCCATCATGAAGGGTTCTGATGTCATTGATGGCTGCTCCATTATGAAGGGTTCTGATGTCATTGTTTGCTGCTCCATCATGAAGGGTTCTGATGTTATTGATGCCTGCTCCATCATGAAGGGGTCTGATGCTTTTTGATGCCTGCTGCAACAAGAAGGGTTCTGATGCTTATTGATGCCTGTTGCATCTTGAAGCGGTCTGATGCTTAATGATGCCTGCTGCATCATGAAGGATTCTGATACTGATTGATGGCTGCTGCTGCATCATTGAGGGTTCTGATGCTTATTGATGGCTGTGGCATCATGAAGGGTTCTCATGTTTGTAGCTTCTACATCACAAGGAGTCCTGATATTCGTGATGGCTGCCTCACTTCTAAATCTAATGCTATTTTCTCGTGACTGCGGCATCATCAAGGGTTCTGATGCTTATTGATGGCTGCTGCTGCAGCATCATCAAGGGTTCTGATGCTTATTGATGGCTGCTGCTGCATTATCAAAGGTTCTGATGCTTATTGATGGCTGCTGCTGCATCATCAAGGGTTCTGATGTTATTGATGGCTGCTGCATCATCAAGGGTTCTGATGCTTATTGATGGCTGCTGCTGCATCATCAAATGTTCTGATGCTTAGTGATGGCTGCTGCTGCATTATCAAAGGTTCTGATGCTTATTGATGGCTGCTGCTCCATCATGAACGGTTCTGATGTCATTGATGGCTGATGCATCATCAAGGGTTCTGATGCTTATTGATGGCTGCTGCTGGATCCTCAAGTGTTCTGATGTTTATTGATGGCTGCTGCTGCATCATCAAGGGTTCTGATGCTTATTGATGGCTGCTGCTGCGTCATGAAGGGTTCTGATGCTTATTGATGGTTGCTGCTACATCATCGAGGGTTATGATTTGATTAGGGATTTATAGAGCACATGGCTGCCCAAAAGCTTCTCAACGCTAATTGATGAGTACGGGTGTCGGTAAGGGGCGAAATTAGAGGTCTAAGGGAAACAACCAGGTTTTCAGCTTTTTCCTAATGGACAGTTCAGTTTGCGTTGCTCTGAGGGCGGGAGGGAGTTCTGATGCTTATTGATGGCTACTGCTGCGTCATCGAGGGTTCTGATGCTTATTGATGGCTGCTGCTGCATCATCAAGGGTTCTGATGCTTATTGATGGCTGCTGCTGCGTCATGAAGGACTGTAATGCTTCCGATGGTGGCTGCTACATCATCATTAGTTCTGATGCTTATTGATGGCTGCTGCTACATCATGAAGGGTTCTGATGCTTATTGATGGCTGCTGCTGCATCATCGATGGTTCTTATACTTATTGATGGCTGCTGCTGGATCATCGAGGGTTCTGATGCTTATTGAAGGCGGCTGCTGCATCATCGAGGATTCTGATGCTTATGGATGGCTGCTGCTGGAGCCTCAAGTGTTCTGATGTTTATTAATGGCTGCTGCTGCATCATCGAGGATTCTGATGCTTATTGATGGCTGCTGCTGCATCATTGAGGGTTCTTAAGCTTATTGATGGCTGCTGCTCCATCATGAAGGGTTCTGATGCTTATTGATGGCTGCTGCATTATCGAGGGTTCCAATGTTTACTGATGGCTGCTGCTGCATCATGAAGGGTTCCCATGTTTGTAGCTTCTGCATCATGAGGAGTTCTGATATTCGTGGTAGCTGCCTAGTTTCTAAGGCTAATGCCACTTCTTTGTGGCGGCTGATCATGAAGGATTCTGACCATATGTATTCATTGTCCCTACATGAATAAGTCACGTTACGCTACATGCGGTTAGAACATAGAAGGGGTTTGGGGCAACGGCAAGGGTGCCTGACTCCGGACCACAAGGTTCATGGTTCGATCCCCGGCGGCTGGTTAGCCCAGCACCGTGTAACTCTGGGCAATAGCTGGCTTAATCTTCCCGACGGCCCCCAGCACTGGGACACCTCTCTGGAGGTAGCTGTGCGCTTACACATGCTGGTATTTAATTTATTTAATTTCATTACAACACAGTCATTACAGCAACCGCGTTGTTACATCGCAGACCATTATAACGCAAGTCATTACAGCAACATGCTGTAGGGGGGGCGCTGGATGTTGGAATAGCATAATTTACTATTCCAACTCCAGTCTGTGCAACAGTAGGGAATGTGTTGGATTTAAAATCTCACACCTTGTGCCCCCTACAGCAAGTCGTTGTAACGGCTTGCATTGCAATGGCATGTGACGTAACAACGCTGTTGTTGTAATGACTGCGTTGTATTGGCATGTGATGTGTAAACATCTGATGTTTTCCTCCCTACATGATTAGGGATTCTGATATTAATTAATGTCTTCTGCATTGTGGAGGTTTTTCAATATAGATTTACAGAATCTGTGTGATGAAGGATTCAGATATTTAACAGTTGGCTGCAGCATCATGGACTGTTTTTGCATCAAGAAGGATTCTAATTATACGTATACGTGGCTGCTGCATCATTTCAGGTAGTGATACTTACTCATAACAGATTCCGATATTTAATCATGGCTGCTGCATCATGTAGGGTTCTGAGATTCATGGCTGCTACATTCTTATGGATACTACCGTTTATCTGTGGCTATAGCAGTATGAAGGATTCCGCTATTTATTGGTGGCTGCAGTATAGTGAAGGATTCAGATTGTTGTGTCCGCTGCATCATGAAGTTCCGGCTTCATAACAAATTATGATATTCACTCATTGCTGCTGCATCAAGAAAGATTCTGATACTTATTCATGGCCTGTGCTATATGACAGATTATGATAACATGACTATCCCCTCACGTCTGGTGCAGATATTTGTGGCTACAGCATCAATACAGATGTTTCCCTGTAACTGCTGCATCATGATTGATTCTTGCGAAGCCTTTTTGAGGCTGCTGCCATTACCGTTTCTGATATTTCTTCGCGGCTCCTCTGTTCGAAAGATTCTGATGACATTTCTCTGTGGCTGCTGTATCAAGATTGATTCTCGTGGAAAGTTTTCTGAGGATGCTATGTCTTTACATCTTCTGATAATTATTCATGGCTGTTCTGTGGCTACGAATTCTGATATTTCTTGCCTGGTGCATCTTGATTTGATTATTTGATAGTTGTTAAGGTTGCTCAATGATTTTGGATTATGATATTTATTCATGGCTGCTTTGTCCTGCTGATATTTTGCTGGTGGATTGAGCAGCCTCACAGCAGTTTTAGATGATACTTATTTCTGGCTTTTGTGTCTTTACGGATTCTGGTATTTTGTTGTGGCAGTCGCGTTGCATCGTGATGATATTTCTTCCTGGCCGCTGTTTCAGGACTGACGTGGGTCATATCTCTCTTAGCTGTCTCGTCCTAACCTCCAGTCCATCACCCTTCCCACCAGGGATGCCACGAGGCCTCTCTCAATGCCTCCTTGTTCTCTTCGCCAGTCTCTGCTGTTTATATTGGCGCAGGGAATGAGAACAGCAACAAATCTGCAGGCCTCATAATGTTGAACTAGTTGCTTGGCTGCTGTCTGGTGTGGACATTTCTTCTCACTCACGGGTGATTAAAGAGTGGTTTCAGATATTTGAGTTTTTAAGTATTGAAAAAGTCAAGTTAACTCTTAAAGCCAAAGGAAACTGTTGATGAGCATTCCTCTGTTTATTTTCTACTTTTTCATTTAATATTTTTCTTTCTTTCTTGCTTTTTCTCTTGCTATCCCTCGTTGTCTCTTTCCTCTTTCTCTCCATTTTTCTTTCTGTCTCTCCGTTTGTATTTCTTTCTTTTAGGTTTTTATTTTTTCCTTTCATATTAGTGTTTGCATTCTTTTTTTGTTCTCTTGGCTTCTGTCTCGTTCAATCACCTTTTTTCATACACTGCTTTTCATTGTGTTCATCTTTTTCTTCTGCTCGCTAATTTTATTCAGTTTTCTCCTTCCATGGACCTTCTTCTTTGTTCTCATCTTTAGGTATGGGGTCTTTCAGCACAGCTGTCGAAATAACCTGCTATATACTTAGAGAAGGTGTTAGGCCTGCCCCTTTCAACCAATGCTTTATTTACAGCAGCCCCTTTTAGCCATTGTCAGAAGACTTTGTCATTTGTGGCTTGGCTCAGCCTAGATTGGTGGATCTCCCTCATCTGAAGCTACTGGCTGTAATGGTGTATCGTTCCCCAGAAATGCAGTGTTTGCATTGAACTGCATGAGGGACTGGCTTGCAAGAAAAGTCCTCTTTGCCCGCTCCTGCTAGTTTCCACCCATATATCTATCACTGTTCCTCATAGCGGCGGCCGGCACAGGTAAATGCAGTGGTTGGGGGGGGAGGGCGGGGGACGGAAGACGGAAAAGGTTTAAATAAATAAATTAATTAATAATATCTATTCCATTGTCTGTCGGCTTCCTCCCGCCCCGCCCCAAAGCCCCACCGAGCTTACCTGTGCCGGCCACTGCTGGTTCCTCATCATGCTCCACAACCCCGTTTCTACTTCTTGTTTTTCCTCCCTCCCACACCACCTTAGTGTCCCTGTGCACTCCTGGATTTGCCTCCCACTGACCCTCTTGTACCTTACTCCTGCCCTTCTACCTTCCACATTTAAGCTCTTTTTTAACCGAAGGTCCACCACCTCCTCTCATTGTCCCACCTGCCAATCCCAGTGTCTTCTTATAACTGTCACCAGGACAGGGTATATTTTTTACTTTCATACAAATTAAATGCAGGCTAAACTCAAGGTTTCTTTTCCTTCGATTTGTCCTTTTTTTGTTTCTGTGTCAAAAAAGGTTAAGTGGCAAGAAAGCCTTTCTTACAGGCTTTCTTTTCTTTCTCAGACATCAACATTCAAGAAAGACTATACGGAAGGCTCCCATGCCCTCTGCCTTTATTTTTACACTGATAAAAACCAGGACTGTTTTTTAAATCAAGGGAGCCTTCAATAGGCTTTCATTTTTTGTCTGGGGTGACCTAAATGTGCTCATGCCACAAGCGTTATTACACTAAACCCAGACCTATAGCTTTGTCAGTTCTTGTTTTCTTTTTATCTTTATATTGTTGTCATTTTTTCTCTTTTTGGCTTTCACACACATCATCTTCCTCTTCACCTCTCTTCCTTGATTTCTTCTCTTTTCCCTTCTGTTTTTTCTTTGCTTTGTTCTTGTATTTTTTTCTTCTTCTTTATTTTTATCTGTGCTTCCTTTTCTTTCAATTACTTTTATTGGAAAAAATTGAAGACGTACAACACAATGAAACCCTGCCACTGGGGGTGATAGGTCATGAACCAAACGACAAGAAAAAAAAAAGAAACACATCATCAATGAGGTTATCGACGACGGTAAGGGCAGCTACTAAAATAAGCTTATTTAATAATCATTTACGTACAGCATAGGACAAGTGTCAGATAGGGCATGCATGTATAGATAGTGCTCAGAGACATCAGCATATGAGTGCATGGGCCGCGACCACCACATCCGATGGTACCGGTCAAGGTGTAAGCAACCTCTCAGGTGCAGATGTCGGCACTGGACGTGTCACGGTCTCGGCCTCCTGCACCGTTGTGGTTGGTAAGTATGTCTTTAGTGGGGTCCAAAAGTCCTTTGGCCTGCTGCCAGCAGGAATTGTGATGCAGTATAGTTCCAGTGGGGCACTACAGAATACCATGACTTTCAGCCATTTATTGACTGTGGGTGCCCTGTCTTTGCCCTAGATGCAGGCCACCTGGGGCTTAGCCAACAATAGGGCAATTGAGGTAAAGCACTGAAATTCCTTTGGCACCTCTAGGGCGCATCTCAGTAGTTCCATCCTTGGTGAGGGTCTCAACAACACACCAGTTATGTCCAAAAGCCGAATGATCACATCAGCCCCGATTGTCCCAACACATACGCGCCAACCCTCCCGATTAAGGCGGGAGACTACCGGTTTTAAGGCTAGTGTCCTGCCTCACTATTCCTGAATGCAAAATCCAGATTCCTCGGTGGGCTTCTGTCAAGGACTGGTCCTGTGTGCCTCAGAGTATGCACTGCCAGGTACCTACTCCTGCATGCAAGTGCACATCATTTTTGTCATGCTCTCTCTCTTTGTCTGCCACAGCGTGTACTCCGTGCACCTGATAGATAAGAGAAAAAAAGTATTTTTGCATTTCTGATATCGGATCCTACAACAGCACGCTTTTAAGTCCCATACATAACAATATACCCGATTCAGGCCTCAATACAAGTAAATGGGAGAAATACATTCTCCCGATTCTTTTTAAAACATCTCTCACCTTTCTCTTCTAAAATGTTGGCATGTATGTACACAGCCCCAGGGCAAGTGCATGAAGTCCGCTGCCAGAGCGACAGCAAGAAGAGTCTGCTCCCCTCCCACACATTCCCATTCCCAGGGGAGTGTAATATAGCTGATATAGGAACTTAAAGCAGATAAGATGTAGTCTGCCTTCTGGGGTCAACTCCCCTATTTGTTCACAGCAAAATTTCCATTCCTTGTTCGTGAGCTGCGTCTCCAGGTCCCTCTCCTAGTGTATTCTGGCCTTTGCTTGTTCCAGTGTAGGCCTCCATTTGGATTGTATTATAAAAGGGCGTCACTTTGTGTCTGCTGGTTGCAGTGGGAATAAGTAACCCGAGCGCTTTACAAGCGGGAGTTTCCTGTGGAAAGGAGGGATAATTGCCCCTACACAGGGCTCGTAACCTGCAGTATATTAGTGGGTCCATCGCCGAACAGGACTTTCCCTCCTCTGCACTCAGGCCTTTTAGGAACTGACCATCCTTTAAGAGGTCTCCGGTTGTTTGTACCCCTCAGTCCCGCAGTCTGCGCAGCACCAGTACATCTTCCTGTGAGCTGTAAAAGTGGGTAGAGTAGTGATTGGCTTTGGGGATATAGTATGGGGTGTGCTAGACACCTGTGTGGCCTGTTCTAGGTACACAGTTCACTGTGTTAATCTCCGTACTGTGTATTCTGGGGGTGCCATGTCGCACTCTTCTGCCAAATGTGCTGTAAAATGCTGCGTGTGCGGCCAACATTGAGTGAACTGTGCTTGTGCACAGTTATAATACAGCTCAATGTCGGGGACACCCAGTCCACCTTGGGCAAACAGCAAGGTCAGCACTTTTCCTGCGCAGGCTAAAATTATCATTTGGAATTTGAGGGTCTAGAAGAATATTTGCGTCAGTATTATCGGAACTTTACAGAATAGGCAGAGAAGTTTATGCAGGATAACCATTTTCACCAATGCCAGTCTGCCGGCTAAAGATATTGGAAGAGTCTTCCACTTTACCACGCTGTTTTAAATTTGCACTACAGCCACCCCATAGTTTTCAGGGCCGATGACATCAGTTTCTTGGCTAATCCAGACTCCAAAATATTTTACAGTGTTGTGCACTATGGAAGATGGTAGTGCAGTGTGCAGTTACGGGTACCTGAAGTAAAGGGGAATATGGTAAACTTGTTCCAGTTGATGGAGGCCCTGGAGAGCAGTCCAAAAAGGCTGAACCACAGGGCTAAGTTTATGGGTCGGCTCACAGAGATGGAGGGTGATTTCGTCCAAGTAGAAGGAGATGATCAAGTGGTGCATTGAGAAATATAGCCACCTCTCGGCATGTAGGAGAGTGGGGACCCCTGTTGCATACCCTTGAGAATTTGCAGGGGAGTGGGCAGAAGATCATTCAGTCTGATCCTGGCCACGGGTTCGTGATATAGGAGTTTTATCCAGCTTTATCCAGGGAATCCCATCCTCAGGAGGACAGCAATAAGGAAGTCTCACTCAAGAGAATCATATGCTTTGGTAGCATCCGAAAAGAAAGCCACAGCTTTCAGGTCAGAGTTCAGCTGGTGCAGCACAGCAAAAAAGGGTGCAAAGGTTGAGGCTCGCCATCAACCTAGCCTATAAAATAGCTCTGTTACCCCTCCTTTCCTTAAAATGCACTTCTACAGCAGTTGAGATGCAACCCTTCTCCCTCCTAAATAAAGCTTTGGAAGATATGATTGATTTTTCAACCCCTCACGCAATAATGATTACTGCAAAAACATAATGTATTTTACTGTGTCTTTTTTTGAAAATTATCCTAAAATTAGTTTGCCTCTAAGATAGGTGTCAACAGTATTTTCAGATTCACATGCAGCTGCTAACATTCGTATGTTTGCAAAGTATTCATTAACAGTTTTGGAGCTTCTTGAGAAAAAATTAAAGCGTGCATTAACAGCGTTGTGTTCGTCGCCAAACTGTTTTTCATGTGCTTATACCCACCAGAAATGCATTAATTATTCTTAGATTGCTCTGTCTGAAGCAGTTGACCAAACCCTTCTTATCTTGAAGCTCCTAAGCAGCCAAATAATAGCGCTTTCTTTCTTTATGGTTCTTTTATTTTTTCATCAATAGCGACTAAGTAGTTTTCAAAAATTCTCAACCTTAGTTTACAAACAGTTCTTTGAGCTGAACTGGGGCCTGGCAGATGGTGTCCGTCTCCATCTACTCACTCCAGTTGTTGTACTCGCGTACGGTACTACTCAGTCAAGTATTTCACCCTTGAAGACCGTGCCATTATCATAGGGCATAAGGCTAATAATAACATACAGTATGCGTAACAACTAATGGTTGTAAAGTATTCACAGTAAAATCTCTAACAGACACTAACCATGATATGATTTCACCTTATGCCTTTTTGACTCAAGATATCTTATAGAGACGTATAGCCGCAGATTCCTTAACTTAGAATATCCCCAGGCGTCAGACTGGTCCGGAAAATTTTGCGCAGCAGCACCCTGCGCGAGGGGGGGCGCCACCGTACGGTTCCGCCCTGACGTCGTCCATGGACATGACATCAGCGGAGCCATATATGCCCCGCCCTGGCGCGCTGACATCAGTTTCTTCTTTTCCGCATCACGACGCGGATCCTGGAAATCAGCAGTTCCTGGCCTAGTTTTGGGCCTTCTCGGCACTGTTGGTATCGTACCGGTATATTGTGCAATGCCCTCCGGGTTTAAAGCCTGTGAGGCCTGTACGCTTCAGATGTCTGGCACTGACCCGCACCTTATTTGCATGTGGTGCCTTGGTGTGCACCAAGATTCCAAAGAATGCAGTGACTGTCAACAGATGAAGCCAAAGTCCCTTCAGGAACGCCGTATTAAGCTGTTGGGGGCACGGCTGTCCGGCCCAGCCTCTTCTGGTCGGCGCTCTCCCTTTCCAGATGAGGTTCATTCCCGAGGCCGCTCCCGGGACCGGCGCCCTATAAAAGGTAAGCGGAACCACAAGCGTCCACTAAGGTCTACCTCCCGTAGGCGTGCCACTGGTGCCCATTCCTCTCGTAGCTGTTCAGCTAAGGGCGCCCGGCGGTCACCTCCTCCATACCCTCCTTTTCCAGGAGTTGGAGGAAAGCGCGCCCAAATGCTCTCTCCCGGGCTCTTCAGGCCTACTTTGAGTCCCCCTCTCTCCCTAGCACGCCTTTGGGCCCCACAGAGGTGGAGGGTACTCAGGCTGGGCCTTCGTTGGCAGATCCTCCCCCGACCAGGGCTGTGTGCACCGACTCCGGAGCCGATGCGAAGACGTTGGGCCGTGGCTCAGAACTTCCTGGTTGCTCTAGCACACACTGCCAGTCAACGCAGAGCCCTGTGCAGCTTCCTGCGTGGACTCTGGGCTCGCAGCCAGGATCCACGTCGGACCCGAAGCCGGGCTCAATGTCCAAATCCACACCCGGCTCTAAGCCTGATCTCACGTCTGGGGTAACGCATGATCCGCCGCGGGTCGACGTCGAGGTAGCGTCCCCTGTGGAGGCCATCGACCTCCAGTCGACTCCGACACGCCACCCACCGCCGCAACTGTCGAGTCATCCATCACCGCCGGTGTCCATACGTTCATTGACTCCGGCGTTCATGCCTGAGGTTGACCTCCCTCCGGATTCCTCCCTTCTAACTCCTCAGCGGTGTCAGGCGACACCGGTATCCGCTGCAGCCCTTACGGAAGCTGCTGGTTCCCCTGGTCGGGGCCACTGGTGCAGGTCCCTAGTGTGGCATGGCCTTCGGGTCTTTCCACAGCCCGCTCTTTATGGCAACTGGGAGGATTAGTCTCCAACTTTCTCCTACAGACGGCCTCTTGTCCCCTCCTAGGGTGACTACTGAGCTAGGGGCCGCCTATGCGCAGACTATCAACAGGGCAGCTGCTATCCTCGGCTTTCAGCCTCCTGTAGTACTCCTCATTCCCGATCCCTTAACAGATCTGCTTCATCTCGAGCCCATTACTATGGAGCCCTTGCTACCCCTTGGGGGTGCTTTATTAGAAGTCCTGCGTGACACATGGGCACAGCCCTATTCCGGAGCCCTGGTAGATTGGGCCATTGCTGGTAGGCACCAACCTGCCCCGGGGGATCCACTTTGCCTGTCCTTCCACCCTACTGCTCAGGGCCTGGTAATTCAGGCAGCTTTTGGGTTACATGACTCCTCCACTTTGCCTTCGTTTTCTCTCACCCGGGAATCCCGGTGGCTGGATGCATGTGGAAGACAACTTTTTGCTTCTTCTAGCGCGGCCATCTGCGCTGTAAACACTACATGCGTGTTTGCACATGTGTTCTCCGCACTCTGCGACTCCATGGCTAACCTTCTTCCTTCCCTTCTGGAGGTATTGCGCCCGGAGTTTCTCCGTCTGGTCCTTCATGGCAAGGAGGTGGCACATTTTTGAATATGCTCCTCCCTGGATACCACAGACGCTGTGGGCCGTGCTCTTGCACGGTCGGTGGCTTTGCGCTGCCATGCCTGGATGTGTGACAGTCGCTTCCCTGATAATATTCGGGAGAGCCTCCAGGACATGCCATTTAACGGAATAGACCTTTTTGGGTCCCACGCGGACTCGGCGATCTCCAGGCTTCTGTCAGGGCTACCGTAATTCTGCTGTGCCACTGACTGGCTCTTCTTCCTGGTTACGGGTCTTACTTTACGGCCCAGTTTTTATCAGAGGCAGGTTGGTGTCTCTGTATTGTCTGTATAGCCGTATGGCTGGGTTATTTTTGTTTTCAGTCCTCTGAGTGTCTGTTTTGCCAGGGGCTGACCCTTGCCTTATGTTGGGTATTGGCTGGTGGCAGTTGTCTGCGTTTGCCTTCGTACACTCCTCTGGAGTTTTCATTGTGGGTATCCACCTGGGACTCACGTGCCCCCCTTTACTGCGCTACGCAGGGTCACATTGCTCTTTTGTCTGTGGTGCTTCGGCTCCTGGTCTAGGTCTATGCTGTGTGGTATCTAAGTCGCATGGCCTGGCATCCTGCTTTTTGTCATATGGCCCGTCTTTTGGGTTGTTCTCGCAGGTAGGGAGTTGCTGTGGTTCTCTCTGCTGTACTTTGTTATGGCCTTTTAACTTATTCCCCAGCAGTTTTCTCCAAATCCCCACTGCTTCCACGCAGGGATTTCTACGTTCTGCTGGCATTCTTAATATGGTGGACTCGTGGAGCCAGTTCTCCTTGTACGCCGCTCTTCCTGGCGTCTAGGACCCGTGAGTTGGTCCTCAGTACTTCCTTGTTAGGCTCGTCTTTTCTTCTAATTGTCCTAGGAGGGGACTGTTCTCTCTCCGGACTGGAGGCAGACGCTGCTTATAGCCTGGACTAGTTCCACTTTCTGTCTAAATGCGGGTAGTTTTGAGCATACCCTAGTCCCTGGGTTTGGCCGGGTTTCGGCATCCCCTTAAGGCTGTTTCTGCACCATGTTCTTCCTAATGGCTCGTGCGGGCTTTCCTGCCTTGTTATTGGCCCTCTCCCTTACATCACCAGATCTTTTCTGGTGTTTGTAGCCTGTTGCCTTCTTGCTATTTTGCGTATCTCAGCTGTTCCTGCTGTCTTCTGGCCGCATATGAGCAGCCTTGTGGCTATGTATGGGCATCCTTTCAATGCTCTCACATATGTCTGGCTGGCTAGGGTCTCCGCAGTACTCGTCCTCTGTGGTACATGTGGGGGCGGTCCGCGTTCTCTCCACCATAACGCTTACCAGTCTTTTGGGTTGGCTTGGCCGACTGCCGCATCTTGCGGTTCTTTCACGCCATAATTTCAGTTCTACTTCCTGCGAGGTGCTGAACTTCCTTTTCACACCAGTTTCTTTACTATGTATGTTTTTGTTCCATGTTGGGCCGTACTGGGCAGGGGTCAGTATCCTGCTGCCTTCATATCCTTATAGGAGCAGGTTCAACAGTGTTTTACGCTGTTCGAGTTGTTTCGCTGGGGCTAGCTCTGGCTTCTTGTCGACACCTTGGATCCTGTGGATCCTTCATGCCTCTTTGCTCGTTTTCTTTCAAAGTTCAGCATTTTTCAACCAGGCACAAGCGTTCTGGCTTGGTGTTTCCTTCTCTCAGCCCCTCTACATATGGAGGTTTTCGTGCTATTCTGGATGGGCTGTGGTGCCCTAGCCTCTCCTTGATTCACGCTCTCTTCAGGGCATAAGGGTCTGGTGGTTGGCTGCACTGTCATTTATGTCCCCTCTGTGTTTCATCCTTTGGGTGACGACACTCTTTTGGTCATGTTATTGATGGCTAGGTCCTCTCTAGGCCTTAGTAGGGTTTAGTCACAGTCCCGCCTCCTCTATGGGTACGGCTTTGGTGTCTATTCTAAGTTAAGGAATCTGCGGCTAGATGTCTCTATCAGATGAACAAGTTACTTACTTTCAGTAACGATGTATCTGATAGAGACATAGTCAAGCTGTCGATTCCTTAACGCCGGCCCATCCTCCCCGTCCTGCGACAAAGTTTTCAGGTTGAGCTTCTTGCCTTCGCCTCCCATTGGGTGGCTTTATTCCTCAGCGGGGTGACGTCTTCTCTTCACTACGACTACATTCTGTTTCGTGGCTCTGCACTACCCATTCTTGTGATTGGACAGTATGCTCATATGCCATGTGTCCTTTACAACCCTTACCCTGGGTTGTCCGATGTGGGTCTACTTCTTCTACCCCCCCATCCTTCCCTTCTATCTTCTTCAACCGCTTGAGGTCTCTTGCCTCTCCTGCACTCTAGCTGTTGCAGTCTCTGATAATGCTGCGTTCGGTAGGTCCCTTATTCGGATCTGACATCTCCTTTTGGGTGACGCCTTATGGTAGTTTGTCCTTACTCCTGGGTTCTGGACTGGTTGTCCTTCACTGTCATATATTGTGGATGCAGCCTTTCTGCCGGCTGCTGTGATGGTTCACCAAGGAGCTATGGCTCAATGGTAAGTCTTGTGCCTCTGGTGGCACAGGCTTACACAGGCCAAGGGTTTGTATCCTGCCTATGCTCTGCATCTTCTTTTGCCTGCCTGGGAGGTTTTGGACTAAACAGTTGCGGGGGTCCCTCCCAGAGTGGTGCTCTGTTCTTTTGCCTCCTTCAGTTTACAATATACGGTGCCTGGCACTGTCCTTCTATGGTGATGCTTTTCACCATACCTTGTTTTTTCTTTTTCTGCACACTGTTCCCATATTTTCACAGTTTTTGGTGTTGGCTTCGCGTTCTGACGCGGAAAAGTCTTCTGACGAAAACTGATGTTGGCGTGCCAGGGCGGGGCATATATGGCTTTGCTGACATCACATCCATGGACGACGTCAGGGCGGAGCCGTACGTCGCTCCCCCCCTCCGCGCACAGATGTGCTGCTGCTCAAAATTTTCCGGACCAGTATGACGCCTGGGGATATTCTAGGTTAAGGAATCTGCGGCTAGACTATGTCGCTATCAGAGACATCGTTACCGAAGGTAAGTAACTTGTTTGTGCCGCTTACACCCACCCATTCTCACTGAATATGCCATCCCACCTTGTCTCTGAGCACCCAAGATGCAAAGCCGAAAACGTGTACACTGAAAATGACAGTGTACCAGGCACCATGCACTTTCTTGTTTGGCCCTAAGCACCTTGCACTGTTTAGAGAAAATGTCGGGCAGGCAGGAGGGTGGCATGTGTGTGTTGGGTTACACAAAAGCCCGGAGTTCCCCTTCCTCTAATGATTACTGGTGACAGGTTAATGGTGGGGTCCGGGGAAATGTAGCGACACTGTAAGTGCAGGACCATTGTCTGCCCCCGATAGCGGAGCAGTGCAAGGGTGTCATTAGCCAGCGAGGCTCGCCAGTAATTACTGGAGCGAGGTTAGGGGGCCGAACTGATGGCTAACGGATCTTGGAATTAGAAAGCAGCATCCACAGAACGAGGGCTGCGACTGCGAGACACACTTAGAGGACGCTTCTCCAACAGATCGGCCCTGGCGCCTCGACCCAGTGGCTTCGGTTTGCGCCTTTTGTTTTCTTCTGTCTGAGGCTTCAGTTCTCGCTGCTGGGCTGGCTTAGTGTGATGAAGTGCATCGCCCGCCTGGGTTTCAGGAAGAAAGTTTGCTTTTTGGAAGTTATAATACTCAGGCGTTGTCCTGTCCACCATCGGGTTTAATAATAGTGTTTAGGTTGCTTATTAATCTGATAGTTCCTTTGGTGTTTATCCATATTCAATTATCTTTTTATCTTACTGTTAATTTATCCATATCTAGTGTTTTACGATGGAAAAATGAAGGTGCAGCTGGTGTAGGTCCACATTTAACTGATACATGTACAGACCATTACTTTGTTTATGGGGTTCTAGTTCTCTAAGTAGGGACGACCTAACACATACCTTAAACATGTTTGTCTTAATACATCGTGCACAACTACTGCTAGTTAAACTTAATTACAAAATCATATCCCTTTCAACTCTATAAGCTGCCAGTATGCACAGAGATTGCCTTGGTGGTCACATGATTTGTTAGTAAGCAGACAGCAAAGCTTTGTACGCAGCTTTATGAATGTCCAGTTCTATGCCATGGACTGTCCGTTCTTAAAGAAACGAATTGAAGTCATGTCCATAATTTTAAAGGGACCAACATAATGATAAACAATTAATCAACAAATAACCTGTATATAGTGTCATGCTGAACAGATATTCGTGCATTGCCTACCACAGATGATATAATGACTGAAATAACAATGCTGTATAGAGCAGCGAATCCCGTCTGCTGTCCTGCAATTGCTTTGTTAATATCTACGTAAAGGTGTGCTAGTAAGAAAGTTTGAAAGATCCTTGTGGACCATGCTCTGTTTTCAGGGGTGGGCGACAAAGATTAAGAGTTGTGTGGAGAGGGCCTGGGGGGACCGTGGGTGGAGCATGCAGGTAGAAAGTACTGCTGGAGGGGGGGGTTAACAATAAAAATTACGAATAAAAAGACTTATCTGTTGCTGCCAGATGCCTAGCGCTCACTGGCGTAACGAACCTTGAGGGGGCCTCCCTGCAAGGCACCTGCCCCCCCCCCCCCCTCTGGGTATCTGTTGCACATTACAAATTAAATA
Source organism: Lissotriton helveticus (assembly GCF_964261635.1). NCBI lineage: Eukaryota > Metazoa > Chordata > Amphibia > Caudata > Salamandridae > Lissotriton > Lissotriton helveticus. Next base: position 1,402,547,821 of record NC_136057.1, on the reverse strand, counting down.
ACTAACTAATCAGGAGCCCTGCAGCCAGAGTGCTGTGCTGAGGGGGGCCCCTGGAGCTTGGGTCCCCCCCTCACCGCGGGGGCTGGGGGTGCCTGTGTTTCGCCCCTGCTTGCGCTCCTCTGCATCCAGTTACTGGTTCCAGTCATCCCTGGGACAGCATCACAGACTCCACATCCAATCCGCTTGAGAGCAGTGTAAGGATTGGTCTGAGCGGGCTGGATTAACGCACGCTCAGGCACAGGTAGTCTGTGCTGTTTCTCCAACCCAGCTGTGCAATGCAACTGGGTTGGAGAAACCTACGTATTCATGTTAGTTTGGCTGGCTTAAGACAGCCGGCTAAACTGACAAATGCGCACTTAAAAGTGCACCAATCTCTCCTTCTTCCCCTCTCATGGCCCGGCCCCTCCCTGAAACACTCTGGCTCAGCCAGCACCTGAATAATAAAATGATAATATAATATTGTTTTATTTTTCATCAGCTGTCTCTGAGCCAGTGGGCTGACATTCCTATGCCATTGTAGAGGAGCCAACGCTGTCTATTTTCATAGAAATGCTGTATGTGTGAGTGTCTCCTACACACTTTAATGGCAATAAAATAGTATTGCAAATGGGGTACCTGGTACATTGAGGGGGTACCTATTGTGCACCGACACTATTCTCCTTGTCCTCATTTTCTTTTTCGTGTCACATGATTGACAGCATACAAAGGTTCTCAATTTCAGATCTGACTATACTGAGAGTTCGTTATTCCTCTTACGCTTTGCTTCACTGCTACAACGCTTTGCTTCACTGCTACATCTCACCATGAGCTGGTTGTCACTACAGCACAGTGGCTGCTCAAGAGAACAGTGGATATTTAAACAGACGCCACTTACTATTCTGACAATTCCTATAAAAAAATACATTTAGCTGAAGCAAAAGAAAGCGTGTGCATGTGCCTAATTAAAATATAAGACACAGGCTAGACAATTCCATGATATAATATGATGAAGATAAGCTATGCTGGAAATTATGCTAAGAAAGGTTTTGCTAGATACCCAATTATTTTTTTTGTGCTAATGGTACACCAAGTCGGTCAACATTTCTGGAGTATTGTGACTTCAAATGTATCACGGGAATGAAAGCTTTGTTTATGTTTGATATATTCTCTCTGTCGATTTTTTATATAATCCATGAATGAGTCAGAAATCTTTTATATATTCTCACTGTGCTGGGTGAAGCCACCTACATCTTAGATATTGAACTGGCAACATGTGACGTCTGTTGGACTTGACAATATCAAATACTTATAAGGTTCCACCCCACTGATTTCTTCCTTTCCATTTTCTACGTACAGATGTCTGGATTATGTAATGAAATGTTCTGCAAGCCATGTACGTCACATGCAAAAGTAACACACAAGTAAATAGTCTTAGCACTTAAGAGTTGCAGGAAATGCTGTATACCGACTAACACTATATTGATATTGGCATTTATGTCGTTTTTGGGTGTTGAACAGTTTCAATAATTGTCTCTGTATGAATTCTTTAGAGAGAGGACATTTGCTGGCTATGCATGGTTGCAGTCGTGAACATGAGGGGCTCTTGTGTAGTGGATAGTGGACTCGCTCTTGCTCTTATAGAAGTACGACTCCTTTAGCAGTTCCTCACTTAGACTGGTGTAAGAAAAGCATTAGAAAAAGAGGCAGAGGTCTTGGAGTGAATCCTGGTCTTACACCATCATTCCTCTAGAAAAAGAAGGAATAGAAAGACTCCCTCTCCGTATTTAGAGCTCTAGTTGGTCGTGTCGTCTTTCCAAGAGAAGGTTTTGAGTCCAGCCTCTGAAAAATGGAGAGTGGCAGCTATGGTGTTGTGAAGGCCTTCAATGTCAGTTTGGCAATTAAAAATGAGGTCCTGACCATTATGATGCCATGAAGGAACATTTGGCCTCTTCAAACCCAACCATGCTTATTCCACAACATGGATCACCGGAAGTCACTTCTTTAGTGAATGTGTTGCCTTGCAGCACCTCTTTGGGTCCCAATTGGCAAGCTTATGCACTCAGTTCACCCATGCTGCACAGCAAGGCACTGGAAGCTGAGTTTGTAAATGATTGCGGATGAGATGTATTCCTACTACCTAACATGCCACGGTATTAAGAATATTACCAGTTTTTGAGATTTACTCAAGTAACCAATCATGAAATCGTTCTTTTTCTTTTCAGAAATATGCTTTTTTCTGGATCATGGGCTAATTTAGATTTTTATGTGTAAAAAAAATTGTGATGATGCAACAATACATTGGCTCAATTTTAGGATCTCGATGGCACACATTTTACCAGAGAAATGGAGAATCATAGACCTGAATATCTGGGAGAGTTTGTGGGACATACAGCTATGTATGTCCCTTTCCAAGATAAGCATTCCAGGTGTTATATTTACAGATATTCAGTATTTCCAGGCCTGTATATTTACTCGTTTTGACATTTTATGAGTTTTCTTGATAGGAGCATTTGTGAAAAACAGTGGCTGACTTTCTAGTAAACCAGGTACATTCCTACTATAGGAAATGAACACGCTTGTCAGCCACCTTGTAACTGACGTTTTAAGGAAGGGGAAGCACTGCCTAGCCTATCCTGCCTGATTCATAGGTACCAATAAAATGACTATTATATGACAGGAATAGAATGTAAACCTTGTGCAATATATGCTTTTCAAAATAAGTACTGAGATTTGCAAATGCTTTTGTGAAGAAATATATATAAAAATGCATCTAGTGCTTAAAGCTAGGACACTGAGACTATGTTAGTAATTAGACATCTAATAGAGACATCTAGCGGCATATTCCTTTCCTTTGAATTTCCCAAGCATCAGTCTGGACCGGAAGTTTTTTTTTGGAGCAATACCCCTTCGCTCTGCTAGGTGGCGTCAGTCGGCTCAGCGTTGCATCGTCCGCACCGGAAGTGACATCCGGATCACCTATATAGGCTCCACCATGGCGTACTGATGTCAGTTCATTTCTTTCTGCGCCAGTGAAGGGCTGATCCACAAAGAGAGCTTACCTCTGTCACTTTTTGACAGGATTTTTTGACTTTTTTTTACCTCTTTTTTGGTGTGTAGGAAGTCATGTCTAGAAGGTATTCAGGATTCAAACCGTGCGGCGCCTGTCACTGCGCCATGACGGTGACAAAACCGCATTTGTTTTATCTGTGGTGTCTAGAGCACGACTTGAAGTCGTGCTATGACTGCCAGGCCATGGCTCCGAAGGCTTTGAGGGAGCAGTCCCTAAAGCTGCTAGCTGCCCAGCAGGGAACACCCCATTGCTCGACTCCTCTGAGGGCACGGTTCCAGCTGAGAGTAAGGTCCAGGCACCACTCCAGGAGTCCCAAGTCATCTTGGTCCCACTCAAAATCATCAGGACATTCAAGTAGGAGTCATAAAAAAACACAAGAAGTCGACTTCTCCCTGTCCTTCGGCCAGTGCAGAGCCTCAGTGTTTAAGGCCTCGTTCTCCGGAACATACGCCTGGGTCGCCTCCGCACCATCCCATTTTCCGGGAGCTGGAACGACCCCCGCTCAACTTCAAGAATGTTACAAGGCCATGCACCTAACTTTTGAGCGGCCTGACCCTCTGTGCGCCTTTGTGGCCCGGAGAGGGCCCATCAGGTTCAACACCAGTGCCAAGGGCCCTCCCATTGACCTGGTAGTGGATCCGGACCGGTGCCATTGCGACCTTCCCCGGTGCTGATGCTCCCGATGCCTCTGGTGGCCACTGGCGGCATTACCCCTATTCTGATGGTACTGCGTCAACCAACGCTGATTCTGGCAACAGGACCTCCAGGTCCTAGGTTGCTTCCTGAGACTTATTCAGAAGGGCCACGAGTGAGAGAAGATGGCGAGGGGTCTCTGGACCCTTTAGAAGACCAGCCTTATGAAGAAATGGACTAGTATGAGGAATTGAGTGAGGCTAGTGGACTGGATACTTCTCCAGATACTGGCATGCTTTTCCCCCCTACGGTGGCTACGGAGGTGGGTGCATCTTATGCTATGGTGGTGTGAAGGTTGGCAGAGGTCCTGGACTTTCAGCTTCCTTAAGTGGCGGTCAAGTTTAACATCTTGACGGAGATGCTGTAGCCAGTAGTTTCCTCCTCGGAACCCTTCCTGTTATTTAATGAGGCCCTAATGGACGCCCTGCTGGGAACCTGGTCCAAGCCCAGCACAGGGGCTCCTGCTAATAGGCCGATTGCCCACCGCCACAACCCTGCTACGGGCGACCCAGACTTTCGTTCTACCCACCCTACCCCAGAGATCTTGGTAGTCCTAGCTGCTATGGCCCATGGCAAGTTCCCTACCACTCCCCCTGACAGGAAATCCAAGAGGCTAGACAGTTGGGACAAGAAAATGTTTTTTTCTGCCATCCTATCATTGTGGTCAGTGTGCACTGCATGCTTATGCTGCTATAGGTCCCAGAGGAGGTCCAGGCTCTCCTTTCTCAAGCAGTATCAGGTGGGAGAGATGCAGCAAGGTTCACCATTACGTGTGGTTTAGACACAACCAACTAGCTGGGCAGAGCGATTTCATAGACGGTGGCTGTTAAATGCCATGCCTGCCCGAGAACATCTAGCTTTTCCGGGGATGGCCGTGCCTCACTCATGGACATGTCCATTGATGGCACCCATCTCTTCGGAGACATAGCAGACACTGCGCTGGAGCACTTTAAGGACTCACGGGCTACGGCCAAGTCCTTAGGCCTCTCAGTGGCTGCACGTCACCAGTCTGTCCTACGCCACTTTTGTGGCTACGGAAGGGGCTTTTAGCCACTACAGCCATATCCCACAAAGCCACATGGGTCAGGCAGGCAGAGGTCCGGTCAAACCAGCATACCCCTGACAGCTTCAGTCTCCAAACCCTCTTATTCACGCCTTTCCGGACCCTGGGCAACCCGTTGGTGGCTGCATCCCTTTTCACCTCCACTTCTGGCAAAACATTACATCGGACAGGTGATACCGCCAGATAGTCCGAAGGGGCTACTCCTACTTCTTCGAGGAGTAGGAGTAGCCCCTGCAATACCACCCCTCCCTCCATGCCTCCATCCTGTGACCGGCTGACAGAGGATAATTTGGTTTTGTTCCTGGAGAAAGTCATGACTGTCGTGGCGAAGGGAGGGTTCCAGCACCAGAAGAAGGCTGTGGTTGTTCCCGCTTCTTTCAGGTCCAGTAAAAGGACAAAGGCTTTTGCCTATCTTAGACCTACAAGTCCTCAACTACATCCCTAGGACGGAAAAATCAAGATGATCACATTAGCTCAGGTCCTGTCTGCCCTGGACCCAGGAGACTGGATGGTAGTGTTGGACTTGCAGGATGCCTATTTTCACATCCCCGTCCTGCCTGTCCATGTGTGCTACCTGGGGTTTACGGTTGGCCACAAGCGTTTTCAGTTCACAGTGCTCCCTTTTGGCCTTAACAGTGCTCCTTGGGTGTTAACCAAGGTGATGACGGTGTTCGCAGCACATCTGCGCAGATCAGGTGTGCCAGTCTTCCCCGAGCTCGATGACTGCCTACTGAAGGCTAACTCACTCCCGGTTGTCGTCTCCCACCTCAAGACTACGGTGAACCTCCTGCATTCGCTGGGATTCACTACCAACGTGCCGAAGTCACACCTGACTCCGTATCAGGCGCTCCCTTTCAACGGACCCCTTCTGGACACAGTGCTATTTTGGACCTATCCTCCGGAGTGGCGAGTCCAGGATATTCTGGCTATGATTTTGATATTTCAGTCTCTATCCTAGATTTTGGTGAGAATTATTCTGAGGCTGCTGGGCCTCATGGCCTCCTATATCCTGCTAGTGACACATGCTAGATGGCATATCTGGCTCTGTAGTGGGACTTGAATTTATAGTGGACGCAGCATCAGGGAAAGAGTGTGATATCCCAAGTATCGCCAAATGAGCATCGATCCTACAACCAGGCTGCTTCTTCAAGAGGATCTGCTGTTGCAACAGTAGGGGAGGGTTGTCCACTCAAGCCTGTCAACTCTACGCCTTCTTGCGTGGAGATTAAGTGGTGGCAGTTGATAGCATTCCACCTTTCTTCCGAAGATGGTAATGTTATTTTAGCAACCCAGCGTCCCTCCATCAAGACGGTGTACACCTACTGATGGAACAAATTTGTAATATATTGTACTGAAAAGTCTATTGACCCTCTTTCTGCCTCCTTTCTGATATTTTGATTTTAATTTCGACCCTTGCTCAATAGGACTTTGCTCTGGGCACCGAGAAAGGGTATCTGTTTGCTTTATAAACACACTCCCTCGGGAGGTACCCCGGGTAGGGAACTAGAGACTCTGGGGCCTCAAGGGTGAGCTGGCCTCCCAACACAACATATGTACACAAAATAAGCTCCCCGAGAATGTTGTATCCCTCCCAGTGCTACTCAGTGCAAGTGTTGGGCATACTAAAAAATGTAACCGATTGTCCTCATACACCACCAGGTGTCATGCTTCATCATAGGACATTCCTCGCTCTCCAAAACCTCCTTTTGACGGAGAGCGGGCCTACACCTGGAGTCAGGGAGGCACTTCTAAATAAGAATGGATCCATGATATAAGTATGTTCAAAACCAATGTGGCATCCTAAAACTGTTTATTTGCTAGACATAACACTTGATGATTAAAGTCAATTGTAGAGATAAGGGGAATTAGTACCCCATCACCACTGTTACCATGAACATGTTTCTGCCTTGTGGCTCAATTGAGTCCGTAGCTTTCATCAGGACGGGCATAAGGAATCCTAATTAGGCAATGTGCTTTGCCTCCAGATCAGAGTGACCACTGTTAACTAATCTTGCTTTCCAATACCCCAATGATGGGTTTTCTACGCCACATGGAAGAAGGGTACAGGGACCCCTGTAGTTACACTTTCGTCAAGGTGTGGTCCATATGGCAAGCCTAGAGGTGTCTGCTCCTTCCTCCTGATGTTTGGTGAAGAAAACCAATCATTGGGGTATTGGAAATCGAGATTAGTTAAGAGGTAGACACAGGTCACTGTTTTGGAGGCAAAGCACATTTTAGAGTGGTGTAGGGCATCAGAATGTTTTGTGTTAGGTGAGGAAATGTCAACCTCTGAAAACGGATCTTTTCGAATGCTATTTCAAAGATGTCTTCACGAGATTCCCCATATCTGTTATAAGAAACCTGGGTACAGAATGGGGTTGTTGTGGCCAAAAGATTATACTTTAAAAGATTGAGAGGTAGAAGCGTTGCTAGTGTAGTTTGCGGAGCTCTCAAAGCATGAAACTTTAGCATGAACAACTTACACCACTCAAGGTAGATTTGATTTCTTTAACCGAATGCAGGTGTATTTGGGCCCAAATGTGCAGCATCAGACTTAAGTAAGAATGTTGTATGGTTTTATTCTCTTCTTATAAAATAAACAAAGTTATGAATCAAGCTAGTGGAGGAACGGACATGCTAGCTAGTGGAGAACAATAATTAATATTTGTTCATAGGTTATATTATTCTGTCATATTTTCGTATCAGGATAAGTGTTCAGTGACAGAAATCTATACACAAGAAACTATTAGTGTAAAACATTTTTTCGCTGACACTAAGTATAATTGTAAGAATTGTGAAAGGAAAATGCAATAAATAATGATAACGACAAATACACAGTTATACCGAAATTACATTATTTTGTAATACCCGGATTTTGATTTAGAGATCTGGTTCAAACATTAACTCCAGCCCAAATAACTCGTCGACGTAAATCTGGCAAACTCATAATGAGGGGCCCGATGTTCTAAATAACATCACATTTCTTTTATTGGGTAACTGAACCCTAAAATTGAAAGCAACTAACAATCACTTCTAAACACAAACAGTAAGTCTAAACACACACTCCATGCACACTAAGTAACACAAAATAATAAAGATAATTGTTTTAAAATCACTAGCAGGTGAAAAAAACAAATACTTATTACAACCTAATAGGATCATGCAGAGAGAACCAGTTCGTAAACACTGTAATAAATAACACAAAAATGGAATGCACGGATTTAGAACAAACAGCTGTGCATTACAAAATACAAACATTTTCTGAAACAAGTAAACACAGGGATTTAAAATAGTGTGCGAACAAAGAATGCGCTAGAAAGCAACAACATGCATCTTTGAAAACAAAATAAGTGTATAAGCAGCAGTGAGCATTGCAGAACGACTAAACATAAGGATTGTAAGCAAAAAGTGTGGAAACAAACACAACAGGTAAGCAGGAAAAGAAAATGAATACTCGTGCCTAAGCAAACACAACATGTATCATCAAACAATCCAATGCCCGGAACTGAAAACAATAGAGAGACGTAATTAGAACTTCGTAACAACTGACCACAGGGATTGTACAAAAACAAACAAAGACCTTATGGTTAAGCTGAAATATAGAATGAAAACAGCAGCAGGTATATTTCAAACAAAGAATATAAATTGAACTGTACAATTAAACTCAGAAATTAAAAATATAAACCTGTCAACTACAAATAATGATAACACAAATTAACAGGTATTGATCAGAAAATTCTGGTTTGTTAACAGGTACAATAAATACAGCAGAACAGGTGACGTCTGTGAACGAAAACACATAAGTGTGGTGTGAAATAGTTAAATACAAAATATTAAATTGAGGTAGTGAGTGCATAAACAAAGCAAACACATAATTCAAATCAAAACAGTGGTGTTGAACACAAACAACCAATGTTTGTGAAAAGAAATAGATACCACAGCAAAGCTGAACACCGGAATTCGATATAAATGTGTGTTAACGAACCCATGAGGTATCTCAAAATTATTAAAAACAGAAATTAAACACAAGCAATCTGTTTGTAAGCAAGGACAGCAGGTATTTCAATAAAATCCAACATCTGGATTAAGACGACCTAACAACTAATGTGTGACCAAAAGAAGTTAAATGTTTTACAAACTTTACACAACTTTCCTTGCTGAAGATTTGTTTTGCAAAATCGTTTTATCCAAGTTTTTACTAGAGTTTACAGCAAGGATTTTTTTTTATAAACAAAAGCATATATGACAAATGAACAAAATAAAGGTGTTCTACATGAAAGACCTTTAAGGTGCCATGACCATAATGATAGGGAAAAATCAGCATAATCACAGACCAGGGCTATGAATCCCTGGAGAACAAATCTCTATTTGAAAGCCCAAACAAGGGGCAGCCCAGACACTGGATGTATCAGTGCAGCTTGACACAACCTCTTGTAGAGAAATCACTCTACCAACCAAACCTACTTTGTGAAAAAAAGATCTCCAAATCTGTGGAATGGCCTCATCACTTTTCTGATATCCACGTAGATGGGGTTTCAACCACTTTCTTTGAACTTGTTGGAGTCTCCCCGATGGTCATCCTTTCCTGATCAATACATATTTGAGATCTCCCAGACATTGGCTCAGCAGTGCTATGATGGTTCTTTGCATAACCCAAGAAGGTCGTTTCTCTGAGTGCTGCAGAACCTTTCTTGACACTTAAAAATTGCTCTTCACACAGCCTTCTTGGCATATGCCATAATAGTAGGTGCCATAGAGTGTTACAGAGTGGGGTGCCTGCCCTCTAGCCCAGCTCACTTTTTTGTGGGCCGTATTACCCATCCCATCTGAAAGGTAACGTATTTGCTGTTTTACAAAACACCTAATAGTGTCGGCTGATATCGAACCGGGTTAGCCGGGCGGTTAGAAAGAAAAAAAATGCACTTACGTGGGTACTGCCGCCACTCCTTTGTTCTTTGATGGAGAACATGCTAAGTGCGCATGACTGTTTGGCTGGCCTAAGACGACCAGCCAAACCGCCATGCGCACTTAGAGAGTGCCCACCACTCATCCGCCTGGCTGCTCTGGACAGCCCAGCCCTGCTCCGCCCACACCTAAGCCAGTACAGAAAAATTAAATTATAATAATAGTGCGTTATTATCATTTTATTTTTCCTTGTTGCACTGCTGTGAGAGCAGTGGGGCGATGCTCCGCCGCCTTAGCGGAAGAGCCGCCGCTGAAAAAATATATCTAGTTATTCACTTTGCCATGCGTGTTCGAGCCCTTTCGATAACTTCCTGCTCATACGATGCATTGAACAGTAGAGGTGACTTGATTTATAGTTTGTGCTTGCTGAATTGGGTCATAAGGTTTCTTGACTTGCAGTATGTGCATTAAATTGATCTCTAAAGACACGTCCTGTAAAGGTCACTCAGTTTTCATTCAGTGCATGTGTTTGTTTATGTGAAGACATAACCACTAGGTAAATTGAGTCTTAAAGAAATTAACACAGTCATGACATCTCCAGCTCCTCACTTGTATGTCTTTATCTCTGAGAACCATTACATTAAAGTAGACAAACGCATTTTGAAGAACTCTGAAGCCTACCACCTCACCTCTTGATCCTGCCTCTTCTCTGCTTGGTCATTAGAAGTCTGCCTTCATCTTTGCTCCTGCTGCCCAGTAATGCTGTCCATTCAGGGAGCCTTTGTTACATGCACTGTAAAGTAGTAGTGAATCCAGTTCTAAGATACAATCTAATCTGGACTTAGCTTTGTCCGGAATTTTCTGACCCATTACCACCCACACAGTTTTGGCCCAAATGTTGGTTAAGACAGTAAAGCAGCTTCAAGAGTATCTTAAGCCAGCACCTGTCTCTCCCTGATTCCGTCAGGACACGTAAATAAACTCTTGATCAGATGTCGGGAAGATGCTTTTTGGTTATAGATGAGCCTGCCTATTGTATTTGACACTTGACATTTGACACCATGGATAAGTCTACTCATTTCAACATGTTATCCAAAGTGGTTAGAGCTGACCTGCCCACGATTACATGTCCCGGTTTATTTTTGAAACATTGCTCACAGAGTGTGACCCTCTATTCTTTCTTATCTCGTGAACTATCCCTTATTTGTGGGGAGCGGTGGGGCTCAGCCTTGTATCTGACCTTCCTTAATGTTTACCAGGTTCCCTTTCTTCAACAGAAAGTGTTGTGCTCTTCTCTTGGCACTGCAAGCCTAGTGTTGTGCATTGTGTACTTATTATTGCAGATGGGTGTGAGTTTAACAGAGGTGTGCGCAATAAATGTATACTTCCACACATACCTCTTGTACTCATTGTGTGGGTGCTACACTAATCCTCAGCCTGGAACCAAATCCCAACACTAATATGGGACAGCGTACTCCATCTTGCATGCCTTCGGCTACATATCAGTCACAAATAAGGCATACTAGAAACTGTCTCAAATAAAGCTGATTTTACGCACTATGTACATAAAGTAAAACACTGATTTAAAAGTTTGTATTGTCATTGCTGGTATTTTTGTTAAACTTTATTTATGATTTTTAGAAAGAAAAAGAAAAACATTCCAGACGTGCATGCAGCATATACAAATGACATCGTCTTTTGTATTCACTTCGCATTAGTATAGTACGATGGTGTTAATGTAAGCAGCATTTTTAACATACAGTCGATATTCCACATGTCTTTTACACAGACTCATTACTTAGTACAGAGGTCCTTATAACATTTCCTTATTTTTAAAACAACATATAATTCCAGTATAAAAAACAACCACTCTATCTCAATCCGACACCTCCCGCAAGCATGTTTGTCAGACTTCCACATATTAGCGTTAGTTTTATTCAACCGACTCCCACTCTATCTTGTTCGGCATGGGTAGTATCTTCTGCGGCTTTTTTCAGCAAATACGGTCATTTCTGTATTATAGCTCTAGTGTAGGCGTTGAGTAAGGAGGATTGGTTGGATTTTTGGAATTAGGCCTCATTCCATGCTGATCAGAACTGCATTGGAGGTCATGTGTTTGAAGATTTGTTTGAATAGTGTCTGCATTATGCACGTATGTGGCACTTTTCGCCCCTGGGAAGGCACTGGAGTGCTTTCTGGACTGGTAGCATGTTGCTCCATTGGAGTGCTCTGTAGGGGTAGGGTAAGTGCTGTGCCTGACCATCAGATTTGTGCTCATGTCTTGTTTTTTCAAGCATCTATGCATGAGCTTGAAACGTAAAAGAGTGACTATACGATTTATTAAGTGCTGCTGCTGTCCAAGAAATGGGTTTCAAAGTGCTAACCACGTCACAGAGGGAAGAAGAACAAGCATCTGCAATTCAATAGGTCTTGCATTTACGCCGGTTTGAGCTATTGGCATGGTAAATGACAATGCCTTTTATTTATGTTTTAGTTTTTAAAACATAAATATATGGCATTGTCAATTACATTGCCAATAGCTTAAACTCTCGCAAATGTGAGACCTATTGCATTCCAAATGCTTGAAGGCATCCCTGAGTTGCCCCCGTCTGTCTCCGATGGCCCATGAAGACCTCACCATTTGCTACAAGTTAAATAAACAAGTCGATGGTCACAACCGCGCAGGAGAGACCCTCCTGCCTTCCTGCAGTAGGATAATCTCATTAAAGAAAATAGTGCTTAAAGACTAAAGAAGACGTACCCTGTAACAACCAAAGTAAAAGGGCCAGTCCTCATGGGAGGTTACAAATGAAGACACAGCGTTACTAAAGAGGGACTAAAAAGCCTAATAACGAATCAGAAGCCAGCATTTATGAAGGACAGTGACACAAGTCAATGATAAATATGGGTGGAAAGTGGGTGGGGCTTCAAGTACATACTCCAATACAGCATGGCTTGCAGAACAGCACATGCGCTGCTCATGCTCGACCTGAAACAGAGCTCAGGAGGGTGACTAATGAGCAAAGAACCATATTTTAAGTTTTTACAGAAGATGGTTTTAGCGAGAACCTCACATATTTCCAGGAGCAGCTCATTTCACAACATATCAGCAAGGAATGCAAAATATCAACCATCCTTTCCCATGCAAACCTGGGCGGCTTGATGCAGAGTATTGGATGATCTACGGTGGCAACCCTGAACATTGGGATTGATAAGATTTGGGAGGTATCAGGGGTCTTGTTTATGGAAGGCAAAATAGGTCAAGGTAAATGATGTAAATTTGAATCTGCCGGCTACAGGCAGCCAATGCAACTTCTTAAGGAATGGAGAGATAGATATGGCGGGGAAGCCCTACATATACAGCATTGGCATAGTCTAGCCAAAGAGTTATCGGTCACTTAACCATCCAAGTGGTCATCCGAACAGTCATGCAAGTGAATACTTACTGTTTATTTTGCAGTACAGGGCTAGTACTGCTCTGTACAGCATAGTCTAGTACAGTAAGTTACAATTGTTTACCCTCTGTTATGGGTGGTACAGTAACTTAATACATTTACCGTGTGTCTGGGTAGTGCAAAAATGTTACTGATCTTTCAGTTCTTGTGGGAGCTAGCGGATTAGGCCTTTAATTACATTTCAATGCTGGTGGACAAATTAGATAAAACATTGTAAAGCAGGACTGTATATTGGAACGTTGCCAGTTGCTCCATTCATGCAAACACGTGGTTACATTTCTGGTACAGCAGGCCAGAGCGCTGTAGGCATGCTAGGAGTTGTTCAGCAGTTTAGAACGTTCTTGTAGTTGCTCTTTGTGAATATAGCATCCAACAAGGGTGAAAAACACAAGACTGTCACTTAAGTAAGTGTTATCAAGCACTGCATTTACCATAATACATTGGGGTGAACTGAGTGCTGGGATGGAAGGTAGTGTGCTCCTACCCTCTTTTTGTTTAAAAAGTTTCCTTTAGCTAATGAGCTGACGAGCTCTGGCTGATGCACCTGCGCCCTGTGAGTGGTACACAGACCTGAGAAGACTTTGGGCAGCATTTCCATCACCCCCAAAAGAATGTTTTGCTCTCTACTGAAGAAGGACAGCTATCCCGAAACACGTGTCCAGAGATGCACAGCACTAGGTGCATCAACAACGGTTAAAAACTAAAGACTGACACTGAAGTAAGTGTTATCATGCACTGCATTTACCATGATGCATTGGGGCAATGATGGGATGTGGAGCTGTGTGCTCCTACCCTCTTTGTGTTCCTATCAATCTGTGTATGAGCTCTTAGAGCTTTTTATTTTTTATTTTTATAATCAATTTTTTTTAGTCAAGGCGTCTTTATATTTTTAATCCTATGTGCCATAATACCAGAGAAGCCTATAAAATCTCACTTTTAGAAAGAAATGGGATGATATCCTTCACAATCATTCAAATCCTTGTGTTGCTTCAGAATGCATGATATGGTAGTTTGTTGTCATGTTTGAGGGGCTGCTCCTCCTGAGATCATTTAATGAAACAATTTAGTCAGTACTGGGGTGACTTGGTCAGTAATTACTCCAAAGACTTCTGCTTAGAGTCCTGCAACCTTACCCTTCTTTAGTCACCGTATGCTGTTCCCCACCTCTTCCCCAGTTATCCCTTACCCCAAGTCCTCTCTTTGTTCATGAAATAATCCTGGAAGACCGAGGCTTTCAACCCACCTTACAGTCTCTTCAATTTTTGCTGATAGGGATTCTTTATATAACTTCTGTAACTGTTTTAAAAACACTGCCTCGATCTTAAATATATTTTCCCATTTCCTTTATTGTCAGAAGAGAACTGCACCCCTCCCCACACTACAAATGTAACTGTTTACTAGTGCGAAGAAAGAGTGGTTTGAATCCTGGTAGGACAGCTCTGTATTAATGTGCTTGTTGCAGAGGTCAGTGTAAGACCAGCAGTGGCTCCAGTGCTACTGTGATATTCTAATGAATGAGTATGCCTGCTGCAAAGTTATGCATGCTACTTGTAGGCCAGTCAGTTGAATCCGTAGTCCCTCTTGTGCTGAATAAAGTGAGTACTGTAGAATAGTAGCGCAAATGCACGCACTTAGAGAAGTGTTCTTGCGTTATGTGCTCTGCGTACATTGTCAGTGAGCCCCCATGATGCCCGAAGCACAGGAAGGGACTTGTACCTTCTGGACCCTTCCCTGCTGAGGGCTCAGCTTACAGACAGGTTCCTGATTAACCTGGTGCCAAATCTATGAAGAACACTCTGTCCAATTTTGGATCTCAAGACTAGGAAAAACACACTAGTCATTGCTGAGCCTGTTTGTCCAAATGTTTTTCCACCACTGTGTGAGTTCAACCATGAATTGTATATTTTCCGGGCAGGACGGGCTTCAGTTTTAGCAAACAGCAAGCACAATGATGACATCGTACCTTCGTGTTGAAGAGGGCGGCTTTGTCACTACATCGTAGGCTGTAGACAGGCGAGATGTGGACTCCCTGCTGCCCTCAGAAGAATACGCACAGTCCAGTAGTCGTATTTATTAACAAACAACATTGTTTTACCCTTCACAGTCATATTATACTCAATATAAAAATAAACCTAAAGAAGGGAATGTAACATTTTTAAAACAAGTAAAACAATCAGAAGAAACCACTCTTAATATTTGCTGGAAAATGTTTAACTGCACAAAAATGTTGAGGTATACATTGCTGCTGTCCAGAACCACATCTCATAGTTATTTATGGCCAATCCTAATATTTTAACAGATGTAATCCAATTGCCTGACCTAAAAAATTGAGTGAGATGAAAAGGTATTGAACTTGAGGGCCTGTATCATCCTGGAACACTCATACTCTGAAGTTAGTCTTGGTCAGCCGTCTCTAGACATGCTGGCCTGTAACAGACACCCCTTTTAAGGTCTCACCTACCAAACAGTGCAAATTTTCTACTTGCAAAAATCCTGCTCTGGGTTTACCTTGAACTTACTGTGAGCTTTTACCCATCCATTGCTAACCATTGGTTGTCTTCATTGTCACTCATCTGCTTGCTTCTTTGTTGCTTTGCCTTTCTCTCCTTGAGTTTGTCCCGCCCATGGATCATATACTCTTTACCATCCATTTGGTTGGCTGACTTGTATTACTCCACTGCTAAATTCCAGGGAGCTACTTTTTCTTTTTGGTAAAGCGTTCTATTAGAGTGCATGTGTTTTTCAATCTCCTCCTCCTTTGCTTGTGTGATGTGCTCTGGGTTTGCTTTCTCCATTGTGTGCAGCTTGTTCTCTTCCTTGTTTGCTTGTCACCCCAAACTCTCTTGTGTTCCATATTGGTCTATCCCACTGGCCTCCAGCCTCATTATGCATTATGTCTGTTGTGCTTCTCCCCCAAACTCTCCTGTGCTGCCTGATCTTTACTTCACTGTGTATTTCTCTCACCACCCCTTCATGTTGTTCTCTCTCTCTTGTGCTACTCTTCCTCTCCTCCCCATCAACCACTTCTCCTTTGCCTCTCCGCACCCGATCCTTTTTATTTGTATGCTTTCTGCTTCACACTAATAAGTTTCTTCTTTTTTAAAATGTACTTAACCAAGTATCTTGGCTAGGTAAAGAAAAAAAAGGATAATGGCACTTGTGTCATTCTGTGGGCTGGTGCATGGATGGTGACGCATGCGTGTTTTCAGAATGACCCTACCAGCAAAACCTATCCTGTCATTGCCACGCCACTTTCTTTTTGCTGATGCTGTGCAGCATTAGCAAGCAGCATTGGCAAAGCCTATAGTTCCAAAAGGTGAGACTGTGCCTCCCGGGTTGCGAATAAAGGACAGAATAATGGACCATTGTTGTGTTTTCAAACTTTACCAACGCTCTCCATTTTCAACTCTTGGGAGAAAATGTTCTTGCAAGGCGGTAGTATGTTGAACTGTGAAAATGAAAGTTCCCTAAGACCATAAATAAGCGAAGGCAATACTACTATCTTCACCAACCTCCTACCACCAAATTGGAAAATGACTATAACCACTTTAAACCTTAGCACTAATTTCATTAATGACAGTGCCACAAAAATACCTAATAACGCTTTCCCCCTCCAACTACCAGCTTAAATGATAGGGGTGGTTTTATCACAGTGGTTGGTGTTAGGATGAGGAGGCATCAAATTGGAAAACAGGATGAACCCTCAAACGGTTGTATGTCATAATGTCGAGGTCTTAAATATAGTCCTACAAAAATATTAACGAAAAGATATCGACTAGCACTGTGTTGTCAGTAGAAGTATATCTAGATAAGTGTAGATTTATTTATTATTTTTAAATCCACGTCTACATACCTTTAAGATATATTCTGTCATATATACTGACCTTGACAATACAGTGGTAGTCAATATTTTTGTAGGTTGATATTATAAACTCAGTATTATGGTAGTATGCTCCCCTCCCCTCTAGTCTAAATCGTCAAATGTGAAAAGCAGCAGCACGTAAGAACAGGAAGAGCCTGAAGCATCAACAGTGCAATTACTGTTTTCAGTACTTGAATTTTTGAAGACATGAGGGTTCCCCTGCCAACACTTCCTAAGTGAGTGACTACCCCTTGATTTTCGCTTGAAGGGGTGAAATGTCCTGTCTCTCTCTGTACTCATCGTGCTGAACATCAGCCAGAGATGTTTGTATTTTGTTATAGATCCACGTCAAAAATCATCATGCATTTAGGGTATATCAGTATTTTGCACTTTTTCTTAAAGTGTCTGTCCCTTTTTGGAATTTTTTATGTTGTCCGATGCTGACTTGATATGGGGGTGAAATCCCTCTAAAATGGGCTGCATTGAGGGAGGTGGTGTAATATGTGCATTCCATAGGCTACCTATATTTTCAGCTTCACATGAATGTAGATGTTTATTAACCTACTCCTACTTGCCGCAGTTTTAAGGTTGCATGAGTCGAATTTTTCCCGCAGAAGCATTGCATTTGAAAAGAGACACCAGATAGGCCTGGCTGTTGGGGAAGTCTAGACACTGCAACAGAGTGAGGGCTGAACAAGCAGTCAGTGGGAGGCTGAGCAATCTTACAAGACTTATTTAATTATGAGTAAACAACAATCTGCTCCTATAACCTCTTATTAGCAGAGTGACAAAGGGTATTTATTGTCAGCGCTCTGCCGCCCACTCAAGGGCTGTTCCACGTTTCTGCTTTTACTGCCATTTTAAACTTTTCTCAGCTCTATGGTGGTGGGTGCCGTGCTCCTTCAACGTTTTTAGTTGAATCCCTAGGTTGTTGGTCATTCCACCTGACATCTGTTTTTGTTTTTTCTTAGAAGGTGGTATTAAGCAGTGCTGTGCGTAAATGTATCAGCTATCCCATTATTTCCTGCCCTGGTTCTTGTTTTGACAAAACATTGGCCTGTAGCTCAACTGATCCTCTTCACATGCTGTGTTAAGTGTTTTTTGTATAGCATAGCATTTTTACTTTCTTGATTTCTGTACTGTTGTGAGTTTTGAATTGCAGTGGGTGTGTGCTGGTTGCATGTTTTTTTCCCAAGGACGAGGGGATTCTATGACCCTCCAGTCTCCTGGTCCCATATGAGCAAGGGAGCTTGTGTTTCACTTACTGTTTGTCAGTACATCAACTGCTGCGTGGATGCTGGGTTTAGTAATTGTGCGGTCTTACAAGGGTGAATTTATGGTCTTCCAACCTTCCTGTAACCTGAGCAAGATCGTTAGTGGCATTGTGTTAATTACCGTGAGTTTGCAGGAATTCCCTTTCAAGATTGGTCTGTCATGATTGTTGTGTATTTTCTCAGTAGAGGACACTAAAGGGTAACCGGGTATAAGTATGTCAAAGCCGGCTGTCTTTAGTCTGCGGACTGCTATCACCTGTTGGTGTGTATCCACAATGGTGATGTCTCTGAAAGGAAGTCGATGTTTTGACCTTCCATCATCTCATCTCTCCAGTCCTTGGTGTGCAGACTGTTTGTCCATATTGTGGTCTCTCTTTCGGTGATATGTTCTTTTGAAGTTCCAGTAACTTGCATGCCTGTTCAGTGGGTCTGACGTTTTGGGTTAAAGGGTGCCTACCTGTGTCCTTGAATATAAATTGAGTCTAAATAGTGGTTTCCAGGTAACATGGAATCTTAATTGGGCATAAACATCAAATCCAAAAATAGTCAAAAATGAAATCATGCAAGAGGTACTTACAGAGATACATAGAAATGTGTTTTAACATGATATCTTTTTGGAATAGAAAAGGCTAAATGACCATTATTTAGCCTTTCTTTCCACCATGTAAATTAGTTGTTATAACGAAAGCTATTCGTAGTAAGGGATTAACCATATGAAAGAAGCGTTACATTTTCGTCCTTCCAACCCATCACAGTCATTACCTAATGAGTATTAACTCCTCCCACCAGTATAATCACCAAGTATTTAGTCTATGTTTCCCATTCCTCCAATATGGTTTCCTTTCTACTTCCTGTCATATGATAAAAGGCAAGCTTCTCCAACAAATTACAAGTAGCTCATGAGCGACTGGTAACTCTCCATCTACCTGTGGTTAACTTTCCTGTGTGCCTATTAAATTAGAAGCTTTTGCTTGGTTGAATTAATATATGTACACAAAAATTGAAAAGTGTTTGTTTGAGACGAAAATGTGTGTATTTTCAGGACTCATAATTTCCAGATTTCTTTAAAGCTGGCATTTGAATGGTAAATCATGCATCATTTCAAGTCTTATTACTAATATTATTACCATGGCATTATTACCTTGGTACCAGAGGGCATTGCTTGTGTAGCTGTTATTCATTACCTTTATAGAGGCAATCCAAATGGACGAAGCCTTTTTACTTTACTACTGATAGTCATGCACGGAGGTAATCATAGCCAGTAAGCTACACAGTTCAATTGTTGAATCATTTAGATCAAGAGATTTGTCTGTGGGCGCCGCACAATCTGTTGGCCCTGAAGGCCATTTATCTGCCTCGGATGGAGAATTCAGCTGCAGATCAGCGCAGCAGGATTTTCTCTCCCATATCGGCAATATCTTTGAAGATGCAAATACTCCAGCAGTTTTGTCAAGTAAATTTGGCATCCCACAGATTTATTTTCAGAAGAAAATGCCGTCCTTCCCAGGTTTTGCCCAATTACGCCCTACCAGAAAGCATGGAGGTCAGGTGCAATGTCATTCAGGTGGACAGTGGGGCTTCTATATTCCTTTTCCCTCATTGCAAAAGGTGAAGGAGGACTGGGTGATGCTTCTTTTGGTAGTCCTATGTTGGATGTGCTGCCCTCGGTTTCCTTCTCTTCTTCTGTTGGCGGTTTGTCTACATTGGAGAATTCCTCTCGACCCATACCGATTAGAGACACTGCAGCTTTCGCTTTCAGTTCTGCAGCAGCTTCCATTGAGGGCATAGTATTGAAAGGCTAAATCTAGAATCTGATTGTTGTTCCTCAGAGTTCTTTGATAGATGGTGTGGTAAAAAAACTGTTGTCAGGGTTTCTTGTTAGAATCTATTAATATCTTGGAGTTCCTTAAAGAGGGTTTTTGACATGGTGTGACTATTTCAACCTTACCTGCCCAAAGGCAGCAGAAAGAGACTACAGCTCTACAGATTTAGACAAAGTGATTCCTTTGGCTACAAGTTTGTTACGGTGTTTTCTTTTTAAAAGGCCAGACATTCATAACCCTTTGCCTCACTAGGATTTTGCCAATGGTGTTACGAGTTTTACAAGGACAGCCATTGGAACCTCTAGATCAGGTTGATTTGAAATTTCTCATGTACAAGGAGTTCTTTGGTTAGCATTTCCTCAGATAGCAAGGTGGGGTAGTTGGGGGCTCTGTTATCTTCGGAACCATTTCTGAGGTTTCTACCTGACAGGGTAATACTTCGACTATGTCCCCTGTTTGTTCCCAATGTAGTGTTATCTTTCTGTTGTGCTGAGGATTTGATTGTGCCTGTTTTTTCCATGTCTGAGTTCGGAGGAGGGACATGTGCTACAGACTTTATATGTGAAAAGAGCCTTGTCAATGTATTTACCTAGAACTGTTTAGCTGAGAAAACTGGTGTGTTGTTGGTTTGGCTGGTCAGGGGTTGAAGTCTTCAAGTGCTACCTACGTAGATGGTTGAAGTTAGCTATAATTATAGTGTACGAGGATCAGAAAATCTTCAAAATGTACTTTAGGGTAGGTCAACCAGAGCCATGCCAGCCTCGCGGGTTGCATTTAAGGGCACTACTATGCAAGAAATTTCTAATGCGGCAACCTGGGCATCCCCAAGCATATTTGTAAATCATTATAGATTAGTGTTAGAGGGGAATAATTCAGCTGCTTCTGGTGCTTAAGTGTTTAGCTCAGCAGAGAAAAATGTATGAGGTTAATCTTGGTTGTATTACATTAATATCTGAATAAATATATGCACTAAAGTGGTGAGCCGTATTTCATGAAGCCAATGCCATGCCTGGGTCGCAGCTCATAAGATAAGGACTAAGACAGGCAAGAGCGACAAAGAAGTAATGCCTGGTTACTTATTGGTAATACTCACAATTCCAGTTTCCCACCCATACTGTGCCATGGTTTTTCGGCTTTAGGTGGCATGGAATTTCAGGATATTAGGTTCGTGGTGTTTCCTTTTATAGCATATCACAGAAAGTAGAAGGGGAGCAGTCTTGGAGAAATGAGAAGCATTCAGATTAAAATCTTGGTTATTATATTGGTGGGAGAATCTAACGCTCATTAGGTGGGGACTATGACAGAAAAGCAGAACTCAGGGTAATGAAACGGGTAAGTAAATGGGCATTCATTTTTAATCACGAGTAGTGAGAGCCTGAGTGATTTGTTAATGGTCTCCGTGCACAAATGCTGTTCTCCGTTTACCAGGAAGTTGTCATATTGACCAACCGCCTTCAGCCGTCATCTTGGAGGAGTGTTGAAGAATGGCAAGACCAGGCCTCTGGTGAGAGATTTACCTCTCAACGCACTGTGTTGCAGATTAAATTTTGACCTGGAAGTGTTGGGCTTCCACCCGGCTCTGTGTCGGAGTTGGGGAGGAGAATGGAGTTGGCAATGCTGGAGGGTGCGTCTAAGGCTCCAAGGGGACTAACTGGCGCTGGGGTGATCCCTCCTGCGAAGACCAGTAAGCGCCCCTCCGGATTCCGCAGGGCTGGAATATTCTTCAGTGGGTATGGGACGCCCAAATATGAGGTGTATGGCCCCTTAAAGTTCTCGAAGTTTGGCAGGGATCGCTCCAGCTCCCGTAAACTTAGGGAAGCATGGAGAGGGCCCAGGGGCGGGCTCAACCGCAGAGCCAAGCTTCGAGTGTTGATGCTCCCTCGTCTCGTGGGATGATTTCGACAGACGGGGCAAAGTTAAAGACCTCTTTGACTTCTTGCTCTTCTTTTTCTTGTGGGACTTACTGAAACGGGACAAATTTGATTGCGAGGAAGATCGATGGCTCCACAACCGATCCCATGACCTTCCTCTCGATATGGATTGAGACTCAATCCATGTCGAGAGGAAGGTCGAGCTTCGAATGGTGAGTGGCAAGGAGCTTGAGAGATCGCTCCCTCAAAGCCTTGGGGTGCATAGCATGACATTTGACACAGGTCTTGGCATCGTGGTCACCCTCAAGACACCAGAGACAGATAAGGTGCAGGTCTGGGATGTATGACGTTACAACGCATACTTTTACAACGCATACCATTACAACGAATTTTTTACAACCAAAAACCATCGCAACGCATGTATTTACAACGCATGTTTTTACAACACAGGTACCTTTACAATGCATACCATTACAACGTAAGTATTGCTAAGTATATATTAATTTTTTTAATTTAAATTAATTAAAATTAATATTATTTAATGTCATTTAATGTAATTTAATTTATTTTAATTTAATGTCATTTAATTTAAATTAATTATATTAAATTATATTAATTAAATATATTATTTAATTTAATTTAATATATATTAATTTTTTTAATTTAAATTAATTAAATTTAATATTATTTCATTTAATTTAATTTAATTTATTTTCATTTCATTTCATTTCATTTAATTGATTTAATTTAAATTTAATTTATTTAATTATTTAATTTAAATTTAATTTAATTTTATTTTATTTTTACCCTGTATCCCTGTACCCCAAAAACCCAAAATTGACCCTGAACTCTAAAAATACCCCTGTACCCCAAAAACTCAAAACTGACCCTGAACCCTAAAAATACCCCTTTACCCAAAAACTGAAAACTGACCCTGAACCCTAAAAATACCCCTTTACCCAAAAACCCAAAACTGACCCTGAACCCTAAAAATACCCATTTACCCAAAAACTGAAAACTGACCCTGAACCCTAAAAATACCCCTTTACCCAAAAACTGAAAACTGACCCTGAACCCTAAAAATACCCCTTTACCCAAAAACCCAAAACTGACCCTGAACCCTAAAAATACCCCTTTACCCAAAAACTGAAAACTGACCCTGAACCCTAAAAATACCCCTTTACCCAAAAACCCAAAACTGTCCCTGAACCCTAAAAATACCCCTTTACCCAAAAACTGAAAACTGACCCTGAACCCTTAAAAATACCCCTTTACTCAAAAACCCAAAACTGACCCTGAACCCTAAAAATACCCCTAAAAAAACCCAAACATATAACATTTTAAATATAATTATAAAAATACCCCTAAAAAAAACCCAAACATATAACATTTTAAATATAATTATATACTTACCAATACTTACGTTGTAATGGTATGCATTGTAAAGGTACCTGCGTTGTAAAAACATGCGTTGTAAATACATGCGTTGTAATGGTTTTTGCATTGTAAAAATTTCGTTGTAATGGTAGTGCGTTGTAAAAGTTGCGTTGTAAAGGTTGTTTCCCGCAGGTCTGTCACCAACTTTTGTCAATGACAGCAGCAGGAGGGCTTCAATCCAGCCTTCCTCGTTGACATCCCTTCCACACCAAAAGACAAATCTCACCAAAGTGCTATAAATAGTTGAAAAAAGACAGTGAAAAGGTGACTGAGGGTAGCTCTTTCCATACTTGCGCTGGCTGACGCTGAAAGAAAAGAACTGAAGTCAGGCTGTTTCCTAGTCCCAGCTTTTAATGAAAGAAAACAAATAAAAGATACATTTTCAAAAAAAGTCCAACCTTTTCTGAGGTCTGTCTCCTTTGTTGGAACATTGATGTAACTCTGCTTATTTACTTTATTTTGGGTACCTTTCCCGCAGGATAAATGTTCATTTTTTTACTCATATCCAGGTATTTGCTTCTCGCTATATCTTGCATTTTGTCAATTTTGAGGTATTTTGGGAGATTGGCCCTGAGTGAGCACCCATTGCTGGTGGGAACTATGCAGAGTGTGGTAATACTATATCACAATTGTTCTAGTAGCATTTGTCTTTAGTTCTACCATATCCCTGTTTTGGGTACCCCTCTGACCCTGACCCTAAGTGTGTCCTGGTAACCTTCAATATGATCTTGAGACTGCCAGGCCTACTTCCAGACCCCGAAGTGGATGGTAGGGTTGGCCAGAGAAGGCTAAGCTGAAAAGATCCCCACGGACCATTACAAAATCTGCTCCACATTGCATAGATAAGATTTGAGTTTAAACCCTAGTGTAACGGAGCCTTTGTGAGCCCTGCTGTGTTGACTGTGGCTCTGTGGATTTCCCCAGAGCGGGAATTGTTGACATCTCTGTACTCCTATCAAGAACTACCACTCAGCAATATGATTTCCCACCCTCAGCCCCAAGGGTCACCATGATTGTTTGTATGCGCAGTGGGCTCATCCCTTTATTACGACAGGGAGGTACTGGGCCAGAGGTGGAGTGAGAAGCAATCGATCGAGTGTGCAACAGGGGAGGCTTGTGTGAGATAAACGATTCGCTCATCTCAGTGTGCCACCCTCCCGGAACCTCCTGCCTGCAGAAGCAACCTCTCTGGGTGCCCACCGGTCCTGCTTTGAGAAAGGACTTGGTAGGTCTGCGGGCATCAGGCTTGTAAGTCTAGTGAAAGATACAAAGTTCAGCAAAGAAGCAGTCTAGAAGTGGGTCCTGCTCCTCTATTGTTCATATTTCTTGGAGATCATTAGAGAAAGGTATTTGTGCACAGCCAAGCCCCTTCTATAAGCAATTCATTATAAGAACCCTTGGTTCGATCCAACCGGTAGAAGCTTGTTCATTGTGAGGACCACTGGTAAAGCTACCCAGTGGTGATGGGCTTGTGGCAACAACTCCTGTCAGGATCACCTGACGTAGATTGTATTTAGTGAACAGACTAATTGTCAAAGCCCTTGGTGGCGGGCTGTGTACTATGAATGCGCGTTGCCAAACACAATCGATGCTGCTCTGTTTATTGTGAACGGTCTTGATGTTTCTTGTCGTGCATTTTGCTTTTATAGTTTTTAGGTGTGATTTTTTTTAAACAAATGTTATTTGTCAAGCGTCACATAAATTGCAGGGCCCTGAGCACCAGGGGCAGCTGCACACATCAAATATACATGTAATTGACTTCGACTTTTTTAAGAACAATAAACAAAACCCCGTATAACAACCCCCCCCCCCTTGCCCTGCCCCCAAATCGCGTTCATGTCACACACTGTCATCCACTGTACCACTGTACGCCCATGAAATCACAGCCCCACCCCTGTACAAGCATGAGAATAGTACACGCATCAGCCCGGCAGGCGTGGCTCCACATCCTGTGGCGGGTCCAGCCCCCAATAATCCGCCCACCTATGCCATATTTTGTAATGTTTGCGCGGGCATCCACTGCCCAGGAAGATAGGTTGTTCAAGTCCAATACAGAAGTCCAGTCAGTTTTTCCATGCGGCTAAGTTTTTAGGTGTATTTGCAATGGAGTCGCTTTCTTTTTTTTTTTTTTAAAGTAAAAGCAGTGGCTGGCTAAGTAGGGTAATTGAGTGTTTTTATCGTGTCTGCTGAGGTCAGAGTTTCTGGCTCTGGTCTCGGAGCGCTGCCTCGCTGTCTTGAGGGTCAGGTACTCAGGTTTAGAAATGGACGAAGAAGCCCTTGTAAAGTTGTCTGACGTTACTTTACAATTGCATGTAAAACCGCAAGCTTTCACTGAGAAAGCAAGCTGTGTTGTGTGTATACTTTAAGTATATAGCTTTGTTAATGCGTTTGAGCCCGGCTGGTATTTTTAACCAGAGTCAAAGCACAAGCGCGCCGCACTCGGCGCTTTGGAGATATTCATCGCTTCTAAAAAGGCGAAAAGGTAATTGGTGGGTAGCCCCCACTGCAGTTTGAGTTTTACAGGGGACCTCATTAGGACTGTCTGTGCCTGAGGGCAGTGCTTAATTTGTGCCAGTGCTTGCCGTGCTCGGCGCCGACACTTGGTTTTAAACACCTGCACATGCTTATCCACCACATTGGCGCTGTGTGCTTTTCTTTTTTTTTTTTCAAACTTCATCAGTGGAGCGTTTAACAATGTAATATATATATATTTTGAAACGATTACACTTTCAAGTGGCTGCTGCCGTGCCTTGCATGTGGGAGCAGTGAGAGGAGCTGGGTTGGTACCATTTCCAGTGGACTCCCGAGAAATACTTTGGCCCCTGGCACATAGTTTATTTTTACAAATTGCACCGTCTGCTGCGTTTTTTTAACACCTTGATGCAACCTTGCAAGCGTGTACATACAGTGAACACGCCTGTCATAGTCTTACAGGCGGTGCATGGGTGAGGACTCAGTCCCCTCTTTCTCTGCGTTTTGTTGGGCGGGAGACAGGCTATATCTGACACTGGCCCACCTTTCATTGGCGAGAAACGTCGATCGCCTGGCCTCTGTGGGTCCACCCAAGTTGCAACTTAATATATTTTTACGATTTCTGGCGCGCCATCAGCCCTGCTGTATACTGGTTGGCGCTACCACGCAAAGACCCTCATTCCACGAAGAGTGTGAAAGTCTCCTCATGCCAGGACATTCCGTTTCAGAGACACATTCCATTTCAACGTCACTGTCCTCGGGTGATCCCGCGGCCTGCAGCACCACCGTTTAGACAAAACGCCTCCAATAAGGATAGCATTCGTATGAACAACTATGATTTTTATGTTGTCCTTCCACATAAATTGAGCTAGTAAGGCAGCTTGCTCAGTGGCATGTTCACCAGCTGCCGAGAGCCTGTAAGTCATTGGTACATTCATGGTAAGATTGCTCAGTGGCTGAGCCTGCCTGCTATAGGTGACTCTGGGTTACCTGCAGGTCACATCCACCATTACTAATAGTAGGGTGGCTTATTGGATTAACAAGTCTGATACATTCATGTGTGTGCAACCTGTAGGCCACAAGTTTGAGTTCACCTATAATGACTGCCTATTATTTTTGGAGGTCTATAAAATGTGTTCCAAGTAAACCACTAATAATGGCGCTAACTATGTAGGCCCTGGTTGGTTTTGCAGCATGGTCAATATTGTATTCTTATGTAGTCTCACAGCCGTCCCGAATACTGAGGCTAACTCTCCCAGGAAAAGTCAGGTACCGAACAGCGGGCAAACCCCTTTCTCCTTTGAGGGCTACTCACCTCTACAGCAGGCTAGAGTTAGGGCGTCTTGGTTTTACGCAGATCCTTTGGCAGGCCCCTGTCCAGAACTGTGGGGACAATGGATTCCTAGATTTCGTGACAAGTCAGTAACCAAATCTGTGAATGCCATGGCTTCACCGAAGCTGTGATGGATGACTGCTCAGTACTGTGTGTGCCTTAGCTTCCAATAAGCTTTCTAGGTCATGGTCCAGAAATATGGGTTTCATGGATTCAAAGGAGCTCTCTGATAAGGCACAGAGCAGTTGTCACCTTAGCTTCAAAGAAGCACTCTGACAGGTCATCGGCCAGAGTTCTTGACACTTTTGTTCTATAGAAGCTATGACGGGCCACTGGGCACATTTGCAGACGCTTTGGCTTCACTGAAGCTGAAACAGTTCAGGGACTCCTCCCTTGTTTTCTGAAGGCAGACATCCACCCACAGCCATACTTTGATTGTGAATCTAGCAGCCCTGGGTGGCAAGGGTCAATAAGGACCTCCATAGAGAATGTTTGGCCTTCCTGACCTGCCAGACTGTTACTTGGCAGGAGTGAGAGGCATTTCTCCAAGACTGCTCTAGCACAAGACAGGTCAGTGTCAGTCACGGTCAATCCATCAATCAGCATTCGCAAAGAGCACTCAATCACTCCAAGGGGTATCTGGGTGCTGTGCCGCTGTCGAAGAGCCAGGGCTTGAATCTCTTTATGAAGTCTGCCAGGTAGGGGGCTGTACAGAGCTGGATGTGGAGGTCGTTTTAGGTCTTAGCTGTGATGTAGGAGAAGGAGCAGCAGTAACTGCATGTGCGGCGGGTGCGGGAGGTGAGTGTGAGGGCGGGTGATGAGGAGCATAGGTGTCTAGCGAGTTGGTGGAGGCTCAATTGATGGTTGAGGTAGGCACGTCCTAGGTCATGGAGGGCTTTGTAGGCATGCATGAGAAACATGGACTGGCATCTTTCCTGGCTGAGGAGTCAGTGGAGGCCTCTTAGGTGGGGGGGGGGGGATGTGGGCTCATTTGGGGGGGTCAGGATGAGTCTGGATGCCGCGTTCTGTATGGGCTGGAGTCTTCTGATGAGCTGGATGAAGATGTTGGCGTACAGGGACTTTCCTTAATCAAGGCAGCTGGTGACGAGGACCTGACCCACTATCTTTCTGGTGTTGGTTGGGAGCCATCTGAAGATTCTGCAGAGCATGCAAAGTGTGCGGAAGCAGAATGAGGCGACTGTGTTAAGTTGTCGTTTCATGGTCAGTTAGCTGTCGAGGATGATGCAGGGGTTGCATGCGTGGTCGATCGGTGGATGTGGGTCAGAGTTCTTCAGGCCACCAGCTGTGGCCCCATGCGGAGGTGTTCTTCCCCCATATTCAGGGTTTTAATATTCACAGTGAGCCATATTTGTTCACCTGTCTGTCCTTAAATTATTATCCATATCCAGCCTAGCAAAGCACCGCATGCTTATTTTTAAAGCTAACCTTAACCCTGTGTTTTTTTGCGCCAATAATGTATTTTTATGTGCAGGTACCCACAACTTTCTTTCTGTCTCTCTGTAATCTCTTTAGCCAAATCTCTGTAATATCCCTCTTAGGTCTGTCCCTCTCTGTTACCTTGATTTTTCCGCATAGCAGCTCTATCTTCCTGGGTCCTGGCTAGTCCTCGTCCAAACTCCCAGTTCCATTCATGTCTCTGCTTCTCTCCTTCTTTCAGCGTCATTTAGTTTCCTCCTCTCTGCCTTGACCTTGAGTTCCTCATCTGCATCTCCCTTCCTCAATGACCCAGTCCTTGCGAGCTAGCCTTGGATACATAAGCAGGTTCCCTTGCCTCTCTCTTCCTACCCTCATGTGCCCCTGCTCCTACCAGGAGGGATGCCAGCCGAAACCCTATCCCCATAACCGTTCCACATCTCATCTATGAGTGGCGTGTACCTTGCCGGTTGTGGCACACTGGCGCTCGGAAGCTCATAAAGGACAGACTGCCAGGCACCTGGGCATGTGCCTTAACACGCAGGATGCCCTAGAATTGAATGTTGAAAGAGCATTGGCTCCTTCCGTGCTGCATCATATGTGCCATGCTCTTGCCTTCTGCCTGATTCCCAGAATTAGAACAGGAAGGATGCCAGACTGGGACCCCGTCCACTGCCCTTTCCCTCAGATTGGTGGTGGTGTATCTGGTCTCCTGCTGCTCATTGACACCTGGGAGCTCGTAAGGGAGAGGCTGCTATGTCTGTCTGTCTGTCGTCTGGCAAAATAATGATGCTACAGGTAACATGCTTGTTAGGCAACCAGTATAACCTCCTCTGCAGGTATGCCTACAATCAAAAATGCCACGCCAGTTTCACAAGTGGCTCGACGGGAGTCACAATCCTAATATGCAAAACGTTACCCATCAAAACACTGAGCCGTAAGGCAGATGTACAGGGCAGGTCCTTGATTGTAACCAGGAGGGTAGGTGGTCAAATATTGAATCTGATTTGTGACTATATCCCCCGCCTGTTACATCACTGTGATTAAAAAAAGCTTGGAGGTTGGATAGTGGAGGCACCGCATGGCTTTCAGTCATAGACTGCTATATGAACATGATTTTGAAGAAATACAAATATTCTCCAAACCTAAATTCAACCCCTGTCAAGTAAATCAGCTGAAATACTGGGCAGAAGCACTGATGATTTTGACTGATGCCTAAAGATGATGACAGCGTGAGACTATATGTATTTCTCAGCGGAACACTCCACATATTCCTTTCTCAACTGGTTTTTAGTCCCGGAAGTGGATATCGGCCAAGGAACAAGGGCCTGGTTTCTCCCTCAGGGACATCTAACCACAGCTACCAATAGTGAGATCCAATAAATGGTCACAAACACACAGAGGCTGAAAGTATGCTATCTTATCTGAGCAGCTCTCTTCAACTGCCGGCGAAAACTTACCTAGAGGAATCCCTGACTGTCACAGGTCTAAAAGAACTATGGGAAACTCCCTTACCGCACGTGCAATTCAAGCGTGTTGTCAATAAGAGCATAAAAAGACAATCGCACTTGGAAGACAAAGCGACCTTTTCACAAAGGCGACACGCATGGATGACTTTGTCCACATACAAATCGCCTGGGTTACAAGCGTACTTTGGTCTGGGGTATGGCAGGAAATCAAAAGAAGCCTTCTTAAAACATAGGCTAGGAATTTTACCCTCTATTCCGCATCTGCAACCATGGCTGAGAAGGGACTGTGGGATAAAATGCAGGCTGTGCGGGGCAGAATATGAAGACTTAGAACATCTACTATGTATCTGCCCAAGGCTGAAAGAGGAAAGAGTAGCCCTGTTAAAAACTGCCTTCAACGAACAAAAAATCCGCACACGTAGACAAGCGGTTCTTGCTTGTTTCGACCCAGCCCTTCCCCCATTAAACGGGAAGTTGGTCAAATTCCTGAAATGTTTGGAATTGAAACTAAAAAATCTGGAAGTTGGCACCAGTCCGGACTAGTTGAAAACTGGCCAAGTCACCACACTACGACCACACACCCGCACCAAACTGTTTTTATCAAAGGTTTTTGTTTTAAAGCATATTATATTTTTCTTACAGTCTTTTATCGGAAGGTATGAGTGATCAATGTACTTTTGTAACGGTTTTAATTAACCTAAAACAATAAAAATTACTTACTTACTGCTATCTTATAGATGGAGAGTTTACGCAGTCCCTTTGAGACAACACTGAAGAATATTCCATTCTCAATCGGGGACCCATTAACTCAGCAGGAATTCTTTGAGAGGCATATTAGGTGGTTATTCGAGGTAGGTTTATGGCACACCAGAATTTACATTAAATGCTGTAGTAGTCTACCTTGACCGCTCTTGAGGAAAAACTCCTACAACTTGAGAGACAGTATGTTACCACTGGAGTTACATTGCTCCACACATAGTGACCACTCGCCAAACCATTCACCAGATGGTAACAGACACAGCTAAGATGTCTTGACTTACGTCATAGAATCCACTTTATGAGTGGGGCGAACACTGGTTGGCAATGCCAAATTATTAATGTTGCACAGTACCAAAAATATACATGAAAAAATGGGTCGGTGGTGGAGATGTGGATTTCATCCCACACTTTTGCTGAATAATACAAAAAATTATACACTGCGTCCACCGGCAAGTCAACTGGTGTGGAAGGAGATGATGGTGGATATGCCAGTTCCCCACCTTCAAGAGCCAGCAAGCCGGACTTGGATGGGATTTTGATGTTGGGGGAATTGTCATAGGCTTCGCTGATGGTGGGAGCAGACCAATCTAAGGGCGAGATTGCCCTTTCAGTAGCTATATGCTGTTCAGGCTGCAACGGCTTCTGTCACTTGAGAGGCCCATTTGGAAAACTGTTCTTAAGACATGACTAGCCCCATGAGACTACATCCTCGATACCCTCAATACTAAACTAAATACCAGGGAGGCTGCTCCGACTTGAGCTCCCTCACCCTCCTGGCTCCGCTGATGCCAATCTAGCTGAGCCTTCCACCATCGACAGACAGTTGTAATTTGGCTTAATTTTCTTTGAAACGTCTACGCCCTTACTACAGCTAACAAGATTTGGACAAGAAGCTGGTTAGAGGATCATATTTATCTTGTCTGGTGTTTACACACTGCTACACTATTGACTAGTATATTTACATGCCCAAGTGAGTTTGCTGCCCACTTGCCACACTAATCATTTCAAGTAGCGCCTTGAAGTACAGAATACTGCTAGATAAAAGAAGGAAAAAACGAAAAGTCAATTGCAACACCCATGGATACACCTAAGACAGTAAACGATCTTCAGAGATTGAGCCAATTTTACTTTCAGGCTATGCTACACAAACCACTTCTAAGCAAAATGTTCAACTAACTTCTCCCAACCAATCACCAGAAACGCTGTCAGCGCGCACCTGGCAATCCAACATCAACCCAGATTGAGAATACGCTGCAGTGCACTATAATGGTAGTAAATACTACACAAATGCCAGTAACAGTCACATAACACAGATGTGGTGTCCAATCTGTGTATTTATGCGTGTTTCATTGTATTTTAAATGCAGCAGGCTCAATGAGATCGGTGCCCATCAACTGCAAGATTATGTCCAACTGACCTGCATAATTGTGCCAAATAGTGCCCCTTCCATTTGAAACACCAAGGCGATCGCTGGGTCGGAGTTGCGTGTGTATCCATTTACGTGCGGATTTACTTGACCTGGATCCATTCGTCAGTGCCCAAGAAGCGGAGTGTGTTCTCAATTAACATATGGCTTCTGCGTGGGCCAGATCGTTGGCCTAGCCGGTGTTGTGTCGTAACTAGGGTAGAAACATGTCAGTGATATAAAAAAAAAAGATCTGGAAAGGGAACGAGAACGCACGGCCCCCGGCGTCCGTGAGCTAAGCAAACATCTGAGGCTTTGCACTGTTAAAAAAAAAACAAGGAGAGAGACCAACGCTCGTAATTACCTTCATATGTTGTGAAAAGTCAGGCCAGAGTTCTTTTTACCTTGAATAACCCTTCAAACCAAATGGTCCACGGTGGTGCGAATTCTCGACTCAGTTTTCCACTTTTTATTTTAAAATGTGCAACATCTTGGATCTACACGAGTGGTAGGCCCACAGGAGCTGGTTGGAATGTGGAGCACGGTCAAGGCACATGTATTTAATAGGCCTGGGCGGAGTTCACGGAGTTCCACTACGCAAACTCTGCAATGTGACCCAAAAACTCTGCTGCGCTACTCTATGTTCCGCAAGCGGCGAAATGCGTTAGTTATGTCACACCGTTTGCGCTGATTTTTATTGCCAGGTGTTTGGCTCACGATGGAAAATCAGCACAAATGGAACCATGCGCGGCGCAAGAGGGCGTTGCCTCCTTCTGCCACGGGAGTAGATGTTCTACTTGAGCGGCAGCTCCCTCAACGCGAACGGAAGGTTTATCAGTGTGAGCGGTCGCGGCCATCCTCTACTGCCCACGTTGAGAAGTCTCACCGGGAGGTGGTCTGGAGTAAGATTTTCCTCGCTCCCACTCACCAACTCAACGTTGGTGACCGCGAGCGAAACCGCATGGTTTTCGGAACTCTGCGCGCTACCCGGAGTGGGAAAAACTCTGCGAGCGGAATTTCACACCCAGGTCTAGTGCATTGTTATACAGGAATTCCGCATAGTGCACTTGGAGGAATGCATACTGTTCCTAGGCGGGCTGCTTTTTGGGAATGCAGAACTGTGCCACGGTGCACTGTTTTGAGGAATGTAGGGTTGTCCCCTGGTGATATTTGGAGGAATGCATGACCAGTCCCAGGTGTATTGCAGGAAGGAATGCAGGGTCACGCCCAGGTGTGCTACTTAGAAGCATGCACCCCCTTTTCCAAGTGCACTGCTTGGAGAAATCCCTGACCGTGCCTCGGTGTGCTGCCTGGAGGAATGTAGGGCCATGCACAGGCGATGCTTGGGGAAATGCATCCCTGGGCCCCAGTGTGTTTCTGGGAGGCCAGATGTGCTACTTGGAAGGGTTAAAGGCATGGGAATGCAGCGGTGGAGGCTTTCGAGGGACAACAGGCCTCCATCCTTGTAATCACACTTACAAAATGATGTGTATTTGTTTTTTTATTGCAGCTTGTGTTCTTCAAAGAGAGCAGGGCTGCAATCCAAACATAAATACAGGCTTGCAGCGGTCCACCGCGGTCACAAAGCATTGATCGATTCTATTGAGGTCAGTAAGGATGGGGATGCCCTTTCATGATCCATCCGCCGTCTGAACCACAAGAAGTCACAATGCATACATTGCACGTTGCATTGCAGTTTCATTTGCTACTCATAATGTGATTTTTATGCATTGCTATTTAGAGTTCTGTGGTTGCAGAGCCTGTGACTGTTGAATCACAAGCTTTGTGACTGCAAACCTCTTTATATTTCTTGGCCCATGAGACCGTGTCTAAAATAAAATCTTTGGCATGCTCATGCTGGTTGCCTCCTTTTTGCACGCTCTTCAGAAAGTGCATTGCTGGCAGCAGTCAGCCCCTGCTCTGTTATATCTCTTAATATCAGGAACTGGCAATGCCAATAGGTCTGGCTTATGCATTAAAGTGCCTTTTGTATAATTGATGGGTTAAGCTTTCAATAATTCATCACACATGCAATCTGTTACTCATCTTCGCACTCTTGCATCCAGTGATCCATCCACAGACTCATTCTTTCATTCACCCTATTGCACAACCATAGTGAAATGCGGCCAACATCAACAACATTTGCAAATTAAAAGAATATACGTAGGAAAAATAAAACATGTTCTTGACTACACACAACGGACGTATGCTTGCAATAGCGAAACTAACCAGAAGGGGTAGTAGTCTGTCTTGCAATGATATTTAACATAGTCCATCGTCCTTTAAAAGTTCTAGCATGACTCCCACGTTTAGAATCAATGTGTTGGTCATCTTGCAGTGTTAATACATGATATGTTATAGACAGATTGTTTCACAATGGCCTTCTGATTTAGAGAGTGGCCCAGTGGGATGCTGCGCATTGCAGGTGAAATGAGTGACAAGTAAGCAGCCCGTTAGAACTGTTGTGGAGCTGTAGTGCCCTCTTAAGAAAAATTGAAATGAAGAGGAGAAGCAAAGAAATGAAATAAGAAGTATCTAAGGAGAAAATTAGAAACACTTGCTAACCAGCTCTGACACTGAAGCACGCTAATTGTCAGTTGAATGTACACATGTGATCAGAACATGCTGCCATTCCCAGGGCAAAAGAGGCAATGAATAAAGTGAACTGAACAATTATTGGATGCAGTACATTGTCACGGATGGAAGCAGAGTGTAAATGACACTCTGACAGACCAGTGTCAGAAGAGGACTCAGCCAAGGAACCTCTATGTTTTTACATGGATATACATTTAGATATATGGATGTATGTGCTATTTAACTTTTTTATTACAAGATCCTGGCAGATGCTTGAGCCTGACAGGCTTTCCAAAGAGATTCTAGCAAGAACTATTACAGTGCTTATCCCCTATCCTTTAGTTTAAAGTTGGGTAACCAACACCAGAATCCTTCCCTACAATGGTAATCTGTGAAATTTCATGTAACAAAATACCTGACTGCAGGCATTAACGCAACCTATTGGCTTTAACATATTGTAATCATAATTGTATTTATATAGTGATTACTGCCCCAGCCAAGGCCTCAAAGCTCTTTTTGGTGAGTTGTACGCTACTCCGGAACACTACAATGGATTCATTCTGGATTAGTAGGGGGATGTATGAATTATTTTTGGGAGTAGTAGACATGCAAGTCTGTTAGTTGGATGAATAGGATAGCGGATGGATGGAGGAGGAACCTAAAAGGATTATTTGGAAGTCCATAGTAGTAAACGAGGTTTAGGATGAGCCAGTTGGATGAATAGATAAAGGATGGATAGAGGCAAGAAGAGTTTCGAAAGAGTTGTTTGAGATTTCATAGTAGTAAAAGAGATTTGGCGTGAGTCAGAGAGTGGAGGTAGGGGATATGTTGGAAGAGGATGAGTTGTATTATAACTGCATGTATATATCACAAGCCGAGAGGTCTCAGATAGGAGAGCCCTATTGACTTTGCCAATGCTTGTTCATTTGCTGTTCAAAAAATGGCAAAAGGAGCAGTAACAGAAAATGCTGACTTTAAAACCTAGGCAGAGACACAGCAGCAAGTTGTAGAGGTTGTAGCTGCTGAGCCATCAAACAAAATTGAACTTCCCTCCCTCCCCTCTCCCCCCCCCCCATAAAATGCTTTGTTAAAAGACAGACCGCATAGGGAAGAGCGAGTTGTGTGGGAGAAGTGGTCAAGATGTTGGGGGTGTGTGAGAAAGAACATTGGGAGGGGAAGAAGTGCGGGGTCAATAGGTGAGGAGGCATCAAGGCGGAATAGGAGTGAGATTAAAAATAAATCAGTTCAGTAGGAGACCACAGCATCGGGTGCACTACTTGAGGACGGAGGTAGCACGAGGGAGAAAGTGAGAACACACATGTACTCCCATGGAGTGCTGAAAGGAAGAAGGTTTCTCCCTGAAAGAGAGCAGTGGACGGGTACAGGTCATATAATGAAAAGGATGATAAAGCGTCTCATGCTCTGGGAGGGACAGACAAGAGTAGTAAGGAAAGCTTTCAAATAGGATGAAGCAATGAGATTGACAAAAAAGGTCATCCAATGGTATGCATTGGTAATGCCCAAAATAGGTCTTTAACAGCAGACAGTTAAAAGTGGTCTGTAGCTGAATCATAAAAATGAACACTATTTGCAAGACAAGATGTAAAAACAGTGACAGCGAGAAACAATTTTCATATTTTATTAGTTCGCTATCTAGATATCAATAAAATTCACAAATAATTAGGATCCTGAAGGCTTGTTGCGTTAATAACACAGAAAAAACAATGTAAAATGATGCTTTTGAAGAACTTTAGGCCGAGTATCACACAAAACTGCCTTTTGATGCTTTCTTTACAACTGAATAAAAGAATGAACAGATGTGCAGAAAGATTAATTGAACCTAGTTGATTCTACGTCTCAGTTTAGACAGATGTAGAATGTATTTGAGCAGATGTGATATTTCAGACAGTTGGTAATTTTCCAGTGTTCTTAGAGTGGGTTTAAAAATTATTCCTATATGGAAATCCTTGACATATGTGTTAAACACTAAATCAGTCAGTCCTACTTCTTTTGTCCAAATTTTTATAATAAACAATTCAGTTCTATGGCATCTGAATGCCCTTTTCTTAGTGAACCGGTCAGGCCTATAACTGTTATCATTGCCTTGTCACCATAATCTACTCAGCCTACTGTATTGAGTTTAGGCTTTCTTGTAAGGCAACCATCAGGCAAAAAGACTTACAATTACAAATATACACACAATTACAATTGACAATGCAGAATACTATCTCTTCTAAGATGGCTTTACAAGAATGCACAGGGTGCAAATGTTCTAAACCCATAGCTTGTCAAAAAGGATAATCAACACCAAACCCTTGCTTATTTAAATAATCTGTGAAATTCCATGTCACAAAATGCCTGACTATAGGCTTTATGACAAAGTAATAATAATTCACCGATAAATGCCTGTTGACTTTAACATATGCTTTCCCAATCCATATTTCAGGTCTACTGCCTTTATTGTAACTTTTCATAATAAACAATCAGGCATATAACCTTTATTATTGACATATCACCATAACAGCTTCTGACCGACTCTCCTGGGCGTAAGCCTTCCCACAAGGCAACCCTCAGGTATACTATAATACATTTACAAATGAATACAAAATTGCAGTTGCAAAACAATATACACTCCCTACAAATAGAGCTTAATAAGGATAACCATAGTGCATATCTTCTGTCCCCTTTGTCTGTTCGGGTGAGTCAGCAACACCAAAACCTTTGCGTTCTACTGGAATCTGTGAGGATCCATGTAACAAAAAACACACGGGACCTACGCGCCACGCTACTCTGCGCCTTACTATCACTAACCGTTTCGGGGGTCCCGGCGCGAGACAAACAATTGGAGAAGATCGAACTTCGGATACTACATATATCACTCGGAGACCGAATCCTTTGTTTTGAAGTTTTTAGTCAGACTTTGAGAGGCGTGGAACTGGTAATTACAGAACTTTTGCCTCAAGCTAACACTTGTGCCAACTATATGAATTGATTACACATGACTTACAGTCTATTTGATATATTCCATAGGACCTTTGGAACAACTTCGCGTTCTGTTATTATCCGCCTTACTACCTTTTTCTGTACTTTCAATTCAATCGTCTGGATTGTGCTCCCAATGCTTCAGATCGATCGAAGTGTCTTTTACATTTTGCCCTGAGGAAGCTCTCAGTGTGGGAGCGAAACGCGTTGGCTGATCTTTGATGCAACAGCTTTTTATCTGAAAGAACTTGATTAAATAAAGAAGAGATATTTTCACATACTTTCTGCCTTTTTGGACTTCTTAAATTGTGCACCCCCATTGTTATTTCGCGTAACAAAAAACATGTCTACATGCTTTAGCACAGTGTAATAAAAATCCATCTTTTAAAGCCTATTGCATTTAGTACATGCTTTTCACAATAAATAAACTAGACCTACTGCCTTGGTCATAATTTTTCATGAAAAGCAGATCAGACTTATTGTATCATACAGTTTTTCCAAGTGCACTATTCGGGTTGTAGTTTTTTACATTAACCAGCCCAGACTAATTGGTTTCAGTGTAAGGTTTCCCACAGGGCAACCACCAGGCATGCAGTCATACAATTGCAAAATTAAACGAAATTACAGTTGCTAAACAAAATAATCTCGCTCCAAAGAAGGCATATCAAAGATTCTCACAGAGCAAATCTTCTACATCCACAATGTGTCATAGGAGGGTAGAAACTACCAAAACCCTTTCCTACTACAGTAATCTTTGAGAGTCCAAGTAACAAATCCTTTTCCTCAGGCTTTCATACAGAATAATAATATTCCACCCTTAAATGGATGGATGTTAACATATGTTTTTCACATTAAATATGTCAGGCCTTAACAAAGCATTTCATAATAATCAGATCAAGACTATGGCCATTATCATTGGCTTGAAACCATAACCAACTCAGTCCTGCTGTATTAAATATAAGCTTTGTCACAAGCCAGAAAGGGCAATATAATTTTTGTTTTCAGTGGAAGGACACGACTTTGGCCAAATCAGTTTCTGTACTCATTGATACCAACATCTGGGAGGAGACTAAGCCCCTCTCCTGTACTCTGAAAGCTCTTGTTGATCACATAAGGTCTGGAGACAGCTGTGCTGTCAAGTCCGACCTAAAAGCCTATGTGTGCCTCACAGCCTCGAAGGGGAATAGAAACCACATCTACCCCTTGGAAAGGGATCCCACTTTTATATCCTATTCCTCTGTCTCCATTCTTCTCCCTTTCTGCAATCTCTCACTTCATATCAGCTTTCACAGTACTCTCTCACTGCAATTTTGTTATAATCACTTTCTAATTGCAACTTCTCACTGCAGTCCCTCTCCTTCCACAATCTCACAGTGCAATCCATCTCTCACTTCTGTTTCTAACTGCCAACTCCTCTTATAACTACAGAATCTCATTTTAGTCCACCGGTTACTTGTTTCTCAGTGCAGTCTCAGAATGAAATACATCTCTCACTTCAACCCATCTCTGACATCAGTTTTGAATTGTAATTCATCTCCTACTAGTCCCGTCTCCCAGTGCAGATTCTCATTATAATTTATCTACAATTGCAGTTTCTCACTGGAGTCGGGCAACAGCTATTGCTTGTCTTTAGGAATGCCATCCCAAGTATCTTGGAATGAATGACCCATAGCATCCTCACCGGCTATAAAGCAACAACCTTGGAATGGAGCGATCATCAAGTGTGATAGGAAGTATGCAGCTATACTCTAGGACAAGCAGGGGAATGTGGGATTTTTGCTTTCGTGTTTTATAAGCACTGTAATGTCCCTTAAGGGACACCACAGAATGCAACAGAAGAAGTCGAGTTCTCGTGCAGCAGAATTACGGTAGCTCGAGTTTAGCTGGATACAAGGTGCAGCATCCTAGCACTTTAAGCATCCTTCCTTCGCTGTCAAAACGGCCCATGTGTTCAAAAGACTACTCTCTTCGAGATTTTGGTCCCAAAGAGATTTGTGAAAGTGTTTGGGTTCTGCTATCAGGGTAGGATTTAAGGTCTACAGAACCAGGGACCCTGGATACCGGTTGATCTGATGATTGATTGTTGCGTAAGGTGCATGCTGGTTGATTTCTGCTTGCCAAATTTAGGCATATTTTCACTACTTGGTTCAATCTTTGACGCATGTATATCAGCTTTTTTGGAAAACCTGTGGTGATCATATTACCGTCGCTCAAACTGCTCATTATTAGGAACATAGGCAGCTCTAGTAAGTGGTTGCTTTGCATTAGTGGAAGTTTTTTCTATAGCATGGATGGTTTCCGACAGCCCTGTGTTGAATACGATCTACAGTTTTTTGTCTTTTGTGTAATTCGCTTGTGGGGGAGAGGGGAGGTTCCATGGATTGTGGACCATTTGATAGGAAGCATTCTTAAGGTCTGAGCCTCCCAATACCTGTACCTTTGTTTTTGCTTTGTTCAGAAAGAGAAGGTTTTCGTTCATCGAGGCGAATGTGTTGTCAAGACGTTCACTGATGTTTCTCTGGTTTCCTGATTCATTGATCAGATCTTTATGATTTTCGGTGTTGTAAGCATATATGCAGAATTGGACTTGGTGACCCTAGTATGCGCACCAGCAGGATATGTTGAATAAAAAGTAGAGAGAGAAAGATCATCAGGAACACTGCATGTCACCTTTCAAGTAAATTGTATCATTTTGAACGATGCTTCTGTGTTTGGGTGCAGTTGCAGAGGAAGGAACAGATCCACAGGTCCCAGGCATCCAAGTCCATTTATTGAGACTACCCATTAGGATTTTGTGATCCACATTGTTATATCCTGTTGAGGGGGTCATTTGTATCAGATGGGCTCACTACTCCATCCGGTGTGCTGAGGAGATCTTCTCTGCATGTAATACACTTGGTGTCTTTTAACAGTGTCAGAAATAATTGCTTCATTCATGCATTGCTCCACTTTCTTAGTTAAGGCTTTAGTCTTTTTGCAATGGTATTAACACTTTGGGTATTATTTAGAGTTTGGTGGACTGCACACTCCATTGCAAGCATGGCAGATGTCCCATCCACCATACTACAAGTGTATTATTGCTGGTGGCGAAGGCAATGTGGTGGCCATGATTTTGGTCACGATTTGACAGAGTATCCCATCCACCAAACTCTAAATAAAACTGTTAGTCTGTTTCTATCAGTTTGAAAATTAAACGTGTGGCCTTAAGGGAGAGAAGCTGTGGGAGGTTGTGGTGATTGCTCCAGGTTTAGTGATATGGAATATTTTATTTGTGTATATTTTAGTGTCAAAGAAAGATTCGGCTTGTTGTGTTGCTGTTGGGAAATGTGATGTCTTCAGACCTTCTGGATTGGTGAATGGATGCAAGGGTGAAGTGTTGTTAGAAGGAATGGGGAAAGCATTGATGGATGGAAAGGTGAAAGGATGGAGAGATCAAGGGATAAAAAGATACACAGGAAAATTAATACGAGTGTGAAATGATAATGGGGGCCGAATGGAGAACTGAAAGGATAGTTGAGTGAACAGATGAATGGGCACAAACAAATGGGTGCAAGAAAGAAAGGATGGATCAAAGGATGTTTGGATGGGTTGTGAATAGAAGGGGAGAAATGGATGGATGTATGAAAGGAATGATGAGGAGGTGTGAGCTGATAGTTGAATTGATATATGAAAGGGTGGGGTGGTGGATGAATGAAACGATGGCTGGATGGGTGAGTGAAAGGATGTATACATTAGGAAAGTATTGAATGATGAGGGGGGTGCATGGATGGGTTGATGGAGGGGTGGAAGGAACTCTTGTGGGAATGCTAGTATTTACTTGCTTGCCGATAGAGATTGGGTGAAAAGTGGGGGTTGTTTTAAATTGTTGGCTGCTTCCCCGTCTAAATATAACCCCTGACAAAGACGTTTGGTAGATACTGACAATTTATTTTTTTGGTTTTGGTGTTTTATTGCTTTATTTGGTGGCATATGCATTTATATATCTTTAAGTGGGTTTGTAGTATCCACTTCTGTGTACTTCGCATCTAATATCGTCCTCCTCAGAAAGTGCTTTCTGCCATTCTCATTTACATTTCTGACATTCTTGTTTCACCTTTTCCAGTTCTCCTCTGACCAATTTAGTGAAGGACTTTAGCACAATGTTTTGCTCTCTAAGTTTAATGGGTGGCAACCTGTCAAGGGTGTAAGCTATGTTGCAGTTTAGTCACGCCTCTGTCTCTCAAGACATCCCTTCTTTTGTCTTTCTGAGGTTCCCTTGTATAGTTTTGATTTGGCGATTGTGGAAGGCTCATCCTACCCAGCAGTACTAGCCTACAGTAGCAAAAACCAAGGCTGACACGTCTAGGAAGATAACAGCAAATGGGCTCCTTGACAGTTGCTCTTGAAGGGTCTTGGGTCACAACCTTCTAGCCAAAGATTGCTGACTTGTGCAATGGTTCTCATTTATGGGGTACTCTTGGTTGCAACCTAGGCGTGTGATGTACCAACTTCTGCTTGTAAAACTCTAACACAGTAGTGGATGCCATCTTTTCGCATCGCCCTGATATTGGTTAGACTATAGCTGTGTGCTTCCTGTAAGTCAGTTTCATGTGTGGGACAAGATGATGGAGCTGCTTGTGAGACAATAGA
Organism: Lissotriton helveticus; assembly: GCF_964261635.1. NCBI lineage: Eukaryota > Metazoa > Chordata > Amphibia > Caudata > Salamandridae > Lissotriton > Lissotriton helveticus. Next base: position 1,402,505,332 of record NC_136057.1, on the reverse strand, counting down.
ACGAAATTTCCTCCTCTGCATGGGCACTCCTGACCTTGAGGTTTCTGTTGTAGGTATGGTTGCCTACCCATTCAAGCCCCAGGGTAGAATGTGAGTCATAAAGTAGCTTATTTGTGTAACTTTTTCCCCCTAATTCTCTTTCATGGGCCATTATCTGGGAACAGTGAATGAGCATTGGATCTTGGGCTGCTTCCAAAAGAGACTGCACAGAAAACCCGAAAACTGATGAGCAACTTCAGAAAGAAACTCCTTTTATACAATATTTTTCTTTTGTCTTGTTTAAACCTTGAACACTCAGAGACAAACTAGTTGAAACCATCCTCTGACTCTCTAATATTGGAGGAAAGTCTGGAAAAATAAGCCAGCCTAATTGGTTGGTTCTGATACTTTGAACACTACATTCAATGTAATTGGCAGTGAACCACCCACTCAACTGTTAAGAAGTGAAAATGTAATCAGGAGATTCCCTCCACCACTTGGAAGATGACTACCAACACAGGCTTCATGGGCATGCAGCACTTACTTCATGACCAACGAGCTCTGTGTTGTGTCTCTCTCCTAGTCTGGGACTAAGCCTGACGTTCTGTCCATGTTCTGCTTATAGACTTGTTGTTGCATTTTGCCCAAGAGGAGATCCACAGTGAGCACAAGGAGCCATGTGAGCTTCACAGAGCTCCTTGAAAGCCCCAGAGACCCCTCACCAATGAACAAAAACTACGTGCTGTGGCGTTGACCCTTGGGAGTGCAAACTTTGGCTAGTGAGCATGTTCTCTTGAACAACAGAGTGATCTTGTTATTAACATGGGGATCCTCTTTTCATCCATCTCTGCTAGCTCTGCCCAGCATGGCTTGAGCATGAGCTCTCACTAGAGTTAGGCTTTAGCACCAGAAGAGTGCCTGTGGTCCACACCGTGGCTCACCACGACTATGTCACGGTGTGCAGAGGTTGAGCAACCATCCATATACTGTGGACCCTAGATATATAGCTTGCTGACTTTTGTTTGTTGGTGAGTCTGTGGCTCACATACTCTGTTTTGGGATTAGACAAACATCCAACCCGTTTCCCCCTTAAAAGGGAATCTCCAGAGCCCCTCTATTGATGTCACAAGTCTCGAGTAAGTGCCTATGGACAGTTGACACTTGATCATTATCTACCTACTGTACAACCTATGTTGCCGTATTTTGAATGCCCTGTAGTTTTTGGATGTTTGTCTCCAGGCGACCCACACAGCTTGCATTGGCTTAATCTAGCCTCGAAAAAACTCTATGGTTCAATCCTGTATGCTTGCTCACAAGGGCTGAGGTGTTAGTGATAGGATTGTCTTTAATAGCCTCATCTGGTAAAATGTGCTGAAATTATTACACTGACCTGGTCCCTTAGGCTCAGTTCCTCGTGCATAATGAAAATCAAGTATTGGCTGGACAAGTTAGATTCCCCATTTGCAGCAGCCCCATAGTCATGCTCTGCAAACTGCCCTGGCCTATGAGCTGAACCTCAGTCTTGCAGGGTTTGAGCTGTTGCGTATTCTGCTTTGGGCTGCTGCAAAGGAGCCATGGGTAGGGTTTTGAAGCTTCGACAATGCTCCGTATAAGTGCAGGATCAGTTTGGTATTGTCTGCATGCAAGCCCAGGCACATGCCAGAAGATTGAATAATGGATGAAAAGGCTCCATATACGTGTTAAACAAAATACGAGACAGTGATGACCCCAGTGGTACGCCCAAGACAACTGGTGTAGGCTTTGAGCAAAATGGGCGAAGAGTTAAGGACTAACTTCATCCTGCTAAAAAACGCTGCAACAAAGACAGGGCAGCACACCCCAGGCCCAGCTCTGTCATATTGGGAAACAACCTTTACAACGCAATTTTTACAACGCACTACCATTACAACGCAACATCCCTTAAAACGCATGCCATTACAACGCAACCATTACCACGCATGACACTACAACGCATACCAATACAACGCATAGTACCCTTACACTATCCAACACTTACCCTACTGTTGCATCCCCTGGAGTTAGAATAGTAAATTTTACCCCTACGCTATCCAATACTTACCATACATGCAATGTAATGGTATGCGTTGTAATGGTAGTATGTGTTGTAATGGAATGCGTTGTAATGGATGTTGCGTTGTAAAAATGCGTTGTAAAGGTATGCGTTGTAAAAGTATGCGTTGTAACGTCATACAACCGTCATATTGTGGGTCAATAGGGTATGGGGCACCATATCAGAGGCTGCCGAAAACTCCAACAAGCTATGGTCAGCTGGGTGTCCTGCATTGAGTCCCCACTCTTAATTATTCAGAACTAATACCAGGGTGGTTTCTGTACCTCACTTGCACATAATCAAGCAGCTCAAATAATTTATTATACTTTGAGAGCCAGTAGGACTGCTATTTCTCATCAGTATTGCCAATGGCTGTAGGGAAACGAGGTAGGTCTCTTTTTTTCATTACTTGGATCTAGGCTCGGCTTTTTGGGAGGGGTTTTACAACAGAAGAGAAAGATGCAACGAGTAACAACGTTATTGTTGGTATAACTTCCAGGAACAATTAGTAAAGCACTGCAACAGGGAAAAGATAATCTAGACATCAATGCGGACTGCATCTGATCAGGTTTGATCAGTCTGATTTTATTTGTGGCTTCGATCGAATATTAAGGGATCACATTTGGGCCACCCAGTTTTGTCTTTATACCTTCAGAGGTTTTTTGTACTTTCTCACTACAGAGCCTTTGCTTCAACCGCCACATCTCACTGAGGAACCAGATCCCTTGGTGGATCTACTCTCTCTTCCTGTATTGACCCCTCATTCACTCACAATTCATTCTCACTCCATTAATCTCCACTAACTCACTCACCATTGACCACCCACGAACTCACCGTCCACTAACCCTGAATATTTCCATGACAGTCGGCTTTACATGACAGAACCCTGAATGCTCCCTCTCCCTTTAAGAATAACGTCCCTCCTGTTTTTTCCTGCCCCCTCGCTTTTCCTCCCTCCCTCCTTCCCACATAAAGCTGGTTTTCATGCATTTTCTGCCTGGAATAGAAACCTCCTGTGTTCACTGGGTAACATTAGAACTGGCTGAGATCCTTGCCAAACAGATGCAGAATTTTGGATTGGGACCAACATGATCTGCAGCAGCTCAGCATAGGGCTTCTGGTGTCTGAGGAGGCTCGGAATGTCTGAGAGGGGTCGGGATACAGCATCTGATGCCTCACAAAAAGGCTTCTTGGGACAGGGTGTCTTATAGAACTAAAATTTGACTTCTGAAATCTATTTGCGCTGAGGGTGGAGATTCCGAAGCTGTGGGGTTTAGGGACTCTCCTGGCTAAATGGGCTCAGGGTAATGCCTCTGTGTCGATGGGTGCTCAGTTGAGGGATTCCGGTGTCTGAGGGTGGTTTTTTGGTGTCTGAAAGGGCTCGATGTAGGTATTTTGCTGTCTGGGGGACTCAGAAAGGGACGTTCAGTGTCTGTTGTGGCTCTGTACTTCTTGTGTCTATAGGGGCGCAAAACTTCAGGTATCTGATGGCAGCTCAGGATAAAGTCATTAGTGGAGTGGTAATCTATCACACGAAAACTCTCCTGGTCTTTTGCCAGTCAACATTCCATAAAATCCTCTAGTATTTTATTTGTTACTCGCTTTTTCCGTTGTTGATTATGTGCTTTTATGAATTATCAAAAAATGTATTTTCAGTGATTACATTCTTGCCTTCCTCAGGAATAATCCCGATTACAATCAAGATCAAATTGCTGTGAAAAAAATATATATTCATGCTTTACTGAAGAACAAAATACATAACTACTTGATTGTATGGCTCGGAGTTGCACTGGCAGATTAACACTTGTATCTATAAAATGGGTATTTAGAAATGTAATCAATGGATATAATCTATTGCTAATTGATGAAATGAATGATAATGAAAGAACCTGTCAAGAAAAAACTGTTTTATACTTGTATTGAATTCCGACTGGGAGTACAGAGACCTGGTGTGCCCTGGGGTGGTAGGTTTTGGCTTGGTCCAAATAAAGTGCAAAAATCCAGGAACGCCTTGATTAGTAGGAGTGTGCACAATAACTTCTATAAATGCTCAGGATTTGGTGTATTTAAGGCGTTATGTGTCCGAAGGGCCCTGGTAAGGAAACTGCAAGCTCCGGATAGGATTTGTGGTGTCTCATGGGATTTCAGATAAGTGTTCCGCTACCCGAAGGGAGCTTCCGATAAGGTGTTTGTGGGGCCTGAGTATTCTTCTTATAGTGTCCAAGGGGCCTCACAATGCATGTGGGTGTCTCCAGAGAAGGCGTTTGTAGGGGCTCAGGGAAAGGCTTTGGTGTCTGAAGGGGCCCGGATAAGGATTTGTGCGAGCTCAGGGAGGTGCTTGTGGTGTTTGAAAGATCTCTAGACAAGTCTCCCTATGCCTTTGCGAGCTCAGAATACGGATTATAGTGTCTAAGGCGCTTCAGGATAGAATTTCTGGTATCTCAGGAGGCTGTTTATATGGTATATGGGGAGTGCTCTGGATATAGCTATTTCAACCTGGGGAAAATCCAGATGAGGCATCTGTGGCATCTAATGTGCATTGTCGCTCAGGATAGGGGTTCTCGTGTCGGAGGGGGGTAGGGGATACGGATGACCTATGTATTTTGAAGGCAGTCTGGTAAGACTTCGGGTGTCCTAGAGGGACCCAGGCTTCTAATGTCTGGAGCTCAAACTAGTTTCATCAGAGGATCCAGTACAACAATTTCTCGAGACTCGATTAGGTGAAAACCTACCACACTAGTGGTCATTTATTCAACTAGAGCTATCAAAGAAATTTCCTCAAAGAGCAAAACTTGATGAGTGGTCGTTGTGCAGTGGAGACAGAGGTTGGTCTGATGTGTGTCCATTATACCCAGTTTCTTCCTGACCTCCATACAGAAAATGCTTTTTGGTTGAATGGCAGTTAGACTTAGGTTTTGGTTGGAAACTGTCTTGCTGCTGTTGGGCCCCATACCTGAACTTTTTTGGCTCTAGTAGAGCCAGCAGTTGATATGAGAGTGATTTTTGACAGCCCCCTCTCTTGATGTCCAGGAGAGCAACGTGGGTAAGACGACCCATTTTACCACAAATGCAATTTTCTAAAAACCTTGCAGTTCACACTTAATGGCCATTAGGGCCACCGAAGCAGGCTGTGGCCCTACACGTTTTCATTACTGTATAGTAATTTATTTTGGGAGGTCCAGTAAAGTGATGAAATAGCTTCCCCGGGCCAGAATAAGTCTGGGTTCTGATTTTAATAAGCTGAGAAAGTTCTACCAGGTTTCTAATGCCAGAGGTGAGCTACAACGACTACCTGTTGACAAGCGGGTGGAATTCATATCTGTTGTACCTTGAATCTGATGCATTACCCTCCGCTAAAATTCCTTACCAATATGATTCACGGTATACAAACCCCATGTCCCTCAGGTCCAGTTCCGAAATTAAACTGGTTCTTCACAAATATACAACGGAAGAAGAGTTGTCCAAACCTTTCAAGCTATGATTGAAAAGTGGTGAAATGACCTGCCTAATCTAATCACAGCTTCGGAAATCTGACGTAAAAGAAGGTTTTATGACATTCTGTTTATTTGTAGCAGATTTAAACAGTATCAGTGTTGAACATGTAAATATAGATTGCTATTCGTTTTTATATTTATGTATTGTTCTACTCATACTGTTTGTACATGCCAGCGTGTTAAGGCTATTTTTTTTTATGGTGTGACATTATCAAGCTGGGGTCTTAAATCTAAATTGTTGTACTCTATAGAAAAATGTAGACGAGGACAGTGCATTACATTTCACTCTTTCTTTTATATTTCAGTGTCAATAAAAAAAGAATCAGTTTACAAACCTTATTTATTGAAACAACGTTGCACAGAGGTCAATATTAAATAGGGTAGCAGTGCAGTGCGATCCTTTGTAATTGGTGAGGGACTGTGAAAGGGGTGATTCGTGGATATCATTAATCAACTACAGAAAGACAGATTTCGTTTTATAGCGCTCAGATAAAGTAGTGCACTACTCTTTTCACAGATGTGTGCCTTCGGTAATGCCCTACAGCATCGCGGTAAACATCTTTCATTTCTTTATTCGGTCTTCAATTAACAGTAAAATTCTGTCAAATTTTCAACTAAGTAATCTGTTTTCATTTAACAATACAGTCGAATTTTCATTAAAGTAGTCTCCAAAGAGCATGGTGTTTCGCTTCCATTAAAACTCTACTGAAGAACTTAACTTTGTTAGGTGATGCTGACTTTAAATGCTGTACAACAATTCAAATGGTAAAATACCCAAGTATCTTTGTAGTCAAAAACAATTTTCATGCAACTTTTTCGTTTAGTAAAACAAAAACCTTCTGGCCTTGTCAAGAAGACAGACAGAAAGGTTTCGGCCCTGGAGGAATATTTTCTCTCTGCTTGTCTTCAGGAGGGAACAAAGTGTAATTTATTGGTTACAGAAAACATCATAATAATAATTGAAGAGGTTTGCAACCAAAGATTTCAGTATGAATTCTATTTGTACTCATCAGACATCAGGTCGACGATATTATTAATGAGGAGGTGTTAGAATTCACGAGGCAATTTTTGATCTTGATTGTGTTCCTATGGAATGACTTGAACGTGTCTCAAAAATGTTATATCTGCTATTGGAGGAGAGAACGCCTGACTTCAAAAAGGAGGGCTATTTTCACACCCTAGTACAGAGTGTTCACAAGAACTGGTAGTAATGAGCCCTTGGGAATGGCTTTGGCACCAGGCATGTCATTTTCTCACGTTACCTCAACAGTAGGTGTGGGGGTTTCCAATGAATATCATTACTTGGAGTTTCCGTTCAATAAGGACACTCAACTCACTTTCCATACGCAAAGGATCTCCCTCTAAGCATTCATATAAGAACTGTTTACAATTCCAGCCTTTCTTACCCATGCAACAAGTCCCACAAAAAACTCCTAACCAACCCGTATAGAATCAGGCCCTCCCAGAAGGACCAACCATCCGAACAGCCGTCAGGTCAAGCTCACATGGGAGAAATCCCTGTAATGGCGTCACAGACTCCCTATGCAAGGCCAGTTCCTTTGAACATTCTGTTAACCCTGAAAAGTCACCTCTTCGCATCTTCATGCACCACAAACTTGGATAGGAACATTGTTCGAGTTTCACTGAGCCTGGGAGATTTGATTCACAGCTCACAGACCTCAAGATCCCAGTTTATTTTAGTTCACTTTGTATCTTATTGGTTGCTGGTTGACTGGTGCACTTCTATTTGAATGTTTATTCAGATTTAGGTGCCTTTGTGGGTGCTACCTGACGCACAAACAGTGCTTAAAAGTGTTGCAGCATGGCTCTAATTTCTGTTTATTTAGCATTCTATCTCTTTTGGTGCCTTTGGTTGAAACTAGTGTGCAAGTTTAGGTCTGTGCTTAGTGAGTCATATGATCCTACAACTGAACCCTAGAGTGAAAGTATAGTTAAGTACCTCAACAGGAAAGTCATAACAGACAGGGGACAGGGGTTTTGCTACAGGGTAACAGTAAAAGGTTTGTTGGAGCTATTTTTTTTTTTATTCTCAGTGAGAGACAACTGGAAATGTGCTTTCGAATTGGATTGATGCGGCTGAAAGCATGGGTGACCGGTGTACGGGATTGTCACAGAACCATTTTCAAAAAAATGCACTCAAATGTTTCTGGTGTGCCAGAGGTCTTAGGTTCCTCCAGGGCCAGCTGAGTATGGTAAGACACAGTGGATACATTTACAGCAGCATTTTAGACATCCCAGGTCACTGTAAAAAAGGATCACTATAAGTTTGGGAGTCCTTTTGGGATGAGGTCCAGGGGCTATGGCAAGCAAATGCCACTAAGAAGTTTCAAAGTCTTAGAACTCACAACGCTCTGATGTATCCGAGTTCTCCCACCTATTCCAACAAGATAGGAATGGATTCCAGGCTTTTATCTGTTGAGCCTAGAAACGGGTAGAAGGGCTCAACTGAGGAAATGGGCACATGGGAAAGCAAGTGTCCCATGCTGGAACTGTAGATATTTCCCTTTAGGATAGGTAAAACTAGCTGTACTCCAACTATATGAAATCAATGCTGTGATCAACCCGGATGTCAACTTGTAAAATAATGAGATTCATTCTTGGATGTTAAAAGGATGAGTACTTGTGGGTGCAATTCAATCAGGCAGTCTCACTTTACCTGGTTGCCCCTTATCACATACACTTGGGTATTTTGTGCGATTAAAACCAAACCCTCTTGCACTGCCAATTCGGAGAGTTATCAGCCTGGCCTTTTAAGTTCTAAACTCTTAAACAGTAGCCAGTGGCGGTGACTGTCAGGGGCCTGTGTGGCCCAGGAAAAAAGTATCCCTCAGAGATATTTGAAATATTAGGTGAATAGCTGTAGCCCGCGACACGAAGGTGTGGTCCTAAAGTTATCTGAACAGCAGGGCTGCAGCGTGCCAGAAGTACAGGAGAGGCACCTCTGAATGTAAGCATCTGTGAGCAGCAGGATGAGAGGGAAGGTGTGAGCGATGGGAAAATGTGCGGAGGGGGTGTCTGGGGGCTGAGAAGCAGACAGATTCCTCAACTCATCCCCCTGAAGGAGAGTAGAAAATATTCGCCACCACATCTCTTGGCCTGGTATGCACAGTTTCCAAAGACAACTGTTACTTAGGCAGTTTTGTCAGGTTAAGTTCCAGCATATTTATAAAGGGCACATACCCCAAAAAGTTTTCATGGCACTTTAAATGGTGCCTTTTAGTGAAAAACTGGTGGTCTGGTAGCATCGTGTGTCCTTGTGGAGAAATGTCTTGTCCCACTGTTCATAAACCGACCTTTTGTTATGTGAAGTTATGTTTCTGGGTATTTGACCTCCTAACACATTTTGCAGACTTTCTTCCAGAATTGTGATTTCAAATTGGTGTTGGTAGGATGTTTGAAGGGTGTGGGTTATCCGGTGGGGTTGTTCTTTGGACCTTTTAGCCTAACCCTCAGTATGTCGCCTGTGTTGTTTCTGAAAGGTGATTCCCATTGGGGGTTTGGGTCCCGAGGCCTTCCATTTAACCTCAGCCAGGTACAGCAGTATTGTCGGTATCGGTAATGGGTCTTACGCCCTTCAAAAAGACCTGGGAGGTTATGTGTCAAAAGTGCAATATATGTGGATCTTCTGGGTTCCATCTGGTACTCACTGTTCGTGTGTTCTTGCCTCTTTGTAGATTAAACAGACCTGTCCTTATCTTGCACTGTTGTACTGGTCTTGGGTGCAGCTCCCTGTGTTGTTGATATCGTGGCAAATCTGTCCTGGCGTAAAGTCGCACATCTGTGAGTCCTTCTGTCCCTATAGCTCCTAAACTCTCGGGTTCCCGTCTGCTAGTGTTTTCCTGCCCCACCAGAGTTGTCTCCTTGGTTCTCTTTAGCAAAGACCTCATGTTCCTTTGGTTTCCGGGTAAGACAGAACAGACAGGATGGTTCACACCACTGGATTTATGCAGCAGTAGAGGGCCACATTATGCGGCAGGGTTGAGCTATTTATGCAGCAAGACAAGTCACATTAGGCGGCGGAATGCGGCACATTTCGTGCTAGCATAACTTAATTATGTTGTCATTTGTATACTTGTCATAACTGTCTGGGCAGTGGTTGCACCTCATTAGTAGCCGTTTAACACCCCGAGAAAGCAATAAACAACAGAGAGGTGGCAGTCAAGCTTTGCAAAGGGCCTTCCATTGGCAGCACAACGTATCGCTGCGTTTTAGAAACTTTTGAACCATTTGAGCTTGAAAGAGACATTTTAGGGGTCACATCTGCAGATTATGCAGCAGATGATGGATTATGCGGCAAGTATCTAATTATGCGGAAATCGCCGCGGCCGCACAACCCCCTAATTCCAGTGGCCCTGGAACGCAAAGAAGCAGGGCATGGCTCTTCTGTCTGTAACCTTCGTGGGAACTAGGCCTGGGCGGTAAATTCCGTTCCGTTCGTAGAATTTGGGTAATTTCGCATTTTGCAGAGAATGCAAAATTGCCCAAAATTCTGCTTTCCGCGACTTCGCAAAATGTTTTGCTTGTTTGCGTTCTCAAATGCGTGTTCGCAAGATATTTCCCCCCCCGATCACGCAAACAGCGATTGCGAACAGTAAAAAAGCATCATCGCGAACAAGCAATTCCACGTGTTCGCGGAATTCCCGCGTGTTCGTGGATATTTTTTACCGTTTCGCGGAGATTTGTGTAACACGATTACGCAAATTCCGCCCACCCCTAGTTGGAACGCACCAGTGTTTACGAAAGGTGAGCGGTAGCTCTGCTGTCTGAGACAGGCGGGAGATCGGTTTGCTATCTGTCATGAGTGTGATATCACCCAGCAGAGCAAGACATTGATTGGCCAACAGGGAGGTGAAGCCTAGCTGTCTTGGGCAAGTGAGGGGCAGCCGCGCTAACTGCTGCAATTGAGGAGTAGCTCCGCCTCTGACAACGCGAGAGTTGTGCTGTCTGCACTGAAGAATGAGCCAGGCGAGCAAGAGACAGCGATGCTGTTGGTGGCAGGTGAACATGTGGGCTATTGCCCCTGTCTCCGACAAATGACAGTCTGCTCCTAAACCGGTGCTTGTGCGTTCTCAAATCTCTGCTCAGAAGGACTATAGGTTACCCGCAGGTAAACGCAGCCTCCTCACCCTCTTGCTGCTGGATACATTTTTGTGTATAAGAAATCGAAAGCTGGGGAGATTGTGGCGTAAGGGGCAGAGCTGCCGTACTGGAAGGTGGTAAGCCGGGCTCGAGTCTCGGCGGGAGGCTCAACATCCTGTGATTCTGGACAGAGCTCGTGCGTCCGAAATGCAACTGGTGCTCATGTACTTCGCCCCGATACCGGTACAATGCATTTATTTCACTTGAGTGTAGACTCGTGAAAGGAGATCGAAACACATGTTAAGGGAAATACTTCCACTGCTCCAACCTAAGCGGAGGATGCCTGTGTGACTGATCAGCCAATCAGCAGCAGCGTAGTTCTTAGGAAGGTTGTGGATGCTTTCGGATGCGCTCTAGAACTTTTCAGACATTTTGGCCCGTTTCCACAGTTTTAAGGGGGCCGGGTCCCTCCGGGTATCAGACCCGGTAGTCATTAAAAACGGACAGTGAAACAGGTCCGTATCGTATATTCGTGTCCTTAACTTGAGGCAAAAATACTGATGATTTCTAGGATGTTGTGTCTAGGTATATTTTACGTGCTGCAAATTACGGCTACGACTGAGAGCTCTCGAGTTAAGACTGAAGGCAGGGCAAGTTTATCATAATGCCTGTCAGTGTAGGATGACCAGGCGTTCCGGATTTGCCGGGACAACCCCGGATTTCCGCCAGCTGTCCTGGCAGCTTTTGACAAATTTAGCTCATGTCCTAGTTTTTAAAGAGGATCCACCGAAAACAGATGGAGGCGGGTTTTTATGTGCTCCAAGGCAGGACGAGTTGGCAGCTCTTATCAGAACACAATTTAATTAACATCCATGAGGCTGGGTTTAAAAGTTGCTTGTAATTTATTTCCTTAGTGCCTTGTCTGTTTCTATTTTGATGCACACTGTCATAGAAGTCATTTTGTGACCCTAGGGCCTAGGCTGATGTAAAAGTGTAGTTCTTCTTCTGTGTTTGCAAAATGTCCCCGTTTTCGAAATTCTTGATCTGCTCACTATGTCAGTGGGCGAGAAAGGGTGGTTACTACATGGACAGTGAATCTTTGGCCTCTCTGCTGAGAGCACACCGCAGTGGTCACATATTCCAGTTGCCTTTGTGGTTCTGTGCAAATGTGCATGAAGGAGGTGCACAGTCAGTTGTCAACAAATTGACGAAGGCTGAGAGTAACCTACCTTACTTGTTTACAGGGACATTGCAAGAATGGTGTCAGGATGAAAGACTCAGAAAAGATTTGTTATTCTTGACATAAAGTAATAGGTGCCTCTATTCTGCTCCAAATGGGCGCAGAGACTAGCAATGAGGGTGAAAGATGGCAGCTGACTTTTATTAAATGTCAGCTGCCGTAGCTGGAAAACAAGTGACAGGTTACAGTAGAAAAAAAAACTGGCTGACTGATTCTGAGATTTTGTGTTGTGGACTACTCAATACCCAAAACACATGTTGAGTAAAACTTTCCCTTTAAACCTCACAAAATTCTCATTTGTAAAATAATAACACTTCTTTTTGGAGCCTGGTCCCTCTGAAATGGACATTAGAGTGCCTATAAAGTCTCAGTGTTTTAAACACTAATTTCCCCAATGTATCACTTGTGAACGATGTCCGTTTGGAGAACCCTCTTCCTTATCTTTTTCGCCCCTGTTTAGCCTTGGAAATCAAAAGGCAGCACTTTGTACAAAACTGTTTTTGAGAGGAATAATATGGTGCAATGCCAGTCACAGAAATGAACGTGCAAAATATAAAGAAGGAATTTCAGTGGATAAAATAACACACATGCACGAATCCTGAATAATTAATTGTTCTACTGGAAAAAGGCGTTCAATAAAAAAATCTTCTCCTATGATATGCGAACGTGAAAAAGCCTTTTATTGTTCGTTTATTAAAATCATTACAATATACTAGCAATATAAAAGAATTGTATAAAAGAAAATAAGTTAAATTCCCTGCTTATTACTCTCCTATGATATGAAGAGCCTAATTGGTTGCTGTACACAAAGTGCAATTGGTGCGCAACTGTCTTCTTTGTCTGGTTTTGTACTTTGAAGACAAAACAAGATAAGCAGGACTAGCAGTGGCTCTTATCCATACACCTTCAGACTTCACACATAGGAAGTTGCATGTTGAAACCTATGATGTAGTCATGCAGTGCGAAAAAGCAGTTGTAAAAAAAGTTTCGCACATTCCTCATTGCAAAAAAATGAAACTCATGCCTGATCAAACCCGATATCAGGCGCCGCTAACCAGACGGGTATGGTGTGCAGGGGAGCACCATAGGCAACACATTTCAGCAATCATACATCCACTTGGCCTGCACTTACCATTAACAGTCACATAAAACTAGAATGAAAAAATAAAAAGGTAACAAGCAATGAATTCTATGTTACCAGAGAGGTCCTTAGCACCTCTCTTGTAAATATCAACAGTGCTAAGAAGGTAATCGGATTGGGATTCGTAATCCATGCTTCATGCTCTGCCTTGTCATTCGATTTCCATAATGCACAAATTCTTCTTTTTAATCACAGTGGAGTCACCATAAAGAAATGGTTGCACCAGTAGCTGTCCAGGCAGCAATCCTAGGATTGTGAGCTGGAAGGATTTTTAACAGACTTCATAGAGCTGTATCACTCCTGGATTGGATAATTTGGTTGTGAGGGGTCTCTTTTTATCTTCATTTTGTGAAATGAGACTTGATGGGCCTATAGCTCTTTCTGATTGGATAATTGTGATACATATTGTTGGTATTTGTCATTCATTAGACAAAAAAGACATTATCAGTCTGTAGCTCTTTGATCAGGTGAGTAAGATATGATTAGCTTGCTTCGACCGTGCTTTTCAATGTTTATAGAGGAAAGATGGTCAATCAGAACAACAGAAAGATGGAGCTGATCTGGTGCCAGAATGAGAGTCCCTTTAGGACCTGTCAATCAGTGAGTGGCAGCATGCCCGCTTTCCTTGCATCCTGTCGACTGTGAAGTGGGCGGTGCCACCAAAAGACCCTGGTGAGTACAAGTTGGGCCCCCTCAGGAATACCTCAGAAGATAAACCTGTCACAGGTGCAGAAGCAGAGTATTGAACACAGGTGAGACCATACCCAACAAGAACGATCATTTACTGAGACAAACAGTGCTCCCCAGGGCTTCCAGGCGCTTAACTGTGGCACCAGCATAGTGTAATGTTTCTGACATCATTCGGCGCCCCAGCTGAGACTTGCAAGTCAGCAGCGCTGCAAGGCCACATTCTTAACAAGGAACGTGGTATAAGGGATGCCAGAAAAAGCAAACTATGCTATGTAGTATTCCTAGTCTTATGACATTACGAGAAGGTTATCTCCAAGCGTACCCTCTTATTCCCTCTTGGGTTCTCTTTGCTCCCACTATTCACATCCCCAGTCATCTTGAATCGGGGACACAATGGGTTCTCTTGTGAGCTGCCTGGCAGGGCCTTCACCAGGCCATTGAGGTATGTCTTCCAAGAAGGGACTTACACAGTCACCTCTGAGAGTGCCACTGCAATCCCTTCGCTATGCGCGGTGTATCTACACAGCCATATTCAGCCTGCGGCTGCGGGTTTTAATGTAAGCGCGGTCCGCAAGAAAAGCGAGGTTTACAGGGTAAAAGCAGCCTTGAACTCTGACCTCCTTTTTTGTGGTCTATCATACTTTGATGGTCGCAGTCACAGCATGTGGCTACTTCTTGCAATTATCTTTGCCTTCTTGAAATACATAACTTCAACTGACAAGTTTTTATATTTGCTTCCAAAGGAGGGTGTATATATCCTGACCTGCATCCTTCTGTCATTTCAGTACTTGGCCTGACACATTTCTTCCAGTACATCTCAAACTTGATCTGCACACCCACAGATATTATAGTAAGAGTACCAATGCATACCTCTACCAATGAACCTTGATCCTGACTTCAAGCGCTTCTTCCTATCCAGTACTGAGACCCACACACCTCTCTTTTAAGACAACATAGTCTTGAATTGGAGAATCTCTCCTTCTACAAAGCTAAGACCTATATGCAGCTCTGAGGATGCACCTCAGTCCTGACTTGCTCCATCCTGTGCTGTTTAGCAGTGACCCTACCAGTGCACAACAATCCAGCATAGTAGTACTACGTAATACCCTAGTTTACAGAGCCCAAAGCTGATGTAGATTAGAGCTTCTGTCTTTGCACCACATGTTATCAAAATGAGTACGTGAATTTGATGCCCTGAGTAGGCCATAGGCTCTGATGTCACTCGAACCCTGTTCAATGTCTGTAGTCTATGACAGCGGTTCTTAATTTGTGGACCGGGACCCCTGAGGGTCTGTGACATCTACTGAGGGGGCCTATGACTGCTTAGAAAATAAATAATTTTAACTGCTTAATAAAGTGTCTATATCAATAAGAAAGCAAGATTGAAAAATAAAAAACTTTATCTAGTTGTGAAAACATTTTAAACTGGAGGGTGAAAATTAAGTTGGTTTCTTCAGACTGATTTATGGGACCAGTGCAAGTCCATCAAACAGTATTTAGTATGGACGATGGGTGGCATCAGTTCAATTTAGAAAAGTTTCAACCTTACCATTAATATTGAAATATTGATTTTTTTAAAATATTTGTTTGTGAGTTATATAACATATTTAATCATTTGTGTATTTGTTTGATGAATGTGTATTTCCATGAGTTCTGTGCATTGATTTGCGGTTCAAATCATCATAAAATAGCTTAGCCCGTGGTCCCTGGATTTGAATAATGTCTCAGTGGGGGTCTTCAGATTCCAGTAATGATTAAGTGGGGGTTCACAGAAGTCACATGGTTAAGAACCACTGATCTAGGACACAGCTGCACGGTCAGTACCAGCCACCACTTGTCGCCACTGCTAGTGCAACCTCATGAAAAGCAGAGTATAAACTTTGTTTATTAGTTGATGACACCAGAGGGGCTCTGAGCCTTCTTGAGGATTTCACGTCAGAGATGTACTTCAGAAGCCTTCTGCCAACACCAGTGGCGCTTGTATAGCAGACCGAGCGTCAATACCATCTTATAGTCTTTCTCTCGTCATGGAATGGAGTGAGCCCCATTAATGGATGTTCCACAGATCTAGTCTGAAGGGAGCATGCCTAGGATGAGCCCTGTTGCCAATAAGGTCCGCTGACTTGAGGGGGTTCCATAAGCAGGTGTCTGTTTGGCATCATAAAGCAATCTTGCCAAGCCCGTAATCATGGACTGAGCATATGAAGATACTGACACATTGTTTACTCCCCTAATGGTCAAACTATGTATAGACGAGATCACTGGTGCTGGGTGAGTGTTTTGTACCTTGGAGGCTTGAGGATGCTTCCGAACCTTTTGTGTCAAATGTTGCGGATCTAAAGGCTTTACAACCTCACCACCCTTCAGTGTGAGCTTTTCAATCATTTTGCACTGATTTACCTTTACCTTGAGAGATACATAGAGACGCTCTGTGTAGTACCTGGATTGTTGAGGTGGATTAACAATGCTATTTGACAATGAATTGAATTTTAATTGGGAACCAGTGCATTGTGATGAAGCTATTTTGTATTGCCTGAAGAAGCAGGAATTGAATCTTATGGTCACAAGTGTTGTAAATCAAAGAGTGTCCATACAAGGTTTAGTCTTCATAGGGTTTTATTTGGTTGGTAAGGAACAGCTTAAACAACCACCAACTGCCCAACAGACAGTCCAGCTCCAACTGACCGATGACAGCATATAGAACGTTCCAACATTCTAGATGCTTGCGTGCTGGGACACACGCAAGCAGCATACAACACACCTCCCCCCCCAAAACACAAAAAAAAACTAAGAACAAACATAATCTTTCATTTTTTCAGGTGGCCGCGAGACACGCACACTCCTTCTGGGTACCACATCTGCATTTCTTTGCACAGACTCATCTTGAATCACAGGTGCCAATTCAACGACATCAACTAAGACATCGGAGTCATTGAATACCTCCTGCGGGCCAAGGGTGGTGACAACAGGTACACCGGAATTCGTAGGCAAAGACACCTGAGAGTCTTGCACAGTTTTGAAATCATCCAAAAACAATTGAACATTATCCTCAGCATAAGAGTGAGTAAGACATTTCCTAGGATCCATCAACAATTTGTCAGATCTAACAACAGAAACACGTCTGAAATTCCAAATTTTCCCCCCTTCAACACGTACAGCCTTACTAAATACCTCAATCACTCTGACAGGATCCGACCACTTAGCCCAACTCCTACCAGACATACCTCCAAATTTCACACGCACCAAATCGCCAACTTTGACCTTGTGGCGTGAAACCTTTTCCAACGAACGTTTGCCCATTTTTCCTTGATAAATCTTGATTCGTTCTTCCATTTCTTTGGCATTGCAAACAGACATACTGGGGCCATTGGATTTCAACCACCAAGGTAGCAACCTAGATCCAGGTTTGCGACCTCTTAACAATTCGAAAGGGGAACACCCCGTCACCGAATTGGGTGACGTACGATAAGTGAGCAAAGTGGCACTTAATGCTCTCTTCCAATTCAAACCATTCCTGACCGCTAACTGAATAGATTCCTTGACCACTCTATTAAAGCGCTCGGTCTGGCCATTGGCTTGAGGATTATAATTGGAAACCCTCTTGTGAGATATACCATGATCTTTAAAAAATGTTTCAATCTCAACACTAGTAAACTGCGTCCCATTATCTGATATAATCTCAGAGGGGAGGCCCTCCCGACAGAAAACATTGTTAAGAAAGTCAATGACCTGCCTGGAAGTGATTCTTTCAACAATTTTGACCTCTGGCCATTTCGAAAAATAGTCTATTAGCACTAATCCGTAGACTTCCTTGCAGCCAGGCAAATTTAAAGGACCGATGATGTCAATGCCTAACCTTCTCCAAGGTCCTTCAGCATACTCAATGGGAGTGATCGAGGAGGACAATGGTTTCACACTCTTGTCACTGTTGGAACAAGATACGCAATTCCTGACCCATCTATCTACAACAGCATCCAAAGAAGGCCACCAATAGTATTCCCTTAACCTCCTCTTGGTGGTGGACATGCCCATATGACCCTCGTGAGCAATCTTAATTAATTTCTCCCTGACTGACAAAGGAGGTATTATTTTGTCGCCCCTGGTGATAATATTGTTAAAACACATGAGCTCATCCTTAACCTTAAAAAATGAACTTAAATCACCCGACAACTTCCTTTCTTCAGGCCAGCCACATTTAAGATAAGTTTTAACCAAACTCAAAGTATTATCCTCAGACATTGCCTCCACCCAATTTTCTTCACTAATGGCCTCTGAGACATCCGCATTAATGTCTTTCATGGTGTACGCTACGTCACACTCATCAGATTGTTCAACTTCGTGATGAGGTAAAGCTAACCTTGACATGCAGTCAGCATGCACATTGAGTCTACCAGGGATATACTCCACAGTGCATCGATACTCCTGTAGTTTGGCCGCCAATCTGGCCAATCGGGCTGTAAGCATCCTTCCACCACCCGCAGCCAACATACTCACCAGCGGCTTGTGGTCGGTTCTAAGCACAAATTTTGTGCCCCACAAAAACTGCCGGAAATGCTGGGCTGCCCAAGTGCACGCTAATAGCTCCTTTTCAATAGTCGAATAGTTACACTCAGCACCTTTCAAAGTCCTTGAAGCATACGAGACTATACTTTCTTCACCCATACCTTTCTGCATCAGAACCGCACCCAAACCAGTATTACACGCATCAACAGAAACAATACATTCTTTACCCACTACAAATGGTTTCAGGAAAGGAGCAGAACAAATTTCCTCCTTTAACACCTCAAATTGTTGTTGCTGTTCGTTTCCCCATACAAATTTTGCACCTTTTTTAAGTAACAGTCGAAGAGCAGCCACTTTGGAAGCATAGTTCTTCACAAACTTGCTAAAATATTCAGTTAAACCAAGGAAAGAGAATAATTGATCCCTATTGGTAGGAGGAGGAGCCTTTGAAATACTAGACACATGATCAAATTTGGGTCTTATTCCTTCCTTGGAGATCTCATGCCCCAAATAATCTACCTTCTCCTGTCTGAACTTGCACTTAGCCAACTTGAGGGTCAACCCCTTAGATTGTATCCCTCCCAACACAGTTTTGAGATTCTTATCGTGATCCAGAACA
Source organism: Lissotriton helveticus (assembly GCF_964261635.1). NCBI lineage: Eukaryota > Metazoa > Chordata > Amphibia > Caudata > Salamandridae > Lissotriton > Lissotriton helveticus. The sequence goes on along the minus strand of NC_136057.1, from coordinate 1,402,486,495 downwards.
TTATTGCCAAAAACTAGGATATCGTCCTGGAATGCAACGGCCCCTTCACAATCATTCAACACCTCTTTCATTAAGCGCTGGAACACTGATGCAGCACTGGCAAGGCCAAACGGCATCCGTAGGTAGCGAAACATACCCTCAGGCGTGACAAAAGCTGTAAGATTCCTAGAATCCTCATGCAAGACAACCTGGTGGTATGCACTGGCAAGGTCTAATGTAGAGAAAACGCTTGCACCGGAGAGGGTGGAAATAAGCTCATTGATTTTGGGTAGGGGATGCATGTCAGACCATATCTCCTTATTAAGGCTCCGAAGATCTACACATAAACGGAGGTCGCCACTGGCCTTTAAGGATAAAACAATAGGGGAAACCCAAGGAGAGGACTCAATAGGCTCGATGATGTTGGATTTTACTAGATCATCAAGAATCCCTTTCATCTTGCTACGATAAGCTAAGGGTACATTCCTAACCCTATGCCTTACAGGTACCGCATTGTCCTTAAGGATGATCTTATGCTTGAATTGGGTATACTCGCCTAACTTCTCCTCAAATACTTTTGGGAATTCTTTCTTGATGCTATCTACAAATTCACTGTCATTCGGGGCTACCATACAAACTGGCCATGGAATGGTCGGGTCAATATATACAGGGGGTGAGGCATTGGGGTCTAGCTTAATGCCCATCTCCTTCTGATGGGGCCAGCCTAAAAGCGATTCCCCTTTATTGGCAATATATATTTTAGCTTGAGTGAACCTGTCTTTAAATTCAACCTTTGCCCAAAAGAAACCAATTAATTGAATCTTGTGACCAGAATAGCTGCCAGGTTTGATATCAGGACTCGTGAATTCTCTATTTGGCCACAATTCTTCAAACAAATCTCTCCCAATTATGGAATACCAGGCACATGAATCTACTAGCATGGAAATCTCTTTTCCGTCTATGTGAAATAAAGCAGAAGGAAAACTTTTGCATTCATCAGAGGAAACACAAGAAATACAGTTGAACTCACTAAATTCCGCATCAAACTCTTCTTCGTCTACAGAAATACAATTAACTTTTTGTGGTGAACGACACATCTTCCCAAAATGACCAGTCTTTTTACACTTAACACAGACCTTATTCAAAGCAGGACAACTTTTAAAATTCCCCACATGTTCAAAGCTTCCACATCTGTAACAGATTATAAAAGAGCGTCTATTATTGAACCTATTTTCTTTCATGAAACTTTCATTAGACCTGTTGTCTCTCATGAAACCTTCTCTTTTAAAATTGGATGCAACAGGTTTCTTCTGAAATGCTTGGCTTCTGACAACGGAAACTTCAGGTACGGCTTCTTGGATCTTGACTGAAATGGCCTGACTCTGACCTCTAATTTCAGACACAAACTTTTCTGATTGTTCGATCCCTTTAGCTATATTGACCACAGCTTTTAGTGAAGTTTCCGTCCCCAGCCACAATCTTTCCTGTATCTTCTTGCTCTTTGTTTTCATCATTATCTGGTCCCTAAGCACTTGTTCATAATTAATTGTGTCGAAGGCACAGGAACCAGCAAGCGCACGTAACGCAGAAATGTAGTTCTCTATAGTTTCATTTTCCTTTTGCGCTCTTGAGTAAAATTTAAAACGTTCCATCACAGTGTTTACTTTTTTCCCAAATCTGATGGCAAGCTGCTTGACTGCAATTTCAAAGACATCTGTTTCAGAGTCAGAATCTTCCAAAGGAGGGAGATCAGATAACTCCTTTAGTCCTTGTCCACCTAAAGACAAGCGTAATAAATCTAATTTCCTTTTGGCCGAACAACCTTCCTCTTCTAAAACACTGACATAGGCCAGAAACATGGGATACCACAAATCCCAATCCATTTTCGGTTCTCCTGCCACAGGTAAAAAATGTGGTGGTACCATAATGTTAGACATGGTTTTAGGGTGAATACCCAATTAATCCACAAAAGTCCCTTAAAGTAGGTTAATATCTATTTCCAGAAAAAAAAATTTTTTCTTTTTTTTTTTTTTTATTGCATAAAGTATAGTTCTTGTGAAAAAAACGGAAGAAAAATTAAAGATTCGCGTTTTTTCAGTCTTTTTTATATGCTTTCCTCAATATGCTCGTTGAACTCTCCCTACTCAAGATGGCCGAATCAAAAAAACGATGTGACTCTTTACTCCCAGAATGCACCGCGATACAACCCTGACGTCATTGCAGCAGAGGGAGAGAATGGTGGACCTCGGCGTTCTACTGCGCAGTTGAAATTTACCGTGCGCTCACGTAAGTGGCCTTGAATATACAACGTTTCATTCACTTCCCTTTCATTAGAGTGAAGCTTTGTTTACTGCTAAATATCCGCCGCGGGTGCCATCAAGTGCACAATCTAAACTGCCGCTGAGTAGAGACCCGCAGATGCTTGTGCTCGCGCAATTATTTAAAATTGAAACAAGGTCCCACACTGCCGCAGGTGCTATCAAGGCACAAGTAATTTAATATTGGACCTGCCGCTGGCGCTTTCAGTGCGCATACATGAATTTAAAAACAAAGTCTTACTTTATTGTCAGAGCCGACGTGAACGCTGTTTCCTTTTGGCTTGAAGAGTCGTTTCCTTCCCGGGTTGCTCCCGACGTCGCCAGTATGTTGTAAATCAAAGAGTGTCCATACAAGGTTTAGTCTTCATAGGGTTTTATTTGGTTGGTAAGGAACAGCTTAAACAACCACCAACTGCCCAACAGACAGTCCAGCTCCAACTGACCGATGACAGCATATAGAACGTTCCAACATTCTAGATGCTTGCGTGCTGGGACACACGCAAGCAGCATACAACAACAAGGTACTCACTCTGTTGTATATTCCTTCTCATTTGTTGATGAGGTGAGAGGTCTGTTTCCAGAGAGATATAAGTCCTCTGTCACAGCATTCAAATGAGAGCTTTGTCTGTCACTGCTCCCAAACAACACCCTATACTTTAGCCTCATTGCTGCTATGTCCCTCCGGCCTTGAGTTAGCAGGTCGTTAGCAACATCGTGCCAAACTTTTGTTGTCATGGTGTGAAATGATATTGTGAAATTTGCTGCAACTACACAGGCCTTGTTCATAAGGAAGTGGGAATATGATTTTGCAGCAGTAGCCTGACGTGGTGTGAATCGTATTGCGCCTTTATGCACTCCCAGCAGACAGAATTGTATTTCTCTGGGGTGCCATTCACTCCCTTGCTCCAGTCACGTCAACTTGTCACTGTGACTGCAATCATGAATTATAATTAGATTTAGGTTGCCTAGGGGGGCATGTTAATATAGGTTGAATATAAGTTTAAACAGCACATAGAAAACCCATATTGCATTTGTTATGACAATAAGTACTTTAGGTATGGGCCTGGGAAAGGCATGGCCAGGTGCGGGAGGACTTCGCTTGAAATATCAGAAGGCTCCTGCACTGAGACACAGTCATTTCCTTACAAAAGTGTTATCCCCCTGCCCGTGGAGAGGCAAGCTCGGAGGTGGAAGAGGTTCTAGAATGCCTTTCGTGGACCTGAAAATGCAAGGGTGGTGGCCATTGATAAAGTGAAATAGCGGAACGCAGGAATCAAATTAATCTTTGGGAGATGCCTTGAGCCAGAGGCTTGTGGAGATGTCTGCTCTGCCTATCGTCAGGTCTAACTTGGTAACCCACCACCTTATCAGGTATGTATGTGCATGACACATGGCCCGCCTAATGTCTGCCGATTTATGAGCAAGTTATTCTCTCTTCATATCCTTAAAGTCTTTAGAGAGTGAGGGCGTGCTTCTGATATAGCACACGTTGATGACAGAGCTTCTTTGGGTGGATTTTTGGATGTGGGCAGTACAGAACTGAGCGAATCATAAACTAAAAAACCTGCAAATGACCACATGCTACCTTTTCTCGGTCAGCCATTCGAATTACCCCTCTGCTCGGTTTAATTCTGTTGTAGATTAGCAGGGTAGCAGGCCCAATCTATAAATTGTTGGTCCCAACGTTCGCTGCGCTGTTATGAAAGAACATCAATTGCACATCCACGTGTATAAAAGATCAAAGTCAATGCGTGGTTTTGCATAGATAATTGATGTATTGTCCTCCAGATTCAGCGCTGCTTGAAAGCTCTCTGTTGCACAGGTTGCCTTTCTTGATCTGCGGGTTTTCACTGAGACAGATATGGGGATAGTTTACAAAGAGAGGATAATTCGGGGTTTCAGGATTACATAGGAAGACTTTCCCAGCAATCTTTGAGCTAATTCATACAATCCCAGAAGTGAGCATTTGAGGACCTGCAAGGCTTTAGGAAGCAATAAATAACCGCGAAAGATAAGCTTCTTCTGCTAAGAGCAGTTCTCTGTGTTGTTGGGTGAGGGTGGGGAAGCATATTGTCCTCTTTTTAAACCCATAGCAGCTCATACCAATATCAAGAAATGGGCCGGTGGTGTCTTTCCGCTTCTGAACGATAACATGCCATCTCCTTGAGTGCGCCATGTAACGGTTGGAGCAGCAGCCTCATAACATAAGACTCAAAACAAAAAGGTGCAGGAAAGAGAAAACCGGCTCTTAAGATCCAGAACTGCCTCTCCGCCTAGACTCGGCAAGCTCCCTCACTCCTGCTGGAGCCATAGGAGACACAGGAGACACGGAATTATGCGATTGTGCGGCTGCAGCAAATTTAGCATAATTATGGATTTACTGCATTTGCCACATAATCCATCATCTGCTGCAAAATCTGCAGATTTTAACAAAAAAAATATGTTTCTAGCCCAAACGGTTTAAAAGTCACAAAAAATGCTGCAACACATGTTGCGTCACAGTGAATAGCACTTTGCAAACATTGACTGGTCACCTTTCTTTAGCTTATTGCTATATTTTGGGTGTTACACAGGTACTATAGATGCGTAACTAATCCCCAGACAGTGTTAACAGGTTTTAAAAACGACAAAATTATGAACTAATACTATCACGAAATGTGCTGCATAATGTTGTTTAATTTGGCTTTTCTTGCAGCATAATTAACTCACCCCTGCCACATAATTTGACTCTCTACTGCCGCATCATTCCAGTGGCCCTGGTTATAAGGATGGTCCCATACATGTTGATATATTTGTGAAAATGGATAGAGCTACATACTGATGAATAGAGATAGGCAGATAGAAACTTTTGGAGAGAGGAGAGTGGGCTAGAGAAGCAAAGAGAATAAGACATAGACCTGCAGATCTAATTAGTGATGGCTAGTGATGAGGACAAATGAACCGAGATATCAGTAGCTAGGCAGAAAGAGCCGTTGCAAGAGAGAGCGGCTTCCGGCTAGGTGGATGAGGATAGAGTTCGACCTCCTTTTTTGGCACGACACTACAGACTTGGCTGTTTCACTGCCTGTTGTGTTCCAGGCCGCCATTTTAGGATTCGCTGTCTGGCAGAGCCGCATGTGTGATGGCTGCTCAGTACTTCTTTCCGAAAGCTGTGCAGCCAAGAAAAACTAGTGAAGATCTCTGAAGGAGATTTCTTTCACAGTACGCCTGCCTTTATCCATTCAGTATGGCGACTTGCAGGGCTGTGTGAATATTCGCCACTTGAGAACTGTCAGACCCAACTCAGAATTACTCCAAGACCATGCAGGCACATTGGCAGGTAGTAGGTCACACAGGGATCCGGTGAATGGGGTGGGTTGACAGAGATGTGTCTTGGTACCTATACTGCAATTTGAAGCGCAATACGGGTCAGGATTGAAGTGCACTAGCAGTGCTGTGTTTAAGCCAAATGCTGAGTTTTCAAGGGAACTGAAAATCAGTACTGAGGTTCACTGGCAGAGGAGTGTGTGTGTCTCCGCAAGTGTGTGTCTGTTTTTTTGCCTGGCTGTCCGTTTCAGTGCTACAATATCAGGGGTGCTGCATTAAGGAGCACTGATATGTGGGCGTAAGTGTAAAAGTAGGACATTGCACAGGATGGCTCGGATCTTGACTAGGAGATCTGGCATAACTAACTGTATGAACAGCATACTAAAGCAGGTGGGGATTGCAGTCAGATTAGATGCCTTGGTAGAGTTGTGTGAGCCACAGTGCTGCAATAGCAGGGGTGCTGGAGGTTTATTTTTTTAGTTATTTAATTGTGTATTGCACAGTCTTGATCCTTAGCTAGGATGCCCGAAGGTGTCACATTTTAGCAGAAAACACATGCAAATACAGTGGAAGATAGAAAACCAGACCAGTAGCGATACGCTTAAGTGCTAAAGTCATGAAAAAATCAAGCAAATCATGCATTGAAAATACTTGCAGCCAGCAAGTAGCCATTAAGTGTTTTTGAAGTTTTGTCTTGAACAACGTGAAGGAGGTAGTGGTCTGATTATTTGTTGGAAATAAGTTATTGATTTTTAGATCATTGCCACAAAAAGCATGCTTCTTTGTGAAGATTTGCTTGTTTTTGGGAAGGTCAACTTGTGGTGTAGCCTTCTCACGGTTATGATCAAGGTACATTGGCAGAGCTGGGTAGGAGCCCCAGTGCTGGAGTAGTAGGAGGTGTTGCGGGTCAAAATTGAGGTGCATTGGCAGAGCAGTATGTGGCCGCAGGAGTGAAATATTGTGGGTGCTGCAGATCAAGATTGAGATCACCTACTATAGCATTTTGTAGGCTGCACTCTTGGAACATCATGCGTGCTGCAGTTTAGGAGAAGATATACTGGAAGTTCTCTGTGGAGTCCAAATATAGAAATCTGAGCAGCAAAAGTGGCTCTTATTTTATCAGCTCATGTGGAACTGTCTTTGTATCCTGACACCCCAGTCGGGTCTTGATTTATTAGGAGGGACCTGAAGCTTGGCATAGCTGTTTATGGCCTCCCAGTTATGGAATACCCCCCAAAAAAAACCATCCCCCCAAAATATTAAAGAGTTGCAATATCGTCTTACAGTTTTATTTTTTATATAAACATATTTTCAGTTTTTTAAGGCACAATATCAGTTATCAAAATTCTGTTAAATGTAATTCTTTTAATAACAACTATTCTTATTTTATTCAAAACAAATCACAAAGTGCAAAATACAGTTTCATGCCTGTCTCCCCATATCGCACACACCAAATCCCCCTTCTTAATTACGTGGGGCGACGCTCCTCCGCTCCATCCGAGGAGCCGCTCTGTCTGCTACTTGCTGCTGGCCAAAGAAGGACTTTAATTTAGTCCACCACTGCATGTCCCAACTAGCTACATACTACAACCACGTTTTAACATCTCACAATGAAAATCAGATATGGGATGAAATTACCAAAACCCATCCCAAGAGATTTCTCATTTTAAACTATGGCTGCTCAGGACTATAAACTTTAAGCAAAATATCTCAGAATGAACAACCCAGTGCAGTAACCAGCAAAGTCGCCTAGGAGCATAAGAAATAACATTAGGGAACACCACAACAGAACCGGCAGAGATTCTCAAAGCTGCCAGCTTAATAAAAAAACAGAAACATTGCCTGCCTCTCACACTTCCTCATCCATGACACTGTTAAGCTCTGCGTCCAATAACATGAGAACTGCATCTGAGTGGTCGTCACGCACGACAAGGAAAAACTTCCCACACAGGACCAAAACAAAAACACTCTTCCAGCCACAGAACTTGCATGGTGCGGCATGCTACCAATGCAGGCAAGCAGGTCAGCTCTACAAAGAGGGGGAGTAAGCATTTTTTAGGTCTCGTGACCTTAAATGCGCGCAAGCGCATTGAGGAACGAGAATTCAAGTGCTCAAAATGCTCATGAAACCACCAGCTTTTTGCTGGCGTTTTCATGCAGTTCATGTGAACCACGTGTTCAAACATGAACGCGCATCAGCCTCCCTCCATTTGCCGCACAGCACATCAAAGGGCTTCGCCCAGCGTGCGCTCTGCGGCTTCTCGGCTTCTCCTCCCCTAACTTCCTTGCATTTCTCCTCCCCCTCCCCAGCCAGCTTCCCCCAGGCCGTGTTCCCTCATCCCTTGCACCCCCTCCAATGATCGCACGTCACGACCAGAAGATTTGTTTTTTTAGAACAACCTCGTACAGCTCCTGCCTTGACTTTTCTTGCTCCGTCTCTTGCACATGCACATGCACAATTGTCATCTTTGCCTCATGCAATGTAACGTTTGCTTTTGTAACACGTCCACTTGTAATTTTCTCCTCATGTAACGCTACTGTTCCCATTGTGAAGCGCTTTGACACCTTCGGGTAAAGTCCGCGCTATATAAAAACGCATAAAGTAAATAAAAAAATAAATCAAATCTATTCTCCCTTTCAACAGCTGTCAACGTCTAGCCTCCTGTCACTGCTCTTTCGTGTCCATGTCTCCTCCGTTCACCCTCTCTCTACTCTGGCTTCTCCAGCGCCGTCGCATCTTTCTTAACCTCCCCCTCTCGCTTGAACTCTTTCTTCCGTGGTCTACTGTTCGGGATCTTCAGGATCTCAGCGTTCCCAAATCCCAAGTCTCTGTCTCTCTCTCTGAATAACAACTCCACGCTTGCCCCTGTTGGTGGGTCTCCCTCTTCGGGACTCCAGCATCTGTCTCCTCACCTCTTCCCGCCCTTCAACGCTCCTCCCTTTATCTGGCCTCACACTGTGTCGCTCCGAACTCCGCACTTCCCTGCCTTTGCATCTCTATCTCTGCCCCCCCCCCCCCCCTCACCCCCCACCCCTTGTGCTCTTAGCCTCTCCTTCCCAATTCCGTCCTGCCCTCCAGGTACACCTGGTTCTCACTCCACAGAGTCCACACACCCCTCTGCCACCTCCACTCACCTCACCCACTCCCGCCGCCAGGGCTACAGATGCCTACAGGCCGAGCAGAGCCGGCCTCACGTACACACTCATTATCTGAGCCCAACATGGCCACTCCACTAAAGCAAATACCTCCCCATCTATAAATATTCAACATTTTGGTATCTAACTACCAGTGCAGGTTTGACAACAGCCAAACAATTCCTACTCTGAGTGTGCATCAATCTTAGCACACTTTTCATGAAGAAGTTTATTAAGAAATGATAAAGCCTTGAAAAAGCGACTATTGAACATTGCGTGTTGGCTTTTTTTTATTTTTTAACACTAAACGGACCCTGAAAAATATCTGATGAATATAGATAGGATGCTTTGAACTGTTATTTATCAGAGGAATAAAGAAGCTCAAAAGAACAAGCATTGGAAATGCAATAGGTCTCGCAATAACGCGAGTCTGAACTATTAGCATTGTAAATGATAATGCCCTTTATTTTTGCGTTCTGGTTTTTGGAACATAAATAAAAGGCTTTGTCATTTACAAGGCCTATAGCTTAAATTTGCGTTAAAACGAGACCTATTGCATTGCAAATGCTTGTTTAATGTTGTAATAGAATACAATGTATGTTCATCTTCTGTCCTTATGGGGGAGAAACGTGCAGCCAGCGATGCGGAGATGGCACATTACTCCCTTCGAGGGTCTCATGAGAGGGACTTCCGCTGGTGCTGAGGGCGACTGGTCTTACCAAATGTCCTGGGGGTAGCCTTCTGCCACTTCCCTGTGACTCTCCCTTTGCACTTTTCTCTTCTTGGCGGGGCAGGGGGCTGTCTCCGGTGGCTTCAAAGCCAGGCATTCCCGAGTGCCCCCAACCCTTCCCAAGTTACTGTTGTCTGACGATGGGGCAAAGAAGCAGGGACATACCAATCCACTTTTGATTATGAAATGCGACAGTTTACTGTCATGGTTTATTAGGGTGACCAGACGTCCCGGATTTGCCCGGACAGTCCCCGTTTTTCCCGGCTGTCGTGGTAGATTTCGGTAATTTTGGTTCATGTCCCGGTTTTCAGAGGGGGTCGACTGAAAACATTGAGAGGCACTTTTGGTGTTATAAAGCCGTGCTAGTGAGCAGCTGTTCTAAGTAAGCAGTTTAATAATATGAATGATGTTGGTTGTAGAAATTACATATTATTTATTTTCTTAATGCCTTTTCTGTGATCTTATGTTGATGAGAACTGTCACTCTGTACCATTCTGTTGATGAAAAAGTGTAGTCCTTCTATTTTCCTAAAATGTCCCGGTTTTTGGTTCTCAAGATCTAGTCACCCTAGGTTTATTCACACTCAAAGTACCAGGCAGTGGTGTAACATGCGGGCGCACTGGCACTGCGCGTGGGCGGCGGGCCCCTGACCTGAGTGGGTCTGGAGCATGGGGCCCCCTCCATGAACGTTGCAGGGAGCCAACCGCCTCAAGTTTCGTTACGCCACCGGCACCACGTGATACTTGCAGTTCGTTACCACATACATTCTTTGCATGGCAGTTTTTGCCCGAGGCAGTACCAGCAGCACGCGAACGGATTCATGATTGACAGCGATGCACATGCACGCGCCGCAGCTGCCAAGTGGCCCATGTCATGTCTGACACCTTCGGTTACAGCGGCGCGCTAAGGGGTTTAAGCCCATGCGTTTAATGGGAAATGGAAGTGTAATTAAGTGATCACCAGCCGACGCCTACAAATGCGCCTGCTTTCATTGCTGCAGCCACATAGATGAGGTGGTAGCTAAACACCGCACCGCTGGCAGCTTCTCCCTCTAGCCTCCCCTCCAGCACACAACATCCTGCCCGCGAATCCGGGAAATGGACACACGTCTCTACAGGAAGGGTACCGCTGTGGCATGCGCCTGGCCGCGCACGGAAAACGCGTGCCCAGCGAGCCAGCCAGCTGACTGCGAAGCTCGTCACGGCTCTGTTTTTATAGATTTTCATCACGCCACGCGTGACGTCAGGATGCAGGGCTGCATGTTGCGCGTGACACGTGTCACGCAACACTATACCTTCCTTCCTACCTTTAACTAACAATTTAGGACAAACTATTGGGAAACACAACGGCGTTGGAACCTAGAGTCTTTTGAGTAGCACAATCTTGCCTTAGCAGATTTATTCTCTGAGGCGTTCGAAGAGTGAGGGCTCGGTGTGAAATGATGGCTGGCAGCTTGTCGCTTTGCTGGTGTGCTTGTCTGTGTAGATGTGAGGTGTTGGATGTAACTCCAGGCCTCCCTATGCATCCACTTCCTTTGGTCTCTCCACTCTTTGGTCAGTGTTTGCTGCGTCACACAGCTCCTAATTGCGGTCCGCAGTGGTGTTGGGGGCACTTCCCTGGTTGTCGAGCAAGTCTGCCACCTTTTAAAGAAATGAAAGTTTCAGGTTAATGTTTCATGCCCTTTTTGGGCTATTATCGTGTTGCCCTTGTTGGCAGTGACAGTCCAGGGGGGCCTTTTGAATTGCAGACAGAACTTAACCACCGCTAGATGATTCCCTAGTAGTACTTGGTCTCCCAGCTGGATGAGAAAATGCAACACTTGCTGTTTCTAGCTGACGGCGTCCTTATTCCTTTGCCCCTGTTGTTAGCATGCTAAGGGATTAAGGGGTATTGGGGGCTGCCTGATGGCAAGAGGAATGACATCTGTAACTGCTCTCTCAAACATTCCCACTGCAGGTGGTCATTTTGTGGTGAAACGGGATGTGCATGATAGGTTTGTAACAACTGATGCGAGGCTAGCTCAATACAGATTACTTTGTTGAGAGCACTTCACAGGCTGCTTCACTTCCTCGTCGGCCTGTGGCCACCAGGGATGATCTTCTTGTGAACAATCCCTAATGATTGTAGGAAAAGTTTGAAGTCCGCTCTTTGAAATGGTGGCCCATTGCCTGTTTTAAGTGTCTTGGGTATTCTGAAGATGTTGAACGTGTTCTCCAACTTTGTGAACACTTCTTCAAAATTAGTTGTCCCTAGTATTTCGACAACTGGGAATTTGGGGTAAGTATCCAAAAGAACTAGCATGTGTCTTCCACCGGGAAGGGAGCCAAAATTAGTGCTTCACCTGGATCTTCGGCACGGCACAAGTCCTAAAAAAAAGAAGTGGGGGGACGCTGTCACCGGAAGTGATGTCACGACAGGAAGTGACATCACAAAAGGTGGCTTGCACCATCGGGCTCATTGCCTCTCCTCGCTCACCCCTTAGATGCGATTGCATCTGAGAAGCCAGCGCGTGAGCAGCGTGCTGTGAGCTCCGAGCTCCTCGTCTCAGAGAGGCCAAAGAGTGAAGTCCAGCTGTTTGGCAGGGGGGCGGCGTCCACCCGGTAAAATAAGTGGGGGGACACCGTCCACCCGCGTGGTACCCCGACTCGAGCCCTGATCTTCGGTGATTACCGACACTGGCCTGTTAGGAAGGCTGGTTGCCTGATTCCATTAGCATTCGGCTACAACTTAGTCAACAATAGCCGCCAAGACTCACAATTGTGAAGCGGGTACAGTATATGCTGCTTTCTTGGCCTGTATCCGTCTACCACATTTAGGGGCATATGTAGGTAGGCATTTGCGATTTGCAAACGCCGAAATTCGGCGAATTTCGGCATTTGCGAATCGCAAACGGTGCTTTGGTATGTAGGTGCACATTAGCAAAATAAGGAATCGCAAAAATTGCGATTCCTTATTTTGCTCAAGCATTTAAGGAATCGCAATTTTGCGATTCCTTAAATGCTATGTAGGAGTGAATTTTAAAATGCGATTTTCGCTTAAGGAATCGCAAAATACCACATTATTCCAAGTAGATGGCATTTTGCAATTACCTTTCTAAATGCATTTTTTTTTAAATTCTTAGTGCCATGTGGCGCACAGACATGCCCTTAGGGCATGTATGTGCGCCACATGTACTTAGAGGCACATTCCAGAGGTGCAACAGGTGTCCTTTGGACACCCTGGCACCCTTGGAGTTGCGATTCTCAAATTGCGATTTTATCATAGAAAATCGCAATTTGAGAATGTATCCCCATTCATTCCTATGGGCCTCTTAGCCCATAGGAATGAATGGGACACTCATTTCTTAATTGCGATTCGCAATTTGCTAATCGCAATTAAGGAATGTTAGAGATTCGCAAAAAAATTGCGAATTTTTACCTACATTCCAGCTATTCTCAAATAGCGATTCCTTAAAAATCGCTATTTGGGAATCGCAAAATGGAAATTACCTACATATGCCCCATTGTCTGGTGACCCTTGCATTGAGAATCTTGCAGATAGGAAGGAAGATGTTTTTTTTTAAAAACTCGTTGGTGTTAATCTATAAAAGCCTTGAATGGAAGAATTGTATTGTATGACCGTTCGGCCAGCTGATCAAACTCCATGGACGGCTGTCATGGGGTAGTAGTCTTTCCCTTTGGCAACCTTGGCAATTACCACAGATCTGGGGGGCAAGCAGTGTCATGATCTCCCTGTAGTTCCATGTGTTGCCCTGCCCTTCAGCTTTTTAAAGACTAAGCATTAGCTGCCAAGATTTCGGATTGCTTACTTGTGACATCTCTATTTTTCGAGTGTGCTTATGTGTGACATTTTGTTGACTTATGTGTGGCACTTCGAGTGACACTTTCTTGCGAGTAGAATCTGCTACACATGAGTCACAGATATTCATCTCAACATACGCAAAATAGCATGCTTAGCAGCAGTTGCATGGGATTCTGGGGCTGGGAGGGGAAAGCAACTGCTAGCATCGTTTAAATATAACTGTGTCACATGTGCAGAACGGAAATATTACCTATACATTATTTTCTGATATTTATTTGGGTGTTTTTGGAAATTTACTAATGTACTTTCTTGCAGCGGTTCCCTTTATGCAACATTTAGCATTTTATCGGATTTAAAAACACTGCACAACACATCATGAGCATTTGTATAAGTGGTTCGCATGAATGGAAAGAAATATATTTATTTTTTATTTTCCACTTGAGACTGGTACATATTTCACTGTCATTGAATTTGGTTTGCATTATCAGAACTGACTCTCGTCAGTTCATATCCTAATCGGACCCAAAAATTAAATTAATCCCAACACTCTTGATGTGTCCATCACATCACATCACTTACAAGCACCGACCGAATTAAGTTGAGACTGAAAATAAAACTTCTTGGGGGTCACTTTTTGCACAACTATGTTTCTGACCTTTGCTTAGGATCTATTAATACATCCTGATGCCTGGCCACTTTGTGTACTTCCACGCACTGAAAATGAAAAATGCTGGAATGCTCAGACGTGGGTCCAAAGTTCTCCATGACACCGGTCAAGCTATCCTGGCTGATGGGGGCTAAAAGCCCGAAACCGGTCCTAGAATGCTTGCTTCCAGTCTAGGGAGGACCTGGACTGGCAATTTAGGCTGGACTGTTCCCATTGGGCGCAGGGTCAAGACTGATTTGCATATGGCTGGGGCCAAACTGGAATGGCATGGTGAGAAAATAAACAATGGCTTTAGGCCCAGATCTCTGTACTGGGGTGAATGTATGACATTGTTCTGCATTCTGTCCATCAAAAGTTATTTTTGCATCTCTCTTCTCTCTTCTTTCTTTTAGGAAGAGGGAAGAAGCCGTCCGAGCAGTCAGCAAAGCCATTGGGAACAGAAATGAACTTTCTCTATGTCTATGTGGAGAGTCTGTTCAGCTGGTCCCTCTGCAGGTCCCTTCCTCCATCTCCATAGGAGAGGCCTCCCTCTGAAACTCCATTGTAGTCTGTATAGCTCCCATTGACCTACATCTGCTGTTTAGGGTATGCAGATAGGTACTGCTCACGCCTCTGCTGAGTATTATAGTTTGCTTCAGAACATTACCTTTCCAGTGCTCCTATAGAAAGTGTTGTCAGTTGCCGTCAGGGCTAGTCACCAGCGGTGCTGCAGGTCTGGATCTACTTTAAGGGTGTGTTTTCTGTACATCATGTCTTGGAGTTGGAAAGATATTTTCAGCTCCTCCCACGGAATGCGTGCTGTTTACCTCCATGTAAATGCTGTGGGGTGTGTGCAATTACCTCCTCTTCTGTGAAGCTGCACTCTCCTAGCCCCATTTGTGAATATCATTGCCTCAGACCACATTCTGACTAACTGGTCCCTCCGTTTGCAGTTACAGTGGGAAATGTTTTTGTGTGTGACACTGGGCTATAAACATCTGGTCTGTGTTCTATCTGGCTATGGGTCTATAAAGCACCTGCTGTGCTTTCAAAATATCATACCAGCGGTTGACTCAGGATAAGCAGGAGGGCTGGTGAGACCAGGGAGCCCTCCATCCAGTGAGCCCTCCACGGCAAAGCGGAATACTCTGATTTCTTCGTGTCCCCAAAGGCTCAATATTTTCAACTTTTTGGGGATGTGTTCTAATCCCTGTTTAAAACGTGTCTAAATTGTGCCCCTTCCCCATTGCTTAACTTGCCAAAACGGAGGATGCTTAGAAATAGGCTAAAAGCTGTTAAGTGCTAGATATCAAAAATTGGTACCATTCAGTGCAGTCTGGAAGAGGCTTGAGGCATTTCTCTTAAGGGTTGCACTGTCAAATCTACTCATCAACGGTTTCTACTAGCGATCACGGCAAAACGTTTCCTAGTTGCAGGCAACAAGTGTACTCTTAACTAGTTTACCTGGCTAAACATATGATGCCGTGCATCCCCATACTCAGAGAACTGGGCAGGTGACCGGCTTTTACTCAGAATGTTTTAGAGCCGAGGGTTTTTATCTTACTTACCGCTGCCTATAGGGTATGTGTATGCAACACGTCCGAATAGGTGTCATTAATTAGGCAGGTTTTACAAACACCAAATGGATCCTGTACATTCTCCGAAGTGCTGAGAGTCGATTTAAGTGGGTATGTCAAAAGTGCACAAAAACGAAACACTCGCTATATATATAGCCATTTACAACACAGCACCTTTGGCAAAGCACCATTTCAAGGAGATGGAATGAAAAAGAGCATTGTGCCCAAAATGTAAGTGTTCATTTTTTTACGAAGCTCCAAGCTCCAGACCTCAACTTTTCACATTGTATTTCGTGGAAGTTAGTGGGGCTGGGAGGGTTATTCAATAAAGGTACACACATCTTTCAAAGACTGTTTTTCTGTTTAACTTAAAAATGAGAGTGGCCCCTTTTATAGGAGTTACTTTCATTGCCATATTTTCAAGAGATTACGCTGGTGGGACCACTGATAGCCTTCATAAAATTGTGCTTCATAACACAAGGGGAATCCTGAAATCCCTATGGACCTGGGTAAATTGGTGATGTCAGAGTAACCGTGGTCCCTCGAGTAAAAATTGTTCATCAATTTGTAAAGAGAAATTCTGTTGCAAAATAATATTTTGAATAATCAGGAGTTACAAAACAATATATATATATATATATATATATATATATATATGTACCTAAGTGACAGTGAAGTGTTAAACGTGCACACAAAGATATGGAGGGCTCTGACTGCCAGAAACAGAGTACGCGAAAGTCCAGTTTCGGCGTAAGAAAACTACCCTTCGGCACCCGCCCCTGCCATAAGTGCGCACAGCGATCTGGTTGCTATACTATTAAGAGACCCCCATATCTTTGTGTGGATTCCTGTGACCTGGCTTCAGACCATTCGACATCTTCTCAGCACTCTCTGATGCATCTCCATTCTTCATTCAGTGAGAACTGTACATAAGTTATGTGGATTTTACCTTTTACTGTCTCAGATGACTATATTTCAAGTCCTGATGATGATCCCGCTTCTGTTGTGGATCGAAACGCCTTCAAGTAAAGTGTGCCGACCTGTTTAATAAGAATATTTGGTAAATACAGGCTGCAAAAAATTGCTGTAGAGTGTGATACTCATATTGAACATTTCTATCACTTCCTCCTGAGCACCAAGCTCGTTTTACACTCCCCTTGCTGCTTCAATTCAGGCCAGGCTACCAGCTGCTCCCACAAATCAATAGGATACCCACTTCATTGTTAGCTTTCCATTTCAAACGTCTTCACTTATAGAGAACATTTTTAAACGTTATATATATACTTTATTAATCAGCTAATATTACTTAATTTTATGGCCAGCCGTAGACCCTTTGATTAGGTGTTGGGACACCCATGGGTCCTCAGACCACAGGTTAAAAACTACCGAATTAGAGGAAGTGAGTAATGGAGAGTAGATGTAATTAAGGCATGCCAGCAAGAGAAATATAGTGTCTCCAGTCCACTTGGAGGCTTCTGTGTTTTGTATTTCATTTTCTTGGTAAAATGACACTCGTGTGGTGCTGAACAGCATGCCTTACATCACTCTTCTTGCCTGTATGTGTACAGGCCTTCCCATAGGTTCACTGTTTTCACTTTTTAACTTGCTCACAGTAGGGGAGTGCGAGTGATGTGCAACGGCTTGGAGATGGGTAAATTCAAGTTTGGCCCTGTGTTTTACAGTGCTGTGTGACAACATTGACAGGTCAGCTGCAATTCACGATGGCGAGCTCCACCAGGCTGGTCTCCCCTCGTCACTTGGTTCACTTCAGGCCCTGACAGCTCCACAGCCCACACTAACAAGGTCCACGTGTACAACTACAGCGCAGTTGCTAGGGTGACCAACTGGCATGGGTGCAAATTCAGGACAGTGCATGTAAAAATTCAGGACGAAACTTTGGGACAAAAAGTATGTTTTACAGACATATCAGAGGAGATCGCGCAATAATATATAAGTAAATAGACAGTCAACATAAGTGCAAGTCAAAATAAGTTTATTTTAGGTAAACATTGTTATTTTCAATGCCAAAAGCTCTAACTTGTATAAAAGCGTGACCAATTGCATATGCTTGTTTTTTAAAAGTAACTGGACAATGTTACTTCCATCTAATTTGTTATATTATTTTTCCTTGCCTTCAGGCCCACCACATGCCTTAACTGCCCAGACTGGCCCATTGTCATTCTGTATGCCACAATCAGCTGGCAGGCAGAAGGGCAATGGATCCATCACAGTCTTTGAGAGGCTAAGGAGGGACTGCTCTTGAGTACAGAGGAGTGCGAGGCGGCCCCAGCAGGAAGGCTTCCCAAAGGTGAGCAGTGTAGGTAGCTGTAACCCCCCAAATTACGTACAAAAGGCGTCCATGAGAGGGATCGTCATGGACAACGGACGTGACTTCTAATTAACAGACGGTCCATGAAATTTACAGCCTGTTGATCACCCTAGCAATAGAGTACCCGTAAAAGGTGGGACCACACAAAACCAACCTATCACAATGCGAGAGAAAAGACTAGTCACGATATGGGACACTTGCAGTGGCTGGACATTCACGTATACAACAGTAACTTTTCCTCCTCACTGTATGCGTATGCCATCAGGGGACGGGAGCAAACTTCAAAGCACGAAAGAAGACATTTTTAAGGAAATTGCTTTCAGCTTTTGCTAATCTGATTTGCGTGAGAAATCTGGGACCTCGTTTCAAGGCCGAAAATTACCCAGCATGTGTTGCTCTAACCCTTGATGAGTGAGACCAGGCAGGGCTGACTAAGGATGAGTAAAGGAGCCAATCCTGCAATATCAAAGGGAGTCAAAGGTTGTGTGAGTCACTTACGCCACCCCAGTTATGTTGCTAAAACATCCTTCACTTTCGCGTGCTTCCTAAAAATAGATGTGAGCCGAAGTGACCGCAGAAAATGGCGAACAGCTCCTCTCCCTGTGGCGTCGTTAGGCTAAGGAGGTGGTGGGTCCCTAAATTTCGGAGAAGCACCCAAGTTTGTGTGTTTCTTAGTGCTGCTGGCACCCTGAGCTTTCGTTCTTTTTTAAGTTTTCTCTCAGCACATCGATTGGATAGGAGGAACCAGAAGCACATGATCAGGTCATAAGCAGTTGGTCATTGCTTTGGGGGTTCAACCTCTTATCCTGCCCCACGCATGTCCTAGAACCTGACATCCGCTGTCATTAACCTACTTACCCTGTGCCTTTAAATATGCGTTTTTGGAGGATAAATGTTTTGGCTATATTTTGTTAATTCTGTGTTTCCTTATTAATGTATTATATTATTGTTGTAATTTCCTATTTGGTCGTAGAAAGGGGTAGGGTTAGTATTGCTCTAGTTATTGTTTTAATGCATAGATTGACATGTAAAGGCCTTACATGAACAACTGACATCTGAAGGCCTTACGTGAACAATTTTTGCCCCCGGTGAGAGCCATTGAAGGGATTGGCAGTTTATGGGCCACAGGCCAGGGACAAACGTCTAACACAACCTCAACCCTAGAGGTCCATGGGCTAAAGAGGGACCAGGTCTTGGATGGGGCATTGAGTGATGGTTGCCATAGAGCCACCCCAGAGTGTGGGTATTCAATATTGTTACAGGAGCTCAATCATGATGGCAGGTTCGTCATTGTAGTCTTTTATTTTTAAAGGCCATGCAAAATGCTTAGACTTGTCCAGCATTTAGACTTGAGTATAAAATAACTGTGAGATGGGTTCTGGTTTGGAACAATGCTGTTTGACAATATTTTTTCCAATGAAAATACATTATAAAAATAATGTAAATTGAAATATTCCATCAGGACAATGTTTCTAAAAGGTTGCGAAAGTTAACAAATGTTTCTTAAATAAATACGAGACATACTTTGCAAAAAGTAAGTATATGTGTGTTGCGTACATCTTTTTTATGGGGAGGCCAGGGGGAGGAGATAAGAGATACTTCCATTTTGTATGAGTGCACAGCCTATATAGATTTAAGCTCCTCGGCTGTGGAGTGCGGTCCACATGGGAATACGAACCATTCCCACACTAGTCCAGTTCGCCGAGCTCTCCTTGCATTGCTAGTTTTGTCTATACCCATGCAGTGTGAAACAATTCGCGTGTCTGTAAACCTTAATAAAGAAACATTTGAAAATTGTACCGTAGTAGAATAATCAGTTAATAAAGTTATCATGCTTTTAAATGTTCACTCACAAACCGTTCAGATCAATTTTTCCTTCTTCTCTTCAGTCGTAGCATCTCCCTCTGATTAGTTACCAGGTGGCAGAAACTTTCAAGCTAATTAAGTTTAAGTCTGTGACATCGAGATGCTGAACTTAGCAGCTAATTATGTTAATGTCGCTAAACTGGATTTAATTAGGACTTCGCTGCCAGAGTGGAGCTGAGGCTAGTGGATCTGACTGGAATGCACCACAGGCGTGGGTGCTCCATAGAAAGCCACATGCGGCACTTCCAGGAAGAGGCTGATTTTGTCATCATGGCAGGAGATGTGCGCTGTAATCTTATTGCGCCTAGGAACGGTGCAGTGATTTTCAGCACTGCATGCAAAATAGAATTTTTGCAGTTGGAGCTCTCCATGCACTGAAAAACTTTTTTTACAGTAATTTGGCGACATTACACAGTGGCACTCCATAGCTGAAGCTTTACGTATCCATTTGGAAGCACCATCCTTGTAGTGCCTACTTTGACGATGCTTCCAGGCACATAATACCACTCTGAGGCCCATGCAAAGGGTCTATCCGAAGTCAGATGCTACAATTTCTAGAGCACCTATCTTTCAAATTTTGGCGCAAAGACATTGAGCCACTTACTTTGGTGTGGCGCTGCGCCTAGCAAAGGGGCTGCATCATCCAATGCTGTTGCCAGTTACAGGTTTAGTCTCATAATAATGGTGCTTTGCGTCTGAGTACTGATCAGCATGCGCCCAAAGTAATTGCTAGTCGTATTCTTCACTTCTGTGCTGTCTGAGTACTAGCCTAGTAGATTCTATCCTCTGTGTGAACATGAACAATATACCACTCTTCTTCTTCCGAGGAATTCACAAGGGCGGTGTATTGAATGTATGGAAAAAGTCTCAACCACTGGTAAGCGCTTGGGGTCGCATTCCAGTCCATCTTTTTTTTACTCACTTTGCCACTTCAGGCAGGGACCACCATTTAGTTGTTGTTTGTGTTTCTATATGAATGTCTGTAGGATTCCTGGCCTAGCAGTTTTGACTGACCATTCCGATTGGAGTACACCTAAGTTTAATTTGCATAGTGTGCAAAAAAAATGATAGATGAATGTGGCCAGTGTAATTACCAGTTACTGAAATTAATTCAAGCATCCCACCATTCACATTTTGTTTTCCTAAGTGAGACACCCTTCATGTTGGTAGAAGAATTCTGAACCCCTCTTCCATTATTGACCCAAAGAACACATCATTTTAGAGACACTTTTCCCTTTGTACCATCATACACTCGATACTTATGAATTTTTGATCAAGGTTATTGAGAATAAATAACAATTTAATGAGCACCCTAAACGAATAGAGCACAGTAAGAATTGATAAGATTTGTGGTAGTTTTGACTGTTAAAGGGATATTGCAAAATGTAACTCTTAGGCGAGGCCCCTTCTCTGTGGTTATTGGGTTTGGGATACCGCTCGAAGATAAAGGACGGTGCAAGCTCTCGAATAGGAGCCGATAGGCCACTGTTACCATGTAGTTCAACACCAGGGATAGGGCAGAGAAGTTCAGAGTGCTGAAAGACATTAACATTTGAAGTCAGTGATGGCGCCCTTGGATTATAGCAGAGAGAAGACATAGATTTCATACTCGGAATGTGCATGTGTAAGATTCACAACTGGGCTAAATCCTAAATCCTTATCAAGTTATCCGGTGAAATAATCCAGATCTGGTTCAAGTCAAATAAGTACCAATCTTCGTTGAATAAAACTCCAGTTTTCTCGCTACTCCCTTAGAGTGGGGTCAAGATTTTGTACTTCTGACAGTTTACTCAGGCCCCAGACTCCCTTAACTAAAATCTCTGGATCTTAAAATTAGAGTTGAATATAGGAATTGTTCTGGGAAATAGGAATTATTCTGGGAAGCTGAGATACATTGCTAGTCTACGGGCAGGTTTTGGTGGCCTTGAACGGTAAAGGCCTCTTTACATTTGTAACTACTCTTTTCAGTTTAAAATTTCAAAGGGGTGTGCTTCAGGGGAACCTGGATGTCTCCCTTCTAGAGTTGGTTCATCCCTGTACTTCAGTAACTGATATGTCTCGCCCTATCCATGCTAGTCACATTGTGTCAAACGTATAGGTCTCAAGGGTCAGTGTTTGGACGCAGGCAGCCTAGACATCAAAGGAACAAATAAAATACACCGAGGTCAAAATGTTCAAGCTCTGAAACTTGTGCACAGACTTTCCAAACAGTGTAGAGGATGTCTCTCTCTGACCTTCCCCTGGAATAGCTGATTAGCTAGTAGTTTCAATGGCCATTGGGCCAGGTGAGGCTTCTTCAGATTCAGAAGAGGCAGCATCTGGCCCATGTTGAAAGAATCTGGGAGGGAAGGTGGAGTTCTTAAAACATTGATGATATACAATAAAAATGTCAGAGCTTCATAGGAGCTCAGGTCAACATCATATTCATATGATGTGGCCTTCAGGGCTTGGAAGAGTTTAGACAGATGGGTACTGGAAAGGGGTTTAAAGTAGTCTAGTTCCGATTGATGTATGATAGGTTTGTTGTCATGATGTTGGGTGTGTTGTCAGATTTTGTTGATCTTGCCCTTGAGCAAGCTATTGAATGTTGTTCACTTAGATGCTTTATTGCCCCATGAAGAGCTCCCTGCTTTCCTCGGACAATTCACTAATAATGGCCTTGTATTAAGTGTCCTGATCTCTTTCTAGTGCTGTGTCCTGTGGCCTAGAGTGATCAACCACTAGAGAATCAAGGACACTATGGCATATCGTTGTATCATTGTGCACCTAGTTGCTAGAATCCTGAATCAACTTGCAGAATTTGTAGTGCCACCTACATTTATGCATTTGGTTTAGGTATTTGTGTAGTGTCTACCTAGCCAAATGTGCAAGAGAGTGATTCACATTCTATTGGAATAATATATACATGGAGAGGGTGACCAAGGAAGGGAGATACAAACAGGGTAGAAATTAAAGTTAATTCTGAACGGATGTATGACGTTACAATGCACACTTTTGCAATACATACCTTTACAACGCAACATCCATTACAACGCATTCCATTACAACGCATGCCATTACAACGAAATTTTAAAAACTACATTTACAACGCATTCCATTACAACGCATAATACCTTTACAACGCATACCATTACAACGCATAACATTACATTGCATGTTTGGTAAGTATTGGATAGTGTAGGGGTAAAAATTACTATTCTAACTCCAGGGGGTGCAACAGTAGGGTAAGTGTTGGATAGTGTAGGGGTAAAAATTACTATTCTAACTCCAGGGGGTGCAACAGTAGGGTAAGTGTTGGATGGTAATGTTATGCGTTGTAATGGTATGCGTTGTAATGACTGAGTTGTAATGACATGCGTTGTAGTGGTGTGCATTGTAGTGTCATGCGTTGTAATGGTTGCGTTGTAATTGCATGCGTTGTAATAGATGTTGCGTTGTAAAAGTTTTGTTGTAATGGTAGTGCGTTGTAAACGTTGCGTTGTAAAGGTTGTTTCCCATTCTGAACAGATGTGTCAAGTCTTTTGGGTCAGATAGCAAGTTAGGGTTGAGTGTTAGATCATTCAGAAGATGTTTCCAAAATCTTCTTGCTTATCAAGTGACTGTCTTGGAGTTTTTTGATCTCAGAATTTACAAGATTAAGTGGCATTTACATCTAGTGCCTCTTTATCCACTAGTCAGTTTAGTGTATCAATAAATAAATCAAACAGGATTTGTAGCTCGCAGCTTGTCACTCACGAGAGTATCCAGACACCGAGAACAATGCTGCTAAAGCGTTCAGTTGAACAGCAAGGGCTTGAGTCCTTTCCTGAATTCCAGAAAAGAGTGTGAGGTCCGTAGATGAAGGGGGAGGTAGTTCCAGGATTCCAGCACGAGGTAGGAGAAGGAGCGTCCTCCACTGTTGCTTCGGCAGATGCGGTGGATGTGTGTGAAGGAAAGGGAGTGGAGCACAGGCTCCTGGAAGGTTGGTGGAAGTTCAGATGGTGGTTGATGTATTCCGGTCCTTGATTGTGCAGGATCTTGTAGGTGTAGATCCACATCTTAAAAATACATAATTTCGGAATGGGGAGTCAGTGGAGCTTCCTGAGGTAGGGGTGGTGTGGGTCCGTTTTGGGAGGTCGAGGATGAGTCTAGCCACTGAGTTCGTTATGGTCTCTAGCCTCTTCAGGAGGTGTGTGGTGATTCCTACGTAGAGTGTGTTGCCATAGTCCAACCGGATGGTGACTAGGGCTTGAGTGATAGTTTGTCTGATGTTGACTGGGATCCATTTCCATCTTACAGAGCAATCAAAGAGTGAGGAAGTAGGCGAAGGAGACTGCGTTAACCTGGTTTTTCCTGGTGAATTTTCTATCCAAGAGGATGCCAAGGTTGAAAGCGTAGTTTTTCGGGGTGGGTGCTGGTCCTAGTTCGGTAGGCCACCAGGAGTTGTTACACAGGGAGGTTCTGTTCCCGAAGATCAGCACTTCCTTTTTGTCAGTGTTAAGTTTTAGGCAGTTGTTTTTCATCCAATTAGAGATGCCTGTCCTTCACATGTGAAAGTTGTCGAAGGGTCTTCTGCTAGTGAGAGGATGAGCTGAGTGTCGTCTGTGTCAGATATGATGTTCATGCCGTGGGTTCTAAGGATGTAGGCCAGGGAGGTCATGTACATGTTGAACAGTGTCAGGCTGAGGGATGAGGCTTGCGGGACGCCGCAGATGATGTTCTTGGGTTCCGAGGTGAAAAGTGATAATCAGATTTCTTCCGGTGAGGAAAGATGTGGTCCATTTGAGGGCGTCCCCTTGGATGCCAGTGTGATGAAGCCTCTTGATAAGGGTGTGGTGGAATATAGTGTTAAATGCTACTGAGTGGTCGAAGAGGATCAGGGCTGCCATTTCTTCTGGTCGAGGAGGGTTCTGATATTGGCCATGGCAGAGATCAGAGTGGTTTTGATGCTGTGGTTGGTGTGGAATCCAGATTGGGAGGGGTCCAGAAGATTGTTGAATCCCAGATGTTCTTTGAGTTGGCAGTTGATGGCCTTTCCAATGAATTTGGCGGGAAAGGGGAGCAGTGAGATGGGACGGTAGTTCTTGAGATCGCTTGGGTGAGCGGAGGGTTTCTTGAGAAGGGGGTTTGACTTTTGCTTCTTTCCCTGCTTCGGTGAAGGTAACCATGGTTATGGATAGGTTGAAGATGATGGTGAGATGCTGCTAATCGTCTTGCGCCCAAGGTTGAAAATGTAGTGGGGATAGCGGCCCGTGGTTGCTTCTGAGTGGATGGAGTTCATGATGGCTGTGATGTGTTATGTGGTGAGCTGGTCCCAGGCAGTGAACAGTGGTCGAGGATAGCATCAAGGTTAGCGTCTGTGGGAGAGAAGATGCTGAGTGTGTCGGCAGTGGTGGGTTGGGGTTCAACATTTTTGTGGATTGTGTTGAGATATTGTCATGGAAGAAGTCCGCCAGGGTGTCGCAGAGTTGTGGGAGGGGGTGATGGCGTTTTCTGTGGCAGAGAAGCTGGAGAATTTTCTTACAATGTTGAATAGTTCTTCGCTATGTTAGAGGTGGCTTCGAAGCAGTTGGCTAGGGTGCCCCTTTTTCCCTCTTTTAGAAGTTGGTGGTATCAATTGAGGGATAAATTGAAGGTGGCTCGGGCTGTGAGCTCTTTGCTGGTGCGGCATTTCCTTTCCAATTGTTTCAGTTGCGTTTCACAGCTCTCAGTTCCATGTTGTACCAACTGGCCTGACGAGGGTAACTCTATCAGTACAATTGGTGATCCAGGTGGAGAAGTTCTTGACAGCCTGTTCTACATTGGTTGTGGTGTCAGGGTGAGAGGTGTTGAGTGCATCAGTCCATTGGTTCTCCCTTTGTTCCAAGTGAGGTTCTGGACGGCTTTGTGGCGGTAAAGTGGACGAGGGCGTGGTCTGTCCAGGAGAGCACTCTGTTGCTAGTCGTGAAGATGGGTTAGAGCATGTGTCTTGCGACAGGTGTAGGACTGGCGGCTAGTTGGGTGAGGCTGGTGTTGTTCATGCTTTCGAAGGGGTTGGCGATGTTGGTGTCTTTGAGGTCTCCGAGGAAGATGTAGTGTTTTGAGTCAAAGGTGACCGCGATAAATTCTTGGATGGCATCGCAGAAGTGTATTTATCAAGTAGCCAAGAATAATGGCTTTATTCATGACCCATGTCATTTTAAAATAAATTCTAGTGTTCACTGTTAGAGTGTAGATGTTTAAGGTCTGGTGTGATGTGTTCAGATTTCTTAACACAAGCAACAGGGCGAGGAGCTTTATGAAATATGGCCTTGAGCAGTGTTTCGACTGACTTAAGCATTCTGCCAGTATAACATCCCTACCATCTAGATGGGAAAAAAGCATTGCCTGTGCAAGTGTTCTGAAGTCTGAAGAAGGAATGAGGGGTTCAGTAAGATTTTTTAATGGTGTTTTTGAAACTGCTATGTGCTGTGATCCCTGCAATCAAGAAGGCCCGCAAAATGCCTCACTCTTCCCTCTGGCTCCAACACTTAAAACACTCCAATTTGAAGGCACTCTTCTTCCCTTAATGACAGCCATGGCCTTGCCCCCGTACACTCTTTACCATGTGCTGGGTGTGAGCATTTGTGCTTCCCTGGTATTGAAAGCCATTTTTGCAGGCAGTCTTCCCTCTGTCCAGGCTCGAATGTTGTGAAGATTTTTTTAGGGCTACTGTTAGGGGAACTGTTCTTTGTGAGCTAGGGTTGATTGTGTAGCTACACCTGTTGGCGGGCAGTGTCGATAGACTATAGCAGATTTCTCTCTGTGTCATCACTAACCAGGCCCAATGCCATTTAATGTTGCTGCAAGAGGCCTCTTTTACCAATCCTGGACATACAGCCTTCTTTAAGATAAAGAAGGCACAGGTTTTACTTTCAGATCGATTCTGTCTCACAAAGAGGGTACTGGTAGTGTAGGAAAATCAGACACAGATATAATAGGCCATAAAACAGATTTCTTTAAGCACAAACGTCAGGCCTGTTGAGGTCTGCGGTTTATTTGCAGAATGGTCCTGTACACGTTCAAAATCTCCATGAATTTGTGCAGTGTGCAGTGTACGTGACTTGCCCTGTGATGGAGAAGCGTGAAGCGGCCTCTTTTCTTTGCTGGTAGGGAACGATGCAGACACAGGGCCGGTCTAGTTTATGGCGGAGGAGCTCAAAAGGCCTCGCCTGTGCCCACTCTCCACCCTTCCACGCTCATTTTTGCCGTGGATAGCCCAGACTTTCTGGGCAGCCAGACGAGCCTTCGTGGACGCCAAACCCATCGTGTGCCCAGCCCCCTCGGGCACGGCGGCAGCAGCTGCGGCCCGGGCATGGTTTGGACGGGGTTCAGATGCAGCCCCCTCCCTCCCTTCTGCTATGGTGGAAGTGGGGATGCGACTGCAGCTGCATGTCGCGGTCGAGGGGCAAGCTCCCCGGTCCAGTGCAGGATTCCTGCCCCTGCATGGTGCACCTCTCCAAGAGGCCAGGTGCGGAGCAGACGGCGAGCTCCGTGCCGGGGATGAGCGTGCATCCCGTGCCAACAGACAGGAGGGCCCCAGGTGCTGGGCACACATGTCTTCAATCGCCTCGGCCCAGCTGTCGAGCACACCCTCTCCCCAGGCCGGCAGCTCGACTCGGTGCCACTTACCCTAAAGGTAGCAAGTGGCCCGAGGCCTCAGGTGCTAGGCTTGCTTGGAAGCGACTCTGCCCGTCGGGGGCGCGGGCACACAGCTCGGCGCCTGGGCCTGGCACTTTTCCACAGGTTTTCCTGACAGATCGAGAAAGGGAAACATAGAAACAAAATCCCTCAGGGGTGGCATGAATAGCAATGTGAAAAAAAGACATTTTGTCGCTTTACTTCTTTCTGATCATTGGATCAGAAGAATAGAACAGGGCTGCTCTCGCTCTCTTCTCGTTAGCTTTTTTATTGTGCCTCATAAACAAGCAGAGTTTGTGAAGCTCTGTGTGCGCGCGCACGTTCATTAGCATATGTATGTATAGTGTACTGTTGCATAGTGCATTTTATCATCAGTATGGCATCGTCGTGCTTTGAATTGGGTAGCGCGGTGGATTTATTTATAAGGAGGTAAATGCGTGGTATCCCATATCGGATTTGTGTTTCTGTGGTCAGGCGAGAGGCTCTCACTTGTTATGAGTACGTTTGGATGGTCAGTGAGAGGCACTGTTCAGTGTTAAAGTGTGTTTCTGTGCCTAGCGAGGGACACCCCTCCCTGTCACTGTGTAGGTGTCCAAATTAGTGAAAGCTCCTCTCTTGATGTCAGCATGCTTTGGTGTTAAGAGCCAGCTGTCCGCCTGTGTGTGTCTGTAGTCAGCGAGGGGTCTCCCTTGATGTCAGCATGGTTTTGGTGTTAAGTCAGAGCCAGCTGCCCCAACTGTGTGTGTCTGTAGTCAGCAAGGGGCCCCTCATGCTGTCAGTGTATATGTTTTGGTGTTAAGAACCGACAGTCCACCTCTGTTTGTCTGGAGTCAGCGAGGGGCCCCTGTTGCTGTCAGTATATATGTTTTGGTGTTAAGAACCGGTTGTCCACCTCTGTGTGTCTGTAGTCAGCGAGGACCCTGTTGCTGTCAGTGTATATGTTTTGGGGTTAAGAATCGGCTGTCTGCTTGCATGTCTGTAGTCAGCGAGGGGCCCCTGTTGCTGTCAGTATATATGTGTTGGTGTTAAGAGCCAGCTGCCCCACCTGTATGTGTCTGTAGTCAGCGAGGGCCCTGTTGCTGTCAGTGTATATGTGTTGGTGTTAAGAGCCAGCTGCCCCACCTGTATGTGTCTGTAGTCAGCGAGGGCCCTGTTGCTGTCAGTGTATATGTGTTGGTGTTAAGAGCCAGCTGCCCCACCTGTATGTGTCTGTAGTCAGCGAGGGCCCTGTTGCTGTCAGTGTATATGTGTTGGTGTTAAGAGCCAGCTGCCCCACCTGTATGTGTCTGTAGTCAGCGAGGGCCCTGTTGCTGTCAGTGTATATGTGTTGGTGTTAAGAGCCAGCTGCCCCACCTGTATGTGTCTGTAGTCAGCGAGGGCCCTGTTGCTGTCAGTATATATGTTTTGGTGTGAAGAACCGGTTGTCCACCTCTGTGTGTCTGTAGTCAGCGAGGACCCTGTTGCTGTCAGTGTATATGTTTTGGGGTTAAGAACCGGCTGTCTGCTTGCATGTCTGTAGTCAGCGAGGGCCCTGTTGCTGTCAGTATATATGTGTTGGTGTTAAGAGCCAGCTGCCCCACCTGTATGTGTCTGTAGTCAGCGAGGGCCCTGTTGCTGTCAGTGTATATGTGTTGGTGTTAAGAGCCAGCTGCCCCACCTGTATGTGTCTGTAGTCAGCGAGGGCCCTGTTGCTGTCAGTATATATGTGTTGGTGTTAAGAGCCAGCTGCCCCACCTGTATGTGTCTGTAGTCAGCGAGGGCCCTGTTGCTGTCAGTGTATATGTGTTGGTGTTAAGAGCCAGCTGCCCCACCTGTATGTGTCTGTAGTCAGCGAGGGCCCTGTTGCTGTCAGTGTATATGTGTTGGTGTTAAGAGCCAGCTGCCCCACCTGTATGTGTCTGTAGTCAGCGAGGGCCCTGTTGCTGTCAGTGTATATGTGTTGGTGTTAAGAGCCAGCTGCCCCACCTGTATGTGTCTGTAGTCAGCGAGGGCCCTGTTGCTGTCAGTGTATATGTGTTGGTGTTAAGAGCCAGCTGCCCCACCTGTATGTGTCTGTAGTCAGCGAGGGCCCTGTTGCTGTCAGTATATATGTGTTGGTGTTAAGAGCCAGCTGCCCCACCTGTATGTGTCTGTAGTCAGCGAGGGCCCTGTTGCTGTCAGTGTATATGTGTTGGTGTTAAGAGCCAGCTGCCCCACCTGTATGTGTCTGTAGTCAGCGAGGGCCCTGTTGCTGTCAGTATATATGTTTTGGTGTTAAGAACCGGTTGTCCACCTCTGTGTGTCTGTAGTCAGCGAGGACCCTGTTGCTGTCAGTGTATATGTTTTGGGGTTAAGAACCGGCTGTCTGCTTGCATGTCTGTAGTCAGCGAGGGCCCTGTTGCTGTCAGTATATATGTTTTGGTGTTAAGAGTCAGATGTCCACCTCTGTGTTTCTGGAATCAGCGAGGGCCCTGTTGCTGTCAGTGTATATGTTTTGGGGTTAAGAACCGGCTGTCTGTAGTCACCGAGGGCCCTGTTGCTCTCAGTGTATAGGTTTTGGTGTTAAGAGACAGCTTCCCCACTTGTATGTGTCTGTAGTCAGCAAGTGGCCCCTCATGCTGTCAGTGTATATGTTTTGGTGTAAAAAACCGCCTGTCTACCTTTGTATGTCGGTAGTCAGCGAGGGGCCCCTGTTGCGTTCAGTGTATATGTTTTGGTGTTAAGTCACTTAAACATTCCTTAGCATAAGCTTTTCGCCCTATTTCAAGCTGTTTAACTTTTTTTCAGATTTTTGGTTTTCCGGAGTGATGATGCCACCGTGTGGCTCTCATCTTTACTGCAGGCAGCTAATTGCTTTCTTGTTAAACGGATAATGAATTCGTTTAAGGTGATCTTTTTTTTAAAATGACCGAGGCAACATTTACCCTTACTAGAAAATATACTGAATGAAAAGAATGCGAGGCCCTTTTTAAATCTGGAGAAGTTTACTTGAGCGACAAGGACAAATGTCACCTGCCGCGGTCTTAGTGAGAAAACTTACTTCCTGGAGCATATCCATGGACATAACTTCTGTTGACTTGGTATCAACATAATAAAATGATCTCTGAAAATGGCTACAATATTTTGGGTCAAACTTGCAGTTTTTCCAGATGTGAAAGAGAGGAGTTTACAATTGCAGACTGCCTCATGCTGTGCAGGTTATGCTGTGACTTGGACATGTCATGTGTGAGCCGCTCCTCCAGTCTGGAGATCTCAAGTTGTCCAATGGCAGGAGCGTGCAGCTCACACAGATGACACGCGTTTCCTGTTCAGGTGTGAGTAGTGGCATGGCGTCTAATGTCTTCGCCATACAGTCATTGCTACATCAAGGAGTACTTCCTTACCACATGTTTCTGATAACATCTTGTAATTTCCAATGCCTGGTCAATATCATTAAGTTAAAAATGTATAGTCGCAGAACCTACAAGGCTTGGTAATACACAGTTTAAGAGAGTGTTTCATTTCTCCTAATGCTATCTTAACCATGCATATTTACTGAGCGTAGGACACCAACGCCTCAGCCAGTTAGTGTATCAAAACAAGCATTTAATTGTTCAGACCACTTGTTATGGCTCTCAACGTCACCAACTATTTACATTATATGCTCAAAAGGAGCAACATCGTGTTTCATTCCCTTTTGTACGATGGTGTATGGTATTGCTAAAAATTGAAGTAAGTTACCTTTCTTACAGTTTGAAGCCTATGGGTAAAGGGTGTTATTCCTCTTCTTTTCAACTGCATGCGTGCACATCTTCTCCTGAAGGGAACATACTAAGCTGCCAACATACATCATATAATAGGGGCAGTGCTGGGACAGAAATGTCCTCTATATGGTTCTGAAGAGTGTGCAGCTTTGCCATATGTTGATATGCTGGCAAAGCACCTAACAGTCTCTGTAAGTCTTTTTTTTCTCCCTCTGACAAGCATGTTCACTACGAACTTTCCATCTTCAATATTTTGACACACCTAAGCATGATTCTGTGTTGAGAGAGTATCCAAGTTCACCTTTCTGAGAAAGTGGCTAATACCCTCTCTGCCGAGTCTTGGTGATATTGGCATCGGAGGCTGTGCAGAGTATAGTGGATGTCCAGGCCTTTTCACCTGTGTCAGTCAGGGGGCGATGCCTATTGTACCTCCCTGTTTACAAGGTTGTTCCAGTATCTCATATTTGGGGGTTTTCAATCTGTTTGGGTCACAAGATGGTGTAAACTTACATTGTGTGCGTGGCGCAGGATGAATGTGGGACCCCGCGCGGCAGGGAACCGATTTTGGCCTCTTTGTGTTTGTATGGCAGCAGAAGACGGTGGAGGGCTTTGAGTGAGGCTGCCCAGGTCTTTTTTTAATTTGGTAGCCTAAATTGGAACATGCCTCCTCTTCCCTCTGTTCCTTACTTTCGAGAGTTATAGAGTCCTGTGGATGGGAGCATCATATTCCTGTTTTCATTGTTTACCTGTACTTCCCCTGCCAGAATACTCTGATCTCCGCCCCTTTTTGCCTGCTCTGTGTCGCAAAGGATTGGGCCTGATTGTTTCACTCTTATCCGAAAAGGATACATGAAATAGTTGGAACCAGCCCAAGAACTCCCAATAATCATTGCCCCACCACGCATTGGTCACACAGAGTGCATGCAGGGCCTGATTGGAAGCCCCTCCGGAATTTGAAAGGCTAGAAGAGGCCAGTTGGCCAGCCCAGCGCACAAGTAATGGCCTCTCTAGCCGGTTCAGTGGTCTTGGGATTCTCACTGATTGAAGAAAAACTGAACTCCATAGTAGCTGGTAAGATGTTTCAGTCTGGGAGGATTGTCAGTCAGTCTGATAATATTCTGAAATCCAGAGTTACAGTATGTGGACTGCTAGCTTCCAACCAGGCAAGAATTGTTGCTGGACTGTCTCAAGGGAAGGAAAGGCCAAAGTACTCTGGTGAGGGGTGCTGCATGGAAAGCCTGCCTAGAAGAGAAGACCAACGATCCAGCTGAAGCAAGGGCCTGTGGCCGCACTGTGCTGTCTGCGCTGCTCCAGAACTCAAGGTCGCCAGCCACTGTGACAGAAGAAGAACTGTCCATCTTTCTTGTGGCCTACATAAAGGATCAGTGCCTATAGGGTCTTGTGGTGAACCCCTAGCTGCCTTTGCATACCTTGAGATGTGTCTGTAATGCATCTTCTGGCCTGGGGATTGGTAGCCAGGGAAGGTCTTGATAACCTGAGTGTCACAAGCAGCATCTAAAGCTGTGAGTAACTGCACAGTTATCAGCCTTTGAAGCCCTTCCACAAGCACATTCACTGCATGTTCCCTGGATTTGTCCCCAAATGGCCACGATGCCCAGGACCTGTGGCGGACTTCTACCACATGGTGTGGGCTTGCCCATTGATTGGGTGATTTTGGTCCGAGGCTATATCTCTATTGACAGATATTACAGGTCAGGCCCTGCCTGTTGACCCCTCGCAGTGTCTCCGGGGAATTCTGCCACTCACAAATAAGTACAAGAATGTCACGAAATTCCTTCCCCAGGGTTATATCCGGGTAAAGCAATGGCTTGGAAATCCCTAGTTGCCTTCTCGCGATTGCTCTGGCTCAGTTATCTGGCTTATGGGTGGCTGCAGAGGTCACGACCTGGCACTTGCTGCCAGTACCACAGGGGACAACACCACAGTGCGACTCCTGGGGGGACTCTTACCTAGAAAAATTGACAGCGAAGATAGACAACAAACTGCTGTGAGCCCCGGTTCCACAGACACAACACACCACCCCATGCTTCAGCCCCAGTTGGCCTAGGCTTACAATAGTAGAATCTTTGCAAGTTGCCGCACGCAGCTCTTCTACTATCTACAGGTATTCGGTGCTGTACTGCAGGTTAGCTCGCGATGTCGAGAATTGTGAGCTTATTTGTAATGAGGACATTATCACTCCCAATGTTTTGCAAAAGTCGCAATTAATGTACAATTTTATCGCTGTTATATTTACACTTCTTTCACTACCCTCTTATGTGCACTGTATACCACAATAAAGAACCGAAGGAAAAAAAATGAGCCTTTGAAGCCCTGACTCATAAGTGCCTTTGTTCCTCCACCAGTGTCCCAGGTGTAAGGCCTCTGTACTACTATAGACTCCCCTCTATATGGAGAAAAGTAGTCTCCGATCAGCATTTTTGATCATCTACGCCTTTAAATGTAATAATACCACTTGCGTGGGAAGATTGTAGTTGCAATCAGAGATATTGTGCTGTAAACGTAAAGCTCTTTTGAATAGGAAAAGGATGCAACCTTACTGCTAGAGCGGTCGACCTCAAAGGTGGGGAACCGGGTTCAAGACTCGGCAATGGCGCTCAATATACTGTGATTCGGGGCAAATCACTTAATCTCCCTGTGCCTAACAAAAATGAATGTGTCCATCTGTAACGAAACTGGTGCTCATGTAAAGCTCTCTGATACGCGACGTCTCGAGACTAGTTTGCACTATATAAATCTCTAACAAAAAAAAATCATTAGGATTTCAGGGTACAGGCGCAGCAACTTCATCTCTAATTCCACATTGCAAACACCCATAACTGTGTGTAATATTTCACCTTTCCCTCACTTCCATGTGCAGTGACCAGCCTTCTCACTGATTTGGGTAGTAAGTTTAACATAAACCCGAGTAGAGGTTGTGCAGCAGCCTTGTGGCATCATAAAAGTCCTGTCGTAGGCCACAATCCACCGCATCCTCACTCAGGGAACGCGCTGTTAATATCCTCTTTCATCTGACTCTGAACATATCATGTGGCCGCTGAGCAGTGTGTCCAAAATGTGTGCGCGCGCAAGTGTTTGTTTAAGTATGAGCACTTGTGGATTCCAGGTTGGACCCAACGTGTGGTATCAGCAAACATCTCAGGAAAGCTAGGCCTTTGAATAATAGCGACACCTATAACCAGTAGGTCTCTGGCTAGGAGGGGGCTAGTGTGTTCCGGTTCATTGTAGAGAAGTGTGGCTCAATGGTTAGAGCGGCAGACCCTGATGCAGTAGTCTGGCCGGGACCAGGGTTCAATTCCTGCCTCGGCGGGTCGGGGCTCAATTTCCTCGGACCTGATAATTCTCGCCTCTGTGCCTATTCTAATCATGAGTCCCACTCTGCACCTCTGGGCAATAGCTTGCTTAATCTCTACAACGGCCCCAATAACGCTGAGGATGCCTGACTTCACCTTGGGGTGCCCAGGAATGGGCTCCTCACAGGGAAAGGCCAGGAAGGGTTCCTCGGCGGTATTCGTACAAGCGCCGAGATGCCTACGAGTAGTCGTGCGCTATACAAGTGCGTAATCATTTCATTTCATTGCATTCATTTCCAGGTTTGAGGCTCACTGGACTAATGCACCCAAAACAGGGGTCGGAGAGTGACCTCATGGTCAGAAGTTCGAATACGTCCACTCAGCCTTTCATCCTTCTGAGGTCGATACAATGAGTTCAGTTGAGTAACAGTAAGCATCTGTTATTTGAGACCCAATACTCTGGTGAACGAGCACTTTATATATAGACGTTATGAATGATATTTAGTTGTGTGTGCATTTGCTTGAATGGTTAGCCATATATAGTGATATTACACTATTTGCAGAGTTCTAAGAGTCCAAAACTCATCATCTGCACGAGTAAACCTCGGATTGCTCTGTTTCGCTGTCACGAGAGTCGGGTGCTAAAGGGATATGCTTGGTATTTAGTTTAGGTACAATAATAGCAGACCTCTAGACACAACAGGTAAAATACTACTTTGTTCTCATTTGAAGTACGGTAACCCCTGACTGCGCTGCGACGCTCCATCTTGGAGGGCACAAGAAATTGATTATGGGAGTACTGCCTGAGGAGTGTGCTTCACACAAGGTGGACCATGCCGTCATTCTGTCTTCAATGGTGTAGTCCCAGGGAGCGCCTGATGATTAAAAGCAGGGCCACTGGGTATGCAGCAGGGGAAGGCCAAATTATGCGGCAGGGTTGAGTAAACTATGCAGCAAGATAAGGCAAATTATGTGGCATTATTGGGCAGTTTAACACCCAAATAAAGCACTAATCACCAGAAAGGTGTCCAGTCAAACTTTGCAAAGGGCCTACCACAATGCGCCAGCACGTGTTGCTGTGTTATTAGGAACTTTTGAACTGTTTGAGCTAGAAATACATTTTTTTTGGTTAACATCTGCAGATTATGCAGCATAAGATGTGACAAATGCAACAAATCGATAACCATGCAAAAAACGCCTCGGCCACACGTTCGCATAAGTCCAGTGGCCCTGATTAAAAATGAGACATAGAAAGCAGATGTGATCTTAAATACGGGTCTAGTGAGTTCCTGCAAGTTGAACGTTGGAAGTGGGATGCAGATCGTGGTTTTAAATGTGCTACCTTTGATCAGTTCTGTGGGCTTGAATACTGCTCACCTGTACTTTAAACACATCAAAACTATTATCGCTGGCCTTTTTCAAGACTTTTTAGAAGAGTGTCAAAAATATTCTGTTCATCTTTTATTATTGTTTTATTTTTTGTGGTGATTAACAAGAGACTTTCATTCCTGATAGATACAACACTTATATTCCCGCATGCCTATCCTCTAAGGCAGACCACGACTGCAGCGAAAAGTCCTCTTATGAGCAGTGCCAGAATTGTCAGACTTTTTACACCTGGATCTTGCCCATGGTTCTTTGTCCTGAGCATCTAAAGATAAGAGACATACAGGCAAAGTTGTACAGGGCCAGTTTATCGAAATAGTGCATATATATCGATCTTTAATAGCCTAGTTGACAGAATTTGGGTGTTTGAATTGCTGTTTTATTGGAAGGCAAAATGAAGTCTCACACGATGCCTTTTGCCATTCTTCAATTCAGATTTATAAAACCAGCTGCTCTTTCACGAAATAGCCGTTAATGCCATCATACATGAAACGGCGTTGTTCCCCATTCACTGATAAAACGATCAGCTTGGAATTTGTGTTTGTAAAGTACATTTTCAATTTCCTTTCGACGTTTAAGTCAAAAGGAATGCAGTTTTTACAGCGTTGCTTAATCCACACACCCACCACTTCCCCCTCCCACCATGAAAAATGGGGCCATACACAACTACTTGGGCTGTGTACTTTTCTGCATTTGAGAGCACTACTGCCTTTAATGCATCGCCTGAGGTATATACTGCTGAGACCAATGAGGAATCTTGGCGTTCTAGGCCTCGTTCTTCTGAACCGGGGATCGGTTTCTCGCTTCCCCACCTTTCCAGGAGCCGGAGTAACCCCCGCCCGGTTTAAAGAATTTTATGATGTCATGTGCCTCATATTTGTGCGGCCTGAGCCTACCGGGGTGCCTTGGAGGCTCTGAGTGGGCTCCATCGGGTTCTGCGCCTATGACCCACCCCATGGTTTCGGACCCGCATCAGTCGTGCAATTGCAACCTTCCCTGGTGCCAGCCCCTACACTGAGACTCCGAATGCCACCGGCACCCCCCGGTGACACCAGCCCCATTCTAATCCCTGACGACACAGAGCCCAACTGGCACCGATATCGGTGCTGATAAAACCCTTGGGTCCTAGGTCATTTCCTCAGCCTTATTCTGAAAGGTTAGGAATGGATGAAGATTGGGAGGGTTTGCTGGGCCCTTTACAAGACCAGCCTTACCAAGACATGTTATGAGGAATTGGGTGGGGCCAGAGGACTGGATACCTCTCCTGATTCTGTCCTGCTTTCTCCTAGGACTTTGCTTCAGGAGGAAGTCATGACTGTTGGCCAAGAGAGCCGTGGATAGGGTTCTGACGCCAGACATAGGCTGTGGTTGTTATTCTCGCTACTTTCAGGTCCAGAAAAAGGACAAGGTTCTTCACCCTATTCTAGATCTGCGAGCCCTCAACTACTTCATCAAAAAGAAAACGTTCAAGATGCTCACTCTGGCTCAGGTCTTGTCTGCCCTGGACCCAGGAGACTGGATGGTAGCTTTGGACTTGCAGAATGCCTATTTTCACATTTCCGTTCTGCCTACTCTTTAACGCTACCTGTGATTTACAGGAGGCGATGAGCACTTTCAGTTCAATGCACTCCCCTTTGGCCTTATTAGCGCCCCTCGGGTGTTCACCAAGGTGATGGTGGTGGCTGCAGCTCATCTGCGCAGATCAGGGGTGCCAATCTTCCCCTATCTCGACGACTGGCTGTTGAAGGCAGACTAATCCCAGGTTTCATTTGCTGTAGTTCACTATCAACATGCCACAGTCACACCTGACTTCTTTTAGACGCTCCCTTTCATCGCAGCTGTTTTGTACACAGCGCAGTTCCTGGCCTATCTGGTGAATCCAGAATATTCAGGCTATTATACTGCTGTTTCAGCCTATATCCTGGATTTTGGTGAGAATGACACTGAGGCTGCTGGGTCTCATGGCCTCCTGCATCTGCTAGTGACACATGCCACTTGGCAGATGCATGCTCTGCAGTGGCACTTGAAGTTACAGTGGGCACAGCGTATGAGGAATCTCTCCAAGATTTCCCAGATCTTGGAGGGAACTGCATAGACCTGTAATGGTGGCTGACCAACCGCGATTGGATCAGAAGAAGACCCCTCTTCCTTCCCCAACTAGATCACACAATTGTTATAGATGCATCGCTCTTGGGATGGGCAGCCACCTGGTAGTGGTGAAGATCAGAGGACTCGGGTCTCTGGCGGAATACGAACTCCACATCAACTTGCTGGAGCTCTGAGCGATGTGTTTGGCATTGATAGCCTTTCTACCTTCATTCAAGGATAAGCTGGTTCAAGTGTTCATGGACAACACCGCCGTCATGTGGCTCTGCAGCAAACAGGGCAAGGTGGGGCGGGGTCATCCTTGTGGCTCCAGATTGGGCAAGGAGAGTCTTGGAACCTGAGCTTCTCCAGTGAGCATCAATCCTCCGATCAGGCTGCACCTTTGCGAGGATCCAAGACTCCTGCAGCAGGGGAAGATCCTCCATCTGAACCTGTCAGCTGTATGCCTTCTTGTGTGGAGATTGAGCGGTGGCAGTTGATAGCATTTGATCTTCCTCCTACAGTTTGTAATGTTATTTTGGCAGCCATCCACCAAGACCGTGTACACCTGACGGTGGGACAAATTTGTAAAATATTGTACAGAAAGGTATTGTGATCCTCTCTCTGCTTCCTTTTCTCAAGTTTTGGTTTATATTTTGACTCTTGCCCAGCAGGCCTCTGCACTGGGCAGTCTCTGACTTTTAATCCTGTCTACCTTCCAGAGGATGCTAGACCAACTCTTGTTATTTAAATCACCTATTGTAAATAGAGTCCCAAAGGCCTTGTGCACATGTTCTCAGCTGCATTATGCCTCAGTGAGACCCTAATTTGGTTCATATCTTCCTGATGTGTGCTCGATACAAACCTCTGCACAGCTGCCCTCTGCAACTGCTTACCATCAAAACAGCCTTTATAGTGGCAATCACATCTGTCTGGAGGGTGAGCGAACTGCAGGCTTTGTCATCCAAGCCTCCTTACCTGACAATATTCCCTGACCAATTGGTGCTTCACACTAGGGCCTCTTTTCTTCGGAACGTGGTAACACCATTCAACGTGAGGTAATCAGTCACCTTGCCCACTTTCTCTACTTCTCCTCGCCCCTCTACAGAAGAGGAGCGACTCCACCATCAGAACCCAAAATGAGCAGTGTTGTTGTACCTTGACTGCACTGAAGAGTTCCGGGTGAATGACCAACTCTTCATGGGGAACGTTGGTACGAAGAAAGGTCACGTAGGGCAGAAGAGGACTTTCTCATTATGGATTGTCCTCTGTATCAAAATGTATTATGCTCTGGCCAAAAGCATCCTCCTGAAGGCGTAAGGGCTCATTCAACCAGAACTAAGGCTGCTACCACGGCATTGCAACGTGTGGTTCTAGTACCCGACCTTTGTCAGGCAGCTTTGTGGGCATCCCTGCACATGTTTACCAAGAACTACTGCCTGGACAGTTAAGTCAACAGGGACCGCCTTTTTGGCCGCTCTGTCCTGCAGGACTTCCTGGTCTAAAATTGTCTGCAGTCCCTCCTCCAGGGGTGGTATTGCTTGGGTATCTATTCAAAGGTAAGAAATCTGCAGCTAGTTGTCTTTATCAGATGGACAAGTGACGTACCTTCAGTAACATCTTAGCTGGTAGAGACATGATCTAGCCGCAGATTCCTTACAGACCCACCAATCCTCCCACACTGTGAACAAGTTTCTAGGGCCAGGGCGGATCCATTTCAGGGCCCAAGTTGTTCAGAAACACACCAGTGTGAGTGCACTTCATGGCTCTGCGCTTCTGGTGTGGAAAGTCATGAGAAGCAACTGGTGTCAGTGCCCCAAGATGGTGCCTATATAGGTGATGTGGACGCCACCGCTGTCATGTGGAGCCGACCGACGCCACCTACCGGCACGCAAGGGTAGTGCTCGACCAAAAATCTTCCTGATCCAGTCTGATGCCCGGGAAATTCAAGGTAAGGAATCTGCAGCTAGATCATGTCTCTACCAGATAAGGCATTACTGGAGGTAAGTAACTTGTCCTTTTACACCATAAAAGCTCCATGGCTGCAGCTTTGCCATGTACACTCAAGTGTATAGTCTCCAACATAATGCCGGGCATTAGGCTTGGTAAGTTCATTTTATTATATATGCTGCTCCTGTGCCTCAAGGCTAGAGGGTGTGTACACACATATTACTACCCAGTGCTTCACAAGTGCTAACTAACAGCAGTAACAACATTGCAGTGCCACCAAGTACTTTGCATGCCAGGAAAAAAAGTATTTACAAAGCTAATAGGTCTGGTCTTAGCAAGCTGGTGTAATAGTTATTTTATTTATTTATTAGAGCAATCATAAGTCAGAAACAAATAAAAACAACAAAATATGCTACTGATATTCATATGAGTGCAAATAAAAAACAAAATGCAAAATGGAATTCGTTAAACAAAATGTTATTAGAACAATTAGAACAATATGGGTGTTTCCTAGCAGGCAGTTGTACTCATATATAGAAAAAAACCTTTTAGCAGAATGTACAACACAAGAAAATATAATTATTATAGGGTACAATTGACTTTGAATTTCTGTATCCTGAAGACATACATGGTTGTCTACACAAAGACCTGTCACACCTGCCCCAGCCAATCTGCATTCTTTTCAGGCAGCTGTTCGTGTGTGATGATTCAAAATGTAGCTCACAGTGCAAGAGACCTAATGGCTGAAGTGGGTTGTAGCAAAATGTGAGTGACATCTGAAATAACCAATGGCTAAAGTACAGATGAATATATATGTATAAAAATATATAAAAACGAGAATAGGTCTCAAAAGGAGAGCCACTTTCACTTATTTTACAGTGGCTTAGTGTGTGGGTGTTATAGACCCAAATGCAAGCAAGAGAACTGGCCTCCTGCTTGGTTTTAAAAGACAGGTATAAACAAGATGCAGTGGGTCCATCACATCATTGGACCCTGGTGTCACTACACCTGCTACACTAACAATAGCTACACCCCTGCTTTCATGCCTTCAGGTTCCTCATTTTCCCCGTCTTTCCATCTAACCTCGCTATCGCCACCACTCTCTGTCAATTCCTTCATGGATTTCAACCTCTCCTCCAAACGCCCTTCCTCTATCGGCGTCTCTTCGTTTTTCTCCCTCATCCCCTTCTTCTCTTTTTTCCTGACACTTATTTCTGGACCCTTACTTTTCCTCTTTCCTCACCTATTTTGCTTAGCATCATCGCCTTTATCTTGCTTGCTCATCCTTATTTCCTTCTCACTTTCTGTCATTGTTTTCCTCACCATCTCTGTTCTTTCACCCGCTCCTTTTCTTTCATTGCTTTCCTCTCTGTTCTGAATTTCTTCCTTATCCCCTATTCCATTTGTACACCTCTCCCTACCACTCCCACCATAGAGTAAACACAGAGCCAAACTCCAAGCACTGTGTTTTTAAAAATATGAACAGACAGACTCTAAAATAACTTCAGCTGGTGCAGGGCAGACTAGCCCCCCCACCCACCAGTGGACCACGGTGCACCAGCTGCACCGGTGCACCAGCTACGTCACTATTACCTACGCCCCTCTTTTTTGCAGCTATATTCTTGTCACCTTTAAATTGCTGCAGCTTTAATTTTTCTTGCTTTTAAGATTTTGATTTGTTTTGCATAGGCTGGTAAAAGAAAAAAAAACGAGGCACCTTTTCTATACCCAGATTGGCTTTAGCAATGCATGTTAATGTATTCTTATTATTATTATTAGTATTGTTATTATTATTATTACATTGGGCTTACAAGACAGATAAAGCTGCCTCTAGACGTGACCTGAAAATGTTGTTTCCATAAGGCCAATAGAGGTAGCCTTTTTCCAGCCTGTCTTAGGTACATCTTTCAACATCCTTTGTTCTTAGGTGTTTTGTGATAACTTTAGTTAAGTGTGAAGGTGAAACTCAGACTTCTTTGAGAAAAGGTTCATCTGGAAATAGCAAGAATAAAATCAGGGCTCCTGGCAATTCACTCTTAATTTATCCTACACAAAGAAGGAAAGAATTGACTCCTAAAGAAACCCTGATCTCCTTGTTATGTTAAAGCAACTTATATAGTGCTCAGCTGCCCCAGCAAAGGGGCGTCTCGGCGCTTGTGGTATCAGACTTGAGTTAAAGCACTTGTTCTGGAGGTATGTGGGCAGACTCATTAACTAAGAAGTACACACAATAAAGGAGCAACAGATACTTGTGCTTGCTGCCTGTTCTTATACTGTGAGCATTTCCCCCACCTAGTGATGGACAATATATCGAATAAAGCACACCACTGTACAGTATAAGGATATTGCAAGACACCAAGGAGTTCCTTGATCACACAGAGAAATGAGGCCGATGGCATAATTCCTTTATAAGGTCATGGAATTCGGAGGTGACTTGCAATGTACTTATAATGACTAATAGCAGGTCCTTTATTGCTTATAGTACATGGCCACACAATCACGCTTCCTACACAATGCTTAAATCCTTGATGTGTTGCTTTTTCATCTGAAAGAGGTAGGATTTTTGTAAACATGAAGAGCAAAATAAAGATTTCTATGCAAAACTGAACACACCAAAGAGCAGTTACAAAATGTGGTAGCTCAGAATATGTACAAACATTCAAGTTGATTCTATCTTGCTTATAATTGCCTACAGTATGGAAAAATAAAAACTTTTGCCTTAAATATCTCCTTTCTCCTTATCACTGATCATCTAAAAAATAGAGAAGAAGGAGGAAAAGCCATATTTTGGTTTCAT
Source organism: Lissotriton helveticus (assembly GCF_964261635.1). Taxonomy (NCBI): domain Eukaryota; kingdom Metazoa; phylum Chordata; class Amphibia; order Caudata; family Salamandridae; genus Lissotriton; species Lissotriton helveticus. The sequence goes on along the minus strand of NC_136057.1, from coordinate 1,402,443,916 downwards.
GTTTTTTAAGTGCAACTTTAAGTATGCTCCGTTACTTGCCTTTCCCCTTGTGTGTTGGCTGTGGCAGGAGGCATTGTGACTTTTAGAACTCTAAGTCACTACATCATTTGTTTATAACATGCAACTTGGGACATCACAAGTCACCAGTGATAAGGAAATTAAAGACTGGATCTTATACAGGGTTTACGAACTCCCATTTATTTCTTGACTATCTATAGCTGGTTAATAGCTGGCCCCTTACTTTTCCTCTTTCCTCACCTATTTTGCTTAGCATCATCGCCTTTATCTTGCTTGCTCATCCTTATTTCCTTCTCACTTTCTGTCATTGTTTTCCTCACCATCTCTGTTCTTTCACCCGCTCCTTTTCTTTCATTGCTTTCCTCTCTGTTCTGAATTTCTTCCTTGTCCCCTATTCCATTTGTACACCTCTCCCTACCACTCCCACCATAGAGTAAACACAGAGCCAAACTCCAAGCACTGTGTTTTTAAAAATATGAACAGACAGACTCTAAAATGACTTCAGCTGGTGCAGGGCAGACTAGTCCCCCACCCACCAGTGGACCACGGTGCACCAGCTGCACCGGTGCACCAGCTACGTCACTGTTACCTACGCCCCTCTTTTTTGCAGCTATATTCTTGTCACCTTTAAATTGCTGCAGCTTTAATTTTTCTTGCTTTTAAGATTTTGATTTGTTTTGCATAGGCTGGTAAAAGAAAAAAAAACGAGGCACCTTTTCTATACCCAGATTGGCTTTAGCATTGCATGTTAATGTATTCTTCTTATTATTAGTAGTATTATTATTATTATTATTACATGAGGCTTGCAAGACAGATAAAGCTGCCTCTAGACGTGACCTGAAAATGTTGTTTCCATAAGGCCAATAGAGGTAGCCTTTTTCCAGCCTGTCTTAGGTACATCTTTCAACATCCTTTGTTCTTAGGTGTCTTGTGATAACTTTAGTTAAGTGTGAAGGTGAAACTTAGACTTCTTTGTGAAAAGGTTCATCTGAAAATAGCAAGAATAAAATCAGGGCTCCTGGCAATTCACTCTTAATTTATCCTACACAAAGAGGGAAAGAATTGACTCCTAAAGAAACCCTGATCTCCTTGTTATGTTAAAGCAACTTATATAGCGCTCAGCTGCCCCAGCAAAGGGGCGTTTTGGCGCATGTGGTATCAGACTTGAGTTAAAGCACTTGTTCTGGAGGTATGTGGGCAGACTCATTAACTAAGAAGTACACACAATAAAGGGGCAACAGATACTTGTGCTTGCTGCCTGTTCTTATACTGTGAGTATTTCCCCCCCACCTAGTGATGGACAATATATCGAATAAAGCACACCACTGTACAGTATAAGGATATTGCAAGACACCAAGGAGTTCCTTGATCACACAGAGAAATTAGGCCGATGGCATAATTCCTTTATAAGGTCATGGAATTCGGAGGTGACTTGCAATGTACTTATAATGACTAATAGCAGGTCCTTTATTGCTTATAGTACATGGCCACACAATCACGCTTCCTACACAATGCTTAAATCCTTGATGTGTTGCTTTTTCATCTGAAAGAGGTAGGATTTTTGGAAACATGAAGAGCAAAATAAAGATCTCTATGCAAAACTGAACACACCAAAGAGCAGTTAAAAAATGTGGTAGCTCAGAATATGTACAAACATTCAAGTTGATTCTATCTTGCTTATAATTACCTACAGTATGGAAAAATAAACATTTTTGTCTTAAATATCTCGTTTCTCCTTACCACTGGTCATCTAGAAAATAGAGAAGAAGGAGGAAAAGCCATATTTTGGTTTAATGTTTTTTAAGTGCAACTTTAAGTATGCTCCGTTACTTGCCTTTCCCCTTGTCTGCTGGCTGTGGCAGCAGGCATTGTGACTTTTAGAACTCTAAGGCCCACATGCATCATTGTTGCCGTTTGCGATTCCTAAATTGCGAAAATTAAGGAATCGCAATTTAGAAATCGCAAATGGCAATGCATGAAAAATTCGCATTTTTTTGGGCGATTCGGTATTTTTCCTTAATTGCGATTCACAATTTAGGAATCGCAATTAAGGAACCCCTTCCCATTGATTCCTATGGGCCAAAAAGCCCATAGGAACGAATGGGAAGGCATTCACATTTTGCGAATTTCATTTTGCGAATCGCAAAATGTCAATGCAATTTCAAGGGTACAAGGGGGTCCAAAGAACCCCTCCTGCACCCCTCAAATTTAACTTTAAGATCCATTTACACACACACATGCCCCAAGGACATGTGTGTGTGTAAATTAAAAGTTTCAAATATGTAACTTGTGCATGTTCGAAAGTTTTCGGTAAATTAGCATGAATTTCAACTTCATGCTAATTCACCCCTTCCAAATTGCGAATTCGCAATTTAAAAATAATCATGCATTGCATTTAAGAAATCTCAAATTGCGATTTCTTAAATGCAATCACAATTTTAGAAATCGCAACATGGTTGCGATTCCTAAAATTGCGAAAAGCATGATGCATCCAAAATTTGAGAATTGCATTCGCAAACGGCCGAATTTTGCGATTCGCACCGTTTGCGAATGCAATTTACCTTGATGCATGTGGGCCTTAGTCACTACATCATTTGTTTATTACATGCAACTTGGGACATCACAAGTCACCAGTGATAAGGAAATTAAAGACTGGATCTTATACAGGGTTTACGAACTCCCATTTATTACTTGACTATCTATAGCTGGTTAATAGCGCATTGTACGTCAACACCAGGGTGTGTGTGCCATATTCAGCATGGCCTCCTAGAGTGAGGGTATGCATGCACACCAGTTCCCTTTCCTCCATCTGTCAGTGTAGAAAGGGCCCTGCTTCTCTCCTACACAGGGTTTGGCTTTGTTTACCTCTGTAAATGTTTGCTTTTTTCTCAAACCTGCTCTCCCCTTACTTTAGTTCTTTAAGCTCTATGCTGTTAAATGAACTGATAGATTGATACGAGAACACCAGGTTGTGGGAGCAGGATGAATTCTCTGATGACTTACTCACTAGAAATTGGACGCTCTCTCCCAGTAATCAGATAATAACAAAATGCCAGTTTCTTTTTAGGTCTGTCCTACCAGAAAGCTTTTAGCTTGCTGTAGGAAAAAGCTGTTATGGACCACTGCTAAAACTTACAGTTGGCTTAGAGCCTCCCCATTGCTTACTATTGATTGGGTTTACTGTCACTCTCATTTGCTTTATTCTTATTCGATGACTTTCCTTCCTCTGCCTGTGTTTGTCCCTCCATGGATCATAGCCTCTTTGCCATTCTTTTGACTTGCTGATTTGTATCCTTCCACTGCTTGTATTTCTGGAACTATTTTTTTATTTTTCTTACACCACTCCACTAGAGTTCATATGTGTTCTAGCTCTCCCCTTTGAGTATTGCTTCCCTCACCAAACACTCATCTCCTTTATGCTCCGTGGTGTTCCCTAATCCTTCTCCCAAAGCTCCTTAGCGTTCCCCACACCTCCTTTGCTTTCTTATTCTTTTTTTGGTTTCTTTTACAGCCCGCCCTCAACCCCCGTCGCACTTCTTGTTGTTTCCCCGTACCTGCTCCTCCATCGCTCTCTGAATTTCAAGCGTACTGTCATATTTTTATTTTAATGTTTTGGAGGGCGTGCCAGCTACCAGTTGCTGCCTGGCCACTCCGAGGTACAAAAACGTATTTTGTTCCTCTGAAATTTTTTTTTTTAACTTACAGATACAAGTGACGTTTGCCATCTTTGATCAGAAAATTAACAATGCACTCATATCATTCCCTAGGCGTGTGCATGCATGTGACTCATGCACACACATGTCACCATATATGCGTGCACCTGGGGAATGACGCTGTCTATAGCAGCGACTGCTTCGTTGCGCCATTTTAAAATGTTTTTTTTTTGCTGATGGCACACGGTATCCGCAAAATGCATTTGGGTTTTTACTGATGCACAACATTGGCTAAAAGAATTGGAACAGCCAATAGGATACAAGGGCGAGACATGTTGTTTCCAATGCCTGTTTTACGATGGAAACCGGCACAAATGTGTGCTTGCAGGGGAGAAGAAGTAAGCAGGCTCGCATCTGATGTACACCTGCGGCTGTGGAGTCTCACTAAAAATGACCTGAGGTATTTGGCAGCTGATATGTTGCTGTACATTGAGAAGAGACGGGGTGTAAGAACGATTAAATGCCATTCTCCGTAAAATTTAGTTAATGCAGATTGGGGTCCTGTTTTCTTGGCAAACTGAACACCTTCTCCTGCTTAAATCTGCGCGATCTAAATTTCATGTGTGCCAGCTTGGCCTATTCTGCATGGCACACGGGGCCTCACCTGCTTCGGTATCCTGTGAGTTTGAACACAGGCATTTGAACTAAAATGCCCGGACCCACCTCAAGAAAGCAAGCCTGGGATGGGGTTCTACTAACTTTTCGCTGATGCTGCCATCAGCTTTTTGGAGCAACACTTCTCGTTTTAGCCATCCGTCGTGCTGGAATTAGTATTCAGCACACACGTCAACAACTGCCAGCCTCCCGACAGAGTCTTTTCCCAGTTACTCCTTGTCAGCCAAAGCATCGGCGAGCAATTGATTCCACGCAGAGGCTGTGCAGTGTCACATTTACAACCCAGAATGCATCTGCGCTTAGTTTTTAGCCTTCACTTGGGACATTCTTGTAAAGAAGACCAGCGGACAGAACGCCTGCTATTGAATGCCCTTAATTTATTTGTGTCGCTAAGAGAGATACATCACACAGTTCGTTTTTTATTGCTCTTTCATTCTAAATGTTTTTATTTCAGGGAGGTTCGCGGATAATCGGATTTAATTTGGCACGGTCTGGCAGAGCTTTGAGTAGCATAGAGTGTGTGGTTTCATGTGAGAGCCGCGTCGGAGGCAGCGGCCTGGGGACTAGCTAAAGTGGAGAAGCGTATGTCCAAGAGGTGCCAGCAGGGAAGCAGTGTCTAGATCAGTCTGATAGTGGCACTGCGGGCTGGGCCCATGCCAGGATTCAGGACAGCTTCAGACATGGACACTCCTGATCTAGATGGAGGAGACAAAAAATGGGATAAGGGAAGTCTACGTTGGCTCATCAAATCAATCAAACCCTTGTGCAAGGCGTACACTGACAGTAACAGAAGAAACAACTTAGAGGTTGCGGTATTGCTGCGAGCAAAATGATTAGCCATTGAGAGGTGACAGGAGTTGTCATCTTTAAATGGACAGGTCAATTTGTTTGCAAAGTTGAAGACTGCGAGAAAGGCAGTTGGACGACGAAACGCCCAAACAGAAGAAACAAACATTAGCCACCCTTTTCACTTTGCTAACCCTTGTTGCCAACGCTAAGCATCATTGGCAACAAGAACAAAATGTTTGTTTTGGCAACAACTCAAAAAAGGTGAGAGAGAGGGAAGAGTCAATGCCACTAAGCAGTGGGGAAGAATGGGCGAGCTGGGGTAAGCCCTACAGGATAGAGGAAGGAATAGCCTATCTGGAGCAGTAACACAGAGAAGCCCATGAAACATTGATGGGAGTGGTCAGAGCATCAGAAGGGGAGAAAGCAAGGAAACGCATACACACCTGTAGAGCGCTGAGAGAAAAACAAAAACATGTTGGTCATTGATGACAGACTTTGGACGGATAAGAATTGACCAATCAAAGTATGATACAGACAATTTGCTCCAGGGGAGCGACAAAAACAAGAAGAGTAGCCAATGAATAAGAAGCAAACAAAAGAGAATGATAAGAAACCCAACCAGTGATAGGAGACGTAGCTGGTTTGTGAACTGTTAATACATTATGATGTAGTGTTCTTGAAAGAGATGCAGCATCTTTAGCTCTTTCCTAAATTGGACCAGCGTTGGGGCGTTCCTGATGGATATGAGGATGCTGTTTCAGATCCTGGGTGCATAGTTGGAAAAGACATGATGTGTCAGTACCAGTATTGTACACAATAGGTCTTTCAATAACAGACAAAGTGAAAAAAATATTTTGTTTCTAGGGACATAGTTGAAAGAGGAAGCAAAGGGTGGCACAGTAAAACTGAAAGGAGACAGGAAGGTGACTGCTACCTGAACACAGCCCTTGACTTGCCTATGTTGCATTTAACCATAACACCAACTCCTGCTAAGGTTTGACAAGCTGCTGTCACAGAAGTCTTAGTGAGTTCAACAATTAGGAGTGAAAAGTGGGTCAAGCAATCCCAGTGAAGTGTTTCGTATATCAAACAGATCCTCTTGTTGGTTTGGCTTGTTAAAAGCTGTCTTTAAAAGAAGCACTATGCGTTTCTCTAATAGACACCTTTGTTTTTTATTCCTCATATGTCTCTGGGCACAAGGCATTTTCGGTCACTTTTGTCTATATCTCAGGGCTAATTCTCACAGAATCCGTATAGACCATTTTGCAACACAGCAGAGAGCTCATCATGATTCTGCATTTTAGTCTCCGAGAGCTAAGAGAAAGTGGACCCACATTGTGAATTTTTTGCCTAGCCTGTGCTGAGTTCACAACATACCTATAGATAGAGGACTACCCGGTAAGGGTGCAGCTTTACTTCTAGCCTACCTTTGCAACTATCTCTTCACTCCCCACCCCAGTGGGAATCCAAGCTGGCCAACTCTGCCCTGTATTGTCTATCTCATGTGGGGCATCTATGTTACTTGCTGCCCAGACAGGCGTGTGTTAATCTTAATTTTCCTGTCTCATTTGGCACTTTGACAATACCACAATGGCCCTGCTCTGCCTCATCTACTTACCTTCCAAGATCAATCTACCTCCACCCATTACTGTCAGGTGTTGAGACTGGCCTACCCTTTTGCTACCATGCACTGGCCAGTTGGTTTCCCAGTCATGTTAGCTATGACTTTCAAAGATTGTACCATATGGTGCCCAGAGTTTCATAGCAAGGTCAACTCACCGTTTCGAGGTCGGATGCCCAATCAATCTGCCATTACCCTACTCAGCTCATCCCTACCCTCCGCTGCCCCTTCATGCTCCTGTCCGTAATGGCCTATCCTTTCTGTCCATCAGACAGCTCAGGAATGCTTAGCTTTGCACTTACTCACTTGGACCGCTTGGTTCCTAAGCAGGCTTACTTCTGCTCCACCTACCTGTCCTTGTGGGAAAGACTGGCATGCCTCCATCCTGCTTATCCAATCCGTACTGGGTGGCTAGGCAGTTCTACTTCTCTTCGACCTGTCAATGTTGATACCCCAACAAGTATACATCCACCCTTCAAGCCTGTCCTTGTTTGACGACAGGGCTACTGTGCCTCCCTCTTACCTGCTGTGTACCTACTGGGTGTTCATGAAGGGCTCCCTTGGCCTCACCCAGTCTGTCTGAGGGTGCCATGGCAGTTCCCACTAAAACATTAGGGAGCTGGGGAGGTTCCCAGCAAAGTCTGAAATGAGATTATCCACATTAAGGACGCTTCCGGGATCGAAAAGGGGCTTTTACACCGAGTAAAGGGTTCTAATGAAGGCTTAAGCAGCTGTTAAGAAAGCCGCCCCCCTGCTGCGTTATTGGCAGGGAGGAGAGCTCCAGCCCTGGGAAGGGGAGATAAAGAGTGCCGTGGAAAGGGTTTCTTTGACTAACCATGGATTTGTGTGCTTGTTCAGCTGGTGCCTCACTGATAAGAGCCTTGTCTGAGATAAAAGTGTGCAGTGGATTGAGGCATGCACCCTGCAGGATTCTGGGCACAGAAGAGGGAAGGCAGGCTTGCCGCGTTCCTCTGCTTTCCAGTAGCTTCCCGAGCTGAGGCGGCCACTTTTCCTTCCCGCCTCTTCTCCTCACGCTCCTCCGGCGCGCCGAGGCGTGGCTGGCGTCCGTGGCTGCACGTGGCCCTGTCAGTACGGCTCTCGGCTTAGCCGGCTACACTTGACGCCGCCGCGAATTGTGGAGACAGGCTACGTGCTAATTGCGCAGTCATGAATCGCCTGAATGCGCCCCTTTATTATCGAAAGACTAGCCGATCATTTTGAATACAATTCGGTTACCTGCTGCCTTTCCACACAAACCTTTGTATCGTACCCCAACATTTATATAGCTAGCGCTAACTACTTGTATACAGGGCGCTGAAGCGCTTGCCTACATGGGCAGCATGTTAGACTGTGTAGAGTGTGAGGGATGGAAGTGCTTTGTCTTTGTTTTGATCCTATATGGGAAGTGTTTCCATGTTGTGTGTGGTGGCCACAGAGGTGCACCTATCCTGCTTTCGGGCGTAGTGTGATGGATGAAGAAGTGTGATAAAGAGGCGTGCAATTTATGGTTTTCAATAAGTTAGCAGCTTTGAACAGCTTTGCAGTATGTAGTGACTGTTTACAAACGGATGGACAGCTGAGTACTCATTCGTTCACCTCTTTCTGCCCTAGTAATGGCTGGAGCCACTGGCATCGTACCACGTAGAGAAGCTGGGGAAGGTTCGGAAAAGGTGACAAAGGGAAGACAAGAGTCTATTATAAAGCCCAATTCACGGGAAAATATGGGCTAGACTTTGTGTTTCTGAAAACATTTCCCTAATTCCTAAGTACATTTTAGTTAATGTAAAGCATTCTGAGACCCAGCCAGATTTCTATAGAAGATTCATGCACCCGTTTAAATGCTGCTTATTCACCATATACCCTTCCCGGCCTATGATATTATTTAGCTAGGTTGAGAGATGGACTGAGGAGGTTGATATATGGACAAAAGGTCAGGGAGGCACATACTCATTTAGGGCCTGATTTAGAGTTTGGTGACAAACGTGACGTCACTTCTGTCGTAATACAAGTGCGTTATACCCTATCGCACTCTTAATAAGGTGGAACTGAAATCTGTCCCGCCAGACTCTAAATCGGGCCCCTAGGTGTGTGTTTTTTTGCAAGTGGAATGCCATGGCAAACATTTGGGGACATTTTGTATTTGTAAAAGGTGGTTTCCTAATCATGGGCTATTTTTAAATTTTTTAGAAGGACTCCATTTTTGAGACTGGGACTTCTGTTTCGTCATCAAACTTTGATACAGAGAAAGACAGAAAAGGGAAAACGAAGGCAGAGAAAGACAGCAAAGCAGTGATACAGACGTTGGATTACTTTGACCTTTGAACGTTGCTGCTTACGCACCTGCCTGCTGCTGCCATCGTTTTCAGCCCTTCTGCCATAGGGGTTATTTGACACTCCTCGCAGCGCGGCGTCTTTACAGGGGCTGCTGCTTCTGGACAGGCACATCTACTGTCGACCGGCAGGGCTGCGAGCTGGTAGCAGGGACTCCGTGGACCAGGAGCCCCTGCGAGCCTCATCGTCATCAGCTGGGCTGCTCTCCCTGCCGGACCCGCCCACAGCCCACGGAGTATAACAGGGGGGACTCTGAATCTGCAAGTGGGATTACTTTGACCTTTGAACGTTGCTGCTTACGCACCTGCCTGCTGCTGCCATCGTTTTCAGCCCTTCTGCCATAGGGGTTATTTGACACTCCTCGCAGCGCGGCGTCTTTACAGGGGCTGCTGCTTCTGGACAGGCACATCTACTGTCGACCGGCAGGGCTGCGAGCTGGTAGCAGGGACTCCGTGGACCAGGAGCCCCTGCGAGCCTCATCGTCATCAGCTGGGCTGCTCTCCCTGCCGGACCCGCCCACAGCCCATAACGTTCTTCGTTATTTAAAGACCATTGCATACCCGCTGCGCGGGAGAAGCCCGGGACAAGGGCGGGACCGTCTGTGGCCGTCCGGGGCCGCAGGAGGCCGGGCTGGGCCTGGTCTCTGACATTTTGCCCCTTGTACATTAACACTATCCTCTGTGATCTGCGCCTGTGGGGTTATAAATTGCGAGGTTCTTAACTGTTATTGTTTCTATCGAGTTAGATATGTCTAACTCTCTTCCATCCAGTGTTGGTGTATCCATTCTTGGGCCTCTCGATAAATATTTCGAGAAAGCCAGCAAGGCGATAGACAAAGAGTTGTTACTAGCTGAGAAACGGGCGGTGCGTCGCCGCTCCATAGAACAACTAAAAAATTTACCACTGCCTATCCAACCTGATAAAAACATTTTACCTGACACTGCCAACACTGGCAAGGCGACAGGCGACACGGATATTTATAACATCGACCAAATCCCATGTATTTTCCGGCCTTCAGATATTTCCCTCCCGCTTTTTGTAACTAGTAGCGAGGATCACATTTGTAGCCATTCCAACGCCTCTATTAGTCTCATTGATCTTAATTCTACTATTTTGCAGACTACTACGCACAACCCCTTTTTAATATCTACCAACCACTCAGTAGGTGGTGTTGGTACTAGCGAAAATAACCGGCTCCCCACTACCACTAGTGTGTCTGGTACCATGGTTGAGAATCCTAAGAGGGGTGTGAGTTCTCCCCCAAAGGAAAAGGAGGAAAAGGGGCGGTGCTAAAAGGAAAAGAACTAACAACTTAGTTATTACACCGCCTATAGTTGCCCCGCCCCTAGATACTTTAATTTCTCCAAATAGCGTACCTATTGTGTCCGTGGACCAAGTAGCGACCTCTCCACTAACATCCCCCTCCCATGATAATGTAAATGGGCAACACAAGGAGCTATTCGAAATGTTTGAGAAACTTCTCAAATCATATATGCTCCCATTGCTAGAGAGGGTAAGGATCTTGGGAGACAAGTTGGATTGCATCTCCGGTACAGCTGTAACACCACTGTTAAAGAGTACTTCTACTCAGCCCAATTCACAAGCCATAACTAGTGTTAATATAGCTGGTCCTAGCAACTTATCCAAGAAACATAGTCAATCTAACAACATTATTAATAAACCAAATGTCCCACAACTGATACCAAAACCACTGAGTTTAAACACCCCCATTTTAGTCAAGCCCGTGCCAGTTTCAAATAAGCCATCTCTTACGGGAGGTATTCATGACGCTAAGCAAGTGGTTCCTAAATCCACTAACACCACTTCAGGATACAATAAAACCCTTAAGAATGTTGTAGACCTTCCCCCAGACTCAACTAGTTTTGTCATTGTATTGACGGGTGTGCCCCCAATTTCAAGTGGTAAATGGGAAAATGTTACTAATTTAAAAAACAAAGTGATTTATTGGCTGAAGTCTAACAGACCAATCCCAGCCCACTTAAATGGGGACATTATCTCAGTCAGAAGATGCGAATGGGTGGGTCCTCGTCCCAAGGACATAGAGGGTGACATCGTGATTATTAATTTCAAAGATCACAGAGTTGTTACCCACATTAGTGATTGGCATCTGGGAAATAACGTGGGTGGCATATCGACACGGAATTTAGCATATTTCTATCCAGAGAGTCTGATTAAACCACACGTTCACCCACGTATTAACAAGACATCTCACCCCCTGAATTGGCCTACTTTTATACCCAGCCCCCTAGGACCATCTGTAAATATGGAGGCTTGGCATGGACCCTATATCCAAGCCAGCCATAATTGGTTAACACATGCTCCAAACATGGTCAATTACAACCCTTTTTATCAAGAATACCCTTCAAAATCTATTCCCCAATGCCCGCGTCAGTATAATGGGTGGAACACCCTTCCAAATAACAGTGCCAATCGATTCCAAATGAACCCGTATTGGAATATTCCTTTGAGTAATTTTTACGATCCTCTCTCGGGGTTGGACCACAACGATTGACCATCCACTTTACATCCAGATGGTAAGGGAAACATAGTTTGTTTGGGTAATGCTGTAATCCCAGTTGAAGCACCCTGCCACTGTGATGAATCTGTGGGCCAGTTTACTAAGAGTGTTAATGAATGTCCTATTGCTCTGAGTGCTTTGAGTGGGAGTGGGGATTCTATCTTAGTATCAGATCTGGTGCCATGTGTTGAGCCAACTGCTGAGGATGCTGTAAGGGTGCCCAATGTTTTGGGATGTCCTGCTCGGTCCATTGACAAAAGGAATGTTGATGTTACAGTAAACGTTGTGCACTCGTTATATATTGCCTCCTCTCCCCCCAAAACCAACCCTAGTGCCTTGGCTGGTCCTACAGTCAAATCTAGTGTCATGGTTGACCCTAGTGGTCTCAAGTTAGGTAGTTGGAACACAGCGGGCTTTGCCTCCCGCATGTGTAACCCGGACTGGGTGATTTTTGTTGAGCGAGTTGACATATGGTCCTTCCAAGAAACCTGGGCTCTTTCACCATTGTTTCTCCCAGGTTACTTGAATTTTAGCAAACCTGCCAGCAAAGGTCACAGAGGACGAGCTATGGGTGGTTTAACTGTTTGGGTTCGCCAGCAAGAGGGTGTGACAGCTGAAGAAATGTTTATTGACAGTCCTGATATTTTATCTGTCAAAATTAAATCTAGAAGTGGATTGAACATCTTACTAATTAATATCTATGTTAGGGGTACTCAGGGTGGTAGGGTTTCGCCAACACTTTTAGTATTGGATGACTTTTTAAGTGGAGCACCGTCAGGATGTAATAAAGTTGTTATGGGTGATTTTAACACTTGTTTCGAACCATTGAGTGTGGACGATGGTCTAATAACCGAGGCTGAAGATCAGGCATTTGGGATTCCCCAACTTGAGCTAGCCCCGATAAAAAAATGGACACAAGCAGCTATCTACATTAAAGGTTTGTGTTTGGATCAGGGTTTGCGTGCCCTTAATGGTAGAGTGCGCTCTGACAGGTCAGGTAGTCACACTTTTAGCAACGGTAGATTCAGCAGCCGAATTGATTATATACTGATCGATGTTACAATATGGGCGGTTGTTTTGGATATGGAGGTTAAGTCCCGCCCAGAAAGTGATCATGATCCTCTGGTGGCGGAACTTAGGGATTTTAGTTTTTTGGGTCAAATACAAAGCCCGTCAAACATAATTCAGGACAAAGTAGTATTAGCCAATGATATGAGAAGGGTTCGTTGGCCTAAAATTGCTGCAGATGTTGAAGCATGCAAAATGATTAGATCCCTGGTTCTCAACTCACTTGTTGATATTTCAAAATGTGATTCCAGGGAGGGCCTAAACGCTGCTATTACAGATATCCATTTAAAACTCTTTACCGAATTAAAAAAACAGTTTATAAAGTCTATTGCTAAACGGGGTAACAGGGGGAAAATGAAAAGCAATAATTGGTTCGCCGTCGAACCCATGAAGACCTGTTTAAAGCACTAAAGCTTAAGAGCCTCATTTCAATCAGGTCTTGTAGGAAGGCATTCAACGCAGCTAAACGCAATGCTAAGGCGAAATGGGATGAGGAACGATGGGTTTCGCTGACAGAAGCATGTAGTATTAGGAACTTACAACGATTCTGGCACCTCTTAAAATGGGGTTCCTCGCAGGAAGATCGACCAAGCCCAGCTGCGGTGGGTCAAAGCCAGTGGGTCCTATATTTTAAGGAACAATTTAGGTGCTGTGATAGTGCATCTGACCCTACCATCTGTCATTTGCCCGGCGACCCTCTTGAGTTCACTGCAGGAGAAGTTAAAACTGTTCTGCAATCCATCCCAAGGGGTAAGGCACCAGGTCCAGATTGTATTCCAGTCGATCTTTTTCTTCAGGATCTGGACTTATGGGTTCCCTATTTAGTTCAATTGATCAACGCTCTGGCCACAGGAGCAAAGGTCCCAGAGTCCTGGGTAGGGGCTGAGATCCTGCCAATATATAAGAAAGGCGATCGGTCTGTTCCATCTAATTACAGGCCGATCAGCCTTATAGACGCGGTACAAAAAATAGCAGCCCGTCTTGTACTTGGCAGGATCCAGGACTGGATAGATGAATTCAATATCCTTACCCCGCTCCAAGCCGGTTTTAGGGCTCATGTGAGCACGTTAGACCAGGCCTTCCGTTTTATACTCCTTTATTGGCAGGCGGTGCTCCTTGGCAAAGGTATCCTTTATGCAGCCTTCGTGGACCTTAGGTCTGCATTTGACCTTGTCCCGAGGGCTGGGTTGTGGAAATGTCTAGTAGAGCAGGGCATGCCAGCTCCCCTTGTACGTTTTCTTGTGAGCTTACACACAAATACCTTTGCCCAAGTACGTTGGGGCAAACCCGGGGAGGTAACGGACAGGTTTCCTGTTGCCAAAGGTGTTAGGCAAGGATGCGTACTAGCACCTACCCTTTTCTCTTTATATATTAATAGGGTTATTAAGTACTACAATAATTCCCCGACGGATGCCCCATCATTAAACGGTATGAAAATCCCCTTGCTCATGTTCGCTGACGACACTCTTCTGATCTCGCAGACCAGACAGGGTCTCCAGCAGGCGCTGACGAGGTTTGAATTGTTTTGCAGCGAACATGAGCTTGAGGTGAATTTTTCCAAGACCAAGTTTATGGTTTTAAGAGGTAATAAACCAATTTCTGCAAGGGTTACTATGGGGGGTACCCCCTTGGAGCAAACGAAATTGTTTACTTACCTGGGAGTGACCTTCAGTGAGACCCTAAACTGGTCTCATCAGGTTGATATTATGGCCCTTAAGCATAGGCAGCTAGGTGGAGCACTGATCAAAGAGCACAAAGGCTCACACACCCGGCCAATTTCCCCTTAGTGAAAATATATGGATCTAAGATACTTCCCTCTGTTCTTTACGGGGCTGAACTTTGGGGATTTAGCAAACTGGACCCATTGAGAACTGCCCAAAATAAATTTCTCAGGGTAGCAATGGGATTACCGCAATCAACATCAATGATCCCCCTCCTGTATGACCTTGGGCTTCAGCCTGTGGAGGACCAGGCAAGGTTTCGTCCTTTAGCATTCTGGCGTCGACTATGGACAACGCCTGAACTCCATCTTTATGCTAGCGCTTGTTTAGATGTTATAGAGCGTCCGGATGCACATGATATAGGCTGGTTTAGGGATCTAAGAACCACTTTGAACTCCATGGGGTATGGCGAATTATGGTCAGACCCTGTAAATGTAACATTCCCACCTAAGAGGGTTTTTAAACATCGCTATTGGGAATGGGTGGTTCAAACAAGACATTCAAGATTGAGCTCCGGCTCTCTTGCTAGTCAGTTTGTGGTCATTAAGGATGTCTCTATTTTGGAGAAATACTGGGACTCCATAACAAAGCCATTGGACCGTAAACTATTCCATCAATTCAGATGCGGTTCCTTGCCTTTGAAGGTATTCACTAAGAAGTGGGGCTCAGGTGGGACCGGGTACTGTCCCAGGTGTCCGGGTCATAGTGAAAGTGTAAGCCACTTTTTGTTTGTTTGCCCTTTGTATGATGCCCCCAGAGCAAGATGGTTGAAACCGGTTTGTAGAACCCTGGGAACGACGTTGGCGGGTACGGCTAGCAGAATACTAAAATCAAATGTGTCACCATTAATTGTAACCGGCGTAGCAAAATTCCTTGGTTGGGCCTGGATTCTTAGAACCAGGTTCATTAAGGCTCCCTAGGTGGTTATTATACACATTAATAAATTGCTGCTTGATTTTCCTTGGGTAGCTGTATTATTTATGATATGTGTTTATACTTATTTTATATTTTTGTATGAAGTCTGTATAATGTAATTTAATATGGTTTTAGAGGTTTTATTCTATTATCTGTATTTTTTTTTCCGTTTTATTTAATTGTATGTTATGCAATATACGTCTTTTATGATGAACTAATCGAATAAAGACTTCATGAATTGAATTGACAGCAAAGCAGTGACAAACCATGAGCCAGGGATAAAAAATAATCCAAGAGAAGGATGAGGAGACATGAATTGTACGATGGTAGAATAAAAAGGCATGCAGTTGAATCAAGACTAGGCACCCTTGATATTTGGCAACGGGGCGTTTGGCGTTGGGTTCCATAGAAAAACTCTGGGCTACTGTGCTCACTTAAAAAAAAATGAACCACTGCACACACTTGTAAATATATTATGACTACAGATGACGTTCATGCTGGGAACTCTGTTCTGACCCCTTCCACTGAAGTGGCACATATTTTGTGTTTCAGTTATTCATTTTATATGTTCTGTGAAACAACCTACATGTCTCCTTACAGTCAGTTGTGCGTTGGTGGGATGAGGTAATAAACAAAATAACAGACAAAGCTCTCAGATATGGTGATGAGATTGGTGTCTATTCTCATTTTGTAAGATAACGGACTGGTACTACGGTGTAGTTCTTTAGTTGTTAAAGTCTTGGCTGAACAGTATTCTTCTGATGTTAATAGTAGGTTGTTTCAGTGTTATGCCAGAGTTAGGACTACGCAGAGTGATCAGAGCAGGAAGCCCAGCACCCGGGGCAATATTCCTTTATGTTTGCTTTATTTGATTTCAGTCTGGCAGACTGTCAAGGATTGACAAGGGATGTAGAACGGCTGTTTCATTATCTGCCTCGGATGCCGTGCTAACAAATTCTTGTGAATAGTCATAAATTAAGTATTTTATTTTCAGACTGTATTGTAGTGGAGGCCAATGAAGACTGTTTGGGCGGCTTGTAGCATGAATTGGGGTAATTGTGTAATGTACTATCAGGAGTACAAGATGGCAGCTCCACTTAAAGTCCTACTCTGTTGGGAAAGCATGAAGATAAATCTGTTGGAATTGATTACTTTTCCGCACGCATATTGACCGCTCTGCCTGGCCTAGGGCCCTTGGATACATAACACCAACAAACCCATAATTGTTCTGTTAACCAGAAGTTTTCAGCTTTCACAAACACATGATTCCCATCCCGCTTTGGAAATCATCCAATGATTTAAGATGTTCCACGTTTTATAGTTTTAAAGTCACTCATACCATAGATATGGGTTCCATCATGCAAAAGAATGGTGAATACTCATATTTGTCCATTGTTACTGTACTTGAGCCTTTCAGGCCAAGTTTATGAAAATCAATGAAAATGGTCAGTTCCTCTTCTACACGATTAACAGTTGTATTTTCAGAGCTAAAATAAGGCTTAGTTACAATTGGAAAGAGCCCACTGCTATTTGTCTCATATTTGTTTTCCTAGCCTGCTCTATGCGTGCAGAAAGTGTTATCTTTTGTGTCCGCGCCTGGTGAGGCTTGCCTCATGAGCCTCTGCTTGTCGGCAGCATTCGCTTTGAGGAAGCTCCTCGCGCTGCAGCTCTAAAATGGCGGCCAAATTCTAAAATGGCTGTACGGAATCCAGGAAAAATAGAACACATCAGCCAGGAACGTTTACTTCTGCTTCCAGTACACTCTGGGTGCAGCCTGGTATTTTCATATTAATCCCAGTGTCCCTTCTCTTGGTTTTCGCATTTGTGCACCACCCTTCCCTTTTTTTTGTGTGTACTGATCTTTTCTACCGATATTATTTATTGATACTTCAAACTGACCATTGAGTTTTTCCAGGTGCCCTACACAGTTGGCAGACTGACTTCCCATGTCTCGGACAAGAGCCTTTGAATGTTCTTAACTATCCATCAACCCGCAAAAATTAAATGTTTCTTTAAGGTATAGCAGGGCGTTTAACTAAGTACTGCATAACAAAACTCTGGTCATCCTGGATTTACGAATACCACAATGGCCCTGCAGATTGACTGAAGTAAGGGGTGTAACGCAGGCCCCTGTGGCACAGAGGTACCCCAACCTTCCAAGGGGACCCCAACCCTTCAAGGGGCGCTATTTAGCCAAAGGTCAATGAATGTCTGTGAGATATGCAAGCCTCAAGGGCCCCTCATCACATTTTGCAGGGGTGCCCCATCATGTTAGGTTACGCTACAGTCTGTCTGTAGTGTTAGCATTTATGCCATGAAAACTTGAAGCTCTGCTAATTCTTTCAAACTTCTTAACCTTCAACCCTTTTAAGAAAAGTTGTGTTGGACAGTTTGTAAGTTCCCTGCTTGACCTTGGCTCTAATATTTCTCCTACCTTAAAAAACACCAGTTTCACCACCCACAGTTTGTGTTTGAGAGTTCAAAACCCCAAATGTTTGTGTCCTATATCCAGGCACGGCCCGTGGAGGGAGTTACGGTGGGGCAGGGAGGGGGAGGGGCGGGGTGGAGGGTGCTAAAAACCAGCATATGGATAATTGCAGGTAAGTAAACAATTGAATTAATAAAACGAATTTGGTATTGCGCCTTGCATCGCAAAATGCAACAGTCTGTCCCGTGTACAGGCACCGATAGTGAAGGTACCTTAATGCTTCCAAGCACAGGGCCGTAGTCACCTATCCACACGAGGAGTCCTGCGGGAGACTCAAGGCAGACTGGAGCCACACACTTCTCACGTCTACACCAATATTAGTGCCCTCATACCCGCATACAACAAATGGCTGGAACAAAAGATCTCCGATAAAGAGCCCCTTCGCGGGTGCCCGTCAGACATTGCAGCGCCAGTCTGACGAGGAGCAGAACCCAGATGATGAAGCATGACACCTAGCTTGCTGGGTGTGTTAGGGTTTTAGTTCCGAAAGGGGCACTCCCCCTTCTGTCTTTTTCACTTCCCTTTGCTTGGTTCATTTTTATAATTCCCTGGGAAACTTTGTACTTTTTGTCTAGATCTACCAGGCTGTTTTGATTGAGTAGCAGGTCAAAGGCTGGTAATGCATTGCTTTGTTACTGCCCATGATGCTGTGTATTATGGATGCAATAGTGAACAGGACTCCTTAGCTTCCTTGAATTATTAGCAGTAGCTGTGGTCGAGTAGACAATACCTAGTTTTAGAAGTGGTGGTGTGAAAGTTGGTTACAAAGGCAATATATCACAGTTATAATTATTAAAGGTGAATTCAGCAAGAAGTATTTCTTTTTTTTAAAGACATGGATACAGTGTGAGCAGTGTTGGACTTTGACTCCTAACTCCCTGGCAGTGGTCAGATAAAGTGGCAGGTTGCCTTAATGCAACATAAGGGAGAATGGAGATCCCAGCTCAGGCCCAACAACACATGGCAAATGCCTTGTACACCGACTGTGGCCTTGAAGGGTTATAGGCAGGTGTCAGGCACTGAGTAAAGACTTCCACAAGGACTTTCAGTGGTTTTGTCTTAACCGCAGAACAGCTGATTATGTCTGATTGGTGCAGTGGGGTTGAGCTTGGTAGGCAAGACTCCCCCAACTACCTAGCACTTTGGATGGATGCCCTGCAGATCCTCACTCCGCTGCCGTCTCTCACATTCAGAAAGTGCTCCATGTACAGTCAACAGGAGCTGATTGGTGAAGCTGGTGTCAAACTTGAAAATTGTTTTTCTGTCATATTGGTCATTATCTATAGCACATTTGTTAATCTTGTTTTCTCCTTGTAAATTGTTACATTCCCTACTCCCCCTGCTATGTCGAATTCTTTAATCACCCTGTGATGGCAGAGAATGTTGGTAGTTATAATGTTGACGTAAGGGACTAGAGAAGACCTGAGGAGACAAGAGCTTAAAAGGTGATTGTAAAGACTAAATAAAACGTCTTGTAAATCGTCTGGAGTTGTTTCTTCACTGGCAATGAGGATCAAGCAGGCTGTGCAAGAGATGGCCAGTTATCCTCCTCTCTTTGCTGCTACCTATTGATCCACTCACCACATCCTCTCAGGTGAGCCTCTTCTCACTTTTGAACCATTGGACTAATGTGTCTAAGGAGCCACTTAAGCTACTGGAGTATTCTGTACGATCTAGTGTGCTGTTTTTTCTGATAGTACCCTTTTTTGGGTTACCACAACATTTCTAATTCTTTAAAGCGGCCACATTTCAGACTCTGCATGAGGCCCGCCGTTCTCTACACTCCTCAGATTTTTCAACTTTGTTGAGACTCTAGAAGAACCAATTTTCTTTCTTCTTTACTCTGCGCTTCAGATCACTTAACTCTTGCTTGTGTGGTCTTTTTGTGAGACTAACACTACCAGCGTTTAGAACTATGATTTATGCTTATTAGCTCACAGGGAGTACGTAGGTGGAAAGGACTCTTCAAAGATGTTCTCTCTGTATCATAACATTTGACCTGGTCATCTGTACAAATCAATACCTCCTACCCTCTATCCTGTTGTGTTCAAGTTTCTCTTTTTTGTGCCAGGCGACAACTACAACTTTGATGGCACATTGCATCCCAACAGTACGGCTGCACCCGCTTGCTTTTATCGCATGTGGGTTCTGCGACATGCAAGCATTCCTCCAGAGATGACGCAAACCCCTTGGGACCTCGAGCTATGTTTCCTCCCTCTCACTGAGCTTCCCTCAGACTGTATCGCTGTAAGTGGGTGCCTTGAGGGAGAATTTGGAGCAGGCAATATTCCTGCTTTCTGTTTCCTTCTCCATCGGATCTGTAGAGGGTGTGAACTGCGCAGGGCACACCTTCCAGCCTGGCTTGCTGCTCCCCTCCTATGCAGAACTCTGAAGGACATGCACATCGAAAATCTCATCTTCATGTCAACTCCGTTTTAACTGCCTAATATTCCTGAATGTATCCTTCATTTTGATTTTTTTAACTCCCTTACGCACTACCATAGAAAGAGGACTCAGCCATCTCATATAAACAGCCTCATATTGTCATGCTCCACAAACTAGAAACAAATCTTTTGCATTAAACGAAGACAAATAATGTTTTTGATGCTTCTGTTTTCATATATTTTTATTGAGAGGAACTTAATTTTCGTTATTGATGTATTAATTACAGAAAGTATGCTGCAATTACACATTATTTATACCTTAATTGTTATTTACCTTGCAGTTTTAGGTACTATTTAATTATGTTCTTCACAAATGTGAGTGCTTTATGTTGGAATTGACTATATCAGCACCTCAAACACTAACTTACTATGCAGGCTATTCTATTCTATACCCCTTCTTTACATCCATTGTACTGATTTTTCTCTGAACCTATATCATGGAAACCAGTATCTCCCAGCCTCCACCTTTTTTTAAACAAATCTGTGAAACCAATTCTTCCATGGAATGAGTGGATTAAGCTTTATAGGTCATATTTATTAGCAACTACGGAAGAAAAATTCTCATCATTATGCAAACAACATATCTTGCTGCGCAACTTTGGGATCTATGAGGAGAAAGTCTTTGAATATCTACCTGGGCCAGTAATTTATGAAGGAGAGGTGGGGGAAGCACAACCTAATGTCTTTCTAGTAAAACTGGAAGAGCATTTTGGAGAGAATCACAATGTAGTTCTAGAAAGGCTCACTTTTTTTAGCTGACTGGAAGGACAAAATAAAGTCATCAATTTATTGCTCTATTGAGAGGGTTATCAATGCCCTCTACATAGGAATCACCACACACCTCCTACAGAGACTTCAGACCGTACAGAACATCACAGCCAGACTCCTCCTCGGCCTTCCCTGATGAACCCACATCATACTCCACCTCAGGCAACTCCAGTGGTTCCCCGTACAGAAGAGATGCAAATTCAAGCTGCTGACCCACGCACACAAGGCTGTACACAACCAAGGCGCCGCATGCATTAACCACCGCCTGAACTTCCATCAACTGTCAAGAAGACTACGCCCCTTCTCCCTTTCACTTGCCCATTCTACCCGCATCTACTTTAGCAGAAGTGAAGGATGTTCCTTCTCCCACATCGCAGCAAAGACCTGGAAAGAGCCTCCCATGCACCTCCGGACCATCACCTCGCTTCTGGAATTCTAAATGGCCCTTGTTAGATTTGGGGGTCTCTAGTTGGCACGGGTAGGTACTTGTGACAAATAGGGACCCTCTCCTCTAGTCAGGACAAGGGGATTACACTCCTAAAATAACCCCTGCTCACCCTCTAGGCTGCGTGGCGCGAGCAGTCAAGGCTTATTTCAGAGGCGATGTAAGTTAAGCAGTTGTGACCACATACAGTAAACCAGTGACAACACTACAAATGGACACCACACAGGTTTTATAAAAAAAATAAGTAGACTTTATATAGAGTTACCACAAGACCATAAACGACAAAAATACACACTATGATTACTTAAAGATGGTAGATTTAAGCTTAGTTCAGTTCAGTTCTTAGATGCGACACTCTGCGTCAATGTACCTTAAGTTGCGTTGTGCTTCCACGACAAGCAATGTCGCAGTGATGGGAAATGCGGCAAAGTCAGGTGCAAAGAAATAAAGACGTGAAGATCTTCCAGATGCGGCACGCTTCTCGGAGATGCGAGAAGCTCTCGGTTCGATACGTGGACTGCAGTGGCGACACCCTTACGATGCGACGGCAAAAGCTCCAGCGGCGACGCTCTTCTCCGCGATGCATGAAGCTTCCGCTCAATGCGACAACTACAGCGGGGACATCCAGGATGCGACGGAGCAGCTCCATCGGCAGCGTGCTTCTCGGGGATGCGAAGTGCTCTTGGTCGATGCGGTGCAATGCGACAGTTCCAGCGGCGACACCCGCCTTCTTCGGAGTTGCGACGGCAGCAGCAGCGACGGCGGCACGCTTCCTCTTCTTTGCGGCACGCTTCTCTCCGATGCGGTTCAGTGTGACAGTTCCAGCGGCAACACCCTCCTTCGGAGTTGCGACGGCAGGCACAGCGACGGCGACACGCTTCTTCTTGTTGAGTCGCGTTTCCAGCTTCTTGCGACACGCAGTTCCTCAGAAGGCCCAAAACAGCAGCAGGTACTTCCACAAGAAGTCTGGGGAGCTGGGGGGGTGAAGTCTGTTGTCCCTGAGACTTCAGCAGGAGGTAAGCTCTTTTCCAAGCCCTTGGAGATCCTTCACAAGTTGAAAGCAAACTACACAAAGTTCCTTTCTCCTTCCTTTGGCAGTAAGGCAACCACTGCAGGCCAATCCCCCAAGCAGCACTTCAGCTTGGGAATAGTCTCTCCTCAGTCTCTTCAGGTTCCTCTCCTCAGTAAAGGTTTCTTCTTGTAGTCCAAAGTGATCTAATTTCATGGGATCAGGGTCCTAATATTTATACCCCAAAACCCTTTGTTCTCTGAGGGGAGAGGGGCTTTTGCCCAGTTCAAACTAGTTCTGAAGCACTCTGTTTACCAGACTTCTCCTTTCCTTTCACAGTGCAGGGCAGAAACATCACACACCCCACAGGAGGTGGAGCCAGCATTGTGGAAGGCAAGTACAGTCCTGGAGCACTTTGTTTACAGGACTCCTTCTCTTCTTTCAGTGTGCAGGGCAGAGACACCAGCCGCTCCCCAGGGGGTGGAGCCAGCATTGTGGAAGGCAGGCCCAGCCCTATTCAAGGTTCAGGTGCAACTCCTCCCTCCCATCTAGATGCATATCTCTCTATTCACCACCGGGTGACTCAGCCTGTCTCCTGGAATTCCCCAGCCCTGTCACTCACAAAACCAGACATAGGAATAAACAACCTAGCAGAGGCAGGTTTGAATGGTTAGACAAGCAAATACCTACTTTCTAAAAGTGGTATTTGCAAACACAGAATATTAAAATAAACTTAACTAAAAGATGTATTGTATTATTCTGAGTTCAGGCATACTAAACTCGAATTTCTACCCTGTTCTCTGAGACAGTTAGGATTATAAAATGTAACAACTCTAACAGCCCATTCTGGCCTATGGAGAACAGGTAGCCTTGCAATAATGAAACACGAAAATGGCTGTAATTCACTATTAGGACATGCCACACACATCAGGGTTTGTCCTACCTTATACTTACAATGCACCCTGCCCTAGGGCCTACCATAGGGGTGACTGATATGAAGAAAAGGGAAGGTTTAGGGACTGTGAAGTGGGTGCAGTTGCCCAGTCAGCATGACAGTACCAGACTGCACGCAGGCTCTGCAATGGCAGACCTTAGACACATTTCACAAGGCTGCTTCTGTGGGTGGCACAACCAGTGCTGCAGGCCCACCAGCAGCATTTGGATTACATGCCCTGGGCACACTCAGTGCACTGGACTAGGGTCTGACAAGTAAACCAAATAGCCAAACATGGAACCACTGATTAGTACATCAATTTACAATAGGGAGCACTTGCACTGTGGCACTGGATAGCAGTGGCACAGTGCTCAAAGCATCTAATACCAGCAAAAACACATGAGGCAACAGCAAAAATGGAAGGGAGACCCACGCCAATGGTGCCAGGTCTAACAGCCCTCAAGACCTAGCTATTCGAATAAGCCTTCAGGACGTGCAAGCAGTAATAAAGAAGAGCCAAGATTCTTCCTTGGGCTTGCAGAATTCTTGTCCAGATATGTAAAAAACATTTGCTGACCAAGTTTGTCTTAGATCCTTATTTAGAAGAGGACTTCAATTTTCTTGAGACCAATCTTGCCAGTGTGACTTTGACAATATTACCCCCTACACTGGATTGATTTGATGTAAACCTTAAAACCATATTTACCACTAGCTTTAGTATAAAAGAAATGGAGGGTACAGATTCTTAAAAAATAGTAGTAATAGTAGCCTTTGCTTCACACACACTAAAGGAAGCTGAAAATAACTACTCCGCAGTAGAGGGAGAAGCACTAGGCTGCTTCCTCTGGGCTGTAAATCATTTAACATTTTATGTTTAGGGTCTACACTTTATATATGTCGGTTCTACAGACCACTAGTTTTATCCTTACATCCACGAATCAAGATTGCTCTACACCTCACATTGCCAAATGGGCGATTGGCATGGAACGTTATCACTTTAAAATGGAGTATGTTTCGGGTGAATGCAACTTAGCGGCTGATTTTCTGTCCGATTTGTCATTAAATATCATGGAACAGAAAAGTGAAGTAGCAGATGTACCTAACCTATCTGTCCTGATACCTGCTATGTTTTAATATGAATGGAAGGAATGCTTAAAGAATTAAAAGTTTCTTGACAAAGTTAAAGATATAATTAGTAAGGTTTGGCTACAAAAATATGATGAATTGCCGGAAAAAGCTAAACCCTTTTGGGCAGTCAGGGATGAATTAATTATTCTTGGAAACAATATACCAAGTGCAAAGAAAACGGTACCACCTATTGAGCTATGGGAAATAATTGCTGATCTGGCCCTTGAAGGGCACCTTGGGAGGAGCTTAACAAAAAGCAGAGGCAGATATTGATTTCCATGCATGGATACCATTATTGAAACAAAGGTGAGGAACTGCATAGTGTGTGGATGAGTGATACATCTGAAGTCATTAGAAGGGTACAGTTACCCCCTGCAGATATTCTTGATAAACCTTGAGACTAGTTAGCAATGAACTTAACAGACCCAATACATTTACCCAGCTTCAATAGAGAATACAATTTTCTCAGAATAGATTTTTACCCAGGTAGGGTTATAACGCATATTGTACATAGGACAACCACAAATGTTGTTATAACATTTCTTTGGATACATTTCTTGTTGAAGGTTTTCTTAACACTTTAGTCATAGACAATGGGGTTCAGTTCAATTCAGAATACTGTTTGTTTCCTTGTCACTATCGCCCACCGTGGTAATTTTTCCTTTTGTTAGATTTTGTCATCTCTTACATACCTCGATAGATTCCTTTGGTATGAATTGTTTAACACCATATAAGGGAGAATATGTGTTATAGTGGTCATTATTTATTAATCCTTCTGTTTTAAACTTTCTTTTCTTCTCCTTGTCGGTTGGTATATTCCTTACCCCTACAATGTCATATTCTCAATTCACACAGTGATGTCAGAGACTGTTGGCATTTAGAATGTTGATGTGAGGAACTGGAGAAGATTTAAGGAGAGGAGCTTAGGAGGTGAATTGTAAAGACTCAAATCCTTTAGAGTTGTTTTTAATTTTCCTTTGGAAATCGGTTCTCCATTGTCAGGACCTGCCCCCTTATTGCAGGCATTATAAGAAATGGGGTAACCCAAAACGGTTGTTGGACCTGGGTAGTCAGTATTATCAAAAACAATGGCCCAACTCGTGATTGTTTGCTGGCTCAATAAATCATATGCTCACAGTTGATCACTTCTAAAGTTAAATGAGGAATAAGGTTATTTACCTCTAGTATGATTAAATCATAGGATATTCATTCCATTGAAAAAGCAACCACCTATCACAACTCATTTATTTACAAAAAGGAGTTTTAATAGAGTGTTTGGAGTACTCTATTAAAACTCCTTTTTGTAAATAAATGAGTTGTGATAGGTGGTTGCTTTTTCAATGGAATGAATATCCTATGATTTAATCATACTAGAGGTAAATAACCTTATTCCTCATTTAACTTTAGAAGTGATCAACTGTGAGCATATGATTTATTGAGCCAGCAAACAATCACGAGTTGGGCCATTGTTTTTGATAACCCTTATTGCAGGGGCAGCTCCTCCTCAGGAGCGTTGCCCTGCTGTTGCAAGTGCAGCAGGCAAACACAAACAAATAAAATGGCATGTCAATGGCATTTTATTTATTTGTCACTGCCCTGGCTCATGCTGTGTACAGCGCAAGGGTGGGGGCAGGAATGAATCCTGCAAATGCAGAATGACAGCACTGATCTACAGTCAGGGCCGGACTGGGACCCACAACCGGCCCTGGTCGGGGGGGTTGAGGTTGGAGGTGCCGCTGAGCTCTTTGCCGGGGACGTTTTTCGGCCGATTTTGGTACAGGTCCGATTTTGCAACTATGCTGCAAAAACGGCCCTGTAACAAAAACGGCCCCCAAGGGCCCAAGACCAGCCCCCACCCATGCGGCGCAACGGGGTATTGCCCGGTGCCCGCTATGGAAAGTTCGGCCCTGTCTACAGTGTGCATGTCGGATTGGCCGACTGCCTTGCGACATCCAGCCCGACGTGCGCACTGTAGACCCAGCAATCCAAAGAATGTGAAACAGCCTGGGGATTTCTGGCATAGGCCCCCAGCCTCAAAATGAGCGGTAGGTGACCCTGCTCCTACCAATCCTGGAGCTTCTTTCACTGTGAGCAGCTCCAGCACTGTTTAGAGTTGCATTGAACAAGCAGGAAGGAATCCCTTCCTTTTCCTGCTCATGGACAGCAAAGAGAAGTTCTGTAAAGGTCGTGCTCCCACTCCTAAATTTATGGTGAGTCGTGCGCCTTCGTACCTCACCATTTTTTTTATTTAAGCTAGCTGCCACTGCCTTACTGGCTGGTAGAGAGGCAGGAAGGGCAGGTACAGAGGTAAGGCATTGCCTAGTTTGTCCACATTAGGAAGGAAATTGGTGCTTATTGGGCTACACTTTTGATGTCATTATAGGTCTTTTAGCTCATCAGAGTTGTTAGAATCACTGGCTAGAGGGGCTTTGTGCTAATACAGATTTGGAGTAAGCTGGTAACATGTTTACAATTGCAATTAGTGAGAGGTATTTTTCAAGTTAAATACTGTTGTGCCAGATCTGGGCCATGGATTTTGGGCAGGAATAGTATGCAGCAACCTTCAAAGTGCTAGGTTGGCAGGAAGTTCGTGCATTGAGTCAGCCAGGCCACAAATATCCAGATGGTGAAAAACAACTCAGTTAAAGGGCATTGACGGATAAGTATTGGCTCTGGGAAGCGGGTTTTGTGAAAGAGGAGCTCGAGGCCCTCCTTGACCATATGTAGCTCCCTACAGGGGAGCTGGCGGCATCATACTGAAATCTCTTGCTAAAAATATTGCATTCATTCTGTTATGATCTACATACGAAACAGAGCCTGCTTGTTGGTGGGGCTGTCTTGCCTTGTACAGCCACATGGCGGTACCTAAAAAATATGAGTAAATTCTCAAAAAACAAGCATTCTTGCCCTAAAGAGTAATGTCAGGTTACTCAGCCAAGAGAATGGGAGTAGTGCAAGACTACTTGCTTCCTGTTGCACTTTTCATTAGAGAACGTACAAGTATTGGCAAAGCCAATCAGTCGTGCCTTTTATATGCATTACTATTAACTTTGATAATGCTTTTTGCCAATGCTGTTCCAGTTTAACAAAAACATGCTTGTTTGTTGATGCCCCACACTACTTAAACCCTTTACTTGCATATTGTTTTATGGCTACGGTGGCCAAGTGTGATGACGTATACATGCACATGCATCACCATGTATGCATGTGCACACTGCATGCAGTGGCTGACAATTTTTTAGTTCACACCTACCAGACAGCACTTGACAGGCACAACGTGGCTTACCAAGAAATAGAGGGGCTTGGAGCCCACCCATTGCTTACCATTGGTTGACTTTCCCATCATTCTCATTTGCCTGTATCCAATTTATATCCCAGCTTGTCAGCATTGTGTTTCTCTCTGCTGCATTGTCTCTTTACCATCTCTTTCATTGGCTGGCATCTCTGCTTCCACTGGTGCACTACTTTTTTATGTTAAGTATTCCTTGAGAGTGCATGTGTTTTCGAGTTGTCTCATGTGCCTTTCTCCCATTGCACTCCATGTTGCTCTCTGTCACCCGTGTGCCTCTCCCTGCCACTCTCCCTTTTGCGCTCACCAGTGTGCTTCTCCCCATTTCGTCTCCATGCCCTTTATGTTGCTTTTTTCCCTCACAGGCCCTCCTTCCCTTTCCAAGTTGTTACTTCCCCCACCCAGTGGTTAATTTATAAAAATATAAGTGCTGGGGCTCTTGTCAGGAGGCAGCTTGCACCAGCCCGTTTATGCTGTTAGCACCGCCGAAAACAGAACCAACTACTAACCATGAAAATGAGGAGAGGATGTAGTATAATGGCCAGCGCTGCCGACTTCGGAGCTGGGGGGACCAGATTTGAGTCAACATCCGTGATTCCAGGCAAATCACTTAATCTCCCCGTGCCTACCATAAATGAATGTGTCCTTAACTGGTGCTCATGAAAAGCTCATGATTATGTGCCGGTGAAGAGCACTGGAAACCCCTTGCTCAAGTTAAGCACTGTCATATTTCTTCCACCCCCTCTCCTGCTCTTCCCCAAATTGCTTCTCTTTTCCATGTTGCTCCCACATTCGCCCACCCGCCCCATTGCACGTCCCCAGTGCGTTCCTTCGTGTTGCTCACGTACCACATGTTGCTTCTGCATACCCCGTCCTCTCATGTTGCTTTTGTGTCCCTCCACCCTTTCCCATGTTGCTTCCACTGCTCTCTATGTTTTTTAAGTCTCTACTTTTGCTGCCAATCCCTCTTCGACTGAAAAAAAGACTCTTTTGTACGATTTTTTGTTTTCTTAGGTACCACTACAATTTGGATTGGTAACTAAAAAAAAGGTACCCACATCATTTTGTAGGCGTGTGCATGTGTGGTGCATGCACCTATAAAATGACGCTGGCGGCAGCATCAAAACCTTTATTAGTTTTAAACTGTAACCAAGCTGCAAAGCATCAGGAATGTTGTATAGCATGACAAACAATTGAGAAAGCCAATAGAGTCCTAAGGAACTGCAAAGGAACAGGCGTTAAACACAGAAAAGAACAAAATGGCGGTGGCGAAGCAATGGAATCGCTGTGGGGTTGGGAAGCAATGCCGAGAGAGCTGGGGGGGAATTTAAAGAAGGAAGCTGCACACGAGGGGAAAGAAAACAAATACACTCCCCTGGAGTGCTAGAAGAAAAAGAGACATAAGTAACTCCCTGAATGCAAACAGTGGAAGGCCACAAGTCACCCAGCCAGAACACAGTGCAGAAAAAAATGAGGCAGAGAAACGTGATAAGCTAAAAACTAGGACCAAAACCATCAAACGAGAAATAGAAATCAAGAGCAACTGACACCTCAAAATCCAATATATATATATATATTTTAGTAGGTAGACCTTTGACAGCAGACAGCTAAAGCTCAAAGGGTCTTTAGACAGGACCTAGAAATGGATCTGGCAGTTCCAAAGCTCTACTAATCAGCAGCTTCTGCCTCTTCTGAGCTTGGGATCTTGAAGAGGTCAAATCAAGGAATCAAAGAGGTAAAATAAAAAATAGTGTAGTCTTTCTAGCTACTTAGAGCTTAGGGATTTAGTCCTGCAACATGTAAACATGTAAAAGCTATATTTTCTTTGATTTATTTTCTAAATTCATACTAATTTTAAACCATTTCTTTGTTTTATTTCTTGTTAGAATCTGGACAGTCAGACAGTTCCAACCAGCAAGTAGATGCAGACATCAAACCACCTCCCAATGGTAAGTGTTATCCACTACACACTACTACTGAACTCTGCATCCTGCCACTGTCTAACACAGAAGATAGGGTTATCCTGACTTGGATAGGAAGTGGATAAACGAAAGGGCCCTACAGCTAATAGTACAGAATACTTGCTGCTTAAAAAGAGGACATAGCTACCACTCAGGTAACAAAGCCAAGCCCCTACTGCTTATAGAGAAAGCAGAGCTACAGCTTAGGTTACAACCTTCCTGCTGCATATAGCGACATCACAATTGGGACTCTAGGCCACAAAGCTGCAACCACTAAGGGTAAAAGAGCTGCTACTGCTCAAACAGTGGTCGTAACAGCAGGTAAGATAAACAAAGCTGCTTCTGCTCAAAGAAAGGTCAGAGCAGAGCAGTAGCTCAGAGGCATAGAGCTGCATCTGCCTAATGTTGAATAATTGCTACTCATGCTGTTTACTTAGAGTTAGAACTGCAGTTCAGAGCTCTTATTCACTGAAGGGGATCTCATTGAGACTCAAAGTCAAGCTTGCCAGAGCATGGTGCAGTGTGAGGTCCGCCAAGTCCTCCACAAGCGTGACCGTCCTGCCTGTGCAGTTGACCCACTTTGTGTCATTCCCCCGCAGCAGTTGGCTGTACACCCTGTGTTAGCCAATCTGCTTGAACAGTGAAATTCTATACCTAGTCCTCCGAGTATGGCACGAGGAAGAGTGTGCGTTATCGGTTCTTTAGTTTTTTCACACCCTGCATTTTTACACACACGTCTTCTCCTCTCACACTGTACCAATGTTAAATTCAAGCCAATAGGTCTTGAGTTGAGTGCCAGCCTATTGGATTTGTCAATGCTTCTTGTTTTTTGTTGTAAAACGTTATTGTTATGGGAGTTTCGGGGCCCTTGCAAATATCAAAACACTAACATCGGTTTAGAACAAAAATATTTTTGGTCCTAAAAGCACACATTGCCTCAATTGTCCCTGGCACTGATGACACTACTTTGTGTTTGGAGGTACTCCTTAAAAGCAGATTACCATCACTTACAGTTCAGTCAACTAGTTGCTGAAGTGGGCTGAATAAAAATGCAAATGACACAACAACAGACCAATAGATGAAGATGGCTTTCTGAAAGCACCTATAAGTAAGTATATTTATACGTTTAGTAAAATCAAAAGGTCTTGGCTAATAGCAGCTGCAAAATCAAATACACAGCCCAAAAGCCTGCTTGTCGTGCTATTCTGGGCAAAAGTGCTGATTGGCCACACAAAGAGAAGGAGTCCAAGGCATGATATATGACACACCATCCTTTGCCACTAGTGGGCCCGCAGCACTTATTGTGCCACACACCTAAGTCACTCAATAAGTCCTGTATCAGGTCAGCCACAGCAGCCTGTGTGTGCAGTTTCAAACTTGAATTTCAACCTGCCAAAATAAGCATTTTGCCAGGCCTAAACCTTCCTTCTTAATATACATAAAGAACCCGGAGGTAGACCCTAAACAGCCCATACGGCGGGATGCAGTGTATTTAAAAAGTTGGACATGTACTTTCAAGTTTTACATGTGATCGTAGGGAAAAGCTCTCAATTTCATTTTTCACTATTGCAAGGCCTAAATCTTCCATAGGATAACAATGGGTTACCTTTTAATAGTTAATAAGGGATACCTTCTGGTTGGAAGCCAGTAGGAATGTCATATTTGGCATCTAAGGAATTGTAATTTAAAACTCTCTTTAATGGCAGAGTCAGATGTGAAATCACAGTTCTGAAAATGCCACTTTTAAAAAGTGGCCCTTTTCTTGTCCTAACCATTTACTGCCTGCAGCCTGTTCCTGGATCACATGATTATGTGTAGTTGGCAGGTAGCCTTTGTGTAGTCCTTCTAGACAGTATCACAATAGAGGGTCTGAGTGTTGACATTATGGGCCATCCTGGCTGAATGGGGACGGAGCTGTTATCTATCACACTTGCACTTTAAGGCACTGGCTCAGCACACTCACAAAGGATGTTATACAAGCCTATTGTGCCCTCAGACAGACTGGGACCGGATCAGGAAGACAGGACATTCCAGACACCTTTGTGGGAGGAGAACTCCAGAAACTTCTTCCACTTCAGATGGCATCAGGTATAAAAATGGGATCCTCAGACTTACTCTTTAGTACACTCCTGGGCTTGTGGATACTACAAAAGAAGGACACCATGCTGCCCGGCTGCTTGAGGCCTGTCCTACTTGCTGAGAAAGAGGAATGGCCCTGCCCACTTCATCTTAGGCTGCGTGACTCCAATGGTCAGCTGACTGACCTCCTGTTCTGAGCTACAGAGCCATAACACGCTCCAGAGGTCTCCTTACAACTGCCCAGCTGACCTGCCGCACTGTCCATGTATGGATCTGCAACTGGACCTGTCTGAGCCCTGCAGGTCTCTGCTGGGGTGAGTTATTGATCCCCAAGTGGTGCCTCTCAGGTTCTGGACTTTTGGTGTGGCATCAGTTGAGCTCCTCCTGGAGGAAAAGGAGAAATCTTGTAGTTGGGTCTCTTTGTGACCACGAACAGGCCAGTTCGCACCAAGGTCTTGCTGCCTGCGCTGAAGGCCAATGCGGAGCTCCTGTGAAACTGACTCTTTGCTCTATAGGGACCACCAGCAATGCAAGAACTGCACTTCGCTCTACAGGATCGACAGCCCAAGGTGATCATCAATGCGACTCTCCAGCAACAAATGTCTGTGGTCCCCAACAGGATCTTTGCGCTACAGTGACATCCGTCTACGACACCCAACCTGCTCTTTACCCTACAGCAACTACCATATGCGATACTCTCTTTTTTTCCTTGTGACCGCCTCTCCATGAAAATAACTCTTCGTGTTGGAGTTTAGAAGCCAACGTTTTCAGTGGGACTAACTTGACATCTGTATCAAGCCCGCACTCCACGGAGTGTATCCTGACCTTGTGACTTTCACTCTGTGCCCCACAGCCAGATAACCACGAGTGGCGCTTGTGCTTTTAGACTCAATACTTACCTGATATTTTGAAATTGCATATCTCTGGGTCTATTGATTGGATAATTGTTATTTTGGTGTCAAGTAATTTATTAAATTTTACTCTAGTTTTCTAAATTGGTGTGGGATTTTTCTTATGTTGTGCTTTCACGTTATTGCTGTTTGTGTGCTGTATAAATACTTTACACATTTCCTCTAAGTTAAGACTGACTACTTTCGTGCCAAGCAACCAGAGGGTTAAGCGCAGTTTAATTTAGTGACTTTTTTGAGGTTCAACCTGACAGGTATTGAGCTTGAGAAGGGCTCACTCCCCTTTTCAACTAACTGCCCAATTTCTCCCAAAACAGATTTATTGTTATTTCTTTTGGAGTTTATTAAAACCCTATAGTTTGGCATACTCGATTGGAAAGAGTCTTAATGTGACCCTGCCACCTCACAGCCTGACTACAAATGTTTCTTCTCTGGCTTTACACTGAAATAGATGTCTGTACTGGCAATCAAAGGATTGAGGTGGATTGGAGCTGTTTTTGGGTCACAGTATTGGAAAGCAGGAGGTCAGATTGAGGTGTTGTAGTATAGCTGTCTTTGGAATAGCAGGGGCTGCGACTGTCGGTATTTAAGTGCATTGCAAGAGCTGTCTGTGGGTCCCAGTACTGTAATAGAAGAGTACAAGAACAGGATTCTTAATTCACATGTTTTATGCCACTGCATTTGTAAAGGACTACTAGTTACGTTTCTGTTAGCCCACTTAAGCCACCAATCAAGACCACTCTTCGAAATCGGAGATCAGGCATCTGAATGGAGGTCTGCACAGTGAGGCTTCCAGGCCTTCTGTTTCCTAAGCCCTGGCTGTTGAAGAACATTAAACAAGCACTGGCAATGGCAATTTGTCTGGCTTACGAATGAAACAGCTTTTTGTGTCATTGATGGTTTTAGGCACTCGAGCACCCGTGGACTCTATCACTCATCTTTGCACTTGTGCATCCATTTTTCCATCCACTGACTCATTCTTGCATTCAGCCTCGGACACAGCCACAATAAAACACACAAGCTCAAGAACATTTCCAAGATAAATATAAGAATGCAAGTAGAAAAAAAACATGCAGCCATCTAAACACGGCAAACAAATGCTTACAATAATGAAACTAAACATAGCAGTAGGTGTATGTCTTGCAGAGGTATTGTAAACAGGCTATTGTTGTTTTAAAGACCCAGCTTGGTCACCACATTTAGAACAAAAATGCTAACTTGGAATTGTAAAACAATGACACACTATGGACGATAGCATTCTATAATGGTGTGTTGGTTTATAGTAATTGGCCATATGGGATCCAGCGCGCTGCAGATGAAATGAGTGGCAAGCAAACGATCTGTTAGCACTGCCTGGAGAGCAGTACTATACTCTTAAGAAAGATTACAATTAAAAGATGGGAAGCAAAGAAATGAAAGGGGAACTATAACAGGAGAAAATTGAAAGCTCAACGACTGGCCAACCAGCCATGAGACTGAAGCACACTCATTTTCAGGTGGATGTACATGTGATCAGTAAATGCTGTCATTCACAGAGTAAGAGAGCCAATGGCTGATGTGGTCTAAACCATTACCCCATTCAATACGCTATCATCATGGATGGAAGCAGAGTGTAAATGACACTCAGACCCATGGCAGAACAGAGATGGCCAAGAGGCTCTCTATGTATCTAAGTGGATATATATTTATGTATATGAATGTTTGTTTTATTTGATTATTTTTGTATTACAAGATCCTAGCACACAGCTAAGAAGAGATACTAGTAATACTTATTACTGTGCCAAATCTTCCCCCCTCCCGAGGGTTTGACAGAGCCAGTAACCAACACCAATATCCTTTTTACAAAAGTAATCTGTGACATTTCATTTAACAACACACCTGTCTGTAGGCTTCAATGCAGCAAAATAGCAATCCACCCTTAAATTACTATAAGCTTTAATATGGTTTTCATAATCAATTAGTCAGGCCTACTGCTTACATCATATCTTTTCATAATAAACAGTTCAGACCTATGGCATCGGAAATGTTTTTTCATAGTGGGCCTCTAGCTGTTATCAGGCAAAGTCATAAAATTACATAATTTACAAAATTACAATTGACAAAGCAAATTACTATCTCTTCTAAGAGGGCCTAACAAAGATTCTGATATTGCAAATCTTCTGTACCGTTTGGTCAGAGGAGGTAACCAGCCTAAAAAATATGCCTACTACTGTAATCTGTTGGATAGCATGTAACAAAATACCTTTCTGTAGAATGTAATACTATAATAATAACAACCTACCATTAAATGCCTTTTGACTTTAACATATCCTTTTCACAATCAGTATGTCTGGCCTATTTCCTTTACTGTAACATATTTTTATAAACAATTGGGCCTATAACCATATAACCTTTATAACTGACTCGTCACCATAACTAACTCAGACCTACTGTGTTGATCATAAGAAACAAGACAATCATAAGGTATACCGTAATAAGAATAGAAATATGTACAAAATACTGTGGTCAAAACAATATAAAATCCCTACTAATAGAGCCTTATAAGGATTGCTGTAGTGCAAGTTGTCTATCTCCAGGATTTTGTTTTAAGGTGGGGCATCAACACCCTTGCCTACTACGGTAATCTGTATAATTCCATGTAACAAAATGCCTTCCTACAGGCTTTAGCACAGTTTAATAACAATTCACCCTTAAATGCCTATTGCCTTTAACACATGCTTGCACAATACGTAAATTTGGCCTAATGCTTTGTCATAATGTTTCATTATAAATAGACCACACATAGCGAATCTGGCATAACTTTTCCCAGTGAACCGATAAGGCCTGTAGCTTTTACCAATGGATTAACACTACATACAACACAAGCCCACTGAAGTATGTATACACTAGCAACTATCAGGCATACATTTATCAAACATGTACAAAATTATAGTTGGCAACGTCTAACAAGAATCACCAAAGTGAAACTCAACTCCCTTTGTCAGAGTGGGTGACTAACACCAAAACCCTTGCCTATTATGGTAGAGTGTGAGATTACGGTAATCAACCCTTATCCCGCATTTTTTATCCCGCATACTATTAGGCCACATACTTTTAAAACGCAATATCATTCATCCCGCATACCATTATCCCGCATTTTTAAAAAACGCATGTGCTTTTATCACGCATGCCTTTACAACGAAATACGTTGTAAAGGCATGTATGGTAAATGCATTTGCGTTGTTAACGAGAGAGGTAAGGGTGTTTGGGTTTATTTTTTAGGGGTGGGGGTCGTGCTGGGGTAGTGTTGTTAGTGTAGTGTTGTGTTAGTGTAGTGTAGAGTTGAGGTGGGGGTAGTGATTGTGTAGTGTAGTGTTGTGTTAGTGTAATGTAGAGTTGTGGTGGTTGTTTAGTGTAGGGTCGTGCTGGGGCAGTGTAATAGGGGTTAGGGTAGTGTTGTAGTGTTTGTGGTAGTTTAGGGTAGTGTAGTGTTTGTGTAGTGTAGGGTCATGCTGGGGTGTAGTGTTTTAGGGTTTAGGTTAGTGTTGTAGTGTTTGTGTAGTGTAGGGTCATGCTGGGGTGTAGTATCTTAGGGTTTAGGGTAGTGTTGTAGTGTTTGTGTAGTGTAGGGTCATGCTGGGGTGTAGTGGTTTAGGGTTTTGGGTAGTGTTGTAGTGTAGGGTCATGCTGGGGGTAGTGTTTTAGGGTTTAGGGTAGTGTTGTAGTGTTTGTGTAGTGTAGGGTCATGCTGGGGTGTAGTATTTTAGGGTTTAGGGTAGTGTTGTAGTGTTTGTGTAGTGTAGGGTCATGCTGGGGTGTAGTGTTTTAGGGTTTAGGGTAGTGTTGTAGTGTTTGTGTAGTGTAGGGTTATGCTGGGGTGTAGTATTTTAGGGTTTAGGGTAGTGTTGTAGTGTTTGTGTAGTGTAGGGTCATTCTGGGGTGTAGTGGTTTAGGGTTTTGGGTAGTGTTGTAGTGTTTGTGTAGTGTAGGGTCATGCTGGGGTGTAGTGTTTTAGGGTTTAGGGTAGTGTTTGTGTAGTGTAGGGTCATGCTGGGGTGTAGTATTTTAGGGTTTAGGGTAGTGTTGTAGTGTTTTTGTAGTGTAGGGTCATGCTGGGGTGTAGTGTTTTAGGGTTTAGGGTAGTGTTGTAGTGTTTGTGTAGTGTAGGGTCATGCTGGGGGTTGTGTTTTAGGGTTTAGGGTAGTGTTGTAGTGTTTGTGTAGTGTAGGGTCATGCTGGGGTGTAGTGGTTTAGTGTAGTATTGTAGTGTTGTGTAGGGTCATGCTGGGGGTAGTGTATTAAGGTACAGTTGTAGTGTTTGTGTAGGGAAGTAAAGTGCTTAATGGTAGTGTTGGGGGGTCGTGCTGGGTAGTGTAAATGTAGTAAAAGGACTGTAGTGTAGGGTAGTGTTTGGTAGTGTATGGTAGGGTAGTGTACTTTCACTTACCTTTAAAACTTTTACAATGAGTATACCTTTAACATGCATGCTTTTACGTTGTAAAGGCATGCATGGTAAAGGCATATTCGTTCTAAAAGTTTTAGTTCTTTTAGTTTGCGGCCTAATAGTATATGCGGGATGAAAAATGCGGGATGATTGTATGTGACTTAACGTCATATATTCTGAGATTACATGTAACCAAACACCTAAATACCACCTGCAACATAATGTAATAGCAATCCACTGTTAGAGGCCTATTAATGTTTCATATTAAGCTGGCCAAACCTATTTCATCTGGCATAACATATCTGATAGAGTCGTATAGCTGCAGATTCCTTACATTAGAATTATTCCTAGGCATCAGACTGGATCCAGGAATTTTTTAGGAGCAGTATCCCTGCACGTTGGTGGGTGACATCATTTGGCTCCGCATGGGGTTGTCAACATCGTCCGCATTGGAAGTGCTGTGCACGATGCCTATATGGGCGCCAACCCAGCGTACTGATATCAGTTCTTATTTTGCCACACCAGCTAGCTCAGACTGGGAGAACTGCTACCCCCAGTCAATTTTGTGACTAACCTTTTTCGACCTTTTATCAAAGAATTCTTTGACATTGCCTCCTAGTGTGGAAGGGATGTCCAGAAGGCTGGTTTTAAGCCCTATTACGCCTGTCCCTGGCAAATGTCAGTGATGGATGCACATCTCGTCTGTCTCTGGTGTCTTAAGCGAAACCACAATGCCAAAAGCTGCATCGATTGTCATGCTATGCACCCCAAGGCCTTGAGGGAGCGTTCACTCAAGCTCCTTGCCGCTCAACATGCAACTCTGTGACTGTCTTGAACCCAGTAGAGTGGAAGATCCCATGATCGGTCGTGGAGCCATCGATCATAGGCGCAGTCGAAGTCGCCCGGGCATTCCGGTAAGACCCACAAAAAGAAGAAGAACAAGAAGTCGAAAAGGTCTTCGACATTGCCCTGTACGTCTAAGCCATGAAATGAGGCGAGGGAACGTCGATATTTGAGGCCTGGCTCTGCAGTTGACCCTGTGCCTGGGCCATCTCCACCAGTTGCTGCTGGTGGATTTTGAAAGTGGTGAGGCGTAAAGCTTAATCTTGAATTTTGGGGCGTAAGGCCTAATCCTGAATTAGTGTGTACGAGCAAGTGTAGTGAGCGAGTGCAACTGTCACCATGGGACTTCATTGGTGAGTGCCTCAAAGTGTATAGATTTTGAATTAAGGATATTAAATCTATATGCAGCTATTCATACTTAACTTATGTATATTTTGTCAGTTGATAGTCTACCTAGATTACTCCTGTAGCACAATAATTTCGTGGATGGCATTCAGAAATAAAATATCCCTCTTTTGTACCCTCGATGTCCTTCTGTGCCCTTCTATCCATCCATTACTCTGTTCCTTTCTCTATGCCCTGCCACACCAAGCTAGTTTATTCAATTCCATTTCAATTTCTGTAACGGTTGTATTCTTAATAAGATTTCCTCTACCTTTTCCCATTTATACAAATCACTCGATTCTGCCTTTATTCTCCTTGTCCTGCTTTATCTCCATCACTCTCCTCTTCTGTTGCTACGTATTACTTCAATTTCCTCCTCACACTGATTGGATTGGATTGCAATATTTGTGTAGCGCTTACTACCTATGTGGTGCTTTGAAGCACTTGCATACACGGGTAGCACGCTGCATCTTGTAAGGTGTGTGGTTGAAGTGTGTTTCTTTTGTTTTGTTCCTATGTGGGAAGTGTTTTCGTGTCTTGCTGGAGGTCTGCTGGGGTGCTATCTTGTTATCGTACACAGCACTTGGCAAACATGGATGAAGAAGTGGGAGAGACAGGCACCAAGTTCAGTTGGATCCATACAAGTGCAGAATGACAACCCCCTGAAAGAATTAGTTGTGAAACTCCATCAGTAGGCAAGCACAGCATCCTTGGATATAATGAGTTATCTTACAGTTATGTTTTTACAGTACAACACCATACTGCACACTTTACACAATTTGTATATTGTTTCCAATCTTCAAAGCAGACACTATATTTACTGCATTAAAACATAAAAATGTGAAGAGCAAGGTTTCTGCAATAAAATACTTAAGTGGCTAAACTGCAATTATTTGAAATAAACCTTTGTGGGGACTGGAAAATGTTCAACATTTAAATGCATATTCCATTACAAACACAGTACTAAAGGTGTTTTCTAGGCGACATCATATTTGAAAAAATAAAGGTCCCTCAGGTATGCCTTAAATCTTTTTTTTAATGAAAACTCTGCTCAACTCACTATTCCTGTGAGTAGCAAAGTTGACTTTACTAAAAAGCAATGAACTTTTCAAGGCACGCACCTGCAAGGCTGACGTGGTGCACTTGAAAAATATAACATGCCTGCGCACTGAAGTAATTCTATATTCCACGTTGTGCTGCTGCTTTGAACAAATGACTTTCAAAGCAGAAATATAGAAACAGGTCACCTCCCCCGTCCCTGGCTACCAATTAATTACCTGGCCACACTGACCCAATCCGATCTCGAGGACGACTACAGAAGAGTGCTCAAGTGGCACAAACAAGTGGAAGCAAACAGGGAACAGGCAGAGCTTCAAAAATAAAACTCCTGGGCTCCGTGTCTGAGATTATTCAAATTTCGTTCTCTCAATCCAAAGTGCTCCACGAGTTGCCCGCAGGTCGTGACCCTTCTTCCTGCAATCCTGGCTTCCTGTTACCAACTCGTCACAGAGTGGGGTGGGGGAAGGCTGGCTGATCCACCCCACTCTGTGAAGAGTTGGGAAAGGCAAACCCTCGCTGATTGACTTGCTGTTTTGGAAAGATCAGGCTGCAGCCTTCAGCCTTCAGCGCCCAAATGTAGTCAGTCAGCGAGGGTGGTGCACTTTGCAAGGGAGGAGTGGCCCTTCACTCGACCACGTCACAGAAGCAAGGGCTGAAATCAAGTAAGCCCAGAACATTCTGCGGCATGTGCCTGTCAGTGCTGCTGTGATGAAGGATCACAATTTAGGGCAGCAGGTAGGATGCATTCATTTTATTTTAAAAAGTATATACAGAGGCAACAACTAGGGGGGTGGAGCCCCCACACCCATACAAAGAAACCGCCCCTGGTCTTCCTCCCTGAGGTTCCTGGAGCCGGAGCGACCCCCACCCAACTCCGTGAGTTTTATGAGGCCATGCGACTCATATTTGGGTGACCCCTCCCCATTGGCACACCCTTGGACCCCACAGGTTCGGGAGGGGCCAAAACTGGTCTTGCGCCGGCGGGTTCACCCCTACTGCCAATCAGGCCCCTTGGATCCATGGACGGTTCCAGACCGAGTCCGGTCGAATCACCTTGAACTATCCCCGGTGCCAGCCCCACTACAGACGTCCCCAGCGCACACCGGTAGCACTGCCTTCATTCTAATCCCCGATTCCGACATGGAGCCGGCTGTGCATCATCCAATGCCGACTCCGGCGCTGACTGGAGCCATTCCAGCCAAGCCGAGCCTGAACCCTAGTGAGCCCTAGTGTTATGGGTTAGAGCTTGGGGAAGATTGGGAGAGGCCCCTGGACCCTTATGAATACCAGCCCCTAGACTCAAATCAGGACAACTGATGTGAGGACCTGGTAGATAGAGGCCAGTGGGCTGGACAACTCCCCAGATACTGGCTTGGTCTCTCCTCCTACAATGGCTAGGGAGGAGAAAGCCTCATTTGTTGTGGTGGTGGTGGTGTTGATGGTGGTGAGAAGCGCGGCCGAGGTCCTGGACCTTACACTACCCTCTGTTCCTGTCAAGAAGAACCTTTTGATGGAGGTATGGAGGTGCCTCAACCAGAAGTGTACCCATCTGAAACCGGTTCTCCCACCTAAAACATTTTTTTTTTACAGAGTTTTGTATAGCGCGAACTTGACCCGAATCGGGTATCAGAGCGCTTTACATAGCACCAGTTGCATTACATGAAGACACATTAATTTTTGTTAGGCACAGGGAGATTAAGTGATTTGCCCAGAATCACAGGATGTTCAGCGTCATTGCCGAGACTCAAACCCATTTCCCCAGATTCGAGGTCGACCACCCTAGCCGCTGGGTCTGGTCCAAGCTCTGCACAGGGGTTCCTGTGACTAGAGCAATTGCCCACTGCCATCGCCCGACACCAGGGAACACAAACTTCCTCACCCAACAACCCACTCCAGAAAGTTTGGTGGTCCAAGCCTCCACTTCCATACCAAATCATGGCCCATTCCCTACCACTCCACCGGACAGGGAATCCAAGAGGCTGTATACCTTGGGAAAGAAGATGTTTTCTTCCGCCAGCCTTGCACTGCGGTCAGTGAACACCTCCGGCCTTTTGGGGCGATACAACCACTCGCTCTGGGACACAGTTATGCAAGTGCTTCCTATGGTTTCAGAGGAGGCCTGAGCCATACTTTCCCAAGTTATTGGTGATGGGAGGGACACAGCCAAGTTCGCCATATGCTGTGGGCTTGATACGACAGACTCACTAGGCAGAGTGGTTTCACCTTTGGTGACCCTTAGCCATGCCTTGTTGAGAACCACTGTCTTTTGGGGGATGTCCAGGCCTTGCTCATGGACATACCTTTTGACGGCTCCCTTCTCTTTGGAGACAAGGTGGACTCAGCGCTAGTGCGCTTCAAGGACAGCAGAGCTACTACGAGGTCCTTGAACCTTTCCATGGACCCTCACCAACCCCAGTCTGCCTTTCATGGCCGTGGGCAGGTCTTCCAGCCGCATCTCTACCTTCCCCGCCACTACAGCATGCAAGCTTCCCAGCCCTTCCATGGCAGAGTACACAGTAAACACAAGGAGATAATGGACGGAGCGCTGAAACTTTTCAGACACTCACCCCCAGTCACAGGTCTAGGTTGAATGTATCATCATTCTTTAGCTCACTTTGCCACCCCAATTTAGACATAGCTGTATGCAAATCAGTCTTGACCCTGTGCCTCATGGGAACAGTCCAGCCCGAACTGCCAAGCCGTGTCTTCCCTGGACCGGAAGCAAGCATCCTGGGACTGGTTTCTGGGTAACACCCTTCATCAGCCAGGCTAGCTTGAATCCAGTGGCAAAGTGAGCAAGGGACCCACGTCTAGGCATACCCTGCCAACTTAGGGCGAACAAAGCAAACACAAGGAGATGATGGACGGAGCGCAGAAACTTTTCAGACACTCACCCCCAGTCACAGATCTCGGTTGAATCCATCATCATTCTTTAGCTCACTTTGCCATCCCAGTTCAGACATAGCTAGTACCCACAGACCCTGTTGATCAGGTAGCCAGAGGTCAGCCCAGTCCACCATTCCTCCAGCAGCCGTAGACTCTATGCTTTTTTAGTATGCCCTCGACCATCATGGGCACCCAGTGGGAGGCAGGATACACCACCAGCTGCACCACTGGAAGTCAATAACATCTGACCGCTGGGTTCTCCAGGATGTCCGAAGAGTCTTACTCCCCTTCGTGACTACCCCTCCACCCATGCTACCCACTTGTGACAGGCTGACGAAAGACCATATTTCCTCACTCCACCAAGAAGTGGTGGCTCTCTTGGCCAAGGGAGCTATAGAGAGGGTTCTGGCATCAGAAATTGGTTGTGGCTGCTATTCCCACTACTTTCTGGTGCCCAAGAAGGATGGAGGGCTTTGTCCTATCCTAGACCTGCGCCCTCTCAATTTCTTCGTGAAGAAGGAGAAATTCAAAATGCTCACACTCAAGTCCTGTCTGCCTGGAGACTGGAGGATAA
Source organism: Lissotriton helveticus (assembly GCF_964261635.1). Taxonomy (NCBI): domain Eukaryota; kingdom Metazoa; phylum Chordata; class Amphibia; order Caudata; family Salamandridae; genus Lissotriton; species Lissotriton helveticus. The sequence goes on along the minus strand of NC_136057.1, from coordinate 1,402,400,964 downwards.
CGTGGGACTTACAGGACACATATGTCCACATCCCCATCCTGCCTGGCGATAGACCTGCAGTTCACTGTAGGCCTCAAACACTTTCAGTTCACTGTGCTCCCCATTGGCCTTACCAGTGCCTCTCGGATGTTCACCAAGGTGATGGCTGTAGTTAAAGCTCATCTGCGGAGATCAGGGGATCCATGTGATACTTCAACAAACAGGGCGGGTGGGGTTGTGGACCCTTTGTCAAGAGGCCCTGCTTCTCTGAACATGGCTGGTACGTCAGGGCATTTCCCTGGTGGTTCAACAACTGGCGGGATCTCTGAATGTCAGAGCAGGTAAACTCAGCCAGATTCCTAGCGAATCATAAATGGCTTCTCCATACAGAAGTGGTGCAAGGCCTCTTGCAGCAGTGGAGAGAACCTTGGTTGGATATGTTCAACAATGCAGAGAGCACTCACTGTCAGCAGTTTTAGCCGGTGGAGTTTTCAAAGTGGCTCTCGCTCAGAGACACTTTTCTTCTCGAGTAAAGCTCAAGGGTCTTGCACACCTTTCTGCTCATACCACTCCTGCCCAGAGTTCTCAAGAAGAACAGGAGCATCTGGGCCCAAGTCATACTTTTGGCGCATGACCAGGCTCAGAGAGTTTTGTATCGGGTGCTGCTGGGCATGGCCATTGGTTCTCCGATCAGGTTGCCCCTACAACAGGATCTTCTGTCATAGCAGCTGGGGAAGGCCCTTCACCCGAACCTGTCAATAATCCACCTTCATGTGTGGATATTGAGCGGCAACAGTTGACAGCTTTCCACCTTTCGCCTGAGGTCTGTAATGTCATCTTGGCAGTAAAGCATCCCTCCACCAAGACTATGTACACCTGCTATTGGAGCAAGTTTGTTACATCTTGTACAGAAAAACAGGTTGACCTCCCTTTCTGCTCCCCTTTCTCAGATCCATCTGCTTATTCTTTCTTTTGCCCAGCAGGGCTCTGCTTTGGGAACCTTAAATGCTATCTTTCTGCCATCTTAGCATTTCTGCAGTTGTTAGATCAGCCATCCCCTTTCAAGTTCCCTATTGTACGGATGTTTCTGAAAGGTCTCCAAAATTTGATCCCACCTTCACACTTTATCATGCCTCAGTGGGATCTAAATTTAGTCTTAACTTTTCTAATGTGCGCTTCCTTCGAGATGCCACACAGCTGCCCTATCAGGCTCCTACCTATCACTATGGCCTTTCTAGTGGCAATAACACCTGCCCAGAAGGTTAGTGAGCTCCAGTCTTTGTCATCTAGACCTCCACACCTCAACATCTTCTCAGACAAGCTGATCCTTCGCACTAGAGTTGGTCACTCTCTTTCATGTAGGTCAGTCCATCACCCTGCCTACCTTTTACACTTTGTCTCATCCCGCTCAGGAAGAGGAGTAATACCACTGGCTGGACCCAAAAAGAGTGTTGTTGTTCTACCTTGGCCGCACAAAAGAGTTCCAGGTAGATGACAAATTCTTCATGGGGTATGTCAGAACCTAGAAAGGGTAGGTGGTACAGAAGTGGACCATCTCCAGATGGATCTTGCTCTGTATCAAAATCTTCTACGCACTGGCTAAGAAGCAACCTCTCGAGGGTTTGCATGTTCATTCCACCAGAACTAGGCTGCGACCACTGCGTTGGCACGCGGAGCCCTGTCCTGAAATCTGATAGGCAGCGGCGTGAGCATCTCAGCACACATTTACCAAGCACTACTGCCTGGAGAGTCAGGTCCGTAGGTACGGACACTTAGCCTGCTCAGTCCTGCAGAGCTACTTAGTGCAAAATAATTTTGCAGACCCTCCTCTGGAGAGGAATTGCTTGAGTAGAGAAGGTAAGGAATCTAGCCGCAGATTCTTTACCGACCCACCCATCTCCCCACTCTGCAAGCAGTTTTTAAGTCTTAGGGCTTTTCACCTTTTAGGGTCCTTGTTTTCGCACACCAATGGTCAGTACTCCTCAAGACTCCTCAAGACTTCTGGTGTGGAAAGTCACGAAAATAAGCTGATGTCAGCACGCTGGAGTGGCGCCTATATAGGCACCACGCACATCACTTCTGACGTGGATGACCTCATGCATAGCTGGACTATGCCACCTACTGACACGCAGGGGTACTGCTCCCTAAAAAAATTCCAGAAACAGTCTTACGCCTTGGGATAATCCTAAGGTAAGAAATCTGCGGCTAGAAAGAGTCTCCACCAGATAAGGCATTATCAATGGTAAGTAACTTGTTTTGACCAGCACGCCAATCAGCTGCTAACATTGGCTTGGCACCATAACCAATGCAGGCTTAAACTACTGAGCGTAAATCTCTTCTAACTGTGTTTAAGAAGGATTCTCACAGTGCAAGTCTTCTATATTCATTGATTGTCAACTTGACTAACCAAGACCAAAGCCCTTGTAAACTAAGGTTATCTGTGAGATTCCATGTAAATCTATCTGCAGGCTCTAATTCAGAGTAACAATCCACCCTTAAATACCTACTTTAATATTGCCTTTCACAATCAATATGCCAGGCCTATTGCCTTGATCATTTCTTAATAAAACCTGATTCCGTCATAGTCTGGCCTGTAGCCTTTATCATTAGTAGGCCATTTTAAACACAGTTTTGAAATCACAGATCCCAGAGCGTCTCTGGTGTGAACGACTCCTCCTCCTGGTGGAGGATAGACCCGATGATGAAGCTTACAGTCACTAGTGTGTCAGCGAGATGACATGTCACTGACCGAACATAACTGTTGAGGGTTCCACAAGAATTTATGTTTGAAGATCCTCCGACGAGACACTGTTTTTTCTCACTTCTTTCACACTTTACAATACCAGCATTTTCAACTCCTCATAAACTGGCAACCATCATGCATAACAGTTATTTAAAATTACAAACATGCAGAAAAATACAGCTTGCAAATAAAAATCCACACTTAAATGGCTATTGAGTTTAACATATGCTTTTCACAATAAATACATCAGACTTAGTGTCTTTATCATAACATTTCATAACAAACAGATTAGGGCATGATCATTGACTTGACACCATACCCAACCCTTCTGTATCAAGTATAGACTGTGCCAAAAGCCAAAAAGTGCAATATAAGCAGTCTTTTTAGTAGACGCAAAATAAATTGGCCCAATCAAATCCTGTATTTAGTGGAACCACCATGGCTGGTGTCTAAACTCCTCTCTCTGTAGTACTATAAAAACTATTTTTGTTGATCACATGTGGTCAGCCAGCATTTGCACTATGAAGCCATACCTAAAAATCCATGTAGATTAGTGTAGGTCTGGGCATCCCATACTGGTCTCAAACACAGAACTGCACTCTGAAGTCTAAAGTTAATGATGGAAGGGTGAGTGGATCAGTGCTGCTGCCAGAGAAAAACAAGCACAGTAAATGATCTATTTATCTAAGACACTTTAATCGCATTAGAATGTCGTGTGCACCTGAAAGTTCAAGCTCAGGTAGCCGTAATGCTGCCAGCTCAGGCATCTGGCTAAATAAACAAAATAATTATAGCTGTGGGAAAGAGAAGAACTTCTTTCTGTGGAAGCACACAATTTCGGCCCAATCAAAAATGTACTCCAACTACCAACACATGCACAGAATGCAATCCTTTCTCTACAACACTCCTGGAAAGTCTTTTTTAGGTTGATCACATTATGACTGTTGACAGCTGTGCTGCTAAGCCAGACCTAAGAAGAGAGTTGTAGGCAGTGTTTGAATGGGAAAATGTCCACTCTGGGAACCCATTAATTGTGGGCGGTGGCAGCAGGGAGTAGAGTGGCAGAACCATGGTGGGCTACACCACGAGTAGAGGAGTTAATGACAGTCACCATGAAATGCTTTTTCTTAACCACTTCTGCACCCAAAGAAATTGGCAACAGGGAAAAATATGAGCAAGGAAAAGAAGCACACTCCTGGGTTACTTGAGTGGTCACAAACATACTTACTTTTTAAGACAGATTTGGGGGGCCTAAGGCTAAGGGGCCAATTTCAATGTCGGATGGACCTGAGTCAGTCCAACATCGGCCAGGAGCTGTAACCGACTGACTTGCTGTCGTCGGTTACAGCCCTGCTGATACAATGCGAACGAACATGGTTCGGTCGCATTCGTATACTTAACAATACAGGCATGCATTCCATGCCTGCATTGTTGAAAGCAGGGTCCCTGCACCCTGTGGCTGGCACCCCAAGGTGCCTGCCACTGGGTGCAGGGATCAACGGCACCCTCACACCCATGGGGGCCCTGCTGGGGGCTCCCAGAGACAGCTTACGACTGCCTTTTCGTGCCGGACACACCGGCACGAAAAGGCAGTGAAAAGCTGCCATCATACTCCCTCGGTCGTAAAGAGGTGACCGGGGGAGTACTGAGGGATTTCCGGACTGCGGACAGGCTCTCAGAGCCTGTCGTCCACAATCCGGAAATCCGAGTCGGATTCCCTTCCGACCAAGGCCATAGGAATGGCTCGGTCGGAAAGGAATCTGGCCCACACATTCCAATTTGGTCGGAAGGGCTCCTACAATCGTTCGGAGCCCTTCCACCCGAAATCGGAATCGGCCCCAGAGTGTGTAGAACAAGGGTTTGAGGTTTAAAACCGGTTAGATAACTGTGGTAGTTAATGTATCTGCTGGAGAAATGTGGGTACGCTAGTGTCACACTACTGAATCACAGTAAAATAGCTCACAGGGTTAATGCACCTGCTCCAAGGTATAGAGTGCAAGTCAAGGTCACATGCTTGTATTTTATGTTATATAGCTAAGGGGAATAATGATTTTGTTTTAGAAATCCTTGGATTACCTTACTGTTGCAAGTTACCATCCTGCTAAAAAAAAAACTCAGGGGCATGTTCACAAGGACTTACCTCCAATTTATTTCCACCTTAACGCATCAAAAGTGGAGATAGAACTAACACCCCATTTAGAAGCTGGTGCAAACAGCAGACATTGTCAGAATTCCCGCGATAACAGCCACAAAACCTAAGACCACGGCGGACACCACCAACTAACCCTAAAGCGATGCAGAGTAGGCGTTTCTGTGCAGAAACACATGAAAAAACAACAACACCCCTTTCACAATGAACTGACATATCCGCTAAGCGAACCAAAAACAGGCGATAAGCCGCGGTAGTCGTAGGTATTTAACACCTGCCTCAAACAGGTGTAAAGACGGACGACTACTTGCAGTAGGCAACGGAACCCCGCACACAGCCATACCTGAAGAACAAACTACGCCATGGAGCTTCTCATCATGCAGCTCGGAGTCCCAACAGGGCCACAACACCCACCTCCACCACCCCCAGGACCCGGACCCGCCCCCGGACCACCACAGAGGCAGCGCAGAGTAAGGCAGCGGACCTACCGAAAACACACCTTTCTCACAGACCTAACGCCCGAGAAAGTCATTTCCCACTACAGGCTCAAAAGGACAACCATCATCCGTATCATGACCCACATCGCCCACAGGTTGACGATGCCAACACAGCAGAGAACCAACATCCCTCCGCAGACAAAGCTGTTGGCTGCGCTGCACCTGTTGGCCTCTGGTACCTTCCAACCAACAACTGCCAGAGTCGTAGGGGTCTCGCAGCCAGCCCTCTCAAAGTTCATCACACCTGTCCTGGATGCCATCCTCAGCTACATACCCCTGTACCTTCACTTCCCCAGCACTGAGCAGGAACAGCTGGAGACAAAGCAAGGCTTGTACCCCATAGCCGGATTCCTGGCCGTGTTCGGGGCAATCGACTGCACACATGTCCCAGTTGTGCCCCCTACGGGTACTGCACAACACTACCGCAACAGAAAGCACACGCATTCCATCAATGTGCAAGCAATAGTGGACCACCGGGGAATCTTCACCAATGTCGTCGCCAACTACCCAGGCAGTGTGCATGATTCCTTCATCTTACGACAGTCCGTCATCAACCAGCGCTTCCAGGATGGCACATATAGAACAGGACTGCTCGTTGGTAAGTACCAAATCAACACACCACACATTCCAAAGCCTCCAAAGCACAATGCACAACTGTGGGGATGCATACGTGAGGAAACCACATTCAACATGTCAAACTACACGACCACCTACCAGATATGATCACACCCCTCCATGGTCATCCTGGGCTACCCCTGCACCCAGTACAGACATTTCATGGCACCACAGCCACACACCAGCTGAACGTGTGGAGCTGCGGAATGCAGCTATGACACATTTGAGGCACTGCTCTGCCAACATGACCCTACCCCAGTCTCCCGCAGGTCAGCGTCCTTGGCGGTGGGCCCGTGTCACCCACTGTGCATCCGGGACCACTAGCGCTGTGCGACTCGTGTCATCCCGCTTGTCATTCCTAGATTGCATTCCTGAGTGCCTGATGACTGGTGTAGTTGCCAGCATCAGCTACTCCCTGCGGTCTGGCTTACACCCCACAAACAGCCAGAACAGGCGTCAATGGATTGGTGGACCTGCCATCACATCCTGCCGAACCAAGTATTGACTCTATTCTCCCTGCACTGTCACAGGTGATCAAGGATATGCACTCTGCCCTTGGATGATGACACCCCTCCGAGGCCCGACCACACCCGCCCAGAGACTGTACAATACGGCCCACATATGAATCAGGGGCATCATTTAATGCATATTTGGCGTGTGGAAGTCACGTTTCAGGTGCCTGGACGGTACAGGTGGGAAGCTCCTGTACAGCCCAGACATCATGTGCAAGCTGATCGTTGCATGTTGTGTGTTGCACAACATCTGTGTTCACACCAGGGCCCCATGGATCCCAGTTCCAGAGGGACCGGTCGATGATGGTGGTAATGGGGCAGGTGGCCCACACCCTACTGCGTAAGCAAAAAACAATTCCCAACAGGTATTATTAAGAGACAGTTTCAATTGTGCATGCCTTTAGGCATTACTAAGAACAGAAACAAGGAGTCAAATGGATTTTGAAGAGAGGTGGTATTATTCACCAAGGACAAGGGGCATTCAATGTACATTTACAGTTTGAGACAGCACTGTAAAGATTAGATCTTGTGATAACCCAGTGGCACTTGGTGCAAGGTGCTATATACAGTTAAAGTGAAGTGAAAGTGCAAGTGCTTTAAAAACAGCATTGGTGGCGCATAGAATATATTATATACATCAATTACAGCTTCAATTACAAAACAAGTTACAATCACTTGGAAAAAGGTTATTTTCTTGTAAGAGCTTAAAGTGTCATATGCGTCATTTAATTCAGGCTGTGTGGTCGACGGCGTTTCGATCCCCTTTGGTCGGGATCGTCATCAGGACGGGGTTGTCGATAAGTACAGTGCTGTAGATAAAGGAAGGGTAGTAATGAGCGTGGCAGGTCGAGAGGGCGAGGAGGGGGTGGGGGGTGAGGGGTGAGTGAAGGAGCACTCAAGGGGACTAATTCGCAAAGGTTTACTGTGTTTAAGGAGGGGTGGAGGTGGTGGTGGCCGGAAAGGGAAGAAGAGTGATGTTTGGGGTGCCTAGTGTGGAGGGTAGGTCAGTTGTCAAAGTGGGGTCGTGTTCCACACAAGCGAATTGGAAGAACACTTACAGGAAGCCAAGCAGGGATGCGTGGCTTGTGGCATTCGGGGGAACTGTGCGCCGGTTGCTGGAGGAAAAAGCAATTATTAGTTTTAAGACGCATGGGTGACTGGTGATATCAAGACTGGCGCTGGGGGTATCAATACCTGGTAGCGACTTGTCCTGGGACTGCTCACGTAGTTGGGCAGCGTCTAGATGAGGGAGACAGAGAGCGCGCGGTCAGTCAGGGGAAATGCCACCGTGGTGGAGCAGGCGAGCACTTTAGGAGCGCGATCTAGGCGCGCAGCCTCTGACCGAGGGAGAAAATCTTACCTGAAGAAATGAGGGGCGCAGAAGGCAAGAGCTCATCTGGCGTGGCTATTCAGCAATAAATGCAATAACAGACCGCGTCTTCCCTGTGTCCTGGGAAATATACAGGTTACCGCGAGGTGGAGGCGGGGAAGGGGGCGTGTGCCAGGGGCGGGATCTGCGAGTGAATGCAGAGGTGTCGCGAGGCCATTGGTGTGGGTATGAGCGGGGGGCGGGGTAAGGAGAGGGAGGTGGCGGGTTCCTAGGGAGACCAGAGTAAACAGGAAGTCTCAGAACCCGGGCGGACGCGTTGGAGAGAGCGCGTCGTAACGGGTCCAAGGGGTTGGAGACAAGTGCGTGTGTCACATATTCGAGGAAACGCAAAGACGACCAAGTTGGAGTTCGTGGGTGCAATGTAAGCATTACAAAGTACAGGCATTTACACAATAATAATAATCGTATATTACTGAGAGGAAGCAGAATACAGCTGGCGCATAAAGGAACAATTAAGGATCGCGTGGTGCAAAATCAGCACTACAAATTAAAAGTATTGCAAATACAGTGCTGGGCGGCAGCAGATCACAGTTGAGCAATTGGTTAACATAAACTCGGTCAGGGTATAAAACCGGGCGGTTAATTACAGAGTTACATTACGTGTTGGGAGCCAATTAGAGAAAAGGCACTTTGTTATGGATTCTAGAACATTGGTGGAGCAGAAGGTTTTGGCACAGTACTGGTATTATATTAGACCATTCGTGTTGGCAGTGGGGCGTGAATGCAGGAAATGGAGAACCGGACAAGGAATTTAATTTAAATGGAAATAGTACTAGTCCATTCGTCAAGGGTGTTGAGCCCATGATTGACCGAGTCAACCCTGGCAATCCATTTGCATTCGGCTCTGTTGAGCAGGGCAGTCAAGTTACCTCCTCTGAGGGGTAAGGTGGGTTTCTCAATGACCTGCCATCTGAGATCCGAGTCCGTGTGAGAGTGCTCAATGAAGTGTGAGACCAGGGGTGCTGTAAGTACCTTGCAGTTAATTCTGCTTTTGTGTTGTATGATCCGCTGTTTTACCATTTGGGTTGTCTGGCCGATGTAGATCAGGTCACACGGGCATCGGATAGCGTAGATAACGTTTTGAGTTTTGCAGTTGGATTGATGGGTAAGGTGGTGTGTCTGGCCCTTGAATATGAATTCTTTGGTGTTAGATGTCAACTCGCACACGCTGCAGGATTGGCATTTGAAATGTCCGATGACCGGGGGCAAGCCCCATGCCGCTGTGATGGTGTTTTTCTCAGTACTGGAAGTTGGCCAAGTAATGGCACGAACGAGGTGGTTGGCAATGTTGTTACCTCTCTGGTATGAAAACAATGGTGGTGCATTGAATTGTTCTTCTGATCGTAGCACAGTCCAGTTCTTTTTAATTATTTTGGCTACTCTGTTACTGTCTGGGCTGAAAACTGAGACAAAGGGAATCCTCTTCAAAGTTTTTTTGTTTTGATTTGGCCTCAGTAAGTCCTCCCGGTGGTTGTACCAGGCCCGTTTCTTAGCCTGTTTGACCAGACGTCGTGGATATCCCCTGTTGATCAATTTAGAGACTAGGATGTCTGCTTTCCTAAAGTAGTCCTTTCGCCATTTGCAATTTCTCCGAATGCGGAGGAATTGGCCAAAGGGGAGACCATCGCGTAGACCTCTGGGGTGGTTGCTTGAGTAGTGCAGCAACGTGTTGCGTTCAGTAGGTTTGCGGTAGAGCACAGTTCCAATTTTTCCTTCCTCCGCATGTATAGTAACATCAAGGAAGTGTAGGTCATTGGGTTTGGTTTCGTACGTGAATTTAAGGTGTTCCTGGGAAGAGTTTAGCCAATCAATGCACGGCTGTAGAGAGTTAGCTGAGCCATTCCAAAATAGTAAAATGTCGTCGATATATCGACGCCACAGATGGATTTGGGGTCGATATGGATTGATTTGGTTGAGGAACAATGACTTCTCAAGGGCATGTACATATAGGATGGCAAAATTTGGGGCAAAGCAAGCACCCATCGCTACTCCCTTGATTTGCAGATAGTAGGTATTCTTGTACATAAAGTAATTGTTTTGTAGTGCCACTCTTAAAAGGTCCATGATGAAATCAGTAGGAATCTTGGATGGTTGTGGTCTGGTGCTCAACAGATTTTTTATTACCTCGAGTCCTTCACAGTGGGGAATGTTCGTGTAGAGGGACTCGATGTCCAGACTCGCCATGATTTGATTGTCCATATCGAAAGGTTGATCTTCAATCGTGTTAATTAGATCCATAGTGTCACGGATATAGGTGTCTGTGATGGGTACAAACTCTTTAATCATCGAATCCACATATTTACCAAGGGGTTCCAAGATGGAACCGCACCCTGATACGATCGGGCGTCCAGGTGGGTTTCTGGCATCCTTATGTATTTTGGGAAGTACGTAAAGGATAGGGGTCCTGGGGTGTGGTGTGTTCTTGAACAATCCACACCCCAGGACCCCTATCCTTTACGTACTTCCCAAAATACATAAGGATGCCAGAAACCCACCTGGACGCCCGATCGTATCAGGGTGCGGTTCCATCTTGGAACCCCTTGGTAAATATGTGGATTCGATGATTAAAGAGTTTGTACCCATCACAGACACCTATATCCGTGACACTATGGATCTAATTAACACGATTGAAGATCAACCTTTCGATATGGACAATCAAATCATGGCGAGTCTGGACATCGAGTCCCTCTACACGAACATTCCCCACTGTGAAGGACTCGAGGTAATCAAAAATCTGTTGAGCACCAGACCACAACCATCCAAGATTCCTACTGATTTCATCATGGACCTTTTAAGAGTGGCACTACAAAACAATTACTTTATGTACAAGAATACCTACTATCTGCAAATCAAGGGAGTAGCGATGGGCGCTTGCTTTGCCCCAAATTTTGCCATCCTATATGTACATGCCCTTGAGAAGTCATTGTTCCTCAACCAAATCAATCCATATCGACCCCAAATCCATCTGTGGCGTCGATATATCGACGACATTTTACTATTTTGGAATGGCTCAGCTAACTCTCTACAGCCGTGCATTGATTGGCTAAACTCTTCCCAGGAACACCTTAAATTCCCGTACGAAACCAAACCCAATGACCTACACTTCCTTGATGTTACTATACATGCGGAGGAAGGAAAAATTGGAACTGTGCTCTACCGCAAACCTACTGAACGCAACACGTTGCTGCACTACTCAAGCAACCACCCCAGAGGTCTACGCGATGGTCTCCCCTTTGGCCAATTCCTCCGCATTCGGAGAAATTGCAAATGGCGAAAGGACTACTTTAGGGAAGCAGACATCCTAGTCTCTAAATTGATCAACAGGGGATATCCACGACGTCTGGTCAAACAGGCTAAGAACGGGCCTGGTACAACCACCGGGAGGACTTACTGAGGCCAAATCAAAACAAAAAAACTTTGAAGAGGATTCCCTTTGTCTCAGTTTTCAGCCCAGACAGTAACAGAGTAGCCAAAATAATTAAAAAGAACTGGACTGTGCTACGATCAGAAGAACAATTCAATGCACCACCATTGTTTTCATACCAGAGAGGTAACAACATTGCCAACCACCTCGTTCGTGCCATTACTTGGCCAACTTCCAGTACTGAGAAAAACACCATCACAGCGGCATGGGGCTTGCCCCCGGTCATCGGACATTTCAAATGCCAATCCTGCAGCGTGTGCGAGTTGACATCTAACACCAAAGAATTCATATTCAAGGGCCAGACACACCACCTTACCCATCAATCCAACTGCAAAACTCAAAACGTTATCTACGCTATCCGATGCCCGTGTGACCTGATCTACATCGGCCAGACAACCCAAATGGTAAAACAGCGGATCATACAACACAAAAGCAGAATTAACTGCAAGGTACTTACAGCACCCCTGGTCTCACACTTCATTGAGCACTCTCACACGGACTCGGATCTCAGATGGCAGGTCATTGAGAAACCCACCTTACCCCTCAGAGGAGGTAACTTGACTGCCCTGCTCAACAGAGCCGAATGCAAATGGATTGCCAGGGTTGACTCGGTCAATCATGGGCTCAACACCCTTGACGAATGGACTAGTACTATTTCCATTTAAATTAAATTCCTTGTCCGGTTCTCCATTTCCTGCATTCACGCCCCACTGCCAACACGAATGGTCTAATATAATACCAGTACTGTGCCAAAACCTTCTGCTCCACCAATGTTCTAGAATCCATAACAAAGTGCCTTTTCTCTAATTGGCTCCCAACACGTAATGTAACTCTGTAATTAACCGCCCGGTTTTATACCCTGACCGAGTTTATGTTAACCAATTGCTCAACTGTGATCTGCTGCCGCCCAGCACTGTATTTGCAATACTTTTAATTTGTAGTGCTGATTTTGCACCACGCGATCCTTAATTGTTCCTTTATGCGCCAGCTGTATTCTGCTTCCTCTCAGTAATATACGATTATTATTATTGTGTAAATGCCTGTACTTTGTAATGCTTACATTGCACCCACGAACTCCAACTTGGTCGTCTTTGCGTTTCCTCGAATATGTGACACACGCACTTGTCTCCAACCCCTTGGACCCGTTACGACGCGCTCTCTCCAACGCGTCCGCCCGGGTTCTGAGACTTCCTGTTTACTCTGGTCTCCCTAGGAACCCGCCACCTCCCTCTCCTTACCCCGCCCCCCGCTCATACCCACACCAATGGCCTCGCGACACCTCTGCATTCACTCGCAGATCCCGCCCCTGGCACACGCCCCCTTCCCCGCCTCCACCTCGCGGTAACCTGTATATTTCCCAGGACACAGGGAAGACGCGGTCTGTTATTGCATTTATTGCTGAATAGCCACGCCAGATGAGCTCTTGTCTTCTGCGCCCCTCATTTCTTCAGGTAAGATTTTCTCCCTCGGTCAGAGGCTGCGCGCCTAGATCGCGCCCCTAAAGTGCTCGCCTGCTCCACCACGGTGGCATTTCCCCTGACTGACCGCGCGCTCTCTGTCTCCCTCATCTAGACGCTGCCCAACTACGTGAGCAGTCCCAGGACAAGTCGCTACCAGGTATTGATACCCCCAGCGCCAGTCTTGATATCACCAGTCACCCATGCGTCTTAAAACTAATAATTGCTTTTTCCTCCAGCAACCGGCGCACAGTTCCCCCGAATGCCACAAGCCACGCATCCCTGCTTGGCTTCCTGTAAGTGTTCTTCCAATTCGCTTGTGTGGAACACGACCCCACTTTGACAACTGACCTACCCTCCACACTAGGCACCCCAAACATCACTCTTCTTCCCTTTCCGGCCACCACCACCTCCACCCCTCCTTAAACACAGTAAACCTTTGCGAATTAGTCCCCTTGAGTGCTCCTTCACTCACCCCTCACCCCCCACCCCCCTCCTCGCCCTCTCGACCTGCCACGCTCATTACTACCCTTCCTTTATCTACAGCACTGTACTTATCGACAACCCCGTCCTGATGACGATCCCGACCAAAGGGGATCGAAACGCCGTCGACCACACAGCCTGAATTAAATGACGCATATGACACTTTAAGCTCTTACAAGAAAATAACCTTTTTCCAAGTGATTGTAACTTGTTTTGTAATTGAAGCTGTAATTGATGTATATAATATATTCTATGCGCCACCAATGCTGTTTTTAAAGCACTTGCACTTTCACTTCACTTTAACTGTATATAGCACCTTGCACCAAGTGCCACTGGGTTGTCACAAGATCTAATCTTTACAGTGCTGTCTCAAACTGTAAATGTACATTGAATGCCCATTGTCCTTGGTGAATAATACCACCTCTCTTCAAAATCCATTTGACTCCTTGTTTCTGTTCTTAGTAATGCCTAAAGGCATGCACAATTGAAACTGTCTCTTAATAATACCTGTTGGGAATTGTTTTTTGCTTACATAATATACCCATCCCAACGTGGTTTATGGGTTTCCTCCTGTTTTTCCTATAACCACACCCTACTGCAGCAGCGGCAGGAATGGCCTGTAGGAATACCATCATTGACACTTACGTCTCATGAGCACGTCACATTGTGACCGTCCATGGCAATCATGCGACAGTAGAAGATGTCCAAATGCACTGCATGTCTGAATTAAACCTGTTTGAAGGTTACAGGTTGTACTTGTACATTGTCATGTTAAATTTCCATGCGATTTCTGATGTGATTTGCCAGGTTGTGCACATTTGCTGAACCAGTTGTGTCCTGTGTTCAAATGTGGTTGGGGTGCTGTTTGTACCGGTATGTTGTCAATGTCGAGGTGCACTCCTGCTTATGTGCGTATGCTACACGGTGGGTGGGTCTCTCCTGCAGCTTTGATTTGTCTGCCACTGGTCTCTTTCATGTGGTGTGCCTGTCGGTTCTGTTCTTCCACGGTGCTTGGATGTTGTGGTGTACATGTTGTCCTCTGCAGTTGGCCAGGGTGCATCCCTGGTACTCCGCTGTTGATGAATTTTGTTCTGTGGCATTTTCCACGTTGTCACGGAGTTGTTTTCCCGCGATAGGCTGTGATGTTGAAAGTTGCGTTACGCTACTCTTGCGGTAGTTATCACACGTTCTTGTGAATATACCCCTCAGATTTTTAGACGCCTCTTTCATACGGTCCTTCTAAGATTCAAGACAGAAGATAGACATCTTGCTGGATTTTAATCTACCTTTCGTTAGTCTACGATAGATAAGATCAGTTAAAATTGATAGTTGTATATGTTTATTAATAAAGGCAAAATTCAGCGGTTATTACTTGATAAATATATTCTTATTAATAATGGATGCACACAAAAAGATGTACCTGGTATTTTTGCAGAGTATGCATACATACCTCTGCTTAGTCGACAGAGTCACAAAGCCTAGGAGAGTCAAAGGGACTTTAAAATCTCCATTCATATATTAGCAACTTGTGAGGTTACACTACTGAGGGTATCTTTGTTTGCAGCTTTTGCAGTTACACTCCAGAGGATATCTTTATTTCAGGGTTGTGCCCTCTGCCCCCCTGGTTTGATGTTCCAGGCATACTTCATTTGACCTCCAAATGCTCCCAGCTAGAAGACCACTTAGACTAAGGAAATAGGAGTGAGACATATAAACGGAGAACACTCAACATACGGATGCTGCTGCGTGTACCGTTGATGGCACAGAGTTCCAGGACACAGGCAGGCCAGCTCACAGGAGCCGTCCTGAGTAAGGCTGCCAGAACTTCAATCCCACTGATTCCCACTCTCTTCTAACACTCACTGGAAGGAGTTTGAATATTTAATTTGGCATATTCTCGACGAATGGACACCGAGTTAATCGCTGTCTCTTGTGGCCAATGAAAATGAAAACATTGTGGGTCTGGGAAAGTGGATGCAGAGTGGGTGCTCTTTTTGGGGAACACTTTTGCTACAGTTCCAATGCCTGTGCTCGCATACTTCACCGCCCGACACACACCCTCTCCCTAATGCACAGCCCAATGAGATATACACACTCACCTCTGTGAGTGCAGCTTGGTTCTGACACGTAGCGCCCTCTTATATTCCAGTACTGTGCCGCTTAAAAAGGTCTACCAGTGCACTTTAATACTAGCATTCCCTACCGTGTTTTTAGGTCTAGCTTTTTTTTTTCAGAACTAAATTTTATTGACATTTCAGATATGATTGCAAGACAACCACAGCACTCCGAACACCGGAGGAGCTGTGAGCATAGAATCAAGAGGCACTGCAAAGCAATCAATACTGCAAACAGGATAAGACATTAACTTTGAATTACCCGAACCCCCCCACCCCCATAAAACCACCCCCTCCCGGGTCCCACCCTAGCCCTGTTCACGATGGTTACCTGAATCTTCATAAATCAGTCTATACAATAACGGTAAAGCACTCACACCCTCACCCCGGTTCACAGGACAATTGGTCTTCAGTTGCATTCTGTCGCGACGGCGGCTCCAGCCACAGCCCTCTGTATTCGGCCCACCTCTTCCAGATTTTATAATGCTTTCTGGGGCAACCACGGGCCTCAAACACTGGGCGTTCCAGTCCCATACAATAATCCATGCCCCGTTTCCATACCTCAATCGGGGGAGCCCTAGGGTCTTTCCAGGCGCGGGCCACATCCCTCTTGGCCAATGTGAGGCCCAGGAGTAACAAGTGCCTTTTATAGATGTTGCCACCCACCGGCTCCAAAACATGCAGGAGGCCTAGCTGTGATGTACGTGGGAGTTGCCAACCCAGAACCTCATCCAAACAGTCCCATATACGCCTCCAAAATCTCTCCAGAGCCCCACAGGTCCACGCGGTATGGAGAAACGTGCCTACCGCTCTGCCACATCTCAGACAATCAGGGGAGGCAATCAATCCAGCTCGCCACAGCCTCTCTCTCGTGTAGTAAGCCCTATGCAGGTATTTAAATTGGATAAAGCGCAGTCGTACGGCTACGGCCGCTTCCCTCGGAGCCGCAAGGGCCTCCCTCCACCCCCCCTCGTCAATTTCTCCAACATTCCTCTCCGACCGCAGGCCA
The DNA here is from genome assembly GCF_964261635.1 of Lissotriton helveticus. NCBI lineage: Eukaryota > Metazoa > Chordata > Amphibia > Caudata > Salamandridae > Lissotriton > Lissotriton helveticus. Next base: position 1,402,384,592 of record NC_136057.1, on the reverse strand, counting down.
TCTAGGGAGGACGAGCAATGGGTAACAAGGGATTGGTAGATGCAGGATATTTTTTTTTCTGTCAAATCTCCCATAAATAGTTTAGCTTCGAGTGGGCTAAATTCCGGCAGAGAGTCTAACCCCTCCAAGGCGGGGGAGATAGCGTGGCGGAACTGCAGGTATTTAAAGAACTGGGTACGTGGCATATCATATTCGTCCCTCAGCTCCTGAAAGGATTTAAGGGTTGTGCCCCTCATGACATGCCCCAGCGCCGAGATCCCTATCGAGTCCCAGCCGCGAAACCCCTGCAGAGTCGACAGGGCTGGCAGGCGGCCGTTCTGCCACAGCGGGGTCTCCCTAGTCAGCCTATTCCACCATCCCATACGACTAAGTGCTCGACGCCAAACCTGGAAGACAACCTGCGTGACCGCCGGGAGCCTTTTCCTCTTCCCCGCCGAATATAGCAACGTGTGCAAAGTATCTGGGTCCATTAGGTACCTCTCCAGGGCGTACGCCGGGTCACCCCGATCCCCATACCACCATTCGTTGAGTACCAATAAATGGGACGCTTGGTAGTAGGAGAGGATGTCCGAAGACGCCAGGCCACCGCAGTATGTAGAGAGGAAACAGGTGCGGAGGGCCACACGAATAGCACCCCCAGCCCAGAGAAAGCGGCCCAGCGCCGAGGTAACCTGGCGAAACCATTGTGGCGGGATAGGATAGGGATGGTTTTGTAGTTGATATAGCAGACGAGGAAGGGCAACCATCTTAAAGATGGCCGACCGTCCGTACAAACTCAGGGGCATACGGGACCACATTTTCATATCTGACCGGACTCTGTCCCAGACCGGAACGATATTGCGCTCCCACGAGACTCCAGGGATATCTGTCATGAAGACCCCAAGATATTTAAGGCCTCCCGTCGCCCTCTGTAAGGCGGATGCCCAAGTTCCCAGAGCCACACCGCTGCCTAGGGTCCACAAGACAGACTTTTTTACGTTGAGATTAAGCCCTGAAACCTCACTAAATACCCTCATGATGTCAAGAACTCTTGGGCCTGACCTATCGAGATCCATAAGAAAGAACAGCATGTCGTCCGCATAAAGCGCGATTCGGTCTGACGGCCCAGCCTCCCATTCAAATCCCTTCAACTGCGCGTCTATTCGTACCCATGCCGCAAGAGGTTCCATCGCGAGCGCAAATAAGTACGGTAAGAGCGGGCACCCCTGTCGGGTACCCCGCCCGATGGGGAAGACGTCCGAGATCGCACCGGCCACCCGCACAGACGCTGTCAAATCAGTATATAGCAGCCAAACATACGAGAGAAAATGAGGGCCGAGATTTAGACGGGGTAGGAGTGCCTGCAAATAGACCCAGCTCAGTGAATCAAAGGCTCTATCAATATCCGCCAACAGAAGCGCCGCCTGGGAGCCTGTGGCCCGCATAATTTCCAAGGCCACCTGGGCCCGCCTAATGTTGTGTCTAGTGGCCCTGTGCGGCATAAAGCCAGCCTGGTCTGGGTGGACCAGGGCGGTAATCAATGGGAGGAGGCGGTTGGCGAGCGCTTTCGCCAGTATCTTTGCCTCGATATTCAGAAGTGAGATAGGGCGGTACGATTCATGGCGTTCCGGCGGTCTTCCCGGTTTGCAGAACACTACGATCTCGGCGTGCCTCCAATCCGGCGGTAGCCGACCCAACTCTCTAGCCGCATCTAATGCCGTCTTGAAACGAGGCCCTAACTGAAGATGGTATTTCCGAAAAAACTCGCACGGGAAACCGTTCGGCCCCGGGGCCTTCCCGGCGTTCAACTCACCGAGTGCCTCGCCTATTTCCTCCGCGGACAAAGGAAGCTCGAGGCTATCACGCTCCTCATCGGAGATCCCCCGTGGTGGGAGGTCCGCCAGAAATTTGTCCACGGCCTCCGCCGGGAGAGATTCTCTGGGGGCGTACTGTGTTTCAAAATAGCGCGCAAAGCTGTCGGCAATGACCCCTGGGTCAATTATAGAATTTCCGGCCTCATCTCTCAGCGCCGGCAGTGTCTGAGCTTGGAACTCGCTCTGGCACAGCCTGTACAACATTGAGCTGGACTTGTCCCCCCATTGGTATATTCTACTCTGCGTTGCAAGCCAGATAAGACGTGACTCCTCAAGATGTAGGGAAGCAGCATCGCTCTGCGCCTGCAGTAGACGTCGTATGTCCTCCTCCGCCCCAGTCTCCGTGGACCGCGCCTCCAAAGTGCGGACGCGATCCGCCGCCCTCTCCAGGTCCTCCTCTCGCGCCCTACGGGCCCTCGCGCACCAGGCTATATCCGCCCCCCTAAGCGTAGGCTTCATGGCCTCCCAGAGGGTCACCGCGTCCGAATCCGGCCGTTCATTGTCCTCCCAGTAGTGAGCGATGGCCTCCCGCATATGGGACTGGTAGTCGTCCTGCTGCAGGTGCCAAGTAGAGAGGCGTCATCGAAATGGCTGCCGCCTCCGGTCAAGGAGGATATCAATCGCAACGGGGGAGTGGTCAGAGAGCCCACGCGGCAGTATGGCCGTCGATGTCACTCTTCCCATCATGACGCATGGGACAAATAAGTAGTCTAACCGTGTGAAGGAACGATGGACCGTCGAAACATAGGTATATTCCCGACTGTGTGCGTGTTGATAGCGCCAGGCATCCATCCATCCCATGCCTCTCACCAAGTCATTCAGTTTCGTAGGGGCAGCCACCAGCTGTCCGCCGTCCGGCCTGTAACGATCCACGGTTCCATCCAGAACGTCATTCCAATCACCTCCAATCACCGCAAGCGCGTCTGGAATCTCGGCCCAAACAGTGAACAGCTTCTCCACCAGAGACCATTGTAGGGGGGGGAGCATACACGCTACCAAAGACCACCTGTTCCCCATCAATCATTCCTTTGATAAAAACATATCTGCCCTGGGCATCTATCCAATGCGTAGAATGAACATAGGACACCCTGCGGTGAACCAAGATCGCCACACCCCGGGATCCCCGGACAAAGCCAGCATGGAACACCTGATGATACCCATACCGCTGCAAACTCAGAGTCTTGGTACCTAGGAGACGAGTCTCCTGCAACAGTAGGACATCAGCCTTTTCCTTCTTTCCCTGTCGCAGCACAGCGCCTCTTTTAAGTTTATCTAGCATGCCCCTCACGTTCCAACTCACAATACGTAGCGCAGCTCGGGGGAGCTCCGAAGTAGAACCTCTAGCCGCCATCAACTAGATAGAGCAGTAATCGCCCGGGTGCATGTGAGTGCAGTGAACCATAAAACATGTACCCAACCAGGTGGACCATCGTGTGTGAACAAGTTACCCCTGTGGACCCAAACATTACGCATCCCCCCACCCTCCACCCCCGAACCCAGCCCCAACCCAACTCCCGGAAAACTGGCCTCCCCCCTCCCCTATACCTCAGCAACATTGAAGTATCTGTCGCGGTGTAGGAGTGCCCTAACCCGCAACGGGAGGTCAGCGGCCACCCACTCCAATGGATCCCCATTAACCACTCCCTCAACCCCCAACTAGTCCCACCAAGTGGGCAAGGAACGTCTGCGGGCTACTGTACTGCCGCAACCCTGGGGCAGTAGGCCGCCTGCCCATCCCCACCCCCAACCCCCTCCCACCCCGCATCTCATAACTGTTTGTCTAGTCCATAACGCAGGTTAGAAGAGCATTCGGCCATCGTCCGACTTCTCAGCCCGGGCCACTTTCAGTCGCCTGCAGAGTCCATTCCACAACCTAACACAAATAAGAACCGCATGACTCTTCTCCTTTCAAGAAGCTGTCTCCTGGGAGATCGGAGGAGCAGTCTCCACCGCTGCGCTCTTCTTGGCCGGGGACCCCTTAGTGGAGCGGGACCGCCAGTTGCTCCTACTACGTGAGCGTCGGTGGGTCTGCCGCGGCTCCGTCGAGGAGGATGAGGCAGAGACCCGGGCCGGTGGAGTGTGTGGTCGAACCCGAACCGTCTCGTCAGTCCATGTAAACACCTCTTCCGGAGAATTGAAGAACATGGTCCGAGATTGAAAGACCACTCGCAGGCGGGCCGGGTAGAGGAGGGCGTACTGGATTTTGAGTCCCCTCAACCGAGCCTTGGCCTCTGTGAAGGACTGTCGTTGACGCTGTACCAGCTTAGTGTAGTCCGGGAATATCATAATCCGGTGATTGTCGCACATGAGAGGTTCCTTCAGCCGAGCTTGCTTTAAAATAGTGTCCCTATCGTGATAGTTAAGCAGTTTGGCTATGACTGGTCGTGGGCGCTCTCCAACTGGCGACTTCGGAGCAAGCGCCCTGTGCGCCCGCTCAATGACAAAACAGCGAGAAAGGGACTCCGCCGGCAGCCATCCCTCCAGCCACTGAGTGAGGAAAGCCTCCAGGTTTCCTTTCTCACAGTCCTCCGGAAAACCGACGAACCGTAGGTCGTTGCGCCGGGCCTGCCCTTCGGCATCCTCCGCTCGAAGCGCCAGGCCTTTCTGGATCCCTTCCATGGCGGCAACTTTCTTCTTCAATATGGCCACGTCGTCCTCCACCCCGGTGATCCTTGTTTCGGCCTCGGTGATGCGCGCCACCGCGTTTCGTAGGTCCTGGCGCAGCAGCGTAACATCTGCTCCGACTGCCCCTATCTTGGCGTCCAGGGCATCCCTAGACTGAGTGATGGCCGCTAATATCGCAGCATTGTCCGGTCCCTGGGGCGGAGGGCCCCCGGCAGCCCCAGCCGCTCCGGTAAATTTATCAAGGGTGCCCTGTTTTGAAGATCCGCTGCCTCCTCCCCCTCTGGTCATGGTCCACAGCCGGTGAGGACTGCTCGGTAGGAAACTGCCCCTCTCAATCAACCCGGGTTCACCGTCGCGGTCCGGGGGGACCCCTCCGCCAGCCGCCCGCCGGCAGGCCCACCTGTCAGCCCCCCGTGAAGTTTCGAGCACAAGCGGTCAGATAATTCACAGTCCGGCGCGCCCGGACAGGCAGCCCTCCCTCACCGTGCTGTGCAGGCCCCAAGTGTCTCTACGGCTCGCCCCGAGCCTCCACTCAGCTCCACAAGCCCGTGATCGGGATGCAGCAGCGCAATCACCAGGCCCCGCGCCGCCCCGGTAGTCCCTGCAAGATCAGGAAGGCCAGTATCGGGGGTGGCGTATCAAACCGCATTCCCAGAGCCCCGGGTCACTGCTCCACGGCAAGGGGGCTCCCAAGGGGGGGCATGCCGCGGCTCGAGTCAGCCGCCGAGTCGTGGGCCACAATGGTAGTGGATTAGGCACCCACCAAGCACCTCTGTTTAAGGGTGGCGTACCCACGCCCCAGGGACCAGGTCAGCCGCGGTCCGACCTGACTGCCGGAATCCCCACGGGCCCTCCTCCATTCTGCACAGTCACCGCCTCGCGCCCCCAGTGTACACTCACCACCGGGGTCGCGCCACTGGATCCAGGCCTCACTCGGGTCCCCGCCGCCACCAGCAGTCAGGTGAGCAGCTCCGCATCGGCCGCAGCCTCTCAGCAGCTCTTCGATCCCCCAGGGGCACCACTAGGTCCGACCCGGAGCTCCGCCAGTGGCTCCTCGGCAGTGTCTAAGTTCCAGGCGGGGCCTGGCCGCAGCAGCGCCGCCGCCCCTCCTCGTCCGCTGTCCGCCCGCTCACTCCTCGGGCGTCGCCAAAATTTGAGTCCCGGCTGCAGCCGCCGGCACAGGCCGCACCGCCCCCGGGGCCCGGCGCGGCCAGGAATCTCCTCACACCTGTCGGACACCCTCCGCCGTCTTTTAATGCCGCGGGATGGGTATAGGCATGGGGGAAGGCAGGATAAATAGCAAGAAAACGATGCGGCGGGACAGAGCTCTACAAAGACGCGTCCGCCATGACAGCCGCCGTAGCCACGCCCCCCTTAGGTCTAGCTTTTGAGACTGCTTTACCTGTCTCTAGAGCTAATGTTTTTCCAAAAAGTCACACATAATAAACATACATAGAAGTAGAAGGGCTTTTGGAAAGCAGGTTTCGTTCTCTGTTTTTTCAAATTCCGTAGCGACCGTTGTTGTGGAGGAGTGGCTGGGGGCGGGGCTGGTGGGGTGGGTCACAGGACAAAATAAGTAAATGAAATAAAAGTAGCCTGAGGATTGGTATGAGCGCTCTGAATTTGCACTCCCTGGGAGACTGTGCCTGCTCTCTCCCACCCAGCAATGCGAATGACGCTTTTGCTGGCCTGAGATGGCGTTGCACCTACCACTCCCCTCAGTGCCTGTCACCCCCCAGGCCCCGCCCTGAAGACTCGGCAGGAAAGCACAAAGGAAACATAAAACGATAATAAAACATGTTTATTTCGTTTTATTTTTCCTTTCCTGCCGTTTTGAGGCATGGGGGCGACGCTCCTCCGCCATAGCAAATGAGCTGTTCAAATTGTCTCTCAGATTTTGCTTCCGCCCACCACAGACGGCTTGGAACCGTGGGTCATCCCTCTTTATGCACCCTCGCCCTTCCCTTTGAGTGACTGCACAAATGCTGTTTACATTGTTCAAATCACCTAAAAATAGTTCCTTTCTCAATAGTTTGTAAGCTGTTTGAACGTTTGATTTTGATTTTATTTATTTTTTATATTATTTAAACTACTATTTGTTTTGCATGTACTCCTTTTTAATGTTTATGCTATAAAGTATTTAAGTGATATTGTAATACTGTACATGCTTGCAATTTGAGTAGTAGTTAGGAGGGAGGTGTATTTTTGTCCCCTTCACAAATAATATCAATAAAGGCACGGCAAAAACCTCACTAGTAAAACAGCCACATCTGCAATTTTTGTTTGTAGTTTTTTTTTATTGGATGCATTAGACAGCCACTTTTAGGTGATGGAAGATTTTCTTTTTGTAATTTTGTGGTACACGCTTGCAATAATAAACAAGCATTTACAATGCAATGGTTTCGCCTTTGGAAAAGTTAGAGCTATTGGCATTGCTCATGACATTTCTTTTTTACTTATAAATAAATGGCATTGTTATTTACATTGCCAACAGCTAAAATAGTTTATTATTACATTGTCTTGCAGTTTTATATAGCGCAAACTAGACCTGCGGGTAGAGGAGCGCTGTGCATGAGCACCAGCTACATTACACAAGGACACATTCATTACTTCCGGTGGCATTCGTGGCAGTTGTGATGCCCATGAGTTAGCAAGAAGTAAATAAATGGTGGGCAGAGCACTAATGGTCGTCACTGTCTGTGAGTGGCGCTGATGAGTGTCCGAAGTAGGCACTGGTTGTCCAACCTAAAGCAAGCTTGAGGACGGTCGGCCCTCAAACGCTCACGGCTTATCAGGCAAACACGTGGGTAATCGCGGTGTGCCCACGCAGGAGCTGGCCGGGTGGGAACAGCTGACTCTTGTGGAAGTGAGAGTAGTTGGTTCCTGTTGTGAGTTTCAGGGCATGTCCCGGTGGGCGGGTCACGAGTTGGGACTGCCTGGCAGACTGCAGTGCACTTGTGTGCGCTGCTTGAAGCAGGAGGGAGTGATGGGCAGGATGAGCAGGGCACAGTCTAGAGCTGGCCCTTCTGGGCAGAGAGGGAAGCGGCCACAGGTGGGCAGGGCCGAGCGTGTGTACGGAGGTCACACTGGTGAGCAGTGTGCGTAGCTCCAGCTAGCACATTTCACAAGTGCCAGATACACCCTTAATATTCACGGATACGATGTGTGCAGCTGAGGAAGAGACGACCGAATCAGACCAACAACTGCTCCCCTCATGACGGAACCCAGCATGCTGTAAGAGAGGTGGAGGGCTGCAGCAGCCCTGTCTAGGCTTCAGCGTCATTTTATGGGGAACCTGCGCTGCTGTTAGTTTTCTGGTCTCTGCATGTTGATTGTGTGACCCCGGTATTGATACTTTCCTTACTTCTCCTCCAGTTTGTTTTATAATCTTAGCTTAGACAGTTGTGTTCTAATTTTATCTGTGCGTTTCATAATTTTGCATTCATGAAAGTAATTTGTGTCGTTTTTTTACACTTGGGGACGTGTGCCACAAAAATGCCAGAGAAAACCTTCATTGTGAACCGCTAATTTACATAAGACAGGACCGCCATGTAGCATGCTTGCAGCCATTGGCGTAGCGAGCCCTATAGGCTCCCGTGGCTGTTACTGCGATCCGCCAGTGAAAGGGGTGGGGTGTGCTGGCGAGCATTTTCTCCATGAGGAGCGGGAGAGGCTTGTTGTTGCCGCCCCGAGACGACAGTTGATAGAGGGGGGAGGCCACCACCCCCCTACTCACCCCCCCAAAAAAATTGTGCCACACCAAAAGTGAAACCCCCATCACTCTCCCCCCCCCCCAAAAAGAAACTACGCCACAGCTTGCAGCATAAGACGGGATCCGTGCAGCATGCTTGCGGGGTGGTGTGATGTGCAGTATCCACAGTGCCCGGTCCCTGTGCCAGGACATCATCATGTGATGCAGCTCGTTACCCCGTGACCGTTCTGCTTACAATGCCGGTGCCGTGCTGTCTGATAACCTCTCGGCCTAGAGCTGCACAAGAGATCTGATGCCTCGTGCATCCCATGCCAGGGAACGGAAACAGCGCTTCCCTGGAATTCCCCATAAAAGATATTCAGAAGTTGTCCCTGGATCCGACCAGGGGATTTAATCCAGAATGGCTTTACTTTCACTTTCCTCTGGCTGCAGGCCATGGAGGCCTAGGAACAGCTAGAGAACAGGCTGAACACTAAGGGGAGGCGACGCAAGGAGCGGGAGGGGGGGGCAGGGGCGGGAACGGGCACACGGAGAGCGGGAGGGGGGGTCGGGAACGGGATAAAAACAAAAGGAAACAGAAAAAAGACATTAAGAGCGAAAACGTCAAAATACGTAAACATACAAAGGAAAAACACATTTATAAAGAAAATGCTCCTTACCTGATCGCTTCGTGGGAACTTAAATCTTGCAGTCAACTCCAGCAACTGACACTTGTAAAAAGAGGAAAACAGGCCGACTCGAAAAAAAAAAATAACACACACCCACCGCCACGATGACGTTCAGAAGTGGGTGGAGAGGGAAAAAATCGCGGGAACGCCCAAAAATCTGGTCCGGCCTTGACAGACAGATCCGGCTTCCAATGGCTAGCCTCCATTTATGGAGCTAGCCAATGGAAGCAGAGGCGGGACTAAGCCCCACACTGTAGAGACATAAGATTTCTCCTGGTCGGATCTAGGAGCTCCGGCCCCAGGCGAAACCTAAAAACGGCCATTCTTCAATCATCTTAATGGGACCACCCTCTTTAATGTCTTACTTGACTCTCAGTTTTAAGCCAAGGGGTTGAGAGGTAGTGTCGTCGTTTACGTGGCAGTAGTCCTTAAACAATTCTCAGGCCCATAATTTACGACTTCCCCTCAGAAAAAAGCAAAATGCATTTTCAAAACGTGCCGTTTTCCAAATATCTAATAACTGCATGACGTTTTTATTTTTTCAGAAAAAAAGATGCAACTTACATTTTATACAGAAGGTGTCACAATTGAATAATGTTTTCAAAGAAAGCATGCGACTTAGACATTAGCTTAGGGCCGGGGGGGCTCGTTTCAAGACAATGCACACGAGAACCTGTCCTCGCGGTCTTTAAGATTACTGAGCATTTCGAGCAAAATTCCACAGCAGCTTTTTTTTTTGTTTAAGCGCCAAGGATTCCCAGAGGGCAATCAGGGGTGAGAGGTGAGCAAGTGCAGCAAAGGAGGAGACGGGCCAACGTGAGAAAACTGGCCTCGATTCTCTCAGCTGACGTATGTTCTGCTTCCTGTTCGGAACAGCCATTGAAAGTCGCTATCAAAGAGCCGGAGTGGAAACTCTTGGCATTGTCTTGGGCCTGGCGGGGGTTTGCGGATCAAGCCTGAGGCTTTAATTCGAGGAAGTGAGCCACCACACATTCCTGGGGCAGCCTAAGCCCTCCTCTTCCCTTTCCACTTGGTTTCCCCACCACCACTCGCTCCCCCTCCCCTCATACGACAGCACTTCCCGCCCTCCCGCATTATCTCGCTCTGTTTTCTTTGGCACGGAATGCCTCAATTGTTCGCTGCAAATGTAAAGAGGTGATTTGAAAGAACTGAAGGGAAAGCGAGGTAAAACAGGCGAAGGCAAAACATGCAGGAGAGACAGCCAGTGAAGTGAGCCCGTGAGAAATTGAGCGTGTGAACGAGAGGTAGAATACGACAGGACAGTAAGAACGACGCGACCAGGCAAGGAGAAAAGAATGGATGGAAAACTGGGACTAGAGCACAACGACGGAAAAGAAAGGAGAGAAGTGAAACGACGAGGCGAACATGTGGGAGAAAAAACGAAAAGCGGCCGATGAGGGACGAGAAGTATTAGGCAGAGAAAGAAAGGAATGGACAAGGAAAAAAGAAGAAAACAACATTGTTAGATTTTTTTTTAATAGTTTACTTCTGCCGCCTGTATTTCACAGCGGAGACCGTTCTGCTTACAATGCCGGTGCCGTGCTGTCTGGTAACCTCTCGGCCTAGAGCTGCACAAGAGATCTGATGCCTCGTGCATCCCATGCCAGGGAACGGAAACGGCGCTTCCCTGGAATTCCCCATAAAAGATATTCAGAAGTTGTCCCTGGATCCGACCAGGGGATTTAATCCAGAATGGCTATACTTTCACTTTCCTCTGGCTGCAGGCCATGGAGGCCTAGGAACAGCTAGAGAACAGGCTGAACACTAAGGGGAGGCGACGCAAGGAGCGGGAGGGGGGGCGGGAACGGGCACACGGAGAGCGGGAGGGGGGGTCGGGAACGGGATAAAAACAAAAGGAAACAGAAAAAAGACATTAAGAGCGAAAACGTCAAAATACGTAAACATACAAAGGAAAAACACATTTATAAAGAAAATGCTCCTTACCTGATCGCTTCGTGGGAACTTAAATCTTGCAGTCAACTCCAGCAACAGACACTTGTAAAAAGAGGAAAACAGGCCGACTCGAAAAAAAAAAATAACACACACCCACCGCCGCGATGACGTTCAGAAGTGGGTGGAGAGGGAAAAAATCGCGGGAACGCCCACAAATCTGGTCCGGCCTTGACGGACAGATCCGGCTTCCAATGGCTAGCCTCTATTTATGGAGCTAGCCAATGGAAGCAGAGGCGGGACTAAGCCCCACACTGTAGAGACATAAGATTTCTCCTGGTCGGAGCTAGGAGCTCCGGCCCCAGGCGAAACCTAAAAATGACCCATCGCTCCAGCTGGCTTAGGCCAGACCTGTTGATTTTGCCAGTGCTTGCTTGTTAGTGCATCCAGATACAACATATGACAGCGAACAGATATACCTCAACCAAGGCAGGCCTATTGGCTTTAGCAATGGTTGCTAGCATTGACTTTTGTCTTCGGTATCAGACAAATGAGTAACAATTCCCATTCTTCTCTTTACATCAACTTCCTCTGCAATCTCACTTCCCTGCATTAGTCACTCGTACCCTTTCTCTCTGTGTATCTTTTAAAGTTGCTCCATCTGCATGTCTCATACTTCAGCTTCTTTCTCCCTATCACTGTCTTTTCATTTTGTCCTTCTGCATGTACTCTTTTCATCTCCTTTACTTAACAGTCGCCTCGCACAGATACAAACTCTTAATTTTTTTTCTTTGACATTTCCATATTTCCAAAGCTGAGAACCTTCTTTACACATTTTCCCATAGAAATGAAAATACAATTGGCACATATGTGACCATTACCCTGTGGGCTCTGCAAAGAGGTCAAGGATAGAACGACCATGTAGCCAGAATACCTTTATGACACAGTGACAGCCACTGTCAGAACGTTACAATGCCTTCAGCCCCATCTGCAAATATCTGTAGTTCCCAGTTATGAGCATCCATAAATATCCTGAACTCACCAAGACACCAAAAAAATCACTCTGTTTGCAATATGAGCAACACAAGGCTCACACGTTGCTTCAAAAACAAAACTACAGAAACACAAGTGAAAAACAAAATACTGATAGGAAATAGGTATATGTATACCTTACAATGTGAAATAAATGGGAAATGTAACAGGGGCTACATCACTGTATTTTTGGGAAGGTTAAGGGTATTAATAGAGGGCCCACCGCAGGAACCCTTTTCATTCTCTCGAATTACAGCCATCTTGTTGTCTGTTGTCGAAGACCTATAGCGTACAAAAGAGATATAGGATTGGGGGGAGGACTCCCTCATGATTGACAGACTTTCGTTTCTGTCTCAGTTCTTTCAACCTTATTCAATGTCTTTCCTCTCTATTCTTGTGTTTGTCCTACCACTAAGGCTTTACCATGTTTCTGATTGGCTGAGATGTATCCTTCTGCTGCTGACGTGCAGGAAGTACTATTTCTGTTTGCAGGTCTCCATTTCAGTGCATCACTTTCCTCACTCACTTCTTCACCTCACCTCACCACTCCCACTTTATTTTTTATTTCACTGTTTTTAAATGTTTGAGACAACCTAACAGCTGCATACTGCTCAGCACCCTGCTTGTTTCTTTGGCCACCACTCACGTGGCATCGTCTTACCCCACCCACAGCTGGACACTGTAAAGGTCTTTCAAGTTTCCTTCTTCACTGCCCAAGGAAATGGTGACTACTCCCATTAGCCACAGTGCCACCCTACAATTAATAGTGCATTTGAAAGGTGTCCAGTGTCTCTTTAAGACGGTCCAAGTTTGCAGAAGAAGGCCACAAATGGCAAACATCTTATTGACATTCTTGTAGCTGTTGATTGAAGATGAAGATTATGTAGAAGTAGATAGGCAAGCCACCAAACCCTGGCTGACATCAGAGAAGAGGAAATAGCCAAACAACGACATCCAGTAGAAATTCCAAAGGCAATTTAGGCTGCAAAGATCAGAAACCAGGGACACAAATATGAATGTGGATGACACATCCACCACTCGTTAATTGTTTTATATATTAGATTTATATATTAGATTTACACATTAAAAGACTCATCTTCTTCTTCAATTGGTAACCGCCAGTAGAAATCTCCAGACAAACCACTGTCTTAAAAAAGGGCAATACATAAGGCTTGACTTCCCCACCGTCTTATGGCACGTGACGTCAACTGAGCCCGTGCAGAAGAAGCCTAAGTTTGACATCTTTCATCCTATGCATTACCTGAGAGCCCTTTGGCTACTCTTCCAACCTGATGCTCCTCTCAGGGAGCACCCATTAGGATGATCAGGACTGAAGAAATGCTAGAGTGGTACAGGCCAAAAAGATATCCAGCTGCTTGCTGAGGTGGCTTCCTGCAACACACAGCCTGACTGAGCACAGCCTTTCTCTGAAGGCCTCGCCTCACATAAGCTTTCGGTATAGATGTAACAGGATGCCCCCCTCTCGAAGGTCTGGGTGTATGAGGCCACCACTGGAACAAATGAAGACTCAACAAGAGAACATGAACAGCAGATACATCCTCCCAAAGACCACTCATTAGATCGATGATCTTTCCAATGAATCAGCAATTGAAGACAACACATCTGTGAATCGTAGATTTCTTGTACCTCATATTCCGGTTGTCCTTGTGCTATGTTGGACGAAGGCACAGATGGAAACTGATGATAAGAAACATATGGTTTCAGTTGTGAAGAATGAGGGACAGAGTGAATATTCCAAGTGAAGGCAACTTAATAGAGAAAGCCACTTGATTGAGTTGATTAGTAAGGACAAATGGGCCAAAATATTGTGCTTGAAATTTGACTGCAATTGTATGAACATCTTGGCTTAAGAATGGCATAAACTTTCAAAAACCAATTGTTTTTAATGCTGTAACTGACTCATATGGTCAGTAGGCAATGCAACAGAAGGATCAATATGATAAGAAGAAGGAAAACTACTTGATGAAAACACTGCTTACAGCCCAATGTGGAATCTTAGTATTACCAGGAGTTGCATTGTCATACAAAAATTTTGCAATTAGTAAATAGCAATCCCAATTATCTTGAGTTGCATTACAGTAACAATGCTGGCATTGTTCCAAACTTAGTTTTCTTTGTTTGCCCATTAGATTGGGTATGAAAACCAGAGGAAAGAATGCGTTCAATTTCTAATACTTTACATACAGCTATCCAAAAATGTAAAAGATATTTATTACCTTTGGTCAATGGTAAAGGATAATTAATGAAGACAAAATATGTCTGTCAAAAGCATTGGGCCACTTTTTCAGCTGCAAATAACTTACGTAGTAGGAAAATGGGTCTTCTTCATCAAGGTATCTACTGCAACTATTGTTATTTGATATCCTTGTAAAGGTGGGAGATCCATTATAAAACCAGTGTAAATCATATGCTATGGCTCAGGAGCCAATAGTAATTGTTTTGAATATCCAAATTGATTAGAATGCATGTTGGGCACAAATATGACAGACAAGAAAATATTTAGGCTGTCATGTTTTCAGCGATTATTTTTGTGGCTTTATTGGTATTTTCTAAATGTTTTCCAAACCTTTTGAAATCAGTGCTTATCCGTGTTTACTCAGCTGCCTGACACCCAAAATAGACAAAAACAGTGTTCACAAAACATTTTGCAGTGATTGTACTAAAGCACATATTTAATTTAATGAAGAGGTAATGCAGGATGTGTAGTGTCTTCCCATTGGCAGTATGTCCATTGGACTTATTTTAGATTTTTTTTAAACACAGATAGTCTGTGTATTACACTCACATCTCATTACTCTCTCTCACATCTCATTACCTCTCACACTCACTCTGTGAGGCCTCTGTCTGGTTTACAGAACTATTAATAGATTTAAAAAGTAAGAGTGCTATATTCAAATGTTTTAATAAATAAATTCCTAGACACAGTTGGCGGTCTTTTACCTACATAATATTATGAAATTGTAGCAGTGGTGGTCTACTCTGTCAGCAGCATAGTACCTTGAGAACCCTTTAATATTTGGAATTATACCAGATACATTTGTAGGCCTGCATTTTAAGGCACCTGGAACCTAATTAAGGTGGTGCTGCTGCTCTTGGGATTACATTCATAGCTACCAAGTGTCCAAATGGCAAATGTCCCAGTTTAAATCAATTCTGACATTTTCGCAGATAGCACATTGCATTTTGGGACTTGCAGTTTTGTTGTTAACATTGTAACCCTGGGCCCAAAAACACCAGCAGTAAAGTGCAGTTGAGTAAAAAGCAAGGATTAGCTGAAGGTGAAGCACATAACAATGAGTCACCTAACAGCTATGAGTTTTTTTGGTATGTGGAACCTCATGTCATGTTTTCACCACTATTCCCTGGGCATGGTTACAGCACTCTTTTCACAGGTACCAGTCACTACATCTTGCATGGCATTTTTAAAGCCTGGGATGTTTGGTTGTTGACCCGTTGTCAATACTGACTTGTTAGAAAAGGGGGCTGATTATCAAAGGGTTTTATCCATTTTGTGTCTGTGGGTAAATGTGATAGAACATATTGGCCAAGATACAGATGGGCCAGCAATTTCACCAGTCAGTGAAAAAAATTTAACACTGCCAAAAAATCAAATATGATTTTAATATTCCCAGATCCTCTACAGTGTATAAAATAATTAGAGCAGATAAAACACGCTTCCAAACTTTAATTCAAGCACACAAAACTGGAGGAAACAAAAGAGCAAAGGCACAATATTGTAGTGACATACCTAAACAACAGAACCAAGCAGAATATGACAGAATATCTTGCTGCTACCTCGTGTAATAAAGTTGCATTGTGTTGGCCCCTTCAAATAAAAATGACTCATTGTCTCTCACATTCCTTCCTTTCATTTGTGGTTGTGCAAGTAGTTACCAGAGTTCATATGTTTATACTGATGAGGGTTGTTTCTCTTTCAGTGTTTTTTTCAGTTATTATAGGTTTAGTGCTAAAAGAGGATAGCCTTGTCCATTATCGTCTTACTTTTGTAACAAAACTACCATACCGCTCTTTCAAATGCATCTGCTGCTACAATAACTTTCTTACAAGTATGACGATGACATTAAATCGGTCCGAGAGCTAACAACCTTTTGAGTGTGCTAAACTCCTTTTTAGTTTTATCATCCCACCAGAAGCCTCTTTTCATCTTTTCCTCTTTTCAAAACAGGAGGGATGTCACTTATTGTTACTGCAATTATTTTTTATAATTTCATGATAAAAAATAGAAAATCCAAGACAACTTTGAGACTCTTTAAAATTAGTAGGTGAAGATCATCATCCGAAAATATTTTAAACTTTCTTTGGTTCGATGGAAAGACAAGAGGCATTTAATCTACATACATAAAACTCAGTGTCTTGCTTCTTGTATTTAAACATCAAAGGTTTACAAGATAGAAGAAGCGTCTGAATTATTTGTAACACCAAACCTACATGTTTTTGTTTTTCTGCAAGTGTGTTAGGGAATATGATCATTTCATCTGGATAAAGCAATACAGTCTGATTCAAAACACCGTAAAATATTGAATTCATAAAGCGTTAAGAAATGACAGAGGCATTGCAGAACCCAAATGACAATACATAATATTGAGAATGCCCAAATGGGATATGAAAAGTTGTTTTCTACTTGATGCCTTCCTTTATAAGAAGAAAATGCTAGGCACCTCACATATCAAGTTAAGTGAAGAGTTGTGCTCCTTGAACGGACTTATTCCAAAATGTCCATTAGCAGAGGTAAAGGACATTGTAATTTGATTTAAACATCTGTAATCAATAACTTTAGGATCTTTCTAAGGTATGTGTCTCCTGCTGGTAAGGAAGATGGTACAATTAACCAAATTTGCATGCAAAAAAGACTTCATTATCTCCTTCACCTCTTCTGCAAAGGATCAAATACATCAAAAAGTAACAGCAGCGCCAGGTTCAGTTGGGTCAGTGAAGTCATGTGTACTGTGAGAGGGAAATGAGCAAATATTTAGCTTGGCAAAAACTGCAGAAAAAGCATGGTACACAAGTGGCACTGGAGAAGGATTAACAAATAAATTTGATGTGTAATTCTTTATCTTATCATTGAGTGACAAATGACCTCCAAACGCATAACAGTGGTCATGACTGTGAAGGCAAATATACTGTTCTAGTAGACTTACAATGATGCCTCTGTATTACGCCTGGATGGGCAATATTGTCAAAGGAAAGCACTTCAGTATGTCTGCAAAAAGAAACCTGGGATGTCAAAGAGGCTCCTTTATTTCACCTGAAGGGAGTGTTAAGCCATAAGCAATTTAAGTCACTTCAGGACTATTCTTAAATTTCTTAGGAATAGTATTCTTAGTTGCCCAGTCCTGATCAATAAACATTCACAGGCACCACTATCCAACAATGGAGATACGTTAATAACTTTCCTTTCTTCCATTCTCATGGTAATAGGTAGAACAAACAAGTGACTTTTAGAGTTATTCGTATAAGATCCATTATAAGGAAGCTAACTCACTCCTATCTTCCCATCTTTCTCAGGAAATAACTAGATTCTTCCAATATTTTTCTGAGTTATGTCCAATATCACCCCAATATATACTGAATGCAGCCTTTTATCGGCTATCTTCATCATTCTCCGCCACCGTGCCCTTTTTCTGCCTCTTCTCATTTAGGTTCCTCTGCAGTCACTGGGTCGACCGGGACATATAATCGACTGAAGTGCATCATACTGAAACATGATGCCTCGCTGCAAGATAAACGCACTATCTATGAGATTGAAGATGGGCACGACTTGACGGCTTCTTTCTCAGTGTCCGTGTGGGAGGTCAAAAAAGTACATAAATAAAATAAACACGGACATTGAGAAGGAGACAATAAATTAGTACCCTGCACCCCAAAAACGGAATAGACATGTTAAGGAACCAGCAACTATCCTCAGAAGAGAAAGGATGGAAATAATTGGCAGTGTTTGGAGTAAACCTGGGAGACTAACAAAGTAGCTTACAAATCCACTTTATCACCAGTGATGGACATTTCTTGGTGAAGCAGAAATGAATCCCATGTCAAGAGACAGTCTTTTGACAAAGATTTTAATGGAATGAATGTCCCAATATAAATGTCTAAATGTAAAACGCTGGCAGTTGATCTCTAAGGAGTTTTCCCTGATTTGGAACAGCGTTAAGTCTCACAGGAAAATGTATTTGAATGAATAAAATGGATTCCTTTTAAGAACTGGCATGTATCTGTGCCATCTGTGGAACTGATTCAGTTATGTCCTATGAATTAAGTTTTTTTGCCTAACTAATTCGTGTAATTATTGGATACATTCAATCCTATGTGTTTTAGTGTTATATATATCTTAAACATTATCTAGTATCCTGTGTGATTTTTTGTTTTTACCAATATTTTTTCTGTGATTTGTTTAATGATTTGATTCTTGAAATGTTCAGCATACCCATGTCAACTATGAAAAGAATCAATAGTTAATCTTTTTGATAGACATCAGCCTGATGCATGAAAATGAGTGTTGGTTGCATCATTGTTTTCAAACTAGAAGTAGACCATTGGTTGACTGGGAAAATACGTATTCTGAAGACACAATCAAAAGCCACAATCATTTTACATCAATGCTTTGTTTGATAATTGACAGTCAGTAACCACCTCCTCTCTCCTTTGCAGGGCATTTGAGTTTCCAAGACTGCTTTGTGACGTCAGGGGTCTGGAACGTCACAGAACTTGTCAGAGTCTCGCAAAGTGAGTCAAATATGAGATAATCAAAAACTTGTAAGGCAAAAATACTTCTGGGACAGGCCACAATAGAAAGCAGTAAAACTACTCTCAAATATTTAAATGCACATACAAGTGTAGTTTAACTCCTTGTTGGAATTTACAAATTATGATTAAACTCCACACGGAAAGCTTCATGTGGCACGGGTTTCCGTTGGGGTTCCTTCTGAAATCATGTGATTTCCAAGTTTGAATCCATTCCAGTCGTATGAAGTTCTCTCTGATGGAGAACTCTCTGCAAGTGGAATGTATTCCTTTGTGAAAATGAACATTTTTAGATTTTGCCTACAGCTTGCATGTGGTGTCAACAAAAGCTATTGTTCTAAAAAACACAAAAGCTATTGTTCTAAAAAAAAAAAGCTTAAAAATGGGGTTAGAGCCCGTCCATTACTTACCTGTACTTATCATTGGTTGGTTTCCACTTCACTCTAGTTTCCTTGCTTCTTACCGGTCACGTCTCCTGCTGACTGCCCACCTTCTCCTGCAATGTTCTCCGGGCTTCTGTTCATGCGTGTAGCATGGACCCACCATAGCTTCCTGTTTGCACCCAGTGTTCTTCCACTGACTGTGACCGTGCTTTCCTGAAGGAACTTTTTTTTTAGCGCGCTTGTCAAGCACTTTTTTACTGTCTCCCCACTCCCAACATTAATCCCTCCACCCCTCCCACCCACCTCTCCCCACACACACACACACACACACACACACACACACTCTTTTGCTGTGCATGTTTAAAAATCGCTGGCAAAATCAATTGACTTCACAGGGCCTTTGCCTTGCTTGCTTGGTTTATTTTTTCTCCATGGGGAAAGTATTTTTAATCGTGGAAAACCCCTTCTACATTTGGGGGTGATTAATTTCCCTTTAAGCCAATAATAGTAATAGTTTTTGTGAACTCACAAACATGTTTGTCTATGGACGTTCACAAACTTTCAAGGGTAACCATGCATCCAAAAATGCCCTAAATCATACCCTTCGAATGGGATTTTTGAGTGCAGCGATGTCTCCACTTGTGGCGAAAAACACCTTTGCCGTAAAAGTGTTGATGCTTGTCAGGAATCCCTTTGCGAATTCCTGATAGGCGTAACTCAGGTACAATCGGCCATAAACAATAATTTATTGTCCAATTTGCCACTGCAAACAGGTGCCAATGAGTCCTTCGGCAGTGTATTGCACTGTTGTGCAACATTCTTTTGATTACTGCTGCTCGCTACCAATTCTTTTGTCAATATCACATTGACTCTGATTTGGTCCACTTCTGCCACTGTGTGTGCGCCTTCTTTCTTTCACCCTATGTTGCTTCCTTTCTCTGTCATGTCACGTCTACGCTTCTTTTGTTTCGCTCTGTTTCTTAGTCTTTCTTTCTGCTTGTCTACTTTAATTTATTTCTCTCTCCTGAACTTTTTTGTACCCCTCTTTTGCTCTCTGCCATACATCTCCTTCTCCCTCTTGCTCTTCTTTCCATACATGCCGAGCCAGGGGTCGAAAACACTATACATGACACTACACTAGAGTACAATACAGTAGCCCTACTTATGTTGTCTTCTGTTTTTTCTGCACCCCTTCCTTTCTATGGATGTGTGAGTTTTAAATATAACCCACAATGTTTTGCGAAGTTAATAACTTTCACACTCCGTGAGGACTGTGGTTTGTCAACTGTGTAAAACTTAAAATGCTGACATAATATTTCTGCAAGAAATTACCCCCTAAAACTTTATTGTTTTGCTAATGTTTCTGCGTAAACTACTTTTTGGGGGATTTTCTCCCTCACAGTGTTTTACTAAAACTTCGTGAAAACTGTAAAGATTGAAAAACAAAGCTTTGAAATGTTTTCACATTGTAATCTTTGTATTTGTACATCCTCACGCCTCTCTGCATGCCTTATTCCCCCTCTCTTTCTTCTCCAGCAGCTTTCTATACACTCTATCCTTTGCCATATGACCCGCCTATTCCTCTCCGCTGTTGTCTTTTCGAGGACTCCTTTTCCATTCGCTGCTCCTTGATCATCTCTTCTGCCCACTTCCTCTTGCTCTTTTTCAATTTCTCTCAATTCTCCCTTCTCACGTTTCTAATGTTTCTTTTTCAGCACCAGTAGCAACAGCTTCGGGCCCTAACTTCTCGCTGGCAGATCTTGAGAGCCCCAGTTACTACAACATAAACCAGGTGGCCTTGGGCCGAAGGTCTCTCACCTCGCCACCTTCAACCAGGTATTTTTTATTCATTCAACAATCCATTGTTACGTGAAGGCGAACAACAAATGCCTCTGCTTGCACAATCACATTGAATGCCTGTGCTTCAAAACCGTAACAAATGCCTGTGCTTGCACAACCACAAAAAATGTCTATGCTTTCAAAACGTGCTCAGAGTTATTGAGCATTTCAACCCCAAAGAGAGTGTCCCTTTAACCAGGTCCAACAACATAGAATAAGCAGATGCAGCTTTCTGAAAAAAATGTAATTCTAGATTTAAAAAAAAGCTTACAAAATCACAACACAGGAACAACATTAAATCATGCAGCCAGCCTATCTACCTACACACAAAATATAGCAGCAAATTTAATTACTCAGGCGAGCTCACCTAACCAGAGCACAGATGCTTCCTGATAGTGTGCCTGTCATGTCCATGTCCAGTTAGTCCCTTCCTTGTGTAGCTTTGAAGAACCGGTGCAAGAGAGTACTTCATTCACTGTCCATGACAAGTTGACTGGTTGAGATTTCCCTCACCCACCTCAGCACCTTCTACCACAAGTAGTTCCCAAGGCACAGCTCCTTTGTGTGCTAATGGGGCTGGCATTGTGATTAGAGGTGTAGTTCCGATTCAGGGACTCTAGGGTGATACAATCTCTGACATTGTTTCCCTGACTGTGCTCAAATTCAAAATGAACCATGCACAGAGTAATACCCTATGTGTACTGAGTACACCAGGAAGTGTCTGCTTATACCATTCTCCACTTCATTCCCTAAGTAGTCTGGTGTTTTTCCTCCTAAAAAGAAGGTCAGGCTCAAGGACGAAACTATGCATTAAAAGGTGGCCAGATACGCTCGCAGCTTGATCAGGCAATTCGTGGAGACCTAAGGTGTGCTAAACGGTTGTGTGCCCTTGCTGCAACTTTCACAAGTTCATTTGTTACAGCTAGACCCTCCAACCTTCCAACATTTCTCGAGACTGGGTACTAGTCATGACCAGAGAACTGGCCGACTTGCTCCACTTACATGGAAATGATTACCCTCTTTGTTCAC
The DNA here is from genome assembly GCF_964261635.1 of Lissotriton helveticus. Classification (NCBI taxonomy): domain Eukaryota; kingdom Metazoa; phylum Chordata; class Amphibia; order Caudata; family Salamandridae; genus Lissotriton; species Lissotriton helveticus. The sequence goes on along the minus strand of NC_136057.1, from coordinate 1,402,362,757 downwards.
AATCATCCTGCCAAATTGTAAGGTGCCTCTACAAATGGTGAGTTATGCACTACACACTGCTTGTCTCTCAACCTGGCTGAGGTTCTTCCTCCTGCTACCCAGTACTCCAGTCTCTACCAGTCCACTGTCTCCTTTCCAGGCGGGCAAGGTATGTAGCAGATCTGTTTCCCTCTGGATTGTGGTGGAAGTGTGTGTGGGGGGGGGGGGGGCAGAAACATAGTGCCTATTCACCAAATTCCAATATACGACACTTCAGACTTTGAAAAAGGTAATGTCATCAGAGGAGGCATGGATTGCAGAGAACAGATCTTTAACTGCACCATCAGATCACCTTACTGCATCTTCTGTTCTCTTCTGATGTCACTTTTTATTCCGACTCTAGGCACCTCGCAAAATTGAGACCAGCCAAAGTGAAAAAGAATTGATACAAATTCTACATGCAAATTAGATGATACGTTTTGATTTTAAATTGATGAAACCCTTGAAACAGAACTTAGAAGAAATAGCAATAACATTCTCATAAAAGATGAATGCGGCGTTGCTTATGCTGTCAGTTGACATTATGAGAGTGCTTGGTCGTGCAGAGGTCATCGGACCTGGTACTGTAGCACATGGGTTAATAAAAGATCTCAAAATGCAAACGAACCATTCGGTTTCATCATTGAAATAGAACTTTCACATGTGTATTCTACAATACCCTGCAGCTGGAGAGAGGAGGCACAGTTTTGATGTGAGCCATTGCTGACCATCCAGGTAGCCCAACCTTTAACTTTGGATATTTTGGATGCCACTGGCTTGAGCAGAAAAGCAATTCAAACAGAAATGTGTGAATATCTCAAGTGTAAAAATTAACCAAACAACAATTACAGTCAAAGAAAAGAGTATCCTTTTAGTAACAAAAATTAAAGCATAAATTGAGACAGTTGGCTCTACAGGTCAGCCTATGTTATAGAAAAACACACATCCATAGAGGAAATAAGAGAAGAGAATGGTCTGTCACACTACCAACGCCGTCAAAGGAGTCTTAAATCAAAGGTGTCCACTTCAGGGCAACAGCCAAACCAGAATATTCTTTAGGAAACCACAACTGAATGGTGTTGAAGTATGTGAATTTGGCTATCGTGAATTAATTGATATTTTGAAGGCTGCCACTTTATTTATTGTGTTGTCCTTCAGATATGTTGGCTGCCAGTTCAGCAATAACCGTTGTGGCAAAGCAGTTGTTTCTGCTTTCTGGCAACCTCTTGAAAGGTCTTCATAGAAAAGTTGCTTTGGAGGAGGAGGCCCTTCAACTAGTGCAAGTCCTTCACTGCTGTCCGAGTAGGCCATCGGTTAATTGGAATTCTGTTAACTGGTTAGTGGGTTCTTCGAGGGTTAGACATTTTCAAACTCCAAGTCTCTCTGGGAGTAAAGATCATCAGCAAGCCACTTCTGGACCTAGTAATGTTAGGCTTACATTTCACGGTAAGCCTATTAATACAACTGTCTTAAACCAATTTTTTCTTCTAGTCCTGGTGAGCAGAGGTTAAAGGGCTGTATCAGATTCAGTCCAGTTCACATGAAAGACAGTATTATCCAATCTGCTGTTCCTTCTGGGAGACTATGCCACATGGCAGAGAAGTTTAAATGTTCAGGTAGACTTCGTTTGCAAAAGAGCAGAGTAATAAAAGATACGAGATTCCCAAATGGCAGCTTTACAGTTTATTGTCCACACTTATGCCCTCTCCTTGGCTTATTATATAACATCCCTTTCCGCAACGGAGTCTGCACATTGCAGGCAGCGGGTTCAATAAATCAGTAAATCGATCAGCATTCATAGAGCGCGACACTGTCACCCCTGGGGGTCTCTTGGCACTGGTGTGCCAGCTCCCCCTGCGACAGGTCTTGAGGAAACGGTGGAAAGAGGGAAGAAACACTCAGAAAAGGCAAAACAGAGGGCAGAAAAGCATGCAGGAAAGGCAAAACGGGGCAGAAAATGAAAACCGGAGAGCTGAAAAACAAGAAGGAAGGCAAAACAGGGCAGAAAAGGCAGAACAGAGAGCAGGAAGGCAAAACAGAGCAGAAGAGAACAAAACAGAGGGCAGAAAAGACAAAACAGCACAAAACGAGCAGAAGAGGCACAAACAGGGGGCAGAAAAACAAGCAGAAAAGGCAAACACAGCAGAAGAGGGCTAAACAGAGAGCAGAAAAAGGCAAACTAGAGGGCAGAAAAACGAACAGAAAGGCGAAGCAGAGGGCAGAAAAACGATGAGGAACGGCAAAACAGAGTAAGAGAGAGAGGAAAACATAAGACAGAAAAAAGAAGCAGAAAGGCAAAACAGAGGGCAGGGAAACGACCATAAAAGGCAGAACATGGCAGAAAAAGTAGGAGAAATAGGAACAAACAGAGGGTAGAACAAGCATTTACAATGCAATGGTCTCGGCATTATTAAAGGTAGAGCTATTGGCATTGCTCATGACATTTATTTTTTATTTTTAAATCATAAATAAATAGCATTGTCATTTACATTGCCAATTGCTTAATCGTTACTCGACCTAAAAAGAGCTGCAATATCGCTAGCTGTTGAGCCATGACTTTCGCGTCTTGGGTACATATTTGTTTTCAAACTATTTCTACATAGATGTGTGAGTCCAACAATTTTGTGGCTGCTTCTCAACGGAGTCCCCGGCAACAGCATGGAAAGCCGCATTCTCTGTTTTAAATGCACGGTGCTACTGTAAAATCAAAGGTTGAGTCTACAGAATGCGAGTGGTGCTCTTCCTGGGACCTGGCTGCAATTGCATTTTATAAGGGAAAATCCTGCATTCACAAGTCAGTTCTTCAGCTCTTCATGTTGCCCTTATCCTTCTACACTGACTATGTCAGCTGCCAGCTTACATTAGGAAACTTTTGCAATAACCTGTATGCTGCCCTCTCCAGTAACACTTGCTTCTGGTCTTCCTCCTTTTTGGAGCTTTGCTTCAAGCTTTCAGAGTTCTTTGAAACCAAGGTTGCTACATTAGGCAACAGATTCAGCAAAGCATTTTTAACATGTGGGATATGTTCTACCTTCTGATGGTAGTTGCTCTTTATAGTCTTTCTGTCTTTTATTTTACCAGATTTCATCCTCAGGATTTAAACCTGGCTAATCTTTAATCCACTGTCCAGAAAATATCTTTACGTTTTTGTACTTTGGCTTTCTCCTGTTGTTTCTCTGATTCTTAATCTTTCACTTATTTTATTGGGTGGTCCCTTCATCTTCGAAGTGCTGTGAATTCTCATCTGCTGTGAAAATCTACATTAGATAACAGAATGTTTTGGAATTTTCATTCCGTTCCTTTTTCCCATCTCAGCAAAGCTGATCACTTATTGTCTCACTTCAATGTCACAATTATGTATCTCAACTTTTAAAAAGAACAATTATTCTGCTTTTTTCTACCAATCAGGGGCCCTAAAATTACCTGTAGGTTAAGGGAGTTAAATGCATGTTATTCTGTCATACGGACATTGTCATAGTCAGACATATTTGGCATGATGAAATAGATGTTGTTGCTGAATGGTAATGACACGTGTCAGAATGGCTATATTGCATTCTTCATTTCCTATAAACACCTCTTTTCCATACCCCCAGGTAACCATAGCTCACTACCTCGCTACCGGCAAATGAAGTCCACAAGCCTCTGTCGGCACATTGGGTCCGCTACCGCCTGCAATTATCACATGTGACATTCACTGTTAACACTCAGTGTTTCACACTCCCTGTCTGTTTCCATCTTACTTTGAATACGGCTTCAGAAATCAGACATCTTCTGACGGTGGATCCTCTCTCCTTACAACTCGCGGGGGGAGGGGGGACGGGACTCGCGGGGGGACGGGACTTGCGCGGGGAGGGGGGACGGGACTCGCGCGGGGGGTTAAAAAATAAATTTAAAAAAATAAGAAAACTTATCTGACTGCCCGTGTCCGCGCCAGAGCAGAGGAAGCGGCTCTAGTGTGGGTGGAAAAGCGGCAGGAGCCGATAGCCTCTGAATCAGCACAGCGTGTGTGCAAGGAAGCGGCAGGAGCAATTTGCTTCGCATTCTCCATTTCCTATAAGCACCTCTTATCCATACCCCCAGGTAACCATAGCTCACTACCTCGCTACTGGCAAATGAAGTCCACAAGCCTCTGTCAGCACATTGGGTCCGCTACCGCCTGCAAGTATCACATGTGACATTCACTGTTAACACTCAGTGTTTCACACTCCCTGTCTGTTTCCATCTTACTTTGAATACGGCTTCAGAAATCAGACATCTTCTGACGGTGGATCCTCTCTCCTTACAACTCGCCGGGGGACGGGACTCGCGTGGGGAGGGGGGGGACTATAAGCACCTCTTACCCATACCCCCAGGTAACCATAGCTCACTACCTCGCTACCGGCAAATGAAGTCCACAAGCCTCTGTCAGCACATTGGGTCCGCTACCGCCTGCAAGTATCACATGTGACATTCACTGTTAACACTCAGTGTTTCACACTCCCTGTCTGTTTCCATCTTACTTTGAATACGGCTTCAGAAATCAGACATCTTCTGACGGTGGATCCTCTCTCCTTACAACTCGCGGGGGGAGGGGGGACGGGACTCGCGGGGGGACGGGACTCGCGGGGGAGGGGGGACGGGACTCGCGCGGGGAGGGGGGACGGGACTCGCACGGGGGGTTAAAAAATACATGAAAAAAAAAAAGAAAACTTACCTGACTGCCCGTGTCCGCGCCAGAGCAGAGGAAGCGGCTCTAGTGTGGGTGGAAAAGCGGCAGGAGCCGATAGCCTCTGAATCAGCACAGCGTGTGTGCAAGGAAGCGGCAGGAGCAATTTGCTTCTCCTTGCATCGCGTGTGGGCGGAAAAGACTGCAGCTGGGCTCCGAGGCGCTGGGCGGAAGCCCCATTCGCCGTTTGTGCCGGAGCATGTGCGCTGCATCACCGCACTCGGCGCCGGCTGGGCAACAATGGCGGCCACAAAGCTTACGAAAATTTCGGATTCCGGGGCGTGTTTTGCTGTCCTGAGTGACGGACGACGTCACGAGCTAAAGAACAGCAAAACTTACGCCCCCGAATCCGAAAAAGACGGGGCTTGTTTGGAGTGACTCCCTTCTCTTCCAATGGCTGGGCTCCGTTTAGGAAGCCAGCCAATGGAAGCGAACGGAGCTGAGAGGCGGGTCTAAACTGCCCTACTATACAACATAAGATCTCCGGACCGGAAGCTGCTTCGCAGCTTATAGGTCCCTTGACCTAAAAATGAGCAGGAGAGGCAAAACAGAGCAAGAAACGAGAAGAGGAGGCACAAACAGAAGGCAATAGGTAGACCGTAAGCAGAGGGTAACGGACTGCAGGCAAGCTGGACGGGAGAACTGTCGCAGGGGGACATGGCACAAGGACCTGCAGGTTCATTAAAAGATGAGACGAGAGCTCTGCTTCGAAGCAAAAAGTGCAGTGAATGCAACAAGACACTTTATTTGACTGCAGGCAATCAAAACTCCATGTCTCACTTAAACATGACAAATACATAGAGGTGCGCGTATGTGTCCGTTATGCGCTAATTATGCAGTTGGAGTAAAATGTGAGAATATTTGCCACTTACGAACCGCAGATCTAAATTAATAGCGATCCTTAAGAGATAGGGTACAGTATGGAGAAGCTGGTAGTCAGAATCACTCTTCTTTACATGACATTCATTTTTAGCTGCTTGACCTAGCTTCTTACTTTACCAGCGTCATAACGGCCCCAGATACAACAGGACGGGAGACCTCTATACTATTGGTGATTTAATTTTGTTCTGGTTATTAATTGTTGTACAGCCCATTGAGTCAGGATACTTATTTAACTCTGAACAGTAGTATCAGAGGCTGCACAGTCAGAATTTTAAAAAGGACTTGATGATAGCAAAGCTCAAAGAAGAACACTTCCGAAAACGCCTTGTATGCAAAGACAGCAGAGCACCAGGGTTTCCCACTTCCTCATGCAGGATTCTCACAGCCTCTAAAAATGCCTTTTACTTTTTACTTGGCATTGGGATATTAGGTTGAGGAATACATAAACCTCGCCCTACACATATCTTTCAGAGACTTGAGCTACAGTATTCAACTAGGACTGATCCACCACCAGTGGTAAGACTGAGCAGTAAAGACTGGGGTGCTTTAACTTCAGGAATGATACGTTCATCTGAGCCATAATATTCTAAGGCCTCTTACTCCAATGAGGAGGGGGTGCTCCTAGACCAGGAGGGGGTGTGAGCCTGGATCTAGCGGGAGGATCCTGTGAGACTGCAGGTAGAGGCACATCACTACGTGGTAGCACCCAAGGGCACTAGATTGCACTTTGTCATAATAGTGTGCAGCACTTTTGTCACAGCGTGCATTAAAATACTTTTGTTTCTTAAAAGAGAAGCACTGGATTGGACATTCATTATTGTGTTGTTGTGTGATTCTTAGCTCTGAGCTCAAGCACCCCTAAACTACCCGAGAAGCGTGTGACTGCTCACCGTCACTACCAAAAACAGTCAAGTTCTGAACGGGTTGAACTTGGCCCAGTTTGTAAAGTCATAGCCGGCTGAATTCTAGGACAACAGAACCCAATTACCTCAACCCCCACAGTAGAGGCCCAGTAACCCCTGCCTGCCCTGTGCAACCCCTCCCCCTCAAACAGGGTCTGATGGTTGCAAACAAAAAACAAGCAAAGGCATTGAGGCATCTCTCCTTACTCTAAGAGTATCTTTGACTCATAAATCTTGCACACTGAGATTGTATATGTGAGGATCTTTTCAGTATGTTCATCTGATATTCAGTCTCACACCCATCTTCATTGGCTGTCAAAAAGAAACTTAAAGATCCCATTGCTTTTAACATGTTAGTTGATGGTCTATCAAACTTTCTGTGCCAGAAAATAAAGTTCTATGAGAATTGAGGCAATTGAATGTCAGGGTGCTGATGATATATATCTTATTGTTGCTCAGATAGCCTGTGTTGCTAAGGAAATTAATGGTGTTGCGTCTAATAAGATGCACAGTTTGCTAGCCTGCCTAGGATTATTTGGACATATACCAAAGGTCTGCATAGTACACAAAATAATCACTGATGCTCAGAGGTCAGGGTACTACTTGATGTGCCAGGAGACACGGAAGGGCTGAGTTTTTAGTTAGGGTATTGCCGGAGAAATAACAATTTACTCAACTGTAACTGTGGTTCTCCAGTGTTGGTATTTTTTCACAGATTCACATGCAAGCCACCCTTCTCCCCATAAAAGTGCCCCGCCCCAGCCATTTAATCTGATATGATGTTTGTGCAATGAAATCTGATGAGTGAAAGCCCGGTAGTGCGGGGTGCGGGGCGGGGGCGGTGTGAGTCACAGAGCTCTTTCACCACATTTGCAAAAGTTTGGGCTTGATATAATGAAATGAATGTAAAAATAAAGGGGCTTATTAAGATGCAGTAACAGTAATAGTGACTGCCCGCCAGGGGTGCGGTGGTCCCGCCATGCAGATTAGGATCGCCCGCCATACATGCAACAAAGACCCCCCGCCATATTACGATGGCTAGGGGGTCCGCGGCGAACGGGAAGACTGTCCGCTGCTTTTCCGCCCAGTTGACAAGTATACTGGGCGGAAAGGGGTTGCATATGGTGGCGGTGTCTGTTAGACACCGCTAGCCATATTACAATGTGGGCGGAAACATGCCTTTAGGCATGCAGAGTTTGCTTGCGGGGGTACAGGGTGCACAACGTGTACAACGTGGCAAGCACCGCGCTGTGCCTGTCGCATTGTGCATTGAAAGGCACAACTTGCCTTTGTGGCATTGCGGCTGGCGGTGGTATGGCGGGCGGACTTTGTCCGCCCGCCATACTAATGACCCCCTATGTATGTTGTGCATTTGTATGCACAACGTGGCAGGTACCTCGCAGTGCCTGCCAGCTTGTTCGTGCAAATGAAGGGGGGTACCATAAGTACCCTCCATGTGCACCCCCCAACACCATGGGAGCCCGCAACGGGCCCTCAATTGCAAAGACCGCATGCCTTTCCATGGAAAGGCCTATTTCCGCTGCCATCATAATATGAATGACGGTGTCTGCAAGACACCGCCACCACATTGTGTCCTTTTTCCACCGGTCGACAAATCGACTGGCGAAAAAGTGGCGGGTGGACTTTCCATCCACTGTGGTACCCCCGCCATCATAATATGGCGATGGTTAAATGGCATGCGGGCGGTGTATTATGGCGGGTGGATCACCGCCGCCGTTTGGGCGATGGTGATCCGCCCGCCATTGTAATGACCCCTAAAGTGAGCACTGCCTATTGCAGTAATAGGTGTCTGTGCTTTATACCACTATTTCAAAGTTACTGAGGGACTCCCACTTCAACGATGGGGAAAGATACTGACGCTGGAGAACCACAGTTACAGGTAAGTTACTTGTATTCTATCTATCAGAAGACATGCTAATTACAGTTTTTGCATTACAAAATCACTGTCACACTGACGTACTGGTAGCTGAAGTACAAAACTAATTTTTTTTCATTATTCCATCCCTGCAGCTCTACCAAGCGTCCAAAATCCATTGACGACAGTGAAATGGAGAGTCCTGTCGATGACGTGTTTTACCCTGGGACCGGCCGATCCCCGGCAGCAGGCAGCAGCCAGGCTGGCGGCTGGCCAAATGATGTAGATTCAGGTACAGATATTATCTAATACTTGTTAAGTTTAAGGTGGACTTTGAATTTGGGGACCAAGGAAGGGCAGGGAAGTGCATGTACTTACTTGACACAGGGATGTGCGCCTTACAGCACACAGAGGTGGGTGAGCCAACAAATTAACAGGGAGAGTCGAGCCAGAGATCTTGCTTGGCTCTAAGAGCCTGTGCATGGGCCGAGCCATGAAAATATTTGGCATATAAATTGAACAGCATAGAAACATATAAAGAGTGTCTGCAACAATCAATAAGGTGTATTTCTTTAACACGCTGAAGTGTTTCATGTTAGTACATCAGATTATATCAGTGCTTTGAGAGGTATTTAGAAAACATGAACTTAAGAACATTCATGTCTCCCCCACCTTGATGATAATGCCATTAATGATCTAAGAAGCAAGTCAGTTGTGACTTTGGAGTTGGAAGCTCAATGCTAGTTTCAGTGTGAGCCACAACTTTAGTATTTATGACTCCAGCGTCAGTGGTGAGTCATGCATGAGAGTTTATAACTGTAATTTTAGTGGTAAGCCATGGACTGAGAGCTGCCAACCCTCCTTTCAGTGGCGGTCTGTGTTGCACTGGTTCATGACTCTAGATTCAATAGTGGGACATGATTTAGCGGTCATGATACAAATGTCACTGAATTGTCATGGGTTGACGTTCATAATTCTAATTTTGGTGGTGAGCCATGCATCTAATAGAGATTTCTAGCCTGCAGATGCCTTACCTTAAAATATTCCCAGGCATCCGTCTGAATCAGGAATTTTTTTACCAATCCCCCCTGCACACCTGTAGGTCGCGTTGTCCAGCTCCCCTTGGCATCGTTGGCGTAGCCCACACCAGAAATGACATGCATGATGCCTATACAGGCTCCACCCCAGCACGCTAACCTCAGTTCCTGCTTTCCTGCTTTTCCACACCATCGGAAAACCTTCCTTCAGTTGTTTTTTGACTGAATTTTTCAACAGTTTTGTCAACTTCTACCATATATCTCAGAAGAAACTAACTGGTGTCAAGCCTTGTGGTGCTTGGCATAAGCAAATGTCCGTGACAGACCCCCACTTGGTGTATCTGTGGTGCTCGGAGAAGACCACAACTCCTAAGCGTTGCAGGACCATGAATCTCAAGGCCATCTGCGAGTGGGCCCGGAAACTTCTGGCCATTCACCACGCAACTCTGCCCGCTCCAAGTTCCATTCACAAGGGAGATACTGAGACCCCCCCTCAAAGTTGCTTGTGCCGGTCACTGCTGCTATCCCAGACTTCTTTAGGCAAGTCCCACTAGAAGTCCAAGAAGTCAAGAGCTCTTTGACTTCTCCATGCTGTCCCTATTATTCGGACGAGGCATGAGAACGATGCCACAAGCCCAGGCCCTGCGTCCAGGTCATCCCTTAGATGACCATGTCCGACCTCGGATCTGCTTCGCGCTTCCCTGAGTTTCCTGGAGCTAGTGCAACCCCTGCTCAACTTCCAGAATTTTATGAGGCCATGCGTCTCATTTTTGGGTGGCTTGACCCCTCTGGAGTACCTTAGGGCCGGAGGGACAGTTGCGGCTTCGCGACCTCCTATGGGTACCGTTCCAGTAGCGCCGTTCGGTTCACTGACACAACATCGATGTAAAAAATATTGAGTAGAAATATAGACATCATAAATATCGACTCTTATGCTTAAACAGGTAAGTACAAAAATATTGACTAAAAAATATCGATGTAAAAAATAAAGATGTATAAAATATCGACTTTTATGTAAATATGAAATAAAGTAATATGTATTAAATATATTAAATATAAAAAATAATTTTAACAAAATAAATACATGTAATATACATTTTAATAAAATATAACAAATAATCTCAATAAAAAAAGGAAACACTCAAACATAATAATTTATACACATTTATTTACTTTAAAACATTTTAAGAAACTATTATTTTTAAATTTGTTAAAAGTTTAAAATAATGTAAAAAATACAAATATATATTAATGATTTAAAATATAAAAACTTACATTTCAAAATACAACCATGCAACAGTAGGGAAAATGTTGGATAGCAAAAGAGTAAAAATTACTATTCCCACTCCAGTGAGTGCAACAGTAGGGAAAGTGTTGGATAGGGGAGAGACAAAATTACTATTCATAATCAAACTGTTAAAAATAATTAAAAAAATAAACAATATATGAAAAAATATATATATTAAATATATAAAAAGAAAACATATTATTAATTACATATAACAAAAAACTTCAAATATTATATAAAATAAAATAACAAATTAAAACTAAAAAATATTACGAGCAGAAAAATTTAATCATACATTTTTTCTTTAATTCCCTACCCTATAACACCACACCAAAAACAAAACACTGCAACATTTTAAATTAAATGTACTTCCATAATTAACATAATTAATAATCAATACAAAATGTTAATAAAAAACGAATAAACATTATTTGACTACACACACTTTAACACTATAATATCCACAGGATACACCTAAATTAAATAATAAAATAATAAAACACAATTACAAGTTATATTTAACCTAAAAACTATTCTATTAACACCTAATAATAAAGTAATAAAAATGTTTTTAATACCCACCCTTTACTCCTTAAAACAACACACACAAAAATAAACAATTACCCAAAATAAATATCAAATAATTAACATTCATTAACAACTAGATATTAATTAAAAACAAATTACTTCCCACCCTTTACTCCTATAAACACCACAGCACACACCTAAACGTAATTACACAAATACCATAATACAATTTCAATTCATTTAATTAATATCTATTAACAATAAATTTAATAAGAAATAATTAAACTACTTAACACCCTTTACCCCTATAAACCCCAAAAGACACACCTAAAATTAATTACATAATTACCATAACTAAATACCAATTAATTCAAATAAATTAACCAATTATAAATTCATAAATTGTAAATAAATTACTTCCCACCCTTTACACCTATAAACACCACAACACACACCTAAAAATAATTACACAATTACCATAATTAATTACCAATTGATTAATTTGAATAAATTAACAACCAATTATTAATTCATAAATTAAAAATAAATCACTTCCCACCCTTTACACCTACAAACACCACAACAGACACCTAAAATTAATTACACAATAACCATAATTAATTACCAATTAATTAATTAACAACCAATTATTAATTCGTAAATTAAAAATAAATTACTTCCTACTCTTTCCACCTTTAAACACCACAACACACACCTAAACTTAAGTACACAATTGCCATAATTAATTAATTAATTAATAATTACTTTACACATTTGAAACAATTACATTTTAATCAAACAAATATTATTAAATAAAAATGTATCAATTAATTTAATACAATTACTTCCCACCCTATTACCCTATAAATCCACAACACGCTACAGAACTAAAAACACAAAATAAAAAAATAAAAATAACTACTATAAATGTAACACATATATTAAAAATACAAACTATTCTTATACAAAAAAGATACATCACATACATATAAATATATGCTAAAATCCATAATATTAATTAAAAAAACTGTTTTTAACAACTATATGTTTGTAAACAATATTAAATACTTTGATATTTTTAAAGTCGATATTACTTACCTTAATTCAATAGTCTTGACCACGATATTCTTGCTGTCAATATTTCTGAACCACGATATTTTTTACTCGATATTTGTGCAACTCGATATTTTTTATTCGATATTCGGTCTGTACACTGCGCCATTCTCAGCACTGCAGACGCCCATCAGCAGTGCTGAACCCGTTGGGATTCCCGACTCTGATACGGAGCTGGACAAGGCCCACGCGCCTCAATTGGAGACGGAACCCTATTTCCCTGAAAAGGCTCTTTGAGGAACATGAATGGAGAGGATCTGAGGATCTCTATGGCTATTCTAACCCCCTAGCAGAGTCCTTGGCCGACAACACCTGGTATGAGGACCTGGCTGATGCCAGTGATCTGGACACTGGCCTCCTTTCTCCTCCCACAGTGGCTACGGAAGAAGGGGCTTCCTTTGCGACAGTGGCCTGGAGTGCAGATGAGGTCCTGTACTTTCAGCTGCTCACAGTTTAGGTTAAGGCCAAAGACTATTTGTTGGGGTAAAACAAATAAAACCATTGAATAGAAAGCAAGAACATTGGGTTGACTAAACAAAATGTTAATAGATAGCAATGGGCAGAGTTGTTTTCAAGGTCAGCTATCCACATGTGCCCAAAAAGTCTTTCACAACCATGTCTTAATTACCTTGGGTGGTTAGTACAAGAATATGTATTTAGTTTTCAATATTGATAAAATAAGTCACTGCTTCATTGAGTTCTTGAGCATGTGAATGGATTAGACAGTCAATTCTTGTTGTTTTGTTGGAGAACGGTAAAAACTGACATGGAAGCTAGGTCCATAAGGTCTCTATTTACGTATTTCTACAGCCTTACTTTGAATTATAAGTTATGTTGGTCAAGTGTTAACCGCAAAGCTATTAATCTAGCTACTGAAGTAGATATGATAGAGGTATGCTGATTATTGTCTATCTGAGACTATTCAGCAGTGACACATTGGGAACTTGTTAAATTGCAGAGAGTAGTTCAAATTTCCTCAATTATATTTATTGGGGTACTCATATGTTTGTCTATTCTGCTATCAATTGTTGGTATTCAGACATTTAATTATAACTAAATTAATAATTTTTTTGAGAGAACCATTGCTTGGCATAAAATGTCATCATATGCGTCTGTAATTTAAAAATCCATCTTTGTTCTTTCTGAAGAAGGTTTTTGTTGCAGGTGTTTGATCGACAGAATGTGTTAACTTTTCAAGCATTTTACTTCATCCTTGATGTGCCCCTTCTCTAAGGAATGAGACATCATTTTGGTGTTGTGTCTTGTCCAGCTGATACAGCTGGGATGCTCTCTGTGCATACTGTCCCATTGCTGGTGGTCACTATGGGGTCCATTAGGATGGCGCGCGGGCTTTGCCCGCCCGCCACCCTAGCGGAAATCGGGATCGCCCACCTAAAGGGCGGGGGTCCCGACATTGGCATTAGGATGCCCCCGCCACAGTGGCGGGCGCATTCCTCACTTTAACATTGTGGCGGGCGGTGCTCACTGCACCGCCCGCCACAATGTTAAAAACACAAGAGCAGCCTTTGCACAATAGAAGCGGCAGGCACCGCGCTTTGCCTGCCTCTTCGATTATGCAAAGGCAGGGGGGTACCACAGGTACCCCCCCGTGTGCCACCCCCCTTTGGCCTTCACTCTGGGGGCCCCCAGAGTGAACACCGCATGCCTGGAAAGGCATTGAAAAATGCACATAGTAATATGGCGGGCGGTGTCTAACAGACACCGCCACCATGTTACTCATTTTCCGCCCCGGCCGCAAGGCGACCGGGGCGGAAAACAGGCGGGCGGTGTTTGACACCGCCGCGGTCCCCCCGCCATCCAAATATGGCGGGGGGAATTGGGCAGTGGATGTCGGGCGGATTTCCTCCGCCAGGCTGGCGGAGGAAATCCGCCCGACATCGTAATGGACCCCTATATCTTAATCCACATAGAAAATAGATGAGATATGACATTCTCAGTGTTAATGTGTTTGGAAAGTTCCCCAGGACATATTAATTCCTAGATCAGTGTATGACTTCGGTGTTCTCTGTTAATCTGCATACACAGCGGCTAATACCAGAATGATGGCTATTTAGGAGTGATAGACCTCACAATGTGAATTGAGAGGCCACAGGCACTATTTGCCTCAGTCTTTTATGGAATAAATTGTCCTTAATATTGCATGCTCCTCTAAAAGCTAAAAGTGGCTTTCACGGAAATGACAGCCTCTATTAAGAAAGGGTCGAAGTTTTGTACATTATCTACTGTACCATGTTGCCACACGTCAGTACATCACATGGATTTTAAAGGCAGTCTCCAAAAAAGCATCCTGTTTATTGTTCCAGGTCCCTGAATTAGCTTGTTTAATCCATTTTTTAGGCTACTTCTTTGCTAACAGTTACATTCTCAGGTTGTTTGCTTGTTCCTTGAAACTCCAAACGTGTGTAACAGTTCAGTAGTTTGGCTGTCATTTCAAATTCACTTTTTCCACCATCACAGTAAAATCTACGAATACTTTAATCATTTTGCATATCATAAAAAATAAGCTGCCCAGAGCATTTTCTTTTCACTGTTTCACCCATTTTTCTATGGAAAATAAAATAAATAATGTTTTTTTAGAACTGGGTGGTATTGAGATAGCATTAAAAACAGAAGGAAATTGCATCATGCAGGTATATCAACCTACATTGGCAATGCTCCTTCCTGCTGCTTTGTGTATTTATTTTTAGGTTCTTTCTTTTAAAACAAATAATCTTCAATTATCAACACAGAGGCGAGGACCTTCCCTTGCAGTGGATTGCCTCGCTATAGGTAAATGAGTGCAAAAACAGACTTACTAACTCCCTTATACTGAATGGCCCTCTTACCCTCACAGAGCTCCTGAGGGAAACCTGTCCATCATCCAGTACTTTGCCAGTCCATATCAATAAACCACCCATCACCAACTGATCAGGCATGAAATAGCTGAGGAGGTCTGCCACATACTGCTGGCCAATAGAGGACTTGATGTGTTTCAGATTATCTCTGTTGGAATGATGGATTCGTCTGGTAGAGTGGAAGGTTGTGGTTAAAGAATTTGGGCAGCGACAGCTGCTGCTGATTGGGACAGCTGGAGCTCAATAAAACCTACCTTGATTCACCACATGTGTTGAGGATTTAATAAGTCTCTAATTTATTCCACCATTTCAGGTCTCAACTAGCTGCAAACTATAACCGCTTAATGACATCTCACAATGACAATCATATATGGGCAGATATCAGATCTCCCCACTGTCTCTCCCTTTCACCTGCGCCTGCTCAGGAACATATACTTTAAACTACAAACCTCAGAATGGACAACCCTTTGTGGTAACCAGCTAAGTGAACTAAGATATTAATAAATATCATAAAAGGACCTGCAAAGCTGTTCAAAGTTGCTGGTTTACTGAAAACCATAATCTTTGCCTCTCTCCCTCTCACACTCCTCCATCCATCACACTGCTATGACGTGCATCCCAGAACACAGTAACCATACCTCTGTGATTATCACGCACAACATGGAAACACTAGCCACATAGAATCCAAACAAAGACAACGCCTTTGCAACCACCCACCCCTCAAGAGTATAGCATGCAACCCATGAAAGCAATGCTTCTGAATGAGAATAATAAGCTCTTTACGTATGGTACAATACAACAGAACTATAGAATTGGCTAGTGCTTGTCTTCTCTAAGGTGCCCATTAGGATGACGGGCGGACTTCCTACCGGGGTTTGGGACTGCCCGCCATAAGGGCGGGGGTCCAGTGGGGGCATATTAGGATGTGCCCGCCACAGTGGCAGGCACATCCTGCATTTTTAGCATTGTGGCGGGCAGTGCTCTCTGCACCGCCCACCACAATGCTAAAAATGCATTAATGCATTTGCATAGACAAAGCGGCAGGCACCGCGCGGTGCCTGCCGCTTTGTTTATGCAAATGCAGGGGGGTACCACAGGTACCCCCCGTGTGCACCCCCACCTCTCCTTCACTCTGGGGGCCCCCAGAGTGAAGGCCGCATGCCTTTCCGTGGCGGCATCGCTGCCGCGGAAAGGCATCTCAAAGAGCCCATGCTAATATGGCTGGCGGTGTCTGATAGACACCGCCACCATATTAAACGTTTTCCGCCCCAGTCGGGCGGAAAAGCGGCGGACGGTCTTTCTGTCCGCCGCGGTCCCCCCCGCCATCCTAATATGGCTGGGGGGAATTTAGGTGCGGATGGCGGGCGGATTGCCCCAGCCAGGCTGGCGGTGGCTACCGCTAGCCTGGTGGGCGCAATCCGCCCGCCATCCTAATGGGCCCCTAAGACTCCTCTGGGTCACAGCGTATGAGCTCCCTCTAAGATGTTCAAGCCTAAAACCTGGCGGCAGTTTAGGGAAATAAACACTCACTAAACATGCAGAATCTCAGAGATCCAGAGTGGCCAGGTGCTTACATTCTCTAGGGGCAGCTTCTTGAGCACACTCAGTTTGTGATCTTACAGAAGATTCAGCTGCCACAAACAATACAAATATAGTTATTTTAGAGGCTTTCCTTGTTGATAAAAATCTGAAACCAAGTTCAAATGATTTAAAAACACCCACGACTACCTTTAAAAGGGTTGGTTGGAAAGCCTCACAATACTTGTGATATCACCATTAAGTTGGTGCCCAAGAGAACTTTAGTGCCTAAAGATTTTTTGACGTTCAAAGTTAATTCCCACACTGTCTTTAGCACACAAAACGTCTTTAGCTGCAAAAGATCTTGGAGCGTTATGATGTTTTACCAGACCCTGAGTGCTCTCCCTAAATGTATGTGACCTTTGCTAATAGAAACCGCATTTTTTTCAGAATAAAAGTGGTACCTACAAGTTATATGTGCTGATTACTAAGCGCCTACTGATTCGATTGGGAAAAAATAGCCTGCAGAATTTGCTTTTCTTCCTGACAAAGAAGCAGACCTGAAATGTTTAATTATTCTCAAAGCAGAGCCTTCTGTGAATATTGTATAACACATTCTTGTACTAAATGAATTAGGGCTGGCAGCTGTTTTTACTTGTGTATCATGTCTTTTTGATTCTGTAGTCCTGACAGAAAGCTCGTCCATCCAGGTCAGCTTTTATAAAAAGATACTCTTGTCTGAATTCAATATGATAACCAGAGATAGGAGTCCCAGCAAGAGAGGGACACCTGTACGAGAAAGTAAATAAAAACTGCATTCCTAATACATTTGTTATGAACAAAGATTTCACTGCAGGCTCATTGACAATAAATCGCCTACACACTTGTAGCTCTATCTGGAAGTGGCAGGGGGTCCTAAGAATTAAATGAATGATTCATTGAGTTCATTCCTGAGAATAAGTAACTAGATGTCAAATTCTTCCTGGAAGATGGGAAATTCATAGCCAATGACCATGAGTCTTGAGACCGTTGGGGGATGCTCCACGGCAACCTGATTGCTTCCGCAGCAGAGTGCTAGTCTCCTAGAATACACTTCTGTCCGTAGAGGAGGACCACTACTACTGTCCCCTCATCATGCTATGAAGAGAGTGCTGCTGGCAGCTGAAAGAGAGACAGAGGCATAGCCCTTTTTACTTGTATCCCTTAGGGAGGCATCTGCTGAGCTTTGTGGTAGATCCCTGCAGTTTCCCATATCTGGAACCTCTTTCTTTAAGTAGGTTAGGATAGTGAGCCAGCTGCACTTTCAGCACTATGAATAATGACTAGGGTCCAGATGTTCGATCATTTTAAGTGGTCGCAAACGTGAAATTGGCCCGTATGCTACTGCTAAATAGGTCTGTGGCATGTACAAACCCTATTTTGCTATTTGGTAAGCTATTACCGACAAGCAAAATAGGGTTTGTGACTCGCTATTACAAAGGGGCATACCAAGGGCATCCCTTCCAAGTAAAGAGTCGCAATGGTATGTACGATTGTTTGCGACCCCAAATGCAGTCGCAAAACAATCGCAGTTACCACCTACTTCAGGTAGGTGGTAAGCCAGTCGCAAATGAGAAGGGGTCTCCAGCGGACCCATTCGCTTTTGTGTTGGGCAGCAAACATTTTTTTAAGAGCAGGCAGTGGTCCCACTGACCACTGCCTACTCTTAAAAAGTGGAACTGAAACATTTCACTTTGCTTCGTTAAATACAGCCTCTTTTCCTTTAAGGAAAACGGGCTGCATTTTTTTTTAAACTTCTTTATCTCAAAAGCCGTCACAGACATTGTGGTCTGCTGACCCCAGCAGGCCACCATCCCTGTGAGTGCTGGCCATTCCCAATGGGTCAATGAATATTAATGAGACAGTTAACTGTCCCGGGACGGATAATTCTGAGAGCTGAAATGCTTCTGCTGCAGTATAAGGCAGGGAGTTTCCTGTGCTGTGAAACCAAAGGCAGGCTGACAGCTAAAAAAGCCTTCTTGTCAGGGTGCCTGCTGCCTGAATGAAATGTAAATGTGCACAACAGGTCAATCTGCAAATGTAAAGGGAGCGCCAAAGCCGGTATTGACTTTGATTAATGGAATCACATGACACTTTCTGATGACAGATATTAATTCCTTTTGAGTGGTATCGGAAAGGAGTTACCAACTGAGCATTTAAGTGTGCGCTTTCTGTGTTAGCCCCTAACTATTCTCCACTGCTTCAACCAGGATTCAATTCAGTGGCTTTCTGGTTACAGACCCGGACCTCTGCAGTGTATTAACTACTAGAGGTTTCATAAAGTAAGATAGTGCATTTCCCTATGATTTACTTAACTTGCAATTATTTTACATTTAAGCTGTGTGTTATTTTATATGTATATTCCTGAAGATGAAAGACCGTAAAAAGTTACAGCATATGTTTTTGTAGCCACTCCTTTGATCCCAACCCACGTTTACTCGCCCTGCCCCCATTGTGCACAGCATCACAGTTCCATTACATTTTGTTTAATGCACTTCGACCGCTGCCATGAGGTGGGAGACAGGTGCTCCTTTGAGCGAATACAAAGTCACCTCATTATAGGTTACAAACAGGGCACAAGTCCGTGGGGGGACGCTGACGTCACAACAGGAAGTGACGTCACGAAAGGTGGCTTGCACTCAGTTGCAGTTTATAGTTATCGAGCTCCCGGTAAAATAAGTGGGGGGATGCCGTCCACCCGCGTGGTACCCCGACTCGAGCCCTGGTTACAAAGTTAATAACAATAGGTCATGCCGACAGCTGCTCCTCAAACTAAATACCTCAATGCATGAGGGCATATAAATAAATGTATTTCTACATTTAAAAAGTCATAGGCCCAAGAAAGAAATTCTCGCGAGCCACATCACTACTTCAAAGCTGGTATTTGTGAGTGATACAAACTGTCTTGCTTCTGGAAAGGTAAGACAGAAAGAGAACAATAATTGTGTCTTTAAAAGCGGCTAGTCGCTTCCTACTAGCTCTGTTTCCATGTTTTGAGCCGAGCGGTTTTTTGCTGTATTAGGAAGAGCCATCGGTCTGTGTTTGGAGCCACACCTACTGATAAACGAGGCGATGCCTGGAATAGAATAAAAGGGCATTCGTCATCAGTTGGAGGCATGCACCTCATAATTCTTCCTTTTGCTTGAGACTCTGCTTTCCACACAGTCCTATAAGACCCAGCAAACTGTACTGAAAAATAAAGAAGTCTGGGACAGGGTGGTGCTTTGCAGCTAACACATTCCAGAGCGTACAGTAATGGGCTGCGATAATAGTGCACGTTCGCCTATTAAAGTGTCATAAACTGTACCAGAGGAATGCAGAAATAGCCCGAACAATGGCTCCATTCACGAGCGCAGCGGCCGCGTCCAGTCCCGGAAGTGGTTCCACATTGAGGCAGCTTCCAACCGCCGTTTTCCAAAGTGTTGCATATCCTGGGCGTGAGGACCCCATCCAACCTCCTGTGTTTTCCCTTCAGATATTAAAAATAATAAAGAGAGTGCAGTGCTTTCTGTTTTCTATAGAGCCTCTATAAACTTGAGGGTTTCGAAGTCTGGGGTCAAACGTGAAAAGTGTACAATGTGTGCACGGGTATTGGAGGTAGGTAGGCACATGTTTTTTAGATCATCTTGTCCCTCTTTGCTGCCTAATGCTGCTAAAATGCGGCATTATACCTGTTAAATTTCCCTAAATCTTTCCTTACAAAGATCTGAATGCATTTTGTGGTTTTGGTGGCCGGTGTGCAAACCAAGGTATCTGAGTCAAAACAGAGGCCAGCCTCATTGTTCGCAGTAGGGGCTGCCGAGGGATTGGGCGGGGGTACATAGAAACAGCCTACACAAGCAATGTAATGAATACAGTACGTGTATATACGATAGGCTGGCCCAGGGGACTGAACTTTCCGATTCTGTAGTTGGAAACCTTTTATCTCCTCTAATATGACCTTCCCTTTTGTGCTTTTCATCCTGGTGGAAGAGCACCGCAGCTTCTTTCCCCTACCTCCTTTTAATTCACGCCTGAGACAGGCTGTCGCTTGTGACAATTTATTATTTCTAAAATTATTCTTTTTTTGACCCTAAAAAGGGGCATTTAGCCCTCCCATTACTTACCATTGGTTGTCTTCATTGTTACTCATATTTTATTCCTTTTTCATTGGTGAGTGCATTCCGGTTTCCCTTCATCTCCGTTTTTTCGTTTTCTTCGCTAGAGGATAAACCAAGTACAGATTCATTTCTTGATCAGTGTTCTTTCAGACAGCTTGTGCTCGAATTTTTGTACTTTTTTTTTCTTAATTGCCCACCATTCCCCTCACTCTTTGTATGCTTTCCAGATTTTTCAAAACTTCACTTTCCTGTAAGTCACTTTACTCCAGCCATTTTTCCGAGCTGCATAATAACACAATTTATAAAAATGTGATAAAGTTACGTGGTACAGCATTCACTAGAGGTGCATTGTTTGTGACCGTCCTCCCTTTGGCCTTTTGTGTAATGTCACCTTCCTACTCAATTTTGGAAAGGCAATATAGGTTACTGTTTTTAAATTGTGCCAACTGGTGATATCAGTGCTTGCCTAACTGGATGTATATGTGTCCTGTTTGCAGTTCATCAGATGCACTCCTCAATAAATATGATACCATACTATACAATAAAAGGCCATACCATAATGTACCATACAATAACAACCCATACCATAACGTATGATAAAGCATACCATACTGTACTATACTGTACAGTGGCAAGCCTTACCAAAGCATACTATCCAATCAAGTCACCCTTAACTACTCAAGTCTCTCTCACCGCCCTCTACATCGACCCACCCGATATGCTCGTCACCCTCAACTTCCTTTGCCTCTACCCACCCCAAACCCTCAAGTCACCCATATTTCCCATTACTTCTATCCATCCCTAAACCCTAAAATTACTTTTTTGTAAGTAACATATAATGTATGTTATTTAAAAGAACGTACCTGGATGGTAAAGACTGGATGGGAAACGTCCTGTGTAATAAAGATTGCGACGTAAAGTCTGTTTCCTCTCAGGCTGGACAGAAATGTTTTGGAGGCACTGTCAGTTGTTTTATGCTCTTCCGTATGTTTGGCTGGCACCATTGCCTCTTTGACAGTCTTTCCACTGCTCCTTGCTTTAAGAGGTATTTCTGTTTCCTTTTACTTAGACCCGCTTTTTCCCTCCACCTCCTACAATGTTGCTTCCCTTTCCCCTACTCTTCTACTGTGTTGTTGCTTCTCTGGTCTGTCCCTCCCCTTTGTTGCTTGACCCATCCACTTCTCACCTCCTCCCTCTTCGTTGCTTGCCCCGTCCTGTCTCACCAGAGAAAAAAGTGCCCAAATGTCATGCCAGCTGTTGTAAGGAGCTACAAAAATGCAAATATCACTGCACTACCTGCTGTGCAAGGCCTTTTGGTGCTGTCTTCATGCAGGCCCAAAACAGTGAACTTCAGCTTAAACGTAGGATAATTAAACTCTTCTTTTTTTTGTGAAGGCAGAGAATAATACCATACTAAGAAAACAGATCACAACCCCTCTCAGTCAGTGTTGGCCGAATTATAGCACCTTTTTTCTAACTTTCAGTCATGCTGAACAGCAGCCACATTGCTGTACAATGTAAAGATATATTCCGAGTATTTATTAATGCGACCCCATCCAAGGGGGACTCTGGCCAACTCACTCACATAGAATATCAAGACTAAACATTCCATGTTCTAACATGGAATCTAAGCAACATCACACTTCTTCCCCTTTACAATTTCTAACAAAATTGAAAGAAAGTAAAACGAATAAATTATCATCTCTAATCAGATATAAATAACAATATCTTTCTATTTTCCTTCCCAAAGAAACTTATCAACAAATCACAATACAATAAAATACATTATTTTCTTACAAAATCCTTAAGATATTTTGGGCTTTTGCAATATCTTATACTCTTACGGATAGGAAACGAATACTGTTTTTGTTGTACAGATTTACATGAACTTTCTCCAGAACTTTCACTGTTACATTTCGGTCTTACATGAACCACATGACTACAATTCCAGATGCGACTATCATTGGTTTTTACCGCATTCTTGAAAATCTTTACCACTGTCTTCTCATCAGTAAATTTAGACCAATTGAGACCACCAACAAGTGCTTTAAATCTGACTCTGTTTCCTTCTCTGAAAGACACCTGTGCATCTGATTTCCGAGCATCAACATATAATTTCCTTTCCTTTTGTAAATTAAGTTCTTTATCTCTCCACTGACCAATGTCATTATTCTTTATTCCTTTATCCAGACACATCCAACCTGGGCAGATGACTGTATTTGCAGATCTGCCTTTGAACAATTCAAATGGAGTCTTTCCTGTTGATTAATGTGGGGTGAACCTGTAAGCTGAAATTCTTCTTTGTAACTCCTCTCTCCAATTCAAACTGTTTACTCGCGCCAATTGAATACTTTCTTTCAAGGTCTTGTTCAATCTTTCTATTGCACCATTATTTTCTGGATGGTAAAGTGAAGTTTTTTTATGAACAATGCCACACTTGTTCAAATATTCCTCCATTTCGCAAGAACAAAATGGTGGACCATTATCTGACAACAAAGAGACTGGAAAACTTTCTCTTTTAAAAATGTTATCTAAAAATGTAATCACAGCTTGAGAAGAAATATCACAGACACAACTTCCTTCTATCCAGCGTGAATATAAATCAAGTAACACAATCAAATATGGAGTCTGATGTTCACCATGCAAAGGCCCCACAATATCTATAGCTAATTCATCCCACGGGCACCTTGGTCATTTCCTACAAACCATAGGAGTCTGCCTCGGTTTTAGTATTTTATCACTCATGGAACAAGGAACACAGTCACGCACTTTGCGTTCAACCATCAAATCTAGGCCAGGCCACCAAAAAATCCTGCCTAATGCGTTCTTTTGTTTTACAAATACCCATGTGTCCCTCATGAGCCATGTTTATGATGTTGTCTCTTAAACTTGCAGGAGGAATCAATCTTGTCCCTCTGGTTAGAATTTCATTACTTATAGCCAATTCATCACACACCATTGACCAAGGTTTTTCCAACTTATCACCCTTATCTTGTGCAATCATTTCCATGACCTTTTGCATTTCTTTATCTTTTTTCACTTCATCTCTCCATTCATCTTCTTTGATAACACCTGAAGTGATTTCACAAACTCTCATGTCAGACAATTTATGAAAAAGAATAGCAATAGCGGAACGTGATAAGAGTGGTTGTTTATGGCCTGGTATTGAGTATGGCTGGGAAAGTACTCTTCATATATCTGTTCTGAGTCAGGTGGACTATCAGTTGTCCGACAGTGGTGCCACGCTGGCTCTGCCTTCAGAAACCTTTCTCCGATGACCCGATGGAGTTGGGCCATCAGAGGAAGGATGTCAGACCGAATAAAACAATGATCCCTATAGCACGGTAGAAAATTGCCATGATTCTGAGGTCGTTCCTATTATGATTGTCAGAAACAAACACCTGCTTTGGGAGTTGGTTTCTGAAAAACAAAAAAACCTTTGGTGAACTGACTACTAACAGATGGCATATATCCACTAAAGTTGTAGTACCTTCAGAGGAATAGCTTTTTTCTCTGGAGACAGAGAGATCACTCCTGGGCCAGCAGTGATCCCTAAAGTTGGCGGGCTGTAGTCCTTCAGCGTTGCGGTCATACTGCACTCCTTCACCCTGGCAGATAGCTGGCTGACCACCAAACAATCCCTACCTTAGCCAGGCCCTTCGTATATCAGCACAAATAAGAAAAAACATGCTTAAAATAAGAGATAATACTCTTGACTGTTTGAGCTGGTGAATGCTGTGAAATGAGAATCTAACGTATGTGATATAATCGTATTAACATGTTTCGGCTCAATTTAATTAAAAGCCTTCTTAATATTTAAAAATATTTGTATATAATTCTAACATTTTTCCAAGGTATACCTTGAAATAAAATAATCAGTATAGAAGTACCATGAGACAGATCACGTTGTCGAAGCAATCGGTTGTTGTTTGTCACAATTCTTTTTATGTATTACCTTACCATTCTTTTTCCATCCCCTATGGGAGCTGGGTTGCTTTTGCATTCTATGTTGCATGCACATCTTGTACCCTATCTTATCTTCTTCAAATACACTTGTGCTGTTAGGGTGAGGTTTCTAGCATACTAGACACGTATCTTAAAACAATCGACCTATTCTCTCCAAAACTGCTAATGAAGTTAAAAACCTTCAATTCATTAAGAGCGAGAGGAGAGACGTACTGGTTATACCAGTGAGAGAAGAATCCACATTCTGAGAAAACAGTAATGGAAAATAGCTTTCCTTTGTGGAAAGGCTCGGGCAGCACTTCGGTTTTACAATTATACATAAAAATAAGATTGAAGCGTATTAATACCTCGCATAGCTTTTGGGACTAAGGGGTAGATGGCTATTTCTTGAATGAAGAGGTATGGTGTCTTTTCTGCATTCTCTTTCTGTCTCTTAAACTCTGCACTGTTGCTGCTTCCCTTTGCCAGGACCTGGTTCTCTAAAGAAGTCAGGGAAGCTCGACTTCTGCAGTGCTCTGTCCTCTCAGACCAGCTCCTCCCGAATGGCTTTCACCCACCACCCGCTGCCTGTCCTTGCAGGAGCCAGACCAGGTGAGATCAAAGCCATTACCATAGGGGGGGAAGGGGATGGAAGCTCGGGTGGTGGGAGGCGGGGCAGAGGGGATGTGGTTAATTCAGAGTTGAGAGACAGAGAAGTAACTATGAGCTTCCTCAGTTATTGGTTCCCACCCACTACACTGCATCTGGGTTTCCTTCTCAGCCACGTCCCCCAGCCATAGGTCTCATTTAAAAGTATACCCTGCCCGTCACATTTGGCATCCCAAATATGTCTTCTCACAAATTTAAAATCCCAGAAGTAGCACATCATGTGTGGAGAAGATATTGTGAGAGGTGCAATGGAGTGGGGCTGAGTACAGTGGGATGGATGCTAGTATGTAGGGACAAGATGCCCTCTTATGGGGAGTGACGTTTAGAAAGGTGGATAGGAAAAAGAGAACAAACCTTTTCCTATTTGTACACTGACAACCTTTCTTGTGTTAAGAATGTCCACTTCCCTTCACTTATCCTTAGTGCGTATCATTTCTGAAACTCCAAATGGGCATTCATGATAATATTTGGGGCCCTAGTGATGGCTAAGAATTGTTGGAGGGCTGGGAAAAAGAGAGTTATGAGCGAGTGGGGGGAAGTGGTTCTTTTAAACCCCAGTCTTCAAGGAGAAGAGCTTTCGTTGACACCGAATGTAGGTTCTGGCAATGGGTCCTGCATTTTCTCTGGGTGTCCTTATAACTCCCTTTCATTATATGCAGCCTGAAGAGCATGCTTGTGCCCCAAAGTCTCCTCTTTATTATATATAACATTTTGCCTGAAATCTGCTGGGTTTCCTAACACGCTCACCCATTAAGATGCAACTGATAGAAAGCTTCCACAAAAAGTGCAATAGTTTGGCTACTTCGAACTGATGGCATTATTCCTATACAGCAGGCAAGGTAATCGGTCAGACACAAAAACATTGTTGTGCCACATCCCCAGCGATCTGCACTTTTGTAAATGTAGGTTAACCTTCCTTTTTTTTCTTTTATATTAGAGGCGTGGCACTTTGTAGGTAGGAACGAAGGCACAGACAGCAACATGCTCGGATTTGGCAAACTATGAGGAGCTGTCACCTTTGTTGAATGTGCTTTGGTTAGATAGTGGACCTCCTCCGACAGTGAGCTGTGTTTGGAGCTGCAGTGCATGTGCTTGTTAAGGTCCCTGTGAAACTGAATGGGCAGCATGGTTGATAATGAATCTGGGGCGTGGGGCAGTTTCTAGTCATGTCTTTTATATTACTATACACTGTCCTTTTTTGTCCATAAAAATGAAGTTCAGTGTCCTGTTGGTCATTTAGGATATGATTAGTCATAAAAAATTGGGATACCTCTGCGACCTTACTGTAGTACCTGTCACATCTGGATCTCCTCACCAGATCAGACCTCTGTGCAGTAATCTTTTGTTTCAAGCTTTAGTTTAGAGATGGTCCTGAGACAAGCATTTGCAAGTTGACTTCTGTAAATTGCGGTGGTATACAATACACTCATTTTCTTCTTCTTTTTTTGTTTTCTCTTTGCTTATGATGCGGCAAGAGTCCTTTCTGATTCTCTGTATGGTCAATGTTTCTTAGGTTTTTGCAATTTGTGACACACTCCAGTGCCGTAAGTTGAGAAAAATGTACTTGCTTCCAATTCACCTACAGCTTTAAGCAAACATGAGAGGTCTGTGTCGCTTGCTGTGGAAAGGCCTCCAAGTATAGGAACTGCTCAGAACAGAATTCCTAGCCATTCTCTGAAACGCTACTCTTCTCAGACCAGTATTACATCCTTTCTTGAGTAGATGATTTTCTCCAGTACTGGATTGTTCATAGATTCAAGTGTTTTAATAAATTCCCTGCCATCAGGCTGGACATTCTCTCTAATCGATGTTTACAGAGCAAGAGTATATGTATGGTAAACTTCAGGGTTGGGCGTATACTTCATGTCTTTTTGGTAATGCAAGGAGCCAGGAGAACGCCAGTACGACCTGCACTTGAGGTTGAAAGACCGATACTCATAAACAGGCAAGAGCCAATAAAATTACATTTGTATACAATGCACAAATGGTTTACAGAACCCATTTTATACTGGTGCCGAGCAGCACTTGTACCGTACATAAGGATATGATATATATGTGATGATGTTACTTTCTTGCGTATGGCGACAATAAATATTTCCACCCTATGAAAACATGAAAAAGTATTACTCAAATTTAGAAAAACTAGCTGGCCTACAACTTGAAAAGGTGATCAGAAAGTACAATTTGTAAAACGTATAGATAATATAAAGCAAATTCGCCCTATAAAAAGCCCATTTGTGATAGGATAATAGTGTGGAAAAGTGCTCGAAAGAGAGGGAAGCACATTCCTTACCGAATGGTCGAATCTCTCTATATATTGAACTCCCAACCTGTAGGAAACTGGCGTATGAGCAACATTCAATATTGAGGAAAATATCCCAGATAGATATGAAAAGATGAGTAGATGGTGCTAAACAATATTGTAAAGGGGACAAGGATGTTCTTCTGAAAGAATGGCATTATAGTATATTTATCACAGCCGAAGTCGCAGGTCTCTTGTCGCTTGCAGAGGAAGCCTAGCAGAATACATGATTGCTGTTTTGGCACACAGCCAATTATGTTTTGACTGCAATGGGATTACATTTAAATGTGCCTTTTTGCATGCGCCTTTGTTATTCAACTCCATTCTAAGCCTTTTTATATGCTTGTGAATACTGGAAAAGCACAGAGGCAAAGTGTGGCTCTCCCTGCACACCAGTTGACTGCTGAAGCTGCACTCCAGGGTTTGGGCATTCTATCTTGCTCCTTGTCGCTTTGGAGAAGGAGCCTGCGGAGAAGTAAAAGGATGGTTCTACAAGATTTGATGCCACCTCAGCAGGTACAATAAATCATGTGTCACCATGAAGCCATGGTGTCATCCCTGAATGTCGGGCACTCCATTGGTTCTCATAGAAGTGAGACTCCAACTATTGTTCAAAAAGAATTTTAATCATTCATCTTTGTTTTCATGAGTATTTAGTTTGAATCAGTTCAAATTTTCACAAAGTAAATATATCTAAGTAAATATATCCAAATGCTCCAATGCATTTCGGGCAGACAAAGCCCTTCATCGGGGAGCCTCTGCAATTTAAACGCGACATAGCAATGAGAACGAAGTTCTATGGTATTATCTAAATAAACTCAACAAGACGTGATGAAAAAGACGTGGTGAAAAAAACGTGGTGAAAAAGACGGGTGGCATGCTAGTGCTCATGGCTCTTAAAAGTTTTGTGTTCGTGAATCGGTCAAGGTGAAACGAAAAAAGAAATAGTGAAATTCATCCAAGTGAAGAGTTCATGTGAAATTAGTGACTGTGTGCAAGTTATTACAAACAAGGGTCGTTTGATAACAAGAGGCGCGGGTGTTAAAACGTTACGCGAGTCTGAAATCGAAGTGAATGTGAATGGCATGCAGGTCTACGCGAGTAGCGTTTGACTATAGATTTGACGGTGGTGTGAATATTACGTTGCTCTAGTGCTCGGTTAACTGCAAGCATACCGGGATATCGGATTTAATCTATGGGACGCTTACTTACTCGTAGTAGTGTGGTTGTTTGTTCCGAACGTCGGTATCGGTGTGAGCAGGAAGTGCTGTGTGTTAGTCGGAATAGTAAAAACTGAAGACGGACTAACGGGAGTGTCTAAAGAAATTAGATTAGAGATTAAAATTCTTTTTGAACAATAGTTGGAGTCTCACTTCTATGAGAACCAATGGAGTGCCCGACATTCAGGGATGACACCATGGCTTCATGGTGACACATGATTTATTGTTTGTTAAGACGTGCCTAGGACGGACACGTTACCTGCTGGGAGCACCCAACTGATTAAAACATTCGTGAAAACTACGAATTTAAAACGCTTTTACAGCCAGCTGTGCGCCTCTTATTCTTGAACCTCAGCAGGTACAACAGCAGTGGCGATAGTAGGGACAACGAGCATAAACCTCCACTGAGCAGAGTAGGGAACTAAGTAGTGCCCTCACCTGTCAACATGGCAGGGACAAGAGCAGCAACAACTGTTGCCATCAAGGCACAGACATCAGCAGTTACCACAGTTGTAACCACATAAAAGACCACAATTGCCACCACAGCACGAAAATCAACAGCAAAGCAGGGACAATTGCAGTCAACACAGTTGTAACCACTGCAAAGACCAAAGCTATCAACAACTGCCACAAAAGCAAGCACCACAGAAGCAACATAATAGTAATCATAATAACTACCACAGCAGCAAAAACAGTTGTCCCAACAGTAGATACAGCAACTGCAGCTGCAAGCATTGTAGGGACCACAGCAGTGATGACAGCTGCCAAGACAACAAGAGCCATAGTAGCAATCATTTCTGTAACCGAAGAAGCAGCCACATAAAAGACAACAACAGCTGTGTCTGCAGCAGTGGTCACAGCAGCGACCACAGCTGTCACCTGCACAGGGACAACAACAGCGACAAGAGTTATAACAACAGCTTTCACAGTAAAAGCTTCAATTAGTACAGTCGCAACAGCAGGCACAGGGGCTGACACCACAGCAGGAATAACAGCAGCAAGAACTGCTGTCTCATCATTTGCGACCATAGTTGCCACAACAGCAGCAAACAAAGTTGCCCCCGTGGCAGGTACCACAACAAGAAAGGTTGCTACCCAAATTGTCACAATAGCTTAGACAACAGGTGACACCAGAACAGTGACTACAGATGCCACTACGGCTAGAACTAGAGCAGTGACGAAAGCTGTAACCTCAGAAGAAACCACAGCATCAATCACATCTGCCACCTCACAGCAACAAAGGCAGCTACAATAGCTTCTATCACAGCAGGACCAAACAGCAACAACAGGAGCAACAATAATAGTAGCAAAACTGCAGCACCGAATGCCATCTCCACAGTGGCAACAACAGCTGCAATAGTAAATTCATGCACATGAAGGACCACAACAGCAGTGACTACACAGCGGGACAGGGGAAACACAAGCAACTGCAGAAAAAAACAAAGACAACAGCACAGCAGGGATAACTGCAGCAATAACAGCAAGGGCCACAATAGCAACCACACTTTTGACCACAGCTGAGGTTACAGCAGTAACCGCGCTTTCCACCTACAGCATGCCCACAGCAGCAACAAAAACTGTCATGACAGGAGAGACCACACCTGCCACAAGAGCAGTGACCATACAGGGGCCACAGGGCCAACCATAGCTGCCACCATGGCAGAGACTGCAACGTCTGCTAGTACAGACTAGATTGTAGCAGCAATCACTTCTGTAAAAGCAGCACATACCACAACAGCAGCCACTTTTCTCATGACAGTAAAGGCAACAGCTGCCACTATCGTAAGGGCAGCAGCAGCAACAAGTGTACTTATGTACACGAGTGCAATGCACTGAAATAGTGCAACCAAATAACCTGTTAGCCAGTCAGAACCATTATAGTTTGGTGGCAGAATTCTCTTGAGAGCTCTAGAGAGTTCTGCATTTCTAGACTGAAGTGCCAGAGTACAGGTTTGAACCTGCAGAACCGACCCCTAGGGTCTGTAGCACCTTCTGCACTTTGTAAGCAAGGCGCAGCAATACATTTTGAAACCATAGCGTATAAGGAGGCAGGACTTCACCACACATACTGAGAGGCTGTATCAATGTAAGTGACTCCTCTCTTGTCAGCCCATACGGTCTTTGTGATAATCGTTATTTAATCAGTCTACTGAGAGGATGTGTAAACCTTTCTTTTAAAGGCTATTTTTGTCCTGGGGTTTTCTACGGTTAAGTCAAAATAAATCGTAAATCGATTGTTACAACATAGAGACACTTTTGAGTTTTTGGGGCTATAAAAATAGTTAACACTGTGGTACAGCGTCAAAGACTGTTCATCTATCTCCCCTGGCCCCTGATCACACTCACTAATGCTTGGCGGAAAGTCGGAAGAGCCACAGTCTTCAATAAAAAAATTACAGAAATAGAAAACCGCACACACTAAAAATAATTCTGCCGAGCAAACATCGAACAGCACCAATATACCATGTGAATGGTGAACTCAACAAAAACAAGTGACATAACGTGTGGCATATATAATGCTGTTTTGCATTATGAGAGCCACTTCCCCATTACTTGCTCTCATGCCTTTAGTTGTGCCTGAAACGTTTCCTTGGCCATTTTCCCCTGTACTCTGAGTCTTTAAATCTACACTCTCAGCTGGCTTTCTCTTTTTCTTTTCTTCACATTCCTCTCCAAGGACTCCAAGAATCCAAATATATTTGAAGGGTGACATAAAAGTGCCATTTAAAATAAAAAAAACAAGCTAACTAATATAATTGTTATCACAGATTGTGTGTGACAGTTACATAAGATTACATTTATATTAATCGTTCGACGTTGATTAATTTATCTTTAAATATTACGTTATTATATTCTTCATCCTCACCACACTCTACATTATTTCTGGAGTTTGTTCACAGAGTGTGCATATTCATGCATGGAATAAACCACTACAGAGAAACACTTTTAAAGAGAAATGCCTTTAGCGTGAAACCACATCACACAACCGTCAGTAACACTTTATTTAATTAACATAGAAAAACCTCCTAAAATTAAATTACTAAAGCACATTTCTTTACCACAAAAATATGACATTCCCCTCTGCTAAACCTACTCGATTTCTAAATATCATCTTACACCTAACTATAAACTGAATTTCACACTGCTTCCCTAAACCTAAAACCGAGTCTTACCTTAATACTTGACCCTGTTATCCCTTGTGATGTCGTCATACTATCACTATGTAGCACCTTCGGTGCATTTATTTTATTGTGTTTTTTGACAAACCTTGACAGGAATATAATCGATTTTTTAAACTTCTGTTTTTACTGGTGTTGTGAACATCAAACAAAAACCTTCATCAGTGCAGCAAAACATGCTACTATTCTGCATGGTATCAGATAAATATTTCTTAATTTTATCTCCATATCATTAAGGATTATGTCAAATAATAACCTAAGCAGTCATACGTGTTGATTATTTCTATCCGTGATAGGTAGACATCAGACCAGTTAATAGGTTCGTTGTCATTCACTTGCGGTTAAAAGAGTCTAAGAACTGCTGCTGTGTCGTCAAATCATCTTCCAGTTTGGGGTCCAGGCAGATTGCAGAGTGCCTCTTCAGTCATCCACTCATTCACATCTCTCATTCACAATGTGTATTTTGGTAATCCACCTGTTTCCAGTGTATTGCGATGCGTCGGTGTTCCAGCACCAACCCCTGGCCACTAATTGTTATTGCATATATTTTTCCTTCGTTTGAGGTGCAAATCCAAGAGGCATTGCTTGAATTCAAATATTACCACAGACCCCACTGCTCTGTATAATGTGAGTATCACTTCGTTCTAGAAGTTGTTAACAATCAGGCACGTCTACATCTTTTGTAGTTCACCCTCTCTGCTGCGCATCTAGGGCAATTTACAGTCACATCTTTTCAATATTGTACTTGATAGTAAAGAGGATGAGGTACATACACTCTGACCTGAAGTCTAAATTTAGACCTAAAGTCTAAGTTTAGATCTAAAGTCTAACTTTAGATCTAAAGTCTAACTTTAGACCTGAAGACCTAAAGTCTAACTTTAGACTTCGAGTCTAAAGTTAGACTTCAGGTCTAAAGTTAGACTTCAGGTCTAAAGTTAAACTTTAGATCTAAATTTAGACTTTAGGTCTAAACTTAGACTTCAGGTCTAAGCGTAGACTTAAGGTCTAAGTTTACCTTGTGAATCAGGTCCTCTGCGTACATATTTTATGCGTGGATATAGAATCATAGATTACATTATACTCTACCCATTGAGTATACATGAGTGGAGAGCCACAATTCCTACCAAATTATCTTAGATTTTTAGGTTCTGACCTGGCCAGTTTGCACACACTGTTCTATTTACTGTTATTAGCGGGTGCCCTCCTTAGTCCAGAGATTAGTGTCCTCCATGAGTTAGATTCTGGTGGTCTACAGAGGAGCCCCTCCCATATTGTGTTCACTGCCTTAGTCAGTCTAGCATATAGTAGGAAAAATAATGTTTGCATCCCATATTGATTTCTAGCCTCTGCAAATAAGTGCAATGCTTCTCCATCCTCCATGTCGCCCATTAACGGTCCAACCCACCACCCTGGAGGTAGCTGCCTGAACTCGGATTCCCCATAGTGGAGCATGTTCTGCAAACGGCATCTTTTGTATCACCAGGCCAGTAAACCAGTCCCATAGCTGTGCTATGAGTCGTACCAGATAGAGAGTTTCATCAACCAAGAGAGCTCTGGAAAGAAATATGTGTCAGGGTTTTGTGGGGCCATGACATCGCTCCAACAACTCCCTCTATCTACTGTGTGTTTCAACGAGCCATGGTGGTAGTTGTTTTAGCCAGGTAGTATGGTCTCCATGCCTGGTACTTTCATTCCCCCATTTTCCCTATGGAAGTTGCATCGTTCTTAGTTTAATTCATGGTCTTTTTCCCGTTCACATTAGCAATGTGATTATGGTTTTATTTCTCCAAAGACCCCTTTGGGAAGTACAGTGAACTCGTCATGAAAAACGTGCATGCATCGAAGGCTTTTACCATTTTTATCAAAACAACTCTGTCCATTTTGGAAAACGCTAATTTCGACGAGAACTCTACAGATCGTCATGTGTCAAAAATCAACCTGCCAATATGCAATTGGACGCATTTATCTTTATCATTGGTCACCATGATGTCCAGTCACTTGACTTCTGCTTTTTGCCACTGTATTCCTAGTTCAGGGGAATTGTTATATGCAGTGTGAGCCTATCACGCCCAAAGGCATCAAGTCTGCACTTAGCTTAGTTAATGTGCAAGTGAGACACAGTGCCAAACTCCACCAGGAGCCGTGGAATGGACTCTAATCGGGTCCCTCAAATATATGTGTGTCATCAGTGTATTGCAATATTCCTTGTAGGGTGTTGTCTACCCTGACTCCCTATCTATTCGGTCTTTCCTTGCATATCTGTGCCAAAGGCTTCATTGCTAGATCAGAAAGATGGGGTGTCAGAGAGCATCCCTGTTGGATGCCGCATTCCAAAGTCCAGCTATTGGAGAGGTGTTTGTAAGTGAGTGGGATGGAATATAGAAGTGGCCATCCTTTTAAGTAAAGTCCAAAATTATATTTCGCTCAGGACCTGGAAAAGGAAATCCTATCCCATCATGTCAAAAGCCTTCTCAATATCCAATGCGGGAATTTCATATTCTTCCTCCTTCATGTCCAGAGACTGTTGTGTGAGCCAATCTACGAAAGTTATGAAAATATGACATTCTTATCTAATAGACACTTCTAGCTGCAATTTCCTTAGTTACAATATTCTTCAGGCGTCAGACTGGATCTGGAAAATGTTGAGCAGTACCTCTGCTCACTGGTAGGTGGCATTGATTGGTTCCACAACGGCGGCTTCCACACTGGAAGTGACATGCGGGGCAGCACCCCTGCATACTGACATTTGTTCTTTTCTTTCTGCACCATCAGCGCAGATCGGGAGAGAGTTGCATTAGACCAACTCTTGTACTACTTTTTCGACTTTTGGTCAAAATTCTTTTGAGCTTAGCTCCCAATGTGCTTCAGAGATGTCTATTAAAAACCTGTGGATCCAATCTCAGGCCGAGGTCTGTGACAGACCCCCTATCTGGTTTGCTTCTGGTGCTGGAGCCAGGCCACAACTTCAAGACCTGCACCGACTGTTAAACAATTAACCCTAAGGCGGGCTGAGGGCATTCCCTGAAGCTCCTGGGTGCCTGACACCAGATGATTCTGCACGCTCCTGGTCCCAGTTACAAGGAAGGTTCCAGGCCCACTCTCGGACTCTGTCGGTCATCGTTGCACTCCAAGTCATGGTCGAGTAAGGCCCATAAGAAATCCAAAAAGTTGAAGCATTCTTTTACTTCATTGTGTCGGTCCAAGTCTTCAGATGGCACAGGAACAATGCTCCAAATCTAGGCCCCACTCCCATAAGTCAGCAGTGGAGCCTGAGTCTGGGTCTGCTATGTGCCTCCCAGAATTTCCCAGAGCGACCCCTGCCCCAAGAAAGTATTTTATGAGACCAAGCACCTGATATATTTCGGTGGGCTGACCCCTACTCAAGCACCTTCAGGCCCCAAGGGTTTGGCAGATGCCACTACTAGATTCCCACCAGCAGAGTTCGCCCTCGGCCCCAGTCAGGCCCTTTGGCTAGTCCGCGGCCTTCACCAAGGTCTGTTCCAGTGGCGCCAGGACATCTGCATCTCAAACCCCATTGTCATACCTGAGTCTGATACAGAGCCGGACCACCATTGTCTGAATGTCGACTCTGGCTCATACCGGTACATGACCCTTCGGGTCATAGTCCATGCCTTCCTTTAGATAGGCCTCGTGAGAATACCAGTAAGGTGGATTGGAGGATTCCAGTAGTTATACCGACCCCTTGGTAGAGCCAGAGGATAACTGGTATGACGAACTAGTAGGTGCCAGTGGTCTAGATGCATCTCCATATACTGGCCTAGTCTCTAACTATACAGAGGAAGGGGCTTCATTTGCCCTAGTGGTGAGGAGTCAAGACGAACATCTTCGCAGAGTTGCTTCAGTGGGGAGTAGCCCTCATGGAACATCTTTTCCACTTTATTGAAGCCCTCACTGATGTCCTGCTTGGGGCATGGATCAAGCCTTGCAGAGGGGTTCCCGTGCACAGGACAATTGGCCACCACCACTGCCCCACTCCTGGGGACCTAACGTGCCTCATCTAGCACCACACCCTGCAGAGTCCTGTAGTCCAGAACTCCAGATCTAAAGTCAACTCTGGTGCTTCCCCTACCACATAACCGGATAGAATATCCAAAAAGCTGCACACCTTTGGTAAGAGCATTTTTTCTTTCGCCTGCCTTGAATTGCAGGCAGTGAACACTACATGCCCTTGGGCTGGTATTCCCACACAGTTTGGGATTCGGATGCGCAAGTGCCGCCCATGGTCTCGGAGGAGGCCTGGGGTATCCTGTCCCAGCCTGTCGCTGATAGCAGGTTCACAGAAAACCTCATTACATGCTGCGGACTGGATACACACAACTCACTAGGCAGAGCGATTGCTTTGTCAGTGGTCCTCTGTAGCGATGCCTGGCTGAGGTCTACTAGCTTTTCGGAGGATAACAAGGCATCCCTTATGAACATTCCTTTTGATGACACTCATGTCTTTGGGGATAACGCAGATTGGACACTTGAGTGCTTTAAGGACAACAGGGCCACAGCCCAGTTGCTAGGACTCTTCACTGCCTTTCGCTAGCCCAACTTTACTTATCGCCCCTTCTACGGCTACAGTAGGGGCTACCAACTCTGTCCTTTCCTGCCCAGTCACCTTGGCCAATAGGCTCACCAGTCCTTTTGTGGCTGCGGATGCAGATCCCACAAGTCTTGTGGGACCCAAGACCAGATATCTGCCCAGTCTGCCACCCCAGGCCGTCACAGTGTCCAAACCCCTTTAATATGCCCTCTCATCATCACAGGCAACCGGTCGGTGGCAGGATCAGGCTCCAAATGCCCCAATGGCAGTCCATGATCTTGGAGAAATTTGTGTTCCAAATTGTTCAGTGGTGTTACAGCCACCCATTTGCAGACACCCCTCTGCACATGCCACCATCGTCAGACCAGCTGAAAAGGATCACCTCTCCCTGCTGCATCAGGAAGTGCAGGCTCTTTTGGCCAAAGGAGTCATCGAGAGGGTGCTGATATCAGAATTAGGTCGTGGTTGCTATTCCCGCTACTTTCTGGTGCTAAAAAAGGATGGAGGACTCCGCCCTATACTAGACACCTGAAACATATCTACCCAACTTATCTTGCTGTGTCTGTTGGGGCACGAGGGGCAGTTTTGTTCTGGGTATTATTCCCACTCCCCTGGACCCAGATGTAAACCCGGCATAAGCCAGTAGTTGGTAATCGAATCTGTCCAGTGTCTTGCATGTGTTGTCTTCAGGTGCGTTTCCTGCAACTTTACTACATCTGGTGCTTGTCGTCGGATATATTGCATCACCATAGTTTGTTTAATTTTGTTACCTAGGCAGTTTACGTTCAAGGTCCTGATCAATAAGTCACACCCGGTGGGGTTGTGTGCCACTGGTGTTGCTTGATGCTGCCAGTCAGGGGGCTTCAGCGCCATTGTTACTTTTATTCTGGTTCCTAGTCTGTGCATATCTTGGCGCCTCGGGTGTGAATACGGGTGTTGTACTTACCCCATCGATTTCCCTCCACCCATTCCCTGTGTGTGTTGCGATTATGCATTGGATGTACTGTACTATTAACATGCAAATTTGAAACCCCAACAAACAAAACTCCTCCCTCCCTGCTACCCTGCTACCCTGCACTGTGGGCTATTAACTACCCACCCCTCCAATTTGCAGAGCGCCTGTCGCTCCATAACTGAACCTACAAACTTCGGGCGTGCATTAGCCAAATACTTGCCCACTGATTTCGACCTTCCTCCCCTTTCTTAGAGCTGCTGCACTTCTTTTATTTCTTATTGACTTTTTTGTCATTAACCAGTACGTGCGGTCTATGTTCCATGATGCAGTATTACTTGGTGTACAATGTTAGTTTGTTAATTATTCCAAGCAGTCTCTCCTCTCTGCTGCAAGATCACAGTCTCTGTCTTTGTCTGCTCCAGGGTTCAATTTAGCCCTTCTTGTTAAGCATTCCTCCGCCAACTGTCTCAGTCCTTTGAACAGGCCTGTATGTCTCCTTGCTGCATGGGGTCGTGTGCAGAGTCACCTTCCGTATCCTTCTCTTAATCTGCAGCTCTGTGCTTGCTGTTCCATTCCTGCGTCATGACCTTCCTGCTATTCGCCATTCATCATGCAATTCCCATACTTCTTCCGGGTTGGAGAATCTCCACACCTTGCTTTCTGCTGTCACTAAGAGAGTAGACGGAAAGAGCATTGAGTATTAATGTCCTTTGCCTGCAGTGCTCTCTTTACCTCAAGGAATGATCTCCTTCCTGTTGCACTTTTGCAGTAAAGTCTGGGTAAAATGATATAATTTCACTATTTATTTTGAGCGGTGGGGCACTACGGGCCACCTGGAGGATCAAGTCCCGGTCTCAATAGTTAAAGCTGCGGGCAACAATTGGGTGTGGTGGAGCTCCCGGTCTTGGCCCTGTGCCTGTGTGCCCTTTCAACTGAGAAATACTTGGATAGGCCCTTGGGTTGGAGCGTTTTCACCACCAGGTCCTTCATGTATAGATCTACAACCAGACCCTCTGCCCAATCTGGTACTCCAATGATGTGAATGTTGTTGCAGCGAGAGCGACCTTCCTGATCCTCCAGTTTTGTCTCTATTGCTTTTGTCGTCTGGATGACTTTTTGAATCCTGAAAGGTTCTTTTGAGTGCTACCTTCTATTAATAACGTTTGGACTGCAGAGACCGAGTTCAGATATGTTTGTCGGATGAGAGACTCTTTTATATCATTTTACTTGGGCGCAGTAGACGTAGCATGTTTTTCAGATGCTGCCTTGGTTGGCTTTACCCTGTTCTGTGTAAGCTTCGCATCTTATGCTTCTGTTCTCTGTACCTGGTTTTGATACTGATGTTGGTATACCTTCATGTCATGGCACATCATGGTGGCAGAAAAGCTGACAATCCCTTGTCCAGCAGAAGATCTAATATTATGTCCGTAGGATCTACAAGAAAGTGAAAGAAGGATCTTAAAGGAGAGTTTAAGGGATTATTCAAAAACATATCAGATGTTATTTCCATCATTCAGAAATTGTAGCAGGTAGGACAAAAAAAGGGCAGGTCTGCTGACACTACCATGCCAATGGCCCAAGCACTGACTAACACCCTGAACCTGAAATGTAGAGACATCAAGAACAGTGCACAGAGTGATAACAGTTACCTTTGCAATGTGAAGGAGTGGTGACAGAGAGTGTCATCTTTAGTCAGGTCTGGCCTGAAGGTGGATGAACCTCTAGACATCGAACAAGCTCATAGAGTGAGCCCTAGATAGTGGAGACAAGAATAGACACCGAGATCATCTAGCAAAAATGTGTGAGTATCAGTAGAACAAAGTGATTCTATGGAGGGTATGGAAGCCACTCTAACTACTTATTTAAATTGACAGGCTTCTTCCCCTACAAGATCTCACCAAAAGTACATGTTAACAGTAAGATTTTGAAAATTGTTGTGGATGTTCTGAATAAGAGAGCCATAGGATTCAGGTAGAAATTTCCTTGTGGGCTGGCTTTCAGTCTGAACCAAAATAATCTCCGTATTACATCTACTGTTATGGGATTAAAGGTTAATGAGCTGCTGATGAGATATAAACAACAACATAAACAACAGATTGATCTCTTCAGGATAGACCCTCAGAACATAGCTCAAGGCCTGATAAGTGACGATGTCAGTGCTCCAGGAGAAAGGGCGGAGTGAGAAACAGGAATGTTCCTTGACAATGAGGGATCAATGTTAAGGGTTGTAGTGGGAGGTGGTTTTGAAAAGTGTGCAACTGCCATATTAGAAATCTACGTAATGCTATGTCTATTTGCAAACTATATGAAATTCCTAGGGGTTGTCTGCATACACTTTTCACAAGATTGATGATGATGACTGCTGAAAGACCTAAAAAATGAGACTAGCAAAAGCCTTCTAAGGCTTTCTGAGGATGAATGGGCTAAGTGGTGGAGGACAGTTCATAGAATAGGAGGATTTGAAAGCTTTATTGACCTGGAAAGGGATTATCTTCGGTCTGGCAACAAGACAAGGCCATTGGACCCTGTATAGGAAGGTTATGGAGTTCTGTACATATGTATCTGCAGAGGTGGAAGTGTGCTGTTATTTTGGGTGTGTGGCCCCTTGGGATTCTGGGTGGGATTATTCTTGATTTTTTTGGGGGTTGGTTCCAGTCTACAGGAGGCAATTCATTGGGAGCTGGCTAGACTGGGTGACTCTATAAATTGTGTATTTAAGATACTAATCGGAATCCGACCTACCTCTTGGATATTTATGAGATAGGTTGCAGATTACATCTCACTACAGTTGGATGTCCTCACCGGAATTGTGGCCCGCTGTAGTCTGTGATCACATAATTTTTCTAAAATGCATCCTGTTTTTCTTAAAAGAAGTGCAGTGTTTAAAAAGAAAAGGTTGCTTTTTTGTTTGTTTTTAGATTTTCATGTAGACCAGTGGATCTCTGCCTACTCTCCAACAAACTTTTTTTAACATCTATAATTTTCCCTTTTGTGAATGGGTTACCACCCCAACTTGTAGGTTGGTAACTTTTCAATGGTTTACGACGGGTGTTTCAATCCTAAACCATTTGTACATACGAATAGAAATCGCTATTTGGAAGCAACGCTTACAACACATCCCTTTCAAATAGCGATTCCCCATTATTAACCCCGTATTAGGTGTAGGTAAGAAGTAAATGACTCCTTAAATCTAAAATCAGTTTAGTACATTCAAAAAGTAGTTTATCAGTCACCAATTCTGAATCAAAGTGTTCTGATAGAGACTTCTAACAGCAGATTCCTGACCTTGTAAGTTTCCCCACACAACTGACTGGATCCAGAACCCTTCATTGCAGTTCCCTTGTGCGTTGGTAGGTGGCGTTATGCATGTTCTGCTTCAGGTCCATCCTTTCCCAAATGTGATGTTGTGGCCACCTTCTGCCAGCTGACGTCAGTTTCTTTTTGTTCCGTGTCTGCTGACGCGGATCCAGAGCGTCTTGAATCCTGTCACTTCTGACAGAGATTTTTCACTCAAAACCAGTATAGTGGGCAGACACTTTCACCCCATAGGATTAACAGGTTTAATTTGTGTTGTAACTGTATCCTACAAATGTCGGTGTCTTATACCCACAACATCTGCCTATGGCACCTCAGCTCTAAGCATGACCCAGTGTTGTGTCTGTGTTGCGCCAAGCTGAACAAAAAGGCCATCTGCGACTGGGAAGCAAAACTTGCTGTCACTGATCTCCATAAGTCACAGAAGCTCTCTCTCTTGAGGCTGCTCCTGTGACCACTCTTCATTGAGCTCATGAAGCTCAGGTAGGTCTAACAAGTCCCACTTCGGCTCCACCCCGAAAGGACAGCGACCCCGCACCAGCAGCTACTGGTGGCAATGGACCAGATCCTTTCGGGCTCCAAGGGGGCCTCAAGTTGGTTCACGGTCAGAAGATCCATCCTCTATACTAACTTTGCCCTTGATCTCGGACGGAGGCCGACCCCTTCTCCGACTTTGGCCCTGCTGGCTCCAGCCACGGCAACATGCACAATTCCTCCCTCAGCACTATGCTTGACGTCACCTCAGGTGCTACAACCAATGACATCAACTCGAGTGTCTGTCAATACCAATTTCACCAGTGCTGGAAACTGAGCAGATATAGTTTTATCGGACTCAGACACTCCACCTCCCAGAAGTCAACAGTATGCCCGCTCAGACCTGCTGGCACACCTATGCCCCACAAAAGGATTTTGAGGGATGATGACAATGATGATGAGCAATATGATTGTGGCAACCTTTTCAGTGTTATCAAGATGGCCAGTAGTCTTGATACTTTCTGAGATATTGGCCTCTCCTCACCAAATCCAGTTATGACCACTGAGGAGTGTGCCTCCTTTTAAGCAATTATTCGGCGAGCAAAGGAGGTTCTTGACCTTACCTTATCAACCCAAGAAGACAAGACTAATGTTCCTATGGAGAACCTCAACCCATCACACTCCAACCAGGAATCTCTTCTCCCTTTTAATGAGGCTCTGACGAATATTCTTGTAGGAACGTAGGCAAAGCCAGGATCTTGCCCTCCAATTTATTGTCAGCTGGGAAGATGGCACAAGCCTGCTCCCGAAGATCTGGACTTCCTGCTGCAAACCCCCACTCTGGAGAGCTTAGTGGCCCAAGCATCCACTAGTCCCTTGAACCCCAATGCATTCCTTACCACTACCCATAACTGGGACTGCAAAATAATTTAGACATTCTCTAAATGAATGTTCTCCTCAGCCAATCTTACCCGTAGGCCTGTAAATACAGCATGCCTCCTAGGCAGATATTCTCATGCACTCTGGGACAAAGTGGCAGGCATCTTGCTAGCTGTCCCAGATGCCACTGACTGTTCTCAGGGCCTTACGTCGCTGGGTCTGGAGTTCCCCCAACAGCAACACCCCTTTCAATGCTAAAGAAGGGGCTACCAGCAGATGCAAACAATGGGTATTCCACAGATTTTCAGGGTAAAGGCCGAGGAGCACACTGATGGTATTCAGAGCCCTATGGACAAGGAGCTATCCAAACCTCAACTCCTCCCCCCGCAGCCACCACAAAGCCTCTTTAAATACCCCTCAGCGGCTCACAATCATCCGAGAGGAGGTTGTGTCACCTTTGACCTCTCTGCGCATCATGTCTGATCAACGGGTGTTCCAGGTTCGTGCAACACAGGTTCTCCCTACCCTTCTTGTCTTATCCCCTGAATATACCACCCACACCACATTTCCTGGAGGATCACTTGTCCATACTCCATAGAGACGTTTAGGCTATCTTGGCCTAGAGAGCAGTGGAGAGGGTACCAGCATCAGAGAATGGGACTAGTTGTTACTCCTGTTAAATGTAACTGATGCAAATTTGATGCTATTACGGGACGATGAAGCATTTAGGTTGGTGGAAATGCAATGAAACATTTGGGCATTAATGTGAGTCCAGGGATAGGTGTTTTTTGTCTTTCTAATATATCCATAATATACACCCCCCACCCCCATGCTGGGCATGAATTGATCTCAGTAGGTACACAGGACTCTGTCCAACAGGAGAATTTATTATACACCTACGGAACAGAGACAAACATCATGCCT
The DNA here is from genome assembly GCF_964261635.1 of Lissotriton helveticus. Classification (NCBI taxonomy): domain Eukaryota; kingdom Metazoa; phylum Chordata; class Amphibia; order Caudata; family Salamandridae; genus Lissotriton; species Lissotriton helveticus. Next base: position 1,402,319,485 of record NC_136057.1, on the reverse strand, counting down.
AAAACAATGGTGTGTTTTAGTGAATAAAAACAGAGTGACAGTGAGCCACTCTGTAATGGACCATCATTAATATCTGATTTCACTCATGTCTTGGCTGAAACTAGGGGCCCGATTACGATGGCGGGCGGGTCGGTATTGGGGCCGCCCGACAGGCTGTTGGCGGTCCCCACATAGGTATTTTGATGCAACCACCACCATGGTGGTCGCAGTACCTATTTTTTGTATTGTGGCGTTAGCTGCTGGCTGCAGCACCCGCCGCATTGCAAAAAGGGACAATTTACATATCCCTGCACCACGTGGCAGGCACCATGCAGTGCCTGCCACATGGTGTAGGGAACTGTATGGGGGCACCCTAGGTGCCCTCCAGGTCCCATGTCTGGTAGCCAGGATGGAAGGGGGCCCACCATGGGTCCCCAAAGTCCCTTTCCACCAGCCTTTTCATGGCGGGTTAATAGCCATGAAAAGGCTGGTGGAAAGGGACATTGTAATCCCTACGGCGGGGCCTAGCAGGCACCATCAACATGGTAGGGACTACAAGTCCCTCCACCGCACCGACGGGCTCAAGGAGCCGGTCGGATCCGTGGCGGTCATACTTTCCGACCGCCAACACCCTGCCCGCCATTGTAATGTGGCGGGTGGGAAACATGTCTTCGATGGCAGGGAGACGGCCATCGACAGCCAGCCGGTGGTGGTCTCCCTGCCATCATAATCAGCCCCTTGGTGTCAAAGTGGAGCAGAGAAGTGGCGGTCGAGAGCTCCAAATGACCCTTGTAGTCCACTGTCCCATTTCTGAAAAAGTATCACTCTATTGACTCTTTTACTCTCTTAGAGAGTCCAGGCTGCGACCTGCATGATGGTATTTGATTGCATTTTGTAAAGGTATAACTTAACACAACTGCAATGGTTAAATTGCTAAATATGTACAGAGCTGCAAATGTTATAGAAATGTTTTGAGAAAATAGGTTTGTTATTCTCGGGGCCCCTAACGATTTTTTTGCAATGATTGGCGTGGCATTAAAAAGCTTGAAAACCATTGACCTAGAGATACCTGTATGTTTCATAGGGTGGCATTGTAGTAGTTATAAGGAACAGTATACCCCCTTATTTTATATCTGTTTCAGGCTTCCCCAGTGAGAATCAAAAGACGAGGATTACATTATTAACAGAGTGATCTTTTGATGATTGTGTGGTTGTGAACATCCCCCACGTTGTCAGCATCATTGCTAAAGGCTCCAAGAGAAAATAGAGAGTTCGTTTTCCCTGGCCGAATGGTGTACTATAGAGCTGCAAATATTCAAATTTTAAGGGAATGGGCCCAAAGGGAGCACATATGTACCTGGAGGTGGTGGGAGGCACCAGATGGACCATTCTTTGTATCATTAGGAAAGACAGGCCCTGGAACCTTTACACTTATCTTGTGACTTTAACCATGTAGAAGTAAGGGGTAGTGTAGCAGTTGAAATGGATTAGCCCTCTGCTGACTTCTTTTCACTACAATGCCTAGTTTTAACCTGCTTTGTTGGGTGCTTGTGATAAGTAGACAGAGTGGGCTGTAGAATCATCATGATTTATAACTGGCTAAGAGTGAGCGCTATTTTGGAAGGTGGTCGTGGCCGCCAAAGGGGACTTTATGGGTGATCCTATGACTGTTGACCCAGGACTGGTGGTTCTGGCACCGCAAACGAGGCTCTAAGAGGAAACGGACTGACCCAGTTGGAAGCTAATTTACCAGTTGCTACTCTGGCACAGCTCTGGAAAAAATGCATGTCCATCTACAGTGGACGAATGGTTGTGATAAATATGGAAGTCATGGTGGTGGAACACCTTACAGGTAGTTTGCTGAAGACAAGTTGCATTGTTATTGCTTCCTATTGTAGATTATTTGGTTAGAGACTGTAGGGAGAGAAGGTGCTCAATAAGTTGCCTTTGTGGGTCGCCTTATAGTCTAGATTTTGGAGAGCAGGAGGGTAAATGAAGAGAAAGTGCGTATTTAGAGAATAGTAAGGCATTAGCTCTGTGTACAAAGAGTCAGATATATATGTGGGAAAAGTTATGTATAGTGGTGCCCTTCTACAATGCGTCATGTATATTTTGCTGTATAGAACAACAGTGATCTGTTCACAATAAAGTTTCGTTAAAAAACTGCTCGCCACAGCAGCTCAAAAGCAGCTTTGGCTTCTTTGTACCTAAAAAGCCAGTTACCCCTATTACGTGACTGTATTGGGAAAGAGGATTTTTTGGTGCTGGTGATCACATGGATTAGACCAGGTTGGTGTTGAATAATGAGGATCTTGCTGTGATATATCTATAGTTCTCTAATTGTCTCCATGTGTTCTCATCATGCTGCCGCTTTCTTCCATTGTAGGAAGTCCGAGGGCCAGTGCCTCAGCCTTACACTTCCCATCGACGTCCATCATCCAGCAGTCCAGCCCCTACTTCACCCACCCGACAATCCGCTACCACCACCACCACGGGCAGGACTCACTCAAGGAGTTCGTACAGTTTGTCTGCTCGGATGGGTCTGGCCAGGCCGCAGGGCAGGTGAGGCTGTCACATGTAAGAATTCTCCTATCTTCCTTTCTTCCTTTCTTTCTTTCTCAGCTTTGCAGGCGATTCTCAGCCACTGCTGCCCTCATTCTGTGCCTGCTGCCTAACAAGGGAGTGAGTAGATGTGCCCTGATGATGCGAGCATTAGAGAACAACAGATCTCTTGTAGGCTTGTTCACCCTCAGTTCTCACCCAACCAAAACCCGGTTATGATGGCATATTCTTTGAAGTCACTTCCTGTAATGGAATCTACCCATACTCAATCTTCTGAGTACTTCTTACATACTCAGAAGTACCATATAACTGTCATACTTACACATGTACAACACGAAGAAGTTTTGCGAAATTGCACAATTGTATAATTTCCGTTCCTGAATTTAGAGCTGCAAAACAGAACCGTGTATAAATAAAAGCTACATACCGCTAGGATTATACAAGATAGTTGAAACACAGTTGAACTTTTATACCCTTGCAAGAGAGTTAGATGAACGTCTAATCTTGGAACTTTGCACGTCAAGTTCAAGTTCAAGCATTTGTATAGCGCACTACTCACCCAGAGGGTCTCAAGGCGCTTGGGGAGGGGGTCGTTATTTGTCGAATAGCCATGTTTTAAGTTCTTTTCTGAAAGCGATGTGGTTTTGAGTAAGGCGGAGGTGAGTGGGGAGTGAGTTCCAGGTCTTGGCAGCAAGGAATGAGAATGATCTGCCACCCATGGTGGATCTTCGGATGCGCGGGACAGCGGCGAGGGCTTGATAGGACGATCTTAGTTGGCGGGTGGGTTTGTAGAATGACAGTCGAGTGTTGAGGCATTCGGGTCCTAGATTGTAGAGGGCTTTGTGTGCGTGGGTGAGAAGGCGGAAAGTAATTCTTTTGTTGACGGGAAGCCAGTGAAGGTCTTTTAAGTGTCCGGAGATGTGATCTTGGCGAGGGACGTCTAATATGAGTCTCGCTGATGCGTTTTGGATGCGTTGGAGTTTTTTCTGTAATTTTGCTGTGATTCCGGCGTATAGGGTGTTTCCATAATCCAGTCGACTCGTGACCAGTGCGTGGGTGACAGTCTTTCTTGTCTCGAGGGGGATCCAGCGGAAGATCTTTTTGAGAATGCGAAGTACGTTGAAGCAGGAGGATGAGACTGCGTTGACTTGTCTGGACATCGAGAGAGAGGAGTCTAGGATGAAGCCAAGGTTACGTGCATGGTCTGTGGGTGTGGGTGCTGTGCCCAGAGCGGAAGGCCACCAAGAGTCGTCCCAGGCAGTGGGGGAAGATCCTAGGATGAGCACCTCCGTTTTGTCTGAGTTGAGCTTTAGGCGGCTATGATTCATCCATTCGGCTACATCTTTCATGCCTTTGTGAAGATTAGTTTTGGCGGTGTTGGGGTCTTTGGTGAGGGAAAGGATAAGCTGGGTGTCGTCGGCGTAAGAGATGATGTTAAGGTTGTGTTGACGCGCGATGGAAGCGAGTGGACTCATGTAAACGTTGAAGAGGGTGGGACTGAGTGAAGATCCTTGTGGCACGCCACAGATGACTTCGGTGGCTTCAGAGTTGAAAGGGGGAAGTCGGACTCTTTGGGTTCTCCCAGCGAGGAATGAGGTGATCCAGTTCAAGGCTTTTCCTTGTATTCCAATGTTGCTGAGGCGTTGTATAAGGGTACTGTGGCAGACTGTGTCGAAAGCGGCGGATAGGTCGAGTAGAATGAGGGCCACTGTTTCACCGTTGTCCAGTAGAGTTCGGATGTCGTCAGTAGCTGCAATTAGGGCAGTTTCGGTGTTGTGTTTGGCTCGAAATCCGGATTGGGATGGGTCTAGGGAGTTGTTGGATTCAAGGAAGGCGGCGAGCTGGCTGTTGACGGCTTTCTCGATGACTTTGGCCGGGAATGGGAGGAGGGAGATGGGCCGGTCATTTTTAAGTTCAGAGGGGTCTGCTGTGGGTTTCTTCAGGAGGGCGCTGAGTTCGGCGTGTTTCCAGCTTTCTGGAAAGGTGGCAGAGTTGAATGAGCAGTTGATGACATCACGGAGATGGGGTGCGATGATGGAGTCTGCTTTGTTGAAGATGTGGTGGGGGCAGGGGTCAGTTGGCGAGCCAGAGTGGATTGAGTTCATTAGGCGGATGGTTTCTTCAGTTGTGATTGGGTTCCAGGCGCTAAGGGTGTTAGTTGGCGGGGTTGGATCTGAGGGGGGTGGGGAGGGATGAACGCTGTGAGTGTTCTTAAAGCTGTTGTGGATGTCGGCAATTTTGTTGTAGAAGAAGGAGGATAACGCGTTGCAGAGGTCTTGGGAAGGAGTAATGTCGTTGGATGCTGCGGTGGGGTTGGTGAATTCTTTAACGATGTTGAAGAGTTCCTTGCTGTTGTGGGAGTTGTTGTCGAGACGATCCTTGAATGCTGATTTCTTGGCGGATCGGATCAGTTGGTGGTGTATTCGGGTGGCTGCCTTAAGGGTGGCCATGTTGTCTATGGTCGGGATTTTTCTCCATGTTTTCTCCAGGGTGCGGCATAGCTTCTTGGATTTTTTAAGGTCATCGTTGAACCAGGGAGCCTTTTTGTTGGTTGATTTGATCTGGTGTTTTTTCAGGGGTGCTAATTCGTCAGCACTGTGGGTGATCCATTGCTTGAGATTGGTGGCCGCTTGGTTTGGGTCCAATGAGAGGGTGGGAGGGTTTTGATTGAGTGATGTGATGAGTTGGTCGGAGGTGATTTTATTCCAGTTTCTCCGAGGAATGGGTTGTGGGCGGTTGTGGTTTAGGGTGGATTTGTAGCTGAAGTTAACACAGCTGTGGTCCGTCCAGTGGAGGGCTGTGGTGTGATTGAAGGAGATGTGCTTGCTGGAGGTGAAGATAGGGTCGAGCGTGTGTCCGGCTGCGTGGGTGGGGGCGTCAACGAGTTGTTTGAGTCCGAGATTGGCCAAGTTGTCCAGAAGGGAGGTGGTGTTGCTGTCGTGTTTGTTTTCAAGGTGGTAGTTGAAGTCGCCTAAAAGAATGTAGTTATCGGAGGCGAGGGCATGTGGGCTGACGAAGTCCGTGACGTCGTCTGTGTTTCATAAATTAGAACGAGTTGGCAAACTTATTCTTTAGGGATTTCATGTGCTCTTGTTGCAAATAACTTGACTTTTAATAAACATAACTCTTGAGACTTTTGGATAACAATAGCACCTATGAGTTTGATGTATATGCTAATTTATGGGGCCACGAGAAGGTAGAGTCACAGCGAGAGGTGGTCTTATAGTCATCTTAAGCAGCGATCTTACTGAAACACCTGTTCAGCTATTACTAATTGACACCAATATTATTGGGGTCAGGATAGAGGATTCCTTGGTATATTAATACATGATTAATACGTACATTCACACTTTACTAGCCCATCCACTTCATTATATTGTGTTTTAGTGCAAGTCAATTATAGATAGGCCATAAGTCTATCCCAAAGAGCCTGTCGGATAATTCACTGCACTTGTAGTGTGGGAGACCACAACAAAGCTCTGTTCTTTCTTTTCAATTCTATGGTTTACAAACATTACAAATGTAAGTTTATTTTAGGTCAATCAGCCCATAAAACGAATACTAGTGTGCATTGTACACCACAGATTAGGATTACAAACTATACATTTTGTCATAAAATACAATTCCTAAAACTTAATTGCTGGCTCTACATTTGAATAACCTTCTAAAAGAAACGTAAAAATCAATTTGGTGTTAGGGTAATCTTAACACCATTTGCATTCTTTATAAAAACAAGGGGGTCTTACTCTTGTTTATAAGTTTATATTGCTCTGTAAATATTTTAATAGCTGAGGACAAAACATTTCCTGTGTCCTACATGTAAATAGAACATGCTATAATTATTCAACTTCAAATCACCGTTTTCCTCAAAGACGGTCTTCTCTTTTGAGTGCAATCTAGGGCCATATGTAGGTGCCCCAATACCGGTCGGTAATGGCCGAAATTACTGAATTTCGGCCGTTACCGACCGGTATTGGGCATTTGGGATGTAAGGTAGGATTCGGTAAATAACGAATCGGTAATTACCGAATCATTATTTACCGATTTGGTATTTACCGAATCGGTAATTGACACGTAGGAAGCACTTTGAAGAGTGCTTCTGTGCTTTAAAGATTCGTTATTTACCACCAACTATTAGTTGGTGGTAAATAACGAATACCTCTGTAAATGCAAATCTGTGCATTTACACCTGTGCCATGTGACAGACATACATGCCCTTAGGGCAGGTATGTGTGCCACATGTGCACACAAGCACTATTCAGGGGTGCGTCAGGGTGTCACTTCCCTATTTTACCGAATCGGTAATTACCGATTCGGTAATTGTCATTCATTCCTATGGGCCTCCACGCCCATAGAAATGAATGGCAATTACCGAATCCGTAAATACAGATTCGGTAAATACCGAATCTTAACGACTCGGTAATTTTTACCAAATTATTAGCTACATAGCATTTACCGATTCTAAAATACCGAATCGGTAAAATTTGGTATTTTAGAATCGGCAAATCCTATTTACCTACATCTAGCCCCTAGTTTTCAATTTAGCGATTAACCCTACTCTGAAATGTTGCATTCTTCGGGCAAGTCACTTCTGGCAGCAGTCGCTGTTGATGAAAATTGAAAAAAGATGCATAATCACTTCATAATATTTTCTTCAATAGCACATCAAAATCTTCCTATTTGATGTAACATGTAATTGCCCTTTTAACATCCATTTTAAAAAGAACAACCATACACTACTACTTAGTATATATTTCTCCAATTCAATAGTAAGCAACCGATTGTAACAAAATGTAACAAATTGTTTTGGAAGTTCTTCCCTCATGCCTAGCTTTTTCATCACTTCAACATTCCATTATGCAGAGGTGGTTATGTTGAGACTGAAAAGTTCCCTAGATGGTAAGAGACGTGTGTCCCTGCCGTGAGTGCCCTACTGTACTGTTGTCTGGATCCCTAATGCTGATTTTTTTGTCATAGGCAAAATTGGATCATCCGTGTGCGCCATGACATAGACCTGTGTCACGGATTGCAGTCTTGTTGGACCAGGGGGTGCCCAAAGCGCTGCCCTCAAAGTGGTGGAAGGCTACTGCCTTAACCAGGAATTAAGCAGCACAAACGCGGTTGTGGCAGCTTACCGTGTATTGAACATGTCCTTTTTAGGGCTCGGGCCTACGTCACCACGAAGTGGGGGCGGACTTTCCGAGCTCTTATGTATTAGAAAAAAAAAGAATTCTGAAAGGGGTCCGGGCTGCCACATTCCAGAAAGCGCGCGTTTTTTGCGTGTGGTATTTTGCCATGTGCATGGTAATTGGTCCAGGCAAGGCTGTGTTTAAGTAAGGCTTGACAAAGAAGAGGAACCCTCACTTCACGCTATTTTAGCGAATATCATTCAGAGGAAATGAACCAACTTTATCATGTTCATCTCGGCGGTTTATTTAAGCCATTTATTCATATTGTTAAAATGAACAAAAATATTGAAACCCGGAAGAGAAAAGCGTTCTTCCCAACTATAACCACAACAATCAATAGTCTGAATTATACAACACCCTATGTGTAACATGAGTTGAAACACCTATTAACAATTCATGCAATTCATTTCAAAAAGACAACGTAGTGTTCAAAAAGAAATTATAGTACAAGTGAAAACAAAAGCAATTATAAAAAGTGAAAAACGATACCAACATTATTTACAAATGGACAATATATAGACACATTTTACAATAAATTGCCATAAATCAAGGGTACACTATAAACTGCTAATGGCAGCAATGATTCACAAGAAAAATTATCCCATGTGTGAACAATATTTTCAAAGGTCTAGGATTCAATCCTTTATGCCGACGCGTTTCGAGTGTGGGTCTCCAGTACCCAGACTCTCATCAGGGCCAATTTAATCGTTTTTCAGTCCTTTGACCTATTAAAATAAAAAAACAAATTTTGGATGCTTAATGGGGGCTTCCTTTCCACTTCTCAGATTCTTAACATAACTCCTGTCTGAGTTCCTTACCTCGGGGTTGCGGAGGAAGGTCTCTTTTTGAAGCTTGTTATTCGAAGTGTGCATGCGGATCTAAAATGAAGATTGTTGAGTATTTGTTAATTACCATACTTCAACAATCGTCCTAGATAACAAAGTTAGAAAAGGCAAGGGTCAGGGCAGTGCTTCCTACCTGACATCCTTGTTTCCAAAACGAAGGGTAATTATTTTCTTCCCTCGTCTTTTTGGATAACGCGATGGATCACGGTTTCATATTTATATTCTAAAAGAAGAGAGTAACCAAAATAGCCAATGTGACATCGATCTCTATTTGGAGGGTGACGACCGCGGCAAGGTTAGAGAACCGCTGGTCGACTCACCGTCTATTTTCTGTGCTCTTGAATGCGGTATCTCTGGGCCGCCGTCTTTGGCGGTAGCGATTTCTCCGCTGTGATCCTGCAACAGAGGATCGCCCGTTAGGGGTGCCGTCATGAACGCGTGTAGTGCGGTCGTTTTACTGAAAAGGCGCCCTGCTTACCTATATCTTCAGATTCTCTTCTCTCACTGATCCCCGTCTGCCTCAATCACCAGTATGGGTCAGACAGGCAATCGCCTGTGGGTTTCTTAAAACTTGATTGACCAATTGGGTGTTTGCAGTGCGGTGATGCCTCAATGGTGCATTCTGGGAGTTGTAGTGAATCGGAACGCTAGTTGTCATTAGAGTCTATTCAGTTCACTCATTGAGTTGAGTCCTCTGTTGATACTGTCGAACCTCATTATTAGGTACGCTTCCTTTCGTAGTAGCGCATCTTCCACATTTGGGGATCGATGTTTTGGATCAATGCTCGTTAGCACTGTCCAAGTAAAGTCGGTCTCCTTGTGGTTTGAAGCCACGAAGTGGTCAACCATTGGGGCATTTGGTACTCTCTTCTTTATTCGTGAACGATGTTGTGAAATTCGAATGTTCACTTGCTGGCATGTTTTTCCAATATAAACTTTATTGCAAGCACACAATACTGCATATACGACATTCTTGCTTTTGCAATTTGTATGCAACTCGTGTCTCCATTTAATGCCATTGTGGCAAAATTCATTTCCCTCGATAGCACTACTGCAGGCGACACACATACCACATTTGTGATGTCCAGTAATGGGTTTCAATTTCCACTGTGATATGAGGTCACTCTTGGGTTTGGGGACATAGCTGTCTGCCCGAATGATTTGCTGGCCAACACTGGGATTTTTTCTCATGGCAAATATTGGTCTTTCCATAGGGTGTTCTAGTCCCTCTAGTAAATGCCAGTTTCTGAGGATTATCTGCCTGAACTTATTGGTATGCGCCCCATAGGTGGTGACACAGACCAATTTATTTAGTTCCTTCTTTGGTTTTATTTTTAATAGTTCTTCCCTCGGGGTGTACCTTGCTCTTTTTGTTGAGTGCTTCAACAATTTCTGTGTTTAAGTAAGGCAGCACGCCATAGGACTTAGGAATTTGTCAATGTCCACTTCCTGCATAAAGTGTTCGGACACGCGCAGAAGAATACATAAATCCTCAATTACCAGCTGTCCGAGGTGCCGGTAATTGAAGGCAGATGGTGCTGGGAGCGTGTGCACTGCTGTGTTTTTTTCCCTTCAGCTCTGTGTGCGCGCATGAACAGCCGGCCAGCAATGTAGAGAATCACATGCATCAGATCTGTTTTTTTTAAACAATTGCGATCGCGAAAGTGATCTCTTTCTGTGCTGCTTGTTTAAACAATTGCGATCGCAAAAGTGATGCTTTCTGTGCTGCTTGTTTAAACAATTGCGATCGCGAAAGTGATGCTTTCTGTGCTGCTTGTTTTTCGTATGTAATCTTGTTCTTCTACGAACTCGATGGTAGCGGAGTATCCCATCCTCACCCTCTAGGTCACTTCATTAATTTTCCATGAGTCCGCCGTGTCTGTTGGCGAGTGCAGATTGGTAGTGCAGAGTGCAGAGTGGTAGTGCAGAGTGCAGAGTGAGAGTGCAGAGTGGTAGTGCAGCGTGAGAGTGCAGAGTGCAGATTGGTAGTGCAGAGTGCAGAGTGGTAGTGCAGAGTGCAGAGTGGTAGTGCAGAGTGGTAGTGCAGAGTGGTAGTGCAGTTTGGTAGTGCAGAGTGCAGAGTGGTAGTGCAGAGTGCAGAGTGGTAGTGCAGAGCGGTAGTGCAGAGTGGTAGTGCAGAGTGGTAGTGCAGAGTGCAGAGTGGTAGTGCAGATTGGTAGTGCAGAGTGCAGAGTGGTAGTGCAGAGTGCAGAGTGGTAGTGCAGAGTGGTAGTGCAGAGTGGTAGTGCAGAGTGCAGAGTGGTAGTGCAGAGTGGTAGTGCAGAGTGCAGAGTGGTAGTGCAGTGTGGTAGTGCAGAGTGCAGAGTGGTAGTGCAGAGTGCAGAGTGGTAGTGCAGAGTGGTAGTGCAGAGTGCAGAGTGGTAGTGCAGAGTGGTAGTGCAGAGTGAGAGTGCAGTTTGAGAGTGCGAGTGGTAGTGGTAGTGCAGATTGAGAGTGCAGAGTGCAGATTGGTAGTGCAGATTGGTAGTGCAGAGTGGTAGTGCAGAGTGCAGAGTGGTAGTGCAGAGTGCAGAGTGGTAGTGCAGAGTGCAGAGTGGTAGTGCAGAGTGCAGAGTGGTAGTGCAGAGTGGTAGTGCAGAGTGGTAGTGCAGAGTGGTAGTGCAGAGTGGTAGTGCAGAGTGGTAGTGCAGAGTGGTAGTGCAGAGTGAGAGTGCGAGTGGTAGTGCAGAGTGAGAGTGCAGAGTGCAGAGTGGTAGTGCAGAGTGCAGAGTGGTAGTGCAGAGTGCAGAGTGGTAGTGCAGAGTGCAGAGTGGTATTGCAGAGTGCAGAGTGGTAGTGCAGAGTGGTAGTGCAGAGTGGTAGTGCAGAGTGGTAGTGCAGAGTGGTAGTGCAGAGTGGTAGTGCAGAGTGCAGAGTGATAGTGCAGAGTGGTAGTGCAGAGTGGTAGTGCAGAGTGGTAGTGCAGAGGCGTAGTGCAGAGTGCAGTTTGAGAGTGCAGAGTGCAGAGTGGTAGTGCAGAGTGGTAGTGCAGAGTGGTAGTGCAGAGTGGTAGTGCAGAGTGCAGAGTGGTAGTGCAGAGTGGTAGTGCAGAGTGGTAGTGCAGAGTGCAGAGTGGTAGTGCAGAGTGGTAGTGCAGAGTGGTAGTGCAGAGTGGTAGTGCAGAGTGGTAGTGCAGAGTGGTCGTGCAGAGTGGTCGTGCAGAGTGGCAGTGCAGAGTGGTAGTGCAGAGGGCAGAGTGGTAGTGCAGAGTGGTAGTGCAGAGTGGTAGTGCAGAGTGCAGAGTGGTAGTGCAGAGTGCAGAGTGGTAGTGCAGAGTAGTGAGTAGAGTAGTGAGTAGAGTAGTGAGTAGAGTAGTGAGTAGAGTAGTGAGTAGAGTGTAGAGTAGTGAGTGCAGAGTAGTGAGTAGTGTAGTGAGTAGTGTAGTGAGTAGTGAGTAGAGTAGTGAGTAGAGTAGTGAGTGCAGAGTAGTGAGTGCAGAGTAGTGAGTGCAGAGTAGTGAGTGCAGAGTAGTGAGTAGTGAGTAGAGTAGTGAGTAGTGTAGTGAGTAGAGTAGTGAGTGCAGAGTAGTGAGTGCAGAATAGTGAGTGCAGAGTAGTGAGTGCAGAGTAGTGAGTGCAGAGTGCAGAGTAGTGAGTGCAGAGTAGTGAGTGCAGAGTGCAGAGTAGTGAGTGCAGAGTGTAGAGTAGTGAGTGCAGAGTGTAGAGTAGTGAGTGCAGAGTGTAGAGTGTAGAGTAGTGAGTGCAGAGTGTAGAGTAGTGAGTGCAGAGTAGTGAGTGCAGAGTGCAGAGTAGTGAGTAGTGAGTAGTGTAGTGAGTAGTGAGTAGAGTAGTGAGTAGTGAGTAGAGTAGTGATTATAGTAGTGAGTAGTGTAGTGAGTAGAGTAGTGAGTGCAGAGTAGTGAGTGCAGAGTAGTGAGTGCAGAGTAGTGAGTGCAGAGTAGTGAGTAGAGTAGTGAGTAGAGTAGTGAGTAGAGTAGTGAGTGCAGAGTAGTGAGTAGAGTAGTGAGTAGTGAGTAGTGAGTGCAGAGTAGTGAGTAGTGTAGTGAGTAGTGTAGTGAGTAGTGTAGTGAGTAGTGAGTGCAGAGTAGTGAGTAGAGTAGTGAGTAGAGTGTAGAGTAGTGAGTAGAGTAGTGAGTAGTGAGCAGAGTAGTGAGTGCAGAGTAGTGAGTAGAGTAGTGAGTAGAGTAGTGAGTAGAGTAGTGAGTAGAGTAGTGAGTAGAGTAGTGAGTAGAGAGTGCAGAGTAGTGAGTAGAGAGTGCAGAGTAGTGAGTAGAGTAGTGAGTAGTGAGTGCAGAGTAGTGAGTAGAGTAGAGTAGTGAGTAGGACATCACAGGCAGCAGCTGTGCAAGCTTCTTACACTCACAAGGAGACCACAGGCAGCTGAGGTGCAATATTTTCCCACTCACAAGAACGACATCACAGGCAGCAGCAGTGCAAGCTTCTTACACTCACAAGGAGACCACAGGCAGCAGAGGTGCAAGCTTCTCACACTCACAAGAAGGACATCACAGGCATCACAGGCAGTAACGGTGCAATATTCTCACACTCACAAGGAGATCACTGGCAGTACACACCACATGAACACACTCCATAACACATAGCAACAATACATTGGCATTTACAATGCCATTAGCTCAAACTCAAATAAATCCGAGCCCGATTGCATTTCTAATGCTTGTTACCCTGTGTCACTGGAATGAGGTCTATAGGCTCAATCACCTTTTTTCACAGAGTTCTGCTGCTGTGTGCTTAACTCACCCCTGGCCTACATCAGGTCGATTTGGAAGTGTGTATCTAATGGAAACGTGCTGAGTGTATGTGCGCTCGCAAAAAGTACACTACACAAGGGGCAAAGTGTGGTACAATGCGCACATTATTAAAATAACACACTTTGGTACAGTACAGAAATGCTGTAGTACTGAACGGTGTGCGCAGACTGAATGCATTTGCTGCCTGTGGGTATGCTTGTGGTGGCTTAATACATGAGGATAACAATCAATCAATCAATCAGCATTTGTATAGTGCAGCACTGTCACCCCTAGGGGTATCTGGGCGATGTGGGAGCAACATCGCCGTTGAAAAGCCAGGTCTTGAGTTTCTTTCTGAAGAGTGCCAGGGAGGGTGATGTTCGGAGATGGAGTTGCAGGTCATTCCAGGTCTTGGCGGCAATGTAAGAGAAAGAGCGGCTCCCACTGCGATGGATGCAGGGGTTGTGCTCACGGGCTAGTGAGGAGTGTAGATGTCTTGTGGATAGAGTGAGGTTCCGTTGGTGGTTGATATAGGCCAGTCCTTGATTGTGTAGAGCATTGTAGGCATGAGTAAGAATCTTGAACTAGCATCTTTTCTGGATGGAGAGCCAGTGGAGGGTTCTGAGGTGGGGGGGGGAGTGGTTCAGTTTGGGGAGGTCCAGATGAGTCTGGCTGTAGCATTCTGTATGGTCTACAGTCTTCTGAGGAGGTAGGTGGAGATGCCGGAGTAGAGGACTTTGCCATAGTCGAGGCAGCTTGTGACGGGGACCTACGTAAAATCTTTCTGGTGACGACTGGGATCCATCTGAAGATTCTGTGGAGCACGTGAAGAATGTGAAGGAGGCAAGTGCGTTACTTGTTGTTTCATGGTCAGTTTATTGTTGAGGATGATGCCTAGGTTGCGCGCATGGTCTGTCGATAGGGTGTTGGTCCAAGTTCTGATGGCCACTAGTTGTGGTCCCATGTGGAAGTGTTCTTCCCAAAGATCAGTACTTTTGCCTTGTCAGAGTTGAGTTTAAGGCACTTGTCTCTTATCTAGTTGGCTACATTGGACATGGTGTTGCAGAAGTTAGTTCTGGGGTGGAGGGGTCTTTGGTGAGTGAGAGGATAAGTTGAGTGTCATTTGCATAGGAAAATCTGTTGAGGCTAATGTCTGTGAGGGGGTTCATGTAGGTTGCGAGAAGGGCCACATTGCTGTACATCTACATTTAGTGCAAGTGCAAGTGCGCCTGCGCTTGTTCATTACGTGGAGGACCTTGGGTTCCATTTTGGGAAGCCCGACATGAGGAGTAAAGGAATTCCCCCAGACAGGTTTGTGTATGACTTCATTTCCGAGGGCTCTTTAAATCAATGACAGATAACAAGGTAAGTGCCTGGACACATCTCGGGAAGAGAGAGGTGGGCTGACAAGGGAATCATAAAGAGAAAGGCTAGGTATCTGGTTTGAACCTTTTGCTGCACATATCACTGTGGCTAACATCCAGGTGTGAACTCCCAGGAATCTTGTTGTGGGTTAATAAACTTCAGAGTCCTGTCTCCTGTGACACACATCCTTCATGAAGAAGAAGAATGGGGAAATATGTCTATTTCAAAATATGGCCAACATAAAACTTCAAAGACTCATACAGAAAATTATATTTTATGTCTGAAAAAGGCCAGAAGTTGGGGAGTTTGAGACCTTAAACTTTGTCTTCTATCGAGCAGCCAGCTGGGCTCTGTGAGGAGGGTAAGTTCTGCAAGACTTCTGCCATTGGCCAGGACTGGGAGCCCAGGCATGCTAGTCTCCCTGCTCAGTGAGGGGACATCACCCAGAGAAACGAAGACCACTTGCCCCGGAGCCCCGAGCACCAGAGCCTGCCTTCCCGCCAAGGCCAGTGTTACGTGTAAGGAAGAGGAGAGCATTGGAAGGAGTAAGATCCAGGGGGTGGCCCTATTGTGAGGACTCCATGTGCGAGATGTGCTAAATCTGCCCTTGCACCAATCGGGCCATAGCCTATGTGCTGGATTATTTCAGTGGCCCCCATGTGCAAGGCGGGGTGGCCATGGACTGAGCCGAGCAGTGAGAGTTGTGTGGAGGGCACCAAGCCTGAACGACCACATGGTGGGTGGCCATATGTGCCATAGATGAGGCCACTGTGAACATCAATGGCAGATCAACGTGACTGGACTTGTGATTGCCTTGGCAATGACCCCATATGCCAGGAGTGGTCGCTTGCGACACTGAGGCCAAGGGTAGGATTAGGGCCTTCCCCGTTAGCCAGAAACTACTGCTATGACCAAAGCGGGTCCAGGCCCCATCCTGTGAACTTTACTGACGGAGGCTCGAGGATCCAAGGACATCACCAGAGACCCTTCAGAGCAAGGAGATCACACCACTTCAGAGTTTCAGTGAGTTTCAATTAATCCCCAATATCCAACAGTCAAACAGAAGCCAATATACTAAGGCATACTATACTACATCAGTGCTCATCTTTTCTGAAAAAGCATAGTAAGCCGTTAGTTCTGTCCTTATACCTACAAGTAACCAGTTTAGGAGCATTCTTAGAGGCATGAGCTGTGAGTCTTTTCACTTGAGATGTTTCCCCGAGTTCAACTGCTCATTGTATAGCAGTCCCAACAATTTATATGTACTGATTTATTCTAGGAAGTGTCCATCATAGCTGTTAACGTACGGTAACAGTTTGTTCCTGAAGAACGTGGTCCCTGTTTTCCTCGGTTAATATGGATATATTTTTTTCATTTTGAAATATGAATCCTCAGTGATTCAGCAGGACTATATTGTTTGTTTATGGAACGACATGGATGGGCTCCCACTCCAGTCATTGAGGTCGGTATTTGTCCTGAGGAAAGCAAGCTTTAGATTGAGGAATTGTATTTTAAGCAATTATTTTATCTTGTGTAAGAAACCTTACCCTGTAGCTAAAAGCAGTAATCCAAGGCCTCTGCAAATGCTGCAGACCCTTCAGAAATAAGAATATTAAATTGGATGGTCTCAAAATTGTATTTATTGGCAGTGTTCACTACATGTGGAGGAGCATTGTCAGCTCTACTTTGTGTTTTCCAGCATGCCAAACAAATACAAAGTTAGGAGATTCCTTCATCTTTCTTATATGAAAGAAGCTTTTTTTAAATCTCTTTTTATCAGTGTTACCTTATAGTGTACATGATACTAGAGCGATGCAGTATATCATGAAGTCAACATGTTTCAGGAAAAATAGGAGCAGGTTCTTCATACAGTAATAAAAACCAAAGCAAATCAAACAAGCATGGGGTCAAACAACAGAGATATCATCGATAGGTTTACCACATTGCGGGTCAGTCAATATTATGCTATTGTGCCATCTGTAATAGAGTTTCTGGGTACCTGGGGGCTTCCCATATCTCACCCATCCCTCGAGGGCAAGGCATCACATTCTCTGGAGCCCTCTTCCCCTCTTGGCTATTCACTCAGCTCTGCAGCCCATGTTCCGGGTGTTCTACAAAGGTCTGGGTCACTACTTCTCACATTTCCGAGAGAGGACATGTCCTTCATACCTCCTCACATATCAATGCTACCTCCTCCTTCCTTGCCCAATGTTCCACTTCAGTCCACCACCTATTTTATGTGGGACTCACTCTCGCTTTCCAGGTAATGCCGATCAATTTCCTAGCCAGGGCAAGGTCTAGCACCCTATTTCCCACCTTTTTAGTTGCAGGTTGGGCGATAAACCCAATAGCCAGATCTCCTGTGTCTCTTTCAGTTACCGTCCTAGGGTGTTCCCTAGGTAATTAACTATTGGTTCCCAATAAGTGTGTACAACTGGCAGTCCGAGACCATATGAAAGAAAGTCGCCAACAATGATCCGCATCTCAGGCAGGGCCCTGGGTCTCCCCTAGTAATGTCTGTTATTTTCCCGGGAGATAGATATGTTTGGTGCAAAACAATACATTTTGTAAACTTTATTCTACTTATCATTGACACTTTTTGAGTGTAGATCACTACCCTGTGCCGGATGTATGACATTACAACGCATGCTTTTACCACGCATGCCTTTACATCGCAGTTTTTACAACGCATGCTGTTACAACGCATAGCGCTTAGGGGTGCTGGATAGTGAATAGCTTAATTTACTATTTCAACTCCAGTCCCCGTGGATAGTAGGGAAGGTGTTGAATAGTAAATTAAATCCATTCCCTATCCTAGAGCGCCCCCCCAGGCCAATGCGTTGTAATGACATGTGTTGTAATAGTTGCGTCGTAAAGGCACTGCGTGGTAAAAGTTGCGTTGTAAAGGATGTTTCCCCCCTGTGCCATTTCCTGCCTGCAGTCTCATGTCCCAAATCCGCCTCCACACGTCCTTTAGCTTTAGTCAGATCTCTCCACACCATTCCATTCGGTTCCCTGTAGAAGCAGTTAATGTGGTGGTCATTGTTCCCCAATGACATGAGCAGCTGGAGCACCATGTGGTGAGAAGGCTCCTGGATGCCTGTGACATGGATGCGAGAACGTTTGGGTCGATGCTCCATAAATCAGGAATTGCATTGTGCTTGGCCATAATCTGTCACTAATTGGTCCAGCAGCAGAAGGGTACCCACAGCAAAGCAATCTCCAACAGTCAGTAGACAAGCGTCAGTCCCTTTAGCCATTTGGTGTGCCAGTCGGACCAAAGATAATACTGTAACATACAGAGGGCACTACTAAGCCAATTTGATGTATTTTCTCCAACACTGTAGTGCCACTGATAGTAGTGCAGGTATTTTCCTGTGTTTGCCGGCTTACACTACAGGAGGACAAGCAAAGCCCCTTGATTTAGCTCACCCCCAACCCCTCCCATCTCCTCCACTTGCTGTCCATTCAGTCAATTTGCTACCTATTGAATGTGTGCCGCCTGGTACTAAAGATCATAATCTGGTACACCCAAATCACCCTCCGTGATTGGGGTTCTAAGGGTGTCCAGAGCCCCCCTCTGTCCCTCTGAACTATTTACCCACCTAGTGTGTGGAGCCCCCTGATCCACTTAGTCAGAACTCACATCAGTAAATTTACTAAGAAAAACAGAAGCCTGGGTAGTATGATCATCTTTGTGAGTGCTATTCAGGACATGATAGGCAGTCTTAGCGATCTCCAAAATGATACTGAACCCTTCAGTATTCGGAATGGCACGCCGAGGTTTCCGTCTCCAAGGTTTTCCAACCTTTAATAGATATTCACATCCAAATATTTAAAAGTGTAGGGGATGCATGTCATTCGCAATTCACTCAGGGAAAGCCCTACCCTTGTGATCACCGTGCTCTCTTCTGTGAAAGAAGCTTAATGCAAGTTTTCACCCTCTCTGCGTTTGTAATTCTCTCTCCAAAAATCCCATGTGTCCCTGAGTAGAGAACAGCCTTCTTATACATATAAGAGGCCTTCTCTGCATGTACAAATGGTCAAAGAGTTAGCACTGAACCTTTCTTCGGTGGCCAAAGAGTCACCGAGTAAAACTTCGAAACCTTCCTCTGAGAATTTTCCAGAGAAATTGCTGCCATTATCTTTGTATTTGGCCCCTCCAATCCAATGTCATCTCTGTGTTATGCATGAGCTGTGTCCTCAAAGTTATCCGCAAATAGCCTGACCCCAATCCCCTTGCCAGTGATGTTCATGCCATCAACTAGGGCCTCTGTGTTGATGAGGGAGTCACCCTCAATAACAGCCACTTTCTCAACAACAACCCCTGTCATTGGCGACTTTCCCAACCACAAAAACATTGCTACATAGTTTAATGGGAAATCTTTCATGTATGTATAGGACACACAAATTGTATTTAGTATTAAGAACCATCACAAAGATACCAATCTCAATAGCAATAGTTCATTTCTTGAGAGGTCATGTATTGGTGGAGGAGTGCCAATTCTTCAAAATGAAATCCATCAACACCTGAAATCCTTTGGTCTAGCTACCCCCTCCTAGTCTGGTGGGATATACATATATTGCCTGCTTTAGTAGGCCTCTGTATAGAACCATCCAGACTAGTCAATACCAACCTCGGTTAAACCTGCACATCTGCTGTATCACCTTAAAATGTTGTGCAGATTGCTGCCGATATTCACCTTTCCTTCTCGCACAAATATACACTGATGACCGCTTTTGTCCACCCCAGAATTCTTTTTTGAAATAGCGTATATTTTGGTCACCAGACAATTTGATTGATTGCCTTTGCAACATCCAAAACAGCATGGGCTGAAAAAGCGAGATTGTGTTCCCATGAAATGCAGACTCTAAATTGGCTCTGGGTCTTTCAAAGAATTGTCTCTATTAGTGCACATGTATTGCATCAAGCTTTTTTTGATTAAGGACTAGAAAGAAATTCAGAATCAAGCACACGGTTAGACCCCACGATTGTCTTGAAGATCCTTTTTTTTTGCTAACAGAAAATCAGTGGCAGATCATTCTGAGTTCAGGGTGCTAAACTTTGGCACAGTATGCTGTGGAGGCTAAGAAAATTGCATGACAGGGTGTGTGGCTTGATGGGCCAAGATGGCAGACGTGCCTCTGAGAGCATCTGGCATGGCGTCTGATAATTCTCCCGAATCCACACCAGCAGCTCACCCTCTGGGTTGAAAAGGCATCACTGGCCCAAAAAGAGAGAGGTGGCAACCTTTGCTGCTCACTATTCCTGCCTTCTAAGCTGATTGTACTACCTGCAGTCATTTGGTGGGTGGGGCATGAGTTAGGGCGGATTAGAGACTGATGTGCAACGTTGTGGCACCACTGCAACTTGGGGTGGTCCCTCTGATTTCAAGCTTGGCGGCTCTCTGGAAGTGTGCCTAGAGACCAAGGTGGCGATGGGTCAGAGGGAGTGGAGCGCTATCCGTGAGAGATCACCAGAACCTGATGCATCAAAATGGTGGCTATCGTGGGGCACACAAATAGCGGCCTGGATCAGCACACGTCATTGTGTAGCAAGACATGCATGCATTCCGTGACTGGTGCTTCGCTGGCAAGATTGCAACTAGACCAGACTTCTTGGAGCAAAAGTTAAAAAGTATGAAAGTCTGTTCAGAATTCGGTGTATTTCATTAACATGTAGAACCGTTTCATCTTAGTACATCAGATGATAGCAGTGCAATGAGAAGAATTTGTTTAAAAGTGATAGTTTTCAAATATCAATTTAGAAACGTTCATTGTTCCCCCACCCTAACAATGCCAATAGTGAAATAAGAGACTATTCAGTTCTTATGTGCACTTTTTGGGTGGTCTGGGTTTCTATTATACACGAACAACATTGTAATTTTTCATTAAATCAAACACAGGAGAAGGTTTTGTACAGCGCACATTCCTAAATTAGGTATTTTGAGGCCCTCACATGTGATAATGAAGAAAAAGGAGGGAAAGTGAAATAAAACAATTACGTGGGATCGCACAATTTGTTTGAGTGGAGTAGCCAGGATTAATTCCAAGTTTTTGTTTTCAAATTGTGCAATTCAGATGCTAAATGTACATAGCTGGCATCCTCTACACCCACCCTGCCACCAACCTACCACCGCCATGCTGCTGGCTTCAATGCGGCTCTCAGTCACATCACAGACCAAACTTTGTGCCCAATGAGAAAATGTTTGTGAGCACCCATGCTCTACATCCTATTGCTCTTTCATCCATTCTTGATGCAAGTGCTTGGCAGACCCAGGGGTTTTGCTGAGCCTTCCTTAGTGGGGGATTTTAACCAGCAGTAGCTACGGCATCTGCAGCATGCTATGGCTCCTTGTGCAGCACCCGCCAGCAGTCCAAGAGAGAGCGATGCACTCAGCCCTTATAAAAATGTTGCCAATGCAGAGTTTTGATGGACCTCAACTCCTTGGGCAGTCTGCTTACAGCTGAGGAAATTTCAGAAGCTATTTCTGATACCTCCGAGACCCAATGACTGATGGATTGAGTACTACAACAGGTTTGCCTGGCATTTCACTCCTACCTTCTACCGTTTTTCAATTTGGCTATACTTAGAGGCTCAATGTCTGAAGACTTCTATCTGGTCATGATATCAGTTCAGTTCAAACCTGGATGACCTCCAGACCACTGTATCTCATACTGTCTGATATCATTTATTAAAGTTGAAACTAAGATCTTTGCTCAACTGCTGGCAAATCATTGTTTCAAGTGATTAGATCACTAATACATCCAGATCAGAACATGGGGCATATCACAAGACACTGTATCGGAATGGTACAGATGGCCTTAGCTTAAGCGCTTGAGTTCAATGGACCCAGTGCATTGATGACAGTCGGCTTTGAAAAAGAGTGGGATTCATTTAGGCGGGCGTTTCCACGACAGGTGGAATTTTGACTCTGCTTCAAGGCCTGTGTCCAAATGTTTTACAGGATCAATGGGTTGTCTTCCCCTTTCTTGATCAGTAGAGGGCACCAGACATGGGTACCCATTCTCTCCCCTTTATTTGCCTTGGTGATAGAGCCGCTCCCAACCTGGATTAGCCTAACTGACTTGGCAGAGACCTTCCACGGGGGAGGGGGGAGGGGTCATAAACAACTATATATCCTTAACTGCAAACAACATGCTCTTCTTGCTATCACCAAAATGGACGGATCTGAGGTTACTAGAGATTCTTGGCTATGTGGGGATGCCCCTGGCCTGGTGGTTAACTGGGAGAAACCATAAATTATACTAGTCAGTGGCGGAATGGGTGCAGTTGACTGGAAATCTTTGAATAGAGACTTGACTAAGTGGAACAAACTACTGATTACCGTCCCAGGTAGTGCAGCACTTTACAAAACAATTGCACTTCTTAAGCTCCTTTTAGCCTCCAGAATTTCCCCTGTGAGACCCCTCAGTGATTATTTGATAAAAGTCTGCAAGCGGGCACACAGTCCTTCCTATGTGCGGAAAAATACTGTGAATTGCATTTGACCAACGCATGCAATTAGAATAAAATAGTGGTCTGGGAATGGCACATATTCATCTATACTATTGGGCCGTGTAACTGATCGACATAAGGGTCTGGATTCAATGAGATAGAAATTACCTGATGTTTTGTCTACTTTATGGGCTTGCACTCATTAAATCTTCCCCCAGCCCTAGGACGCATGAAGAGAGTAGCTTTAAACGTTTGGGTCAGGGCCTTACATTGGACGGGTTGGATGGAGTGGGAGGGCAGGCTGTATAATGAATCCCTTATAGTACCACACATGCCTATTACACCCTGCCAGACTGACTGGCTTAACAAAACAGGACTGAATAGGGACCTTCAGACTGGTAGATGTCTGGGAGAGTGACCAAGTGAAATCCTTTCCTAACCTGCAGTCTGACCCTGTGCTTCATGGGAACAGTCCCATGGCGGGGTATGCTCAGACGGGAGTCCCTTGCTCGCTTTGCCACTGGATTCAAGCAAGCCGGGCTGAAGACGGCTGGAATGCCAGAAGCCGGTCCTCGGAGGCTTGTTTCCGGTCCTCGGAGGGCATGGCTTGGCAGTTCGGGCTGGACTGTTCCCATGAGGCACAGGGTTAGACTGATTTGCATATAGCCATGTCTGAACTGGGGTGGCAGAGTGGGCTAAAGAACGGTGATGGATCAAGCCCAGATCTTTTGACTGGGTGTGAGTGTTTGATTGGTTCTGATGCTCCGTCCATCACCACCCCCTTTTGTGCCACTTTGGCCGCCATGGGTGTGGCGGGGTATGCTCAGACGTGAGTCCCTTGCTCACTTTGCCACTGGATTCAAGCAAGCCGGGCTGAAGACGGCTGGAATGCCAGAAGCCGGTCCT
Source organism: Lissotriton helveticus (assembly GCF_964261635.1). NCBI lineage: Eukaryota > Metazoa > Chordata > Amphibia > Caudata > Salamandridae > Lissotriton > Lissotriton helveticus. The sequence goes on along the minus strand of NC_136057.1, from coordinate 1,402,296,472 downwards.
CGGAGGCTTGTTTCCGGTCCGGGGAGGGCATGGCTTGGCAGTTCGGGCTGGACTGTTCCCATGAGGCACAGGGTTAGACTGATTTGCATATAGCCATGTCTGAACTGGGGTGGTAGAGTGGGCTAAAGAACGGTGATGGATCAAGCCCAGATCTTTTGACTGGGTGTGAGTTTTTGATTCGTTCTGATGCTCCGTCCATCACCACCCCCTTTTGTGCCGTCCATTATAGGCCCCCATTTAGTCTACCTTTGGTATCTGAGGTCGGACTCCCAGGCCTGTTCTTCCTGCCTCAGTATGTATCACAAGGCCATCAAAGAGCGGGAGGCAAGCTCTTGATGGCCACGGCCAGAGGGGCATCTCTCACTTGTAGCCCTCCCAATGACTCCAGTTTATAGGGTCGATACTGGACACCACCCTTCTCCCCCTTTACTGCTTTTACAAAGGATCAGAGGCATTCAGGAAATGGCTTTATCTTTCCAACAAGGCACACAAGTTTAATTTCTGACAGTCCTACGATTCCTAAATCTGCTAGCTTACTGCATTCTCCTGGTCATGCACTCACTTTGGCACATGAGGGCCTGGCAGTGGTGTCATTCGAAGTAGAAGATCTGTGGGGCTTGATCATAATCTTCCTCGAAGCTGCAGTAAAAGTGGCTGCTTGGTGGGTGAATGAGGAGGAACCTGATTTGTGGGATGGCTTTCACTCCCCCTTCAACTGTGAATATGGTAGTGACGGATTCCTCCACCTTAAGGTGGGGAGCTCATCTGGAAATCAGGGACCTTTGGTCTCCAGAGGAGCGGGTTTGTCACATCGACCTGCTTAAACTGCAGGTGATTCAGTTGGTGCTCAAGGCCTTCCATCTCTCCATTGTAAGTCGGTCTATCCAGATCTTAACAGACAACGCAACTGCGATGTGGTATGTGAACAAGCAATGCCTAGAAACATTGAGACTGTGGACTTGGGTACACCACCAAGGAATCTGGATCACCACCAATCACTTAGTGGAGTCTCTGAATGTCAGAGCCGACAGTCTGAGCCAGCGTCACCTTGCCTATCACGAATGGCATCTCCTACCAGAGGTAGTGAAGGACCTCTTCGCCCATTGGTGCACTTCTTAGATGGAATTATTCACTTCCCCAGAAAATGCACAATCCAGTATCCATTGAGGGCAGCCTTGGGAGACATTTTTCAATTGAGGTGGAACTTTCAGACGCATTACGCGACCTCCCCCCCCCTCCAATACCTTTGATTTCTCAAGTTCTCAGGAAGATTCGCCAAAACCAGGCGCAAATCATTCTCATCGCCCCAGTTTGGCTGAGAAGGATGTGGCCTGCTTCTCCCTCCTCATGCTCAGGCCGGATCTTCTCTCCCAGTGGGAGTGAATGGCTCTGCACCCCAATCTCCGAGATCTCCACCTGCAAATTTGCACTTTCCTTTGCTCAGAGGGGTTGTGCTATTGACACTGTTAAGAGGCATTTGACTGCCTTTTCTGTTTTCCCCAGTCTGCCAGACCAGCTGTCCCTTTTTAAGTTCCCTTTTGTTTTGCTATTCCTCAAAGGTTTAACAAATGTTTCCTCCAACTCCCTTTGTGGTTTCGCAGTGGGATTTAATTGAGTTCTCACCTTTTTGATGGGGACTGCATTTGAGCCCATTTACAGTTGTACCCTAAGAATATGAAGCCTCAAAACTGTGTTTTGGTTATCACTTCTGCTAGAAGGATTAGTGAGCTGCGGGCCCTTAGCTGTTGCCCTCCCTTTACTTCTCTCTTCCAGGACAAGTTGGTGTTAGGAACCAGGGCTGCTTTGTTTCCTAAGAGGGTGACTTCTTTCTATGTCAGTCAATCCATCGCCCTCCCAGCCCTGTATCTACCGTCCTTCTCATTCTTTAAAATAGGAGGAACGGTTGCTTAGGTTGGGTCCTAAGTGGATTGTTGATTACTACCTGGATGGCAACAAGGAATTTTGATTGGATAACCAGCTTTTTGTTGGGTACTGTGGTTCAAAAAAGAGATAAGGCTGTGCATAAGTGCAAAAGAGGATTTTCTCACGTTCGATCATCCTCTGCATCAAGATCTGCTGTCTTAGCCAAACAAGAACCTGATAAAGCGATCAGAACCCATTTCACTACAGTTAACTCGACCACTTCTGCACTTGTCAGAAGAATACCAATTGCAGAAATTTGTAAGCAACAATGTGGGCTTCCTTGCACACCTTTACAAAACATTAATGACTAGATTCTGCAGTGTGAGGTGATGGATACTTCTCCAGCTCCGTTCTGCAAGATCTCCTTCCCTAACCATCCATCTACCCTCCTTACGGGTAGTGTATTGCTGTGAAATCTGTTTTACTGGTGAAGAATCTACGGGTAGGTATCCATCAGAAGAAAAAATTACTTTCCCCCGGTAACAATGTTTCTGGTGGATACTCTGTGTACCTGCAGATTCCTCACCGACCCGCCCACCTCCCTGCTTGATTAATGAGTTAGAGGGAAAGTTAATAAGATCCCAGTATACATATTTTTTGGTACTGCAATCTGTTCACTTGCCTCAAAGGCTCTGAAAAAATGTAGGGAAACTGGCATTGCTTTACATCCTTGGTGTTGCTGCCTAACGTCGCTTCCCATGCCGAACGAATCCAGCACCCTCTACTGGTGACTTAACAGCTTTGAAATTTCCGGATTATGCCAGTCTGGCTCCTGTGGTTTGTTCTACTCGGGGGTGGCTACGGTATCCCCCAGAAAGATTGTTATCACAGGTAAGTAACTTTTTTTTCTTGAATGCATCCGGTGACACCTGCCTCAAACTTACTAGGGAAGACACAGACCAATGCCAAAAGTACGTGATTTTGTACATCTGTTTTCAACATAGTTATTTGTGTTTTCTCGTGGTATGTAGAATCCTTTCTAAGTGTCTTTCCACTATATAGTGAAGGTCGACCAGGTGACACGCCGTGCCCCTGATCTCATAAGATTTGTTTTGTACTTCTCGTATTTGTGGAAGAGAATTATGACTCATCGAGCAGTTTGGGTGGAGCCATGGGTCACAGATTTGTCAGGCACTCTCTTAGTGTAAAGTGAAGTAGGCCACTCTCATTTGACTTTACTAAAAGATTGCTTCATGGAATCTCTCAACAACGCCTGGTTTAAGATCTATTGCCGGGTAGCTACTTAATGTGTAAGGCACTTGATAAGACAGGGCCTTGTGTCTGACATCTTAAAAAGCTAGAGACAGGTACAATTGTAAAACCTAGGTGTACCTTGTAAATGCTGTAATTGGAGCACATGCCACATTTCGCTTTCTGACAGTACTAGAACTCCATTAGAGGTCATAATCCAAAGATGTTCACAAACAAGTGTGAGTCATTTTTGATGGTTCTGAAAGTAAGTTGAACCACAACTAAGAGACCATGGAGTGCTGGCAAAGCAGGTACTGAGAGGGTCCACCTCAAAGGAACAAGACCCAAAAGATCTGCATCCTTAAAAGCCTTCTACCTCCAGAATCAGGAAGAGTCCTGTGACAAAGGAAACTTAACGCAGCCCTGAAGTGCTAACTAACAAGCCCATCGAAACACGATGAATACTAGAGAAGCATGTGAAGAGTACCCGCTATTCATAAAAATTAAGAAACGAGCCCAAGAGTCCTGAAGCAGTCCATTACAATAGAAAAGAATGATAGAAGTCTACATAATGTCATTACAAACTGAGAAGCATGCAATGAGTCCATGAGCAGTCCATAAAAATAAACACACTTATGAAGAGTCCACAAGCTATCCGTAAAAAGAGAAGCATAAGAAACAATGCGCCACTTATAAAAATAGAGAAGTATGGGAAGAGCCTTGAGACAGGTCATTAGAGAAGAAATGAAAGAGCTCACAAGCTGTCATTAAAAATAGAAATTGTGCAAGAAGTCCATGAGCCGTCCATAAAAATAGAGAAGCATGCAAAGTGGCAACGAGTTGCCCATAAAAAAACAACACCATATGAGGAGTCCACTCTCCATCCATTAAAACAGAGAAGCGTGCCAAGAGGCCACGAGTTGTCCATAAAAATGAAATAGAAAAACGTTCAATGAGTCCACAAACCATCACTTCCCTGGAGACAGCTGTCTGGGCTTTGAAAGTCAGTGGCCATTTTGGGGGGCAGGGACAAAGAGCCTCGGCCCAGGCGGGGCCACAAGTGCGTTTGACCTCAGATGTTTAAAGAGACAGGCCTATACTTTAAAATATGCTTTGTTCACTTCCTGTGACTAGAAGAACATTCAGTTACAGTGGAGTAGGAGTTATGGACCAGCAGTAAAGAGAGCTACATAGCACTGTATATCTAAGAGCTGTGTTCCTGCACAGTTAATAACAAGAAGTTTTTATCCGCACATATGCATACCAAATATATATGTATGTTAGTGTCTTGGTCTTCTTTACCTTGTCGTCCCTACCATTGTATAGGCACACTGGGGGCATTTCATGAGCATTGAGACTTTGCGACAACCGTTGTAACAATCGTATAGTGTCTAAGTTCAAATGCAGAAGAATGACTGTTTGTGTGAGGCACATTTTCAGTTTTATTATACTGAATGGCTTTACCTATTCCTGTCAGTGCAGCATGCAATTACATAAACTGTCTGTGAAAGGGGAATAAACTGTAATACATTGCTCTCTTTTCTACTGTCCCACATCACCCATGTTCTATATTTCAAATTATGGTTCTCTTATTAGCCGCCTCTCTGCCACTGCTTTCTGTAGCTCTGTGCACTGGCATTCTAGACCAAGACACTGATTTAAATCTTGGCAGATGGAGTAATTACTGTCACCAGAGACTACTTTAGTCCCACCATGGGGAAAGTACTCTGGCTGCCGTATTTAGAGATGTTTGCTGCTCTTGTGGAGACCTCTTGCATTTCAAGGAATGGCCGTCACAGCAATTCCTGAAAATGCATTTTAAGTTTGACGAACGGCTCCGTCAACATAACGGAGCTGTTCGTCAAACCTACAACTTTTTTTTAATTTACAGAAAGTAAATTCCAAAGCTGGATTTTCTTTTTGAAAATAAAAATAACCTCCTTGTCATAGGAGTATTCTTCCATGGCATTGGGGTCTTTTAAAAGTTTTCACTGCCCCTAAGTACAACATTTTTCATGTCATTGAGGGAGGGTGAAAACTGGCCATGTGTCCACCCATTGTAAATAGGGTAGGCGGACACATGGGCAAACCACCGGCAGCCTTTACTCCATTGCTTTTGGAGGTGTATGTGGACAGAGGAGACAGTGTAGTGTCTGCTCTCTACACACTGAAAGTCCGCCCAATTTTAAAAGAGGTGGCAGGACCTCCAGATTGTCAGAAAGGGTACTCTGTTGAAATTGACTCTGAAGTAGTGCCATTTGTAAAACTAAAAGCAGATATGAGATGAGGGACTCCAACACATTAAATAGTTACAAAGTAAACATGCACTATACCTGCTCTTGACAAGCTGCTGTTAGCGGAGGAAGAATCCCCACTGAACGCCAGACGCAAGGATAAGCGAATGACAGAAAAGGAATTGTCCATACGTACATAACCTTAATATCCAACACACAGACATACTTGAGACACTAAAAGTATGCTGGGAAAAGGATGTGAGAAAACTGAAGGAAGGAGAATGGAAGCAGGCCAGGTCTCAATTCGATCAAATGTCAGGCTAGAGCTTATCCTTCAATGGAGCTATTATACGAGGGTCCAGATATTGAAATTAATGACAGGTACTCCCAGGGCTGCGGCTTGTGTGGTACCTCCATACACGCCCTTTGGTATGGCCCGGGAATACAGAAATACTGGACAAACATTCAAAGAAAAATGGTAGCATTGTGGAGTGAATGTGAATGGATCTGGGAGCATCCACAGGGATCCAGAGTCCCCAAGACCTAACCTGATATCAGCAATTCTTTGCCAATCAGAGTCTGGTAGTAACTAAAAGAGCCGTTGTGCAGAAGTGGGTCTGCCCAGGGCCTCCGAAATTGAGAGAATGGAAGAGCAACATGGACGGATGCCTAGTCGCAGAGAGTGTCATAAACATGGGAAGTGACTGCTCCAATAAATGTGAAACGGTGTGGTGGTGCATGGGTGGCGTACGATAGGCTCACATACAAATGTAATATGATGCAACTGTCACAGGCCACATTGTGATACTAACTCTACAACAGGGACAGGAGGGCACACAACAATTCATATACAGTTAAAACAGACTCAACTGTTATAACAATTGCCCACAGAACCAGGATGGCCATCATCCATCAAAACATTTTCACACATGATGGCAAATGATAACTATATTGGCTATATCATGATGTATAGCAACACAAAAAGATGATGGATGGAATTCTGAACATTGTCAAACATTCACTACCAGTGACAGATCTGGGTTAAACCTATCCTTTCGTTTTTTGATGACCAGTTCAGGCTGGACTGTTCCCATGGGGAACAGGGTCAATACTGATTTGCATATGGCTGGGTCCAAACTGGGGAGGCATGGTGAGCAAAAAAGACTATGGATTTAACCCAGGTCTGTGACTAGGGGTGAGTGTGAATTTCTGTATTTAAAAGTACTGCTATGCTTGTGTGAAAATGGGTTGACATGTTTATAGAGTGTGAACCCTAGAAAAATGGGTTATGTTAAATAAATAGCAGGTGGCAGTACACACCTGTTGTACAATTGTGCCTGATGTACAAAGCCCATTAGTGGTCACAAAGTCTGCAATTCTCAAAGTCAATGGATTTGCAATTAATAAAAGGCTGTTTACAACGTACAAAAGTCATTACAAAAATTAGAAGTCTTTGCAACTTGTGAAGGGGCTTTTGCTACGCTTCATGATTAGCAAATAGCAGGGCTGTAAAAGGGGTATCCTCCTCCATTTTATGAGTCTCAAATGCATATATCAGTAGCTTGTGACAGTAATTGTGGTTGCAAACCATTAATCAGTTACAGAACGACCAAGTTAGGGTGGCAACTGTATTGCAAAGGGGGCAAGCAACCGTTTTGGAAATCAGCATAGGTGCCCTTTGGATAACGAGGATGAAAAAGCAAGCAGTGATCAGGAAAACTAATGCCTGCTCCCTCGATGGCTTCTCAAAAAGGAAACACTTTTTTTGGAAATGGCACCTTCCCTTTATTGGCTAGAGCAGTTTTTGAAAACAAAATGTTTCCTGTTTGGGAATGCAACTTCTAGGACATAGATCTGCTGTATCATGGAAGCCCCCATCCCTGCATTTGCAGCAAATTACAGTGTAGAAATTGTGATATGCATAATTAGGATTCATTAGGCAGGTCAGTTTGCAATGCTCTGCAAATGAACAATTTGCGTGCGACTATTAGTACATGGGTCGTACGACAGACTGCACACACATTTGTGAACCAGTATGCAAATTGTACATCATAGTTTGTGAATGGGTATTTGTCCATCATACCTATAGGATTGATTACGTATACAAAGCTGTAACTTGCTGAGAAGGTACTTTCTTCACTGGGCCTAGGCAGATGTTAATGACAGGGTACATGTATCAATCTGGTGTCGATTATGTGAAACAATGTTGCGATGGGTAAGGGCGGGCGTCCCCTTCATCTGCAAGGAAACGAGGGGGGACCGAGAGGGCAGGTATTCCTTGGTGCGGGGGCAGCTGAACGGTCAGGAGGTCCTCCTGGGATCCCTTTACGCCCCGAACACAGACCAACCTTCCAACCTAGCGCAGCTGACCCAGGTCCTCCACCCGTACGCTGGTCTTCCCTGGCTGCCTGGCGGAGACTTCAATATGGTGCTGTATGTACAATTGGACAGGTCCTTCCCTCCCCTCCGAGCTGCTGCTGTAGCGTCCAATGCGCAGGCGTTCCAGAGCTGGCCGTCCCACTGGGAGCTACATGACATATGGCGCGTACAGCAGCCCTTTGACAAGGTCTATTCATACTATTCGTCAGTCCACGGTTTGCATGTTCGGCTGGACAGGATGGTGGGCTCCTAGTCCCTGCTCCCACTGATTGTAAAATCAGAATATCTGGGGAGAACACATTCCGATCATAACCCCCTGTGGTTTCAGATTAGCTGGGAGGCAGACCGACCCCCTGTCCCCACGTGGAGGCTGCAACCTGCTGCACTGGAGGATGCGGGATTCCGCTTCTCCTTAGGCACGGCCATTCTTACTTACTTTGATGCCAATGAGGGGACTGCGAGCAACGCCATGGTTGAGTGGGATGCACACAAAGTAGCTATCAGGGGGCACTGCATGGGGGCTACATGAAATATACGCAAATCGCTCTCCACCTCTCTGGCGCGCCTGGAAGCTGAGCTCCTACAATATGAGCAGGGGGGGAAAGGCGGGGTTGGGCATTCGCGCACACTAGGAGATCTTCGTACCAGGCACGCGGCGCACCTGGAGAGATTAAGGTGTCACAACTATGCAGCGCACACAGCCAGAACGCACGCCAGGGCGGACAGGGCAGGCCGACTATTGGCTTGGCTGATACAGCGGGAGGGGCGCGGTGTCCCGATAGGAGCCCTATGTACGCCAAGGGGAGAGATGGTGTACACGCAGCGCGAAATCTGGAAGAGGTCGGAGAGGCAATTCGGTCTATGGCATCAGGGAAGACCCCGGGGCCGGATGGCCTACCTGCCGAATACTATAAAGCGCACAGGGAAACTCTGGCACCATTACTCCACAAGGTATACGCCACGGCGACAGAAGAGGGCACTTTCCCCCCTCTAAGCGGGAGGCGTTCTTGGTTTCTCTGCCTAAGCCGGATAGAGACCCTACAGCCCTGGGCTCATATATGCCGCTGGCGATGCTCAACGCGGACTATAAGGTCTTCACTAAGATACTGACGAAACGATTGGCGCCGGTGGTCCCTCATATAATTCATACTGACCAGAACGGGTTTGTACCAGCGAGGTCCACGTCCTTGAACCTCAGGAGATATTCAGAGTGGCAGCGGAAGCCTCGAGGGAATGGCCTGGGGCAGGGTGCCTGATATTAGACCTAGAGAAGGCGTTCGATTGCCAAGAGTGGGGTTATCTATTGGCTGTCCTGATGCACTATGAGTTTGGCCTAAATTTTTTGCAAATGGTTGATCTCCTATACAAGAACCCCGTAGTTCAAGTGCGCCTGGGTCCTTACATCTCAGAGGCAGTGGCAGTGGGCCGGGGCACCCGACAGGGATGTCCCCTGTCCCCGCTGCTGTTTGCGCTGGCTATCGAACCCCTGGCTGAGGCCATTCGGCAGACGCTCGGCAACGGCATCCCGCTGGGAGATGTAGTCCATCAGGTATCACTTTACGCAGACGATCTGCTGGTGTTCGTGAAGGACGTGGGATGCATTCCAGACCAACTGGCCCAGCTGCTACGAACGTTCGCGGATGTCTCGGGCTCCGGGTAAATGCGGGTAAATCCTGCCTTTACGCATTCAGTGAAGGGTCCGCAGACCCGGGATGTTATATGTTATGTTATATGTTGTTTTATATAGCGCACGGCTACTCAAAAAGAGTGTCCCGGCGCTTTTATTGAGAACCTGTAGCAGTGAACACAACACAGTAATAAAACCAGAACAGGAGAAAAACTCAGGGTAGGTCACCTAAAGGGAAAAAAGCCAGGTTTTAAGACCCTTCCTGAACATAAGCAAATTAGAGGCCCCGCGCAGCACCACGGGCAAAGTGTTCCACAGCTGTGGTGCCAGCAGGCTAAAGGAGCGGCCTCCAATGCGAGCCATTTTTACCCGCGGAACCACCGCAAGAAGCAGAGATTCAGATCTTAATGATCGGGTCGGACGATAAAAGGAGAGTCTCCTTTGGAGATACTTTGCTCCCACTGCGTGGAGAGCCTTATAGGCCAGGGTCAAGGCCTTAAAAGCTATCTGCTTCCGGATAGGCAGCCAATGGAGCGACTGCAGAAGGCCAGCAGCACTGGCTCGCCTATTTAGGCCATAAATCGCCCCCGCGGCCGAGTTCTGCACAACTTGCATCCGCTGCAGTAGATAATCCGGCAGGCCCAAATAGAGAACATTGGAATAATCCAATCTTGAGCCAATTATGGCCTGCACTGTCACTTTCCTGTGCTCCTCCGAAAGTAAAGGCAAAAACTTCCGGAGCATCTTGAGGAGGCCAAAACAAGTTCCCGTCAAGCCAAGGATCTGAGATCTTAACGTCAGGCCCTTATCCATCTTGACCCCCAAGTTCTTAGCCAACTGGGACGCACCGGCAGGGGGAAACATGTTAACAGGCCACCATGCCTGCCATTCCGGATCCGATGAACAACCGAAGAAGAGTACCTCGGATTTATCCAAGTTGCACTTGAGGCTGTTCAGCTGGAACCATTTAAAAACAGCCCCAAGGCACTCCCGGATACTCTCTCCATCAAAATCCTCTCCCCTCTTACAAGAGAAGAGGAGCTGAGTGTCATCGGCGTAGGATACGATCTGGGCCCCAAAGGACTCCGACAATGCCGCCAAAGGGGCCATAAAGATGTTAAAAAGAGTGGGGCTCAACACAGAACCCTGCGGAACCCCGACTCCCAGAGGCGGCATCACGGCCGAGCTAGATGAGGCCCAGACCGTTTGTCGGCGACCAGCCAGGAAAGATCTAAACCAGTTGAGCACCGTCCCCCTCAGACCGATCTCATGGAGTCTGGCGAGAAGACCCTCATGGGGGACGGTGTCAAAGGCCGCCGACAAGTCCAACATGACAAGCATGGCTTTACCCCCCGAATCGTGTACCTCCTTTACGGCTTCAAACACCTCCAAGAGTGCCGTCTCGGTGCTCAGATTGGGGCGGAAGCCAGATTGAGTAGCGTGCAGTACATTATGGGATTCCAAAAAATTAGAAAGTACCATATGCACGTGCTTCTCCAGGATCTTTGTAAAAGCAGGAAGGAGGGAAATAGGCCTGTAGTTGGCCAGGACTTCTGAATCAAGACCAGGCTTTTTAAGCAACGGAATAACCATTGCCTGCTTCCAGGCCTGCGGGACCACTCCTTGGTTCAAGGAGAGGTTCAGGAGTGGGTTCACAAGCGGATTAATAACTTCCGCCATTTTTGCCAGGAATTTGGCCAGGCAAGGATCCAGAGGCGACCCAGATTTAAGATTGGCCATGAGTGCCAATGAAGCGGGGGCTGAGATAGATGGAAAAACAGCCAAAACTGAGCCCAAAGGGGCCGATGAGGCTGATCCATCTTCAGGATTAGCTGAGACCACTGTCACCAGTAACGGAAAGGATTCTTGGATCAATTTGATCTTGTTAGTAAAAAAGTTCGCAAGATCGGAGGCCCAGGATTCCAAAGGCACAGCCTGAGTCGCGTTAGATCGCGGGGCCATGAATTCCCTGACAACTGTAAAGATCTCCTTACAGGAATTAGACGCCGCCTCTATCCTCCTAGCAAGATAACCTTTTTTCTCCAGAAGGATATCCCGGTGATAGGCTTTAATCACTGCCCTATAGGCGAGCTTTGCCATAGGGTCATACTGCAAGCCCCAGGCTCTTTCAGCTACCTTGCACTGACGTCGGGAAACCGACAGTGCTTCAGAAAACCAGGGGGCAGAGACCCGCTTAGATGTTAACTGAGGGGCCATCACTGGGGCGAGATCATTTAGTCTATCCAGTAGCCATGCTTGCAAGGAGTCCAAGTCCCTCTCCAGATCTCCCACCAGAGAGCAGGGATGATCCCGGGCCGCCTGAGCCAACATATCTGGGGTCACCCGATGAAACGCCCTAGGGGCACGGCCATGCTGCTTAGAGGCTGTGCTAGATAATTTCAACCGGCCCTGAATATGGACTTTGGCCAGTCTGTGATCCGATCAAAGCACTGGAGCCAGAGCCGTCACCTCCAAAGGGGACGTGGAAAAGACCTGATCTAAAGTGTGGCCCTTATCATGCGTTGGACCGAAAAGATAAGGGATCAGGCCAAAAGGGGCCGTAACATCCAGCAGCTTGATTGTATCGGGGTCTAGTTGCTCATCCAAATGGAAATTAAAATCCCCGGCTAAAACACAGTGTTCAGCTTTCAGGGCCAACACCGAAATTACCGACTGAAGCTCATCAAAAAAGGTACCAGGCGGTCCCGGTGGACTATAAACTAGAAGGCCTTTGAAAGAATGATGAGACGTCAGAGTAATGGAAAAGGCAAGGGATTCAGAACCTTGGATGCTGTCCATGGGCAAAATGGAGCAGGAGGCACATTTGTTCACCACCACTGCCACTCCACCGCCCCTCCCTTTAAGTCTATCCTGCCTAAAGATATTGTAGTCAGGAGGAATAGCTATCGCTACGTCCGGATTAGAAAATTCCGACAGCCAGGTCTTAGTCAGCATCAGACAGAGTGGCTTTTCCACAGCCAGAAGTTCGTAAATGTCCTGCGCATGCCTGCATATGGATCTAGTATTTAACAGCAGGCAAAGATGCTTCACGCCGCCGATACCTGTAATTGGGCAAGAGAGCGGAGCAAAGCTAGGAGACCATCCACAGCCAGGACATCGTCTCTTACCCTTATAGTGACCGGGAAAAACTGTATGACAGCCACCGGACGTAGCTTGCAGAGATCGCAACTCCCGCGATGTATAGCGTACCGTACTAGGCGCCGAAGAGAACACGCGCAATAGAGGAGCCCCCACCGCCGCCCCGCACGCCTCCGGGACGCTGACGGGCGCAGACGGGCTGGACTCTGGCGTGACTCTGGCTGTGATCCGGCGTTCCTGCTGCGCGTTACCGCTGCGCGTAGGCATGGCTTCCTTTAAGAGGAGGGCGATCGCCAGAAACGCTAGAGCGTGCACCCCAGAGCCTGAATCCTACCCTCACCCAAAATGGCCGCTGCCAAACGAAGCTGCCGGTAAGACACACCCACAGGAACCGGGACCCGCCAAGCGTGGTGCAAGTAACAATTACAGTGCAGGTAGGAGGAAATAGCCCATTAAAAACAGGGGATAAAAAATAAAATTTAAATGAAATACAAAACAAGGAGGTTAAGAATAGCGCTATAATTCAAAACCGAGCGCCACAACTAAGCGCTAAGCAGTGAAGCGCACAGCAAGGTCTCGTGTCCGCTAGTCTGCTGGACATCAGGTGGCAAGACAGAGCCCCCTAGTTGCCTCCCTTAAGAGGAGGGCGATCGCCAGAAACGCTAGAGTGTGCACCCCAGAGCCTGAATCCTACCCTCACCCAAAATGGCCGCTGCCAAACGAAACTGCCGGTAAGACACACCCACAGGAACCGGGACCCGCCAAGCGCGGTGCAAGTAACAATTACAGTGCAGGTAGGAGGAAATAGCCCATTAAAAACAGGGGATAAAAATTAAAATTTAAATTAAATACAAAACAAGGAGGTTAAGAACAGTGCTATAATTCAAAACCGAGCGCCACAACTAAGCGCTAAGCAGTGAAGCGCACAGCAAGGTCTCGTGTCCGCTAGTCTGCTGGACATCAGGTGGCAAGACAGAGCCCCCTAGTTGCCTCCCTTAAGAGGAGGGCGATCGCCAGAAACGCTAGAGCGTGCACCCCAGAGCCTGAATCCTACCCTCACCCAAAATGGCCGCTGCCAAACGAAGCTGCCGGTAAGACACACCCACAGGAACCGGGACCCGCCAAGCGCGGTGCAAGTAACAATTACAGTGCAGGTAGGAGGAAATAGCCCATTAAAAACAGGGGATAAAAAATAACATTTAAATGAAATACAAAACAAGGAGGTTAAGAACAGCGCTATAATTCAAAACCGAGCGCCACAACTAAGCGCTAAGCAGTGAAGCGCACAGCAAGGTCTCGTGTCCGCTAGTCTGCTGGACATCAGGTGGCAAGACAGAGCCCCCTAGTTGCCTCCCTTAAGAGGAGGGCGATCGCCAGAAATGCAGGAGCGTGCACCCCAGAGCCTGAATCCTACCCTCACCCAAAATGGCCGCTGCCAAACGAAGCTGCCGGTAAGACACACCCACAGGAACCGGAACCCGCCAAGCGCGGTGCAAGTAACAATTACAGTGCAGGTAGGAGGAAATAGCCCATTAAAAACAGGGGATAAAAAATAAAATTTAAATGAAATACAAAACAAGGAGGTTAAGAACAGCGCTATAATTCAAAACCGAGCGCCACAACTAAGCGCTAAGCAGTGAAGCGCACAGCAAGGTCTCGTGTCCGCTAGTCTGCTGGACATCAGGTGGCAAGACAGAGCCCCCTAGTTGCCTCCCTTAAGAGGAGGGCGATCGCCAGAAACGCTAGAGCGTGCACCCCAGAGCCTGAATCCTACCCTCACCCAAAATGGCCGCTGCCAAACGAAGCTGCCGGTAAGACACACCCACAGGAACCGGGACCCGCCAAGCGCGGTGCAAGTAACAATTACAGTGCAGGTAGGAGGAAATAGCCCATTAAAAACAGGGGATAAAAAATAAAATTTAAATAAAATACAAAACAAGGAGGTTAAGAACAGCGCTATAATTCAAAACCGAGCGCCACAACTAAGCGCTAAGCAGTGAAGCTCACAGCAAGGTCTCGTGTCCGCTAGTCTGCTGGACATCAGGTGGCAAGACAGAGCCCCCTAGTTGCCTCCCTTAAGAGGAGGGCGATCGCCAGAAACGCTAGAGCGTGCACCCCAGAGCCTGAATCCTACCCTCACCCAAAATGGCCGCTGCCAAACGAAGCTGCCGGTAAGACACACCCACAGGAACCGGGACCCGCCAAGCGCGGTGCAAGTAACAATTACAGTGCAGGTAGGAGGAAATAGCCCATTAAAAACAGGGGATACCACCCTGAGGACACACGTGTCCAAAGGAAGGCAGACACCTTCTTGTACCTAGGGATCCAAATATACCGTCACCCGACCAACCTGTTTGACGGGAATCTCGGGAGGGCGGTTGCAGCGCTCAGATCTCAGATGCGATTTTGGGCCACGCTCCCGCTGACGACCACGGGCAGAGTGGCCTTTGCCAAAATGGTCATGCTTCCCCGACTCCTGTACATATTCGCCAACCTACCCCTGTTCATTCCCGCCTCCTTTTTTTCCATGCTCAACAAACTGCTGCGGGATTTTATCTGTGGCGCCTCCAGGCACTGGTTGGCATTAGGGAAACTTTTCCTCCCAACGGACAAAGGGGGACTGGCAGCTCCCTGCTTTGAGCACTACTACCTAGCTGCGCAGCTCTAATGTATTGCCCGCTGGTTGGCGGATAGGGGTAGGGAAGACACGGCTACGGCAATGCCGCCTATCTCCCTAGCACGTGTAACCGGGCTACCTCATCCGTTGGCGCCGATGGTGCGCCCTGCCCCGCTCCTGTTAGCAGTGGCATGTAAGTGTTACCGAAGAGCCTTTCGCCTCACGCGTGGCACGATTCCCTACGGGGACATGGCTGCATGAAGAGACCTTATGACTGCTGTAACCCAACACTGCTACTTCCAGGGGGATTCTCTGCCCTCTAGGGCCTGCCACAGGATGCCAAACACAGGGAGCAGGGGGGAATATCCGCAGGACCCCTGGTAGCGAGGGAGGAACAGAGAGAATACTCCGGGGGACCTCTGGCAGCCTGGGGAGGCTGAAAGAATAATTCAGGGACCCCCTGTGAGAGGAAACCGGCCCTGTGAGCCACAGGTAGAGGGGATGCCAGCCATACCATAAAGCCAGCATCAAGTATAAGGAACCTATAAAACGGCGAGGAGTTCCTGTCTCTCCGTAGATAAATCTCTCAGAAGTACCCGAAGAAAGCCCAGCCCCCCACTCCCCCGAGTGCTTCACGATAGCCGTGAAGCAGACGACCTAGTCCTGATGGGCCGTCCAAAAGTGAGAAAGGGCAGTGGCCAAAAAGCATCCTTTTCAATGGCAAGCCAGTGTTTAGCTTAAACGCTGACGCGACCCAATGATAAGGATGGGCGGGGCTTCAAGTTCCCTTCTGAAATATCCTCTCTCACTTTAGGTCTCACAGAGTAAACAGCGCATGCGCTGCAACGCTAGATGAGACCTAAAAAGTGTGCACATACACAGGAGATCCTGTTCCCTTTGGCATAAACGCGTCTGCTATGGAAAACGCTGCACAGCGTGAATACTATCATGTAGGAAATGTCAGCGGACCTTCCCAGGAATACGTTTCTGATGTCATTGATAGAACCAGCACCTCTTCAGACTCCCCCTGGGGCTCAAATACATATGTTAGGGAAACCCTTTATGTATCTTTACAGACTTTTCTAAAGTATACATAGTTGGTGTTCTCTGTGTAATTTATTTCTCGGATGGTAGACGGATTTTGGGTTTCAAAGTGGTTTGTGGGATGTCATGTTGAGTCTAAGTTGTTCACCGTGTCGTTAGCGTTTTCTTCTAAGTGTTCGCAACTGCTTTTCTTGGGATTGGAGTACTGATTTGTTTCAAAAATCAAAATATTTCAAGCGAATGTTTTGAGATGTGACTGCCAGTTGTGCAATCCGCAAATCTTTTTTATACTTAATAAAACAAAATATTAAAAAAGTGTTGTCACACATTTGGCTCTGTTTCAAATAACTAGCATCTAGCCTGAGTGTAAGTTTTGTATGTTGTAGATATCAATAGACTTGTACGGCAGACTAGCAATTTTGCATTTTCCCCTTGCTTCCCACTGTAGTCAGTGCAGGGACTTGAGGAATGGTGATATTTAGTCATAATGTCGGATACCCATAACCATCAAAGTGTCACGTTAAATTTTTTACAAACTGACCTATGTGCTATCATGTCAGTTTGGAAAATTCCAAATCTGAAAGAGACACGTTAGTGATAGATTCCTTACCTTAGAATATCCCCAGGCGTCAGACTGGATCCGGAAATTTTTCGCGTAGCAGTACCCTTGCGCGTCGGTAGGCGTCATCTGCGGCTCCGGGTCCGTCGTCGGCGTCGTGGGCGCCGTGATGACGTCGTCGGAGTACTTAGACGCCGCCTCTGCGAGCTGACGTCAGTTCTTCTTTTTTCCGCGCCAGCAGCGCAGATCCGGAAAAAGTGGTACCGTAGTCACTTTTTGACTAACTCTTTTTTGATCTTTTGATCATCCTTTTTCGAGTCTTCAACTCCGACCGGTGCCGGTAGGGATGCCAGGTTTCAAGCCCTGTGAGGATTGCGACCGACTGATGTCGGTCACCGACCCTCACCGTCGGTGTCTCCACTGCCTCGGCGTCGATCACGACAACAAGACCTGCTCCGACTGTCGGGCCCTGACTTCGAAAGCTAGGCGGGAGCGGTCCCGCAAGCGACTCGTACTCCGGCAGTCGGTCCCGCGCAGAGAACGGTCCCGGTCCGGACAGAGGTCGAGGGACCGGTCGCGGGAGAGGAGCCATCGGAGCTCCGGGAGTCGACATCACTCCTCCGGGTCGAAGTCGTCAGGTAAGCACAAGAAGTCGAAGAGACGTCATCGCTCTTCCGACTCCCCCCGACGCTCGCGCCACGCGGCCGGGGGTTCTGGTGACACCGCCCACGCGGCTCTGTCGGAGTTGCAGGTGCCGCGTCCGGCCTCATACCCTCCGGTCCCTGGGCCTAACGCGACGCCGGAGGAGATCGAGCGGTTCCTCATGGCCATGAGGTCCCTCTCTCCTCCGATGGGCTCCGCGACGCCTCTGGGCCCAGCGGACCCGGCTGGGGGGCCTAGCGGGTCGGGGGCTTCGGACCCGACGCCGTCGGGTGCTTCGGCCCAGACGCCGCCGGCGCCTTCGGGCCCGGCGCCCCAGGGCCCCACTGGATCCGGGTCGCCGTCGGTGGACTTCACGACCTCCCCGGCGCCGACCCCCCAGGTGTCACCCCCGGCTCCGCCCTCGGGCGGCGCCGTCCCCGATGCCTCCCTTGACCCGGTACCGGCGCTGAAGCGGCGCCGCTGGGTGCCGCTTCAGACGCCGTTCGGAGAGTTTACTTACCATGAACCGGCCCAATCATTTTCTGACCCTGACTATCAGGAGATGGGTGATGAGGAGTATTGGGAGGGGTCTGAGGACCCTCTGACACATGCATGTCAGTCCCAGGAGGACTGGACAGGTGAACTTGGGGATGCCAGTGGTCTGGACACTTCGCCCGACACTGGCTTTGTCTCACGTCCTACCGTGGCTACGGAGGAGGGGGCAACCTACAGTGTGGTGTTGATGAGGGCAGCCAAGGCCTTGGGCCTTGAGCTAACCGTCGCGGCCGTGAGGACTAACCTCCTCACTGAGGTCCTTAAGCCGCAGTCATGCTCAGCTGAGCCTCTGCTGCCGTTTAACGAGGCCTTGACCGACGTTCTTTTGGGCACTTGGTCCAAGCCCGCTACAGGTTCGCCTGTAGATAGGAACGTGGCCAGACGCCACCGCCCGGCTCCGGGTGACCCATGTTTCCTGTCCACCCACCCCACCCCGAGAGCCTGGTCATCCAGGCCTCCAATTCCCAGAACCCATTCCCGTTGGCTCCGCCGGACAGGGAATCCAAGAGGTATGAGCAGTACGGCAAAAAGATCTTCTCCTCCCTTAGTCTGGGACTGCGGTCTTCCAACACCGCATGCCTCTTGGGCCGCTACACCCACTCTCTGTGGGATACGGTTGCGGAAGTGCTGCCAGAGTGTCCGTTGGAGGTACGGGCCAAAGTCGGCCAAGCCCTTGTGGAGGGCCGGGATGCAGCCAGATATTCTATCCGGTGTGGGCTGGATACCACCGACTCACTAGGTAGAGCGATGGCAATGACAGTGGCGGTCAGACGTCACGCCTGGTTGAGGTCCGCCAACTTTTCGGCCGATGTCCAAAACACACTGATGGACATGCCGTTTGATGGCCATCGCCTTTTTGGCGACAAGGCAGACCATGCGCTAGAGCGCTCCAGGGCTACGGCCAAGTCCTTGGGCCTCTCAGCCCTGCCACATCAATCGGCTGCCTTTCACTCCTTTCGTGGCCACGGAAGGGGTGTACCCACACGTGCTGCCAGCCACGCTCCGCAGGGTAATACCCAACGCGGTGGCGGCCATGGAAACCGCCGTGGTGGCGGTCGGGGACAACGGCGAGGTCAGTCCACACCTTCCCCCGCAACATCCGCCTCTAAACCCTCCTAGTCCGTGCTTTCAGGCCCATGTAACGCCAGTGGGGGGCAGGGTTCGCCATCACCTCCTCCACTGGCGCACTGTCACGTCGGACAGGTGGGTGCTGCAAATCGTCCAAAGGGGCTACTCCCTCCCCTTCGAGGCGACCCCTCCAGCCATGCCACCGCAGTACCACCGAGTATCGGGGGATCATTTGCGGCTTCTGCAGGAGGAAGTTACGGCCCTCTTGGCCAAGGGGGCCATCGAGCGCGTTCCTGGGCCAGAAGTAGGGTGTGGTTGCTACTCCCACTACTTTCTGGTACCCAAGAAGGGCAAAGGGGGCCTACGCCCTATCTTGGACCTAAGGAACGTCAACGGCTTCCTCCGGAAGGAGAAGTTCAAAATGCTGACACTGGCTCAGGTCTTAGCTGCCCTGGACCGAGAAGACTGGATGGTAGCGTTGGACTTGCAGGACGCTTATTTCCACATCCCCGTCCTGCCAGCCCACCGGCGCTACCTGCGGTTCACGGTTGGCCACGAGCACTTTCAGTATACCGTGCTCCCCTTCGGCCTTACCAGCGCCCCACGGGTGTTCACAAAGGTGATGCCGGTGGTCGCAGCTCATCTGCGCAGGTTGGGGGTTTCAGTCTTCCCCTACCTCGACGACTGGTTGTTGAAGGCGGGCTCGCCCCAAACAGTCTTCAGCCACCTCCAGACAACGGCAGACCTCCTGCACCAGCTGGGGTTTTCCCTCAATGTGCCGAAGTCACACCTGTGCCCCTCTCAGAAGTTCCTCTTCATCGGAGCGGTTCTGGACTCAGCGCAGTTTCGGGTTTATCCTTCCGAACAGCGGGTCCGGGATATTCAGGCTCTGATTCCACTCTTCCAGCCTTTATCCCGGGTCTCGGTCAGGTTGACGCTGCGGCTTCTAGGGCTGATGGCCTCCTGCATCCTACTGGTGCATCACGCCAGGTGGCGGATGCGGGCTCTGCAGTGGGACCTGAAGTTTCAGTGGGCCCAGCATCAGGGCAACCTGTCCGACCACGTCCTGATCTCGGGTGGCACTGCGAGAGAACTGCAGTGGTGGCTCACGGACCGCGATTGGGTCAGCGGCAGATCCCTCTCCCTTCCCCAACCGGAGCACGTAGTTGTGACGGATGCGTCCCTCCAGGGCTGGGGATGCCACATGGGAGAGGCAGAGATCAGAGGCCTTTGGTCTCCGGCTGAGGCCCGGCTCCACAAAAAACCTTTTGGAGTTGCGGGCGATTCATCTAGCACTGAAGGCATTCCTCCCCTCTGTCCGGGGGAGTGTAGTGCAGGTGTTCACAGACAACACCACCGCCATGTGGTACTGCAACAAAGTGGAGAAGTGTGGCTCACTGGTTAGAGGAGGTAGACCCTGAAGCAGAGGTCAGACCCGGGACCAGGGTTCAATTCCCGACGCGGCAGGGTCTTGAGCCCAAAATATCCACGGACTCGGTAATTCTCGTTTCGGTGCCTACTCGAATCACGGGTTCACACTCTGCAGCTCTGGGCATCAGCATGCTTAATCTCCACTACGGCCCCCCGCGGCGGGATGCCTGGCTTTCACCTTGGGGATGCCCAGTACGGGTATCTCACAGGGAAAAGCCAGGACGGGTTCCCAAGGCAAGCGCCGAGATGCCTACGGGTAATCGAGCGCTATATAAGAACGCATAATAATAATAATAATAATAATAATAACAAACAAGGCGGGGTGGGGTCGTGGACCCTTTGCCAGGAGGCTCTGCGCCTCTGGCAGTGGCTGGAACGCCAGGGCGTGACCCTGGTGGCTCAACACCTGGCAGGTTCTCTGAACGCCAGGGCGGACGAGCTCAGCCGTCGGTGCATGATGGATCACGAATGGCGTCTGAACTCGGACGTGGCGCAAGGCCTCTTTCAGCGATGGGGAGAGCCTTGGTTAGATCTATTTGCCACCGAAGAGAACGCGCAATGTCATCGGTTCTGCGCGTTGGAAAGGCGGCACTCGCTCGGAGGCGCTTTTCGTCGCGAGTGGAGTTGCGGTCTGTTGTACGCCTTTCCGCCAATACCACTTCTGCCCAGAGTGCTGAAGAAGATCAAGCGCGACCGGGCCCAAGTCATCCTTGTGGCTCCGGACTGGGCACGAAGGTACTGGTATCCAGAGCTACTCAGTATGTCAGTCGATCCCCCGGTTCGTCTGCCTCTTCAGGAGGACCTTCTGTCGCAGCAGTAGGGGACGGTCCTCCACCCGAACCTGTCCAGTCTCCACCTCCGTGCTTGGAGATTGAGCGGCGACAGTTGCGGCCATTTGACTTGCCTCCTGAAGTCTGGAATGTCATTCTGGCAGCCAGGCGTCCCTCCACAAAGTGCATATACGCCTGCAGGTGGAACAGATTTGTGGCATGGTGCACAGCAAAGGCTGTGGATCCTCTTGCTGCCCCTCTCTCTGAGATACTTCTCTTCCTTCTCTCTCTTGCCCAGAAGGGCTCTGCTCTGGGCACTATCAAGGGCTACCTTTCTGCCCTTTCAGCCTTTCTGAGGCTGCCTGATCAACCTTCTTTGTTCAAGTCCCCTATTGTAAACAGATTTCTAAAGGGCATCACACACACGTTCCCTCCTGTTCCGTTTGTGATGCCTCAGTGGGACTTGAACCGTGTTCTTACATTTCTGATGTGCGCTCCCTTTGAGCCACTTCACAACTGTCCTCTCCGCCTTCTGACTCTGAAGACTGCTTTCCTGGTTGCCATCACCTCTGCCAGGAGAGTGAGTGAGCTCCAGGATCTTTCATCAAAACCCCCTTTCCTTTCTGTCCATCTGGACCAGGTTGTATTGCGGACTAGGCCATCTTTCCTGCCCAAGGTTGTCACAGCCTTCCACATCGGGCAGTCTATCACCTTGCCAACCTTCTTCCCGCCACCGCATCCCTCTAAAGAGGAAGAGCGGCTCCACCGTCTGGACCCAAAACGTGCGCTCTCATTCTATTTGGATCGCACACGCCAGTTCCGGGTGGATGACCAACTCTTTGTTGGTTATGTGGGCGCTAAGAAGGGGAAAGCGGTGCACAAGAGGACCATCTCCCGGTGGATCATCTTGTGTATCCAGGCATGTTACTCCTTGGCTAAAAAGGAGCCCCCTGTTGGATTGTGGGCTCATTCCACCCGAGCCACGGCGACTACAACTGCCCTGGGCCGGGGAGTGCCCTTACAAGACATCTGTCAGGCAGCTACGTGGGCCTCGCTGCACATGTTTGCAAGACACTACTGCCTGGACAGCCAAGTCCGGAGGGATGGCTTCTTTGGCCGTTCCGTCCTCCAGGACTTTCTGGTGTGATTCTTGGTTCGCAGACCCACCACCGGGGTTGGTATTGCTGGGGTATCTATTCTAAGGTAAGGAATCTATCACTAACGTGTCTCTTTCAGATGCACAAGTTACTACTTGTGTAACGCTATATCTGTAAGAGACATTAGTTAGTGATAGATTCCTTACCGACTCACCCATCTAGGGTTAGGGTTATCCCCTTTCAGGGCCCTAGTTTCAATTGCACCAGTGTTGGTTTTTAACATGGCTCAGCGCTTCTGGCGCGGAAAAGCTGTGTCTAAGAACTGACATCAGCACGCGGAGGCGGCGTCTAAGTACTTCGACGACGTCATCACGGCGCCGACGACGGACGCGGAGCCGCAGACGACGCCTACCAACGCGCAAGGGTACTGCCACGCGAAAAATTTCCGGATCCAGTCTGACGTCGGGGGATATTCTAAGGTAAGGAATCTATCACTAACTAATGTCTCTTACAGATATATCGTTACACAAGTAGTAACTTGTGCATCAGAGTGATTCACAATCTAACGTACTTCAAGAATATTAATGAGATAGGTCGCTAATTGTGACTTACTATGATTGGAAGCCATCACAGGGATAGTGGCCTGCTGGGGACAGCAGATTGCCAATGTCTGTCCTTGATTTTATGTAACACCAATTTTTTTAATATAATTGTAGCCTGTTTTCCTTAAAGGTAACAGAGCTGAAAAGCTTTTGTGATTTTGTTTGAGAGTTTGCATTTGTCTTGACTACCACTGCGTATTCCAAAACATTTTCTTAATTCACAAAGGGGAAGTGGACCCCAATGGGACCCTTCCCTCTTGTGAATGGGTTACCAACTCCTTGGAGGTCTCAGTAACTTCATTATTTTGCAACCTCATTTCGGTGGCAAAAACATTAATACATAGCATACGGCATAGGAGGTGGAAGTATAGTGCAGGGGTAGCACTGTAGCACCCCCAAAATAACCGTACTGGGTTTCAGAGGGTGAATGAGCAGTAAAGATGCATTTAAATTTGTTTTTTATCTTGTCACATTTGTTGTGTGTTCGAAGGCAGAGGTCAAATGTCAGGCTATGTCTAAAGAAAAATGGCTGCTTATTCTTTTCATCATTGAGGTAGATGTTTACGTTCCCTGACTACTAAGTCAGATGATTTTGTAAAGTGAAATATGTGACAATGTTGCTGGGGTACAGGGAGTGTGAAAGCAAAGGCTGTATTATGTTGTTTGTTTCTAACATACAACAGAATGTAAAAACCTGTAGATGAACTGTCAAATATTTCAAAATATATCAGGAGGTTAGAAAGCACAAGTGAAGTACATTTTTAATTCTGAAGTGTAATGGAAAAAAATATTTTAATAGCATCAAATAATGTCAAGATATTTGGTGATGCACAAATGATAAATATTCGCTGAAACATGTTTTCCACACATTGGAGCACATTATGATGGCGGACGGACCTGAGTCCGTCCGCCACCATAGAGTAGGAGGGAACCTCCGCATGGGCTGCGGAGTTCCCTCCTGTGCAATTAGGATGTGACCGCCACCCTGGCGGTCACATCCTCTATTTTTAACATTGCGGCGGGTGCGGCTTCAAGCTGCACCCGCAGCAATGTTAAAAATGCACGCATTGCATTTGTATGTAGAAAGTGGCAGGCACCGCGCGGTGCCTGCCGCTTTCTGCATACACATGCAGGGGGGTACCATAGGTACCCCCCATGTGCACCCCCCATCACCTAGGGGGCCCGCAACGGGCCCCCGCAGTGAAGTTACACATGCTTTTCCACGGCGGAAAAGCCGCCGCGGAAAAGCATGTTTCAGAGCCCATCCTAATCTGGCTGACGGTGTCTGAGAGACACCGTCACCATATTAGTACTTTTCCGCCGCGGTTGTAAGCCAACCGTGGCGGAAAAGCTGCGGACGGAAACCAGGACCCACCAGCCATCCTAATGTGGCGGTGGGTCTTTGGTGGGTCCGCAGAGGATTTTCCGCATCCTCCGGGCCGGCCGTGGCTTCCGCCGGCCCGGAGGATGCGGAAAATCCTCCATCGTAATAGGCCCCATTATCTTTTGATATATAGTTTTATCAGTAAAACTGTACATTTTCGCAATTTTAGTGGCAATTTCAATGAAAAATATGCTGCCTGTAAATTACAGTGCATTACCACACCATGTTTTAGAAATATAGTTGCAACAGTATGCTCCAAAATGCATCACCAGCCTCATACTACACCCTTACAAGTCTCCTACTGAATTGGCATGGCTTATTTGCTAGACTTTTTTGTGGGAAATGACCTTTGAAGGGATGAGTCCTCTGTGTCTTTAAAAAGTGGAGGTGGTCAGCTTGCTGGATTTGAATGGAGGGGGAGCGGAGTCAGGGATGAGTAATAATTCCAGATCCTAAGTATGATGTATGATAAAACGTGTCGGTTTGCCTTTTCCTTAGTGTTTTTCTTTGCCTTTGGAAGTTAAAGCCTTGAAAGTAACTCAGCAGACTCTGAAGATAGTTTAGGCAGGCACAGAGTGTACTAACACTCTATAAAATAAACATACACTCTCTGAGGTGAACAGGGGTGGACTGGGAGTCTAAGGCATTCCTCGTAAATTTTATCAGACCAGCCCTCATAATGCATGTAGTGAGTGAGCGAGTCTGTTCACTGCAAGGCGAGGTTTGCAGGAATTTGAAAAAATAAATGCAACTATGGTGTGTTTTACTACATGTTTTCCATTATAGAACCTTATCCGGTCATTGAATGGATGTATTTATTTATTTGCGAGTTTATATAGCGCTGGATTCGACTCCATCTGGAGTATCTCTGCGGTTTTGGGCCGGTTTACAGACACAGGGAAGTAAGTGAGGCTGGAGTTATATCTCATTTTTAAACAGCGAGGTTTTAAGGAGTTTCCTAAATTTGAGATGTACCGTACACTGTCTAAGAGTGAGGGGGAGTCGGTTCCACAATGTGGGTCCTACTACAGATAGTGCCTTACCTCCGTGCCTAGCTTTATTGGCACGAGGCACTACCAGTAGATGGCTTGTGCTAGATCTAAGCAGTCTGGAAGGGATGTAGGGAGTGAATTTCTGCCTCAAGTAAGTAGGGCCCTGTCCATTTATACTTTTGTGAATAATACAGCATATTTTGAATTTTGCCTTTTGTCGTACGGAGAGCCAATGAAGTTGGTTTAAGAGAGGTTTGGATGCTGTTCTTGGAGGGGCATTCATAACTAAGCGAGCCGCCGTGTTCTGGACTACCTGGAGTCCAGCCAACACGCCCTCGTTAGCAGAGAGAAGCAGCCCATTGCAGTAATCAATATGGCTCAAAGCAAGGGCTTGCACTAGGGTCTTCCTAAAGGAGTCTGGCAATAGAGGAAAAACTTTCCGCAACATGCTGATGACATAGAAGCATGCGCCTGCAACAAAGTTGCAGTGTTGTTTTAGTGACAGATCCTGATCAAGGCAGATCCCCAGGTTTTTCACGACCTGTTTGGGTACTGGGACCATACCAAGATCAGAGGGCCACCAATCCGGGGTCTACAGAAGTTTGGCCTCTCCGAATAGCATAATTTCAGTCTTACTGACGTTACACTGTAGATAGTTGGTAGACATCCACTGTGCAATGGCCTTCATGCCTGCAGAGAAGGAGTTTTTTAGTTCAGCGGTGAGAGTTTTAAAAGGGAAGAGGAGCTGCGTGTCATCCGCGTATGACACGGGGATGAAACCAAATTTGCGCATCACTCTCGCCAGGGGTGCCACATAGATGTTAAAAAGTGTTGGGCTCAGACAAGAGCCCTGTGGCACCCCTTTAGAAATCTCAACCTCCGCTGATCGATAAGCACCCATGGTGACAGTCTGGGTGCGGTCGGTTAGAAAACTCCTTAACCAGTCAAGGGCTCTGTTCTTAACTCCTACGTTCGACAACATGTATGGAGTTTGGAGACTTGGCTGCATAGCTCAATGAATGAATGAATAATTGTAAGGGTGAAGAGTGGGTAGACTAATTAATTCAAGAATGCATGACTATTAATAAAGCTGTTCAACTATATGGAGCAAATGGTCTCAATGTCTGACCAAGGGTGCGTCTCCTGGTAATCATTTTAGCTTCTGCATCAAAACATCACCCTCCACAGACACTAGCATCACCAATCCATATGGAACATGCATAGCCTGAATGTATTTAACACAGTGCACTGATTTAGTACCTCAAATAATTAAACACATAGCATTAAGCTGTGATCTAAAATGGGAAAAATAAAAAAAGATAATCACGTCGTAGTGTCTAAATTGAACAACGTGAAATCAGGAAACCTTGTATCAATCCTGACTTCCACTTGGCCACGTTATGTGATCCTAGGCTTTTACTATTTTCATAGTGCCTCCTTTTCTTTCATCATCACATGAGAGCACATTTAACTACAGTTCATGATGTGTGCTGCAGAAATACAAAAGTCTGTAATGTTACTCCATCTCTATTAACACCCTAGGCCACATATAGGGAACAAAAGGCAACTGACTTCCCTCTTGCTTCACTAATAACATCATGAAAAGGGGCGTGGTGAATGGGGCATGAATGTTTCTAAGTTCATGATTAGAATCACTAACAATTGTCACTCAATGCAGAGGTACATTTAAAATACTAAACTGAAATGGGTTTCAATGGCCACATTATGAAGACATACACTTTAGAATTTTGGAGAGTCCTAAACATATATGTCCTGGATTCTCCGAGTCAAGCATAAGCAGACCCCTCGCCACCCATCCCCGGAACGTCAGTGCTGCTCATGGATACCCTGTAGAGATAGGAACCAAACAAATACAAAAACAAGTGGCTTTGAAACAAACATGCTTTAAAACTATTTGTTTTGCATCATTTGTTTGTGAAGTGCTGAAGCCCTACAGGTGGAAACACAGCCGTCCATACCCCCCAGCAACTAAAAAGGCTCCCACCAGCAGTAAATAAGGTTCCCACCCTGGCCGCCCACTGGGAATATACCCAGTGCCCAGTATGGCTATTCCAGACCTGGGGGTGAATGTATCACTCAATTTATAAAAAGAAATTCTCAAAGATGTTCCCAAACCCTATTTCCCTCCTATTACCCCTTCAAGTAGTATTCCCTTTCACAAAGTATTCTCCTTCAAATGTATCACAATTCTGTTTCAAAGTCAATCTGGTCATTGTATTAGTTAGCAATAAATCTGTGGTTTAACTTCTAAAATGATTTTGGTCAATCATTTAATTGTTAACAAGATTATAATCTACCACCAGATTCTTTGTGGGTTATTTTTTACCCAAGAAGCAGACAGTGTTTTTTAAACAAGCTTTAGACCTGCGTCTCACTTACCTGCAATAGCAGTCCGACTGTGTAATTGCTATATTTTTGCTAGTATTGTTAAAGCCATTCCAGTGTTAGCACTGGGTACGCCAGCTTTTACTGCATTAGTTAATGGTAAAACAGTTATCAAATTAACATTTAGCAATTTATTTAAAACTCTTATAGTAAGGTTGGTGGATATATGATTTTGGAAATGTCCTTTAGGTTTAATGCAGTTCTTATGTTTATGCAAGTTAAGAGGGAAGTAGCATATAAACAGGTGGTAGACATGTTCTTGTGGTATATTGTGAATATTATTATTATATTATTATACAGCTTATAGAGCGCCTGGTTACTCCAACGGAGTGTCCCTGTGCTAAAACACCAAATTAGTACCCAATAGCTGATCCAGAGATCACCCACCCATCCTGCAACCCAAAACCCCCTATAGAACAGTTGCATAAGACCTATTTCCGGCCATCAAGGGGACAGCGAAATAGCCACGTCTTAAGTTTTTTCCGAAACAAAGTCTCCGACAGGCACATCCTTAGATCAGCAGGGAGGTTGTTCCAGGTTGTTGCCGCCAGAAAGCCAAAGGATCTCCCACCAGCCCGTACCTTCCGAACCTTAGGCACAATCAGCTTTGCCGTGCCCAAGGATCTTAGGCCACGTGCAGGAATATAGGCAGTAAGAAGGGGGTGCAAGAAGCCAGGACCTTTCTTATTGATGATCCTGTGAGTGAAACACAAGGCCTTAAAGGTGACTTTGGCCTGTATGGGAAGCCAGTTTAATTTCCTCAGAGCCTCTCCAAACGAGGCCCGTCTAGGAATATTCAGGATTAGGCGAGCTGCAGCATTCTGAACCTTCTGCAGGATGTATACATTTTTTTGGGTCACCCCTAAGTATAAGATGTTACAGTAGTCTAGACGCGGCGTAACAAGGGCCTGTATAATAGTCCATCTAGCCTCTACTGGGAGAAGATCCAGAAATATTTTTCACAATATGCTTGTTGGTTTTAAAACGTAATGAAATACCATTTGATATTTTTTAATTTTATTTCATGGTTTTGGAAGGAGCGAGCTCACTATGGGTATGAAAGCATTTTAAATAACAAAATTATACATGGAAGACTCAAGATTAACAAGAGGGATTTGGGAGAAGGGGCTGAGGAATGAGGACTGGCAAGGAGGAGCATGTTGGACAAAGGAAGAACAGGGAAGTTGTAAAAATGACATCAAAAGCCTTAAATAATAAATATGAATGAATATCAAGTCTCATGTCTGACATTGGTGATTGTTGGAACAATATAAGATCTTAATCAATTGACTAGTCTCAGTTCTGATATTAGTGGGTGTTGACCAATTCAGGGCCCTAGTCGATAGAGCTGGCAGAGGGATCTGGAACGCTAAAGCTAATCCTAAAGAAGTGAGTCTTTATGACTTTTCTGAACAACAGATTGTTAGCTGTTATTCTCAGGATGAAGCGGCAGGGAGTTTTGTAAACTTGATGCAGTACCTGTGAAGGATTGTTTAGTACTTGGAATTACCTGAATTTTGGCATTTACAGAATGAGTGAACTCTTACTCCTCGATTGTCCCAAGCCTCCTGAAATGGACTGGAGGTCAGTTAAGTAGCCAGGTTTGCGATAGTTAATAGATGTATAGGATAGTCAACAAACGTAAACCTTAATTCTTGCCTCTCTAGCAAACCAGTAAAGTTTCATTTAGATTGGATGATTTGTTTGACTGGATTAAGTGATTTAATTGTTTGAATGGATTGAAGGTTTTTATGGATTTAATTAATGATTTGCTGAACAGTTGAGTAAATTGTAAAGAAATACTTTGTTAGGCGAAAGAAGTTCTATTGCTCTATGTAGAAAACGTCCTAGATCCTCCCTTCATATTGATGAATATTTTTGCATATGCATAGCATATTAAACATTCTTGAGAAATTAATGCCATACTGTAGTGGCAGCCATCAATAGTAAAGTTCCATTTTGAAGCCAAAGCTATGATGTAAATCCAACATTTCCTGACTTGAAACAGCATGTTAGTGTCCAGTTTCTGTAATGGATCACATCATTTATCCAGCGTTCGATTTTTATATTTTTACTTCCTTTGCCTGTTACAGCAATAACAATTGGCATATGGGTTAGCAACTGCTGTGATTAGGTAAACTATTCTTCAGTAAGGTTTTGAAAGAAAAGTTACAATCACCATTCTTTTTTTTTTTAACACACTTTATTATCGACTGCAGAAATGATAATGATAGCGTCATAGACATAATAAGCCGTACAGCCTTTTCCAATTTTACCCCTCCCTCGTATATAAAAACGGATAGTAGGCATAATCACAACATACTCATAAGGCAGTATATCTTGTCGGAGGGTATACAATAACCATTCTAAAATCTTTATTTAAAGTCTCCAGTGCCAAATCACAGAAACATCTTCAGGCAAAGTTTTTTTTCTATAATAGAAAACATATGACTTATCACATGATAACAGTATCAATATTTCATAGTTTGAAAGACAGAGTTTGAACATATTTTGGTATCTGTGTGTTCTGTTACAAAGAAATCCCATTTACTCTGTAGAGACTAAAAGCATTATAGGATATATTTTTGCTTAAAGGTGGCACTGAGGTAAATTTTCAAGATGGTCCTGTTGTGTGGTAAACTGCCATTTTCTGGATTGGCTTCCTGACAAAAAAAACAAGTATAGCACAATTTATTTTATAGCAGTGTTCTCGGTTAGTCAAGCCATCTGGGAAGTTGATAATATTATATCATGTAAGCTGAGTAAACTTTTTCTGACCTACTTGCTACTATGGATACTTTGTCACTGTTCACCTTTGCCCTCCATTAATCCTGCGTCGTTTTATTCCTAAATGCTCTGATATTGCCTAAAATCTTATATGTGTCAGAGTTTCTTTTCCTTCAGAGATATCATTCATGGAAACAGCTGTCAGCTTCTTCAAAAATTCGTAATTTCCTTTAATATTTCATCATATTTTATATTGAAAGTTTACAGCCTTACACAGTTATAATCTATGTGGGCTATTGACCTTAGATACATTCCTCTTAATAATATAATATAATATTTATCTTGATTGTGTAGTTTCATTCTTGTGTAGACATTTTCAATTCCTGTCTCAAATGTAAATCATTGATGTTCTCCTACCATTTATAAATGCACCTTTTAGTTCCTGCTTGCTCAGTGTTGATAAGTGCTTTCAGAATTTTAACAATACTTTGCAATCAAGAGCTAGTAATATTTTCTTGTTCTTGTAAGGCAGGTGGACGTATTTTGTGAGTTAGTACTGGTCACAGTGTTCAAATATTAAGCGTCTCTTTAAGGTCCAAATAATCAATAAATGAGGAACACACCCATTATTGTATTTGCTGTTGGCTCCGGGAACATTTTGTAAGAATGTCAAAATGTTTCCAAATGGTGGGAGTCACTATATTTGTGGTACCATTTCGGTGTGCCCCTTCCTCTGAATAAGCTGTATTTTTTAGAGGAAAATTGACTATGTTTCAGGGTGAAAACCAGTAGGTAGATGGACGGGCCACTGATCTCTGTTTTCATCCTAATAGGACTTTCATATATTTAGTGGGTGGCCCCTTTTAGTGTTAGAGGGATTCGCAATACATAAGATGCAGTGTTTATTAATAGATGTGGTGTGGCTGCATGATTAGTTGTATAGAAGTGCAGGTGCACATCTGTTGTGTATCAGAAGGGTTGGTTATAAATGGTGTGTCCTTTAATTTCCGTACTGACTAATCCAATGTGGACTATACTAGTAGGTTTCTGGGCTTTGTCTGTGGTGCAAGACACAATGGGTAAGAGACAAACCTAAAGAATTAAAACCCAGAATTTGGCTTAGGTCTTTGCGCTGTGTCTAAAAACGTTCATAACCACATCAGCTTGTGAAAAATAACGAACATGTTTCACACACCTCTTCTCTTTAGCAATGTTAGAAAGTATTACCTTTATTTGCTGTACTGAAATTCATGTTTTTAAAAATATCCCTCAATGGTTCAATATGAAGCAATAATTGTTAATGAAAATATATCAATTCAACCAATGGAACGGTTCTAAAGAGTGTTCCTTAAAATGTTAACATCGCACCAAAGATTTCCTCCAATTTCTAACTTATAGTACATTGAATAGAAACTGTCTACTCCTGTATTTGAACTATTCATTGACTCATGTTTGAAACAAAAATAAAATAATTGAAAATGAATTGAAAAGCTAATAAATGATCACTTGTTTCTATAAATTCCATGCGAATGACCAGCATGAACTATTTTCTCAAATCACTTATTTTCAATTATTAGAAGGAGGGGAGAATTTAAAAGGTTCAGATAGCCCCCACCAAAACACCTATTGCTATTCATGCATATTTAAAACAAATGAAAAATATGATTTTACTGAAGCATCAATATGATTCCAGTGGTGCTGTAGATTAATGATTGTAATGCTTCTTCAACTATCCGAATTTGGTCATCAGAATTTCTATCTGCTTTGAAAAGCTTTATTTGCAAAATGATGCCGTAATTGAGAATTAGCAGTCTCCAAGGAACCACACACAAATACTACGTGGCAGCTACTCAATTAATGAAGTTGAGATATATTCAACTATTAAACTTATGATGGTATTATTTTAACATAAGTTCATGCTACACAATTCCTGCATCAAAAAAATGTACCAGCAATATTGCTGTGACTTGCTGGAGCACATTAGCAAACGTTTTGCTTGCTGATTTCTTGGCGAGAGCTTGCAGATCTGAGATTGCAGTTACTGAGCCAGTAGTAGTTGGAATTGTCACTTCACAGAGCAAAGAAACAACTATGAATATGGGAGGCAAAGTCTGTGGACGTGATTGCACCCATGCCTAATCTTGAGTATCCTCTTGATATCTGGTGGCAGTAGGGGGTCTGCTTCTTTACCACTTTCCCATACAGGTGATGCAGTGAGACAGATCTGAGGTGGGAATCACCTTTTTAGTTTCCTAGAAGAAGGATGCTGTTCCTCCAGGAGAGACATCAGAAGATCTCCGATAAAGAGCTCCATTGAGGGGCCCATTGGGCATTGCAGCGCCAGTCCAACTAGGAGCCGCCCAATGATGAAGCATGACACCCATCTGTGTGTGTGTGTGAGGGCAATTACTTCTGATTACTCTGCTCCCCGGATCCAGTCGATCAGCTTCCTGGTCCCTACTGACAGCTTATCTTTTCTTCCTTATTCTGTCTCTCCTGGATGAACAGCATCCTACTATGCAACTATGATATATTAGGAGTGTTGGTGCTGGACCTTAACATCAGTTCCTAGTCCCTCCCTTGATTTACTATCTCCTTTTTAGGGCATGATGGGGATTTTTGAGAATTCATAGGGCATACTGCTGTATAGGTCCGCCTTCACCAGCCACGCAAACAAATGCACAGCCATGCACCTATTAAAAACGTCATGATCAAACAGCACTTTCACACATTTTTAGCACCCTTTTTATACCTCAAGGCAATATCTAAATTCACATCTACATTTACTTGATTTTTTTGCTTTTTTAAAAATATTTATTTAGCGTTCATAGCTCTAAATATTGCTGAGTCCAGCTCAGTGCAGTATAAAAATGCCCATTTTAACTTATGAACTCAGAAAAAGTTCAAAGATTTTATCCAAAACCCGTAGGAAAATATTTTGAAACCCCTACATTCTGGTCTATGAAAATGCAATGGTTCACCCCAGTGAAGGGTCAGTGACTTCAGGAGTCCTGGAAAAGGATAGATGTCATGGTAGAATCCTCTTGAAGGTCAAAACAGAGATTTTAAAACTAAGAACGGGGGATACTGCATCTTTAAAGTTGTCTGAATTTTTTTCAAACCTAGTTCATGCCTCCTTGTATTTATGTTGTTCGCAGCCCAACGGTAGTGGCCAGGGAAAGGTCACGGGGTCTTTTTTGCTGCCGCCCCCTCCACCGGTGGCCAGACCAGTTCCCCTTCCTATGCCTGACACAAAATCCTCAACCCCAGAGGGCGGATCCACGGCACCAACATCACCCTGTAAGTGGATGTTACAGCAACACTTCCTTATTGCACGAGAGCCATCCATTGGCCGGGAACGTGGGAGAGGGGTGGGGCAGGGAATCTTAAATGATGGATAATGGCGGGGGAATAGATTGATTTTTGTTGGAAATCGACTGGGGACATGAAATCATCACATTATCTGCATTAATTTTTTATGCCATCTCCTTACCCTCCCCACCTTCCACCGCCTACCCATCACATCCCTCAGCCTAAAGATGCAGTAGCCCTCCGCTCTTTGTTTTACCCCCATAGGTTAAGTCCTTGTGCCATGGCATGCGCACTGGGCTTTAGGTGGCAACAATTGCAGGGCAGATCCAAGCAACACAAACTATTGACACATTTTGAATGCCTAAAGCGATACAACGCCCTTCCATGTGCAGTGATCTTTTTGGGAATTGTTAGGACCTGGTATATCCCAGAATAGGGGTTTACTCAGAGTGGTGAGGATCTTATATGTAATAAAGATGCGTTACCAAAATTTGTGTCCTAGGCTTGTGCAGAAAAAGTGGACATGTCCTTTGGCCCTGTTTCTTCAAGAACATACTTATTGTAAGTGTTTGCCCCCTTTACTCCTCAGTTCTAAAAATATCATACAGGATCAAGGTGCGAAAAGCAGAGCAGGAAACTCTAAAATCAGCATGCTTGTTTGGAGAACTTGTATGAAAGGGCTGCTTTCTCTGATCATTTTCTGGCCTTGGGTTCTAATGCTACAGTCATTGTGTGTGCTACACAACCACTACATATAAGGGGTGGTGGTAAGCATGGGAAAACAAAGAGGTTAGAAAAGGTTCCGCCATCCTCGCTGGTCAATGAACCTTAAATGGTGCAAGTCTGGGCAACTCTTGACCACATTCTCTCAAATTAGAGTTGAAATTCAACAGAAGATGCTGATCATACACGTGTCACTCCAATCAGACTCCATGTCTTAATAGCCTATGTAAGGTAATTCTGGTAGTCAGAGTCCTGGATCATACTGGGAGGTTGACGCACACAGCAGGTCCTTGGCCCTGACTCACTCTCTGCTTTTTTTGCTCAGTCACTAACCCTCTCTGCTGTCATCATCACCCCTCGCTGCTTCCTTCTCATGCACCTCCAGTTGCTGTTCTTTTTTTCTTCCTTTGGTGTGTCTTCTCCCCTACCCTCCTCTGTACTTCACTTTGTGTTGCCTAGACGTTACCTGTATGTGAGTTTGAAGTTGCCTTCTTGAACATCTGGGGTGGATGGATATCTTACCCTGAATAGGGCGCTTGTATGATGTTGCGGGGGTCCATGCACTGTACCTCTGTTGCACAAAGGCCTGGCCCAGGCTGAGAATGTAATGTGTATTCCAGTCAAGTTATAGTGTTGCTTGTCTTCTCAGCCCCCATCCACCCATATCCACTCTCACATACCTCCTCTTTCACTCCCTATACATAACACAAAGTATCCAGGGCACCCATCCATCACGTTGTCTACCCCCTGCCACTCCACCCATGCACTCATCACATGAGCCTGTCCACTCACATCACTCCATATCCACCCATCCATGTCCTCACTCAGTGCTCCTGACCAGAGGGGATGCTGGCTGGACGGAATCGGTCTTCTAAAAATACTTACATTTTTCAAGTTTGGCTTTGGAGTGAAAATCTTAATGCTTTAGAGTTACAGCTTCTGAACATACATTTTATCATACAAGACAAACAGATTGAGGCTGGATACACATAGAGACGGCCAAATGAGGGAGGCTAACCCACAGAAAATAAAAAAGAAGTACACACTGACAAACACGCAGACCTCAAAAGATTGCCTAGTCTGTTCACTGCAAATGAGGCAGAGTCTCAGCATGAAAGTTAGAAAATGAGTATAATCATAGCCACAACAGTGGAGTGCAGTAAAAAACACAGGGGGCACCCAGATATTATTCGGAAGCACAATATTTAATAGTCGGAAACAGAAAGCCCTTTCTTAGACTCACTTAGAGAAAATATGACTAAATATTACTAAGTCTAGGGGTCACACAAGTCAAAAATCCCATACAGCAATGAATCACGACAAAAAAGTATGAATTGTCATATATTGAAAAAGAAAAAATTGATGGATGGAATGCTGGACAATGTAAACATTCACCCCAGAAGGATCTTGGTTTAATCCATCATTCTTTTGCTCATCACACCACCCCAGTTTGGACCCAGCCATATGCAAATCAGCCTTGACCATGTTCCTTGTCGGAACAGTCCAGCCCGGAATGCCAAGCCAGGTCCTCCCTGGAACGGAACCAAGCATCCTGGGATCAGTTTCAGGGCATCACCCTCCATCAGCCAGGCTGGCTTGAATCCAGTGGTGTAGTGAGCATGGGACCCACGTCTGGGCATACCCGTCCCACTTTGGGCGACATATGCAAAAGAAACAATTGATGGATGGAATGCTGGACAATTGCAATTGTCATATATTGAAGGCATAAACACAGAAAACAAATAGGCACTCTGTGTGGTGGTGCAGTGCAGGTGCTCAGTGACAAAATAAGAAATGAGCACATCAGAGTAAATAAAACAAACCAAAAAAACTAAAAAGATAGTGTTTATGGTAATTCCTAATACAGGCACTGAGTACATCAAAGGTGCAGGCCTTTAAAAAAAGTGCATTTCACCAATATAGTAAATTTGTCAACATTTCATACCAAGGCATCTTTTTACTGCATAGTTTCTGAACAAGGAATGGCTAGGTATGGAGCTTCCCTGAGATTGTTTTACAATTTGTCAGTTGTGTTTCAACATGTATGTGCACCATGGACAATTCCACAAGAGAGTGCATAATTTTGAAGTTTATTTTTTCAAAACTCTTTTTATTTTATTCGAGAAATCGCACAGAAGACACAGCATTCCGTGCCCCGGAGGAGCTGTAGCAATTACATTACATCAAGATCAGCGTTGAAGTTTATTTTTACTAAGCATTTTGGCTTTCCTGCTTCTAGTGGCAGTTTTCCTGCTTGTATTGGCAGTTTTCCATGGCAGATTAAGAGTTTGCTGCCTGTTCTTGTCCTGATAAAGACCTATTAGTAAATGTATGCCCGAGGTCTAAACATCGACAAATTTAGAGTATGGTTTGCCATGAAATGCTCGTCTCTTTTAAGGCCTGAACCTTTGAAGTAGTCAGTGCCAGTGTAAGGTTCACTGTAAAGCACCCTTTTCAGTTTTTAAGATGTTTAATTTCCTTTGCTATGCACATGTATGTGTTCATAGGTCTTGAGCTGCTGTAGGCTGGCTGGTCTGGCGTCTGTCTTATTGCAGCCGCACCCGAGTACTTCACAGGTCATTAAAAGACCATTTACTTGTTAATGAGGCTTTGTTGTTTTTCACCCCTTCTTAGAGACCCTGCATCTCCATTGTGCATATTGCTGGAAGAATACCCCCCCCCCCCTCTCCCTCTGGAAACTACAGAGATTTTCCAAGGAGGACACATGGGGGACCAAAAGACAGGGAAAATCCCACAGAGGCAATCAGGGAGGGGGAGGGACTGAGATCTAAAAAAAAGACCAACCACCGATAGAGGCAGTGGCACTACTAGACAAGGAGGGGCACCTATAGAAATAAATTCTGATAAACCTACAAGCAGGAGACTCACACTAAAGTAATCACATACATTGTGTAAATGAGAGACAGAGAAGACAAGTGCGCGTACACAGGCACAAAGAGACTCCAAGACGGGGCCAAATGAGAAAGTGACAAACAATAATTCCTTGACAGCGTTGGAGCAGGAGCTCCGCTGTAATCCTCTGTTTTCCCAGAGACCCAAACCTTCCAAACTCTGCCTAGCTGCCGCTGGCCCTGCCTGTAGTCCCCCCGCCGCCACCACTACCATCGAGCGGCCGCTGAGAGGGGACTACCTTTCCCATCAGGCATAGCGCCGGGCACGCCAGGCACGCGCCAGGAGGCGCTTTAAATCAGCGTCATTGCCGGCAGAGCGGGTGTTCTGCTTCTAATTCCTTGACAGCGTTGGAGCAGGAGCTCCGCTGTAATCCTCTGTTTTCCCAGAGACCCAAACCTTCCAAACTCTGCCTAGCTGCTGCTGGCCCTGCCTGTAGTCACCCCGCCGCCACCACTACCATCGAGCGGCCGCTGAGAGGGGACTACCTTTCCCATCAGGCATAGCGCCGGGCACGCCAGGCACGCGCCAGGAGGCGCTTTAAATCAGCGTCATTGCCCGCGTCGCGGGAGCGCCCGGGCGAAGCCCGGGCCAAGGGCGGGCCCGTTGTTGCCCGTAAGGGACCGGACCGGGCCACCCCCCTTGTCTTCCCACGACTAGAGTAAGTACTTTGTCTCAAACATTTTGTGTGATTCATCTATCTGTCCAAAATGACCAGAGGAACCCGGAAAAACGTTAAGCCTGCCCAAACCGTAACCCACCTGACCGGGCCGATAGACCAATTTATTTCACGTACCAACGATGTCATCGACCAGAGCATTTCCATCCTGGAACGTAGAGTTTCTTTAGATCTCGCAAATGCCAAGCGTTCTTCCATGGGCCATTTGGCTACTGCGGTCTCTCCCAACCAGCAAGGCCCTATTTTACCTATCTTGACTATTCCAACTACCACTGCAGCAGATATCCACACACTTCCTTGCACAGTGGACCTCTCTGCAACTCAATCCATATCTGACTCTCTTTCTTCGGAGGATCTAGAGACTACTCCTAATTTAGAGCTTTGCCAAACTCTGGAAACACCTCTAGATAACCACCTTCGTGGGATCAGAGAGGGCGCAGTTCCAAAAAGGGGAAATGGTAAACAACATAGTAACTCCAATAGATCTGAAGTCCCACATGAGTCCGGGGGGGATCAGTTTTCTCTGCTTGTTCAACCAAGCACTATTACACCAAATGTTACTAATTCTCTAATAACTAGTACCAATACTGAGAACATGACTGTTAATCCCCCTAGGACCTCTCAGCACGAAAACCTTTGTTTAGTTTGTAATGCCACCCCTTTTCTATTATCCACCTTTAGGGAACTCCTCATTGAGCAATTAAAACCTGTGCAACCGAGCTTGAGGAATCTAGAAAAACAGTTGGCATTACTATCCTCCAAAACACCCACCCAGCCCAGCATAGAGCAGACAAACCAGGGGACAAGGAAACCCAAACCTCCAGTAAAAATTTCACAAGTGCTCCAACCAGGCCCCGTTAGTAAGATGACAGCAATGTCCAACCCATCTAACATTTCACCTAAACACCCAGCCTCTTTAGCACCCCATCTGACCAACTCTCTCGCGGGTGTGCCTCTGGCTGGACCAAGTACTGAACGGACCCCGGTTGCACAAGGCTCGGGGAATAAAATGAATCAACCCGTTGACAAAAAACAGGTATCCCTACATCCCAAAACACTGGAAACCAAATCCTCATAGAGACCAAAAAGGGGAATGCGCTCAAGGCGTCCAGTGCATCTTCCACCCGAGGCTTCCCCTTATACGGTTATTCTCACCGGAGTTCCCAAACTCACTGAAGGCACAAACGAATCCTTTTGGTCCCTTAAAAATAAAGTTTTACAGTGGCTAAGTTTAAATAGACCACTACAGTGGCACCACATTAGCAGAATAACTACAGTACGTAGAGTAACTTGGATAGGGGAGGAACAAAAATCAATTCAGGGTGATTGCATCATAGTGAACTGTGTTGACCCTAACACAGTCAACCACATTTGTTCATGGCCATCTTTGGAAAAAAAGGGGGGTATCGATGCCTACTGCCTTTCCTTTTTCTACCCTCCAGAGAACACCCATAACTATTTTCCCACGGGAAACTGGCAACAACCCCCTGAAGAGCACTGGAATCAGGTGGCTTACACTAAAAGAAATAGTAACAGAGACTGGCAGACACAGGACTGGTACTCGCAGCCCTGGCTTTCTAGAAGATCCCAGTTCCCTATGGAGGGGTGGCAGGGCTTTCCAACCAGAAATCGTTACGATTGTCTGGATATGATAGATTGACCGTTAGCCAATATAGTACATAAGATCCAGGCCCCATCCATTCCTGTTGTCTCTACCAGTCCCGGACAAAAATTAAGCCCGACTAAATACCAACCTCCTATACTATCGAAATTGCCCATTCCAACTACTAGTGAGGATGGATATCCGGTTGACTCTTCTCACATTGATATAAGTATAATGTCATGTGTCTCCCTGGAGGCCCCCATTGGAGCAAATATCACAAACCACCGGCAGACCCAAAATATTGACAAAAATATACCAGGTGTAATTTCGGCAGAGTATCTGAGCATTCCAATCGTATATTGGAATGTTGCAGGCCTGCGGGCCAAGATGGTGCTTCAACCATGGCTGGATACAGTCTCCGTTCATCAGATAGTCTGCCTTCAGGAAACCTGGTCAATAACTCCACAACATCTACTTGGTTATAAAACGTTCCATAATCCAGCTATCCAAGGAGTCATGGGTAGACCAAAGGGTGGTTTGGCGGTGTACGTTGCTAACACTCTGCCCTCCCTAACTATATGTATGCTCAAAGAAGATCCAAACTACCAAATACTACAAATAAATTTTAACAAAAACAGTACCTTTATTCTGATTAACTACTATAATAATTCCGAAGTAAAGGACTATATAAAATCGTTAGGCGAAGTTACCACTTTTTTAGAATCTTTACAAAATGACTTACATTCAACCACCGTATATACAATTTGGGGTGGTGATTTTAATACTGCATTATGCACAAACCACAATAATGGGAATTGTGGCCTGTTGGATGATCACGGCTGCCCATTGCCACATTTTGTACATTCCACCTGTGGGAACAAACTAAATGAGTGCCTTTTCTCCCTAGAACTTGAGTTCGCAAATAACCTAGTAGAACCCCCCATAGATTTCTCCCCAACGTTCCATGGCAGAGGGGCCTCAACCATAATAGATTTTATTTTGACCTCACAGACCCTGAAGGGCCAATTGACCAACTTTTATACAGGGACAGACGTAAGCAGTGATCATTATCCGATTAGTGTAATACATTCCCCAAAAAATGTTAAGATCCATTCTACTTTTACCAGCCAACTAACGCAAAATTCCCTAACCATGAACAAGGTGAACGGCTATTCAGTTAAATGGGCCAAGGTCGATCCACTTAAAATCACGGAACGGGTCCTTGATAGAGCCGGTCCCTGGGTTCTTGACTGTTTATCTGCTGATGCCTCGCCCAAAACAGCTGTGACAAGTTTCCAGAAAGTTCTAAAGGTTATTGGGGAGGAGTTTACCCGTAAATCCAGGAATAAAAAATCCAACTCTGAAAGATGGTTCAACGCAAATTGTCGCAAGGCTCTTTCAAATCTAAAGGCCGCCCTTTGTAGCCCGCTGAGGGATACTGCGGAAATTTCCAAATTACGAAAACTCTATAATATAGCCAGAGCGGATCGCAGGAAAGAAATCAAGAATACTCTATGGGCACAGTTACATCTTAGTTGCCTTAACAAAGACAGCGCTCTCTTCTGGCAAGTCATCAGATCTCCTTTTCTGGTCGATTCCTCGAAGGCCCAACATCTGGACGTGGCTGTCACCGCTGAGGAATGGGTCACCCATTTCTCGAAAATCTTTGGAACCCCTCAAGCAGTCCTCTCTGAAGATGAACAAAGAAATGGCAACATGTCAGGGAAGATCACCTATCCGATTAATATAATCTTCACCCACGGAGAGGTTGTTAAAGCTCTAAAGGCGTCTAAACCGGGCAAGGCTCCAGGGCCTGATGGTGTGCCCTTGGACTTTTTTCTACACAACCTTGAACTCTGGTCACCCCTCCTTACCCAGGTCCTCTGTGCTGCAACATCTACAGGGCTGCTAAAGTCATGGTCGACGTCAATCCTGCTGCCCATTTTCAAAAAGGGTGATCGCAACGATCCTCTCTGCTACAGGCCTATCTCCCTTCTGGACTCCATAGGTAAAGTTGCAGGCCGGGTGATAGTGGGCCGACTACAATCTTGGGCCCAGACAAATAACATCATGACCGACCTGCAATATGGCTTCCAGAGGGGTCTTGGAACTGTGGAGCAGGCTCTGAACCTTGCCCTTTTGATAGGGAAGTATGCTGCAGCGAAAGGGGGTAACATCTTCCTAGTGTATGTCGACCTTAGTGCAGCCTTTGACTGCGTCCAGCACTCCAAACTCTGGGCGATTTTAAGTGACCTCAAAGTGGAACCAGCCCTTATAGCTTTTCTACGGGAACTCTACGGGGACGCAACGGCGTCCGTCAGATTTGGAGTCAATGGCGAGTTGTCCCCATCTTTTTCCATCAAAAAAGGGGTAAGACAGGGATGTGTACTGGCTCCCTTCCTGTTCAACCTTTACACCAACGGTCTTGAGCTGGCCATGCTAGAAGGGAGCCAGGACTTACCCCAGATCAACCATCGCCCTATACCAACGCTGCTTTATGCAGATGACTCAGTCATTTTTGCAAGGACACTCAATCAACTACAAAAGCAGCTTGAAGTACTCTTCTTTTATGGGCTCCCTTGGTCTCAAAATTAATATAAAAAAGACGTTCACTATGCATATCGGCCCCAAGGTCAAGAAACCCA
Organism: Lissotriton helveticus; assembly: GCF_964261635.1. Lineage (NCBI taxonomy): Eukaryota > Metazoa > Chordata > Amphibia > Caudata > Salamandridae > Lissotriton > Lissotriton helveticus. Next base: position 1,402,254,253 of record NC_136057.1, on the reverse strand, counting down.
GAGTAATTGTTGTGGAAAAGTCAAGATTGGAAAAAACGTCGGCCTATCCATACTTAGGGATATTGGTGGATGATACTTTAAGCTGGCGGCAGGCCACGGCCAGCAGAAAACTTCTTTTCCAGCGAGCAACAACGGCCTTGGTTTCTTTCTCTAGAAAACTTGGTAAACCTGCTCCCCAAGAACTCCTCAAAATCTTCTATGCAAAATGCCATAGCGTGGCCACCTACGGCGCAGGAGTCTGGGGCCACGGTCCAATTGATCCCATCCAAGTAGTAGAGAACCTGTTCGCTAAATATCTGTTGGCCCTTCCACAAAGCGCTCCGAACTTTGCTACCCACAACGAGCTTGGAATGGATGATATCACAGACTATATACGAGTCCAACCAATACTTTTATGGCAACGTATATGGTCAAAACCAGAATGTCACCTGACACGCTCGCTGATCGAGGACTGTATGGCCCTAACAAATTGGCGTAGGATTTCCTGGCTAGCATATGTGGAGAACTTTTTCAAAGACTTAGGTCGTAGCTCATATTTTGACGACCCACCGAGTGTGGAGGATATATCCAGAAAAGATCTAAAGAAAATAAGCATGGACCACTTGAGAGAACTTCGTAGCTCAACTGAGATTCAAAAGCCTTCTAATCTCCAAATCCAAGCAATTCAACCCGTCAAATTCATACAACCTTACCTATCATATTATTTGTCTAATTTTGAAAAATATCTTTTGACAAGATTTCGTTTTAATACCTTTTTTCGACTGGTTTCCTTTCCTCGAACACAGTATTGGTCGAAAGACATTATGAACTGTCCATGTGACGGAGTATCGACCCAATCAACCCTACACATTATCTTTTTCTGTTCATACTACAAGGCACCACGAAAAACTTGGATTCTTCCACTTCTCCGATCATCTGGCCACAGGTCATGTCATCTAGCTTATCTTTCTTTACAACTTTTGAACTCAACTCATTCTGCAAAATGCATAGCCACATTCCTAAAAACTACTATCAAAATACGAGAAGCTCTTGTTTGATATTATGTGCTTTTGTGTAACTACATCTATTTTTATTTTTTCTTGTTATGTAAAACAATTTTATTTCTACTGCTTTTATCTGTACTTTTTATGGTTGCAATCAAGTGGTAACCGAATAAAAGAAATAAAACAAACAAACAATGAAAGACAGTCCCAGTGAGATAGACTGTCGAGCAGACGACAGAGGTAATGAGATAGGTAGAGGGACTGAGGCGTGCACTTGTTCAACAACGGCAGGAAGCTGGCAGAACCACGGACAAGAAAAGCAAGCAGGAAGACCGAGAGGCTGAGGCATCCTATCATCCTAAGACAAGCACGAGAGCTTCTCCGAGGTCCACTCTGAGGGAAAGGGAGGGACTTTCAAACACAAAAGCTGCCAGAGAAGGACTAACGGAGAAGCACAGCTCCTCATTCCAAAGTGCCACTGCTTTGGAGAGTCTATATCTAATGACACCTTCTCGTTGCCAAACTCGGACTCTGGGAAACCTTTTCACTCTTGCTGTACCAGGGGTACCTCATGATCCATGACATTGGGCTGAGGTCACACTGCGCCAACCCAAAGAGACAACATTGATAGGTAGGCATGTCCCTTTTTTGTAGGAAGCAGCTCGTTTGATCCAGGGGCATTGAGTGTTTGAATATTGTTTCGGGCAGTGGTGCAATTTGTCTGTAGTGAACTCCCTTGAGTACTGACTGTGGTGCTTAGATACTTACACCATCAGAAAGGATTCTGATGCTTGTTCAGAATGACAGAAAAGCATTCTCTCTGGTACTGATTTTGCGTCGGTGGGCCTGATCCTCCATTCAAAGGAAGATGCTCCTTGTCAGAATCTTTACGGGGTCTAGCACCCAAATAGTACTAATTGTTCGGCTTTGGATAGCGCAACGTTTCTCAGCCTCTCAAAAGAAACAGCAGGCAGGGATCACCGATACCGCTCTCAGAAATCTTTCAGAAACAACATCTTTCGACTCTTCAGTCTGCTTAAAGAAAACTGCCTCCTTTGGGCCTGCAGTTCTCTCAGCCTCACGGTTGGGTCTTTTACTCTTGAAGGATCTAGTTGCATTGTTTGTGTCACTCCAGCGTCCAGAGCCTGTTCAGAGTCCCACTAGTTCTTCTACCCAGAATTGATTAGGAGCTCTCACCTTCCTTGCATCTGGATAAGCCAGTTCTTCACACCTTTTGGTATTCCTTCTGGTACAAGAGACTGTAACTACAAGAGATCAGTGTCCTTGGCAACATGGGTATTGGAAACTAATGTGCCTCGGAGATGTACTGGTACTGCCTGTCACTTCGGGCTTCATCTGTGATCAAATTCATCATATCAACAGAGGACAGTGGAACCAATGTTATAATGCTGCTAGTAGGTGATGTGGTGTTGCAGAGACCTTCAAATGGTGCAATTAGTTCTCCGAGTAATCACAATCGTCAAGATACTTGTAGGGTAAACATGATTTTAAAGTCTGCTCTGAGTTTGAGTTAACACAACATTATGGCAAGCTAAGCAAAATTCAACAAGAAGGATACTGTTTTGAGGGCGCTTTAACCTTTTACCAAAGCTTTGAAAGACCTGGTCTTTGGGACTTGCTCATGCGTCTCTGTCTGTTTCTGAACTGTATCAGAATGCATACATTTGCCTTAATAATTCCGGACCACATCTGTCCCCCATTCTTCCACTGAATATGGGGAAAACATGAGGAACACTGTCAAAGAAAATTTACATTTCATGTTCCTAAGCTCTGAGTATAGATCTATAATTCGATGCAATGCCATCTGCTATCTGGTAATTCATTGACAAATAGGGGTAATGCGTACTAAAAGCACAGGTCTCTGCCCTCCATGATAAAGAATATGAGTGGCTAGTATGTAAGGTAGCTTAGATACTTAAGCCTCAGTGGCCTGTATGACTGGACTAGTCGGCCCACCAAACAAATGCTGTCAAGTTTTCAGATTATGCACAATGGCTGTGTATGAAGTGTGTTTACATCTAATGAGCAGGAGATAGGTGTTCCCTCTCGCCGAAGGCTCTTGGCTCCACACTCTCCTCCTTCCATGCTCTTCATGGTGAGATTGAGCTTATTTAAGCATAAGTGGTCCTTCATATCTTACAAACATCTTCGTGGAAACAATGCTCTACTAGAATGTCATATATGGTTGGGTTACTCCTAGCGGTTTTTCTATACTATCCAAAAGGGAGGATTGAGGGATATTGGTAGACTTGCAAAACACCTATTGTCATATCCCAATCGTTTAATGATACTTGAACATCTCCAATTCTTGCAATTGTTATTTGGACTTAGATTGGCACGTCAGCAATTTGTAATATGGCTGGCATGGTCACTACCCGCTTACAGTGGCAAGAAGTGCTAAAATACCCTTACAAATGTCTTATGAAAGCAGTCTCCTAGTAAGAATCATTAGCTCTTTTTTAGCTGCACAATCTTGGGTTTTCATCAAACACCGCGGAGTCATTTCTTCTTGCCATAGGGCGAATTCTGATCATCATTGCACAAAAAAGCACTATTCAGTTGTTTCTTCCCACCTGCAGTTAAAGGCCAGATTCTAAAGAAAACGTTGCCACTATGTCATTCACAGCAAACTCGCCAAAGAGATACCTTTCTTTGTCGCTTCTGTCCGCACTCAAGATGCAGTGGTTTCCATATCAAGGAAACATGCAGGAGCTTTGGTGGTGGGAAAAAAAAATAATTTAGTAACTTTGGTGGTCCGAAGTGAAATTCTTACAGACTTCCAAATTGCTAAGCACTGTTGATTCACGACACATGAGAAAGGCGGAGGAGGCAGGGGTTATCTAGGAGAACATAAGGTGGACAAGGACTCTACACATAAAACGTATTTGAGCTGATAGACATCCATCAACCTATACATTCAATAGCTAAACAGTTAGAAGATGAGAACGTTCTGGTGCAAATGGACAGTTCCACTGTCGTGCACTCTGTCAACAAGAAGCCATTGTAGGTTACAGTCCTTCTGAAAGGTAGCAATGACACAGCGTCTTGGACAATTTCTTAGGGTATCTCCAACCACGCTTTCCACCTGTTTGGGAAAGGCTACTACAAAGTGGATGCCGCAAGTAGGCAAGTCTATATCTTACAAGTGAATTTCCTGAATGTGACTAATCACAGCAAGAAATGCCCTAAGTCTACTCCTTGGAGATGCCTAGAAAAGAGCGCTTGGAGATCCAATGTTGTTACCATGGTCATTTACCTAATATGGGTGTTTACCTATTTCAGCTGTTCCTACAAAAGTTACACACATTTGGAGCTCAATGTTTCTTTTAGCACTCAACTGACCAAAAATTATTTCGTTCTCAGGTGCTTTGATTCTTGCCTAAGTAAAGTCATTACTTCTCGGGTTCCCCCCACCCTCCGTTCATTATTTCAATACCAGCGTTGCAGCATGATATGCACAGTCTTTAGATGCACATATAAGAAACTGAGATTTGAGGACCTTAATCTTCCTCTTCCAGGAGGCATTTTTGGTGTTCTGGTACGTGTTAGACAAGAAAATACTACTAAATCGGGCAGTTGCCTGAGATTTTGTCCCAAGCGTAATTTAAACTTCTTGAGACTTTTTTGTGTTCAGTGGTAAGTATCCTTGAATTTGCACTAAGGGAAAAAGTCAAAGACTTCATGTTTCCTCTACTTGAGGTTGCATGACAGCTTGTTAGTCTTTCGTCTTAGGTTGGAGGAGGTTTTGTTGTTTTAGACAACTGCTGTTTGCCAAATGTATTAGATTTCTTCCGGCTCTTTTCTCATCAACTCAATAGAATCTGAATGTAGTAGTGATCCCCCGTTTGAGTCCACACAGAGCTGAGTGAAAGTTGCTTGTTTAAATTTGTGATACTGAAAACAACTATCTTAGTTGTCATTATGTCTCTCAAAATAGTAAGAGAGCTTTTAGCTGTGATCATATAACTTGACCAAAAATGTCTCTACTGAGGATAAAGTGGGGCTGATGATGTAGTCCCTGGTTTGTTCTGAAAGTGTCCCGTCAGTGACACATAATCACTGTATGTCATGTTACATTACATTTATGAAGTGCAATGTTTGCCATTTATGAGGCTTCTTGGCACAAGAGCACTCCATATGCTTTTCTCCCACCTCCCCATCCTTGTAAGGGAGAGTAGGAGCTGTGTAAATTTGATCCTATTAAGGACTTAAGCCAGTTTATGGCGTACTCAGATTTTTTTTTATGGACTAGCTACCATTTGTGGTCTATTTTGGTTCAGTTTTCAAGAACACTGCACCTTGATGAATAGTGGCTTGTGTTAGGGCTTTATGTGAGGTGGCAACCAAATTTTACTTACCCAATAGATTTTAATTTCAGCTACATTTGTCCCTGCCAACTCTTTTCCTAAACGTTATTATCTTGAATCCGATACTCAAGCTGTGGCACTGCTTGAGATCAGTTTTTCAACACCTTATTAGGAATTGCATTGCATTCTTTTTGTATGATGTACTTGTGGTCTACCCTGTGAAATGGGTTAGGTAAGGTTAGCGGAGTTTTCCAAATGATAAAGAATTGGCAGAATATCCTGTCTACGATACTTACTTTCTGTAGTAATGGCTTTGATGGATTTGGCCTTTCCAATTCTTATTCTTCATTGCCCACCCGCCAACCCTCGTCAGTTACTTCAAAGTGTTCTTTTGTCTTCTTTTTTTGGAATGTAACCATTAATTTGAGTGTGCAGGCTAGACTGCAGCTTATTTACCTGGAGATGTCATCACTTCCTGGCTATGTATGACTTCGCCTTTTACTGCAAGAGTAAAAAAAACGTTTCTAGAGTCATACTGGGATGGATGAGACTGTTTCAAAAGAAAAATAATTTCTAGAGAGAAAATGGTATTCACCGAAATGATGGGCGCCAATGGAAAGTTACATATTCTTCCTAAACTGGGACCCATTCACAGATCTGCCAGTGAGCTCCGAATCTGTTTGGCCATAGCTCCTGATTCATGCTATACTGAGATCTACACACAGACGTATAGAGGCACCCAAACCTGGCCCGCCACATCTCCTAATTATTCCATTAATGAGATGCAAGCACAGATCTAACAATTCACTCCCAACCTGACGTGCAACCTGCCCTGGTTCTTCCATAACTGAGACCCAATCATAGATCTATCAGTGCACCCTGAGACTGCCCTGTAGTTCTCCCTGATTCTTCCATTACTGAGACTGACACATAGGTCCACCAATGCATTCAGAACCAGCCTGCCAAACCCAGGGTTCTTCAGAAGCTGAGGTCCAAACACAATCTACAAATGCACCCCAAATCTAATATACACCTTTTCTGATCATTCCCTAACATGGTCACTACACACAGTTCTGCCGACCCATCTCTAGCCCTGCACGCCACACTCCCCTATTCCAATACTGAACACACACACAGCTTTTCTAATGCACATACACAGCAGACTGCAGCACCATCTGAACTTCTAGCACTGGGAGGGACCCACACCACTCCTCGACGCAACCGAACTACTGAGTTTCCACTCAATGCCCCCTTTGTCTTTGCACCTCGCAGACCACCCTGCAAGTTCAATTTACATCCTACCCAACCACGATGTCAGGATTTCATTCGGTACACTGCCAACCAGCTTGGCACAAGAGCAGGCTGACGGTTGGTATTGCTTTGCCAAGCTTCTGCCTTGCATTGCTCTTATTCTGTTGTTTCCTCTTTCGCAGCCAAGCATGTTGGTACTGTAGCCACGACTTTGTGCACAGATCGTGCCCTAGGCTCCATAACCACTGTGCCATCATTGCCCATCAGCCTACTGGCCGTGCTGGGACCATGCTCCTGTTCATAACCGTGTATTGCCTTATTTTCAACATTATTCACTCCATTGTCTCTCCGCCCCCTTCATCCAGTGATTCTAAATCGTGCCTCTCTTTCTCTCCCCTTTCCTTCCCCCCTTTATCTCTCTTTGCCTGTATGTGCGTGTCTCTGTGTTCAGCATTCTCAGCGCCAGGCTCCTCAACTGCCAACCGGTTTGTCAGCATCGGACCCCGGGACGGCAACTTTCTAAATATCCCACAGCAGTCTCAGGTAAGTGGAGGTACTCGTAGGCGGGCTTCGGCTCTGGGCACAACTTCTCTGTCAGCAGGGTCTTATTTGGTAGATAAAATGATAGACTAGAATAGCAGTTCTCAGCTTTCGATAGATCCGAGATAGACTGTCGCCTACTGGGCCAATTGGACTGCCAAATTAAAGGGAAAAAAGATCAAATAAAAAAAGGGAAAAAATCAAAATAAAATAAAAATGGCGTGGGCGCCGGTTGTGTGGTTTGTTTAGGGCGCCATTTGCGGTTAGCTAGTATAAGGTCCTTAGGGCAATCCAATATGACAAATAGTAACCTGGACCAACCTGTGCACAAGTAACAGTGCTTAACTAAGGACACTTTCTAATATCCAAATTATTTTTAATACATAATTACTAATGTAAGGAAAGCAGAAGAAGAGCTACCCAATAAATACATATCTAATCAGCAAAGACATATAAATAGATATATTCGCCCCAGAGTGGCAATACGTTTGAACATTATTGCCACTCTAGGACGAGTATATCTATATGATTTAAGTATGTATTCATTGGATCGCTCCTCTTCTGTATTCATTGCATTAGTAATTATGTCACTTTTTTATTTGGATATTAGAATGAGTCCTTCAAAAACCACTGTTACTTATGTACAAGGCAACTAGGCTAGGGCCACACTGCTTCTTTTGATATTCTCTGAAATGGAGTCCTGCCATCGCTTTTATCCTTTCCTAAAGCACTAATTCCATCCCTTCAGAAAAAGATAGATTAATGGGGAGATTTAGCATCTATTCCTTGTTCAGATTTTCCTACCCATATTGTATTGTATTGCATTGTTATTGCATTTATATAGCACTTACTACCCCTGACCAGTGCTTCCTACCCCTGATGGGGTGTTTAAGCGCTTTTCAGCGAGTAGCACGCTACTCCAGAACCCATAAAGGATTAGTTATGATCTCTCTACCTCTATTATTGTTGCACTGTTAAATCTTTATCCCTCCAGTACTGTACCCTAAACTAATAAATTAAGTCACGGGAATCCATAAGATTTTTGCTTGCAACCCGGCCCATTCTGAATTGGGACTGCAGCTACACACAGCTATTAAAATGTCTCAGTGAGTTTGACACTGTTTTCAGACCGACGGGTAACTATATGAATTTTGACAAGGCCATTTCAGTCTAACATCCTTTCAATCTCAGTCCTTTAAGTGCCACTAAAATTGTGACTTATAATACCTCTTGTTAGCCTAGCCACCAGTTAGTGACAGCAAAACAGAGAAGTGAAGTGCCTCATAAAAGAAAATTATTTTAACAGATATCTCAAGGGTTGGTATGGTATGCAGAGTTGATCAACTTGTCAAATAGGTAGGCTCGTGTAATTTACAAAAGGGTGCAAGATACCAACACTTCTAAAATATAGGTACAGTGTGTCTATATGACCTAGGTCAAGAGGTGTTTATCTAGTACCACAGAGATGCGGAATTGAAGTCCCATAGAGGATGAACTCAGGTAATTGGTGTAAGGGGTCAGGGTCTGTCCCTTTTAGGTTGAAGGCACACGCAAGCATAAAGTCAAGGCTCTGTGGCTACCGAATCTTCTGTCTCTAGATGTGGCAAGTTCAGAAATTGTCAAAGGGGCACAAAACGACTGCCATTTCTCAGCTTTAGAAGTACAGGGTATTCCACTTCAGTGGTTGGATAACTCAGGTAATTGACAGGAGGGTGCACAGCCTTACCACAGTTGAAGTGGATCAGCTCAGGTGATTGGTGCAGAGTACATAGCTTGTAACTTCTATACTGGATGAAACCAAAACCTGTCATCTGTAGACTTTAGGGATTCAGTTTGCTGTCTCAAAACTGGATTTGCTAGAAAGATTGGGAGATGGTAATAAGAGGCTGCACCTCCTAGATCAATAAATCAGTTAGAGCCTGTCAGTTCATGGTATGGATAGGCTCAGTTGACTGGCACAGTATATAACCTGGGACTTGTGTTTTCTAATAGTTCAGAGCCTATCACCTCTAGATTGTTGGTATTCAGAGCCTATCATCTCTAGGGCTGTTCTAAAGGGATTGGCACACAAGTAAAGCAGCTGCCACTGTCACTCCTAGACTCTAGGGGGCATATTTACAAGCCCCTATCGCCACTGGGTTGTCACTTTTTTTTACATTCCGGTGGCATAGCTCCATTTTCAATATTTACAAGATGGCGTTAAGCCACTTAGCTTGGCTTAACACCACCTTGTAAATATACCCCTCCCCCCTCTCCCCCCACAGTCCTCTGCAGCAAAGGGGCATGCAATGGGTGTTGCTGTGGACGTTTGCCACAACACCTATTGCTTTTTGACGCTGCCCCAGATCTACAAGGAGGTGTAAAAATGTGTCAGTGCCAAAAACGACATGCAAGAGTAGCCGTTAGAATTGTGAACGAGGAGAAATGCTTTTATTTCTCTTGTTCATGCTTTTTCTATGTATGCTGCATTCACCAGCACACATAGAAAGAGCAAAAAGCCATTAATGATGACTATTTGCTACATTATTGCTATGAAATAAAGACGATTCAAGTAAGAGATCACCATTATGGATTGTTAATGTGCAGGAAGGGACACCTTCCTGCACATAAACAATCATTCCCTGCAACGCAGACACTCTTGCACTATGATGCAAGGGTGTCTGCGTTGGCGCTAGGCAGCTAATGTTAGCGACAATGCTAACAAAAACACAGGGGTACGCCTTATTGTAGTAAAAATGGCGCATTCAGCATTTTTGGAAATGTGGAGGTGTGGCACTGCCAAATTTGACATTGCTCGGTAATCTAACATTTTCTAGTAAACATTCCCCAAGGTATTTTGAACATATTTTGAACATATGACTTATGCGAGTCGCTAGACTCGATTGATTGAAGTGGGAATATGAAACTTGTAACTCTTAAATTGCAGGATGTCTAAGTTCATCACTATAGGGGCTAGATGATTGAAGAGGTTAATGTCAAATATAAAAGCATGTGGCTGTAGACAGTAGCTCTTGAATATAGTGAAGATGTTTCACACAGACATTTACAAAATTAGTAAGCTAGAAGCTGTGCTATTATTACCGGCCTGGTACTGGAAAGGAGATGGCACACCAGCAAGGACACAACCAAAACAACTGTCTTCAGGACAACCCCCAACCTCTACCACAAGAACTCTTCAACATCATGAAAGAATTCTCCAACCCCTCAATGGCAACAAACAACATTACCACCTCACAGGAACTCTTCGACGACCTTGCAAACCTCTTCCATGACAAGATTGCCATCATCTACAGAAACTTTAAACCCCAGCCCCAGGCCACCGACTTCTTCAAGCAACACAACGACCCGCTACCACTAAAGACATCTGACTTACCAAATGGAGCCAGCTCACCCCACAGGACACCGCCTCAATCATGAACTTTGTCCACTCAGGGGCCTCAACTGATCCATGTCCTCACCAAATCTTCAACCCAGTCGAAGCCAAAATCAGCTGCATACTCACCACTTTGTTCAACACCTCAATTGCCGTGTCCACCTTCCCCGAGGACTGGAAACACGTAGAAGTCAATGCCCTACTAAAGAAACCATCTGCAGGCCAGAGCAAACTTGACAACTACCGACTGATCTCCCTGCTCCCTTTCCCGGCCAACGTATTATTAAAAGCCAACAACCAACAACTCTCCTCACATCTGTAACGGAACTTCCTATTCGACCTCTCCCAACCCAGATTCTGCAGCAACCACAGCACCGATGATCCTCCTAGATCTCTCGGCAGCTTTCAAAACGGTCTCTCACCACACACTCATCACAAGGCTGCACAACATAGGTATCCAAGGATGAGCTCTCAGATGGATCGCCTCTTTGCTCCCTGGAAGAATGCAAAAAGTCCTCCTTCTCCCTTCACCTCTGAACCCAAAGATATAATCTGCGGAGTAGTCCAAAGATCCTCACTCAGCCTCAACATCTTCAACACTTATATGACACCACTGGCCAGCATTGCCTAAACCCACAGAGTCAACATCCTATCCTATGCTGATGGCACACAACTAATCCTTTCCGAAGACACCACCAACACGAAGATCAACTTCCACAACTGCATGACAGTCATCGCCAACTGAATGAAGGACAACTGCCTGAAACTCAGCACATACAAGACAGAGGTACTAATTTTCAGAAACCAATGCTCCCCATTGTATGCGTCCTGGTGGCCCTCATTATTTGGACCTACTCCTACCTCCAGTGATCATGCTAGGAACCTAGGCATCGCTCTGAACAACAAGCTAACCATGATGACTCAGGTCAACCCCATCTCCTCCTCCTGCTGCTTCATCTTCCACATGCTTTGTAAGATATTCAAATAACTAACACAAAACTCAAGATGCACCATCATCCAGGCCCTCATCTCCAGCCGACTGGACTACAGCAACGCTCTCTATGCAGGGATTGCTGCTCACCTCCTCCGATGACTACGGACCATACAGACTCGTTCTTGATCTCCCTACACAAACCCACATCACCCCCTAACTCAGGGAACTCCACTGTCTCTCTGTACAGAAAATATGCCAGTTCAAACCCTGACCCCTGCGTACAAGGCCCTATACAACTGCAGACCTGCCTACTTGAACCACCGCCTGAACTCCCATTAGTGCCCCAAACACCTCTGCTCCGCTTCCCTTTCTCTAACCCTCAACCCCTCCATCCGACGTATCAGCTGCAGAGGTCGCTTCTTCTCCTGCATTGCAGTGAAGACATGGAACAAGCTACCATTTCATCTACGGACCTCCCCATCTCTTCCAGAGTTCCTAAAGTCCCTGAAGACCTGTGTAGTTGGCTAATCAACTGGATCCTGCCTGCGTCTGGATACCCTCACGAGTGAGAAGAAGCGCTCTACAAATCTACTGATTGTTTGATAGCGAGATACTCTGATGCACAGGAATCAAAATGAAAAGTAGAAAATGACATAAAGACTAGAAACCATAACTGACTAAGACTTGAATCGATGGTCTCTGATTTCAAGGCTCACCATTTATCTGAGGTTGAGCATATGCACCTTCACACAGCATTTGACTTCAGTTAAAGGTGTGAGCCACCATCCTGATGCAGAATTTGTCTGAGGATGACTGTAGATAACTAGATATGATGTACATTTTTGTAGGTTGAAAGTATGCACCTAAATGTAGGCTGTCATGTTTGATGAAACTTTGCCTGACAATGGACTTAGATGCTGGATGTGGTTCCCAATCTTTATGCAGCATTTGTTTTATGTTGAACATCTTGATACAGACTTTCTTAAAATGATTGTAAATCCTCGTATGGGGCAGCAGTTTTTTTATGAAAACAATGTTTGTCATGTGATGGAAACAAATACAGCTTTTCCAACACTCTCTGTGCCTTTCCAAAACTGTTAATATATTCTGCACCAATGTAATATGATTACCCAATGTATACTTGACATGTAGGTAATGTGTGACCAAACTTAGTACATAATGGGTGATTCCCTTACTCTAGGTCCCTCCGTTAGTTCATTAATGCTCTACAATGTCTCCTGTATTTTGTAGAAACCCCCAGGCCTCATAGATGTGGGTCAGTAGCTTGATGCCACATTTACTTCAGGTAAATACTCAAGGTTCGCCCCTGGCCTCGGTGCCCCCTCGCTGCTGCTCGTTTATCTTCACCGCTGTTGCCCTCCTTTTTCGTGCTTTTGTTTTGTAAATTGTACTTTCTTTTCCTGTTATAGTAGATATTGTGATATTCGTTAGTATTGTACCCCTGGTGTGTCCCCCCCCCTGCTCCCTGCTTCCCGCCGCTGCTCCCTCGCGGCCCCGCCCCCTTTTCTTTCTGTACCCATTGGCCGCCCCACTCCCGCCTCCCAGCTGCTCCTCCCTCCCACTTCGCCTCATATGGAGCCCACGCGTACGCGCAGCGGGCGCGCCGATTGTGCGCCGAAGGCACCCCAAAGGCAAGCCCGTCTGCGCCCGTCCACGCCTGGACCACGCCCAGCGCCAGGACCCCTGGTCCTCGACGATGCCAGCGCACCCGACAAAGTTACGACGCCGCCAGTCTCCACGCACTCAACGCCGGCCGGAACCCCGCCTGCTACCGAGGCACCCCGAAACGCACCCACGGACCCTTCACCTGCCAAGCCTGCCAATTCACCTGCCTCCAAACCTGCACCGCACCCGCCAAGCCGAGCACCAGCAACAAACACCTCAAGTGCATCCTACTCAACACCCGCTCCATCCACAGGCACGCCGTCAAACTCTGGAACCTCCTCGACACAACCTCGCCAGACGTCGCCTTCCTCACAGAAACCTGGATGAACGCCTCCTCAGCCCCCGACATCGCCATAGCCATCCCTGATGGCTACAAGATCACCCGGAAGGACTGCTTCAACCAAACCGGAGGAGGCATCGCCATCGTCCACAGAAACTCCACCCGCATCACGACCAACTCCGACGACACCCTCACCGCCACCGAGCACCTTCACTACCAGATTCACACCGACCCCAAGACCACCCTCACAGGCACCCTCATCTACAGACCCCCGGGACCACGCACACAATTCAGCGAAGTCCTCGCAGACTTCGTCTCTCCACACGCCCTCACATCCTCAGACTACATCCTCCTAGGGGATCTCAACTTCCACCTGGAGAACAACAAGGACTACAACACCACTGGATAACCTCGCCAATCTAGGACTCAAGCAACTGGTGAACACCCCCACCCACTACGCCGGCCACACGCCTGACCCCATCTTCTCCTCCAGCAAGCACATCTCCTTCAGCCACTCCACCGGACTACACTGGACAGATCACAGCTGCATCCACTTCAACTTCAGGAGAACCACGACCCACCACCACCCGCAACAGGTTCCCCGCAGAAACTGGAGCAAGATCACCGCCGACCAGCTCACCACCACCCTCAGCCAGAACCCGCCCACCAACACGACGGACCCCAACGAAGCAGCCCGCAACCTCACACAGTGGCTCACCAACTGCGCCGACGAACTCGCACCACTGAAGAATCCTCCCAGCAGACCCGGCAGCAGGAAAGCCTTGTGGTTTACCAACGACCTCAAAAACTCCAAGAAAACCTGCCGCACCCTCGAGAAAGCCTGGCGCCACGACCAGACAGCAGAACACATGACAGCCCTCAAGAACGCCACCCGCAAACACCACCAGCTAATCCGCACCACCAAGAAGACAACATTCAAAGAACGACTGGACAACAACAGCAAGGAACTCTTCAGCACCGTTAAAGAGCTCTCCAACCCCCGCGCCTGCAACAACGACATCACACCCTCACAAGACCTCTGCGACTCACTCGCCTCATTCTTCCACCGCAAGATCGCCGACATACACAACAGCTTCGGCGCACAGACCACGCTCCCAACCACCGAACCAGCGCCCCCCACCACCACCCTCTGCACCTGAACCCCTGTCAGCACCTAAGACACCACCCACCTGATGAACACCATCCACTCCGGCTCCCCTACCGACCCCTGCCCACACCACATCTTCAACAAAGCCGACTCGATCATCGCACCCCAACTCCGGAACATCATCAACAGCTTCTTCGCATCCGCCACCTTCCCGGAGAGCTGGAAACATGCCGAGCTGAGCGCCCTCCTGAAGAAACCCACTGCGGACCCCACGGACCTCAAGAACTTCCGCCCCATCTCGCTCCTCCCCTTTCCAGCCAAAGTCATTGAGAAGACCGTCAACAGACAACTCTCCGCCTTCCTCGAGACCAACGGATCCCTCGACCCCTCACAGTCCGGCTTCCGAGCAAACCACAGCACCGAGACCGCCCTCATCGCAGCCACCGACGACATCAAGTCCCTGCTCGACAACGGGGAAACGGCTGCCCTTATCCTCCTGGACCTTTCAGCAGCCTTCGACATCGTATGCCACCGCACCCTGATACAGTGCCTCAGCAACACCGGTATCCAAGGAGCGGCACTGGAGTGGATCCTCTCATTCCTCGCCGGAAGAACCCAGAGAGTCCGCCTCCCCCCGTTCCGATCCGCGGTCACCGAAGTCATCTGCGGCGTTCCGCAAGGATCCTCACTCAGCCCCACCCTCTTTAACGTCTACATGAGCCCTCTCGCAGCCATCGCTCGCCAACACAACCTCAACATCATCTCCTACGCCGACGACACCCAGCTGATCCTCTCCCTCACCGACGACCCCACCACCGCCAAAGCCAACCTCCAGGAAGGAATGAAAGACGTCGCAGAATGGATGAAGATCAGCTGTCTTAAACTGAACTCAGACAAGACGGAAGCCCTCATCCTCGGACCATCTCCCTCTGCCTGGGACGACTCCTGGTGGCCCCCTGCCATGGGCCACGCCCCCAAGCCAACAGACCACGCACGCAACCTGGGTTTCATCCTGGACTCCTCCCTCACGATGACCAAGCAAGTCAACGCCGTCTCGTCATCCTGCTTCAACACCCTGCGCATGCTCCGAAAGATCTTCCGATGGATCCCCACGGAAACCAGGAAGTCGGCAACAAGAGGATCATGTTCAGACTCCTCACCCACGCACACAAGGCTCTCCACGACACGGGCCCGAAGTACCTCAACAGCCGCCTCACATTCTACACACCCACCCGCCAGCTCCGATCCGCCAGCCTCGCCCTCGCCTCCGTCCCACGAATTCGAAAATCCACCATCGGAGGAAGATCCTTCTCCTACCTGGCTGCCAAAACTTGGAACTCCCTCCCCACTCACCTACGGCTGACTCTGGACCATCTCTCCTTCAGAAAACAACTCAAGACCTGGCTGTTCGAGCAGTAGCGACCCTCCTCCTCACAGCGCCTTGAGACCCTTACGGGTGAGTAGCGCGCTATACAAATTTTGCTGATTGATTGAATATGTTCGTCATCTTGATATTGCATTTGTTGTAAATTGATTGTAGATAACGTAGATGCTCTCCTCTATCTCGATGCAACTTTTGTCTTCAATTGAGCTTAGGTAATGAGTCAGGCCACCATTTTAATGCAACATTTGCCTTATGTTGACGTAGGTACCTTGATATTGTTCGCCATCTTGCTGCAGCATTATTTACCTTCGTTTCCCTAGTCACCACATAAATGTGTGTCCGTCAGCTTGAAGCTAGATATGTGCTAGAATGAACATTGATACTTAGATGTGGGCCGCCATCTTGGTGCAGCATTTGACCTAGGATATTAGTAGATGTCCATAATGGGGCTGTGATCTGAATGCAGCTCTTGCCTGTGATGAAGGTACGGGCCTCCATCTTGATGCAACATTTGACTTCAGATTAGTGACGATGCCTGATTGTGGTCACTATCTTGATGCAGCCTTGCTGTTGAACCCTACTCATAGCCTTTCACCCTGTCTACTTCAAAGGTACGTCATGCTAGTCCTAGAAGGGATGGCACAGTGACTGCTGTTTGCAAATTCATAATTTCTCACAGACCTGCAGCATCCTAGGTTGTTCCAACACTGGGCCCACTCGCAACGTAGCCATCACACTTGACTTACTGCTTTTCTTACCCTTCTAGAATTGGGATGCATACACAGTTCTGCGGATGCAAATCATTCTTGGCTTGCTACACAGTTCTACTATAAGAAACCACATAAAGCTCTGCTTTTTTACCCGTAATCCTCATCTGCATCATGGCTTTTTTCTATACCAGTACTAGAACTTCTCAGTAAATCTGCCTCCGCTTGCCGAAACACGCTCACTCAAAAAGCTTGGTACAGTGCATTTATTGATGAATTACATATTTGTAGATCTTACATGTGTCCGCTGAATACAGTGTCCATCATGGTGGTATTAGTACGAGAACACACACACAGGTTTGCCAGTGCCTCTCAAACCTGACCAGCAACACTGGCTGTTATTCGATTAGAAATGCCCATACACAGCTGTGCCACATCACATTTGACAGGTTTTGTAATGCCTCCAGGTATTTCAGTACATCCCAGAGACACACTAGGAAGCATTATATGGCAGAGTGTCTAAAGCCCATAAAGCAATGAGGGAGATAATATGGCAACCAGAAAATTCAAACATGACTTGAGGTTGTAGTGGCCATTTGTCTCTTCCAACAGTGTTATTCGTATTCTTTAGCACATGGAGTCTTTTGGACATGGGTGGGTAGTGTACAACTTTAACTATAAGGCCCAAAGACAAAGTAATATCTATTATTATTTGTTTTTTAAATGTTGATATGCACTCACAACTACAGCAGCAGAAACACCCACCACCATCCTTCCTACTACCTATGAAATCACTGCAGAAATTCAAGCCCTGTGGTCCAGTCAGTATTGACAAATACAAAAAGAGAGAGGAGATCTGGTCTAGTTACCAGAGCTGCCAACTTTGGAACTAGAGAACAGTGTTCAAATCCCAGCCTCAGCTCAGCATCCTCCAGCACTGTGAAAATCAATTACTTTCACCATATGAAAAAAAACATATTTTGGTTCTCTTGTAAAGCGCTCTAATACCCCGAGCTACATTTGTGCTATATAAAAATGCATTAAAAAAAACACTAGGCTTTCTAGCACTTCTGTGTGCGTGTGTCTTTCCAATGTACAACTGGCCTCTTAACTACTAGTAGGATACAGTGGTGATTTACCTAAGGCCTGGAGCCAAGATTCTGGATTTGGAAGGGCCATAAATAAACCTGAATGGGTATGGGAATTGGTCAAAACTCAATAGGTTGTTTGATGAAATTTTGACCACAGGAATAGGGTGGTACAGAAATATTGTTGCCAAAATATTGACAACCCCAGTAACCACCTTTCATACATATTATCTAAAGAATATCAACTACATTAATATTGTGGACCAAAATGTCGACATAAAATGTTTTAGTGTGTAAAGGCAATTAACCTTATTGCAATTTTAAACAAACAAGATTAATTATTCTTTTAATACATTAAAAAATAACATTAAAAGTTACATTTAAAAATACATTCAACGTTAAAATAAATATATTCATCAAATATCATTCCTAAATAAAATACATTAATATAGATATTTAAACATAATTTAAACATTTATCATTGTTAATGTTTAGTGGTATTTAAAACATATTATTTTAAGAAACCATTACAAATAAATATTAAAATGTGTAACAAAAACTAATATTTTTAAATACTACATCAATAACAAATATAATTCATTTAAGTAATTAAAGGAATGCCATTAAAAAAAAGTATACTTTTAAATCAATACCCTCAATGTAACCCAGAAATATGTAAACTATTTTAGACGGAAAAAAACAAGTATTCAGCCTGTATAAGCTTATATATTTTCAGTTCCTGTAAACAGTTGGGAAAATACATAAATTGTGGGTGGTAGATCCACAATTCTACCCCCTATCTAATAAACACTGAGAAAAATGCATGCATGGGACGGAGAGTTTTCCTTTTTTGTCTCCAATATAACAAATATTGTGGAAAGTGCATAGGATGGGAAGTGGGGGGGCAGATTTTTCACTCTAACTTAAGTTTGACAAATGTTGAAGAAAATTGGTACATGGGAGAAGCATGGTCAAATTAACTACCCTAACTCTAGTCAATGAAACACTAAGGACATACATACATGGGAGGGCCAGATTTACTAATCTAACTCCATTTTAACAGACACTGGGGAAACTGTATATATTTTGGGGAGTTGGGTAGATCTACTATTCTAGCTCCATTCAAATGAAGGTTGGGGAAAGTGTATACACTGTGGAGGTCCAATTCACTCTTCTAATGTAAGTCTAACTAACATTGGGGACATTGTATACATTTAGGAGGTCAGATTTAGTACACAGAAATAATACAGGTACCCATTACACATTATTTAAGTAATTACATTCAGCATTTTAAGACCCTAAAAATCTTTAAAATATCTTAAAATTAGTTAAAATTACATTTCTTTATTTGAACACAATTGTTTAAAACATGTAAAGTTATAAGAAACGTATTTTAAGTCATTCCCTCACACATAAAACGTATGTATGTATGTATGTATGTATATAATCCTTCCCAACCCAAACGGCAAAAGATAGCTCACACATACAAATAAAAAATACAAAATATTTAACAGCTTAATGAAATAACAAAATTTTAAAATTCTACCAAATCAACCACCAGTAAAAGCCAAAATTAAAATGTTAATGTTAAAACAAATATTTTATATTTAAAACAGTAAATTACAATTTAAAAGTATGGATTACCAATCATATCAAACAATTAACATGAATTATTATATAATATAAAACATCACCCATCCAATCCCCTAATAAATCATACAAATCGAATATATTACTATGACATATTAAAAAATATATACATATCTTACACAATTATATATAGTAAAATAAAAACAGAAAACAATTAAACACCATTATAAAAAATATGGTAGAATGAACGATATTTTAAACTTTGTTATTATAGTAGTACAGTAAAACATGATCAATACACCTTTTTGTAGTCAAAATATTTAAGTACTTTTATGGTCAGATGATATTTTTGTTTCAATATTTAGGTGGAATACTGAGACAACAAAGGTTTTTTGGAGATCTGGTGTATCTGATAGAGACATCTGGCCACAGATTTCTTCCCTTTGAGTTTCCCTGGGCGTCATACTGGATCCAGAAGATGTTTCATGCGCATTACCCCTACGTGCCGGCAGGTGGGGTTGGTCAGCTCCATGTGGCTTTATTTGCGCCGGAACTGATTTCTGCGTCACCTATATAGGCAACACCTTGGCACGCTGACGTGAGCCTTTTCGTTCCGTGCCAGCCAGCGCTGATCTGAGAGAAGAGCTACCCCTCTGTCAGTTTTTCAAAGGATTTTTGCAACGTTATTTCGTTCTTCTTTTAGGTTTGCCCCTGGTGGGTCGAGGATTTCATTGAGGAAGACAGGTTGTAAACCCTGTGGTGCCTGTCACCACACCATGTCGGTGACAGACCGGCACTCCAAGCTGTGCTCTGACTGCCGGGCCATGATACTGAAGGTTTTGAGGGAGCGGTTGCTGAAGCTGCTAGTGGCCCCGCAGGCACCTCCGCAGACTTCACAGTCCCTCTCGAGGGGAACGTCTCTGGACTGTTTCAGGAGTTCTAAGTCCACTACGTCCCACTCCAAATCATTAGGGTACTCGGGTAGGAGGCACAAAAAACACAGGTAGTCGAAGCGTGCTTTTACTTCCCATCAGCTACCAGCTGACACGACAAAGGAACATCGGCATTCGAAGCCTGGTTTCTGAGAACCAGTGCCTGGGCCGACTCCATACCTGCCCAGAGTTCCGGAGCCGGAGCGGCCCCCACTCAAGTCAGAGTTCTATGAGCTGTTCTATGAGCCATGAGCCTAATTTTTGAGACGCCCTAACCCTTCAGTGCGCCTTTGGACCCCATGGGGCTGGAAGGGGGCCCTATCTGGTTCCGTGCCACAGGCTCCTGCCCTGATTCCAATGAGCCTTCATGGAGCCGATCATTGATGCGGACTGGCTCCAGTCATGCCATTATGACCTTCCCCGGTGCCGGCCCGGACACTTTTGCACACGGCGCCACCGGTGCCGACCGGCTGCACCAGCCCTATGCTTATATTTATTTTATTTTTTTGCAGAGTTTTATATAGCGCGAACTAGACCCGAACCAAATCAGGTATCAGAGCGCTTTACATAGCACCAGTTACGTTACATGAGGATGGACACACATTCATTTTAGGCACGGGGGGATTAAGTGATTTGCCCAGAATCACAGGAGGTTTTGGCGTTGTTACCGAGACTCGAACCCAGGTCCCCAGGTCCGAGGTCGAGCGCCCTAGCCGTTAGGCCAACTCCTCTCCCCTAAGGGAGGCTTATCCCTGCCAACACGGAGCTGCGTGTACTGATGTCGATTCCAGCGCCAACAGGACCCTGCGTCCTTGGTCAGATCCCGATCCCTATTCTGAAGGAAGGGCTAGGCCTTGGAGAGCAATGGGAGGGGGTCACTGGACCCTTTAGAATACCAGTATGAATAGGATATGGACTGGTGTGAGTAACTGGGTGATGCCAGTAGCCTGCAAACTACTCCAATTACCGGCATGCTCTTGCTCTCCCTACCGTAGCTACAGAAGAGGGAGCTACATATGCAATAGTGGTGAGGAGGGCGGCTGTGGTCGTCGACCTTCAGTTGCCCTCGGTGGAAGTCAAGACTTGACATCTTGATGGAGGTGGTGCAACTGGAGTTTCCTCCTCTGAACCCTTACTCGTGTTCAACAAAGTCCTCACCGACGTCCTTCTGGGGACCTTGTCCAAACCCAGCAGCGGGGCTCCTGTGAATAGGAGATTGCCCGCCGCCACAGCCCTGTTTCAAGAAACCCAAATGTTATCACCCAACACCCTACCCAGAGAGCTTGGTGGTCCAAGCCTCTACTTCCCATGATGCTTTCCCTGCCGCTCCCTGGACAGTGAATCTAACAGGCTGGACAGCTTGGGAAAGAAAATGTTTTCTTCCGCCAGCCTTGCGGTCATTGAACACTGCATGCCTATTGGACTGTTATTCCCACAGGATGTGAGAAACGGTTGCACAAATGTGGCTTCTGGTCCCAGAGGAGGCCCGGGCCATTCTCTCTCAAGCAGTTACAGATGAGAGAGACGCAGCGAAGTTCACTATATGCTGTGGATTGGACATGAGGAACTTGCTCGGCACAGTGGTTTCATCAACGGTGGCCATCAGACTCCACACCTTGGTGAGAACATCTGGCTTTTCAGGCTATGTCCGGGCTTCCCTCATGGACATGCCCTTCCATGGCACATTTCTTCGGGACAAGGCAGACTTGGCGCTGGTGCACTTTGAGGACCCGCGGGCTATGGCCAAATCCTTGGGCCTCATAGCTGCCCCATGTCCCCAGACTACCTTTCACTCCTTTTGTGGACACAGAAGGGGCTTTCAATCGCACCAAGCTAATCCCATCCACCAAGCCGCGCAAGCTTCCCAGCCTTTGTGTGGACAAGGGCATGGTTCCTACCAGCCTTGTGAGTCAGGTAGCTAGCGGTCTGGTCCAGCCACCCCCACCCCCGGCAGCTGTAGCCTCTAAACCTTCCTAACCTTGCCCTTTTAGATCATGGGCATCCAGTTGCTGGCAGGAACGCCATATCGTCTACCATTGGCAGTCCATAACATCATCCCGATGGGTTCTGCAGATAGTCTTAAAGGACCACTCCCTCCCCTTCTTGACTACCCCTCCTTCCATGCCACCATCTTATGACCGGCAGACGGAGGATCATCTGTCCCTGCTCCGGGAGGAAGTCATGGCTCGCTTGGCCAAGGGAACCATAGAGAGGGTTTTGGTGCCTGAAGTAGGCTGTGGTTGCTATTCCCGCTACTTTCTGGTCCCGAAAAAGGACAAGAGCCTTTGCCTTATCCTAGATTTCCGAGCCCTCAACTACATCCTCAAAAAGGAGAAATGCAAGATGCTCATATTGCCTCAGGTCTTTTCTACCCAGGAGACTGGATGGTAGCTTTAAACTTGTAGGACACCTATTTTCACATTCCAGTCCTGCCTGCCCATCGGCGTTACCTGTGGTTTAGGGTTGGCCACAACCATTTTCAGTTGACTGTGCTCCCTTTTGGCCTTACCAGCACATCCTGGGTGTTCACTAAGGTGATGGCGGTGGTCGCAGCTCATCTGTGTAGATCAGGGGTGCCAATCTTCCCCTATTTCAATGACTGGCTTCTAAAGGCGGGCTTGCCCCAGGCTGTCATCTTCCATCTCCAAGCTATTTCAGACCTCATGTCTTCACCGAAGTCACACCTAACTCCCCCTCAGATGTTCCCTTTCATCAGAGCTGTACTCGACACAGTGCAGTTTTGGACGTATACTCCTGAGTGGAGAGTCCAGGATATTCAGGCTAGGATACTGATGTTTCAGCCTCTATTCTAGATTTTGGTGAGACTGACTCTGAGGATTCTGGGCTTCGTGGCCTCCTTCTAGTGACTCATGACAGCTGGCACATCCGGGCTTTGAAGTGGGACCTGAAGTGCCAGTGGGCGCCGCATTTTTTCCACACAAAAAAATGTAAAATCGACATTTATAAATTGCACATTTTGTAATTCCACATTCCACAAAAATAAAATACACATTTGTATCTAGGCACTGGGGAGGCAGTCATCAGCATCAGGGAATCTGTTCTACATGGTCCTATCTCGGAGGGAACTGCAGAGGCCCTGCAGATTGGGTTAGAGGCAGACCCCTTTCCCTCCCCCAACCAGATCTCACAGTAGTGGCATATGTGTCATTCCTGAGCTAGGGCGGCAACCTGGAAGCGGTGGAGATCAGAGCACTCTGGTCTCTAAAAGGATCCGGACTCCACATTAACCTGTTGGAGCTGTGAGCGATCCGACTGACATTAAAAGCCTTTCTATTCTCCATCAGGGGAAGGCTAGTAAAATGTTCATGGACAACACCACTGCCATGTGGTCCTGCAACAAACAGGGCAGGGTGGGGTCATGGACCCTTTGTCGAGAGGCCCTGCATTTCTGGACATGGCTGGAACAGCAAGGCATTTCCCTGGTGGTTCAACACATGGCAGGCTCCTTGAACGCCATGGCAGATGAACTCAGTTGCCAATGCTTAGCGGAGCACAAACGGTGTCTCTACCCATAGGTCTCTTTCAACAGTGGAGAGAGCCTTGGCTAGATCAGTGCGCCTCTGCCGAGAACATCCAATGTCAGCAGTTGTGCACGCAGGAGCTTCGCCTTTCTGCCCATATCACTCCTGCCCAGAGTTCTCAAGAAGACCAGGAACCACCGGGCACAAGTCATCCTTGTGTCTCCGGACTGGACATGGAGAGTATGGTATCCCGAGCTTCTGAACATGAGCATCGATCCTCCGATCAGGCTGACCCTTTGGGAGGAACTTCTGTTGCAGCAGCAGGGGAGGGTCCTCCACCCAAACCTGTTAACTCTTTGCCTTCTTGCATGGAGATTGAGCAGCAGTAGTTGATAGCTTTCAACCTTCCTCCTGGAGTCTAATGTTATTCTGGCAGCCAGCCAGGCGTCCCTCCACCAAGACGGTATACGCCTGCTGATGGAAAAGTTTGTACCATTTTGTACAGAAAAATCGATTGACCCTCTTTCTGCCTCCCTTTCTTAAATTCTACTTTTTATTTTGACCCGTGCCCAGCAGGGCTCTGCTCTGGGCACGCTGAAAGGGCATTTTTCTGCCTTGTCAGCCTTCTTGCCGCTACACACATCACACAATGAAGCGGCACCATTTTCTTTGTTTTTTTATTAATAGCTCGCTTTACAAATACACATAACTACATTGAGCTATCTAAGATGATGGAGGTGGAGAGGGAAAAGGAGGTGAGGGTGGGGAGTGGGTTGGGATAAAGTAGGGGAGAGATGGAGTAGGCATGAGGGAGAAAGCACCAGGGGGCAGAGGGCAAAGCACATGTGGCAGACATAAACGCAGAGTTAGGGTAGGGAGGGGTAAGAAGTACAGAGGAGAGAGTGTGAACTTCCACGAGAGAGAAAGATCAAAAACAGAGCACTAAGGTGGGTATTTGGGAGGGAGGGATACAAGAGGGTGAGTTCTGGAAAACACATCTACCCTGATGGAGCACTTAAAATGTAAAAAGTAGTAAAAGAACAATGGATTTAACCCAGATCTCTTGACTGGGGGTGAATGTTTGATTTATTCAGCATTCCGTCCATTATTTGTTTGCGTACCCAGATGTGGGTCCCTTGCTCACTGTACCACTGGATTCAAGCTAGCCTGGCTGATGTAGAGTAATACCCAGAAACCGGTCCCATGATGCTTGTTTCCGGTCCAGGGAGGACCTGGCTTGGCAGTTCAGTCTTGACTGTTCCCAAGAGGCGCAGGGTCAAGGCTGATTTGCATATGGCTGGGTCTAAACTGGGGTGGCATGGTGAGAAAAAGAACAATGGATTCAACCCACATCTCTTGACTGGGGGTGAATGTATGATTTATTCAGCATTCCGTCCATCATTTGTTTGCGTAGCAGTTCTCTGAAAGAGAACAGTAAAAGAACTTGTCGGTCAGTCACAAGGATGGTTAAGAGGTCATGCCCCTTAGGAGGGACAAACACAAGATGGACAAGGAAAGCCACCAAACAAGCAAGCAAATGAGAGTGACAGTAAAGCCAACCAATGGTAAGCAATGGGCGGCTGTAATCCCCTGTAAATTCTGGTAAGCCCACAGTAGGTCTTTTGCAACCGGACCGCTTGCGCTGTTTAATAGGTTCGACCTAAAAACTGATCTTACAGCATTAGACCAGCATTTCTGACTCCCTCCGCCCTGATTTCGCCGCTTGCCCTTTGTTTCTCCTCTCATTCTCACAAACTGTGCTGATTCCTGTCAGTCGCCACTCTCATTCCCTTCTCCCTTCCCTTTATCATCTTCTTTCCCCCACCTGTCTCTGTAGTGCACGTCATATGCATTCTGTTGCTGTGTGGATCCATTCTGCATCCTTCTCCTCTACACTTTTCTTCCTTCCTTGTACCTCTAGCCTCTTCCATTCGTGTTTTCCTCGTCTCTCTGTGTCTTCAATATTTACTTATCATAATTTTCATTTTTTCCCTTTCAATCGCTTATTTAGTTTTCTCGCTCCTTTATTACGTCTTTCCTTTATCATTCATTCTCACCTGCGATTCTCTACACCGCCTCTCCCTGTACTCTCTATTTTTGCTTTAACTTCGGTTCCTTTTCTTATCCGGTTTCCCTTCATCCTCTGCTTTTAGCCCCTCGCCCCATGCTTCTCTTCCCTCCTCGTGCCAGGCCCTTCTCGGTTTGTCCTCCATCCGTTCCCTCCTCTTCCATCTCACCTCGCCTCCCCTGTCTCCAACTCCTGCAGTGAGGAAGTGGGCAGGGGTTTGGGCTTTTGGAACGGGAAAGAGAAAGAGTTTGTGAAAACTTTTCAGTGCAATTCGAGAGCGCTTTAATGGTGGGAGAGGCAGTGGGGAAGGAAGTAAGCTTTCTCCGGAGTCCCACCCTCCTTTTCCTAGGACGACCCGAACTAACTCCTGCCCCGAAGTCACGTCTGAGCCGTCTGGTTTCCCACAGTAACCAGACATGATGTAACTGCCAGATGAACTTGAACTTCAGCTCGTGTGTGTGTGTGTTTGGGGGGAGGGGCGATAAAGTACACAGTGGAATACTTGGGAATGCCAAGCGAATGTTTCCTTCACCACTCCTGAGACACCTACTAGGCTGATTCAAAGGAAAGAAGGTGGTTTTAGTTTCCGGTGCTTGTGTGCTGGGGCATGGAGGAAGAATGTAGATCCACAGAAGATGCCATTGTGCTCCAAGGTACCACTGCCACGGGCTAGCTGAGTGCACGCGCAGATCGGTTTTGTAGTTACTTGGTGAAGGCATCACCTTGTCTTCCCCGAGTTTCGTGCCTCTCTTGCACGAATTTGTTATTTGATTTGCCCCAGAGCAGTGTTAGCAGGCATAAAAGACTCACTAAGACCCCAGCGGAATTATGTGAACTGGCTGCAGACTGTTCCAAGATGGAGAAAGAAACTTTGCAAACTGTGCTAACTACTTGAGAACGGTGTAAGCTGGCTCACAATGTCCACCGGGTTGTGTGAATCCGCAGAAACTGCCTCAGAACAGGCTAAAGCTCCCAGAACAGTGTGAATTGGCTGAAACTACCTCACTGCCTTTAGAGCTGTAAGCAGCCCGAACAGTTAATGAGTTGTCAGCATATGGCCGGATTATTCTGTAGATAAAAGGAAAGCCAATTTGCTGATTGGTTCTGAAAGTGCTGAAAAGATCAGCGCGAAGTGTAGCTTCTTCATGGGTCCAGTTAGTTTTCCGTTTTAAACCCCTGCTTTTAACCCCGGCAGCACATTTTGGCACATGTAGTTTCTGGGTTTCAGAGGTATGGAAAACACAAACGTAATTAAATTATATGGTAACCAGGTATAAATAAAGCAAACGAATTGGCGCACTGCACTCTTATTTAGGGGAAAGTATACGGCAGATGCAAAATATATGTGGTGCTCCTAGGAAAGGATTGGTTACCATCCATCCACAATCCCAAACTGCCCTCCCAAGGAAGAGCAAAAATAATCAATCTACAAATTCGAGCACTCGAATAATCATATATACAATAGTGTGTAGTTTGTAGTCCACTTTAATCCAAATTCAGGCCAATAAAGTATAGTCCAAGTCTTCACAATGACTTTGTGGTAGATGTCATAACAGTTGTATCCGAAAGGAAGACAATCCAAAACAATTGTTCACAACGACGAACAATTGATTAATCAGCTTAGAAACAACTTCGCCAACACTTGTTTCATCAATAGGTCAGTCAGTCAAAAGTACTTTATTCGGTTTAAAACAAAACCATAAAAGTATACTAAGCATTTTAAGTCAAAACCACAATTATTATCAAAAGACAATAAAAATACAATACAGAAGTGAAAAACTAAAAATATATACACAGTACCTATTCAGTTCATTAACAAAAACATTATATAAAACCAGATAAACATTTAAAAAGAGTATCCTCATCCACAATTCATTTCATCAAATTTAACACTTTGACTAGTCCCATTTAATTTTCTTCTTTAATCTTACAGCCACAGTAAGGAAATTAGCAATATTAAAAATCTCCCATACATTAGAAAGTAGCTGCAAGTAATGGAGGGCTGGTTTGACTTGGATAAAACCTTTGTCTTTTAAAAGAGGGATAATAAAACATTTGCAAATTGCAAGAAAATGCTCACAAAAGAAGATAAAGTGCATTGTGTCTTTAGTGGAGAAACCATCACAAGACAAATCCCCAGATCTTCCTCTCTTTTCCACCCCGATGACCCAGCGAGGAGGAGATGGAATTGATTACACCTGAATCTAGTTAATAAAAAGCGGTGGTTGGAATTATTTACAATGTTCAGGTAAGGTTCAGTAGCCCATGATGTTTTTATCAACTGATGAGCCTTAACCGTCCGTTTGACCAACTCTCTATCCTCTCTGGCTAAGAAGGTCGTTAAATTGTAGGTGTCCTTGACCCACCTGATATCCCCTTTCACCAACTTATCAGTTGAGTTAAACAGTTCTGGTCGACCCAATTTAACAACTAACTTATGGACATAACTCAGCCAGGGGATACGGTAGCCAAAATCAAGTGCTAGACAGTCTCTGAGGATTTCCTGATTTAATACTAGCTCGGGGTTTAACCAGATAGAGATCCATTTTATAAGTGGAGCGATGGCTATGCGATCTTCCAAAAAACCAACTCCACACTCCTGGTGAACTATGAAACCGGATGTGGATTGAGGAACAGATAAAATAATTTTCAGGAACTTATCCTCCACCACTTGAATGGCCTTCATATTCTTAAAACCCCAAAGGTCTGCCCCGTACATTGCTAGAGAAACACATTTAGCATCATATAACTTTAGTAGTGCTTGAAATGGTTTAACTCCCAATTTGCGGGCAAAGCCCAAAACAGCTAAAATGGATCTAACCAGTACATTTCGTTTAGCTATTAATTGGGGAGACCAAGTGCCCTTATCATCAAAAATAACGCCTAGGTATGGAAAAGTGGTTACCCTAGACAGCACCTTTCCATCACAATGCAAGCTATTTACTCCTTTCACTTTGGTGCCAACCATCATAACGTGTGATTTGGAAAAATTGACGCTAAGATCAATAGATTTCATAAAAATAGAAAACTAAGTTAAAAGGCTTTGCAACCCTACCGCTGTACGCGCTAAAAGGGCGGCATCATCGGCATATAACAATGCCAGGATTAATCGTTTGCCTACAATGGGTATATCTTTACAGACCTCGGACAAAACTGAACCAAGATCAATAATGTACAGTGTAAAGAACAGGGGGGCCAAAATGCACCCCTGCCTCACACCATTAATAATGGATATCTTCCCTGTACAGTTGCCCCTTCGATCGTATCTCACTGTAGCAGATAAGTCCCTGTGCAGGTCAGCAAGGAAGTACACAATATTTTTATCCACGCCCAAGTGAAGGAGCATTACCCATAATTTGGACCTATTCACACGGTCAAAGGCGGAGGAAAGGTCCATAAAAGCTAAGTATAGGGAGCCCTCTTTTGCGATTGTGTACTTTCCAATTAATAATTGTAGGTTAAGACTTTGATCTATTGTGCCCCGACCTTTCCTAAAACCGAATTGCAAGCCCGAAAGGGTGTTAGTTTCTTCCAACCACCCTGTGAGCTTGCTTAATACCACCCAACCTAGCACCTTTACTCCAGAATCGATGAGGGAAATGGGTCGGTAGCAATTAGGA
This sequence comes from Lissotriton helveticus, assembly GCF_964261635.1. NCBI lineage: Eukaryota > Metazoa > Chordata > Amphibia > Caudata > Salamandridae > Lissotriton > Lissotriton helveticus. The sequence continues at coordinate 1,402,224,899 of NC_136057.1, read as the reverse complement.
TCTCCTCTATTACCCTTTTTTAAAATAGGTACTATTACCGATACAGACCAGGAATCCGGCAAACCTAATTTGCACGTCTTATTAAAAACATTACACAGAACTTTTGACTATATCTTGACACCCGATTTAAAAAGATCGGCTGGGACGCCGTCTGGTCCGGGAGCCTTGTTACATGTCAGCTGGCGGATGGCCTCTGCCACCTCTGACTCAGTAATTGATAAAGTATAAGAGTCATTAATGGAAAAGGATTTAGCCACCCCACCGGGGTCTGCTCCTTCATATACAGATTTGAAATGGGCACACCAAACTTGTTCCTGGATACCACAGTCTAATTGACTATTACAAGAATCTTGGAAAAAAGGTTTATTTACTACTGCCCAAAATTTAGAGCTATTTTTAAGAATATCAATAGATGTTAGGGAGAAGTGTGGCTCAATGGTCAGAGCGGCAGACCCTGATGTAGAGGTCTAGCCCGGGACCAGGGTTCAATTCTCCGCCTCAGCGGGTCTTGGGCTCAAAATTCCACGGACCTGATAATTCTCGCCTTGGTGCCTATTCCAATCATTGAGTCCCACTCTCCAACTCTGGGCAATAGCTTGCTTAATCTCCACAACGGCCCCCACAACGCTAAGGATGCCTGGCCTCCACCTTGGGGGTGCCCAGGAGTGGACACCTCACAGGGAAAGCCAGGATGGGTTCCACAGTGGTATTCGTACAAGCGCCTTGAGACCCTTGCGGGTGAGTAGTGCGCTATACAAGTATCAATTTACAATTTTGTAGCTCATCCCATGCATCTCCTCTGATTTCTCGTCTTCTGTTCTCCAGGGCCACTTTATAGGCTTTCCCTAGGGCTGATATCATTGATTTATCTGCCGGATTTTGCTTCAAAGCCTCCAGCAATTTCCGGTGAGCTAACGAACAGTTATGATCAAACCATCCCTCCCCGGCTATGTCTTGCGCCCTACCCGGCCGTTTAAGATCACTAGCAACCTGTGTCCAGATTTTGGTATAAGCTTCTAAGACCTCCTTACCCCCTGCATGTTCATTCAAGCAAGTGGACATTTCATCTCCAACCTTAATTAATAGGTTGGTTTTAAAATCCTCGGGAACTACTTGGCACCATCTAATTCTGCGAGCCTGGTCTGTGGGTCGGATGTCTAATTTATCTATCTTCCTATTACATGTGGCATGTTTCTTGACCACATCCATCATGGTCAAAGCCATTGGATTATGGTCGCTGAATATGGACCAAAATGCAGTATAATCGCATACCTTATCACCCAACCGGGAGCTGATGAAAATATAATCAATAGTTGATGGTGTACCATTCCCTTTAAAAGTAGGTTAAAATCCATTTTCAGCCATCAGTGATTCCAAAACTTCTCCTCGCGGGGAATGCTCAAAGTGGGTGTCCCCCTGGTCTGGTGGGCCTAGACTATCCATAACCTGACAGTTCTCAGGGCAGCCGTGCACATTAAAATCTCCTAAAACAATAACCGAGTAAGGGTCTATGTTATCTTCTCTATATGTATCAAGGAAACAATTCAGGCTGACAAGGTGTTCTGTGGCAGTAACTCTATCAAATGAGTTACGGGGGTGCGTCGTACACTGCTGGACGATGTCGAGCGGGAGGAGGCCGCCCTGCGGCAGGCGGAGAGGAACGGTCACGTGGCAGGGGGCAATAGGGAGGAAGTGTTGGCGGCTCGAGAGCGGGTTGCTACCCAGGTAGAGAGGCTCCGCTGCCATGATTACCGGGAATACATGGTCCGAGCGCACGCGGAGCGGGACCGGGTCGGTTCGCTGTTGGCGTGGCTAGCCAACCCCCAAACTAGGGGTACGCCAATACTGTCGCTGACCACTCCGACCGGGGATCTGGTCCATTCGCAGCGAGAAATCAATGATCAGTTCCTGGATTATTACGCGGAACTTTATCGGAGCAGAATGACGGCACAACCGGCTGGACTGGATGCCTTTCTGGAAGAGGCTCAGTTGCAGCGGCTGGACCCGGAGCAGGGCACTGCGTTGGGTGCGGCTATCACACTGGGGGAGATCAGAGCGGCGATTAAACACATGGCCAGGAAGAAGACGCCGGGAGGTGACGGCCTTCCGGTGGAGCTTTACGCTGCGTATGTTGATCTCCTGGCACCCCGACTACACCAGGTGTATGGGGAGGCTTGGGAGCGGGGCAGGCTACCGGTGTCGACAAGAGAGGCAATTATAGTGCCGTTGTTGAAGAAGGGCGGGCTTCCCACGGCTAGAACGGCATATCGCCCGCTCTCGATGCTCACTGTGGAATCTAAGGTGCTGAGCAGGATCCTGGCGACGCGGTTGTCTGTCCATATGTGCTCTCTGGTACACCCGGACCAGTCGGGCTTCATCCCCACCCGGAACACCTCGACGTGTATACGGCGCCTGATACGGGTCATGGACGTTGAGGGGGAGGGCCCCGCGGGTGCGGCCGTACTCTCGGTAGATATCGAAAAGGCGTTAGATAGTGTGGAATGGCCGTATTTGTTCTGCGTGCTTCTTCGGTTCGGGCTGGGGGACGGCTTCGTCCGCTGGACGCGGTTGTTGTATGAGTCCGCTACTGCTAGGGTCCGCACGGGCCGCTCGATATCAGCGGCGTGCTCGGTGGAAAGGGGCACCCGACAGGGTTGCTCCTTATCCCCGCTTCTCTTCGCCTTGGCGATTGAACCCCTAGCGGCATGGGCCCGACAAGGCGTTTCGCATTATATTTCCTTGTATGCCGACGACCTCTTGCTGTACTTGGCTGATGTGGAGGCGTCGGTGACGGGGACACGGGCCTTGCTCCAAGAGTTCGGGAACTTGTCGGGGCTCCATGTTAACTGGTCTAAGACTTGCCTATTCCCCTTGACTTCCCGCTGTGTCCAGCCTGAGGTGCTTGATGGACTGCGCTGGGAACCAGATTGCCTGCCATACCTCGGAGTCCACATTTATCTTACCCATTCGCTCCTATATGAGTGGAACGTGGGCAGGGCCCTGATGGGCATCAGAGGCAGTATGGGGTTTTGGCGCACTCTTCCGCTGTCTGTGGCAGGACGAATAGCGCTGCTGAAGATGGTGGTCCTTCCGCGCCTGCTTTATTTTTTCCGCACACTGCCCGTGTGGATTCCGCTCTCCTTTTTCCGAACATTGTGGTCAATGGTGATAGGGTTTATCTGGGGCTCTGGCAGGAGACGTGTAGCTTTGAATACCTTGCTTAGGTCCCGAGAAGAAGGTGGCCTGGCGGTGCCGGATTTTGAATGGTATTATCTGGCAGCGCAGCTACAGTGGCTCCCGCAAGCTGTGGCGCGGGAGTTTAGAAGCCCGGGGGCCCGCAGAGTCGGATTATGCAGCGCCATGTCCTGTCCTTCATCGTGCTCCAACAGGGGCTTCGGTTGGAGCAGCTGACTCTTGAGGAGCGCACCCTTCGCCGGTGCTGGCTTCGTGGCCACAGGCGGGCGGGATGTCTCGTTCCATATGCGCCGGAGATCCCCATGGGTATGTGTACGGCACTCCCGCATGGTGGGGACTGGTCGGCACTAGCCGCCTGGGAGGACTGCGGGGTCCACATGATAGGGGATTTGTATAGGGATGGTGCCCTGCTGTCGTTTTGTGACATGCAAGAGGCCTTCGATCTCCCGAGGGGTGACTTCTTGCTCCATGCAGCTCTGGTGGCTGGGATTCAGAAGCGCTGGAGGATGGGGCTGGTAGAACCTCCCACGTCGCTGGGCTGCCAGTACGTCGTGATGGCAGCTGGCACTTATAAGGCCATCACCTGCCTCTACCAGAGACTGGCGCTAGCTGACCCTCCCCCCCAGACAAGCTGCGGGAGCGCTGGGAGGCTGACCTCGGTCGGCAGATACCGGAGACGACCTGGCCTCAGCTTGTACGTAGGGCCTGGAAGGGCACGCGCAATGTTAGGTTCCAACTGGTTCAGTACTTCACTCTACATAGGGCGTACTGGACGCCGGCCAAAATCCAACGGGTCTTCGGTGGCGCGCACTCGGTATGTCCCCGCTGCGCAGCAGAGGGTGCTGACTTTGAGCACATGTTCTGGTCATGCACAGGGCTTGGCACTTACTGGACTGAGGTTCTATCCTGCCTGAATGCGGTTACGGGACGCCAGATCGACATGGACGCGGGGACTTGCCTTTTACTCTGGTTTCCGCATACCCCAGCCACGAAGGTTACCAGCAAATTTTTCGATTTGGGGTTAATTCTGGCCAAGAGGGAACTTACACTACATTGGAAATCCAGAGGGGGGCCTAACTTCCTGAGGTGGCGGGGGTGCTTTCTGCAATGGGTTGCGTGTGAAGGGTCTCTTAGATTACAATTACCTAGGCGCACCGCTAACGATAAAGCGCTAGATACGGCCAGGGCGTGGAGCGCGCTAGTGACGGACCTACAGTCACTTTCGGAAGCTGATGAGGATGGTGAGGACGGCGCGCTGGCGAACCAGGGGGGGGGGCCACGGGGGTAGAGAGCGTGGGAGCAGTGGCTGAGGAGGAGGGGCGCTAGGCTGCATGGCCAGCACTGAGTGATGAGGGATTACGTGTGTCACATATGGTCTTGTGCGGAGTGGGTAACATACATTGCTCTGAACAGCACCTGGACTCACACCTGGCTGTCGAATCGAGACTGGAAATGTTTAGGGGAGGTCACCTGCTGCATCTGGAAGGTTTATGTCATGCCGTAGAAGGGGCGATAGAGGCACACTGACAAGGGCGGGTGGGGCTAGTGGGGGAGGTGGGAATCGGCGGATAGGGCTTTGCTGGTTGGGACTGTTAACGACGCTGCTTCACTGTACATCCTGTGGATAGAGATACATATGAAGCGTGTTTGTATGATGTGTGCATAAAATCAATAAAAATTTGTTTAACAAAAAAAAAACTCTATCAAATGAGTTATAGAAATTAATAATCAAGATAGTGCCCACATAAGTGGAAGCAATTTGTACTGCCAAACAGTATGGTAAACTGGTATCCAATTTAATGTGAGTGCCTGTAATAGATGCCGAAATCAGAGTCACTAACCTGCCCTTCGCCCTCCCCATACTGGAGGCAATAGCTGGGGAGAAGTGGGATGTATAACCGTCTAAGCATAGCGAATTCTCAGTGTCCCATGTTTCTTGCAACCCAATGATATCTGGCCCACATAAAGAATTTCTCCATAGTGCATCATCTAATTTGTTTCTTAGGCCTGCGATATTCCAGGTTAAGATTTTGGTACCCTCAGTGGTTTCATTAAGACCCACCATCTCAATAGAGGAGATACATGCTGCTAATGGTTCCTTCACCCCATTCAACCAAACAGCATTATTTGGTGTTCCAGGGGACACTAGTCAGTCGATCTCTTCCAGGTTAGGAAGTACATCGAATCTGTTATGGGTAGATACAAAGAAGTCACGAGGACTTCGGGCCTGTGGAAATTGCCTGCGTTCTACCCTTTCGTTCATCATTACAGTGGAGTCTCTATTAAAAAAAACTAAGGGTACACCACCAATACCATCCTCTGAACAAAGCCTAGATCCAGCCCTCTCCAAAATCAATTTCACAATCAGCGGCGAGGCAAAATTCAAGATCACACAGTCCCCTCTACTGGTTTTGACAGAATTCCCTACCCGGGGGGTTCTACGTGTCATTTTGAATTCTTTAAATAAGTGTCTTCCCAGACCGGTCAGATTATTAACATGATGTAGCGCCTTATTTCGCAAGGACACCCAATGTTCATCCACACCGCTCTGAACAGGGGGAACATTTGTCAAGATGACAGTGTATGGTGTCGCCTCAGGCGGAAGATTTAACCTGTGTGTTTTGTGCTGACGTGCACGGTCACCCCACCCTGGGACCTCATTTATCTCACTCCTGTGTACCTCATTTATATCATTCATGGGATCATCCCTAGGCCTATCCTTAGAGAGTGTGGCATGCTTGTGACCTGTATTCACCACTGGGGCATTTATAGTCACAACAGCCCCCACCTCTGCCACTATAGGAGTCTTATTAGATCCTACCCCCAAAATCCCAGACTGGGCAATGGAATCACTAGGATCACCAGACAATGTATTACGGGCAGGAGGGAATAGTTGGTTTTCGATTCTATCCAACCTGGAGTCTATGTCAGAAATGTTTAAGGAAATAGGTCTCAATAACTTCATTAACTTCTCCTCAAGTTTAGATACAATTCGATTTTCCAAATCACAGGACACTTGCTCAGACAATGCCTGAGTGCTAGTATCCAGCAAGCTATGAACACTCGAGCTAGCGGCCTCACGCTCGCTCCCCTTCTTTCCCCGTGTGACACCCCCTTTTTTGACACTTTACTGGCCTGTTGTAGAGTGGCCGGAATACTACCCGCTTTCCTTTTTGTTGAGGTTACATTTGCCAGGTGCTCCCCCTTGTTAGCTTTATTCAAGCGTTGCTGGCGAGTCTGTACTTTGGGGGATGAGGGAAAAATAGGGGAAGCATTCCTCTCTTTAGGAGTGTCAACCTCGGATAGCTCTGGAAAGGACACTGATAGGTCGTAAGCACCCCGACTTCTTCAGGGCTGTTCGAACGGTATGTGAAGAACCGTCCACGTGGTAAATATTGGATCTGAAGGGCAAAATAGTGCCAGAGTCCAGTAGAAACTGAAGATACATAAGTCATATATCCAGAGAAAATCTGTGCCTCCCAGGAGAGTACTCCTCGTGTCCATTTAGCGTGGATATACTTGCCAGTTGCAAGCATTCCAACCATCTCCTTTGTGTTACCCTCGGTGCTTCAGAACTATGCCAGTGGTCCATAGATTTTATTCCATCTGTCACAAGATTCAGTTGTGGATTTAAGAAAGATGTCAGAGGATTCGGTACCAGTCTGCTTGGTTTATTGGCTTTAAGACCAGTGCCAGTGATTCCTTGGGCTAGATAATTCTTTAGAAAAGTGCTCAGACAGTCAGGGAAGAAAGCACAATAGAAATCGTAAAGTTTTATCAAGGGAACTGAGAGATATTCCCCTACCGACTCGTAGTTATATGGCCTGGTCGACCAATGCCCCAATCTTTTATGCTAACAAACGAGGCAGGTTCAATGGTCTGTCTTTCATTCAGATGAGAATACATACATATACTGCAGTTATTTCTGCTCTAGACTCATTCACTAAAGAGTCTCGTGAAGATCGTCTTTTCATGTGCATTTTTAGGGAACTCGTAGAATTGTTCAGGGTCCCCTTTTATAAAGACCAGAAGGGTGACTGTGTTTAAAGCCAAAGATATGTTTGTGTATGTTGTATGAAAAGATATGGTTTCATCATTCGAGTGTTGCAACATTTTCAAACTACATGCACACAAACCATCATTAGAACACACCGCTCTCTGGTAAACAGTTCTCTGTCCACCATATAACCCAGTATACTTGTAATCAGTTCCAAGTTGCTCGAATCATTTTCATGGGCAAGGCAGCATTTAAATACTGTAATAACCCAGAAAACCGGTTACAGATAGTCTGCTGAATTTCTCTTCTCCTTCAATAATATATTTCATAGTTTATACCCTCAGTGTGTCTCGTGTTGTCTCAAAGAAAGAACTAAATACGTAGCCTGCTCTTCATAGCGGAACGTTATAGGTGGAGAAGCAACAGAGGGGCTGGGGTAGAAAAAACATGCAGGATCGGAGGAGGTGGAGAGGAGAGAAAAGTGGAGAGCATCTGGAGTTGAGTTATGATGAGAAAGCCACACAAGAGGAAGAGAGCAAGAAAACACAAGCATCAGCCATAGAGTGGTGACAACAACAATATAAGAAGTTCCCTAAATGTGAGCTGTGAAAGGATACAAGCCATCCAATCAAAAGGATGGTAAAGAAGCTATGTTCCAGGGGAGGGACATACACCAGAAGAGGAAAGAAAGCCACTGAACAAGCAAGCAAGCGAGATTGATAGTAGGCAGTGGGCTGGCACAAAGCCCACTGCAAGTTTTAGCATGTCCCACAAGAGTTCTTTTGACAAAAGGCAGCTAAAAGCTGCCTGTAGGCGAGTCCTAAAAATAGTGGGTAAAGGGTGTTTCTTTCGATCATTTGCTGTGTCTGGAATGCACATTGTATCTGATAGAGACTACTAGCCGCAGATTCCTTCATGTAGAATTATCCCCAGGCGCGAGACTGGATCCGGAAAAAATTATTTTTGCCACAGCATCCCTGTGCGCCTGGGGGACGGCACCACGCGACTTCCGCAGGATTCCTCTTATTAGGTGTGGACTATTGAAGATCTTTTTACAATTTCATTACAAACTTGTCTATATATACTTTCACTCTAGAATATACTTGTGTTTCAACAATACAGTTTATTACAAAACAGATTTAAAATTTGTTTACATCAGATACGTTCTACATTAGGAAATGCAGTATTGTGTAACACCAACAAACATTTCTTTCAAATCACTTTGATTGAGAATGTTACTCTTGTGAATCATCTCTAACAATACGTGTTTTGTGGTTTGTAGACAGTTATTTAGGTCTTAAATGTACACGGGAACATCAATAGTTTTATCCGTTACATTTCTTCAATGCTTGAGTGTAGCTAAACAAGACCTCTGTCATCTGCGGATCAGGAAACATTTGGAGCCCATAGTATGGATGGTGAAAGAGAAGAAATTCACAAAAACGTAATGGCATGAAGGTACCACTCCAAATTTCTACCCTGGTGGGTTTAAGACCACTGGCTTATGTTCATCCACACTTGCCTTTTATTCTCAAAATGATCGTAATTTTGATTCACCTATGTTCCCCGGTGCTCTCTTGCAAAACTTTGCTTTTTTTGTGGTATATAAATATCTCTGATTGAGCTGGATAAAACCAGCCCAGTAATGATTGGACTCAGCAGAAAGCTAATGCAGAGCAAAGAGTACTGTAACGCAGATGAAAATAGCCACTGAATGATGAAGACCAATTCCAAAGTGCCACTGAATGCCATGAGCTTGGATGAACTGACTGGAAACACACGGAGTGTTTTGGTATGGATGAAAAGTGCACCAGGGTGGTTTATCTTTGCTTAAATCTGTACCTGAAGTGTGCAAACTAGGTAATAACTGCCCGAGCTTGGAGTTAGCCAAATGAAAACTACTATATAATGGTGTGGATAGAAACTACTTGCAAAAGATTTGCACTGAGTGAGCGATGCACCAGAGGTAAATGGGGTTTGATGAAAACTGCGATTGAATTTTGTTATCTGGCTGAAAGTTGCCCACAATTATCTAAGCTGGCAGAAAACCACTCCCAGAATGTTTTATTCTGGCTAAAAACTGCTTCAAAATTATGCAGGCTCCAGAAAACAGCCCAAGAATATTTCAAACTGCTTGAAAATTGTGAGCAAGGTGATCGCCCTGAAGGATTACAACCCATCACTAAACGATGCATGGAATATGTCTGTCTTTGCTGACAAAACAGCTCAAGTTAGTGAAAATTCTCAGAACCATTTGGAAAAGCAAGACTACCCTGACTTTGAAAGCCCACAATGCTGTACAAATTGGCGAAGTTGGCTTTACAGATGCATTTAATATAACTCAAGATGTGACAGGCACTGAATCCCTGTAAACAAGATACTTTTGGGTACACGTGCTTAATGCACATACAGAAAACACTGCCCTATTTGTGGTGTCGATAGTATGATCACCTTCATATTCGTAGTGCATTCAGAATGTGAGCACCCTCTTTTCAAGTCATGTTCTTAATACAGGCAGGCTGTAAATATGGCACTATATATATATATATATATATATATATATATATATATATATATATATATATATATATATATATATATATATATATATATATATATATATATATATATATATATATATATCAAACACTTTTCACTCCGGTAAGGCTGAAAATAGGCCAGCACACAGGTCTCCGATTTGATATGATTTATTGCAACCCCGTCACCCCCAACAAAAAAAATATATATATACGCTTAGCGCCACCCGTCTTAAAGCACTGCACTTCTTGCCTAATGTGCTCGTGCTGGCACAAACAGGCTGTAAACATTACACTATTTGTCTTGTGTAAGGGGACTTTTTTTAAAGGGACATCATGCTGTCCTGCATAGGTGATGATAACGTTATAAAATTAACACATATTTTTCATTGCAAAATTTCAAGTCCGCTTAGGTTCCTTACGTATATTTAGTCACACAGACAGGGAGGGATGATAGGTCCCATAACTTATTTTGTGATATTATGTTTCCTTTCTGGACTTCCTGTCATGTAGCACACAGTGTTTACTATAACTCCCTTTAGTTCGTTTGGAAGAGCCAAAGGTTCTTTTTGTCAGACCTAACAAGCATTTACAATGCAATTGTCTCGTCTTTGTTAAAGTTAGAGCTATTGGCATTGCAAATGTTATTGTTTTCATTTTCTTTTCTTTTTTAAACCAATAAATATATGGTATTGTCATTTACAATGGCAATAGCTTAATCTCTCGCAAATGCGAGACCTATTGCATTTGCACCCACACACACACACACACACACAAAGCCACACACACACAGAGCCACACACACACACATGGATGTGGTGGTGGTGGATGTAGTGTTGGTGGATGTGGTGGTGGTGGATTTGGGGTGGTGGATGTGGTGGTGGTGGTGGTGGATGTGGCGGATGTGGTGGTGGTGAATGTGGTGGTGGTGGATGTGGTGGTGGTGGATGTGGTGGTGGTGGATGTGATGGTGGTGGTAGATGTGGTGGTGGTGGATGTGGTGGTGATGGTTGTGGTGGATGTGGTGGTGTTGGTGGATGTGGTGGTGGGGGTGGTGGATGTGGTGGTGGTGGATGTGGTGGTGGATGTTGTGGTGGTGGTGGTGGATGTGGTGGTGATGGTGAATGTGGTGGTGGTAGATGTGGTGGTGTTGGTGGATGTGGTGGTGGGGGTGGTGGATGTGGTGGTGGTGGATGTGGTGGTGGGTGTGGTGGTGGTGGATGTGGCGGTGGTTGTGGTGCTGGATGTGGTTGTGGATGTGGTGGTGTTGGTGGATGTGGTGGTGTTGGTGGATGTGGTGGTGGATGTGGTGGATGTGTTGGTGGGGGTGGTGGATGTGGTGGTGGTGGATGTGGTGGTGGACGTGGTGATGGTGGTGGTGGTGGTGGATGTGGTGGTGGTGGATATGGTGGTGGAAGTGGTGGTGGATGTGGTAGATGTGATGGTGGATGTGGTAGATGTGGTGGTGGATGCGGTGGTGGATGTGGTGGTAGATGTGGTGGTGGATATGGTGGATGTGTTGGTGGATGTGTTGGTGGATGTGGTAGTGATGGTGGATGTGGTGGTGGATGTGGTGGTGTTGGTGGATGTGGTGGTGGGGGTGGTGGATGTGGTGGTGGTGGATGTGGTGGTAGCGGATGTGGTGGTGATGGATGTGGTGGTGGTGGATGTGGTGGTGGTGGTGGATGTGGTGGTGGAAGGTCCCAGAAGCAAGCGTTAATTGGACAGTAGGTTTACTACCTAGGCCATAAATCATGTCCCCTGCTCTGCTGTCAGGCTGGAGGTGAGTGGGACGCTGCCCTTATTAGGAGCTCTCCTTTCCAGGTGGCGATCCAGCCCAGCGCCTCTTGTAACCCCTGATGACAGGCTTGTACTCAAGCGGATGTGCCTTTCTCTGTAAACACGTCTAAATGTTGTTGTTAAACCCAGCACTCAGTTATGCTTCTGTACCTTTTGAAGAAGGCATCTTACTCGACTACAAAATAACAGCCGTTCCTGACTGGTCATTCTGGCGCCACGAAAGTGCCTCGCGGCTTTAGTTATAACGTCACATACAGCACTAAAATGACCCTTTGGGAAACCTGAACGTTTACCGCACCCGAATTTCCCACAAAGCAAATACAATGTAGTGCGTCCTAGGGGTGCGTGCAACCCGCTGAGCTACAGGGGCCCACACTCGCCAGGGTACCAGCCAGCTCACACACCCCCTCCCCCACAACTACGCGAGGTCACAAGCCCTCCTGCCCACCTCCCTCACCTGGGTATCCAGGAGGGGCGTCGGGGGGGAAATGAACTGAGGGTGTGGAGTACAATGGGCGGCAGATGGAGGGGTGGAGGGCGGCACCGGAACAGGCTGCCCCCACCTAGCTCCGGACTGACTACCAAACAATGGTGCCACCTGCACGGCAGGGCGACCTCCGCCCAACCGTAGGCCTCGAGACCTGCCCCCTAATAGACGACCTACGCGTGCCTAGTCCCTTGCACACCCCAGCCTCTAAAAGGCCAATCGGGCACGCTGTCCCACAACCTCGGAGACAAGAACCGGGCTGATTCCCGCCATGTCTAGGGTCTCCCCAGAGTATCCGCCACAATCCCCACAATCCCCCCCGGCACCCGCATGCCGCCCCAGGCGACACCGCACTCGGGATCATGATGGGGAGCCCCTGTGCGTATTTGCCAGTGCACGGGTGCGCTGCTTCATGGAGCCCCCTCGGAGCAGGCTGCTCCCACCCCTTCTGTTGACTGGGTGTGAGTGTTTGATTGGTTGAGATGCTCTGTCCATCACCACCCCCTTTTGTCCCACCCCTTCCAAAGCCCAGCCCGGAACACAGGGCAGTACACCGCTCTCCGCCTCATAGGAGGACAGGAAAAGGGGGGTAGTAGTAGGGCGTACTGCTGAAGTAGCAGGAACAGCAAGGGACGTGTGGACAGACTTCCCCTCCCACAACGCACATCCTTGAAAGTCTTTTGCAACTTGGCTTGGGGGTGGCACCTGATCACACTGATGCACAGAGTTCTGAGGGTCGACTACCCCAGATCTTTATATAGGGTCGGCGTGCCTTGTACACAGACCTAGATGCCCCACTGTCTGATAGGGACTGGGCAACGGCATGCAAACTGGTTTGGAAGGTATCGGGGGATGCTCACATTTGCTGCTGGGCCTCGAAGATCAATGGAAAGGAAAAAAGATGCAAGATAAATGTCTGCAGTTGGCCCTGCTATTAGCAACAAGTACATAAAAGGAACAAGCGAAAGCGCTCGCCATTTGTCACTAAGCCCCGTCTTTTTCGGAATGGGGGGCGTTTTTTTAGTTTCTTTCTCCCCTCTTCTCCATTGGCTGGAATGTAAACAACGGGCGTGTTTTTGACTTGTTGTTTACATTCCAGCCAATGGAAAGAGGAGAGAAATAAACGAAAAAACACACCCCTCAATCCGAAAAAGACGGGGCTTAAATGGAAAGAATGATGTCACTGAGACTTCTTCTCCAATATCTGGCCGTCATTTAGGAGGCCAGCCAATGGAGAAGAGGGGCGGACTTTACCCTCGCTAATCAGAGACATTAAATCTCGCCAGCGAGACTGCGCACACGCAGCCTACGCTAGCCCAGACCTAAAAAGGGAGAGGAGGTAAGGCGTGCAGGAAACAATGAAATCACCGTCTTTTTTCACCAACCCTAAAATGGAAGACTAGGCAAGGGGTATAAAAAAAATATAAAACCATGCTAATTCTAATTAGACTTAAAGCAGGGAGAATAGGTGAAGCTTCCAGGAAAAGATAAATACTTCTAGCCAAGTCTTTGAAAACTGCGAAAAGATGGAAGGTGCAAAATAATTAAGGTGCTTCAAGTAAGATCTAAAAATAGAGAAAAGGCAAGAAGCGCTGTAATAAAGCAATGCAAATGCCCTTCTAGCAAGAGATAAGTAGAGGGAACAGGTGATATGTGAAGTAACTAAAACAGGGTCCTTCTAGCCAGAAGGAAAATTGGAGAATAGCCTTTTAGCGGAAAAGATGAATTCAGGGATGGAGGGGTCATTCACCCTCTCTGGTATTTTCCCAGAGGGCTGCAGGCTTGGGTCTCCTTTTAGAGTAGGATGCCTCCATGGCCAATGGCCTCATTTTATTTGCCACCTACTGCCTATATGAGATGATTTGGACAATTTTGTCATAGGTAATTTTGGTTTCCATTTCAGCCCATGGTGAAATGGAAGGGAGGAAAACAGCTCAATGGTTAGAACTAGGTATAGTTATGATCGGGTGTGAAATACGGTGCCGTAGCATATGTGAATTCAGTCATTGCCCCACCATTTTGAAATGTTTAAACAGTATCACCCAATGATCCCAGCCTGTGCGCCACTGCTGTCTACGGTTTAGAGAAGGATTGTGGAGTGGTTACAGCAGCGTCTTTAGCGGCGGTAATTTCATAGGGCGTTATTCATTTTTCCTGGGATTGTGTCTGTGAGCATGTCACTTACGCCCCCGCGCCTCTATTAAAACACACTTCCTCGGTTATCCCTCGAAAATGTGTTCCTTCGTTACCTTATGTTGGATTGGCATGATGCCAGCATGCGACCCTGGTGCAGATATTAGACGTGTGCCAGTTCCACCAGTGCGGCAGCTCCCCGCACTGATGCAAATGTGTCAAAAGAAGTTGCATTTATGAGGGGGGGGGGTATCACATTAACCAAATCATTCGCTATTTTGTTGCACCTCAAAAAAGGCCTCAGATAACTAATTTGACAAGGGCTCGATTCGCAGTGGGAGGATTTGCTCAGCGCTCGGACACAGCAGGCACGGGGGCCCGGCTCACTTTCTTGCCTCGGTGGATCGTCTGATCATTCTCTACTGCACCAGGACACCATAAGGGCACAGGCCATGCCAGTGGTGTAAAACAAAATGCTGGGACCCATGAGTCCCCCATAAATGACTGATATTTATTGGTCTGATGCGGAATGGGGACACACTGAAAGATTTGGGGCCCCTGAGGGTCCCAACCCCGTGCCACCGGGGACCCCCCTTACGCCCTAGGGCCATTCCGTGATAGAACTAAAGCAGGTGCCCGACTAGCAGGCCAAGCGATGCAGGGTGTTAGTGCAAACATGAGGTCAATATGCTGTGACTGCTGGCCTAAGGTCAAACCTGGAGCTGTTCAGATCCACTTTCAGTGTTTCTAATCTTTTTGTGGGTTCTCCATACGCGTGAACAGGACAGTTTGAGGCCGTCTTGCCATCCGGCTCACCGGAGATGCCGCAGCCTGACACGCCTACCCGCGACCTCTACCCTCCGCGCAAAGCCCCTGCCGCACAATGCCAGCCTTGTTCCTCCGAGGCTAGGCTGTGCCAACTGTGACATTTTGCGGTGCAGCTTTCACAATGCTCATCTGCCCTGTGGCCAAACTTGTACTCTGGGCACCAGATAATCGGCCCTTTGTGCTTCGATCTGTTGTCGTTGTTGCACAACTTCTTGTTTGCCGTAGGTAGGCATGTGCAGTGCGGCTCCCGGTGGGCATGCGTGTCCTTAGGTGAGCCCTATTGCTCCTCTCTCAAAGTCGAAACAAGATGCCTCTTCCACAGCTGCCTAGTGTGTGGGGCTGGTGAGGTTCAGAAGGATTTTTGTTACCCCCTGCTACCAAAATGTAAGATCTTCTGATGTAAGTTTAGAAACAAATCTGTGCAAAAGCCGACAAACCCTAAACTCTCTTCCAGCACCATAGGGTGCAAAGGCAAGATGCAGCCTGAGGCTGCCCGGCGTTTTCTGAAGCCCGCCACAAAGGGGCGCAGTTGCTTCTTGTCCTGGTAGGTTTACAGCCTTCAAAATATTTGGACAGGGAACATTTAGTGGCACCAAATTTCTGTGGCCTCCACTAACGTTGTTAAGTGACTTCTTAACGTAATGCGAGGGGCCTAAACCTCGATCATCGATGGCATCCGTGGGCAGCCACGCCCACGCCCTCAACCTTTCATTATCCGCGGTACGCAGCACGCAGGGCAGACCAACAGGCACAAGTCTAGGGGGTTCCACAACTCGGTCCCCCCTTCAACTCATGAAGTGGACGATACAGCGGGCGGGTCCGTGGCAGTAATGAAATCATTCAGACTTTCGTCTTATTTAGAGTTTGGTGGATGAGATACTCGGTCACAAACGTGGCGGACATCCCTTTTACCATATTACAAGTGCATTGGGAAAGGGATGTGCGTGGCGCCACGTTCGTGACGAGTTTCCTGCCCGCCAAGCTCTATGCAAAGCCCCAAGCCTTCATTGATCTTGGCTTAATTGTGCAGTCGGTCGATCTGAAGACTTGTATGGCTTTAGCGCCCCCTGCTGCTGACCGGAGAAATGTAGATGCTGTGTT
This sequence comes from Lissotriton helveticus, assembly GCF_964261635.1. Classification (NCBI taxonomy): domain Eukaryota; kingdom Metazoa; phylum Chordata; class Amphibia; order Caudata; family Salamandridae; genus Lissotriton; species Lissotriton helveticus. The sequence continues at coordinate 1,402,208,821 of NC_136057.1, read as the reverse complement.
TTTGCTCGTTTCACTTGGCAAGCTAGTAACTTTTCTTCACGTAGCCATGGGGTCTGTTTGTTGAGATAATCCTTACTTTGGCAGCCGACATACAAACCTCAACTAGCAAGTAATTTGGTGGGAAGCCCTCCAGCATGGACTGTAACTAAGCGCGGCCTAGTTCTGCCATATTTAAATTATGTCCCATTAACCAAAAGCGGAAAGTCATCCTGTCGCATGCAACAGGGTCGGAGCGAAGTAGGCAATCCGGCAGTGTCCGATGGGTTGGCCTCACAGATCAGAGGGTAGGCCGGTTTTTAGCAGTTTGTGGGCCTCTTTAATATCCAAGTGGGCAGGTATTTTTCTGTTGATTTCACATTTTTACTGATATTTCCTTCCACAGCAGTGGAGATGGTCTCACGGCCTGAGCCTCCGACTTTGAAGCTGGAAAACCAAGGTTCGAGCCTTGGGGTCGACTCCACATCCTGTGATTCTGGGCAAATCACTTAATCTCCCCATGCCCACCCAAAAAATTGAATATGTCCTTATGTAACGTAACTGGGGCTTATTTATGGGCCTATCCGTCACTTTTTGTGATGCACCAGCGGCGTAAAAAATGCGCCATGTGGCGTCATATTTACAAAGTGACGCATCTAGGTTGATGCGTCACTTTGTAAACCCCTGCGCCACATTATACCTGCCGCAGGTATAATGTATGCAGGGGGGCGTTCCGACTCACAAAAGGGTTGTAGAAGTGGTGCAAAGAAATCTATAAGATTTCACTGCGCCACTTCTAGGACGCAAATGGGTCAATATCTTACGCCTGCGTCATGGCAGGCGTAAGACTGAGGCAGTCACATTTAACATGGGACTTGCCCATTTGTAATTACCCATTGCTGGAGTTGCGTCAGTTTTGTGACACACCCCAGTAATGTGATATTTCTGCGCCAACAGATACATCAGAAATACTGATGTATCTGTAACTCCTTGCGACATGATGTGTCATACTGTAAATATAACGTATCATTGGTGTCGCAAGGAGGGCGCAAAGAAAAGTGACTCATCGCTGTTTTCACGGAGCGATGCGTCACTTTTCATAAATAAGGCCCCTGGTGCTCATGTAAAGCGGTCCAATACCTTCGGGTCCAGCTGCGCTATATAAATCTGCAAAAGAAAAAATGACTAAGGAGGTCGAACTCGAAGCTGGGAAACCAGGTTCCAGTCTCTGCAGGGACGCTCAACATCCTGTGGTTCTGGGCAGAGCACTCAATCTCCCCGTGCCTAACATAGTGTGGTCTGTAACCTAACTGGTGCTCTTGTAACGCGCTCTGATACCTTTGGTCACGTTTGTATTGTAAAAAACTGCAAAAAAAAGCATTACCTTCAGCAAATGCATGCAGTGGTCCTGTGTTGCAAAATACCCATACAGCGTGACTTTACAAGTATGGCAAGTTCAAAACTGGCCTGATTTGCAAATGTCGGCCACTTTTTCCGCTATCTAGTTCGCTAATGGGGCTACTTTTGTTTTGGTGCCTGGGTCTATGTCCCATTCCTATCCTGGCATGCAATAGGTCTGAAACATTTTGAGTGATTATTTCTACATCCAGGGGTGTAGCTTAGTGAGGCTTTTAAGGCGAGTCCGAGATTTTACACCTATCTCCAATATCCAACCCTACTCAGAAAGAGTGTTCATTAAGCAGGGGTTGGGTGTTTGAATGATCCGCATGAGGGTGATAGAGGTTTTTGTTGTTAAAGGAGTCCAAGGAAAGAAGGGTGATTTTTGAAAATGAATCAACATTTTTGAAGTCCTTCAAATCTATATGTTCAAATAGTTTTGTATAGGAAGAGGTTGTCAACAACAGCCAGTAGAAGACTGATAAGCTGGGCCTCTGCTACTGGAAACTATCATCTTTAGGAAACTGTCACCTGCACTTTACAGGTTCCAGTTACGCAGCTCACAAGATTGCGTGCCTGCTGCAGTGATCTGTGTGTAAAAAAATCCAGGTCTTATATGAGAGGGCAGGGTGTGTGTGTTTGTTCGCGTGCAAATCCATATATGTTTGTGTGTGTGTGTGTGTAACCTTAAGGCTATTTTGTTTAGGTATTTGATTATTAGCATGAACCTATCTATGACCCCTCAAGTACCTTTTTAAAAACAATGAACGTTTCTTTTCTTATGGAGTAAGCACAGTTTTATACCTTAAAAGGATGCTCTGGAGAAGATACGGTGAGAGGCGTCAGGTTTCAGCACAGATGAACAATTGCCTTTGTTTATCTTTGTTACATAGTGTGTGGCGCGGAGAGAAAGAGAGAGAGAGGGGCTGCTTTAAATGAGGTTCTTTGGTTCAGAGATGGACAGAATGTAGAATGCAGAACAATGTCGTACATTCACCCCAGTACAGAGATCTGGGCCTAAATCCATCGTTTTTTTGCACTCCAAAATCCAAAACAGATGCTACCAAACTCAACTCAAAGTCCCTGGACCAATCTTTTCAAATGAAAATAATCATTTTGATTTGAAACGAGATCCAACGCTGCAATTCCCTCCCCCTGAAAGAGAAACATAAAAATATGAGGGCTTAGACAATACTCCAGAGAGAACAGAAACCTCCTCTTAGTTTGTTTGCAAACATGTTCTAGACCTCCTGGATGTGAATAGCTGAGAGAGAGAATACAATATACTACCCACTGAAAAATCTGTATCGGAGTTCTGCAAAGAGAGACACAATATGTCCTGATGTCTGTTTATATAAGACATGTCATTCATATTGTCTCTACTTACTATAATTGTTATGTTATGTCCTGTTTGAAACTGAGTGGTATCGGTTTCCATGCTGACAAGATCTCTCTTGAAAAATCCCAAGATGAAATCTCAACCAAGTGACTATCATGACAGTTGCTGCCACGTCCCCTGGATCTGCAGCCGAGATTTTCTCGTTGGTGGACTTTTCCTTAAGTATTCATCAAAAAGAACTTTGCTCTTCTGGGTCCTTCGACCCTGAAGAACAGCCACACCAAAACTGATTAGAAATCGGAGTCCTACAAACTCCACTTTGTGAGCTGGGTTGAGGTGAAACTTCTCCTAATGTATCCGAAAACCATGTTTCTATGAAAGATTCCTAACTGTTTCCTTGTCCCAAAGAGATTGATCTCTTGATGAATAATGGATATGCCAGTTCTCTCGGTGTGGGTTAACATATTGCCTTCCTTTTGGAACAGCCCCATCAATGGAGCCAACACCTTTCTAAAACTCAGGGCGCTGACTTGAGGACAAATGGAAGAACAGAAGAGGTTTACTGTTGATCTTTACAGCAAAGCTCATAAATATCTGATAGTCTTGTAAAATGGGAATTTGTAGATGCAAAACCTGAATATCTAGTGTGACTAGGAACTCCACTGCAAAAATCTTCGGAATATCTTTTCATAAGCATTCCATTTTGAAGTGAAGTGTCCTGAACCAATAGTTTGTTTTTACATTTTAAAACAGATTCTGTCTAAACCCTTTCAAATGGAAAGAAAATGGACTAAATACCTTGCCCTTTTTTTCTCTGGAGACGGAAACTATCCGATTTTTCTTTAACAATTAAAAAATGCACTCCCAGTGACCTTTTGCCGATGTCCTGTTTCCTGCTACAAGCCTACAGATGAGCCCCAGTCTTCAATGCGCACAAAGGAAGTCTGTTGCTAAACTGTGCTGAACAATAATCAAAACCCACTTATCTGAGATATCCTCTTTCCATACTTTCAGAAATCCTCAGAAAAAAACTCAGATTTGTACTTTTAGTCAGGTTCACTGTTTAGGGCAAATACGGGTGGCTAGTATTAAATTGACCTTGATGCCATGTGGCAATACCTTCTCAGACATACATCCTTTAAAGGAAACGTAGCTGTTACAATGATTTACATTTTCGGATTTCCTCAGAATCAAGGACTTGATCTTGTCATATATGGGTAACGCCAACTTAGTCAGCACATTACACTGCGGATAGAGACCATGAAAGTCACCTTTGCCTGCCAGCTCTGGAAAAACCATGTTCTCTCCAAAATAATCAAATTTTCTCTCTAAAATAATCACATTTCTCCATAATGATCCAATACCTGGGTGGTTTCTTCCCTTCTTACATTTTTACCAGAAAGAGAAGTATTAGGTTTAGCGAGCCCGAATGAACATCAATCAGAATTACTTTAATCATGACATCAAAAATTTCTGCTCCTAATGTGTCTCTTCTTCTTGTACTTCTGAGAGACTAAATACTTAGGCTCTGATTCTTCAGTCATCTTCTGAACATCAGAAGCAAACCAGATGCAGAGTTGTCTTGCCTTCTGCTAGAGGAAGAGCCCGTACTACTGGCTCTACTCTCGTCTTCAAAAGAGGGGTTCAGTGAAACATGCTTCAGCTTGTCAGACCTTTTCACGTGCTTACTGGCAACTGAATCAATACCCTACCACTGAAATAGGAAATATAAAACACCCAGCGATCAAAATCAATCAATCCCAAACAAAAACCTGGGCCAGTCAAGAACCAGACAAATTCAACAAATCATGTTCTTTGTGACTCTTCATCTCCCTTTTGTTACCCAATAAGAATGATAACAATAGAGCGCAAGATGACAAAAACAAATGCATATCCTCTTGCCTGGGCACTTCTTAAAATATTCACTGTGACCTCTGGGCAAACCATGCCATACAACAGATTGGAACACCTGTGGGAGCACAGACCTTTCTTTCCCATGTCCCAGCGTTCCTAGTGACAATAAACCCTCTTCCTCAAATACCTTGTGCAAGGTGAAGGTGATATGTTGGCCCTGCCATCTTGCCCTATTCTCTCCTTAAGCCACATAGAGTCAGAGGGAACATTTAAGGTAACACTGTGGCTGGCGTCCCACATTTGGCCTATTTCCTTGCTTAGAATTAATCCTGCATACATGATCACAACCTAGCTGTAGACAAGATCAAAGCAAAATGTGCTAGAGATAGGAGGGGCTGTTTAGGGTCCTTCATTAGGAGGGCAGCTATTGCTTTGATTCAAACTGGTGTGCAGTTTTGATGGGGAGTGCCCGCCCGTCTGTAGAGGCAGATCACCTCACAATGTTAGGACTGAAAGAAGGAAGTGGACGAAGGTGGTATTGCATGTTTTTTTTCTTCTAAGATTCATCAGTCTTTTAAGATGTCACCACAGTGGTGTAAAAACTCAAAAGAAGCTTCAACCTATATACATGAGGTACTTCCGGATTGCTGGTTTTGTTGATCAGCATCTCTGTCTAGTAGACTGAATTGCCATTTTTACATCTCAGATACATACAACTTTTAGCTGTCTGTTGTCGAAGACCTGCTATGTTCTGTAACCAATACTTACAGTGTCTTTGGGTCAGCCCATTGCTTAGCATTGGTTGGCTTTCTTGCCAATCCTATTTTGTTGCTTCCTATCCGATGCTCTCCTTCCTCTTCTTATTTTTGTTCATCCCAGGATCATAGCTTCTTTAGCATTTCTTTTATTGAATTTGATGACTTGTATTAATCTACTGATTGAATTCAGGGAAATATTTTTTTCTTTCAACATTCCATATGTTTGCTTGCCCTTCTTCTTGTGCGCCACTTACCCTGTCTAATCCCTGCCACCCCCACACATTCCATGCTGCTCTCCCCATCAACCCTCCAGCTCTTCTTTTACTTTCCTTGCTGATCCTTGTGTGGCTCTTTTTTTGTTGCATTTTTGTTTTTAATTTTCACCCCCCCTCTTCCCTGTCCCCTCCTCAGTTCGTCTTATGCTCCCCCATGAGCCGATTGCAGCTCTCTTGCACAGACATGCTCTTTCTGACCTTTCCACCAGCTCTTCTGTTACTCCCCGTCCCCTCTATCGTGTTTATTTGTAATGTATTTTTTTTCTTATTTTTTGGAGGCCCGGTAACTGGAATTTGCGTGAGTATGAGGGAAGATGTATTCATATGCTTTGAGGTGGGCCTATCCAAGTCAATGAGAGTCTTTATTCGCCAAACAGATTGGCTGGTTGTACATTTCTATGACAGACTTGTGTCATACTCCACCCAGGAACACAGGGCACTGTTGCGTTTACTATAATAGAAGGGACATCTAGGACTTAGGAAGCTCAAGGTATTAATTAGGAAAATGTACATCTGAAAGGAACCTGTTGCAGCAATACTGGAGCTGCTGGATCTCATGCTGTGTCCTGTAGTTGCAGCCGCCTCCATCTCGTCTTGCTGTTGGTTCCCAGAGTGCTGGCAGCAGTGCCAGGAGTGCTGTTAATCTTGTGAGCATCAACACTGATAGCAGCACTCCACATACTCACAGAAAAACAGTTATTCCTCTCTTGCTGTTATGTAGTTTTGCTAATAATTGATCAGGTTAACAGAGATTTCTTTACAATCCTCGGTGTCAGCAGTGCAACCTTGATCTAGAGTTTGACTCGGATCTCACCAGGCATCAGGCGCGGCTTATTGCAATTTGCCCTTGCATGGGCAAGAGAGGTGTTCCTTCCCCTTTGAAAGGGCAACCTGTCCCTGGGACCCAGCTATCTTTCAAGCAGGCTAAGTACCCACCGATCCTAGAGCCAGAGTTCCCGCCGCGCCTGGTGTAATGATCATTGTAGGTGTCCAGGCTCACTGGGGAGACAGGCGTCCTACACCGGATGCATGGCCAGAGCAGTCCTGGATGCACAGAGGCCCTCTAAAACAAGATGACTGTAGATTCACGGGAGAAATGAGCACCTCCTGGACTCCCCAATCCAGAAGTCCAGGATCCCTTTAACACTAGTATGACAGTTGATTCAACACTGAAGGAAGGCCGACACATAAGTGATAGGTGACGGGAACTCAGGCATTAAGAGGTGCAGATGAAAAAAGAAAGTTAGAGTAGTGGAACAGACTGAACCTCTTTAAGATAGTGTACAGTTTGCTTCCAAGGGCCCCCCTGGTAAAGAGATTGGGACAGTGAGAAGTCTTGCATAGTAACTGTGTGCATGAATCACATTATTATTTCCTTGTGCTGCTAGGTATGCACAATTCACAGAATCTTAATGTTCATGATTCACAAGTCCATCGTTAACTCCTGTGCTGTCTGGTAGCGGCAATTTAATTACTAAAAAACATTTCTGTCTCATATGTCTTCACCTCATTTCTCTTTTACTCTACCTATTTCCACACCTCTCTGTACCACTCATCTAACGCATCTCTTTCTATCTGACCTGTGTTTACCTCACATCTCTATGTACGGCTCTACGCCACCATTTCTTGCTTTTCATCATCCGTTCTTTTTCTACATCACCCTTCTCTCTGCACCTTACTGCTCTGTTTCCCTCCTACCTTCCTGCATCTCTGCTCCATGCACTTCATCTCATCACTCATTACTTCGCCACCCCACTTAAACACCCCCCCATCTCTACACCTGTGTTACATCTACTACATCTCTCTCACTTTGATTCTTTCCAACTACGTCACTTTTTCTAACTTTTTCTCTATTTAACTCAATTTGACCACTTCTCTCTCTCTCTCTTTCGAGTTACCCTCTCTACCTCACACTTCTTTCTGTCCCTCTCTGCTTCACAACACCATCACTCCCTCACAGCTCCCCCTGCCTCTCAACTCTTTGTCCACATCTTTATTAACTTCATATCTTTCTCTACCTCAGTTCTCTCTCTCTCTCTCTCTCTGCTTCACAACGTTTCTCTTTCTACCCTTCACACGTCTCTTGCTACCTTTCCTTTTGCCTTACTGTGGTCCTTAGTTGTCCTGTCTTTCCATACCTCTTCTCATTTTGCCCCCCCCCGCCCCACCACACAATCTCTTTACCTTCTATATCTCTATTTTTCTCTCACTACCTCAACTCTACCTATCTACATCTATATCTCTCCCCCATTCCCTCTGTCATTCATGTCTCTTTTTACCTTATCTCCCACCTTTCTCCCTCGCGCCATTTCCATCCCTGTCTCTAGCGTTCACTTACTCCACACTGCACTGTAAATCCTACTTATATCTCCAACTCTATTTACCAACCTATACTTCTTCATGTTTTTTTGCTACCTCACCTTTCACACAATACCTAAATTCTCTCCCTAACTCAGCTATGTCTCTGTCACATCTTTAACTGTTCCTCGCTTCTTCGTCTACTTCACCTCTTTCAGGAAACCGTTCTCTTTATCTCTCTGTCTTTCTTCTTTCTCCCTCCCCATCTCTTACTTAGCAGGGGTGGAGGTCACTGTAGCTAGAGTAGTGTACATATTGAAGGAAGACAGGAGGGAAAAGTCAGGGGAAGAGAGTTAACGAGTGAATTATCAGATTTCAAATGATAGAATGGTGATCATTCTTCAACAGAACTTTGATTTTCACTGTTACATGACAGTGTCAGTTGGGAAGGAAGATTTATTTGTGATCATGAATATCAATAAATTACAGCAACAATTCCAAACACCAAGCACAGATGTCTCATTTGGATACTATACATTAACATTCAACACGTTACACTTACGGTGTATTTCTTTACAATACACAGAATTCTATGTGAAATATTTTTGCCGAAGCACAAAAACATCTAGGCCCAGTGACAAAAAATGTGTTTTATCAATGCTTGTTCAAGCATTCTAGTTTTCTTTTGGCACTATTTGACTGGTGAGCAGGGGACACATTGAACTTTCACCTTTTTTGGATGCTCCCCTTTCTGAAAGTGTAATATATAGTTCAGTATTGTTCAACATCATGAGTACTTGAGCTAGCTGAAAATGGACAGGTTGTTCCCAACAGGAGGACCCAAAATATATTTTGACCGAGCCTCAAAAACCGTTAAGATGGCCATAGGCATGGTATGCATTAGGACAGCAGCTGATCAGACTGGAGGAAATAAAGTGAATGGAAAGGTGAGTGAGAGAGGGAGCTGGAGGGTAAAAAATAAATAAATTAAGAGATCTTGAAGCGCTGTGTCCCCACATCGGAATCAGGAATTCTGTGATGCCAGTAATCAGATACAACGGGCAAAAACTTGGAGAATGGTATGCGAGGTGTTCCCCCTGTGGAGAAGCAAGGATTGTGTGGCGCATGAGAGCAAGCATAGTAATCTTCTCCCCTGCCAGTAGGCAAGGACCTATCGGAATAATAATTTGAAAGGTGCAACAAGGACCTCCCTCTCTCAGATCTCTATGCCAATCTCCCTATGCACACTTCAATGAAACAGACCTTGCCTGTAGACCCAGCGCAACTGATCCAGCATGTGGCAACAGGCTACCTCTAAGAAGGGCTTGGAAATGAGTCACCTGTTCCCATAGGTGCAGAGCTTGTAATTCTCATTTCCAAGTCCTTAAGGGAAGAATTCGTGGCCAGCAGTCCACGTGCCAATGAGCCAGCCTGAAACTAGAAGATACCTCAAAGGAGAGCTTGCATAAGAAATGCACATTACCTACCCACCTGCTTGAATGATGCAGAACCAAGAAGCCTTGTTTTCACATGGTAGAGTGAAGGGGTACAGCCTGGCTGACCCAGTGGCAAAGAATAAACCTGCAGACACAGGAACTCACCAAAGAGTACTTAAATATGAGTCTCGCAGAGTCCTCTATTGATTCACTTAACATAGATGCTATATTTTCTACTTATACATTTTGCAGGAAGAATGTCTCTCCAGTGTCGTCTCTGAGTGCTGGAACAAAAAACCCACAGGCAAAACATGGGTGATAAAACAAGATATATGCATCCAACTCGACAAGGGGCATTTTTGGTAAATAAAGTGACCCTGTTTCACCTTACTGTTAGGTATATTTGACCGTGCAGGAAGCATTCGTGCATTTAGGAATATTGTGTGAAGCGTACATAATTCTTTACCTTCAAGGCTGTTACATCGCTGAGGCGTTATGCTTTTGTTTGCAACCATAGTGATCTCGGACATGTGCTTAGGGATGAAGTGGGCGAGTCCGATAAGGTTTCGTAGAAATAATGGACACATGTAAAAATTGTATTTCCTCTGCAGATCTGGTAGGTGATGTGGACGATTTAGTGCATATAATGAGCATTTAGCGACGGTGTTAACGTTACTGTATTACAGCTGGCCTTTTAAGTGAACATCATGGTGATTGCATAGGAAATATTGTGTTGCAAGATCAGAGCTTGAGGTCTGAACCTAGATCGAAGCACCCAGGGTTGATTAATAGACATGTGGTGACTAGTTCTCAATGTGTTGTCCTGGAACTATTAGTAGTGCTAAGGTTCTGCCAAAGTGTCACAATGCTGTGGACGACAATCACCCCAGGTCTCTTCACTGAAGAGTTAGCAAACCCACCCTAAATAAACTAGGGGTGGGTAGAGGAATGACCTATGGGTATCTCAGGTGAGGAGGAAGGAGGTCGAGGAAAGGAGTGAGCTCCAGGCCAGAATCCTAATTTAAAAGGGACAATAGAGGAGATTTCCTCTCACTGTTGTGGGGTCTCCATGCACAACGTTTGGGGGAGAGATGGGAAAGAAATGTTTACCCATGGGCACCTCATGGGTTTTGGTTCTAGGGCCACATGCTAAGATGACCCAATAGGAAAGGACGTGTGATGCTCGGGGTCATAGAAAGACATCAATGAAGGTTGGCAGAACAAAGGTGCTCCCTCCCAGTAGTTTTCTTTCATTGTGAGAAATGTATTATTTATTGGGAGCTTCAATAGACCTTTTAGCCAAGGACTACTTAACAATAAGCACAAATAAAAAGGCCAATTGAAAATAAATTCAGAAAAGTTTAAACACACATGGAACTCAAAATGGCTTAAATCTAGAGAAAGAACAAAGGGTGTGTGAGACACAGGCAATCATTAAAAGCAAGTAAATAGCAACAGAAGGGTGCACGTGCGCAAAGGAGCAAAACACAAGATCGAAGGCAGGTGAAGCAGTACAGCAAAGAAAAGGTTTAATAGATGTTCATAGAGTAATAGTGCAATGATAGAGGACACAAACTAAAAGGGTGACCAAAATGTGGAAAGACTTAATGGATTAGAAAGAAAATGACATTTGAAGTATACACAAAGGGTATCAAAAGCAAGTGGAGATCGAGTAAGAAAAGAAGGGAATATTTCAGAAGATCATCTATACCCTGAATAGCAAATTTTTGAGGACTCTGGGGAGGTGTATTTAAATTACCTTTGAGAGAAGGAAACAATAGTTTCAGCGCACAACTTTTTTTTAAATATTTATAACATCAGATTCCTCCCCTTTACAGTATCCGCAGGTGCCAGGCTGGATCCAGATAATTTTTTTGCAGTGTTCCTGAACATTGACAGGGGGTGTCTTGTGACAACCTGGTGACTCTGTTCTGCCCGAAAAGTTTTAGAACAGAACCGCAAAGAACTCTAACTCTGCTGGTTGACGTCAGTTGTTTTCTTTCCAAATGCCTTGGCACACATCCCAAACTGTGCTCCCAACTTTGTTGGTTTCCTGACAGATTTCTTTTACAGTGTGCTAACGATTACATCTTCACCAAATTTAGCATGATTCAAGCAAGACACAGAGGTTTTTAAAAAATATATATTTTTATTAACTTTTTACCAAAAGAGCTCTCACGGTACATCATATTGCGATCAGAGATGTTACAATGATACAAACATGCCATCAGAATGTATTCAGTATCCATATTAGGAGCGATTTAGGGTCATGGATCCGTTAGTGACTGACGTAGCGTGAGCGCGGGGGGAACTAGGGGAAGAGGAACGGGGAACTGTGTGTGGAAAGAAGAAGACTGGTAACTAAAGCAGTGAATCTGCGAGGGAAAGGAGAGAAAATACCCCGGAAGGGAAAGATAAACAGGGGGGAGAGGGGGGAGGTAGTGGGGAGAAGACTGAGTAGGAGGAGCAGGATTGGACAAATTGTTCAGGGCACATCTGCAAGAAGACGGTAGGAGGGGGGAGTGCGGAGGGGAGGAGGGGGGAGGGAACTGGAAAAATGGAGGAGGTCAAGTTGTGTACACCCTAATGGGGCATCGGTGCTGCCGGGGGCGTGGCGACACGTTGAGAAGTACTCGGGGTATCGCGCTTGTGGGCTAACGCAAACTGGTGAGACAGTGTGGCCCATTCCAGGGATATAGGGTGTTTGCGCTGACCTTTCGCTTCCTCCTCCCTCAGGGCGTCCTCCTCTGCCGCCGCCCATCTTTTCACTGCTCCCACCCATGTCTCGAACAAGGGACCGGTGATCGCTCGCCATTGCATGGCTATGTTCCGTTTGGCTAAAGCAAGACACAGAGGTTGAAAACAGTCATCGAACACACAGCAAACAGCAGCCTTCATGTGGTGGGCAATAGAAACACGGAATTCAGCAGACATACTATTATCACTAAATAATGCCATGATTTAGTTGGTGCATTTGCCTTGAAAAAGAAGTATGTTCATGCAGCTGTAGCTAAATAGCACACTTAAATTACAAATGTACAGAATGGAAGCTAGACTTCTCTAGCCTGTCCTGAATTAGAGCTCTATGTAAAAAGTTTTTCTCTAATAGAGACTTCTAGACGCAGATTCCTTATCTCAGAATATTCCCCATGCATCAGACTGAATCCACAGAATTTTGGTGAATAGTACACCTTTGCGCCTGTAGGGGGCGTTGTTCAGCTGTGTGTGGTGTCATCAGCATCGCCCATTCCAGAAGTGACGTGTGTGGTGCCTATAAACATCAATTATATTCTTTCTGTGTCAGTCAACGCAGATCTTGAGAAGAGCTACCCGTCACTTTTTGACTGAGCTTTTTTCAACCCTTTTGTCGAAGATATTTTTTACTTTGTCTCCTGGTGTGAAAGATGTCCACAAGAAAGACAGGTTTTAAGCCATACGGTTCTTGTCATCGACAGATGTCGGTGACTGACCCCCTTTTGGTTTGTCTCTGATGTCTTGAGACCACGACACCGAGACATGCGAGGACTGCTGCACCATGCACCATAAGTTGCTGGGGGAGCGGTCCCTCAAGCTCCTCACCGCCCGATGCCTGATCTTGGTTGCGAGGAAGGTCCTGAGATCACTCGCAAAGTCAGACCTGGCGATCGTCGTCTCACTCCATGTCGTTGGGTAAGTCCCACAGAAAAAAAGAAGTCGAAGAGGTCTTCGACTTCCTCTGAAGTCTTCAAATGGGTCACATGGCTGTCAGCAGTTGAGGCCTAGCTCTGCGGTGGAGCCCGCACCTAGGGGGTCTCTGCACCTCCCTGAATTTCACAACCCCCGCCCAACTCAAGGAATTTTATGAGGTCACGCACCTCATTTTTGGGAGGTCTGATCCCTCAGGAGTGCCCTTGGACCCCACTGGTCCGGGAAGGGCCCATCTGTTCTTCCTCTGGCAGGTTTGTCTCTCGGCACCAGTAGGGCCCCAAGGATCTATTAACGGATCCGGAGCAGTGCTGGTTGAGCAACCTCAACCTTCCCTGGCACCAGCTCTAGTGCAGGCACCACCACCGCTACCATCATCATTTCCGACTCTGATACGGAGTCGGCCGTGCGTCGTCCAAAGCTGGTTCCAGCGCCGACTGGGGGAAGACTCCCTATACCGGAGCCAGTACCTTATGCATATGATATCCCCAGGACATCTGGTATGAAGATGTGGGAGATGCCAGTGGACTGGATATCTCCCCAGACACTGACCTGGTCTTCCCCCTACTGTGGCTACGGAGGAGGGTGCCTCATTTGCAGTGGTGGTGCAGGGGCCAACCGAGGTCCTGGACCTTACTCCACCCTCAGTGGCATTCAAGACAAACTTCTTGACCGAGGTGCCTCAGCCTGGAGTTTCCCCCACATAACTGTTACTCTCATACAATGAAGCCCTTACTGACACCCTACTCAGGACCTGGTCTAAGCCTTGCACACTGGCTCCTGTGCATTGGGCAATTTCCTGTCACCATCGCCCTGCCTCATGGGACCCTAGTTTCCTCACCCAGTACCCCACCCAGGAGAGCTTGGTGGTCCAAGCCACTACCTCAAAACTTAACCCCACCCATTTCCTACCACTCCACCGTATATGGAATCCAAAAGTCTGGATACCTTTGGGAAGAGAATGTTCTCTTCCACCAGCCTGGCACTACGGTTGGTGAACACCTCTTGGACCAATACTTCCATATGATCTGGAATTCGGTTACGCAAGTGCTGCCCATAGTCTGAAGGAGGTTCGAGCCATACTCTATCAATTAATTGCTGATGGGAGGGATGCGACTTTCATTATCGGTGGCCATTAGACGCCATGCCCAGTTGAAAACCAATTGCTTTTAGGGGGATGTCTAAGCTCACTCATGGGCATGCCCTTTGATGGGTCCCAGTTGTTTGGAGCGACGATGGGGTCAGCACTAGAGTGCTTTAAGGACCGCAGAGCTACAGCCAGGTTCTTGGGTCTTTCCACGGCCCCTCGCCTACCCCAGTCCACCTTCCTCCCCGATAGTGGCACTGGGAAAACCACATCTTTACATGCACAGCAACCCAGTCCAGCCAACCACACAATCTGTTCATGCCTGAGAACTCAGTTCCCAAAGACCATGTGGGACAGGAAGCCAGAGGTCAAGCCAGTCCAACCCCCCCCCCGCCAACCCCCGTCAGCTGCAACCTTTGAAACCCTTTAGCTTGCCCTCTGGGCATCATGGGCATCCAATGGGAGGCAGAATAGGCCATCACCTGCACCACTGGAGGATATCCAACCGTTGAGTTTTGCAGCTCATCCAAAGGGGCTACTCCCTCCCCTTTGTGACCACTCACTCATGCCACCTACGTACGACAAACTGACAGAGGACTACCTCTCCTTACTATGTCAGGAGTTGTTAGCTCTTCTGGCCAGGGAGCTATAGACAAGGTGCCGGCATCAGAAGTAGGTCATGGTTGCTTGTCCCGCTACTTTCTGGTGCCGAAGAAGGACTGAGGCCGTCCTATTCTAGACCTGCATCTTCTCAATCTCATCCTGAAAAAAGAGAAATTCAAAACGCTTGGGCTAGTCCTGTCTGCCCTGGACCCAATAGACTGGATGGTATCACTGGACTTACAGAATGCATATTTTCACATCACTGTCCTGCTTTCCTAACAGGTGTTCACTGTCAACGAAGAGCACTTTCAGTTTGCTGTGCACCCCTTTGGCCTTATTAGTGCCCCTCTGGTGTCAACTGAAGTAATGGCAGTAATCGCAGCTCATCTGTAGAGGTCAGGATTCCAGTCTTTCCGTACCTCTACTATTGGCTGTTGAAGGCAGGCTCACCCAGGCAGTCGCCTCTCACCTTCAGACTATGGCGAACTTTCTGGACTCGTTGGACAGCTGTATGCGAGAGGTCAGAGGACTCACGTCTCTGGCGTAATGTAGACTCTACATCAACTTGTTGGAGTTTCGAGTGATCCTGTATGCATTGAAGGCCTTTCTTTCTTCAATCAGGGGAATGCTGGTACAGGTGCTCACGGACAACACCACCGCCGTGTGTTATTGCAATGAACAAACAGGGCAGGGTAGGGCCATTGACTCTTTGTCAAGAGGCACTGCACCTCTGGATGTGACTGGAACACCAAGGCATATCCCTGGTGATTCAACACGTGGTGGGCTCTATGAATGCGAGAGCAGACAAACTCAGCCGTCGATGCCTAGTGGATCACAAATGGCATCTTCATCCAGAGGTGGCACAAGAACTCCCAAGAATGGGGAGAAACATGGCTTGATCCGTTTACCGCTCTTGAAAACATGCAATGTCAGCAGCTTTTCATGCTGGAGATTTGAAGGCTGCATTAGCTCACAGAGTACCTGTCCTGGATATCTGTCAGGCAGCAACGTGGGCTTCCCTGCTCACGTTTACAAAGCACTACTGCCTGGACAGTCAGGTCTGGCGAGATGGTCACTTTGCCCGTCCGGTCCTACAGGACTTTATAGTCTAATCCTTATTGCAGTCCCACCTCCGGGGAGGTATTGCTTGGGTATCTATACTAAAGTAAGTTATCTGCGGTTATAAGACTCTGTCTAGCTGCAGATTCCGTACCAACTCTCCCATCCTCCCTGCTGTGCGAACTGATTTCAGAGTAAAAGGTTGTTCACCTTTTAAGGGCCTTAGTGTAATGCCTGTGGTCAGTGTTGTTTGTGGCTCTGTGCTTCTGGCATGTAGAGTCACAGAAAGAAATTGATGTGCGCACGCTTGGTGGCAATTATATATGCACCACACATGTCACTTCCAGTGAGGACGACGCCATGCAGTGCCCAACGATGCCACCAACGGAACACAGGAGTACTGCTTATCAAAAATTTCTGGATCCAGTCTGACACCTGAGAAAATTCTGAGGTAAGGAATCTGCAGCAAGATGGAGTCTCCACCAGATAAGGTGTTATCAAAGGTAAGTAATTTGTTCAATAATGTTAACAATGCTTAGCCCCTGTTAATGGGTTTTGTCGCAAAGTTAAACATACAAAACCACCTTGACATTAGCAGGATTTGAAGAGTGTATAACTCTGCGAAAACTGCACATATTTGGATACACTTGTTTAACCAAGTTCAATAGCTAAGTCTCTTCGAGTTGACTAGGTAACACTAATTGGGTCTAGAGTATACAGTGGGCTGACCACACGTTTTCTACAGGCGCTGATCCTTTCCCTGGTCCTCAGTCGGTGTAGATTTCATATTGTACATCCTGTCCTGCACTGCAACTTGGTGAACTCTTCTCGTAAGAAATGACACAGACCACATGCAGATCTGAAGAGGTCTTCAAGCAGCTGGACTCTTGGGGCCGTATTACAAAACGTGCCCCTGCAGAGCAACGGGCATGTGCACCCGCTTTGCGCGCCCCCTGGGCACGTTGGTATTACGTCTGCGGCCCCTTCTGTAATACTGAAAGTTCTGGCACGCATATAGCACCAGCGCTTTCTAAAGAGGGCATTCCCTTATTTGCATGGAGGCATGGCACCATGCAAAGGAGGATATCCCTTTCCCTCTGCGCCCACGCTGTGTTATAGACGCGCGCAGAGGCAAAGAAACTGTCAAGAGGCTCACTGAGCCTCTTAAAAGGTAGCGCACTTTCAGTGCGCCCCCTGATGGCAGCCCTCTGGAGGAGGGAAAGGGGTTGCAGGTGGGTGCAGTCACTCACTTTACCCGCCTGCAAGGGGATCTCTCGCCTCTCTTGAAAGTGCAGGCCGGTTGCCGCCTGCACAGAAACACGGAGCAGCTTTTAAACAGCTGCACCTTGTTTCTCTTGAATGCAGCGCAAGTTTGCGGCTGCCGTTAGGGTAGCACATTCTACATGTGCGGGCTTTTCCTGTTTACACCCGGCGCATCTGCTTGAAGGTGTGCTGTGGTGCAAACAGGAAAAGTGCTCCCTATCTATAATAGGGCTGCTAGGCTCCTTCTAGGCAGGCTCTCCTGCGCTGGGCAGACTCTAGCAGTCCTTTTCCATATTAGGCAAGTCTCCACCCTTCAAGCCAGTTCACATATCCTTGGAGGAATCTGGATACATGTTCTGTTCCCAGCTTGATGGGGAGCTAGTCATCAACAGGAATCTTCTCAGCCATACTAGAGTTGAAATACTTACCCCCAAAACTGACCAATCAGCTCTGGTGCCGCTTTTGAATTTTGAGGGAACATCCAGACGGATTGTTCATTGCCACCCCATGTTCACCTCACGCTGGAGAACTGGACATTTAGATTCTTACATGGGATAGTTCCAGCTGTCCAATTTTTTTTGTTTAGTCAGACCAGACAGCCCATTCATCACACTGTTACAAACAGGAGGATGTGGTAATACTAATAGTGCACTGACTGGGAAAAAGGAAGCAAACCTTGAAGGAGGGAAACTGACCCCAACCACATATACTGCATCCCTTCTACAGAGAAACTCAAGGGAAGAAAAGGAATGTTCAAGTGCTTGCTCTCTTCAGCAGTCACCCTAGAGCGAATGTATGCTGTTACTTAGCATGCCATTACTTAGCATGCCTTTACTACGAAGTTTTTACTTCGCAAATGCCTTTATTTAGCAGTATTTTAAAAGGCATGCCATTACTTCGCAAAATCATAGAAAACCATTAAAGTGGCATTACTTAGCAGTACATTACTTCGCAGGTTTTTACTACGCATACAGATTCTTTTTTCTTTTTTTACCCTACAAGCCAACACTACCCTCCACGCCCCTACACTTCCCTAAACTCTAAAACACTACCCCCTACACTACACATACACTACAACACTTCCCTAAACCCTAAAACACTACCCCCTACACTACACATACACTACAACACTACCCTTAACCCTAAAACACTACCCTACACTACACATACACTACAACACTTCCCTAAACCCTAAAACACTACCCCCTACACTACACATACACTACAACACTGCCCTAAAACCCAAAACACTATCCTACACTACACATACACTACAACACTACCCTAAACCCTAAAACACTACCCTACACTACACATACACTACAGCACTACCCTAAACCCTAAAACACTACCCCCTACACTACACATACACTACAACACTTCCCTAAACCCTAAAACACTACCCCCTACACTACACATACACTACAACACTACCCTTAACCCTAAAACACTACCCTACACTACACATACACTACAACACTACCCAAAACTCTAAAACACTACCCCCTACACTACACATACACTACAACACTACCCTAAACCCGAAAACATTATCCTACACTACACATACACTACAACACTACCCTAAAACACTACCCTACACTACACATACTCTACAACACTACCCTAAAACATTACCCTACACTACAACACTACCCTAAACCCTTAAACACTACACTACACATACACTACACTACCCTAAACCCTAAAACACTACCCTACACTACACATACACTACAACACTACCCTAAACCCTAAAAAACGACCGCCTACACTACGCATACACTACAACACTACCCTTAAACACTACCCTACACTACACATACACTACAACACTACCTTAAAGCCTAAAACACCACCCTACACTACACATACACTACAACACTAACTTAAACCCTAAAACACTACCCTACACTACACATACACTACAACACTACCCCAAACCCTAAAACACTACCCCCTACACTACACATACACCACAGCACTACCCTAAACCCTAAAACACTACCCCCTACACTACACATACACTACAACACTTCCCTAAACCCTAAAACACTACCCCCTACACTACACATACACTACAACACTACCCTTAACCCTAAAACACTACCCTACACTACACATACACTACAACACTACCCAAAACCCTAAAACACTACCCCCTACACTACACATACACTAAAACACTACCCTAAACCCTAAAACACTACCCTACACTACACATACACTACAACACTACCCTAAAACACTACCCTACACTACACATACTCTACAACACTACCCTAAAACATTACCCTACACTACACATACACTACAACACTACCCTAAACCCTTAAACACTACACTACACATACACTACAACACTACCATAAACCCTAAAACACTACCCTACACTACACATACACTACAACACTACCCTAAACCCTAAAAAACGACCCCCTACACTACACATACACTACAACACTACCCTTAAACACTACCCTACACTACACATACACTACAACACTACCTTAAAGCCTAAAACACCACCCTACACTACACATACACTACAACACTAACTTAAACCCTAAAACACTACCCTACACTACACATACACTACAACACTACCCCAAACCCTAAAACACTACCCCCTACACTACACATACACCACAGCACTACCCTAAACCCTAAAACACTACCCCCTACACTACACATACACTACACCACTACCCTAAACCCTAAAACACTACCCCCTACACTACCCATACACCACAGCACTACCCTAAACCCTAAAACACTACCCCCTACACTACCCATACACCACAGCACTACCCTAAACCCTAAAACACTACCCCCTACACAACACATACACTACAACACTACCCTAAACCCTATAACACTACCCCCTGCACGACCCTCCCCATTCCCCACTCCTGTCCCTACACACAAACACTACACTGCACGACCCACACTACTCTCCAAATACAAACCATAGCCCCTCTTACCTCTCTCTCCTCAGTGCACGTCCCTTGTCCTCGGCTGCTGTTCTCCACTCCTCACTGCCGTCATCGCTGCCTCTTCGCCCGTCATCGCTGCAATCACCCATTCCTGCCTCAAAATCCGGGAGCAGCCATCTCCCCGCCATCTCACGCCCGGGTCCTCACCAGCGCCTCTCGCCATCTTGCGCCCGGGACCTCACCAGCGTCTCTCACCATCTTGCGCCCGGGTCCTGACCAGTGCCTCTCCCCTGTGTCGAATACAGCGCATGCGTAGTAACAGCGCATGCGAAGTAATCACATGCGTAGAAAAGTCTACGCGTTATTACAGCGCATGCGTTGTAACAAATGCGTTGTAAAAAATGCGAAGAAACAGTCGTGTAGTAATGGCTATTTACCCCCTAGAGCCTGCCATTTTGTATCACTATCCACACACCTAGCCAGATACGCACACAGGTTTGACACTTCCCCTGTACCACACATACCGTGCACATGCACCTTCCATGCATAGTGAAAGATCACAGTTAAGTGAGGCTGGCAGAACGTTTTAAACAGTAGACCCACTTAAAGGGTGAGGTAAAAAAGGACGTAGTTCACTAAAGGCATTGCTCTCACCTATGTCTCACAAACCTGGATAGAGAGGACATTAGTCACTCTCCGAAACAGGGGTGCGCTTCAGGTGTCCCCTCAACTTCAGAACAGTGATCTGGGTTATCAGACCATGAACTTATCTTGTACAAATGTCATATTTGTAGTAAAAAACACACATAGACTACAGAAAAATAAGACAAGAAAGAGCTGCATACTGTCCAGAGCCATGTAGGGGACTTTTGTACACACATTTTGAAAAGTTGGAAAATATGTGTCTCCAAGGAGAGGGGTGTTAATAGGAGAAGACAAGCAGTCATCAAAAATAATGACAAAGCTGCTGAGAAGAGAAGTGGAGGGATAGTGTTGAAAGAACGAGAAGCAGAAAGGACAGATATTTGGGGGCGCAAGAAGCCCAAAAGAAAATCTTGGTGTGAAAAGGGTTCGTCGGAGACTGATCTTTGTTCCAAGACTGGATGGCAGCAAGTGCGAGGAGAGGAAAAAACAGTAAAGTCAAGCAGTATGACCAGTAAGAAAATGGAAATGGGAGTCCAGGAGGTGATCAAGGCACCAAGCGAAGTAGTTCAGGGAGGTCAAAGCAGCTTGAGGTGGATCTTTGAATGAAAGCTGTGGAGAATTGAAGGTGGAGTGGTGCGCCTCGAGCAGAATCATGGGAATTTTAAATCTCCTTTGCTTCCTTTGTGTGTCCCGTGGTAGCAGCTCTATCAAGTGATGGCAATCCGGATATAATAAGGGAGATGTTGGTTTCTAGTCGGTCTGAAGGATCTTTTGACACGTTTGGAATAAGTACAAAGAATGTAAAAGCTGTTGTGATAGTAAATAACTGACTCTGGCAATAAAGTGTTCTCTTTCATTTGAGGCATGATTTCCCTTCAGATATGATCTCCTATAAATGAAAATGTATTCTCCTTAGTGGAGTATTGACCGCTGTGTAATTTTTTTGCCTGTACCACAAGCATGCCTATAACCTTTTATTCTGCTAATCTTCTATGGCTCAGACTCTTTTGTCTGCATTGGTTTGGAGAGCTTTCTGTCAGTTCAGAAATCCCCAAAATTACTGTTTTGTTTCATGGAGTTTGTTTTTATCTCTTCTATTCCAGTCCTGGTTCCTCTGACGAGATCTTCACACAGTACAGAAAAGAAAACAAAATACACATCTCTTTGTAATATAATCAAGCTGATACGTCGCCATACAACATCCTGGGCCTTTTGATGAAGGTATCACGGAGGGGAAACCAGATGCAATATCTGCGACGAGGGGGAAAACCGCAATTCAACAACCAGATGCAATGAAATGAAATTAAGAAGAGGAATTTTAAATAAATGGGGTGACATCAAGAACTGAGAGGGGAGGTAGAACTCTTCATTTTCAATTAAGATAATTCAGGTCTGCAAACAAGACAGAACGAGAGAGGAGGAACGTACCCTGCATCGGATCCACCATTGGAAATTATTTTTTGTTACCTCCACAAGTAGGAAAAGGTCTGGTTGTGTCACGTCACATCAGCACAGCTCAAAATGTGCTTCTAGTGCAGTCTTGTGTTTGGTGGGAGAGATTTTGGTAGATGTCGGAATATAATCTATTATTTTTTCTGAGGAGCAGGCGATGAGATTTAAAATAATAGCTCTTGTTTCCTAATTATGCAAGATGCTTAGGAATTATGCAGTGAATATTGTTAACTTGACTGAACATCCAATTGGTAGAAGAACATTGTGGATAGCAATTGTTTTTAATGTCCATGTGGTGTTTCTCAAAATCTTTCATCTCATCCTGTTCTCAGAAGCATTCTTATCCTTCATGGCTTCTCCATTTCACCCTCACTTAGACCCTCGGGTCTGCCACCTACCAGGTTAATCTCACATGAGATATGCAAGTGCTCATACCTAGAATGTATTTCTCCCCTTTCTGCGTTGTCCCCTGCTCATCCACCAGCTCGGTTTGTTGTTTTTGGCCTTGGTCACTGTCCCCTTCCCCTTTCTGCCATCATCTTGCAGCAATTGATGGCGGAAGCATGCCTCTACAGGCTATGGAGGTGCAGACATCAGCCTCCTTGATTGCACGTCCCTTAAACCAGGCTTTCCTATTGCGGATACTTGGCTGTAGCTGTGCAACAAGGACCATGACAGCATTGGTTTTTCTGAAGGAGCTTGCCAGATAGCCCCTTTCTACTGAGAAAGCGACCACATTTGGACTCAAACATGAGATATTTTCACCTGACACCCATTCCCTTGAATCTGGTTGCTTTGCCTCAGACTGTGTGCTCTCCGGCCTTACGAACACGTTCTTTACAAACAGAAGCTCCCATAAACTGTCTTTCATGAAAAATGGTGTCATGGCCCACCGTGAATGAGCGGTCTGTGCATTTCTGTATCCTCCCTGCAAGCCTTGTGGCGCTCTAACGAATGTCCCAAAACATCCCCATTATAAAATCAAGCAGCACAAACTTCCCCCCACTTGCGATCTAAGTTTGTCAGGCAGTAGTTTAATGGTAAAAGTGCCTTTTCAGGTAAAGGCATGACAGGGACACTCCTTCACAGAATGAAAGTCAGCGAACCTCACCTTCGAAGCAACCATTGGAGCCTATCTCTTTTACCTGACTCTTGTGCTGTGAGCCGCGTTTCTTTGCAACTCTAACATTGCCTTTGCTTCTTCACCCAAATCATCAGAATTTTTGACCTGCCTCTTGCTAATTCTTTGGCAATGTCTGTCTTCTAAATACCACTCCATTCTGCCTCCCACTGAGATATCGAGTTTTTTCCAATGGCTGTAAACTCGTCTTCATATTGCCATGTACCTCATGACTTTACCATTCAATTTTAGAGTATTACTTCTGAGATTGTCATGCAATGCAAACCATCAGTAGATGGTGTTTGATGGAGGTGTACTTTGAAGGTAGGAGAGGAAGTAATCCGTTGCTAAAATAGAGGTGGGTTTGAAGGAAAGAGTAAAAAATACTACAACAATACTGCACTTGCTCTCACCAAACACAAGATGTGTATCATTTTATAAATGCAGGACAAATATTTTAGAGCCACTGATAAATCAAACACTCCTAGTTCCTTGGCCATCATCAAACAAACTCACTCTACTTTTTGCAACACCAGTAAAATGTCTTCTGAAATACATGGATGGACATGTGAGACCCTGTCCAAATAACAGGGATCATAGCATGAAGGATGATGCTAAGTGCCTCCTTATGTTTGGATCCCTCAGCGCAAGCACATCCAGTTTACTTCGGTAAGTCGTCTAGCTCTAATTGGCAACGGGGATATTGGCAATGGTTCCCTGAAAGATTCTTTTCACTGAAGCACCAGTATCTGCTCTGGGCATTTTCAGCTTTCCTCTCCAGGAACCTTTGTATTCCTTGCTTGTCTGAGTCTTACACTCGAGGCTTCCCAGAACTTGGAGATTAAGTGGGTCATACTCCATTCTTCTGTGGGTCAGACTAACCATTTGAGGCAGCGCTGTGCTAGAAGTTAAGGATGTTCAGTCAGAAACTGCAAGTTTATTTCTCCAGAGGATGCGACAGCAAAGGTATTAAGGCTTGACTTACGTGTGCGGTGACCGTGGCTGGAAGGGTCAATCGAGTGAGGCACATTGTATTTTCTGTCTGAGCCTCAGTTTGGTCCTACTTAGCACCTTCGTGGCGTAGGGGCATCTGCCCCTGTTACTTGTACAGTCCATTTTCTCACACTTGGTGTCCCTTGTAATGTCAGTCTATAGGGGACCTTGTTACATGCACAGCCCCCATCTCACACCTGATGTCCCTAGTAATGTCGAACTGTAGGTTGATGTCAATGTCCTTGTGTTAACTGCACAATCCTCTCTCACAGTCGATGTTTCTTCTAAGGCTGGTCTATATGTCGGAACCCTAGCCCTTGTGTTACCTAATGGCGGCGTCACAATGGAAATTTTGCGCAAAGTGTCAAGTTTCTGCCACAAGATGCCCCTCACTCATATCGCAGAGTTGCCAGAGCGGGGTTTGGGGGATCTTTCTTGGGAAATGCAAGTTCAGCCTCCCGTCAGTGGTTTTCTATGTTTATTTCAAACAGTTTTCCGGATGAAGAAGACTTTCATAACCTGTTTTTTGGCAGGAATAAGGGGGGCATGGTGGGAAGCCATCAACACAGCCCAGTGCTGTAGTTGAGGGTCTTGGCATCGTAATGTCACATTTAAGCTAGGTAGACTTTGGTTTAAAAAACCTGACAAATGAGGGTTTCACCTCAAAGAGAATAGAACACACATTCAGTGTTTTACAGAGTCTGCTCACGTCACTACTTTTGTTTCTGTAATAGGTGTAATAATCATCAGCTATAAGAATGAGTCCGCGCCTACAGGACACGGATAATTAAGTAAAATATAAATATATATACATATCTATATATATGAAAAACTGCTAATTTTGTATCCTGCTAAAGAGATTACTGGTGTGGGTGCGGCTGTTAGTGATAGGATTTGCGATTTTTTTGCCACTGAAGACACCAACGAACAAAATAAAACACACAGGAGTCTCCTCTGACGCTTCCTCATATAACTACATAAGCGCACTTCTTTCCTGATTATAACTGTGCCACCCCATCCTCTTTTCTCCCACTGTTGCCCCACTCAGTTTCCCGGGGCCCCCCTTTATTGCCCCCAGTGTATGATAGTTCCAATTGTGTTTGAGGCCACATTCTGAAGTAGTGTGCTTTCTTAATACGGCTCCAAAAACAAATGCATGTTAGCGGCTCTCTTGAGGCAAATTGACACGTTCAACATTTACTCAAAGCTCTTCTGGATTAAAGGCAGCACATTGGCATGGCCTAGGGGGGCTCTGTCATGTTTGTAGGCTGTGAACGAGCAAGTCAGTTGCCGGGTTCTTGTGTGTGTGTGTGTGTGTGTGTGTATATATATATATATATATATATATATATATATATATATACACATACACACACACACACACACATACACATACACACACACACACACCTAGTGGTGGTCGCCAGTAGGTAGATATAGTTAGGACCATGTTTCCATAGGAAAAGCGGTTTTTGACTTGCCTATATCTTTGGCGCCGTTTGACAATATATACATATATATATATATATATATATATATATATATATATATATATATATACACACACATGTTTCCACACATGTTTCCTGATCATTCATGTCTGTAAACATAGGTATTTAAGCTAACCCACAGCACAATCCTATTGTATAAGTAGATAATGAGAGACATTGACGATCAGGAGAAGAAGAGGAATAAGAAAACAATCTTTCCTATAATGGGGTAATAACATGGGATTTGAACTTTGAACCACACTAATTAATGTCTTACTTTCCCTTCATTATCGTTTCTCATGAGCATAGGAAAACACCATATATATATATATATATATATATATATATATATATATATATATATATATATATACATATATACATACATACACACACACACACACACACCATTTTCGCCAAAGGACCAGTGGCATGTAAACGGTCAAATTAATTCCAACACTGTCATCTGAGTCTTGATCAAGGCTGGTCATTGTCCCTGTTCTGTTATTTGACATAGTTTATATCAGTTATACTAAACAGAAGAATCACTAACCACATGCGCGCGGCGGGTTTTCCCGCTGCGCGCTGAAGTTTTTAAAACCCCGCGGTTCATGACGAGCTCAGCTCGTCATGAGCGCACGACAGGTAAACCTCATGACGAGCTGAGCTCGTCATCAGCGCAGAAGGGGTTAAAAGAAAACATCTATGTTGATATTAATAATTATGAGCCTTTGCATTGCCAGAAAGTATGACATTACATTTATCTACTGAGGGTCCAATGCAATGAGGAACACAAGTGGCCACAAAAACGTGACGGAGAGGCATCAAAATAGATTTTAGTAAGAATTACAAACAATTCAATTCATATCCAGAATCCCTCAAGAAAGAATAGCTGAAAGACATTATGCATAGTAATAGAAGCAGGAAACCAACCAGCCCAGATCATGACTAGCATGTCGTCTGTGTTGCTTATTATTTTTTATTTTAAAATTAATGATTTAGCATTTTTGTGTGCTATTACTTCATTGGTGACAATTGGGAGGCTTAGTATAATGTTGAAACGGAGATATTCACCCACTCAGTGATCACCAGCGGAATTTTCTCACAATGACAAGAGCAAATCACAACATAGGGGGTGCTTTTTTGCAACATTTGCCCGAATCCTAAAGCGCAAATTTATGTTATTTCTTCTTTCATCTCAATACAAGTGTCTGAGGCTTTTCCGTACCCCCACAGCATAGGGGTGCCTCAAGCTTCTGCTGGAAGAAGGTATTTAAAATACCTGCTGCACTTATCAGTGCTACTGTGTCTTCTCTTCTTCGATTCCCACCCTAAAAATAAATGATCAACTCAGTGAAACGTAGAAGAGTTTGGCCAGAATTCCCAGGGTCACTCAAATTAAAGCAAATGTTGAAAGTTGAATCAGCTGGTCATTGAAAGGTCTTACTGTGCTTTTCAAAGATGCACTATAGAGAATTGGGTCGTTCCAAGGTTTCTCCACATCACTGGCCTACAGTAGAACAGTGTTTGACTCCTTCACCCATATCACCAGCTATAAATAATACAGTAGTGTTTGACACTTTCCCACAGCACTTTCTGTATTTAATACAGAGGTGTTTGACTCCTTCCCACCTCACTGGCCATTCCCCATCCTCTGGCATCTCACTTATTCCACAGTCATTCGTAGTGGTACATATTGATGTGGCGCTATGGCTATTCCAATCACGTTTGACTTGTCATCTTTAGGCCAGACCTTTTAAATGAGTGGCCTGGTGGACTTTGCTTAACAGAAAGAATTCACATTGCACCATGCCATTGTGGCAGTTGGGCCGTGACCTTCTATGGCACTATTTGTGTTCCCACTGATCTGGCTCCCCCATTTTGTCAGCTCATCGCTGGATATGTTTCCAGCTTTTGCAGTCCTTCCCATCTCTGTTTTATCTCTAACAATCTCTTGCAAACAAAACTCAGTAGAGCCACCAACAGAACAGCTCTCACAACCCAAGAAAATAACACAATCCATGTAAAGTAGGTCTCCACCACCAGTATCGAACAACCACCCCCGTTCCATAATCTCGGCTCACATTGGTGTATGGAAACACCACTGTCCTGCCAGTGATTGCTTAACTCCCCTGAAGACCCACCTACACTCACACCTCAGCCTCTGTCCAAAAGGCTGGCCTCATTTTGGCCTGAGCGTTGCTCCTCTGTTATATTATGAGGAGAGATCAAGCATAGCTTGGAGTATTTTGTGATTGAAACAACAATCTTAATTTTCTTGTGTTTTTCATGTAAAACGGTCCATCTCCGCATACAATTAAAGGTCTCTGTGTGACAGCTGATCACCATTGACTGGTATGCAGCAGGTCAAATCCACATAGCCTGGCTTTGCCCAAGATCGGTTGCATATCTATCTGCAAGAGTTTGGTACGGCCTTGGTCTTGAAAGTAGTATATAAAAGAAATAGAAATAAGACTCCTCAGTTCCATTTGAGACTTTTCAAAGGGTTAGGTGGAACTCTTCAAATAATCATGGAATCCTCCAGCAGCTGCTGTGCACCTACATCTGATGCTTATTTGCACTTTTTTTTAGTTTTTTTTGTCAGGTTCCATAATTAAAGGCATCAGTTGTATCTGCAGTTGCACTATCCTACCCCACCACTCCTCATCACCAGCATTAAAGGAGCAACGCCAGGCCAAATGCATGTCTTTCTTAAAGCAAGGCTCTGCTAGTTGATGGAGGTCTATATAGATATACCCCACCGTTCACCAGAGCCACCATGAAGCCCCTTTTAACCCTATTTTTTCACCAACCACTTTCTTTAAGAAAAGGAACAAAAAATGTATACAAAAAGTTTTTTAGAATCAACAGTCCACATAGATGGTGCGGTCTGAAACTAAATTAAGAACGATTATTATACAAAAATAGTAAAATAGATTAAAAAAACTGAAAAAAATTATTTTAAAAAAATCAAAAAACAAAGGGGTGACATTAAATAAGCCTTTTTTTCAAATGAGCCAAGTGCAAATGTTTCGGATAGCTTAATAACTTTGTATGTTAGAGATTGTTAAGATGAAGAAGAAAAAAATCTATTTTTGTTTAAAAAAAGTAAATGAAGTCCTGATGCCTAGGGGACTCTAAATAGCTTAAGCAAAACCAGCCTTTTAAGATGGGCAAATTTTTTCTTTGTTTTCTTTTTTTTATATATATATATATATATATTACTTGTTTTTGTGGGAGGGCTGAAGGAATAATTTACAGATAGCTGTAAAAACATTTGGAAATAAAAATGATGGTGCTGTCTAAGTTTTAACAAAACAATGCATTCAGTTCTTTACATAGGTTATAAACCAATCTCATGTTATTCGTCAAGCACGTTTCCAAGGAAAACACATAGAAACCCACAACGTTTTCTTATTTCTTTTGTGTTTAGTTAAAGGGACAAAGGAGCACTATCGTTAGGGCAGCAAAGCTGTACAGTCCTGTCGGATGCATTGTTTGGGGATTCTGCCAAGTGAAGATGGAATATGTTTTTCATGGGGAGTAGAGGAGAGGTTCCAACTTGGCAGGCCACTGCTGCCCTTATTTCCACCACGTTGCAGTGTCCAATCACTCCCACAGCCTGTCCCTCTTCCTGTAATGTAATGCCCTTTATACTATCCATCCAGATGAGCCCCCCTCCCTTCCTAGTCTCCGCTCCTACTTCATTTTTAATTTTCAGGGTAAAAACTACCAAGACACTGTTCTCACATTGTTAAAGAGTATACATATATATATATATATATATATATACATACATGTATATATATATATATATGTATATATCCCAACATCAGTAGCTGTGATTATTTATTTTAGTGCAGACATTTTTTACATGATAAATCACAAATCTGTAGAAAAAAAGAGCAAGCAATCAGTCTGCCATGTCTGCTATTTCACAGCTAGGTTAGCATTGTGGAGAATGTATTCCTGGATGGGAGGACTTGATAATATACCTATAAGTGTGAAGTTTGTATATTTAAGGAAGCATGATTTAGATGTCTGTTCCTTTGGATAAAGTGTCTATCTTAGTAGCTTACAATTCGTTTCAAGTCAGTGATTCAAACTTTCATTCTTCCAAGAATGCTAGTTGGGCCAGTTGTCCTCAAACATCATGTGGACATGATTTAGAAAGAATCTTCAAGTTCCTTACCGGTTTCAGGCGGAATGTGTTGTATGAAATATTAATATTACAGTATGAATTCTCTGTGTCTCTATACATTTTGCAGTGGGATTGGATGATGAATCCAGTAACCTGGGTAAGCAGTCTTCAGGGAACTGGGATTTAATTCTTAAATTAAATAATCTTTTGTATTACCCCATTTACTGACCTACTAGACTTTTTAAAACACTCTGGTGGGTCCCTTTGTGAGAATAAGAAATTTGCTGCCAGCAAACATTTATATGAGCACTTTATTGACATTGTTTATTGCCCACATGCCTCTCAGAGGTACTATTGTGGCAATCAAGCCATTTCCTAGAACTATGGCCTTAAGTACAGTGATGGTTTTTGAAATGCAGAACTCTTAAGGTTTGTGTTAGTCAGTTCTGAGGGTTTTACCTGCCTGACTCTAAAACAGGTGTTTTTTTCTTTCTACTAAGTGGTGTAAGTAGCACCAGTTATTTTGCTTGCCACAATGTCTCAACTAACAATGTTGAGCTGTCTTCCATGTGTATTTTGCATTGAGCCTCTCAAACAGACCTCTCAAGGTCAAGCTTGGACATGCAAATAGTTGGACACACAGACTAGCAAAAGAAAAATGTGAAGGTTTACACCCTGGTTCTTGGTAACATACAGAAGAATAAGAATAAGTTCCAGCGGTGGGATGCTAAATCTATACTTGACCTGCAGGTGACTGGATTGTGTCCCATAGGGTTGCCTCAGTCTTTTATCTTTGAAGGTCAATAACATGAGCTGTGCACTAGAAGAACATAGCATTAGCACTGGGAAACAATTCAGTCCATCCATGTAAATGATTAACATGATATGGAAGGCTTTTGTCTCATTTGGCTCGCCTGAAATAGCCATCAAGAACAAGAAAACTATGCAATGGTTGGATATGATTTCCATCCCCATCGGTAGGTCGAATTGTTTGACCAAGACTTGTGGCCTGCTTTGAAAACGAAAGGATTTCGGGGGCAGGCAGTTGTGGGGGCTTCCCTTGACCCGATTAAGGAAGTGCAACCCCCTTCAGCTTCAGAAAAATATAGAGATCGTGTAGAGCATCTCCTGGGAAGGATATAGCCGCAAATTGCCTTACTCTAAATCACCTTAAACTGGGCAGACATCACAGTGCCTTTTTTTCCTCCCAGGGATAGTAGAATAACAGATTCAGCCAACAGGACATGGAGAGTTGTTCACTCCCTCCCAACCTTCCTCCACTGTCTCTTCCTACTTCCCATCACCAGCAGTCAACATAGGAGAGGAGGGGCAGTTGTCCATGAAGGATGGAAGTGATCTTGAACAGAAGGTGGCAGTGAGGAGAAAGTCTTCACTTTGTCAGCCATCATCACTGTGCAGCAGAAGCTATACTTAAGTACACCTTTTTATGCAGCCGGGGTACATGGGGGCAGTCATAGTGGTTACATTAGGTTACCATCATACAAAGTTCTTCAAATAGCTAATATTAGTTCCGTTTTGTTAGGTGTCAGCATTTTTACATCAAATTCCATTTACAGATAGTGTATTTGACAGTTTGAAAGCACGTCTTCCATCTCAGACCCCAAGGCATTCACACACACATGTACATAGTACTTTTGTAGCTGCTTTCCTAGACTACTTCTCCATGTCAATTAAATTTGTCCTTTTTTTGCCCTAGTAACGTAGTGACTTTTTAGGCAATCAGATAAGAAACCAGCACCAGCTCCTCAAAACATTCATATTATAATGTATGGGGTTTTCAATCCTAAATGTCAGACACTATGAGGTGACCACATAACCTTGGCCTCCAACTCCCCTTAAGAACTTAGGGCCTTATTTATGAAGGCCTTGCGCCGCCGGTGCGCCACTTTTAAAATGGGAAAAAGTGACGCACCGGCGGCGCAAGGCCTTCATAAATAAGGCCCCTAATATTTCCAGTTCTTGCTTGGCATACCCCAACGATTCGTCCACATGGCTACAGCAGCAGCACCGAAGGCAAATCCTTGCCTCTTTGAACAAGTTTCTTCCTGAGCTAAGAAACGCAGTATATACGTACAGATTATATATATATAGTACTAATGGAAATTGGTGTGCTTTATCTTGTCTTTTGCCCCTTGCTGTAGTAATTTCTTATGCTCTGTTTGCTCTCCTTTTCTCCTTGCTCTGCCCACCCACATCGTTGACCCCTTCTCTCCATTCCCTTCTTTCTCTTTCTCCCTTTTCTGCACTGAAATAAAAGTAGTTGTTGTCTGTTCTGTTTTTCACTGTGTTTTTTAGCAGGAATGCTGTTTTAGCTACATGTTATATTGTCCATAAGCTTTCCACAGTGTACGGTGTACCATTTGTACCATTGCTTGGTTTACTTCGGCTTTTCCATCGAATGGTTAATGTGTTATGTGAAACAAATGCAAATAAAAATGTTAAAAAAAACATTTCAAAAACAAAAAAAGCCAAAAAATATGTACAAAAAAATTGGTTGCGTTGGCCGACTGAAATGAAGCAGCACTTTGGGCGGAGCGATGGGTGGGGGAGACAAGGTCCAGGAATGCAAAATACAGGATCGGGGGTGAAGGGAGGAACACGGAGTTGACCCCAACCTTAGGGGAAAACCCTGGATCATTCAATACAAGACAGACCGTGTGCCACAGTAACTCTTTTCTCGTAGCTCTGGCAAAAGCCTTTTTCATCTGAAAGCGGGAAAAAGAGAAAAAAAATGAACATTTGATAGTGTAAAAATAACGGGATTTCATGGGTTGAATGATTTAACGTAGCAGTTATCTCGGCTCCGCCTGGCGGTGGCATTGTAAAGCTCTTACCGCTGTCGAGAGATGGTCGCCCGGTCTCAGAAGAGGCTCTGGCATCTCGCGTTCTGCTTGCCTTTGCCACCACTCTGCTGCATTTGTACAAAATTACCAGCAGCAACAATCCATTAGCTCATTGAGTGCCTTTGTTTCCTGCACTTTTCATCAGGAGGCCAGCAAGGGATGTGAGAAACTTGTACTGCAGTTTTTTTGGGGCAAAGAGCAAAAGAACGCCCAGAAGAAATGTACACCTTTCCCAAATGTGAATGCTGTTTTTCCTTTTTGTGAATGTTGCACCTTATAATGCCATCACTTGTAGGCGGCACAGTTTGCTGTGAAGTGGTCCTCAGCATTTGTTTTAGCAAGGGATTCCACTGCTTCCCTGGTGCACGTTCTTGAATAGCTAAGAAATACAGTCGCACATAAGAAGATTTTTGCAGGACTGCAGCAATGACAGATTGAGGTTTTTTAGTTTGCTGTTTGTTTCTTACTGAACAGACGGCCAACACATGTTTGGGCATATCCAAACATGGACCAGCCATAGAGGAGTCACAGAGATTGGGGCCACTACAAACATACGATCTGTGATGTATCCACGGTGCAGGAGGAAAGGCTCCTGAGGCATGGCAAGAGCCAGGAGGAAGAGCTACTAGGCCACATCTGACTTCAATCGTAGATCCCTGATTAAGCCTGGCATGCGATCACTGGTTTCGTAAACATTTTTTTTGCCCTCATCGATAGACCTGGCAGGCGGCACTCCCCTCCACCTGTACAAGCACCCCTGTGGTGGGAGGTCTTGCTCCAGGTTTCTGCCCGTGCAATCTCGCCCCTGTTCCTAGCACCTTCGCCTTCTCAAAGTGCTACTCACTGGTGGTCTCCACAGCAATGTGCATGTGTTAATTACATTTTTACCATAATAAAAGTTTATAGAGCAGCGCCTTGTTTAACTGATTGAAATAAAGGATGTTCTTGACTGTACTTGATGAAAGTCTCTACTTATTGACACAGTCACCGTTGGACGAGGTCGTGCAGCTCGGAAGGCATCAGGAAGCTGCTGTATGGAATCAGTGCCTTGAAGCTAATGATATTTTTGGTACAGAGTCTGTAACCTGCAGGGTCGAATAGACTCTGGAGATTGACCCAAGATACAGGCCGGTCACTGGATGGACTCAGAAAATGCCTAGTCAGTCACCTTTATGACCGGATGGGCTCAGGGAATGAATGCAGAGCTATAGAATATCTCACCTCTACAAATAGGGTGATCCTGTAAACTGGGAATGGCAGATATACCCAGCCATCATTAAGCCTGCTGGTGGCTGTGGAGTACAGGAGGCAGTAGTAAAAAGGTCAGCTTCCTTTTGTCATTCATATTTTTTTCCAAGTCTGTGCTGCAGTGCAAGTCCAATGTGGGCCATAGGAGACGCACAAATGTCGAGCCTGATGTGCCAAAGATGGTTTGATGGTATGGCGGCAGCTCTGGAGTGTGTAGCCTAGACTCAATCGGAAATATCCCAGTGCCCAAAATTCAACCACTGAGTTGCACACTGTACTAACTGCACAGCTTGCACTACTTCACATGGTTGGTATTACTGTTCACATAGTTCAGATACCACTGTAAGCGTTCGAACTGTATATCCCTGCATAGTGCTGGATAAGTATAATCCTTGTCATTATAGATTTATAATACATGGGATTCTGTAATCCCTGTATAAATGCTAGACTCTAATGTCTTTATAATAAGTGACTTGTGATGCACCCAGTCGCCGATTATAAAGAAATGATGTCAGAACTCTACTATTATTAAGTTATTAAAGTCAAGTTTTGACAACCTCGTTTCTCTGTATGGTTATGGAACTCCTCAGTGACTTGCAATATCCTTATAATGTATGGCAAGGGTTACTTTATCCCATATATAATTGAATCTAGGGTCACTCGACCAGTAACAAAAATCTGACTGCAAGGTTTCAAGCAAGGAAACCGTGACAAGGAGAAATACGGAACAGTGACATGGAACTGGCAGCTTTCACCAAAGAGGTTTTGTTTAAGAGGATGAACTATGATTGATGGGTCCTTCTTTGAGGCTTGGTTGAACATGTATTATACTGGTTTCTAGCCCTTTCAAGAACAAAGGAGTGGAGAAGACTAGGATGAGGATTAGATTTAAAAGACAGCTAGCTAGCCAGTCTGGGTTTGTGTATATGTCTCGACAGCCTTCCTTTCCCCAACGTTGGATATTTCATATACTCACATGCTTGAACAATCACCCACTATCAATCTGGGAATCCCTGGTAACTTTAACTAGCAGTAAGCAGTGTTAGAATGAGCATAGGCCTCAACAACAGTGTTTGCTTAGTACCACAATCACCTCGTTTGAAACAACGAAAAATCAAACCTGTGTTAGACATTATGGGCCAGATGTAGGTAATCTCAATTTACCTATTCTTAAATACCGAATGTTACCAATTCGGTATTTAAGAATAGGTAAATGGGATGTAGATAATTTTTCGGTAAAAATTAGCGAATCGGTAAGATTCGGTAATTAAGAATCAGTATTTACTGATTCGGTATTTACTGAATCGGTAAATACCGATTCAGTAATTCCCATTCATTCCTGGGAATTACCGATTCGGTAAATACCGATTCGGTAAATACCGAATCGGTAATAGGGGTAACCCTTTCAAGGGTGGCAGGGTGTCACATTGACACCCTGTTGCACCCCTGAATGGTGCATGGGTGCACATGTGGCACACACATGCCCTAAGGGCATGTATGTCTGCCACATGGCACTAAATAAAAAGCAAAAAATTGCTTTTTAAAAGGAATTCGTTATTTACCACCAACTAATAGTTGGTGGTAAATAACGAATCCTTAAATGTAAGAAGCACTCACTTGAGTGCTCCCTACATTACAGATTCGGTAATTTACCGAATCTGTATTTTAAGAATTCGGTAATTTACCGATTTCTTAAATTACCGATTCGGTAAATTACCGAATCCTGAAATGTGGCCTCCTACATCTGAAAAGCCTAATACCGGTCGGTAACGGCCGAAATTCAGTAATTTCGACCGTTACCGACCGGTATTAGGCTTCCTATATCTGGCCCTATATTTGTTACTTCTCAATATTTACTTCATTTTCCCTAGACTGCAGCCAACCCCCTTCAACAAAACATTCATTTGCAGTGCCCCACCACCGACGAGCAAGAAGACACTGGTGATGACAAGACCCCCAAGGAAAGCAGCACAGTCGTTGATCCCTGTGGTGACCAGTCCATCAACTGTGGCAGTGCATCCACCGTCAAGAGCAGTGACCACCTAGTTGATGGCAGGCATTCCTTTTCAGCCTTTAACTTTCCTGCATTTACCAATGAAGGTTTCTAGACACATCCTGGTGCACATACTGGATACAGAATTGAAAGCTGAAGTCGGCAACTAGGAGCAAGCGTCAAACACAACATGCAGTCCTGTGCAATTGGATTAGGCTACTTATCTGAATTTGAGGGAAGGACCATTATAAGGGAGGAGAAATACAAAAGGAGTATGAGTATTAGCTTCAGCTCTTAGTGGAGGAAGATTTCCCAAGCAGTTATGACCAGACTTAACCAGGGCATCCCCAAGGGACCCAACTATGACTCAAATTCCTGTGGCATTCATGACTACATTCCACACAGATAGTGGACAAATGCCAGAAGTAACTTCCACCTCAACCTCCCTCTCCGACAAAACCAATGCTGCCTCCTCTTTCCTGGATATGAACACTCTCTCCCCCACCTCCTTCAGAGCTGAAACTAGACACCTCCCTCCGACTTTCGCATATTTCCACAGTGGCATCTCCAAGTCTGGATCCTGTCGCACAGACACCTGGAAAATGGGAGAGCAGAACTTGCTTAGTAAGACCGCATGTTGAATATGGAAAAAGGCAATCTTTTGGGGAAGGGCAAGATGACGATGGACATGTTGAAAAGTGGAAAGACTGCACTCTTCCTGAAGAAGGTGACATTGCCTGTAAAATCTGATTTACCTCCTAAATAAATCACCAGCTTTCACACCCTGCTGGATAGAATAGTAAATACGTTTGAATTCTCCATGACTTCCATAGAGCCACAGTATTTTCTATATGATTTTAAAGAAATTTCGAAAAACTACAGAATCCTAGCTGATCCTTGATTTGTGCCTGATCAGAGTGTCTCAAACGAATGCATATGCTGGGCACAGTTCATGCAGTCAAACCCCACCTGGGGAGGAAGTACAAAATCTGCGTTAGCATGCTTGACTGGCCACCGAAGCCTGATTCCATCAATGAAACAGCAGCCCAGTGTAGGTCAAAACATCCTGCCACTCCTTCTTTAGTTCCTGCAGACACTGATGGCAGGTGAATAGACTTGGGGTGCAGAGCCAGCTCTATGGCTATTCCATCACTATGATATCCATAAAGCTAAAGATGCCTTGATTATTCTGGGTCTATATGATCCCCAGATGTGGCGCAACATTTCACCCCTTATTAGTCTCATTCCAGATGACAGAAGAGCAGCCCCTTTATGGTTTAAATCATTTTATTGGTTTTTGAAACAGAGAACAGCAACCACCTACATCCATAGGCTGGTGGAGAACAATAACTGATTCATGAGTAAGAATGTAGAAGATAATAGGAGAGGGACAAATTATAAAACAGAAGAAGGGAAAGAAAGCGATCGACAGTCAAAGATACGGGTCGCCACATTTGGGGGTGTTACTCCTGCATCAGAGCCATGTATGACATGGTTTAACAATTAGTCCTCTTTGTGGACCACCTGGGTGAGGCCAAGCATACATAAATAAATTGAACATGTCAATTCGACAAACTCGTTCGTAGGAATCTGATAGTTGAGGCCCATGTTCTATCAAAACGCAGCAGCGTACGTGTGACACTCACCATCAGCTTCTCCATACACACAAGGTCCCACAATTTATGCGAACAATCCAGATGGGTCGGATTTGCGTTTGTGCCCCATTGGAATAGAAGAATCTGCTTGGCTTCCCCCAGTGCCAAAGTAATAGCTCATCCGCGACAAGACCTAAGAGGTTAAGTCAGGGCGTTAGGTAAACCCAGCAGAATGTAGCGTGGAAATCTAGGCAGTTCTGTCTCATATATGTTGTCGATGGCCGATAGGATGGCTGTCCAGAACTGCTGGATCTTTGGGTAGCACCACAGCAAATGCGTTAGGGTGCCCTTGTGCCCGCATTGTCTTCAGCACTGTGGGTCCCCGCCTATCCTCCACCAGGCAACCCTCACTGGGGTGTAATACCAATAATGGGCAATTTTGAGGAACATTTCCTTGCCTGCAGTGCTGCATGAAGAAGCCCTTTCTCCGTGTATAATGTCCTGCCATTCCTTAATGGAGAATTCACACTCACATTCAGACTCTCACCGGCGCTGCGCTCATGACTTAGAGAGGTGTAAAGGTGTATATGTCTGAAAGCAGGCGTTTGTCCGAGTGACAGGTGACAAACCATTTTTCAAAATCTGTCAGGGGATGGCTAACATGGGGGCATATATGGGGCTGTGTGAAACAGTGTCTCAGGGCAATGTATTGCCAGTAAGCATCAGGGGCAAACGGTACCCAGAATGGAGCTGTGTGAAATCATCACTCCCTCCTCATCAAAAAGGTCCCCTAGTCTCTTACAGTTAGCTTTTTGCCACTTAACATAGCCGCCCCCTTTCATTACCGGAGTTAATTCCGGGTGGCCTATAAAAGAGGTCAGGGGCGATCTCTGTTTGGAGATTCTTCTTACTTTTTGTACCCTATCCCAGACCCCCACTGTCGCCTTTGTAATAGGTGAGATACACACCACAGCAGGTCGGTATTTCTTAGGGAGCCAAGGCACTTTTCAAGCGTGCATCCCGACAACCAAACGATCGATGAAACACCAGTGCTTTTCGGATGCCGTTTTGTGCTATTCTATGATGTACAGAGTTAGGCCACTTGATAATACCCTTCGAGGTGGGGAACACTCAACCCCCTGTCCTTTTAAAATATGTCTGGTTATGGGCCATGCAAGTTTTCTTCCACCCCATATGAAGTCCCCTATAAGATGTTGTAGTTTGGACAGCACTGAGGGAGGGGGCTGTAGCGGTAGCGTCTGCATGATGTAGAAAATCCAGGTGAGTAGGGTCATTTTAACCGCCGCCAGTCTACCCAACCAAGACAATGTGTACACTTTCCTGGTCAAGACTTCTGATCTCGTCATAGCGAGAAGGGTGGCATAGTTTTCTTGTGGCATATGCTCAGGTGTGGAAAAGATCCGGCCGAGATATGTCACCCCGTCGGACATCCAATCAAAGGGAAACATGCCCATCAATCGTGCTCGATATTCCCAAGAGATCATCAGGCTGAGGACCTGCGTTTTCTGCAGGTTGGCTTTAAAGCCTGACACTTTGAAAAATTCTGCCATTTCCCTTAAAAGTGAGGGCAAGGATGTGAATGGCTGCACCAGGATTAATAGCTCATCGTCAGCATAAAGCAATATTTGATGTTCCCTATCTCCCATGCGAATCCCAGAGATGTCAGCGTGCTAAGGAATACCCTCTGCAAGGTTGTCCATGTAGAGCGCAATAATAAAGAGGACACCCTTGTCGAGTTCCCCGTGAGATCCTAAAGGGGTGGGACTAGGTTTAATTTATGCAGGCCTTGGCCTCGGGGAGAACGTAGGTACAGCTGACCCAACATTGAAATCTCCCCCCAGCCCAAATGTAGCAAGCACCGCCTGAAAGCAGGGCCAGTGCACACTTTTAAAGGCTTTTTCAGGAGCAAGGCAGTGGTCTGGGAGCTTTGTGATTTGTTGGGGAGCTTGCAGAGTCGCTTGGTACCATCACTACAACCTGTTTCACAGATGAATCCTAACTGGTCCGGGTCAATGAGACCCTGCATATATATGGCGCCAAGCAGGAGGCCAGCCCACTGATAAAAAAATTAAAATAGACGTTTAGTAAGGAGATAGGCCAATACAAGGCACATCTCCCTGATCCTTACCAGGCTTCAGGAGAACTACAATAGTAGCCATCTGCATGGATGGAGTAAGGCACCCGGTATCACTGAACGAGCTGTAGAGACAGGCAAGAAGAGGGGCGAGGAGAAGCGCAAACATTTCGTGAAATTCAGAGGTAAAGCCTTATTCTCCAGGGGCTTTGCCAATAGGAAATTTTTGAATAGCTCGGAGTACCTCCTCAGAACTAATATCAACGTCCATTTTGACCGATTCTTAGTCGGGAGCGGAATCTGGGGCCCTCACAACATAGTTCACGGCCGCCGCTTCATCCAACATCTTGGCAGTGTAAAGTGCAGAGTAGAAACATTCAAATTCACTCGCTTTAAGGTCATCAGACTGCAGTTCTTCCCCCTTCTCCGGACCCTCAACTTCTACAACCCGGCGTTGAGCCACCTTTGCGCGTAGTCTGTATGCTAGCTATCTACCTGTCTTGTTGTCCCCTTCATAGTACTTTTATCTGTTGCTCAGGAGAGCAAATACCAGTGGCTTCAATTGCTTTCGGGCCACCGTAAGTAGGCGCCTGGCCTGATTGGAACCCTTGCGTTGGTGAATCCCCTTTAGTTCTTTCTCTGTGTCCTCTAGCCGCTACCGCTTGACCTTCCTTTCTTTCTTACGCCTAGCTGCGATAGCAATGAACTCTCCATAGGAGTGCCTTTAGTGTACCCCACAGTAACACCACTGGCGTAAAGCCTTCGTCATTTGCGTCCAGGAAATTCTGAATGGATTTCTGAATCTCCACAACATTGGGGTCGTATGTGATTGTCTGTGATTCAACCGCCACCCCCTATGAGGGGAGGGTCCGAGGTAAAATCAATGAAAGAGTTAGAGGAGAGTGATCCGATAAAGCAGCCACTCTTATCTCAGCCGCTACCATGGCCAGGGACATGTGTGATGAAGTAAGAAAAAAGTCTAAAGAGGCATAGAACTGGTGTACTGCAGAAAAAATGGTATATTCCCTAGTGAGGGATTGCGCAGGTTCAACATCACCTCCGTCAACCAGCTCTGCATGAAGTCCGAGAACGCCCCAGCTGCCCCCGCCCTCGATCCTAATTTGTTAATCTGGGAGTTATTCACTATGTTAATGTCCCCCCTATTACTAAATCCTCATCTGGGGAAGCAAATACACTGTCCAGTGCATTTCTAAGAAAGTCGTTGTGTGTGTATATTGAAGCCATAGTATAAGTGCGATTCCCAACCTCCACCACATAGACAGCAGCTGGTCCATTTGAGAAGTTGGCCTTGTATATGCTGTCCACTAGTTATAGCGGGCACCTTGTGCCAGTCCAAACAACCCTTATTGATGATTATGTTTAAGACAACCTTTATTGAAAGCTGTCCTGGTGGTAGCTATGGAGAGCAGCCTTCAGGCTATGTCTTGAAGGAGTGTAAAGCAGCTTGGTTTACCAGATTATAACCTCTTGAATGACCAAATGAAAGGAGAACCATACAAAGTATATATAAAATATATGTATTTATTACTAAACACTCTCTACTAATCCCTTTATGAGATTAGAGAGCAAGGTACACAATATTCAAACATTAGAACGCAAGTAAATAGCACAATATACAATGGGCCCCAGGGGGAGACCAAACCATATGTTAAGAAAGTGGTATAACAACCCCGACTTGACTAGACACAGTGCCTAGAGCACGTAGAATCGCGGGGACCCCAAGGAACCACCCAAGGTAGTGACACAGGGGACCCACGGGGGACGCGTGCAGTGTGAGAACACAGCAGTGAGCTCCGTACAATCGTATGGGAAAGTCGCGTTTGGAATTTTAGAGTTTAAGGACACTTCGGAGAGGACTTGGAGCAAACCCTTTTAGACTTAGACGGTTCTAAGGCCCGCACCCATGTGAGCACCGGAGTACTTGTGTTACCTCACCGAGGGAAGCCGGGTGCATAGGTGTCAAATGGTGTCGGGAATCTTCGCTATTTTCAATCGCGAGTTGCTGCAAAATGCTGCTGCCGTGGAAAGGAAAAGTATTTTTAAATAAACAAGGGAACCCATTCAGTTAACTGAGGACCGTGGGTGTCAATAAATTAAGGAGAAACAAGGGTCCTTAGTATATCTAGGATGAATACTGGGAACTGTGTGGTGTGCTCCTGAGGCGGAAAGCCGGGAGCGAGGCTGTGTGCTTGTGAAATTGTTTTTTAAACTCTTGTGTCACTACCTAATAACTTGTACTTTTTAACTCACATACCTACAATTGCTGGAACTCCCTGTTGTCCTTAGCAGCCGAGTTAGCGCTGCAGTTAGACCGCCCCAGATCTCTGTTTGGCGCCAGCGCCGCGCGCTGAGAACGGAGGCCACGCCCCCTTTGAGGCCACGCCCCTCCCGCTCCGCACACTGTATTTAAAGGCACCGATTGAAGGCGCCAGGTAACTGTGTGGTGTGCTCCTGATGCGGAAAGCCGGGAGCGAGGCTGTGTGCTTGTGAAATTGTTTTTAAACTCTTGTGTCACTACCTAATAACTTGTACTTTTTAACTCACATACCTACAATTGCTGGAACTCCCTGTTGTCCTTAGCAGCCGAGTTAGTGCTGCAGTTAGACCGCCCCAGATCTCTGTTTGGCGCCAGCGCCGCGCGCTGAGAACGGAGGCCACGCCCCCTTTGAGGCCACGCCCACCCGCTCCGCACACTGTATTTAAAGGCACCGATTGATGGCGCCAGGTAACTGTGTGGTGTGCTCCTGAGGCGGAAAGCCGGGAGCGAGGCTGTGTGCTTGTGAAATTGTTTTTTAAACTCTTGTGTCACTACCTAATAACTTGTACTTTTTAACTCACATACCTACAATTGCTGGAACTCCCTGTTGTCCTTAGCAGCCGAGTTAGCGCTGCAGTTAGACCGCCCCAGATCTCTGTTTGGCGCCAGCGCCGCGCGCTGAGAACGGAGGCCACGCCCCCTTTGAGGCCACGCCCCCCCGCTCCGCACACTGTATTTAAAGGCACCGATTGAAGGCGCCAGGTAACTGTGTGGTGTGCTCCTGAGGCGGAAAGCCGGGAGCGAGGCTGTGTGCTTGTGAAATTGTTTTTTAAACTCTTGTGTCACTACCTAATAACTTGTACTTTTTAACTCACATACCTACAATTGCTGGAACTCCCTGTTGTCCTTAGCAGCCGAGTTAGCGCTGCAGTTAGACCGACCCAGATCTCTGTTTGGCGCCAGCGCCGCGCGCTGAGAACGGAGGCCACGCCCCCTTTGAGGCCACGCCCCCCGCTCCGCACACTGTATTTAAAGGCACCGATTGAAGGCGCCAGGTAACTGTGTGGTGTGCTCCTGAGGCAGAAAGCCGGGAGCGAGGCTGTGTGCTTGTGAAATTGTTTTTAAACTCTTGTGTCACTACCTAATAACTTGTACTTTTTAACTCACATACCTACAATTGCTGGAACTCCCTGTTGTCCTTAGCAGCCGAGTTAGCGCTGCAGTTAGACCGCCCCAGATCTCTGTTTGGCGCCAGCGCCGCGCGCTGAGAACGGAGGCCACGCCCCCTTTGAGGCCACGCCCCCCCGCTCCGCACACTGTATTTAAAGGCACCGATTGAAGGCGCCAGGTAACTGTGTGGTGTGCTCCTGAGGCGGAAAGCCGGGAGCGAGGCTGTGTGCTTGTGAAATTGTTTTTTAAACTCTTGTGTCACTACCTAATAACTTGTACTTTTTAACTCACATACCTACAATTGCTGGAACTCCCTGTTGTCCTTAGCAGCCGAGTTAGCGCTGCAGTTAGACCGACCCAGATCTCTGTTTGGCGCCAGCGCCGCGCGCTGAGAACGGAGGCCACGCCCCCTTTGAGGCCACGCCCCCCGCTCCGCACACTGTATTTAAAGGCACCGATTGAAGGCGCCAGGTAACTGTGTGGTGTGCTCCTGAGGCGGAAAGCCGGGAGCGAGGCTGTGTGCTTGTGAAATTGTTTTTAAACTCTTGTGTCACTACCTAATAACTTGTACTTTTTAACTCACATACCTACAATTGCTGGAACTCCCTGTTGTCCTTAGCAGCCGAGTTAGCGCTGCAGTTAGACCGCCCCAGATCTCTGTTTGGCGCCAGCGCCGCGCGCTGAGAACGGAGGCCACGCCCCCTTTGAGGCCACGCCCCCCCCGATCCGCACCGGAAGCAGCATAAATTATGTGTGTAGGACGGACGCGCAGCGGACGAGCGCAGCGGGCGCGACGATTGCGCGCCGAAGGCGCGCCTAAGGCAAGCCCGTCTGCGCCCGTCCGCGCCAAGACCGCGACAGGCGCAGGAGACTCCTTACATTCTTCCTCCTACATCCGCTACCAGGCAAGTGAACTCTACCAACTACAGGGCTCCAAGCACTGTCCCTGCATACTTGACCCAGCCACACTAACCGGCTCAATCAGCTGCAAGCGCTGCCGCTGGACCTTTACTAACTTAGACTTCACTCTAGCCGCTCTACCACCCCCCAAGACTTCCCAGCCTCCATTCAAAGGAGGCCTTATTAATGCACGATCCATGTGCAAGCACAATCAAGATATCCAGGATCTCATCATTAACGACGATCTTGACTGCTTAATGATAACCGAAACATGGT
The DNA here is from genome assembly GCF_964261635.1 of Lissotriton helveticus. NCBI lineage: Eukaryota > Metazoa > Chordata > Amphibia > Caudata > Salamandridae > Lissotriton > Lissotriton helveticus. The sequence goes on along the minus strand of NC_136057.1, from coordinate 1,402,164,595 downwards.
TAACGGAAGATAGCAACCCCGATATTGCCATTGCCCTACCCCAAGGCTACTCGCTTTTTAGACAAGATAGAGCTAAGGGGAGAGGCGGCGGGGTCGCCATTATACTTAAGAACATCTTCTCCTGTCATACTTTCAACTTAGAACCATTGAAAAAAACAGAAGGGTTAGGTTTCTCAATTAAATTGAATGAACACACCTCCTTCTCAGGCGGCCTTCTCTATCGCCCACCCGGCAATGCTACTGAGTTTCTTGACTCATTATGTGACTCCTTGGGATATTTCTCTCTAAAATACTCGCACTTCACTCTACTCGGCGATTTCAATCTACATCTTTAGTCAAAAACCGATGCACAATCCATCAGTTTCTCGCAAACTCTGGATATGTTCAACATCCAGCAGCTCGTCACTCTTCCGACGCACTCTCTTGGTCATACCCTTGATGGTGTGTGCTCTAACCTCCCTTCCCTAACCACCCTTCCCCCTCTGCCACAGATTTGGTACGATCACTCGTTGATCCCATTCCTCATTAAAACAGAGAATTTGCCCCCTGGCAATAAATCCAACCCCCACCTTACTAACTCCATTAACTGGAAAAGGGTCCAAGAAAACATTAGTCTCAAACCCCTTATGCTTGCTCAATCCCCCACTCTTATCGGGGAACGTCGAAATCGACGCCGACCACTTCCACAACTGGATCTCTCAGGAAATTTATTTATTTATTTATTTATTTTTGCAATTTTTAAAGCGCTACAATTACCCGTAGGTGTCTCGGCGCTGAGGCTAAATCTAAAATAAACCAGTGATGAATCGAAGGGACAACAGTAAAGGATCTATGTATCGTGTCGATAAGAAAACAGCCAAGTCTTTAGCTGCTTTCTAAAAACTATTAAAGATGGACTGGTCTTTATGTTAAGGGGAAGGGAGTTCCACAGTTTAGCTGCTGCTATGGTGAAACACCTATCTCCCCAGTTAACTGTCCTTGTTCTAGGAATTTGAAGCATGTGAGCTGTGTTAGAGCGCAACGTTCTAGGGGTTGCCAAAGGTTTAAAAGAACTTCTCAAGAATTTAGGTCCTATGTCTTTTATTGCCTTATAGACAATACAGAGGGTCTTAAACTTCGTACGGCTTCTAACTGGAAGCCAGTGCAGTGGGTCTAGATGTCTGGAAACCGAGCTATATTTGGGAATCCCCAGAAGAACTCTGGCAGAGGCATTTTGTATTAATTGCAGTTTAGAAATAACCTTTTTTTGGGCATTGAGGAGGAGTGCGTTGCAATAGTCAATGTGCAAAAAAAACCAGTGTGGATATTAGCGTTTTTCCCGTGGCTATGGGAAGGTACGGTAGTATTTTCTTTATTTTCCTTAAGATGTTAAAGGAAGATGAGACTACCGCATTCGCATGGTGATGAAAGAGGAGCTTGTTGTCAAATATCACTCCCAGATTTCTGACTTTGCTAACAGGTTGTGGTGGAGTTCCCAATTCCTCAGGCCACCATGAGGGAGACCACAAAGGTTGAATCTTTCCAAAAAGCATAACTTCCGTCTTGGACGAATTGAGTTTTAAGCAGTTGGAGGCCATCCAACTGCTAATAGCCCTCATACCATTCTTGAAGTTTGCTGCCACAGTGGGTCCGTCCTTATGTATGGATAACACCAACTGGGTGTCATCGGCGTACGTTGTCAGATTGATGTTATACTCTTTTATTACCCTCGCTAAGTCCGAAACATAGATATTGAAAAGGGTCGGACTTAGCGAGGAACCTTGAGGGACTCCACAGGGAAGGCTGAAAGTGGGTGAGGTGAAAGTGCCCAGCTTAACTGCTTGTCTGCGGTCGGTTAAGAAGGATGTAATAAGGTCCCTGGCTCTATGTTTAACACCAATGGCCTCGACACGGCCGATCAAAGTTACATGATCGACCGTGTCGAAAGCCGCCGACAGGTCCAACAAAATCAGGACAGCCTGACCACCCTTGTCCATTGTAGCCCTGATTTCATCTGCCGCCTTAATTAGGGCAGTCTCAGTTCCGTGACCTTGACGGAAACCAAACTGAGTTTCGTCCAGCAGATCATTAGTTTGAATGTAGTCAGAAAGTTGTTTGTTCATGACCGATTCAAAGATCTTGGCTGGAAACGGCAGGGAGGCAATAGGACGATAACTGGAAGGTAATAAAGGGTCCAGAGAGGGTTTCTTTAGAAGCGGCCTGATAATGGTGTTTTTCCAGATGGTAGGGTAAAAACCTGTGGAAAACATGCTGTTACAGATATCTGTCAGCGGTAAGGAAACGATGTCCGGAATGTTGATGAATATGGATGGATGACAAGGATCAAGAGGGGATCCAGATTTAATTGACTGAATTAATTTAGAAATGTCGTGTGGGTTTGTCCTGGTAAATTCAGTAAAAGCTGTCGGGGACTCATGTATCTGAGAAGTTTTGACCTTTAAATTAAAATCCTTAAATATGGATGTGACCTTTTCAGAAAAAGAATCGGCCAGTGCATTGCAGAAATTTTGAGATGTTTCAGTAGGGGGATTAGACGGTTCGGAAAGATGGTTGACAACTTCAAACAGTTTCTTCGTGCTGCAAGAAGCTTGGTCGATTTGGGTGGTGTAGTAGAAGTTTTTCTCGCGTACTATGCTCTGCTTATAACCAAAAAGAGCAGCTTTATAGATGATTTTGTCTGCTGAGTTGTAATTTTTACGCCAGTGTCGTTCCATATTGCGACAGTATTGTCGCTGGAGTCTAAGATTTTCGGTAAACCATGGAGCCGAGGGGGTCTTCCTATTACGTTTGTATATTTTAGAAGGAGCTAAAATATTGAAAGCTTCCTCTAAAATAAAAGTGTAAGTGGTGGCTGCAGTGTTAGGGTCGGTTATTTTATCCGAACTGGCAAAGGCATCAGTAAGAGTCTCTGCAAGTTGATTAAAGTCTAGATGTTTCCAGTCTCTAGAGATTACATGAGAGTTTGCAAATGTAGTATTGGGAGCTACAGTTTCGCTTATGATATCGAATAAAATAGCAAAATGGTCAGACCACGTTAAGGGAAGTAGTTTGTTTTTGACGATATAAGGGTTATTGGTAAATATACCGTCAAGCGTGTGGCCTGCTTCGTGTGTAGGTTCTGTAATCAGCTGTTCTAGACCTACAGCGGAAAGATCGTGAATGAGCTGATCAGTGTCTTTATCTGACACTAGATCAAGATGAAAATTAAAATCTCCTAAGAGGGTGAAATATTTATGATCAGCAGCTAACTCGCTCAAATGATGAAGTTGGGAAAGGAAGTTTGGGCGAGAACCTGGAGGTCGATAAAGAAGAATACCTGTGAGTGATTGATTGGTGGTGAGAATAATCGTAAAGGCCAGGGCCTCACTGCTTGTATGTTTGAGGTCAATGGTCTTTACACGGAGGCAATTGCGGTATATAATTGCAATCCCCCCGCCTTTATGGGCAGCAATACGGTCCTGCCTATGAACACAGTAGTCTTCTGGCATAGCGGCCTTAAAGTCCGGTCCAGTCCAGAATCCCCCCCAAGCGTCCCTATTCCTCCCAACAAAAAACCAAAACTAATGCCCCTTGGTTCACTCCTGACCTAGCTACCGCTCATCTACTTTGTAAGAAGGCAGAACGTAAATGGCGTAAGACTTACGATGAGGTCAATCGCCTTTCCTATATTTTAATTAGGAAAACGTATCTCTCAAAAATTAAATCAGCCAAAAAAACCTTTTACGTTAACGCCATTAAAGATGCCAGCAAAAAACAAAAGACGCTGTTTAAAATAGTAAAATCATTCACTCAGCCCAAAGCACTCCTACCGGAAATACCTCCTTCTCAAGACCTCTGTGACCAAATCTCTGACTACTTCGATGATAAAATTGCTTCCATCCTAAACAACTTTCCTATCCCGGATGCCTCCCTTGTTCCCTCCCTCCCGGAATCGAGTGTCGGGATTCTTAGATGCTTCCCTCCGGCCACGTTATCGCAAACCAAAGAAATTATCTTGGCCTGCAAATCCGGTTCCCCTTCGGATCCCTGTCCCCCGAAAATTCTTCACCAACTAATTGAGGTATTGAACCCGACGATAAACAAAATAGTTAATTCTTCACTCCTCACAGGACATGTCCCCAGTCGTTGGAAGAAGGGAATTGTTAAACCCCTAATGAAAAAGGCCAACAAGTCCCCGACAGACCTGACCAACCTCCGCCCAATTTCACTACTCCCTGCCCTGGGAAAAATAACGGAGCAACTAGTCTACAGAGAGTTAAAACGCCACCTGGAAGAAAACAACATTCTACACCCTAAACAATCGGGCTTCCGTCCAAAACACTCGACTGAAACTGCACTAATAGAGCTATCAGACACCATCAGACTGTTACAAGATCAGAGGAAAAATTCTATTCTCATCCTCCTTGACTTAACGGCGGCGTTTGATACCATATCCCACTCCATCCTCATCAGTAGATTGAGGGACATTGGCGTCACCGACACTGTCTTAGCCTGGATTAAGTCCTTCCTTACCGACCGTTCACAAACTGTCGCCCTAGGTCCCTTTCACTCGAAAGAGAAGATGGTCTCATCAGGTGTACCGCAGGGGTCCATCCTGAGTCCCCTTCTTTTTAATATTTATCTCATTCCCCTCTTGTCCCTGATCGATTCCTTCGGCATACCAGTCTCCTCGTACGCCGATGACACACAGCTCATCGTGCCACTAGATGACAATTCCACCGACGCAGAGCTCAATCTCAAACTCTGTCTAACTGAAATCTTCCGCTGGATGGATCGCAACCATTTAAAATGCAATTCCAACAAAACTGAGATCCTTCCAATTGGCAGAAACGTCTCCTTCAACCCAGCCCTCTGGTGGCCAGACGATTCAGCTATTCCCCCCCAGACTGTTACATCCGCCAGAAATCTCGGAGTTCTCTTTGACTCTGATCTCTCCTTTGACCTACACGCTAGAACGGTAGCTGGAAAATGCTTTGGAATAATCAAATCTCTCAGAAAATTCTTCAACTTCCTTCCTATCGATGCCAGGAAAACCGTTACAGTAGCGCTTATAATTTCCCGCCTAGATTACTGCAACGGCCTTCTTGCAGGGGCAAAAAAGAACACACTATCAAAACTTCAAAGTGTGCTTCACTCCGCCGCACGACTAGTACTTAGGCTACCGCGCAGATCCTCTATCTCCGCCGCCCTCCGTTCACTACACTGGCTGCCTCTCCATAAGAGAATCCTTTTTAAAATTCTGATCACTGCCTTCCGTGCCTTCAGCAAAACCGGCCCGAAATACCTCTCCAGCCGCTTTCCCCACTACACCCCTAGTCGTCCCCTACGCTAGTCTCTTGACAATCTTATCCTCCCGGCCAAATATAACCTAAAGACTAAGGGTGGCAAAACCTTAAGCTTTTTGGCCACGAAAGCATGAAACAACCTGCCCAAAACCCTCAGACAACAAACGCTGGAAAAACCCTTCAGAAAGCTCTTAAAAACCTGGATTTTCAACCTCCCCGATGACCACTCTAAAGCGGCCATCTAATCCCTTTTTCAACCGCAGGATTTGCCACTCAGGATCTTAGCGCCAAGATGCTCCCTCCGGAGCGAACGTCGCGCTCTACAAATAACCTCACAAATATCACAAACAAATAAAACATAGGCCACAATGGGAACTATATTTGTCCACTGTCCAGCCGGACAGGGTATTTTATTTTTCAATCAAATGAAAACACACATAAAGGAATGTTAGTAAGGCACAGTCCTGTACCATACTGGGGACACAAAAGGAAGGGAATTTTTCAGGCAAGGGAGAGCATTATTGGCCACTTTTAAGTCAGTGTTGGTTTTAAGTAATGCCAAACAAGTGCTAGACACAACAATATTCACACATAATAGTCAGGTTGTGAAAACACTTATAAAAGTCGACGTTTCGATCCCTTATGCTCTAATATGTGGGATCATCATCAGGACTGACAATTGAACATTTGCCTGCCTGGCATAGTCATTTTACAACCGCCTATTAGGGAGGAAGAGGGAAGAGAAAAGAAGGGAGAACAGCAGGTCGCTGAATTATACTCTGAAAATCATTAGCGCAGCTAACGTTTACGTATATTACATCTGACATTTCATTCGGAACCGACTTAGCGTGTACTATGTATTGTGTAGGCTGTGCTGTCAACGGAAATACAACAAGAAGTGCCGCGGTGTGTCGTGACATCGGGTTGAGTTCATTTAAGTTACATGCACAATTAACATTGATGAAAGGCCGTTATTTATGAGCGCTTTTCAGAAAAGAGACTTTGGCTTACACATGTCACCTCTTACAGTGCACGCATCCGTGCTTAATCATTCAGTGCTGTTGTGCGTATGGAATAGTTAGAAGCGGAGCCCAGTTCTGTTGTCTTACCCTGATCGGCGAGTTGTAGCCCAGGGATTACGAGGGTTGTTATGTTGAGGGAATATCTGGTATGGCAACCTCCTGTTGGGGTGGGGAGAGAACCATGGGGTGGGTATGTCGGGTAAGGGGTGAGTGAAAGCGCTATTGAGGGTGATTATTGTAACTTGCGGCGTGATTACCTGCAGGGGTCAGGTCGATCTTGGCTGAATTTCGGCGGCATTTGAGCGATCGACCATTGGAGTCTAGATGTAGGGAAGGAAGGAACCTGGTGTCAGCGGAAGTTTACGCTGTGACAGTGATTTCCAAGGAGGGGTATTTACGGCGGAGAGACCCTCTTTCTCTTGGTTTATTGAATGATTTTTCAGTCATCCAACGAAGTGTAGATAGTTGAAGTTCAGGGATTCTGTAGCACAGTTTCGTCCAGGTAAATCTAAAGTCCTGTAGTCAGGGTTCCTACTTTATACCCAATGAAGGGGTGGGACAAACTCTGGGGACCCACCTATGGGAGGGTCAGGATAGGGGGGGGCTACACCCATATCCGTTGTCCAGTTTCATGCCGGAGCAGGGGCTGGTAGCCTCTGCAACCGGTTTGAGCTGGACTATGCACAGGGACACCAAATGTGCCCCCAGTGCAGACATCAAAGCACTCTTGGAGTGCACCCACCCAGCCCCTATACACTAAAGCCTGTCTGGGAGGTGGTTACACTTCCCTGTGACAGGAAACCTGTTGTCCAGCCTCCCCTGCCAGAGTTTTATCCAGAAGCAGGAGGGCAGACGCGTGTCTGTGGCTGGCAGCATCCATTTTGTGATGCCAGGGTTCTGTTAAGCTGGTACCAGGTGTACCGGTGTAATCATATTTCTCCCTCTAGGAGGGTGGAATCATACCTCCCCCGCCAGGACTGGCGGGGAGGTATGATTCCAAGCTGTTTGACACCAACATGACATGCTTCCTTGCAGCCATTTCAAAGTTAGCATTTACAGCGAGGTTGTAATGTACTTAAGAGTATATGGTATGGCTGCCTTACAGAACAACCCCGGAGGATAGATTCCGAAGGCTGCAAAGGGGCCCTGCTCATGCATGGGCACCCTCTCACACAAAACCCAGCACCCTGCCTTTAGGATTGATAAGGCCTGCCATGGGGTGACTGATAGGTTTATATGTGCAGTGATTTAAGGTAGATATAGGGAACCTATATCTAAGTAGGGGTGCATACACCACCTTAGACAGGCTGCTGTAGCAGACCTGTTGTGTCATTTTGAATGGTCTCTCAGGGGTGGCATAATACATGCTGTAGCCCCGGTGAGGCATTCGGGGTACCTGTGCCCTGGGTATATAGGATACCACAAACTAGGGATTTATAAGGGTACCCCAGAATCCAATCTGTGGTGTACCTAAAGTACATGCAATCATCTTAGAGAGGAAGCAGCTAGGCTGGGGTCCTGGATAGCAGGGCCCCAGCCGACTAAAGTCGAAAAACAGTGATACATCAACAAAAAGTGGGGGTAACTATAAGAAGCAGATCCTACTCTCCTCCAGTCCGGGAACTCGGATTGAGTTGAAAGAACCTTCCCCTGAAAGTGTGTCGCAAGCAGGATGGCTACCCCCGCCGTTTCCCTGATATGGAGGAAAAATATTGACGATCGAAACACCTTGACCTAAGGCGCTTCCAGTCTGTGTGTAACAAGTGCATTTCTTCGAGTAAGCATATGTAGCACCTGGCCTCCGAAAAGAAACGTAAGCAATGCCAGCCGCTACGCCGGGGTATTGAGACCTCAAATGATGAGGCTCAATATCTTAATAAGGTGGTCTTGCATATCTACGGTACATGTAGCTAGCCTGTAGGCAGATCGCCGAACTCCCCCAGAGTAGAGAGCAGAAGAGTGTGGATGAGAAGTATTACTGATGTTGGAAGAAAGGGACTGTCGAGCGGACAAATAAAAAGGTCTCCAAAACCGGGGTATGAATACAGTCCCCAGAGGGGGCTGCTGAGGAAACATCAGGGGGCCCCACAGACTCCGACTGGGAGAAGGCCAACCATACTAAAGCCCTCCCCAAGGAGCACCCCAACCCCACAGAGGTACATAGTAGCAAAAAAGGAGAGCTGACCAGGGACTGGGAGATCATGTGCCTGAGATTGGACAGTGCACCTCCTGTAGCTTGTGTTGCCGCATCCTCAACAGTGAACAATGGGGGGGGGGCAGAAAAATAGCAGTGTTGTATGCCCTGGATATGCGGCAACAGCCCTCTCTACAGGCGGGAGGGGGAAAGAAGGGGAAACCCACAAAGATATAACAATAACAAGTAAACCAACATTACTAAAATGATCCCATAGCTGGGAGAAAATGTCACCAAGTAAGGTGGGTCCGACAGCCTGGCTTCCAGCCATCTCCACGTCTCAGGCATGAGGTAAGAGTGGGGGCTTTCCAGGCAAGGCCACTGCAGACAGAAACTTTCAGCCTCCTCTCTCGGTGAAATAGCATGGTAATCACCAGTCAAGCCCCAGCAGAGGCTTATGGACCCACAGCCTCCGAACCTTCCTCACGCTGCTAGCTCAGGAGTGCCTCCCTCTCCTTATGGCTTTCAGAATCCGAGGCTTTGTCAGGAGCTCCTTCCCTGTCCCTCACAGACGTTGTGATCTGCTTCCTGCCTGCACCGTCGGCCTCTGCTGCGTGCCCTCAGGCTTGCCATCGGCGGCCATGTTGGGGCCAGCATGGACCGCACCTCCTCCTGGATGTGAACCAAGTGTGTTTTCCTGGTTCTATATAAAGGTAAGCCAAAAGGGGTGACCCCATTTATAGTGAACACCCTTCTCCCTCAGAAAGGTTGTGGATGGCCGCAAAGCCCTTTGTCTTTGGAGGGTAAGTGGAGGTATGTCCTGGTAGAGTCCAACCTACATCCCTTCGAAGGGCATAACCAGCATGTCTCCTGTCGCTGCCATGATCCTCTCTTTTTGTGTGCAGGAGTGGAGACCGGTGAGAACGTCCAGCCCTGTGAGCGCGATCTAGAGAGATATCTTTATCTGGTAGCAATGGTGCCACCTGCTTGAAGAGTCACACCACTAAGTCCTCCAGTCACCCCACATCCGCCTGAAATAGAACACCCGTTATACGGATGTTGGGACTTCTGGGCCTGTTTCCAAATCCTCCCGGCAGTAGCGTAGCTCCTCGTTCCTGTCCCTCAGCTCCAGCAGCTCACACCCATGGCCACTGTCCCCCGCAATCTCCAGGGCATCTACCCGGTTCTCCAGCTCTGAGAGGTCAGTTTTGAGAGTTCTAATGCTTGTGGCTACCTCCAGCTGCAGAGCCACTAAGTCATCCCGCAAGGTACCAAACAGCTGCTCCAGAAAATGGCGAGTGACCGGTTCCTCCGTGCTGGCTGCCTCCACAGCCGGGGTCATGTCACTGGCAGAGGTTTGTGGTGGGGAGTCAGAACACACTTCATTTTTCTTGATGCTAGATTTGCTCAGGAGATCCTTTACGGAGGCCTCCTTCTACGCACGGGCCAAAGCCATTTTGGGGAAATCCAAGGTACCCGGCAACTGCCAATAGCACCTTTCCTAGATACCCCTGCCCGCAACTGGACCTAAGGCGTCTGGCGCCGGAGGCCCACAGAGTCAGCCAGGCCTGGGGAGAAACACTAATCCTGTGTACTTCAAGCATTCGAGGGGACCGACACAACCAAGCGCACCATGCAGAAAGTTCTCGGGGTCCTTTAATTGTCCCACACTCCCGTTCACACCCTCCACTAACTCAGGGGGCAGAGCACTGCTCCCATGCAGTTCAGGCCTCTGGGATGGCCTCAAAAGCTCACCGGGGCAGCCGGAACCACCACGCGCTGGCTCAAGCCTCCTCTGGCCTGCTGCTGCCCACCAGTCCGAGCCCTTCGGTCCGGCCCTCGTGGCCCAGCGTGGGAGGCCCAGCGAGTGCCACCCTCTTTTTTTCACCTCCCCTCGCGTCACCACTGGGCTTTGCGCTTCGTCTGTGCCCCTCACAGTGCAGGAGGACCGTCCTCCCTGCTCCCGTGCAGTCCAGGCCTCTGGGATGGCCCTAACAGCAAAGCGCAACGGGTGATATTTCCACTGGGGCTCCCTGCCACCACCACGCACTGGGACAAGCCTCGTTTCTCTGGGGCCCAGGAGCAAACTCATTGTTTTCCACCTGTCCGGGCCTCGCTGTCAGGTGCGGGAGGCTATTCCAGCCCCAGCAAGCATTATCCACCTTCGTCTTTCTCCCCTCATGGCACCGGGGATTTCGTGCTCCGCCTGCGTCCCCTTACTATGTCGGGGGATCCACCAAGGCCTCTCCTGTCTGGCTATGATTCTTAATAAAGTAGCTGGCCGGGCCGTGGCCGCCATCTTGCACTCTTGTGACTGGTGCGGTAGCGATCCTCTCTGAGGCCTCCTGGTACAGCAATCGCACCCCCACAAAGCGCGACTCAGGTCATCAGCAGCACCGGGGAAACCTGGTTTTCTGCACATGACAGGCCTCGTCTGGCAGAGCTCCAGGATTGAAGTGCTACGAAGCTGCCATCTTGGCCACTTCCCCCAAAAAGCCCCTTTGAAGGATGGTGCAAATGCAAAAGCCACCATCAACTGAGCAATAGATATTTCCAACAGAGGCTTCTTTTAGCTTAGGCAGGAGTCCAGCACAGCCATGCATGGCTTTGGTCAACTTCCTGTCAACTAGACGTACAGGGAGAGATTTTGAACGTGCGTTTTGATGATCAGACTGATGCCACACAGAACTTCATGACAGACATGGACATGGCACAGGAGCTTGAGAGTACAGACTAGCCTCCTCCACACCATTTCGTGGCTCAAGGAGATCTTCAGCCTACAGAGGGGGCTTCTCCCAATATGAAGGGCAAGGAAGACCCTATTACCCTTCAAGAAAATCAAGGTATGATCAAGCCTACTCTCCAGGCAGTGGTCAGCACCAACCCTATGATGGAGCATTGATAAAGAAAACAGACTACGTACTAACCATACTCGGCACAGGGAGCTGTACTTTCACCAGTTCTCTCTACCCAACTGAGTCCTTCCTGTCAGAAGAAGAATCTCTGCTTTTGCCCCCCCATCTGAGAAGTAATAACTACAGATCGCTGGATGCTTGAAATGGTGGTCTGGCCAGACTGGAATTTATTTAGAAATCACTCCCCCTCCACCTATAAAAGAACATCATATGCACTTTCAGAATATAAAGCAAGATATTCTCCTCCTAAATGGAGCATCAGAAAAGGTCTCAAAGAACCAGACAAATTAAGCATTCAACTACAGATTCTTTCTTGTGAATAAATAATCAGGCCAGTGGAGGTAATACTGGACCTTCTAAATTTGAACAGATTTCTCATAGAATCTATGAACTTTGCGATAAAGCTGGGAAGTTATTGGCAGATAGGTAGACAATGAACCGGCTTACAAGATGGATAGGTTTCTGATAGGTACAGGGGTACAATTGGGCCTTTTACACCAAACCTAGAGGAAATACACTCACAGGCCCACTAGAGTAAACAAAAGGCTGGTGTGACACAACACTCACCACTCTAGTCTGACATGTCACCGAAGTGATGTCCAGCATTGGAGGTCACTGCTGCTATCGTTACCGGGACGCAGCGCTACTCAAACTGATGGCGCTGCCATGCTTTTTATACGTACTACAAAACCCCCTGTATGAAATCCCTCAAACGTTCTTCTGTGCCACTGAGAGTGAAGTGCGGGATCTGCTCTGGGATGGGAAACCTCCACAAATAGAGATGAAGAAGTTGGTACGGGTAGTACGATGGGGGCATTCCTTTGACAAATATCCAGATGTATTATTGGGCGGCCCAACCGGCATCCATAAATGAATGGTTGCATCGACTACACAATGAACCGGCTTACAAGATGGATAGGTTTCTGATAGGTACAGGGGTACAATTGGGCCTTTTACACCAAACCTAGAGGAAATACACTCACAGGCCCACTAGAGTAAACAAAAGGCTGGTGTGACACAACACTCACCACTCTAGGAAAGTGAGAAGTTGGTCCGGCTATATACCAGCACGGGATTCAACAAGTGGGCCCATATAGGGTTCCCAACAGTGGGATATTTGTGGACTGGATGGAGGTGATCCCTTTAGTTGATTTGCAGTTGAAATTCACTCTTGCCACAACTGAAACATTCATGTACCTATAGGTGAGACATGCCCTTATGACTGCCATCCCGCCAGGGAGTAACCTCCCCGCTAGAAGACAGACTACTTACGGACTTTATGGAATGTAGAGCAATCTCCTTGACTTATCAAAAACAAATACATAACTCTTCCGATCCCTTGTAAAAACTTTGTGGGCAATGGCACAGGAACTTGGGAGAGCTGGAGGGTGAGGATAGGCATGAAGCCCTCGGTTCCTCTAAAGAAGTAGCCATATCCATGAAATGTCAGCTCATTCAGCTTAGAATCTTACACAGAGCCTACCTCCCTAGAGCTGCGTTGGTCAAGATGAGTAGGGAAACGACTGCACTTTGTCAGTGATTATGCTGACAGGAAGGAACGTTTTATAATCTATTATGGGAATGAACGATGAATAAATAATATTGGGAAGTAGTGGTGAACACAATGGCAAGTGTGTGTGGGGGAGACTTAGAACTCAAACCAAAACAGTGTCTCCTCAACATATGTGAAGGGACTGATCTGAGCCGAAAAGACCAAATATGGGTAACACTGGGAATGATGAGAGCAAAGCACAATATAGCTAGACACTGGGGGGCTCAGGCTGCACTTTCTCCTGTTGAGTGGGGGGAAGATATGGGTTGAGCATGATCACAGAAATAATGTGTGATAGCAGGGGAAGAATCTGCACTAGACCCTCTCTGAGACCAGGTGGTGGAACCATGATGTATAATACCAGGGAAGATTTGGCCGAGGAAACAATGGAGACGCATTAACATTATGATTGAACATTGTGCACTAATTTGCGACTTAATTGTAGAAATGTACAACTGCTACGTCATAACGTTGGTATTCAATTTGACTATATTATTCTCAAATAAAAAGATATTTTTAATAAAAGAAATTTAGAAAAGAAATTTGAACACATTCTTCCAATTGTAACCATCCAAAATGTCCTTCTAATCTCCCTGGATCTTAAAGATTAGTATTCTCATAGCCCTATAGACCGAATTAACAGGCAATACCTGCTATCTTCAGTAGTGGGACAGGGCTATTAATTTAGGATGCTTCAATTAGTTTTGAGGTCTGTGCCTTAGACCTTTACCAAGTGCCTGGCACCGGTAGCTCTCTTCTTTCAGAAACAAGGTCACCAAGTATAGCCATACTCGGATGGTTAGCTCATCAAAGGTTTGTCAAAGAAAGAGGCCTGTGCCTTCACAACTGCCCACACCAGCCCATTCCAAGAACTAGGACTTACCCTAAATTCAGAGAAATCCTCACTCTATACTGTGAATAGATTGCAGGTCCGAAGGGCAATTTTGGACATTGATCTGTGGAAGGCAATGCCCTTATAAGAAAGAGTTACAAAACTTCAAGCCACAGCAAAGGCATTTTGTTCCAAGCAAACCCTTTTGGGATATACACATCCCTCTTAGGTCTCATGTCACCTTTCATCAGCCTGAGTCCTTTCTGGCTCCAGGTTAAGGCTTATTCAGCACAAGCTAGATCACCATTGGAAGGAGGAGACTGGCTCATGCTGTGGCACATTGAATGTCACCGAATGGTTCAAGCAAGCCGCACTGTGGTGGAGGCTCCCATCAAGCCTCAAAGCTATTCTTCTGTTCAAGCATTCAACAGGATAATCATGACAACAGATGCTTCACTGAAAAGATGGGATGTACACACGCAGGAGTTATCCATGAAAGGTCTTGTGGTGGAGATGGATGTAGACTTCCTCGACTTATGGGTCATCAGACTGGGCTTGCTGTCATTCCTTCTAAACATGCTGTGTTCATCTAAATAAGCAACAAGAAGAGGTACATATGTTGTGAGACTGGGCCATCTTCAGCTTAGTGGACATTGCAGTAGAATATCTTCTGGCATGCTAAAGCAACCTGGCAGATCAGCTCAGCCATGATCTTTCAGATTGCTATGAATGAAAACTGCACAAGGTCCAAGCAGAATGCTTCTTTTGAAAAAGGGGCCACCCAACCGCAGACCTGTATTGACACCCTGGAGAACAAGAAATGCCAGCACTTTACCAGGAGGTTATATCATCTGGAGTCTGAAGTCAATGCCTTTTTGAAGACATATTCAAGCATCTTTGGTTACACCTTTCCTCTGTTTCCCACCATCTCTATAGTGCTGAGGAAGTGAAAGGAAGATTACTGTCTCCTGAATCTGAAAGGCCCAGTGTGGCCTCATCAGTTTTGGTACGGCAACCTGCTTAGTCTGTCCGCATTTCTACCAATCTAGTTGAAGAATGAACATAGACTCCTTTTCAGATGCAACAGAGAGATTCTCCATCAGGATCTGAAGTCACTGAGCATGACTGCATGATTCCCTGATTCCTGACCATTTAGCGTACAGCCACCTGGATATAATTTCTAACTACAGAGACATCTTAGTGTAGACTTGTGTGGTATCCACAACTAAGATCTACATGAATGAATGAATGAAAACAAACAGTACTTGTAAATCGCACTATCACTCACCCAGAGCATCCTGGCGCTAGCTCAAACACCATTCTTCCAGGGAACCGTGGTGAGAGAATCAGAAAGGAAGGAAGAGAGATAGCACAGGGAAGGAGAAGAAAAAAGCAAGAGCAAAGACCTTAACCAACAATGAGAAATTTCCTAGCTATCGTAAAGGAAAGTTTCCAATTCTATTAAGGACACGGAGGCGAGGATTAGGCTTATACTTTCTTTGCTTTATTAGCAAACTCCAACAGCCATTTCATAAGGCTAAATGTGAACAAAAAAACTAAATTTCCCATCAATCATAGGTTAAGCAAAAACAATAACATGTCCACCAATCAGGATACAGCCCGCCGTATAATGTCCTGTGAAGCCTCTCTAACCTCCTCTTTCTTCCTGCGACTGCTGTTAGCCTCCATATATGGTAATATGGTCACTCTTGTTTGTTGGATTCCGCCCCGGGGACAAAACGACGTGTTATTGCCAATGAACCGGACAATGTATCACAGAGTACAAATTAAACTAGTATCAGACCAATACAAAACAGTAAAGGAACATAATCCTATGAAAACCATACTCTACTATAAATACACTGGTGAGAGTACCAATCACAGTTATCCAACAACCTGCTGAAGTTCAAGCCACTTTGCAATGGGATGGAAGACATTTTGGAAAAAATATTTCCTGGGGGGGCTAATCCTCGCCTACGTGTCCTTAATAGAATTGGAAACTTTCCTATATGATAGCTAGGAAATTTCTCATTCTATGGCAGGACCGGGAGGCGAGGATTAGGCTAGTTCAAAGCTTATCCACCATCATGCTTGCCAGAGAGGGAACCAGTTTAAAATAGAAGGTCCTAAAGGTGGAATCATTCGACCAGTCAGCTGTCTTGAGAATATCCTCTAGGCGAGCACCAAGACAGAAAGGTTTAGAAGCCATAGCCCCTCTCACTGAGTGGGCCCCAAATCTAGAGGTGTCAATTCCAGCTTCTTGCATGACCCATCTGGCAATCGTAGGGGACGAAAGGCTTTGTGGGGCTTTGTAAGGGCAATTAACAATTGATTTTCTTCGTGTAGATGGAGCTCGTCCGTCATACATTCATATGCCTTAATAGTGTGCACCACACACAGTTTAGGGGACTGCCTCAAAGATGGGTAGGACACCAGTCTAGAGCCACTCTTCATTCTACGTGAAATGTTACCCCTTCCGGGGTGAAGACACTATCTGTTATGTCCAGAGATCTGACATCCGAAACATGTCGACAATATATCAAACACAGCAACATCACCAACTTTGTCGTCAATTGTTTCCTAGAAAGATACTTATTAGAGGGCCAAGATTGGAAAAGGAGCAGAACCTTGTTGGCGTCCCAAAGAGAGGTGTATCTGGGTTCAGGGGGAACCGAGAGCCTGATACTCCGCATCAACTTCCTGACTAACGGATGTTCCCCCACCTGATGTCCCTCAACCGGGAGGTGGCCCACTGAGATTGCTGATCTGTAGGTGTTAACAGACCAATACGCTAACCCCCGGGATGCCAGGTCCACCAGAAAATTCACCACATGGACAATGTCCGCCCCCCAAGGGATCAATCTGGAGTTGGAGACACCAACCCAACCGACTGGACCATGCAGAGCCATACCGCCTATTGGTATTGGAGTAAGGAGGAAGCCGTTGCTGAAAGGCCTGGGACTTTCCAACAACGCCTGTAATCCTCCAGGCCATGAGGCGGAGAGACCCCTCTAGGACCAGCAGGTGAGGATTGTTCTGGGGATCCCTGAGGAGATTGGGAAAGAGGGGTAGAGGGATTGGAAAATCCCAAGAAAGTTCCATCATCGCTGGAAACCAAGCTTGCGATCTTCAAATCGGCGTGATCACCACTACCTCTGCTCCCTGCCTGCGCAACTGAGCTGTGAGCCTCGTGATCATCGCGAACGGGGGAAAGGCATAGGATTGCTCCTTGCTCCAATCTTGGAGGAAGGCATCCATGGCTGTCGTATGAAGATCCGGCCTCCAGCTGCAATATCTGTCAAGCTGGTTATCCGTACGGGATGCAAAGAGGTCTATGGAGAAAGGACCCCACCTGTCCCGGATCAGCCGTAAAATTTGAGGGTCCAGTTTCCAAAGGCTGGAATCCTTCCAGTGGCGAGAGTGCCAGTCTGCCACTTGGTTGGATGCTCCACTGACAAAGATATCTGGTTGGCTAAACAAAATCAGATCTGACAAAGTATTTGACCGCGTCCCTCCTAGGTGATTGACATAGCACACCTCCACCAAGTTGTCCATTTTGAGATGGACCGAGCATTTCACCTTCTCCTTGGTCCAGCAACGGATAGCGAATGACCCTGCCATCAACTCTAGACAATTGATGTGCAGAGATCGTTCGGTGGAGGACCATTTTCTGCGGGTGGAGAACTCCTCACATCGCGCGCCCCATCCGGAGCCGCTGGCGTCCGATTCGGTCACCAAGTCGGGTTGAGAGCCAAATATTGCCCTGCCGTTCCATCCCTCCATGTCGGCCAGCCACCAGTTCATTTACTCAATAGCTTTGGGAGACAAAGAAACTATTTGTGAATACGAGAGTCCCTTCCTGAGATGCTCAATCTTCAATCACTGGAGATCCCTGTAATGAAGGGGAATGGGGAAGATCGCCTGTATGGAGGATGAAAGAAGATCCACTATCATTTCCAGATGACAGAGAGATATGTGAGATTTGGGGATAGTTCTCCGTAACTCATGGCGAATCTTTGAACATGTGAGGGGGAAGGCTGAGGCACGCCTCGACTGAATTTACAAAGAAATCAAGGATTTCTATTGTGGTGGGGCGAGAATCAACTCCTCCCCGTTGATTACGAACCACAGAGGCTCCAAAAGGTCTATCGTCGTCTGCAAGTGCGAAACTAGTCGATCCGGGCACTGATCCATGAGCAGTATATCGTCAAGATAAATGATGAGGCGTATACCCCGGTCCCTCAAATGATCCATGAGCAGTATATCGTCAAGATAAATGATGAGGCGTATACCCCGGTCCCTCAAATGTACCACCACTGGCCACATCAGCTTGGTGAAGCACCAAGGGGCTGACGAAAAGACCAAATGGAAGGGTGGAACCCTGGAAAACCTGAGACTCCCAAACGAACTTAAGAAACCGCCTGTGCAGCGAGAAGATTGGAACTACAAGGTAAGCATCTTTCAGGTCCAGGCACACCATCCTTTCGGAAGGTTGGAGAAGATCTCGTAGGAGGTGAATACCCTTCATCTTGAAATGGCAGTAGCGTAGCCAAGAATTGAAATCTCTTAGATTGATAACCGGATGTTGTCCTCCGTCCCTCTTTTGCACTACAAAAAGGTTGCTTACAAAACTCCTGGGATGGATCTCCGACCTCACTATCGCCCCTTTCTTCAAAAGACTGTCCACCTCCTGACAAACCAAAAGTTTTTGGTTGGGGGGAAAGGCTAAGGGTGCCGGAGGGTGGGTCTGAGACGAAGTGCCATAGAATTGTATATGTAAACCCCCCCACTGTCTCAATTACCCTTGCATCTGAGGATAGCTTTGCCCAATTCGCCAGGAAATGGGCCAAACGCTCCCCAATCAAAATCCCACTCGGGTCCTGAACTCTTACCTTGGAAATTGTTAAAGTTGCCCCTGTGGAGCCCTCTGCCGCGACAGGGATAAGATTTGGTCTGGTAGAAGTTACCAAATTTCCCAGGATCCTGCCACTGGCCTCTTCTGGGGTCACCGCCTTTGGAGGCTGTCTGGAACAGATGGCAGGACGAGGTGGGGGGCGCTCGTCCGGCCATCCGTTCCAGACAGCCTCCAAAGGTGGTGACTCCAGAAGATGCCAGTGGCAGGATCCCGGGAAATTTGGTAACTTCTACCAGACCAAATCTTATCCCTGTCGCCACGGAGGCAGAGGTGGCCACAGGGGCAACTTTAACAATTCCCAAGGTAAGAGTTCAGGACCCGAGTGGGATTTTGATTGCGGCAAAAACACGGGGGGGGTAAAGTTCCGCTTAATGAAGGACTGCGCCTTGTCTAGGGAGTTGAACGTATTGACAAACTTCCCTAGTTCCTTTGTAAAAGGATCCCCAAAGAGGTTGCCCTGCGCAATTACTCCCACCTCCGAAGTGGACAGCTCCCCCAACTTCGGATCAATCTTAATGAGTAATGATCTGCGCCTCTCAGTAGATATTGCACAGTTGGCATTCCCCAGGAAGATGATGGCTCTTTGGGCCCAATTAGACAAAATGTCCGGGGAAATCAGCGAACTGCAGGCCTTGGGGTCCTCCGCTATGTCCATGATCTTGGCAAGCGGCCCGGCGACATCCAGGAGCTTATCCTGACATGAACGCCAGGATGGGTCCATACCCTTTTTGGGGTCGCGCACAAATTTGACTAAGAAAGTGTCCATCTTGGGGTCGATCTCCGGAGTGACAGCCACTTTCCCCTCCAAAGAAGTCCAGGGGCATCCGGCCTTTAGACAACCTCTAACTTCCTTATTTAAGGGCTTCCTGAGGCGTCTGGCCATGTAGGCTGGCACCTTGGGGGCAGGGCACCAGTCTGCGGATTTGGGATGCAAAAGGTCATCCGGGTCTAACAAATCCCCATGCGCTGTCAGGTTTGAGGCTGCGGAAGGAACCAACTCCCCCTGATGGCACAGTCACCGGTTTCCAGGGCCTAGAACTATCACCATCCCCATCAGAAGTATTGGGAGATTCATACCCCTCCCCCTGGTCCAACTATGGTGGGGACAAAGGACCCGACCCTGAAGTGCCCGGTGTCTGGGGGTCCTGGACGGGTTGGGCGTCCAGGAAAGCCTTTTTGAGGTGCGCAAAAGTGTCAAGATCGACCAAGTCGTCTGTGCGTTTGTCCATGTGCTGGGGTGGGGTAGCCTGCGGAGCAAGAACCTTCCCTGGAGGTAGCGGGGCCAGGGCCCCATTAACAACTTCCCTCTGTGTGAGGGGTTGCTGGCACTGCGGCTGGAGTCCCGCCAATCTCTTCTCCAGGGGGACTACCACCTGCCACACAGCCTTGAGGATGGAAGCGTCCATTACCTTATAGAACTGCTCATCGATGATGAGGTAAGTAACTTCTTCCTCCTCCATGAAATCCCCAGACTTATCATATTCTATGGACTCCATAATCACAGTGAACAAAGAAAGCCCACTAACCACAAAGGGGGAAATTTACAGGTAAGTAACCGTGAATAGTATACAACAACGCACTGTGGGCCTGCCCCCTAATAATTTGAGGGGTTCATAGCGCTTGGAGTGTCCCAGAAAGTTGATTTGGTCTTACCCAGCAGGGTTTCTCCCCATCAGCCACAGGCTCGCACTCAGAACCCAAAACCAACACCTCACGCGAGCTGAGCCCTCTACTTAAGGCACCCGACTCGCAAAAACCTTCAATTACTCTGCCACAAGGCTAAAAATAGCACTTCCCCGTGTGAATACCGCAGCCAGAGCACTTGCGCTGTCTGATCTGAGGAAACTGACGAGCCTGACGTGCTCCGACTGACAGTGGGGTGGGGACCAAAGGTACGAAGAGCGGGCTTCCTGAGAGGCGTGGGCCCCCTGCCGGTCGGAAGACTGCACCACGCCAGGAGCCACAAAGAGCTGCGTAGGAGCAACTATAAATATATCTTATATTATATGCCTGTTTGTTTTATTTTACCTAGGCTAAACATATGTTTTATTATGGCCTTTGTTTTGTATTTGAAAATCTTCAATAAAAAACTTCTTAAACTAAAAAAAAAAGTAATTAAAATGTCAACATATGACCGTGTAAGAGATCAAAAGCTCTTGCGGTGTCCAATTAATCACAGAAACGTTCAAACCAGGTAAACGAGCAAAATACTTAACTGACTGCTGTTGGAGCAGCGAAGAAAGAGGAGCCTAGAGAGGCTTCACAAGACATTATATGGCGGGCTGTATCCTGATTGGTGGACATGTTATTGTTTTTGCTTTCCCTATGATTGATGGGAAATGGAGTTTTTTTTGTTCACGTTTAGCCTTATGAAATGGCTGCTGGAGTTTGTTTACTGTGATAAAGCAAAGGAAGTATAAGCCTAATCCTTGCCTCCATGTCCTGCCATAGAATTATAATAAGTGATGCCATAATGCAGCCGGGGTCCTCCAGGTTCTTTATGAAGATGGCTTTAATTAGTGATGAACCAACGAGAACCAGGAACTTGGTTCCGAGCTTTAGATCCTAGAACTGCAAATGATTTTCCTCCTATAGATTTATGCTTGAATATGGGAGGTTCTAACAAGTTGGTATTAGAAAATCTGAAAATCTTCTGTGTCCTGTAATGGCAAAACCGATCGGATAGATATTTGGGGCCAGCAGAACAAAAATCCAACACCAGAATTTTAAAAAGAACCCTCTTATGAATAGGCAGCCAATGCAACTCTCTGAGTTCTTTGGACATGGAACTGTGCTTAGGAAGTCTAAGAACGAATTTGGCGGCCGCATTTTGGACAACCTGGAGCCTGTGAAGCAGTTACTTAGAACTGCCTACATAATTGGTATTGCCGTAATCAAGCATTAAGGGGGAATGTAGATATTGAATAAAGATGGGTTGACCGATGAGCCTTGCAGTACACCAGGTTGCCAATACCAAGACGTGCTCAGTTCAAGGCTCTGTGCACAGTTTTCAAGGCACTGAAGGGTATAGGCCCAGAGTATCTGAGCAGTGGGATAAAATGGTATGTGCCAGGCAGAGCGCTTCGATCAGCCGTAAGCAGACTAGTTGTGGTGCCACGTGTAAAAAAGGCCAGATGGGGAGGAAGCAGCTTCTTCGTCTGTGCTGCAAAAGCCTGGAACAACCTGCCGGGGCATCTTAGAAGGGCGTCAGAGCTTCTCTTATTCCGAAAGGGGCTCAAGACCTGGTTATTCATGGATTAGCCCCCGTCTAGCTCTGGAGTTAGCATGCAGCGCCAGGACGCCCTTGGGCATAAGTGCGCTTTATAAGCTCATAAATAAATAAATAAATACTAATGATCTTTTCTGACGAGTACTGCCTGATGGAGAGCAATTTCTCCTCTCTGCAAGAAAAGCCTTGCACCATGGCCAAGCCTTGCCAGTGATACTGATTTCTGAGAGCCACTGAAGGAGTATTGAGTGTGAAATGGAATCAAATACAGCCAAAAGGTTCAGAAGGATCAGGACAGTGTTATGACCATCGTCTGGTGTTGTCTTTATTGTATCAAAGACCTCAAGCAACATATTTATTTATTTATTTATTTAGCGATTTATAGAGCGCCTGGTGACCCGGAGGCATCCCCGCGCTGTAGCATTTGTGGAGGCCAGAGGGGAGAGGGGACTTTATTTTGGGAACAGCAGCGTTTTCAATTTTTTCCGGAAAAGGAGATGGCTGGGTTCCTGCCTCAGGGGGCGAGGAAGTGAGTTCCATCCTGAGGATGCTTT
Organism: Lissotriton helveticus; assembly: GCF_964261635.1. Classification (NCBI taxonomy): domain Eukaryota; kingdom Metazoa; phylum Chordata; class Amphibia; order Caudata; family Salamandridae; genus Lissotriton; species Lissotriton helveticus. The sequence continues at coordinate 1,402,142,157 of NC_136057.1, read as the reverse complement.
TACAGAAAAGCGTCTACCGCCGGTGCGTGCCTTCCTGTATCTGGGGACGTTGGCCAGACGCTCATTGTTCGAGCGTAGGGATCTGGGGGCCTTGTAGGTGTGGAAAAGTAAATTTTGTCATGTTCTGTGTCCCTACGTGTCATCCATCATATGTTATGTGTGCATGATTAAATATGCATATGCATTCCCTATGTTCGATTAATGACGCAATTACAGTTGTGTCCACCTCTAGTATGGCAGTTTCCAGTTCTCGTGAATACTACGAATATCAGGCCCATGTAAAGCTACGTTGCCACGTTTCTCAGTGTGCACGTTATTTCATTGTAAAGTCCCCGTTTCTAGGCCTCAAAAGGGCCCGGACACCAGATTCAGCTCTTGTCTCCTGTCTCCTGAAGCCTCGCTGAGGAGCGATACAGCCCCCACCTGTGTCCTCGACCCTTCACTTACTTCCTGCCTCGCAGTGCCCGGCTCAGCCTGGCTCTGCCTCTGAGTCTGCCAAGAGTATGTTATGATTCCAGTTATCAGTTCAGTCCTCCTTCTCTGCATTCCTAAAGCTACTGAATCGCATCAATAGTTTCCGTCATTGTCTAGCCTTCACGTCTCCATGTAAGAGAAATACTGCATTTAATGGTCATTTAATATTCTTCATCACGCACTACATGTAGAATAATGCATGCTCCAGTCTTAGAGTCCGTTAGCCTCTCCCCTCCTGACTTCTAGTTTATATCAACATGTTCTCTAAACATCAGATACTAGATACTGTTTAGGTACATGTCGCCTTGACTCTCCAGACTTCAGTCTCTGCTCCTAGCACAGAGTTCGAAGCCCCCAGCTTCTCCTAGTAACACGTCATTGCTAGTTTGCGCGCACCATCAGGTTAGAGGTCCCGGCTCCTCAGGTAGCCCCCTCCATGGTTTCCGCCCCATTCATGACATATTCTGTTACGTTTGCATCACATGTCTATGTATACGCCCTGTTACACCTCTTTTCACCCTTATCTTTCGCGACTGCTACGCGTCACGCCTATTGCTCCACCCACTGCTACGCCCATTGCAATGTAATGCTATGTGTTTGCGATATGTATATATGCCCATGTACTGTTATTAAAAAGTTATCCCTTGTCCCGATCCTGACCCCGGCAGCGCTGCCAGGGCTGCCATCCTATTCCTGTGCAGGTGGTCCTGTCCCTGTCCTTTACGCTGTAATAAACCTGCAAACTCCTACTACCTCGAATCTTGACTCTTATTTATTGAGCTATCTGTTATTCATTTATTCATTCAAAAATAGGGTATTATTTATTTATTTACCACATAATGGCGCCCGAACAGGGACTTGCCCTTTCCCCACGCGTCGGTGAAGCCACGCCGACCCCCTGACCCTCTGCAGTCGTGACGGAACTCTTCTGCGCACCGGCAGATATTTCTGCTTCAAGTATCCCTCAGGCCCACGGAGGAGACGGAGGAGGCGGTCCAGCATCCAGACGAGACGGTGGAGGAACGCGGCGAGTCCCGACCAGAGCCCAAGCCGAGAGTCCAAGGTTCGAGGTATCCGGAGGCCCACCCGTAACAGAAGTCCGAAGTTCGTCCGTCCGTCGTCGTAGCAGTCCAGTCCGATCCGAGGCCTTCCGTTCTTGCTGCCCGGTGAGTACCGTCGCTGGGGTAGTATCTAGACAGGGTCAATCTAAATTGACTCTGGTCTGTGGGTTGGTGGTACACAGACCCACAAACGAAGTGTTCACCTAGGTGGATACGGGTCTTGATGCGTCCCTTTAAGGGACCGGTATGTTCCGTACTGTTTCAGCAGTGCATCCAGTAACTCTAGTCTGTTCCGTTCTCGAGAAATTCTTGTGTTTCTGTTCTCAGTATTCCAGGTAATATTCTGTCCGAACTGTTATGTTATGATGTTGTTCAATGTATTTCCAATGTCGTGGTATGCCTGAATTGTTCTCCCAATTGTTATTGTTCCTCGTCTATTGTATTGTGTTCCGATTCAAGTTTACAATGTCTCTCTTTTCGAGATTACGTCAGTTAAAAACTAGAAAGGGTTTGTTAGAAGAAGCAGTTCCAGTTCCGCCTAGGGACAGTCCAGGTCATTTTATGTATCAGAAGCATGGCATAAGTGCCATACTATATCTAGATTTATGGGTAGAGTATACCAAACAGTTAGAAGAAAAGTATAGATGGCCCGTATCGGGTACATGGGATGCCGAGTGCATCATGCGAGTAGAAGAGGCATTATGGAAAAAGAAAGCCAGACAGTCACAGAAAGATGCCATCGAGTTATGGCGCAAAGAAGCTCATAAAAGAACCGAAAAAGAAATCAGAAAGTCAGAATTAAGTAGAGAATCCTTGGAACGAGCCCAAGAAAGGGAATTAATCGAGATAGGTGAACGAGTTAAAGCCGAACAGTCGGACAGACAGAGGCATGCCCTCATTAAGGGTATGTATCCTCTTCTTGCCGAGGGCCTGCCAAAAGCGACCCCGGAGGCATCCAGTAACTTTCCGCCACCATTAGTTCCGACCAAGCTACGTCACAAACAGACCGCAGCTGATATTTTTATTTCGTCCTATTTGGACGACACAGTCCCAGAATATGCAAATCCTGTCCCCGCTCCACCAGTCCCTGTAAATCAGGCATTCCCTGCTTCTCCAGACACCGGGGTACCCCTTGCAGTACCTGCTACGGTCCCCCAGGTCCAGCCCGCCATACCAGTTCAGCCCGCATTTCAATTTCCTGCCACACTAGTACGAAGAGGATCAGTCGACGACTCTAGTTTAGGGGCCGCAGGGGGAGGTACTCCTCAAACCCCGCCGCCACACAAGCGTTTAACGACAGCCGAATTACATATGCAAGCGTCACAGCGTACGCCCAGACATCAGTCTGTAGCAGAAATAAGAAAAGCCCTTAATGAATGTGGCTATGATCCAGTCCCAGGAGAGGATAATATGGTTTTATATTCATTACGTGTAAGAAGGGTGGCCGAGTATCTAGTCACCCTACCGAATATGAAAGAAGACCTAGACAGAATATATCGTTTCATCCGTACAGGGGATGATCCAGAAAGCATTGGCGAAGTCATGTCTCAAAGAAAAGCTGAAGTCCAGCTCATGCTATTAAAGTTTCTGATTAATTGTCTAATACGAGAACAAGATTATCCGACCAAAGATCAAGCCGAAATGAGAACCCTGACAAAGTGGAGTGATAATATAGCCGAGGGTAAGCACAGAACCATCAGTGCTATGGAAAGTATGTACAAGAAAATCCGTAAAGAAATAATAAAGTTACACGAACAGCGTAAAGCAGCACAAGTAAGCGAGAAAGAAAGTAACTCTGATCCTGAAGAGTTAGACGACGAGAATCCCGACAGAATAGCGTATGTAGGAAAATCTAGATTTCCAGATCGCCATTTACGCCTAGAACACAAGTCTATTTTTCATCATCCAGCACCAGAACAAGGTTCTCTAGAACAAGTGTTTCAAGCTACCGATCACATTCTGAAATCACGAATCGGTTATATTGAGTTAAGTACTATGTATGAACAAGAACTAGCCCGATCAGCAGTCCGATGGACTACTGATTCTACCACTTTTCCAGACGAAATAGTGGCACAAATGTTTCTGAAAATGCCCCCAGCCGAGCAACGACTGGCGGGTATGTATATGATTCAGCACCTCATTACATTGTATGAGGGTCAGCACTCTGATCCAGGCCCGTTACATGATATCCTGAACGAGTTACTCCAGTATAGATGGAAAGGTTTAGGTACCGATTTAATTAGTGTCATTCTAGAACAGCGTCACAAATATAGAACGTTTTTGAATCCGCATTTTGTTCATGTCTCACCCCCAGAAAGTAAACCATTTTACATGGAGAGACAGAATCCGTTACGAGAAGTCCACCCAGTTAGAGGAACGGGTGGCGAACTAGAACGAGTGTTTGTTTACACTCCGATTACAAAGATGGAACTCCTAGAGATGAAGAAATTAATCCCCTGTCATGATAAAGATCCAGCAGGGTTCCATAGAGAATTAAAAGACATGCTCCGTATGGGAGAATACACGTATCCAGATATAATTAAAATGTTAAAAGTCCTGTTGCCCGCAGGGGTGTATGAAAAGCTCAAGGAAAAAGAATGGGAGGTGGGAGAGAAAAAGATCGATTGGGCAGTTCTAGAAGCCGAAGACAAGGCACGAGTACCAGGTACCGGTCTTGGAGCGAAATGTAAAGAATTACCGGAATTATTAATACAAGTTTTGCCTAGGTTATTGACAACTAGAAAAGAAGACTGGGATGCAATCTCAGCCTGTAAACAGAAACAAGACGAAGACATTAGTGATTTTTATTCCAGATTTGAGAAATGTTTTAGCATCAACAGTGGCCTCAAGACAAGTAGTGAGTCATACCCTCACCTTTTTGTTACTAAATTAGTCGAGAATTCAAGCCCACAAATTAAAAATCGAGTTTTGAAAGTCGAAAGTACCTGGCAAGCTAATACCCCGTCCCAGATGTTGCAGATGCTCCAATACCACCAGAATAGAATCAGAGAAGAGCAAGAACACGAAAGAAAACGTATGAAAGACACGAAAATGAAAGTACTAGTTGCACAATCCGTTCCTCAAGACAGTCAGAAGAGGGGTCCGAATCAAGCCAGTCATCCTGCAGCTCCCGTGAAAGGGAACTGCAATTATTGTAAACAGCCAGGTCATTTTATAAATGAGTGTGCAGTTCTGAAACATAACATAGCTACCGGTAAGACTAAAGAAAGACCACGTCCGCCTAGACAAGAACAAGTATCACAGATTCCTCAGCCACAGAATGCGCCACAGACAGTTACAGCTCCGCAGCCTATCGCTGCAACACAGCACGTTACACAGCAGATGTACCAGTATGCACAGTCTGAGTATCCAGAGTACCAGCAGTATTCATGAAACAGCCTAGAGAGGGAGGTAGGCTTGCCTCTCATCGAGATACCTGTAGATCAAGAAGGTCCCTATGTTCACAGTCAAGTACTAGGGAAAGATAGAAAGTTTTTGATTGATACAGGGGCAAGTAGGACCACAATTAGCCACGCCGAAGTTCCAGGGGCTCCGCTCTCAGGCTCAAGAAATGTTTCCCTTGGATTTTCAGGAAAACCTATCGTAAATGAAATTTCAAAGCCAGTTACTCTAGAAGTAGGTCCATTGTCCCGCACTACTGATCTGTTACTTACTAAGTCATGTCCAGAAAATCTATTAGGTATTAAAACACTGAAAGAGTTAGGTGCAGTTATATGCTGTTCCCCAGAGGGAATACGTCTGTTCCTACGTGACTTTAAGGGTCACTATGTATTACGAGATTTTGATCCCAGATTGTCCAATGTTCCGCAGCATCTATGGGCGCAAGGTCCAACTGATGTTGGTTATATGCAAATCACACCCCATCGTGTGACTCTCAAGCCAGGTGTGGTGTTACCACGAATCAGACAGTACAGATTGCCACCTGAGGCTGTAGCATCCTTATCCAAAATTATTGACGAGCTCATGGCTCAAGGAGTGGTTGTAGAAACTGACTCCAATGTATGCAATTCTCCGATCATTCCAGTCATGAAACGTACTGATCCAAATGCACCTCCAGTATATCGATTAGTGATTGACCTACGAGAACTTAATAAATGTATTATTCCTCAGTACCCAGTCGTTCCAGATATCTCTTCCCTATTGACAGCCATTGATTCCGAAGCCACGTTCTTTACTGTAATCGACCTCAAGAACGCGTTTTTCAGTGTCCCTATTCATCCAGACAGCCAGTTCCTTTTCGGATTTTGTTTAAATGGAAGGAGCTATATGTTCACACGAGCTCCTCAAGGTTTCACAGAAAGTCCTAGTATTTATAGTCAAGCACTTAAGAGACAACTAGACAACATTCACATGCCAACTGACACTGCCCTGCTCCAGTATGTCGATGACCTCCTGATCACAGCCCGTTCTGAACGTGCTTGCGAGCGAGCATCCCTTACAGTCTTGTATTTCCTAGCCGAGATGGGGCACAAGGTGTCCCCTTCTAAGCTTCAATTCTGTGTCCAGCAAGTGGTCTACTTAGGACACTTACTGTCCAAGTGGGGTAGGCAGTTGACACCTGACCGTATCCAGTTAATAGCGAGTCTTCCTCAGCCCAAGACCCAGAAGGAGGTACGTGCTTTTATCGGCCTCACTTCATACTGCCGACAATGGATTCCTCAGTATGCATTTCTAGCCAAACCACTGATACAGTTAACGACACAGGAGGCAGCCGTATCGACTGTACTCCCTTGGACATCTGAACATACACTTAGTTTCAATGAGTTAAAGAAAGCCCTATGCCAAGCTCCAGTTCTAGCGACACCGAACTACAGTAAGCCTTTTACACTTTTCGTCACTGAACGCGAAGGTACAGCATTATCTGTTCTCACACAAGATCAAGCAGGACAATACAAGCCTTGTGCTTATTTTTCGAGCACATTAGATCCTGTAGCCCAGGCTCTGCCTGCGTGCCTCAAGTCAGTTGCAGCCACAGCACTAGCTATCAGACAAAGTGATTCCATAGTCTTAGGACACTCCCTGACAGTACAAGTTCCACACTCCGTGGAAGTTCTTTTAAACCGAACACAGACTCAGCACTTGACAATTGCACGTTTAACAGGTTATGAATTGACACTGTTCCAGCCACACATAGAAATCAGACGCTGCAACGTTCTCAATCCTGCTACACTGTTACCATCAGTTACTTCGAATTCTGCCACACATGACTGTGTGGAAGTAGTTAACATTATGACCAAGCCAAGACAAGATCTGACAGATATTCCGTTACCAGACCCCGACCTGACACTTTATGTGGATGGTTCATGTATGAGAACAAGTACAGGAGAACTAGTCGCCGCGTATGCAGTGACTACTGACACTGAAGTTATTGAAACACACCGTATTGACACCCTGTCCGCTCAAGCAGCAGAGCTAGTTGCTCTGACACAAGCCTGCCTACACGCCAAGAACTTGAAAGTTAATGTTTACACAGATTCACGTTACGCATTTGGAGTTGTACACGACTTTGGAGTGCTCTGGCAGGAGAGAGGTTTCATGACTTCTCATGGAACCAAGATTCAGCATGGTCTCCTTATTCAAGCTCTGTTAGATGCCATACATTTACCGACATCCATTGCTATCATGAAATGCAAAGCACACACGAAAGTTACTGACACCATTTCCCAAGGTAATGATCTAGCAGATCGCACAGCCAAGCTTACAGCACAGACTCCAGACATTCCAGTTAATCCGACACAGACACACACTCCAGATACGACTACATGCATGACAGTTAAGGACCCTACACAAGATGTCATAGATATCCAGTTACATGCTACTCCTGAAGAAATCAAGAAATGGTCCGAACAAGGAGGGGTCCAGACAGATCAAGGATGGTTAACGAAGGGTAGAGCCACATGGTTTCTCCCCGACTCTATGGTTCAAGTCATTATCAATACCGCACATAGTCCAGCACATTTAGGAGAAAAAGCTATGTTAGACAGTATCCAGAACATTTGGTTCAACAAACACTTACGAGCTGCAGCCAAGCAGAAAGTCCGTACCTGTATGATATGTTGTCAGTTTAATCCAGGTAAAAGTGTCCCGGTGGAACAAGGTGGATTCCAGCCCCCTGACCACCCTTTTGAAGTCCTCCAGATGGATTATATTCAGATGGAACGATGTCGAGGTTTCAAGTATGTCCTTGTAGTTGTATGCGCTTTGTCCAGGTGGACAGAAGCATATCCAGTCCCAGATTACACCGCCGCGACCACTGCCAAGCAGCTGGTTCGTGAGTTCTTCCCCCGCTATGGACTCCCTAGAGTCGTATATTCTGACAACGGCCAGCCATTCTCATCTGAGTTGATGAAGCATGTTTCCCTTTTGTTAGGGTACCAGTGGAAGTTTCATTGTGTACGCCATCCTGAAGCAGCCGGTCTCGTAGAGAGACATAACCAGACTCTGAAAATCCGTATTGCAAAAGTTTGTCAAGAGAAAGGTGTGGACTGGCTAGTAGCTCTGCCAGTCGCTTTGTTCTATATGCGCATGGTCGCACATTCTAGATCAGGTCTGTCCCCGTATGAGGTCGTATTCGGCCGCCCCCCTAACATGTGGGGTACTCCTAGACCCCGAAGTATTACCGATGTTTCAAGTAATATGCTGACAGATTACCTAGCTTCCTTGATGTCTGCCCTCAACTCTTGTCGTTCACAGGTTGCCGCCGCATTTCCAGACAACACCGAGGTGGCACCGCATGAAATCGTTCCAGGATCCATGGTCTTGGTTCGCAATTTTGACCGCTCAAGTCCGCTAGAGCCTCGCTGGAAGGAGCCCCGACAGGTCCTCCTCGCCACCCGTACAGCCGTGAAGTTGGAGGGTCGCAAAGGCTGGGTGCACCTTTCACATATAAAGAAGTTTTATGGACTGAAACCAGTCTTAAAGAACATTTCCCAAGATTCAAAGGACTGCCAAAGTATTATTTTTAAGGACTGTCCCGCAAAAGACATTGCTACGAACCCTTCCCCGTTAGAGAAAACTCCGCAGCAGGAGTATAAGTTGAAACTCCGGTCTAGTAAAATAAGTCAGCCAGTTTGATTGTCTAAGTCCTCCCCTAGGTGAAACGGTTAGACTGTTTCTGACATGTATAAAATAGACCCCCATAGTGAGAGAGTTAGTCAAAACTCAATTCGATGTATCGTTTTTCTATGTTTCATATTATTTCTCAGCATTATGATTTCCTGCACCAGTTACGCATTTTACCTGTATTTCCCAGTTCTTCATGTAAATAAGTCTGCTAATGCTACAGTAGAGCATACGTTTAGTGATCTACCTCCTCATGAGCTCTCTTACCGCCTCGCTATGCGTAATAATTCTTTCATCCGCATGTTACATTATTCACACCAGACCAGCAATGCCACTAATTGTTGGGTATGTGGTCGACTCCCCCCTTTCCAGACACCGAAGGGAGTTCTGCCACTTTTTCCTTATCCTTTTTCACATAATGGTTCGTGTGGAGCATGGTCCACGTTAACGTCATCCTCAACAGATATGTCTTTTCTTAACAGTACATGTTTTCCAGACAAGCAAGGTCTCCTCCACAGAACCGGGTTAGATCTAGAAAATGAAGTGTATAATTTAGGTAACTATTCTTCGAATTTCATGGTCCTGAATGTTCAGTCTGATACTACTCCATACTTACCTGCTATTTCAGTACTACCAGTTAAAGGCGAATTATGTGTCCGAAATAATGGTTCCGTACATGTAGGACATAGTGATTGTACTACTATTGTCAAGTATAGTGACAGTGGGAAATCTATTTTCAAAGCTTCACGTCATTCTTATTTTATTTGTGGTCAAACTGCATATATTCGTCTGCCCCTCGATTGGGAGGGAACCTGTTACATTGCCTTCCTACTGCCACCAGTTTTCCTAGCCCCATCTGATTATCATAGAAACACACATCTAGTACACGTTAGACATAGAAGGGAGTCCCCCATTGTCGATTATACTGAAACTGCCCTAGAACAGTATACAGATTTCAACAGAGGTTTCTTTTTCTTTATAGGACCTATCCAGAATAGTAAGCTAATCCGTAGGTTAACCAGAACCCTTGAAGCTGTAGTCAATGAGACTGCCTCTGCTCTAGGTAACTTAACCGAAGAGCAATCTGCTATGAGATTTGTCGTTTTACAGAATCGTCTCGTCCTTGACGTCATACTGGCCGATAGGGGCGGGGCCTGTAGAGTCATCGGATCTAGTTGCTGCATTTTCATTCCAAATAACGCGCCGTCTGTTTATTCAGCTATAACCAGACTCCATAAAATTGCCCATCTGTTACACCAAGATCCAGGCACCTGGACATGGTCCGGTTGGTTCTGGAATATAATTTCCGCCTGGGGATGGAAAGTATTGTCCTTTCTAGGTATTGCAGTAGCGATCATATTCAGCTGCTGCCTCTGTATACAATGTGGCCCTGCGATTTGCGGCATTTGTGCTACATCATGTATTCCTAGTCCCAAGCCCCGTTCTAAATCCCGTTCCAGGATAATTCGAGACGAGCAAATGATACTGTATGAAATGATAGATGGTATCATGAATATTGATGTTTCCTGATGGAAACGTAGTGACAAGGAGGGAATGTGGAAAAGTAAATTTTGTCATGTTCTGTGTCCCTACGTGTCATCCATCATATGTTATGTGTGCATGATTAAATATGCATATGCATTCCCTATGTTCGATTAATGACGCAATTACAGTTGTGTCCACCTCTAGTATGGCAGTTTCCAGTTCTCGTGAATACTACGAATATCAGGCCCATGTAAAGCTACGTTGCCACGTTTCTCAGTGTGCACGTTATTTCATTGTAAAGTCCCCGTTTCTAGGCCTCAAAAGGGCCCGGACACCAGATTCAGCTCTTGTCTCCTGTCTCCTGAAGCCTCGCTGAGGAGCGATACAGCCCCCACCTGTGTCCTCGACCCTTCACTTACTTCCTGCCTCGCAGTGCCCGGCTCAGCCTGGCTCTGCCTCTGAGTCTGCCAAGAGTATGTTATGATTCCAGTTATCAGTTCAGTCCTCCTTCTCTGCATTCCTAAAGCTACTGAATCGCATCAATAGTTTCCGTCATTGTCTAGCCTTCACGTCTCCATGTAAGAGAAATACTGCATTTAATGGTCATTTAATATTCTTCATCACGCACTACATGTAGAATAATGCATGCTCCAGTCTTAGAGTCCGTTAGCCTCTCCCCTCCTGACTTCTAGTTTATATCAACATGTTCTCTAAACATCAGATACTAGATACTGTTTAGGTACATGTCGCCTTGACTCTCCAGACTTCAGTCTCTGCTCCTAGCACAGAGTTCGAAGCCCCCAGCTTCTCCTAGTAATACGTCATTGCTAGTTTGCGCGCACCATCAGGTTAGAGGTCCCGGCTCCTCAGGTAGCCCCCTCCATGGTTTCCGCCCCATTCATGACATATTCTGTTACGTTTGCATCACATGTCTATGTATACGCCCTGTTACACCTCTTTTCACCCTTATCTTTCGCGACTGCTACGCGTCACGCCTATTGCTCCACCCACTGCTACGCCCATTGCAATGTAATGCTATGTGTTTGCGATATGTATATATGCCCATGTACTGTTATTAAAAAGTTATCCCTTGTCCCGATCCTGACCCCGGCAGCGCTGCCAGGGCTGCCATCCTATTCCTGTGCAGGTGGTCCTGTCCCTGTCCTTTACGCTGTAATAAACCTGCAAACTCCTACTACCTCGAATCTTGACTCTTATTTATTGAGCTATCTGTTATTCATTTATTCATTCAAAAATAGGGTATTATTTATTTATTTACCACATAGGGGGTAACCAGGTCTCTCAGGATAGCAGGGCCGAGACCGTTGATAAGTTTGTGTGCGGTGCACAGGGCCTTGAATTCTACCCTTTGTCGTATTGGAAGCCAGTGGAGGGCCTTGATCGCTGGTCTGGCTGAGACTCTGGAAGGGAGATTCATAAGGAGCCGGGCAGCTGCGTTTTGCGTACGCTGAAGTCTAGCCATAGTGGCTTCAGGAGCTCCTAGATAGACCGTGTTACTGTAGTCTAGCCGCGCAAGGATCAGGCCTTGGACCAAGAGTTTCCTAGATAGGGGCGGAAGTAGTGGGAGGATCCTGCGGATGGAGCGCATGAGACCAAAACAGGTGCCTGCTGTTTTGGTTGCTTGGGTTTTCAGAGACAGCTCGGGTTCCAGCCAGACTCCTAGGGTCTTAATTACTTGTTTCGGGGTGGGTACTTCCCCGAAGACGTCTGGCCAGACCGAAGAGGGGATGGTGGTCCATTGCTTGCCCAAAAGCATGACTTCTGTCTTTGATCCGTTTAGCTTGAGCGATGACTCGCACATCCAGTGGTGAATTTGTTGGAGGCAGTTCGGCAGATTGTCTGGGTGATTGTCCAGATGTGAGAGTGAGACGACCAATTGCGTGTCGTCCGCATAGCTCACTATCTTAATCCCGAAGGGGGCGACGACATCCTCGAGGGGGGCCATGTAGGCGTTGAATAAAGTGGGGCTTAGGGATGACCCCTGGGGGACTCCGCTCGCAAGGGGGAGGGAGGCAGAGTGGGAGTTGCCATCCCATACCTGGAACGAGCGCCCTGAAAGGAAGGATTCTATCCATGTGAGCGCCGAACCTGCGAGCCCTGCCACGGCCAGCCGATGGAGTAGGACACGGTGGTTCACCGTGTCGAAGGCTGCGCTGAGGTCCAGGAGGATCACTGCCACTGACCCTCCTGAATCCAGGATGCACCTTGCCTCCTCGATGACAGCGAGAAGGGCGGTATCTGTGCCGTGGCCCGGGCGGAATCCAGTTTGTGACTGCCGCAGAAGTAGACTCCTTAGAATGTCTAGGCCTAAAGGCTAGAAGGTCTTGGAATTTTTCAGATAAATGGTAATTTGATCATTTACAATCTTTTCCAGGATTGAAATGAATACTGGGAGGAACGAGATAGCCAAAAATTTGCCAAAATCAAGGGATCTACCAGTGTTTTTTTTAAAAAGAGGTTTCACCACTGCCACCTTACAAGGTGCTGGAACATTAGTCAAAGAAAGTGAAGTATTAAAGATGTGAATTATGATCGGGTTCACTATTTCAGTGGCCTGGTGGAGAATAATGGGTGGACATGGATCAAGAGGAGAACCAGATATACAGGAAAGAATAGCTTGCTATGATTGCAACAATGAGATCTACTGAAAAGCTTCTATGGACAAGCAAGTAGACAGAGAAGTATGTGCCACTCCTTGTGACTGACTCAATTCAAGGAGATGACCCCAAAAGCCCATTTGAATTGTTGGAATTTTTACTATGAAAAATTTGACAGCCTGTCACAGAGGGATTGTGAAGGAAGAATATCGATTTGTACGTCTTTATTTCGATCAGTGATCGCAAAAGACACATTACATGTACAGTAACATAGTGTATACATTGTTCGTTACCATCTAATTACACTCTAACAATCTTAAAATATTAACAGCATGGTCAGAAAAGGACCGCTATCATATATTTGTCTTAAAAGAGGATATAAAACCACTAATGTACTGTACAGGCCCTAAAGAGTAGGTCATTTTTATATCATACAAATGCTAAAATCATGTGAAACATAAAATATTTACTTAGATACACAACAGTGAATAATTTGATTATGTACATATCAACAAGATTTAATCTTGAAATATGTTCTTTTAAAAATAATCTCTGTCGGCAGTCACTTTACTGTATTTTATTTATTTATTTGAATTAATAAAAGCAGATCGTATTCTCAACATCCATCCTAGGAATTTTGCTAATGCAATCACAATAGGTTCCTGAGTGTTGGTTTTCAGTATTTGTAACGCGGTTGCACTTGACCTAGAACCCATATGTAAGCAGATTGGTTTTAGCCATTTGCTCCATGGAGATTTGTAGGCGGGGCATACAAACAGTATGTGCGGAACTGTTTCACCCAGATCGTGGCAATATGGACATTTGCTGTCAGACATATTGTGCCAATTTTTGGTAAAGAATTTGACAGGAAGGGTGCCAACCATGAACTGATAAAAAAGTTTCCTATCACTGGGCTTGGTTATGTAATCCCATAATTTTTCGTAAGTGGGTTCAATCTTGTGTTCAAGGAAGTTGTTTACTAATGTTGAGTTCTTAGATAATCGTGCATTGTTCATTCTAACCATAGCCCACTATATCTCCTTGAATTCTATTTTGGGCGGAAACTGGTTCCCAACCGGATCTTTCCATTGGTGACTCATACCCATTCCTTCCAGGGAACACTTTATCTTGGCTAGCCAACTGATTTTATGGTACGTGTCTGCTTCTCTTATATCTTTAAGCGCATTGGCATAGTGCGACAATTCTGGGGTAGACTACAATCTTCGCCAAAATGCCAAGGGTCTAAATCTTGCAACAACTGCAAGTGAGTTACTCCCCAGATCGATATACAGGGGTTTTAATGGGGTGTTTTGAGCAAGGCCTGTAAGGCCCCTAACAAATTTATTCAGTGCCAGTGATTTTCGAATCCCCATAATTATGCTCTATATAAAGTAGAGGCCATGACCTTGGTGTTCTAGTTCTTTAACACAGGTCCTACTAGTTTAGTTTGAGAGAGTCTTTTCTCGTTTAACAGGGTTCCTGCCAGTTGCCGATGTTTGAGTGCCAGAAGGTCTATCTGGAGTTTCCAATCTAGCTTCCTGCCTAAAGTAATCCCAAGGTAAGTAAATACATCCGTTTGTTCCAAAAACTCATTGTTCATGACCACCCTACCCTTGGCTGCTTTGTGTTTATGCAAGACCATAAACTTGGTTTTATCCACATTAACCACTAGTTCGTATTCTCTGCAGAAATCTTCAAAGCGATGTAGTGCTCACTGCAGCCCCACCTGGGTTTTCGATATTATTAGGGTATCGTCAGCGAACATCAGTATTGGAACCTTGGTGCCTGCTAGTGTTAGAGCATCAGTCGGGTATGATGTAAAGTACTTAACCACCCCATTTATAAATAATGAAAACAGGGTTGGAGCCATGACACATCCTTGACGTACCCCTTTTGATATTGGAAATTTGGAGGTAGTGTTGCCCTGCGTTCCCCAGCGAACTTGTGCATAGTTGGACTCATGCAACTTGAATTCAAGCAGCAAAAGTTCTGATGGCATCCCAAGACCATTTAAGACAGCCCAGAGCTTATTGCGCGGCACCGTATCATATGCGATTTTAAATCGACAAAGATGGCATAAATAGTCGCACCCCCCAAGATTACAACAAACCAATAAATCATAATAAAGCGAAAAACCTGGTCAATGGTACTTACATGTGGCCTAAATCCTGCCTGTAGTGGAGATAGTATGTTGTAATCATTAATCCATATCTGGATTCTATTTAACACTAGCCTGGCCATGATCTTTTGTGTGGAGTCTATTAAACTAATTGGCCTATAGTTACCAGGGCTAGAGCGGTCCCCCTTTTTGTATACAGGTAGAATTTCGGCTCCTCTCCAGGAGTCGGGGATGGTTGCCCCTCTGGCTATCGCTTTTGCAAGCAACTGGATATACTGGATCCAATCTTCTTTATCGTGTACAAAACAGGTCTGCCAGGATACAATCAAGACCCGGCGCCCTGCCCCATGGAACTGCTGTCAGGGCAGTTTCTACCTCGCTCGCTGTAAAAAACATTACTGAGTCTGTATTGGGGACTTGGAAGTGGACTTCATCACCGTCATTTGACCCTATTGCAAATTGAGCCTCAAAAAAGGAAACCCACTGTCAAGGTGAGACATGATGTTGTGGTACTCGACTCTTCCCTCCTTTACCCTATTCTACCAGTTGCCAAAATGTATGCATATTCTTATCTGAGCTTGCCTTAAGAAGTTCCCGCCACCTAAGCTCGTCCCATTCTCTTTTTGCTATAGTTTGTGCAGTTTTGTATGCCTTGCATGCCTTTTTAATTGTAGCCATATCTTTAGACCTAATAGATCGACTAAGATGCTTATACGCATCCCTACAGGCTTTGTTGTACCAATTATCATGCTTTTGTGGAGGCCTGTTGTTAGTTTTACGTGTTTTACCAAAAAAGTTCTTAATCTTACCGAACATATTCTCATTAATTTGTGTAATGATGATATTTAGTTCGTCCTGGGTATGAACTTTTCGAAAATCAAGTAGTACGCTCATTACTACTTCCTTCATTTTCTTCAATGAACTTTCGTTTTCCACAATCATTGCCCATTTAACTCTCCTCATGTCATTAGTTAAAATGACGTCAGTGGTCACCCTTTCTAAGGTTTGGGGTTGAACTGACGTGTTCGGCTAACATCAGTTTTAATACGAGGGGATTATGATCACTCTCGTTTCTTACGCAGATCTCCATGTCAGCGACAGTTGGTCAGTTCTCAAGATTAATAAGAATGTAATCAATGTGGCTACTTCTAATGCTGTTGCAATAGGTATGGGAACCCAGTCGATCAGAAGGTGTTCTGCCATTTACTGCTCTGACTCTCCTCTCCAAGGTTAGTGCTTTAAGTTGGGGAACGGCCTCTGTCCATTTCCCAATAGGTGGCAGTTCTAATAAAGAAATGCCCCATTGGGCATCTTCATATGCACTGAGGTTACTATCCTCTTGATCCAGCGGCTCAAATTTTGTGTTAAAATCTCCTGCTATCACCAAGTTATGTGATCCTCTTGATTCATCTAAAACACTATCAAGTAGTGTGATTGTTTTGGATAGTTTGCCTCCTACCTCACCTCTTGCATACACGTTAACTATGAGTAAATGGAGGGGGGGGATTTTAAATCGAATCAGAATTGCCATAATATCGGGAGTGTCGATCAGGCTTTTCTCTATTGAGTAGTTTGGACTCTGCCTGATCCAAATAGTAAGCCCTCCTGAGGGTCTACCTTTTTGTCCCCCTATTGCTGGTTTAAAAAGATGTAAGCAACCAGTATGATAAACTGGTTTTAGTGCCTAGGTTTCTTGGAAGACGAGTATATCGTGAGCCTCTATAAACTCAGTCCAGTCTAATGATGTAATTTTTTAACACAGGCCCGCTATATTCCAAGAGACAAGTGACAACTGGGAGGCATCCTGTGTACTTGTTGGAGAGCAGACGACCACCTCACCGTCTGATCCCATACCTTGAATAAGGGGAGCAATTGCTGATCTTTCACAGGTACTTGCCAGATCGTCCCTTATTGGAACTGCTGGTCTTAAAAGTTCATTGGTAGCGTTCATTCTGCCGGCACTGTGAAATGAGAGTGATGTTGTGCTACTTCTAGCTACCTCCCGGGAAAAGACCTCTTTCCATGTACAAGACTCGAGGTTCCTTAGGCATCAATCTATATTTTGTAGGGAAGAGGCCTCAGTATCGACTGGTGCCCTGCGGGATGTTGTATGGTTTACGGTTGTTTCAGGTGGGTTGAGTTTCATCCTGTTTTCGGTTCAAATCAGGTGCGAAGTTCTTAAATCAAAAGCCACTAAGTTCTGTAACAAATCAGTGTTAACAAGTGTTAGGCACACACAGTCGGATTTTGTTCTATTAAATGTGAGCCTTTTGGCAGAGAATATGTCTTCCCTAATTATAGATCTGCATTTACGCACGTGTCTAGAGCATTGGGTACATTTATTAATCAGGTATTGGTCATCTTCCTTGATTAAACTGGATAATCTTTTCGGGACATTGGTTAAATATATTTGATATTTGACAGGACGGGCCGGGCCGGGAGATTCACGGTATTGGCACCATGATTAGCTGGCAGTACTGCGGTACATTGATTACTTTAGGTCAACCCGGGTTGCTCTCTACTAGTGTGTGGCTCATATTGTAAACTAGATCCTCTTTGCCTGACTTGTGTAGTCTCGGGGCGTGTCTGCGGAATACAGGAAGCCGCGTGCGACCTAATATTGTTGTTGTTTGTGTACAGCCTATTACCAATCTTATCACTATTTTGATTTTGTGCTCTGACAGAATCTCTAGTATGGACAGCTGTCTGTCCCACAACAGCTAGTTGCGCGGAGTCAGAATATGTTTTCAAAATTGTTGCGAGTGTATCAATCAGACCCTTAAGTAAGCCAACCTCTGTCTTGTCCGAGTTATGAATTCAGCTACCTCTATGATGGACTGTCTGTTCTGAGCATGCATTGTTACATGGGCATGAAGGGGTAGCTGATTTAACAATCTCCACGCCCATCCCACCATGTCCCTGTATAATATTGATTTCTTCATTTAGGCTCGATAGGGGTGGGAATCTGTTTGAACACTCTATAATTGGTTTGGGAAACCTTTTATCTAATCTGATACTTGATGTAACTGGGTTGATAAGCTCTATGTTCTGGGTGTCTTTCTGTGATGACCCCATGTGCCACTTTGAAATCGGTCTTCTGAACATATCTGGGATTATTGGAGAGCCATTTGGGGGGGAGGGACTGTGGGGATGTGAGTTGGTGGGATTGTGTTCTAAGTCCGATGGGATGGTTAGTAATATCTCCTCACAATCGCTGACTAGCCTGTCGATGCGGTTCATAACAGGGATGTTTTTATTCGCAAGTTGTTTTTTAGATTTTTTTGCTTTCTTAACTTTCCCTCTTGCACCTCCTCCCATACAGTCCGCTGCCTTCCTCTTCCCCATAATGCCTTGTTCAGGGGATATTTCACACCGAGACAGCAATAAGCACAACAGTAATAGTCAGTAATTAGGGTTTTGTAATCAAAGGAGTGTGAAAGAAGATTAGATATATTAATCTATCATGCTTTGTTTCACACTTGTTGCTTACCAATATCCAACCAAAACATAGATGTTCCAATTAAGCATCTGGACCCTGCTTTAGAGTTTGAAGAGCAATTAACACATATATGCCTTTGGTTGATGGGGCGATTTGCATGAACCCAGCACAGACTCAGTTGGAATAATCTTGTAGTAGTACTTCTACATCTATTACTCACTGGCTTTTCAACGTTTGCTGAGGTACGTGAGTCCTGGAAATCCACTTAGTCCTCGAGAAACAACGAGACCAAGAGGAGTAGCCCTGCCTCTTTCTGGCAAGGACGGGCCCGCCCTTGGCCCATGCTTTGCCCGAGTGCTGCCCGCGCGCCTCCCACGCTGCGGTGGGAGAGGCAGCGCTATAAGCGCGATAGCTACACCTTCCTCTCACCGGCGGCACCTGGACTAGGGCTGGGGACGCTGGGACTTGTAGTCCATGGTGTAACGATGCAGCGCTGTGAATGCCAGGAAGCGCTGTGTGGCCGGGTGTGTCCGCTGGTACTCTGCTCCCACGTTGAAATCGGCACAATGTTGGAATTAGCCCCAAGCCCCAGACCACAGGGGCAAAAGCATCAAAGACAGCAGCAGTAGGTCAGATAAATGGTCAATTGGTCATTTACAATCTTTTCCAGGAGTGAAATTAATACTGGGAGTAACGAAATCGTCTAAAATTGGCCAAAATCAAGAAATCAACCAGTGTTTTTTAAAAAAGAGGTTTGACTACTGCCACTTTACAAGGTGATGGAACTTCAATCAATGAAAGTGAAGTATTAATGATGTGAATTATGATCGGGTTCACTATTTCAGTGGCCCGGTGGAGAATAATGGGTGGACATGGATCAAGAGGAGAACCAGATATACAGGAAAGAATAGCTTGCTGCAATTGCAACAATGAGATCTACCGAAACGCTTCTAGGGACAAGCAAATAGACAGAGAAGTATGTTCCACTCCTTGTGAATGACTCAATTCAAGGAGATGACCCCAAAGCCCATTCGAATTGTTGGAATTTTTACTAGGAAAAATTTGACAGCCTGTCACAGAGGGATTGTGAAGGAAGAATACCTCTTGACAAGGTTTTACTTTGTAACATTGCAGAGTGGAAAAGAGTGGAAAAGATTCTGTACATGGTGTAAAGGCGAGGACCTTAACCCAATCTCCAGGCTGTCCCATCAAGTGCTATTATATTGTTAGAGCTAGCCTGGAGCATTCTCAAGTATTCATTTGTCTGGGTTCAATTGGGTGCAATTTTCGGATTCCGCCAGATGGAACACTGGTCCTCACCATTACTCTCACGGATAATTATGAATAAATTCATATAAAAGGGTACTTTAGGTCCTTTCCTCCAAAGAGGTGTCCTCCAGTTCCATGGCAGGATAAACACTTTGTTAAGCCAACTTATGCTACCTCCTTTTAAACCCATCACAAGAGCACACCTGACATTCTTTTATTGAAGACCATGCTTCTACTCGATCTCACCTCAGCATTGAGAGTTGAAGAACTACAGGTAGTCATCATACAAGAGTCGTATATGTAGAGATCGTGAATTTAGAGATCAACCTTAATATTAATTCCAAAGGTCCCTACAGACTTGCACTTGATTGAACCTGTTATATCCTAACGTCTTTCTTTCCTGATCCACCTACTTCTGCAAAGTGATTGTTGTACTTGCTGGTTGTCCACATATGCATCAGGTTCTACACGGATAAAACCAAGGAATTACGTTCTTCAGATCAACTATTTGTGTTATTCAGCAATCGAGGAAGAGGCTACCCAAATCCCAAACAAGGCATCACACATAGGCTGTAAGCTGTCATCATCTTCTGTCACAACAGATTCCCTGTATGCGGGAGTGTCTGTACAGAATATGTGCCAAGCAGCCCAGTGGAAAAGCAAGCATACTCTCACCATCCATTTCTGCCTTTATGTGAATGCATTAGGGACTCAGCAGTGGGACAAGCAGTTCTACCCATTCTATTCAAATGTTATGTACTGTTTCTTCTTCTGATTCATTTATTCACACGTGAGTCTCCCTCCACCCCTGTCTGAGTTTAACTGGTATGATATGGACTCTTCACACTTGTCCTATTAAGTCTGATCCAAAATGGCCTATAAGAGGAGTAGGAGATCTCAGCACATACACCTTATTGGCTAAAGTTTTCTTTTTTTACAAATGAAATGGATGTGCTGCTAAACAAACACCGCTGTTAAGGCCTATGGCTATTTTAGCGTTGTTTACTGCTACTTAAAGTTACAGGAAATTCCAAGCCTCTTGGTGGTGATTGATCATGCCTGTAAATATATCACAGATCCCAACAATGGAGAACTGGAGTTACAGGTAAATAAGTAATTTCTTCTCAAGGGTTAGACCGTTTATAGTTTCACAACATGCTTCAATTGTTTCCCACCAGCAGGCTGAGAATGCTCACTAATATATACTGAAAAGCATTGACAGTTAACATTCAGTTTGACATCACACTTTAATCTCTTTTGCAATCTGTCCACCTTGTTGTAGGACCCAAACTCCGACCATTAAGGTGGAGAGGGTTTAAACTCCGCTTTTTTCATAATCTTCCACAACTCAAACTGTCCCTTGTGTCAGCACTTTGCATGAATAAATTCAAATGGCTGATGTGCAGGATCTGGGCTGCATGAGTCCCAAAAGATGGGGGATATAGAACAAATACAGAAAACCTTTTCAGGTCAATATTCAAAGTCAATACCATAACGTTTTATTCAAAATTAAAAATCATTATGGAAGGCAAAAAATGTGCATTTAGTCACATACAAACCAGTCTTGCATAAAAATGCAAGAGGTCTTAACGAGGGAATTAGCCATAATCAAAATATAGTTCAGTAATGAACTATCAAAAATCTACTCAGTTTGTAAATCAAGGGAAAGAGATAAATCAGTCCATTGTCTAACAGTTCAGTCAGTTCACCAAAAGTAAAAGTCAAATTATAAAGTGAGATAACACTGAGACAAGGGGACTGCTTGGTATGGAAGCAAGAAATGTTCTCTAAGCATTCGACATGGCGTGAAGGGGTATAATAGGGCGGTACTAACAAAGATACGTGACATGAGCCAATCAACATCATAGAAATTGTGGTACATTGGCAAGTTACATTATGGAATGCCTAAATCATTAATAAATATTATTCCTCTTTACCATACGAACAAGAGAAATTACATTGCACTATTAAAAACAAACTAAACAATATACCAATTTAAAATGAATAGAAAATACACTTGTGGCCCGGGCAGCAACAGCCGTGATAATCACAACATATGAGAACATCTTGACATGGTTTCCTCCTAAGGCACACAGAAAGATACAGTAAAAGAAAACAACACCATGAAATGAGTCCCATTTCAACAATTTTATGAAAATGAAAAACACAGAAGAGAAAAAACATGCACGTAGGAAACTTGTTTGTAAAATTTTAAAAAGTGAAGTTTTCTTCAGCAAATGTAAAACGGATATCAGTGCAAATATACAAGGGCCCAGTGAATGTAATATTGCAACCTAGTTATGCTAACTAAACCACGCATAAATAATAATTTTCAAGTTGATAAAACATTGTGATATCTCTATATGAGTGATTGCAAGAAATCCTCTGGGCCCCTGCTCTGAAGAACTTGTCACAGATCAGACTCTATATTTTTCTGCTTTTATTCTCTACCCCATTTCAAAGTGGGAAGGATAATACTTGTTATTTTCCTTGTTTCCGGGTGTGTTGAAACTAGGGCTAGCCGACTTTTTACAAGCCTTGCCTGTATTTTTAAATCCAGGCTGGTAAAAACATTGGGAAAATCAGTGAAACCCAGTACTGTTTCCCTTTAAACATAGATAAAAACAACAAGCATACATAGAAATCAGTTATTATTTGAAATCTGTCTAAATAGTTTCTGAATGGTTATTAGAGCAAACAGATGGGCAATTGTCATGTTAGAAAAGAATTCCGACAATGTTGTACACATTCTTTTTCACCTACCAGCTCTGGCTGTTCCAAAATAGCAAATCATTAAAAAAAATGGCTTGTTTTTTTTTGTAAGAAAGGCAGCAACCTGTTGTGTTCCAGCTTCTGCACGCCTGTGACGTGTGGTCATGTGATCTTGTGAAATAAATAGGGGCCACGCACGTACGCACGCCACTTGGCGCTGGTGCGAAGAGCCATAAGCATAACTAGAGTCCCCGTGTATTTTATTATAGGCCATGTGTCAGGCCTAGGCCATCCTAGACGCCCCTGTGAGTGTAGGCCTCAGCTTGTGTCCCAGGGTGTCCCGACTCCCTACGGAACACAACAACTGGCGACGAGGGTGGTCGTGCCCTCGCCGCGTGTGTGGTCCACCTGTCTCCTGTCGAGGCGGCTGCGAGCTATTTCCTGGCTCGCGGTGCTCGTGCCCCGAGGGTCCACACACGCACCGTGCACGGTGGGACACAACACGTGTAGCTCGATCAGGCACACAGGTGAGCTTTTGCACGCTCCTGCGCCCCGATTCCCGATCTGCTTGCAGCCCGCCCCACCCTCACGGGGCTTGCCACTGCTACGGCCTGCCCCTGCTTGCTAACTGGTAGCGTCTGGGCTGCCGCCCGTCGACCTAGGGCAGCGCCGCACCGCGGCAGACCGCCGGTGCGTGAAGCGTGCTGCAGGAAGGAGGCCGCGCGTCTGGGCTCCGACGCCGGGTCACGCCCGCTGCTATTCCCCCCGCATCTCGCTGAAGCAGTCCGCTTCCGCGCAAGGGGAGAGAAGACGACAGGGCCGCAAGAGCATTCGGCCCTGCGCACCCCACGTGCCAGAGGCTAATCTCCTCGGGGGAGAGCAGTCAAGTTTTGGGCCACAGCCAGATTGGCCCCAACAGTGACCGCAGTCGAGTAAACAGATCAAGGCCCACCCAGTACACCAGGCCCAGGGTCCCGACAACCCCACCATGGCCACAATACCACCGATCGAACCCTTTGTCATAGAAGGTTCGCCGTCATCTCTAGCCCCCAAATGGAAAGAATGGGTGGACCGGCTGCTAGTCTTCTTTGAGGCCACCAAGGTTCACAAAGAACAGAAGAGAGCCATGGTGCTCCACCTTGGGGGCAAGGATGTGCACGCCATCGCCAAAACACTACCAGAAGCCACGCCAAAGACCCACCACTCACTCATCAATGCCCTGAATGCATACTTCGAGCCCATGGCCAATCAGGACTATGAAAGGTTCGTCTTCAGGCAAGCCCGGCAACTGCCGGAGGAATCACTGGACACGTATCACACCAGGTTAAAGCGACTGGCGTTGTCGTGTGGGTTTGTGGACACCACTGAAGAAATAAGAGGTCAAATAATCCAGGTCTGTGCCTCAGCCAAGCTCAGAGAGCGGATTTTGGAAGAATCAGGAAAACCATTAGCCGACATATTGACCCTTGGCCGCACGAAAGAACTGTCCAAAGCCCGAGCCGCTCACATGGAAGCAGCGCTCCAAGCACCGGTGAAAGCCGAACTAGTCAACAGAATCCAGACCAAGTCCCCGACCAAGTGGAACAAAAGACCCTCTGGACCGTCGTCAGGGACTACAGGAAAATCCTGTGGATACTGTGGAGGTTCACCTCACCCAGCATCAGAATGCCCCGCCCGAGGGAAGCGGTGCTCGGGGTGTGGGAGATTCAACCACTTCGAAAAGGTGTGTCGATCAAAGAAGTTCCGCAAACCCCGGCAAGTGGTGAACGCCATACCGGAGGGCGAATCAGGCCAAAGCGACATGGACGACGATGAGGAAGAAGAAAGGACGGTGCACAAGGTGCACATGATTGGCACGGCGGCCACTAGACGAGCCAGAAACCTGCCGCAGTGCTACATCCAAGTGGCAGATCAAGAAGTCATGGCTGTGGTCGACACGGGAGCAACTATCAACCTTATGAGTGCGGCCCTATACCGGACACTGGCTCGTCCCCCACCTCTGAACCGGTCGCCTATCACGGTATTTGCCTATGGTCAGGACACACCGCTCAAAATCAGAGGAAAGTTCAGGGCAAGAATCGGCCATGGTGACAGGATGGTCACCACAAACGTCTTCGTGTCGGAGGATGGACAGGGCATGCTACTTGGATGCCGGGCCGCAGAAGAACTAGGAGTTGTCACCTTTGCGTTCGGAGTTCACCAAGAGTCGGTGCAGCAGCTCATAACCGACTTCTCTGACCTCTTCAACGGAATTGGAAAATTCACAGGCCGTGAGGTACATCTACACATTGACCAGGCTGTTCAGCCAGTAGCACTGAGACACCGTCGCATTGCTTTCCACCTCCGACCTCTGGTAGAGGACGAACTCAAAAAACTAGAGGCCACTGGCATCATAGAGAAAGTGTCGGGCCCCACGCTGTGGGTGTCGCCCATTGTGGTCACGCGGAAGCCGAAACAACCTGGAGCCGTCAGGATATGTGTGGACATGCGCCTTCCCAACGCTGCAATCAAAAGGGAACGTCACATCACGCCCACTATTGACGACCTGATCGGAGAGATGGCGGAAGCCTGCTGGTTTACGAAGCTGGATCTTCGGTCTGGGTACCACCAACTGGTGCTCGATGAAGAATCCCGCAATATAACGACGTTCTCAACCCACGTGGGACTCCGGAGGTACACCCGACTCAGCTTCGGTGTGTCCAGCGCGGCAGAAGTCTTCCAGAATGTGATCCAAGAACTAATCACTGACATACCAGGCGTGATCAATGTCAGTGATGACATCATGATACACGCCCGCACCATCCCTGAACACAACCAGCGGCTGGCGCAGGTATTCCGAAAGCTGAGGGAAGCTGGTCTCACCCTACATCGAGAGAAATGTGAATTTCTAAAACAAAAGATAGGGTTCTTCGGATACACGTTCTCGGCTGACGGAGTCAACCCGGACCCCGAAAAGGTACAAGATATCAAAGAAGCTGCTGCCCCCACCACTGTCACTGAAGTCCGCAGTTTCCTAGGAATGGTGAACTACTGTGGGAGATTCATTCGAGATCTCGCCAACCTCACATTCCCACTGAGAGAGCTCACGAAAGACTCCACGCCATGGACTTGGGGCCCGGAGCAAGAGAAGGCATTCACGAGCATAAAAGCAGCACTATCAGACACCACCACATTGGCATTCTTCGATCCCCGAAAGCTCACCCTTGTAGCGGTGGATGCTGGCCCTGCAGGACTGGGCGCAGTGCTCATGCAGAAACAGCGGGATGAGATGGACTGGGCCCCGGTGGCATTTGCCAGTTGCTCGCTCACCGACACTGAGCAGCGCTACTCCCAAATTGAAAAAGAGGCCATAGCCATACACTGGGGATGCAGACATTTTCACCTATATCTCTACGGCAAGCCCTTTACGGTAGTCACCGATCATAAACCACTGGTTGCACTGTTCTCGGGGACCTCAACAAAACCTCCGCCCGCATAGAAAAATGGATGCTACAACTCCAAGACTACAACTGCCAGGTGGAATATCAACCAGGGTCACGCAATCCAGCGGACTACCTCTCACGACATCCAAGGGCAGCCACAACAGCAGACATGGAGGATGCTGAGGACACGGAAGCTTACGTCAGGTGTGTCACTGCCCGATCATGCCCCCGGCCTTTATCAATAAGCAACATCGCAGCGGCCACTCTACAGGATGAGTGTCTACAAAGAGCCCAGAATGCCCTTCTCAATGGAAACTGGCGCCGCGCCAAGGAAGAATGGAAGATACTGACACCGGCAGCTCAACGGATAATGGAGAGCCTGTACCATGTGAGAGGAGAACTGAACGAAGACAACACTGGATGCCTGCTACGAGGTAATCGGCTGGTAATACCCTCGGCCCTGACAGATCAGGTTGTGCAGCTAGCCCACGTAGGCCATCAAGGAATGGTCAAGACCAAGGCAAGATTGAGAACCAAAGTATGGTTCCCACTCATGGACGACCTAGTTGAAAATACTGTAAGATCCTGTGCAGCTTGCCAAGTCACGGGGGACGCCCCACGGACAGCTCCGATTCTCGTGGAACCCCAACCTCGACAACCATGGGAATGCGTCAGCATGGACTTTGGGAGTCTACCCAATGGACGACACACCCTGGTTGTAATAGATGATCATTCCAAGTACCCTGAAGTAGAAATAATAGCCACTACCAGTGCTACTGAAGTAATACCTAAACTGGAAAAACTCATAGCTGCGCATGGAGTGATACGTGAACTCAGGACGGACAATGGTCCCCCATTCCAAGGCCAGGAACTAGCTAACTACTTGAGTACACTGGGAACCCGGCACCGCCGCATTACTCCTCGGTGGCCGCAAGCCAATGGCGAAGCTGAACGCTTCATGCGCACACTCAACAAAGTGATCCGAATAGCACATGACAAAGGACAGTCAGTGGAAATGGCCATATACACATTCTTGCAAAGTTACCGAAAAACACCTCACACCACCACAGGAGTAGCTCCAGCGCATCTCCTCATGGGCCGTGTAGTGGCTGACTCCATTCCTCATCATCCACAATGGACACCGGAGGTGGCTGATGAAAGCAGAATTGCAAGGAGGCGACAGAAGTCCCATGCCCAAGTCAGTCAGAGGAGGAGAGCTGTAACAGTCAGAATTCATCGAGGGGATGTGGTATTGCTAAAGAACAGAGTGGCCAATGGAAAATTCAGACTGCCCTATGAACGGAGACCCTGGTGAGTCATCAGTGTGAGAGGTACCCGCATAACAGCCATCATAGGAAGAGAAGTAGTGACCAGGAACATATCCCATTTCAAATTATTTCACCCGGAACTGGAGCAAACAACAACCTCTTCAGACCCACCTGCAAACAGGGGGGCCACCAGCCCAGTTGCCACAGACCCAACTGAACCTCAAGGAGGCCATCCGAGAGACGCCTCTCCTGAAGAGGACAGTGAAAGTCCTGACAATGTTGAGAACCCCGGTGGGAGCCAGCGAGACTGTGATCTCGAGAGCACCAGCCCACCACCCTCAACCCCGTGTGGCGATGAAGTTACCCAGACTCGAGGGATGTCCCAGTACAGCCTAAGAAGCAATCCAGAACCATCCTGTCGTCTTCGTAATCATTTC
This sequence comes from Lissotriton helveticus, assembly GCF_964261635.1. Classification (NCBI taxonomy): domain Eukaryota; kingdom Metazoa; phylum Chordata; class Amphibia; order Caudata; family Salamandridae; genus Lissotriton; species Lissotriton helveticus. The sequence continues at coordinate 1,402,114,770 of NC_136057.1, read as the reverse complement.
ATGTAAGATTGTTCTGATACTTATCTAATGTGACCTGCTTTATTATGCCTCCGTACGCTGTATGTGATTAGACATTGTTCCAAGCCAAAGACTGCCACCAAGGGACTCCCTGTTGAACATATACACTCATATGTTGTTCTTTCATGTTTTAGGAGGAATGTTGTGTTCCAGCTTCTGCACGCCTGTGACGTAACAGGCGTGCAGCGTGTGGTCATGTGATCTTGTGAAATAAATAGGGGCCACGCACGTACGCACGCCACTTGGCGCTGGTGCGAAGAGCCATAAGCATAACTAGAGTCCCTGTGTATTTTATTATAGGCCACGTGTCAGGCCTAGGCCATCCTAGACGGCCCTGTGAGTGTAGGCCTCAGCTTGTGTCCAAGGGTGTCCCGACTCCCCACGGAACACAACACAACCTTATCTGCTGTCAATGCCATTGAGGTTGAAACCTCTTCAATTTGTAGTTTTTGTAAAACAGTCACCCAGTTGGTGAAAGAGTCTCGCTGTTTATCAACAACTGTAGGACTGTGACTCCGGAATTGTGGCTTCTTCGGCTCTTTACTAAGGGATATACCCTCTCCTTTCCAGATACTGTGCCTTTTATTTCTCAGTTTGCTCCATTATTTCTTTCTCCACAGGTAAGTCCTGCCATTCTGCAATGACTGACTAATAAAGGCCAGCTCACCATGGTTAGATTACGCTCACCTGGTTCAGATGACCGATCTCTTGTCTCAGCTATTCAGTTCACAGTGCCAAGACACACTTGCTATGGACCCAGTATCTTCTTTTCATCTGAGTAATTTTGGACATGAACCGCCTGAAGGCCTTTCCTCCAGATCAGAGGCTCAGGCGCAGTCATGCTCATTTGCGTTAGGAAGGCCCTTGCAGTGGTAGTCTGAGAAATCAAATGCTTGAACAAGTGATGAGGTTGAGTGGGTGGGCTGTTTGGAGTGACAACTATCTATCCAACTCAAACTTCGGCACCAAATTTTCAGTGGTGATTATCCTCAGTCCTGTGTGTGAGCGCCTAATTTGTCCACTGCCGACTCAGTTGACTGATATTACAGATCTGTCTTCCATGGGCGACAAGACAAAGGAATCGGGTCTCCACTCTGTGATCGTCATTACGGTATAAAAGAGCCATCAGAAGTTTCTTTGGGTACAAGCCCTTCTACACTTGACTTTCAAGGTAGCTACAACAGAGCTGCCCAAGGAACCCTCCCGGAGATGATCTGAGTTGGAAACTTACCAATATATATAATAAAACGCAATAAATCAGTGTTCAGTCAGAGCTTTAGTTTTTTAAAACGAAAGTACTTTAATGCACCCATACCTATCTACTATGCATAAAGTGTAAATTACAATGTACAGTTGTCTAAATTGTACTGTATAATAAATAGTACACATGTTGGTGGGAAAATATTTTCAATGGGGGCCTTTCACATAACTAGGGTACAGATTATATACCTTAAACACGTATCACACTGGAGAAGTAACATCATAAATCTAGTCTTCTGACATTATTTGTAATTTTCCTGGTGAAAAAGTATGTTCTTGCAGACCCTAACATGAAAGGGGCACTGTTGTTAGCTATGCCTACTGCAATAAAACAAACGCTTCACAATTAGCAGTTAGACCTAAACACTTTGACAATGTAATCACAATCAATACGAAAGGCCTACTACCGCTGACAAAGGATTCACATTTATTAAACCAGATCTATACACTTTATCACTACTGAAACATTAAGGACTCTGCGGAAACAGATCATCAGATAGACTAAAAATGTAAACATTAACAAGAAGTCCCTTGCCTAACAGAAAAACAATACATTTGGCCTGAAGGTTAGCATTACAATGGGCTCTCATTCAACAGCTAAGCAATCCTCCAGTAGGACTCAATTTTTTCACTAGGAAAGCAACAGATCTTCTATGACTGTTGTCTTGTGTATCTCCGTTGTCTACCAACCCCTTGGTCTTATAACCTCTAATGCTGAAATAAGCTACCACACTATGCAGCTGCGAAACGGGCTCCCTCCTGTTTCTAGGCACCTGGGTTTTCTTCCGGTGGATAGCTCAAGCTACCTTCATCACCTTCCAAGGGCCTCCTGATCCCTAGACTTGGTTATCTCAGTTATTTGTCCTTCTATATAGCTGCCTTTTCTTGACAGTACCTTCCGGCAGGGCACGCACCCTGGGAGCACCTCTTCCCACAATGAGTTGGGCTCTTTCTCAAGGCAGATTAATCTTCTCCAAAAGGATTAGGACCTTGCAGCTGGACTGATGCCTTTTCAAGGCAGACGAAAGGATGTAGTCGAACAAGGTTCTTTATTCAGGAAGCAGTTCCTCCTTTTCCACAGGCAGTCTACAGCATTTCGTGCATCGGATGCCCAGGTTGTTCTCACCTAGAAAGAATCCAGCAATCAGATGTTCTGGCTCTGGAGCACAAGTAATTACAACTCAGATCCTGTCAATGGTCCTTGAGAAAAGATGTACATTGACCTGGGTTTCTATCAAGAATGTTTCCCAGTCATCCAGACGATAATTTGTGCTCCATTTAATGTAGAGTGTTTGGGGCACATATTCAAAGCTTTTTGCCTATCGCAAATATCCCGATTCACAAAATCGGACAGGTTGTGACTGCAAAAAAAAGCCTTTTTTTCATGTACCAAACCCCATTTTTAGGGCTCGCCTGGCGTTGGAGCGCGAAGCGCTCCCGCCAGCGAGTTCTATAGTCACCTTCCTCCCTGTCAAGGGAGTAGCAGCTGTGAACGAGCCCGACACAGAGCTGGGAACGAGCCGACTCAGGTCCGTGAACGCGCGGGAACGTCAACGTGCACGTTCACGCGCGTCACGCTCCTGTCCTCCCGCTTCTCTGCCGAGGCGTGCTCCAGGCCGACTTGCTGGTGTGCGTCACAGCGTGTTCCAGCGGCCGGAGGTAGGTAAGTGAGGGACGGGGGGCGGCGGGATTTTTTGCTTTGTTGCTAGCTTGTTGGATTCCCCTTTCTATTCTTTGCCTGTACTCATCCCATTGGCCTGCTTACTTCTTTGTTGTCATTACTTCCAGTTCTCCATTTCTTAGCTCCATCTCTTGACCTTCTGTTGCATTTGCTGATTCCCCGTTCTGTTTATTGCATGTGCTCTTCCGTTTGCCGGACTCTTTCCTTATGTTGCGTTTTCTCCCCATTATCCATTTCTTGACTCCGTGTCCTCGTTCTATTGCTTCTTCCTTGGATCTCTTTCTGTTTCTTGTCAGTATTTTTCCTTTGTTGGCCTTCTTCCTATCTTTGTTGCTATCACGCCTTGTTCTCTGGTTTCTTGGTTGTGTCCCTCTGCCTTCTGCTGTTTCTTCCTGGTTCCCTATTGTGTTTCTTGTCTGCACAATGCTCTTTGTTGGCCTTCTTCCTAATTACTACCTGTTTGCTCTGTTTCTTGCTTCCATAAGCCCTCCTTTGGTTCCCTCTAGAATATTTGTTCAGTTTCCTGGCTCTATTCCTCTATATGTTACTTCTTCCTAGCTCGATGCTTCCTTTTTCAATATCAAGCTTTTCTGTTTCTAGGCTCCATATTTCCCTCGCTTGATATTGTACCCAATTCTGTTTTCTTGGCCTCCATTTGCTCATGGTTTGTCAGCTTTTGAATACCTCCTGGGTGATAAGAAAGTTCTAAGTTTATAGTGCATATACATGTCCAGTCCGTGGCATGTTACAAACAGTTTGTGTCCTAAATTATATTTCCATTCTGCAGCTACAGGCATCATGTGGGTGGTGATTGCATTTTTATTGCCAGTGTCCAGCATGGTACGAGCAATGATATTTGCAGTATTATTAATAAAGTCTCTCATTAGTTTGTTCATGTTCAGCAAAAATTGGTGTGTAGGTGCAGCCATATGCTGCTTTGTCCATACTTAATGCGAACAAGTATTAGCAAAGCCAATGTATTTGCATCTACATATAATTGGAGAGACCTATTAGGTTTGCCAATATTTCTTACAGGCTGTATTGTAATGCATTAATGGATTTGATACCTCAATGAAGAATTTGGATACACCAGTATCGTACATCCCCAGATCGCTGACTGGCATTGCCACCTCACAAGAGACTGAGCAAAACCCCAAAAATATTGTGTTGAAAACCTCAGAATCGTGAAATGAGGCACCCTAGTAAACGGACAGAGATATACCAGGCTATACTACTGACAGACTAAACCAATGCAAAAAAAGTTTCCTTTTACCCTCCATCCACTTTCCCTTTTGTGTTGCGTCTTTCCCTCTTCTGTTTCCCTTCAGTGTTTTGAAGTTGCTCACTTGGTTTACATTACAAACAAACCTTTACAGACCGCTTTAAAAATAATAGAGGTCGCTGTATAGATACTGTTCTCGTTTTCATGTATTAGGAAATCGTATTGCACTTGGCCACTACTTGTATGCGGTCTCTATTTTTCACTTGGGACACTGAGCACTTTTGATATATCACTTTTTATAAATACGCCATCTTGTGCAAACCGTATCTGGTTTCTAGAGTATGCTTTTCTTACGACACCCTAATTCCAGTAATTGAATGCTGTTATGCTTTTTTCTTAACCATAGATTGTCAATAAGGACCATTGTGGCCATATATATTTGTGCATAACGCCCATAGGGCTGAAAGGGCTTTAATTCCCCCCACCCCCCTACGCCCCAAGTGGTTCACAGGTCTTTAAAGACCATTTGCATAACTTTGTAAACTGGTTACCCAGGCTTAGTTTTTTTTCTGGTTCCAGCACCCCCTGGATCCCCACTCTGCCTATTCTTTACGCTTGTAATTAACTTTTACTGCCGTTGTGTGAGAATGAATTTCATGAAAATAAAAATAAAGTAGGCTTGCCAAAAGAGCAAGCATTTGCAATGCAATAGGTCTCGCATTTACGCAAGTTTGAGCTATTGACATTGTAAATGACGATTTCTTTTATTTGTTTTTAAAACGTAAATAAAAGGCCTTGTCATTTACAATGCAAATAGCTCTAAATCTCGCAATCGCGAGACCTATTGCTTTGCAAATGCTTGTGTTTTGTTGTCGAGCGCCCCATAATACAAAATACAAAAATAATTTCAAATGGAAAGATGATATTTACTGTTTGTGGAGCACTCTATCCAAGACATCCACCAAAAGTAGCAAAGTACCCTCGTGTGCCTTTTCCCATTTTCAGTGTTAGATTCCCCAAAGAGGGGGAAATACGACAGCCAAAGTTTACACTTAGGGAACTGAAATTAAAAAATAAAATGACTGGACGATTTCTGCATTCTGTATTGTGGGTCATCTAATGTCCCAAAAAGTCGGTTGCAACTTAACCTGAAACGTGCAGATTTTTTTTGCTTGGTTTTGGAAACGCAGTTTAATCCATTTGAGCCATATGTATGTTGTCACTGGTTAGGGAATGAACTGCTTTTTGGTGGGACATGTGCGATGTTTGTGCTATTCATATCAAACGTGTTCTATACTTGCTTTAGGCGATCGGCCTTAACCTGTTGGGTTTCTTTTGCTCTATAGCCTTCATCCATTTATGTGCGATATTGTCAAACTCCTCTTGTGTTGATTGACTGGAGTATTTCATTATCCGTTTTGTGCCTTGTTTTTCTTATGCCCCCTGCCCCCTCTATTCCCTCCCTATTGCCGTCGTCTCTTCCCCTCCGTGGTTTTCGCTACCCAACCTGCAAAAGACCCTCATTCCTCCTTCCCTGGCGCTTTTTCCCATGTACCTTGCTCTTTCTCCAGCCAGTCATAGCCCTTATTCCTTCCCTCCATCACTCCTTATTTCCCCTTGTTTCCTCCTTATTCTACCTCCCTTCTCTCCCACAAGCTTCTCATTAGTGCCTCTGAGCCATGGTATATACTTTTCGACTTACAAATACAAGGCTGTGTATACTGAAGGCTACCTTGCTTCAACGCACACCTCTTTGTTTCTATGTCTTATGAAAGACACCCTCACACACCCTCTCACCCCCCCTCTCACCCCCTCACACCCTCACCCTCACACACCCTCAACCTTACATGCCCTCAACCTCACCCTCCTCACCCTCACAACCCCACCCCCTCACACCTCCTCACCCTCCCCCTCACCCACCCCCTCACACACCCCCTCACCCACACTCTTACCCACACACACCCTCACCCACACACACCCTCACCCTCACACACACCCTTGCCCTCACACCCCCTCACACACCCCTCACCCTCACACACCCCCTCACCCTCACACACCCTCACCCACTCTCACCCTCTCACCTTCACACCCCCTCACCCTCACACCTACTAACCCTCAATCCTCCTCACCCTCACACCCCCGCACCCACCCTCACCCTCACATCCCCTCACCCTCACACCCTCACCCCTGTTGCCCTCAACCCTGTCACCCTCACCCTCCCTCACACACCCTCACTCACCCCCACCCCCCTCACCCTCACACACCCTCACCCCCCTCACCCTCACCCACGTTCACACACCCTCCCTCACGTTCACACACCCTCTCTCACCCACCCTCACACCCTTACCCTCACCCTCACACCCCCTCACCCTCACACCGCCTCACCATCACACCCCCTCACCATCACACCATCACACCCCCTCACCATCACACCCCCCAACGCCCCACAGCCACACCCACCCTCACACCCCCTCACCCTCACACTCCCTCACCCTCACCCTCACACCCCCTAACCCACACAACACCCTCACCCTCACAACCCCCTCACCCTCACAACCCCCTCACCCTCACAACCCCCTCACCCTCACAACCCCCTCACCCTCACAACCCCCTCACCATCACACCCCCCAACGCCCCACAGCCACACCCACTCCCTCACACCCCCTCACCCACCCTCACACCCCCTCACCCTCACACTCCCTCACCCTCACACCCCCTAACCCTCACAACACCCTCACCCTCAAACATCCTCACCCTCACACACCCTCGCCCTCACACACCCTCTCCCCCCCACACTCACCCTCACCAGCATAGCATAATAAAACATAGCATAGCATAACAAAACACAGCACAGCATAACAAAAAAAGCATAGGATAGCAAAACATAGCATAGCATAACAAAACAAAGCATAGGATAGCAAAACAAAACATAGCATAACAAAACACAGCATAGCATAGCATAACAAATCAAAACAGGATAACAAAACATAGCATAACAAAACAAAACATAAGATAGCAAAACAAAACATAGCATAGCATACAGCATCACTCAGCACACCACAGCATCACTCAGGGGCACTCCAACATCACTATGCGCTACCACAGCATCACTGAACGCCACAGCATCACTCGTTCGCCATCACAACATCACTCAGCGCCACCAAAGCATCAATCTGTGCAACCATTCAACAAAAACTGGTTCAAATATGTTCTCTCAATGTTTCAAGCTTTATTACAAATGTAACAAAAAGATGTTAATATTTCACTTCTGTTCTTGAATTTTCGTCACAATAAAATACACTGAATATAATCTTCACAAAAGTTATTTACAAATGTTTAAGCTATTGCCATTATAAATTGCAATAACTTTTATTTACGTATTAATTATTTAAAAAAAGTAAAAGACATTGTTATTTGTAATACTAATACATGTAAGTCACGTAAATACAACACATATTGCATTACAAATGCTATAGGTATCACATTTGCAAAAGTTATAACTATTGGTATTGTAAATGACAAAACTATTAATTTCACTATTTAAAATAAAAAAAAAACATAAATAAAAAATGTGTCAATTACAATACCAATAGCTCAAACCTTTCTAATGCGAGACCTATTGCATTGCAAATGCTTGTTTTATTTGGTAACCTATCACAGAATCGTAAAATGAGTTCGCGATTGGGTATTAGGAAGGGGCGCGTCAAGAGCGTCCCATTATAAGAGCGACTTGCAAGGGTACGGATGAATGTTTTGCAACCGGAATGTGGTCGCAAAACATTCACCTTTTACCACTAATTTCAAGTTTGTGATAACCCCTTCGCTAATGTAAGGAGTCACCAAAGGACCCCCTTCCCCTTTGTATATGTATGCGAAATCGTTTTTTAAATGCACGCAGTGGTCCCACGAACCACTTCCTACTCCTAAAAAATGAAAAGAAAACTTTTCAGTTTTGTTTTTGAAATGCATTTCATTTTCCTTTAAGGAATATGGGCTGCATTAATAAAAAGAAAAGTTGCTTTATATAAATCTGACTACCAGAGTGCGGGTCTCACATTTCTTTTTGAGACCGCTCTAGTGACAGGGGGCTCCCTGTTCACTAGTACCCAGTTTCCTTTTTACATTTGTAGTACATGTGAATGTGTATGCATGAGTGTGCCTGTTGTTTATTTGGGTGAGAACCTTTAGGGACATATGAATTGTTTTTCTTTTTTATATATATATTTTCTTGTTTCAGATTTATTCCCCTTGTGTAATGTTATTGTAACATTGGTTTTCTCCTTTTTGTATGAATCGTGTTAATTTTCTTGATATATGGATTTTGTGATTTAGTGCTTTCTTGTATTTTCTAATAATGAATTATATAATGTATTCGTGAGAGCAATGCTAATACTCAAAAGAATAATATAAAAAAGTAAATGATGTATATTTTTTGAAAAAAACGAAAAAAATGTGGTTGTTGTATATTCGTCACTATTTATATGAGGCATATGATATATACATATTTTGAATTACTGTGGCCGTTGAGGGAACATTTCTCTTATTGCTATTTATTTAAAAGCAAACCCAGACATGGTGGTCTGCTGTCCCTAGCAGGCCACCATCCCTGTGTTTTCTAGCGAGTCCGAATAGGTCGCAAATTGTGACCTACCTCATGAATATTAATGGAATAGGTCAACTGCGACCCACTGGAAATCGCAAACAGTGTTAAACACACTGTAGTACATTGCTGTTTTCAATTTGCTAATAGCAAATCGCCAAAAATTCGCTATTAGGAAATTGCAAACAGGAAACTTTGTACATGTGGCCTCTAGTATCAGCAGAACTGAGTAAGGGCTTGGAGTTCCTTGTCAGCGAAACGCAAAAAAAGCCACAAAAGAAAGAGAGTAGTCCATACTCAGCTACCTCTCAATCTTTTGGGGGTAACACCTCTAAGGAAATAAAGCAGGAAGGGGAATGGACTGTTCCTACACTTCAAAGGGTCATCTATCACCTGTGTTCCTTTCGGAAAAGCCTGATCCAGATCAGTGGACCTGAAAAATGTCCTTACATCAGTCTACATTCAGTCTGGTAGGCCCCCTCCATCCTCCATTCTGTGTACTGTACACACACAAGATCCAAATTAGATTTCATTACAAGAACGGAGATTACCATTATGCTTAACATTTTATTTACCACTTCTGCCAGCTGCATACCTTCAAAGAACTATTCCAAACAAGAATAATCCAGAATTGGAACTCAAACAATCCATAAATGTTACTGAAGTAGAACACTTCTCTCCTTTAAATGCTGATTCTGTTAAGATAAGTTCCTTTTTAATCTATTATCTCTGGGCTACATTGCGTAAAGCGTGTAAGTTTGAGAGGAAGATTTGTGTATGAAGAGCTTCTAATTTTCAGAAGCTAAGGGTGTACTTGTGTGTTTTATTGGATTCTTTTCAAAAAGTGGGATTTAGGGATCTTTAAAAAAAAAAGAGGAAGAGTTTTCAAGAAAGTTTGTCGGGCTTAGTCGTGGTATTAATGTTCTATGGTTAGCCGCCCTCCCTTTAGGAATTACATTCGGGGTTGGCTAATTTGAGAGATAATATAGAAGAAAATTGTCTACAAGGGATTTTATTTATTTGTTAAATTGGTAGTAGTTTTGAATCTAAGTCAGGGTGTTTGTCATATGATCATATGATTTGTTTAATGAATTTAAGCATCTCTTCATGACATTTGTTGCTAATGTTTTGCTCGATGTATCCCCTTGGATCAATTTCTGATAAACCAAATACAGAATATATTTTCATATAAATAGGATTTTTCGTGTGCTTATTTCTTCTCTCTACTTTGAATGAATTTTCTCTGACTCGTGATCTACATTTATTGCTGTAGCCCTGCTGGCACATTGCTGTTTGATCATATGACAAACACCCTGACTTAGATTCAAAACTACTACCAATTTAACAAATAAATAAAATCCCTTGTAGACAATTTTCTTCTATATTATTCATTGCCCAAGCCTACAGGGGTTTATTGGGTCACCCAGATTTCTTTAACCTAATTTGAGAGCTAGCACAGTTTGACGACGCTAGGTTATGCGCTTGCGGTACTTGCTTACCGTTTTTCATAGGTGTTGAGACTGTGCGCATGCAGTGCAAATGGTGTAGTACTCTGTTAAGGGAAGCGCCGGTCTGTGCATGCAGCAGGGCTTCTGCGTTTTAAAGGAAAGCACTGTGGCGTGACAGAGCTTACAGCGTGTAAGACTCCATTAGCAAGACTCACCACACAATAGAGGTTCAAATCCCAGAGGTCAAAAAGCAAATAATTGTGAGTTTTGATGGAGTAGATCCCATTGTCTGAACAACATCATTAAAACTTTAGTACATATAATGTGAACATATACATAGGGAGCGCCATCATGAATTTTTAAAGGCCCTTAGAGAACAAATGTGAAGTGGATGCACAATTTACTGACAACATCACTATCTTTTGGGGAGAATTGCCTAGAAAGGAAGACCATACAGTATGATTCCACAAGTTCCTAGTTTCCTGCCCAATTTTGCACCACTCCATGTTCAGTGCATGGTGATGGATCAATCCTTAAAATAATCCACTCCTCCCTTCTGATACTTACATAACTTTCTTTCAAAGGTGAAGTAACCACAATGGATCCTGATGTCCCTACTGAAGGTGAAGTAGCTGCCCAACGAACACAAGTACCGACCTTTGGATCTTATTATCTTTTCTACAAATTCCCTCATTTTCATTGTCCTCAAAAAAGAAAAGACACATTATACTTCTACGCCTATGTGTTGCAGTGGTCTCTGTTTTGCATACACTGTGGCACTGTATTAGGTTGGTGGATTACCAGTTCAGGAGCAGGACCACAATTTAAAAAAAAAACTTTTTATTGGATTTTATCATGTTACAAGTCATACAGTAATCAAACATGACCGCTGCGGTATTACCACTTAACATTAACATCGTTATGACAAAGGGCATCGTAGTAATTAAGCAAGTCGTTGATTAGTTGATGAAGGGAGGGCATTCCTCCTATCATCTCCGCTGCAGGTGCCGGGAGGCATCGAGGGATTGGTCGGTGGTAGGATTACCACAGTTCTCCGACCCATATGATTGTCTCTAGTCCATAGTTCCCTGTATAGGGTGTCCTTAATAGATAATCCAGTTTCCAAACTAAACTTGGGGGAGTGTAACTCGGAAAACGTGGGGTCGGGGAGGGGCCTGGGGACGCAGAAGGCTGGGGTCAATGTAGAGGAGCCCCATGTCGTTCCATTAGCGCCATGCACTTTACCCACTCCTGTCTGATGGTGTGATTCCTGGAGTGTGACCCGGTGGGGAGTTGGCGTCGTGCGGAGGAGGGGGGGAGGAGGACGCACAGGTGGGCTAGGATGCACTTGATTCTGGTGCCGTCTGGGGGTCTTGCGTGTGTTCTGCGCCATTTGTGTGTGTTTGCTTAAAGTCCTGTAGGAGTATCGCCCATTCTAATGAGATAAGACACCAACGTATGCCATGGGCCTCCTCTTGCCGTATAAGATCTTCCTCGGCCGCGGCCCACTTCTTTACCGCCCCCCACCATGCAGCTATTGGGGGCCCCTCTGACACGCGCCAATGCATTGCCACACTGCACTTGGCGAACAGCACGGCCAGCAAGGCAAATTTGGTCTCTACTTTCTTCCGTTTATTGCGTTTAAAAATGCCTAGGGCACATGCTTCACACATATGGAAGTCTGTGAGACCTGTGACTGCAACGTGATGTGTACCATCGTCCAAAGGGTTTGTATCACGGGGCACGTCCAAAATATATGAGCAAATGTGGCATCCGGGGTGTGACATCGGGGGCAGTCAAAGTGGGATGTCGGGTAAAATCGTTTAGGAACAGGACCACCATGATGGATTTTGTGAGCACGCAGAGTTTGTTTTTACAGTGGCATATTGCCTGCTGGGCTCACTAAATGTGAACGCAGAGCATACTCTGTATGGGTGACCAGGAATGAGATATTTGGCTAAATTAGTTCAGATGCTCTTTACACGCTAGTAGTGCCCGTAGGGCTGACCTCAAGCTGGTTTGTTTGCTTCATCGGACAATATGAATTGTCCTCTGATTTGTCTTTTACGTTTTCCCTGTCAGGACTTGGTACAGGAAACGTTTTACGTCACTTGGAATGTCGGGGTGCATTATGTATTTACTCATACAAAGACAAAAGGGGTACAGGCACAGGGGATTCTCATTGTGCTGGATTAGGCCAGGAGGGTGTGGTAGTAAGAGTTGTTGACCCCCAGAGTGATTCCCCTCCTATTCTTGTTACTGTGTAGGGAGGACCTCTTCTGTCAACAGAGGGGAAAGACATTGCACCCAAGCTCCTGCAGCCTTGGCTTACATGCTTGGAAATGTAATTGTTTTAATCTTCTAAGGGCACAGATGTTATGCCGGTGGCGAGGCAGCAGTTGACCAACTCTGTGTATGTGGGTCTCTGGGCATGCTTTATAGCCTGGTGCTTATGGTGGGTGTGGGCCATGCTGGATTGGGCTTTCAGATATGATGCATTTTCTCTGTCTGTTGTCAAGCACGAATTTGCAAGAGGCACACTTAAAGGTAATCTGACTGTGTTGTCAACACTGCCTGTGTTTGTTAACCAGTGTTTTCCATTCAAATGAGTAGGTGAGAGGTTTATAGCCAGGGCTGGACTGAGAACGGAAAGCAACCCTGGGAGATTTTGTAGACACCCTCTGTATAGTTTGTAGCAAGCAAACGATCGAAGTGGGAGAGACCAACCACTGCTGGGGGAGGAAGGAGTTGGGGGAATTTGGGGAAAAGAAAGACCAAAATGATGTTTTTTACAACACATTTTGCAATACATATTTAACTGTATTAATTCAAAGCACAGTAAATAGTAAATGATGACCTAAAAGAGCATCAGGTTACCCTGTCATATGTACCCATAGACATTCTTAAAGAGAACACCTAAAATAGACACAAGAGTAGTTAATTGGAGAATACAATGTATAAGTCAGACCAGCCCACCTTCGGTGTGTAGCGAGCAAGCGTAGTGAGCGACCACTTCTAGGGGCGGAAACTTTTGGAGACAGAAAGGGCAAAACAATGAATTTTTCAACACATTTTTCATACATAAGCAGCCAGGCCAGAAATGATGGAAATGCTACACATAAGCACTCAGGCTACTGAGGCCAGAAACTGTGGAAATGTCATGCATAAGCACCCAGGCAGGAATTTATGGTAATGCCACACATAAACACCCAGGCCAGAAAACATGGAAATGTCACACAAAGGCACCCAGGCCAGTGGCGCTGGAACACTGAGTGCGGGTGTTGCCATCAATGGTACATCACTGAAGTCATGGGATTGTGAAAAATTCAAGAATCACAAAAAGAACAACAGTAGCAAATGAGCATTGCCTATTCCGGCGGAGGTGGTGAGAGTGTGGTTCAGAGTGGAAAAGGTTGAAATTTCTTCTCATCACATCACAAACCTTCAGAACAGATCAGATATTGTGACAGATTGAGAAGCCTACATTCACCATCTGTGCGGGTGTTGTGGAAGCTGAAGACCCATCTTTAGCAGATCTGAGCTTTCTCACACACCCATTCAACACCACTTAAAGCGAGATCCCAGGATTTATCAAATTACTTGAGAAACTAAGCTGGATCACTCCCATACTCTGAGACCTCCATTGGCTCCCAGTGACCACCCACATCACCTTCAATATCTGTTGCATTCATAGATGAACTGGACATTTACATCCAGCATCCACTCTACCTCACAGACAATTTTAAGACTTCATATCGCAGGCACAGCACATGCAGTCTTAGCAGTGTCAGACTAAAGCCCAGAAACTGCAAGAATGAGATCCAGAAGACAGGTCTTCTGCATCATGCATTTTTGTTTAAAATAGCAATCTTTTGAAGACCTGAAAAGCATCACTCTTTGATTGTCCCTGAACCATATACAACTTACCCTATTACAATGATAATTTTAATCCCTACTATTTTAACCTTCTGTTGTTTTGCAGCTAGATTTGCACTACAAATAATGCCATTCATACATACATCCCAAGGAACGTTTCATTTCAGCACCTGCTCAGTGTTGATCTGTCATGGATCAAACTTACTGGGTTCCCTAACAAACCTGTGACTGGCAGAACAAACGATTCTAAGGAAAAATTTTCGGTTCCAGGACATGTAAAGTGACTTGTTTGATGCAAACAAAGTTAAATATGTACCACTAACCCCCAAACCACGTATAGGGGAAAATCACTTGCAAGGTGTATTCCACCATTTGTTCGAACTCTACTTGTTACCAACCACAGGACAGGGGATTCATTTACAATCACATGTATCTGGCTGCACGCTGCCCTAAACGCTCTGCCATGCAAGGCGATTTCTGTACTAAACAGACATGTATTTGTACTTGAAACCACAATGACACGCTTTTGACATGTACTCTAGCTACCTGGATGCATGTGTGCATAGATGCCTATTCAGTTTAAAGTGCGCTCAGTGACAGGCTCCGCGGCTCGAGGGCACTGGTGGTACATTTAAATATTTGCCCAATAAATTTACAAACATTTTTCACATGATTTTAAAATACTTTTGAAAACAGTAAGTTACACTTACTGGATACTATGGAGGCCTATGACTAATAATGCTGCTTGTTTCTCCTGTGTCAATCTCTGACTGACTAGAGGGCGCGGTGCTGGTGCCAGTGGGCGAACTTGTGGAGTGGTCGCAGATTTTTGGTCTGACTCGCGCCCTAAACTCTCACTGCCAATGGCGCTCCCGGAAGGTTTCTGGCACTGCGTCCACTGCCTCCATAAGGCGGGTGGTGGCGCCAAAAGTGTAATACTTACGCGCACACGTAGTACTAAATCCAACTGTTTCCCCCGCACAGAGGTCAGAGTGCGGAGACTGTCACAGGGGCCTTCTGATTTTGTTACTTGGGGGCGGAGCCGGCTAAAAAAAAATTTGGATCCCAGTAACAAAACTGGCACCCTGTGACAAAACTGGTCCCAACAATCTACCCCTGTTTGTCTAGTATGTTCTAGCCTGCCCCCTTTGTGATACTGAAAAGGGATCTGAATGTTTACATTTTTTTATGGTGGCATCCTCTGGGCGGCTTCATTGGTATTACTTGCGATTGTTAAGTTTTATAACAGTTTTTGGATTGCTATCACATTGATAGGGATGGTGAGAGAACTGCAGGACTCATCAGTCAATCAAGATGTGTTTTTTTCTGGAGAAGTTAATTTTACTCACTCATCCTCCTTTCTGACAAAATGGGTTTCCCCATGCCACACAGCAGTCCATAACACTGCTGGTTTTCCCTCTTTTTCTTCACCCCTTTAAGGAAGAAGAAAGACTGCAATGGCTTGATCCCAAGAGAGCTTGTAGCTTGTTTATGTACAGGACTGGCGAGCACCGTTTTGATGATCTGTTTGTTTTCTTTTGCAGGTCAAAGGAAGGGCAAATCTGTTCACAAGGACATGCTTTTGCTCTGGATAGTTCTTTGCAACAAGATCAGGCATTCCGTAGTTAATAGGTGTTTCCCAGAGGGCTTGAAATTCACGTTGACTTCCTTGCCATGACCAGAGGCGTTTCCGTTTTAAAGTCTCGCCTGGTGTTAGCAGCGCACAGTGCTTCTCTCGCCATGCGACGGCTTTTTGTAATCAATTCAACATGTGCACGAGTACGGAGAGTCAAAGATGGTGTCGGGCTGTCCACATGCACGTGCATTTTTTGTCCCTCTGTACACGTGCACATCAGCCACGGCTCGTGCAGGGCGTTACACCGGGCGGTGACGTCAGGCAGAGGAGGGGCTGTAAAATGCAGGATATAGACGATGTCAGTTAGTACCGAAAAAAATAAATAAAACAAATTTCGTTGCGCGCTGCATCACATTTGGCGATGCAGTGCGGGTAACGAAATTAGTTTTTTTTTTTTTTAGGTACTTACCTGACATCGTCCATATCCCGCATTTTACAACCCCCCACCCTGCCCCTCCTCTGCCTGCCGTCACCGCCCGGTGTAACGCCCTGCACGAGCCGTGGCTGGTGCACATGTTGAATCGATTGCAAATGCACATACATGTGGACAGCCCAACGCTGTCTTTTTTTACTTTAAAAGGACTTGCGGGCTTTCGTCTACTTTTTCCGAAGGCCTAATTAGCTTGTGCGCTCTCGCACTCTGATTGACTCCTTGTGCCTGCGGCCCTGACTCCCGGAGTAGGCCATCTCTCCTCTCCTCTTGCTATCTCTATCGTGATGTTTGCTTAGTCTCCTCTCGCTCGCCAGCGCGAACTGCACCCTCCACGTCGTGACCCCAGGTAACCGCTCCGATCCGTGCCCGGAGCCTGCGCCCCAGACTGTTGTTGACCAGAGCCAGGGTTGGATTGAGATTAAAAATCGGCCCGGGCACGCATAAAAAAATCAGCCCACATTTGCATAATGCCTTCCCTCAAATCACTGCTTCAGCGTAATTTTACATAAAAGGGGGGGGGGGTGGTTTAAAAAAAATATATACACGCATCAGTTTACACTAGTGAAACACACCTGAAAACAAGTGAGGCCACTCCTGCCCAGGCCCCCTGCCCCGCTCAGTATGCCTACAATAATGGGAGGCCCAGCGAGATAAAAGGGGTGACACCTCTACCTGTTGCTGCTATAAGGGAGATAATGAGTGCCCATCTCCCTCCAGAAAGGCTACTTAGACACCCACTGGGCCGCTTGAGGTATAGTCGAGGTATAGGTTCTCTCTCTTCCTCCCCCGAGTCAATATCTAATTTTCAGTCCATCATGACTTTTATCCAGGACTGGATGAACTTCAACCACCTGAGACTCAATCCCGATAAAACGGAATTGGTGTTGACAGGTGGCTGCTCCAGTCCCTGGTCCTCCTCTTTTTGGCCCCCTTCCTTAGGCTCCCCACCCACACCTGTCCCTTCCGTCAAAACTCTTGGGTTTAAAATCAACAATCAACTTTCCCTACACTCTCAAGTCAGTGCCGTCGTATCCTCAGCCTTCCTCTCCCTTAGGACAATACGTAAAGTTTCACGATTTTTCTCCTCATCTGCGCTCAAACTAATACTTCTGTCCATGGTAACATCTCGCCTAGATTATGGCAATGCCCTCTATCACGGCATGCCGGCGTACCTTATGAGGCGCCTCCAATTAGTCCAAAACCAAGCCGCCCGGCTGGTCTTCAACCTATCAAAATCACACCATGTTACTCCCCTCCTCGCTTCCCTTCACTGGCTTCCTGTCCGGCAGCGCGCCTTATTCAAGCTTGGCTGCACCATCTTTAAAGCCCGGACCGGCACTGCCCCATCTTTCATTAACACAGTTATCCATGATTACATTCCATCGAGAGAACTTCGTTCTTCCTCTCACCATCTTCTTGTGGTCCCCCGCTTCAAACGGAAGAAGTGGGGAGGCTCCAAATTCTCTACCACGGCCCCAGCACTCTGGAATTCTCTCCCACTCCATTTGAGAACCTGTTCCCAGTACCCCCTGTTCCCTAAAGGCCTCAAAACCTTTCTCTTTACCCAAGCCTTCCCCTCTTAAATTGTCACATCCCCATATTTTTCCCGCTCCCTGAGTAGCAGTAGTCATATAGCGCCAAGAAACCGCTAGGTGTATGAGCGCTCTACAAATACCTTTAAACTCAAACTCAGAGACACCGCCAAAATCGGCACCCAGGCTGCTCGAAAGCAGCCCTCAGGTGGAACTCGGACCCGACCCCTCGGGCATTGCCATAGTGCTCGCTTTACCAATCCGACGCTGACCAGAGCACTGCAGGAGGGTTGTGTGTTGACATTGTTTAAACCATACAAACCTTGCATTAGAGGCAACGTTTATGAGCTCACGAAAACTGGAGGGTAATTACTGACAAGTAGGGGGCCTCCCTCCTTGAGGTGATCAGCGCGGCCCGCACCGGCACAGCGGAAGAGCTGCGGTACCGGGGTCCGCACCAAGGAGCCTAATTGTTTTCATCATTTGGGGGGATATCGGCACGATCATTGACCGCGGAGTCTAGTGCGGAAATATAGAAAAGCTCAACCCGGTGAAGGGGCATTGGTAATCGGTGCCGAGGTGGTGAGTGCAATCCACGGATGTGCACTGGTTTTCGAGCTGCTTCCGAACTGTGAAACTAAAGCCGGCCCTTGTCTGCAGCGGGACTCCCCTCCATTGCAGCCAGGGCTCCGGCTTCACCCAAAAGCCACCCTTCTGCAGGAGATTCGACGGCGGCCAGGCACAGTTTGAAGCAGGGCACAAGTCCTAAACAAAGAAGTGGGGGGACGCTCACAGACAGGAAGTGACGTCACGACCGGAAGTGACGTCACAAAAGGAAAAAACCCTAGAGGTGGGGGGACGCTCAAATACGTGAAGTGACGGCACGACCGGAAGTGACGTCATGAAAAGGAAAAAACCCTACAAGTGGGGGGACGGTCAAATACGTAATAGTGCTCACATACTCCATTAACGCAGCAGCGCCGATAAGATCGCAGAGTTATTAGGACAGGGGGCTGGGGTGCTTGTCTGGCAGTCCTGGCTCCTTCCTATTCATTGTATTAAACAGCGCGTCTAACGGAGGCAAGAGCAGGGCTCGAGTCGGGAATAACGCTATAATTTAAAGCCCAGCTTCTGCGCAGGGGGGACGGCGTCTACCCGGTAAGACCCCTTAAAATAAGTGGGGGGACGCCGTCCACCCGCGTGGTACCCCGACACGAGCCCTGGTTTGAAGAGACCACTGTGGTTGGTGTTAAAACGTGGTAGCAAGAATAAAGCTCAGCTGGAGAGGAGTTCATTTCACCTAACAGGGCTTTATGAACGAGACCACAAGACCTGAAATATGAGCCTGCGGAAGGGGCACAATTCCTAAGACAATAAGTCTGCCATATGCAAGTGAACAGAGAGGCGAGTAGATCTGCTAAAGGCTTCCTAGCAGTGGAAATCTAAACAAACACAGGAGGCAGCAGCAGAGATAGTTTAGTATCCAAAAATATCCATTAATATCAATTTACTTCAGTGGTGTAGAGTGCGCATTCTAGTTGATGCACGTCACGTCAGACGTGACGTGCGGCGGCCATGGTGGCGCGCTGCGCGCGCATCCCCCATTGCGCGCCGAGACAGATACAGAACGGCAGCGCCAGCCGGCGCTCCTCGAGTTTAGCTTGTTTGTATTGAATAAATAAATATACCTACCTGAACCTAACTAGTAGTCCGCTAGTTATTCATCTCTACAACATTACAGTGGCGACGAGGTCGGGAGGCTCCAGCTGACCCACCCCATGTGGAAAAACGGACCCCCCACGTGGACAGCAGCAGGGTAGGCAACCCCATGCACAACAACAGCAGGATGCAGAGCTGCCCCACAGAGCCCACACTGCAGAGGGTTTAAGGGAGGGCACAGCTGAGCCACCATACAAGCAGAGGAGCGTGGCAGTGCCACAGACAACCGAGAGGCGGCGAAGAGGCCGGAGAGGCAGCAGCACGCCCCACAGGAGACAACCCACGGTGCAACCCTTACCACCACGCCGGTCCCTGGAGATACAGCGCTGGCTACCAAAGAGGAGGAGGCGGGTACTAGCACTGAGAGTCCCCAGGAAGATACCAACACAGAGGTAAAAGACAGCACCCCAGGGAGTCCCACCAGCAAGGACGTCAAATCGACAGCGATCAGGGAGGTGAGAATGAGCACGCCAGCAGGCTATGTGATTGCGCCGGTGCAATTCCTACCAAAACCAGGGGACCCCCTGATGAAGTGGGAGGACTGGAAAGAATATATCGACAATTTCATAGGGGTCCTGGAGGATGAAAATGAAGAGTCGTTCACCCCCCAAAGGAAGAAACGAATCCTATTACTGAACCTGGGACCGGAGGGTCTCAGGATTTACAAGAGCCTGGTGCCCAAAAAGAGGGACGATGCCGACAAGGATGTATATGCACACGCATTGGAAGATCTGGACGAACGTTATCGCCCCACTATCTGCGTATCAGTGGACAGGTTTAACTTCCAGCAGAGAAGACAACGGCCTGGAGAGAATATTGAGGAATATGTAGCGGCCTTGAGGAAGCTAGCTGCCCCGTGTAAATACGCATTGTGGGAAGACGAATTCATAAAGGACCAGATCGTGATGCATACCACAAGCACAAATGTCCAGGACAAGTTATGGGCAAGCGGCAACACCACACTCAAAGATGTAATGGTCATCGTAAAAAGGGCGGAACTCGCAAGGAGATGTGCCGATGCGACCAAGAAAGACATAGCGCCCCCAACGATGGTGAACAGGATACAAGAGGGAGACCACCGAAAAGACCAGAGAGGCAAAGACCCAGCGGCCAGAGGAACCAACAGATGGCAAGGAAAGCAAGCAGGCAACGATGGCAAGAAATCGTGCTACAGGTGCGGCAGTTGGTCCCACGACGCGCGCGATCGAAGATGTCCTGCGTTCCGAGCCAAGTGCCTACACTGCGGCATCTTGGGCCACTATGAAAAGGTGTGTAGGAAGAAAAATCCCAAGGAAATGGTGAAAAGCATAGACCAAGGCGAAGAAGACCTAGAGGAGATCGCAGAGGAAGAGGTGGTCACCGTCTTATGTATATACGACCAAGTACTAAGCGTAGAAGGGAAGAAATCCACGAAACCAATTCTGGACATGTCTATGGGAGGAGTCACCATCACGGTAGTGGCAGACACTGGATCCCCTTTCACCATCATCCAGCGGGCAGTGTGGGAAGAAATGTTCAGACCCAAGTTGGGCCCAGAGCTGGAGAAACTAGACATTCGGCCAGTCACCTACAATGGCGACCGCATTCCAATGGTGGGGTTCCGACGCTTGTTGTTCGAATTTAGGGGCCGATCAGCATGGTGCAAGCTGTATATTGCGGAGAAAGGACCCTCCGTCCTTGGATGGCTGGACCAGGGCGACCTAGGGATAAAGCTGGATCCAGGAGGAAAGGAGCAAATACTACTCGCAGAACAAGAGGAATGGCCGGACTTGAATAAGTGGAAGGAGAACTACCCAAAAGTGTTTGGAGGCACGGTGGGACGGATGGAAAAATTCCAACACAAGATCGTGCTCAAGGAAGGGGCCATACCGGTGGCTCACAAAGTGAGAAACGTGCCGATTGCGGTAAGAGAGGCGGTCCAGAAAGAACTTCAGGAGTTGGAAAAGAAGGGAATAATAGAACCGATAACATGTGCACAATGGTTGGCGCCCCTAGTGGTCGTGATGAAGCCCAATGGGAAGGTCCGGCTCTGCGTGGACCTGAGAGAACTGAATAAAAATATCGTGGTGGAGAAGTTCCCTCTTCCCAGAATTGAAGAAATGTTAGCCAAGACCAGAGGAGTGAGGTGGTACTCTACTATCGACTTGACATCGGCCTATCACCAAATAGCACTTCACCCGGACAGCAAAAGTCTCACTTCCTTCATCACCCCGTTTGGTTGCTACCAGTTTTGTCGCATGCCGTTCGGGCTGGCCTCGGCGGCTGCAGTTTTCCAGAAGATGATGCACCAACTATTCAGAGACTGCAAGGACGTCCAGTATTTCCAGGACGACATCCTGGTGATGGGCCGAGACAAGCATGATCATGATCAAAAGCTGGGACACGTGCTACAGACGCTAGAAACCAAAGGCCTTACAGCGGAGTGGACGAAGTGTCGGTTGGGCCTACAGTCGGTAACGTACCTAGGACACGAGATCGGACAACAGGGCGTTACACCCAAGTCGGAAAATGTAAAAGCCATCGCTGAAGCTCCACCACCCAGAAGCAAGGAAGAGGTCAGGTCGTTCCTGGGGATGGCGGAGTACTACAGCAAGTTTGTGGTCCACTTCGCCTCAAAGACCCACAACATGAGGCTGCTGACCAGGGAAAGCACTGTGTTCCAATGGACACCGGAAGCACCAGCCGAGTTTGAAACAATCAAAAGGGACGTAATAGGAGCTGTTCCCCTCAAGGGCTACGATCCACAAGGCACCACTGTACTGACAACGGATGCCAGCGACAAGGGCCTGGGCGCTGTGCTCATGCAAGACAGAGGAAGAGGAGAAATGGAGACAATCAGTTTTGCGTCCAGGGCACTGACGGATACGGAGAGCAAATACAGCGTGATTGAGAAGCAGATGCTGGCGGTTGTGTGGGCCATGGCGAGATTCCGGCAATTTCTGTGGGGAACACGTTTTCTACTCAAAACAGATCACAAGCCATTGGTGAAGGTGCTGACATCGAGTGGACACGCCAGTGCCACTCCCAGAATATCCAAGATGTCACTAAAGTTACTCGAGTTTAGGTATGACGTGGAGTACCTTCCCGGGAACCGGAACCGAGTAGCGGATTACCTGAGTAGGGCTGCCGCCATGGAACCTGGAGAGGAAGACCCTGCAAGCAAAGGGGAGTTGGTAGCTCTTATAGAGGACCAAGAAAGGTTGATAAGCTTACAAGAATGGACAGAGTCCTATGAGGAAGACACGGACATGAAAGAAGTAAAGGAGAACATTGTTCAAGGATGGCCTGAGAAAAGGAACGTGAGGGCGAGCCTCAAGCCGTACTTCGAAGTCCGAGAGGAACTGTCAGTAGGGGACAAGGGGGTATTCATCTACAGAGGAGACAAGGTGATTCCCCCCAGGAAACTCACCTCGAAACTTTTGGACTTGCTACACGAGGGACACCTAGGCATAGGGAAACTAAAGGCAAGAGCAAAACAAAACTACTGGTGGCCAGGCATGGACATAAGGGCTGAGAGGCACGTCAGGGAATGTCCACAATGTCAACGGGCAGATAAGACCTTAAAACCCTTGAGACCAGCAATAGGGAAGTTTGACCCTCCCGCTAATCCATGGGAAGAACTATCGATAGACATCTTGGGACCTGTCCTAGATGACCATGGCACACAGAAATACGTGTGCGTACTCATGGATCGATATTCAAAGTGGCCGGAGGTGAGAATAGATGAGTCCATGGACACAGAAAACATCATAAAGTTTCTGTCAGAGACTTTCACCAGGGAAGGAATACCCAAATCGATCTTGAGTGACAATGGGCCCCAGTTCACGTCGGAAAGGTGGAGCAAGTTCATACAAAGGAATGGCATCACTGTCAAGCACACGGCGATCTACCATCCGGCCGGTAATGGCTTAGTGGAGAGATTTAACAGGGTAGTGATGGGAGCCATCCAAGCCGCCATATCCAGTGGACAGAGTTGGGAAAAGGCGTTAGAGAACATGGTGTGGGCTTACAGAATAACCCCCACTGGCACGGGGTACAGCCCATTCCAAATATTGAGGGGACGTGAACCATTCACCCATGACAACAGGATTTGGAAGGAAAAGGTCGTCACCAGCGAATGGTCCCCTGCAGTGGTGCGGGCCAACCTGGAAAGAGCACAGACAATTTACAGTAATCACTACAATAAACGGAGGAATGTTGAAAGTACAGGATTGGAGAAAGGAGAGTGGGTGAGAGTAAAGTTGGCCACTCTACAGAAGAAAGGAGACAGCAAGTACAGCAAGCCGATGCAAGTCGTGGAGGTGTACGATCGAGCTGCTTTGCTGAGTGATGGTAATGTGTGGTCCCAGGACCGGATGGCTAGGTGCAATAAGGTTTTGGGCTGGGAGCAACATGGAACTGAATGGGAAGATACGGAAGGTGCGAACGTGGAGAGGAGACAAGAAGCCGGTGAGCAGCAAGGCAGAGTAAGGTTCGGAATGGATAGAGAAGAGGAAGAAGAGAACGGAAGTAGAGGTACGGAAATGGACAGGTTTGAGAGAAGCATGAATGAGGATGGAGCTGTGAGTGAAGGAGCAGAGAGCCAAGAGGAGCGGAGCCAAGAGACTATGGAGAACCCGGTCAAGGTTACAAGAAGTGGGAGGCCGGTGGTAAGGCCCTCCAGATTTCGAGGTTTCGAGTTGGACACTGGACTGTAAGTGACTCAGTTAAAGTTTGGTAAAAAGGGGAGATATGTAGAGTGCGCATTCTAGTTGATGCACGTCACGTCAGACGTGACGTGCGGCGGCCATGTTGGCGCGCTGCGCGCGCATCCCCCATTGCGCGCCGAGGCAGATACAGAACGGCAGCGCCGGCCGGCGCTCCTCGAGTTTAGCTTGTTTGTATTGAATAAATAAATATACCTACCTGAACCTAACTAGTAGTCCGCTAGTTATTCATCTCTACAACATTACAAGTGGCAACTTTGGTTCTTTATGAACTTGATGATTTATGATAAAATCATTGAAATTATGGACACTCACAGCCCTGTCGTTTCTTCTCAGATTTAATTCCTGAGCAGATCAGGCGCTTGGTAAAAAGAAAAAAAACGTCAGAGTTTAGCTGGAAGCCAGCAAAAATAATTCGAAGGCAGAGGAAATGTAATGTGAAGCATTTTTCAGTAAAAAAAATCCGCCGCCCGGGATCTCAAGTCTTACTCTCTTGCAATATATATAGCGGTTCGCCTCGGGAAATGAGACGCAATTGGTCAAAGCCTCACCGTTCCACAAAACAAAGATGCATTGTCACATCGGAGCAATTCCCATGACACTGCCTCACAAATCAATTTGGTCCATATTGCTAATGGGGCGGAAATAAATTCACTAACAAATACGTGTGAGTGTTGTGTGTGTAAAAACGAAAACGCTATTATTGTTTTCTCTATTTTGGTGATTGTAAAAGTTCAGCTCTCCTACTCATTCCCTGACTTCGAGAGACAAACGATTCTGTTCCGAAATCTCGGCTTGCAGCTGTAAATCCACTTTTAAATGTACACTTGGTGTCATGTATCAAATTGCTGCCACCTGTTCCTTATAGAAGAGAAGGTCCTGGCGATCTCTCGTTACCCTGCTAACGAATGCGTTACCTAGCTACACCACTAGATGGCGAAATTTAGCTACTTTTAGAAGTTATCACAGTAAATTGCTGTGAGCAATCTGGTTGAGATCGGGATCTCGCTTACATTGTTCAGGCTTGACTTTCCCATTACCAAAGAGAGACAGGCATTTACAATGCAATGGTCTCGGCATTATTAAAGGTAGAGCTATTGGCATTGCTCATGACATTAATATTATTTTTTTTTAAATCATAAATAAATGGCATTGTCATTTACATTGCCAATAGCTTAATCGTTTCCATATGCGAGACCTATTGCATTAGCACCCACACACAGGGGGCAGGGGCAGGAGAGCAAGCACAATGAACGAGGGGGCAGGGTAGCAAGCACAGCGAAGGGGTAGGGGAGCAGGCACAGCGAGGGGGCAGCGGCAGGAGAGCAAGCCCAAGCAAGCAGGGGCAGGAGAG
This sequence comes from Lissotriton helveticus, assembly GCF_964261635.1. Taxonomy (NCBI): domain Eukaryota; kingdom Metazoa; phylum Chordata; class Amphibia; order Caudata; family Salamandridae; genus Lissotriton; species Lissotriton helveticus. The sequence continues at coordinate 1,402,089,285 of NC_136057.1, read as the reverse complement.
CAAGCACAAGCAACGAGGGGGCAGGGGCAGGAGAGCAAGCACAACGAATGAGGGGGCAGAGGCAGGAGAGCAAGCCCAAGCAACGATGGGGCAGGGGCAGGAGAGCAAGCACAAGCAACGAGGGGGCAGGGGCAGGAGAGCAAGCACAACGAACGAGGGGGCAGGGGCAGGAGAGCAAGCACAGGCAACGAGGGGGCAGGAGAGCAAGCACAGCCAGGGGGCAGGAGAGCAAGCACAGCCAGCGGGCAGGAGAGCAAGCACAGCCAGGGGACAGGGTAGCAAGCACAGCGAAGGGGTAGGGGAGCAGGCACAGCGAGGGGGCAGCGGCAGGAGAGCAAGCCCAAGCAAGCAGGGGCAGGAGAGCAAGCACAAGCAACGAGGGGGCAGGGGCAGGAGAGCAAGCACAACGAATGAGGGGGCAGAGGCAGGAGAGCAAGCCCAAGCAACGATGGGGCAGGGGCAGGAGAGCAAGCACAAGCAACGAGGGGGCAGGGGCAGTAGAGCAAGCACAACGAACGAGGGGGCAGGGGCAGGGGCAGGGGCAGGAGAGCAAGCACAAGCAACGAGGGGGCAGGAGAGCAAGCACAGCCAGCGGGCAGGAGAGCAAGCACAGCCAGGGGACAGGGTAGCAAGCACAGCGAAGGGGTAGGGGAGCAGGCACAGCGAGGGGGCAGCGGCAGGAGAGCAAGCCCAAGCAAGCAGGGGCAGGAGAGCAAGCACAAGCAACGAGGGGGCAGGGGCAGGAGAGCAAGCACAACGAATGAGGGGGCAGAGGCAGGAGAGCAAGCCCAAGCAACGATGGGGCAGGGGCAGGAGAGCAAGCACAAGCAACGAGGGGGCAGGGGCAGGAGAGCAAGCACAACGAACGAGGGGGCAGGGGCAGGAGAGCAAGCACAAGCAACGAGGGGGCAGGAGAGCAAGCACAGCCAGGGGGCAGGAGAGCAAGCACAGCCAGCGGGCAGGAGAGCAAGCACAGCCAGGGGACAGGAGAGCAAGCATAAGCAACGAGGGGGCAGGGGCAGGAGAGCAAGCACAAGCAACGAGGGGGCAGGAGAGCAAGCACAGCCAGGGGGCAGGAGAGCAAGCACAGCCACCGGGCAGGAGAGCAAGCACAGCCAGGGGACAGGAGACCAAGCATAAGCAACGAGGGGGCAGGGGCAGGAGAGCAAGCACAACGAACGAGGGGGCAGGGACAGGAGAGTAAGCACAAGCAACGAGGGGGCAGGAGAGCAAGCACAGCCAGGGGGCAGGAGAGCAAGCACAGCCAGGGGGCAGGAGAGCAAGCACAGCCTACAAGAGGTAAACTTTGATGGAAGTTACTTGTGGTCTCCTTAAACATACCCCTTTCATCATTCTGCACACCGTTTCACTTCTACTAATTGAAATCCCTTCTTGCAATGCATGGGCAACTGCAATTGCTGCTCTGTAACAGTTAGTATTGAAATGATTGCAGATCACCAAACATAGGTATGAAAAAAATATTTATTTCAGGCGCAAGACATACCACGAGAGGAAGAATAAGAGGGAGCAGGGTAAAGAACATTATCATACAGTACAGTGAATTGCCTGACACGGACCTCGCATTCTGGGCAAATCACTTAATCTCCCAGTGCCTTACAAAAAATAATGTGTGTCCTCATGTAACGTAACTGGTGCTATGTAGAGCCTTCTTTGTATAAAATAAGTGACTACAAGCACTCTAATACATGACTGGCAAATAATGAAGGGTTAACCGCCGGTGACAACTCTGCGTGCAATGGGACAAGTAGGAGAATTGCAGGTGGCAACAAAAGCTTCAACCACTTATGTGAATCGACAGATTTACCACGGGTAACAAAAACTTCACCTCTCTAGGAGAGAATACGGGCCAAACTCAGACCCCACCTCCCCCACCAACAACCATAACAAACAAACAAAAAAAACACCCGCACTGCGGCCGAGAAGAAGCAGGTTCAGGCACTTTGCTTCTAAAAGCTCTACATCCAAAACTGACAGAGACCTGTTTGAGGGTGGTAATATTCCCCGGGGTTTGAGCAGTTGATAACCGCGGAGGTGAGCGAGGCCTCCACTGCCGTCGCAGGCCCAGCACCAGGCGATGCCCGCCATTGCTTTCACGGGTACCGGAGGATTTGGTCCACGACATAAAGCAGCAGCACAGTCACAGGAACATGTATCAAGCTTTAGTGGGATCCGCCCCGGTGAGCTCGATCCGGCTGCCCAAATACAGGCGGTTCAGCCACGAGCTGGAAGGCGGCGGAGAGACTCGAAGAGCGCAAGGCCTAACATTTACAACGTAAAATCCACCTTCGAAATATTTCTAAATACTACTTCACAAGCAGGTAGAAAGTAAGCACAGCGCCATCAGGACTGGATACCCCACGGAGAACAGAAGCCCTATCCTCAGTGTGCACTATGGAGTACAGAACGCAGTGCAGCCACCGAAGGCTGCCTGGTAAGGGGGATCACGACGCTCACCTTTTGCTCATCGGTGATGTTATTCTGGAAGGCTTGAGGCAGCTCGTACTGCGCGGACATGGCCCCTACACAGGACACGAGTCAGTAACACGGGCACAGTCGAGAAACACACCACCCTCATCCTCCTCGTCCACAGAAAGCACCGCCTCCTCCGGCGGTCTTATTGCGTATGTCGTAAAGGCGTACCGAGAAGTAGCAACGTCTCCCCACCGTGTCACAAGGACCGCTCCAATCTGGAAGAGACTGTCATTGGCTGATGCCACTCTGGGATACCTATACTGCCATGTCTAAGGGGAGCACGTTGAGTTGAAATTGAAGGCGACTGATTGTTATGAACTTAGGTTTCCCGGGGAAAGTCATTCCCCTGTGCCCTAGTTTAACTAAATTAGAATAGTAATATCACAAAGTAAAACCTGTAAAAATAATTCTTTGTGCTGTGCCTCGATTTTTAGGAGGCGATGTGAAGCATGTTTTAATTCCCCCTCCCCTGTTTAGACAGGGATCCCAATTACTAATTTAGATGTAAAACAAGAAAAAAATAAAAACTTACCTGCCGCAAAGCTCCGAAATTTTCGGAATCGGAGGCGTGTTTTTTGCTGAGTGACGGATGACGTCACAGGTAGAAAGAACACAAAAAACACGCCCCCGAAAACGACGGGGCTTCAACCGAGTGACGCCCCTCTCCTCCAATGGCTGGCCTCTGTTTAGGAAGCCAGCCAATGGAGAAGAGGGGCGGATTCAAGCCCCCTAACTAAAAAACATAAATTCTTCGGACTCCGCCCACTGCTACGCAGTGCGACGGTCCTCGACCTAAAACGGCAATACCTCGACCTGGGAGCTGATAATCTCGTTCGATTTCGCGGTTTGTTTATGAGTGTAGCGTTTTTCTTACATTGAGCAGACAGCGAGAGTGCAAATGCCGTTAACTGCGCTGATAGTGGGACACGGACGCCAATTTTGTGCTGTTTTATTCTTTGTTTAATTTCATGACAGGATGACGCATTTCGCCCACCTCACTGGGCTTGGTCACATAATGTGATCAAGCCCAGTGAGGTGGGCGAAACGCGTCATCCTGTCATAAAATAAATATAACTGCACGAAATTGGTGTCCTTCGTGTCCCGCTATCGGTTGACAGGGTGAGGGGGGGGGGAGGGGGTTGGTGGTGTGTGTGTGTGCGTGTGTGTGTAGGTAACAAAAGGATCCATGTGTTAAAAGCTGTAACCCACTTTACTATCTACATAAAAATAGCTGCTAAGGTTTCAGATCGCTTATGTGTGACATTTTCATAATTTCAGTATAATTATGAGTGACATTCAACGAGTATGAGTGACACTTTCTTACAAGCAAAAATCAAACAATGAAGACGAGGAAAACATATAAATATTAGCAATTACACCCGTTCGAGGAATGAGAAACTGGGGAGCTTCTAAAACTGCTGCTGAGCACCAGAAATGGACGCCCCTAACTGACATGTCAGACAGACCTTACACTCGTTGAGTACTCTGCACCTGTTACAATTTACAAAGAATCATTGGTGTTGTACAGGCAGGTGCTGCACAGTCACTGCAGCTGATTTCTGGCGCTGAACTAGAACTGTTTGGTTATAAGAGGGCCAGTGTGAGGTGTGTCTGACGTTGGGCATCCTCCGAATATGGCCGCTGATTATCACTTTGTTGTGCATCCGAATTGGCAGACCACCGCTGCCCGGCACTTTTAAGTGTTATGGAATCTTGTATAGCGCATGGCTACCCCAGCAACGGGGCGTCCCAGCGTTTGCGGACATGCCAGAGCCTAGTACGACAGAAAGTGTGTTAAATAGACACAAACAGCCAGGTTTTTATGAGTTAAGTGTGCACATGTGCCAAGAGTACAGGCACCCCTGTCGCACTGTACACTTTCCACGAGGTGATGCAGAGATGGCAAGCTAATTGGAATGTTGTTGACCCTCCAGTGTCAACAACATAAATTGTAAATCGATCAGCAAGTTTAGTATTAAATCTGTTTTATTCGTTTTGCGGAAGCAAACATCAATGACAAAATCGCCTACAACCCGATGGGCCGGCCTGGAAGTGTGATACCGTGCAATTGATTCAGTGATAACAGTAATCTGCAAGTTTAAAGTGTCTCCGGTGAGGGGTGCTGGGACCCAGGATATAGGGGAGAACTCGCTATGTGAGATGGTGCTCCGACCCCTCTAAAGACCAGCTTATTTCAGACAAGGGGCAGAGAGTATGAAAATTATTAGTACAAGCACAAAGGGCATCAGTTTCACGGGAGGCTGGTGCGGTTGTTACAGCCATGGCGACAAGTGTGTGTTTGGGGGGGGGGGCTGGAAGGTCAGACGAGACAGAGGACGAGAGCATAGATAGCCAAATAAGAATAAAGGAGACGGGAAAGTGGAAAACTACGACATGAACAAAATCGAATTATGCAACACATTTAGTTATACAGCACACTTGTCTGTCATCCATAAATGCGCGCCCTGACATGGCCGATTTGGAATCGGTGGCTTCTATAAAAGAACTCGCTCTCTAGTCGAGAAAAACCATTTAAAATCACACCCGGTTGGCTTTACTTAACCTAGCTGCGACAACGAGAGGCTGAAAAGAGGAATGTACTCTATGTAAGCCTTCAAGCATACTGTACAATCAGAGGAAATTAAATACAATTTTCAGTACTTAGAATTCATTTTCTCTGCAGCTTGCTGTCGAAAACGCAGCCTGGACCAGGAGATCGGTTTCACAGGAGGCTGGTGCGATTGTTACTTTATTTTCTAACATTGTTCCTCTCCCTTGACCCAGAGAGGTAAGACCACAGCCTCTCAGTCAGCGCGGGCTATTAAAAACTAAGCGATTTAACAAAAGCAGACAATACCTGACTCCACCAGGCCTGCCTCGTGGCCGAGGAGTGAGTGCCACGCCGCATAGAGACTCGAGTGTCCCAGTGCCTGCACATAGATTCCCCCGCCGCTTCTGCCTACTTCCTCCGGATGTGACGGCACAGTACCACCGGCACATCCGGATTATTAATCCCGGCACCCATGGTGCCTCGGTGATTGACAGCACTATCGAATTCTGAGAGGGAAGCCCCTCTCTCCCTCTGCAGACAGTGAGATGAGTAAACCCCGAGCCGCCGGCGCCGCATTTATTTGTTTTCAGGGCAAGACAGCAGCTGAGCCTGGGCAGAGATACACTGTAGCGCTCTCAGCCACTCCATGACGGAGAGCAGATCGGTTAACTATTTAGGAACCAGCACGTCCGAGCAGCAGAGAGCCCGGGCACAGGCGCCGCTGGTGGCGCGCCTGGCAGGTGGTGGCAATATGCGTGACAATGCATTTCAGTGCGGTGATGCGGATCACCGCACTGAAATGCGTGAGTGTCACACCTGTTGCTTGACGCTTGGCAGGAGTGCATATAAAAAATCTGTTATCTGCATGTTACATGATGCGCTATGCAGGAGAAATATTACTCCTCTTTTGTAGGATGAGTTGCCATTTGTCCCAAAATTCGCAAAATGTATTCAAAATTCTGAAAAACATTAAGACGGCGGTACAGTCGGAAAATCAGGACTGCCCGGGGAAAACCAGGATGCCTGGTTACCCTAATATATATATGTATATCTATATATATATACATTACACAAAGTCAGATTTTTGTTTAGGCATACGGACATTAAGGGCCTGATTTAAGGTTTGGTGGACGGAGTAAAGGCAGAAACGGTGGAGGAAGACTTTACATCCCCCACCCTTTACATCCACCACTCAGCCTTTTCTCCACCCACCATATTGATAGATGTCCATGGGCAAAGCTGGCATCTCTTTACATTATCAGGAACTGCCATTACAGTGGTTCTTGTCAATGTTGTACAAGTTTTGACAGATGGCAAGTTAAACATGATGGCTGGCTATTAAACTTTAACAAAGTATTACATTTTTGAAAAACAAACTCCCAAAGCAGGAGCTTTTTTTGTGAAAAATGTAAAACTAATAAACCCCACACCATGTGGCGTTTTCCCAGGGTGTCAGGAAGGTAATTATTATATTTTTACTGTCCCTCATCACTTAATTTCAGCTAACAAAGAAAAAAAACATCTAACTGCCCACTCTAAAATGGGCAAACAGTAGGATGTCTTACCTCCAGCAGCACATACTCCATCAAGCCGTTGGAGGAGTAGGTCAGCAGTGGCGCAGGGTCTGTCATCAACATACTGTTGATATGAGCAGCCCTAAATCAGGTGGGCAGACCAAGAGTTTGCAACATAGTTCCCTCTCCAGCCGACTTTAAATTAGGCCCTAAGTGATTTGGCAGAAACACAGGATATTGAGCCGAAGCCATGACATGAACCTGGTTCCCCACTTCTGAAGGCGATGGCTCTGGTCATTTGGTCACATCTCCTTCCTTAACTCATAGTCAGCTGCAATGCAAGCCTCCTTACCTCTCCCACAAAAGTACAGCATAGGCACATTTTCTGGCTTCTCACAGGTGACTTTTGAAGGGCCCGTTCTGCGCCCCCTCGGCAACAATGGCCCGGCCTTTCGCCTGCGCCACTTTCTAGCAGTTCAGTCTGTTGCTAGGTCCCAGCTTGGGTAGTAGGACTCTGACCTTGAATGAAGACACTAATGCCAGTGATGGGCAAACCAGCAAATAATAGGAGTGCCAAGCAAGAGGTTTTGGCTTGGCTACAAAAACACTAACACAAGCCGAGCTGGTTAATACGAGCCAATATAATTGCCATATAAAGTGTACATCAAATGCCTTGTAAAAATATGATAATGACTTAGGGGCTTATTCACAAAGAATAGGTGTAGGGCAGCTCCGAAAGTCATTTTGTTGTGCTGCCCTACGCCAATTCAAAAAGGCAGGAATGGTCCGTATTAACAAGATACGGTACATTCCTGTCCTTTCAGCCAGCGCAAGTGCACAATTTGCAGTCGTGCGTCAATGCAGGCACCCTTGCACCATGGTGCAAGGGTGTCTGTGTTGCTGGTATGATTGTTTTTGTGCAGGAAGGAATACCACCCTCCACAAAAACAGTAATTGGAGGTGTTTCATCTTTCTAGTGTGCTGCACAATGCAGTACAATTGGAAATAGGAAAAAACAAGGTGAAATAATGCTAGTTTGCCTTATTACACCACCCCTGGGGAGGCGCACCGTTTTAACACATTCCCAGATTTACGCCATGTTGTAAATCTGGGAATGTGTTAAAACCTATGGGCGTTGCTTGGGAACACCCACTGCAACGCCCATGGCACGCCTCCGTGATGCAGTGTGGGGCAACTCAGCGATTTGTGCTGCATTGCCTCACTCTTTCAACTTTCAAGTATAGTACTTGCAAAGTGCACAATATCCGCTCCTTTATTAACTGCATTACCACATTTGTGGGGTACTCTATCAAATGCATGTGACCATGTGTATGTAGGCAGTACAATAAAGCCACTCAAAGAAAGGGTACAAGAGCATGTCAGTTTCCATGGAATTGAGTGTGTTAAATCACCACCCGGGGGGGGGGTCTGGAGCCAGAACACTTCACTTAAGACAGCGGGAAAACAATTGGATTATCAAATTAAGTGCGGTGGGACAGGGCCTCAATATTGACAAAGAATTGCATGTCTTCCTCTAGTTCAAGGAGAACTGATGCAGATTGTGTATACTAATTAGTACAGCACTATGTTACATCATATATACAGGATTGTATATTTATACATGTATGGTAGATGCATTTTGAAATGAGTGTTCAAGTCTGTGGACTTAAATTTGCATGACCTTTAAACACGATAACAACTTAGTCACAGGGGAGTACACTAAACACTTTGTTGTCTCTAGGCACTTTCACTTAGAAATGTGGATGTATTGCGGTTATTGCATGGTTTCTCATCTCACCAACATCAAGGCGCACGTGGATTTTCTATTCCAGTCAAAATATGCGAATAAGATCCATCACACCACAACTAAATATTACTGGTTTTCATAGTTAGTAAGACGGGCCAGTGATTTATAGTTATTTCTGAACTCATGTCATTCCTTCATGTTTTTGATCCTTCACATATGGCGGCCATGGAAGGACTTGGGCATTGCCGTGAAGTGGTCCACTACAATGAGAGTTCAATTTACAATTTCGTGAATTGGAACAGGGATATACTTTTTCGTCATTCGTCTTACTTTGATATAATCAATGGGTCAAATTGACTAATTTGTTAATACCTATGTTAACTTGACTTCAGTATGGTGCCCGTGTATTCCAAACGGGGGTCGCTTCACATTTTCAGGTGATTTTTGCGTTTGTTACAACATGGCAGCGACAAATGGGTAGAGTGGCCGTAAAACTGTCATCCCTTTTCTATGTCGGTGTTTTCATTGACTTATGTATACTTAAACAGGTATTCAGACGGCTCCCTTGTGCATACAGCATTCACAGGACCCCGGACACGGCGAAGCGGATAAGAGTCCGTTATTTGGAACATAACAATGCTGGATTAGGTCTTTTTTTGCTACTTATTGGCCCAATTACATATTGTAGAATAACGTCTTACTCTTATGTTTTTACGAACCAAGAGAGTGTGCCTTTAGTTCGCGTACTTTTTCCTGCCTTACTGAATTAGTGGACCCACAAGTCCAATATTGGGTTTATGAGCCGATACTTGTTCTTGCCTTATTTACTAGTGGACCCAGAAGCTTATTAGCGGATATATGAGCTCATCATTATTAATGCAGCAATGCCGGATTAGATCTGTTTTTTACCTACTGGCATAATTATTATTTTTAATTGAACAATAGCATCTCACTCTTTGAAACTTATGAACTAAGAGAGCACTTAGCTGAATGTTTCACTCTCTCTTGTTTAATGACATGCTTATCAGGATCACCCCACAATTTCCCCAGGACTTTCTGAAGCTTACACAAGTTGGGGGTAAGTGGCCATAATTTTGACCCCTTCAATGCCCTTGCCCCCCGTTTTGGGGTGTGCTTTGAACCTTGTCCACATTCCCCCGCTGAGAGTGTCTAAATCTGATATGCGACTTGGTTCTTCTTTTAGATCTTACTCGAAGGTTCGTCCATTATTGGGACAACCACTGTTTTAGAGATTTCAGACACAAGGAATTGCCTCAATAGATTTTACACACCAGTCTTGGAGGGAGTTCTGACTAAAATCCAGAGGTATGACACATTCCCATACTCCCTCGTTACTTTTGGTGGCGGCTCAAATGAGGGCCCCCTGCATGGTTTCACTTGTATGGATGTCACTCCATTCACCATAATGTTATTAATAGGCTTTTGAAATGTAGACACTGGGTGATTTTCACTTTTGTACGTCACACTGTCCAAAATGAAATGGCTATAACTGATTATAAAACCTCTTTGCCCTTCGTCCGTGTACACCATTGGTATACATGTCTCTATTTGACAACAGGGTGTAACTGCTTATGGGAACGCCCTTATAGATGCTAGTAGGAGCCAACAGTATTGTTAATATTAGTGCAATATGATCTTGCAGCCTTGAAAAACTCCAGGAGGACGAGACACGTGTCGGGTGCAGTGTTTTAGACAATGCTGAATGAAACCTTACCTTTGAAGTAAAATCGATGTGGAAGAAATTAACTTTTGTGGACTGGATCTGATCATTTCAACAGAACTTTGTCAAGATAAGGCCTACGGTTGTAAACTGGACTGCGGGGGCCTACGGTTGTACACTGGACTGTGTGTGCTTGAGTGCATTTCTTCTCTTTAGCTTATTTTTAGCTTGAGGGTCTAAGGGGACCTTCAGCTGATCCAGAGCCTAGCACCTTGCTTGAGCCTTCAGTGACCGGTTCACCTCTGCAGCAACATAATCTACTTTATCCGCATTCAGTATGACTTATTTTATATTTTTTAAATCTTCAGGTTGGCTTGCATGGCATTTTTCTATGCATAATTGCATTCCAGTGGTTTCTTTAGTTTACTAGAACTTCCGTACAATAGTTTGAAAGCATTCAGGTGATGTTTTTCATAAATGAGATCAGCAAAGGCCCTAGGGCTGCTACTTCCTGCACAAGCCGGGTCGCTTCTTATCTGTTCACCTTGAACCATTTGGAAGCGCGGACACGTGAAGTTCTAAAAGGGAAGGCATGAAATACAGTAGTAAGGGTACCTTAGGTCCTAATTCACAAGGAAAACACCCGCCTACCCCCACACCCTTTACCCCAGTGCCGCTACCCATGCTGCACTATTGCCCCAATTACATAACAATAATCCTCTTTATCAGAGTCCTAGTCTTCCTCCTCACTGTCCTTATATTGTGAGGTTTGCTTTGTTGCACCTACAGGATTTATCGACCTTCGTTCTAAAATAAATATAAAAGCAAATACTTATGCCTACTCACTGACATGCCCCCCTTCTTGGGAGTCATGAGAAGTGACTCCTCCCACCATACTTCCTGAAATACCAAGCCCCTAGGCTGCTCTGTGGTCACACTCAAGTGCAGAGGGAGGGTGAGTGCAAGGACCATGGCAAAGAGGTTTAGGATGCAGCATACCGAAGATCACTGGTAAGTAAGCAGGGATCTAAAAGAAACATGTTAGTGTTATATTCCTTACCTTAGAATATCCCCAGGCGTCAGACTGGATCCGGAAAGGTTTCTTCAGCCGTACCCCTGCACGTCGCTAGGCATCATCTGCGGCTCCGCGTCCATCGTCGGCGTCCTGATCGCCGGGATGACGTCGTCGGAGTACTTAGACGCTGCTCTCGCGCGCTGACGTAATTTCTTTTTTTTTATGCGCCAGCAAGTGCATATCCGGGAAGAGCAGTACTCTTAGTCCTTTTTTGACAAACTTTTTGGATCACTTTTGATCTCTTCTCGAGTCGACCTTCGACTCGCGCTGCCGGTAGGGATGCCTGGTTTTAAACCTTGCGAGGACTGTCACCGCTTGATGTCGGTGACCGATCCCCCACCGTCGATGCCTTTATTGTCTCGGGGCCAACCACGATGACAAGTCGTGCCACGACTGCTGGGCCTTGACCTCCAAGGCTAGACGGGAGCGGTCCCATAAGCTACTCGAGCCATGGCAGTCGGCTCCGCGCCGGTCGAGGAGGAAGTCGAGGGACCGGTCGCGGAGCCACGGTCATCACCGCTCGACGAGTCAACACCACTCGTCAGGCTCCAAGTCCTCAGGTAAGTCGAGGCACTCGAAAAAGAAGTTGAAGAGGCGTCATCGCTCTTCTGACTTTCCCCGACGCTCGCACGATGCGGCCGGGGGTTCAGGCGACACCGCCCACGCGGCTTCGCCAGCGCCGCGTCCAGCTTCACACCCGCTGGTCCCTGGGCTGCACGCAACGCCGGAGGAGATACGTGACCATGAGGACTCACTTCCCTCCGTCGGACCCTGTCGAGGCGCCTTCGGACCCAGCTGGCCCGTCTGGGAGTCCTAGCCGGCCGTCGGCTTCGGCCCGGCGCTCGGGTACTTCGGCCCCGCCGCCGCTGTTGTCGACTTAGGTCCCGACGCCGCAGGACCCCGCAGGATCCGGGTCATCGCCAGTCGACCTCACGACTCCTCCGCTGGCGCCGACCCCGAGGGTGTCGCCCACGACGCCGTCCCCGGACAACGTCGTCCCCAGCCCCTGTCCAGGTCCGGCGTCGGACCGGCACCCCCCGCGTCGTCCCCGGCACCGACAGGTGAGCACTTCACCTACGACCCGGCTCCATCATTTTTCCCTGACTATCAGGAGATGGATGACGAGGGGGACTGGGAGGGGCCTGAGGACCCTCTGGCACTGCAGTACCAGTTGAACCAGGACTGGGCAGATGAGCTAGGGGAGGCCAGTGGTCTGGACACTTCGCCCGGCACTGGATTCTTCTCTCCTCCCTCCGTGGCTACGGAGGAGGGGGCTGCTTACAGTGTGGTGTTGAACAGGGCGGCCAAGGCCTTGGCTCTTGAGATCCCTGTTGCGGCCGTGAGGACTAACATCCTCACTGAGGTGCTCAAACCGCAGGCAAGCTCCTCGGAGCCTCTACTGCCGTTCAACGAAGCCCTCACCGACTGTCAGATCCAATAATCCTCGGAAACGTACAATGCCATATGGGGTCCACCTCCTGATAGCTCAAAGGTCTGGTACTGTACAGACACATTCAAGAGATCAGGCGAGGGAAGGAAAGGGAGGGATCAGCATGGAAGGAGATCTGTAACGAGAAGGTACACAGTGATCAGAACCTAAGGCTGCTTTCAACAAAGTAGACAGCATACACTTGTACAATATATCACGTTATTCTTTTTACCCTTTTATCATACCTGTAAAGGAAAATAACTGCGCTTTATTCCAAGGGATTGGGCCAGAGCTATCGCCTCTATTAGATCTAGTAACAAACAATAATAGACTGAGGTTATTACTACTATTCCTATACCCCCAGTGTTATATCAGACTTATCAAGCAAGCTGGTAACATTGCATACCTAGAGACGTAAATAGGTACAATTAACAGGGGTGGGAGTTATCTTCCACGGAGCTCAACCTGCCCCTGTTATAAAGAGAACAAGTGAACACAGACTTAGTTATGCTGGGTCCAGAACCAAATAATACTTAAGCAGCAGAGTACAAATGAAGGCTTATACTTCCATTGATCAACCAACAACAAAATGTACAAGATCCCATAGACACAGTCTTCGTGCTGTATTCAATTCATACAGCCGATGCACGTATTCCATATGGTGCTTCTAGTTAATTAAGAAGTGTAAGTCAGTGCAGCGGTGCAGCCGCTTTGCTGTTAAACATAAAGAATCCCTTTTTCTCTCTCCGAGAAATGGATTATGTATGGTAGCCCCGCAAGAGCCGGACCAGGCTCAGCCAACGGGATTACACAAGGAAAATAAACACAGTTTTAAAGCGCCAGGATCAGGCACTTCTCGAGGGGACAGAAAAACAACAAAACCCCAGCCTCCGCAATGAGTCGACTGTGACTCGTCCAACGGGGCTGAGATACTCGCTCCAAATGGAAACGGAGTGATAGCCTCAATGATCACAGGGAAAGTTTTAGTGGTGCAACAGCACCTCTACCAGAATCTTCAGCCGCCTTACAGGGGGAATCCAGGAATTATCGGCACCGGGTGATTTCTTCCTGAAGCCTTAACGCGGCTCCAGCGTAGCGTGTGACGTCACCACAACGGAACGTCCCCATTGCATCATGGGATGTGCAGTTCCGTTTACCGCCTCCGTCTACACGGGGTGGTAGGTCTTGGGAGTTTTCTTCTGTGACCCCCGGAGTGCGCCGTGACAGTATAACCCTCTCCCGAAGAACACTGACAGAGACAAGGTTTCTTGGGGAACCTTCGATGAAAAAGGGTTGCATAGCGGCGCGCATGTACACCAGAAGCTGGCTCCCGGAAATTCTCCTCATTGCCATACCCCCTCCAGGCTACCAGGTACCACAGTCTACCCCTGTAAATCTTGGAGTCCACTATTCCCCGCTCTTCATGTTCCAACTCATTATTCACCAGAACGGGGATAGGACCCTTAGAGGCAGAGGCATGCGAGGGCTTGATAAGCGACACATGAAAAGCAGGGTGTATGCGCAGCGAGGAAGGTAATGCTAACTTGACCAACACATGGTTCACCGGTTCCATGTTTAAATATCGACAACAAAAATATAGTTTACAAAAATATAGATGTAAAAATATCGATTACAAAAATATCCACTCCCTATACTTAAACAGGTAAGTACAATAATATTGACTCAAAAATATAGATGTAAAGAATATAGATGTAAAAAATATCGACTTTTAAAAATAATCTAACTTAAATTAAATAATTAAATAATATTAATATTAACCAAATAAATTAAATTACATTTATATTTTAACTATTTATAACAAATAAACATAATTTATTTAATATAAACACAATAAATGTGTACATATACATATATTTTCTTAAATACATTTTATTATTATCTTTATTTAATTTATAAACTTTAATAATTATATAAAAATAAAATAAACACATATATAAAACATTTTGAATAAAATAAAATATTCTATATTCAATTAACACATTAAAGTATTAAAAAATAATAATACATACATTTAATAACAAAATAAAAACATTAGTAGTTAAAACATTTGATAGCGAAGGGGTAAAAATTACTATTCCGACTCCAGTTAGTGCAACAGTAGGGAAAGCGCTGGATAGCGTAGGGGTAAAAATTACAATTCCCACTCCAGAGGGTGCAACAGTAGGGAAATCGTTGGATAGCGTAGGGGTAAAAATGACTATTCCCACTCCAAAGGGTGCAACAGTAGGGAAAGCGTTGGATAACGTAGGGGTAAAAATGACTATTCCCACTCCAGAGAGTGCAACAGTAGGGAAAGCGTTGGATAGCGTAGGGGTAAAAATTACTATTCCCACTCCAGTGAGTGCAACAGTAGGGAAAGCGCTGGATAGCGTAGGGGTAAAAATTACTATTCCCACTCCAAAGGGTGCAATAGTAAGGAAAGCGCTGGATAGCGTAGGGGTAAAAATTACTATTCCCACTCCAAAGCGTGCAACAGTAGGGAAAGCGTTGGATAGCGTAGGGGGAAAAATTACTATTCCCACTCCAGTGAGTGCAACAGTAGGGAAAGCGCTGGATAGCGTAGGGGTAAAAATGACTATTCCCACTCCAGAGGGTGCTACAGTAGGGAAAGTGTTGGATAGCGTAGGGGTAAAAATTACTATTCCCACTCCAAAGAGTGCAACAGTAGGGAAAGCGTTGGATAGCGTAGGGGTAAAAATTACTATTCCCACTCCAGAGAGTGCAACAGTAGGGAAAGCGTTGGATAGCGTAGGGGTAAAAATTACTATTCCCACTCCAGTGAGTGCAACAGTAGGGAAAGCGCTGGATAGCGTAAGGGTAAAAATGACTATTCCCACTCCAGAGGCTGCAACAGTAGGGAAAGCGTTGGATAGCGTAGGGGTAAAAATTACTATTCCCACTCCAGTGAGTGCAACAGTAGGGAAAGCGCTGGATAGCGTAGGGGTAAAAATTACTATTCCCACTCCAGAGGGTGCTACAGTAGGGAAAGCGTTGGATAGCGTAAGGGTAAAAATTACTATTCCCACTCCAGTGAGTGCAACAGTAGGGAAAGCGCTGGATAGCGTGGGGGTAAAAATTACTATTCCCACTCCAGAGGGTGCAACAGTAGGGAAAGCATTGGATATCGTAGGGGTTAAAATTACTATTCCCACTCCAAAGGGTGCAACAGTAGGGAAAGCGTTGGATAGCGTAGGGGTGAAAATTACTATTCCCACTCCAGAGAGTGCAACAGTAGGGAAAGCGCTGGATAGCGTAGGGGTAAAAATTACTATTCCCACTCCAGTGAGTGCAATAGTAGGGAAAGCGCTGGAACCCAAAACAATAAAAATACTAACTATCAAAATTTTTATTAAATTTCATTTCCAATATAAACATAATTAATATATACATTTAAATATATTATTATTAACAAAGATAATAAAAAATAATTAATTACACATTATTTAACACTATAATATCCACCACACACACCTAAAATTAATTACACAATTACATTTAATATTTACTAATTAATTAATGAAAATTAATGTATTTCTTTAATAATTAATTAATTAATTAATTAATTAATTAATTACCAGCTTTCACACCATATACACTTATCAACACCACAACACAAACCTATAATTAATTACACATTTACAATTAATAATTACTAATCAATTAATGGTAATTAATTTTAAAAGTATTTAATAATTAATCAATAAAAAAGTAATTACTTACCACCCTTCACACCATTTACACATATAAACTCCACAACACACACCTAAAATTAATTAAACAATTAACATAATTAATTATTAGTTGACGAATTGAAATTAATTAACAACTAATTATTAAACAATTATTAATAAATTAACACATTATTTAATCAATTAATGTTATATATTTAAATTACTTCCCACCCTATTCCCCTATAAACCCACAACCCGCTACGGAACTAATAACACAAAATTCAACATAAAATACATTAATAACTAATACAATTCCAAAACATATAATAAAATGACAAACAATTCTCTTCAAAAACACTAAAATACATAACATTATTAATAAATCGATATTTTTGTAAACTATATTTTTGTAAACGATATTTATTACAACTATATTATTGTTATCGATATTACTTACCTATCTGTCGATATTCTGGTCAAACTATATTTTTGTTGTCGATATTTCTTCCACTCGATATTTCTGCGGAGATATTTATGTCAGACGATATTTCTCGTCGATATTCCTACTCTGCACCGGTTCACCAGCTTCACCACCCGGTAAGGCCCAATGTATTTGGGGTTGAAAATGCTGTAACGTTTAAATCTGATATTCTTGGTTGACATCCCAACATAATCCCCTTTTTTGTAAACCGGACCAGAGTGCCTGCCTTTATCCGCATACGTCTTGTATCTAAGCTTTGCTACCCCTAGCTCTTTCTGCGCATCCCTCAAGGCTTGCTGGATGTTAGTAATCCGCTCCCGTACCTCAGGCACCTGCTCAGCTTGGAACGGCAAAAACAGGGGAGTAAACCCGGGATGGAAACCATATGTACAAAAAAAGGGGAAAACTTGGTGGAACTGTGCACAGCGCTGTTGTATGCCATCTCAGCTAACTATAATTTATCCACCCAAACCTCAGTGGTGATGTCAACGTAGCATCTGAGATACTGTTTGAGGGTCTGGTTCACCCTTTCCGTTTGACCGTCAGTCTGGGGGTGGAAACTGGTTGAAGTATTAGAAACGATACCCAGGGCAGAACACCACACCCGCCAGAATTTAGCAGTGAATTGGAATCCCCTGCCGGACACTGTGTACCTAGGCAGACTATGTAACCTGACTATGTGTGTTAGCATTATGTGTGCAAACATGCTAGCTGAAGGGATCTGTTTACAGGCAATAAAATGGGCCATTTTTGTGAGATAGTCAACTACCAGCATAATCGTATTATGTCCTTTATCCTCAGGCATCCCAACCACAAAATCCACAGAGATACTGCACCAGGGTTGGTCGGGAGTAGGAAGAGGACGTAGAAGCCCAGCTTTCTTTGCATGTACGGTTTTCGTTTGACTACAGGTAGCACAGTCTTTGATCCATTTGGAAACATCCGCCTTCAATGAAGGCCACCAGAATTGAAGCTGGATTCTGTCAGCTGTTTTTTCCAGACCGCTGTGTCCGGCACAGGGCAAAGAATGGCCCCATTCAAATGCTCGTTTACGTAAGGCACTGATAGGCAACAAAAGCTGTTGTCCCCTTATAGGGAGCCCTTTATTTATCTTCCATTTCTTGTGGTGTTTTAACCATTATTGCCACCTTTCAGAACGACTGTTATTAACCACACTCCTAAGAAATGCATTCGTGAAGGTGACCCAATCAAATTTTGTGGATTTATAATTGCTTGTTTTGCATCGGCCGTCTTCCTAGAGGAGGAGGTTTGGCGGGTTAAAGCATCAGCTTTACTGTTGTCCTTTCCAGGTCTATAGGTCACTCTGAAATTAAACCCAGCGAAGAATAATATCCACCGCAACTGCCGCAGAGTGAGGTGTCTAGCGGCTGTCATAAATTGGAGATTTCGGTGGTCTGTGTAAACCGCCACCACATGACGGGCCCCTTTCAAAAGATGTCTCCAATCTAAGAAGGCTTCTTTGATGGCTAGCAGCTCCTTTTCAGCAATGGTGTAATTGTTCTCAACATTATTAAGCTTTCTTGACATGAATGCCACCGGGTGGAATAGACCAGTGTCCTTATGTCGTTGGGAAAGAACTGCACCTACTGCCATGTCAGAGGCATCTGCCTCCACAATGTATGGTAGTTCCGGGTCTGCGTGCATCAGGACAGGAGCTGATACAAATGCCTATTTCAAGGCCTCAAACCCTGCTTGAGCCTTTTCAGTCCACTGAAATTTCGCCGTCTTCCGCAGTAGACTAGTGAGGGGAGAAGCCAAATCAGAAAAATGATCTATAAAGCAACGATAAAAGTTGGCAAATCCTAGAAAACATTGAATGTCGCGGACGTTTATAGGTTGGGGCAATTCTTTTACTGCGCTGATCTTTCTCTCTGACATTTCCTGACCATCTGGAGTTAGCATCACTCCCAGAAATTCAACAGACGTGACTCCGAATTCACATTTGCTAATCTTGCAGTACAATCTGTGGTCCTGTAGAGTTTTCAGTATGGTCTTCATGTGCTGGGGGTGGGTAGCTACATCAGGTGAATAGATCAAAATACCATCAATGTATATGTGGCCGTTCGAGCGGATTGTCGAATAAACTCACGGACAACGGTGTTCTGGGTAGTGAGGGTTTTATTGTTTTATATAGCCGTCTCTTCTGGACCGGCACTCTGTAAAAGGGTAGCGGGTTTTCAGTGTCTTCTGCCGCTTGTTTTGCAGTTCCAAACCACCGATGCTCCCGGGGTCTCCTGGGAGTTGTAGGTCTTGCTTCTGCCGTCTCGAGTCCCGTCAGTTACGCCGCCCAGAAGAAAAGAAACCAATATTTAGGCACAGGATATGCTGGTTGTGTAGGGTAGGGGAGTGAGGGACCACACGTGCTCTCAAAAATATAATGTGACGATAAAGTGCAGGGTGGGGTTTTGGGTGCACCGAGGGTCGGGTGTTCCGTCTCACCGTGGTTTTCCCCACTTATGTCCCGCCCACCCCGTGAACCTTGACCGTACCTGCTCGAGCCACACTTCGTGGGAAGTGTGGCTGGGCGATGCGCCTTCCCGTTGGCCTCCCGGCTTGTCGCGGTCGTCGCCGTTCCTCCTCTCTTCTGCTCCTCGGGTCTGTAGGTCTCGGTCCTCCGCCGTTCCTCTCCTGCCTCCTCCTGCCGATGGTATACGCTCTCCTCTCCCGTCCTCCTCCGCTGTCCTCCTGCCTCCTCCTGCCGATGGTCTACGCTCTCCTCTCCCGTCCTCTTCCGCTGTCCTCCTGCCTCCTCCTGCTGATGTTCTACTCTCCCCTCTCTTGATTCTCCTTCCTCCGTCCGCCAGTCTGCTCCTTCCTCACGCCACCACTCTCCACTCCCTCCGGGTGTAACACACACCTGAGTGTGTTCTGGGCGTTGTTTTACCTCCGGCTGGTGGGCGGGACCAGGGTCCAGCTCCGCCCAGTTAAAGTAACACGGCTCCTCCGGTTCCAGTGCAGGGTTGTACGAGTCGTCGGCCGTCTTCCAGGCGCTGGTATGCTATGCAACAAGAGGGGACACAGGTAAAGGTAAACCAGGAGGGCCCGAGTCCGGGTCCTCCTCGTCACACCCCTCCCCCTATGATTCTCCCGATCGGGGAGAGGATAACGGGATAGAAAGTCTGCGTTGGCATTGTCTTTCCCCTTTCTGTGTCGAACTTGGAACCTGAAGGGTTGCAAAGCCAGGAACCACCTCATGACCCTTGGATTGTTCGAGATGTTCCTGCTCATCCATGTGAGCGGGGCGTGATCTGTATATAGGACAAAGGGATGCCCCTCCAGGTAATAGCGTAACTTGTCGACAGCCCATCTGATCGCAAGACATTCTTTTTCTATGGTTAGATATTTCACCTCTCTAGGGAACAGTTTGCGGCTGATGTACAGTATGGGACGTTCACCACCCGCTTCTGATTCTTGGGACAACACAGCGCCTATGCCAAAGTCAGACACGTCTGTGTGTAGGATGAAGGGCTTTCCGAAGTCGGGGGAGGTCAGGACAGGGCTTGTCGTGATAGCGCGTTTAAGTGTCCGAAAGGCGTTCCACATCGCTGGGGTGGGTTTATGCAAGTCCTGACTCTTGACTCGGGTTTTCAAGGTGTCTGTCAAGGGGGCTGCAACGTCGGAAAAGGAGGGGATAAACCTCCGATAGTACCCGACCAGCCCAAGGAACGCTTCAATTTCCTTCTGGCTGGTGGGGAAAGGGGTGTCGGCTATCGCCATGACTTTCTCGATCTGTGGCTCTATGACCCCATGTCCTAGGACATATCCTAGATATTTGACTTTTTGGTACCCCACTCGGGATTTCTTGGAGTTTATGTGAAGGCCTGCTTGGTCGAGTTGATGTAGTATGTTGTGAAGGTGTGTCAGGTGTTCTTCCCAAGAGGGACTGAATATTATGATGTCATCCAGGTACGCTGAGCTATACCCTTGATGCTCTTTCAGGACTTCGTTCATGAGCCTCTGGAAGGTGGCAGGGGCACCATGTAGGCCGAAGGGGAGCACGTTGAATTCGTAGAGCCCCTCAGGGGTGGCAAAGGCGGTCTTTTGTCGGTCCTCCTCTCTCAGAGGGACCTGCCAGTATCCCTTTGTAAGGTCCAGGGTGCTGATGTATTTTGAGTCCCCCAATTTTTCAATCAGTTCATCGATTCTGGGTATGGGGTAGGCGTCAAAGGACGACACATTGTTTAGTGCTCTGAAGTCCATGCAGAACCTACTGCTTCCGTCCGGTTTGGGCACCATCACGATGGGCGATGACCATTCACTTCTGGAGGGTCTTATGACTCCTAGCTTTAACATTTCTTTTATTTCCTTACTTATGGCCTCTCTTTTGGCTGCCGGGATTCGATATGGTCGTTGTTTCACTGTGACCCCCACCGGGGCCTCTATCCGATGTTCTGTTAACTTCGTTTTCCCGGGAAGGTTGGAGAAGATATGCTCAAATGGACGGAGTGTTTTCTGTAGTCCCTCTAGTTCGCTTTGGAACAGTTCGTCATTGACTACTAACTCCCTCACTGTGGAGTCTGGGGTGGCTTCTTTAGTGGATACCAGTACGTTTTGTTGAGGGGTTTTTCCCAACCACTTCTTGAGCAGGTTTATGTGGAACACCTGGGTCTTCTTCTTGCTCACTTGTAGTCGATACGTCGTTTTTCCGATCGTTTCAACGATTCTGAATGGCCCCTGCCATTCGTTTTGGAATTTCTTTGTTATAGAAGGCAGTAACACCAGCGCCCAGTCGTCGACATGAAGATGTCGCCACTTCTTCCCTTTGTCGTATTGCGTCTGTTGTTTTTTCTGACTGGACTCCAACTGCGTAAAAGCTAACTCACGTATCTTTCCCAGTTTATTTCTCAGGTTCTGGCTGTATTCCAGTAGGGTTCGGGTTTCACCGGTTCTCTCGGTCTCCCACACTTCCTTGGTCATTTCCAGGAGACTTCGGGGTTGGCGGCCGTACAGCATCTCAAACGAGGAGCAACCTAAGCTGCTCTGGGTTTGCCCTCAGATGACATATAAGGCCAACGGCAGTAGAAGATCCCAGTCACTTCCGTTTACAGAGAGCATTTTCTTTAGTACTGATTTCAGGGTTCCGTTGTACCGCTCTACCAGTCCGCCCGTCTGGGGGTGATAAACAGACGTCCGGATCTGGTGGAGGTTCAAAAGCTTGCAGACCTCTTTCATGACTCTTGACATGAAGGGTGTGCCCTGGTCCGTCAGGACCTCTTTAGGGAAACCCACCCTGGAAAACAGTTCCAGGAATTTTTCAGCAATGGTTTTCGATGTGGGGTTTTTCAAGGGGAACGCTTCGGGGAAGCGTGTGGCATAATCCACAATCACTAGGGCATACTGATGCCCTCTCCTCGTTTTTGGGAGTGGCCCAATGAGGTCCATGCCGACCCTCTCGAAAGGGGTACCAATGATTGGGAGTGGTTGCAGGGGCACTGCTGGAGGTCGGTGGGTATACTTCCGTTGGCAGATGTCGCAGGTCTGACAATGGGCCTTTACATCCTGATATACCCCTGGCCAGTAGAAGCTGCGGAGCACGTTTTGTGTTGTTTTCTCACTGCCGGAGTGACCCGCCAGTAAATGGGTGTGTGCGTAAAACATGATCTGTTCTCTGAAGCATGTCGGTACCAATAGCTGTAGTGGGTCTTCTGCTTTCGCTTGTCGGTAAAGGAGGTTATCCTTGATCAGAAACCGACGGTATCTCAACGGGAGCCCATCTTGCTCAGCATGGGCTTGTTCCCAGGCGTTAAACAGATTAGAATCGTTGGCTTGGGCAAAACGGAAACTCCGGTCTCCCTCCCAGGGATCCGTGGATAGCATGGCAGGGACTGTGGTCTTCACTGTGGTTTTGCTCTTCAATACCTGTCCCTCGAACAAGTCTAAGAAATGGGGGTTGTCTGTGCCTAATATGAGTTGTTCAGGAAGGGTCCCCATCACGCCTACCTTTACTACCAACGTGCTCTTCCCCTCTACACAAATGGGTACATAGGCCACCGGGTAACTCTTAACATCCCCATGGACACATTTAATAAACACTAGGGCGTCGGGCATTACCTGGGGAGGCCTCACATATTCATCCCTTATTACAGATTGTTTACACCCTGAATCCAAAAGGGCCCTGATTACAGCCCCATTGACTTTCACACTCACGTGATAGGCGCCTCCGAGTTCAGCAGAGAACAGGACTGCTTTCGGTATGTACCCGACTTCCATGGGTTCTTCACTGTTGCGTTTATGTGGACAAAAGCGAGCGATGTGCCCCCAGGCCCCACAATCGAAACACTGTGGACCCCGGAATGGGGGAACCTCGGGGCCGGCGAAGCGGGGGGATGGTAGTCCAGGCAGGGCTCTGGGCCTTCGGTCCGGTCTCAGCGGTGCTCTGTTTGGTTTCTCCGGTTCACTGGAGTGTAGGCGGGGCTGGGCACGGACAAATGTAGCTGCCATCTCCATGGCTTGTTTAGTTGTCAGGTTGGAGTGCTGTCGTACCACCTTTGGGTCCCATACGGGAGGGCCTCCAGGAATTGCTCCAGGTAGATCTTGTCCATGATCTCCTCTTTTGAGCTGGTGGTAGGGGTTAGCCACTTATCGGCCGCTGCTTTCAACCGGAAGAACAGGGTTTTAGGGTTGTCCCCTGCCTGTCCCCTCTCTTTGCGGAAGCGAACACGATAGGCTTCCGCATCTAGCCCTAGATGATCGAGAATGATCGTTTTGATCTGTCCATAGGGGGTCTGTCCGTTGCTGTTGGCCACCTGGTAGGCAGCCTGTGCTTCCCCTGTTAGAAGGGGGGCAAGAAAAAAGGGCCACTTTTTCAACGGCCATCCGCAGGCCAAGGCCACCCTTTCGAAGTTCAGTAAAAATGCGTCCGGATCCTCGGCGGCATTGAATTTCTGTAGGGAAATGCCAGCAGGGGTAGGTGGAGGTCGCGTCTCCCTAACGGGGTGACTTGCCGGGTCGGTTGTCTGCTGTAATCCCTCCAATCTAGCCACCACGGTGTTACGGAACGTATCTCTATCCATTTGGGCCACAGCGAGTTGCTGTTCCACGGCCCATCCCAACTGTTCCTGTCCTTTAACCAGTACCTGGAGCAGTTCATCCATCTTTGTGTCCTGGATGGTCACCGCTATGCCCGCATTCTCCACCACTTGTGGCCGTTCGAGCGGATTGTCGAATAAACTCACGGACAACGGTGTTCTGGGTAGTGAGGGTTTTATTGTTTTATATAGCCGTCTCTTCTGGACCGGCACTCTGTAAAAGGGTAGCGGGTTTTCAGTGTCTTCTGCCGCTTGTTTTGCAGTTCCAAACCACCGATGCTCCCGGGGTCTCCTGGGAGTTGTAGGTCTTGCTTCTGCCGTCTCGAGTCCCTTCAGTTACGCCGCCCAGAAGAAAAGAAACCAATATTTAGGCACAGGATATGCTGGTTGTGTAGGGTAGGGGAGTGATGGACCACACGTGCTCTCAACAATATAATGTGACGATAAAGTGCAGGGTGGGGTTTTGGGTGCACCGAGGGTCGGGTGTTCCGTCTCACCGTGGTTTTCCCCACTTACGTCCCGCCCACCCCGTGAACCTTGACCGTACCTGCTCGAGCCACACTTCGTGGGAAGTGTGGCTGGGCGATGCGCCTTCCCGTTGGCCTCCCGGCTTGTTGCGGTCGTCGCCGTTCCTCCTCTCTTCTGCTCCTCGGGTCTGTAGGTCTCGGTCCTCCGCCTTCCTTGCCTCCGTCCTCCGCTGTTCCTCTCCTGCCTCCTCCTGCCGATGGTATACGCTCTCCTCTCCCGTCCTCCTCCGCTGTCCTCCTGCCTCCTCCTGCCGATGGTCTACGCTCTCCTCTCCCGTCCTCTTCCGCTGTCCTCCTGCCTCCTCCTGCTGATGTTCTACGCTCCCCTCTCTTGATTCTCCTTCCTCCGTCCGCCAGTCTGCTCCTTCCTCACGCCACCACTCTCCACTCCCTCCGGGTGTAACACACACCTGAGTGTGTTCTGGGCGTTGTTTTACCTCCGGATGGTGGGCGGGACCAGGGTCCAGCTCCGCCCAGTTAAAGTAACACGGCTCCTCCGGTTCCAGTGCAGGGTTGTACGAGTTGTTGGCCGTCTTCCAGGCGCTGGTATGCTGTGCAAAAAGAGGGGACACAGGTGAAGGTAAGCCAGGAGGGCCCGAGTCCGGGTCCTCCTCGTCACAGTATACCACAACAAACTTGTCCAGATACTCCCGCAGCACATCATTGAGGAAAAACTGAAAAGCTTTTTACAAGCTGAAGGGCATAACCAGGTATTCAAATAACCCAAATCTTGTCTTGAATGCCGTCTACCATTCATCACCACTTTGCATCTTTACCAAGTGATAAGCTCCCTTCAGGTCTAATCGAGTATATATGACTGCCCCTTTCACCTGCTCAAGTAATACATTAATGAGGGGCAACCGATACCGATTCTTGATAGTGATGTCATTTAAGGATCTATAATCCACATACGCGCGGAGTTCACCATTGGCTTTCGGAATGAAAAACAAGCGTGAGGCTGCAGGTGACTTGGAGGCCCGTATGAACCCTAGTTCTAGGTACTTATCCAAGTATTCTCGAAGATGCGCTGTTTCAGGTTCCGTAAGCGCGTACACTCGGCCAGCCGGAATGATGGCCCTGGGTTCTAGGTCAATCTGGCAGTCATATTGCCGATGCGGAGGCAGTATTTCCGCCTTAATGTCATTGAATACTTCAGCATATTCCGAATATTCCATGGATAATGTTACTTCATGCTCCACTGCCGTGGCGATACGATGACCCAAAGCTAAGGATAGAGCAGGATTGGCAGTTGGTTGAAGACAATGTGTCATGCAGTGTTGTGAGGTAAACATAAGGGTCTTCTCCTCCCAATTGATTTGAGGATTATGGATACTCAGCCAAGGTAATCCGAGTATTACCCCATAATGGTGCGCCTGTATGATATTAAATGCCAATTGTTCCAACTGATCAGGCCCCAGTAGCGTGCTTAATTCCCCAGTATGGAATCGGATGAGACCCGAATCCAAAGGTCTCCCATCCACGGCGTATACAGCTTCTGGAGTCGCTTTTTTAAGAAAGGAGATACCCAAAATCGTGGCCATCTGCTGATCCATAAAGCATCCTGTTGCACCGGAATCTACCATAGCTTGAACCATCTTCCATTCTCAACGTATCTTCAATTGGAGATCCGCGTAAAAGTGGTTCCTCTTGCAAACAGAGCCATCTTCCAAAGAAGGGATAAAGACCTGGCTTGAAGTGTCCCCTTCCATCATTTTCAAGCTCGTTCGTTTCCCGCCAAAGAGCTCGACGTAACTGCAGACACCTTTCTGTATTCTCCTCTGGGATATTGTGGCCGAAGGGTGCATTCTTTGATAAAATGGCCTTTTTTCCCACAATAGATGCACAACCCTCTCTTCCTTCTATAATCACGTTCCTTTGTCGTAAGGGGCGAACGCACTGCTCCAACTTCCATGGGCTCAGACTTAGATGCTGATGTATTGTTGGATGTCCGGGGTTGATCTGACCTAAATGCATACCTATCATTCCTTTTATTTTCTCCCTTTCGGTCACTTAGCCGATGATCCAACTGAAGGACCAATTGTATAAGATTATCACAGGAGTCCAGCTGGGGATCAATCTAGGCGAGGATATCTTTCATTTCCTCCCTCATTCCTTGGTGAAAGATAGCCATTTGTTTGGCTTCTGGCCACTCTGTCTCTGTTACCAAGCGCCGAAAATCATTTAGGTAGGATATCAGATCTCTATTTCCTTGCCTCAACTCCAACAATTCGCGGTCAGCTGAGAGAGTGACTGCCCGACGATTAAAGGTTTTTTCAAATTCTACAAGGAATGAATCCCAATCATGCATCAAGGGATCATTTCTTTTTACCAAAGGTACCGCCCATTGTGCAGCGTCTCCCACTAGATACGATATTAAGAAAGCTACCCTAGACTGATTAGTGTTGAAAGCCATGGGTTTACAAGAACAGTGTAGAAGGACTTGTGTGAGGAAGACCTGAACCTTGCTACTATCCCCGTTGTATCTTTCCGGTGTAGCTAGAGGGACTGGAGTAGGGACCTCCACCACCACGGAGGGTACTTGGGAACCCAGAGGAACCCCAACGTTAAAAGGGCTATGTTGCAATCTGTCAACCTGAGCCTGAAGCACAGGTGTCTCAGCCCTAGATGCACTCAACTCAACCTGCACTTGGGCTAATGCGGCTAAAACATCATCCAAGGTGGCCATTGCACCGTACGTCCAGGAGGATATAAATACGTGGGCCGATAATTCTGTCAGATCCAGTAATCCTCGGTACGTACGATGCTATATGGGGACCACCTCCTGATAGCTCAAAGGTCTAGTATTATACAGACACATTCAAGAGATCAGGTGAGGGAAGGAAAGGGAGGGATCAGCAGGGAAGGAGATCTGTAACGAGAAAGTACACAGTGATCAGAACCTAAGGCTGCTTTCAACAAACTAGAAAGCATACACTTGTACAATATATCACGTTATTCTTTTTACCCTTTTATCATACCTGTAAAGGAAAATAACTGCGCTTTATTCCAAGGGATTGGACCAGAGCTATCGCCTCTATTAGATCTAGTAACAAACAATAATAGACTGAGTTTATTACTACTATTCCTATACCCCCAGTGTTAGATCAGACTTATCAAGCAAGCTGGTAACATTGCATACCTAGAGACGTAAATAGGTACAATTAACAGGGGTGGAAGCTATCTTCCACGGAGCTCAACCTGCCCCTGTTATAAAGAGAACAAGTAAACACAGACTTAGTTATGCTGGGTCCAGAACCAAATAATACTTAAGCAGCAGAGTACAAATGCAGGCTTATACTTCCATTGATCAACCAACAACAAAATGTACAAGATCCCATAGACACAGTCTATGTGCTGTATTCAATTCATACAGCCGATGCAAGTATTCCATATGGTGCTTCTAGTTAATTAAGGAGTGTAAGTCAAAGCAGCTGTGCAGCCGCGCTGCTGTTAAACATAACGAATCCCTTGTTCTCTCCGAGAAATGGATTATGTATGGTAGCCCCGCAAGAGCCTGACCAGGCTCAGCCAACGGGATTACACAAGGAAAATAAACACAGTTTTAAAGCGCCAGGATCGGGCGCTTCTCGAGGGGTCGGAAAAACAACAAAACCCCAGCTTCCTCCATGAGTCGACTGTGACTCGTCCAACGGGGCTGAGATACTCGCTCCAAATGGAAACGTAGCGATAGCCTCAATAATCACAGGGAAAGTTTTAGTTGTGCAACAGCACCCCTACCAGAATCTTCAGCCGCCTTACAGGGGGAATCCAGGAATTATCGGCACTAGGTGATTTCTTTCTGAAGCCTTAACGCGGCTCCAGCGTAGCGTGTGACGTCACCAAAACGGAACATTCCCATTGAATCATGGGATGTGCAGTTCCGTTTACCGCCTCCGTCTACACGGGGCGGTAGGTCTCGGCAGTGTTCTTCTGTGACCCCCGGAATGTGCCGTGACACCGACGTTCTGTTGGGCACCTGGTCCAAGCCCTCCACAGGCCTCCCTGTGGATCGGAACGTGGCCCGACGCCACCGCCCGGCTCCGGGCGACCCTAGCTTCCTGTCCATTTACCCAACCCCGAGAGGTACGATCAGTTTGGGAAGAAGCTGTTCTCCTCCTTGAGTTTGGGGCTGCGGTCTGTCAACACCGCCTGCCTTTTGGACTGTTGCACCCACTCTCTGTGGGATACGGTTGCGGAGGCTGCCACAGTGCCCGGAGGAGGCCCGGACAAAGCTCGCCCAAGCCCTTGCTGGGTAGGTCGATTGCAACGACGGTGGCGGTTCGCCGCCACGCCTGGCTGAGGTCCGCCAACTTTTCAGGCAATGTCCAGGCCACCCTATGGACATGCCCTTTGATGGCCGTCGCCTCTTTGGCAACAAGGCGGATAGTGTGCTGGAGCGTTTCAAGGACTCCAGGGCTACGGCCAAGTCCTTGGGCCTAGGCCAAAGCCAGCAAACTTCCGCTTTTCGCTCCTTTCATCGCCAAGGAAGGGACGCCCCCACACATCCAACCAGCCACAGACCGCATACCCAGGCTCAACGCGGTCGCTGACGTGGTTACCGCCATGGCAGTACCGGGGGACACCAGCAGGGTCAGTCCACATCCGCCCCTGCAGCATCTGCCTCTAATCCTTCCTAATCCGGCATTTCAGGCCCATTCATCGCCAGTGGGGGGAAGGGTTCGCCATCACCTCCCCCACGGGCGTACCATCACGTCGGACAGGTGAGTGCTGCAAATCGTCCGAAGGGGCTACTCCCTCCCCTTCGAGGCGACCCCTCCAGCCATGCCCCGCAGTACCACCGCATGTCGGGGGATCACTTGCAACTTCTGCAGGAGGAAGTTACAGCCCTCTTGGCCAAGGGGGCCATCGAGCGCGTTCCTGGGCCAGAAGTAGGACGTGGTTGCTATTCCCACTACTTTCTGGTACCCAAGAAGGACAAAGGAGGCCTACGCCCTATCTTGTACCTACGGAGCGTCAACGGCTTCCTCCAGAAGGAGAAGTTCAAGATGCTGACTTTGGCCCCAGGAGACTGGATGGTAGCGTTGGACTTGCAGGGCGCTTATTTTCACATCCCTGTCCTGCCGGCCCACCGGCGTTACCTGCGGTTCACGGTAGGCCACGAGCACTTTCAGTTTACCGTGCTCCCCTTAGGCCTTACCAGCGCCCCACGGGTGTTCACGAAAGTGATGGCGGTGGTCGCAGCTCACCTGCGCAGGTTAGGGGTGTCAGTCTTCCCCTACCTCGACGACTGGTTGTTGAAGGCGGGCTCGCCCCAGACAGTCGTCAGCTACCTCCAGACAATGGCCGACCTCCTGCACTTGCTGGGGTTCTCCATCAAGTGCCGAAGTCACACCTGTGTCCCTCTCAGAAGCTCCTCTTCATCGGAGCAGTTCTAGACTCGGCGCAGTTTCGGGTTTATCCTCCCGAACAGCGGGTTCGGGATATTCAGGCTCTGATTCCGATCTTTCAGCCTTTATCCCGAGTCTCGGTTAGGTTGACGCTGTGGCTTCTGGGGCTGATGGCCTCCTGCATCCTTCTGGTGCATCACGCCCGGTGGCGGATGCGGGCTCTGCAGTGGGACCTGAAGTTTCAGTGGGCCCAGCATCAGGGCAACTTATCCGATCATGTCTTGATCTCGGAGGGCACTGCAAGACAGTTGCAGTGGTGGCTCACGGACCGCGATTGGGTCAGTGGCAGATCCCTCTCCCTACCCAACCCGGAGCACGTGGTTGTGACGTATGCGTCCCTCCAGGGCTGGGGAGGCCACATGGGAGAGGCGGAGATCGGAGGCCTCTGGTCTCCGGCGGAGTCCCGGCTCCATATCAACATTTTGGAGCTGCGGGCGATCCGACTAGCACTGAAGGCATTCCTCCCCTCTGTCCGGGGGAGTGTAGTGCAGGTGTTCACGGACAACACCAACGCCATGTGGTACTGCAACAAACAGGGCGGGGTGGGGTCATGGACCCTATGCCAGGAGGCTCTGCGCCTCTGGCAGTGGCTGGAACATCAGGGCGTGACCCTGGTGGTTCAACACCTGGCAGGTTCTCTGAATGCCAGGGCGGACGAACTCAGCCGTCGGTGCATGATGGATCACGAATGGCATCTGAACTCGGACGTGGCGCAAGGCCGCTGTCATGCCTCGAGTTCCGCAAACGGGCGGTCCCTTTAAGAAACCCCTACATAAGCAATTAGAGCCCTTGGAGCGACGCTTTACGTCCTTGCGTCAAGCTCCCGTTGCTGCAGTCCTGTCTTGTTTCCTGTTGCCTGATTTCCGGTTGTTCTTTGTTTGGGACGGGCTTCTTGCCGTTCTACTGCCCTGTGTTTTTTTCCTTGCTCCCTCTGTTGTTCCGAGTTCTGGAACTTGCTAAGAGCTTTGTTTGTTATAGATTGCTCCGCCCGACGGCCGGGTTTTTTCTCCACCGTCCGGCCGGGCAGTGGGTCATAGTTTCCCCGGTTCTTGCTGGCTCCGCCCGACGGCCGGGTCTTTGCTCCGCCATCCGGCCGGGCAGTACCTTTGACTTCCCCCCTTTCCTACTGGCTCCGCCCGACGGCCGGGTCTGTACTCCGCCGTCTGGCCGGGCTACAATTCTCGCTGTCCGCCTAATCTCTTACCTGCTTCGCAAATCGGCCGGGCTTGTTCCCCGCCGCTCAGCAGGTTTATTCTTTAGGTATTTAGTTTTGTTTATCCTACCCTCCACCCGGCGGCCGGGCTTAGTCTCCACCATCCGGTGGTTTCCTTACTTGCCATTAGTTTCCTTTTTGGTCGTAATCATCTTCCATCACTTCCTGTGTTCCTGGCCATCCCTACAGTGTGTGTGGGGGTACTTGCGTGGACTCGTGAAGGGCACAGAAGTCTTCCACATCACCCAGAATCACGGTAACAGCGCTGTGCGCTACCTTCATGTTATCACTATATAACCATACTTGAACTAATAGATGTTTGTTTTGTATCTCAGACATCCAGTTATACGTGGATGTTATCTTCTGATTCTGGTGTAATCCACTGCGATACAGATGTTTATTTAAGAGTCTTCTACATGTCATCAAGTAAGAATTCTACAATCCTGAACAGTGTTATACGAGTTCACAGTCCACATAGAGTAATCACTATTGTGTTTTTTGTTTGTTCTCTCACCTTAGCCCAACCTGAACCCTGCAACCACTACACATTTATACTCCAGCAAAGTTTAACTTACATTGGTATGTGATACGCATTTACTAAGTAGGTGGCTGTCTTTTGTGTATGTTAATAGGGGTTAGAAATTTGTATTTTGTTTCAGCTCCTACATCCACCAGAGGTCCAGACCAGGTGCATGTCTATTCACACAGAAGTCTACGACCAAGAAGAATATTCTTTCCCCGCCTTTCCTTGTTTTGTCTCCCTGTTTTCCCCTGGCGAGCCTCTCGGTACTCTAGTGTTTGATAGAGTCGGAAGGCCGTAGGGGAAGGCTGTGGAATATTCTTCGGATCCTTGGCGCTCCTGCGGAACCTGCCTGAGAACCATTACAGCCTCTTTCAGCAGTGGGGAGAGCCTTGGTTAGATCTATTCGCCACCGAAGAGAACGTGCAATGTCATCAGTTCTGCCCGTTGGAATTTCCAAGGCGGCACTCGCTCGGAGACGCTTTTCGTCGCGAGTGGAGTTGCGGTCTATTGTACGCCTTTCTGCCTATACCACTTCTGCCCAGAGTGCTGAAGAAGATCAGGCGCGACGGGGCCCAGGTTATCCTTGTGGCTCCGGACAGGGCACGAAAATACTGCTACCCCGAGCTACTCAGCATGTCAGTCGATCCCCCGATTCTTCTGCCTCTTCGGGAGGACCTTCTGTCGCAGCAGCAGGGGACGGTCCTCCACCCGAACCTGTCCAGTCTCCACCTACAAGCTTGGAGATTGAGCCGCGGCAGTTGAGGCCATTTGACTTGCCTCCTGAAGTCTGTAATGTCATTCTGGCAGCCAGGCGTCCCTCCACAAAGTCGGTATACGCCTGCAGGTGGAACAGATTTGTGGCATGGTGCACAGCAAAGGCTGTGGATCCACTCTTTGCACCCCTTTCTGAGGTTCTCCTCTTCCTTCTTTCTCTTGCCCAGCAGGGCTCTGCTCTGGGCACTATCAAGGGGTACCTTTCTGCCCTTTCCGCCTTCTTAAGGCTACCTGATCAGCCTTCCTTGTTCAAGTCCCCAATTGTAAATAGGTTTTTGAAGGGCATCATACACATGTTCCCTCCTGTTCCTTTCGTGATGCCCCAGTGGGACTTGAACCTTGTTCTTACTTACCTAATGTGTGCTCCCTTTGATCCGCTCCATAACTGTCCTCTCCATCTTCTTACTCTGAAGACTGCTTTCCTGGTTGCCATCACCTATGCCAGGAGAGTGAGTGAGCTCCAGGCTCTTTCTTCCACACCTCCTTTCCTCACTGTCAATCCGGACAAGGTTGTGTTGCGGACAAGACCCTCTTTCCTGCCGAAGGTTTTCACAGCCTTCCACATCGGGCAGTCCATTACCTTGCCCACCTTCTTTCCGCCTCCGAATCCCGCGAAAGAGGAAGAGAGGCTCCACCGTCTGGACCCAAATATGCACTCTCTTACTATCTGATCGCACACGCCAGTTCCGGGTGGATGACCAACTCTTTGTTGGTTACGTGGGCGCTAAGAAGGGAAAGGCGGTGCACAAGCGGACCATCTCTAGGTGGATCATCTTGTGTATCCAGGCGTGTTACTCCTTGGCTAAGAAGGAGCCCCCTGTTGGATTGAGGGCTCATGGGCCACGGCGACTACCACTGGCCTGGGCCGAGGAGTGCCCTTGCAGGACATTTGCCAGGCAGCTACGTGGGCCTCGCTGCACACGTTTGCACGACACTACTGCCTGGACAGCCAAGTCCGGAGGGATGGCTTCTTTGGCCGTTCCGTCCTCCAGGACTTTCTGGTGTGATTATTGGTTCGCAGACCCACCACCGGGGTTGGTATTGCTGGGGTATCTATTCTAAGGTAAGGAATCTATCACTAACGTGTCTCTTTCAGATGCACAAGTTACTACTTGTGTAACGATATATCTGTAAGAGACATTAGTTAGTGATAGATTCCTTACCGACCCACCCATCCTCCCCGTTCTGCGAACAGATATCTAGGGTTAAGGTCATCCCCTTTTAGGGCCCTAGTTTCATGGCACCAGTGTTGGTTCTATCATGGCTCTGCGTATCTGCCGCGGAAAAGCTGTGTATCACAACTGACATCAGCGCGCATGGGCGGCATCTAAGTACTCCGATGACGTCATTCCGGCGCTAACGACGCCGACGACGGACGCCGAGCAGCGCAGGGTATTGCTACGCAAAATTTTCCGGATCCAGTCTGGCGCCTGGGAATATTCTAAGGTAAGGAATCTATCACTAACTAATGTCTCTTACAGATATATCGTTACACAAGTAGTAACTTGTGCATCGCTGCAATTGTCAGCAGCAATGGACACGCTTGCACCTGTGAGCAAGCACTATTCAGCAAGAAAAAAAACCTCTGCTACCTGGTTCGCGGAAAGACATACAAAGTTGAGACAGGGGTGCCGTAAACAGGAGAGGCTGTGGCACACAGATTTAGAGCCTTTGGGTAGGAAACTGCACAAACAGTGTTTAAAAGAGTACAAGGCAGCCATTATGGAGGAAAAGGGGCTATACTATTCAAAGATCACAGGATCAGTGAAATCCTCTAGTGACCTCTTCAATGTCATCAATTCTCTTATTTCCCCCCATGTTAGTGATCCCTCAGAATTTTCCCAGGAGTTCTGTGATAAAATATCTGACTTCTTTCAAGCTAAAATTACAGATATCTACTCCTCGCTGGAAGTGTCCAACTCCAATGCGGGGTCGCCTGCTCAACCAAGTGAGGTCTCACTTACGGAGGAGTCTACCAGGCTTCACACTTTTCCCTGTATATCACCAGAGGTGACTGATCGGCTTCTAGAACAAGTCAAATCGGGCTCACCGTTGGATCCCTGCCCCCTCAAGGTGCTAAAAATTGGCAGTGAGATTATTATTCCCCACCTTACTGTTGTTCTGAATGTTGCCATGTCAGAGGGACAGTACCCCACCTTGTGGAAAATGGCAGTGGTGAAGCCACTTCTGAAGAAGCCTTCTCTGGACCCTGTAGAATTGAAGAATTATCAGCCGATCTCTTTACTTCCTGCTCCAGCTAAGATTCTGGAAACTTACCTAAATTCTCATCTCAGTGCCTACCTAAAGGATCACCTATAATTCAATGGCTCACAACACGGATTTAGAAGCCACCATAGTACGAAACAGCATTGACTGCTCTATTCAACAATATCCATATTCAAGTAGATGCAGGGCATACCACCTTGCTTGTTCTACTTGACCTTACCGCAGCCTTTGATACCCTGTACCATCTAAGTCTGGTTGAGCGCCTCAGAGAGCTAGGGATCGGGGGCTCGGCCTTGGGGCTTCTTACCTCCTTTCTCAGTGAACGGCCACAGACTGTGAAATTCAGCCAATTTTACTCGGCCTCCAAACCCTTGTCATGCGGTGTTCCTCAGGGCTCCTCCCTGAGCCCAACACTTTTTAACATCTATGTTGCCCCACTGGCTAAGGTTGTGAGATCCTTTGGGCTAGAGGTGCTGTCCTATGCGGACCACACCCAAATAATGGTATCCATCTCTCACAGTATCAGGGATTCTGCCGTTAATTTCAGGAATTGTATGCAGGCAGTCTCCGCCTGGATGGTGGAACATTTTATGAAATTGAACGGATAGAAGAATGAGGTCCTGATCTTCGGCGGTAAACTGTAGACTTGGTCCAG
This sequence comes from Lissotriton helveticus, assembly GCF_964261635.1. Classification (NCBI taxonomy): domain Eukaryota; kingdom Metazoa; phylum Chordata; class Amphibia; order Caudata; family Salamandridae; genus Lissotriton; species Lissotriton helveticus. The sequence continues at coordinate 1,402,054,247 of NC_136057.1, read as the reverse complement.
TGACTGGTGGCCGGACACTCTTGGTGTCTGCCCCTGCCTGGTATCCCATGGAAAAAACCTAGGAGTCATAGTGGATAACTCACTTTCCCTTAGTCTGCAGGTCAGCAGGACAGTGTCCACATGTTTTGGGATCATCAGGATTCTCAGAAAAATCGCCCATTTCGACTCTTTTGAAACACGCAAGCAGGCTGGTATTGCCTTGGTAACGTCCAGATTGGACTATTGGATGCCCTTTATTTGGGAATTAATAAAGGTCTAGTGTGACATCTGCAGCTGGTGCAAATTGCTGCGGCCAGGCTGGTGATGAATCTACTGAAACTCCATTCAGTCACAGCCTCCATCAGGTCGCTGCACTGGTTGCGTTTGGACCGTAGGATCCTTTTCAAAACACTTTGCCTGACTCATGATGCCTATTATGGCTCAGGCCTAGATGGGATTATGGCGATTTTCCATCGTTATGTTCCCAGCAGACACCTCCGGTCCTCAGATAAAAATCTGTTTACAATACCGAAGTTTAAGAAGGCAAAGTGGGGCGGTAGAGCCTTCTCCACTGCTGCTGCTAAGCTGTGGAATTCCCTCCCGGAAGAGCTCTCTAGTCAGGTGTCCCATTCTATCTTCCGTAAAGCCTTAAAGACCTGGCTTTTCTCACAGACTTCAGTATGAGCATGTCATTTGTCTGCACCTTTCAGTTCTGCAAATTGCGCCTTGACGCCCTTGGGCTAAGTTCGCACTCTACAAGTCCAATATTTGTTCATTCATTAATTCATCCAAACCATCATCACACAAAGATAACAAGAAGATCTATAGTGTAGAACTGGTGAACCCTCACCTGAAAAAAAGACTGTGAGAGGCCCAGAGGATTGCCTTTTAGGACACACTGAAACAGACGTGGCAAAAACACCCAAAGGGAAGCACTCTTACCTGGTATGAAGACACAATAACCATCCCAGTTAGAAGGAGAAACAGGAAAAAGGACTCCGGAAAGCAAGAGACCCTTGGGGGGATGGCTTAAGGAAATTCGCCGAGAAGCATGACCAAATCTAACACCAGACCCCTAGAAGGGTCCAAGAATGATCCCAACACAACAATCCTGAACTTTCTAGGGCCCGAAGGTTCTCTCTTTTTGTTTGTTTTTAATCAAAGGTTTCGGGGGACACTGTTCCTTTCCAGATGATCTGAATCAACTTGTAGGTCTTATCCTATTACTGATGCGTGGGGAGGTGTAGACCTGCTTCATAAACTGACCTGGACTGGAGCACCAATCATTCTACAATCTGGAGCTCTAGGGTTCTTTACAGAACACCACGATGATGTTTAACTTAGTATGGATACCTGTGTAACCTATTTGAGTGCAGCCAAGACTTTATCTGACAGTTGACAATAATTCACCTATTTACACTACAGTATAAGAGCTGTGAAGCAAAGTAAAAAGATATCCACCATATTACATCTTTCCTATAATGATCTACAAAACTCCAGCTCTTGACACCACCCATTGAGGTAAAACCACGTGCTAAGATAGCATAATGTTGAAGCTTTCAACGTTCCACGCAGCGTCGGCCTTGTGCATGGGTGAGCTCGGCCCAGGGCGCCGACCTTCAGATGGGGCGCTGAAGCAACCTGCAACAGTCTCCCGCCAACTTGGCTGGAAAGAAAAGTGTGTTAACCCTTGTTATGAAGTCTGTTTTCTCAGTTTCTTTTCTCCCTCACTTTCCACATACCCCCCCATTTTCCCAACACAATGACAAAGATGACGACTGGAAGTGAAGTACTGGGTTTTTCAGAACCGGTACCGAACCGGTAACCCAGCGGTGCCAGGGACAACACCCTAAGACTTCGGGTTCTTCCTGCTCAGACTACAGAAACACAGAGTCTTCTAGGTGAAGTCAAAGATCGAGTTTATTGGCTGCAACCAAGTAACAGGCGTCCTAGAAGTACAACACGGTGTATATTCTCAGGAGACTGCTCAATCTTACAAAGCCAGCCTTCTCTTTTTATACAAAATATTACGCTTTAGGCAAACATTCTTTACATGTCGGTTGATCATTCACATGTTTTCACTACAAAGGAAAAGCAGAGTCATGATGACAAGCCCATATTTCAGTTTGTCCAGCCCACAATAAATTATCCAGCAAGGCCCAGTTTTCTCATCAGATATCGACGGACCCTCAATAAAATCGGGCACCTCCTCATCGTAAAGCAAGTCATAAAGTAGGAAACAGGGACAGGTGTGTGCAAGATTAGGCGTGGTTTGTGTGCGATGAAAGGTTTATGGCATGTTGTGCCTTGATACTATCTTGTTCGGCCACTGGGAGAGGAATTGACCGAGCAGGTTTGGCCTTGGGCAGTGGAGTCAGCTTGCCCAGGTCACAGGGAAGTCAGCAAAGGTGTACGTGTCCATCAGAAGCATGTTTGTCCTTAGTCATTGGCCTATGTGAGGGCAACTCACAAAAGGCTGCCGTACACAAAATGGAAGCCGAGGGTTTAGGACAAAAACTATGATTTCAGGATGAAATCGTCACTCGAACATAGCGAAAATGCTTGTACATAGACTACTAGTCATTCTCGGTCTTCTGATATCAAATTCGTCATGCTACGATGATGTTTATAAGGAAAAAAAGGGGGAAAGGCTGGGTCCTGTCTCTGACCGGCTGGACCACTCTTATGAGACAAACAAACCAAATTGCCGGGCAGTATAAGTTGGTAGACACAAGTACACACCTAGTACAATAAATTGCTAGGCTGACAAACCATTTGTGTGTTGGGTCACGATGATGTTTATAACACGGGTCCAGAATTTTCAGTACCACAGACCCTCCTTTTGCCCTTACATAGGCAATAACCTATACTCATGCTAATCTGAGTCCAGGTCTATATTCCTAAAGTCATTGAGATGTTGCTGTAGCATCATCCTATTACTTAGCACGTCCCTCGATACAGGTTTCCTTACACACGATGTAGCACAGAGGCCACATAGTGCAGGAGCACACTGTACACACAGACAGAACAGGAAAAGAATGGCTAAGATCATCCCAACAACCATCAGAATTTTCCATCCCCAGTCGGATACCAGTTCCCAGAATCATCCCATCAACGACCAATCTCCTTTATCCACATGAATAGATTCGGAAATCTTATGCAGTTTGGAGATGGCCTGGTACACTGTTGGAGCGTTATCTGGAATGAAAACACAGCAACTCGATTGGATCAATTTACATACCCCACCTCGGTCTGCAAGGATGACGTCTAACGCGACCCTGTTTTGAAGGGTCATAAGACGATCCGACTGGAGCTCAGCAGTCAAGTTACTAAGGGCACCGGCAGTTTCAATTACAGTGGATTCAACCACCCTTGTCAATTGCCTTATGTTCCTGCTGTTAACCATTGGTCCCCAGAACGGCAGAAAACCCTTTACGAAGTCCCCGAATTCTTGTCCTGCAGTGTCTTCCTTACTGAAAACACCTCTAACTATCCTTGTCTTTTATTAATTTTTTTTTTTTTTATTGAGTTTTTTGGGCAGTGGTAAATTGCATATATAGCATATATAGCATACAGTACATATAACAGAAGAAGGCACAATTATTCATGATAATAAGACTACAGAAAGAAGAAACACCCTAAAAAAAGAAAAAGAAAAACTAAACAAAATACTCATATCCAAGTTGCGATCGGTGACCATAATTTTTGGCCAAAGATCTTCCTTTTCCGACCCTTAAATTTGTAAACGGCATTCTCCAGCCTATAAATATTTAATAGTTTAGATTGCCAATGATAAAACGTTGGCGAATCCATGTCAAGCCAGCGGGAGGTTATGCAAGATCGTAATACTGCCATTGCAATAAATAGAAAACCTTCTTCAGCTGCCGATAACTCGGTGAGTTCCGTTTGAATTCCAAATATTATTAATACAGGTGATAAGATAATATTGACATTCAACACAATATTCAAAAATTCTTGAACTTGAAACACAAATTGCAAAAGTTTCGGCAACTAAAGAGCATATGGTTTAAATCAGCGGCAAAAAGCCCGCAGCGGCTACATCCAGTCCCCTTTAGAGCTTTCCATTTTGCTAGTTTTGATGGTGTATAATACAGGTCAAAGACAGACATAAAATGCTGACTTTTAAGGGAACCATTAACTAGAACCCTATTACCCACCTCTAGAGCCCTAGAAATATCAATTCCCTCAATTCCCAGACTTCTTTGCCATTTCTCCACATAGAAATCTAAGTTATCTGGCATTCTGTTTAACATTAATTGATAAATTACACCGATTTTATTTTTCTTCCTACAGCTCTCCAAAACGTCAGACGTGTGCATTAAATCAGTGTGTAGTAAATTATTAGATTCCAAAAAACTGCGAATCTGCAGAAATTTAAAAAAATCGCCTCTAGTGAGGTCAAATTGCATCTGTAACTCAGCAAACGACACAAAAGATCCATCTTGATATAGCTGCCCAAGTAAACAAATCTGTAGACCGTGCCATCGGTGCATGACAGGATCAGAAAAAATCCCGGGTAGTAAAGGGTTCCCAAATAGTGGCGTATAGTAATTCAACTTAGATAGGAAATAAAATTTCTTATTCATTTGTTTCCATAGCTGGAATACAGATATCATAATCTTGAACTTGTTTTTTTTATAATAACTGGGTTCTGAAAGTTTTACCAGACATTGACGCACTTCAGTTCCCAACAACATTGCATATATAGATGGTATTAAAGATTCGTCTAAACTGTAATCTTGGAATAATAAGATTCCCATCAATTTGAGAGTAATAACCCAATAATAAAGTCGGAAACTAGGGATGCTTAAACCACCACGTACTCTCGGAAGAATACACCACTTGATGGATCTCCTCTTGACTGGGTGAGAGTACTCTGCTTAATTCAGAGACTCTGTCCATCACCACCCCTTGTTGTAAATAATTTTGTCCACCCTAAGCGTGGAAGGGTATACTCAGATGTGAGTCCCTTGCTCATTGCACCATCAGGATTCAAGCAAGCCGGGCCGAAGACGCCTGAAATGGCAGAAACCGGTCCCCGGAAGCTTGTTTCCTTCCCAGTGTAAGAATTGGCTTTTGTAGTCTGGTCTGCCCTGTTCCCATGATGCACTGGGCCAGGGACAGACTAATTTGCATACAGCCAGGTTCTGAAACTGGGATGGTGCAATGAGCTAAAAAACGGTGTTGGATCTAGCCCTGATCTCTTGACTGGGTGAGAGTACTCTGCTTAATTCAGAGACTCTGTCCATCACCACCCCTTGTTGTAAATAATTTTGTCCACCCTAAGCGTGGAAGGGTATACTCAGATGTGAGTCCCTTGCTCATTGCACCATCAGGATTCAAGCAAGCCGGGCCGAAGACGCCTGAAATGGCAGAAACCGGTCCCCGGAAGCTTGTTTCCTTCCCAGTGTAAGAATTGGCTTTTGTAGTCTGGTCTGCCCTGTTCCCATGATGCACTGGGCCAGGGACAGACTAATTTGCATACAGCCAGGTTCTGAAACTGGGATGGTGCAATGAGCTAAAAAACGGTGTTGGATCTAGCCCTGATCTCTTGACTGGGTGAGAGTACTCTGCTTAATTCAGAGACTCTGTCCATCACCACCCCTTGTTGTAAATAATTTTGTCCACCCTAAGCGTGGAAGGGTATACTCAGATGTGAGTCCCTTGCTCATTGCACCATCAGGATTCAAGCAAGCCGGGCCGAAGACGCCTGAAATGGCAGAAACCGGTCCCCGGAAGCTTGTTTCCTTCCCAGTGTAAGAATTGGCTTTTGTAGTCTGGTCTGCCCTGTTCCCATGATGCACTGGGCCAGGGACAGACTAATTTGCATACAGCCAGGTTCTGAAACTGGGATGGTGCAATGAGCTAAAAAACGGTGTTGGATCTAGCCCTGATCTCTTGACTGGGTGAGAGTACTCTGCTTAATTCAGAGACTCTGTCCATCACCACCCCTTGTTGTAAATAATTTTGTCCACCCTAAGCGTGGAAGGGTATACTCAGATGTGAGTCCCTTGCTCATTGCACCATCAGGATTCAAGCAAGCCGGGCCGAAGACGCCTGAAATGGCAGAAACCGGTCCCTGGAAGCTTGTTTCCTTCCCAGTGTAAGAATTGGCTTTTGTAGTCTGGTCTGCCCTGTTCCCATGATGCACTGGGCCAGGGACAGACTAATTTGCATACAGCCAGGTTCTGAAACTGGGATGGTGCAATGAGCTAAAAAACGGTGTTGGATCTAGCCCTGATCTCTTGACTGGGTGAGAGTACTCTGCTTAATTCAGAGACTCTGTCCATCACCACCCCTTGTTGTAAATAATTATGGATCTCCTGGTACGGCGATAACCCCATAAAAACTTAGATATGGTTCGATCTATTTTACTAAAAACTGATGAGGAAAAAAGAAGTGGTATGGTGCGAAAAAAATAAAGAAACTTTGGAAGTATCAGCATTTTCACAACGTTTGTGCGGCCAACAAGGGATAGATGCAAATTATTCACTCTCTCTAATGTCCTATTAGTAGAAACTAACAAAGGATCCATATTAAGCCGAACTATGTCCTCTACCTTCGCAGAAATTGTAACACCAAGATATGTAACTGTCGAAGCCAGAACGACACCACCTGGTCGACCAGTAGAGGAATGTAGTATTTGGGTTTTTGAGATATTTTGCTTGTATCCTGAGAGTCTACCAAACTCATGGGCCAGTTCTACAATTTTCGGTAGCGCTAAGACAACATCAGTAGTCACAATGGCGACGTCGTCTGCATAGGCAAGGACGTTGTACTCAAACTGATACAAATTAACCGAAGGAATCCTTGTGTCTCGCATAAGTTTAATCAGGTATGGTCCTATGTATAGCGCAAAGAGTAGTGGAGAGCAAGGACAACCTTGTCTTGTTCCCCTGCTGATCGAAAAAGGGTCAGACATCTCCATGCCTATACGAATCATTGCCGTAGGGTTACAATACAGCGCCTGAATAGCCGTAATAAATTCAAATGGAAAGCCCTTCCAAACCAGGACAGACCACAGGAACCCCCAGTCAACCCCGTCGAAGGCTTTTTCAGCGTCCAACAGGATGATCCCGACCGGGGATTCCGTGGCCTGTGCCCAGTCTAACAAAGCAATAATGCGTCTAACATGATCTGTGGTATCTCTCTTCTTAATAAAACCATGCTGATTCTTACACACTAAATTGGGCATTATATCGTTCAGTCTGTTAGCCAGAATTTTGGAAAAGATTTTACTGTCTGATGTAATAAGAGATATTGGGCGATATGAGCTTAGCTCTTTTGGATCTTTTCCTTTCTTGTTAAATACTACAATAATAGCCATAGACCATGAAGCAGGTGGATTCCCTTGAAAAGCTTGATGATAGACTTTAATTAGCTCAGGTTTGAGAATATTTCTAAAAGTACGATAAAATTCAAGAGGGATTTGATCTGACCCCATTGCTTTCCCAGGAGCAAGACTAAGGATTGCCGTTTCAATCTCCTGCCATGTGATAGGAGCTATAAAAGAATCTCTATGATCTTCAGGAAGTGGTGTGTTATCAATATTATTCAAATAATCCATTGGGGCACTGGCGGTATTAGTTTCATTATTATCTTTGTTATATAAAAGCTTATAAAAGGAGTTGAACGCTTGCAGTATCCCTACCCTGGTCTCTTGTAGTGCTCCCTCTAAATCTACAACTCCGACTATTTCATTTTGCGTAGCTTTCTGTCTGAGCCGCCGAGCTAAAATCCTCCCCGTTTGCTCACTATATTCATAACACTCAGCCCTGTGCTGTTTATATTTAACCGCCACCTGATCTGTTATATAAGAATATAGGACAGACCTTTTAGCAGTTAAAAGACGCTGAGCCTCGTCCGCACCCTGACCATTTCTGAGTGCTAAGACTAGATTTAATTCGGCATCCCGAATTTGAGCTGATTTATTCTTGAATTCAGCTTGTGTTTTCTTTTGTTTAAAATTGGAGTAACTAATAGTTTCGCCTCTAACAACAAATTTAAAAGTATCCCACACAACTTGGACTGAGGCTGTCTCATTGTTGTAGAGAAAAAAGTCCTTAATAATTTTGCCCATATATTAAGGTACTCTTCATCAAGCAACAGAGTTCTTTGAAAGGACCATTGTAAGTTCAATTTAGGACTTTTAAAAGGGAGCCTTAGTTCCAGTATAACAGGATTGTGATCAGAAACCAGTTGTGGTAATAGCTCTATCTCCACATTCTCCATAAATGATGATGAAATAAAAAAATAGTCTAGGCGAACAAACATCTGTCTTATGGTAATCTGCCGCCGCTGTGTAGGTGGGAGGCAACAGGAACGAAACAAAACATGTGCCCGAGAAGTCAGGGGGCAACCATGTATAGGCTCTATCATGACAGATGAAATAGGTACCCTTAGCTGCTAAGAATGAAGGGGAAGTCTGAGACGCAAACACATATGTTTCAGTACAGATACTCTTCCCTAGCTGAGCTCTGGGATTCTTGCCATTACCTTGCAGACATAGGTGACCCTGATGGGGTACAATCCAAATCGGGGAAGATCTCGTAGCTTGCTGTTTCTCACTCAAAGTAGCTCCATATCCGGTTACGTTCCATCCTCTATATATTAGTGTCTCATCTCTCGGGACAGTCTCGAAGGAAATATCTTCCTTAATCATGTCTACTATACCCTTAACTAGAGCACTATTCTTAGGATTGTCTGTTGCAGAACGTAGGGGTTAGACTTCATGTGCGTAGATGAACATCGTTCTGTATGCCCACCCAGAACCATTATGGCTAAATGGCAGGACCAGATAAGGAATTCCTTTATCCGTGGTGTGAGGCATAAGACCACACACCCAACAGTTAGTCGTGTTCATTACTAGTTGGTGTTGGTGCAAAAGCTGAACGAAGGAGTTATTAATAAACTCTAATCTCCTAGTGGATTCATGTTCAGGAAGAGGTTGAAAAGAATGCGAGGAAACAGTGGAAGGAGGAGGTATGGGCGATGTAGTGGGTGTAAATGTCACTTGAAACGATAATAAAACATATCCTATAAAAAACATCATTACACTTAATAACATGAAAATACATAGTATCAAAAAGCGTTTCGTGGTCATCAGTCTACATATTCCGGCCTTAAAGTTCGTAGTATTGGCAGGCCTCTCCTTCTCGAGAAACTCCATCCTCTCTAATATGCTGCTCGCGATGGTAGGGTGTTCTATGCTAAGGAATGCTTCTGTCAGTCCAGGGCAACTCCCTTAGACCAACCAGAACTGTCGACCTAACGTCTTCAGCTGCACCCTAAAGACTTTGGGCAACCGCGACCCTACAGCGGAACCCGGATGGTGGTTCGAAAAACAAAAATAAAAAAGTTTCTCAGATGGGAGAGCTGCACTTTCAAAAATAGCAAGGAAAAGGAATAGTTTTATTAGTTCGTAATTCTCGGCCTCAGATTATATCTCTTCTTTCCAGGTACTGTCTGATCTTGGAAAAGGAGTTCAGGTTCTGTAGTGTCCAATCGAATTGACGGCGGCACAGCTGCTTGCAAGAGATTGTCACTTTCTTTCTCGGTAATTGTTCCTTTTATACGTGCATCACTGAAAGGCAGAAATCGAGGCACAGTTTCAGTCTCTGAGTCAGCGACGCCCTCCTGGATCCACTGGTTGTACGGCAGAGGCAAAGGTACCCTTTTGCAGTGTACACCGTGGATCCAGGGCTTCTTTCCTTCCACTCGAACAGCTGATCTCGTAGACAGAAGGACGAGGTGAGGGCCGGTCCACCGGGGCTGGTCGTTCTTCGTTCGCTGAATTTTTTTTACCAGCACCCAGGATCCAGGGTTGATTGGGTGCCCTGGAGCTTCAGAGACCAGAGGCAGAGTATCGTGAACCTGTTGGTGTAAAACACGCAATTTAGCCGTCAATTCATATAGATAGTCAAGCAGTACAGGGTGTTCGATTTCACTGAACTTTGTCGGCCTTGGCACTCCCCATATGTTGGCCGGACGGCCAAACACAATCTCATACGGACTAAGTCCCACTCGCGAATGCACAGTCATTCTGGTTGATAGGAGTGCCAAAGGCAGAGCATCAGGCCATTTAAGGCCAGAGCTCGCTTGAATTTTGGCCAGTTTAAGTTTTAACGTGCCATTGTAGCATTCTACTAGTCCAGCTGATTGGGGGTAATTTGCAGCGTGGAATTTCTGTTGGATGCCTAGCCCTTCACATACTTTCTTCATCACTCGACCCACAAATTCACTCCCATTGTCACTCCAGACCATTCTCCGCATTCCAAACCTAGGGAAGAATTCTTTCACAAGGGCTTTAGCTGTGGATAAGGCAGTATTGTCTTTTAGGGGATATGCTTCTATCTATCTTGAAAAGGCACAAACAACAACGAGTACGTATTTCAAATTGTTGCACCTTTCCATGTGGATGAAATCTAGCTGCAAAACCTCGAACGGATACGTAGGAGGCGCAAAATGACCAGCTGGAGTTGGGGTTCCCCTACCAGGATTGTACTTCAGACACACCATGCAATTCTTGACAACATTCTCTGCACACTTAGGGATTCCAGCATTTTGCCATACTGGAGCCAACAACTTACAGATCCCTTTCACACTGACATGAGCCATTCCATGGGCCATTGTAACCACTGCAAGCACGTACGCTTCGGGTAACAACCATCTCTGATGCTCTGACAATTCAACCCAACAACCATTGGCATCCAATTTACCCGTACTTTCTCTACACACACTCAATTCTTTCTCTGTGGCTTCAGCTTGAATCGACTTCACACTCTCTATTGTGTCTTCACACATTCCAATGTCACCAATCCATCTTGCAGGGCCTGCAACATACATTCGACTCATCGCATCCCTTGCTTTTTCTTTGGCGACTTCGTCAGCAAATGCATTTCCACGACCAACATCATCAGTCACCTTCTTGTGTGCACTGCATTTCACAATCGCAACTTGCAACGGCAAGGTAAGTGACTCCAGAAGCTCATTCACCAACTGACCATGCTGTATCTTAGCTCCATGCGAAGTCAGAAATCCACATTCTTTCCACAATTGTCCAAAACTGTGAGCCACACTGTTAGAAGCGGCTGTCTCTAGTTGGCAGAGGTATACACTTCTGACAAATAGGGGCACACCTTTTCTAGTCAGGGCAAGGAGATCACACACTTAGATAACCCCTGCTCACCCCCTTGGTAGCTTGGCAAAGCAGACAGGCTTATCTCAGAGGCAGTGCGTTAAGCATTTATGACCACATACAGTAATAAAGTGAATACACTACAAATGGACACGACACAGTAGTATTATAAAAATAAGTATTTTTATATAAGGTTTAGCACAAGACCAACTAACGACAAAAATATACCACAATCTTAATAAATACTGTTGGAAGGAAAAATAATAGTTCAAGCACGGTTTCTTCTTAGCACAAAGTCTTTAGTATCAAAAGCAACTCTTCTTCTCTAAAACACAGTTCTTGGCAACAATGTAACCCACACGGGAGTCACACGACGTCGAGGCAAAGTTAATCCAAAGGTTCGGCGTCGACCGCGAGGAGCGCTACGTCGAGCCCGGAGTCGCACAGACCCCAACAACACAGTACCTTGGAAAAAGTGAAGCACTCGATGATCAGCGACGTCGAGATGTCCGGCGTCGCGTCTTCGGCGTCGATCGGGCCTCGGAGTCGGGGCGATCTGCAGCGGCGTCGACCGAAGTCAGGCGGGAGCAGCGCTCACGGGATGAAGCAGGATACGGCGTCGTCGATGTCGATGTTGCAAGAGTGAGCAGCGCTCACGGCGTCGAGAGGGCTCGAAGTCGATGCGATCAGCGGCGGTGCAGACACGGGGTCACTTGGAGCTGGAGCCGAACTCACTACTCACTGGCGTTGCTGCTGGCGTCGATCGGGCCCGGCGGCCGGCGTCGAGGAAGCGGGACACTGGAGCCGTTACTCACGATGTCGAGCTGGATTCGGCGGCGTCCGTCGGCGTCGAGATTGCTGGATTCTTTCAGAGGTGCTGGATTCACAAATCCCAGCAAATAGCACTTTAAGCAGATGAAGTCCTTTAGCCCTGTGACTTCAACAGGAGACTGGCACTCTTCCAGTCCTTGGAGATTTTCTCAGCAAAGAGTGAGAGTACACACAAAGTTCCTCTCTCCTGGTTCCTTGGCAAAAATAAAGAAGCAATGCAGGATTCCCCCAACAAACAGCACTCTGGCAGAAGGGGTAGGCAGTCCTTAGATCAGCAGGCTTCTTGTCCTTGGTTCAGGTTTCCTTGTCAGAAGTGATCTGATTTCTTGGTTCAGGGGTCCTTCTCTTATACCCCTTTTTGGCTTTGATCCCTTTGTCCATGCAGGGGAATTTCCCCCCATCCTGGGTTTGTTGTGGGTGTTGCCAGGCCAGAGCACCTGGCCTATTCACTGGGCAGGGCAGAGTCCTCAGCCGCTCAGCAGGAGCGGAGCCAGCATTGTTACTGGCAGGGGCAGGGCCATCAGTTGCCCGGCAGGAGGCGGGCCAGGGAAGTCCCAGGCAAGCACAGAGTCATCAGTCGCCTGGCAGGGGGGCGGAGCCAACATTGTATCAGGCAGGGCAGGCTATCAAGAGCTACTCTCCCCTACTCTCAATGCAAATGCCCCACTCATCCCACACTGACTCATTCAGACTCTCTGGAGCCACCCAGCTCCTGTCACACACACACCAGAACCAGCAGAGACCGGTAGACAGTTAGACAAGAAAATAGCTACTTTCTAAAAGTGCTATTTTCAAACACAGAGTCCAAAAACCATCCACACAAACGGATGCGTTATTAAACCCTGAGTTCAGGGATACCAAACTCGACATTGCACCATGCTCCCCGAGCCCGCTAGGATTATAGCATTAATAATCCTGGCAGCCCATTCTAACTGATGGAGAGCAGGCTACCTTACAATAGTGAAAAACGACTATGGATGTAATTCACTATTAGGACATGCCAACCTTGTCAGGCTTGTCCTACCTTATGCTTACAATGCACCCTGCCCGTGGGCCTACCATAGGGGTGACTAACATGAAGTTAAGGGAAGGTTTAGGGACTGGCAAGTAGGTGTACTTGCGCAGTCCTCGTGACAGTCAGACTGCACGTGGTCTGGCAATGGCAGACCTTCAGACATACTTTTACTAGGCCGCTCTTGTGGGTGGCACAACATGTGCTGCAGGCCCACTAGCAGCATTTGTATTTACAAGCCCTGGCACTCCTGGTGCACTCTACTAGGGACTGATAGTAAACCAAATAAGCCAAACATGGAAGTCAACCAATACAGCAATTTCACATAGGGAGCACTTGCACTGTGGCACTGATCAGCAGTGGCACAGTGCCCAAAGCATATACCAGCAAAAACATCGTAAACAGAGGAGGCAAACAGAAAAAAATGGAGGAGAGACTCATGCCAATGATACCAGGTCTAACACGTGTCCCCTCCAGCTGAAATGTGGGGAGAACTACCCTTACCCTAGGGAGTCCTCATCACTAAGGCGGAAAAATCTGGACAGACCATCAGCATTGGCGTGATCTGTGCCAGGGCGGTGTTCCACCGTGAAGTCCATCCCCTGTAGGGAAATGGACCACCTCAACAGCTTTGGATTCTCACCCCTCATCTGCATCAACCATCTGAGGGGCCTGTGGTCTGTCTGCACCCGGAAGTGAGTCCCAAACAGGTAGGGTCTCAGCTTTTTCAGTGCCCAGACCACAGCAAATGCTTCTCTTTCTATCGCACTCCACCTCTGTTCCCTGGGAAGTAACCTCCTGCTGATGAAGGCTACAGGTAAGTCTCGGCCCTCTTCATTCACCTGAGCTAGAACAGCCCCCACGCCATGCTCTGAAGCGTCCGTCTGAACAACAAATTCTTTAGAAAAGTCGGGTGCCTGGAGTATGGGTGCTGTGCACATTGCAGTTTTCAGGGTGTCAAAGGCCGTCTGACAGGCGTCAGTCCAGTTCACAAGTCGTGGCTGCTTCCTGGAAGTCAGCGAAGCCAAGGGGTGCACAATGTTACCATAATCCTTGACAAACCTCCTGTAGTAACCCGTGAGGCCCAGGAAGGCTCTCACCTGAGTCTGGGTTTTGGGTGGTGCCCATGCCAGGATGGTATCAATCTTGGGTTGCAGGGGGGCCACCTTGCCGCTCCCTACTTGGTGCCCCAAGTACACCACTGAACCCTGCCCAATCTGGCACTTACTGGCCTTGATTGTGAGGCCTGCTCTGCGCAGGGCCAACAACACTTCCTGGAGGTGGCACAAGTGTTCTTCCCAGCTGGCGCTGAACACTGCGATGTCGTCCAGGTAGGCAGCACTGAAATCCTCCAGCCCAGCCAAGACCTGGTTGACCAACCTCTGGAAGGTGGCAGGGGCATTCTTCATCCCAAAGGGCATAACCCGGAACTGGTAGTGCCCATCTGGTGTGGAGAATGCTGACCTCTCTTTTGCCCCATCGGTCAAGGCGATCTGCCAGTACCCAGACGTTAGATCAAACGTACTAAGGTACTGTGCAGCCCCTAACCGATCGATGAGCTCATCAGCTCTGGGGATGGGGTGCGCGTCAGTCTTGGTGACTGAATTGAGTCCTCGGTAATCCACACAGAACCGAAGTTCCGGTGAAGCACCAGGCGCTGCAGCCTTTGGAACCAAGACCACGGGGCTGGCCCAAGGACTGCTAGAGGACTCAACCACCCCTAGGGCAAACATCTTGGAGACCTCCTCCTTGATGTATGCTCTGACCTTGTCAGTCACTCTGTAAGCCTTGTGCTTGACAGGAGTGCTGTCCCCGGTGTCTACATCATGGACACACCACTGAGTAACACCAGGAATCAGGGAAAACAGATCAGGGAATTGCCCCAACAAATGGCGACAATCCTGCTGCTGTTCAGGGGTCAGTGTGTCAGAGAGGACAACACCATCCACTGACCCATCTTGCTCTTTTGCATACAGGAGGTCAGGAAGAGGCTCACTCTCCTCCTCCATTCCAGCATCTGTAGCTAGGAGCATGCCCACTTCGGACCTTTCTAAGTGGGGCTTCAAACGGTTGACATGCAGGACCCGCAAGGGGTTCCTGGGAGACTTTAAATCCACCAGGTAGGTGACATCGCTCTTCTTCTCCACAACCTCAAATGGTCCAGTCCACCTGTCCTTGAGCGCACAAGGTTCCACAGGGGACATGACCCAAACTTTCTGTCCAGGCTGAAGCTCTACCAGAGTGGCCCTCTGGTCGTACCACCGCTTCATCTCCTCCTGGCTGGCCTCCAGATTTGCCTGAGCAAGATCCCTGAAGCGCCTAGTCTGGTTCCTAAAGGCCAGCATGTAACTGTATACATCCTGGGGAGGTTTCCTGGGAGATTGCTCCCAGCCTTCTTTGACCAGACTTAAAGGTCCTCTTACCGGGTGACCATACAAAAGCTCAAAGGGGCTGAACCCTAGAGACTTCTGTGGCACCTCACGGTAAGCAAACAACAGGCATGGCAAGAGGACGTCCCATTTACGCCTCATTGGTTCTTCAAGACCCATGATCATGCCTTTAAGGGTACGG
The DNA here is from genome assembly GCF_964261635.1 of Lissotriton helveticus. Taxonomy (NCBI): domain Eukaryota; kingdom Metazoa; phylum Chordata; class Amphibia; order Caudata; family Salamandridae; genus Lissotriton; species Lissotriton helveticus. Next base: position 1,402,038,696 of record NC_136057.1, on the reverse strand, counting down.
TTGAATCTTTCAACCAACCCATTACCTTGAGGGTGGTAAGGAGTGGTGAACTTATAAGTTACCCCACACTCCTTCCACAGAGACTTCATATAGTTGGAAATGAAGTTGGTGCCCCGGTCTGACACCACCTCTCTGGGGAACCCCATTCGGGAGAAAACACCCATCAGCGCCCGTCCCACCACGGGGGCAGTCACTGTTCTGAGAGGGATGGCTTCCGGGTACCGTGTGGCATGGTCCACCAAGACCAGGATGAACCTGTTGCCCAGGGCTGTCTTGGGGTCCAGTGGCCCAACAATGTCAATCCCCACCCGGTCAAAGGGGGTACTGACCACGGGAAAAGGTTGGAGGGGAGCCTTCTGCTTCCGCCCGCTTTTCCCACTGGCCTGGCAAGTCTGACAGGTCTTGCACTGGATGTCCACATCCCTTCGCATCTGAGGCCAATAGAAATGGGTGACAAGCCTGTCATAGGTCTTGTCCTGCCCCAGATGTCCAGCTAAAGGAACGTCATGAGCCAAACCCAGTAGGAAGGCTCTGAAGCGCTGGGGTACCACCAGCACACGGGCTGACCCAGGCTCAGCAGCCTTAGGCTCGCTATACAGGAGGTCGTTCTCCCAGTACACAAAATGTGACCCTGACTGATCACCTGAGGTTTGGGCTGAGGCCTGCTGCCTCATACCCACAAGAGAAGGGCACACTTTCTGTTCTGCACAGAATTCCTCCCTGGAGGGACCACCATCCTGCTGCCAATGGGTCAGCTCGGGCAGGTCTCCCAGTTCGGCAACTTGTTCACCTGTGGGTTCCAGGGCATCCCCCTCGAGGTCTGCCTCCTCCTGGACCACGGGAACTACGGGGGACGGTTTCCCGCGCCCCCTGCCTCTTCTCTTTACAGCTGGGTCCTGGGCCATACTTTCAGGCTCCAGAACCCCATCAACACCCTTACTTGCTGTCATGGATCGAGTGGTTGCACACACCCACTCTGGCACACCCAACATTTTCAAATGGGTCTCCCTCTCCACCTTAGCCCAAGGGGAGTCTTCTAAATCGTTGCCCAGGAGACAATCAACAGGCATGGCGGGCCTCACAGCAACCTGAAGAGTACCCGAAACTCCCCCCCATTCAAAGGAAACTTGAGCTACCTCACACTCTTTCTGGGAGTTGTCAGCAGCTATCACAGGGTAGAATGCGTGGGGAACAACCTGCTCTCTGGACACCAAGTGACACTTGACAGCTGTCACACTCGCTCCGGTGTCTCTGAGAGCTTCCACTCTATGGCCATTAATGGTCACCCACTGCCTATATTTTTTAGTGTTACTAGGCAGAGGGGGTGGAGGGACCAATTCCATGTCTCCTAGAGAGACCAGGGACATCTCCGCGGGACCCTCCCCACCATGGGCAACCATCTCCTCCCCTCCCAGAGCTACACTAGCCAACTGACGGGGTGGTGCACTGGGTAGTGCACCAGACTTCTTCAAGGGACACTGAGGGTCATAAAAACGGTGTCCCACCTGCTTACAAACGAAGCAGGTCAGTGGGCCCCTATGACCAGGTTTACCTGGCGGGGCCTCTGATTTCTTCACAGGGGGAGGCTGGGAACCTTTCCCTTGGTTCCCTTGGGGATTACTTTGGGGCCCTTTCTGGGACTCCTTCTGTTTACCCCTGTCCCCCCCACTCTTCTGCTGGGGACCCTGCCCACCCTTGGCTGAGTCTCCCACTGGACCCTTGTGGACCCTGGTACTGACCCAGCGGTCCGCCTCTTCAGCAAGTTTTCTAGGGTTAGATATCTTGCTATCAATAAGGTGCTGGCGCAGCTCTGGAAAACAGTTATTAGACAAGTGCTCCCAAGCAAACAAATCATAAAGAGCATCATAACTTTCCACTTTGCTGCCCTTTACCCAACCATCCATGGCTCTGCAAAAATATGACACATACTCCACCCACGTGGTACCAGGCAACTTCTTACATTCTCTAAAGGCCTGTCTGTACTTTTCTGGGGTTAGGCCATACCTTAACATTAACGCATCTTTCATATGAGCATAAGACGTCCTATTCTCAACAGGCATGTCTAACAGGGTATCTCTTCCCTCATTCACAAAGCGACCCCACAACCCCGCTCCCCAATCCTTCTCAGGGACCCGGTGGGCCAACAATGCTAACTCATATGCTTTAAACCACTGACCAATATCCTCATTCTTCTGAAAATCTTTGATCACATCTTTGGGAAAATAAAACCTACTTTCTGCAGGCACAGATGGGACGCTGCCACCAGAGGGATTCAATTCTAACTCCTTAGCTTTGAGCTCCATGTCCCTCACCATTCTCTCACGCTCAAAAGCTAACTTCTCTCTTTCAAACTCTAATCTTTTGATCTCCAAATCAGCTTCTCTCCTGCCTCTTGCATTCTCTATCTCCAACTGCCCATTTATCTTAAGTTTTGCCATTTCCACGTTGTAGGCTCGCTCCTTCGCCCTTTCTTCTCTTTCTTCAGGGGAAAGACCTTTGGAGGAAACACTGCTGCCAGGAGGGGATACAGGCCCAGTCACGGGCACTTCCTCCTCCCCTTCCTCTGTCGGTACCACCACCAGATCAGAGGGATCTCTGGCCGCTAACCAAGCCTCCAATGCTTTGGAATAGTCTCCTTTCCGGGAGATGCCTTTGGTAGGAACTTGAAACTGCTTGCAAAAGTATTGCAGTTGCTTCTTTTCGTATGTCCCTATCTTGGCTCTATCAAATTCCTCCACAACAACAACAAGGGGAGTGACTCCGGTATCACTCATGGTTAAAACTGGCAGTTCCAAAAATCAAGCTTCAGGAAAAGCGGAGAACAAAAATAGAATATCCAACCAAAACAGATTGTGGCTGCGCTATGGTCTGCTTTCACTATGTAGCGCACACTAATCACTGCACATGGGTCATAAATGCAAAGTTCAAAATCCCACCGCTGACCCACCAATGTTAGAAGCGGCTGTCTCTAGTTGGCAGAGGTATACACTTCTGACAAATAGGGGCACACCTTTTCTAGTCAGGGCAAGGAGATCACACACTTAGATAACCCCTGCTCACCCCCTTGGTAGCTTGGCAAAGCAGACAGGCTTATCTCAGAGGCAGTGCGTTAAGCATTTATGACCACATACAGTAATAAAGTGAATACACTACAAATGGACACGACACAGTAGTATTATAAAAATAAGTATTTTTATATAAGGTTTAGCACAAGACCAACTAACGACAAAAATATACCACAATCTTAATAAATACTGTTGGAAGGAAAAATAATAGTTCAAGCACGGTTTCTTCTTAGCACAAAGTCTTTAGTATCAAAAGCAACTCTTCTTCTCTAAAACACAGTTCTTGGCAACAATGTAACCCACACGGGAGTCACACGACGTCGAGGCAAAGTTAATCCAAAGGTTCGGCGTCGACCGCGAGGAGCGCTACGTCGAGCCCGGAGTCGCACAGACCCCAACAACACAGTACCTTGGAAAAAGTGAAGCACTCGATGATCAGCGACGTCGAGATGTCCGGCGTCGCGTCTTCGGCGTCGATCGGGCCTCGGAGTCGGGGCGATCTGCAGCGGCGTCGACCGAAGTCAGGCGGGAGCAGCGCTCACGGGATGAAGCAGGATACGGCGTCGTCGATGTCGATGTTGCAAGAGTGAGCAGCGCTCACGGCGTCGAGAGGGCTCGAAGTCGATGCGATCAGCGGCGGTGCAGACACGGGGTCACTTGGAGCTGGAGCCGAACTCACTACTCACTGGCGTTGCTGCTGGCGTCGATCGGGCCCGGCGGCCGGCGTCGAGGAAGCGGGACACTGGAGCCGTTACTCACGATGTCGAGCTGGATTCGGCGGCGTCCGTCGGCGTCGAGATTGCTGGATTCTTTCAGAGGTGCTGGATTCACAAATCCCAGCAAATAGCACTTTAAGCAGATGAAGTCCTTTAGCCCTGTGACTTCAACAGGAGACTGGCACTCTTCCAGTCCTTGGAGATTTTCTCAGCAAAGAGTGAGAGTACACACAAAGTTCCTCTCTCCTGGTTCCTTGGCAAAAATAAAGAAGCAATGCAGGATTCCCCCAACAAACAGCACTCTGGCAGAAGGGGTAGGCAGTCCTTAGATCAGCAGGCTTCTTGTCCTTGGTTCAGGTTTCCTTGTCAGAAGTGATCTGATTTCTTGGTTCAGGGGTCCTTCTCTTATACCCCTTTTTGGCTTTGATCCCTTTGTCCATGCAGGGGAATTTCCCCCCATCCTGGGTTTGTTGTGGGTGTTGCCAGGCCAGAGCACCTGGCCTATTCACTGGGCAGGGCAGAGTCCTCAGCCGCTCAGCAGGAGCGGAGCCAGCATTGTTACTGGCAGGGGCAGGGCCATCAGTTGCCCGGCAGGAGGCGGGCCAGGGAAGTCCCAGGCAAGCACAGAGTCATCAGTCGCCTGGCAGGGGGGCGGAGCCAACATTGTATCAGGCAGGGCAGGCTATCAAGAGCTACTCTCCCCTACTCTCAATGCAAATGCCCCACTCATCCCACACTGACTCATTCAGACTCTCTGGAGCCACCCAGCTCCTGTCACACACACACCAGAACCAGCAGAGACCGGTAGACAGTTAGACAAGAAAATAGCTACTTTCTAAAAGTGCTATTTTCAAACACAGAGTCCAAAAACCATCCACACAAACGGATGCGTTATTAAACCCTGAGTTCAGGGATACCAAACTCGACATTGCACCATGCTCCCCGAGCCCGCTAGGATTATAGCATTAATAATCCTGGCAGCCCATTCTAACTGATGGAGAGCAGGCTACCTTACAATAGTGAAAAACGACTATGGATGTAATTCACTATTAGGACATGCCAACCTTGTCAGGCTTGTCCTACCTTATGCTTACAATGCACCCTGCCCGTGGGCCTACCATAGGGGTGACTAACATGAAGTTAAGGGAAGGTTTAGGGACTGGCAAGTAGGTGTACTTGCGCAGTCCTCGTGACAGTCAGACTGCACGTGGTCTGGCAATGGCAGACCTTCAGACATACTTTTACTAGGCCGCTCTTGTGGGTGGCACAACATGTGCTGCAGGCCCACTAGCAGCATTTGTATTTACAAGCCCTGGCACTCCTGGTGCACTCTACTAGGGACTGATAGTAAACCAAATAAGCCAAACATGGAAGTCAACCAATACAGCAATTTCACATAGGGAGCACTTGCACTGTGGCACTGATCAGCAGTGGCACAGTGCCCAAAGCATATACCAGCAAAAACATCGTAAACAGAGGAGGCAAACAGAAAAAAATGGAGGAGAGACTCATGCCAATGATACCAGGTCTAACACACACCAAACGCATACTGACTGTCGGTATATATGGTCACTTTCATTCCTTTTGACAACACACACGCTCTCGTAAGTGCAATCAATTCTGCTGCTTGAGCTGAATTATGTGGGATACGTGCAGCTTCAACAATCGTATGCAAAGTCGTGACAGCATATGCTGCAGTCGTATCACCATTCGGAAGCTTGAAGCATGAACCATCCACCCATAATGTACCATCACACTTCACGAGCGGAGTGTCCTGAAGGTCTATTCTCCCTTTCGTCTCTTCTTCTGTCCTGAGAAAACAATCATGCTGTTCTGAAGCATCTAACTCTGCTACAATCGGCAACAACGTAGCTGGATTAACCGTGTTGCATCTTTTTATGTGAACATGACTCGCTAACAGTGTCAACTCGTAACCTGACAACCGAGCACTAGTTAAGTGCTGTGTCTTGGTCCTGTTTAACAACGTGTCTACTGCATGTGGAACCATCACAATCAATGTATTGTTCATCACTAAACCAGCAGACTGTCGAATAGAAACAGCTGCTGCCGCTGTTGCTCTTAAACAACTCGGCAATGCTTTAGCTACCGGATCCAGAGTCGGCGAAAAATATGCACATGGACGATGCTTGTCTCCGAACAACTGTGTTAACACTGACAATGCACAACCTTCTTTCTCATGGACATACAACGTAAAGGGCTTACTGTAGTCGGGGGTACCCAACACAGGAGCCGAACATAGTGCATCACGCAATTCGGAGAAACTTTTCTGACACTCGTCAGACCATGGAATGGGATTCGGTGTATCTTTACAAGTTAATGCCACCAAAGGTTTGGCCAACAACGAAAAATGTGGTATCCATTGTCTGCAATATGATGTAATGCCCAAGAAAGCACGCACTTCTCTCTGTGTCCTTGGCACACTCAATTTCGCTATTGCCTGAATTCTTTCTGGGGTCAGTTTCCTTCCCTCCTTCGATAAGAGATGACCTAGGTAGGTCACTTCTTGTCGACAATATTGCAATTTCGAAAGAGACACTTTGTGATGCAAATCAGACAAATGACGCAACAATGATAACGTGGCTTCTTTACAGATTTCTTCAGTATCTGTAGCAACAAGCAAATCATCAACGTACTGAATAAGGGTAGCGCCATCAGGTAAAACAATCGTATCAAGCTGTGTTTTTAAAGCCTGACTGTATATTGATGGGCTTTCACAGTAGCCCTGAGGAGCGCGTTTAAAGTGGAAGCTTCGTCCTCCTAAACTGAAGCCAAAGATATCTCTGCTCTCCTCGGCAATCGGGATGCTGAAGAAAGCATTCTTCAAGTCAATCACCGAAAACCAAGTGGCGGAAGCTGGAATGATAGTCAATAGGGCAGCGATATCAGGAACAACTGGAAATTGTGGCACAACGATCTTATTGACCTCTCTAAGATCAATTACGAATCTGTACACTGGTGGCTGAGTAGGGTCAGTCCGCTCCAAAACAGGCAGAACCGGACTATTGCAAACGTTACCTCTTGTCTCTTCAATTACATCTTTTTCAATCAAATCGTAAATGATCGCTAGCAACGCTTTTTCACCTTCACTAGAAATCTTGTATTGGGGAATGCTGTTAGGATTCGTGCGTAGTCCTCTTTTTGTGGCCATGTTTGGAAGCCCATGTGACCTGATGGGGGGGAGTTATAAGCTGCCTTCTCCCTGTCTTCAGTGCTTGCTATCTAGTCGTGTGGTTCCTGGTTTTGTGACTAGGGACGTCGTATTTGTATTTTGGGACTCTGTGGCGGTAGTTCACGGGCTCGTGAGCTAGTTGACTCATTTATTGGGCTCTTTGCTTATTCCTTGCCTTCTTACCTTGCCCTTCGCCTATTTCCTGCTGTTCGTCTTCCTTGGATGTGTTTTCCCTTTACCCTGTTGTGCCCCCTTTGTTTATGTCTAATTTGAGCCTTTTAGCCTGGATGGGATGTGGGAGTAGCTGGGGCTCCGGCGCTCTCCTGAATTGAAGATAGTGGTCCGGCTGGATTACTGTCACATACATTCTGACTGTGGGCATCGCGGTATACGCATTTCCGCGTCTTTTCCGCCCTTTCCACATCGTTGTGCGGAGGTGGGGTCAAGTTCGGACGCTTCCGGGATCAGCAGAAGCCGCGTTGGAAGCTGGCGGTTTACAGCATCTCCTCCCTGCACTTATCCCCGTATTTCCCCTGAGTATAATTCCTGAACCTGGAAGGAGGTTTTTTCAGTCGTTATAACGACTTTTTCCTCCTCTATTGTAGGCTCTGTGACTTCCAGAGCGTTTCTCCCGGTCCATCTTTCCCTCCCCTTTCCCTGCTTTGGCTGTTTACCTTCTTGACGATTGAAGATCTCCACAAGCCTTCAGATACAGCGCTTGCGGGTAAGGGGGTGTTGGGTTGTACTGGCATGGTCACATTAAGAGGCACTATGTTGTGTATGTACCATATGTGTTAGACTGTAACTATTCCTGTTATTGTAGGTGCAGTCACGTGGAGATAAGAACTCTGGTCATTGCAGTAATCCTTAGAAGAAACACCTGGGATCCCTTATTTGTCACTACCCTTTTCCCGCCCCCTGTCCGTTGCCCCTCTGCTGACTCATTGTATTACGTTCAGTGGGTCGCTTATGGGCAAGGGTAGTGGATCGGGTTGATCATCGCTCCTGCATTGTATGGGCACAGTCGGAAGGAACCAACAGAATAGCAAGCCCACGTTATAATTACATTGCCTGAGCGATGAACGAAGACTCGACAGGGGCTGTAGGTGGAACTGCTGCGGTTCCCACATTACAGGATGTGATGGGCGCATTAGCTGCCTTGCAAGACCAGATACATGATTTAAGGCAGGAAAATGTAACCTTGAAACAGGAAGTCGGGGCTCTGATTAGTAGAGAGAAAGGACAGCATAGGGCTCAGGGTCCGGTTTTGCAGCCTGCGACCTTTCAAAATGGTAGTGGGATGGGTCAGAGCTTGGGTAGTGGGTACCCGTAGCAGTTACAGTGAATACACCTGTTCCCGTGCCTTTAGCTCCGCCCGAGAGATTTACTGGGGATAGCGATAAGTTTGGCACTTTTATGAACCAGTGCCAATTACACTTTATGTGTAAACCTACTGCTTTCCCCAATGATTCGGCCAAAGTGGCTTTTACGATATCATATTTGGCTGGTACTGCTGCCCAATGGGCTATACCCTTAGTAGAGAGTGATGATCAGGTGTTGGCCAACTACCCTGCGTTTAAGGAATTAATGCATTGATTGTTTGCGAAACATGCTTTCATGCAGGCTAGTGATGCGGAATTGTTGAAGTTGCGGCAGGGTAGACAGGATTTGCTGACGTACATTTCTACCTTTAATCGTCTTGTGTCCGAAACTCATTGGCCTGAAGATAAGAGGACCTCATTGTTCTATCAGGGTCTGTCTGAGGATCTTAAGGATGTGGTGTCACAAGTGGTGGATCCCCCGGTCGATTGTGCGGCTTTTATAGATCTTGTGGTCAAGTTAAACCATCGTCTGTCAGAGAGACGGGGGAAAAAGTTGCTTTCTGGCGTCTCGGGGGGGGGTTATGTGAAATCAGATAATAAGACCACCGGTGAAACGAAGACGGGGCCTGAACCCATGGAAATTGGTGGGGTGAGAGGTCCGTTGTCTAGTGATGAAAAGAAACGACGCAGGGAATTGAACCTGTGTTTGTATTGTGGCCAGGGTGGACACTTCGCCAGGGAATGCCCAGTGAAGCCTTCTAGTGCCTCATACAGCAAGAAGATAGCATGTTTGTATCATGAGAGAGGTGTTGAGAGCAAGGAGAGAAAGTATGAGGTACTTGGAGCCATAGATCGGGCACCGAGGCACTTCATTATTAACGCCCATTTGTTACTTTCTGGGGACAATAGGGTGTCAGTGTCGGTGCTATTGGATTCCGGGGCTACAGGGAACTTCATTGACATCGCGCTTGCGGATAAATTGAGTATTCCCTGTTGTGTGAAGGACCAGCCAGAGCCAGTGAGGGCGATAGACGGTACGGAATTAACGTCAGGGTCTATTACTAGGCGGACTGTGCCTTTGTGTCTGGTGTGTGAGAACGGACACTCAGAGATGGTGTGTTTTGATTTAATAGATGCCCCTTCCTTTGGTTTGGTATTGGGTGTGCCTTGGCTGCAGGAGCACAATCCTAGGATTGATTGGGTGCAACGGTTAGTGTCTCTGGATTCCCCTCATTGCTTGAAGCATTGTTATCAAGAGGCAGGTGAGAAGGCGTTATCATTGACTTGTGCCGTCACTGACGCGGGTGTGGTACCATCACAGTACGAGGCATATAAGGAAGTGTTCGATATAGACCAGGCGCAAGCTCTTCCCCCTCACAGGTCTTTTGACTGTAAGATCGATCTGATACCGGGTGCTCCACTCCCCTGCAGTCGGGTGTATGCTCTCTCAGAACCCGAGGAGACGCATCTCAAGGGATACCTTGATGAGATGTTACGATTGGGGTTCATTCGTCCCTCCTGTTCGCCAGTATCATCGGCGATCTTTTTCATTCCGAAAAAGGAAGGCACATTGCGGGCATGTGTGGACTATAGAACATTGAACAAAGCCACAGTAAAAAACAAATACCCGCTTCCACTCATTCCCGTGTTGTTAGACCAACTCCGCAAGGCAACGGTGTTCACCAAGTTGGACTTGCGGGGTGCTTACCATCTCGTGCGTGTTCGCTCCGGGGATGAGTGGAAGACGGCGTTTAAGACCAAACATGGCCTGTATGAATATTGTGTAATGCCGTTCGGATTATGCAATGCGCCGGCGGCCTTCCAGTTTTTTATTAATGAGGTGCTTCGGGAGTATCTGGATAGGAGTGTCATCGTTTATCTAGATGACATCTTAATCTTCTCGGAGACAGGGGCTGATCATTATCAGCATGTGACACAAGTGCTGCAAAAATTGCGACATCATCATCTATATGCAAAGTTAACGAAGTGTCAGTTCAGCACCCCTCAGGTGGAATTCTTGGGGTTTATTGTCTCGGCGGGTGGTGTCCGGATGGATCCAAGAAAGATCGAGGCCATAATCACCTGGCCTGTTCCAACATCGGTCAAACACATACAGGTTCTGTTGGGATTCGCCAATTTTTATAGGTGTTTTATTTCCCATTTCTCTGATATTGTGGCTCCCTTAACTCGGTTATTGAGGAAGGGGATTCCTTTTGTTTGGTCCTCTGAGGCACAGGAGGCCTTTCAGCGGTTGTTGGAGAAATTTACGTCGGCGCCTGTATTGGTTCATCCTGATCCTGCCCTGCCGTTTTTTGTGGAGACAGATGCCTCGTTGTGTGCTGTGGGTGGGGTGTTGTCCCAAAGAGACCTTGAGAACGGTTGCATGCATCCCATTGCCTATTTCTCTAAGACCTTGCTGCCAGCGGAGCGCAATTACACCGTGGCTGAAAGAGAGCTGTTGGCAGTGAAGTTATCATTTGAGGAATGGAGGCATTATTTGTGGGGGGCCCGACATACCATCACGATTTACACAGATCACAAAAACTTGGAGTTCTTCCGTTCTGCACGTGCTTTGACACCTCGCCAGATGCGTTGGGTACTATTCTTCAATGAATTTGATTTTGTCATCACGTATAGGCCCGCAGCACAACAGGTTAAATCTGACGCCCTATCCCGCATCCACGTAGATTCAAAGGAACTGGGACAGGGAAAGGAAGATAGACCCATGATTCCTGGTGACAGGATTATAGGGGTGTTGGCAATGGAGGATTTTCCATCATTGGTGAGGGATCGGCTACGTCAGGTGGATTTGGCCCCATGGTTGTCATTACCCCATGTTACGGTCCAGGATGGGTTGCTGTACTTTGAGGGTAGGATGTTTGTTCCCCCTACATTGAGAGATCAGGTTCTGGAGTGGTGTCATTCGTCTGCTCTGGCAGCACATCCTGGGATACCGAAGACAAAGGAGATGTGTATGCGGTGGTTTTGGTGGGAGACGTTGGCTCAGGATATCCAGGGTTATGTTGCAGCTTGCCCGGTTTGTGCCATCAGCAAGCCCACTCATTGTAAACCGTCAGGGTTGTTGCGTCCATTGGAGGTCCCTCCCGCTCCATGGCATACCATTAGTATGGATTTTGTGACCGAGCTTCCATCTGTTTCCGGTTTCACCGCTATTCTTGTAGTAGTTGATCTATTCACAAAAATGTCACATTTTATCCCGCTTCCCAAGCTCCCGACGGCCAGAGAGATGGCTTTGGTGTTTATGTCTTCCATCGTGCGGATACATGGGCTGCCCTCTGCGGTGGTGACAGATCGGGGGGCTCAGTTTGTGTCCCATTTTTGGACTGAGTTGTGCTCCGTGCTAAAGGTGGAGATTAGGTTGTCTTCTGCTTATCATCCGCAATCTGATGAACAGACTGAGCGCACTAACCAGACCATGGAGCAATATCTCAGGTGTTTAGTGTCTTCCCTGGCGTGTGATTGGATTACGGCTCTGCCCATAGCGGAGTTTGCTTATAATAACAGCTTGCATTCCGCTCTGGGTATGACTCCCTTCTTTTGCTCGCTGGGTTACCATCCTAGGGCACTGGCTATCCAACCGACGGGGCGAGTACCAGCCATAGATGATGTGTGTAAGCGGCTGAGCGATATTTGGGGCGTTGCCCGGGTACAGTTGCTGGCGGCTAAGGCTTGCATGAAAGAACAGGCTGATAAACACAGGGCGCCAGCTCCTATCTATCATGTGGGTGAGCAGGTATGGTTGGCCACTAGGAACCTCAGACTCGGTGGGTCCCGTAAATTACAGCCTAGATATGTGGGTCCTTTTCCGATAGTGCAGGTTATTAATCCCGTGGCCATGAAACTAGACCTGCCTGATGAATATAGGGTTCACCCTGTGTTTCACACATCCTTGTTGAAGCCTTATGTGCCCTCTACCCAGGTGTTACCCCCACCTCCCCCTTTGATTGTGGATGGTCATGAGGAATTCGAGGTTCGGGCTATCCTGGATTCCAAAAGAGTGAGGGGGCGTTTGTTTTATCTGGTTGACTGGAAAGGTTATGCCCCGGAAGATCGTACCTGGGAACCGGCTGGAGGGGTTCATTCTCCCCGATTGGTTCGTTTATTCCATCGCCAGCATCCTTCCAAGCCTCGCCCGGTGGGGAGGGTTGTTGGGGGGGGGGGTACTGTTAGGATTCGTGCGTAGTCCTCTTTTTGTGGCCATGTTTGGAAGCCCATGTGACCTGATGGGGGGGAGTTATAAGCTGCCTTCTCCCTGTCTTCAGTGCTTGCTATCTAGTCGTGTGGTTCCTGATTTTGTGACTAGGGATGTCGTATTTGTATTTTGGGACTCTGTGGCGGTAGTTCACGGGCTCGTGAGCTAGTTGACTCATTTATTGGGCTCTTTGCTTATTCCTTGCCCTTTTTACCTTGCCCTTCGCCTATTTCCTGCTGTTCGTCTTCCTTGGATGTGTTTTCCCTTTACCCTGTTGTGCCCCCTTTGTTTATGTCTAATTTGAGCCTTTTAGCCCGGATGGGATGTGGGAGTAGCTGGGGCTCCGGCGCTCTCCTGGATTGAAGATCGTGGTCCGGCTGGATTACTGTCACATACATTCTGACTGTGGGCATCGCGGTATACGCATTTCCGCGTCTTTTCCGCCCTTTCCACATCGTTGTGCGGAGGTGGGGTCAAGTTCGGACGCTTCCGGGATCAGCAGAAGCCGCGTTGGAAGCTGGTGGTTTACAGCGTCTCCTCCCTGCACTTATCCCCGTATTTCCCCTGAGTATAATTCCTGAACCTGGAAGGAGGTTTTTTCAGTCGTTATAACGACTTTTTCCTCATCTATTGTAGGCTCTGTGACTTCCAGAGCATTTCTCCCGGTCCATCTTTCCCTCCCCTTTCCCTGCTTTGGCTGTTTACCTTCTTGACGATTGAAGATCTCCACAAGCCTTCAGATACAGCGCTTGCGGGTAAGGAGGTGTTGGGTTGTACTGGCATGGTCACATTAAGAGGCACTATGTTGTGTATGTACCATATGTGTTAGACTGTAACTATTCCTGTTATTGTAGGTGCAGTCACGTGGAGATAAGAACTCTGGTCATTGCAGTAATCCTTAGAAGAAACACCTGGGATCCCTTATTTGTCACTACCCTTTTCCCGCCCCCTGTCCGTTGCCCCTCTGCTGACTCATTGTATTACGTTCAGTGGGTCGCTTATGGGCAAGGGCAGTGGATCGGGTTGATCATCGCTCCTGCATTGTATGGGCACAGTCGGAAGGAACCAACAAATGCGTAGCATTTTCACATTGGCTTTCAATGTCGCAACATACAGCGGTATTTCCAAAAGACCCACATCGTTAGGACCAGTAGCCCAAAGAATATCGGGAAGAAACGACAATTCTGTCGGAAGTTGTCCTTTGACAAATACATTGGAGAGATCACTTTCCTACCCAGTGTAAGTTGTACTCCTGAGGGAGAACAATACAAAGTTGCATACAATCTTTTCAACAAATCCAATCCTAACAAGTTTTCACCACAGCCTGTCGTCAGAATAAGGGGTGCTTCAAATTCACAAGGTCCAACAGAAAGGGACATAGGACTAGAAACTGGGTTCCTAACCGGGGCGCCAGAAAAACCTAACGAAACATTTGTTTCGCCAGACAAAGGTGCGCCAGGGAGTTTTGAGTGCATAATAGAACTCTTCGTAGCACCAGTATCCAACAGAAAAGGCTCTGACACACCTGATGTAATCACCTCAACATAAGGTTCACTCTGATCTACTGGAACTGAAACAACTCCCTCTCTTTGTCTATGGCTGTCCTAGCAATCATTACCTTCCATATTCTCATCTTCTGCATAGTAGTCATCAGCATAGTACTGAGCTGTCCTACCAGACGCATTATTCTGCTGATCAAACCTATTCATTGAATTTTGCGGTGGAAAGGAACCTGCGTTCTGGGGAAAATTTCCACGTCCTCTACCTCTAGGCGCTTGTTGAACACCTCGACCTCTTGCACCAGAAACACCATTCATACGTCGTAACAAGATAGGACATCTATACTTGAAATGACCCTCTTCTTTACAATATGAACACTGATTGGGACCTACAGGAACACGTGGTTGAGAAAAATCGTCTCTTTGCGAGTTTCTCTGATACTGTTGAGGTTGCTGATAGTTATTCTGACCACCACGTGGCGGATACGCTTGCTGTAACAGAACCTTCGTTTTTAACTCTTTAGTTTTCTTCTCTGCTCTATCTTTCTCATCTTTATCTCGATTTTCATAATACTGTGCAGGGGCCAATATCTGTGCCGAAGAGGAGACGGCCCAAGAACTTTCTGAGTCTTTTAATTTCTTACACAGCTCGGGAAGCAAATTATGCACAAATTTGTCAACAAACAACCGTTGACCACCTTCTGTACTCATATCTTGACCACTGTGGTCGACAAACGTTTCTTCAAACCTGATGAAGAAATCAGACACCGTTTCATCTTTCTTCTGCTTACACGCAGACAATTTATCCCAATTCACACGCATCGCAGGCATTAAAGTTTTCATGTAATTAATGATCCTACCAGGGAGGTCTGCTACTAAAGGCTCGGGTTTAGCACCACCAACTTGTCGGCCATCTGCAGCAGTAATATTAGCCCATGAGTCACCTAACTCTTGATCATGATCTGCATGACGAATCTTTCCCCATAGAGGCTGCGGAACAACATTCCCAAACAACATGTCTATATCGGCTAAATTCATGATGCATGAACCTGCAGTCTGTGACAACTCCTTGTAATACCCTGCAGGATTCTTACGGGGATCAGGCAATGTCTGTTTAAGGGCCAAAACTTCAGCGCGCTTCCATGGAACATGTACCCAAACACGCTGAAAATGTGCTGGAACAGCATCAACCTGATTAGCTAGATCAGCTGCAACGGCGTCCTTCCATACCGGAGGCACTTCTCTCATGGGATATTGTCTTACCTTCTTTTTAACAGAGGAATCAAACAATGAACGAGAAACGCCTTCACTCCTGAAGGATAACAATGTCGCAACCGCTTTTTCAACATCTGAACCCACAATCGTGCCTTTTGAAAACTCGAACCATACACGACTCAACTCGGGCGGATTAGGCTCCAAATCTTTTTCCTCTAAATCCTCACACAGAAAAACACACATTTTCTCAAAAACGTATCTCTGTTTCGGTGCTTCCCACTGATGGAAGACATCCATGACAGATTCTAGGTCATAACCCGTTGAGTCAGTAACCCATTTTCGTGCCAAATAATTCAACGTTTCCTTCTCTTTAGAATCAGGTAGTTGACTACGCAACTGTGTACGCTCTGAGGTAGGGGTCGTACTCGTTGCCCCAAAGAAGGGATATAGAAGGCTAGTGACCGTGCTAGTCACTCTTTGTCGAACAGAGGGAGAATTCGATGAAAAGACAAGTGGGAAAGCAGGGTGAGGCGAGGCAGATGCAGAGGCAGTGTCAGAAGGAATACCAGGAGTGGGAGTCGATATAGTAGTTAAAGTTGTAGGAAGTAAAGGCAAAGCAGACGTCAAAGCCGATGGCCCTTGAGGAGGTTGCACCGGAGGAATAGGAACCAACTGGAGAACAGCTGGTGGCTGTGGAGGAACAGGAGGCACAACAACCAGAGGCTGCGCAGCTAAAGGTTGCGGAGGTGCCGTAGCATTTTGCGCATAGGGGTGTGGCGAACTCAATAAATGTGACATTAGGGGATCTTTTTCAAGTTCTTTTGCTGCATCTTGCGGAAGAGGCGGCAAAACTGGATAGAATCTATCGATTACCATTTTACGTTGCCTGTGCAACTGCTCACTCATCTGTTCCTCTTCGTCATCTTTAAACTGCATGGCAGCTTGTATTATCGAGATACCCTTTTCTCTCTTATTTTTCTTCTCTAATTTAATTTCTTTCTGTTTGGCTTCCTTACGCCATAGGCGGAAAGAGTCAAACATTGCCGGCCGGGCTTTCTTCTTGAAAAGTTTGACCTCAAGGTTATCTAGTATTTCCGTGTCAAAGCTACCATATTGGGGCCATTTTAAAACACCATCTTTTCTGGTGTATCGGATCCACACTTCATTATATGTGATGGGGCCTACGCCATGTTTCACATACAATTCATAAGTCGGAGTTCCAATCGGAGGAACCGGACACGAGTCCTCCAATCGGGAATCCCTATTATTACAACCAAGACAAAACAAATGTCCAAGTCTGCTAAGACCAGGCATCTTCGCTCTCAAGTCTAGCTTCAAACTTCAAAGGATTATCGAATACGATATTCTCGTGAATACACGAGTCCTTCGGCTTTGGTACTTGCAAGTTCCAAATCAAAGATCCCGAAGGGATATCCAAACTATGAACTAACTAAGGACTGGGAGACGCTCCACTTATACTTAACTGAGGTATCGATGACGTCACCAGAAGACTCGTCTATCGTTTCGCTCTACCAAACGTCAAGGGTCCAAAGCAGGGCGATAGTCAGGGCAGCAGTCCTTCGTAGCCGTCGGGAAGCGGGGAACCTCTCAGCAAAGACTTTCGGACCACGTCGACATGCAGGGGTCGATGAAGTGGCGGCCTTCCTCCAGAATTTTCACACGAAGCTCCTCACGAACCTCTGGCTTGGACCGGTACCGCTGATATCGTCCCACATTGGGCGCCAACTGAAGTACTGGGTTTTTTAGAACCGGTACCGAACCGGTAACCCAGCGGTGCCAGGGACAACACCCTAAGACTTTGGGTTCTTCCTGCTCAGACTACAGAAACACAGAGTCTTCTAGGTGAAGTCAAATATCGAGTTTATTGGCTGCAACCAAGTAACAGGCGTCCTAGAAGTACAACACGGTGTATATTCTCAGGAGACTGCTCAATCTTACAAAGCCAGCCTTCTCTTTTTATACAAAATATTACGCTTTAGGCAAACATTCTTTACATGTCGGTTGATCATTCACATGTTTTCACTACAAAGGAAAAGCAGAGTCATGATGACAAGCCCATATTTCAGTTTGTCCAGCCCACAATAAATTATCCGGCAAGGCCCAGTTTTCTCATCAGATATCGACGGACCCTCAATAAAATCGGGCACCTCCTCATCGTAAAGCAAGTCATAAAGTAGGAAACAGGGACAGGTGTGTGCAAGATTAGGCATGGTTTGTGTGCGATGAAAGGTTTATGGCATGTTGTGCCTTGATACTATCTTGTTCGGCCACTGGGAGAGGAACTGACCGAACAGGTTTGGCCTTGGGCAGTGGAGTCAGCTTGCCCAGGTCACAGGGAAGTCAGCAAAGGTGTACGTGTCCTTCAGAAGCGTGTTTGTCCTTAGTCATTGGCCTATGTGAGGGCAACTCACAAAATGGCTGCCGTACACAAAATGGAAGCCGAGGGTTTAGGACAAAAACTATGATTTCAGGATGAAATCGTCACTCGAACATAGCGAAAATGCTTGTACATAGACTACTAGCCATTCTCGGTCTTCTGATATCAAATTCGTCATGCTACGATGATGTTTATAACACGGGTCCAGAATTTTCAGTACCACAGAAGAGGGGCGCCAAATTGTGTTTTGCCCAGGACACGATGTGAGCGCAGGCCAGCTCTGGTTCCAAGTACTGAATTAGGGGAATAGCCTGAAAAATGAAATACCCCAACTTTAAACCATACCTGAAAAGGCAAAGAGCGAGCAAAAGAGGCAAACAAGCCCAGTGGACTTGGGAGTTGCCCCCTCTAAGAGGATTCCGAAACCAACGTGGCCCTATGGTGCATTTTACACCTAATTTCTCAAATAATTTTTCTAAACAATGGCTTTCTAGGAAGGTCACTCTTGAAATAAACAGATTTATAAAGGGCTGGCTAATGAGGCTCGCCTTTCTCAAAGATTATGAAGAGGTCATGCCATTCATAGAAAATTCTGCACAAAATGGCTTTAAAAGCTCTAGGCCTTCCAAGCAGTACTGAAATAGCATTTATGTGAATTTCCAGGCTTTGCCACCTCAGAGATATTGGGAATGGACCTCAATCTATGTTATCTTCTTTCCATTTTGCTTTCCTTCTTCCATATCTAGTTTTAAAATATGTTTCTCCGTTTCAATCTTATTTTCCTTCATTTTTTAATTCCTTCTTTGTTTCTTTCTTTCCTTCTTTCTTTTTCTACGTCCTTTTTCTGTTGCTCATTCCATCTTTTTTCTTTCCTTTTGTCTTTTTTCATGTTTTTCGTTCTCTCAATTTTTTTTGTCTTCTCCAGCTTCCCTTCCTTTTTTGTTTCATCTTTCTTTCAGTAGTCTTTCTTTTTTTCCTTACTTCTTTCTTTCTTTCTTTCCATCCATCCATCCTTCACTTATTGCTCATTCTTACCATCATTCTTCCAGTCTTTCTCCATCTATTCATCAATCCACCTAGGCATCCATCCTTATCTCCAGCCTTTAATCTTGCTTTTGCTTCTTTGCTTCCATCCTTCCTTTCATTAATCCCTCTGTCTGTCCATCCAGTCTTCTATCTTTAACTCCTTCCATCCATCCATCAATGAACCCATCCATCCATAATCCACCGATCCTTCTCTCCATGCGTCCACTTATCCTTCTCCCAAGTTCCCCTGCCTACTCTACCATGCTCTCTTTTTCCATTCATATCCCCACCCCATATCTCATTCATGCACCAATTTAAATTGGTATTTATGAACTTCTTTTTGGAGACCAGTGCCTCAGATGAAAGTCAAAGATCCATAAAGATCCATTTAAATGTTTTGTGACACAAAGAACTGTCTAGTGGCACCTACTCCCCCTCAAGCTGCTAAAGTGGTACCTCATGAGGACTGAATCAGGTACGAAGAAGGGCCAGTTATGAAGGATTGTTCTTTGAGTATTTTTTATTCCAGATTTAGGGCCTGATTTACCTCTTGTTGGACGGGGTTTCTCTGTCACAACCGTGACAGATATCCCGTCCACCGAAATAGGAATCCCATAGGATATAATGGGGTTTATATTTCGGCAGGTGGGATATCCGTCACCGTTGTGATGGAGTAACCCATCCACCAAGATCTAAATCAGGCCCTTACTCTTGAAGTACCAATGAAACCTGCTTACTCATAGAAACAACAATTGTGAAGCATCCTAGTCTGGAGGAGCAGAAAAAACAATTCGATATAGACATAACTTTTTTTGTTTTATTTGATCTGAATGATTTGTAGCGCCGTGCTTTTTTGCAAGCTGTTTGAGTGAACCATCATGTACTTAATTGTCTTTTTCTTATATTCAGCGTAGGGCACTTACCAGTGTTGATTTCCAAGGCAACGATCTTCAAAAAGTAACGTGTTGATCAAGGAAGAGAAAGCGAGAATGCAAGCCCAAATTTCAGTAAAGTAATGTTGACAACACCGGGTAGGAAGATGACTAAAGTTTCTTTCCAAAACGTGTGCCCCTTGTATGCTGAACAAATGTCATGAGGTTGGTTCTCAAACGATTTCTGATACAACTCTGTGTCCTGGGAGTGGGACTGGAATACGTTTTGTCTCATGCGTGTGAATTTGTGAAGCATTCCGCAACAGCAGCTAATTTCAAAGCTGAGTGTAAGAAATAACCTACATCGATTAGAAAGGGGTCAGATTTTGAATCGTGGTTAAACTTCTGCCTGTGGAGTTAATGCAAACTTACTACAGATGTGTTTTCTCATCTAAATTTAGGAACATTCAGTGAGGTATCTTTCATTCCGTGAAATGTAATTTTCTTTGCATTTAAAACACCTATTAACTAGCTGAGTGGTCTAGGCGGTGGGAAGGTTGGTCGGTGGTGTGGAACATGTCAGGCAGATATGAGGTTATTGTATGATGACCTTCTCCATAATGGTACCAACTGTGGAATTCACACAACTCTCCTTTGGGGCAAGTGGGGTTCCCACAACTTTTCTTCCTGTAGCAGGGCTCTGGGAAACCTGCCTGACCTGCTGTAATGAAGTTAAATGAATGTGCAAGCCAATGTGCATCAGACCTCTCCAGCAGCCTTCACAATCCCATGAGAACATGTGCATAGGCAAGAGACATGAAATAAGGTACTCAGTATAGTAACTTTTCTCCTGCATACCCTTAGCATCCTTACCTTTAGGCTTGAGTGATGTCCTAGCAAGAAGGCTGCAATAAAGATACATTTGCCCAAGCACAAAGTAGACTAGAAAAGGGAACATCCAGATGACCGACCTCTGATGCTCGACTCTGGCACCAGAACTAGATGAAGAACTGCTCGGACAAGGGTAGGGCTGGTGTATGGCGTCTGCAGGAAGAAGACTAAGGAATACTACTATAAAAGTCATTATCTTGAATACATGCTACAGCATTGCTTCATACAAACTAACACCTACTGGGAAGTCACTATTGGATAGGGAGGCCACAGGTCAGAGTCTTGACTTCACCCAAAACAGTGCCCAGAGCTGGCCTAGCCCATGCCACCGGTGCAGGCAGAGTGGCACTGGCTGGATTCAGTTCTAGATATTGTCAGGCATGGAGTGGGATCCTGAGCTGGCAACCCATTGTGCTGACAACTGGACTGAAAATGACTCTCTCAAGTATTCAGGGTGGGCTGTATTAAGCCAAAGTTGATTTGCACAGATCCACCTAGGGACGAAAAAAAATTAAAGGCAGGAGAAAAACCTTTTTCATGAGGGCAGGGGGAAAAAACAATAATGAGGATTGAGCAACACATCTGGCTTGTAACAGAAGGCAATACGTTAGCTATAAATTCTAAAGGGTAAGAGCCTTGTCCATAACAGATGGCCCACCCACTCAGGCAGGAACACTGTATCGCTGAACCCTTACTCTGTGCACTTCTGGAGGCAGGCCGTATATACCAGGATGTAGGAGATGGAATGGCTGAAGCTGTCAACAATTCTGATGGATGAATATTTCACTGCCGAAGGAGTTAAACTTTATTATAGCCTGATAGCCCTCTCTTGAAGGGCTATACCGGTTGTTAAAAACCCGGAACCCGAGTTATAGACCTGAGCCGTAGGTGAGGGCCTAGAACCAGGGTGAGGGCCTTTAACAACAGGTATAGCCAGAGGCAGGAGGCTATACGGATATTAGAACATTCCACCCACTGAGGGTAGAATGTTCTATATTAAAAAGGGAGATACAGAAAACATTGGAATGTTGACGCTCCGGGCTTATACCTGCCATTATAAGATCAATGACGCTAAGAACATTCCAATGTTCTAATAAACAATATATAATAACAGTGTATAGTCCACAATTAGTTGAAGTTCATTTTGCATCTTATAATAGAAAAGGTCAGGAACGGTGTAGGATTGCCTGAAGCAGTCCAGGCAGTTTGTCCCTTGTGTAGCCCTGCACATTATGGACACTAGCTGCGCTGATGGCTGTCTGAGCCTGTGACGTCTAAAGGAATTTGAGGGCCCTGGGCCAAATGTATTTTGGGGTCCCCTGTTGGGAACAGCTTTGAATTTATGATTCAATTTCAGCTCTTTCATGCCCTCTTTGGCCAAGACACTGTCAGTGTACAGGCGCACTAGTTCAAATTCTAAATGTATTGACATCTAATATTCAGAGATAGTGACATGTGTTTACAATATTGCAACTTAGCAGCAGGTCACTAATGTTACTGCAAATAATCTCTGTGACACCTTCCCATTTCTCTAATGTGAGGTCCTATTGTCATCTAAATGAAACTTTTTTTATCTGTTGCATGAAACATATACATATTTCTCTTCAAATTGTCTGTAATAGACTCTCAGACATCACCCACATTAAAATAAATTAAGGAAAATCAGTATTTAAAACAATCTGTCTACAGGGCAAGACTCTCTGCAGAACAGAGCTGGCTCTATCAGGGGACCCTTTGAACGGCTGCGGCCCTGGGCCAGGGCCCTCTTTGCCCATGCCTTAAAACGTCTCTGCTCTGAGCGCGGGTTTACATCGGAGAGCGGGAGGAAGGGGCGAGGCACAAACTCGTTAAATGTTCCACAAAGCTGTAGTGAAGGTAACAAAAAGTAACAGTTATATCATGCATGTTTTGGGAAGCAGTCCTAGGCCACCAGGCGAGTGAATGGCAGAATCCTAGCGCCCGTTATGCAGCTGGCAAACTGGCATTAGTCCTGTAAGGCCCATAGTCAGACTTTTTGTTTACTAAAAACTGTTTCTACAAGTCTCCGATGCAAATTGTTCTTGGCCCAAAAAAATCAGGCCTGGCCTATGGCGTCTTTCATATAAGAGTCAACCGCTTCACAACTGTCTCGCGATCTCCTCCACACCCGAAACCGGTTTTCTCCTTAAACAAGGATTCCAATTGAACTCTGTTCACCAAACTCACAATCCAGCCTATCAATGTTTGTATTAATTTATATTGTTTTTGACCAATATTTGGCCCTGCAGATATCTATGTGTTAGATTCTTCATGTTTGGTAATCCCAGAGCACGTTACCAGTGTGGACATACACAATCATTCCTTGTGCTACAAGAAACTCAAACGCTTGTCTGGTGCCATGTCAAGGCAGGGCGTGAACTAGAGTTTGTGTGTGTAACTGCCAGAAGTAGAGCTGCCATCAAATGATTTCATACCTTCTGCAAGTACTGGCGTTTTGTTAACAGCAGGCACATTTTATGACCTGCAGTTTCACTTTTTTAAATGTGCTGATGGCTAAACAGCTAGAACACTTTATAGTGCCTCACTCTTTTCCAACTGCCTTAATATGTCCTTAAACTAGTGTGAGGCAAATTAGCTGTGGTCTGGGAGCAGCGCAGAAATCCCCTAAATGGCACAAGCCAGAGTTTGTTGCCAAACTGCGATATTGATATCACTCACAATAAATTGTGGGAGCATTGGAAATGCTCAGAACAGGTCAGATTCAGCTCCAGCCCTACCCCTATGAATCACCCCACCCAGGGCCGGAAGCGCTGGTGACAAATGTTTGTTGGCGCCCCCCAATGATCTCCTGCCCCACGGATTCCCTCACTACCACCCTTTAATAGTGCCCCTCAAGTTTCCATACCTACACCCTCTCACATGCATTTCTTTTGTTTTATAGGGCCACTCATAACAGTGTAGGGTGTCAGAGCACTTTACATCATGTACACAGAGACAATGAATCATAAGTGTGTAAATCAGTGTATAGGAAATGTTACATCAGGCAGAGGACTACATGGTATAGGAGTCAAACGTCATCCCTACTGGTAGGCAGTATAGTTTAAGATTGCTTGGTCTGTAGAAGCACAAACTCCGAATTTTAAACTTCACACCATGGTTGGCTGTTGGCTTTTACTAATAAGAATTGATTAACAATAAGAATGTGAACCATTTTTGCAACATTAGGATAATGAAAGACATGGGGAAACACCATAAGGCTCTAATCTATAACTTGCAGTTTGCATGCAGCTCTTTGATGACAGTTAATAGCTTACTGTTCTATATTAGGATTTAAACTTATAAGCTGCAAGTAACAAAAGGATCTCCCTGACAAAAGCAGTTACGTACTGACCTATTTACATTGTATGCACTTTGTGATCTGCATGATACATGTGCTTTGCAACCTCCTGCGATGAGTCAAAACTTCCTCTAGGCAAAACTCTGATCTTTCTGAAAGAAGTCCATCAAACGTCAGAGTTATCTTGACATTTTTTTTGGTTACCTGAAAATTGCTGGAGGCAAGTAATCTGATAGCAAGCGCTTTTAAAATCATATTGTACTTGACAACACAGTGCCCCCCCAAAATAAGCACCTGGAGCAGTGGCACCAATCACACTACCCTAGAGCTGGCCCTGACCCCACGGACAACCTGCAAGCTGCAAATTTTCATTTACTCTTTATTGGACTTTAGACAGAGCACACGCATTAAGAACAATTTCAATTATGTTCATGTATTTTTCCCCGACTCAGATATTTTGTTTGGACCTGATTCCCAGAGGTAAACTATCACATTTCATACAAATGTCCTATTTTTTTGCAATTCACAAACTAGGAGTGTAGTTTTACGTGTAGTATCTTTACAACTGTGGAGTTCTCTGCACCTAAAAAGATAGGACAGTCTCTGCAGTTGTAAAAATGCTACATGAAAAATTACACTGGTAGTTTGTGAATAGCAAAAAAATGGTAAACTTACACCAAAAGTGTACGTTTACATTTGTAGTGAGGTCATTGGATTAACTGCAGACATTGCTAAATTAGCATTCGTTTGTATATGCTTGGCAGCCATTTTGCCGCTTTTGCTTGCTTTACTATATGGCTTTATTCTCGTGTATAGACTGTTGGTACATTTTCGCATGAGACCAGTCTGCCTTTCACACATTTAGCTGTACACTGTGCTCCTAGTCTGCACAGCTTGTTCAAGGTAAAAAAGCAACGTATGCTGTTGATTCACTTTGGTCAGTCCTAAGCCCATAGACACAACAACACAGCACACACAGCTGCACTACTGAAAGTCGGATGCTTTTATTATGGGATAGCATGCATGATAAAGCACTTGGAGAGATTCATTCCAACGAAGAAGAGCTGGGCTTGCCCTGAGATGTGATTCCTTGCATCTAGACTTGGAGGTATGGGGTCCCCTTGACAAAGCCTAGAGGTCTTCTATGCCTATAATAAACTAGCTTATAGCACGGGGAGGGTGGTAAGGTGCTGTAGCCCTGTTTCCACTATCATTATAATATGATATCCCCGTTTGTGCTTTATGGAATTGTAACCATGCTGATTATATTGTTCTTATGCATTTTGGTGCTAGTATTGGCTTGTGTAATGCATTATAGAGCACGTTAGTTAAAATAAACATTTTAAACTATACCCTGTCTCTGTTTACTCACATTGTGGACAAGTTTGAGTGTTTGAACGAAAGAGTGTTCTTCGTCCCACGATTCCTGAGAGGGACGGAGTGACATGTTCTAGGATGTCTAATCATTGGTAGCTTTGCTGTAGTACGGAAAAAGAATGAGACACTATAGCTAGTCGGATTCGGGTTCTGGACACCGAGGTGGGATTTCTGTTACACCACTAGACACCGAGGTCCTGGTTTCCTGCGTATAGTTCTGTGTATGTGCAGAATCCCTGCAAAACATTTGTGAATAAGGGTCAACATATTTACGGCTTCAGCTCAGAACCAATACAAATTGAACCAACTCAAAAGAGCAGTCCTCACATTATCAAAATGGAACTGTCTGCTGAAGTACTGAGTAATAACGGCCCACTGTGCAGAATGTGTTCTGGGGCCCTGTGTCTTCTCACGGATAGTCATTGGCTTAGGGGCACCTGGAGGGTTGGGGGTGGGGAGAGAGCTGTGAGGCCGGAGCTTCAGGGGCCTTTGGTTAGCTCCTGCTTGCTAGTAAGGGATGAAAAGGTGTGTTTCACAGATGAGCCACCTTTCTGCTGCTCTCTCGCTCCAGCTGTATCTTCTGCACTGCTTACGGACTCATGGGGCAGAGACTCAGAGTGTGTGCAATTTAGTACCTGCTGTGACAAGTCTTTACCTCCTCATCCATCTTCCCTGATACAATCCTCATCTGAAAGATATCATCTCCGTCTGGCAGAACCTGTTCCCTAGCTGATTAAAAAATCCTCCCAACATGGCTGCCATTATCAAGCAGTCAGTCGAAAAGGGAGGTACAGTAACATCAGTTCCTAACCTGCACTGCCTGAAGGACCTGGGGGAACAAAAAGTCTGGGACGTTTGGTGCAGAGGTCGCAGGGAGTGAAAGTACTCCAGTGTTACATTGGCGGAGATTTTGAGCCAAGTCCAGTGTGCACTCCAAGAAGTGAAACTATGTCATTCTCAGACTCGCTGGCTTGTGTTCAGACAGTAACCTCAAGGTGTTGGATTCAGCCGGGCAGCTCTCCGAAGAAAAAAACAAATGAATTTATAATCAATCCCACCCTTGGGAGGGAGAGTGGGAAACTAAGACTGTATCAGGAAAGACTTGCACTCTGAGTAATGAACATTACCAGTAAGTAACAGGGGCATTAGGTCAAAGCCTACCAGTGAGCACAAAAAGACTTCTTGTGGCCATTCGGAAAGCTATCCTGGGAATGCATTCCGCCCATTGCTTACCATTGACTTTGCAGTTTGTAACTCACATTTTCCAGCTTTCTCTTTGCTGACTTTATTTGTTTTAGGCTGTCCAGCATGTCTTTGTCGTTCCCGTGGAGCAAACCGTGTTCACCATCGCTCCTTGTATTCTTCCACGAGTCCTCACTTTCTGTGAACAGGCCTTTACATTTTTTTCTTATCTTGTCATACTTGTGCGTTCAAAACAGAAGCCAAATGTCAGGCTCTGTCTTCCAAGGGAGCGTGGTGTTTACTTTTCATTTTCTGACTTCAAAGTGAGAGGATTTGTATCACAATCTTTTAGGGTACTTGGAAAGAAAGGTTTTTTGTCTAGCACGCAACAACATTTAAATGTCTGTAATTGAACTGTGTAAATATTTCAGAATATATCAAAATTATAAATGCACAAATTAAGCACTTTTTCTTGTAATTTGAAAGTGTGGTGAAATCAAATATTTTAATATGATCAAAACAAATCAGTACACTAGGTGATGGTTGCCGTTTCCACACATTATCGTTTGCACACGGTATATAGTTCTGTCAGTAAAACTGCCTGTGCAAATGTAATTGTCATTTCAATTGTAAATGTGTTGTCTGTAATGGCAGTACGCTTCCACATCATGGATACTCCACACTACACCGCTCTATTCTACAACACTCTACTCTACTCTATGCCACTCCACTCTACAAAGCTCTACAACACTGCTCTACTACACAGCACTTCACTCCACCACACTCCATTTCACTCCATGCCACTATATGCCATTTCCCAGTAGGACACTCTACAACACTCTACGACACTCCATCCCACAACACTCCACTCTACAACACTCAATGCCACTTTATTCGACTCTATGCCACTCCACTGGATGACAGTTTACTCCACTCTACGCTATGCCACTTCACTCTACTCCACTCCAATCCACTCTACAGCATTCCAACCTATGTCAATCTGTTAAGAAACAGAGAAAGCCACTTGTCATGACCCTTTCATGCAAGGGAGTAGCCAGAAAAATATACCCACCACTTTCAGTCCTCTCCCTGTTATGGCACTGAGAGAGCACATAAGGGGAATGAGTCCTTTTCAACCTCAGTTCCGAATGAATTTGGCCACCTTTCTTTTCATTTCAGTAACCCACTCATCCATCCGTCTCTCAATCCATACTGCCTTTCATTTTTCTCCCACCAAGCCTCCCTTTCTCCGTCTATCCACAATTCAGGTCTGATTCAACCTTTTTCTCCTCTTTCCATCCTTTTCTTCATCCATTCTTACTTTCATCCATCCATCTATCCCTTCATGCACTCATCTTTCCCTCACACATCCCTCATCCATCTTTCCTACCACATCTCCTTCCAGCTTTCTCTCATCCCTCCATCCTTCATTTCTGTTTTTCATGTCATGCTGTTTTGTTGCCTGTGTCTCCCCACTCAACAGCTCTACCATGCTATTAGCTTGCAGTGGTTTTTATTAGCTTATTTTGGGGAGCAGTGCGGTCAAATTCAAACGAGCATTAAACTGTTTTTTGTAAGGTGTAATGCTACGCACACTCCCCAGTGGCACTCACCCCCGCTGCAGCTGATGAAGAGGGGGTTCCTGATGCCCCTGCTTTCACAAATCATGTGAATGGAGAGTAGTTGCTCGTCGCGGGCCAGGTAGCCTCCGCACTGTAAATACTATTTCCAGCTGGAGGCACTGAGCCAGGTCTGCACCGGTGCCACAAGGCACAGAGCAAGAAAAAGTACTCACGCCATTGTAGGGACCCTCGCGGTTTTGGGGAAAACCTTTCCAAATATGTAGTCTAAAACGTGATGCAAAGCACATGGGAGAATAGCTATATTAGGCTGTTGGGCAGCGGGAAAGAGCACCTAGCGTGAGAGGGCATCTTAATAATTAGGATAAACAAATTTAGGTTCAATCCAAGGTTACATTTTAAATGACAGAGCTCCTCAACTACAGATATTCAAAAGCAGATTGTGAAAATATATGGGCTGGAGAAAACTAGGTCGACGGATTATGCAGTGTGCAGTGTATTGATCAAATAACTGGGTCAGATTATTCTGTTCTGTGGAAAGGGTACTGTAGCTCTGCATCCCACTCGAGGGGAGGGGGCAAATGTATGTTTGTGTTTAAGGGATATTTGTGGAAACTTGTGCACTAATGCAGACTACGCACTCGTGTTCTTCCCAGAGCTGTCGATCTATGGCCTATTTGTGGCTTAGAGTGTAGGTACCACTCTGCCCTTCCTCTCAGTGGGAGGATTCAAGATAGAACACTGCTGTGTTCCTAGTAACTGCAGAGTTTCCCAGATCCATGTTATAAACTGCTCCAGTCCAGGTATTTTTTTTGCATTTTGCGACTTGTAATTATGATTTTATAATGGAATGAAGCAGGACTACAAAGAAAAAACTCAGATTGGAGCATCTAGTTACGCATGGACCTCGGAAAATTGGCAGGACTGGTTCCTCCACCAGGCAAGATGGCGCCTCACAGCTCGCGTATGTGGATGGATTACTGTCTACAATGTAGGATCTCAACCCGTAGTGTACCTACGTTTGAGAGAGGAGTGGCACTCTGCTGTTTGTTTTCTCAGCCAGGGCATTCTATGGCACCTCCCGTGGCACACATGTCGGGCAGGCACACCATTGGCTCTTGGACTTTACGGGTTACAGCTTCAGTTGGGGGACATATAGCTTATGCCTCCATCGTTTATTGGTACTCCGATGATTACATAAAAAGTTAGCAAGTTAGCAGCTTCCTCAGTCTAGAAGGAATGGTGACACCTGGGGGTGTATTACATGCATCACAAGGAGACAGCTGCCTGCCACTTGCAAAGCGCCTGGATACCCTCAAGGGTGATTAGCATGCTATACAAATACACATAACCTATCATAACATAACAAAGTGCCCGTAGGCGTGTTCACACAGTTTCTGCAACCACATGGCACTTTGAACGGCAGATGCGATCCTAAGGGGTTGTTCCCACATTTACATGGGAGTTTGGTCAGAAGGAAATGAGGGAACACTTTGTTTATCTTACTGTGCGGTATTACAGATATGAGTGCAGAGGTGAAGGAACAGTTAGGATGTGCACTTTCTATGCGCCCCTGAGAGGTTGTGCACAGTCAGTCTGCCCTTTGTAGAGGCCTTTTGAAAGGAGGGAATGGGCCTTAGGGACTCCTACCAGGTATCCCCTTGAGGCAACTACAGTCACTCACTGCACCCACATGCAGAGGGATCTCAACCCTTCATGTAATTCAGGCCTGGTTGCCACCTGTAAAGTGAATGGCAGACTAGTGGTGTCAAAGAGCCAGTCTTTCTTCACTAATGTATTGGCCTTTGAATCCAGCGCAAGTTTGCGGCTGTGCTGGTGCAATACATTAACTGTAATACGTTGTACTGACTTGGTCTGTGCCCAGTGCACCCATTTAAACGTGTGCCATAGCGCAGACCTGGCAGTGTGCCCCCTATACATAACACAGGCCCTGTTGTACCACCTCTGAGACATTCGCTGTCTTCTCTTTAGTGAAGAGTAACAATACTAGCACAGACCCAGAGCTATTTTCTGGTACATGGATCATTCAGATCTCCACTGCCATCATTTAGGTGCAAAGAATCATTCTAACAGCTACTGTATTTAGCATCACATGTTGCCAGGTCTGAAATCCAAAAACAAGGACTACTTCCTAAAGATGTGTTGGGAAAATGTGAAATATAAGTGGATGTTAAAACTGCCTAGGTCGATGCACAAAATTAGTTTTATTGGCGTGTTCTCATTGGCAGGATTAAAAAGCAGTGCAGAGAGTAGTATGGATTTACAACTACTCTTCAAAATGGGTCGACATGTTTCAGCCTTATGATCAGGAATCTGTATCAGTGGCTTTCTTCAGGACCAAAATAGAATGTTACTGTTGCTGCTACCAATCTGACGATACTGTCACGATTCGCTCCCTGTGTTCTTGTGTCCACCACCAGGGGGCTGAACTGTGGGACCCTCCAGTGTTCTAATATGCTTCCTGACACTCCCCTGCATGCATATCTTGACTTCCAGCCATTTGGACACTATTTGGGAATTGACATCCATTCCCAATCCATGCCGGGTTTTGTGAAAGCCAGCCTGCTTAGACTTAAAGCCAGCCTACTCATGCCTGAAACTCCATTACCCAGAATTCCCTGCTCACTGCTTTGTCTCCACCCCTGCAGGCCAAGGATGGGTGGAGGAATTCAGCTCACCTGTGGCTGGCTGCTGCTAGCATGCTCACACCTGATGCATATGATTACTGTGAGCCCTTTCAAGCCCCAGCTCCCTTCAGGCAAAGGTTGGTCATTGTAGCTGTTTACCGGTGAGACCAATCGTTGTTTCCAGAGTTCCCTGAGCTTTTGCTATTCTTGTTTCCAGAGCTTTAATTATGCCTTGTTCCTGACCTGCTGCTGTTTTCCCTGTTCCTGAATTAGCACTGCCTGCAGTGCTACCCTGACCCCATGGCCTTAGTATTCCTTGTTCCTGAACTGCAGCAGTTTCCCTACTCCTGAATTAGCACTGCTTGCAGTGCTACCTTGTTTCGTGAGTTCCTGAGCTATAGCTATTCCCTGTACCTGAATTAGCACTGCCTGCAGTGCTACCTTGTTTCCTGAGTTCCTGAGCTATAGTTATTCTTTGTTCCTGGGCTTAGCTATTTCTTGTTCCTGATTTGCACTGTTTGCAGTGCTCTCTTGACTCCTTGTTTCCTGAGCTGTAGCTATGTCCTGTTTCCTTGAACCAGTATTGCCTGCAGTGCTACCTTGACTCCTGAGCTCTAGTAATTTCCCTGTTCCTGAACTCGCACTGCCTGCAGTGCTACCTTGGCTCCTGAAGCTTTGGTAGTTCCCTGTTCCTGAACCAGCACTGTCTGCAGTGCTGCCTTGACTCCTGAGCCTTAGCTCACGTCTTGTTCCTGCCCCAGCACTGCCTTCTATGCTACTTTGTTTTCTTCCCCTTCTGTATAGCCGTTTCCAGTCCCTGCCTTGCTTCCCATTTCCTTGGTTCCAGTTCTAGTTTGCTGCCTTTCTATTCTGCTGTCTACTTCTGTTACCTTGTATGTTTGTTACCTGCTTTCTGCCAAGTGTGCCCTGTCATTTCCTTCCTTTCCTGTTAAGCACTCCTCCTTGCTAGCTCCTTGTCTACTGTGCTTGTGTTTAGTTCTACCCCTTTGCTGTTACTGCCTTGCGCGTTCCTATTTGATCGCCAGGATCCGTGGGCTCAGCTGACTACCTAGGTGGTGTTTCTTGTTCACTGTGAGTTTTGTCTTTGAGTTACATTTATAACATCACTATAGGTATTAGCTCCACAGACCCTGCCTTTGCATGCATATCCTACATGTGGGTAATTGCAGTCAGTATCTGTAACACCAATTGCGGGTAAGAAACTTACTGAGCTTCAGTCTTACCATGTGGAGCACCTGAGTGCTTTACCCCACACCCCCCTTTATTGTTAATGTTGTATTATATATATGTCTTGCACGTCCGTCCTGGGTGTAGTTAGTCTGAATGCTAAATTGTCTTGTGAGTGCCCTTCCTTTCTGAGTCTTACCCATCTTGTTCACTTGTACAGGCTTCCCCTTTGGATCCCTTTTTCTCCTCTGACTCCCTGTATGATCCTGGGCAGCACTGTACTCCTCCTTTCTATGTACGTCTTCTACCCAGTTCCCAGTCCTTGTCCAAGTCCCTGACTGTGTTCCCCATATAGTCCCGGACAGTCCCTGACAGATACAGTGTTAAAAAGAAAAAGATACAACACCAGTATTCCTGATACATGATGTCAGGTAATACTAGGAATATCTAAAAATACAAAAGAGAGAAAGAACAACAAAGAACACACAAAATCAGTTAACGTGCTCTGCTGTTGACATAGTCCTTAGCATTATATTGTCAATAGCCATAAATATCAACAGTTGACATTATCTTACTTACCCTCAATAGTAGGATATAATGCCTCACCTCGACCTGGCAGGCAGCTCAGGGAAAGAGGCCCCGCGCTGTAGGAGATAAAACTTTAAGTCACACCTAACACATTAATTTGGTTGACATTGCTAGAACTGCTCCAGTTTGTTTAAAAATCAGAACGCTGTGACCACCCCAATGGAGGCAGGAATTAATAATATGGGGATTCCGCTCTCTATAGGCTTAAACATTATCTACTTCTGGTACCACTTACTTGTGCCATGTTAAACAGTTTGCATAATTTAGCTGTACTCAGAGTGCCTACAGATCTATACTCAGCTAGGTATAGAATGCTGAGGTATGTCATCATTAGATTAAACTAAGACACCTATTGCTGGTGCCTCAAAACTCTACTCAGCATGATGTACAAGGCTGAGAACTGAAGGTAATAGATTAAACTAGAACCCTTAGTCACCTAACGGTATTTAAAGAAACTGGTATTTAAGAGCAATTACTTACTAACAGTCAAAATGCCTGGGGCAAAGGCAAGTTCTCATATTGAGAAAGATGTTCTCATGTCAATCATTCAGGGGCTGCCTTACCTGTCCGTCGGTAGCTCGTGGCGTTATCTGGCTGCCCTCGGGAGGTACCGACCGGTCAGGAAGGCTCGTCTCATGTAGTGTCTCTTCAATCAAACAATTTGTCTTCCATAAGGGCCCCGAGGTGGCTGTTGCACTGCCTGATCGCGCAAAGTGCTGTGCGCATGCTCATAACATGGGCATAGTATCACAGAGAACGAACTGCGCATGCGCGGGGAGAATACTAATTCTCTACACATGCGCATAAGGGATTTGCAGCGAAACTCAAGTTCCATATCCATTGAGTTCTTAAAAGTGTTATTCACCATCATACATGCAAGATATTTAACATGATATTAGCCTTCGCACTGCTTCTAATTTTTTGCATCTTTTCACACATCTTATTAAGAGCGACGTGTTATGCGCATGGCCGTGACATGGGCATAGTGTCCCCTTGACCGCGTTACCTAGAGCCGACTGCGCATGCGCGGGGAGAATACTAATTCTCTATCATTGCGCTTGGAGGATTTAAAGTGAAACTGGAATTGCATTGTAATTCCTATACATTAACTCCTGCATATTAGTAACTGAGTGTGACATCAACCTTCACAATGCATCTTTAGGAATAAAGTTAAACATGCATATGGAAGAGGTCTCAAAGATGACCACCAGGGTGAAAGAAACAAGGGTATTTATCAGCGCGCAGAACTCCAAAAATGACACTGCACATCCTAGTATATACCATCGGAGACCTAGCTCACCGAAATCTGATGTCACATACCACTGTGTCAAAAACAAGGCATGAACCTGACATGCGCTGCTTCAAATCTTCCCAACAGGGCGATTGTTAGCATGGAAAACGGACTGCAAAATTCACTAGAAACTGTCTCACTGCTGCATTTTCAATGGTATATACCTGATCATGAAAGTGTTACAATTAGCAAGCAGTGAATGTATTAAAATTACACTTCAATGTCGTGCATAATCAATGTTGCCTATCAACTTCACTAACATACTGCAGACATCTATCTGTGAGTGTCTCCCCAATATCCTCTCAACCCATACAAGGTTACTCAATATATTCCTCTAAACGAGGAGAGGATGTGTGTGTTTCCAAAGAAGAGGTTACTTAGTATATACTCAAAAAACGGGGAGAGAATGGAGGTGTACCAGAGTGCCCCAGTTGCGTGGTTTACTTGTCTTTTTTGGGTTACCCTGTAATATGCACCGGCGTTTTCAAAGACCCCAATGTTAAAACTGATAGGGTGCCCTATAGAGATAGCTAGGGTATCTCATCGTTCAGACCACTGACGTCAGTTTTAAGTTTAAACACTCAAAGTTGTTCTCGTCTCAGAAGGAATTTCAAGACATCAGTTATGTGTGATGGAATCCAGGGTTGCTCCAAGACAACCCAGCACAAGTCCGTTTCTGCGTGATGTTTGTCCGGGAAGTGATTCGTAAGCTTGGTTGATCTCTTGTTGCACCGAATAGTGCTCTTATGTTCTGAGATCTTTGTTTTTACTTTTCTTGATGTCATCCCGACATATTGGAGCTTGCATAGACACCAAATCAGATAGATCAATCTCTCGCTGTTACAATTTGTATGTTTCATGAGTCTCCATGGGCTCTCTGTTCCTATATCAATTTGTGTAGTCTTCTCTGTTTGTGGGCACACCGCGCACATTCCACAGGGTAAGTGGCCGATCACGGGCGGTAGATTCCACAATGCTGTTTGCCCTTCTTTAGTCTTGCTTTCTTTCGGGCGGGTATGGACCAATTTGTCTCTAATGTTCGTGCTTCTTTTATAAGCAAACAGTGGAAATGGAAGTTTGTTGTTCCCTGTATTGAGTATTTTCCAATGATGAGTAATGCTTTTCTTGATTTGATTGGAGTAGCCCGAGAACATGTTGACAAAGGTAAGCCTTGCATTCTTTTCCTTTGCTGGTAGGATCTCTTAACAGTGCTTCCCTGTTATTGTTGGCTGCTCTTTTGCGTGACCTGCGTATTATGGGTGCTGGATAGTTCTTCACCATAAGGTCATTAGCCAAAGCTTCTGCATGTTCGTTATACTTTTCAATTGGTTTTTTTGTTTTTCTTTTTTTTTGTTCCTCATCTCCACCATGGCTTCAGTCCGCCATACCAATGGACAGGGAGAGATGACATAAGATAACGACATGCTGTCTCAGTCGAGGACTGGCAAGGGTATTGTTGTGATGTGAATCCGCCCAAAAAAAACTTCAGCAGGTCGTCTCCCGTCATACCCTTACACCCTGCTTACGGTTAAACAGATATTTTGACATTTAGCCTGTTACCACCATTGCTTTATTCACCAAGTCGCCTAGTAAAACTGCAAATATGTTCTAGCAGAAAGGGTGTATCATGGCTTCGTAATCATTGGAACTGGGGGGAAAAAAATAAATAAATAAAACCCCAGCTCAATTTATTGGGACCAATCAAGTTTCTGCCAAAATGCTCTTTTATCTAATTTTCTGGCCCTGGAAAGATCCATTTTTGATAATTGTAGCATAGAGGAGCACCAGTCGTGCAACGACGGAGGGGACACCTCTTTCCAACGTTTACAGATTTCTCGTCGGGCCACCAACATAGAGTAGAATAAAAGGTTATTATTTGAACTTCGCTTCCGATCTACTACTCCAAATATTACAAGCCGAAGATCTATGTCCACTATAGAGCCTGTTGAAGATGTTAATTTATTGGCTATTGAGTGCCAATAAGATGTTAAATGTGGACAGTCATAGAACATGTGTGCATCAGAGGCTGCCACTTGACCACACCGGGCGCATGCCACTGGTTCCCCTATTGAAAATTTCGACAGTCTCTGAGGGGAATAGTATGCTCTATGGAGGGTATACAGGTGGTTTCTCCGGAGCCAAGCTGGTTTAACTATATCCCAAAGAACATTACAAGAGGCTAGCCATAGTTCCTGCAAATTAACAGAAGGTAACAGGGAACCCCATAGTTGATCTGGCAGATGGAATTCTCCGTCTATCTCCTCTAAGATTAGGTTATATAAGAAGGCAACCTCCTTCGGTGCAGGTATTTTGTCAAGTAAAGAAGATTCCAGTTGAGAGCTTCCTCCTAGGGGCATTTGAGGGCGATGTGAAACCTCCGCTGTATATGCTTGTGCCCAACTTGAGATTTGTAGGAACTTAAATCTGGAGAAATTGGGGCCCACCTTGCTTACTAGATGTTCCCAAGAAAGCATGTCCCCCTCCACAAACAAGTCACCCCATGTTAGGACTCCAGCATCAATTAATGGACTTATCAATATATCATTAGCCCAACCCAGAGGAGCAGGGAGATCCCATATAGGAGATCTGTTCGAATAATACCCTATTTTAGTGGTGACTCTCAAATTATACCAAGTTTTTGCTAGGCCCTGCAACACCTTAAGTTTAATTTTCTTCAAAAATTTGGGGTCTCCAAACTTAAAGAGGAACCCAGACTGCCCTAGTCCTTCACACTGTAATAATGTTGTAAACATCAACCCAATGTCCTGGTTTGATGGTGTTTTAACAGCATTCTGGCATTTGTCATTTGAAAGGCCCAAGCGTAGATCTGAAGGTCTGGGCCGGCCAGCCCACCCTTCTCCCTTCGACGCCTTAGTTTCTTCCAGGCTATTCTTATATTTTTATTCTTCCAAACAAATGTAGATATATCACTCTGCATCTTCGAAATTAATGCTGGCTCAAAATATAGTGGTATACTATTAAAAATAAAAGTCAACCAGGGGCGTAGCTAGAGCTTGTGGCGCCCGGGGCTATCCCTCAGATTGCCGCCCCTTGGGGTGGGTGTGCTGGGGAAAAAGGACGGTGAGCACTTGAAAGATGTCCGAGAGACAAGTAGTATTGCTGCTAATAGTTACCTCGATCATGCAAGTTATATGCACATACATGACACGGTCAAAGGCTACACAGTTGAATACATCGGTGACTGGCAGTACAAAAGGCACACTAGGCAGAACAGCCAGGGCGAGTAACCACAAAACCGCACGCAGCAAAATTGAAAAAGACAGGGGAATAAAAGCACACAGGTAAAGATGATCAAGATATGCATACCAACAAGTACGCCCCCGCAAACATTACGTTACAAGTCAGGAAGGCCAACCTCCCCATCCTTAAGCATGACAAATAAGCAAAACATTAGCACCAGGTAATCCGACTCGAACACCTACATTCCTGGCTGTACGGTCACAATGCATAAACATATTCTGTGTAATCAGTGCTGCGCGCTCGCTCCTCTCAGTACAACTTGACGCACTGCTGGCCTGGGCTGGCACTGCAGCTCTTTGTAAATAAATAAAAAACTAAAACTAAAGCAGCATCATCAATATTTCATTGTACTCATAGGATTCAAGAGTGTAATATAGAACAGTGGAGTGATAGGGAACTTGTTTTTATGTAAAGGGTGGTAAATGTAGGTTACAGCCTATCAGCAGGATTGGTGGAAAATACCTGCACAAAGAAACATCAGCTGTATACAAGTTGTTTTTTTGCAGTTTTATATAAAACGATTTTGGGCCAAGAGCTTTAGAGTGCTTTACATGAACTCCAGATTACATTATGCAAGGTGAGATTATTTTTTTTCTTGTAGGCTAGGAGAGATTAAGGGATTTGCCCAGAATTGCAGGATATTCAACCAATGTCAAGACACGCACCTGGTTCCCAAAATTCTAAATCGGCAGCTCTCTGAGCTCCGGCCATTAAGCTACATCTCCTCCCAATGTATAAGGCTGTTAATCATACCTCGTTTTCCCATTACTTGGATGTGTGTGACACTGGCATCTAGTGTCAACCGATCTGCCCATTTCAAGTCTGTTCAAGACTCCCACACACCAGTGGCATAAAGCAAAATGACCCCCGCCCCCACCCTGCAAAGTGGGCCCCGGAATCTCCAATATCTCACATATCTACATAGGCTTTTGGCTAAATGGTTGCCCAACGCGCCGCTGTCCCACACTCCTGAATTGTACATTTCCGTTCCCATAGCTATTCGTCTGATGATCAACATTCCTGGCTTTAAACTTCACACTGTCGCATATCTGTAATAATCTAAGGCCAGCAATTGGGAACAGAAAAGATGATTCACTCAAACGGATTGTGCTTAACAGAAACCAAATTCATAGCTGCCAAGGTTTCAGATTGCTATGTGTGACATTTTCATAATTTCAGTGAAATTATGAGTGACATTTCAATGACTATGAGTGGCACTTTCTCGCTGGCAAAATCAAGCAATGAAGACGAGGGAATCATGTAAATATCGGAAAGTACACCCATTTGAGTATAGCTGCTAAAGTATCAGATTGATTATGTGTGACATTTTCATAGATCCAGTGGATTTAAGAGAGTCACACAACAACTAAATATATAACTCAGAGTGGCAATTTCTTGCAATCAAAATAATGGAACTAAGATAATGGAAATAGACAAATAGCTGAAATTAACCTCATTTGAGCAACAAGAAGTCGAACACAGCAGCAGGTGCTGTAACAATCAGCACCCTCCACCCCAGGCTCTTCAGTACCACAATGGGCCCCTGAGTCAGAGCCTGATCCCCTAACGCCTGCCTCCACCCCTCCTAAGCAGCAAGAGCACAGTGCAAAGACTCTCAAGCACAGTGCGCCGGGCCACAGAATGTTGGTAGAATGAGACAGAGCCCCCAACCTGAGTGTCAGTCCCAATCCCCAGTCTGCCCCCCGCAAAGCAGACACAGAACTGCGCTAAGAGAAGTGCCCAGGGTAGGACAACCTGGGAGAAGCACATAGTGCTCCCCGAACCAGGCCCAGACCCTCTAACATCACCTGTCCCTGTTCCAACGGCTAAAAGTATGACAGACAGGGAGGGGCTGTAATCACCCTTCTCATCCCTCCTCCCTGCCGAGAAAACATGTGGGAGAGCAGACTCCTTTAGGCTGCACTGCACCCTCACCCACGGGACCCGAAACGTCATCCTTCAATCACTCCCAGTCCCCATGATTTTTTGGGCCATCTCTGTGCAGGTGGATTTGTTCCCCAAAACGTGGAAAAAACATAGAAAAAGGCCCGGCATTACTGGCTCTATGCGATCTTTCCACATTCCAGGTGCTAAACAACTATTCTGCTTTTACTTATTTTCAAACAGGCAGCGCTGCCTGACTGGCTTGTGTGCGACTCGAGGCAGCTGGCAGCTCAGGCCTCAACGAGCGTGCCACAGCACCGACCTCTCCACCCCCGACCCTCCCACACACACACACGCATCGGTCTTACTTGGAGGTCCAGGTGGCAGTCGGGCTGTGTGACCTCAGTGAGTCCTGGTGATTGCTGCAACCGTGTCGCCAGTCGTCAGAGAGTCCCGTCCCAGGGCACTCTCTCTAAGCCGGTATGGAAATGAATTATACATACTTGAAAAATGACCTAGTTGCGGGCGAGCGGCTAAAGGCCACAAAAGGGATGGTGTGAGCTGCAGCGCTGCGGGCCTAGTACAATGTGCGGCCGGCCCCGCCTGCAAACCAGTGAACTGCCAGCCTTAGACCACAAACTCTCCCCGCGCACAGAGACGTAACGTTCCCCCATGGAGCCACGCCGGTCACACGTGTGTTCTCTGCACGCAACCTTACTGGACAGTCCCAGATTTAGAAACAACGGTCGGAGCAAGGGACTGGACGTGACGTCACTAACGCGACGGGCGGGACTTAGGCCGCGTTGCACTGCAGCGCAGCCTGCACTCCTGACCTGCGGTAACTGCAGCAGGTAGGCACAGATGCACAGTGCAAACGCGGGACTTTCAATTACATTGCCAAAAGTAAGTCCCGCGTTTGTGTGCACTATGCATGCAGCGGCAGCCTGCAGCTACAGAAGCTGAAGCAAGTCACCCGATCTGGTCACCTCAACTTCTAGGCGGCCGCTGCCGCCTCAAAAATGGTGCCGCCTGGGGCGGACCGCCCCCCCCCCGCACCCCCCTAGCTACGCGGGTGAAGTCAACTTAGGCAAAATGGACATTTTAATTAAATTTGAGCGTCCCAAGAGTGTCAATGGGAGATTTCCCCAAGAACCCATCAACTTCCTACATTCTTTAGCGACTAAAGTAAAGTTTGTAGAAGTTATCAAATTAATATCCTTAACAATTCTCACGCTCAGATATCTCAAGTTATCGCAGGGTTTCACAGGCAGCCCAGTTACTGCGCTATTCCACACCATAACCTCAGTTTTAGTGGCATTGACTTCATAGCCAGAGATGTTACCAAATTCTAATGCCAGTTTTATGGCTGAGGAAAACGCTGTGCTGATATCAGAAGTCATAATCATAATATCGTCCGCATACAGGGACACTTTTTTTTCCCAATCTCTATATCTGAAAGGTATGATGTTATTATCCTCCCAAATTTTCTGAGCAAATGGCTCAATATAAGGATCAAATAGCAGGGGCGATAGAGGGCAACCCTGTCTTGTGCCCCTTGTAATAGCAAATGGTTCAGTCAAACCACCATTAACTAGTATCGAGGCAGATGGATTCTGATATAAGAGTTCGACCGCTCTGCGAAAAGCCCGACCCACACCGAACTTTTCCAAGGCCCCCGACAGGTACCAACCAGTTGACCCTGTCGAAGGCCTTGGTGGCATCCAGCGTAAGAATAGCCAAGGGTAATGAGGAGCTAGTCGCGATGTCTATTGCTCCAATCAGGTCATATGTCAGCTCAAAAAGCTGGCAACCCTTCACAAAGCCCTTTTGGTTGAAATGCAGAACTGAAGGAGCGACCTGACCCAGCCTCTTAGCCAAGAGTGACGTAAAGATCTTATAATCCGCATTAAGTATTGAAATGGGGCGATAAGAGCCGCAGTCTGTGGGAACCTTGCCTGGTTTCAAAATCAGTGTAATCAATGCCTCATTCCATGACGTGGGCGGTGAAACTCCCTCCAACAAAACTTCATTAAATAGTGTGGCAAGAAAAGGAGCTATATCACCCACAAGATGTTTATATATCTCGACGGGCAAGCCGTCTGGCCCCGCCGCCTTACCAATACCACTACTGCAGTTATGTGTAGCAATTACTACCTCTTCTCTTGTTATTGCCTGGTCCAAAGAGGCACTTTGTTCTGAGGAGAGGGATGGCAGTGGAATGTTACTAAGCCATGCCTTCACAGTTTCAGGGGAGATATTATTGTCCTCCTGGTAAATAGACTGAAAGAAGTCTTTGAAAGCTACTCTTATTTCTAAGTCTGAAGATACAGTACCAGAACTAGTTGTTATAGAACCTATATTATTACGTGTCTGGTCTGTTCTAGACTTCCAAGCTAATAACTTCCCTGCCGCTTCACCAAATTCGAAATGGGCTAGTTTACTTACTTCCCATCTTTGAAGAATGCGCCGATTAAGTACTTAAGCAAGTTCCCCTTTGAGCTTCAGCAACTCTTCCTGTTTCTCTAATATAAAAGAATCTGGTACATTATTAGAGGTTTCTAGTTCAGTTTGAACCAACAATAGATTAGCCTCTATAGTTGTGACTTCTTGGGTGTACTGTCTCCTTCTGAACGTAGTTTTGTTCTTGATAACCCCTCGCAAGGTACATTTAAAAGCGTCCCATCTAGAGCTGGAGCTAGCAGAACCAATGTTTACTTTAACACCTTAGGAGCTTGTACACATACCTCCCCAGTGCTGCGCTGTCCATTATCCAGTGCTGAACTGGACGTCCAACGGTCGCACGCAGCACTGGGGAGGTAGTGCCCGTGACGACCGTTGGCCGACGGCAGCACTTAAAGGGTTAAAGAATTCATGCGCTTCAACTCTAATATATTCCAAATCCTCTGGAGATGTAAGTAGAGATCTATCAATGGACCATGACCTAATCGGAGGTTGAACCAGCGCTGTAAGATCTAAAAGTACTGCCGAATGATCCGACAGGTGAGATGGCAAGTAGGTGACAGTCTTCACTGAGTCCGACAAAACTCTACTAACTAGAAAGAAGTCGATCCTAGACCTATGGCGATATTTATAATTTCGGAAAGAAAAAACGGTTTTCTGCCCTGACCTTACTCTCCAAATGTCTATAAATCCGTATTGGAACATCGCTTTCAGTAAAAAGTCTCTAGATTTAGACAAAGTATGTTGCCTGCTAGAGGTAGTCTTGTCTAAGACAGGGTTGAGTACAACATTAAAGTCACCTGCTATGATGATAGGTTCAGGGAAATGTAAGAGCTCAGAAAATAATGATATCAGGGCTGAGGGGTCATCTCGGTTGGGCCCATAATAACCAACTATCGTAAAACGAGAACCACCTATCATTACAGTCACAATAGCCCACCTACCTGCGGGGTCTACTTTTTGCTCAATTAGTCTGGTAGTGATTGTCTTTTTAAAAAGGATAGTAACCCCTCTAGTATTAACAGCTTGAGATGTGGTGACAAATTGATCTATCCATTTATTTTTATTTGCCAAATCGAGTACTTCAGCCTCAACCAGATGTGTCTCCTGAAGTATAATGACCTGCGCATCAAAGTCACGTATATATTGTAAAATTGTGTTAGATCTGGGTTTGGTGCGCAGGCCATTAACATTCCAGGAGAGAAACTTAATAGAACTCATATCCAATATACCTAGTGGGGCTAGACCCTTCAAGCTTACAACCCTCAATATATCTCAAAGATGCATAATCTGTCCATTTAAAAAAAAAAAAGAATTATCAACAACCAATTCGGAGATGAGAAACATTTTATAATTATTTACCCTGACCCACACCCACGTGATCCCCACCCACCCTCCCTTGAGGAACCCTTGTTTGTCCAACCGGAACTCCTCCGGTTATGGTACTCCTAACCCCTTCTAGGCGCCCACGAAGCATTTATTAACCTCTTCGATGCTAATGACAAGGTCAGCTCGTCATGCAGGTCCACTGGAGCTGTGCTTATGACGAGCTGGCCTTGTCATGAACAATGGGAAATTAGGATCTTCAGCGTAGGAGAAAAATACACTGTAGCATTGAAGGTGTTAATTATAGTATTTGAGGACAAAAAAGAGAAAGTCTGCAAATCACCTAAAATATAACCTATCGTAACCTGCTATGACTACTCTTAAAAAAAAATAATCAAAGTGAGTTCCTCAAAGTGTGAAATGCTTAAGACTATAGTTTTTCATATGGTATTCAGTTGTGTGCTTCTTTTTTTTATTTTATTTTTTTTATTCTCTCTCCCCCTTATTATTTTATACCTTTTTTTCCCTTTTTTTTAATTAAGTGTTTCTAAAGAGGAGTGAACAACTAGCCGAGGAAAAATTCAGCCTGACCTACCCTCAGCTCTTAGAAGTGCTCTTTGAAGTACCGATATCCATTAATAGCTCATCCGCAGCCTGAACTGTTCGGATGTTGAACATTTTGTTATTCAACATAATTTTTAGGGCTGCCGGAAAAGTCAACTGCACTGTTGCACCCAGTTTCCTGAAGGCCTCCATTCTCCTGCCCAACTCCCACTGCCTGTCAAGGGTTGACCGTGATAGGTCCGATCTTATTTGAAAGTTATAATCTCCCCCTGATAGAGATTTTTGTTTAAGGGCCAGGTTAAGAATATGATCCTTTAGCTGAAAAGTGTGAAAGTTAACAAGGATCTTCCGGGGCTTCGTCCGCTGCGGGTTTCGCCTAAAAGGGTCCCTATGGATCCGCTGAATATCTAAATTCAATGCCTCCTCTGTGTGGGTTAAATTGAAAGATGTTTTTAGGAGTTGAATAATATACAACTTAATGTCAGATCCTTCCCTTCCTTCTGGTACATTTAAAATGCGGATGTTGCTACGCCTCGCATTGTTTTCGATCACCTCCATTCTGTCAGCCAGGGCAGTGTCCTCCTTTTTAAGTTTGACTATGTCCTCCTTAACGTTTTCCAACTCGAGAGACATAACAGCAGTTGTTTCTTCCAACACTCCAGTTCTTGAAAAAAGCCCATCTATCTTGTTATCTAACGACTCACAGTAAGACCTAATCTCTCTCTGAATTTTTGATGACTCCTCAAAACCCCGTTTAATGTCAGCAGATAAATTGGAAAACATGGATAATATAGAGGAAGGCGAAAGGTCTGAGGGTGTTTCAATGGCGCAGGCAGATAAGCCCATCGGTGAGGCAGGACTAGGACTAGGACTAGGACTGGGAGTAGGTCCCTGGACAATTTGTGACTGGATATTCTGATTTCCGCTTAGAGAAGATTCAGATAGTTGACTTCCACACTCTTCTATCTCCGGTCTAATATCCTCCTCCAGGCAAATATGCTCACTTGGGAGACTACAGGTCTCTTCTCCAGCATTACTGATTGATACCTCAGGAGTTATAGTAGTTATAGCAGTATCACAAGGAACTAGGGAGTTACTACAACTGTTACCCTTCTCAAGACTCTGATCTGCAGATATCCCCTTAGGCAAAGTGGTTAAGCTAAGATCTGTCGATACGATAACTGTGAAGTCACTACCCTTCACCCCAAGATGACTTCCATTACGAGCCTCTTCCTCCATATTTCGTGTTCTAGCATCTATAAGAGCCAAACTGTCAGGTGTTGGTGTGTTCGGAGTTATATGAGAAGATAAAGAAGGAGAGGGATTGCTCTGCGCCAGGTCCAAAACCTGGGGAATGGCCTTAAAATATGACCGCAATGAGGGCTTTATCTTGGAGCCTGGATCTAAGATAGTTTTTGATAACTTAGATTTTTTTGCTCGTTTAGGTTTAGCCTCAGAGGCAAGAAAAGGAGCTATATCACCCACAAGATGTTTATATATCTCGACGGGCAAGCCGTCTGGCCCCGCCGTCTTACCACTACTGCAGTTATGTATAGCAATTACTACCTCTTCTTTTGTTATTGCCTGGTCCAAAGAGGCACTTTGTTCTGAGGAGAGTGATGGCAGTGGAATGTTACCAAGCCATGCCTTCACAGTTTCAGGGGAGATATTATTGTCCTCCTGGTAAATAGACTGAAAGAAGTCTTTGAAAGCTACTCTTATTTCTAAGTCTGAAGATACAGTACCAGAACTAGTTGTTATAGAACCTATATTATT
Organism: Lissotriton helveticus; assembly: GCF_964261635.1. NCBI lineage: Eukaryota > Metazoa > Chordata > Amphibia > Caudata > Salamandridae > Lissotriton > Lissotriton helveticus. The sequence goes on along the minus strand of NC_136057.1, from coordinate 1,401,993,848 downwards.
ACGTGTCTGGTCTGTTCTAGACTTCCAAGCTAATAACTTCCCTGCCGCTTCACCAAATTCGAAATGGGCTAGTTTACTTACTTCCCATCTTTGAAGAATGCGCCGATTAAGTACTTAAGCAAGTTCCCCTTTGAGCTTCAGCAACTCTTCCTGTTTCTCTAATATAAAAGAATCTGGTACATTATTAGAGGTTTCTAGTTCAGTTTGAACCAACAATAGATTAGCCTCTATAGTTGTGACTTCTTGGGTGTACTGTCTGCTTCTGAACGTAGTTTTGTTCTTGATAACCCCTCGCAAGGTACATTTAAAAGCGTCCCATATAGAGCTGGAGCTAGCAGAACCAATGTTTACTTTAAAGAATTCATGCGCTTCAACTCTAATATATTCCAAATCCTCTGGAGATGTAAGTAGAGATCTATCAATGGACCATGACCTAATCGGAGGTTGAACCAGCGCTGTAAGATCTAAAAGTACTGCCGAATGATCCGACAGGTGAGATGGCAAGTAGGTGACAGTCTTCACTGAGTCCGACAAAACTCTACTAACTAGAAAGAAGTCGATCCTAGACCTATGGCGATATTTATAATTTCGGAAAGAAAAAACGGTTTTCTGCCCTGACCTTACTCTCAAAATGTCTATAAATCCGTATTGGAACATCGCTTTCAGTAAAAAGTCTCTAGATTTAGACAAAGTATGTTGCCTGCTAGAGGTAGTCTTGTCTAAGACAGGGTTGAGTACAACATTAAAGTCACCTGCTATGATGATAGGTTCAGGGAAATGTAAGAGCTCAGAAAATAATGATATCAGGGCTGAGGGGTCATCTCGGTTGGGCCCATAATAACCAACTATCGTAAAACGAGAACCACCTATCATTACAGTCACAATAGCCCACCTACCTGCGGGGTCTACTTTTTGCTCAATTAGTCTGGTAGTGATTGTCTTTTTAAAAAGGATAGTAACCCCTCTAGTATTAACAGCTTGAGATGTGGTGACAAATTGATCTATCCATTTATTTTTATTTGCCAAATCGAGTACTTCAGCCTCAACCAGATGTGTCTCCTGAAGTATAATGACCTGCGCATCAAAGTCACGTATATATTGTAAAATTGTGTTAGATCTGGGTTTGGTGCGCAGGCCATTAACATTCCAGGAGAGAAACTTAATAGAACTCATATCCAATATACCTAGTGGGGCTAGACCCTTCAAGCTTACAACCCTCAATATATCTCAAAGATGCATAATCTGTCCATTTTAAAAAAAGAAGAATTATCAGCAACCAATTCGGAGATGAGAAACATTTTATAATTATTTACCCTGACCCACACCCACGTGATCCCCACCCACCCTCCCTTGAGGAACCCTTGTTTGTCCAACTGAAACTCCTCCGGTTATGGTACTCCTAACCCCTTCTAGGCACCCATGAAGCATTTATTAATTATAGTATTTGAGGACAAAAAAGAGAAAGTCTGCAAATCACCTAAAATATAACCTATCGTAACCTGCTATGACTACTCTTAAAAAAAAAAATCAAAGTGAGTTCCTCAAAGTGTGAAATGCTTAAGACTATAGTTTTTCATATGGTATTCAGTTGTGTGCTTTATTTTTTTATTTTATTGTTTATTCTCTCTCCCCCTTATTATTTTATACCTTTTTTTCCCTTTTTTTTAATTAAGTGTTTCTAAAGAGGAGTGAACAACTAGCCGAGGAAAAATTCAGCCTGACCTACCCTCAGCTCTTAGAAGTGCTCTTTGAAGTACCGATATCCATTAATAGCTCATCCGCAGCCTGAACTGTTCGGATGTTGAACATTTTGTTATTCAACATAATTTTTAGGGCTGCCGGAAAAGTCAACTGCACTGTTGCACCCAGTTTCCTGAAGGCCTCCATTCTCCTGCCCAACTCCCACTGCCTGTCAAGGGTTGACCGTGATAGGTCCGATCTTATTTGAAAGTTATAATCTCCCCCTGATAGAGATTTTTGTTTAAGGGCCAGGTTAAGAATATGATCCTTTAGCTGAAAAGTGTGAAAGTTAACAAGGATCTTCCGGGGCTTCGTCCGCTGCGGGTTTCGCCTAAAAGGGTCCCTATGGATCCGCTGAATATCTAAATTCAATGCCTCCTCTGTGTGGGTTAAATTGAAAGATGTTTTTAGGAGTTGAATATTATACAACTTAATGTCAGATCCTTCCCTTCCTTCTGGTACATTTAAAATGCGGATGTTGCTACGCCTCGCATTGTTTTCGATCACCTCCATTTTGTCAGCCAGGGCAGTGTCCTCCTTTTTAAGTTTGACTATGTCCTCCTTAACGTTTTCCAACGCGAGAGACATAACAGCAGTTGTTTCTTCCAACACTCCAGTTCTTGAAAAAAGCCCATCTATCTTGTTATCTAACGACTCACAGTAAGACCTAATCTCTCTCTGAATTTTTGATGACTCCTCAAAACCCCGTTTAATGTCAGCAGATAAATTGGAAAACATGGATAATATAGAGGAAGGCGAAAGGTCTGAGGGTGTTTCAATGGCGCAGGCAGATAAGCCCATCGGTGAGTCAGGACTAGGACTAGGACTAGGACTGGGAGTAGGGCCGTGGACAATTTGTGACTGGATATTCTGATTTCCGCTTAGAGAAGATTCAGATAGTTGACTTCCACACTCTTCTATCTCCGGTCTAATATCCTCCTCCAGGCAAATATGCTCACTTGGGAGACTACAGGTCTCTTCTCCAGCATTACTGATTGATACCTCAGGAGTTATAGCAGTTATAGCAGTATCACAAGGAACTAGGGAGTTACTACAACTGTTACCCTTCTCAAGACTCTGATCTGCAGATATCCCCTTAGGCAAAGTGGTTAAGCTAAGATCTGTCGATCCGTTAACTGTGAAGTCACTACCCTTCACCCCAAGATGACTTCCATTACGAGCCTCTTCATCCAAATTTGGTGTTCTAGCATCTATAAGAGCCAAACTATCAGGTGTTGGTGTGTTCGGAGTTATATGAGAGGATAAAGAAGGAGAGGGATTGCTCTGCGCCAGGTCCAAAACCTGGGGAATGGCCTTAAAATATGACCGCAATGAGGGTGTTATCTTGGAGCCTGGATCTAAGATAGTTTTTGATAACTTAGATTTTTTTGCTCGTTTAGGTTTAGCCTCAGAGGAAAGATAAGAGGAAGTTTTTGAAGGAATCTTATTGGTGTTACAGCTAGATCTAGTATTGTCTCAACTTTTCAATTGTTGAGCAATTGCGCCTTATTCTGAGAAATTGCCCAAATGGCAAGTTCTCACAGAGAGATTTCGGGTGGAAACTCAGATATGATAGCAAAGAGTTACAGGCCATCAGCTTCTTATATAGCTCCGTACCCAGTCCATCGTCTTTTGGAAAAATCCTGACGTCCAAGAAAGAGAGGCTTCTTTAAAATACTCAAGAATAAATCTTAAATATTCATTTCTCTCATTTAACCAAGCATGAAAAGCCTTGATTGTTTCATGGTCCCCTCTCCACACAACAAAGATATCATCTATATATCTTTTCCAGACACAAATGTGTCTATAGAAGGTGTTACTTTCTTGCATTACCAATGTTTGCTCAAACTGATGAACAGATAGGTCTTTCGACGTAGAGTCTCTATATTTGTGAATACCACAGGAAGAGACCTTGGTGACCATACAACACATGTTGAAAGAAAGGCTCTCAGACAATATAACACCGGTACAATTCATTATGTCCTTTACTAGTACTTTCCTGAACATAACTTGGTTTCAATTACATGTCTCCACTGCATTGTGGGGATTGTAGTTGGGCACTATGCCTTCTTTCACATATGTGCTTTCACTGAATTTCGTTTCCACAGACTGTAATTTATGACAGAACTCCTTTACTGTTGTCAGGACCTTCCATGAGTGTCTTCAGACTATCCTTATTTTCTCACTCACTCGCGACCCATACCTAAGATGGCCGCCGACTTGCCAACATACCTACTTCCTGGTTGAGCACACTTCCGGTTCAGATGCTCTACTCGCCCATTCTTTCACAATCACGGTTGTTAATATGCACTTCCTCAACTCATGTAGCCTAGATCTCCCTGAGCCACCCTGCACAGGCATTGTGATCCACAGAGCGGCCACAAAACGGTATCAACCGTTCCTAATTGCCGACTCATCACCACGCGGCATTGACCGATTGTTTCCAGACCCCCCACCATCCGGCGCTGTCTGGCCACTGTATTCTTAAGGTATGTTCTGCTACAAACGCCGTGATATCGACCTAGTCACCATTAGCGCAATTGCTACAGCTCCAATTAATTTCTCCCTTCACAGGTCACCGGCCTCTAGCCAGGACCCGCCAAAAGCTCATTAGTTCTCTAAACAGGTAATTCCCCCCTGCCTCCCCTCACAATTCTCGACACGTTTTCTCCGGTTATTGTCAATTCCGTTTTTTTGTCTCCCTTAGAACCATGTACAACCCAGCGGAAGTGTCACGTCTGTGGCTACATATGATGCTTGTCGCATCATGTATAATTATGAACAAGCTCTATTTCTGTTTCACCTGACTGTTTTGAATTTTGTTTTGTTTTCTTTATGATTTGTGTGTTTAAATTGTCACCCTGTCACCATGTCACACATTTTTATGTATTGCTTTGGATACATGACTGTATCCTACTGGATATTGCAACTGTCTTTTGACAGAAATCTCATTTATTTGAATTACATTTTCTATTCGGCTGGGTAGACCATATAGAATCAACGGTGTTCTATATTTACTTTCTGCATTTTTTGCTTTAACAAGGACCACTGTTCCATACAATTAACTGATACCCTAGGTCCTTGGCTACCTTTAGGGTTCCCTTGTCTTTAAATAAATGTAACTCTTTGCTATCATATCAGAGTTACCACCCGAAAGCTCTCCGTGAGAACTTGCCATTTGGGCAATTTCTCAGGATAAGGCACAATTGATCAACAATTGAAAAGTATAACGAACATGCAGAAGCTTTGGCTAATGACCTTAGGGTGAAGAACTATCCAGCACCCATAATACGCAGGTCACGCAAAAGAGCAGCCAACAATAACAGGGAAGCACTGTTAGAGATCCTACCAGCATAGGAAAACAATGCAAGCCATACCTCTGTCAACACGTTCTCGAGCTACTCCAATCAAATCAAGAAAAGCATTACTAATCATTGGAGAATACTCAATACATGGAACAACAAACTTCCAGTTCCAATGTCTGCTTATAAAAGAAGCACGAACATTAGAGACAAATTGGTCCATACCTGCCCGAAAGAAAGCAAGACTAAAGAAGGGCAAACATCATTGTGGAATCTACCGCCCGTGATCGGCCACTTACCCTGTGGAATGGGCGCGGTGCCCACAAACAGAGAAGACTACACAAATTGATACAGGAACAGAGAGACCATGGAGACTCATGAAACATATAAATGTAACAGCGAGAGATTGATCTATCTGATTTGGTGCCCATGCAAGCTTCGATATGTCGGGCTGACATCAAGAAAAGTAAAAACAAGGATCTCAGAACATAAGAGCACTATTCGGTGCAACAAGAGATCAACCAAGCTTACGAATCACTTCCCGGACAAACATCACGCAGAAACGGACTTGTGCTGGGTTGTCTTGTTTTAAACCACTACGCGAGCGGTAATTGTACAGACGCCACGTTTTGCAGTCCGGGAAAGACGGCCGTGTGTAACCAATAGCCACGTGCATAATACTACCCGGCTGCGTGAAAAAGACCCCCTTTTTTGAAACATATCGTTTTTATTATTGTACCAATACAGAACAGGCATTCGCTTGGAGGCAACAAAAAATATATACGCCCCATGAGAATTGTGCAAGGAATTCGAGGATAATATGACAACTGAACCCGATTTGATATTGAAGCTTTCTCTTATATATGGAGGATTGTGGTAGTCTGCGAACATTAGAAGGCTTCCACTACAGGAATACTACGAATTCCGTAGATTTCTCCTTGCAACATAACTGCATTGGTGTGATACAATTCTGTGGAGAAAACATATAGAGACTGTCCTGAAGAAGGAAGCCATTATCAACTTAAGCTTCCGAAACGCGTCGACGCACTCGCACCAAGTCATATTCGGTGTTGTCAACAAACAACCTGGTTTAAAGGAATACTATTCCCCCATTGTTGTCAAACGAGGGCCCGAAATGACATAACTAAGACAGATAGCAGTGTCTTTTTTGAAAAACTTTCTCCATACCCACATTAGGTGGCTTTTATTTGTGCATTTCATGTTTTTAACTCACTATACATAGGAATTCATATGTTTTTTATTTAAAATAAATTGTATATTTTTATAAATAGACTGTTTTTGTTCCTTTCTGGTGAGTGTTTTCCCAGCCAACAAAATGCAAGATGAATGAATGTTGTGGATTGAGTTGATCGCTTTGAGTCCTGGTTTAGGAGCAGGAAACAATACCTCCCATAGGGAAAACTTTTTGCTTTACTTTACAGTATATTGGTGCTCTATTTCCCTACGGGTTATCACGAGCCCCTCTCTTTTATTTATACCAACAAGAGATCAACCAAGCTTACGAATCACTTCCTGGACAAACATCACGCAGAAACGGACTTGCGCTGGGTTGTTTTGGTGCAACCCTGGATTCCATCACACATAACAGATGTCTCGAAATTTCTTCTGAGACGAGAACAACAGTGGGTGTTTAAACTTAAAACTGACGTCAGTGGTCTGAACGATGAGATACCCTGGCTATCCCTATAGGGAAACCTATCAGTTTTAACATTGGGATCTTTGAAAACGACAGTGCATATTACAGGGTAACCCAAAAAAGACAAGTAAACAACGCAACCGGGGCCCTCTGGTACACCTCCATCCTCTCCCCGTTTTTTGATTATATGCTAAGTAACCTCTTCTTTGGAAACACACACATCCTCTCCTCGTTTAGAGGAATACATTGAGTAACCTTGTATGGGTTGAGAGGATATTGGGGAGACACTCACAGATAGATGTCTGCAGTATGTTAGTGAAGTTGATAGGCAACATTGATTATGCACGACATTGAAGTGCTGTAATTTTAATACAGTCACTGCCTGCTAATTGTAACACTTTCATGATCAGGTATATACCATTGAAAATGCAGCAGTGAGACAGTTTCTAGTGAATTTTGCAGTCCGTTTTCCATGCAAACAATCTCCCTGTTGGGAAGATTTGAAGCAGCGCATGTCAGGTTCATGCCTTGTTTTTGAAACTGTGGTATGGGACATCAGCTTTCGGTGAGCTAGGTCTCCGATGGTATATACTAGTATGTGCAGTGTCATTTTTGGAGTTCTTCGCGCTGAGAAATACCCTCGTTTTTTCACCCTGGCGGTCATCTTTGAGACCTCTTCCATATGCACGTTTAACTGTATTCTAAAAGATGCATTGTGAAGGTTGATGTCACGCTCAGTGACTAATATGCAGGAGATAATGTATAGGAATTACAATGCAATTCCAGTTTCGCTGTATATCCTCAAAGCGCAATGATAGAGAATTAGTATTCTCCCTGCGCATGCGCAGTCGGCTCTAGGTAGCGCGGTCAAGGGAACACTATGCCCGAGTCACGAGCATGCGCATAACACATCGTGCTTAATAAGATGTGTGAAAAGATGCAAAAAATTAGAAGCAGTACGAAGGCTAATTTCATGTTAAATATCTTGCATGTATGATGGTGAATAACACTTTTAACAACTCAATGAATATGGAACTTGCGTTTCGCTGCAAATCCCTAATGCGCATGGGTAGAGAATTAGTATTCTCCCCGCGCATGCACAGTTGGTTCTCTGTGATGCTATACCCCTGTTATGAGCATGCGCACAGCACTTTGCGCGATCAGGCAGTGCAACAGCCACCTCGGGGCCCTTCTGGAAGACAGATTGTTTGAGTGAAGAGACACTATATAAGACGAGCCTTCCTGACCGGTCGGTACCTCCCACGGGCAGCCAGATAACGCCACGAGGTACCGACGGACAGGTAAGGCAGCCCCTGAACCATCTGTTGACATGCGAACATCTTTCTCAATATGAGAACTTGCATTTGCCCCAGGAGTTTTGACTGTTAGTATGTAATTGCCCTTAAATACCCGTTTCTTTAAATGCCGTTAGGTGACTAAGGTTTTTAGTTTAATCTATTATCTTTAGTTCTCAGCCTTGTACATCATGCTGAGTAGAGGTTTGATTACAAAAAGGGGGTGGTGATGGACAGAGTATCTGAGTTAATCAGAACACTCCTACCCATGTTGTTAAATATGAGTAGAGGTTTGAGGCACCAGCATTAGGTGTCTTAGTTTAATCTAATGATGACATACCTCAGCATTCTATACCTAGCTGAGTATAGTTCTGTAGGCACTATTATTAGATGTCTGAGTACAGCTAAATTATGCAAACTATTTAACATGGCACAAGTAAGTGGTACTAGAAGTAGATAACGTTTAAGCCTAAAGAGAGCGGAATCCCCATAGTATTAATTCCTGCCTCCATTGGGGTGGTCACAGCGTTCTGATTTTTTAACAAACTGGAGCAGTTCTAGTAATGTCAACCTAATTAATGTGTTAGGTGTGACGTAAAGTTTTATCTCCTACAGAGCGTGGCCTCTTTCCTGGAGCTGCCTACCAGGTCGAGGTGAGGCATTATATCCTACTATTGAGAGTAAGTGAGATAATATCAACTGTTGATATTTATGGCTATAGACAATATAATGCTAAGGACTATGTCAACAGCAGAGCACGTTAAATGATTTTGTGTGTTCTTTGTTGTTCTTTCTCTCTTTTATATTTTTAGACATTCCAAGTATTACCTGTCATCACATCGCAGGAATACTGGTGTTGCATCTTTTTATTTTTAACACTTTATCGTCAGATTGGCAGCAGCAACAGTAATATTCTATTTTGGTCCTGACGAAAGCCACTGATACAGATTCCTGATCATAAGGCTGAAACATGTCGACTCCATTTTGAAGAGTAGTTGTAAATCCATACTACTCTCTGCACTGCTTTTTAATCCTGCCAGAGAGAACACGCCAATAAAACTAGTTTTGTGCATCGACCTAGGCAGTTTTAACATCCACTTATATTTCACATTTTCCTAACACATCTTTCCTTTTGCGCTGAACCCTCACTACTCCATAAGCCTCACGTATGGGATTTTAGCACCCTAACTGCAAGATTGTACATCTATGAAAACATCTCTGAGCTCCTTCCTCACAGTGAGGAAGTTGTAGCTCCCAGTAGGACTAGGTTTTCCTACTGGTAAGGAGGTACCTATAGGATGAAGCATGTCACCCTTGGGTAAGTGAGGGTTCTAGTCCTAAACTGATAATTCCCCTAGTTTTTGTTTAGTTTTCACTACATTTATGAGAAAGTTCGGACATTGATCACACATCTTTGCCAAGATACGGCTTTGTGCATATTCTAGACCCGAGGTGATAGTGCGTTACCAAGTTGAGGGTCATTCCACCAGGGAGGAATTCTGCAAAGCACAGAAAGAGAACCCTAATCTATAGGGCTTGAGGCAGCAAGCTGAGACCCAGGCACCAGGTGATACCTCTGAAGCTCAACCTTATCTATTGAGAGAACAACCTCAATTACAGTGAGCCTACGATTCCTGATCCTGGGCAAACCCTTGTGCTGAGGATTCCTCAATGTGACGGGACCTTCCTACTGGGGTTGGCTCATGACATCCCCCTGGCAGGACATCTGGGGCAATACATGACCTTCAGAAGGCTTGTTGCCCACTTCTATTGGCCTCAGATGAAGATGGCCTCCGATACATTCTGTAGGTCCTGTCACACCTAACAGCCCAGTGGGAATTCAATGAAAAAACTTAATGGCTCTCTTAAACCCATTACCTGTCATTTGCACTCCCTTCGAGAGGGTAGGCATCCACATTGTTGGTTCCTTGGATCCCAACACAGCTTTAGGCAACAGGATCATTCTAGTCTTGGTGGACCACGGCAACCGCTTACCCAAAGACCATCCCTCTGAGATTGGGCACTCCTGCGGTGGTCAGGGCACTGATAGGGATTTTGACCCATGTAGGGTTTCCCAAAGTGTAGTTTCTGACAGAGGCACTAACTTAATGTCAGCATCAATGAAGTCCATGTGGGATGAGTGTGGAGTGACTTACAAGTTCCTCACTCTCTGTCACCCCCAAACAAACAGGCTTGTGGGGAAATTCAACAAGACCCCTTGAAGGCATGGTTATGGGCCTACCTACCATGCATACTCTTTGCCTACAGGGATGTGCCACCGAAGAGGGTTGGGTTTTTCCTCGTCAAATTTCTCTATGGCCACCCTGTAAGGAGACCTCTCAGCCTTGTCAGACAGGGGTGGGAGCAAGCTACATGCTGGCACTTAACAACAAGATGCATTGGTTCTGGAGACAGTCTAAAAGCAATCCTGAGCCCAGTCAAGAAGTCATGAAACTCTGATATGACCAGAAGGCCACTCTGCTAGAGATTCAGCCTGGCCAGAATGTGTGGGTTATGATGCCTTTGGAGCCCAGAGCTCTCCAGGACTGCTGAACAGTCCCATCTGAGGTGAAGGAGCAAAAGGGGCAGTCTTCCTACTTGGTGGATCTCAAAACCTCTAGAAACCCCTTAAGGGTGCTCCACATAAACCACCTCAAATCCCACTTTGAGAGGTCTGAATTCAACATGCTCCTGGAGACAGATGAAGGGGTGGAAGAGGAGAGCGAGTCTCTCCCCGACCTCCTGTCTGCCCAAGAACATGATGGGTCAGTAGAGGGTGTCAACCTCTCACCTACTCTGACCCAAGAACAGGAAGTGACAGTTGCTGGTTGCTGAAGGAGTTCTCCTCTCCTTTCTACCTCACCCAAGGCATACTCATTTTTGTACCCATGACATAGATACTAGAGACGTCTGCCTGATAAAAATAAAATGTACATGCTGTCAGATAAGGTAAGTACCAGTATCAAGGAGGTTGTCTCCAAAATGCTGGTGTTAGGGGTGCTTGAGCCCTCCAGAAGTCCCTGGTGCTGGTTTCGAAGGCTTGCCCACTGGGCCCCACTCCAGAACTTAGGATCAGTGTAGACAACAGGAGTCTTAATTCTGTCACAAAAACAGACACACTCCCCTTCCCCCGGGTTGATCAGCTCCTAGGCAGGCTGGGTACTGCCAAGTTCCACAGTACCTTTGATCTGACATCAGAGTACTGGTTGATTGCTCTGGCTTGGGGGGGAGAAGGAGATGTCTGCATTCTAAACCCCAGAGGGCCACTTCCAATTTAGAATAATGCCCTTTGGCTTAAAGAATGCCCCGCCACCTTTCAGAGGATGGTCAACAGGGTCCTAGGTGGGAAGGCATACCTGGACGACATAGCTGTCTTCAGCTCCCTTTTGGGAGGTACATTGCTTCAGGCCCTGCAGGCAAGCCTGACTATCAAGGCCAGTAAGTTCCAATAGGGCAGGGTTCCGCAGTACATCCGAGCGACTAGGTGTGCCGGGGCAAGGCGCAGCTTCTCTAGGCCAAGATTGAGACTATCCTGGCCTGGCAACCTCCTAAAACACAGACTGAGGTGAGGGCATTCCTAGGCTTCATAGGATACTATAGGAGGTTTGTTAAGAGATATGGCATAATTGTTCCCACCTTAATAGAGCTGACTTTAAAGAATCAGTCCAGAAAAGTGATCAGGACAGAGGCCTGTCAGAAAGCCTTTGACACTCTCAAGGAGGCCATGTGTACAGCACCTGTCCTATAGGTTCCTGATTTCTCTAAGGAGTTTATTGTGCAGATAGACACATCAGTAAAGAGAAAAACTGATGGATGGAATGCTGAACAATATCAAACAGTCATTCCCAGTCAGAGATCTGGGCCTGAATCGATAGTTTTTTTGCTCACCATGTCATTCTAGTTTGGACCAGCCATATGCAAATTAATCTTGACCCTGCTCCCCCCGGGGACAGACCAGCCCGACTGCCAGGCCAGGTCCTCCCTGGACCAGAAACAAGCATCCGAGAATGGATTTCGAGGTATCACCCCTCATCAGCCAGGATAGCTTGAATCCACTGGCATGGTGAGCACGGGACAAATGTCTGGTCATACCCGTCCCACTCCTGGCAAATGCAAAAAGAAAAATTGATGGAAGAAATGTTGAACGATGTCAAACACTCACCCCCAGTCAGAGATCTGGTCCTAAATCCATAGTTTTTTTGCTCACCACGCCATTCAAGTTTGGACCCAGCCATATGCAAATCAGTTTTGACCTTGCTCTCCTCAGGAACAGTCCGCCCAGAATTGGAAACAAGCATGCTAGGACTTGTTCCGGGGTATCACCTTCATCAGCCAGGATAGCTTGAATCCAGTGGCATGGTGAGCACGAGACCCACGTCTGGGCATACCCATCTCACTAGGGGTGACAAATTCAAAAAGAACAATTGATGGACGGAATGCTGAACAATGTCAAGCACTCTCTGGTCCAGGGAGGATCTGGTCTGTCAGTTCGGGCTTGACTGTTCCCTTGAGGAGCAGGGTCTAGACTGATTTGCATATGGCTGGGTCCAAACTGTAATGATTTGGTGAGCACAAAAACTATGGATTTAGGCCCAGATCTCTCTACTGGGGATGAGTGTTTGACATTGTTCAGCATTCTTTCCATCACTTGTTCTTTTTGCATTTATCGCTCTAAGTAGGATAGGCATGCCCAGACGTGGGTCCTGTGCTTGCCATGCTACTGAAGTCAATCTATCCTGGCTGATATGGGGTGATACCACAAAACCGGTCCTAGGATGCTTGTTTTGGGTCCACGGAGGACCTGGCCTGGTAGTTTAGACTGGACTGTTCCCATGGGGAGCAGGGTCAAGACTGATTTGCATATGGTTGTGTCCAAACTGGATTGGCGTGGTGAGCAAAAAACGATGGATTTAGGCCCAGATCTCAGTATTGGGTGTGAGTTTTTGACATTGTTTAGCATTCTGTCCATCACTTGTTCTTTTTGAGACAGTTACTTCAGAGCATGGCATGGGACTGCCTTAGCACAGATCAATGAGGAGGGTCTAGACCAACCAGTATCCTTCATTTGCAGGAGGTTACTTCCCTGGGAACAGAGGTGTAGTGCAATTGAAAGGGAGGCCTTTGCTGTGGTCTGAGCACTAAAGAAGCTGAGACCATACCTGTTTGGGACTCACGTCTCAGTTCAAGACAGACCACATGCCCCGCAAGATGGTTAATGCAAAGGAGGGCTGAAAATCCCAAACTGTTGAGGTGGTCCATATCCCTGCAGGTAATAGGCTTTACGATAGAACAACGTCCTGAGTCCTGTGTCAGAACCAGGTCTATCAAGGTTCTCACACCTTAGTGATAAGAACTCCCAAGTGGTTGGGTATTTCTCCCCACTTCCAGCTGGGGAGGAACACATGTTAGTCCTATTAGCTTTAGGGTGGTCTTCCCCCAAACGTTTAGGCTTCCTCCTCCCAATTTTGCTGAATTTGTTTTCATTGGCCTTAGGACTCTGCATGCTGTACGACTCCTAACCAGTGCTAAAGTGCATGTGCTCACTCATCAAAACATGGCAACATTGGCTTATACTCAATTGTCATATTTAATATATTTATAAGCTCCTAATAAAGTGGTACTACAGGTACCCAGGTCCTGCAAATTAAATGCCGCTAGTGGGTCTGCAGCACTGATTGTGCTGCCACACACTTATGTATCCCTTTAAACATCGCTGGCCTGCCATTGCAGACGGTGTGTGCAGTTTTAAACTGCAATTTAGACCGGGCAAAATGAACCTTTTGACAGGCCCAAACCTTCCTTTTCAATACATATAAGTCACTCCTAAGGTAGGCCCTGGACAGCCCATTCCTTGTTGTTCTTTGAATGTAACCTATAATATTTCATATCTTTGGTTCCCCTAACATTTCTGTGGGAAATTGTCGGCTACTTGTGCCATAGGTACCAGGGATTAAATAGAGCTTCTCATTGAGCTGTAATGTGACCTGACCTGATTGTGTTTGTAATAAATTAGTAAGGATTCCTCCCTCCCAAATTAATGACCCAATTTCTAACGGTCGGGTCTAATCTTTCCTTACTCGAGCAGTGTCTGACCTTAAGGCCAAGTCAGCAGTACTCCTCACTCTACTTTCACAGTGTGTGACCTGACCAATGAGGTAAAGTGTACACCGTATATGACTGTTGTATTGTCTGACATGAATGCAGGGTCAATTGAACTCCTTGCCCTAGTATAGCTGACTCTGACAGGTTCTCAGTGTCAAGTATTCTCCTTCTTGTGCTAGAGGAGAGTGTGCCTTAACTGTAGGGTCAAGTGTACTATATATCCTACTGTAGCAGTATTTGTCACGAACTGAGGGACAGGTCTACTCTACCCAACTCTTGCTGAACGTGATCTGCCCACAGGGTTAGGAGTACTCATGGATGGAACAATGAGGCGATCAACTGCATGAATCACCTCTCAATTTCTGATGGGTGGAAGGCTGACGAACAGTCAGGCTGAGGAATCATGCTGTGTGAATATCTGAGGCTTACAGCTGCTCAGCTTGAACAATCTCCATTTGAACTACTGAAGATTGAAACTCAAACAGGCAGCAAGTTTCACAAATCGCCTTCAGAATCTCTGAAAACTTGAATTCAAACAGACTTGAATCCTGATTACTGATTGTCTGACTCTCGAGGCGCGCTCACGAACAGACTCTTTGCCCCTGAGAATACCTTTGCTGCTGCCCACGGACCTGGTTGCTGCTGGGGAAATACTTGCTGCCCTGCGGGAGAACCGGACTGCCAGGGGCCCTCCTCGTCATCCGCGGACCGCGCGCTGCCCAACCACAACATCCAGTGGGCAGCGCGGTCTAGCCAGAGGTGCTCGGCCGTTGCCCCGCCCCCCTTGGACCTTTAAAAACACCGAGGGCCAACGCGACGCGGGACGCGCTCATGAACAGACTCTTTGCCCCTGAGAATACCTTTGCTGCTGCCCACGGACCTGGTTGCTGCTGGGGAAATACTTGCTGTTCTGCGGGAGAACCGGACTGCCAGGGGCCCTCCTTGTCATCCGCGTACCGCGCGCTGCCCAACAACAACATCCAGTGGGCAGCCCGGTCTCGCGAGAGGTGCTCGGCAGTAGCCCCGCCCCACTTGGACCTTTAAAAACACCGAGGGCCAACGTGACGCGGGACGCGCTCACGAACAGACTCATTGCCCCTGAGAATACCTTTGCTGCTGCCCACGGACCTGGTTGCTGCTGGGGAAATCCTTGCTGCTCTGCGGGAGAACCGGACTTCCAGGGGCCCACCTCGTCATTCGCAGACCGCGCGCTGCCCAACCACAACATCCAGTGGGCAGCGCGGTCTTGTGAGAGGTGCTCGGCAGTACCTTGGACCTTTAAAAACACCGAGGGCCAACGCGACACGGGAGGCGCGCGGGCAAAGCCCGGGTTAAGGGCAGGCCCGTCCTTGCCCGTCTGTGCCCGGATGAGGCTGGGCATGGGCCTATTCTCTTGGACACATTGTAAGGTATCTGTATACATAGCGGTTATTGTGCCTCCTGTCATTGATTAACGATTATAACCACTTCCATCGATTTACTTAATTGCATTGCTGTATTAATTGATCTATATAGCATAATGGGAAAAAGGAAACTACCAAGCCCAAAACGCACATATGTCGTTAAGTCAGGGGTGGATTCTCAACAGACTCTACTGAACTATTTGACAGGGCGGTAGGAGTTTTAGACAAACAGATACTTTCTGTGGAGGAATCTATAGAAGCAGGAACCTCTAGGGGGAGCTCGGGGGACGCACCCCTGGACGAGTCTCTTCAACCAGGCCAGGGAATTTCAAAAATAGCCCAGTCTAATGGATGCGTCCACCTGAGCACTGAGGAGATTGTATCTATCGACAATGATTACCCCACCCAACCACCCCTAAAGAGACAAAAGAATCCTGGGACGATAGTTAACCAAACCACTAAAAATAACCCAGCGAGGATCCAGTTAGTGAGTAAGACCCAAAAACTAGTTAAACAAACTCCACAGGGGAAGAAACGGGGGGCCAAAATAAAGGTCAAACTAAGCCCAAGTTAACATCAAATGATAATGTGGCATTGGCAATGCACAACGACATGAAGAACTTGATAACATTAGTGGAGCGACTAGACCTATATATGAGAGTCAGGATAGACCAACTATCATCAAGACTCACTATAGTGGAGGACTTTATTTTAAATAAAAGTACCAAAGGAGAGGTGGTAGATGGTCGCATGTTATCTAACTACCCAGAGAACCTGGGCGCGAATCTACAGCCTGGGTGTGATAAACCCTGTCCTCCAGGGCCCCATAATGGCAAAGAAAGGAATGAGACTAGCAAAGAGATTACTTTTGTTGAACATATTCCCCCTGAGAACACGATAACTAGGCAAGTCACTGATCCCTCGGCCATCCGACATAGCAGGCAAGAAAAGGAGTCGTTCTTGCACCTCCGATCCTGCCCCATCTACTAGATCTTGCGACAAATTAGGAGGACAGGCTTCGACCAAAGTTTTACACTATGGCGCACAGGTGAATCTGTCTAGTCATTTAGATCTTCCTCCTGCAGCTACTCCATATATTGTGGTTCTGGCCAACGTACCAGAAGTAGGGACCATAGAGGAAGAAACGTGGGTTTCTCTGAGAAATAGATCTCTTCATTGGCTGGGCAGGAAGGTTGGCTTGACAAATCAACTCTTCCATGACTTTAAGATGGCAAGAAGAGTACAGTGGGTGGGTGGATCGGAAAAAAGTTTAACTGGGGATTGCATCGTTCTTACCTTCGCTTCCCCCTCATTGGTAAAAAAGATATTAGCGGGTGGAGAGAACCATTTTCTAGACCCAATAGGAATAAATATTCTACCCTTGGGTTTTTTCTATCCCCTTCTGTGTCAACCAATAAAGCCCTCGAACCTGGTTTCCACACATTCAATGTCCCAAGGCGATTCTACCTCCCAATCAGCAACAGATTTAACACCCTTTCAGGCCTGGAAGATAACGACTGACTGACTTACAGCCATTTAACTACCATAGATCAAGGACAAATAGCTCCTGGTATAGAGCAACAAGGCCCGGGTCAATCAACTACTTTGGTCCCCTTAATATTTTCAGGTCTTCCTGCCAACTTACGAAATAAAACTGAAAAAGCCGTTTTGGGTGGCGGCCAAAGAGAGGTGCTCCCTATAACAGTAGCAGTTGGTGACATTGTGTTAGACCCCCCACCCCTTACTCCCACAAACACTTCCAGTAATCTGGATTCTTTGAAACTTAACATCATTTTCTGGAATGTGGCAGGCCTTCGAACTAAATTAACTAACGACGCCTGGTTAGATCTAGCTAGGAATTACTCCGTCCTATGCCTTCAGGAGACATGGCCAACCATAGAACTACATCTTGAGGGCTATAAAACTTATTGTTCGTACGCGGTTCCATCAACTTCAGGTAGGCCACGTGGTGGGCTAACTATTTTTATTTCAAATACTGTTCTAATTGAACAAATAGCTATTTTAAAGTCAGTACCTAATTTCCAAATTCTGATTTTGAAAATAAATAAGTCCAATAACTACTTTCTGGCCAATTCTTATAATAATCTACCGCTACCGGACCTGCTAACAGCCATGAATGACATCCTGTTTACGCTCCAAGACCAAAAGAGTAAATACCCCAAAGAGACTTTCAAACTTAGGGGCCGATTATGATGGAGGATTTTCCGCATCCTCCGGGCCGGCGGAAGCCACCGCCGGCCCGGAGGATGCGGATAATCCTCTGTGGAGCCTCAAAAGACCCACCGCCATATTAGGATGGCGGTGGGTCTTGAAATCTGTCCGCAACTTTTCCGCCGCGGTCGCCTTCCGACCGCGGCGGAAAAGCTTTAGCATGGCCGGCGGTGTCTATCAGACACCGCCAGCCATATTAGGATGGCTTAAGATGTATGCTTTTCCGCTGCGGCTTTTCCGCCGTGGAAAAGCATATGGACCGTCACTTCGGGGGCCCGTTGCGGGCCCCCTGGGTGAAGGGGGGGTGGGGGGTGCACATGGGGGGTACCTATGGTACCCCCCTGCATTTGCGTGCACAAAGCGGCAGGCACCGCGCGGTGCCTGCCGCTTTGTGCATGCAAATGCACAACTTTCATTTTTAACATTGCGGCGGGTGCTGCTTCACGCAGCACCCGCCGCATTGTTAAAAATACAGGATGTGACCGCCAGGGTGGCGGTCACATCCTAATTTGCACGGAGGGACCACCGCTGCCCCTGCGGACGGTCCCTCCTACTCTATGGTGGCGGACGGACTCGGGTCCGTCCGCCATCATAATCTGCCCCTAATTTGGGGGGGAGACTTTAATTTATCCCTGTGCCCTAATACTACCAACAAAAATTGCGGAATAGTTGATGAGCATAATAACGCAGTGACATATTTTTCTCATCCACCTAGTAGCATGCGTTTGAATGAAATCATGGTAGCTCTCGAGCTGGGTTTTGCAAACGAGCAAATAGCTAAACCAACTCCTTTTTCTGCAACTTTTAATGGAAGGGGCTTACAGAGCGTAATTGATTACATTCTGGTAACTGGTAGTTTACCGTTGTGCATTCGTGACTTTGCAATGGTAAAGAACGCCACAAGTGATCACTACCCAATAACAGTAACAATAGACATCCCAACCAAACAAATTATTCAGGACTCATTAAGTACCCTGGGCCACCAGATGCTAAGTTTGAACAGATCAAACGGCTACGCACTAAAATGGCTGAATATTAACCCAGCTGAGACATCTGCAAAAATAGTGAGGAAAGCGCTACCAGCGATTGAGAAGTGTTTAAACCCTGATACATCAGCCAATGTGATACTCAATAGCTATGTTACCATCACCAAGGTAGTCCAAGAAGTACTATTTCGGAAAGTAAAGGGGAATGGACAACCAAAGAGAGGCTGGTTTAACAAGGCTTGCACTAAAGCATATTCTTCATTGAAATTCGCACTGCATAAATGACCAAAGGATAGGGTTGAAATTACTAACCTTAGAAACATCTACAAAAAAACTTTAAAAGCGCGCAAAGTGGAATTAAAAAATGATTTGTGGGATCAACTTCATAAAAGCTGTGTCACGAAGGATGGTACCAACTTTTGGAAGGTTGTAAAAACCCCCTTTCTTCAGGGCGAAACTGAACAACCAACGATTGAGGTAGCGGTTGACGCTACTGCATGGGTTAAACACTATTCGGAGATCTTTGGTTATAACTCCAGCAAACCCACTAATCTACCTGATTCTGTTGGGAATATATCTGTTTTCCCCATTTTTCTTATGTTTACCCTACATGAGGTAGAGGAAGCCCTGTTACTCAGTAAAGGTGGGAAAGCACCAGGTCCGGACGGGGTCCCCGTGGATGTTTTTAAACATAACTTAGATCTATGGACTCCTATCTTGACCAGGGTGCTGGAAGCAGCCTGCTCAAAAGGTTTAATCGACTCATGGTCGGCTTCGATACTCGTGCCGATCTTTTAAAAAGGTGACTGCCACAACCCTGCATGTTACCGTCCGATCTCTCTCCTAGACTCCCTTGGCAAGGTGGCAGGACGAATTCTTCTTGGTAGACTCCAGTCCTGGGCAGCAACTAACAACATAGTTGCCGATATACAGGATGGTTTCAGAGAGGGTTTGGGTACCGTGGAGCAAGCACTCAATTTGTCTCTTTTAATGGGGAAATATGTCGGAGCTAAGGGAGGGCAAATATATATGACTTATGTCGATCTCTCAGCCGCTTTCGACTGTGTAAGCCATCCCAAATTATGGACAATTCTTGTAGATTTGGGTATTGACCAGCCACTGATCAACTTCCTCAGAGAACTCTACTCTGGCGGAACGGCCAGAGTAAGATATGGGCTCAAAGGCGAACTCACGGCATCATTCGGGGTGGAGAGGGGGGTTAGACAAGGGTGTGTCTTGGCCCCCTTCCTTTTCACCCTTTATACAAATGGGTTGGAGGGGGCGATGTTGAGGGGTAGCCAGGACATGCCGTGTATTGGATCTTGTCCGATACCGGCTCTTCTCTACGCCGATGACGCCGTGATACTAGCCAGAACCCCAGTTGAGTTGCAACGTAACGTAGGGAGGTACAGAAACTTTATGAATGGGCTGGACCTTACAATTAACATTAAAAAAACATTCACTATGTATGCAGGGACGGGGCTTAAGAAAAAAAAGGATATTTTTATCGATGACACAAAATTGGAACGAACACCCACATATCCATACTTTGGGATCCTAATTGACAATAAATCTTCATGGAAGCAAGCGATAGAGGCAAGGAAACTAATGTTTCTCAGGGCAACGACAGCCTTGATAGCTTTTGCACAAAGGTGGGTAAAAAGTCTGCTCCCGAAATGTTAAAAATATACCAAGCTAAATGTGTAACTGTTGCTTGTTACGGAGCGGGGGTTTGGGGTCATAAGAAGGTGGAATCACTACAGAAAATTGAAAATTCCTTCTTGAGGTATTTGCTAGCACTACCGCAAAGTTCTGCATCTTACTCCTGCCATCTAGAACTGGGTCTGGCATATATCTCCGATATTATAAAAATGCAACCGATACTTTTATGGTACCGGGTGTGGACCTCCCCCAAAAACGATCTAACATGAAACCTCCTTAATGACTGCCTTTTGTTGCAAATTAGGCACAGAATTAGTTGGCTAACATATGTAAAAAGTTTCTTTTATGATCTGGGTCTAGAGAAATATTATCTCTCTCCCCTGTCTATCGTCGAAGTTCCCAAATCCTCACTAAAGAAGCTTTGTATGCTACACCTTGAGGAGTTAAGACTAACCGCGGAGAGTGGAAAAAGTTCAGTTCAGCACTCCCTGAATATTCAGGTCACCCTCTCTATTCAGCCTTATCTAACATTTGAGATGAGTAACTATGATAAATTGTTGTTGACTCGACTCAGGTTTAACATCTTCCATCGATTAGTCTCATTTCCACACATTAATGATTGGCCTAGGAACCTCCCAGCCTGCCCATGTGATGATGTCTCTCCCCAGTCTGCGATACACATTGTGTTATTTTGTAGATTTTATATTGACCCCAGAAAGACCTGGATTATTCCAATTTTAAGAATGATGGGCCTGCGCACCTGTCGCCCAGCTTTTTTAGCCCTTCAATTCGCTAACGATGTGCTTTATACTAAGAGTGTTGCCCGTTTTTTAAAACTGTGTGTAAGGCACAGAGCAAACCTCGGCTAATTGTATTCAAAGTACTTACCCCTTGATAATACAATTGATGAAATTAGAATTGGAACCAGGGTTTTCTCTGTGTAAACATTGATGAACTGTGATTTTTTTAAAATTGTTTTTATATTTTTCTCAAAAATCAAACTCTTACTATTGTACATACTTTAATCTCACATTGTTACTGTTTTTATGAACTTTTATGGTTTTCTATGAATTTGGAAATCGAATAAAGTATTTTGATTTGACTCTCGAGGCTATAAGACTGACCAGTAGTCGACTGAAGATCTCCTCAGGAATATCTGAAGAATGAAATGATAACACACACAGAGCCTGAACAATTATTAGAACACTGGAATGTTGAGAGCTCCATTGAAGACAATGGTATCGCTTTAGGCTTATAATGGCTGGTATAAGCACAGAGCATCAACATTACAATGTTTTCCTTTCACAGCTTTTGCTGCGAACAAAAGCCTCATGGAGTCCGAGGGGATTACAACCCCCTCTGGCTCTTGAAGCCTTTGTTTTACTAATCAGAACATTCTTCCCTCTAGGGGCAATGTTCTAATAGCCTTAACGGCCTCTGTAGTGGGCTATACCAGCCAATAAAGGCCTGCTCCCTTTAACGCTAGAGTGAGTCTATAATATAGCCTTACAGTCTGCCATAGTGGGCTATTCCGGCTATTAGAACATTGAAATGTGGAGCACTCCATTGCAGACAATGGAGTTCTCCTGCTTCTATGAGCTGGTAAAGGCCCACAGAGCAACAGTCCAATGTTGTTTAAACAAAGGCCTTTCGGAGCCCGAGGGGATTTCCATCCCATCAGGCTCCAAGAGGCCTTTGTTTAATTTGTTAGAACATTCTGCCCTCAAGTGGCAGAATGTTCTAATAGCCTTATAGCCCTTCCTAGCTGGGCCATACCGGATATTAAAGTCCCGCTATGGCGGACTAAAAGGCTATATTAGAATTTTGGAATGTTCACAGCTCCATTTAAGACAATGGAGTAGCTCCGGGCTTATAATGTGGAATGTTCTAATAGCCTTATAGCCCTTCTGCTTCTGAGAAGCTGACAGGTACTCAGTTTAAAGAATCTCATTTAGTAGGTCTGAAAGTCAGTGGCGGCCAGCACGGATCTGGGGTGGTAGGGCAGTGGGGTGAGGAGGTATAATTGTAAAAAAAAAGAAAAAATAACTTACCTCCTCACCACTCTGTCTCACGTCATCTCTCCTCCACCGAACAGGAAGCAGCTGGGCTCCCCTGACCCAATCACAACACTACATTGCAGCATTATGAATGGCTCCCCAAACCAATCACAACGCTACAATGCAGCACTGTGATTGGTCTGAGCAGCGTGGTTCATGTCTCCAATGGGGACTGGGTGCCGGGGCATGTTCTCTGTGCAGGCTGTAATGCAGCCTGCATGGAAACATGCTAAAGTGCGCATGACTGTTTGGCTGGCTCGAGAGGGCCGGTCAAAGCATCATGCGCACTTTAGTGTTCTCACCACTCCTCCCCTGCTCTGCAGCAGAGTAGCCTGCCTTCATGCCGCAGCAGGGAAGAATAAAATGGTAATAACATTTTATTATTATCATTTTATTTTTCCTTTCTATTACTGCTGCACAACAGCAGTGAGGCGACGGTCCTCTGCCTTAGCGGAGGAGCCGCCACTGCAAATAGGCAGGCTGACACTGACAGCTGATAAGCGTACAATATTTCCCTGTGAATCGTTGAAGGAGGGAAGGCTGATGGGCACTCAGTTTAACTCTCGGTAGGAATCTCTGAAGGATGGAAAGCAGACAGGTGGGTAAGTTACATGATCATAGAATCTCTGAAGGATGGAAGACTGACTTGTCTGAAGTTTGACAAATACATTTTTTTCTTTACTCTCTAAAGCTGACCCAAGGCTATTTGTAAGTTTTTTGTTTAACTACTGCCATTGCCTGTGTCCTTTCACCATCATTTTTCTATGATTCGTTTTTGTGTGTGTGTTGTATCATAGATGTTTGTTTTAATTTTTTTAAATCGCCTTGTGCATTTGGACTTTATACTGAAAGTGAAGAATTTTAACAGTTCGCTGTAGGTGCACATTTACGCTGCTACTAATAATGTAAATATCTCCGGGAAGGAGTACAATTCAACATACAAAGCCAAGGGCTGCCTTCCTTCTGTAATGCTGAGTCTAACTTTGGGTCTAGGCAGACAGGCTTCCTCTGTGAGAAGGGAAGTGTCTGATGACGTCACCAGGGATGATACTAATTTCTTTTTTAGGAAGCGAGAGTCGGGACACAAAGGCTAACTAGGGAAGGGATGGAATTGATCCTTTATTTAGGGACAATGTTAATCGCCGAAAAGGAAACTTGTTCAAGGATTAAAAGGGGACGTGCCAGTAAATGTATGTTCAATTCTTGACTCTCTCTGCCTTTGAAGGATTCAGCTCAGATGGCAGAACAGTCAGAGCGGTGTGTGTACAAGTCCATCCTACCACACTGGCAGTAGCGATTCTTTCAGATTTCATCCACGTTTACTTCCTTTATTCTCTGGTGCTGCTTCCTGCCCAGCATGACATAGGGTGTATTATAAGCCCCGACATCAAGTGTGGCGCCTCCTGCAGACAAAGGAAATGCCTACACCCAGACAGGACTGTTGTCTCTCACTTGGCAACTGACCTTAGCATCATATTCACTGACAACCAGAGAGGACTTGCCTATTGGCCCTGTTAACACAGACGACCTGTCGGCTTCAACAGGATCTCTCTTAGGCGCAAGACATGTTGCACAATGGAAGTCTCGGCGTGCCTTGCTATGATGACCCTTTTTCAATCCAATGCTGTGAGGGCATCAAGGAGTGCTTCTTTAGTGCCACCCGAGCGAGTTGCGGCATCATTGCAGCTGAGGGCTAGAGATGGGGCCTCTGGGCTTCACTTGGTTTGCTGTTGTCAGTCATGGGCTGTGTTTCTCTAGCTCATGTCTTAGAGAGCTGAGCTTTGTGGGTTCCAACAGGAACGCAACGTTTGATTCACGTGTTAAATATGGGGTCGCTCTATCCTAGACATTTTCATTGTCACTTGTTTACTTTACTGACACTTGGTCTTCATTTTCCTTTACCTCCCCCCCGCCCCCACCCCCCAAATACTTTGGCGGCAAGGCTCTCTCTAAAGAAATGACAAAAAATCCTCGGTGACAATCAAAAGTCGTCATAAATGTTGCAGGGCTATTGAAATAGCCTCTTTCCTGCCAGTATAAACGAGCCTGTCCTGCTTTTGTAGCCTCGAGGTAAGGGCAAAGTGTTGCCCCTTGGAAATATTTTTGCCCAATGCAGTTAGTTCCTGTCACCGTTGCACCCCAATGACCCCCACCCTCAAAGTATTTCCATTGGCATCATGTCCGTTGCTGGTCGCCAGCTCATGTGTTGCACCATTGCTCGCTGGTCTTCCCCTGTCTGCCTCACTGTCCGACAGAGGAGAGGGGCACCCTGTCACCACCAGCACAATATTGCCCTCCGCTTTGGTTTGTCCATAATCAGGGTCTTCCATTTGCGCCCCCAAAGGGACTGCGTCATCGTGCCCATTCCTAAGTGGATCAGGCACTGGTCCTGAGCCTCTTACCACCTGACGCGTGGGCTCTGCCAGCTCCTCCAGGGCCTGGTCGTTCAGGAGGTTGACCAAGAAGTCAATGTATTTCATGGCAAGCCGCAGGATTTCATTTTTGCTCAGCTTCTTGTCTGGTGGGTGAGTGGGGATGAGTTTCCGCAAGTCTGCGAAGGCGCCATTGACGTTCTGCTGTCGCCAGCGTTCTCTGCTGTTCGTGAACACCCGGCGGGCCACCTTCTGAGGTTGTCGCACTGGAATACAGGGAGGAAACACAATAGGACAACATGAGTTAGGCAATAGGAAAACGTGTGCAGACACAGTTGTGATTGGGAAACTTGCTCAATGATAGTTACACACACCAATAACTGTAAACGTAAGTGGGCATCAGAATAAATTTATACCATACAGTAGGAGCTGGCACCTGATAAAACAGTCTTTACACTAGTGTTTAGATGACGAAAAAATTGGAAATTTCAGGTAAAGTTGTAAAATTTCTCATGGTGAGTGCATTTTGTTCATGTGACCTTGCCCTTATTAATTCATGACTCATTACACATTATCATAACAATCTTTCTTTATGTTCAGATTCTAACATTTTAATGAAATATTTTTATGATCCCAAAAATTAATTTCATTTACACTAGTCAGCTTTTAGAAATAAAAGAAGAACGAAATTGAAAAGTTTGAATAAGACGAACACTGGTCTATAGTCAAAATTGCACACCAAGAACTAGAACATTAGTAAGTCAACGCAATTGCACTGAAAGGTCTCTAGAGATGGAGAGCTTGGGCTAGGAGGGATTTTTAGCTATCAATCTGTTCCACTTAATGAAGGACAGAATATTTTGACAGACTCTGAACTCTAGTAATCTCTGCATCCCTTCTGTGACCAACCGAGAAGGCCAAAATAGTGCCAATGATAATCGAAGAGAAGCTAGGATGAATGTTTAGAACCAATAAGATCAGTACAATGGAGCAGATCCTATGTGTTGGTCGTAGAAGAGAGATAGTTGGGGCTTGGGCCAACATGCAAGACCAATGTAGTGTTGAGAGATCTTATGCATTGCCCTGCTTTTAACATGATTCCTACTGCCAAGAAGTCACTTGGGATCCATGGTTCAAATCAACTCCCTGAGTGTGGCTGCAGACGACATTGGAGTGCATAGTCTCTGGGTCTTTAACAGAGGTTGAACCACAGAGGATCAAATGGAGTCTCCAAACGCAATTGTTCCAATGTAGATCTCTGTCAGTTTTATCAGCGGTGACAACGTGGTTGGTGATGTTAAGCTCATAATCTTACAGAAAGTGGCAGTACAGGGCACCGTTAGGACATGCACTGAAAATAAATCTCTGATAGGGTAACGTGATCTGACAAAGACACCCTACTGTGGACTTATGTCTTTCCTCTACCCGCTGTTCTTCTTTCTGATGTATACATATACTGGCAGATTCCATACCTCATGAATCTCCACAGGAGCCAGACCGGATCATGAAAAGTATATATTGCTTTTCTGCAATCGCAGATGGCGCCATAGATCCAGCTCGGCTCCAGCACCACCCTGGATGTGAGGTCACAGAGATTTATGCCCGACCACCCGTACTCCAACACCAGTGCCTTTTTTTCTGCATCCTTCAACCAGATATGGAATTTCACTTAAAACATTTTTTGATGGATACTTCTACCTGTAGATGACTCACCTTTTCTATATCGCACGAGTCAGACAGGATTCAGAAACCTTTAATACTTCTCCACGCCGGGCTGGGCATTGGCTTCATCTCAGCATTGGAAATGACGTTGGAAGTGACTAGAACCATAAAGCCCCCCACTGGTGCCCTGACGTCAGTCCCCTTTATTACATGCCATTGGCACAGTTCTACATCCTGCTCTCCCCAAACTTTAACCTTAGCTTTTCTGACGATTTGATGATTTCCCATCAAATATTCAGTGAAGTGTAGTGCTGCTGCCCCCAAGAAATCAGGCTTCAAACCCTGAAGGGATAGTGAAGTACACAACTCAAGGTTCTGTGAGTCATGCAGTAGCATGCACCACAAAGCCAGCAAATAAAGGCAGGCCATAGTTTTTGTGATCCGGTCCCGGATGATCGAAGGCTAAGGAGGAAGTCTCGCCCAAGGACAAAGTCACTGGAGTCGATATTGCAGTCCTTCCACACAGACACAAAAAGATGTGACCACACTACTCTGAGCAGCGCACACCTTTCAAAGGTAAGGCACCAAGATGATACTCTATGCCTCAGGGCTCCTAGTCGGAGCCAGAAGTGGCCCCTGTGCCCCAAGCGGTAGTGGCACCTGCGGTTCCTCCAGGCCCAATGCTGTCTTAGGAGAGAGGGGCCCTCTCCAAAACAAGGGAACCTGGGAACCCCCCCCCGCCTTCCCCTGGTCACCCTGGGGGATGCGGGTCCCTCCACTACGCCCCAGGTCAGTTCATCCTTCCTAAGTGAGCATAGTGGTGCAAGTATCCTGTTTCTCTAAGTTATCTCCTGGAGCTTTCCCTACTTCTCCTTTGGACAAGTACACATCTTTCTGAGCACGGAGTATGGCCCTGAAGTCCTTTAATGCCACCTGTATAATGGTTTGTTACTATCATGCCCTGTGGGACATGGCCCAAATGGTTATTCCAAATCTCCCAGAACACTTGCTGGAACATTTTACAAAACTTGTGTGGGATGGTCAGGCCATGGCCAGACAGGTGGGCCAATCAGGCTTTGAATTGGCTGAAACTGTAGCATATGCAATGGGAGTCTCACTGGATTTAAGGAGTCATGTTTGGCACTCAGGTTTCTCCAACAAAGTACAAGCAACCCTGTCGGACCTCCTGTTTCATTGCTCTTCGCTTTTCGGATAAAAGGCAGATTCTGCCCTTGAGATATTTAAGGACAGCAGTGTCCCTACTACGTCTCCAGGACTCCAAACCTACCAGCAAGATTATAGACAGATTTGTAAACTTCAGGTGTTCGATAGAGATTTCTCCTTTGTGTGGCAAACAGCAAAGCCAGCACCAGCAGCAAGTGAGCTCCTTGTTTACGAAGTACTGGAGTTATAGCACTGTTAAAGGCTGAGTCTTACCTTTGCCTCCCTCCCTCTCTTTTTCCTCCCTGGCCACTGCAGGGCAGCAGCCCTAGTTCCCTTTTGTTGGAACACATGGTACCTGTTGGAGGGCTGGTGTCCTTTTTTTCCACAAGCCTGGAAGGCCATAACTTCATATCAATGCATCTTGCAGATCATGCAAAGACGGTATGCTCTGACCTTCCAACAGACTCCTCCATCCATTCCCCCCTCATCTTCGCTCCCTTCTGCAGACTGACTATGCATTCTTCAGTGGAGGCAGAGAACTTACTCCAGAAAGGGGTAGTGGAATTGGTGCCAGAGAAGGAATGGGGACAGTGGTTCTTCTCCTTGTACTTACTGGTCCTGAAGAAGGATGGCAGTTTTCATTCGATTCTAGAACAAAGGGTCTTGAACTGGCTCCTGCACAGGGAAAAGTTCAAGATGCTGTCTCTGGCTCAGGTATTGCTATCGCTGGCAGCGGAACATTGAATGGTGTCTGTAGATCTGCAAGATGCTTATTTTCACATACCGATTCTATGTTTGCACAGGAAGTACCTATGCCTCAGAGAGGGATCCATACATTACCAGTTTGTGGTCTGACCATTTGGCTCAACTTCTGTTTTACAAGTCTTCCCGAAGGTGATGGCTGGAGTCACCGCACATCTCAAAAGATCAGGAATCCTAATGTTTCTGTACTTGAGGCTGTCTCCAGAGATGGTATTGCACTAACTGCAACTGACAGCATCATTGCTGTACTACCTGGACTTTTCCATCATAATGGCCAAGTTTCACTTGGAGTCCTCCCAGCACATTCTGTTCCTAGGGGCTGTACTGGACACTACATCGAGTCGAGCCTTTTTCCCTCCTTAGACAATAAAGGATATTTAAGCTATGATTCTGATGTTTTAGAATGGAACACACGTTTCAGTTCAATTGGTCTTATCACCTGCTAAATGTGCTGGCTTACTGTATTGTCCTGGTCACTCATGTACGCTGACACACAAGGGCTGTCTAGTGGTGTCTCCGCAGGCACTGGTTTCAGCACAGCAGAGATCTTTCACACTCCATATTGATCTCAGAGGTTGCTACAAAGGATTTGATGTTATGGAGTGTAGATGAGAACCTACTTCAAGGGCTGTTCTTCCAGCCTCCACCAGGAGTGACACAGTGATTACAGACACTTCCACTCTAGGGATGGGAGTGCGTCTGGAGGAACTGGAGATCGGAGGTCTTTGGTTACCAGAGGAGTAGATGTTACTTCTCATTCTGTTGGAGTTGTGAGCAATTAATCTGGTGCTCAAGGGCCTCCTGCCCTCCCTTTGTGGCCAGTGCTTTCATATCTTGACTGACAACACAACTGCAATGTGGTATGTCAGTAAGCAGGGAGCAGTGGGATAGCATCTTCATCTTCTCTGCCGAGAAATAATACTTCTCTTGTCTTGGGGGCAGAACCACCAGATCTGGTTGGTTGCCAACCATCTGCTTGGAGCTCTGAACGTCAGATTCGATAGCCAGAGTCAGCTTCACCTTGACGACCACGAGTGGCGACTCTACGGCGAAGTGGACCCCAGGTGAACTTATTTGCCATTCATAACAATGCCAATTGGAGTCAGTTCTGTGCCCTGCAGTAACCGTTGCAGGGAGCCTCTGGGACATGGTTTAGTAAAAGTGAAGCTATTCACTTCACTACACGTTTCCTCCCATGCCCTTGATTCCTTGGGTGATGGAGAATGGAATAGTATATGGACCTGGGGAACCATTCTGTGTGGCCACCGTGCCTTCTCCTTCACAGGGTAAATCACCTCTCTCAATTGGTGGGGCAGGTGCTGCATCCCAACCTCCAGAGCCTCCACCATTACGGCTGGAGATTGAGTGTGGGCACCTGAATGCTTTTCATCTACCTCCTGAAGTGGCGGCTGTTATTTTAAGTGCGTGCAGACTTTCCACCAAAACGATGTCCTCTGAGAGATGGAGTAGGTTTGTCAAGTGGTGTTTAGACAGTTCTGTAGACTCTCCCAAAGCCCGCTTATCATGTGTCTTATGTTTCGCCCTGTTGTTGAATCAGCAGAGTTGTGCAGTGGGTATGGTAAAGGGTTACTTATCCACATTTTTGGCCTTTCTGTATCATTAAGACCAGACTTCCCAATTCAAGCCCTATATGATTATGAGGTTCTAAAGAGTCTTATCAACATGTATCACACTTCCCCATTCATTATACCTTAATGAAATCTTAATCTGGTTCTTACATTTTCATTGTTTTCACCCTTTGAAACCTTACAGAGTTGCCAAAATATTTGCTTACTTTTAAAAGTTTTTTCTGATTGCCATTATGTTGGCTAGACATATCAGTTAGTTGCAAGTGCTGAGCGTCAAGTTCTTTTTAGGGCCTTTTTTCTCAAAAATCTTGTCCTTAGAACCGAAGCTGCCTTCCTGCAAAAGGTGATCACACCCTTTCAATTTGTGAAGTCCATATCTTTACCTAACTCCTTCCTGCCCGTCCCAATAAGGAGGGGGAGAGGCACAGCAGGCTGAACCCTAAGAGGAAGAACAGTTTTTATACTAAGCATATTAAAGATTTGTGTCTCGATGATCAACTTTTCATGGGCTACACAGGCAAGCAAAGCTATTCAAAGGAGGATGTTGTCCATGTGGAAAAAAAACCTTGTGCATCAAGATATGGTTTGCCTTGGCAAGAAAAAACCACCAGAGGGCATCAGAGCTCTTTCCACCAGAGCAAAGTCTTCAACTTCAGCTTGGGAAAGGGAGCCCCTGTGGCAGAGATTTGCAAAGCAGGCCGTGTGGCAGAGAACTGCAAAGCAGGTTCATGGGCTTCTCTTCAAGCCCTTGCAAAATATTACTGTTTGGAATCGGAGGTCAGGAGAAAAGGATATTTTGCATGCTCATTTTTTCACAAATTGTTAGTTTAACTACTCCTTTAAACCCTAACTCCTTGAAGAATCCATTCAAAAGGTGAGTAATCAGCAGATATAGAATATCCATCTGAAGAAAAAGTTACTTACCTCTGTAACAATCTTTCTGGTGGATACCCTGTCTACCTGCAAATGTCTTGTTGACCAAGCCCACCTCCCCATCTTGAAGACTGCTTTATTACTAGCATCATTATATAAAGTTCCAAGCGTAGATTTTGCACTGCACCTTGCTGATAAGATGTCAATTTCATCCGTTCTCCTTGAAGGCATGTAAAACATGGATGAGAAAGTGATGTCAGGGTGTCAGTGGGGGGTCTTTATGGCCTCCCTCATCTAATGCCATTGTGGTGTCATGTTCAGCATTGAGATGAAGCCAGTTCCTGCTATCAGCGTGGAGAGCTATTGACAAGTTTACAGATCCAGTCTGACGCCTAGGATATTCAAAAGGAAGGGACTCTGCAAGTAAATAAAATATCCACCAGAAAGCTTGTTATTTAAGGTAAGTAACTTTTTTCATTTTGAAGTGCATCCTACAAAAAGGTCAGGCATTCTGTATGGACCCACATGATTTCTGCCCTTGGAGTTTGGATTCTGCTCCTTCCTCCAGATCTGCTTACAGATGTGGCTTCCTGCATTCAATGACTGTCAAGGACTGGGTGGAAATTTCTTTCATGCAGCAAGGCTGTGATGAGCAACAGAGCTGTCACCCCTTTAGAACATGTTCTCAAGACATACACATAGTAAATGCTTTGTTCACAAGAAAGTTCTCCTGTATCAAGTATTATGGTAATGAGCGTGTTTCCCAGAATCTAGCCATGACATCATATTCAAATTTGTATCCTGTTCTGAAAGACATGAGCCGTCATCGCTGCCATACTCCATTCTCATTCCATGTCCAAGGCTGCGAGATGGAATCCTGGCTTTTTTTGGTCCTGGCCCTGCTCAAGTGGTGGCTTTCACCTAGCTGTACTTGCTATGTGCTGGTCTTCATCTCCATTTGGTGCATTATCGGGCCCCATGGCGACTAGAATCCTTCAGCCATGTCCACTGTCAGCCCCTGCCCCATTTCCAGTCAATCCCGTTGATGCTGCTAACGCTATCCAGACCACAGCAGACCCCTTTTTGCCACTAAAAGCCATGCTGACTGTTTTGGTATTTGCGCTTCTACCGACATCATTCACGGAACTGCTTCTAGATCAATTTTTGCCATTTTCTATGGATCCAGCAGTTTAATTATGGTGGATTGCATGGGGAATTCAAGCCTTGGACTTCATGCTGGCTTTGTTCAGGTTTCAGTTAATGGCTATCTTGTTCAGAGGGTCCGTTGTGAGACAGACACACTTCACTCTTATTCGGACTCGAATGAGGGTACCCGTGTGGGTCTCCTGGAGTCTAATGACTTCAGCACTTCTACTGAGGCTGTCCCTGATTGCCTCTCAGAAGTCCATTTGGAGGACATTCTTTTTTCTTAAGACAATCCTGTGGAAGGTGGCTGAGAGGTTCCAGTGAACACATTGACTGAAATCCTCCAGCCTGGTCCCTCCACTTCAGAACCATTATTGCCTTCTAATCTGGCCCTCTTGGACCCTATTATGTGGGACGGTGTTTAGTCAGCCTCTGGCCAGTCCACTCACTGCCAAATTGCTCATCATCATCGCCCAGCTCCATACAACCACATTTTCAATTCTCTCATCCATTTCTTGAAAGTCTGATACTTCGTTATCTTTTATTCCAATTTAAATTTTCTTCATCTGAAATAGTCTTAGTGGGTCAAGATGGTAGAAAAGAAATTGCTATCCTTAAGGAGCTGGCTTCATTCAGGCAATAAGGGAGGGGATGTAGCCTTACGGCTAGAGCAGTCGACCTCGAAGCTGGCGAACCGGGTTCAAGTCTCGGCAACGATGCTCGACATCCTGTGATTCTGGGCAAATCACTTAATCTCCCCATGCCTAACAAAAAATGAATGTGTCCATCTGTAACAAAGCTGGTGCTCATGTAAAGCACTCTGAGACCTGATATCTCTGGCTCTAGTTCACGCTATATAAAACTATAAAAAACACAACAACAAAAATCACATATCTATTGGCATGTTCTTCATATGCTCTTTGGCATATGGGCCAGATTGTTATTCCCTGAAAATGGATCATGTGAAAGGGCAGTTTGCTGAAATAGTTTATGTTGCATTTGGGTTTCCTCAAATAACTTCTTAGGTCCTGTCGTGACGTAGTGGATTCAGTGGCTAGGTCTATGAGTTAGTTCTGTGGCTCTTCAAAGACATGCTTAATTATGCTCCACTGGTCTCCCTGGAGATGTCCTGGCAAATCTGCTGGGTACAGCCTTTGATGGTTTAAACTTGTTTGATAAAGTGCCTTATTTGGTCTTCGACTTAACCTTAGAAGGATTTGCCTCAAGGCACCTCACTGCCTGTACTTGTGGCTTGTATTCTAATGCACAAATGTCCTGCCAGCAGCATTAAAGATTCAAAAGCTTTACAAGAATTACAAGTTTCTGGCCTAAGAAGCAATGCTATTCTTCCTGAACTGTTCAACAAGAGTCGTTGCCTTCCTGTGGATAGCAGAGGGAGTCGTGCCTTGAGGGGTAGCAAGATCAAGAGTGCCACAATCTTCCTCCTACCTGGCCTCACATGATAGGTCAATTTAGTGCATTATCATGGGAGTGCAGATGCCTAGTAACAAGGAGGTTTACTTAGGTTGCTATTGCATTTACATGGACCACTGAGTTCTTTGAGTCATGTGCGGGGATTTCTCCTCACTCTTCAGGAGTTAGTATGCTTAGCCTCATTTGCTTTCTGCCCACCCACCTTTCATTTATTTTATTTATATATTTGTGACGTTTTATAGAGCGTGAACAAGACCAAAATTAAGTGTCAGAGCCCTGTACAACATAACAAATAGAATTGATTAAGCAAGGAGCAAAATATACAGTCATAGGGTGGAGCCTGAACGCTAAACAAAGGGGATAAACATATAGCATGAATAGAAAATACAAAGCGACAGTGAAAACACCAACATTGAATTCAAATTGGTATGAATAGTCGCATCAGATAAGAAGGAGATTATTCAGTCGTCTCATTTTTTACTTTGTTTTTTAAAAGCATGAATGTAGGGATGGTCCTGTTGTATAGGGCAAGAGAGTTCGACATTTTTGGGGTAATTCCAGAGAAAGTTCTCTTATAAGTTTTCTTTTTGTGAAATGTTTTAGGTTTCAGTGGTAGAGAGTTTTTACTACGAGAATCTCTGTTTCTTTCAGGTAGAACCAGTATCTGAGCCAGGTATCAAGGATGTTGTGGTGGATGGCTTTGTACATCATGCATGCTATTTTTAGGTGGATCCTAGATTCTAAAGGTAGCCAGTTCAGAGAATGGAGGGCCGGGGTGATGTGATCATTTTTCATCATGCCTGTGATGAGCTGTGCAGCCACGCTACTGAGGGTAAGCCTTCAGTGGTACTAGTTTTATTTTTGGTAGGCCAACTAGGGTAGCATTCCCAAAGTCAAGTTTGGGAATCATGAGTGGCTGAACCACCATTTTGAGAAGTGCCCTGGGCAGGAAAGGCTTTAGTTTTCTTAAAGCACGTAGATGGTAATTGGCCCCTCAGGTTGTCACGCTGATGTGATTCAACATGGAGAGGTTGTTGTCTAGTGTTATTCCTAGGGATTTTGCGGAATCAACGATATGTGAGGTACAGTTCAAGGCGGTGAGTAGCGGAAGCCAGTCCTTGATATTAGAGGTTGAGTTGGGTGGCGAGATTAATAGGAATTCGATTTTGAGGGCGTTAAGTTTGAAGTGGTTAAGAGTTAACTAGTGATGAGTTTTGATCAAGATGTTTTTGAGGGTGCTGATGTCTTCCGGGGAGGCAATCTTCATGTACAATTGCGTATAATCAGCATACATATGGTAGGAGATGGAGAGTTTGAGGATTTCAGTCAGGGGTTTTCCATGTAAAGATTAAACAGGGTGGGGGAACGTGAAAAACCTTGGGGAACACCAATGGTGGCCGGAGTCTGATCGTATGCCATGATTGTTTAGGACTCGTTGAGATCTGTTTTGCAGGAATAAGCAGAACCATTTTAAGACAGTACCAGAGAGACCCATCCTAAGTTCTAAGAGGTTCAGGAGAGTTTCATGTTTGACCGTGCCAAATGCTGCTGATGGGTCAAGAAGGATTAAGAGACAGGATTCATTAGAATCAAGTAAGCATAAAGTGTCATCGACAATATGGTCCTTGGCAGTTTCAGTGTTGTGACCTGGTCTGAAACCAGATTGGCAGTGATCGAGGAGTTGGTGCTGGTCAATGTGATTGCAGAGTTGTTGATGAACACATTTTTTCCAAGAGTTTGGTAAAGGTTGGGATGCTTGAAATGGAGATTATAGGTGTGACTTGTCCACTTTTTAGACAGTCAGGCATGCTGTCTTGTATTAGACAGATGTTGATAATTCTGGTCCATAGGGGTATGAGAAGGTGTGAAGTTTCCTTGAGGAATTTGAAGGGGAGAGGGTCATTGAAATGGTTGGAAAGTTTAGTGGAAGACAGTAGTTTTTAGATGTCAGAGTCATCAAATGTCTGAAAGATGGACCACAAGGCATTGTTTCTAGGTTTAAAGAGAAGGTTGCCAGAACAAACTTATTGTGAGATGGAGGTGCATTGTGGTGGGGTTTCAGTCGGTAAGCAATTCACAGCAATGCGGAGATCATTGTTAGTTGACTTACTTTTCTCAAAAAAGAAGGAGGAAAATGTTTGACAATTAGGTAGAGTTGTAGTGTCAGGCGTGGAGGAATTGCGTTTTCCATTAGTTTGTTGTTTAATCAATTCAAAAGAGGTTTTTTGGACAGTTGATGGCTGTGTCCAATTGCTGACAGAAATATAATGATCTGGCGCTTCTGATGCACCTATTGTAGTTCCTTCTTTTTTCACGCAAACGTTTATGGTTCAACAGAGATGTAGTCAGTATCTGCGCTCTTTCTGCGAGTCTGAGGGCGCAGCGTCCCTCATTAAAGCTACAGTTTAACCAGGGATTACTTCTTCTTATCGGGGCTCTCTTTAATTGTTTGGGGAGCAATGGAGTCCATGGTGTCAGAAATAAAGCTAAAATAGTGCTTAGTGAGGTCTTGAGCGTCAACCATATCAGTGGGAGGAGATAAGAGGTTGAAGCTAGTGATGGATATGATGTCTGGATTGAGATTGAGGGTGTTTCTGATCCAATGTTTTGTTTTCACAGGATGGCGTTTGAGGATGGGTGTATTTTTAGCATATGAGAAGGTGATGCAATGATGATCGGCTCAGTCGCAGGGTGAGATGCACAATCCCCCTTGTGCCGCCCGTACTCCACTTTTTCCCATGTTACAAGTGACGCATTGGCGGCACAAGGGGCTTGTAAATAAGTCCCTCAATGTCTAGGAGACAGAATCGTGTTTAAGGACTCTGTAAAGTTGCTTGAATAACTATTTGAAATATCTGCCCGTAGCTTGGCAGGTTCACTAATCATTTCAGGCCGAATGTACGAAGAATGGATATGGTAAAAGTGGGCGCAAATTGTGCCCTGACTTTTATCAAATCCATTCTGTTTTTCTTAACTGATCTATGTACTAATAAGTCGGTTTGCAAAAACCTGATTCTTAGTGGGTTGCAATTCTACCTTCCTCATAAATATTAATGAGATAGGTGGCAAATTGCGACCCACTATGAATCGCTGCAATCACAGGGATGGTGCCCTGCTGAGGTCAGCAATTCACCATGTCTGTGATTGCTTTTAAATAAAGCTTTTTTTCTTAAACGCAACCCATTTTCCTTAAAGGAAAACGGGATATGTTTAAAAATAAGAACATGAAAAGTTTAAGTAAAATTTTTTAAGAGTAGGCAATGGTCCGTGGGAACTCTGTCTGCTCTTAAAAACATTTGTTGTCAACATTTACAAATGGGAATGGGATCCTTTGGGACCCCTTCCAGTTTGCAAATAGCTTATCACCTTTTTTGAGGAAGAGTTAAAATATTAATGTTTTGTGACTGGATTTCATCGCTAAACATTAATACATCCTATACCGAATCAGTAATTTCAAGGGACGCCCGAAGCACGCACCTTCCAAATACCGAGCTGGTGCTTGGTTGCAAACTTAAATTGCGATTCTGTAACGTTTTACCGAATTGCATTTTAGTTTTGTACTTAAGAACTGGTCTTTTTGTGGTTGCAAACGTCCCAAATCTGTGAATTCTACGAATATGCCCCTTTGTGACTACAAAAAGGCTACATACATATTGCTTCTAGTCCTTTTTCAGTTTCAATGACATTGTGACCTTCTACTTTGGTAAAAAATAGCCTTTTCTTTTTTCATCTTAATTTGTTTTAACATGGCACCGGAAAATTATGGCAATGTGACAGTGAAAGCAATATAGTTATAAGTTGTTTTGTACACCTGAGGATCACAGTCCTATTGTGGTGGAGGGAATGTTTTCTAAATGGCACTCTGGGCAAATCTTGTGGAGCAGTGATGTGTGTCTTCAGCACATGTGCATCTAAAACTAAGAGTAGGCAGCTAGGCCAAAGAGTATCTGACAGCAACCAGTACTCGCTAAAGCCCTACCCATACCAGCCTACCTACACTGACTAAGTAGTGTTGGGTTTCCGAATTTATTACAGCACAACAGCATTACAGCAGTCCAGGAAACTGGCAGGAGGGTGTTAAAAAACCTGCTGAGTACGCTTTGTGTCTGGCCTTCAGCAGTAAAAATTGCAGTCTTGTGCTGTACCATCCTAAAACCAAAGGAAACATTTGCAAAATGCTATAGAAAGAAAATTCCATAAAATATTGATACCAAAATAACATGTATCCAATCCTATATTTTTTCTATACAGCAAAATGTAATGTGATGCATTGCTATTTTTAGCTTAGTTGTGCTGAAAACTGCAACTCCCAGAATGCAATGGCATGGAGTCATGTTACAGTAAAACTATAATAATTCCTTTTTAGGTTGACGTCTACGGGATAGCACAGCTGTCAAGTTGCAACGACGTTTTGGGGACATGCTGAAAGCTTACCTAAGAATGCATTTCACCCATTCCTTACCATTGGCTTTGTGTTTAGCAGCTCACATTTGCTTACGCCCTGTTCGCTGGCTTTATTTGTTTTAGACCTCATTTCCACAGATTATTAACGTTTGTGCGTTGCATAGTTGTATCTGTAAAACTGGATGTCTGTGCACATTTCGCAGTCATGTCTGTGGAAAATGTCTTGTTTGTAAATGACAGTGCATTGCCACGCCTTGCTTTAGTAAAATATTTGCGACCCTGTACTCCATCATTTACCCCCAGCTACTTACTATAATGTTACTGTCTCCTGCTGAATTAATTTGGTACACTTCTTCTTTGTGTGACGCATGGATTTTGATATAACATCAGTGATGTAGCTTTAATGATAGCACTCCCAATCTGAAAATTGTTCCACTGCCTCTGGCGCATGCGATTTGCAAAATTCCATTCGCACATAAGTCCCGGTTTGTACACTTCTTTTCAACTACATTGTTTCTGCTCAGGACATGGTGGAAGCAGTGTACTGTAATTTAACTAGAATTGTCTCAAATTTCTGGCGAGTGCTTTTCAGCTTTTTCTTCTGTATTAATTGTTAACACGCAAGTGCACGAAACAACCAGTCTTGATAAATAAAGCACATATACAAATCACTGTATCAACATCTGCAATTCACATCTCAACAAAACATTATAACAGACATTATTAGAACTCTCTGAAAACAGCGCAGGGACACATCCAGAAGACTTTTCATAAGGATGTGAAAATACACTGTGATATAAGCAAAAACAATAAAGGAAGTGCGTGCATGGACATTACAAACTACAATTTGAAGAACCAACCAATGTGTTCCTTTTACCAGCAACACTTATAGTGCAAGTCTCAACAAAGTGTGAGGGGGGGGGGGTCTTTGTCAAAGAGTTTTTATAGCACTTGTGACCTTAGCTAAGCCTGTTTCTAAGCACCTCTAATGTTTACAGATAGGAGACTAAAGGAATAAGGCGTTTGTGAGGCCTAAGATTCTTTTTCATTCTAAATCAATAATAGAGTTACTACCTTTGCACACTTGACTCGCAGTAATGTACCAACAGCAGGCAGAGAAGGCTTACCCCAGGACTTAGGAGATGGATGGCAACTAAGATAAAGCAAAACACAGTATTGTTCATCTGTGTACAAATGACAAAGTAATGAAGCAAATATAACATGTGCCGCAATATGCCACATAATTTGCCTATTCTTGGCCTATAATTTAGTCAGCGGTGCTGCATAATTTGGCCCTCCCCTGCCACATAATTCCAGTGGCTGGCACCGTTGTCTTTTTGAGTTCTCTGCTCTTTATTTTACGACTTTCCTCCTTATTCTTCTGTGTGCAAAAGGGCATTTCAGTCTTACATTGTTCTGACTGGATCAGTTGGTTCCTCCATTGCATACTTGGGGAAACTCTTTATTGTAATCAATGATGCATGGTAGTCATAGTCTATTAGTCCATTAAGTATATTTATTTATAAGTATAGAAAGGTGGTAAGTCCAATCAATACATCAGTATTAGCTTATATGAATACTTAAGTATATGCCTAGGTATTTGCCCCACCAGGAGCAAGGTCCTCTCTGCTCAGCCCATCTCACTAACTGATCTTGCCACATACAAAACCACCCTAACATTCTACATGACATCATAGTAGGCTGAGCAGGTAAAGCAGAGAGACACCATAGAGGGAATGCATCCAGTAGAGTAAGACTACAACACATCTCCCCCATTATAATAATGGAAATCAAAGAGAGAGAGAATGTGAAACTGTAGGACACATGTGAAGCAAAAGAAGTAATTATAGTCAAACGTAAGGTAATAATATAGTGGAACAAAATAGTGTAGCGGAACAACAAAAGAGAGGAAAAATGCATGAATTAAAATATACCATACAACTCATCCTTCTCCTTTGATAACGCACATACACTCATCCTTCCCCCTTACTCAACATTGCATTGAGATGGCAAAATGCACAAGACAGAAAGGAGGATGTACTACTTAAACAAATAGAACACCCTGTTCTCAGATAAGATAAGGAAAAACAATAAATGCTAGACAAAAGATACAATCAAAAACTAAAAACAACGGCGTTTCTAAAAGGTAACACACCACATGTTGTAAAAAAAAACGCCACATGACAGGTCCAACACCCATAGAAAGGTAACAGTAAAACACAAACTGTTAAATTTTGGGTACTAAAACTCATGGCAAACGTGACACGGGTTACCCTAAAACAAAACAATCATGCCATGCTAATTATAAATGGAAAAAAACAACAACTCAAACAAACATACTCCGAGCTATATCAGCCTAAAGGTAACTCATCCTGGCACTCCTTCACCCGAAGGACAACAAAATAAGGGAAAAGAAACAATCCCAAGTTATTCTAAATTTTGGGGATTGCAACACCCAAAGGAAACAAAATCGCCATGTCCATGGCAAACATCAGATAGGGAAAACTGAACCCTAGGAAAACCAAATGTGGATACAAAAGACCCACGACATGCTAAATTAAGGAAAACTTTAAAATTTGTGACACACATGTTCAACTGGATGAGGGACACTCCACCAAAGTCAAAAATACAGCACAAACACCTAACATCCACAACTCCAGGAAATAAAAACAAACTACAATTGACCAGCAAATTAAGAATGTCTCATTTTCCATTGAGCTGTCAACAAAATGAATGTTGTGAATACGGGAAGATTCGCGACTTCCTCCACGAAAACAACAACACTACTACTAACGTCACAACAACATATAACTGCAACATGACCCCATCCAGATATTAAAATCACATGGTAAATAGAATATATCAAACTAAAACAATAAACGTGGTCACCGTAGTCTATGATGAGCGATACCTCACCCGAAAGTCCAGGCCAATGAAGATGAGTGATACCTCACCCGAAAGTCCAGTCAGCAAAACAGAAAATCAAATCCATGGAAGTCTAATTCACTATTCATTTATCTAAAATTCAAATGTTGCAGATAAAATCCAGCGTAGGTAGAGAATTGCGCCACAAGCAGCATCATCAACACGGGAACTACTCTCATGGTTGAGTGTAGAATCATCATGAAATCCTCTTTAGCGCTTGTAAATCTGGATTTGCGCATGTAAAACAGGTTTGCCACAACTATAATAGAGTTAGCCTTCACGTAAATGAGATGCGCTTGCGATGTATCTGTTAGTCAAGCTTGGATGTGAATCGTCGTGAACTGAGGATGACAAAAGGAATTCATCCCAACGTCCCAAAATGGCCGCCATAGCGTCGTTGAGCGTCGCTTTAGCGTCGTTGAGCGTCGCTTTCTATAGGAAATGGGTCTCGTTTTTACCCATGAATCCCTATCACCAACACATTGATGAACCGTAAAGACGTCATCAGATGGATTCTAACAGGTGAAGGAGGAGAAGCTCCGCTGACCAACCGTCACCGACTCGAGAGAAGGTGAGTTGGTGAACTTGAAAGAGACGCTGGCCCAATTTTACAATACAAAGTCTATTCCAATGCCAGGACGCCACAATCACTGACGCGTATACGTTTGCAAGGTGTAAAATGTCTCCATCGGCATTGAAAGTCAAAACAACATGACAATGAGCGTAGATCCAAATCTTTGTGGAGGCAAATGTAGTCAGCTCACACAGCGCTACGCTCCTACAGCGCTTCAGCTCACACAGCGCTACGCTCCCACAGCGCTTCAGCTCACACAGCGCTACGCTCTCACAGTGCTTCTGCTCACACAGCGCTACTCTCCCACAGCGCTTCAGCTCACACAGTGCTACGCTTCCACAGTGTTTCATGTCATACGGCGTTGCTGTATACTTAGAATTAATCACTTCATGCGCCGTTTTAATTTGCTGCGTGTTTTTTTTTCCAAGTCAGTAAACATCAGTTTAACTCTTCCTCTAAACGATCAGCAGCTGCGTGTACATTCCAAAAGGTTGAACATTTGCTGCAGTTAATATTTCCCAAATAAAACGATGTTGCGCTTACCCTGTCTGCTTTGAAGATCACTGGCACATCTACGTTGGGCCGACCGGTCTTTGGTCACTGGTGGGGCATGTGGAGAGCCAGTTTGCTTCTACTTTGCGCGTTACTTCTTTTCTTATGTTTCTATATTTCTGGGAGTTTCAGCTTCTTTTTCCTGTGATTCTCCAGTTCCATATGTTCAGATTCAATCAATGTAGATCACGTAGGTTCTCCTCGTCGTCGCCAGTATTGTAATTAATGATGCATGGTAGTCATAGTCTATTAGTCCATTAAGTATATTTATTTATAAGTATAGAAAGGTGGTAAGTCCAATCAATACATCAGTATTAGCTTATATGAATACTTAAGTATATGCCTAGGTATTTGCCCCACCAGGAGCAAGGTCCTCTCTGCTCAGCCCATCTCACTAACTGATCTTGCCACATACAAAACCACCCTAACATTCTACATGACATCATAGTAGGCTGAGCAGGTAAAGCAGAGAGACACCATAGAGGGAATGCATCCAGTAGAGTAAGACTACAACACTCTTTTTTATTTTCTATCATGTATTTCGTGGTATGGCTAGTGTTTCATTTCTCTCTCCACCTGCTTTTTTTGTGTCCCCCCCCCCGCCCCCCTCCACATGCTGTCTTGTGACTCAATTGCTCGCGTTGTACTGACATACTTCCGTAGCTGTCTTTTGTCATAAGATCTATTGTGCACAACACTAATAGTTGGAGTGGGCTTTTGGTCAGACGATAGCTCGTGATTCGTTGCCTTTCTTGTGTTTTTAATTTGCTTGCTTCTTAATCAATGGCTTATCTTCCTCTTCTTGCATTCGTCCCTTCACTGGAGCATAGTCATTTATAAACTGTTTCTGATTGAATGAATTGTATCCTTCTACTGCAAACTTTTAGGGAACTACTTTTCCCTGTTCCTACAGCACTCTGTGGAAGTGTGTGTGTTTTCTTGCTCTCTTCCAATGTGCGCCCCCCCCCCCCCATGGTGCTCTCAATGCTGCTCCACCAGCTCATACATTGCTTTAGCTGCCTCTCGTTTTTGTCTTATTTTTTTGTTCTACCCAACCAGCTCCTATGTTTCTCCCCTCCATTCTCAGTGTTGCTACCTGCACTGAGTTGTTGTCTCCAACTCTGCTGTTGCAGTGGCGCGTAACAATAGCCCCTGCAAACCCCGCGGGGCAGGGGCCCCACGAACTCTAGGAGGCTCCCTCCGGCACTGTGCACAGGCAGGGGACTTGAATGTGTCCAGAGCGTGGGGTTGGGGGGCTGCAAGTAACTTGCAGGGGAGGAGGGCCTCAAGTTTTGTTACGCCTCAGCTCTGTTGCTACCTTGACTCTCCTGTGTTTTGTTTTTTAAG
Source organism: Lissotriton helveticus (assembly GCF_964261635.1). Classification (NCBI taxonomy): domain Eukaryota; kingdom Metazoa; phylum Chordata; class Amphibia; order Caudata; family Salamandridae; genus Lissotriton; species Lissotriton helveticus. Next base: position 1,401,950,608 of record NC_136057.1, on the reverse strand, counting down.
TCTGGTTTTTTTCTTTTTGTTTGGGTCGCTTCTTTCTATATAACACACTTTCGCACACATATTATTTAATTTACAATCCTAGATGGGCGTCTGCTACCTTGAAGTGGTAAATTAAAGTAAGAAGAAAAAAAATGCCACCGCGGTCTATAGGTGTCCATGACTAGTGACAAATTCCTGCATATACATCATCAAACTGAATCTGGCCATTTTGGCTTAGTCACATTTTTGATGATGCTGTTCGGCAAAGTAAAAAAGTCAGCAAATGTCTTTCATAGGCGATACCTTTTGGCTTTGCTAATGCTTTTTTGGGGGGCTGGTATTTATTTTTCATCTCAGACTTTGACCGAGAGCAAGAGAGAGCAAGGCAGAAAAGGGGAGAATGAGATTGCAAGGCGGTCATATAGAGAAAGGAAGTTTAGGAAGTTTAGGGTGGTGCAATTAAAAGGCATGGAATTAAAAGACACGAGGTGGAATCAAGAGAAGGTAACCTTGGTATTTGGCAACTCTGGCATTTGGCAGCACTGGCATCGGGCTCCTAAGAAAAACTTTGACCATACACGTATTTATTTATTTTTGTAAAAGCGAAGCTCGGGTGATGGATAGGTTTATGGATAGGGTGAAAGTTATGGTTAGATTGCGTTAGGCCAAGGGTTAAGATCACAGTTTGGATCTGGGTTAGGGTTAGATAAAAAGATTAGGGTGATGGTTGTGGTTGATGACGGTTGAGTGCAAGGCAGTAGCATGGCAATGATGCAGTGGGCCCTGGAGCAAGCAAGGAAAATCACCCCTTTGACTGCAATCAAGGTAGTAAACTACAGCAATTATCAGGAGTCGATGGGATGCTCAAGGCTTTGGGATCCTGTGCCTCTGCACCGGCTGCACCCCAGTTAGATATGCACCTGGTGCAAGGGAAGGGAAATAAAAATAAATAAACCAAAAATGATCGCAAACAATGTTCATCAGTGTACAACCCGCCTGCTATTGAACTGTGACACATACCTTTGCATTTTCTAACCAGCGGCTCCAGGCTACACAGACGAGGCTCTTCAGTGCACCAGCGCACCGTCACAGCAGCAGCGCACGAGCCCATCAGCCCACTCCTCGCCGCACCCGCTCCGCGGGTGCCGCTTCGTTGGTGGTCACTGGTGGGAGTACCATCGCGGAAGAAGCACACCAGGACTCAGAGGGCAAGGCGGTAAGGGGCGCCTGGAACCAGCGGGGCTGCGAGCGTGCAGGGACTTCATTTCCCAGAAGTCCCTGCGAGACCGTTGGAGAGCTTCCGGTCCGCTCTCCCTGCTGGCCCGCCCCCCGCCCTTTACGCCCCTTATTTAAACATTCTGTACTCCCGCAGCGCGGGACGCAGCTCGGGCGAAGACAGGGCAAAGACTGGGCCGTTCGAGGACTAAGAGGGCTGGGCTGGGCCACCCCCCCTTATGTTTCTAGTCTTTTTTAGCACATCTTACAGTTTTATTGTTGTGTGTATACTTATTTATTGACTTGTATTCTGTAACATGTGCTCACGGGGTAGCCGGAGCAAAACCCTCATGGCTGCTAGCAATTCTAACAGATCCATAGATGATTTCCTAGTCAAAACCAATTTGGCTATTGACGAGGAAATCAGCAAAATGCAGCACAAGGTCTCCTTAGAACTTGATGCTGCACGAAGGTTGTCAGCGCATATTGCTAGCTCCAAGAAATCCTCCCTGGGGAATATTGCATCTGCCCGTACCCCTGATCGTTCCACCGCTCCACGGCCTCTGTTAACAACGGCAGTAATGCATCCTGCTCCCCCTACTATTCTTTTACATTCCCCTCCCATTTCCCAACCCAATCCAATGCAACAAAATATTGGCCCTGCCCCTCTATTTAGTATCGCAGGCTCCTTTCCCCCTCCCAAAACAATTCAAGTAGCAAGCCATTGTAGTGCTAAGAAAGCCGCAACTTACAAAAAGAAATGCCTTGCGAGAACTATACACGCTAGGAAAAAAGCTAGAATAGCAAGGTTAAAGTTTTTTAATAGTAGACGGGCCATGGGTTCTCTTGGGGTGAAAGATGATAACCCCAAACCGACTCACAGTGTTTTTAATGGGGAAGCTACTCCGGAAATACCTAGTTTGGTGGAAGATGATATTCTTATCATCTCTCCTAGGCAGAACAGTACAAATATTTTGGAGGGTCGGGTGAGCGGACCTGTGCACGACAGGGAGGGTGATAGCGAATTCCTCCAATTAGTCTGGGGTACGTTAAAGCAGCTACTTTCCCCCCTGGAATTGAGGCTTTCTCGTATAGAGAATAACCTCCTTGAAATGGATAGGACCATAGTCACTCTGGCCAGCTTGAGCCTTAAGGAAATGGATGCTAAGCTTACACGTGTGACCGAACCCAATCCCCAGCCCAAAGAAACAGAACCTGTTCAATCCCTCTTACAACCAGCCCAAAGCATTCCTGCGACCCTACTTACATCCAAACCCATTCCAAAACCCCGCACCACCATTGCAAATACTATTGTACCTACCCCTAGCCCAGTAGTACCAAAACCCTTCCACCCGCATAAACCAGCATACAGGCCGAACACTGACTTCAGGGCAGCAGCCAACCACCCCCCTAGGCCACCCTTGGTGCATAACCCAATACGTCAGGCCAGTCGCCACAACTTCCGCGGAGGGTTTATTGACCTTCCGCCAGAAGCAGGGTCGTACGTTATTATTCTAGCCGGTGTTCCAGAGTTGGATCAACAATCCCAGGAGAATGATCTCTCTCTAAAAAATAAAGTCATCCACTGGCTTAATTCCAACAAACAGCTCCCCGACCACCAAAGAAGTAGTGTACTGATGGTTCGGAGAGTTCCTTGGATCGGCCGTACTCACAAGTCCATAGCCGGCGACTGTGTGGTGGTATCATTTTCTGATCCCCACACAGCCCAGTATCTATGTGCATGGCCATCTTTCGAGGCCAATTCTACAATAGTGGTGAGGCCTCTCACTTTTTTCTATCCTCCTAGACAACAACTAGTGAGTGAGGGGTCATGGTCCACTGTTAGGAACGCTAGTCGACCGACACATAGTTTTGTTGGACAAAATCAACTTAATTGGTGGCAAGGGGTTCCCACCTCCAATAGATTCGGCTGCCTGGAGGAGGTGGATTGAATCGGGAGGTCTGGAGACTTATCTCCCATTAAGACTACTCCCCACCAACGGAGGCGTCCACCCCCAAATTCATCTCTTACTGGCCCGCCTTTGCCTAATAATCCGGGTGTACTTTTAGACCCGGTAAACATTCCTGCTTTGGCTATGAATGAAGTTAAGGGCGTGGCACAGCCACCCTGCGCCCTAACTACGGACTGTCCACTAAGAGTTGCCTCTTGGAATATTGCAGGGCTACGGGGACGCCTGGAAAATGACGATTGGGCCAACTTTATTGATTTATATGATATCGTCATCTTCCAGGAAACCTGGTCAATTGTCCCATTATATAGGCTGGGTTACCTTAACTTTTCAAAACCTGCAACTAAGAGCCCTAAGGGTAGGGCCTCTGGTGGCCTTACCATTTGGATAAAAAATAACTTGGGCTTCCATGGTAGGGAAACACTGGTGGCGTGTGCGGATCTCCTATGTATCAGCCTGAGTAAACCTAACACCCCAGATCTCCTTTTGGTCGACGTCTATGCCCGTGGTTGCCAGGGTGGGAAAAAACAAACTGTCCTGGACGATCTTGATCTTCTATTTAAGAATTTCAAGACCGACCAGATTGAAATTGTAGCGGGAGACTTGAATACCTCCATTGAGCCCATCTCCTCCTTGGCAGAGGATGTGGGTTCTGAGGAGGACACTGTTTGGGCCATCCCCCCGCTTACTATCGCAAAGGGTGTTAGGGGCACCGAGGCAGCTCTACATTGGCTGGGCTTTTGTTTAGAATGGGGCCTACGGGCGGTCAATGGGCGCACGCGCTCTGATAGCCTTGGGTCCAACACCTTCGATAACGGTCTGAGCTTAAGCCGTATCGACTATATATTGATTAAAATTGAGTGTTGGTCCATTGTACAAGACATGGTGGTAGAGCCCCGCCCAGAGAGTGACCATAATCCCCTTTCACTCGAGATTTTGATCCCAGGTATGGGGGCCCCAGTCAGGGGTACTAATAGCTTAACATCTGATGTAGTTTTGTGCGACAATAGGCGTCGTGTAAAATGGCTTAGGGTTCTGGATGACCCAGCACTTATTTCCAAGATTGAGGAAAAGGTGTGGGGTGTGTGGAGTAGGATGCCTTTGTTATCCCCTTCTGGCTACGCAGACCCCATAATCACTAATCTCCACGAGGAGTGTTTTTTGGGCCTTAAAAGTCTTCTCACGAAACCATCTAGGCCTGTTAATGCCAGAGTACATAAAAAATGGTATAATAAGAACTGTAGAGTTGCCCACAGCAACTTATTAGCTGCTGTGAAGGCCCGGAACTCCGACGACATAAGGATAGCAAGGCAGTGCTACAAGCGTACCATCTGGGCTGCTAAGCGAGATTGGGACGACTCTTATTGGCTTGACCTCCTTAGTGCATGCGATTCCCCCAACCTAACAGATTTCTGGTCGATTGTAAGGAGGGGAAGGGATCCTGCCGCCCAGATCCCAGTAAATCATGTCTCCGCTCAATCGTGGGTGGAATTTTATACCGCACAGTTTAATGATCCAATTACAGCGGAGGAACCGATGATAAAAACTACACTACCGTGCCACCTCCCACATATAGGAGACAGACTCTTATTTTCGGAATCTGACACTGCACTTGCTCTCGAGTCTGTTCAGCCGGGTAAAGCTCCTGGCATTGATGCTATTCCCGCTGACCTTTTTAAGCTCAAACCTGACCTGTGGATCCCTTATATCACTTTACTGGCAAATAACCTAGCTGCAGGGGCTGAGATTCCATTTTCATGGAAGGGGGCAGAAATCTTGCCAGTATATAAGAAGGGTGACCGCTCCCTCCCCAACAACTATCGGCCCATTAGTTTGATCGATTCGATCCAGAAAATTGTGTCGAGAATGATCTTAGCAAGAATTCAGGGTTGGATCGATTCAAATAACATACTTTCCCCTATGCAGGCAGGATTCAGGTTTGGGACTAGCACTGTTGACCAAGTCTTCCGGTTCACATTACTTTTTTGGAAGGTGGTTCTGTTGGGTGGCGGTATGTTATATGCTGCATTCGTTGACCTTAAGTCGGCCTTCGACTTAGTTCCAAGGAAGAAGCTGTGGGAGGCCCTTTGTCGCATGGGCTTTCCGCCTGAGCTCTTGAGCCTAGTCCAGCGACTACATGAGGACAACTATGCCCAGGTTAGGTGGGGTAGTCAGGGGCAGGTGACCAAACGATTCCCTGTACAACGTGGGGTACGCCAAGGCTGTGTCCTAGCCCCCACGTTGTTTCTCCTATTTATTAATCAGGTTACCCAACATTTTATTAATACTCAGTCGGATGCACCCATGTTGGGTGGTCGAAAGTACCCCATGCTAATCTTCGCAGATGACACCCTCCTCCTTCCCAAAACTAGAGCTGGGCTTCAGGTAGCCCTGAATAGATTTTCCGAGTTTTGCACAATGAATGACTTGCAAATAAATGTGGATAAAACCAAATTTATGGTTTTTTGCAAGAAAAACCCCCCTAAGTGTACAGTTTCCTTAAACGGAGTCCATATTGAGCAGGTTAGGGTCATGACATACCTTGGTGTGACTCTAGATCACCAACTCAATTGGAACCCCCAAGTGGAAACGTCTAAACTCAAATTTAATAGGTTGGCTGGCTGTTTGATCCATGAACAAAAGAACTCCCTAACTAAGTGTGTTACCCCTGCCCTAAAAATCTATGAGGCGAAGGTCATCTCTGCAACCCTTTACGGAGCCGAAGTTTGGGGTCATAAGAATCTCTCCAGTTTGGCAACTGCGCAGAACAGGTTCCTACGGAATCTGGTTAGTCTCCCCCAGTCCACCCCAACTAAACCCCTGCTGTTGGATCTTGGTTGCAGACCGATCGACGAGATGGCCCAGTACCGCCTGGTGGCCTTTTGGCGCCGCCTCTGGACCACTCCCGAGCTTGGTCTGTTTACCCGAGAGTTGGAGGAGGTAAAACTCATGTGGGGGGCGCATAAAATACACTGGTTTAGGGTAGTCAAAAATGTTTTGAACATGATGGGTCTCCCGGAGCTTTGGTCCAACCCAGGGGGGGGCAACTTTTCCATCAAAACTTGAGTTTAAGGCGCTCTTTTGGGCTTGGAAAAAATCTATTCTTGTAAACCAATCCTTGGACGCAAATCTAACTGGCTCTTTTTTAGCGTATAAGGCCATTCCCTCACTAGAGCAGTATTGGGATTTAATCACAAGCGTATTAGATCGTAAACTATACCACCAGTTTCGAATCGGCACCTTGCCCATTAATTCTTTTACAGCAAAATGGGACACGACTACAGGAAATAAATGCCACTGGTGTCCAGACCAGGAAGAAAGCGTTGGCCACTTCTTCTTTGGTTGTCCTGTCTATCGAGCACCAAGAAGTAAGTGGTTAAGACCGATATGCTCGACCCTGAATAGTGGTGGCTACCGAGATGCACTCTTCAAACTTCGTGTTATTAGATCAGAAACTGTAGTGGTTTGTGTTGCCAAATTTTTGAGATGGGCCTGGTTGATCCGATCTAAGAAATTGGGCATCCCTGTACGTTGAACGCTCTTATCTAGTTATATATAGTGCTCTGTATGGTTATTAGTGGTACCAATTCATGTGCATGTTATTTGGGTCCCATTTGTTTCAATGTACATATGTGTAAAGCATCTTATTGTTCTTAGGAATAACTTATGTATATTATCATTTCGTTTGACTGCTTTTTTTTATATATTGTGTATGATTGTACATTGTCTTTTATGAATCTTTTATTCGAAATAAAGACTTATCGACAAAGAACTGTGTTGAGCTTTTTGGTTATACCTAGAATTCAGGGGTCTCAAACTTTTTCCAACTTATCCTCAATGAAAATCATCCTGAGCTACTATTATTAGCGTTGGAATAGTGATTGCATAAGTCAAGATTACATTAGTGGCCACCCCGTGCAAGATTACCATCAATAGTCGCCTCCGTGCATCAGGGAGGGTTACCAGTTCTAATGTCAAAAAGGCTTTGTTAATTGGAAATGCCTCTACACGGGTAATACATAAAACCTACAGGTTGAAATGCCGTGGCACCAAGGTAATAGTATGAGCAAAGAGCCTCTCAGTGCCTCAAAATCCATATCTCAAATATCAGATTTAACTATATTTTGAAAATTAAACCATTTTTGTTCAAACATCAGCGTATAAGTTCTGTAAATACGCACTTTTTCATCTTGTATACACGCTTTTCAGTTATGATATACATATATTAATTCAACCATACAAAAGCTTCTAATTTAGTATGCTGGGCTGCTTACTAGAGAGGTACTTACAGGCAGCTGGAGAGATACCAGTAGCTCACAAGCTGCTCGCCGGAGAAGCTTGACCTAAATGCTATTCAAACTGGTTCCTTTGAGCTATTTCGAATCTAAGGGCCAGATGTAGGTGAAATAGATTTACCGATTTTAAATTACCGAATTTTACCGATTCGGTAATTAAAAATCGGTAAATCTATGGGGTCGACATGTAGGTATTCCAGATGTGCTGGAATACCGAATCGGATGATTTCGGTATTTACCGATTCGGTAAATACCGATTTCCACAAGTGTGCAGGGGGTGTCACTTTGACACCCTCTGGCACCCCCAAAACAGGCTTGGGTGCCATGTGGCAGGCATACATGCCCTAAGGGCAGGTCTGCCTGTCACATGGCATAGGTGTGCATGCACACATGTGCATGCATACCGGAATCGGTATTTTACCATCAAATTTATTTGATGGTAAAATACCGATTTGGTAAGGCTCCTGGGACTCTGAAGAGTCCCACCTACATATGGGTGGCTCAGATTCGGTAAATTTACTGATTTTTTATTTTACCGAATCGGTAAAATTACCGATTCGGTAATTTTACTGATTCTGTAAAATAAAGCCCCCTACATGCCAATCACCTATTTACCGATCGGTAACGGCCGAAAATACTGATTTTCGGCCGTTACCGACCGACCTACATCGGGCCCTAAGTCTTTACTAGTGAACTGAATGGGCTCATGGTATCGATTATCAATGTCAGAAGGAAGGACGGTTTGAAATATAAAACTTTGACCTGCAGGTTTCAAACACATACCTACCACAAATAAATTGGCCCCATGAGCATTTTTTGCAGCCAAAGTAATCCCTTCTGCCTTGGAAGTGGCAACTAGTATGAGTATCTCTCTCTCTCTCCCTTTACTTCGCCCTCTCTCACTCTCCAGTGACCTACTGTTGTGGTAAATGCATATTTGTGGAAATAGACATGCATGGTAAAGGCATATTCGTTGTAAAGGATGTGTGGTAATAGTCATGCATGGTTATGACCACATTGAAATGGCTGTTTCTGGCTGTTGTGTATTGCACCACTAACGAGCCGGGCCTTCCTAACAAACCGCACTTTGGGTTTTGTGTCTTCTAGCTTCAGTGTTTCAGCTCTGTTCATGGGCCTGCACATCCCAGTACAGAAAGAGATGTTGGCTAAAAAGGCAGCACTGGGTGAAAGTGTCCCACATGGCCTTTGGCCACTTGGCAGCCGATGCCTCCAGAGTCTGTGGTTTCAAAGAGGCCAGCACATCCTATCGTACTCTCCACCACCAATCCTGCCTCCTTCACCGCCTCTCTGGTGTCCACCTGGCAGTTCCCCCTCTTGTCTGTCACTTGGTGACACCCAAGGAGGAAGAGAAGATGGGGCGAGATAACCCACCCGGACGCTTGGGGCCGGACACGCCGAAAACCACCAGCGTAACACCACGTTACGGGTGTTGCAACCCACTGCTTCTGTTTTCTTGATCAGCCCCCACTACCCCCCTCACAGAAACCGCTGAGAAAATGAAATCGTAATGATTGATGGCTTCAACGCACAGGAAGTGCTTTGCACATCCACCCATGCCCCCCTGTGAGACCGCTTACAGAGAATACTGAGTCACCAACAGACTCCCACCCAAGGGGACAGTATCCCTCCCCAGAGAAAAAATGCCGACATCTGCTAACGTTTCAAGATCTGCGAGGCTTCCCAAATACAGGAAACAGCCTGTATTCATTTTTAATATGGCCTTTCTTTCTTTGTTTACTTTAATTATCAGTCGGGGGTGATTAAGGCAGCCATTGAACACATTTTAAAGAGTTCCCTTTTTACACTTGCTGTTTAAATTTGTACTGATAAAGGTAAAAATATATCTGATTTAGGTGGATTTCCTAATTTTTGTACCAACAAGGACAATAACATTCTAGTTTAAAACTGGACAGGTGGCAACCCTAACTGGGCATGGCTCCCCCCTTCCAAATGAAGACCACAGTTACTACTTTAGAGCTAGCGCCATCAAAACACTTGTTTTGCATCAAAACACTTGGGGGCATATTTACTAGAATACTTGCTGCACCGCCCTGCGTCACAGGGAAAGGGCAGGAATGCACTGTATTTATCCAATACGGTACATTCTTGTCCTTAACCCCTGAGTGGCGGTGTGTTAGCAGCCTAGCGCCAATGCAGGCACCCTTGCACCATGGTGTAATGGTGCCTGCGTTACAGTCAGGATTGTTTTTGTGCAGGAAGAGGCACCTTCCTGCACAAAAACAATCCAGAGAGGCATTTTCTTCTTTCTATGTGTTCTGCAGAATGCAGCACACATAGAAAGACGAAAAGGGAGGAGAAATAAACGTATTTCTCCTCGTTACACCTCACCTGGGGAGGCGTAAGATTTTAATGTGTTCCCAAGTTTACAAGTCGTTGTAAGTCTAGGAATATGTCGAAAACCATGGGAGTTGCGTGGGAACACCCACCGCAAAACCCATGGAACGTCTCCCTTGCGCAGAGTAAGGCAATGCAGCGATTTGCGCTGCGTTGCATTACTCCATGTTTGTGAAGCCAATCGGAGCACCATTCGTGGTGCAAGCATGATGCAAGGCCCTTGTAAATATGCCCAAGTGGGATAGATTTATCTCAAGAGGCAAAGGGACGTCCACCAGAGGGCCCAGGTGAGCCAAATTATTGCAATGTCGCTTAACGAGGGTACAACAAATTCATCCAGCAGAATACGCAGGATATACAAAAGGGTAATAATGTAATAAAGGCGTATTGTCTAAAGAAGTCACCTCTCCACACTGTGGAAAAATGCGAGTACCATATCCTCTCGGACACCTAGACCCGTACTACAGATAGGGCGCACTTTCCATGTATGTGCCATGGCACACCTTAAAGCAGGTGTGACGGGTGCAAACATGGAAAGTGCGCCCGCCCCATCTGGAAGAATGCACTGCATCTAGGGCAGCCGGCAACTTGCACTGCTTCCAGTTGCTGTTTTAAAGCTGCTCAGTGTTCCTCTGTGCAGGCGGCATCCTGCCTGCACATTTAAAAGAGATTAGAGAGCCTCTTACAGGTGGGTGCAGTGAGTGACTGCACCTGCCTGCAAGGGGGTGTCTCGGGGGGTCCATGGGACCCCCTTTCATCCCTTTTGAGCGCTGCATTTAGAAGGCACACTGAGAATGCACTACATTTTTGTAACACACTTTCAATACACCTTCTAAAGACATGTATGCCTCCGTGCCCACGTCAGTAATACATCACGCGCGCAAAGGCAAAGAGAGTCCCTCATTCACATGGGGCCACACCCTCATGCACATGAGGGAATGCCCTCTAATGATAGCGCTGGCGCACTTCTGTATTACAGAAGGGGCTGCACAAGCATTTCCGGCCCTTTATGAAACACCAAAGTGCCCTGGGAGCATGCAAGGTGGACCTTCCTGTACATAAACAATCTTTCCCCTGCACGCAGAAACCCTTGCACTATGGTGCAAGGATGCCTACGTTGGCGCTACACTGCTAAGTGTAGCGCCAGCGCAGGGGGAAACGCAAGGCTGCACCATATCTGTGTAAATATGGTGCAGTCTTGCGTTTCTGAAGTGGCGGAGTGAGGCTTAATCCCTGACGGCTAATGCCTTACTCCGCCTCTTCCTTGTACATATGCCCCTCACTGTCTAAATTCATTTTCTGTTGACCACCTGTCAATATTAAATTAATGAACAAGGACCTCGAAGCCAACTCTATTCATGTTCTACTGGGGACGGTACTCTGTGAAGGTGTGACTGTTTCTCACTGAGCTGGCATTTAATGCTTGCAACAATATGATGACAGGGACTTTTAACATACATATACTCTCTTTCCATGCACAGTACTAGTACTTATTTATAATATGTAGAAGAGACCGGTAATTTTCAAAGCGCCACTGTGACTGCTGAGAGCAGTGTCCCTTCTTTGTAAGTTGTCATTACATACAGAAAATACCAACGGTCTTTGACACAGTGATAGGCAAAAGGTTGTCCTAAAAATATGTACACAGAACGCAATGTTTCTGATTAGGACACCTTTGGACCAAAGCCTTCGCCCATTATATGGGCAGTAGCGGTTGCTCCCGTGAAGCAGCAGTGGGGCGGTTTGGGGGAAAGGAGGTTTTAAAAGAAAAAAAGAACACTTACCTGCCCCCTCCTCTCCTCCGTCTTCTTTCTGGCTTCTTTGTGAGCAGGACGCAGGAAGCACCCACGGTCCTCTAAGCCAATCATAATGCTGCAATGCAGCATTGTGATTGGTCGGCGCTCAGACAGTGAATGGGAGCCTGGGCATGTTCTCCACTCAAGTTCTAATGCAGCCTAGGTGGAGAACATGCAAAGTGCGCATGACTGTTTGGCCAGCCCAAGACGGCCGGCCAAACAGTCATGGGCACTTAGAGTGTGCCACCACTCCTCCCCCCTGTGCTGCCCAGCCCCACCCCAAAATACTGCCTCACAGGAGGAGCCGTCCCTGTATATGGGTGTTTGGTTATTATACATGCACAGTTGTGTAAGATTTAGGCAGGTTAGTCTGAAGTTGGAACTCGAGGTGTGACACGGGCTGTTTCTGTCACGAACTCTTATCCAAAAGGACATTGGTCAAGTCCCTGGGGTGCAGCAGGTCACCGTACCACCGCCCATTTATGAGGGCGGGCTGGGGGTACGTTATCATGCTGGTGGAAATGCTCAATCCGTGGGCATTACCAGAGGTGTTGTGAGGATGTCAACGTTGGCTCCTCGTGGCTCTCCTACGGAGGGCCTTAGGGTATTAAAGTTACCACCGATCTCATGCCCATACGTTATTGTATTATTAAATGTTCCATGCTTACATCATGATACAACCGGGTCATTCGATGGGTTGGAAAACAAAGTTACCCACTAGTTAGTACAGAACATTAAGTTTAACTAATGAAGATGTAATGTTATTATACTGGTGCCAGGCCCGGACTGGCCGTTGCAGGCACCGGGCAATCCCCCGGTCGGCCGCGAGGGTGGGGGCCGGTTTTGGGCCCCAGGGGGCCGGTTTTGTTACAGGGTCGTTTTTTGCAGCATAGCTGCAAAAACGGCACTGTAACAAAATCGGCCAAAAACCGGCCCTAGCAAAGAGCGGGGTCGCACCCCCCAACCCCCGGGGGGAGGGGGGGGGCGGCCGAGCACTTTGCCAGGGCCGGTTTCGGTTCCCAGTCTGGCCCTGACTGGTGCGAAGAGTTCCTAGATTGGTCCACTGGATACATGCGGACAGCATTATTGTGAATTTAGATATCCTCACTTGACTAGAGGTTTCATTTATCAGTCATCCCGAGGGTGGATATGCCAGGGTGCAAGATAGTTAGGCCCCTAAATGATTTAATTTTATAGGCATTTGATGCCTGACATACAGCAATTGGGTATTGACTCTTTCCCAGGGCGTCCTTCCCGTCCTGAAGCCCCCGTTCCTTCTCACAATTGTTTTGCTGCTTTGGCAGATGGATTACAGAATGATGGTTGACAGATAGATAAGAAGCCTCGTGCACACAAAGTAGCATAAGGCGCGGGGTGTCAGAAGTTTGCTGAACGAACATATTTTCTTCCCTCTTATATCTTCAGAATTTAAAATATTAAGTTGGACTCTTGCCAGGATCAAATCGAAACTGAACCTGGAGAACTAGTAGAACTGGTAATATATACATTATCGTTATGTTACAGGAAACTAGGGCCACAAAAGACATTCATTTGAGGGCTATTCCTGTTTTACAAAGACAGCTTTTCCTTCGCCCTCGGGAAGGGTCATAGGTAGTCTCAAGACTTGATTCGAGGTTACACTTTAATGTTCCATAACGCCAATTTCTGTTAGCAGTCAGCCACGGCCGGTAGTAGGTGTAACTGCAGGGCGGTGATGTGGGAAGGGGGAGGGGCCGGTCGGGGGGTAGTAATGTATGGATTACAGACTTTAACAGGTAAGTAAACATATAAATAAATAAAACGGGTAAATGGTCAAAATATCGAATCCAAAATATAGACAAACCAAAATATCGAGTCCAAAATATAGAATGGACAAAATATCGAATGGACAGAATATAGACATCAAAAATATCGTTTTGAAGTTAAGTAATGTAATATCGATTTAAAAAATATAGACAGTCAAAATATCGAAGTACATAATATAGTTTATTAAAAATATCGAATTTGTAATAATATTGCAATTTTTTTTTGTTTGTAACTTTTTTATTTTGAAAACATGAAAAAATCAAACATAAAACATACAGGCAAGGCAATATGGTGAGAATACAATCATTAGGTCTGCACTCAAGGAGGACGGGAAATACATGAGAACAGGAGAAAAGATTCTTTGAATACAGATGAGGGGAGGGGGGCGAAGGCAGAATTGCATATGAACAGCAAAATATACCCCAGCTAGAAGGAATGTGGGTCAGGGCGATTGGGAAGGACTAGGAATAGCAGTGAGTGGGGGTGTGCAGATATCCCCACGGTATGAGTTCCAAGGGTTCCAAATCTTCCCCCATTTCCTGGGTCTGCCTCTTGCCACATACACTGTCTTCTCCCTGAACATGCACCAGTCCAGACTCTCTATCCAAGCAGTCACTGTAGGCGGCCTCGAGGACCCCCACAACTGTGCAATATCCCTCTTCGCAACCATATTGGCCAGAGTCACCCATCGAAGCTGTGACACATCATAGTCATTCGGACCCCATACATTCAATAAACATTGCCGGGCTTCCGGCATCATCACAATACCCGTTACTTCATCCATCACCTCATGTATACGTTTCCAAAACCGTACCACCTCAGGGCATTCCCATATGATATGGAGATAGGTGCCAAGGAGACCACACCCACGCCTACACATGCCATCCGTGGAGTAGCCCATATGGATCAAACAGGGACCGGTGACATAGATTCTGTGGAGGATCTTAAGTTGGACCAGACGGAGGCGGGCCGGAATCGCCACCTCCCTGGGGGAGGAGATTGCAGACTGCCAGTCCTCGTCATCCAATTCAATACCATCAGCAGTCCAGGATTCACGGAGGCGATCGAGTAAGCTCGCTCGGTCATTAATCATTTTCTTATAGAACAATGAGATAGTACTATCTGGTACATAACCGTCTAGTATACGATCTTCGAGGGGGGAAGAATCCGGAATATCGCTACCCACTAGTAACACAGAGTTCAGGGCATGGCGTACCTGGACATATCGAAATTTTTCCCTGTCACTCAGTTTATACTCTTTTTGCAAATCCGAGAAGGCCTTCACCCCTCCTCTAGCCCAGAGATCACGCACTTTACTAATACCGATCGTGTCCCATTTATCAAATCCCTTCGTCTTCCATAGGCTACCCAACTTCGCAGAGGCATAGAGCGGAGTCGCACCGGTTAATTTATCACTCCAACCCATAGCCGCCGTTGCGCTATGCCACACCCGCACGGCTATAGCGGTAGGCCCCGAGAGTTGTGAACGGGAGGGTCCCGAATAAAGCGCCCTATAGTAATCACCACCCGGGAGCAGCCACTTATCCATTTCAAAAGCTGGATTCAACGCCGGGCCATACATCCCGTGGTTGATGGCAGCGAGGTGGGAAGCCCAATAATACCTACGAATATCCGGGAGCGCTATACCGCCATCATACCAGGGGAGTGTCAATTTCGGAAGAGCGATGCGTGAACGCCCGTCCCATAGTAGTTGCCTCTGCAACGATTCTACTTCTCGGAAATATTTCGATGGGACGACATCAAAACTATTCTGAAGTGCATATAGGAACCGCGGTAGGGACATCATTTTAAAAAGGGCCGCACGCCCTAGGGGAGATAACGGTAATTTACGCCAACGCGCTACATCGGACCGCAACCTTAGGAGTGGAGGGAGTAAATTACGTTCATAGCGAACCGCCGGATCCATCGATATAAACACACCCAAATACTTAAAGCCAGACTGCGACAACTGGATGGGACAGCCCCGTTGCAAACGAGGGACATCCCCCACAAGTACGTAAATGTAGGATTTTGACCAATTAATGATAAGGCCCGAGTTTTTCCCAAAGGAGTTGAGCACGTCAAACAATACGTTGAGTGATTTTTGGGGAGATGTAAGGTACAATAAAATATCATCCGCGTATAAGGAAATGCGATCTTCAAATTCCGGCATCCAGCGTATACCCTTCATCGGGGGTTCCCACCGTAGCCAAGCAGCGAGTGGCTCTAACACCAAAGCAAAGAGGAGCGGGGACAAAGGACAACCCTGCCTCGTGCCCCTCCCGAGGGTAAAAGGCGCGGAGACCCGGCCATTAACCACGACCTGTGCCAGTGGCGTTTCATACAGGAGTTTGACCCAACCAATAAAACCCGTGCCAAATCCAAACTTGGCGAGTACCGCCCAGAGATAGGACCATTCAATTGTATCAAAGGCCATCGTGGCAGTAGGGACGCCAAGATGGCCGGTTCACGCAGCGTCGAAGCCCTCGCGAGAACACCATGCAAACGTCGCAAATTTAATGCTGTGTTACGGTGCAGGATAAAACCCGACTGATCCGGATGAATCAGGTCGCTAATGACCGTAATCAAACGATTAGCAAGCAGTTTGGCGAGGATTTTGGGCTCCGCATTCAAGAGCGAAATGGGTCTATAAGACAAGCAGCGATCACGCGGTTTACCCTCCTTATGGATCAACACAATGGTCGCAAGACACTGATCTCTAGGAAGGGAGCCACTGTTCCGTGCAGCCAAAAACATCTCACGGAGATAGGGAGCTAGAGTGTCAGGACGTAACTTATACAGTTCAACAGGAAGGCCATTGGGACCCAGAGCCTTGCCGGAACGAATGGAGCGCAGCGCGATAGCCACCTCATCCACCGAGGGCGTGGCATCCAAACTGTCCCGATCCAATTCCGACAAACAAGGAAGTGCTATATCCGGAAGTAAAAATTGCGAATCCTCCTCGGGCCTGTCGGACACCGAGGTATAGACCTCTCGAAAATAATCAGCAAAACATCCAACAATTTCAACAGGGTCCGTTACACGCACACCACCGCATGTCTCAATCACCGGAACCACTCGACTCGCTCTCTCCCTTCTGTCCAGCCAGGCAATCAATTTCCCTGCTTTATCACCCACATCATATAGCCGCCCCTGCTGTTCCCTACTCATCATCTTTGCCGCATCCGTAACCAAATTTTTATATTCTAGTTGTTTAAGGCGGAGGACATGTAACGCTTCTCGAGATACCTCTCGCTCCAATGCAGTCTCCAGGTCTGTGATTTCGGTCTCAAGCCGAACAATTGCCTCATTCTTACCTTTCTTGGCACACCCCACCAGAGACAATGCCTGTCCCCTGATCACAGTCTTAAAAGCTTCCCATAACGAAACAGGCGAGGACACAGAACCAGCATTCTCAGTAAAATACAGATCAAATGATTTGATCAATTCAGTGCGAGTCTTTGGGTTAAGAAGATGCCAGGGTTAATCGGAGCCACCCTCCCTTCGGCTCCGATGCCAAGATTAAAATGAAACCAAATAGGGGAATGGTCCGAAATACCCCGGGCTAAGTGTCTGATCTCCCCAATCGAGGGGGACAGTGCCGCCGGTATTAGGATATAATCCAGTCTAGAGAGACTACCATGAGCTCCCGAATGGAAAGTAAACTGTGTTTGCTCCGGATGCATTAGCCTCCAACAATCTATGAGTCCCAATGTTTCCAGGAAGTCGCCCAACCAGGATTGCGCAGCAGGAAGATCTCGGGGGGGATAACGGTCTATCCTGCCAGAAACGACGGAGTTAAAATCACCAGCCATTATCAAAACACCCTCCGGGAGACCCAGAACCATCCGCCCCAGGTCCGTAAATGTCGTGGATTGTAAGCCCGGGGGGACATATACCGACACCAACAAAATCGGTTTTCCCTCCCACCGCCCGACAAGTGCAACATATCGACCCCTGGCATCAAGGACCACATCATCAACCTCAAGGGGGAGGGAAACCCTAAGCAGAATACCCACTCCTCTAGAACTAGATGTGAATCCAGAATGGGCAGCAAGACGATAACCCCGTCTATTAAGAGCGTGACAAGTGTTCCCTATCAAGTGTGTTTCTTGTAGCAAAACGACATCAGGTGAAAGGCACCGCAACAGCTGCAGGACCACCCCTCTCTTTATGCGATCACCCAATCCATTCACATTCCAGCTCAATACCCTCAACCCCCCATTCAGATCCACAGTGAATTCCCATCGCAAAACGAGCGTCACACCAATGTCAAAGATAGTGAAAGTACCTTGCCTTGAAAAAGAAAAAACAAACATTCCCAAAACGTGTCCCTCCCCCCCCACCCCAAGGTTCCCAACACAACTCCCCCCCACCCTGCACCCCTGCACAGACTCAAAAGCCACCCCAATTTGCAGTGTGCCTGTCGCCCTAACAATTTCAAACAAAGAACTAATCTACACAAAGAAAACCCCAGAGGAGGAAAGGTTCCCACCATCCCTGCCACCTCCCAAGATACGAATGGAATGATCAAAGAAGTCAGTGAGCCTCAGCTGGTCACATTGAGTAGTGTTCCGGACACAGGCGCGATAGTCATTCTTGGTCTATCAGTCCCCCCTCAGCACCACCAGCATGTTCCTGGGCAGCACGGCGAGCCGGCAAAGTGTCCAACCAATCACTCGCTTCCTCAGGCCTGATAAAGAAGAATGTTCGATTGTCATATTCAACACGCAGTCGGGCCGGGAATAACATAGCATATTTTAGATCCATGTCTCTAAGCCGCCATTTCACTCCTTGAAATCCCATACGTTGGTTCTGGACCGATTGAGAAAAGTCCGGATAAAAGTTCACAGCAGCGTTTTCGAACTGCGTCGGGCTGCTTGTCCGTGCCGCCTGCAAAATGGCGTCGCGATCTCTAAAGTTGAAGATCCGTGCAATAATCGGACGGGGGGGGAAACCGGGCTTCGCCTGTCCCCCCGGCACTCTGTGCGCACGTTCGATGGCAAATAATTTGCTCAGGCCCTTGGGTGCCAGATGATTAAGAATGAGGTCCTCCACTCGAAGACCAGTGGCGAGTGAACTAGAATCTTCCGGGACCCCAATAATATGCACGTTATTGCGCCGTGCACAGCCTTCAAAATCCTCCAGGCGACGAGCAAAAAAGTCATTAGCTGATCTAAGGTTGCGCACTTCAGTTTGCAAGTCGGACACATCCGTAGTAAGGCTGGATGTCTTTAGGTCCAATGACTTCACTTTCTCATTCGTCTTGGCCAAATCAGTACGAATGAGGTTAACATCAATGGCCACCGTGTCCAACTTCAAAGCCAAGGCTTCATACTGTTGGCCAATAGAAGATTGAATGCCAGCAATGGCGCCCATCACGTCTTGTAGCGTTAAGTCCGCCAATACAGCAGGATCGTCGACGGTCTCCTCACGGGTCTTAGGTGCGCCACCAGGGGATCCTTTAGAAAGTGTGTAGCGATCCATGACATTCGTCTGGGTGGAACCTCCACGGATGGTGTTCTTGACTTTCCGTTTCTCACCCTCAGGCTTGCCCGTCATGGCGATTCGGGTGCCCCGGAGGGAGGTTCGGGATCAGGTCCAAATGGCTCCGTAAAGTTCACACACAAGAATACAGGAGGCAAAGTTGAGCCAATTTGAGTCCACAGCCAAACAGTCGCTAGCTCGAGGTTCAACGAGATGGCACCGGAGCTCGTCCGAACAACAGACACACCGCAGATAGGAGACAGTGCACCGGAGAAACGAAACCGAAAGTGAAGTGAGGCTGTGGTCTGATCCCCTCAAGCCGTTGTTGTTGGATTACGACCTGGGCACTGCCACAACCCAAGGTCCAGGCTGTTCCAAGGAGAAGGCCGCGATTTTCAGGACGGCAGATCTCGGGGACCCTGCGTCCGATTCCGACCCAAAAACCTGCTAGTACATCAGCCGGGTTGTGTCTTCATTGATCTTCCATCAGATCAGGATATAATATTGCAATTTTTTAAGTGTTTTTTATGTTCGTATATGTGTGAAAAGTGTATATATTTTTGTAATTTATTTTAAGTAATTCATTTTATGTTATTTAATTATTGTGTAATTTAATTCTGTAGCGGGTTGTGGGTTTATAGGGGAATAGGGTGGGAAGTAATTTAATTATAATTAATTAAATATGTTAATTAATTAATTGGTATTTATTTAGAATCAATTGTTAATTAATTATTAATTGGTAATTAATTAATTCTTAATTGATAAATATTTTTTATTAATTGATTAATTGAAGATTATGTGAATTATATTAATTTATTTTCACTAGAGTGGGAATAGTAAAATGTACCCCTATGCTATCCAATGCTTTCCCTACTGTTGCACTCTCTGGAGTATGAATAGTAATTTTTACCCCTACGCTATCCAACGCTTTTCCTACTGTTGCACTCTCTGGAGTGGGAATAGTAATTTTTACCCCTACGCCATCCAACGCTTTCCCTACTGTTGCACTCTCTGGAGTGGGAATAGTAATTTTTACCCCTACGCTATCCAACGCTTTCCCTACTGTTGAACTCTCTGGAGTGGGAATAGTAATTTTTACCCCTACGCTATCCAAAGCTTTCCCTACTGTTGCACTCTCTGGAGTGGGAATAGTAATTTTTACCCCTACGCTATCCAACGTTTTCCCTACTGTTGCACTCTCTGGAGTATGAATAGTAATTTTTACCCCTACGCTATCCAACGCTTTCCCTACTGTTGCACTCTCTGGAGTGGGAATAGTAATTTTTACCCCTACGCTATCCAACGCTTTCCCTACTGTTGCACTCTCTGGAGTGGGAATAGTAATTTTTACTCCTACGCTATCCAACGCCTTCCCCACAGTTGCACTGTGTGGAGTAGGAATAGTAATTTTAACCCCTATGCTATCCAACGTTTTCCCTACTGTTGCACTCTCTGGAGTGGGAATAGTAATTTTTACCCGTGCGCTATCCAACGCTTTCCCTACTGTTGCACTCTCTGGAGTGGGAATAGTAATTTTTACCCCTACGCTATCCAACGCTTTCCCTACTGTTGCACTCTCTGGAGTGGGAATAGTAATTTTTACCCCTACGCTATCCAACACTTTCCCTACTGTTGCACTCTCTGGAGTGAGAATAGTAATTTTTACCCCTGCGCTATCCAACGCTTTTTCCTACTGTTGCACTCTCTGGAGTGGGAATAGTAATTTTTACCCCTACGCTATCCAACGCTTTCCCTACTGTTGCACTCTGGAGTGGGAATAGTAATTTTTACTCCTACGCTATCCAACGCTTTCCCCACTGTTGCACTGTGTGGAGTAGGAATAGTAATTTTAACCCCTACGCTATCCAACGTTTTCCCTACTGTTGCACTCTCTGGAGTGGGAATAGTAATTTTTACCCCTACGCTATCCAACGCTTTCCCTACTGTTGCACTCTCTGGAGTGGGAATAGTAATTTTTACCCCTACGCTATCCAACGCTTTCCCTACTGTTGCACTCTCTGGAGTGGGAATAGTAATTTTTACCCCCTGCGCTATCCAACGCTTTCCCTAATGTTGCACTCTCTGGAGTGGGAATAGTAATTTTTACCCGTACGCTATCCAACGCTTTCCCTACTGTTGCACTCTCTGGAGTGGGAATAGTAATTTTTACCCCTGCGCTATCCAACGCTTTCCCTACTGTTGCACTCTCTGGAGTGGGAATAGTAATTTTTACCCCCTGCGCTATCCAACGCTTTCCCTACTGTTGCACTCTCTGGAGTGGGAATAATAATTTTTACCCCTACGCTATCCAACGCTTTCCCTACTGTTGCACTCTCTGGAGTGGGAATAGTAATTTTTACCCCTGCGCTATCCAACGCTTTACCTACTGTTGCACTCTCTGGAGTGGGAATAGTAATTTTTACCCCTGCGCTATCCAACGCTTTCCCCACTGTTGCACTCTCTGGAGTGGGAATAGTAATTTTTACCCCTACGCTATCCAACGCTTTCCCTACTGTTGCACTCTCTGGAGTGGGAATAGTAATTTTTACTCCTACGCTATCCAACGCTTTCCCTACTGTTGCACTCTCTGGAGTGGGAATAGTAATTTGTACCCCTACGCTATCCAACGCTTTCCCTACTGTTGCACTCTTTGGAGTGGGAATAGTAATTTTTACCCCTACGCTATCCAACGCTTTCCCTACTGTTGCACTTCCAGGAGTGGGAATAGTAATTTTTACACCTCCGCTATCCTAAGGTAATAATTTTGTGTATTTTTTATTAATATTATGTTAATATATATATATATGTTTTAACAGATATGATAGTATTTTTTCTATATAAGTTAAATGAGTTATTTAATAATTTTAAGGTAATTTAAGTATTTTTAAGTATATTTTAGCTATTTAGTTTTAATATTTTTTTAATTTTACATTAATTTTAAGAAATACGATATTTTTATAATGTATATATATATAAACGATATTTTGGGGTCGATATTTTGGTACTTACCTGTTTGGAGATAGGAATTCGATATTTTGTCTGTTGATATTTTGGAATCTATATTTTGGGTAGTCTATATTTTGTCCCTCGATATTTAGTCAGTGATCCAATAAAACGAATTTCGTTGCGCGCACTGCATCGCATTTGGTGATGCAGTGCACACAACGAAATTTGTTTTATTTATATGTTTACTTACCTGTTAATGTCCGTAATCCATACATTACTACCTCCCACCCTGCCCCTCCCCCTCCCCATGTCACCGCCCTGCAGTTACACCTACTACCGGCCGTGGTTGCTTACCTGTTAAAGTCCGTAATCCATACATTACTACCCCCCACCCTGCCCCTCCCCCTCCCCACGTCACCGCCCTGCAGTTACACCTACTACCGGCCACGGCTGTTAGCAGTGGGTCTATCCAGGCCGTTTTATGTTTACACTGTCACTGCAAAATCTCTTGCAAACAAAAAAAACTCCCTAAAAACGAGCTGAGGCCTGCACCTCATATTGACCATTACTCACCATTGGTCAGCTCCCACATCGCTTTCATGTCCTTGTTTCTCATTGAGCAGGCCCACCTGCTGCTCCCTCTTTCTCTTCGGTTGTTCCAGTCCTTCGGTCGTCCATGGAGCTTGACCAAGTACAGTTTCCTATGTCTGAGGCCAGTGCAGTGCTTAATTTGTAAAATAAAATAGTGCTAGGGCCCTTGTCAGGAGGCCACTTCAGCTTGCACCACACATTGCCCCTGCCAGCGCTGCCAATGGCAGTACCAATACAATGATTAATCATCACACTCTAATGAGTGTGACAATGCAGCCTACTCTAGCAGCCAAAGCTACAAGAATCGCTTGGGCGACAGTCAATAGTCATTTTTAGCAGTGCTACGTGTGGACCTGGCCAATCCATTAGACCCAACTACTTCCCTCAATCCCCCAATACCAACTTTTATAGATAGGGGTTGCAGCACCACTATTGTTTATATTTCTATTTCTCAGCAACTCAGTAATCATATTCTGTAAGGCGAAATAAGACTGAGCATCATTCTAAAGTGATCATTATCACCTAATTATTACCATAGCAACTCCCAGGGGTGAAAGTTTCCGCAAGGCAGGTGGGTGTATATAGCTAACAGCGAAAGACTGGGGTCTGAGATTAGTATGGAAATCTGTAGACATGAAAGACCTTTTGAATAATTTGACGAAATGTAATTTATGGCTGATGTATTTGTGCCTATCATCTGTAGCTGACCCTCGTGGTTATTGAGGCACTTGTTAGATTGAGCAGTTGCACGAAAGGGCTACTGTAGAACCCCCATAGAATTCTGAGTGAGAGGCATCCAGTGTGAATTGACAAGGCCTGTAGATCGGCTAAGGGTCTCCAACCAGTAGCTTGGGAGCTACTGCTAGCTCACCAGATCCCTCAAAGTAGCTGTCAGAGATTAAATAGAATCCAGTACCTCTTTCAGAGGATCTGTGCATATTAAAAAAGGCAGCACTGCTCACCTCAAGACCCTTAGAGTAGCAAGCTGCAAAACCAAAGGCAGTTGGCAGGGAATGCCCAGACGTGGGTCCCTTGCTCACTTTGCCACTGAATTCAAGCTAGCCTGGCTGCTGATGGCTGATTAACCAGAAACCGGTCCCAGGAAGCATGTTTTTCCCCGTTCCAGGGAAGACATGGCTTGGCAGTTCGGGCTGGACTGTTTCCATGAGGCACAGGGTAAGACTTATTTGCATTCGGCCATGTCTGAAATGGGGTGGCGGAGTGAGCTAAAGAATGATGATGGATTAAACCCAGAACAGTTGACTGGGGGTGAGTGCTTGCATTGTTAAACACTCCGTCCATCATCCCCTTTGGTTTTGCAAAACCAAAGGCATCAGCATAAGACTTAAATATACACTGTGTCAGCCTATGGGGACTGCCTCATGAATATCTGTCTGCACTAGCAGTTCCAAAACACACTTAAAGTGGATAATTGAAAGAGAGACTTATTTCTGTGTCTCTTTGTGCTGGAGGACACCTGATGCTTTGGCTGGTATTCCATTAGTTAGGTGGAGGCATCTAATAATGATTTCCTTTATCTTGATATTTCTGCTGTTAACGTTGCCTGAAATGCTTGGGTGGTCGCTACTGATAATCCTGCACGGGGTGTCCATAGTATAATGTCAACATATGTGATTACTATTTTACAGTGACAATATTTTCTAGTCGCTCGAGAGGACTTTCTTTGAGCAAAAGTAGCTCTCACTAAGGAAAGGTTAGAGAACTCTGGGCTAGCATAAGGCTTTAAAACAAACTCCCAAGGACATAGAAGAAATTGGCAAATGTAGAACTGACTAGAAGCTAGCTCTGAAAACAAGGAAGACTGAAATATGAAGAGAGGCATGGGAAAGCTAGTAACTTTATGTAGGACAAATGATACTTAGGCATTCTCAAAAGCAGTTGAACAAACTTATGCCAAAAGGTACCATTGATAATATGATCAGACCAGACAGTTGGGTTACCACTTTAACATGATTTATAGTCTCCCAGCGGATGACAATGTTGATGTTAAACTAGCCCCAGTAATCTTTCCACAGGCTATTTCTTTTGAGTAGTGTGCAATAAAGAAAAGCTGCGAGGTTGGCGTACTGCCAATGCTGCTGTCTCCCCTTCATTACTTAAAATAAATGAGGCGACTGTGGCATAATTTCCAATTAATTTAATCCCCAAACCTAGGGCAGGGGCAGCCCCGTATTCATTTCGAATTTGTTTTAGCACTTCAGGCAAAACAGCAATTGATGGTGTACCATGTTTTATGCTGTATAAATGGCAGCAAAAAAACTGTCCCCTAGGTGGCACACTCATCTACTAGGGCAACCATATCAAGTGTAAGGTATATTGTGAGAGTTCTATATTTGTCTTGGAGTCCCATAAAGCGAAACACTTCTTTAAGCTGTTTTTTTTTTTGTATGATCCAGAACGGAGTATTCTCCGGTCTGGTGGGAACTTTACCCATAAGTGCATTGATAGTACTGAACTAATTGCAGGCACAGCTAACTGTGGCTGCACAGCTTGGACAGCCCTATCTGGGGTTGCTGTTATTTTTTGCATACCATGTGTTAAGTGTCTGTAAAGTCTAACTAGACCTGTGTAGAGTTCTGCAACATTAATTGCTACTACCCTTGTAATTGGAACCATATAGAGTAGTTTAACCCACCGTAAGTATGCAGGGGGAACTCCGAATCTGGCAAGTACTGTCCACATGTAGTCCTAGCTAATAGTATCAAACGCCTGCCGCAAGTCTAGGGAAATGCAGCCTGCCCCAGACAGATCTTCTGTAGTGGCGTCCATGATCTGATTTAAACGCCGTACATTCAGGAAGGTACTGTGGCCAGGCACAAAGCCACATTGGTCGGTACGTATAAGCTGTGGTAGGAGAGGGAGTAATCGACGGGCCAGTATTTTGCTTAGTGTCTTATATTCAGTGTTTAAGAGCGATAAGGGGCGGTAGCCAGATTTGTCTTTGGGGTCCCTGCCAGGTTTGGGAAGGGAGGTAACTAGTGCTTGCATTGTTGTGGCGGGGAGGCTACCCAGCTCCAGTGCCACCCAGTAGAGCCGTTCCAAGTGGGGGACTAATTGTTCAGAGAAAGTGTCACAGTACTCGGCCGATAGGCCGTCTAGCCTGGGAGCTTTGTTTCGCAGAAGTTCCCTGATTGCTTCTTTGATCTCAGCTTTTGTGATAGTGCCTGCCACCTCTTTTTGCTCCGTCTGTGACCGTTGTGGATAAGTGAGGTCTTTCAGGAGTTCGTCTGCAGTGCCCTCACCTAGTGCTATGGGGGTCTCATACAGTGTTGTGTAGTAGTCCCGAAAAGCTGCATTAATGTTATATTGCATGCTTTCTGACATGCCATCTAGTGTGGTAATTTTGTGCACTGGGACAGGTGCCCGTGGATTGTGTACTATACAGGCCAATAGGGTACCTGACGTGTCCACCTCAGCATGTAGTTGTTGTGTGTAGGTTTGGTAGTCTATTATGCGGAGGCATTCAAGCAGTTCAGAGTGGTCTCTGCGGGCTTCCTGTAATTGCCATCTAGCGTTTGGGTCCTCTATAACGTCTTGTTCTAACTTTCGTCGCGTGTGCTCAACCTCTTTTAAAGCGTGGTGTACTGTTTGTCGGGCCCCAACTATTGTATAATCACTGTGCCGCGCACTACGGTCTTGAATGTCTCCAATTCAACTAACCGCTAGGTGGTGGTGTTAGCATTTTCAGCAAAATAATTGCAGATGGCTGTGGCCATTGTGGTACAAAAGACCGCGTCCTATAACAGCTGAGAATGCAATCTCAAGGTGGGGACCGGTGCGGGGACCCTCCCCCAGGATAGGGCCAGCTCCATAGTGTTATGATCTGAGAGTGTCTTTCCTAGGTAGGTGGTATGCGTGATTTGGATTGCGAGGTTGGTTGAGCAGAATACTCAATCAAGTCTGGTGTGTAGCATGTGCACTGGGGAGTAGAACGAGGATTCGTGGAGGCCTGCATTCTTCATCCGCCTTGTCTGGGCTCTCTCCTTTGTTCTAGTTGGGTAGGGCTGTCTCATCCCAGGTGCAGTGTGACTAGCTAATTATCAGATGCAGATCTCCTCCCACCAGTTTCTTTCCCAGGAACCTTGTAAAGCACTGTTATTTGTCCCTTTGTGTGAGAAGGCCTTTGATCCTTCTGCTGGGGAGCAGAGTATTTAACTTGGCCTAGTGGGAGGACAAAGGCCTAGATGCTGATTAAAAGCACCATACGATGTGCTTGTGAAATTTCGTAGGCTGGGAATTTAAAATCAGAGTGGATTTTTATCCCCAAATCAAGACTTCACTGGACCCTGTAGCCTAAATGCAAAAAGCTGTATTTTAGGGCAGAATTTTTCCTATAATGTGTACACCACATACCACAGACCTACACTATGGATGCCTACTCACATTATAAGGCCTACCCTAGGTCAGTACCAATCTCTGAAGATTCCATTCTGTGACATCCTATCTGTGTTGAGATTCTGGGTTACACACAGCGGTAATCTCACATGTGCAGCTCGCACAAGTGCACACACACCTGTTAACATGTAACCTGCCCAGAGTCTCCTATCCTAGCCACGCAGTAGCGCCCTATTGTACAAGTGGACACTGGGGGTTAATATGGACAGTTCAATTATAATGAATTTACTATGAGTGAGGCTCAGGTAGTGAGACTCACTCACAGCAAAAGTCCAAAAGCTGGTTAGCCAATTGCAAAAATAATCCTGGTGCACTAAATGGGTGGATCCCATTTACTACAAGAATCATGCTTACTTATTCATTGCCTTCCATGCTCTGACTTGCTTTGGCCAACACATTACTTCCATCTTTGTCCGTCCTACAATGGTGTATGCCTTTGCATGTCCCCTCACCCCTGCTTTCTGTGTAGCAAATATATGAATGTGACACATCCTCTCATGTCATCTTCCAATTACACCAGGATATAAGTCATGTTTCAACTTCCTCCTGGGCAGAAAGGTTGCGCTGACTAACTCACTGAGATAAATCTATGGTGGATTATAACGCACAGATACCCAAGTAAACTGAGCAACTCATTCAAATGGGCTGCATCAAAACACAACTGTTTAACTTTCATGGGTCCCTTAGGGAAATAACCATCACATTCAGGGTGCCAAATTAGCCCTAAGCTTCAACTCCTATTAACATCCATGTAATATAAGCATTAACTCTGAACGTCGGACCAAGAAAGTGGAAGTTTGATTGTGGGCCAATGGCACTGGAAATCTTTCTGCACTGCTAAAATAAGCTACTTATAGTATCTGAAAGAGACACGTTAGTATTAGATTCCTTACCTTAGAATATCCCCAGGCGTCAGACTGGATCCGGAAACTTTTACGTAGCAGTACCCTTGCGCGTCGGTAGGCGTCGTCTGCGGCTCCGCGTCCGTCGTCGGCGTCGTGGGCGCCGTGATGACGTCGTCGGAGTACTTAGACGCCGCCTCCGCGTGCTGACGTCAGTTCTTCTTTTTTCCGCGCCAGCAAGCGCAGATCTGGAAAAAGCAGTAACCCTAGTCAATTTTTGGCTAACTTTTTGATCACTTTTTGATTATATTTCGAGTCTCTCGACTCCGAACGGTGCCGTAGGGATGCCCGGCTTCAAGCAATGTGACGATTGCGACCGCCCGATGTCGGTCACGGATCCTCACCGCGTCTGTTTATCTTGTCTGAGCGTCGACCACGACGACAAGGCCTGCTCCGACTGCCGGGCCCTCTCTTCGAAAGCCAGGCGGGAGCGGTCCCGCAGGCGACTCGAACTCCGGCAGTCGGTCCCGCGCCGCGAGAGGTCCCGATCCCATGGGAGGTCGAGGGACAGGTCGCGGGCTCGGAGCCACCACAGTTCCGAGGGTAGGCCGCACTCCTCCGGGTCGAAGTCGTCGTCAGGTAAGAGACACAAGAAGTCCAAGCGGCATCATCGCTCTTCGGACTCCCCCCGGCGCTCGCACGATGCGGCCGGGGGTTTGGGTGACACCACCCACGCGGCTCCGTCGGAGTCGCGGGTGCCGCATGCAGCTCCACACCCTCCGGTCCCTGGGCTGAACGCAACGCAGGAGGAGGTCGAGCGCTTCCTCATGGCCATGAGGAAACTCTCTCCTCCGGCGGGCTCCGCGACGCCTTCGGGCCCAGCGGACCCGTCTGGGGCCCCTAGCGGGTCGGCGGCTCCGGGCCCGACGCCGTCGGGTGCTTCGGCCCCGACGCCGCCGACGCCGGGGGGTTCAGTTGTCCTGGCGCCGCCGGGGCCTTCGGGCCCGGCACCGCAGGACTCCGCTGGCCCTCCTTCGGGATCTGGTTCGTCGCCGGTGGATCTTACGGCCTCCCCGGCGTCGGACCCGCAGGTGTCGCCTCCGGCGCCGTCCTCGGGCGGCGCCGTCCCCGGTTCCACCTTCGTTCCTGTTCAGTCGTCGGGACGGCCCCGATGGGCGCCGCTCCAGACGCCGTTGGGTGAATTTCACTTTTATGAACAGGCCCCATTTGTTGAGAACCCTGGGTTTCAGGAGATGGGTGATGAAGAGGACTGGGAGGGGTCTGAGGACCCTCTGACCAGGGAGTGTCAGTCTCATGAGGACTGGACAGGAGACCTTGGGGAGGCCAGTGGCCTGGACACCTCTCCAGACACTGGTTTTGTCTCCCCTCCTACCGTGGCTTCGGAGGAGGGGGCAACCTATAGTGTGGTGCTGATGAGGGCTGCCAAGGCCTTGGGCCTTGAGCTCCCCGTCGCGGCCGTGAGGACTAACCTCCTCACTGAGGTCCTTAAATCGCAGTCAAGCTCGGCCGAGCCTCTGCTGCCCTTTAATGAGGCCTTGACCGATGTTCTTCTGGGCACTTGGTCCAAGCCCGCTACGGGTTCGCCCGTAGATAGGAACGTGGCCAGACGCCACCGCCCAGCCCCGGGCGACCCATGTTTCCTGTCCTCCCACCCTACCCCCGAGAGCCTGGTCATCCAGGCCTCCAATTCCCAGACCGCATTTCCGTCGGCCCCGCCCGACAGGGAATCCAAGAGGTATGACCAGTATGGGAAGAAGATCTTCTCATCCCTTAGTCTAGGCCTGCGGTCTTCCAACACCGCCTGCCTCTTGGGACGTTACACCCACTCTGTGTGGGATAAGGTCGCGGAAGTGCTGCCAGAGTGTCCGTTGGAGGTACGGGCCAAACTCGACCAAGCCCTTGTGGAGGGCCGGGATGCAGCCAAGTATTCCATCAGGTGTGGGCTGGATACCACCGACTCGCTGGGTAGAGCAATGGCAACGACGGTGGCGGTCAGACGCCACGCCTGGCTGAGGTCCGCCAACTTCTCGGCTGATGTCCAGAGCACGCTCATGGACATGCCGTTCGATGTCCGTCGCCTCTTTGGCGACAAGGCAGACCATGCGCTTGAGCGCTTTAAGGACTCCAGGGCTACGGCCAACTTCTTGGGCCTCTCGGGCCAGCGCCAGCAATCGGCTGCCTTTCACTCCTTTCGTGGCCACGGAAGGGGTGCGCCGCCAGCCACGCTCCGCAGGGCAATACCCAACGCGGTGGCGGCCGTGGGAACCGCCGTCCGGGCGGTCGGGGGCAGCGGCGAGGTCAGTCCACACCTTCCCCCGCAGCATCCGCCTCAAAACCCTCCTAGTCCGTGCTTTCAGGCCCATGTGACGCCAGTGGGGGGCAGGGTTCGCCATCACCACCTCCACCGGCGCACTGTCACTCCGGACAGGTGGGTGCTGCAAATCGTCCGAAGGGGCTATTCCCTCCCCTTCGAGGCGACTCCTCCAGCCATGCCACCGCAGAACCACCGTGTATCGGGGGATCACTTGCGACTCCTGCAGGAGGAAGTTATGGCCCTCTTGGCCAAGGGGGCCATCGAGCGCGTTCCTGGGCCAGAAGTAGGGTGTGGTTGCTACTCCCACTACTTTCTGGTACCCAAGAAGGGCAAAGGGGGCCTGCGCCCTATCTTGGATCTACGGAACGTCAACGGCTTCCTCCGGAAGGAGAAGTTCAAGATGCTGACACTGGCTCAGGTCCTAGCTGCCCTGGACCCAGGAGACTGGATGGTAGCGTTGGACTTGCAGGACGCTTATTTCCACATCCCCGTCCTGCCGGCCCACCGACGCTACCTGCGGTTCACGGTTGGCCACGAGCACCTTCAGTTTACCGTGCTCCCCTTCGGCCTTACCAGCGCCCCACGGGTGTTCACAAAGGTGATGGCGGTGGTCGCAGCTCATCTGCGCAGGTTCGGGGTTTCAGTCTTCCCCTACCTAGACGACTGGCTGTTGAAGGCGGGCTCGCCCCTGACAGTCGTCAGCCACCTCCAGACTACGGCAGATCTCCTGCACCAGCTGGGGTTCTCCATCAATGTGCCAAAGTCACACCTGTGCCCCTCTCAGAAGCTCCTCTTCATCGGAGCGGTTCTGGACTCGGCGCAGTTTCGGGTTTATCCACCCGAACAGCGGGTCCGGGATATTCAGGCTCTGATTCCCATCTTTCAGCCGTTATCCCGGGTCTCGGTCAGGTTGACGCTGCGGCTTCTGGGGCTGATGGCCTCCTGCATCCTTCTGGTGCATCACGCCAGGTGGCGGATGCGGGCTCTGTAGTGGGACCTGAAGTTTCAGTGGGCCCAGCATCAGGGCAATCTGTCCGACCACGTCCTGATCTCGGAGGGCACTGCGAGACAGCTGCAGTGGTGGCTCACGAACCGCGATTGGGTCAGCGGCAGATCCCTCTCCCTTCCCCAACCGGAGCACGTAGTTGTGACGGACGCGTCCCTCCAGGGCTGGGGAGGCCACATGGGAGAGGCGGAGATCAGAGGCCTCTGGTCTCCGGCGGAGGCCCGGCTCCACATCAACCTGTTGGAGTTGCGGGCGATTCGTCTAGCACTGAAGGCATTCCTCCCCTCTGTCCGGGGGAGTGTAGTGCAGGAGTTCACGGACAACACCACCGCCATGTGGTACTGCAACAAACAGGCCGGGGTGGGGTCGTGGACCCTTTGCCAGGAGGCTCTTCGCCTTTGGCAATGGCTGGAACGCCAGGGCGTGACCCTGGTGGCTCAACACCTGGCAGGTTCTCTGAACGCCAGGGCGGACGAGCTCAGCCGTCGGTGCATGATGGATCACGAATGGCGTCTGAACTCGGACGTGGCGCAAGGCCTCTTTCAGCGATGGGGAGAGCCTTGGTTAGATCTATTCACCACCGAAGAGAACGCGCAATGTCATCAGTTCTGCGCGTTGGAATTTCCAAGGCGGCACTCGCTCGGAGACGCTTTTCGTCGCGAGTGGAGTTGCGGTCTGTTGTACGCCTTTCCGCCTATACCACTTCTGCCCAGAGTGCTGAAGAAGATCAAACGCGACCGGGCCCAAGTCATCCTTGTGGCTCCGGACTGGGCGAGAAGGTACTGGTATCCAGAGCTACTCAATATGTCAGTCGATCCCCCGGTTCGTCTGCCTCTTCAGGAGGACCTTCTGTCGCAGCAGCAGGGGACGGTCCTCCACCGAGCCTGTCCAGTCTCCACCTCCATGCTTGGAGATTGAGCGGCGACAGTTGAGGCCATTTGACTTGCCTCCTAAAGTCTGTAACGTAATTCAGGCAGCCAGGCGTCCCTCCACAAAGTCGGTATACGCCTGCAGGTGGAAACTGATTTGTGGCATGGTGCACAGCGAAGGCTGTGGATCCTCTTGCTGCCCCTCTTTCTGAGGTTCTTCTCTTCCTTCTTTCTCTTGCCCAGCAGGGCTCTGCTCTGGGCACTATCAAGGGCTATCTTTCTGCCCTTTCAGCCTTTCTCAGGCTACCTGATCAGCCTTCTTTGTTCAAGTCCCCTATTGTAAACAGATTTCTTAAGGGCATCACACACACGTTTCCTCCTGTTCCGTTTGTGATGCCTCAGTGGGACTTGAACCTGGTTCTTACCTTTCTGATGTGCGTTCCCTTAGAGCCACTTCACAACTGTCCTCTTCGCCTTCTGACCTTGAAGACGGCTTTCCTGGTTGCCATCACCTCTGCCAGGAGAGTGAGTGAGCTCCAGGCTCTTTCTTGTACTCCACCTTTCCTTTCTGTCCATCCGGACAAAGTGGTCCTACGTACCAAACCTTCTTTCCTGCCCAAGGTTGTCACGGCCTTCCACATCGGGCAGTCTATCACCTTGCCAACCTTCTTTCCGCCACCGCATCCCTCTAAAGAGGAAGAGCGGCTCCACCGTCTGGACCCAAAACGTGCGCTCTCATTTTATTTGAGTCGCACACGCCAGTTCCGGGTGGATGACCAACTCTTTGTTGGTTACGTGGGCGCTAAGAAGGGTAAAGCGGTGCACAGGAGGACCATCTCCCGGTGGATCATCTTGTGTATCCAGGCATGCTACTCTTTGGCTAGGAAGGAGCCCCCGGCTGGATTGCGGGCTCATTCCACCGAGCCACGGCGACTACCACTGCCCTGGGCAGGGGTGTGCCCTTACAAGACATCTGTCAGGCAGCTACGTGGGCATCGCTGCACACGTTTGCGAGACACTACTGCCTGGACAGCCAAGTCCGGAGGGATGGCTTCTTTGGCCGTTCCGTCCTCCAGGACTTTCTGGTGTGATTATTGGTTCGCAGACCCACCACCGGGGTTGGTATTGCTAGGGTATCTATTCTGAGGTAAGGAATCTAATACTAACGTGTCTCTTTCAGATGCACAAGTTACTACTTGTGTAACGATATATCTGTAAGAGACATTAGTTAGTATTAGATTCTTACCGACCCCCCCATCCTCCCCGTTCTGCGAGCCAATATCTAGGGTTAGGGTTGTCCCCTTTCAGGGCCCTAGTTTCAATGGCACCAGTGTTGGTTTTTAACATGGCTCTGCGTTTCTGGCGCGGAAAAGCTGTGTCTAAGAACTGACGTCAGCACGCGGAAGCGGCGTCTAAGTACTCCGACGACGTCATCACGGCGCCCACGACGCCGACGACGGACGCGGAGCCGCAGACGACGCCTACCGACGCGCAAGGGTACTGCTACGCAAAAGTTTCCGGATCCAGTCTGACGCCTGGGGATATTCTAAGGTAAGGAATCTAATACTAACTAATGTCTCTTACAGATATATCGTTACACAAGTAGTAACTTGTGCATTATTTAAGTCTGTTCAGGTTAGCATATGTTTTTCACATTGATAAGGAATATTAACATATCTTCTAATCGCCGAATTCACAGAGATTTTTCAGTGATTAGGTGTGACTGACATCTGATTTAGGTGTAGCTTCTCACTTTTGATGAGAATATAGAGTAATTACCATCTACTCATTAAATAAACTTTGTAAATTACTTCAGTATTGGATCTTTCATAGATTCACATGCTTGAATCATTCCGCGACGTTGAGATGGGAGTCCCACAGTACCTTAGAAAAGTAATGAAATGATAGGTATAGACTATAAAGGACCTAGGTTTAGTAACATATCATAGTAATTTTTTTTTAAAAGACACCAAATAAGTTAACCCATCAGGTTGCACCACCCTCTGAAAGACTTCTGTAAGAAGCCCCAGTCTCTCAGATTTACTATTGCATGTTGTGTAAGGGAGTCTCCACTGAGCTCTGCTCAGTTCTACATATTCCAGACTGTTCCAGAAGATTTCCAGCAAGACCTCTTTGTCGACGAGTCAAACCCCCATACCGTTGATGCTAAAAATAATTCCAGGCTCAACAATGACATCGACGACGGCACTTCTGTCAATGACGATATCGGTTTTTATGGCATTGTCGCTCAAAGCACTGTCTACGACCTTGTTAACGCGGGATTTCTGGTCTATAGTTATTATTCCAGATCCCAATTCAGGTTGACTAGATCGTTGGTACCTGTCATTGAGTAAAAGGCAATCCACTACTAGGTTAATCAATTAAGAACTTAAACCACTCTAAAGAACCACTGACTACAAATGAGTTTAAAGATTTATTATAAAGCCAAAAGTATCTGAAGGTACAAACATCTCAGAATAAGATTCAAAAGATATACAGGTATCAATATAAAAAGGAACTCTCGGAATGCTCTCAATCGGCAAAAGGAAATGATCAAAAATATCTCAAATACCATGAGAGTTGCAAGTATCGCTATAAGTTGCAACTTAAGAGTCATTTACAGAAAGGAAAAGTTCAGATTAGTCTGTCCCTACACTAGACTAAGTGACATCCCTACTTAACAAGATCTTTACCTAAAAAGGTGTCAGTCGTGGTGACTTCCAAAGAAGATCACGCACTTCTCTTAGTCTCCTTGGTGGATCGCTCTCTTAAGTTCAATCTATCTGCCTACCCATCCGCTTTCTTAGGCTCCCCAGATCATCTGCCCTGTCTCCTCCCCGGGGTGCTGTCCCTAATACAAAATCACATTTCCAATAGGAACGCCCCTGGAGACGCCCCTCACGTGGTATCGGTTCTGGCGGCAAATTCCATACTGGTGTTCCTCTGGACCCTTCGTTAAAGTTGACCTTGCTTCCCAGGCTTCTTCTCCGCTGGTCTGTACCCCCCAGGAAATTCCTGAAACCTCCTCCAGGCCTGTGCCAGGCATCTCTGAACAAAGCCCATTCATCACCAAACTGATTAGGGCTCCTCGCACCTGCAAATAAACCGTTCTACTTTGGGCCCCAAATTCCAGCCTCTACCATATCTGTAAGTCATAAATTATGTCTTCGTTTGTGCTCTGGGCGCCCTCTCCTTAACGAGCACATGCAGACCAAAGAAGCAACTTTATCTGTTCAGGCCTACTAAATTACATGAAACAGGCCTCTGCACTCTGAAAACATTTAATTTCTGTGTTTAAACAGTATTCTAACTAACACACATTTCTATAATGTAACACATCTATATAAAACATATATTTCAATTCTATGATTAATAATACTTTGGAGAAAAATGTTATGTCCACGTCTCATGTCAGTGTAGCAGCACTTATACATTTACTGTGAATTGCCATGGGCCTACACATTTTCAATGGTTTGCAGAGTTTTGTTTCTTCTTCACTTAGTCACTTAACATGAGGAACATGGAGTTTCACATTACGCTTACGTTTCTACATTAGTTTTCCACACATATATATTTCTATTCTAAGTAAACACTTTTATTATTTTCACTCTATGAATATAACACTCTGGTGCAATCTATATCTAAACTAATACTACGTGCTTGTAAATATGGTGCACTTATACATTTTTCAGATCTGCGCTCTCTCAATCCCCCCTTTGATGACTTGCAGTAGTCATCATCATCACAACACTCTCTCTTAGGCATAGATGGTCAAACTGAAGTCGTTGCAATATTCCCTCGTTTCATCTCTTCTAGAGCCCTCAGACTCCTGTACTGATTCTCCTGCATCGCAGCTAATCTCCTTCCCTGTTCTCGCATGGATTTCTGCAACCTGTTTGCTCTATACCATTTGTACAGTCGCACCAATCCCCACAAAGTGATTACACAAATCACTATTATGATGATAGGTTTCAGTATGTACCAAACGAAACCCTTTCCCAGGTTGGCAAACCAACCTCCAACCTTTCCCATTCCTTGTCCTACTTTTTCCCACACATTTACCTGCGCCAAATCCTCAATCTCACGGTGAATCGAAGTAATATTTCGTATGTACTTCTCTAGAGGTTTTGAATTGTCTGGAATGTAAGTGCAACATTCCTGGACCCTCAAAGCCTTACAGACTCCGCCCTCTTTGGCTAACAGAACGTCTAGAGCAAGTCGATTCTGAAGAACCATTGCCCTTATCGATTGCATCTCTCCCTCCACCAGCATTAAAGATCTAGCAGTACTGGCAGATAATCTATCTACGACTGTTGCCAACCTTCTAATTTTTATGTCATTCAGTATTAACCCTAAAAGAGGAAATGCAGCTCCAAATATGTCTCCAATTACTTCAGAGTTTGCATCTCTCCTTCCTCTTGCTTGAGCTCCTCCCTTTTTGGACTCTAATTCTTCAACATGATATATTTTCGGGAAGACAATTGCCAAATAACATGATCCATACCAATTATCTGGTAGTTTCACATATGCATTTCTCCCACAAACAAAATATACATTGGGGATCACCTGCATCTCCTTCAAGAAGTCCTTAGAATAGTATTCTAACTGGAAAGCATGTTCACAACTGACTTCTCCCACGAACACATTCTCGTAATAGGTTTGGACCCCTATGTATACATAGTTTCCCTTTCTTCTCTCGATCTAATGCTATCGGACCACTGCTACCCTTGCTCTTATGTGCTCTTTCTTCTTCAGTCCAATCTGTTTCCCATTGACCTGAAGACTTTAGAATCTTTTGTCTCCTGTATCGAGTATCCACCTGCCCTATAAACTTTTTCTCAATTTCTGACACGGAACAAGTCAAATTATTCCTTCGGGCATGTGAAGTGTCTAATGTTCTCCATGGTAGGAAAAATTTCTGTAAGCTGTCTTCACTCTTGTAATAATCCCACTTATTGAGATGTTTAAAATTTGGCACCTCTGGCAACACAGAATCGAAGTTCGAGAAGTAATACTCGAACCCATCCCGTTCATAGAATATGCTCAGCAGTAAACTACATGTGATTCCATAATCCAATGGAAGATGGTGGTATCTAATACCCTCATCTACCGATGCTGGCAATTTCATGCAGACGTAGCAATTTTTCGCCTCCATGACATCAACGTATTCGTACAGCAGTTTAGCATAAGCATTTGACTTAAAATTCCCCTGGGATTCGTCAGTGTGTAATCTCTTAACCTCAGCATCTAACAAAGCCTTCTCCTTCTCTGTGTTAGCTCTACTTTGTGCAGCAGTAGTAGGTCTCTGTGTCGATACTCTTTTAGCTTCTTCTCTTGCCTTTGCTTCATTTTCATGTCCCACTACATATGATATAGTAACTACTAAAACTATAAGAAAAATCACTACCACTAAAAGTGTGCCTACTATGCATTTTGCCCTGCGGTTCGGGTTGCCAGCCTCCATGATCTCAAAACAGTGTAACTCTGGTTTTCGTTCTCAGCCAAAGTCTCTCACCGGACTCCAATGTCTCTTTTCTTTTCACAATGTCTCTCTTTGAGTCCACACCTGAAAGCTGACAATTCACTCCGCAAGAACAGTCTCTGAGTTCTGTAGCAATAGACAACCCTAGCCCTTCTCCATCCACTAAAAGGGAAGTCCCTAATTCTTTCTTCTTCCACTCGGCGCTAGGTTATCTTTCAATCTGTATTTACAAAGTTCTTTACAAAGTCTTTAATAGTCTGAGACTATGAGTGTTCCCAGAACTTCCACCACTAGCTCAAATATTTCCATACGAAGAAGGATTCCCTCCAGTATTGGACACCTTGAACAGCAACACGGAAATTCAACTGTCTCAAAGATCAATTTTCTTATTCCACTCAGGAGAGGAGGATAGACGATGTTGAGTGTCAGTAGTCTTTCGACCTCCAATCCTGGTACCAGGAACCTTACTTCCACTGTGATGATTGGGTCAGTTCTGGTCAGGGTCACTTCCCTCACCCTCCCAGTTCTGCGTCCCGCTGAGGACATCTGTAGCGAGGTAAGTCCACTCAGGAGTAGCGTATCTTCTGCAAGGCACTCGCACTCTCCCTGATCTTCTCGGACCTCCCTGTTCCTGTTCTTGTGCACTTTCTTCTGGATCTGAGTCTTCGGATATAGGAGCAAGAGTTCTTTCTGAAGTCAGCTTTAATTTCGGCCTTTGTTTTCTTTCTGGCCAACTAACTTCTCCACGTCTTGTTCTCCTACTTCTTGTCCTCACACTCTGTTCTTGATCACTCTGGTACTGGTCTGTGTCTGAGTTGTAGTCACAACAACTTTCTCCTTCTGTGGCAACTTCAGTTTCACTGCCGTCCTGCCTTTCTTCTTCTAGATCTGTTGCACTCCCAACTTCTTCAGACACCCCCACAGCTTGACTGATCCCCTCCTGTGATTCTTCTTCCACAATTGGACTTTCGTCTGTGAGGGGAGCTGTTTCTTCCAGGGGTGCTGGAACCTTTCGAGTGTGGGATGCTGGATCCAATTAGGCAGTCCTCCGCACTTGACAGCAGTGTTCGTCACCAAGATCACCTGATAGGGTCCCTTCCAGCGCACGTCTAAACAATTCTTCCGGACGTGCTTCTTCACCAGGACCCAATCTCCTGGGCACAGGTCGTGGCATAAGTTTCTTGAGGACGGAACTTCCGCAGCCTGTACCTGAAGAGACACAGAATGAATGGCGTCAGACAACCCTTTGCAATAATCCAGGATCAGGTCATCTGTAATGTTCAATAATGCTGCAGTTGGGACAGAAGGAAGTCTCTCCCCATCAGCACCTCGTGTGGAGAGAGACCTGTCCTCCTGTCGGGTGTGCTGCGCATGCTCATAAGGACTAAAGGAAGAGCATCAGGCCAACTCAAGGAAGTTGATGAGCATACTTTAGCTAATCGACATTTCAGTGTCCCATTTATCTGCTCCACGACACCTGAGGCCTCTGGTCGATAGCTACAATGCAATTTCTGATCAATGTTCAATGCAGAGCAAAGCATCTTCACAATCTCGCTGTTAAAATGAGTTCCTCTGTCCGATTCCAGAGAGGCAGGCACCCCGAAGCGCGGTATCAACTCTCTAAGCAACAACTTTGCTACTGTGAGTGTATCACACCTGCGTGTAGGGTATGCTTCAACCCATCTGGAAAATAGGCAAACAATCACCAGAACATACCTAAGGCGGTTGACTTTTGGCATCTCAATAAAATCCAATTGCATTCTATTGAAAGGCCCCCCAGACCTCCCAATGTGACTCAGTGTAACTGGTGTTCTTTTCCCTATGTTCAACTGCTGACAAGTAACGCATCGTTTACACACTGCTTCTGCTGCAATCCTAAACTTAGGGCAATACCAAGTTTGCCTGAATACCCTCAGCATGGCATTCCTTCCCAAATGTACTGGACCATGTATCTGTCGTGCCATTGGACTCGCTAACTCCTCAGGCAGCACTGCCCTTCCATCTGCTGAAACCCAAAAATCCATTTCGCTTCTCACACACCCTGCTGTTTCCCATGCCCGTTTCTCTGATTCTGGTGCATTCTCTTGCATTACCTTTAAATCCTCCCAAGTGTCTACAGTTTCTAACATCATATTCAGTTCTGTTTTCTCCTGAGCCCCATCTATTTCCACTTTCGTGAAAGAATATCCATGCTCCGCACAATAGCGGGCAACCTCATCAGCATACCTATTTCCCTGGGACACAAAATCAGTATTTTTTGTATGTGCTGCACACTTTACTATTGCAATAGCGGCTGGACTCTGTAATGCTTCCAACAACAGCCGCACAAATTCTCCATTTCGTATTGGCGAACCAGAGGAGGTCATGTAACCTCTCTGAGACCACAATTGCCCGAAATCATGAACAACACCGAAACCATATTGGCTATCAGTATATATGGTGACTCTATTTTTATTACCTGCTATACAGGCACGGGTTAATGCAATGATTTCTGCTACCTGTGCGGAGTGTACTCCTTCCAGGCAAGCGGCTTCCACAACTCCAGTAATGGTGCAAACAGCATAAGCTGCTCTCAACCGACCAGTATCGTCTCTTAAACATGAGCCATCAACAAAGTAAATTTCATCAGGGTCGATCAATGGCTCATCCACAATATCTGGTCTGGGCTTCGTGCATAGTTCAGTCACATCAAGGCAATCGTGATCTTCACATTCTTCGCCTTCTATATCGTTGGGAAGTGGCATCAACGTAGCAGGATTCAAGACAGAACACCTCTTAAGGGTCACGTTCTCAGCAGCAAGAATAACTTGTTCATAGCGCGTGAGCCTACTATTGGTTAAGTGCTGTGTCTTGGTCCGGGTCATTAACAATTCCACAGAATGAGGTACATACACCACTAACTGGTGTCCCATAACGATGCTTTCACAACGCTCAATGCTGACACCCGTTGCAGCAACGGATTTGAGACATCCGGGCAACGCTGCGGCTACCGGATCTAATGTAGCCGAAAAATATGCAACTGGTCTACGGCCATTTCCATGGACTTGGACAAGAACTGACAAAGCACATCCCTCTCTCTCGCAGCAGTAAAGTGAAAAAGATTTGTCGTAGTCCGGCATCCCTAGAGCCGGAGCACGACATAAGTCATCTCTCAACTGTAGGAACGCCATCAAGCACTCATTGTCCCATGGTACCGGATCACTCACCTCCTTGTGCGTCAGTTTCTGTAAGGGTTTTGCTTTCAGTGAAAAGTTAGCTATCCACTGTCGGCAATAACCAACCATTCCTAGAAACATCCTAACTTCTCTCTGTGTGGTAGGTGCACTCATTTTCATTATCGCTTCTATTCTGTCTGGTGACACCTTGCGCTTTCCTTTTTCCAACCTGTGCCCCAAGTACTGCACTTCTGTCAGACAGTACTGCAATTTGCTCGGAGATACCTTATGTCCATTTTCAGCTAAATGATTCAGTAGGGCTATGGAATCTGTCTTACACGCTTCCTCTGTTTCTGACGCAACAAGTAGGTCGTCTATGTACTGGACCAGAACCGAGTTCTGTGGCAGTACTAGACTTTCAAGATTCTTCTTCAACAGCTGGTTGAAGATTGAAGGGCTATCTGTGAACCCTTGTGGGATTCTACACCATGTTAAGACGCGATCTTCCATTTTAAAGGCAAAAAGGTACTGGCTTTCTTCATCTAATGGGATTGAAAAGAAAGCCTGACAAAGATCTATCACTGTGAACCACTCAGCTTGGAATGGTATCTGAAACAGTATCACTGATGGATTCGGTACCACTGGACAACATGAAACAACTATCTCATTGATTTTTCGAAGATCTTCAACTATTCTGAACTTCCCACTAGGTTTCTGCTTACCCATAATCGGGGAGTTGCATGGACTACCCATGATTTCCTTCAGAATTCCCTGTTGAATCATAGAATCAATCACAGGTTTTATTCCTGCAATCGTCTCTTGGGACAGCTTGTATTGAGGCGTTCTTGGATAAACGACATTTGGTTTCACCATGATCTTCACTGGCTCTACCCCTTTGATCAATCCTATCTCTTCTCCGGTGAAATCCCATACTTCTGATGATACTGCTTCGCGTAAGTCCCAAGGGAGTTCCTCCACAGTCAGAGTAGGATACAGTTCTATGCATGTTCTTGAATTAACAACCTTAAAAGTCGCATCATCGTCCGTAGTCTGTACCTCCACTCCCTGAGGTGTGCAGTATATGGTGCAGTTCAATTTGCACAACAAGTCCCTTCCTAACAGACACACAGGACTTGAATCACATACTACAAACTGATGTTCATTCATGTAATTTCCTATTCTCACTGACACTGGTTCTGTCAAAGGGCTAGTCATTCTTTTGTTTGCGACTCCAACCACCTGAATTGTTTCCCCCGACATAGGTAGATCGGGAACCACTGCAGATCTCAAAGTTGATCGAGTAGCTCCAGTATCCACCAAAAATGTCGTGGGACACCCTGCTACCTCTGCCTCGACAAATGGCCCTCTCTGATCCACTTCTAGAACTGCCCCGAGGGTACAGTCCTCTTCTTTGCTTACCCTTTGTCCCGTCAAAGGGTCAATGTAGTAATACTTTTCTTCATCTATGAAAAGAGGCATTTGTCTAAAGACCTTTCCCCCTGTCGCAATCTTAGGTGGCTGTGGAAACTGAGCTCGTGGAGCCGGAGTCCCCCCTTTGGCCACCTTGTTCCTTGGCACTGTCACCCCTTGAACTGGAACCTCTTGAACTTCCTCCTCTACCTCTAATTCTCCGTTTTCAGGGTTATAGGGACACTCGCGTCTCCAATGTCCCACCTGCTGACACTGGTGGCACTTTGTCGTTTTCTTCAACGTAGCAATGTCAATTCTAGGTCTCGAGTTTTCCTCACTGTCCTTATTCTGATTACTCGATTTCCGTCCCATAGTCCCTGTTCCCTGCTGTCCGCCCTTTCCAGCTGACTGCATCTGCACTACCATTAGTTTCTCTTTCAGCTTCTTTGCTTTGGAATCTATTTCATCGCTGCAGTACCTTGCATACCTCAAAATCTCATCTAATGGTCTGTTCTGCCAGCAAATTAAATGTTGCTGAATCATTAAACAAATATCAGGTCTCAACCCCAAAACGAACTTTGATACAAACTGTCCTATATCCTTGGGGTCCATTACATCGAGTCCACTGTATTGTTTGAATGTTTTCAGCAACCTCTCATAAAACTCATGAACTGTCTCCTTGGGTTCCTGTCTTGTTCGGTCTATTTTTACCCAATCTATGTCTTGTGGCGGCACCTTATCTTTCAGCCAAGTTATTACCCTTTCATACTTTTGCATCACAATTTCAGACGGTCCATTTGTAGCAGCATCCCTTTCTGGCTCTGCAGCTGGCCATTCGACACTAGTCTTGCATGCTGTCCACAAATCTCCTGGGACCACAATGTCAAACAAGGTATTCAAATCAATCCAC
The DNA here is from genome assembly GCF_964261635.1 of Lissotriton helveticus. NCBI lineage: Eukaryota > Metazoa > Chordata > Amphibia > Caudata > Salamandridae > Lissotriton > Lissotriton helveticus. Next base: position 1,401,907,722 of record NC_136057.1, on the reverse strand, counting down.
AATACCTTTGAGATTTTCACAAACCTTTCTACCTGCTTGTACCACTCAACCAGATTGTCCCTTAACTTCGGAAATGAGTTGGTAAATGCAGCTAAATCTCCTCTACTCCAGGGCACATGTACGTAATTCCCATTCGATATTTCTCTCAGAGGAAATGCCTCCATCTGCATTACCCTTCCTTCCGGAGACATCACATTCGTGCTTCGTCTGACAGTGCCCCTTTTTGCCCACCTCTCTTCCCATTTGTCCAGATCCCTCCACACTCTTATTCCTGTTATCAGTTCCCTTATGTGTGTTTTTAATCCTGTAGTTCTCTTCTCATCTAAATCTTGGTCTGTATACTGCAACCTATGGTTACTCTGTAGGGTCTTTGTTCTGGACAAATCTACCATATATTTGTCTGCCAGTTCAGACAGTTTTTCATGAATTGCTCTTGCCTTTCGGGTAATGTCCTTTGCTATAAACAGCAACTCATCTTGTTCGTACAAATCAATTCTTTCTAAGGCCAACGTACCATCTATGATCTCATCCACATCTGATTTTAAGCTGGTAACATCGAGTCTTTTGGCCTTCACTGCAGCTTTCAGTATGCTAGCTCTAGGGGGTCCATTCACATCTCTCCCATCCCAGCTCCGGGTTCTACGTCTGGGCTCAGGCGAGTTACGAGGAGTCCTCCCATGCTCCCACCCCTCCAGGTCCCATGCAGTTCCGTCCTCTCGGGGCGGATGATGAAACACTCCATTGGGCCTCATGGTCCTACATTCCCCATCCTGCCTGGTTTCTCTGGGTGCATGGCTAGACATCCCATTACTCCCCCTTTCCTCACAGTTTGCCTGTGATCTCTGACTACTCGATGTATGGCGAGATCTCTCACTGTTCCCTCTATTCCAGTGTTGTACATCTTCTTCAAGTGCGTGGTGAGCGCACCTAAACCTATCTCTGTAGGCTAGTACCATTTGGTCTCCACCCTTTTCCCAGAGACGAGACATCTCTTCACACTCGATACCTCTACCGTTCCGCTCCTGCTGTTCCCTATCATCCATAGGACGTGTAACTCCTCTGTTCTCCTGACTTTGACCCTCACGCTCCTGACTGCTTTCGCTAGCCCCGCAGTGAGATACTGTCCCGTTGCCTCGACTTCCCCATTCTGCCTCTGCTCTTGACCTGTTGCTCGGTGCTTCTGCGGACCCATCCCATTCCCTCAAGTCAGCTCTTAATTCTTTAAAAGATTTCGGCCGTGGTCCCCTTAGGTCCATCGGTCCTCTCTGACCCTCCTGTCCTGATGTGGGACCCACTGCTGCATCGAATGGGGTGTTCCACGTTACTGGTCTTGGCAATTGCCTCCAGGCATTTGTCGTGTTATTTCTCCTTTCCATTTCAACTCTCTCTCTGTCTAACCGTATCTGTTCTTCCTCTCTGTCTCTCTCGGGGTTGTAAATCGATACTATAGGTCCTATGGTAACGGGTACTTGGAGAGCATCTGGCAATCCATAAGACTCAACCTTCTCAGTGGTTGGTGTCTTCTGTACCACAAACCTTCCAACCACACTCTGTGCTGTACTATGTTGAGGTGTCTCCTCGCCTTTGATAGGTGTCCATTCCGATATAGGAAGCGGTACATACCCCTCTATGGCAGCCCCCTCTTCCCTTGCTAGTCCTCTACTTTCTATCTCCCCAACTCTCGGAGGCGGTCTATCCATCAGCAATCTATTTATCAAATTGTCCTCCGAATCGCTCTCCTCATCCTCTTCCATAAGGTTCTGTCCTCCTACCACCTCTCTCACTGGGTACAACTTATCTACCTCAATAGCCTGTACCCTCCATCTCTTGGCGTCCTCATCCCATTTGGAATCTCGCACTGCTCTTACCGATCGCGTCAACCTTCCTTGACGCCTATTCAGATTCCTGTCATGAGCCGCCCTAACCCATGCATTAAGGGCCTCAAACTGGGTCGGTCTAGGCGGAGGTTTCAATGAGGACATGGTTGCTTTTAGCCGATGTAACACCTCTAACTTAAACGTCCCATACTTTGGGAACGGCAGTTCCCCATTCCCTTCCGTAAGCTTGTTCCAATCCCTAATCCACATCATAGTGTGCAAACCAACATTCGTTGCCATATAGTGAGCCGGTGTACCCTCTGGCGGTGCCTCTACCCCGTAAAAGGAGTCACTTCTTTTTCTTTTAAAAATCCCTCTCAAACATTTAAAGCACTTCATGATCAAAATCTACAATTTCTACTTTTCTCCGCGTTCGTTTACTTCCTGGTGACAATCCACCAATCTCAGCGCTGTTCTCGCTAACTGGCCTATCAGAGCGCGGTTTCTCGCCAACGTCACACTATCCGCCCAATCAGAGCGCGGCTCTAGCCGACGTCACACCAACCGCTCAATCAGAGCGCGGCTCTAGCCGACGTCACACCAACCGCTCAATCAGAGCGCGGCTCTCGCTGACGTCTCTCGTCCCCCTTTGCAGCAGTTCCCCTCCTTTCTTAACTCGTCTCCTCGGTCATGCATGCGTCTCATCCATACTATGAAAAATGATTACTTCTGTCCAAGCGATCACTTTTCTTGACTGTACGTCCACAGCCTAACTATAGTTTTCACCTTAACTGACGAAATGTCTTACCGATTACGTCCAGACAATCGCCTTCTCTGATAGGTTACTTGCACACAGTAACTTTCGACCAGCGTCCGTTACTCACACACTCACTCTTACACTCCCCCTATCTCGGTCCTGTGGGATCAATGGTACCTCATGATCCCCTCTACTCTGGTCGACAACTACCCTGGGTGTTCGATACACCCGAACCACTTAAGCTCTACCTCGAACTTAAGATTTTTCACCAGTTCACCCGTTTACCAGGTTTACTAGTACCAGGTTGCGCGCGCTCACAACCCTCTCTCAATCACACTACAGGCATTCAACTCCGCAAGACATTACAATACAGATAAAACACAAAACACCGCAATCTGTTCACGCATGACCCTTGTTATACTCACTCTCTTCCGACACTGCTGCTTCTCTCGCACCGTCAGCACCTTCTTTGGCACTCGATTCTTCCGCTGCTCATCTCTCGATGTCTAGGGGCCTTGGGGTAAACTAACCTAGTCTAGATTACCTTCCTCAAGAAGATAACCATCCTACCTGCTACCAACTGTTAACGCGGGATTTCTGGTCTATAGTTATTATTCCAGATCCCAATTCAGGTTGACTAGATCGTTGGTACCTGTCATTGAGTAAAAGGCAATCCACTACTAGGTTAATCAATTAAGAACTTAAACCACTCTAAAGAACCACTGACTACAAATGAGTTTAAAGATTTATTATAAAGCCAAAAGTATCTGAAGGTACAAACATCTCAGAATAAGATTCAAAAGATATACAGGTATCAATATAAAAAGGAACTCTCGGAATGCTCTCAATCGGCAAAAGGAAATGATCAAAAATATCTCAAATACCATGAGAGTTGCAAGTATCGCTATAAGTTGCAACTTAAGAGTCATTTACAGAAAGGAAAAGTTCAGATTAGTCTGTCCCTACACTAGACTAAGTGACATCCCTACTTAACAAGATCTTTACCTAAAAAGGTGTCAGTCGTGGTGACTTCCAAAGAAGATCACGCACTTCTCTTAGTCTCCTTGGTGGATCGCTCTCTTAAGTTCAATCTATCTGCCTACCCATCCGCTTTCTTAGGCTCCCCAGATCATCTGCCCTGTCTCCTCCCCGGGGTGCTGTCCCTAATACAAAATCACATTTCCAATAGGAACGCCCCTGGAGACGCCCCTCACGTGGTATCGGTTCTGGCGGCAAATTCCATACTGGTGTTCCTCTGGACCCTTCGTTAAAGTTGACCTTGCTTCCCAGGCTTCTTCTCCGCTGGTCTGTAACCCCCAGGAAATTCCTGAAACCTCCTCCAGGCCTGTGCCAGGCGTCTCTGAACAAAGCCCATTCATCACCAAACTTATTAGGGCTCCTCGCACCTGCAAATAAACCGTTCTACTGTGGGCCCCAAATTCCAGCCTCTACCATATCTGTAAGTCATAAATTATGTCTTCGTTTGTGCTCTGGGCGCCCTCTCCTTAACGAGCACATGCAGATCAAAGAAGCAACTTTATCTGTTCAGGCCTACTAAATTACATGAAACAGGCCTCTGCACTCTGAAAACATTTAATTTCTGTGTTTAAACAGTATTCTAACTAACACACATTTCTATAATGTAACACATCTATATAAAACATATATTTCAATTCTATGATTAATAATACTTTGGAGAAAAATGTTATGTCCACGTCTCATGTCAGTGTAGCAGCACTTATACATTTACTGTGAATTGCCATGGGCCTACACATTTTCAATGGTTTGCAGAGTTTCGTTTCTTCTTCACTTAGTCACTTAACATGAGGAACATGGAGTTTCACATTACGCTTACGTTTCTACATTAGTTTTCCACACATATATATTTCTATTCTAAGTAAACACTTTTATTATTTTCACTCTATGAATATAACACTCTGGTGCAATCTATATCTAAACTAATACTACGTGCTTGTAAATATGGTGCATTTATACATTTTTCAGATCTGCGCTCTCTCAACCTCAACTACGTCCTTGTCGACAAGAGTAATATCTATAGAAAAAATACAAAAATAGGAGAAAACCAAGTATCTCACACCTGCTCATACTTCTCCAAGTAAGATGTTACCATTGCTGCCTGCCCACCTTTTAGACAAGGGGGATTCCGATGACGACGGTCCCTTTGGCGTAGCGCTCAGTCCGTCTGAGCTGCATGTCAAATGTCAACAGGATGACGACTTAGAGGATGAATATTATGACCGAGTGTACTACACCCCACCCCCCGGAACAATGCTTCCAACAATATCAGGAAGAAATGATATGTCTTCCTTCAGCCCTAGATTCAGACCTCCAGTTCATATTGACAGATTACTGAAGGAATTTCCCTCCAACATCACCTTCCAGTAGAAACATTTCTCCAACTGCAAAGTCTCCACCACTGCATCTGTCGACCCCACAAGCTCCACGGCCATTACTTAGGCTTCCATCAGCACAGCACACTTCGCAAAAAGTTCCCCTCCAGAATCCCACATCTTCAGATAATGACAGATAGGAGGGTGAGCTAATGATGATTTGGCCGATTATCTTCGACCAACGCAATCATCTCCAATGCCGCCGCCTGCAGACTCCCCTGCTGAGGACATACGGAGCTTCCATAATCTTCTCCAAAGAGCAGCAAGGAGGTTCGAACTCCCCATGCCTACAAAACAGACGGTCTGTTTTCTTCATGATTTTAAAGAGCTCTTCTGTAAGACCATCCGGATTGTACCCATTGTCAACTACATCTGGGATGAAGGCATAAAGGTGATGAAAAATCCAGCCATAGTAGTTATGTGCCTTGATACCATTGGGAAATGTTTTTCCTCCATGTCAGCGCTGAGAGTAAGGGTGGTAAACTCTTTGGCAGTTCTCAGATGATACGATCGCCAGATGTGGTCGGATATCATTCCGTACTTAGACAAACTACTTGAGGTTGTAAAAGCTGAAGCAAAGGCGCGCATCATCTGAAATTATATATTGTGCCATGGACGTTGCCAGTACTGGTTTCCGGCATGTAGCTGGAGTGGCAGTGTTATGAATACAGGGCTGGCTCAAGGTTCCTTCCTTCAGACCGTAGATTCAAAATAGGATCTTAGACCTTCCTTGCGATGGCGAAGCCCTCTTCGGCAAATATGCAATGACACCCTCTAGGCCAGAGATCTTCAAACTTTAGTCGGCCGAGCCCCCCCATCTAAACCTTTTTACAAGTCGAGCCCCCCCCCCACTGTCACTACCACCTGACAAAAAAGTTCTGGAAGCTGGTACTCTGCATCATTGATGGCCATTCCCTCTTGGAGAGCCCAGGTTGTATAGAGCAAATAATATTAAATAAAGTAAGAGTGTTTAGTAAACTGATTTTTTGTAGTTCATGTGCTTATTCTAAAGTTCAAATAAAAAGTCTCCAAGAAAAAAATTAGCACAAGAAAATTACATTGGTGCTTGATTTTTCACAAAAAACACAAAATTTAGGATAGATTAGCAAAACACTTCCAAAACATAGGTGTGGGAGGGTATACAACCTTTACAACGAATCTTTTACCACGCACTACCATTACAACGCGGTCATTACAACGCATACCATTACAGCGCATTGCGCTGGGGGGCGCTCTAGGATAGGGAATAGGTTCATTTACTATCCAATAACCTTCCCTAGTGTCCACGGGGACTGGAGTTGGAATAGTAAATTAAACTATTCACTATCCAGCACCCCAAAGCGCTATGCGTTGTAATGGTATGCGTGGTAAAAACCGCGTTGTAATGGTATGCGTGGTAAAAGTATGCGTTGTAACGTCATACATCCTGTGGGAGTGCATGTTTTTCTCCACAGAGACAATGTTTGGATGGATTCTTGCTTCTGCCATCCTTAGGTTGTGCTCCACTTCCAGTCTTGAGCAGTGCCTGGAAATGGAAGTGCTCACAACATTTTTCAATATATTTTTTGTACTTTTATATAGAGCGAACATGACCTAAATCTATTGGAGCGCTTTACAGGAGCATCTTTTACATTACACAAGCACACATTCATTTTTTGTAAGCACAGGAAGATTAAGTGATTTGCCCAGAATCACAGGATGTTGAGCAGACATCAAGAATTGAACCTGGTTTCCCAGCTCTACAGTCATCAGCTTCGGCTGTTGTGCCACTTCCTTTCCCCTAAACAAGATATTAGAAAAAGAAGTTCCACAAAACATGCTTTCTGACACAATTGAAAAACCCATGATTATGTGGAGTATGGCCAGGTGTTGCCATGTCAGTAGGAGGTCAGCCGCAGTTTTCCAAGAAGGCCTAGGGGACATTTACATCAAACACATGTGCTATAAGTGATTCAAGAGGATATATACAATCTTTATTCTTTAGCAGCATCAAGAGTCAATTTGTTAGCATAGTTGTCTTATAAAGAAGATCGCCTACCAAAGCTTCAGAAATAGCTGCACAAGAAAACATTTAAATTTGGTCTACGAAAGAAGCGAGGACAGATAGTAGGCACACCACAATATTTGTTATATTTGACTTGTGGACTCCGCTCTAGGGATTGGAACATGTTAAACAAGCACCTGCGACTTTAATCAAGGTCAAATTCATTTTTCGTAAGTCACTGGTAAATTAAGTGATTTTACCAAGGATCACACGATGTTGAGCCGAACCCAGGACTCAAACTTGGGTCGCCAGAACCAAAGGCAGCACCTATGACATTAATGCCAAATCCACTCCTCCAACAATGCCACTAGTATTGGGACAAAGGGGAAAGGAGTGAGACTTTAAAAAAATAATACAAAAAGTTCTTCACTCTTATCTGCCAGAAAATGGCATCTTCAGGAAGGATGTAACCGTTGTAAACTCCTTGCAGTGAAACGTACTTCCGAGGTGGAAAGCAACATGGGGCGCAACTAGACAGAACTTCGGGGGGGGGATTAAGATTCCCAGCCAGGGCTGGCCCTAACACTGATCGCACACGTGAGAGGGACAGATGAGTGAAGTGTCGCATGCGCAGGGTGAGTAGTGTGCTCGTGTGACTGCAGGGTGAGGTGCAGGGTGAACTCGTGTGACTGCAGGGTGAGGTACAGGGTAAACAGCGCAAGAGTATTGTGAGTGCAGAGTGATCACTGTGAGTACAGAGTGTGCGGTCTGCTCATGTGACCGCAGGGTAAGTGGAGGGAGAATGGTGTAAGTTTATGGTGAGTGGCAGTGTGGTCACTGTGAGTTCAGGGTGAGAGGGTGGGTTGAGTGCATAATGATCAGTGTGAGTACATTGTGATCTCTGTGAGTGCAGGGTGAGTGTGAAAGTGAAGGACGAGAATGAGGAGTGAGTTGTCTGAATGCAGGGTGCATTCCCAGACACAGTTGAAGTTACTCAGCATGTTATTGAGGCTTGGCATAGGGTTTCAGATATAAGTTCAACTATTGCTTTTATGGCTTTATTCAAGGTCCAGGGATCGAGGGTGGAGGAAATAAATATTGTGCTTATCCTGCAATAAACTTCCAGTCTTGCGATTAGGGTTGCCAGCTCAATATATTGATGTCCCAGAAGGTACAAAAGTAAGCAGTCCCCTAAAGCCTATTTTCAGCACTGATCTGTGCACACTTGGAACAGCAGAGTACATAGAAAGCATTTGTAATTGTGTTCTAAGGCTGCCTGAATGATCTATGACTTATAATTACAGGGAACAATGATTGAAACGTCACATTACAAAGGAATACATACTATTTTATTTATAACTCTATTTAGTGTCAAGACAAGGCCTTTGCAGGCTCTTTAAACAGCACATGGCTGGCATTTTTATTTTGGTAACCCTACTTTATATTCCGTTTCATGAAATGCATTCTCACATTAAGGCAGTAAAAAGTAAAATGTAGGAATAGGCAGAGTGGGGGCACAGGGGGTACTGGGGGCACAGGGGGTACTGGAACCAGAAAACAAACATCCTCTTTAATCAGTTTACAAAGGTATGTAAATATGCTCATGGGGGAAGATTTACAAGCCACTTGCGCCACTTTTGGGTCACTTTTTCCATGTTAAAAGTGTTGCAAAAGTGGCGCAAGGGGCTTGTAAATAAACCCCATGGTTTTTAACAGGCACACATTGCCCATGGGCTCAAAAGGCTTCAGCATGCCTCCTCACCCGTCGTGTGTGTCAGCCCGGGCTGAGACAGCTTCCCAGGCACACACACAGACAGTTTTGGAGCTGCCAGCCGCACCTGAGTACTTCACAGGTCTTTAAAGACCATTTACGAGTTAATGATGCTTTGTTGTTTACCACCCTTTCTTAGAGACCACCCACCACCTACCCCACCCCCCGCTGCAAAATCGTTGTGCCTCTGGTCTTTAAAGACCTGTGACTCTTGACACTCTCAGCCGAGCCCCCAGCAGATGGAGCTGCAGCAGCCCGGGCTGAGATGCACGTCTCGCGCCTGGAAGCAACAATGTGGGGTGAAGTGCGCGCCCCCCCCTGAAGGAATGCGGCGCCCCCCAGTTTGAAGACCTATGCTCTAGGCCATCAAAGCAGTCACTGACACAGCCAAATCATTGGGGACCCTGCAATACACAAAAATGCCTTTTCGAGTTGCTCGGGTAAGAGGACAACCCTCTTATAGCAGAGGATACCAACAATATCTCTACCCTACATATTCAACAGCTTCTCAACAGTTCTGCCCCAATATCAAGAAAGACAACTGCCACTAGCTGCCTATGCTAGCTCCGTCCAAGGGGAAAATTGGGTCGCAAGGAAAGGATACCGGCCGCCGCCAAAGACCAGTTACCGTACCAGCTACTCCCCTGTTTTCTCCACCCCTTGGAGAGAGAATAACAAATCATCTTTAACGCTGGCATGAAATTACAACAGACCATTGGGCCTTAGACCTTGTTCACTTCAGCCATACATTAGAATTAATCCAAATACTGCCTGCAAACCCGCCCCAGTACTCCATGCAAAAACATCTGCAACCCCTCAAGTTGGAGGTCAAAACCATGCTAAAAAAGAGCTATAGAGAGATTTCCTGTAGCCCAGAGGGAAAAGGTTTCTATTCTTGTTTCTTCTTGGTCTGCAAGAAGTCAAAGGCATGGCGACCGATTCTGGACTTGAGAAACCTGAACCCTTATTTCAGGAAACAGTCATTCCACATGGTAACATTGCAGGATATACTGCAGCTCCTGAACCAAGGGGACTATATGGCAACTCTCGAACTTCAAGATGCATATTTGCATGTTCCCGTCCACCCAAAACACAGAGATATTTCAAGATTCATAGTAGCCGGCAGCCATTACCTACTTTAGGTGCTCCCCTTTGGCCTAAAACCCACCCCTAGGATTTTCATGAAGTGCTTGGCACCTATAGCAGCCTTTCTGAGACAACACAAAATATCAAGTGTTCCCTTATCTCGGCGATTAATTGGTCAAGGTACCTTCCAGCCAGGCCGCACAGGCGTCCACAACGTCCTGCATGAACTTATACATCAAGATGGGCCTCACACTAAATCCAAAGAAGTCAGTTCTTCACCCATCACAAAGGATACAATTTTTAGGGGCCACCCTCGATTCACCGCTCAGCAAAGCATACCGTACACCAGAGAGACAGCTAAAATTGATGACTAGCAAAATTGGTACAAAAAAGAAAGTCACTTCCCATTCACCTCTACAAGTCTCTCCTAAGGATGATGTCATCTTGCACGCCTCTAGTTCCATCCTGCCATCTGCAGATGAGTCGGGTGCAAGAGGAATTATACAGGCAATGGATACAAGCTACAGGGTCTTTCAACAAACTCTTCCAAGTCACTCCAGGCATGATCAATGCCTATCCTGTCAGTGGAGGCAGGCACAACTGTCAATCGGCCTGTCTTTTCTATACCTGGCTTCTAGTTTAGTTATCTCAACCAATGCTTCCCTAGGGGGTGGGGAGCTTATCTCAAGGATCTACAGGTCAGTGGCAAATGTCAACTATCTCATCTACATTTGCACATCAATCTACTCAAACTCAAGGCAGTAGTCTAGCCTTGCAGGCTTTCCTTTCCAGAACAAGAAATTCTGCAGTGCTCATCTGCACGACCAATACAGACCACAATGCACTACATCAAAAAAAAAGGTGACACAAGATTTCACCTGCTGTCCCAAGAAGCACAAAGCATCTGGGAGGGGTCAATCTGCCACAAAGTACATCTGCGAGTGGAACATGTCCCCGGAAAACAAAATACCATAGCAGACTCTCTCAGCAGACTGATGACCATCCACCACAAAATAAATCTACAGGTGGAACAATTCCCCGGAAAACAAAATACCATGGCAGACACTCTCAGCAGACTAACAACATCTTGTTACGATTGGGAAATCAATCAAAGGATCCTGGACATCTTTCTCAAGTGTGGCAAACTGAATCTGGACCTCTTCGCAACCCCCAGGACCAGAAAATCCGCTTCTACGCAAGTTAGCATCCTCATCCGGGGTCGTGGGGGATGCATTTACAAACGCATGATCCCGAATCTTTGCCTACGAATGTATGTCGATACTTCGCATACCATTACTACGCATGGTTTTAGTGCAATGTTTTTACTTAGCATAAACCATTCCTTCGCAAGTTTTAACTGCGCATGCATTTAAAACGCAAATGGTTATAAATGTACTATGGTTTATGCTAATTAAACACATCGCTCTAAAATCATGCTTACACTGCTCTACCTTACACTACTTAAACACCACTACACTACCCTAAACCCTAATACACTACCCCCTACACGACCTTCACCCTTCCCCCTTCCTGGACCCTACACTCTAACACTACACTTCACGACCCCGACACTACCCTAAACCCTAAAACACTACCCTACACTACACAAACACCACACCACTACCCTAAATACTAAAACACTACCCCCTGCACGACCCTCACCCTTCCCCCAGTCCGCTCCCTACAGTACAACACAACCCTGCACGACACCCCAACACTACCCTAAACCCTAAAACACTACCCTACACTACACAAACACCACAACACAACCCTAAAACACTACACCCTGCACAACCCTCCCCGACCTCCAGTCCTGTCCCTACTCCCAAACACTACCCTGCACAACACCCTGCCACTACCCTAAACCCTAAAACACTACCCTACACTACACTAACACCTCAAAACTACCCTAAACCCTAAAACACTTTCCCCCAGCACGAACCTGCCCCTACCCACAGTCCGGTCCCTACACTGAAACACTACCCTGCATGACCCCCGACACTTCCCTAATCCCTACACAAACACCACATCACTACTCCCCAACACTACCCTTCACGACCCCCGACAATACCCTAAACTCAAATACACTACTCAAACACAACCCTACAACCTAAAAGACTACCCCTGCACGACCCAAAAACACTACATTTACCTACCTCTCTCTCCTCCGTGGTTCCTCTTTTCTTCTGCTTCCAGCGACTTCCAGCGACGTCAGATCTGCAGGTCGTTGTTTGGAAATGGAAGCGCCTTCCAAACAACGATGTGGATAGTGCATACAATTACAACGCATGCGTTGTAACAACGCTTGCGATGTAACCACTTGCGTACTAATTGTACGCGTTGTAACATCGCAAGCGTAGTAACGCTTGCAAAGTAATGGTATGCGCACTAGCAGCCGCACACTAAAGGTCGTTTACCTTCTCATAGCTTAAACATGGCCCTCCCAACATTTGTTTAATGAGTTACCCCTCCTCTCAGAGAAGCGCCACATCCAGCTGAAGACCATATCCTCTCTTCTGACAATGAACCAGGTCTAAGTCACTTCACTTGTCAGCCTGGCTCCTAAGTTCAACAAATTTGGGCATCTTATCATTCCACCAGACTGCAGGGTCATCTTAGCCAGAGCCCATGCAGACAGTATAAATAAAACCTATCGCCTCAAGTGGAAAAGATTTTGCATATGGTGCCAAAGTGCTAAGTTGCATCCACTTTCCTCTTCACCAGAAGAAATCCTCCCGCATCTTCTGACTCTAGCACAATCAAGGCTGGCTCATGCATCCACTAAAGTCCACTTAGTAGCTATTTGCCACTTCAGGGGATCACCTACATCACCATGTAAAACAATTCTTCAAAGGATTAGTCAGGGTCTTTCCACTGGTGAAGCATCCTCCTCCTCTGCTTTGGCAACTCAACACCTTACTTTCACAACTATTGAAAGATCCGTTTGAGCCCTTCCAAAGAGCAGATTTTACATTTCTGTTATGTAAGGTAGCTCTCCTCTAGGCCTTAACCCCAGCCAGAAGAGTCAGTGAACTACAGGCTGTCACCATTCAGGAACCTTTCCTCCAATTCATGGTGACGATAAGGTAGTTCTTCGCACAAACCCTAAGTTTATCTCTAAAGTCCCATCAGACTTTCACCTCAATTAACCTGTAATTCTGAAAACCTTTTTTACAGACCCTAAGATGCCAGAGTAAAGGGCATTACACTCTTTAGACGCCAAAAGATGCTTAAAGTTCTACTTGGACAAAACAAAGGGTTTTCGCAAATCTAATCATCTATTCATAGCGTATAGTGCTCAAAGGAAAGGCTATCCTTTCTCAAAGCAGAGCATTGCTATATGAATATCCAGCACCATTCAATTCTGTCACTAGAGAGTGGGAAGACCATTAGCACATTCTACAAGAACTATGTCCTCTTCAATGGCTCTGTTTCCCGGTGTGTCCCTCCAAGAAATCTCCTGGGCGGAGACCTGAAAGAATAGACACACCTTTATGCACCACTACTGCTTGGAATCGGCAGTCCACATTGATGTGGCAGTTGGCCAAACGGTGTTACGTGATTTTTTTATTTTCCTGCCTGTTTTAAAAGGTTTTTACATTTGTGTCATATAGAAAATATTTGTCAGCCACATCATTCCCTGGGGTGCACCAAATACTGGATATCAGTCCTCTGTTTGATAAATTCAGTCTCACTCGGGGGGAAAAAATACACAGTGGCACTCAGTTTCCTCTCCCCTCCCCTCTGATTCTGCAACAAACTTTGGGGTTCACTTTTGGTCTTGGCCTGACCCTTTCCAAGCTCATGAGTTCCATGACCAATCCTGCCAACTGGTAAGCCTACACTTACACTGTTCCTCAAGATCATGGCTGGATTGTTTAATATGGCATCATATTGCAGCCCCAGACCACCAGCCCATTTGGAAAATGCCAGAGCTCCTTAGAACAATGCACATTCCTAGTGGTTTGACATTACGTCTACATTTTCACAACGTGGTTTTGTATATCTGCCTGTAAGTGTCACGTGCCTTCATACAGCATAAGATGCATGCAGGTTTTTTTGATGTAATGGTAAGTGTTTTTTTCTTGACACTTGTCACTTTACAGAGGATACACAAACCCAGAGAGCAATAACTCCTTTAAATAATTTCACTATCCATTTAAATTTCTCTTCTCAATCTTTGTTGGAATTTGAGATTTATTTATTTATATTTTTATAGAGCGCAAACCAGACCTGTGAGGGTATCCGAGCGCTTTACAGGATTGACTGGTGGTACAAACAGTCTTAGGACGGGTGTATACAATTGGGTTGGGAACAAGTAGATGCATTAAACAAGGAAAGAAATAATAGGCAGTAACATGTCCCGGATACAGGTGGGATAAAAACAGGTAGATACATTATATGAGAGAGCAGCTGTCTCAATTCCCAGATGAGATGCCCAGAAGTGCTGGGTATGTGACATCCGGAAGAGCCCTGGGTAATGCCGAACAGAAGGAGAAACAAAATCGCTGAGGTGATTGAAATGCAAACGTTAAGCGAGGAATTTGCCCACAAGGAAAGATTTGAACTCCTTATTAAAATGTGCCAAAGATGGAAGTCTTCTGGTGGTGGGCGGGAGTGAGTTCCATATTCTTGGGGCAGCCCCAGAGAAGGCCCGATTGTAAGTTTTTTTCCGCAGGCGTGCTGGTTGGAGCAAAAGGTCTCTGGCGGATCGTGAGTTTCTGGATCCTCAGGATATCACGAGTTTCTAGGCAAGAAAAGCTGGGGTCTTGGAGTATAGTAACTTGTGAGTGATGCAAGCCAGCTGAAGGTTGATTCTGGCCTCGAGAGCAAGCCAGTTTAGAGCTTTGAAGTGGGGTGATATATGGTCAAATTTCTTTGACCCAGTTAGGAGTCTGGCGGCGGCGTTGGGGCAGGCTTTTAATGGGGCCAAAGAGTTCTTGGGTAGACCTGCGAGGGTAGTGCACCCATATTCTAGTCTGGAGATGACTAGTGCCTATGTTGCCATTTTTAGGTCGGTGGTGTCAAGGAAAGGTTTCAGGTGTCTTAGGTAGCTCAGGTGAAATCTGGCAGTTTTGGCCATGGAGTTGATATGGCCATGCATATTCAAATTGCAGTCTAGGGTTATTCCCAGGGATTTAGTGGAGTCCACAATGGTCGGAGGGCAATTTAACGCTGTGATAGCCTTGATCCAGTCCTGAATGTCTGAATTAGTTTTGGTTGGGGAGAATATGAGAAATTCAGTCTTTTTGCATTAAGTTTGAACTGGTTAGAGGTGAGCCACTGCACCGCCAGCTTCAAGGCCTCATTCAGCGAGTGAATGTCCTCAGGGGAAGAGATTTTAATGTAGATCTGTGTGTTGTTGGCATACATGTGATAGGCGATGTTGGCGGTGTGTAGCACCTCTGTGAGCGGTTCCAGGTAAAGATTGAAGAGGGTGGGGGACAAGGTTGATCCTTGGGGAACTCCAACTGTGATCGGAGAGGGAGCGGATAAGTTGCCGTTAATAAGGATTCTCTGTGAGCAATTCTGGAGGAGGGACCTAACCCATTCAAGAACGATGCCATCCAATCCAATCCGGAGTTTGAGGGGGTCCAGGAGGGTTTCGTGGTTGACTGTATCGAATGCCGAGGATAGGTCTAGGAGGATTAGGAGACAGGTTTTGCCTTGGTCAAGGGCTTGGAGGGCATCATCCACGATGTGAAGGTGGGTGGTTTCCGTGCTGTGTCCAGGTCTGAACACAGATTGGAAGTCATCAAGTAGGTGGAAGTTGATAATGTGTTGGCTCAACTGCTGTTGCACACATTTCTCCAGAACTTTCACTAGGAGTGGGATGTTCGATGTGGGTCTATAGTTGTCAAGTGAAGCAGGATCCAGCGTATGTTTCTTTAAGATGGGGACGACTTGTCCGGCTTTGAGGGAGTCAGGTACCGATCCCTGTAGTAGGGATGCATTCATTATTGCAGTCCAGGAAGGGATGATTGCCTGAGAGACGCGGCTAGGCAGTTAGGAGGGAGAGGATCGTTGTAGTGATTGTTCGGGTTTAAGGAAGATAGAATTTTCGAGACAGAGTATTCGTCATAGACTTTAAAGTAGGACCATTGCGCTAGGTTTTTGGGTGAAGTGTGGGAGGGCAGTGCGGAGAGAAGAGGTAAAGC
Source organism: Lissotriton helveticus (assembly GCF_964261635.1). Lineage (NCBI taxonomy): Eukaryota > Metazoa > Chordata > Amphibia > Caudata > Salamandridae > Lissotriton > Lissotriton helveticus. Next base: position 1,401,891,738 of record NC_136057.1, on the reverse strand, counting down.
AGGCGTAGTTTGGGAGTGTATTGCAAAATTGAGTTAATTTCCTAGTGCAGTGATTTTGTCACAGAAGAAGGAGGAAAATCCCTTGCAAGAGATCATATTTGCACATCAGTGAAATTTCAGCAAAACTCTATTTCATTTCAGTAATCTCGGACAGAAGCAACAAATTACTTTCTGTTACTGTACCAGTAGCAGCATGACCTAAAACTCCTTGTCATGTAAATGACCATGTCCATGAAAGGCATAAGCCATCCACTAACTGCCTCTTTGTAACTGCTCCTGGCATCAAAAGAATTAACTATTTCTGTGCTCCTGACTTTTGCTTGTTGAGCTTCTTATTTGCCTTTTTGCCCAACGCCTTTTACACCTATACTCATTCTCCCTACATCATTCCCTATTCATGTTTTCAGCCTCCAAGTCTCTATTTTTGCTGTACTGCATCTTTGTCCTTCCATTCCTTCTGCTTGGTTCTTTCTTCTTGCTGGTTCATACTCTTATGATCTTTCATTTCAGATATTAAGTGATTTATTTTCTCATCGTTTTCATTTATGTAAAATTCTCCCAACACTCTCTGGGGGATATTTACAATAAAATGGCGCAGTGCGGTGCTGCAAGCAAATTTTCTGCGTCAAGCTAAATCATTAAAAAAATTCAGTGATGCGCCATATTTGCAGGAATACGGCACATGTCTTTGCTCTTCCCTGCACTGGCACTAAAACAGCAGATGTGCGCCAACACAGGCTTCCTTGAGTGATCGTGCGCTGCAGGGATGATTGTGTTGGTGCAGGAAGGGACACCTTCCTGCACAAAAACAATAATTAATTAGATGTTGCTCCTTCTATGTGTGTTGCAGAAAGAGCATAACATGAAGAGGAATTAAAGTATTTCTCCTCGTTGTGCCACTTTAACACCTCCCCTTGAAAGGTACTAGTATTTGGCACTGCCTCAGATTTACCAATCCTTGTAAATCTGGGAAGGTGTCAAAAAGCCATGGGTGGGCCAGGGCACTTGTTAGGAAGCAGCTTGCACCAGCCCATTTCTCCTGTTCGTGCCACCTAAAACCGAACCAGCTACTAACCATGAAAGTGGGCAGAGGATGTGGCTTATCGCTAGAGTTGCCAACTTCGGTGCAGAGGAACCAGGTTCAAATCTCAGTGTCCCAACATCCTGTGATTCTGGGCAAATAACTTAATCTCCATGTGCCTACATTATGAATGTGTCCTTAATTAAAAGTGCTGGTGTTGATGATTAAAGACCAAAGACGCTGACAAATGAAAATATTGCTGACATGACATGTCGGGATATAGCGCTGGGTGTTAACTTAACAATTACAATGAGCTTTAAACATTACACTTGTGAAAACAAATATACTATTAGACCTGCATTGACACCTAAGGCATGAGGAGTGCAGTTGAAATGCCATGATACTTTACAAAAAATGTATGTTCTTAATATATAAAAACTCAATAAAATCTGTTTAAAAAAAAAATGATAGGAAATAAAGTCGATGGACAGCTATCGGCACACGTTCTCAAGGGCTGTGGAAAGAAACAATGGGCTACCTTACTCTGAGACAGCCATTAATCAGTGTGCTAATGGCTTATGTTGACTTGATGAAATCTGAGTAAAGTTCGGAGAGGGGTTCACTTGCTGCATTTATTTTAGCGGGAGTCCAGTATGGGGAAGGAGATTTTTGAGGGGTCACAAGTACTGTAGGAAACAGTACTTGAAAAGGGGACGGTTTGGAGCATAATTGAAGCCACAAGACAACTAAGCACAGAGCAGAAAGATGTGTACAGGAAAGCAAGGAAAGGCTTTGTTGATGCTAAGCTGCCAGCGTCCGGCAAGCTAGGATTTGCCACAAGGTTGAGGCTGGCCTGGACAAAACAGACACGGAAAGTGGGCAGCCCAGTCTAGGAAACCATCCAGGGAAATGTATAGTAGAACAGTACAGAAGGGTAAGAAGCAACAAAGTGAAGCAGGCCCCTTCACCATCTCTAAACCTTTCCCTCTGAGAATTTGAATGTCTCGCTTTTGCTGTCCAAAAGACAATCAGTGACTACCACAGAACCTGCCCAGCCCCATGTTTCAAATCTGGCCAAGACTCGGCCCTTCCAGCCTCCTGGCCGGGGGAGTTGCACATGGTGCCGGGGGCATGATTGCTCAGAGTCAGCTGTCACTCATGTAACAGTAACATACCCAACCACCACCACGATCAAGAAAAAGTCATGCCACGTAACGTTAAGGTTACTGCCTTTATTATAAGAGGCCTGCTGCTGCACACCGCACACAAATGCAAAACACGCTGCTTCAAATAATAGTGCCAGTCGGATGGGACTTCCGGTGCCTGTGCGTCGTGCATGTGTACCACATGATGGTAAAGGCAGGCCAGCGGCATGGAGTTTTAAAAAGGTTACGGCACTCACGCTGCTGTGGCGGCTGCAGCCACATAGGACCAAATCCAGCCCAATCAGTGGCAAGCCCACTTACAACACTGACTGAAGGAGCATGGATTTATTATCGGCTCTCAGCTCTTCACTAGGGACACAGAAAGATGGAGGCAAAGTGAGTGAGTGACTGTGAATGTGATTGTGAACACATTATTGTGATACTCAGACAGACGCTGTGCAGTCGTGGTTGGCACTAAGGTCTCTAGACCCGGTAGACCCAGCCCTCATAGGTAAGTGCAGGTGCTAAGCACTGGAAACCACTGGCACAATTGAAGCACTAGGGTGCACCCGCAGCAACACCCATGACATGCCCCTTTGACGCAGAATACTGGGTAAAAGAGGGCCATATTTACAAGGCTGTGTACAGCCACGCAAAGTGGCTTTGTGTGGCTTTGTAAATACGGGCCAGCAAACAGCGCCACCAAAGTGTAACAAAAGTGACACTAGGGGGTTGTAAATATGCCCCTCTGTGTCTCTTGAGTGGCTTGCACACGTATCTGTGCCAGGTGTCTTCCCCTCACCAATGTGGTTCTTTCAACGCAAGTAGGATGCCCCTGGTTCTGCCCAGCCAGCTGGCTCTTGTGATCAGGGCCTGCCACCGCAGGCTCCATCACAACGATGTGACAGCTCCGGATGTACCTGCTGCGGCCCTGCCTTTATCTCATCTGCATTCAACAGCTCATTGCCCTTTTTCTTCTCCACTCCGACCCTTTCCCACACATGCACATTCTATCTGTAACCCAAGGCCATGTTTGCTTTCATGTCTCCATAGGAACCACATGCTACTTTAATTGGCAGTTATAATATAATGAGTAATACCTGCGTTTTTGCTCTTTCTTGCCTTATTTGTTTTTTTGTGTCTTTTCTTCCCTCCCAGATCAAAAGGTCACTAAGGGCCTGATTACGATGTAAGTCAAAAAGATTTCCGACTTACATCATTGGTTTCAAATCCGGTAGCCTTATTACATGAAGGCTGTCAGATTTGAAACCCGCCGCGCCAACCGACTGGCTTCCGACGCGCTCACGGTGCCCGTCGGGCAGTCGCAGGCCGCTCGTAATCCCCTGTGTATGGCATTTACGCTGTGGGGATTATGATGTTGATTTCCTACAGGCTTCTCATGCTGGGCTGAATGGGGGTTGGGAGCACACTGCCCCACAGTCCAGCACAGTTCGCCCCTTTGCATCCTGGCAAATGCAGTACACAGTTCAAACTTACTTCAAAATCAGCTGGAGTTTTTCACCAAAGTTGGTGCAGACATTGCTGTATTTCTCTAGACACGTGTTTCTGGGTTGAGCCCTTCATCAGTAGAGAGCAGCAGTTTTAGAGAGCAAAGAAAAATCATCTGGGGTTGCTGGAAAGGCTGCCAAGTTCCTTTCAGGTCACAGTACCACTCTCAGGCAAACAGGTGCATCTCCAAAGCTCATCAGCTTGCTGGCTCAAGGGAGCCTTTTAAACAGAATGGGGGTTGGGAGCACACTGCCCCACAGTCCAGCACAGTTCTCCCCTTTGCATCCTGGCAAATGCTGTACACAGTTCAAACTTACTTCAAAATCAGCTGGAGTTTTTCACCAAAGTTGGTGCAGACATTGCTGTATATCTCTAGACACGTGTTTCTGGGTTGAGCCCTTCATCAGTAGAGAGCAGCAGTTTTAGAGAGCAAAGAAAAATCATCTGGGGTTGCTGGAAAGGCTGCCAAGTTCCTCTCAGGTCACAGTACCACTCTCAGGCACACAGGTGCATCGCCGAAGCTCGTCAGCTTGCTAGCTCAAGGGAGCCTTTTAAACAGAATGGGGGTTGGGAGCACACTGAGCCACTGAGCTGATGAGCTTTTGGAGATGCACCTGTGCGCCAGAGAGAGGTACTGAGACCTGAGAGACTGTGGCAGCCTTTCCAGCAACACCCGAAGGAATTTTCGTTTTTTATCTCTACTGATGACGGATAATATCCAGAAACACATGTGTCTAGAGATTTACAGTACTAACCTGCACCAACTTTGGTGAACCACTACAGCTAAAATTCAAGTAAGAAATCACTGTGAACTGCATTTACCACAATGCTAAGGGGCAAACTATGCTGGGAGGTGAGGCAGTGTGCGCCCATCCCCCTTCTGTTCTCATGCTGGGCTTTCTGACATGAACAGCCTGTCGGAAAGCGACTTTGAGGGTCCCTAGTATGGCCCCCTTGCCACAGCGGCCTCTGGATCCCCCTGTTAATCCCTTAACCGCGTGGCAGACACCTGACCGTGCCTCCCACTCCATGCAGGGATTAAAAAAACCACCCATTACTCTATGGGAGCTTGTGCTACGGCCGGTTTACGGCTGCAGCACAAGCTCCCATAGAGAAATGGGAGTGTGTGACCACACCATGTGCGGTCGCATCCTGATAATATGGTCGGGACCGCTGACTGGAGGTCGTCGGTCCTGATTCCGCAATGGCGTCCGCCCGACATCTTAATGAGGGCCTAAGCCGTGAGAGCAGAATTACTAAAGAGGGAAGCCCATATTTGAAAGAAAAAAAAAGTGTTGAAGCCCAGCAAAATTACTCAACAGGTGCAGTAGGTGATAACCTCCTCTCTTACAGGGAATAGACATTAAAGTTCTGCTTTTACTTGGTCTTACCCAAGCACATACAAATATATACATGTATGAGGGTGGATCTATGTACATATATTTATGGCAGGGCAGTGAAAATAAATATGGTCCAATAACAAGCTATTTAGAGCAACTGAACTAATCAACACACAGTCATACACCTATTACTACAGTGCAAAGGTCAAATTTGCATTTTAACAGTATTTTTTATTTTTTATTTTTGGAGTTTTCTATAGCGCTAGCCAGACCCGGAGGTATCAGAGCGCTTTACAACATTGTTATAGATAGATTACATTGTTAAAAACAGATTATTGCACCAAGAGTGTCCAGGTAAATAGTGAGTCCAAGGTCAAGGAGGTTCGTTAATCCGATTTGACGTAGTTCCTGGGTCTTTTGTCTTGTGGTCGGGAGTTGAAGGGGAACCGTTTTTACTTTGTGAGGTATTGGTTGAGGAAGAGCGTTTTGAGCTGGCTCTTGAAGGCTCTGTAGGAGGAGTTCGTCCTAATATGTATGGGAATGGCATTCCAGATTTTGGGTGCATTTCCGGTGAAGGACCTAGATAGAGTCTTTTGTTTGCAGGTTTTCGGAGGGATGAGAAGCAGAGAGTTAGTGCTTCTGAGGTTTCTTGTCTGTCCCGCTTTCTTGAGTTTGGCAGCTAGATAGGTGGGTTTGCCAGTGTGTAGAGCTTTGTGTGTGAGGCAGGCGGTTCTGAAATTAGCTCGCATTTCTACTGGGAGCCATTTGAGTTCAGTTAGCGCAGGAGTGATATGTTCATATTTCTTTACTTCCGACACCATTCTGGCTGCTGCATTTAGTGTTGTTCTCAGTGGAGCCAGGTGTAGTTTAGCCGTACCTGTGAGGGTGGCGATCCCGTAGTCTAATCTGGATAGGACAAGGGACTGCGTGGCTTGTTTGAGGTCCGTTGGTGGGATGAAGGGTTTGATTTTATTTAATAGCTTTAGGCTGAAGAAGGCACCTTTTGCGGTGTTCTTGATATGTTTAATCATATCCAAGTTAGGGTCCAGAGTGATACCCAATGACTTCACTGAGTCTGCTGGGATGAGAGTGCAGTCTAGAGCATCAATAGCCTTAAGCCATTCTCTGATTTGCGGGGTCTTTTCCTTGCTGGCTAGGAGAAGAATTTCCGTTTTGTTTTGATTTAGTTTCAGATGGTTGCGGGATAGCCACTCTTGTACTTCTCTTAGGGTGATGTTTAGTCTTTGCATGTCTGCTATGGAGGAGGTTTCAAGGTATATCTGGGTGTCGTCGGCATAGAGATGGAAGGGAATATTGGCTTGTTTGAGGATGATGGTGAGTGGCTCCATGTAGATGTTGAATAGTGCGGGTGATAGCACTGACCCTTGGGGGACACCTCTAGTTATAGGGTGTAGGTCGGACGTGAAGTTTCCTATTTTTATTCTTTGAGATCGGTTTTGTAGGAAGGAGGTAAACCACTGTGCCACCACCCCATTGGCACCTACCCTATCTGTGAGAGTGTTGATGAGTAGTTTGTGGTCGACCGTGGCAAAGGCCGCCGAAAGGTCCAGGAGTATGAGTAGACAGCAGCGGTTCTTGTCCAGTGATTTGTTCATATCATCTATGACATTTAGGATAGCAGTCTCTGTGATACATCCTTTCCTGAAGACTGATTGGTGTGTGTCGAGGAAGTTGTTGATGTCCATCTAGTAGTTTTGCTAGGAAAGGGAGATTGGATACAGGTCTGTAGTTGCTAAGATCGTTGGGGTCAGCACCAGCCTTTTTTATTAGTGGTGTTACCTGGCCTATTTTGAGGCAGTCAGGTATGCTTCCTGTTTCCAGTGAGCTGTTAATGATCCTAGTCCAGGTGGGGGCTAAGGAGTTTTTGAGTTGTTTTGCCAATTGTGCGGGGATGGGGTTTTCAAGGTGCGATGAGGGTTTGGATCCAGTGGATAGTTCAATAATTTCAGTTACAGTGGTGGGAGTGAAGTTTAGCCAGTTGTAGGTAGGTTGGCTGGGTGGGTTTGCATCATCTTTACTGAGTATCGGGCCGGTCTTTGATGGAGGTGGATGTGCCGTCAGTGAGAGCTCAATCTTTAGAATTTTATCGCTGAAGAAATGAGCAAATTTGTTGCATAGCTCTTTAGAGGACGGGATAGCAGCCGGAGTTAGTTTAGATGTTTGTTGTACTTTAAGTAGGCCGAGTCCCTCCATGTACCAGACCCGGTATTATTTTAGTACGGACATTGAAACGGGTACCTGTTGGGCTCTATATTCATGCCTGTAAATTTACTGAAAAACACTGCTGATTTCTGAACAATTGACATGTTCAGGTAATTCAGATCAGTGATTAAGTTCCAATTTATATTTCCCGCTTTACGAAATCTTGCACTCGACCAGAGTGTTAGCTATTATTCCTAGGAGGTTGTGTTTTAGAAAAAAATGTTTTGCCCTCAGCTTGTATAGCGCGTAGTTTCAGCTGCGTTAACTCTAGGGGCCTTATTACGATGTTGGTGTGGCCGTCACCGACAGGCCCTCGGTGGCAGGTCCACCGACATTCAGCATAGCGGTCCGACCGCTGCATTACGATTCAGTCAGTCAGACCGCAGCGGACGGAGAGACCCACTGACGCCTCCAACAGGCTCAAGGAGCACGCCAGAGCGTCGGTCTGACTGTAATCCCTACAATGAGGGCTGCCGCCATAGGGATTACGATGGCCCTCTTCCCTCTGCCTTTACATGGCGGTCCGACCTCCATGTAAAGGCCACATGAAAAACGGACGGAAAATAGAGACGACCTTCCACTTGAGTCGGGGCTTCACTGGCGGTCGCCGCCGCCTGTATACTCCACACTTAACGAATGCCAGGATAGGAAATCCACAAGCCTGCTCAAAGAGGTTTGTAAAGTTTTTATTTCTCAGTTGACAAAGGAACGCGTTTCCACCACGTCCGTGGTCTTGGTCACATGTGTGTCATCTGTGCAGCCCCTGAGCAAACCATCTTGTACTACCTGTTGAAGGCGGACGCTGAAACGTTGCAGTGGAAATATATTTTTGTTCTTTGGTGAATCTATCTGTTTGAGTCACTTCTTTCTTGGATATATATTTTCCTCCAAAGTGCTGGATTACTCCCACCGCCTCCTGATCAGAGGGCGCGTCGCAGAACGGACTCTCAGACAGAGTCCGATAACATGAAACTGCTTTCCAAAAGAAAGGTTGACGCTGTCTCTCCGTGCAAAGTTGTTTAATTGTCAGCTACAAGCGAATGCGTTTCGCCAGCAACACCGGCTTGTTCACTGGTGAACAAGCCGGTGTTGCCAGCAAAACGCGTTCAACGATTGTAGCTGACAATTAAACAACTTTGCACGGAGACTCAACGTGAACATTTCTTTTGGAAAGCAGTTTAATATATATATATATATATATATATATATATACATACACAGAGACGATATAGTTAGGTTCTGAATTTACCCGCACAAAACCATAGAAATTCAGCAGTTATAATTAGAATTATTTCAAGTAACTATAACTCGTGCCCGAAGTTAACCATAACTCGCGCCTTCACCATGCCCTTATAATTTCCTCAAATATTACAGCACTCATGACATCTTTGATAAAATCATTGATAATATCAATGTAATATTTGCAGTTACTTTTTTCACGAAGAACCTGTGCATGGCGGGGGGCGACTTATAGTTATTTTTGGACGTGAGTTATAGTTACCTGAAATAACTCTATGATTGCTGAATTCCTATGATTTTGTGCAAATTAAATTCAGAAACTAACTATAACGTCCCTGTAACCGTTGTTTTTTAAAAGATATATATATATATATATATATGTATATATATATATATATATATATATTAGGCCTGGGCGGAGCTGCGTAGTGACCAAAAAACCCCACCAACTACCTACTGGCAGTTGCTAGTAGGTAGTTATAGTTAGGACCTAGTTTACACAGGAAAAGTGTTTTTTGATGCCTATATCTTTGTCGCCGTTTGAATCTTCACAAAACTTTTTTTTAAAAGTGTCACAGTAAGTTCTGTTGCGCATGGGAAGTTTCGGGGTGATACGTTAAGTGGGGGGCTGGGAAAAAGGGGGTTGAAAAAGGGTGTGTTTCCCGTTTTAATTCCTATAGGAATGCGTTGTCGAACCTACTGCCCAAACTGCTGGACGGAATTACACCAAATTGGGCAGAAAGATAGATGTTGTTATGCAGATTGTGCTTTATGTTATTTGGTGCAAATCTGCTCAGTAGTTTTTTCACAAATTGAAGTTAAAAATTATAGTGATATCTCTCGTCGCAAAGACTTCGCGAAAAAAGACGAGCTTGTGCAGGGAAATGCACAGCTCTAATTGGCTGCTAGTGCTTCAACCAGGAAGTATTAGCAGCCATCTTAGGCCTTGGCTTCACCGAGTCCAAAGAAAATATTGAAAATAAAGAAAAGGGGGTAGTGTAGGAATACCCTGTCCCACTGGGACTCCGCCATGAAATAAAAGCATTTTTGTTATTAATTGCAGTGAAAGAGCAATATTCATGAATTTGCTGCAAAAAAAAAGTGCTTTTAAAATAACACCAGGTGGGCCAGGTTCCGGGGACATATCGTAAATATGGGAGGGGGCGCACAGGGCCCCCACCCTAGGGCTTATCTAAGCCACTGGGACCACCCCCTCCCCGGGGCCCTTTCTGTTATGTATGTGGGCTGGCCCACTACGCCACCGCAAGCCCCAGGGACCACCACCTCCCCGGGGCTAATTGCAATAATATGGGGGGCCTCGCAGACCCCCCTGCCTCGGGGACCACCACCTCCCTGGCGCTTTTTACATTTGGCTTGGGGGAGCCTCACGGACCCCCCTGGCTACCACCACCCCTTCGCCTGGGCCACACTCAAAAATGGAAGGGAGGCTGTAAGGTCCCTCCTTCCCGGCTGTCAATCGAGCAGGGAAACAAACACATTGCTTTGAGAGCCAGGGAGCTGCATGTTAGCAGCTACCTGGGCCTCAAAGTAATGCCTGCTCCTGCAGGAGGCAGGGAGCTGGCAGGGACCACGTGTTCCTTCAGGCCCCCCTGCAGTCCTTACTGTTAAAAATGGACCAAGGCTCCCACACTGCAGGCCCTCTCACTTGTATTTAATTTTTTTTTTTTTTTTAAAGGGGCAAGCCCCAGGGATGGAGTCCCAGGGCGGAAAATGGCCTGTGAGTGGGGCTCACACGGCCACCCTCCCTTAAAAAAAAAAAATTATTAAAAGGGGGCAAGCTTCGAGGGGTTGGGGATCCCAGGGTTGAAAATGGCACTCCTCCACTTAATTTAAATAAAAAAAATGTAAAAGGGCAGTCCCTGGGAGATGGGGTCCTTGGGGCTGAAAATTGGCCAGGACGGGCAGCTCGACCCCTCCCTTTCAATTATATATAAATAAAATAAAGGGCCAGTCCCCGAGGGATGGGGTCTCCAGGGCTGAAATCGATCCGGGAGGGGGGTCAAGCGACTCCCCTCTCTTTTTTTCATTAAAATTTTTTTTAAAGGGTCAATCCCTGTGTGATGGGGTCCTCAGGGCCCAAAATGGTCCAGGGAAGGGGGTCCATGTGGCCCCCTTCCTAGAAAATAGAAAAATTTAAATTAAAAAGGCTGGCAACTCGCCAGAGGCCCCGCTCCCTTTCTCTACCACTTTGCAAACACGCCTCCTGATGCACTGCTGGTTGAGGGATGAAGTCCCCTTGGCTGCTGAGGGTCCTCAGAGGCCAACAAGACCTTCTGTTGCCTTTAGTAAGACCCACACAGTGGGATTGCTGAGAGGTGGTCGGAGGCCACACCCCATTTCTCTACCACTCTGTAAATGTACCTCTCTGTGCACTGATGGTGGGGGAATGAGGTCCCATCGCCTTCTGAGGGTCTCAGGACTAAAGTGGACTTCCTCCCCATGCAGTAGTGCGCAAGGATGTTATAGTTAGGAATTAGCATTTAAAAAACCTTAGAAATTCGCTGAAAAAAACAAAGGTTACAGGGACGTTATAGTTAGGAAACGGAATTTAAAAAAAGCTTAAAAATTCACTGAAAAAAAAAAAGGTTACGGAGACTTTATAGTTTGACTCAAGTTTCACTCATACAAAACCAGAGAAATTTAGCAATTATAGTTAGCTGAGCTAACTATAACTTGCCCCCCGCAATGCACTGCTTATGACCTTATAGTTAGCTGCTGAATTTCTCTCATTTTTATGAGTGAAACCTGAGCTTATCTATAGCACATCTGTAACCTTTGGTTTTTCCAGACAATATATATATATAGACTTACAACTTGAACCCCTGCATTCTCTCCTAAAGTAATCATGTAAAACAAGATAACATGATTTATGGGAAGTTGATTGGTAATGATTTATGAGCGGTCATAATCATGTATAAATTATGTAGGTTTGCTCACCACATTCTACTATTGCATTAATTGTAGGATATTTCATTTGTATCATTGTGGGTTAATTGTTAATATGTGAAATTTAACATGTCGCAATGTAACAGTTCCGCAGGGGTATCAGGGACTATCTTCACTGTCTATGCAAATGACTAACATTGTTTGTCCGTTGTTTATGTCTGTTTCTTACATGCACTTCAAATGGTGAATGTAACGTTGTGGACTATGGCTTGTGAAAAAGACCCTTGCGGTCGAATCGCGTTGCCGTTGACCTTAATACATTAATCTTTCTGAAATATGACCTGGGTGTGCGAGTCTTACTGTATTGTATAACAGAATACGAAACTTCGTGTATATATATATAACTATATATAGTCCCAAAAACCTCAATTTTTCAGGGGGCCTCCAACTCCGCAGGGTGGGCTCAGAAAAACAGGAATGGAGAATCCTGTGGTAAGTATTACAAAGCACAAGAAGAGCCCACAGCTTCGGCATCATGTTGAGCTGGCATTTTATTCGTCATAGTACGGCAGCTTAATACAACTCATTAAGTCCTTACGTGTTTCGGCGCGAAAGTGCGCCTTGGTCACAGGTGAGTGTTCGAACAATTGATCTTGTGATCTCAGATTGCAACTGCGAGTCCCATAATGCACCAAATGAACAGTCCCTGCATTACGGCATGGCATACCACCATCTCCTTGCTGTATAAACACGATGCATATTGGTGATGAAATTGAAAGCATAGTGCCCTTTGCTGCCACACAAAATATTTGCTTGACTGTGATGCTATCGGAAGTCCTCACTGCTCCATCAGACCTAGGAAATGCACCCCGTTTAACCGGCTTCGAACCACTCTCCAAAGATGAGGTCCTAGCAGCCCTGACCACAGTGAAAGCTGGCTCCCCCCTGGACCCTTGCCCCCACTTCGTGTTCTCAAGAGTAGCGTCCACGCTTTGCCCCCTGATCACACAACTCTTTAATAAATCTTTAAGTACTGCTATCTTCCCGGATGCCTGGAAACACGCCTCTGTGACCCCCCTTCTGAAGAAGGCGGGATCTGACATTCTCAACCCAGAGAATTACAGACCGATCTCCCAGCTTCCCTTCCTCTCTAAAGTTTTAGAGAAACTGGTGAATGTACAGTTGACCAGGTACCTAGAAAGTAACTCCCTTTTGGACTCTTCCCAGCCCGGCTTTCGAGCCAATAACAGTACCGAGGCAACGCTGCTGGCAGTGTCGGACAGTATCAGATCCTCCACCGATCAAGGTGGAGCGGTGGCGCTGATACTGCTTGACCTGTCAGCGGCATTTGACACGGTATCCCACAACTGCCTGTTGAACATACTTCGGAGTAAAGGAGTTCAATCTACGGCATTGAACTGGCTACAGTCTTTCCTGAGCAACCGCACTCAGGCAGTACATATGGGTCAGTTCCACTCCAGGCCCAATCCCATCAGCTGCGGGGTCCCCCAGGGCGCCTCATTGAGCCCCACTCTTTTCAATGTCTATATGTCATCTCTTGCCGACATTGGAAGGAAGTGGGGCATCAGCATCTGCTCTTATGCGGATGATACGCAGCTGATGGTGACCATGGACGAAAGGCCTGATATAACCAAAACCAAGCTACATGACTGCCTCTCCGAAATGGCCCAGTGGATGCATGCCCACTGCCTAAAGTTGAACGCAGGTAAGTCAGAGATTCTGCTGTTCGGTGGTGCCAAACGTGTATGGGATGTCAAATGGTGGCCACCTTCACTGGGTTTGGCCCCCACTCCAAAGCAACATGCCAGGAACCTGGGAATTATCATGGACGATGCCTTGTCCATGAAGGATCATGTTCGATCCCTTTGTGGCAAGGGCTTTGCCATTCTAAAACTCCTAGCCAAGATATTCCCATGGATACCCCTGGATTGCAGACGCTCAGTCATACAGGCCCTACTGGTCAGTCGCCTGGACTATGGCAATGCACTATTTGTAGGGATGAATGAACATCTGTTCTCTCGCCTGCAGGTTTTGCAAAATCTGGCTGCCAAACTTATCTGCAACAAGGGCAAACTAGACTCGGCATCGGAATGCTTAAAGATACTCCATTGGCTACCGATGCGTCAGAGGGCTGCCTTTAAATTGCTTAGCCATGCCCACAGGGCTCTGCATAAAACTGGCCCCACAATTCTTCAAGGGAAAATCGATTTTTATGTTCCCACCAGGAACCTACGCTCTTGTCAATCTGCTCTGGCCAAGACGAAACGCATCTACAAAGTTAGAACAGGGGGTCGCTCCTTTTCCTACTTGGCAGCAAAAAGGTGGAATGAGCTCCCCACCGACCTGAGACATACCACAAACTATCTCCAGTTTCGGGAAAAAACTGAAAACCCACCTCTTCCCCAAACTCTAGCTTCTTAGCATCCGCCATCAGTAGTTGCTATCTGGTATAAGCACCGTGATATCCCTTGGGATGAGTGTTGCGCTCTATAAAAACCGCAAATAAATAAATAAATAAATAAACACGGAGACTGCCCGGGAGAGGACAACTCCTCTCTCCTTTCCCTTTCTCTTTGCCGACACAAATACTCGTGGAAATCCATTGACTGGTGTGGTAGAAGAGCGTGTCATGCCCCCTCAATAAACACAATCCCAAAAACCTCCATTTTTCCGGGGGCTTCCGACTCCGCAGGGCGGGCTCTGAAAAACAGGAACGGAGAATCCTGTGGTAAGTATTACAAAGCACAAGAAGAGTCCACAGCTTCGGCATCATGTTGAGCTGACATTTTATTCGTCATAGTGCGGTAGCTTAAAACAACTCATTAAGTCCTTACGCGTTTCGGCGGCAAAGTGCGCCTTGGTCACAGGTGAGTGTTTGAACAATTGATCATGTGCTCTCTGATCACAACTGCGAGTCCCATAATTCACCAAATGAACAGTCCCTGCATTACGGCATGGCATACCACCATCTCCTTGCTTTTGCCTTTGCTCGGTATGAGAAATATATTATATTATTATTATATATATATATAATAATAACCTACTGGCGTTTGCCAGTAGGTAGATATAGTTAGGACCATGTTTCCATAGAAAAAGCATTTTTTGACTTGCCTATATCTATGGTGTAATTTGACAAATCTTCGCCAAATGTTCCAATGAAAGTGTGCTGGTGATTCTTGTTACGCATGGAAAGTTTTGGGGTGATCCGTGAAGCAGGCGCTGAGAAAAATGGGGGTGTCAAAAAAAGTGAGTTTCCCATGTTAATTCCCGTTTGGAGTTTTGAACCCTATTACAGCCCGAACAGCTGGATAGAATGAGACATCATGCTTTCAGTTATTTGGTGTACATCTGTTTAGTAGTTGTTGAGAAATTAAAGGAAATCGAAATGCGTTTATCTGCAATTGCGGCTAATTCGTGATGGACCATCGATTAATCTTGAATGCGTGTGCCAACAGGAATGCCGTGACTGAGTGGCCGCAACTTGAGCAGAGAGTTGCAGCGCCATTTTATTTCATCGGAACAGTCCCCGGGGCTCAAACCAAATGGCAGAAAGTAGCATAAGGCGTCAGGTTGGATGTGCCCTGAGTCCATGAGAGGAATACAGGGATCTATGAGGAACCCTTGAGTATAATATGTCAAAAAACTGTTTCTTTTGTTCCATTCGCTATATTCACCGTGACCTTCAGCTCTGCCCCCTGAATAACGTAGCGATGAATTTATGAATATACGTCACGACGACTTCGCGAATATTCCTGAGAAAAAATAAAAATATATATGTTTACACACCCAACCTCAGCTTCACTTAGACACTCACACCCACTCACAGACCCACTCAGACACTTACACACCGACTCACGAACCTACTCAGAGACTCCTACTCCTACTCACAGACCCAATCAGAGACTTATGCATCCACTCACAAACCAAATCAGACACTCACACACCCACTCAGAGACCCACTGGGAGACTCATGCGCCCTCTCACAGACCCACTCAGATACTTACTCACAGACCCACTCAGGCACTGACACATTCACTCACAGACCCACTCAGACACAATGCACTCACAGACCCACTTATATTCTCATGCGCTCACTCAAAGACCCATACAGACACTCATGCACTCACTCACAGACACACTGCTATTCTGAGGCACTCACTCACAGACCCACTCAGACACTCATGCACCCACTCACAGACCTACTAAGACAATCATGTTCCCAATCACAGACCTATTCCAGAAATAATGCACCCACTCCCAGACCCACACTCACAGACCCACTCCGACACTCCTGCAACCACTCAGAGACCTACTCAGCCACTCACAGGCCAACTTAGAGACTCACACATCCACCCACACACCCACTCAGACACTCATACACCTATTTACAGATCTACTTAGACACTCACACACCCACTCAGACCTATTCAGAGACACATACTCCCACTCACAGGGCCACTCAGAGACTAATGCACCCAGGCACAGACCTACTCAGAGACCCATTCACCCACTGACAGACCCACTCAGAAACTCATGCATCCACTCACATATCCACTCAGAGACGTGTGCACTCACAATCCCATTCAGAGACTCATGCACCCCTCATACACAAAGTGAGACATTTATTTAGCTATTCCCAGACCCACTCATGCACTCACTCACCCACTCACGGTGAAAGGTTTCTGGTTACAGTTGGAAATAAAATTTAAAAAAACGTAGAAATTAATTTAAAAATCCCAAGGTTACAGTGACATTATAGTTAGGAAATAACATTAAAAAAACATAGAAATTCACAAAAAAAGCTAAAGGTTACAGTGACGTTATAGTTAGGAACTAGAATTTAGAAAAAGTAGAAATTCACTGAAAATAACCAAAGGTTACAGGGACGTTATAGTTGGGCTCAAATTTCACTTGTACAAAACCAGTGAAATTCTGCAGTTATAGTTACCTGAGCTAACTATAACGTACGTCTGTGCGATGCGCTGCTTATGACCTCACATATTATATCACTCATGACAGAAGGATACATCTAGCTTCCAATTTAATGGTATGGCTGCCTTTCAGTCATTTGACGCCTTTTCTTGGTTTGTTGAAAATTAGATGCACACTCATTATAACAGAATCCAGTGCACATTTTAAACTATATGACCCGACAGGGCCTACACAATGTGTTGGACCTCAGTGGACATACGCTACACGCTGTGCATGTGCAGTGGAGATTCACAAGTGTTTTCCTCCCAACCTTCACAAACATTGGAAGAAAAACAATGTAATAGAAAAATTGCTACATATTAAACACCATGGCGGGAAGACTCACTGCTGAATAATTCATAAGTGGATATTTGAGATTACCCACTTATGAATATCTCTCCCTAGGAGAGATTAACAACATAAACGCCTTTCTAGCCCTAACCCTCCCCTTCTGGCCTGGAAAGACCTGGGGGGCTAATCCTCACCTCTGCCTGATTCAAGGGCTGGGAGTGTTTAAAATAAATCCCAAAAAGGGGATTGACTATGGCAGGTCCTTGCTGCCCCAGTGTGTGCCCCCTCACGCTCCTGCACTGCTGCAGTGAGGGAGGGGGCTAAACGTTAAATCGACCCTCCCTTTGTCCAAGTGTGAGGGGGGGAATTCCCCTCCAGCTCGAGACACTGCCTTAGTGCTGGGGGGGGGCTTGATTTTACATTCCCCTCATCTTGGCCCATCCCACCCGAAAAAAATGAAAGGTGCGGGTGGCAATTTGCACCCCCCTCGCTCCCTGGTGATGTGGGAATCAACTTTTTAAGTACAGGGTAAATATATTCGATTTACCATTGTAAGAGTCTAGGAGAGACAAACGAGTTACTGGTGGGTAGGAATCACAGAGAGTAACTGTAAGACGGGCGCATGGTTGCATGCATGGTCTGCAGCTGATGGGATTATACAAATATGGCAGATGTCGCATAGTGGAGAAGTGGAGGGCAAACAGAGGTGCTGCAAGGAGAAAAAGGCTGCAGAGGGCATGGCAAGGTAGCACATAGAGATGGATTAAGCTGGTGGCACATAAAGGGACTGCAGGACAGGTGGGGGCCTTTGAAGAAACTCCCCTGGTGTGCACAGAACCAATGTAGGAGGAAGAGTGAGCACAAAGGGGCATCAATTGAGAGTTAAGGTGGCACACAGGGCCCTAGTTAGGATGGGAGTACAAAAAATGGATGTATGGGAGTATGTGAACACCAAGATAAAGTGCAGTGTGGCAGGGGCATACATGGGCCACCATCATACAGCAGACATCCAGCAGCATTCACACATCAGCATATGCAAATGCTAAAACCATTATGTACCCTCTCAATTAGCATTTACCAAAGCTCTCCTGGATCTTAGTCACACCATCATGCAACCTTCGACAAATGTTTTAAACATACTAAAAGGTTCTATAAAACACATCATATTTTGAGCTTCATAAAGTTATTACACTGGTGCAGTTAAGGTTGACTTAGTATGATGGGGCTATGAAATGAGGGGAAGGTATGTTTTTCACAAAATTTCATTTGTAAAAGAACAAGAAAATCCCTAAAAATATGATAGTTGAATGAGATTAATGTTAATAAATATGTTCATAGTGGTTTAGCCATAAAAACGATAAAGTCATGGAATTAGCAACGTTAAAGTGCTACCTTCAGAGAGTGTTACAGTCCCATCATCCGAAGTCAACCTTAACTTCTACCCTAGCATAGTACACAATATCTAGTAGAGACTTCTAGCCGCAGATACCTTACCTTGGACCAGGCTTCCCAAAGATGAAGCACATGGCCTCATAAAATTCATTCTGCTTGGCGGAGGTTGCTTTGGTTCTGGGAAAAGCCAGGAAGTGCAGCATGGTCCGAGGGTCAGGCCCTCCGACTCACGGGGCCTGGAGTGTCAACACCCCCTCATCTCGTCGGATGACTTCGATGGACGTGGGGAAGTCGAAGATTGTTTGGACTACTTCGACATCTTGTGCTTGTGAGACTTATTCAACTTCCATGATGACTTTGAGTACGACGAAGAATATCGGGAGGGGCTCTGTGAACGGTCCCGAGACCTCCCACATGAATGGGACCTTGAGCGTCGCGGAGTCAACTGACATCGGGCGGCAAGGATCGCTCCCTCAGCACCTTCAGGTGCATGAAGCGGCAGTCCTCATATGCCTTTTAAATTGTATCCCAGCTCCAAACACCACAAACACACTAAGTGGGGGTCTGTCACAGGCATTTGCCTATGACAGGCCCCAAATGGTTTGAAACATGACAGTTTCCTGGGTACTTCCTCACACCAGGAAATTAAATCTAAAAAAAAGTCGAGAAAAAGTAAAAAAAAGGCCTGTCAATAAGTGACAGAGGGGCAGCTCAATCTATATCAGTGCTATCAGGCAGGGAAAGGAAAGAACTGACGTCACTGTACCGAGGTGGCGCCTACATATGTTCTGTGCACTTCACTTTTGGCACGCATAATGCTGACGCGGACCCAAACGTCGCCACATACCGGATCGCTGGGGTACAGTCTGATGCCTGGGGATATTCAAAGGTAAGGAATCTGTGGCTAGATATAGCCTCTATCCGATAAGGCATTGCCAAAGGTAAGTAACTTGATCATTTGGTACATCACATCTGTTCAATCAAAAAATATCACAATATAATACAATATAAAGCCTTAGTATATACGATATTTGCCACAGTCCACTATAATATATCACTTCACACAATAAACCCACCCCTCTACATGTCTGCATGCATCTATTATATGATGATATAACAACACTCATTCAGCCATCATACTTGTTTGCAAAATCATCATTTTATGCGCAAACAAACGCCAGTGTGTGACCACACAATCCCATCATAGGCTAGCTCTTATAGCTCAGTGGATATATGCATCTATTGGAGGAACATTGTACCATATATCAGATAGATAGATAGATAAATATATATATATATACAAACACATATTTATGGGTCTGTGAGTGTGTGCGTGGGTGGTTTTCTAGGTCTCTGGGTGTGTGAGTGGCTGTATGGATGTGTGAGTGAGTGGGTCTATGATTGGGTGTATTTTTTCTTAAATTGTGATCTTGATCCATCACAGAGTCACAGGGGGGCTGTGCTGAACGCCGCTATGGATCCACGGATCCTTGTGCACCTCAAAAAAACAGTTTTGAACAATTTCTTGCTCCTGAGGGGTCCCTCACAGATCCCTCCATCAGTCCCATGGAATCTGGACATCTCTATCCTGATTCCTTATATCCTATTTTCACTTTTCACCCCCCAACCCTCCCCACCAGCGGGAACCATGTCCTGATTGGCAGAATGGCAGCCACATTGATGTTGGTGCATGGATCTGCAAATACACCACGGTGGATCTGATTCTCTAGACATACATACATATTTTTTCTTTAATAACTCCAAAACTACTGAACAGATTTACACCAAATTACAAAAAGCACTCTTTTTGGACCAAGATCTAGCTTTCTGACAAATTTGGTATAATTCTGTTCAGTTTTTTGGGCTATAGTTCTGTCTAAAATGCCTATGGGAAATTTCACAGGGAAAATGCATTTTGGGACCCCCTTTTTCTCTGCCCCCGCTTGACGAATCACCTCGAAATTTTGCAGACAGTAGCTGAATGAATTGAGTTGTACTATATATATATATATATATATATATATATATATATATATATATATATATATTCACTCAAAAAACTATAAGTTTTAGGGGTGTTATAGTTAGCTGGACATTTCACTCATACAAAACCATTGAAATTGCTCCTATATAGTTAGTTGTACTAACTATATTTCGCGCACCCGCAATCCAATGCTGATGATGTCACATATTACATCATTCATGACATGGTCAGTGACATCACTGATGGCATCTCAAATGACATCACTGATGACATCATCCAGTGAATGTGGTTTGCTTCATTATTTAAATATGCATTATATATATAGCAATTTGCATTGAAGAATGAGTGGATATATAAAAATAAATATTTGGATGGAGGATTTAGTAGCAGTGTAATTGACTGTTTACTTGACCAATTTATAGTGTCTCACTAAATATAGTGGATAGTGACTAAACTGTTTGAATATCTGTATCACTTTGTCAGTTGTTGTGTAAACTGGTTCTCCAGTTGGTTACTAGCTATGTGAAAGTCTATATTAGTTATTGATTAGTTAACTGAGTATTTGTATGGGAGAGTGAATGGGTGTGGTTCGGTGGGGGGGGGGGGGTTGTGACTGCCCAAAGATGTGTGAATAGTTGATTCACTAGATATATGAAGTTAAAACTACATGTTCTAACAGTTGTTTGGGTGAGTGAATATCTTTATGGCTGTGGTGATGAGCAAATATATTTCTCAATGGTACATGTCCAACAAACTAGAAAAATAAAAGGCAGTGTATGTGTCAGTTGTATATAAATAAGTATACATAAGACTCAATGATTGTGGGAGTGACTGTATGGATAACTTTATACTTGTAATAATGATTTTATAATTCACTAAGTATGACTTACTATCTAAATGAATAGATGAAGTTGTGTTTGTATAAGTGTGTAGCTAAGTAAATATGTAAGTGTGATCCATTGTTTGCATAAGTGAGTAGGATGACTTCATATGTGAATAGGATGTGTGCTGGTGTGTAATGCCGATTTAGGTGTATAAGTATTTTTGATAGTGTTCTATTGTTCATTGACAGCATGTATGAGTGAATCTACCGGTAAGTGATTAGATGTGTGTATACATCTATGAATCACTGAGTGGGTTTTTAGATACTTGTATTGCTGTAACAATGGATTCAAATATGATACTCTGTATTTTACAAAGAGTGATGAAAGATTTTACTAGTGTATGAAAAGGTGTATGTGATTGTCACTTGGATGATGTCATCAGTGATGTCATCAGTGATGTCATTTGAGATGTTATCAGTGATGTCACTGACCATGTCATGAATGATGTAATATGTGACATCATCAGCAGTGGATTGCGGGTGCGCGAAATATAGTTAGTACAACTAACTATATAGGAGCAATTTCAATGGTTTTGTATGAGTGAAATGTCCAGCTAACTATAACACCCCTAAAACCTATAGTTTTTTGAGTGAATTTTAAAGGTTTTTAAA
Source organism: Lissotriton helveticus (assembly GCF_964261635.1). Taxonomy (NCBI): domain Eukaryota; kingdom Metazoa; phylum Chordata; class Amphibia; order Caudata; family Salamandridae; genus Lissotriton; species Lissotriton helveticus. The sequence goes on along the minus strand of NC_136057.1, from coordinate 1,401,870,200 downwards.
TGCTAATTCCTAACTATATAAGGCCTGAAACCTTTGGTTTTTTCAGTGAATTTCAAAGGTTTTTTAAATGCTATTTCCTAACTATATAAGGCCTGAAACCTATGTTTTTTCAGTGAATTTGCAAGGTTTTTTAAATGCTAATTCCTAACTATATAAGGCCTAAAACCTATGGTTTTTTCAGCGAGTGAATTTCAAAGGTTTTTTTAATGCTAATTCCTAACTATATAAGACCTGAAAGCACACCAGGAATCTCCAATATGCGCCAGGGGACTGCATTGCAGAGAGGTGTAATGAAGCCACGCCCCTCTTTACACCTCTCTGCAACGTAGCCCCCGTGCGTGTTTGCAGAGGGGGAACTAATTCCCCTTGCATACTGAGGGTCCCTGGGGGCCAACTAGCCCACCTTGAACCTGCAGTATGCGCCTGGGAGCTGCATTGCAGAGAGGTGTAATGAGGCCACACCCTTTTTTACACCTCTCTGCAACGCAGCCCCCATGCATGTTTGATGAGGGGGAACTAATTCCCCTTGCATACTGGGGGACCCTGGGGGCCAACTAGCCCACCTGGAACCTCCAGTATGCGCCAGGGGGCTGCATTGCAGAGGTGTAATGAGGCTATGCCCCTTGTTACACCTCTCTGCAATGCAGCCCCCTGGCGCATTTGCAGAGGGGGAACTAATTCCCCTTGCATACTGGGGGTCCCTGGGGGCCAACTAGCCCACCAGGAGCCTCCAGTATGCGCCAGGGGGCTGCATTGCAGAGAGGTGTAATGAGGCCACACCCTTTTTTACACCTCTCTGCAACGCAGCCCCCGTGCATGTTTGAAGAGGGGAAACTAATTCACCTTGCATACTGGGGGTCCCTGGGGGCCAACTAGCCCACCTGGAACCTACAGTATGCGCCAGGGGGCTGCATTGCACAGAGGTGTAATGAGGCTATGCCCCTTTTTACACCTCTCTGCAACGCAGCCCACTGGCGCGTTTGCAGAGGGGGGACTAATTTCCCTTGCATACGGGGGGTCCCTGGGTCATATCTGCCCAAACGCCGATATTCCGAATGATTGAAAATGACTTTTTTTTAGAAACTTTTGGATTTGGATTATCATGTCCTATACTTTGGAATTTTTGAAAGACTCACTTTGAGGATGCTATAAATTACTCAAGTCTGCCCGAATTGTGTGGGTAAAATTGATACCTTGTCACTTTGAATAAGAATGTACTTACGTCTCATCTAACATTTGGAAGAAATATCTAGTTATATGACAACAGGATACCGACATAACTTGAAGGAAATAAGAACGCCCTGAAGAAGTTCTTTTGTACAGAACGAAACGCGTCGGCTGGCTGTGGTACATAAACTTAAGGAAAATAAAAGATTTGAATATACACCAAGATTCAGCACTTCAATAAGGACTCTAAGTGATATGATTTGATTGGACTTATTGTGCAAGTGGTGCTGTGCCAAACTTTGGAATATTCTCCACTACTCTCGACTACTTACTCTCTACTACTCCACTACTCTCTAATACTCTACTACTCTCTACTACTCTCTCTCTACTCTTCACTCCCTACTACTCACTATCTACTACTCTCTACTACTCACTCTCTACTACTCTCTACTCTCTACTACTCACGCTCTACTACTCTCTCTCTACTACTCACTCTTTACTACTCACTCTCTACTACTCTCTACTACTCACTCTCTACTTCTCACTCTCTACTACTCTCTACTACTCACTCTCTACTACTCTCTCTCTACTAATCTCTACTACTCACTCTCTACTATTCACTCTACTACTCACTCTCTACTACTCTCTACTACTTACTCTCTACTACTCACTCTCTACTACTCTCTACTATTCTCTCTCTCTGCCACTCACTCTCTACCACTCACTCTCTACTATTCCCTCTCTACTACTCTCTACTACTCACTCTTTACTACTCTCTACTACTCACTCTCTAATGCTCTCTACTACTCACTCTACTACTTACTCTCTAATACTCCGAAATGCGTCTGTCTTAAAATAAAACTGCTGCTGAGCCAAAGAAGCCTCGAGAGTGCTATTCTTTTCCTTCCTACAAAGGGAAACTTGAGCGAGATATTGATCGCGGAAACGCCACCGCGTAAACGGCACCCGACCACGAAGTGCCCCGCTAATGGCGAACGGAGGAGCGAGATATATATATATATATATATATATATACATACATATATAAACATATATAATCTGCATATCTATATAAATACAAATATAAATGCATGCATACATATAGATATATGCATACATATGCATGTTATTTACATGAAAGTTTTAAAAACACTAATAAAAGCAAAGCTAAAAAGCCCCCTCATTGCAAACAGAATGGCTTTAACTTAAACGAGGGCGAGATGTATTGCATTTTCAATGCTTGTTTACTTTGGTTCCATCAAGAAGGCATTCAGATGTGTCACACATTTGCCATAAATTCTAAATGTTAGCACTCTAGTTGCTCATTAGATCACTGTAGTAAAGCTACTGCTCACCAGGGAAGTCTGCTGCTGGTATTCAAAGTGCATGTTTCAGTCTGCATGTCAGAATTTTTTTAATGAAATAGAAGAGGATTTGAGAAGTCACTCAAAATGTGCCCTAATTTTTCTTTCTGAAGCACTAATCATACTTTCTATGGCAAAATGAACCCCCTCATGTTGTTCCTTTTTAAATTAAATGTTTTCAGACTTACCACTTTATTCCAATCAAGATGGCTTCAGGTGTGCCATACCTTTGTAATAAGTAGGACTGTTAGCGCTCTAGTTGTTCTTTAGAACACTCTGGGACATTCTGTCATTGGGCTATACTTGGGCTACATCTGGGTGATATTTGGGCTCTTTTGTCTCTGGTGGCCATCTTGGGAGACTGCATGTCATGATTTTTTAATGAAATAGAACAGGATTTGAGAAGTCACTCAAAATGTGCCCTAAATTTTTTTTCTGCAGCACTAATCATACTTTCTATGACAAAATATACCCCCTCATGTTGTTCCTTTTTAAATTAAATGTTTTAAGAGTTACCACTTTATTCCAATCAAGATGGCTTCAGGTGTGCCATACCTTTGTAATAAGTAGGACTGTTAGCGCTCTGGTTGTTCTTTAGAACACTCTAGGAGGCTGCAGTAGAACACAAAGGAATCAACTGACAGTCTCTGCCCTTGTTGGATGTACATGTTTTACTGAGAATGTCAGACTTCATTCTCACATGACTGAGAAAGATAATGTGAATTTACAGAAAATATGCTTTCAGTTTAGCTTATAGATCCCCTTCCAAACCACTGTGGGAAAAGCATGAGATAATGGTTTTCTTTCAAACATGATTCATGATATCCCAGCAGAAGGCTTTTTCGCATGGTAAAATCACCTTAGAACACACCACAATTCCTAAAATGAGTATGGTACCATCAACAAATGATTTATAATGTAACTAAAGTCCTAAAACCTTCTATTAACTACAATGCTTTTTAATGAGGTGCTATCATGTATATTGGTCCCAAGATGGCTGCCAACACTTCTTGGATGAAGTGCTGACAGCCAATCAGATCTCACGCGTATCCCTTGATGGACCCCCTGAGCAGGCCTAGGGGGTCAGGGTGCTTCTACCCTGCCCCCTTTTTGCTTTCTACACGTTTGGTTTTCTGCTTTCCTGTGCCTCAGTCTACCGAGGTACAAGATGGCTGCCAACAATTTCTATTTTGGAGTGTTGACAGACATTGGCAGCCAATCAGAATGCAGCTCGTACTCGGGAAGGTACAGAGTACAGTAAGCTTACAGTAAGCTTATATAGATATATACATTTTTTCAAATTCAATGTTCTCAACAACTACTGGAGGGATTTACACCATTTAAACAAAAGGACGTAATGCGTACCAGTCCCTACCATTTTGCCAAGTTTGGTGTAATTCCGTTCAGCGGTTCGGGCTAAAGCCGTGTCTAATCGTCCTATGGAAAATAACATGGGGAAAACAAGTTTTGGGACCCCCCTTTTTTCTCAGCCCCCACTTGACGAATCCCCCCAAAACTTTCAGGGAAGGAGCGGAGCCGAGCGGGCCATCTTCTTCGAGAAATTCGTGGAGATTTATCAACCGGCGCCAAAGTTATCGCCAATAGAATGTTGCGGATTTCCTATGGAAACTAGGTCCTAACTATATATACCTACTGGCGACCGCAGTGAGTGCTGCGTGCTTGTGCATCAGAGCTTTGTCTGACTGTGACCGGCGTGGTACCATCTCCCGCCATTGAAAGCACCCGGCCGCGAGTGAAAGAGAGCAGACGGATCAGTGAGCCTTGAGATATATATATATATATATTGAAATGTATAGCACCATTGTAGTAATAATAAAGTCATGCTTCCCTTTGAAAAACATTTTTTCTTAACGTTGGTGCCATTCCCTGAATCTGCCCAAAAATTACATCCACTTTGGGTACTTCATTGCAAGTATTGAGATGATTTGACAAGCGGGGACCCAAAAAGAGACATTTCTCGTTTTAACTACAGTAGGATTCGTTGCTCCTCAGTACAGAACAAAATGCTAAATGGAATTTCACTAAATGTGGCATGTATACATAATTTTGCTTAAGGAAGTACCTTTACTCGGTTTGGTGCACATGTATTCCTTCGTTTGCGAAAAATTGGCTTTAGAATTGTGTTTCTGTCTGGGCATGAAATGGATACAATTTTGAGAAACCCGGATGGTTAATTCGCTGATCCTCCTCAAATTTGCAAATCAATGGAAGATTTGGGAATCCAATGAAAAAAAAGTGTCACACATTTTGACTAGAGAGCTTTATCTCCCATCATGCATTGTAGCAATAAAATAGTTATCAATTAAATTATTATTATGTGGATGCTCAATATGCAAATCCTGGTTCCCCCCTGTCGTATCAGGATCCCCAAATCCAGCCTTGGAGTCATAAATTCTGTAAAAACAAAAACGAATATTCAGTGCACTACTGATGCACTTGACCAATGGCCACATGTGCCAGAATGGGAGAAGGCCCTAGCCCCAGTTCAAGTCACCCGCAGAGAGTTGAATGCAGGCATTCATTGCATGCCCCTTAAGGCCGTGCAAAGCCCGGATTAGCTCCCCACTGAGTAGAGGATGAAGGCCGGGCTGGAAGCAACCCCCTCTGCCGGCCGCACCCCTCTGCTGTAAACGGCTGAAGGTATGGTGCGCTGGGGTTGGCCTTTGTGGACAGCTGGGTGCAGAGCCTGGCCGGAGGCCAGACCCTGCGCCCAACCATGTTGCTAGATTCCAAAGCCGTACACAGCAGCTGCTGGCCAGCACCCAGGAGTTGGGTGCTAGAACTCTTGGATGTGGTATATGATCAAAAATGCCAACAAATCACTGAAGAAAAGGTTAAAGTGAAGCTATGGTTAGCTTTTGTTATAAAACTTCAACATATGTTAAAAAGAAACCTCAAAAAGTCACCCCAAAACAGAGTTAAAGTGCAGTTATGGTTGAAAATTAAACAGAAAAATACTGAAATTTGCAAATTCTGCTAGGAGCACAATTCAAAATTTGTGAACATACGTGACAAGAATTTTCAATTCTATTAAGGACACGGAGGCGAGGATTATTCCACTCATTTTTTTACTAGAAATCTCAGCAGCCAATCAGATAACAGTAAAAATAAATAACACTACAATACCCATGAGCATACTGGGTATCACCTGACAACCATAGAGTAACCACTATAAAAGATCCACAAGAGAATATCATATCCTCTTTCTTTGGTAAGTATAACAGTTAAAATGAAGAAACACAGTCCAGCATTTGTGAAGAACTTGGAAAAACAAAACAGCTTGATCACTGAAACAGCAGACCAACGGGCTGGAAACAGAAGAGTCGATGCTTACATCGCAAGAAAACCCAGAACCTGTAGGTATCCATAAGGCAGTCCATGGAGACAGAGCAACACTTCTCACTTAGGATCGGAACCTGCAAAAAAATAGACAGTCGTAATACACCATTCCCTCATGGCAGAGAAAAGACAGTAAAATGGGAAAGGAAAAAACAAGGAATATATCCATAATATATCACATATATAGGTAAGAAAGGCAAAAAATGTAAACCATCATATGAAATACAGCAAAAAATGGGTAGGATAATCCTCGCCTCAGTGTCCTTACTAGAATTGAAAATTCTTGTCACGTTTGTTCGCAAATTTTGAATTCTATGTCAGGACCGGAGGCTCCGATTATGCTTGTTCAAAGCTGCGCCACCACTACAGATGCAAGATCCACAAACGGTTTATAATAAAAGGTCTTAAACACAGAATCCGATGACCAATCAGCTGCCTTCATAATGTCCATTAAACTCACTCCCATAGAAAATGCTTTGGAAGCCATAGCGCAAAGATCTGAAGGTGCACCAAACTTTGTAACATCAATGCCTTCTTCATCCATGAGCCATCTCACCCATCTTGCTAGTGTAGCTGGGGTGACCGGGCAAAAAGGCTTTTCAGAGCAATCAACAATTGACCATGCATATCCTGTCGAAACTGAGCGGTACTTCATAATCCTTGATACATTGTACTACACAAAGTTTTGGATTAGTAGGAAAACTCGGGTAAGTAACAGAGGCAGTATTACACTTAGTGCATCTGGAAATAGCAAAAGTGACACCTTCTGGTGAAAATCTATGACCTGCAAGATCCAGAGCACGAATATCAGAAACACGCTTACAAGAAACCAAACATAATAACATAGTAAGTTTCGCCGAAAGCTCTTTGCGGGATAGATTAGTATTGGAGGGCAAAGCCTCCAAGAATCGCAAAACTGTGGAAACATCCCATAAATCAACATATTTAGGGCAAGGCGGTTTTACCAACCTGTTACCCCTGAGTAACTTGCACACCAAAGGGTGCTAGCAGGTTTGTCATTGATCGTTATATGGCCTGCAGAAATGGCAGATCGAAAAGTATTCACCGTTCGATAAGCAAGACCGGAAGAAGCAATGGACGCAAGAAAATTCACAATCAAAGAGACATCTGCTGAAGCGGGATCCACCTCCCGTTGATTGCACTAACTACACCATTGCTTGCAGGCTGAGGAATAACGTTTGTGTGTGTTGGGAGACCAAGCTTCGCTGATAAATATAGTAGCGTCTTGCGAAAGGCCTGGGATTGTCCAGCGATCCCCGAAACCCGCCATGCCACTAGAAGGAGTTGACCTGACTCTATCAGTGGATGCGGGTTGTTGAGAGGGTACAGCAACAGATTCCAAACCTGGGGAAGAAGGAGCGGCACTGCACAAATCATCTCCAGAAGAACCGGGAACTAAGCCTGAGCCCTCCAAATAGGAGTGATCAGAATCAATTCTGACTGATAATGCTTTGTGCGTGCTAAGACCCTGGTGATCATTACAAACGGGGGAAAGGCATAACACAGATGAGACGGCCAGTCCTGTAGAAATGCATATCACCGTTATGTCTCTCTGAAGACAAAAGTGCCAGAAATCCTTGGCGATTTCTGCTAGAATCTTGGTTGACATACCAGACCGCTGACACATTATCCATGCGGAGAAGTATGCAACAGTTCGTAATGCGTGGAGACAGACAACAAATCGCAAAAGACCCTGCCAGAAGCTCCAGACAATTGATATGGAGAGGCAATTCGTCCTGAGACCACCGGCCCCCCGTGGTCACCTGACCGCAACGGGCTCCCCATCCCCACCGACTGGCGTTGGACTCTATCACTAATTCCGGCGACACCCTGAACAGGGCTCGACCATTGCAAGACTCCATGTGTTCCAACCACCACAACATCTCCCACCTCGCCTCCTCCGAAAGAGGAATCTGATCAGAATACCTGAGGCCTTTCTGGAGATGGCGGATTTCGAGTCGCTGAAGTGCTCGGTAATGGACCCAGGAATATGGCTTGAATCGCGGAAACTATCAGGCCCACTATCCGAGCTACAGACCTCAATGACACAATCTGTTTGTGTAAAATCAATCTCAACTCCCTCTTGATAGATCTGATCTTCTGATTGGGCAAGAGGAGTTGGCAAGTCAGGAAATTGACTAGAAAACCCAGGAATTCCAACGATTGAGACAGAATAAAAACTAACTTCTGAGGATTCACCAGAAATCCGAGTGACTGTAAAATATCTATGGGCCACTCCAAATAAGTCATTAACAGACAAGGGCAACGAGCCATGATGAGAATGTCGTCTAGATATCTTATCAGACGAACACCCCGGGCTCGCAGAGATTCCACGACAGGCCTCAGAAGTTTCGTGAAGCACCAAGGTGCTGACGAGAGGCCGAAAGGGAGAACTTTGTACTCGAACCAGGCACCCTGCCATTGGAACTGCAGAAACCGACGATGAGGACCGTAAATGGGAATCGACAAATACGCATCCTTCAGATCTAGTCGGACCATCCAGGCCCCTTCCTGAAGAAGGTCCAGCAGAAGATGGATGCCCTCCATCTTGAAATGGCAGTAAACCATCCAGCCGTTGAAGTCCTTGAGGTTGAGAACTAGTCTGGAACCACCCCCTTTTTTCTGAACCAGAAAGACGTTTCTGGAGAAACCCTGAGGATGACGGGTTGTCCAAACTATGGCCCATTTTTTAAAAAGAGAATCTATTTCCGCGGAAAATGACAGCCTGATTTTGAAGGGAAAAAACTAGGGGCGAAGGAGGATGAGGTTGAATGGGAAAGTTGAAGAACTCTATTTTGTAACCCCTGAAAGTCTCCAACACCCATGCATCGCTCGAGATCAGTTGCCAATTGGGAAGAAAAAATGGAATCCTGCCCCCCAACAAAACTTCTGAAGCTGAGATCAGTCTCACCTGAAGCTTAGTAATCGTGATGTCTTCCTTGACCTCCACCATAGCGTCCTTTCTTGAATTGATTTCTTCCTTTGCGAGTGGGGTAGAAGGAGGATTTGTTGTTGTAACCTGAGTCCTGAGAACCTCCACGATGGGATTGATAGCCACGCTGGATGTTTTGTTTAAAATCACAGCCGAACGATCGTCCCCTGTATCGTCCGGCCCGTCCAAAAACCCGAGCGAAAAGCCAGTCGAAGGGAGGACTGAGCTTTATCGAGGCCACTAAATGTGGCAACAAATTTGGTCAATTCCTTTAGAAAAGGTTGACCAAACAACAAACCCTGAGCCAATGGGCCAGACTCAGAAGTGGACAATTCTGCCAATTTCGGGTCCAACTTCAAAAGAATAGATCGTCTGCGCTCACACGACATAGCACAATTGACGTTACCCAAATGACAAATGGCTCTCTGAGACCATCCAATCAACTCATCTGGGTCAATGGCGGAGGAGGACTCCTTAGCCCGAAAACCCAGTTCCAAAATTTTTGTCATGCTACCAAGTTAGTCTAACAACTTATCTTGACAAGAGCGCCATGCTCTATTAATGCCCTTTTTAGGATCCTTCGCGTACTTCTTAGGGTAAGTAACCATGGTTGGATCAACCTCGGGCGTCTCAGCAAGTTTATCAGCCAGATCCGACCGAGGACATTCAGATCGCAGAGGGTTCCTCACTTCTTTGTCAAACGGTTGACGAATATGGGATTGGACATACTCCGCCACTTCCGCAGACGGAAGCCAAGAAGAGGAGTTAGGGTGCACAATATCTGAAGGATCAAAGGTAGGGAGTTGAGAGTGTGTAGGAGCGTCCACAAAATGCTCTTTACGAGCCTTCTTAGCTGGAGGAGGAGAGGTGTCATGGTCCGTAGACGCGTAGAAGAAGTGTCACCATCATCTGCCTGGCGAGATTGAGAAGCCAGCGCCTCCTTAGAAGACTGACCATAGGAATGATCATCAGAGAGAGCCTTAGCTAACTTAGCAAAGTCCGACTTGTGGCGATTCGCAACTTTGGCAGCAGTTGAGGAAGAAGGCCCAGAAGAAGTAGGCAGCCAGCCCTGTTGTAACGCGTAATTAGACAGATGGCGTCACAATGGTTCAATATCGCGGACCAGCGCTTTATTGACCGAGTGTTGAACACCCACATCAAGAGCTTCCACCAACTCTTGCTCCATGGAGCCTCTCTTCATCGTAATAATAGTAGCCTTTCTCATCATAGTATTCAGCCATGGTAACACAATAAAGTGTTAATAATGCCCACAAGAGGAAGGAAATACTGTAAACCAATAGAATGCCAAAGGCAAAAGAGAAGGGGGAGTGGTGACACCCCCAAAGCAAGCCAAGACAGTTACTAGGTAACCTGGTTATAACAAATCAAGTGTGGAGGGATGGCTTACCAGAAAGACATCACTCTAGGCAAAGCCTATGCTTTATTATGCAGCCCAAACAGATAAAATGTACAGCTGGGCATAAGAATGGAGCTTGGACAGGCCTTGTGGGCAAAGAGCAAATGAAGCGCTGCTCCCGCGCTACTGTTGCGAAGTTCGTTGTCAAAATAAACAAAGAAAATGGCAGCCGCGCATGCGGAGACTGACACCGGGCAAAAAGAAACCCTTACGCGCGTGGAGCACCACACAAAGAAAACAACAAACGCGTTGAGCGCCGCACGGCAAATAATGCCGAAGCTGATCACTGCAACAACGCGCAACAAGCATAAGAAACACTGACAGGAACAGCAAGCAGCATGAAAATAAAGACGCACTACAAAGCTACGAAGCGATGTCAAACGCGCTGCAAGCAATACGACATTGAAATATGGAAAAGTGAAAAGGTAAAGCACTTTACTGGCTGCGGAGCAGCAAAGCAAGAGGATATGGTATTCTCTTGTGGACCTTTTATAGTGGTTACTCTATGGTTGTCAGGTGATACACAGTATGTTCATGGGTATTGTAGTGTTATTTATTTTTACTGTTATCTGATTGGCTGCTGAGATTTCTAGTAAAGAAATGAGAAGCATAATCGTAGCCACCGGTCCTGACATAGAATCAATAACATTAACAGCCAAGCAAAGAACTCATACATGAAAGGCAATGCTTATGACATCACAATATTTATACCAATAAATATCACACCTCAAAGCCAAATGTAATTTCTCAACAATATATAGTCAAAGCAATTAATGATCCTACATTTATTGGAGTCTCTAACACAGTGGCGGCTCTTCCTATTGTTTTAGTTTTCCTTTCTGCTCGGGTGTGGGGCGGGACGGGGCGGGTGGGCCTGGCTGGATAGTGCAGGGTGCAGGGGACAAGTGTGAAGCGCACTCTAAAGTGCCGGTCAAATAATTTACAATACTTCTATTTAGTTAAGGGTGAAGTCATGAGCATTGCATTTAGCGTGGGAATTATGGTTTGAAAGGCTGCTTTGCGGTTGTGGATTATGCTCCTAACCATAGTTTGGGAATGCCAGTGGACTTTCTATTCACATTTCTAACCATAACTTTACTTTAACTTTGTGTTAGATGAAAATACATGTAATTTATTCGGCAGTGGTAGTGCCCGTCAAGTTTCGTCAGATATTGGAAGCTGTTGTAATTTGTATATGGATGCTGAGTTTGCACAAGTACGCATCTCTGGGCAAATGAAGTCATATTTCCCAAAAATTTATTGATATTAATGATGTTTTTGCCCTTATTGTTGATTCATTTTGTGAGCTCTGGCTTGCACATTTTGCACTTTGCGAAAGGCATAAGTCTAATGCCACTTGCAATTTGAGTGCTGACTTTGCACAATGTCTGGGTATAGGAAGTTATATCTTTACACTAAGGATGTTTTTTTACTCTGCTGCCTCCAATTTTATATCTCGGGTTTGCATATGCTGCACTTTACTTGCACTTTAAATGCCGATTTTGCACAACTTTTTGCTGTTTGTGGCAGTGGTGGTTTGCGTATTTTGCACAGAAGAAGGTTGGTTAAACCCTATGAGCTCTGGACTTTATGCATTAACTTTGCACATATTCTTCGTGTTCGTTTTTTTTTTTTTGCCTCAGTGGTTGCGTACTTTGCACATCGCTAGTTGTTTATTCTATACATGAATATCAATGATAAATAAGCAGAATTTTCTGTCTTTTAACACAAATGGTTTGAACAATGTTCATAAAAAAACGCTATTGAATGTTGGTTAAAAAGTCTTTGCCCAGATGTTATTTTCTTACAAGAAACCCATCATAGAGCCCTGCCCGATTCCGATAAAATCTTAAAGGGTTGGGCAGGTTATAGAATCTCATCGGTAGCTGGGCTGGCGCAGAGAGGGGTAAGCATCCTAGTAGGAAGACATGTAGGTTTTCTTCCGGAAGGGTCCCTTACAGACCATAGTGGTAGATGGGCATTTGTGTATGGTAAATTAAATCAGGTAAATACAATACTAGTTACAATATACGCACTGGTCATAGATGACCCACTCCCAATTTTGCAACTGAAAAAAGCACTGACTGGGTTACCTGGGCAAATATTATGGGGGGGTGATTTTAATTGTTTATAGAATCCTTTAATTGACTCATCCAAAAGAGACCGACGCCAGAATAAACCCCAAGTAGCCATTGCCTTACAAAGTTGTAAAACAGACCTGGATGTTATTGATCACTGGCGCTCCCATAATCCATCTAAACGTGAATACTCTTGCCACTCTGCAAAATACAATTCAGCATCAAGGTTGGACTTCTTTTTAACATCTTATGGTTTAGAAGTTCGCAAATATGATCATCTCCCTAATGCATTTTGAGACCATGCATTACTTAAAATGGAGTTAACTATAGGAAATCAAGAAATAGAGGCCCCTAGTAGATGGTATTTCAACAAATTGAACCTTGCAGAACCACTATGGTGTACAGACATCGAGGAGGAGATAGAGGAATTTTTTAAGTTGAATAGAGGGTCTGCTCGAATCAATGTGATCTGGGACGCATTCAAGGCCACATTGAGGGGAATAATTACCTCCAAAGAAATACCGAAACAAAGGGCAAAAAGAGAGGAGAAGATTAATTTACAGACAAACCTTGTGTATGCGAACCAAGAACACTACAGAGTGATCTCTCAAGTTTCTGGGCAAAAGGTTGCAGAAGCAAAAAAAAAAATGAGGGAATTCTATTACGATTTAGGTGACACAAATAGTAATCTTTACGCCCAGAAGCTCTATGAAGAGAGTGAATATACAGGCAGACTCCTAGCATGGCAAGCCAAAGAAAATCAAGTTCGCAATAGGATAGAGCACCTCTTTGATCCTGTTACTAAAGTGCATGTGAAGACCACAGCATCTATAGGTGAGATGATTTTAAAACACTACAAGGGAGTATACCAGACTAGCGAAGGGGCTGCAAGAGAAATTATCTGCAAATTTTTTGGGGCGCTTCAAATTCCCAAATTAGGCAACAAGTATAAAAAAAAATTTAGTTGAGGCGTTTACAAAGGCAGAACTAGATCCGGTAATTGGTTCCCTCCCTAGCGGCAAAGCCACTGGGGAGGATGGTCTTCCCGCGGAATTTTTTTAAATGTTCGATGGTACCCTTCGTAAAGAGTTTCTGCTGCTAGCAAATTATTTGTTACAAGGAGAGTCCCCTCCGGACTCTTTTCGCACTGCAGTGGTAGTAAGTATTTTAAAAAAAGGAAAACACAAGGACAACACAAACTCATACAGGCCTATAAGTCTTTTAAACACAGACTACAAAATCTTTACGAAACTCTTGGTGAACCGGTTGAATAAAATAGTAGGATCACTTATCGGTCCAGATCAGTGTGGTTTTATAGCAGGAAGACACCTCCACACTAACACAAATTTTTTATTAGAGGCAGTGGATTATTTTAAAATTAATAAAGTGGAAACACAGATTTGGCTTTTAGATGCCGAAAAGGCTTTTGACCTAGTGTCATGGGACTGCCTTTTTGCGAATTGCACAGTTTTGATTTCCCGATTGATTTTATTTCCCTTCTGAAACAACTATACGAGAACTCTAGGACACAGATTATTATTAATAATATAAATGTTGTGATATGTCAAATTAACAGAGGCACGCGTCAAGGTTGCCCCCTATCGCCAATTTTATTCGCCTTATTTATTGAACCCTTGGCGATCGCAATCAGGGGGAAAATGGCTGGCACGGTACCTGCAGTCGGAATGACGAATATAAAACTCTATGCTGATGACATTGTTCTTTTTCTAAATTCAAAGCCTACAAGTCAAGTGGAAATTTTTAAAATCTTTTCTGATTTCCAAAAGCTAGGAGGCTATAAGATAAATGTAAATAAAACGGAAATCATTTCATGTAATTGCACGGTAGACACTTTATTAATTGAATTTAGGCAGATATATAATACCCTTCCTAAGAGATATTTGGGAATATTTATCTCAGAAAATTTGGAAGATCTTTATCCACTAACTTATATACCTCTATTAAAAAGAGTCGGTTCACAATTAGATTGCTGGAACCAATTACCGTTATCAATTGAAATCCCTGAACTGGCTGCCTTTTGAAGCCAGAATACATCTGAAAATCGCCTGCATGACACACAAGGCGGTACACCTGAACTCACCCGGCTACCTAACTCAGAAGCTAACAATCTCTGGCGGCGCTAGAAACACTAGAGGCACAAACAATCTTCTGCTGAAACCTCGAAGATTCCGGAAGGAAAAAACCTATAAACGCTCCTTCTCAGGAATGGCACCCAGGATCTGGAACTCACTCCCTCCCGAAACCAGGCTCATCTCTTCCACTACACTCTTTAAGAAAGAAGTAAAAGCTATCCTCATGGCTAAATACACCTGAACTATTATTTCGGAATCTTTAAAGACTCTGCACCGATATGTACTACTTGTTTGACCCCGTTGTTTAGTTATATTTCTTGTATTATTGAGTTACATGATTGGCTTTGCCCCCACCTATTTGTACTGTTAGCTTTACTGACTTATCTGTTTGACTATGCTCCCTCATGTTCCCCTTCTTTGTAAAGCGCTCTGATATCTGCAAAGATCTTGTCTGCGCTATATAAAACTTTCAAAATAAAATAAAAAATAAAAATAAATCAATAATGGGTCGTGCTGCCCTAATTCGTATGTCCATTCTACCACTTTTTAATTTTCTCTTCAGTGCAGCTCCTTGCGCAATTCAGGTTTCATTTTTTAAAAAAGTGGATGCTATGTTTTCTTCTTTTTTATGGGCAAATAAGACTCTGAGATTAGCACTCAGCACTTTGTACCCCCCGACCATACAAGGCGGGTTGTCGCTTCCAAACATTAGAGAATCTTATTTTGCTACTTTTGCACTTCATAGTTTTAGGTTTTTTTTCACAGAAGACCATGAAGCAGATATTTTTTTATGAGGAAGATGTTGTTTGAACTCAACATCAATGATCCAGTAAGAATTACGAAATACCCAAAGAAGGTACGCTATAAGTCTATACAGTGGCTATTTAAGCAGAAAACCCAGCTCCTGAAATACTATGATATTTTTAGAACAAGTAGTTCAACTAGTTTAATGAATTTAAATATAGGAGTGAGGGGTACCCGGGATAAAAACACTGTGAGACTTTGGAAAGAAAACAGCTTTGAGAAAATTGAGGATTTTTTACTAGGGAATAGATGGAAATCTTGGGAGTAAATTGAGAGGAGATCCAGTATTCGAACACAATCTTGAAATGGTCTTTTATCAGCCTCCACGCTGAACTAAGAGTTAGACATAGGTAACTTATTTGATAAAACACATATAACTGATGCGTTAAATAGTGCGACGCAAAGGAAAATAAGCACCTGGATAAAAAATATCAATGAAGATAACTCAATTGTATTGTATAAGGTTAGAGACAGGTGGAGAAAGAGGGAAGAAATTGAGATTAATAAATTAACATGGGATAAAGTTAATAAATGTAACAAATTTATTTTTCGAGGCGCTGATTTTAAGCGAATGCAATTTTTTAGTAAATGGTTAATATATAGAACGCCCTCGTTTCTCCACAATATATATCCCCAAGTGGAGGATAAGTGTTTCCGTTGCAAAGAAAAGGGTACCTGGAAACATATAATTTGGGAATGTACTAAAATACAGGATTTCTGGAAGGAAATAGGAAAATACCGTAGTAATATAATCAAAGTCAAAATCACATTTAATGAATTAATTTCAGTCTTTGGTTGTTCCCCTAGTTCCACTCCCTATGACGAGTCCTTGTTCATAGCATCATTGGTAGCAAAATCACTTATTCTGTAATGTTGGAAAACGGATAAAATACCAACCCTAAATGCATGGAAGGCAAAAATATCTAGGATTCAGGGAAGGGAAAAAAAATATGCAATGAGGTCAGGGGCCCTTAGAAAATACAATAAATACTGGAGTGTGTTTGAATGCTAGACTTTGGATGCTGGACATTGATTCCAATTTCTTCCCCCCTTTTTTTTCCGAAAGGTATTGTTAGTCTGTGTTATTGTCAATATATTGCACTATGCACATTGCACTTTATTAGCACTTTTATTCTCTATGAATTCTCTATGAATTTCTATTTAAATGATATTTTGTCAGCCTGCCTATTTTTACATATAATGTATTCTGTACTTTATTAATTTTGCTGCTAAAAAGCCATGTAAATGCTTGTCTATTTATGAACTCTCAATAAAAAAAAAAAATATTTTTTTTAAGTTTCAGCGATCGTCTTGTAACGCTATAATCATGGAAGAATATTGTTTTTTTAAATTTTATATATCTTTATTTAGCTCTGTATTTTACACAGCGAAATGTATTGGTTTGTTTTACCCTACCAAATGAGTAAATTATATTTGGCGGTTTCACTGCACAAAAATATAACGAAGACTGAGTTAGGTATGAAACCAATTAAAGATGACGCTTAAATAGCACCAGATACACTCACGGTATTGTTAGTCCTTTCTTCATGTTGTTGCACTTTTTTTTTCACTTATCAGATTGGTTTGTGCTGGTACCTTTGACCCGTGACCAACGCAATATCTCGCAGAAACGTGCCAGGTAAACCTGCTGCCGAATAATTTGTACATCGATCCTTTAACACCGAAGTGTGCGCGCCTTTTCTTCCGTACAGGAGGAGCGGCGCTTCCGTTCCGTTACAAATACGGGTCTCACACTCGTACGTGTGTTGAGTTGCCGCATTAAGAACAAGCATTTACAATGCAATGGTTTCGCCTTTGCAAAAGTTAGAGCTATTGGCATTGCTCATGACATTATTTTTATTTATGTTTTTTTTAAAAACATAAATAAATGGCATTGTCATTTACAATGCCAATAGCAGGGCAGGAGAGCAAGCACAAGTGGACAGCTGACTCTTAACACCAACACATATATACTGACAGCAACAGGGGGCCCTCGCTGACTACAGACACACAGATCCGGCTCCCAATGGCTAGCCTCCATTTATGGAGCTAGCCAATGGGAGCCGGGGGACGTTCCTGAAGCCAATATATGTAAACAATAAATTTTGCCTGCGCGAACTGCTTGCGCAGATTGCCAGGTCGAAACCTAACCATGAAGTGCACAAGTTTCTCAACTTAATATAAACTTATGTTCACTTGTACTTAAGTGGTTGTCTATTTACTTACTTATATACTATTGCTCAACCTCCTCTGATGTGTCTTTAAAACGTACCTTTTGTCCTGAATTTCGACCTCCTGTCCTGAATTTCTGTCCTGAATTTTGACCCTTTGTCCTGAATTTTTAAAATCACAGTCCTGAATTTGTACCCATGCCAGTTGGTCACCCTAACCGGAGCTCCCCTGCACAGGCTTTAACATCCGTATGTAGTCGCCCAAGGGGGTTCCTGCTGGGCGAGACTTTGCCAGGGCCGCCCTCCCCCCGGACCTCCGCTGCTGATTTTCTGCTGGCCGAGCCCTGGTCTGTGGACATCGTCTAGATGGGCCACCCTGCCTACGGTCCCTGCGGCCGGCACGACCTAGGCGAGCCCGGGGCTTACCTCCGCCCACAGGGCCGCAAAACACGGCGCTGAAACACTAGCCCGGCGGAGACGGGCTATGGCCGCACCCTCTGTTGCTGCCTACCTGGACGCTGGCTGGTGACTGGCGAGGCGCGGATGGGACTCCGTGACGTCGCCTGCCAGCCTCCAGCACATGTGTCCCCGGATCGACTGCTGCGGTGGGAGGTGGTGGATCGCAGGCTGGGCCACTGCCCAGACTGCCCATGGTGCAGTTGACTTAACGACGCGATTGCGGTAGACAGGCTCCTGCATGTGAAAGACACCTGTGCATGTAAGACCTGCCGCTGAGTGCTTGATAATCGGCGGGCGGCTGGGTGAGACCTCGCTGCATGGCACCCCCCCCGGACTGGCTGGGATTCGGAGCGCTTGTGGACGGATGGCAGATGCGGCCGCCGCATAGACTGACTACGCTGCTGTTGTTGCTGCGGCGGGATTGGGGTGAGGGAGTCCCCTGCAAATAGAGGGAAACCCTAGCTGCACGCCCTGTTGCCGCCGCGACGACAGTCCACCGCTGAGTGACGGGGCACGGCTGGGACAACACCCGCACACACACACTGCCTGAATATACCATTCGGTCCCACTGCTTGCCCTCACTACACTGAACTGCTCAGGGATGCTGTTTTTTTAAGATGATGAAACGATTCCTGCACTGCCACGAAAGTACCATCTGTAATGTGTGGGCATCAAATTCAAAATAACACATGAGTGGGGTTGCTCGTCGCGGCGCGTGGAGCACAGTGTTGAAGAAGCGACACCCTTGGAACGTGTTACCGGTTCCCCTTGAAATAACTCTTAGTATGTGTATAGAAGCAATGCAGCCAGGGCTTCTGTGAGGCTAGAAATATTGCACACAGCACTCCTGTGAGAGTGAAGGCAACGGGAGCAGCACTAGTTGAAATGATACAGGTAATGCTGCTGTGAATGTAGCGATTAAATCAACATCTTTGGCCCCCACTTAAGTTTAATCTTTGTGGCACTGGTTCACGTTGACAGCCACTGGGCAATTTCGCTACCCAAATTGCAGATGTCACCACTGCCCTTACAACAGGATTCACTGAGCTGGGCCCCAACCGTGTAGCAGCCTGCAGCAGGACATAGGTCCCATCCTGATGAGCCGCTGGCCCCTCTGATGCCACTTGCAATACTGCCAGTTGCGGACATGTTGAGGTGTGCCTATGGATGGATACTGTGAAGTGCGCTGATGTCATCCCTTGAGTGAGCTGAGTGGCGCCACACGGGAGAAGATCGAACCTGCCCCGCTCAACAGCTGACAGCACTGGCACTTGCGATCCCCTTGGGCCGGCATCCGCCATCTTGTCGCACGGCACCCCGCAGCTTCTAATGGAGAAGAGGTGCATATTGGCACCCTGGCAAGCACTAGACTATTGGCGCAGGCGAGGTTCTGTTTCGGCATGCCGCACTTGAATATCCCCGGGAGGATTGTTTGAATGGTCACTGAAGGCAGGTCCTGCTGACACCCGCCGGGGGGGTGGGGGGGGGGGGGGGGTCGCGCCGCTGGGGCAGACCGTGCCGGGCCCTCCACTAAGGAATGGACATGAACCACTGCCTGATGAGTACCACATGGCTGTGAGGTGCGGATAGCGTGAAGCGTATGCAACTTCGGCCCACCAACTCTGACTCGGGAAGGCTTCCTCCGTTGGCGGGGGAGGGGGGGCGGGAACGGACAGCGGGGGGGGCGGGAACGGACAGCGGGAGGGGGTCGGGAAGGCTTCCTCCGTTGGCGGGGGGGCACAAAAAGCTGGCATACTTTGAAGTTCAGACTTACCTCTAGAACTCACGGGTGTCCCGTGTTTGCAGAACAAAATGCACCGGAAGCAGCAGCGCCCTCTATCGGCCTCGGGAAGGAGGGCCCCAAGGAACAGTGAGATGAGGAGAGGGCTCTTTGCGATGGTCTCTGCTGGGCCTATTAAAGGTGCCTCCTACCGCGGTGACACTTCTTTCTCACAGCATAGATGTACCCCCTCCTCTCAGGTTTTCTACTTAATGGCCAATCAGCAGCACTCAATGCCGTATCAGGCACTGATAAAGATCAATTCAAAGTGGTCAGGCGATTTCAGTAGATGTTTCCTAAATTAAATTTGCCCGGCGTAAAATGCCTCTAATACCATTCAAAGTTATTCAATAATGAGGCAGGCGCTGGAGACAGGAAGACAGGAAACAAGTTTTATTCCGACGGAGTAGAACACATCAGATCAGACAACAAGGTATCGTCTCGAGGTGCTCTCTCAGCCTCTTTGAGACCTGGTCTTTTATACACTGGTTTAAGACATGTGAACGTTCTTTATTACAACAAGGACATTGTGAAGTATGAGAACGACATCACCGGCACCCCCCCCCCCCCCCAGTTCCGGCCCCTTCCAACACATGACAACAGTAGAGGCCCTTTCCCCTCATATGATTGGGAGGGGCTATCACGCAGCTGAGTGTTCTGCCGATTCCTTTGGAATGTGTGCGCCTGATCGAATCTCAGGGGGTGGGGAGGTCATGATCAATAGTGGCTCTTTTCAGGAAAAGCGAGTGCATACAGTAGTGGGCAATAAACTGTATCCTCGGGCTAAAGGATGACCAGCGGTTCGTACAGGCAGTCGGGCTCAGAGGAAGGGGTCATCAAAGGAGGGGTATTCATGGACGGAAAGGAGGTGTTGGTCAGGCGCGGGGTGTGATTCCTTGAGACAGAGTCATGGGAGGGGAGGGTTCATGACTTGTGCATGTGAGTGCGGGGGCAGCCAGAGTGCGCGGGGAAGGCTTGCAAGGTTCAGGGAAGTGTGCTGACGGGCGATCGTGAACAGGGAGACCGTGGTATCTAAAATGGCTGTCGTGCATGTTCATACGTGAGTCTGCAAGATGGCGTAGATGATGTTTAGTACACAAACTAAAATTCCACAGTCCTCCCTTTAACATGTCTCGCCAGCTTGTCAGTTCGGATCAATCCCCATGAGACCACGCACCTCTATCTCGTATAGGGGACTCATGTGCTCAGTTTTAAAGTTCAAAGTCTTTGGGCACATACAGTTGGAAATGAGTGCACATAAAGGTGGTAAACATTGAATACCTAAGCAACACCCACACAGTATCATGATTGGTATTAATAAAAACGTGAACAATCTCCATCCCCAGTTCTTCAAAGTGTCCCAGAACCAGCCTCCAAGCGACCATCCTTCCTGCTCCTGGTGAACCTCCGAGGACAGTCTGTGGAGGTGTTCGATTGCTTTGTAGACTGAAGGTGAGTTATCTGGCACGTAGGTGCAACAGCTGGAGCCGATGATGCGGCATGCACCTCCACGGTCGGCCAGAACCACATCTAGAACAAGGCGGTTTTGAAGAGCCACCAGGCGGACTGCCTGAAGCTCAGCTGTGTTGTTAGCAAGGATGCCAGCGGTGATGTTAATGGTTGTTTCTACTGCCTGAGTCAGGTGTCGGATAGCGCGGCTATTTGCCATTGGTCCCCACAGAGGACCAAGTCCCTTTGCTGCATCCAGGAACTCTGCTCCGGTGGAGTCGGCTTGCTCAACATCTCCAGCGCGCTTTTGCCGGTGGTGGTAGGCTGAAGCCACATACGTGGGAGGAAGAATGAAGGCGATGTAGCACGTACCCCTCCAGCCTTTTGGGAGCCAAGTGTAAGCTTTGGTGCCACAAACAAAGTACATATTCGGGGAAGCAACAAAGGTGGGGGGGTCAGCTGAGACCAATGTTTTGGTGATGCGACAAGAACTGTGACCCACCAGCTGCGTTCCTTGTCCTTTGAGGCATACGAGTCCTGTGACATTGATGACAGACAGGGCCACGGTCAGGGTGGCAGCCGTTTGTTTCCGCAGGTGGGAGAAGGTGGGTCTGGCTGGATTGTGGAGCACTTGCATTTCGACCCTTTCTTTGGCAGGGATGTTCGTAAGGAAGGTTAAACCTGAAATTGCAGGACAAAAGGGAGCAGACGTCTTTTTTATTTTGTTCAGCCAGAACCCATAGTAGAAGTGTGACACGGTTTGACCAGAAGCGGCGTTGTCCTTGTGGCTTTCCTGCATGAGGATCAACCAGGCGAGGCAGGAGCCGTGAACTGAGAAAGGAGAAGGGATGAAGGGGATGGAGTGTCCGGTAGCATGTGGGAGCAACCCACAGATCCAGCAGTTCGTGGCATTTGCAGCAAGGTTGTGCTGGTGCAACAGTTGTACGAAGGAATTGTTCCAGAACTCCTTACGCCTTTCTCGGAGCTGAGGTGAAAGGGTGATCAGGTGGTGTTCTTTCACGGTGGTTGGCTGGACAGTGGTTGGCAACATCTGGTGAGCGGGTGTGCTTTCCTCCAAGATCCAGAAGGAAGTCATGAGGAGGAGGCAAAAGAGGAAGACAATGAAGAAAGCGATTGTCTTTGATTTGTGCAAATTATCAGTCTTTGGGTTCCTGTAGCGGGTATTTCCTGTTGCTTCTGACGTCTTCTTATCTGGCGCTTCCATCATCTTCTTATCTGGCGCTTCCATCATCTTCATCTTCAAGGTGCTCGGTAGTGGGCAGAACCACAGACTTTGTTTAGCTTCTCTCCGGGTAACCCTTGGTTGCTTTGGGTCACCGTTCTGAGATTTTTAACTTAGTCAGTGGCCTACTTAGCCGAAGCTCCCTCCTTTCGACGCAGGAAATACCCTTCTCGGGACGGCACAGTGGGATCAGAGTGTTTTGCAAGTTCAAGTGCCTCGGTATCAGGATAGCAGTTCAGTGATGGTCGGTCTTTGTTCAGGAGCTCTTCTTGGGTGCTGACGTTGTCTGTCGTGGCCAGGGTCGAGGAAACCTTCTTGCAGTGGTGCGCATGCAGCCAGTTCTTCTTCCCCTCCACTCGAAGAGCCGTCCGAGTGGTGATCAGTACTTGCCAGGGGCCCGTCCACCGAGGTTCCAGACTCTTCGCTCGTTGGAAGTTCCAGGCTAGGACGTAGTCCCCCGGTTGGATATCGTGACCGGGACCCCTGGAAGCATCGGGGATGGCCTGCTGCACCTGTTGATGAATGACAGACAACGTTTTAGTTAATTTGTACAAATAATCTGACAGCAAGACGTCGGGGACGTCGTGAATGGAGGTCGGTTTGGGGGCAGTCCAGAGGCTCATGGGCCGCCCAAACACAACTTCGTAGGGGGTCAAGTGGTGCTTAGTGGGAGTGGAGCGCATCGATAGCAATGCCAGTGGAAGGGCATCTGGCCACTTAAGTCCTGTGGTGGCCACTATTTTTGACAGTTTTAGTTTCAGTGTAGCGTTGTGTCGTTCAACCAGGCCAGCAGATTGGGGGTGGAAGACTGCGTGGAATCTTTGTTTTACCCCCAACCCCTTTAGGATTAGTTGGATAACTTCAGCTATGAAGTGGGGGCCATTGTCGCTCCATAAAATTCGACAAAGGCCGTAGCGAGGGAAAAATTCTTTCAGTAGTACTTTGGCAGTAGTCATGGCAGTGTTATCACGGGCCGGATAGGCTTCCACCCATTTGCTGAAGGCACATACAATGACCAATACGTACTTCAAGCCTTGGCACCTCTCCAGTTGGATGTAATCCATCTGGAGGACCTCAAAGGGGTGGTCGGGGATCCCAAACCCTCCCCGGGGTACCACAGTTCCTTTCCCGGGGTTGTGTTGTAGGCAGATAAGGCACTGCTGGACTAGGCGTTTGGCTGAGTCGGGGATCTTGTTGTTGTGCCAGACTTTGGAAATGAGTTCAATCATAGGGGCAGAGCCTATGTGTGCAGGGGTGTGTGCCATTGTCAGTATGGGGATCAAATATGCATCAGGCAGCAACCATTTGTTCGTGTCTTTTGTCCGCCAGCAGCCGTCATCGTCCCTTAGACCCACCCGCGCCTACTCAGTCAATTCGTGTGGTGTGCTGGCCGATTGGATGTCCCTAATCGTTTCCCTAGCGTCGGTCCATTTTTCTGCTTGCGACCTGGTCACGTACATGCGTGTCGTTGCCCTATTCTCAGCTGTGGTTCGGGCAGTGATGTCGGCTAGTGCGTTTCCCTGTCCAACTAAATCTGTCACCTTCTTGTGTGCCTGGCATTTGATCACTGCTAATTGTTTGGGGAGAAGAACTGCTTCAATCAGGGCGGAGACTAAATCTCCGTGAAGGATGGGTGTACCGTGGGACGTCAGGAATCCCCTTTCCCTCCACAGGAGCCCAAAATGATGAACCACCCCGAAGGCGTACTGGCTGTCCGTGTAAATGTTTGCCGTGGTTCCTGCTGCTATGATACATGCTCGTGTGAGGGCAATTAGTTCTGCTGCCTGTGCGGATCGTTGTGTGATGCGAGCTGTTTCAACTACTGTTCGAGCTGTCGTCACCGCATAGGCAGCAGAAGTGGTGCCGTCTGGGAGTTTGATACAAGAGCCATCTACCCATAGTTCTCCATCAGGATCTGTAAAAGCAATGTCTCGGAGGTCAATTCTATTCCTAGTCTGTTCGTCCGTGAGGGTCACACAGTCGTGTATAGGGGGCACATCGGGGTCATTTTCGGGCAAGGGTAACAGTGTAGCAGGATTCAATGTCGTGCATCTCTTCAGGGTGATGTGGGGTGCGAGTAGAGTCAATTCGTACCCTGTCAGTCGTGCACTAGTCAGGTGTTGAGTCTTGGTCTGGTTCAAAAGGGTGTCAACTGCATGGGGCACTAATACCGTGAGAGAGTTTGAAAGCACAATTCCCTCACTCTGGCGGATAGAGACAGCAGCAGCGGCTACTGCTCGAAGGCAGGCAGGTAGAGCTCTGGCGACTGGATCAAGAGTGGCAGAGAAGTGGCACAAGGGCGTTGTTTGGCGCCGATGGGCTGAGTTAGAACAGACAATGCGCATCCCTCCCTTTCGTGAGTGAAGAGGGAGAAGGGCTTGGAGTAATCTGGTGTTCCTAGAACGGGTGCCGAGCAAAGGGCATCCCGCAACTCCTTAAAGGATGCTTGGCATTCGGGAGTCCAAGGGAGTGGGAACGGAACATCTTTGGCCAACAGGGAAAGTAGGGGTTTTATAATGAGACTGAAATTTGGTAACCATTGTCGGCAGAAAGAAGTAAGGCCCACTAATGAACGGACTTGCTTCTGTGTTTTTGGAATGGGGGTGTCTAGGATGGTTTGGATTCGGTCGGGCGTAAGTTTCCTCCCTTCTTTGGACAAGAGATGGCCTAGGTATGTTACTTGGGGCTGGCAGAACTGCAGTTTCTTTTTGGAGACTTTGTGGCCATTTTCCGCAAGAAAGTGCAAGAGTTGGATAGTGGCTGTGATTGCAAGTGGAGTGGTGTCGGCCGCCAAAAGGATATCATCGACATATTGGATCAACACCACTCCATCTGGTAGCTGGAAGGCGTCCAGCTGTCTTTTGAGGGCCTGGCTGTAAATGCTGGGACTTTCAGTGTAGCCCTGGGGAGCTCTACAAAATCGGTATGAACGGTTTTTTAAAGTGAAGCCGAAGAGATAACGGCTGTCTGGATGGATGGGGATAGAGAAAAATGCATTTTTAAGATCAATAACGGTGAAGGTGGTGGCAGTGGACGGGATGAGAGTCAGAATGGTGGCGATGTCTGAGACTACGGGGTACTGTGGCACCACCACTCTGTTGACTTCTCGCAGGTCGATGATGAAGCGGTACGCTTTTTCATCTCCCTCACCTTGCTTCTTAACAATGGGTAGGATAGGGCTATTGCAGACATTACTAACCACTTCCTCTACCACTCCTGCGTCTACCAAGGACTGAATAATCGTTACCAATGCCTTCTCGCCTTCGGGCGATATCCGGTACTGTGGGAGTTTCAGGAGTATTGCATCAGGTCGAACAGTTATGTGTACAGGATCGATCATCATTCGTCCTACATCCGAGTCGTTTCTGGCCCATAGGTACAGGGGTAGGGTATCGAGCAAGGATAGGTCAGCATCTGCTATGGTGTACATATGTCGTGCGGGGTAAGGTCTGGACATGCTCGGGTTGTCGTACAGGATGACTCGGACTCCATCCGGGGAACACCTAATAGTAGCGCGGAAATGTTTCAATAAATCAATACCCATAATGGCGTCAGGGGAGTTGGAGGAGAGCAGAAACGTGGTGTCAGTGGGATTGTTTCCTAGGTCAAAGGAGATAGGTACCGACAGGGGATTAGTGGAGGGCGTTCCATCGAAACCTATCGAGGTAATGTGTGAGCCAGACAAGGGTGCCCTTGGAATCAGTCGTTTTGATAATACACTACGTGTCGCTCCAGTGTCTACCAAAAATGGAGACTTTGTACCCAGGACCTTAGCAGTGACGTAAGGACCTTGCTGGTCAACACAGAGCTCGACTGGATCCCTCCCTTGCCCCTGGCAGTCCTATGCAGAGTCGTGAGCATTGTTGCAGTCGGACTGTTGGCACTGATTCTGTCGGGGGCGGTCAAATGTGTTTGATCTGCCAGGTCGGTCATTGGTGGTGTCGCGGGTCTGCCCTCGTCCCTGCCCTCCAGTTTTTGGGCCAGTTGTCGTGTCCCTTGTCTCTTTACTTTTAATCATTTCTCGAAGGGCCAGGCATTGAGACTTCCAATGTCCAAATTCTTTGCAAAATGCACACTGGTTCTCATCGAGGTCGGTTCGTGGAGCGCCAGGTGTGGGGTTGCGGTCTCTAGGGGGCGAATTCCTAGGGGCGTTTGACTGGTAGTTTCCCCTATACCGTTCCCTTCCTGTAGTCACTTCACGTAATTGAGCAATCATCACTCGTTCCTTTAAGTCCTTTTTCTTTTTCTCATTCGCCCTCTCGTTCTCGTTCTTTTGGTGTTCATAATACAGAGCCATCTGAAAGATAGCTGCAGGTTTGGAGGCTCCCCAACTACTCTCACTCGTCTGTAACTTTTGGGAGACCTCTTGCGATAGCCCCATTACGTAGTTTTGCACGAATAGGTGTTGTCCGGTTGCGGTGGTCATGTCTTGGCCACTGTAGTCGGAGAAAACCGTCTCAAATCGGGAGAAGTATTCTGATACGTCCTCCTGAGGTTTCTGGCGGCAAGCCGTGACTACCGACCAGTCTACCTTCTTTTCTGGGATCAACGTCTTTAGCTTCTGCACTATTTTGTCGGGGAGTTCCAGTATGTCTTTTACAGGTTTCTTTCCGGGCTCTCGTTGCCCATCTAGTTCAGTGAGTTGTTTCCAGGTGTGTCCGAACAGATCTGTGTGGTCGGCTTTCCGGATTTGCTTCCACACATCAGCCGGCAGACACAACCCGAAAAACAAATCAATGTCCGATAGAGTCATTATGGTTGAGCCCAAGGCTGTGCCTAGTTCGGTATAAAATGCTGTAGGGTTCTTTCTTAAATCGGGCAGGGTTTGCCTAAAAGTTAAAATATCTTGCCGATCCCATGGTTGGTAAACCCAGTTGTACACAACCCTCCCTTTTGCATCTGCGTGGTTGATATCATCATTTGTTCCCTGACCTCTTGGGGGAACCCAGTAGGGGGCGGCTTCTCTGATAGGCATCATAGTGTTGGCTGCTTCTAATGGGGGCTCAATCGTCTCAGGGACTGTGATCTTAACCTCTGGTTTCTGTCCGCGAGGTGGCGGAAGACCTCAAGCGTTTGCATGAAGAGGTCCGTCACATCGCTCTCAGTCCCATCTCCAACATCGACCCTTCTATATAGAGTCGTCAGTTTTTCAGGACCCTTATTCTGGTACCTATCCTCATATGCGTTCAGGGTGTGGTAGCTGAACCGCAAAATGAAATGCCGTCTGTGACTACCGGCATGTGAATTATGAATATTCATCGTATATTCTTCGCTCTCCTTCCGTTCTACCAGGGTCTTTGCTATCTGGTCGATTCCATCCCGCTCATCTTTGCTCAACCTATTTGGTCTGGCTGTTAGCTGTTTGCCAGTCTCGAGTTCATCTGGTGTTGTTACCAATGCGGCTGGTGCGAAGGCCGTAAGAGCCGGGGCACTAGCGCTAGGGCTACCCACGCCTGCACTTTGAACTGGTGAGTGTTGTGCTAGAGGTTGGCAGGGAGCATATGGAGGGGGCATGTAGATAATTGGAGGACCGAGCAATAACTCGTCATTTGCCCGCTGTTTGGAGGGTATCTCCGGGTAGAGCGTAGGGGTGGTCCTGACAGGGCATTGGCCTGTCAGTCCTGATTCTTGTGTTTGTTTAACTTCCTCTCTTATTCTTATTTCTTCATCTAGTTCTTTTGCGGCCAGATGGGCTGCTTTTCGTAATTCTTTCACTATTTTTGCTTCTTCTCTTTTCCTTCGCTGTTCTGCTTCTTTGCGCCACATGCCAATACTATCGAGCATAGTGGGCGTTGCCTTGTTTATTTTTACAGCTGCTTCTAGTGTTTTTATTTTATTTTCATCAAAAGAACCTATCAGTGGCCACTGACTTTCAGGATCCTTTTTTGTATATTTATGCCATAACTTACTATAAGCTATAGCGACTAGTCCTTGCTTAGTAAACATGTCCTTATTAGGGGTGCCTTCCAGTGGAGCTGGATGGTTCATCTCTAATAAGCGGTCCGGGTTGATCCAACTACTAACCAATGGGGAGAAGATAGGCATGACGGGTTACAATGGGGGGCAAAAGCCTGCACTACCTATCTTTTCACTACTTGCAAAAACTGGACAGAATATTCTATTCTACGCTGTTTGCAAACAGAGAATACCTCCAGAAAGAACCAATTCCCAAACAGTCAATGTTCAGGCAAACAATCAATCAATGAGGAACGAAATAGGCACGACGTGTTAAAGGTTTGCGTTACCTACCCTTCACTATCGGCAAAGGGAGAGAGAATATTCCTATTCTTCCCCGTTTGCAGGCAGAGAAGATCCTTAAGAGAACCAACTTCGAACAATTCAATGCTCGATTCAAACAATCAATCAATGGGGAGAAAAATAGGCACGGCAGATTACAATGGGGGACAAAAGTCCGCGTTACCTATCCTTCACTATCTGCAAAGACTAAACAGAGTATGGCGACTCCGTGCTTGTTTGCAAATAGAGAATCTCTCAGAAACAATCAATAAGTAATACTAGTATTTTCAAACAATCAATCAATCAATTTCGCAATTTGTCGTGCGTCACGACCTTACCCGGACCGCATGGACAGTTTCTCGTCTTCCGCTTCCAGCGCCCGATCGTCCTCTACTCTCTGTTGCTATCGCGGCACTCCTGGTGGTTCCCAGTCAGGACCGTAGATCACTCGGGAGAGGTCTGCTCGGAATCAGTGAAGTTCAGATGATCGGCTGTCAGACGAGGGTCTATCGGACAGGAGCTCTCCCGATCGTTGCAGTCGTTCACTCTGTCGTCGGGACCTCTCCCACTGGATCCACGTGTCGCTGATGGGCCCCCCGTTTGGGACGCCAATTGATAAAGATCAATTCAAAGTGGTCAGGCGATTTCAGTAGATGTTTCCTAAATTAAATTTGCCCGGCGTAAAACGCCTCTAATACCATTCGAAGTTATTCAATAATGAGGCAGGCGCTGGAGACAGGAAGACAGGAAACAAGTTTTATTCCGACGGAGTAGAACACATCAGATCAGACAACAAGGTATCGTCTCGAGGTGCTCTCTCAGCCTCTTTGAGACCTGGTCTTTTATACACTGGTTTAAGACATGTGAACGTTCTTTATTACAACAAGGACATTGTGAAGTATGAGAACAACATCACCGGCACCCCCCCCCCCCCCCAGTTCCGGCCCCTTCCAACACATGACAACAGTAGAGGCCCTTTCCCCTCATATGATTGGGAGGGGCTATCACGCAGCTGAGTGTTCTGCCGATTCCTTTGGAATGTGTGCGCCTGATCGAATCTCAGGGGGTGGGGAGGTCATGATCAATAGTGGCTCCTTTCAGGAAAAGCGAGTGCATACAGTAGTGGGCAATAAACTGTATCCTCGGGCTAAAGGATGACCAGCGGTTCGTACAGGCAGTCGGGCTCAGAGGAAGGGGTCATCAAAGGAGGGGTATTCATGGACGGAAAGGAGGTGTTGGTCAGGCGCGGGGTGTGATTCCTTGAGACAGAGTCATGGGAGGGGAGGGTTCATGACTTGTGCATGTGAGTGCGGGGGCAGCCAGAGTGCGCGGGGAAGGCTTGCAAGGTTCAGGGAAGTGTGCTGACGGGCGATCGTGAACAGGGAGACCGTGGTATCTAAAATGGCTGTCGTGCATGTTCATACGTGAGTCTGCAAGATGGCGTAGATGATGTTTAGTACACGAACTAAAATTCCACAGTACTGTCTCGAAGTTTTATTACAATCTCCCTGTCTCTCCAGCAGTTCTAGGGGGTCCTCTGTGTGGACAAATAAAGCCGACGGTGTCTCGCGTGCTCCCTGCCGCCGGGACCCCAGCACAGAGCCCGGCAGCGCCAGCTTCCTTCCCGCTCTCCCAGCTCCCCCCGTTTCCAGCCCCCTCTGGCTGCCCGCGCCAGCCCCAACATTAGGATGCGGGCCTCTAGGCCATGGAAGCTCTTCAGCGCCTCGTGGATTGTGCTGAGAAAGATCCCCATGATGCCTGCCAGACACCAGATCTCAAAGAGTCTTCTGTATCTGGTGGTCTCTGGAGAACTAGACCCAGTCTTTTTGTGCAACCCTCCTATTTACCTCTTTCTTCTTCTGGTGGTCAACGTGTCTCGAGGCACAAGAATCGAGGTCGTGCACTCTAAATCATAAATTAAATGCAGTCTCTTCCTCTTGTGATCTGGGCTGTAGCGAGAGCTCTCTGTAAACACCCGCTCCATTGTCTCGGTATTTATAACGAGCAGAGCAACACTAAAAGAAGTTAGGCTCAGGACAACACGGGGGGGCCTCGCAGGGCTCCGGACATCGAGGGAGCCTTGCAGGCTCAGAGGAGTGACACCCTGCCACACGGAGGTATCATATGCCTGAGTAAAGCTGTAAGTCCTGAGGAAAGCTAGTTTAAAAGCAGGACTTAAAGGACTAGCCACTTGAGAGGTTAAACCAGCTGCACCTGTTGAGTAGTACTGGCGGGGCCTATATATGCACGACTGAGTGGCCATTCCATCTGTTAGGCAGGGAAAACGAGAAAAAAACAAGCATGAGCTTAAATACAAGCACTGATTCGTATATTGTAACTGCTGATTGCAATAGTGGCTAGTTACCATGGAGTTAGGGCTGCAAACATGGATGCTGAGTCACGCTTCACGCATAGATATCCTATGCGTGACTTCACGCATAGATATCCTATGCGTGAAGTGTGACTCATACATGTTTGCAGCCCTAACTCCATGGTAACTGGCATGTTGCGTGGACAGTAAGAGAGTGATAATGGGTTGGACAGAGAGGAGTGTAGAAGAGATAGAGGTGGGGTGCAGAGGACACCCTCAGAGCTGCTTCCCTGTTGGCGAAGGATACCGCAATGGAAGGCCCTGACCCCACAAGCCACCTGAGGTGGGCGTACAAAGCTGAGATAACAATTTGTCTGTGATTTCTGTTTATTTACATACAATATTCATGTCACTGTCTTTTATAAAATGGCACACTAAAGCTGGAAGAATAACCATTTACGAGTAAATGTCTAAATCATTTCAACACTCGAAATACAAAAATAACAAGTAATGTTCTGTTTTTCTGCACATTTTCCTGAAGGAGAAGTTTTAGAAATGTACTCCATTCACATTGATAAATCACACCTGAGACCATTGTTCACTTCCCAACTGTAGAGAATACCCTATTTCTGAACCAATGTCGACAGCAATTTGCATCCGATGCCGCTTCTCTTTCAAAATGGAGGAACTAACTTTCTTTTTATCTCAAAAACATTTATCTGTGGTCTGTCACTTCTGAGAAGTAATGTTAGAAGCCCTGTTGATGGGGCCAAGCCTCCGCTTACCTTCTGTAATGTCAGGGTCGTAGAAGCCAGGTCGTCTCTTGAAGCGGCTGGGAAACACTGCAAAAGTACCTGAGGCTCCCATGTAGGCACTGTGGGGGGAAAAAGGCCTGGTTTACAGCACTGGACTGAAGACATGAGAGAAGAAGACACATCCACCACCCTTTGGACTTTCAAGGATAAGAGTGAATTCTAAGGTATAGCAATCCTCACCACCCATCCAGGCTCTAGAAGACCCCCAGCCATACACAGGCACTCTGAAACCAGGATTATGCCACAATAGCTCTGTTCTGATCAGACCTGCCCAGTTAAGTCATCCAAAGGGTACTGTTCTCTTCATACCTTTATACAAGAAAGCCAAAGGTATGATTCATTTATTTTCTTATTTTACATTCCAGCTCATTCCTTCCTTCCTGAAGTTAGCTATTCATTTTATTCTTCCAGTATCCCCTCGATTTATTAGCGCTTCCCTCTCACTCCTACATTTCCTTACTCTGTTTTCTCCTGTTCATGCCTCTCTTCCTTCTGTCACCTTTATTTACCCTATTTATTCATCCTTAACATTCTCTTACTTCTTCTCTTCAGTCATTCTTTCAATACAGTCCCTCCTCCTCTTAGTATCTCCCTCTTTGTTTTTTATCTTTCCTCTGTGTCCTTCATATGCCTTTATTCATTCAAGCAACAAATGGTTCTTTTCCTTTGTTTCTCCTTCTTTCTTTGTTCTTTTCCTCTACAAGCATATTATTTTATTTGATTCAAATGACTTTTGTAGCATGATCCACAAGAAAGAGAAGTAAATTGAACAATGCGTTGAAATGGATAAAACATAGAGGCCACCAATGCTGCCCTTTTTGTCAGTCACTTTCTCTTTTTTCTTCTATTTCTTCCTTCTGCCCCTCACTCTTTGCTTCTTTATTCCAATCAGTTTATTATATGTTAGTTGACTATGTTTTTGTATGAAGGTGGGCTACATATTTACCATCAACATTTTTTGTTTAGTGGAATAGGATAGGCTTACAATTATGAATATTCCCTGGGTGGTTACAGTTTATAATATTTTCACCATTGAATGATGAGAAATGATTGTGATTTCTGGCCATATCTGTCAGTAACACCATATTCTTTCCTAATATGGA
This sequence comes from Lissotriton helveticus, assembly GCF_964261635.1. Lineage (NCBI taxonomy): Eukaryota > Metazoa > Chordata > Amphibia > Caudata > Salamandridae > Lissotriton > Lissotriton helveticus. The sequence goes on along the minus strand of NC_136057.1, from coordinate 1,401,837,396 downwards.
GAAGGGGCAATATTCCACAAAAACTTCGAGCTGGACTTCAAATGTTGTTTTCTGATGGATACATCTGCCTGTGGATTTCTCATCTTTTGAATTACCCCATGTGCAGCATTCCACAGAACCTTTCTCCACAGCTCTCCCACATCGACGAGGACGTGACAATTGGAACGGCTCTGCACGCGACTCCGTGTGATGTCATCGGAGCCATAAAAACAACTCCGCGTGCTGACATCAGTTTCCTTTTTTCTGCGCCGTCGACGCGTAACGTTCTTTATTTTCCAGGGCTCTCCATTTCTGGTGTTTCATTGCTGCAAGTCCTGAAATTGTAGCTGTGACATGGCTGCCCAGAAGAAGTCCGGTTTTAAACCTTGCAAGGAATATGGGGGTCATATGTCTATCACTGACCCCATGAAGATTGTCTTTTGTGCCTCTTGTCGGACCACGATGTCGAGGGGTGGTCTTCATGCTGACTCATGAATCCGAAGGCCCCGAAAGAGATGGAGGCAAAATTGTTTATGGCCAAGGTGAAGAGACAGAAGAGGGGCCAGAAAAGAACAAGATCCAAGTCCAAGTCGCCGACTCCACATACCTCAAAGTCACTGAGGAAGCACCAAAAGAAGCGGGGTCATGGATCCAGACATTGTTCGTCTTAGGATAAGTCACCAAAGTCAGGGTAGCCAGAACTCCAGCGTCACCGCAAGGATGAAGTCTCTCCTTCCGCTTCGCCTCAGGTGACTCTTCGGCGCCCAGAGAAGCGACGCCTCTGGCCTATCCATCCCCGGCTCCTGTGTCACCGGCGCTGCAACCAGAGCCAGTCAAACAGCTTCCTTAAGCTGTCTCTGAACCGGTGGTACCGGATCTGTACCCACCCTTTCTGCCTCCAAGTCCGGTCCTTCTCATTTCTTGAATGCAATGTACGGCATGTTTGCCAGTGTGGCTAACCCTGCTGGTGCCCCAATTGGGACCACTTTCGTTCAACCTTGGAGGTTTGCCACCTCATTTTACACAGGCACCATTCATGCCTATGACCCCGGGACGTCGGCCTCTCCCAACGCCAATGTTCTTGACGCCAATGCATTCCCTCGAAGGAAGAGTGCAGTTGGAGTGTTCGCCGGTGCCGTCCGCCTTTGGTCAGGCGCCGACTTGGCCTCGTCCAGCGCCTTCCGCTTTTCCTGTGGAGCCTCCATTGACGCCAGTGCCGCAGTCACCGGCGCCGCGCCTGGCGCCACCGGTACCCAGGATGAGATCCCCGAAGGGGGGCGCGGAGACTGCTGGAGGAGGAAGAATTTCAGGAGCAGCAGGAAGAGGCTGAAGAGGGGGACATTATTGACCCTGTGCAGGAATTTGAGGTTCTGCTGGAGGCTAGTGGTTTGGACACATCTCCAGAGTGAGAGCTCTCTTCACTGAAAGGCCTTCCATTGCAAGAGGTTTCCTCGTACCATTCCATAATAAGGAAGGCAGCTGATCTGCTGAACTTACCTTTACCAAATGCAAAGATAAAGTCAAAACATTTTAACAGAGGTGCTTCATTTTCCTTCTTCTACATCGGAGCTTCTGCTTCCATTTAATGATGCTTTGACCAAGCCCATTTTCGAGGTTTGGCAGAGGCCAATGACTGCCCCTGCAGTGTCCAGATCAGTTGCAAGGAGATATAAGGTGGCACCTGGAGATCCAGCTTTCCTTTCCACTCACCAGTCTCCTGTGAGCTTGGTTGTCTAGGCACCAGGCTCTACTAAGCAGTCTACAGTCTCTTTCCCAACCTCGCCTGGAGATAGAGAATCTAAGAGGATGGAGCAATCAGCTAAAAAGGTGTTTTCTTCAGCCAGGATCGCTATGAAATCCACAAACGCACTGTGCCTGCTGGGTAGATATATTCATGCTCTGATGGATTCTGCAAAAGAGGTGATCCCCAAGCTTCTGGAGAACCTTCAGGGCCATTTTGCGGCTATACTATCAGACACGCAAGCTGCGCCCCGTCAAGTCATACAATCAGGGCTGGATGCAGCTGACTCTGTTACTAAAGTTATGGGTTCCTCAGTGGCAACCAGGAGGCACACCTAGCTAAGGTAGTCTGGGTTTTCATCAGATGTAAAGGCCATCCTATTGGACTTCCCTTTAGATGGCTCTCGTCTGTTTGGTACCAAAGCAGACTCTGCGCTACAGCGCTTCGGATAGTAGAGCCACAACGAGATCATTGGGTCTACAGTCCCAGCCCAGAGGTTTTGGGTACCACAGATTTCGCAGGTTTGGCAAGACTCCTTCCTTTCAAGCCAGGGAGCAGCAGGCGAACCTTCTGTATAGGTTATACAGAGGAAATGGTAGAGGTTGCCTGCGAGGCACAGTTCGGCAGCAAGTTTCCTCCTCTCCTGTTCCCCCAACTGGAACAGGAGAGAAGATCCTAGATCTAGATCCTTCATCCTGGTGCATGTTGGTCCTGAGAGAGGTCGGGTTTCCCATTTTCAATGAAATTAGAGATCTATTACATCAGATCTCTGGTTTTTGAATCTCGTAGAAAATGGGTATGCCCTTCCCTTCCGGAAGTTTCTCCCTCCTTTCCCCCCTCGTCAGGGATGGTGCTCAGAGGACCACCTGTTGTTTTTGCAGCAGGAGGTTCTGTCTTTGCTACAGAAGGGTGCGATTGCGGTTGATCCGGAGCAGGAAAGGGGTCAGTTTTGTTACTCCTGATACTTCCTGATCCCCCAGAAGGACGGATGATTGAGGCTGATCCTAGAGCTCAGGATCTAGAATTTTTATCTCAAGCAGGAGAAGTCCAAGATGTTGACCCAGGCTCAGGTTCTTCTGGTGCTGCAGCAGGAAGACTGGATGGTGTTGATCCATTTGCAGGATGCTTATTCTCACATTCCTATCCTGAAGTCTCATCGGAAGTATCTCCGTTTTACAGTGGGATCTCAACACTACCAGTGTGCGGTCCTTCTGTTCAGTCTTACATCCGCACCACAAGCCTTCACAAAGGTGATGGCGGTGGTAGCAGCACATTTCAGAAGATCCGGGTTCCTGTTTTCCCCTATCTGGACGACTGGCTGCTCATAGCAGGGTCGCCGGAGATGGTGCTGCGTCACTTGCAAGTAACAACGCGTCTGTTGTTCGAAATAGGTTTTTCGATAAACAAACTCAAATCTCACCTTGTGCCCTCTCAGGGCAACCTGCTCATAGGGGCAGTACTGGACACTACTGTGAGTCGTGCCTTCCCGCCTCCACAGAGGGTTCTAGACTTCCAGGCTATGATTCCGTTTTTTTTAAATGGAGTGGCTGTTCCATTCCTGAAGGTCTGGCACTTGCTTCGTCTGTTTGCTTCCTGCATACTGTTGGTCAACCATACACGCTGGCACATGAGGTCACTCCATTGGTGCCTCCGCAGGCAGTGGTTTCAACACAGCGGAGATCTCAAGGAGGTGGTCAGAATCTCCAGAGACACTGAAGCAGGGCTGTTATGGGGGAGTGTTCCGGTCAACCAGTCTCAAGGGAAGCCCGTTTAAACCTCATTTCTCCGGTGGCCACAGTGATAACAAATGCCTCCACTCTAGGGTGGGGAGCACATCTGGGGGATCTGGAGGTCAAAGTCCTTTGGTTCTCAGACGAAAGATTGTTTCACATCAATCTTCTAGAATTGCATGCAATGCATTTGGCTCTCAAGGCCTTTCTTTCCTCCCTTCACGGTCAGTCGGTTCAGGTCTTGACGGACAACACTACAGCAATGTGGTACATCAACAAACAGGGAGGAGTAGGGTTGCATCGTCTTTGCAGAGAGGCTTTGCGACTTTGGTCCTGGGCTCAGGACCATCAGATTTGCGTGATAGCGAATCATCTGGCCAGAATGCTGAATGTGCGTGTGGACAGTCTCAGTCGGCAGTACTCGGCCGATCACGAGTGGCGTCTTCATTCGGAGGCGGTCCTTCACATTTTCAGAATGTTGGGGATTCCTCGATTGGACCTGTTTGCCACTCACAAGAATGCGCACCGCCCTTCGTTCTGCAGCTTCCAGTATCCAATGCGGGGAGCATCGGGGACACGTTTCAGTTGGATTGGGGCTCACACTTTCTTTACGCTTCCTCCCATATCCTTGATTCCTCAGGTTCTGAGGAAGGTTCGCCAAGACCGAGCCCAAGTCCTATTGATTGCCCCAGATTGGCCAAGAAGGGTATGGTTAGCAGACCTTATTTACCTCTCATCGCACCCTCCGCTCCGTCTCCCTCTCGGGGCAGACCTCCTCTTGCAGGGGCAGGTTCTACACCCCCACCTCCAGAACCTGCACCTTCATGCCTGGAGATTGAACGGGGCAACCTGAGCTCTTTCTCTCTCCCACCGGATGTTATTTTATCAGTCAGAAGACAATCCATCAAATATGTGTATTTCGGTAGGTGGGCTAGGTTTGTAAAATAGTGTGGAGAGAGATCGATTGATCCCTTACGAGCCCATTTGTCTGATTTTCTCAGTTTTTCTCTTTCCCTAGCTCAGCAGGGTTGTGCAGTAGCAACGGTCAAAGGCTACTTGTGTACGTTGTCGGCCTTTCTCTGCTTTCCAGACCAACCCTCTTTATTTAAATCTCCCATAGTCATGAGGTTCGTTAAGGGCCTCACTAATAGGTTTCCTCCCACTGCCATTGTCATGCCTCAGTGGGATTTAAATTTAGTTCTTTCTTTATTGATGGGGTCTCCCTTTGAGCTCCTACATAGTTGTCCCTTGGGATTCCTGGCGTTTAAACAATATTTCTGGTTGCAGTTACTTCCGCCAGCAGGGTTAGTGAGCTGCAGGCCTTTAGCTCTAAGCCCCCATTTACCTCATTTCATGCAGACAAGATGGTTCTTAGAACCAGAGCTGCTTTCCTGCCTAAGGTGGTCACTCCCTTCCACCAAGGTCAATCTATCATGTTACCCACATTCTGTCCTCACCCTTCAAAGGAGGAGGAGAGACTTCACCGCCTGGACTCTAAGAGGGCAGTCAGCTTCTATCTGGATAGGACTAATGACTTCAGGTTGGACAACCAACTCTTCATTGGTAACGTGGGCAAAATGAAGGGCAAGGCTGTCCACAAGAGAACACTTTCCAGGTAGATCATCCTCTGCATCAAGATCTGCTACACCTTGGCCAAGAAGTAGCCTCCTGAAGGTATGCAAGCTCATTCCACTTGAGCTATGCCTTCTTCTTCAGCGTTAGCTGGAGGTGACTCTGTTGTAGACATCTGCAAGGCGGCAACTTGGGCCTCCTTCCACACTTTTGTGAAGCATTATTGCTTAGACTTGGAGGTGAGACGGGACAGCCACTTTACACATTCTATGCTGCAAGAGTTTTTGCTATAAGTAGGCAGGCACCCTCCTCCGAGAGCAGGACTGCTTGAGGATTCAATTAGAAAGGTGAGGAATCCATAGTCAGATGTATCGTTCAGAAGAACAATTTACTTACCTTCGGCAACGCTTTTTCTGGTGGATACAGTATCTGCCTGTGGATTCCTCAGTGATCCACCTGCCTTGCCATTGCCTGCCTACTTATACCGAAAAATAATGTGATTCATGCATTTCATTATGATATAATTGAAATTATGTGGTATTTGTTACTAGGAAATGTCTATGTTTTAGAATTTCCAGATTTGTTCTTGATTTCTATGTTCTGTGTATACTTGTGGAAGTGTTGCTTCACCCGTTTGCCTCAAAGTCACACAAAAAAGGGGTGGAACTGACGTCAGCACGCTGACAAGGTGTTTTTATGACTCCGATGACGTCACGCGGAGTCGCGGGCGGAGCCGTTCCACTGTGATGTCCTCCTCGACATTGGAGAGCTATGGAGAAAAGTTTCTGTGAAATGCTGCACATGGGGTAATTCAAAAGGTGAGGAATCCACAGGCAGGTACTGTATCCATCAGGAAAAGCATTACCGAAGGTAATCAACTTGTTCGTTTGGGATGTCTCAAGGTTTCAGAGAAGTTGGTTGTTTCTGAAACTTACAGCTGTTGACAATTCTTTCTTGACTACTCTGGACAGTTGTTGCTGTCATAATTGTAGGCCAACTATTGATTTATCAAGTTGCTCCAACCTACTAATGATGCCAATCCAGAAACAGTGGGCCTGAATCACAAACTGCATTTTGTAGTATGTAAAGTAGTACTACAATAGTACTACTTACAATAAAAAAATGTACTTCACAAACCTAAAGGTGGAGATCTCTATCTTCACCTCACCTGTGTTTTCTGTGTGAAGATCTTCACATGTAAGTTTACTATGTAATAGTATATGTGGGAGGGACTGGGGGATGGGTGGGAATATGGGGAATATCTACTACAAAATGGAAGAGTATAGAGCAAAGTAAAGAGTGGGCTTAGGGATTGCCAGGCTACTACAAACACCCACCCACAAAAAAGTAAGCCCATTGTGATTCACAAACTACACTTCTAAAGTTACTGCAGACCTAAAGGTGTTGAAACAGTAGTTAATATACTCCAGCCCAAACATTAAGTAAGTCAAACACCACAGATGGTGCAAATATAAGTAGATACAAGGGAGAGGGGTACGGAAAAGTCCAAAATCTGGCAATATCTCTCTTAGTAAAATTGTGCCCATCGCAATGACGGTGCGATCTCCTCTGGCACCCTCCACATCCTCCATAATACCCAACAATGCCATCTGCGGCGAGAGACCTAACAATATCCCTAGCACATGTGAAAAGAAGCCCTCTGAAAAACCTCAATGATGTAACATTCCCATTCCACATGAAAAAAATGGGTGCACTCTACAAAACAATGTAAAAACACTGGTGTCTCTAGACCACCCACACGCCACAGATGGAGTGGTGTGAGGTAGGCTATGTGGAGGTAATTAAGTTGGATACATTGAAGTCTTGACGAAATGATTAGCACCCTAGGGGACATACATGCATCTCTCCAGTCTGAGTCATCTAGTGGACCCAGCTAACCCTCCCATTGGGCTTATAAGTCTGAGAAAATATCTGGAGAATTGTTCACCAAGGTTTTGTATAGTTGTGATATCCCACCTAACCCAGTGGGGCCCATGAGAATCTTGGCCTCGAGAGTGTTAAACTCAGGGACCTCGCCAAGAGCATTTTGATGTTGGTCAAGGGCCTGACGGAGCTCCAGGTATCGAAAGAATTGGGATCTGTGTAGGTAATATTCTGGTTGGAGCACTTGAAACAGTGTCAAATAGGGCCCATGCCAATTGTCACCAAATGTAGAAATACCAATACTGTCCTATTTGTCAAACCCCTTAAGGGAGGAGCACATAACATTTTACCACATTTAATACATATTAAATAAAAACAGAACTGTTGCTGTGTGTGGGAACTGTTTTAAAATAGTCTTTGAGAAATCATTTATAAATTACATATATTTAAATTATTTAATAAATGTTTAATTTAATGTGTTAATGTGCTGTGAAATGTTTTATTGTATTAGTTTGATGATAATATATATTTTACATTATTTTACATTTATATTTTATATTAAAGTATATAATATTTATTAAAGAGTAAGAAACTTTAACCACTTTCCATATACTTTCACATGGAGAGGAATGGTGTCAGCAACGGTGGTTGAGATCTCTACCTATGTGTAAAGATTTACTGGTGGTATCTTTACACTTGTATAGTCACTCTTAGATGTCTCCACCCCTTCTTCCCCGTCGAACAGAAGCGGTGGAGACAGTAAATCTACACTGAAGTGTAAATTTACATTCAGAAATAGTGAACAGGACAACACTCTAGATTACATGTAGGTACCAGAGCAGATTTCCATGTGAGTAAATTTACACGTGCGAATTGAACTTCGTGAATAGGCCCAAGCCCAAAAAATGCCCTACATATTCAACCGTATCAGAAATGGCACTGGGCGTACGAGTGAGGCAAGCAAGCATAGTAGTTATTCAGGGGCACTGCTTCCCCCGAGGGAATTCTGAAATGTCTTTTCTTCCTTCCCTCCTTAAATCTTTCCACTTTTTGTCTTGCCTATCCTTCTTTTCTTGAGTCTTATTTGATTTTTTCCATCTTGCTTTCCTTTGTGTTTCCATCCTTTCTGTACTTTTTTCATATATCCTTGCATCCTTCTGTCTTTATCCATCCATCCCTCTAACCTTCTTTCTTTTTATCTATCCTCCCTTTGACTCATTCTGGTTCATTGCTCTTCTTTTTACCCACCCATCCCTCACTCTGTCCATCCACACTTCTTTTTACCATTCATTCATCCCTCCATTTTCCCTCCCTCCTTAATCCATCATCCATTCTTTCCTCCCTCTTCCTATCCATCCATTCATCAATCCATTCATCTTTTCTTTATCCACCCTTCCATCTTCACATCCATCCTCCTCCCCACTCCATCCATCCCTCGCTGCATGCGTCCATCCATCCACCCATCTGCTCTCCATGCTTCTCTCCATCCATTCTTCTCTCCATTTCTCCCTCCTTCCATCCTCTTATTCTTCCATTGCTTGTGTTAGTATTAATAAACTTCAATCAAAAGCAAAGGAACTATAAACACAAATGTAAATGTTTTGTGTTACTCGGAACCGGACATTGGAACCCACTCCCCGCTCAAGCTTCTTAGGTGAGAGATTCATGATGCCCCTGGACTCCAGTGTCTCGATAAAGAGCGAGCTTCATACTACCAAGTTGCTATTGGATAAGTTCCTCGATGGCTTAGCATGCCACAGTTATGAGCTTCACTCACCTAGATGTGGGTCTCTCATTAGTCTATGTAAAGGGTGTGTTCCCCAGACCATGTCTATTTGATCTGATGTTGATCAGTTTAATTATAGTCTCCAGGCTCTTTGTCTGGAGCCTGATTAAACTTTGTGTTTTAATATCCCAAATGTGAGGAGGCCTTTTGGTGCCTTGCTCTCTTGCCTCTGCAACCCTGTTCTTTTGATCCATAGCTGCTGCATCCTTTGCCTGTTGGTTTACATCTCTCTTCTGTAGCAGCATTTCAATCAGTTGCCTTTGGATGTGGTTGGAGCTGGCATCGTCTGTGCCTCGGTTGCAGAGCTGCAAGTAGGTTGCTCTTCTCAGTTTTCGTGTTGTTTGGTGCAGCTTTTTACCTACTTTTGGAGGTGCACTTGGAATATATTATTTGTAGCTAGTGCAAAGTGAGATAAACGTTCCCTGCACGCCATAGGTGGTGCTGGTTTATATTTGTCAGCTGAAGAGTGAAGCCGCTGGTAGGGCAAGAAAGAACGTGCAGCACATCGACTGAGCCATATTGAATGATTAGCGGTGGAAGGTTTTTCCCATTTAAAAACAGTTTCCAGGCCTGTGGATGTTTTACCTCGAGGTGGCTTCCAGTGCAACCGTGGCAGCTACCTTATGATAAAACTCTGTGCTGACACGTTTGCCATACCCAGGCGCCATATTGAAATAGCTGTCATAACCTGGGTATTGCGAATATATCCCCCGAAGTCGAGGTACATTTCCTGTATCTACATTACAAGTGGCCCTAAGGTACTGTGGGTTTATTCAGTAAACTCTGGGGCACATGGGGCTCTCTGTGCAGTTCCTCCAACATACTGGGCTGCGTTCTGGCATCATTTTTGCTGGTGTCATGCCTCCCTCATGACATTGTCGATGGCACGTAAGAGCGCATCACCATGGCAGCAGTACGGAGGGCAAAATATGACAGTGGTACTAAGAGTTCAGTGTGGTGGCAATGCTACATGTAGTTCCTCGTGATGGCAGCAGGGGCATCAGTTCCAAATAATGACCAAAAGGCGCCCATCATAGGTAGTGCGTGCAGTAGTGTGAGCCAGCCCTGTGTGGTGGTGGCACTGGCAGCAGGAGAGAAACTCCAGAGGAACAAATGCTGGTTGAGAACATCTGTAGAAAACTGATAATTGTCAGCAGAGGGATAGGATCAGTGGACAAATCACTCGTGCTGGGTGGGCATCCATGGGCACTTTGCGAACGCCAGGATATGATTTGTGCCTTCTGGGTCAACAAGTGTGTAAATGGTTCGTACACGAGAGACGACGACCGGGAACCAAAGGAGGAGGGATACCATACCACGGCGCACCGCCACAGAGGAAACGCACCCGTTCCCTGCGAGCATCTCAACAGATGGATCCCCTCCCGGCTACCGCCTGATACACACCAGTATTCAGAGTGCTAACACTCGAAGATTTTCTTCTAACCAATAAGGCAGAATATAATAAAAAAGTGCTTTTTGCACGTGACTCTTTTGGACATACGCTTCCTAATCAGTCACAAACTGATTCTGAAAAACTAGTGTCTCTCTCCTATCTACCTATATAGAACACGAACACGAAGTCCAGACTAACCTTCAACCCATACGTTTGAGTTGAGGTCTAAGCCCTGAAGAGTCGTGTTGACTCAACTGTACACGACGAAACACGTGTCGGCTTTTTGTGATATTCCTCAAGTCTGGAGAAAATAAACCATCATCTTGCTGTGACTAGGAACACACTAAAGAATCTGCTTCTGTTCTTTGATTCTCATTAGTCATTGTACTGTTTCTGTGATACTTTATTGTAGTTGCGAGAGCATAGCCTTGTAAAAGTGTGTAAATGCCAACAGGCAATGGGATAAAGGGCAACATCTGATAGCGTCATTTCTGTAGATGCCAAGACCTCAAGGGCGTGCTAGACCTCGAGCCTGATCTTCTCTTGCACAAAAAGCTGCTTCCACAAAATACAGACAAATTGACTTAAATATTAACCAACAAAGGTCACCGGGCAAGCATGCTATTAAATTAGAGTGTGAGGGCTTCCTTAGTGGCCGTGGTCGTTTGTTTATTATTAAATAATAGTTGAAGACTTAAAATGTTGCCTGTAACCCTTTTAGCGTATCGCCAAGAACTGCTGGTCACCTATCAACCGCCAGTCCTAATGAGTCTTGTAAAGTATTAAAAACTGAAAAGCGTCAGCCAACTATTCTTTGGAGGAGCCAGCTAAGGACGAATGTTGACAATTTTTCATGTCGGTAAGTGCATAATTTGGCACCAAAAAGAAGATATTTGTTGCCCCCCCCCCCTTCCAGGCTACCTCTCAGTGGATCATAAACTCTTTAAGGACAATTATAATCACCAAATATTATTGTTTCAAAAGGTGTTGTTGGGATAGGCCAGAAATGACCACAGGATGTGGTTTTTTTTGTGATTAGATGTTTTTGTTTGTACATATTTGTTATGTTTTTTAAAGTATTTTTATGATTTGTATTCAATTGAGACACCCTTAAAAGCACTATAAAGAAAAAAGAAAAATAATAAATTGCTCCAAAGATTGAGCACAAAGATATATGGTTTCATTAAGTAATTGTAACTCAGTTTGCCACGGTGAACAGACATAATATTGAGTTGCAAATGTCGACTTGCACTAATATCGAGTGCAAAATATCGTAGTACGAAAATATCGACTGTCAGAATATCGTTGTCAAGATTATCGAGTTGAAGGTAAGTAATTAATATCGTTTGCAAAAATATTGTTAAAAATATTGTCATTTTATTTAGTGTTATGTATTTTACTGTGTATTTTAAATGTTTGTCTTCTATTTTTTTGTGTAAGTACTGCATTTGTTTTTTAATATATGTTAAATTTTTAGGAGTTATTAATTTTTTTCTAAGTAAATTTTCCATTTTAGTTCTGTAGCTGGTTGTGGGTTTATAGGGGACTAGGGTAGGAAGTAATTTAATTATAATGAATTAATTAATATGTTTTAATTAATATTTATGTATTTAATATTTTATGTTGTAATCATTTATTATTAATTAATTAATAATTGGATGTTAATTATTAATTATTTGGTAAATATCTTAAATGTTTTATTTTTTTAGGAGCAGGTTGTGGGTTTAAGGGGAATAGGGTGGGACGTAATTTAATTATAATTCATTTTTATTTTTTAATTAATTTATATTTAAGTATTTCAGATATTATATTGTTAATTGTGGTAATTAATTTATTATTAATTAGTTATTGTTTGTTAATTATTCATTAATAGGTAAATATGTTAATTGTGTGTTTTTTTAGGAGCGGGTTGTGGGTTTATAGGGGAGTAGGGTGGGAAGTAATTTAATAATCATTTTTATTTTTATTATTTAATATTTATGTATTTAACATTTTTTATTGTTGTGGTAAATAATTTATTGTTAATTGTTTATTAGTTGTTTATTAATAATAATTATTCATTATGTTATTTGTGTCATTTTCTTAAGAGCGGGTTGTGGGTTGATAGGGGAGTAGGCTGGGAAGTAATGTAATTTTAATACATTTAAAAAAAATATTATAAAATGTATTTTAATTTGTTTTATAGTGTTAATTGTGTGAATTAATGTATTATTGATTGTTTTTAAATTGCTTGTTAATTATTATTAATTAATTATGTTAATGGTGATGTTTTACAACATTGGTGGTGTCATTTATATGGGAATATGGTGGGAGGTAAATTATTTTTAATTAATTATTTGTTTGTTAATCAATGTTAATTATTTTGCTGGAGTAGGAATTGTAAATGATTACCCTCCGCTATCCAACACTTTCCCTACTATTGCACTCGCTGGAGTGGGAATAGTAATTTTTACCCCTACGCTATCCAACACTTTCCCTACTGTTGCACTCGCTGGAGTGGGAACAGTAATTGTTGCCCCTCCGCTATCCAACACTTTCCCTACTGTTACACTCGCTGGAGTGGGAATAGTAAATTATTCCCCTGCCCTAACCAGTGCTTAATTTGTGCCGGAGCTTTCCGGTGCTTAGCACCGGCACTTATTGGTCAGGGCCGGGTCTACACTCTAGTCTCTACTCTAGAAGCAATATGAGTAAAAGTTGGCTGCACGCTGCTCGTTAAGCTCAGAGTAGGATCCCAGCCTCCCCGGTAAAGAGCTGACATCAAACGTGACTGCGCGCTGGTAAAATATTTTTATTACGACTTTTTACAAGCAAGATATTTACCGCCAGAAAGGAAAACTGCCTGGATCCCTGCCTCAGCGTAGGTCTCCGTCACAGCGTCACTGTCACACCTCATTTTACATTCGTTCATGCGCTACCAATAAACGATTACAAAATGTATTAATAGCCCGCCCCCATCCCTCTGTGGCGAATCTTCTAGTGTGTCCAGATTCGCCTAAAATTCATTGTTTTCAACCGCGCCCACCCAGCATACTGCGCAGCTGCAGGCCAATCATCAACCGGTGACAGAAGTAAGGAGCGTGTGGCGCAGCAGGCCTCCATCTCAGATTAATTAAGGCGGTCCCAGTAAGTAATTACTTTCACTTTAGATTCTAATAATCATGAAATATTTGTCTCCAAAGTATTGACCTCTCAATATGCTAAAAAATTATATTTTATAATGTGTCAGACCCACAGCTGTAGCTCTTCATTCGCTGCTGCTGGCTTTTCACTTTTGCTGCAAAATAAATCTTTTGTAAAGTTAAAAGCCAGCAGCAGCTGAGGAAGAGCTGCAGCCCTGGGTCGTTTGCTGTACACTGAACCTGGATCTTCGGGGCGCAAGTAAATAAAGCAGGCACAAGAAAGAAAAGCACATTATTTGAGTTACATACTTGACTAGCTTCATAAACCACTACTTGCACCTTTTCACGTATCGTCTTGAGCCTTTAGCCTGCACCGAGCTCAACCGTCCGAAGTAAATTACTTGGTGTCCACACTGCCTTGTCCGCTGCTATCACTGCCTTAGTCAAAGGCGGGGAAGTTTGAGGGGCGAATTTCTGCTCTTTGCAAGCCTATTGGTTTCGCTGATTCTTCTATCATTCCCGGGTTGCACATAAACGTAGAGTAGTTATAATACCCCAACATTCTCTAGAAGAAGTCATTCGAAAATAGCCGAATCAACTCATGCTCATCCTATGAGTGGCACAGGCCCGCGTGCTCCCTTTCATATACCCAGATTGTTATATTAGAAATGAACTCCGATCCCGCCTGTATCTACTACCTCCATACCCACAACAAGATGCACCCTCCTTACAAGTAATATTTTCAATACCAGTGTGGTACCCTATCGTAGTGGGCATTCCAGTTCTCATAATTTTCTACTTAATGAAATCCCAAACGTGTACATGTGTCCCATTGTCTACTGGCAGTTTAGGTTATTTTTGTATGTAAACTTGGGTAGTCTGTCTATGTTGAGACTAGGAGATTTGCTTATGCAATGTCTTGGAGGGATGCTTGGTGCACCCCGAGGCTTGTTTTAGAGACATGCAAGTTCAGTAGAGCCAAGTGAGAACCTGGCTATCGTCATAAAGTGGTTTAATACCTTCAAATGAGTGAATAATGTCGTTTTATTGCAGAGAGGCTTACAGAGATGTAAGTATGTCTTATGTAGGTTTAATGCAAATACTAGCAGAACCAGAATTGTGTATTCCATATGTATACATTTTGGTTATGTATATTATCTAGCATTTGAAATGAATATGAAACAAGACAAATCACATTTAGTTAAGTATCTTACGAAGCAATCTAGTATGTTTGACTACCAATGTTCATTGTAATGCTTCAGGTGAAGGTTTGATAATGCTAGAAATGTAAATGCATAACAACAGTGTCTTCCCTCTTAAAAGCATTTAAATAGGACGGGGCGAAGGTACACGCGTTCTTGTTTCTGTTTTAAATTTCCCCGTGGAAAGCCAGGTGTCTCCCAGGCTTGACGCTATTCTGTTGATGGTAGCCTCCACATTAGCTCTTGCATGGTGATTCACGAAGTTAGATACTGCTTTGAAGAGCACTTATTGTGAGTTGAACCCCACATACAGAAAGAGGTCTGGTCAGATCACTCACATATTTGTCTGGCGGTAATGCCCTTTCGAAGTCTAGCATACATTATGCAATATGCTTAATTTGCTGATTTTTGCAATTTTTAAAAATGAATGGTGCATTTTTATTGCATGTTTACCAAGAAGGGAAACCCCGTTTCCCTTTTTGCTGTGGTATCATCCTGTCTGAGCTTGGCAGAACTTTGTCCAAATGGAGAGTAAGCTGAATTATGCTCAAATCTAAGATGCATACCCTCATTTTTTAACAATGGGTGGGACAAAGATGATTACCCTTTAGTTAGTAATAGTGATTGCGTTTGGTGGCATTTTGGAAGTGTCTCTGTTATAAAGAATGAAAATAATGTTATGGGATTTAACTAGTCAAAAAGAGTGCAGGCTACAAATGTAAGGATCAGTAATGGGTTGAGGTGCTGGAGCCTGTGCCACAGTTGTACATATATGCCATTGCTGGTAGTCTCTCTTGTTACTTCATGTCTTCTGTTGATCTCAGGAGGATGATGATAGAGTATGCTGCGTGGTCATGTTCACTGGCAGGTCGTTGTGCACTGCCCGGTTGACCAGATTGATGCCTGTGTACTTAGCATGTATTCACTGCAGTAGCGCACTCCCTGGCCCTCCAGTGCAATGAGTTGTGTGATAGAAGAGGGTCCGTCTTTGTGTACCAATGCAGTTGCTTGTGACCAGGTTAGTAGTTTCACCACTTCAATCAGTGGCAGTATTATGTACCTAAACTAACTCACCATTAATGTCTCTTTTGACCTATACTGACTAGCTGCTCTGCAGCCACTGGTTTTACGCTCTTCCACTCCTCTGCTAGGTACTTACGGCCATGTCATTACACTGCAGAGAATATACTTGTATGGACTTTGCTTCTGCTGGCACAAACTGCTTGAGTTTTTCAGTGGACTTCAATATATTGTTGTTTTGTTTTTTATAGGGTGGTGTGTTGTAGGTTAGGTTTCAGTGTTTTCTTCTTCCTCATATTTAAAATAATAATAATTCATAAATTACTGGCTATCTTTGACACTAGTGCTTAAAGTCTGCAGCAACTCCATGATTGACTCAGATGAGAATCTAATGTCGATCACATTAATCAGAAGTCCTTGACAGTGCTGGATAGTTTGCTGGTGAAGTCTCATTTGCACTCTAGGAAATCTGTTTTTTTCCCAGGGTTATATGTTCCTAAAGCTGCATTTTGAGATTTACACACATTCTCTAATTTGAGTTAACTTTTAAGTTATTGTCATAGGCTTTCAATATTTTATATTAAGTCATGTTATATTGTTTTGTATAGTGCACTAAAGACCCGAGAGGGTATCAAGGCACTTTGGCAGGTATGTAGATGTGAGGCCCTGAGGTGCTTATGTCTTCAGCTTCTTGTGGAACTCAAGGAGTGAGGAAGCAGCTCTGACATGTTGAGGCTTGTGGATGTGGGTGGAGACAATAAAGGAAGTGGGTGGGGCCACATGATGAAGTGGGCAAGCCGGGGAAGTGGGTGTGTCCTCCTAAGAAAATTAGAGCACCTGCACTTCATATTTTACAAATTAAGCACTGCCCCTAACCAACACTTTCCCTACTGTTGCACTCGCTGGAGTAGGAATAGTGATTATTACTCCTACGCTATCCAACATTTTCCCTACGGTTGCACCCGCTGGTGTGGGAATAGTAATTTTATCCTCCCCACTATCCAACACTTTCCCTACTGTTGCACTCGCTGGAGTGGGAATAGTTGTTTTATCCCCTCCGCTATCAAACACTGTAGTTATGTTACGTTAATGTTATGCTAATTGGTTCTTATATAGCGCTAGTTCACCATCAGGTCTCTTCGCGCTTCTAGAGGAGAAAATTACAACAGACAGTGCGTGTGAGCTAGTGTGGGCAGGCTTATTTCGTAGTCAGTGCCTCCAGAAACAAAATAGTCTTAAGTTTTTTCCTAAACGAAAGGAGGACAGGTTCCTTGCGCAGTTTCCAGGTAGATTGTTCCAGAGCTGTGGAATCAAGGTGGAGAAGGCTATACCGCCTTTACGAGCCGAGTGAAACCGGGGGATGACCAAATGGCAGGCTACAGAGGAACGGAGAGTCCGAGCAGGAATATAGCTCGTCAGGCGATCCTTGATATATGCTGGGGCCTGACCGTAGATGGCCTTGTGGGCTATGCAAAGGCCCTTGAATGATGCTCGCTGCCTGATAGGTAGCCAATGTAATTTGGAAAGCAGTGGGGAGACATGAGTCCGTCTGGGTAGATCGAAAATGAGGCGCGCCGCATCGTTCTGCACAACCTGTAATCTTCTTATTCATTTCCAAGGGAGGCCGATGTAAAGGGCATTCCCATAGTCCAACCTGGACAATATTGTAGCAGAAACGATGACCTGAAGGGAGGTAGTAGTGAGGAGAGGGACAAGTTTCCGCAAGCACCTCAATATCCCTGTACAGGTACCAACCACTGCCGACACTTGATTGTTCATAGAGAGGCCGGCGTCGATTTTGATGCCCAGACTTCTAACCACTGGGACTGGGGTAGGGATGACTCCTAATTCCCGCGGCCAAAACAGGTCACACCAGGGGCTGTTGGTGTATGGGACAGCCAAGATTTCCGTCTTATCTGGATTTATTTTAAGTGAATTGTCAGTCATCCAGCTCGCTGTGAAACGCAGCACCTCTTGTATGTGTTCCTGATTAGCACTGGAGTTGTTGATCCTTACAAGTAGCTGGGTGTCATCTGCATAATTGAAGACCTGGCAATCCAATTGAGCCAGAATCTCCACCAGTGGTTGAAGGTATAGATTAAAGAGCAGGGGTGACAACGCCGAACCCTGTGGGACACCACATACCAGGGGACCGGTGATCGATACCTGATCACCTAACTGTACCCTCTGCGTCCGGTTAGTCAAGAAGGATTCAAGCCATCGATCGGCAGGTCTCTCTATACCCACATTAGCAAGACGGGACAGGAGGGTTTTATGGCTGACCGTATCGAATGCCGCTGACAGATCTAATGAAATCAAGGCACTCAATACTTTCTTGTCAGCCATAACCCTCATCTCTTCCAGAACAGATAGCATCACCAGTTCCTTACTATGATGAGCTCTAAAGCTAGCTTGTCTAGGATGTAACAGTCTGTGTTCCTCAAGAAAGGTGGAAAGTATTTTGAGGACATGTTGTTCAAGTACTTTGGCTAAGTACGGGAGCTGGGAAATTGGCCTGTAATTTTTGAGGATAGAGGCATCCGCACCTGACTTTTTAAGTAAGGGGATAACTCTAGCCTCTTTCAGCGCGGGAGGGAGGGAACCTGTTTCCAAGGAGGTGTTCAATAACTTGAGAATAGGGCCTTCTAAGCTAGTAGTATACTTGGTTTCTTTATTTCCTTTTCCCGGTAAGAGAGGGAGATGTGTAGTATACTTGTGATCCTCACAAGATGGCCACCTGTGGTCATTAGTCCTTCCTTCGTGTTCCCACCTCCCCAGCCTCCCAGAATACCTGTGTGCATTCTACCTTGTACTGTTTGAGAGTTCCAATCTTGTCAGTTGATGTCTGGTCAGCTGGCGAGGTGTGCGCTCTGCTGTGTTCTTAATAAACCTATCTTGCAACTACAAAGAATGTCCTGCCGCCTCCCTAATCACTTTACAACAAACACTTTCCCTACTGTTGCACTCGCTGGAGTGGGAACAGTAATTGTTTCCCCTCCGCTATCCAACACTTTCCCTACTGTTGCACTCGCTGGAGTAGGAATAGTAATTATTACTCCTACGCTATCCAACATTTTCCCTACGGTTGCACCCGCTGGTGTGGGAATAGTAATTTTATCCTCTCCACTATCCAACACTTTCCCTACTGTTGCACTCGCTGGAGTGGGAATAGTTGTTTTATCCCCTCTGCTATCAAACACTGTAGTTATGTTACGTTAATGTTATGCTAATTGGTTCTTATATAGCGCTAGTTCACCATCAGGTCTCTTCGCGCTTCTAGAGGAGAAAATACAACAGACAGTGCGTGTAAGCTAGTGTGGGCAGGCTTATTTCGTAGTCAGTGCCTCCAGAAACAAAATAGTCTTAAGTTTTTTCCTAAACGAAAGGACAGGTTCCTTGCGCAGTTTCCAGGTAGATTGTTCCAGAGCTGTGGAATCAAGGTGGAGAAGGCTATACCGCCTTTACGAGCCGAGTTAAACCGGGGGATGACCAAATGGCAGGCTACAGAGGAACGGAGAGTCCGAGCAGGAATATAGCTCGTCAGGCGATCCTTGATATATGCTGGGGCCTGACCGTAGATGGCCTTGTGGGCTATGCAAAGGCCCTTGAATGATGCTCGCTGCCTGATAGGTAGCCAATGTAATTTGGAAAGCAGTGGGGAGGCATGGGTCCGTCTGGGTAGATCGAAAATGAGGCGCGCCGCAACGTTCTGCACAACCTGTAATCTTCTTATTCATTTCCAAGGGAGGCCGATGTAAAGGGCATTCCCATAGTCCTACCTGGACAATATTGTAGCAGAAACGATAACCTGAAGGGAGGTAGTAGTGAGGAGAGGGACAAGTTTCTGCAAGCACCTCAAGATCCCTGTACAGGTACCAACCACTGCCGACACTTGATTGTTCATAGAGAGGCAGGCGTCGATTTTGATGCCCAGACTTCTAACCACTGGGACTGGGGTAGGGATGACTCCTAATTCCTGCGGCCAAAACAGGTCACACCAGGGGCTGTTGGTGTATGGGACAGCCAAGATTGCCGTCTTATCTGGATTTATTTTAAGTGAATTGTCAGTCATCCAGCTCGCTGTGAAACGCAGCACCTCTTGTATGTGTTCCTGATTAGCACTGGAGTTGTTGATCCGTACAAGTAGCTGGGTGTCATCTGCATAATTGAAGACCTGGCAATCCAATTGAGCCAGAATCTCCACCAGTGGTTGAAGGTATAGATTAAAGAGCAGGGGTGACAACGCCGAACCCTGCGGGACACCACATACCAGGGGACCGGTGATCGATACCTGATCACCTAACTGTACCCTCTGCGTCCGGTTAGTCAAGAAGGATTCAAGCCATCGATCGGCAGGTCTCTCTATACCCACATTAGCAAGACGGGACAGGAGGGTTTTATGGCTGACCGTATCGAATGCCGCTGACAGATCTAATGAAATCAAGGCACTCGATACTTTCTTGTCAGCCATAACCCTCATCTCTTCCAGAACAGATAGCATCACCAGTTCCTTACTATGATGAGCTCTAAAGCTAGCTTGTCTAGGATGTAACAGTCTGTGTTCCTCAAGAAAGGTGGAAAGTATTTTGAGGACATGTTGTTCAAGTACTTTGGCTAAGTACGGGAGCTGGGAAATTGGCCTGTAATTTTTGAGGATAGAGGCATCCGCACCTGACTTTTTAAGTAAGGGGATAACTCTAGCCTCTTTCAGCACGGGAGGGAGGGAACCTGTTTCCAAGGAGGTGTTCAATAACTTGAGAATAGGGCCTTCTAAGCTAGTAGTATACTTGGTTTCTTTATTTCCTTTTCCAGGTAAGAGAGGGAGATGTGTAGTATACTTGTGATCCTCACAAGATGGCCACCTGTGGTCATTAGTCCTTCCTTCGTGTTCCCACCTCCCCAGCCTCCCAGAATACCTGTGTGCATTCTACCTTGTACTGTTTGAGAGTTCCAATCTTGTCAGTTGATGTCTGGTCAGCTGGCGAGGTGTGCGCTCTGCTGTGTTCTTAATAAACCTATCTTGCAACTACAAAGAAGTGTCCTGCCGCCTCCCTAATCACTTTACAACAAACACTTTCCCTACTGTTGCACTCGCTGGAGTGGGAACAGTAATTGTTGCCCCTCCGCTATCCAACACTTTCTCTACTGTTGCACTCGCTGGAGTGGGAATAGTAAATTATTCCCCTCCCCTAACCAACACTTTCCCTACTGTTGCACTCGCTGGAGTAGGAATAGTAATTATTACTCCTACGCTATCCAACATTTTCCCTACGGTTGCACCCGCTGGTGTGGGAATAGTAATTTTATCCTCCCCACTATCCAACACTTTCCCTACTGTTGCACTCGCTGGAGTGGGAATAGTTGTTTTATCCCCTCCGCTATCAAACACTGTAGTTATGTTACGTTAATGTTATGCTAATTGGTTCTTATATAGCGCTAGTTCACCATCAGGTCTCTTCGCGCTTCTAGAGGAGAAAATTACAACAGACAGTGCGTGTGAGCTAGTGTGGGCAGGCTTATTTCGTAGTCAGTGCCTCCAGAAACAAAATAGTCTTAAGTTTTTTCCTAAACGAAAGGAGGACAGGTTCCTTGCGCAGTTTCCAGGTAGATTGTTCCAGAGCTGTGGAATCAAGGTGGAGAAGGCTATACCGCCTTTACGAGCCGAGTGAAACCGGGGGATGACCAAATGGCAGGCTACAGAGGAACGGAGAGTCCGAGCAGGAATATAGCTCGTCAGGCGATCCTTGATATATGCTGGGGCCTGACCGTAAATGGCCTTGTGGGCTATGCAAAGGCCCTTGAATGATGCTCGCTGCCTGATAGGTAGCCAATGTAATTTGGAAAGCAGTGGGGAGGCATGAGTCCGTCTGGGTAGATCGAAAATGAGGCGCGCCGCATCGTTCTGCACAACCTGTAATCTTCTTATTCATTTCCAAGGGAGGCCAATGTAAAGGGCAATCCCATAGTCCAACCTGGACAATATTGTAGCAGAAACGATGACCTGAAGGGAGGTAGTAGTGAGGAGAGGGACAAGTTTCCGCAAGCACCTCAATATCCCTGTACAGGTACCAACCACTGCCGACACTTGATTGTTCATAGAGAGGTTGGCGTCGATTTTGGTGCCCAGACTTCTAACCACTGGGACTGGGGTAGGGATGACTCCTAATTCCCGCGGCCAAAACAGGTCACACCAGGGGCTGTTGGTGTATGGGACAGCCAAGATTTCCGTCTTATCTGGATTTATTTTAAGTGAATCGTCAGTCATCCAGCTCGCTGTGAAACGCAGCACCTCTTGTATGTGTTCCTGATTAGCACTGGAGTTGTTGATCCGTACAAGTAGCTGGGTGTCGTCTGCATAATTGAAGACCAGGCAATCCAATTGAACCAGAATCTCCACCAGTGGTTGAAGGTATAGATTAAGGAGCAGGGATGACAACGCCGAACCCTGCGGGACACCACATACCAGGGGACCGGTGATTGATACTTGATCACCTAACTGTACCCTCTGCGTCCGGTTAGTCAAGAAGGATTCAAGCCATCGATCGGCAGGTCTCTCTATACCCACATTAGCAAGACGGGACAGGAGGGTTTTATGGCTGACCGTATCGAATGCCGCTGACAGATCTAATAAAATCAAGGCACTCGATACTTTCTTGTCAGCCATAACCCTCATCTCATCCAGAACAGATCGCATCACCAGTTCTTACTATGATGAGCTCTAAAGCTAGCTTGTCTAGGATGTAACAGTCTGTGTTCCTCAAGAAAGGTGGAAAGTATTTTGAGGACATGTTGTTCAAGTACTTTGGCTAAGTACGGGAGCTGGTAAATTGGCCTGTAATTTTTGAGGATAGAGGCATCTGCACCTGACTTTTTAAGTAAGGGGATAACTCTAGCCTCTTTCTGCGCGGGAGGGAGGGAACCTGTTTCCAAGGAGGTGTTCAATAACTTGAGAATAGGGCCTTCTAAGCTAGTAGTATACTTGGTTTCTTTATTTCCTTTTCCCGGTAAGAGAGGGAGATGTGTAGTATACTTGTGATCCTCACAAGATGGCCACCTGTGGTCATTAGTCCTTCCTTCGTGTTCCCACCTCCCCAGCCTCCCAGAATACCTGTGTGCATTCTACCTTGTACTGTTTGAGAGTTCCAATCTTGTCAGTTGATGTCTGGTCAGCTGGCGAGGTGTGCGCTCTGCTGTGTTCTTAATAAACCTATCTTGCAACTACAAAGAAGTGTCCTGCCGCCTCCCTAATCACTTTACAACAAACACTTTCCCTACTGTTGCACTCCCTGGAGTGGTAATAGTAAATTGTTCCCCTTCGCTCTCCCAAACGTTCTCTACTGTTGCTGTTGCACTCGCTGGAGTGGGAATAGTAATTGTTACCCCTTCGCTATCCAACACTTTGGTGTGGGAATAGTAAATTATTCCCCTCCGCTATCCAACACTTTCCCTACTTTTGCACTCTCTGGAGTGGGAATAATAATTGTAACCCCTCTGCAAACCATCACTTTCCCTACTGTTGCACTCCCTAGAGTGGGAATAGTAAATTTTATCCCCCCTTTGCTATCCAACACTTTCCCTACTGGTGCACTCCTTGTGTGGAAAATGACAATGTATATGTACATAAGCGGCGTTCATTTGTGTTCACCATACCCCTCGCTGTAAGCAGAACAAATACCGCGAAGCATTGACCGCATCATCCCGCCAGCATAGGCCCATGCACGCACGTACACAACAACCATTTTAGGCACCAAGGCCTCTCTGCCCGTTTGTTAAATCCCGAGGCCCCGGGTTCAATCCCCGGCATCTCCACCAAGGACTGTTGAAATCTAGTTTGTGAACTGAACATCATCTGCGCCATCTTGTCCATTTCCTCAGACTCACGCACAAATATGCACGGCAGCCATTTTAGGCACCATGGTCTCCCTGCTCACGTTCCCCTGGCGCTGCAAGCACCCCCCCCCCCGCGCACTCTGGCTGCCCCCGCTCTCTCATGCACGGGTCATAAGACCTCTCCTTCTGAGCGATTCTGCCCCTTGGAATCACACCCCGCGCCTGACCAACACCTCCCTTCCTTTCATGAATACCTCTCCTTTGATGACCCCTTCCTCTGAGCCCGATGTCTGCACGGATCCCAGGCCATCACTTAGCCTGAGGATACAGTTTATTGCCCCTTACTGTATGGAATTGCCCCTCTTCGAAGGAGCTACGATTGATCATGGCCCCCTCCCTTGAGATCCGATCAGGCGCCCACATTCTAAGAATCGGCGGAATGTCCAGCTGTGTGATAGCCATCTCCTATTGTATGTGGGGTGGGGACCTCTACTGTAGATATGTGTGGGAATGGGCCTGAAGCGGGGATTCCGGGGATGTCTTTTCATACTTCAAAGTGTCTTTATTGCAATAAGGAATGTTTGTGCATCATAAACCTGTGTATATAAGACGGAGCCTCAGAGAAACTTGTTAGAGCACCTCTTGAAGACATTGTGCGCGTGTCCGAAATGACAGGCTCTCCTCATGAGATGAGAAATAAAAATCTGTTCTTGCATTCCCGCTTCCAGCGCCCGTCTCTTTATTTGGTAACTGACCAAAATGGGAACTAAGAGGCGTCTTGTGCCAGCAGCCTGGGCATCGGTTGTAATTTGGGCTGTTTTTCCTCAATTGGCGTCCCAACGCGGGGCCCATCAGCGACATAAGGTCCGGTAAGAGAGGTCCAGACGATGGGGTGAACATCTGAACGATTGGAGTATACCTGCCTTGAGAGGGCCCTCGTCCGGCTGCCGATTGAATGAACTTCACCGATTCCGAACGGACCTCTCTCAAGCGACCTACTGTCCTGACTGGGATCCCACAGGAATGCTGCGGTAAAAACATGGAGTAAGAGAACGATCGGGCGCTGGAAAGGGAAGGCGAAGAACTGTCCACACGGTCCGGTCTGGGTAAGGTTAAGTAGGACGTCTTTACGTCTGATTGATAGGATGGCTTTATCCATCTGATTGATTGATTGATTGATTGTTTGTATTGGAATCGGTATTTAAATACTGGTATTGTTCATTGATTGGTTCATTTAGCCTTGGTTGCTACTTGAAGTATTGGTTCTCTTTGAGACATTCTCTGTTTGCAAACAGCGACGAATAGGAACGTTCCTCTCTCTTTGCAAATAGGGAAGGATAGGTAATGCGGACTTTTGTCCCCCGTTGTAATCCGTCATGCCTATTTTTCTCCCCACTTATTGATTGGTTGCTCTGTTGCTCTTTGAGACATTCGCTGTCTACAAACGGGGAAGAATAGGAATATTCTGTCTCCCTTTGCAGATAGTGAAGGGTAGGTAATGCAGACTTTTGTCCCCCATTGTAATCCGTCATGCCTATCTTTCTCCCCACTGATTGTTTGTTATCGATTTTTTTTTTATCGATTATCGCTCTTTTGAGATATTCCCTGTCTACAAACAGAGAAGAATAGGAATATTCTGTCTCCCTTTGCAGATAGCGAAGGATAGGTAATGCGGACTTTTGTCCCCCGTTGTAATCCGTCATGCCTGTTTTTCTCCCCACTGATTGATTGATTGTCTGGACATTTATTGTTCAAGGAATAGTTCTTTTGAGGTATTCTCTGTTTGCAAATAACGTGGAATAGAAATATTCTGTCTAGTCTTTGCAAGTAGTGAAGGGTAGGTAATGCGGACCTTTGTCCCCCGTTGTAATCTGTCATGCCTATCTACTCCCCACTGATTGGTAAACTAGTTCCACCCGGACCATTTATTAGAGGTAGATCATCTGGCTCAACCGGAGGGCGCCCCTAATAAAAAGGACATATGTAAAATACGAAGTAATCACCGTATCCTGTTAACAGAAACTTTAGCACGAAACACACTAGAAAAGGAAGGAAAAAGAAATCGAGCAAAATCAATAGGCCACTGATGAGTTTTTTTTTTACTTCGCTAGAAATAAGAAACGTTAGAAATAGCCCGCAATAAGAAACATGAAAGTGGTGAGAGAAGCCAAGCTTGACATCACGGCAGCCACGAGGTAGCTAGGCTCCGCCGCCCCTCACTGCTCCAAACATGTCTGTCCCACCGCCCGCCACGCCCAATAACGGTAACATAAGATAGATACAAATCAGCAGATACCTACCCCCATTCCGGAAGCTCCCGAAGTGCAACAGGTCCACGGTTACGCCCATCCGGAAGACGAGGCCTCAACACGTGCAGGGCGGGGCCCGGCTTGCCGCCATCGGCCGGAGAGGTCGTGGGGTGGATGGCCCGGAATGTACTGGTCCTCCCATCCTCTTCTTCTGGCGCCTTGCAGGCCACGGGGGGGATGTCTTGCTTATGCCTCCGACCCCCCCCCCCCCACTCTCTCATGGCCTGGTCCGGCCATCACGAATGTCAGCGCCAGGAGACGGCGTGGGGTGCACTGGGAGGGAGAGGCGGCGCGGACGAGCCTCTCCCACCTCCCCAGGTGGAGGCCCCTCAGCTGCACCCCCAACGCTCCACTCACCCGACAAGGGTTCGTCCACTCTTGCGGTGCAGCAACGCTCCACTCATCCGACAAGGGTTCGTCCACTCTTACGGTGCAGCAACGCTCCACTCACCCAGCGGGGTCTCGTCCACTGTTGCAATACAACGGCGCTTCGCCCGAACCAGCTGAGTTCCTCCCACTCTTGGGACACAGCGCTGCACCCCTGCGCCTCACTCACCAAGATGAGTTGCGTCCGCTCCTGCGGTACAGTCACCCAGCTGAGTTGCGCCCACCCCTCTTGCGGTGCAACGCCACGCCCAACAGGCTGGAGTCTGTCTGCTCTTGCGATCCAGCGACTGCCGGTTGCCGCGGAACTCATAAAATGGCGGTCGACTCTGCAGGATTGGACCTGGCGTGCAAAGATTGCCTGGTCGCTTGTCAGCTAGAAAATGAGTCCCCCGTCCAGAAGCATTCTCCTCAGGGTTGAAGATTCTACGAGAACTGCAGGGGCCCCCGACCCCCGCGGCCCCCCCCCGATGGGGAATGACTGCCATGATTGCCCGCGGAACGACCAAGACGTAGCCACGAGACGTTGGTGCTCTCATGCTGGCGCCAGCCTCAGTTTGAATGACCAAAATCCTGCAGACTACCAATTTGATCAGTTCCGGTGGAACACCAGTATGACCCGGTAGGAAAGATTGTTGCCTCCCTCCCCCCTTTGACTGATGGTTCATATCGCCGGCCCCTTCTGTTGCCCTTTAACGAAACTTTTGGACTGCCGAAAGAGGCTCTGGTCCAACCACGAGTTGGTGGAGACATTTTGACTATACTTGGACCTGCCTGACCTCGCCCAAAATGGCGCCGGTACAAATGAAACTGGCAACTCCCTTTTGTGTTCCGGTTGCTCAGCCTTGATATCATGAGATATGTATGCAGTTTTTGAAGCGCATGGCGGGAGGGGATGGGTACTGATTGAACATTCGGACAATGAATTGATATTAAGTTCTGACGCGTCATTGATTACCGTATTATTGAAAGTTCGAATTTTCGACACTTATGGTACTTGCCCACAATGAATTTTCGATATGATTTTATTGCACTTGTCGCACCTTTATGAAATCAACGACCACCGACTCCGTTACGTTTTCCTCAAATAAATATCCCCTCATGTACAGTTCCAGTCTGCTCCGTGGCCGGCCCACGTGGTTGTAGGCCCGTATTTGTGCGCCAACATTTTTAAAGAAAGTTGTTTTTTTTTTAAAAGCAAACATAGTTGTAGCGCTTAGATTGGTAAGTTTCGAATAAATGGCCACTGTTTCCGATATAAGTAAAATACAGGTGAAATGAAGCAACTCGATTACTTAAAGGTTAAAAAGCAAAGTACACAGAAATATTGCAAATGTGAATGGTCCAGGTTTGTTGTGTGTGTTTTTTATTTTTATTTTTGTTCAACGTAAAGCAATCGATAAAGGTCCCGGTATTTAGCCTTTACTTTATATGCCACATGTATCAGGGAAGTTGTTTCAGATGCCCCTAAGCCACTCCGAAGGAATGCCACCTAGCCCCTCTAGTTTCCGTGCCTGATGAACAAAACGACCCTGTACCACTGTAGACCATCCCTCCTCCTCGAAGGAGAGCACGAGTTCACCCCCCACTTTACACTGACTGCCCTTTGTTTTGACCCTTCCCTACACACGATCCGTAATACCACACTTGGGCGATCTATGCAATACACAGTCCATCAATGATTATCTCTCCCGCACTACCGGTCCCTCTGGGCTTAAATGCCGAGATGAAAGGGACTGCATCCCGCGGAGATAGGTCGAGTATGTGGTAAGTAAAAGCATTTTCGGGTTTATGCGCGCTGATGTGTTTTAAAACGCTGCCCCCACCCCTTCTTTTTCCCTTCTTTTCTGCAGGTCACATCGGAACGTCGACTCAAGTATGGAGAAGACCTAAACAACACGCCATGGTTCCGCCGGAAAAATTGTATATTATCTATGGGGACTGCCCCTGAGAACGTGACGAATTTGTGTGATATGAATGCACGCGTGTATGCCCTGATGTGTATAGCTCGACTGAATACACGTTGCACACGTTTGGATTGATAAGAGAAATGTTTTATGTATGACTTAAGTGATGATCGAACGGCCGATGGAATGGGGAAAAGGGGTCTGAACATGGTGCCTATACACGACAAACAAACAAAGATATAGCACCCCCTTACTTAGAAACGACTGTCTCTCTCTCTGAACCCAGCGACTGGAAGGGTGGCCTGAAGCAGAAACTTGGCGGGTTATTGCAGTATGACAAAATATGACTCCAACCGGCACCCCAAATAATGCAACCAAGAATGACGTGCACCCATGAGTAAATTCATACGGTAACTAAATAGGGAAAGGTTAAGGAATATTCCGGGGTGAGGTTTACCCAAGTACCCTCCTCCTGGAAGACTAGGAATATTCTCAATGTTTAAGATTTACCACCTCCTTCTTGCACCCTCATAGACATGAAACTCAAAGCTGCCCCATTGTTCTCCCGACTGACACCCTCCGTTGCCTCAGCCTGGATACCCATTCGCTAAAAATGATTCGAAGATCCCACCGTGAGTATTAGCCCGACCAGGTTAGTTCCCGAACAATTGACAAAGGTGTAAGTATTTGCAACCGAGGCCACCAGCAAAGGCAGCCAGATGAATTAAGTAGGATACTAAGGATGCGCAGCATGCAGGAAGAAAACGTTTTGGCCAAGTACTGTTCTATGTTTTGTCTTGGATTTTTTTATATAATACATGTACAATTCCCCCCGCCTGAATTCATGTATATGTAATGTATGGATCTACGTCGTCCCTCAGCCTGTGTTTCTATATAACTTGACCCCTGCTGTTCTGTGTTGTGTGCGCACTAAATGGCCTATTATTGTACACGTTTCTCTCTCTCTTTCTCTCTCTCTCCATGTCGTACGTGTACCGAATAGTTCATTTAAAATGCGGACGACTCTCTCTCTGAGGGTCCCCCTGTTCCCTCTTCCTGTGTGTGGTAACGTTGTGCCCCGCCGGCACAAGCCTAATTGGTTTTTGAACACAAAGGTGTTCGGCAAAATTGACAGAAACTAAAACAATTGTAATTTGCCATATTACTACCTCTCCTTTCTGTAAAATGATGGAACTTGAATTGGCTAAGAAGGAAAGGACAGGTAAGACGACTGATGTCCCCTAATCTGGCCCTTTTTTATAAGGGGGACTATATGTCAGTGGCCTTCTGTTCTCAGTTCGTTAGAAACACAATCCCCAATGCCCAGATTGCCCCACCTCTCTGCACCCAAGTACGGATGTCCAAAGCGTCCTCGTTTCTCCCGATTGACCCCAGGTCCATATCCCGAAGTATAACTGATGACCCTGATCAACCGTTGCTCCCCGAGAAAAGAATGTTTAGCCTCTGTCCCTCTCTCATGATGATAGAAGACTGCCTGTTCGGGTTAGAAAGACGAGTCTCTACCGAAGGATCCGATTTCGAGTTTGATGGAATACGCAGTTGATAGGAGTCTGACTTCTCTCCATATACGTCATGAATGAACGCCAAATAGACTTAGTACAAACTCAGTAGAAATGCCCGCATACATACTCCATAGTGATAACTTCTGACTGTGACCGATGAACGTATCCCCAACTACTTAAGATTGGGGGCGGAATTGAAATGTATAAATGTCTTCTCCTGCCAGTTCTCTAAAGCTTGTTTTGTACCCATTCAAAGATACACAATCACCGGAGGAGAGGGGCCGGACGTGACGCACAGCCTGGCCGCAGATCATGAAGCACATGTGACCTCGACCAAAGGTGGAGCCGCAGAGCAACGAGACGCGGGACGAGGCACCACTCTCAAACACGGAAAATGTAAGGATGGAGGGCTGCCTTGAAGCCCTCTGCTTGCTGACCCACGCGTGCCAGAAGTCCCCGCCCCTTTGAGCCCGATTGATGGGCCTGCCTGCTCGTTATCCTTTGCTCCCTTGGTTTGTCTCAAAGATCTGATCCCACTCCGCCCTCTCTTCCCTCGATTATCCGACAACCCCCCCCCCCCCCCTTTTTCACATGGATTTTGACTCAGAGAAGAAGAACAGCATTTAGGTAGAATAGGGTTTGCCACGGAAGGAGAAAGAAATGCAGGTGCCCAGCATGAGGCACCCTTAAAAAGATTAGTTAAGAAACAGGACTGTGGTCTAACAGCAGAGGACAGATCGCACCCTGCGACGTGTAAGGATGGATCCGAGCTGGACCTATAGCTCCACCGCCGGTGCTCAACAGCGCCAACGGAAGAAAACGAACTACTAGAGCCTACCAGTGATGGCTCGCTGCTAAAAAGACACTGTGGCGAAGACCCCCCCCCTCCCCTTTCTGAACTTTCTAACCCCTCCCCCCTGACTAATTGCTTGTATTGAACTGAATTCCTCCCTCAACCACTTTGTATTGCTTTCAAAATGTTTCATCGGTCACTTTTAACTGTACATTGATACCGCCGGAGAGAGAGTCAGAACATGGTTCCATAATGTGTCGGAACATTTCCTTGATTGACTCCGACTGAGTAGTATACCGATCTCTAGACTCGTATATATAACACGACAAATGTAAATTCATATGTATTGCACCTCGTCTATCGCATCGACTGCACATGGTTATATGCAATCCGCCAGTATTGACAAACGCTATTTCATTGACCACACATGGCTATATGTACACCCCGTCAGTTATGATAAACACGGAAATGAACTAACTTATGTTAAAAAGCGGCGACTGTGGAAAATGACAATGTATATGTACATAAGCCGCGTTCATTTGTGTTCACCATACCCCTCGCTGTAAGCAGATCAAATACCGCGAAGCATTGACCGCATCATCCCGCCAGCATAGGCCCATGCACGCACGTACACGACAACCATTTTAGGCACCAAGGCCTCTCTGCCCGTTTGTTAAATCCCGAGGCCCGGGTTCAATCCCCGGCATCTCCACCAAGGACTGTTGAAATCTAGTTTGTGAACTGAACATCATCTGCGCCATCTTGTCCATTTCCTCAGACTCACGCACAAATATGCACGGCAGCCATTTTAGGCACCATGGTCTCCCTGCTCACGATCGATCGCCAGCACGTTCCCCTGGCGCTGCAAGCACCCCCCCCCCGCGTACTCTGGCTGCCCCCGCTCTCTCATGCACGGGTCATAAGACCTCTCCTTCTGCGCGATTCTGCCCCTGGGAATCACACCCCGCGCCTGACCAACACCTCCCTTCCTTTCATGAATACCTCTCCTTTGATGACCCCTTCCTCTGAGCCCGATTGTCTGCACGGATCCCAGGCCATCACTTAGCCTGAGGATACAGTTTATTGCCCCTTACTGTATGGAATTGCCCCTCTTCAAAGGAGCTACGATTGATCATGCCCCCCCCCCCCCTTGAGATCCGATCAGGCGCCCACATTCTAAGAATCGGCGGAATGTCCAGCTGTGTGATAGCCATCTCCTATTGTATGTGGGGTGGGGACCTCTACTGTAGATATGTGTGGGAATGGGCCTGAAGCGGGGATTCCGGGGATGTCTTTTCATACTTCAAAGTGTCTTTATTGCAATAAGGAATGTTTGTGCATCATAAACCTGTGTATAAAAGACGGAGCCTCAGAGAAACTTGTTAGAGCACCTCTTGAAGACATTGTGCGCGTGTCCGAAATGACAGGCTCTCCTCATGAGAAATAAAAATCTGTTCTTGCATTCCCGCTTCCAGCGCCCGTCTCTTTATTTGGTAACTGACCAAAATGGGAACTAAGAGGCGTCTTGTGCCAGCAGCCTGGGCATCGGTTGTAATTTGGGCTGTTTTTCCTCACTTGGAGCGGCAATAGTAAATTATTTCCATCCGCTATTCAAACCTTTCCCTACTGTTGCACTTCCTGGAGTGGGAATACTAATTGTAGTGAGAAAAAAAAACAAGTATGTCCCTGAGCTATCAACATCTAATCTTTACCAACATAACAGTCTGTGACTGGATACAATAGAGACAATCACCTAAACCTTAGTTGTGTCAGCCAACACTCAAATAATCCACTTCAATCCAAAACAATGTGATAGAAAAATAGTATCTTCAATTTATTACATATACATTTTAAAAACACTTTCCCCATAAAAACATTTTGTATTGATACACATTTTATTGCAGAAAACAAAGTTAATGTAGTGTCAAATGTAATTGTAAAAAACAAAAAATAATATTTGAATTTAAAGATATGTATTTAATTGTCATTTCCCCCGTATGTGTGTGTGTGTGTGTATATATATATATATTTATAATTTTAATATGTTTCTAACATTTTATAATTAATTAAAATAAGTATTTATTAATTTTAAGTAAATGTATATATTATATTTTATATATGTACGTTTAATTTATTTTTATATTATATTTATTACTTATAATTTTAAACATTTTCTAATAACTCTAACTATATATTTTTATTATATGTATTTACTTTTTTTTATATTATTTTTTAAACATTTTTTAAAAAACAATATTTTTAACAACAGTATTCTTAACAAAGATATATTTTTTTGACATTTTTGTACTTACTATTATGAAGATAGGACTTCGATATTTTGACAACGATATTTTTGTCACGATATTTTTGTAGGTCGACATTTCTGTTGTCAATATTATCTCAGTGATCCGTTTGCCACAACTAATTAGTGGGCTTTCCAAACAAATATTATTTGTTTGGCATAGATTGACTTAATGGCATATTTTTGGTTCCTGCGCTGCCCATTTTCTATGGTCATTAAGTTAGCCCTAGAGTGGTAATAAAGGGCACTCCCCTGTTTTCTCTAACTTTGTGATGGTGGCAGCTGGAGAAAAACTCCTCAGGAACGAATGCTGATTGAGAACATCTGTAGAAAATGTATATTTGTAAGCAGAGGGATATGATCAGTGGACAAAGCACTTGTGCCGGGTGGGCATCCATGGACACTTCGGAAACTCCAGGATATGATTTGTGCCTTCTGGGTTAGTAAGTGTATGAATGCCAACCGGACAATGCAATAAAAGGCAACATCTGATAACGTAATTTCTGTAGACGTTAAGACCTCAGGGGTATGCCAGACATCTAGCCTGATCTTCTCTTGCACAAAGAGCTAGGCCGAACTCATGTGCAGTAAAAGAAAATCATGTGGGGTGAAGAAAGACGGAGAGTAAAGGCGACAAGGAGTAATTTCATCAACTTCAATCCATCTAGTGCTGTCATGTGAAAATATACACTGAAAATACATACCCTTAAAATTATAGACTCAAAACCACCTACTGCCAAACTCTCTCCTAGTCATAAATATTTCTCTAAGAAAATTTCTAGACGTATCTAAACCCATTATCAAGCACTGACAGGCCAGACATACCAAGCTATTTTGAGTTTGCAGACACTGTGGTTTTTAAAATTAGAGGATTTGCGGCCGCAAAATGGCTTTTTGGTATTCAGTAAATCCATTTGTGACTTGGTAAAAGCTTATCGAAATCCAAAATGTGCTTAGAAATTAATACAAAATCACAATTAGAAAGGGATGTGTTTTGGCCGTTTTTTCCAAATTGCGATTTGGTATCAGATGTATCAATGGTGTGCAACTGTGGTTCTAGTCACAAACCCTTGAAAAGTTACCAATACCTCAAAGGAGGTTATAACCCCTTCCCAAAACAGTTAGGGGTCTGTTATGATGGCGGGCATCGTTTTGGCAAATGGGACTGCCTGCTATGTGTGCGGAGGTCCCGCAAATCCAATTAGGACGCGCCCGCCACATTGGCGGGCGCATCCCGCATTTTTAACATTGTGACGGGCAGTGCTTTCAGCAGCACCCGCAGCAGTGTTAAAAAGGCATTTGTGCATTTGCATTCACAACATGGCAGGCAATGCGCGGTGCCTACCACGTTGTGCATGCAAATGCAGGGGGGTACCCCCCATGTGCACCCCCACTGCCGAACACCCTGCAACGGGCCCCCACATGCAGACTCTGCAACGCCGCCATGGAAAGACACATCGCCGCCTGCATCTTGCTATGGATGGCGGTGTCCTGCAGACACCACCACCATATCAATCCTCTTTTCCGGCCGGTCTCCTGTTTAACTGGCGGAAAACCGGCGGACGGTCTCTCCGTGCACCGGGATCCCCCCGCCATCCTACTATGGCGGGGGGAATGGGAGGCAGGCGGTGTATAATGGCGGGCGGATCGCCACCACAATTCGGGCAGTGGTGATCCGCCCTCCATCATAATAGACCCCTAAGTTGGTGAGAAGCCAATGGTCCAAGGGACCGCTGCCAACTTTTAAAGAAACTTAAAAAAAACCCTTCTTCTTAAATGAAGGCAGTTTGTTTTAATGACAACAGGTTGCTTTTTAATTTTTTTAAAACTTTATTTGAAGGCAATCACAGACATGGCGGTCTGACCGTGGCAGGCCATCATCAATATTGATGGCCTCCAATCGGAGTGAGTTGCAATATATGACCTACCTCATTAATATTTATTAGGTAGGTCAGACTGCAAGCCACTCCAAATGGGAATTTGCGAACTGACCTATTAAAACATAGGTTGGTCCGCAAAATCCGAATTGATTCACAAAATGTCAATGCACAATTTGCAACTGCCTTTTGCAAATCAATTCTTAGTACCTCAGCCGTTACCCCCAAATGGTGAACTTATCACATATTCTGAACATTCCTTTCCATATCCCTACATTTACAAAGTTAAAAAAAGTGCCTCCGTTGCAAAGCATGAACTGAGAACTGTTCATTTTATGGTAGCTAGAACACATGTCTCTGATCCGAGTCCTCAACCTGTCCACAACTTACCAGCAATCAGGACTGACCTACGCAGAGGAGTGTGTTGCCTTTAGTCAGGTAGTGCCAAGTTTTATGGAAATGGAGTGAAACACTTTGAATTTGCTGTCATTGTCAACCCCCAGGTTATTTTTGATTGTGCGCTCAGTGGGGCAGCGGGGGGGTGGGGGGGGGGGGGTCCACTGCACCAATCCAGACACTACTCCCATGCTGGTATTACCCATGAGGGAAGCTTGGGGATTAGGCGGAGTGGGCCGTTTCCATGCTCCAACAGGGAATGGGAGCCTGTGCTCCTGAGCCCTGCCGATACCGCCAAGCAGAAGCCACGTGCGTATGTCGTTTTGATCGTCCTAAGACGGCTGGCCAACTCTACATGCACACTGGCAGTTCCTTGAGCCCACCACTCCTCCTGCTCCTTATGGTCCCGCCCTCAAGACTTGGCAGCGGCGGTGGAGTAAAATAAAATGATAATAAAGCAGTTTTATTAACCGCTTTATTATCATTTTATTTTACATTCGTCTACTGGTTCCAGCAGTGGGGCGACACTCCTCCGCCATAATGGAGGAGCCACCCCTGTGTGAGTCACAATTTATTTTATCACTTATCATTTTAATTGCACACCTATTCTCCTTCACTTTCTCCACTCATGCCCCTACGATCTCTTCCACCCAGTTTCTTTGATGATAACCACCTGATTTGCCTTTCATCCTCACCCCAGATTATTCTTCCACTCTCACCCTAAACTTCTCTTTTATCATCCTGATATCTTTCATTGTCACCCCATGATTCCTATCATGTTCGCACCACATTTTTCTCTGTCAATCCTTGATTTTTTTCTCAGGTTCAACATTGGCAAATTCTGCCACACCTGGATTCTCTCTCATCCTCACCATTTTGATTTCTGTTGCCATCATCTTCATCTGATTTTTCTTTCACGCCAGCTGCCACATTTCCCTCTAGCTCACGCAAGTTTTCTCTTTCATTGTCAAATAGAATTTCGGTTTCATTACCACCCTCTGAGTTCTCTCCCGCATCGCCCTTTCGATTCCCTCTTGAAGTCACCCTCTAAATGTTCATCCACCACTCCTTATGTTCTCTATTCCCATTAACCCCTGATTTATTTGTCATCATTACACCATGTTTTTCTTCCAACCTCTGGGCTTCTCCTTGAGGCCAGATCTAGAGACCAGCCAGTTCATAATGTGCCCTATGCCAAGTTCAAGTTCAAGTTCAGGAATTTGTATAGCGCAATACTCACCCAGAGGGTCTCAAGGCGTTTGGGGGAGGGGGAGTATTATTTATCGAATAGCCAGGTTTTAAGTTCCTTTCTGAAGGAAAAGTGGTTCTGTGTAAGGCGGAGGTGAGTGGGGAGAGAATTCCAGGTCTTGGCGTCCAAGTAGGAGAAGGATCTTCCTCCCATGGTGGATCTCTGGATGCGCGGGACTGCGGCGAGGGCTTGATTGGAGGATCTTAGTTGGCGGGTGGGTGTGTAGAAGGACAGTCGTGTGTTGAGGCATTCGGTCCTAGTTTGTAAAGGTCCTTGTGTGCGTGGGTGAGTAGACGAAATGTTATTCTCTTGTTGACGGGAAGCCAGTGGAGGTCTTTCAGGTGATCGGTAATGTGAGCTTGGCGAGGAATGTCCAATATAAGTCTGGCTGATGCGTTTTGGATGCGTTGGAGTTTTTTCTGTATTTTGGCTGTGGTTCCGGCGTAGAGGGTGTTTCCATAGTCCAGTCTGCTAGTGACCAGTGCGTGGGTGACAGTCTTTCTTGTTTCGGTGGGGATCCAACGAAAGATTTTCTTGAGCATACGAAGTACGTTGAAGCAAGAGGAAGAGACGGCGTTGACTTGTCTGGTCATCGAGAGGGAGGAGTCTAGGATGAAGCCTAGGTTACGTGCGTGGTTTGTGGGTATGGGTGCCGTGCCCAGGGCCGATGGCCACCAGGAGTCGTCCCAGGCAGAGGGGGATGATCCTAGGATGAGGACTTCTGTTTTGTCTGAGTTAAGTTTTAGGCGGCTGTTTTTCATCCATTCGGCTACTTCTTTCATGCCTTCGTGAAGATTGGTTTTGGCGGTGTTGGGGTCTTTGGTGAGGGAGAGGATCAGTTGGGTGTCGTCAGCGTAAGAGATGATGTTGAGGTTGTGTTGTCGTGCGATGGAAGCGAGGAGGCTCATGTAAACGTTGAAGAGGGTGGGACTGAGTGAAGATCCTTGTGGTACTCCGCAGATGACTTCGGTGGCCTCTGATTTGAATGGGGGGAGTCGGACTCTCTGGGTTCTCCCGTCGAGGAACGAGATGATCCAGTCCAGGGCTTTTCCTTGTATGCCGATGTTGCTGAGGCATTGTATGAGGGTGGTAGGGCAGACTGTGTCGAAGGCGGCGGAGAGGTCGAGTAGGATGAGGGCAACTGTTTCTCCGTTGTCCAGAAGCATTCGGATGTCGTCTGTCGCTGCAATGAGGGCGGTTTCGGTGCTGTGTTTGGCACGGAAGCCGAACTGAGAAGTGTCGAGTGAGTTGTTGGATTCAAGGAAGGGGGCGAGCTGGTTATTGACGGCTTTCTCAATGACTTTGGCAGGGAATGGGAGGAGGGAGATGGGGCGGTAGTTCTTAAGTTCAGAGGGGTCTGCTGTGGGTTTCTTCAGGAGGGCGCTGAGTTCGGCGTGTTTCCAGCTTTCTGGGAAGGTAGCGGAGTTGAAGGAGCAGTTGATGACATCACGGAGATGGGGTGCGATGATGGAGTCTGCTTTGTTGTATATGTGGTGGGGACAGGGGTCGGTTGGCGAACCTGAATGGATGGAGTTCATTAGGCGGATGGTGTCTTCAATGTTGATTGGGTTCCAGGCGTTAAGGTTATTAGAAGGCGGTTTGGGTTCGGAGGTGGGTGGAGTGGACTGTTCATTGGGGATGTTCTCAAAGCTGTTATGTATGTCGGCTATTTTGTTGTAGAAGAAAGAGGATAACGAATCGCAGAGGTCTTGGGAGGGAGTAATGTTGTTAGAGGCTGCGGTGGGGTTGGTAAATTCTTTGACGATGTTGAATAGTTCCTTACTGTTATGGGCGTTGTTGTCGAGTCGATCCTTGAATGCTGATTTCTTGGTAAATTGGATCAATTGGTGGTGTTTGCGGGTGGCTGTCTTGAAGGTGGTCAGGTTGTCCGTGGTTGGGTTTTTTCTCCATGTTTTCTCGAGAGTGGGGCATAGTTTCTTAGATTTCTTAAGGTTATCGTTGAACCAGGGGGCCTTTTTGCTACCCTGTTTGGTTCGGTGGTTTTTCAAGGGTGCTAATTCGTCAACGCTGTGAGTGATCCATTGATTGAGTTTGGTGGCAGCATGGTTTGGGTCCGATGAGAGGGCAGGAGGGTTTTGTTTGAGCGATGTGAGGAGTTGGTCGGTGGTGATTTTGTTCCAGTTTCTTCGCGGAATAGGTTGTGGGGGGTTGTGGGTCGAGGTAGTTTTGTAGCTGAAGTGAACGCAGCTGTGGTCCGTCCAATGGAGCGCTGTGATGTGATCGAAGGAGATGTGCTTGCTGGAGGTGAAGATTGGGTCGAGCGTATGTCCGGCTACATGGGTGGGGGTATCAACAAGTTGTTTGAGTCCGAGATTGGCCAGGTTGTCCAGAAGGGTGGTGGTGTTGCTGTCGTTGTTCTTTTCCAGGTGGAAGTTGAGGTCTCCCAGTAGAATGTAGTTCTCGGAGGTGAGGGCGTGTGGGCTGATGAAGTCAGTGATGTTTTCGCAGAATTGTTGACAGGTTCCAGGTGGTCTGTAGATGAGGGTGCCTCTAAGTGTGGTCCTGGGGTCGGTGTGGATCTGGAAGTGGAGGTGTTCGGCGGATGCAAGGTTATCGTCGAAACTGGTCGTGATTCTGATGGAGTTCTTATGGACGATGGCGATGCCTCCTCCCCTTTGGTTGATGCGGTCTTTTCGGATGATCTTGTAAGCGTCTGGGATGGCTATGGCGATGTCGGGTGCCGATGATGCGTTCATCCAGGTTTCTGTGAGGAAGGCGATGTCCGGTGAGGCAGTGTCGAGTAGGTCCCAGAGTTCGGTGGCGTGTCTGTGGACCGAGCGGGTGTTCAGCAGGATGCACTTCAGGTGGTTAGGGTTGGAGCTGTGTTTGGAGTTAGTGGATATGGTGTGGGTCTTGATGCAGGCGAATTTGCAGGAGTGGCAGGCGAAGGGACCGTGGGTGCGTCCTGGGGTAGCTTCGTAGCATTGTGGTGTGCGTCCGGAGTTGAGGGCTAGGAGGGTGGCGTCGTCGTACGTTATGCGGGCGGGGTGGGTTTTGCGGGGACCAGGGGGTCTGGCGCTGGATGCCAAATGACCAAAGGAAAGAAGTATTTATTTTGTAATAATGACAACGTCAAATGACTTTGGCTAGGTGAGGGTAGGGAGATCAGGTCTTGCACTGTAGCCTGCATTCCATAGTCAAACGTTAGGATCTAGTTTGTTAGTTCAATAATTACACTTATTGATTAATACATGAAACCACACACATTGTTTTGACTTTATTAAATGCACGGTTGGGTGAACGTGCAAGTGATCCATAAGTAGTTAGCGATAACTGACTCTCCTAGTGAGTAAATTTAAGGAATCTATGTATTATTTCATTACTGTTTTTCAAAACGACAGTGGTCCCATGCACAGGGAATGTTCAAAAGCAATAAATATAGACACAGTTGATTCTATATTAATTTTGACATGTCCAGCCGGACAGAGGTCTCAAACTTTACTTAATGATAAATGCACAAGAAGGATTCCTTCAACAAATCACCGTAGTAGGGCACAATCCTGTACCCAAGCACTTACAGATCAATACAGTGAAGAAAACAAAACAGGGCTTTTTAGGCAAAAGCTGCAGATTTCTGTAGTTTACAAATGCACAGAAAATTCAAGCAAGCACCTTCACTTATATATAACACATAGTTTACGTTTATGCATAAGGTGCACATAAGGTCGACGGCGTTTCGGTCCCACTATATAATCATGGGGACCATCATCAGGACATTAATATAATGCCTAATAGTTGCAAGCCTCAACAAGGCTCTGCACCCTCCCGCCAGCTTACTCACTTCGAGCGCACCGGGGCCCTCCCCTCGGCAATAGAGGTGAGCTGGGTGAAGCTTCTCTATATTCGACCAACGGCTCGGATCCGTCGCCGCAACCAAGTATCTGATAGTTTGGAACTTCAAAGGGGTACTCAACAGGGTTGCCCCCTGTCGCCGCTCCTTTTCGCATTGACGATGGAGCCATTGGCGACTGCATTGTGACACCGAATGGCACGGTGGGGTGTGCCAATAGGCCCGACAGTGCACGTAGTGTCAATGTATGCTGACAATACCCTGGTGTAACTCCGTCGTCCCAGGGAGTCGGTCCCGGAGCTCTTTCGAAAGTTCACTGCTTTTGGGGAGATATCAGGCCTTTGCCTTAACCCGGGGAAATCTCAGCTTTTTCCTATGGGAAACCTGAGGGACAAGGATGAGAGTGAGATGCCCGCTGTGGAGATATGCTGGGTCACTGACTCTGTGCGATACCTGGGGGTCCGGTTAATCCACACGCAGGAGTCTTATTTGGAACATAATGTGGGACGATGTGTAGAGAGTATCCGCAAATTAGTGGAGTTTTGGCGTACCTTACCCTGATCACTAATGGGACGTGTGGCCCTGATAAAAATGGTGGTCCTCCTGAGATGTTTATATGTAATGCAGAACTCACTTTGTCAGATATCACGGGAGTACTTCCTCTTGTTGGACCGTCTACTGGTGGACCTGTTATGGGGAAGCAAATGGAAGCGGGTGGGGTTACGGACATTGCAGAGAACTTGGGAACGTGGTGGTCTGGAGGTTCCAAAATTGGAATTTTATTTTATTATATAGCAGTGCAGCTCCAACATGCAGTACAATGGCTTGACGAGAATGATAATTGGGAAAAACAGTTACTGAGGGGTACCTACGGAGATACTCTACTCCCAGACCCACTAATGTTGGGCTTGGGTGTGCCTGAATGATTCCCGTATATTATTAGGCATGTGGCCTCCACATGGGAGTCTGCACTTAAGGTTGCGATACGTAGAGCACCTTACGCCCCTGAAGCCCCGTTATGGGCAGTTTTCCCGTTTGGGCGGATCAGTCAAGTTATGTCTGTCTCCAGATGGGTGGAGAGAGGCTGTCGAATGATGGGCGATCTGTATTTAAATCAGCACTTCCTGACCAGGGAGGAAGTGGAAACTGCTTTCGACCTTGGTAGGGGTAAGTATCTTCAGTGCGCGAAAGTTGCTGCGGTAGCACGGGGATATGGCCGATTTTCCCTGAAGAACCTCCTATAGCTGCCACCCTTCAGGCCCATGTGAGTCTTACCGGAGGCTGAAAAGTGGTCTCTCATATTTGTCGAGCATTGAGGGTGGATCTCACTGCACACCCTCTTCCGATCCAGGCTAGATGGACGAAGTACAGGAGACGCCCCTTGCAGATTCTGAATGGAAGAGGGTACACGAAGTAGTAAAACAAATTAGTTCCAATACCAGATTTAAACTTATCCAATTTAATGTTATTCATCATACCTATTTAGCCCCGCGAGTTCTTCATAAAATATATCCAGATCGTTACTCCCGTTGCCCCAGATGTGGTTGTGGTGATGCCTCATTGTTACATTTGTAACGGAAGTGCCTGGGACTACACTCTTTTTGGGACTCCATACTAGAGCACTTACGACGGGTCATGGGATGGACGCTGCCCCAGTCCATTAAAGAGATACTGGTAGGGTTACTCCCGTGTCCCAAGGGGAAAAAGCTTACACGTAGATTTCTCCAACTGGGGCTAGTGCTGGCCAAGAGACGGATAGCGATCCACTGGATGAGTTCCTGACCCCCCAAAGTGGACACTTGGGCCAAGGACCTGAGGGAATGGGCTACAGCGGAATTGATCCGTATGAAGAGAGTTAGGAGAGATTAAAAGTTGAAAGAAGATGCTAGGGCCTGGAATACTTTGATATCGGAGGTCCCCTTAGAGGTGGCCTCTGAAACACAGAGATCGGAGGAAACACCTGTAGACCGCGCTGCTGGCGCAACTGAGGTGCAGCATTTGGATACTCAGATTGAGTACAGAGTACTCACACTGCCATTAAGATGATTGGATGCAGTGTCATATGGCGTGGCCAGAGACTTTCTTTGTACGTGACCGGTGGGTGGGGGGAGGTGTTGTTTATAGAATTCTGTTCTTGTGACTTG
Source organism: Lissotriton helveticus (assembly GCF_964261635.1). Classification (NCBI taxonomy): domain Eukaryota; kingdom Metazoa; phylum Chordata; class Amphibia; order Caudata; family Salamandridae; genus Lissotriton; species Lissotriton helveticus. The sequence continues at coordinate 1,401,795,442 of NC_136057.1, read as the reverse complement.
TTCATTGGGAAATCCACATTTGTTACATGAATTGTAAAGAGTGGAGGTGCAGATATTTACAGTTAGTATACTCTTCGGGAAACATCACTTACAACGCAACTTTTACCACGCAGTGCCTTTACGACGCAACTTTTACAACGCAAACCATTACAACGCATTGCGCTGGGGGGCGCTCTAGGATAGGGAATGTGTTTAATGTACTATCCAACACCTTCCCTACTATCCACGGGGACTGGAGTTGGAATAGTAAATTAAACAATTCACTATCCAGCGCCTAAAAGCATTATGCGTTGTAATGGTATGCGTTGTAAAACTTGCGTTGTAAAAGCATGCGATGTAAAAGCATGCGTTGTAATGTCGTACATCCATACTCTTCCTAATGCAGGAGGTATTATTTTCTACATTAATATTTTTCCATTACCATCTTAGCTAAATGTCGAAAATGTTGAGCTAACATTCTATTGTTATTTATAAGATCGATTTCGTACGAATGCTCAGCAGCAAATATCGAAGGTGCTCAGGAGAGTCAGAGGAAAGTCTAAGCCCATTGCATCTCTACCTTTGCTGCAGAGACTGCGCAGCACCCGTCTGGTCATGGTGTGCCTCCTGGGAAACTGTGAGTACTATCTTGGAGGCAGCTTGTGCATTACAAACAAATGCTCCTTTTACCGGTATGAAGAGCCTTCCCTTGCTAGAGGAGATAGCCCGCTTCTGGGGAACTCATACTCTATGCACATTCCCACATATCTGATGACGATCTGGGACCCGTGCCCACAGAGTAAAGCTCATGTCACAGGGAAGTGGTGTCCCTTCTCAGCCAAGATGCCCTTGTTGCGGAACTAGCTCTGCAGGTGAATATCTCTCCCCTCACATGCGAGATGCTGATGTTGCTCTGCTGATGCCATAGACAAGTAACTGAGCGTTCTCACCCAAGGTTCCCCCTTTGCAGAATTAGTATCGCAGTTTAGTAACTTTCCTTCTTATTCAAGACGCCCACGGTGGAGTATCAAGGTAGCAGATACATTTGCTTCTCAACAAAGAGCACAGCACCCTTGGGCTAGGGTTGCAAGGAAGTAATGTTCCCTTCACAGACAAAGAAAAGAAGTTTAAGGTTAAGGCGCACAGCGTTCGGTTAGATCATGGGATAGTTAAAAAAAATTGGAAAAAGTTCTTGATGTTCGAGCGTACTGCCCGAGTGGCGCCTCTTGTCGGTGGCGTCTAAGTAATAGTAAGAAAAGTAGTGCTCACAAATAGAACATTGAGAGCATCCCCAGGCGTACTTCTCAATATTCTCCTGGGTTCACCAGGATTCCTTAATGTTTAGATAAACGACAAACAGTCGAAAGTTCATATTTTCCAATGAGATTATTTACTTCATCAATCATCAGAATCAATTTGAAATCATCATTTTGAGTTCATATCCATCAACATAATTGTATACGTCCAATGCATTTCGGGCTGTGCCCTTCATCGGGGACAGTAGGCTGAAAACAAGGCATAATCACGATATCATCAGAATACATTCATATATCGTTGATCAATGAAAAAATGTAAAACATACTGTTAAGTGATTCAGTGAAAAAAAAACAAAGTGACTGTGTGCATAATCTGAAAAAAACATCTGCCTTTAGGCACTCACATGGATCAGGTTTTGCGATGAGTGTGTCATCCACTGAGTTGACACGATTATCCAAACTGAAATAATACAAACATAATTCAGAATACTATGTACAAAAAATACAACGAAAAACCTAATGGGAAACCTAATTCTATCGGTTTTAGAAAGATTACTAGTGGGACACGCCACGTCTCTACTACAAACACTTAACGAAAAACGGGGTCTTCCTGGTGGTTTCACGCATTCGCGCTATGCCGCCAGTGTCTGAGTTCATATCACAACAGAAACAGACGGGTTTAGTTATCTGTGTGTGGATTGGTCTGATTTCCGATCATGTGATCGGGAATCAGCCAATTCTGATGGAGAAAAAACATGGCTTAAACTGGGATGTCAGTTTCTCGAGAATAATAAAGTTGTAAGTGGACATTTAAAACAAAAACGAAAACGAATACAGTTGTAAGTGGACATTTGAAACAAAAACGAAAACGAATGTATAAACAGAGAAGGAATACAACTAAGTGAATAGTAATAGCGATCACGCATGCTCTATTCTAGGTACAGGGCTAAAGTCAAGAAAACATCAATTAAAGATAACATGTAAATTCCGTCCGGTCGTTAAGACCGAATGGTATATGGGAATTCAGCAAGTATATCCAATTATTCTCCCTTTGTAACAAAAAAGAGTTATTGTCACATCCTTCCTTTTTTTCGATGACTTCTAGGATTAAAAATTGTAGCTGAGAAATGTTATGTTGTGCTTCTTTAAAATGCATGGCTACACTTGATTTTACATTACCAGTTCTAATGTTGGATTTATGTTCATGCAGTCTTGTTTTGATCTTACGTGTGGTCTTGCCAACATATGCCTTCCCACACGGGCATTTCAACATATAGATTGCATTATCTGTATCACAAGTGGCATTAACATGTAGTTTGATTTTATGTCCTTTCATCGGATGGGTTAGATAGTTTCCTCTAATGATGTTGTTACAATGACCACATTGTAGACACGGTCTAGTTCCACGAAATGTCTCTTCTGGCTTAGTCTTGTTCTTAAGTAATTCTCCAAGATTTCTGCCCCTGGTGAAGGCAAAAATGGGTTGTAGATCGAAAATGTTCTTAAAGTCTGGTTCAGATTTCAAAATATTCCAGGGATTTTTGACTATTTTCTTGAACTTATAACTCACTGTGGAGTACTTGGACACAATCGTCATTCTCTTTTCTTTATCTCTGATACTCTTCACCAATAGATCTTTTCTCTGCATATTCTTCACTTTGTGCATGGATTGATCAATCACTGTCTTTGGATAGCCTCTGTCTAGAAATCTGTCGCCCATTTCCTTAAGTTTTATATTCACTTTCTCTGGGTCAGAAGTGATTCTTTTCACTCTCATCATTTGTGATGTGGGTAAATGAAGTTTCAAGGGATCTTGGTGAAAACTTTGAAAGTGTAATGTGTTATTCCTGTGGGTTCCTTTCCGGAACATTTCCGTTTCAATCCTTCCCGGGTGTAGGTTGATACATATATCCAGAAAGGTGATGGTTTTGTCTGACATTTCCCATGTGAGTTGTATCCTGTCATTTTTGGAATTTAATTCTGTTAATGCTCTTTCTAGTGTTTCTTTGGTACCCTTCCATAAGATGAAAATGTCATCTATGTAGCGGACAAGCATTTTCAAATTGGTAATCCAAATAGGGTTGTTCAATATGTTTTGTTCTTCGTAGGATTTCCTAAAGATGTTTGCATAAACTGGGGCAGCGCAATTGCCCATAGACGTTCCAACTAGCTGTTGGTACCAGGTGTTCTCAAATTTGAAATAACTATGATATAGAGTGAATACGATGAGTTCCATCAAGAAGGTTTGGAGTGGTAATCCGAAGTCTGTAGTGTGAATGGCCTCCTCCATCGCCTCTATTCCTGCATCAATTGCGCTGCCCCAGTGTATGCAAACATCTTTATGAAATCCTATGGAAATAACGGTGTAACAGGTAAGCAACGTTCCCTTTACCTCTAAAGATCATGAAGCTAGAGCGCTAGTATTAGAGTAAAGCATGTCACCTCAGATGACTGCATCACGCCCTGCAAAAAAGGGGCTCTCGTCCCTCCTGCAAAAGGGGCTCTCGCCCCTTCGGCAAAAAGGAGCTCTCACCCTCCTGGCTGCAACAAGGGGCTCTCACCCTCCTGCAACAAAGGGCTCTCACCCTCCTGCAACAAGAGGCTCTCACCCTCCTGCAATAAGGGGCTCTCACCCTCCTGCAACATAGGGATCTCACCCTCCTGCAACAAGGGGCTCTCACCCTCCTGCAACAAAGGGATCTCACCCTCCTGCAACAAGAGGCTCTCACCCTCCTGCAACAAGGGGCTCTCATCCCTTCTGCAAAAAGGGGCTCTCACTCTCCTGCAAAAAGGGGCTCTCACCCTCCTGTAACAAGGGGCACTCATCCCTCCTGCATAAAGGGGCTCTCACCACTCCTGCAACAAAGGGATCTCACCCTCCTGCAACAAGGGGCTCTCATCCTCCTGCAACAAGGGGCTCTCACCCTCCTGCAACAAAGGGTTCTCACCCTCCTGCAACAAGAGGCTCTCACCCTCCTGCAACATAGGGATCTCACCCTCCTGCAACAAGGGGCTCTCACCCTCCTGCAACAAAGGGATCTCACCCTCCTGCAACAAGGGGCTCTCACCCTCCTGCAACAAGGGGCTCTCATCCCTTCTGCAAAAAGGGGCTCTCACCCTCCTGTAACAAGGGGCACTCATCCCTCCTGCTTAAAGGGGCTCTCATCCCTCCTGCAAAAAGGGCTCTCGCCCCTCCTGCAACAAGGGGTTCTCAACCTCCTGAAACAAAGGGATCTCACCCTCCTGCAACAAGGGGCTCTCACCCTCCTGAAACAAAGGGATCTCACCCTCCTGCAACAAGGGGCTTTCACCCTCCTGCAACAAGGGGCTCTCATCCCTTCTGCAAAAAGGGAATCTCACCTCCTGCAAAAAGGGGCTCTCGCCCTCCTGCAAAAAGGGGCTCTCGCCCTCCTGCAACAAGGGGCACTCATCCCTCCTGCTTAAAGGGGCTCTCGCCCTCCTGCAAATGGGGCTCTCGCCCCTCCTGCAAAAAGGGCCTCTCGCCCCTCCAGCAAAAAGGGGCTCTAACCCTCCTGCAACAAGAGGCTCTTACCCTCCTGTAATAAGGGGCTCTCACCCTCCTGCAACAAGGGGCTCTCACCCTCCTGCAACAGCGGGATCTGACCCTCCTGCAACAAGGGGCTCTCATCCTTCCTGCAAAAAGGGGCTCTCACCCTCCTGCAAAAAGGGGCTCTCGCCCTCCTGCAAATAGGGCCTCTCGCCCTCCTGCAACAATGGGCACTCATCCCTCCTGCTTAAAGGGGCTCTCATCCCTCCTGCAAAAGGGGCTCTCGCCCCTCCTGCAAAAAGGGGCTCTCACCCTCCTGCAACAAGAGGCTCTCACCCTCCTGCAATAAGGGGCTCTCACCCTCCTGCAACAAGGGGCTCTCACCCTCCTGCAACAAGGGGCTCTCACCCTCCTGCAACAAAGGGATCTCACCCTCCTGCAACAAGGGGCTCTCATCCCTTCTGCAAGAAGGGGCTCTCACCATCCTGCAAAAAGGGGCTCTCGCCCTCCTGCAAAAAGGGGCTCTCGCCCTCCTGCAACAAGGGGCACTCATCCCTCCTGCTTAACGGGGCTCTCATCCATCCTGCAAAAGGGGCTCTCGCCCCTCCTGCAAAAAGGGGCTCTCACCCTCCTGAAACAAAGGGCTCTCACCCTCCTGCAACAAGAGGTTCTCACCCTCCTGCAATAAGGGGCTCTCACCCTCCTGCAACAAAGGGCTCTCACCCTCCTGCAACAAATGGCTCTCACCCTCCCGCAACAAAGGGATCTCACCCTCCTGCAACAAGAGGCTCTCACCCTCCTGCAATAAGGGGCTCTCACCCTCCTGCAACAAAGGGCTCTCCCCCTCCTGCAACAAAGGGCTCTCACCCTCCTGCAACAAAGGGATCTCACCCTCCTGCAACAAGGGGCTCTCACCCCTCCTGCAAAAAGGGGCTCTCACCCTCCTGCAACAAAGGGATCTCACCCTCCTGCAACAAGGGGCTCTCACCCCTCCTGCAAAAAGGGGCTCTCACCCTCCCGCAACAAAGGGATCTCACCCTCCTGCAAAAAGGGGCTCTCACCCCTCCTGCAAAAAGGGGCTCTCATCCTCTTGCAACAAGAGGCTCTCACCCTCCTGCAACAAGGGGCTCTCATCCCTTCTGCAACAAAGGGCTCTCACCCTCCTGCAAAAAGGGGCTCTTGCCCTCCTGCAAAAAGGAGCTCTCGCCCTCCTGCAACAAAGGGCTCTCACCCTCCTGCAACAAGAGGCTCTCACCTTCCTGCAATAAGGGGCTCTAACCCTCCTGCAACAAAGGGATCTCACCCTCCTGCAACAAGGGGCTCTCACCACTCCTGCAACAAGGGGCTCTCACCCTCCTGCAACAAGGGGCACCCATCACTCCTGCTTAAAGGGGCTCTCACCCCTCCTGCAATAAGGGGCTCTCACCCTCCTGCAACAAGGGGCTCTCACCCTCCTGCAACAAGGGGCTCTCACCCTCCTGCAACAAAGGGATCTCACCCTCCTGCAACAAGGGGCTCTCATCCCTTCTGCAAGAAGGGGCTCTCGCCATCCTGCAAAAAGGGGCTCTCGCCCTCCTGCAAAAAGGGGCTCTCGCCCTCCTGCAACAAGGGGCACTCATCCCTCCTGCTTAACGGGGCTCTCATCCATCCTGCAAAAGGGGCTCTCGCCCCTCCTGCAAAAAGGGGCTCTCACCCTCCTGAAACAAAGGGCTCTCACCCTCCTGCAACAAGAGGTTCTCACCCTCCTGCAATAAGGGGCTCTCACCCTCCTGAAACAAAGGGCTCTCACCCTCCTGCAACAAATGGCTCTCACCCTCCCGCAACAAAGGGATCTCACCCTCCTGCAACAAGAGGCTCTCACCCTCCTGCAATAAGGGGCTCTCACCCTCCTGCAACAAAGGGCTCTCCCCCTCCTGCAACAAAGGGCTCTCACCCTCCCGCAACAAAGGGATCTCACCCTCCTGCAAAAAGGGGCTCTCACCCCTCCTGCAAAAAGGGGCTCTCATCCTCTTGCAACAAGAGGCTCTCACCCTCCTGCAACAAGGGGCTCTCATCCCTTCTGCAACAAAGGGCTCTCACCCTCCTGCAAAATGGGGCTCTTGCCCTCCTGCAAAAAGGAGCTCTCGCCCTCCTGCAACAAAGGGCTCTCACCCTCCTGCAACAAGAGGCTCTCACCTTCCTGCAATAAGGGGCTCTAACCCTCCTGCAACAAAGGGATCTCACCCTCCTGCAACAAGGGGCTCTCACCACTCCTGCAACAAGGGGCTCTCACCCTCCTGCAACAAGGGGCACCCATCACTCCTGCTTAAAGGGGCTCTCACCCCTCCTGCAAAAGGGGCTCTCACCCCTCCTGCAAAAAGGGGCTCTCACCCTCCTGCAACAAAGGGCTCTCACCCTCCTGCAACAAGAGGCTCTCACCTTCCTGCAATAAGGGGCTCTCACCCTCCTGCAACAAAGGGATCTCACCCTCCTGCAACAAGGGGCTCTCACCACTCCTGCAACAAGGGGCTCTCACCCTCCTGCAACAAGGGGCTCTCACCCCTCCTGCAAAAAGGGGCTCTCATCCCTCCTGCAAAAAGGGGCTCTCACCCTCCTGCAACAAAGGGATCTCACCCTCCTGCAACAAGGGGCTCTCACCACTCCTGCAACAGGGGGCTCTCACCCTCCTGCAACAAAGGAATCTCACCCTCCTGCAACAAGGGGCTCTCACCACTCCTGCAACAAGGGGCTCTCACCCCTCCTGCAACAAGGGGCTCTCGCCCTCCTGCAACAAAGGGATCTCACCCTCCTGCAACAAGAGGCTCTCACCCTCCTGCAATAAGGGGCTCTCACCCTCCTGCAACAAAGGGATCTCACCCTCCTGCAACAAGGGGCTCTCACCACTCCTGCAACAAGGGGCCCTCACCCTCCTGCAAAAAGGGGCTCTCACCCTCCTAAAACAAAGGGCTCTCACCCTCCCGCAACAAAGGGCTCTCACCCTCCCGCAACAAGGGACTATCACCCTCCTGCAACAAGGGGCTCTCACCCTCCTGCAAAAAGGGTCTCTCATCCTCTTGCAACAAGGGGCTCTCGCCCTCCTGCAACAAGAGGCTCTCGCCCTCCTGCAACAAGGGTCTCTCCCCCTCCTGCAAAAACAGGGCTCTCACCCTCCTGCAAAAAGGGGCTCTCGCCCTCCTGCAAAAAGAGGCTCTCACCCTCCTGCAACAAGGGGCTCTCGTCCCTCCTGCAAAAAGGGCCTCTAACCCTCCTGCAACAAAGGGGTCTCACCCTCCTGCAACAAGGGGCACTCATCCCTCCTCCAAAAGGGGCTCTCGCCCCTCCTGCAAAAAGGGGCTTGCACCCTCCTGCAACAAAGGGCTCTCACCCTCCTGCAATAAGGGGCCCTCACCCTCCTGCAACAAAGGGATCTCACCCTCCTGCAACCACGGGCTCTCACCCTCCTGCAACAAAGGGATCTCACCCTCCTGCAACAAGGGACTATCACCCTCCTGCAAAAAGGGGCTCTCACCCTCCTGCCACAAGGGGCTCTCACCCTCCTGCAACAAGGGTCTCTCCCCCCTGCAAAAAGGGGCTCTCATCCTCTTGTAACAAGGGGCTCTCACCCCTCCTGCAAAAAGGGTCTCTCACCCTCCTGCCACAAGGGGTTCTAACCCAAGGGGCTCACACCCTCCTACAACAAAGGACTCTCACCCTCCTGACACAAGGGGCTCTCACCTTCCTGCAAAAAAGGGCTCTCGCCCTCCTGCAAAAAGGGGCTCTCGCCCTCCTGCAACAAGGGGCACTCATCCCTCCTGCAAAAGGGGCTCTCGCCCCTCCTGCAAAAAGGGTCTCTCACCCTCCTGCAACAAAGGGCTCTCACCCTCCTGCAAAAAGGGGCACTCATCCCTCCTCCAAAAGGGGCTCTCGCCCCTCCTGCACAAAGGGGCTTGCACCCTCCTGCAACAAAGGGCTCTCACCCTCCTGCAAAAAGGAGCACTCATCCCTCCTCCAAAAGGGGCTCTCGCCCCTCCTGCAAAAAGGGGCTGTCACCCTCCTGCAACAAATGGCTCTCACGCTCCAGCAACAAAGGGATCTCACCCTCCTGCAACAAGAGGCTCTCACCCTCCTGCAATAAGGGGCTCTCACCCTCCTGCAACAAAGGGCTCTCCCCCTCCTGCAACAAAGGGCTCTCACCCTCCCGCAACAAAGGGATCTCACCCTCCTGCAAAAAGGGGCTCTCACCCCTCCTGCAAAAAGGGGCTCTCATCCTCTTGCAACAAGAGGCTCTCACCCTCCTGCAACAAGGGGCTCTCATCCCTTCTGCAACAAAGGGCTCTCACCCTCCTGCAAAAAGGGGCTCTCGCCCTCCTGCAAAAAGGAGCTCTCGCCCTCCTGCAACAAAGGGCTCTCACCCTCCTGCAACAAGAGGCTCTCACCTTCCTGCAATAAGGGGCTCTCACCCTCCTGCAACAAAGGGATCTCACCCTCCTGCAACAAGGGGCTCTCACCACTCCTGCAACAAAGGGATCTCACCCTCCTGCAACAAGGGACTATCACCCTCCTGCAAAAAGGGGCTCTCACCCTCCTGCCACAAAGGGCTCTCACCCTCCTGCAACAAGGGTCTCTCCCCCCTGCAAAAAGGGGCTCTCATCCTCTTGTAACAAGGGGCTCTCACCCCTCCTGCAAAAAGGGTCTCTCACCCTCCTGCCACAAGGGGTTCTAACCCAAGGGGCTCACACCCTCCTACAACAAAGGACTCTCACCCTCCTGACACAAGGGGCTCTCACCTTCCTGCAAAAAAGGGCTCTCGCCCTCCTGCAAAAAGGGGCTCTCGCCCTCCTGCAACAAGGGGCACTCATCCCTCCTGCAAAAGGGGCTCTCGCCCCTCCTGCAAAAAGGGTCTCTCACCCTCCTGCAACAAAGGGCTCTCACCCTCCTGCAAAAAGGGGCACTCATCCCTCCTCCAAAAGGGGCTCTCGCCACTCCTGCAAAAAGGGGCTTGCACCCTCCTGCAACAAAGGGCTCTCACCCTCCTGCAAAAAGGAGCACTCATCCCTCCTCCAAAAGGGGCTCTCGCCCCTCCTGCAAAAAGGGGCTCTCACCCTCCTGCAACAAATGGCTCTCACGCTCCAGCAACAAAGGGATCTCACCCTCCTGCAACAAGAGGCTCTCACCCTCCTGCAATAAGGGGCTCTCACCCTCCTGCAATAAGGGGCTCTCACCCTCCTGCAACAAAGGGCTCTCCCCCTCCTGCAACAAAGGGCTCTCACCCTCCCGCAACAAAGGGATCTCACCCTCCTGCAAAAAGGGGCTCTCACCCCTCCTGCAAAAAGGGGCTCTCATCCTCTTGCAACAAGAGGCTCTCACCCTCCTGCAAGAAGGGGCTCTCATCCCTTCTGCAACAAAGGGCTCTCACCCTCCTGCAAAAAGGGGCTCTCGCCCTCCTGCAAAAAGGAGCTCTCGCCCTCCTGCAACAAAGGGCTCTCACCCTCCTGCAACAAGAGGCTCTCACCTTCCTGCAATAAGGGGCTCTCACCCTCCTGCAACAAAGGGATCTCACCCTCCTGCAACAAGGGGCTCTCACCACTCCTGCAACAAGGGGCTCTCACCCTCCTGCAACAAGGGGCACCCATCCCTCCTGCTTAAAGGGGCTCTCACCCCTCCTGCAAAAGGGGCTCTCGCCCCTCCTGCAAAAAGGGGCTCTCACCCTCCTGCAACAAAGGGCTCTCACCCTCCTGCAACAAGAGGCTCTCACCTTCCTGCAATAAGGGGCTCTCACCCTCCTGCAACAAAGGGATCTCACCCTCCTGCAACAAGGGGCTCTCACCACTCCTGCAACACGGGGCTCTCACCCTCCTGCAACAAGGGGCTCTCACCCCTCCTGCAAAAAGGGGCTCTCATCCCTCCTGCAAAAAGGGGCTCTCACCCTCCTGCAACAAAGGGATCTCACCCTCCTGCAACAAGGGGCTCTCACCACTCCTGCAACAAGGGGCTCTCACCCTCCTGCAACAAAGGAATCTCACCCTCCTGCAACAATGGGCTCTCACCACTCCTGCAACAAGGGGCTCTCACCACTCCTGCAACAAGGGGCTCTCGCCCTCCTGCAACAAAGGGATCTCACCCTCCTGCAACAAGAGGCTCTCACCCTCCTGCAATAAGGGGCTCTCACCCTCCTGCAACAAAGGGATCTCACCCTCCTGCAACAAGGGGCTCTCACCACTCCTGCAACAAGGGGCCCTCACCCTCCTGCAAAAAGGGGCTCTCACCCTCCTGCAACAAAGGGCTCTCACCCTCCCGCAACAAAGGGCTCTCACCCTCCCGCAACAAGGGACTATCACCCTCCTGCAACAAGGGGCTCTCACCCTCCTGCAAAAAGGGTCTCTCATCCTCTTGCAACAAGGGGCTCTCGCCCTCCTGCAACAAGAGGCTCTCGCCCTCCTGCAACAAGGGGCTCTCCCCCTCCTGCAAAAACGGGGCTCTCACCATCCTGCAAAAAGGGGCTCTCGCCCTCCTGCAAAAAGAGGCTCTCACCCTCCTGCAACAAGGGGCTCTCGCTCCTCCTGCAAAAAGGGCCTCTCACCCTCCTGCAACAAAGGGCTCTCACCCTCCTGCAACAAGGGGCACTCATCCCTCCTCCAAAAGGGGCTCTCGCCCCTCCTGCAAAAAGGGGCTTGCACCCTCCTGCAACAAAGGGCTCTCACCCTCCTGCAATAAGGGGCCCTCACCCTCCTGCAACAAAGGGATCTCACCCTCCTGCAACCACGGGCTCTCACCCTCCTGCAACAAAGGGATCTCACCCTCCTGCAACAAGGGACTATCACCCTCCTGCAAAAAGGGGCTCTCACCCTCCTGCCACAAGGGGCTCCCACCCTCCTGCAACAAGGGTCTCTCCCCCCTGCAAAAAGGGGCTCTCATCCTCTTGTAACAAGGGGCTCTTACCCCTCCTGCAACAAGGGGCTCTCACCCTCCTGCCACAAGGGGTTCTAACCCAAGGGGCTCACACCCTCCTACAACAAAGGACTCTCACCCTCCTGACACAAGGGGCTCTCACCCTCCTGCAAAAAAGGGCTCTCGCCCTCCTGCAAAAAGGGGCTCTCGCCCTCCTGCAACAAAGGGCACTCATCCCTCCTGCAAAAGGGGCTCTCGCCCCTCCTGCAAAAAGGGTCTCTCACCCCCCTGCAACAAAGGGCTCTCACCCTCCTGCAAAAAGGGGCACTCATCCCTCCTCCAAAAGGGGCTCTTGCCCCTCCTGCAAAAAGGGGCTTGCACCCTCCTGCAACAAAGGGCTCTCACCCTCCTGCAAAAAGGGGCACTCATCCCTCCTCCAAAAGGGGCTCTCGCCCCTCCTGCAAAAAGGGGCTTGCACCCTCCTGCAACAAAGGGCTCCCACCCTCCTGTAATAAGGGGCCCTCACCCTCCTGCAACAAAGGGATCTCACCCTCATGCAACAAGGGACTATCACCCTCCTGCCACAAGGGGCTCTCACCCCTCCTCCAAAAAGGGGTTTCCATCCTCTTGCAACAAGGGGCTCTCGCCCTCCTGCAACAAGGGGCTCTCACCCCTCCTGCAAAAAGGGGCTCTCACCCTCCTGCAAAAAGGGAATCTCGCCACTCCTGCAAAAAGGGGCTCTCATCCCCTGCAAAAAGGGGCTCTCATCCCTCCTGCAAAAAGGAGCTCTCACCCCCTGCAAAAGGGGGCTCTCACCCTCCGGCCACAAGGGGCTCTCACCCTAGGGGCTCTCACCTTCCTGCAACAAGAGTCTCTCCCCCCTGCAAAAAGGGGCTCTCATCCTCTTGTAACAAGGGGCTCTCACCCCTCCTGCAAAAAGGGTCTCTCACCCTCCTGCCACAAGGGGTTCTCACCCAAGGGGCTTACACCCTCCTACAACAAAGGACTCTCACCCTCCTGACACAAGGGGCTCTCACCCTCCTGCAACAAGGGGCTCTCACCCAACGGGCTCTCACCCTCCTGCAAAAAGGGGCTCTCATCCTCTTGCAACAAGGGGCTCTCGCCCTCCTGCAACAAGGGGGTTTCATCTTCCTGTCACAAGGGGCTCTCATCCCTTCTGTAAAAAGGGGCTCTCACCCTCCTGCAAAGAGGGGCTCTCGCCCTCCTGCAACAAGGGGCACTCATCCCTCCTGCTTAAATGGGCACTCATCCCTCCTGCTTAAAGGGGCTCTCGCCCAAGGTCCTCTCACCCTCCTGCACAAGGGGCTCACGCTCTTGCAACAAGGGGCTCTCACCCTCCTGCAAAAGGGGCTCTCACCCTCCTGCAAAAAGGGGCTCTCACCCTCCTGCAAAAAGGGGCTTCCGTCCTCTTGCAACAAGGGGCTCTCACCCTCCTGCCACAAGGGGCTCTCACCCTCCTGCAACAAGGGGCTCTCATCCCTTCTGCAAAAAGGGGGTCTCACCCTCCTGCAAAAAGGGGCTCTCGCCCTCCTGCAACAGGGGGCACTCATCCCTCCTGCTTAAAGGGGCTCTCATCCCTCCTGCAAAAGGGGCTCTCGCCCCTCCTGCAAAAAGGGGCTCTCACCCTCCTACAACAAAGGGCTCTCACCCTCCTGCAACAAGAGGCTCTCACCCTCCTGCAAAAAGTGGCTCTCACCCCTCCTGCAAAAGGAGCTCTCACCCTCCTGCAAAAAGGGGCTCTCACCCTCCTGCAAAAAGGGTCTCTCGTCCTCTTGCAACAAGGGGCTCTCACCCTCCTGCCACAAGGGGCTCTCACCCTCCTGCAACAAGGGGCTCTCATCCCTTCTGCAAAAAAGGGCCTCTCGCCCTCCTGCAAAAAGGGGTTATCGCCCTCCTGCAACAAGGGGCACTCATTCCTCCTGCTTAAAGGGGCTCTCATCCCTCCTGCAAAAGGGGCTCTCGCCCCTCCTGCAAAAAGGGGCTCTCACCCTCCTGCAACAAGGGGCTCTCACCCTACTGCAACAAAGGGATCTCACCCTCCTGCAAAAAGGGGCTCTCAACCCTCCTGCAAAAAGGGGCTCTCATCCCACCTGAAAAAAGGGGCTCTCACCCTCCTGCAACAAAGGGCTCTCACCCTCCCGCAACAAGGGACTATCACCCTCCTGCAACAAGGGGCTCTCACCCTCCTGCAAAAAGGGGCTCTCGCCCTCCTGCAACAAGGGGCACTCATCCCTCCTGCTTAAAGGGGCTCTCGCCCAAGGTCCTCTCACCCTCCTGCACAAGGGGCTCACGCTCATGCAACAAGGGGCTCTCACCCTCCTGCAAAAAGTGGCTCTCACTCCCTGCAAAAAGGGGCTCTCACCCTCCTGCAAAAAGGGGCTCTCGTCCTCTTGCAACAAGGGGCTCTCACCCTCCTGCCACAAGGGGCTCTCACCCTCCTACAACAAGCGGCTCTCACCCCTGTGCTTCTCAAACTGTCTCAGAGTTTCAGCAGCACTGGAGGTCGCAGTAGCCCTCGCCTCTACAGGGGGATACTCATTTTTGCGTCATATGCACTCGCAAGTCAACACGGAACAAATATACAGCACCGAAAACTGCACCTCAGAGACGCGGGACATTTGCAGCCTGTGCCCCACCACAGTGCCCTCTTAACGCATGAGCACGTTGAACAGTTGCGCTGGGGCCCCGTGAGCATAGGGACCTCATTTCCTAATGTCAAAACACTGATTTTTTTGGGAGACAGTGGTAGAAGTGGGCGGGAACGGAAGGGTACTGCGTGCCCCTACTTCTAAAAATTATTTCGGTCCGGTCCCCTACTACTTACTTTCAAAAAAGCATCCCGGGACGGCAAGAATAGTCCTACTTCATTCAGCTTGCTGGGGCTGCTCGCACTTCTCTGTGAACTCAAGAGGCTGCAGCGGCACCTCCCTGAGCTCGCACAGACCAAGGGCAGGCCCATTGTCCTTCCGATTAAGGCAGATTATCCCCTTTCGAATGACAATGCGCCCGCACTCTGCCTTTAGCATATCAAGTGCCAGTGAGATTGGAGTTGGTGACTACAGAGGAGCTTTCCCCAAACAGAGTACGTGGGGAACTTGACACCTTGTGTAATTTGTCAATGTTGTACACACTACAGAATGAACTGGGATCAGTGACTGAACGCCAGGAAAGGAGAGGTACTAGGACAGGAGAGGTGACCGGGCAGGAGAAGTAACCGGGCAGGAGAAGTAACCGGGCAGGAGATGTAATGGACAGGAGAAGTGACAGGACAGGAGAAGTGACGGGCAGGAGCAGTGACGGGCAGGAGAAGTAACGGATAGGAGCAGTGATGGGCAGGAGCAGTGACGGGACAGGAGTGGTGACAGGAAAGGAGAGGTGACGGGGCAGGAGAAGTGATGGGGCAGGAGAAGTGATGGGGCAGGAGAAGTGAAGGGGCAGGAACTGTGATTAGGCATGGGCAGGAGCGGTAACCAAAAAACATACAGAGAGGGGAGGGTCAAAGGGAAAAGATTAAAGACCTACTACTGGTTCAATTCCCCAGCAACATCATGTAAATCACAAACAAGAACCCAGGAGGTCTATAAGCCATACGTTATACTGGCCATACTGACAAAATCTACTACTATGTCAGTTGGCCTCCCCCAAGCTTCAGGTTAGTTTGGTGGCACCGACGGAGAGTGCGGGCCACGTGTACCTGAGCACGGTCCAGGTGAGGTGAGGTCCAGTCCCCTGTCATTCCGGATCACGTTGAGTATCCAGTGACAAGGAGGATCAGTACTTGAATGTAGGTACAGGTTGTATCGTTCCTACTGGTTTTGTTTATATTCTTTTCACCGATTAGCTGGGTGTTTTATTTGTATTCACACACATACAACAGTAGCAACTATTGTAAGAGCAGTGGCCCTGATGAAAGCCAAGGGACGTCTTGCCCGGTAGGCAGAAAAATGTTGGCCCTATTTTCGACAGTCATTTGTTTTATACTGTCGTTTGCGCTGTTCCTGTTTTTTAATTAGGGGATGTGCCATGTTCTGATTAAAGAGTTGTTTAGACACATCACCCTATTTTATATTCACCACTTTTTCTGTATGTTGCACTGTATCTTTACCACTTTTCACCAACCATCATAAACTGGCCAACAATTGGAGGTTCATTTCACTGTGGACCGCACCCAGTATTGACAAACTACTGTGTGGCGTGGGGTTTAGATGATCTAGGGACCCGCCAGGCCACGGTGTGGACGGCCAAATGATAGGACGGATCACTTGGTTTGTTTGATGGTTATCCACAAAGTTCATGCACTGGATTTGGTTGACCAGTCTGTGATCGTTGTTCTAGACATTTTCTAGATATTACCTTTCCCACTTCCCACACATGTCTCCTCTGTTCTCCTTTGTTTGACCTTTAGTAGTTATTATATGGTGACTGCAGCACCAACTGACATAGTAGTAGATTTTGTCAGTATGGCCAGTATAACGTATGGCTTATAGACCTCCTGGGTTCTTGTTTGTAATTTACAGGAGCGGTAACCGGCAGGAGCAGTGAACGGATAGGGGCAGTGAACGAATAAGAGCAGTGAACGGGGCAGAAGAAGTGATGGGACAGGAGAAGTGATGTGACTGGAGCGGTGATCGGGCAGGAGTGCTGACCGGACAGGAGCAGTGAACGGGCAGGAGCAGTGAACGGGCAGGAGCGGTGACGAGGCAGGAAAAGTGACGGGCCAGGAGCAATGACGGGGCAGGAGAGGCAACAGAAAAGAGAGGTGACCGGGCAGGAGAGGTGACCGGGCAGGAGAAGTGAAGGGGCAGGAGAAGTGACGGGGCAGGAGAAGTGACGGGGCAGGAGAAGTAATGGGGCAGGAGAGGAGAGGGGGCAGGAGAGATGACGGGGCAGGGGAGGGGACGGGCAGGAGAAGTGAGGGGGCAGGAGAGGTGACGGGCATGAGCTAGAGCGGTAACCGGGCGGGAGCGGTGAAAGGACAGGAGCGGTGAAAGAACAGGAGCGGTGAAAGAACAGGAGCAGTGAACAGGGCAGGAGCAGTGAACAGGGCAGGAGCAGTGAACAGGGCAGGAGCAGTGAACGGGGCAGGAGAAGTGACGGGGCAGGAGCAGTGACGGGGTCCGGAGAAGGGACAGGGCAGGAGAGGCAACGTGGAAGGAGAGGCAACATGGCAGGAGAGGTGACGGGGCACAAGAAGTGACGGAAAGGTGACCTGACAGGTAGATGATGTGATGGGCAGGAGAGGTGACGGGCAGGAGAGGTGACGGGCAGGAGAGGTGACCGGGCAGGAGAGGTGACCGGGCAGGAGAGGTGACCGGGCAGGAGAGGTGACAGGGCAGGAGAGGTGACCCGGCAGGAGAGGTGACGAAGCAGTAGAAGTAAAGGGGGCAGGAGCGGTGATTAGGCATGAGCAGGAGTGGTAACCGGGCAGGAGCGGTGAACGGACAGGAGCAGTGAACGGGGCACGAGCAGTGAACGGGGCAGGAGCAGTGAACAGGCAGGAGCGGTGACGAGGCAGGGAAAGTGACGGACCAGGAGCAATGACGGGGCAGGAGAGGCAACAGGAAAGAGAGGTGACCGGGCAGGAGAGGTGACCGGGCAGGAGAAGTGACAAGGCAGGAGAAGTGATGGGGCAGGAGAAGTAATGGGGCAGGAGAGGAGAGGGGGCAGGAGAGATGACGGTGCAGGGGAGCTGACGGGCAGGAGAGGTGACGGTGCAGGAGAGGTGACGGGCATGAGCTAGAGCGGTAACCGGGCAGGAGCGGTAAAAGGACAGGAGTGGTGAAAGGACAGGAGCAGTGAACAGGGCAGGAGCAGTGAACGGGGCAGGAGCAGTGAACGGGTCAGGAGCAGTGAACGGGGCAGGAGCAGTGAACGGGGCAGGAGCAGTGAACGGGGCAGAAGCAGTGAACGGGGCAGGAGAAGTGACGGGGCAGGAGAAGTTACGGGGCAGGAGCAGTGACGGGGTCCGGAGAAGGGACAGGGCAGGAGAGGCGACGTGGAAGGAGAGGCAACAGGGCAGGAGAGGTGACGGGGCACAAGAAGTGACGGGAAGGTGACCTGACAGGAAGGTGATGTGATGGGCAGGAGAGGTGACGGGGCAGGAGAGGTGACTAGGCAGGAGAGGTGACTAGGCAGGAGAGGTGACGGGGCAGGAGAGGTGACCAGGCAGGAGAGGTGACCAGGCAGGAGAGGTGACTAGGCAGGAGAGGTGTCGGGGCAGGAGAGGTGACGGGGCAGGAGAGGTGACGGGGCAGGAGAGGTGACTAGGCCGGAGAGGTGACTAGGCAGGAGAGGTGACGGGGCAGGAGAGGTGACCGGGCAGGAGAGGTGACCGGGCAGGAGAGGTGACAGGGCAGGAGAGGTGACCGGGCAGGAGAGGTGACCGGGCAGGAGAGATGATGAAGCAGTAGAAGTAATGGGGGCAGGAGCGGTGATTAGACATGAACAGGAGTGGTAACCGGGCAGGAGCGGTGAACGGACAGGAGCAGTGAATGGGGCACGAGCAGTGAACGGGGCAGGAGCAGTGAATGGGGCAGGAGCAGTGAACGGGGCAGGAGAAGTGATGGGCCAGGAGAAGTGACGGGCCAGGAGAAGGGAGGGGGCTGGGGAATTGACGAAGCAGGAGTGTTGATTGAGCAGGAGTACTGACTGGACAGGAGCAGTGAAAGGGCAGGAGCAGGCATTTCTTTCCCAGGGTGACTGGAAGGGTAGGGGGCCAGTTTAGTTTGGGGGGACCGGTTTTGTACAAGTGCAGGAGTTTTAAAAACACTGCACAGTTCTTTGTATATTCAGCAGGTTTCGGTCAACAATACAAGTGCCAGGATAACTTTGGTGATCAATGTACCTGCTGGAGAGAGATGAGAGCATGTTTTGTCTAGTGGCTGTTTTACTCATCTAAGGTAGCGCAGAGGGGTAATATGCCTGTTGCAAAGAACACCAGAAAAGTGCAGAAACGCTCAAGTCGGAAGCCTCCTAAACCAGGAGTTATTAGGTAGATGCAATTTTTCTTCCTAATATTTTTGCACTTTTTCACTATTTTGTTAATTTTCACTTTCCCGTCCCTAGGTTGGGGTGGGCCTTAGCGCGTCCATTTCCACCAGGGTTTATTTCACTTAAGTCCTGATGAATGCCAGGTAAAATCACACCGTTTCATGGCTGAAACATGTCGACTGATACTTAAGAAATTCCCACTCTATTAACTGTGGACGCAATTTCCAGACACATAATTTTAAGTCTCTCCCTAGTGATCATTCCAATAAAGTTATTATTGTTGATACACTACGGACTGTTTTTAACCATCCAACACTCACTAGTTACTTTTTCTTCGAACAACACTGCCTGAACTCACTAACCCGCTCCGCAGTAGATCTGGCGTCGCAGCACACCGAAGAGACACTCGGTCTCTTTGGTGGGCCCAATGATGAAGCATGTCATCACTAGGTGGTGAGTGAGGGCTTTCTATAAACCACTTAAACGTCTTAATTGAAGCCGTTGTCGTGCTCCCCTTGTGTGGTCTTGCTTGAACTCATAGCATTGGACACTCTTCTATTGTTTATTTTAAACCTCAAATAAACATGTTTATCCATTGTTTTAATTAAACAACGTTATAAGCTGTAACTGGTCAGTGAAATGCTAAACGTACTAAAAATGGGTATGTTTTGCTATTTCTAGCCACACCCCTGACTCCGCCCACTGATCCAATCTTCGGTTATTTCCGCCCCCTGATTCTCCACCCACAGTTCCCCTACTTTTTTTTCCAACTTCGACCACTGGTTGGAGATACCAATAAATATAAGTTTCTTTTATTGATCATTTACATTTGTATTCCAGTGAGTGGTTGTGTAGGCAGGGCCCAGTGCCCTGCTTTTACCGTGTGCCTATAAAGCTGTTAATTAATGAAACGAATACGCACCTAGTATTACCAATTACTAGGCTGACAAACCATCTGTGTTTAGTCACTTATATTTTTTATGAAAAAAAGATGATCAAAAGATTTCATAGCATCAAAAGCGATTCACTTCACATTTATAAAGGTTCACAAATACATTGAAAAAACCATACATGATACATTAAATCAAAACATACACATATAACAATTGTGAAAACGTTAAATGAAGACAACTGTGAAATGCCTCAAAACAATTCCTTTTTAGAGGCACCAATCCTAAATGCAAATAAACAAGTGGACAGTTAAGAGAACAATCTAGCCTACTTGTTATAACCACCACTAGATACACATAAATCAGTTCAACGTACGGTGCACACCATAGGAAAACACAAAACTATGCGGCAATGTCAAGTTGTGTACAAATTGTATTCCTATTGTGCCCTAACAAGTAAGTATCTGGGTGGGACTGGCGTCCAGTCCCACCCAGATACTTACTTGTTAGGGCACAATAGGAATATAATTTGTACACAACTTGACATTGCCGCATAGTTTTGTGTTTTCCTATGGTGTGCACCGTACGTTGAACTGATTTATGTGTATCTAGTGGTGGTTATAACAAGTAGGCTAGATTGTTCTCTTAACTGTCCACTTGTTTATTTGCATTTAGGATTGGTGCCTCTAAAAAGGAATTGTTTTGAGGCATTTCACAGTTGTCTTCATTTAACGTTTTCACAATTGTTATATGTGTATGTTTTGATTTAATGTATCATGTATGGTTTTTTCAATGTATTTGTGAACCTTTATAAATGTGAAGTGAATCGCTTTTGATGCTATGAAATCTTTTGATCATCTTTTTTTCATAAAAAATATAAGTGACTAAACACAGATGGTTTGTCAGCCTAGTAATTGGTAATACTAGGTGCGTATTCGTTTCATTAACTAAAACTGCCCGGCAATTTTGTTTGTTTACTATATAAGAGTGGTCCGGCCGGTCAGAGACAGGACCCAGCCTTTCTCCCCTTTTCCCTTATAAAGCTGTTAAGACGGCCCTGCCTCACCACCCAACACCGAAGAACACGGTCTATGTACTAGGAAGACGCAAAGAGGCACAGCTTGCTATGCAAGAGCACATACCACACGGCACACACTACTTCATCATGTAAGATGCATCCTATGTCATCTTCCCGTCAGGACAACCCTGGCAATTTCGCGACATTTCTACTATATAAGCAGCCTCCTGACATCACAACATGTGGTGGCTACTCATTACCTTATGACCCCCTAGATCGGGGGTCATATACAGCCTGATTCATCATTCTCCCGTTTTGCGAGCCCCTAATAGCGATTCATAACGAATCGCTATTAAGGACTTGCAAAACGGGATTCATGTAGAAATTGCATAAAGAAATGCGATTCCTACACATTCCTTATTTGCGATTAGCAAATTGCTAATCGCAAATAAGGAATAACTCCCCAGTCATTCCTATGGGCCAAAAGGCCCATAGGAATGAATGGGGAGTATTCCTTATTTGCGATTAGCAATTTGCTAATCGCAAATTAGATAGCGATTTAAAGGGTGCCAGGGGTGTCCAACGGACACCCTGTAGCACCCCTTAAATGCAAATTGAAACAGGTGTTGCGCACACACATGTCCAAAGGACATGTGTGTGTGCAACATGCAACTTAGAAATATGCTTTTAAAAGCATTTTTCTAAGTTTTCGCTATTTACCACGAGGTTTGACCTCGCGGTAAATAGCGGGCCGAAATTGCGAATTCGCAATTTTTAAATGGATGATGAATTGCATTTAAGGAATCTCAAATAGAGATTCCTTAAATGTAATTCCTCGCAAAATAGCGAAATCACTATTACCGATTTTTGCATTTGGGATGATGAATCCCAAATGCAAAAATTGCGCTCGCAAAGGGCCAGATTCTCAGAATCTGGCCCTTTACGAGCCGATTTCGGCTTGATGAATCAGGCTGATAGTGCTTTAGAAACATGCTGAATATAAAACAGCAAACAGCGTTCACTGACCTGTTGAGGAACGGGTGGTGAGGGTGATGCTGGTGGTAGGGTGCTGGCAGGAGCGTGCCCGGTAGGGCCATCGTCCGCGGCGCGGCTCCTCCGCGGCTGGTCAGCTGCACCAATGGTGGGATGGGGTGCAGCGCGGTCAGCTCTCTTCCGGGCACCCCCCGGGGAGGCCTACTGTATCCAAGGCTGATAACTGGCACGTTGGGGGGCAGGCCGTGCCCATGATAGGGACCCACTGTCGCCGTGGAGACGGGCTCGTCTGCGGAGCCCCGCGGGCTGTCCCCGGTGGACTTGCCGGAGGCGGGGGACGTGCTTGCTGGACAGTCACTCTTGTTAGCCGTAGAGGGACTAATTGGTGGCGAAGTGGTCTGCGCAGGGCTCTGCCGCTCCCCCGGGGAACGCGCCGGGACGGCCGCCTTCTCCATCATCTCGGCGCTAGGTTCGGCGGCAGTCGCTTTGTCTTCCCCTGGACACATGAAAGCAGCGGCGCGGAACTGCCAAGTTTCAGAATCCCTCATCTGCGGAGAGAAGGGGGCGAGGGGAGTGGAGCAAGAGAAAGGGGGTTTAGTGAGGAGACTAAAGGAAGAAAGCAGGGGAGCGAGAAAACAGAGGAAGGTGAGAAAGGAAGGGAAGATTCAGAAGGTACAGGAATAGGCGGGAAAAGACCAATGAAGGAAGAAGAACGTGGAATATGAGTGAGGAGAGAGACTGAGTATGGAAGTGACAGGAGAAATGGAAGAAAGTTCAGAAGGAGGATTAGAGTGGGGAGAGAAATGGATGGGCGTTGAAAGTGGAGAAATGTAGAAGGACAAAGAGAAAAGAAGTATGAGGAAAAATTGAGAAAAAGTGACTTTTGGACTGCGCTGGAAAAAGCAAGACATAAAGAAGTGAGAAAGGAGAAATAGAGGAAGGTTGAAAAGGGACAGAAGATTACAACGAGGAGACAAAGAGGAGGAGAGACTGATGAATACAGAGAGACGAAATAGGAGGCGAGAGACTCAAAGAACCAGTAAAAGAGGTATTGTGGAAGAGTGTAAGGGAGAGATGTAGAAATGGGAGAACGTGAATAAATGGATTGTACAAAGGAATATCGACGCTAGAATACTGTAATACATTCATTTCGTGGAAAGGATATTGAGGGACAAAATATCGAAAGGTAAGTGCATCTGGAGGAAGTATAGATTTACTATTCTTGACTCCAAATCTATGCACCTCGAAGATATACATCTAGTCAGGCAGGGTACATAAATGTGGAGTTAGGTATAGAAAATATATGCTTACCAGTGTCAATGTGTAAGAGCGGTGGCAGCAACAGGAGTGTGGCAAGAGGGCACAGAATGAAAATAAATTCATGGACAGGGGGTTAGGGAAGGAAAAGGCAACAACGTCGCAGGTTTTGGAGTGGGAAGGAAGAGACGAGAAGAGGAGGAAAACCAATGAAAAGCAGTGAGATTGATAAAGAAGGAATGAAGGCAGCACGAGAGAGTGAGGTGAGAAAGGTACAGACAATAGGACAAGAACGAAAGCACAGTGACATGGAGAGCAGATTGCACATGGCAGCAAGAGAGGTGTGTGGTGGAATAGAGACAGCAAAGGGAGGGTAGTGGCAAAGATTTAGAGCCTCAGAGAACACAGTGAGGCATAGAAGATACAGAGAATAGGAGGAGGTAGAGAGGGAGAAAGAAAAGATTGACTATATTGAGAAAGAAGGCTAGAAAGAGAGAGGGAGAGAGACCCAAAGAAGATGAGTTGTGCGAGGTGGATGGCTGTTAATAGATTGTATTGTATTGTATTGATATAGGGCTTACTACCCCTCACGTGGCGTCTAAGCGCCTTTTTGGCAAGTAGCATGCTACTCCAGGACCCATAGAGGATTAGTGTTGAATTAGTATAGTGAAACATGCAAGTCATTTTAAGTGGTGGATAGGTTAGTCAGTTATTTGGATTCTGAAGGATAGCAGAAGGATATAAGAGGAAAAAAGGTTTGTATTTATATAGCGCTTGTTACCCCTGATGGGGTGTTGAAGCACGCTACTCTAGAAACCCATAAAGGATTAGTGGTGAATTAGTATGGTGAAATATGAAAGTAATTTGAGTGGTGGCTATTAGTCAGTTATTTGGAGTGAGAAGGATAGCTGAGGGATAGAAGGGGATAAAAAGGTTTGCATTCATGTAGCACCTGTTACCCCTGATGAGTGTTGAAGCACTTTTCTGGCGAGTAGCACGCTACCCCGGAACCCATAAAGGATTAGTGTTGAAAATGAATATAGTGAAATATTAAGTAATTTGAGTGGTGGATATATTATTTAGTTATTTAGATAGAGAAGGGTAGGTGACGGGAAAGAGGTTTGTATTTATATAGCGCTTGCCACCCCTGATGGGGTTTTAAGCGCTTTTTTGGCGAGTAGCACGCTACTCTAGAACCTATAAGAATTAGTGTTGAATTAGTATGGCGAAGCCTGAAAGTAATTTGAGTGGTGGATATGTAAGTTATTTGGATTGAGAAGGGTTGGAGAGGGGTAGAAAAGGGAAAAAGGTTTGCATTTATATAGCGCTTGTAACCCTGATGGGGTGTTGAAACACATTATTGGCGAGTAGCACGCTCCTCTGGAACCCATAAAGGATTAGTGATGAATTAGTATGGTGGAATATGGGATTAGGGAAGTGAACATGTTACTCTGTTATTTTGATTGAAAAGGATAGTGGAGGGATAGAAGAGTGAAGGGTTTGGATTTATTTTCTGAGGTCATAGCAGTAGGAGGAGGCTTTTGGATGAGTAAAAAGGGGTTTTGGAGGGGAAGAGTCAGAGGGGTGATTGTGTCGGAGTAGTGACGAATTACAGAGGAAGGTAACAAGAAGAGAGAATTTAAAAACACAGGGGTATAACATTATCAAGTCTTGTTTCTTTTCATACTGCACACCAGTGGCAGCGCCTTCACTGCTCACTGTTGCCAGTTCCTCCAACTGCCCACAGTGCCGACCATTGTCATAGTTTCATGCTGTCCACCATCTCCTTGCAACACTCTGGCCTTCAGTGACACCTTCTCAAGCTTCTCACCAGTGCCAGCTTCTTACTGTGCCCAACGCCAGTTCTGCTCATTCCTCGCTAGTGCCTTCTTATCATACTGCCTACCAATGTCAGTTCTGTATACTACCCATGAGTGCCACTTTCTCATACTGAATACCAGGGCCACCTCACACTACTCCCTTGTGCTACCATATCACACTACCAGCGCTTCATTTGAGCCAGTGCTTTCTGGTGCTTGGCACCGGCACTTAACTGCCAACACCACACTTACAACAGTCTACCTCATGGTGGTGCTGTTTGTCTAATTTAGAGGCAAGCACACCAACAGTTGTTTATTAATTCAATATACAATAAAAGTGACTGATAGCTGCTGCCGAAGCCATTCTTGTAGCTTTTGGGGCTTGGAATAGTCAGAATTGTCCCACTAGTAGGAATTTGATTTTTAGAAGTTGTGTTGTGACTAATTGGCAGCGCTGACAGCAGGAATGAGCAGTGCAAGTGGAAGTGGCCTCCTGGTGAGGGCCCTGGCACTTATTTTTTATTACAAATTAAACACTGCACACGACCTACATGTACCAACTTCTCCCACTGCTCACCAGTTTCGGCCCTGCACAGTACATGCCAGTACTTCCTTCTCGCACTCCCTACCATGGGCACTGAGTCCCAAAACTTATCAGTGCTATTTCCTTATAGTGCCCATTGGTGCCACCCTCTTCCACTGCAAAGGACTGACACATTCTCACACTGCCAATCAGTGTCATCTCCTTGCTTTGTCACAAGCATCCCCACTGGACATTGTCATTGTCACTAATGTCAACTTCTTAAATTGTCCACCAATACCAGGTCCACACACTGTTCAGCAGTGTCACCTTCTCACAATGGCCACCAGTGCCACAGATTCACACGCACACCATGTGCCCTAATCACACTGACATTGGGCTCAAGTCCTGTACACTGCCTACAACTGTCACCTTCTGAGAAAGAAAGCCTCACAGTGCCAGTTGCACAAAATACACTCCAATGGCACCATCTCACATAGACTACCAATACTGGTCTTCACACTGCCCGTAAGTGCCATCCTCACAAAAATGCTACCAATGCCAGTGACTCTAACTGGCCACAAGAGCAAGACACTCACATTGTCCACAGTGCCAATACCACACAAGGACCCCAGTGCCAGGTCTTCCAGCTGCCTACCACTGCAAGCTCATCACATTGTCCACCAAAGTAAGCTCCTCGCATTTCCTAGAGCGCCTACTTTTTAAACAGCCATTGAGTGTAAGCTACCCACAATAAGAACACTGCCAGCATCTCACCAGGTTCATAGCTTCGGGAGGGGGGGTGTTTGGGGTGTTACACCCCCCTAACAAATGTGTTTTCTGATAAATTGTTGGGTACAGGTGCTTTCAGTAGGTATGGTGAGATGCCAGTCGGATTTCACCAGCAATTTTGACATGCACACAGAAAAAAACACACACTTTCTCTCCCGCTCTGTTTTGAAAGTCCTCGAAAATATTGGTTATTTTACAAAATATTGTGTTTTCTCTCTTAGTACTCCTACTAATCCACATTCCTCTTCCTTTCCACTGTCTTTTGAGCCCCTCTAATGCACCCTGCTTGTCGTATAATGTATTTAAACAGTATATGCCAGCCTGATTGTCGGAAAATCTGAAGATCACCCCCTCCCCATCTTACTGACCAAGCTACGCCACTGCATCCCACACAACCGTTAAGTGCCATCTTTCCAAAGTTGTGCTGGTGCCAATTCAACCAGTTGTCTGCCGTGCCTTTGGTAGCACCTTGCACTGCCCACGAGTGTCATCTTCCTTCAAAGCTCCCACTACCACTTACCCAAACTAGTCAAGAGTTCCAGAATCTCATACTGCTCACAACAGGACTACAAGTGGGATGGGTCCTGCCAGATGTATGACCTGGCAGGAATTAAAGACTGACTTTGATCTGGGTTCATACCGGGCCTTATATGTCTGGGCTTAACTTTATTCTCAAAAGAACTATCAATTTCTCAACAATCACTGTAAAAATCCTTAAACTAATCCATGTCAAGGATGCAGTCCCTGTTTACAATTCAAATGTTTCACAAGATCTTACAATCCTCTGGTCCACCGTGGGCTCATCCCGTTTGTGTGGAGGGAGAGAAGGGCTACTTCCGGGCTGAGAGGGACGTTGGCGGTCTAGCTGTCTAACCCCCTCCATAAAACCGGATGCCCGGCCTGACACCGGCGCGCCGCTGGTGTGCCAAATGCAAACCCATCGGCGTCCAGTGGTCGCCAGGAGGCAGGACCCCTGCCCATTTCGGGCCAAAACGGGGTATTAGTCATAAATTAACTTATTCAAAGCTTGATATACTTGACATCAGAAGAGGCTTGCCACCCGGTGCTCTCTTCATTCATGGGGTTTGGCCGGGACATTTCCTGCAATGGAGGGGCCCTTCTCTTTCAAATCTTGCCAGTTTCAAAGCCTCAAAACAGAACCAAAGCACAGTGACCCTAGTGCCTCTCACCAGGACAAAGGACATTTCACCCTTAACAATGTTACTCACTCATTAACAGCTTCAAAGAATCTCCCAAACAATTCCAGTCACAGCTGGATAGGTTTTCTAAGTAATGTTAGATCCCTGCCAAAACATGCGGTAGAGGTGTGGGACCTACTTACTTCAGAGAATCAGGACATAGAATGCCTGATGGAAACCTGGCTTAAACCCAGCTCCCCCCGCTATTACAGTAGCAGTCCCAGAGGGCTACGACATCCAAAGATTGGATAGACAGCCTAAAGTGGGGGAGGGCTAGCCATTGTTCATAAAGATCGTATCAAAGTATCAATACTTGAGCAAAGAGGCAACAAAAAGATTGAAATCTTAGTCTTTCGTATTGACCTGCTTCCAAAATACAGTTGGAAGCCTTCCTTAGTCTACCGACCTCCTGGCCCCCTTTCCGATTTTTCACTTCAACTTATGGAACTGATAGCTCCCCACGTTATTTCCACAAAAAGAATTCTACTGCTGGGCGATTTCAATGTACATAGTGAGTGCATTACAAATCTAAATGCCTCGGCGCTTCTGGCTGTGCTAGCTTCCTTAGAATTAGTTAAGATCAACAACGGACCCACACATTCAGCAGGGCATACACTCAACCTTATCCTCACCAACTCGTCCAGTATTCTATGCGACCCTCCCCGTCTGCTGACCTGGACGGACCATTCATTAATCTACTTTCACATCAAAGGCCCCAAGGCGTATGATGCGTCCCGACTGGCCTCCCATCACCTCCGTAGACAATGGTATAAAATCACCTCAGACCTTTTCCAAGCTGCTTCTACTACATCATGGAATGGGGATCAATAATATAGAGGAAGGTCTGACCCGTCACAATTCCTCTGTAAAACGGTTATAGATCAACTTGCCCCTTTGGAGCTGCACCCTAGCATGGCCAGACGCCCCCAGACAGCCTGGTTCTCACCCGATCTTCAGACAGAAAAACTGCGGTGGTGTAAACATCTAGAGAGGCAATGGCACCGAACCCATGATGGGAACGATAAAGAGAGATACAAGACCGCTCTGACCCACTATCATAAAAACATAAAAGCTGCACGAAAAGCCCATATCGCACAACATCTCAACCAGGCAGGGAGTACCCCCAAAGTCCTATTTCAGATTCTGAACTCCTTCACCAACCCAGAAGCTTGTGACAATGAGGAGGCCCCCGCTCAAGTACTCTGTGATAAAATAGCAATGCATCTCACACGGAAAATTGAGCTGATCTATGATCACCTCCTCTGGGAGTCATCTGCAGGCTCCTACATCTTTTAGCCCACCTACACTCACTAAATCGCAGCTGTTGGAAAATGTTCCCCCTCTCACTTATGACTTTATGGAATCATTGCTACTTACAGTAAAATCAGGTTCTCCCTCAGACATCATTCCAGCAAAAATGTCTTCCTCACTTTCTAAACAACTTTCCGCGCCTAATTGTTCGCTTCTCAATCTCTCAATAAGAGAGGGACATCTTCCCACTGTATGGAAGGCTGCTCAGGTCATTCCTATTCGCAAGAATACTAAGGCCCTATGGATGACTTGTCCAACATCCGGCCTATTTCTCTACTACCCCTCCTGAGCAAGTTACTGGAAAAGCACATCAATAAACATCTGTCTGACCATGTTGAATCCTCCGGAAGCCTTGATCCTCTCAATCTGGATTCAGGCACAAGCTTAGATAGCACTGAGTCAGCCCCGATTGCTGTCACTGACAACATAAGGATAACTTTGGACAGCGGACAATCAGTATTACTCGTGCTGATTGATCTCTCAGCTGCATTCGACATGGTCTCCCACCAGATTCTGGTCAGGAGACTGAAGGAAATTGGACTCAAAGAATTGGCTCTTCAGTGGATGACGAGCTTTCTTTCCCTCCGCTCCCAAACCATTAACCTTGGCCCTTTTCGCTCAAAGACCATGGAGCTGACCAAGGGAGTGCCTCAGGGCTCTTGTTTGAGCCCTACTTTGTTCAACATTAACATCACTCCCCTTGCAGACTTACTTAGGACATTAGGTTTCACACCCATTTCTTATGCTGATGATACTCCACTTTTATTTTCGTTTAATAAGTCCACTCTTATGGCCCAGTACACCTTCTCCAAAGGTATGATAGCCATATCTAACTGGATGAGGAGCAATTTCCTTCAGCCTAACGCAGGGAAGACCGAGAGCATGCTCTTCGGAGATGCACCACTGCTGTGGTCACCTGATTGGTGGCTGGTGGATCTGGGCGACTCCCCTGTACCCAAAACTGCTGTCAAGAATCTCGGCAAACGCCTAGACCAGACACTGACCATGAAAGAACATGTGGTTTACACCGCTGGCTCCTGTTTTCATGTGCCTGGAATGTTACGGCGAAAAACTCTTATTCAGTATTCAGGCATTAGTACTAAGCCGCCTAGACTACTGTAACACCCTCCTGGTCTCTGCCAATGAGTCCTCGCTGAGCATACTACAGGTAGTCCAAAACACCGCGGCTTGCCTTGTCTCGAATGCCCCACTGAGAACGGCCTCCCTTCCCCAACAGCTTCACTGCCTCCCGGTACGCAAGCGAATTAAGTTTAAAATCTGCTGCATCATCCGCAAGGCCGAGTATGGCAAGGGCCCCACTTATCTCGTAAGGAAATTTACCAACTATATTCCTTCAAGGTCTCTCCGCTCAGGAACCAAATCTCTTCTCATTGTTCCTCGGTTTTAAAAATCAAGGATGGGTGGGAAAGCTTTCTCTCACCTTGCCCCCCTCTATTGGAACCAGCTTCCCACCCATCTGAGACAATGCCTTGACTATCTTCAATTTAGAAGGCTCCTCAAAACTGTATTATTTTAATCTGGTTCTTTCTTCGGCCTACTGTTGCACGTCCACAGCGCAGATATACCCCTCCGGGGGTGATTCAGGCACTCTACAAAACCAATAAATAAATAAATCTCTAAGAGTATTATATTTTTCTGAAATGTTTCTTTAGAGTTCCTTATTCAGTATATGACTGTGGTATAAAGTGTACTGTGAACTGTTGTAGCTGGGTGAGTTCAGTGTGCAGACAGGTGTTAAACAGCATTCACTGGTTTCCGATGCTCAGCAATGGCACTTAATAATTAGGGCTCCTGGTTTTATGGTATTCTTTTTTTTTAACATTTCCGTCTGTATTTATCCATATTTATTATTTGGCCATCCTATTGGTATTTATCCACATTTATTTTGTGTTTCAAGAATGAATGTAGCTCGAAAATGGTATATTTCTGCGTTTATATAACTCTTCAAAGTGCACTCAAACATGGATGCCTATCACGTTTTTAGCAAAGTAAGCAGCCAGGTATAACAAAAGACTACACTCACAGGTACATATTAGCATCATACTACAAATATATGTTAACCATATGCCTGTATTTAAGGAAATCTCATCCTGTAGTTTAACCCTCCATGCTGTCTGCCAGCTCAGCTGTTGCCTAGAATTCATGAAATACAGCATTTGAGAGTTTCTCACAAGAAGCTCCATTTTCATTTTTTCCCGCTTTTAAAAACAAATACAGACAGGAAACACATTGTTTTCTGTCTGTATTTATCTGTAAAAATCAGTAAAAATGGAAAACCAGAAGCCTTATTAATAATCAGCACCGTAGCATGAGAACCAGTTAAGGACACATTCATTTACGGGGAGATTATGTGATTTGCCCAGAATCACAGGATGTTGAGCTGACGCCGAGACTCAAACCTGGTTCCCCAGCTCCGAAGTCAGTTGCTCTGGCCATTACACAAAATCCTCTCCCAACTTTCATGGTTAGTAGTTGATTCTGATTTAGGTGGCGCTAACAGGAGAAATGGGCTGGTGCAAGCTGCCTCCTGACGAGAGCCCCAGCACTTATTTTGTTACAAATTAACCACTGGTGTTAATGACGGGCACAGCTGAGAGCTCTGGAGCGGAGGCTGAAGGCATTGTGAGTTTCTTCCATTGGCTGTCAATGGGTTATAAAGGGGTTCAGGTTACACATTCCACCAGACCTTCACCTCTCTGGGGCCACAAAGAGCAATGGTCACATTTGTGCCCGTTGTACTTACCGTGGTTTGTGAAAGTGTGTGAAGAAGATACACATCAGTCAAAAAGGTAAAGAAGAACAAGTTACTTAACTTCGGTAACGCTTTTTCTGGTGGATACAGTATCTGTCTGTGGATTCCTCACCTTTTGAATCATCCCTGCGCCAGAATTCCACAGAAACTTTTTCCCCATGCCGATGAAGACATCACAATAGCACGGCTCCGCTCGCGACTCCATATGACGTCACCGGAGCCATAAGAGGACATCGTCAGCATGCGGACGTCAGTTTCACCTATTTTTTCCGTGCCTTCGAGGTGAACGGGTGGACTGACAACATATTGTAAGTATACATAGTATACAATATGTACACAAATATACCCAGTATATAAATGAAATAAGCAGGACAATACAGGAAAAGCTGAAACTAAGACCTTTCCTAAAACAAGCATCTCAGCAAGGCAAATTACATAGAAGTAGAAAAAAGACAAGCACAAAAACCTTTTCGGTATACGTAGGTAAACAACAGCGAGGAGGGAGGGTCAGTGAGGAATCCACAGGCAGATACTGTATCCACCACAAAAAAAGCGTTACCGAAGGTAAGTAACTTGTTCTTCTGATGGATACATCTGCCTGTGGATTCCTCACCTTTTCAATTGAATCCCCAAGCAGTCCCTCTCCTGGCAGAGTGTCCACCTACTCACACCAAAAAGTCCTGCAGCATAGAACGTGCAAAATGGCCGTCCCTCCTCACCTCTGAATCCAAGCAATAATGCTTCGCGAAAGTGTGGGGGGAGGCCCATGATGCTGCCTTACAGATGTCCGCCACAAGGATACCTCTAGCCAAAGCTGAAGTAGTAGACTTTGTTCTAGTCGAATGAGCTCTAATACCTTCAGGTGGCTCCTTCTTGGCCAAGGCGTAGCAGATCTTGATGCACAAGATGATCCACCTGGAAAGTGTTCTCTTATGTGAAGCTTTGCCCTTCATTTGTCCCACCTAACCAACAAAGAGCTGGTCGTCCAGCCTCAAGTCCTTGGTTCTGTCCAAGTTGAAGCTTACCTCCCTTTGATGATCAAGGCGGTGAAGCCTCTCCTCCTCCTTGGAAGGGTGAGGGAGGATAGAAGGTAGGTAAGGTGATAGACTGCCCTAGATGAAAAGGTGTACCCATCTTAGGCAGGAAAGCAGCTCTGGTCCTAAGAACCACCTTGTCTGCATGGATGCTGGTAAAGGGAGGCTTAGAACTAAGATCCTGAAGCTCACTGACCCTCCTAGCAGACGTAATAGCAACCAGAAACACAGTTTTGAATGCAAGAAGCCTCAACGGGCAACTGTGATGAGGCTCAAAAGGAGAAACCATCAGGAAAGTCAGAACCAAATTCAAGCCCCACTGAGGCATAATGAATGGAGTGGGCAAAATGTATTAACGAGGTCCCTAATGAACCTCAAAACTATTGGGGACTTTAACAATGAAGGCTGGTCTGGCAAACAAAGGAAGGCTGACAAAGTAGACAAGTAACATTTAACAGTAGCCACAGCACAACCTTGCTGGGCTAGTAAAAGCGAAAAGCTAAGCACATCGGATAAATTGGCCTTCAAAGGATCAATTGACCTCTCTCCACACCATTTCACAAATCTGGCCCATCTGCAGGAGTAAACAGATTTGCTGGAGTGTCTTCTTGCCGATAAAATAACATCCACACATCCGTTGGGCGAGATAAAAAACTCAGATTGCCCTGTTCAATCTCCAGGCATGGGGGTGTAGAACCTGCCCCTGCAACTGTGATTGGAGATCTGGCCTGAGAGGGATACGGAGCGGAGGGTGTGATGAGAGGTTAAGGAGGTCTGTGTACCACACCCTTCTTGGCCAATCCGGGCCGATCAATATGACTTGGGCCCAGTCTTGACGAATCTTTCTCAGAACTCGAGGGATCAAGGGTGTGGGAGGAAACACATAGAGGAGTTGCGAGCCATAATCCAACTGAAACGTGTCCCCCAATGCTCCCCCCATCGGATACTGTAGACTGCAGAACGACAGGCAGTGCATGTTCATATGAGTGGCAAACAGGTCCAACCGAGGAAACCCCACATCCTGAAGACGTGATGGACCACCTCCAGATGAAGACAACACTCGTGATCGGCCGAGAATTGGCGACTGAGACTGTCCACACGAACATTCAGTACTCCGGCCAGGTGATTTGCGATCACAAAAATCTGATGGTCCTGAGACCAGGACCAGAGCCGCAGAGCCTCTCTGCAGAGACGAAACAACCTACCCCTCCCTGTTTATTAATGTACCACATTGCAGTAGTGTTGTCCGCGATGGACCAGAACTGACTGACTGCGATGGGAGTGAAGAAAGGCCTTGAGTATCAAATGTATCGCCCACAATTCCAGGAGATTGATGTGAAGCAATCTCTCCTCTGGAGACCAAAGACCCTTGATCTACAGATCCCCCAGATGAGCACCCTACCCTAGAGTGGAGGCAGCCGTTATCACGGTAGCCACCGGAGAAGGAATTTGAATCGACTTCCCTTGAGACAGGTGCCCGCAACACTCCATCCTAAAAGGCCAGCTGCAGTGTCTCCGGAGATTCTGACTACCTCCCTGAGATCTCCATTGTGCTGAAACCACTGCCTGCGGAGGTCCCACTGGAGGGCCCTAATATACCACCATGCATGGTTGACCAACAGTATGCAGGAAGCGAACAGACTAAGCAGGCGCAAGACCTTCAGGACTGGAACTTCCGCTCCTTCTTGAAACAACAGAATCATAGCCTGGATGTTTAAAATCCTCTGTGGCGGCGGGAAGGCACGATTCAAAGTAGTGTCCAGTACTGCCCCCATGAACAGGTTTTTGCTGAGAGGGCACTAGGTGAGATTTGGGTGAATTTATTGAAACCCCAAGTCGAACAAGAGTCGAGCTGTTAACTGCAGATGATGCAGCACCAACTCTGGAGACTGTGCCTTGAGTAGCCAGTTGTCCAGATATGGGAATACCGGGATCCCGACTTTGAGATGAGCTGCAACCACTGCCATCACCTTTGTGAAGACTCGTGGTGCAGAAGTAAGCCCGAACTGAAGAACCGCAAACTGGTAGTGTTGGGATCCCACCGTGCAACGGAGATACTTCCAATGCGACTTCAGGATGGCAAAGTGAAAACACGCATCCTGCAAATTGATCAACACCATCCAGTCTTCCTGCTGCAGCACCAGAAGAACCTGAGCTAGGGTCAACATCTTGAACTTCTCCTGCTTGAGGTAAAAATTCAAGACCCCGAGGTCTAGCATCGGCCTCAACCGACCGTCCTTTTTGGAAATCAGGAAATGCCGGGATTAGCATACCTAACCCCTTTCCTGCTATGGAACCACCTCTATCGTACCTTCCTGAAGCAAAGTTAGAACCTCCTGTTGCAGGAACAACAGATGGTCCTCCGAACACCAGTCCTGGCAAGGAGGGGGGAAACTCCTGAAAAGAAAGGGCATACATATTTTCAACAAGATTCAAAACCCAAAGATCTGATGTAACAGATTTCCAATTTTGTAGAAAATGGGACACCCAGCCTCCTACAGGACCAACATACTCCATGATGGGGGAGCTAGAGCTGCTTCCCTGTAGAACCAGTAGGGGGAACAGGAGAGATGGAGGAGGAGAACTATTGCTGGTAGGCCCCCCGCAGACAGCTTCTTTCCTTGCCTCTATATGACTTGTACAGTGATTTCTGCTGCTGCTGACATCCTCAAATGGAAGCCTCCTTTCCAAACCCACAAAATCTTCCCTAGACTGGGACTGCGGGCTTAAGGATCTGGCAGTGGCCCTACTATCCTTGAAGCATTGTAGGACAGAATCTGCCTTTGTCCCAAAGAGCCTAGATCCATCAAAAGGCAGATCAAGCAAAGGGGCCTGCCCAGTCGGAGAAAATCTAGAAGATCTCAACCAGGCATGCCTCTTGGTAGCTACCAAGGAGCCCATCACCCTGGCAACATAGTCTGCCGTATCCAGACCCCACTGAATCACCTGACGTGTCGCAGCTTGTGTATCAGCCAACACCTCTAAAAAAATGACCTTGTACGTTGTGAGGCAGTTTAAAAACTACCTCTTTGGCTGAGTCCATCAAAGCATGGATATACCTTCACAAAAAGCATGTGGCGTTTGTTGACTTTAAGGCCATACTTGCAGAGGAGAACCCCTTTTTGGCTGATTGTTCAAACTTTTTAGAGTCCCTATCCCCCGGAGTGGAGGGGAAG
The DNA here is from genome assembly GCF_964261635.1 of Lissotriton helveticus. Lineage (NCBI taxonomy): Eukaryota > Metazoa > Chordata > Amphibia > Caudata > Salamandridae > Lissotriton > Lissotriton helveticus. The sequence goes on along the minus strand of NC_136057.1, from coordinate 1,401,760,038 downwards.
GATACCGACGACTTCTTGGAGACACATGTAACTTGAACCACCAAGCTCTCTGGTGAAGGGTGGGAGGGTAGAAAAGCTGGATCTCCCGGAGCAGGCTTATAGCACCTTGCCACTGCTCTCAAAACCACCAGTGCAGATATAGGCTTCTGCCACACTTCCAGAATTGTTTGGTTAAAGCCTCATTGAATGGTAGTAAAGGTTCAACCACTGAAGGAGAGTGTAAGACTTCAGTCAAGATATTAGACCTGACTTCAGCTGTAGGCAATTGCAGATCCAACAGGTCGGCTGATTACAGTATAGTAAGGAGCAACATCCTGAGAAGGCATTGACTTTGGAGAAGAAAGCTCCCACTCAGGGGAAGTGTTCAAGCCACTGGCCTCCAGAAGGCCTTTAAAGTCAGCGACAGAGCCAAGAATTTCCCCTTCTTCTGCTTGATCCTGCTGTCCCTGGTACTCCTCTTTTTCCAGCAGTCTCTGGAACTCCCTTCTTGAGCGCATCTTTGGGATCGGCGTCAGCGGGCCAGGCACAGCTCCAGTGAAAACAGCACCGGCGTTGAAGGAGGTCCATCAGTGGCACAGCTCGAAGCCGGGAAGGCGTCGCCCCAGAGCCGGAGACAGTGGAACCGGCGTCGAGAATCTCGGCATGAAGGTCCCATGGGCATGAAGGGCACGGAAGGTGCCTGGGCATATTGCTGGGGAACGCCCAAATTGAAAGCAAGTGGACTCACGGACCAGCCAGCACACCGGATGGGTTAACCGCTTTGGCAAACATGCCAAACATTGCATTTAGAAAATATGTCAGATCTGCACCCAGACCCGGAAAGGGTGGATAAGGATCCGGAACCGCCTGGTCTGTATCCAACCTAGGCCGTATGGTGGGCTGTGACGCCGGGGACACCGGAACTGGAGCAGGCGAAGGTGGAGGAGCAGGAGACAACTCCCTTGATGCCGGTTAATCCCTTGGCACCAGAGAATGGACCGGAGTTGCCTGCGGAGAAGGAGAAGGCGAGACGCCGTCTTTACCATGACGCCGTTTAACCGGAGAAGCCAACCTCGAAGGCTTGCCTTTCGAAGACCGACATCGGGATCCAGGTCAACGCTTCTTTTTGTGCTTCTGCGACGATCTCTAGGTGTGCGGGGTCGTCGACTTCGGCTTGGATTTGTTACCGTCTCTCTTCTCCTTTCTCACCCAGGCCATGAATTACTTCGCCTCTCGCTCTTTTTGTGCCTTCGGATTCATCCTCTAAGAAGATGAACATCCCTCGACATCGTGATCCGATGACAGACACCAAAGGCAAGCTCTGTGTTGAATATATGACCTCAACACTCCCTACATGGCTTGAACCCTGACTTCTTTTGTGCAGGCAAAATACTGCTACACAGAAAGAGGTAACTGAAACAAAGTAATAGCTAAAGGAAATGGGGAGTCCCAGAAAAACTGTTATGCGTCAATGGCACAGAAAAAAGGGAAATGACGTCAGCGCTCCGATGGCTCCAGTGACATCAAACGGAGTCGCGAGTGGAGCCATGTTATTGTGACGTCCTCATCGACGTGGGAGAGCTATGAAAAAGTTTTGTGGAATACTGGCGCAGGGATAATTCAAAAGGTGAGGAATCCATAGGCATTGGTATCCATCAGAAAATGTGTTTATAAATGATGAGACTGTGTGTGTTTGTGTGTGTGTAATACATCAAACACATCACTCTGAAGACTTGAATATGACTATGAGCAACACTTTCAGGGTGGGGACCTTAGGATCCCTATAATCACACACTATCTCCGGGGTGGGCCTGGACATCCCTATGATTACACACTATGGCTGTGGGGACCTGGACATCCCTATATTCACACACTATGTCTCTGAGGACCTGGATATTCCTATAATGAAACACCATCTCAGTGGGGACCTGACATCCCTATATTCACACACTATCTCTGTGGGGACCTGGCCATCAGTATACTCACACACTATCTCTGTGGGGACTTGAACTTCACTAATCACACACTATCTCTCTGGTGACTTGAACATTACAATACTCACACACTATCTCTGTGTGGACCTAGCATCCCTGTAATCACACACTATCTCTCTGGGGACTTCAACATTACTATGATCACACACTATCTCTATGGGGACCTGGAATACCTATAATCACACACTATCTCTGTGGAGACCTGGGCAGCCCTCTAATCACACATTATCTCTGTGGGGACCTGGCCATCACAATAATCACACACTATCTTTGTTTGGACCTGGGCATCAATATAACCAATCACAAGCTAGCTTTTTTGGGGGGCTGCGAACTTGACTATATTCACGCACTATCTCTGTGTGGATAGTGATAACACTATACTCACACACTTCTCTCTGAGAACTTAGATATCCCAATCATCACACACTATCTATGTGGGGAACTTGGCATCCCTATAATTACACACTATCTCTGTGGGAATCTGGGCATCAATATAATTCATTACACAATATAATTTTGAGGAATTAAACATGACTATCATCACACACTATCTCACTGGTGACCTTGGCATGTCTATAATCACACACTATTTCTTTTGGGACGTGGGCCTCAATTTAATCACACTATTGCTTTGTGAGGACTTGAACATTACTATAATTATACACTGTATATGCAGGGACATGAGCATGTCTATTATAAAAGATTTTTTCCGTAAGGAGACTTGAGCTTGACAATTATCATGCACTTTCTCTGCAGGTTTACAATCACCATCTCGTGGAAATGTGGGCATCCCTATTATCACACACTATCTCTTTGGGGCCTAGTCTACACTATAATCACATAACATCCATGCAGGACTTGAGCTTGACTTTAATAACACCCTATCTGTGCAGGCAACCGGACATCACTATAATATATTATCACTACAGGGACCTAAGCATATCTATAATAATACATCATCTGTCTGGGAACTTGACTATCATAACTTTCTATATGTGAGGACTTGAACATAACTATGATCTCTAACTATCTCTGTGGGGATTTGAACATAACTATAATCATACGATTTCTCTGAGGGGACTTTAACATGAATATAATCACACACTATCTCAATCAGGACTTTAATTGTAACTATAATTAAACACTTTATTTGTGGGGACCTGGGCATTAATGTAATGGCATACTATTTCTACATGAACATCAGTATGACTATCATCATACAATATTTCTACTGGGACTTGAATATGATTATCATAACACTTTCTATCTGGGTACTTGAATATAAATATTATGACACACTCTCTGCGGGGGACTTAAATATAACAATAATCACTAACCATCTCAGCGGGGACATGTCTATGTTTGTTTTGTGAATTTTTTTATCATGACTAATAATGCAACATCATTGTGGGGACTTGAGCATAAATATAATCACACACCATCACTGTGGGGACTTAAGCATAATAATCACACAATATCTCTGTGGGGACCTGGACATCCCTATAATTACACACTATCCCTGTGGGGACTTGAACATTACAATAATCACACACTATCTCTGTGGGGACTTGAACATTACAATAATCACACACTATCTCTGTGGGGACCTGGACATCCCTATAATTACACACTAGCTCTGTGGGGTCTTGAACATTACAATAATCACACACTATCTCTGTGGGGACCTGGACATCCCTATAATTACACACTAGCTCTGTGGGGTCTTGAACATTACAATAATCGCAAACTAACTCTGTGGGGAACTACGCCCTTCTATAATAACACACTATATTAGCAGGGTCTGCAGAATGACTGTCATTGTCCACTATCTGTAGGGGGACCTGTAGGGGGACATCAGCCAGACTATAACCATACATGATTATAATCAGACACTGTTTTGGAGGATTTTAGCATGTCTAAAATCACACTCTATCTATGTGAGAACCTGTGCATCCCTCTAATAACAAACTTATCTCATGTGACTTAAACATAACTAGCATCAAACACCATCTTTGTGGGGACTTAAGTATAAGTACAACCCACTTTTTCTATGCGGGAACTTGAACATAAATATAATCATACACTATGCCTATAGCAACTGAGAGTGACTATATTTAAACAAAATTTCAATATAATCACACATTATCTCTGCAGTGGCTTAAAAATGACTATCATCACAGACTCTCTCTGTCAGTTGTAGAACATAACTATAATATCATACCATATCTCTGGGAATTATTGTTGCACCGGCACACAAAAAAATTATGCCTAGTAATGAGATTGATGAAATGGAACTAGGGAATCTCAACTTGGCTTTCCGATCAGACCACATTGCAGGATCGTTGGCCTCTAAATTAATTCAATGTTGTGTTGTTTCCTTATTCCTAAACGTTTTTGAGCACTCAGTAACAGGCCAAATAACTGTAAATCCCTTTCCAGGGACTTCATATGCTATAGGCTTCTGCTGAAAAATACATTATCATCACAATCTATTTTCTGTCTGCTCGTAGGAAACAATGAGCTATTGACATATGACTAAACTATCATGTAATTTAAGTAGAGCATTGAAAAATTACAGTTAGCCATTTCTTTATGAAGACATTCAATCAAAAATAATAATTATTGAGTAAGTCCCCACAAGGATGGTAACACATGTTCAAGTCCCCATAATGATGGTTCTGTGCGCGCGATTAAAAACAATATATTTGCACATTTGAAGCAGGATCCTGTAATAGGAATTTTTTCTTAACATTTTTCTGTGATTGGCATATTTTTAAACAAATGGGAAAGGTTAGTCCCCACAAGGCAGGTGTTCACACATAGTCCCCACAAGGATGGTAACACGTGTATGTGTATGCGTGCTTGTGTGTGTGTAAGAGATTGAAAGGGCATGGAGTGAAAAGACAGCTATGAGAGGAAGGAGGATGTGCTATACAAGTAGTTGAGTGAGCATTTCAGAAAGATATGGGGATGAACAAAATGGCATTAGTGACTAACAGAAGGAGAGATGGCTGAGGAAAGTGGTGTGAAGGGGAGAACGAGAGTAACTGAGACACCGCAAAGACCACTACTCCTCCACAGACTTTAGCGTTGTTTAATTCACTGTCTCATGTTTCCGGAATTGAAAGACTTTCCATTATAATTATTCGCAACAAAATCATTCTTGTTACTAATATATCAGATACTACTAACAAGCATTGGTAAAGCCAATAGGTTTGGTCCTAGTTGCATGCTTGTTGTTGTGTGATATGTCTGGATGTAATACCAGAAAACTCACAGAGGCACCCAAATACTGGTCAGGTGACATTTAGTTCACGTGTTTTAAGCCACACCCGTAATTTCATAGGCCCTGCCTCTTGAAAAGGATTCATAGTTACGCTTTTTTGGTCAGTCCCATTTTAGAGACCCCACCTTCTTCATCGCACTTAAAGCACTGGCTCACAGTGCACTTAGGGCCTGCTCAGGGGCTCACCAATGTGATGCATGTGACGAACTTTGAAATGAATGAAGGTTGGGCACCGAGGATTGTTCAATAAAGTTGCAAGTATACAGAACACTGAAAACCCCTTCAGTTGTGTTATCATCATCAGGCAGAGGTGACAGAGTTGCCGACAGTTCTAAAGTGGGAACCTTTTCTTGTTCCTGTCATGTTTTACCTTACAACTACGAGTAAGATAGAAAGAAAGCGGGGTAAAGGAGTTAAAATACTTCACTGACCTTTTCTTAATTTCCAAAATGGTGTGAAGGAAGGTGATTGCAAATTCCTAATATGTACTGTGTGTATATAAACCACATCTAATGTGTGTTTGTTGGACAGGCCCCACGAAGGGCTCGCTCCCTCCCCGCATGACAGGGCCCAGACACCGGCTCTCCGGGGCCTACCCGCAGAAGCAACCCACAACCCGTCCCCTCCGGGACGCCTGCTCCCGGATATCTCTGTGTCACGGGCCCGGGCCCCCGGCAGCCCCATTGCCTGGCCCAGCCGCCATCTTGGACACTGCACCACGCGGCCCCGTGGCCTCAGCTCGACCCCAACCCTGGGCCCGGCCAGGCCCCGCCATCCCGGCACCACCATCCATCCAGGAGGTGAACGGACCACTTGGCCGGCTGATGGGAGAAAGAAGTGTCGATGGCTCTCCCCCGCCAGGTGCCGATCGCCCCCCAGCCTCCCCGGGTGCTGGCTCCACCCCCCTGCTGGGTGTCTGGACTCCCTCATCCCGGACCTCCCGACCTCCCAGTGCGAGGGTCCGGACATCAAAGGGCGCCAGACCTATAACTGAGGCAGCCCCAGAGCAGGAAGGCAGTTGTATCCTGGAGTCGAGAGACACCGAGAAGAACTCATCCTTGACGGACTGCTGGCGCTGCCGCAGCCCTGCCTTGTGAACTATTGTCCTGCCTGCTGGCGCCGCCGCGGCCTTCTGCAACCTTCATCCTCGTGGGACCTGCTGGCGCTGCCGCGGCCCGTTGTAACCGTCATCCTCGTTGGGACCTGCTGGCGCTGCCGCGGCCCGTTGCCACCTACGACCTCTTCGGGACCTGCTGGCGCTGCCGCGGTCTGACCCGTCCGAACGCCGAGCTCGAGGATTGTGAGCTACCACCGTTTCACCTCAGTGCCTGTAGGTACCAAGACTGTCCCGCTACCCCCTTTCCCTACTAGAGACTAGAATTGAGAGGATCATCGTGTCCTAATCTCCTTGTATCGCACTACCTTACTCAAAGAATTGCCTATAAAAGGTGTTAAGCTGACCTTCGTGTGGTGTCCATCTGTGGGGGGGAAGTTACTTGTCTGTACGATCGCTGGAGACGGCCCTCACTGGAGGCCTCTCCCCTTGTGCTCGGCCGACCCTCCAGGTCCCCGTCTAACAGTGTTCACTTCAGTCCTTGTATGGAGGCCCATTAACTATTTAAATATAACATATTTCTACCCCAGAAAAACTTTTGGTATTCGTGAGGACTTATCAACACTTTGCACATTCACTTTTGGGAGGACATATTTGCTAGAACAGGGCTTTTTCTGTTTGTTGCACTGCGTTCAGTCGTTTGCAGTTATACCATTAACTCTGACTATGTATGTGTTATTTTCTGTGTCAAGATGTGTTTATTTTTCTGGGTTGTTGAATTCTGGTCACTAGTTATTTAAGACCATTGGAATAGCTACCTCTTTGTGAGATTTTTTCATTTTTAAATTTAACCCCAAAAAAATTGTTTTTAATTTAATTTTATCTTTGCTCACAGAACCGCTGATGCTGAGTGCTCAGTTCCTCCTAATGTACACATTGTTAATTGTTACGTGATTCAGTGTAGCTACATTTGTTTTTGCTGCATGGAATAAATGTGGGGCTGTTCCATCATAGCTTCCTTCTGACGTTCTTCCATTTACACAGACCATGTTTATTTATTTAGGAACAATTGACTTGACATTTCAACCAGAAATGTCCTACATAAGGCCAATTGTGATACATAGCAAATTGTAGATGAGGTACGCGTGAATCGAACTGGTGATTGAGGCTCAGAACAAATATAACTAATTTGTGATGAAGAGATAGCAACACACCAACAAAAAGAAAACAAGAGAACAATAATGTAAAGTGTTGTAACATGGTAGACCTATTTAAAGTGTTCTCGCAGTGTGCTTTATTAATTATTCTATTCTTCCAGGCTCACGAGATGACATTTCAGAGTAGTTTTGAACACGTGCAGAGAAACTCTGATCTCTCAGCAGGGCAGTGAGTTCCAGTGATCTGGGCCTAGAAAACATAGAGATCGGAATACAGATGCCACACAAGCTGATTTGGGTGCAGCCAGCAAGTTCTGAGTAACAGATCATAAAGGATGTTTAAAGGTTAGTATGCTGTCAAGGGAAGCGTGAGAAGAGCCCTGCACAACTTTGTCTATGTTTGTTAATTATGTATGCTAGTCCTTTTTGTTAACTGAGTGCCAAAGGAAGTGGTGGGTGTTTGTCTGGGCAGGTTGTGGTGGCAAAGCTGAGAACCGTGTCCAATGGGTAGGAGGACTTTTGCAGATTCTAATTTACTAAGTGATGGTGTGTTTATTAGTGCCTTGGGGTGTAAAAAGGGAATAACAGGCATGTTTTTCTTATATTAAGTACCTGGCAGCATGCTGCTGTGGTGTTGGTTGTGATAAATTACTCCATACCACAGAAGGGTTAGAGAGATGTCAGGTTTTTTGGCTGAAGAGCAGAAAGTAAAGATGCCAGATGAAAATGGATATAACTAGGTAGTAAGGTGTGTGCAGAGGAGGAGAGAAAGTAAGCGATCCCGTTTTAGGGGAGTTTAATATGAGCGCCCAGGGACTATCCGATGTCGCGTAGCAGTAAGGCAGTCAGTAATCCATGCACGTGGAAACAGGATGAGAAAGACGTTTTGTGTATCAACATTTGAAAGATGACAGGAAAAGATGAATGAGGAGTTCATGTCACCATGAAAGGTGGTGAAAATGGAGGATAGGAGTGGATCTATAATTGCCTGTTGAAGGACTTCAGCTGTTAGACGGGTCAGCTGTGATCTCTTGGCATCTCATGCTCTTGAGAAGGAGAGGTCTGCTAAATAGGAGTAAGACACCGGGACACATTCAGCAGCGCCTGTACGTTGTCTGCTTTCATTTCTAGTAGCAAGGGGCAGGCAGCGAGGGAGCTTTTTTATGTTCACCTCCAACTGGGCCTAAGTTAAGGGGCCATCGGGCCTCCTTTTGTCTGAATATCCTGACTGGAGTCGTCCTGGAACCTCACACTTAAATGTAAATGCCACGGAGGGGAAACAAAGGCACACAGGTTGTTATCTCTTCACAGGTACTTAAGAGAGCCATGCTTTTGCCTTTGTTCAGTGCCTGTATATAAGAGATGTATGCACCGTAAGAATGTCAGATGTGTTGGTCTGTCCCAGTATTTACTCAAATAACAATTTCAATAGCACTATCTTAGTTATTTTATAGCGCTACGCATCCCAATGCAGGGTGTCAGAGCTCTTTACAAAACATACACATTATACATTGACAATAATCAATGTTCAAGATCAGTTACATGAGACAGTGAGGGTTACAAGATGTAGGAGTCACATGTCCTTCATAACTCACTGTGCTATATTACAGGGATTCAACTATATGAACTGCAGGTAACAAAGGATCTCTGTGTACTTACCTGTCTACATAAAATAAGAATCTGTCATCTGCATGTTACATAAAGTGTTTTGCAGGTGACACATTGACCTTCTACACTAGTTTGATTCAAATCTGAGACTTCACAAAACACAGATCTCTCCAACAAATGTGTTCTCTTCCAGAGTTATCTCACCATTATTACTATTCCCTGAGATTTACTGGGCACCTTTACAGCAGATGCCTTAACCCCATAAAATATTTTAAGATGCAGACTTAACAGCCAGTTAAGCAGAACAGATCTACTGCCATGCTTCTCCTTGTTGCCAATTTCTTTGTGGCACGAATAAAAAAAATTATTGTATTAGTTGAGGCCCAGATTTTGCGTCAGGATTGCGCCACTTATTTGGCACATCCTCGACGCCAAATCTCATAATGCGCTTTAATATACTCATGATATACCTGATATACATATGTGTGAGGTCGTAATATCTGATGTCACTTCTTGTGATGTCACTTCCAGTGAGGTCACTTCCTGTGATGTCACGTGCAATGAGGCATGTTGTGACATCATGCGCTGTGATGGGACGCATCATGATTTCACTTGCATACTGCCTAACCTAGTTAGTCACCCCACTTCTGTTTTTTAGGACTTGTGTTCTGGGAAACATCAACAATGTTGTTTTCAGTAAGGGAAGTAAACAGCAGATTTAAAGCCGTGTGGGCAGGTTGCAGTTGAAACTCTTATTAAATATGTAGGTAAGGGAGAGAAGCACCTGGGAAGAGAGGGCCAAGGGTTTCATTATTTACGGGCGAGATGGGGCACATGAAGATTTAATACAACTTTGTTAGGGGATGAGCTTCATAGCTGAAGCAGGGGATTAATCAGATAAGGCATCAGAGTGGAGTTGGCATGAATGAAGTCAAGGAAGATAGAGGAGGAGCAATGAGCCAAGTAGGCACTTTGTCCCCGATTGTGCTGATTTTGTGTGAGAAGTATGTGCAAAGTCCTTGGCTGACAGAGAAGTTTGAGTGATGATTGTACGAAATAGGGAGACTAAGTTATTGATTGTATTTGACAGACCTTGGGCTGAGGTTGTGTGTGGAGGTGATATTTTGAAAGTAGGTGTACTTTGCATTGTCCAGTGCTAGAGAGAGGGTATTTGTCACTTCTTGCTAGATATCACAATTTTCTAGTCCTATTTGTCCCTCTGCTTGTTGAGTGCACTTATCCTAGTTTTCAGGAACCAAATGTCCTGTGTGATTCGAGATATGGACATAGAGGGAATATAGTTCAGGGAGTACAGGGAATAGTGTGTGTGAGAAACACATTGAAGGGTACTATTAAACTGGTCAAAGGGTGTGGTGTGCTGAAGTGGTGTACGGTTGTTGTGGAGTTGGTATAAGAAAGCAGGAAAAGAGTCAGGAGCATGTTTTCTTCTGAAGATGGTTTAGGGGTACATGGCTTGGGTGAAATAAATATTGACTACAAGTTGTATCTCATCATGGTCAGAAGGGGAAAAATTAGTAGTAGGAGGTAAGTGTATTGGAGACTAGTAAGGGGTCTAGTTGTTTGGGCGTGTGTGTGTGCGCATGCGTGTGTATGTGGTAATTATTGTCTAATCTGTTAATAAGTGGGCAAAGAGTGTTCTGTATTTGGATTCTGAAGTTTAGGTTGAAGTCAACAAGAAGGATGCGGGGGATGGAGAGATCAAACAGCTTGATTGAAGTGTCGAAGAATGTTAATATGAAAGGTGGGTGACTGAGGTGGAGTGAAATTCGAAGGTGGTGTAGCAGGTATTGTGGCTGATGCAGCAGTGAGTGGTTTCCTGAGCACTGTGGAAACTTTTTCAGGAGTCCCAGTGCAATCATGCATTATTAGGCTCATATTGTATCAATCAGAGCCTTTTACCACTGGTGTCAGGGGGTTAGCTATGGACCCAAAACTGAGCACCACGTATTCCCATTTAGTACTCTCAGGGTAGTGAAGTCGAGCGAACAATCCAAGACTTACTCAGGTAAGTGGTGTGGATTAGAGACTCAGGACTCAATAGAAACCAGGTGACAAATTATAATTCACTATCCAGCCAGTACCTTGGATGTTAAAAAAAGAAATGTACTTTAGCATTATAATATTGTTACACACAATAAAGAATCACTGTACACTGTCTAACAAGGGTGATTATTCTGGTACTTATGGGAGGAATACTTCAGTTTGCCCCAGTATTGGAACTTTCATAGATTCCCATGCTTTGTATCATTCCCCGTCGTCGGAATGGGAGCCTCGGTAGTATCACAACCATAGGAACAAAAGAGAAAAAATAGGCCTAGGCCTCATCTCATTTGTATCCTATCAACCTCTTTGTGTAAAAGAGACCAAACTCCTGTAAGGCCCAATCAGAATAGCCTCACCCCCTAGAACCTTCCTGAGAGAGCTCAGAGCCTCAGATTTTTCTACCGCACGTTGTGCTAGGGAGTCTCCACTGAGCTCTGCTCAGTTTTTTCCCAATCTTATTGGTTATTTCTTCAATTTTTCTACTGAAATCAAGACATGTCTGACAAGGAGAAGAAGGCCTTATTCAGGTCCTGTGCCTCTTGTGGGAAAAAACGACTTTTTGTGGAAGATAAGCATGACAACTGTATTTATTGCTTATACCCGGACCACAAGGCCACAGACTGCAAAATTTGTAGAACCTTCTCAACAAAGACACTTCGTGATAGAGAGGGTCGGCTTTTGACCTGGCTTCAAAAGATGAAGACTCGGAAGGAGGTGCTCTCATCAGATGAAGAGGATTCAACATCTCTAGCGTCCTCTCACAGATCCAGGAAGAGGGGTAGGTCTCCCCCTGGTTCTTCTTCAGCTGAGCCCCCTCTTAAGGCCCCTCATAAGATCTCTGACAGGTCTGAGAGGGCTGGTCCCCTTCAATCTCCTCACGTATGTGAAAAGGAGAGGCAGGGACAGGCTGCTGGATTGGTTACAGCCTCAAAGGACAAAAAGGAGGTTACTATCACTTCTCCTCTGTCCAAAAAAGAAAAAACCGGTGACAAATACTCTTCTGTCACTCCAGGAACCGGGCCGGAGAAAAAACAGCGTCCGTCGACGACAAAAACATAAGGTACGTCGACGACGATTGCTTCTGTGAAAATTCCTGCTGTTTCCTTAGCTCCGTCGACGGGCTCGTCGTCGGTAGCGATCTCCACGTCGACGACTTCGTCGTCATTCAAGGTTCCCGGTTCGTCGACGATAGCTTCTTCCACGTCGACGACGATGAGCTCCGGAAAGGTGCTGTCGACGCTGATGGTGATGACGACGAGTTCGTCTACGAAACCGTCGACGATCATTCCGTCGATGACCAAGATTTCATCGACGAAGGCCGCTGTACCATCGACGATTCCATCGACAATACCGTCGACGACTGCTGCACCGTCGACGACGGCTCCGTCGACGAGACCGTCGACGAGACCGTCGACGGGTCAAAAAGTGCATTTTCCACTGCAGAAGATGAAAATTACACCGGAAATGACGTCCCCGCGACGAGTTTTGTCGCATCCACCGACAATGCTTCTGGATGATGAGTCGGAGGAGGATGAGGATGAGGATGAGAGTGGCCATTATGGAGATGCCTACAGTCCCTCAGACTTGAATGTAAAATTGCAGGAGACTGACACGGAGGAATATTACAAGCATACAGGTGGCCAACAGTTGCATCAATATGATCCACAAGAGCGACGTCCACCTGGTTTAGGGCAGGACATGGTGGCCATGCCCGCCTCTCTAATCTCTGATCTACAGATGATGCTGCAGGACTATAGAAACAGGTTTCCTTCGGAACCTTCCATGCAGTCTGCGCAACCTCCACCTCAGGTGTTGCCACAAGCACAGCTAGTCATCGGTCTGCCTCCTTCGCCAGTGGTGCCCCTCACTCCACCACCGGTAATACCTATGGTCCGTTCCCGGACACCGGATCCTGAACCAGCCAATACTGTCCAGCAGGATACCTCTTCGGACGATGATGCTGTACAGGTGGATCCCTTGACTGATCCATTGCAGGACCCAGACTTGGATCAGGGTGACAGTGGGCTACAAGATCCAGATGCCACTGGTCGGGATACTTCTATCTCCCCTCCAGTTGATATAGGGGGGTTTCATAACCTGATGGAGAGAGTGCCAAAGAGGTTTGGACTGCCAATTACAAGAGAGGAGTCTGAATGTTTCCTCTATGACTTCAAGGAACAATACAGAAGATCGGTCAAGTCCATTCCCATAATTGAACATGTGTGGCAGGAAGGTATGAAAATCATGCAAAATCCAGCCACTGTTATTCCGGTTCTCCCCAGACTGGAAAATAAGTATAAGGCCCCAGAAGGCAGTCCAGCTTGTCTTCTTGGACAGCCGAAGCCTGATTCGGTGATCTCACAGGCCGCCCAAAGCAAGTCTAAGAACCTGTCGACACCTTTGACTACGCCTCCGGACAAGGACGGTAGGCGCCTGGATAACGTGGGGAAGAGGTTTTCTTCCATGGCCAGCTTAATTGTTAGAGCAGCAAATGCTCTCGCCATTTTAGGCAGATACGATCGCCAGATGTGGTGTGACATGGAACCGTTTGTGGAACAACTGCCAGACTCCACAAGGGATGAGGCCAAGAGAGTGTTGATGGAGGGAGAGAAATCCTCCTCTGAAGTTATCGACGGTGCTATGGATATAGCCTCCACGGCTTTTCGGGCCTTAGCAGGGTCAGCGGTGCTACGTCGCCAGGGCTGGTTGAGAGCCACCTGGTTTTGTCAAGAGGTCCAAAATAAGATCCTGGATCTCCCATTTGATGGAGAGATGCTTTTCGGTAAGCATGTTGATGATGCCCTGCAAAATATAAAAAAGGATACAGACACGGCGAAGTCTTTGGGATCACTCAACTACCGTAAGGTCCCATTTAAAGGCGCTCGTGGCAGAGGTTTCTCTTCGTATAGAGGCAACACCCAACAGAGATATTCCTCACAATCTTCGCAGTCTTATAAGACTCAATACTCAAATCAACGGCAGCGACAATCGGCGTCTTACTCTCGCCAACCTCCGCGAGGGCGTCAGAACCGTCAGGGACGTGACAACGCCAAGCGGCAATAGCGGCCTCCTGGCTCTACCTACTGTTCCTACCCTCCCAGTCACATCAGTGGGGGGCAGGATTTCCTTTTGTCTGAACAGCTGGAAGTGTATAACATCGGACCAGTGGGTCCTGAATATTGTACAGAGTGGCCATACGTTGGAATTCCAAGATCTTCCTCCAACAAGAGCTCCGGGCGCCAGCCGCACAAAACATCTGGGACTGCTCCATCTCGAAGCCCATCAATTGTTCCTCAAGGGAGCAATAGAACCGGTACCTCTCTCTCAGAGGGGCAGAGGTTTTTATTCCAGGTTCTTCCTGGTGCGGAAGACGGCAGAGACTTGGCGCCCCATACTAGACCTACGAGAGCTCAACACTTATCTCATCAAGCTCTCCTTCAGGATGGTCACTCTCCAAGAAATTCTTCCTCTTTTGAACCCAGGCGACTATTTGGCGTCTCTGGATTTGGAAGATGCGTATTTCCACATACCGATACACCCAGCTCACAGGCAATATCTGCGATTCACAGTGGGCAAGAGCTATTTCCAATTCAAGGTGCTTCCGTTTGGCCTTCGGTCTGCACCTTGGGTTTTCACCAAGGTGTTGGCACCAGTAGCAGCTTTTCTACGAAAACAGTCCCTGGAGGTCTTCCCTTACTTGGACGACTGGCTCGTCAAGGCTCCATCTTTCAAGGAAACCTCTCAAGCTGTTTCGACTTGCATTCAGTTGTTCAGTCACCTGGGCCTTCAGCTAAACAAACACAAGTCAGTTCTACAGCCCTCCAGAGCCACACGGTTCCTTGGGGCCATTTTGGACACCACGCTATGCACAGCTCGTCCTTCGGAAGAGCGTCAACAGAAGTTGATCGTATCAGCTCGCCAACTGTTCCACAAGAAATGCCTTTCAGTCCGTCAATACAAGTCCCTTCTCGGATCGATGTCATCCTGCATACCATTAATACCGCATTGCAGGCTGCGAATGCGTCCTCTGCAGGAAGAACTAGACAAACAATGGTGCCAAGCGGAGGGATCATTCAACGACAAGGTGTTGGTGACATCAGCAATGAGAAAGGCATGCGAATGGTGGCTAGTAAAAGACAATATCGCACAAGGTCTGACGTTCAGAATTTCACCATCCCCCCTGATCATGACCACGGATGCCTCTTTGGAAGGCTGGGGAGCAGTGCTCCGAGAGCTTCAAGTCAGCGGGCACTGGAGTCCAGAGCAGCGCCAGTGCCATATCAATTTTTTGGAGCTGACGGCCATTCGGTTGGCTTTGCAGGCTTTCCTTCCCAGAGTTCGCAATCATACAGGGATGTACGGCATTACGACGCGTACTGTTACAATACGTGCCGTTACAACGCGGTTTTTCAACGCAAGTCGTTACCACGACTTGCGTTGGAGGGGGTGCGGACTTAGGAATTTTTTAATTTACTATTCCAACACCAGCCTACGTACAGTAGGGAAGGTGTTGGATAGTAAATTAAAAAATTCCTTGTCCTGCAGTGCCCTCCAGCGCAAGTCGTGGTAACGACTTGCGTTGAAAAGACTGCGTTGTAATGGCACGGCGGTGTAACAGCCGCGTCGTGAAGGCTGTTCACCATCATACAGTGCTGGTCCGGACGGACAATACGACGGCCATGCACTATGTCAACAAGCAAGGGGGAACGAGGTCGCAAACTCTGTCCACGGAAGCTCAGAGGATCTGGGATTATGCGATTCTTATCAAAAACAATGAGAGGAGTATCCCCTATGAAGTTGAAGAACAGACGTATCTGGAGGGCAGGTTTTTTTGGCAAGAAGGAGAAAATTCATCCTTTTGTTTAAAACCCCTCACTCACCAACCTAGTGGTGACATGCTTCATCATCGGGGTCCACCTTGGCGTCCTAGCGACACCAAGGTGTGCTGCGACACCTGTACTACAGTGGAGCGGGTTGTGACTGTGGGTGTGAAAAGAATCAAAGATGTTAAAAATTGTCCTGGTTGTACTCAAAAATATAGTTTTAATTATAGAGCAACTGAACAATGTTTAAAAAAAAACACAGAATCCAATGTACTAAATAAGGGTCTAGGTTTTGTGCCCACTGCAGCCTTAGACAAGTTCAAATTACACTGCGAACTGGCCTCTTTCTTTCGGAAACTTAAACTGAAAGCATATTTTGAAAAAATCACCACCACTGATTCTGATGAAACCAAGAATGAAACGGGTCTCAGATTACGGTCTACCTTCACGCCCCCGCCACACTCGATCCCGGTGGAAATCAACACCTTCGAGCAAGCTGTGTTTAATGACATCGAAGCACTAGCAGTCACCAAACAATACCATAATAACAGCCAAGCGGAGAACAAAGCTATAGCTGACCTGAAAAACGATGACTCGATCATAATAAAACCAGCCGACAAAGGAGGGGGGCTGGTAATAATGAATAAGACCGACTACGACACCGAATGCCAACGTTTGCTGGGGGACAACACAAACTACAGAAGGCTAACAGCCGACCCCACTGAAGATCTAAGGACGGAAATAACCAACATGGTGGAAGCAGCAGAGGCCTCAGGCCACATCTCCAAACAAGAAGCGGACTTCCTCTGCAAAACAGAGGGTAAGATCCCCTATTTCTATGTGGTCCCTAAAATGCACAAAGGCAAGATCCCTCCACCTGGCAGACCAATCGTGTCAGGCATAGGTTCGCTCTTGGAACCTTTGTCACGCTTTTGTGACCACTTTCTTAAAACTATTGTACAAAATACTGCAACTTACCTGAGGGACACAAAAAGCCTATTGACAATGTTGGAAGACATCAGGATTGAACCGGACTACATCCTTGTGAGTCTAGATATAGAGAGCCTCTATACTAACATACCCCAAGACGCCACCATTGCTGTACTAAAGCAAACACTGGACAATTCTACATGGGAGTATAGAACACCCAAAGAGTTCATTATAGAGTGTGCAACTCTCGCTCTCAAAAGAAACTTTTTTGAACATGATGGCAAACTATATCTCCAAATAGGCGGGACATCTATGGGCAGTGTTTTTGCCCCCAGTGTGGCGGGCCTCTACGTGTATGATTTTGAGAAAAGATATATCATAACCACCAACAACCCCTACAGCAATCACATCAAATTTTGGAGACGGTACATAGACGACGTCTTCACTAACTGGCAAGGACCACAAGAAACTCTAATGGAATTCATCACGTGGCTAAACACCTGTGACCCGAACTTACGGTTCACACATTGTGTAGATAAAGACAAAATGGTCTTTCTTGACATTGAGATCGAAAGAGACAATGATAGGCTCAAGACTAAAACCCACTTCAAGCCCACGGCCAAAAACAATCTGCTGAGATTTGACAGTTTCCATCCCCGCCCCCTGAGGGAGAATCTACCCTATGGCCAGTATCTCAGGCTTAGGAGAAACTGCAGCGAACTAAAGGACTACAAAACCCAGGCAGAAGACCTAACGAATAAACTAACAAACCGGGGATACCCTGAAAAAATCACTAAGAGATGCCAGAAAAGGGCTAGAAATCAACCGCGACAAGCTCTGCTAGAGGACATACCTAGACCAGAGGAGGAGATTCCACTCACATGTGTCACCACATATAATGCGGTGTCCAATCAGGTGAGCAAAAGCATCAGGAAACATTGGTCTATACTGCACACGGGAAATCATAAGTGGGACAAGCCACTTTTTTCCTACAAAAAGGCACGTAGCCTAAAAGACACTTTGGTCAACACCAGACCCAATATGACTATGGCAACAACCCATCAAACCATCACCAACGCATGGGGTCTACCCCCAGTAACAGGACACTCCAGATGTGGTGACTGCAGCGTTTGCCACCTCACTAACAACACAAAAACAAGGTAAAATTTGGCAACAAAGGTCACACACAAACTGCAACAGCACGTTTGTCATCTATCTGATCCTATGCAGTTGTGACAAACCCTATGTAGGGATGACTACTAGAAAAGTCAAACAACGAATAGCAGAACATCGAAGTACAATCCGATGCAAGAAAACCAACACCAGGCTCACTGATCATTTCCTCACAGCACATCACACTCCCAACGATATGAGATGGACAGTGATTGAGCAAATCCAACCAGGCCCTAATGCACAAGCCCGACTGTTTGAAAAGGAGCAGCGATGGATTTATCGGCTTTCTTCTCATAAAATTGGGCTCAACGATAATATTCCATGGAACTCTGTGCTAAAATGAGATGCCATCGCCCCCTGTCGACCTGACCAGTGACAAGGAGCGCTCTACCCCGAACGCATAGATGCAACAAGATACCTTTAGTGTCTGTCCACGCTTTGCCCCATCGGGCCAATGTCATTGTGTGCCCCAACCTGGAATATGACTAGCCCATCGCCACATGCGCTGTCCAATCGCTCACCTCTATGCATAATGTGCCACTGGCTCACGCGCCACAACACATCTGTGTGTTAAGCCCCCACATGACCCAATACTGTTAAACACCTGTGTCAGCCTCACCTAAGACAATATTGAGTCATGCCCTCTAACGACCCAATATCGGTCAACAAACCAGTGTCTGCCTCACTCACATTTTAGAATACGTATTCCAATGTGTTCCTCCTTCAAATCACTAGCCTTTGTAATTTCACCACCCCCGTGTCCTCATGCTTCGATTTTCGTTACATGAGTAATTTTCCGAGCCACGCTGTTCACCAACAGCTCCGTGGCTCCACCTAACTTGTCCTGTGTTGTCATGCAACCTAACCTCCCGTCTGTTTACAAAGGGTAGCCTAGCTACCGTCAGCACGCCATTGCGCACTGCGAGCCCCGCCCCCAAACCAGCCCAGGCCGCGCCCCATCCCGGAAACGGCCAACTCCTCATTACCGCGACTTGCTGCCGGCGGAACCCATTAGCCGAGCAGAGGACGTTAGGAGTAGGTCTGATCTGATCTTTCCCGCCTGTAACTGTAAGTAGATCTTCTCTGTTAGCGCCCAGGTACACAAGTATGTACCGGGTCAACGAGGGAGTCACTGAGCTGCACAGAGATTTACAACGCCCGCGCTCTCTTTAATCTTTCAGAATATGTTACGTTTAAGGCATTGAACCTACGCCCTGCCCGTTGAAGCCCTGAGAGCTCATAATCGAGTAAGCCTTCATTCATACCATTTGAGCTCTAGTTTGTTCCTCAGTGTTACATGTGTGTTCGTTTTGTATGTTCACTAATTGTTATTCACTCACACTAATGAGTCAGATGCTGTCAAATGGATATAGCACTACCGAGATACCGCTATGCCTTAGATCACCCCACTGTATATTCACCTACCATGGCAGAGCATCCGCCCAGATATTCTCTATCCTGCTAGGAGCACAGGCACCACGTGATATCCACAATTCAGACAGTGCCATCCTTAGCTGAAGTCGTCATGCATTTTCCAATACTGGCACTAAAAATACTGCATGATCAGACTCACAAGTGCCGTGTTCACATCGCATGCAACCCGCGTGCACCAATTATTGGCATAGATGTTGATTAGTATCTCACTCCATCATCACGGTATCATGTTATTTGGAGATCAACCCCTTTTGGCACTATATTTCATTCCACTGAGACACTGCACGACGTTACAGGAGAGTAAGTTAACATTAAACCTGATTATGTTTACCCTCCTTTTTTCTCTCCTTACAGGTCTCTTTTTCACTCTTTCATCTGCTCACTTATTTTACTGAGCAGCATATACCACTGGCCGTTTTGCCAGTAGGTACACAGGGGATCAAGGCACGGGTGTGCTTTTTAGGGAGCACACACCCCCTGTCCACCTGTTTTTCTGGTCCTGATGAATACCGGGCAATTGCCCTTAAGGTAGAAACATGTTGACCACTCATCACATATAGAGATCCTTGGTCGTAACTTCCCTACCAGGATCTCGCCCTAGTTTTTTTTAAACATTGTTCAGTTGCTCTATAATTAAAACTATATTTTTGAGTACAACCAGGACAATTTTTAACATCTTTGATTCTTTTCACACCCACAGTCACAACCCGCTCCACTGTAGTACAGGTGTCGCAGCACACCTTGGTGTCGCTAGGACGCCAAGGTGGACCCCGATGATGAAGCATGTCACCACTAGGTTGGTGAGTGAGGGGTTTTAAACAAAAGGATGAATTTTCTCCTTCTTGCCAAAAAAACCTGCCCTCCAGATACGTCTGTTCTTCAACTTCATAGGGGATACTCCTCTCATTGTTTTTGATACATTTCCTCCCAGGGGAATAGGAGTGATCTCTAGTTCACTTCTGAGTGAACAAACTCCCTTACTCTCTCCTTTGATTGTAGCATTATGCGATTCTTCACAGCATCAGTCTGAGAGCCGAACACCTGGCAGGCTCGCTCAATGTCAAGGCGGATGCCCTGAGTCGCCAGACAGAGGTGACTCACGAATGGGAATTGAATCAGTCCATTCTGGATAGTGTGTTCTCGGTTTGGGGGACACCAACCATCGACCTTTTTGCCTCTCCGGTGAACGCCAAATGCCGGTTTTACGCAAGCAAAGTTCACCATCAGGGATCTCTGGGGAACGCCCTTTCGATGGCCTGGTACAGCGCATTCTTTTACGCTTTTCCTCCAATTCCCCTCATTCCTCGAGTACTCAGGAAAATGAAGGCGGAACCATGCAAGATGATTCTCATTGCAGGTTTACCATCCGGATCCGAAATCGCTACACTTGACAGCGTGGCTCCTGAACACAGAGAGTTCCGTCATCTGAATCTCTCCCAGGAATGTAGAGAAGTTTTGTCACAGGCTCGAGCACCGAGCACTAATAAAACTTACAAGGCAAAATGGAAGAGGTTCTGCCTATGGTGTCAAAGACAAGGTCTCCAACCTTACAAATCTCTGCCTCATCAACTATTGCCATATATTCTATCATTGGCTAAGTCTGGGTTGGCGCATTTGTCTGTGAAGGTACATCTTGCAGCCATATCAAGGTTTCGGCGTAGTTCTTCAGGCCCTTCCTTATGGTCCTCTAGGATTGTTAAACAATTCTTGAAAGGCTTGTTCCGGATGTATCCTCCAGTTCGGCCTCCTCCACCAGTTTGGCAGCTCAATCTTGTCCTGGCTCAACTCATTAAAGCTCAGTTTGAGCCGGTGCACAAGGTGGACGTGAAGTTCCTGTCTTGGAAACTTGCCCTCCTCTTAGCTCTTACATCAGCAAGAAGAGTTAGTGAGCTTCAAGCCCTCTCCATAGTGCATCCATTCCTTCAATTCAAAAAGGATGTTCTTTTTCTTCGCACCAATCCGAAGTTTATTCCGAAGGTGCCGTCTGAGTTCCACTTGAATGAACCTTTGATTTTAAAGTCTTTCTTTCCGCGCCCTTCTACGACTGCGGAACGCACATTACATTCTTTGGACGTTCAGAGATGCTTGAAATTCTACTTAGAACGCACACGACCCTTTCGGAAATCATCCCAGTTGTTTGTGTCCTACAGCGCACCACGGAAGGGGTTTCCTTTGGCAAAGAGTGGCATTTCCCGCTGGATCTCCAGTGCGATTCAATTCTGTCATCAGGAGGCGGGCAAGCCACTGGAGCGGAAGGTACGTGCACATTCCACAAGGTCTGTGGCATCGTCTGTGGCTCTTTTCTCTGGAGTCGCCATTAAAGACATTTGCAGGGCAGCAACGTGGAGCAGTAGTCATACCTTCACGAGACACTACTGCCTGGAATCTGCAGGACGAGACGATGCGGCTGTTGGTCAGGCAGTTCTGCGGAATCTGTTTCATTGAGAGGTGAGCTTTCCCTCCGATCCCTCCATCCTGGTGAGCACATTTTGTTTCTTGTTTGGCTATGCTATAAGTATTACTATATGATTATGTGATGCCATGTATCTACAAAATGTGTCTTGGTAATTTACTGCTAGCTACTCTGATACAAAGCATGGGAATCTATGAAAGTTCCAATACTAGGGCAAGAAAACAAGTTACTTACCTGTAACTTTGGTTCCCCAGTATTCGTAACTTTCATAGATTCCCATGCGCCCGCCCTCCTCCCCTGGGAAAGCTCGGTCTTTTTACAGAGATAGTGGCGGTTTACACAACGGCTACGAAAATCTGAGGCTCTGAGCTCTCTCAGGAAGGTTCTAGGGGGTGAGGCTATACTGATTGGTCCTTACAGGAGTTTGGTCTCTTTTACACAAAGAGGTTGATAGGATACAAATGAGATGAGGCCTAGGCCTATTTTTCCTCTTTTGTTCCTATGGTTGTGATACTACCGAGGCTCCCATTCCGACGACGGGGAATGATACAAAGCATGGGAATCTATGAAAGTTACCAATACTGGGGAACCAAAGTTACAGGTAAGTAACTTGTTTTCATACTACAGGACAGTCTTCATTGGTAAGGTATATTGGCCCTTGAGCTTGTGCTAGGGGAATATCACTGTGTTTTGATGGGGATAGTGCCTGTTTCTCTGGCCACTTGTGGTCATATTCAAATAATCAATTGGTTCAAGGTCTTGTACACCTCTTTCCTCCCTTTAGGAAGCAATGTCACTGTACCTTGTTTCTGTGCTGGTGGCAGAGTTCATAAAGTCCTTCTAAACGCTGCCTGTACATGTCACTGTTAGTAGCGGCTCTACCACTTCGGTGGTGTGTAACCGGCATGGCTCACTAATTGGGGTTGTAGCAGTCTTAGACTCAGCCCAGCCGATGAAGACTTTACAAACACTATTGCACTGTCTGTGACCCTTAAGTTAGAGCACCGTGCTCACCTTACAGTGTTGGATATAAAGTTTGACTAATTTGATTTACAAGTTTTAAAAGCATGCCTTTTCACTGCAGTCCACAAGCAGGTGGCGCTTTCTTGTCTTGCATACTGAAGAGCGAGGCAAACTAATTGTGTATTTTGTGCATTTGAATTTCTATTGTAGTTGAATAATATATTTATTTTTGCTATTGATTGCTCGTAATGGCAAATTATTGCTTTTTAAAATACTTTTTATTTATTTTATTCTTTCACAAAATGAAAAACATTTACACCAAAAACATGTTGATCCAGACTGTGCATACAAATAGCACTCAAAAGGGATATATTGATCTATGGATACCCAATCAGTGATATATGTGACCCTGTCACATTGGCCATTACCCCCTCACAAGTTCTGTGTGATAACTTGAGTGCCTACTTTTTTGACAAAATTAAGGACATCCACTAATCTATTTTATCTAATTCTCAAGATTGGTAATCTCATAAGCAATTCATTAATCCTTTAACTTTGCCTATTTCCCAAAATGTTACCCCGGATCAGTTGGTAGAGCTTAGAAATAAGATACAGTCTGGTTCCCCCAATGACCCTTGCCCCACTAGGATACAAAAAGATCTCCTGACACATTTTGCGGATATCTTTCTCACCCTTATCAACACCTCTCTAAAGCCAGGGGTGGTCCCACGCACCTTTAACCCCTTGCATGTGGCGCAAATTTTAGCGCTGGGCGGTATTCGGACAGCCCGGGTCCGTCCTCCGCACACGCCCACCGTGACCCGTGACGGCTCCCGGCTGTCACAAGCATGCAAGGGGTTAAAGAGGCTGTATTGGTCCCACTGCAAAAGAAAGTAGGGATAGATCCCAGTCTAATGAACAATTACAGACCAATATCACTCCTCCCATATCCGGCGAATATACTATAGGCACATGTTGTGAAACTCCTCTGTGCCTTCATGCAAGAAACTAGCCTCCTGGACGGCCATCAGGCTGGCTTCAGACCAGCACACTCCACTGAAGCAGTTATCCTGAGTGTAGTGGATGATCTGAAAGAGGGTGCAGCTAGGGGGTGCACACAGGCCCTGGTTTTATTAGACCTATCATCTGCATTCAACACAGTGGATCACACCATATTAGCGGATAGAAAGCCAGCGGCGGGCCTGAGGGACAAGGCTCAGGACTGAATGCTCTCATTCTTAGGGGATCGCATCCAGTCTGTTAGGCTGACCCCTTTCGCCTCAGCTTGGGTCAACGCCACTTGTGGTGTACCACAAGACTCATCTCTCTCCCCACACTTGTTCAACATCTATATATATTTCCCCTGATTCATCCTCTGCAAACCAGGGGAGTGAAGGTATATAACTATGCAGATGACATGCAGCTCCCGATTGATGAGACAGAGGAATCTAAGGAATTCTTCCAACACACTATGCTTTTCATTAAAGACTGGATGAGTCATAACTATTTCAAAATAAACTCGGATAAAACTGAGAGAGTTATCTCTAATAATAGACTCGATCAGTGGACTCCAGCACACTGGCCAGCTGCATTGGGCCGTCCACCCACCCTCAAAAATGTGGTTAAAAGTCTGGGGATTAAAATTGATTCTAAGCTATCCATGCATGAACAGATCAACCTGGTTACCTCCTCTGCGTTTACCATCAGAGGACCTTTAAGAAAATCAGGTAATTCTTCACCCGGGAAGCAAGCGCGGTTATCATGCTGGCCCTGATAATGTCCAGGCTGGATTATGCCAAAGCCATCTACTTAGTGTTCCATGCTAATCAGACCTGTAGGCTGCAGCTAATTCAAAACCAAGCGGCCAGGCAGGTCCTTCAGCAACCTAGACACTGTCACATCAAACCACTTCTGAAGCAATTACATTGGCTTCCGGTGACTCAATGGTCCATGTTTAAGACAGGCTGCATGGCCTTCAACTCACTTAGCGAGAGGGGCCCCAAATTCATTTCTGCTAAGATCTCAAGGTATCTACCCAAACGGAATCTCAGATTGACCACTATGTTTATGGCGAATATTCCAAGTTTCAAGCGCAAGAGAATGGGTGGCTCCCGCTTCTCTGTTCTCGGTCCTACTCTTTGGAACTCCCTGCCAATGGACATTAGACTAACATCTGAGTACATCAAATTCAGGAAACAACTGAAAACATGGTTGTTCACTCTAGCCTATTGTTAGTAGTCCTTAGGAAGCTTCTCCCTCCCCTTATAGCGCAAAGAGACCTTTTGGTATACATGCGCTTAACAAATTCCCTAAACATAAACATATTTGTTGGCAAGACAAGCCTCTTGGCACAATATCACCCATCTAACGGCCTGACCAAAATACAGAAGTGATAGTGCGCTCACAGCAAGAACGTCAAGTCTTTAATGACTCCTCAATGGCTCGCATATTTATATTAATTTCTGAGGAAATACTCTGGTTCCATATATCATCTGTGAAACTCCCAAGCATGGTTCCATGCCTTGAAGAGACCTCAACTTTGTGGGGCGTAATTGATTTCCCATTCCCTTGCAATGCCTGCCTTTGTCATCATGAGTCTCAGGGAGGCAGACCTCGTTAGGGATGCCTAAGAAATCCCTTGTGGTGTCTCTGGGACTCTGGTATCTAATAGGTAGAGTATTCATTTAATTTGCTATTGCATCCCAAAATGTCTGGGTAACGCTACATCAGCAGATTGTGTGTATTAATGTATCCTCCGCTTGTCCTCATTCTAGGCATCTGTCAGTATACTTGGGCTCATCTTGTACAGTCTGCTGTTTCAGTATCCTTTGTGTACAAATTTCAGTTGGATTAGTAGTAGGTGTAGATGTCGGCATGGGTCTTATAGCTACCTCTCTTGGGTGGATGAAGGTAATCTTCCAATGTACATCTTCCAATAAGCCAAGGTCCCTTTTCCTTGCATCTGTAGTATGGTGTAGGCCATCAGCATAGTACTTGTTAGGGTCTTACAGATGTCCACTATTGCTCCCCTGTTTAGTTTCTCTGAAAGAGCCCTCTGTTCCAACGGGCATGCCTATGGTAAGTTAGGACAGTGTATGTATGACACATGCAACTAGGGCATGCCTTAGGTGCACGTATTTACACTTCTGAGGTTAGGACGTCCTGCATCTACCTAAAGGAAGGTCTTCTTTACATCTTCCCCAAACACATCACCTGCTTTGGAGATGCCTACAGTATCCCATCTGCCGAAGCACTGCTGGTTGGGTACATCCTCCAACACCATGCCCACCCATTGTGTAGTCTCCCGCTTGCCCTCCCATGCTAGAGTGTGAATGTTGTGGTGTAATGGCGTAACAAGAGTAACTCAAAATTCCCAAAATTACGCAAATGACACCAGCCTCATTTCAATTTCACCTAGGCCTAGCTAATAGGCCCAATAGTACAGCTGTACGTTAGGCAGTGTAACACCACCAGCATAGACAGTTGTATATAGACAAACTATTGATGACCATTTTACACATGTGTTAAACCATGATGTTAGTGACTTGTATGAGGGTAAAAGAGGAGGCCATTTTACATTTTATTTCACCCAATATTAATATTTTTGAATGGTACCTCAGACCAGCAACAGGACACCTGACGTTCCTGATGCTTGATTCGGATTTAGAACTTGCAGCATTTATGTGTGGGTTCAAAGTCACAGCTGATGGTAATGATCATGTCTGGAGCCTACACCGACGCACAGTCGAAAGCAATGTTTATTAAGCGTAGATGCAATTAATGTAAGACAGAGTACAATAACTAGTAGCATTATAAACCACATGCGGTTACATTAATATAAGTAAAGCTCCATGGTCTTTATTTTTCTATTTGGGTACATAAATATAGTTGGAAAATAGTGTGTTGTCTGTCTGCACATATGTTTAACAATGCAGAAATACAGAAAGTTGGTCTTTTTTAAGTGGCTTTTCTTGCTGTCAGTGATGACTGAGAGTCCATCATCTGAGTAGACTGACAGAATGCTGAGTTTAAAAATGCGACATTTCCTTAAATACCGACTGGTGTCCATATGCCTTTTTACTACAATGCTGAAGAATATTGCTGTATTTAATGCTGCTTATAGTGCTAAAGACCGACAAGCCTCCAGATGAGAGAGTCCACACGTGAATAGAATTATTGGCGAAATAAATGAGGAAATCTACTTGATGAAACTTAAGTGTTTTAAAGAGTACAAAATCAACATGGATAAAATCTAAGAGATGACCAAAAAATAAATATTAATATATAGACACTAGTGATGCTAAAACAACAAATACCATAAAACCGTGAACTTAAATATAGGTAACTGGCACCTAGAAGGAAGCATTACTGGGCTAATTAGATCTGCTGTTTACAAGAAAGGGCCTGTAGTCCGTTCATCGCTTACCATATATTAGCATCACTGCCACTCTTCTTTGCTGACTCCTAATAGGCCTTAGCGGACCCTCAATCACTCCCTTTTCTGTCTCCAGTTCATAGCCCAATCACAGATTGACTAATCTTAATTAATGCCCATCCTCCACTGCTCGCCCTGTGATTGAGGTACTATTTGTTTTTTATTTGGCATTTTTATTATGGCCCAAACTCAACCCGACTCCAAGGTATTGGAGCGCTTTAGATTGCCACCAGTTACCCTACAAGTTAATTTTCATTTTTTAAGACACTGGGGACATTAAGTGATTTCCCAAAAATCACAAGAAGTGGGGTGGACGCAAAAACTCCAACTTTGTTCCCCAGTTCCGAAATTGGCCTTAACGCCATATCCTTCTTCTCACCCTCCCACCCACTCCTCCATTTTGTGTATAAATAAAGGGTGAGTACTGGACCCAAAAGGTTGTATTGGAGCCCCCGCCAACTGTGCCCAATGCGCGCGCGCTCTCTCTCTCTCGCCAAAAAATGCCACTTCACCTCACTCCACTCAATGCCAATCCATGTCACACAATGCCATTCAGTGCCACACAACGACACTCCAGTACAGTCCACACAATGCCAAAAAATTCCACTCCACACAATACCACTCCACACAATATCACTCTGCTCCACTACACACAATGTCACTCCACTCAACGCCACTCTACTCTACACAATGCCACTCTACTGCATGCCACACATTGCCATTCCTCACCACACAATGCCACTCCACACCACACAATGCCACTCTACTCAATGCTGCTCTACTCAATGCCTCCCCATACAGTGCCGCACTCCACACAGTGCTACTCCATTCCACTCCAATCCTCCAAAGCCAATACATCTCGCGGAGGCGAGATCTATTGGCCCTGTCCAGGCCTGTTTTTAGTTTGATAGAGTTTGAGCCATGCTTAACATTTAGTTCCCAATTTAGACGTGGAGGTACCACTGATAGACCACCGGTAAAGCATCTGCTGTTGATCAATCATCCTGGCAGCCCATGTCAAACAAAGATGCCCCTTTGATGGATCAGCCCTCCTAATGCAGATTTTCCAGGCCTAGGAGTGCCATGCAAGGCAAAGTTCGGGGGACCCAGGCAGGGAAAACCAACCATGGCACCTATGTGCACAGCAAAAGCTCCCTGTGCATCAATGCCATTGTTCTTTTTTTGTTTCAGGGAAAAAAAAACCTGTGTTCTGTTTTTTTCCTGGGAAAACAAGAAAAAATGGCAATGAGGCCCAGCATTAATTTTTCATGAAAGTGCTTCCATTGTGTCGGGGGAAGGACTTTAATCCGCTGAAGCGGCGTAAAACTGTAGAGGTGGATGGTCATCTGTTCAAGATGAGAGGAGGCAAGCAAGGCCTCCGCAGTTATGGACGCCAGTCGGACCTAGTGGCGGCTCCTCCGGAAAATTTAAATGACAATAACACAATGTTATTATATCTTTTTTTTCAGTGCGAGCTAGGTTAGGGTGGGGCAGTCTTAGCTGTCAGAGCAGTGGGAATAGGAAATATGTGCACTTAAGTGTGCATGACGGTTTGGACGCCCGTCTTTGGCTGCCCAAATATTCATGCGCACTTAGCATGTTCTCCACCGGGCTCTATTGAACAGCCTGGGTTCAGAACATGCACAGGCTCCCACTGGCTGTCTGAGTGCCGAACCAGGCCGCTCAGACCAATCATGACACTGCTGTCATGCTGGTGACAGCAGCATCATGATTGGCTTAGGGAGCCTGCGCGCTTCCTGCTTCCGGGAGTCAAGAGGAGAAGCGCAGGAGAGATGATGGAGGAGAGACAGCGGCTGTGCAGAGGTAAGTGTTATGTATTTTTTCACCTCCTGCCCCACTATCCCCATTCCGTCAGACCACCACCCAGGGTCAAATGACACACTAGGTGTTAAATGCATGACTTTGGTGGAGGTGAAAGACAAAGGTCTTTAGCATCTTACATACAATAGGTAACAAAAATATTGCCTGGTGCTATACTCTCAGATCAATGGTTACCTTTCAATGTCAAAACTTCATGGACCAACCACAAAATATAACTGATCATCTGAGAGACAATATAAAGGCCTTGAACTGTGAAAATTTCGAAGAAATGTCTTTTTATTGCCACAGATGAACATTCATCTGTGGCAATAACACGACATTTCTACGACATATTCACATTTCAGCTAATCAGTTATACTTTGTGGTTGTCTTCAGTATCTTGGATACTCTGCTAACCACATCTCTCAACCAGATAACCTAGCATCTGAATGTCATTGTCAACCTAAGTTGAACAAACCTATCATGCGACAGTAAGCACATTTTAAGTTTACTAGTTCTAGTTGGTTAGACTATTAACAGCATATAAATGTATATTTTGGCACATAATTTGCGTCACACCATTCACGGTTATGATTATAAATAAATATGGCCAAAAGTGTAGAGGAGCAGCTAGTCGAATAATATACAAATTGTTCACCTCTTCCAGTTTTCTCATCCCTTAATATTGATTCATTACAATGTAGCACTGTAGAATGTAGTATGCTTGGTGCAATCGCAGCGCGTGTTTTCTGTGGCTTTGGAACATGCACTGGTAGTCGAACTGTGGGTGCCGCGTGTTCAGTGTAGAAATGATCCAGCAGGCACACTGCTCCATGAGTTCCAAGTTCCAATATAGGACCGGGGTAGATCCCTGTGAGGCTCCACAGGAACCCAGAGAACCCTGTCTAATAGTATAAATAATTTAGACAGTTTTAGGCTTGGGGAACAACTGCATAAAAAAAGGCAGGCATGAAAATACCATTGGCCTGGTCAAGACGCCAAAGGCGAATATCATGATCAACAGTGGTGGAACCATAAACTTTGGCGATAGCATTTCTTTACCTGGGAGAAAGGATCAAATTGAGTGGTTTGCTGTTTGCGGGATCACCCGCGCCACACTCCTGTAAATCTTTCATGGGAAGGATGCTTAACGTCACCCATCCTTTTGAGTGCAAAATAACTTTTTCTTTGACTCTCTGTAGCCAAAATGGCCTTCCAAGCAAAGATGTTGGTGACTCGATTGTTTTATGTTTTTTGTTGTAAAGCATTTATAAAGCACAGTCTGTCACCCCCCTACAGGGATATTGTGGTGCTAACCAGCAAAAAACAAAGACAGTAACATCATTGTTAAAGAACTAGATGATATTCCTTCCACACACAGTGAGGTATTCATGTTTGAGAAAATAACCAAAATCTTCATCGTTTCCTGAACCTGAGAAAATGTGTGTCTTTCCTCATATGTGCTGAAAGTTTATTTAATCTTTAGGCCACCACGACAATGGAAAAACTTGGCTGCTCAACAAAGAACGAAGAAACCGAAGAAAAGCTAATAAAGCTTAATCATTGGATGTCGGAGATTAGGAAGGGTGGTACCAGTGGCGTAGCGTGGGAAGGCCACAGGGGCGGTTGCCCCGGGCACTAAATTCTTAGGGGGCACAAAGTTTTAAATGAAAAAAAATTCGTACTTCAATTTTTTTTTCTTTTAAAATTTTGTGCCAGTGAGTGCTAACAGTCCACGGGTTAGGGGCACAATACTGACCTTACCCCGGGTGCTGGCAAACTGCACTACACTGCTGGGTGGTACCACTTGAACCTGATTGACAAAAACAAGCCACTTGAGGAACGAATATCTTTACGCACCAGGCAAAATTATTTGAAAATAAGACACTCTTTACCAGGTAGCTAAGTAAGGGAGGCTACAGCTCTTAGGTTTAGCGTCAATCTTGCCACATAACTCTGAACTAGTAGGAGCTTATGAATCAGACAGTCAGGTAACTCGAGATAGATGGCATTGCAATAATGTAGTGGGCTAACATAAACTCCTTGAGCATCTGCCACTTGTGGAAGAATGAGGACAGATGGATTTCTTTTTTCAAAGTATGAAGGCGGAAGAGGCAAGATTTAGCTACTGATTGAACCTGCTCTCACAGGGTTAAAGCTGAGTCCATTTTAATTCCAAACATTTTCAGCAAGGGAAATGGGAACGGTTTTGGACCTAAATGTGGCAGACCAGAATGGGGGATTCCAAAATGGTGTTGCTCCTAAGAGGCCAATGATCTCAGTTTTACTTTCATTAAACCTTAGGTGGTGATTGTGCATCCATTGTTCGATCTGTGAAAGTCAGGAAACAATGTTTTGTAGGCATGCCGATCAGAACTTTATTATGATCTTGGTATCATAGGCATACAAAAAGAGGCCAACCCTTGTGCTTGAATTAACTCAGCCAGTGGGGTCATGTATAGATTCCACAAGGTGGGGACAGTGTTGGTCCTTGGGGAACCCCGCAGCTAACAGCAGGAATTGTAGATGAATTGGCTTAAAAAGATCCATCTGCTAAAAAACAGCACAACCACTCCTAAGCATAGCTTTTGAGAACGCGTTCTCCCAGGCGATGAAGAACAATCAAATGGTTCACAGTGTCGAAGGCTGCTGAAAGGTCTAACAAAATCAATGCAACCGGGAGATTTGCATCCGCACATCTGCAAAGGTCATCCAGTGCAGAAGCCACCACTTCTTTGTTACCCCAGGGCAAGAACCCCCATGAAGAGTATGCAGGGAATTGTTGTCTCAACGAAACCTGATGTCTGAGGGAACAGTTCTTTCTAATCATTGTGCCAAATATGACAACTGCAAAGTGAAGCAATAGCGAGCCAGATCATCGGGTCCAATAATGGCATCTATAATAAAGGTGTTATGGAAGCAACAATAAAGCCATTGGGGACCACAGCAGATGAGAGAAGATCATTAATTGTAGCCTGTGGAAAAATAGAATCAAACTGGAATAATTCTTCAAAACTTCTGTCTGGAATAGCATCTTTAGGTGAACCAGGCGATTTGCTTTCCCGTACTAATTGTCGGGTGAAATCCACTGATATTGTTGCAGAGGAAACGTATATCTAGAATAGATTTTCGTGTATCATCTATGGCACATTATTTCAGTCTTATTTTTATCCATTTCCCCTTGCCATATCATTAAAGTAATTGGGGGGGGGGTCATTTTTCGTGTCATGTAACAGGAGAAGCCTGACAATAACTGATTTCAGTGATACCCCGAAAAGACATCTCAGTTTGGCTCAAGCAAGGGATAATCCTCCTCATGTGAGGGTTTTATCAGTGCATTGCTGAAGCATGCCTCCAACAAAATAAAAGGTCTCGAGAAAGCACCTCATACATATTTGTAACCTGCACTGCATGCATACTTGTCTCTCTCATTATCTTTCACCTCAGGTTAGCACCCCTGACCCTCTGGAACTCTCAAGTTGATATGCTGAATACTGTTGGGGTGTATAAAAGGGAGCTAGGAGATGAACCTGCGGTATCCCTGTTGTGCTTTGTGGATGCCCGTCGAAGCCAGAGTCAGATTGTAGTCTTTGTGACCAACTCACAAACATTTTAATCTGAGTAGGTGTGACGTACTCATGTAATACTCCTGGTTTAATCCTCAAATGTAGGTGTAATTGGGTACTGGACACTGACTTCAGCTCATTTAGGACATATTTGTTGCTACATTCCGAGTCATGTGTGATGTGCTCAGCTAGTGCGGCTCTTCTGACGTCCCCTGGCCCACGAGGCAGTGTGTGGGTGACGGTGCTTACCCCTCTCTTTGGAATGGGCTTCCTCATTTCCTGAGAACCATTTCAAACCATCTACACTTGAGGAAAGTCTTGAAAACGTGGATGTTTGCCTCCATCCCATCCTATTAGGCACTGAGACCTCAGGCTCACTGTCACTGCCTCTGGGATCAAAATCTCTGTATGGGCGAAAGTTCATACACTAAAAATGCCCACACGTAGGCACACCAAACTGGGTAGGAGTAAGCCTACAAGGCTGTTGTAGTAAGTGCTACGCAAAAACTACTGTTACGCTCATCTGGTATGCATATCAAATAAATCCAGGCCTTTTGTAACTTTTTTTGCTTTGGAAGAGCTGTAATTACCCGTTAATCAGTGAAAAACACTTTCCATTTATTTTACAACTACATTGGTCTATTTCAGCTGCTATTATGTTTTTCTAAATTTCGTATCCACGCTTCGCTTTATTAACTAAACTTGGGCAGCATTAATCGTCGCCCTCAGTTATCTATGGAGCTCGTCCTCAGTCGTTCTCTCCCCCTGTCAGTTGCCCTCACTCATCACTCCTCGCCCTAACTCATCAGTTTTCCTCAGTCATCATTCATTTTCAGTTATCACACACCTTCACCCTGGCTAATCAGTCCTCCTCTTCATTCACCAGCCTTCTAATGCATCAGTCATTCATCCGTTGCCTTTGAGATGGGAACGCTGCCTGCATACCCGAACTGCATACCTGTGATCCAGATTTTTTATTTAGGTCATGCCACACACTAATCCCATGTGGACTCGTTGATCTAGGCCTGGTTTGATGACAATGCTAGGTTCTGGACCAAGTCTTGAACTAGAAGGCGAGCACCAAGCCCATTCTCATAGTGATAGAAGACTAGCATCCCCGCCAGGGGTTTCATGCATGGAACCCAGTGGTAGCAGCATACAATTTTAGTGAATTATGACTGACTGTTTGCCTTTGAGATAAGAATACATGCCTACTGACCCAATCATCTAAAGTTCCACTGTTCGCTATGATGAACCCAGAATCCTAAACGATACACCCCATCTGTTGTGAATATGCATATGAGCTAGAATCAATAGTGTGCCATGCAGTGCATTGTCTGTGTGCATGTATGTTAAATGCACTAGTGTTCGATGCAGGAGTGTTGCAGGCCTACATGTTCCATCGTGGAAGCCCACAGCCTGGCCAGAGTACAGGACGAGGAGAGGTTGCTTTTCTCCAGCGAGCCTAGCTGTATTGCTGGCATCTCTTAGGTGGGAGGGGGAGCACCAGACACTATGGTGAGGAAAGAGGAGACAGACTTTCCTTAGAAGTACCAGAGCCATTCCTGTTACTTGGGGCTTGAAATAACTGTTTGCAGCTGCCATTTTGTAGATCGCAGGGAACACAGGGTGATTCTTGCAGTATCTGTTGCTAGGGAAAGGATACAATAGGGAAAGGCTCACATATTTTAGTTTTCTTTCCTGATCTTCCTGAGGAGGGATTGTAAATAACTGGGTGCAGCACTCTCACCTCTTTGTACTCAACCTGCTGGGAAGAACATCCGTGCAGAGAGAGGCCAGGCCTAGAAAGTAGCCTGGCTAGGACACATGAAAGAGGAACCGCTCCAAACCAATTCCAAGGAGCAGACTTGGAATACCCATCCTATGTCTACAAAAGCGGTATAAAGATGGAAGCTCAAAACCTATTGTTGTTTATTGTTGTGGTCACTTCGACTGAGAAGGGGTACTCTGCAGAGTACTGAGGGACTGAAAAGCAGCCAAGAGTTGGTGTAGCACAAACAGCCAACTACCAGAGTGAGGGAACATTGTCTGGAATCTACTGTGCATGGCGTAAGGACCGTCCGACACAGACTTGTGAAGCAAAAGCACCAAAGGAATTGAGGTAGTCCTGGTTCAGGCAGTGTGATCATTGTGACATATCCCTGATGGAGCTGCCAGACCCTTGGAGTGATGTGACCCTGTGCTGTACTTGGCCCAGTTTACAGACCCATAGCAAGACAGGCCCGGGCCTCAACACCCCGAGTTGTGGCCCTGTAGCCCCAGCCTGCTGCTTTGGCATCCTGACCAGGGTCCGACAGTTGCCCTGACACATCAGTCCTCATCCTCACTCACCAGTCCTTGTCCTCAAGCCCCTGTCATTATACTCACACATCAGTTCACCAGTCCTCTTCAGTCACTAGATCTCCTCACGTGGTCATTGCCCTTATTCATCAGTTACCCTCATTCAAAGGTTGTAGTCCTTGCTTATCAGCTGCACTCAGGCAGTCCTCTAAGTCCTCACTCCCCCGTTTTCCTCCTCACACTCCTGCCCGCCCCTCTCACCACTCTTCTGCTCTAATCAGCTCTCCTTTTCATTGGGCTTCAAATAGATGTTCCATTTGGAACAGAGGCATAGCTAACATTGGTGCACCAGTTGCAGTGGCACTGGGAAACATTAAATTATTATATCTGATAGAGTCATCTAGCA
Organism: Lissotriton helveticus; assembly: GCF_964261635.1. NCBI lineage: Eukaryota > Metazoa > Chordata > Amphibia > Caudata > Salamandridae > Lissotriton > Lissotriton helveticus. Next base: position 1,401,724,631 of record NC_136057.1, on the reverse strand, counting down.
GCAGATTCCATACCTAAGTATTATTCCTAGGCGTCCGACTAGATCTGGAAAATTTTCATCAGTAGTAACCCTGTGCATCTGTAAGTGGCATTGTTTGGTTCCGTGTAGCATCATTGGCATCATCCTTGCCAGAAGTGACATGCGCAGTGCCTCTATAGGTGCCACTCTGACATGCTGACGTCACTTCCTTGCTTTTCACACCAGTCAGCGCAGATCCACTGAGAGCTAACCCCAGTAATTTTTTAGAGGACCTTTTTTACAAACTTTTTGGAGAATCTTTCTCCTGGTTTGGAAGGGATGTCAAATAGGAAAGCTGGCACTAAGCCCTGTGGCATCTGTCACCAACAGATGTTGGTCACAGACTCGCATCTTGTTTGCCTCTGGTGCCTCAAGTGCAACCACAACGTAAAGACTTGAGGTAGTGATTCCTCAAGCTCCTCGACATCCAATATCCCAACTCTCTCAAACCTGGTCGAGTCATCTGATGAGACAAGGGTGCATCGTCATTCAAGTCCTGGCTCCGTTGTAGAGCCTGCACCTGGGCTATCTTTGTGCTTCGCCGAGTATCCGAGACCCGGAACGTCCCCCACCCCACTTTGCAATTTCTATGCGGCCATGCACCTCATGTTTGAGTGGCTAAAACCCACTGGCATGCCTTCAGGCCCCACAGGTTCAAGAGGGGGCTCTACTGGTTCCCTGCCTTCGGTTCTACACCTGGCCCCAGTCGGGCCCCTTGAATCCACGTCTGGACATTCCCCGGCACTGGTCTCAATAGCGATGCGCCCAGCAGTGACGGGACTCTCCGGAAGTGCCATCCCCATTCTCATCCCAAACTCCGACACAGAGCCGGAGGGGGATTGTCCGACTCCCACTCCGGCTCAGACTGGAGCCATGCCCTCCAGGCCAGAGCCTGTACGCTATTCCTATAGGCTAGGATTTGGGAACATTGGGAGAAGATCCAAGAGGCTAGGCAAGAAAATGTTTTCTTCCACCAGTCTGGCACTGTGGTATGTGAACACTACGTGCGTTTTGGGCTGTTACTTCAATGCACTGTGGGGTTTGGTTATACAGGTGCTGCCCATGGAGAGGGTCCGGGCCATACTCTCCCAAGCTATGGCCAATGGGAGCGATTCCGATGTGGTTTGGACACAACTGACTCGCTAGGCAGAGAGGCTTTTTTGTTAGTGACCTTAGGGCACCACGCCTGGCTGAGGACAACTGGCTTTTCCGGGGATGTCCAAGCTTTGCTTATGGATACCCTTTGATGGCTTCTGTCTCTTCGGACACAAGGCGGATCAGCAGTGGAGACCTTCAAGGATAGCAGAGCTACAGCTATGCCGATGGGCCTTTTTATAGTCCGTCATTCCCAGTCCATCTCTTGTGCCTTTTGATGCCCCTGAAGGGGCTTTCAGCCGCATTATTACCCACCCAGCCCCCATGGCATCCAGCCTTATCAGCATCTGCGTGGCTGGGGACAGAGTACCCACAGACCCCATAGGTTGGACAGCCAGAGGTTGGGTCAGTCTACCACCCTCCCGGCAGCTAATTGCTGGCAGAATGTCGAACAATGTCAAACATACATAGATATGGGCCTAAATTAATAGTTTTTTTGTTTCCCATGCCATTCCAGTTTAAACCCAGCCATATGCAAATGAGTCTTGACCCTGCTCCCCATGGGAACAGTCTAGCCTGAACTGCCAGGCCGGTCCTCCCTGGACCGGACACAAACCTCCTGGGACTTGTTTCGGGGTTTCACCCCTCATCAGCCAGGCTAGCTTGAATCCAGTGGCATAGAGAGCACGGGACCCATGTCTAGGCATACCTATCCCACTCGGCGTGACAAATGCAAAAAGAACAATTGATGGTCACAGTGTTGAACAGTGTCAAACATTCATCCCAGTACAGAGATCTGGGCCTAAATCCATCGTTTTTTTGCTCCCGATGCCACTCCAGTTTAAACCCAGCCATATGCAGATCAGTCTTGCCCCCGCTCACCATGGGAACAGTCCAGCCCGAACTGCCAGGCCAGGTCCTCCCTGGACCAGAAACAAGCATCCTGGGACAGGTTTGGGGGTTTCACCCCTCATCAGCCAGTCCTAACTGGGGTGGCGTAGTGAGCAAAAGAATGATGGATTTAACACAGATCTCTTGAGTGGGGGTGAATGTTTGATTCATTGAACATTATGTCCATCACATGTTGCCGCAGCACTTGATGCCAGAAGTAGGTCGTGGTTGTTATTCCTGCTGCTACAGTCTGATGCCCAAAAAAGGACAGAGGCCTTCACCCTATTCTAGACCTGCACCCTCTCTATTTCTTCCTCAAAAAGGGGAAATTCAAAATGCTCATGCTCCATCAAGTCCTCTCTGCCCTGGTCCCAGGAGACTGGATGGTAGCGTTGGACTTTTAGGATGCATATTTTCACAGCCCCGTCCTGCCTTCTCACAGGCGCTACCTGCGGTTAAAGGTAGGCCACAAGTTCTTATTTCGCTGTGCTCCCTTTTGGCTGTACCAGCACCCCTCTGGTGGTCACCAACTTGATGGCAGTAGCTGCAGCGGAGATCAGGGGTGCCAGTCTTCCCCTACCTCAATGACTGACTGTTGAAGGCGGGCTCATCCCAGGCAGTCTTCCACCACCAGATTATGGGGGACTTCCTGCATTCGCTGGGGTTCACTATCAACATGCCAAAGTCACACCTGACTCCCTCTCAGCCAACCGCTTTCATCAGAGATGTTCTTGATATCGTGCAAGATATTCAGGCTATAATAACAATGTGTAACAAATACAGTATGAAGTTCCTGGGGGAAAAAACTTTTGAATATATCAAGAGAGCAGGTGGAAACTAGGTCAGTAGTGGGAGGACAAATGAACCCCAATGTCAAACAAAAACTCAAATCAGGAGGAAGGGTTCCTCCTGTACAGAAAAAGACCCTCACACACCCAACAAGCGGGTGTCTTGCTTCATCATCGGGCCTGCTCCTACTCGGGTCGGCGGTGCAATACCCGATCAGGCTCCCTGAAAGGGGCCTACTTGGCGGAGATCTTTTTTCAAGCCGTTGGACGCAGTGCGTGTAAGGGCCCTAGATTTAAAGACTTGTGTAGGTGATGATTTAAGTGTAGTGTGAGTTAAAACAGGGATCAGGGGTCCACTCAGAATTATTTTAATGAAATGTGACCACTGCCCTGGTTAAAAGTACAAAGACGCACCCTCCCACTCTAAGGTGTGTGGGGACGTGTGCTGGTGAAAAAGGTCGACATGTTTCTTGCCTTGATACAAGTGTAGGCAATTCTTCAGGACCAATGAATAAAAATGGATCTACCAACACTTTTTGGTGGTGGTCATGGCCTCTTTGAGGATTAAAGTATGACCACCTACACAGCACCCTAAAAAGTGGTACTAGTAGATCTAGCTCAACCTGCAAGAGAAAGGCAAAATATGACAACAATTAGTAACCAGAGATTTATATTATGAATTGGTCTGTGAAGCGCACCAACCAGGGTGTGTGGTGCTCAACGCGTGAAGAACACAGGTGACTAGTGACATGCGTCCTACGTGACCCATAAGAGTGCATTGGTCACGTCATAATCATTAAAAACATTAAAAACAACTGCAGCAGAAATAGTCAGATAAACGGGACCAACAACACAGTGAAGGTAACTTGTTCTTTCTTAAAAGACTCACCCAATTAGAGTTGAGAGCACATGACAACAGTACTGGAGGAGGCAGACACTTAAAGAGTAGTGTCCTGAGGGATAAGGGTAGAACAAAAGGGCATCTTAGCTGCATCGCAGTGAGGACAAGGCGGGGCTCATCTCCAAAAACCTCCCTGCTAGTGCCCAAGGTTGGGCCATACACACCCTCAGACACACAAAGCGTACACAGATACAGCGTGGCATCTGTGAGGCAGCCACACGCCCATTTACCGTAGCTCAAACACGCCGCTGTGAAGCATAGGATAGCCAACAGGTTTTGCAAATCGCCAGATCTTAAACCAATGCCGACCCGCTGACATCCGGATAGCTCAACACGCGGGTGTAATCACCAACGTGATCTGCCTTGATCTCCATGTAAATACACTCTCCCGTCCACATACGGGCTGCCCAACTGGTACTAAACTAGAGTGACCAGCCGCGTACACAATGAAGGGTAGCAGTTTCAGAATTGCTGACCAAACACGGGGCGCAGGATTCATCCCTCGTAAGGCAGTTGACCCACAAGACGGGGAGTATAAACCGAAGTGCCTGCAGAAATGGCTAGTGGGCACCCCCCACAAAACTACCTCCCTGGTCATGTGAGCCCGTGGGTCATAATGGTGGGAACAGCCGGTCCCGTTTCCCTACACAAGAAAGTACTCACGGTTACACCAACTCAAGATAGCGTGTAGCCTACCCCGGTGCTCCTTCCAGTCTGGGACGCTCTTGTTTGCACGGCCGGAGGAGCCATTATAACCCGGAAAATACGGAGCGTGCAGGAGAAAACTTCCTGGTTGTGAGGTCCACATGATACGAGGAGCGCTAGACCGCCGACTGGAGTGGCGGGCGCCATATTGAAGTGCCTAGCAGTGCGGAGTAGTGCACTAGATGAGGGCATACAGTGAAACCCCCCCCAAGTTTACAACAGCGCAGTGGATACCATATTTATCAGAAGTCCAGTGGTCCCCAAATGGCAGGGTAAGGGGAGCCCATGCATTAATCTCGTGTATGTGTCCATTGTTCTGTATGAAAGAATATGTCATGTTATGAGTGTTGTGAGACCCTAACCAAGTAGTCAAAATCCGGGGACAAGGTATTAGACTCATGGTCAAGTTATTGTTATGCATCGTTAAGTAAGTGAGCTCCAAGGGATGTCTTCGTTGAGACCTTCCTTGTCGGTTAAGAGGCATAGAACCCAACGTTGTTCCAGCCGGAACTGGGCTTTTTTGGACATTCCTGGGTGTTATTCCAGTACAGCCCATCTGAATGAGTCATGGGCATGGTGTTTGTCAAGGTAGTGTGTTGTCATTCTGGTGTTGTTCTTGTGGCAGCGGAAGTTACTTTTGTGTTCCATCATGCGTACCTTCACCTGTCTGGTCGTCATCCCTATGTAAAGGAGACCACATAGACAAGTCAGGACGTAGATACAATTTGTAGAATTGCAATTAGTGAGTTTCATGATAGACCATGTAAATCCATTGTCAAAAGTTAACTCCTTGGTGTTTTTGGTTTGAGGGCACACAGAGCAAGAACCACAAGGGTAGTGGCCTTTCACCGGTGACATATCCCACAGTGTTGTTTGTTGATTGACTTTGGGTTGGGGAGGTCTGGTGTGTAATAGGAGATCCTTTAGGTTGCTAGTGCGTTTGTAAGCAAATCTCGGAAAAGGTAATGATAGGGTGCCTGTGTTCAGGATTGTCCAGTGTTTACGGATTATATTCCTAATCCGATTGGAGTCAGAGGAGAATGTTGTCACACATGTCATTGCTGTGTCTGGTTCTCGTGTAACCTCTTCCAACAGGCTCTCACGGATGTTGTTTTTGGCTCGTTTCCGTGCTAGAGCTACAGTTCATTGGTGGTAGTCACATCTGATCAAGTCTTTCATAAGAGTGTTGGACTCGCGTTGGTAATCTTGTAAAGTACTGCAATTTCTCCTAATGTGTAAAAACTGTCAAACGGGCAAGTTTTCACGCAGTGCCTTTGGGTGGTGGCTGCTGAAAAGCAGAAGACTGTTCTTATCGGTTGGTGTCCGATATAGAGAGGTAGGGATATGGTCACCGTCCAACTTAATCAGAAGATCAAGGAAGGGGATCTCCGATGTTGAAACGGTGTGGGTGAAACGTAGGTAAGGGTTGAGTGTGTTGATCCATCCACAGAATTCCTCACCTCTGGAAAGATCCCCTCTCCATAGGATGAGTATATCATCTATGAAGCGTTTCCAGAGCAGCACGTTTGCAAGAAAAGGGTTCTTAGGGTTGTTGATATCCCTTTATTCAAAAGCTGACATGTACATACATGCCAGGCTCGGTGCAAACGAGCTGCCCATATAAGTGCTCTGCGTTTGGTGGTATAGGTGGGGTTTATACTTAAAGAAGTTCTCAGTTAACGCTAGAGTAGCACACTCCATCACGAATGGTACTGGTGTAGGTGAATTCCATTCCTGACTTAACAAGGCATCCTCTATCACCTCCAGAGTTGCCAATTGAGGGATGTTAGTATAGAGAGCCTCAACATCCAGTGTGACCAAGAGGTCAACTCTTGCTGGATGTGGAAGCCCCTCCAGAAGACGGAGGACATCAGTCGTGTCCTTGATGAACGAAGGTGTTGCCCTGACCAATGGTTGGATGAAATGGTCTACAAATTTGGACAGCGGTTCCAAGACGGACCCGATGCCAGATACGATGGGTCTGCCAGGAACTGGGGTGACCCCTTTGTGTATTTTAGGGAGGCAGTTGAAGTATGGAGTTACTGGATCCTTAGTCTGAAGGAATTTGGATTCTTTTTTTGTAATCCATCCTTCGTTTTCCGCAGCAAAAGTCATGCTGGAGATGATTCGCATAATCTGGGAGTTGGATCCTCCAGGATGGGGGTGTAGTACCTCCTGTCGTTCAATTGTCTACAACACTCAGTGTCATAGTCCAAAGTGGACATTATAACTGTAGCACCACCCTTGTCGGCCTGCTTGATCCTGATATTTTTATCATTAGCCAGGTCCCTGACTGCCTTAGATTCTACGGCTGATAAATAGTGATGCGGGGGCTCTGTGCTGGGTTGGTCCAGTTCTCTGAGTACTGCCTGTTCAAACGTAAGGACTTCATGGGGTACCATGCTACTATTGGGAGTGAATGTGGATGGTTTATGTAGGCCGGAGTCCTCCGCTGATAGAGGATCTCTGTCCTGAAAGAACGCTTGGAGTCTGATTTTGTGGCAAAAAACCTTGGATTTCGTATAAGTCGCGAAATTTATCAATTTTAGTAGTCGGTACGAATCCTAAGCCTTTTTGTAAGACTTTTTCTTCAGTGCCAGTAAGGGCTCGGGTTGAGAGGTTGATGATCAATTTCTCTTCCCCTTTGTCTGGCTCCTTGTCTCGACTGATCTCGCAGGTTGTTCCTGCCACTGGACTATTTCGTGCCCTCTTCTGTGCCCTCTTCTGCGCCCTGTTCCTTTGCCCCCATGCTCTGTCTAAAAAAGGTTGTTCTGAGCCATGTTGGAGGAAGGGTGGGGGCGGCGGTCCATGTTGGTACATAGGATAGTTCCAAAATTGGGGACCCTGATAAGGCGGTATATTGTTTGAGGGGTACATGGGTGGTTGGTAGTTACGGGTTTTCTTATTATTCCAACTCCCAGTGCTAGAGTCACTCAAGGATGACAAACCCCTCCTTGATTGACCAGAATTATCATCAGAGGAATAACCGCCTGTAGGTGTGGTGTAGTCTGCCTTGAGGTAGGGGTATACCTTCTCAGTTGAACATTTTTTAATGTCCTTTTGGAGCTTGGTGATTTTTTGTTTCATCAAGTATTCCTTGTTGTCAGCAATCTCAGCGTTAATTTCTGCTAACTTTGTTTTATAGCTCTGTATAATGACCTTGATCACCCCCTCCGCAGCCTGGATTCTACTAAGGATGGTATCCGCTATCCTTTTTGCGGTGTTGATGATCAGAATGAGCCAGTCCCTAGTGCATTTCCATGCTACTGGGAACCACTCTTTTTTAAAAACTGCATCCTCAAGAAAGAGGCAAGGGAAGTTGTTAACAATGAGGCCATTGGTTGTATGACGTTACAACGCATACTTTTACAAGGCATACCTTTACAACGCATTTTTTACAACGCAACATCCATTACAATGCATTCCATTACAACGCATGCCAGTACAACGAATTTTTAAACACTACCTTTACAACGCATTCCATTACAACGCATACTACCTTTACAGCGCATACCATTACAACGCATAACATTACATTGCATGTATGGTAAGTATTGGATAGTGTAGGGGTAAAAATTACTATTCTAACTCCAGGGGGTGCAACAGTAGGGTAAGTGTTGGATAGTGTAGGGGTACAAATTACTATTCTAACTCCAGGGGGTGCAACAGTAGGGTAAGTGTTGGAAGGTAATGGTATGCGTTGTAATGGTATGCGTTGGAATGACTGCGTTGTAATGTCATGCGTTGTAGTGGTATGCGTTGTAGTATCATGCGTTGTAATGGTTGCATTGTAATGGCATGCGATGTAATGGATGTTGCGTTGTAAAAGTTTAGTTGTAATGGTAGTGCATTGTAAAAGTTGCGTTGTAAAGGTTGTTTCCCAAGCCATTTGGTGCTATGTTTGCTCTGAGATATTCAGTCATCATCGCCCCATGTAATGTGACTTTGAGCCATTCATGTTTTAAGTTGGCTAGCGCGGTCCAATCCTCTGTTTGGCTACCCGAGGCAGCATTACCATCGGGTCCAAGTAGAGAGGGAGTTCGTAACATTTCTGCTGCAGCTTCGTCGCCGAAGCTGAGTCCCTGATAGTCTTCCATCTGAAGCTATTTAGGAGCTGCTAAGATAAGTGGAACGTGGAAGATTAATCCTTGTTCCGTATTAGGGGTGGGCCAGGGAAGAACACAGTGGAACTTCCTGGTAACCTAAAGAATCAAAGTTCCCACAGGTAGCACCCGTGCAGACAGCTGTATCAATGGGAGGGAACGGCGGGCTTTGAAGGTCCAACATACAAGCCCACAGACTAGTGCAACAAATACAGTATGAAGATCCTGGGGGGAAAAACTTTTGAATATATCAAGAGAGCAGGTGGAAACTAGGTCAGTAGTGGGAGGACAAATGAATCCCAATGTCAAACAAAAACTCAAATCAGGAGGAAGGGTTCCTCCTATACAGAAAAAGACCCTCACACACCCAACAAGCGGGTGTCTTGCATCATCATCGGGCCTGCTCCTACTCGGGTCGGCGGTGCAATACCCGATCAGGCGCCCTGAAAGGGGCCTACTTGACGGAGATCATTTTTCAAGCCGTTGGGTGCAGTGCGTGTAAGTGCTCTAGATTTAAAGGCGAGTGTAGGTGATGATTTAAGTGTAGTGTGAGTTAAAACAGGGATCAGGGGTCCACTCAGAATTATTTTAATGAAATGTGGCCACTGCCCTGGTTAAAAGTACAAAGACGCACCCTCCCACTCTAAGGTGTGTGGGGACGTGTGCTGGTGAAAAAGGTTGACCTGTTTCTTGCTTTGATACAAGTGTTGGCAATTCTTCACGACCAATGAATAAAAATGGATCTACCTACACTTTTTGGTGGTGGTCATGGCCTCTTTGAGGATTAAAGTATGACCACCTATAACAATGTTTCAGCCTCTATCCTGGGTTCTGGTGAGACTGACTCTGAGGCTTCTGGGCCTCATGGCCTCCTGCATCTGCTGGTGCCACATGCCTACTGGCACATGCTGGCCCTGCAGTGAGAACTGAAGTTCCAGTGGGCGCAACATCAGGGGAGATCTCCGACATGGTCCAGATCTTGGAGGGAAGTGCAAAAGATCTGCAGTGTAAGTTAACGAACCGCAATTTGGTCAGCGGCAGACCCCTCTCCCTACCAGATCAGAGGGTGGTGACAGATGCATCACTCCTGGAATGGGGTGGCCATCTGGGAGAGGTGGAGATCAGAGGTCTCTGATCTCTGGTGGAATTAGGACTCCACATCAGCCTACTGAAGCTCCTGGCGAACCACATTCCATTAAATGCCTTTCTACCCTCCATCAAGGGACGGTTAGTGCAGGTGTTCACGGACAACACCACCTCCATGTGCTACTGCTACAAACAGGGCGGATGGGGTCGTGAACCCTTTGCCAAGAGGCCCTGCATCTCTGGACATGGCTGGAATTTCAGGGCATATCCCTGGCAGGGTCTCTAGACTACAGGGCGGACGATCTCGGCAGAAGATGCCTAGCAGATCATGAGTGGCATCTCTATCCAGAGGAGGTGGATGGTCTCTTTCAGCAGTGGGGTGAGCCTTGTTTACATCTGTTCGCCACCGATGAGAACATGCAATGCCAGCGGTTTTGCACGCTGGAGTTTCCAAGGCGGCTCTCGATCTGAGACGCTGTTCATCTCGAGGGGAGCTCAGACCTCTTGTACACCTTTCCGTCCATACCACTCCTGTGAGAGTTCTTAAGAAGATTAGGAATGACTGGGTGTAGGAAAGTAAGATCTTCTTTTATGGTTACCCCACTTTTTGCATGGTGCTAAGCTGTTATTGACTACTCTGACTGGGATCCTGCTAATCAGGACCCCAGTCTCTCTGCTTTCTCCCCATAATTGTTATGTTCGGTACTTAGGTACATCCCAGATTGCATACTGAAGTACCCTTATCAGTCCCTAGTATATGGTACTATAGTACCCAGGACATATGTACCCCAGAGATCCCCCATGTATTATGCCACCCATGGGAGATCAGTCAAACTGTTACTACATGCCTGAATGAATGAATGAATTAAGGCAGTCTTATATTGCGCAACTTAGCCCAAAAGGCATCAAGGCGCCTAACAAATGATGTAAAATGTAATATGAGCCGAATACCAGATTACAGATAGGCCTCTGCGAAAAACCATGTTTTTAATGCTTTCCGGAAGAGCATAACAGATGGTTGTACAATTAATTCCGGGGGGAGGGTGTTCCACAACTTCGGGGCAAGAGAAGAAAAAGCCCTCCCTCCCCACCTGGCTCTACATACCCGGGGGACAGACAGAAGATTCTTTTTGGAGGAGCGAAGGATTCTGCTGGGAGCGTAAGGGACCAGCAGCGATCTTATGCCTTCTGAGCTTGCTCCAAACAAGGCCCCATGGACAAGGCACAGGATCTTAAAAGAGATCCTAGCCTGAATCGAAACATGCCTGCCATTGCAACCTGTGTAAGCTGGCGCTAGCACCACTTACAAAAGATATAGGTCCCCTGTATATAAGGTCACTACACTTAAAACGTATAAGTCACCCCTATTGCAGGCCTTTACAATCCTGAGGGCAGGTTGCTTGGATCTAAGTGTGAGGGTGCCCCTGCATGAGCAGGACACCCCTACAGCCTATGGAGTCCACTCTCCCAGGTTGTAAGTGAAGCAGCCATATACCATATAGAGGGGTGCCACTTAATTACTCAAAATCGTCTGCAACAAATCCTATCATGTTTGGTATCAAACATGTTGGAACAAGCACTAGAATGGGCCTCTGTTAGGCACTCAGTGCTCATGGTACCAGTCTTCTAGACCTGGAGAGCACAACATGGCTGCTGCCGACCAGAGACACGATTCTGCCCTCCTGCTGCTGATCCAAGCTCAAGCAGGGGACGGCAGAACAATAGGTATCCTGTCACAGGGAGGTGTAACCACCTCCCAGACAGGATTTAATTTATTGGGGCTGGGTGGGTGTGCTTGCCAGGGCCACTCTGTCTGCATGAGGGGCACATTTGGTTCCTGCTTGCATGGTCCAGTTCAAACCAGCTCTGGGAGACGTTGGCTCCCGCTCTGGTGTGAACTGGACAAAGGACATGGGAGTATACTCTCCACTGTTCAAACCCTCCCCTGGGAGGGTACCTTGAATTGTCCCAAACCTTGCCTTAGGGTACTTAAATGCTTACCTGGGTGTAGGTCCCTAGATTCTTCGTGGGACACAATTCAATTCAAACACCACTTCAACTTCTATTGTCTGGACACCCTGGAGTTCGCGAGACTTCGTTTGGGCTCGACATAAACTTCCTTCCAGTCTGCTGCATCGTCTGTGCCTGTGCACCATACAGGAACCTTCCAAGGTCTGTGGGCATCCAAAACACCTGAAGGAATCTCCCTTGGAGTGAAGGAGTCACTTCCCTGCATTTACAGACACCACAACTAAGCTAACTGGTCTGCTGATCCTCAGCTTCCACGTGCTCTCAAAGGCTCAACAACACAGGTGGTGGTTCACCAATAGCTCTCAAGGCCTACACTGCCCTCTCACCAAGTTTGAGGCCAGTATCCCTCATAGGAGCCGCAGGAAACAAACCTCTGTGCACTGCATCAACTTGCTGTTGCAAACGCTTGTTGGCTTCCTTCTACCAAGATCTTCGTGCTCCAAGTAGCCCCAACCTCAAGCATCTCCAGTGACTAGACTTTTTGTCCACATCTCATTATCTGCACCATGGTCTGCATCTTTTGGTGAGCTGCTCAAGGTCCTCTTGCAATTCCAGTGCATCCAATCTGTGGGTCCTGCTGAGGGTCACCTTTGTTTATTTTGGGCAACCCTGATTGCTCAGGGCCTGCCTTGACTCCCCTGCTTGTGGTGAGACCCCTGGACCTTGCTGGTCCCGACATTGAACCTTCTTCGACATCCACATTGTTTGCGGTTGCCAAGGCTTGTTCATTCTCCCGACTGACACTGACCCCTCAACTCTCGACATCCGACGTGGGACAGCTCGTACACGGCTCCTGGTCTTCCACAGCGTTACCTTGTCCTCACAGCTGCAGAGTCAAGGTCACCTTCAGCTCTCCTGCAACTCCCGACATCGGTGGGCATATGTCTTCCAGGTCTCAGGGTCACTCCTGGTGACATAGACTCTTCCCCTCTGCTTGCAGGTACTCTTCAACTTGAATCCACCTTCATATTCCACCAGACACTCCAGCAGCTGCACTTTCCTGAAGTCCTCCTTTGGGTTCGATGGTGGGTTCCTACACCACTTCACACCTATGCACCCGGATTCCCTGGTGTAGGTAAAGTGGGTACTAGGGTATCCACAAGAGGAGTGGCTCTCCAACCTTCTGTCTTCCACAGGGTTTCTTCAGGGTCCACTGGAAAGGGTCCTTAATCTCTAAAATCACATCTGCGACTTACACATTGATTTGTACGGAGAAACGGGATCGTGTTCTTACATGATCTCCATAGGCTTCCTAGTCACTCACCTTGGGTGGTTCCTTGGGTCCCCGACACTTCTATGTCCTCTGGGCATTGTCCTGCCATGAGTTGTGATTCTTATACCACTTTCTTAGTATATGGTTTGGTCCCCCCTGAGGTCCACTGTGTATTCTGTGCTATTTACGTGATTTCTATGCGAAGTATTGTGTGCATTGTGCATATTTCCAGGTAGGAGATATCTGTATCTGTTAGTGATTATTATATTATAATTACATATTTTTATAAATACATTGTGTTTTTCTTTTTCGGCTAATCATATAAGATTGCCTTCTGGTAAAACAAGTTATTTTACACTCCTTCTGGACTAAGCCTGAAGGCTGCTCCCACAGCTACCACTTAGAGAGCTTTCTAAGGTTGTGTAAGACCTCCTAAATCACTATAAGGGTTGCGTGGACTTGTGCAGGTTTTCCACTTACATAAGTGTACATCATAAACCAGGACACCCTCTCACACTGGGCCCTAGTCATCCTTGTGGCACCAGACTAGACTCAGAGAGTTTTGTATCCTGAGCTGTTAAACATAGCCATTGGTCCTCGGATCAGGCTTCCCTTAAGGAGGCTCTTCTTTCGTAGCAGCACGGGAGGGTTCTTATACATGGAGATTGACCAGCAACAGTTAACAGCTTCTGTCTTCCGCCGGAAGTCTGCAATGTTATCTTGGCAGCAAGGCGTCCCTCTATCAAGACAGTATACGTCTGCTGTGTGGCATGGTGTGCAGAGAACCAGGCTGACCCTCTTTCTGCTCCCCCTGTCTCAGATCCTTCTATTTATCCTTTCTCTTGCCCAGCAGGGGTCTACTTTTGGCACCTTAAAGTGCTCCCTTTCTGCCATCCCAGCTTTTCTGCAGTTGCCAGATGAGCCGCCCCTGTTCAAATCCTGTGTTGTGAATAGGTTTCCACCTTCACCCTTAATCATGCCTTAGAGAAACCTTAATCTAGTACTCACCTTTCTGATGTGCGCTCTATTTGAGCCATTTCAAAACTGTCCTCTCAAGCTACTAACCATCAAGGAGGCCTTCATAGTAGGGATAACAACTGCCCGGAGGGTCAGTGAGCTTCAGGTTTTGTCATCTAAGCCTCTGTACTTGAACATCTTACCAGAAAATCTGGTTCTTTGCACTAGAGCTTCCTTACTGCCAAAGGTTGTCACTCCCTTTCATTTTGGTCAGTCTATCACCCTGCAAACCTTTATGCTCCACCACATTCCTCTAAGGAAGAAGAGAAACTCCACTGACTGGACTAAAAAGAGTGTTTTCATTGTACCTTGACCAAACGAAGAAGTTTCGGGTGGACAATCAACTTTTTGTGGGGTATGTCGGAGCGCAGAGGGAAAAGGCCTTGCAGAAACAGATCATCTCCTGATGGATCGTGCTCTGCATTCAATTCTGCTATGCACTGGCCAAGAAGTTTGGTCCTGGATATCTGCCAGGCAGCAATGTGGGCTTCTCTGCACATGTTCATCAAGCAGTACTGCCTGGATAGTCAGGTCCGTCGGGACGGGCACTTTGCTCTTTTGGTCCTGCAGGACTTTTTAGAGTGAAATGGTTTTGCAGACCCTCTTCCGGGGAGGTATTGCTTGGGTATCTATTCTAAGGTAAGAAATCTGCGGTTAAAAGTCTCAATCAGATGAACAAGGTACTTACCATCGATAGAGCCTTAACTGGTAGAGACTCTATCTACCTGCTGATTCCTTACCAACCCACACATCATCCTCGCTTTGTGAACGGATTTCTAGGGACAGGGCTGTTCCCCTTTCAGGGCCCTAATTTTCCACACCATTGGTCAGTGTTGGTTGTAGGTCCGCGCTTCTATGCGAAAAGAAACGGACATCAGCGTGCTGGGGTGGCGCCTATATAGGTTTGTGCATTTCACGTCTGGTGCGGATGACAACAGTCTGAGCTGAACGACTCCACCTACCAATGCACAGGGGTACTGCTCATGAAAGATTTCTGAATCCAATCTGATGCCTGAGAATAATTCTAAGGTACGGAATCTGTGGCTAGGTAGGGTTCTCTACCAGATAAAGCATTACTTAAGGTAAGTAACTTGTTCAATTGCTGTATTTTACGAGCCTAAAAGTAAATGGGCCATTATCCTTTCCTTGCAGCTGTGCCCATGGCATACTTGCTACATACTGATTTGAAGTCTGCCATATAAAATTAACTTCTCACCAAAGTCAACCCTGATTAGCTGCAGCGTGTGAGCCAGGGCACCAGACCAGCTCTGCACAGAAAAGAAAACACGAACAAGTGCAAAACAGAACACATGTGCAACTACTTTTTCACGTTGGGAAACAATGGTGATGATGAAATCAGAAATATACCACCTATTAAACTCATCATCATCATCATTCTTTATTTGTTTGGTTTAAGCCATAAAAGATACAGTTAATAGATAAAACATATATCACCAGATAGGGTCAATTAAACTAATAAAAATGCATTCAAAATAAAAGCAACTACAGCAGTAAAAACCAATCACACTCCAGTTTCTCCAGTAGAACTTGGTAGACAGACCACTGGGCACTCTTGTTGTCAACATCGCGCCAGGGTCAAAACCTGCTCAAAGTGCTCAGCACTGCCCTGCATCACATCAACATACATCTTAGAATCTTCAAATAAAAACAGCTTAACCAGCCGCACCCTTGTATCACAGTTAAGGATCTGGCTAGCATTGCGCTCTAAAAAACACTCTGCATAGGCCTGGCCACGCACACCAACCACCCAGGGGCAGAGCTTGTTCAGGAAAATTGGGGAGAACTTCGGATTTTACAACCCCATCACACTGGCATATTATGTTAAAATAAATTATATGACAAGCAAGGCACGAGGTGAGCTTAAGGGGCAGTGGAAAAGGAGAGGAGAGGGGACTTAAAACGAATTATTTTGTAAAATAACCAACATGTTTTCAGATCTTCAAAACAGAGACGAGAGAGTGCGTGTGTGTGCGTGCGATTGTGTGTGTGTGTGTATACAAATCCCAGGTGAAATCCGACAGACAACTCACTTTACCCAACTGAAAGCACCTGTACCCAACTAATTATTAGAGAATCGATTTATTAGGGGGGTGTATTATTACCACCAAACTCATCCCGCCTAGAGTGTGCCACTGTAACCCCCCAGTGTCACAAAAAAAGCAGAGTCCCTCGCTATGTAGCACTATAAAGGTCTTTAGGGGGCCGAAACTCATTATATGTCCTCCTAAAGCAGCACAAACCATTAATAAAGCAGGTAGTAAACTAATCTCTACTGGTCATGTGATGATTAACACAGACTGGACTGTGGTGTTGTGCCTAAATAACATCCAGGCGCTATCCAATGCAGGGGGGTGAAAGGCTGAGCTCAAATAATGGACTTTAAACTTGTCACTGCGTGGTGCACGAGGACTGCTGTTCGCTGAGCAATATCACCAGGATTGTAATATGCAATCCGCAGTAAATGTATAGATCTGTGCATCGGACACATTATCCCACCATGCAGACGCATTGTGATCGCATGACTAGATGTCAGGTGTGCTAACCTTCTGATATATCTTCCCATTATTTCAACCATGCACCCTGGGGGTCCGTGAAGATCTGTGCTTGAAGATCTAACCCTGCCTTTCCTCCTCTCGGCCCCTGCTTTTCTTTTCACTGATTCTTGCCGGTTGTGTTACTTTTGAAGAGAGCGCAAAGATGTCCATAGTATACATATACATTAAAAAAACAAGGAGAAGTTGAAATGAGGACCAATATTTAGCAGCCAATCCCTCACTAGGAGGTGAAATGTGGACCATTCGCCTCTAATGCATAATTACAGCTTGTACTCTCTGTCTGCAGGCAGAAAAGCGAAGAGCTGCCTTGGTGTACAATAGCTAAATAAACGGAGGAGTTGTGGCCAGCCTTTCTGGGGTATCGCTGCTCTGTCCCCTGTGTGTAACTGGTCTGCAAGGCCGTGCTTTAGGGTTGTGTCAAATTCACAAAGGTACTTTATGTAGTTTTATAATAAAAAAAAACCTCGCCAACTTCACGATAGCAGCTGCTTGGAAGGAACAAAATTACAAATCCTGCCGAAAGCACACGTTATTATCGGAAAGAACCGTGAAACCGCAGTCGTGCAGTAAAATGTGCCCGCAGGCTATGTTTTTGTGACCCTCGCGGTCGTGAAGAGTGGAACCTTCGCATACTTTTGCAGGCGGATTTATAATCTTGCCTACCAGCAGGCTCCTACAAAATCTTATTTTCACGACTTTATTTCTAATGCCGGCCGAGCGAGACCTGTGCGCTCTTCAAAGCGAGAAATTCAAATGATGGGGCTGTTTCTTACAAGCTTCATTGCTCTCTGCCAGGACGAGCACTGTGTAAGTATTCTATGTTGTTGCTGAAACACCCCGATTTTTACCAGGTAATTTTAATTAATTTAGTGTGCTCGTTTGTATGACCCAGCAGTTCGTGCGCATATAGAAATAACTAAATAAAAATGTCCTTTTATAATTTTCCTGTTCGTGGCTGTTATTTTAACAGCGCATTCTTTCTTTTTCCTTTGCCAAAAATGTTGAGAACTCCATCTTTTTTCTTGCTTTAAACCTTTTTATTTTTCTAGGGGAAAAACACTCTGCTTTCTCTTTGAGATCTGAAGAGGGCGAGGGAATACAAACACTACAATATGCAGAATAAAAAAGAAATATGTTGCAACAAAACTTCTTTTGAAGATAGTATCAGTAGATATATGACCCAATAAATGGATTTTATCGACTGCAAATCCCACTGAGGCCAATAGGATGGCTACCTAAATCTGCCTGTTCTGCTTCCCGAGGAGGAGGGTGGATCACTGGAGAACCCGTGGGTCGCAAAATAACTCAGAAATACACAAGAGGCCGCTTCCGGCGGTGCCATGCCTTTTTAAACCTGATAGACTGAAGAACAAGGACTGAATAATCTCGGCGTCGACTCAACAGCCTGTGATTCTGGGCAAATCACTTCATCTCCCCGTGCCTACAAAAAACGAATGCATCCTTCTGTGATGTAACTGGTGCTCGGGTAAAGCGCTTAGATACCTTCGGGCCGAGTTCGGTCTATATAAAAAAATTAAAAATACACACTGGTTTTGTACATGAGACAGAGTGCACTCAGCACAAACATACCATTCACAGTCCAACTAGATTCGAAAACTTGGAAAACGCTTGCTTGAGGGCTATCATATTTAGTAGAATTCTCTTTTTTCACTGTATGGTGACAATACATTACCGAAAAAGTATGAGAGGCTTTTCCTGGGCACAATACAATTGTTATTATTTTTTAAGTGTGCAGTCGTCTTAATGATCACACAGAAATGCCCGTTTTCATGACTCAAATGGTGCAACCAAAAAGGAACTGGAAAAAGGAATTCCTTTGGCAAGTATTAGAGATGTAAACTTAGCTATATGGCCTGCTTAACTAAGCCTGTATTTTCTTGAGAAAAAAAACTCGTGTTATTTATATAAAATAAATGTGAGCTGCTTTCGTTCGAACATTATTTTATATAAATAAATACAACACCTATCTAATTCTTTTCTACTTGGAATCGTAAAATAATATTTTGACTGCCCAATTATAAAGCGCCATCAAATGCCAAAGTGTCCCGCGGCGTTTAAATATTTAGTGTTAACACTATTGTTATCAAATATTGACCGGTGACCAGCCAGTTAGCAAAAGATCTCTGTAGTATTCAATCAACCCCCTGAGCTATGTTAGTAAGATTCAAGCGTTGGGAGTACAAGTTAGACCCCGCGTCTGCAGCAGACACAGCAGCCCACTGAGCTTTCTAGCAGGAATGAAACCTGCGGCCTACTGGGTTGATGCGGGTCTGAGCAAAGGGTGCATTAACCTCCCCAGCTGCCCTGGCAGCGTGGAAATCTGCTAGTTTAAAGTCGCCTTCTATGCACAACCGAATGCGAGACGGCTGACTGTTGTTACCATGCCACAAACAGCAAGAACACTTTTCCTGGGCCATCCATTTCCGACTTGTCAAATTCTTCCCATTACAACTCTCCCCCAGTTGGAAGCCCAGTATCTATAATCGTATATCGCAGTATTCTATAGTACTCATTTCTGCTCCAACGTCACTGTTTCGAAAAAAAACACGAATAAATTTAATTTAAAAAAAAAACTATGCGCAACGAGAGCCACGGCATCGTAAAAACATTCCTATGGTCATAAAGCGGTTTGAGGCCATTCAAACGGTGTGAATGAGCTATTCAAAAGCAAATAAAATGGCCGAACATTAAAAAAAATGCACGCAATGCATGTATTATGGAGGTTAACAATGCCCTTTCGAGTGTCTGGTGGTAGTTAAGCCCACTGTCGTGGTTTATTATCACGTCAGCAGAAACATTGCATGACGTCATTGGGCAATACACAGCTGCTGGTTACGAACCAACCACATATTGAATGGCTGGATGTCACCAGAACATTGGGGCCCATAAGAAAGAGCTGTCTGTTGGGTATTGGCTCTCTTTAACCGTCACCACGATCCGTTTGTGATACCAGAGGCGCCTATTCTCGACTGAAACCGGGGCTGAGGAGGCTATGGGTGCCATAATATAGCGCCTACATGGCCAAGGCGCTTGGGCATAAATTACAAAATCGCGCCCAAGAACCTTGACGATGTCTTTGCTACACACTGGCGGCTGTAAAATTGAAATAAGATAGAAAAATATCAGATTTATACTCGGGTTTCCTAAATCTTGTTTTTCGCTGTATCTAGAAATATGTTCACAACGTGTTTATATGGTTATTTCCGAACAGTAACGGATAAGTACATCGCATGTTTGTGAACACCAGGGTCAGCCTTACCTGGTAATAAGTGTATGTTTTATGTGCTGGATAATGGCCATGAGTGTTTTAATTGTGGTATTAGATTAGTATGAAATACCTCCTTCAAATGAAAATCACAAATTAGTCGAATATGGAGAGTTTCTTCGGTACCAAAACACTCAACAAGACAAACAAATAGCACGTCTGAGAAGTGTAAAAATAAGCTCACAATATGGAAACATAACAATATAGACAATGTAGAGGGAGGCGTGTTTTCGACTTTGTGCAACCTACTAGAAACTAACGGGAAAAACCTGAGGTTGTACAGCAATGCATGCGAATAATTTATTTGGAAGGAATGCTTTATGAATCCTACATACTTACATTTTTTATAGCCAATAGAGACGAAGTGGAATTGGTCAAAAGAGAACTGTGGAGGCTCAGACACCCACGCCATTATATATAAATACATGTATGGATTGAATATGTAGAGCCGGGGGTGAAACCTCACGAAGTGTTTTTCGAACTAAGAAGCTTTCGCTGGGTGTTTCGCTGTTCTGCGCGTTATTTTGTGTGATTTAGACAAAAAGAACATGTTCTTGCGCCTGAGCAGCGTTCCGCGATGGTTCCCTTGTTTACGCCTAGCGCAGACCCAGCGAGTGCAGGCGCTAGAGTGAGGCGAGAAGGAGACGGACACACAGAGTAGGCCTTACCCGAGCTCGGCGGCACCTGCGGGGGCGCCTCCTCTGCCCATGGTCGGCTGCTCCGGAGGCGCCTCTTCTAGGCGCTATGTGGTGGCAGGTGAAGCGTCAGGCCTCCAGAGGCGGGGAAGGAGGGAGAAGTTTCAGGGGAAGACCCGCCAGCCCCCTCGAACAGTGAGTGTGCCGGGAGGGAGCCCCCTCTTCTCCAGGAGCCTTCGGAGCCTCAGCCAGGTGCACCGCTGCTGGAGTGCCTGTGATCCAGAGGAGCCCCTGCTCCGGTCTCACCCCTCTGCAGCTTCTTACTAGAGAGTGATGACGTCTTGGGGCAAGAAGGCTCTGTCCCAGCGGACCATCTGTTAAAGCAGGGGTTCTCTAGCTCCCTGAAGCAGGCGGCCGGGGTCTCTGGGACCGGTTGTGTCGCCTCTGGTCCTGGCCCCTACAGATGTAGTGTCACTCTGCACGCTTCCCTTCTGGAGGACGTTCTTGCGGCCTGCCGCCCCTAGGAGGCGCGTTTTCAAGCGTCTGTCTCTATAGCGCCTTGAGGCCGACGGAGCCTCCGCCGCCGCCACCGAGCCTCGTGCGCACTGGGTTCATGATGGAAAGATGCCTCACGCCCCCTGCGCCCGCCCCTCCCCTCACGGCCATGGGTCCCTCCTCCCTGGAAGAGAGGATGCTCGTGTGTAAAGCTGGCCAGGGCTGATAAGCGGCGGACTGACGCCTGGCCTGGGCCGATAAGGACGCGCCCGCCGTCCGAGCCAGGAGGGCAGAGACTTGGGAAAGGCAAGAGGAAGCGGTGTCGTAAATGGAGTCACAAGAGGCGCGTGCGCGGAGCAGCACTATGCAGGAGCGCGCGCGGCCAGCCAGGGAAACGCACGAGGGGACTCACTGCACGGGGACAGGAGCAGGGACGGCATACGCAACTCTGCTACTCGCTTCCCTTCCCCACTACAGATAGCGCCAAAAAGCATCACTCCCAGCTCCCCTTACTGACTGCAACCAGAACACCATCAGCATCACTGCAAGCTTCCCCCACACACTGCAGGAACACCATCAGCATCACTGCAAGCTTCCCTCACACACTGCAGGAATACCATCAGCATCACTGCAAGCTTCCCCCACACACAGCAGGAACACCATCAGCATCACTGCAAGCTTCCATGACACACTGATGGTACAGAACCAGCAGCATCACCACAAGAACCACTTACCCACTGCACGGGCATCATCACCGCAAAACTCCTCACACACTGAATCACTGCAAACTCCGATTAAACACTGTAGCAACAGCACACGCAGCATCACCGCGAACTTATCCTACACACTAATCGAACAGCTCAAGCAGCATCACCACAAGCTTCTCTCACACACTACTGGAACAACACAATCACCATCACCACAAGTTTCACTCACACACTACTGGAACAACACAATCAGCATCACCACAAGTTTCACTCACACACTACTGGAACAACACAATCAGCATCACCACAAGCTTCACTCCCACACTACTGGAACAACACAATCAGCATCACCGCAAGCTTCACTCACACACTACTGGAACAACACAATCAGCATCACCACAAGCTTCACTCACAGACTACTGGAACAACACAATCAGCATCACCGCAAGTTTCACTCACACACTACTGGAACAACACAATCAGCATCACCACAACGCTTCACTCACACACTACTGGAACAACACAATCAGCATCACCACAAGATTCACTCCCACACTACTGGAACAAAACAATCAGCATCACCGCAAGCTTCACTCACATACTACTGGAACAACACAATCAGCATCACCACAAGCTTCACTCACACACTACTGGAACAACACAATCAGCATCACCACAAGCTTCACTCACACACTACTGGAACCACACAATCAGCATCACCGCAAGTTTCACTCACACACTACTGGAACAATACAATCAGCATCACCACAACGCTTCACTCACACACTACTGGAACAACACAATCAGCATCACCGCAAGCTTCACTCACATACTACTGGAACAACACAAGCAGCATCACCACAAGCTTCACTCACCCACTACTGGAACAACACAATCAGCATCACCGCAAGCTTCACTCACATACTACTGGAACTGCACAAGCAGCATCACCTCAAGCTACACACACACACTACTGGAACAACACAATCAGCATTACCGCAAGCTTCACTGATGCACTACTGGAACAACACAATCAGCATCACCGCAAGCTTCACTCACATACTACTGGAACTGCACAAGCAGCATCACCTCAAGCTAAACACACACTACAGGAACAGCACACGCAACATCATCACAAGTTTCACAGACACACTGCTGGAACAGCACAAGCAGCAGCATCGCAAGCTTCACTCACACACTACTAGAACTGCATTAGCAGCATCTCCTCAAGCTTCACTCACACACTACTGGAACAGCACAAGCAGTATCATCACAAGCTTCACTCACACACTACTAGAACTGCATAAGCAGCATCTCCTCAAGCTTCACTCACACACTACTGTAATAGCACATGCAGTATCATTGCAAGCTTCTCACAAACTGCAGGTACAGGGCAAGCAATTCCTCACACACTACTGTACAGCACAAGCAGCATCACACAAGCTCCTCTCACAAACTGCAAATACAAGGCATGCAACATCTCCGCAAGCTTCACTCACACACTACTGTACAGCACAAGCAGCATCACCACCAGCTTCCCTCACAAACTGCTAGTACTGGGCACGCAGCAAAACAGCAAGATTCACTCACACACTACTAGAACAGCATAAGCAGCATCACTGAAAACTTCACTCACACACTACTGGGTCAGTACAAGGAGCATCACAGCAAGTTTCACTCACACACTGTAAGTACAGTGCAAGCTGTATCACTGCATTTTCACTTACCACACTCTGCAAGTACAGCACAAGCAACATCACCATACCCTTCCCTCACAGGCTGCATGTACAACACAAGCAGCGTCCCCACAAGCTTCGAAAACACATAACAGGTACATTTCAAACAGTATAACTACAAGTTGCTCTCTAGCACTGCAGGTTTATCCTAGCCATACATCAGTAGAAATCATTTTTAAAACAGACAAAGCCATTACATATGGCAGGAATGTCATCATCACAACAGATACAGCACCAGGCAGCAGCAGCAGTATAAGAATCATCTACACCCGCAGTACACAAGTACAGTATCAGCTGGGGTAATGTAAACTTTCTCATACTCAAAGAAGAAGATACCTTAGGGACAACAGCAGTGCAAGCTTCTATCAGACTGTAGATACAATGCAGACAGCAACAGTGCAAGCTTCACACAGAGATGCTGTCTACACAGCAACAATGCAATCTTCTCTGACAAGTTACATGTCAAGGACAGACAGAAGCAGCGTCTGCTTCTCTCGCAAAAAGGATAACACAGACAGTAGCTCTGCAAGCTTCTCCCACATACAGAGAACAGGTACAGCACAAGCTGCAGCACTGCAAGCTTCACTCACATCAGGTAATTATAGTGGGGGCAGCAGCATTTCAAGATTCCTTCATGCTCTATGGGTATAATATAATCAGCAGACCTACATTCTTCATTCACACCACCAGAACACATACAGCTCTAGCTGTGGCGCTGCAAGCTTTACTCACTCACACAGAACAGATACAGCACAAGCCACAGCACTGTAAGCTACACTCACTCACACACACAGAACAGATACAGCACAAGCTGCAGCACTGCAAGCTTCACTCACACACACAGAACAGATACAGCACAAGCCACAGCACTGCAAGCTGCACTCACACACACACAGAACAGATACAGCACAAGCCACAGCACTGTAAGCTACACTCACTCACACACACAGAACAGATACAGCACAAGTTGCAGCACTGCAAGCTTCACTCACACATACAGAACATGTACTGCTTCTCTCATAGAGAGAGTAGTTATTTTCCCAAAGTATTTGTACAGCAAAGAAAGCAGCACAAGTCACAGCCCTACAAGCTTCCCTTACACCCAGAGAGGATGTGGCCTAACGGCTAGGGCGGTCGACCTAGAAGCCGAGGAACCAGGTTAGAGTCTCGGGAGGGACCCTAAACATTCAGTGATTCTGGTAAGTTCACTTAATTTCACTGTGCCCAACAAAATGAATGTATCCATCTGTGATGCAACTGGTGCTCATGTAAAGCGCTCTGATACCTTGGGTTTGAGTTGGCCCTATGTAAAACTCCCCCCCGAAAAAAAAGATGAATCAGGGACAGATGCTGTGCAAGTGTTGCTCAAATGTTACTGGTATCGTACAAGCAGCAGTACTGCAATCTTTCATCAAACTCAAACAACACATATAGGGGACTAGTTACAGAATCACAGCCTATCCTCACACTCAAAGGAAATACACCTGGGGCAGTAGCAAAACAAGCTTCACTCCCCAACAGAAAAGCTAGAGTGCAGGCAACAGGAGAGTAAGGTCCTCTCACTTAAACAAAAGTGCAGACAACAGGAGGGTAAGTTTCTCTCACTCAAACGAAAGTGCGACAGCATGAGGGTAAGTTACACTCACTCAAACAAAACCGGTACAGTATAAGCTGCAGCAAGGCAAACTTCTCTCTACAAGTAGCAGAAATATCTCTGTGAGAAGTGGTGGAAAGTTTAGTCACATGCAACAGATATAACAGAGGCAGCAGTGCAAGCTTCACTCATATACAGAACATGTACATCACAGACACTAGCAGTGCATGCTTCCCTCAAACACAGAAAAGCTAGAGCACAGAAAGCAGCAGTGGAAGCTTCTTTCACACACAGAAATGGTACTACATGTGCAGCAGGAGTGCAAGCTTCACCATCACACATAACATATGCAGCATGGACGTAGCAGTATAAGCTTCCCTACTAGAAAGGGCACGTAAAGCACCAGTACCTGCGATACAAGCTTCCCATACAACTAATGTGTACAGAATAAGCAGCAGCCTGGCATACATCACTCTAGCATAATGAAACAAGTTGGCTCAGGAGCCATGAAAGTTTTACTCACTCTCATAAAAATCCAACACTAGCATAACCAGTCCCATATATTTCTTATACAGTCAGAAAACATGTAGAGAATGGACAGCAGCATTTTAAGTTCCACAAACAGAGTGCCAAACTGCAAGAAAAAACAGGCAAGCTTGAGACAGAGTAGAAACAGAAAGGGCAGCCACGCCAGCTTCCCTCAAACACAGATAAAGGGACACTAGAAGTAGCTGTGCGGTCTAGACCCACAAAGAAAACAGGAACAACATGGGCAATAGTTGTGCAAGATGTCCTCGCGCACTGAACAATTACAGCTTGTTCTGCACCAGTACTCATTTTTATCACACAAAGAACTGTTAAAGCACGAACTGCAACTGTCACACGCACACTTAGCAACACATATAAACACTGGCTACAGAAAACATGTACAGCACAGGAGCAGTGCAAACTCCTTTAAGACACAGAAAAAACGAACTTCCTTAACACACAGAAAAGAGTGCATGGGAAGCACAAGTGCAAGCTTCTTTTACACAGAAAAGGCGTGCAGCACAAGCAGTAGCGGACCACACATCCCTCTCACACAGAATGTGTCCAGCTGCACTGTTAGCATCACTGAGGCAGAACAGAAAGCGCATGTGTGCTGCCATTGTAAGGTTCCTGCATAACAAGTGGCGTGCAAGCAACAGCAATGGTTTTTTTTTTTCATACACAAAACATGTACGGTACAGGCAGCAGTAGGGCTTCATTACACAAAGAAAAGGTGAAGCTCATAAATGTAAATGTGGGATACTTGTAAAGCGCACTGTTACTCTACCCGAGTGTCCTGGCGCTGTAGACCACTGGGGAACCCGTCCTGGTTTTCCCTGTGAGATGGTCCTTTTCTTGGTATCTCCAGGGTGAAACCAGGCATCCCTGGCGTCTGTGGGGGGCCGTTGTAGAGATGAGGCAAGCTTAATGCCCAGAGTTACCGAGTGTGTTCCCTGGTTAGAGTAGGCACTGAGGCGAGAATTATCGAGTCTGTTGACCCTGGTCCAAGACCCTGTCGCGTCGGGAATTGAACCCTAGTCCCAGGCCGTTCTCTGCTTACAGGTCTGCCGCCCCTAACCAGTGAGCCACACCTCTCATACAACATAATTGCAAGCTTCACTCACACACAGAATAGGTGTAACATGCATAGTAACTGTGACAGCTTTACTTCGACACAGGCCAGATACAACAGAGACAACAATGTAAGGTACTCTTACACACACACGCACACACACACAGATCAGGCACAGAAAATGTACAGTACACATAACAGCAGTGCCATCTTCACCAAGACACAGCCTAGGTACAAAAAGGACAACAGTGCAACCTTCACTGCTACACAGAAAATGTACATCAAATGTGCATTGCCAGCTCCACGTAGACATAGAATAGTTACAACCGAGACTAATGTAACTTTCCCTCACATACATAGAACATGTACAAAGCATGTATAGCTCACATAATCAGCAGTGGCCCATGCAGCAGCGGCCCATGCAAGCAAGAGCGGTGGGGCTGGGTTGGGGAGGGATTCGGCATATGTCCACGAGTGGAAAATAAATAAATAATGAATTGTCCCTTGTCGTCGTCTGTCGAAATCCCCCCAGGCTCCACCGCCCCACCGCTCTTACCTGCACGGGCTACTGCTGCACATAATAGCAATGTCACCTTACCCAGACACAAAACAGGTATACCACTGAGATAAAAATGTATGCCGCACGGACAGAACAGGTATAACCTCAGCAGCAGTAGTGCAAGTATCACTCATGTGCAAAACAGATACATGGGCAGTAGCAGAGTGTTGGGAAAGAAATGTCCCCTGCATGGTGAATGGCCATGTGCCTCTGCCCTGAGTGCTTTACTATGTGTAAAGCTGGTACCCTGATTTTTATTTTGGCCCTGACTTCACACCAGTCAAGCATGTACGCAGAAGCCTAGGCCTGTTCCTGGTAAAGCCAGATCCAGATCCTGGTCTGTGACATGAACGGATCACTAAGCATGCCCTTATAGTGGGCATTGGATTACTGTCCATGCCGTGGGGGCATCACATAAAGCAGAGGTGGCAGCGTGTCAAGTTCTTTGAATCTACAAAATGACCAAATTTTTCTGTGTCAAGAAGAGGCAAGCTTACTGGCTCCTCTCTTGTAAAGTTCTTCTGTTATGTCAAACCCAGAACCTTGCACTAACATCCCATATCCATGTTGTGTGCATGTATGTGGAAAATGTGTGGTAGTAGGACCTCAAACCCAGAACCTTGCACTAACATCTCATATCCATGTTGTATGCATGTATGTGGAAAATGTGTGGTAGTAGGACCCTGTGTGTTGTATGAGTTTGAGTACTGGGGCCAGTGGAGCCAATTTGGAGCCAATTTTGATGCCCCTGGTTTAGCATAGCACAGGATGGAGGATGAGGACAGCTTCCCCATACATGGAAACATATTGCATGCATTCCAGTATGTTAAGGGTGGAACCCGGACAATGAAGGAAGGAAAGATGGAGACAGGGCTACCCTCAGAATAAAAAAAAAGTTAGGATTGTTAGGATTAACTTTTCCTGAGCACTTCCATTTGCAGTGGCATCTGGCACGGAACAGGGGTGGCGGGGCGGTGTGGGAGGAAAAAAAAGACACTTAACTTTTCACCGCGTCTCTCCTCCGTTGTCTCTCCATGTCTCTTCTGGCCGGAACGGAAGCAGGAAGCACACAGGTTTCCCAAAGCCAATCACAACATCGCTGTCAGCAGCATCGTGATTGTTCTGAGCACCGTGGTTTGGTGCTCAGACAGGCAGTGGGAGCCTGTGCATGTTCCCTCCCCAGGCTGTGCATTACAGCTGGTGGAGAACATGCAAAGTGCACATGACTGTTGGCCGGCCCAAGATGGCCGGCCAAACAGTCATGCTCACTGACAGAGTGCCCCCCGCTTCTCCCCCTGCTCTTTGAGCACAGCAGCCCAGCTCGCCCGCAAAACTGCTTCATCAGGAAAAAAGAACATGATAATAACATTGTGTTTTTATTTTATTTTTCAGTTTTTACACTGTTGAAAAGCAGTGGGATGACGCTCCTCCACCTTAGTGGAGAAGCCACCACTGTCCATTTGGAATATGGTAAAAGTGACAGGTGGGACTGCACTTTCTGTTATTCAAATGAGGACATTTCTATGTTGGGCCTGCCCTTTTGTCTGTCTCTGATAAATGTTTCAGGAGGGCTTATGAGAGCCAGGTACACATTGCTTACACATCATTGTGCTCATATTTTGCACACTCCTGCTTGGAGCCAGTCCCACTGCAGTCTGTTTTTAAAGGCATCACATTGCATAAAGGCTTTGTCAGGAGTGCAGCCCGAGAATGAGTGGCCTTAGGCACTTGTTGCACTGTCCAAAAGTGCCAAAGGCTTCTCTTTGGGTCTTTGCACTCTGGTGGACACCAAGGTGAAGCAGTCATGCATCAACATTGGAAAAGGCTTGGGTTAGAAACTCTCTATGTGACAGAAATAACACAGAATAAATGCCTGCGTCCAGCCAGTCCTATACCTCAGAAGGTAGACTTGGGGGTTCTCAGTAAGCTAAAGGGACGCCTGGAGTCAGTATTGTAGAAAAGGTATTTGTAGGCCTGTTACGGGATGAAGCTTCTGGGGCAGGTATTATAAGGGAGCCTTTGGGGTACTGTTATGGGATACAGAAGTAGTCCCAGACCTCTATTGCAGGGGTGGATATGTTCTGGAGTTGTCATGGAGCTCAGATACCTGCTGAGCCCAGTATTACTGGGAACATCCTAAGTCTTTATAGTACTACTGTGTTGTGACAGAGCACAAAGTTGTTCTGGGGCCAAGACAACAGGGCAGCTTTGTACTTTTTAGGATTGTTATGGGCAAAGTTGCCTTCTGGTGTCCCAGTGTTACTGAGGAGATATTTGGTCTTTATAGCACTAGCTTGTGAGCACAGACCCTGCCTGTGGATGTTATCTTAGGGGAAGTTTTCAGTACTGCCACAGGATCCTCCTAGAGCTTTACCATGCTGACGGGGATTGTCTTAGGTGAAATTCCTTGTGCAGGGAGGGGAATGATGAATAACCAGGGGACTCTGGTGCAGAATTATCCATCCCTCTTTCGAATTAAACCGTTAACTGACTTCACTGTGAGAGATAGCATTGTGCCCTTTCACGCGAAGTGGGTCCAGCAGTGCCAGGGACTTCCATGGTAATGTGTGATTTTTTTTGTAGACCAAAACATTATTTTTACTTTTGGTCACTTTTTTATATATTCACTTACAGCCGCAATTTGATACTGGGCTGCGCCTTCCTGTAAATGTCCCATTTGCTTACCGGTAATTTCTATTCCTACTTGTATTTGTCATTACTTATGAGGTGGATCCCACCTCCTCGGGACAGGAACAAACACAGGAAGCATGGTAAAAAGTCATACGTACCCATCCTAAACGATCTCTATTAGAGAGGGGCGGAATCCCAGAATCGTCCTGGAATACCAGGAATCATGTTGCAGTACATACGAGACATGGGCAGCAGGACCTAAGGGTCCGAATACAAGTAGGACTTAAAGTAATAAAGTTTACTTTTAAAGAGTACCCACTTTTGCTTGAGTTTGCACCTGTATCCGTCCTGACACCTTTGTTGTTTTCTTTCCTTTCCAGCTCTCCTCCCTTTAGGCCTTAGGTCCTCCCTTCCACTGGTTATTATGTTTCATTGTTTGCCTCTAGGTGTGCTTCATTCTCAGTGGGTATCTTCGCTTGCTGTGGTGTCCAGGGGCCTTTGCTGGGTACTTGGTCTGTCAAAGGCGCGACATCGCACCATCCGCCAGAGAACCAGGTAAGCCTTTGTTTCACTACTTACTACTTTATTTAATCTGGACCCCGATTGTTGGCCCTTCCTAATTGCTGCTCTCCTCTTCTCTTTAATTGGTTCCCCTAAACCTCTTGGTATTAAAGGAATCCTGAGAAAAAAGGGCATGCTCGGAGTTGAGGCTATTCCATCCGAAGGAAGTCCAGTCCTGGTTTTCTTGCACGCTTATTCCTGCTGCCTTTTCACTGTTGTCCCCCGATCTCACTGCTACTGTTGCCATTGTTGTATTGTCCATCACATCACACTGCTTGGAGGGTCAGGCATAGCAGAGGGTTCTCAGCAGGTCTGCCATTCCCGAACCTAGCAGACCTCTAGGTTCAGTTATGTCATTATCATATTCTAATAATAAATCCCCTGCTGTGAATGTTTATTTATTTTACCATAAGCAAGGAGAAACCCGTTGCTTTGGTATTCCTCATAAGTAATGACTGGTATGAGGACAAGGGGCATGGAGGTAATGCACTATAGCACACCTTTCTTTTATTATTATTATTATGTTACTAATTTACTCCTCCCATGTGGACATCCACCAACTTTGAAGAGTAAATAAAGTAAAAAACAGAATTGCTACTGCGTCATGTCATCTTAGCGCACATGCATAACAACACACCATTGCTTTCGGTGCATCTTCTTTTTTTATTTTACAAGTGCAGTTCAGCTTTGGCAATAACCATTTTTTCCCACTGCTGAACAGCATCATCATTTTGCATAGAAAGACCCAAAGCAAAGCCAAGTGACTCTGCCAATGCTTGTTTGCACCTTGGACTGCTGTCGGGGCGCAGGGGCTTCTGGAGTCAGTTTTACAGGGGAACCTTTGTGGTACTGCTACTAGGAGTCACATTTTCCCATCTCCAGTACTGGGTCCGATATTACGCGCGCGCCTTTTGTCTTTTTAGCTGCGTGCTACGTTGCACCTCCGAGCACCTGAGGACCAGACCCACCCTGAGCGTAGACAAGCACTTTAATGTCGTGGACGGATACCTAATGGCGCCTTCCTCCTCAGAGGCACGTTTCCCGCCCAATGGCTCCAGAGCTTCGTTAGCGCCTGCGGTTGATTCTGGGGTCTCCGGGTGGGGGCGCATGCTCAGGAGGCGGGTCGGCCAATCAGTGGTCCCTCGGGAGGGCGGTTCGGCGGTGATTCCTTCATTAATTTCACGTCTGTTCCGAGTTCCCAGCAGGGAAGTCCGGTTTGTAGCCCCCGAGGTTGATGCGACGTCGCTTCGAGGCAGACATTTTAATCTTTCGATTTCGCCAACATTTCGCAGCCCCCAGTTAATGAATCCGTAGGGTGACCAACTGGCATAGGTGCAAATTCAGGACAGTGAGTGCAAAAATTCAGGACAGAAATTCAGGACATAAGGTCAAAATTCGGACCGAAATTTGGGACAAAAGGTAAGTTTTCAGAAACATCAGAGGAGGTCGTACAATAGTGTATACTAAGTAAATAGACAACCAACATAAGTACACGTCAAAATAAGTTTATATTAAGTTGAGACAATCGTGCACCTCACTGTGTTGATATGTGCACAGCTTTGAGCAACTGTGCAGGTCTTTTTGTGGTATTTCAAATGGTATTCTGTTTACAGTTTGGGGTTCCTTTGAAGTGTTGTCCCACCCCCGCACTACAGGGGATGCAGAGGCCTTCAGCCTTCATTACACCCCTTCACGAAAGACCTCCCTCTGCACAGATTCCCTCACTATCAACCTCCCATGGTGCCCCTCATCACTATATAGACGCTTGCTCATGTGTATGTCATTTATTTTACAGTGCTGCTCCGCTCAGTGTAGGGTGTTGAGCACTTTAGCTCACACACTTAATGTTCAGAGACAATGACTCATATAAGAATGTAAATCAATATGTAGGAAATGTTACTTAAGGCAAGGAAGGCTACAAGGTGTAGGAGTCACATGACATCCATACTGGTAGGTACTATACGCAGGGACACTGGAATTATGCAGCAGGGAGGGCCAAATTATGCTGCAGGGTTGACTAAATTATTTGGCAAGAAAAGGGAATTTATGCTGCGTAATACTGCAATTGTCATAGTATTACCATATCTTCTTATTTTTGCACATTTTAACACTTTCTGGTTACAGGTTGCACCTTATTAGTACCCATATAACACCCAAATATAGTAATATGCAAAGGAAGGTGACCAGTCAACCTTTACAAAGGGCCTTTGTAACACGTCACTGTCTTTTTAGTTATTTTTTAACCATTTGAGGTAGAAAATGTTTTTAAATTTGATTCTTCAGATATATTCAGCTAATGATGGATGTGGCATATGCAGCAAGCCCATAATCATGCGAAAACTGTTGAAGCCACACAATTGCATAATTCCAGTGACCCCGAAATACAAACTGAGGAAATAACACATAAAATAGTGGTTGGTGTTGTCTTTCCAATTATTACACAGATGAATACTTTGCTCTGCATGTTACACTTTGTGCTTTACAAGAGGCACATTATGCCTCTATGCTTCTTTATGATGAGTCAAAACCAGGATTAGTGAAAACTCAGATCTCTCCAAGAGATACATTAATCATCAAAGTTAAATAGACATTTTTGTTATGGCCTGAAAATTGCAGGTGTGCAAAGCACTCAGAAGCCTTTGCCTTACATCATGTCCGATATTTCATAACGTTGCTTAGTCCTCAAGCATGGCTCCTCCACAAAAGCAGCATGGTGTGCCCTAGGCCTATGCAGAGGACGTCACGTCACATGCTGTAACTACGCAAGGGCCCATTGCAAGGGAGTAGCCGGAAAAATAAAATACCCCCCTGCTTTATATAGCACTAAATAAAGGAGCAAAGTGAGCTATCCTGGTCTTTCCTTTTGAAGTCTGAAAATTGTTCCCCTGATGAAAATTTGCAAATACAATGCAAAATTATGCTTTATACAGCAGGAAAGAAACTTGATCAAAAACTACATTTACCTACATTGACGTTTGTCTTTTTTTCTTGCCGTCTTTTTATTTTCTTTCTATCCTTATGTCCTTTCTATCAATCTTTGTTCTCTACTTTCTTCTTTACATCCTCCATTTATTTTTCTTTCCATCTTTCTGTCAATGCATCCTTTCATTTCATCTTTCATTCTCTCTATTCTTTATATTCATATTTCATTTTCTTTTCATATTTCCATATTCCACATTAACATTCATTTTGTGTTCCTTTTTTCATTTGATCATCCTCTTGTCCTTCCTTCCATTGTTAAATCTAAATCTTTCTCTATCTTTCCTGCTTTCTTTTATTATTTGAATTCTATTCATCCTTCGCTTTCTCACTACATTTGCCTTGTGCTTCTTTTTGATTTACCGTTATCATAATTTCTCTTTCTGTCGCCGCTTTTGGCTACTTCAGCACCCTCTGCACCCCACACCCCTCCCCCCCACACACACAGCTGTATCACAGTGATTATTCTTGCTTTATGTATTTGTTTGTTATTCTGTCCTGTGCTGATCTGCAAGTCACAGATCAAAGTTAGGAAGAGCCATGAAACACGTATCTGACCCTGGGTGCTTCCCTACACCTTTGGCCATAGTCATTCTTTAGGTGAGAATCAGCCACATCAGAGTGACAATGGGCCTGTACAAAGACTGAGCGAGGTCAGGGAGGGGCTGCTGCAGCCTCAGAGAAGTGCAAGCTAGCTCTCTGATTGTCACAGGGGAACAGCACAGCTTGCTGCCATCCCCAAAATTACGGACAAAAGGCGTCCGTGAAAGAAATGCTCACGGACAAGGGGCCCAATTAACGGGCAGTCAGTGAAATTTAGGGTTGGTCCCCTAGTTTTACGACAAAAATTCAACACCACAAAAAATCGTACAAAAAAGTTACTGCTGTGATTTTCACGTGAAACAATAGTTCATGTTTGCTTTACGGCAAAATATGTATTTGTGTTTTTTATTTTGTCGTTTTATATGGAGTTGACTTTTCGGAAAGGCACTAG
Organism: Lissotriton helveticus; assembly: GCF_964261635.1. Taxonomy (NCBI): domain Eukaryota; kingdom Metazoa; phylum Chordata; class Amphibia; order Caudata; family Salamandridae; genus Lissotriton; species Lissotriton helveticus. Next base: position 1,401,690,430 of record NC_136057.1, on the reverse strand, counting down.
TGCTCTTTACGGATTGGGAAGTGAGTTTTAAATGTCAAGTTGTTTAGGAATATTAATTTACAACTCAAGCTAGGAGTTGGAAAATTACAGAATATCTGAATGGGGCTGTGTAAAAAAAGCAAATCATACATTTACACGGTTTTCAAGTAACGTCTGTTCTTTTTGAACCAAAGTGTCAGTGAGCGGCACTGTATCGCATTTAGTCAATATAGGAGGTATTGAAGCATTTATATAGTGCTTCATACCCACTTTTTGCGGCGCTGAAGTGCACAATCTTTCTTTCAGCTGTGGATGAGTGAGTGGTTGGCAGAGATTTGCGTTTGTTGTGATCCTATGTGGAACCCATTTTGATGTTGTGCGAAGGTGACCAGGGTGGTGCCTTCATCTCGTCCATGTGTGCAGTAGCAATTGTGATGAGGCAAAAGTGTGAGACAGGCATGCAGATTGTTATAATTTAGTCTGCAGGAGGAGGTCTACCTGGATGGTCTGCCTTTTAGGTTGTCCAGTTAGCAAGGAGAGGAGTTAGCCAAACAGCTAGGGCGGTCAACCTCAAATCTGAGGAACTGGGTTTGAGTCTCGGCAAGGACAACCAACATCCTGTGATTCTGGGCAAATCACTTAATGTCCCTGTGCCTAACAAAAATGAATGTATCCTTGTGTAACCAACTGGTGTTCGTGTAAAGCGCTCTGAAACCCATATATCTTCGGTTCAAGTTTGTGCTATATAAAACTCAGTTGAACAAAAAAAAGGTAGGGGAACTGAGACAGAACCATATCGTTTTCATATTCTACTGCCTACCATATACTTCATTTATATAATGTTACTATGTATTTTTATTTACTCTTTATGTATCTCGTGAAAGTGATGCTAGATCGTTTACATATACTACTGTCTATCGTATACTCCTTTTATACAGCTACTATGTATTTTTATTTACTCTTTAAGTAATTCATGTAATGGCTGCTGTGCTAACTCTGTAAAACGCTCTGATACCTTCAGGTCAAGTTTATGCTATACAAAACTCGATAAATTAAATTAAATATAGGCAACCATATAGCACCAGCCTAGTCAGAGAGGAAATTGAGTGCTGCGTGCTTCTACACAAGGAGGAGGTTAAAGAGAATACCCAACAGTCCATCGGGCAAGCTGTGAAAGGTAAAGATGCTGTCATTTGATATAATGACAAATGAGCAAGAATGGAAACTGGTGATATAAAAACTAGCCATGCAGCTTCTTAAAGTCACTGACACTTCCTATTGCTGTACAAAAACACCTCATGAGCAAAGAAGTTGAAAAGCTATCAAGGTTTGTGAGAAAGTGGCTCTATATATACTGGACCAGAACAAGGTACAGTGTGTATAGAGTCCACAAACCCCAGAGGTATAACAGAGGTTAAAGCCAGGTGTGACCTTACTCTCTAAATTGGTAGCTTGGTCGAGCAGTAAGGCAGTACCAGAGGACAGTGTAAAGCATTTGTTGTACACACTCAGTCAGCAAAAGGTTTCACACACTCCAAGTCTGAACCCCAGGCCAATTGTTTTTATATCAAAGATTTAGTGATTTTATTTTTAGAACCAACAGGTATCAAAATATACTCTTCTCAATATGAGAGGTCTCAGATGAGTACTTTGCAGAAAGGCAATAGACTTTGTAAACACAATAGGTACAGGGGTTGCAGTAGGCAACACAATTCTACACACAATTTAGCATTGAGTTCAATGGGTTATTCTATGTAAACACAGTTGATTACTTTGTAGATTACTTTGGTAATTCCAGGACTGGATCCTAGATTCAGTCCTGGGGTCTAAGCTGAAAACAATTTAGTAAAAACGTTTTAGTGGTTGCAGTGATTTTTCAGGAATATAAAGCTATTTTAAAAGTTCACACTTAAAAACTTTTTAACAGAAATCTGGCAATGTTATCCAAAGGGTGAAAATTAAGGTTGCAGGTAAAGTACGATCTCGTTACTTTTGTAATCCAGTACTGGGCTCCTGGGTCCAGCACTGAGGTCTCAACTTAAAACAGGTAAGTAATTATGTTTCAGTATTTCGTATGATTTTTAAAGAATATTTCAAGTTTTCAAAAGTAGACACTTAGAAGAAATTTCATAGAAAAGCAGACAATGGATTCCTATGGAGAAAATACAGATTAAGGGTAAACCCGGTTCGGATTACTTTTGTGGTTCAACACTGGGCTACAAGGTACAGTATTGGCTTCTCTCCTGATCACAGGTGAGTACTTCGGAATTTGTTACTCGACTGACTTTATAGGAATATTTCAAGTTTTAAAAAGGCACCTTGAAGATTTTTCGAGTCAAACCAGTTAATGTTATCCAATGGCAGGTAAGTGAGTTACCGGTTTCCAGGTCAGTACTCGGCTGGTGAATTTAAGGTTCTGCGCATAGACTCATGGGTCCCCCAGTGTCAGGTAGGTACAGTTGGTTCACCCTCAGTGGCACAGGGGCGGCCGGGTGCCGAGGTAGTTAGGCCCAATGTTATCCAATGAGGGGCAGGGGGCCTCCGGTTGGTGGCTGCTGGCTACCAGGCCACGCGTCTGTGGGAGCTGAGCTCCTGGACACTTGCTCAGGGCAAATGGGGAAGTAGGATAGGGCAAAGGTGGCACGGCCAGCGTCACTCGGGCGGCTGTGTGCAGGCTGCTTTTGAGCCGTCGGGCTCCCAATGTTGTTCAATGGGAAAGCTCACAAGCAAACAAAGGCTGCAGGCTCGGGGACGGAGACTCTTCAGGGGCGACCACCACTTCGAGAGGTAAGTTGGGATCTTAGAGCACATGTAGGTACCCCAAAGGAAGGCACAGGGGGCTGTAGGGCACCGAGTACAGGGGTGTCTTTAGGTGTCGGGAAAGCTTACACTCGGCTGGTCGCGGTTGGAGGGGGCCCTGGTTCTGAGTCTGCAGGCGTCGTCTGGTTTGTCGAGGAGGGTCTTTGGGCACTGGACTTCGGGTCCCAGTGGCCGGGGGTACGTCCTCGTGGTCTTGGATCACTTGGGCAGGGGCCGGGCTCCGCGGGTGCAGAGTGGGCTGGTCCGGAGCTTCCTGGCTGGCACCAGGGGTGTTGTTGCAGCAGAGCCTCTGCTGATGGGAGTCCCAGTCTTTAAGAGGGTCAAGGCAGGCAGGTCCTCTGGGTGTCCCAAGGTTGCTGTTCGCTGGAGTCGCCGGAGTTTGGACAGGCGCAGGTTCCAGGATCGACAGGCCGGTAGGGCTGGGGCCAAATCAGTTGTGGTCGTCCTTTTGTTAGCAGCTGCACGGCGGGTCTTCCTCCTCTTGATTTTCTTCCTTCTTTTCGTATTGGGATCTGAGGAAGGAAGGTTCAGGGAGCCCCTATATACTGAATTTAGGGGCGTTACAGGTAGGGCAAGGGCAGGGACCAATAGGTCCTTGTCCTGGGGTGGGTACACCCCCTAGCCTGCTCCTCTCCTGTGGGAGGGGGGCAGGAGCTTAGCTGTGATTGGGCAGGGCTCCCCATCCTCAAGACGGCCGGAGCCCGGGGTCGTGTTTCACCTCGTCTTCCCCACCTGGGGGGTGGGGTTGGCACAGGCTGGCACCCCCCCTTCCTGACGTAGGTTTTCCCGCCAGTCTCCCACCAGAGTGGGGGTCAGGACGGGTGGGGGCCAGTTGCTGGGTACAGCAAATGGTCTGGAGTAGCTCACAGAGGCGGCAGGCCTTTGAAGCTTCCCCCTGCCCATCCTGGGGGAGGAGACCTAGCACCTCGCCCAGGATGTGCATTGTTGCAGGCCCAGAAGAGCGGGGGCTCTCCACCCAGGGGGCCAGCAACATGTCTGCTGTGTGGCAACCCTAGGCAGCCTCTCAGTCCAGACGTGGATTGTGGTTAGATTTTAGGGGGCATCTCTAAGATGCCCTCTGTGGTGCATTTTTCATTAAATCCCACACTGGCATCAGTGTGGATTTAATGTTCTGAGAAGTTTGATACCACACTTGTCAGTCTTCAGTGTAGCCATTATGGTGTTGTGGAGTTCGTAATGTCGACCTCCCAGCACCATATACTCTTAATGGCATCACTGCACTTACAGTGCCCAGGATACTGTAGGGGCACAGGGCTCATGCACCTGTGCCCACACCACTGGCATATGGCACCCAGCTAGAGGGGTGACTGATGTATGCCAGGGCAGTGGGTTTGTGGGCACGGCACACAGGGATGTGTGTCATGTCGACTCTTTGTTTAGTTCTGTACTTAGGCACTCAGCCTGCAAAGGCAGTGTGTGGGTGCCAGGGTACAGGGCTCCTAAGGGTGGCACAATAAGTGCTGCAGCACTTGGGGGTCCTCTCTGGTCACCATGCCCTGGGTACCTAGGGTACCATTTACTAGGGGCTGACAGGTGGCCAGAGATGCCAATTTGGTTTTAGTTTCAACACAGTTTTAGGGAAGGAACACAGGCCCTGGGTACCTGGTTGGCAGGAGCCCAGGGCACACTCAGTCAAAGCACATCAGCAGTCAGAAAAAAGTGGGGGCATACCAATGCAAGAAAGATGGCACTTTCTCACAAGGTTGACAACCTGTGCAAAAACTACACAATTTTTCAATGCCAAGAATTCACCTCCTCCTGCTAGGCTGACAGAGGCCAACATTTTGAGCCTCTCTGATGCTCCCGAATGCTACTATGGGTAGTTGAGCACTAGTTAGGCTATGGCTCGACTCGCTATGAGAGCCCGCCATGTGTTATCCTTCTGTCCTCTGCCCTCCATGAGATCCCAATATTTTTGTTTAGGTGCCAGAGGTCCTTGCTCTTTATAGCTTACATGAGGAGGCATCTTTCTGCCTGAAGGAAGTGGCCCGATTAGGGTCACCCGGGTCACTCACGACCACCTCTCCACCTTCCCAATAAATGAGTCGGTCAGACAGTACAAGCCAGTTAGTTTATTACTAATACGCTGCAGGGGACCCCAGTCTCACCAGTCTCCTGTGATGACTGCTGAGGGACTGACCCCCGTGCACACGGCTAAGATGCGCAAGGCCTGCAAGAAGCTGGGGTGTATTTGGAGAAGGGACGTCAACCCTGTTTCGAAGGATAACTACCGGGTAGCTATCAAGAGTTACCACAGGGCCATTCAACTTTCATGTGCGGCATTCTATGCCAAGCAGATTTGTGAGAGCGACAATCCGGCAAAGAGTATTTTGTCTATACTCTCTAACCTTAAATCTCAGCAGGCCGCTGCAGGACCTACAATCATGTCTGATCAGCATTGTAAGGACCTTGCCACCTTCTTTGTTAGGAAGGTGGAAAATATCTATAGGTTTTTCCTGACGGCACAAGTCAGCCTGCAGGAGGCACCTTGTCATCACAATACCAGCATTCTAGACGCCTTCCCGCCGATCCCTGCAGATCAGCTGCAAGCACTGTGCGGCAAAATTAAGTCAGTCTCCCCAACTGATCCTCTCAAACCAGACCAATTCAGGAAAGTGCTATCCGTGACTATATCCCCTCTGGGCCAGGTGATAAACAGGTCTCTTGCCATGGCAGTCGTGCCTAGAGCCTGGAAACAGGCCAAGGTGATACCCCTGCTCAAGAAACCCACTCTGGACCTGGCTGAACTTGAAAATTATTGCCCTATCCCTCTGCTACAGTGGGTTGCAAAGATCACGGAGGCATATGTCAACTCCCTCCTCACGGACTTCCTGACCACTAACAACACTCTCGACCCCTCACAGAATGGCTTCCGTCCAGGCCACAGCACGGAGTCTGCTCTCTTGGCTGTAACAGAACATCTTTGGACAGCACTGGATGCACGTCTGCACTGATTTTATTGGATCTCAGTGCCGCGTTTGACCCAGTATCCCATGCCATTCTGTTACGACGCCTGAAGGAGGCTGGAATTGTAGGCTTGACCTTGGAGTGACTCACCTCGTTCCTTGCTGAGAGGTCGTTCAAGGTGTCAGCACCCCCTTTTATCTCAGGTATTCATTCCATCAAACAAGGGGTTCCGCAGTGCTCCTCCCTGAGCTCTCTGCTATTCAATCTTTACGTCCAACCCCTGGCAGCGGTAGCCAAGAGCAGAGGGCTGACCATGATCTCCTACGCTGACGACACACAGTTGGTGTTGGCGCTCTCCAACGACTCTAAGCAGGATGCCCTTAAGTTCCAGAGCGACCTTGCAGCAGTCGCTGAGTGGATGACCACCAACTGCCTCCAGCTGAATGCCAGCAAATGGGAGGTGCTGCTGGTGGAGAAGGAACATGGTCAGTGGAGCGAACTATGGTGGCCCAAGAGCCTCAGTAGCGCCCCTCCTCCCAAACAGGTAGTTAAGAATCTGGGGGTATGGGTGGACTCGTCCCTCAGTTTCCAAGTACAAACGAAAAAGGTGGCAGGGACCTGCTTTGGGCTATTGCGTGGGCTCAGACCCTTCCTGGGCTTTTTTGATGCATCAACATGGCAGGTCATTATTCAGGCCTCTATAATGTCGAGATTGGACTATGCCTGCTCGTTGTATTTGGGGTCTAATAAGGCAGAAATTCTTAGGTTACAGAGGGCACAAAACGCGGCTGCAAGAACCCCTCTCGGTCTGCGCAGAACGTGCTCTATGACAGATGCCATTCATCGACTCCACTGGTTGCCTGTGCCCAAGCGAATTGAGTTCAAGCGTCTCTGTATAGCCTTTAAGGCCCTGAAACATGCCACCCCTGGTATACTGGCCAACCTGCTTGTGCCATACGTACCCCCACGCCAACTTAGTTCCCAAGGGCAATACCTGGTGGTGATCCCCCGGGTAAGGAGGGCTTGTGCTGGGGGGTCGCTCTTTCCGTAGCACGGCGGCTATCCTCTGGAACTCGCTGCCCGCTCACATCCACAGCCTCAACAACTACCTGGAATTTAGGAAGGCAATTAAAACACAACTCTTTCCTGCACTATAGGCCTACTCTCTCTGCTCCCTTTGAACTTGTCTGTTGCTCTGCTGTCAGCGCCGGGACGCCTCTTTGCTGGGGCAGCTGTCGCGCTTAACAAGTTGTGGTAACATAACATATGATAACATAACACAAAATATACATTTCCAACACCTCTAAAGTCCCGCCCAAACTGGAATTTTCCAGCTCAGGCCATGGGGAACAAAGAAAGCAAACAAGGATGAGCCATGGCACAGGGCTGGGTACATGCTATCTAGAGCCCAAGGCCGTTCGGCTGGTGTCTACCATTCTAAGATGTGGGAACGAGTCTTATCTAACAGCAAAGGTATGCAACAATGGATAATACATTTATTAGTGCAGCGAAGCTTCAACCTTGAGAAGTACAAGCTGGAGGTGTAAAGGCAGCATTTCTGCTGAGGCAAGCATTATGAGACTGAAGCTCGATCTTAGTTACAGAACAATATGGCACCAATACAGATGGCACCATGAATGCTAACTTAACACGGAATAGAGTTTGAGCATAGCAAAGGGAGCATTTCGATTCTGTGCATTACGGAAATACCATTTAAAATCTAACATGCCTTTCTTGAATTTCCTGCCAGACAACTTGCATTTTCATTGTAAGTCGGAATGACGTTTCAGGGTAAAAAAAAAAGAGAGAATATAGTTGAAGGAGACTTACCATGCGTCAATTGTTTCTGCAAGCACAGCAGTCCAGCATAGATTTGATAGGCCTGATTTTGTTCAGTCCTCTCCCAGCTCTATTTTGACCTGGTATTGTGATGCACTGAGGAGATAAAAGTATCAGTGTGGAAAAAAACAGCATCATTATATTAAACACGCACTTAGGGCCGCATTCTACATGGAGCGCATCTTCCTTCATTGCACTGGGCACCCAGCGCAATGAAAGACAATGCGCGGTATTATGATGAATGCGATGCCCTCAGGGCAGACGCAAACTCGCCCTGCCCTGGGAGCAGTGCATTCATGTGGAAAAACGGTGCGGCTGCTTTGAACCCGCCTCACTTTTAAGGGGGATTAGAGATCCCCTTGCCGGCGGGTGCAGTCACTGACTGCACCCGCCGGCAAGGGGAAGTTTGGGGGATCCATAGGACCCGCTTTCCCCTTCCAAAGAGCTGCTTTTAAGGGGCACTGACAGTGTGCAACCTATTAGCTGGTTCACTGTTAGTGCGCTTCCTGAGAGCTTCTTTGCCTCTGCTCATGTCTGCATTGCAGCGCGAGTGCAGAGTCAAACGGAATTCCCTCATTTGCATGTGGCACGCCCCCATGCAAATGAGGGAACGTCCAAGGGCAGTGCTAAGTGGCCGCAAATGCCCGTTGTCCCCCGGGGCATATTTGTTTAATATGGGCCTTGTTGTCTATCAATTAGTATCGCTAGAGTATCTCGCTAAAGATTTAATTGTTTTAACGACTGACTAATATCCTTCGTATTGATGAAAATAATGACAACCACTAAGTAGTGACATTCCGCATGATTGTTGGTATTGATATTTATGAATCCAATTATACTTATATTGACTTAAATATGTAAAATGTGTATAAGTATTATAAAAAGCACCAATTGAGCACAGTGCTTCCTTGAATGAACATATTTGTTATAATGGTAATGGTTATACATTTATTACCACCACAAAATAACATAAATTAAGAATTACATTCCATAAACATAAAGATTTGTCCCAAAAGAAATTTGTGGCACAGGACAAAGTGTGCTGTGTGTGGCATCCCCGATTTGGTTGAGTGGCGTGGTGGGTTAATGTCACCAATGCAGAGATTTTTTAATCTCCTGTCTGGATCAGTTTCCAGTCTAGGTCAGCCAGACTTACTCTTTCATCCATTGGAGGTTGGCAAAATAAGGACGTTTGGATTGGGTGCTGATGACCTTCATGGTAAGTGATAGTTAATTATGTGGGTGCACTTTGTGATTAGACAATTTTTCCATATTACACATTATAAAGCCAGCTACCTTCCATTAACTTTGAAGCACAGAGTTTACATTATTTGAGGCTCACCGAAAGACAGAAAAGGCAAGCAAAATATGTAGTAAGGTATCTAGGGCAGAGCGGGGGAGGAGCCAAGGCTGCCACCGGCTCTTTTTGTTTTTAGTCAGACAAGCTTTATTCGACGAATGTCATAAAAGCAAACAGTACATACAAAAAGAGTTTAGACATATAAATAGAATTTTTTTTTTATTGTACATATTTACATATAAAACCCATAGATTCATTGTGCAATTAAATCCATTACAACTGTGGAATTAGATAAGTACATACATAATTAAAATTTGATTGCGGTACAGTGATTACATATTAATCTTTGAGCAATCTACTTCTGATAACCCAGGCCCAGCCCAAATATTTGCCACGGCTATACAAACTATCATATCAGTACAGGAACGGATAATACGAATTGCCACCGACCCCTGGTCAGTACCCATTAACCTGCACATTGGGCGAAGCCACATTCTCCGGGACTCCAAGTACACTGGGCATTCAAATAGCATGTGTCCAATAGTTTCCGGGCGAGCTAAACATGATGGACAAACAGCCTGCTACCGGCTATTAACGCGGTCGCAGTGCTGGAGCGGGCACTCTTAGAACAGTGCCACTACCTTACGGACCGATTTGTAGGAGTTAGTCTCCTTTTTAGGACTCGCCCTGCGATTGCAGGCCAAAGGCCTGCTGTCGCAGAGCGAGTCTTTTGTAATCATTTCAGGCTTTTGACTTTCAAGGAGTAGGCAGAGCGGACAAGAGGCTGTTACGCGCACGCAGCCGGCCGCAATGGGATCAGGTCGCGCGCTCACCCTCTCCTGTCTCTTCTTTCTCTCCTTGGAAGCCTCATACATACACACACACAGCCACAGCCCCTGCTTTTCGCACAAGCACACACACAGAGACACACACACGGGCACACGAGCGCACATACACACACACATGCACACATACAGACACCCCCCCCCCCGCCTCCACCCCCCCAAGGGTGAGATGTCCCCCCCCTCTTTCCTCGCACTCACCTGAGAGGTCGGCGCGGGCCCTGTCGAGCAGCAGGAGGCAGGCGGTGAGCAGCAGCGGCGGCTCCATGGCGCTCGGTCCGTCCGTCTGTCTGACTGCCGGCGCGTGCCCCCTTTCGGCCTCCTATACAGATGCGTAAGAGAATAAGGATCAGTGCGTCCCTCCTACGCACTGAGCGAGCGCGTGCCCGCCCGCCACAGAAAGAGAGCACGGACAAGGACCCGGGTCTAATATCAGCTGCGCACGACCCGAGGACAGGGGGCAGACCAGGGCCATGGAAGTATAAGAAGGACAAGGACAAGGGCCGAGGGCCCGCCTGCGCTCGTGTATCGCTTTGTGTGAGCACAGAGGCAGTCTACGCTGCCAGGTAACAGTGAGTATTCCCAATATTCGGCGTTGCTTTGGGGGTGCCCAGACACTCGTCTCCCAAGCTCGGGTGTTTTTTCGCCGAAGCTCAGGGCACTGCTTACACTTTTATTTTCAGTGCGCACTTTGATTTTCAGCAGACCTACATCCCTGTGCTATGGCAGTAGCAGCCGCATACACCGTGACATGTGCAGAGACGGCGCCAAGTCCACACAGTTATTTATTTAATGCGTTTTTATATAGCGCGGACTTTACCCGAAGGCGTCAGAATGCTTCACAATAGGAACAGAACTGATACTTGTTTAATTTACACAGAGAACAGTTAAACCTTTACTTTTCGGATTACACAATATGTTTGTACAGTGTATTCAGGTGCTCGTTATTTCTCTTTTCTTCACTGAGTTTTGCACTTTCTTTGCTTCTGACAGATTCCCCGAACGCCCTGTTTTATACTTTGGTGCAGGCATGTTTGAATGCCCTGCTCTGCTTCCCACAATGCCCCTGCTCTCCTGGTGTGCCTCTTTGGGAAAAAACCTGAACCTTCACAGATGTTACATACTCATGCCTGTTCACAAGCCTTGCTTCCTTTACCATGCTACGTTAATATTGAGATGCACTCACACACACACACAACAAAAAGGCTGCTGTTTACCTTTTTTTTTATATTCATAAGTTAATAATATTTAAATAAACTAGTCACCAAGTGACTAATAGAGCAAATCTAACGAGTCATCTCCCACTGTAAAGACAGGGGCACCTTGCAAGAAATGTTTTGTGCAATTGGTTCAAGCATTTTGCACCACAGTCTACCATATATGAGAAGTAAAAAGAACTAACCTTTTAGAGTGCATTCCGCTGCAGAACCATGATAATGGCATATGTTCCATTCACAATCAAGCTGTAATTGCCAATAAAAATCATTTTTGGATAGTTGGAAACAGATTCTAAACTAGTAGACATGCATGTCCCTGGTAGAAACCATAGATGAATGTGATGAGGGAAACCTTGCTTTAGTGACTTCCATGAGTACATTCTTCAAGAGGGCGTCTTTCTTTGCAGATCGAGCATTGCCTAAAGCTGCTGTGGTTTTCCGGAATTGTCACATATGCTCCTCCCAGCACGTGCATACTTAAGGAGGAAGGCATGGGTCCTAAAACTACACCACAAGAGGTGTTTCTCCTATGGTGCTGCTTCTTCAGCTTCATGGCAGTCACTAAGGGGCTTATTTACAAGCCCCTTTCGCTACTTTTGCGACACTTTTAACATGGGAAAAGTGACACAAAAGTGGCCCAAGCAGCTTGTAAATATGCCCCTAAGTTTGTAAGCTAATTGGATACAGAGGCAAAGCCACAGTTTTGCGGGTAGAATTTGGGATTTTTCTTTTAGCCCTTAACCATTATCCATTAAATGGATGCTGTTTTTGGCTTCACATACTTTAAAGATTCTGTTGCAGAACCTCTGTTGAAACAATTGCCACATAGGACTCTCCAGCTTTCATTTCACTTTGCATATTTCTCTATTTTATTACCTGCTCACTCTCTTTATTCTTTGATACTGGGAAAGATTTTTTTAAGAACTTCAGCCAATTGGTCAAAGATGTAAGCTACCTTAACCATGATTCTGATGTTTTAGGGGTTAGTCGGATAAACATAAAGGACTTTGGGAGAAGCTCTTTATTCAGGTTTAAATGAATGCATTTCCATCTAAAGAAGGCCAGACTTAATGACTTTGTCAATGCTTGTTTTAGGTCAAGCCTAGTAAAATCATGCGCTGCTCTGTGAGGCATGCTGTATTGAGGTAGGGACTTGATGCTACGCCCACTCTCCGCCCACATTTTTAATTGGCTTGTCTCATTGTCCTCTGTAAAATATGGCTATTCATTGGTCAAAAGGCTTAGTAGTCCCTCCTTACTACTGCCATGTCTCATTTTGTAGCCTTCCATGGCAATATACCCAGTTAAGTGTGTTGTTGCCGGGTAGGCTTTTACTACATCCTCCGAGCACTATTTTCTCAAATAGATTTGTCCTGCCGGCTGTTGCAGGCAGGACACGCTGTCTCCTGAGGCTTTTTAATTTTTTTTATAGTAAGCATTTGCAATGCAATAGGTCTCACATTTGCGAGAGTTTAGGAGCGGTTTGGAGAACCCTGGTTTAAGCTATTAGCATTAAAAATAACAATGCCTTTTATTTATCTGTTTTAAAAGCAACACATAAAAAAAGGCATTGGCATTTACAATGACAATAGCTCAAACTCTCATAAATGCGAGGCCTATTGCATTGAAAATGCTTGTTAAACACTTTGTTTTAAAAATTGTATTGACTTTGGTGTGCTTTATTACCTCACTGTCTGAAACTCCACTTGCAGGTTGGCATAGGCCTCAGTTGCTTCCTGGTCTGACGCTATTGGGCCACCCTATCACCAAGGAGGGGGGAGGAGCCAAGGCTGCCACCGGCTATTAATGCCGGTCGCAGCATAGGAGCGCAGCAGATGCGCTGGCGTTGCGACAAAGGCAAGCACGTCTGCGCTCGTCCGCCGGGGCAAGGGGCCAGTTATTATGCCCAAATCACTAGCTACTCGTAACCTGAACTTAAACAGCTGCACTCTGGAAAATTATACTGAACCCTTCTGTAGATATTAGCCTGATTAAGAATGGGATCATGTTAAGCAGAGGCTCTTTTCCTGAACTCTCAAATTCCACCCACACTGTAGAGCATTCCCAGACACAGGACAGAAATAGTCCCCAGGCATTATCAGTCATTTACCTCAACACCCGCTCTATGGTCAAACATAAATTGCATATATTCCACTTATTGGAGTCTGAAAAGCCAGACATCCTCCTGCCAACTCAAACATGGCTTTCATAGGAATCATCTCCTGATATCCTGGCCGCCCTACCAAGTAACTACTACATCCTCCAAGCGAACCGCCATCAGGGGAAAGTGGGCAGAGAAGTAGCAGCCATTATACGCCAGGATTTTAAATTCTCCACGTTAATTCCACTAGACCTAACTTCAGTAGACAACCTTGGGATTAAATTAGACTCTGATTTGGTCCCTATGGTCTGTGTTCTCCTCTACAGGCCCCCCAGAGTATGACACTGTTTCCACATTCCTTGGCCGAACAAGTTGCCCACTTAATAACTAATCACGCAAAAATCCTGCTATTGGTGATTTTAACTATTGGGCAAACAATACACTGGGTGGTCCCCAATCCACTGAACTAACCGATCTACTTACAGGGTAAAACCTTAACCAGCATGTGTTTTCAGCTACACATAATAAAGGGCATACCCACGACCAAGTATGGACAGCCAACCTCGCTGTGTCTACCCCGTCGATCCTACCCTACACATGGTCTGATCATTTTTTAATCAAATTCTACATTAATAACATCTCTAGGGACAAAACCCTCACCACCATAAGGGGGTACAGTAAGGAGCTGGAATAGCATCAATAAAGCCGAATTTCTCAACACACTGGCCAATGCAGCTTCTCCAGATAAGCCCTCTATTAACCTCAGTGAGGGAAATTTAACTGCTTGGCTATTAGCAATAAAAATGCACCGCTCAGGAAAATACACTTAGCCCGACGCCATGAAGCACAGAGATGGTTCTCCACTGCCCTAAAGGCAAAAAAAGTAGCCCTAAAGGCAACATGAAAGGAGGTGGAGACGCAACTACCTGCTGGATGACAAGGCAATTTATTTTGATGCATTAATATAAAGAAACTATTTTGACCACAAAAGCTGCCTATTTCTCCTCGAAAATTTTAACCTCTAACAACAGGTCAAAAGAAATTTTCTTTATTGTTAATGAACTGTCTAATCCTGACAGAGTGACAATAAAACCCAGGCCTTCTCAAACTTTATGTGACTTGTTGAACACCTTTTTTATCGATAAAATCACAGCAATTAAGGCGAACATCCTCACATGACCAACCCCAGATGGAATGCCAATAAACTCTTGTCTCTTGAACAGGTTCCGAAAATAAGCAACCAGGTATTCCTGGAACTGCTGTCCAAAGTAAAATCCTAGCGATTGCTGCCCTCCATGTATTTTTAGCGAAGTTTTCTCTGTGCTTCCCAGACCAGCCGTATCCCTTCTAAACGAGTCACTGTCTCAGGGCTATGTTCCCGACACCTTCAAGGAGGCAGTTGTTGTCCCCCTCCTGAAGAAGCCAGGGGTGGATCAACAAAATCTTGAGTAATTTTCGCCCAATTTCATTGCTTCCATACCTGGCCAAGGTATTGGAAGCTTACGTGGCCAGATGCCTCTCTACCTTCTTGGAACAGTCTGTGTACTAAAGATCCACTTCAAGCAGTTTTCCGCCCGTCACACTCCACAGAGGCTGTCATACTGACTGTGTTGGACATTCTTCGGAAGGAGGTTGATAGGGGCTCCCCCTGGCTCTGGTGTTGCTGGATCCCTCTGCCGCCTTTGACACGATCAACCACGGGATATTGGTCGAGCGTGTCAAGAACGTGGGAATCCAGGGATCGGCCCTCAACTGGATCAGATCCTTTCTGGAAAACCACTCCCAGTCAGTCCGCACTGCCCAGTTTACAGCCCCAAAGTTGAAGACTACATGTGGAGTCTCGCAAGACTCCTCATTATCCCCTCACTTATCCAACCTCTATCTCCTCCTTCTGATACATGCCTGGAAGGAGAGGAAAGCTAGTACCTTCAACTATGCGGATGACTTCCAACTAATGTTTTCAATTAGTGACTCTCCTGAATCTGTCTGTGATTTTCAATCTATCCGTAGGTGGATGAACAGCAATCATTTGAAGCTCAACCCAGATAAGTCTGAACTGGTCCAAACAGGGGAGTCACGCAACCCTTGGAGCCCACAATTTTGGCCTAAGGAATTAGGACAACCTCCCACCCTGTCCGTTTCTGCCAAAAGTCTGGGGGTAACAATCAACTGTGAACTCACAATGAGGACTCAAATTGGCTTAGTGATTTCGACCTGCTTCTACCAGTTGAGGAAAATAAGGAAAATCAGTAGATTCTTTACCCAGGAAGCCTTAATTCAGGTAGTTCTAGCTATGGTTATATCCCATATAGACTATGCCAAATCCTTATTGTTAGAACTGCTATTTCTGGTAGGCTAAGGCTGACGCCAAAGCCAGGCAGAAACCACCATTCTAGTCAGGGCAAGGGAGTCACACGCCAAGATAACCCCTGCTCACCCCCTTGGTAGCTTGGCACGAGCAGTAAGGCTAAACTCGGAGGCAATGTGTAAAGCATTTGCGCCAGCACACAACAGCAACAACATCCTAGGCACACCACAAAAGGAACTCCACACAAGGTTATATAAAAATAACTTCTGTATTGTCAAAACACATCAGATAGAAATCACACATGTACCTTGTGCTAACTGGCACGGGCAATATTCACAAGGGATTATGTACAAGACAGGGCCACATGGGCCACTGTCAGAATCGGCACTTTTAGAAATAGCACTTTTAGAACTTAGAATAAGTGTAACACAAAAGAACAATTATAGG
The DNA here is from genome assembly GCF_964261635.1 of Lissotriton helveticus. Classification (NCBI taxonomy): domain Eukaryota; kingdom Metazoa; phylum Chordata; class Amphibia; order Caudata; family Salamandridae; genus Lissotriton; species Lissotriton helveticus. The sequence continues at coordinate 1,401,674,649 of NC_136057.1, read as the reverse complement.
TCACAACCAGTAACTACTGGTAAAGGTAGGTACACACTACGCAATACTAATAACCATAGGCCTAGATCACGCTTGGACACATAACCTCTCTAGTATAACTATACTAGGCAAAACACAACCACCTAAGAATAAAATACACTTAGGGGTTTAAGCAAGAACACATTACACATGATGCATCACAACATTCAGTGGTGTAAGAGCAAGGAAAAACACATGATGCATAAAACATTCAGAGGTGTAAGAACAAGGGAGACACATGATGTATAAAAACATTCAGAGGTGCCAGAACACAACTCAATAGCGCAAAAACACATGATGCCTGAAAACATTCAGAGGTGTAAGATCAAGGTGCGTAATCATATTAAATGCATTACATTTCCTAGCACCACATCACATTGCGCAAAACTTACATAAGCCACCACCTGTGGCAGTCCCTAGGCCAACTGGCCTTGTTGGGGCTAGGACGCCCTGTGTCCAAAAGTCAGGGGCCTAAACGGTGCAGCTGCCCACTAATTGCTGGGCAGCTGGGACATCAATAAAACTATGGCATGGGCTCTGATTAGCCCTCAAACAGAACTGCGCCAAAAGGTAGGAGCCACACAGGCTCTTGAACCAATATGCCCCCATGAGCCTCTCTGGCTCTTAAAACAATGGCACCTCGAGCCTCGCTGGGCTCGTAAATCATATATGGGCGGGAGCCTCTCGGGGCTCAAACACCATGCCCGGAACGTTGGAGTCCCTCACGGGGGACTCGGAAACAACTGTGAGCCTCTCAGGCTCTAATCAAACTGATCAAGTAAAATAGTCTCAAGTCTCTTTAAATTATCACCAAACAATAATGCCAATGAATTATAGGCCCAAAGTCAGCCCTTCACTCGTTATGCCCAAGCCCTGCGAGGGCGCCTCGCCGATTGCGCTGCTGCTCACCACCTCGGCGAGAGAGGAGCCTCGCACCAAGCCCCGGCCGGTCCCGTCAGCTCTCCGCCCGCTCTTGGCATTCCAGCGAGCGGCGGGGAGCTAGCTCAGCACTTCGAGCGGGGACAACAGGCCAGGGACAGTCAACACTCGCGTTGCTCCCTCGGCGAGGACGGGTCACTCTTCCGAGGCTCCGGCGATCGTAACACGGCTTCCTGGGGCAGGCCAATGAGGTCGCGGCCTCACAGACGAGCCTCCGCAACCACCCGGGAGTCAGCCAATGACAGCGCGGCTCCCGGGACAAGCCCCTGTGACGTCACCGCTTCTGCGGGGCGACTCAGCAAATCGGAGCGCGGCTCTCGGGGACAGGCCCACAGCAATGGCCAATCAGAGCGCGGCTCCTGTCGAAGAACGACCAATCAGGTCGCGGCCCCTTCGTTTCTCGACTCTGCGATCTCGGAGCGGGGAAAAGCGGCTCTTACTCAATTTCAGGTCCCTGGGCCGCGGCGATGAACTGCAGGCAGGCGAATTTCGTCCGATACACGCTTCTGCGCCCCCGGCCTCAGACACACAGCTAGAGGTACGGCTGGGAGCGCTCACGGCAGGATAATGCTGGTGGGCACAGCGTCAGGAGCTGAGCACGATCTTAGCTTTCTCGAAGCTCCCGGGCTGGCGGCAATTATCAGCGCGGCGCTCTCACTCAGATTAGAGAGCAGCCAGCGCCACACAGGCCAAGTAGGTCGAATCTCCTGCCGGTAGCACACGGCAGCCCACGATCCCTTCAGCCCACAGTGGCCTTAGAAGACACAGCAGAGTTTTGTAGTCCTAGGCAACCTTTCTGTCCCTGAGTTGCCAAACAGGAGGCCAGCTCTTCTCAGGCCCTTGGAGATTTAGTTTGAAGACACAGCACACAGCAAAGTCTTTTTAGGTCAAGCAGGCAGGGTCACAGCACACAGCAAAGTCCCTCTTCTCCTCAGCTTCAGTTGAAACAGCAAAACAGGTCAGCCCTTAGAGCACACAGCAGGGCAATCTTCCTTCAGTTCTTCAGCGGTCCTTCTTCCAGCAGAGGTTCCTCTTGATTGTAGAATCTGCTTTTCTGTTGTCAGGGGTCCTTCTCTTATACCCCTAAAAGTCTTTGAAGTCTTTGTGCAAGTGGGCCTTGAGCCCGGTCTAAACCAGTTCTGGGTGTTGCTGGAGCACTTGGGCTTCCTGGCTTCTTTCTTCCTTTCAGTGTGAGGGGCAGAGGTGACATTCGCCCAGCGGGAGGTGGAGCCCGCATTGTGGCAGGCAGGCACAGCCTTATTCACTCCCAGGTGCTATCTCCTCCCACTTCCCTAGTTGCAGATGCAGTCATTCAACCAAGGGCTGACTCAGACAACCTCCTGGGGGTTCCCCAGCCCCTGTCATCCTCAAACCAGACAGTCAATCCACAAGCAGGCCCAGGCACCCTTCTGGAGCCAGGCTCCAGCCAATCACACGGCAAGCACAAATTACACAAATATGCCAACTTCTAAAAGTGGCACTTCTACACTAGACACAATCATGCCGCATATATCATTGCGCAGCATTTAATCTCACGAGCTTGCACATACCAAACTCGACCCTGCACTCCCCACACATCAGGAACTACCATGGTCACACATATTCCCCATGCATTCCTATGGGAGGGCAGGTCACTCACCACACATACACAGAGAGCTCACGCACTTTACACTGTACCACAGTGAAAAAGTGCGCAAAGGCCTAAAATCAACAACACCAGGTTACAGAAACAGGCTAGGCAAAAGCAAAAAGTTTCGGGGTGAACCTGCCAAAAAGGGCCAGGTCCAACACTTATACTTTGGCATCCCTCTTTATTTAATTAATAAATTGCAACTGGTACAGAACCAGGCAGCGAGACTGATTTTTCAGCAACCCAGGTGCCAACATGTCACCCCCCTTCATGAGGAAGCTGCACTGGCTCCCAATTCCTCAGAGATGCGCTTTCAAGGTTTGCTGCCTTATCTTCAGATGATTGAACGGCAGGCAGGAGCCCCAAATTTGTGGATAACATTATCCAAAGGCAAATCCCAACGCGTAACCTGCGTTCGGCTCATAAGCATCTTCTATCTATCCCCTCCTTCAAATTGAAGTGCATGGGCAGTGCCAGATTCGCTGTACTAGCTCACAGCTACTGGAATTCCCTGCCCTTTGAAATTAGATCTTGCACAGTCCTCTTGAGCTTCAGGAAGCTCCTCAAGACTTGGCTTTTTAACAAGCCTACGAGTAAGTCCCCAGGGATCCGGCACTTCTTGAAGCAGCGCCATGAAACCAATTTGGTGTACCTGCGCTATACAAGAACTTATTAACATAACATAACAAGACCTCTCAGATCACCAAAGGCTCTAGTAATGATTTAGATTGCCACCCTCAGTGATGTGAACAAAGCGAGCAATCCAATGGAACCACACAGATCAGAGACATCACAGCATTGCTTTATGTGAACAAGTAGTGTTTTTACAATATCTTGATTAAATCGGTTTAACGGGTACTAAATTTACAGATGCAATTCACAACATAAATAGTTACATTTAACAATCATTATTATTACTAAGCATTAATATATTTTATTATCACACTGGCAGTATCACTGCAGTTAGAATCTGCGTTTTCTGTAGACGTTATATATCCGCAAACAGGTTTACTTATGAGAGGAAGAACTTATATTGCATAGGCTTGAAAGCTGGACCGTTTTTTGGGGCATATTGTTGGCCCCATCTAACTGCGATTCTTCTTATTTCATGTATATTTTCAGAGGTTGCCAAAGCTTCTCAAAATGATGTATTCCCATCAGGTACTATTATTGATTATCTGTCCGTGGCGTATCTTTTCCATATTTTGATCCAACACTGACTTAATGTGGGGCAGCTAGTAGTTTTTTTTAGAAATGAGCTACATTCAGTCTAACTGCTAACAATAGGTGAGTTATCGAATCATCCAATAAACTTCCCATGTGGTAAACTTTGTCTTCCTCGGAGTCACAAGAAGTGTGATGGCGGGAACACGTTCTACTTCTGTCGTCTTTTTTTTAATAGTAAGATTTGTTATAGGATTTCCTTCCAGTATGTCTGAGTTTGATTGCATTACCACCATATGTGGACCGTAGTCCGTGTGGCCCGCATCCTCGCCAGAAGAGCTCTGAGTCCCCAAACAAGGTTATCAGTCTGACCAGCGTGAAATCCCATCTCAGCAGGATTTTGTATGCATTTTTCGAGTGCATAAGGATGATTTTGCTTTTTCCAGCCATAATCTGTTCTACACCTGTCTGGGATCTCTTCCCAAGTCTCTTTCCCATTCTGGCGTGTAGGTATGCTTTCAGGATGGCCACAGGTTGTTAACCAATTTGTACAAACATGAGGTCCCTTTTTTAGTCGTTTCTGATACAATAATTGTTCTATTGTGTTCTTATGTCTGCATGCCGCCCCTCATATTGGCGTCACACCTATCCACTGCACCAGGTAGGTTAGTCTGAATTTGTCTGTTTGTGAGATTTAATTTTTCTATGTATGCTTTCCTACTTTGTTTTCAAATAAGTCCTCCAACCTAGGTGGGCTGCCTTTGTTCCTTCTTTTGGACCCTGCATCACTAATGTTTGTTTCAAACTCAGAATTATGTAACAGTGGTGTCATGGTGTTTTTGGGTATTAATCTCCATTATTCTAGGAAGGTTTCTGTAGAGCAGCGCAAGGTTGCACACGGAGGCGTAGATATGGGAGGCAGCCATAGCATATATTGAAGAGGTAACTGGGAATATTTTTATTCTGTAATGACTCCGGGTTTTGAAAGGAGAGGGAGCTTCCCGTCTAAAGCAGGATACATCTGCACAGCCTGCCAATAGAGATCCGTGTTGGAGAACCCTAAGCCTCCTTCCCCTGTTGATTTAAAAATGGTGGCTCTAGATATTCTTGGGGTGTTGTTGTTCCATGCACACGCCAACAGTTTGTTTTGTTTATGTGTAATCATTGTTGTGGGGAGTTTCAGTGGAAGTGTTCTTGCTATGTATAAGAGGCGAAAACAAGTTCATTTTTAAGATTATTACTGCTGGGGCACATGCCAGATCTTCCAAAGGCGCATGTCCTGGCTGAAGTCTCTCATTTATTTCTACTGCCTACTGTCAGCCATTTATAAACCACACAGCTCTAATTTACTTTAAGGGCATTTCTTGCTATTGCTAATTACAATAAACAGTACTCATTTTCTCCACCATAAAAGTATGAAATGAGGAATTGCAGCTCTGTGGATTATAACCCATGACCTGCGGGTTACCCATGGGACTTTGCAGCAGGTGCTCAGCCCAGTGAAAAAAAATCAATAGACCAATCCTTCCGCGGAGAGGGGGGGACGGTTGGTGGTGCAAGTGAATGCTGGCTTTGTTTAAGAGTGTTTGTGCCTTCCTGGGTTATTTAAAACTTTCTCGAAAAGCGAATTTGCAAACAGGGCGACTCATTTGAGGAAGTTCAGCTCTGTCGACAGCCCGAGTTTCAGATACTATTTCTGCTGGCTTTCATTTGTACTTTATTTTGTTACATATTTTTGTTTTGTCATTCGCAAACTTACTCTTGGAATAACTGGCTGGTGTCCCGACTCGATGGCTCTATCTACTGTACGAGCACTAAAGTCTGAGTTCTGCTGTCGCTCCAGCCATCAAGCTTTTCCTGTAGCCGTATTTCATTAGGAGTAGACTGTGCTAAGACGCATTCTAATATAGTTGCAACAGACCAGTCAAGTTTCGTTTTCTGTTTGTATTCAGTGATTATTTTTGTCTATCTCTGCTGTTGTTTTGTGTGAGTTTTTATTTAATAAAGAAGCATGATTTTACCTTTTTTTAAAAAAAACACCTTTTTTATTTTATTTATTGAGGGTCTAAACCATCTGGCATCAGAAAATCAGTACAGATACATCACAATCCCAGCATAGTACAATCTTGGAAAGCAACAGTACAATGTGATCACAGCATTTCCCACATTTAGCGAAGATTGTAGTAAAAAGAATTATTCACGAAGTAAACATTATTTCCTGGATTAGAAGAATATACCAACAGCAGACATTTGCACCAATTCTCCTTACATTTCGTGAAACGGATTACGTTTCCCAATAAACAAATCATTGGAACCTAACTCTAGAAACAAACCCTCCCCCCAGGACACATACATAGAAGTTTTTCAACTGTGTCATATGTCACTTCATCCGACTACTCTTAATGTCAGGGGATTACTCTACGCGCAGCATGAGAGAGTCCAATTACTGTACTATGATTTCAGCATCAGCTTGATCTAATGGAGTTCTCCCAGACCTCTGAGTCCCGGCAACCTCCCCCTGGGGGACCTCGGATGTCAAGATGTACCAGGCTCTAGCATCCTCTTCCAACTTTTCATCCCTCCTGACTCACTTAATGCGCACTAATTCCGCTGTTGGCAATTCCCATAAATCTTTGGCCCAAGTTTCCACCCTGGGTGGCTGGGAGCTCATCCAGTGAATGGCTATCCTCCTTTTGGCTAGCACTAGTCCCAGTTGGAGGAATCTGCGAGTGAGTTTCTTCCCCTTGGGGCAGGGGAGAAGACCCAATAGTTTCACCTTAATGGACTGAGGTAGTGTCCACCCTGTGACTTGTCGCAAACGTTCCAGTGTGGAGTTCCAAAGAAATAGCTGCTTTGGGCAGTCCTATAACATATGCAAGAAGGGGGCCTCATCATAACCACAGCGGGGACAACAAGAAGAACGATCAGGATATATTTTATGAAGCACTCGTGGTGTCAAATAGGTTTGATGAATAACATTAAATTGGATAAGTTTAAACCTAGTATTGGAACTGATTTGTTTAACCCCTTTGGGTACTCTCTTCCATTCAGGATCTGTAAGAGGCGCTTCCAGTACTGCATCCCACCTGGCCTGAATCGGATCGGGCGTGCAGTGAGATCCGCCCATAATGCCTGATAGATATGAGAGACCAATCTGCGGCCCCCAGCTAAAGTCTCAAATGATTAATACATTGCCAGCTGCTATCCTACAGTCGAATTTATGCAAAGTACGGTCAGTCAGGAACAGATTATTGATAAAGAAATGGCCCTTTTACTAGGTATAAAAAAGCATGAGCAAAGAAAATATGGGACTGAGTTGGTGTCCACTCGCCCAATTTAGAGTCGGGCGAATTGCTAGGCTTATGCCTATAGAGGAAAACGTATTCCGTCAACGTCAACCTTCCTCCGATGGCCCAAGGGAGTACGAGCTATTGGAGGTGAGCCTGCTGACCATCTGCCCTATTTAGAGTGGGTGGTCAGATGGCTTTTTTTTTTACTCTCATTCAGGGGCAGTAAAAGTTTTAAAAAATGACACTCACACCATGGGGAAAAGTCTACATGGTGTCAAGGCCATTAGTTTTTACTTTTCCAAAAACAAACTCCCACTTTTCAAAGTTTGGTGTAAACCTCCTTCATCAATGATGGAGACACCACAAACTTTTAAATGGCTTTGTATGAACCACTGTGATGGCAGTTCATGTACACCCATAGAGTTTACTGCAATTTGGCTGGTGGACTAAAGACAGGATGGAAGAGGTAAAGGGGCATATTTGCAAGGGCATCACAGAGCTGCAGCAAATTTTGCAGCACCACGCTCTGCCATTTCCAAAACGCAGGCATGCACCGTATTTACAACAATCCGGTGCATCCCTTTGCTTCCCCTATCGCTGGCACCAAAAACAGCTGCCTAGCACCAATGCAGACACCCTTGCGCCATAGTGCAAGGGTGCCTGTGTTACAGGGAATGATTGTTTTTGTACAGGGAGGTGACCCTTCCTGTGCATGAACAATAAATAATGGTGATTTGTTACTATGTGTGCTGCACATTACACCTCCTTGCAAATCTGGAGCAGCGTAAAAAAAGCAAAGGGTGTTGTGGTGGAGCGGCCACAGCAACACCCATTGCACTCCCCTTTCACACAGATACCTGCGTGAAAGGGTACCATATTTAGAAAGCTGTGTTAAGCCACAAAACGTGGCTTAAGGCCACTTTGCAAATATGGAGCAGGGCATTGCGACATCAGAAAGTCAAAGTGATGTTCCAGTGGCACAATCCCCTTGTAAATATGCCCCAAAGTTCACCTCCAACCTGACTATCTTTACTCCATTTGCCAAAATTGTCAATCGGGCCATATATATGGATTTGTGTTTATGGTGAAACGATGTTGAGCACTACAGCATTTTCTTTCTGTATTCCGTTAGGTTTGTATTTAGTGGTTACTTGCAAAGAATAGTATTGTTAACCAGTTGTGTCATCATTTGTTAAATAAGTTGTGTAATTCAAAGGGAATTGCTGAGAGAATCATATCTGGTGTTGGATTTGGTGAGTCGGGGACCAGTGCAAGGGTGGTTCTCACCTTGAAATTCCACTTTCTGTGCCCTCCTTCATGAACCTTTACCTACTTTTGTTCTCTCTACCATACTCTAGATAACCTGTGCATATTTATGTACTCATGAACGCTTTGAAATACTCCTCTGCTCCCTCCTACAGATAATTTGGCCATACTATTCTCCCCTCAGGTACACTCAAACACCAACTAACTGACTGAACCGTAGCAATCTAAGATCCGGAAAGTGTGAAACAGGCGGGAGCCTGCATCCTATGTCGATCCACCTGTCTAGTTCATGCCGAAACACAAGGTTATACCTAGGACCAGATAAGCGCTGGTGGCGCTTGGTGAGACAATCGTTGTTAGCACCCCCAATGGCAATCGTCTTAACAGATTCCCACACTACCACCCTCCAAGTGCCCCCCATCTCTGCATAACCCCTCTCTTAAATGTATATTTCATTTGTTCTATAGCACTACTCATACCTCTAGCTCACTGCCCGACTTCCTACCAGACCCCCCTTCAAGACTTTTTCCTTCGATATCCCATTGTACATATACACCCATCCCAGACCCAATCGGCACCCCACTGATTGACATACATCTCCCCCATGTATGTACAAAGAGGTTTTGGGGAAATCTCCCCGTACCTGAAGGGTTGAGAGGTTCCCCCCCCCAAGTCAGAATTTTAAACCACAAAAAATACCCCAGTGAACCAGCAAGTGGTCAGTAGAACAGTTTCTCTAACTGTAAAAAAGGGGGAACTCTCTAGTGTAAGGTTGCACCTAACTCAACCTGAACAGGAGTAAGGAAAACATTCTTTGTTTAATTACCCTCACACACCCTAGTGGTGTCATGCTTCATCATCGCATCACCCCGATGCCTACAAGTCGGGGTGGGCTCAACCGCAGTGTTGGGAGCTCTTTCGATAGATGAAGACCAGGGGGATTAAAGATTAAAATACCCTTGGGCAGAGCCCTGGTTTCCCTTTATTCTTGGGTCTGTCCGGGTTGTTAAAAAAAAAAAATGGGTCCGTAGGAGTGTTATAGTCCTAAGACTCTAGTGCCGACATGTACATCTCCCCAGCCTTACTCCTCCCCCAGCACCACCATAAATCTACTATGCCTATCAGGCATCACACCCGTAACTCCTCGCCTCCAACCTTCCCACACGCCCACACGCCCCCTCGCCCCCACCACTACACCACATCACCACAAATACTCCCCTTCTCACCCTCTATATTACTCGCCCCAACCCACTCCCATCTCCATCTCCAACAACTCCATTACAAATTCTGCCCCCATCGTCCACCACACCCTCACATCCAATCAGACCGCGAGCCCACTCTCTCCCTCCTGCCTCATTACGAACCACACCGTCCCTACCTTACTCTCCATTCACAGCAATGTCATTAGAAACTCTGCTCCTATCGCCCCCTACACCCCTACATCTGGTCAGTCCGTGTTCACACCCTCCCCCTCCCCCTCACTCCGAATCTCACCACCCCTACTCCCTTATCCCTCCCCAGAAACACCAATACAAATTCTGCTCCTATCGCCCCCTGCACCGTTACATCCGATCAGACAGCGTTCACAACCTCTCCCTCCCTGCTCACTACCAATCTCACCGTCCCTCCTCCTATATACTACAGTCCAGGCTATTAATACAATAACCCCGAATCCTGACCCAGGCTTGATGAGATATTACTATCTCTACAACAAGTCAAAGAAGGCATCGAAACTCTACATGACCTGATCGTGCAACAACCCAAGCCACACACAAAATTCTTTCATCAGCACCGCCCTAGCACCCAGATACAAAAGGTCCCTAGATGGAAAACAGTTCCTCACCCCAACGCCTTATCCCATCCGATCAGAAGAAAAACCTTCTATATTTGAAAGATCTAACTTCCCTACTCCACTCTTACGAGCTCCTGACTCCTCCTCCTAATCCTGGCTACACGGATAACACAGATATACTGTCCCCAATCCAAACCATCCCTCAATGCATCTAGAGCTACTGGACACATCCATAGAGGTATTGTTGAAAACAACCTCAAGAGAGTACCCATCTCACTCCACCCTCACTCTACTCCTACCAAGGCCCGGTTAAAATGTATCCTACTAAACTGTAGATCGGCCGCACGACACGCAGCCGATATAGCTGACCTCATTCTAGCTAACAAACCTGACCTCATAATTTTAACGGAAACCTGGCTAAATGAATCATCCACGCCCATCCTAGACCTACTAGTTCTTCCAAACTACCACATCAAAAGACTAGTTAGAATTGATAGGCCAGGTGGTGGTATTGCCTGCATACATCGGAACAACCTCTCTGTGAACCGCTCCAACTACCCGGTTCTCCTTTCCTGTGAATACTTATGTCTAGATCACCAACAATAACAAGCCAGTATGCTTTTTTTAAAATTTATTTTTTGTATCCTCATCTGCCCGACACACGTTCTTTAGATGCAAAAAAGACAACCCAACCACCTCACTGCCATTGGGAGCAAGGCCCTGGAAATTGAGCCGCTACACAAACCAGGCAGAAGTTATTACGAGTTGGTAGGAGATACAATGCACCTTATTAACGCTCCTCTAGGCAACTTCATGCCTGTAAGGCCAGTATGTAAATAACGGAGTCGGGGCAGACCACTATACTTAGCCATGGAGTAAATGGGCATAATCATCGGATCTCTGGGGGGGGGGGGGAAAAAAAACCCAAGGAGACGAAGAAAGCTTTACTTCCAATCTATCAAAAGTTTCCAAAATGTGAGGCTCTGGACATTGCAAGTTCTTTTCAAATCTACCATAGATGTTTCATAGAGTGAGGTTAGCCAAGCGGAGTGAGTTGGAGGGATGGTATCGACCCAGTGCATACATATCTGCCGTCTTGCCAACAAGATGGCATAGAATAGAAAGGACCGCGCTGCCCCAGTGATGTTCTGATCAAACCCAAAGATGACAAGTGGTAAGGTTAAGGAAATGTTGGTCTTGAGAATTTAATCTAAAGTAATTTTGATCTCCTTCCAAAAAACGGATATGTGGGGACATTCCCAAAATATATGTGTATCTGAGGCTGCTGGTAGTTGGCATTTATTACAGCATTTCCCGTCCTGATATTTAGATAGACGTAAAGGAGAGAGATACGCCCGGTGTAAGGTAAACAGATGATTTCGTCTAAGCCAGGCGGGTTTAACTAGTTTGTACAAAAGGGAAAAGGATTTTATCCACAAGTCCTCATCTAATGACACAATTTCTCTTCCCCATAGCTCCATTGGGAGCTTGAAATCCCCATCTATCTCTTCCAATATGGACCAATACCAAAGAGCCACCTCCTTACCTCCTGTCTGTTTTTCTACTAGATGTTGTTCTAGGGGGCTAAGTCTCCCAATATTAGGATTTTTCCTGATTGAATCTCTGGCCCAACTACTGATTTGTATGTACTTAAATTTTGACAGAGTCGGCCCTACTTTCTCCCTAAGCTCCTCCCACTCTATCAAGATGCCTCCAGATATCAATTCATCCCATCTTGAGAACCCAGCTGTAATTAGAGGGGTAGCCAGGGAGTCTTGCAGGCACAATGGGAGCCCAGGAGAGTCCCATATCTGAGCATAATTAGAAAAGTATGCCAGCCCCACTCTACGTTTAATTTGCACCCATGACTTCAATAGTGTTAAAAGAATCTTGAGCCTCACCTTTTTGAAGAACTTTCGGTCTCCAAACTTAAATAGAAACCCATCTAGCGGAAGGTTTGCCCCTACCAGCATTGCCTTAAACAATCTCCCATTTGAAGAGAAATCTGGTGACTTCAGGAGCATTCTAGAGTGGGAGAGTTGAAATGCCCAAGAATAATACTGCAAGTCTGGGAGGGCCAGCCCACCTTTTTCCCTCCTCCTCCTTAATTTTTTCCAGGCCAACCTAGTAGCTTTATTGCCCCAAATGAAAGAATTAATTTCTTGCTGGCACTTTAAAAGTTGCTTGGAGTCAAAAGCCAAGGGAATAGAGTTGAAAATGAAGGTCAATTTCGGAAGGATAGACATTTTTACAATGTTGACTTTCCCAAAGATTGATAATCGAAGACCCGCCCAGGATTTCAATAGGGCCCTACATTCTCGGAAGACCAAATCTAAATTAACTTTTGCTAGAGTGTCAATGTCTTGCGTGATTTTAACTCCGAGGTAGCGGATTGAGGGTGCCACCCCAACGCCCGGATTAGCAATATTCCACGTCATGAGCTCAGTCTTCTCAGCGTTGATATCGTAGCCCGATATGTTTCCAAATTCTTTGGCCTTTTCAACCACAATGGGGAAGGCATTTGCTGGGTCACTGGTGTAAATTACTATGTCATCGGCGTAAAGCCCTACCTTTCTTTCCCAACCACCGAATTCAAATGAGGAAATTCTTGGATCGTCCCTAAAGGATTGTACAAGTGGTTCAATATACATGTTAAAAAGTAGAGGAGACAGTGGACACCCCTGTCTTGTTCCCCTACTGATCTGAAAGGGCCGGGTACATGAACCGTTGACCAAAATGCTTGCACTGGGATTGGCATATAACAGACCAATTGATCTCCGAAAGTTTGGCCCAATTGCAAATTTCTTCATGACCTCAGCTAAATATACCCAATTTACTCGATCGAACGCTTTTGTAGAGTCGAGGGTCATAATGGCCAAAGGGAGGGAGAACATTGAGGCGATATCCACTGCCCCAATTAAGTCATACGTGAGGTCTGAGAGCTGTCAACCCCGTATGAAGCCCTTCTGGTCAGTGTGTATTATTGAGCCAACCTCTCGTACCAGCCGATTCGCCAACACAGCCGCAAAGAGCTTATAATCGTAATTTAAAAGAGAAATTGGCCTATAAGAGCCACATTTGGCCGGATCTTTCCCGGGTTTCGGGATCAAGACGATATTTGCCTCCCCCCATGATTTAGGTGGGGTAGCACCATTGGCTAAGATGTCATTAAAGAGTCTTGTGAGCACTGAGACTATTTCGGGTGCCAGGACCCGAAGTAATTCGCCGGGAAGACCGTCAGGGCCCGCTGCCTTGCCCCGCTTCACCTTTTTAATAGCTTCACTCACTTCTTCCTCTGAAATAGGTCTATCAAGCCGGTCACTTTGTTCCGAGGTGAGAGTTGGAAAAGTAATCTTCTCTAACCATCCAAGCTTAGACCTCGGGTCGTTCGAGATCTCCTCCTTATAAATTTGCTGAAAAAACTCCAGAAATGCTTCTCCGATATCTCTGATAGAAGATCTTACGTGAGTCTCCCCCTCTACGCTGATGTGCTTTATGTGTTTTTTGGCCTGATCAGATTTAATTTTCCATGCGAGAACTTTACCCGCGGATTCACCATATTCAAAGTTTGAGAGCTTACTAACTGCCCATCTCAATGCGACCCTCTCTTGAAGAATATTATCTAGCTTCTCCTTTAATTCCTTACGTTGTTCATTCTCTTTATTAGTCCCAATTTCAGAGCCAATACGTTGGTCAAGGAGGGCGATTTCCTTTTCAATGTTGGCGATCTTTGCCCGGAATAGTTTCCCTCGATAAGAGGCCCTATTGGTTATATGGCCTCGCAAATTTGCTTTATAAGCCTCCCATACTATACCTAACTGAGTAGAATTTATGTTGATGTCCATAAAGGATTTTGTTTCTTGAATGAGAAGGTCAATTTCCTCTTCTTATAAGAGAATCGTACGGTCAAATGACCAAAAAGTATGAGAGGATTGCTGAGCTAATTGTAAAGAAAAAGATATGGCAGAATGATCTGATAAGTGCGAGGGCAAATACACTAAATCCTTTAGGGAGTCTCTTAATGAATAACTAAAAAGAGCGTAATCAATTCTCGACTTATGATTGTATTTATAATTGTGATATGATACGCCAAGTGCATCGCCTGCTCTCTCCCTCCATGGATCCGCCAATCCAAGCGTTGACATGACAACCCCCAGCGCCTGCCTGGATTTCTTATAGGTTAATGCCCTTGAGTTAGGGGATTTGTCCAATTTTGGGTTAATTACTAAATTAAAATCTCCCATCCAAATTATTGGATCGTGAGTTGTTAAAAGGTGGTTCTGAATTTTGTTCAAATAAGAGGGGTCGTCCTGATTAGGTCCATAATAACCTACCAGATTGTATGGTCTGCCCTCTAGACTTACTTTGACATATAGCCACCTACCACTGAAGTCTTCCTCATGAGCAAGAATCTGGGCTCTAACTTGCCTTTTGAAAATGATAAGGATATCCCGGATATTCGCATTATGATTAGTACAAATAAAACAATCTACCCATCTAATTTTCCTCAACATATCCTTCACTTCTTGTTGGAGAAGATGTGTTTCCTGAATGACAATGACCTGCGCTGGAGAGTCCCTCAAATATTGTATTATTCTGTACCTCCTACTCTTGACACGCAGGCCATTGACATTCCAGGACAAGAATTTTATTCCCATCATCTGATATCCTTACTCCTACGCCGACTCATTGAGTCAATATGAAGAAAACATCTCCCAAGGCAGATTAAACAAAACTGAGATGTGTTTAATGAGATTTGTAAGTGTAAATCGGTGTCTGACAAATGAGGATATTTTGCAATTTTGCCCCTTCACCCCCCCCCTCCCCTCCCTGGAACCCCCCCCCCTTACTTAACCTGGCCATTGATGCCAGATTTGTCTCTCTGGGGAGTCCCCCCTCACCCAGCCCTGTTACGTGTTGTTGGTATGAGATGTATTCCGGCAGTATCAAGATTGATATCCGTTAAGGGTAAGACGCCATGAGTGGAAAGATACAGAGCGTAGTAATATTAGAGGTAGGTAAACCTCTTAGAGGTTTTCTCAAATTTCACCCCTTTTTTTTTTTTTGTTCTTTCCCCTTTCCCTTCTCTTTTCTTTTTTTCTTTCCGATTCGTTTTAAGAGCTTCAACCACCCCCCCAATTTCCAATCCGAGTTACTTTTTTTTTTTTTCCTTTCTCCCTTTCCCTCCCTTTTTTTTCTTATTTTTTATTTTTTGAAACACCCTCCGTGAACATTCCCATTTCCCCATTTTTTTTTCTATATCCTTAATGTGTTTCTACCATGCTAATCTTTCAAGTAGAGCAATTGATGAGGTTATCCCCAAGAGGAGGGGGATATAGAGTGATATAGGGACCTAAAATATCTTTATCTCTATATCTCCTTATCTTCTTGTCTGTAAGATTCCGCTATTCCGCTATCTAACCGGCTTCCTGTTGATGGTCCCTAATGGAGGTCAGAAGTTCATCCGCCTCCTGAGGGGAATGGATGTTGTGCATTTTGTTATTATACATAACCCTCAGGAAGGCAGGAAACCTCAACTGAACAGTAGCTCCCAAAGCCCTGAACTTCTCCATTCTCTGACTCAATTCCCATTGTCTATCAAGGGTTGTTTTCGACAAGTCAGACCTAATAACATATGAGAAGTCTGAGGTTTTTAAGGCTGTAGATTTAAGCGCTAAGTTCAATATCTTCTCCTTGGTGGAATAGGTTAGAAAGTTGACTAAAATCTTTCTCGGTTTTGATCTCCCCTGCTTTAAACGGAATGGGTCTCTATGGGCTCGTTGAATATCCCTTTCCAAGTCTTCAACAGATTCCTCCAAGTTCAGGGACTCTTTAAGCAAGGAGGCGATACCTTTTTTCATTTCTCCCCCCTCTTTTCCTTCCGGAACCTTAAGGAGTCTGAGGTTATTCCTCCGTGAGTAATTCTCCAAAGATTCCACTCTCTCTTTTGTTGCATCTCCGTCACGTCTTAAGTAAATTATCTTTTCTTGTGCAGATTCTAATTTGGCTTTTAATTCGCCTACTGTACTTTCGAGAGTTTCTGTCCTTTCAGTAAGCAGGTCTACTCTCTTGTCAAGGGCATCAAACGCCGCTTTTATCTCTTGTTGGTTCCGCTTAGATTCAGCGAATCCACTTTTGATCTCATGTAGAAGATCTTCCATTGATATCCTCTCCTGCGTTTCCCGAGTTCCACCCACTGGGAGAATAGATTCGTTGTTATCTCTGTTATCATGCAGAGTTGAAGGTCCAATCTCGTCCGAGATATTATCAACAGGGACACCAGAATCCGCAACTAGCGAATTTGAAGAGGCAATCCCATGGGTATTATCTATACCACTCATCTTTTTTATTTCTCCTTGGTGTCTAATCTCCCCCGCTCTACAAGAGACTTCTAGGACCTGTGGCAGTACCTTGAAATATGACCTAAGCGAGGGAGTAAGCCTCACAGCACTACTTTTAATATTTCTGGATTTTGGTTGTTAGGTCAGAAAGTCGGGGGTATTAGGAGTTGTGGCAGTAGTAGCAGTATGTTCCCCCGTAAAGACAAAAATAGAAGACCCTAGGGTAGTCACGTTGGTGCCACACTCTACATCCTTTGCTCCCTCCTTCACTTTGCTAGAACCAGGTCCCTGCTCAATAGTGGTATCTATTTGGATATCATCAATAGCTACAACCCTTGTCTCACCTAACCCACCCGCTGGGTTATCAGTATCCTTGGCCCCCCCCGCACCCCTGCCCAGTCACCTTACTTGAGGGTAATTCTTGATCCGCTGTTTTTCCTGCTCCTTCCTCCTCCGCTGCAGCCTCAGCCTTAGTTTTGTTTTTAAGGCGACGAATCCGCTGTTTTATTTTGTCAGTGCAAGGGGGGGGTTCAACCCCCAGTCGTGTTACCTTTAATGTGACAGGGCACTTTTGGGATGGTCGCAGGCTACTAGCGCCTCCAAATGTCCCGCGAGCCGCCGCTCTGCGGCTCCGTCGCAGCTCCACGGCTGCCTCGGCCCACCGGGGAAGAAAGACGGAAGGTGGGACCCTGAAGCCGCACATCCGCTGGGTAGGCGTCCCTTCCCTGCTCCGACTCTGACCTCTCCCGAAAAACAAAATTGGAGCTGCTGATCTATTGTAATGCAACCCCGTGCGGGCGTCTGAGAAGAGATCAGCGGAAGCAAGAAGTCAGAGTCCGCAGGCACAACAGCGGCAAAACAGCGGCACGACCTGTCGAGGCAGACAAAGCCGGCCTGCACCACTCAACACCGCCCGGCGTCCACCGCTCACCAAACTCAGCACGCCCCCGCGTCCCCTGCGTCCACGCGAAGGCAGAGGCACTCAACAGGGCGGAAGAGGCCACGAACGCATTCAGCACAGCCGGGTAAGTCACAACGGTAGAAGCGGTAAAAGGGATCGTGAACCTGCCGGTTCTGCTATACTCTGCTGGGATTACAGGAGCTCCGTCAGAGAGACGCGACCTGCCCTAACCGGCGGCCGCCATGTTTCCCAGTATGCTTACTACATTAATTTTACCATCCACCAGGAAACAATCTTACCTTCATTGAACACGTAATGGATATTTATTTATTTATTTTATTTTTATTTAAATTTATTTAGCGCATTATCACCCCAGGGTCTCTAAGCGCTTGTACAAAAAGAAGCCAACTCTACAGAAAACAGGTAGCAAACTTACAGCACACCCCATGCTTCCCGAAAGAATAAGGTTTTTAACAAACGGCGGAATAGCAGTAGATTTGACTCCTTACGGAGATTGATTGGTAGTTTGTTCCAAGCTACAGGAAGTAAAGTGGAGAAAGCACGCCCGCCCAAGGTCGACAGGCGGAAACGTGGATTAGCCAAAAGAGTGGCTTCAGAGGACCGCAGCACCCTACCAGGGATATAGCCAGATAGTCTGGTTTTAATATACCTGGGCGCAGTAGAGTGCCTTGTGTGTAATGCACAATCCTTTAAACAGTGCCCTCTGTCTAACAGGGAGCCAATGTAACTGACGCAGGAGAGGTGAAGCATGTGTTTTCCTAGGCTTCCTAAAAATCTGTATCGCTGCATCGTTCATTACTGTCTGAAGCCTCGTAAGTTGTCGCTGAGGCAACCCTATATACAGCGCATTGCCATAGTCCAATCGTCCCAAAATCATAGCTGACACCGCACTTCTTAGAGTAATAATAATTCTTTCTTTATTCGGTTTTAGACATTACAAAACCATAAAAGCAACATGATAAATTTTACATTTATATGTTTAAAAATGTCAAGTCTATCATAAAAATGATTTTAACAAAATTCTAAAATATTAAAAGAATCAATTCCATTAAATAATTCAGTTTTTTTAGAGGTTGTTCCTGTGCCTTATAATACATTTTAAGAAGTTTAATACATGATAACAAGTGCATTCAGAATCTAACATTTGTAGGGATAACATGGCGGGACGACATTGTCTAAAACCACAGCGTTTTAACAGGGGAAGTAACCAGATTTTTCTGTGGGTATTAAAATATTTACAGAACAATATGGTATGTATACAAGACTGTGGGGACATATCATCACATGGACAATGAGCCAAAGTTGGTTCCCATGTATTCTTTACTGGGAAGGCTACGAGTCTATGAAAAAGGTTGAATCTAAACCTTGTCAGAAGCATCTTGTCGTAGGTACTGATCTCTAATATCAAATAAGGCTGGATTTGCGGGGTAAGCTGTACCATGTTTGCATGTAGTGCAGATTGTTTAGATGATACCAGAGTAATCCTAAGGGTCTCTAAATGATTCAGGGCTATTTGCTTCAACTCTTTCTTTGATAATTCGGTTAGCTTGTCAGGTGTAAGATAGTACTTTTCTAGGCCCAGGTCTAGAAAGAAGTTCCTGACATAGGTAAGCCATGCTATTTCATGTGCGCGGTCCAGCGCCATGGAATCCTCTAAGATGTTTTTTGTCAGCGCATTTTTGTCCGAGACCCAAATGCGCCTCCAAAGTAACAATGATTGAACCCTTATCAGGTCTTCTAAATATGGGATTCCTAATTCTACATGACAAGCATAGATAGAGGAGCATTTTGGAGCACATAGGAGAAATCTCATGAAAGCGTTCTCTGCTATCTGGAGAGAATCAACATCTGCATGGCCCCATACCCCAGCCCCATACAATGCGATTGCTTGGCATTTCGCTGCATAGATTTTTAGCAGTTCGGCTGGTGGTCTCCTTCCAAGTCGTTGGGAGAAGTTCATCAGTGCTACAATTGCTCTCTTAAAAAGATGCCTCCTAGCCTCAATGGCTGCCTTCCAGTTTAACCTCTCATCAATCATTATGCCCGGATAGGGGTACTGGGGTGTCCTCTCAAGTTTTTGTTCATTTAGGTAGATATTCTTGGTTCGTTTTCGTCCTCCACCAGCCACCATAACAAATGTTTTTTTAACATTTACATGTAAGTCTAAGGCACTCATAAAATCAGCGTACTTGGTCAAGGACTTCTGAAGTTCAATTGGTGTGCGTGCCAGGATGACCGCATCATCCGCATAAAGTAGAGCGGGGATCAGGCGTTGGTTTAATCTGGGGAGGTCCTGTCCCCCTCTCAGCATCGCCTCCTCCAGTCCGTTTGTATACAAAGAGAAGAGAAAGGGGGCCAGGACACACCCCTGCCTGACTCCCCGCTCCACTCTAAAAGGCGCGGTAAGTTCCCCTTTTGTGCCATAGCGCACTCTTGCAGAAGCCTCTGTGTATAATTCTCCCAAGAAATCCAGGAGGGTGGAATCCACCCCCATGTTTCTCAAGAAAGTCCATAGCTTCGCATGAGATACGCAATCGAACGCAGCGGACAAGTCAACATATACCATGTACATTGTCCCCTGCTTTGCATGAATATATTTAGACACAATCATACTTAAATTAAGGGCCTGTTCTACAGTTCCGAAACCTTCCCTAAATCCAAATTGTAAGTCGGATAAAATATTGGTGTCATGTGCCCATTGCTGTAGCTGCTCGAGTACTACTCTGCCGACTACTTTGCCCAGAGAATCCAACAATGAAATTGGGCGATAACATGTCACGTCCTGGCGGTCCCCCTTTTTAAAGATTGGCACCATGATTGAATTGGACCAGGACTCCATCAATCCCAGTTTCACTACTGCAGTGCATACTCTTGTGAGTATAGGGGCCCAGAGGTCCGGAAGGTGTTTAAAAAGGTCTACTGGGACCCCATCAGGGCCAGGCGCTTTACCACCTTTACTTGATCTTAACTCCTGGATTACGTCGAGTATGTCGAATTGCAAGGGAATTGGAAATTCAACCGGAGGGAGAGAGTGATCTAGCCCTTCAGATGTTAGTTTAAATATTTTTGAGAAATGATTTACCCAAATTTCCTCTTCAATAGCCACTTCTATCTTAGGGCTATTAGAATCTGATAGAAAGGGGGTCTTAACTATCCGCCAAAAGGACTCGCTGTTTTTCGTAACTGCACTCTTGTGAAGATCATCCCATAGTGCTTGTTTTAGCTCTTGTTTTCTTAGCTTCCTAGCCTTATTATATTGGAGCCTGAGGTGCTGTATCTGTTGCTGGACTCTATGTGGTTGTTTAAGGGCCATCTTTAGGTTGGTTAACGCCACAGTGCAGTCATGGTTGAACCATCCTGTTGGAGTTGGCTTAGTTAAAATTGATTTTCTAGTCAGCAATCCTTTTGTTTTTTCTAGGATTATCTTGAAGTTTTCAAGAACCACCCCATCCTCTACTGATGGATCTAAGCATTTTATTATATTAGGGTATGTTATCTTTATCAGTTTCTCGGTTAATTGTGTGGGATCGATCTTTTCCCATTTCAAGGTATACCCGTTATTCTTTCCGAGTTCTATCCTATTTTGTGATAGGGTGTTTGCTATAGTTGATGTTTGAGTTTCTAGATCATTCAGATTAACATCTAATCTAAGGGCGCAGTGGTCACTTAGGATATTATTCATAAGTGTAAAATCCCTGGTTAGGTGTCTTAATCCATCCGTCAAGAGAATGTAATCGACGGTGGTCTCATGGCCCCTTCCTAGGTACGTTGGATCTGGGAGATTCTGAGTAGAGTCGGTTTTGTTTGCTATTGTCAATTCTAAATCTAGAAGGAGGTTGTTCATAGCTGTCCCCGTTCTTGCATGGGGAAAGTGCATAAGAGGATTGTCATGCTCATCCACTATCCCACAACTCCGCATGCCCGAACGTAGAGAACGACAGCAATTGAGAGATCTTGCGAAGCTGTCTCAGAAGACCAACACATGTGCCTACCACCACGGACACCTGTTTCTTCATAGACAGATTGCTGTCAATATGGATACCCAGGCTTTTCACCACGGTTGCTGGTTCCGGCGTCCTGCCCAACTCCTTGGGCCAAAACCCGTCATTCCAAGAGCTGCCTGAGATGGTAATAGGCAGCACCTCGGTTTTATCCGGATTAATCTTCAAGGAGTTGGCGGACATCCAATTAACCGTATACCTTAAGATGTTATGCAACCTGGTTTGTGCTCCTGGAGAGTCCTCTATTTGGATGACGATCTGCGTGTCGTCAGCATAATTAAAGATCTGACATTGCATCTGATTGAGGGCTGAAATCAAAGGCTGCAGGTAGATGTTAAAAAGGAGCGGTGAGAGAGCCGAGCCTTGCGGCACTCCACAGGTGATGGCCGCTGATGTTGATACTAGGTCGGACAGCTGCACCTTCTGCGATCTATCTTGCAGGAAAGAGGTAAGCCAACCTAGTGCAGGCCCCCCGATGCCCAGGTCTCTCACACGCGACAACAATTGACGATGACACACCGTGTCAAAAGCCGCGGAGAGATCAAGTAGCACCAGGGCCCCGGGGATCTTCTTATCAGCTCTACACCTCAGTTCGTCTAGGATAGACACCATCACCAGCTCCGTGCTGTGATGTACCCGGAATCCAGCCTGATTTTGCTCTAGCAAATCATTGGTCTCCAGATGCTTTGAGAGGTATGTCAGCACATGCTGTTCCAAAACCTTTGCTAAGAAGGGTAGTTGGGAGATGGGCCTGAAATTCTTTAAAATATTAGTGTCCGCCCCTGGCTTCTTAAGCAGCGGAATCAACCAGGCCTCCTTAAACATAACCGGAACTTGTCCAGTTTCCAAAGACTTGTTTAGAAGATTAAGAACATCCTCTTCCATCCCTGGCAAAGCCTGATTTTACCTTCCCTACCAAGCTGGCTAGCATCTCCTTCGTAATCAAGGGAAAGGTATGCAGGGGGATATCAACTTTAGGACTACGAGGCGTAACTTGTAGCGGGAATTCTAAAACGGGAGAGCAAGAGATATCTGACAGGAGATCTTCAATCTTATTGATGAAAAAGTCCTGGAATCTTTGGCAGTCTTCCTGCGAAAAGTCAGGACTCTGCTCCTTATTTTCCCTCAATTCCGAGAGAACCCTGAAGACTTCTTTCTGCGGGTTTCGAGCTGTTGCAATCCTAGTCTCAAAAAACTCGGATTTCCGTACTAGTATAGCCTTTTTATACGTGGCCAGCTCTTGCTGATATAGGCTCTGTGCCTTCGTATTATAGTCCTTCCTCCAGGCTCTCTCAGCCTTCCGAAGGGCCTGTTTCCTTAGCCTCAGCGAGTCATTAAACCAGGGCGCTCCTGCTCCTTTATCCACCACTTTCACCTTTCTAGCCGGTGCAACTACTTCAATGGTAGATTTTAGTTTGCCCACTACCTTCTGACAGGTGACCTCTATATTGTCGCCACGTGTGGTTAGTGCGGCGGAGTTTAGTAAGTTGCCCACCAACTCTTCCTCGTTTATGGAGTTCCATCGCCTCACCATTTTCCATGCTGGCCTAGGTTTCCCTCCATATTTTTGTGCCACCTTCTGTCCCCTAATCAGATAGTGGTCAGACCATGCACATGGACTACTAACTACCGGCCTAGTGGTGAGGTCAGTCGACCACACCAGATCCAACGTGTGGCCCTTGTCATGGGTAGGACCTACTACGTGTTGTATCAGCCCAAGCGCTGTTAGTGCTTCCTCTAGATGGCTTGCCTGTCCCTCTTTGGGAGATATCTCCCAGTGGAAATTAAAATCTCCCATGACCAACAAGTCCTTATAACAGGACCTGAGGTCATAGACCAGCTCTACAAAACCATCCACAAAATCCGAAGCCGCCCGGGGAGGACGGTACACCAGTAGGATGACCAAACAGTCCGTGCCCACATCAAATTTGACCCCTAAAATATCTGCCCTGCCTATGCTATCAGCACAGACTCTTTCTGCCTTCCAACAGCTCTTATAGAGGAAGGGGACTCCCCCTCCTCTCTTGGCATTTGCTCGATTCTGGCAAATAGCCATATACTTGGGGGGAAGGGAGGCCACCACATCTGGCATGGATGTAACTTCCAGCCAAGTCTCTGTGACCCCCAAGATGTCTAACTGCCCGTCTTGTAATAGTGAGAAGATTTCTAAATTGTGTCTCTGAAGCGATCTGGTGTTCAAAAGACCATACGTCAGAATCTTGTCAGCTTTCCTAATCTTCATACGTTTCTGCTCAAACACTGCTTTGAGTAGTCCTTCCTTCCGTAGCAGCGTTAGACAGTCTTCGCTGAGCTCTGTATTCACCTGATGTAAAAGCATCAACTCCGATCTACTGTACCTGACAGATAAGCCAGGGTTTGTGGCCCCTGGTCCCGTTAGGTCGCGGATGGGCACAGATGGGCTCGCCTCTGGCGAGCCTCCGGCGCGCCCACGGCGTGCTCGCTGCGCGCAAACGCTGCGTGCTAGCATGTGGCTGGTTTAAATAGGCGTCTTAGGTGACCGCCTGAACTCGAATGTTATCCCAAAATGGCGCCCGCCAGGCGTCCAAGCTCTCCCCAAGCCAAAATGGCGTCCCAGAAAGTTTGAAATGGTGCCGAGGACCCGCTAAGTAGCGGTGCAAATACTATTAACATGCAAGTAAGTGGACCTTCACTATATAAAAATTACGATCAGCGACTAAAAGACAAAATCCCTACATTAAAACTAAAAGCCCCAATATTCTAGCCACAAACGTCGGGCAGCAGAAAATTCAGATATTCCTGAGGGACTTCAACCTCCATTGGAATGACCCAGATGACCCGTAGGTCAATAGCCTCAAAACTTCCCTATCGACCTTAACTTGTCCCAAATTTGTAACAAGCCCACCCATGAAAAAGGCTCAACCCTCGACCTAGTAATTTCCAAAGAGGACTCCACTCAGCTGGATTCGATCCTCCCCTGTGACTGGTCTGACCATCACATCATCACATTCCATATCAATGAAGCAGTTAAACTACTCCAACCCACAAGAACAAAAATTTTGAAGAGGAACCTAAAAAACGTCAATCCAGTTTCACTCGCAAACGTGAGTCCTATCTTCATGCCCCCACCTGATGGTCTAAATGATGTACATGATCTGACTAATCATTTTTTCAACTCTATGAACACGGTATTAGACAAGCTAGCTCCCCTAAAATTGAAAAGAGCCACCACAAAAGATTCAAAGCCCTGGTATGATGGTAGGCTAAACGAAGAAAGAAGATCACTAAAAGCAATCGAACGACAATGGAGAGCAGCACCATCCCCTAACCACCTCAAATTACTAAGAAGCACAAGAAACTCATATTTCAGAAAAAATAGACGCTCAAAAGCAGACTTCATCAGTAAACAATGAGACCAAGCCAAGAATTGGCCCAAAAGATTATTCTAAATAATCAAATCTCAATCGAAGGGTGTCTCCCACTCCCCCTAAGTTAATCCAGAAACACTCCCCAATTGCGAGGAGTTTGCTTCCTTTTTCACAACGAAAAGAGAAAACATAAAGACAGACCTACTTAACGATATTTTATCCCATACTGAATCACACATGATTTCCTCACTGTCCCTGCTTAGCTGTTACGCAAAGCCTGACCTAAAAAACAACACCTCCTGGGCCTCCTACTACCTCTACAGTGAAGAAAATATCCTAAAAACTCTCACAGCCTTGAATCCCTCCAATCACTTCACAGACCCGCTCCCAGAATCCCCCTTAAAGGACTTCATTCCATTGTTAGTGCCTCTCTGGACTAGGATTATAAACACCTCTCTTCTGCAAGGATCCATCCCAGACATCCTCAAAGCAGGTCAGGCATGCCCCTCTTAAAGAAACCATTGGCGAATCTGTCAGACCTGAATAACTATCGCCCAATATCCAACATCCCTACCCTGGCCAAACTATTGTTCAAAAATGTGTTCATACGCAGCTTAGCAACCACATTGACCACTTCTACCAATTCGATCAATTACAATCAGGTTTTCAAACAGGGCACAGTACCGAATCAGCCATGACCCACATGATAGATGACGCATTAAAAATATTGGACCAAAACAAAGCCTGTCTACTAATCTTACTTGACCAATCCTCAGCCTTGGACACCGTCAAACATGATAACTTACTAGACCTCCTAAAACATAGAATGGGAACATCTGGAACGGTTCTTAACTGGTTCACTTCCTTCCTTCAAAATAGAATATAAAGAGTCAAGATCAATCAAACCCTATCAAAGCCCACTCCAGTCACTCTTGGAGTTCCCCAGGCATCCTCCCTCTCCCCGACACTCTTCAATTTGTTTATGGAACCACTCACAGAGCTTCTCAACTCTTCAAATATCCATTACCGCATGTAAGCAGACGACACACAACTCTACATTAAGGTCCACTCACTTGAAGACATCAAGTCCCACAACTCAACGCTCCAAAAAATACAGTCCTGGTTGGCCAAAAACCGTGTAAAACTAAGCACCCTCAAAACAGAATTCATCGCCCCCCCCCCCAGCCAACCAACCATCCTCCGCGAATGGATGAAGCACCTAACAGCACTCAACGGTCAACCTCTCATCATCGACTCTGCTAAATTGCTAGGAATAACTCTGAATAACAATCTAAATATGCGGAATCACATCAGCGCTGCAACTAAAGGAGCACATTTTCAGATGAACACCGTGAGAAGATTGAAACCCTTCATACCCGTAAATGACTTTAAACAGGCAGTTCCGTTTCTAGTAATCCCCAAAGTGGAATATGGGAGTGTCGCTCTTTGCGGCCTTCCCAGATCAAAAACGGCCCCTCTTAGAGCTTCAATCATCGCAGTCGCCACACTCATCACAGGTTCCAAAAGAAACTTTCATATCTCCCCGGACCTTCGTGCCCTCAAATGGCTACCTTTTGTAGGCCAGAATCCATCTGAAAATTGCATGTATGTCACACAAGGCATTACTTCACAACACCCCTAGATACCTAGCGGAGAAACTGGTACTATCGGGTGGGAACAGAACCACTAGGAGTTCCTTGAAGCTTTTACTGAAACCACAATGATTTACCAAGAAGAAAACATATAACCGTACCTTCTCAGGAATGGCTCCCAGGATCTGGAATGCCTTACCCCCAGAAACGAGACAGAACCCAGTTGCAGCATCCTTCAAAAAAGAAGTGAAATCGATTCTCTTGTCCAAATTCACTTGTACTATTTTATACATTCCTGTAGAAATCTCCTATTCCTTATTAGTTGACACAGCTGTATTAACATAACCTATAGTATCTTTTTTGTTGTACATGTCTTTCACCTATATATGCCCTGTAAAGCGCTCTGATACCTGCAAGGGTCTTGTTCGCGCTATTTAAAACCTTTAAAATAAATAAATACCAGTGTAGGGTGTAAGAGGACTTTATTTGAAACACATATCATACATAGACAATGAATCATACATGTGTAAATCAGTGTATAGGACATGTTACATAAGACAAAGAGGATTACAATAAATAGAAGTCTCATATCATCCAGACTGTTAGGTAGTATATTTAAAAAATGCTTGGACTGGAGAAGCACAAACTCAGAATTTAAAATGTAACACAATGGTTGGAGATGGCTTTACTAATAAGAATTTATTTCCACTCAAAAAAAACCTTTTTGAGCAATGTTAGGATAAGGAAGATGGAGAAATAATATAATGTTCTAACCTATACCTTTCAGTTTGCATGCAGCTCAGTTCACAGCTCACTGAGCTATATTTGGATTGTGACTTACAAACTGCAAGTAACAAAAGGATCTCTCTGACTAAAAAGGTAACACATAGAGCAAGCTACATAAAATACAGTCCTGCGATCTTTATAGTACACGTGCTTTACAGCAGGCATATTCTCCTACTGCACTACTTTATGATGAGTCAAAACTGCCTCTAGACAAAACTTTGATCTCACTCCAGCTGGTACATTAATCACCAGATTTAGCTTAACATTTTTATTGTTTCTTGAAAATTGCTGGACACCCAAGGAACTCTGCGGCAGGTGCTTTTTAAAAATGTATTTATTTATAACCCTAAGTATTTACACTATACAGTGGAAAATCGCAGTAACATCTATTGTCAGGAACTACGCAAATGTCATAGCGGTACGAGAAAGGACATAAAGAGGATACAACATTTGGGGAGCAGTAGGTGCTTTTAAACCCATAAGATAGTTCCAAACAAATTGCCCCGAGCTCAGCTCCTGCCCCGTCCGATTCTTGCCCTCATTGGGCTCAGAGCATAGGGAAGCATTGAAGGTGAGATCCCACAATCAGATAGCCTAGCCTAGCCTAGCAAGGGAGAGCTTTCGCAGGTGAGGGCCAGAGTATATGGTCTTCAGCTTCCTGCTCAACAAACCCAGACATCGCTACCTTCCCCGAAGTCAGAGCATCCACTGTGCCAGATTGCAAAATGTTCAGAGCATCCATAGCTAAGATGTTTAAACCAGCAGCCACTCCCTTCTCTGCCTTTCCAGTCTCTTTCTTCGTCACACCCTGCTTCTCCCTCACTCTCACTCTTTGGTGTGCTTTTTCCTGCAGCTTTCAAAAACCAATCTCCAATAGTTCCAAGGAAATCCCAGAAAAGATAAATGGCCAATCCGGCCCTAGTCCCCAGGGAAATAAGAATGTAGCTATCAGCCCCGTCTCTAACACCTACCATCCCCCTCTGTCACTTGTGGGCCCTGCAGGTAAATGTATCGATCATTGAGAGGCAGCTAACTCTGAGTGCACAGTCTGCCATAGGGAGAGGAGGTGTCTATCTCCCACTTCCCTAGCCTTCTCTTGAGCCTAGTTTACCTCTAACAGATTCACATTGGATTCTAAACACCCAACATATCCTGCTCTAAAAAACCGACACTCGCGCACTCACTCATGCATCCACAAACACACACACACCCCAATTCTATTTTCCTCTCTTTCTCTCCTCTCTTATTCACTTTCTTGCCACCAGCCTCTCCTCTTTTGCTTCTACCTCCCTGCACAGCCAAAGACTCAGCAAAGATGAAAAAGGAGCCACGCTGGATTGGATAATATCAAAAACTAACAATACCTCAATTATAGCAATTGAACCATGCGACTGGTCAGATCACCATGCCATAACTTTCCTGATAAACAATATGAATAAGAACAAGACGATACAACCTAAGAGACACAAGAAATGGCTGCGAGATACTAGAAATCCGAATATATCATTATTAGTGGAAAGCTGTGAGGAAAAACTGACTCCACCGAACAACTTGCAAAGTGTGGAGGAACTTACAGATCACTACACTGAAACAGTAACGAATATAGTCAACAATACGATGCCTCTGAAACTGAAAAGAGTCACAGAGAAGATAAAAAACCCATGGTTCAGTGAGACTCTAAATGAAGAAAGGAGGAAACTAAGACTAGCAGAAAGAAGATGGAGACAACACCCAGCATCGCCCGAACTGAAATCACTTAGAAGAATTAGAAGCGAATATAACAAAAAAATTCTACACTCCAAAAAAGAATTTATCAGATCTGAGCTAGATAACGCCAAAAATAGACCACGGAAATTATTTGAGATCCTGAAACAGCAATCCAATAAATTAGCTAAAACCGACCAAGAAACCACGACAACACAAATAAGCTGTGATGAATTCGCAACATTCTTCACAGACAAGGCAAACAAACTAGAAAGAGAGCTCGGGAAAGAGGCTGATAACATTGGCAATATGGTCAGACAAAACCTCAACAGCACCATAGAAAACGCCCACAATAGGACAAAAAACAAGGCTCTATGGGTTAACTTCGAACTACTGGATCAAAATACCATAGCCAAAACACTATCAGACATCAAACCCAACAACCACTATAGTGATTCTCTACCTGCTAAATGCGTCAGAGACATAAACCATATTGTGATTCCCATTTGGACGAAAATAATAAACGCCTCCCTATCACAAGGGATCCTTCCAGATTGCCTAAAAACAGGTCAAGTCGTCCCTATCATCAAAAAACCAACGGCGGACCCAGCAGATCCAAATAACTTTCGCCCTGTGACCAACATCCCTATGCTTGCCAAACTAATAGAGAAATGCGTACAAAATCAACTAAGTCAACACATCACGAAGTTCTCACTACTAGACGACTGCCAATGAGGATTCAGGACAGGACATAGCACAGAAACAGCGATCCTACATATTGTCGATGATGCACTACAGGCACTAGACAGCAATCAAACATGTCTACTTATCCTCCTGGACCTATCATCAGCATTCGACACAGTAAATCATGAAAAATTACTAATCAGGCTTCATGATAGGATGGGAATAACTGGAAACGTCCTAAAATGGTTTGAATCTTTCCTGCAGAATAGAACGCAAAGATTCCTGGTCAATCAAACACTCTCACCAGCATGCCCTACTTCAATTGGAGTCCCTCAAGGCTCTTCTTTATCTCCATCACTGTTCAACCTTTACATCGAACCTCTCACTGAAATCCTTCGAAAATCTAATATTTCCTACCACATGTACGCGGACGATACCCAGATTTACATCAAGATCACATCCAGGGAAGACATCATGAGAATGAATGAGACCTTAAAACTGACATTGCAATGGCTATCGATCAACCATCTGAAACTAAACGCACAAAAAACTGAATTCTTGCTAATATCTCCACCAAAGAAACACACAGAAGTGAAGGAATGGTCCAATATGATAACAGCACTAAACTGCACCCCTACTCTAGTTGGCTCAGCAAAATCTCTAGGAATCACTCAAGATGAGAAACTAAACATGAAAGCCCATATCAACGCAATGGCAACAAGCATTGGCATAGCCAATAGGTCTCGCTGCATAACTAAATACTAATAAGGTCCCAAAGGCGAGACCTATTGGCTATGCCAATGCTTGTTTTATGCAGTTGAGCATAAAGTGACTCCGCTCAGAAGGGAAACAACAATTAAGGAGGATGTCACCGTGTGCCTTGTGCTCGACTGGCGCCTCGGGCATGTTTACTGTGAACACATGGAAATGCAAAGCCATCAATCAAGCAGGATGGCTCTGTCTGCCCACAGGCCCAGTGGCGCCTGTTGTCTGTTTACTGCGAGAATTAAAGAGGAAAAAGACCAAGAAGGAGAGAGACATTCAGCTAGTAGACTGTGTAATGTTTAAAATATGTGACGAATGTACAAAAAAAACTGCTTCAAAAAGTCATTCCCTTCGTATAAATAACTAAGAAATATTCAATTGCAGAGGCCTTTTCACATCAAAATGAATGTTTATAATTTTTTCCTGGGAGCCCTCTTTTGGTCACAAAAGAAAGTAGCATTTCACCAGATATCATGCACTGAAGTGTTTTTTCAATGACAATGTTCTGAGTAATACGGTAATGAGGGTGGCTGGCCACTTTGCAGGTTGGGAGTGATCTATGGTTGACGAGTTTTATGATTTACAAGGGCTGACTGCAGCATAGCGGCTCATTGCGTGTCTCGTCTCAAATTATACGTGTGCGCCGGCTGAATTCAGAATTGTATTGTATGTTAATGCCCGTGTCAGGCTACTACCATAAAATAAGCAGAGCAGCATGAGTCAGCGATTCGGAATAAGTGTCTAGTGAGAAGTACAGGCAAATGAAACTAACGAAAAGGAAGGGGGAGAAGGGAGGGGGAGATGTGAGCAGAGCCCAAAAAAAACCAAGGAGAGACACGAGAGTGAAAGTACGAGGAGAAATGCACACGGCGGGCAGGGGAGGGGGCGGAGCGGGGAGAGCGGCATGTGGGTGTGAAGAAGCCGGGGCCTTTGAAGTGAAGCTAAGCTTCACTTCAAAAGGTGTCGGAGGAATGCGGCTGAGGGAACAGACGGCGATTGCGGCTGAGGGAACTGATGTGCACGCGCTTTTAAGCTCAATGCACATGCGCATTGAGCTTAAAAGTCACGGGCACTGCAAGGAATCGCCACGATTCCTTGCTTGTTAGTTAAAGGTTGTTTAAGCCGCAATAGTCTCGCAAGCTCGATGCGCATGCGCATCGACAGGCGAGACCTAAAAAGCGCCCGCTACCATCTGAACTACATCAGAAAAGTGAAACCATTCATATCCAAAGCAGGCCTCAAACTGGCAGTTCAGTCACTAGTTATAGCGAGGATTGAATATGGATGCACTACGCTAGCAGGTCTACCAAAAATGTCAACAGCGCCCCTGAAAGCATGTCTCAATGCAGCCGCACGAACGATCACGGGATCAAGGAAATTTGACCATATATCGCCACACTTGAAGGCATTAAACTGGCTACCGTTCGAAGCAAGAATCCAGCTAAAAATGGCATGCATAACACATAAGGCACTCCACCACAATACACCCAAATACCTAGCTCAGAAAATTAAGCTATCTGGAGGTAACAGACCAACCAGGAGCACAAATGAGCTAATGCTGAGACCCGCCATCTTCCGGAAGAAGAAGACTAACGACAGGGCTTTTTCAGGAGCAGCCCCTAGAATATGGAACTCACTTCCTTCAAACATCAGAAAGATTGAAGATACAGCAACCTTTAAGAGGGAAACTAAGATCTTCCTAATGAGTAAATTCCTTCCATAGATGAGGCACGGGAAGTCAGAAATCTTGCTTAAGGACTGGAGCTGAAACACACACAGGAAATAGTCCATTAGGACTGACTGACTCTTTTACACTTTATATGCTACTATTTACAAAAATTATGTCATACTATATGCTATTACTCTTGTAGAAATTTTATTGATACTGTCGCCTGTATAATTTATGTACCTACCTCATAATAATGTGAAAACTACGTTGACAATGCAAGTATATATCTACCTCATGTAATGTGAAGCGCTCTGATACCCAAGGATCTTGTTTGCGCTATACAAAACTCTTAATAAATAAATAAATAAATAAAGATTTCCTTTTCAGGCGGCCATAACTATTCTATAACATCCACCAAATCGCAAACACATCACTAGGACTCACCTGGAATCGAAAATCAGACATGGGAAGAAGGTTTACACTAGACCACATCACAAGGACCTGGGCTGAGAAAGGGACCTTAGCACTTTAATATTTGGATGATGGCAGCCCATCAAATCATGAAGCCAACCCCCTAGCCCATAACGCTCTGGAGAAATGCCAGAGTGTCCAAATGGCCAGTGCAGTGCTGAAAACTATACAATCACCCAATCTAATCTAGTGGGTACACAATAGACAAATATCACGTCAAGCACCATACTTATTTGTGACCTCCATAATTGACTACCATTGGGCACTCAGCATTAGTTCCCACCCATGAGTACACACTTCACAGCACCTTTTAAAGAACACCTATAATTCATCTTTCCCAAGTGGAAGACACTAGACAGAACCTATGACTTTCTCATGTGCACAACAAACATCAAAGCCACATAGGTAACAAAGACCTGCAACTCAATAGCACCAGCCTCGCATCACTCTACCATGTACCTTAGAGACATTCAGATACAGTTATTGTAAACATATCACATCATCAGGTGTACAACATGACATTATACTCTGCGTAGGCTAGGCTCATGACTCCTGACAAATTAGCTCCACACAAAAAGGCAAAGTCCTTCAGCACACTCATCCAAACACATTTAGCACTGTAATGTGTATAGCAAGACAAAATTATATTTATTTTGACATTAGCCAACACAAACGGAGAGGATATGGCCTAACGGCTAGGGCGGTCGACCTCGGAGCTGAAGAACCAGGTTCAAGGTTCGGCAAAGACTCCTGACATCCTGTGATTCTGGGCAAATCACGTAATCTTCCCGTGCCTAACAAAAATGAATATGGGCGTCTGTAACGCAACTGATTTTCATGTAAAGCATTCTGATACCTTCGGGTTAAATTTGCGCTATATAAAACTCTACAAAAAAACATTTCTAGACAAAGCATTTGACAAACCTCAACTAATCATATGCAACAAACAACCATACATTCCTGATCGAAGGAAATCCCAGAACCCAGATCAAGAAAGCGCCACAGTGCAATACTAATGGTGGAAAGCAATATACAAACACTAATAAGATAACATAATATTTGCTTAATGTCAAAACCAGGGGCAGTGTCCAAGCACTTGACTGTCAGATAAGAATGACAAGAATATGATCATAGTCTTACTCAGAGATTTGAATGAAGGTAGTGACACCAGAGTAGGTACAATGTGGTCTACTCATTTACGGCCAAGGATGCGCCTTTTTCACTTTAACAGTTTATTTAACCTACAAATCCATAGCAACTCTTAACTTTAGTTTCAGACAAATACTAGTTTTAGAACAACACTTTTTTCTCAATCCCATTTCATCCCCAGCATGTGAGCAGCGCTGGGATTGGTCTGAGCGCCTCGGTTCGACGCTCAGACATGTACTGGGAGCCTGTGTTGGTTTCTCCACCCAGCTGTACAACACAGCTAGGTGGAGAAAGGCTAAGTGTGCTTGAAGGTTTGGCCAGCCCCAGAAGGCCAGTCATACCTTTATGTGCAATTGGCAGGGACCACCACTCCCCCCCCCCCCCCCCTCCTCCCTGGTGCTGCAGCTGTAGCGTCGGGATAAATGGCCCGCCCTTCCCTTGGCTCGCACCATATAGGATAACAAATACAATTATACTAAAAATGTTTTGTTATCATTTTATTTTTGTTGGTTACCTCTGCTGGCTTTCAGTGGGGGCGACTCTCCTCTGCCATAACGTAGGAGCCGTCCATGAGCAGCATTCTGCAGAGGACGAAGAGGTCTTAAAGTTAGCGTCCTTGTTGTTCTGAGGTACAAGAGAAGATATTTTGGGGATGTACCCATGAGAGACGTTCAATTGAATGCAAGTGTGGTAGAGGAGCAACTGGACGTTTGTCTTTTAGGCGTTGAGAGAGCACAAATAGCGGTGCATCAATTTTTGAACGCAGCAGACCTTGAGTTGGCAAAGACCCTATGACTCGTTGAATACTACAGTGCTTATCTGGATATCACCTGTATATATGTTTTAAGCCCAGGTTGTAGCTTTTGAAGATGTTTGGAGTGACCCTATATAGGGGGTGTTGACAATGAGGATCCTTGAGTAGCTAAAGGAGAAGTAAGGAAATGCCTAAATACAAAAGGCCACTGTTGCCCAAGGAGCCCCGATCAACAGGAAGGAGGTAAACCATTCCTAGACCTTATTTTGCCCTTCCTGAAGTTCCAGCTTATTTGCAAAAAACACCCTCAAAGAAAGGAGAACACAAGTCCGCTAGGTCTCCTAAGACTGCTCCTGCCCAAAGGAACTGGACCAAGTCACTTTGGAGGACAGACCAACTGACTACTAACAGAGCTAGCAAGTTTCTCAGGTCCATCCATGAGGTACTTCTTCAATTCAGGATATTTCATTGAATGCTGGGAATTATATTTGTAATTAAATAGTGAAATAAAAATGGCTGCAAATTCCAAATTAACAAGAAAACATCCTGGACTGTATGAGCTCCAACATGGATATGGAAAACTGGAAAGCTCTGTATCAGCTCTAACAAATGCAGGTGAGCAACCCATGTAGTGGCCCTACCTGTGTTCAGTATACTCAGTTTACACCCCTAATCCTTTTCATGGCCCATCCATGAATCCCCATTGATGGAGACCGGAGATGGTTCCCTCCCTTTATAAATCAGTGCCTCTCTGGGCTTTGTTTTCCTACAGTACTCATGTTCTGCTTACGCTGGCATCAAAATGGGATGTAAGAATCGCCTCTCACGTATTACGGGTGTACCCTACGGGTATTCTCATTTGGCACTTGTCCTCCTCTTGGCTGTTTAGATGCTGCTGGGAAATATGTCCACTATTCCACGTGTCTTCTGAAGCCCCCTGCACCACTGCAGCACTAATAAGGACAGAGGTTCTGCTGAGGTAGTAATTCCCTTCAGCCAGAACAAAATCTCCATTACAACTAGTAAATTCTAAAACACAGGTTGTTTGCTGTGCCCTGTTTCAAATCCCTGCCATAAAGCACCTTCAGCCAAAGGCACTCCTGTGGCACTAGATACACACTATAACGACTAGTAAATTCCTAGAGAACAGACTTTTTTGTGTTCAGAGGAAAAATCTATTAGCTTGAGATATAGACAAATTACCCCGTGCCAGTGCTACATTCTCAGCTCTTCCTCCCTCCACTGAGATCCGGGTGGTCAGTCAATCATTATCATCCAAAGGGTTAAAGACATCAAAATAATTATTAACTGGAATAGCATATCTATACTGCCTCAGCCCCCCCACTGGAAACACCCAAACTGGTAACTGTGCTGCACGATGATGTTTATAGAAGTATCCAAGGGATAAGATAGTTATCCCTGTTTGTGCCATCGACCAGTTACCTGTCCTTTCTAATATTGCATAAACAAGATCGGGTGACCCAAAGGAAACTACTACACAATCACCTACTCAAGACTTGTTCGAATTCCCTACCGAACTAACCCGTCACACCATTTTAAATTCTGAAAAGAGCGGATTTCCTAACCGTGTCCTCTTGTTTAACTCATATAAGGATTTATTTTTCAAATTAGTCCAATGCTCCGGCACTCCCAGTGGCAATTTGGGGACATTAGCTAGCACTATAGTATAAGGTGTTGCTTCCGGGGGTAGGTGAAGTGTGTCATCTCCTAACAGTTCTCCCCCTGATTTATTAGAAAATCCCTTATTCCTTTGGGGCTGTGCTTCCTCAGCGTGTACAAGTTTGAGCATGTTAGGGAGGGGTGTTTTTTAAATATTTGACAACTGTTCTTGGATAGTACTTTGAGTGTGTGCTAGATCAGTAGCCCCCGCTATAGATACCCCCATGCAATTAGTAGCTTCACTGTTGGATGGAGCAACGAGGGGAGAAGTTACTGGGCCAGGGCCAGGGTTGGTGGACTTATCATTTGGACAGCAGTTGAGCCCAGTGGCCTGGGTAGGTTTAAAGCTGCCCAAGCTAGCAATAAGGGTCTGTGCAAGATGAATGAGACCTGCCAGAATCAAAGACCAAATGACGTGGCCCAGCCTAGCCTCCTTCGGCCTCTGACGGGCTCAGACGGGTTCGCCCTTGGTCCGTACTTCGTCCTGCGCTTCGTCCCGCGCCGCGGGTGGAGAGGCAACATTTTATGCGCAATGACCACGCCTCCCCTTCACTCGCGGCAGCTGCGTCAGAGGTGTTACACCTTGGGGGTTGAAGTCCTCTCCCAGGGTGTTGGCGTCAAGATTAAAGGGATTCCCCTGAAGTCAGCATGGGCTCGCCAGCGGCAGCAGGTTTGGCAGCACATTTTGAAATGAAGGTAGAACTCCTGCGCCGCAGGGGGGAGAGGCAGCGCTTTATGCGCGATGACCACGCCTCCCCTTCACTCGCGGCAGCTGTGTCAGAGATGTTGCACCCTGGGGGTTGCTGTCCTCTCGCAGGGTGTTGGCGTCAAGATTAAAGGGATTCCCCTGAAGTCAGCACGGGCTCGCCAGCAGCAGCAGGTTTGGCAGCACAATTTGAAATGAAGATAGAACTCCCGCGCCGTGGGTGGAGAGGCAGCGCTTTATGCGCGATGACCACGCCTCCCCCTCACTCGCGGCAGCTGTATCAGAGGTGTTGCACCCTTGGGGTTGAAGTCCTCTTCCAAGGTGTTTGCGTCAAGATTAAAGGGATTCCCGGGGGCATGGCCAGCAGCCGAGGAAGATGGCGGCGTAGTACCGGAGCTGCGCTACCAACCTAACTATTCCCCTAAAATATGATAATTTCCACGCACCGGAGCGACCGCAGAGGACACCCGCGGTTGTGGGAGCGGTCAGGCGGTCGGCTACAGTGCCTTACAGAAGCCTCAAGTGTCCCAGGACGACGTTGGTGGACAGGCAGAGATCGGCAGAGAACACCCAAAAATGGCGGCTGCCCGGGTGTGCTGAACGGCGGCTCTCCTGAGATCTGGAGGCACGTCCGGCCTCGCGGACAGGGGAATGATCTCCAGTGGAGTGGGCCCCAGCACTGCTGCCTCTGTGGGGGCATAGTCGCCATGCAAATACAGAGAGGAGCTCGGCAGCGAGTGACGCCTGCCGTGGGCGGGCTCCGAAGTTCCCCTGCGAAGTTGCGGCAGGCGGTGGAAGGCGGCCTGAGAGCGAGGACCGGCGGCTCTTCAGCGGTAGTGAGGCATTTCCGGCGCCTGGGCCCAGCGGACTGTCTCCAGTGGTGTAACCCCTGGCATTGCTGCCCTAGTGAGAGCGGGGGTGCAGCCCTAATACAGTAAGGAGGGCTGAGTGAGTGAGTGACGGTGGCCGTGGGGGGACCCCACCTGGCTGGAGGAGTGAGAGTCGGCCTGTGGAGGTAGTCCGCCTGGGAGGCGGGTGCGGTTGAGAGTCAGTTAAAGGCCCGGGACAGAGTGGACGCCTCACAGCGGGAGGGGCCCCTCCTTGGTGCCTGGACTGGGACCTTTTCGCCGTGCCAGGGGCCCTCTGGACGCCGGGGTGGTGCCTTGGAACCTCGGGCCTGTGCCCTATTGACGGTCCCCCCCGCTGGAGCATCCGGTACGGCCTTGCCCGCTCTGGTTCGGGTGCCACTGTGGGGCAGGAGAGCTTGATGGGCTTGAGTGCCGCCAGCAGTGATCCTGTGGGGGCAGTGGGCCAGTGAATCGGAGGCCCGCTAGTTGCACCTGATTCGGGTGGTCACGGAGACAGAGACAGCAGCCACAGGAGGGGCTTCCTGGCCAGTTGGGGTCTTGGTGCCTCCGGGTAGCCAGGCCCAGAATGCGTCGGAACAGATTACCAGGCCAATCTAACCAGATAGAAAAGTACACAGTGGCGATGACCCGAGATCGGGGTGCGTCAGGTGGCAGCCATGACGGAGACCAGGATGACGGGGGCCCGGACCCGTCCCTGAAGGACATAATGAGGGCCATCAATGATTTTCGGGGCACCATGGAGCCGAAACTTGATTCCGTGACAGAGGAGGTAAACCTCCTGCGGGCGGACTTCCGCAAAATGCCTGACAAAGTCGTGATGGCGGAGAACGGCATAGGCGGGCTACAGGCAAAGACGAAGCGATTAGAGGAACAGGTGGCCGTGCTCACCAAGAACCAAGCCGACATGTATGCCCGCCTGGAGGATCAGGTAGGCCGAGCTAGGCGAAATAACATTCGCTTAGTGGGTGTACCGAAGTGAATGGAGGGGCCCTCAACCGACTTTTTTGTGGAGGACCTCATTTTGAATCACTTGAAGCCGAAACGCCTCTCGAATTTCTTTTCTGTCGAGCGGGCGCACAGAGCCTTGGGTGGGAAGCCCAAGCCAGGAGCCCCCCCACACACGATCATTGCCTGCATCTTTAACTACAGGGATAGGGACGCCATATTGTAGGATGCACGTGTCCATGGGGACCTACACCGGGACAATGCCATCATCCGTTCTTTCCGGACTTCACACTATAGGTGCAACGACAGCGGCGCTCCTTTGATGGTATAAATAAGGCGCTTCGAGATAAGGGGGTTAAGTACATGATGTTGTTCCCTGCGCGGCTCAAGGTTCTAGATGGAGACAAGGCCTACTTCTTCGACATGCCAGCGGATGCGGTCGATTGGATGGAAGGATGGCACACTGTTGGTCGGCGGGTGAAGCGGCATGATACGCGGGTGAAATGAGGAGGCCGGGAAGCGAGCCCGGTCTCAGTGAGAGCTCCCAGGGACAATGAAAGGCAGCAGACGGAGTGACTCTGGTATGGTAGGGGTTTGATAAGCTATATATGTGGCCCTGTTTGAACTGTGACTTCGGGCAGAAGAGATGGGTGACCGGGCGGCTTGGATCCCGGGAGGAGAGAGGGTCAAGGATTGTTTCGCTCTGTGACCCTGGCGAGAGATATTGACTGAGGCTGCTCACAGACTCGGGTCGGGACTGTTTGTTGTGCCGGGTGATGGGGGTATAATGTCGAGGGTGGGACACTGGGGGTTGAATTGCACAAGAGGGGGTGTGATCCCTTATGGTACATATGCATCTTCCTTAGGTCAGCGATCCAACGCTTCCTCTGGCATGGTTTTAGTTGTGGTATTGGGGCGACAGGCACTCTGCACGTTTTATTGGTGGGTGGTTAGAGGCTCACCAGGCAGGGAGGCAGGGAGTGGGGTGTTGGGGAGATGGGGTGTTGGGTATGTGCGGGTGGGGGCGAGGGGGTTTGTTTCTTATGGACAGGTTTGTTATGTTCATTACTTGGTCAGTCCTTTGGAGGGAGTGGCTGCAGGTGGTTCACTACAGGGTAGCAGCGTTCATCCGTAGAGCTGGCGGGACACGAATTCAGGATGGGCTCCCAGACACAGGTTAAGATCTGGACGTGGAACGTCAATGGCCTGGGCAACAAGATTAAAAGGACTTTAGTGCTGCAGCATCTGAAGCAACACTCCCCTGATGTGGATTCTCGTGCAGGAGACGCACTTGTGGGATAACAGATGCCTTGCATTGGACCGCTTTGGGTACAAAATGGCTGCTCACTCCGGCTTCACGTCTGGGTCCAGGGGAGTGGGCATTCTAATGCGCAAGACCTTTCCTATTGTGATCACCGGGATGTGGACAGATAACTCGGGATGCATGGTGGCAGTGGCGGGTGGGACGGACGGTTGTATTCTGTTCCTGCTATGTCCCACCGGGCCTACATTCCGAGACCTACGCACAACTGGGCTCCTTTTTTACAGGTCTTCCCCTGGGGACGCTCCTAGTGGGTGGAGACATGAACGCGGTTATTGCCGCTGACCTCGATAGATCAGGTGGGGGGCAGGGATACCGGGGTGAACGGGGACTGCAGGGATTCCTGGAGTCTTTTGGCCTGAGTGACTTATGGCGGGCGCATCATCCCTCCTCGAGACTGTCACGCCTGCCAGTCCGCCAGAGAGCACACAGACAATGCGAGTCCTTTCCGAGATGGTTGTGAACGACAGCGCATGTGCGAGGGATCGGGCAGGACATTAAAGCCTGACTTCCCCGCTACACTGCGCTTCGCGCTCTAGTGTTCTCGTCTCGTTTTCCGACACGTCACTTCCGCCTCGCCTCGCTTTGCTCTCCCCTCCGTTTGCTTCCTGATGTGGGCATCGTTCCTGAGCCTACTCTTAGCCTTCTGCCTACGCTTTCTCCTGAGAGACTTGCCGACTCGTTCCTGCAGTCTGCAGGTCCTGTTCTTCTTTAGAGCCTCTTTCCCTTAGAGGCTAATCCCCTCGGCCTTCCGCCATTCACCCGTTGCGGAAAGTTCCGAGGCTCCCCGTTTATTTTGTAGTCCTTTGTCGGGGCCGGCTGTCTTCTCTTCGATTCCTCTGGGGGGCTCCTGTTCCACTCTCCTGCGGTTCCGTCTTTCGGCCAGACCAAGGTTCCGCCGAACGGCCGGACTTGTAGGGAGTGGTTATTGGGGGTTCCTGTGGGATTGGGGGAGTTGCGGTCCGCTTGACAGGACCACTCCCCTTATCTTTTGATTTGTTATCCGTTGTGTTGCTGGATTTCCTGGACGCTGGCATTTGTCACAGTGCAAGGGAGAAAAGATCGGGTAATGCGCTTGTAGCGCACTGTTATCATTTATCATTTGTTTTCATTTATACTGAGGGTGTTAATACGTATGCCTATTGTTATTGCAGATACCCTATATTGCTGTGTTCATATAGCGCTGCTATCCTACCACGCAGTTCAGCCTATAGCTTTTAGGGGTAAGCCTGGTGCACATACCTACACTTACTCATTTGTGATTTGGACACCTGGTTAAAAGAAGCGTTATATTACAGCAGGCATTTTATGGTACCTAGACGCATTGATGGTTCGGTAATACTGTTCTCATAAGAATATTGGGCACATCTTGTCAGAACCAGGTACTAGACAATACGTGGAGAAAGGTTTTTTACATGCTTGTTGATTGTTGTTGTACTAACCAAACCATTCCTTTTAGTGCCAGCTTCCACCAGAGAGGGAGATCCGTCCAAGAAGTCCAGTGTTTCTTCCCCTTCTTTCCCTCCATATCACCATTGTGTTCTAGTGTTTGATAGACACAATAGGTGTAGGGGGGACGGGTTGGGTCTGACTTCGGTTCCTGGCACTCCTGCGGAAACGGCGCTTGGTTCCTTACAGAGACAATACACGTTCTACTCGGCCAGGCATGGGTCCTTCTCTAGATTGGATCACCTGCTGACATGAACTGATCAATTGGGGTACTTTTCAGATCCCCATATCATGGCCAGGGGTCTCTCTGACCACTCCCGGTGGGTGCGATTTTGAGGGGGCCAGTCTTCAACAGGGCGGTGTTCCCTTGGATAGAACCATGGCATCTGCGGGATAAGATAGGTGACAAACTTAGGGAGTGCTCCCAGCTATATTTTGAAGAAAACCAGGGATCAGTAGCATCACATATTACACTTTGGGAGGCTTACGAGACCGTCTTGAGGGGGCAGGCACAGGCCCTGATCGGAGCCAAAAAGAAGGAGGAATCCTTACAGATTAGGAGGCTTGAGGGTGAGATCACTGAGCTAGAACAAAAGGTGGACGTTGCGTCCTCGCTAGACAGTCGTCATGCTCTGACACTTAAACAGAAAGAGCTCAGGGCCCTAGCGGAGGATGAGGCGAGGGCCTTTGCCCTGGCCATGCAACACCGTATATATGACGTTGTAGATAAAGCCCAGAAGCTCCTGGCTTGGCTGGAACGCAGAGATAGAGAGCGCTCCTGGGTGGCGGCGGTGCGGGATAAGTCAGGTTCCCTTGTGTCCACCAGTACGGACATTGCGGAAGCGTTCACGACGTACTTTGAAGAGGTATACACCCCGGTGGGTACCAGGATGGAGCAGGACTGTGAGGAATTTCTCCGCGACTTTGCGCTTCCCACTCTGTCCCAGTCTCAGAGTGATGCTCTGGAGACGGCTTTGTCTAGTGAGGAAATAGGGCCCGCGCTCAACTCCCTGCAGTCCGGGAAGGCACAGGGTCCCAACGGGCTCCCGATTGAGATCTTGAAGAGACAGTCGAACATTGTCACAGGCCCTCTTCTATGGATGTACCTAGAGGCACTCCAGGTGGGGACGCTACCGCCCGACCAGAGAGAGGCCACGATCGTGGCTATCCACAAGGATGGCAAACCGGCCGATTGTTGCTCTTCCTTTCAGCCGATCTCACTCATAAATGCAGAGGCAAAGGTGTTAGCCAAGGTCCTGGCGAACAGGGTGCTCCCGGTACTGCCGGACCTGATACATGTAGATCAGTCGGATTTCATGCCGCGAAGGAGTACTAGACATAACTTGCTACGCTTGTATGGCGTACTGTATATGACGGATGACGAGGAGGACACGCAGACGGCATTGATGGCGCTGGACACCTCCATGGCGTTCGACAGCATTGAGTGGCCATACCTCTTCATGGTCCGGAGGAGACTTGGCTTCGTCCGATTTTCTGCAGTTGGGTGCGCCTCCTGTATGAACAGCCATTAGCGCGCGTACGGGTTAATGGAACGGTATCCAGAGCCTTCCAGCTCC
Organism: Lissotriton helveticus; assembly: GCF_964261635.1. Classification (NCBI taxonomy): domain Eukaryota; kingdom Metazoa; phylum Chordata; class Amphibia; order Caudata; family Salamandridae; genus Lissotriton; species Lissotriton helveticus. Next base: position 1,401,631,818 of record NC_136057.1, on the reverse strand, counting down.
GGCGGGGCACGAGGCAGAAATGCCCCCTGTCCCCCCTCTTGCTCCCCTTGGCGCTGGAGCCGTTGGCTCATTGGGTCAGGAGGGACAGGTCGTTCTGGGGACTGACGCCGAACGACGAATGGGAGGAGCGCATCAGCCTTTACGCTGACCACATCGTGCTATATATGGCTAGGCCCTACCAGTCGATGGCGCAGGCACTTCACCTCTTTGAGCTCTTTGGGAGCTACTCGGGCTATCGAATCAATTGGGCAAAATCGGTTATCTTTCCCCTCTCGGGCCCTCCTCCGCGGATACCGTCCAGGTGCCCTGCGGTGTTAGTGAGAGATGGCTTCAGGTACCTGGGGGGTGTTCATTACCAGAGACAAAGCAGAGTTTCTTGCTAGAAACCTTGAGCCGCAGTTTACGCGACTTTTCCCTGATGTAAGTCACTGGCGCATGCTGCCTCTGTCCCTGATGGGACGTGCTGCAAGGTTTAAGATGTTGGCGTTACCCAGCCTCCTGTATATCTTCCAGAACACACCGTATCCGAGCCCGCCAGGGATTTTCAAACGAATATCACAGGCGGTGAGGACGCATCTATGGAATGGTGGCAACCCTCGGATTGCGTTGCGCAAACTAACGAGGGGGTGTAAGACGGTAGGCTGGCACTGACGGACGTGCAATTATATTACTAGGCGTCCCAGCTGCAGGTGGTAAACGACTGGGTGTATGCAGACAGGTCGGAACCGGCCTATAGAGTGGATCGGTTTGTGATGCTGAGTGGGAACTGCGAATTATTGTTATATACCAGAAGGACACGTGCAATTGGCCCACACATACCGGAGTGGTGGTCCAATGTTGGAGGGAGGCGAATAGACTCCTGGGGTGGACAGGATCCCTGACGGGTAGGACCCCCTTCTGGATTGGGGAGCAGCTGAGTGAGGTAGCTTGATTGGAGGGCTTTAGGGGTTGGCAACTTATTGGCATTGACTACCTGGGGGATGTGTGGAAGGGGGACGCCCCTCGTTCATTTGAATACTTGCAGAAAGAATATGATCTACGAGACTCGCAGCGCTATCATTACCTGCGCCTCATACATGCTTTACGTTCCCGTATTCGAGGGGGCGCCTCCGTCCCGGAATATTCCCCCATGGAGGATCGTTTACTCCTCGATCCTATCCTTGAAAAGCCCATGTCCACGATCTACCGCAAGCTAATAAACAACATGCCTGATCCTTTAGTGTCACTGAGGGTGACTTGGGAGCGGGATATGGGTCCCTTGGAGGACGACGACTGCCAGGACGCCCTGCAGAGTCCTTGGGAAATCGCGATTCGGGTCCGGTACCGGCTGGTGCAGCTCCAAATTCTGCACCGGGTATACTACCCCCGTACCCTACTCTACACTTGCGGTGGGTGCCAGTCTACTTTGTGCACACATGGGTGTGGGGGTGAAGGGTCCTTCTACCACATACTGTGGGAATGCCCGGAGATAGTACCCTTTTGGACCAAGGTCGCAGACACAATGGCGGAGGTGGTGGGTTCTTCGGTACCGAGGGAGCCCAGATGGTTACGCTTATTGATCAAGGGGCCCACTGATTGGACCAGATATGGGGAACTCTGGTTGGCCATGGCGGCGGGAGTTGCAAAAAGGAATTTTGCCAGGGCCTGGGGGGCGTCGGCTCCTCCACAGTGGGACCAGTGGGAGCGGGACCTCGATTGGTGTCAGAGGGCAGAGGAGACCATTTACAAAAGTAGGGGGTGCCCCAAAAAATTGAAGATCTGGGGGCCTTGGAGAAGATACAGGGAAATGGGGGGGTGGCCTGGGATAGGGGTTTACTTTGAATGTCCAGTTAATACTGACTATTCTTTACACTGTACACTGCCTGTTTGTCTGATGCAATGTGACCATTGGATTGACATGTCAACTGGTATTTGCGCTGTTAATAAAAAGAGTTAAAAAAAAAAAGATTAAAGGGATTCCCCTGAAGTCAGCATGGTACCAATCAGATATAAGCTTATAGTGTGCCTCCCTTAGGTACATCGAGCAATTACATTTCACTACATCTTTACTTAATATCTCCCACTGCTTTTCCGTCAAAGAGGTATCCAGAAATGCATCCCAAAAGCGTTAATAGCACGGCATCGACCTGGGGCTCAGGGCTTGTATGAGAGCGTATAGAAAGGAGATGCATCCCCTGGAGGTGGACCCTAATTGGCCAAATTTCTCTATGGGGAGCAAGTCCCTGGTGGCGGTCAGCCGCACCAGGGGTTGCTGCACCCAATATTTAAGCTGTAGGTAATGGAGCTCTTCTTTGGCTGTCAGCACAAATTGTTTCCTACATTCTTGACAGGTGAGATGCTCGCCTTTATCAAATAAGTGGGAAATCACACGACAGCCTCCCTCTCTCCAAGCCTAGAATGGACCCTCTTGTAGTGCAGGGGGGAAAGCAGCATTAAAATGTATGGGCCTGTAAGGGGATTGGAAGGTGGTGAGCTGCAGCCTCCTAGTAAGGACATCCCATACACGTAGTGTGGTGGATGTGGGAGTGCTGATGTAAGCGTTGGGCAGCCTATCATGTTTAGGCTTCCATAAAAGGTCCCAAAACGTGCTGCCGACTATCTGTCTGTCCATATGGAGCCAGTGCTTCTCTGATTCCCTCAGTAACCATTCTGTGATTACGCATAATTGTGCTGCCCTGTAATACCCTTTAAAATCTGGTAGCGCCAGGGACCCCTCCCTACGAGGTCGCATGAGCAGGCGGTGTGGCAGGCGCGCCCTTCTCCCCAGCCATATAAATGTAGTAAGCATTTGCCGCAGTTCCAGAAAGAGCCCTTCTTCCACAGGAATGGGCAACTCCTGAAAGAGGTAAAGCAAACAGGGAAGTACATTCATGTTGATGTCATTGATCCTGCCCAGCCAGGAAATGTATGCAGTGCTCCATTTACCCAAGTCAGTTTTTAGCTGCTGTAGAAGGGTGGGAAGTTGGCCTTGTAGAGATCTGAGATATGGGGGATGAGCTTAACTCCCAGATAGGTAATTTCCTTAGGAGTGCAACTAAAAGGTGATAATCCCTCCAATTCAAATCAAATGTCTTTATTTGGTTATAGTACAAATAACCATAAAAGCACAAAAATTAAAATGAATTCATTTCTTTGCTGCTTCAGTGCATAGTAGTTATAGATAGAAAAGACACAATATAATCCATAAAATGAAAATATCTTACTGGCATTTGAATTCATATACACAATATACAATAATATTGTTTTCCGTATAGTAAAAACATTTTTTTAAAATGCAATAACTTATGCAATGACATATTCATTCTCTAGGTTTTGTATAGCTAAAAATGTGGGGCGATACTGTTTCAGCCCTAATTTCTTTAAGACGGGGACGATCCATCTCCTTCTTGGTATGTCATAATACCTACAGAATAACAAAATGTGGATGTTAGATTGTGCAGAAATATCATCACATGGGCACTTGCCCAGAACTCTCGCCCAATCATTTACCTTAGGTAAACTCCAAAATCTATGTGAAATGTTCGCCCTAAGACGTGTCAGCAATAGGCGATCAAAGTCACCGACTATTAATAATAAATATGGCTGGGTCCCTGTGAACAGCAGAGTTAACTGGTGAGCTTGTACCGTAGATTTCCTCAATTCAATAGTCGCTCTATGTTCGCCCAGAAAACTCATACTACTCTCCTTCAGATATTTTCTTGAGACACTGCACATTGAATGTGGCTTAGTAAAATATTCCGGATGTCCTAGCTTTGCGAGGAATATTTTCACATATTCTAGCCATCTCATTTGCATTGCGCCGTCCATCCCCAATGCATTTGTTAGTATGTCCCGATTAAAACCTGTTTCATCCGATGTCCAAATTTTATGCCAAAGGAGGACCGGTTGGATTTTAATTATGTCCTCCAAATATGGCATTCCCAATTCCTGGTGACAGATGTAATTAGAGGCACTATCTGGAAGGGAGAGAAAACATTTTAAAAATGTGTTTTCCACAATTTGCAGAGTATATAACTCTGCATAGCCCCATATAGCCGCTCCATACGTGGCTATTGCCACATATTTTGCCCTGTAGATGTTTAATAATTCCCCCGTAGGGCGTCTGCCTAATTTACGGCTAAATTTTGATAATGCCATTAATGACTTAACAAACAGAAGGCGTCTAATCTTCACTACCGCTTACCAAGAACCGTACCCATCGAATACAATACCCAGACAAGAAAATGTTTTTATACATTCGATAGGCTTTGAGTCAATAGTGATAGATTTATACCTCTTATTTGCCCCTGCCCCACAATTCATACTAAAAGTTTTAGAGAATTAAGCGAGAGCCCAAGTTGCGTCATAAAATTATAAAACGAGTTCACGACCCTTTGAAGTGCAAGAGGAGTATGGGCCATTAAAACTGTGTCATCAGCATATAAGAGTGCAGACAATATCTCCACTCGCCCCCACTCCTCTTTGAATAGGGACAAATTGAGTAAAGACGACTTAGCCAGATTAATCTTAAACCCTGCCACCCGCTCAAACAGCATAAGCTCCTCTTGAATAGCCGGGAGAGAGGTCAGTGGTTCTGTAACTGGAAGAAGCACATCGTCAACAAAGAGTGTTATCTTCTGGTCGTTTATGCCAAACTGTATCCCCCGAATGTCTGGGTTTCCCCTAACTTTATGTGCTAGGGGTTCAATGCTTAGGGCGAAAAGAAGGGGGGACAATGGACATCCCTGTTGTGTCCCGCTCGCCAAGCAAAAAGGGGGGGAAGCAGAGCCATTGACTAGGACACGGGAGCTAGGAGAGTGATAATTGGCGCGAATCATCTCTGTAAAGGTTTCTTCAAAACCAAAACGCTGGAACACTTGAAATAAAAAGGTCCACTCTACGCAGTCAAATGCTTTTTCCCCGTCTAACGAGAGAAGAGCCGCTCGGATGTTTTTCTTCAGGGCCTTCTCTATTATTTGAATGATGCGCCACAAATTATCATGAGTCTGACGCCCCTTAATAAAGCCTGATTGGTCTGGGTCAATAGGGCCAGGGAGCACAGATTCGAGGCGAGTGGCCAGGATCTTGGAGTAAATCTTGGCGTCTAAATTCAGAAGGGTAATGGGGCCATAGGAGGCACAGGCTGTGGGGTCTTTACCAGGCTTGGGGATCACTCCCACAATCGCTTCACCCATAGAGTGAGTGAGTGACCTGCTGTGTTGAGGCAATGATATTAAAAAGAGTTGTTAAAAAGGGGACCAGCTCCGGAGCGAACGTACGATAGAAGTGTGCAGAGAAACCATCTGGCGATTCCCGGAGTTTAAGCGCATCAATTGCTTTCTGCACTTCTTCCGAGGTTATGGGTTTTGCCAGCTTTGCACTGGCAGTAGCCGAGACTTGGGGAGGTCCAAGGGATCCAAGTACTCCCTCTTAGCCTGCGCCCCCGGGAGTTCAGAAGTATAAAGAGTACGGTAAAATTTCTCAAAGGCCTGTGCCTATCCCTCTTCTGTCTTGTGTGAGACGCCCGCGTCATCTACTATAAGTTTTATGCACTCCCTTTCCTGTTTAGCCGTGTGTTTGCGTGCGAGCAGAGATCCCACTTTGTTCCCACCCTCGTACCCCTTGGACTGTAGGCGTAACATGTTTTTTTCCGCCCTATTAGTATATATGGCCTGTAGCTTCCCTTTGAGAGCTGTGACTTTTCTTATTGCCTGGACCAAGGGGCTAGCCTTATGTGCCTGCTCTGCAGAGTGTAAGTCTCGTTCTAGCATGAGGCGCTCCTCCCGCTGCTGTGTTCTCATGGTAGTGGCCAGCTTGATGCATTTACCCCAGACTACCGCTTTGAGGGCGTCCCTGGTATTGGCATGGAAAGTAGTCTCCGGGTCATTCTGCTCGAAGAAATCTTTAATAGAATTCCGGGGGTCGTCGCGTAAAAGTCTATCCCTGCAGATGAAGTTGTGGAAGTACCAACGCATGCTTTGGACATGGGTTCGGCCAGGTGAGCGTCAACTCTAGAGGAGCATGGTCAGAGAGACATATCGGGTGGAAATGTGTTTGCAGCGTCGAAGAGCCAGAGACTGACTCAAAAAGATGTGATTGATGCAGGAGTATATTCTGTGGGAGTGGGAGAAGGAGTAATCACGAACAGTGGGATTCTTGTCTCTCCAAGCGTTCGTCAATCCTATAAGCTGGAGTTGTGACTTGAGTGCTTTGCCAAAGACCCCTCCTGATGGCCTCTGTGAATGAGTCGTGTCCAACCCCTGATCCCAGACGAGGTTGAAGTCTCCCAAGAGTAGTATGTCTCCCTGCGCAAAGTTCTCCACAGCCATAAAGAAGGGGAGAATAAAGTCCTGTTTGTCCTTGTTTGGTGCATAAAGAACTGCAAACGTGCATAGTCTGCCCCTTAGTTCCCCCCGAACCATCTCGTACCTCTCTGCTTTGTCAGCCTTAGAGTCTTGTGCCTGAAACAGGACCCCGCATGGAATAGTAGGGCCACCCCATATTGTTTGGATGCGACAGAGGATCTAAATATAAGAGGATAATTTTTGTGGTGCAAGCGATGTTCCTCCGATTTCTTGAGGTGCGTCTCCTGGCGGGCCACCACTTGGACATTATTATCTAGCAAATATTTCACAAGGCGTTGTCACTTATTAGGGGAATTTAAGCCCTGGGTATTCGAGGTTAAAGACCTGACAGCCATCGATATTTTAAAGGGACCTTTCCGCCCTCACGAGGGTCTCTGCACGAACTAGTCAGCTGGAACCTCCTCCTGTTCTCCCTCCAGCCCAAAAACAATATAAAAAAGGCACCATGACATCGAACTAAATTAACAAACCAGAACAAATAATAAGATTGAGTGTGGAGATTCCCCCTTCTAGAGGGGAACCTCGTTACCAGGTCAAACTTGTGGAACGTAACCATTCCCGTTCCCCCAGCCCCCAAAACAATATCAATTGAGGCATTCAATTTGCGAAATTAAACAACCCACTGATGAGTAACATTTGCCTTAACACCCTGGCTTGAGTTATTCAAGATTGTGAGACCCGGCTGCATCACCAGTGTCTAGGAGAATGCAAGTCCTCTGCTCCAGCCACCCTCCCACCGGGGTCTCTTTACACCCTCAGAGACGAGTCGCTCCGCAGTCCACTCACAGCAAGCAAGGCTTGCCCCGGCAACCCCAGGGGGTCAAGCCTCACACCCAGTGCCACCTACACAGTGCAATACCATGTTTGTCCCACAGATTGGTGAGTTGCAAGTCCTTCGCTCCGTCCATCTCTCCATATTAAGATCTGTTCGCCCTCATGGGGTAGGAAGGGGGGGGTGGAGTGATCTGACTGTTATAGAAAGCTTGGTCCCAGGGTCCACTGGTTGTGACACTCAGTCCGGAGTTCTGTTGGTCTTGCGGCCCACTCTTCTCCACTGTCCACCCCCGTTTGTTCTCACTGCTTTCCCACTTCGGTGGCTTCCGAGGTTGATGCGCCCGCAGGAACCAGAGTTATGATCCCCAGGATGTCCGCCGCTTCCGTCAACTCGGTGCAGTGCACCTGCTTATTTTCCCATTGGAAAACGATCCCAAACGGGTAGGTCCATCTGTACTTCACCTTCTTCTCTCTCAGGCATTCGGTGATTGGGCAGAATTGCTGACGGCGGTTAAGCGTGGCCTGCGCCACATCTTGGTTTAGCACACACATGGCGTTCTGAAAAGAGACTTCATCCATATTTCGAGCTGTTTGTAGGAACAGTTCTTTGGTTTTAAAGGAGCTGAACTTTGCCACGACATCTCGTGGCCACCTGCTCTCCCCAGACAGTTGTGGCCCCACGCGGTGCACTCTTTCCAGCTGAATTTCGGGGACTCCCTCTCCCACCACTGAGGAAAAGCGACCCACCATGAAAGCCTCCAGATCCAGTCCCTTGCTGTTATCCTCCAGGCCATGGACTCGGATGTTGTCCCGAGTGGACCTGTTCTCTAGGTCCACGCATTTGAGCAACGAGGCGTGCAGCTGCCCCCTCATGTCCGTGGAATCCACTTCCAGTTTCCGCATGCGATCTGTCAATTCCTGCACCTTTGCCTCAAGATCCATCGTTCCGGTGCCGACCGAGTCTACATCTGCCTGCAAGGACGTCATCTTCTCTCTCATTTCCGCCCGACATGCATCGAAGGAGGCGTCCATGTCGGATTTTACATCTGCTTGAAGCTCTTTTTTAAATTCTCGGAGGGAGGCCAGCATGTTCTCCCTGGTGAGCGCCATTACTCCTGTGGGTTGCAGCGTTTCGTCCTTTGCTGCTCCTGTTGCAGCAAAGTAGTTGGAGACCTTGTTGTTGGGGGTCTTCGGTGGCATAGGTGGAAGCTGCCTTGGGGCAACCCCTGGCCGCCTCCGGTTGTCACTCAGAACCTGGTCGTGCTCTCTTCGGTCACCCAAAGGCCTTCATTTCCCGCTGCTAGGTCTTGCAGGTATATTCCTGGGGCCGGTTATCCGGGCCATGCAGGGTGGGCTACCCTGGTGAGGTCAGCTCGTACTTTAATGGTGGAGCATTGTGAGATGGCTCCCTCCTCTGTCTGTGCCCACTTTAAGCTCGATCTCCGACTGACAAGTAGTGGGGTGGGGGCCGACAGCGTAGTGTTGATAGTGCAGTCTGAATGCTTTGTTTAGAGGCCTAGGTCAATGGCGGCCGTGTTAGGGTCAGGCAGCCAATGATCATAGTCTCGCGTAGGATTTGGCCCCAGGACCCCCTCTCTGTACTTTCCTTATGCCAGGAACTCACAGTGAATCATTTGAAGGGATAGGCCAGTTTCTCATCAGCTCTCTGGAGCAGCACAACTCAAGCCTCACTTTCGGTGGCCATTGCAGAGTCAGGCACCTCGTGGTCTAGGGTGCCAGGTGGGCCCTGTTTGAACCACTTCGGGGCCCCCGCTGTACTCGCGACTCCAGTCTGCTCGGGAGGCCCTCCTGCCGTTGCGCTCTCCCATTAGTGAAATAAGGTGGCTGTTGTTGCGGAGATTCCTGCCTCATTCCGTGATCTCGATGCAGCTGCCCGTTTCCGTCTCAGCCCTCCTGTCTGCTGAGGGATCTCCAGATATCCCGCTCACTCAGCGGCCACGGGGGGCCCAGGCGCGTCTCTTTCAGGGTCTCCACTATCCCCACCAGATCGATTTCACTTCGACAGTGGCCCCGAGACTGGCAGCTGAGGCCCCTTGCGCTCTCACCTCAGCTCCGTTTGGGCCCAGTCTGACCAGTCAGCCAGCCCGCCGTTTTCTTTGCAGCACGGAGTCAGGAGGGTACGCAGAGACCTCCTGCTGGCTGCACACTGCTCGTCTGTTGTGCCGCACCGAGCCGGAGCGCTCAAGAAGACATCCACATGGCTCTTATTAAGGTAGGCGCCTCAGTCTGACCTCCGGGCTTCATTCGCTCAGTGCCACGGCTCTTCCGACTGGAAGAGCCGCCATGTTGTGAAACTATCCCCGGGGCAGTCTTAGTCCGTTATTTGGCCTCCGCTGGCTCCGTGGGTACGTCTGGGCTTCCTAATCCGCTGCTCAATATTTCCCCCACGCCTTGTTGTCTGTGAGGCTGTCGGGGACACTGGAAATTGCCTCAGGCCGTAAGATTTATGGGGCTTGGGACGGATCCTATCGGAGTCACGTCCGATCAGCCGTGATGCCTGGCCACGCCCCCTCCCAATGCTTTCTCAGTATCAATATTCAGTAGCAGGTCATTTTTCTTAGGGCACTTTAAGTTATGTGGAGGATTTTAATGTGGAGGAGGTTTTTGTGTTGTCACTGTGAATGAATCCTGACTGATCAGGGTCAATCAAGTTGGGCATGTGTAGGTTCAGCCTTTGGGGCAGAATGCCAGTGAAGAGTTTGGCTTCTACATTTAGTACATGGATCGGTCTGTATGAGCAGCAAGTGGTGCAGTTTTTACTGGGCTTAGCTATAACAGCAAAGGATGCCTCTAAAGTTGTATCTGTCATACTCCCAGACTAAGGATCAAATGTATCAGTTTCTCACCACAGCGCAGTCTAGAGGCGCCAATGCTGTGCTGCGTGAGAAGGAGCTCACCATATTTACTGAAATATTTCACTCTCCTCTCCTTTCCCTAGCATACGCACTAAAATAATCTGCTGGGGCACCAGAGACAATTTTGCGCCACAGTGCAAGGGTGTCTCCATGAGTCAAGCATAGGTATTGTACTGGAAGGATACCCTTCCAGGTCACAATACTATGATTAGACTAATTTTGATCATTTTCCCACTTTGTATGTGTACTGGTCAGTGCAGCACACATGCAAAGTTGAAAAATAAAGGAGAAAAAAAGCATTTCTCCTTCATAGCGCATGGTTGAAGTGTGCACTATTTTCTGACCCTAAACCCTGTCTACATTTTGTTTTTAGTAAATATGTTTTAGCATCGGTAATCTTGGGTAGTTGTATGGGAATGCCCATGCACCACCCATGGTACGCCCCCTTGGAGATAACTATTGCAAAATCAGTGCATATTTGTTACTTTCACGTTTTTTCCAGTGCTAAACAAGTTTAGAGCTGGAAAGTATATCAAAAATAAAGATTTTGTGACGATTTGCAGCACTTTTTTGTGATGCAAACATGGCGTAAAATCTTAGTATATCTGCCCCTAATGTGTGACCGAAAGTTTTGTAAAAAAAAGGGTCAGGTAGACATGCCGCCCACATGCTTTATTATTATGGAGCTTTGCTATACCTAAGATCACCTCATAGCTATCTGGTCCGCCTGCTTCATTATTCTGGAACTTTGTTATATCTGAGATAATCTCATTCAGCTTCATTTGCTGATCTAGTGTTTCTGTTTGACTTTGTGTGATGTTAGGGATGTTTGGTGTTTGGCTGTAGTATTGTATTTTCTCTAGGGACTTGCAGAGTGCAGTAGTACTCCTTAAACCTATCTGAGATTGCTCTGCCCTATAATATTGTCCCCCCTTTCTGTCATCATACATTTTCTATCCTTTCATTGGTGATTTTAGCTCTGTGTGCATGCAAGCGGTACACCTGCTTTGTCCCCTCTTACGTAAACGGTTTGCTTTGTACAGAGTGGGGCATTATGCTCCATCCATATCCAGCATTTTCACTTGCGCTTTGGTTGCAACCACTGACACCAGACCCTGAGCGAGCCCGTCTTTTTAGGTTTTGCCTGGCGAAAAGATGCGCTCTGCGCATCTTTTTCGCGCAGGCGAAAACCTGATGAGAACTGTAGTGGGGTTTGGGTCGGCCCTCGTCATTCATTGGCTGGCTCCATAAATGGAGCCTAGCCATTGGACGAGGGGCCTGTCCGTCAATGCCGGACCAGATTCGGGGGCGTTCCCGAGATTCTTTGGCTTTTGCCGACGTCACGCTACGTCAGCCGAAAGCCGATTCTCGGGAACGCCCCCGAATCTGGGTCTGCATTGAGCCTACACCCACCTTCCTGCCGAAGGAAGCAGCCGTCCGTCTACAGCAAGGGCCGCGCTGGGATTGGCCCAGCCGGCCGAGCCTCCGCCGTGTCATCGGGAGGAGGAGTGGCTTTATTTTGAAGTGGTTCCGACGGTATGTATGCTGCTGTGTTTTTTTTTTTTGGGTAAGCCATCTGCTTTATTTTGCTAATGTAATGTTTCTCCCTCTCTTTTCCAGGTCCAGCATGGCCCGTGTCTTCTACCTGCAGCTGTGTGCACCGCTGTGCAGGAAGTGGTTCCGACGGTATGTATGCTGCTGTGTTTTTATCTTTGAGGTAAGCCATCTGCTTTATTTTGCTAATGTAATTTTTTTCCCTCTCTTTTCCAGGTCCAGCATGGCCCGTGTCTTCTACCTGCAGCTGTGTGCTCCGCTGTGCAGGAAGTGGTTCCGACGGTATGTATGCTGCTGTGTTTTTATCTTTGAGGTAAGCCATCTGCTTTATTTTGCTAATGTAATGTTTCTCCCTCTCTTTTCCAGGTCCAGCATGGCCCGTGTCTTCTACCTGCAGCTGTGTGCTCCGCTGTGCAGGAAGTGGTTCCGACAGTATGTATGCTGCTGTGTTTTTATCTTTGAGGTAAGCCATCTGCTTTATTTTGCTAATGTAATGTTTCTCCCTCTCTTTTCCAGGTCCAGCATGGCCCGTGTCTTCTACCTGCAGCTGTGTGCTCCGCTGTGCAGGAAGTGGTTCCGACGGTATGTATGCTGCTGTGTTTTTATCTTTGAGGTAAGCCATCTGCTTTATTTTGCTAATGTAATGTTTCTTCCTCTCTTTTACAGGTCCAGCATGGCCCGTGTCTTCTACCTGCAGCTGTGTGCACCGCTGTGCAGGAAGTGGTTCCGACGGTATGTATGCTGCTGTGTTTTTATCTTTGAGGTAAGCCATCTGCTTTATTTTGCTAATGTAATGTTTCTCCCTCTCTTTTCCAGGTCCAGCATGGCCCGTGTCTTCTACCTGCAGCTGTGTGCACCGCTGTGCAGGAAGTGGTTCCGACGGTATGTATGCTGCTTTGTTTTTATCTTTGAGGTAAGCCATCTGCTTTATTTTGCTAATGTAATGTTTCTTCCTCTCTTTTCCAGGTCCAGCATGGCCCGTGTCTTCTACCTGCAGCTGTGTGCACCGCTGTGCAGGAAATGGTTCCGACGGTATGTATGCTGCTTTGTTTTTATCTTTGAGGTAAGCCATCTGCTTTATTTTGCTAATGTAATGTTTCTTCCTCTCTTTTACAGGTCCAGCATGGCCCGTGTCTTCTACCTGCAGCTGTGTGCACCGCTGTGCAGGAAGTGGTTCCGACGGTATGCATGCTGCTGTCTTTTATCTTTGAGGTAAGCCATCTGCTTTATTTTGCTAATGTAATGTTTCTCCCTCTCTTTTCCAGGTCCAGCATGGCCCGTGTCTTCTACCTGCAGCTGTGTGCACCGCTGTGCAGGAAGTGGTTCCGACGGTATGTATGCTGCTGTGTTTTTATCTTTGAGGTAAGCCATCTGCTTTATTTTGCTAATGTAATGTTTCTCCCTCTCTTTTCCAGGTCCAGCATGGCCCGTGTCTTCTACCTGCAGCTGTGTGCTCCGCTGTGCAGGAAGTGGTTCCGACAGTATGTATGCTGCTGTGTTTTTATCTTTGAGGTAAGCCATCTGCTTTATTTTGCTAATGTAATGTTTCTCCCTCTCTTTTCCAGGTCCAGCATGGCCCGTGTCTTCTACCTGCAGCTGTGTGCACCGCTGTGCAGGAAGTGGTTCCGACGGTATGTATGCTGCTTTGTTATTATCTTTGAGGTAAGCCATCTGCTTTATTTTGCTAATGTAATGTTTCTTCCTCTCTTTTCCAGGTCCAGCATGGCCCGTGTCTTCTACCTGCAGCTGTGTGCACCGCTGTGCAGGAAGTGGTTCCGACGGTATGTATGCTGCTGTGTTTTTATCTTTGAGGTAAGCCATCTGCTTTATTTTGCTAATGTAATGTTTCTCCCTCTCTTTTCCAGGTCCAGCATGGCCCGTGTCTTCTACCTGCAGCTGTGTGCACCGCTGTGCAGGAAGTGGTTCCGACGGTATGTATGCTGCTTTGTTTTTATCTTTGAGGTAAGCCATCTGCTTTATTTTGCTAATGTAATGTTTCTTCCTCTCTTTTACAGGTCCAGCATGGCCCGTGTCTTCTACCTGCAGCTGTGTGCACCGCTGTGCAGGAAGTGGTTCCGACGGTATGCATGCTGCTGTCTTTTATCTTTGAGGTAAGCCATCTGCTTTATTTTGCTAATGTAATGTTTCTCCCTCTCTTTTCCAGGTCCAGCATGGCCCGTGTCTTCTACCTGCAGCTGTGTGCACCGCTGTGCAGGAAGTGGTTCCGACGGTATGTATGCTGCTGTGTTTTTATCTTTGAGGTAAGCCATCTGCTTTATTTTGCTAATGTAATTTTTTTCCCTCTCTTTTCCAGGTCCAGCATGGCCCGTGTCTTCTACCTGCAGCTGTGTGCACCGCTGTGCAGGAAGTGGTTCCGACGGTATGTATGCTGCTGTGTTTTTATCTTTGAGGTAAACCATCTGCTTTATTTTGCTAATGTAATGTTTCTCCCTCTCTTTTCCAGGTCCAGCATGGCCCGTGTCTTCTACCTGCAGCTGTGTGCTCCGCTGTGCAGGAAGTGGTTCCGACAGTATGTATGCTGCTGTGTTTTTATCTTTGAGGTAAGCCATCTGCTTTATTTTGCTAATGTAATGTTTCTCCCTCTCTTTTCCAGGTCCAGCATGGCCCGTGTCTTCTACCTGCAGCTGTGTGCTCCGCTGTGCAGGAAGTGGTTCCGACGGTATGTATGCTGCTGTGTTTTTATCTTTGAGGTAAGCCATCTGCTTTATTTTGCTAATGTAATGTTTCTTCCTCTCTTTTACAGGTCCAGCATGGCCCGTGTCTTCTACCTGCAGCTGTGTGCACCGCTGTGCAGGAAGTGGTTCCGACGGTATGTATGCTGCTGTGTTTTTATCTTTGAGGTAAGCCATCTGCTTTATTTTGCTAATGTAATTTTTTCCCCTCTCTTTTCCAGGTCCAGCATGGCCCGTGTCTTCTACCTGCAGCTGTGTGCTCCGCTGTGCAGGAAGTGGTTCCGACGGTATGTATGCTGCTGTGTTTTTATCTTTGAGGTAAGCCATCTGCTTTATTTTGCTAATGTAATGTTTCTTCCTCTCTTTTACAGGTCCAGCATTGCCCGTGTCTTCTACCTGCAGCTGTGGGGGGGCTTGCAGTGTGTGTGGGGGCTTGCAGTGTGTTGGGGGGCTTGCAGTGTGTTGGGGGGCTCGCAGTGTGTGGGGGGGCTCGCAGTGTGTTGGGGGCTCGCAGTGTGTTGGGGGTTTGCAGTGTGTGGGGGGCTCGTAGTGTGTGGGGGGCTTGCAGTGTGTGTGGGGGGCTTGCAGTGGGTGGGGGGGCTCGCAGTGTGGTGGGGGGCTCGCAGTGTGTGGGGGGGCTCACAGTGTGTGGGGGGGCTCGCAGTGTGTGGGGGGGCTCGCAGTTTGTAGGGAGGCTGTGTGGGTGTGTGGGGGGCTTTGTGTGGCTGTGTGTGTGGGGGGCTCTGTGTGGGTGTGTGTGTGGGGGGGTCTGTGTGGGTGTGTGTGTGGGGAGGCCTCTGAGTGTGTGTTGGGGTGGCTCTCTGTGGGTGTTTGTGTGTGTCATTTGCGAGAGATAAAGCTTGTGGCATTGTAAATGACAATGCCATTTATTTATGTTGAAAAAATAAAAATATTGTCAAGAGCAATGCCAGTAGCTCAAACTTTAACAAAGGCAAAACCATTGCATTGTAAATGCTTGTTATGTGTCTTTCCAGTTGCCTCAGTGGTTGATTCTAGTTCCTCTTTCTTTTCTTTCCTCTCCTTGGGCCAAATTTAGAAACTATTTTACCATGACCGGTACAGAAGCAAAATGTGACTGTAACATGTTACTAAATTGCATTTTGCTTTTGCGATTCGATATTAGGAAGGCGCATGTTTAGGGCGTCCTTTCCTAATACCGAATAGCACTGGTATGTGTGAATGTTTTGGACCGAGAATGCGGTCGCAAAACATTTGCAGTTATCACCAACTTCAAGTTGGTGGTAACTCAATCGCAAACAGGAAGAGGTCCCCTAGGGACCCCTTCTCCTTTGTGAATGTGGGCGAGAACATTTTTTAAGGGCAGACAGTCTTAAGAAATGCAAAGGTAGCTTTTCATTTTTAATTTTGAAATGCATCCCGTTTCCTTTAAGGAAAACGTGCTGCATTACAAAAAAAAAGAATTATTTATTTAATAAGCAATCACAGACATGGTGGCCTGCTGACCCCAGCAAACCAACATCCCTGTGTTTGTGACCATTCACAATGGGTCGCAAATTGTGACCTGCTTCATGAATATTGATGAGGCAGGTCAATTTGTGAGCCACTGAGAATCACTAATAGTGTCAAACACACTATTTTACATCTCAGTTTGCGATGTGTTAATAGTGAATCGCTAAAATTCGCTATTAGGAAATCGTGAATGCACGATTTCGTACATCTTGCTCTTTGTTCCTTCTGATAGATATAGCTCTCATGATGCCCCGACTACTGCTTTTAGTTAGAGTTATTTAGACCGTGGCAACCTCCAGCCTTTACTAGCCCTGCAGCAACCCACCCGCTATAACTAAATATATTTTGTAAAGAAAGTGCTTCTGGTGACACGGAATGAACACTTTTGTTGATCTGCTTCTGCAAAGATAGTCAACAATTTGCAGACTTTCCAGGGCATTTTATTCTGAACAATGTGGTGTTGAGACGCTTAATTTTGTAGTTAGTGGATTTCTGGCCTTGGATCATGGGTAAACGAAGGAGCGTGGCCATCTGTCTCCAAGGACAGATTTCTACAGAGCCACCTATGTGTAGGTTACTGTGGGCCTCCATTAGTCAGTTGCGAGTACCCACACTTATTTTACCAGCATGTCACTCTGTTGGACATCTCCACTCTGCAATTTGTATCCTCTGATACCTTGTAAGGCTTTCTTATGCACCCTCATGGCACTAGAGAGCCTTCAGGATGAGTAAGATATTAAAAAGCCGAGAAAGAGGACCCTTGGATTGGGATGTAGTGGTAAAAGCATTAATCGTTGTCCTGCATGGGCTTTGATTGCCTACTGTTGTGGGCTACCATGGCCTTTTTGGGGGGGAGAAGCGTTTGCTGCTGCACAGGTATGCGGGGACCCTCATGGATTAGAATCAACTCTGGTTGCAGCAGCTAGTGGCGGATTAGGCGAGACGGTATAACTTGCATTGCATCAGGTCAGCAGCTACAGTAACCCATAAAAGACAACAATAAGTTCAAACTTGGAGAAGGTGGGGAGCAGGCCGATGGAATATACAGGCCATCATAGTAAGAGTTAATGATTCCAGAGTTAACTAAGCAGATCGGGTGCGCTGCATGAATCACATTAGGACCAGCCCTAGCGATAGCATTTCCGGGTCAGGGACGATATAAAGACCTACCGTGTGTAGAAGCAGGCTGTCTGGCAACATTGGTTGTTATGGCTACTTGGCTTACACTTCAGTTCATTTTCTGCCTGTTCCTTTAATCACAGTTGTTGTTTCTCCACTTATGAAATCCTCGGTTCCTTAGCCGTTAGTATTCTTAGGACTTGCCTATGTTTGTTTGTTTTGTCTACCTACAATCAGGCCCTCTCCTTCCAGGTGCTGCAGAGGTGTTACATCTTACGTATGCTCTTGAACAAGACTCCAAGTATGTTTGGAGGCTAGGAACTGTGTGCCTGCATGTTGCACCGGGTAAATACAGATTCTATTCCTGTGACAGCTCTATCTGTATCCCTTTCGTGTGTTGCCCCTCTGCTGATGTGTGCTATTTCTCTCCTAGGCGGAGCATTGTAGGCCCCTTGAGTCTAGGCCATTAAACCTATGCATAAAAAGCCAATTTGTGCTTGCCAACAAACAGCCTGTAGGATAGTGTCTCACTTCCTTTTCCTAACCCCTTCCCCCTTACAATCTGGTCTTCTTCACAGACCTTAAGATAAGCACAGGGGTGACAGGACTTTGAGAGGGTGGAGCAGTGATTGACTTTGACATCCTCAAATATAGCAGAGCCTGGGTCACGACACAGTCTCTTATAGAACGTGTCCACAAGTCTACCTATTTTCAAGATAGACTACCAAGCATCTGCCTGAAATATCCAGAATAGCACCCTTACACCTACACAAAAAATGCATGGCGTTCTCTTCCTCCCTTTAGTGAGATGCTTGCATATGGGGGAGAGCCGCACTATCCAATCCATCTACATTGTTCTCCCCTTTCTCCTCTCCATGTTTCTTTTTGAATTCCTCCTACCATCCTCATCACTTTGAGACCTTGTAACATGTCCTGTAGGTAAAATCTTCTCAATGCAATGTTTCCCTCAAAATGACCTAATTTTTGTAGTTTTATTGGAACATAGCCAAAGCCTACGATCGGCTGTGAAGGCCAAGGAGCAGAGGAGGATTTTGGGACCCCCGGGCTGAAATTCCCCACCATTCATGCCGACACAGTCTGGTTGGAAGGGAGTGCCTGGCAGTCCGCAGAGAAAGAATGTCAGGAAGTAAAGGTGATGTCACTTCCTGCTGCCTCGAAGGCTGCCGCTGCCGGCCTCCTGCCCAGGAAAATATTAGTCAGCGCCATTGGGCCACTTCACACGAGAGATGGACTCATATAGGATCATTGTTTCCTGTTATAGGCCGGGAACTGACTGGGCACGGTGAGGGCCAGAAGTCGGCTGGCCTACTGCCTTCACTGCATCAACATCGACAGGCCTCCCTCACTCGTCCCCTGTGTAGAATCTACAACAGTCTTCACCATGCTGTGAGTTCAGATCAACTTACCTCCCTCATACCTCTGCTATAACAGCACAGGCCATCTAACCCATCATTGTTGGAATGCTCCTCCTATCAGAGCAGGGCCCGGTCTACCGCTCCCCGCCAGCCAGTAATAGCAGACACTGGCCTGTCCCATTCTTGTCCCCCTAAATATTGTCGTAGTACACAGTGGCACTTCCTACGCCAAGCACGGCACCCACTCTCCCTCAGAAGAAGCACACCTCATGCAGATACAGGTTTGTATCGCTGAGGCTCGTCAATTAGAATACACTGGTTCTGAAGAGACACCAAATGGTCATTGAGTATGTGAAAGTGACTGAGATCCTAGAGGGAGTAAACACTGCTTGCCCACAATGGCTGCTCCCAGTACTGCAGCGAGTGATGTACTGATTAAGCAAACACCAATGGAGCAGTGACACCCAGTGGTAAGTCACAGTAAGGCATTGCCAGAAGTCCCATATCAAGCAGACGGACACAAGTGCAGCAGTAACACCCAGTGACAGTATGGCTTGGGTGCCCACTGGAAAGCATAATGCAGACATTGTTGCAGTACTGACACCTTGATCATTCGTAGTATGGCATTAGCTGAAGTATTTAAGGAAGCAAACACTCGTGCAGGAGTGACACCCAGTGGTAGGTCACAATATGGCATTGGCTGAAAGAGTCAAGTAGGCAAATACTGGTGCCTCTTTGGGTGCTTGGAGGCAGGGTCCGATTGGTCTGAAGGGCAACCTGGCAGTGCCACTAGGGCATGTCTGACAAGCTAGTGTGGGCTGTTTTTGGCTGTTTTATCTTCCTTTTAGGTCAAATCCTACTAAGACTTCTTGGGGACATTCTGAATGCTTCCCTGGCAATCCATTCTGCCTGTTGCTTACCATTAGCTTTGTGGTTTGTAAGTCACATTTTCTGGTTATTTGCTGGCTTTATTTGTGTTAGGCTGTCCTGCGCCAGTTTGTCTCTCCAAAGGAGCAAAGCCTTTTCACACTACCTCTCCTTGTATTCTTCCATGAGTGCTCCTTTCTGTAAACTGGCCTGCAAATCTTGCTCTTATATTGTCACATTTACTGTGTATTCACAGTCAGAGGACAAATGTGAGGCTCTGTCTGCAACGAAGTTTGGTGTTTTCTTTTTCTGACATCAAAGTGAGAGGATTTATGTGACAATCTTGCTGGATACTGGGGGCAGAGGAGAGAGTATTTTTCTAGCACACAGCAACATTTCCATGAACTGTGCCAGTATTTAAAAATATATCAGAATTACCAAAGCACAAATTAAGCACATTTTTGTTATTTCTGAAGTGTGTTGGAAACAAATACTTTCATATGATCAGAACAAATCAATACACTAGGTGATGCCAGTTCCATTCCATACATTATCGTTTGTGCACTGTATAGTTTTATTAGCAAAACTGTATGTCTGTGCAAATGTAATGATCATTTCAATAAAAAAATGGGATGTCTTTAATGGCAGTGCGCTACCACACCATGCATACTCCACACTATGCCACTCCACTCTACGCTGCACCACTCCATGCCACTACACTATACTCTGCACCACTCTACTTTACACCACAGCACTGCACTCTGCTCCACTGCACTCTACTCCGCTCTTCACCACTCCACGCCACTTCCCTCCATGCCTCCTTACTCTACTCTGCACCGCTCTACTCTATGCCAATGCACTGTATTCCACTCTAATCTACACCACAGAACTCACCACTGCATGCTACACCACTCCAGTCTAGGCCACTCCATTCTACTCTGCACAAGGACACTTTATGTCACTGCACTCTACGCCACTCTGTAACACTGCACTCTACATCACTGCAGTCTATGCCAATACACTCTACTCCAATGCACTTTACCCTGTACCGCTCCATTCTATGCCCCTGTACTCTGGCAATCTACTGCACACCACTCTAATCTACTCTGTACCACTGTACTCTATGTGCTGCGCTCGACACCACTTTACACCATTACTCTATGCCATTCTACTCTACGCCACTACACTCTACCCTGACCCACTCCACTCTACGCCACTTCACTTCACTGCACCCTACCTCATTTCACTCTACTCTACGCCACTGCGCTTTACCCGACTGGACTCCACTCTGTGCGACTCCCCCTTAAACCACTGCACTCTACTCCACTTAATCTAAACCACTGCAATCTACACCACTGCACTCTACTCTGCATCACTGTACTCTATGGCACTGTTGTCTCTGCCACTCTATTCTACACCACTGCACTTCATGTCACTCTACACCACTGCATTCTATGATACTCTTCTCTGCAACACTGCACTCTGCCACTCTACTCTACACTACTCCAATCTATGCCACTGTAATCTGCAACACTCCACTATATACCACTGCACTCTACAATGGACCCTACTCTTCTCTGCAGCACTGCCCTCTTTGCCATTGCACTCTACAATGGACCGCTCTAATCTATTCCACTGCATTCTAAGATGCTTTATTGTACGCTGCTGAATTCTATGCCACTGCACTTTATGCCACTATACTCTTCAACACCGTACACCAATGCATTTTACATCGTTCCACTCTACTCTACTCTATGCTACTCATCTCCACTGTACGCCATTATATGCTACTGCACTCTGTACCACTGCACTCTCTGTCACTTAACTCTATTCTATACCACGCTACTCTACACCACTGCACTCTACGCCAATGCATTCCACTCCACTCTACACCAATGCACTCTACTCTCCAACACTGCACTCTATGCCACTGAACTCCATTCCATTCCACTCTACTCTGCACTACTGCATTTTATACCAGTACCTTCTATGCCACTGCTCTTTTCATCACTCTACTCTGAATCACTCCATTCTACGCCACTTCACTCTGCAGACCTACACTTTATGCGACTGAACTCTATGGCACTATACTTTACTCTGCCCTACTCTACACCACTCTGCTCTCCACCACTTTACACCGCACTATGCCACTGCACTTTATGCCACTCTATTCCACCCTGCACTACTTCACTCTGCACTATTCCACTCTGCACCACTGCATTGTATGCCACTGCACTCTAATCTACCCCATTGTATTCTACAATGCTGCATTGTACACTGCTGAATTCTATGATGCTGCACTCCATACCACTGCAGTCTGTGCCACTTTACTCTGCAACACTCTATGTTAATGCACTCTACACCAGTGCACTCTACTCTACGCCACTCCACTGTACATCATGCTATTTAGCTCCACTCTATGCCACTCCAATGCATGACACTCTCCTCCACTCTTTGCCATTTCACTCTCCTACACTCCACGCCACTGTCCTCTACACCACTAACCTTGAGCCAACCTAAACAGCAGCCACACTTGTGTACAACATGGCTAAAACACATTGGCAATGTCTATAGCTCTTGCATCGGTGAAATCCATTGTCTTAACAATGCTTGTTTGTGCTAGGGTGGGCCAGTTTTACTGTTGGTTTCCCTGATATAACCACAAACATTGCCTGTAGCAAGCACACAGGTCTATAGTTTCTCATACCTTATAAAACAGCTACACAGCATGTCAGCAAGTCAAAATTGGCCCGATTTGCAAATGTGGGTCACTTTTTTTAGCTATCTGATTTGTAAATGAGGTCCACTTTTATTTTGGTGCCTAGGCCTATTTTCTATCCAAGTCCAACCTTGTTCAGAGGAGTATGCGGTATTGGAGCTGGACAGGCTCCTAAGTGTAGGCCTCTGTTGAGGCTTAAGTTGTACTTGAGGAGTAGGAGGACAGCACCAAACCAAGTGTTATGAGCCCCAGTGTACCCCAGTCTAGGTAGCTGCACAACCTTTTACCTACATTTGTCCTACCTTGCTCTACCTAACGGCTCTGGCGCTGACCTTTTGCCTAGTTATGTGCCGAATAAATGTTGTGTGGTTTTCTTCAAAAACTAGCCTTGTTTATTATGCATGAGGATTCTTGTATCACAGCAGGATTACCATTTTCTGTATAATAACTCTGTACAAAAGTCACCACTATTGTCAACCTTGTACGAAAGGCCCACTATAACTTCACACATCTAGGTAGAACCCCGGAGGGTATGTAAGCACCACATCTTGCTGGACAAACCAGAGAAGAAGCTTCCATGCTGACACAAGACGCTGGAGCCCCTACACGGAGGCAACCATGTATTTAATAGCCTTTCAACCTCCTTTTATAAAAAGGACCAGACTTAAATACAACCAATCAGCAACCAGTACCCTCTAGAACCTTCCCAAGAGAGGCTCAATCCCTCAGATTTTCACTGCACGTTGTGTGTAAAGGGAGTCTCCCTGAGCTCTGCTCAGTTCTACAAATCTTCTCAGATAAGTCACATTTCTTCATATATAGAAAAATGTCTGATAAGAAGGGACTATTCAGACCTTGTAAATCCTGTGGGTAAGAAGAGAGTGCATATTGATGATTCCCACAAAGACTGCATCTATTGCCTCTATCCCCTTCATGAGGCAAAACAATGTAAAATCTTCTTCACTTTTCCAGCTAAGACCCTTAGAGACATAGAGGGCAGACTTTTATTGTGGCTGAAGAAGAAGCAAGGGGCTTCATCAGATGAGGAGAGCGACACTTCCTCAAAAACTCATAAGAGGCCCAAGTCGCATGAGGGTCAGCCTGAAAAGAGCAGGAAACATTCTAAAACCTCTCATCTGACCAGAGAATCTCAAAAAGGGAGAAACCGCCTAAGGTCTCCTCAGAGATAAGTTCCCCTCATTCTTCTGGGACTTCTAAGGAAAAACCAGAATCTTCAGGTCATTCCAGGCGCAAATTCTGTCACAAATCCTCATCGACGTCAAGCTCACTGTCGATGCCTGTTACTTCAGCAACACCGACGACGACAACTCTCATCGTCGAGACCATCGGCGGTGCTTACTAGTTCAACGGCGAGTATAAAAGGTTCTATACCATTGGGATTACCTTTATCGTCGTCGACGACTCCGTCAACGAAGACACCACCGTCGACGAGATTGTCGACGAAGTCCATCGTTGACGAAGATCCTAACGCCAACGACAACTCCATCGTCAACGACATTTTCATCATCGTCGAAGGCTACATCGATGACAACTCCACAGTCGACGACGATACCGTTGGCGACGATAATCCCACTTTTGACAACAACTTCGCTGTCGGCGACAACTCCACCATCGACGATAACATTGACGATCACATGAATTGTGATGTATTCCTATAGGTACTGTATCGATTCCCCTATTCCTGACCCTGGTTTGGTTAATAATTAACTAGCAGCCATCCAACGGTGCAAGAACCGTTATCTGATTAAGCCACACCACGGCACAGAAGCGCGTTATCTGATTAGGTCATAACGCATGCCATCTAATTAGACAAGCGATATTCCTCCAGCCCCTGATAAGGCATACGGAGTTCTCAAAACAAATCAAACCTACAGCGACCTGGGAAATTCCCATAACCATTGTTTTGATTTCACCGAGAACTTCAGCAAAAGAATGTGCGAACGAGCCCGTTCATATGACATCCTTATTGACGTATATATGTCCATCCTTACGTCAATCTCGGCACCTTTCAGGTATAAATATTACCGACATTGCCTTAAGCAAACACATGCGGTGGTGACGAGATCGGAGCAGCGAGACGTGCTGAGGAGCGACCTGGGAAATTCCCATAACCATTGTTTTGATTTCACCGAGAACTTCAGCAAAAGAATGTGCGAACGAGCCCGTTCATATGACATCCTTATTGACGTATATATGTCCATCCTTACGTCAATCTCGGCACCTTTCAGGTATAAATATTACCGACATTGCCTTAAGCAAACACATGCGGTGGTGACGAGATCGGAGCAGCGAGACGTGCTGAGGAGCCCAGCAGAGAGCGAAGCCCACAGGCGCTGCCCCGCCTTCCTGACGCGCTGAGAACGAGACGCTGTCTTTCTCCTGCCGAGAAATCCAGCTCCGGCGCTTCCATGCAGCCCTCGCAGGCAGCTGGAATATCAAGACCTGGGATAAGAGATACCAGCCCTCCATCATTCTAGATCTCAGGTACAGAACTGAATAACCCCTTGCAGAGAATTCTCGAATCAGTCCCTTGGCAAAACAAACTTAACTTAAACTGCTACTTATCTACTCCCGCCCACGTATTAGGCTTAGGTCAGGTACATTGGGGTAGGCGTGGTTAGAAGCACCAGTTGAGTACGATTAGTCAAATGTATATATGTATGTATCTATTTTATCCATTTTAAAGTATCATATGGCTCAGAAACCATATCAATGCTTTTACAGTATTATTTTATAATTCTGTCTCTACTGTATGCACTTTACTTAACTACAAGTATTGCAATAATAGCGATTCATTTCTCTTGTATGAGAAAAGAGACTGATCAATAAATAACATCTTTTATTGAACCACGCCCATCTCTTATTTCTCTACAAACTGGTGAAACTAAGAATGCACGTACTGACTGAGTAAAATAAGTTGTCTATTGTTTTCACACGACTCTAGAGATACACTCTTGATTAGGGGAGAGCAAAGTTGTCATGTTCTATGGTTGTCAGAAACTAAATCCCTTCTTGTCTATCCAGGGAGGTTAAAATCCTCCTTGCCTATTCGAGAAAGTTTCTAGTGAACTCTGAGCTAGCTGGCAAACACAAACCTTTAAGTCTAATATCGTCGGTAGAAGACCTAGTTAACCTCTGCCCTAGGTCTATACTATTGAAGATATTATTCCAATGCGCAGAGCCTATTGGGATAATAGGAACTACACTACATGGCGCCCAACCGTTTGGATAGGCGATAAAACTAACGCAAGACATTAGAGTAACTCAGTCGTGCTTTTTCACACAGAACCCCTTTTTTCCCATAATACTCCAAAGACGTCTGGAGTGGGTGAAAGGTCATATCCGCCAAACCTCGCAGGAGGAGACTCCTATGTAAGGTTCATGGTTTACTCAACGTTGAAGGATACACCGTTCCCAGATATTGTGCATCTAATCTTTGTTTCCATAGAAACCTGATCTGCAAACAAACAGAATAACCTTCTTGACAATAGTATGTCAGAAACTGAAGAAGAAAGGGAGACAGTTAGACTAGCAGCTGAACTCCTAGAAGCAGATAATACTCTGCAGCAAAATGACCCGGATATAATACTCATCCCGGTCAACATAAGAAAATCTATAACCCTAAAGCTTATAGAAAATGGACTGACACCAAGAGGTGGTACAGTCATATTCGTAATTGAGGCACACGAATATCGGCAGACAGAGGTATTCTATTCATGGATAAACTTTCCAGCAGCAAACGCTGTAACAAAGGACTTCCACTATTACAAAATAGAGGAACCTCCTAGTGAGTACACTCCTTTCGAGGAAGTGGAAATACCACTCAAATTCCAAGAGCACCTGCTCTTGTTTAATGGCGCCCTAAAACATAATAATCACATCACCAGGCTCGGTCCACTAGGTAGACCAGGAGCAACGTGGCCGGTCCGAGCCGGATACACACCACATCCAGACATTGAAGAAATGCCTGCACCAGAACTTTTAGCACAGCTAAAACAATTAATAAAAATACATAGACAATTAGTCCAATATGTAATGCGGACTTCAACTATCCAACCAGGAATTAAAATTCCACAGTTGACCAGTCATCAGGGGAACACAAATAAAATTACACCACAGAACATACAGTCCTGTCTAGGTAAAGTACCCGCAAAACGGGAACAAATTCCTTTCTGGCTAGCACAAAAAATAACTCAAATAGAGGCAGTGTTTCCAGATACCACCCCTGTTGAGAAACATAGGATTCTGACTATCTGTCTTCCAATGGGAATCGCACCACATGTGGAGGACTGTGACACTTGGGGAACAGTCTTTGCTTCCATTTACACAAAAACACATGGTGTACCATCCATGTCAGTAATACCAGATGTGCCAAAACAGATTCAAGATGAATACGGTCCAGAACCCGCTTTAACTCTCGGTATGAAATTACTGAAAGACTTCAAGCAGGTCTCTGCAATATTATTAGCCAACATAAAGGGAGAAGCAGCAAATGTGGCGATTCGCCAGAGGTTAAAAGAGACAAATATAGCAGACCAACCATCTGAAATTGCCAGAATCATAGAAAAATCATATGAAGAACTA
Organism: Lissotriton helveticus; assembly: GCF_964261635.1. Lineage (NCBI taxonomy): Eukaryota > Metazoa > Chordata > Amphibia > Caudata > Salamandridae > Lissotriton > Lissotriton helveticus. The sequence continues at coordinate 1,401,605,400 of NC_136057.1, read as the reverse complement.
GGAAGAGATAGTTTGGGTGGAATACCAGTGAAACCCCAACTAGTCCTGAAAAAGTATTTATAAAAAATAATTTAAACACTCAAAAAAAGAGCTGGGATGGAAATAAACAATCCAATCCTAAAGAAAAAAGATTCCAGTCCAGAGGAAGGTCTCCTCGGCGGAGAGAAAGATCTCCCGACCAAGGACGCAAGTCTCCCCAAAGGGAGCCCTCTGTGAAAAAATACAACCTTAGAAATAGGGATAATATAAAGAAACCTGATAGATATCAAGATATTGATACACGTCCCTCTCAATCTTTTCAGACTTCCTCGCAGAAATCGGAAAGAAGAGGACGATCAGAACAAAGGAAAGAGCACGTCAAGTCCAAAGACAGAGAACCTGCTCATCTGAATAAAAAATTACAATTTCCAAAAAAGAAGGTAGACAGTATTAAAGTAATCAACAATGCCGAGAATACTGAGGACACAGCTGAAAAACGGAGAATGGGCTCAGACAATGCTAGACAGCGCAGCAGAAGTGAGCATAGCTCGCAAAGTCCTTATGAATCATCTGGAGACAGTGGACACGAATGAATACATTCAGGTGGAAACTGCAGATACCAGAGTTAGCAAACCTCATAAAATATATGAAATAACATTGCGTATAGAAGGGGATAAGACTAGAAAAATAAGGGGACTATTTTGGGATAATCTGTCCAAGGGCTATGACATCCTTCTAGCTGAACGAGACTGGCCTCCAGAGTTTGTCAGGGAGTGCCCACATGGCGAAGAAATAATTATGCCTGCCTTCTCAAACCATATTCCAATTCATAAAAAATATACACTTGCAAGAAAGTGGGCAGTAGCTCAAGCCCCTGCCTTATATAAAACTCATGTGGGATGGGATGAGGACTCCCCTCCTCACAAAATCCAGTTAAAATCACACCCTACTGCACAGAGGCAGTACCCGATTAAGCAAGAAGCTAAAAAACAGGTAAAAGAGATCCTAGATCAACTTGAATACCAGGGGGTGATTGAAACTTGCACCTCACAAATGAATAATCCTTTGTTTCCTGTCTCCAAGCCAGACAATTCATATCGTCTTGTTTTGGACTACAGACACCTTAACTCATGTTGCAAAACATTTGCAGTACAAAACTCGGATAGTGCTGCACTAATGAATAACATAGTGCGCAAAAAATACAAAACCACATTAGACATTTCTAATGGATTCTTTTGTCAAAATATAGCACCAGAGAGCAGATATTTGACGGCGTTCTCAATAAATGGCACGCAAAAGAATTTCTGTCGTTTGCCCCAGGGGTTCAAGAACAGCCCAGGATTATTCTCAGCGAGAGTAACAGAATTACTACAAACATATGATGACGAGGCATTATCTTATGTCGACGACATCTATCTAACAGATGATGACTTGGATACTCACTTGAAGAGAGTGAACACCATAATACTTGGGTTCGCAGCAGAGGGTTACAAATTCAACTTTAAAAAGTCAAAAATTGCCCATCTAACAGTCCTGTTTTTAGGATATGAACTATCAAGTGAAGGCAAAAGCCTGGCTGACAATTTCCTAGAGAAATGTGCTGTAATCCAAGCACCTAGAACACTGAAAAACTTACAATCAATTCTAGGCTTCCTAAACTTCGGAAGAACTTACATTATAAATTATGCAGAGAGAATTAAACCTCTCTATGATCTAATAAAACCAGATTTTAAAAGAATCAATTGGACTCAAAAACACACAGAAATTTTGAGATCGTTACAAACAGATATGTTAGTTAAAACAAAACTACAAACACGTGACAACACACGCAACCTTGTGATTCGAGTCATCCCAGGAAGATGCGGATTCACATACCTGACCTCTAATGAGGGAGAGAAGGTACCAATAGCATACAAATCACATTTGTACACAGAAGCTGAAAAAAGGTTCAGCATTAAAGAAAATATTGTTCATGCGGTTCAAACAGCTGTAGTAGAAGCAAAATACCAAGCAGACGGTAGACAGGTTACAGTCAGAACAGCAGAATCAGCTTTTGAGGCATTAACAACACCATGTAATTTACCGACAACTGCACTGAATCCAGAATGGATACAATGGGTAAATTCTGTTGATACAGACAAAGTAAAATACTATTTTGACCCAGAAATGAAAGAATTAAAATATCTAGAATATGAAAGAGAATACCCTCTGCCAATCGACATTCTGCCTTTACGACAGTACGCCTGTGTAATATATACAGACGGGTATGCTCAATCCTCAGTTTGGGGAGAGCTGGCTTACAACGCCACATGCGAAATTGTAAAAGAAGTGTGGCGCGGAGGTAGATTAAGACCTCTACTTACAAAAACACACTCAGTGGAAAATAATTCAGAACAACAAACGGAAATAATTTCATTAAAAATGGCGCTAGATAATGCCGATCGCGAATTCCCGACACTTATTGTGTGCGATTCGTATTACTGCGTCAAAACATACAATAACGATTTAAAGAAATGGATTCAAAACGGTTACAAAGATGACACAGGTGCCACAATAAAGCAGAAAGCACTTTGGGAACAATTAGTTCTTTTAAAGAAAGAACTACCAAAAACTCACGTGATACATTCACTGAGTCATCAGCGTGATGGCGTTCACGTTGCAGGGAATTCATTGGCTGAGACAGCCACAGCGGGAGCAACTAAACCGGCTTCCGTAGCTACAAAAAAGCGTACAGTAAAACACATTGACGGTGAAACTGTGCTGGCGGTGAAAACGTCATCAAAAGGCGACTGCTCAGCGTTACCGATCAATTATCCACTCAATTATACATACATAATCGATGCAAACTCAGTCCCTTTTGCTCGAATCCCTGGAGTGGGGGATAGAGTAATTCCAAACACGGACAGGAGAGGCTTGTTAATAGCAGACGCACATATGGGTGAGGGTCTCAGACACCTTAAGCAAAAAGATTCTCTGGAAGAATTACAATCAGTGTACTGGTGGCCAGGCATGAGCCTGCATCATCACATTTTTGTAAAAAAACTGCAATAGAGATCGCAGTGGCGAGCGGGGAGGACTATTGCCATGGCATTTCACTCCAGATAAACAACAACAATAAGAAAGCACCCATCATGAAAAAAGCGCTATATTAACATAAAAAGACTAATTTTCACTTATAATGTAGACCCCAGCGCTCGGCTGACGTCTGGACTGTTATAAAAGGATTTGCAAGTCTATAATGGCATATACGCTAGGAGCATGCTACGTTTTGACTACTGTATTCCTTTTAGCCCTCAAGCTTATGGGGAAGCATGGCCAAATGAGCATTGCATAGCGGGACTCTTCTCACTTCCTTCCTGAGGGATACGGGATGGTGTAAAGAAAAAACCAAGACATAAAGCAATCTATAACAGAAAAGGTATTAGGTTCGGGAGCTGGGTGGGTCAAACATTTAATAAGTGTCCAACGTAGTCTAAATAACCTGCCAAGGAATTCTCTGAAAGGGTTCAGTCCATACGAACTATTGTTCGGGACTAGAATGATGATCAAAGATCTTGATAGTCAGACTTCAGTGGTTAAAGACAAAAGCTTTGATATCAAAGATCGTTTGGCTATTTTACAGGACTTAAATGAAACAAGAAAAGACCTGAGCAACATAAAGCTGAAACAACAGCCAACAACCACTGAAGAGAAACCACCAGTCCCAGCAAGGCCTGTCTGGATTCCAAAAGTCGGGGATCTAGTCAGAGAAAAGATCGCGGTAAAGAAGGAATTTGGGCCTTCTTACAGAAAAGCAGTTCCTGTCTTGTCTATCAAGCGGGACAAGATCAGTAGTACTACCGCCCCTTGCTGGTAAAAAGGAGAACCGAGTTGTATCCATCGACCTGGTTAAACCACAATCATGTGGCCGATAACAAACAGTAGGCCAAGTGGACTCCCAAGAAGTAGCAGAACACCAATGTTTGCTACGAATACAGAGGCTCAAACTGGAAGACTGATCACCTTTGGAAAATCTACAGTGAATCAACAAGGACTATGCAACAAAGCAATGGAACTTGAACCTCTTAAAACCCAAATTAAAACTTTTCATCAAGAAACAACAACCTATGATGATGTAACTGCAGACTTTGCTAATGAAAGAAAGCAAAATCCAAAAGCAATTGGAACAATTGACAGAACAGCATCCGGCTACTTCATCAACTTCGATGATTCATCTGAAGACCTGAGTGAAGCAAAGAAACAGCCATCAGCAAAAACTTTTAAACAAAGCTAAAGAACTTTTGCAACAGCTGAAAGAAACCTATCTGATTTCTCCATGGATTGAATTTTGGGTGGCCTTCGGTGCATTTATCCTCATTCTTTGGCTCATCTTCGTACTATGCTTGGGACATTTCATTGAAGGAAAATATGCTAAAATGGACACAGCAAGCCAGAAAATCAACTTGGTCCTTAAACCACACACATCTTCACACATCGAGAAAAGAGAACTTTCTTCAGTGAACTTCACAGCCAATCCTATACCAGGCGGTGTAGCATGGGACAAAACTGATTATGAAATCTATGGTCCGGTTGAAATCCTGAAGTATCCACACCAATTCAAGGTCTCATTGAGTGACTTTGTAAAACCGAGCTCATTTGCTGATGATTGGGACTTTGAAAGTATTAATGATATGATGTCTGATCTTGTGATGTCTGCTAAATTCACAGAACATGATTATTTGCAGGGTTCGTCTAATTATGATCAGATGTTCTGCTATAACCACTATGGTAACCATTATCTACATAAATCTGCACAACCTAGAAATGTTTTGAATTATAACCAATGGGAACATTGTGCTACTCCTCCAAAAGATAGCTCGAAAACATTTTATGATAAATATTCATACTTTTCAGGGTTTGACATAAGTAATGCAGAAACATTTTATTTCAAATTGTCAAATAAGACAGGTATGAAGACCATGCTTACAAACACAAAATTGATATATTCCGATTCATTCTTTGAACAAATGAATACATTTGGGTTTGATTTCTGGAACAATAATATTGAAGCAAAAACTGTTTGGGGTACAAGAGATTGGCAAGTACAAGGTATAGAATCATTGTTTAGAGCCTGCATGATCCCAGAACAAATTATATTTTTGAACGACACTATTCAACAAACTACCTGTCTTGGCTTAGTCAAAATCAAAGATTTGAACAAACCGTCTATTCCAAAGCCAACAGTGAAGAGTAATAGCTCTAAAGATGTTGAGATAGACGTAAACCATATTTTAAACCAAAACAGAACAGATCCTGAATGGAAAAAATGGTTGATCTGGCCCACAGATACAAATAACTGTCAAGACAGATTCCTGAACAAAATACAGGGGTTCACATTGACTAGGCCAGACCCTAGATATTCCCAAAGACAACATCCAGGGATAGTAACCACCTACAGCGTGGGCAAGCTCTGCCTTCAATGGCTACAAACGTCCACACTGGCTGAAATTAAGCAACACCTAACTTTACTTACAGAAGGTGCCGACTTGCGTGATTTCATATTGGGACCACGCAAACAGCGTCAAAAACGTTTCATAGCGGCCTCTATATATGCAGCTTATAACGAAGTTTGGAAAGTAACTCAAATTGAGACAGCAGAAAAAATACGGGAAATTGACCGTATTAATTTGGAAAAATCACTTTCTGTGGTGGACAATGGGTTAATGACTCTGTCCTCCAGAATATATTCTCTGGACAGCATTGTGTCTTCAGCAATCGATATAATATCGCAAGACTTACTGATGTTACAACACGGTCAGTCCCAATTGCGTTCTATTGTACAGCTTGGCTGGACGTTACAAAATCTGCGTTCTGGCTATATGCCCTGGCGTTTAATCAACACAACGTCATTATTTAATATCTTTAACCTCACTGATAAACAAATCAGTTTGGCACAGAAGGGTGCTGACTATACAATTCTGAGCATTGAAAAACTTGAGAGATTACCATTGACAATGTCAGAACGACCTGTCATTGAATGGATAATACATGGGATAATAAATATTCCGATAACTACTTTCCAGTTTCAATTCTGCCAAAAATATATACAGGCAGGCCAGTATGAAAGGTTGGGTAAAGGATACATTAAGTCAATATGGAACTTGCCCTATACACATGAATGTGTAAGTAATAAAGGCCAGAAAGTGTTTCTCAGTGGCGATAATTGTGCAAGATCACTAAGTGGTACACTTCTGTGTCAGGGTATTAGTTTGCACGGAGCCTGTGAAGGGACTTCAAATAACCTTTCATGTTACCAGCTAGGCACACCTGCAACACAAATAGAACCATTCTTTAGGAGACTCTCGAACGGGAGTTACATTCTAATAGTAGATCGCAGATGTTGTAGTTTGCTGCCCGGAAAACCTTATCTCATAACTGTGACTAGGAAGGTCATGTGCTGTGAACATGTATTGTTCCCCAGCGATTCTCCAGACAGGGAGGCAAGGTTATGGCCCGATTTGAAAATTGCTTCTATTCGAATAGATACTTTAAGCAGAATGAAGACTGTGCTCCTACAGACGCCGACAAGGCTCACGTCATCAAAAGAAACGTATGATCTCCAAGTTGCAAGGACAACAGAAGAGATTCATTCATTATTATCAACTAATTCCCCCATACATTTCGCAGAAATACTGAACGAAATCTTAAATATTTCTGATACCACTGGTATCTCCAGTGTATTTAAAGCAGTGTTTTCGGGTGCTTTAACTCCATTCAAAGCCATCCTGGGTATTTTTCCAGACTTTGTCCATTCCATTTTTGGCGGACTTCCTCTCCTTTTAGGACTAGTAGCGGGTATTCTATTTTTGATCCTGTTATTTCGCTATGGCAAACCATGTCACAGACAAAACACCTGCGACAAGGGAAGAAATGATCCTAGCCATTGGCTACCGGGACCGGGTAACTAAAATCCTTGGACTATCCCGGCTTAGAGACCTGAACATGACCTGGTTTCTTTCATTTAGACCAATGTGGCAAAGTTGTGTTATGCCTGTGTTAAGATGCTTGCTATGCGGCGAAGAATGCGTGTTGGACACCTGTCTGGCACTACAATCGGATGTGCCAATGGACGCAGATACCTTGTTGGGTCCGGTAACGGCTCATGCATTGTGCTGTCCCCAGCGGCTACCAATCCTGATGACGGCATTCGTGGAGTCTTCACCACTACGATTGAGGGGTAGTGAAGTACAAGATGAAAGCAGCATCAATCAGGTACGACCTTCAGTCAGCTATGCTGATCAAAACATCAATGGAGGCAATCATGCTCAGGCTCATGAATGCATGGTAACAACTTTTTCCGAATTAGTGGAACTTACGCAAGAAGCTGTTGACAGTTTTTTCAATAGTCTAAATGATATGATGTTTTCACCGGAGCAGCAGGAATAACTTTGAGCAAACTAGCACTTGGAGTTCCTCACATCCTGAATTTGGCCTTCAACTTTTTAAAGAAAAGCGATATGGAAAATTTTCTCATCATTTTTTCAGACTGCGAGAACTTTTTCCCCAATTCCAAAATATTTACGATTTTTGGGACACTTATCTTCTGCTTAAAGTAGACATTATTCTTAGAGAACTAAATTTCTATTTTAGGTAGTCACGAGACATACGCTATCCTCTAGCACTATTATACATAACTTTATGATTGTGATGAAATGGTCTCGCATTCTTTTTTCTGTATTAAGAGCCATTTCATGTGTGGTTTTCGCATTTATTCATGCTGAATTTAAAAATATGCATTATATGTTTAGCATTATTAGACTGCTTGTGCATATAGTACATGTGATTGTGTTTCATATATTTTATAATTCCAATTTTCTGAATACATATGATTGTATTTTGGGGTGGTATGGTATACACAAACGCTACTGGTTTCACTATGCCTAGATTTGTAAATATGGACATAGTCTACGTGGAGTGGGTGTGATGTATTCCTATAGGTACTGTATCGATTCCCCTATTCCTGACCCTGGTTTGGTTAATAATTAACTAGCAGCCATCCAACGGTGCAAGAACCGTTATCTGATTAAGCCACACCACGGCACAGAAGCGCGTTATCTGATTAGGTCATAACGCATGCCATCTAATTAGACAAGCGATATTCCTCCAGCCCCTGATAAGGCATACGGAGTTCTCAAAACAAATCAAACCTACAGCGACCTGGGAAATTCCCATAACCATTGTTTTGATTTCACCGAGAACTTCAGCAAAAGAATGTGCGAACGAGCCCGTTCATATGACATCCTTATTGACGTATATATGTCCATCCTTACGTCAATCTCGGCACCTTTCAGGTATAAATATTACCGACATTGCCTTAAGCAAACACATGCGGTGGTGACGAGATCGGAGCAGCGAGACGTGCTGAGGAGCCCAGCAGAGAGCGAAGCCCACAGGCGCTGCCCCGCCTTCCTGACGCGCTGAGAACGAGACGCTGTCTTTCTCCTGCCGAGAAATCCAGCTCTGGCGCTTCCATGCAGCCCTCGCAGGCAGCTGGAATATCAAGACCTGGGATAAGTGATACCAGCCCTCCATCATTCTAGATCTCAGGTACAGAACTGAATAACCCCTTGCAGAGAATTCTCGAATCAGTCCCTTGGCAAAACAAACTTAACTTAAACTGCTACTTATCTACTCCCGCCCACGTATTAGGCTTAGGTCAGGTACATTGAGGTAGGCGTGGTTAGAAGCACCAGTTGAGTACGATTAGTCAAATGTATATATGTATGTATCTATTTTATCCATTTTAAAGTATCATATGGCTCAGAAACCATATCAATGCTTTTACAGTATTATTTTATAATTCTGTCTCTACTGTATGCACTTTACTTAACTACAAGTATTGCAATAATAGCGATTCATTTCTCTTGTATGAGAAAAGAGACTGATCAATAAATAACATCTTTTATTGAACCACGCCCATCTCTTATTTCTCTACAAACTGGTGAAACTAAGAATGCACGTACTGACTGAGTAAAATAAGTTGTCTATTGTTTTCACACTACTCTAGAGATACACTCTTGATTAGGGGAGAGCAAAGTTGTCATGTTCTATGGTTGTCAGAAACTAAATCCCTTCTTGTCTATCCAGGGAGGTTAAAATCCTCCTTGCCTATTCGAGAAAGTTTCAAGTGAACTCTGAGCTAGCTGGCAAACACAAACCTTTAAGTCTAATATCGTCGGTAGAAGACCTAGTTAACCTCTGCCCTAGGTCTATACTATTGAAGATATTATTCCAATGCGCAGAGCCTATTGGGATAATAGGAACTACACTACAGAATGACAAGAGTTCCAATATTGTCGACGGGCCCGTCAACTCCGTTTCTGCAATCTACTTGCATAAAATGTCACTACAACCTGAATTTCAAACACCAAACATTTCTACGCTGCCTCCAAGTCATCTGCTAGACGTAGAGGAAACTGATGATGATTGTCCATATAGGACTGATCATAGCCCTTCCGAACTAAATGTGAAGTGTCAGGAAGAGGATGAGGACTATTACGATGAGGAACAGTACCATTAGCAATATCCAGTCCCTCGTGCACAGTATCATCAGTTCAGATATTATGAACAGCCAAGACAAGAACCTGCTCAACTGCCAGCGTCCCTTATACAGGACTTACAAAACATGCCGGCGGATTACAAAAAGAGATTTCCTCCTCAAGAGGCCTGCATTACAGTGCCCCCTCCTCCACCTGTGGCTCCTCTGACACCACCACCACCTCCTCCTGCCACGCCTAGACTGACGCCACGTTCCATAATCCCTCTGCATCCTAGAGAGGATCCTACCACTTCTGAAGAAGAGCCTAAGGAGGGAGAAATTCATGATCCTCCTCCGCCTACGGATGAATGGGATGACTATGTGGTACCAACACTGTCCCAACTTCCTCGTCGTCCCTCGGACTCCTCTCCGGAGGATATTGAAGGTTTTCATAACCTAATGGACAGAGCTACGGACAGATTTAACCTGCCCACAATTATCAAACATTCAGATTGCTTTCTTTATGACTTTAAAGAACAATCAAGAAAGTCAATCAGGTCAATACCTATCATAGATTATATCTGGCAGGAAGGTATTAAGGTAATGAAGACACCAGCTTCTGTGGTTCTGGTGCTACCAAGGCTTGACAAAAAATACAGGGCACCAGAGGATTCCCCTGCATGTCTCACAGTTCACTTCAAGCCGGACTCTGTGATTTCCCAGGCTGCCCAAAGAAGATCAAAAAGTCCATCTACTCCCATCACATCTGCATCAGATAAAGCGGGTCGCCCTTATGACTTCATTGGAAAAAGATTTTCCTCAATGTCGGCAAACTCTGTGAGAGCTTCAAATGCATTAGCCATGATGGGCCGCTACGATCGGCAAATGTGGTCCGATATAGGAACCATGAGAGACCTCATTCCAGCGGAAAAAAAGAAAGAATTTAATAAGATCCTTGCAGAGGGAGAACGCACAGTGGCCGTAATCATAGACTGACATATGGATATTGCCACTACAAGCTTTCACCAACTAGCTGGTGCGACCGTTTTAAGACATCAATGGTGGCTAAGGGCAACATCCTTTCACCCGGAAGTGCAGTCAAAAATTCTCGACATGACATACGACGGAGATAGCCTATTTCAGAAAAACATATATGAAGCTCTTATGGCAATAAAGATAAAATACTGATACTGCCAAAGAGTTAGGTACCCTTCAGTACCATAAAGTGCCCTTTCGGGGAGCTTGAGGTCGTGGCTTTTCTGGATATAGAGGAAACATACCCAGACTTACCAATCCTGCCAACCAGAATATTGCCAGGGATACAAACAACAATCCTATCGACAGGCAACAACAGCTGGTTTCTCCAGACAGGGCTCCCGTAGAAAGCCAGCGTCACAAGCACCAAACTCAGGTCGCAAACAGTGATCACAACAGGGTACCAGTTACATAGCCCCCCTTCCCAACCGGTGCGAAGGTTTCCAACCATATCCATCAATTGTGCAATATCACATCAGACAAGTGGGTACTGGACCTCATTTCTTATGGCCACACTCTGGAATTTACCCAAATACCTCCAAACACTCCACCCAGGGGGTCGCACCCCACTCATCTTCACTTACTCAAGCGGGAAGCACAGATTATGCTCCAGAAAGGGGCAATAGAAAGAGTTCCACTTCTTCAGAGAAGGAAAGGTTTGTACTCCTGCTTCTTCCTTATTTGCAATAAATCTGGAGAGAGGAGACCTATCACAGGCCTCAGGAAATTAAACAAATTCCTCAAACATTCAGGATGGTCATGCTCTACGACATCCTGCAACGCCTCAACAGTGGAGATTTCATGACTTCATTGTATCTAGAGGATGCTTATTTCCACGTTCCTGTACACCCCAAACACAGGAAATTCCTCCGATTCACAGTGGCTGGTACCCACTATCAATTCCGAGTCCTTCCCTTTGGCCTCAAATCGGCTCCACACATTTTTACGAAGTTTGTGGCTCCAGTGGCAACTGCCTTGCGGAACCAGGGTCATCAAGTATTTCCATACTTAGACGATTGGCTACTGGAAGCTCCATCAGCTTGTCTAGCAAAGGCTGCCACAGACGATTATTTAGATATGTTCCGCATATTAGGACTCTCGATAAATCAACAAAAATCATCAGTTTCTGCAAGACCGACAATTACATTTTTAGGAGTCAACTTGAACACCATTCAAAATAAAGCTTTCCTCTCCCAGGAAAGAGAAGAGCAATTACAAGCTTTGGCATTCAAGCTTTCCAGAGAAAAGTACTTTTCTGTAAGAATATTCAAATCTATACTGGGCATGCTCTTCTCCACAATCAACCTGGTGCCACTAGCTCGCCTACATATGAGGCCTCTGCACGAAGAACTTCGATGTCAATGGGCTCAAACCACAGGATTTTTTGATGACTTGATAACTATCACCCCACGCATGAAGGAGGCATTCAGATTCAGAGAAGCTTTATTCGATTTTTAAAAGAAAATCATAAAAGCATACATTGCAGTATAAAGTGCCATTAATTGATTATACAGGATTTTTAAAATTCAAGAATAAATAGATCAAAACAAGGTATTTTCAGTTAAGAACAATCTAAAATAAGATTAATCATCGGGGTAATTACATTGAAGTCCGGAATCTTATGACAAGTTTTAAAAAGCCAGAAACTGCATAAATTACAGAATCATTTTCTAGTTGTTGCAGTCTAATAAAGGCTAATTTACAATTGCGGATACCCCACTGCTTTAAAATGGGTTTCAGAAAAGCCCTCCATGGTGTCTGATAAAATTTACAGAAAAACACACAATGGATGTTTGACTGAAGGGATATGTCGTCGCATGGACAAATTAAATATTCCATAGCCCAATTATTAAGGTGAGGGAAAGTAATCAGGCGAAAGAAAGTACCAAACCTAAAACGGGACAGTAGCATTCGGGCATAACAGCTAGAATTGGACGTAAGGTACCATTGGAGCCCTTCAGAGGTGGTGATTTGTTGGTATCAGATAACTGTGGGTTTCATTTTTTCCATGCCCCACCACTTGTTATTTAGATGGTCCAAAACCATCTTTTTTATTGACTTTCTGGGCACCAAATCCATGCTCAATGGGCTGGTGTAAAATTCCTAATGCCCAATCTCGGTCATCATATTCTTCACATAGGTTAACCATTTAATGTTACCTACCCCTTCGAGTTTAAGACAATCATTATTAAGTCTCTATTTACTGAGGTCTCGGGGGTGACCCAGACTTTGTGCCATAGTAATATGGGTGCTATTTTTATGATTTCGGAAATGTAAGGCGACCCCAATTCAATATGTGCAAGATAGGTGGGTGTTGATTTTGGTACAGCCAGTAGGTGGCGAATAAACTTGTTTTCGCTGTGTTGGATCATTTGAACATTTTCCGTTCCTCAGAGACCTGAGCCATATACAGCTGTAGAAACGCATTTTGCATTATAGATGTGAATCAGCTCTCTCACAAGTCTACCCCCTATTTTTGCATCAAAATTGTTCAGGGCGCCTATAGTCCTAGAGAAGGCTAGCTGTCTGGCAGTCACAGCAGGCTGCCAGCTTCCTTTTCTATCAAAAAGTATGCCCAGGTAAGAGAATCTATCTGTAGACTCAATTTGCCTACCGTCAAGAGAAATAGGACAAGGTGTCCTCTTAGCCCTGGGCCACATGACATTGTGTGTGTTTTTGAGATGTTAATTTTTAGTCCTCTATCTGTCATGTAATTAGCAAATTTGAGAACAGCCTTCTGCAGTCCAACCCTAGTACGGGACATAATAGCAGCGTCATCCGCATATAGAAGTAGTGGTACTGATGTTCCCATTATAGTTGGATGATCATGCTAAGACTCCCTGAGATGTTGACTGATGGAATTTATGTAAAGGGTGAAGAGAAGGGGTGCTAGAATGCACCCCTGTCTCACACCCCTCTTAATGGGGAACTTGTCTGAGCACTCACCCAATCTACCATAACGAACCCTAGCGCCTGCTCCCCTATAGAGTTCTTTAATAAACTGGAGAATTTGGCTGTACAAACCCATATCTTTTAGTGTTGCCCATAAAAAATCATGGTTAACGCAATCGAAAGCAGAACTCAGGTCAACAAAGGCAATAAAAAGGTTTCCCTTCTTGGCCTGAGTATATTTCGATATTATTAACGCAAAGTTTAATCCCTGCTCTATTGTTCCTTTCCCCGTTCTGAATCCGTATTGTAAATTTGATATAATGTCATTCTCCTCAACCCATGATTGAATCCTGTGTAAAACTATCCGACCTGCTACCTTCATTAATGCATCAAGCAATGAAATTGGTCGGTAGCAGGTGGGATCATTTCGATTACCTTTTTTAAAAATTGGGACCACTATAGCTTCCGTCCAAGAGGGTAAAAACCCCTGTTGGTTTACTTTATTTAAAACATTTGTTAGCAATGGAGCCCACAAATCAATTGCGTTTTTATAAACGTCTATTGGGACTCCATCGGGGCCCGGAGCTTTACCTGAGGGACTATCGCTAATGGCCTTTAAGACCTCCCCACAGTTAAAAGTAATGTCTAACGGGAATACGCTAGATGGGACAGTATCAGAGTATGTGTCCAGCATCCCCGTTCCAAGGTTTACATAGTCTGAGGGGGTCACTTTATCGTAAAGGTGCGTAAAATGATTGACCCACGGTCCCCCATCAACGGCTTGGTCTATAATATCTCCGTCTCTGTTCGTTAGGTAAGGGGTATTTACAATTTTCCAAAATGCGGTGTTATCCCTTCTTTTGGAAGCATCACACAAAGCAGACCAGGCCTCTTTCTTCAATTGATTTTTCCTAGTCTTAACGGCCGCTTTGTATTGCTTTCTGGCTTGCCAGATCTCAAATGGGGATTTGGGTGATGCATGCAGTGCCCTTTTCAGGATAGTATGTGCTTTAGTGCAGCTTTTGTCAAACCAGCCATGTGGTTTGTTGGAATTTAATCGGTATTCCTTGGTTAAAAGTTTCTTCATCTCACCTTGTATTTATATAAATGAGCTCACAACTTTTGATGGCTCCTCTTTATGAGATAAACAGACAAGTAGATCTTCGCGACAGGCCGATTCCAAGTTTTTGAGGAAACCCACTGGCTCCACCTTGTCCCATTTAATCATATATCCATTTCTGGTTGCCAATTTAATTTCCGGCCTGTATAAGGATTTCTCATTCAGGGTCTTTTTATGCCCTCTGAGTTTTAAGTTAAAAGAGATGGGATAGTGGTCACTAAAAACAAGCGGAATGTGGAAAAGTAAATTTTGCCATGTTCTGTGTCCCTACGTGTCATCCATCATATGTTATGTGTGCATGATTAAATATGCATATGCATTCCCCATGTTCGATTAATGACGCAATTACAGTTGTGTCCACCTCTAGTATGCCAGTTTCCAGCCCTCGTGAATACTACGAATATCAGGCCTATGTAAAGCTACGTTGCCACGTTTCTCAGTGTGCACGTTATTCTATTATAAAGTCCCCGTTTCTAGGCCTCAAAAGGGCCTGGACACCAGATTCAGCTCCTGTCTCCTGCAACTTCGCTGAGGAGCGATACAGCCCCCACCTGTATCCTCGACCCTTCACTTACTTCCTACCTCGCAGTGCCCGGCCCAGCCTGGCTCTGCCTCTGAGTCTGCCAAAAGTATGTTATAGTTCCAGTTATCAGTTCAGTCCTCCTTCTCTGCATTCCTAAGCTACTGAACTGCATCAATAGTTTCCGTCATTGTCTAGCCTTCACGTCTCCACGTTAGAGAAATACTGCATTTAATGGTCATTTAATATTCTTCATCACGCACTACATGTAGAATAATGCATGGTCCAGTCTTAGAATCAAGTTAGCCTTTCCCCTCCTAACTTCTAGTTTATATCAACATGTTCTCTAAACATCAGATACTAGATACTGCTTGGGTACATGTCGCCCTGACTCTCCAGACTTCAGTCTCTGCTCCTAGCACAGAGTTCGAAGCCCCCAGCTTCTCCTAGTAACACGTCACTGCTAGTTTGCGCGCACCATCAGGTTAGAGGTCCCGGCTCCTTAGGTAGCCCCCTCCAATGTTTCCGCCCCATTTATGACATATTCTGTTACGTTTGCATCACATGTCTATGTATACGCCCTGTTACACCTCTTTTCGCCCTTATCTTTCGCGACTGCTACGCGTCACGCCTTCTGCTCCACCCACTGCTACGCCTACTGCAATGTAATGCTATGTGTTTGCGTTATGTATATATGCTCATGTATTGTTATTAAAAGTCAGCGCGCTCATCCCAGATCCAGCCCCAGCAGCTGCTGGGCCCTGTCATCCTATTCCTATGCAGGTTGTCCTGTTCCTGTCCTTATGCTGTATTAAACCTGCAAAACTCCTACTACCTCGAATCTTGACTCTTATTTATTGAGCTATCTGTTATGATATATGTCTAGTCAAAAAGAGAGGTATTATTTATTTATTTACCACATAATGGCGCCCGAATAGGGACTTGCCCTTTCCCCACGCGTCGGTGAAGCCACGCCGACCCCCTGACCCTCTGCAGCCGTGACGGAACCATACCGTGCACATGCAGATATTTCTGCTTCAAGTATCCCTCAGGCCCACGGAGGAGACGGAGGAGGCGGTCCAGCATCCAAACGAGACGGTGGAGGAACGCGGCGAGTCCCGACCAGAGCCCAAGCCGAGAGTCCAAGGTCCGAGGTATCCGGAGGTCCACCCGTAACTGAAGTCCGAAGTTCGTCGTCCGTCGTCGTAGCAGTCCAGTCCGATCCGAGGCCTTCCGTTCTTGCTGCCCGGTGAGTACCATTACTGGGGTAGTATCTAGACAGGGTCAATCTAAATTGACTCTGGTCCGTGGGTTGGTGGTACACAGACTCACAAACGAAGTGTTCACCTAGGTGGATACGGGTCTTGATGCGTCCCTTTATGGGACCGGTATGTTCCGTACTGTTTCAGCAGTGCATCCAGTAACTCTAGTCTGTTCCGTTCTCGAGAAATTCTTGTGTTTCTGTTTTCAGTATTCCAGGTAATATTTTGTCCGAACTGTTATGTTATGATGTTGTTCAATGTATTTCCAATGTCGTGGTATGCCTGAATTGTTCTCCCAATTGTTATTGTTCCTCGTGTATTGTATTGTGTTCCGATTCAAGTTTACAATGTCTC
The DNA here is from genome assembly GCF_964261635.1 of Lissotriton helveticus. Classification (NCBI taxonomy): domain Eukaryota; kingdom Metazoa; phylum Chordata; class Amphibia; order Caudata; family Salamandridae; genus Lissotriton; species Lissotriton helveticus. The sequence goes on along the minus strand of NC_136057.1, from coordinate 1,401,588,721 downwards.
TCTTTTCGAGATTACGTCAGCTAAAAACTAGAAAGGGTTTGTTAGAAGAAGCAGTTCCTGTTCCGCCGAGGGACAGTCCAGGTCACTTTATGTATCAGAAGCATGGCATAAGCGCCATATTGTATCTAGATTTATGGGTAGAGTATACCAAACAGTTAGAAGAAAAGTATAGATGGCCCGTATCGGGTACATGGGATGCCGAGTGCATCATGCGAGTAGAAGAAGCATTATGGAAAAAGAAAGCCAGACAATCACAGAAAGATGCCATCGAGTTATGGCGTAAAGAAGCTCATAAAAGAACCGAAAAAGAAATCAGAAAGTCAGAATTAAGTAGAGAATCCTTGGAACGAGCCCAAGAAAGGGAATTAATCGAGATTGGTGAACGAGTTAAAACTGAACAATCAGACAGACAGAGGCATGCCCTTGATAGGGGTATGTATCCTCTCTTTGCCGAGGGCTTGCCAAAAGCGACCCCAGAGGCATCCAGTAATTTCCCGCCACCATTAGTTCCGACCAAGCTACGTCACAAACAGACCGCAGCTGATATTTTTATTTCGTCCTATTTGGACGACACAGTCCCAGAATATGCAAATCCTGTTCGCGCTCCGCCAGTCCCTGTAAATCAGGCACTTCCCGCTCCTCCAGACACCGGAGTACCTGTTACGGTACCCCCGGTCCAGCCCGCCATACAAGTCCAGCCTACATTTCCATTTCCCACTCTGCCAGGACGAAGAGCCTCAGTAGACGACTCTAGTTTAGGGGCCGCAGGGGGAGGTACTCCTCAAACCCCGCCGCCACACAAGCGTCTAACGACAGCCGAATTACATGCACAAGCGTCCCAGCGTACGCCCAGACATCAGACTGTAGCAGAAATAAGAAAATCCCTTGCCGAATGCGGCTATGATCCAGTCCCAGGCGAGGATAATATGGTTTTATATTCATTCCGCGTAAGAAAGGTGGCCGAGTATCTAGTCACCTTACCGAATATGAAAGAAGATCTAGACAGAATATATCGTTTCATCCGTACAGGGGATGATCCAGAAAGCATTAGCGAGGCCATGTCTCAAAGGAAAGCCGAGATCCAGCTCATGATATTAAAGTTTCTGATCAATTGTCTAATAAGAGAACAAGATTACCCGTCTAAAGATCCGGCCGAAATGAAAACCCTGACAAGGTGGAGTGATAATATAGCCGAGGGTAAGCACAAGACCGTCGGTGCTATGGAGAGTATGTACAAGAAAATCCGTAGAGAAATAATAAAGATACACGAACAACGTAAAGCAGCACAAGTAAGCGAGAAAGAAAGTAACTCTGATACTGAAGAGGTAGAGGACGAGAATCCCGCCAGAATAGCGTATGTAGGAAAATCTAGATTTCCAGATCGCCATTTACGCCTAGAACACAAGTCTATTTTTCATTCTCCAGCACCAGAACAAGGTTCCCTAGAACAAGTATTTCAAGCTACCGATCACATTTTGAAATCACGAATCGGTTACAGTGAGTTAAGTACCATGCATGAACAAGAACTAGCCCGATCAGCAGTCCGATGGATTACTGATTCTACCACTTTTCCAGACGAAATAGTGGCACAAATGTTTCTGAAAATGCCCCCAGCCGAGCAACGACTGGTGGGTATGTATATGATCCAGCACCTCATTACTTTGTATGAGGGTCAACACTCTGATCCAGGCCCGTTACATGATGTCCTGAACGAGTTACTCCAGTATAGATGGAAAGGTTTAGGTACCGACTTAATTAGTGTCATTCTAGAACAGCGTCACAAATATAGAACGTTTCTGAACCCGCATTTTGTTCATGTCTCACCCCCAGAAAGTAAACCATTTTACATGGAAAGACAGAATCCGTTACGAGAAGTCCACCCAGTTAGAGGAACGGGTGGCGAACTAGAACGAGTGTTTGTTTACACTCCAATTACAAAGATGGAACTCCTCGAGATGAAGAAATTAATTCCCTGTCATGACAAAGATCCAGCAGGGTTCCATAGAGAACTAAAAGACATGCTCCGTATGGGAGAATACACATATCCAGATATAATTAAAATGTTAAAGGTTCTGCTGCCTGCAGGGGTGTATGAAAAGCTCAAGGAAAAAGAATGGGAGGTGGGAGAGAAAAAGATCGATTGGGCAGTTCTAGAAGCTGAAGACAAGGCACGAGTACCAGGTACCGGTCTTGGAGATAAATGTAAAGAATTACCAGAATTATTAATACAAGTTTTACCCAGATTATTGACAACTAGAAAAGAAGACTGGGATGCAATCTCAGCCTGTAAACAGAAACAAGATGAGGATATTAGTGATTTTTATTCTAGATTTGAAAAATGTTTTAGCATCAACAGTGGCCTCAAGACAAGTAGTGAGTCATACCCTCACCTTTTTGTTACTAAATTAGTCGAGAATTCAAGCCCACAAATTAAAAATCGAGTTTTGAAAGTCGAAAGTACCTGGCAAGCTAATACCCCGTCCCAGATGTTGCAGATGCTTCAATACCACCAGAACAGAATCAGAGAAGAGCAAGAACACGAAAGAAAACGTATGAAAGACACGAAAATGAAAGTACTAGTTGCACAATCTGTTCCTCAAGACAGTCAGAAGAGGGGTCCGAATCAAGCCAGTCATCCTGCAGCTCCCGTTAAAGGGAATTGCAATTATTGTAAACAGCCAGGTCATTTTATAAATGAGTGTGCAGTTCTGAAACACAACATAGCTACTGGTAAGACTAAAGAAAGACCACGTCCGCCTAGACAAGAACAAGTTTCACAGATTCCTCAGCCACAGAATGCACCACAGACCGTTACCGCACCGCAGCCTATTGCTGCAACACAGCACGTTACACAGCAGATGTACCAGTATGCACAGTCTGAGTATCCAGAGTACCAGCAGTATTCATGAAACAGCCTAGAGAAGGAGGTAGGCTTGCCTCTCATCGAGATACCTGTAGATCAAGAAGGTCCCTATGTTCATAGTCAAGTATTAGGGAAAGACAGAAAGTTTTTGATTGATACAGGGGCAAGTAGGACCACAATTAGTCACGCCGAAGTTCCAGGGGCTCCGCTCTCAGGCTCAAGAAATGTTTCCCTTGGATTTTCAGGAAAACCCATCGTAAATGAAATATCAAAGCCAGTTACTCTAGAAGTAGGTCCATTGTCCCGCCCTACTGATCTGTTACTTACTAAGTCATGTCCAGAAAACCTATTAGGCATTAAGACACTGAAAGAGTTAGGTGCAGTTATATGCTGTTCCCCAGAGGGAATACGATTGTTCCTACGTGACTTTAAGGGTCACTATGTATTACGAGATTTTGATTCAAGACTGTCTAATGTTCCGCAGCACTTATGGGCGCAAGGTCCAACTGATGTAGGTTACATGCAAATCACACCCTATCGTGTGACTCTCAAGCCAGGTGTAGTGTTACCACGAATCAGACAGTACAGATTGCCACCTGAGGCTGTAGCAGCCTTATCCAAAATTATTGACGAGCTTATTGCTCAAGGAGTGGTTGTAGAAACTGACTCCAATGTATGTAATTCTCCGATCATTCCAGTCATGAAACGTACTGATCCAAATGCACCCCCAGTATATCGATTAGTGATTGACCTACGAGAGCTTAATAAGTGTATTATTCCGCAGTACCCAGTTGTCCCAGACATCTCTTCCCTATTAACGGCCATTGATTCCGAAGCCACGTTCTTCACTGTCATAGACCTCAAGAACGCATTTTTCAGTGTTCCTATTCATCCAGACAGCCAGTTCCTTTTCGGATTTTGTTTAAATGGAAGGAGCTATATGTTTACACGAGCTCCTCAAGGTTTCACAGAAAGTCCTAGTATTTACAGTCAAGCACTCAAGAGACAACTAGACAACATTCACATGCCAACTGACACTGCCCTGCTCCAGTATGTCGATGATCTACTGATCACAGCCCGTTCTGAACGTGCTTGCGAGCAAGCATCCCTTACAGTCTTGTATTTCCTAGCCGAGATGGGGCACAAGGTGTCCCCTTCTAAGCTTCAATTCTGTGTCCAGCAAGTGGTCTACTTAGGACACTTGCTGTCCAAGAGGGGTAGGCAGTTGACACCAGACCGTATCCAGTTAATAGCGAGTCTTCCTCAGCCCAAGACACAGAAGGAGGTACGTGCTTTTATCGGCCTCACTTCTTACTGCAGACAATGGATTCCTCAGTATGCATTTCTAGCCAAACCACTGATACAGTTAACGACACAGGAGGCAGCCGTATCGACTGTCCTCCCTTGGACATCTGAACATACACTTAGTTTCAATGAGTTAAAGAAAGCCCTATGCCAAGCTCCAGTTCTAGCGACACCGAACTACAGTAAGCCTTTTACACTTTTCGTTACTGAACGTGAAGGTACAGCATTATCTGTTCTCACACAAGATCAAGCAGGACAATACAAGCCTTGTGCTTATTTTTCGAGCACATTAGATCCTGTAGCCCAGGCTCTGCCTGCGTGCCTCAAGTCAGTTGCAGCCACAGCACTAGCTATCAGACAAAGTGATTCCATAGTCTTAGGACACTCCTTGACAGTACAAGTTCCACATTCCGTGGAAGTTCTTTTAAACCGAACACAAACTCAGCACTTGACAATTGCACGTTTAACAGGTTATGAATTGACACTGTTCCAGCCACACATAGAAATCAGACGCTGCAACATCCTGAATCCTGCTACATTGTTACCATCAGTTAATTCAAATCCAGCCACACATGATTGCGTGGAAGTAGTTAACATTACGACAAAGCCAAGACAAGATCTGACAGATACTCCGTTACCAAACCCCGACCTGACACTTTATGTGGATGGTTCATGTATGAGAACTAGTACAGGAGAACTAGTCGCCGCGTATGCAGTGACTACTGACACTGAAGTTATTGAAACACACCGTATTGACACCCTGTCTGCTCAAGCAGCAGAGCTAGTTGCTCTGACTCAAGCCTGCATACACGCCAAGAACTTGAAAGTTAATGTTTACACAGATTCACGTTACGCATTTGGAGTTGTACACGACTTCGGAGTGCTCTGGCAGGAGAGAGGTTTCATGATTTCTCATGGAACCAAGATTCAGCATGGTCTCCTTATTCAAGCTCTGTTAGATGCCATACACTTACCGACATCTATTGCTATCATGAAGTGCAAAGCACATACGAAAGTTACTGACATTATTTCCCAAGGTAATGATCTAGCAGATCGCACAGCCAAGCTTACAGCACAGACTCCAGACATTCAAGTTAATCCGACACAGACACATACTCCAGATCCGACTACATGTATGACAGTTAAGGACCCTACACAAGATGTCATAGATATCCAGTTACATGCTACTCCTGAAGAAATCAAGAAATGGTCCGAACAAGGAGGGGTCCAGACAGATCAAGGATGGTTAACGAAGGGTAGAGCCACATGGTTTCTCCCCGACTCTATGGTTCAAGTCATTATTAATACCGCACATAGTCCAGCACATTTAGGAGAAAAAGCTATGTTAGACAGTATCCAGAACATTTGGTTCAACAAGCATTTACGGGCTGCAGCCAAGCAGAAAGTCCGTACCTGTATGATATGTTGTCAGTTTAATCCAGGTAAAAGTGTCCCGGTGGAACAAGGTGGATTCCAGCCCCCTGACCACCCTTTTGAAGTCCTCCAGATGGATTATATTCAGATGGAGCGATGTCGAGGTTTCAAGTATGTCCTTGTAGTTGTATGCGCTCTGTCCAGGTGGACAGAAGCATATCCAGTCCCAGATTACAAAGCCACGACCACTGCTAAGCAGTTGGTTCGTGAGTTCTTCCCCCGTTATGGACTCCCTAGAGTCGTATATTCTGACAACGGCCAGCCATTCTCATCTGAACTCATGAAGCATGTTTCCCTTTTGCTAGGGTACCAGTGGAAGTTTCATTGTGTACGCCATCCTGAAGCAGCCGGTCTCGTAGAGAGACATAACCAGACTCTGAAAATCCGTATTGCAAAGGTATGCAAAGAAAAAGGTGTGGACTGGCTAGTAGCTCTGCCAGTTGCTTTGTTTTATATGCGCATGGTCGCACATTCCAGATCAGGTCTGTCCCCGTATGAGGTCGTTTTCGGCCGCCCCCCTAACATGTGGGGTACTCCTAGACCCCGAAGTATTACCGATGTTTCAAGTAATATGCTGACAGATTACCTAGCTTCCTTGATGTCTGCCCTCAACTCATGTCGTTCACAGGTTGCTGCCGCATTTCCAGACAATACCGAGGTGGCACCGCATGAAATCGTTCCAGGATCCATGGTGATGGTCCGCAACTTTGACAGATCAAGTCCGCTGGAGCCTCGTTGGAAAGAGCCCCGACAGTTCCTCCTCACCACCCGTACAGCCGTGAAGTTGGAAGGACGCAAAGGCTGGGTGCACCTTTCTCATATTAAACTTTCTAATGGACTGAAACCCGTCTTAAAGAACATTTCCCAGGATTTGAAGGATTGCCAAAATATTGTTCTCAAGGACTGTCCCGCAAAAGACATTGCTACAACCCCTCCCCTGTTAGAGAAAACTCCGCAACAGGAGTATAAGTTAAAACTCCGGTCTAGTAAAATAAGTCAGTCAGTTTGATTGTCTAAGTCCTCCCCTAGGTGAAACGGTTAGACTGTTTCTGACATGTATAAAATAGACCCCCATAGTGAGAGAGTTAGTCAAAACTCAATCCGATGTATCGTTTTTCTATGTTTCATATTATTTCTCAGCATTATGATTTCCTGCACCAGTTATGCATTTTTCTTGTATTTCCCAGTTCTTCATGTAAATAAGTCTGCTAATGCTACAGTAGAGCACACGTTTAGTGATCTGCCTCCTCATGAACTCTCTTACCGCCTCGCCATGCGAAATAACTCATTCATCCGCATGTTACATTACTCACACCAGTCCAGCAATACCACTAATTGTTGGGTGTGTGGTCGACTCCCCCCTTTCCAGACACCGAAGGGAGTTCTGCCACTTTTTCCTTATCCATTTTCACATAATGGTTCGTGTGGAGCATGGTCCACGTTAACGTCATCCTCAACAGATATGTCTTTTCTTAACAGTACATGTTTTCCAGACAAACAAGGTCTTCCCCACCGAACAGGTTTAGATCTAGAAAATGAAGTGTATAATTTAGGTAATTATTCGTCGAATTTCATGGTCCTGAATGTTCAGTCTGATACTACTCCAGACTTACCTGCTATTTCAGTACTGCCAGTCAAAGGTGAATTATGTGTCCGAAATAAGGGTTCCATACACGTAGGACATAGTGATTGTACTACTATTGTCAAGTATAGTGACAGTGGGAAATCTATCTTCAAAGCTTCACGTCATTCTTATTTTATTTGTGGTCAAACCGCATATGTTCGTCTGCCCCTCGATTGGGAGGGAACCTGTTACATTGCCTTCCTGCTGCCACCTGTTTTCCTAGCCCCACCTGATTATCATAGAAATACACATCTAGTACACATTAGACATAAAAGGGAGTCCCCAATTGTCGATTATACTGAAACTGCTCTAGAACAATATACAGATTTCAACAGAGGTTTCTTCTTCTTTATAGGACCTATCCAGAATAGTAAGCTAATCCGTAGGTTAACCAGAACCCTCGAAGCTGTAGTAAATGAGACTGCCTCTGCTCTAGGTAACTTAACCGAAGAGCAATCTGCTATGAGATTTGTCGTTTTACAGAATCGTCTCGTCCTTGACGTCATACTGGCCGATAGGGGCGGGGCCTGTAGAGTCATCGGATCTAGTTGCTGCATTTTCATTCCAAATAACGCGCCGTCTGTTTATTCAGCTATAACCAGACTCCATAAAATTGCCCATCTGATACACCAAGATCCAGGCACCTGGACATGGTCCGGTTGGTTCTGGAATATAATTTCCGCATGGGGATGGAAAATATTGTCCTTTCTAGGTATTGCAGTAGCGATCATATTCAGCTGCTGCCTCTGTATACAATGTGGCCCTGCGATTTGCGGCATTTGTGCTACCTCTTGTATTCCTAGTCCCAAGCCCCGTTCTAAATCCCGTTCCAGGATAATTCGAGACGAGCAAATGATACTGTATGAAATGATAGATGGTATCATGAATATTGATGTTTCCTGATGGAAACGTAGTGACAAGGAGGGAATGTGGAAAAGTAAATTTTGCCATGTTCTGTGTCCCTACGTGTCATCCATCATATGTTATGTGTGCATGATTAAATATGCATATGCATTCCCCATGTTCGATTAATGACGCAATTACAGTTGTGTCCACCTCTAGTATGCCAGTTTCCAGCCCTCGTGAATACTACGAATATCAGGCCTATGTAAAGCTACGTTGCCACGTTTCTCAGTGTGCACGTTATTCTATTATAAAGTCCCCGTTTCTAGGCCTCAAAAGGGCCTGGACACCAGATTCAGCTCCTGTCTCCTGCAACTTCGCTGAGGAGCGATACAGCCCCCACCTGTATCCTCGACCCTTCACTTACTTCCTACCTCGCAGTGCCCGGCCCAGCCTGGCTCTGCCTCTGAGTCTGCCAAAAGTATGTTATAGTTCCAGTTATCAGTTCAGTCCTCCTTCTCTGCATTCCTAAGCTACTGAACTGCATCAATAGTTTCCGTCATTGTCTAGCCTTCACGTCTCCACGTTAGAGAAATACTGCATTTAATGGTCATTTAATATTCTTCATCACGCACTACATGTAGAATAATGCATGGTCCAGTCTTAGAATCAAGTTAGCCTTTCCCCTCCTAACTTCTAGTTTATATCAACATGTTCTCTAAACATCAGATACTAGATACTGCTTGGGTACATGTCGCCCTGACTCTCCAGACTTCAGTCTCTGCTCCTAGCACAGAGTTCGAAGCCCCCAGCTTCTCCTAGTAACACGTCACTGCTAGTTTGCGCGCACCATCAGGTTAGAGGTCCCGGCTCCTTAGGTAGCCCCCTCCAATGTTTCCGCCCCATTTATGACATATTCTGTTACGTTTGCATCACATGTCTATGTATACGCCCTGTTACACCTCTTTTCGCCCTTATCTTTCGCGACTGCTACGCGTCACGCCTTCTGCTCCACCCACTGCTACGCCTACTGCAATGTAATGCTATGTGTTTGCGTTATGTATATATGCTCATGTATTGTTATTAAAAGTCAGCGCGCTCATCCCAGATCCAGCCCCAGCAGCTGCTGGGCCCTGTCATCCTATTCCTATGCAGGTTGTCCTGTTCCTGTCCTTATGCTGTATTAAACCTGCAAAACTCCTACTACCTCGAATCTTGACTCTTATTTATTGAGCTATCTGTTATGATATATGTCTAGTCAAAAAGAGAGGTATTATTTATTTATTTACCACAGGAAGGGTTTCCCACGAGGATATCAGACCCGCATGGAAGGTTGATAGAAATGTAAAATCAATCGTTGAATTACATCCCCTGCCGTTAAAGGTTGGACAAAACAGAATAATTGGGGTACATAATTCATTTATGAAGGACAAATTAAAATAAAATATCATGCTATTGAGAATATTACCGAGTTTGGAATGAATGAAATGGGTGGGGTGTCCTCTTTGTGTTCAGCTGGGCCGCACATGCCAGTCGAACCATACGGACAAATAGTACATTTAAAGTCTCCCATCCAGATCAAAACCATCTCGCCTCGTAGGTGTTCCTGTAGAGTAGATAAGCTACTCTTTAATTTATCCATTACATTTTCCATATTGTCTTTAGGCACATTATTATAAAAATTTACTATGGTCATGTTCTTAACATGACCCCAGCTGATACTCAGAATCTGGTAAAACTCTGTGGAATTAAACTTTAAAATTTTGATTCCCGCTGCCGTAGAAACGTACGTGGACAGTCCCCCTTTATTTCTTCCTAGGGTAGTTATGGTTGCAGGTGTATGTAAAGTCTGGAAACCAATTATATGTAATTCGTCCGCAGCCCAAGAAGGCAGATTATATCATAATTGTGGACTGTATCTAGCCAAGGTTGGTAGGAGATTTTATTAGCTAGTCCTGCGACGTTCCAGGATAAAAGATTGTAAATGGGTCTTACCGTCTGGGGGGGAGTAACATCATCGATATTACTGATGGTGTATACCCTCCGTGAGGGAGAAGCTGGCTCTGTCTCATGTGCCAATTTATCCCTTTGGACCTTAGGGGAATTATAAGGTTTGTGCGCATCCAGACAGTATATGGTCCCTGCATCCTTTTCTTCTCCCTTCCTAATTTCAGGCGGCTCCCTGCCTGGTGATACTCTCCGTTGTTGATTAATATCGTCCAACAATGGAGCAGAGACGTTCAGTGTTATTTTCTGCACCCTATTTTTCCTCAAATATCAATCCTGATCGTCCAGGGCTGTTAGCGCCTCATAACGATTGTCTAAAGGAATGGACCAAAACGGGGTATAAACAGACCTCTGTACTCTCTCATTTTGATATAAGCGGGGCCTATCTGTGTGAAATGATAGTGGATAGCAAGCCTCCTGCCTGCTATCAATCAGTGGAGTTGGAAGTAGTGGAATACGGCTAAAATTCTTCCCAATCTTACAAAGGGGTCTAGATGTACCAAGGGTTACTAGAGATCGAGGGTAAAAATAGAAGGAGGCATTCAAATGGTGGACACTGGAATCACATCTGTCTCAGGGCCTCTCCTTTCTACCAGTGATTCAGAAATTCATAGTGACTACCAATGCTTCTATGAAAGGTTGGGGAGGGCACCTGCAGGACCTGCAGATTCAAGGAAAGTGGCCCTCGACCCAACGTCAAATGCATATAAACTGGCTGGAGTTGAAAGCCATTTTTCTCTCCCTTCAGGCTTTTCAGTGTTGATTCATATGGACAACACCACAAGCATTTTTTATATCAACAAACAAGGAGGAACCAAATCCCAATCTATCACAGAACGCCTATAACTATGGAGCTGGTTAACACTTCACGGAATATCCCTAACAATGGAGCATGTTCCAGGACTTCGGAATACCTTGTCAGATACTTTGAACAGAACCAAGGACAGCTGCCATGAGTTGGAGATAGAGCAAAACCAACTAGACAGGTTTGCAGTTTAGGGAAAGCCAACGTTGGATCTGTTTGAGACCCAAATCAACTCCAAATGCGATTCTTCGCAAGCAGATTCCGTCTCCCAAACTCTTGGGGGAATGCCCTTTTAATGATTTGGTCAGGAATATATGCATATGCTTTTCCCCCATCCCACTGATACCCAAGGTCCTCATGAAAATGAAATTGGAACACTGTTGCCTTCTTCTTGTAGCCCCCAGGTTGGTCAGCCAGCATTGGTACACTGAACCTATCCTCTTCTTGGAAGCTCAGCCCATCCACCTGTTACGAACACCAACTCTGTTGACCAGGAACCAGGGCCAGATACGTCATCTGGAGACAGCGACTCTTCAGTTACATGCGTAGCTCCTGAATTCTTCGAATTTAAGTATCTGACCGTTACGCAAGAATGCAAAGACATTATCGCTAGATCTCATGCTGATAGCACCAATAAGTCGTACAGGCTGAAATGGAAGCAGTTTTGTCTATGGTGCCTGCGTAATAAAGTGCATCCATATCACTCTGCTCCAAAAAAGTATTACCGTATTTGCTATCCTTAGCAAAATCTGGATTAGCATACTCTTCAGTAAAGGTTCACCTCGCAGCTATATCTAGATATAGACGCTCACAGAAATATCCATCTTTATGCTCTTCAAGAATCATACAGCAATTCATGAAAGGATTGTTTCGAACTTTCCCACCTGTCCAAGCGCCACCCCTGGAGTGGCACTTAAATGTAGTCCTATCACAACTACTGAAACAACCATTTGAGCCCATCCATAAGGCAGATATAAAATATTTAACATGGGAAGTAGCTCTTTTATTAGCCCTCACATCCACTAGAAGGGTTAGTGAAATACAAGCTTTTACCATAACTCATCCATTCCTCCGCTTTACAGACGAAATGGTCATTCTCAGGACGAACCCTAAGTTCATCCCTAAGGTTTCCTCTCAATTCCACTTAAACAAACCAGTCATTCTAAGAACTTTCTTCCTGTATCCTTCTACTCCTGCAGAAAGAACTCTACACACTTTAGGCGACAAAAGATGTCTTAAATTTTACTTGCAAAGGACTAAATCTATACGCAAGTCAGATCAGCTATTCGTAGCCAATTGGCAAGGCCGCCAGAGGATAGCAAACACAATCCAATTTTGCCACAATAAAGCTGAAAAAACGTTGTCAAGGACAGTGAAAGCGCACTCCACTCGGGCAGTCTCTACATCGGCTGCTATGTTTGCTGGGGTGCCACTAGAAAAGAGCTGTAGAGCTGCAATGTGGAAGACAACACATACTTTTATGCAGCATTACTGCCTGGAATCGATGCAGCGGGCTGATGCAGCCCTAGGACAGGCAGTGCTACGAAACTTATTTCAATAGGATAAGCCTCTTTAATTAGAGGATTTATATTCTATTAAAAAAAAATATATATATATGTATTTTTGTGGATTTAAGAATTCATATAGTTGATTAATATGACAATAGAGATATTTATGATACATGCCATCACCTTTGTTATATGCGTTATCCCTGCATGAGCACTTTCACAAAAGATATCATTTTGTGAATACATTGGAGGATATTACTAGCACTACCCACTGTCCACTAAAGGTGTTTACTAGGGATATATACATATATATATATAACACTGCCTACTATTCTGATTCAAGCGTGTGAATCTATGAAAGATACCTCAATACTGGATAAGAAATAAGTTGCTTACCTGTAACTTCAGTTATCCAGTATTGGTATCTTTCATAGATTCACATGCAACCCATCTTCCTCCCCAGAGAAGCTTCTCTGGCATCACGGTACTATGAGCCACACTTGTGCTGAAAAATCTGAGGGATTCAGCCTCTCTTGGGAAGGCTCTAAAGGGTGCTGGTTGCTGATTGGTTGTGTTTAAGTTTGGTCTTTATTACAAAAGGAGGTTGATAGGCTATTAAATACATTGTTGCCTCCATTGTTGCCTATTGAAGTTATTAATTACTGCGTTATTTAATGTACCGTGGGACTCCCACTTTGACGACGGGGAATGATTCAAGCATGTGGATCTATGAAAGATACCAATACTGGATAGCTGCAGTTACAGGTAAGTAACTTATTTCTTCTTTCCCATCAGGTAATAGGGTTGGCCCTTTCCTAGGGGGGTTCTTGGCTTCACACCTACATACATGCTAGGTACACTTAGGTACACTTAGTTAGGGTTCGCAATTTAATAGCATGCTTGATTATTGCTATGTATCTATGTCTGCAAATATTCACTGTTTTAGCACCATGGTAGAAGTCTACCTTTTATTTAATCTGTTGGTGCTTAACAATCTTATATATCTGTCACTGTCTAATGGTTGTCTCAGGGCACGTATTTTATACTAGAATGATGCTGGTTCAATAAATGCTTATTGAAAACGTCTCCATTGTTTATTCTGTATATCTCTCTGAGAAGAAGTAAGCACGAGTGACCGAGCGAAAAGTACTGTACTCTTTCCACGATCCCTGAAGGATCAAAGGTTGTCATGTTCGATATTTGCCATAAACTATTTGCTCCTTGGCAAGGTTATGTGGCTTATAGCGGCACTGTGAGCTTGCTGGTCTAAATGCTAACATATCCTTTGGAGGTGTCTGGAATCAGTCTGGACAATAGTCCCTTAGTTTATGTTGTCTCAAGGCGCAGATCCTATATAGATTTGTAGGAACTACAAGACACATGGCTGGATGGAAAGAATGGGTTAAGGCACAAAGCCAGTCTTCAGAGGGCGTGGGGAGTCTAGAAGCAGTTGACTCACTTCTACAGGGGTGGGCCCATCTGGGGGCAAAAAGAACATTTCTCCAGTAGATGCAGGTAGTACTGGGACAGGAGGAATGCCTTTTCTAGAGGTTTGCACACCCTGCCCCACTCCCCTTGGGGCAAGGGACATCTCACCTTTGGAAGAAGGGGCTTGAGGACTGTTGCTCCTTCTGCAAGGCTCCCGTTTCTATAAGACTCAAAGCACTATGTTGAAAGCCACACATAATAACCTATGTTCTTTTGTGGACAAAGCACAAGGCCTTGTACAATGTAAGTGAAGGACTGTGTTTACCCAATTCTAGATCCCAGGGTGTAAGATAGCCATGCAATTGACCTTTTAAAAATCGGACTGGAGGTTCAAATATTGTCTATACAGGCAGCCATGATGTCACCCAAAGCACTCTAAGACTATTGCTAGCTTTAGGTTAAGGCAACAGGTGCTGTTGCACCAGGAACCAAGGTCAAAGGGACACCCTCTGCATGACAGGCTAAACCAAGGTAAATGCAGCCTGCAGAGATCTTTGTTTGCTTGGAGACAATTGCAATAGCATGATATTGTTTGTGGTTAATGCACTTGAGGGAGAGGTCTGTCATTTGCCTAGTCACAGTTTTGACTCATGATATAGTAGCAAAGAATGTTAATGGTCCTGCTGCAAAGCACGACTTGTGGCATGCAGATCACAGATTAGTATTTTATGCTGAGGGGGGCGTGGCTAAGGCGCTGATGGCGGAGGTCGCCTGAGCGCTCGGCTCCGCGATCGAGCCGCATTAATCCTGCCTAAGAAGCCCCGAGGGCTCCCCGATCCTACACCGGGTGACGGAGTGGGAGCGCTGAGCGGGGAGCCGTGTGAGGAGGGCCGCGGCGACGCGGGAGGGGAGAGAACGGAGCCTACTCGAGCGATCGCGGAGTGAGCGGCGCCAATTCCATCATGGCGCCCGCTCCGGCCCGGAGGTGATAGAGTGCCCGACCGGACTTTGTAGGTCGAAGATCCGGAGGAGTCCTGATCTCCGCTCCCCGTCCCTGGCGGTGCACAGCGGGAACCGACTGCCTGGATTGCCGGCGGCCCCGTCCGTTTTCAAGACATCACCGATCGAGGTGGCTGACCGGCGGGACCCCTGGGGCACTGCGGGACGGAGGAGCAGGGAGGAAGCTGCAACGGCCCTGTCGAACCTGGGACGGCTCCGGCCCGCTACCCGAGACCCTGGGCCCGCTAAAGAACTGACAATCGGGCCTAGGTTGAAGAACTGTGGAGGAGAGCGTGGAGGGTTCGAGCTGGTCGCCGAGTGGACGTGGGCCGGCGGAGCTGGGGAAGGAGGCCTGCGGCCTAAGATAGCGGCGGCGGTGGCTTGAGGGGGCGGTGGTGCCTGACGGCGCATAGCGACCTTAGTGAGACCCGTCTCCCCTTCCCGGCTGCACCTTACCTCGGTGGGGGCGAGGCCCTGCCCCCTGCCTGACCGGCCGTGGCGGAGCCCGATTAGTGCACGGCAGCGGAGAGCCCTCGCCAAGTGGCCATAGCGGTGGTTTCGTTCTTGGCGCTCCTGCAGAGGCCGGCTACTGGTGGGTCACCTATACTGGCCGCTGAGACCCGAACAGGACACCCACTGATTCTATGACCTGAGCCAGAGGACGGCCATACCGCTCCTCACTGTTGTGTTGAGCGCTGGTTGGAGGTTCGCGCCGGTGTCGGTCCTGGGACGGGAGCCGGCGGGGTGCTGGGCGGCGCCCCTCCACGAGGTACTTGTCCGTCTCGCAGCTGGTGCTCGGGGCCGCCATGGGTAAACTGAGGGGCGGTAAGGGGAATGCGCAGGCCACCTCCGACACGGAACTTTCGGAAAGGAGTGACCAGCTCGACCCAGAGATACCAACAGACCCGCACCTACAAGACAATTAGACAAGATCTTGGCCGCCATAACGGATACGAGGTCAGCACTCCAACAAGACGTTGCCCAGGTGGTGACGGGCCTGGGATTGCTCAGGGCTGACCATGGCAAGCTCTCGGACAGGGTCAAGGAAGTGGAGGTCTCGGTTGGAACCCTAGAACCGGCGCAAAAGACATTGGCTGTCGTCATGAAGGATGCCCTGACTCGAATAGACGCTCTGGAGAGGAGGGCGGAGGACGCAGAAGGGCGCAACAGAAGGAACAACATCCGCGTAGTGGGCCTACCGGAAAAAGTTGAGGATGGCGACATGGTGACTTATCTAGAAAACTGGCTCAAGATGGAAGTGGCGCCCGAGGGGCTCTCCTCCTTCTACACTTTGGAGCGGGCGCACAGAGTCCCATCCAGACCGCCGCAGCAGGGCCGCCCTCCACGCCCGGTAGTGGCGAGATTGTTGCACTTCCGTGACAGGGACCTGCTCCTCAATAACGCCAGAAGGAACGGGCCATATCAGGTGGACAACAGCAAGGTGAATATTTTCCCGGACTACACCTATGAGACTCAACGCCAGTGGGCCTCCTTCTTGGCAATTAAACGCGAACTGCGCAACGAGAGTATTCAATATTCATTGCTCTTCCCAGCGAGGCTCCGCATCATCCTTGATGGCAAGACTAAATTCTTTGATACCCCTGACGATGCGTGTAGCTGGCTGGAACTCTATAGGACTGGCAAAGATGGACCTGACTCTTCTTTCCCGGCTGTCTCGGAGGCTGGACTACAGCGGAGATCTAAGAGGGTCCGTACTCGACGAGGTGGATTTGGCCGTCCCTCGAATGTGGTGACTACGGCGGAACGGCGTGGTGTGTTGGAAATGCTATCCAGCATATCGGGTTCTCAGGGTGGACCAGTGACCGAGGAATCAGAGCCTGGAGGTGGTGGAGGACGTACAGACACGGAGGACTCTGAGGCTGATAGTGTGACCCTCCCTGTGGTCACCCCGAATACGGCGGAAGAACTGCTTGATGGCCGAGGGTGAGCTGGGGTGAGTCATTCCCGGCAGGGATGGGAGCGCTGGGCTGTGTAGAGTAAAGACCCCTGCTGAGACTGTCGGACAATTGGTTGATCCATGGGTTGGGGACAAGCCCGGGGTTTGCATATGTACCTTGTGGCTCGATCGCTCCTAGGCGGCCTGAGTGTGGGAGGGCCCTCCTATCGGTGCTTGGCCCCTCCTTTGCCCCTAAGGCATACCTGCGGTGGCGCCCGTCAGTATAGTTTACTAGTTTTTGGACAAGGTTTGGATGGGAACTGGGGGGCAATCTCTGGGTCCTGTTCTGGGGGGGAGGGGGGGGGGGGGGAAGTCATGGTTGGGGGTTCAATTGTTCTGGTTAAGGGGGAGGGAAGCCATCGGTGCAGAGCGATTACTGTTTGTTCTCCTGTTCGAGCGGGCTGAGAAGGGACATACCGAAACGCAATGGGACAATGGCTAACTGTCTAATCTGAAATGCATTACTTGGAACGTGCACACTATGTCCAGGCGTCACAAGGTACACGCTTACCTGAAGCGTAGGGGTATTCAGATTGCACTGTTACAGGAAACGCACCTCACGAAGGCGGAGGCTTTGGCCCTACAGCGTAGATGGAGGGGACAGATCTACAACACCACATATTCGGCTTATGCTAGGGGCGCGCTAATTTGGGTGCGGGCCGGGGTTCCCCTGCAGGTGACGAAACACACGGTGGACCCTGAGGGAAGGTTTGTTGCTATTGCAGGTAAATTAGGGGGGAGAGAGCTGAACATTTGTAGCATTTATGCACCCAATGTGGACCAACTAGCCTTCTTTGCGGCGCTCTCGGGATCAATGGCCCATTACCTGGCGGGGCCGCTTTTGATCGGGGGCGACTTCAACTCGGTGGTGGATGTGGATCTCGATAGATCTCATCCCCCCCTAGTGAATTTGCCTACGTGCCGAGTAGCCAAGGGTAGACTGGACTGGCAGACTAAATGGGGGCTGACGGATATATGGCGAGCCCAACACCCATACGCCCGAGACTATTCCCACTTCTCTGGAATGCATGAGCTGTACGTGCGGCTGGATGCTCTGTTAGGGTCGGTGGATTTGGTGTCCGCGGCTGTGAGATCCGAGTATTTGGCAAGGACTATCTCCGACCACAACCCCCTACTGGCTGACCTTAGGTGGTTTCCGGGTACCCCCTGCGTCCCAACGTGGAGGTTGCGGCCTGAGCTGCTGGAGGACCAGGTGTTTCGGACGGAACTGGAGGACAGGATCACTACTTACTTCACGGAAAATGAGGGTACGACTGGAGCTAGGGCCACCGAATGGGACGCCTTCAAGGTGGTTGTGAGGGGCTACTGCATAGCTAAGAAAGTGGGGATACGTCGAGTCCTCTTGGAGGACCTAGACAAAGCAGACCAGAATCTTCGAGAGTTGGAACTGCGACGCCCCAGCAGACCGGAGCTCCAGGAGCGGGTGGCAGCCGCGAGGGAGGCGGTAGCAGTGGAGGTTGAAAGGTTGCGCAGCTTTGATTACAAAGCCTACCTCACTAGATCGCTCGTGGAGGGAGACAAATCGGGGGCGCTCTTGGCCTGGCTGTCTAACCCCACAAGACACACCTCTCCCGCGGTGGCCATGTGCGACGCAATGGGAGTGGAGGTCTATACCCAGCCGGAAATCCTGGGATGCTTCACGACCTACTATGAGGAATTATATCAGAGTAGAGCGGACGGGGACGCTGACCCCATTAACACCTTCCTACGAGACCTGCCTATCCCTACCCTGGAGCCCGAGCACGCCAAGGTGCTGGGGAGAGAGGTGGAGCTGGGGGAGATCCGCAGCGCCATCAAGCGCATGGCACGCAACAAAACTCCGGGTCTCGATGGACTCCCGGTAGAGTTTTACGCCATCTATGTGGACCTCTTGGCCCCGCGCCTGTTGCTGATCTACAAAGAGGCGAAGCACCTGGGATACCTCCCGGGCTCGATGCGCGAGGCCCTAGTGGTCCCCCTGCTCAAACTGGATAGGGAGGCTAGTGATCCGGCGTCCTATAGGCCGCTTTCGATGCTCACAGTAGATTATAAGATATTGAGCAGCATTCTAGCGTCGAGATTGCTGGGGCATATGGGCTTCTTGGTACATAGAGACCAGGCGGGGTTTATTCCCAAGCGTAACACCACAATGAACATCCGTCGCCTGCTTCGCCTGCTGGAGGATGGCCATGAGGAGGCTTCCCAACCCATGATTCTATCGATCGACCTGGAGAAGGCTTTTGATAGCTTAGAATGGGAATACCTCTATAGAGTGCTCGGTTCGTTTGGATTGGGGGAAGGTTTCCTGCGATGGACAGCGGTGCTTTATGCCTCGGCGGTGGCGAGAGTGCGATCGGGCCAGTTGATCTCCCGGCAATACTCAGTGGAGCGCGGCACGAGACAAGGCTGCTCGCTGTCTCCTCTACTATTTGCGCTGGCAGTGGAACCCCTGGCACTGTCGGTTCGCACCGGGGCCCACTCCAGAGGATTGAGTACCTTGTTGGGGCAACAGTACATCTCCCTCTATGCTGATGACCTGCTGCTGTTCCTGGAAAATGCTGGGGAGGCACTGACCGCCGCCGATGCAGTACTCACGTCTTTTGGGGCGTTATCGGGCCTTAAAGTGAACTGGTCAAAGACGTGTTTGTTCCCGGTTCGCAGTGGGGAACCCCAACCTGATACGGCTAGGGCGATTCGCTGGGCGCCCAGTTGTTTTAAATATCTGGGAGTCTATATTTACCACTCCCCCGCCGCTGTCCTAGAGGGCAATGTCTCTCGTTGCGTCAGGGCATTAAAAGGTAGCATGTCATTCTGGGCTACTCTGCCGCTGTCGGTGGCGGGACGAATAGCGCTGCTCAAGATGGTGGCGCTTCCCCAACTCCTTTATTATTTCAGAACGTTACCGATATGGATTCCACCGGCTGAATTTAGGAACTTGAAATCGCTCATAGTTGCATTCCTCTGGGGATCAGGCCGCCGCAGGGTGGCGCTCTAGACCCTTATGAGACCAAAGGTGGAGGGAGGGTTGGCAGTTCCAGATTTCGAGACGTACTATCTAGCTGCCCAACTACAGACTTACACTCAGGAGGTGGCACGAGAATTCCGGGGACCGGAGGAGGAGAGGGGCCTGGGTATTCCCCGGCACGTTCTCTCTTACATCGCGTTGCGGCAGAAGTTAGCAGTGAGGGACCTCACGCAGGAGGAACGCACTATTCGGTCGTGCTGGAATCGTGCCCAGCGCAAGCTGGGAATAGGCCACCCATACGCCCCCGAGATCCCACTGGGAATGCTCACTGCGCTCCCCCATGGTGGAGATTGGTCCCAATTGCATACCTGGGAGGAAGCGGGTATACAGGTCATGGGAGACCTGTATGAGGATGGAGTACTCTTACCCTTCTGTTGTAAATAAAACAGCGGTATTATTAAGCATTAGCTGAAGCCATAATGCATCAGTCCAAATATCTAGTATAGGGATTCCATTTTGTATTTCGAGTCCGCCATTTTTCATGCCCTACATTGCCATGTGCTCAATGTTCTGATTGTCCTACCTCTCTGCCAGTTACACTGTGGATTCTACCTAGCAACAGTTATTATTAGTCCTTCTTGAGAGTGTAGCGCATGCTCAGCAGAAGTAACAGTTGTTCCTTATTAGCATAGCCCTCCCATGTTCTAGAAATACTGTTAGCTCCACCCACTGATATATTTGGAAATGTCCTTACGTGGTTGCAACCTCTGTCTAAGCTGTAAGCTGAACCCCTTCCACTGTGTATAAAAGGGGCCATGTGCTTGTATTCAGTGTGCTACTCTGTACAATACTGTAGAAGTGTTGTGGAGGTTGTATCACCACCTTTAAAGGTTTATTAAACTATGTTTTTGTATTTCCAGTTTCCTTGCCAACTTCATTTGTAAGTCTAAGGACTTTGTACACAGAAGGGCGAACCCTTTCGGTACCTTTGGGCCTTGCTGAGGCCTGAACTCATCAATTGGCGCCCGTCACGTGGGGCTCATCGGCGACTCGGAGGCTCGAAGGACTGGTCGTGACGAAGGAGTGGAACTCTGCCGGGGAAGTGATCACTGCCAGCGGCGTCTTTAGTCCTGGCATCCTGAGGTATTTCTTCCTTCCTTCCGATCTGACCATCTGGGTGGCGCCGGTCTTCGACTGAGACCTCTTCTGTCGGTTTGCTGTGGATAAGCTGTTTGAGCAAATTGTGGAACTTGGCAAGTGGAATCTGGACGCTCGTGCTTGGTAAGGACCAATGTATGGTAATTACTGTGAGTGTTTATGGTAGCCAGTGATTAGCAGGGCAGTTTTAGGATACGCTTGCTGTGGCTTATGGATATGGATATGGATATGGAGATGTTTGGATGATCGATCATATTATGATTATGAATATGGGTATATATGCGTTGCAACACATATAGGTAGGCAATGTGGAGATTTTTCTCCAACATATGGTTGTGAGCGGCGCAACGATTAAGTGCCATTTTTCTGTATAATATTGCGTATTTCGCACTATTTCTAGCATGTCTACTTTTAGCGCACTACGTAAGTGGTGCTGCTGTGGAAACCGGTTAAGTCTTGAAGAATCGCAGCCGGCTCCCCCAGAAGGGACGCCGAATAGGGATATGTACATTAAGTTTGGTCTTTCCCCTATAATGTACAGCACATTGTGGAGGAAGTATACCAAGAAGGATCCTGAGTTGAGATGGCCTTTGTATGGTTCGTTTGATGTGCGCAAAATTGAGTATGTGGAACAGTGCCTGTGTAAGCGCCGAGCGAGACAAGATATGTTTGAGAGTGTGCGAATGTGGGTGAAAGAAGTACGTGAGCGTGAGAAACGTGAACATGCGCTGATTGAGAAAGAGCAGAGGAAGAATGTGCGTGAGAAGGCGCAAGAAATGAGACAACGTGAACAAAAAGACGCGGAAGAAAAACGGGAAAAGGAACGTAGATTGCAGATATCTGGCCAATATCCCATTCGTCGGCCTCTTTATCCTGTCCTTAATAATTCTGATGATGATTTTTCATTACTAGATCGTTCTCCGCCTCCGTATGCTGGCCCGTCTGCTCCGAAAGGGGAAGATGAGGATTCTGGATCATTTAAAGATAAGGTAGACACGCGGTCTAAGCTAACATCTGATCGTATGGCGGAGCTCCGACAAATTTCTTATCGTATTCTTAAGGGTACAATTCCTCTTGCTGAAATATTGTTGTCTCTTGAAAAATGGCCGGACAGGGAAAAAATTTATTTTCTTGAAACCTTTTCTGATGAAGTAGTCGGGGCTTTTCGAAAATATTCTCCTGTTCTTGAACCTGATGACATAATACAAGATAAGAAAGAATTGCGTAAAGGTCTCTTTTCTCCTTCCCAGGCAGCTGATGCAGTTCGACGGTTATTCGTATTGCGGGATGAGGCGTCTCGGTTACGAGAAGAAAAGCGACAAAAGACGGTGGACGACAAAGAGACGGGTTTGAGTGGCGACGGGAAACAATCACCTATCTTTTCTTCAGATAAGGTCGATATTGTGCATGTTAAACCTATGCGAGAGGCAGCGCCTTTGTATGTTCCTCCTAAAGGAGCGGGTACTAGTTCAGATAAAGATTCAGCTGATGCCCGAGGGTATTTTATCTATAATTGGGTATATACTCCTTGGAATAGAGCGGATGTTATGGCCTTAAAGAAAGCGTTACCTGACCCACGGAAAAATCCTGCTGCCTTTTATGAGGAAGTTGAGGGGGCTTTGAATTCTTGTACTATGACATTAGCTGACATTGATTTATTCTTTGGTCTTATATTACCCCCTGACATGTGGAGATCAGTACGGAAAATTGATGATTTAGTGACGTTTAAAGCTAAATGGGAAGACATTGAGGAGGAGGACAGAGCTAGGAAACCTGCGCAGCTCATTCTAGACCTCCCTGCTGCTATTTTGATTAAATTAAAGACGATTATTCCCCCTAAAAAGATTGACTGGACTATGTTAGCATCTTGCAAGCAAAAGACAGATGAATCAGTTTCTGACTTCTTTACGCGATTTGAAGAAACTTTTCATGATTTTAGTGGTCAGTCTCTGACGGATGACACGGGTCGACATCTGTTTGTAGACAAATATGTTTCAAATTTATTACCGGGAGTAGCAGCTCGGTTGAAAGCGAGTGAAAGCTCCTGGACGACTTCGACTCCGGCATCCCTCCTGACTATGGCTCAGTATTACGAGCGTCAGGAATTAGAAGCAAAAAGTAATGAAGATAAGAAATCTAAGGATTTGAAAACAAAAGTTATGTTAGCACAAGTGTATGGACCACCCCAGAGAGGAAATAATAGAGGTGGTCGGGGTCTTTATGATTCTACATATAACCGCACAGACTTGGCTAAAGATCAATGTGCATATTGTAAGCAACGAGGCCACTGGGCCAATGAGTGTCCTTTAGCGCGAGAACACAGGGCTATGGGACGGGGTAGAGGTTTTGGGAGAAATCGTGGGGGTTTTTCTGGACCACGAGGTAGCCTAAATGACAGGGCTAGATTCGAATCTAGGGAGCAACAACAAGGAGGGTCTAATACCTTTGATAGACGAAATCAGTATCAGATGTCTGACTATGTGCACCCCGAAAGTCATGATTCCCAATATGCATAGGATTGCGTAGGATGGGGGGAGGAATCAGTTGAAGTACCAGTAGATCAGAGGGGTCCTTATGTTACAGCACATGTTTTGGGTTCTACTGATCAGTTTTTGGTTGATACAGGGGCTACTCGTAGCGCTTTGTCTAAACAATTGGTTCCGAGGGCTCCCCTGTCTGGCTTAACGATCACATCTGTAGGGTTCGATGGAACACCTTCTCTTAGCCCATTATCCCAACCCCTTGCATTTCATGTCGACAAATTTACAGC
Source organism: Lissotriton helveticus (assembly GCF_964261635.1). Classification (NCBI taxonomy): domain Eukaryota; kingdom Metazoa; phylum Chordata; class Amphibia; order Caudata; family Salamandridae; genus Lissotriton; species Lissotriton helveticus. Next base: position 1,401,565,055 of record NC_136057.1, on the reverse strand, counting down.
ACCATGTCCATTCTTGCTTTCCTCAAACACGCCTGACAACATTGTGGGTCTAGACATGCTGAAACATTTTAGAGCCACAATCCGCTGCTCCCCTGAAGGAGTACGCGTGATTTTAAATGACAATTACCCTGCAAAAGAGAGAGTGTGTATGGTCGTTGAAAGTGCTGCATTAGCCTCTTTACCTCACACGTTGTGGGCTACTTCAGACACTGATGTGGGACAGATGGTCATTCCTCCGGTTCACATTAGTGTGAAGGAGGGAGCTGTGTTACCACGCCTGCCTCAATATAGGATTTCACAGGAGGGTGAGGAGGCGCTCATACAGATTGTGCAGGATCTCATCCGAGTGGGGGTGGTGGAAGAAGTCCCATACAATGTTTGTAACAGTCCTATTTTACCAATCTTGAAGAGGGACACTGATACTAGGGTATATCGATTTATTATTGATTTGCGGGAGGTGAACAAGATAGTGGTGCCCCAATACCCTGTTGTTTCTGACATCACGACACTCCTTACCTTGGTTCCACCAACAGCGACAACATTCTCGGTTGTCGACCTGAAGAACGCCTTCTTTTCGATCCCTATTCACCCTGATAGCCGTTACCTTTTCGGCTTCACTTTGAATAATCGATCGTATAGATTTTGTAGAATTCCACAGGGCTATACTGAGAGCCCTAGTATCTACAGTCAGGCGTTGAAAAGACAGTTGGATTCCTTTGTCTTGCTTGAGGGGGTAGTGCTTATTCAATATGTCGACGATATTTTGTTGGCTGCTGACACCCCTGAGCAATGTGAGACTTGTACGTTGTCCTTGCTTTCCTTTTTGGCTTCTCACAATCATAAGGTATCTAAGAAGAAATTGCAATTCTGTAGACCTAAGGTGACCTACCTAGGCCACCTTTTGTCTAAGGAGGGGCGTGCACTTACATCAGATCGTATCCAAGCCATCCTGGACACACCAACACCTTCTACACAGAAAGATGTTCGAGCATTTTTGGGTCTTACGTCCTTTTGTAGGCAGTGGATACTGGGGTTTTCACATATAGTCAAACCACTGTTAGCGCTATTGACAAAAGACACTCCAATTCCCCTTACTTGGACAGATGAATGTGAAAACGCTTTCCAACAGTTACGTCAGGCCCTTTGTTCAGCACCAGTGTTAGGCACTCCTGATTACACGAACCTTTTCACATTATATGTACATGAGAGAGATGGATGTGCGTCATCTGTGTTAGTACAGATGCACGGGGACAGGCAGCGTCCGTGTGCATATTTCTCGGCATTGCTCGATCCTGTCGCTCGGGCATTGCCGGGGTGTTTTCGTTCGGTCGCAGCGACAGCTGTGTCAATACGTCAGAGTGAGGGAATAGTGTTATCTCACAAGCTGTTAGTGTTGGTTCCCCATGCTGTTGACGCCCTTTTTGAATCAAACAAAGACGCAGCATTTAACAAGTGCCCGTCTGACCGGATATGAACTAACGTTGCTGGCTCCCCATATCACATTGAGGAGATGTGCTACGTTAAATCCAGCAACATTGTTACCATTCCTGACGACTCAGCCTGAGGCACAAGAAGCACATGATTGTATTTTTGTGACTGAGGAACAGACAAAGGGTCGTATCGATCTCCAGGATACGCCTTTCTCAGATGTAGATGGAGAATTATGGGTGGATGGCTCCTGCCTGAAGCTACCGGATGGTACGACTTCGGCAGCATATGCCATCACTACTTTGTATACTATCGTGGAAACAGCACGCATTCCACAGAAATCAGCCCAGGCAGCGGAGCTGATAGCACTGACACGAGCATGTGAGCTTAGTGCAGAGTTGTGTGTGAATATTTATACAGATAGCCGCTATGCTTTCGGAGTAGCGCACGACTTTGGCCTGCTCTGGAAGGAAAGAGGTTTTCTGACATCACACGGAACACAAATTATGTATGGAGAACTGGTGCACAATCTTTTGACTGCCCTGACATTTCCTAAGAAGATAGCTATAGTGAAATGCAGTGCACATAAGAAAGTTATTGACAAAGTAGGGCAAGGAAATGCTTTCGCTGACCAAGTAGCACGAGAAACTGCAATGAGACCTGACTCCACTTCAATGTATGTTGTGAAGTCACAAGCAGAACGATGGCATGATGCTAGGAAAGAAGTGAGGGAAATACAGAGAGTTGCTTCTGATAAAGAACGAGAGCAATGGTCTGAAAATGGAGAACTGGATGATGAAGGTTGTTGGCGCAACAAACAAATGGATAGGTGGAAGTTGCCCACAGCTTTTGTCCAACCTATGGTTCAAATGGCACATGGGCTAGCACATGTTGGAGCTTCAGCGATTGTGAAATTGCTTGCGCAAGTTTGGGAGCATCCAGAGATTGCTAGCACGGCCAAGAGAGTGGTACAGACCTGTATGATCTGTCTTAAATACAACCCAGGGAAAGGAACACGGACTCCAGCAGGAGGATTTGAAATACCTATTGCACCTTTTGAAGTCCTGCAAATGGACTATATCCAACTTGAACGCTGTAATAATCTAAAGTACGTCTTGGTAGTGGTGTGTGCTTTCAGTAAATGGATTGAAGCCTACCCTACTAAGGACAATACTGCAATGACTACAGCAAAGGTGCTACTGAAGGAGTTTTTCCCTAGGTATGGTGTTTGTAGACTATTATGGAGTGATAACGGGCCTCATTTTATAGCAGACGTTATCAAGTACGTTCTGAGAGGTCTGGGGATAAAACAGAAGTTTCATGCAGTGTTCCATCCACAGTCGGCTGGCTTGGTGGAACGCTACAATGGAACACTGAAGCTTAAACTAGCAAAGATCCAGGCTTCCACTTCTCTGACTTGGCCCGACGCTTTGCCTTTGGCATTGTTGTCAATAAGATCAGTACCACACTCCCGAACCGGCCTTACACCGTATGAGGTGGTGTTTGGTCGTCCCATGAATATTTGGGGAGTGCCCAAACCAAGTTCCGTATATGATGTACCTTGTGTATTGATGAATGACTATCTGGCACAATTAACTGATAACTTGGTTTCTATTCATCAACAGGTTCGAGAAGCACTCCCTGACCGGTCCACAGGTGAGGGTCATAGTCTCCGACCCGGTGACTTCGTCCTCATCAAGGCGTTCGAGAGGACGAGTGGCCTGGAGCCCCGATGGTGCGGTCCCGAGCAGGTTCTGCTCGCAACAAGAACGGCCGTCCGAGTGACCAACCGGAAGAACTGGATTCACTCCCTTCATTGTCGCAGAGTGCAACCCGGATTGGTGGAGCCTGCCGTGTTGACTGACCATCGAGAAATCCTGACTACAGAGAAAGGCCCTGCTGTGGTACCTGATGAGCAAGAGGAGTTCTTCCCGGACCCGACGACTTCTGGAGTAAGAAGATACAACCTTCGACCCAGGAAGAAGTTTTCTGCTGTTTAGACTGCTGTCAGAACGGCCTCTTGGTTGGTGCAACGGAGAGCCGATGAGGCAAGGGGGGGGGATCAGCCTTGCATTAGAGTAGTGACACCCGTCTTGGCCCGTTGGTGAAGAAAACAACAGCCGCCTTGGGGGAAGAGTTCTGACAGCCTTTTTTTTAGTTTCAGGAAGATTTGCGAGACATTTGTTCAACATGGAGAGAAAGAAAGTGATCTGCGCCTTCGGATTTATTGCTAGTGTGGCAGTTGTTGCCATTATCACGTGGTTTGTTGAGGATGTAATTCCTGCCCGTGATCTATATGTGGTTTCTACACCGGTGCCAGAGGAGCATTTCTTTTATACGCTCCCCTATCAGGAATCAAAACACCGCTTGTCCTTTGTAAATAACACCTTCATTCAAATGCTACATCATACCCACACTGCTACAAATGAAACAAATTGCTGGATATGTGGTATGATGCCAGCGCACCAGAAGAAGGGGGGAACACCGTTTATACCTCTCCCTTTCTCTCATAATGGTTCTTGTCGTGCCTGGTATACTCTTCTATTTGCCACAAGAAAGCCTGCTGTTGGAAGATTACTTTTTAGACTAAACAAAGAATGTCACCAGAATAAAGACGGCTATCCACAAGCCAATGGAACTATATGGGAGTGGGAAGAATATCGACCAGACAATGAGTCTACTCCCTACATTTTTACGAACACTAGAGACACTGTCGAAAGTGAAAAATTTGTGATCTCAGTTGCACAAGCACAAGCGGACTTATGCGTACAAAGTGTTGGGAACATCCCTGTAGGTGTTAGTGATTGTATTAAAGTCTTAAATATAGATGGTCTGAATAATAGCACATTTTTAGCATCCCATAATACATATTTTGTATGCGGTAATAGAGGATATTATCGATTACCAGCTGGCTGGTCAGGAGTATGCTATGTATCGTTTTTATTACCACCAGTGTTTTTAGCACCTGCCACTTATCATAAAGACTTGAAATTGTTGAATAATGCCACTGTGAATAGATACAAACGTACTTTATCTATCGATGATGTGGACCAGACCGACACTAGTTTGCAGCAATATGTAGATTTTAACCTAGGGTTATTCTTTTTTGTTGGAGCTGCCCTAAACAGTAGAAAGATAAGAAGATTAACTAGAGTTGTAGAGGCAGTGACCAACCAAACTGCTGCAGCACTAGGAAACGTAACTGAAGAGTTGCAAATTACTAGAATTGTTGCCCTGCAAAACAGAATGGTGTTAGATGTCATATTAGCAGAAAAAGGAGGAGCTTGTAGACTTATTGGAAGTAGCTGTTGTGTCTTCATCCCAGACAACTCGCCTTCTGTTTATAATGCCATAAATAAACTGCATAAAATAGCTGCTGACATACACGTAGATAATGGTACATGGACCTTCTCTAGTTGGTTTTGGACCTTATTTACTACATGGGGTTGGAAGATCCTCACTGGCCTTTGTATAATAGTAGTAATTCTTTTTACTTGCTGTATGTGTATTCAATGTGGTCCTATGATATGTTCTCTTTGCATTACCTCTTGTATACCCAATAAGAAAGCTGTTTCCGAAGCTGCTTATCAAAAGAGTCTAACTAAAGAGATTTCTAACATTATGAGCATTGATATTCAAGATGAGTTTGATGACTACCCTATGAAATGGAATGGCTTCAGCTAACGCTGAAAGGGTCGTCTGTTGTAAATAAAACAGCGGTATTATTAAGCATTAGCTGAAGCCATAATGCATCAGTCCAAATATCTAGTATAGGGATTCCATTTTGTATTTCGAGTCCGCCATTTTTCATGCCCTACATTGCCATGTGCTCAATGTTCTGATTGTCCTACCTCTCTGCCAGTTACACTGTGGATTCTACCTAGCAACAGTTATTATTAGTCCTTCTTGAGAGTGTAGCGCATGCTCAGCAGAAGTAACAGTTGTTCCTTATTAGCATAGCCCTCCCATGTTCTAGAAATACTGTTAGCTCCACCCACTGATATATTTGGAAATGTCCTTACGTGGTTGCAACCTCTGTCTAAGCTGTAAGCTGAACCCCTTCCACTGTGTATAAAAGGGGCCATGTGCTTGTATTCAGTGTGCTACTCTGTACAATACTGTAGAAGTGTTGTGGAGGTTGTATCACCACCTTTAAAGGTTTATTAAACTATGTTTTTGTATTTCCAGTTTCCTTGCCAACTTCATTTGTAAGTCTAAGGACTTTGTACACAGAAGGGCGAACCCTTTCGGTACCTTTGTTATGGCCTTGCTGAGGCCTGAACTCATCACTTCCAGACACTATTGGATCGCTTTGACATCTCCCGTGGCGATTTCCTACTGCACGCGGCAGTCACGAGAGCGCTGCAGACGCATTGGCGGACCGGTCTTGAGGAACCGTCGTTGTCCTTGACGTGCCAATATGTGATGATGGCAGCCGGAACGGTCAAAGCCGTAACGTGCTTATACAATAGGATGACCCAGGAACAGTTAACTCCACTGGAGACACTTAGGATCAAATGGGAGACAGACATAGGGATGTTCTTCCGGAGACCACATGGGCTCAACTACTGTGCCGGGCCTGGAAGAGCACGCGCAGTGCTCGGTTCCAATTGGTCCACTTTTACATACTGCACCGTGCAAATCTCACCTCGGAAAAGATACAGAAGTACTTTGCCTCTGACACTGCGGCTTGCCCGAGATGCCGGACAATCGGAGCGGACCTGGCCCACATGCTGTGGTCTTGCTCTGCCCTAACCCCTTATTGGGCGATGGTTGGGGACACCCTTAAAGACGTAACGGGGCGAACCCTCCAGCTCGACATCGCAGTGGCGCTTCTGCACTGGTTCCCGCACACCCCCAAGACACGGGTGAGTAGCAAGTTTATCGACATGGGACTACTTTTGGCGAAACGGGAAATAACGCGGCGCTGGAAGGCACGAGTTGGTCCAACGGGCGCTAAATGGCGCACTGAATTCCTCAAATGGGCGGAGGGGGAGAGTACTCTGCGCTACCAACTAGCGAGGCGGCAGCAAAATGACATGCACTGGACTCTGCACAGGCGTGGGAAACATTAGTGCAGGCCCTGCGCGATCACAACTCCCCTAGCGACACGGACAGTGATGCTACTGAACTACCTGCGTCCCTGTAATGCAATAGGTTTCTTACATACTCCTACACGCTATGGATTGTTTCCTCCTACACGCTCACAGATGAACTACTACTGCACTGATGGCGGGGGGGGGTTTGATGGGTGGACAACGCAAACAGATTACCCCATGAACGTTCGATCCTATGTCTATGTTGTTTAGCCTCTAAATCGTTGGGTGAGTTTTGCTGCACTAAGGGAGGGGGAGGAGGGGGGCTGTTTCTAGGTTTTCTTTCCTTATATCGGGTTTTCTTTATTTACAACGAAAGTAAAAGCAGAGCTGAGATGCAACATGAAGACTGTCTGTGTCGGGCCTCTTGCTAGGCCAGTGTACATACGTCGTATTCAATTTGCCGCCCGACCTCCGGGTTGTGGGCTGAATGGCCGTGTATCAGTTCTGCAATAAAAATACATTAAAAAAAAAAAAAAGTATTTTATGCTGATAGCTCAGTCGGTTATTCCTTTTTTCACAGAGGTCCTTTTATTGCTAGGCGTTCGTTAGTACAAATCCATCTAATATAGCACATTGAGCGCAGGACTGCATGCAAATTAAAAGGCATAGGTTTAGAATCTTATTGTTTTTTCTCCTCAACCTTTCCTTATTCCAAAGCTGCTAAAAAACGTTTCTGCGGGTAGCAATACAATTTTATTATTATTACACCCCAATCATTGAGTTATGTTTATGGGGCGGGTTTACAAACACTTTACCTGTTTTGCATCATGAAAGTGATTTGAACCTGGTGCAAAGTGTTGTTTTGGGGCCTAATTTTGAGCACAAATTCTGAATTGTGTCGGCCAATATCCCTAAAGTAACACAAAGTAGCACTTTACACTACTTGATATCAAGAAGCCATGCCATGAGTGGAACATGGATGATCCCAAGCACTCACTCATGGACTTTGATACTAATCCCTCCTACTTTTGGTAGAAAGGGATTGGCATCAAGCAATTTGGTCTCCTTGAGGCAGGCGTAAAGTTGGAGAAAAGATGTATTTTCTCCAAACCTTTCCAACTTTGCATGCACTTACAAAGTGGTAAAGTGTTAACCTATGTCAGAGCATACACTTTTGCGCTGGAAGGTACCCTTCCGATGTAAAACCTACATTTCCCAACACACAAACACTCTTGCACTATGATGCAAGGGTGTGTGCATAGGCACTAGGCAGCCTAACGTATGCCATTACTAGAGGAGAGAGCAACATCACTATATCTGAGTAGATATGGTGCTGTTGTATTCCCTCCTTGTCAGACAACGCAACACAGCATATTTGATTACTGTGCATCGTAAACACTTAGTTACTCTGCCCCTTCGTTTCTCCAGACCAAGCACTCTTAACATATAATGCCTACCAGTATGGATGACATTTGACTCCTACACCTTGTAGGCCTCATTGTCTTAAGTTGCATTTCCTATACATTGATTTACATACTATTATGACTCTTTGTCTCTGTATAGGATATTTGTGATGTTAAGCACTCTGACAGTCTACATAGGGATACGTAGCACTATAGAGAAAATACATGTGAGAGAGGGGCTAAGTAGAGATGATGGGGACCACTGGAGGGTGATAGTGAGCATTGCTGCAAAGTAGGTGGATCCCGTCCGACCCTAATTCCAGCAGATATTTCTGGGCTGGATCTGGGATCCAGCTGACCAAGGGAAATATGCTGAATTTGTCCTGGTGTCATTTTATAACACCGGGACACAATGCAGGAGCACCACCTGAATGCTGCCCGCTTTCTATTTGTCCGAAGCAGTAACCTGCAGATAGTGAGGGGACTTTCTTATTTTCACGTCGAGCTGGCTTAAAACAATGGCACGATTTAGGGCCATCAGCACTTTGTCTTTTTTCAAGTGTAATCTTGGCTTGGAGCTGTCTGGAGCCTAACACCTAGATGCCAATGCAATGGAAGAAAACAAAGGCAGAGAACTGATCCCTTAACAAGTATTTTTGAGAAACTATGACTTGGAGGCAGGATGTTCTCGTTGTTCTACACCCCCCCCCAATGTAAGGGGTGTGCATGCACTGTAAGAATGCCAGAAGTATCTGTGTGTGACCAATTACACCAGTAACCATTTGAATGACTAATTTTTTTTTCTTTAATTGTTATATGTCACTATTCATCCTAGGGTAGGGTGTTAGAGCGCTTTACATCACACAAAATGAGTCATACAATTGTGTTATTCATTATACAAGAAATTTTAAATAAGACAATGAGGGTTGTTAGTGTGGGATTCACATATTGTCCATACTTGTAGATATTCAGTGTTGGGAGTGAATGGTTGGGAGAAACACAAAGCCTGGATATAAAACTTACTTCCCAAAGGAACCTTTCTTTGCAGTCTTATAATAACAACAGACTGAGAAAAAAGCCCAATAAAGATCTAAACCTTACATGCTTACAGTGCGCATGTAGCTCCTTGATGCTGGCAAATAGACCACCAATATGCTACATTAGATATAAGCATTGCAACTTATGAACTGGTAGTAACCAAATGATCTCCGTGTCAAAAGCAGTAGCCCACTTACCTATCTACATAAAATACAAATCTGTGATCTGCATCTTACACAATGTGCTCTGCAGGAGGCACATTAACCCTCTATGTTACTTTATGAGTCATAACTGTGACTGGACAAAACACAGAACCCTCCCAGAACTGCATCAACCCAATAGTTATCCAGTATATGAGTATCTTTCATAGATTCACATGCCTGAATCATTCCCCGTTGCCGAGGCGGGAGTCCCACGGTAAATAAAATAGCAGTGCCAAAGGTAAATAACAGTAGTAGGCCCTAAGGAAAAAGGCCTGAGCTCTCCTCAGATTTTCACTGCACGTCGTGTGGAAGGGAGTCTCCCTGATTGCCAACTCAGTTTATCGTTCAAGATGTCTGACATAAAGGCCTCTTTCAAACCTTATAGAACCTGCGACAAAAAGAGAGTCCATGCTGATGATCAACATAAGGACTGCATTTAGTGCCTCTACCCTAAACATGAGGCAAAAGATTGTAAGATCTGCCGAACCTTCGCTTAAACAACTCTAAGGGATAGGGAGGCAAGAGTGCTGTTGTCGCTTAAATCTTCTTCAGCTAAAGATGATGATAGAGCCTCAACTTCCAGCAAGAGAGCAAGATCTCAGGACAGTTCGTCAAGTGTCGGAAGAAAACATCTTAAATCCTCCCACTCTACTTCTGGACCTTCTCAGAGGTCTCCTCAGGCTACAGCTCTCAAAGACTCTAAAAGGGAATCTACCAAAACTGTGAGTAAAAGCTGTTCTAGTTCCTCAGCTTTTCCTATTTCGTCTACGATTTCTGTCACGTCTTCAGCTCCTTCGTCGACGGCGACTATATCTACTACTTCTATCACTTCATCTATTCTGTCGACGAGGATTTCATTTGTGACTAAGAAGACCGTCATAAGTCGTCAAAACTCTCAACTACGAAGGTACAGTCGACGAAGCTCCCACCGTCGATGAAAGTTTCGTCGACGAAGACACAGGTTTCTACTATGCCGTCTACGAGTGCACCGTCGACGAATAAACCAAGCCCGTCGACGACGATTCTGTCGGCGATGGTCCCGTCGATGTTGAGTCTGTCGACGATGATTCCATCGACGTCAAGCCCGTCAACGTCGAGACCGTCGACGATGCTCCCGCAGCCGCCGATTAAAATAAAGAGTCCATCAACAGTAGCTCCATTTGCAATGATCCCTTCGACGACTGTACCAATTACAGTGATGGAACCTACTCCAACTAAGGTTTTAGCAGCGGCAACTTTTCAACACCTATTTCATCAAAAACTTTTCAGCTTAAATCGTACCAAAGACATGACTGTTCATATGTCTCTCCTCTTACTCCATCTCACCTGCTTGAGACATATGCCCAAGAGAGGATGCTGACTATGACGACGATGATGATGAAGGAGCTTTTGGGGTAGCTCGTCATCCTTCCGAACTTAATATTAAATGTCAAGATGTAAAGGAAGATGAGCATAATTACCATAAGCACTACTACCAAGAGAACATTGTTGTTCCTCATTACACGGAATGCCAGAGGCATTCTCGGCTTTTGGATTCCAGCCATCTGCCTCCTAACCTTATTCAGGACTTGCAAGCCATGTTAGCTGATTATAGACAGCGCTTTCCCCCGCAGCAGGTCATTCCACCACCTCGGCCTGTGGTGGTTCCAGATCCTGTTCCTCCACCCGAGGTTCTGACGCCAATGTCTCCAGTTACAGAACCTTCTGAGGAGCACCAGCCTCCTCAGCCTCCTCGAACTCCAGACACTTCTTCAGATGAGGAAGTGGAAGAAGGTGAGCTGCCAGAAAATCCCCACTTGGAGTCATGGGATTCTTATATTATCCCTATGCCTTCACCACCAACTCCATAACCATCGGACTCTCCACCAGAAGATATAGGTGGATTTCATAACCTCATGCAGCGCACTGCTACTAGGTTTCAACTTCCAGTAACTGTGGAACAAACTGAATGTTTCCTACACAATTTCAAAGAGGAGACTAGGAAAATTACCAAAGCCGTTCCGATCATAGATTATATACGGAACATGGGCATCAAGATTATGAAAAACCCTGCATCCATGCCTGCTGAGCTTCCACGGGTAGATAAAAAATATCGGGCTCCGGCCAACAGTCCATCCTGCCTCATCGGACACCCTAGACCGGATTCTGTCATTTCACAGGCTGCCCAACAAAGGTTCAAAAATCCGGCAACGCCCATCACTACACCGCCGGACAAAGAGGGATGTCGTCTAGATCACTTAGGTAAAAAGTTTTCAACCATGGCTGCTGCTTTCATAAGGGCAGCAAACTCATTAGCGATCATAGGGCGTTATGATCGCCAAATGTGGTCGGATATAGCTGGTCTGATTGACCTCATTCCAGAGGAGAAATGACAGGAAGCTCGGAAAATTCTCCTGGTGGGAGAGTGCGCTGCAGCAGAGACGATCGATTGCGCTCTAGACATTGTCAATACAAATTTCAGGCAATTAGCTGGGGCTGCAGTTCTCAGGCACCAGGGTTGGTTAAAATCTACCACCTTCCGTCAAGAACTCCAAACAAAAATATTAGACATGGCCTACGACGGAGAATCTTTGTTTGGCAAACATATTGACGAAGCCCTCCAAGCAATCAAGACTGACACTGATGCGGCAAGATCTTTAGGTTCCCTGCAGTAGAAGCGTGGGACATTCAGAGGCGGTAGGGGGCGTGGCTATTCCTCTAGAGGAGGTTACAATACACAACAAAACAGACAATATCAGCCTCAATATCGGCAAAATTACCAATCATCATACCGCCAATCCAATACGGCTGGTTTCTCTCACCAAGGAGGCCGAAAACGCTCCAACAATCAAGGGCGAGACTCAATCAGAAAGCAGTGAGTTCAGCCGGGCGCCAATCACATTTCCTCCCCTCCCCGTGGGCGCAAAAATGTAATCTCATCTGGACCAGTGGCAACAAATTATCTCCGACCAATGGGTGTTAGACCTAGTGAGAAATGGACACACCCTAGGATTTGTCAACAAGCCAGCAACCACTCCGCCCAGGGGACCCCCTCCCCCTCGTCTTCACTTATTGTTCAAAGAAGCTTATACAATGCTCCTCAAGAATGCTATAGAAAATGTCCCAGTACTTCAGAAACATACAGGTTTCTATTCCCGTTTTTTCCTAATCAAAAAGAAATCAGGGGAATGGCGACCAATCCTGGGCCTTCGAAATCTCAACAGATTCTTCAAAACACAAGGGTTTCGCATGGTCACTCTCTCTAGATTCTAAGCTGCCTGAACGAGCTAGATTTTATGGCTTCTTTAGACTTGGAAGACGCTTACTTCCACATCCTAATCCATCCAAAACATTGCAAGTATCTCTGCTTCACTGTGGCTGGCACCCATTATCAGTTCAAGGTGCTCCCGTTTGGACTAAAATCGTATCCAAGGATCTTCACAAAGTGCCTGGCCCCGGTAGCGGCAGCGTTGCGTTCTTGGGGAATCCAGGTCTTCCCGTTCATGGACGATTGGTTAATCAAAGGTCCTTCGCAGCACACTGTAAAGACTGCCATTTCAACATGTCGCAATCTCTTTGCCTCTCTGGGGTTAACAGTGAACAGAATCAAATCCCAGTTACATCCGAAGCAAATCCTGCCTTTCATTGGAGCATGTCTGGACACGATCCAATGCAAGGCATTCTTATCTCAGGAAAGACAACTTTGCCTCCAAAAGCTAGCACTCCGGGTCTCAAAAAGAAAGTCACTTTCTTTTCGCATGTTCGCTTCACTCCTGGGAATGTGCTCTTCAGCCATAAATCTCATTCCCTTGGCACGTCTCAGAATGAGACCTTTACAGGAGGAACTGCATCTTCAATGGCAGCAAGCAACAGGTTGCTTCAACAACATCATCAAGTTCACACCACGTATGGTGGATGCTCTCCACTGGTGGTCACATTTGACCAATCTGGCACAAGGTCTCACGTTCATACAAAATCCCCCAGACTTTATTCTGACAACAGATGCGTCCATGGAGAGGTGGGGAGGTCATCTCCAAGATTTACAAATACAAGGCAAGTGTTCTCAGAAGTACAGACAACGACACATCAACAGCCTGGAATTGCAAGCAATCTTCCTATCGTTGCAAGCTTTCCTTCCAAGGATTACAGGATCATCGGTACTAGTTCAAACCGACAATACCACCAGCATGTTTTACGTGAACAAACAAGGAGGGACAAGATCACCAACGTTGTCACAGGAGGCTCAGGAGTTATGGGAATGGATCACACTCCACAACAAAACCTTCAAGGTGGAACATGTCAGAGGCCTCCACAATACCCTAGCGGACATGCTCAGCAGATCCCTATTGAACTGCCACGAGTGGGAATTAGACCAACTCTAGCTGAACAGAGTGTTCCAGGCTTGGGGCAAACCAACATTGGATTTGTTTGCAACAAAGCAGATCGAAAAATGCCAATATTACGCCAGTAGATATCCTCAACAGGGGTCAAGAGGGAATGCCCTGTCCATGTGATGGTCAGGGATCTGTGCTTACGCTTTTCCCCTGTTAGAAATGGGGATTTCTGGTTGGCTGAGGTTTGCGCCAAAGCCAAGCAGAAACCACCACTCTAGTATGGGCAAGGAAGTCACCCGCCAAGATAACCCCTGTTCACCCCCTTGGTAGCTTAGCACGAGCAGTCAGGCTTATCTCAGAGGCAAGGTGTAAAGCGTTTGCGTGCGCACCCAGCAACAACACCCAAGGCCCACCACAAAGGAAACTCCACACAAGGTTATATATAAAAATAGCCTTTGTATTATACCAAACACATTAGATAATAAACACACACTTTACATTGTGCCATAGGCACGGGCAGAATTTACAGGGGATTATATACATGAGACAGGGCCACCTGGACCACTGTCAGGAATAAGCACTTGGTAGAACTAGCACTTGGCAGAAATGGCACTTTTAGAACATAGGATATTTGTTGGAATAACGCTTAGCACATAGAACATAGAATAACGGTAGCACCAAATAGCAAATGTAGCACACCACCAGTAACCACTGGTAAAAGGTAAGTACCACCTACGCAACCCTAAACACCTTAGGCAAATATCACACAGGGAACCATGAACTCACCAGCATCACCTGTACTAGGAAAACACCCTCCTAAGCATAAAAATACATTTAGGGGTATAGGAATAAAAGCATTGCATATGACATAACAATCACATTAGGCGGGTAATCACATTTGCGCAAGAAGCACATGAGGAAAAAACATGTATCCCACGCAAGGGCACAACACATGGAACTGTCCCCCAGGCCAACTGGCCTCGCAGGGGCTCAAACGCCCTTTGTCCAAAATGTCAGGGCAGGCTGCGCAGGCAGCAAAAGGAGATGCGAAAGGGGCCTAAACGTAGCAGCTGCCCACTAAGTGCTGGGCAGCTGGGAATCTCTTCTGGGCTCCTAAATCACAATGGTGCCCAAAACAACGTGGGAGCCTCATGGGCTCTAGATGCAAAATGGCCCTAAACTGGTGGAGCCTCTCGGGCTCGAACAACAATGCCGCCTGGAGCCTCGTGGCTCTAAACAAATATGCGGCCAAACTGGGGGAGCGGCCCGCTGCCAACCGGGGCCGCTCTACCTTCGGAAATGTCCCGGAGGTGAGGGAGCCTCTCAGGCTCTGAATACAAAAATGCCTCGAAAGTCCATGGATCTCGTGGGCTCTATTAACAATGTCCCCGTCGTTGGAGTCCCGCTCGGGGGACTCGAAATACCACAATGCCAGAAATGCCCCTGGGAGCGAGAGTAAAGGGGGGAGCGGCCCGATGCTTCCCGGGCCGCTCTCTAATAAAAGAAGTGCCCCTGACGTTGGAGCGAGCCCCCTATCAGGCGGGGGCCGCTCGAGCAGAGTGAAGGGTCTTGGGCCTTGCGGGGGATCCAGAGCATGGAGCCCTCACTCACCGGTCTGGATGCCTCGCCGGTCGGCTCTCTTCCTCCGGGCCTCCGCTCTCGTGGATGCGTCGTATGGAGGCGGGGTGGGCTCCCGTCCTCCTTCCTGCCTTGCTTATAGGGGCAGCCAATGGCAGCACGGCCCTGCGGACGAGCCTCTAGGCTCCGGGGCGCGCTGGCCAATGGCGGCGCGGCGATTCTTCCCTGGGGCAGCCAATGGCAGCACGGCCCTGCAGACTAGCCTCTAGGCTCCGGGGCGCGCTGGCAAATGGCGGCGCGGCGCTTCTTTGATAAAGTACGGGGTAGGCACCCGTTTTAAGAACTCGGTCCCTGGGGGTCACAAATACAGGACAAAGGTGCGGGGTGGCACCCGCGCCGAAAAGGAAGACAAGGGGGGGATCCCCACGCCGGGGAATCCCTCGAGTAAGGAATGATCGCAGCTCCGTGCTGCCGTAACAAGCAGAACAAAAGGGGGTGGTGATGGACGGGGCATCTGAATCAATCAAACACTCACACCCAGTCCAAGGATCTGGGTTTAATCCATCACCGTTCTTTAGCCCACTCTGCCACCCCAGTTCAGACACGGCTATATGCAAATCAGTCTGACCCTGAGCCTCATGGGAACAGTCCAGCCCGAACTGCCAAGCCATGTCTTCCCTGTACCGGAAACAAGCTTCCGAGGACCGGTTTCTGGCAATCCAGCCGTCTTCAGCCCGGCTTGCTTGAATCCAGTGGCAAAGTGAGCAAGGGACTCACGTCTGAGCATACCCTGCCACACTTATGGCGGCCAAAAGCGGTACAAAAGGGGGTGGTGATGGACGGGGCATCTGAATCAATCAAACACTCACACCCAGTCCAAGGATCTGGGTTTAATCCATCACCGTTCTTTAGCCCACTCTGCCACCCCAGTTCAGACATGGCTATATGCAAATCAGTCTGACCCTGAGCCTCATGGGAACAGTCCAGCCCGAACTGCAAAGCCATGTCTTCCCTGGACCGGAAACAAGCTTCCGAGGACCGGTTTCTGGCATTCCAGCCATCTTCAGCCCGGCTTGCTTGAATCCAGTGGCAAAGTGAGCAAGGGACTTACGTCTGAGCATACCCTGCCACACTTATGGCGGCCAAAAGCGGTACAAAAGGGGGTGGTGATGGACGGGGCATCTGAATCAATCAAACACTCACACCCAGTCCAAGGATCTGGGTTTAATCCATCACCGTTCTTTAGCCCACTCTGCCACCCCAGTTCAGACATGGCTATATGCAATTCAGTCTGACCCTGAGCCTCATGGGAACAGTCCAGCCCGAACTGCCAAGCCATGTCTTCCCTGGACCGGAAACAAGCTTCCGAGGACCGGTTTCTGGCATTCCAGCCGTCTTCAGCCCGGCTTGCTTGAATCCAGTGGCAAAGTGAGCAAGGGACTCATGTCTGAGCATACCCTGCCACACTTATGGCGGCCAAAAGCGGTACAAAAGGGGGTGTGATGGACGGGGCATCTGAATCAATCAAACACTCACACCCAGTCCAAGGATCTGGGTTTAATCCATCGCCGTTCTTTAGCCCACTCTGCCACCCCAGTTCAGACATGGCTATATGCAAATCAGTCTGACCCTGAGCCTCATGGGAACAGTCCAGCCCGAACTGCCAAGCCATGTCTTCCCTGGACCGGAAACAAGCTTCCGAGGACCGGTTTCTGGCATTCCAGCCGTCTTCAGCCCGGCTTGCTTGAATCCAGTGGCAAAGTGAGCAAGGGACTCACGTCTGAGCATACCCTGCCAAACTTATGGCGGCCAAAAGCGGTACAAAAGGGGGTGGTGATGGACGGGGCATCTGAATCAATCAAACACTCACACCCAGTCCAAGGATCTGGGTTTAATCCATCACCGTTCTTTAGCCCACTCTGCCACCCCAGTTCAGACATGGCTATATGCAAATCAGTCTGACCCTGAGCCTCATGGGAACAGTCCAGCCCGAACTGCCAATCCATGTCTTCCCTGGACCGGAAACAAGCTTCTGAGGACCGGTTTCTGGCATTCCAGCCTTCTTCAGCCCGGCTTGCTTGAATCCAGTGGCAAAGTGAGCAAGGGACTCACGTCTGACCATACCCTGCCACACTTATGGCGGCCAATAGCGGTACAAAAGGGGGTGGTGATGGACGGGGCATCTGAATCAATCAAACACTCACACCCAGTCCAAGGATCTGGGTTTAATCCATCACCGTTCTTTAGCCCACTCTGCCACCCCAGTTCAGACATGGCTATATGCAAATCAGTCTGACCCTGAGCCTCATGGGAACAGTCCAGCCCGAACTGCCAAGCCATGTCTTCCCTGGACCGGAAACAAGCTTCCGAGGACCGGTTTATGGCATTCCAGCCGTCTTCAGCCCGGCTTGCTTGAATCCAGTGGCAAAGTGAGCAAGGGACTCACGTCTGAGCATACCCTGCCACACTTATGGCGGCCAAAAGCGGTACAAAAGGGGGGGTGATGGACGGGGCATCTGAATCAATCAAACACTCACACCCAGTCCAAGGATCTGGGTTTAATCCATCACCGTTGTTTAGCCCACTCTGCCACCCCAGTTCAGACATGGCTATATGCAAATCAGTCTGACCCTGAGCCTCATGGGAACAGTCCAGCCCGAACTGCCAAGCCATGTCTTCCCTGGACCGGAAACAAGCTTCCGAGGACCGGTTTCTGGCATTCCAGCCATCTTCAGCCCGGCTTGCTTGAATCCAGTGGCAAAGTGAGCAAGGGACTCACGTCTGAGCATACCCTGCCACACTTATGGCGGCCAAAAGCGGTACAAAAGGGGGTGGTGATGGACGGGGCATCTGAATCAATCAAACACTCACACCCAATCCAAGGATCTGGGTTTAATCCAACACCGTTCTTTAGCCCATTCTGCCACCCCAGTTCAGACATGGCTATATGCAAATCAGTCTGACCCTGAGCCTCATGGGAACAGTCCAGCCCGAACTGCCAAGCCATGTCTTCCCTGGACCGGAAACAAGCTTCAGAGGACCGGTTTCTGGCATTCCAGCCATCTTCAGCCCGACTTGCTTGAATCCAGTGGCAAAGTGAGCAAGGGACTCACGTCTGAGCATACCCTGCCACACTTATGGCGGCCAAAAGTGGTACAACAGGGGGTGGTGATGGACGGGGCATCTGAATCAATCAAACACTCACACTCAGTCCAAGGATCTGGGTTTAATCCATCACCGTTCTTTAGCCCACTCTGCCACCCCAGTTCAGACATGGCTATATGCAAATCAGTCTGACCCTGAGCCTCATGGGAACAGTCCAGCCCGAACTGCCAAGCCATGTCTTCCCTGAACCGGAAACAAGCTTCCGAGGACCGGTTTCTGGCATTCCAGCCGTCTTCAGCCCGGCTTGCTTGAATCCAGTGGCAAAGTGAGCAAGGGACTCACGTCTGAGCATACCCTGCCACACTTATGGCGGCCAAAAGCGGTACAAAAGGGGGTGGTGATGGACGGGGCATCTGAATCAATCAAACACTCACACCCAGTCCAAGGATCTGGGTTTAATCCATCACCGTTCTTTAGCCCACTCTGCCACCCCAGTTCAGACATGGCTATATGCAAATCAGTCTGACCCTGAGCTTCATGGGAACAGTCCAGCCCGAACTGCCAAGCCATGTCTTCCCTGGACCGGAAACAAGCTTCCGAGGACCGGTTTCTGGCATTCCAGCCTTCTTCAGCCCGGCTTGCTTGAATCCAGTGGCAAAGTGAGCAAGGGACTCACGTCTGAGCATACCCTGCCACACTTATGGTGGCCAATAGCGGTACAAAAGGGGGTGGTGATGGACGGGGCATCTGAATCAATCAAACACTCACACCCAGTCCAAGGATCTGGGTTTAATCCATCACCGTTCTTTAGCCCACTCTGCCACCCCAGTTCAGACATGGCTATATGCAAATCAGTCTGACCCTGAGCCTCATGGGAACAGTCCAGCCCGAACTGCCAAGCCATGTCTTCCCTGGACCGGAAACAAGCTTCCGAGGACCGGTTTATGGCATTCCAGCCGTCTTCAGCCCGGCTTGCTTGAATCCAGTGGCAAAGTGAGCAAGGGACTCACGTCTGAGCATACCCTGCCACACTTATGGCGGCCAAAAGCGGTACAAAAGGGGGTGGTGATGGACGGGGCATCTGAATCAATCAAACACTCACACCCAGTCCAAGGATCTGGGTTTAATCCATCACCGTTCTTTAGCCCACTCTGCCACCCCAGTTCAGACATGGCTATATGCAAATCAGTCTGACCCTGAGCCTCATGGGAACAGTCCAGCC
This sequence comes from Lissotriton helveticus, assembly GCF_964261635.1. NCBI lineage: Eukaryota > Metazoa > Chordata > Amphibia > Caudata > Salamandridae > Lissotriton > Lissotriton helveticus. The sequence goes on along the minus strand of NC_136057.1, from coordinate 1,401,545,726 downwards.
CGAACTGCCAAGCAATGTCTTCCCTGGACCGGAAACAAGCTTCCGAGGACCGGTTTCTGGCATTCCAGCCGTCTTCAGCCCGGCTTGCTTGAATCCAGTGGCAAAGTGAGCAAGGGACTCACGTCTGAGCATACCCTGCCACACTTATGGCGGCCAAAAGCGGTACAAAAGGGGGTGGTGATGGACGGGGCATCTGAATCAATCAAACACTCACACCCAGTCCAAGGATCTGGGTTTAATCCATCACCGTTCTTTAGCCCATTCTGCCACCCCAGTTCAGACATGGCTATATGCAAATCAGTCTGACCCTGAGCCTCATGGGAACAGTCCAGTCCGAACTGCCAAGCCATGTCTTCCCTGGACTGGAAACAAGCTTCCGAGGACCGGTTTCTGGCATTCCAGCCATCTTCAGCCCGGCTTGCTTGAATCCAGTGGCAAAGTGAGCAAGGGGCTCACGTCTGAGCATACCCTGCCCCACTTATGGCGGCCAAAAGCCGTACAAAAGAGGGTGGTGATGGACGGGGCATCTGAATCAATCAAACACTCACACCCAGTCCAAGGATCTGGGTTTAATCCATCACCGTTCTTTAGCCCACTCTGCCACCCCAGTTCAGACATGGCTATATGCAAATCAGTCTGACCCTGAGCCTCATGGGAACAGTCCAGCCCGAACTGCCAATCCATGTCTTCCCTGGACCGGAAACAAGCTTCTGAGGACCGGTTTCTGGCATTCCAGCCTTCTTCAGCCCGGCTTGCTTGAATCCAGTGGCAAAGTGAGCAAGGGACTCACGTCTGACCATACCCTGCCACACTTATGGCGGCCAATAGCGGTACAAAAGGGGGTGGTGATGGACGGGGCATCTGAATCAATCAAACACTCACACCCAGTCCAAGGATCTGGGTTTAATCCATCACCGTTCTTTAGCCCACTCTGCCACCCCAGTTCAGACATGGCTATATGCAAATCAGTCTGACCCTGAGCCTCATGGGAACAGTCCAGCCCGAACTGCCAAGCCATGTCTTCCCTGGACCGGAAACAAGCTTCCGAGGACCGGTTTATGGCATTCCAGCCGTCTTCAGCCCGGCTTGCTTGAATCCAGTGGCAAAGTGAGCAAGGGACTCACGTCTGAGCATACCCTGCCACACTTATGGCGGCCAAAAGCGGTACAAAAGGGGGGGGTGATGGACGGGGCATCTGAATCAATCAAACACTCACACCCAGTCCAAGGATCTGGGTTTAATCCATCACCGTTGTTTAGCCCACTCTGCCACCCCAGTTCAGACATGGCTATGTGCAAATCAGTCTGACCCTGAGCCTCATGGGAACAGTCCAGCCCGAACTGCCAAGCCATGTCTTCCCTGGACCGGAAACAAGCTTCCGAGGACCGGTTTCTGGCATTCCAGCCATCTTCAGCCCGGCTTGCTTGAATCCAGTGGCAAAGTGAGCAAGGGACTCACGTCTGAGCATACCCTGCCACACTTATGGCGGCCAAAAGCGGTACAAAAGGGGGTGGTGATGGACGGGGCATCTGAATCAATCAAACACTCACACCCAATCCAAGGATCTGGGTTTAATCCAACACCGTTCTTTAGCCCATTCTGCCACCCCAGTTCAGACATGGCTATATGCAAATCAGTCTGACCCTGAGCCTCATGGGAACAGTCCAGCCCGAACTGCCAAGCCATGTCTTCCCTGGACCGGAAACAAGCTTCCGAGGACCGGTTTCTGGCATTCCAGCCGTCTTCAGCCCGGCTTGCTTGAATCCAGTGGCAAAGTGAGCAAGGGACTCACGTCTGAGCATACCCTGCCACACTTATGGCGGCCAAAAGCGGTACAAAAGGGGGTGGTGATGGACGGGGCATCTGAATCAATCAAACACTCACACCCAGTCCAAGGATCTGGGTTTAATCCATCACCGTTCTTTAGCCCACTTTGCCACCCCAGTTTAGACATGGCTATATGCAAATCAGTCTGACCCTGAACCTCATGGGAACAGTCCAGCCCGAACTGCCAAGCCATGTCTTCCCTGGACCGGAAACAAGCTTCCGAGGACCGGTTTCTGGCATTCCAGCCATCTTCAGCCCGACTTGCTTGAATCCAGTGGCAAAGTGAGCAAGGGACTCACGTCTGAGCATACCCTGCCACACTTATGGCGGCCAAAAGTGGTACAACAGGGGGTGGTGATGGACGGGGCATCTGAATCAATCAAACACTCACACTCAGTCCAAGGATCTGGGTTTAATCCATCACCGTTCTTTAGCCCACTCTGCCACCCCAGTTCAGACATGGCTATATGCAAATCAGTCTGACCCTGAGCCTCATGGGAACAGTCCAGCCCGAACTGCCAAGCCATGTCTTCCCTGAACCGGAAACAAGCTTCCGAGGACCGGTTTCTGGCATTCCAGCCGTCTTCAGCCCGGCTTGCTTGAATCCAGTGGCAAAGTGAGCAAGGGACTCACGTCTGAGCATACCCTGCCACACTTATGGCGGCCAAAAGCGGTACAAAAGGGGGTGGTGATGGACGGGGCATCTGAATCAATCAAACACTCACACCCAGTCCAAGGATCTGGGTTTAATCCATCACCGTTCTTTAGCCCACTCTGCCACCCCAGTTCAGACATGGCTATATGCAAATCAGTCTGACCCTGAGCCTCATGGGAACAGTCCAGCCCGAACTGCCAAGCCATGTCTTCCCTGGACCGGAAACAAGCTTCCGAGGACCGGTTTCTGGCATTCCAGCCTTCTTCAGCCCGGCTTGCTTGAATCCAGTGGCAAAGTGAGCAAGGGACTCACGTCTGAGCATACCCTGCCACACTTATGGTGGCCAATAGCGGTACAAAAGGGGGTGGTGATGGACGGGGCATCTGAATCAATCAAACACTCACACCCAGTCCAAGGATCTGGGTTTAATCCATCACCGTTCTTTAGCCCACTCTGCCACCCCAGTTCAGACATGGCTATATGCAAATCAGTCTGACCCTGAGCCTCATGGGAACAGTCCAGCCCGAACTGCCAAGCCATGTCTTCCCTGGACCGGAAACAAGCTTCCGAGGACCGGTTTATGGCATTCCAGCCGTCTTCAGCCCGGCTTGCTTGAATCCAGTGGCAAAGTGAGCAAGGGACTCACGTCTGAGCATACCCTGCCACACTTATGGCGGCCAAAAGCGGTACAAAAGGGGGTGGTGATGGACGGGGCATCTGAATCAATCAAACACTCACACCCAGTCCAAGGATCTGGGTTTAATCCATCACCGTTCTTTAGCCCACTCTGCCACCCCAGTTCAGACATGGCTATATGCAAATCAGTCTGACCCTGAGCCTCATGGGAACAGTCCAGCCCGAACTGCCAAGCAATGTCTTCCCTGGACCGGAAACAAGCTTCCGAGGACCGGTTTCTGGCATTCCAGCCGTCTTCAGCCCGGCTTGCTTGAATCCAGTGGCAAAGTGAGCAAGGGACTCACGTCTGAGCATACCCTGCCACACTTATGGCGGCCAAAAGCGGTACAAAAGGGGGTGGTGATGGACGGGGCATCTGAATCAATCAAACACTCACACCCAGTCCAAGGATCTGGGTTTAATCCATCACCGTTCTTTAGCCCATTCTGCCACCCCAGTTCAGACATGGCTATATGCAAATCAGTCTGACCCTGAGCCTCATGGGAACAGTCCAGTCCGAACTGCCAAGCCATGTCTTCCCTGGACTGGAAACAAGCTTCCGAGGACCGGTTTCTGGCATTCCAGCCATCTTCAGCCCGGCTTGCTTGAATCCAGTGGCAAAGTGAGCAAGGGGCTCACGTCTGAGCATACCCTGCCCCACTTATGGCGGCCAAAAGCCGTACAAAAGAGGGTGGTGATGGACGGGGCATCTGAATCAATCAAACACTCACACCCAGTCCAAGGATCTGGGTTTAATCCATCACCGTTCTTTAGCCCACTCTGCCACCCCAGTTCAGACATGGCTATATGCAAATCAGTCCGACCCTGAGCCTCATGGGAACAGTCCAGCCCGAACTGCCAAGCCATGTCTTCCCTGGACCGGAAACAAGCTTCCGAGGACCGGTTTCTGGCATTCCAGCCGTCTTCAGCCCAGCTTGCTTGAATCCAGTGGCAAAGTGAGCAAGGGACTCACGTCTGAGCATACCCTGCCACACTTATGGCGGACAAAAGCGGTACAAAAGGGGGTGGTGATGGACGGGGCATCTGAATCAATCAAACACTCACACCCAGTCCAAGGATCTGGGTTTAATCCATCACCGTTCTTTAGCCCACTCTGCCACCCCAGTTCAGACATGGCTATATGCAAATCAGTCTGACCCTGAGCCTCATGGGAACAGTCCAGCCCGAACTGCCAAGCCATGTCTTCCCTGGACCGGAAACAAGCTTCCGAGGACCGGTTTCTGGCATTCCAGCCGTCTTCAGCCCGGCTTGCTTGAATCCAGTGGCAAAGTGAGCAAGGGACTCACGTCTGAGCATACCCTGCCACACTTATGGCGGCCAAAAGCAGTACAAAAGGGGGTGGTGATGGACGGGGCATCTGAATCAATCAAACACTCACACCCAGTCCAAGGATCTGGGTTTAATCCATCACCGTTCTTTAGCCCACTCTGCCACCCCAGTTCAGACATGGCTATATGCAAATCAGTCTGACCCTGAGCCTCATGGGAACAGTCCAGCCTGAACTGCCAAGTCATGTCTTCCCTGGACCGGAAACAAGCTTCCGAGGACCGGTTTCTGGCATTTCAGCCGTCTTCAGCCCGACTTGCTTGAATCCAGTGGCAAAGTGAGCAAGGGACTCACGTCTGAGCATACCCTGCCACACTTATGGTGGCCAATAGCGGTACAAAAGGGGGTGGTGATGGACGGGGCATCTGAATCAATCAAACACTCACACCCAGTCCAAGGATCTGGGTTTAATCCATCACCGTTCTTTAGCCCACTCTGCCACCCCAGTTCAGACATGGCTATATGCAAATCAGTCTGACCCTGAGCCTCATGGGAACAGTCCAGCCCGAACTGCCAAGCCATGTCTTCCCTGGACCGGAAACAAGCTTCCGAGGACCGGTTTATGGCATTCCAGCCGTCTTCAGCCCGGCTTGCTGAATCCAGTGGCAAAGTGAGCAAGGGACTCACGTCTGAGCATACCCTGCCACACTTATGGCGGCCAAAAGCGGTACAAAAGGGGGTGGTGATGGACGGGGCATCTGAATCAATCAAACACTCACACCCAGTCCAAGGATCTGGGTTTAATCCATCACCGTTCTTTAGCCCACTCTGCCACCCCAGTTCAGACATGGCTATATGCAAATCAGTCTGACCCTGAGCCTCATGGGAACAGTCCAGCCCGAACTGCCAAGCAATGTCTTCCCTGGACCGGAAACAAGCTTCCGAGGACCGGTTTCTGGCATTCCAGCCGTCTTCAGCCCGGCTTGCTTGAATCCAGTGGCAAAGTGAGCAAGGGACTCACGTCTGAGCATACCCTGCCACACTTATGGCGGCCAAAAGCGGTACAAAAGGGGGTGGTGATGGACGGGGCATCTGAATCAATCAAACACTCACACCCAGTCCAAGGATCTGGGTTTAATCCATCACCGTTCTTTAGCCCATTCTGCCACCCCAGTTCAGACATGGCTATATGCAAATCAGTCTGACCCTGAGCCTCATGGGAACAGTCCAGTCCGAACTGCCAAGCCATGTCTTCCCTGGACCGGAAACAAGCTTCCGAGGACCGGTTTCTGGCATTCCAGCCATCTTCAGCCCAGCTTGCTTGAATCCAGTGGCAAAGTGAGCAAGGGGCTCACGTCTGAGCATACCCTGCCCCACTTATGGCGGCCAAAAGCCGTACAAAAGAGGGTGGTGATGAACGGGGCATCTGAATCAATCAAACACTCACACCCAGTCCAAGGATCTGGGTTTAATCCATCACCGTTCTTTAGCCCACTCTGCCACCCCAGTTCAGACATAGCTATATGCAAATCAGTCCGACCCTGAGCCTCATGGGAACAGTCCAGCCCGAACTGCCAAGCCATGTCTTCCCTGGACCGGAAACAAGCTTCCGAGGACCGGTTTCTGGCATTCCAGCCGTCTTCAGCCCGGCTTGCTTGAATCCAGTGGCAAAGTGAGCAAGGGACTCACGTCTGAGCATACCCTGCCACACTTATGGCGGCCAAAAGCGGTACAAAAGGGGGTGGTGATGGACGGGGCATCTGAATCAATCAAACACTCACACCCAGTCCAAGGATCTGGGTTTAATCCATCACCGTTCTTTAGCCCACTCTGCCACCCCAGTTCAGACATGGCTATATGCAAATCAGTCCGACCCTGAGCCTCATGGGAACAGTCCAGCCCGAACTGCCAAGCCATGTCTTCCCTGGACCGGAAACAAGCTTCCGAGGACCGGTTTCTGGCATTCCAGCCGTCTTCAGCCCGGCTTGCTTGAATCCAGTGGCAAAGTGAGCAAGGGGCTCACGTCTGAGCATACCCTGCCACACTTATGGCGGCCAAAAGCGGTACAAAAGGGGGTGGTGATGGACGGGGCATCTGAATCAATCAAACACTCACACCCAGTCCAAGGATCTGGGTTTAATCCATCACCGTTCTTTAGCCCACTCTGCCACCCCAGTTCAGACATGGCTAAATGCAAATCAGTCTGACCCTGAGCCTCATGGGAACAGTCCAGCCCGAACTGCCAAGCCATGTCTTCCCTGGACCGGAAACAAGCTTCGGAGGACCGGTTTCTGGCATTCCAGCCGTCTTCAGCCCGGCTTGCTTGAATCCAGTGGCAAAGTGAGCAAGGGACTCACGTCTGAGCATACCCTGCCACACTTATGGCGGCCAAAAGCGGTACAAAAGGGGGTGGTGATGGACGGGGCATCTGAATCAATCAAACACTCACACCCAGTCCAAGGATCTGGGTTTAATCCATCACCGTTCTTTAGCCCACTCTGCCACCCCAGTTCAGACATGGCTATATGCAAATCAGTCTGACCCTGAGCCTCATGGGAACAGTCCAGCCCGAACTGCCAAGCCATGTCTTCCCTGGACCGGAAACAAGCTTCCGAGGACCGGTTTCTGGCATTCCAGCCGTCTTCAGCCCGGCTTGCTTGAATCCAGTGGCAAAGTGAGCAAGGGACTCACGTCTGAGCATACCCTGCCACACTTATGGCGGCCAAAAGCAGTACAAAAGGGGGTGGTGATGGACGGGGCATCTGAATCAACCAAACACTCACACCCAGTCCAAGGATCTGGGTTTAATCCATCACCGTTCTTTAGCCCACTCTGCCACCCCAGTTCAGACATGGCTATATGCAAATCAGTCTGACCCTGAGCCTCATGGGAACAGTCCAGCCTGAACTGCCAAGTCATGTCTTCCCTGGACCGGAAACAAGCTTCCGAGGACCGGTTTCTGGCATTTCAGCCGTCTTCAGCCCGACTTGCTTGAATCCAGTGGCAAAGTGAGCAAGGGACTCACGTCTGAGCATACCCTGCCACACTTATGGCGGACAAAAGCGGTACAAAAGGGGGTGGTGATGGACGGGGCATCTGAATCAATCAAACACTCACACCCAGTCCAAGGATCTGGGTTTAATCCATCACCGTTCTTTAGCCCACTCTGCCACCCCAGTTCCGATCCAGGGAAGACATGGCTTGGCAGTTCGGGCTGGACTGTTCCCATGAGGCACAGGGTCAGACTGATTTGCATATAGCCATGTCTGAACTGGGGTGGCTGAGTGAACTAAAGAATGGTGATGGATTAAACCCAGATCAGTTGACTGGGGTTGAGTGTTTGATTTGTTCAAACGCTCCGTCCATCATCCCCTTTTGTATCGCTTTGTTCGCCCTAAGTGTGGCAGGGTATGCTCAGACGTGAGTCCCTTGTTCACTTGGCCACTGGATTCAAGATAGCCTGGCTGATGAGGATTATGAATCCGAAACCGGTCCCAGGATGCTTGTTTCCGATCCAGGGAAGACATGGCTTGGCAGTTCGGGCTGGACTGTTCCCATGAGGCACAGGGTCAGACTGATTTGCATATAGCCATGTCTGAACTGGGGTGGCTGAGTGAACTAAAGAATGGTGATGGATTAAACCCAGATCAGTTGACTGGGGGTGAGTGTTTGATTTGTTCAAACGCTCCGTCCATCATTACCCTTTTGTATCGCTTTGTTCGCCCTAAGTGTGGCAGGGTATGCTCAGATGTGAGTCCCTTGTTCACTTGGCCACTGGATTCAAGATAGCCTGGCTGATGAGGATTATGAATCCGAAACCGGTCCCAGGATGCTTGTTTCCGATCCAGGGAAGACATGGCTTGGCAGTTCGGGCTGGGCTGTTCCCATGAGGCACAGGGTCAGACTGATTTGCATATAGCCATGTCTGAACTGGGGTGGCTGAGTGAACTAAAGAATGGTGATGGATTAAACCCAGATCAGTTGACTGGGGGTGAGTGTTTGATTTGTTCAAATGCTCCGTCCATCATCCCCTTTTGTATCGCTTTGTTCGCCCTAAGTGTGGCAGGGTATGCTCAGACGTGAGTCCCTTGTTCACTTGGCCACTGGATTCAAGATAGCCTGGCTGATGAGGATTATGAATCCGAAACCGGTCCCAGGATGCTTGTTTCCGATCCAGGGAAGACATGGCTTGGCAGTTTGGGCTGGACTGTTCCCATGAGGCACAGGGTCAGACTGATTTGCATATAGCCATGTCTGAACTGGGGTGGCTGAGTGAACTAAAGAATGGTGATTGATTAAACCCAGATCAGTTGACTGGGGGTGAGTGTTTGATTTGTTCAAACGCTCCGTCCATCATCCCCTTTTGTATCGCCGTAACAAGCAGAAGCGCTCCCCTGGAGGAGAACAAAGCGCTGTAAAGGCCAAGCGCTCCCAGGCGCTTGGGGTGCGCAAAAGAAGTCCAGGGAAAGTCTAAAAAAAAATAATGAAGGCAAGGGGGGCACAGGCTGGGCCCAGGGGCCAGCTCACAGGGCCCTCCAGGCAGGGAGGCAGTCCCCAGTGGCGGTCCTCCTGGCGCCCAGCAGCAGCAGGCCCCCTCCGAGCTAGGATCCAGGAAAAGAACATTTTGTATGGGGTCCCAGTCCCTTTTTATACAAGGAAACCCTTTGTCTCAGGGTGCAGGGTGGGGGAAGACCAGTCGCAGTTGGTTTTGGAGCACTCTGTTATGCTCAGCCCCTCTCCCCATTCACTAGTCAGGCTAGGGTCATCAGTCGCACCACAGGAGGCGGAGCCAGCATTGTGTGGGGAAAGCCCAGCCGTATTCAGGTCCCAGGTGCACTCCTCCCACCCATCTGTCCGTCAATCTCCCTATTCACCACCGGGGCAGACCCATCCTGACTCTTGGAGCCAGGCTCACCAGCCAGCTCCAGCCAATCACAAGCCAGACAGGGAATTCACCTTTATTACACAGACAGGCCAACTTCTAGAAGTGGCACTTCCGCACCAGACACATTTATGCCGCACACATCATCGCGCAGCATTTAATCACACGAGTCCGCACATACCAAACTCGACCCTGCACTCCCCACGCATTAGGAACTACCAGGGACACATACATTCCCCATGCATTCCTATGAGAGGGCAGGCCAACCTCACTACACACATGCACTTTACCCTGGGACACAGTGGTAAAGTGCGCAGAAACCAAAAATCACTAACACCAAGTCACAATTAAAAGCAAAATGTTTAGGGGTGAACCTGCCAGAGGGGCCAACTCCAACATCCCCCAATCCCTTTGATACCAAAGGTGTTACGCAAGATGAAGTGGGAGGGCTGCCATCTCATCCTAATTGCTCCCCGGTGGCCACGACAGTACTGGTTCCAGGAACTTCTCTTGCTATCCCAGGACCAACCAATCCGTTTCCTTCCAACACTCACACTGCTGTCGAGGAGCAAGGGGCAGGTGCTTCACCCAGACCCTCAATCTCTCTATTTACACGCATGGCTCCTGATTTCCTAGAATTCAAGGACCTTGATATCCCTCAGGATTGTCGCGATATCTTAACCAAATCAAGAGCTCAAAGCACAATTAAGACTTATCATCTTAAATGGAAGAGATTTTGCTGTTGGTGTGAAACTAACAAGGTGCATTCGATAGAAGCCCCCGCAGAACAGATTCTTCCTTATCTGCTACATCTGGCTATGTCTGGACTCACTTTCTCATCAGTTAAAATGCATCTAGCCACTCTCTCCAGATTCAGGAAAGTTGCTAAGATTCCATCACTATGTTCATCATCTCTAATCAAACAGTTCATGAGAGGTCTTTTCAGATCTTTCCCTCCGGTGAGACCTCCTCCACCGGAGTGGGAACTTAACACGATCCTCACACAGTTGATGAAACACCCGTTCAAACTCATTCACAAAGCCGCCCTCAAGTTTCGAACATGGAAGGTTGCTCTGCTTTTGGCTATAACATCCGCCAGAAGAGTAAGTGAAATTCAAGCCTTCACTATAAAGGAACCATTTCTGCATTTCTCTAAGGATTATGTCACTCTCAGAACTAACCCTACATTCATACCTAAAGTACCGTCCCAATTTCATCTCAATGAGCTGGTGAAGTTACGAACTTTCTTTCTAAACCCGACTACACCGGCTGAAAGAACTTTACATTCTCTGGACATCAAAAGATGTTTAAAATTCTATTTGCAGAGAACAAAATCCTTTAGAAAATCTGATCAGCTATTGGTGGCTTACGGTCAAACCACACTCGGAACAGCTGTCACAAAAGCCACAATTGCTAGATGGATAGCTTCTATGATCCACTTCTGTCATGACAAAGCTAACAGACCATTGCTGAGAAAGGTTAAAGCTCATTCCACAAAAACGGTGGCAGCGTCTACAGCATTATTTGCTGGAGTAACTCTAGAGAATATATGCCGTGCTGCGACATGGAAGAATGTCCACACTTTCTCGAGACATTACTGCCTTCAATCAACATGTCAGGAAGATGCGGCGGTTGGACAGGCTGTCCTACGCTACCTTTTTCTTTGAGAACAGTTCAGGTACCCTTCGTTCTCTTAATATTCATATAAATATATATATACATAAATATATATAGAGATATATAGTTATACATCTATAAATGTATTTATTTTCATATAAGATGTACAGGTTTCTATATTGATGACTGTATATAAATGTGCATGTTTCTTTACGAATCTTTATATCATGTTGTACATGTGAAAAATCGGATTATAATGCAATTATTAATTATTTAGGGATGCAACTGGGAGTTTATCAGTACAAGTCTCCCACCATCCGCAACCGCCTGTATAATTGGCATACTGCTTGCTACTCTGATTCAGGCATGTGAATCTATCAAAGATACCCCAATACTGGATAAGAAAACAAGTTACTTACCTGTAACTACAGTTATCCAGTATTGGTATCTTTCATAGAATCACATGCACCCACCCTCCTCCCCGGAGAGTCAGTTCTCTATTTAGGGATACTTATTTCCCACTTGTACTAACGAAAATCTGAGGAGAGCTGTCTCTGCAGAGAGGGAGTGCTGGTAGCTGATCGGTTGTACCAAAAGGTTGGTTCTTTTAGCATAATGATGTAGATAGGCTACTAAGATTTGGGCCTCAGGCCTTTTTCCTTAGGGCCTACTATTGTTATTTACCTATGGCATTGCTATTTTATTTACTGTGGGACTCCCGCCTCGGCGACGGGAAATGATTCAGGCATATGAATCTATGAAAGATACCAATACTGGATAACTGTAGTTACAGGTAAGTAACTTGTTTTCTTATCTTACTGCTAATATAATCCCCTCACAAATGCTGGGCACACAAATATCTCAGCTGCAGATGTTTTTAGCACTGTGATATATTCTAACATGCAGCCTCCTTGTGACCAGATCAGTAAGCCAGAACAGATTTACTGTCACATTTGGCAATTTCATTGCATCCAATTTTTTTAAGTAAATGCATAAAATGACTGTCAAACTCTGCTTTTCAATCTCAGCCCCTCATGACTCCACCCGTTTTTCTCTGCCTCACCTTGACGCCCAATGTATAGGTTTCCAGAGTAATCTTTTCCCAATTCCAGCACTGGTAATGAGGGAATCCGTGATGAAGGAGGTCATTGGGGGCGGGGAAGGCGTCAACAAAGACTGTCACACCAGGCTCCTCCAATGCTAACGGTACTCTGCCTATAACCCTCACAGTTTTTGTATAGCAGTTGACATCACCTTTCACCGCCTAGCTTCTGCTAAGAGCAGGTGGAGCACTCAAGGTGTTGGTTTGATGTGGTTACATTTGCAGAGGTTCTGCGGGTTCTGCTAATTAATGAGATTCTTTGGAAGACCTGAATCGATGAGGTTACAGTAGTCAAGGTATTCCATTTCTGTCTTGTGAGTTCCCCATAATGATCAGTTTGGAGGGGATGGAAATATCTTGAAAGAAGAGTTGCAAGTTAACCCCTTTAAGCACTGTGCTGATTTGTGTAATAAAGGAGTGCTCAGCCTGAAAGATAACCCGCATGTTTCTACCTTTAGCAAAATTAATGGGGGCTGGGGGGTGGTCCCAGGTTTTGGGGCCCCACGAAGACCATGGAGTCAGGTTCAGATGCTCCACTGTCTGAATGTCATTTTTCATTCTTGCAGAGGTAGCTGTCCTTCATTGATTGGAATATATGGTCTGGAAGTTGGTGATGGTGGCCTAGAAGTGGGAAGCTGATTTTGTTGTCATTGTTGCCTTGGCATTTGTTTTTTTGTATTTTATATTCTGTTTTTATATTCTGTTTGGCGTTCCTTTGTGCCCCTTGCCCTCTGTGCCGCTCCCCGCTGCTTCTCCCCTGCAGCCCCGCCCCTTTTTTCCCTTCTGTGTCCTGTCCCCTCGCCCATTGGCTGCCCCGCTCCCAGCTGCTCCTCCCTCCCACTTCGCCTCTTATGGAGGACGCCGCGCGGAAGCGCAGCGGACGCGCGCAGCTGGCGCGCCAAAGGGAAGCCCGTCTGCGCCCGTCCTCGCCTGAACCTCTCCCAGCGCCAGGACCCCTGCACCACGCGCCCCCCGCAACGCCAGATTGCACTACGACTCCAGCACCCTCCACGCACTCAACCCCGGACGATACCACCCCTGCTGCCAGGCCATCCCGAAGCACACCCAAGGGCCTTTCACCTGCCGGAACTGCAGATACACCAGCATCCAGCCTGCCAAACCACCAACCAGAGAACCCAACCACCTCAGATGCATCCTCCTCAACACCCGCTCTGCTCGCAAGCACGCCATCGAACTTTGGGACCTTCTAGACTACCTCCCCCGACGTCGCCTTCTTGACAGAGACCTGACTGAACACCACCTCAGCACCTGACATCGCCATAGCCATCCCACAGGGCTACAAGATCTCCCACAGAGACTGCGCCAACAGAGCTGGAGGGGGAATCGCCATCGTCCACAAAGACACCCTCAGTCTCGACCAACACCGACGAAACCCTCACCACTGCCGAGCACATGCACTTCCAGATCCACACCGACCCCAACACGACCCTCAGAGGAACACTCGTCTACAGACTACCCGGACCACGACCACAGTTCAGCGACACCATCGCCGACCTCGTCAGCACCCACGCCCTCGCCTCCACGGACTACATCCTCCTCGGGGACCTGAACTTCCACCTCGAGAACAACAACGACGCCAACTCCACCACCCTGATTGACAATCTCGCCAACCTCGGACTCAAACAGCTCTTGACAACACGCACCCACGCCGCTGGACACACGCTGGACCCCATCTTCTCCACATTCCCCCACGTCTCCTTCAACCACACCACCGTACCCCACTGGACCGACCACAGATGCGTCCACTTCACCTTCAGGAAACCCACCACACACCACCACACCCAACAGTTGCCATGCCGCAGCTGGGGCAAGGACACCAAGGACCAACTGACCACCACCCTCGCCCTGAGACCACCCGCCGACCCCACCGACCCCGACACCGCCGCTACCAACCTCAAACAGTGGATCAACGACTGCGCCAACACCCTCGCCCCTCTCAAGATCTCCACAACCAACCACACCAACAAGAAAGCCGCCTGGTTCACCGAAGACCTCCGGACCTCCAAGCACACCTGTCGGAAGCTGGAGAAGAAATGGCTCCGTGACCGATCACCAGACAGCCTCACAGCCCACAAGAACGCCACCCGCAGACACCACCAACTCATCAGGACCGCCAAAAGGACCGCTTTCAAGGACCGCCAAGACAACAACGCACACAACACCAAAGAGTTCTTCAGCATCGTGAAAGAACTCTCCAACCACAGCTCCAACACCAATGACATTCCACCATCACAAGACCTGTGCGACTCCCTGGCCACCTTCTTTCACTGCAAGATCACCGACATCCACGACAGCTTCAACTATGACACCCCCACACCCACCACCAAGACCACCATCCCCCCAACCTCCACCCACACCAGTCGCCTGACCGCCTGGTCCAACGTCAGCGACGAAGACACCATCAAAACCATGAACTCCATCCACTCCGGATCCCCATCCGACCCGTGCCCTCACCACGTTTTCAACATAGCCAGCACAACCATCGCACCCCACCTCCGGAAAACAATCAACATCTCCTTTGAAACAGCATCCTTCCCGGAAAGCTGGAAGCACGCTGAGATCAGCGCCCTTCTGAAGAAACCCAAGGCGGACCCCAAGGACCTCAAGTGCTTCCGGCCCATCTCCCTGCTCCCGTTCCTGGCAAAAGTGACAGAGAAAATTGTTAACAAACAGCTAACCCGATACCTCGAAGACAATAACATCCTGGACCCTTCCCAATCTGGCTTCCGCAGCAACCACAACACCGAGACCGCCCTCATCGCCGCCACCGACGACATCAGGATCCTGATGGACAAAGGAGAAACAGCCGCCCTCATCCTCCTCGACCTGTCAGCTGCCTTCGACACGGTCTGCCACCGCACCCTATCAGCGCGCCTCCATGACGCTGGAATTCAAGAGAAGGCCCTGGCCTGGACCACATCCTTCCTCTCCGGCAGAACCCAGAGCGTCCGCCTCCCACCCTTCCGCTCAAAAACCACCGAGATCATCTGCGGCGTCCCACAGTGATCCTTCCTTAGCCCGACGCTGTTCAACATCTACATGGCACCTCTCGCCCACGTCGCACGACAGCACCACCTCAACATCATCTCCTACGCCGACGACACCCAGCTGATCATATCCCTCACCGAAGACCCCCACACCGCCAAAGCCAACCTCCACAGAGGAATGAAGGCCGTCGCCGACTGGATGAAGGACAGCAGACTGAAGCTGAATTCAGACAAGACGGAGGTCCTCATCCTCAGACCCACCCCATCAGCCTGGAACGACTCCTGGTGGCCCACATCGCTAGGCACAGCCCCGGAACCCACCAACCACGCACGCAAGCTGGGGTTCATCCTCGACTCCACCCTCTCCATGACCAAGCAAATCAATGCCGTCTCCGTGTCCTGCTTCAACACCCTCCGAATGCTCCGTAGGATCTTCAAATGGATCCCTCCCGACACGAGAAAAACTGTCACCCAGGCCCTTATCACCAGCAGACTCGATTACGGAAACGCCCTCTACTCAGGAACAACTACCAAGCTCCTGAGACGACTACAACGAATGCAGAATGCCTCGGCACGACTGATCCTCGACGTCCCCCGACGCAGCCACATCACACCCCACCTGAGAGGCCTACACTGGCTCCCCGTCAACAAGAGAATCACCTTCAAACTCCTCACCCACGCACACAAAACGTATCCAGAAAACCACCGCCGGCAAGACCTGGAACGCTCTCCCTACCAGCCTACGACAGACCCAGGACCTGCTGGCCTTCAGAAGACTTCTCAAGACCTGGCTCTTCGATCAGAAGCAGCCCCCCCCCCCCCAGCGCCTTGAGACCCTCACGGGTATGTAGCGAGCTGTACAAATGCATTGATTGATTGATTGATTGATTGTTACATATTCAGTAATTCACTGAAGAGCAAAGAGAGGTGCAGTAAATTCTGAGGTGCTCCGCATGTCGCCAGTCGGCAAGAGGATTCCACAGAGCACATTCATAATATTTGTTCATGTCTGGAAAAAGGACTGGATCAAGGTAAATGCAGATCCAGACTCAATCATTCAATTCTTTTTTTTTTGTGGAATATTTTTATTTGCATTTGGTCCAGTAACATTAATACAACCATAGTCACGTCATCATCAAACCACAGTTTCCTACCCACACCCCACCACCCCCCGCCATATGCCCAAATATACATCAGTCTGTTTTGTAGTCCCGCTCAATGACTCCGCCGCCAACATCACCCATAGCACATTGTCCAGGTTCACCCCGAGCCTTCCCCTCCCCAAAATTGCCTCATCCATCCGTACCGCCTTACAATCCCCCATCAAGGCCATGATACTTTCGCCATTTACTCCAAACTCTTCCAAACTTCTTTGGGCAGCCTCTTGCCTTGTAGGTGACCCTTTCTGCAGCCATGTAGAGGTCCATACCCCTCCTCCATTCCTCAATCTGTGGCGCCGAGCTCGCCCCCCAGAATTTCGCAACATCCCTTTTAGCCACTACCAGGGCCAGAGCCAGGAAAATCAATAATGGACGCGCCAAATCTACATCATTAGTCATACCTAACAGGACTAACTTGGGATCTCTTGGCAGAGGGGCTTCTAATACCGCCATCAGTTCTTTCAGGATCTCCCCCCAATACATTTGAATCGTTGGACAGGACCTGATTACATGGAAAAAATCCTCTCCCTCCTGGCCACACCGGAGGCAGTTCGTATCTCCTATCTTCCCCATTTTGTGTAGCCGCACCCTGTCAAAATAGGTTCGATGCAGTACATTAAATTGGATAAGTCTCAACCGGGACTTAATGGCTACCTCTCTCGGATGCATGAGCACAGTGTCCCAGTCCACCAAGTCCATCTCACCTACCTCTCGCTCCCATTTAGTTCTAAGAGTTGCTAGGCTGTCCGGCATGTTGTTCATTATAGTCCGATATTTGAGTGAGACCGCCCTTTCTGGTATGTGCTCCAAAGCAACCTACCCTCCAGGGGAGCATATTCAGGTACGGTGTCTTCCGATATCTCTTCCGCTCGCCATGCGTGCCTCAGCTGAGCATACTTTAAATATTGCGTGGGAAGCAATCCAAATTCTACCCTCAAAACCGAGAAAGATTTCAGAACCCCTCTAACAGTCACGTCCCCTATCGTAGATATCCCTACATCGTCCCATTTCTTAAAACCCTTCAATTTATTCAGCTCCTTCAGCCAAACACAATGCCACAGTGGTATCTGTCTTGTAAGCTTTTTTTCCCACCCTATAGTCCTGGTCGCTCTGTGCCACAGTACCAGCGTCAGTCTAGTGGCCGGCAGTAATCGGCTCTTCCCCGTACCCCCATACAAATAATAAGTATATGGACGGTTACCCATAACACTCCTTTCCAGGGCATATGTAGGGTGAGTAGCGGAGGCGTGAGCCCAGTCGTTAATCGTTATCAAATGTTCCGGCCAGTAGTAGGCCTCAACATCCGGGAGAGAGATCCCTCCACTATATTGGTGCCTCTGCAGGGTTGACAGTGCTACTCTAGGCTGTTTACCTAACCACAGACAGGTCCGGAGTTCTGAATTTATGTCTAAGAATACTCTTCTTGGAAGGGGGTAATATTCGTTCTGGAACGCATATAGAAGTTTAGGTAGCGTCACCACTTTGAACATGGCCGCGCGACCCAGGAGCGTCAGAGGCAGTAACCTCCATCTAGTCGCGTCCTCCACAAAGTTGCGTATTATCCGCCTAACATTTCTATCGCATGAGCTTTTTCTATCCTTTGTCACAAAAACCCCAAGATAGACGAACCCTTCTACAGTCGTCTGCAGCCTGTCTGGGAGATTTGTCCACTGCTCCCTACCACTAGGGTCATAGAGGACCGATTTATGCCAGTTAATTTTATACCCTGAATGCGCTCCATAGCCAATCATTTCAATTCTTAAGGTTTTTTTTTTTTAGTTTTATATAGAGCAAACTCGACCAGAAGGTATCGGAGCACTTTACATGAGCACTTGTTGCGTTACAGATGGACACATTCATTTTGTTAGGCACGGGGAGATTAAGTTGCCCGGAATCACCGGATGTTGAGCGTTCCTTCTGAGACTCGAGCCTGATTCCCCAGCTTTGAGGTCGGCGCTCTAGCCGTTAGGCCACATCCTGTCAATGTGGATTTCACAGCCCACCTTATCATAAGCAGTGGAGATGCCGAGTATTCAGCTGTATTTATTTCTCTTCATTCAGGGAGTCGAGGAGGGGATCTCTGATGTTGTCTAGACCGGGTTGGAATCCTGATTAGTGATGGTGGAAGAGAGAGTTTTGTTGCATGTATTCTTAGAGTTATGGAAGAAGAACACCCCAATCATTGGTTTGTGTCTCCCTCTATTTCCTCTACTTTGTATGTACTATGTAGGTGCTAATCTTTTTTTATGTCACTGTGCTCGTTATACGTTGGTCACACATTTATCCGTCTTGTTCCTTCATGCCAAAATCATTCTTCATTTTCATAATGTGATCAAAATCCACCCATCCTTTGCTTCTCAATGAATACTGTATACTAGGCAGGGACATATCATCTTATCTTTGCCCTGTTCCCGATGCCTTTAGGACATGAAATGTCCTCCTTCAGGGGCGAAACCATATGTCCCAATCTGAAAACAAATAAAGAAAAGTACACTGGCATTTGCGAGGTGTAAAGCCTCAAAAGCAATGTTAAATGTTTACTTATCTGACTCAGGACAGTAAATAAATAATCATTCATGCTTGCCTAGAAATATCAATCACTAAGGTTGGAAAACATAAGGCCACGAGTTCAAAAAGTCGTTATTAAAACACTCACTACAACATTTTCTAGCCAGCATGTATTCCGGAAACACAATGTGTGTTCAGGAGGTTTTGTCAAATTCTGTACCTCGTCACTTCTCTTTCCATGATCTTGCGGGGTAAAGATGGTTGCCAGGATCTCTGGATCAACTGATGTGTTTTGTCAGAAGTTGAGCGGTGATAGAATTATGGAGTGAGAGTTTTACCATGAATCATTTTACCTACTGGAACTAAAGGTGCTGCAGCACTCCCAGAATTCATCATGCTGTAGTTCAGAAGGTGAATGAGCAATAAAGATGCCTTTAAATATTGTGTCCACTTACATTCTAGTACTGGGGCTCACTCATAGTGTTATTAGTGTACCTCACTTCTGACCAGCAGCACCCCTGATCTTCCAGTACTGGGAGGTGCTCTGCCACTCTTTCTCCATCCTAACCTATTTGACCCTCTGATAGTCCAGTAATGGAACAACCGCAGACAACTGAGGGTTAACCACAGCTCTTGGACTCCAGGAGGAAATGTGGGACACTTTTGCTTTTTTGAATTGATTCTTTCCTGTCCTGAACACTGCCCACCCCAGTACATGTAAGAGGAGGCTGCCTCTGACATCGCACTGGCTGCAGTCCAGGATGCACCTGGCCTGCCTGGCAGGAAGTTGAAGGCGCAGCTGCTTCCTGTCCAACTTCCCGCCATTTCCTCTGGCCATGGCTGATAACGCAGCAAACAGGAAGTGCTGCGTGCAGGTGCGGGAGAGAGTCGTGGGCCTCGTGCTCCTGCACACCATCCTCTCCAGCTTTCCGTTTATCATCGGTATCGGTGGTCGCTGTGTTACATCATTAGTAATTATGATTAAAAGCCCCGATTATGGCACTCATTTCCGTCTGCAATGAAACCGAGAGCTGTGCATGAGCCTTGCCAGAAATGTTTCGACACCTGGTGTGTTTATATGGGTGCCTCATCAGTGCACGAGGGCACCAGTGTCCTCATGACACCCGCCGCTATTAGGAAACGACCTCAGTGGTCTCTCTTGGTGAGTACAGTGATGGGGTTGGCAGGAGCCACTAGTCGTAGCATCGTGACGCTATGTGTGAACTTGGGCAAACAAATCGACTTTGTCTAGCGCTGTTTTTAACCTTCTTTGGGGGCTCACTCATTCTGCACATCAGTACACTTCAAAGGAGTCTCATTGACGTCCTATCAGTAGACTCACACATGATTGTGGAGTGTCAGTCTTTCCCCCTCACACCCCTCATACATTTGATGGAGTCTCACTCTCATCACTAGCCCATGACGCTTCAGTGGAGTCTCGCTTATCCCTTTTCACTGTTCTCGTGCACAGCAGTGGAGTCTGTCTCACTCATTACTGGCCTCAAACACTGCAGTGGGGTCTCGTTAATCCCTCTCTCTGGCCTTATACTATTCAGGACACTCTTCCCCTTATTACCTTCATACGCTTTAGAGAATTTGTGCTACTTCAACACAATGTCCTGTCCCGAGGTTCATGCCTCCAAGAAAGAGAGACAGAGAGAGAGAGGCAGGCAGGCTGTGGTCCACTCGGTCCCTTCACAGGGACACGGACATCCAGCCCTGGGAACAGGGGTTCACAAGATGTTGGTTGTTACCAGTGGCGTAATGCAAGATGATGGGGTCCCCCTGCAGATTATGATAAGGGGCCCCTGATCCTCGGTCATCTGACACATATTCATTCGCACTGGGCGGAATGGGGCCCCCCTGAAAGTTTGACGGTCCCCCTGAAGGTTTGGGGTTCCTTGTGTGCAACACACAGACACCTCTTGCTGTTACAAAGCCTTCCTAGTAAACACGGTCAACATTGGCTGCCTGGCAGCACGATGACTTTACACGTGCGAAGCACATGTGACCCACTGGGCCCTGTTAACTGTGCACACTATCCAAGTGCTTGCGATATAGGCAGTGCCACATTAAGGCAGCCTTCTTGTTATGCCACCACACATGACCAGTAGAGGACACCAGGTTTCAACTAATGGACTCAAGAATGGCCCAAATCTGAGAAAAATGAGTTATTGGGGGTAGGAGATTCCAAAAATTCTTGCATCAGTTAACGATGGAAAGAAGAATACTGGGATTCGGATGAGGTCCGGTAATAGGTCTCTAATTGGGGAGGCCTTGGTGTGCCGGCCCATCTGGATCAGTGGGGAATGACCAACAGGAGGGGGAGCTAGCTATGTGTGTGTGTCAGCCAAGAGGGATATGATAGAGCATGAAATAGCGCTAATATTCAATCAATAACTTGGTAGAATCCGCTCAAAGTGTAAACAGTTTCTACTGCCTGAGTCTCTGACTGAGAGGTAGCTGAGACTACAGTGCTACCTACCCCTGGCACTTCCCTTGCTACTCACTATGCTTCCCAAGATCTCAAACCTCCTGTAGCCAGCAGGAACTAAAGACCATAAGTTGACTTTTTTGTAGTTTTGTAATTGTAAATTGTATTTATATAGCGCGTACTACTCCTGATGATGCTTTGGAGCGCTTTGCAGAGAGTAGCACACGTCTCTGAAACCCAAGGTTAGAGGTAAAAATGTAGTAGATTAGTAAAAGTTTTTTATTTTTATTTACTTCTTTGCGGATTCGTTTTGGTAAGTGTGGTAACTTTGTGCTAGTGAGATCTCATTTGCTTACTGTATTGTTTTGAAAGAGATGGGTTAATTGAAGTTGATTTGTTAAGTGAAGAAGTTAGTTGTTATTTAGAGTTGTGGACATGTGCGCTGTTAGTTGGTTGAATGGGGTAATAGAGGGAAGAGTTTGGGGGGGATGTTTGGGAGTCCATAGTAGTCAGAAAAGTTTGGGATGAGTCACAGAGTGGAGATTGTGTTAGTATCAACCAATATAGAGATTACTTACCAAAGGCATTTTTTGCAAATGATGACAGTTGTGTTGAGCATGATAAAGTTAGGTTCAAGAGCTAGGAAGAGCTATTACAATGTTATCATTGTGGTCATTGAAAAGCAAAATAAATAGATTATATTTCAATGTCACTTTTTAAACCAGGTGCAAAATTGCATGAACAGGGATTCCATTAACAAATTCCAGCAGTCATTATCTATAAGAACACGAAAATGATTACGCGCAATGAGTACTTTGCTCCTCCATACATGAGAGTTTGACGCTAATAAGACAATGTGCAAGAGAAAAATGCCTCTTGAGGCAGTTCTTGGTCTGCCAAAATGTACACTATTTTAGTACAATGCAGCAGATAACTTTGCAAGCATTTTCAGCAGTCACTTTAATGGTGTTTCCTCATTAGAGTTCTGTCGGGCAGGGACCTAGGCAAATCCCCGGAAGTTTTTGAGACATTACCAGATTCATGGTGTAGGAATGTTTATCCTGAGTCCGTAGCATACTCGTCATAGCCATTAAGGCCCACCTTTGAGCTTCTGGCCTCAGAGGGTTTGGTGGTTCAGGAATGGTTTACAGACTGGTCTAACGTTTGCCAGGGGTTGGTATTACGTCATGTCAACTCCTACTTCCTGGTTTTGGTCCTGTGTGAGGTGGGATCACCTCATAATGAAATGACTGTGACTAGGGTCCTACGGACTAAGCATAATGAATATTACTGGTAAATAACCAGGGCATTTCAAAACCTGCCACCCATGAATGCGTCACAATACAGGGGGCAATAAAAATGCACTGGCAAAGTAAATGTCGCAGCATTTTAGAGCATAGGACTATTGGCTTTGCCAGTGTTTGTTTTGACTGATTGGCTCGCTACTGGGGGGCTGTGAACCTTGATAATCCACCTGCTGTGAGCCGTGATTAGATGTGTAAACATTCTGCTCCCCTCTCATGCTCCTGTCAATCAAATGGGGAGTTTTGTGTAGAACTGCTAGATGAAGACTTGTCGCAGACGCAACACTTAAAACTCTAAAAACCAGTGGTCGAAGTGGGCAGGATCTGAGGGGCACAATGTGCCCATACTATTTTAATTCAAGCAAAACAGTTCCCCAATTTTTGAGAAAAGACAACCGTCCCAGGTCGGTTAAGTCTGAGAGTTTCAATGTTGCAGCTGAACTGTAAGGCAAGGAGTCTCCTGTGCTGTGAAACCGAGGGAGGTGAAGATAGCTAAACATGCCTTCTTACCAGGGTGCCTGCTTGCTGAAATAAATTTAAACGTACGCATCTGATCAATCTGCAGATGTAAAGGGTGCCTGGAAGCTGGTATTGGCTTTAATTGATGGAATCACTTGAAGCTTCCTGATTACACAGGTGTATTCTTTTTGAGTGGTGATGCCAGAGAGTTACCCAGTTGTAACAGAATCGCACTACTTACTGTCTGGGAATTACTGAAATATATATTTTGGAAGCACCATTTTTTTTATCTTAAAATCTTTTTGCGCATTTTGTAGCTGCCTATCTTATACTGTGTGTAATGAAAGTTTCAAATAATGACTTCCATATATACAGTGCTTTCTTTAACAGACTGAGACATTGTAGCACTAAACATACACAAGTCACTATTCTCCATTGCAGGAACCAGGACTAATTTCTCACGTATTAACTTAACTTGCATCTATTTTTCATTTAAGATGTGTGTTTTATGTGTAGTTACCTGAAGGTGAAAGACCAAAAAGATTTACAGAATATTTTGGTTTTTAGCTGCGCTTTTAACCCCACTTCCACGATCACTCACCCCTCCCCCATTGTGCACAGCATCACAGTCCCCCATAGTTTTTTTTAATACACTTCGACTACTGATAAAAAAACACAACAATGAACAGATTTGCAAGTTTATCTCCTTTGGTACAAAGGCCTGCCAAACCCAGGTGGACTGTTTTCTTTCACTTCCATCAGAGAAAAGAGCTGTACAGTACTAAAGTTCATTCGAGAAAAATATGCAGGACTGCTCTACTCAGGTGCTGAAACACCTCAACTACTAACCTGATGTAAAGTAGTGGGCTCTAGGCCCACATACTACTGAATAAGGCACCCAGACACCTTGGTATGGTTACTAGAACAGCCCCTTTTATTAGCAGGGTCACCTGATGCAGTTGCACCAGTGCCCAGGAGTGGTGGTGGTGGGGGGGGTGGAGTCCAACTGGTAATCATGGCTGACTTTTCATACCGAACAAGGGGAAGAGAGGGCTCATATTCTGTCTTTGTGTATTTCCTGTCAGGTGTCTTGCACGTCATTACTCGCTGGCTGAGCAACACAAGATAGGTACTTGTTACCCCCTCACCCCCTCTTGGTGAAGCCCCACCGATGCCTGGGACTGTAAATGGAATCGATTCTATCCGATGGGAGAACAAAGTGGCCAACCCGAGCTTGAGAAGGCAACAAGGCAGAAGGTACCCTGTAAGACACCACCCCCAGGTAGGGTGACCAGAATTCTAAAGTCAAAAACCAGGACATTTCACAAAAATAGAAGGACTACAATTTTACTTCAAGAGTGTTGTAATCTGCCACTGTTTATATATTCCTTGTATGCAGTGTTGCAGTTTATCTAACAAAGAGAGCGCACAGTGACAGTGCTCCCCAGGAGAGCATTACAAAACAGCAGTTAGAACATACATAACATGCAATTTTTAAACCTAGTAGCTTTCCTGTTAATTAAACTGCTTTCTTGAAACAACTGCTAACTATCCCTGCTTTGTGAAACATAAAAAAGTACCTCCTGCCGTTTTCAGTCGACCCTCTCTAAAAACCGGAATGAGATAAATTTCCTGAAATCTGCAGACACAGCTGGTGAAAAACCAAAACCATCCGGGCAAATCCGAGACACCGGGTCACCCTACCCCCAGGCTGTCGTAATACAGGGAGCCCAGGCCTGTCAGCTACAAACGACCACGAAGGATACATATAGGCAGGGATTGCTGCCTTACATGCATGCCATCCCTTGCCTGGTGGCCAGTCAGTGCCAGGCCATACACTGCTGATTACCTACTCCTTACACACTCCTCTCCAACTCCTGTGCCACACCCCTTCCAGGACCCATCCTCCTTTTTTTTTAACACATTTTATTGAATTTTTGTTCAGAGGACATACATCTTGTCACTTTGCCATTAAATACATGGTACGTTCATATCGTCCAAGTCATAAATGCAAATACAGTAGAACATTACTTCACCTTTCAGCCAGGCAGTGGCAGCCTCTGCACTTTCAGCGTGCAGTGCACAGTCTTTCTTGAGTCAGGTGTCATAACTCCGTCGCCGAGCAGCATAGCTCCGCGGGACTCAAGCTATTTAGTACGCATTCATTCTAGATACAGTCGTCTTCCATTCAATAGAGCAGGTAACTAAGCATCCAACTCCTCTTCCCTCCCATCCCCCCGCTAACAGACTCACACCCATCCCCTCGCAATCCGTCCCCCCCATCCTCCACTCTCCCCTCAGACATGCCGCTTCACCAATGCCATGTGTGTCGCTCATAATGTATTCCGCACACTCCAATTAAGACCTTTGTCAATGGACTAATCACCATCTGAGAGAAAGCGCCCAATCAGGCGACCCCACCCCCCCCTACTTGGTCATCACCCTGATCGCAGCTGAGGTTCCATACAACCTAACGGGCACGTAAGATCAGGAGGATCAGTCCTCTTCGTCAGTCAGGTCCTTAAGTAGATCCGTCAGTGCTACCCAGGCTCTGGCTGTGTCCCATAACTTGTCATTATCAGTTCTACTAGCGAGTTGAAGTTGCAGGGTCCCCTCGTAGCCCGCCCATTTGAGAAATTCTCTGAGCAAGCGCCCTGCATTAGGGCCTGTGGCCGCTTTCCAGTGACTGGTGATTTCGCGCTTGACTAGAACCAGACCCAAATCTAAACACCCGCTAGTAGTTTTGTTGCGGGCAGTGTGGGGGAACCAGTGTAGCAGACAAACAGCTGGAGTACTTTGTAGGTCCCTCTCTGTCACCTTAGTCAATTTGGTCATTATCTCTCCCCAGTACCCCCGGAGTATAGGGCAATCCCAGAGCATATGCATGTACCCTGCATCCTCCAGTCTGCATCGTTGACAGGCAGCATGAGAGTCAAAGAACTCATTAAGTTTTGAAGGAGTGAGGTACACCCGATGGAACACATAGAATTGGATGAGTTGAAATCTGGCGTTCCGGGAACATTTCCATGCTCTTTCCATCAGCATTTCCCAAGGTTTAGGCTCAATGGGAGTTCCGAGGTCCACCTCCCACTTGGCGCGCAATCTTTCCAGTGGGGTCCTCAAGCCCTGTGTCAATCTGTGGTACAGGCACGTGACCGCCTTGACCCGCCCCGCAGAGGTGACCACGTATTTGCAAGGGGGGAAAACCTGCGGCTCCTCCAGTCCCCCCTTCCAATGTTTGCGGATCGCCACCGTCACGGCCGCATGTGGGAGTAAGTCCTGCGCAGGGAGCTCGTATCTGTCCACTAGTTCTTGATTCCAGGAAAAGATCTCATATCTCTAAAAGAGATAAAAGCAGAGAACAGAAAAGCTCCCTTCTTTCTGTAAGTTCAAGCAGCATTAAGAGGAAAGTGTTACTACGGACTGCTATGTCAGACAGTGGCATGAGTGAGTGCTCTAACAGAATGTGCTGCCCTGTACCAGTAAGATGACAGTGACATGCTTTCGAAGACTTAGAAGCTGCTTTGTTGTCAGAGCAGAGGCATGGCCTACCTGCTTGTGAAAGCCATTCTGTTGTTTGGGAAGGAGGAAGACCGCATGCGCATGGCTCCCCTGGCGTGGCCCCAGCAGTGTGTGGACTGCATGCTGATGTACTACCCTATGTCAGCTTTTGTCCCCAGTTGCAAGTTTTCATAGTCAGGATGGGCATCCCCCTTACACAGTGGTAAAGCTATCCTGTTGCCCCCTTTTGCGCCGTTTTCCCCAGGCAAGCTACTCCTGCTGATATGCTGGCACAAAAATCTACTCAGCAAGTTCAGTGAGTCGAACCTGGGACCAGAGAGAGCATGCAGCATGTGTGGTAAGTACCAGAGCTATCTCACCCATGTACCAAGTTTACACAGATGACTGCAGCAGGTGCCTTACTCCTCTAAACACTCTCAAAATGGTGACTGCTCTGTGAACAGTGGTAATCCATATGCACTGAAAAGCTGCCTTCGACTGTGGTGCCAGCCCCTTCTGGCTTTACCTTCTGTCACCTCTGTTTTAAAATTTCCATGTTCCCGGACAATATATTTGGCATTTACAATATTAGTGTTGCATCCTAGCCCTTAAGTGCTCCGTCGGCCAACGGCCGTCGTAAGCACTACCTCCGTAGTGCTGTGCACGTCCATTGGCCGACGTGGCCCC
The DNA here is from genome assembly GCF_964261635.1 of Lissotriton helveticus. Classification (NCBI taxonomy): domain Eukaryota; kingdom Metazoa; phylum Chordata; class Amphibia; order Caudata; family Salamandridae; genus Lissotriton; species Lissotriton helveticus. Next base: position 1,401,518,620 of record NC_136057.1, on the reverse strand, counting down.
TCCCACTCATTAAAACTGCCACACCGCGGCGGAATTCACGCCGCGGTTAAGTGTAAAGACATCAGGCATTGTGTATAAACCATACGTGAATGAGCCTGGTTGAGTTCAAGCCAGCAAGGTTAAAATATATGTCTTGTGAGTTACCTGCCTATGTTTGCAGAAGGCACACAACCTCCTGAGCTATGTTAATAGGATAAAAACCTGTGACCTGCATGTTAGACAAGCATCCCTGCAAACACGCATGGACCCACATTTCTAGGATATTTATATAATGCAAACCTGTGTCAGACGGGTTACATAGAATGTTCTGTAGCTACCGGCCGTCTCTAGTCAGTTATCTAATGATTCAAACGTGTATTCAGTGATTACACACATTATACAGTGCTTTATTTGTAAAAGAACGAGTGCGGGTACCCAAAGCAAAACAGAAGCAGCCGCTGGCGCAATTTAATGTGAGAACCTCGAAATTGCAAGGTTGCACAGTCTCCAATCCACCTCAGGGTTCTCTAATCCACTTCCAGACACTCCCTGCCCCTTTATCTCACTCTTGCAGGTTCCTGCTTTCTCTTTTAGAGACGATTACCATATTTTCCTTCCTCCTCCTTTTCCCTATGTCTATTTCCCCCTCTTTCTCTGGGAAATGCAAGATGAGGAAAAATAAGTGGAGGTCCCCAAAAATGAGTGTCAGAGCCCCCCCCCCCCCCCCCCCCCCCCCCAGGTTTGTATAGGTAAGGTGGGCACTCGGGTAATGGACGATGTGCTGGTATATGAGTTGCAACTGTGGGCGGCTCCTTTGGATAGCCTGGTAGCCGATTCAGATGCCACCACCGGCTCTGTTACTTTCCTTTTACCAACGGAACGGAGGTGTCATTCTCAGTCTCTCTGGGCGGTTCCATTAATGTATGCAGATTGTGACCTCACTTATATTCAGGTGTAGTTCACCAGTGTGAACTAATCCATGCACAAAGAGTGCAGGCAGCATTTTTTTTTTATCTCAGTCAAGTTAAGAAAACAAGTCTCTTTTAGGAAAGGTGCAATCCGCAATTGTGGACCCCCCCCCCCCCACACACACACACACACATCACCACCAGCTCAAATTATGTACTGCACACATATCTCCAGCACCTGCATCAACCACTAAATCTCGTTCATTAATATTATACCCACGGGGTTGTCTAGTGTCAGCAGATGGCGCCCTAACCTCAGAAGCCGTTTACAAATGCAGGTTTCTGATCATAGCTGGCAGGCTGCAAGCTCTCATTGACTCAGCTGTCCGACTGTATCCCCCTTGATATTTTGTGGGTTTTGGAACAGCATTTGACCATTTCCCAAATTTGTCTGTTTTCCTCAGGCTTGTTTTTGAACCGAAGTCATACTTTAGATGTTACTTTTTTGACCTTGGTTACTACAAACGCCCCAGTTAGCTACTGAACAAGACTCGCTGCACTTCGGTTTGTAATTCAACAAGATGTAAGTGTAGCTCTGTGCGGTGCAGGCTTCAACTCGCCATGATTTTACCTCTTAATCTGGTTAAATTACTGAAGGTTAATAGCGGCACATCTGCTTATGGGTAAGTAGCAGGACAGGTCCCAAAGTCCTAGTAGTGTAATTAGTTTACTACTATTCAACTTGCGGTCTGATGTATTTCGTGCTTATGAGTGTGATCAGATTGCATGGATATGGTGTAATAATTTTTTAGATTTTTGTAGAAGGGCGTAGAGGACAGGGGCAGGCGCCTGTTTGGGCTGAGCTGACAGTACATGGGCAGTTACCTGTTTTGGCCTGTTCAGGTCGGGGCCTAGGGCCAGAGATGTTTCCCAATTTTCACTTACAAGCACCTTAAGCTCTACACATCCGCCAATATTCAAACACAATATCAGCAGAGGCAATCTACTGATGCACTGCAAACCAACATCACACAGATTTCAATGTGTATTGAACCACCACAAACACCCACAAACCACACCTACCCCTCCTACAACACGATGGCACCTGCATTCTCATAGAAAACACAACTCTGTCCTATACCACTAACACATCCCCACATCACCAATACAACACAAAGCCACATTAACCGCATGCGTGCGGCATGATTCGCCCCCGTACGCTGAATTTTGCGAAAGCGCACTTTACATGACGAGCTGGGCTCGTCATGAGCGTGCGAGGAGGCTACCTCATGACGAGCCCAGCTCGTCATGAGCGTCGAAGGGGTTAAACATAACTTTAATGCATCCAGACTCACACTAACTGTTCAAACAAAACACCAGCTCAATCCTCTTCTTGCTCCTAACGGATTCTCTTATATCATGACAAAAACTATACTCAGCCTTCAATCACACCATCCACCAACACCGCCTCCTCTTTACTAATTACGCACAACCATACAATCCTTACACGCCTCTCCACCGCACACATTACCTATTCCAGTGATCAAATCTAAACACTCATAACTCTTGTCCATCCCCTCCTACACACCACATACACATCACCACCCCTGTACTATTCAAATACCACTCACCAGCAGTACTGCACATACAAATCTTTCACAGAAAACTGCTGCATCTATAGCTCCTCACTACTCCACAAAAACAAACACACAAATCTCAATATATGTTCCTTACACATATATTCCCTTACTATGTAATCATATTCTAGTCCTATTGTACAAGAAACAAACATTACTCTCAAAAGCTTTACTCTGTACCACCATCACCCTACACCTCTATCAATGTATCCTCTATCTTAACTCTCTCATCCGAAACCCTTTCTACTACTATGGTCTCCAAAATAACATTTCCTAGACTCCTCCCTCCTCCACACCTCCTGGCTCACCCCAAACATTAGTTTACTACTGTGATCTCCCAAACAACCATACTAAATTCTTCCTGGTGTTATCTCCCCTTTGAATCATTCCAAACCTAATTTTTCCACTCTGAGTTTTTTCCCTGAATCCCTTTCTACAGACTCTTCACTCCTCCACCTCTCCTTTACTCATCTCAGACCTAAATTTACCACTATGATTTCCCAATTAACTCCTCTGGTGTTCTTCCCTCTTCTCGCCCCTCGTTATTCTATTATATCCAAGTAGCAGATTCACATGTCCTCCGCTCAAATGAACTCGTACCTCCCTATACTAATACTATACTCATATTTCCCTATATGTATCCACCACTAATTCTTTTGGGTTCTGGAGTAGCGAGCTACTCGCCGAAAAGCGCTTTGACGCCTCATCAGGGGTAGTGTGCGCTATATAACAATAATTCCTATGGTGTGTTAGAGGTTGCAATGCTGCTGCTAACAGTACAGGACTTCTGCAGGTCTTGCACTCATGCAACATTGTTTATTTTGAACCATTTTCATTGAATTTCATATATAACAAGAACGAAAAACACTGATTGGCCGCGAGTGACATATTGCTGCAGGATTGCTCACTTTAACAGATGCCTTGCTGTGCCTTTCATTTCTGCTTCCAACTTTAAGAATACAATTGATTGCACCACACAAGGGGGGCAAGGGTGAGCAAAACCTAAGTGAGATTTATCAAGCCACGCAAGGCCACCTTGTGTGGCCCTGCATGGCTTGATAAATCTAGAGTAATGCAAGGCAGCGCAAATCACAGCCTTGAGGCAGAGAGGCGGTCCAGGGGTGGAGCATGGGTGGTCCCATGAATCCACCCATGGATGTTTGCACATTCCCAGATTTACCATTTGTGGTTGACCTGGGAATGTGTCAAAATGCTATGCCTCGCCAGGTAAGGCGTAACAAGTAGAAATATCTTCATTTCTCCTCGTTTGTTCCTCTTTCTATGTGTGTTGCATTCTGCAGCACACAAAGAAAGAGTAAAATGCCTCTCAGGATTGTTACAATCCTGCATACAAAGCAGACACCCTTGCACCATGACGCAAGGGTGCCTGCATTGGGGCTAGGCAGCCAAAAGTGCACCAGCACTAGGAAAGGACAGGAATGCACCATAAAATGGTAAATACTGTGCATTCCGGCCCTTTCCCTTTCACGCAGCACACAGGGTGGCTTGTTGTGCTGCGTGAAAGAGTGAGATATCTGCCCCTTGAAGGCGTCCACGATTGCAGTCCAGCAGACTTGGCTAATCGATCAGTAGATCATCCCACCAGGAGCTTGTTTGTTTTGTATCATCACTGTGTAACTACAAAATTGTAACCAAACATTGCAGGTGCAGTTTCTGATTGAGTTTGTATGTGTCAATTATATAGTATCATGGCAGGTGAAACTGGTGTAGTCAATAATACAATCCTCTTCCTACCTAGTGTGCGGACCCACCGTCGACTTATTGTCATAGTTAAAAGAAAGGATGTCAGGAGACTGTTAAATTTCACATCAAAGCACTGTTGTACACTGAACCTCAACCGCCTAGACCTCACCGAGATTTGTTATCATTTTTTATTATTCTGCACAAGGACCACTCATGAGGCAAATATTGTCTCTGTTTTGGGCCAAAATAATGGTGAGACGGCTGACAAAAATAAAGTCTAGCTGTTACACACATTTTTGGCTGCTTTTTATACAGCTTGAACTTGGTCTAAGGCCATTAGAGTGCTTTATATGAACACCAGGGGGCATATTTACAATAGAAGTGGCGGAGCGCGGCATTAGCCTCCTTCACTTAACGCAACGCTCTGCCACTTCTGAAACACAGGGCTGCACCATCTTTACAACAATATGGTGCAGCCCTGCATTTCCCTCTGCGCTGGCACTAAATGTAGCTGCATAGCGCCAATGCAGGTACCTTTGCACCCAGGGCCGAACTGGCCATAGCGGGCACTGGGCAATCCCCCGGTGCGCCACACAGGTGGGGGCCGGTTTTGGGGCCCTGGGGGCCGATTTTGTTACAGGGCCGTTTTTCCAGCATAGCTGCAAAATCGGCCCTGTACCAAAATCAGTCGAAAACCGGCCACGGCAAAGAGCCCGGCGGCACCTCCAACACCCCCCCCCCCCCGCCGAGCACTTTGCCAGGGCCGGTTGTGGTTCCCAGTCCGGCCCTGTTTGTACCATAGTGCAAGGGTGTTCGCGTTGCAGGGGGAGATTGTTTATGTGCAGGAAGGTGTCTCCTCCTGCACAGAAACGATCTTTAAATGGAGTTTTGTAATTTCTATATGTGCTGCTTAGTGCAGCACATGTAGAAGTTGCAAAACATCATTTTTTTTAATGCTTGTGTATGTGCAGGAAGGGACACCTTCCAGCACATAAACAATCAGTGCTGTTTCCATGTGTACTGCACAATGCAGCACACATGGAAACAGCAAGAACTAGGACAAATTAAACATTTCTCCTTGTTGCGCCTGTGTAAGGCTAGGTTTTCCCAGGTCTTAATTTTGGCGCTTCCTCACATTTATGCCACCTTTATAAATATGGTGCAGAGTCAAAATCAATGGGTCCCCTCCGCTTTCACACTAAGTATAGCATGAAAGTGTGCCTTATTTACAAGGCAGTGTTAAGCCACGTTAAGTGGCTTAACGCTGCCTTGCCTTGCAAATAAGGTGAAACCCCTATCGCCACTACAACGTTGTGAAAAGAGACACAAGGAAATAGCAAAAACGAGGACAAACTAAACATTTCTCCTCATTGCGCCAGGGTAAGACCAGGTTTTCCCTGGTCTTAATTTTGGTGCTGCCCCATATTTACGCCACCCTTGTAAATATGGTGCAGCGTCAAAATCATTGGGTGTTGCTGTGGAATGCCCACCGCAACACCTATTGCCCTCCGCTTTCACACTAAGCGTAAAAGGGTGCCTTTTTTACAAGGCAGCTTTAAGCCACGTTAAGTGGCTTAATGCTGCCTTGTAAATAAGATGAAGCCCCTATCGCTATCGCAAGAGGAAGGGGACCCCAGAAAACTAGTAAGAAGTAACCTGGACAGGGAAAATACACTCATGTAAACATTCTAGGACTACTTCAAAATAACACAATCCTTATATCATGATAAAAGGAAGAACAATAGTGACACATGGGTATAGAAAAATACAAAATTGTTTATTCATTCATTAGTAATTTCTGTTTTTAAAAAAAATATAAATTGCATTGTAAAGAAACATATATTCACAATAAAAAAGTAACATTCATATCATACAGAGACTTTAACAGGTGCACAACATTCTTACTGCTTTCATACCAAACCATACACACTAAGACATACATCAACTGACTTTGCATATATGTATGATGCGAATGATCTACAATATATAATAATATTCAACCAAAAGATGATAGATTGATGGATAGGATAAGTCTTTAAGGTCTTTGAAGTGGGCGTAAAGCTGACTCAACACGTTTCGACAGAAACACTGTCTTCGTCTGGAGTATCACCTCTGGAAGTTGTGCTCACAAGAAAGAACCCCTTGTTTGAAGTCTCTTAAGATAGAAAGAAGGAAATACCAAAGAGTCTTCGACATGAGAATCTCAAATAATATCCAAAAAAGTATCTGAAAAGCAGTCAGTCCTTAATGTGACGTATCCGGGGGAACACGATATAAAAATAGAATGTCCTCGTTGATGGAGTTTTAGAAATACTCTCATATAGAAATGACCCTATCTTGAGCCCGAGACAGGTCTAAAAGGTCCACCGTTTGAGGAAGGGACGATTTCCTCTCCGGGAGGCGACGATACAAACTTGGACGATCTGCTAGTCCCGATGAAAACGATTTATAATGCAGATAAAAATATATAAATGAGCATTACAGCTCTATACTGGTAACCGGCAAACCAACGGATATGGGCCGTAACATTCCTCGGGTGTACACGAAAGTGATGGCGTTGGTCGCAGCTCATCTGCGCAGATCAGGGGTTTCAGTCTTCCCCTATCTTGACGACTGGTTGTTGAAGGCGGGCTCGCCCCAGACAGTCGTCTCTCACCTCCAGACTACGGCCGACCTCGCTGGGGTTCTCCATCAACGTGCCGAAGTCACACCTGTGCCCCTCTCAGAAGCTCCTTTTCACCGGAGCAATTCTGGACTCGGCGCAGTTTCGGGTTTTTCCCCCCGAACACCAGGTTTGGGATATTCAGGCTCAGATTCCGATCTTTCAGCCTTTATCCCGAGTTTCGGTCAGGTTGACGCTGCGGCTCCTGGGGCTCATGGCCTCCTGCATCCTTCTGGTGCATCACACCAGGTGGCAGATGCGGGCTCTGCAGTGGGACCTGAAGTTTCAGTGGGAACAGCATCAGGGCAACCTGTCCGACCACGTCCTGATCTCGAGGGCACAGTTGCAGTGGTGGCTCACGAACCGCGATTGGGTCAGCTGCAGATCTCTCTCCCTACTCCAACCAGAGCATGTAGTGGTGACGGATGCGTCCCTCCTGGGATGGGGGGGCCACATGGGAGAGAGGGAGATCAGAGGCCTCTGGTCTCCGGCGGAGTCCCGGCTCCATATCAACCTTCTGGAGCTGCTGGCGATCTGACTTGCACTGAAGGCATTCCTTCCCTCTGTCCGGGGAAGTATAGTGCAGGTGTGCACGGAAAACACCACCGCCATGTGGTACTGCAACAAACAGGGCGGGTGGGGTCGTGGACCCTGTGCCAGGAGGCTCTGCGCCTCTGGCAATGGCTGGAACACCAGGGCGTCACCCTGGAGGTTCAACACCTGGCAGATTCCCTGAACGCCAGGGCGGACGAACTCAGCCGCCGGTGCATGATGGATCACGAATGGCGTCTGAACTCGGACGTAGCGCAAGGTCTCTTTCAGCAGTGGGAAGAGCCTTGGTTAGATCTATTCGCCACTGAAGAGAACGCGCAATGTCATCAGTTCTGCGTGTTGGAATTTCCAAGGCAGCACTCGCTTGGCGACGCTTTTCGCCGCGAGTGGAGCTCCGGTCTGTTGTTCGCCTTTCCGTCTATACCACTTCTGCCCAGAGTGCTGAAGAAAATCAGGCGAGATCGGGCCCAAGTCATCCTTGTGGCTCCGGACTGGGCACGAAGATTCTGGTATCCCGAGCTACTCAGCATCTCAGTCGATCCCCCGATTTGTCTGCCTCTTCAGGAGGACCTTCTGTCGCAGCAGCAGGGGACGGTCCTCCACCCGAACCTGTCCAGTCTCCACCTACATGCGTGGAGATTGAGTGGCGGCAGTTGAGGGCATTTGACTTGCCTCCTGAAATTTGCGATGTGATTATGGCAGCCAGGTGTTCCTCCACAAAAACGGTATATGCCTGCAGGTGGAACACATTTGGGGCATGGTGCACAGCAAAGGCTGTGGATCAACTCTCTGCCCCCCTTTCAGAGGTTCTCCTCTTCCTTCTTTCTCTTGCCCAGCAGGGCTCTGTTCTGGGCACTATCAAGGGCTACCTCTCGGTCATTTCAGCCTTCTTAAGGCTTCCTGATCAGCCTTCTCTTTTCAAGTCCCCTGTTGTAAATAGATTCTTGAACGGCATCACACACATGTTCCCTCCTGTTCCCTTCGTGATGCCTCAGTGGGACTTGAATCTTGTTCTAACGTATCTGATGTGCGCTCCCTTTGAGCCACTTCATAACTGTCCTCTCGTCTTCTGACTCTTAAGACTGCATTCCTGGTTGCCATCACCTCTGCCAGGAGAGTGAGTGAGCTCCAGACTCTATCTTCTAAACCTCCTTTCCTCTCTGTCCATCTGGACAAGGTTGTTCTAAGGACTCGTCCTTCTTTCCTGCCCAAGGTGGTCACAGTCTTTCATATTGGGAAGTCCATCACCTCGCCCACCTTCTATCAGGCCTCCGCTTCCCTCGAAAGAGGAAGAGAGGCTCCAACGTCTGGACCCAAAACGTGCGCTCTCATTCTATCTGAACTGCACATGCCAGTTCCAGGTGGACGACCAGCTCTTTCTTGGTTACGTGGGGGCAAAGAAGGGACGGGCGGTGCACAAGCGGACCATCTCTCGGTGGGTCGTCTTGTGCATCAAGGTTTGCTACTCCTTGGCAAAAAAGGAGCCTCCTGTTGGGCTGCGCGCCCATTCCACTCGGGCCACGGTGACTACTACTGCCCTGGGTCGGGGAGTCCCCTTGCAGGACATCTGCCAGGCAGCTGCGTGGGCCTCGCTGCACACGTTTGCTAGACACTACTTCCTGGACAGCCAAGTCCGGAGAGATGGCTTTTTCGGCCATTCTATTCTCCAGGACTTTCTGTTGTGATCTTGGTTCGCAGACCCACTACTGGGGTTGGTATTGCTGGAGTATCTATTCTAAGGTAAGGAATCTAACACTAACCTGTTTCTTTCAGAAGCACAAGTTACTTACCTTCGTTAACGATATATCTGTAAGAAACAATAGTTAGTGTTAGATTTCTTACCGCCCCACCCATCCTCCCCCGTTCTGTGAACCGATATCTAGGGTTAAGCTAGTTTCATGGCACCAGTGTCGGTTTCTATCATGGCTCTGCATTCCGGGTGCGGAAAGCTATGTACAGAACTGACGTCAGCGCGCGAGGGCGGCGTCTAAGTACTCCGATGACGTCATCCCGACGACGGACGCGGAGCCGCAGACGATGCCTAGCGACGCGCAGGGGTACTGCTGACGAAAACTTTCAAGATCCATTCTGACGCCTGGGGATATTCTAAGGTAAGGAATCTAACACTAACTACTGTTTCTTACTGATACATCGTTACCGAAGGTAAGTAACTTGTGCGTCAATATCTTACGCCTTTCTCAAAGCAGGCGTAAGACTGACGCGGGCCCTTTCACATGGGCTTGCCCCTTGTGGAAGGACACATTGCTGGAGTTGCATATGTTTTCAGACACACACCAGCAATGTGTCACTTTTGCGCCTACAGATACATGAGAAATTCTGATGTACCTGTAAGTCCCTGTGACATGACTCGTCATACTGTAAATGTGACGCATCCATTATGTCACTAGGAGGGCGTACTGAGAAGTGACGCATTGCTATTTTCACGCAGCGATGCGTCACTTCTCATAAATAAGGCCCACTGTTTTTTTAGACTTGGGAGATCAGATTATGTTGAGCAGCAGACTGAAACATAGCTCCCCTGTTTTGGGTTGCTTGTGGGTTTGTTATATGCTCTGGTGGATCATGTCTTTTTTTACTGTTTTCCCTATTACTACAAACATTGCCCGCCGCAAGCACAAATGCATGCAGTCTCCCACACCTTGAAATACATTTATACAGCATGTCTTTAGAAGTTCAAAACCGTCCTGATTTGCAAATGTGAGTCTCTTTTTTAGCTGTCTGATTCGCTAATTGGGAGCACTTTTATGTTGGTGCCCGGTCCTATTTTCTGTCCCAGTCCAACCCTATCCATAGCTCTTCCCCTTTGACAACTTGTGTGCTGCTTTCTGCAGACATTCGAAGTTTTTGACTCAAGGTCTTCCTCTCGCTTCTCTTTGCACTGCACATCCACTGTTTGACTCATTCCTTCCGAATAGATGTCCTGGGACCAGGGGCAATAGTGGGGCTTGATTGCAGTGGCATCAAGACCAGAGCACAGTAAGTGCTTGGTGTCCTACATTCTGTCAGCAACTAGGTCATGGCCCATCCAGCCGCATACCGTCTCTGACCTTACCCCGGGCCAGCTGCCTGAACTGAACCGACCCTTCACGGTTTACATTGTGACTATGTCTGTGGGGTTAATGTACGTTGTGGAGGGAAGGACTGCGTTGTATACCGAAGGCTTGTATCCAGATGGTGACTATCTCTCTGCCACTCCACCCGCCCAGAACTCAGATGTTCCTTTTTCACAAAAATAGCTTTCAGGTAATAAAAAAAAAAGCTAAAAACATTAGTAGCTCTTTCCATTACAGTCACATTGTTCTTGTAGACAATGGTGTTTTATTGTGCACAATAAAAACGATGCTCCTTTCCTTGAATAGGCCTATATGGGTCACCGTGACCCTGCATTTGTTCAATAATTTAATAAAGACATGTGATTAAAAACAGATAAACGTTCAGACTGCTGAAAGTAGAGCAAACGCAGAGCCCGGAGAACTCCAGAGTCAGTAGGCAGGATCCTGCTGAATTATGTATAACAGAAAACCTGGAATAAAGACATAGACCGTTGCAATGGTCACTTTTGGTTCGGTAGACCGGCTATGGGAGTCACTCACCTGGAGGGCTTAAACCTGGGTTGCTCTCAGTGGTATGTCCACCGACCGATGCAGACACTACTTGATGGGACAACTTGATTGAGGTTCTGCCACCCCTCGTTTCCATTTTGTCTCATTGCAAGAGCACCAGGCGGCCATCTTCCTTTAGCTCATCCTTCCAAACAAGACTTTGTTTATAGGTTACTTACCCCACCTGGGCCTCAGGTATCGGAGTTTGTTGCTACCAGTCCTATAGCTGGGGATCAGTACAACACACCACTCTAAGCTGGCATCGCAGTTGATTTCCCGCCTCAGCTTTTTTTCGTTTGAAATTCAAGGGTTAACTGCTTGTGAGTTTCCATTGGATTTCTGTTATTTGATTGGTTCCCACCATTCACTGGGGCTTTTTATGGAGTATTGCTGGAAGCAGTAGCATCGCTGGAATGCAGAATACGGATTTTAAGCACCGGATGACTGCATACATAGCTTGGGATCCGGGGGAGAGCGATCCTACCGGCATTACACCAAGGAGTCTTTGTGGGAACTTTTATTACGGGGCTACGTTTGTGTGAACGAAAGTTGTTTATCACTGATACCTCGAGGCTTGACCTTTTTATTCGACCCAAAACTGATCGCCAAGTACAACCCTTTAGCACTGGACTTTCAGAGTAGCGGATTTGAGCAGTCAAAGGCTTACTCATGTAGGTGACATGGGGTTAGGGACTCAGCATTCAATAAGTATCACCAGAAGTTAACAAGCACTATCCAATCGGTACTTTGGTTTATAAAAAGAAATGTACTACATTTTTTTTATGCACACAACAAAAAAATCACAAACATAATTCCTAGGTGGCAATTTTTCGGGGTATTGCCTTGATGGTCGGTTTCTCCCACTGCATCCTTACGAACACCTTATCCAGGTGTTTCAGGTGCTCCTCCTATAAACTACTATAATCTGCAGTAGCACCAGGTGGCCATCCATTACTCTTCATGGCCAGACAACACTTAATTAATAGCCCTGAAAAGTGGTAGGAGCGTTCTTTAATCCATACATTGATAGAGACCTTCTGGTGTGGAAAATACAGTCCTCTCTTTGGCACCAGGTGGCAGCGCCATCTACCAACATGGACGGCTTTAGTGCTGGTGACGCCCGGTGTGACAGTCTTTTTTGGCCCCTCCACCCCCCCCCCATGACCTCCTGCTCCGATTGCCTCACTACTACCCAGCAAAAGTACTCCTTATCTCTCCATAGCCCCTCTCTCAAATACATTCCATTTTTAAAGCCCTCTGCGCTACTTAATGGCGAGTCAAAACTACCACTAGATAAAACTCCGATCTCCCTCTCCAGCAGGAACATTAATCACAAGAGTTTTCTTGACATTTTTATTGCTGCCTGAAAGCTGGATGCTCATTACACCACTGGATTCAAGCTAGCCTGGCTGATGAAAGGTGATGACAAAATAGAAAACAACACACCCTGCCAATACAGATATCAGGGGTCCCAATAGGGATCCACAAAGTTATGTATGGGGTGACTGTAGGAAGGTAGATCCCTGACTATGGTTTCCCCCAACTTTTTGCCTGGTGTTTTGCTGGTTTTCTGACTTAGTTGACCTGGGGCCCTGCTATTCAGGACCCCAGGCCCACTGCTCTCTCTGTTAAAACGGATTCCATGTACCCTAGGTACATATCCAATTGGATACTGAGTCACCTTATCAGTCCCTGTACAGTATACCTTAGGTATCCAGGGCATAGGTGTACCCAGGGCCTACCAGGGGCTGAAGCATGTATTATGCCACCCCTGGCTGGCCATCCAAAACTGACACAACTGGCTGCTTGACAGCTGGGGCAAGGTGGTGTAATCACCCTTTGCTTTAGATATAGTATACCTATATCTAAACCTAGAATGGGCACACAGATCTCCTATCAGTCACTCCTATGGCAGGCCTTAACAATGCTGAAGGCAGAGTGCTTGGAATCGTGTGAGATGGTGCTCTGGCATGAGCTGAGCCTGTCTGCGGCTTTCGGGATCTATCCCTTAGCCGTTTCCATGATAGCGTCAGACCATATACTCTTAAGTGCCTTATAATCCTCGCGGTTATGGTAACTTTGGTCTGACAATATCTAAACATGTCGTGTAAGGTGTCATACGCTTTGGAATACTACCCCCTCGCCAGTTCTGGCGACGGGGGTAGCATTCCACCCCTCTAGAGGGAGAAGACATGTTGGTAGCCTGTAACCCCGGTTAAAGTTGAACATAGCCTCAGCTCCACAAAATGGATGCTGCCACCGAGACACAAGTCTGACCTCCTGCTGCTGGGAGTCCTTCCAGCGAGGAGCGCTTGGACAAAGGGTTTCCTGTCAGGGGCGGTGCTAGCACCATCCCAGACAGGGTTTTGTGTATCCCAGGTAGGCAGGGCTATAGAGGAAGGTGACTGCAAGTGGCACCCCGGTGCTCACTGTGCATATGCCGGCTCAAACCAGTTCCTGGGGCTCACCAGCCCCTGAGCTGGGGAGAGACCGGACAAAGGAGAGGGGTGTAACCACCCCCCTCCTAGTCCCACCCATAGGGCAGGACTTAGTCGCGTGCCAGCCCCTTTTCTCAGGATAAAGGTAGGAGCAGGCCCCCTTCCAAATCAGATCATCTTTGAATCCTGAAACTACTTTCTACGAAAGGAACTCAAGACTTCTTCCTAAGATTTCTCCCTTGTGACTAAGGAGTAGTCACCCTGCAGCAGCAGGCACCATCCGGATCAAGACTGCCCAGCTCGACGAGAACCGGCTTCCCTGGCACCTCTGACCTCTACCTGCATCATCAGCCCAGCTGAGATTCGTGGGTGCGACGAGACCTCGAGGGACCGGCCATCTTCAAGACTGCATGACGCTTGCCCAGCACGACCACCGAGGGATCCTTGAGTGAGTGCTTTGGGGTTTGAGAAGCCCCAACCCTGAGCAGCTCCAGCACCGAAGTCCAGCCCTCCAGCATCCACAAGATCTGCGTGGGGCCCTTCTGCTCTTTGCTGCTCACCGCGTTGTCCAGGTCACTTGCCCGTTGGCTAGTGGCCCTTCTGACGACGAACCACGACGATAACACCGCTGGTCTGGTTGCTCCAGACTGGCCCTTGCTCCCCTCCAACAGAGGAGCACCTCGGACCCTCCTGGTCCACTCCAGACGCCATTTTGAGTCCACCGCGTGGGCTTGCATTTGCCAAGAGTTGTTGCCCCAATCCTGGGTCCAGCGACGTCGACAGCAGATACCACCGTGGGACAGCTCGCACCTCCATCCTGGTCACCGAAAACGTCTCCTGGTCCGAGAGACTGCAGAGCCCAGCGTCGCCCACTCACCTGGTCGAGGTGACTTCGCCCGGTGCCATCCTGGTGCCCACCTAATCACTGGCTAGTGATTCAGGACTTGGTCCCCTCTGCTTACAGGTCTCCATCTTCACCGATCCAGGCTTGGATCACATCGAACTTCATCACTGGTCGCCTGCCAGCAACTTCTTCTTTCAGGCTCCATAGACTGCAACGAGGATTCCCGACGTCTTTTCAGACCTATGCAGCCGCAGCCCCTGGGCTAGGTAACCTGAGCATTTCGGTGCTCCAGCATAGCTTAACTATCTAAGTGTCCAGATCCTTTTTCGTTTCAGCTCTACCTAGTCGGATTCGTCCGATAACACTAACTTTGCATTTACTAGCCTCCATAGACTTTGTTCCGCATCCCGCGTGAGAGTGCACACTCTGCACCCGATCTCCCTAGGCCTCCTGCTCGTAATCTAAAGGTTCAGTAGTCTAGTCCTAGCGATCCCAAAGCCTCTGAGAATAGTTACTTACCTGCTAGTAATTCGCATTCCACTTTTGTAGTATATGGTTTTTCGTGCCCCTCGGGCATTTGTGTAAATTGTGCGACTTTCAGTATTTTCCTAAGAGTTTTGTGTTGTGCTTAGCTCCCTGACTCATAAAGAGTTCAGGGTAGTCTTGTTATAAATAAATATACTTTTATTTTCATAACAACTTGTGTGGTGTCCTTTCACTTGGTGTTCAAGGGGTAAATGTGATGGTAAAACAGCTGGCTTAACACGCCCTCTAGAGTTTAGCCTAAAGACTGCTCTTGTCCATGCTACTAGGATAGCTGGTCTATCAGGTTGACTTACAACCAATCATCAATAAGGGTCGTTTGGACTGATACATAGTGATCACTAGAATAGTGAGCACTGCATATCAGGCCAACTTCTCACATTGGTGAGCAGCGGTTGGGATTTGAGCTTGCTGTTGTTTTACCACACACGTATCCTAAGAATATCATTTGAAAGATCACATAGGTACATAGGTACATATAACTTAACTTAGAATACTCTGAGTTCTACTGAACCAGCTGTTGTAGTGTAATAGGGCTTAGCACACCCTAAACTACAACTCTAGCAAGGGATCAGTAGGTAAACCCATAGTGTAGGTAGGTGCATCACTTACACCACACTAGAAGCATATCTACCCATGGAGAGTCTTCAGAGACTCCCCTAGTGGCCAGTGACCCTCCACAGGTCATCTCAAGATATGCAGCTCTCAGTTTCCAGGAGTTGAGACACTTGTGTACCTCCAGGAAATTGAAACAGGGGTCTAACCCCACCACTCCCTTTCTGTTAGGTCTCTTAGAGACATATGATGCTAGGAAAGCTTCTCATACAGATGGGAGTATGCCAGCCTTAGAGGGTACCCTTGGTGATCCAGACCTCCTTGACACTGAAAAAGCAGTTGAGGAGGAGGAAGAAGAGGAACTCTCTGGGGAGGAGGCAGACAACAGGCCTGAGCTAGTCAACAGACTTACTAGGGCCAACTTAGACCTACTTAGGGAAGGATCTGGGGGACCCCCAGTACTGACCCTAATGAGGCCTAACATTGGAGTTAGAAGAGGTAGATCTCCTTCTAGGGACTCCAATAGATCTCTGCACTCTAATGCCTCTTCCCAGAGGAGAAGGATTTCTCCCCAGAGGAGACTGACTTCCCCTCAGAGAAGAGAACATGAAGCAAGGATGAAACAGGCTAATCTAAGGATTGAAAGGGAAGAACTTGCCCTGGCCAAAGAGAAGCTTGCCTTTGCTAGAGAGCAGCAGATGAGTGGGGTAGTCCCCACTGGTGGCAGCAATATCCCTAGAGATAAAGAAAGGAGTTTAGACACTAAACACCTGAGTAAGATAGTGCCCCCCTTTAAACAAGGGGATGACATCCACAAATGGATGGCTGCTTTGGAGAGGGCCTGCACTGTCCAGTGCACCCCCCAAAGTCAGTGGGCAGCTAAACTGTGGCTCTCCTTTGAAGGCAAAGGTAGAGATAAGCTCCTCACTACTAGAGTTGAGGATGCTAACAATTACCCAGTCCTGAAGAATACACTGATTGATGGGTTTGGCTTAACCACTGAGCAGTACAGGTTGCTGTTCAGAGACACCCAGAAAACTCAGTCTCAGGATTGGGCTGACTTTGTTGATTGTGCCACTAAGGCTTTGGAAGGCTGGCTACTGGGTAGCAAGGTTACTGATTACCAAGGATTGTATAATCTAATTATGAGAGAGCAAGTCTTAAATAATTGTCAGAACCAGTTATTACACCAGCACCTGGTAGACTCTGATCTGACCTCTCCACAGGAATTGGGTAAGAGGGCAGACAAATGGGTCAGAACCAGGATTAGGCCTAAGAACCAGGGTGGTGACCAGAAAAAGGAATCAACCAAGCCTCAAGAGAAGGGTGGGAATAAATCTACAGATCAAACCACATCAGGGCCCCAAAAATCCTCTGAGGGGGGTGGGTCCCAGAATCCTTCCAATACCCAGAAGAAACCTTATTGCCAAACCTGCAAGCAGGTGGGTCATTGGAAAACTGACAGCAGTTGCCCAAAGAACCCCAATAAGGAGAACATACCCCCAAGTAACATTCCCAAGCCCCCTGTTACTACTAGTAGTAATCCCCCAGGTGGTGGGAGTGCCCCCAAGAATTTGGGTGCATTTACTTTGGGAGTTCCTGGGGACACTGGCCTAACCAGGTCCCCTGACTTAGATACTCTTGTCTGTGAAAATGGCATGGGGTTTGCCAACTTCACTGCTTGTCCCAACACTTTGAGCAAGTACAGACAGGAGCCCCTCATCAATGGTATAAAAGTTGAGGCCTATAGAGATACAGGGGCTAGCATCACCATGGTGACTGAGAGTCTAGTCCCCTCAAGGCAACTTTTACCTGGTGCCACATACCAGGTGACCAATATTGATGGAGTACAGAGAGATCATCCCATGGCAGTGGTAAATCTCAGCTGGGGAGATGTCACTGGCCCCAAGAGAGTGGCAGTGTCATCAAACTTGCCTGTAGATTGCCTACTGGGGAATGATTTAGAGATCTCAGCCTGGGCTGAGGTAGAGCAAGAAACCCATTTTAGAATGGTAAACCTCCATGGTAAGGTTAGTGGGGCAGTGATAGCCATAGCCCCAGTCCAAGACGTCCTCCCTGAACAGGTCAGGAGGGCTGTGCCAGTCACAGCCCAATCTCAGACAACTTCCTTCCCAGAGCAGGTTGGCAAGGCTGTGATGGTAACAGCCCATACCCAAACTGAGTCCCCTCCTGAAAAGGTTGGGAGAGTTGTGATGGCCACAGCTCAAACTCAGACAGATAATAGTGTTGTGAAGCCTGAAACTATGGATCACTCCACCCAGACAGAGAGCATTGAGGAGGAAGAGAAATCTCCCTCCCACCAGACTTTAGGAAAGGATCAGCCTCCTCAGGGAACTGATCTGACCCCTTGTGAAGAAACTGCCCCAGAGGTAGTCAGGTCTAGCCTGGCAGAGCCTCTGATGTCAGTGGACCCTTTCAAGGTGGGACCCAGTCTGGAGCAGGTAACCTGCCCCTCCCTACCCTGCCTCAGTCAGCCCAGGGCTGTAGAGGTCAGGGAGGCCAGTGTTGGACCCCAAAGGGCCCCCTGTCCAAAAGAATTCCCCAATCAGCAGATTAAGGGCACTGAAGCTAGTAGTCCTAGCCAAGTGAAAATAAAACCAACTCCTGAGGGATCCCCCTTAAATTTAGTTAGGGACCTCCCACAGATGGACACTGTTGGGCACAGCCAAACCTGGGACCTAAGGGCCCCAAACCTGACCTGTCCCTCCAGTAAGCCAAACAGAGGGACCCAACCTCCAGCTGTAGGTAGCCAGAGGTTGACCCTGAGAGCTCAAAACAACTCAGTCTTGGAAAGAAAGGCCTCTATGGTGGATAATGATTGGAGGAAGCTGAGCCCAAAATTAGTGGAGCCTCACTTCAGTACTCCATCTCAGCACCAGCCTTTTACTTTGCCAAAACACACCACAGGTAGAGATTCCCTATGGTGGAGACCCTCAGACACCCTTAGGGTGAGGGATTGCTTAGTGGACCATGAGATAGGGGGTAACCATGCCAGTGCTGGTACTTCCTTATATAGCCACTTAGGCAATATAGGCTTACCTGTGAAGGATAGCCTTATCTCCCTTCGTTTGGGGGGGGGGGGGTTATGTAGGAAGGTAGATCCCTGACTATGGTTGCCCCCAACTTTTTGCCTGGTGTTTTGCTGGTTTTCTGACTTAGTTGACCTGGGGCCCTGCTATTCAGGACCCCAGGCCCACTGCTCTCTCTGTTAAAACGGATTCCATGTACCCTAGGTACATATCCAATTGGATACTGAGTCACCTTATCAGTCCCTGTACAGTATACCTTAGGTATCCAGGGCATAGGTGTACCCAGGGCCTACCAGGGGCTGAAGCATGTATTATGCCACCCCTGGCTGGCCATCCAAAACTGACACAACTGGCTGCTTGACAGCTGGGGCAAGGTGGTGTAATCACCCTTTGCTTTAGATATAGTATACCTATATCTAAACCTAGAATGGGGACACAGATCTCCTATCAGTCACTCCTATGGCAGGCCTTAACAATCCTGAAGGCAGAGTGCTTGGAATCGTGTGAGATGGTGCTCTGGCATGAGCTGAGCCTGTCTGCGGCTTTCGGGATCTATCCCTTAGCCGTTTCCATGATAGCGTCAGACCATATACTCTTAAGTGCCTTATAATCCTCGCGGTTATGGTAACTTTGGTCTGACAATATCTAAACATGTCGTGTAAGGTGTCATACGCTTTGGAATACTACTCCCTCGCCAGTTTTGGCGACGGGGTAGCATTCCACCCCTCTAGAGGGAGAAGACATGTTGGTAGCCTGTAACCCCGGTTAAAGTTGAACATAGCCTCAGCTCCACAAAATGGATGCTGCCACCGAGACACAAGTCTGACCTCCTGCTGCTGGGAGTCCTTCCAGCGAGGAGCGCTTGGACAAAGGGTTTCCTGTCAGGGGCGGTGCTAGCACCATCCCAGACAGGGTTTTGTGTATCCCAGGTAGGCAGGGCTATAGAGGAAGGTGACTGCAAGTGGCACCCCGGTGCTCACTGTGCATATGCCGGCTCAAACCAGTTCCTGGGGCACACCAGCCCCTGAGCTGGGGAGAGACCGGACAAACCAGCGCCCTCCTAGTCCCACCCATAGGGCAGGACTTAGTCGCGTGCCAGCCCCTTTTCTCAGGATAAAGGTAGGAGCAGGCCCCCTTCCAAATCAGATCATCTTTGAATCCTGAAACTACTTTCTACGAAAGGAACTCAAGACTTCTTCCTAAGATTTCTCCCTTGTGACTAAGGAGTAGTCACCCTGCAGCAGCAGGCACCATCCGGATCAAGACTGCCCAGCTCGACGAGAACCGGCTTCCCTGGCACCTCTGACCTCTACCTGCATCATCAGCCCAGCTGAGATTCGTGGGTGCGACGAGACCTCGAGGGACCGGCCATCTTCAAGACTGCACGACGCTTGCCCAGCACGACCACCGAGGGATCCTTGAGTGAGTGCTTTGGGGTTTGAGAAGCCCCAACCCTGAGCAGCTCCAGCACCGAAGTCCAGCCCTCCAGCATCCACAAGATCTGCGTGGGGCCCTTCTGCTCTTTGCTGCTCACTGCGTTGTCCAGGTCACTTGCCCGTTGGCTAGTGGCCCTTCTGACGACGAACCACGACGATAACACCGCTGGTCTGGTTGCTCCAGACTGGCCCTTGCTCCCCTCCAACAGAGGAGCACCTCGGACCCTCCTGGTCCACTCCAGACGCCATTTTGAGTCCACCGCGTGGGCTTGCATTTGCCAAGAGTTGTTGCCCCAATCCTGGGTCCAGCGACGTCGACAGCAGATACCACCGTGGGACAGCTCGCACCTCCATCCTGGTCGCCGACAACGCCTCCTGGTCCGAGAGACTGCAGAGCCCAGCGTCGCCCACTCACCTGGTCGAGGTGACTTCGCCCGGTGCCATCCTGGTGCCCACCTAATCACTGGCTAGTGATTCAGGACTTGGTCCCCTCTGCTTACAGGTCTCCATCTTCACCGATCCAGGCTTGGATCACATCGAACTTCATCACTGGTCGCCTGCCAGCAACTTCTTCTTTCAGGCTCCATAGACTGCAACGAGGATTCCCGACGTCTTTTCAGACCTATGCAGCCGCAGCCCCTGGGCTAGTTAACCTGAGCATTTCGGTGCTCCAGCATAGCTTAACTATCTAAGTGTCCAGATCCTTTTTCGTTTCAGCTCTACCTAGTCGGATTCGTCCGATAACACTAACTTTGCATTTACTAGCCTCCATAGACTTTGTTCCGCATCCCGCGTGAGAGTGCACACTCTGCACCCGATCTCCCTAGGCCTCCTGCTCGTAATCTAAAGGTTCAGTAGTCTAGTCCTAGCGATCCCAAAGCCTCTGAGAATAGTTACTTACCTGCTAGTAATTCGCATTCCACTTTTGTAGTATATGGTTTTTCGTGCCCCTCGGGCATTTGTGTAAATTGTGCGACTTTCAGTATTTTCCTAAGAGTTTTGTGTTGTGCTTAGCTCCCTGACTCATAAAGAGTTCAGGGTAGTCTTGTTATAAATAAATATACTTTTATTTTCATAACAACTTGTGTGGTGTCCTTTCACTTGGTGTTCAAGGGGTAAATGTGATGGTAAAACAGCTGGCTTAACACGCCCTCTAGAGTTTAGCCTAAAGACTGCTCTTGTCCATGCTACTAGGATAGCTGGTCTATCAGGTTGACTTACAACCAATCATCAATAAGGGTCGTTTGGACTGATACATAGTGATCACTAGAATAGTGAGCACTGCATATCAGGCGAACTTCTCACAGTGACATCAACAAAACATCTGAGCCATAGACTTTACTGGTATTTTAGAGACATAGTCCTTTTATTGCTATTTTTTATAGGTTTTTTTTCCCTCCAGTTAATGGCTTTTGTGAAACACATTTCATATATATACATTTTTCAAAAATGATAAAACAGAGAACAACAGGTGAATGTATAGGAAAATTAGATAAAATACATACACATGTTCCTCACACTCCCGTACACACAGGGACAACTCACACACAATCCGGAGTTAACTAATTCATTCGCTTTCTCATTCATTCATACAGTGACATACAGGGGGACACCCACGGCTGCCATAGAGTGGAATAATGGTTATTTGGACAGGGGTGCAAATTATGGATGCAGAGCAGATGAAGGGGTATAGTCCACATGGACTAAGTTGCTGCAGTCCAAAAAGTTCACGCCTACGCGCGTTTCGGTGTTCGGTGCCAGAGTAGGCCACACCTTCTTCAGGGCGGGGGTGTATACAAACAGGGAGGGGAAACAAACAGGCGAGTTACTATAGGTTATATGGCATTCACATTTCTATTGGTCCATCATGGGTAGTCACCCCGGATGTTTGCTCGATCGATTGATAGGGGGTTCCGGGTCTTGTCAAGAGAGATAGGTAGTCTTTCTATATTACCACCTAGGCTTACAGGGCCATATCCGTCCTGCTTCACAATTTCGTGGAGTCAATGTGATTAGCTCAAAAACCGTGGGGCTATAAGATGTATCTGCTCCAACGTGATGGCTGTTCTTTTCCGATTTGGTCCAACGGAGGTTAAAAACAAGCTGGCTGTCAGTCCATGGTTGATTAGGGACAGAGAAGGGGAGGACGCTACAATCAATCCGATGGTCCGGCCGTTAGGAATTTCAAGCCGAAAGGGTGAGTCGTAAAAACGTTCGTAGGTAGATGGATTCGGCCGCCGGCCCGGTCCTCGTCCCGATATCTAGCAGGATCCTGTGAGGTGAAGAAGGGTGATGACCTGAAACCGGTCCCAGGATGCTTGTTTCCAGTCCAGGGAGGACGTGGCCTGGCAGTTCGGGCTGGACTGTTCCCACAAGAAACAGAGTCAAGACTGATTGGCATATGGCTGGGTCCAAACTGGGGTGGTGTGGTGAGCAAAAAATGATGGATTTAACCCAGATCCTTGTGACTGGGGGTGAATGTTTGCATTGTCCATTATTCTGTTCATCAATGTTTCTTTTGCATATGTCGCCCTAAGTGGGAAGGGCATGCCCAGATGTGGGTCCCGTGCTCACTACACCACTGGATATAAGCTAGCCTGGCTAATAAAGGGTGATGACCTGAAACCGGTCTCAGAATGCTTGTTTCCAGTCCAGGGACGACATGGCCTGGCAGTTCGGGCTGGACTGTTCCCACAAGGAACAGGGTCAAGACTGATTTGCATATGGCTGGGTCCAAACTGGGGTGGCATAGTGGGCAAAAGAATGATGGATCTGAAAGAAACAGGTTAGTATTAGATTCCTTACCTTAAAATATATACCCAGGCGTCAGACTGGATCCGGAAATTTTTGCGTAGCAGTACCCTTGCGCGTCGGTAGACATCGTCTGCGGCTCCACGTCCGTCGTCGGCGTCGTGGGCGCCGTGATGACGTTGTCAGAGTACTTAGACGCCGCCTCCGCGTGTTGACGTCAGTTCTTCTTTTTTCCACGCCAGCAGCGCAGATCCGGAAAAAGTGGTACCTTAGTCATTTTTTGACTAAACTTTTTACGATCCCTTTTGATAATTTTTCGAGTCTTCGACTCCGAACGGTGCCGGTAGGGATGCCAGGTTTTAAGCCTTGTGAGGACTGCGACCGACTGATGTCGGTCACCGACCCCCACCGCCGGTGCCTCCACTGTCTCGGCGTCGACCATGACGACAAGACCTGCCCCGACTGCCGGGCCCTGACTTCGAAAGCTAGGCGGGAGCGGTCCCGCAAGCGACTCGAACTCCGACAGTCGGCCCCGCGCCGCGAAAGGTCCCGGTCCGGACGGAGGTCGAGGGGCCGGTCGCGGGGTCGGAGCCATCATAGCTCCGGGAGCCGACATCACTCCTCAGGTTCAAAGTCGTCAGGTAAGCACAAGAAGTCGAAGAGACGTCATCGCTCTTCCGACTCCCCCCGATGCTCGCGCGACGAGGCCGGGGGTTCGGGTGACACCGCCCACGCGGCTCCGTCGAGGTCGCGGGCGTCGCGTCCAGCCCCACACCCTCCGGTCCCTGGGCCGCACGCGTCGCCGGAGGAGATCGAGCGGTTCCTCATGGCCATGAGATCTCTCACTCCTCCAGCGGCACGTCTGGGGGCCCTACCGGGTCGGGGGCTTCGGCCCCGACGCCGTCGGGAGCTTCGGCCCCGACGCCGCCGGCGCCTTCGGGCTCGGCGCCACAGGGCCCCGCTGGATCCGCTTCTGGATCCGGGTCGTCGCCGGTTTACCTGACGACCTCACGACGCCGGTCCCTCAGGTATCACCTCCGGTGCCGTCTTCGGGCGGCGCCGTCCCCGATGCCTCCTTCGATCCGGTTCCGGCGTCGGAGCGGCGCCGCTGGGCGCCGCTTTCGACGCCGTTTGGAGCGTTTTACTTCAATGAACCGGCCCCATCATTTGACAACCCTGAGTATCAGGAGATGGGTGATGAGAAGAATTGGGAGGGGTCTGATGACCCTCTGACACGGGAGTGTCAGTCCCAGGAGGACTGGACAGGTGGACTTGGGGATGCCAGTGGTCTGGACACCTCGCCAGACACTGGTTTTGTCTCACCTCCTACCGTGGCTACGGAGGAGGGGGCAACCTACAGCGTGGTGTTGACGCGGGCGGCCAAGGTCTTGGGCCTTGAGCTCCCCGTCGCGGCCGTGAGGACTAACCTCCTCACTGAGGTCCTTAAACCGCAGTCAAGCTCGGCTGAGCCTCTACTGCTGTTTAATGAGGCCTTGACCGACGTTCTTTTGGGCACTTGGTCCAGGCCCGCTACAGGTTCGCCTGTAGATAGGAACGTGGCCAGACGCCACCGCCCGGCCCCGGGCGACCCTTGTTTCCTGTCCACCCACCCCACCCCTGAGAGCCTGATTATCCAGGCTTCCAATTCCCAGACCGCATTCCCGTCGGCTCCGCCTGGCAGGAAATCCAAGAGGTATGAGCAATACGGCAAAAAGGTATTCTCCTCCCTGAGTCTGGGACTGCGGTCTTCCAACACCGCATGCCTCTTGGGCCGTTACACCCACTCTATGTGGGATACGGCCGCGGACGTGCTGCCAGAATGCCCGTTGGAGGTACGGGCTAAACTCTGCCAGGCCCTTGTGGAAGGCCGAGATGCAGCACGGTATTCTATCCGGTGTGGGCTGGATACCACCGACTCACTGGGCAGAGCGATGGCAACGATAGTGGCGATTCGTCGCCACGCCTGGTTGAGGTCCGCCAACTTCTCGGCTGATGTCCAGAATACACTCATGGGCATGCCGTTTGATGGCCGTCGCCTTTTTGGCGACAAGGCAGACCGTGCGCTTGAGCGCTTTAAGGACTCCAGGGCTACGGCCAGGTCCTTGGGCCTCTCGGCCCGCGCCAGCAAATGGGTGCCTTTCACTCCTTTCGTGGCCAAGGAAGGGACACCCCCACACGTGCTTCCAGCCACGCACCGCAGAGTAATACCCAACGTGGTGGCGGCCGTGGACACCGCCGTGGCGGCGGTCGGGGACAACGGCGAGGACAGTCCATACCTTCCCCTGCAGCATCCGCCTCAAAACCCTCCTAGTCCGTGCTTTCAGGCCCATGTGACGCCAGTGGGGGGCAGGGTTCGCCATCACCTCCTCCACTGGCGCACTGTCACATCGGACAGGTGGGTGCTGCAAATCGTCCGAAGGGGCTACTCCCTCCCCTTCGAGGCGACCCCTCCAGCCATGCCACCGCAAAACCACC
This sequence comes from Lissotriton helveticus, assembly GCF_964261635.1. Lineage (NCBI taxonomy): Eukaryota > Metazoa > Chordata > Amphibia > Caudata > Salamandridae > Lissotriton > Lissotriton helveticus. The sequence goes on along the minus strand of NC_136057.1, from coordinate 1,401,493,463 downwards.
GCGTATCGGGGGATCATTTGCGACTTCTGCAGGAGGAAGTTACGGCCCTCTTGGCCAAGGGGGCCTTCAAGCGCGTTCCTGGGCCAGAAGTAGGGTGTGGTTGCGTATTCCCACTACTTTCTGTCACCCAAGAAGGGCAAAGGGGGCCTACGCTGTATCTTGGATCTACGGTACGTCAACGGCTTCCTCCGGAAGGAGAAGTTCAAAATGCTGACACTGGCTCAGGTCTTGGCTGCCCTGGACCCAGGAGACTGGATGGTAGCGTTGGACTTGCAGGACTCTTATTTCCACATCCCCGTCCTGCCGGCCCACCGGCGCTACCTGCGGTTCACGGTTGGCCACGAGCACTTTAAGTTTACCGTGCTCCCCTTCGGCCTTACCAGCGCCCCACGGGTGTTCACAAAGGTGATGGCGGTGGTCGCAGCTCATCTGCGCAGGTTAGGGGTTTCAGTCTTCCCCTACCTCGACGACTGGTTGTTGAAGTCGGGCTCGCCCCAGACAGTCGTCAGCCACCTCCAGACGACGGCGGACCTCTTGCACCTGCTGGGGTTCTCCATCAATGTGCCGAAGTCACACCTGTGCCCCTCTCAGAAGCTCCTCTTCATCGGAGCGGTTCTCGACTCGGCGCAGTTTCGGGTTTATCTTCCCGAACAGCGGGTTCGGGATATTCAGGCTCTGATTCCACTCTTTCAGCCTTTATCCCGGGTCTCGGTCAGCTTGACGCTGCGGCTTCTGGGGTTGATGGCCTCCTGCATCCTTCTTGTGCATCACGCCCGGTGGCGGATGTGGGCTCTGCAGTGGGACCTGAAGTTTCAGTGGGCCCAGCATCAGGGCATCCTATCCGACCATGTCCTGATCTCGGAGGGCAATGCGAGACAGCTGCAGTGGTGGCTCACGGACCGCGATTGGGTCAGCGGCAGGTCCCTCTCCCTTCAACAACCGGAGCACGTAGTTGTGACGGACGCGTCCCTCCAGGGCTGGGGAGGCCACATGGGAGAGGCGGAGATCAGGAGTCTCTGGTCTCCGGCGGAGTCCCGGCTCCATATCAACCTTTTGGAGCTGCGGGCGATTCGTCTAGCACTGAAGGCATTCCTCCCCTCTGTCCGGGGAAGTGTAGTGCAGGTGTTCACGGACAACACCACCGCCATGTGGTACTGCAACAAACAGGGCGGGGTGGGGTCGTGGACCCTTTGCCAGGAGGCTCTGCGCCTCTGGCAGTGGCTGGAACATCAGGGCGTGACCCTGGTGGTTCAACACCTGGCAGGTTCTCTGAACGCCAGGGCGGACGAGCTCAGCCGTCGGTGCATGATGGATCACGAATGGCGTCTGCACTCGTTCGTGGCGCACGGCCTCTCTCAGCAGTGGGGAGAGCCGTGGTTAGATCTATTCGCCACCGAAGAGAACGCGCAATGTCATCAGTTCTGCGCGTTGGAATTTCCAAGGCGGCACTCGCTCGGAGGCGCTTTTCGTCGAGTGGAGTTGCGGTCTGTTGTACGCCTTTCCGCCTATACCACTTCTGCCCAGAGTGCTGAAGAAGATCAAGCGCGACCGGGCCCAAGTTATCCTTGTGGCTCCGGACTGGGCACGAAGATACTGGTATCCCGAGCTACTCAGTATGTCAGTCGATTCCCCGGTTCGTCTGCCTCTTCAGGAGGACCTTCTGTCGCAGCAGCAGGGGACGGTCCTCCACCCAAACCTGTCCAGTCTCCACCTCCATGCTTGGAGATTGAGCGGCGACAGTTGAGGCCATTTGACTTGCCTCCTGAAGTCTGTAATGTCATTCTGGCAGCCAGGCGTCCCTCCACGAAATTGGTATACACCTGCAGGTGGAATAAATTTGTGGCATGGTGCACAGCAAAGGCTGTGGATCCACTTTCTGCCCCTCTTTCTGAGGTTCTTCTCTTCCTTCTTTCTCTTGCCCAGCAGGTCTCTGCTCTGGGCACTATCAAGGGCTACCTTTCTGCCCTTTCAGCCTTTCTAAGGCTGCCTGATCAACATTCTTTGTTCAAGACCCCTATTGTAACTCATTTTTTGAAGGGCATCACACACATGTTCCTTCCTGTTCGGTTTGTGATGCCTCAGTGGGACTTGAACCTTGTTCTTACCTTTCTGATGTGCGCTCCCTTTGAGCCACTTCACAACTGTCCTCTCTGCCTTCTTACTCTGAAGACTGCTTTCCTGGTTGCCATCACCTCTGCCAGGAGAGTGAGTGAGCTCCAGGCTCTTTCATCCAAACCCCCTTTCCTTTCTGTCCATCCGGACAAGGTTGTGTTGCGGACTAGGCCATCTTTCCTGCCCAAGGTTGTCACGGCCTTCCATATCGGGCAGTCTATCACCTTGCCCACCTTCTTTCCGCCATCGCATCCCTCTAAAGAGGAAGAGCGGCTCCACCGTCTGGACCCAAAACGTGCGATTTCGTTCTATCTAGATCGCACACGCCAGTTCCGGGTGGATGACCAACTCTTTGTTGGTTACGTGGGCGCTAAGAAGCGACGGGCGGTGCACAAGAGGACCATCTCTCGATGGGTCGTCTTGTGTATCAAGGCATGTTACTTCTTGGCGAGGAAGGAGCCTCCTGTTGGGCTGAGAGCCCATTCCACTCGGGCCACGGCGGCTAGCACTGCCCTGGGCCGTGGAGTCCCCTTGCAGGACATCTGTCAGGCAGCTACGTGGGCATCCCTGCATACGTTTGCAAGACACTACTGCCTGGACAGCCAAGTCCGGAGGGATGGCTTCTTTGGCCGTTCCGTCCTCCAGGACTTTCTGGTGTGATTATTGGTTTGCAGACCCACCACCGGGGTTGGTATTGCTGGGGTATCTATTCTAAGGTAAGGAATCTAATACTAACCTGTTTCTTTCAGATGAACAAGTTACTTACCTTCGGTAACGATATATCTGTAAGAAACAGTAGTTAGTATTAGATTCCTTACCGCCCCACCCATCCTCCCCGTTCTGCGAACCGATATCTTGGGTTAAGGTCATCCCCTTTCAGGGCCCTAGTTTCAATGGTACCAGTGTTGGTTTTTAACATGGCTCTGCGTTTCTGGTGCGGAAAAGCTGTGTCTAAGAACTGACGTCTGCACGCGGAGGTGGCGTCTAAGTACTCCGACGACATCATCACGGCGCCCACGACGCCGACAACGGACGCGGAGCCGCAGACGACGCCTACCGACGCGCAAGGGTACTGCTACGCAAAAAAATTCTGGATCCAGTCTGATGCCTGGGGATAGTCTAAGGTAAGGAATCTAATACTAACTACTGTTTCTTACAGATATATCGTTACCGAAGGTAAGTAACTTGTTCATTTAACCCAGATCCTTGTGACTGGGGGTGAATGTTTGCATTTTCCAGCATTCCGTCCATCAATTGTTTCTTTTGCATATGTCGCCCTAAGTAGCAATGGCATGCCCAGACGTGTGTCCCGTGCTCACTACACCACTGGAAATAAGCTAGCCTGGCTGATGAAGGGTGATGCTCTGACACTGGTCCCAGAATGCTTGTTTCCAGTCTAGGAAGGACCTGGCTTGGCAGTTCAGGCTGGACTGTTCCCACAAGGAACAGGGTCAAGACTGATTTGCATATGGCTGGGTCCAAACTGGGGTGGTGCGGTGATCAAAAGAATGATGGATTTAACCCAGATCCTTGTGACTGGGGGTGAATGTTTGCATTGTTCAGCATTCCGTCCATCAGTTGTCTCTTTTGCATCTGGAAGGACAAGAAACTCTGCAGGAGGTGCTTTTAAATAATAATTATTGCTAAACATAGCCCCCCCCCCCCCCCGAGTCCAGTGACCAGTGCGGCCGCATCGGTCGCACCATCCAGCACTCAAACTATCCAGCAGCTCATGAGTGCAAGGCATTGGATAAACGTCTGTCTTCATGATGGTATTGAGGCCCGGGTTCCTACAAAGAAGCACACACCCATAGATATCTGCTTAGGCTCTAGTACCACTGGGCTAGCTATCAAAGTACTCATTTACTTCAAGGTTCAACATTTTGGTCACTTCTGCCTTGATACACTTCTGGATTTGGTCTGACATTCTGTACACTTTGATTTTCATAGACTAACTATCCCCATTACCGAAGTCCTGGGGTTCCCGAGTGACACCTGTGTCACAAAAATACTTAACCTCAGAGATTTTCTTGATCATCTTGTAGAGTTTACCCCATTTGTCCTGTAAATCTCAAGGGCAAATCGGCTTCAGTACCAAAACCTCCTGACCCTCTTGTCACATAGTCAGCAACAGATTATTGCCAGACCATTCCTTCTTCAGCTCATAGCTAGCCTGCAGGTGCTTCTTTGCCTTGTTCATGAGCTGGGCCATCAGTTTCAGAACATGGTCTATCATGTCATGGCTTAGGTACTGAGAGGAACCTTTCCAGTCATCTCTGACCAGAGTCAGTAGACCTCTGACAAGATGCTCATACAGAAACTACAAAGGGTTAAAACCTAGCCCCTTCAGTGGGATTTACCTACAGGCAGATAGACAGTATGGCAGGAAGGAATCCCATTTCTTCCTAGTTTTTGGGCAGAGTTTCCATCATGCTCTTTAGGGTCTGGTCAAAGCCTTTCTTCAAGGTAGTTCCACAATCAGAAATCACAGTCTTAGGTAATACAACCCTGGAGGAGATTGAAAGGAAGGCCCTCTCTACTACCAGGCAATAGTGCACCGCAGGGGTACCACCTCTTGGTATCTGTGGCATGGTGCACCACAAGCAAAATGTATTTGTTGCCTGAAGCAGAGGGATGGTCAAACGGACTGACTATGCGAATACCCATCCTCTCTATTAGTGCACCACAATCAGCAGTACCAACAGATGTGCCACTCCCTTGACAAATCAGACAGGTTATACAAAATCTCTTTCCATCACTGCCCTTACATGGCCACAAGAACAAGGATTCTAAGCTGTCCTTGGTACTCTTGATGCTCAGATGCCCTGCTAGTGGTAACTCGTGGACTAGAAGCAACATGAAATCCCTTGGGACATTGAAACCACCAGCGTCTTGATAGCTAAGGGTTCTGGAGCCACGGGCTCACTATATCATAAATCATGCTCCCTTAGCACCCTGTATTTGCTCACTGTACCAGTGGCAACTTGTTCCTGGGCTATCTTCAGTAGACCCACAGGACAAGGGCACTTTTCTTGTGCCCTGTGAATGTTTTCCCAGACAGCTTCCCCAGCAGCTAGGAACTCATGCAGCTTTGACAGTGACCAGACATTCTGCTTCAAAGGCCTCTCTTCTTCCTCTCTATCTTGAACAGGGGCAATATACATCATGGCCAGTGTGTCCTGCATTGATCCATCCTTTACTACTCTCTCCTGATCCCTCCACTCTAGGAGCAATCCGAGACTACATTTGAGGCTCTTGGACAGCCTGTAGCCTGGGTAGCAGTTGACATGGTCCAGGCCATGTAAGCCTCTAGCTTTTGAACTAGGCCAGGAACAATCAAGTTATCCAGTGGCACCCACCACCCTTTTTCTCCTGCACTCTTATGTCAACCATGGTCGATTTGTCGTTGACTTCCACTTCATCTCAGGCAAGCCAGTACACTATTTTATCCCCACTACCCACTGTGCCATTGCTAACAGTACCAGGGAGAATCACCTCTAGATTGAGATACTTCCTCTAAACTATGGTCCTCTAGGTAGGTGCCTCATAGAAACCCCCCAAGTTGTTTGGGTGAATGTACTTACGAGCATCTGGATCCCTTTCCCAGATGCCTGGAGCGATTAGGTTGAGTGTAACTGGGTCCTCAAGAGTGCCCATTCCATCTGATAGCATACTGTATAGAAAAGGTTTGGCTGGCATAGGGTCTTAATTAGATCATCCTTCTAACACCCTTCTTTCTGGTGCCTAAAGCAGGTCTCATCCTGGGCAAGGAATGGTTGTTCTTCCATTCCCTCTCCTGGTTCCAGCTGGATATTAGTTCCTCTTAGACTTTTGCCCTGACCGGGGCCCTTAGGAGCTATTTTGTCCTTTCTGTCTCGTCAAGAACTATTGGTTTGGAAACTCTTGTCCCCCTTAAACTTGGAACCATGCCACTCCAGTCCCATTTTCACTAGATTAGCTAAACAATTTTCAGCAACAGAGCATAATTTTCTGAATCCTTCTCGGAGAGATCAGACCAGTACTGTCTCATTGGGTTATAGCAGTTTTCTCTGATTCTCTCTGCAATCAGTTTCTGATTTAGGGACTGGTAATCCTTTTTCTTCCATCCTTCTCATGAATTGATTAAAATCACACATTATATACTGAAGCCAACTCTTAAACAGAACCCTGTCTGTTCTCTTGTTTTCACAAAATCTCTGTAGGTGCTGGGCTGGCTTCAAACCAAACCATCTAATGAGAGCATCCTCCATGAACTCGCTGTCATTGCATTCTCAGGCATCCTGCCAGTGGCGTAAGTCCTTTAAAAGGGAAGTGGGGTCATTGGAGTCATTGCCATGAACTTATTGTCCAGACCTTGAACTTTCCATGCATTTTCCAAACGGTGGAAACACCTCAGAATGTCAGTGACTGGCACATACACATGTATCAAATACATTGATACCTTAGTGGTAGATTCCTTGGACTTGGGGTAATCATTATTCCCAGAGCTAACACGTCTTCCAGTCTCTAACCGTAGCCTTTATTTTTCTAGGGCTATCCGATCTCTTTCCAAGTCCCTATCTCTTTCTTACTGAGCTCAACCGTCCTGGCTGTCCCTTCACTTCTCCTCTTCTTCGTAGCTCGCTGTGTTCCCAGTCCTATTTAGCTTTCTGGAGTGTAATTTAAATTGCAGGATCTCAGAGAAATGCACCTGCCTAGAGGTGTGATACCTGGGACAGATGACATAGGTACCTTTGCTATGATTGGCAGGAAGTGTGTAGGGATATCCTAAAACAAGCATTTACAATACAATAGGTCTTGCATTTTTAAAACTTTGACCTATTGGTATTGTAAATGACAATACCTTTTACTATTGCAGGTTTTTTAAACACATAACTAAAAGGCATTGTCCTTTACAATGCCAATAGCTCAAAATCTCGCAAATGCGCGACCTATTGCATTGTAAATGCTTGTTTTACTAAAGCTGTCCTTGTTTACGTCCTTGTTTATATTTTTCCAATAACTGGCCCACAGACCAAAAGTGAAGATTTTTTTTAGATATATTTTTCTTAGCTTCTTCCATTTACAAAGGCCTACTCAATCGCTAAATGAAAGTGAAGGTGTCATGTTACTGGTTGGCACTTGTTAGGGAACTGAGGGGTGAGCTCGCTTCCAGGCACTGTCTACAGCAGTGATACTCAAAGTACGGCCCAGGGGCCGCATGCGGACCTCCTGACCTTTACATGAGGCCCCCTTTTTAGGTCGAGCTGGTGTAAGCAGCGCAAAGCGCTGCGACCAGCGAAGCCTCTTTTATTATCCACTTCCTGGGAATGTGAGACAGGGGATGGGCACGCGCAGGCAATTTCCCCATGTGAGCGCGCACGTTCACCCACACGCCGTGTACATCTCCTGTCTCAGATTCCGAGCAAGTGGATAACACACAGACACACATACGCGCACACACACACACAGATGCACGCGCACACACGCGCTCACACATACACGTGTTACCATCCTTGTGGGGACTATGTGTGAATACATGCCTTGTGGGGACTAAGCTTTCCCAATGTTTTTAAAATACACTAATAACAGAAAAATGTTAAGAAAAAATTCATGATACAGGATCCTGCTTCAAATTTGCAAATATATTGTTATTTAATCGCGCGCACCGCACCATCCTTGTGGGGACTTGAACACGTGCTACCATCCTTGTGGGGACCTAGTCTGTAAAACTATTTGTGGTTGAATACAGTTGAAGGCACATGGCTAAATGTTTATTTTATCAACAATATTCACAAACAACATTATCATCTATTCATATATGAATTGCTGCATATTTACTAGAGGTATACATTAAAGACAGAGAATGTTAATGTTCCAGAAAATCTCATATCATGCTTAAAGAAAGACACTTAAAGCTGTATTTAACCTATTTATTAGTGCCTAAAATCTTAGGAGGTAAGGGAACTAACACATATAGAAATTAACTAGGGGTGGGCGGAATTTGCGTAAACGCGTTACGCAAATCTCCGCAAAACGGTAAAAAATCTCCACGAACACACAGAAATTCCGCGAACATGCGGAATTGCTTGTTCACAATGCTTTTTTACTGTTCGCAATCGCTGTTTGCGCACTCAGGGGAAATATCTCGCGAACACGCATTTGAGAATGCGAACAAGCAAAAAATTTCGCGAAATCGTCGAATGCAGCATTTTGGGCAATTTCACGTTCTCCCCAGAACGCGAAATTACCCAAATTCCGCAAGCGGAACGGAATTTACCGCTCAGGCCTAAAATTAACATATAGAACTAAGGAATATGGTCAAGTGGAACCCAGAGCTTAATTTGCTGCTAACATTTTTGCCAAAATAGATGTTCAAGTCCCCATAGAGATAGTGGGTGAAGATCATTGTGGTTAAGTCTCCATAGAAATAGTGTGTACATTCAAAGCTTGAATCCCATTATAAAGAGTATGAAGCTAATGATGTTCAAGTCCACACAGAGGTTGTGTGTAATTATAGTAATGCTCAAGTCCCCACAGAGATGGTATGTTATTATAGCGATGTTTAAGTCCCCACAGAGATAGTGTGTTATCATAGAGATGTTCAAATCCCCACAGAGATGGTGTGTTATTATAGTGGTGTTCAAGTCCCCACAAAGATAGTGTGTTATTATAGCGATGTTTACGTCTCCACAGAGATAGTGCATGAAGGTGATTGTGTTTCAGTCCTCATTAAAATAGAGCCCAATTCACAAAGGTAAACTTAGATAAAAAGTCTAACTTTACTACTTTTCAGTATTCACACAGGTAAATTTAGACCAAAAGTCTAACTTTACTACTTTTCAAGATTCACAAAGGCCCATACAGAGAATGTGAGACTGATGATGTTCAAGTTGGAACAAACACAAGGAGATGATGGACGGAGCGCTGAAACTTTTCAAACACTCAACCCCAGTCATAGATCTGGGTTGAATCCATCATCGTTCTTTAGCTCACTTCGCCACCCCAGTTCAGACCCAGCTACATGCAAATGAGTGAATGAGTACGCTCAAGTAGAAACAGAGCTTGCGTTTAATTACAGGAATGCTCAAGTCCCCACAGAGATGGTGTGTTATTATAGTGATGTTCGAGTCCCCACAAAGATAGTGTGTTATTATAGCGATGTTTAAGTCCCCACAGAGATAGTGCATGAAGATGATTGGGTTTAAGTCCTCATTAAAATATGGCCGGATTCACGAAGGTAAACTTAGACAAGAAGTCTAACACACACACACACAGATGCACACACTCACACACACACACACACACCCACCCCACACCGCTCACCGGGCACACGTGGGGCCTCTCTCACTGGTGGGGCGGGCACCGGTAATGTGCCCCGACGCCCCCCTCTTCACAAACGAACACTGGGGCCCCCCTCACCAGGTCTGTCAGACGCCTCTCGTCCCGCGGTGGTGTCGGCTGCACGGGGTGGTAGGCGGCGGGGGCAGGCACCGGCAATGTGCCTCGAGCCCCCTCCGCTTCTCTCCCCAAACTCCTCGCGACAGCGGTGCAGGCTCAGCAGCAGGCGGGGCTCTCCCTTAGCAGGGGCGCCCCGCTGGGTCACACGCTTGCTCCCTTCTCTTCACAGGAGCTCGGGGTAGGCTCCCATCCGCTTCCTGTCTGTGCTGGTGGCCCCGACCTCAAGCAGGCAGTCCCGGGCAGTCCCATCTGGCTTCCTGTGTCTCGCCCGGGACCCGAGCCGTGGCGATGAACTTACTTGGTTGGAAGCGGAGGATAGAAGCAGCAGCGGTGCTTGTTTCCTTTTGGTGCCAACTTTGCAAGTCGAATGTGCAGAGACTATTCAGTACATAGTACCCAGCCATGTGTTTCTTTTACGGTTCGGAATCGGCTCAGAGCTACCGGGCAAGACTGCAGAAAGCCTGCATCTACTTGTGTGTATTTGCATGAAAAATATGTGATCTCCTCTTCCGCCATGTTCCCAACGCTATGAATGGCAGCCAGCCTCCCGGGCCGCACAAGCTTGGGTAACGGTGTGCAGTCTTAATATCGAGTTTTTTATTTCGACTGGATATAATATCGACTCCAGAATATCGAGATGGCATTAATATCGAGGTAAGTAATATCGATGTATTTTTTATCGATTTTTATGTTTTTAAAAAAATATCGATTGATAAAATATCGAGTAAGTAATATCGTTAGTAAAAAATATCGATTTTTCTAGTAGTTTAAAAATATCGAAAGTTGTGTTATCGACAGTCATGATATCGACTGTCATGATATCGACTATTAATATGGATATAACTAATATCCAATAGTTAAATGTACATTGTTTTAATGTTTTATTACTACATTTATTGTTAAAATATATGTAATTTTTTTATTTGTTTATATAGAAATAATTAAAAAAATAATTAATAATTTAAAAAAATATTTCAAATACTATAATAATTTCTAGGAGCGGGTAGTGGGTTTTTAGGGGAATAGGGTGGGAAGTGTTTTAAATATAATTAATTAAATATGTAAATGTATTAATTGGTATTAATATTCAATTAATTGTTAATTAATTGTTTTTAATATATAATATTTAATTGGTAATTCATTTAATTTAATACATTAATTGCTAATTATGTTTATTTAAATAATTTATGTCATGTAGCGGGTTGTGAGTTTATAGGGGAATAGGGTGGGAAGTAATTTAATTATAAATAAATATGTTAATTAATTAATTTGTATTAATATTTAAATAATTGTTAATTAAATAATATATTTTAAATATTTATAATTTAATTGTTAATTAATTTAATTTAATTGAATAATTGGTATTAATGTAAATTTATATATTTTATGTTATGTAGCGGGTTGTGAGTTTATAGGGGAATAGGGTGGGAAGTAATTTAAATTTAAATAATTCAATATGTATTTTTATTAATTGGTAGTAATATTTAAATAATTGATAATTAAATCATATTTTTTAATTGAATAAAATTTAATTGGTAATTAATTTAATTTAATTGAATAATAGGTAATTATGTAAATTTATAAAATGTATGTCATGTAGCGGGTTGTGGGTTTATAGGGGAATAGGGTGGGAAGTAATTTTATTATAATTATTTCAAAAGGTAAATGTATTCATTGGTAGTAATATTTTAATTTTTGTTAATTAAATAATGTATTTAAATTATATAAAAATTAATTGGTAAATAATTTAATGTAATTGATTAATTGCTAATTATGTTATGTTAAATAATTTATGTCATGTAGGGGGTTGTGAGTTTATAGGGGAATAGGGTGGGAAGTAATTTAATTTTAATGTATTAAATATGTTAATTAATTAATTTGTAGTAATATTTAAATAATTGTTAATGTAAACATTAATGTTCATAATTTAAAATATAAATTCTAAATAAGTTTATCTAATTAATTAATTGCTAATTATGTTGCATTAAATTTATAATTTTCTGTAGTGGGTTGTCTGTTTATAGGGGAATAGACTGGGAAGTAATATAATAATAAATAAGGAAATAATAATATTTACTTAAGGTATATAATGTTTTGCACACAGCGTTTAAAATGCACTACCTTTACAATGAAAATTTTACAATGTAAAAGCCATAGCAATGCATGTATGTAGATAAAAAGTTTATACTATGCAGGTATTTTGACAACGCATACCATTACAACGTAAGTGTTGGTAAGTATATAATTATATTTAAAATGTTATAGGTTTTGATTGTTGGGTAAAGGGGTATTTGTAGGGTTCAGGGTCAGTTTTCAGTATTTGGATAAAGGAGAATTTTTAGGGTTCAGGGTCAGTTTTCAGTTTTTGGGTAAAGGTGTATTTTTAGGGTTCAGGGTCAGTTTTCAGTTTTTGGGTAAAGGTGTATTTTTAGTGTTCTAGGTCAGTTTTCAGTATTTGGGTAAAGGGGTTGTTTTAGGGTTCAGGGTCAGTTTTCTGTTTGTGGATTAAGGGGTATATTTAGGTGTCGATTCCGATCCGGTAAAATGCGCTTCGAATCGTCGTACGGGGCATTTTTTCCCCGTACGAATCGTATCCGTAGACGTCCCGTACGTACGATGAAGTACGATCCGTACTAGGTGCCGAACTCCGTACGAGTCGTACAGGACTCCGTACGACTCAAATCTCCGTACAAATCTCACTCGGAACCCGCTGTACGCGACATCGCAGCTAGTTTTTACGACCCAGCAAGTACGATTCGTATCGGGTACGCACCGTACGACCCTTTTCCTACGGGAGCTGAAAACAGTCGTAAACGCACCGTTCGCGCCGAAACAGGTACGGAACGCCCCCCCCGGGTACGGGACGTACCCCCCATGATCGCAGGGGTACGCGCCGTACCCCTGTGATTATGCGGGGTACGTTCCGTACACCCAGCGTACATGGGGTACGCGCCGTACCCCATGTACGGTGGGTGTACGGCACGTACCCCATGTACGCTGGGTGTACGGCACGTACCCCGCATGATCACAGGGGTACGGCGCGTACCCCTGCGATCATGGGGGGTACGCGCCGTACAGTGTGTGGGTGATCATGCGCTTTTCCGTACGAATCGACGTGTACCGTATGAATCGCGTCCAGGTTGGCCGATCGGAATCGTCCGGTCGTACGGCGTCCGTACGAGTCGTACGGAAACGGCTCCGGATACGAATCGTACGGACGGGGATTTTACCGGATCGGAATCGACCCCTTAGTGTGCAGGGTCATTTTTCAGTGTTTGGGTAAAGGGGCATTTTTAGGGTTCAGAGTCAGTTTTCAGTTTTTGGGTAATAGGGGAATTTTTAGGGTTCTGGGTCAGTTTTTGGGTGAAGGGGTATTTTTAGGGTTCAGGGTCAGTTTTCAGTTTTTGGGTAAAGGGGTATTTTTAGGGTTCAGGGTCAGTTTTCAGTTTGTGGGCTAAGGGGTATTTTTAGGGGTCTGGGTCAGTTTTCAGTTTGTCGGTAAAGGGGTATTTTTAGGGTTCAGGGTCGTTTTTCAGTTTGTGGGTAAAGGGGTATTTTTAGGGTTCAGCGTTAGTTTTCAGTTTTTGGGTAAAGGGGTATTTTTAGGGTTCAGGGTCAGTTTTTAGTCTGTGGGTAAAGGGGTATTTTTAGGGTTCAGGGTCAGTTTTCAGTTTTTGGGTAAAGGGGTATTTTTAGGGTTCTGGGTCAGTTTTCTGTTTTTGGGTGAAGGGGTATTTTTAGGGTTCAGGGTCAGTTTTAGTTTTTGGGTAAAGGGGTATTTTTAGGGTTCAGGGTCAGTTTTCAGTTTGTGGGCTAAGGGGTATTTTTAGGGGTCTGGGTCAGTTTTCAGTTTGTCGGTAAAGGGGTATTTTTAGGGTTCAGGGTCAGTTTTCAGTTTGTGGGTAAAGGGGTATTTTTAGGGTTCAGGGTTAGTTTTCAGTTTTTGGGTAAAGGGGTATTTTTAGGGTTCAGGTTCAGTTTTTAGTTTGTGGGTAAAGGGGTATTTTTAGGGTTCAGGGTCAGTTTTCAGTTTGTGGTAAAGGGGTGTTTTTAGGGTTCAGGGTCAGTTTGGGGTTTTAGGGTAGAGGGGTACAGGGTACAAATAACGTAAATTTACATTTTCATTAATTTAATTAAATTTAAATACATTTAATTAAATTATTTTCTATTAATTTACATTAAATACAATATTATATAATTATAAATACTTAAGTTGTAATGCTAGGCGTTGTAAAGGTCTTTGCTTTGTAAAAACATTCGTTGTAAATAAATGTGGTGTAATGGTATTTGCGTTGTTAAAGTTTTGTTGTAAAGGTATGCGTTGTAAAAGTATGTGTTCAAACGTCATACATATTTTATTTAATTGTATTTAATAGAAAAAAATTGAAACTTAATTTATAATTAACAAATAAATTATTGGTAATTAGTTGTAATTTAGTAATAATAGGTAAGTTATAGAAATAATGATAGTTAATTAGTATTTTTAATATATTAATTATTATGTTAAATTAAATAGTTAATCATTTGTTAAAAAAATTAAATTTATATTATTTTTTAATGTATTTATTAATATATGAAGTATTTACTTTCCCTACTGTTGCACCCACTGGAGTGGGAATAGTAATTAGTATGGGTTCAGTGTCCAGCACCTTCCATGAGTTTACAATTGGTGAAATGGGAATTGTAATTTGTATGGTTTTAATGTGTAGTATGGTTTTGTGAGTTTATAATTTGTGCAGTGGAAATAAGAAGACATTTTTTATATAAATAATTATTATTGGTAGGATACTATAATAAAGTTTTAACATTACATAGAATTTTTTTTATAATTATAATTATTGTTATTGTAGTAAATAAAAGATTAATACATTTTTTAAATTATTAAAATTTTAAATGCATTTTTATATAGAATATTTCATATGTAATTAATATTTATATACAATAATAAAGAAGGAAACATACACAGGGTTTAATGTAATAAATGAAAAACAGTTTATTAACATATAAAAAATAAATTGTAAGTAGAGATTTATTTTTAATTTCAATTGAAATTTTTTATTAAACAGTTTTTACTATCCAAAACAATATATGAAGTGCATATATATGTTTTTAACACATAAATGATATTAACATAATTTTATGTTTATTAACATATATTGTAATTTTAATAGTTAAAGAAAAATAATGGTAATATGTACTTTTCATTTAATAACAATTATTTTATTCACATAGACATTGAATATATTGTCATAGATAAATATGTACATTTCTTTTGTAACAGTAACATTTTTGTTTCTTACAAAGTATTCATATTTTTTTTAAAATTAATATTATGAATATTGAACATATTTATAATATTAATTTTTACATAGATAAACACAAAAATACATTTTTATATACATACATAATGTTTTAACTAATATTTGCTATTTTTATAAACAAATTATTTGTAACAAAGTTATAGATGTAAATTTGTTTAACATATACATTATTTTTAAAATGTATATATAAATCATCAAATATTATTTAAAGTATCACATAACAGTTGAATAATTATTTGAAAGTAATGAATATTTTGGAAATAATTTTCTACAATTTAAATAATTATTTACACTTAATATAATACTCAGTGTATTTTTTTAAGTGTTGGAATATAGAAATTAAAGAGGATTTTGCTGTATACAGGGACTACTTTTTAACCGCGTAATGTTACTTAGACGTATTTGGTGCTTCAACAGATCGCGGTTGGATGCTGCTTCGCGTTAGAGAGGGTAAGTTTGTTTTAATTGTATTTTACAAGTTAATGAAGTTATTGTTAGTGTATGTGTGGTGTGTTTAGGTTTATGTAGATAGGGTTATTAAGAGAAGATTGTGTGTTAGGTGTTAGGTAGAGTGTACGATATTAGATTTTTACCGCGTTTTAGTTGTAGGTGTGTGAGGTGAGGTAATATGTTGAAATGTTACAAAGATAATATGTTTGGTGTATAAATATGTGTTTTTATATATGTATGGGTGTTTTTGTGTGGGTGGGTATGTATTTTATTTTTTGCAGGTTATCGTCGCGTTTTACTGTTTTTGAGGAGTTTCTTATTTTTCGATCAGAGTTGTGTGACGAGTATTATATACTCTTATTTTTGCACACAATTATTTTGGATTTCAAGTTTTCCAGGAGCGTATTTTTTTCAACATTACTATTTTCGGGTTTTCTATCGTATATCGTGTCTATTACATTGGAAAGGAGTCGCTATGGATTTCTTTGTATTTTTGCATTTTTTTTTGGCCTTCCATGGATTGTATGGGTTTTTGCAATGGTGTCGTATGGATTGCTTGGAATTGGATTACGTTTGAAGCTGCAACAGAACTTTAAGTATTTACCAAATTTTTTATGGGTGGGGAAACTGTTTTAATTTTTGCTTTACTTACGTTGTATGTAACATTTTGTAAATACATTATCTAAATACATTTTATATATGTTAATATTATGTATTTGATAATTTAATTGCAAAATGTTACATGTTAAAATCAAGGAATTTAGAAAAAAATATGCTTAATTTAACGTGTATAGTTATGTAATGTTTTAAAGAATAGTTTTTGCAATCATTGATAGATATTCTAGTCCTTTGCTAGTTGGATAGAGGGTAACTTGACTTTGGAGTGTGTTATAAATTTTTTAAATTTCTTTGGTGAGTTTAGGTCCGATTAAAGTTACTGATTGCTCCATTCGGAGCTCCTGGTAACTCTGTTCTTTTTGTAAGGATTGTATTAATTTGTGAAGGGTAGGCGTTCCTCGGCCTGTAGTTGCTTGGAAGGCATTGTGCCATCCTTCAACTGCATTGTTTGTTTTTGCTTCCTTATGTAGTGTGCTAAGGTAGACATTCCACCAAGCTATTTGGTATTTGGGTTGTCTTCTATGGCCTGATCTGTGTAGCCTTCCTACCCATGTGTCTTCGAAGTAGTCAAGCATAGGGCTTAGTCTTTCTTCGTTTCTTTTATAGTAGGGGCTGTCTATTAATAAGTTATAGTGCTCAGTTACATCTGTTAGTGGAACATAGGCTAGGGCGATGAGTTTTTTTATTTGATAAGCAAATGTGCTATCAGTGGCGTATTGGATACTCAAGGTAGATTTTTGTAGATGTCGCCAGATACATTGATTAAAATGGTAATAGCAACCTTGTATTGCTGTGTGTGGGTATGTTTTAAGGATGCTGTTTATCATTGCTTTTTCAAAGTCAATGATAATTTTTTGTGGAAAATAGTTGTTAGTATGTTGAATGACTTCAGTTAGTATTTCTTGATAGGTAGCTTGCTGTTTGTTTGGTAGAAGGGCATAAAGGAATGGAATATTTGCATTTTGGAAATGACCATGGATGGTGTATAATTGATAAAAAGGTTTGGGGCATACAGAAAAAGTACCGTCCATCATCCAAGTTTGGCATTGGGTAAGTTTAGTCATGTTGTTTGCTGTGGCAAACACTATAATTCTTTTATCTTTAGATTTGTTGTCATAGAGTATAAAATTATCTTTATTGTGAGTTACAGAGAGTTCAGGGGGAATTAGCACTTCTTCAAAAGTTTTTGGTGTGGGAGGAGTAGTGCATGTTGCTCTTTTTTGTCTAGCTACAGTTCTTTTAAGGGATTCGATAGATGGTAATTGGCTAGAAGCATGTTGGGGAAGTACACTTAAATGGTGTTTCAGAATTGCAGTTGTTGGTTGATCAGTTCTAGTACTAGCTTCTTTAAGGGAATCTAGCATTTGTCTAATCTCTATTTCTGTTACATTGGGTGGGTGATTATGTTCCTTAGTATAAGTAACAGTAGTTTCCTGAGTTATAGCTCTACCATAACATTTGTTGGCATAATATTTCGTACACTTCCAAAACACTTTCAAATCTTTTTGTTTCTCTTGAGTGTAGACATATCCCATGTAACAAAGAAGCATTTTCCCTTTTTGTGAATAAATGAATTTAGCTCCTTCAGTCATGATTGTATTGTAGTGCTAGGAGGTAATTAAAAGAGAATGTCATTACATTTTTTGTAAAAATAATGTTGTATTCTAATAATACAGTTTAATACATTTTTAATTTACCTGTAATTCTTGTGAGGATTTCAAGTAGATCTTTTCAGGTGTTGATGTTCTTCAAACTGTTATTTTCTGTGTATATCTTTTTGTACCTGTGGAAGTTGAGAAAATGTGTACAAATATTTTATTACTATTTATGATATTTTGATAGATGTTTTTAGCTAGTTTCTATTTAGTTACCTATCTATTAAATGTCGAATTTACATTTCAATTATATACTTACTTATTTATATTTAACTTTTGATGTCCAGGTGTTGTGTAGGTCTTCTGTATTTTCTTTTTGTCTGTAGGATAAGTAGTAAAAAAAAACACATATATTTTAGGTATTTGGCTTATAAATATAGGTGTGAGGTTTGAGAGTTACATTTTCGATGGCTAATAATGTAGTAGTACTTACTTTAGATAGGTGTAGCTGTCTTTATGTTGAAGTCAATCAGTTTCCTTTCAGAAATCCTGCAGAGTTTCGTCTTCCTTTAGTTAGGAGATGTAGGCTGCATTTTTAGTTTGCTGTAATCTTGTTTATATAGTATTAGTTTAATTGTTTCAGAAATAGGATTGGTTGTTTAAATTGATAGTCTGTTTTTATTTGTGGATTTGAATTTTTTTACCTGTTATGCTAATTGCTTTCCTTATATGGGTGACGCCAATTAACGTTTTTTTAATGTGTAAGGCCTTATTTAGTATAGGTAATGTTATCATTATATTTGTAAAGTGGAGGAATATATATAATTTGCAGTAAGAAATGTTTAGTTGTTGGAAATATTGTTTATGTATTATAAAATGTATGTTTGTATTTATTTTGTGTTATAAATGTTAGGAAATTATATAATATATTTTATCGATTTATCTAAACAATATATGATTAATTATGATTAGTATGACTAAATTTTAAGATAATAAAGTGATGTATTCAAGGATGTAGTAATGTCGATATTTTAAAAAAACGATAAATTTGCTATCTATATTTTTGTATTCGATATTTTGACTGTTTTTCATTTAAATATGTGATAATCGATGTTTTAGAAATCGATAATGTTGTTAGTCGATATTGTTGTAGTCGTTGTTTTTTGTAGTCGATATTGTGGTTACGATATTTTTGTGGTTTGTTGTTTAAGTATAGGCAATCGATAATTTTGTAGTCGATAATTTGTTATCGATATTTTGTCCAGTCGATATTCGGTCTGTCGAGGTTATGTCAGTGATCCTTGGGTAACATAGGGGCTTGTTTGCTCAGGAATTCTGCTGTGAACGTGAAGTGGGTGGCAATCTCGACTGAATGTTCCCTTTATGCGTGAGAAGTGAAGCAAGGCCAGATTGCTATCACAGATGCCTCCGCGCTCCCATTTGTCCATTCTGTGCACAGATCATTACATGCTATGCTTGATGTCAGCATGAAAGGCGGGCTCCTCTTGCCGTGCTTGGAAATGACTAAACATGCTGGCCAGAAACCTCTATGTTTTTACATTCCGCCCTGAAACCGGAGCTTTATTTTTACAGGAGCTCCCTCTCCAGAACTGCTCCACCTTGGGCTGCGCTTCCTAATGTTTACTAATGCCGTGTGCCCCACGCTTACTTCCCGTACGTGTCTGCCACAACAACAATATTAATTGTATAAATTATACTTCTGTCCATAAAATAATGTATGTACCGAGCTAAACCGTAAAATGGCTTATTCGATCAAGAAAGAGCCTGTTGCAAGGTTTTGGGGCTTTCTGGAATCTTCTAGCATCGTAACTCAGACTTTCACCATTAATATTGGTGAAAAGAGTGCCATTGTATTGGGTAATAGAAACATCTATTTAGAGCGTTAGGTGATTGCACAAATTGTGCTAACGACTGTTATTTCAAACAAGTTCATAAATGCAAAACATGCGTTGGATTATTACAATTTCCTTCATGATTAGTCTTCGACTGGCGTCGTAAGCTTTGCTTACAGCAAACACTGCTGTACTGGGGGGTGGGGGGTGGTTATAATTGTTTTGCTTCTACTTTCTTTCATCGGCAATTAGGCAAGGGTTCAGAGCGTTCAATTCGTACGAACACGTATTTGTGTGGAAATAGAATAATTAAAAATGCTGCTCATCATTTCAGACTTAGTTTTAAAAAAATCATTATCCAGATAAAATCTGACTGTTACACACTTAAATAGATCTATATAAAGGTATTTGGTGGATACTGTTCGATACTCTGTGGGAATATATAAAATCCTACTCAGACACTAGGTAGCATCTAAGTGACAGGACCTCACAATAATATGACAGCGGAAATCTCAGTATGATAAACTTGCAACATGCTTTTACTAGGCTTTGTGCTGTGGCTAATTTTGCTAAGCCTGCTTTTCATGCTTGCTTTAATCGGACTGTCACAGATATTTTGGCCAGAGATCCCCGTGCTCCTGAGCGGCTCCCCGGTGAAATGTACACCTCTGCCCCGCCACAGCCTCCCACGGATCCCACAAGAAGCGAGTGCTGCACCTGTGGCCATGGGTATCAAGTGACCCGGCGGCGTGCATCTGTTCCTATTCATTTTCAGGTCATCACTCTGGGACACCACCACATCACTCTGGGACACCACCACATCACTCTAAGACACCACCACATCACTCTAATACACCACCACATCACTCAGCCCAACCACATCATCACTCAGCACCACAACAGCATCACTCAGCACCACAACAGCACTGTCCTTGCTTGCTACCAACAAGCATTGCCATAGCTAATAGGACTCGCATTAGGAAAGTGTAAGCTATTGGCTTTGTGAATAACAATGCTATTGGTTTATATATTTTCAAAGCCAACACATATTTAAAAAAAATTGTCATTTACAGTACCAATAGCTCAGACTTTCCTAATGCGAGACCTATTGCATTGCAAATGCTTATTATTAACTGCAGGACCGAGCTGCTATTTACTCAATTTGGCACTAACACACAAAAAAAGATGTTAATTGAACAGGAAATTTATTTCAAGGTTAATAGAAGTAAATGAAATAAAAAACTAGTGTCTTGCACCACTTTAATTTAGGAACACTTTCATTTCGAAAGACATCTTGCAGCAAAAGTGTAGAAAAATGATAGTCTCTTTAAAATGCTAAAAGTGTACTTCATTAACATTCACAACATTTTCACCTCAGTATATCAGAATATATTAGTGCATTAAGAAGTATTTTTTCTCTAAAAGGGATAGTGTTCAAACATGAATTTAGAAACATGAATCACCCCCCCCCCCACACACACACACACTCACACAGACAGCAATGCCAATTTGGTGGACCAAGAAACAAGTCAGTTGTGATGTGCACTCTTTGGGTGGACTTGGCTCTTATCATACATGAACAACATTATAGTTTATTAAATCAAACACAGGAGAAGGATTTGTAAAGCGCACATCCTGAATTCATCTATTTTGAGGTCCTCTTATATGTGATAATGAAGAAGAAAAAGGATTGTAAGTTGAATAAAACTATTGACTAGGATCACACAATTTGGTTAAGTGGAAAAACCGGGATTAAACCAATGTTTTCTGGTTTCACATTGTGCAATTCAGCTAACTAAATGTATTTGCTTAACTTCCCCTACACCTATCTTACCACCAATTCCCCCCACCCCTGACCAGTGCCCTGCAGACATCAATGCAGCCCTCGGTCACATCACAGACCAAACGTTATGGCCCCCAGGGAAATGTTTGTGAGTACCCATGGTCTACATGGAGGCTCATGCATGCAAATTTAGCTCACTGCATATGGCTATAGTACATTTGCAACACCTTCCATGTGGTGGTGCTCTCTCCACAGATTGGGGGTGAATGGAGCTTAAAATTGAAACTACATACGTTCTTAAACTAACTGGCAACGTTTCTTAGCTCATTCTATAATAGTAATCTTTTTCTAATGGAACTTGTGTTTTCTTCTCAGGAAGAAAGGCTAGTTGCTTCATTTGTATTCTTGCTTGTAAGCTACTGCACTTATAATAATGACACAATTAAGTAGTCTTTCTATAAAGTTAATGGAGCTCTTTAGGCAAAATCATATTATTGTCAATTTTATTGCTTAAGCATTGATAACAGTCAGTGAAAAAAAGGGCCCTTGATATTTTGCTATTCATTTAATTGCACTTGAGGAGAAAGCTTTCTTCTTTGACATTTCGTTTTTGATTTCCTTTAATGGCTAGTACTTTAAATTAATTTGCCTCCCCAGGACGAGAAGCAAGTTCCTTTGCGTTTTCTGTAATTCCAATTTTCTTTTTATTCCAGTGGTAATTTTCTGTATTGGGCTGCGGGTATTTGTTGTTGCTGTTATAGTGCAGGATCGTCTGTGATATTTGTAAGCCGACATTACCTCTCTCAGCAGCCGTGGAATGATGATGGCAGATGGCATTAAAAGCTAAAAAGAACTTCGTACCCACATATCGGCTTCCTTCCTACCCAGACCCGTACCTGTCCAGTAACCCAACCCATGGGAAATGTGTGCCCTTTGGTTCAGCTGTGCCGCATCCACCGTAGAGAGCAAATATAAAAATCAGAAGCCGGTGGAAGACGCTATGAGCCTGTAGCAGCTTCATGAAGACTGTAATGGAGGAATATACAGTAATCAAGTGTCTTTCTGTGTTTTTTAGATATGTTTCTCTTCGAAGGTCCTCGTAACTTTATTCCTCTTGCATGCGGTGCACCCTTTGGTACATGTAGTGCCCTGTAAGAGGGGTTCCAAAGCTGTGGCTCGCTTTAATTATACGCCTCTCAAGACTACAGCCTTCTCTGTTTTGCACCCCTATTAGCAGTTGTAGATAAATGTTTGTTAGGAAGTTCAGCTTAACCCGTGGTGGGCTGGTGCGCTGCCTGCAGAGGTCAGCCTTCTACCGAGCTTGTTTCTAATAATACAAGCATTTGCAAGTGTAAAACTGAGCACGCGCTCGTTTTAAATTTTTTTTACCTTTAACACTGAGCGCGGTGTCCTTGAAGCGAGCACCGCACTCAGCATTAAAGTAAAAAAAAAAAGAAAGAAACCGAGCGTGGTGTCCTTGAAGCGGTCCGCGCTCAGTTTTACAGCTAAAAAAAAAGCAAACAAACAGAGCGACATGTCCCTGAAGTGGGCACTGCGCTCACTATAAGAGTAAAAAAAATATAATAATAAACAGAGCGCGGTGTTCCAGAAGAGGAGGCCGCGCTCAGTAGTAAATTAAAATAAATAAATAAACGGAGCGCTGTGTCCCTAAAGCGGGTGCCGAGCTCAGGATACAAATAACATTTTAAAAAATATCAGCCGCCATTGTCCCCATAAGTGGTCATAAACAAAATAGTGCTCACCCCCTAGATAAAGCTGACTGTGTACTTAGCCAAGTAAATGATCCATTCCTCATGGGTGGTCACAAATGGAGACAGGGGGGTAACAAGGAGGGACTAACAAGCCTCATTAACAATCGGAAGCCAGCGGTTACCAAAGACAATGCCACCAGCCATTGAAAAATATGGGCGGCTTCCTCTCCACTTCTAAAACATACCCTACTACAGCATGCCTCGCAGAGCCAGCAGCGCATGTGCTGTAACGCTAGGCTCGACCTAAAAACAGGGGCACTGTGGAAGGCAGAATGGGGAAAGTGTGCAATCAGGGATCTAAGATCCCGTTTCTGCAGCATTGTCCTCCACTGAACCCTCCGCAAGGTTTCCTGCATTCTTCCCCTTCTCTGACACAGCATGTTTCTCCTATTAGTCCATCATGAAATCTATAATGATTTCCCAACCCTTGGACCGTGGACCCCCTCCAATCCCTACCCATACACATCCCCTTTAAATCATCTAGGGACAGAGTTATCACCTGTGCTTCCTTCCCTTTGCCCTCTGACATTATGTGCAGATTGAGTGAAAACCCTGATCTTATATCCCACTGTTAGCACTTACTTCAATTGAAATACAGTGAATCCTCACAGCTTGCCACTAGTTACTGGAACTTTTTCAGGAGTTAGAGGTGGGTGGGAGGGTGGGTCATAGGTTATTTGCCTCAGTTTGTTGTCCGTAGGCGTAACTCTACAACAGGACCGAAAACTGAACACCAGGTATACCCCTTTAACACTGACTCTCAGGGTAAAATAGAGCAGTCGAGGGCTTACGCAGGGTGGTGCTGTGGGGTTGGAAACTCAGTACCCAAGAAGTATCAAATAGAATTTAAAAAATCACCATCCAATCCCGAAAACTTTGTTTATAAAAAGGAAAGTACTTTATTGCTAGTGACACAACCAACAAATCACTATCAGACTTCATAAAGGACAATTCTTGGAGATCCCCTTGGTGTTCACAAGGGGAGTTTCTGGTGTTAAAAAGACATTGGCCCATTGTTCTGGAAGTGGGTAATCTGAGAGGCACTGGGCGAGCTCCTGTAGACCAATTTCACTTTCCAGCCATTTGTTAGTCCCATTAGGTTTCTTCTGCTCTCACTCCTCTTGCCTGGTTCCAGTATCACAGTACCTGTCTGCCTGGCCAAAGTTCCTGTGGTTCATTGGAGGCAGTGTGTGCTGCTGGTGTCCCTGTCATATGGGGCATGCTACTACGGTGGTGAGACTTCGCCCGGTGATGTGCCTAGAGTTTGGCACCTGTACGTCAGGCGAACCGCGGCAGGACCAGCAGCTGTGAAGAATAGGCTACATCAGAGTTGTGCTGCTCACAGTCTTGGCGGTTTTGTAGCTTTCTTCCTTCCTTCGGCCCAGATGAAACCCATCATCCAAGCAAGCTAGGTGCCCACTCCAGGTCGCAGAGGTGATGTTCTCATGAAGGTGTGGTCTCTTAATGGTGCTTCCAAGTCTTTCTTGACAGCTTCTTCCAGCGCCTCAGTGCTTTGTGGCCCTAGATAGCTTCTGTCAGAACTCGCTCTGCAGAGTCCCCGCCACCCTGACCCCATCATCTTCTGACTCAAGTAGTGGTACTGTCGCCTAAGCTAGGGACATGTTGGGACTTCTCAGCCTTTACAACCGCATGCCCTTATTTTGAATAGCTCTTTTAGGACAGCCGGTAGTTATTAACTCTCAACTAGCACATGCACATACTTGCTAACCTCCAATGTTTGTTTTTCAATTTTCATCAGCTCTCAACGGATTGACACCCCAGTTTTGCGACAAAAACATTCAGTGTATCTGTGCCATATTTACAAGCAGGCATACGCATGAGTATTGCTTGTTCTTGTCTTGTAACTATCTTCTTACACCCTTATTATTATCTGGGCTGCTTACTCTTCATATACCTGGAGTCCATAGCAGACATACTTTCTGCAGGTAGAGTTAGTAAGTCCAGAACAGAAATTGTGAGCCTGTCACAACATATTCTGATTTGCAGTCACCTTTTCTGTTTATATCTAGTTGGGGCCAATAATCTGATGATATACTTTTTTGCTGGCACTGTAGTTTTCTAGAATGGTACTTAGGCCCTACCTGGGTGCAGTGGCATGGGAATTCAGGTGCATTATGTGCATTTCTCTAACACACCTTACAAAACAACTGTACTTGTGGTAATGTTGTTGCCTTTGGGGGAATTCGGAGCAACAGTAGTCATTCAGTGACATTGTAGATATGATATTTCTAGTTCAGAGCTTTGTATATATTTTGATGTTACATTAGTAATTTTGTTTGTTTAAAGCATTTCTAACATCTAAGCAAGCCCTCTCTAAACCTTGCTCTCTCCTCTCCTCCTGCAAGTGTGGTGGCTGCTTCCAAACACGTGCCAGAAGTTGCACGGGCACAAGTGTAGTGGCTGCTTCCAGAAAGGCGCCAAGAGGTGCACAGGCACTCGTGTGATGGCTGTTTCCAGACATACGCCATGAACTGCGTGGGCCCAAGTGTGGTGGCTGCTTCCAGACACGCAGGGCACAAGTCCTAAAAAAAGAAGTGAGGGGACTAACCTAGTTAATCAGTGTGCAAGTGGCATCGCAGTGTGTTGCATCGCAGCGTGTGACATCACAGCACGTGACATCCTAGCGCGTGACATCACAGGAACTGGCATCACAAGAAGTGATATAAGATCTTAAGCCCTCACATATATGTTTAGCAGGTGTATCATGAGTACATTTGAGCACTTTGAGTATACCTGCAAACCCTCCTGATTTAGGCAGAAGATTCATACTTTTGTACGCTACACATAAAACAATGTTACCTTTTGTCAGCGTTAAGCTTTCTGTAACCATAGTGCTTTAAAAGAAATAGTGATATTTAAATTATTACAACGCCTCCTCAAGGGTAATAAGCATATATAAATGCAATTTATCTTGTGCAAATACTGGGAAAGATCAACACATCTGGCGTTCTAACAGTGCATGCATATCTCCTAAACAGAGCCTGAACAAGGTGAAAAGCGACCTCTCCTGAGTATGTGTGAAGAGCTAACAAGGTGCGAGCCTTTGTTTCCCCTCTGCTGTATTTGCAACAGGTGTGAGGCTCCTGACTGCTGCCAGCCAGGAAACTCCATCAAAAGGAGGCCTGATGACCCCTGAGACTCGGCCTTTGTTATGGCCGAGTATCCCAGCAGGAGGCAAAAATAAGAGAGCCCCGTTTCCGCCTGCACGTTGTTGTGATCGAAAGCAGACAACAGCGTGCAGGCGCCGCTGAATGTGTCCCGGTGTTTGGACAATACACCAGGACGAATTCAGCATCTTTTTTAGTGGGGCCCAACTTCTTGGCAGGGTGGACGGCATCCACCCTGTGAAAGAAGTGGGGGGACGCTGTCCACCCGCGTGGACCCCTGACTTGTGCCCTGCAGACATGTGCCATAAGTTGCACGGGCACACGTGTGGTAGCTGCTGCCAGAAAGGCACCACGATGTGCACAGGCACCCATGTGGTGGCTGATTCCTGACATGCTCCATGAGCTGCACGGGCACACATGTGGTGGCTGCTTCCAGACACGCGCCATGAAGTGCACGTGCACACGTGTG
Source organism: Lissotriton helveticus (assembly GCF_964261635.1). Classification (NCBI taxonomy): domain Eukaryota; kingdom Metazoa; phylum Chordata; class Amphibia; order Caudata; family Salamandridae; genus Lissotriton; species Lissotriton helveticus. The sequence continues at coordinate 1,401,466,922 of NC_136057.1, read as the reverse complement.
GCGGCTTCTTCCAGACACGCACCATGAAGTGCATGGGCACATGTGTGGTGGCTGTTTCCAGACACGTACCATGAAGTGCACGGGCACACGTGTGGTGGCTGCGTCCAGACACGTGCCATGAGCTGCACGGGCACAAGTGTGGTGGCTGCTTCCATACATGTGCAATGAGCTGCATGGACACAAGTGTGGTGGCTGCTTCCAGACACTCGCCATGAGCTGCACAGGCACAAGTGTGGTGGCTACTTCTGCAGACGCACGCCATGAGGTGCAGGAGCCCACGTGTGGTGGCTGCTTCCAGACATGAGCCATGAGCTGCATGGGCACAAGTGTGGTGGCTGCTTCCAGACCTGCGCCATGAGCTGCACGGGCATGAGTGTGGTGGCTGCTTCCAGACCTGCGCCATGAGCTGCACGTGCATGAGTGTGGTGGCTGCTGCCGCAGAGGGTGAAGCAATCAACAGTGATACCGCAGTTGCTTGGGGCTTGATCACGCTTCCTTCCAGGTAGTGCGCGCAAACCTTCAAAATCACAAGCACACAATTCCAGCTGTAAAGGCCCTGCTCTGGATTCCAATGGGGGTTAGTATCAAGCTTAATGTCCTCTTTACAGTACATACAACCTACTGGAGCAAAGCGCCAGAGTGCTCACAGCACACTGCCCCGGGCTTGTGCTCAGTAACTACTCATCTGACCAGTTAACAAGTATTCAAGTGTCTGAAGCATGCAGGAACATCCCTGTGAGTGCTGGATCCCAGGCATTGGAATATGTTAACCTATGTCTGAGTGGAGCCACGCACAGTTCATAAATTGCCTGGAAACTGAACTGGTCAATCCTGCCTTGAGCTGAGCTTATTCACTGTGAAGTCACAGAAAAGAGAAATGCAGAATTGTATAAATCTCCTAACTAAGTGATGTGTGTATGGAAATGTCCTGATTCCTCAGCAAGCAATTGTACATTGTTAGAAAACAGCCCCACTCCGCCCCACCATCCCCATGGGCAGAGTAGAAGTGAACCATATATGGAAATATTTCTTTGTCGGAAATATTTTGACCTTGGCAGTCCTCAGAGGCACTTTTGATTACCCTAGTTGCCAAGAGATGTACAATATTAAGACTGGTGCCAAAAGGGGAGCTCACAATTCCTTGCAGTGTGTAGTAGCACTTGCACTCCTGTGATGGGAGTGAAGACAACTCTGACCTGAAGACTGAGGGGCATATTTACAAGGAAGTGACGTAACGTGGCACCGCAAGCCAGCTTGCTGCGCCTCGCTGCTCCGATAAGGGAAGTGCAGGTTCATCGCATTTACAGCAATACAACACATCCTGTCCTTTCCTTTGTGCTGGCTAGCAGCAAAGCAGGCCCCATGCAACATGGTACAAGGTTGTCTGTGTTGAAATCAGGTTGTCTTTTTGGGGGAGGGGACACCTTCCCTCACAAAAACAACCCTTACACCACCCCTAGGGAGGTGTAGGCTTTTGACACATTCCCAGGTTCACAAGTCTGGGAGTTCGTTAAAATCCATGGATGTTACGTGGAACTCCTTTTTTACGTAGAGTAAGACGACTTGCGCTGCTATGCCTTATTCCATATCTATGAGGCCATGAAAAGCTACGTAAAGTGGCTTTGCATGGCCTCCTAGATATGGTCTGCACTATGCGCCACCGCTGCATCAAAATAAGTGACACAGTGGCGGCGCAGCCTTCTTGTAAATATGCCCCTTCGTTGGGTTTTTTCAAAATAAATTTTATTAAGTTTATATGGTACCATCTGGGCAATATCCCTGCATATACACATTGAAGCATTGGATAAATCAAGAGTACCAAAGTTTGCATACAAAATCGGTGCCAATAACAGAAATAACAATAAAAACTGTGCGCGGACCATTCCATCACTCGTATAATTTGATAAAAATGTTGAAGGTTTTGTGTCATCTAAGGTATGGTATTGAATGTGTTGTGTTGTGGCCTGGGGTGAATGGGAAAACACATGCATCAGGGGGTCTGGGAGGGAAGGGGGGGAATCTATGCCCCTGTAATCTGCCTATCGGGACAATATTTTCCTATGTTTTAAAGGACAGCCTCTCGCCTGGAAGACCGTAATCTTTGCAGCCCCTTTGTTTTTTGAGAGATTGTCCTCTACTCCCTAGAGGCCAAGGCCTGTGCTGTATCCAAGGTGTGAGCATTTTCGAGGTTTCACTAGGAACCTGAATGGGGTATACATCTACTCTAACCTCTAGGAAGGCCTTTTTGCCTTGCCTTCATTCCCTACCAGGCATCCTCCACGGCTTGTCTTCTCATCACCATTGTTGCTTCTCGTCTCTATCCACTCCATGTGTCGCTCTACTCCTATCGCCACATCCTTCCCACCCCGGTCTCTACACACCACGCTTTTCCTCAAATACTTCATATCTCCACCCACCACCATATTCCTCTTGACAATAGCACTCCACATCTTGCATTATCTCTAAGCATGCACGTCTAACAATCAACTAAGCTCTTTGGTTCACAGCTCAGGCCTAACAACCATTCCCTTTAATAAACTAACTCCCTTCAGCCACAGTTTCCCAATCATCACAACAGTACAAAAGCAGAACACTGATAATAGGAATTGGGATGGCCAACAGATCGGTTGTATGACAGTACAACGCGGGCTATTACCACTGTTTTTACAAAGCAAGTCGTTACAACGACTTGCGCTGTAAGCGCTGGATAGTGGAATAGTTAAATTTTCTATTCCAACTCCAGCTCACGTTACAGTAGGGAAGGTGTTGGAATAGAAAATTAAACTATTCCTTTTCCAACAACGCCCTCCAGCACAAGTCGTTGAAATGACTTGCGTTGTAAAAGCAGAGTAGTAATGGCAGCGCGTGGTAATGCTCGCGTTGTAAAGGCTGTTTCCCAACAGATCGGGGTTTAATGTGCTAACACATGCAGCATTAGCACATAGCTAAAGAAATTTAAGAAACAATTGGCTGTCTTTTTTTCAATATAGTCCTATTATGTTTCCATGTCAAATAAAGGCTGGATGGGACTGGAGCATTCATTATAGTCCTTCTTTTGTTTCTTAGACATGGTAGGGAATTTCTTTGGCTACCCAACCTTCCTTTGACATAAAAACTGACAAAGGAGAGTGTTGAAGGCTATGGAGATTTTAACTTCGACACCCTTTTTTCCAAGTCAAGTGATATTAATGAGCAGTTACAGGGAGCAAAGGACAGGTGAGGGACATGGAAGTCAATTGGGGGCCACCAAGAGTCGCAGTTGCGAACCCTGGGACTGCCCGTGCGACCTCTGGCTTAGAGAAGCTACTTGGAAACACAGTTGAGAACTCAAATGTGGGACTCTAAGAGATACGTTTATATAGGGGTCGATTCCGATTTGGGAAAAAAACAACCGTGCGATTTGTATCCGGAACCCTCTCCGTACGAATCGTACCCCTCCGTCCGAGTCGCGAAGTACGATCCGTATTCCGTGAATCCGTCCGAATCGTCGTACGTATTGCAAGGCTGAAACCGTGAACCGTACGACTCGTACACATACCGTACGACTCGTACACATGCCGTACAACCTGACGAGTACGATCCGGACCGGGGTATGAGGACGCTATTCGTACGGTCCACGTCAGGTAAGGGCGAGTCGTACGGAAAAGCACACAAACACATACACACCGTACGGTCCGTACCCCCCATAATCGCAGGAGTACGCACCGTACCCCTGTGATCATGGGGTGTAGGAGCCGTACCCCCATTGTACGATCGGTGTACGAGCCGTACCCCCATTGTACGATCGGTGTACGAGCCGTACCCCATGTATGATTGGTGTACGAGCCGTACCCCCATTGTACGATCGGTGTACGAGCCGTACACCCATCGTACAATGGGGGTACGGCTCTTATACCGATCGTACAATAGGGGTACGGCTCGTACACCGATCGTACAATGGGGGTACGGCTCGTACACCGATCGTACAATGGGGGTACGGCTCGTACACCGATCGTACAATGGGGGTACGGCTCGTACACCGATCGTACAATGGGGGTACGGCTCGTACACCCCATGATCGCAGGGGTACGGTGCGTACCCCTGCGATCATGGGGGGTACGTACCGTACCCGGGGGGCGGTTCCGTACCTGTTTCGCGCAAACTTTGCTTTTACGGCTGTTTTCAGCTCCCGTAGAAATAGGGTCGTACGGTGCGTCCCCGACACGTATCGTACTTGCTGGGTCGTAAAAACCAGCCGAGAACCGTACAGATGTCGCGTACAGCGGGTTCCGAGGGAGAATCGTACGGAGATTAGAGTCGTACGGTGTCTTGTACGACTCGTACGGAGTACGGCTCCTGGTACGAATCGTACTTCGTCGTACGTACGGGATGTTTACAGGTATGATTCGTACGTGGAAAAAACGCTCCGTACGACGATTCGGAGCGCTTTTTACCGGATCGGAATCGACCCCTATGTAGCTCTCACACACTTGTCATTTAATTTAGCATTTAACCTGCACTGGTTTCGAAAGTGAAACTGAAATTGACTTTAGCTGTTAGGAGAGTAGGAGCTTCTCTCAAACAGTGGGTGAGTTTACTCTGGAAGCGGATAAGGGGATATAATTGTTTTGGACCTCAAATGGGTGGGCAACGTGTTTTCTGCCGCAGTTCAAAGTTAAAATTAGACCAGAGAGGGTCATGAAGAATAAGAAATATCAGCTCTCTACTGCGTGCCATCCCTCAGCAAATGATATCAGAGGGATACAAAGCAGCCCACACGCCAGGGTCTAATTCTTGCACCTTCACCCTTTCGTTTTTGTTTTATGTAGCGTGAACTAGACCCGAGGATATCAGGTATCAGAGCGCTTTACATGAGCACCAGTTTCGTTACAGACGGACACATTCATTTTTGTTAGGCACAGGGAGATTAAGTGATTTGCCCAGAATCACAGGATGTTGAGCGTCGTTGCCGAGACTCGACCCCTGTTCCCCAACTTAGAGGTCGACCGCTCTAGCCGCAAGGCTACATCCTCTACCTTAACCCTTAAACCTCTACCTTCTTTTATAATTCTTGTTATTACGAGTCATTGACATTTACATACAGTACGAAGGATTAGGCAATTGACGCTAACAGTGGTGACATACAGCATTCATTAGAGTAACAGTATTACTTATCGGAATCTATGGGGAAAGGACAGCATCAAGGTCAATTCCACGGGGTGGGCTACACACATGTCCCATGTAGGTGTTCCATGGGTCCCAGATTTTGGACAATTTACGGGGGCTGGCCCGAGCGATGTAGACTGTTTTCTACCTAAACATGCAACAGTCGAGTTCTTTCTTCCAGTCTGAGAGTGTGGGTGTGTGAGCCGCCCCCCAAAGCTGTGCCATGTTACTTTTCGCTATTGTAAGCCCCAGAGTGACCCAGAGGGTTTGATGGCAGTTTATATCTGTAGGTTCCCAGATGTTGAGACGGCATATACGCGCTTCTGGGCGGAGAGGAACTGCTATTACCTCGCTGATTACCTCATGTAGTTTTTCCCAGTAGGTTTGTATGTGAGTGCAGTCCCAGGTAATATGAATGAATGTACCTACCAGAGAGCAACCCCTCCTACAGTTCCCTCTCCCGGCTACCCCCATGTAGCCCGGTCACGTAGGCTCTGTGAAGAATTTTGAGCTGTATCAGCCGCAGGCGCGCAGAGATTGCGACTGTTCTGGGAGAGGACAACGCCTCCTGCCACTCCTCGTAATCAATTATCATGCCGTCGTTCATCCATTTTCCTCGCAAAGCCTGGAGGGGGTCCTCCATGTTATTTATTAATTTTTTATATATTAGCGAGATGGTCTTCTTTGGCAGATGTCCATCGAGGATTCTGTACTCTAGAGGAGACGCGTCAGGGGGTGTAGGACCCTATCGGAAGGAGTGGTCTAAGCGCGTGACGCACCTTTATGTAGCTAAAGCGTTGCGAGTCTGCTAGTACATACTGGCAATGCAGTGCGGCAAACTATTTTATGTCATTCTTATCCCATAGTTCTCTGACACGCGAAGTCCCTATGAGCTCCCACTTGTCAAACCTCTTCGATTTCCACAGTTCCCCTAGCCCCTTGGAGTCCCACAACGGGGTAGCCAGTGTGAGCTTCTCCCCCCCAGCCCAGTGACCTATTAGCGGCATGCCATGCCGCAGTAGAATGTTTAGTGGGGCCTGTGAGGGGATACCTACCTGGCTTGGAGTATAGCACCCGACTGAAGGTTCCCCCGGGGAGTAGCCATCTGTGCATACCGTATCCCGGGTCGTCGTGACACCCATAGGTACCGTGATTTATGGCTGCGAGGTGCGATTTTTTTATGTCTGGTAGGCTAATTCCGCCGTCATACCAATTAAGGGTTAACTACTGCAAAGCGATGCGCGGTTTGCTGGCCCACAGGAGGTCTCGTTGGAGTCCCTCAATTTCCCTGAAGTATGTGCTGGGGACAGGATCAAGTGAGTTTTGCAAAGCGTATAACAACCGGGGTAGGGACATCATTTTAAAGAGAGCAGCTTTGCCCAGCAATGAGAGAGGGAGCGCCTTCCAGCTCCTTATGTCTCATTTAAGTCTCTGCAGCGGCGGAATGAGATTACGGGTGTAGCGGAGTGTCCAGTCCAGGGAGACAAAGATCCCTAGGTACCTAAACCCATCCGTTGCAATTTGAAGGGGGCAGCCTTGCGGCGTCTGGGGTGTGTCGCCCCTGAGGACATAGAGAAGGGATTTTTGCCAGTTTACGCTGAAACCTCAATATCTACTAAATATGTTCAGGATTTCAAAAACCGCAATCAGAGATTTCTTGGGGGTGGTAAGATACAAAAGTATATCTTTGGCATAGAGGGAAATCCGGTCTTCCCAGTCCATGGACCACCCATAACTGGGTCTTTCCGATTCCTGGCCGCGAGAGGCTCGAGGGCCAGAGTGAACAGTAGGGGAGAGAGAGGACATCCCTGACGCATCCCCCGACTGAGTTAAATGTGTCCAATTTTTTATTGTTAACTACTACTTGTGCTACAGGTTCACAATAAAGGAGGGATATCCACTGTATAAAGGTCGTCCCGAACCCCAGCTTGGCGAGCATAGCGAAGAGATATGACCATTCTAGAGTCTCAAACGCCATAGTGGCGTCTAGGGAGACAATTATTGCCGGTTCTTGTATGGTGGATGCTCTACCCAAGACACCATGGACCCTGCTTAGGTTCAGTGCTGTGTTCCTATACGGCATAAAGCCGGATTGGTCCGGGTGGACTAGGCCTCCAATCACTTTGACCAGTCGATTAGCTAGCAATTTGGCCAGAATTTTGGGTTCAGCATTAAGAAGGGAGATAGGATGATACGATGCACATTCCGTCCTGGGTTTACCCTCCTCGTGGATCGTGACAATGCAAGTCATCCTCTGGTCCAACGGTAGTAGTCCCTGCTCTAAGCTGTCCACGTACATTGCTTTTAAGTACAGGGCCAGTTTGTCCAGCCTTAATTTGCAGTTCAATTGGGATGCTGTTGGGACACAGCGCCTTGCCTGGGTGCAGCGTGCATATTGCAAGTGCTATTTCTTCAGCGGTTAAGGCACTATCAAGGAATTCACGGTCCTCCACTGAGAGAGTGGGGAGAGAGATGTCTCGGAGGAGCTCTGCTGCCTCGTCCTCAGAGTATGGTGCTATCAAGGTGTAAACGGAATGGAAGTGGTCAGCAAATTGGTTAGCTATTTCTTGTGGGTCAGTGATCAGGGGCATATCAGTTCTATGGAGCACAGGGACCAGTCTGCTGGCCCATTCTTTTGTGTCAAACCATGCAATTAATTTTCCTGCCTTGTCACCTAGGTCGTAAAGTCTGCCCAGCTGGTCTCTCGCGAGTGCCTTAGCTATTTTGGTCACTAAGGGCCCCATTAGGATGGCGGGCGGATCCCCCCGCGGGCTGGCAGTAGCCACTGCCACCCTGGCGGGGGCGATCCGCCTGCCATCCTTCCAGCAAAGACCCCCCACCATATTACTATGGCTGGGGGGTCCGCGGCAGACGGGAAGACCGTCTGCCGCTTTTCCGCCCGGTCAACAAGTCAACCGGGCGGAAAAGGGTTCAATATGGTGGCGGTGTATGTTAGACACCGCCAGCCATATTTGGATGTGGGCTGGAACATGCATTGCCGCCACGGAAAGGCATGCAGAGTCGGCTTGCAAGGGCCAGTTTTGGACCGCTGGGACTCCGAGGGGGTAGGGGGTGCACATGGTACCCCCCTGCAGTTCCATGCACAACATGGCAGGCACCGCGCGGTGCCTGCCATGTTGTGCATGGAAGTGCACGTCATGCCTTCCTGGCATTGAGGCGGGCGGTGCTGAGTGCACCGCCCGCTGCAATGTCAGGAATGCAAGATGTGCCATCCTGTGTGGCGGGCGCATCCTAATGTATGTAACGGCACCCCCGCACCGGTGGCGGGCAGTCCCATTCCACAGGAGGATGGTGAGCGGACAAAGTCCACCCGCCATCCTAATTACCCCCAAAGTCTCGATAGCTGTCTTGTTTGAGGCGAAGCCAGGTCTTGCTCTAACTGGTAGATCTCTGCTTCTGCATCTGAGATGTCTTTGCGCTTTTCCTTTTTATCACCGGAGATCAGAGACAGGGCCTGCCCGTGGATCACTGCCTTAAAGGCCTCCCACAGTGTCTGAGGCGAATCTACCGTTCCCTCATTCTCCCCGAAATAATCGTCCATGGCCTTAAGCAATTCTTTACGTATTTTGGGGTCACGAAACCTGTGCCTGAATCATCCCAAAACTTATTAGGAGACCTGCAGAACTAAACAACTAAACACTGATAAGGCAGTCAGAAGAAAAGGAACTACAAGTGAGACTTTTTCTACATGGTTTCTAGAGCTCTCATAGAGCTCTCATGGTGCCTCGCACATAGCTTACCTTAGCAACATTCTTGTCCCAAATAGGACCTCATATGGAGTGACACCCCCTAGAGAACTTCTTGGCAAATTGTTAAGACTACGTTGGACCCCATAAAGATGTTTGCCCCACCCATCACCCAAACCTAATACTCTAGCTGTTCTAGACTGCTTTATGTCCTGGTTTTTTCTTTCCACAACAGAATTTCCCTCAGGATGGAATGGAGAAGAGTACCGCAATTCAACGCCTAAACTGGCCATGGCTTCTTTGTGCCTATTGCATATGTGCCGATAAAGACTCGCAAATCTTTTATAACAGTTTGAGCGTCTTACTAGCGCTGAGGCCACATCCAAATGAATCTTGATTTAGTGTTTGTGGGACTGCATTCATCCATAAGGACGCTTGCATGTACATAGCCTAATGCTGTCTAACAATGGTGTCTGTACTGGGCTGGCTATGCTATAGTCAGGTATCTGGTGGCGTTCAGTGCTGCGATCTGTATTCCAGTTTATGGAGTTAATGACGAATATGTGCATTCATTGCCAGCCACCAGAACATCTCTTTTAATGCTAATATTGTTTTAGAGATCCCCTGATGTATCAGACCCTCTCCCAGATGTGCTTCGTAAATCAAAGCTGTCCTACGTTCCATGTTTGGAATTACCCTATCCCCCACTCCAGGGATTCGTGCAAGCGAAACGCAGTTCGTATCAATTATATATGATCATTTGAGTGGAAACTTTTTAGGTAACGTTGCAACGCTGCCTTTGCTTGAAGCATTGACAGCTAGTATTATTTCACTGTCTATTTTTGTTTTTGAACGTGTGATTGCAGCTACGGAAGCTGTTTGCACAGCCCCCTTCGCGGCTTCAACAGCCAATAAATTCCCTTCAACGCGAACGCCATCCCTTGATGACTCCGCGTGTGTATTAGGTGAGTGTTTTGTAGTCCGTTTCGCAACTGAACTGCTCGTTCCCAAAGCTTTTTATGCTTAATTGTGCCACCTTTTGAATCTTTGAAACCATTATGAAGCCAATTCTGCAAATATTCATTGTAAGATTGAACACAGTAGAAAGAATCGCACACTATGAGTGTGGGCAATTCACGATCCGTATTTTCATGCTTGTAGTTCTGATCGCTGAGCTGTACAATCTCCTAGAGATTGTGTTTTTGTGACTATAGGTCTAAATTTGCCATCCAGCATACGACCTTTAATGACCCCCCGTAGCGGGTTGTGCAGATCCGTCAGTATAAATTATACATCTTCTAGAGGTAGAATTTCATGAGGCAGAGGACATTCGTGTTCGTATTGCAGGAATGCTTGTGTTTTCAAATTAGGATCAAAAACATATTCAACATCAGTTGCAGCAAGAGAATTAACCCATTGTATCCATCTTGGATGTTAAGCTTTAGCATTCGGAATGCTAGCTTTTGTAACTGCCTCTAAGGCTGGTACAGGAGTTACGACCATAATGCGTTTCTCCTGTGCTCGGGCTCTTTCCTTTGCTACAGCGGTTTGAACTGCTGTCAGAATTTTTTCTGTAGAAGTGAATTTCATTTCTTCTTGTGTGCACAAATGTGATTTGTATGCAATTGGTATTTTTTCACCTTCATTAGAAGTTAAGTAGGTGAATCCGCATTGACCCGGAATGATTCAGATCACTAAGATGCGTTCGTTTACACGTTTGTAAATGTTTTGTTGCTAACATGTCTGTTTGAAGTGAACGCAACATTTCTGTGTGTTCTTTTTTCCAATGTATTGTTTTAAAATCAGGTTTGATTAATTCGTAGAGAGGTTTAACCCTTTCTGCGTAGTTTAGAATGTAAGTACTTCCAAAATTCAGGAAACCTAGAATCGACTGTAAGTTTTTCAGCGTTTTTGGAGGTTGGAGCAGCGCACACTACTCTAAAAAGTTGGCTGCCTGGCTTTTGCCTTCACTTGAAAGTTCATATCCTAGAAAAAGGACGCTGAGATGGGTAATTCTTGATTTTTTTTTATTGAATTTATACCCTCCAGAGGCGAAGCCCAGTATAATGGTGTTCACCCTGTTCAAGTGCCTGTTCAGGTCATCGTCTGTCAGATAGATATCATCGACATATGACAATGCCTCGTCATCATAAGTTTGTAGAAACTCTGTTACCCTTGCTGAGACTAACCCCGGATAATTCTTGAATCCTTGAGGGAGACAACAGAACTGACGCTGTGTCCCCATTATTGAGAAAGCGGTCAAATACCTATTTTCAGGTGCAATGTTTTGACAAAAGAAACCATTAGAAATATCTAATGTGGTTTTATATTTTTTACGCACAATGTTATTCATTAATGCTGTATTGTGTGCATTTTGCACAGCAAATGTTTTACAACAAGAGTTTAGGTGTCTGTAATCCAAAACTAGACGATATGTATTGTCTGGTTTGGAAACAGGAAACAAAGGATTGTTCATTGATGAGGTGCATGTTTCAATCACCCCTTGGTATTCAATTTGGTCTAAAATCTCCCTGACCTGTTTTGTAGCTTCTTGCTTAATTGGATACTGCCTTTGTGCAGTTGGTTGATTTTTTAACTGGATTTTGTGGTGAGGTGAGTCCTCATCCCATCCTACATGATTTTTATATAATGCTGGGGCTTGGGCAACTGCCCATTGCCTGGGATAAGTAAATTTTAAATGTACTGGAAAATGGTTGGAGAAGGCTGGCATAATGATTTCTTCGCCATGTGGGCACTCCCTGACAAATTCTGGTGGCCAGTCTTGTTCCGCTAGAAGTATATCATAACCCTTAGAAAGTCGCTCCCAAAAGAGTGCTTTCACTTTTCTTCGTATGTCTCCCTCCATCCGGAGTGTTATTTCATGTAACCTATGTGGAGAACTAACCCTGATATCTGCAGTTTCAACTTCAATGTCTTCATTCAAGTCCACTGTCTCCAGAAGTCCCTTCAGGTTCTGGCGAGCTGTTGATACTTCTGCTGCGCTGTCCAACATTGTCTGAGCCCAGTCTCCGTTCTTGAGTTGTGTCCTCAAGATCCTCGGCATGTCTGATTTTCAGACCTGCTACCTTCTTTTTGGTGTATTGAGGTTTTGGTTTGCTTTTCTGAACATGTTGATCGTCTTTTGACCTTACACGTTCTTCTTTTTCTCTGACCGTCCTCTTCTTTCAGATGTCTGTGACGATATCTGAAAGGTACGAGAGGAACATGTATCAGTACCTTGATACCTGTCAGGTTTTCTCAAATTATCCCTATTCCTGAGGTTATACTTCCTTTCAGAGGGCTCCTTTTGAGGAGACCTACCTCGGGATTGAGAATCTTTCTCTTTTGAATGTTGTTTATTATTTTCCCACTTCTTTTTAGAAGAGGTAGGAGTGTTTTTAGTAAAGACCTTTTCCGGACTTTCAGACAGTTGTGGTTTTAACTGTATAATTCTGTTAATCTTTGTCTGTTACTAAGTAATTCATCGTCCGACATTGCTTCAATGTCAGGATCTGGTGTATAGCCGGCTAGAATCGGCCATGTTGCTCCTGGTCTACCTAGTGGACCGAGCCTGGTAATGTGATATTCATGTGCCTCTATCACAAAAACTGCTCTACCACCTCTTGATGTTAGGCCATGTTTTATAAGTTTTAGAGTGATGGCTCTCCTTAAATTTGGAGGAATGATTATAGTATTCTCATTGGTTTTAGTAAAACCTGTTAAGTTAAAAGCTGGTACGGCGTTGTTGCCTGCAGCTCCCCCGGTTTTGGTGTTGTTGCCATTTTCGGACATTGTTTAATGAAAGTTGCAGAGAAAGTTTCAAGGGAACAAAGATAAGGTGCACAATATTTTTGAACACTGTATCCTTCAACGTTGAACAAACCAAAAACCGAATACATAGGATTTTTCGTCCTACTCAGCTATGGCGGATATTATCCCTACCCACTCCAGACGTCCTATGGAATATTATGAGTAGAGGGTCTCTGAAAAAAGCACGACTGAGTTACTTCAGTATCTAGCGTTAAATTAGTGCCTTATCAAACCTTTGGGCGCCATGTAGTATAGTTCCTATATCCCTGATAGGCTCGGCGCATTGGAATAATATACACCATAGTTTTGACATAGGACTGAGGTCAGTATGTCTCTATCTAGTACATTAAACTTAATTACTTGTGTGTGCCAGCTAACTCAGAGGTCACTAGAAACTTTCTCGAATGAACAAGAAGGGATTTGTTTCTGACAACCACCTCAACATGACATGACAACTTTCCCTTAGAGACGGAACAATCTTAGAGTCGCGGAAACAATAGATGACGGCTTCACTCAGTCAATCGTGCATGCTTCGTTTCTACAGAGTTTTGCACAGAAATAGGGAGACGGGCATTTCAATAAAAAGGGTTTATTGAATAGTCTTCTTTCTCATGCAAGAGATATGAACTGCTACAATCGTAAGACAGAATCCGAAGTACAATATGCTGTAATCCCTGACTGCCCTCGGGATTGGGTGTGTGACCCTAATTCCAGACCTGACCCAAAACACAGGAATATTGCAACCAAAACTCAAGGTATGTGGATTAGGACTTCATGAGTATATCATATACTTCATTGAATCGGTACATTACAATCCAATTAGAACAACAAGGGTTAACACCACCCTTGGAGTCCGGTAGGCTTTCAGACCGTCCTCCGCATGAGTGCCAGTCCCGACACTCCTCAACGGAGGGCACTGTGCTAAGTAGTGGCCGACAATACCACTCGAGCCTTTGCCTATCCACTGACGGTCTAGCCAGCCGTCTTAACCGTCCCCTGCACGAGTGCCGATCCCGACACTCACAACAAGGGGTACAGTCAGCCTGGGTGAGCAACACCAAAGGTAAGGATGCCAAAGGCTGTGGAGTCTCTCTCCCAACGTCTACTTTGGTTAATTGTCAATAGTCACAGGGTAAGTAGTTAACTTCACATGCTCCCCTGAGTATGAACTGCCACACTTCACGGAGCGCTGCCAGGCTTGGAGGCTCACGGGGATTTCCGTGCACTCACTTCAGGTCAGTAACTAAGGGAAGGGAAGGCAGTCCATCCTCAAACAATAGAACTCCGGCCAGCGTGCACGCTCGGGGATGGTATGTACAGCGGCCGCACAACTAGCTCTGGACGTATCCGCTCAGGGCTCCGATACGTAAACACAAAAAGGGGTCGATGTCCCTTACCTTACGGCGATTCCGTAGCCCTCTGGTTCGATAATGCGATATTCGACGGGTTCCGCGGGTGCCGCCATTGTTTATATACTGATGCCTAAAGTGCGCATGCGTTGCGCAGTGCCTCACGGGACCTGTAGTCTCTTCCGGTTCCGACATCCCGGAACTGTAGTTCTTTGTCTGGTTTGGTCGCGGTGTTGTTCTTCCTCCGTTTTGCGGCTCCGGCTCCTATGCGTCATGAACATGACATATGCACAGCGTTTCAGTAAGATAAAATAATTCTGTAATAGCATGGTTTGTAGCTATGAGATATATAAAAATACATACATAAATAACGCAGGCTAAAATACTCAACTAATGCTTCTAAAATAATCCTACCCCAGTGTACCTAACCTAAGTGCAGTACGAGGGAAGAAGTAGGTGCTGTTTTAGTTATAGTCTAGTTTAGCTATAGTTGCCAAGGGTCCCTCTAGGTTCTAGTCTGCTCCATACCTTAGAATGAGAGAGGTTGGAATATCTTTCCTGGGTCTCGATCTCTAACGCCCCGCAAGGGGAGTCAGAAACACTGGAGCTGGATCCGCTGCGAGGAGGATGGCAGCGTCTGGTCAGTGCGTCAGTTGGGGACTTGACTAACTTCGGGACTTGTTGTGGCGAGTCGCGTCGTGCAAGTAGGTAGCCGAACCGCACCGTGCCTTGCCATAGCAGGTGAAAGTATATTTATACCTTGAAGGTGTTTAAGAATGCCAGTATTGACGTAAATGTCGGGCATAAGAACATCATTAATGAACCCCTAAGGAATGGGTGTTCATGCATATTAAATGAGTTCTTGGAGAAATCAATATCCAATCAAGGGGAAGTCCTAAAGGCTTAAGAGTCTGGTTTTCCAAGAACTGGTGTGATGTAGTTGAGCGGATGTAAGTAGCCATGCCTGTATTTGGTTAGCATGAGCAATGCCTAAATAAGGGCTGGATTTCTATGCCTAAATAAGGGCAATGTGAATTGTACCTATATAAGGGCATGAATCAGGAAATTCATACGGAATCTAAATCGACACACAACACTGCTACCGCACATGCTGTTCCTAATCTGTGTGCCTGGTGGACTGGACGCTTCAGTTGTAACAGAGATTCGGCATTTGGAGTCTTGTGTAGTGTTTAAGGCTGCAATTCATCTGTGCGCCATATGATGCCTTGCCCTGTGCATGGGATGGCTGCATCCCTTAAATATGATGGTGGCAGTCTAACGAATATATGTGTTATTAGAATAGGCTTATACTTGCTTTACCGTTGTTGTTATTATATTTATTTGAAATGATTGTTTGTGTTCTTATTTTAGTTTTTTTTATTTCAGTGATGGCACCTCCTATAATGCCATCAAAGCTAATGTTATGTGATATCACTTCCTGCTTCAAAGGTCAATGGACGTGTGATGTCACTTACACTACCCCAACTTTTTGAGGAATCCACATCCATGGTGAGGGGACAGTGGACAAAACTCATTTGGGTAGAAGAAATGTCAGGGTGAGACACACGGGAAAGAGGGAGGGTAGGAGAGAACCACCAGTAGTGGACACCAGAGACAAAGTGGAAGATACAGGAATTAACATAGAGGAAGTATTAGTGTAACAGTCAAGAGAATCAGGGAGACAGTAATATTCCTCTGGGCTAACCCAAGATGGGGTTTACAAAGTCTCAAACCAAAGGCTGAAAGAGGCTAGTAAAAAAATAATCAGAGACTGACACAAAGCTCATTTTAAGTATATTAGAAATGCAAGGGGCCGTAATACTTACAAGGCACATTTTCCCTCTTTGGGCCATAGCGCACCTTTTAAAAGTTGTGCCCAGCTTAAACAGAGACAGTGCACTCTATTACAATGAATACACTGTCCCTAGGACAGCCCCAAACTTATGCTGCCCTGAGGGCAGAGCATTCAGTGAAATACAGGGCTTCTTTTTTCAGGCAGCAACCCACTTGCCCTTTACAGAGTGGTTAGAGATCTCCCTGTAAGCGGGTGTAGTGAGTGACTTTACGTGGCTGCAGGAGGATATCTGGGAGGAACATAACCCCTTTGGTCCCTCGTGAGTGCTGCTTTCAGGCGGCTCACTGATAGTGCGCCACTTTTTTGTGGCGAATCTGTGCCTGCGTCTATAATACGGCACATGCACGGAGATTCCATAATTTTTATAGGGTCACGTAAATTAGGGAAGGCACTCTTATGATAGCCCTGGCGCTGCATGTGCCCCAACGCTATCAGTATTACAGATGGGGATGCACAAGCTCCTATGGCACCTTCTGTGATACAATTGTGTACCCGAGGTGCATAAAGCAGGCGCACATGTCTTTTGTGTCCATCGGAGCACAATATATAATATGGCACTAGGTCTGTTTGTTAACTTTGCTGTCAAATCACGGACCTAAAAATAACCTTAAAAATCCACAGCTCTGGCTCAGGTACAAATGGACAGTCACAAGTTTCACACAAACATCATTCTGTGTTTGTGGGTACTGGAATTGCCTTTCCGTTCAGTTTGCAAGCCACTGTGGACAGATACCCTTGCACCTACTTCATTTTCCCATTGCGATCTTCTATGTCAGATATTTAGGATGTTCATACGGTCTTGCACCTTGGCCTGCATCACCTTCGTTTTCCCAGGGACATCTCCAGTGTCCGCATAGTGCTTTACAAATAGAACGGTGTTGTAGCAGGACTGTCAGTGGGCTTCAACAATATATATTGGTGAAATGCTGCCAATTAAACAACCTAACAGCTACACAGTCTTCGGTGGAGAGATTTCATGTCATCATTAAAAGCACTTGAAACCATTGGTCAAAGTGGGCAGGATCGAGGGGGCACGGTGTGCCCCAACTTTTCCAATTTAAGTAAAACAGTTACCCTAATTTTGAGAAAGAAGATTGTCCCAAGACTGTTAATTCCAAAAGTTGACATGCATCAGCAGAAGTGTAAGGCAGGGAGTCTCCTGGGCTATGAAACAGAGGGAGGGGCAGACAGCTAAACAAGCCTTCTTGCCTGGGTGCTTGCTTGCCTGATAGAAATGTAAATGTGCGCAACTGGTTAATCTGCAAACATAAAAAGTTCTTGAAAGCCGGTATTGGCTTTAATAGATGTAATCACTTGAAGCTTCCTGGTGACTGTTTTATTGCAAGGGAGTTACCAGCTGAGCTTTGAAGTGTGTGCTTTTGATGGATAGTTATATACATTCTGGGTATTACTAAAATCTATATTTTTTGGAAGCACTTTCTCGTAAACCTTTTTACACATTTTGTATCAGCCTATCTTAAAATGTATAATGCAAGTTTAAAATAATGATTCACATATTCCCAGTGCATTCTTTCACAGACTGGGACCTTGTAGCACTAAACAAATACAAGTCACTATTCTCCACTGCTTACCTTCCAACTTACACTGTGCCACTGTGGGACACACAATATCGGCTCCCAGCACACGGTCTACCAGTGAGGAGCTGATATCATACGATGGCAGGGAATACAAGCTGAAAACCACTGTAAATAGTTGTTTTGCAGCTCGTTTTTCAAGCCATTGTACTGCTGTGTGAAAATACCCCAAGACATCGGCACCCGCTTCAGCAAGCTTTTCTTCAGGGGGGAGGATAGAGCTTGGGGTGGAATTAAAAAATGCTTCGTAGGTACTTCTTGGCACGAGACCTCGGCCCTTCCTCACAAAATGAAATTGTTCTTCAGGTTAGCAGGTATGCCACTGCATCAACCATGATTCGATTCTATGACTCTCTGGTTAGAGACACAGATCTCTGCAGTGCATTAGCTAACATAGGTTTCATATTGTACGATAGTGCATTTCCTACTCTTTAAATTAACTTGCATTTATTTTTTATTTAATCTGTGCCTTATTTTATATGTAGTTACCTGAAGGTGAAAGACAGAAAAAAGTTACAGAATATTTTATTTTGTTAGCCACGCCTTTGACTCCGCTCTCACTCTCACTCATCCTGCCCTCGTTGTAATTTGAATTGGATTTATATAGCACTTACTACCACTGACGAGGTGTTAAAGTGCTTTACGGCGAGTAGCACGCTACTCCGGAACCCAAAGTTAGTGGTTATTGTGATTAGTAACATGCTCTCAAACAAATTGCATCCATTTACTCCAGTTACTTTGTTATATATTAATATCAGGTAGGTGTGATCATTAGAGGGGGCTATGTGGTTTCAGGTGAACGGTTGGTGGGATGGATAGTCTGGCGGATATTAGATAGTGTCAGGTTACAGGGATAGGGATTTAAAGAGGAGAGGTAGTGATCTATGAAATGAGGTATCAGCCAAGTGCAGAATCACAATAAGAAGGATTGAGGCAGACAGGCATGAGACTGAGAGGAGGCTATACTGAGAAATAGAAAGCATGCAGAGAATGGAAGCGAAGAACAGGGTTGCTCTGTAGAAAGAATGTAACGTAATCAAGCAAGAGTAAATCAATGTCATTTTCCCATGCACTGTTTAGAAGTATAGTGGGAGAAGGTTTTCTGAGTTTGCAAGTAGTCGGAGAATGTATGCTGTAGACAGTAACGTTTTATATACTTTCCATATCCAGGGCAGATAACTTAAAGATGTGATTCCAAGCCAATACATCATTTAAACATTACGAGCCCTCGATGTTGCAAAAAAGTGATGCTCATTGTAAGCGCTTCAGTGCCTCTGAATTAATTCGGCCTATATAAAACTGTAAAAGTAACATCCGTTCGCCATGTAATGCTCTCTTTCATTCCTGCTTAGGGAGGGTGTGACATAACAGTCAGAGCTACCGAATCCGGAGATGGGGGAACAAGGCATCGACCCAACATCCTGTGACTGCAGGCAAATCACTCCATCTCCCTGTGGCTACAAAAACTGATGTGTCACTGTGCAATGCAACTGGTGCTCATGCAAAGCGCCCCAACGCCATGGGTGTGTGTGCATAGCTGTCCTGTTAAAATAAGAGGGCTACTTCTCTTTACATGGTGCAAGTGTATTTTATGACACTTCTTAACAAGAAGCCCACAGCTAGGACAATAAATGAAAGTCTTTTCAAAGCTATCCCCAGAAAGGCAGACTTCTTAAAGCACCTCAGATCTATGTTGCAACAAATGGTGCGAGGTTCACACAATGGCTCAGGCACACACGGCTAATTAAAATGTGAATATCTTTAACCGCATGCGTGCGGCGGCTTTTTTCGCGCTGCGCGGCTTTTTTTAAAAAGCCGCGTTACATGACGAGCTCAGCTCGTCATCAGCGTGCGAGCGGCACAACTCATGACGAGCTGAGCTCATCATGAGCGTCGAAGCGGTTAAGTACTGTTGGACTTGGGCCTTAGGGCAGGTTCACCCCTAATCTTTTTGCTTTTATTTGTGACCCAGTGTTAGGGATTTTTGGGTCTTGGCGCACTTTTTCCCTGTGTCCCAGAGTAAAGTGCGTGCATGTATTATGGCTGGCCTGCCCTCTCATAGGAATGCATGGAGAATGTGTGTGTCCATGTTAGTTCCTGATGTGTGGGGAGTGCAGGCTCGAGTTTGGTATGTATGAACTCGTGAGAATGAATGCTGCGCAATGGTATGTGCGGCTTGTATGTGTCTAGAAGGGAAGTGCTACTTCTGGACATTGATGTATGTGTGCAGTGAGGATACTGGAGCGTGATTGGCTGGAGCTGGCTGGCATGCCAGGCTCCAGGAAGTCTGGATGGGTCTGCCCGGTGGTGAGTGTGAGATCAGCATGAGTGATGTGTGGGAGGAGTGCACCTGGGTCCTGGATGGGCTGGGTTTTTCCCCACACAATGCTGGCTCCGCCCCCCTGTGGTTTGTCTAACGACCCAAGCCTCCCCAGTGAATGAAAGGGGTGGTTGGGCCATCAAGGGTACTCCCAAGCCAGCTGCAACTGGTTTCCCCCCACCCTGCACCTCCAAACAAAGGATTTCTCTGTATAAGAAGGGGCTGTGTCCCCTTACAATTTGTTCTACTTTTGGATCCCTGCCAGAGGGGGCTGTTGCTGTTGCTGGGGCCAGGAGGACCGCCACTTTGCTTGTCTCCCTGCCTGGAGACCCAGTGTGCTGGCTCTGGCCCTGCCTTGCCCCCCTGTCTGCCTCCAGACCCTGCTGGAGCTTTGCTGTTGCCTGGGAGCGCTGTTCCCTTGTCCTTTAGCGCTGAGGAGTGCTTTATTTTGAGCCCTTGGCGCTTGATAGCGCTTTATTTCCCTTCTAGCGCTTCGAGCGCTCTACTTTGTGCAGCCGGTGCCCACCCGGCGTTTGCCCGCTTTATTGCCGATTTTCGGCATAGCGAGTGCCCACCTCGCTTTATATTTTAATTCGGAGGCCGGTGCCCACCCGGCATTGCCCCGTTTTATTTAAATATTGGAAGCCGGTGCCCACCCGGCATTGCCCGTGATCACCGCCGCAGCCCGGGCCGAGTGGAAACAGCCGCCGACGTCATCGCCCGGCCGCGCTGGGATTGGCCCAGCCGGCCGAGCCTCCCGCCGCGTCATCGGGGGAGGAGGAGGAAGCAGGAAGCAGCCTGTGTTGACCGGCCGAGGCTCCCGAGTGGAGAGGAGCCCCGCCCGCGGCCCCCGCAGAGCCGCCGCCGAAAGGAGACCAAGAGAGAGTGCGTCCCCGCCCCGTCGTCCCGGTGAGTGTGAGGCAGCTTCATTGTGTGCAGAGCGGCCCCGGTTGGCAGCGGGCCGCTCTGCAGAAGAGAAGGGGCACACCACATGTTCGAGCCCAGAGAGGCTCGAGGCCAGTCCCCATTGTTTATTTGAGCCCCGAGAGGCTCCCGGTGTCCTAGATGATAGAGCGGCCCCGGTTGGCAGCGGGCCGCTCCAACGTGCACAAGTACATCCTGGGTCCACCAAGGACTCCAACGACCCCGCATTTCTGGTAATTGGAGCCCCGAGGCTCCTGGGGGCAATTGGGGCATTTCCTTGTTCACGACCCCACGAGGTTCCCAGCCCATCATTGTTTGCGAGCCCCGAGAGGCTCGAGGGGCATTAATCATGTGAGAGCACTGAAGCTCTTGGGTGCCACATTTTGTTTGGAGCCCCAGAGAGGCTCTTGGGTGACATCACATTTGTTTAGAGCGCTGAAGCTCTTAATCCCAGCCCATATTTGTTTTGCGAGCCAGAGAGGCTCTAGGGGGACACAGCCAGTTAGTTGATCAGAGCCCCGTGGCTCCCACGCTGTGTTCCCCCATTGTGTTCTTGAGCCCCAGAGGCTCCAACGTTGCCCATCTGTATTTACAACTGTCCAGCACTTAGTGGACAGTTGCTACGTTTAGGCTTGTGTCCTGTGCTGCCTGCGCAGCATACCCCTGACATTGAGACTCAGGGCATTCCAGCCCCTTGCGAGGCCAGTTGGCCTGAGGGACATTTCTAGTGTGGTGCTACGTGCACCCTGCGCAATTTGTGATTTACTTGCTGATGTAATTCCTGCGCAAATGTTCTACCTGCACCTCTGAATGTGTTTTAATGTTTCATGTGCAATTGTCTATGTTATTACCTTTGCTAAAAGTGACCTGCTTAGGTGATTCTTTATGTGTTATTCCCCTTTGCTAAAAGTGACCTGCTTAGAGGGATGTTTGTTGTTACCTTTGCTAAAAGTGACCTGCTTAGGTGATTCCTTATGCTTTCATTTCCCTTTGCTAAAAGTGACCTGCCTAGAGGAATGTTTGTTTTTACCTTTGCTAAAAGTGACCTGCTTAGGTAATTGTTTATGGTTTAATGCCCTTTGCTAAATGTGACTTGCTTAGGTGATAGGTTTTCCTTCCATAGGTCCTGATGATAAGGTCCTAGTTCCCTGCGTGATTTCCCTACAGTGTTTAGGGTGGCGTAGGAGGTATTTACCCTTTACCAGTAGTTACTGGTTGTATGCTACATTAACTATTTTCTGTGTTACAGTCATTATATGTTTATGTGCTAAGTGTTATACCTACAAGTGCTATTTCTAAAAAGTGCATACCCCTGACAGTGGTCCAGGTGGCCCTGTCCTGTACATAATCCCTTGTAAATCTTGCCCGTGCCTGTTGGCACATTGTAAAGTGTGTGTGTTATCTAATGTGTTTTTATTATTATAATACAAAGGCTATTTTTGATATAACCTTGTGTGGAGTTTCCTTTGTGGTGGGCCTAGGGTGTTGTCGCTGGGGTGCGCGCGCAAACGCTTTACACATCGCCTCCGAGATTAGCCTTGCTGCTCGCGTCACGTTACCTAGAGGGTGAGCAGGGGTTATCTTGGTGTGTGACTCCCTTGCCCTGACTTAGAAATGGCGATCCCTGACTGACCTTGGCGTGAGCCTTGGCCGGCCGGGGGTCCCGTTTCTAACATTGGTGGCAAGCGGTGCGGATTGGACTTGCGTTTGCGCTGTACCACAGTGGCGACAGGCCACACTACAAAACTCTGCAATTTTAGATAACCACATTTTTGGGGATTATTGTTTTTTAGGGAAGATAAGTATTGCTTCTCCTGAAAGGTGTCATTTTGTAATTTCTGTCCAGTACATTTGTTCCCCGCCCTGCTTCCAGAGTTTGGTACCTGTGTCTTTATGGTCAGGTTGAGAAGTCAGGGGTGGTAGAAACTGCCTTACCAGTCTGAGGGGAGGGTGTGTGTGAATGAGTGGTGTGTTACACTGGACAGAGGAGTGCAAGTTCTCTGAGATAGGAATCTTGCTGAATTTTGTAATTGTGTACTCCTGTGTAAGCTCAGACCCCCAGGTTCCCTGTGTCAAACTCTTCTTGAGAACGTCCTGCCAAGATGGAGCTTGTCTTTGATCTCAGTGATCTAGTTTGGTACAATACGCAGGAGTTGGAGAGGGTTCTGTAGAGAGAGAGACATAGGGGTGGATGGGTCAGATACTAAGTACGAACTTAGGAACTACCTGGTCCAATGGTGTAAGGTACAAAGGGATCTTGAGCGCAGTGAGGAGAGGGCCCGGGCCGCACGCCATGAGGGTGGTGAGTCTGTGGGGAGCCCTGAAAAATGTGAAGTGAATGAGGATGACAGTGATTGGGCACCAGCAGATAGTAAGGACCCCATAGATAGGGAGTCCCTTGCTGGGTCCAGTGTCAGTACCAGCGCCCCATCCCTTGTCCTGTCCCCAGAGGAGTGGTTGGATAGGAGGGAAGAGCGGGAGCATCAGCTAGCGATGGAACAGCTCAGGTTGGAACACGCCAAGCTAGAGGCTGAAAGGGCCTTGTTCAGGGAGAAGGTAACCCTAGAGGATAGGTTATCCCCTGAGTGCAATTTTGATTTTCTGGATTCCCCAGGGAGAGTTGAGTCCAGTGGTGGCAGCTATTTAAGTGTTAGTGTAGACAGTCCCACTCCCAGTTCCCCGAGTATGGTACCTGTTTCCCAAGAGGAGGAGAACAGGTTGAAATTCAGGAACCTTAGGAAACCACCTCACCAGGGGTGGGAGTATTTTGTGGATGACTGTTCTGATGCAATGTGGGATTGGCTGAGGGCTAACTCTGACAATGAGGTGGACGAAGTGGTGAATATGTTCCTCAAAGAGCAGTTGCTCAGTGTTGTTTGTCCAGAGTTGCGCCAGCACCTGCTGAAGTTGAAATGTTTTTGTCCTTGGGACCTTGCAAAGGAAGCAGAGCGCTGGGACAGTGCGAGAGGTTCTTTAGAGTCACTAGTGAGTGATTCCAACAATAGTGGGTCAGGTGTCCTCCAGCCCAGCGTGGTGGAGGAGGGTGAGAGTAGCCCAGCTAGGTCCCAGGTTAGTGAGGAGGGTGTAGGGGCTGACTGCCTGTCTCAGTGGAGCGGGAGTGAGTGTGTGACCGAGAGTCCCCAGACGCCCGAAGCCCTGTCACAGAGCCTGGATGGTTTCTTTAGGGAACACCAGGATGGGAACCTAGGCTTACTTGTTAGTTCACTTGAGGGAGATCTCCTAGTGTGTAGAGGACCTGGAGCATCTGTAAGCGGAGCTTCTATGGTTCTAGAGTCTGGCAGTACCGCTCCAGTAGGGAGGGTACAGGAGTCCAGCGAAAGGAGTGATTGGGGGATAGTATGTGAGTCCCCAGAAGTCCTGGAGTGCCAGGCATTGGTTCCACCAAAGGTTTTAGACCAGAGGTTGGAAGGCCAGGTTCAGGATCAGCCTGACCTGAAGGGTGGGACTACTGTAGTCAGTGTCCTGACCAGTTCTTTTTCCAGAGGTACCGCCCCGGTTGGGAGGGAGCAGGACTCTGGAAGGGGGTGCAGAGGGTGGGAGAGCCCACCTCTGACCCCGGTGCAACCTGAGGGGTTAAACCCTAGGTTGGGAGAATGTTGTTTAGAGGGAACCCCTCGCAGGAGGAGGAGGAACCCTAGAAGAAGAGGTAGGGGGAGGAGAGCCTTCCCTGAGACTCCTGGTCCGCCTGAGGTTGTAGACCCTAGGTTGGAGAACCAGTGGCAGTCTAGCCCTGTCTTGCAGACAGGAAGGGTGGAGAATGGCTATTATGTGCCAGGGGTTACTACCCCCCACTTTGTGAGTAGGCAGGATCCAGTGGTACCTGGATGGCCTAGGGCCTGGTCCTGGCCGAGGGCAGCTGGAGAGTATCAGTGGGGTACCCCAGTTAGTCCCTAAAGTAGTTTTAGAAGGAACACTAGGGGTTCACCGTGGCGTAAAACAGGAGGGTGTCCCTGCAGTTGTGGGCCCGCGTCCATGTTTTATCGCCCCAAGCAGGGAAGCCCATCACGGTGGTGATTGGTCTGCCCTGCGTTTTGGCTGGAAGGGGGTTGTGTTGGACTTGGGCCTTAGGGCAGGTTCACCCCTAATCTTTTTGCTTTTATTTGTGACCCAGTGTTAGTGATTTTTGGGTCTTGGCGCACTTTTTCCCTGTGTCCCAGAGTAAA
This sequence comes from Lissotriton helveticus, assembly GCF_964261635.1. Taxonomy (NCBI): domain Eukaryota; kingdom Metazoa; phylum Chordata; class Amphibia; order Caudata; family Salamandridae; genus Lissotriton; species Lissotriton helveticus. The sequence goes on along the minus strand of NC_136057.1, from coordinate 1,401,442,033 downwards.
GTGCGTGCGTGTAGTATGGCTGGCCTGCCCTCTCATAGGAATGCATGGAGAATGTGTGTGTCCATGTTAGTTCCTGATGTGTGGGGAGTGCAGGCTCGAGTTTGGTATGTATGAACTCGTGAGAATGAATGCTGCGCAATGGTATGTGCGGCTTGTATGTGTCTAGAAGGGAAGTGCTACTTCTGGACATTGATGTATGTGTGCAGTGAGGATACTGGAGCGTGATTGGCTGGAGCTGGCTGGCATGCCAGGCTCCAGGAAGTCTGGATGGGTCTGCCCGGTGGTGAGTGTGAGATCAGCATGAGTGATGTGTGGGAGGAGTGCACCTGGGTCCTGGATGGGCTGGGTTTTTCCCCACACAATGCTGGCTCCGCCCCCCTGTGGTTTGTCTAACGACCCAAGCCTCCCCAGTGAATGAAAGGGGTGTTTGGGCCATCAAGGGTACTCCCAAGCCAGCTGCAACTGGTTTCCCCCCACCCTGCACCTCCAAACAAAGGATTTCTCTGTATAAGAAGGGGCTGTGTCCCCTTACAATTTGTTCTACTTTTGGATCCCTGCCAGAGGGGGCTGTTGCTGTTGCTGGGGCCAGGAGGACCGCCACTTGGCTTGTCTCCCTGCCTGGAGACCCAGTGTGCTGGCTCTGGCCCTGCCTTGCCCCCCTGTCTGCCTCCAGACCCTGCTGGAGCTTTGCTGTTGCCTGGGAGCGCTGTTCCCTTGTCCTTTAGCGCTGAGGAGTGCTTTATTTTGAGCCCTTGGCGCTTGATAGCGCTTTATTTCCCTTCTAGCGCTTCGAGCGCTCTACTTTGTGCAGCCGGTGCCCACCCGGCGTTTGCCCGCTTTATTGCCGATTTTCGGCATAGCGAGTGCCCACCTCGCTTTATATTTTAATTCGGAGGCCGGTGCCCACCCGGCATTGCCCCGTTTTATTTAAATATTGGAAGCCGGTGCCCACCCGGCATTGCCCGTGATCACCGCCGCAGCCCGGGCCGAGTGGAAACAGCCGCCGACGTCATCGCCCGGCCGCGCTGGGATTGGCCCAGCCGGCCGAGCCTCCCGCCGCGTCATCGGGGGAGGAGGAGGAAGCAGGAAGCAGCCTGTGTTGACCGGCCGAGGCTCCCGAGTGGAGAGGAGCCCCGCCCGCGGCCCCTGCAGAGCCGCCGCCGAAAGGAGACCAAGAGAGAGTGCGTCCCCGCCCCGTCGTCCCGGTGAGTGTGAGGCAGCTTCATTGTGTGCAGAGCGGCCCCGGTTGGCAGCGGGCCGCTCTGCAGAAGAGATGGGGCACACCACATGTTCGAGCCCAGAGAGGCTCGAGGCCAGTCCCCATTGTTTATTTGAGCCCCGAGAGGCTCCCGGCGTCCTAGATGATAGAGCGGCCCCGGTTGGCAGCGGGCCGCTCCAACGTGCACAAGTACATCCTGGGTCCACCAAGGACTCCAACGACCCCGCATTTCTGGTAATTGGAGCCCCGAGGCTCCTGGGGGCAATTGGGGCATTTCCTTGTTCACGACCCCACGAGGCTCCCAGCCCATTATTGTTTGCGAGCCCCGAGAGGCTCGAGGGGCATTAATCATGTGAGAGCACTGAAGCTCTTGGGTGCCACATTTTGTTTGGAGCCCCAGAGAGGCTCTTGGGTGACATCACATTTGTTTAAAGCGCTGAAGCTCTTAATCCCAGCCCATATTTGTTTTGCGAGCCAGAGAGGCTCTAGGGGGACACAGCCAGTTAGTTGATCAGAGCCCCGTGGCTCCCACGCTGTGTTCCCCCATTGTGTTCTTGAGCCCCAGAGGCTCCAACGTTGCCCATCTGTATTTACAACTGTCCAGCACTTAGTGGACAGTTGCTACGTTTAGGCTTGTGTCCTGTGCTGCCTGCGCAGCATACCCCTGACATTGAGACTCAGGGCATTCCAGCCCCTTGCGAGGCCAGTTGGCCTGAGGGACATTTCTAGTGTGGTGCTACGTGCACCCTGTGCAATTTGTGATTTACTTGCTGATGTAATTCCTGCGCAAATGTTCTACCTGCACCTCTGAATGTGTTTTAATGTTTCATGTGCAATTGTCTATGTTATTACCTTTGCTAAAAGTGACCTGCTTAGGTGATTCTTTATGTGTTATTCCCCTTTGCTAAAAGTGACCTGCTTAGAGGGATGTTTGTTGTTACCTTTGCTAAAAGTGACCTGCTTAGGTGATTCCTTATGCTTTTATTTCCCTTTGCTAAAAGTGACCTGCCGAGAGGAATGTTTGTTTTTACCTTTGCTAAAAGTGACCTGCTTAGGTAATTGTTTATGGTTTAATGCCCTTTGCTAAATGTGACTTGCTTAGGTGATAGGTTTTCCTTCCATAGGTCCTGATGATAAGGTCCTAGTTCCCTGCGTGATTTCCCTACAGTGTTTAGGGTGGCGTAGGAGGTATTTACCCTTTACCAGTAGTTACTGGTTGTATGCTACATTAACTATTTTCTGTGTTACAGTCATTATATGTTTATGTGCTAAGTGTTATACCTACAAGTGCTATTTCTAAAAAGTGCATACCCCTGACAGTGGTCCAGGTGGCCCTGTCCTGTACATAATCCCTTGTAAATCTTGCCCGTGCCTGTTGGCACATTGTAAAGTGTGTGTGTTATCTAATGTGTTTTTATTATTATAATACAAAGGCTATTTTTGATATAACCTTGTGTGGAGTTTCCTTTGTGGTGGGCCTAGGGTGTTGTCGCTGGGGTGCGCGCGCAAACGCTTTACACATCGCCTCCGAGATTAGCCTTGCTGCTCGCGTCACGTTACCTAGAGGGTGAGCAGGGGTTATCTTGGTGTGTGACTCCCTTGCCCTGACTTAGAAATGGCGATCCCTGACTGACCTTGGCGTGAGCCTTGGCCGGCCGGGGGTCCCGTTTCTAACATTGGTGGCAAGCGGTGCGGATTGGACTTGCGTTTGCGCTGTACCACAGTGGCGACAGGCCACACTACAAAACTCTGCAATTTTAGATAACCACATTTTTGGGGATTATTGTTTTTTAGGGAAGATAAGTATTGCTTCTCCTGAAAGGTGTCATTTTGTAATTTCTGTCCAGTACATTTGTTCCCCGCCCTGCTTCCAGAGTTTGGTACCTGTGTCTTTATGGTCAGGTTGAGAAGTCAGGGGTGGTAGAAACTGCCTTACCAGTCTGAGGGGAGGGTGTGTGTGAATGAGTGGTGTGTTACACTGGACAGAGGAGTGCAAGTTCTCTGAGATAGGAATCTTGCTGAATTTTGTAATTGTGTACTCCTGTGTAAGCTCAGACCCCCAGGTTCCCTGTGTCAAACTCTTCTTGAGAACGTCCTGCCAAGATGGAGCTTGTCTTTGATCTCAGTGATCTAGTTTGGTACAATACGCAGGAGTTGGAAGGGTTCTGTAGAGAGAGAGACATAGGGGTGGATGGGTCAGATACTAAGTACGAACTTAGGAACTACCTGGTCCAATGGTGTAAGGTACAAAGGGATCTTGAGCGCAGTGAGGAGAGGGCCCGGGCCGCACGCCATGAGGGTGGTGAGTCTGTGGGGAGCCCTGAAAAATGTGAAGTGAATGAGGATGACAGTGATTGGGCACCAGCAGATAGTAAGGACCCCATAGATAGGGAGTCCCTTGCTGGGTCCAGTGTCAGTACCAGCGCCCCATCCCTTGTCCTGTCCCCAGAGGAGTGGTTGGATAGGAGAGAAGAGCGGGAGCATCAGCTAGCGATGGAACAGCTCAGGTTGGAACACGCCAAGCTAGAGGCTGAAAGGGCCTTGTTCAGGGAGAATGTAACCCTAGAGGATAGGTTATCCCCTGAGTGCAATTTTGATTTTCTGGATTCCCCAGGGAGGGTTGAGTCCAGTGGTGGAAGCTATTTAAGTGTTAGTGTAGACAGTCCCACTCCCAGTTCCCCGAGTATGGTACCTGTTTCCCAAGAGGAGGACAACAGGTTGAAATTCAGGAACCTTAGGAAACCACCTCACCAGGGGTGGGAGTATTTTGTGGATGACTGTTCTGATGCAATGTGGGATTGGCTGAGGGCTAACTCGGACAATGAGGTGGACGAAGTGGTGAATATGTTCCTCAAAGAGCAGTTGCTCAGTGTTGTTTGTCCAGAGTTGCGCCAGCACCTGCTGAAGTTGAAATGTTTTTGTTCTTGGGACCTTGCAAAGGAAGCAGAGCGCTGGGACAGTGCGAGAGGTTCTTTAGAGTCACTAGTGAGTGATTCCAACAATAGTGGGTCAGGTGTCCTCCAGCCCAGCGTGGTGGAGGAGGGTGAGAGTAGCCCAGCTAGGTCTCAGGTTAGTGAGGAGGGTGTAGGGGCTGACTACCTGTCTCAGTGGAGCGGGAGTGAGTGTGTGACCGAGAGTCCCCAGACGCCCGAAGCCCTGTCACAGAGCCTGGATGGTTTCTTTAGGGAACACCAGGATGGGAACCTAGGCTTACTTGTTAGTTCACTTGAGGGAGATCTCCTAGTGTGTAGAGGACCTGGAGCATCTGTAAGCGGAGCTTCTATGGTTTTAGAGTCTGGCAGTACCGCTCCAGTAGGGAGGGTACAGGAGTCCAGCGAAAGGAGTGATTGGGGGATAGTATGTGAGTCCCCAGAAGTCCTGGAGTGCCAGGCATTGGTTCCACCAAAGGTTTTAGACCAGAGGTTGGAAGGCCAGGTTCAGGATCAGCCTGACCTGAAGGGTGGGACTACTGTAGTCAGTGTCCTGACCAGTTCTTTTTCCAGAGGTACCGCCCCGGTTGGGAGGGAGCAGGACTCTGGAAGGGGGTGCAGAGGGTGGGAGAGCCCACCTCTGACCCCGGTGCAACCTGAGGGGTTAAACCCTAGGTTGGGAGAATGTTGTTTAGAGGGAACCCCTCGCAGGAGGAGGAGGAACCCTAGAAGAAGAGGTAGGGGGAGGAGAGCCTTCCCTGAGACTCCTGGTCCGCCTGAGGTTGTAGACCCTAGGTTGGAGAACCAGTGGCAGTCTAGCCCTGTCTTGCAGACAGGAAGGGTGGAGAATGGCTATTATGTGCCAGGGGTTACTACCCCCCACTTTGTGAGTAGGCAGGATCCAGTGGTACCTGGATGGCCTAGGGCCTGGTCCTGGCCGAGGGCAGCTGGAGAGTATCAGTGGGGTACCCCAGTTAGTCCCTACAGTAGTTTTAGAAGGAACCCTAGGGGTTCACCGTGGCGTAAAACAGGAGGGTGTCCCTGCAGTTGTGGGCCCGCGTCCGTGTTTTATCGCCCCAAGCAGGGAAGCCCATCACGGTGGTGATTGGTCTGCCCTGCGTTTTGGCTGGAAGGGGGTTGTGTTGGACTTGGGCCTTAGGGCAGGTTCACCCCTAATCTTTTTGCTTTTATTTGTGACCCAGTGTTAGTGATTTTTGGGTCTTGGCGCACTTTTTCCCTGTGTCCCAGAGTAAAGTGCGTGCGTGTAGTATGGCTGGCCTGCCCTCTCATAGGAATGCATGGAGAATGTGTGTGTCCATGTTAGTTCCTGATGTGTGGGGAGTGCAGGCTCGAGTTTGGTATGTATGAACTCGTGAGAATGAATGCTGCGCAATGGTATGTGCGGCTTGTATGTGTCTAGAAGGGAAGTGCTACTTCTGGACATTGATGTATGTGTGCAGTGAGGATACTGGAGCGTGATTGGCTGGAGCTGGCTGGCATGCCAGGCTCCAGGAAGTCTGGATGGGTCTACCCGGTGGTGAGTGTGAGATCAGCATGAGTGATGTGTGGGAGGAGTGCACCTGGGTCCTGGATGGGCTGGGTTTTTCCCCACAGAATGCTGGCTCCGCCCCCCTGTGGTTTGTCTAACGACCCAAGCCTCCCCAGTGAATGAAAGGGGTGGTTGGGCCATCAAGGGTACTCCCAAGCCAGCTGCAACTAGTTTCCCCCCACCCTGCACCTCCAAACAAAGGATTTCTCTGTATAAGAAGGGGCTGTGTCCCCTTACAATTTGTTCTACTTTTGGATCCCTGCCAGACGGGGGCTGTTGCTGTTGCTGGGGCCAGGAGGACCGCCACTTGGCTTGTCTCCCTGCCTGGAGACCCAGTGTGCTGGCTCTGGCCCTGCCTTGCCCCCCTGTCTGCCTCCAGACCCTGCTGGAGCTTTGCTGTTGCCTGGGAGCGCTGTTCCCTTGTCCTTTAGCGCTGAGGAGTGCTTTATTTTGAGCCCTTGGCGCTTGATAGCGCTTTCTTTCCCTTCTAGCGCTTCGAGCGCTCTACTTTGTGCAGCCGGTGCCCACCCGGCGTTTGCCCGCTTTATTGCCGATTTTCGGCATAGCGAGTGCCCACCTCGCTTTATATTTTAATTCGGAGGCCGGTGCCCACCCGGCATTGCCCCGTTTTATTTAAATATTGGAAGCCGGTGCCCACCCGGCATTGCCCGTGATCACCGCCGCAGCCCGGGCCGAGTGGAAACAGCCGCCGACGTCATCGCCCGGCCGCGCTGGGATTGGCCCAGCCGGCCGAGCCTCCCGCCGCGTCATCGGGGGAGGAGGAGGAAGCAGGAAGCAGCCTGTGTTGACCGGCCGAGGCTCCAGAGTGGAGAGGAGCCCCGCCCAAGGCCCCCGCAGAGCCGCCGCCGAAAGGAGACCAAGAGAGAGTGCGTCCCCGCCCCGTTGTCCCGGTGAGTGTGAGGCAGCTTCATTGTGTGCAGAGCGGCCCCGGTTGGCAGCGGGCCGCTCTGCAGAAGAGAAGGGGCACACCACATGTTCGAGCCCAGAGAGGCTCGAGGCCAGTCCCCATTGTTTATTTGAGCCCCGAGAGGCTCCCGGCGTCCTAGATGATAGAGCGGCCCCGGTTGGCAGCGGGCCGCTCCAACGTGCACAAGTACATCCTGGGTCCACCAAGGACTCCAACGACCCCGCATTTCTGATAATTGGAGCCCAGAGGCTCCTGGGGGCAATTGGGGCATTTCCTTGTTCACGACCCCACGAGGCTCCCAGCCCATTATTGTTTGCGAGCCCCGAGAGGCTCGAGGGGCATTAATCATGTGAGAGCACTGAAGCTCTTGGGTGCCCCTTTTTGTTTGGAGCCCCAGAGAGGCTCTTGGGTGACATCACATTTGTTTAGAGCGCTGAAGCTCTTAATCCCAGCCCATATTTGTTTTGCGAGCCAGAGAGGCTCTAGGGGGACACAGCCAGTTAGTTGATCAGAGCCCCGTGGCTCCCACGCTGTGTTCCCCCATTGTGTTCTTGAGCCCCAGAGGCTCCAACGTTGCCTATCTGTATTTACAACTGTCCAGCACTTAGTGGACAGTTGCTACGTTTAGGCTTGTGTCCTGTGCTGCCTGCGCAGCATACCCCTGACATTGAGACTCAGGGCATTCCAGCCCCTTGCGAGGCTGTTGGCCTGAGGGACATTTCTAGTGTGGTGCTACGTGCACCCTGCGCAATTTGTGATTTACTTGCTGATGTAATTCCTGCGCAAATGTTCTACCTGCACCTCTGAATGTGTTTTAATGTTTCATGTGCAATTGTCTATGTTATTACCTTTGCTAAAAGTGACCTGCTTAGGTGATTCTTTATGTGTTATTCCCCTTTGCTAAAAGTGACCTGCTTAGAGGGATGTTTGTTGTTACCTTTGCTAAAAGTGACCTGCTTAGGTGATTCCTTATGCTTTTATTTCCCTTTGCTAAAAGTGACCTGCCTAGAGGAATGTTTGTTTTTACCTTTGCTAAAAGTGACCTGCTTAGGTAATAGTTTATGGTTTAATGCCCTTTGCTAAATGTGACTTGCTTAGGTGATAGGTTTTCCTTCCATAGGTCCTGATGATAAGGTCCTAGTTCCCTGCGTGATTTCCCTACAGTGTTTAGGGTGGCGTAGGAGGTATTTACCCTTTACCAGTAGTTACTGGTTGTATGCTACATTAACTATTTTCTGTGTTACAGTCATTATATGTTTATGTGCTAAGTGTTATACCTACAAGTGCTATTTCTAAAAAGTGCATACCCCTGACAGTGGTCCAGGTGGCCCTGTCCTGTACATAATCCCTTGTAAATCTTGCCCGTGCCTGTTGGCACATTGTAAAGTGTGTGTGTTATCTAATGTGTTTTTATTATTATAATACAAAGGCTATTTTTGATATAACCTTGTGTGGAGTTTCCTTTGTGGTGGGCCTAGGGTGTTGTCGCTGGGGTGCGCGCGCAAACGCTTTACACATCGCCTCCGAGATTAGCCTTGCTGCTCGCGTCACGTTACCTAGAGGGTGAGCAGGGGTTATCTTGGTGTGTGACTTCCTTGCCCTGACTTAGAAATGGCGATCCCTGACTGACCTTGGCGTGAGCCTTGGCCGGCCGGGGGTCCCGTTTCTAACATTGGTGGCAAGCGGTGCGGATTGGACTTGCGTTTGCGCTGTACCACAGTGGCGACAGGCCACACTACAAAACTCTGCAATTTTAGATAACCACATTTTTGGGGATTATTGTTTTTTAGGGAAGATAAGTATTGCTTCTCCTGAAAGGTGTCATTTTGTAATTTCTGTCCAGTACATTTGTTCCCCGCCCTGCTTCCAGAGTTTGGTACCTGTGTCTTTATGGTCAGGTTGAGAAGTCAGGGGTGGTAGAAACTGCCTTACCAGTCTGAGGGGAGGGTGTGTGTGAATGAGTGGTGTGTTACACTGGACAGAGGAGTGCAAGTTCTCTGAGATAGGAATCTTGCTGAATTTTGTAATTGTGTACTCCTGTGTAAGCTCAGACCCCCAGGTTCCCTGTGTCAAACTCTTCTTGAGAACGTCCTGCCAAGATGGAGCTTGTCTTTGATCTCAGTGATCTAGTTTGGTACAATACGCAGGAGTTGGAAGGGTTCTGTAGAGAGAGAGACATAGGGGTGGATGGGTCAGATACTAAGTACGAACTTAGGAACTACCTGGTCCAATGGTGTAAGGTACAAAGGGATCTTGAGCGCAGTGAGGAGAGGGCCCGGGCCGCACGCCATGAGGGTGGTAAGTCTGTGGGGAGCCCTGAAAAATGTGAAGTGAATGAGGATGACAGTGATTGGGCACCAGCAGATAGTAAGGACCCCATAGATAGGGAGTCCCTTGCTGGGTCCAGTGTCAGTACCAGCGCCCCATCCCTTGTCCTGTCCCCAGAGGAGTGGTTGGATAGGAGGGAAGAGCGGGAGCATCAGCTAGCGATGGAACAGCTCAGGTTGGAACACGCCAAGCTAGAGGCTGAAAGGGCCTTGTTCAGGGAGAAGGTAACCCTAGAGGATAGGTTATCCCCTGAGTGCAATTTTGATTTTCTGGATTCCCCAGGGAGGGTTGAGTCCAGTGGTGGCAGCTATTTAAGTGTTAGTGTAGACAGTCCCACTCCCAGTTCCCCGAGTATGGTACTTGTTTCCCAAGAGGAGGAGAACAGGTTGAAATTCAGGAACCTTAGGAAACCACCTCACCAGGGGTGGGAGTATTTTGTGGATGACTGTTCTGATGCAATGTGGGATTGGCTGAGGGCTAACTCGGACAATGAGGTGGACGAAGTGGTGAATATGTTCCTCAAAGAGCAGTTGCTCAGTGTTGTTTGTCCAGAGTTGCGCCAGCACCTGCTGAAGTTGAAATGTTTTTGTCCTTGGGACCTTGCAAAGGAAGCAGAGCGCTGGGACAGTGCGAGAGGTTCTTTAGAGTCACTAGTGAGTGATTCCAACAATAGTGGGTCAGGTGTCCTCCAGCCCAGCGTGGTGGAGGAGGGTGAGAGTAGCCCAGCTAGGTCCCAGGTTAGTGAGGAGGGTGTAGGGGCTGACTGCCTGTCTCAGTGGAGCGGGAGTGAGTGTGTGACCGAGAGTCCCCAGACGCCCGAAGCCCTGTCACAGAGCCTGGATGGTTTCTTTAGGGAACACCAGGATGGGAACCTAGGCTTACTTGTTAGTTCACTTGAGGGAGATCTCCTAGTGTGTAGAGGACCTGGAGCATCTGTAAGCGGAGCTTCTATGGTTCTAGAGTCTGGCAGTACCGCTCCAGTAGGGAGGGTACAGGAGTCCAGCGAAAGGAGTGATTGGGGGATAGTATGTGAGTCCCCAGAAGTCCTGGAGTGCCAGGCATTGGTTCCACCAAAGGTTTTAGACCAGAGGTTGGAAGGCCAGGTTCAGGATCAGCCTGACCTGAAGGGTGGGACTACTGTAGTCAGTGTCCTGACCAGTTCTTTTTCCAGAGGTACCGCCCCGGTTGGGAGGGAGCAGGACTCTGGAAGGGGGTGCAGAGGGTGGGAGAGCCCACCTCTGACCCCGGTGCAACCTGAGGGGTTAAACCCTAGGTTGGGAGAATGTTGTTTAGAGGGAACCCCTCGCAGGAGGAGGAGGAACCCTAGAAGAAGAGGTAGGGGGAGGAGAGCCTTCCCTGAGACTCCTGGTCCGCCTGAGGTTGGAGACCCTAGGTTGGAGAACCAGTGGCAGTCTAGCCCTGTCTTGCAGACAGGAAGGGTGGAGAATGGCTATTATGTGCCAGGGGTTACTACCCCCCACTTTGTGAGTAGGCAGGATCCAGTGGTACCTGGATGGCCTAGGGCCTGGTCCTGGCCGAGGGCAGCTGGAGAGTATCAGTGGGGTACCCCAGTTAGTCCCTACAGTAGTTTTAGAAGGAACCCTAGGGGTTCACCGTGGCGTAAAACAGGAGGGTGTCCCTGCAGTTGTGGGCCCGCGTCCGTGTTTTATCGCCCCAATCAGGGAAGCCCATCACGGTGGTGATTGGTCTGCCCTGCGTTTTGGCTGGAAGGGGGTTGTGTTGGACTTGGGCCTTAGGGCAGGTTCACCCCTAATCTTTTTGCTTTTATTTGTGACCCAGTGTTAGTGATTTTTGGGTCTTGGCGCACTTTTTCCCTGTGTCCCAGAGTAAAGTGCGTGCGTGTAGTATGGCTGGCCTGCCCTCTCATAGGAATGCATGGAGAATGTGTGTGTCCATGTTAGTTCCTGATGTGTGGGGAGTGCAGGCTCGAGTTTGGTATGTATGAACTCGTGAGAATGAATGCTGCGCAATGGTATGTGCGGCTTGTATGTGTCTAGAAGGGAAGTGCTACTTCTGGACATTGATGTATGTGTGCAGTGAGGATACTGGAGCGTGATTGGCTGGAGCTGGCTGGCATGCCAGGCTCCAGGAAGTCTGGATGGGTCTGCCCGGTGGTGAGTGTGAGATCAGCATGAGTGATGTGTGGGAGGAGTGCACCTGGGTCCTGGATGGGCTGGGTTTTTCCCCACACAATGCTGGCTCCGCCCCCCTGTGGTTTGTCTAACGACCCAAGCCTCCCCAGTGAATGAAAGGGGTGGTTGGGCCATCAAGGGTACTCCCAAGCCAGCTGCAACTGGTTTCCCCCCACCCTGCACCTCCAAACAAAGGATTTCTCTGTATAAGAAGGGGCTGTGTCCCCTTACAATTTGTTCTACTTTTGGATCCCTGCCAGAGGGGGCTGTTGCTGTTGCTGGGGCCAGGAGGACCGCCACTTGGCTTGTCTCCCTGCCTGGAGACCCAGTGTGCTGGCTCTGGCCCTGCCTTGCCCCCCTGTCTGCCTCCAGACCCTGCTGGAGCTTTGCTGTTGCCTGGGAGCGCTGTTCCCTTGTCCTTTAGCGCTGATGAGTGCTTTATTTTGAGCGCTTGATAGCGCTTTATTTCCCTTCTAGTGCTTCGAGCGCTCTACTTTGTGCAGCCGGTGCCCACCCGGCGTTTGCCCGCTTTATTGCCGATTTTCGGCATAGCGAGTGCCCACCTCGCTTTATATTTCAATTCGGAGGCCGGTGCCCACCCGGCATTGCCCCGTGTTATTTAAATATTGGAAGCCGGTGGCATTGCCCGTGATCACCGCCGCAGCCCGGGCCGAGTGGAAACAGCCGCCGACGTCATCGCCCGGCCGCGCTGGGATTGGCCCAGCCGGCCGAGCCTCCCGCCGCGTCATCGGGGGAGGAGGAGGAAGCAGGAAGCAGCCTGTTTTGACCGGCCGAGGCTCCCGAGTGGAGAGGAGCCCCGCCCGCGGCCCCCGCAGAGCCGCCGCCGAAAGGAGACCAAGAGAGAGTGCGTCCCCGCCCCGTCGTCCCGGTGAGTGTGAGGCAGCTTCATTGTGTGCAGAGCGGCCCCGGTTGGCAGCGGGCCGCTCTGCAGAAGAGAAGGGGCACACCACATGTTCGAGCCCAGAGAGGCTCGAGGCCAGTCCCCACTGTTTATTTGAGCCCCGAGAGGCTCCCGGCGTCCTAGATGATAGAGCGGCCCCGGTTGGCAGCGGGCTGCTCCAACGTGCACAAGTACATCCTGGGTCCACCAAGGACTCCAACGACCCCGCATTTCTGGTAATTGGAGCCCCGAGGCTCCTGGGGGCAATTGGGGCATTTCCTTGTTCACGACCCCACGAGGCTCCCAGCCCATTATTGTTTGCGAGCCCCGAGAGGCTCGAGGGGCATTAATCATGTGAGAGCACTGAAGCTCTTGGGTGCCACTTTTTGTTTGGAGCCCCAGAGAGGCTCTTGGGTGACATCACATTTGTTTAGAGCGCTGAAGCTCTTAATCCCAGCCCATATTTGTTTTGCGAGCCAGAGAGGCTCTAGGGGGACACAGCCAGTTAGTTGATCAGAGCCCCGTGGCTCCCACGCTGTGTTCCCCCATTGTGTTCTTGAGCCCCAGAGGCTCCAACGTTGCCCATCTGTATTTACAACTGTCCAGCACTTAGTTGACAGTTGCTACGTTTAGGCTTGTGTCCTGTGCTGCCTGCGCAGCATACCCCTGACATTGAGACTCAGGGCATTCCAGCCCCTTGCAAGGCCAGTTGGCCTGAGGGACATTTCTAGTGTGGTGCTACGTGCACCCTGCGCAATTTGTGATTTACTTGCTGATGTAATTCCTGCGCAAATGTTCTACCTGCACCTCTGAATGTGTTTTAATGTTTCATGTGCAATTGTCTATGTTATTACCTTTGCTAAAAGTGACCTGCTTAGGTGATTCTGTATGTGTTATTCCCCTTTGCTAAAAGTGACCTGCTTAGAGGGATGTTTGTTGTTACCTTTGCTAAAAGTGACCTGCTTAGGTGATTCCTTATGCTTTTATTTCCCTTTGCTAAAAGTGACCTGCCTAGAGGAATGTTTGTTTTTACCTTTGCTAAAAGTGACCTGCTTAGGTAATTGTTTATGGTTTAATGCCCTTTGCTAAATGTGACTTGCTTAGGTGATAGGTTTTCCTTCCATAGGTCCTGATGATAAGGTCCTAGTTCCCTGCGTGATTTCCCTACAGTGTTTAGGGTGGCGTAGGAGGTATTTACCCTTTACCAGTAGTTACTGGTTGTATGCTACAATAACTATTTTCTGTGTTACAGTCATTATATGTTTATGTGCTAAGTGTTATACCTACAAGTGCTATTTCTAAAAAGTGCATACCCCTGACAGTGGTCCAGGTGGCCCTGTCCTGTACATAATCCCTTGTAAATCTTGCCCGTGCCTGTTGGCACATTGTAAAGTGTGTGTGTTATCTAATGTGTTTTTATTATTATAATACAAAGGCTATTTTTGATATAACCTTGTGTGGAGTTTCCTTTGTGGTGGGCCTAGGGTGTTGTCGCTGGGGTGCGCGCGCAAACGCTTTACACATCGCCTCCGAGATTAGCCTTGCTGCTCGCGTCACGTTACCTAGAGGGTGAGCAGGGGTTATCTTGGTGTGTGACTCCCTTGCCCTGACTTAGAAATGGCGATCCCTGACTGACCTTGGCGTGAGCCTTGGCCGGCCGGGGGTCCCGTTTCTAACAAGTACATTTCAAATCGTCGACCTATTACTTCACAGGAGTTGCTAGAACAGTCGCTCCTTATCTACAGCCAGACTAACTCACCCAAACTTATACGCATTACTTCACATTTCCTTAGCAACTGATAAACATGCTAAAACAATTGCAGCAGTAAATCCTCCCCTGTGCAACATTAAGGGGCTCATTACGAAGGCGGACGGACTTCTGACCGTCCGCCATCGTATCGGATTTGGGACCGGCCGCCCTTGAGGTGGCCAGCCCACACTCCAAATTACGATGCGACCACCACCATGGCGGTTGCATCACCTATATTTTGCATTGTGGCGGGGATGCGTTCAGCAGCCCCTCCACAATACAAAATTAAAGGCACTTGCATATCCTTGCACTACGTGGAAGGCACTGTGCCTGCCACATGGTGCTGGGGTATGTGCCCCTGACACAGTCCCAGGGATCAAGGGGGCCCGCTGTCGGTGGTTGGCCTTCCGCCATCGTAATGAGCCCCTAAAGGCACACAGCATCACAGTCCCCCTACTTTTTTGAATGCACTTCAACCATTGCTTGAAACATAAACATATTGCCGAAAAAGCTTGTCTCTCAAAAATGTTCATTGTAGTAAATGCCATTTTCCCTGTCATTGGCACAATAGTCTGGTGTAGCTTGCACGTATACGACGTATCGTGCAGTAAAAATGGACATTCGACTCAAGGATTTTGTTGCTGTCACCCAGGATACTACTATGCTATATTTCAAAGACTAGCATTTTGCACCTGTGCTGTTCCCACTCACGGACACTGGAGGGCGACATTACACTCTACAGAAAAAAAGATAACATTACCTCAAACTTATTTTGGGCCACTTCGGTGATTTTACATCACACAAGAATGTGCTTTGTAGTTGCCTAAAGAAAGAATACGATCTTTATTAAATAAATAAAAAATTCTATGCTTCAACATGACACCCCACGGTCGCTTCAGCGCTCTTAAGATAATACACACAGAAGGCGCGAAGTTTATCTAGATAGGGTATACTTTTCTGAAAGGGTTGCAGACACTGCACAAAAAAACTCAAATTCACCACCAAAAGCTACAGCTATATAGAATATATGCAAATGGAAATAGTGTTATAAGCTGTTTATGACCGCTGTTCCGTGTGGGGAGGGTTCGTGACTCAAGTGAGGTGTGTAATGTCCTCCGGCGCGGGGTAGCATTTCAGTCTACCCCCCCCCCCCCCGGAGAAGTCACGTTAGCGCTGGCGCGTGTCGTCACGTGCCAGCTACAAAATAAAGGGGGCGTGGCCCGACAAGTTAGTCGGAGCCACGTACGAAGCTCAGCAAGGTGTCCTGGCTCTTCATTATCGCCGCAGCGCTGTCGCCACGTGCGTTAGCGGCCCTCACACCCCCACCACATTGGCTACGAGGGGCAGAAACGACCCCATGTGGTGCTGGGTACTCACCTCAATTAGTTGGTGATTAAGGTTTTCTCTGTGTCTTTGTTCTGGGCTCTAGGCCCAGGGAGTGTGACCGGACCCTTTTGCTGGCCTGCTGGGTGCCCCAGGGTGAGTCTGCTGTGTCTGTGGCAGCCCCTGACGCCCCTGAAAGTGCCTCACGAGCAAGGTAGGCCTTTGTTGCACAACCGGAGGACCCCTCGCCTGAGTGTGCCCTAGCAGCCTGTTGGAAAAGGAAAGGAAAGAAAAAGGAGACGAAGGAGGACAGACACCACGCTGAGGTTGAAGACATACAGGCCACAGGAGAAGTCCTGGACAACATCACTGTCACCCTCGGCCAGGCGGCTGCGAACACGCCCAGGAGGTAAGCAGTGCATGTGCCGCGAGGTGTGACTGCGTCTGAGCCAAGATGGCGTCGATCCCCGCCCTGGAGCCTTTCGTGGTGGACGGAGCACCCTCCTCCCTTGCCCCGCAATAGAGAGACTGGACCGATCGCCTCCAGATCTACTTTGAAGGGGCGGGCATAGGCGCAGAGCCCTCCTCCTCCACCTCGGAGGTAAAGACATCCACCGCATCTACAAAACCTTAGTAGAAGCCACACCCAAAACATATTTCACGCTTCTCAACGCCTTAAACACGCACTTCGAGCCGATGGCGAACAGAGACTACGAGAGATTAATTTTTCGCCAGGCCAAGCAAGAAGCGGAGGAATCACTGGACGCGGTCCACGGACAACTAAAGGAGTTGGCCAGCACATGCGGATTCCGGGACGAACAGGAAGAGATTCGAGGTCAGATAATTCAAGGATGCTACTCGTCCAAACTCAGAGTAAACATTCTTCAGGAAGACGGCAAGCCACTAGCGGACATCCTCACCCTGGGCCGATCAAAGGAACTGTCGCAAGCCAGAGCCTCTCACATGGAAGCAGCCCTCCACCGACCCATCAAGACGGAGCAAGTCAATATGGCGGAGAAGGCGAATGTGGTGAGGCCAAAAGGGCGCCAAAACGCGGGGAGAAGACAGCCGGTCAAGCCGAAGGAATGCGGCTATTGCGGAGGCCCACCCCATCGCATGCAAGACTGCCCGGCAAGAGGAAAGAATTGCAGTGCGTGTGGGTGGATGAACCACTTTGCAGCGGTATGCCGATCAGCAACATCAAAAAAAGAAGCAGCACAGACTTTAGCTGAAGAACGAGACAGTGAAGATATGGACGACGACGTTGGTGACTACCCGGTCCACTATGTGTTCGCAGTTGATCAGCCACGACGGAAGAGACAACGACTATAAAGTGCAGAATCAAGGTTCACCATCAGAGGTGAGAGCTACTATTGACACAGGAGTGTCGATTGAACTGATGGCTGCCAACGTATACCACCAACTAAGTACACGCCCACCCCTACGAGAGGCAAGGATCAGAGTATTTGCGTACGGCCAGAAGACACCCATCCCACTTATGGGATGTTTCAAAACTGAACTACAACACCAAGGTCTCAAGATCCCCACGACAGTGTACGTGACAAAGGAAGGCAGCTGGATGCTAATAAGTGGACAATCAGCTGAAGACCTGAGGCTGATATCCTTCGCCATGGCGGTGCAGGAAGAAGAACTAAAGACCATCATGGAGGAGTTCGAAGACGTTTTCAAAGGTATAGGATGCCTGAAAGGGAAGGAAGTCTCACTCCATATCGACCCGTCGGTCCAACCAGTGGCGCTGAGGCACAGACACATTGCATTCCACCTGCGAAAGAAGGTTGAGGAAGAATTGAAGGCACTGGAGAAGCAAGGGATTATTGAAAAGGTCAGCAGACCCACCCCGCGGGTGTCCCCGATCGTAGTGGCAAGGAAACCAAAACAGCCGGGGCAAGTCTGCATCTGTGTGGACATGCGCCTCCCAAACGCCGTGGTGAAGAGGGAAAGTCACCTGACCCCGACCATCGACGACATACTAGGAGAACTGAACAGCGCGAGATGGTTCTCGAAGATGGACCTCCGTTCCGGTTATCACCAACTACCACTACATCCGTACTCCCAATACATCACCACCTTCTCTACCCACGTCGGTCTCAGGAGATACCGACGCCTCAACTTTGGAATCTCGAGTGCAGCAGAGGTGTTTCAAAACACCATCCATGAAGTCCTGAGCGGACTCCCAGGGGTTTTGAATGTAAGTGATGATCTACTCATCTATGCGTCATCTATAGAAGACCACCATATGAGACTGCGGGGGGTCCTCCAAAGGATCAAGGAATCCGGATTGACCCTACACCGAGAGAAATGCCAATTTTTGAAGAACAAGATCAGTTTTTTGGGCTATACCTTCTCGGACCAAGGAGTGGCCCCAGATCCAGACAAGGTGCGAGATGAACAAGAAGCCCCTGCACCATCTAATATCTCAGAAATAAGAAGCTTCCTGGGAATGGTGAACTTTTGCGGACGTTTCGTCCCTGACCTGTCCAATCTCACAAAACCCCTCAGGGAGCTAACAAAATCATCCACCACCTGGCAGTGGGGCCCAGAACAGGAACAGGCCTTCAAAGCTACCAAGTCAGCCCTATCAGCAGATACGACACTGTTGTACGTTAACCCTACTAGATCCACCAACGTCGCAGTGGACGCCAGCCCATATGGACTCGGAGCTGTGCTCACACAATTGCAAGGAAATGGAGAATGGGCCCCGATAGCATACGCAAGCCGTTCACTGACGGACACGGAACAGAGATACTCGCAGATAGAGCAAGAAGCAATTGCCATACACTGGGCCTGCCGGCACTTGCACATCTATGTATACGGCCAACCATTCACGGTATCCACACACCATAAACCCCCCATTCCCCTGTTTCAAGGGTCAGCGTCCAATCCTCCACCGAGGATTGAAAAATGGATCCTTCAATTGCAGGGATATGACTATCGGGTGGAGTACAAACCGGGCTCATCCAATCCAGCAGCCTACCTCTCGAGGCATCCCCGAGCGGCCACCAAAGCAGAGGAAGAGGATGCGGAGGACACTTAGGACTATGTCCGGCTTGTGTTGGAAAGATCCCGACCTCTGCCTATCAGCCTCGAGGCTATCGTCAAAGCCACCCGGAATGATGAATGCCTACAACTGACCACGCACGCAGTCGAATCGAATGACTGGCGCCCCATCCAGTCCACCATGATCAGACGGACGCCGCAAGCAAAGGCCGTTTTAGAATCGATGGTACGAGTCAAGGAGGAACTTTCCGTCGACAGCCGAGGCTGTCTGCTCCGAGGGCCCCGACTGGTGATGCCGGTGAGCCTGACTCAGCAAGCAATAGACCTCGCCCACCAGGGACATCAAGGCATGGTAAAGACCAAGAGCCGGCTGAGAGCTAAGGTGTGGTTCCCAGGAATGGACACACTGGTGGAACAGACCGTCATGGTGCCATTCTTCTCTTTAATCCACTGTTGGCGAATCCATGGCGGGCAACCTCACGACAACGCCCAGGGGTACTCAGGCCCTACAGGATGCACACATTCCTCAGCTTCCATTATCAGCTGAAGATGTTATGCTACTCACTGAGGCGCCACGCAGCTCCTCCTACACTCAATGTTTTTTTTACTGTGTCTCCTGCTTTTTCCTTGGGTCCTTTTTTTCTTCCCCCAGCCCTTAACTATCCCTTTGTTTTTATCCACAGGCTTTCATTACGCCCAGTACAGGACTACTAGGTCCCCACACCAGGCTTCTTTCAAAAATCGTTGATCCTGTTGATAGTTGTGCACTACACTCACATAGGTCCTGAAAAAGTGCCAACTGATTCCTTCAGAACAACCAGGCACGAAACATGTCGACCTCACCTTAGAGACTGCCTACCGGAATTATCACATTCCCACAGGGCGTCCACCCTTATTTTAATTAGGCAGGAACTACCTTAACCATTAACGTTTTTTTGATTATAGGACTGACCCTGACCTATTTTAACTCACTACTCATGTGCACACATACTCCCACTGCCCCCACACCCGCACGCACCCAACGGCTTCCTTAAAAGATCTCCGACAAAAAGGCCCCGGAAACGGTGAGCCCGTCGAGCATTGCAGCACTGGCCCGACGAGGAGCAAGGCCCAATAATCAAGCAGGACACCTTTCGGGGTGTGTGAGCGCAACATGACAAACGTTCTGTCTTTCCCACCTTCCCTTCGATCCCCCCTCTAGGAACTGCACTCCCCTTGTTTAACAAGTTCTCCTTGGAGCCACATGTGCAGGACCTATCTAAATAACTGGCTCCCAGTCCCAAACCCCCCTTTTTTTCGACTCAAATCTTCTCTGCCACCCAACCCATGCTGTGCATCACCTTTGCCTGTGTGCAGTGGGGGTTGGCCTTAGAGCCTCTCCTCAAGGGTCTGGCCCTATACTCAGCCTGCAGCAGGCAGCTAACCCCAGCTGCCCAGAGCCTCTGGTCCAAATAATCTGTGAGATTCCCTCTGCAGGTGTCTAATCACCTCTGTGCACAAAGTTTGTCTACCAACATTTTTATTAGTTTAAAATTAGGGAGACGTTGAGCGACTGAGAAAATGGGTAGGATGAGTAAACAGATGTGGAAAGTGATGCTATATTTATGCAAATGCATCAATTTGTAACTATTTTTGACCCCTTTAAAAATATATTATGCCTCAATTTACTAAAAAAATATTGCCCCTCACATTTTTAAATTGCTGGTAACATCTCAGTGCTCATTTACTTCAGTCTGCTCCTCAGGAAAGGCTTTAAATTGAACAGCTCCTATTCCAACAAATTGGCACTCAGGAATGCTTCACGTTTGTCTTGAATACACAATTTCAGCACTTTAGTTGATATTTAAAGATCATGTGATGCTGCAGTTGATCACTAGTGAGTTAGCTGACAGACTAGTGGTGGTTTTGGAATTACATGTTTTACTCCGCATGTCAGAATGATTTACTGACATGGATGAGGAGGATATTTGAGAATGTGTCCCAATTTTAGCCTTCTAGAGCACTTAAATGGGCGTAGCTTAGTCAATGAGATTCGGGCGGTGTGAATCGTAAATTTCCCAACTAAAAAAAACAGTATGCTTAAGGGTGGAGGGGTGACCAAGGTTTGGAATACACTGTTCCAGTGAGGAACAGGTTCAATAATAATCTGCATTAGGTTTAGCCAAACGAGGATGATGATAAAACCCAACAAGGGTAGAGAAGACCCAACTCACGGCCACAGAACTAACTCTCAGGCCAAGAATGCATTTATTTGGGGGGTGGGTGGGTCACACCCCCAACAACCCCCTGAAGCTACACACCTGAGCATTAACCATCACTTTTATGACAAAATTAAACTCCTTATTTTTCCCATACTGCATTATCTTCTGTAGGAAATGCTTTCTGTTTTACAACTTCGATTCAATCAAGATGCGGTTCTTGTGTGCCACATATACAGGATGTTGGGTACCTAGGTGTTAATTAGTGTTGAAGCTGTAGTAGAACACTTGGGAATCAACTGACAGGTTGCTGTTGAAAATACATGTTTCACTCTGCATACTGGAGTTTGTTTTCTGACATTGATGAGAAAGATATTCGAGAATTTATAGAAAATGTGGCCTCATTTTAGCTTCCTAGAGCACTAGCAATAGCCATAATTTCTTTGAAAAAACTAACTACCACATTTCGTTGACGTCTAACGGAAATGTGTTCCGTATTACAGCTTTGATTCCATCAACATGGCATTTAACCCCTTCGATGCTCATGACGGAACGGTTCCATCATGAGCGACGGTTGAGCTGTGCTCATGACGGAACCGTTCCGTCACGACCACACCCGTTTCTTAGAACGCTCAGCACAGCGCGAAAATTCGCGCCGCGCTGAAGCGGTTAAATGTGCCAATCTTTTGTCAATAAATACAGAATATTAGTGCTCTAGATGTTCATTAGAACACTTTGGTGGGCCTGCAGTAGAACACTGGAGAATCAATTAACAGGCTGCTACTGCTGTTGAAAGTGCAAACTTTACTCAGAATATCAGACTTTATTCTCATATGGCTGAGGAGGAGTGTGTGAAGTTATAGAAAATGTTTTGTAATTTTAGCTTCTGGGGCACCTTCAATAATATCTATGAGAAAAACATGAGAGAAAAAACAGTTTTCTATCAAACACGGTTTATCAAATCCCATCAGAAGATTAACATTTTTCACAGGGTAAAATCATCTTATAACACACCATCATTGCTAAAATTAGCATGATACCCCCTGCAAGCAATTTACATTGTGACTTAAGTCTGATATCCCCCTTCATGTTGGCTCCTTTACGTGACCCTCAAAAACAGACTTTCACTTCAATGCATTTCAATGGGGACCATGTTAACAAGTCCTATAATGGCTGCCACAATACCTTGTCCATGTTGTGCCCAGCCTATCAAGTGGCCGGGGGGTCCAATGGAGACCTGCCACATCATGCGCTTGGGGTTAAAGGAAGGCTCACCATGCTATCTTATATGTTTTCTTAAATAAATTTGTCACTGAGTCCTGTAATAGCTGCCACAGCATATTGTTCGTGCTGTGGACAGATAATCAGAATTGACCAATCCCCTCTAAATTATCCAATCAGACCATATCTGGACATCAACTTTCCAGATACTACAAACTTTTTCCGGTGGTTAACCCCTAACCCAAACCCTAAACACAAATTTCTGAAAAACTGCTGAACGAATTTACACCAAATAACAAAAAGCACACTTTCTAAATAAAGTTCATATTTTCTGCTACATTTTGTGTAAATCCATACAACAGGAATTCTTTCTGTATCTCAGACCAAACTTCCCTATTGGGAATTAAAATAGAAAATCAAGGTTTTAGAACTCTGACGTTTTCTTGGCCCTTGTGTGATGGATCGCTACAAAACCGTTCATTGAAAGAGCCAAAGTGGATGATTAAAAAAAAAAAGTTTTGTGACCAGCAAGAAAGTTATTATGAAAGCGAAAAATGCCTTTCCTATGAAAGTTTAACATAACTGTAATTACTTTGTTGCTATCGCCACCAGAATAATAGGCGTAGCCATGAGGTTTAAAGGTGTGCTTTTTTGTTTGAAATGTTTCCACAGACACTGATGATCAAACACAGTGACTGAACATGCCTGTCTGAAATAATGTTGTGCTTTGCAAGTATCTCCTTTAATAGCTGTAGCCTGTAAAGCTAACTATGTGGGGGCTCCGAGACCGCTTCATTTTTTGCTAATTATTTAATTGCATCTAGTATAATGGGTGACCCAGTGCTCCTCAGAACCTGGGTGTACAAGAATGCAGAGAATGTTGGTTCTGTCGGGTACAGGATTGATTCTTGGTTTACAGAATAAAAATAAATAGAAAACAATGCTCAGACCTTTCAGTAATAATGAAAAGGAAAGAGAAAACAGGACAAAAAACACACCAGAAAATTGAATAAATCTAAAGTTGTATTGAGGGATTAATCAATATACTCTTTTACATTTTGAAGGCTGTCACAATTCATGAACATACGAACTGTTCAAACTGTGCAAGGGATAAGGTAAAGAAAGTGTGAAAAAACTGCTAAATGTGAACAAAATATATGCAGTGTTGTATGGATGGTTAAGGCTGGTTATTCAAAGGACATCCGTCCCAAGGTACATAAATCTCTGTGCTATTTGGGATCTAAATTTCCATTTCAATTGGGGCGGAGAGAGTAGGGTCAGGATTAGACGTGCTTGTGATAATTTATCACTTTTTACGCACTTTCTTCACCTTATCACTTGCGCCGTTTGAACAATCCGTATGTTCACGAATTGTGACAGCCTTCTAAATGTAAAAAAATTTATTGATTTATCCCTCAATACAACTTTAGATTTATTCAATTTTCTGGTGTGTTTTATGTGCTGTTTTCTCTTTTCTTTTCATTGATTATTACTAAAAGGTCTGAGCATTGTTTTCTACTTATTATTATTCAGTAAACCAAGAACCAATTCTGTACCCGAAAGAACCAACATTCTCCGCATAATTATTTAATTGCTTTCATTGAGGTGTTGAGCCTCTCCAAAAATTATACTTTTGTTCAAGTCAGCTGAGTGATCAGTAACATTAACATAAAATAACGACTATGTGACGTTATTCCGCTGGCTTTTACAACGCAGGGAATCACACTGCGGTCGTTAAAATGACCGCGTTATGATTCCGCATACCATTACTCCGTGTGAACAGCGACTTGCGGAGGGGGGGCGCTGGATGTTGAAATAGTATAATTTACTATTCCAACTCCAGTCTGTGCGGACACTAGGGAAGGTGTTGGATTTTAAATCCAACACCCCCCCCCCCCCTCCGCAAGTCGTTCTTCCGACTTGCGGAGTAATGGTATGTGGAATCACACAGGGTCGTTGTAACAACAGCGCTGTGATTCCCTGCGTTGTAAAAGTTTCGGGGTAAACGTTGTTTATCTAAAATAACACTTCCTGCCTTCCCTTACTTCTCTGGCTCGCCTCGCTTGATGAAATGAACGATTTGTGGACAGGCTCAAAATCGACTGCAATTAAATAATTATCAAAACAAAGAGGCCACAGAGCCCCCACAGAATTTGATCCTCCGGTTACAAGGATTCAAGGAGTCTCAGGTGATGTTCAGTGTACCTTCAGAAAGACCTACTCTGCCACTGGGCTTTCATGGAGACCTACTCTGTCTGCTTCTGTGCCTTCAGAGAGACCTACTCTGTTTGCCACTGTTTATTCAGCAGTTTACAGTTTAAAATCTGGTGGGATATTGTCCAGTGAGTCCACCCCACTCCAAAATCTGGGGAGATAAATCCATTCGGTGCCCCTCTCCCCGGTTCCGATGCATATAATCTTGTAATTTTAAATCAGGCCGTGTTGTTTGCCCAACCTCTACGCAGCAAGATGCTCTTTGTTAAGAACACATGTCTCACTATTTATGTGGATTTTGTCTAGTAGTTGGAAACCAAGAAAAAAGATTAGTTATCAAAGGTGCAGAGTGTGAGAGCTACAGGGGGCAGCCTTGATCAGAAATCTTAAAACGCCTTCTCAGCACTAGTACAAGTAAGATTAATTGCACTGACACCAACATTCACATGTTGTTGTTGTGTTTTTTTATTATTTATTCTAAATATGGGGAATCCCTACACGTATCAAACAGAGTGGACTACAGAATAAATGCCTCCATCCGCAGAGAGGTATTGATCCGTGTATTTTAATATTTTACACAAATCTACGTAATTCATTCTAAATTTAAACTGGGGGTGTGAATGCAGACTAATTTATCCCTGCAGAACGAGCCATGCTTTTTTTTTTAAACATTATTTTTTTTATAAGTCTCCCTGAAACTTCTCAGTATTTTGGAGGCAGAAATTCCCGAATCTAGCACTGTTCTGAACACTAAACCTTATTTCATGTAAGGAAACTAATCTTTTCATTGGAGAGCATGTTCCCATACTTACATGTAAATTGCATTGCATTGTATTGCAACATTTTATAGCACTTACTACCCCTGTGTGTGGTTGGAAGTGTGTTGTCTTTGTTTTCATCCTATGTGGGAAGTGTTTCCATGTCATGAGTGATGACTACCCAGGTGAGCAGTCTTTAACCCAAGGACTTTACAATGCAGGTAAGTAACACACAGGGCTTTTTTTGCACTTTAACACACAGGTAAGTACAATGCAGGCCTTTTTTTAGTACTTTACTATGCAGGTAAGTATTTTTTTAAATGTCATAATTATTATCTAATTTGCTTTAAAAAAAAGGGAGACAAATGTTGTGGGAGGCTTAAGGGTTCAGGGTGGTAAGGGTTTTTAAAGGGGGTTTAGGGTTTTGGTAGGTTAAGGTACAAGGTAGTAAGACATATATGCCAATATTTTAGAAGACGATACTGTGAGATAAAAAAAAAAAAAATCAGGAAAAAATATTTTCTCCATTGTATTGAAGCAGAGCCAATTTCAGACAGGAAACAACCAAATAAAAGCTGTTTTTGGCTTAAAAAAACGTGAGTCTCCTGTCTGAATCAGACCTTTTAGCATGCACAGTATTGGTGATAAAGTTTTTTTAGGGTCCATGGGCGGACGGGTAAGGTAAAGGAAGGGAAGGGTTTTTTTTAGTGTTGAGGGGTGGGTAGAGGTAAAGGGAGAGGTTTTTAGGTTTCTAAGCAGGGTGTGTAGCGGTAAAGGGAGCTAAGGGATTTTTATGGTTTGAGGGGTAAAGATGTAAAGGGAAGTAAGGGGTTTAAAAGTTCGGGTGGGTTACCCCCAATATATATATATATATATATATATATATATATATATATATATATATATATCCTGATTTCCAGTTAAGTGCTAGATTATTTAATTTATTAAGCAGAGTAAATCGCATGACGTTTCGGCTCCGTAGAGCCTTGCTCACATGAAAACGTCCATAATGCAAAAGCTCATTTTTAAAGTGCAAGTGACCAATCAAATTAACACCACGTGATTACACATAATGATGGAAGAAAGATTCACTATATGCTCCCATTTGACCGTAAAATACCGGCTAAGGAATTAACAATGAAACAATAGCATTGAAAAAGCACTCATAATTAGTATTTGTAATATCGGTAAAATACCTAAACCACATGCTGTGGATTTATTATATACACTGGGATGTTAAAATAATTATGGCTTATATAGACACACACCAAACACCTTCTCTCCCATCAAAAGAAGAAAGGGACACAGCGGGGCTCATCAGGACGTTTATCGAAAAGAAATTGGCATGACTATATATATATATATATATATATATATATATATATATATATATATATATATATATATATATATATATATGAAAGCTCCCTCGTTGAAAGAACGCACCACACTCACGGGGGTTACCAGGTCAGTGCTTTATTGACAGCAGCATGCACGATAGCTTGCAGGCACAGGAGAAAGTCTCTGATGTATTCAGGGGCCAAAGTTTGTCTCGTATATAGTCCGACGCGTTTCGAAGGTCTTGCCTTCTTCTTCTGGGAAAAGACGAGCAATACTTTAAATAAAGCAAACAGGTCCATTTTATATGACACGCCTCATGGCAGGCTGGGCTTATGCCGCAGTGTCTCGTGGTAGTTGTGGTCCAGCAATCAATTTGCATGTGGTGTCTCCCGTTAATGCCCTAAGCCGCTGTCTTCAAACACTCACAGGGCACCCCCTCGCCAAGCACGCGGCATCCTGGTGATCGGAGTAAGGAGCGGACCATTCGCGCAATCCTAACAGCCTGGATGGCTGCCGTTACACGGCTCCGTGTCTGGGAGTCACAAGGGCGGTGCTGGGCGTATGCAGTGCTGCTGCTAGGCTCCTAGGTCCACCAAAGCGCCTTCTGCACTCTTCAAGGCGGGTGCGGTAAAACGGCGGTGGGTCCGTTTAAATATGAAAGCTCCCTCGTTCAAAGAACGCACCACACTCACGGGGGTTACCAGGTCAGTGCTTTATTACAAGTGTGCCTTATTACGTCCTAATTATTCTGAAGCAAATTGTCCACACATAGTAAGAAACTGTTGAGAGGTAAACAGGTGGGGTCCTTGCAGTCTGCCCAGAGGATTCAACATGGCGGGAAGGTCGCTGGCCCGGAGTGCCGGATCTCCTCCACGGGACCGGCGTCCTGGCCCTACCTGGCCCCCCGCAGGGTGCATTTCCTCCACGGCACTGCGCCGTGACCGGCTCTGGGTCTGCTGGGAAGGCTTCGGGTGGCAGGTGGCCCTCTGCTCCTGCGGAGGTGTTACAGGCCCCCTGGCAGCAGATTTGCCGTGTCCGCTGGGCCGGGGGACCCCGCGGACGGTGTTAGGTCAGTAGCGGCCCCCGGCGTGCCGGGATCGGGTCTTCTCGGAGTCGGGTTGCTTGGGAATGCAGCCCAAAGGGATGGTAAACTCCATCTAAGGGTAAATACGGGCGCAAGACCAATAGCAAAGTACCATAAGGGAAAGTTGAAAAGAACCTTAAAGAGAGAGTTCAAGAGGGCATGAAACCATTGAGAGAAAGGATGAGCAACACAACAAATATCTCCCACGGCTGCATAAAAGTATAATAAGAACAAGACCATACAGGTTAAACCCTCACGCCCTCGTGGGCATCTGAGTCAATGGTCATGGAAACTGATAATAATAGTGATCAGGCCTATGATAATGGTAACCCTAAATCCCTGTCTCATAATACTGCTCCAGTGGGCAGGGGTCACCCTAGGCTGTATATGCACTCATTTAAACAGTTATACTTTAAAAATGCATAATGTAGATGGCACGGCCTATGGTACTGTTATTTGAAATGTCAGACAGTTACGAATTGAGCATGCGTAATGAATGATATCGTGCAAAAATGGGGCATTGTGTGTGGCAAAACCCTGTTCAGTACATCCAATATTCTACAACAGCCATTGTTATAATCAACAAATACATCACAGATAATAAATCAAAACACATGAATAAGGGGTCAGTCACATATTTTTCTGCACAAAATTACCACCCAAATTATTCAAAAGCAAGTTAAATTTCTGAGCATCTGATAGAACAGAGGAAGTAAAAAGAAGTAGAAAAAGAATAAAATATATTTCAACTCTTTTATTTTGAATCTGCTCCTAGGCAGTGGCGGCTGACAGTGGGGTTGGGTGGTTGGTGGGATGGGTTAAACATACAAAACACTTACCTCTCGGCTGTCTGGCTGACCGACGCCCTCTATGTCCTCTTCCTGGCTTCTTGGGGAAGACAGGCAGCAAGTACACCAGGGTTCTCAGGCTCCCTGTAGCCAATCACACTGCAATGCAGAATTGTGATTGGTCGGAGCGCCGTAACACGGTGCTCAGCCAGGGGCTGGAGGGATGGGCATGTTCTCCACGCAGGCTGTAATGCAGCCCGCATGTAGAACACGGTATGTGCACATTACTGTTTTGGGGGACCGAGAGGGCTGGTAAAGCACTCATGCTCACATAGGGAGTTCAAACCAGTTCTCCCCCTGCTCTGAGAACAGCCCCGCCCCACAAAGACGCCGCAATGGGGAAAACTGAAATGATAATAACCTCAGGTTATTATCATTTTAGTTTTCCTTTTTGTACACTGCAAAAAGCAGTGAGGTGACGCTCCTCCACCTTAGCGGAGGAGCCGCCACTGCTACTCGGATTTGAAGGAACTTGATAGAAGAAAAGAGTCCAGCCCACTGGGCATCCTCTTCCGGCACTTATTGCATGTAGCCAGGCCAATACAAATTGGCGGGCCCAACCCTGTGTAAACATAAAAAAATAATAGAGACAGGGGTTTAAAATATACATTCTTAAGAAATATTGTTAAATTAAAATTAAATTGACTAATTTTGACTTTTTAAATATATACATATATAATTAATTTCATATTAAACATTTGAAACAATAAAAAATGAAGTATTTAATGATTTATGATTAATTCCATACTTAGTGTTTTTTTTTATTTTTTAGTATATGATAATTAAATATAAACATAAATATTTTCATTTAACATTAGGTGGGATTTTTAATACACCTTTAAAAAATGTTAACTTAATTTAACATATTTAGATTAATATTTCATTCAAAATTAAGTTAATAGTGTTGTAGCTTTTATTTTATTATATGTTCCAACTAATTAATTAATACATTTTTTTATTTTTCCTTCAACTTTACCATAGGGAGATCTCCGCACTGACAGCCAAGATCTTACTATGATAAATATATTTATTTATATTTTTAACTAGTTTAAATAATTCCATTTCATTTAACATTGTTTTCTACTGGATTTTCTATGGGAGGGTGTTGCAGTATAAGTGGTACGCCATGAGTAGTGCTGGACGCACTTCAGCTGTGAACTTGAGTACATTTTCTACTCTTTTAGCTCCTTTTTGGCTGTAGTAACTTTAGAAATGTAGATTATCAACATCAATTGGCTTTCTCTTGCCGGTGGGTGCATGTCCCTCTATATACTAAATCTCCCCCACTTAGTAGTAAGTATTCCACATATTCCAGCCACTTTCCCGGTCCTGGGGGGCTACTAAGTAGTAATCTTACATGGTTGAGGATCTTCCCATAGAAAAGATGAGAGGTGAAGATGAAGATTTACTCTAGTAGGCTTGTGGATTGCATTTTGTGTCTATTAAGTTGTAAGTAGCACTACTGTAGTACTTCTTTGCGTACTACAAAATGCAGTTTGTGAATCAGGCCCCATTTCATTACCCATATCGAAATATGTTATGAAAAACACACCTTTGTGAACACCAGGGGGCGACTTTGTCAAGGTGATAATAGTGTCAGATTATTATAGGACTCTAAACACCCTCTAAACACCCTCACATTGCTCTATTATAACTCATCTAATCACCATATGAGGGGGGAATTGGTATGCATACTTTAGGCATTACTACTGGGTGTCCCACCTGATAGAAATGAACGAGTCGGCATATTCACCCTTTGCAGAACCCACTCTTAGGCTGAGCTCACTAGCGATGGATACATGGCCATTTAATTTATAAGAGGAAACTTACTAATGATTTATCCCAGGCTATTTCAACACTCCTTACTGCCTGGTTCAAAGCCTTAAGTTTAATAGGTTGGGAAAATAAAATCAAGAAAGAGATCTCCTTCTTGACAGGCACAATATTTAAGGAAGTGGCCCGACTGCAGGGATATAGCGCATGCAATCTTATAAATCTGTCAAAATTTGGAGACATGATGAGTTGAGCTGGGGTATGGTTGTTTCCAGCAATACGGATAGAGTTTAATCTAGTAGACATAGACATAAAAATGTTCTTCTCATTCAACATACCCTAGCAACTCATGGAATATATTGGGCAATGGTACTGGATCACACCCCACTTATAGTATTGTTCCTAATTGATGAAATGAGGAGGAGCACCATCCCCTTGGCATATAGAACCATAATTAATAATTCACCAGACAGACTGAAGGCATTAAGAGAGTTAGGGACTGTGCACTTAGGATACATTGTGGATGTGGATTGTGACATGGCGCTACCACGCCAAAAGCAAGCTACTCTTCAATCCAACTTCAGAATAATCCAATTAAAAATAATACACAGTATATTTTCATTATTCACGTTTACAATCGATGGGTTTGATAGCATCTCCCACATGTTTGAGATGTTGGCGCAACATGAGCACTTTCCTCCACCTGATATGAGGCTGCTTGATAATTAACAACCTACATTTAGTAGTCACCAAGATTTACTACCTAAACAAATAAATACAGTCAGCCCTGCATATGGCACTCCTGGGCATCAAGAGGAAAATAGACTTACCGAAATATAAAATGATTCCCTATTATTTAGAATTTATGATGGAAAGGTTACTTACTACCTTAGAATGTGGAAACAACACTTCAAGCCATAACTATGTGGCGTAAAGGTATGGAGTGGTGCATGACCACAGACCAATCCACCTACAAAGGACTTGGCTCCCCAAAAAATGGGGAAAATATGGAGACAATGGAGGGATAGTTAAGGAGAGGAAACATCTTTTGCAGCATTACTTTAAATTTAAATGTTTATTTCTCTTACTCTGAATCGGTCAGTGGCTTAGTGTGCGTTTGTGATCTACTGTTTGATGTGCTCTTCATCAATTTACATGCACATAAGACTGTACCTTTAAGAGCCAGATGGGAAACCCATACACCAGATATTTACCTCTTACAGTAACAACTGTATGCACTGTTTCGAGTTTAAAAAAGTAAATGGTGCTACTCATTCTGCTTCTAAAGATCTCAACACGTGATACCAGGGGATGAATTGAATCAGGTAGACCTGTTGAAAACAGACCAACTCCCTCATGGGTAGAGAGAGTGCCTCAAAAGCTGGCAGGTGGCTGGTACCAGTAATAGTGACAAAATATTTTGGTGAGATTATTCTGCATCCCTCTTTAATCTTACAATTATTTTCATAATTATTTTAGTAATTGTCATAACCTTATGTTTTTGCTAAGGTAATATTTTAATCCAATTACAGCAATGCTTTTTTCATTAATTGTGCTAAATGAAATCTATCTCTATCTATCTTACAATTGCACATATCTGAACCCACACCCTCTTTTACTATTCTATGCTTTCTATCACACATATAAATCCATATTCCTCATGTGATCCTATAGCATCTGATTCCGACACCCTTATCAGCCATGTAATTGGCCAGAGTGTGATCAGAGAGACCCTTCTCTTACATCTCTATTCCAGTTTGAATCTCCCATTTAGAAGAAACATGAATATATTATCAAGTTGTCAAAACTGGATATCAAAAGCAGACACTAGTTTGCAAAATCTCTGAAGTCTTTAGTGCCATATTTCAATGTATGAGGAATGAGATGTGTACCTAATTGACGTACTGGGTTGCCTACCATGAGTTCATAGTTTTGGGACTTTTCTCCATAGGGCATAATACATTCTTTGTGCTGGTATCTGCACCAGGATGAATTCTGGCTTTTCCTCCTACCCCTGCCGGTCCCTGACTTTCACTCTGTCCACATATCTTTCTCTTTTTTTAATAGCTGTTCATCCCTCTTACTATTTTGGTGTGTGGGTGTTATGATATTAAGGCAAGGTACACCATGGAATATCTTCAAGTAGATTTATTCTTCAGAGAAAGAACCTAAACAGCCTCTTGCCAGACACAGCTGGACCAACTGCTAATGATGCCACAGAAGTGACATCACATCAGAATCTCTGGAGCATCATAGAGATGTACCATTCTAGGCAGTAAAACATGTGTACAATACAATACAGCATTACATGGAAATATAACACATCTCCCCCCTTTACAGTTAACAAATAAACGAAAATAAAACAAAAGAATAATAGCCAAAAATAAAACTATAACTCATAAAACATGGAAAGTCAAGAAAGATAATCGCTCAGATACGCAGGTAACCTTCTTTCACTAGCACCCCTCAAAACACGTGAAACATCCGACCCATCTCCCTCCCTTGCAGGCGTACCTTGTTCATCAGATCTAATTACTTCTCCAAAGGAGGAAGAATCAACCTCCTGTTCATTACCTAACTCTGCATCCTTCATCAACATCCATGGAGAACACTGCTCACAATCATACCTACCCTCCAAATTCTCCACATGTTTGCAAACTCCCCTTTGATATAAGGCCACCCACCTTAAATTCCAAACTTGACCATTAGTTAATCTTACCCAATTGCTACCCACAGTTTTCACCTTAAAAGGTCCTCTAAACTTGTTTACAAAATTGCCATGTCCACCAGGTTTCACTTTTACCCAATCTCCAACATTGGTGTAATGTTTGTCTTCCACACTCAACTTATCACACTGTGAATCTCCCCCTCTTGGTTTTTTCCGCATCCAGGAGGGAAGTAACTTAGTGCCAGCCTCCCTTCCCCGCATCATTCCAAATGGACTTTTACCCAAGTCATTGTTCACTGTTGTGCGATACGCCCAAAGCATTTCACTCACTGACTCAAGTACAGGCAGACCAGCACCATAAGCTAATTGCATGGAACCTTTAACCATACGGTTGGTGCGCTCCACAAGTCCGTTTCCTTGTGGGTTGTATAACGAACAACAAGAACGCTTTATACCAACAGAATCTAAAAAAAACTTCATTTCAACTGCTCGCGCTGTGTTTGCTTTTAAACATGCAGCAGACCAACGATTAACTCTGCGCTCCTCGCATATTGTTTACACAGTAATCCTTCAGACAATTAATTTGCCCAAGCACACAAAGACATTTTTTTTAATCAATATTATAAGTATGCCGATATTCACATTTATGCTTTCTACTTTCCATCCGATAATTTCAATGTATGACCTTTGTGCTTCCTGCCGCTTTGCTTAACAATTATGTCTCTAAATTAGCGCTTTACTTTAGAAGCTCTATTCTGCATTCTCCATAAAGTTGTCCACACTTGAAGTGACTTGTAAATTCTTTCGCGCTTCCTTTGCCTCAAACTTATATTTTAAGCAACTTGCTGATGATACACAGTGTTTGCTTGTCCTAGGCAGCTAGCGTGCATTTAAATGAATAAGCAAGTTGAATAGAGGCCATAACTTTTCCAACCCTACTTTCACCAGTCAATAAAATCCCGTGAGTGATTAATTCAAAAGTCTCTTTACATTGAGTTGGAGTAATGCTTTTCTAGCGCAATACAAATTCTTAGTATAATAAACAAATCGAAGTTGATGTCTCTTACCAGCTGGCAGGTTACCTTAGGAGACAAATAATCACGGTCTTGCACGAGTTTGTAGTTCAACTCGTAATTCTTGCTGTCAAATTCAACTTCATTACAGCAGAAAGGTCATAGTGCACAACGAGTTGGGTTCTTCTTTCCCTTTAGTTTAGGATAATCTATCTTCCTCCATCAAATGTGTTCATTCTCTTGTCTGGTCAAGAAGTAAACGTCGCCAAATTTGTTATGATATTGAGGCAAGTTACACCATGGAATATCTTCAAGTAGATTTATTCTTCAGAGAAAGAACCTAAACCGCCTCTTGCCAGACACAGCTGGACCAACTGCTAATGATGCCACAGAAGTGACATCACATCAGAATCTCTGGAGCATCATAGAGATGTACCATTCTAGGCAGTAAAACATGTGTACAATACAATACAGCATAACATGGAAATATAACAGTGGGAAAGATCAGTACAGCATCATGAGATTGTTCAAAGAGGTGGGCCACATTTAGAATGTTATTCTTTTGATGGCCTATGCAGTCCACCTCCATCTTGTGCCACTCTTCTTTGTTGTCTTTTTTAATGAGAGTGTCACTGTTTGTTCCTGCTTCTTTCTTTTCTTTTTTTATTTCACCGCCTGCACTAACTGCATGTCCAAGCCCATAGCAGAGTGCAGGTAAGAGAAATGACCAGCATGGTGGAATAAGCTGCAAAAAGTCTACATACCGCTATGGATATACAGCGGAATCTGAAGGACATTGAGAAGTGGAAGTGCTAAAATAATCTTTGTATGTTTAGTGTTAAAGAGTGGCTTTCCTGATAATTCAACCTAGGATTTAGAGTCACAGATCAAGCATGCCAATCAGTTCTCTTTCTGATTACCAAGGTAGCGCAATCCTGAAGGGGGGGCTATTTTGATCTCTAAGAGATGATCTTTCAGCAACCACGCTCCACTAAACCTGTAGAAATAGAGAGCATCGCTCTCATTGCCCCTTCAGACTTCTGTCATGCCATTTATGAGCATAGGTGGTGCCTTCGACATATTTTTAATATATAAGAGGATGATGGCACACACGTTTATCTTCAAGAGCTAGACAAGCTGATGATTGTAAAGTGTGAGCAAATGTTTTTCTGTCTGTCTGAAATCAGAGTTCAGGTACTGTTGTAGTCTTGGCCTAATCATTGGAACCGAAGACAGCAGGAAACTAGCAACAGAAACGTATTTGGTTGTTGAGAAGAGGGGGAATGGACATCAGCCAAGGCTGGGCGTGTTACACCCACATCACTTTATTTTGGTTAATTGGTATGCTTTTAAGAATAATTATGTACATTTATTGGTTATGAAGTCCCCACTGCGCTGGTTAAGACGGGTAAA
Source organism: Lissotriton helveticus (assembly GCF_964261635.1). NCBI lineage: Eukaryota > Metazoa > Chordata > Amphibia > Caudata > Salamandridae > Lissotriton > Lissotriton helveticus. The sequence goes on along the minus strand of NC_136057.1, from coordinate 1,401,407,403 downwards.
ACGTGTCAGCACAGTATGGTATTTCTTGTGTCACCCGGCAAGGCTACCTTTTATCGCTCCTCTTGTTCGCTTTAGCGATCGAACCTCTGGCCAAGCTGTTTCAACAGGGAGGTGAAGGTGTGTGTGATTGTGTTGTGACGTCATTCCGCTCCATGCGACGCCGTGGAATGTTGGAATGCGGAACATTCTATGTTGAGCGCCGCACGCCAGCTGTCAGTTCTCACCGGCTGACTGGAGACGGCGGGCGCGCTGATGTCTTGCTGCAAGTTATAAATAAAGATTTCACCTTAAACAAACTTTCGCCTTGTGATGTGATTACAACATCTTTTTGGCGACGAGGATGGGATTCGAACCCACGCGTGCAAAGCACAATGGATCTTTGGGCATAAGCTTCTTGTTAGGCCACTCCTGTTTAAAGATTTTTTTTCGTATGATCGTATATAGTGACCCCGAATCGACCATTAAGTCAACTCTTTTGTCACCAATGACAAACCCTGCCTCAGGCCTGTGTTTCCTCCTGTCATCTAAACCATGGGGTTCAGTGAGAAGGATTCTCCATTCTCGCCTCCATCACATGATGATGGTTCAACATATAAAATCCTGTCAGGTCTGCAAGGGTATTCATATACACAAGACTCTTCAGATAACATTGCCACCTTCCCTTTGTTTGCATCCCTACACATCCTAGCAAAATGACCCTTGCGGCCACATTTCCTACTTTCTTTCCCAATGGCCCAACACTGCCTTGAGTCAGACGTGTGGTACGTGCTGTCACACTTTCCACAAGTCTTGTTACTGAATCTACTGGGATATGTTGTACCCCCAGGGTTATTTTTCACACCTTTAAATTTAGTAGAAGCAGCCACCTCCCCTTCACTACACTCTGCTACAGCACTTTCACTTTCACTAGACATGTTAACCTTTGAGTTTCTGCGATCCATTTCTTTCATGCAAGAATCCGACTCCTCTATTATTTTGGCAATGTCAATTGCATCCTTAAGTGAAGGGTCTTTTGCAGCCCATAAACGTTCCTGGGTCTTACTACTCCTACATTGAACGATAAGTTGGTCCCTGATCATTTCCTAAGTCATTGAGCCAAATTTACATTTCAATGAGAGTTCCCTTAGTCTTGTAACGAAGTCATCAATAGACTCTCCAAATCTCTGTGGCTGGGTGTAGAACTTATACCTCCTCAATGCTATATTAATTTCCTTAGCAAATCTCAATTCTAATCTTTTATGTGCCTCCTCAAAAACGTCATCAATTGATTGTCCACGCTCATCTTTAGCAACCGGCAAGTATTTGAAAATATGCTGTCCCTCTTTACCCAAATTGGTAAGTAAGATTGCCTTTTTAGGTCTCGCCTGTCGATGCGCATGCGCATCGAGCTTGCGAGCCTATTGCGGCCTAAACAAGCTTTAACTAAGAAGCAAGGAATCGTGGCGATTCCTTGCAGTGCCCGTGACTTTTAAGCTCAATGCGCATGTGCATTGAGCTTAAAAGCGCGTGCACAGCCGCCCGCATTCCTCCGACACCTTTGAAGTGAAGCTTAGCTTCACTTCAAAGGCCCGGCTTCTTCACACCCACATGCCGCTCTGCCCCGCTCCACCCCCTCCCCTGAGTCATCCTGCCTGCCCAGACTTCTCCTCCCCCCTAATTACATCCCGCTTTCACTTGTTTTTTGTTCCGACTCGACGTGCACAGCTACCCTCCCCCCGCCCCCTCCCGCCACGCAATGCCGAGAGCTTGTTTGGAGCTGCAAACAATCTTGTCATCTGTTTTGTTTTGATGGGTCCCCGTCTAGGCTGGCGTTTCTAAAAGGCTGACTTGGTTTGTTTTCCTTCGGTTAATAAACAAAATAAAAGTAGAACTACCTCCATGCTGCTTATGCTGCCTCTTAAATAAGGTCTAGCTGCTAGGGCTTCTGCTTTCAGCCTCTACCCTCTTCTAAATAGTGCCTCTTAGAGCGTGTCATACGGGCTCGCTCCCTCTGACAGCATTCCTTGCATCTCTTAAAGGGGCAGAGACAGCTAGCGTCTTGCAACCCGATTCGTTCCGCGGACGGGACTCCAGCGGAGCTAAATAACTCCCTAGTGCCAGTTCAATTCACAGTTGCGTCACATCATTCATCACATCATTCATAGAAAGACTTGTCTTGGAAAACAAATGCGTCATATCATTCACAGAAAGACATGTTTGGGAGAAAAAAATGAACCATTTCTAAAAGTTTACCAACTGCTTTGCTTGTGGCATGCCCAGTTAAGTTTCAACGGAAAAGAGAGCGAGTGCATGTGAACTGAGCTTCCGAACGCGCGCTAGTGATCGTATTCTCGAGTCATTTATTTATTTATTTTTGCGGCTTTATGAAGCGTGAGCATTGCCAAAAGGCGTTAACATGCTTTACAAAGAAGAGAAATAAATTATAATGAGTGATAATAGATGAGCGATAAGGAGGTGTCGAAAATGAATCTAAGGCAATAATCAGTTTTACATTTAAAAGTAGTTAAATATATGGGTGCAGATTTCATTGAAACTTAAATGAACTGTTGGTTCTAATCGCAATTCACATATCAACAAAACAATAAATGGTAGATGGCGATAACAAGATGACAATTTGAGGGAAGTTAAGCATTTTAATGTAATCTCTTCAATCAAGCCACTTCGTCTAATTCATGACATTGCTGATTTAGGTCAATGACGACTTAACGTCATTTTTTTTTTCTCCCCCAAAAGATATTTCACAAATCAGCAGCGAGTTGTTAGGGGTACAAAGGAAATCTTCACACTCTTTTTATACACTTCACTTTTGTGCTAGAAATGCCTGGATTTGACAGACACCTTCCATGGTTTCGTGTAGTGTTTGCTGTAGTGTTATATTATGTTGTTATATATTTATACAGCGGGATCACCAATTCCTTGGCGTCTTGGCGCTCTGTTCAAACCCCAGTCTGCAGCTGTGATTCATCCATCACAGTTTCTGCATTGCAGATTTTGTTGCACGGCCACATTGCTGTGGATAGGTGATTTGGCATAATAAAATCATGTTTTAAAAATATTATTTTATTCTGTGCCAATTGATTGTAGTTTGCACTCGCCACAGGCAGCACAGTCACACACCCAATGCCACTCACACATGCAACGCCACTCACACACGCAACGCCACTCACACACGCAACGCCACTCACACACGCAACTCATCCACGCAACCCCACTCATCCACGCAACCCCACTCATCCACGCAACCCCACTCATCCACGCAACGCCACTCACACACGCAACGCCACTCACACACGCAACGCCACTCACACACGCAACGCCACTCACACACGCAACGCCACTCACACACGCAACGCCACTCACACACGCAACGCCACTCACACACGCAACGCCACTCACACACGCAACGCCACTCATCCACGCAACGCCACTCATCCACGCAACGCCACTCATCCACGCAACGCCACTCATCCACGCAACGCCACTCACACACGCAACGCCACTCATCGACGCAACGCCACTCACACATGCAACGCCACTCACACACGCAACGCCACTCACACACGCAACGCCACTCACACACGCAACGCCACTCACACACGCAACGCCACTCACACACGCAACGCCACTCACACACGCAACGCCACTCATCGACGCAACGCCACTCACACACGCAACGGCACTCACACACGCAACGGCACTCACACACGCAACGCCACTCACACACGCAACGCCACTCACACACGCAACGCCACTCACACACGCAACGCCACTCACCCACGCAACGCCACTCACCCACGCAACGCCACTCATCCACGCAACGCCACTCATCCACGCAACGCCACTCATCCACGCAACGCCACTCATCCACGCAACGCCACTCATCCACGCAACGCCACTCATCCACGTAACGCCACTCATCCACGCAACGCCACTCATCCATTTGCAAAACGAAAAAAGTTAAACTCTTCTATTGCGAGACCTATTGCATTTTCAATGCTTGTTTCTATTGTTACTGTAGTCCTGCGCATCCAAGGCCTCCAAATAATTATCAAACATCTCAATCCACTCATCCCATTCTATATTTGGGTTCCCTGGCTGGTTGAGAAAGTGAGGAGGAGTAGATACAGCAGATACATCAAGGGCACTTACATCCATTTTGTCTTAAATGTACCTTAAGTCAGTTCAAAGATCAGAAATACTGGTAATATCCGTTTTTATGGGTTTTCAATAGTAAGGAATGCCATGCATAGGATATTTCTTAAGTTATATCTGCTTTTACACAACTTAAGATAGCATATATACCGCTTTACACCATGGGGTGGCACTGTTTCCTAAGAACAACAACAATCCTCTCATGAATGTGTTAAATATGCATCTCTTTCCATGAACGTCAATATCAGACGAAGTGTAACATATTCATCACAGACATCATGAGTTTTGGCAAAGATAGTTGTCTCCTTTATCCTCACTCGCTCAGCATATGCTCCGCTTTCCTTGCGCTCATGATACTTTTCCTGTCACGAACTGCGTATTCAAGTTCCCTCTGTGAACCACTAGTTCAACATATGCTCCCCTCTCCTCGCGCTCGTAATGCCTTTCCAGTCACGAAGCGTTTTTTTAAATCTTCCTCCGTGGGCTACTATCTGACATTGCAGCTTTCGCTTCCTCAATTCTATTCTCGCTGGGCAGCTGGTGTATCTGTTACTACAGGTTGTTTGTTTTCTTCATGTGAACATTATATCTCTCCGCCTCACACTGACATTCCTGTAACAACCACGACGTTTTTTTTGTGTGTCAACCTTATCGTTGATCTCCTCCGTGCTCCGCTTCACAGCTCCAGTCAGCTGTCACGTCTTTCGCCACTCTCGTTGCGCGTTATGCCTCACACCAGCAGCCCGGACACCTTCACTTCATAAACGCCTCCTTCTGCACTGAAACATCTTCCATTCCCCGCGCGCGACAGTTCAATTCCATTCATCACGCTGTCATCTTCCTCCGCTTTGGTAGGTTTTACTCGCCTGATGCTAGATGTTTCTTCTTTGCTGTATGTCCCGTTGCCTGCCAACTGAAGACCGATGAACATTTTTCCCTGCGTAATGTCAGACCAGATTCTAAGATTCTAGCAAGGGCGTCTTTCAAAGCAGAGGTATGGTCACTCACACTCTCACCAAATACCAAAATGTCATCCTGGAAGTAAATTACATTTTTTACACCTTTGAAAATCTCCGTGACCATTCTCTGGAACACGCTTGAAGCCGAACATAACCCAAAGGGCATCCTCGTGAATTGAAATATCCCCTCATTGGTGATAAAGGCTGTTAGATGTTTCGATGACTCATGGAAGCGTATCTGATGGTAAGCATGACGAAGGTCAAGTTTTGAAAAGTACTTTGCCCCTTTTAGCAACACCATCAGTTCGTTTATGTTGGGCAGGGGAAAGGTGTCAGGGATCACATTCTGGTTCAAACTTCTGAGGTCAACACAAAAACGTAAATTGCCATCAGCTTTTTGTGAAATAACAACAGGGGAAATCCATGATGAGCATTCAATAGGTTCTATGACCCCATTGGCTAGCATTTCATTCAACATTTTCTTCGAGCTGTGTTGTCGCAACATGATGGCACCAATGAAAAAACAGTGGCATTTGCATCTCGTACTCTAACTACCACTGAGCGGTGCTACTCTGTCATAGAAAATGAAACCCTAGCAGCCGCCTGGGGTGTGGAGTATTTCAGAATGTATGTGTGGGGGTGTAGATTTAAACTTCGCACTGACCATAAACCTTTGTTGAAGATACTCTCACCAGGTGGAACAGGAAAGGGGTCAGCCAGACTAGCTAGGTTAGCTTCCAGGCTACAGGAGTACAATTTTGATGTGGAGTTCATTTCGGGTTGGCGCAATGTACAGGCCGATTGTATGTCACGACTGTCCTTGAATTGGGAGGATGTAGACAGGACAGGAGTATCTAAAAAGGAAAGTGAAGGAGCCATTTCTAGTGTTTAGGATGTAATCCAGTGGAGTAGTGGTGCAGTCAGTAAAAAAGAGTGGGCAGAAGCTATGTCTATGGATGAGGTACTTAAGAACGTTATGAATCTCATCTCCAAGGGTAGACGAAGGGAAAGCACCTTGTCCATCAACATTAGACCTTTTAATGCAGTCATTGACGAATTGTCTACCGTTGCTGATCAGGTTATCATGTGTGGAGACAAAATAATACCCCCATTTGACATTCGTAAAAGACTCTTTGACTTGGCACATGAGGGACATCTGGGCCAAACCATTTCAAGGAAACGGTTAAGAAACGAATTTTGGTGGCCTGGAATGGATGGTGATGTGGTTGATTGGGTGGAGAGGTGCAGTGAGTGCTGCGAAAGCGAGAAGAGACTCAGGGTGGGGCCCCAATCTGTCCCTAGTTCCATCCATGACCCCGGTGTAGCGTGGCACAGCATATGCCTCAATTTTATCGGGCCCATGCCGGGTGTCCACCCCAGCAAAGATTTGGGTTAGTAGTAATGGATGTCCACACTCGGGGGCTCATTGTCCACCTACTCCCCGAAATAACCATTCGAGCTACCATTAAGGTATTGCACATGATTTTCAAAGAGGAGGGTCACCCCACTGTCCTTATTACGGACAACGGGACACAACTGACTTCTGATGAGATGAGAGAATTTTTGAGTGAGTGTGGTATTAAACATACGTTCACCACTTTGTACAACCCACAATCCAATGGGATTGTCGAGAGAGCCAATCGCATGATTAAGGATGCAATAAGCTTGGCATTAACCAATAATCTTGACATTGAAGAGACTCTGAGCAAGTTGGTATGGGCCTATCGCACGACAGAGAATTCCACTACTGGAATTATTCCCTTTATTGCCATGCGAGGTAGGAAACCAGCTTCCAAACTGGTGCCTCCATGGATCAGAGAATTGGTTGAAGGAAGGAAGGATGATGGTTGTGATGTGAGCATTCCTGAGCACTCTTCCAGGAGAGTGGACGACAAGGAAAAGAACGTGTCTAGTATAACTGCTGGTGACTGGGTCAAGGTCCGTTCAGGACGATGGGTCAGAGGGTTATGTAAATTCCGAGGACCCTTCAAGGTAAAGGAAGCACACCCATTCTATGTTGTGTTAGAAAATGGAGAAAAGTGGAACCTACGCAGGGTAGCAAAGTACTGCTCACGAGACCACGTTCCTAAAACCTTGGCTAGTAAAGGTGTTACCAAGAATTCATGTTCAGGGTATATGTTGGCCCATGATCGTCAATTGTTCAACAGTACTCGCACAGGTGTAGAAGTGGGGGCACCAGGCCCCGGTGGGGATAACCTGAGCACTGGTCAGAGGCCAATTAACACAAATGATGACTCATACGATCTCCATGGAGCCCAACCCCATCAGAGACCCTTACGGGCTAGGAGACTCCCTCAACATTTACATGACTTCATTGTTGGATGATTTATTGTTAATGTTCTATGTTTCTGACATCCACATACCTTTCCTTCCCATTGTTTTCCATTTTATTCCCAACCTGCGTGTAGAGGAAAGTGGGGTATGTTGTGACGTCATTCCGCTCCACGCGACGCCGTGGAATGTTGGAATGCGGAACATTCTATGTTAAGCGCCGCATGCCAGCTGTCAGTTCTCACTGGCTGACTAGAGACGGCGGGCGCGCTGATGTCTTGCTGCAAGTTATAAATAAAGGTTTCACCTTAAACAAACTTCCGCCTTGTGATGTGATTACAACAGATTGACTGTGGGAGGACATGAACATATCATCTCCCTATATGCTGGTGATCTCCTGATTTATTTGGAAGCTGTGGTGGGCTCTGCTATGGCGCTAGGCCTCTTGGGGAGGTTTGAACTCCTATCAGGCTTAAGGATTAACAGAAATAAGACTTATTTGGTTCTTGTGACTGTGGTGCTGCCCCGCCCTCCGGACCGCCCTGCAATCTTAATTGGGCACGATCTACTTTCAGGTATTTGATGGTCCATATCTTCCACTCCCTCAAGGACCTGAGTGGGTAACCTCGGGAGGGCTCTTAGGTCCCTTAGATCAGATGTCACTTTCTGCTGAATATACCCTGGGTTTCCCTGTCTAAGATGATTATGCTGCTGCACCTGCTATATTTTTTTTATTAATCTCTCAACCACGGTATCTACAAGCTGGTTTCAGCAATTGGATTCTTTACTGTGGGATCTTATATGGGAGAAGGGGAGGTGGAGGGTTCCCTTGGAAATGCTGCAATCCCCCCATGACAGAAGGTGGTCTGGGGGTACTGAACTCGGAACTATACTTCCTAGCCTCCCAGACACATGGGTGGTGCAGTGGCTGGAGGGAGTGGGCCCAGAGATAACGTGCCTTATGGAGTCTGGATCTCGCACGCGTTAATGCTAGACAAACTGCACGATCCGACAGTGGTAATCCCTGGTGCGCCTTCGGGTCCCACAGAGGTGGAAGGCACTTGTGTTGGGTCCTCACTAGCGGTTTCGTCCTCGGCGCTGGCTGAGTGCATTGACTCCAGTTCCAGAGAAGATACGATGTCGACTAGACATGGCCCGGAGGGCCTTCCCAGTTGGCCGTTCAACCCACCCATCCAGTCACCCCATAGCCCTGCGCGGCTTCCTGCGTATACGTCAGATGTGGCTCCGAGCTGGACGCCCTGTCGATGTCTTTCCTCCCCGCATATTGTGGTTGGATCGCCTTCGGGCGGCCAGCCCAGGGCGAGCCCCCTCTGGAGGTCGTTGGCGCCTACGCCTACTCTCTTGCATGAGGTTGACGTTCCTCGGACTCCCCAGGCCCGAGGTCATTTCGGTGCCTCTTGGTGCAGGTGCCTAGCATTATGTGGCCTTCAGATCAACCTCAGGCAACTCCACTTTCACTCTTTAGTGGACGGGTTAGTCTCCAACCATCTCCTACCGACGGTTTATTGTCGCCCCCCCAATGGTGACTGAGGCTAGTGCAGCTTACGCACTGGCTATTCACAGGGTGGCAGTTATTCTTCTAATTCAGCCCCCTGTGGTTTCCCTGCCTTCTGATCCTTTTCTGGAACTTCTCCACATGGAGCCTATAGAGGTGGAACCTTTGCTGCTCCTTGGGGGTCTTTGTTTAACATACTGCTCCGCACCTGGGTGAAGCCCTCCTCTGGTGACTCTGTTGATCAGGCCATTGCTCGCCAACATCGTCCGGCCCCGGATGATCCACTCTGCCTGTCCCTTCACCCTAGAGGTCACGGTTTGGTTGTTCAGGCGGCTTTTGACTTGCAGCCCTCCTCCGCTTTGCCATTGTTACCTCCCACCAGGGAGTCTAGGTGGTTGGATTCATGGGGGCGTCAGCTTTTTGCCTCTGCCAGTGCAAGCATCCATGCATTAAACACATCTTGCGTGTTTGCACAGTCTTCCTTTACTCCTTGGGACTTAGTCGAGCTCCTTCTTCCTTCTCTTCCGGAAGGGCCACGGGCAGAATTACATCGCCTTCTTCTTGAAGGCAGGGGAATGGCGCAATTTTCCCTACGATCTTCCCTTGATGCAGCTGACTCTGTGGGTAGGGTACTTGCCCGGTCGGTTGCTTTGTGCCGCCATGCATGGCTGCGCGACAGTAATTTCCCAGACAATGTTCGGGATGCTCTTCGAGATCTGCCATTCAATGGAATGGTTTTTTTTTTACAGCTACGTTGATTCAGAGGTCTACCGCCTCCTGTCTGGACTACTGTGACTCTTGCGGCATGACTTATTGCCTTATGGTATCCTTTTCTTCTGCATAGACGAGGTTGCCTTGTTGGTTTCATTTTCAAAAAAGGTCCTGGGTTCTTTACATAGTGCCCGGATAGTGTAGGCGGTTGTTCTGCCATCTCAGTATTTGTCCAGTACAGCTGGACGGCTGGTTCTGCCTTCCTTTCAGTCCTCTGAATGTGTGCTTTGTCCCAGAGGACTCCCCTTGCAGGGGTTGAGACTTAACTGGGAGTGCACCTTGGTATGATTGCTCTCATAGGGTGTTTGCGTTGTTTCTTCCGCTTCTGTGGTGCTGGTTCTACCCTCCCCTCTACGGTTGGGTAGTAGTTTCTCGTCCTTCAGCCCTTCCTGGGTTTGTTTTTTGAAGGTGGTGTCTTCGCTATCTACATCTCTGCTGTACATTGCCTCGTGCCCTTGATTTCTGGGCACTTTCCAAACAGGCGTTTCTTCCTATTCCCAGCTGCTCCCACATAGGTGTTTTCCACACTTCTGCTGTGGGTTTCCTCTCAAGGGGAGTGTTCGCTTCAGGATGCTCTCTTCTTGGGCCCCTGGGTCATTAGGTTGGTCCTGACTGTTTTTACTATCGTGTCTGGCTCCATCTCCTCATCTGTCTTGCGGGGGACCATTGCTCCTCCCGGGCGGGGGGGCTGATGTCGCTTACGGGTCTGGACATTGTCCTGTCCATTTCTGCTTCGATATGACTGTTGGTACTTTTTGCGTACCCTAGTCTTTTATTGTGTTACGCTTAATTTTTGCGCGTATTTCTTCTTACTCTATTTCTGCTCTGTGCTCTTACACAGCAGAGTTGTGCAGGCAAGTTCCTTCATGTGGTGTCCGTGGTCCTCGACCCGGTCTGCTCCTGCTATAAGCTCTTATGTGGGGGTCCAGCTTGCCTAGTACTCCTTTTTGCCGGTTGCCTTCTTGCTATTGCGTGTCTCGCATCTGGCCTGCTCACGTTACCCTACAGGAGGGTTTTTGCTATACTTCGTGTGGTTCTAGCATCCACACGATATGCTTATGTATCTTACAGTCTTCCACTTGACTATCATTCTTACTGTAGTCCTGTTTTGAGTGCTTCTACTGGTTGCCGTCAGCCCTCTCACATGTCCTGTGACAGAGCGACTATGTACTGGCTTGTCTTCTGTTTCTAGTACTACCGGCACTTTCTGGCCATGGATCGGCATCCTGCCAATGCTGCCCCACATATTTTGGCTGGTGCAGGTTTCAACAGTGTTTTTTCCACTATTGTGCATACTGGACCGGTATGCGCTGACTGTGTCTTACCAGTTGTCATCTCTCTGGGTTTTCCTTAACGTCAGCATGCCAGATTCTGCGGATCCATCAGACCCTAGGTTCAGTTCCACTTCTTTGCGAAGTTATGAACTTTCCATTTCACACCGACATATCTGGCATATGTTTTCTGTTTCTCACCCGGTATACATACCGGGGTTTTCAGGCTGTTCTTTGACGGCTTGTGGTGCATTTGCCTCCCAATGTTTTCCACTCTTTTCTGAGCTTCATGGTCTGGTGTGGCTGCGCTGGATTGAGGTTCCCACCTTGTTTCGTCACCTTGTTGATGGTTAAGTTCTCTCTGGAACTTGATGGGGTTCAGTCGAAGACCCACCTCCTCTATGGTTATGGCTTTGGTATCTATTCTAAGTTAAGGAATCAGCGGCTAGATGTCTCTATCAGATGGATGAGTTACTTACCTTCAGTAACGATGTATCTGGTAGAGACACAGTCTAGCCGCAGATTCCTTAACGCCCGCCCATCCTTCCCGTTCTGCGAGGACCTTTTCAGGTTGGGCTTTCTACATTCGCCTTCTTCCGGGTGGCTTGACCGTTCTGGAGGGTGACATTTTTCACTTCACTCCGTCACACAAAGCTTCATTCTGTTTCATTGCTCTACTCCGCCCATTCTCGTGAATGGGCGGTATGCTCATGTGTCATGTGTCCTTTCCAACCCTACACCCTGGGTTGTCCAGTGTGGGATCTACTAATGTTTTCCCACCTCCAGCTCTCCCCTTCTACATCACCTTGGGGTCTCTTAGCTTCCCTGCAGTCCATTGGTTTGTGATCTTTTGGGTCTGCCACATTCTATAGGTCTCTTATTGGGGATACAACGTCTCTTTCGGGTGACATCTTCTGGTGAATTGTCCTTGTTCCTGTGTTCTGTACTTGTTGTCATTCACAGCTATACATTATAGCTGCGGACTTTCTGTTGTTTGCCATGATGTTTTTCACGCCTTCATCTGCCTCCAAGGGAGGTTTGGTCTTCACTTTTGCAGCGTTGCTTCTCAGAGCGGTGCTCTACTCTTTCCCTTCACTAGTTTTCAAGATACAGTGGCGGGCACTGTACTTTATAGTGCTGTCTTTCACCATGCAATTTATTTTTATTTTTTCATCATTTTTGCACACTGTTCCCGAATTCTCACAGTTTTTGGTGGTGGCTCCGCTTTGTGGTGCAGAAAAGTTTCTCCAACGAAAACTGACGTCAGCGCGCCGGGAGGGGTATATATGGATCCGTTGACATCACGTCCTTGGACGACGTCAGGGCGGAGCCATACGGACCCGCCCTCGGCACGCAGAGGTGCTGCTGCGGAAAGTTTTCCGGATCCAGTCTGACGCCTGCGAATATTCTAAGTTAAGGAATCTGGAGCTAGACTGTGTTTCTACCAGATACATCGTAACCAAAGGTAAGTAACTCGTCCTGTAGGTGCGATGCTAGGGTGTATACTTGACTCCATGGTTGAAGTTTGTCTGCTGGGGCATTTTTACCCGACCACCCAAACGGAAATGGGAAGCAGGTTTATTGATCTTGCCTTGGTCCCGGCTAGGAGGAGGATAGTAATGGCCTGGAAGTCCGTCGGCGGGCCCGTGATAGGGTCCTGGATACAAGATGTGACTTCTTGTGACTTATTGGGCAGGAGCTGAGGGACGAGTCTTGGTTAGAGAAGAGCCAAAGGGGCTGGAACGGCATCCCAGAGCGGAGCAATGGAGGGAGGTCCTCGAGTCCCGGGAACATCCTGAACCAGATTGAAGTGGCAAGGAGGGGAGTGGAGATGGGGACCATTCAGGTGAGGAGCGCAATCCTGTGGTTGAGGAACCTAGTAGGAGTGATGACCCCTGTGGAGGAACTTGGGAGCAGGGAGGATACCGGAGTAGGGAGATGCAGCATCTATGCATCTGTTGGGGGAATGGGTGATACTCTCCCACATAGTCTCCTTCATCCTCGCCTGGGATACAGAGTGTAGGAAAGTAGGATCTGCTTCTTAAGGTTACCCCAACTTTTTGCATGATGTGATGCTGTTTTTGACTAGTCTGACTGGGATCATGCTAATAAGGACCCCAGTCTATCTGCTTTCTCCGTAAATTGTGTGTTCAGTACTTAGGTACATCTCAGATTGAATACTGGGATACCCTTGTCAGTCCCGAGTATATGGTACCCATGTATCCAAGGCATAGGTACCCCAGAGGTCTCCCATGGACTGCAGCATGTATTATGCCACCCATGAGAGACCATTCAAAATGGAACTACCAGCCTGCCATTGCAGTCTGTGTAAGCTGGTGTTAGCACCACGAGCACCACTATGACGACCTCCTGGCCTAACTCGGATGGCGGACACTATTTCTGGACCTATACTCTTTTCTTATTTCACTTCCCCATGTTGCAGTTGGGACTTTTATTGGGAATGTTCTTCTTTTGGGGCTTTGGTTTGGGATATGGGTGACCTCGTCCACCTCTTTCTGATGCCTGTTTGTCCCCCTTCAGCGTAATTAGATTGTCTTATCGACACTCGCTCGTCCCCATGGTCTACAACGCACATCGCACTTCAGCCCACACACTGTCCCCTGATGTCACGCGCTCCACTTAAAATTCTTACGCTTAACGTAAGGGGTTTGAATAACCCAATCTGAAAGAAACAGGTTAGTGTTAGATTCCTTACCTTAGAATATCCCCAGGCGTCAGACTGGATCTGGAAAGTTTTGCGTAGCAGTACCCCTGCGCATCGGTAGGCGTCGTCTGAGTACTTAGACGCCACCCACGCGTGCTGACGTCAGTTCTTCTTTTTTCCACACCAGCAAGCGCAGATCCGGGAAGAGCAGTACTCCTAGTCACTTTTTGACTAACTTTTTCAATCTATTTTGGATCTTCTCAAGTCGATTCTCGACTCTGGTGCCGTTAGGGATGCCCGGGTTCAAACCCTGCGACGACTGTAACCGACTGATGTCGGTTACCGACCCCCACCGTCGGTGCCTTTATTGCCTCGGGGCCGACCACGATGACAAGTCATGCCCCGACTGCCGGGCCTTGACGTCGAAGGCTAGGCGGGAGCGGTCCCTTAAGCGCCTCGAGATCCGGCAGTCGGCCCCGCGCCGCTCGAGGTCCCGGTCCAGGAGGAGGTCGAGGGACCGGTCGCGGGGCCACAGTCATCACAGCTCGGCGAGTCGACACCACTCGTCGGGCTCCGAGTCCTCAGGTAAGTCAAGGCACAAGAAGTCGAAGAAGCGACATCGCTCTTCTGACTCCCCCCGACGCTCGCGCGATGCGGCCGGGGGTTCGGGAGACACTGCCCACGCGGCTCCGCCAGAGTCGCAAGCGCTGCGTCCAGCTACACACCTGCCGGTCCCTGGGCTGAACGCGACGCCGGAGATCAGCGCCTTCCTCATGGCCATGAAGTCATGCTTCCTTCCTTCAGATCCCGCCGAGGTGCCTTCGGGCCCCACGGACCCGTATTTGTATTTGTGAGTATTTATTAAGCGCAGCCTATCGCTCCGGAAGGAGCATCTGGGAGCCCAAGCGGGCCGGTGGCTTCAGCCCCGGCGCCGTCGGGTGCTTCGGCATTGGCGCCGTCGACGACTTCGGTCCCGACGCTGCAGGGTTCCTCAGGATCCAGGCCTGGATCCATGACGACGCTGGTCGACCTTACGGCCCCTCCGCCGACGTCGTCACCAAGGATGTCGCCCTCGTCGCCGATCCTCGGCGCCGATCCCCATCCCGGTCCGGATCCGGTGTCGGAACTGGCTCCGCCTGGTGCCGTTTTCGACGCCGATCGGTGAGCCCTTCACCGACGACCCGACTCCATCATTTCTTCCTGACCTTCAGGAGATGGATGACGAGGGGAATTGGGAGGGGTCTAAGGACCCTCTGGCACTGCAGTGCCAGTTGAGCCAGGACAGGGCAGACTAACTGGGGGAGGCCAGTGGTCTGTACACTTGGCCCGACACTGGTTTTAACTCCCCTCCTACCGTGGCTACGGAGGAGGGGGCTGCTTACAGCATGTTGTTGACTAGGGAAGCCAAGGCCTTGGCTCTTTTGCTCCCAGTCGCGGCCGTGAGGACTAACCTCCTCACTGAGGTGCTCAAACCGTAGGCAAGCTCCTCGGAGCCTCTCCTGCCATTCAACGAAGCCCTCACTGATGTTCTGTTGGTCTCCTGGTCCAAGCCCTCTACAGGCCTCCCTGTAGATCGGAACATGGCCCGATGCTACTGCCCGGCTCAGAGCAACCCCAGTTTCTTGTCTGTTCACCCCACCACTGAGAGCCTGGTGATCCAGGCCTCAACTTCCCAGACCGCATTTCTGACCGCCCCTCCGGATCAGGATTCCAAAAGGTACGACCAGTTCGGTAAGAAGCTGTTCTCCTCACTGAGTTTGGGGTTGCGGTCTGTTAACTCCGCCTGCCTTTTGGGCCGTTACTCCCACTCTGTGGGATACGGTTGCGGAAGTGCTGCCGCAGTGCCCGGCGGAGGTCCAGGCAAAGCTTACCCAGCCCTTGCGGAGGGAAGGGATGCAGAACTATAGTCTATTCGGTGTGGACTGGATACCATGGACTCGCTGGGCAGGGCGATTGCAACGACGGTGGCGGTTCGCTGCCACGCCTGGCTGAGGTCCGCCAACTTTTCGGGCGATGTCCAAGCCTCTCTTATTGACATGCCCTTTGATGCCGTCGCCTCTTTGGCGACAAGGCGTACAGCGCGCTGGAACGTTTCAAGGACTCCAGGGCTACGGCCAAGTCCTTGGGCCTCGTCCCTTTCGTGGCCAAGGAAGTGGCGCCCCCACACGTCCAGCTAGCCACAGGCCACAGAACCAACCTCAACGCGGTCGTAGACGTGATAACCGCCGTGGCTGTGCTGGGGGACACCAGCAAGGTCAGTCCACACCCACCCCCGCAGCATCTGCCTCATAATCCTCCTAGTCCGTGTTTTCAGGCCCATTCGACACCGGGGGGGGGGGCAGGGTTCGCCATCACCTCCTCCATTGGCGCTTCATCACATCGGACAGGTGGGTGCTGCAAATCGTCCGAAGGGGCTACTCCCTCCCCTTTGAGGCGGCCCCTCCAGCCATGCCATCGCAGTACCACCGCATGTCGGGGGATCACTTGCAACTTCTGCAGGAGGAAGTTATGGCCCTTTTGGCCAAGGGGGCAGTCGAGCACGTTCCAGGGCCAGAAGTAGGACGTGGTTGCTATTCCCACTACTTTCTGGTACCCAAGAAGGACAAAGGGGGCCTACGCCCTATCTTGGATCTAAGGAGCGTCAACGGCTTCCTCCGGAAGGAGAAGTTCAAGATGCTGACTTTGGCTCAGGACCTAGCTGCCCTGGACCCAGAAGACTGGATGGTAGCGTTGGACTTGCATGACGCATATTTACACATCCCCGTCCTGCCGGCCCACCGGCGTTACCTGCGATTCACGGTAGGCCACGAGAATTTTCAGTTTACCGTGCTCCCCTTCAGCCTTACCAGCGCCCCACGGGTGTTCACGAAAGTGATTGCGGTGGTCGCAGATCATCTGCGCAGATTAGGGGTTTCAGTCTTCCCCTATCTCGACGACTGGTTGTTGAAGGCGAACTCGCCCCGAACAGTTATCTCCCACCTCCAGACTACGGCCGACCTCCTGCACTCGCTGGGGTTCTCCATCAACGTGCCGAAGTCACACCTGTGCCCCTCACAGAGGCTCCTTTTCATCGGAGCGATTCTGGACTCAGTGCAGTTTCGGGTTTATCCCCCCGGAACACAGGTTCGGGATATTCAGGCTCTGATTTCGGTCTTTCAGCCTTTATCCCGAGTCTCGGTCAGGTTGACGCTGCGGCTCCTGGGGCTGATGGCCTCCTGCATCCTTCTGGTGCATCACGCCCGGTGGCGGATGCGGGCTCTGCAGTGGGACCTGAAGTTTCAGTGGGCACAGCATCAGGGCAATCTGTCCGACTGCATCCAGATCTCGGAGGGCACTCCGAAACAGTTACAGTGGTGGCTCACGAACTGCGATTGTGTCTGCGGCAGATCTCTCTCCCTTCCCCAACCCGAGCACATAGTAGTGACAGATCTGTCCCTCCTGGGATGGGGAGGCCACATGGGAGAGAGGGAGATCAGAGGCCTCTGGTCTCCGGTGGTGTCCCGGCTCCAGATCAACCTTCTATAGCTGTGGGCGATCCGGCTTGCACTGAAAGCATTCTTTCCCTCTGTCCGGGGAAGTGTAGTGCAGGTGTT
This sequence comes from Lissotriton helveticus, assembly GCF_964261635.1. NCBI lineage: Eukaryota > Metazoa > Chordata > Amphibia > Caudata > Salamandridae > Lissotriton > Lissotriton helveticus. The sequence goes on along the minus strand of NC_136057.1, from coordinate 1,401,390,184 downwards.
CCCGGACAACACGACCGCCATGTGGTACTGCAATAAACAGGGCGGGGTGGGGTCATGGACCCTTTGTCAGGAGGCTCTGCGCCTCTGGGCATGGCTGGAACACCAGGGCGTCACCCTGGTGGTTCAACACCTGGCAGGTTCCCTGAACGCCAGGGCGGATGAACTCAGCTGCCGGTGCATGATGGATCACAAATGGCGTCTGAATTAGTACGTGGTGCAAGGTCTCCTGCACCAGTGGGGAGAGTCTTGGTTAGATCTATTCGCCAACTGAGAGAACGCAGAATGTCATTGGTTCTGCGCGTTGGAATTTCCAAGGCGGCACTTGCTCGGCTACGCTTTTCGTCGCGAGTGGAGCTGCGGTCTGTTGTACGCCTTTCCATCTATACCACTTCTGCCCAGAGTGCTGAAGAAGATCAGGCGAGACCGGGCCCAAGTCATCCTTGTGGCTCTGGACTGGGCACGAAGATACTGGTATCCCGAGCTACTCAGCATGTCAGTCGATCCCCCGATTCATCTGCCTCTTCAGGAGGACCTTCTGTCGCAGCAGCAGGGGACGGTCCTCCACCCGAACCTGTCCAGCCTTCACCTCCATGCGTGGAGATTAAGTGGCAGCAGTTGAGGCCATTTGACTTGCCCCCTGAAGTCTGTGATGTGATTCTGGCAGCCAGGCGCCCCTCCACAAAATCGATATACGCCTGCAGGTGGAACAAATTTGTGGCATGGTGCACAGCAAAGGCTGTGGATCCTCTCTCTGCCCTTCTTTCAGAGGTTCTCCTCTTCCTTCTTTCTATTGCCCAGCAGGGTTCTGCTCTGGGTACTCTCAAGGGCTACCTCTCTGCCATTTCTGCCTTCTTGAGGCTTCCTGATCAGCCTTCGCTTTTCAAGTCCCCTGCTGTAAATAGATTCTTGAAGGGCTCACACACGTTTCCTCCTGTTCCTTTTGTGAGGCCTCAGTGGGACTTGAACCTAGTTCTAACCTATCTGATGTGCGCTCCTGTCGAGCCACTTCACAATTGCCCTCTTCGTCTTCTGACTCTCAAGACTGCATTCCTGGTTGCCATCACCTCTGCCAGGAGAGTGAGTGAACTCCAGGCTCTGTCTTCTAAGCCTCCTTTCCTTTCTGTCCATCCGGACAAGGTTGTTTTAAGAACGTGTCCTCCTTTCCTGCCCAAGGTGGTTACGGCCTTTCACATCGGACAGTCCATCACCTTGCCCACCTTCTTTCCGCCTCCGCATCCCTCTAAAGAGGAAGAGAGGCTCCACCGTCTGGACCCAAAATGTGCGTTCTCCTTCTACCTTGATCGCTCTTTGTTGGTTACGTGGGCACGAAGAAGGGATGGGCGGGGCACAAATGGACCATCTCTCGGTGGGTCGTGTTGTGCATCAAGGTCTGTTACTCCTTGGCTGAAAAGGAGCCCCCTGTTGGGCTGCGGGCTCATTCCACTCGGGCCATGATGGCTACTACTGCCCTGGGTTGGGGAGTCCCCTTGCAGGACATCTGTCAGGCAGCTACGTGGGCCTCGCTGCACACGTTTACTAGACACTGCTGCCTGGACAGGCAAGTCCGGAGAGATGGCTTTTTCGGCCGTTCCGTTCTCCAGGACTTTCTGGTGTGATCTTGGTCCGCAGACCCACCACCGGGGTTGGTATTGCTGTGGTATCTATTCTAAGGTAAGGAATCTAACACTAACCTGTTTCTTTCAGATGCAGAAGTTACTTAACTTCGGTAAAGATATATCTGTAAGAAACAGTAGTTAGTGTTAGATTCCTTACCGCCTCACCCATCCTCCCTGTTCTGAGGACCGATATTTAGAGTTCAGATATTTCCCTTTGAGGGCCCTAGTTTTATGGCACCAGTGTCGGTCTCTGGCATGGCTCTGCGTTCCTGGCGCGGAAAGCTATGTACAAGAACTGACGTCAGGGTGCGAGGGCGACGTCTAAGTACTCCGACGTCATCCTGGCGACCACGACGCCGGCGACGGACGCGGGGCCGCAGATGACGCCTACCAACGCACAGGTGTACTTCTACGCAAAACTTTCCGGACCCAGTCTAACGCCTGGGGATATTCTAAGGTAAGGAATCTAACACTAACTACTGTTTCTTACAGCTATATCGTTACCGAAGGTAAGTAACTTGTGCATCCAGCGCAGAGCGATCCTTAATTATCTTGAGCAATCCAAGGCTGACATATGCCTATTACAAGAGACGCACCTTCTCTCTAAAGATCATTATAGGCTGAAATCTCCGGCTTTCCCAAGACAGCTATTCTCCTCCAACACGTCCCAATCAGCTGGAGTTGCCATACTGGTTTCCCGCTCCTTTCCGGGGAGGGTCCTTCAGAAAGAGGTGGAAATTAAGGGTCGCCTACTCACTTATCAATTCTCCCTGGGTGGGGTGACATTTGTAGTGCGTTCCATATATGCGCCCAATGATGGGCAGATCAAGTTCCTCCTCCAAGCTCTTCGAGCAGCCGCCGCTACTGCGGATCGCCATCTATTACTAGGTGGTGACTTCAACATTGTATTTGACAATGACCTGGACTGGTCCTGTCGAAGAACGCACCAAGCAGGGGTACTCACACCCACGGGGCGGGCCCACCTTCAGGATTTGGGGCTACGCGATCTCTGGCGCCATCTTCATCCACGCATCCGTAGTTATACCTTCTATTCTGGAGCACACAAAACGTATGCGCAATTACTTTCTCTGCTCCTCCTTGTAGGAAGGTGGATATCTGACTATGGTTACCCCCAACTTTTTGCCTAGTGTTTTGCTGGTTTTTGACTTAGTTGGCCTGGGATCCTGCTATTCAGGACCCCAGGCTTCCTGCTCTCTCTGTTAAAATGGACTCCATGTACTTTAGGTGCATTTACCAATTGGTACTGGGCCACCTTATCAGTCCCTGTACAGTGTTCCTTAGGTACCCAGGGCATAGGTGTACCCAGGGCCTACCAGGCGCTAAAGCATGTATTATGCCACCCCTAGTTGGCCATCTAAACAGACACAACTGGCTGCTAAGACAGCTGGGGCAATGTGGTGTAATCACCCTTTGCTGTAGATATAGTTACCTATATTTAACCCCAAAATGGGCACATATATTCCTATCAGTCACTCCTATGGCAGGCCTTATCAATCCTGGAGGCAGAGTGCTTGGAATTATGTGAGATGGTGCTCTGGCATGAGCTGAGCCCGTCTGCAGCTTGCGGAACCAAGTCCTAATAGCTGTTCCATGATAACGCTATACCATATACTCTTAAGTGCATTTTAATCCTCGCGGTTGAATGCTAACTCTGGTATAACATTATCAAAACATGTCGAGTAAGGTGTCATACGAATTGGAATACTACCCCCTCGCCAATCCTGGTGACGGGGGTAGCATTCCACCCTTCTAGAGGGACACGACATGTATATAACTGTGAACCCCGGTTAAAGTTAACTCGAGCCTTGGCATCACAAAATGGATGCTGCCACCACAGACACAAGTCTGACCTCCTGCTGCTGGGAGTCCTTCCAGCGAGGGAGGCTTGGACAAAGGGTTTCCTGCCTTGGGAGGTGCTAGCACCACCCCAGACAGGATTTTGTGTATTGGGTAGGACAGGCCTGAAAGGAAAGACATGCCCGGGGCACACAAGGTGTCCTGTGCATACAACGGTTCAAACCAGTTGCTGGGGCATCCCTGCCCCAGCTCTGGCGCGAAACCGGACAAAGGATAGGGGGTGTAACCACCCCCCTTCCTGGTCCCACCCCTAGGAGGGACCTAGTCGTAGTACAGCCCCCTTTAGCAGGATAAAGGCAGGAGCTGATCCCATTCCAAATTAGATTAATCCTGAACTGAAACTCTACAAGAAGAAACTCTGGACTTCGACTTTCTACAACAGAAGACTGAAGAAATCTCCCTTGTGGGCAAGGAGTGTCCACCCTGCAACTGCAGGCACCATCAAGCGTCCAGCGGCTTCACTTTGTCGTCTTCCCTCGAGGATCCAGACTTCAGAGCCCGACGAGACCCGGATTCCCAGACCTCTCCGACCTCAACTCACATCTGCAGCACATCTGAGATCCGTGGGTGCGACGAGACACGTGGGACCGGCCATCTTGGAGAAACTGCACTTCGCTTCCAGCACGACTTCTGAGGTAAACTCGACCAAGTGCTTTGGGGATTGAGAAGCCCCAGCCCCGAGCATCTCCTGCACCGAAGATCAGCCCTCCAGCCTCCACGAGATCTGCGTGGGGCCCTTCTGCCTGGTTGCTGCTCGTCGCGTTGTCTGGTCAATTGCCGGCTGGCTAGTAACCTCCTAGACGACGAACTTTGAAAACTACACTGCTGGTCGGGTTGCTTCAGACTGGCCCTTGCTCCCTTCCAAAAGAGGAGCACCCCGGACCCTCCTGGTCCACTCCAGACGCCGTTTCAACTCACCGCGTGGGTTGCCTTTGCCAAGGCCTGTTGACTCCAAATCCGGATCCGACACCGCTGACAGCGAGAGCCTGCGTGGGACAGCTCGTGCCTCCATCCTGGTCGTCGAAGACACCTCCTGGTCCACGTGGCTGCAGAGACAAGCACATGAAAAATAAATCACAAATAATGAGGGAAAATTATAAAAACACAATTCAAAACACAAAGTGTATGTACTTGCACAAATTTTTAATTCACGATATACAAAAGTTGATATAATACCAGTTTAAAAAAACATAAAAATTTACTTGTAAATGTACATGGGTACAAAGGAATAATTTAAAAACACAAGAACACAAGTTGTCGACGCAGCGTTTCGGTATCTAGGATTTTGACCTTCATCAGGACAGGGTTTCTAGAAGAAGAAACATCTTATTTAGAAAAGGATCTATTACATTTTGATCATCAGTTTGTTCACATAATTATAACATTAAGAGACCCATGTTATCTAGCATAATTGCTTGACAAGTACAGTGTCGTTTTTTTCTTTAACAAAGGTGGGCACAATTTCGCCTCTTTTATTAAGCATGTGGTATGGTCTTGAAGGGAAAAAGGGGGGGGAAAAACCTTAGAGTGCTAGGGTTTATAGGTATTACGCAAACCCAGTGACTGAGGTGGGGGTAGCACATATCTAATAGAATGTTGTGGCCAGTTTTTTAATAATTACTGGAGCACGCAGGGGTTTATACATTTCCTGCCGTTACAGAGACCTATAATGATGGAGTTGTACAAGTACCTTTGAAAAGAGAAAACAAGATCCTCTCTATTCGGTTCTGTATACGTGTTGTTGCATCCACCCTTGTGGAAGCACGTTTCCTTGGATGATGGGGTCGTTCTAAAAATTATTAAAGAATATTTGTATTTTTCATGTCTGGTCATCATAGGATTTACTGCTAAGATATGCATATGACCTGGAGAATTACCTTTACAGTTAGTCTTTTTGGTGTATCCTTTAGTTCTGTTCACCAATGAGATGGTTCAAGTGCGAACTTTGTGGAGGCTACCTTCTTCAATTGGATAGTCTCTGTGGGAACCCTGTGTTGTGGCAAAAAATGAGTAGATACAATGTCTCTACTAGTATCGCGAGAGTTTCTGGTAGGGACAGTTTGTGTAATTACCTTAAATAAATTTGGTATTCCTGATGTACGTGTAGATATTAAACATTGCTCAGGTGTGGTCAGGTGGATCTCTTTAGAGGTTACTGTCATCAATTAGTAATGCTCTGCCGGAGTCCTCAGGCGTCCTATATATTAGGAGAAGCCATATATACAATATTTCATAATCCTGATTTGGAATAAATTGACATATTCATAGTCCTAAACATTTTATCGTAATTACCTTATGCCTTTACAAAACGAAGTGGGAGAGTGCAGGTAGCCACCGATAATTCATTGGTCACTGGTTATTTCTAGGGGAAGGTTGATGGACACCATTTAGTGATTTGCCTACTGTTTACATTCACTTAAAGGTAGGATCAGATTTGTTCACTACTTACCCAAGTCTATACCATTTTGAATGTATTTTTAAAAAAAATAGTGGTCCAGAGACTGGTGTCGCGTCGCAGGACATAACTTGCTGCGGGGAAATGATATATCTCTGCACTGGGTACGTAATATCACCAGGCTGGAGAGAGACATGCATAGTATTAGTATATGCTATTTTTTAAAATTGTTTTCAAGATGCTAGTTATCTCTGTAGTTTAAAAAAATTCTTTTAAGACATGTTAAACCACCCTATTTATCATTGCAGTTCCTCGCATGTTCCTCTTAACAGGGCTTTGCGAGTGTTTAAGCGTATTTGCTGGTAATAATTCGTTGGGACAAACATTCTTTTATTTATTCTGTGTCTGGCCTGTAGTGGGAGCCTACTGCTCACCATTGCGCTTTGTTATACTATTTCTTGAAATTAACAGCCCAACATTGCCTCACTTTAACAAATTTACACTTTTAAATGAACTGTGGTATAAGGCAGTTCATTGCCGCTTCAGGTGTTTGACCTAGTTTAGCCCTACCCTCGGAAAAGCTTACCTTGAGAATGCGCTTCGGCCTCCCTGCTACCTCGCGTCTCTCCGTCCACGAATGCAGCAGGACGGCGGTAGCCTCTTTTTATACACAACAAATCGGCACTAAAATCAGCCGGCGCTCATTGAGGCTAATTAGTTGGCGCGCGTTTTTTGTTAGGCATTAAACTACTCGAGTAGTTCAGGGGAAACAACTACTCGTGTAGTCTTCCTGTCTGTAATAATGCGTCACTTCCTGTCGGGAAAGGGTGCCTCGGGTCATGTGGAGTGGTGAATTGCTGCGCGGTTTCTGCCGCGCGACGGACCGCTCCAGTAGTTCAAAAGGAACTACACGTGTAGTTTATGTTGTTTTCTCAAAGGAAGGCTCCCTGACTAGTCATATTAGAGTCGGGGGCTGGCCCTCAAGTATTGATATGTATTGTAGAATAAAGCTAACTGCATGGGTCATTGAGATCGCGAGCGCTCGTTTTTTGTGAAGAGAATATAATTTCAATATACTTCGCCTGTATACACTTAATGAGGCGTTACAGTAGGATGTAAGAAACATTTCAAATATGTTTCAAGAAAATTTTTTTTAAAGCTCACTTTATTCTAGCCTAATCTCCAAAACTACTGGTTTTTTTTATTTTTTTAAAACGACTGGTCTTATTGCACTGCTTAAACTAATGTCCAACATTTTCGCAAAATAAAGCACTATGTTGCTATAAAACAAAAGGCATTTGCCAAATAGATCACCCAAGTGAAAGTACATTGTTAGCACTTAGTGGGCTACCGGCAATACCAGTTTTTATTAGGTCTATAGGGTTTTTGTGCATTTTTGTCGTCATCGACACACCTTCAAGGTATACCTTGTTTATTTCTGTAAATGTATAAATTGTACCAAATCTATAAGGGTGCACAAGAGTGATTTTTATTAAGTTTATATGGTTTTTGTGCAATTTTGTCATCATCACTACGCCTTAAGGGCATACATTGTTGGTTTCTGTAAATATGTAGACTGTTCCAAACTATGAAGGTGCACAAGATTACATATGTATCCTAGGGGGCCAGACTAGATTAAAATTCGCTCCCAATCCTCTTTGTTATTCAGTCCCTTCTTCACTGTTTTAAACTTTGACATGAAAAATTGTTCTCTTTTCCTTCGTTTGGTTTCAGTGTCACCTCCTCTGGCACTCATGTGTATTTGTTCCAACACACACCAGGATAGGTCTTCCAGTGTGTGCTTGGCCTCCTGCCAGTGTTCGGTGAGAGGTGCTCCTTTCTTTTTAGTTCTTATGGCAGACCTATGTTCATTGAGTCTTAGTCGGACCTCTCTAGAGGTTTCGCCTATGTATGGCAAATTACAGGGGCATTTAATCAGGTATATTAAATTTTTTGACCTGCAGTTCATCATTGATTGAATTTTGTGAGTGTTTTTATTTACATCTATACAGGCACCCTTAATTATTGACTTACAGTTGCCACAGTTACCACATGGAAAAGTACCTGTTGGCAGGGGAGCATTATTCATGCTTGGTTGTAAATCAGGTTTCATTTCCCTGTAAGTATGGACTAAGCTGTTTCTTATCGTTTTATTGCGTCTGAACGCAAACATAGGTTTGGGCAATTTTTCTTTCTTATTATTGGTCACTAGGTGCCAATTTCGGTTAATAATATTCTTTATTTTATTACTAACAGAACTGTAATTGGTCACAAAAATGAGAGGTTTGGTTGCTTCAGTTTTCTTTTGTTTATTCTGCAGGAGGTTGTCCCTATTATAATATTTTGCTCTTTTATAAGCGTGTCTGATCATCCGTTTTGGATAGCCTCGATTGATAAATTTCTCGGTGAGAATGTTGGCATGTTTATCGAAATCTTGCATCTTGGTGCAGTTTCGTCTCAACCTAAGAAATTGGCCGAAAGGTATATTGTCTTTCTGGCACGGTGGGTGGAAGCTATCATAATGCAGCATGGTATTACGATCAGTTTTTTTAGTAAACAACTCAACTGATAGTTTATTCTCATCATTTTTGATAAAAATGTCTAAGAATTCACACTGCTGTGTGTCGTAATTAGAAGTGAATTTTAAATTGCTGTCTCCTAAATTTAGCCATATGATGAATTCTTCCAATATTTCTACTGGGCCTGTCCATATGAAGAAGACATCGTCTATATACCTAGACCAATTGGATATGTTCTCATAGAATGGTGCCATAGGGTTAAAAATGTGATTATCTTCGAACCTGGCCACGTATAAACATGCCAGGCTCGGCGCACATGTGGCTCCCATGCTGGTCCCTTTGATTTGTTTAAAAAAATCATTTTGAAACATAAAAATATTATTTTTCAAGACTAATGTAACACAGTCGACTATGAAGGTTTCTTGTGCGTTAAGATCCCTCTCTTCACTTGAAAAAAGGCTTTCTATCATTTCAATAGTGCTATCTTGGGGTATATTTGTATACAAAGCCTCTATATCGAGGGTTACTAAAAATTGGGTGTCACTGTTAAAAGGAATTCCCTCAAGTTTCTGAATAATGTCTCCTGTGTCTTTGACATAGGCTTTTTGGTTAATGACATGGGGTTGGAGAAAAATGTCCGCGTATTGACTTAAAGGCTCTGTAAGGGAACCGATGCTGGAGACAATGGGCCTCATGGGTGGGTTCAAGATGTCTTTGTGAACTTTCGGTAACCCGTAGAGAGCCGGAATCACTGGGTTTTCATTGGAGAGGTATTTGTATTCTTCGTTACAAATCCACCTCATCTTCTAATGCTAGGTCTAGTGTTCTTTTGACTGTAGTTTTTAGTTGTAACCAGTCTTCTCTTTTGATCTGTTTATAGTGATCCTGATTGTCTAATAAAACACGCATTTTTTCAGTGTATTGTTGTGTAGACATAATCACAATGCTGCCGCCTTTGTCTGCGGGTTTAATCGTCAGTGTTTGGCAGTTCTGTAGTTTTTGTAGAGCCTGTTTTTCTTCCTTTTTTAAATTTAAGTTAGTCCAATTCTTTTGGTCTAAGAGGTCAGAAATACCCTTCTCAACTACTATCTCAAAGGCTTCTATATCTTTGTTTATTTGGCCTATGTTTGGGGTCCATGAGGATTTAGGTTTTAGTCCGGATTTATTGGAAGAGGGTGTTTTTTCTTTACCTTCAAAGAAAGTTAGCAATCTGACTTTCCTAAAGAAAGCCTGAAGGTCTCTCTCTAAATTGAACCTATCTACGGGGGATGCGATAGCAAAGCCTAAACCCTTCTCTAAAAGTTTTATTTCTATCTCTGTTAGGTTAAACTCTGATAGATTGATTACAGGTGCTTTTTTTATGTTTCCCAGGTTTTCTGGCTCCTTGTCTGATATCGATGATTGTATTGAGGTCGAGGGGTGTAATTGCTCTTGCCTCTCGTTCTCCCTCGGTTGTGGGGAAAATTTTGTCGCTGCTCTAAAAAAGAGAGGGTATCTCTCGATTGAACTCCAATCGTGTCTTTATCTTTTAGGGAAGAGTGTTGTCCGTTCTCAGTTCCTTCGGTTTCTGAGTCAGAACTCGTGTACGAGGTATCGAAAAACCTCACTTTTTTACGTTGGAAATTTTGTCTTTGATTTTGTTGTCCTGGTCTACGAAACTGGGGGTATTCACGTGGTCGCTCATAATAATCTTTCTGAAGATAGGGATAAACGTGTTCCGGATTGTATTTTTCTATATCTTTCTTGAGTTTATTACTCTTTTTGTTTATCAGATAATCCCTATAGCCATTCACATCATTTTGGATGTCTTCTAATTTTTTGCGGGCTTCTTCCAGACCAGTGCATTCTTCTAGTTTTTTCTCTAGTTCTTTTAGTTCTTCTCTTTCTATAATAAGGATGTCGGTTGCCGTTTCTATTATTAACAGCATCCAGTCTCTACTGCATCTGTTTGCTATAAGGGTCCAGTTTTTGATGAATTTTTGGTTATTTATGAAGATACCAGGCTCATTAGTCACCTGGAGGCCTTTGGGGATAGTCCCGTGTCTGCAGTAGTCTATTAGAAAATCTGAATGTAATTCTGTTCTTATTATTCTCTTTTTGTTGTTCCACAGGATGCGCCACTCTTCCTCATCACTGTTGTTAGCATTGATAGTTGTTACATTTTTAATAGTGCTATTTATGATCTTGTTGAATTGATCCTCACTGTAGCTAAGTGTTTTTAGGCCTTCCATAGTGGCCTAGGGAGCTGGATTTGCTCTGAGGTATGTTAAGAACCACCTCCCCGGTTAACAAACCGTATAAAGACAACAAAATGAAAAGGGAGGTCTCCTCACAATCCGTTAGGGGACGAGGAGAGAAGCAATTGTGACAACTGACAAGTAGTCCCTAGTTGGCCTATAAATCAGGCAGAGAGGGAGGTTCCTCAGTTAGATTGACAATGGGGTAAGGGGGAGGGAGGGGGAAGCCAAATAGCCAGCAGATGCCATAACCACATGAAAAATAAATCACAAATAATGAGGGAAAATTATAAAAACACAATTCAAAACACAAAGTGTATGTACTTGCACAAATTTTTAATTCACGATATACAAAAGTTGATATAATACCAGTTTAAAAAAACATAAAAATGTACTTGTAAATGTACATGGGTACAAAGGAATAATTTAAAAACACAAGAACACAAGTTGTCGACGCAGCGTTTCGGTATCTAGGATTTTGACCTTCATCAGGACAGGGTTTCTAGAAGGAGAAACATCTTATTTAGAAAAGGATCTATTACATTTTGATCATCAGTTTGTTCACATAATTATAACATTAAGAGACCCATGTTATCTAGCATAATTGCTTGACAAGTACAGTGTCGGTTTTTTCTTTAACAAAGGTGGGCACAATTTCGCCTCTTTTATTAAGCATGTGGTATGGTCTTGAAGGGAAAAAGGGGGGGGAAAAACCTTAGAGTGCTAGGGTTTATAGGTATTACGCAAACCCAGTGACTGAGGTGGGGGTAGCACATATCTAATAGAATGTTGTGGCCAGTTTTTTAATAATTACTGGAGCACGCAGGGGTTTATACATTTCCTGCCGTTACAGAGACCTATAATGATGGAGTTGTACAAGTACCTTTGAAAAGAGAAAACAAGATCCTCTCTATTCGGTTCTGTATACGTGTTGTTGCATCTAGCATATACTAATACTATGCACGTCTCTCTCCAGCCTGGTGATATTACGTACCCAGTGCAGAGATATATCATTTCCCCGCAGCAAGTTATGTCCTGCGACGCGACACCAGTCTCTGGACCACTATTTTTTTTAAAAATACATTCAAAATGGTATAGACTTGGGTAAGTAGTGAACAAATCTGATCCTACCTTTAAGTGAATGTAAACAGTAGGCAAATCACTAAATGGTGTCCATCAACCTTCCCCTAGAAATAACCAGTGACCAATGAATTATCGGTGGCTACCTGCACTCTCCCACTTCGTTTTGTAAAGGCATAAGGTAATTACGATAAAATGTTTAGGACTATGAATATGTCAATTTATTCCAAATCAGGATTATGAAATATTGTATATATGGCTTCTCCTAATATATAGGACGCCTGAGGACTCCGGCAGAGCATTACTAATTGATGACAGTAACCTCTAAAGAGATCCACCTGACCACACCTGAGCAATGTTTAATATCTACACGTACATCAGGAATACCAAATTTATTTAAGGTAATTACACAAACTGTCCCTACCAGAAACTCTCGCGATACTAGTAGAGACATTGTATCTACTCATTTTTTGCCACAACACAGGGTTCCCACAGAGACTATCCAATTGAAGAAGGTAGCCTCCACAAAGTTCGCACTTGAACCATCTCATTGGTGAACAGAACTAAAGGATACACCAAAAAGACTAACTGTAAAGGTAATTCTCCAGGTCATATGCATATCTTAGCAGTAAATCCTATGATGACCAGACATGAAAAATACAAATATTCTTTAATAATTTTTAGAACGACCCCATCATCCAAGGAAACGTGCTTCCACAAGGGTGGATGCAACAACACGTATACAGAACCGAATAGAGAGGATCTTGTTTTCTCTTTTCAAAGGTACTTGTACAACTCCATCATTATAGGTCTCTGTAACGGCAGGAAATGTATAAACCCCTGCGTGCTCCAGTAATTATTAAAAAACTGGCCACAACATTCTATTAGATATGTGCTACCCCCACCTCAGTCACTGGGTTTGCGTAATACCTATAAACCCTAGCACTCTAAGGTTTTCCCCCCCCCCTTTTTCCCTTCAAGACCATACCACATGCTTAATAAAAGAGGCGAAATTGTGCCCACCTTTGTTAAAGAAAAAACCGACACTGTACTTGTCAAGCAATTATGCTAGATAACATGGGTCTCTTAATGTTATAATTATGTGAACAAACTGATGATCAAAATGTAATAGATCCTTTTCTAAATAAGATGTTTCTCCTTCTAGAAACCCTGTCCTGATGAAGGTCAAAATCCTAGATACCGAAACGCTGCGTCGACAACTTGTGTTCTTGTGTTTTTAAATTATTCCTTTGTACCCATGTACATTTACAAGTACATTTTTATGTTTTTTTAAACTGGTATTATATCAACTTTTGTATATCGTGAATTAAAAATTTGTGCAAGTACATACACTTTGTGTTTTGAATTGTGTTTTTATAATTTTCCCTCATTATTTGTGATTTATTTTTCATGTGGTTATGGCATCTGCTGGCTATTTGGCTTCCCCCTCCCTCCCCCTTACCCCATTGTCAATCTAACTGAGGAACCTCCCTCTCTGCCTGATTTATAGGCCAACTAGGGACTACTTGTCAGTTGTCACAATTGCTTCTCTCCTCGTCCCCTAACGGATTGTGAGGAGACCTCCCTTTTCATTTTGTTGTCTTTATACGGTTTGTTAACCGGGGAGGTGGTTCTTAACATACCTCAGAGCAAATCCAGCTCCCTAGGCCACTATGGAAGGCCTAAAAACACTTAGCTACAGTGAGGATCAATTCAACAAGATCATAAATAGCACTATTAAAAATGTAACAACTATCAATGCTAACAACAGTGATGAGGAAGAGTGGCGCATCCTGTGGAACAACAAAAAGAGAATAATAAGAACAGAATTACATTCAGATTTTCTAATAGACTACTGCAGACACGGGACTATCCCCAAAGGCCTCCAGGTGACTAATGAGCCTGGTATCTTCATAAATAACCAAAAATTCATCAAAAACTGGACCCTTATAGCAAACAGATGCAGTAGAGACTGGATGCTGTTAATAATAGAAACGGCAACCGACATCCTTATTATAGAAAGAGAAGAACTAAAAGAACTAGAGAAAAAACTAGAAGAATGCACTGGTCTGGAAGAAGCCCGCAAAAAATTAGAAGACATCCAAAATGATGTGAATGGCTATAGGGATTATCTGATAAACAAAAAGAGTAATAAACTCAAGAAAGATATAGAAAAATACAATCCGGAACACGTTTATCCCTATCTTCAGAAAGATTATTATGAGCGACCACGTGAATACCCCCAGTTTCGTAGACCAGGACAACAAAATCAAAGACAAAATTTCCAACGTAAAAAAGTGAGGTTTTTCGATACCTCGTACACGAGTTCTGACTCAGAAACCGAAGGAACTGAGAACGGACAACACTCTTCCCTAAAAGATAAAGACACGATTGGAGTTCAATCGAGAGATACCCTCTCTTTTTTAGAGCAGCGACAAAATTTTCCCCACAACCGAGGGAGAACGAGAGGCAAGAGCAATTACACCCCTCGACCTCAATACAATCATCGATATCAGACAAGGAGCCAGAAAACCTGGGAAACATAAAAAAAGCACCTGTAATCAATCTATCAGAGTTTAACCTAACAGAGATAGAAATAAAACTTTTAGAGAAGGGTTTAGGCTTTGCTATCGCATCCCCCGTAGATAGGTTCAATTTAGAGAGAGACCTTCAGGCTTTCTTTAGGAAAGTCAGATTGCTAACTTTCTTTGAAGGTAAAGAAAAAACACCCTCTTCCAATAAATCCGGACTAAAACCTAAATCCTCATGGACCCCAAACATAGGCCAAATAAACAAAGATATAGAAGCCTTTGAGATAGTAGTTGAGAAGGGTATTTCTGACCTCTTAGACCAAAAGAATTGGACTAACTTAAATTTAAAAAAGGAAGAAAAACAGGCTCTACAAAAACTACAGAACTGCCAAACACTGACGATTAAACCCGCAGACAAAGGCGGCAGCATTGTGATTATGTCTACACAACAATACACTGAAAAAATGTGTGTTTTATTAGACAATCAGGATCACTATAAACAGATCAAAAGAGAAGACTGGTTACAACTAAAAACTACAGTCAAAAGAACACTAGACCTAGCATTAGAAGATGAGGTGGATTTGTAACGAAGAATACAAATACCTCTCCAATGAAAACCCAGTGATTCCGGCTCTCTACGGGTTACCGAAAGTTCACAAAGACATCTTGAACCCACCCATGAGGCCCATTGTCTCCAGCATCGGTTCCCTTACAGAGCCTTTAAGTCAATACGCGGACATTTTTCTCCAACCCCATGTCATTAACCAAAAAGCCTATGTCAAAGACACAGGAGACATTATTCAGAAACTTGAGGGAATTCCTTTTAACAGTGACACCCAATTTTTAGTAACCCTCGATATAGAGGCTTTGTATACAAATATACCCCAAGATAGCACTATTGAAATGATAGAAAGCCTTTTTTCAAGTGAAGAGAGGGATCTTAACGCACAAGAAACCTTCATAGTCGACTGTGTTACATTAGTCTTGAAAAATAATATTTTTATGTTTCAAAATGATTTTTTTAAACAAATCAAAGGGACCAGCATGGGAGCCACATGTGCGCCGAGCCTGGCATGTTTATACGTGGCCAGGTTCGAAGATAATCACATTTTTAACCCTATGGCACCATTCTATGAGAACATATCCAATTGGTCTAGGTATATAGACGATGTCTTCTTCATATGGACAGGCCCAGTAGAAATATTGGAAGAATTCATCATATGGCTAAATTTAGGAGACAGCAATTTAAAATTCACTTCTAATTACGACACACAGCAGTGTGAATTCTTAGACATTTTGATCAAAAATGATGAGAATAAACTATCAGTTGAGTTGTTTACTAAAAAAACTGATCGTAATACCATGCTGCATTATGATAGCTTCCACCCACCGTGCCAGAAAGACAATATACCTTTCGGCCAATTTCTTAGGTTGAGACGAAACTGCACCAAGATGCAAGATTTCGATAAACATGCCAACATTCTCACCGAGAAATTTATCAATCGAGGCTATCCAAAACGGATGATCAGACACGCTTATAAAAGAGCAAAATATTATAATAGGGACAACCTCCTGCAGAATAAACAAAAGAAAACTGAAGCAACCAAACCTCTCATTTTTGTGACCAATTACAGTTCTGTTAGTAATAAAATAAAGAATATTATTAACCGAAATTGGCACCTAGTGACCAATAATAAGAAAGAAAAATTGCCCAAACCTATGTTTGCGTTCAGACGCAATAAAACGATAAGAAACAGCTTAGTCCATACTTACAGGGAAATGAAACCTGATTTACAACCAAGCATGAATAATGCTCCCCTGCCAACAGGTACTTTTCCATGTGGTAACTGTGGCAACTGTAAGTCAATAATTAAGGGTGCCTGTATAGATGTAAATAAAAACACTCACAAAATTCAATCAATGATGAACTGCAGGTCAAAAAATTTAATATACCTGATTAAATGCCCCTGTAATTTGCCATACATAGGCGAAACCTCTAGAGAGGTCCGACTAAGACTCAATGAACATAGGTCTGCCATAAGAACTAAAAAGAAAGGAGCACCTCTCACCGAACACTGGCAGGAGGCCAAGCACACACTGGAAGACCTATCCTGGTGTGTGTTGGAACAAATACACATGAGTGCCAGAGGAGGTGACACTGAAACCAAACGAAGGAAAAGAGAACAATTTTTCATGTCAAAGTTTAAAACAGTGAAGAAGGGACTGAATAACAAAGAGGATTGGGAGCGAATTTTAATCTAGTCTGGCCCCCTAGGATACATATGTAATCTTGTGCACCTTCATAGTTTGGAACAGTCTACATATTTACAGAAACCAACAATGTATGCCCTTAAGGCGTAGTGATAATGACAAAATTGCACAAAAACCATATAAACTTAATAAAAATCACTCTTGTGCACCCTTATAGATTTGGTACAATTTATAAATTTACAGAAATAAACAAGGTATACCTTGAAGGTGTGTCGATGACGACAAAAATGCACAAAAACCCTATAGACCTAATAAAAACTGGTATTGCCGGTAGCCCACTAAGTGCTAACAATGTACTTTCACTTGGGTGATCTATTTGGCAAATGCCTTTGGTTTTATAGCAACATAGTGCTTTATTTTGCGAAAATGTTGGACATTAGTTTAAGCAGTGCAATAAGACCAGTCGTTTTAAAAAAATAAAAAAATAAAAAAAAACAGTAGTTTTGGAGATTAGGCTAGAATAAAGTGAGCTTTAAAAAAAAATTTCTTGAAACATATTTGAAATGTTTCTTACATCTTACTGTAACGCCTCATTAAGTGTATACAGGCGAAGTATATTGAAATTATATTCTCTTCACAAAAAACGAGCGCTCGCGATCTCAATGACCCATGCAGTTAGCTTTATTCTACAATACATATCAATACTTGAGGGCCAGCCCCCGACTCTAATATGACTAGTCAGGGAGCCTTCCTTTGAGAAAACAACATAAACTACACGTGTAGTTCCTTTTGAACTACTGGAGCGGTCCGTCGCGCGGCACAAACCGCGCAGCAATTCACCACTCCACATGACCCGAGGCACCCTTTCCCGACAGGAAGTGACGCATTATTACAGACAGGAAGACTACACGAGTAGTTGTTTCCCCTGAACTACTCGAGTAGTTTAATGCCTAACAAAAAACGCGCGCCAACTAATTAGCCTCAATGAGCGCCGGCTGATTTTAGTGCCGATTTGTTGTGTATAAAAAGAGGCTACCGCCGTCCTGCTGCATTCGTGGACGGAGAGACGCGAGGTAGCAGGGAGGCCGAAGCGCATTCTCAAGGTAAGCTTTTCCGAGGGTAGGGCTAAACTAGGTCAAACACCTGAAGCGGCAATGAACTGCCTTATACCACAGTTCATTTAAAAGTGTAAATTTGTTAAAGTGAGGCAATGTTGGGCTGTTAATTTCAAGAAATAGTATAACAAAGCGCAATGGTGAGCAGTAGGCTCCCACTACAGGCCAGACACAGAATAAATAAAAGAATGTTTGTCCCAACGAATTATTACCAGCAAATACGCTTAAACACTCGCAAACCCCTGTTAAGAGGAACATGCGAGGAACTGCAATGATAAATAGGGTGGTTTAACATGTCTTAAAAGAATTTTTTTAAACTACAGAGATAACTAGCATCTTGAAAACAATTTTAAAAAATAGCATATACTAATACTATGCACGTCTCTCTCCAGCCTGGTGATATTACGTACCCAGTGCAGAGATATATCATTTCCCCGCAGCAAGTTATGTCCTGCGACGCGACACCAGTCTCTGGACCACTATTTTTTTTAAAAATACATTCAAAATGGTATAGACTTGGGTAAGTAGTGAACAAATCTGATCCTACCTTTAAGTGAATGTAAACAGTAGGCAAATCACTAAATGGTGTCCATCAACCTTCCCCTAGAAATAACCAGTGACCAATGAATTATCGGTGGCTACCTGCACTCTCCCACTTCGTTTTGTAAAGGCATAAGGTAATTACGATAAAATGTTTAGGACTATGAATATGTCAATTTATTCCAAATCAGGATTATGAAATATTGTATATATGGCTTCTCCTAATATATAGGACGCCTGAGGACTCCGGCAGAGCATTACTAATTGATGACAGTAACCTCTAAAGAGATCCACCTGACCACACCTGAGCAATGTTTAATATCTACACGTACATCAGGAATACCAAATTTATTTAAGGTAATTACACAAACTGTCCCTACCAGAAACTCTCGCGATACTAGTAGAGACATTGTATCTACTCATTTTTTGCCACAACACAGGGTTCCCACAGAGACTATCCAATTGAAGAAGGTAGCCTCCACAAAGTTCGCACTTGAACCATCTCATTGGTGAACAGAACTAAAGGATACACCAAAAAGACTAACTGTAAAGGTAATTCTCCAGGTCATATGCATATCTTAGCAGTAAATCCTATGATGACCAGACATGAAAAATACAAATATTCTTTAATAATTTTTAGAACGACCCCATCATCCAAGGAAACGTGCTTCCACAAGGGTGGATGCAACAACACGTATACAGAACCGAATAGAGAGGATCTTGTTTTCTCTTTTCAAAGGTACTTGTACAACTCCATCATTATAGGTCTCTGTAACGGCAGGAAATGTATAAACCCCTGCGTGCTCCAGTAATTATTAAAAAACTGGCCACAACATTCTATTAGATATGTGCTACCCCCACCTCAGTCACTGGGTTTGCGTAATACCTATAAACCCTAGCACTCTAAGGTTTTTCCCCCCCCTTTTTCCCTTCAAGACCATACCACATGCTTAATAAAAGAGGCGAAATTGTGCCCACCTTTGTTAAAGAAAAAACCGACACTGTACTTGTCAAGCAATTATGCTAGATAACATGGGTCTCTTAATGTTATAATTATGTGAACAAACTGATGATCAAAATGTAATAGATCCTTTTCTAAATAAGATGTTTCTTCTTCTAGAAACCCTGTCCTGATGAAGGTCAAAATCCTAGATACCGAAACGCTGCGTCGACAACTTGTGTTCTTGTGTTTTTAAATTATTCCTTTGTACCCATGTACATTTACAAGTACATTTTTATGTTTTTTTAAACTGGTATTATATCAACTTTTGTATATCGTGAATTAAAAATTTGTGCAAGTACATACACTTTGTGTTTTGAATTGTGTTTTTATAATTTTCCCTTATTATTTGTGATTTATTTTTCATGTGGTTATGGCATCTGCTGGCTATTTGGCTTCCCCCTCCCTCCCCCTTACCCCATTGTCAATCTAACTGAGGAACCTCCCTCTCTGCCTGATTTATAGGCCAACTAGGGACTACTTGTCAGTTGTCACAATTGCTTCTCTCCTCGTCCCCTAACGGATTGTGAGGAGACCTCCCTTTTCATTTTGTTGCAGAGACAAGCATCCACTCTTCACCTGATCGCGATGACATCTGGTTCCTTCCTGGTTCCACTCCAGTCACTGGCTAGTGACTTTGAACATTGTCCCCTCTGCTTTCAGGTCTTCAGCATCTCTGATCCACCCTTGGATCACACTTCCTCCTGGTCGCCTGCAGCATCTTTTCTTTCAGGCTCCATAGACTTCAACGCAGAAACCCGACACGACTTCACACCTATGCACCCGCAGCCCGTGGGTGAGGTAACAAGAGCATTTCGGTGCTCAAGGGTAGCTTGACTCTCCTAGTGTCTAGATTCACAGTCGTTTTAGTCCTAACTAGTCAGGATTGTCCGTACTCACCTTTTTCTTGAACTGTACTGTCCATAGACGTTGTTACGCATCTCGCGTGTGAGTTCACACTCTGCACACGCGTCCCGTGGGCCTCCTATTACTTACCTAAAGTTAGGATAGTGTAGTCCCAGCGATCCTACAGGCTCTGGACAGCTCCATTCCTTCTATCGATTTCCTTATACCATTTACTTAGTATATGGTTTGCCATGCCACTAGGGCACCATTGTAATTTTGTGCAACTTATCGTATTTTTCCTAAGAGATTGTCATGTGCTTAGCCCTCTGATCTCATAAAGAGTTCAGAGGTGTTTGTTATTAATAAATATATTGCTTATTTTGTGGAAAAGTAAATTTTGCCATGTTCTGTGTCCCTACGTGTCATCCATCATATGTTATGTGTGCATGATTGATATGCATATGTATTCACCATGTTCGATTAAAGACGCAATTATAGTTGTGTCCATCTCTAGTATGCCAGTTTCCAGTTCTCGTGAATACTACGAATATCAGGCCTATGTAAAGCTACGTTGCCACGTTTCTCAGTGTGCACGTTATTTCATTATAAAGTCCCCGTTTCTAGGCCTCAAAAGGGCCCGGACACCAGATTCAGCTCCTGTCTCCTGAGCTTCGCTGAGGAGCGATACAGCCCCCACCTGTATCCCTGACCCTTCACTCACTTCCTGCCTCGCAGTGCCTGGCCCAGCCTGGTTCTGCCTCTGAGTCTGCCAAGAGTATGTTATGATTCTAGTTATCAGTCCAGCCCTCCTTCTCTGCATTCCTAAGCTACTGAATCGCATCAATAGTTTCCGTCATAGTCTAGCCTTTACGTCTCCATGTTAGAGAAATACTGTATTAATGGTCATTTAATATTCTTCATCACGCACTACATGTAGAATAATGCATGCTCCAGTCTTAGAATCAAGTTAGCCTTTCCCCTCCTGACTTCTAGTTTATATCAACATGTTCTCTAAACATCAGATACTAGATACTGTTTAGGTACATGTCGCCCTGACTCTCCAGACTTCAGTCTCTGCTCCTAGCACAGAGTTCGTAGCCCCCAGCTTCTCCTAGTAATACGTCATTGCCAGTTTGCGCGCACCATCAGGTTAGAGGTCCCGGCTCCTTAGGTAGCCCCCTCCATGTTTCCGCCCCATTCATGACATATTCTGTTACGTTTGCATCACATATCTATGTATACGCCCTGTTACACCCACTTTTCACCCTTATCTTTCGCGACTGCTACGCGTCACACCCTTTGCTCCACCCACTGCTCCGCCTATCATATGTACTGTAATGCAACTGTTTTACTATATATGTTCGTGTATTGTTATTAAATGTTAGCGCGCTCATCCCAGATCCTGCCCGGCAGCTGTCGGGGCCCCCCTGCCGGGCCCTGCCATCCTATTCCTGTGCAGGTTGTCCTGTTCCTGTCCTTTATGCTGTAATAAACCTGCAAAACTCCTACTACCTCGAATCTTGACTCTTATTTATTGAGCTATCTGTTATTCATTTATCCATTCAAAAATAGAGGTATTATTTATTTATTTACCACATAATGGCGCCCGAATAGGGACTTGCCCTTTCCCCACGCGTCGGTGAAGCCACGCCGGCCCCCTGACCCTCTGCAGTCGTGACGGAACTCTTCTGCGCACCGGCAGATATTTCTGCTTTAAGTATCCCTCAGGCCCACGGAGGAGGCGGTCCAGCATCCAGACGAGACGGTGGAGGAACGCGGCGAGTCCCGACCAGAGCCCAAGCCGAGAGTCCAAGGTCCGAGGTATCCGGAGGCCCACCCGTAACAGAAGTCCGAAGTTCGTCCGTCCGGCGTCGAAGCAGTCCAGTCCAGTCCGAGGCCTTCCGTTCTTGCTGCCCGGTGAGTACCGTTGCTGGGGTAGTATCTAGACAGGGTCAATCTAAATTGTCTCTGGTCCGATGGGTCTGGGTACGCAGATCTGAAACGAAGTGTTCACCTAGGTGGATACGGGTCTTGATGCGTCCCTTTAGGGGACCGGTATGTTCCGTGCTGTTTCAGCAGCGCATCCAGTAATTCTAGTCTGTTCCGTTCTCGAGAAATTCATGTGTTTCTGTTCTCAGTGTTCCAGATAGTATTCTGTCCGAACTGTTGCTTCATAATGTTATTCAATGTATTTTCAATGTCGTGGTATGCCTGAATTGTTTTCTCAATTGTTATTGTTCCTCGTGTATTGTATTGTGTTCAGATTCAAGTTTGCAATGTCCCTCTTTTCGAGATTACGTCAGTTAAAAACTAGAAAGGGTCTGCTAGAAGAAGCAGTTCCTGTCCCGCCTAGGGACAGTCCAGGTCATTTTATGTATCAGAAACATGGCATAAGCGCCATATTGTATCTAGATTTATGGGTAGAGTATACCAAGGAGATAGAAGAAAAGTATAGATGGCCCGTATCAGGTACGTGGGATGCCGAGTGCATCATGAGAGTAGAAGAAGCATTATGGAAAAAGAAGGCCAGACAGTCACAGAAAGACGCCATCGAGTTATGGCGCAAAGAATCTCATAAAAGAACCGAAAAAGAAATCAGAAAGTCAGAAATAAGTCGAGAATCCTTAGAACGAGCCCAAGAAAGGGAATTAATCGAGATTGGTGAACGAGTCAAAACCGAACAGTCAGACAGACAGAGGCATGCCCTTATTAAGGGTATGTATCCTCTTCTTGCCGAGGACTTGCCAAAAGCGACCCCGGAGGCATCCAGTAATTTCCCGCCACCATTAGTTCCGCTCAAGCTACGTCACAAACCGACCGCAGCTGATATTTTCATTTCGTCCTATTTGGACGACACAGTCCCGGAATATGCAAATCCCGCTCCGCCAGTCCCTGTAAATCAGGCACTTCCTGCTCCTCCAGACACCGGGGCACCCCTTGCAGTACCTGCTACGGTCCCCCAGGTTCAGCCCGCCATACAAGTTCAGCCCGCATTTCAATTTCCCGCCGCGCTAGTACGAAGAGCATCAGTCGACGATTCCAGTTTAGGGGCCGCAGGAGGAGGTCCTCCTGGTACCCCTCCACCGCACCAACGTAGAACGTTGGCCGAGTTACATGAATGTGCGTTACAACGTACGCCCAAATTTAAGTCCGTTGCAGAAATCCGACGAGCTCTCACTGAATGCCGCTATGATCCAGTTGCAGGTGATGATAGTACAGTAATATATTCCATCCGTGTAAGACGGGTGACCGGGTATTTAGACACCCTACCAGATATGAAAGGAGATCTAGACAGAATATATCGTTTCATCCGTACAGGGGATGATCCAGAAAGTATTGGCGAAGCCATGTCTCAAAGGAAAGCTGAGATCCAGCTCATGATATTAAAGTTTCTGATTAATTGTCTAATAAGAGAACAAGATTACCCGACTAAAGATCCGGCCGAAATGAAAATTCTGACAAGGTGGAGTGATAATATAGCCGAGGGTAAACACAAGACTATCAGTAGTATAGAGAGTATGTACAAGAAAATTCGTAAAGAAATAATAAGGTTACATGATCAACGTAAGGCAGCACAAGTAAGCGAGAAAGAAAATAACTCTGATACTGAAGAGGTAGAGGACGAGAATCCCGCCAGAATAGCGTATGTAGGAAAATCTAGATTTCCAGATCGCCATTTACGCCTAGAACACAAGTCAACTTTCCATCATCCGGCACCAGAACAAGGTTCTCTAGAACAAGTATTTCAAGTTACCGATCACATTCTGAAATCACGAATCGGTTATAGCGAGTTAAGTACTATGCATGAACAAGAACTAGTCCGATCAGCAGTCCGATGGATTACTGATTCTACCACTTTTCCAGACGAAATAGTGGCACAAATGTTTCTGAAATTGCCCCCAGCCGAGCAGCGACTGGCGGGTATGTATATGATTCAGCACCTCATTACATTGTATGAGGGTCAACATTCTGATCCAGGTCCGTTACACGATGTCCTGAACGAGTTACTCCAGTATAAATGGAAAGGTTTAGGTACCGATTTAATTAGTGTCATTCTAGAACAGCGCCACAAATATAGTATGTTTTTGAACCCGCATTTTGTTCATGTCTCACCCCCAGAAAGTAAACCCTTTTACATAGACAGACAGAATCCGTTACGAGAAGTACATCCAATTAAGACAGACGGTGGTGAAATGCAACGAGTGTTTGTTTACACTCCGATTACAAAGATGGAACTCTTAGAGATGAAAAAATTAATTCCCTGTCATGATAAAGATCCAGCAGGGTTCCACCGAGAATTAAAAGACATGCTCCGTATGGGAGAATACACGTATCCAGATATCATTAAAATGTTAAAAGTCTTGTTGCCCGCAGGGGTATATGAGAAACTCAAAGAAAAAGAATGGGAGGTGGGAGAGAAAAAGATCGATTGGGCAGTTCTAGAAGCCGAAGATAAGGCACGAGTACCAGGTACCGGTCTTGGAGATAAATGTAAAGAATTACCAGAATTATTAATACAAGTTTTGCCTAGGTTATTGACAACTAGAAAAGAAGACTGGGATGCAATCTCAGCCTGTAAACAGAAACAAGATGAAGATATTAGTGATTATTATTCCAGATTTGAGAAATGTTTTACCATAAACAGTGGCCTCAAGACAAGTAGCGAATCATACCCTCATCTTTTTGTTACTAAATTAGTCGAGAATTCAAGTCCACAAATTAAAAACCGAGTTTTGAAAGTCGAAAGTACCTGGCAAGCTAATACCCCGTCCCAGATGTTACAGATGCTTCAATACCACCAGAATAGAATCAGAGAAGAGCAAGAACATGAAAGGAAACGTATGAAAGACACGAAAATGAAAGTGCTAGTTGCACAATCCGTTCCTCAAGACAGTCAGAAAAGGGGTCCGAATCAAGCCAGTCATCCTGCAGCTCCCGTTAAAGGAAACTGCAATTATTGTAAACAGCCAGGTCATTTTATAAACGAGTGTGCAGTTCTGAAACACAACATAGCTACCGGTAAGACTAAAGAAAGACCACGTCCGCCTAGACAAGAGCAAGTTTCACAGACTTCTCAGCCACAGAATGCACAACAGACAGTTACAGCACCGCAGCCCATCGCTGCAACACAGCATGTTACACAGCAGATGTACCAGTATGCGCAGTCCGAGTATCCAGAGTATCAGCCATATTCATGAAACAGCCTAGAGAGGGAGGTAGGCTTGCCTCTCATCGAGATACCTGTAGATCAAGAAGGTCCCTATGTTCACAGTCAAGTATTAGGGAAAGACAGAAAGTTTCTGATTGATACAGGGGCAAGTAGGACCACTATAAGTCACGCCGAAGTTCCAGGGGCTCCGCTCTCAGGCTCTAGAAATGTTTCCCTTGGATTTTCAGGAAAACCTATCGTAAATGAAATATCAAAGCCAGTTACCCTAGAAGTAGGTCCACTGTCCCGCACTACTGATCTGTTACTTACTAAGTCATGTCCAGAAAATCTATTAGGCATTAAAACACTGAAAGAGTTAGGTGCAGTTATATGCTGTTCCCCAGAGGGAATACGATTGTTCCTACGTGACTTCAAGGGTCACTATGTATTACGAGATTTTGATCCGAGATTGTCTAATGTTCCGCAGCATCTATGGGCGCAAGGTCCAACTGATGTTGGCTTTATGCAAATCACACCCCATCGTGTGACTCTCAAGCCAGGTGTAGTCCTGCCACGAATAAGACAGTACAGATTGCCACCAGAGGCTGTAGCAGCCTTATCCAAAATTATTGACGAGCTCATGGCTCAGGGAGTAGTTGTAGAAACCGACTCCAATGTATGTAATTCTCCGATCATTCCAGTCATGAAACGTACTGATCCAAATGCACCCCCAGTATATCGATTAGTGATTGACCTTCGAGAACTTAATAAATGCATTATTCCCCAGTACCCAGTTGTCCCAGATATCTCTTCCCTATTGACAGCCATTGATTCCGAAGCCTCATTTTTTACAGTCATAGACCTCAAGAACGCGTTTTTCAGTGTCCCCATTCATCCAGACAGCCAGTTTCTTTTCGGATTTTGTTTAAATGGAAGGAGCTATATGTTCACACGCGCTCCTCAAGGTTTCACAGAAAGTCCTAGTATTTACAGTCAAGCACTCAAGAGACAACTAGACAACATTCACATGCCAACTGACACTGCCCTGCTCCAGTATGTCGATGATCTACTGATCACAGCCCGTTCTGAACGTGCTTGCGAGCGAGCATCCCTTACAGTCTTGTATTTCCTTGCCGAGATGGGGCACAAGGTGTCCCCTTCTAAGCTTCAATTCTGTGTCCAGCAAGTGATCTATTTAGGCCACTTACTGTCCAAGAGGGGTAGGCAGTTGACACCTGACCGTATCCAGCTAATAGCGAGTCTTCCTCAGCCCAAGACCCAGAAGGAGGTACGTGCTTTTATCGGCCTTACCTCTTACTGCAGACAATGGATTCCTCAGTATGCATTTCTAGCTAAACCACTGATACAGTTAACGACACAGGAGGCAGCCGTATCGACTGTTCTCCCTTGGACATCTGAACATACACTTAGTTTTAATGAGTTAAAGAAAGCTTTATGCCAAGCTCCAGTTCTAGCTACACCGAACTACAGTAAGCCTTTTACACTTTTCGTCACTGAACGCGAAGGTACAGCATTATCTGTTCTCACACAAGATCAAGCAGGACAATACAAGCCCTGTGCTTATTTTTCGAGCACATTAGATCCTGTAGCCCAGGCTCTGCCTGCGTGCCTCAAGTCAGTTGCAGCCACAGCACTAGCTATCAGACAAAGTGATTCCATAGTCTTAGGACACTCCCTGACAGTACAAGTTCCACACTCCGTGGAAGTTCTTTTAAACCGAACACAAACTCAGCACTTGACAATTGCACGTTTAACAGGTTATGAATTGACACTGTTTCAGCCACACATAGAAATCAGACGCTGCAACGTCCTAAATCCTGCCACACTGTTACCGTCAGTTAATCCAAATCCTGCCACACACGATTGTGTGGAAGTAGTTAACATCATGACAAAGCCAAGACAAGATCTGACAGATATTCCATTACCAGATCCCGACCTGACACTTTATGTGGATGGTTCACGCATGAGAACAAGTACAGGAGAACTAGTAGCCGCGTATGCAGTGACTACTGACACTGAAGTTATTGAAACACACCGTATTGACACCCTGTCTGCTCAAGCAGCAGAGCTAGTTGCTCTGACTCAAGCCTGCATACATGCCAAGAACCTGAAAGTTAATGTTTACACAGATTCACGTTACGCATTTGGAGTCGTACACGACTTTGGAGTGCTCTGGCAGGAGAGAGGTTTCATGACTTCTCATGGAACCAAGATTCAGCATGGTCTCCTTATTCAAGCTCTGTTAGATGCAATACACTTACCGACATCCATTGCTATCATGAAGTGCAAAGCACATACGAAAGTTACTGACATTATTTCTCAAGGTAATGATCTAGCAGATCGAACAGCCAAGCTCACAGCTCAGACTCCAGACATTCCAGTTAACATGACACCGACACACACTCCAGATCCGACTACATGTATGACAGTTAAGGACCCTACTCAAGATGTCATAGATATCCAGTTACATGCTACTCCCGATGAAATCAAGAAATGGTCCGAACAAGGAGGGGTCCAGACAGATCAGGGATGGGTAACGAAGGGAAAAACCACATGGTTTCTCCCCGACTCTATGGTTCAAGTCATTATTAATACCGCACATAGTCCAGCACATTTAGGAGAAAAAGCTATGTTAGACAGTATCCAGAACATTTGGTTCAACAAACACTTACGAGCTGCAGCCAAGCAGAAAGTCCGTACCTGTATGATATGTTGCCAGTTTAATCCAGGTAAAAGTGTCCCGGTGGAACAAGGTGGATTCCAGCCCCCTGACCACCCTTTTGAAGTCCTCCAGATGGATTATATTCAGATGGAGCGATGTCGAGGTTTCAAGTATGTCCTTGTAGTTGTATGCGCTTTGTCCAGGTGGACGGAGGCATATCCAGTTCCGGATTACACAGCCACGACTACTGCCAAGCAGTTGGTTCGTGAGTTCTTCCCCCGTTACGGACTCCCTAGAGTCGTATATTCTGATAACGGCCAGCCATTCTCATCCGAGCTAATGAAACACGTGTCCCTTTTGTTAGGGTACCAGTGGAAGTTCCATTGTGTACGCCATCCTGAAGCAGCCGGTCTCGTAGAGAGACATAATCAGACCCTGAAAATCCGCATCGCCAAAGTATGTAAAGAGAAAGGTGTGGACTGGCTAGTAGCTCTGCCAGTCGCTTTGTTTTATATGCGCATGGTCGCACATTCCAGATCAGGGCTGTCCCCGTATGAGGTCGTATTCGGCGGCCCCCCTAACATGTGGGGTACACCTAGACCCCGAAGTATTACCGATGTTTCAAGTAATATGCTGACAGATTACCTAGCTTCCTTGATGTCTGCCCTCAACTCTTGTCGTTCACAGGTTGCCGCCGCATTTCCAGACAATACCGAGGTGGCACCGCATGAAATCGTTCCCGGATCCATGGTCTTAGTGAGAAATTTTGATCGCTCAAGTCCGCTGGAGCCTCGCTGGAAGGAGCCCCGACAGGTCCTCCTGGCCACCCGTACAGCCGTGAAGTTGGAGGGACGCAAAGGCTGGGTGCATCTTTCGCATATCAAAAGGTTTTATGGATTGAAACCAGTTTCAAAGAACATTTCCGAGGATTTAAAGGACTGCCAAAGTACTATTCTTAAGGACTGTCCCGCAAAAGACAATGATATTGCACCCTCCCTGTTAGAGGAAACTCCGCAACAGGAGTATAAGAAAAAGTTAAGGTCTAGTAAAATAAGTCAGCCAGTTTGATTGTCTAAGTCCTCCCCTAGGTGAAACGGTTAGACCGGTTTCTGACATGTATATAATAGACCCCCACAGAGAGAGAGTTAGTGAGAACTCTAGAAGTTGCACTATTATTTTATGTTTTCTGCTATATTTCAGCATTATGATTTCCTGCACCAGTTATGCATTTTATTTGTATTTTTCAGTTTCTCATGTAAATAAGTCTGCTAATGTTACAGTAGAGCACACGTTTAGTGATCTACCTCCTCATGAACTCTCTTATCGCCTCGCTATGCGTAACAATTCTTTTATCCGCATGTTACATTATTCACACCAGACCAGCAATGCCACAAATTGTTGGGTGTGTGGTCGACTCCCCCCTTTCCAGACCCCGAAGGGAGTTCTGCCACTCTTTCCTTATCCATTTTCACATAATGGTTCGTGTGGAGCATGGTCCACGTTAACGTCATCCTCAACAGATATGTCTTTTCTTAACAGTACATGTTTCCCAGACAAGCAAGGTCTTCCCCACAGAACAGGGTTAGATCTAGAAAATGAAGTTTACAATTTAGGTAATTATTCTTCGAATTTTATGGTCCTGAATGTTCAGTCTGATACTACTCCAGACTTACCTGCTATTTCGGTACTACCAGTCAAAGGCGAATTATGTGTCCGAAATAATGGTTCCGTACTTGTAGGACATAGTGATTGTACTACTATTGTCAAGTATAGTGACAATGGGAAATCTATTTTCAAAGCTTCACGTCATTCTTATTTTATTTGTGGTCAAACCGCATATGTTCGTCTGCCCCTCGATTGGGAGGGAACCTGTTACATTGCCTTCCTACTGCCACCTGTTTTCCTAGCCCCATCTGATTATCACAGAAACACACATCTAGTACACCTTAGACATAGAAGGGAGATTGAGTCCCCAATTGTCGATTATACTGAAACTGCTCTAGAACAGTATACAGATTTCAATAGAGGTTTCTTCTTTTTTATAGGACCTATCCAGAATAGTAAGCTAATCCGTAGGTTAACCAGAACCCTTGAAGCTGTAGTAAATGAGACTGCCTCTGCTCTAGGTAACTTAACCGAAGAGCAATCTGCTATGAGATTTGTCGTTTTACAGAATCGTCTCGTCCTTGACGTCATATTGGCCGATAGGGGCGGGGCCTGTAGAGTCATCGGATCTAGTTGCTGCATTTTCATTCCAAATAACGCACCGTCTGTTTATTCAGCTATAACCAGACTCCATAAAATTGCCCATCTGTTACACCAAGACCCAGGCACCTGGACATGGTCCGGTTGGTTCTGGAATATAATTTCCGCCTGGGGATGGAAGGTATTGTCCTTTCTAGGTATTGCAGTAGCGATGATATTCAGCTGCTGCCTCTGTATACAATGTGGCCCTGCGATTTGCGGCATTTGTACTACCTCTTGTATTCCTAGTCCCAAGTCCCGTTCTAAATCCCGTTCCAAGAAAATTCGAGACGAACAATTGATGCTGTATGAAATGATAGATGGTATCATGAATATTGATGTTTCCTGATGGAAACGTAGTGACAAGGAGGGAATGTGGAAAAGTAAATTTTGCCATGTTCTGTGTCCCTACGTGTCATCCATCATATGTTATGTGTGCATGATTGATATGCATATGTATTCACCATGTTCGATTAAAGACGCAATTATAGTTGTGTCCATCTCTAGTATGCCAGTTTCCAGTTCTCGTGAATACTACGAATATCAGGCCTATGTAAAGCTACGTTGCCACGTTTCTCAGTGTGCACGTTATTTCATTATAAAGTCCCCGTTTCTAGGCCTCAAAAGGGCCCGGACACCAGATTCAGCTCCTGTCTCCTGAGCTTCGCTGAGGAGCGATACAGCCCCCACCTGTATCCCTGACCCTTCACTCACTTCCTGCCTCGCAGTGCCTGGCCCAGCCTGGTTCTGCCTCTGAGTCTGCCAAGAGTATGTTATGATTCTAGTTATCAGTCCAGCCCTCCTTCTCTGCATTCCTAAGCTACTGAATCGCATCAATAGTTTCCGTCATAGTCTAGCCTTTACGTCTCCATGTTAGAGAAATACTGTATTAATGGTCATTTAATATTCTTCATCACGCACTACATGTAGAATAATGCATGCTCCAGTCTTAGAATCAAGTTAGCCTTTCCCCTCCTGACTTCTAGTTTATATCAACATGTTCTCTAAACATCAGATACTAGATACTGTTTAGGTACATGTCTCCCTGACTCTCCAGACTTCAGTCTCTGCTCCTAGCACAGAGTTCGTAGCCCCCAGCTTCTCCTAGTAATACGTCATTGCCAGTTTGCGCGCACCATCAGGTTAGAGGTCCCGGCTCCTTAGGTAGCCCCCTCCATGTTTCCGCCCCATTCATGACATATTCTGTTACGTTTGCATCACATATCTATGTATACGCCCTGTTACACCCACTTTTCACCCTTATCTTTCGCGACTGCTACGCGTCACACCCTTTGCTCCACCCACTGCTCCGCCTATCATATGTACTGTAATGCAACTGTTTTACTATATATGTTCGTGTATTGTTATTAAATGTTAGCGCGCTCATCCCAGATCCTGCCCGGCAGCTGTCGGGGCCCCCCTGCCGGGCCCTGCCATCCTATTCCTGTGCAGGTTGTCCTGTTCCTGTCCTTTATGCTGTAATAAACCTGCAAAACTCCTACTACCTCGAATCTTGACTCTTATTTATTGAGCTATCTGTTATTCATTTATCCATTCAAAAATAGAGGTATTATTTATTTATTTACCACAATTTTCATAAAAACCTGTGTGGTGTCCTTTCATCTGGTATTCAAGGGGTTATATTGTGGTAAAACAGCTGGCTTCACATGCCAAAAGAGTTTAGCCTAAGACTGCTTTGTCCATGCTACCATTAGGATAGTTGGTCTATAAGGTTGACTTACAACCAATCACAATAAGGGTTGTTTGGACTGATACAAGGTGATCACTAGAACTAGTGAGCATCATATATCAGGCCAACTTCTCACATTGGTGTGCAGCGGTTGGGATTTGAGCTTGCTGTTGTTTTGACCACATATAATCTTGAAATATCATTTGAAAGATCACATAAGGTACCATAGGTACATATAACAAGCTTAGAAATACTCTGAGTTCTACTGAACCAGCTGTTGTAGTAGAAAGGGCCTAGCACATCCTGACTACAACTCTTAGCAAGGGCTCAGTAGGAAAACCCATAGTGTAGGTAGGTGCATCACTTACACCTCACTAGAAAGCATGTCTACCCATGGAGAGACTTCAGAGACTCCCCTAGTGGTTAGTGACCCTCCACAGGTCCTTTCCAGATATGCAGCCCTCAGTTTCCAGGAGATGAGACAATTGTGTACCTCCAGGAAATTGAAACAGGGTTCCAACCCTACCACTCCTTTTCTGTTAGGTCTCTTAGAGACATATGATGCCAGAAGGGCAGCTAATGCAGGCCCCTCTAATCCAGATGGGAGCATGCCCCCCTTAGAAGGTGATCCTAACTCCAACCCCCCTGAAACAGAGGATGTAGCTGAGGAGGAAGAGGAAGAGTCATCTGGGGGTGAGGCAGACAAAGGTCCAGTAGTAGTCAGCAGACTCACAAGGGCCAACTTAAGCCTACATGAAGGTGGTACTGGGGGAGCCGATTTTGGAAAAGGGGGGTGGTGATGGACAGAGTTTCTGAATGATGCAGAATACTCTTACCAAGTCAATAGATCATGGTTTTAATCCATCACCGTTTTTTTAGCTCACTGCACCATCCCAGCTCAGAACCTGGCTATATGCAAATTAGTCTGTTCCTGTCCCAGTGCATGATGGGAACAGGGCAAACCAAACTACCAAGCCAATTCTTATACTGGGAAGGAAACAAGCTTCCGGGGACCGGTTTCTGGCATCACAGCCTTCTTCGGCCCGGCTTGCTTGAATCCTGATGGTGCAATGAGCAAGGGACTCACGTCTGAGTATACCCTCCCACACATAGTGTGGATAAAACCGATTTTGGAAAAGGGGGGTGGTGATGGACAGAGTTTCTGAATGATGCAGAATAATCTTACCAAGTCAATAGATCATGGTTTTAATCCATCACCGTTTTTTAGCTCACTGCACCATCCCAGCTCAGAACCTGGCTATATGCAAATTAGTCTGTTCCTGTCCCAGTGCATGATGGGAACAGGACAAACCAAACTACCAAGCCAATTCTTATACTGGGAAGGAAACAAGCTTCCGGGGACTGGTTTCTGGCATCACAGCCTTCTTCGGCCCGGCTTGCTTGAATCCTGATGGTGCAATGAGCAAGGGACTCACGTCTGAGTATACCCTCCCACACATAGTGTGGATAAAACCGATTTTGGAAAAGGGGGGTGGTGATGGACAGAGTTTCTGAATGATGCAGAATACTCTTACCAAGTCAATAGATCATGGTTTTAATCCATCACCGTTTTTTAGCTCACTGCACAATCCCAGCTCAGAACCTGGCTATATGCAAATTAGTCTGTTCCTGTCCCAGTGCATGATGGGAACAGGGCAAACCAAACTACCAAGCCAATTCTTATACTGGGAAGGAAACAAGCTTCCGGGGACCGGTTTCTGGCATCACAGCCTTCTTCGGCCCGGCTTGCTTGAATCCTGATGGTGCAATGAGCAAGGGACTCACGTCTGAGTATACCCTCCCACACATAGTGTGGATAAAACCGATTTTGGAAAAGGGGGGTGGTGATGGACAGAGTTTCTGAATGAGGCAGAATACTCTTACCAAGTCAATAGATCATGGTTTAAATCCATCACCGTTTTTTAGCTCACTGTACCATCCCAGCTCAGAACCTGGCTATATGCAAATTAGTCTGTTCCTGTCCCAGTGCATGATGAGAACAGGGCAAACCAAACTACCAAGCCAATTCTTATACTGGGAAGGAAACAAGCTTCCGGGGACCGGTTTCTGGCATCACAGCCTTCTTCGGCCCGGCTTGCTTGAATCCTGATGGTGCAATGAGCAAGGGACTCACGTCTGAGTATACCCTCCCACACATAGTGTGGATAAAACCGATTTTGGAAAAGGGGGGTGGTGATGGACAGAGTTTCTGAATGATGCAGAATACTCTTACCAAGTCAATAGATCATGGTTTTAATCCATCACCGTTTTTTAGCTCACTGCACCATCCCAGCTCAGAACCTGGCTATATGCAAATTAGTCTGTTCCTGTCCCAGTGCATGATGGGAACAGGGCAAACCAAACTACCAAGCCAATTCTTATACTGGGAAGGAAACAAGCTTCCGGGAACCGGTTTCTGGCATCACAGCCTTCTTCTGCCCGGCTTGCTTGAATCCTGATGGTGCAATGAGCAAGGGACTCACGTCTGAGTATACCCTCCCACACATAGTGTGGATAAAACCGATTTTGGAAAAGGGGGGTGGTGATGGACAGAGTTTCTGAATGATGTAGAATACTCTTACCAAGTCAATAGATCATGGTTTTAATCCATCACCGTTATTTAGCTCACTGCACCATCCCAGATCAGAACCTGGCTATATGCAAATTAGTCTATTCCTGTCCCAGTGCATGATGGAAACAGGGCAAACCAAACTACCAAGCCAATTCTTATACTGGGAAGGAAACAAGCTTCCGGGGACCGGTTTCTGGCATCACAGCCTTCTTCGGCCCGGCTTGCTTGAATCCTGATGGTGCAATGAGCAAGGGACTCACGTCTGAGTATACCCTCCCACACATAGTGTGGATGAAACCGATTTTGGAAAAGGGGGGTGGTGATGGACAGAGTTTCTGAATGATGCAGAATACTCTTACCAAGTCAATAGATCATGGTTTTAATCCATCACCGTTTTTTAGCTCACTGCACCATCCCAGCTCAGAACCTGGCTATATGCAAATTAGTCTGTTCCTGTCCCAGTGCATGATGGGAACAGGGCAAACCAAACTACCAAGCCAATTCTTATACTGGGAAGGAAACAAGCTTCCGGGAACCGGTTTCTGGCATCACAGCCTTCTTCTGCCCGGCTTGCTTGAATCCTGATGGTGCAATGAGCAAGGGACTCACGTCTGAGTATACCCTCCCACACATAGTGTGGATAAAACCGATTTTGGAAAAGGGGGGTGGTGATGGACAGAGTTTCTGAATGATGTAGAATACTCTTACCAAGTCAATAGATCATGGTTTTAATCCATCACCGTTATTTAGCTCACTGCACCATCCCAGATCAGAACCTGGCTATATGCAAATTAGTCTATTCCTGTCCCAGTGCATGATGGAAACAGGGCAAACCAAACTACCAAGCCAATTCTTATACTGGGAAGGAAACAAGCTTCCGGGGACCGGTTTCTGGCATCACAGCCTTCTTCGGCCCGGCTTGCTTGAATCCTGATGGTGCAATGAGCAAGGGACTCACGTCTGAGTATACCCTCCCACACATAGTGTGGATGAAACCGATTTTGGAAAAGGGGGGTGGTGATGGACAGAGTTTCTGAATGATGCAGAATACTCTTACCAAGTCAATAGATCATGGTTTTAATCCATCACCGTTTTTTAGCTCACTGCACCATCCCAGCTCAGAACCTGGCTATATGCAAATTAGTCTGTTCCTGTCCCAGTGCATGATGGGAACAGAGCAAACCAAACTACCAAGCCAATTCTTATACTGGGAAGGAAACAAGCTTCCGGGGACTGGGGGAGCCCCAAGACCATCCTCAAGCAGGCCTAACCTTGGGAATAGACGAGTTAGATCTCACTCTAGAGGCTCTAACAGATATATTCACACCCATGTCTCTCAGGCATCTTCTCAGAGAGGGATGACATCCCCTCAGAGAAGAGAGCATGAAGCAAAGATGAGGGAAGTGAATCTAAGGATTGAAAGGGAAGAACTTGCCCTTGCCAAAGAGAAACTTGCCTTTGCCAGAGAGCAACAGTTGAGTGGGGTAGTCCCCACTGGTGGTAGTAATATTCCCAGGGATAAAGAAAGGGGTTTTGATACTAGAAACCTGAGTAAAATAGTGCCCTCCTATAAGACAGGAGATGATATCCACAAGTGGATAACTGCTCTGGAGAGGGCCTGCAAAGTACAGCAGGTACCCCAGAGTCAGTGGGCAGCTATATTGTGGCTCTCCTTTGAAGGTAAAGGCAGAGATAAGCTCCTCACTGTTAGAGATGAGGATGCTAATGACTACCAAGTCCTGAAAACTGCACTGATTGATGGGTTTGGCTTAACAACTGAACAGTACAGGTTGATGTTCAGAGACACCCAGAAAACTCAGGCTCAGGATTGGACTGATTTTGTAGATGGTGCTACTAAGGCTCTGGAGGGCTGGTTATTGGGAAGTAAAAATACTGAGTACACAGGATTTTACAATCTCATAATGAGAGAGCAAATCTTAAATAACTGTCAAAACTAGCTTTTGCACCAGCACCTGGTGGACTCTGATCTGACCTCTCCACAAGAATTGGGTAAGAGGGCAGACAAATGGGTCAGAACCAGGATTAGGCCTAAGAATCAGGGTGGTGACCAAAAGAAAGAGACTACCAAGCCTCAAGAGAAAGGTGGGGATAAATCTACAGAGAAGACTTACCTAGGGCCCCAAAACTCCAAGAATGGGGGTGGGTCCCAAGACACTTCCTCTACCCAGAAGAAACCTTATTGCCATGCCTGCAAACAGGTAGGCCATTGGAAAACTGACAGCAGTTGCCCAAATAACAGCAATAAGGAGAACATACCCCCAAGTAACACTCCCACGCCTCCTGTTACTACTAGTAGTAATCCCCCAGGTGGTGGGAGTACCCCCAAGAATTTAGGTGGGTTTACTTTGGGGGTTCCTGGGGACTCTGGCCTAACCAGGTCCCCTAACTCAGATACTCTTGTCTGTGAAAATGGCATGGGGTTTGTCAACTTCACTGATTGTCCCAACACTTTGGACAAATACAGACAGGAGCCCCTCATCAATGGTCTGAAAGTTGAGGCCTATAGAGACACAGGGGCTAGCATCACCATGGTGACTGAGAATCTAGTCCCCTCAAGGCAACTTATACCTGGTGCCACATACCAGGTGACAAACATTGATGGAGTGCAGAAAAATCATCCCATGGCAGTGGTAAATCTCAGCTGGGGAGGTGTCATTGGCCCCAAGAGAGTGGCAGTGTCATCAAACTTGCCTGTAGATTGCCTACTGGGGAATGATTTAGAGATCTCAGCCTGGGCTGAGGTAGAGCAAGAAACCCATTCTAAAATGGTAAATCTTCCTGAACAGGTTAGGAGGGCTGTGCCAGTCTCAGCCCAATCTCAAGTAGATTCCTTCCCTGGAAAGGTTAGCAGGGCTGTGATGGTAACAGCCCATACCAAACTGAGTCCCTTCCTGAAAAGGTTGGTGGGGCTGTGATGGCCACAGCCCAAACTCAAACTGATTCCTGTGTTGTGAAGCCTAAAACTGTGATCACTCCACACAAACAGAGAGCATTGAGGAGGAAGAGAAATCTCCCTCCCACCAGACATTAGGAAAGGATCAGCCTCCTCAGGGAACTGATCTTACCCCTTGTGAAGAAACTGCCCTAGAGGTAGTCAGGCCTAGCCTGGCAGAGCCCCTGATGTCAGTGGACCCTTCCATGGTGGGACCCAGTCTGGAGCAGGTAACCTGCCCCTCTCTACCCTGCCTCAGTCAGCCCAGGGCTACAGAGGTCAAGGAGGCCAGTGAGCCCCAGAGGGCCCCCTGTCCAATAGAACAACCCCATCAGCAGATTAGCGACACCAAAGCTAGCAGCCCTAGCAAGGTGAAAAAGTTAGAAAATCCTGAGGGATCCCCCTTAAACTTAGTTAGGGACCTTCCCCAGATGGACTCTGTTGGGCACAGCCAAACTTGGGACCTAAGGGCCCCAGACCTGACCTGTCCCTCCAGTAAGCCAAACAGAGGGACACAACCTCCAGCTTTAGGTAGCCAGAGGTTGACCCTGAGAGCTCAACACAACTCAGTCGTGGAAAGAAAGGCCTATATGGTGGATGATGATTGGAGGAAGCTGAGCCCAACATTAGTGGAGCCTCACTTCAGTACTCAATCTCAGCACCAGCCTTTTACTTTGCCAAAACACACCACAGGTAGAGATTCCCTATGGTGGAGACCCTCAGATACCCTTAGGGTGAGGGATTGCTTAGTGGACCATGAGATAGGGGGTAACCATGCCAGTGCTGGTACTTCCTTATATGGCCACTTAGGCAATATAGGCTTACCTGGTCAAGGGTAGCCTTATCTCCTTTCGTTTGGGGGGGGGTTATGTAGGAAGGTGGATATCTGACTAGGGTTACCCCCAACTTTTTGCCTAGTGTTTTGCTGGTTTTTGACTTAGTTGGCCTGGGATCCTGCTATTCAGGACCCCAGGCTTCCTGCTCTCTCTGTTAAAGTGGACTCCATGTACTTTAGGTGCATTTACCAATTGGTACTGGGCCACCTTATCAGTCCCTGTACAGTGTACCTTAGGTACCCAGGGCATAGGTGTACCCAGGGCCTACCAGGGGCTGAAGCATGTATTATGCCACCCCTGGCTGGCCATCTAAACAGACACAACTGGCTGCTAAGACAGCTGGGGCAAGGTGGTGTAATCACCCTTTGCTGTAGATATAGTTACCTATATCTAACCCCAAAATGGACACATATATTCCTATCAGTCACTCCTATGGCAGGCCTTATCAATCCTGAAGGCAGAGTGCTTGGAATTATGTGAGATGGTCCTCTGGCATGAGCTGAGCCCGTCTGCAGCTTGCGGAACCAAGTCCTAATAGCTGTTCCATGATAACGCTATACCATATACTCTTAAGTGCATTATAATCCTCGCGGTTGAATGCTAACTCTGGTATAACATTATCAAAACATGTCGAGTTAGGTGTCATACAAATTGGAATACTATCCCCTCGCCAATCCTGGCGACGGGGGTAGCATTCCACCCTTCTAGAGGGACACGACATGTATATAACTGTGAACCCCAGTTAAAGTTAACTCGAGCCTTGACATCACAAAATGGATGCTGCCACCACAGACACAAGTCTGACCTCCTGCTGCTGGGAGTCCTTCCAGCGAGGGAGGCTTGGGCAAGGGGTTTCCTGCCTTGGGAGGTGCTAGCACCACCCCAGACAGGATTTTGAGTATTGGGTAGGACAGGCCTGAAAGGAATGAGACATGCCCGGGGCACACAAGGTGTCCTGTGCATACACCTGTTCAAACCAGTTGCTGGGGCATCCCTGCCCCAGCTCTGGCGCGAAACCGGACAAAGGATAGGGGGTGTAACCACCCCCCTTCCTGGTCCCACCCCTAGGAGGGACCTAGTCGTAATACAGCCCCCTTTAGCAGGATAAAGGTAGGAGCTGGTCCCATTCCAAATTAGATTAATCCTGAACTGAAACTCTACAAGAAGAAACTCTGGACTTCGACTTTCTACAACAGAAGACTGAAGAAATCTCCCTTGTGGGCAAGGAGTGTCCACCCTGCAACTGCAGGCACCATCAAGCGTCCAGCGGCTTCACTTTGTCGTCTTCCCTCGAGGATCCAGACTTCAGAGCCGACGAGACCCGGATTCCCAGACCTCTCCGACCTCAACTCACATCTGCAGCACAGCTGGGATCTGTGGGTGCGAGGAGACACGTGGGACCGGCCATCTTGGAGAAACTGCACTTCGCTTCCAGCACAACTTCTGAGGTAAACTCGACCAAGTGCTTTGGGGATTGAGAAGCCCCAGCCCCGAGCAGCTCCTGCACCGAAGATCAGCCCTCCAGCCTCCACGAGATCTGCGTGGGGCCCTTCTGCCTGGTTGCTGCTCGACGCGTTGTCTGGTCACTTGCCGGCTGGCTAGTAACCTCCTAGACGACGAACTTCGAAAACTACACTGCTGGTCTGGTTGCTCCAGACTGGCCCTTGCTCCCTTCCAAAAGAGGAGCACCCAGGACCCTCCTGGTCCACTCCAGACGCCGTTTCAACTCACCGCGTGGGTTGCCTTTGCCAAGGCCTGTTGACTCCAAATCTGGATCCGACACCGCCGACAGCGAGAGCCAGCGTGGGACAGCTCGTGCCTCCATCCTGGTCGTCGAAGACACCTCCTGGTCCACGTGGCTGCAGAGACGAGCGTCCACTCTTCACCTGATCGCGACGACGACATCTGAAAGAGACACGTTAGTATTAGATTCCTTACCTTAGAATATCCCCAGGCGTCAGACTGGATCCAGAAAATTTTGCGTAGCAGTACCCTTGCGCGTCGGTAGGCGTCGTCTGCGGCTCCGCGTCCGTCGTCGGCGTCGTGGGCGCCGTGATGACGTCGTCGGAGTACTTAGACGCCGCCTCCGCGTGCTGACGTCAGTTCTTCTTTTTTCCGCGCCAGCAAGCGCAGATCTGGAAAAAGCAGTAACCCTAGTCACTTTTTGACTAACCTTTTTGATCTTTTTGATCCTATTTCGAGTCTCTCGACTCCGACACGGTGCCTTAGGGATGCCCGGCTTCAAACCTTGTGACGATTGCGACCGGCTGATGTCGGTCACGGATCCTCACCGCGTCTGTTTGTCGTGTTTGGAGTCGACCACGACGACAAGGCCTGCTCCGACTGCCGGGCCCTTTCTTCGAAAGCCAGGCAGGAGCGGTCCCGTAGGCGCCTCGAACTCCGGTAGTCGGTCCCGCGCCGTGAGAGGTCCCGATCCCATGGGAGGTCGAGGGACAGGTCGCGGGCTCGGAGCCATCACAGCTCCGGGAGTAGGCCGCACTCCTCCGGGTCGAAGTCGTCGTCAGGTAAGAGGCACAAGAACTCCAAGCGGCGTCATCGCTCCTCGGACTCCCCCCGACGCTCGCACGATGCGGCCGGGGGTTCGGGTGACACCGCCCACGCGGCTCCGTCGGAGTCGCGGGCGCCGTGTGCCAGCCCCATACCCTACGGTCCCTGGGCTCAACGCGAC
Organism: Lissotriton helveticus; assembly: GCF_964261635.1. Lineage (NCBI taxonomy): Eukaryota > Metazoa > Chordata > Amphibia > Caudata > Salamandridae > Lissotriton > Lissotriton helveticus. Next base: position 1,401,349,400 of record NC_136057.1, on the reverse strand, counting down.
GCCGGAGGAGATCGAGCGCTTCCTCATGGCCATGAGAAAACTCTCTCCTCCGACGGGCTCCGCGGCGCCTTCGGGCCCAACGGACCCGTCTGGGGGCCCTAGCGGGTCGGCGGCTCCGGCCCCGATGCCGTCGGGTGCTTTGGCCCCGACGCCGCCGACGCCTTCGGGCCCGGCGCCGCAGGTCCCCGTTATCCCAACGCCGCCGGTGCCTTCGGGCCAGGCACCGAGGGGTCCAGTTGTTCCGACGCCGCCGGCGCCTTCGGGCCCGGTGCCGCAAGATGCCGCTGGTCCTCCTTCGGGATCTGGTTCGTCGCCGGTGGATCTGACGACCTCCCCGGCGTCGGACCCTCAGGTGTCACCTCCGGCGCCGGCCTCGGGCGGCGCCGTCCCCGGTTCCACCTTCGTTCCTGTTCCGGCGTCGGGACGGCCCCGTTGGGCGCGCTCCAGACGCCGGTTGGAGAGTTCTCTCTCTATGAACAGGCCCCATTGGATGAGAACCCTGAATTTCAGGAGATGGGTGATGAAGAGGACTGGGAGGGGTCTGAGGACCCTCTGACCAGGGAGTGTCAGTCTCATGAGGACTGGACAGGAGACCTTGGGGAGGCCAGTGGCCTGGACACCTCTCCAGACACTGGTTTTGTCTCCCCTCCTTCCGTGGCATCGGAGGAGGGGGCAACCTATAGTGTGGTGCTGATGAGGGCTGCCAAGGCCTTGGGCCTTGAGCTCCCCGTCGCGACCGTGAGGACTAACCTCCTCACTGAGGTCCTTAAACCGCAGTCAAGCTCGACCGAGCCTCTGCTGCCTTTTAATGAGGCCTTGACCGACGTTCTGCTGGGCACTTGGTCCAAGCCCGCTACGGGTTCGCCCGTAGATAGGAACGTGGCCAGACGCCACCGCCCAGCCCCGGGCGACCCATGTTTCCTGTCCTCCCATACTACCCCCGAGAGCCTGGTCATCCAGGCCTCCAATTCCCAGACCGCATTCCCGTCCGCTCCCCCCGGACCGGGAATCCAAGAGGTATGACCAGTATGGGAAGAAGATCTTCTCATCAATTAGCCTCGGCCTGCGGTCTTCTAACACCGCCTGCCTCTTGGGACGTTACACCCACTCTGTGTGGGATAAGGTCGCGGAAGTGCTGCCAGAGTGTCCGTTGGAGGTACGGGCCAAACTCGGCCAAGCCCTTGTGGAGGGCCGGGATGCAGCAAAATACTCTATTAGGTGTGGGCTGGATACCACCGACTCGCTAGGCAGAGCGATGGCTACGACGGTGGCGGTCAGACGCCACGCCTGGCTGAGGTCCGCCAACTTCTCGGCAGATGTCCAGAACACACTTATGGACATGCCGTTCGATGGCCGTCGCCTCTTTGGCGACAAGGCAGACCATGCGCTTGAGCGTTTTAAGGACTCCAGGGCTACGGCCAAGTCCTTAGGCCTTTCGGGCCAGCGCCAGCAACCGGCTGCCTATCACTCCTTTCGTGGCCACGGAAGGGGTGCGCCCACATGCGCCGCCAGCCACGCGCCACAGGGCAATACCCAACGCGGTGGTGGCCGTGGGAACCGCCGTCCGGGCGGTCGGGGGCAACGGCGAGGTCAGTCCACACCTTCCCCCGCAGCATCCGCCTCGAAACCCTCCTAGTCCGTGCTTCCAGGCCCATGTGACGCCTGTGGGGGGCAGGGTTCGTCATCACCACCTCCACTGGCGCACCATCACTTCGGACAGGTGGGCGCTCCAAATCGTCCGAAGGGGCTACTCCCTCCCCTTCGAGGCGACTCCTCCAGCCATGCCACCGCAGAACCACCGTGTATCGGGGAATCATTTGCGACTTCTGCAGGAGGAAGTTACGGCCCTCTTGGCCAAGGGGGCCATCGAGCGCGTTCCTGGGCCAGAAGTAGGGTGTGGTTGCTACTCCCACAACTTCCTGGTACCCAAGAAGGGCAAAGGGGGCCTACGCCCTATCTTGGACCTACGGAACGTCAACGGCTTCCTCCGGAAGGAGAAGTTCAAGATGCTGACACTGGCTCAGGTCCTTGCTGCCCTGGACCCAGGAGACTGGATGGTAGCGTTGGACTTGCAGGACGCTTATTTTCATATCCCCGTCCTGCCTGCCCACCGGCGCTACCTGCGGTTCATGGTGGGCCACGAGCACCTTCAGTTTACCGTGCTCCCCTTTGGCCTTACCAGCGCCCCACGGGTGTTCACGAAAGTGATGGCGGTGGTCGCAGCTCATCTGCGTCGGTTAGGGGTTTCAGCTGCGAGACAGCTGCAGTGGTGGCTTACGGACCGCGATTGGGTCAGCGGCAGATCTCTCTCCCTTCCCCAACGTAGTTGTGACGGACGCGTCCCTCCAGGGCTGGGGAGGCCACATGGGAGAGGTGGAGATCAGAGGCCTCTGGTCTCCGGCGGAGACCCGGCTCCACATCAACCTGTTGGAGCTCAGGGCGATTCGTCTGGCACTGAAGGCATTCCTCCCCTCTGTCCGGGGGAGTGTAGTGCAGGTGTTCACGGACAACACCACCGCCATGTGGTACTGCAACAAACAGGGCGGTGTGGGGTCGTGGATCCTTTGTCAAGAGGCTCTTCGCCTTTGGCAATGGCTGGAACGCCAGGGCGTGACCCTGGTGGCTCAACACCTGGCAGGTTCTCTGAACGCCAGGGCGGACGAGCTCAGCCGTCGGTGCATGATGGATCACGAATGGCGTCTGAACTCGGACGTGGCGCAAGGCCTCTTTCAGCGATGGGGAGAGCCTTGGTTAGATCTATTCGCCACCGAAGAGAACGCGCAATGTCATCAGTTCTGCGCGTTGGAATTTCCAAGGCGGCACTCGCTCGGAGACGCTTTTCGTCGCGAGTGGAGTTGTGGTCTGTAGTACGCCTTTCCGCCTATACCACTTCTGCCCAGAGTGCTGAAGAAGATCAAGCGCGACCGGGCCCAAGTCATCCTTGTGGCTCCGGACTGGGCTCGAAGGTACTGGTATCCAGAGCTACTTAGTCTGTCAGTCGATCCCCCGGTTCGTCTGCCTCTTCAGGAGGACCTTCTGTCGCAGCAGCAGGGGACGGTCCTCCACCCGAACCTTTCCAGTCTCCACCTACATGCTTGGAGATTGAGCGGCGACAGTTGAGGCCATTTGACTTGCCTCCTGAAGTCTGTAACATCATTCTGGCAGCCAGGCGTCCCTCCACAAAGTCGGTATACGCCTGCAGGTGGAACAGATTTGTGGCATGGTGCACAGCAAAGGCTGTGGATCCTCTTTCTGCCCCTCTTTCTGAGGTTCTTCTCTTCCTTCTTTCTCTTGCCCAGCAGGGCTCTGCTCTGGGCACTCTCAAGGGCTACCTTTCTGCCCTTTCAGTCTTTCTCAGGCTACCTGATCAGCCTTCTTTGTTCAAGTCCCCTATTGTGAATAGATTTCTTAAGGGCATCACTCACACGTTTCCTCCTGTTCCGTTTGTGATGCCTCAGTGGGACTTGAACCTGGTTTTAACATTCCTGATGTGCGCTCCCTTTGAGCCACTTCACAACTGTCCTCTTCGCCTTCTGACTTTGAAGACTGCTTTCCTGGTTGCCATCACCTCTGCCAGGAGAGTGAGTGAGCTCCAGGCTCTATCTTCTAAACCTCCTTTCCTCTCTGTCCATCCGGACAAGGTTGTTCTGAGGACTCGTCCTTCTTTCCTGCCCAAGGTTGTCACGGCCTTTCACATCGGGCAGTCTATCACTTTGCCAACCTTCTTTCCGCCACCGCATCCCTCTAAAGAGGAAGAGCGGCTCCATCGTCTGGACCCAAAACGTGCGTTCTCATTCTATTTGGATCGCACACGCCAGTTCCGGGTGGATGACCAACTCTTTGTTGGTTACGTGGGCGCTAAGAAGGGGAAAGCGGTACACAAGAGGACCATCTCCCGGTGGATCATCTTGTGTATCCAGGCATGCTACTCCTTGGCTAGGAAGAAGCCCCCTGCTGGATTGCGGGCTCATTCCACCCGAGCCACGGCTACTACCACTGCCCTGGGCAGGGGTGTGCCCTTACAAGACATCTGTCAGGCAGCTACGTGGGCATCGCTGCACACGTTTGCAAGACACTACTGCCTGGACAGCCAAGTCCGGAGGGATGGCTTTTTTGGCCGTTCCGTCCTCCAGGACTTTCTGGTGTGAGTATTGGCTCGCAGACCCACCACCGGGGTTGGTATTGCTGGGGTATCTATTCTAAGGTAAGGAATCTAATACTAACGTGTCTCTTTCAGATGCACAAGTTACTACTTGTGTAACGATATATCTGTAAGAGACATTAGTTAGTATTAGATTCCTTACCGACCCACCCATCCTCCCCGTTCTGCGAACCAGTACCTAGGGTTAGGGTTGTCCCCTTCAGGGCCCTAGTTTCACTGGCACCAGTGTTGGTTTTTGGCATAGCTCTGCGTTTCTGGCGCGGAAAAGCTGTGTCTAAGAACTGACGTCAGCACGCGGAGGCGGCGTCTAAGTACTCCGACGACGTCATCACGGCGCCCAGGACGCCGCCGACGGACGCGGAGCCGCAGACGACGCCTACCGACGCGCAAGGGTACTGCTACGCAAAATTTTCCGGATCCAGTCTGACGCCTGGGGATATTCTAAGGTAAGGAATCTAATACTAACTAATGTCTCTTACAGATATATCGTTACACAAGTAGTAACTTGTGCATCTGGTTCCTTCCTGGTTCCACTCCAGTCACTGGCTAGTGACTTTGAACATTGTCCCCTCTGCTTTCAGGTCTTCAGCATCTCTGATCCACTCTTGGATCACACCGGACATCTTCCTCCTGGTCGCCTGCAGCATCTTTTCTTTCAGGCTCCATAGACTTCAACGCAGAAACCCGACACGACTTCGCACCTATGCACCCGCAGCCCGTGGGTGAGGTAACAAGAGCATTTCGGTGCTCAAGGGTAGCTTGACTCTCCTAGTGTCTAGATTCACAGTCGTTTTAGTCCTAACTAGTCAGGATTGTCCGTACTCACTTTTTTCTTGAACTGTACTGTCCATAGACGTTGTTACGCATCTCGCGTGTGAGTTCACACTCTGCACACGCGACCCATGGGCCTCCTATTACTTACCTAAAGTTAGGATAGTGTAGTCCCAGCGATCCTACAGCCTCTGGACAGCTCCATTCCTTCTATCGATTTCCTTATACCATTTACTTAGTATATGGTTTGCCATGCCCCTAGGGCACCATTGTAATTTTGTGCAACTTATCGTATTTTTCCTAAGAGATTGTCATGTGCTTAGCCCTCTGATCTCATAAAGAGTTCAGAGGTGTTTGTTATTAATAAATATATTGTTTATTTTCATAACAACCTGTGTGGTGTCCTTTCATCTGGTATTCAAGGGGTTATATTGTGGTAAAACAGCTGGCTTCACATGCCAAAAGAGTTTAGCCTAAGACTGCTTTGTCCATGCTACCCTTAGAATAGCTGGTTTATAAGGTTGACTTACAACTAATCACCATAAGGGTTGCTTGGACTGATACAAGGTGATCACTAGAACTAGTGAGCATCATATATCAGGCCAACTTCTCACACTCCTCTCTTAGGGTCCAGGCACTAAGCGCCGACATTCTGACAGCTTCCCTCTGACCACTCCCCCGTCGTTCTGGTCTCTTTCCTCCTGCCTGCTTTGGCGCGACCCCTTCGACACTGGCGCTTGCGTGATACGCTGTTGCATCGCACCTCTGTGATGGAACAATTCCAGAAGGCTATCACAGATTTTCTCGAACCAACGCTAACTCAGATACCTCGTTGGCCACACAATGGGGGGCGTTGAAAGCAGTCATACTGGGAGTATTCATAGCTATATCTGCTGCCAATAATAAAGAAAGGAGCTTCAAGCGAAGGGAAATCACTCAGTTTCTGAGTTGGAACAGATGCACCAACGCACTGGTGCTTCCCGTGCCTGGCATCAACTTTGCTCTGTACGTAAGCACTTGCTGCCCTAGACCAAGATAGGGCCGAATACGCGGCCCTCAGGCTTCGCCATTCCTATTATACAGGGGGACAGGTGTGGCCGTTTATCGGCCAGCAAATTACGGGAGGCTAGGTAGAGACAGGGGGTCCACACAATCCGGACACCAGGGGGTGAGTCGGGCTCCGATGACATGGCCTTAGCGGAAACGTTCTGGGATTTTTATGCTGGTCTCTACACCAGGGAACCTCTAGATAATCAAACCAGCGCTGACTATATAGCCAAAGCCCACATGTCCACTTTGACACGAGCTCAGGCTGATCACCTCGATAGGGCAATACAGAAGGAGGAGGTTATTTCCGCAATTTCACGCCTTAAGCTGGGCAAGTCGCCAGGTCCGGACGGCTATACGGCTGCCTTTTATAAGACATTTTGCAGTCAGCTGGCCCCTGTCCTGACGGCTTGTTTAATACTTTCGAACAAGCAAGGGCCATTCCCGGGGACATGCTAGAGGCTGCAATAGTTGTTATCCCTAAGCCAGGGAAGGGTACGACGGTCTGCGGTGAGTATAGGCCTATCTCTCTTTTAAACATAGGCATCAAGATATACACCATCATCATAGCGGCTCGTCTAGCTCCTTACATGGCCAGCTGGTTGAGCCTCACCAGGCGGGCTTTATCCCACAGAGGCAGACCAGTGACAACATAAACGCATTCTACACTTGATTGAGCTAGTGTCCCGCACCCAGGGAGAATATATGCTCCTGGCCATAGATGCGGAGAAGTCCTTCGATAAGGTGCACTGGCCCTATTTGGAGACGGTCCTGCTGGCTTTGGTGAGAAGCTGCGGACCCGGATTTTAAATTGCTATCGCTCCCCCTGGGCAACGGTCCGTGTTAATGGTCACACATCCTCTCGGTTTCCTATTGGGAGAGGCACTAGGCAGGGGTGCCCATTGTCACCCCTCGTTTTTGCACTTTACATGGAACCTTTGGCACTTACACTCCAGCAGCATCCCCTCGTCACTGGGATTAAATTTGGGGGAGATGTCCACACCGTTAGCCTCTACGCGGACGATATCCTCTTCTCTCTTTCCAACCCAGTTACGGCTATGCGCGCCCTTTTTGTTGAACTACACTGTTTTTGCTCAAGGATCGGGTTTTAAGATCAACATGGACTAGTCCATAGCCCTCGATATCTCCCTCTTCTCGCACACTCTTACTCACCTGCAAGAGGAACACTCGGTGCTATGGGCATCGACTGCGGTTCCCTACTAGGGAATCCAATTGGCTCCTACCATACCAGCTGCCGCTGATATTAACTACTCCAACCTACGCACACATATCCGTACGGTACTCAATAGATGGAAACACTACACGATGTCCTGGCTAGAACGGATTGCGGCTGTCAAGATGACTGTCCTCCCCCAAATCTTGTACCTCTTTCAGACCCTTCCCCTTCGGCCCCCACGGGGCTGGATCCAACAACACAGGCGGACCTCTCGCGCTTTATTTGGCATGGGCGTAAACCACGTTTCCGACATCAAGTTGCGGCTCTACCGCCGGAGAAAGAGGGGGGTTGGAATCCCAGACATTCAACTTTATTTTCACACTGCCCAACTCAGATACCTGGTAGGGTGGTGTCGCCTGGAATCAGAAAAGCACTGGCTGTTCCAGGACCAGGCTGTGGCAGGTAGGCCTCTACAGGGGGTGCCCTTTCTTAACAGAAACCATAGACCTCCAAACCTATATGCCTCATACATCACGAGTACTGTAATGGATTCCTGGGACCATACGAACGTCTCCCACCAGCTGACCACCTTCCCGTCACCCCTCGCACCGCTATTTGACAACCCCAAGTTTCACCCTGGCACAGTTGCCTCTGCCTTTAAGGCATGGCGCTCTTCTCCTTGTAGATCACTGGGCTACCTCTTCGACATGGATGGTATCATCCCCTTCTCACAGCTCAGGGAGGATTACGGCCTTTTAGAGCTGGAGCGATTGCCATATTTACAGGTCCGGCACTGGGCACTGCAGCCAACGGTTAGGCCGCAAGCATAGCGTCTCTTGACAGCATATGAAAAGTGGCTAGTAACGCGCACCTCTGACAAGAAAGTTATATCCGACATCTACAAAATGCTGCTGACTACTACTACACACACATACAATGCAGGCCGCTCCAGGTGGGGAAGGGACCTGGGGAGAACACTGAGCCACAAAGAGTGGGAGGGCATTTACCATAGAGCACGGCACTCAGCGTACCATATGGGCCTCACGGAGACCCTGACCAAGGTTGCCACATATTGGTACTACACACCTGAGCGCATCCACCACTTTGACCAGCGCAGGAGCGACTGGTGTTGGAGGGAATGTGGGGAGGTGGATACCGTAGAACACATCCTCTGGAGCTGCCCTATTATACAACCATATTGGACCCAAGTTCTTGATGACGTAGACCTACACCTTGAAACACAGATCCCGCGTTTCCCCTCATACATTCTCTTGGGCCTACCCAATCCGCTGACATATCCACTCAAATCACGCAATGGCCGTTTGGTTGCTATCGCTTTAGGAGCGGCTACACAAAACATCCTGATCCACTGGCGCTCTACTCAGCTTCCGACACATACTGGTTGGCTCCAGAGGCTATGGTCAGTGCTAGGCATGGAGAAACTTACTGTAACGTTGGAAGGCAGAGGGTCTGAATTACCTGAGTTGTGGCGACCTTTCCTCACCTTGCTGGTGTCGGAGTTCCGGGAACTAACTTGCCTCCGGTACCTACGACTCCTTTGCCTTCCAGACACACAAATTCCAGACGCCGCTCCTAAAGGGACACGTAAACCCAGACGATGACCACTAGCCTATATTCCCTACCTTTTCTTTTTATTTTTTAAGGTGGACGAAGGGGGGGGGGGTGGACTGGGAAAGGGTGGGGGGTCTTTGTACATGTTCCTGTTCTTTCTTATGTTTGAGGGCCCGCTCCATGCTTATTACCTTTGGTAACAATACTTATTGCGGCCCGGTGGTCTCATATGTACAGATTTAACGGAGCTGAGAGCCTTGCCTCTTTCTGTCTGTTTTCAAATCAATATAAAGATTTAAACCATAAAGTATTATTAGAGTTGCTAGACCCCTCTGGCAGCACATACCTGGATCCATGTGAATATGTGTAACAGATTACATCGATCACCCTTTACAATGATGATGAGTCGCTGCTGAGTCAACTTTTTAACATACATGTACTTACATTACAACTTTCATGTCTCTTGCCTTGGATTTATCTGAATTTGGAACCTTCTTTTGTGTATTCCACTCCAGACATGATAAGAAACACCACTTACCATGCTTAGTGCTTGGCAACTCACTTAAATGCCTAGCATTTTAAGGTTTGGACCCTGTTTTTAATATTCTCAACAGTTATCTTCTTGCACAGGCATGTTCTTCTTTATAATGGTGGCATGAGATGGCACGTTAGAAGGTCATGCTGTCTCACCAGCTCCTTGGCCAGGACCTTCAGCTCAGGATCCGTACATGTGCACTTCCTTTACCTGCAGGGTTCCATGATTGAATGAGTTTGGCAGATTTCTGCTTAGTATGACTGAGTGATATTGTAGGATGGCAATAGATTTTGTTTGTCTTGTTTCAAGGTGCTTTGTCCACACAAATTGAATGCCTGCACGCTCTCATACAGGAAGGAGCTGGTGGTATACTTTCCAGGTGTCCTGCAGTTCTTCTGTGACCTGCTCTGTCTGTTTCTGCTATCTAGGGATTCGTTTCCCCACTTCAGGACTTCCAAACCCTAAAAATGGGCACCTCCTGATGTTTTGTGCATGAGATAATTATCTGGTGTGGTATTTACTATGTGCAATAAATAACACACATTCGGTATTTAACCCATGCTGTAACGACCAATTCCACAGAACATGTTAAAAGCTCATAATCATCATTGTTACATAAAATATGTGTTATTTACGGAACCCCAGGAAAATAGCACTTACCCAGTTGTCAATGGTGGCAGTTTTTACCACCAAACTCGTGATCAGGGCCTTAGTGCTTGCTGCAGCATTTAGAGGTCATGGTAAATAATTTGTAAAATCACAAAATTTACTGGGTCTGTGCCATTGTGGGGTACATTTTCAATGCTAAATATATAGTTCAGGACCCAAGCTGCATGTTACGTAGCATTTAGGGAGTTCTCGAATTGGCATATTGGCACAGTACTTTATGGTCATTTTCTGTGTTCGGATGACATTTTTATTTGCAAAGATTGGCTGTGTAAAAAATACCTTCAAATATGTTTGTGTCTTTATAACACTGAACATGAAGGTAAGTTTCAATTCTATTAAGAACATGGAGGCAAGGATTATGCTATCTTCCTTCGCTTTTAATGCATTATTTTCAAAACAGTAGCCATTTTAAAATATTTCCAAACTACTTTTTCCACAAACTTTAGGGGAAAAAACTATTCATCAGTCCTTCCTTAATGTCCGCAGCGTAGAACCCAAACATAGTCCTCTGTCACTGCCTGAACTCTGTCTTTCTTCACGTAAATCAAACCATAAGTTTCACGTGTCCTGTTTTGATCCGTTGTTTCCTGCAAAGACACGCTATGTCAGTAATCGTTCCCGACCATCCTTTGTCAAGCAGGTAACACCATAACCATTTGCATCATACAAAGACAGTGAGAACCTTTAATAAACTTAACAACTATAAGTTCAGAACTGTAATGTTCTCCATTGCAAAACCAAACTTACTTACTACAAAACGTGGAGGGTCCGCGTCTCGATTGATCGTTGGGTGGGATAATCCCACCTTGGTGTCCCTAATAGAGTTGAAACTTACCTTTATGTTGCTAAGCAAATTTTTGTTCTATCTCAGGATCTTATATGAGGAATATGCTAGTTCAAAGCTCACTGACCACCAAATGCGCCCCTTCCACCACCGGCTTAAAGTAGAATCTCTTGAAGGCAGAATATGAAGACCTATCTGCTGCCCACATTAGGTCCTACAGATGTGCCCCCAGCAGGAATGTTTTGGAAGCCATTGCTCCCCTTGCAGAGTGCGCTCCAAAGTCTGTGGTATCAATGCCAGCTTCCTGCATCTCCCAACAAACTCATTGGTCTATTGTAGGGGATGACACCGCCTTATACGGTTTCTCAATGCAATGAGAAGCTGCTTTTCGCCCAGAGGTTCCTCTTCAGTTATTTCCTCATTTCCTCATATGCTTTGAAGTGGTGCACCACACTCTTGGTTTGGGTGAGTCACTGAATGCTGAGTAAGATACTGTGCGAGTATTTAACTTTATACGTCTACATACAGTAAACAAGCATTTACAATGCAATGGTCTCGGCATTATTAAAGATAGAGCTACTGACATTTTCTTTTTTTTTTATCATAAATAAATGGTATTGTCATTTAAGACACCCAGGTGACGTAAACTTTTCAGGCAGCCGTATGGAATTTTTGTTTGCCTTTACTCCCTCTGTTGGTAGATGGTAAACATCGAGTAGCCAAACTGTATTAAAATTGTAGGAATAACTTTAAGTACAGCTGGTTCAACCGGAGGCAAAAAAAAACGTTTGTGGAGTTTATGGGGTATAATTTCCCAACCATTAATTTAAAGGCTCCCACCATTTTGCTGAACAACGAGGACGAATCTCCCAGTGCACTTTTAACGATGCATCAGACCCAAAAGGAAGTAACAAACCTGACGGAAACAGGTCTTTGGAACGATGCCAGTCGTTTCCTCGATATTATTTGGCTTGTGTGGCAACCTAGAAATTAAGGCACAGCGTGTCAATTCCTCCTATCTTTTAGAAAGGAACACAAACAATCAGGGTCGGATTGGGATCCAGGCCCGTGCACCGAAGGAAAAAAAAGTTATGTGCGCGCGCACTCGAAAACGAAACCTAGCGTGGGGTCGGGACTTCCGTCTTGTGCGCGAAGCCCGCGCCCACGGAGTTCCTGGTCCGAGGAGCATTGGTGACGCGGGGCTCCCATGCCTGAGGAAGAGCCCCGCGAAGGCGACAGAACACTGGATTGCCGGTAAGTGGGCCTTGGGGGGTGCTCGTGTGTGTGTGTGTGTGTGCGCGCGTGTGTATGTGTGCGACGACGGGGGTGTCTCTGTATGTGTGCGTGTATGTACGCTCCTGTGTGTGTGTCTCTGTGTGCGGGGGTGGGGGGGAGAGTGTCTCTGTGTGCGTGCGTGTATGTGTGCTCGTGTGTGTGTGTGCGCATGCGTGCAGGGGGAGGTGTGCCTGTGTATGTTTGCGCTTCCCAGGAGACAGCCACGGCGAGCGGGCGCGTGCCAGTTTCAAATCGCCTCCAAGGCGATGCGCGCGGCCAGGATTGTCTCCTGGGAAGCAGACACGGCCACAATAGGTTCTCGGCGAGAACGCGCTTCCGCGCGCTTAGCCGAGACCTAAAAACGACCCCATCTGGGGAAATTACCCTGGCTGTAACGTCCAAGGCCCACACACCTGAGACATGACTACATGAAACAAAGCAGAGAAGTGTCCTTAATTTAGCTAAAAGCTCCTTTTGGGATAAAAGCCTGTTTGGTTGCCAGGACAGGAAAAGGTTCAGAACAAAGTTCATGTCCCACAGCACTGAGTAATGCGGTGCCGGAGGGAAAGAAAGGCGAATTCCTCTAAGCAACTGCAAACAAAGGTATGCTCTCCCAACGGGGCTCAATCACTGGGAGCATGTCCCGCTGAGACAGCAGGACTGTACGCATTAATCGAACGACATGCTAGCCCATCCTCTGCCAGGCTGGAAAGAAAATTCAGCCCCTGCACTACATCAGCGCCCACAGGATCCAAACCCTGTCACAGACACCAACGTATCCATCTCGTCCAAGGAGAGCGACTGTGTTTGGGTTCCATACTGTGGACATGGAGGAAGGACTGATTAACTATTTGTTTTCCCTAATGTGCATGGCAAAAATAATTTTAAAATGGCTGCAGTTTTGAAAATAAGGTATCTAAAGCAAAGGACGAAACCAATCCTCGCCTCCGCGCCGGACATAGAATTTTGATATTGCACCTATTTTGCTAAATGATTTGTTAGAGGGGTATAAACATGATATATCAGTTCATGCATTACACAACATATTTTCGATGGGGCCCACAGGTCACTTGATGGACAAACTACAAACTTGATTCCAGAAAATAATTCTTCAAACATCGTTTTTGGAAATCATTGACAAAGGGCCAGCCTTACAATGCATCTTTTTCGTACTATCCCTATGTTATTTTAAACACCAATTAAATTGTTTAAATGTAGGCATTGGAAAGATTGAAACAGCACTAGGTTTGGTCCGAAAATACTGCCTTAGCAGAATGTGGGCTCAGATTATTGCTAGGTTGTTTATGGTAATTAATACCTGTTATGAAATATCAACTCATGCTAGTAGGCTTGGCTTGAATTATCGAATCCTTGGTAGTGTGTGGACAACATTTCTTTGATATTATCACAGCGCAGTTATGTATTGCAAAAAGCTAGACATGATCAAATACCCCCCAAAATTTTTGGCAGCAATGTGCCAAACTCATTGTTTGTAACAAACTGGAGTGTGTGATATTTAAAACTAAAGGAAGACTCGCAGAGCAAAGCATTTGTCCCATTGGGGTGATTCGGATGCCTGGTTTAAGCGCCCTATTAATGATGATCATGTAGGTGATGATGTGCAGTAAGATATTTATGAACTGTATGTTTATTAGGATATTCACAGTCTGGGGTTTAGAATCATTTTTATAAATGGCCTTAATATTAATGATTTTCATGCGGAAATTTCTATTTTTCCTACGCCAGCTTATAGTATTTATAAAGTAAGAAATAGTTTATTGGTTTATTAGCCATAAAGGATGTAGTGTACTTGGTTATAACTTCTTAAATAAGGGCTAGTGAGCTCTATATGTCTTTGGGAAATTTGAGCAGAATAAAGAGTACCAGGCAACCCCTCTGACCCTCACAATGCCTACCATGCTCATGTGACCTGGGTCAAACTGCTTAAATATGGCTGAGGCCAATGGACCGTTTGCAGAGGCTTCACTAGTGGGCAGGGTGAGCGCCATAGTGGGCGGATTGGGAAGTTTATCTATACAGACAATGACATGTAATGCTTTTACTAATACAAAATACTTGTGAAGTTTTATAAAGGCGGGAGGAGCTCACTGCCTGACATACCAGCGCACAATTTGCCCAGAAGCACTGAGGTAAATGCAGTGCATGAAAGTAGTTCAAAAGTCTTTAGTATTCACCATTGTTGGTGCAGCCAGTGCTGGTATCTCTAGACATATGTTTCAATTTTCGGGTGCGGGCAATGCTGCTCACAGTCTTCTCTGGTTTCTGAGCCACTCCTTTTGTGATTGGCTCCTTTGAGATATTGGGCTGACAAGCCTATTGGGATGTACTAGCTCTCTCCGTTTAGAATACGTTGGAGGAAGTTTAGCTCTCTCTATTCAGGAATGGGAGAATATTTCTAGAGACCCATGGGACAGTAAGGGGCTTTCAAAAACACTTTGTAGCAGTTCCCTTTCAGAGCAAGTGCCCATATCCAGTGATATTTTCACAGGAGGGGTAGAACTTAATAAAAGCAGAGGTCAGGAGCTACTCCAAAAAAGGGGCAATAGAGCACTGGTTTAGGCATCCCAACAGGGCATCCCAACAGATTTGTCAACAAATTTTTTCCTGTGCTAAAGCAAAACAAAAAATTCAAACCTGAGATATACTTGAAGGAGATCATTCAAGTTTGTGCTTTATTAGAGAGTAATTTGCTTGAGTGAACATGCTGTTACCAGGGGATTAAAGATGCTTATCTAACAGTCCCCATTTTTCGAGATCTAAGGAAATATCCCTAGTTCTTTTGGCAAGGGTCTCTGTACAAATGTAAGTATTTTATTTATTTATTTTAGTAGTTTTATGTAGTGCAAGCCTGATCCGAGGGTATCGGAGCGCTTTACAGAGTAAACATTGTAAAGATAACAAACTAGACAAGAGAAAGAGATAAAAATAATGCATCGCAATGTTGAGGGGTCAGCTTCGTAGTCGAGGGAACATCTGTTTCGTAGTCTCGCTGACATGATGATGGAGCGTAATTAAGAGTCTGTTACCCCACTCTGAGTGCTCCTATCGACTCCCTGGGGCACGATTGAGGAACAGTATTTTGAGTTGGCTTTTGAATTTTATAAAGGAAGGAATGGTTTTGATATGGGGGGGAATGTAGTTCCAGATTTTGGGCGCGCTTCCAGCGAAGGAATGAGTTGCAGTTTTTGTTTTTCACGTTTTTGGCAGGATGAGAAGAGGGAGTTTGAGCTTCTGAGGTTCCTGGCCTGACCGGCTTTTTTGAGTTTGGCCAGCAGGTATTCGGGTTTGCTGGTATGTAGGGCTTTATGAGTGAGGCACACTACTCTGAAGCCGATCTTCATTTCAACTGGGAGCCACTTAAGTTCACTGAGTGCAGGAGAGATGTGGTCAAATTTCTTGATTCCAGTGACCATTCTGGCTGCCGCATTCAGAGTTGTTTTGATGGGAGCTAGGTGTGACTTTGCAATTCCTGAGAGGACTGCGTTCCCATAGTCCAGCCTTGACAGTACTAGTGTTTGAGTGGCCTGTTTGAGATCACCAGGCGGAGTGAAGGGTTTTATTTTGTTCAGAAGTTTAAGGTTAATGAAAGCGCTCTTAGCCGAATTCTTGATGTGTCTCGTCATGTTTAGTTTTGGGTCTAGTGTGATGCCTAGTGATTTGACAGTCAGCTCGGGTGAGAGTCCTGTTGAGCGCATCTATAGCTTTTAGCCATTCAGCAATTTGCAGGTTCTCCTCCTTGTTTGAAATTAGAAGTATCTCGGTTTTGTCTGGGTTTAGTTTAAGATGATTCAA
The DNA here is from genome assembly GCF_964261635.1 of Lissotriton helveticus. Lineage (NCBI taxonomy): Eukaryota > Metazoa > Chordata > Amphibia > Caudata > Salamandridae > Lissotriton > Lissotriton helveticus. Next base: position 1,401,333,595 of record NC_136057.1, on the reverse strand, counting down.
AGACAGCCAGTGTCGGACATCATTCAGTACGTCATTAAGTCTTTGAATGTCACTGAGGGAGGAGGTCTCCAGATATATCTGAGTATCGTCTGCGTAAAGATGGAAGCGGATGTTGGCTGCTCTGAGTAGTTTGGTGAGGGGTTCCATGTAGATGTTAAAGAGTTGCGGGGAGAGCACTGAGCCTTGAGGGACTCCCTTGTTGATAGGGTGAGAGTCAGAACCAAAGTTTTTTATTTTTTTTGTTTTTGAGTGCGATTGTGTAGGAATGAGGAAACCCATTGGAGGTCCTTTCCTTTTTGCCTCTCTTCAGTACCTTGGAGTGTTGTTCCAAGCTGCTAAGCTCAGTTTCAGCAGTTCTCAAGTCTCAGGGTCTGAGAATAATTGGCTACTTGGACAACATGATTTTCTTCCGTCAAGAGAAGGATCTCATGTTGGGACAAGTACAAAGGGCAATGCATCTTTTTCAGAAACTGAACTTAATGATAAACGTAGAATGGACTCATTAGGGTCCCTAGTAGACTCAGGGAAAGGTTTGTTAATGTTACCGGAGGCTAAGTTAAAAGGAATCAGGGCGGTGGTGAGGATGGTGGTGCCCCAGGCCCAAACTTCTTTAACCCCTTGCATGCGTGGCAAATTTTTGCGCTGTGCAGGCGATTTTAAAAGTGGGCGGGATTCGGATGGCCCCCGCCCATCCTCCGCACACACCCACCGTGACGCATGACGGCCAGGGGTCGTCATGAGCATGCAAGGGGTTAAGTCATTTGGTAAGAGTGGTGGGCCTGTTCTCTTCACCAGTCAGGAAAAATTCCCAGGCCACTCATGACACTCCAAAGGCTAAAAATAAGGCTCCTTCAGAGAGATCTGGGGTACTCTCAGATGATCCCTTTAGACGAGGAAGCAAGATCAGAAATACTCTAGTGGTAGGCGCACATGGACGCTTGAAGCGGGCGAGCAATATTTCCTTCAGGCACAGATCTTGTATTAGAATCAGCTACAACTCATTGGTGATGGGTTGCAATGTGTAGTACCTTTTGGGCTGGAGGAAGATTATCCAAGGACTCATAAATGTACCTAAATTGTAATCATTTTTTCAGATTCCTTTGCAATTCAAAGCCGGGTGAAGGGCATGGTGAGCTCTGCGATTCTCCGAAGAATGTACAGATTAACAGCTGTCAGAAACATCAACAAAATCAACACCTTTAGCAGAGTTAGTAAATGTATTATGGGAATTCTCTTTCAAACAGGAAATATATCTGATGGCGGAATATGTGCTAAGTTCAACAAATATGATGGCAGATTGGCACTCAAAGTATGTTAGACAGCACCGCTTATAATTTCGACTCGCAGGTGTCCGGAACTATGCTGAAAGAGTGGGAACGTTTTATATGGATCTCTTTTGTGTCCAGGGTGACAACTCAGTTGGTCAAATTCTTCAGTTGGAGGCCAGGCCCTGAGACTCTGGCTACAGGTGCATTTCTTCAGGACTTGTCAAAGGAGAGGCGCTATGCATTTTCTTCCTTCATCATGATTGCCAGAACCTTAGCGCACATTTGGAGGCAATCAGTGGGGGTGGTAGTGGAGACACCTCTGTGGAAGAGCCAGCCATTGTATCCAACACTGTTGAAACTCTCTGTGGAATGTCTGATACAGTTGCCTGTTATCCCACAGATGTTGAAAAACTCTTACAACCAGTTGCACCCATTCATATTGCAGAACAGACTGATTCTGTACTGATTCTGGTGGCTTAGAACCTTTTGGTCTGTTTGGAAGAGCGCCCAGACTTTTGGATGAGACTTCAAGTTACTTTGAAGCTTCATGGGTCACAGGTACTGTCAGGGCTTAAAGATCAGGTATGGGTCTATGGAATAGCTGGTGTCGGGAGAGAGGTTTGGATCCTAATTCAGGAGGAGCTGTGAGAATGTTGAATTTTCTAGTGTCGCTGCCAGCCAGGTAGAAATCTTATAGAATCATTAATGGAAACATCTGCGATTTCAATTGGATATCAAAAGGTTGCTGGAAAGCCATTTGGAGAACACCAAGGTATAAGATATACAAATCTTCATAAATCATGGTATTTGACTATGTGGGATGGCAATCTAGTATAACATTTGTTTGAATCCTAGGAGGATAATGAAAATGTTTTAATAAAGTGTCTCACTGTCTCCTAAGTTGGTGACTTTGTTATGTTTAGTTTCTTTTAAAGGGGCGTCATGTTAGATGTCTGGATATCACCACTATACAATACATAGCAACGGGAGTTATTTTCCACATTACGTGTAGAGCTAAGAATGCATCCTCTTCTGTGGAATTCCTGAGTTTTTCTGTGAATCACTACTTTTTAATCTTTTTATGGCCGAGCTTTCAGTCCAACTCAATGAAAGCAATTCACATGCCCCAAGCTAGGAGGCCGTCAGTTATCCAATCTCCTATGTGCAGATGACCTGGTGTTTATCAGCCGGACACCTATAGGTCTACAACGCTTGCTTGACATCACTCCCAATACTCGGAGACCAACAGACTAAGTATTAATCAAGAAAAAACAAAAGTCATGTGTGTAAACTTCCGGAAGACAAAAACAAAACACAACTGGCTCCTGGCAAAAGTCTAGCTGGAAGTCGTACAAGACTATAAATACCTGTGGGTTATGATTGATAACAAAGGTAACTACAAAGCACAATGTGAGGCAATAAAAAAGAGGGAACTAATGACTGCAGTGGCATTAAGAAATCTGAAAAATATGACCGCTGGACCAAGCTTTCTCCCACTGATCAGGGTGATACAGGCTAAACTAATTCCATCAATCACCTATGGAAGCGAAGCCATGAGAGGGAAAGATGCGGAAACATTGAACAGCACTATTGCAAGAACCTTGAGAATAATCTATGGGTTGGCAGGATACACATCTCCGGCACAAATGAGGCTTGAATTCGGGATGCAAAGACAAGAATTGGCCCGCCAAGGAGCTTTCGTTAAAACCTGGTACAAAATCAAACAAGCATTTACAATGCAACAGTCTCGCCTTTGCAAAAGTTAGAGCTATTGGCATTGTAAATGACAACATTTTTATATATGTGTTGGTTTTGAAAACCGATAAATAAATGGCATTGTCATTTACAATGCCAATAGCTTAACCTCTCGCAAATGCGAGACCTATTGCATTTGCACCCACACACACACATAGCCACACGCACCCACACACACACACAGAGCCACACACACACACAGCCCAACACACATACACACACACAGAGCCCAACACACATACACACACACAGAGCCCAACACACACACACAGAGCCCAACACACATACACACACAGAGCCCAACACACACACACACACAGAGAGCCCAACACACACACACACACACACAGAGCCACACACACACAGGGCCACACACACAATCGAGCACAACCAGGGAACAGAGGCAAGAAAAGCGAGCACAACCAGGGAACAGAGGCAAGAAAACACGAGCACAACCAGGGAACAGAGGCAAGAAAAGACGAGCACAGCCAGGGAACAGAGGCAAGAAAAGACGAGCACAGCCAGGGAACAGAAGCAAGAAAAGACAAGCACAGCCAGGGAACAGAGGCAAGAAAAGACTAGCACAGCCGGGGAACAGAGGCAAGAAAAGACGAGCACAGCCGGGGAACAGACTCAAGAAAAGAGGAGCACAGCCAGGGAACAGAGGCAAGAAAACACGAGCACAGCCAGGTCTCTCTCGGGCAGTCACACCGGGCGCCTCCGCTGCACATAGCAACAAATCTCGCAGTGTCGCTCACCGGGGAGTATGTACAGCAGTCGGGTCCGCCTGGGTCCGATCTCGCCTGCGGTTGTTTACTTTTCTTCCCGGCGTTTGTTCCGCCCTGTGGCCAGGGGTCCAAGAATACGGCGCCGCAGGGCGCAAGCGGGGCAGCGCTCTCCACATACCGCAGCGCCCAGTCCCGCCGGCTGCAGGGGGGGGGGGTTCACACCGCCTCCGCGATGGCGCCTCCTTCAGCGGAAGTAGCGGTGAGCACTGAGGTATATGGGGGTGAGCTGGGCCAGATATCACCCCAGAGACGTTACGAGCAGGAATCGGGAGTGGGGATGGAAAGTTCTGGTGACCAGGGGACAGTCCCCCCATTTCAGTCCACAGATCTGCCTCGAGTCGCATGAGGCCCGGGATGAGGCATCGGCGCACAGCAGACTCAGTGCAGGGCAGCCCGGTCAGGCCACAGAGGTGAGAAATGGCAAAGGGGGAGCACCACAAACCCCAAGGAGAGGCCCTCAGCAGTCTCCACTCACCGGGGCAGTTGCACTGGCACCACTCCAGGTAGGAGGGCACAGCGCCATCTACAGAGTTTGAGGGCAGGCAACAGCGTGCCTAGGCCTTCCGTCCGTGTCCGGCAGGCTTGGTTGCAGCGGTGCAGTTAGGCGGGTCCCCAGGGACAGTTAGGGCCACGTCTGAGCTTTTGCTGCAGGTGTGCAGCCAGGGCCACGCCACTGGTTGCCGAAGGCAAGAGAGGAGCGCACCACACCACCATGTTTCTCCGAGGTCCAGCAGAAATGCCTCGGAGAAACGCCCCGTCATTTTCCGACTGGGGGCGTGTTTTTCTTTCTCTCCTCTTCCCATTGCCTGGAATGTAAAATTCCAGCCAATGGGAAGAGGAGAGAAAAAAACTTAAAAACACACCCCTCAATCCCAAAAAGACGAGGCTTAAATGGAAAGACGCCCGTCTTTGCCAATGGCTGGCCTCCGTTTAGGAAGCCAGCCAATAGAGAAGAGGGGCGGGTTCAAGCCTCACTCTGGAAAACATAAGATCTCCCCAGCGAGACTGCGCAAGCACAGCCTACGCAGGCTGAAACCTACAAATCACTACTGTAACCAAAACGCTTTTACTCAACTGTTTACAGGATATGTCTTAGGACTGAATCTAGGATCCAGTCCTGTGGTTAGAAAAGTAATCCATAAAGTAATTAAATGCATTTAATTGGAAATTCCCATTGAGCTCAATGTAACATTGTGCTTGAAATTGTGTTGCCTATTGCAACAACTGTATCTATTGTACTCAAAAGTCTATTACCTATTTTGAAAAGTACTTACCAAACTTATCTCATTCTGAGAAAGTATATTTTGATACCTTGTTGGTTCTAAAAATAAAACAACTGTATATTTTTATACAAAACATTGGCCTAGAGTTTAGTTCTTGAGTGTGAGAGACCATTTGCTGACTGAGTGTGTACAACAAATGCTTTACACTGTCCTCTGATACTGCCTTACGGCTCTGCCAAGCTACCACTTTAGAAAGTAAGGTCATATCTAACTGTAGCCTCTGCCAAACCTCTGGGGACTGTATACTCTGTGCACGCTGTACCTTCCTTTGGTCCAGTATATACAGAGCCACTTTCTTACACAACATCTCTAATAAGCATTATTCTCTCTCTCCAGTTCTAACTATACAAGTCAAAGCACTTACGATTTCCCCAATGGATTACACTAAAACCTTGTGCAAGTCTACCCTCCTATACTATCACGAAGTTACAATGCTTACAGAAAAATACAGCTCAAGCCATTTTTGGACTCCACAAAATGGTAGCAAATCTCATATGCATTTCAGCAACTTCACTGGTTGTCAGAGTTGAAGAGGGTGGAGTTCAAGGTATTGTGGGTTGCCCAAAAGGCCTTTTGGGCCAATGCACTTTGAAACACAACCTATCCTTCTGCATTATTCAGTCCTGAGCAGCAATGTTGTGGTTCCTATGCCCCAATTTATTAAGCAAAGTTTTGGAACTCGCTACCATAGACCCAAAGGTTTGAAAAGCCCATTTGAGTTTCAGGAAACATAAGAGCATGGTGAGCTGTTTAACTAGACCCCTGTTTGTACATATGGTGTCTCTTTAAAACTCTGGTCCAGAGACATGGACTAGTGCCCTTAAGCAACTGATTTAGATGCGAGTATGCACAAAGTACACAAGAAAATGATAACATGACTCATCAGAAGCCAAATGGTGCCAATCAGTCCTCCTGAAGCTCTGACACACGTTACAACCCTAATGGATCCAAAAGACCACTCCCATCTCTAACACCTGTTAGCATACATCAGGTCACCCGCTGGCACCCATTAGTCACCTCTCCAACATCCATCACAGCATTCCTGCACCCACCAGTGACTTCTAGACAGCTTCTGTCAGAACATTCTCCTGCTCTGCCATAATCTCTCTACCTCTCGTTGCCCAACCCATCTTTCTGCTCTTTACAGTTTACCTAAAACAATTTTTAACACAAGACGACATTATAATTTTAAATTGCAAACCAGAAATCACTGCTCTGCATTAATACGACCAGGAGTACTGCAACACACAAGGAACCTACTTACTTCCTTTCTGTTCCTCTACACCCTAGCTCTCCAAACACAGCAACATTGAAGAAAACAGTGAAGAGGCAACATCGAATCCGGGATATGCCAGAACAAGGGACCAACTTGAGCCTCTGCTCTATAACTGTCCTGCAGGCGACCTTTCAGGAGCATAATAAGTTCCTCAGGGCAATAGTCCTAAAAAATAATTAGGCAAATGAACTTTGGCAATGTGTAATGGTGCCATGAAATCGCTGGAAGTAATGATGCAGAAGTTGCGTCACAAACCTAGCAAACTCCTCACTTTAATGGGAATGCACAGATTTTACAAAGCTGAGACGCAATGAGATATAGCTTTTTCGCTGTACATAGTACCCAGCACCATGTGACTCTGGGCAATAGCTTGCTTAATCTTCCCGACGGCCCCCAGCGCCTAGAGACCCTTACGGGTGATTGTGCGCTGTACAAATGTGGATTATTATTATTATTATTCGACACAGTCTGCCAGCACACCCTGCGCACAAGCCTCCGCGACGCAGGGATCCGGGACAAAGCTCTGGACTGGATCACCTCCTTCCCCACCGGCAGAACCCAGAGAGTCCGCCTCCCCCTTTCCGATCTGAAGCCACCACGATCACCTGCGGCGTACCCCAAGGATCATCCCCCAGCCCGACCCTTTTCAACATCTACATGGCACCACTCGCCAACGTCGTCCGAGCACCCCACCTCAGCATCGTCTCCTACGCCAACGACACTCAGCTAATCCTCTCCCTCACCAAGGACCTAGCCACCGCCAAATCCAACATCCACGAAGGCTGTCGCAGACTAGATGAATACCAGCCAGCTAAAGCTGAACTCGGACAAGACAGAGGTCCTCATCCTCGGATCCACTCCCTCCACACTGGACTCATGGTGGCCGCCCATGCTGGGTGCCGCCCCGACATCCACCAACCACGCACGCAACCTGGGTTTCATCCTGGACTCCACGCTCTCTATGACCCGGCAAGTTAACGCTGTCTTCTCCTCCAACACCCTCCGCATGCTCCGAAAGATCTACAGATGGATCCCCACCGAAACCAGGACGGTCACCCAAGCACTCGTCAGCAGCAGGCTGGACTACGGCAATGCCCTTTACGCAGGAACCACAGCCACACTCCAGAAAAGACTCCAACGCATACAAAAAGCCTCATCCTCGGACTCCCTCACCACAGCCACATCACCACCCACCTGAGAGAGCTGCACTGGCTCCCAGTCAACAAGAGGATCACCTTCAAGCTCCTCACCCATGCCCACAAAGCACTTCACAACGGCAGACCAGCAAACCTTAACGAACGACTTTCCTCCTACACCCCGAACCACCAGCTTCGCTCCGCCGACCTTGCCACAGTCCCACGCGTCTGCCGAACGACCACCGGTGGCAGATCATTCTCCCACCTCGCCGCCAAGACGTGGAACTCCCTCCCCGCCCACCTACGGCAGACCCAGGACCTGCTGACCTTCAGGAAACTCCTCAAGACCTGGCTGTTTGATCAGTAGCTGCTTCCCCACCCCCTTATCGGCTTGAGACCCTCACAGGTGAGTAGCGCGCTCTACAAATGTCTTGATTGATTGATTGATTGATTGATTGATTGATTGATTGATTGATTGATTTCTGCCTGGCTGATGTGCTTTCCAGACCTGCTGATGTGGGTTCCTTATTACTTGGATCTAAAAATAAATTTCTGGATTTTACTGGCTGATTCGCTTTCCTCCTCATTCCTGTGGTGGTACTTTTCTGCCTGGATCTCTGTACCACAACCAAATTATACATAATAGTTCAAAAAACACAACACCTGCACAATATATACAGCTCAACTCAAGTTCCCTCAGGCAGAAACCTGCAATATCCAAACTTCCACTGTGAACTATCACGCTGAGCAGCCCCACTAGACACTCTACATTAACATGGGTTAAATTGGAAAGTTGCAAGGCCCAGACTGTCTTTCTTTATGAAACACCCATGTAAAGTTAACGTACAGCCTCAAACCATTCACTAAATATGGTTTGGATACATTTTCCCCAAGTAAGAAACCTACGCAGGACGAATCACCAGTACATGTCAGGCGTAGGCAAATATTTAGAGATCTGAAACCTCCCTCCAAAACAGGGACAATTAGCTCGTCATTTATCCCTATCCAACTTCCATTCAATAGAATACCATATTATAACATGGATGGGTGTACAGGTATTTCCATGGCTTAGTTGGTTACAAAATGTTTTTGAACGTTAGATATCCTTTGACACCACTTACCTGTCTTTTAACAGGAGAGGTGCTCTTAGGCACTGGGGTACCTTCAAATGTTTAACCTGAATGTGAATCTACCAGCACTTCTAGGCAGTAATACTTTTAACTGCGATTATCACCCAAATGCTGGACTTTTCTGTTTCCATTTTTTAAACAAGCATTTACAATGCAATGGTTTCGCCTTTGGAAAAGTTTGAGCTATTGGCATTGTAAATGACAACATTTGTATTTATGTGTTGGTTTTGAAAACAGATAAATAAATGGCATTGTCATTTACATTGCCATTAGCTTAATCTCTCGCAAATGTGAGACCTATTGTACCCTACCGACGAGCTCAGCAGACAGCAATTACTACCACACACACACACCCAGAGCCACACAAACACACCCAGAGACAGCCACACAAACACACCCAGAGCCAGCCACACACACACACCCAGAGCCAGCCACACACACACACCCAGAGCCACACACACACCCAGAGCCACACACACACACACACACCCAGAGCCACACACACACACACACACACCCAGAGCCACACACACACACACACCCAGAGCCACACACACACACCAACTGAGGCCTGTTAAAACTTGGCTTGCAATTTTTAGGATTTTATGAGGTTGTCACCTAACGGATAGAGCAGTCAACATCAAAGCTAGGGAACCGGTGGGGCCTAATTACAACTTTGGCAGTCTTGGAGCGGGCCACCATGCTGCTGCCTCGCTCCAAGAACACTAAATCCGTACATTGGTGATTAGATTGTTAAATTTCTAGTCTCTGGCAAGTGGTTCTTTGGTGGTCCTTTGGTGGTCCCATGGCGGTGCCTATGAAAAAGACACCTCAATGGGAGCGTCAAAGGAAGTTCCTGAACGGCATGGAACGGTGCAGTTGATGCAGTGCATGCACCCTATGGCCCTCAGGTAACAGGGGGCCCTGTTACGCCCCCTTTGTTTCCTCTCCACCACAGTTTTCATAGCAAGCTCACCACCATGAAAACCGTGGCAGAGTGGAAACTCATAATCTGCTTGGTGGTGCCGCAGTGGCAGTGGCACCGCCAAGCATATTACGGCCTCAAGACCACCGCAACACCCCCAGGGATCTCTGATCCCTGGCGGTGTTGCTGCAGTCCCATGGCAGTCCGACTGCCCAACTTGTAATAGGGCGGTCTGACCGCCCATGCACTGGTGCCCCCACCGCACTGTGGCTACGGCGGTGTTGGACTGCCAAAGTCATAATTAGACCCTTAATCTCCTTGTGCTTGACAAAATCCCTAGCAAAATGAATGTGGCCTCTCTATGGACATCATGTTTCAATGGTATTTCCTTAAACACATTCGTTCAGATTCACAAAGGTATTTATGAGTATGTGAAGTACGTCTTAAATGCCTTTGTGAATTGAACTCAAAACATCTACAATGGGAATATTGAAGGAATATTTATATACGAGTAAAACAAATACAAAGGTGTGTATCCTTTTTTAACTTGTATTGGTAGGGAGTTGAGCAATCCTAGGCCAATTCACAAAGGCAGTTTTGAACTGGTAGTACTTGAAGTAGTACATCTGTAGAACTGCTTTAATTGCTCATACATGCATTTGTGAACGAGCCTTGGGGTCTATTTGGCAGTTTTCTGTGCATATGACACCTGCAGGATCTCCCTACATACTGAATCTCTCAGTGCACATGCCAACTTTATGGTCTCTATATACAGTAAATGTTTTTGATTGCTCCTCTAAGGCCAATACCTCTGCATGGTCTCTTTATGTACAGTTCTTTCTAACGCCTCTTCCTCACACAAAGGAAGTCTCTAGTCTTATTCTGGAGGCACTATGTAAGATGAGCAAACAGGAGAGTGTTGCAAGCATTTCACATATCTTGTTTCTCCTTTAATTGGAATCACTCAGTGTAGGCTTCCCTGATCTGCAGGAATGGCCTTCTAGGCTAAGGAAAGGGAGAACTAGGGGTCAGCTGAGTGGGTTGGGGATGCTGCGCCGGAGGAACTAACATAAGAACGTGCACGGCGGCGGTAGGGCGGGTTTGGCCCCCGTGCATGTCTGGGCGCGAGAAGCCGTTGTGGATCATTAATCACTAGGCGGGACCCCGGAGCGAGCAGCTAGTTTTCATCTAAATATTAATTTTCATGGTGGGGGGGCGGAGCTAGCTGCTGTGAGAGATGGCCGCGTTTTAAGCGAGCTCCTCTCGAACGCCCTAAAAATCCTCTCATAATCCTGCAATTACACAGATGATGGCAGAAAACTTGCTGCTGGAAAGCTGAGGACGGGTACATGCATCTGAAAACACCGACTGTAAACACATAAGACGACTTGCAAACGTGGAACGAAAGCTGGCGCAGCGGTGGCCTACCTGCTGAAAGTGAAACTGAAGCCGTGGGTTGTACTTTGGACTGCAGCTGCGATGCACGTGGGTGCCCTGGATGCAGAGTATCGATGATGGACCATATTTGAAATAAAGTTGAGCCCATATGCCTCGTTGACGGCATGCCTGAATAGCGGTGGCTGGGAGAAATACTGAGTAGCACGCTGCGCCGGAGGAACTAACATAAGAACGTGCACGGCGGCGGTAGGGCGGGTTTGGCCCCCGTGCATGTCTGGTCGCGAAAAGCCGTTGTGGATCATTAATCACTAGGCGGCACCCCGGAGCGAGCGGCGAAGCTTGTGGGAGAGCGGGAGCTTTCATCAAAGCAGCCGGGTGGACTGAAGTGGATCACGCGATAAAACAAGCAGTCACCAAGGACGACTTCGGCGGAATGACCAAAAAAAAACCTCCCCCCCCCCCAAAAAAAACAAAAAACGCCCACAGCCGCATGACGTAGCGAAAAGCCTAAAAATCGCCGGAACGCCCACGAATCTGCTCGCAGAATGACGAGCAGATCTCTCTTCCAATGGCTAGCCTCCATTTATGGAGCTAGCCAATGGAAAGAGAGGGCGGAACAAAGCCACACAGTGTAAGTCATTAGATTTCGCCTGCGCGAAACGCTGCTTGCGCAGCTTTCGACAGGCGAAACCTAAAAAGGAAGTTGAGTTTTTGAAAAAGCCTTTCCACTGAGCACTCATTCCGGCAAGTGCAGAGCATTAACATCACGATATCTGTAAAAAAAAAAGAAAAACGGAAAGACATTGTGCATATTAAAAATATCAGTCGATTTAAAGGAGATAGAATTGGTATTATGTTGACGATGAACGGACTGTAATGGTTTTCGAGCACTTTAACACTCACGCGGCAGATTTGTTTTAGTATTCGCTTTAGGCAAATATGAACGAGGTAGGTGGGGTGCAGAATGTACATATAACGCGTATTGCACTGGCATGATGGGAATCGGACGTAATACTAAACCGCAAATATTCATGTACTGGCATTCTTCCTAGCGCTTGGACGAGAAAAAGCGCTTTAAAGGCGGACACCTAAATATCGGGCACTGAACGGCCACACAATCTGTTCCAAGCTTTCAGTAGCTCTTTCCACGTATCCACCCCTCCCCTGAACCAGAGTTTCATAAACTAGAAGGGATCTAGAACAAGAAAGCGCTATATGCGATCTTTAATTCAGCGCCCCGCCAGATACTGCTCCTCCCCCCGTTTAAACTTTAGTGAGCGATCCTGACTTCCTACGGAGTCGCACTGATTGGTAAATTCCTCCGCTTTCCCTTCTTGCATTATTTTTTCTCTCGAAGCACTTTTCACTGTATCGCCAATTGCCCCCTTCTCATTGTGTCCTCTTTCCTTCGACTTTCTTTTTTCTGTATTTCACCCATGCTTTCCCTTTGCACGCTTTTCCCTGCTATGCACCCTCACTGAATTTGTCAACCATTTTACCTAGTCGCTTTAATCTCCGTCACCTGGTTTGCCTTCTGTGCCCCCATACCCAAGTCAAAGTTAAGGGTCATATTAACATTTTTTTCCTGCCCCAGTAGAACCTCCCCCCAACGAAGTTGATTTAAGGGGCTACAATGCTACCCGACCAGATTTCTTTTGGGGGTGGGGGCAGGTCCCATTTGAGTGCAGCCCGGTTTCAGCCGCACCTTCGGTTTCCTGAGAGCGCGGTAGTCTTGGAAAACAAACTGAAACCTCCCCCCCTTATCGGGCTAAAAATGGGCAGGTCCGACGGAAAGTGTGGATTCAGCGCCGACCATCAGGAGAGTGTTGGGGGGGGGTGCAGGGTGGAGGGAAGGCACAGGCCTTCGACCTTGGCCGGAAGACCTGCGTGGGGCTGGACTCGGTCGAAAGTCGTATAATCCCATTTTGTCCCTCCTTGGGACTGGGGAGGGGGGGTTTGCTCCATTTCAAGTGGATTCATTCTAAAAAGTTTAGCTTTTTGAAATCGGTCTTCACTTTTGAGCTGATCCAATCATAGTGTTCAAGTTTGCAGCCTTAATATAGTGCTTTATGCTGGATGTCTGCCTCGGAGCGTTTCAGGTTTTCGCAGATAAAGAAATAAGGGAAGGAACTTGCCGAGGACCACAATTCGGCATAACATTTAACCGACAGAGCTGGTTCCCCGGAGCGAGCGGCGAAGCTTGTGGGACAGCGGGCGCTTTCATCAAAGCAACCGGGAGGACTGAAGTGGATCACGCGATTAAACAAACACTCACCAAGGACGACTTCGGCGGAATGACCAAAAAATACTCCCCCCCCCCAAAAAAAAAACCCCCCCACAGCCGCATGATGTAGCGAAAAGCCTAAAAATCGCCGGAACGCCCACGAATCTGCTCGCAGAATGACGCGCAGATCTCTCTTCCAATGGCTAGCCTCCATTTATGGAGCTAGCCAATGGAAAGAGAGGGCGGGACAACACACACATACTGTAAACATTAGATTTCGCCTGCGCCGAAAAGCTGCGCGATGCGCAGCTTTCGACAGGCGAAACCTAAAAAGGGCAGCCAGGAACGCTAAACTCCTACTTGTGGAGGGAACTAGAAGCCTCAGAGACCTGCCCAGCTAGACATTTCTTGGACACTGCACTGGACCACCTGGGTTTACGGCAACTCTGGGAATCGTCAGGGTCTATGTAAAAAAATAGTAAATAACACTGGCAAAAATGACTTCATCATACAAGACTAAGCTGTCTTGACAGAACGCGCACACGGCTGGCTCACTGTACAGTCCTACAGCAAAGCGCCCCCCCCCCAAGCATGCCTCCAATCTAACTTCTCCAAAACTACACAGGAGAAGTTCCTGAGATTTCTGCTAGGCTTATTGCCATCTGCACATCACCTAACTCCATGGTTATGCCCTCCGAAGCCGGCAATTTGCCATCTCTGGGGGGAAGAAGAGAAGGACATAGTGCCCATTATAACCATATGCTGGGAATTAATTCAGGAGCGCCGGTCACTACTTAGACCAATCTTTAACAAGAAACAAATATGGTCCTGTAGGCAAGCGGTGCTGGCAAGTTTCTCTGGTGAAGACATTCAACTAAGCTGCTGCCTGGTAAAAGTTTTAACTGCTGCTGATCTCAGACTAAAAAAGATACAACCAGATTATCTGAGAAGTGGCATTGGAGCCGGCCCGCTGACCCACTATGCAAAGTCTCTGACAGCGCCTTTTACATCTAGTACTAAGCACTCTTGCACATCCAAGCCTCAAAGAAAAATATTAACCGGCTAACCTCGGCCATTTTGCACTGAGCCATAAAAGTTGTTGCTACACCACGCACTTTAAACTTGTACTCAATCACCCTCCCTCCTTTTGCTGCTAAGACTCTGACCAGGGGGGTTATTCTACCTTATGAACTGCTGCTAAATCTCCTTTTACAAAAGATGAATAATCTTGCCTGTAGCCCACCAAGGCTGGGGGACTGGATCTCTTTTGCAATTTTAATTGTGTTCTTAATTGTGGTACTAGTCTTTTAAATTGAAGTTTTATATGTTTTATAAGAGATGGTCAATTTATGTAAATGTTTTAACTAACTGTACAATAAATTCATTACCTTCTTACTTACTTACTGTGAATCCCAAACTTTGCGATGTGAGGTGTCTCAAACAAGATGTTGATTCAACAAGAAGGGTGGAGTTGTGAGAACCTCTGTGCCTCAACAATTCTTTGCTTTGAGTAAGCCTTTTAGTCCAGTAACCTCCACAACTTTGAGCAGATGACTTAAGGAAGTAATGGCTAAACCTGGGGTAGATACAGCAGCATTTGGGGCCTATTCAGTCAGCGGGCTATGGCTTCCAAAGTTTTCTGGGTAGGGACAAAACTGGAGGACATCTTAAAGGCTGCTAATTGGCCCAGCTTGTCAACTTTTAATACTTTTTATTGCAAACAGGTTGATCTTGTAGCAAGTGAAAGTCCTGATTTTACTAACGACAATGCAGACGAGTATTATCCCACCTCTGCTGTTCACCCACCCAATGTCTGGTTGCTGGCCTTAATGTTTGTTTGGTTCTCCTTTAGTACCTGGGTGACTAATCAGTTGACCATCTGAAGCTTTGGATTTTTGGATTTCTGACTCAGTGAATCACCTGGGCTCTGACTGTAATGTCTGGAAGCAAGAAAAGATGTACAGAGGGCAGGTAGACTTAATGTGATTGTTGTGTGTTCCGTTATTGTTTCAGATTTTTTGTTTTACACATGGACTTTAAATAACTTTATAGCGATGTATCAAAAAAAGAGGACACCATGGTTTAGCTGGGCCTATTTATACTGCATGTGATTGGTTATATTTTTTATGTTATTTCCTGTTACACCTACAGGATTGTGTGTGCGCATTGAATAATTGCTGTGATAATTAAACCAGTAAGAAAATAGACTGCATGGTACTCACATCTGTTAGCCTTCACAACTAGCTAGGGGATCTGCAATTCACGCCTGTTGGGATCTTGGGTTTAACCATTTTATTGAAAAAGCTTCACAAGGCCTAAGTTGGGTTGTTGCATCTAAAATATATCACCAGTATAGAGGTCGATGGGAGCACCTCATATATCTCCACTGAATTTACCCTTATTCTTGCACTCCAGCATTTTCAAAACCTCCTTTCGATTTTGCATTATTAGATGCTCCAACCCCTGAGCTGATTAGCAGGCCTTGCTGAAACAGTGGTCAAAGGCAGATGGCAGAAACGTTTTGCCTCGAAGCAGAACAGCACATGGTTGAAAAATACTTCTGAAGCATTACACTACAAAATCAATTATGAATATTATGTCAGGTTTCATGGGATGGTGTGCTACAGGACATTTAAGTGCACACAAGGCCCCGCTGCCTATCAAAAGTACCTAATTTAGTACTATCTTTACATGCAAATAATTTTATTTCTTTCAACAGTCTTGTATCCTAAAATTGCATGTTAACTCGAAAAGCATCCCCTATATTTCTAAAGTCCAACACAAACCCTCACTGTTACTCAAAACTTCTAAATGTCGCCTTTCCTTTTTTAGGTCTCCTGGCGTTTAACAGCGCGTCAGCGCTGTGTCCGCCAGGAGATCTATTGTTGCTGACTCTGCTCCCCAGGAGACAGCACCTGCCGCGCGCATTTCGCAAAAGGCGATCGGCGCAGGCCATGCGCGCGCGAACGCGCTCGCCGTGGCTGTCTCCTGGGAAGCGCAAGCATACCCAGGCACACCTCCCCCTGCACGCATGCGCAAACACGCACACATACACGCACGGAGAGACATCCCCCCCCCCCGCCGTTGCACACACAGACACACGCACACATACACGCACACATACAGGCATCCCCCCCTTCCCCGCTCACCGGCACTACGTTCTGTTGCAGCCTCCGACCGACCGACTGCGGGGCTCTCCCATGCCCCGCATCACCACTGCTCCTCCAGGCACTCCGTGGGCGCGGGCTTCACAAAACGGAAGTCCCGCCCCACCATAGGTTTCGTTTTGCGCGCACGTCTTGTTTTTGTACTCGTGCGTGGTGACGTGCCCTCGGGGGAGGAGGAGGTCGTTGTTTTGGGTTTGCGGACAGTCGCAGAATCGAAAGCAGACTTTCAGTGAGTGGTTTTTTTCATTTATTGCCTACCTCTGCCTATCGTTGCCTCTTCTTGCACCTCCTCTTCCTCTCTCTGCACGGCACCTCCCTTTCCCCTCCCACTTCCTCCGATCTTGCTAGGTGTCTATCCTCTCCCCCTGCCATCTCTGAACTCAGACTGGATCGCAGTTTTCCCGTTTTATATATATGGTCATTACTACTACCTTCTGGTGGGCTTCCCCACTCCATGCTCTCTTCGGTGTTGCTCATTTTATTGATCCTCGTCCCACTGGGTCTCTTCCTGCCTCGTCTCCCACCAATTCACTCTTCTCATCACCCTATTTTCCTTAACTTTTTCCGTGACCTACATGTATAGCCCACATTTATTTACCTTAATGTGTAGCTTTCTTATTCTACCTGCTCTTGCCTCATCTAACATCCTCGCTTCTTACTTAGTTTTAACCCCCATTCTTCCCACTCCCCGCTTCTCTCTGTGCTTCCTTCTGCGCACCCCATGCCATGTTCCATTTTGTCCAGATATGATCTGTGTTATCAGGCCGACTGTGCTGTTTTGAGTAATCAAAGGTATGTGCTTTTTACTGACATATGATTAAAAAAAACGTCGTTTAGAGAATTCAAGTCGGTGTCAAGTGTTGTCCATGTTTATACCCCCTGGTTGTTGGGTTCTCGTCGACTCTAGTTTTAAAGGTGGCAAACTTTTGAATACCTTTCCATTCACTTTCAGTATTGACTTTAGTTTAACGGCTTTCAGGAGGTTCTGAAGAGCACATTAGTTAGGCTGCTGAAACTTTATTTGACCATAGGTAATCCTCCCGTTTTGTATTTTCAGTCGCATGTACTATGAGAGTGACTTTAACGTACCAATCATGGTACACTTTTTGAATGCCTCTGTGGCAAATGTACAGATCGCTCGTTTGTATGGCATCGACAGACTGGATTAAATTGGCTGACTGGATAGGCCTTTCGGTCAGTCCGAATCCCCATTTGTGAGGAGTGTATTCTTTTGTACAATAAATGCCCAAGCGCATGTCTGTAGAGTGTGGCAAGCATAGTGGCCTTGTCGCTAAAGATGTGAAGGAGCAAAAGGACGGACTGGAGGGACCCGGTTTTCAATTAATTGTCAGGCTGCATACAACTGGGCTTTCTGCACTTCGTCTAGGAATTTGACTGCTGCATAGTACTGAAGATGTTTTCCTGTTAACTGTTCGTATTTTCGTTTGCTTGAAACGCCCTCTGCGTTTTTTATATAGCTCAAGCAGGCTGTGTATCCGGATCAAGGATCTGGCAAATACTATTGTACTGGGTGGTTGTCAGAGCTTGGCACCCAGCCGGTCTCCTGCGAACTGGCATGACCCTGCCTTTGGGTGGGACGGGCAGGACCAAGATATGACAAGGAACCATACACACCCGGAAAGGGTCAAGTACTGTCTGCACTTCAATTATCAGTAGATGTTAAAATAGGTGTTACATTTCTGGCGCCTTTTTGTACTTAAACTGTGCAACAAGAGAGCTCTCCGAAATTGGGAGCAAAGCTTTCATCTCTTAACAGTCTCTAAATGAAAGTCAATTTTTCTTTCCTTTCATAGGGTTGCATTGATTCTTTTAAAGTACTTTGTCACACAAAGGCTCCTGTTTTTCCCTATTGCACCGAGCTATATAAAGCATGTGATATTTATTTTTGGATTGGGAATCAGCAATTGTTATGCAAAAAAATGTGATACATGTCAGTGCAGTTTGAGATGTCCAGCTGTTTGTTGCAAAGGCGCTGCGTACTGACTTACTACTATACATTTTAGGTCTGGCGTTAGCCAAGTGCAGCTGACTTTACTACCTTGAGATATATTATATATATTTATTCCGGCCAGCCCTCTTCATCCAATGCTCTGTTATTATGGTAGTGAGTGCAGAGTAGTGAGTGCAGAGTATTGAGTAGTGAGTGCAGAGTAGTGAGTAGTGAGTGCAGAGTAGTGAATGCAGAGTAGTGAGTGCAGAGTAGTGAGTAGTGAGTGCAGAGTAGTGAGTAGTGATGCAGAGTAGTGAGTGCAGAGTAGTGAGTGCAGAGTAGTGAGTGCAGAGTAGTGAGTGCAGAGTAGTGAGTGCAAAGTAGTGAGTAGTGAGTGCAGCGTAGTGAGTAGTGAGTGCAGCGTAGTGAGTAGTGAGTGCAGAGTAGTGAGTAGTGAGTGCAAAGTAGTGAGTAGTGAGTGCAAAGTAGTGAATAGTGAGAGCAAAGTAGTGAGTGCAGAGTAGTGAGTGCAGAGTAGTGAATGCAGAGTAGTGAGTGCAGAGTAGTGAGTAGTGAGTAGTGAGTGCAGAGTAGTGAGTAGTGAGTGCAGAGTAGTGAGTGCAGAGTAGTGAGTAGTGAGTGCAGAGTAGTGAGTGCAGAGTAGTGAGTGCAGAGTAGTGAGTGCAAAGTAGTGAGTAGTGAGTGCAGCGTAGTGAGTAGTGAGTGCAGAGTAGTGAGTGCAAAGTAGTGAGTAGTGAGTGCAAAGTAGTGAATAGTGAGAGCAAAGTAGTGAGTGCAGAGTAGTGAGTGCGGAGTAGTGAGTGCGGAGTAGTGAGTGCGGAGTAGTGAGTGCAGAGTAGTGAGTGCAGAGTAGTGAGTGCAGAGTAGTGAGTGCAGAGTAGTGAGTGCAGAGTAGTGAGTGCAGAGTAGTGAGTGCAGAGTAGTGAGTGCAGAGTAGTGAGTAGTGAGTGCAGAGTAGTGAGTGCAGAGTAGTGAGCTGCCTCAAGTGAAGTACTCTGGTACCCAAGGATGACTAGCAAACAATATTATTCACAACATTGCTTACTATTCAGCAACATTTGACAGTTTGCAACTCATCTTTATACAACAATTCAGAGTTTGATAACAAATTAATGTAACACATTGTAATGTACAATGCCAATAGCTCAAACTTTAAAGCTGGGAGACCTATTGCATTGTAAATGCTTGTCTTTGAAATGGCAATCACCTTACATCCCATCATTTCCATGTCTCCTCTCTCTAAGCAAGACCTCTGAGTCACATGCATGTTTTCCTTAGCATTTATTAAGGTACTTTTGCAAATTACCCACAACTCATTTCAAATATCTCAAATACCTCTGCTTTCTTGAAAGTCATGCACCTGCAGTTCAACAATACCTAATCTCATCTAAAGGACTTATTAACCCCACCAACCATCTGCATGAACTCAACTACCACAAAAAAACTTAAGTGAATTAATTGATTGCTTTGTGTAAGCACACAAGACTAATCCCTATACCCAACAATAGCTAATGACACTGGATTAAACATTAACTTTGTGTTGTAGAGCATGTTCTGCCCAGCATAAAGAACTTCAGCTCCTCTTATGGGGTAGTAAAAGTGATAGAAATTCAACGACAATTGCTGGAAATTGCCCTTTTTGCAGGGTTATCCCCCAACTTTTTGCTTCTTCCTCCTATTTTTTTCCTGACCTGTTGGTATTGGTTTTAGGACTTTGCGCACTTTACCACTAGGATGACCAACCGTCCGTAAATTTCACGGATAGTCTGTAAAATGGACCTCACATCCGTTGTCCGTGAGGATCCTTTTTACGGACGCCTTTTGTCCGTAATTTTAGGCATTGCAGGGAACAGAGCTGTTCCCCTGCAAAAGGCCTCTGCTCCCTAATGGGGCCGCCTCACACTCCTCTGAGCACAAGAGCAGCCCCACCCCGCACATTGTCATTCTATGTGGGGCTGATTGCCACATACAGAATGACAATGGGTCAGTCTCGGCTGGCACAGCATGTGATGGCCTCCTCCAGCCTCGGTCCAGGAGAGGGCTTTCTGTCACCTGGAAGTGCAAAAACGTCCATGCTGCTGCTACGTGAGAATCCAGTTAACCAAAGGAAGGCGATGAAAAAAGTTAAAAGGAAGGGATTATAGTTATAGTATAGCAGCCATTTATTTTATGCATCTAACAACCATTGACAAAGCCGATAGTTCTGGCTTGTTGTAGGTGTAATGTTACTTGTTCTAAGTGTAACGTAATTTGTTGTATTATATATCTGGATGCAATGACATAAGCAACACAAGTACCAGTCGGGCGGCACATTATATTAAGCACAAATTTTTAGATTATGTGTATTAAACCACGCATTTTATTACATTAAACTCCCTTTTGGAGAGGCCCCCCTAGTTTTTACATCCCACTTAAAGCTCTGGAAACAACACCATGTCACAGTCTCCCCACGTCCAGGCACTGTGCATCATGCATGACTCATGCCTTCCACTTTTTCAGATTGCCTATGTGCAGGGGCATAGTGAACCCTGCCCCACCCCACCCCTTGCTTTAGGAACTACAGCGAGGGTGGAGTTCTTGATGGGTCTCATAATTAATGTGAAAAGGTGAGTGAGTAAGTAAGTGAAGGGATGGGGGGATGGATGGCTGGATAGATGAGTGAAATAATGGATGGATGGATGAGTAAAAGGGTGGATGATAGGCGAGTGGATGGATGAGTGAAATGATGGATGGATTGATAAATTGATAAGTGAAAGTGTGGATTGATGAATTGATAAGTGAAAGGGTGAATGGATGGACGGATGAGTGAAAGGGTGGATGTAAGGCTGGATGAGTGAGTGATAGGGCGGGTAGATGGACAAAAGGATGGATAGATGAGTGAAAGGGTGGATGGATGAGAGAAAGGATGGATGGATGATTGAAAGGATGGATGAATGATAGGTTCAATGGATGGGTTCATGAGTGGATGAGTAGATGGATGGGTGGGTCGATGGAAGAATGGATGGCTAAGTGAAAGGAAAATTAAAAGATGAAGGAGATGGGTAAATGGATGAATGAACAGGTGAATGGGTGGAAGGATGAGTAACTGGATGGATGAATGAGTAAGTGAAACGATGGCTGGATAGGTAAATGGCTGGATGGATGAGTGAATGGATGGGTGGAAGAGTGGATGGATAGGGTGAAAGGGTGGATGGATGGATGAGTAAAAGGGTGGATTGAGGGATGGATGAGTGAAATGATGGACGGAAGGATACGTGATGGATAGGTGTGTAAATGGATGAATATGGACATGGATGGGCACACAGATAGAAGGATAGAATGGATGGTGAAAGACTGAATGATGGATGAAAGAATGATTACACATTGTAAGCCCCATTATCTTAAGCATCATTTCCTATACATTGACTTGCACATTTGAGTGATTGTCTCTATATAATATGTGTGTGTTGTGACACACTCCAACACTCTGCCCCACATACTTGGGATGAGTAGCACTATAGAAGAAATTAAATACACATGTGAGAGGGTCTATGTGAAGATGAGGGATGTCATTGGAGGGTGGTATCAAGGCCATTCTGGCCGGACCGGGCATCAAGTGTTTTCTCTGGGAGCTGGAAAGGTGGGGGCGGTTTTGTTACCACAAAAAGACCTGCAAATTTGCTTAAATCTGCGCGCATACTGACAAACCATGAAGTGCACAATTGTCTCAACCTAATATAAACTTATTTTCACTTGTCCTTTAGTAGTTGTCTATTTACTTACTTATATACTATTGCACAACCTTTTCTGATGTGTCTGTAAAACTTACCTTTTGTCCTGAATTTTGACCTCCTGTCCTGAAGTTTTGTCCTGAATGTTGACCCTTTGTCCTGAATGGTTACACTCACTGTCCTAAATTTGCACTCATGCCAGTTGGTCACCCTATTTACCACTGCTAATCAGTGCTAAAGTGCATATGCTCTCTTAGTCAGGGTTGTATACGTATAAGGATAATGAGTTGTCAGTCTCTTACCTAAGGGGAAGATCGTTCTGCGGAGTACAATAGATACGTGTTTCCAGCAAAACTGCTCAGTCTGTTTGCCGTAGTTCAGTAACACAGAGCCGAAGTGCACATGGGCTTAAATAATGAACAAACCGGAATTGTGCGCAGGCATAAGAGCGATTGCCGCGACACTGAGTATCCGGTTATCAGTAATGTAGGGTAGAAAGTTGACGGTGGTCTTAGACACGTCACAGATTTTTGTGAGCAGTTTTGCCGGAAACACGTATCTATTGTGCTCCGTGGAACGATCTTCACCTCAGGTAAGAGACTGACAGCTCATTATTCTTATACATACACATCCCTGACTTACGGGCCCCTCATGGAAGCTAACAATCGGGTTCCTTTTATTACAGGAATCGGTTTACTAATCGAAAGCGGACATCCTGCCAATGCTGTCCCGCTTTCGCCATTATCCACATGTCAGTGGATTTTACTCCGGTAAGACTCTCACCTATGATATTCATTAATTTCTCAAGTTACCCTGTTGCTATCGAGCAGGACAACATGCTCCCCTTATCCCTCTTTTTCCACAGAGTTCCGCCCCAGACCTACATCTTGCTTTCTCATTGTCATCGACGTGCGGCTAATTACCAGAGGAGACTCCTCTTTTCCCTTTAACCCCTAACTACTCTTCTTTTCCTTTACATCACTGAACACGGCTGGGTCTCTGTAGGAGAGTAGGGTCTGCAATCCTATGATCACCCAGATTTTTGCTTTTTGCTGCACTGGTTTACGACTTTCCCTGGCTGTGGGCCTGCTAATCAGACCCACAGCCTAGCTGTTCTCTCTATCCAAATTGTACTCAGGTACTGAATTGGCACTGGGCCCTCTCCAAGTCCCTGTACCCAGGGCTGAGGTGTACCCAGAAGTCTCCCAGGGGCTGAAGCATGTATTATGCCACCCCTGGGCTGACTAACTAAACTGACACAACTGGCTGCACGACAGCTGGGGCAAGGTGGTGTACTCACCCTTTGCTTTAGATATAGTATACCTATATCTAACCCTAAAATGGACACACAGATCTCCTATCAGTCACTCCTATGGCAGGCCTTAACAATCCTGAAGGCAGAGTGCTTGGAATCGTGTGAGATGGTGCTCTGGCATGAGCTGAGCCTGTCTGCGGCTTTCGGGATCCATCCCTTAGCCGTTTCCATGATATCGCATACCATATACTCTTAAGTGCATTATAATCCTCGCGGTTATATGCCAACTCTGGTATCGCTTTATCAAAACATGTCGAGTAAGGTGTCATACGAATTGGAATACTAACCCCTCGCCAATTCTGGCGACGGGGTTAGCATTCCACCCTTCTAGAGGGACACGACATGTATGTAACCCCTAACCCCGGTTAAAGTCAAACAGAGCCTCAGCTTCACAAAATGGATGCTGCCACCGAGACACAAGTCTGCCCTCCTGCTGCTGGGAGTCCTCCCAGAGCAGGAGATAAGGACAAAGGGTTTCCTGCCAGGGGCGGTGCCAGCACCGTCCCAGACAGGATTTTGTGTATCCTAGGTAGGCAGGGCTTCAGAGGAAGGTGACTGCAAGTGGCACCCCGGTGCTCACTATGCATAGGCCGGCTTGAACCAGTTCCAGGGACACTCCAGACCCTGAGCTGGGGAAAAGGCCGCCAAGGAAGTGGGTGTAACCACCCCCCTCCTGGTCCCACCCATAGGGCAGGACCTAGTCGCGTGCCAGCCCCCTTTTCCCAGATAAAGGTAGGAGCAGGCCCCCTTCCAAATTAGATCATCTTTGGAATCAAGACACGACTTTCTGCGAAAGGACTTCAAGATTTCCTTCTTCAAGATTCTCCCTTGTGACTAAGGAGTAGTCACCCTGCATCCGCAGGCACCATCGCAAGAACACTGCGGTCTGCTGTAAGTCCTTCCTCCGGAATCCGACTGCCCAGCTCGACAAGACCCGGCTTCCCTGGCACCTCCGACCTCTACTCACCTCTACAGCCAAGCTGAGAACCGTGAGTGCGACGAGACCTCAAGGGACCGACTATTGCCAAGACTGCACGACTTCTGCACAGCAAGCCCGCCGAGTAATTTCCTGGCGAGTGCTTTGGGGTCCGAGAAGCCCCGACCCTGAGCAGCTCCAGCACCGAAGAGCAGCCCCCCAGCATCTCCACGATCGGCGTGGGGCCCTTCTGCTTTTTGCTGCTCACCGCGTTGTTTGGCTACTAGCCCGCTGGCTTGTGGCCTTCTGAACGACGCCCGACGACATCACTGCTGCTAGTCTGGTTGCTCCAGACTGGCTCTTGCTCCCTTCCAGAAGAGAGCACCCCGGACCCTCCTGGTCCACTCAAGACGCCATTTTGAGTCCACCGCGTGGGCTTGAATTAGCCAAGGCTTTGTTGCCCAATCCTGGGTTCTTCGACGCCGACAGCTTCATCCATCGTGGGACAGCTCGCCGCTCCATCCTGGTCGCCGACAACGCCTCCTGGTCCGTGAGATCTGCAGAGCACAGCGTCGCCCACTCACCTAGTCGAGGTGACTACCATCCGGTGCCCTCCTGGTGCCCACTGACTACTGGCTAGTAGTCACGAACTTGGTCCCCTCTGCTTTCAGGTGTCATCCATCTTCCAGATCCAGGCTTGGATCACTTCGAACTCTCTTCACTGGTCGCCTGCCCGCATCTTTCTTCCAGGCTCCTGGTCCGGCAACGAGGATTCCCGACGTCTTTTGAGACCTATGCAGCTGCAGCCCCTGGGCTAGGTAACTTCGGCATTTCGGTGCCCCAGCATAGCCTCACTATCCAAGGGTCAGGATCCACTGTCGTTTTCTCCCTACCAGGTCGGGTTCGCCCGTGAACA
The DNA here is from genome assembly GCF_964261635.1 of Lissotriton helveticus. Classification (NCBI taxonomy): domain Eukaryota; kingdom Metazoa; phylum Chordata; class Amphibia; order Caudata; family Salamandridae; genus Lissotriton; species Lissotriton helveticus. The sequence continues at coordinate 1,401,308,416 of NC_136057.1, read as the reverse complement.
CTAACTTTAACGTTACTAGCTATCATAGACTTTGTCCTGCATCCCGCGTGAGAGTGCACACTCTGCACCCGAGTCCCCTAGGCCTCCTAGAAGTAATCTAACGATTCCATAGTCAAGTCCTAGCGATTCCAAAGCCTATTAGTACTGTACTTACCTGCTAGTAATTTCGCATTCCACTTTCAGAGTATATGGTTTTTCGTGCCCCTCGGGCATTTGTGTATACCGTGCTAACTTAAGTATTTTCGTAAGAGTTTTGTTGTGTGCCTAGCACCCTGTCCTCATAAAGAGTACAGGGCTGTTGTGATTCAAATAAATACATTGTTTATTTTCATAACACTTGTGTGGTGTCCTTTCACTGGGTGTTCAAGGGGTAATGTGATGGTAAAACAGCTGGCTTAACACGCCCTCTAGAGTCTTAGCCTTAGACTGCTCGTATCCATGCTACTAGGATAGCTGGTCTATAAGGTTGACTTACAACCAATCATCAATAAGGGTTGTTTGGACTGATATATAGTGATCACTAGAATAGTGAACACTGCACATCAGGCCAACTTCTCACATTGGTGAGCAGCGGTTGGGATTTGAGCTTGCTGTTGTTTTACCACACATATCCTAAGAATATCTTGTGAAAGATCACATAAGTACTAAAGGTACATATAACTTAGCTTAGAATACTCTGAGTTCTACTGAACCAGCTGTTGTAGCTCCTAGGGCCTAGCACACCCTAAACTACAACTCTAGCAAGGGATCAGTAGGCAAACATATAGTGTAGGTAAGTGCACCACTTACACCTCACTAGAAAAGCATGTCTAACCATGGAGAGTCCACTGAGACTCCCCTGGTAAGTGTTGACCCTCCACAGGTCACTTCAAGATATGCAGCTCTCAGTTTCCAGGAGATGAGACAATTCTGTACCTCCAGGAAACTGAAGCAGGGGTCTAACCCCACCATTCCCTTTCTGATAGGTCTCTTAGAGACATATGATGCCAGAAAGATTTCTCAGTTACATGAGAACATGCCAGCCTTAGAGGGAACCTCTGGGGATCCAGACCTCCCCAACACTGCTACTGCAGTTGAGGAGGAGGAGGATCAGGAGGAACTCTCTGGGGATGAGGTAGACAAAGGTCTTGAGGTAGTCAGAAGGCTAACCAGGGCCAACTTAGACTTACTTGGGCTAGGATCTGGGGGACCCCCAGTACTAACCCGAAGTGGGCCTAACCTTGGAGTTAGGAGAGATAGATCTCTTTCTAGGGACTCCAATAGATCTCTGCACTCTAATGCCTCTTCCCAGAGGAGGAGGAACTCTCCACAGAGGAGAGTGACTTCCCCTCAGAGAATAGAGCATGAAGCTAGAATGAGACAGGCTGCTCTGAGGATTGAAAGGGAAGAACTTGCCCTGGCCAAAGAAAAGCTTGCCTTTGCTAGAGAGCAGCAGATGAGTGGGCTAGCTCCCACTGGTGGCAGCAATCTCCCAAGAGATAGAGAGAAGGGTTTAGATACTAAACACCTGACTAAGATAGTGCCCCCCTTTAAGCAAGGGGATGACATCCAGAAATGGATGGCTGCTTTGGAGAGAGCCTGCACTGTGCAGTGCATTCCCCGAAGTCAGTGGGCAGCTATACTGTGGCTCTGCTTTGATGGTAAAGGTAGAGATAAGCTCCTCACTACAAGAGTGGAGGATGCTAATGATTACCAGGTCCTGAAAAATGCACTGGTTGATGGGTTTGGTTTAACCACTGAGCAGTACAGGTTGCTGTTCAGAGACACCCAGAAAACTCAGTCTCAGGACTGGTCTGACTTTGTGGATTGTGCCACTAAGGCTTTGGAGGGCTGGTTGCTGGGTAGCAAGGTTACAGATTACACAGGATTGTATAATCTTATGATGAGAGAACAAATTTTAAACAATTGTCAGAACCAGTTGTTGCACCAGCACCTTGTTGATTCAGATCTGACCTCTCCCCAAGAATTGGGAAAGAAGGCAGACAAATGGGTCAGGACAAGGATCAAGCAGAACCAGAACCAGAACCAGGGTGGTCAGAAGAAAGCAGACCAGAAGGGTAATGTTAAGAGTGAACAAAATGACCAGAAGTCTTCACCAGGCCCCCAACAAACCAAAGAGGGTGGGGGTCAGGCTTCCCAGAAGAAGAAGACTCAAGAAGGCCAGTCAAAAAGGTGGTGCCAGTACTGCAAAAGTAAGTCTCACTGGTTTAGTGAGTGCACCAAAAGAGGAGGACAAACTCCTGCCACTACAGCCCCTAAGGCAACTGCACCCCCTAGTACAGTCAGTAGTGATAGTGTACCTCCCAAGGCATTAGTTGGGTTAACCTTGGGTACTGAGGGGTCTGACAACTTAGTTGGCACACTCACTCAGGCTGTCCTTGTCTGTACAGGGGATATGGATATGTCCCCTGATATAAGTCCCAATACTTTGGGCAAATACAGGCAGACACCTTTGATTAATGGCAAAATGGCTCAGGCCTATAGGGACACTTGTGCCAGTGTCACCATGGTGACACCTAACTTTGTGGACCCTGGACAGATCATGCCAGGTACAGATTTCCTGGTGACCAATGCCAGCAACGTCACTACCAGTCATAGTATGGCGATTGTGGCTTTCTCCTGGGGTGGAGTGAAGGGTCAAAAGAAAGTTGTAGTCAGTTCAGACCTCCCAGTTGATTGTTTGTTGGGCAATGATTTGGAGTCATCATTATGGTCAGAAGTGGAGCAGAGGACTCACATGGAGATGTTAGGCTTGCCAGCACATGTGCTTGCTGTGACTAGGTCACAGGCCAGAAGATGCCCCACTGAACAGGTGCTGGATCCTGAAATTATGGACCAGACACCTTCCAAGAAGAAGAGCAGTAGGGTTAAGGCTTTGCCTTCCCCCTTGCCCCAGGTTGAGGATCAAGTCTCTGAGGAGGCTGATCTGAGAGAGCTGAGGGAAACTGAGCCTAAAGAGCTTGAACTTGATCAAGTTGAGTTTCTGGGCTCAGGGGGACCCTCCAGAGCAGACCTGGGGAAGGCACAGTTAGACTGCCCTTCCCTTGAACCCCTCAGACAGCAGGCTGCTGCTGAGGCTGCAGGGAATGCCACAGGTGCCCACAGGGTATACTGGGAAGATGGACTCCTGTACTCTGAGTCAAGAGACCCCAAGCCTGGTGCAACCAGGAGGCTGGTCATCCCCTTGTCTCTGAGAGGTTTCCTTCTCACCTTGGCCCATGAGATTCCCCTTGCAGGTCATTTAGGTCAGACAAAGACGTGGGACAGGCTTGTCTCACACTTTCACTGGCCCCACATGAATGAGAATACCAAGGAGTTTTGTCGCTCCTGTGTCACTTGCCAAGCCAGTGGTAAGTCAGGTGGCACAACAAAGGCCCCCCTCATACCACTACCTGTGGTGGGGGTCCCCTTTGAAAGAGTGGGGATTGACATTGTTGGTCCAATGGAACCCCAGACAGCATCAGGGCACAAGTTTATACTGGTGGTGGTGGATCATGCCACCAGGTATCCTGAAGCTATTCCACTTAGGACCACTACAGCACCTGTAGTGGCAAGGGCCCTAGTTGGAGTGTTCTCCAGAGTGGGCTTCCCTAAGGAGGTTGTTTCTGACAGAGGTACAAACTTCATGTCAGGATATCTGACTGCAATGTGGAAGGAGTGTGGTGTGAACTACAAGTTCACCACACCCTACCACCCACAATGCAATGGGCTTGTTGAGAGATTCAACAGGACCCTCAAAGGGATGATTCATGGGCTACCTGAACCTCTTAGGAGGAGATGGGATGTCCTGATCCCCTGCCTCTTGTTTGCTTACAGAGAGGTCCCACAGAAGGGGGTTGGCTACAGCCCTTTTGAACTTCTGTATGGGCATCCTGTAAGAGGACCCCTGTGTTTGGTGAAGGAAGGATGGGAGAGACCTTTCAAATAGCCTGCAACCAACAAAGTGGACTATGTACTTGGTCTCCGCTCCAGGATGGCTGAGTACATGGAAAAGGCATCCAAAAACCTGGAGGCCAGCCAAGAACTTCAAAAAGCTTGGCATGACCAAAAGGCTGTTCTGACTGTGTATCAGCCAGGGCAGAAGGTGTGGGTGCTGGAGCCAGTGGCCCCAGCAGCTCTGAAAGACAAATGGTCTGGGCCCCACACCATCATTGAGCAAAAGGGAGAGGTTACCTACTTGGTGGACCTTGGAACTCCCAGGAGCCCTCTCAGAGTGCTCCATGTTAACAGGCTCAAGGCGTATGTTGACAGGAAGGACATGAGCTTGCTCATGGCCACAGATGAGGGACAGGAGGAAGAGAGTGACCCTCTCCCAGACCTGCTCACTCAGAATCCTGATGATGGATCAGTTGATGGTGTTGTCTTTTGTGGCAGCCTCACTGAACATCAGCAACAGGATTGCAGGCAAGTTCTGCAATCCTTCAGACATATGTTCTCTCTGACACCCAGCCAAACTGATTGGTGTACCCATGATGTTGACACTGGGGACAGTCTGCCTGTCAAGAGTAAAATCTACAGACAGCCTGATCATGTTAGAGACTGCATCAAAACTGAAGTGCAGAAAATGTTGGAACTGGGAGTCATTGAGCCCTCAGATAGCCCTTGGGCTAGCCCAGTAATTCTAGTGCCAAAGCCTCACACCCAGGGTGGTAAGAAAGAGATGAGGTTTTGCGTAGACTACAGAGGCCTCAATGCAGTCACTAAGACTGATGCCCACCTGTTAGAACCGGGAGTCTCTGGTTGGCAAAGGTAAGTACCTTGGCCCAAGTAGGGACCCCTAGCTCCGGTCAGGGCAACGGAATAACCCTCTGAGATAACCCCTGCTCACCCTCTAGGTAGCATGGCGCGAGCAGTCTAGGCTAAACTCGGAGACAATGTGGATAACATTTGCACTTAACACAACAATAATCCCCAATCCACCACAAACTGAGACCACACAGGTAAGTATATATAAAATATAACTTTATCTAGTTTCAGCATGTAAATGAAGCAGTTGCATGATAATCACTTCTTTAGAACGCATAGCATTTCTATCTTCAAGGTTGCACGTTAAACCCTTCACTTAGAACAAGGTTGCACTTAATTCTTAATTGGTCTTTCTTAATTTCAGGAAGTTCTCAAAACCAATGTCTCTAGTCTCTTCCAGTCAGCACAAAGATATGCCAACGATTTTGTGATAAAAAAAACGCTCTCAAAATGAGCAAGCAAACAATGCCAGCGTAAAACAACTATCCCCCAAGGGTCCCCTGGCTTCAGGGACCACAAGCGCTTCTTGCGCGGCTCACCCGGTATCCTGGGCGAGGGGGGACTTCTTTCCTTGTGCTTGTAGTGACGCGGGTCCCCCAGGGGCACCTCGCGGGTGCCGGCTCAGTGTTGCTCCCGCCCGGCCGGTCTCAGGACGCTCTCCGCCCGCTCTGGATCCTTCAAAGAGCAGCGGGGAGCAGAGACGGCAGGCCAGGGGCTGGAGCACTTACGGAGATCCCTCGGCGGGGTCAGGTCACTTCTTCCCGGGCCCGGCGGTGATCGCGCTGAGTCCTCGGCTTCGTCAGCTGCCTCAGCGAAGGCAGCCAATCCCCTCGCGGCTCCTCAGGCGAGCCTCCACAGCACCCGGGAGTCAGCCAATGGCAGTGCGGCTCCCGGGACAGTAAACAATGACGCTGCGCGACTCCGGCCAATCACGGCCCACCACTGCTGATGACGCTGCGCCGCACGGGCCAATCCCGTCGCGGCGTTAGTGAGGGGGCTCGGCTCCCTCCACCAATGGGAGCGCGGCGGCTTCGTTCTTCGCCGCGGCAGCGCCTGGACCTCTAGGCAAGTTACGGGGGGGGTTCCTGGCTCCGGGCCGCGGTGGTGATTTGGCGGCAAAGGGTTTTCAAGGGCGCTGGTCCCGATGAGACCCCCCCTCTCGACCTCTCCACCACGTTGGAGCGGATTTCACGAGGGGAGGCGCCACAAGCCTCCAACCCTCAGAGGAAATGTGCCGATGAGCACACCGATCCCTTCCTCACGCTCCGCAGTCGAGTACACCACGCCCCCGGTCCACAACAGCACGATCTTGCAGCTGTTTTCTGGCAAAGCTTTAGGAACCTTTAGCCCTGGGTTCCCAGCAGGAGGCCAGCTCTTCTCAGGCCCTTGGAGATTCAGTAAAGACACAGCACACAGCAAAGTCTTGGTAGGTTCAAGCAGGCAGGGTCACAGCACGCAGCAAAGTCCCTTTCCCCTCTTCAGCTTTCAGTGGCCACAGCAGAACAGGTCAGCCCTTAGAGCACACAGCAAGGCAATCTTCCTTTAGTTCTCTCGCCGTCTTCCTTCCAGCAGAGGGTCCGTCTTGGTTGTAGAATTTCAGAATCTAATCTTCTGCAGACCGGGGTCCTTTCCTTATACCCCCCAATGTCTTTGAAGTTCTTGGTGCATGGAGGCCCTGGGTCCAGTCTAAACCAGTTCTGGGGGTTGCGGAGCACTGAGGTGTCTCTGGCTTTCTTCTTCCTGTCAGCTTCAGGGCCAGTGGGGTCAGTTGACCACCAGGAGAGAGCGAATGTGGGGGAGGTAGGCAGGCACAGCCCAGCACTTATCTGGCATTCCTTCCTCCCTCCTCCCAAGCAGGCAGATGTGCCCTTTCATCCCCGGGATGGCTCCGACCCTCTCCTCTGGGGCTCTGCAGCCCCTTCCTGTCACATCCAGACCAGGCAGACATTCCACAAACCCAGGCACATAGAAAAAGGTTTAGACAAGAGAACAGCCACTTTCTAAAAGTGCTATTCTCCAACACAGGATTTAAAAACACCCTTCACTAAAAGATGTGTCATTAAATTCTGAGTCCAGGGATATCTTTCACTTATGTCCCATCTTGTTCCTATGGGGAGATAGGCTGGTATCACATGGGCCCAGCCCCCCTCCATGTTACTCTATGGAGCAAGATAGCCTTACAGCAGTGAGCACACAAAAATGGCTGTAGCCCACTACCAGAGCATAGTACCTGCACTAGCACATGCTCTACCTTATCCCTACACTGCACCCTGCCCAGGGGGGTACCTTGAGCCTTCCATAGGGGTGACTGATGTGCACAGACAGGGAAGGATTGGACCTAGCCAGTGGGGACACTGGCCAGGCTGACATGGCAGTCACTGACTGCACACAGGCCCTGCGCTGGCAGGCCTGAGTCACCTTTTAAAAGCTACTCGTGTGGGTGGCGCAATCTGCGCTGCAGGCCCACTAGTAGCATTTGACATCACCAGCCCTGGCACACACAGTGCCCTCTACTAGGGACTTCGTGGTGATACAAATATGCCAATTAGGTATACTCAATCAATAGCACAATTTACAGAAGGAGCACTTACACTCTGACACTGATCAGCAGTGGCAGAGTGTCCAAAACATCTAAACCAGCAAAAACGAAATCCAGCACAGCATCAAAACACATGAGTCAGAGGCAAAAAGATGGGGGAAGAACCACGCCAAAAGGTGTCAGGTCTAACACGTGTCCCCTCCAGCTGAAAGTGGGGAGAACTACCCAACCTCTTGGGAGTCCTCATCACTAAGGCGGAAGAATCTGGACAGACCGTCAGCGTTGGCGTGTTCTGTACCAGGGCGGTGCTCCACCGTAAAGTCCATCCCCTGTAGGGAAATGGACCACCTCAACAATTTTGGATTCTCACCCCTCATCTGCATTAACCATCTGAGGGGCCTGTGGTCGGTCTGAACGCGGAAGTGAGTCCCAAACAGGTAGGGCCTCAGCTTCTTCAGAGCCCAGACCACAGCGAAAGCTTCTCTTTCAATGGCACTCCATTTTTGTTCCCTGGGGATTAGCCTCCGGCTAATGAAAGCCACAGGTTGGTCTCCTCCCTCATCATTGATCTGTGAGAGCACTGCTCCCACGCCTTGCTCTGAAGCGTCAGTTTGCACAATGAACTCACTTGAAAAGTCAGGTGCCTTAAGCACCGGTGCTGTGCACATGGCAGTTTTGAGGGTGTCAAACGCAGTTTGACAGGCCTCAGTCCAATTCACTTTCCTGGGCTGATTCCTAGATGTCAGCTCTGTCAAAGGGGCCACAATGGTGCCATAGCCTTTGACAAACCGTCTGTAATACCCGGTGAGACCTAGAAAGGCTCTCACCTCAGTCTGGGTCTTGGGGGGTTCCCAGGCCAGAATGGTATCAATTTTTGCCTGTAGGGGCGCCACCTTGCCGCTCCCCACCTGGTGTCCCAAGTACACCACAGATCCCTGCCCTATCTGGCATTTACTGGCCTTGATAGTGAGGCCTGCCTTCTGCAGAGCCTTCAACACTTCAGTGAGGTGTTGCAGGTGTTCCTCCCAAGTGGAGCTGAACACCGCAATGTCATCCAGGTAGGCTGCGCTGAATTGCTCCAGCCCTGCCAGTACCTGGTTGACCAATCTCTGAAATGTGGCGGGGGCATTTTTCAACCCAAAGGGCATGACACGAAACTGGAAGTGTCCTTCGGGCGTTGAAAATGCTGACCTCTCCTTTGCCCCGTCAGTTAAGGCAATCTGCCAGTACCCTGAAGTCAAATCAAAAGTACTCAGGTATTGGGCAGCTCCCAACCGATCCACCAGCTCATCAGCTCTGGGGATGGGGTGCGCGTCAGTCTTCGTGACCGCATTGAGCCCACGGTAGTCCACGCAGAACCGAAGTTCTGGGGGGCCACCGGGGGTAGCAGCTTTCTTAGGCACTAAGACCACTGGGCTAGCCCAGGGGCTGCTGGAGGGCTCAATAACCCCAAGCGCCAACATCTTGGAAACTTCTTCCTTGATGCTAGCTCTGACCTTGTCAGCCACCCTGTAAAACTTCTGTTTCACAGGCATGCTGTCTCCAGTGTCCACGTCGTGGACGCACCACTTGGTGACACCTGGGGTCAGGGAGAACAGTGGGGCGAACTGACCCAAGACTTGGCGACAGTCCTCCTGCTGTTCTGGGGTCAGGGTGGGGGAGAGGACCACACCATCCACCGACCCATCTTGCTCCTTGACTGCCAGGAGGTCAGGGAGAGGATCACTATCCTCCTCCCCTCCAACATCTGTAGCCATGAGCATAGTCACTTCAGTCCTCTCAAAGTGGGGTTTGAGGCGGTTCACATGTAGCACTCTCAGGGGCTGCCTGGGAGTCTTCAGGTTAACCAAATAGGTAACCTCGCTCTTGCGCTCCACCACCTCATATGGGCCAGACCACTTGTCACGGAGCGCACAAGGCTCCACTGGCGCCATCACCCACACCTTCTGTCCAGGTTGGAACTCAACCAGAGAAGTATTCTGGTCATACCACCTCTTCATTTCCTCCTGGCTAGCCTCCAGGTTCTCTTGAGCGAGCTTCCTGAAGCGCTTAGTCTGGTTGCGAATGGCCAGCACATAGCTGAACACATCCTGAGGGGTTTTCCCACGGGATTTCTCCCACCCCTCCTTCACCAGAGCCAGAGGCCCTCTGACAGGGTGGCCATACAGCAACTCAAAGGGACTGAACCCTAAGGATTTCTGAGGCACCTCCCTGTAGGCAAACAACAGGCATGGCAACAAGACATCCCATTTCCGCCTCATGGGCTCTTCCAGGCCCATGATCATGCCCTTCAATGTGCGGTTGAATCTCTCAACCAAACCATTTCCTTGAGGGTGGTAAGGAGTGGTGAATTTGTAAGTCACCCCACACTCACTCCACAGGGACTTCATATATTTAGAAATGAAGTTTGCCCCGCGGTCCGAAACGACCTCCTTCGGAAATCCCACCCGGGAAAAGATCCCCATCAGGGCACGGCCCACCACTGGGGCGGTGACTGTCCTGAGCGGAAGGGCTTCCGGGTACCGAGTGGCATGGTCCACCAAGACCAGGATAAACCTGTTGCCTAGGGCTGTCTTGGGATCCAGGGGCCCCACGATGTCAATGCCCACCCGCTCAAAAGGGGTGCTCACCACGGGAAAGGGTTGGAGGGGTGCCACGCGCTTCCCTCCACTCTTGCCACTGGCCTGACAAGTCTGACAAGACTTACAAAAGGCAGAGACGTGCGTCTTCATCTGGGGCCAGTAGAAATGGGTGACAAGCCTGTGATAGGTCTTGTCTTGCCCCAGATGTCCTGCGAGAGGCACGTCATGAGCCAGACCCAGTAGGAAGTTCCTGAAGCGCTCCGGTACCACCAGCACACGGGCTGCGCCGGGCTCAGCGAACTTAGGCTCACTATAAAGTAAGTCATCCTCCCAATAGATCAAATGCTCCTTGGACCCCAGGCCTGCGGCCTGGTCAGCAGCCTGCTGCCGCACACCAATGAGAGAAGGGCACTCCTTCTGAGCCTGGCAGAATTCCTCCCTGGAGGGACCACCTTCCTGCTGCCACTGGGACAGCTCAGGCAATTCCCCTAGTTCGGCCACCTGCTCCCCCGTCGGTTCCAGGGCATCCCCCTCTGGGTCTGCCTCCTCCTGGACCGTGGGAACAGTGGGGGCCGGTTTCCCGCGCCCTCTACCCCTTCCTCTCTTGGCAGGTCCCTGGGCCATTGTTCCAGGCTCCAGCTCTGTTAGACCGCCCTCTCTTGCTGTCATTGCACGGGTGGACACACAGATCCACGCAGGCAAACCCAACATCTCCAAGTGAGTCCGGTGCTCCACCTCTTTCCAGGGGGAGCTCTCCAGGTCATTACCTAATAGACAATCTACAGGCAAGGCATCACTTACTACAATCTCCAAAATACCGGAGACTCCTCCCCATTCAAATGGAACTTTCGCCAGCCTGCAGTAGCGCACTGAACTGTCAGCTGCCACCACAGGCCGGAGTACCTGGGGAACAATTTGCTCTTCAGACACCCACTGACACCTAACAGATGTCACGCTGGCCCCTGTGTCTCTCAGAGCCTCCACCACCTGTCCATTGATGGTCACCTTCTGCCCGTATTTCTTAGTGTTTTGGGGCAGCAAGGTTTCCTGGGCCATCTCTCGGTCTCTTAAAGAGACAAGGGTCATCACTGCTAACCCTTCCTCCCCACTAGAGATCAAATCCCCTCCCAAAGCTACACTGGCCAATGCCGGTGCTGGAGCACCAGAGGGTGCTGGAGGTTTCTTTGGACATTTGGGGGCAATGTGCCCCACCGCCCCACATGTAAAGCAGGTAGGCGGGGGCCTGTTGTCCTGCTTGCCCTTACGGGGCCAGGACTTCTTAGCCTTGGGGGGTTGAGACACCTTCTCCTGGGAACCAGTTTGGGGCCCTTTAGAAGACTCCTTTTGATTACCCGTGTCCCCCCCACTCTTCTGCGGAGGACCCTGTCCACCCTTGGCTGGGGTACTTACCACCCCCTTGTGGACCCTGGTGCTAGTCCACCGGTCCGCCTCTTTAGCAAGCTCACTGGGATCAGTTAACTTACTATCCAAAAGATGCTGGCGCAGCTCTGGGACACACAAACTACTTAAGTGCTCCCTACTAATCAAGTGACACAACCCCACATAATCAGTAACTTTGCTGCCCTTCATCCAACCTTCCAGTGCACGCGTGTACATACTCACACACTCCACCCAAGTACTTGAATCAAGCTTCTTGAAGTTCCTAAACTTCTGGCGGTACTGTTCAGCAGTGAGCCCATACCTGAGGCACAAAGCCTCCTTCATGGCGGAGTAGGACAAAGCATCCTCTGCTTCTAAGGGTGCCAAAACATCCCTCCCAGAGGCCTCAAAATGCTTCCACAATCCTGCTCCCCAATTCTTCTCAGGCACTTCATTCATCCTTAGGGCTAGTTCATACGCTCTAAACCACGCATAAATATCATCACCCCCCTGATAATTCTGTACCAGATCCTTTGGTATGTATACCTTACCCGCCTGTACTGGTTGTGCGCTGCCACCATTAGAACTGGGCACCCTCTCTTTATATTTGATGGCCAATTCCTTCATGCCCCTCTCATGAGCCAAGTCGAGCTTCTTCTCCTCCAAAGCGAGAGCATCCCTTCTCTCCTGCGCCGCTCTCTCCTGCGCCTCTCTCTCAATTTCCAGGCGCAGTCTCTTCTCATCGGCGTCCGCTCTGAGTTTCAAAAGCTCAATCTCATGGGCCCTAGTTCTCTGATTCTCCTCCACTTCCTCTGGAGAAATATTCCTACTGGAGTGGGTGCTGCCGGCCCTAGACGCTGGCTTCGCCACTGGCAATTCACTGGGCCAAAACCCAATCTCCTGTGCGCCACCCTCTTCCATAGGAGCTTCTGGGACACCATGTTTGGCCTCCCACCAGGCCCTCAGAGCTGTCTGTAGCTCTTCCTTATTTGCGCCGCCCCTCACTGGGCATTCAAGCTGTTTGCAGACCTTTCTCAGTTGCTCCTTGTTATAGGTTAACAACTTCTGGATTTCAAATTCCACCTCCACGTCTCCATTCACGCTTGGCGCTTTTCGAGACATGATGCTTCCTACCCCTTTTTCAACTAAAAAGGTTTCACCAAAAAGAAAAAATCCTGCGCAACCTGTTCCGCTAAACTAGACTAGTGATGTACAAGAAATTACTGCCGGTCAAGTGCAATTATTAGTTCAAAATCCGCACCGCGAGCCACCAATGTTAGAACCGGGAGTCTCTGGTTGGCAAAGGTAAGTACCTTGGCCCAAGTAGGGACCCCTAGCTCCGGTCAGGGCAACGGAATAACCCTCTGAGATAACCCCTGCTCACCCTCTAGGTAGCATGGCGCGAGCAGTCTAGGCTAAACTCGGAGACAATGTGGATAACATTTGCACTTAACACAACAATAATCCCCAATCCACCACAAACTGAGACCACACAGGTAAGTATATATAAAATATAACTTTATCTAGTTTCAGCATGTAAATGAAGCAGTTGCATGATAATCACTTCTTTAGAACGCATAGCATTTCTATCTTCAAGGTTGCACGTTAAACCCTTCACTTAGAACAAGGTTGCACTTAATTCTTAATTGGTCTTTCTTAATTTCAGGAAGTTCTCAAAACCAATGTCTCTAGTCTCTTCCAGTCAGCACAAAGATATGCCAACGATTTTGTGATAAAAAAAACGCTCTCAAAATGAGCAAGCAAACAATGCCAGCGTAAAACAACTATCCCCCAAGGGTCCCCTGGCTTCAGGGACCACAAGCGCTTCTTGCGCGGCTCACCCGGTATCCTGGGCGAGGGGGGACTTCTTTCCTTGTGCTTGTAGTGACGCGGGTCCCCCAGGGGCACCTCGCGGGTGCCGGCTCAGTGTTGCTCCCGCCCGGCCGGTCTCAGGACGCTCTCCGCCCGCTCTGGATCCTTCAAAGAGCAGCGGGGAGCAGAGACGGCAGGCCAGGGGCTGGAGCACTTACGGAGATCCCTCGGCGCGGTCAGGTCACTTCTTCCCGGGCCCGGCGGTGATCGCGCTGAGTCCTCGGCTTCGTCAGCTGCCTCAGCGAAGGCAGCCAATCCCCTCGCGGCTCCTCAGGCGAGCCTCCACAGCACCCGGGAGTCAGCCAATGGCAGTGCGGCTCCCGGGACAGTAAACAATGACGCTGCGCGACTCCGGCCAATCACGGCCCACCACTGCTGATGACGCTGCGCCGCACGGGCCAATCCCGTCGCGGCGTTAGTGAGGGGGCTCGGCTCCCTCCACCAATGGGAGCGCGGCGGCTTCGTTCTTCGCCGCGGCAGCGCCTGGACCTCTAGGCAAGTTACGGGGGGGGTTCCTGGCTCCGGGCCGCGGTGGTGATTTGGCGGCAAAGGGTTTTCAAGGGCGCTGGTCCCGATGAGACCCCCCCTCTCGACCTCTCCACCACGTTGGAGCGGATTTCACGAGGGGAGGCGCCACAAGCCTCCAACCCTCAGAGGAAATGTGCCGATGAGCACACCGATCCCTTCCTCACGCTCCGCAGTCGAGTACACCACGCCCCCGGTCCACAACAGCACGATCTTGCAGCTGTTTTCTGGCAAAGCTTTAGGAACCTTTAGCCCTGGGTTCCCAGCAGGAGGCCAGCTCTTCTCAGGCCCTTGGAGATTCAGTAAAGACACAGCACACAGCAAAGTCTTGGTAGGTTCAAGCAGGCAGGGTCACAGCACGCAGCAAAGTCCCTTTCCCCTCTTCAGCTTTCAGTGGCCACAGCAGAACAGGTCAGCCCTTAGAGCACACAGCAAGGCAATCTTCCTTTAGTTCTCTCGCCGTCTTCCTTCCAGCAGAGGGTCCGTCTTGGTTGTAGAATTTCAGAATCTAATCTTCTGCAGACCGGGGTCCTTTCCTTATACCCCCCAATGTCTTTGAAGTTCTTGGTGCATGGAGGCCCTGGGTCCAGTCTAAACCAGTTCTGGGGGTTGCGGAGCACTGAGGTGTCTCTGGCTTTCTTCTTCCTGTCAGCTTCAGGGCCAGTGGGGTCAGTTGACCACCAGGAGAGAGCGAATGTGGGGGAGGTAGGCAGGCACAGCCCAGCACTTATCTGGCATTCCTTCCTCCCTCCTCCCAAGCAGGCAGATGTGCCCTTTCATCCCCGGGATGGCTCCGACCCTCTCCTCTGGGGCTCTGCAGCCCCTTCCTGTCACATCCAGACCAGGCAGACATTCCACAAACCCAGGCACATAGAAAAAGGTTTAGACAAGAGAACAGCCACTTTCTAAAAGTGCTATTCTCCAACACAGGATTTAAAAACACCCTTCACTAAAAGATGTGTCATTAAATTCTGAGTCCAGGGATATCTTTCACTTATGTCCCATCTTGTTCCTATGGGGAGATAGGCTGGTATCACATGGGCCCAGCCCCCCTCCATGTTACTCTATGGAGCAAGATAGCCTTACAGCAGTGAGCACACAAAAATGGCTGTAGCCCACTACCAGAGCATAGTACCTGCACTAGCACATGCTCTACCTTATCCCTACACTGCACCCTGCCCAGGGGGGTACCTTGAGCCTTCCATAGGGGTGACTGATGTGCACAGACAGGGAAGGATTGGACCTAGCCAGTGGGGACACTGGCCAGGCTGACATGGCAGTCACTGACTGCACACAGGCCCTGCGCTGGCAGGCCTGAGTCACCTTTTAAAAGCTACTCGTGTGGGTGGCGCAATCTGCGCTGCAGGCCCACTAGTAGCATTTGACATCACCAGCCCTGGCACACACAGTGCCCTCTACTAGGGACTTCGTGGTGATACAAATATGCCAATTAGGTATACTCAATCAATAGCACAATTTACAGAAGGAGCACTTACACTCTGACACTGATCAGCAGTGGCAGAGTGTCCAAAACATCTAAACCAGCAAAAACGAAATCCAGCACAGCATCAAAACACATGAGTCAGAGGCAAAAAGATGGGGGAAGAACCACGCCAAAAGGTGTCAGGTCTAACACCACCCAATACCAAGAGCAGATGAACTTATAGATAAATTGGCTTCTGCCAACTTCTTAAGTACATTTGATTTGACAGCTGGGTATTGGCAAATCAGGTTAGCTGAGGAGGCCAAACCCAAGACATCATTTTCTACCCCTGGTGGGCATTATCAATTTGTGGTAATGCCCTTTGGTTTGAAAAATGCACCTGCCACCTTCCAAAGGTTGGTGAATCAAGTCCTCACTGGGCTGGATGACTTCTGTGCAGCATATCTTGACGATATTGCTGTCTTTAGCTCCACCTGGGAGGATCACCTGGTCCACCTGAGGAAAGTGTTAGAGGCTCTGCAAAAGGCAGGCCTCACTATCAAGGCCACTAAGTGCCAGATAGGGCAGACACAGGTTGTATACCTGGGCCACCTTGTAGGTGGAGGCCAGGTTCAGCCATTGGAGAGTAAAATACAGGCCATCCAGGACTGGGCTCCTCCAATCACCCAGACTCAGGTTCGAGCTTTCTTGGGCCTGACTGGTTACTATAGGAAGTTTGTCAGAAATTATGGGTCCATAGTGACCCCTCTTAATGACATGACAAGCAAAAAGATGCCAAAGAAAGTTCAGTGGACAGCAAGCTGTCAGAAAGCATTCAATGACCTCAAGCAGGCCATGTGCACAGCACCTATCCTTAAGAGTCCAGATTACTCCAAGCCATTCATTGTCCAAACAGATGCTTCTGAGTTGGGTGTGGGAGCTGTTCTGTCTCAACAGAATTTTGATGGTAATGATCAGCCTATTGCTTTCATTAGTAGGAGGCTGACCCCCAGAGAGAAAAATTGGTCAGCTATTGAGAGGGAGGCCTTTGCTGTGGTTTGGGCCCTGAAGAAGCTGAGGGCCTACTTGTTTGGCACTCACTTCACCATTCAGACCGACCATAAGCCCCTCTTGTGGCTAAATCAGATGAAGGGTGAAAACCCCAAACTGCTTAGGTGGTCCATTTCCCTACAGGGGATGGATTTTACAGTGGAGCATAGACCTGGTACTGATCACAGCAATGCTGATGGGCTCTCCAGGTATTTCCACTTAGAGCAAGAAGACTCACCTGGTCAAGGTTAGTTTATTGTCCCAAAGTTTGGGGGGGGGGGGTCATGTAGGAGAGTAGGGTCTGCAATCCTATGATCACCCAGATTTTTGCTTTTTGCTGCACTGGTTTACGACTTTCCCTGGCTGTGGGCCTGCTAATCAGACCCACAGCCTAGCTGTTCTCTCTATCCAAATTGTACTCAGGTACTGAATTGGCACTGGGCCCTCTCCAAGTCCCTGTACCCAGGGCTGAGGTGTACCCAGAAGTCTCCCAGGGGCTGAAGCATGTATTATGCCACCCCTGGGCTGACTAACTAAACTGACACAACTGGCTGCACGACAGCTGGGGCAAGGTGGTGTACTCACCCTTTGCTTTAGATATAGTATACCTATATCTAACCCTAAAATGGACACACAGATCTCCTATCAGTCACTCCTATGGCAGGCCTTAACAATCCTGAAGGCAGAGTGCTTGGAATCGTGTGAGATGGTGCTCTGGCATGAGCTGAGCCTGTCTGCGGCTTTCGGGATCCATCCCTTAGCCGTTTCCATGATATCGCATACCATATACTCTTAAGTGCATTATAATCCTCGCGGTTATATGCCAACTCTGGTATCGCTTTATCAAAACATGTCGAGTAAGGTGTCATACGAATTGGAATACTAACCCCTCGCCAATTCTGGCGACGGGGTTAGCATTCCGCCCTTCTAGAGGGACACGACATGTATGTAACCCCTAACCCCGGTTAAAGTCAAACAGAGCCTCAGCTCCACAAAATGGATGCTGCCACCGAGACACAAGTCTGCCCTCCTGCTGCTGGGAGTCCTCCCAGAGCAGGAGATAAGGACAAAGGGTTTCCTGCCAGGGGCGGTGCCAGCACCGTCCCAGACAGGATTTTGTGTATCCTAGGTAGGCAGGGCTTCAGAGGAAGGTGACTGCAAGTGGCACCCCGGGGCTCACTATGCATAGGCCGGCTTGAACCAGTTCCAGGGACACTCCAGACCCTGAGCTGGGGAAAAGCCCGCCAAGGAAGTGGGTGTAACCACCCCCCTCCTGGTCCCACCCATAGGGCAGGACCTAGTCGCGTGCCAGCCCCCTTTTCCCAGATAAAGGTAGGAGCAGGCCCCCTTCCAAATTAGATCATCTTTGGAATCAAGACACGACTTTCTGCGAAAGGACTTCAAGATTTCCTTCTTCAAGATTCTCCCTTGTGACTAAGGAGTAGTCACCCTGCATCCGCAGGCACCATCGCAAGAACACTGCGGTCTGCTGTAAGTCCTTCCTCCGGAATCCGACTGCCCAGCTCGACAAGACCCGGCTTCCCTGGCACCTCCGACCTCTACTCACCTCTACAGCCAAGCTGAGAACCGTGAGTGCGACGAGACCTCAAGGGACCGACTATTGCCAAGACTGCACGACTTCTGCACAGCAAGCCCGCCGAGTAATTTCCTGGCGAGTGCTTTGGGGTCCGAGAAGCCCCGACCCTGAGCAGCTCCAGCACTGAAGAGCAGCCCCCCAGCATCTCCACGATCGGCGTGGGGCCCTTCTGCTTTTTGCTGCTCACCGCGTTGTTTGGCTACTAGCCCGCTGGCTTGTGGCCTTCTGAACGACGCCCGACGACATCACTGCTGCTAGTCTGGTTGCTCCAGACTGGCTCTTGCTCCCTTCCAGAAGAGGAGCACCCCGGACCCTCCTGGTCCACTCAAGACGCCATTTTGAGTCCACCGCGTGGGCTTGAATTAGCCAAGGCTTTGTTGCCCAATCCTGGGTTCTTCGACGCCGACAGCTTCATCCATCGTGGGACAGCTCGCCTCTCCATCCTGGTCGCCGACAACGCCTCCTGGTCCGTGAGATCTGCAGAGCACAGCGTCGCCCACTCACCTAGTCGAGGTGACTACCATCCGGTGCCCTCCTGGTGCCCACTGACTACTGGCTAGTAGTCACGAACTTGGTCCCCTCTGCTTTCAGGTGTCATCCATCTTCCAGATCCAGGCTTGGATCACTTCGAACTCTCTTCACTGGTCGCCTGCCCGCATCTTTCTTCCAGGCTCCTGGTCCGGCAACGAGGATTCCCGACGTCTTTTGAGACCTATGCAGCTGCAGCCCCTGGGCTAGGTAACTTCGGCATTTCGGTGCCCCAGCATAGCCTCACTATCCAAGGGTCAGGATCCACTGTCGTTTTCTCCCTACCAGGTCGGGTTCGCCCGTGAACACTAACTTTAACGTTACTAGCTATCATAGACTTTGTCCCGCATTCCCGCGTGAGAGTGCACACTCTGCACCCGAGTCCCCTAGGCCTCCTAGAAGTAATCTACCGATTCCATAGTCAAGTCCTAGCGATTCCAAAGCCTATTAGTACTGTACTTACCTGCTAGTAATTTCGCATTCCACTTTCAGAGTATATGGTTTTTCGTGCCCCTCGGGCATTTGTGTATACCGTGCTAACTTAAGTATTTTCGTAAGAGTTTTGTTGTGTGCCTAGCACCCTGTCCTCATAAAGAGTACAGGGCTGTTGTGATTCTAATAAATACATTGTTTATTTTCATAACACTTGTGTGGTGTCCTTTCACTGGGTGTTCAAGGGGTAATGTGATGGTAAAACAGCTGGCTTAACACGCCCTCTAGAGTCTTAGCCTTAGACTGCTCGTATCCATGCTACTAGGATAGCTGGTCTATAAGGTTGACTTACAACCAATCATCAATAAGGGTTGTTTGGACTGATATATAGTGATCACTAGAATAGTGAACACTGCACATCAGGCCAACTTCTCACAGTCTCCCTGTGAGTATTTCTTCTTTTTACTTCACTCACGGTTGGCACTATTTCCTCACCTGAACTGTGTGGTTGACAATCCAGGTAATTTTATTACCCTGATCTACTACTAGTGCGCTGTTACTAGGTCCCCGTAATTATCTTACACTAGTCTCACTCTTTCCCGGGATGTTCCCAGTATCATAGGTCCTAATGAGACCCCACACCTTACAGAGGGTCAAAATGCCGCCAACATTTTTGATGAAAACGAACCACTGTCACAGCACTTATTATTGTATAAAGTTACTGCATATTTTGAGGAAATTTCAATTATGGTCGTTTTTGGTAGAAAAAATATGTGAAACCTTGTAAATATTGTCACATTGTGTCACTTAACTGTTAGGTTCATGCTTCACTTGGAACTCCTCTTCACAAATACTTTCGTTTTTGTATAATTTGTTGCTCTATATTGTGTGAATAATACAAACATATGTGTATAACGAAACCCTCAGTGTGTATGGTCCCGCTTTCTATGATATCAACATAACCCTTCTATCGCAATTGCGCACTAGTATATTTATATATAGATATATACTATTCCACAGGAACCATTGTTTTCTTGTTATAATTACCTACCCTGGTTCCGCTGTGAGTAGGGTTCCCTTGTTCTCCCCTCCCGTCTGGAGATCCTGGCATGGAGGCAGAGGAGCCTATTCCAAGGGTGGATGAGCTTTTGGGAGAGGGGGCACCCTCTAAACCAGGCAGCTGCAGTCCCCAGAGGAGCTGGAGGACAGGTGGGAAGCGAGGAAGTTCGAGTTGTAGAAACTCAGGATGGAAATTGAGAGGGAAGACAAAAGAATAGCCATGGAGGAAAGAAGAATTATGTTAGACCATGAGTTTAAAATGAGAGAGCTGGACTGGGAAGCCAGTGGGGCTAGGCCCAGCCCAGATGGTGGCAGCAAAAATGTTAGGTCCAGTACTGTGGATGAGTAGATACACACACAGATTTGGGGCCCTGCTTCAAGGAGGGGGTTGACATACACCAGGGGGGTCAGATTGTGAGGTAACTTCAGTGGTGCTCAGTGTCCCTGAGGTGGATTGGGGAACTGGCACAGGAGACCATTTTCTTGGTAGTGGGAGGGACACTCTACTGACGCTAGATGATAGGTGCAGGAAGAGGGGTTCCCCAAGGATTGAAGCCGTAGTACGGGAGTATGGAGACCAGCCAGAAAAGTATGGGTTGAGGGACAGCAACAGTCAGGCACTATCTCACCAGTCTTGTGAGAATGATATGGGGTACTCTTCTGAGGCACTGGATGGTTGGGTGAAGACTAGTTTGGTTAACGCCTGTGTGGGGCTATGTGATTCAATTGTTGGACCGCATATTTTAAGTCCCTGTTTTCCCAGAGCTATGCCAACACCCGGTGGATTGTGAGTTCTCTGCCCCAGGGAGCTTGCACTAGAGGCAGACCTTTTGGTGGGTTCTAGAGGGTGTGGAGAAGCATCTGGGGGTGACCCAGAAGGAAGTGGCTTAGGTATTTCCCAACCGAGGGTGGTGGGAAAGGTTTGTGGTAGCCCAGGTAGGTCCCGCTGTCGTGGGAAGAGTGTAGAGACTCATGTCCTGTCTCAGCGGTGAAGGAGTGGGAATGGCCTGTGGCCCATGGTGCCCAAAACCCGGTCCCAGAACCTGGGTGGTTCCAGGAGGGAACACCAGGTGCGGAGCCTAGGCTGTACTGGTAGGCCATCTGTTGAGGGGGATCTCCTATTGTCAGGAGAACGTGGAGTGTCTGTAGACAGAGCTCCAGTGGTTCTGGTGTCTGGCGGTGCCGCTCCTAAGTGGAGGGTGCGAGGGGGATGCGTTCCCCAGTGGGAGAACCAGTGGGTCCCGGCCCAGCCAGAAGGGCTGAGTCTCCTCGGAGTGACCATGGTGACACCACTTCTGTCCTGGGTGATCTTCGCGCACTGTCAGATGGACAGGGGTCGGGAGATCTGCGCTAGGGGGTTTGTCACACAACACATGAATCATGTGTTACCCTCAGGGGGGCATGTGTGCTCCCAAGGAAGTCCTGGTAAGCCGGGCAGGTGCTCAGCCGCAGGGGTTAGTCCCTGGGTTGGGAGGCCAGGTTCAGGTCCTGCCTGACCTGGAGGAAAGGACAAGTTTATCTTCTAGTGGTACCACTCCCGGTGGGAAGCTGCAGAACTCTGGAAGGGGGTGCAGAGGGAGGGAGTCCTCGCCTCTGACCCTGGTTCAGCCCGAGGGTTTAGATCTTAGGGTGGTGGATCAGTTGCAGGGTCAAGGCCCTGAACTGGTGGAAGAATTGTGTAGGAGGTCTGGTCCCAGCGTCCTGACAGTTTTTAGTTCTGATAGTGTTTCTCCCGGGAGGAGAGTGCAGAACCCCGGAAGGAGAGGTAAGGGGAGGAGAGCCTCGCCTGAGACCTCTGGTCAGCCTGAGGGTACAGACCCTGGGTTGGCGGACCAGGTTCAGGGTGTCCCCCCTGACCTGGGGGAAGGGGCGACTGCTAACAGTGCCCCTACCAGTTTGTCTGCTGGAGGTGCCGCTACAGGTGGGAGGGTACAGAGGACCGGGTGTGGGAAAGCCCAACCTAGTCCCTTGTTCAGCCTCAGGGTACAGACCCTGGACTGGGTACCAGTTGCAGGATAGCACCCCTGAACTGGTGGGCGAATTGTGCAGGACACCTGCCACAGGTGCCCTGACAATTATTGAAGGGGGTACCGCTCCAGGTGGGAGGGTACAGAGCCCCAGGGAGATGGAGAGGGTGTGGGGGAGCCCACCACGGCCTCCTGTCCAGCCGCAGGGTACAGACACTGGGCTGGTGGGCCTGGGTCAGGATGCCATACCTGACTTGGCAGGGGGAGAGTAGAGAAAGGGTGCCAGGCACCTGGGGCTACCGCCCCCCCACTCTCTGACGCCACAACAGTTGGAGTGGCCTGAAAGGCATAAGACCTGGCTCTCATCACTGACAGTTGTCAGTGGCCACTGTGGCTGGCTGTCCGGAGGGACAGGTTTGCCCCTGGGAGGGGTAAAGGAGTCCCCCCCCAGGGGTGGACTGGGCCACACCCCTGTGTTGGCCATGTGGGTACTGTCTGCCTGTTGGGACACATCTGTGAGCAAAGTAAGCTTAGGTGCTGCACAGATGGGGTCAACAAGTGAGGAGACGGGTTCCCCATGGGTCAGCTTAGTGGGCCCTGAGAGTATGGATAGAGGGATCCAACTAGGTTCAGGAAGGCGTCAAACGGGAAGAAAACCCTGCTGGTGCGGGCCAGGTCCCATGTTCTATTGCACCAAGCAGGGAAGTCCATTGATGTATGGATTGGTCTGCCCTGGCTTTAGGCTGGAAGGGGGTTGTGTTAGAAATGGCCCTTTTTGCAGGGTTATCCCCAAACATTTTGCTTCTTCCTCCTATTTTTTTCCTGACCTGTTTGTGTTGGTTTTAGGACTCTGGGCACTTTACCACTGCTAATCAGTGCTAAAGTGCATATGCTCCCTGTGTAAATTGTGTTATGGATTGGTGTTTCCATGATTGGGTATTTGATTTACTTGCTAGTCCCTAGTAAAGTGCACTGAGTGTGCCAGGGCCTGTAAATCAAATGCTACTAGCGAGCCTGCAGCACTGATTGTGCCACCCACGTTAGTAGCCCTAAAAAGGTAACTCAGACCTGCCATTGCAGTCTGTGCGCAGTTTGTAACTGCCATGTCGACGTGGCCAGTGCACACACTTGCCAGTCCCCAAACCTTCCCTTTTCTTACATGTCAGGCACCCTTAAGGTAGCCCAAAGTACCCCTGTGGGCAAGATGCAGTGTATGTGAATGCTAGGACATGCTCTGGTGTGTGTGGCATGTCCTGATAGTGAAGTACAACCCATTTCGTTTTTCACTATTACAAGGCTACCAGTTCCCCATAGGATAGAATGGGAAGTTTTTGTTTATAATATTTTATAAACATAACTGGCCCTGGGAACTAGGTGGGAAAATAAAATTTAGTATGCCTGAACTCAGAATCTAACAATGCATCTTTCAGTAAAGGTGATTTTTACATTCTGTATTTGAATATACCACTTTTAGGAAGTAGGTATTTTCTTGCTCAGTCATCCCGTGTGCCTCTGCTGGAATGTGGATTGCCTGTCTGGTTTTTGGATGGCAGATGGCTAGGAAGCAAGGGTGGCTCCCGATAGTCTAGGTAGGTCAGGAAAGGACTGAATAGACCTGGGCTACGATGGAGGAAGAAGGAGGAGATTTCCTTGCACCTCAAAGGGCCTGGTCTGCCTCTGACAATGCCGTCTCCACCCCCTGCCGGTAAATCACACCAGAGAAGGCAGAACTGGTTCTGGTTGGGCACAGACACCCTCTGCCTAGAGGATCAAAGGTTTTTTGGATACAAATATTGGGGCCCGACCCCTGAACTTTAGAACTATTTTGGACCAAGAAGACTGCCAAGATGAAGAGCTGGAGAAGCTGTGAGGAGGGACTACCACTTTGCTGTGTTGGCCTGCAGTGGCTGCTTCTGTCTTGGGCAGTGAAAGGACTGGACTAAACTTTCTGCAATCTACTTTTGTGAATTTCTCCAAGGGCTTGAGGTAGTGCTTGCCCCCTGTTCAAGAAGTCTCAGGAACAGCAAAGACTTTAACCTCCTCTGCCTTCAGCACTGAGGACTGTGTGTTTTGTGCTGCAACAGAAGAAAAGCAACTCGACAACGTCTATTACGTCGCTGCCGACTCCGTGTCCTGAAGCCACTGCAGAGGGTACCGCCGCACTGCGACCCTGGTATCACCGATGATGCCTGCTGATGCCGCCACCGAGCCGCTGCTCGCACGGCGACCTGTGGGCACGCACTCCGCACCGCCTCGCTTCACGACTATGCCTTGGCACTGCAGAGTGCAACGCCGCACCGCGACCCTGATCTCACCAACAACGCCGCCTGCTGATGACACCACCAAGCCGTTGCTTGCACCGCGACCTGTAAGTACTGCACTCCGCACCGCTTCTCTTCCCAACGACGCCTTGGCCTCCTCAACGCCGCTGCTTGGACCGAGGTTTGAGAACACTGCTCGTAAAGTTACACGACGCACCGCCCTCATCCCGCACCGCAGCCTTGGCCTACTGACGCCGGCAACATCCAAACCCGTTCGTTCGCCGACGACAGCGCTTCAGCAATGACGACGACGCTGCTTGCACTGTGACCTGCCAGCACTGTGACTAGCACCGCCTTCACCTCGCACAGCGACCCTGGTCTCACCGACTACGCTATCTGACGCCGCCACTGAGCAGCTGCTCGCACCGCGACCTGAGGGCACCGCACCGCTGCACTTCGCATCGGGCACCCGACACCTGCCGACGCCAGCGTTCCTGATCCCAACAGAAAGGAAATTGACCTGCAACGCGAGTGACTTCAAGGGCCTCGGTGCCCTGCATCTGTAACAGGTACTGTTTGCGAGTCTTCCCGACACCATAGCTGGTCCGCGACGCCGCGACCAGCCTGAACTGTTTGGATTTGTTTGCTCAAGACGCCGTGATAGCCCCGGACGGAGCTATCGACATCAAGGAACTGTTTTTAAAACATATTTTGGATAACTGTAGATTTTTAAGTAATGTATGGTGTATTTTTATTGTTTTTGGTCTTGTCTTAAGTATATGAAAATATTGGATATGTTTCTAAACTGGTGTGTTGTCCTTTTGTAGTGCTTACACTGTATTACTGTTGGTTATGTGCAAATGCTTTACACACTGCCTCTAAGATAAGTCTGACTGCTCGTGACAAGCTACCAAGGAGGTGAGCATGGGTTATTTTAGGAGTGTAACTCCCTTATCCTGACTAGAGTTGTGGTTTCTGCCTGGCTTTGGCACATGCCCTAGCCTGCTAAAAATCCCATTTCTAACAACAATACAATACACCATTAGCCAACAAAGGCGTCTTAACAAAACTCTTATACACAAAAACCCACCTGAGGGATTTTTAATTATTCGAATTTATCACATTATGTAACATGTTCATGTCATACCAGCCTGCTGCTAAACATACACAAAAATGTGACTGGATGTCCTCACACACCACCAGGTTTCATGCTTCATCGTAGGACTCCCCACGCTCTTCAAAAACTTGGTTTGATGAAGAGCTGGCCTACACCCTTGAATCAGGGAGGCACTTTTAATTAAATACGAATCTATGCAGAAAAAAACAATCTAAAAACCAATGTGGTGCTCTAAGCTAACCTTTATACTTTGTGGAGTGCTACTTGATATTAAAATCAGACATAGGGAGTTGGGGGACTAGTACTCCGGCCACATTAAACCATCAGCATGTTTTTCCCTAGTGGCTCCACAGAGTCTATGGCATTTGTCAGAACGGACATTGGATACTCTGGTAGCGACAAAAGTCAGACCACTAACATAGTGTCACATGTAATGTATATATTCCACTAGAGGATCCGATGTCCATCCTGACGAATGCCATGGACTCTGTTGAGCCACTAGGCAGAAACATGTTGATGGTTTTGTGAGGCTGGGGTACTAGCTCCCCTACGGGAAACATGCTTTACCCCGCAGAAAGAACTACGACCTGCCTTCACTCCATAGTCACTACCCCAACCGAGACTTTACAACGCGTTCCTTTATCACGCAAGTTGTTACAACGACTTGATTTAGGGGGAACATTGTTGGAATTTAATTACAACACCTTCCCTACGACTGGAGTTAGAATAGTAATTAAAACTATTCCAAAGTCCAGCCCCCACCCCTAAGGCAAGTCGTTGTAACGACTTGCATGGTAAAGGAACGCGTGGTCATGTCACAGTCGGGGTAGTGACTGCAGAGTAAAGGCATGTAGGGTTCCGTCATACATCCCTCCCATACGCCCCATTTCTGTGTTTTTAAACCAAGTATTACTCTACAAAGTATAAAAGTTAGATTGGAGTACCACATTGTTTTTTAGATAGAGTTTTTCTGCACAGATCCGTAGTTAGTTAAAAGTGCCTCCCTGATTCCATGGTGTAGGCCATGGGTACTCACAAACTTTCTCTCGGGGGCCAAATTTACAGTGTGGTTTGTGTCAGAGGGCCGCACCGGTGGGGCGGGATCAGTGGGGAAGGGGGCGGGTCTAGAGCAACAACAAAAAACTGCGACCATGAGGTTTGTCACAGGTCCCTGCAGCGGACGCCTTCGTCCACTGAGCCACCAGACCGGCATACACACATCTCTCTCTCTGTCTCCCTCCCTCTCTGTCTCCCTCCTTCTCTTTCTCCCTCTCCCTCCCTCTCTCTCTCTCTCTCTCCCTCCCTCTCTCTCTCTCCCTCTCTCTCTCTGTCTCTCTATCTTCCTCTGTCTCACTCACTCTGACTCTCTTACTCCCTCTCACTTCCTCTCTCCATCTCTCCCTCTGTTTCACTCACTCTGACTGTTTCTCTCCCTCTCTTCCTCTGTCTCACTCACTCTGACTGTCTCACTCTCTCTCTCTCTGTCTCCCTCCCTCACTCTGTTTCCCTCTCCCTCACTCTGTTTCCTCTCCCTCACTCTGTCTCCCTTTCTCTCCTTCCCTCTCCCTCACTCTGAGGTCTCCCTCTGTCTCCCTCACTCTGAGGTCTCCCTCACTTTGAGGTATCCCTCTCTCTCCTTCCCTCCCCCTCACTCTGCGGTCTCCCTCTCTCTCCTTCCCTCCCCCTCACTCGGAGGTCTCCCTCTCTCTGAGGTCTCCCTCTCTCTGCCTCCCTCTCTCTCCCTCCCTTTACCTCCCACTCCCTCTCTCCCTCCCTCTCCCTCCCTTTATCTCCCACTCCCTCCCTCCCTCTCCCTCTGTCTCCCTCTTCCCCCTCCCTCTGTCTCCGTGCCTTTCCCTCCCTCGGTCTCCTTCCCTTTCCCTCTCACCCTTGCTCTCCCTCCCTATCCCTGCCTTCCCTCCCTCCTTCTCGCTCTCCCTCCCTTTCCCTCTCTCCCTCGCTTTCCCTCCCTTGCTCTCCCTCCCTCCCCTTCCCTCCCTTTCCCTCCCTCCCTCGCTCTCCCTCTGTCTCCCTCCCTTTCCCTCACTCCTTTTCCCTCTCCCTCCCTTTGTCTGCCTCCCTCCGTCTGCCTCCCTTTCCCTCCCTCCATATGGTCTTGGTACTCTGGGGTGCCTTGCAATATCCTTTTAATGCAAATCACAGGGTACTTTATTTCTTATAATACATGGTGACTCCATCACCCTTCCCACACACTGCTTAAAGTCCTTGGGTTGTTGCGCTTTCATATGAAATCGATAGTATGTTTGCTGACCTGATGAATAAAAGTCGGACCTGTACCACAAATTTAAACACACCAAAGGGCAGTTAGACTTTTTTGCAAAAAGATATTGGAATCAGTTTAATACATGTCAGATTTTTTAAAAATGTTGTAGTGCAGAATGCAGAAGCAATATGCATGGACAGAAACCCGAGATGATATATTTTTCAATAATTTCCTAATGCATGCATGCAAAAAATATATATATGTTGCCATAAATGTCTCCGTTCTACAGATCATCGTTCATTCAGAAAATGCGAGTTTTTGTTTTTGCATGTTTAAATTGCAGCTTTAATGATGCTTCATGTCCTCCCTTTCACCTTTTCCGCTGGCTCTGGCAGCAGGCGTGATGATGTCAGAGCTCAGCTGTAATAAGGCATTACAGTTGATCAGCTATGTCAGTTCTTTTTCACAGGCGACTAGAGATGTCACAAGTCGCCTACCGTATGTAAATCAGAGACACGCTTTAATAAAGGGTTTCCAGTCTCTCCTATATTATCAACGCCCTTTTATTGTTATACTAATGTTGGACAAAATGAGCGTGCGCATTAAAATCCCCCTCTCACCCCCCCCTGAAATCTGCTCATCATAATTAAAGTGCAGGTTCTGAAATGTGGCTCCCTCCCTCCCCCTCCCTCCCTCTGTCTCCTCACCCTCGCTGTATGTGCTCGGGCTGTGACAGCTTCCAGGCGCAGGCCCACACACACACAGCCGCACCCGAGCTCGTGACAGATCTTTAATAGACCATTGGCATGTTAATGAGGCCTCTCAGCGCCCCTGCAGTCCCACTCGGACTATGGCGGGAATCGCCCGGCCCCACAGAGCAGCAGAGTTGCCGAGTGGCGCTCTGGTTGCAGACACACTTAAAAAAAAAACTCGGGTACGATATCTGCAAGGTCCGCGGGCCGCCAGGGAAGGCTTGCCGGGCCGCCAGCGGCCCGCGGGCCGTACTATGAGTACCCCTGGTGTAGGCCCTCTCCATCAATCTTGGTTTTCGAAGAGCGTGGGGAGTCCTATGATGAAGCATGACACCTGGTGGCGTGTGAGGACATCATGTCACATTTTTGTGTATGTTTAATAGCAGGCTGGTATAACATGAATATATTACATAATGCGATAGGTTACAATAATTAAAAATCACTTGGGTGGGTTTTTGTGTATAACAGGTTTTGTTTGGAGGCCAGCTCACCCTTGAGGCCCCTTAGCCTCTGGTTCCCTACGGTGGTTATTTATTTTATTTTATTTATTTTTAAGGTTTTATATAGTGCGCACATGACCCTTGTGGGTATCAGAGCGCATCACAGTGGGAGACAAATGAACAAAAGAACAATGTATGTATGTCATAATTATGTCCTGCTAAAGAAAGTTACAGAGGTGCATGCACAAAGACAAAAAGTAGGACAAGATTTCTTAAGAGGGTTAGATACGTTGTTCATGTGAGTTTACTCATGAGTAAAGACTTTACTTCTTTCTTGAAGGAGACAGTAGAGGGCTTTATAAATAAATTCAGTCGGGTTTCTGGGGGCAGTGTATTTCAGATCCTTGGAGTGATTCCAGAGAAGGCTCGGTTGAATGTTTTCTTTTTGGCAAATCGTGGTTTTATTGTGATTTGATGATCTTAACACACCTGCCATGTGCAATCTGAGACTTGTAGTTTACTCTTTATCACGCAATGGGCTTCAAACTCGAATAATGCAATTAAGTTGCTGGATAAAAGGCAAGGACTGTCAGAGTAATTTTCCATGATCTTCCAGGGGTCGCTAGACCAGTCCATGTTTTTTCTTCGCATCATAGCACTCGAAGTTCTGCATTTACCAAATAACAGTATCAAGTATCAGAATGCCAAGGAAAACAAGCATGTACAATGCAATGGCCTCGGATTTGTTAAAGTTAGAGCTATTGGCATTGCAAATGGCATTTTTTTCATTTTTTGTTTTTTTTAAAACATAAATAAATGGTATTGGCATTTACAATGGCAATAGGTGAGCATAAGAGAGTAGTAGAGAGTATTAGCGGACACAGAGCCACACACACAGAAAGCCACACACACACACACAGAGCCACACACACACAGACCCACACACACAAACACACACAGAGCCACACACACAAACACACACAGAGCCCATCTATGCCCGGTAACGCCCCAGGGAACAGAGGCAAGAAGAAAACATGAGCACAGCCAGGGAACAGAGGCATGAAGAAAACACGAGCACAGCCAGGGAACAGAGGCATGAAGAAAACACTCGCACAGCCAGGGAACAGAGGCAACAAACACGAGCACAGCCAGGGAACAGAGGCAACAAACATGAGCACAGCCAGGGAACAGAGGCAAGAAGAAAACACGCACACACACACAGAGAGCCACACACACGCACAGAGAGCCCCCACACACACACAGAGAGACCCACACACACACACAGAGCCCCCCACACACACAGAGAGCCCCCCCACACACACACAGAGAGCCCCCCCCCCACACACACACAGAGAGCCCCCCCCACACACACACACAGAGCCCCCCCACACACACACACACACAGAGCCACACACACACAGAGCCACACACACATGCACACACACACACACACACAGAGAGCCACACACACAGAACAGAGGCCAGAAAAAACGCTCACAGCGAGGGGGCAGGAGAGCAAGCACAGCCAGGGGGCAGAGGAGCAAGCACAGCCAGGGGGCAGGAGAGCAAGCACAACCAGGGGGCAGGAGAGCAAGCACAGCCAGGGGGCAGGAGAGCAAGCACAGCCAGGGGGCAGGAGAGCAAGCACAGCCAGGGGGCAGGAGAGCAAGCACAGCCAGGGGGCAGGAGAGCAAGCACAGCCAGAGGGCAGGAGAGCAAGCACAGCCCGGGGGCAGGAGAACAAGCACAGCCAGGGGGCAGGGGGGCAAGCACACCCAGGGGGCAGGAGAGCAAGCACAGCCAGGGGGCAGGAGAGCAAGCACAGCCAGGGGGCAGGAGAGCAAGCACAGCCAGGGGGCAGGGGAGCAAGCACAGCGAGGGGGCAGGGGAGCAAGCACAGCGAGGGGGCAGGAGAGGGGGGTAGCACGCAGTGGCCGTTCGCTTTAGCCTGAGCAGGACACCGAAAGGGCCTCGGAGGACTCGCCGGAAGGATCGGCCACTGCACAGGACCTGGCCGCCCTCTCGGACAGGACCTGTCCGCGGACCTCTTGGTGAGTGAGTGCACACAAGAAGCCATCACGTCCACTGGAGCACAAGCATCCTTGAGGGGGTCCTTCGCGCACCCTCTGCCAGGAGATTCACCCGCACCACACTGCACGGGGTGGAAGCTGGAGGGGGCTGAGGTCAACTTAGACTCTGGACCGAATATGGACAGCGCAGGGCGCTGGCAGTGGCAGCAGCGGCAGGAGGCGCCTGGGGGCAGCTGTGGTCGGGAAGGGGGGCGCCTGCTGTCGTGTAGCTAATCCGCCCTGGTGAGGCCAGGCTGGGGAACAGACACGGGTAACTGATGACGGCCACAACCTGTCACTCCTGTACACGGTGAGCCGCTCTGCATCACAGGACTCAGGTCCAATGCAGTCTCCACAGAATCAGGAAGCATCAATGGTGCTTGTAACTCGCTGCTGGACGAGGAGCTGAAGCGGCAAAACGTGACACCAGGAGGCTGGAGACCCCCTCAGGCAGCCTCCGCAGAACACAAACTCCCAAAAAACACCCCCAAGATGCCTCGCGTACCCGCACTGAGCAACTTCTCAAAGGACTGTTCAATGCATTTCATATAGTTCGGCTCTGCAGACCCGGAGCAGTACGGCTCCATCCTCTTACCCTTTCAGAGCCCCCATACACCTTTCTGTCTGCATTCGCCCATCATTGCCCCCACACCCCGAGAGCCACTCACCCCTCCATCGCTCTCCACCTCCCTCACCACCAGAGAGCCCCGCACTCACCCGCGGTTCCTTCCCTTCACACTTCTCTCCGGGCGCCGGGTCCACTCACACCATCCTCTTCCTCCTCGCAAGAACCTGGCTGCTCCGGGGACCGAAGAGGTCGACGGCAGCGCTGCTCAGATCTAGGGCCCATTCACACCCCCTCAACAGCCTTTCTTCTGGAGAAGTGTGGCTCACTGGTTAGAGGAGGCAGACCTGGAAGCAGAGGTCAGCCCGGGACCAGGGTTCAATTCCCAGCTCGGCGGGGTCTTGAGTCCTAAAATGTCCATGGACTCGACAATTCTCGCTCTGGTGCCTACTCGATTCATGGGTTCACACTCTGCGACTCTGGGCAATAGCTTGCTTAATCTCCACAACGGCCCCTCGCAGCGGGATGCCTGGTTTTCACCTTGCGGATACCCTGCCGGGGTTATCTCACAGGGGAATACCAGGACGGGTTCCCTAAGCAAGCGCTTAGAAACCGCTCGGTGATTTGCACTATATAAATTCCTGTACATTTACATTTACCAAACCACCGAAGCCTCGAACTCCCAGGCAGCTCTGGTGTTATTGTTCGGGCTAAGGTTCCTGCGAGGGTCACGCGCCCCAGGCCGTCTTACGCACCGGCCTGCTTTTTCTCATCGGCGGTGAATATGGAGCGATACATTCTAGTCGCGAAGCCCAGTGCTATGCCACCTCCTCCGATGTCTTTGTTATTGTTTCTGACTCTCTGAGGAGAGTCACCACCATCTTTCTCCGAGGCGAGGCAGGAATGCCTCGGAGAAACCAGCATCATTTTTGGGATTGAGGGGCGTGTTTTCGTTCTCTCCTCTTCCCATTGGCTGGAATGTTAAATTCCAGCCAATGGGAAGAGGAGAGAAAGTAAACAGAAAGAAACGCAAAAACACACCCCTCAATCTCAAAAAGACGGGGCTTGAACGGAGTGACGCCCCTCTTCACCAATGGCTGGCCTCCGTTTAGGAAGCCATCCAATGGAGAAGAGGGGCGGGTTCAAGCCCCACTCTAGGAAACATAAATTCTCGGCTGCGCGACACTGCTGCGCAGTGTACGCTAGGCCGAGCCTAAAAATAGTGGACAAGATCCGTAATTTATAGGACACTTGAGAGCTTTATATATCATCCATTGGGTAAAGCACATGACGTCATTTCACCAGGACACAATTTTCCAATTCTGGATTTTGTTTTACCATATCAGTACATTCGGACAGTTGTAGTTTTGGTTTGTTATAATTGAGCCAAGTGGACCAACACACCTGGTAACGATGGTATGTAAAAGCAAAGTCTAGGAATGGATAAGTGGTGTTCGGATGACATGGATGCCAACAGATCCGATGCTGGCGGGAGACTTCATTTGTTAAGTTAAAAGAGGCTTTACCTAGTTTTCTCTAGCCTAAGATTGTCAGCCCTCTAATGCAAGTCAATGGGGAAAAAAATGCCCTCGTTTATATTTTTCAGATCCTCCCTCTTTTATGTTTATAAACGTTGTATGCAAGGAGCCATCTAATCACCCTAATGGGCTCATCTCTAAAAGCTATGGGTTTCCTCTCTCCCAGCATCCTTGCTCCAATCCACTGCCTTCCTCTCGTACCGGCTTTCTTCTCCCACCAGTCCTTGCTGAAAAAGACACTCCGTTGAAATACGAGGAGAGGGTGCTAGCTGGACTGTTGAAGAAGGTGGCTGACCTTTGAACCTCAGGGGCCGTAAAGGAATGACGCTCCTCTAGAAAAGGCATGGCGGGTCAAAGCAAAGGTTGCTTCGATGGGGGTAGGGAAGCTGAAAGCTGATAAAAATCAGGACAAAAAATATAAGTTTTAAAACATATATTTTTTTGTCCTGATTTTTTTTATCATCTTCCAGCTTCCCAACCCCCATCGAGAGGAGGGTGTTAGAACCGCAGTATATTTCCAATTAGTTTCCTCCTCACGGTACATACTAACTGATTGTAATGTGGTTCTATGGCCACTGAGCTATTTCAAGCAAGGGGCCTACAAGTCCCAGCATGCTTAGTGTTATAAAAAGCGGAGTTTTTGCAGCGGGGGTCACATCAACTGATCTGCGGGCTTCTATGGAGGGGAAAAAAAGAGTAGGGGGTCGAAGTGAGGGTTGGTGCGTGTTGTGAAAAAAATGTAACTAATATCGCAGCATGGGAGAGAAACTAAGAAGGGCCAGCACAAGAACACTGCGCTACAAGAACTAATCCCTCCCGACCTGAGACATGGCGAGTGCGAACACAATGTCACTCGGACGGCACCACTGACTTGAACTGTGCCTCACATCTTTGCGCAAAACGTCGCGAATCCGAATTAACTCGTTGATTCCATTGGAGGCTCACGCACCCCGGGACAGCTTTGAAGACACACCATGGCCCGCACCGATTGTTTCACTAAAGTGTCACACGCTTGGAGCATTAGTCGTTTTAATAGTCACGGTCGCTTGCACCGGGGAATCGTCGTCATTATGACAACAATATGAAATTGTAGCCCACGAAAGCCTACTCGAGCGCGCCTAGAAGCTATCTGGTCTCTAAATTCAACTGGGGATATAGAAAAAAGTTTCGGGGCGTGCGCATCTTTTCTGTGTGTTTTAGCTAACCCAAGGCTAGGAGGAGGGGAGGGGGCTGGCTTGAGGAGGGGAGGGGGCTTGTGAACCTGTTGAACTGCAGAGTTTGAAACTAGAGAGCACCAAAGAAAGCCAGTCCGGCTCTGAATCCGGAAGAAAAAGGTGGTTTTCGGGTAGAAACCCCTCTCTTCGGGACCACACAGAGGTAAGGACACCGGCGGCTCTTAATAAATGCACATGTATTCGGGCCTGTACAGCCAAGCTGTTAGGATGTTTTGCGCTCTCGGTGCTTAGCGTGATTTCAGAAGGAATTTGGTTCTCTCTCTCTCTTAATTGTGTTTTTAACTCACCATTGACTTTGTTTGCTCGGTACCGAGCAAACATCGATCCCTGCTTCCCACCAGAGCAGACACAGCCCATCGCTACCGACTAATTGTGTTTTTTAACTCACCATTGACTTTGTTTGCTTGTACCGAGCCCGATTTGGTTGGTGTCGTTGGTACCAGGTTCGAGTCTCGACGTTGACTCAACATCCTGTGATTCTGGGCAAATCACTTAATCTCCCCGTTCCTACCAAAAATGAATGTGTCCGTGTGTAATTGCTGCTCATGTAAAGCGCCCCAATACCTTCGGGTCGAGTTCGCGCTATATTAAACTGAAGACAAAAACTCCCTAGCATTCATTAACTAAAACTCTCAACGGGAGCGCGCAGTTTCGAGTCGCTTTCTTGCCCTTTCAGTGATACTAGGAGATGCATGCCAATATTTTAAAACGAGGAAGGGAGATATTTTGCAGAAAAAAATCGAGACCGATACATTTTTGGCCCTCTCTCCTGGACATCATTCGAGGACTACAGAAAGAGAGCCGGAAAACAAGATCTAACCTGTTTGGAGGGTCACCGGAGACCAAGTTTGATGAAGAAAGTACAGATCACTAACGGCAAATCGGCAACTCCTGAGTGCTGTCTTTGTCTGTACCTGTATTTTTATTCCTAAAGCTTGTTTGGGTTGCGAAAATGGCAAGCGCTGCCCAGAATCGTTCTCCTTTGTTTGGAGAGAACTGGCGTTGAAAGACTTACTTCTGTCTCTAGCCTCCCTTTCGCCATTTCGTATCAAACAGTCCGACTACATATGTACTAAAATCATCTTGGGCTTGGTATATTCTGACATTGTGGAGATCGTAATTGTTTTGTTTATATTTTAAATGTCTGCCCGCGCATAGCCTCGAACTTTCACAGGCCCATGCGTGATGTGCTGCTCCAATCCAGTTGTTTTTCCCTTTGAATTATGGGACTTCTAGTCCTGCTTTATAATGGATTAAACAAGACCTCAAGTCCCAGATTTTAAAGAGAGAAAAAAGTGGTCTATAGCAGGACATTAGGCATAGAACTGTGAAAGCTGGCAGTTATGTCCACGTGACGAGAGGGAGGTAAACATACCCTTTTAATAAGGTTTTGGATTTACGGATAGCCCCTCCCCATTTGCTTCAGTTAATGACCTGTTCCAGGAGGCGGGGTCTGCTCATTAGTATACAGGAAGTACCCCCTACCTACTTGTAGGCGCTTCCTGAACAAGACAGACTTGTCCCGTTTTCTTCGTAGAAAGCCGACCCCAACAGAGGTTTTAGTGTATTTTGGCCGCTAAAAGGAACCGCAGGCTGTTGCACTCTGACAGTATTGTGCTGTCATTTTCGATCGTACCTAGTACATTTTTGATGCTGTAGTTTTGATTCTGATAACGATTTGCAGCATAAAGGCAGGGGTCTGAAACGCTTTCCTGGTGGATAAAGTCGTTTTAAGGAGATCATTTATGTGTTTTTAAAACTGTAGGTGGCGCTAGAGACTCACAGCCCCAGTCCCCCATAAGGAAGAAGCCTCAGATGTCCAGGCCACTAGGGTCAGGCAGCTGTAGTCCGGAGGCGCGTCGTTCTAGGTCACAAAGGCTGGTCCTGTCCGGTTTTAGATTTCTCGAGTGCCTTTCAGGAGGGACACGTTGCAGCAGCTTTTCCGTAGGTGCAGTGCTCCAGGCCTCTAGTGGGCGGCTGGGGAATAGAGCTAAAGGTCGCCAGAGGCATGCTGTCCTGTCAAGGGGGCGTATATTTGCTGGTCACATGAGCCTTACTTCTCAAGTCTCGTAGAGAAGAGAACGCACTTGGGTTGCCGCGATCTGACAAGCCATACTTTTAGTCGGTATTAAATCTGCCCCAGAATCCTCCGGTGGCCTTACTGCCGCCCTTTGCTCACACAGCAGCCCGTGCTCGGCTTCTTATGACTCACCCCGGCTGTCTCATTGTTCCTTCTTTGCGGTCATATGACTGGGACAAACATGGCCACGCGACGTGAGTTATTATTGGGAAACCGTGACCTGTGTACCCTCCCAGTCAGGCCCTGGTCACCTTTTCCCTTTGCTTCACACAGGCCAGTGTGGAACGTCCTTGTTATCAAGATAAGCGGGCAGGATAACTCAGCCAGGCAGGGATGAGTGTCGGGGTCACATGATTGCACCCTGGTCACTCAGCAAGTTAATGTATTTGCGGCAGAGTCCGACATGTATCTGCTACACCGCTTCCCTTCCTTCTAAAACAGTACAGTGAGCCTGCTGTGGTGATCCCTGTGTCTAATACTGGATACAGAATCAAATCCTGGTATGTGGGCTCAGTGGGTTAATGTTTGCTGCAGAGGTATCAATACAATTGGATGCATAATATACTTTTAAAGACTTTCAGCCAACCCTTTTCATCCATTGGTCTGCTATTGTTCACATTTTCTCCCACCCACCAACGCAGGGAGCAAAAGGTCTGCCCGCTCCCACCACTGGTTAACTTCACTGTGTGTGACGGCATTCTGCTCTTACACAAGGAGTACATCATTTATCGCGCGGATGTATCGATACATTTAGAAGTAATATTTGAAGTCATGTTTCCGTCACGTATGCTCACTCTGAGTGCATTAATTGAATTAGTGGCAGATGTAAAGGCGTCAGCAGCTCTACCGTAGGCATGCATTCATTGTGTTATTAGTGGTGCCAGCTGTTCTTCATCAAACACTTAAATGACGAAAGTGTGAAAATACAGAAGGCTTTCAACATCATTATAATTGACACGTAAGAGCGATGGCGCGTTTTGCTGTGAAGTTCAATCGGTGTGGGAAAAGACGTTTTAGGTCTAAGATGCACACAGCCACGAAAAGACTCTGAAATATTGAAACTGTAGCATATCAAGCAACTAACAGGTACTTAAGTAGCCAGCTGACGCACTTTTTAATTCAACATTCCAAGCTCTTTTTCAAACGCTGAGTTGTCTAAGCAAAACAATATTGTAATCGTTCAACTAAAATATCATTTTTTTCTTTTATTAATCTAATGGTTGCAGATTCAAGATGTAACTATATTTTTTTACGAGTTGAGTACTTATTAGCACAATGTAGAATTGCGTAACGCAGAACAATTGTGTGAAATCGTATACCATACACCGGAAATTTAGACTTGTTAAAACACTTCCTGCAAAACATCAGTCTGAAGAATAAATCATTTCACTGAGTAATGGATTGTTGTAATTCGATAACAGAAGGAACAGGAGCTGAGAGTAGGATAAACAAACTCTCTCTACACCCCTCTCTCTCTCTACACCCCTCTCTCTCTCTCTACACCCCTCTCTCTCTCTACACCCCTCTCTCTCTCTACACCCCTCTCTCTACACCCCTCTCTCTCACTACACCCCTCTCTCACTACACCCCTCTCTCTCTACACCCCTCTCTCTCTACACCCCTCTCTCTATCTCCACCCCTCTCTCTCACTACACCCCTCTCTCTCTACACCCCCCTCTCTCTACACCCCCCTCTCTCTACACCCCCCTCTCTCTACACCCCCCTCTCTCTACACCCCCCTCTCTCTACACCCCCCTCTCTCTACACCCCCCTCTCTCTACACCCCCCTCTCTCTACGCCCCCCTCTCTCTACGCCCCCCTCTCTCTACGCCCCCCTCTCTCTACGCCCCCCTCTCTCTACGCCCCCCTCTCTCTACGCCCCCCTCTCTCTACGCCCCCCTCTCTCTCTACGCCCCCCTCTCTCTCTACGCCCCCCTCTCTCTCTCTACGCCCCTCTCTCTCTCTCTACGCCCCTCTCTCTCTCTCTACGCCCCTCTCTCTCTCTCTACGCCCCTCTCTCTCTCTCTACGCCCCTCTCTCTCTACGCCCCTCTCTCTCTCTCTACGCCCCTCTCTCTCTCTCTACGCCCCTCTCTCTCTCTCTACGCCCCTCTCTCTCTCTCTACGCCCCTCTCTCTCTCTAGGCCCCTCTCTCTGTGGTAAATAAAATATTACCCTGGCAGAATTTCTAGGCATTAACAAAGTATCATGCATCAAATGAGAGACAGGATCCGTGGTGTCCAAGTTAAAATGGGCTTTATTCCAATAACTCGAGTCAAAGGGAGAATATGTTCCATCACCTCTGAGGTTCAGGAAGAGTCTTCTAACAATTATTTACTAAACATAGTATATATACATTTCTTGTACATAGGCTAAGCAGAGCAAGAAAGAAAATGAGATAAGAACATGTGGGTGTACATGAGGGTGTGTACTTTGATGAGTCATAGGTAGGTGATAGGTAGGTGTCATAGGTGGGTGGGTACTTAGAGGAGGAGTTTGGATAGCTAGCTGGAACTATGCCCTAATTGTGCAACTTTGAGCATGACGTGCAATTGACGTGTAACTGGGAGGAAGCTGACTTTCAACCTAGTAGAGAGATCTCTTGTGTCAAGGCGACCAGCACATCTAGTACAACTGATATCTAGAGTCAGGGGATGTATTATCTGATTATTCGTTCATTGCATGAGGGCTGTGAGCTCTTCTATGGATGCAAGCACTGTAATCCACTTAAACAGAGACGGAATGGCTGGGCTGGGCCCTATCTATGCAGATGGGTTCTGTGTACCTTCTTCACCAAACTGTAATGTGATTCTGTAAAGCAACAGATAACTGTTATTCATAATACTGTCTTGGCAGGCCTCTTGCTGGGCTTCTTGCGGCTTTCAGTGTGTCAGGAGTCATGAAATGCAAATACATGGGCCTTATGTTAGCTTAACTTTTGGGAAACTTGATGACAGGCATTTCTAATGCAGGACATGAATGTAGAGGCCTAGTGATTCAGGCCACTACAAGGAAATATGCATGGATGACATGCACACACATGTAACATAGGGTATACGTAGGGGAAACATTTGTCAGGCAAAATTTCATTTTCCTCATTCCCTCCTTGTCCCCTACGTAACCCTTTAGGATACATCTATATTCATGAGACCGTATAGTTCATCATACAGAATCATTTGTTCATCTTTAACTCTTTGTTTACGTGGATGGGTAATACAGGCAGTAGCACACAGGCCGCAAATGGCCGGGCCACACTGCAGACAGAGACAGCAACCAAATATCATAAGTAGGATCATTCCTAGGAAGGACATAACTTTCCATCCCCAAGCAGATATTATACCCCAGAGCCAACTGGACCAAGTCCATGTGCCTGGATCCTGATGTATGGCATTAGCAATTTTGTGGAGCCTTGTTATTGCTTCGTACACAGATGGTGCATTATCTGGGATGAAAATGCAACCACTAGATCGGATGACTCTACAAGCTCCGCCCCTATCCGCCAAGATGACGTCTAGAACGAGGCGGTTTTGAAGAACGACAAGTCTAATAGCAGACTGTTCCTGGGTTAAGTTCGCCAGGGCAGATGCAGTCACATTTACTACTGCTTCAAGAGTCCTTGTTAACCTGCGTATCAGTTTACTGTTTTGGACGGGGCCAACGAAGAAAAAGAATCCTTTGTTGAAATCTGTATATTGCTCCCAAGTTGTTTCAGTCTGATCGATCCCTGCGGAATCTGTCTCTCTCCTTTGTCTAACATGTTCTAGTCGTGAATCTCTATGATAATTGGATGGGGCTAGAAAAACGGGTGGCAATAAGAATGCTATATAACAAGTCCCACCCCAGTCTAAGGGCAGATGTACATAGGCTGTCTGACCACAAATGAAATGGGTATGGCGTGATGTTTTGAAAGAAGAAAGTCCTTTATCATTAAACCCTACTACAGTGTTACACTCGCTGTGTCCCATATGTACTGAGCCTTTCTTACTAACACATAAATCACCTTTAGCTGGCAGGACTGATATAAACGGTGGACCTGTATTTTGCTTGGGCTGAACATTTAACATTATAAAATTAACAGATGCATTTCCCTGTTCGTACTCTTCATTCTCTAAATCAGTTCCCTTTCTTTGGGGGAATCCGTCTTTGTCTGGAAAGCATGCTTCATTCATTACTTTATTCAGGTTTCCATATATCCAGCCACCTGGATAAGCTATGTACTTTCTATCTATTGAGGTAATTAAAGCAAACCATGCTCCACATGAACCATTGTGTGAGAACGGTAAAGGGTAGAAGGGCAGAACTCCCTTCGTTTCTTGATAAGGAGGTAGTTGGCCAGATACCCAGCAATCAGTTGCATTGCTGGTCTGGTGAGAATGGTGTAACATACGAATAAAAGTATTGTTACGTAGTGCAAGTCGATATGACAATTCATGAGGAGGCAGGTCACTAAATGTGTGCTCTGCGGTGCTGTTACTGGAAGAATGTATATGTGAGGAAATGGGAAAGAAAACGTGTAGCAATAAACTGATACCAATTATAACAATGCACAGAATAAAAAAAATGATCAAGGTAACTATACATCTACTGCGTAAACTCTTGCAGTATTTTTCCTTCTTATCTCTCTTCTTGCTATTCTCATATGTGATCTTATACATGTCAGAAATCTAGCCTAACCGATTCACCACCGAGTGGACTTAGACAATTAAACTACGTCTGACTTACTGGATCGCTACTTAAACCTATACTCCTGCTGTGGAGTCTTTTCTAGCAAAGGTCAGTGTTCTTTATAAAAGTTCCAAATAGTCCAAAGTATCTTTTGTAGTGATGAAGGTGAGTTCGGCCTTTACGTCCTTCCACCAACTTCGGTCCTCGTGGTTTCGGCGTCTTCCAACGTGGCTCAAGGGGGCTTGATCGGTCAAAATTCCGGACACAAGTATAGAATCTTCTGGTGCTATGGCATGTTCCTTGACCTGGGTGTTGTCAGGGAAGGCAGCAGCAACCTGTGAACAACAAGAGAGTAGTGTAGACATCAAGGAAGCCAGGTAATCTGTCAGCATGTTACTGTCAACATCCGGTATTTTCTTTGGCATAGGCGTACCTCACATATTTGGCGGTCTACCGAAAACTACTTCATAAGGAGATAGGCCTGTTCTGGAATGAGCTACCATTCGCATGTAAAAGAGGGCAACCGGCAAGGCCACCATCCAATCCACGCCTTTTTCTGTACAGATCTTAGCAATTTTTGTCTTAATTGTCTGATTATGTCTTTCTACAAGGCCTGCTGCTTCTGGGTGTCGTACACAATGGAACTTCCATGTATAACCTAACAGAAGTGACACTTGTTTCATTAATTCAGAGGAGAATGGCTGACCGTTATCAGAATAGATGACACGGGGCAATATCTGGGGAAGAACTCGCGCACTAATTGCCTGGCTGTTGTCACAGCAGTGTAATCTGGAACTGGATATGCTTCTGTCCATCTGGATAGTGCACACATAACTACTAAGACATATTTGTAACCTCTACATCCATCCATTTGGATATAATCCATCTGGAGAACCTCAAAAGGGTGGTCAGGAGGATGAAATCCGCCTTGATCCACCGGAATGCCTTTACCTGGATTGAACTGGCAACAGATCATACATGTTCGCATATTCTGTAAGCTGTCTAGCATTGCTTTTTCTCTTAAGTGTGCTGGACTATGGGCTGTGTTGATGATTACTTGTACCATAGAATCTGAAAGAAACCATGTGCTTTTTCCCTTAGTCATCCAACCTTGGTCAGTCTGGACCCCTCCTTGTTCAGTCCATTTCTTTATCTCATCTGCAGTGGCATGTGTCTGTATGTCGAGTACATCTTGAGTGGGATCCCTGACTGTCATACATGTTGTCAGTAATGGTACCTCTGTCCTTGTCGTGTCTGTTGGTGTCTGTGCTGTAAGTTTAGCTGTTCGGTCTGCCAGGTCATTACTCTGGGAAATGGTGTCTGTAACTTTGGTGTGAGCTTTGCACTTCAGGATAGAAATGGCTGTAGGTAAATGTATGGCTTCTAACAGGGCCTGAATAAGCTGGTCATGCTGAATCATGGTCCCATGGGAGGTCAAAATACCTCTCTCTTGCCACAGGACCCCAAAATCATGAACAACGCCAAAAGCGTATTGTGAGTCAGTATAAATGTTTACTCTCAAGTGCTTTGCTCTTATGTAGGCTTGTGTCAGAGCAATGAGCTCTGCTGCTTGAGCAGACAGTGTGTCTATTTTCTGTGTCTCTATGACTTCTGTGGTCACGGCATACGCTGCTACTAACTCTCCTTTCATTCGTTCTCATGCATGATCCATCTACATAGAGTGTACAATATCTGTCAGGTCTTGTTTTGGTCTTGTCACTATATTCATAACTTCCACACAGTCATGTGGTGGTGTATTTACTGTACTTGAGGGCGAAAGTGTTGCAGGATTCAGAATGTTACAACGTCTGATCTCTATGTGTGGCTGAAATAATGTCAGTTCATATCCTGTCAGTCTCGCTAAATAAATAAAAATATGGCGCGTGATATAATGCTCTTTTTAATTCCTCAAATGCCAAGGTGTGTTCTTGTGTCCAAGGGAGTACAGTCAAAATGGCTGCCTTCTGTGTAGTTAACTGTATGAGTGGTTGGCTAGATATGCATACTGGGGAATCCATTGCCTACAGTAAGAAGTGAGGCAAATAAAGGCACGTACTTCCTTTTGTGTCTTGGGCTGTGAAAGGTTAGTAATGACCTGTATGTGATCTTGTGTTAGCTGTCTACCCTCCTTGGAAAGCAAGTGTCCTATTACACCACTTGCTTTTCACAGAATTGTAACTGTCAGTGATGCATTCTCGCATTCTGTGTCTGATCGTGCAGTAACCAGGATGTCGTCTACGTACTGTATCAGTCCTGTGTTGGCAGGCATGTGAATACTGTCTAGCCTTTCCTTTAGTGTCTGACTGTAGATGCTAGGGCTCACTGTCAACAATCTAGCAAAAATGATTTATATAAAAATAAATAAATAAATAAAAATGAATTCTCAATTCAAAAGCACAATTCTTATTTTGGGGAAACCTTTTTCCAAAAGCTCTGCAGTATACAAAAATCCTACTCTAAATCTTGGGAACAGTATGACCATACCACCTACAATCTGTTCTCTAAATGTATTTGAATAAATCCAAATTATTCTTGTCATAGACAGAAGGCCTAGAGCCTCGCCACTCCTCACTCCTTTGAGAAGCAGCCCCTCCCTCTAGAATTATGTTCGCGCTCGGAGTTTTGAATCAAATCCAAGCCGGGCTTCACTGTGATCTAACATTGAATGACTGCCAGATGCTTAACCCGTCTGCAAGAGCAAGACTCCTGCCAATTATTCTGTTTACACTACTGAAGGAAAAACTTATTCATTTGCAAGCGTGAATTTATCTGAAGTCAATGAAGCTTTTAGTGTTGACTGTAAGGAAGAACAATTTTTCTGTACACAAGTCAGAGGGGCTGGGGAGGTCACTTCGCTACGAACTCACTCCTTGCTCACCTACCCCTCCCCTCAGAGCCAGGAGCTGGCTCAGTGTCAAACATCACTAAGCGGAGACAAGCCTCTCACTTGTCTCTGCTACTCTAAAATTGGGTCGCTGCCAACGCTGAGCTCATTGAAAGAGCCAAGCGTCTGCCTAGAAAGCTAGCGTCAGTCGGAGGAGTGGCCCTCCCTTTACAGAAACAAAGGGATCGCGGAAAGAATTGGGTTATGGCCAATAATAACAAGACAGGCACGGCAAGAGGGAGTAACCCTCCCTTTACATAAACATCTGTCCCTGGGAGTCAGCCAGGAGAAGTGGTTCAGCCACTTCAAGGTCGAAAAACACATTCTAAGTAATTCAAAACATAACTGTTCCCAGGACAGAGAGCTTAACCCACGTTCTCCAACTTAACTGAAACAAATTTAAAACGTTGTAAAAAGTAAATTAATAAAGATATATATTTTTTTGTAACTAAGTGACATGCTAGCATGTTAAAATAATTCTGTTACAATGTACTGCTACTTAGAAGCTCCACTTTCTAAAAAACACTTTTGTCTAACTAATTCAGCTAGAAGGCAAGACATTTGAAACATGGGCATTTGTTTAGCAGGCAAATTAACACAAAATATGGGACAATGTACTTCTGCAAACAAGGCTACGCATTTTGCAGTTGAGAGAAAAAAACGAATTATCATGGACTGTTGGGTTGGGACTGTTCTCTGCATATATCAATTGAAGTGTCTCCACTAAATGTTTATCTGTAACCATCTGTGTAAGCATTGCAGCCTAACTGACCTCTGAATCAGACATAATAAATCCTATTTTCCAAGTCTTGTTTAATAAACACTGCTTTTATCGTGCAAGAAATAACCTTTCTATCAGCAGCCTGTCAAAGTACATAGGTGAGCCTTGAAACTAAATGAATGCAAATTAAACTAATGTAGGGGACACTTAGCTATAATACACTACCATCTTAATGCATTGCTATCAAAAAGAGCCACGGTCATTAATATACAAACAGCCACTTTCCTAAGTGAGTGTGCAAGCTAAACAAAATAAATTAAAAAAAAAAAAAACATGTTTTCTAAGTGAGTCTATTAACTGTCACAACGCTATTCTAAAGGGCAG
Source organism: Lissotriton helveticus (assembly GCF_964261635.1). NCBI lineage: Eukaryota > Metazoa > Chordata > Amphibia > Caudata > Salamandridae > Lissotriton > Lissotriton helveticus. The sequence goes on along the minus strand of NC_136057.1, from coordinate 1,401,263,782 downwards.
CTTGCATTGGGAAAAATATTCTGTAGAAACATTCCTATTTAAATAAAAACACACTGTTGCAGTACACTAATTAAAAGCACTTTCTCTAATGGGTCTATTCTATAATTTCTTCTCATCCGTGAAAACATTAAAGCACTCTCCGTGCAAAAACCCTTATCTCAATAAGACTGGTTTATTTACAACTACCGACCTCTGAGCCAAACACATTAAATCAAGTGTTCCAAGGCAAACCCTTTACAAATACACTTCTTTACTCTCCATGCAACATTTTACCATTCAATCTGTAAACTGACTACGCCCATTGGATAACATGGCAAATCGCACCTCCGCACAAAACATGCCTTTTTCCACCACTTCCACAGCTCAGATCCTTTTCAAATTTGGCATCACAGTAGTCCAAGCGATTCCCTAAATCCTCACCAAAAAGCAACCAAATCCCTCCACTGGAACGGGTACGAATTTCCGCTCAAAAACACGCCCCCCGCAAACACCAAAAAACGCCAAAATCCCTCAACACTTTGTTAAACAGCATGTTAAAACAAATACTGCCTACTCAGTACAAGATATTAACTCTTTGGCAGCTGAAGCACAATCATTCCCCAATGACTGCAGTACATGGGAAAGTCATGAACTCATCTCTCCACGTTATCACATAACACGTACGCACATCTTCAAAACATTTTCTCTAAGCACTTGAAAGAGATCCAGCTCTCTCCTGACTAACGTAATGATAACAAGCTCTGCACAAAACATAACCACATGGCGCTATTCACAAGCCATATTTACAAGAAACTCAACAAGTCACGAAAATGACACGCTATTCAATAGGCAAATTTACAAGGCGCTATTTACAAGGAACTCCACAGTAAACTTATAGCTCCTACTCTAACTCTAGCTAGTTCTTCTGAGAGGACTTTATTCTTTTTCTTTGGCTTTTTCCTCTGCTAGTTTATTTCTCTCTACTTTGTTGAATTCTTTCTCTGTTCTCCTATGTGACTCTTTGCGCCATAACTCAATAGCGTCTTTCTGAGAGGGTCTTGACTTCTTTTATACATATCATGACCAGGTGTATCTCTTGGCGGGATGTTAACTGACTCTTCTAGTATACCTTTCCTGATCCCTATCTGACGTAATTTTAAAAACAGTGGCATGTTTGAAATCAATACAATGAAAACACAATACACAAGAATAGACTGAAACAAGTAACAATCATTCACACTAGAACATCATAACATTGAAACACTAAAACAGATACCATTACAGAGAGTTAAACATGTACTTGAAAAACAGTTTTGTGCACTGAAAATACAGTACAACCATACCGGTCCCAAAAAATTGAGACACGTCTTGACCGGGCCCACGTTTAACCGTGGACCCGTCTTGACCGTTCCCACCTTTTACAGTGGGCCCGTCTTGAAACTTGATGCATTCCCCATAGTGGTACTCACCGGGAAAGCAGAACTTGAAATTTGAAGGCCTCGGAAACTTGACTTGACTACGCTTGCGCCTTGGAACAGGTGGACCTCTGGAGACCTCGGACCTTGCTCTCTCACGGGCTGGGCTCTGGTTGAGACGATCCGCGTTCCTCACCGCCTCACATGGATGCCTGGTCGCAGTCCGTCTCCTCCGTGGGCCTGAGGGAGTGGCAGGAAGTCCTGCTGGAGCGCTTTGAAGTCCGTCACGGCTGTAGAAGGGGGCAAAGACTAGACCGACAACTCCGGCGAGTGGGGAAAGGGATATGTCCCTGTTCGGGCGCCAAATTATGTGGTAAATAAAATATTACCCTGGCAGAATTTCTAGGCATTAACAAAGTATCATGCATCAAATGAGAGACAGGATCCGTGGTGTCCAAGTTAAAATGGGCTTTATTCCAATAACTCGAGTCAAAGGGAGAATATGTTCCATCACCTCTGAGGTTCAGGAAGAGTCTTCTAACAATTATTTACTGAACATAGTATATATACATTTCTTGTACATAGGCTAAGCAGAGCAAGAAAGAAAATGAGATAAGAACATGTGGGTGTACATGAGGGTGTGTACTTTGATGAGTCATAGGTAGGTGATAGGTAGGTGTCATAGCTGGGTGGGTACTTAGAGGAGGAGTTTGGATAGCTAGCCGGAACTATGCCCTAATTGTGCAACTTTGAGCATGACGTGCAATTGACGTGTAACTGGGAGGAAGCTGACTTTCAACCTAGTAGAGAGATCTCTTGTGTCAAGGCGACCAGCACATCTAGTACAACTGATATCTAGAGTCAGGGGATGTATTATCTGATTATTCGTTCATTGCATGAGGGCTGTGAGCTCTTCTATGGATGCAAGCACTGTAATCCACTTAAACAGAGACAGAATGGCTGGGCTGGGCCCTATCTATGCAGATGGGTTCTGTGTACCTTCTTCACCAGACTGTAATGTGATTCTGTAAAGCAACAGATAACTGTTATTCATAATACTGTCTTGGCAGGCCTCTTGCTGGGCTTCTTGCGGCTTTCAGTGTGTCAGGAGTCATGAAATGCAAATACATGGGCCTTATGTTAGCTTAACTTTTGGGAAACTTGATGACAGGCATTTCTAATGCAGGACATGAATGCAGAGGCCTAGTGATTCAGGCCACTACAAGGAAATATGCATGGATGACATGCACACACATGTAACATAGGGTATACGTAGGGGAAACATTTGTCAGGCAAAATTTCATTTTCCTCATCTCTAGGCCCCTCTCTCTAGGCCCCTCTCTCTAGGCCCCTCTCTCTAGGCCCCTCTCTCTAGGCCCCCCTCTCTCTCTGCCCCCCTCTCTCTCTGCCCCCCTCTCTCTCTGCCCCCTCTCTCTCTGCCCCTCCCTCTCTCTGCCCCTCTCTCTCTCTGCCCCTCTCTCTCTCTGCCCCTCTCTCTCTCTGCCCCTCTCTCTCTCTGCCCCTCTCTCTCTCTGCCCCTCTCTCTCTCTGCCCCTCTCTCTCTCTGCCCCTCTCTCTCTCTGCCCCTCTCTCTCTCTGCCCCTCTCTCTCTCTGCCCCTCTCTCTCTCTGCCCCTCTCTCTCTCTGCCCCTCTCTCTCTCTGCCCCTCTCTCTACGCCCCTCTCTCTCTACGCCCCTCTCTCTCTACGCCCCTCACTCTCTACGCCCCTCACTCTCTACGCCCCTCACTCTCTACGCCCCTCACTCTCTACGCCCCTCTCTCTACGCCCCTCTCTCTACGCCCCTCTCTCTACGCCCCTCTCTCTACGCCCCTCTCTCTACGCCCCTCTCTCTACGCCCCTCTCTCTACGCCCCTCTCTCTACGCCCCTCTCTCTACGCCCCCTCTCTCTACGCCCCCTCTCTCTACGCCCCCTCTCTCTACGCCCCCTCTCTCTACGCCCCCTCTCTCTACGCCCCCTCTCTCTACGCCCCTCTCTCTACGCCCCTCTCTCTACGCCCCTCTCTCTACGCCCCTCTCTCTACGCCCCTCTCTCTACGCCCCTCTCTCTACGCCCCTCTCTCTACGCCCCTCTCTCTACGCCCCTCTCTCTACGCCCCTCTCTCTACGCCCCTCTCTCTACGCCCCTCTCTCTACGCCCCTCTCTCTACGCCCCTCTCTCTACGCCCCTCTCTCTCTACGCCCCTCTCTCTCTCTCTCTACGCCCCTCTCTCTCTCTCTACGCCCCTCTCTCTCTCTCTCTACGCCCCTCTCTCTCTCTCTCTACGCCCCTCTCTCTCTCTCTCTCTACGCCCCTCTCTCTCTCTCTCTACGCCCCTCTCTCTCTCTCTACGCCCCTCTCTCTCTCTCTACGCCCCCCTCTCTCTACGCCCCTCTCTCTCTGCGCCCCTCTCTCTACACCTCTCTCTAGCTATTTTCAAAAGCAACACAAATACAAAATTTGTCATTTACAATACCAATAGCTCAAACTTTCCTAATGCGAGACCTATTGCATTGCAAATGCTTGTTAATATATATACAATGATTTTTGTATTTATTTTTGCAGGGAGAACTATGCAGCAAACTGTTGCCTGTTCCCTATGCTTTAAAAAAAAAAGTGTGCTTTCATGCTAGTGAAAGTTAATTTTCTTTTATATACTGATCTACGTTGGATCAATAAATAAACAAATAGCACCCAAGTCATTTTGTAGGTTTCAGTATGTACACTAACACATGAACACATGTGGGTTGACCCTTGGAGTGCCTACAAAATTATGCAGCTAGCAGCTGCTTCAACACACTTTTCTTCTTTCTTCCATTTTTATTTTGTGAAATGTTGCACAGCATCAGAAAAGTTTTTTTTAACCTATGCTGTACTACATTGGCAAACATTCATAAACCAATAAGTTCCAAGGGTGAGACCTACTGGCTTTGCCGATGCTTCTTACTCTTTTTAGGCAATATTATTTTTAAATGGTTGGGGCCGGGTGACTACTGATACCCTAAAGTTAACATTTTTTAAAAAAATGACAAAACAAGCTTTAATAGAGCCAAAAGGCTAGTAGCCAGAGCCAAACCTATGGTCTGTATCAATGCTTGTTCAAGTATTTTGTCAGGTAATGGCAGGCTGTTGGTTTTTCTGAAATTCTATGTTTGGATGGGAGGAGGGGCAGCCTTCCTTAATAGGCTGACACTGTGTCTAGTGTTTATTTCGACTAACAATTGCAATCTAGAACTTTAGTTTAATGGGACAAACTTGCACTACAATTCTCAGAATGCACTTTTTTTGTTAAATGTAAGCTTAGGATTGGAGTCATCGCTGGTGAAAAAGTGCCTCTGCAAGCCCCTCTTATTCCCTTTCGAGCTGGCCCATCATGTGTGTGTGTGTGTGTGTGTGTGTGTGTGTGTATATATATATATATATATATATATATATATAAAAAAAAAGTTGTTGTAAAGCGCAGCTATCACTCCACAGGAGTATCTTGGCGCTATGCAGAATCATACATATTGCTCTGACAGAGGCTGCCACCTAGTGCAGAAGTGTTCGATAAGTGACGGTGTAGTAACTTGGTCCGTTCCACTGGCACAATATAAATCATCACAACCTAGGATACTACAGACGGGCACAGGGAATCAGAGGCTCCAAAGATCCAGGTTTTCAAGGATTTCCTGAAGCAGAGTTCTGAGTGGATGAGGCGGAGGTGACGGGGGAGTCATACCCTTTTGCAGACCTCTAAGGGTGAGGGAGTTTGTGATACTCCTTAGCAGGTCTGACCTGCTACCTCTAAGGATGCACATCATGCTTCTATAGAACTGTTCCAGGCCCTCCTGGTGCAATCAGTGATGAAGGATGTCACTCCACAGCCTTCATTTATACAACTCAGTCCATTTTTATGTCACGCCTAGACAGAGCATGTGCTCTCCAAGATCTTTTATTTTTAGGTCGAGCTGGAGTTGCATCCGATAGGATGCTCCAGTTCGACAACTTTAGTCCGCCGTCTCGGGGGAATTAGGGACAGGAGGGTGTTACGCGCCTCTGTTGCCAATTTGGGTGCGTGAACGAGCACGCTTTCGTGTTGGTGAACAGGCACGCAGGCACACACATGCACGCAGGCACACACACACACACACGCACGCGCGCAGGCAGGCAGGCACACACACACACAGACACAAACATACAGGCAAACTCACCCCCCCCATACCAGGCTCGCACCACTGTGGCCAGCGTGTTCAGGTCTTCCAGCCGGTACTGCGGCGGCTCCCCTGGAAGCGGCGGAGGCGGCTCCTGCAGAGAGGTAGGTGGGCACCAGACTGTCTCCTCTCCTTGCTGTTTGCCAGTGCTGCTCGCCGGGCCGCCCGACGCTCTAGCCGCCCCAGCCTCCATCGGCGGGGATCCCCCCTCACAGCCGCTGTCCTGGCCACGGAGTCCCCCGTCGGACGCCGCCCCGCAGGCCGGAACACAGCACTTAGGAGCCCGGGGCTTCCGTGCCACATTACCTCGGCTCACAGGGAAGGCATGTGGATCTCGCCGGGGGACAGAAGCTCCAAACGGAGACAGCGCACCTACAGCCGGCAGCGGCGCCCAGCTACACACAGAGCGGCGCGGAACACACAGCCCCGCCCACTCAACAACTAGTAGCCAATACCAAATGCCCTAGGTCTCAGTGCAGGCTCTATTGGCTGCGGCACGTTCCCACTCCTCCCAGCCCAGATACCACTCACGTTTTTTTTTTTTTCTTTTTTCATTTGCGGCCGCCAATGCTTTTTTTTCCATGTTTCAAACTCTTTAGTGTGATGTAGTTTATATGCTTCTTTCTGTAGGAGGAGGGCTGGAGGGAAACTGGCATTTACAAATGCAATAGGTTTGACCTTGTTTTTTAAAGTTAACGCACGGGCGCGCTCGTGCGGGCGTGCCTTTATTTTGTTTATGAGTCTGGCCATTACAGCATAGTTACCGTAGTTACTCTTACAAGGCAATACATTTCCGGGACTCCATTTGCTCAGGGATATAACCTGAGCAGATAAAGCTGTCCAAACGGCAACAACATCGCATCATAATGGCAAGTAAAATGTTTTATGCTTTTAGCATTCTATGTAGAGATCCGCTCTCGCCTCTTCAGGGAGGGAAGGCAGGGTTGGGGCTTGTTCACTTCTACATGGACAGACCCTGGCAAACATCCTCGAAGCGGGTCTCAATCACGCAGGGGCAACTGCGGTTTGATTAATTGGCCCGCGTGATAATGACTTGTGTCAGCCCACAGTGTTGTCAACTGCAAGGAACCTTGTGATTTTTGACGGCCCTGAAATAGGAGCTTTAGCTCTGCTGCGAGCATTCTAGTGAGGAATTTATCAGGCCCAGGGGAAGCTGTTACAGGCACCATGTCGAGGCTGAAACAGTTTTCTCTCATCATATTGTTCCTGTTTTATAGGCCAAAGATATGTGTATGGATCTTTATATGACTGATGTGCTGTACATCATGCACTGATATACTGCAGTGAACATCACTGAAAAGATGGAAGACCATTACAGGTTAAGAGGAATGACTGTTGCTTCTTTACAGTGAAACCACACAGAACAGGCTGGCTGATGAGCGATGAATAACTCTGATTATGACACACAATATTACTGCACTGGTTTTGAGAGTCGTAAACCAGGATGCTGCAAGCTTAAAGCGATTGCAGGTCGGAAACAAGGGAAAAAATTACCAGAACGTATTTCACCGAAAAGTAAGATCAAATGTTTCTTGAAAACTGTACCAGCAACATTTATCTCAAAACAGTAGCCATATATTGCAGTTTATTAATATTTACTCCAAGTCCTACGTTTAATTTGCATAATTAAATGAGTAGGGCAACTGAATCAGAAATAATCAGCAATCTATATGCATTCTGAAAAATAGATTTTACAATCTGGTTCAGTATCACTTAATTGAAGACTGGGACGTACCTCCGACCCAGACCAAACGCACAGCTAAATGTGCCGCTTTGGCAGTAATTAATTCCTTTTATAAACCACTTGAACTTGTTTCCGTCATCCTTGTACTCATCTTTTTCATTTAACTCGTTTAACGTATTGTCCCCACTTGACTTTGTGCGCCCCGTATTCAGTATCACTTAACCCAGACCCCACTATTAGCACTACTGGAATAGATCAAAGATGCTACAGACAAGTTTCAAGATTTGTGGCGAAGGCAATACTGCTTGTAAAACGTAAAGCGCACTTTTCACCATTGGGAAGAAAATCTCACAGCAAGGATGGTGATGTAACAGCACGACTAGAACTTCAGACCGAACTCAGTGAGATAGCTCAGTGAGTTCAGCGCTAGCTGCTGGTGCCTGTCGAGCCATTAGACGCAACTTGAAACCCTAGAGCCAGCTAAGCCTTTTCTCGCTCACGATGAGCTTAAACTGAGCACCATCGAGCAGGTGCCTCATAACACATCTTCTCTATAGCGGTTCGAATCGGTCGACATGTAACCAAGCGCTATAAAGCCATGTAATTATTTATATTCTGTGCTAAAACAAAGAAATCACTTTTATTTTGCTTCTTGCTAAGGGCGCTAGCATGGGCGGGCAAAGCTAGGCTTGCATTTCACTTGTCTAAACACAGACTCATTTATTTGTATCCTTCTGTTTGTGTAGGGGATACTGCATAACCCAATGGCTTCCAGGCGCTTGATAGAACCGGTCCGGGGCTGGGATCGTGATTGCGAATCTTGACCTGCCGAGGCCTCGCAGTAGTGAAGGCGTTGTAGGTTCTGTAAAGCCCTAGTTAGGGCCCGAGGCATCAGGGCGCTGTAGGGAGCTCGGGAACCAGCCCTGGAAGCCCAACAAGAGAAACAGAGCCGGGCCAGACAGGGCCGAAAAGCATTTTTAACGTTTTTTTAAACATCAAGCCTTATTTTTTAATTAAGGCAAGTTAGGATGCTGGTTTATGTGATTGTTATATGTTTTTAAAGATGTTGCTAATTACGTTTTATGGAGATTTGTCTTAATAAACGTATTACTCCTGCAACCAGAAGCGACTAGAATAGATAGCAGGCACTACACGCCTTCAAGGCACACGTTTCTGAGCTGGCTAATCGGGCCCCCGAAGTGCAACTACTTCACTCATTCAGAGTGCACTGTGGGACAAAGTGATCCAGGAGGGAGCGTGTGAACTCACTCCGCACTTGTTTTTGATGGCTGAACGGTACCTCGTGAGAGATAGTTCACCGAAGATAAGTATTTTGTGAGCGTCTGCCCTGATACACGCAAAAAGGGAAGTTTATATCATGCGTTTATGAACCGATTCATACGGTTGTCTGTGCCTTCTTCACCCCCGCCCTCCCTCCATTTGTCTGCGATATCTATCGTTTGCAATAGGTCTCGCATTTACGCGAGTTTGCGCTGTTGGCATTGTAAATGGCAATGCCTTTTATTTATGTTTTGGTTTTTAAAACCTAAATATAAGGCATTGCCATTTACAATGCCAATAGCTTAAACTTGCGTAAATGCGAGACCTATTGCATTGCAAATGCTTGTTTAACATTGAGCTTAGAGACCAGCAATTGCTTACCATTGGCTGGGTTTATTGTCACTCGCATTGGCTTGTTTCTTATTGGTCAGCTGTTGTAGGCCTTATTCCTCATTGTGTTTGTTCCTCCCACAGAGCATAGACGCATTACTTGTTTCCTTCCTCTGCTCATTTTCTAGACACTACTTTTCCCTTTGTTTTTAAGCACTCTAATGGAGTTCGTCTTTTTCTGCTGCCTCCGTCGTGTACTTCTTCCCCCTCTGTGGTCCTAATTCCTAATTCTTTTAGGCAAGACCTATTGGCTTTGCCAATGCTTCTTCCTTGCCTTGCACCCTACCCCAACACCCATATACGCAGAACACCTTTCCCTCAATATTGTTGCCCAGTGCTCCCTGAGCGGCCATAGGTGCCAAGCTTCCCTATATTCAGACAGAAACTGCAGGAGCAAGGATGCAGACTCGAGAGCCCAAACCCACCGGTAATGGAGGTTCTTAACTGAGCGCACCACTGACGTTGGTTGACGTGCTCCTCTGTGGACTTTGCACCTTGTGACCTATCGTGAGGTGCGTTAAACTTTTTTTGTTTTTAATATAAATAAGTTGGGGCTTATTCGCTCTTCGTGGCACTACATCATGTGCTTCCTATCCAGAGGTGCTGGAGTCAGCTCAAATAGTGAAGGCCTCGTCGTGTTATCCTCTTTGAAGTGCTCGCTGTATTTTTGTATTTATTTAAAGACGGGTTTGGGTCTGCGGTCAGTGACATGCTCTCAGATGGTGCCTGCCTCCTGTGCTCCGAAGCGCTATACACCTTGTGTTTGTCACTTCTTGAATTTGAGGTGCTTCTTACAACACCGAATACCCTTGGGTCTGCACTTCCTGTTTTGAGGTGCCCTCTGGGAGGTCTCTGGCCCGCCACGTGACCTCGTGCAGGGGAGGACTCACTCGGTGTCACTTCCTTGTCACCACGGGCGGCTGAGCCCTCACGTGAACCTGCCTCCAAAAGGGCAGTCCCGGGGCAGCGTGCAAGCTCAGACCGCGCTCGGCGTCTGCGGGAAGAGGACGTGTACGCGGCGAGGCTCAGGTAATGGGAGTGGGAATGCTGGGAATGCTACCTCATGCCGTCACGCGTGCTGCGCTTCGAGGTGGGACTGCTCGTGCAAAGGTAGCGTGTGGTATATCGGCGGAAAATGTTTAAATGGGACTTTTCTGTATATGCGCTTGTTAAACATACATTTATCAATATATGTGCACGCGTACACAGTCACATTTAAACATGTAAAGCAAATGTGTGGGTATATTTTTATGTATGAATTGCCATATTGGCTTAAAATGTGACTTTTTGTACGTATATATCTATATAAGTATACGTGTGTGTATATGTATGTATATGTGTGTGTATGTATGTATATATATATATATATATATATATATATATATATATATATATATATATATATATATATATATACACATACACCATCATTTGTAGGTGGCCACAGCAGTTGTATCTGTGACCCATTGCGTCCCCCTTAAAATTTCCTTTAAGAAACGCCACTGGAAGACCTCCGATCTGTGCAGGACCTCTTCACACCTGGGCTCAGGAGGCATTTCCTTTTTCAGCACTGACTGACTTCAGGTCAGACCCATAATCCCAGAGAGCCGGCGCTGCAGGCTGAAGCATACATGCTTTCCCCCTACATGTTAGAGGGAAATATGCCGATAGAGTTGGGGGTTCTCCCAGTGGCAGGGGCGGTGTATTCTGCCCAGAGGCACACCTGCTTGCCACCTCTGTAAGACAGCATGTTTGACCTCTAACTCACAGCTTCTCACTGGGGACCATTCCTGCTTGCCGCACTGCCCATCATGGAAACCTACTGGCCCTCGCCTTATGGTGATAATACTTGACAATTTGTGGGGATTCAAGGGGGTGAGTGTTGTTACTGATGCTGCATCTGGCACACAGTTAGTAATTCTTGGCAACCCATGGACAGTAGGGCATTATATCCACCTCAGGTAAAATTCTCGCTCTCCCATGATAGTGCTAATTCCAGACAAATTGTGGGCATCTATGGGAGGAAGCCAATTGCCATCCGCTGGTAGAATTCTGCCCCTCCTAACGGAGGTGCTTTTTGACAAATTTCCCTGGTAAAATGCAGACCCTTGCATAACAATGGTATTTCCTAGGATCCCCCTGTCCTTGAGAGAGTGATTAACAGCTTTTAACCAAAGCCACAGGAATTATGCAGCAGAGGAGGGCTACATTTTTCAGCAGAGCTGACTAAATTATGCAGCAAAAGGCAGAAAAGCCAAATTATGTCGTGTAATGTGGCACATTTTGGGTTAGTATTGCGTCCTTATTTTGGTATTTTTACAGATGTTAACACTTTCTGGCCACAGGTTTCAACTCATTAGCAACACTTTGACACCCAAATACAGAAATAAGCAACAGTAGAGAGACCAGTCAACCTTTACGAAGGGCCCTCCTCTGCGTTGCACCACAAGGTACCACATTTTTACTAACTTTTGATCTAGAAACATGTTTTTTTTTGTGCTGAAATCTGCAGTTTATGAGCAGATGATGTCAGACTAGCCAAGGAGCATGATGAAGGAACTGCATAACCAGGCTCCTCTTTGTCTAATACACATACCACACAATGGTGCCAGCCTCAGACACAGCTGCCAGAGAGGACCTGCTTATGTCTGGCTCTGGTGTGAGCAATATTCTATTCCAACACAGTGCCGACTTCGGATCAGGCAAAGATGCCCGCAAGACATTCTGCACACACCTGACTCTGGTGTATGTCACACCAATATTGCAGCATAGTATCAACCTCCAATCAGAGACTGCAGCCTGGGAGAGTCTCGGCTCACCCCCGGGCTGAGGTTGGTTTGGGGGTTGCCAGTTAGGGCAGCATGGTGCCAATATGAGCTAGTAAATGGTTATCCGGAGAGAGCACCTGGCTCGGGAGTACACTCCAGTCAGACATAATACCCTGTGAGAGTAACTGGTCACACTGGGAGCTCATCATTGGCAATATGTGATCATCGTGACCTAATGCACAATCTCAGATCCGAATTTGAGCCTCAGAAGAGGACCTGTTTCCTGTACACCAGTACATAAGTAGTACAGCACTGTACAGACTTTCAATCGCATGGAGGTCCCTGGGAAAGGAGCCGCCCTGCTTGGGCTCAGGGTATCATGTGTGTGATGCAGGGCAGAAAATGTAGTAGTTGTTTTTGTTGTAGTTTGGCTGGGAAGTGTCCCGCGTTTTGCACCAAGATGCCAGTGCACCACAGGGAAATCTAGGCACTCCGATTGTAATCGCTACACAGTTGCTTAAGGGAAATCATGATTAGGGGGCTAGTTTTTGACTTGGTTCAGCCCCTGTATGTAAGAGAGATTAATATGATGTTATAATGTCAAGTGCGTCTGTCCCTAAGCATAATGACACTAGTAATGATTTAAAGAACACTTATTAATTTCGTTTTTAGGTCGAGCAGACGTACTCTCAATGCGTGAGCATTGAGAGAGTCTGCTTCAGACCTAATGTTGCCCGTTATTGGGAGAGTGGACACCAATCTGACACGAGCGTTTCCTTCGCGGATTTCACCGCGGGAGCGCGCGTCTCACATGCGCGGAGTAACTCAGCATTTTTTTTTTATTTCCCAGCCCCGAACCGAATCAGGTATCAGAGCGCTTCACATATAGGCAGCCCCCACCCCCCACCCCTCTGCATGCGCACACACAGGCGAGCGCATGCACACGCAGGCACACGGCAGACACTCGCTCACACACACCCCCCTCCCCCACAGTCACACACATGCACTCCAGACACATACACACGCGCGTGACCCCCATTCCCACCACTTACCGGGCTCTTTCGGCGTGTTCAGTGTCTCATCGCTCCACTTCTTCCTCGGCGGCGGCGGCTGTGGCGGCGGGCGGGACTTCCTGCTGGATTGCAGGCCCCGCCCCCGTCTCAGGCAAAAGTGCCTGACTTCCGTTTTTAGTTTTTTTTTTTTTTTTTTTTTTTTACACATCATGGCTGCTACTCTATTAAAACAATGAAATTAGGGATAATAGGAACTTTCCTGTCATACAAATCCTACAAGGCTTATTTTTTCATATTGGTGGTTCGACTCAGAGAAAGTAAAATAATGAAGACCTCGGTCTTTGCGAAGCGGTTCTTGAGCCCCGTCACCCCCAGGTTCCGTTCCCCCGAGCCTGGTGCGCTACCCCCGCCTCGTTCTCCCGCTGCAGTCCCCTCCTCGCGGCCTGGCGGCTTATCCCCCAGTGCCCTCTGCTTCCTCTTGGAGGCGGCGTCGCTGAGCCTGTCCTCGCGCAGTGACAGGCGGGGCTGCGGAAGCCCCGGGCCCGGTGCTCCCGCTCCCCCGACCGGCTGACCCCGTGGCATCAGGGCACCGGCTGTCCGTCCGCGTAGGCCGCGCGCTTCTTCTTTGAGTTTGGCAACCTGCTGAACCTGTGTGAAGTGGGTACTGTTCCTGGAGGCCCGACCCACTCACCCAGCGGTGGGAGTTTCATTACCCCTCAACCAGTTTGGCTGCTGAATTGCCCCCGTCGCAGCAACTTGCTCCCCGCTCGCCTTCAGCGCAAGGATAAACAAGAGGCTCACTCTGAATTCTGCCTCCCAGGCCTAGTGGTGCGGGTGGGTCGACCGTGAGCCTTCCACGTTATTTTTTTTTGGAAGCTAGAATGTCTCATCTAAATACGTGTGTAAAATAGGCTCTGTTTAGCGTTGTCAATTTCACTGTCGCACATGTTACTTTCATCTTGTAAAGGTGACGAACACCTGCTCTATTTCAATGCACGGGCCTCGGCGCAGTGATAACACGCAGCAGACCGGGTCTGTTACCTCATCATATTTGCTAAGTGAGTCGCCTGCAGTAAGTGGATTCCTAAGTGGCATTTTCATCGTTTCCTAATGAGGTAATTCTAGTGTGGGCGGCCCCTGCTTCTCACGTGCATTGTGCTCATAATGGCGCCGTCTCATTTTAGCTGCCCTCACCAAGCCGCCAAACAGCGGGGGGTACATGTAATCTCATGCACTGCGCATTACTGCCCGTCTTCAAGGGGCATTCGTTGCCCAGTCACTGAATGCAATCGGAGTCTGCCTGTTATTAAGCACGTGTTAGAAGTGCTCTGCAAAATATTGATCCGATCGCTTCACTGATTAAAGACGGAAAAACACAATCTCTAGTACCGCTCCTATTTGTGGATCGACCGGCGCGTAAAAATATCTAGAACACATGCAAAGGAACACTAATGCTTATATCAATTTCAACTGCAACATGTTAGAAATCAGCAATATGTTCCTTAACGTAGTGAACACACACTGCATCAATTACCCCTACAAACAAAACCCCCTCTCTTCCAGCAGGGTAGCTTTCCTAAAAACCAAGACCCCAGGTGTTCCTCGATTTTCCTCAGTGTTAAGAGCCAGACTCACTGCCCGAGGCCTTTTAACTTCATTTTAGCCACAGATTCCATATCAAGCCCAGTGGCTTCATTTCCTCTTGGAATATTGTTTTTCCTTCCGGAGTGTGACCACATGCAGGTTTTCCCCACACACCCTCTCACCCTCACACACACCCTCACCCTCACACACTCTCATACCCCCTCACCCCCCTCTCACCCTCTCTCATCCTCTCACCCTAACACCCTCTCAACCTCGCACACCCCTACACCCTCACTCACCCTCACACCGCCTCATCCTTACACCCTCCCCCTCACACTCTCACAACCCCACACCCTCCCCCTCACACTTCATCACACCCTCGCACCCCTCACCCTCACCCACCCCTTCACCCTCACCCACCCCCTCACCCTCACATCCCTCACCCTCACAACCCCTCACCCTCACAACCCCTCACCCTCACAACCCCTCACCCTCACACCCCCTCACCCTCACACACCCTCAGCCTCACCCCCCCACACCCTCACACCACCTCACCCTCATACCACCTCACCCTAAACCCCCTCACCCTCACACACCCTCAAACCCCCTCACCCTCACTCACCCTCACACCCCCTCAACCTCACACCCCCTCACTCACCCTCACACACCCACTCACCCTCACCCTCACACACCCTCACTCCCCTCACCCTCACACCCTCACACACCCTCACTCCCCTCACCCTCACACCCTCACACACCCTCACTCCCCTCACCCTCACACCCTCACTCACCCTCACGCACCCTCACACGCCCTCACCCTCTTACCTCTTCACCCTCACACACCCTCACCCTCAAACCCACTCACCCTCACACACCCTCACACCCTCACACCCCCTCACCCACACTCACACACCCTCACCAGCATAAAATAACAAACATAGCATAACAAATTACAGCATAGCATAACAAAAAAAGCATAGGATAGCAACACATAGCATATCATAACAAAACAAAGCATAGGATAGCAAAACAAAACATAGCATAACAAAACATAGCATAGCAAAACACAACAAAGCATAGCATAACAAAACACAACAAAAAATAGCATAGCACTACAAAAAAGCATAACAAAGCATAGCATAACATATCAAAGCATAGCAAAACAAAACACAGCCTAGTATAACAATCCATAGCATAGCATAACAAAACACAACACAACAAAACATAGCATAACATAACAAAACATAGCATAACATAACAAAACATAGCATAACATAACAAAACATAGCATAACATAACATAAAACAAAGCATAGCATAACAAAACATAGCATAACAAAACATAGCAAAACACAACAAAACATAGAATAGCATAACAAAACACAACAAAACATAGCATACATAACAAAATATAGCATTGCAAAGCATAGCAAAACATAGCGTAGCATAACAAAACATAGCATAGCATAACAAAACATAGCATAGCATAACAAAACACAACAAAACATAGCGGAACAAAACATAGCATAACATAACAAAACAGCATAACAAAACATAGCATAACAAAGCATAGCATAACAAAACAAAGCATAGGATAGCAAAACTAAACATAGCATAGCATAACAAAACAAAGAATAGAATGGCAAAACAAAACAGCATAACATAACCAAACATAGGATAACATAACAAAATATAGCATAACAAAACATATCAAACAACAACAAAAGATAGCATAGCTTAACAAAACACAACAAAACATAGTATAGCAAAACAAAACATATAATAGCATAGCAAAACATAGCATACCAAATACAACAAAACATAGCATAGCATAACAAAACAGCATAGCATAATAAAACACAACAAAACAGCATAGCATAACAAAACATAGCAAAGCTTAACAAAACACAACAAAACATAGTATAGCAAAACAAAACATATAATAGCATAGCATAACAAAACGCAGCATAGCATAACAAAACAAACCATAGGATAGCAAAAATAAACATAGCATAGCATACAGCATCACTCCGCACCACCACAGCATCACTCAAGAGCACCACAGCATCACTATGCGCTACCACAGCATAAGTGAACGCCACAGCATCACTTGTTCGCCATCACAACAACACTCAGCGCCACCACAGCATCAATCTGTGCAACCATTCAACGCCTGGTTCAAATATATTCTCTCAATGTTTCAAGCTTTATTACAAATGTAACAAAAATATGTCAATATTTCACTTCTGTTCTTGGATTTTCGGCACAATAAAATACACTGAACATAATCTTCACAAAAGTTATTTACAAAACTTTAAGATATTGCCATTATAAATGACAATAACTTTTATTTAAGTATTAATTATTGAAAAAAAATTAAAAGCCATTGTTATTTGTAATATCAATACATGTAAGTCTCGTAAATACAACACATGTTGCATTACAAATGCTATACGTGTCACATTTGCGAAAGTTATAACTATTGGCATTGTAAATAACTAAGCTATTAATTTCGCTATTTTAAAAAAAAACGTAAATAAAAAATTTGTCATTTACAATACCAATAGCTCAAACTTTCCTAATGCGAGACCTATTGCATTGCAAATGCTTGTTCTTTTATAGCGCTACTCCTATCCATATAAGGTGTCAGGGTGCTTCACATCACGCACACATTTTACAGACAATTATACAGGAAAAGTTGCATAAGACTATGAAGGTTACAAAGTGTAAGAGTCACATTATATACATACGATAAAAAAAGTAACAAATTGGTTGGAGTTGTCAGTACTACTAAGACGTTAGTGCTACCTGAACGAACTTTTTTTTAAAGCAACATTAAAATAGCAAGAGATTGAGGAAAACAATTAAGTTCTCAACCAATGACATGCAGTTTGCATGTGGCTCCTTGGGGCCAGTTGATAGCTCAAAGAACTATACTAGAAGGGTTGTAATTTAGGAACTGCAAATAACAAAATAATCTGTCACAAAAGCAGTAACCCACTGAGCTACCTATATAAAATGCAAATCTGTGACCTGCATGTTACAAGTTGTGCTTTGTGGCAGGCATATTACATCTATGATGAGACAAAACTGTGGCTAGAGAAAACCCACATCTCTCTGTTTATTTTAATTCCTGAAAAAATGCTGGGTACACAAATCTCTGCAGCAGTTGCCTTAATCCCATAAAACATTTCAAAATACTGCCCGTTTGAGTCCAATTAAGTAAGCCTGAACAGGTTTTCTGTCACATTTGTCCTTGTTGCTAATTTCGTTATGGCCGAGTTTAAAAAAAGACATGTCTAAGTTAATAGGGACTGCATTTCATGACTGCCTCTTCTGGCTCTACCCTTTCTTCTTCCACAGCCTGACCCCCAATTTTGAGATACAGACTAGTAATTGTTTTAGGTCTCTACTGACACTGTGCTGTTGCTGAAAGACATTTTGTTTAGCTTATTTTGAGCATTGGTAGTACCAACATTACA
Source organism: Lissotriton helveticus (assembly GCF_964261635.1). Lineage (NCBI taxonomy): Eukaryota > Metazoa > Chordata > Amphibia > Caudata > Salamandridae > Lissotriton > Lissotriton helveticus. Next base: position 1,401,245,973 of record NC_136057.1, on the reverse strand, counting down.
GCACAATTCTGACCTCTGCTGGGACACAGAGCTCCATGGTTCTGCACATAGCAAACGTCGGCTGGGTGTGTTTTTCACAAGTAATAGAGCTCGTGAATAACCTTAAGTCAGATGCAGTCTTGGCATAGGTCTTACAAGCGCACTTATTTTATTCATTTTTATTATTAGCTGTATCTATGCAGCTTGGAAGCCAGTAGAGCACTTTACATAGTGACTCGCACACGGAGTTACAAGGCTCATGTGTGGACATCTTAATGGCTCAGGTGAATTTCACATATGTACAGGTGAATCAGGGCTACAGGAAGGGGACTCGGCCCTTGGTAGGCAGGAAGATTGATACGTGATGAGATTTTAAGTTGTTCCTGATGTGCTGGAGAAGGAGTTAGTCTGAGGTACCGGGGCAGCTCCTCGCACAGGCTTGGGCCATATGAGGAGAACATCTGTATCCCTGATCCTCTTTGAGAGACTTTGGATTTGCTATCTTGCAAGGCGAGTCTGATGATAATCCACTGCAAGACGTGTGGCTGTTGCTTGGTAGGGCTCTCGCAATGTACATTGCCTTACATCACAACATTACCAGCTGTAGTAGAAATAAAGGACTGTACAACAATACACCTGGTATATTTACATCACTGGTGATGGGCATCCCTGCAGTGGATCTTCAGGAAATGCCTGGTTGCCTGACCCTCACTGTGAGTGAGGCTTAGGCCACGTGGCATACATCTTTAACCAGCTTATTTGTGTGTTACTGCTTCTGTATAGTAATAACATTGATAATAGAGCTGCAAATTGGGCAGGGCCGAGTCCCATAGCCCTAATGGACCAACCACCTCTGGCGTCACATAGAGCATCTCAACCACGATGTGAACTAGGAGAGAGCCACAGGAGTTTATTAAGGCTGGGTGATCTGTTCATATTTTCAATGGTTAGTGTGCAGAAGGGATGTGGTGCGTGTAAGAGCTTTCTGCAGCCCCATGATGGGGGCAGGGAGGCTGGTCAATAGTGCATTGCTCACATCTGTGTGTGAACTATCTACAGCTTGGCCTGTGTCTCGGAAGTTCTATTTGGGGAAGTATGGTTTCGTTTTTTGAAAGAGGCTAATCGGATAAGGAGCAGTTTGCTCTTTTTTAGATTTTCAAGACCTTTAAAAAGGAAGTTCTGTTTGTATTTTTACACACAGGCTCAAATTAAGCACTGACAGTGGCTGAACAAATCTACCTATTACGGATTTTCCCGTCGTTGTTGGTTAATATCAGCGGCTTGCTGTAGGAATGTGATGATGTAGCAGGAAACTCATAAATACAATGCTTCAGAGCTTGACATGCGCTTTCTTTTATTCTCTGCTCGGCGCATTGCTTTGTTAGTTGTGTTTGGCAGAAATGATGTTCTGTTGTAGACTGGCCAGTCAAGGCCCCTCAATTGAAGTTTGTTCCTGGGTAGTTTGCTTGTTCAACAGGACTAGCATGTGCTGTGTGAATCTTGCTTACATTGCAGTACATGGCCTCCACGGTGCTTGCAGGGTTGTGCCCAGGTGCCATGCATTCCCAAAGCACTCCATTACAGTACATTATTGTATTGTCCATTACTTGTCTGAGAGTGTGTCTTGCTTTCGAGGTTGCTGCATGTGTGTATTGGACTCTCCTAGCCCTAGGGCTGTCTGGCAATATTCACCCAAAAGATTAGTCATAAAAACAATTCCAAACCCTCCTGGGTCTCTTTCCTCCTACTGTTTCTCCCCATTCCTATATATTTTTCATCTTTCGTTGCCTTCGATGTCATTTCCTCTCCTGATTTATCTACCCATATTTCATTCCATTCCAACCTTTTTATAGTTCTTGCAGACTGTTCCTTTTACCGGCTTTCTCACCATATTCCTTCTCTCCCATTCCCTCTTTCTTTGGTATTCCCTTTTCTGTTCTCTTCGATGCTCTGGGTCTTATTCCCCTCTTTGTCATCCAATCTCGCCTTGCTTATTCTCACACTGATTAGTTCTCCCTGTTTCTGTTTGCCCCTTTCTCTCTGCAGTATTTCACTCTCCCATATTTGGAGCGTAAGCCAAGTTGTTCTATAAGTTTCCGGGCCACAGTGTCCGCTTTTCACCACAGTGCGATGCCATAATGCCAGGTCGCTGCTTCTGACAGGGTGCATGTTGTGTATATATATGTTTAACATGACGTAATAATATAGCCTTGGCATCGAGGCAGAATTGGTTAGGGAGCCGAACCTGGCGCAAGCCATACTGAAACCTGGACTGATCTGCCAGACCCTGTAACGAATGAACCATACAGTGTCAGGGCCCTACAGCCAACTCCCCATGGTGTGCTACCATATGACACCGGGAAGGACAAAACCTGTCTTCCCCTCCCGTGCAAGAACCATACAGATACAAGGAGTCACGGGCCAATCGGGAAGCATTGGCGTAAACCACACAGGCACAGTGAACCGAAGGCCTTGGCAGCTAGTCTCTACCATAAAACCAAGGGTTTTTAGCCACATGCCTGCCTGCTCCCTCCCAGGCATGAATCCAGGTCCAACATTGCCTGTCCCTTGCAAGCATGAACGATACAGCCACAGGGAGTCCCAGTCCAACCAGGCAGCCCTTCGTTGGCGTGAATCACACAAGACACACAGTCCTGCCGTCCTCTCCCTACCCAGACATGCTACTGATACACCCGGGATCTAGCCCAAAATCATCTGTCTTTCCCAGGCATGAGCCGTGCTGCTACCGGTAATCCAGATCTGTTGGGAAAATCGTCCATGGCAATCCAGAATCCGACATCAGCTCCAAATTTACACCTCTAAAACTCACAACACATTTTGGAGAGCTCTTAACCTCCTCTGCACTTTCCGCTACACCATGAGGATAAATGGACAAAACCACCCATCTGACATCTTCACATTCCTTCCCACACTCTTACATGTTCCAATCTTCCCTCTTTACTTACGCTTCCACGTGCAAGGGATGACACTTTACTCTTACTGCCCAAATAGTTTTTTCTTAAATGAGGACAAACTCTGGCAAAATGTCCAATCCTGCCACACTTTACACATGCCTCCCAATAGCAGGACACAGAGGTGATGAACCAATGTGAGCCATACTTCCACAACGATAACATGAGAATTTGTCATCCTTCATATATCTTCCCCCCTCAATCCTGTTATATCTGTCAGCTAAATTTTTATTATACTCCTCGAACCTTTTCTTTACAACCCCACCACAGGTTTTAGAACCTCCATCCGCACTCACAACACAAACTACATCAGTTTCATCCTTATTAATCTTCTCGGGCGCATGCACAGATTCTCTTCCAGGGGATCCTCATCAATAGTCATAAGCACTGAATATTCCCGCCCATGTGCGGGACCCCGGAAACAATATAAAAATATATATGTAAAAAAACACATATATCTCGCTCCACATATATGTATGTACATATATTATTTTTCTCACACCAATGCAGCTCCATAACTGAGGCTAAAACAATGTAAACACATATACATGCACTGCAATTAGCAAGGAAGCAAAAGAAAACAAGCATTAGAAATGCAATCGGGCTCGGATTTATTTGAGTTTGAGCTAATGGCATTGTAAATGCCAATGTATTGTTGCTGTGTTATGGAGTGTGTTCATGTGGTGTGTACTGCTAGGGATCTCCTTGTGAATGTGCCAATATTGCACCACTTGCCTGTGATGTCCTTCTTATGTGTGAGAAGCTTGCACCTCTGCTGCCTGTGGTCTCCTTGTGAGTGTAAGAAGCTTGCACTGCTGCTGCCTGTGATGTCGTTCTTGTGAGTGGGTGAAGATTGCACCTCAGCTGGCTGTGGTCTCCTTGTGAGTGTATGCACTGTCATTGCTAGCCTGTAGATATGCACTATCATCGCTAGCCTGTAGATATGCATTGGCTTCACTAGCCTGTAGGTATGCACCGTCATCGCTAGCCTGTAGATATGCACTGTCATCGCTAGCCTGTAGATATGCGCTGTCATTGCTATCCTTTAGATATGCGCTGTCGTAGCTAGCCTGTAGATATGCATTATCATCGCTAGCTTGTAGGTATGCACTGTCATCGCTAGCCTGTAGATATGCTTTGTCATCGCTAGCCTGTAGATATGCTTTGTCATCGCTAGCCTGTAGATATGCACTGTCATCACTAGCCTGTAGCTATGCATTGGCTTCACTAGCCTGTAGATATGCACCGTCATCGCTAGCCTGTAGATATGCACTGTCATCGCTAACCTGTAGATATGCATTGGCTTCACTAGGCTGTAGTTATGCTCTGTCATCGCTAGCTTGTAGATATGCTCTGTCATCGCTAGCCTGTAGATATGCACTGTCATCGCTAGCCTGTAGATATGCACTGTCATCGCTAGCCTGTAGATATGCACTGTCATCGCTAGCCTGTAGATATGCACTGTCGTCACTAGCCTGTAGATATGCGCTGTCGTTGCTATCCTGTAGATATGCGCTGTCGTTGCTAGCCTGTAGATATGCATTGGCTTCACTAGCCTGTAAATATGCACTGTCATCTGCACTCTGCACCGGCACTCTGCACCGGCACTCTGCACCGGCACTCTGCACCGCCACCCTGCACTGCCACTCTGCACCACCGCACTGCCACTCTGCACCACCACACTGCCACTCTGCACCGCCACTCTGCACCACCGCACTGCCACTCTGCACCGCCACTCTGCACCACCGCACTGCCACTCTGCACCGCCACTCTGCACCACCGCACTGCCACTCTGCACCGCCACTCTGCACCGCCACTCTGCACCACCGCACTGCCACTCTGCACTGCCACTCTGCACCACCACACTGCCACTCTGCACCGCCACTCTGCACCACCGCACTGCCACTCTGCACCGCCACTCTGCACCACCGCACTGCCACTCTGCACTGCCACTCTGCACTGCCACTCTGCACCGCCACTCTGCACCACCACTCTGCACCGCCACTCTGCACCGCCACTCTGCACCGCCACTCTGCACCGCCACTCTGCACCACTGCACCGCCACTCTGCACCGCCACTCTGCACCGCCACTCTGCACCGCCACTCTGCACCGCCACTCTGCACTCTGCACCGCCACTCTGCACTCTGCACCGCCACTCTGCACCACTGCACCGCCACTCTGCACTGCCACTCTGCACCACCACTCTGCACTCTGCACCGCCACTCTGCACCGCCACTCTGCACCGCCACTCTGCACCGCCACTCTGCACCACCGCACTGCCACTCTGCACCACCGCACTGCCACTCTGCACCACCGCACCGCCACCCTGCACCGCCACCCTGCACCGCCACCCTGCACCGCCACCCTGCACCGCCACCCTGCACCGCCACCCTGCACCGCCACCCTGCACCGCCACCCTGCACCGCCACCCTGCACCGCCACCCTGCACCGCCACCCTGCACCGCCACCCTGCACCGCCACTCTGCACCGCCACTCTGCACCGCCACTCTGCACCGCCACTCTGCACCGCCACACCGCCACTCTGCACCGCCACTCTGCACTCTGCACCGCGTCTCTGCAACGCCACTCTGCACTCTGCACCGCCACTCTGCACCGCCACTCTGCACCGCCACTCTGCACCGCCACTCTGCACCACCACTCTGCACCACCACACTGCCACTCTGCACCGCCACTCTGCACCACCGCACTGCACCTCTGCACCGCCACTCTGCACCTCTGCACCGCCACTCTGCACCTCTGCACCGCCACTCTGCACCTCTGCACCGCCACTCTGCACCTCTGCACCGCCACTCTGCACCTCTGCACCGCCACTCTGCACCGCCACTCTGCACCGCCACTCTGCACCGCCACTCTGCACCGCCACCCTGCACCGCCACCGCCACTCTGCACCGCCACTCTGCACCGCCACTCTGCACCGCCACTCTACACCGCCACTCTGCACCGCCACTCTGCACCACCACTCTGCACTCTGCACCGCCACTCTGCACCGCCACTCTGCACCGCCACTCTGCACCGCCACTCTGCACCGCCACTCTGCACCGCCACTCTGCACCACTGCACCGCTGCACTGCCACTCTGCACTGCCACTCTGCACCGCCACTCTGCACTCTGCACCGCCACTCTGCACCGCCACTCTGCACTCTGCACCGCCACTCTGCACCGCCACTCTGCACCACCACTCTGCCACTCTGCACCGCCACTCTGCACCACCGCACTGCCACTCTGCACCACCGCACTGCCACTCTGCACCGCCACTCTGCACCGCCACTCTGCACCTCTGCACCGCCACTCTGCACCTCTGCACCGCCACTCTGCACCTCTGCACCGCCACTCTGCACCTCTGCACCGCCACTCTGCACCTCTGCACCGCCACTCTGCACCTCTGCACCGCCACTCTGCACCTCTGCACCGCCACTCTGCACCGCCACTCTGCACCGCCACTCTGCACCGCCACTCTGCACCGCCACCCTGCACCGCCACTCTGCACCGCCACCCTGCACTGCCACTCTGCACCTCTGCACCGCCACTCTGCACCGCCACTCTGCACCGCCACTCTGCACTCTGCACCGCCACTCTGCACCGCCACTCTGCACTCTGCACCGCCACTATGCACCGCCACTCTGCACTCTGCACCGCCACTCTGCACCGCCACTCTGCACCGCCACTCTGCACCGCCACTCTGCACTCTGCACCCCCACTCTGCACCCCCACTCTGCACCCCCACTCTGCACCCCCACTCTGCACCCCCACTCTGCACCCCCACTCTGCACCCCCACTCTGCACTGCCACTCTGCACCGCCACTCTGCACCGCCACTCTGCACCGCCACTCTGCACCGCCACTCTGCACCGCCACTCTGCACCGCCACTCTGCACCACCTCACTGCCACTCTGCACCACCTCACTGCCACTCTGCACCGCCACTCTGCACCGCCACTCTGCACCGCCACTCTGCACCACCACTCTGCACCACCACTCTGCACTCTGCACCGCCACTATGCACTAGATGGTATCTGATATTGCTTGTTTCACCTTTGGTCAGAAATCTATAATTTTTTTCCCTTCTGGCTCTTTTTTGTTGTTGTTTTTGTTTTGTTTTCAAACCAGTACTGTGGGAGTTTGAAATGCGCAAACTTTTCCCCATTGCCAGCTTACATGTGACAGTTTCCTGCAAGGTCCTACTATTCTCGTCTCACACATCGAATCCTTTTGTACCTGGTTTCCACTGTTGCATTCAAAACAAAATATTAGAGCGATTATCTTTGCTGTAAAATTGGTTTCTGTAATACTGCATATGATCATAAAGTTGTCCATGGAATCTCCAATTGACAGATGACCAAGTAGTTGAGGCACTTGGTGCCATCAAGTGTGATTTAAAGCGCGGGGCATGCCTTATGATCTATGTGCTCTCTTGAAGGCGTTTATATTGCTATTCAGGCTTGCAATGTAACTTAGAAAATCGATTTTAAAATGTGACTTTGAGAAAATGTAACACTGGTCTACGGCACCCGATTGATTAGTCTTTGCAGCATCTTAGGGTCTTCTATGCACTGCATGTATGTCATACTGAAAACATCACTCCATGCGAATAAATCTGACCTGAATTGTATGTTTACATCCGTTCTCTTATATGTGCTGGATTGCTTAGTGTGTTCTGCTGTTGAAGGAACACTTGTGCTTTTTTATGCTAATGTAGTGAGGGCGCGCGCAGTCCACTGTCTGTCAGGAGCGGCTCTGGGAAACGAACATACACGGGAACTTAAATGTTAAAAGCGGCACCATCTGGATTGCATTACACGGCCACTCTGACAGCTCCTAATTAAGATTAATCACTCAGCCGTGCTCGTTCGCGCACACAATATGCCACATCGGCCACGCGTAAATTACTTATAGCCTATCAGGTCAACGCTACAAAAAAAACAGAACAGCGAAGACGAATCACTAGGCAGATGCCATAAAAATCTAAGGAATGTGCCTGGAAAGAGCCCTTTCTGAATTCCTTCTTCTTTTGATAGCATAAGATCTCGGGAAGCTCCGCCTCCCCACTTCGTGGAGGCGGAGGCCCGAGCCCTAAAAACACATTAGATCAAATAACCTTTGAACTTTGTGTTTTAATGAGTAGACCACTCATAAATCCTGAAAATTGCTTGTAAATAGACATTGTTAGCCCTCAGGCTGCATTGCAAAACAATAGCATAGAAAATGAAACCATTTTCAACCAAAAAACTGGCACCGTGCCTTTAAGGCAGCCATGACCCCCGGCTTCCCATCATGCCTCAGGGGTAACAGTTAGGTCAGTTGTTCTTTCCGGCTCCTTCAGTCAGGACCCTGGTGAAACAGCTCCCTTTCTTTTTGACCTTTGGTCAAAAAATATTCTTGTTATCTACAATTTTTTGCTTTCACTCGACGTCTTTTTGACTTAGGGTGTTACTTCTACCTTTTTTTGGCTAAAAAAAGGTAATTTTTCTGTCAGAGATGCCTTCACTCTTTGACAAGTGCCCTTCATGTGGAAGGAAGATGGCCAAGACTGACACTCATTCAGTGTGTATCCTGTGCCTACCAGACTCTCACTCATCGAAAACCTGTGAACACTGCCAGGTTTTATCATCCAGAACTCTGAAAGAACGTGAGAGAATTCGTGTTTATGGGCTTTCTGAGAGAGGAAGATCTCCCAAGAAGCAGAAAAGTCGGAAGACGCGGTCGACGTCGAAAGAAGCCCCGACTGGTTCACATTCGGCGTCGAGATCGGCGTTGGAGAAGCAGTCGACGGCGATGAAGAAGATGTCTTCAGCGTCAACATCGAAGGTACCTCCGCTACAGACAGCGTCGAGGGATAGGTCACCGTCGAAGCAGAAGAGTTCGACGGCGAGCCACCTGACGTCGAAGCAGCATCGTCATGCTATGACGTCGAGGCATTCTCCGTCGACGCCTGGCCACCGGCGTTCGGCGTCGAGCCATCCTCCGTCGACGACTAGTCATGGTCGTTCGGCGTCGAGGGAGCCTCTATCGACACATAGTCGATCGACGTCGAAGCAGCCCACGTCGACGCCCGATCAATGGCGTTCGACGTCGAGGCAGCCTCCGTCGCATTCGGGTAAGCGGCATTCGGCCTCAAGGCACACCCCGTCGCCGACAGACCACCGGCGATCGGCGTCGAAGCAGCCTCAGTCGTCGTCGAGTAGACAACCTTCGACGGCGAGGGGCTCTATGCCGAAGGACACTCATCGTCACCCGAGGTCGGCTTCAAGAAAGCCACGGTCGACGTCGAGGGAGCTTCTACCTGCTCGGCGTCGATACAGCCACCGTCGATGGATCAGCGGAGATCCAGAGAACGGAGTGTTTCACAGCTCCTGAACATCTCTCCTGCAAGATCACAGGAGAGGTCGCCTTTGCAGCAGGTGCTGCAGGAAAAGGAGGGTGAACCATTGGACCAGTCTCAAGTATTAAGGTCTCAGTTAGGTCCTCCAGGATCTGCATCAGCTGCGGAAGGTGGGACAATCTCCACTACAGGAGCCTCCTGCCAAGAGAAGGAGAGTCACAGAAGAGAGATCTCGTTCCAGGTCTTCCTCTAGATCTATAGTGAACCTATCCTCATCCTCCTCAGCATCTCGCAGCGGATCTTCGGATGGACGAAACAGTGTTTCGGATAGGGAGAGATCCAAGTCCCCTGCAAGATCGCAACAGGACCAAGCGGATCAACCTCCACGATCACGTTCTCCAGTGAAGGATTCCGCACACACATCTCCTCCTGTTCGTCTTTCCCCACGGTGGTATAGACCTCTTCACCACTGGGCCAAGGACAAGGAGACAGCTGATCGGCTGAAAGCATATCGAGACCAGCCTCATCGCCGTAAGGAACGTTCACGTTCTAGGCACTCAAGTAAGAGAGGATCTCGTCGCAGGGACCGATCGCACTCTAGAACGCGCTCAAGTAGACGATCTAGGTCCAGGAGGACTCGTAGTTCTTCAAGTTCTTCGAGGACCCGCTCTCACAGGGATTACTCTCCGACCTTGACGAACAGTCCACGCTCAAGGATATCTCCAACTGAGGATATTTTTTCATTCCAGGATATCTTGGGCAGGGGAGCCCTGAAGCTAGGAGTGCCTATGACTGCTCCACAGATCAAGACAACAGTCATATTTGAAACCCTACAGCACAGAACGGCACCCAAACCTTTGTTGCCGATGGTCCCGGGTATAATGGACCCAGTAAATGAAGTCTTCCTGACGCCGGCAACGGTGAAGTCCGTCCCAGCGAGGATTCTCAAGAAGTATCGTCCTCCTGATGAGGATCCTCTGTTCCTCAAATCTGATCCCCCGCCTGATTCAGTAATCATTGCGGCGGCTAGAAAATCCAATGCGGTAGCTTCCTCATCCACGGTGCCTCTGGATAAGGACAGCAAGGTGCAAGATTCCTGGGGGAGAAGAGTTTGTAACACCTCAGCTTCTTTCCTCAAAGTCTCCAATGCGGAAGCGCTGCTCGGCAGATATGATAGATCTCTGTGGGACTCACTTCAGAGATTTTCTGAAAAACTTCCTCAGGAGGATAGAAAGGACTTTGAGGAGGTTCTGTTGGAGGGCAGTCAAGTCTCCAATCAGATTATAGGAGCGGCGGCAGATGGGGCAACGCTGGCAGCGCATGGTTATGCGCATGGAATCACAGTGAGGAGATCCTCATGGTTGCGCCTTACGGCATTAAAACCCGAGGCTCAAGCCAGGATTCTAAATCTCCCTTTTTCGGGCTCGTCTCTCTTTGGTGCGAGTGCGGATGAGGAGATGCAGCGTATGAAGACTGAGTTGGACACCCTCAAAGCCGTGGGGCTTGAAAAGAAAAAGGAATTTAGGAAGAAGTTCCGTTCGGACAACAAGGGAACTTCGAAGCAGAGGGTTCAAACCCCTCAATGGCAGAAGGGCCAGAACCAGCAAGGCCAACAGAAATCACAGTACAAAGGCAAGCGCAATTCCAAAGGAAATGGGAATCAGCGCCAAGGCAACAACTTCAATAAGTCTCAGCAGAAGCAATGAGTCTTCACTTTCCCCAGCGCCGTTGCCCACTCCAGTGGGGGGAAGCATTGCACATCACAGAACAGAGTGGCAGGCCATTACAAAAGATCAATGGGTGTTGTCTACGCTGCAGAATGGGTACTGTCTTCGTTTCCATCGTCTACCTCCACCCGTTCCTCCGATGTCAACGTCAACCCACCAGCTACAAATGTTAAAGAAAGAAGTAGCGACACTCCTCGAGAAATCAGCCATCGAGAGGGTTCCGGTGGCTCAAAGGGGGAAAGGAGTATACTCGAGGTATTTTCTGGTCAGAAAAAAGGGACAGAAGGCAGACAACAGACCTATTCTGGACTTGAGAACACTCAATCTACATGTACGAAAAGAAAAATTCCGCATGTTGGCGCTCCATCAAATATATCCACATCTCAGGAAGGGGGATTGGATGTGTTCGGTGGACCTTCAAGACGCATATTTTCATGTCCCGATACGACCAGATCACAGAAGATTCCTTCGGTTCCGGGTGTGGACCTCTCACTACCAGTTCAAAGTCCTTCCTTTTGGGTTGAAGTCGGCCCCCAGAGTATTCACAAAGTGTGTCGCAGTGGTGGCGGCAGCTCTGCGCCGCAGGGGAGTCTTCGTATACCCATACTTAGACGATTGGCTGTTGAAAGGTCCAACTCCAGACAATGTACGGAATCAATTCCAGACATGCATAGAACTTTGTCAACGTCTAGGCCTGCATGTCAACTTCACGAAGTCGGTCTCCCATCCCACTCAGAAGATTCACTTCCTAGGAGCTCTGCTAGACTCCGAGGTAGGAAAAGTGTTTCCTTCGGAGGAGAGACAGTTTTCAATAGCGCTCAAGTGCCAGCAAGTTCTTCGCCACAGAGCTCAGAAAGTGCGAAAGATAGCCTCCCTCTTGGGGTCGATGGCTTCCTGCATATTTTTGGTACCGAACGCCAGACTTCGGATGCGTCCTCTTCAGCAGGATCTGGAGGACAAATGGGACCGCCAATCAGATCGATGGGACGATCAGATCACTTTGTCGGAGGTAGCACGAGCTTCCATTCCGTGGTGGACGAAGAAGGAAAACATGCAAGTGGGAGTTCTCTTCCATCAATCTCCTCCTACGCAAACTTTCATCACAGACGCATCATTGCAAGGCTGGGGGGCGCACATGGGCCCTCTTCAGGTGCAAGGTCTTTGGTCGTCAAAAGAAAGCACCTACCACATCAACTTGCTGGAGTTGAGAGCAGACCACCTGGCTCTCAAAGCGTTCCTTCCCTCGATTCAGACAGAGGTGGTGCTAGTGCAAACGGACAACACCACCACTATGTACTATTTAAAAAAGCAGGGAAGAACCCGCTCAAGGACTCTGTCACTAGAAGCTCAGGGCATCTGGCATTGGCTTCTGGCTCGCAAGTTGTCTGTTCAAGCAGTCCACCTCCCAGGAGAGCAAAACGAGAGGGCGGACGCACTAAGTCGACACTTCGAGGACAGAGAGGACTGGGTTCTCAACGACGAAGTACTAGACGACGTTTTCCAGGCTTGGGGTCGTCTTTCCATAGATCTCTTCGCGGACGACGTAAACAGCAAATGCCCAAGCTTTGCCTCGAGGTTCTATCGACCAGGAACGAAGGGGAATGCTCTTTTGATTGATTGGTCAGGGGAATTTGTGTACGCCTTTCCACCCCTTCCTTTGATCCCGAAGGTGGTGAGCAAGCTGAATCACTCATGCACAACAATGATCCTGATTGCCCCCGACTGGCCGAGGCAATGGTGGTACACAGACCTCCTTCACCTGTCAGTGTCTCCTCACAAGAGGCTTCCATGCAGACCGGACCTGTTATCGAAGATGAACGGGAGGATTCACCATCCCAACCTTCCATCACTGAACTTGGCAGCATGGCTCCTGAGGTCATTCAGTACGGCCATCTAGGACTGCCACAAGACTGCATGTCCATTCTGAGAGAAGCACGACGTCCTTCCACGAGACATTCTTGCGCATGCAAGTGGAAGAGGTTCTATATGTGGTGCGTGCAGAATGGTCATAATCCGGTGAAGTCAGGAAGAGGCAGTTCTTCCATACCTATTGTATCTTGCTAAAGCAGGTTTGAAGTTTAACTCCATTAAGGTGCATTTAGCCGCTATAACTGCTTATATGCGATCACCTTCACAAACTTCTTTTTTTCAGTTGCCAGCAGTAAAAGATTTCCTGCAAGGTCTGAAAAAGGTATACCCTCCTGTAAGGCCTCCTTCTCCTCCCTGGGAGCTGAACCTAGTCCTATCAAAGTTGATGGGCCCACCTTTTGAGCCCATTCATAAAGCTACTTTGCAGCATATTTCCTGGAAAGCGGCTTTTTTGGTAGCGATTACGTCAGCCCGTAGGGTGAGCGAAATTCAGACCCTGTGTACTAAAGAACCGTATACAGTCTTTCATTTGAACAGAATGGTGCTCAGAACGCACCCTTCTTTCCTGCCGAAAGTGGTGTCAGATTTTCATGTCAATCAGTCTATCTCTTTACCCACTTTCTTTCCTCATCCCTCTACTCCAGCTGAGAGGGCGTTACACTCTTTGGATCTGAAGAGGGTTTTAAAGTTCTATCTAGACAGGTCCAAGTCTATCCGACATTCTGATCAATTGTTTATTAACTATGGATCGATCAGAACTGGCCATGCAGCATCGAAACGTTCCATTTCCAGGTGGATCGTTTCGTGTATCAAGCTTGCTTACCAATTGGCGCAAAAACCTTTGGGGTTTACTCCTAAGGCGCATTCCACTAGAGGTAGAGCGGCCACGGCGGCTTACCTACATGATGTGCCCATGTCTGAGATCTGTAAAGCGGCGACCTGGATGTCTGTCCATACATTTACCAGACATTACTGTCTTGATTCTGACACTAGAGCAGATACCCAGGTGGGCCAGGCCTCACTGAGGAATCTGTTTATCAGCTGAATTATTTGGCTGTCATGACTTGGTTGGGTCATATACTTCTCATTTACCTGCAGGTGGTTGTTGGGCTTGCTATTCTATTCAGTGCTTATGACTATTGATGAGGATCCCCTGGAAGAGAAGGATAAGTTACTTACCTGTAATCCTAGTTCTCTTCCAGGGGTATCCTCTTCAAAGTCATAAGCAACCCACCCGCCTCCCCAGGTAAATGAGATTTGTTACTATTTCAATCTTGTGGTTGAGCCCTGTCTTCAGGGTTATGCAAAGAACAACTGACCTAACTGTCACCCCTGAGGCATGATGGGAAGCCTGGGGTCATGGCTGCCTTAAAGGCACGGTGCCAGTTTTTTGGTTGAAAATGGTTTCATTTTCTATGCTATTGTTTTGCATTGCAGCCTGAGGGCTAACAATGTCTATTTACAAGCAATTTTCAGGATTTATGAGTGGGCTACTCATTAAAACACAAAGTTCAAAGGTTATTTGATCTAATGTGTTTTTTTCTTTTGCTTCCTTGCTAATTGCAGTGCATGTATATGTGTTTACATTGTTTTAGCCTCAGTTATGGAGCTGCATTGGTGTGAGAAAAATAATATATGTACATACATATATGTGGAGCGAGATATATGTGTTTTTTACATATATATTTTTATATTGTTTCCGGGGTCCCGCACATGGGCGGGAATATTCAGTGCTTATGACTTTGATGAGGATACCCCTGGAAGAGAACTAGGATTACAGGTAAGTAACTTATCCATTCATCCACTTCTCTGACTGCTCGCATTAGACACAAAGCAAACAGTCCTATTGCTCGACACAGTATGATACCACAATGGTGCTATCAGCATCTAAGGTCCTTGTCAATCCTTGTAGTATTTCAAACCACGAACAGAAATATATGAAATCCATGGGTTCTGTAGGAGAAAACACCGCTCCTGTGCTGTGTAAGGGGTATCCAGTGTTGCTCCAGCTCGTTGCCACTTGTAAAGTTTACGCTGAGACCAATTGATGATTTTAGGAAGAAGGTTTATTCATCACAGCACAGTACCCTTCAACGCCACCAACTGCCAAGTACTGGACCGATTACCCCAGCAACCCTTTCATTCCATTACAGAATCCAGTTACATCACACTACCCAGGTGACATAACATGGATACCCTCACAATCCAATGTAATGCAGATATAAAATAGAAATAAGACCCTAACTGCTGGATCGCCCCACAGTTAGCCTTATAGACACTGGGAGTTTGTGGCCGGCGAGCTTGTCTCACAGGCTTGCTACCGTACAGATCTGACCGTGGTAGGGGTGTGCGGGCCAAAGAGTAGTGGGTGGGTGATAAAGGGTGTTGGTCTTGGACTCCTATAGGAAAATTGCCACAAAACTTTTCTATTTTTCCTCCCAGTCTTTACTGACTTTCTTCATAGCCATAGCAATCTGGCCTCCTTCTCCCTGTACAGCAGAGGGAATGTGCACCTGCCTCGTCCACACTGTGCTGAGAGTGCTTATACAATAGGTTCTGCGTGCCATACCTCTGTGTGCCTTGTAAACCGGTACACAACATACCCGGGGCGGGTATGGCACTGGCTAGTAGTGGGACATAGCACTAAGTGTGCCACCCACTGGTTAGCCATCAACCCTATCTCAAATCTGCCATAACAGACCTGTGGGGCGCCATTGTGCCCAGCCTAGGTTGGCATCACTTGCACCTCAGCCAACCCCGAAAGGGTTGTCCCATATCATGAGGGCACCCCCACGGGGGAAGCCTAGAAGGGCACCTGGAGTGGTGGGAGGCTGAAGGCTGGTGGGCGCATATGGGTGTACCATGCCCAGGTAGTGAGAACCAACCGAAATGAATCTTCCCCCGCCTTAGATATCAGCTCTACTCATAGATACTCCGGGGGTGTTGCCAATTCTCTGGAGCTCCTCAGGGCCCTGCGCACATCCTCACTGTCAAGACGGCGTGGAAGTGTGTGCGCCTTCCTACACAGATTAGGTACAGGCGCTGACACCCTGTTCCAGAACATAGCCTGGGCTGCCAATGTAGAACTAAGTATACACAGGCCCTGGTGTTGTTTTGGATATGTGTCCCGCCTGCAGTAGCAGGCTGGAGGATGCGCTATAGCACCTATGGCATTTTTGACAGGTGCCCGGCCTGCCATCGCAGGCTGATGAACGTATACCCGCATACCCGATGTTCTAACCCCCGGGTTAGGTTTGCTTGTGCGGGCCTATGTCTGCACACTTGCATCCATGGTGCCAGCGGCAAAGTGCCCGGCCTGCCGTCGCTGGCCGGGAGTGCGCACTTGCGCCCGAAAGGGTTTGAATCCATGTCCAGCGGGTCCGAGCAGAGTGCTGAGCATGCCTCTGTACCAAAGGTGCTAGGGCCTATGTAATCCATATAGCTGGCCTCTCCTTGCAGCATGAAAGCACGCACACCCTTCCTATCCATGTTGGGAAGTGGCACTGATTCCATGTTCTGAAACATGGGGCGATCTGTCATTGCAGACTGGTAGGTGCGCACTGGTAGCCATCGTGAGTAAACTCCTGGGCAGTATGCCATTGTAGGCCGCTGAGTACATGCACCTATAGTGCCCATGATTGTGTGTGCCGCCTGCCAATGCAGGCTTGTGCATGTGTAAAGACACGTGTATTAAACCCGTGTCCAGACTCAGGCAGGCAAATCTGCACCACGGGTGCTTGTAACTGTGTCGCTCATGCCATCGCAGGTCGTTGTGCGCAGTAGCACGCATGTGCCCAGTTTGTGAGGAATACATATGCGTGTTTTCACTAACTATGAGGCCTGCGCTTCCCATCGATTAACATGATGAAGTGGTCGACACTAGTTTGGACTGCCGTAGTGGATTGCAGTGGAGCAGCTTCATGATGTTTCATATCAAAGGACTTGCAGTGCCAAATCCTTTCCATTGGAAAAATCGGTGTTAGCATGACTCGCTTAGAAATGCCACTTATGGAATATGGACATTTCTATGCTCCAAGAGTCTGGGGGGCTGTGGTGTCTGGCTCTAGTGGACATCAGGGGCGGAGGAGCACATCTATGTATTCCCCATTAGTCTGCTGCTCCCGTGGGATGGGCATCCGATGGGAGGGGGAGACCTCTACCATTTTAGGCTTAAATGGGATAGATTGAAGATAGAGGTTGTGGCACTTAGCCTCTAGGGGCCGGATCATGGCCCACTAAACATTAAGATCTGCATTCCACACCCCCAAGGCAGACAGGCCTACAAATTACGGGAGACATCTGTGGTTCAACGGACAATTCCTAAACCACCCTAAACATTAAGGACTCCTTTCATTATAACTACGGGTACCATCCTTCAGCAAAGGGTGAGCTATGCTTTCAGGGACGTGGGGCTGGAGAACCTGGACTGCGCTGTGCACATTGTCAGAGGATTCTGTTGTGCACATGGAAGATAACTGTCCTAATAGGGCTGGCCAGGGCCGAGGACCTGCTGAAGTGTGGTGCCTTGAAGTGTGCTCTTCCAGGGCCCGACCGCGGGCCTCCGGTTCTCTCAGAAATACCAGGGTCATCAAAGATCTTCTGCAAGGGTTGTACACCATCAACCGGTGACATCTGGAGAGCGGTACTCTCTCAAGTGCCCACCTCTGCTACTGAATCTCAACTGGTACCGTGGTGCAAGCGTGGAACTAAGACTTGTCTGGAGATCGGATTTTCCAGTGCGGAGCCTCAGAAATTGTGCGTGCATCTAAGATGGGTGGTTCCTGTATTGCGGGGACCCTGAAACTTATAAGCATCTAGGTGATGGTGAGCGGATTCACTGGTTGCAGGACTCCACGTGGCCTGTTTCGCTGTTGTGCTGCATCTCTCTCGTACAACACGCCGACTGCATTCTCATTGCGTGCGGTGTCTGATTCACTGGGTGCGACCCTCGGAGATGGAGGTGTACCCAGAGTAGTGCCTCATTCTACCTCCTGTGGGTCTACTGAACTTGCGCCTTGTGTGTGACCAGACTGATTTGGTGCAGCTGTATCATTGTGCACAGGACGTAGGGCCTACTTTCCTGGGAGTAATGGAATTGCATCTCGTCGCGGTCTGACCGGAATTGCCTGGTGCAATCCATCTCAACGTGCACCGGTCATTATGCCTCCATTCCCGGGAAGTGCACAATTTGCAACTCCTCTTGTTTGACTCGTCGCAATGTGCACCGAGTGCTGTGCCCGGATTGCCTGGGCACAACCTGGATCATCGTGTACCAATCTGGGTGCCACATCCTATCAAGAGGCTCCGCTGTGTTACTTCCCATTCATCGGTTGTTACCTTGTTGGCCTTCATTGAGGTGTACCTACTGCCCTCTCCTCACCTGGCCCCTCCCAAAGACGTCTTGACACCAGGTGGTAGCTAGTGAGGTTGAGTGGGTTGAAGAAACACTTCAGAGACAGTTCAGAAGCGGACCAAGAGACTGCATGACTCCTTTGTGCTTTGAGACCTGTGGGTGAACATCCTGAGTGGCTGCTAACCTCTCTATTGTTTACATCAACCTCCTAATTAAAACTGTTCCATATTCCCACCTGCTTCTCGAGGACCCAGACAGTGCGATTTTGGCCCCGTGCTGGCCAGTGTCCAAGGGGTGGGGTTGGTTATCTTCCAGCTGGGGGTATAAGACAATCTGGGTAAACTAGAGGGTGGAGGAAGGCTTGGGCCACAGAGTCGGCAGAGGGTGAACCATTGACCTGCTGAGTTCCAGTGGCACTGCATTAGGTTGCTAAGTACGTATGTGTGGTAAGAGCATGCTGTACAGACTGGCTGTTACCTTTCGCACTGCGTAGTGAGTTCGGAATGATCGTGTGTTGACCGCCTGTGATTCACAACCCTGGCTGATGGTGCCGCATTATACACTGCTTGTTGCCAAAAGCACAATACCTTTTGACGTTGGGTTTTCCTGTGTGGCTCCGACTCGAGGTGCTGCTAAAAAGTGTTCTGTTTTCATGTATGTGTATAATTTTGACATTGTGTATACTTTTGACATAAGGGTGCTCTCTCTCAATTGGCGGGGGAGGGTTAGATTAGGAATTGTCCACACTGCATAATAGTGATATAGTAGCAGTACAAGTGGGCCTAGACCTGCTAGTAATATTTCAGAATCTGTTTTATAACCAAAAGTGTATTTTGTCATGTTATAATTGAATATGTGTGTTAAATATAAGCAACATCCTCCGTGAAGTCTTGTTTGTGCCGCTAAGTGTATTCATCATGAGGGGTTGCTGTGCCTTTGCTTTACACATTGCCTCTGTAGTGAGCCTGTCTGCTCTGAGCCAAGCTACCCAAGGGTGAGCCCGGGTTGTACAGCCAGTGTAATCACCTGCCCTTGACAGGAGAGGTAGTTCTGCCTGGCTGGGGGCATCTCTTCAGCCAACCAGACACTGCCGGTTCCAACAAAGGGGCATAGTGGTAAAGCAGGTTGGAGGCAGGGTTGGAGTTACAGCCACGCAGCAGGACAATGATGTCTAGAGGGGTTAGTGGTGTGGTGAGAGGTAAATGGGGAGGGGGAAAGGGAGATGAATGGTGTGGGTTTGCGTTTGGCCAGTGGGGGGGAGGGAGGATTAAGTAGAGGGACAGTGAGTAAGGAGAATTAGAGTAAAAATAGAGTGATGGTGATCAAGAGGGTAGGGCCAGGGTTAAAAGGCAAATTGACGAGGACATGTATATCTGAAACACAAACGAGCACAATTTAGACTCCCTGCGCCCACGCAAACTCCACTGCGGTCTGAGACACCCCGGAAGCTGTACACCGCCGTTATCTTGTTGCGCAGTACAGGGCTTGCCTAAAAGATAACGCAGCTTCCTATTTAAATGCTGGAAGGTGCAAGCTCGACAACCCAGACATTTCTGGCAGCTTGTATCCCCGCCGGCGCCTCGGTTACCAGGCTCCCGCGGAGCGTCATTTGAGTACATGACCGGGTATTTAAATAAAGATCATCGCTCGCAATAAAAGGAGGCGCCTATTATTCGTTCACCCGTCTCCCTTGAAAGTAAACTGTTTCTTTCAATCCTTCCGTGCACCAGCAGGAGTGGTATCATGGCTGCCTTACGACATGGAGTCCAGCACATCACTCTTCAGAAGTACATTTGGCAAAACTGTGGCGAAATCACGTTTCGAAATAACTTGTTTACAGTATTGCAATTAGTGCGGAATGACCCACACCCATGGGTCGAAGGGAGTGCTAGTTTTAGCAGTCACCTTTCACCTCACTCTTGTTGACATGGTATTTATCCAGTCCTGTGACTTGCTCTCTGGCCACGTGACCTGGTTCTTGCCTGTGGCCACGTGACCCGCCATGCCTTAGTACTATGGTTTATTCCGACATATTTGCCAATAAAGGAGTTCTTTTCACTTAAAAAAATAAACTTCAAACATGGCTTGTAGACTGGAGTGGGAGGAGGCCCTTTCACAAAATTTCTAAAAGTTTTTACTGACTTTTAATGCCCATGCTTACAAAACTTTTGCCTAAGAGTACTCCACCACGGGGGAAAAAACACGAGCCACCTTGGCTAAGAAATCAATGAGCCTGAGGTCGTTTTGAAGACACTCCAGCAGGTTTGCGTATGTATTAAAATAGTCTATGGCGGCTGAAAGGGTTACATACAAGGCAAGGGGATGCCCCAAAAAATTTGGGAGAGTGTGGAGTAAATGGAGGAAATACCGGGGCCTAGAGGGGGGTCCCTGAAGAAACATGCGGGACGAAGGCCAAACCAAGACTCTGGGGGTGCGGAAGCTACTTTGGTGAAGTGTGGCAGACACAGACTCAGTCAAGGCTAGATGAATGGAGGGGGATGATTTCTGGTATAACGTTTGTACTGGTACGGCTGGGGGGGTGGAGGGTTGGGAAGCGGGGTATGTTGACCTGTAATGACATGACTGTTTTGTTGCTATACGATAAAATGAAAATAAAAAAGTTTAAATCATTTGTATTAAGAGGCAGTAGCCGGACACAGAAGAGCTCAAAATTGAGTCATTGCTATACCTCTTCATTCCATTGTGTGGTTGCATGTTGCGTGAGCCGTATAACGACCATTTTCTCTTTGCTGTCTCCCCCACCACAGATGGAGAGAAGTGTGTGCCTGTTGGTCGTGCTGCTGGCAGCCCTGCCAGGGACCTTACCATTCCCAGCGTCTGGTGGGAAACCGTCCCTACGATTCTTGGCGCTGGGGGATTGGGGCGGACTCCCTGTCGCCCCCTACCACTCTGCCCGTGAGATGCTGACCGCCCGCGAGATGGGGAAGGCGGTGGCCACCTTGGGCGCAGACTTTATTCTCGGCCTGGGCGACAATTTCTACTACAGCGGAGTGCAGGACGTCAACGACAAGCGCTTTCAGGTGCGTAGCTACGCCATGGCTCTTAGTCTAGGGCAGAGGTAGAGATGGGTGTACTATAACATGACAACATAATGTGTAAAGAAACGCAAAGCACAAGCAAACGTACCCTCAAGCACACAACATTACGCCTCCATTACCTCCCTAGCTTGTGAAACATTGATAACACTTTATTCTGGTCAAGTAATGGGCAACCCAGCTGCCAACCCACCATTAAGGAGCGGAAAACTCTTTATCCATACATATAACCGATTACAGAGATCTCTCAAGGTCAAACACACACTACCTTCATACTAAGCTACGCAAACAAGTTATATACTATACCCTGAACCCTTGTGGAGAAAATTAAATGTTCACATTTGCCCAATATTTCTGCATGCAGTATTTCATACCTGATGCAAATTCTTCGAAGGTACATTTTCTGATTGTGGGTACTCATAGAAAACTAGAACTGTTGTAGTTATTTAGTGCTCCTGGGAAGTCGTACAACCACTTAAGTTAGTACTTTGGTTTTAACATAGGAGCATGCCTCTGCCATTTAAAGCTCCAGCATTGTTGTTGGGTTCACGTGGGGTGGGGTGCACTTTTAGGTTTGGGTGAGACCAGGCATTGAGGAGCCCGGATTGGCTGTATTTGAGGTTGAAGTCACTTACGGTTGGGTGGAAATTGGGTTTGGTGCACTTCCTGTTCGGTGTACGTTCAGTTGCGTGCACTTGGGGTTGCCTGCCCTTAGGATTACATGTAGTTTTAGTTCCGTGTACTTTGGGTTATGTAAATTTGAGGTTGAATGTAATTGTAGTTGGATGCACTTGGGGGTGGGTACACTTGAGGTTGAGTGATGGTTTAGATGGCTATAATTTGGATCAGATGTACTGGGGTTTGGTTGCCCCCAGGGTTTTGCTACATTTGTGCTTTGCTGCCCATGATGTTGGGTTTACTTGGGTGTCTTTGCATGTGCTTGGAGCTGGGTGCACTGCGGATGGTATGCTCTTGGGGCTGAGCGGACATATATTTTGAGATGGAGACAAAGAAGTCCAGAATAATGCCATTTGGGGTCAAGGGATGGGTAAGGAACCCCCTCCCTAGTTGGTTGGGCCCGCATGTCGTGAGTTTCTTTGCCTTTTCTAATATCAAAACAGTCTTAAAATAAAGACTGTAATTTACTCTATTTTTGTTTGTCACATTATCACATTCTTTTATTGAAATTCTTCACTGTGTAGTACAACAGCACTCTCAAAACTGTCACCCTTCACAGCTCACTTCTCCCTTAAATGGCCGCTTAGGTCACAACAGCACTAAAAAATACCAAGGCCTCTTGCGGAACCTGTTAGACAGAGTTCTTTAAACCTAAAACCACACAGGCATGCATACGGTTGGGTTTCAACATGCTCACTTTAGTTCTACACACAGTGACTATTATACATCATCTTACAAATCATCTAAAACTAGAACTCTGCCCGTACACAACACGTAACACAATCAGAATATGCAGGAAATTAGTTTTGCAGCGTGAATCTTTCTGGATTCACTATGCTGTGCATTATTCCGCGGTCTAGGGGTTGGGTCCGGAATCGTAGTCTTTTCTTTGTTTTTTTCGTAGCCCAGGTGGGCGTCGACGTCCCACCTTTTGGTGTCCTTCCTGTGACGTCGGCACGCTTCCTGCGGAAGCTCCCACCCTTGGGCGCCATCTTCAGATTCTTTTTTCCGCCTTTGGATCTGGATCGTTCCCGAGAGGGCTCCAGAGATTTGGAGAAGAGAGAAGCCAAAAACCAAGTTTTTGGGAAGAAAAGACTTAAGAAGACTAAGGGCCAGATGTAGGTAGCCCTTTACCGATCGGAATCGGCCGAAAATACCGATTTTCGGCCGTTTCCGATCGGTAAAGGGCTATGGAGATGTAGGGGCACATTTTCGGTAATTTTACCGATTCGTTATCATTACCGAATCGGTAAATTTACCGAGTCGGTAATATTTACCGATTCGGTAATGATAACGATTCTGTAAAATTACCGAAAATGCTATGTAGGTAGCCTATGTTCCATCAGCACATGGCTTACAGAATCGGTATTTTACCATGGAATACAAATCCATGGTAAAAAACCGATTCCTGTGTACATGCACATCTGTGCATGTACACATGTGCCATGTGACAGACAGACGTGCCCTTAGGGCATGTCTGTGTGCCACATTGCACACATGGCCGTTTTGGGGGTGCTAGAGGGTGTCAAAGTGACACCCCCTGCACCCTTGTGAATTCTATAATTTCCGATTCGGTAAATACCGAATCGGTAATGCCTAATCATTCCTATGGGCTTCAAAGCCCATAAGAAAGAATAGGCATTACCGATTCGGTATTTACCGAATCGGTAATTATAGAATTGTTAAGGATTCGGTAACGAATCCAGATGTTGGGACCTACATCCCATTTACCGATTTTAAAATACCGAATCGTTAAGATTCGGTATTTAAAAATCGGTAAATGGGATTTACCTACATCGGGCCCTAAGTGAGACTACAGCATCGAAGGGGACGACGAAGGAAGAGGATCTTTGAGGAACTTCGACGTCCAGAAGAGAATGCGCAATCAGGGGGCTCCCTGAACGAAAGAGATGGACAACACACCATTCAAATTCTGCCGGAACTGCCACCACAAATACGCGCAGAAAGACCAACACCCAGTTTTCAACCTCTGCCTGCCGGTCGACCACGAAAGCAGGGACTGCAACGCCTGCTCCGCCTTTACGCCGAAGAACCTTCGAGTGAGAGAGAGGCAAAGAAGATCTAACTTCGCCGTGCAGGGCAAGGGCCCACCACCGTCCCTTCGAGACCTGGGACTCTCGACCGACGAGGAGGATTACGTCGCCGAAGAAGACGGCGGCTACACGGTCGTAGAGACCGAGAATACGAAGACTTCAGAAAAGGTAGGAGTCTCGACGCCCCAAAAAGGCCCGAAAGACTTTCGACAGTCTGCCCAAGACTCTCGAAAAAACGAGGGCAAGACCCCGAAAGCGCCAACGCCGAAAGCTCCGGCGTCCGCAGCAACACCCAGGGCCAGCGGATCCTCACAGAAGGACTCCCAGGCGCCGAAGAGTGGGGACCAACCAAGGTCGTCGAAAAGCGTCCACGAAAAGGAACGCTTGACGCGGAAGACCTCTTCGACGTCGACGAAGGACACAAGACCAGTCTCGATGCCAAAACCAGTCTCGAAGCCATCAAGCCAGACCAAGAGACCGGCACAACCAATTGACGCCGAACAGGCTGCCCGAGATGGAAAGAAAGAGAAGACTCGAGGCCGAGATGGAGAACATCCTGCAGCGAAAGAAAGATTTCGACGAAAGGATGAAAGCGTATACAATTCCATTGAAGCCAAAGCCACCGATGGTCGAGTTCGTCGAGGAAGAAGAGGAGTTCGAGGTCGAAGGACTGTCGGAAAGCCAGGAAGATCTGGAATATCGAGAAGAAGAGACCCCCTACTACAAGGAGGAAGAGGACGACCAGTGAACTTTTCAGGGCTCGTCATACTCGGACACACAGGACCTAGAGTGGCAGGACCTCAAAGCCGAGAGTCCAGAAGAGGAAGTGGACACATATCCGGCAAGGCCCTCGCCGCCCGACGACATTGGACTTTTACAATGAAGTAGTCCAGAACGCAGCAGCAGCGTTCAAAGTAAAACTCGAGGAGGAGCAGCCGAAGGCGGATTTCCTCGTGGAAACACTGCTCCCAATACAAACTAGGAGCCAGTACCTGCCAATGCTCGAAAGCATCGAAGGACAAGGGAGAGAGGCCTTCAAAAAGCCTGCGACTTGTAAACCCGTCACACCCAGGAAGTACAAGCACTCCCCCAAGGACCCACCCTACATCCAGGGAATGGTCACTGCAGACTCCATCATTGCGGCAACAGCAAGGAAAAGGGCCAATGTCCCGACAACGTCAGGACCACCCCCAGACAAGGAGAGCAGAAGGATGGACCGGACAGGGAGAAAGATCGAGAGGAATGCCGCAACGCACTGGCGCATGGCCAATTCCAACGCTCTGCTGAACAGACACCAACACCAGATCCTGGAGGACCTGGGCCAGTTAGTCAAACACCTCCCACAAGAATACCAGCAAAGAGCTACGCACCTGGTAGAGGAGGAGAAGAACGTGGCAAATTCTTGCCTAAAAACAGCACTGGACTTGCAATTCAGAGGAACCCCGTCACGGAGAGGGGGAAACCAGCCAGGAACGTCGCACCAGACTTTCCACCAGGGCGACACCCAGACGCAACAAGGCCAGCAAAAACAACACTGGCAATACCAACAGAGGGGCCAGTCCTTTCGCTGGAAGGGGAATGGCCGGGGAAACAACAGAAGAGGTGGACAACAACCCACCTCCAAGTGACTGCCACAATACTAGTGCACACCCTTTCAAAAACTCCAGAAGTGGAGCACAGATACAACAAAGAGGAGTGTCTCGGACTAAACATGCAAGAGCACGTAACACCGGTGGGAGGAAGACTGAACCTTTTCTTCCAGGAGTGGAAGAAAATAACTACAGACAGATGGATTCTCAACACCATACAGTACGGATACTGCATAGAGTTGGAAAAAACACCACCAAACAGAAAACCAAAAAGAAGAGCACTAGCAAAGAAGGAACTAGAGCTACTTCAAAGGGAAGCACAAGAACTCCTGCAGAAGGAGGCTATCGAGCCTGTACCTCCCATAGAGAGGAACACAGGGGTGTACTCCACGTACTTCCTGGTACCAAAGGTAGATTAAACAATGAGACCCATCCTGGACCTAAGGTTCCTCAACAAATACATAAAACCCCCCAAATTCAAAATGACGTCCCTGCAAGAGGTCCTTCCACAGATACAAGGCGGGGACTTCATGGTCACCATAGACCTCAAAGATGCCTACCTGCACATCCCAATGAACAGGCGGCATCAATCATCATCAATCAACATATTTGTAGAGCGCGCTACTCACCCGGTAGGGTCTCAAGGCGCTGGGAGGGGGGGAGCCGCTACTGCTCGAACAGCCAGGTCTTGAGTTGTTTCCTGAAGGAGAGATGGTCCTGGGTCAGCAGTAGGTGGGTGGGGAGGGAGTTCCACGTCTTGGCCGCCAGGTAGGAGAAGGATCTTCCTCCGGCGGTGGCTCTGCGAATTCGTGGGACGAGGGCGAGGCTGGCGGATCGGAGCTGGCTGGTGGGTGTGTAGAATGTGAGGCGGCTGTTGAGGCACAAACATCTGCTAAGATTTGTCATCAACACAGATCACTATCAATTCATGGCACTGGCATTCGGACTGAAATCAGCACCAAGGGTATTTACAAAGTGCCTTGCAGCAGTCGCAGCACACTTAAGGAGGGAAGGGATCCACGTACACCCTTACCTGGACGACTGGCTAGTAAAGGCAAGATCATACAAGACATGCAAATGGCACACACAGCGAGTGACAGATACACGGATGGCCCTGGGTTTCTCCATCCACTGGGGAAAATCCTCAATGAACTCAGAACAAGTAAACATTTTCCTGGGTGCGCAGATCAACACCGTACAGGAGAAGGTGTTCCCCAGCGAGAAGAGAACGCTGGCACTGTTGAAGGAGGCGCGCCTCTACCAGAAGGGGCGTCCTCTGACAGTGAGACCACTCCAGGAGTGGCTACAGGACCAATGGTCACAAGCTACAGGTTGTTGGGAAGACCTAGTGGTTATAACGCACACAGTGCACGAGGAGATATCATGGTGGAACAAAGAAAACATAACAAAAGGGAAGCCTCTAACACCACCAACACCAACTGTGACCATCACCACAGACGCAACTCAGAAGGGATGGGGAGCACACATGAAAAAACTCAGTGAGGGGCCTGTGGACACCAGCGGATGCGGTCAAACACATCAATTACCTGGAACTAAAGAACGTTTTCCTCGCACTAAAGGCATTCCAGACGAAGCTGTACAACCAAACAGTGTTGATCCAGACAGACAACACAATAGCGATGTACTACATAAACAAGCAGGGAGGAACAATCAGCCCCGCTGTCAGAACTAGCGCAGGAAATATGGAATGGGCCATCCCACTAAAAATAGATCTACTGGCGATTCATTTGCCAGGGAAGGACAATGTGGAAGAGGACTGGCTCAGCAGACAGATATCGGCTTCACACGAATGGGAGCTCAATGCCCAAGAGACAAAGAGACTGTTCGACAGGTGGGGAACACCATCGATAGACCTGTTTGCAACACGCCAGAATGCAAAATGCCAGCACTTCGCATCCAGGCAACCAGGGGAAGGGTCACTGGGGAATGCCCTATGGATAAGCTGGTCAAAAACATTTGCTTACGCTTTTCCGCCGATCCCCCTGATACACAAGGTACTCAGCAAGTGCAGAACGAACAACATGACCCTGATACTGGTGGCACCACAGTGGGCCAGACAGACCTGGTACTTGCAGATTATGGAGATGACACAGAGTGCACCACACAGATTTGGGAGAAGGAAAGACCTACTCTCCATGCAAAACGGAGAGGTGTTGCATCCAGAGCCGGAAAGCCTCAGCCTGGCTCCTGAGAACATAGAGTTCGCACACCTTAAATTACCTGAGAGCACCCTGAAGGTACTTTGAGAGGCAAGAAGACCTAGCACGCGGAAGTGCTACGTGGCCAAATGGAAGAGGTTTACACTATGGTACAGAAAGGAAAAACTGCACAACAAGATGACAAGAGACTCAACAGTGCTTAAATACCTCACGCACCTGCTCGAGGCTAATCTGAGCTCATCCTCGCTAAGGGTACACCTGGCAGCCATAGTCGCTTACACTAGAGGAGAGACCGGGAAAAGCTTCTTTACCTCACAAATTGTAAAAAGATTCTTGGAAGGTGCAGAGAGGATCGCACCGCCAAAGAGGTCACCAGCATCAGCGTAGAACCTCAACCTAGTACTGACGGAACTCATGAAAGCGCCCTTTGAACCGATCCATAAGGCCTCCCTACAGATGCTAACTTTAAAAACAGCTTTCCTGGTGGCAATCACCTCGCTGCGCAGGGTGAGCGAGTTACAGGCGTTAACGCTACAAGAACCCTACATACAAATTCACAACGATAGGGTGGTGATGAGAACGGACCCACACTTTATGCCAAATGTGGTGTCTAAGTTCCACATCAACCAAACTATTCAAATACCTAGTTTCTTCCAGAAACCAACGACAAACGCAGAAATGGCACTGCACTCTCTGGACGCCAGACAAGCAGTCTTGCACTACATGGAGAGAACTAAGGATCACAGAAAACAAAAAAAAGTGTGTCCTTTTCAGACAGTTTCATGGGAAAAGAAGTTACTAAGGGGACAATTGCACGATGGATCGCGCAAGCAATACAATTCTGCCACAAACAAGCTGGGCAAGAACTGGCAGAGGGGCAGCGGGCCCATTCAACCAGGAAAAAGGGAGCAACAATAGCCTTCCTGGCTAACCCTCCCATTCAGGACATATGCCTGGCGGCAACATGGGCTTCAGTGCACACGTTCACAAAACACTACTGTGTGGACATACACATGAACAAAGAAGCACAAGTAGGACAGAAGGTGCTTCAACACATATTCAAAAATCAAAGCTCATCTTCCACCCAGCCGCCACAATGATAACAAACCGCTACAAAGTCAATGCACAGCATAGTGAATCCAGAAAGATTCACGCTGCAAAACGAATAGTTTCTTACCTGTCGGTGTAGTTTTGCAGCTTGAAGATCCTTCTGGATTCACCAGCGAACCCACCAACCTCCGCTAGAAAGATGAGACTGGAGTGAGAGGTGGTAAAAACGGGGCAAAAGACTTAAACAGACCTTTGAAGAAAAAAACGGTGAAACAAATATTCAAACATTGCCAATTATTCTTAAACAACATAAACGGGGGAAAAAAAGAATCCGAAGATGGCGCCCAAGGGTGGGAGCTTCCGCAGGAAGCATGCCGACCTCACAGGAAGGACACCAAAAGGTGGGACGTCGATGCCCACCTGGGCTATGGAAAAAAAAAAAAAAAAGACTATGATTCCGGACCCAACCACTAGACCGCGGAATAATGCACAGCATAGTGAATCTAGAAAAATCTTCAAGCTGCAAGACTACACCGACCGGTAAAAAACTATTCGTTACTTGGGTATCTTTCAGTACTTGCACCCATCAGCTAGTGACCAAACGTATACATTTTCCGGGCAAAGGGCCTCTGTACCAACGGAATACGTGCGAAGGTTGTTTTAATACCTCTCCGTCATACATAAAAAAAAGGCCTCATGGCTCATTAAGACTGGCATATCCTCCCTACTGACTCTCAAACCCGAATCCGGTTTGCTTTGGGAGCATTTGGAAAATTGAACTCCGTAGTACTGACAGACAGGGTGATACCTGATACCAAACTAAATGAGTATAGTGTGACCAGTAACATAGGGAGAGTTAGCAACAGCGATCATGAGGCAGAGAAGATCTTAAGATCTTGTAGTCACAAAATGACCAATATTGTCAGGTCTGAGAAGCAGTCTACAGTTTTCCCACGACAGATAAAGCTTTCCAAGAACATCTAAATTCAGTTGTGAAAACGGACAGATTTTAACCTGTGTAATCGTTGATTTTACAGAGTAAATATTTTCGCTTCTCACAGTGCCAAAGTCTTGCATTGTGAAGCAGGGTGTAATTGACTCGCAATCGCCACTGTTGAGTTTCACATTTCTCTTTGCGGGGTCGGAGAGTTTCCTCCTGAATTCTGGGTCAAGTACTTTGGAAAAAATGATTTGGCATTTCCGCTCTTAAATTTGTTAAATCTAAAGAAATTCATCATTAAATTCCAGCATCCCGGTAGCTAAAAGTAAATTAAAAATGTACATTTCGAAAATGAAAAGATTGGAGTGCAGAAGTTAGGAAAGGTATCATAAATCTGCAAGCAATCTCAAAGAA
The DNA here is from genome assembly GCF_964261635.1 of Lissotriton helveticus. Taxonomy (NCBI): domain Eukaryota; kingdom Metazoa; phylum Chordata; class Amphibia; order Caudata; family Salamandridae; genus Lissotriton; species Lissotriton helveticus. Next base: position 1,401,215,773 of record NC_136057.1, on the reverse strand, counting down.
ACAAAGTCAGAGAAACCTATATTTTGTTTTTGCTGACACTCACTGATCGGTGGTTGGATTTTAAGGGTTCCAAAATGTGACACCTGAGAACGCGGAGGAAGATGGCTCTGTGCTGCAGAGTCTGCATGCATTCAGTGGTTTACTAGTTCGCATTTTGGTAAAAAAAAGCTCAGTGGTCGCTAGACGAAGAGAGATGTACATAACTAGGAGTCATATTTGCAAAGCTAGGTAAAACACAGCTGTAGATTCCTGAGTAGAGCTGAAGTGGCTGGGGGACAGTGATGTGTGTGTGTGTGCATGAGACAGAACTTCAGCTATTGGTTTAAATCCTGTATAGACCGCCTATCACCGGTAGGATCATAGTTGAGGGTATATTGAATACACATCTGCTTCACTGACTATCTTTTAGGTTATTCCTAGAGCCAGGAAACCTTGATTAAAAACATCTTCCTCACTTGCCCATGTTGGGCGATACTTGAAAAAGCCCCTCCTCTACCAGTGCCCGTTTCCTTCTCTGCTCATAGAAATGAACGAGTACTAATATTAAGGTGTACACTTACACACTTAAAAACTTACCAATCGATTTCTCGATGTTGGGGGATTTTGACTTCAATTCTATTTGGTTTTGCAGTGGCGGCCTCTATTTACCGCGGGTGGCGGGCGGGGGGAGGAGGATGGAGGAGTTGTAAATTAAAATAATAAATATATTTTTTTTAAAACACTCACCTTCAGGCTGGCCGCTGCCTCTCTGTCCACTCACAGCTGCCACTCGCTCCTCGGAACAAGGAAGCACCAAGGCTCCAGACTCCCCTAGCCAATCATGATTGTTCTGAGCACCGTGGTTCAGTGCTCAGAAGAGGAATAGGGGCCTGGGCATGTTTTGCACCCACACTGTAATGCAGCCGGGGTGCAGAACATGCAAAGTGCGCATGACTCTCCTGGTCGGACAGAGAAGGCTGGCCAAAAAGTTATGTGCACTTTAGAGTGGGGCAATCAACCACTCCTCCTCCTGGCCCCTGCTCTGGCAGTCCAGCCCGCCTAGCACAATGAAACAAAATTGAAATGATAATAACGCTGGTTATTATCATTTAATTTTTCATTTTTACACTGCATAAAGCAGTGAGGCGACGCTCCTCCGCCTTAGTGGAGGAGCCGCCAAAAGTGGAAGTGCTGTAAAATCTGCAAATTGTGAGAACAGCCATCCTTGATCTATTTTGACTGTACAGTGATAGCAGCGTGTACTTTTTGTCCCCAGAACACATTTGAGCTGGTCTTCCGTGCTGACTCGCTGAAAGACGTGCCTTGGTACCTCATTGCTGGAAACCATGACCACAACGGCAATGTGTCTGCACAGATTGCTTACACGAACGTCTCCAAGCGCTGGTGAGTAGTGGTGGAAGGCCTCCATGGCAGAGGCATCTTGAGTGGGGTGGTCTTTAAGGGCAGTCCGATCCTGCCAACCATTGGTGCAGCCTTTTGTTGACCTGGGCAGGTAACAAATTAGGTGACTGCTTTCTTAAGTTTAAAAGGAATAATAATTTTATACATATCTATATATATATCTTATGCAGACTGCAAGGCTCCTTTTGCAAGCTCTACATAAAAAGAAAAAATTAAGATGGAATACAGTGCAGTAAGTCTGACATTGAGTTGCAGAAACACCTGGCCATACAGACATTACAGGAACTTAGTTTTTAGGTCTCGCCTGTCGATGCGCATGCGCATCGAGCAAGCGAGACTATAGGGGCTCATCCACTCTTTATCCACACTGCAAGGAATCGTGGCGATTCCTTGCAGTGCCCGTGACTTTTAAGGTCAATGCGCATGCGCATTAAGCTTATGCGCATGCGCATTGACCTTAAAAGTCACGGGCGCGTGCATGTCCGTCTTTGTTTACCCGCTCCGCCCCCTCCCGCCGTGTCGCCTTGCCTACTCTCTTCCACAGCCTCCCCCAGCTCCGCCCCCTCACTACTTGATTGCACGGCCGCTAGGCCGTGCCTCCCCTACTCTCCTCCCCCCTCCTCCTCTCCTCCCCTGCCTGCCTGCCGCTAGCCTTGCCTACTCTCTCTCGCACCCTCCCCCAGCTCCGCCCCCTCACTACTTGATTGCACGGCCGCTAGGCCGTGCCTCCCCTACTCTCCTCCCCCCTCCTCCTCTCCTCCCCTGCCTGCCTGCCGCTAGAAAGCATGGGATACTGTGCTGCCTTAACTATTTGCTATGGCCATGTTAAAATCAGAGCCAAGTCGTAAATATACATTTTTCCACACCACTGTTTTTTCGATAAAAACGTGATTATTCACAGTTTACGCTGCTAATCCGTGACCAAACAGACAATATGAAGCTCTGAGTCTATTCTCTTCCTAGCGTGCTGTGACTGCCTCCCCCGCTGTATCCCCTCACCCCCCCCCCCCCCCTGCTGTATCCCCTCACCCCTGGTCTCTCCCCACGTCTCTCCGTTGCTCTCCCCTCTGCTGTCGCTCTCTCTCTCGCTCACTCCCCGGCTCTCTTCTTGCCTTGCTGCTGCTCTGCCTCTTTGTGTCTGATCCCAGGCTCACATGTCGGAGCTGGCAGCCCCCGCGGCTAGTTCCTATCTGTGCGACAGCATTTTTAATTTAACACAACCGCCTTTGATGTTTTCAAATATTTATAGCCAGCTTCAGAGCACTGCAGAAGTGTTTCCATTCAGATGGAACGGCTCGGCTCGCTCTCCTCGTGCAGGCCCTCTTAAACTCGGATCCCGCGGGATTTAGTTCACGCGAAATTCTCTCCGTGTCTCGTGCTTTTCTGTCTCTTTAACTTTTACTTTCCTTTCACAGCCTGTCATATGTTGTTGGACTCTCCCAGAAATAGCTAATGGATCGAAATATCAGAATATACAGAAAATCGAAAACTGCGACCAAGAAAAGCTCGTGCTGAGAAGTAAATCTTTAAATCTAAGAAGGACTTTGCGTGCTTTACAAGTGTTTACAGGGGAACAGCGTAGAACTGCACAGTTAATTTGATAGTACAAGCACATGCAATGGATGCACTTATTTCATATCTGTTTAATCCGTTCATTTTAATTCCTTTGGTCGCTTTAGTTCTAGTCATTATTTCTTTGCCTCTCCGATTGCGCTCTTCAATTACCCTCCACGCCCACAATTTATTTTTCTCATTCTCTGTAGTACTCTGCCAATTCTCACAATGTCTACCATTTTTCGAACCCCGCCTCCCCCCTCCCTCCCAGCCTCCACAGTTTCCGCTCTTCCAATATTCTGAATATTTCTGAATTGTTTCGTTTCTCTCCCTGTATGGAAGTGTGAAGTTTAGAAACTACCTGAAAACGTGGTTATTGAAGCAGGCTGTACACTCACCCTCAACCCCTCACTCACCCTCACTCTCACTCATCCTCACTCACCCTCAACCCCTCACCCTCACTCACCCTCAACCCCTCACCCTAACTCACCCTCACCCTCACTCACCCTCAACCCCTCACTCACCCTCTCACCCTCAACCCCTCAACATCAACCCCTCACCCTCACTCACCCTCACTCACCCTCACCCTCACTCACCCTCACTCACCCTCACCCACCCTCACCCACCCTCACTCACCCTCACTCACCCTCACTCACCCTCACTCACCCTCACTCACCCTCACTCACCCTCACTCACCCTCACTCACCCTCACTCACCCTCACTCACCCTCACTCACCCTCACTCACCCTCACTCACCCTCACTCACCCTCACTCACCCTCACTCACCCTCACTCACCCTCACTCACCCTCACTCACCCTCACCCTCACTCACTCTCACCCTCACTCACTCTCACCCTCACTCTCACTCTCACTCACCCTCACTCACCCTCGCTCTCACTCACCCTCAACCCCTCACCCTCACTCACCCTCAACCCCTCACTCACCCTCACTCACCCTCACCCTCACTCACCCTCACTCACCCTCAACCCCTCACCCTCACACAGTGCAATAGGTCTCGGAGCATTTGAGTTAGAGCTTTTAGAAATGTTTATGGCTTTTTTTTTTAATTCTTTAGCATTGGCTACAGGAAACAAAAATGCTAAAGATTTACACAAAAACCCATAAACAATTCTAAAAGCACTAACTCTAATGCTGCGAGACCTATTGCATTTCCAATGCTTGTTAAAATGTGCAGGACTTATCAACTTATCGCCTTTAGCAGACTTGGCATATATATATATATATATATATATATATATATATATATATATATATATATATATATATATATATATATATATATTTCTCTAATACAAGCCTTTCACATAATCCCACTCTTACTTTGTTTTGGCTTTCTTGTTTACATTTTGTAATCTTTTTTCCTGTGATAAAGTACAGGGCTAAATCATTTATTTATAAGCAAGGAGAACATTTAATCCTACTGGTTCCAAGGGCAATCTGAGATCAGTATAACCACATTATTGTGTAAATAGCGTGGCCTCCTTTGACAAGTATTGTTTGCTATTGCCATTGCTCTGGGTTGTGCGAATCATGGCTGTAAGGTACTCTTTCCCTCTTCCACTCTCTATCTTAAGATCTACTAACTGATAAATCTATTAGACATTTGTGTTCATACCACTGCAAAGTTAGAATTTCACTTAACGCGGAAGCTGCATGGACAAATGCAACCTTGGCCCCACTTTGTAGTGCAACTTGCTCATTCTCTACAGTCTACCACCCAGAGTTGGAACATTTCTAGATACCTTTCTAGACACTGTTTTGCACCTATTTAATAAATACTCTGCATCTAGTTTGACAAACTGAAACTGATTCATCCAAGGACCATCCTAGCAGGCTTGGACACCCACAACCTACAGCAACCCTTCCCTAACCCTTGCCACTTAGCAAGACGCATCTTACATGTTAACTTCGACAACACAGAATATGTCTCCTTTCGCAGGATTACCCAAATCTCATGGTCAAATCATCACACAGTTGTCTTCCAACACACGATTACCAAACAAACCTCTGCCATACTTGGTGTACCCACAACTACAAACAGATCTTGGAGCACGTTGAACATTTAGGAGCTAGAAACACAACTTACCCCTGACACTGATCTAGACTCCGTAAACTCAATAGAGAAACTTTAAGGATTTCTCCATCCAGTGTTTGATATCCTAAACCCATAGCAAACATCAAACTGTAAGAAACTGGATTATTATTTGGGGCAAGGTATCTACCCACCCCAAGGAATAAAGACAACCGTACATTATTGTACAGACATGGTATACTTTATTGGAGGGGTTCAAACAGTGTACCAAAGACAATACTCACCCACCATGAGTTACCCCTGACAAGCATATCCTTTTAGTTTATTCACTACTTATTCTCGCTCTGTTCATGCAGTTACACTGCACATTATGGAACAACCACCTGATTTCTTCACACTCTGATGATTTCCCTTCCCTTCTGCCTTAATCGGAGCACTGTGGGACACTGAGGTTCATTCAGATATACTGATATTGGAGGGTATCAATGGCTATGTTTTAATAGGTTTTATTACAAGTTTCTATGACAACAGATGTTACAATAAATTGTATGTTGGCATCTTCTAAATATCTATATACTGTGCTTATTTACAGCACTTGTTTTTTGGACTGTATCGCTGCACAACTTGATGTTACTGTTCTGTATAACCTTCTTCACATACACTAATATTATGTTTTAGGGGAAAAAAGGAATAGTTGAAACCCTTATCCGGGTGACCCCTCAAGTCACTAAATTAACCTGAGCTCCACCCCCTGATAGCTTTGGCATAGAGCATGCAGGCTTAATTCAGGAAAATATGTAAAATATTAGAGCCGTACCAAAACAGTAATAAAGTAAACGTAAAAAGCAATAAAAATCTTGAACAGAATTATACAAATAGACTAAAATGTAATCAACAAATGTACACCAACATGACAAAAATCTAGTGCGGGCAACAGCAGATAGGAGCTGTTAAAGTTTCAAGTAGAAATGGTGCTAAATTGTATATAACGCCAATGATAGTCGATGGTCGCAACAGACCAAGACTTGGGCACAAATTGTGGCTAACCGTGATAGAGCGCGGGTCAGATAAATCAACCAGGTTCAGCCTGATCATGGAACTTACCTTCTGACCTAGTCTTTGTTAAGTCCCAATTCACCTCAAGAGCATACATCTAAAAAAAAAAAACAGGACCTCAGTGGAGGCACTTAGAGACTCACTGAGTGTCAGGCAGAGGCCAACAGACAGATCCAGTCCAGGTGCCACTAGTCATCTGGGTACTTCGAACAAAAGGTCTCTTGTATCCTGTTGTATTCTTGTAGCTTGAACAGGAGGTCAGCCTTATGACCCTTGGAGTCCACTCCTCTGTTCTGGGGACCAGTCCTTTGGGTTCCCCAGATCAGACAGTATTTCCAGTCCTCTTATGATCTTCCTCAGGTCTTGAACGTGTTTTGAAGTGTGTGGCTGGAGATGCCACATGTATGCCTGGCACTAACTAGTGGGGAGGGAGGAGATAACTCCTGGGCGTGCCCTAACCATTTGGGTAAAAGTTTCCACAGCCAACCTTACCCACTTTGGGCATTTTAATGATGGTGAAAGTCTTTTTCTACAGTAAACTTGGGCTCTGAGGGCTGGTAGAATGTAGGAAGTATACTACAGTAATCCTACTGTCCTCTGACATCTCACACTAAACTCCAGTTTGAGACGGCCACTTTACCCACAATAAACCCAGAGACAGAAGTTTGGTTGGACAAAAGCAGAGTCCTGCAGCAACCTGATAGCGGAGCCACAAGAGTTGTCTTTGCATCCTGTTCTCTCCCCTTTCAAGTGTGCCACAAGGGTTATATGTAAACCCAGCTGACCTGTCCGACAGGATTTGACAATCCAGCATGATTTGACACTTTAGTGTTAAAAAGGATGCCCACATCCCCCATCCTGCAAATTCAGTGGGGTTCAGAGGAGTCCTTTCCGCCCATTCAGGTCAGCGCCTAAGACATTTCACACCTATTAAAGCATAATTTCTGGCTGGGAGCAGTTAGAGAGCCATTGCAAATTGGTCTCCTGGTACTTCAGACAGGGAAATGGTACATCTCTAAAAGTAATTTTTCCATGATTATTAAAAAGCAGACTTTCCTGTTAAAATTGATTTTTACTAACTGTTAAAAAAAAGTTAATTATTTTCTAGCTGGTCCTATTCCCGTGATACAGTATTAGAATTATTTTGTAACCTTATTTGTTTTATTTTCAAACTTAAGGTAAAGAAGGTTCACATTGATGCAATTTAGTTCACAGCATTCTTTTGCATTTCCTTGTTACATGATCCCTCAAGCAAGAATTGCCACTTGTCGTCTCCCTTCGACTCCTCCAATAATCATCAACCATTTTGAGTACCAGGGGCGGCTGGATGCAGGGTCTTGTTTTGGCGTCGGGTGCCCTATTGTTTTCAATGGGGATTTTGGGGTTTGGTCGTTAGCTGCAGGCTCAGTCCAGGAAGACTTCTGGGAGGAACCAACTGCTGGGCAGGTAAGTTGAAGGGCTCTGTGACGTAGGTGCACCTCTGTTCTTTTCTCGAGGGCGCAGGGTGGCTAGATACAGGGGTGTCTTTTGAGGTCGGATTTCACCTTACTAGGCCACTCGCGTTGGGGGTGCGGGGGGTGAGTCTCGATGCAGAGGCTTCAGGTGACGTCGGGGAGTCCTGGAGGCGTCAACCCAAGGTGGATTTGGACTTTGGAGCTCTGGGGGACCACGCTGGGATCCGTTGGCCACTCGAACTCAGGCCGCAGGTGACTGGTGCAGTGGTGGTTACCGGCGTCGGGTTTCTTTGTCCTCAGCAAGCTCAGAGTCTGTCTTGGGAGTTTCTTTTCAACAGAGCTGCTGTTCACAGGAGATCCTGTCTTTGTTGAAGGCAGTCAGTCCTTCCAGGGCTCTGGAGGTTGCTGGCTGCAGGACAAGGCAACTTTTGGCACAGGATCTCTGGATACTGCAGACGGGCCAGTAGGGCTGGGGCCAAGTCAGTTGTCTGCAGGCTCCTCTGCTGGGCGTCTTCTTTCGGCATTCTTTGTAGGTTGCAGGAATCTGTCTTCTTGGTTTAGGGCTGCCCACTAAATACTGTATTTAGGGGGTGTTTTAGGGATTTCGAGGTCAGTAGCCAATGGGCTACTGACCTTACAATGACTACTCCCTTGGTGTGCTCGCCTCACATGGGGGAGTGAGCACAATCCCTAATCCTAATTGGGGAGTGCCTGCCATCTGCAAGATGGTGGGCACTGAGGAGTGGGCTTGCATCACCTCCCCCACCTGAGGGGTGGGGTAGGCAAAGGTGGGCTCCCCTTCTGGGCTGGCTAATTTATCCTGCCTGTCTTCCCTCCCAAAAGGAGGGGAGACTGGAAGGTGGGGACCTGCTCCTGATAGCAGGAGAGGCTGGGGGTCGCATTACAAAGGCATCAAGGCCTTCGAAGCTACCCTGCCACGAATGGCTCTTCCTGGCCTGTGGGAGGTGTAACACCTCTGCCCCGGAAAGGCTTTATTTCTGTGCTCAGGGAGCGATGGCTCACACCCCAGGGGTCCAGAAACATGTTTTGTGGTGGCTGGCTGGAGTGTACCAGTCAGGGAACCCACCAGAGGCTGGCCGTTTTTCAGGGGGCATCTCTAAGATGCCCTGTGAGTGCATTTTTCCTTAAATCATCCCACACTGGCATCAGAGTGGGCTTAAAGTGCTGAGACGTTTGATACCAAACTTCCCAGTTTTCAGTAAAGCCATTGTGGTGCTGTGGAGTTTGTAATGACAAACTCCCAGCACCATAAACTCTTAATGGCAGCACTGCACTTACAATGTCTAAGAATTGGCATAGACACTGTAGGGTACAGGGTTTATGCACCTGTACCCTTACCACTGGTATAGTGCACCCAGCTAGAGGAGTGGCTGACCTATGCCAGGACAGTGGGTTGTAGGCATTTATTTATTTTATTTATTTTTATTTTCAAAGTTTTATATAGCGCAAACAAGATCTTCACAGATATCAGAGCGCTTTACATAGAGGGGTACATGAGGGAACATAGTCAAACAAAAAATCACTAGATCATACAGTACAAATAGGTGGCTACAAAGCCCATCACGAGAGTAATAAGACAGCTCATACAAATAAGTAAATGGGTCAAGCATGTAGTACAGATCGGTGCAGGGTGTTAACAGAGTTCGAGATAGTAGATCAAGTGTATTTAGCCAGGAATAGCACATGTCTGCCATGTCAACCCTCCACTGTGTTCTGCAGCTGTGTGTTTGTGTGTGTACACGTGTGTGTGTGTACACGTGTACGTGTGTGTGTACACGTGTGTGTGTGTGTGTGTGTGTGTACACGTGTGTGTGTACACGTGTGTGTGTGTGTACGTGTGTGTATACATGTGTACGTACACACAGCCCTTAGAGGCCTTCCCTGGCCACAGTACCCAGGGTACCTTTTACAAGCGACTGACGTGGCCTGAGAGATTGGGGGTACAAAGTACAGTTTTTGGGAAAGAACACAGGCCCTGGGAACCCGATTGAAAATGCATCAGTAGTCTGGGAAAAAAGTGTGTTTGCGGGGGGGGGGGGGTCGTTACTGCAACAGCAACCCAGCTTCCTACAATATCTTTTTGGCTCACTATTAGACCCAGTCCGCAAAACAGTAAACTGGCCTAGAGAAGGTCCGCACTGCATGTTATGCCTAATATAACACATTGGGTGTGTGTGGTAAGTCTGTTTCCAATATCACTTCAAGTTCCTCATATTGGCGTTTCAATAATTATTTCTAATGGGCTACTCCTAGACCTTATGTTGAAACGTGACCTCTGACACAGGTGAGAATCTAGACCCTCCCAATTTTAAACTGTCTGCTTCTACTGTAGTATGACCTATGTAGATAATCAACTGCATTAGCCTCAGCTTGGCTTTTATCGCTACCACCCAAAGGTGCATCAGTGCGGCATCCCAGTCCACATTCTCCATGGCTCCCACATCTTATTCCCAAGGGTTTCAGACACTTTTAATGGTATCTTGCTTACTATTAATTATGGTCCAGTGTATGTGTGAAACCATCTTGGTACTAAACTCTCCCCCTCCCCGCCTGATAGTCTGCCCTCAAGTGGGCTGCAGTGTGGTACCTCTTTTCAGTTGATCTCTTCCTCCCACAGTGCATGCTGTTATTCTAAGTATTTATATATCTTTAGTTGGGATGCAGGCCATATTTCTCTCCTAAGTCCTTGAAGAGTTTTATATTCACTCAGGATCTATTACCTTTCCTATCGTAGAATGCCTATTGTGCTCCACTGCCGCAAAATAGTCAGCTGCCTTACATCTTTCAACATGTGCCCTTTCCATAGGGAAATCAGCTTTGTTACTTTGCCTTCCCTCTCCAGATATCTTGTAATCTTATCCAAGGAGTCCAGGCCAACCTGTGGGGGCTCTAGCAGTTATCTTTGATTTGTTTTTCCGTATATGTAATAGGTGTATATGTGTGTTTCCATTTTCAGTCTCTCCAATCTAGCCGGTGTAAGAAAGTGAGTTTCTGTTGCAGTGCCCCCCCCTCCCACTTTTTTGCCTGATACCTGATGCACTTTTCCTTGGTGTGCCCTGGGTCCCTGCCAATCAGGTACCCAGGGCCTGTGTTCCTTCCCTAAACACTGTACTATAGCCTAAAGCCATTAAGAGTATATAGTGCTGGGAAGTTGTCATTACGAACTCCACAGCACCATAATGGCTACACTGAAGACCGACAAGTTTGATATCAAACTTCTCAGCACATTAAACCCACACTGATGCCAGTGTGGGATTTAATGTAAAATGCACTACAGAGGGCCTCATAGAGATGCCCTCTGAAACCTAACCTACAATCCATGTCTTGTCTGACAGGCTGCCTTGGCTGCCACACAGCAGACATGTTGCTGGACCCCTGGGTGGAGAGCCCCCGCTCTCCTGGGCCTGCAACAATGCACATCCTGGGACGAGGTGCCAAGCCTCCTCTCCCAGGATGGGCAGGGGAAGCTTTAAAGGCATTCCGCCTTTGTGAGCTTCTCCAGACCACTTGCTGTACTCAGCAACTGGGCCCCACCAGTTCTGACCCCCACTCTGGCGGGAAGACTGGCGGGAAACCCTACGTCAGTAAGGGGGGTGTGCCAGACTGTGCCAACTCCACCCCTCAGGTGGGAGAGGCGAGGTGAAGCACGACCCTGGGCTCCGGCCATCTTGAAGATGGGCATCCCTGCCCAATCACAGCTAGGCTCCTGCCCCCCTCCCACAGGAGAGGAGCAGGCCTGGGGGTATACCCACCCCAGGACAGGGACCCATTGGTCCCTGCCCTTGCCCTACCTGTGACACCCCTAAATTAAGTATTTTGGGTCACCCTGAACCTTCCTTCCTCAGATCCAGATTCCGAAACAAGAAAGAAGAACAAGGAACAAGAAGACCTGCTGTGCAGCTGCTAAAAAGAGAAAGACACCAACTGATTTGGCCCCAGCCCTATCGGCCTATCGACCCTCGAACCGGCCCCTGCTAAACCCGGCGTCTCTGGTGGTCAGTAACCTCAAAAACCCCGGAGGACCTGACTGCCTTGTGACTCTGACTACCTGGGTCTCCCATGAGCAGTGGTACTGCTCAAAGCAAGTTACAAGCCCTGGCATCAGCCCCGAACTGCGAACCCTGCACACTCTGCACCCGCCAAGCTTAGCCTGTGCTGGAGTGAACTAAGACCCTGATGACGTCCCCCCGGCCATTCTGACCTGGAATCCAGTGCCCAAGGACCCTCCTCGACGATCCCGACGACGCCTGCAGCCTCAGGACAAAGGACCCCTCCTTCCGCGACCGGCAGGGGGTAAGATTTCCCGACCTCCCCAGTGGAGTGGTGTGGCTCACTGGTTAGAGGCGGCAGACCCGTAAGCAGAGAACGGCCCGGGACCAGGGTTCAATTCCCGACGCAGCAGGGTCGTGGACCAGGGTCAAAACGGACTCGATAATTCTCGCCTCGGTGCCTACTCTAACCAGGGAACACACTCGGCAACTCTGGGCATTAAGATTGCCTCATCTCTACAACGGCCCCCCACAGACGCCGGGGATGTCTGGTTTCACCTTGGAGATACCCAGAAAGGGACCATCTATCTCACAGGGAAAACCAGGACGGGTTCCCCAGCGGTCTTCAGCGCCAGGATACTCCATGGAGTCGCGGTGCGCTTTACAAGTACACCCACATTTACATTATTTACATTCAAAAGACACCCCTGCACTAGGCGCCCCACGGCCCCCTGTGCCCAACTCCTGGGTGCCTACCTATCCTCCAAGATCCCAACTTACCCTTCGAAGTGTTCGTAGCTCCAGAAGATCCTCCGTCCCGAGCCTGCAGCCTTTGTTCCCTTTCCAAGATCTCCATTGAATAACATTGAGCGCCCGACGGCTCAAAAGCACCCTGCACCTTGCCGCCCGAGTGCCTCTAGCAGTGCAACCTTTGTCCACTACTACTTCCCCATTTGCCCTGAGCAAGTGACCAGGAGCCCAGCTCCCAAAGCCGCGTGGCCTGCTAGCCACCAGCCCCCTGCCTCTCATTGTATAACATTGGGCTTAACTACCTCTGCACCCGGCTGCCCCAGTGCCGCTGAGGGTGTACCAACTGTACCTACCTGACCCTGGGGGACCCCTGAGTCTATGCCCAGAACCTTAACTCTGCCAGTCAAGTACTTACCTAAAAGCCGATAACTCACTTTTACTCCAGTATTGGAACTTTCATAGATTCACATGCCTGAATCATTCCCCGTCGTCGAGACGGGAGTCTCCGGTATATAAAAAAGCAGTGCTTAGTAGTATAGCAAACTGAAAAGAGGCCTAGGCCCATTTCCCTTTTGCAACCCATAGCCTTTGTTATGTAAAAAAGGCCCAAACTTTTCTCTGAACCGATCAGAGCTCCTCACCCTCTAGAACACTCCTGAGAGAACCTTCTGCCCCTCAGATTTTTCTACCGCACGTTGTGCTAGGGAGTCTCCTTTGAGCTCTGCTCAAACTCTTACTTCTACAGTATTTTGACTTGAATTTGAGGTTTTTACATCAACCATGTCTGCTAAAGAGAGAAAAGGATTATTTAGAGCTTGTTCAACCCGCTCCAAGAAGAGGCGTTATACAGATGACCCTCACAAGGACTGCATCTGTCTCTACCCAGACCATAAGGCAGCAGATTGTAAGGTATGTCGTACCTTTCCAAATAAGACCTTGAGAGATTGTGAGGGAAGGCTACTGATCTGGCTTCAGAAAGTCAAAGCCAGGAAGGAAATCCTCTCAAGTGAGAGTGAGGAGGAATCTGTGGCGTCTTAAGAGTTCTCAGAAGAGAAGTAGATCTCCTCCGACACATTCCTCAGGGGAAAGACCTGAGAAGGCCCTAAAAAAGACCACTATCTCTAATAAAAGAGAGAGGGACCCAAACCCAAAGGGATAGGGTACCAACAGACGACTTTATGTCAAGAAAAATTCCCTTTAGGTAAATCAATTTAACGAACATCAACTTCTCAGTGACATAGAAGGATAACATATATTCTAAACAAGAACACAATTACAACTATGGAGACTAGGAAACTAAGAGCAATGCATAAGGTTTAAAAACATGAGATAACAGTGATTTCAAAATAAGCACAGTTTATTCATACATAAAATTTGATAAAAATTACATAAAAACACAATAGATTTGGGAACACAGAGAATATAACAAGGGGATGAATCAAACCATAGATACTTCTAATCAAATTCATACACCTAACAGCAGGAAATACACAAAAAATCCTAAATCAAATGTTGATAGTATTATTCCCTTCAATTCAACGCGTTTCGACGGACATTTAACCTATCGCCGTCTTCATCAGGAAATATAGTCTGTATTCCCAAGCAATCTGCAATCACATAAAATATGTCTTAGTACTTTCACCATGGCATCATTAAAACTATCCTGTACATTAAATCAAACCACAGTATCACTTAAATAAACCCAGCTATTGCTCAAAATAACGTAGCCTGTCCATAGCTTTTCAACACAAATTGTCACACAGATCAGTTTTTTACACACAAAGAATTATTACAACCAAATTTTTCTACTTGGATGTGTACATCCACATACTGATAACATAATATTGATAACATAATATTTATGAATGTCACTCCAGTAACTCATGAACCTGGATTGAATGCGATCTAGATGTAGCATTTCATCTTTTATTTATCATTATTCAGCATGGTTCATCCTGAAGGATACCTGGTGGTATAATAACCACATCATATACACTGGTTACAGACCAGGGGCAATCCCCCTCTCTCACCAAGTAGCTAACGCGAATACCCGTACACCCACCTTGTATATTAAGCACGTAACCCACGTGAGGCGAACAATTACTATTAGCACGGACGGTATGCCCTCTCTCCGTAGGGCAGCAGAGAAGTATAACTCCGCAACTGCATAGGGGAAGAGAAAAAACACCACGATGTGGATCATTTCGTCTAACTGCCTAACTCTCAGACACCCAATAGCGCACAAGCATTGTGACCTAACCCCTTAGCGTCACTATTCTAAAATTGGATTGCGCACGCGAACTTACATTCAAAATCCAAGATTCGAACACGCCTTCAAATTTAAAACAGATAATGATTCGGCGGATAATCTCTCTGTGGGATAACACGAGAAACTCATTGAGACCACCCCAGGGTCTTCAGGGCGCAGTCCCTCAAAATCCCCTTCAGTCTCATCTAAGGGGAAGATGGGATCTGCTGGTGAGGTGAAAGGAGCAAAATCCACCTCAGATCCACCACAGTCACCTCAGAAGATCAAGATAACCATCAAACGATCTTCTTCTGCGCCTTCTGAGGAGAAATCAAATCCGTCTACGGGACCGTCGACTAAAAAGGTGCCATCGACGACGACGAAAACACCTCCGTTGACGACGAAGGAGAAGGCTGGTGAGAAAACAGTGTCGACGATTTCACCGTCGACGAAGGCTTCGACGGCTGTGTCTACGGCAGCGTCGACGACGGTAGTGTCGACGACTGCAGCGTTGACGGGGACTGTGCTGACGACGGTAGCGTCGACGAGGGCGACAACGTCGAAGAGGACAGCGTTGACGGTCACTACAACGTCGACGGTAGCGTCGACGACAATGACTTGGTCGACGACGGCGATGGGAATCTCGTCGACTGGCTCGTCGACGAGGGAAAAAACACCAGAAAAAGGGTTGGTGCCTTGGAGAAAACCTATAACACCCGAGGTTACATCTCCAAGCAAGGTCTCCCCATTGCTACCGTCTCACTTAACTGGAGAAGGAAGATTCGGATGAAGATGAGGAGTATGGTGTTGCCAGTAGCCCTTCGCAGTTACAGGTCAAATGCCAAGAATATGATTCTGAGGAAGAATATGGGGGTTATCAGGAACAACCCCAGGAACAACACCGATATCGACAACAGCAACGAGAGGAGATGATCAGTGTACCATCCTCTTTGTTGAAGGATCTCCAGGGAATGTTGGAGGATTATAGGAAGAGATACCCAACGGCTCCAGTTACTCAACAGGCTATTGAGGCTACTCCACGTCCACGATCGGTTCCAGGAACTCCGATTCGTAGGAGGGAGATTGTGCCAGAACCTACTGTTAGGTCCCCACCACCGACAACACACCACGATACCTCGGATGAGGATCAGGAGGATGGTGAAATTGCGGACACAAATGCAGAATTGCATGACTATATCGCCCCATCACCTGCAACTCCTCCGCAGAGACCAGTGGACTCTCCACCGGAGGACATTGGTGGATTTCATAGTTTAATGGAGAGAGCCACTAAGAGGTTTGCACTGACCATGACGGAAGAGAAAACTGAATGTTTTCTATATGACTTTAAAGACTCGTATCGGAGATCTGTACGATCTTAACCTATAGTGTCTCATATCTGGAAAGAAGGATTGAAGGTCATGGAGACGCCAGCGACGGTAACACCGGTTCTGGCCAGACTTGTTAAAAAATATAAAGCACCAGTCGATGCTCCATCTTGCCTTTTGGGTCATCCCAAACCGGATTCCGTTATCACGCAGGCGGCACAACAGAAATCCAGGAACCCATCTGCTCCGATTGCAACACCTCCAGACAAGGAGGGCAGAAGGTTGGATAACGCAGGGAAGCGTTTCTCATTAATGTCTGCTCTGCTTGTAAGAGCAGCTAATGCCCTTGCAATATTGGGGAGGTATGACAGGCAGATGTGGTGCGACCTGTCTCCATACGTTAACCTGGTGCCAGACTCAGAGAAGCAGGAGGCGAAGAAAATTCTCATGGAGGGGGAGAGGACTTCGGCTGAAGTCATAGACTGCGCTATGGATATAGCGACCACGGCATTTAGATCCCTGGGGGTAGCTGCAGTCCTGCGCAGGCAGGGTTGGCTGCGAGCAACAGCATTTAGGCCGGAGGTACAAAACAAGATCTTAGACCTCCCTTTCAATGGGGAAGAATTATTTGGGAAGCATATCGATGATACGCTGGAAAGTATCAAGAAGGATACTGATACGGCAAAGGCTCTGGGAACACTACAGTACAGAACAAGCGTTTACAATGCAATGGTCTCTGCATTATTAAAGGTAGAGCTATTGGCATTGCTCATGATTTTTTTTTAAAATCATAAATAAATGGCATTGTCATTTACAATGCCAATAGCTTAATCGCTCGCAAATGCATGACCTATTGCATTTACACCCACACAGAGCCACACACACAAAGCCACCCACACACACATACAGAGCCACCCACACAAAGCCACCCACACAGTCATTCACATAGAGCCACCTACACAGAGCCACCCTCACACACACAGAGCCACCCACACACACGTGACCGCTCTGACCCCTGCCCGCCCTCTCACTGCTCGCCTCCATGTTTGGCTGTTGACTTTGAATTAGAAAAGTAAGCATTTGCTTTGCCAGAGTGATCTTTTTCCTAACTTGACACCTCAAATACAGGTTTGCGAGTCTGTGGAAATCACTTTTCCTTGAAGGAATTTTCGGGTCTCCCTGGACCGGAAACAGGCATCCTAGGAGAGGTTTCGGGGTATCACCCCTAATCAGCCAGGATAGCTTGAATTTGAATCCAGTGGCATGGCGAGCACGGTACCCACATCTGGGCAAAGCAGTCCCACTCAGGGTGACAAATGAAAAAAGAACAGCAAGGATGCTTGTTTCAGGTCCAGGGAGGACATGGCCTGGCAGTTCGGGCTGGACTGTTCCCATGAGGAACAGGGTCAAGACTGATTTGAATATGGCTGGGTCCAAACTGGGGTGGTGTGGTGAGCAAAAGAATGATGGATTAAACCCAGATCCTTGTGACTGGGGTGAATGTTTGCATTGTCCAGCAAAAAACTATGGATTTAGGTAGGCCCAGATCTCTGACTAGGTTTAAATCCATGGTGTGTGCTTTGTTTTTGCATTTGTAACATTCTGGCGGCAGGAATCGAGACGAGAGGGTTGAATTTTCTGGGCCATACCAGCATCTTTCTAGCATAGTTTAACATTCTTAGATAACAATAAAATGATCTCTTGCATGTTTTAATGTTTCCTCGTGGTCCCATCTACTCCAGTCTTACACCTGTCTTTTATAAAAGAGGTCCTAATAACGTGAAGACAGAAGTATGAATACCATAAACACATACATAATGTTTAACAACTATTATCATATCAGAGACTTCTGCAGTTTATAACCCACTATTAATAACCACTGGTTATTCTACTGTAGGCAATACTCAGACTCTTAGCTATATCCCGCCACACACGTAGGACAGATCTGGGAACGTTGTGCAAACTTTCGTGGTTAAATTAGCCCAAACTTCAGCCAAATGTAGGCCATGAACTGGGCCCTCCGACAGCAGGGGAGTGCGGCTCTAATGTTAAGAATATGTAGACAAGGGCTTCAGCTGCAGAAGGCTTTGTGAAACCACATGATGGAGTCGAAAAGGACAATACACAATGATAGTCTGGGTTTTTGCGAGGAGAGGGAAGCATAACAGGTTTCTGAAAGACTAGAGGAGATACGGACCAAACAAAAAAAATCAAGTATTAGCAAAGCCAATAGGGCTGGATATTGCAAACAGCTGCAATAATAGGTTTATTATTTTTTTACAACAAACATATGCCATAAAACTAAAAATCTTAAAAAAACGAAAAACACACTCAGAAGATAAACGAAGAAAAGAACAGATTTTCACAATATGTGCAGATTTTGGTTTCCAAGTTGCTAAAAGTACAGGATTATTCGTGCACCAAGTTCAATCAAAGATACATCTTTTCCAGCCGGGTAGCAGTTAACAAGGTTTCAAACTTTAGTAAGTTAGCAGGTCATCATCAGTACAAGAAAATATTGATCAGGGAGTTTTTAATCTGCCGAGAGGTCAGTTCAAGAGGTACAAATAAATCTTGAATCCTCCTGGTCAGAATATTGTAAGGGTGTCCTGAAATTCAGTCCTGTACAAGACACTTTCTTTGCTAGGGGGGGGCCAGAGCAGCACGAAGGAGCTGCGGGCGGGGGGGTGTGGAAAAGTAAATTTTGCCATGTTCTGTGTCCCTACGTGTCCCCCATCTTATGTTGTATGTGCATGATTAATATGCATATGTATTCCCCATGATCGATTAAAGACGCAATTACAGTTGTGTCCATCTCTAGTATGCCAGTTTCCAGTTCTCGTGAAAGCTACGAGTATTAGGCCTATGTAAAGCTACGTTGCCACGTTTCTCAGTGTGCACGTTATTTCATTGTAAAGTCCCTGTTTCTAGGCCTCAAAAGGGCCCGGACTCAGATTCAGCTCCTGTCTCCTGAACCCTCTCCGAGGAGCGATACAGCCCCCACCTGTATCCCTGACCCTTCACTTACTTCCTGCCTCACAGTGCCCGGCTCGGCCTGACTCTGCCTGCCAGTCTGCCAAGAGTATGTTATGATTCCAGTTATCAGTCCAGCTCTCCTTCTCTGCATTCCTAAGCTACTGAATCGCATCAATAGTTTCAGTCATCGTCTAGCCTTTACGTCTCCATGTAAGAGAAATACTGTATTTATGGTCATTTAATATTCCTCAACACACACTACATGTAGAATAATGCATGCACCAGTCTTAGTGTCTGTTAGCCTTTACCCTGATAACTTTTGGATTCTATCAACATGTTCTCTAAACATCAGATACTAGATAGTGTTTAGGTACATGTCGCTCTGACTCTCCAGACTTCAGTCTCTCCTTCTAGCTCAGAAGTCATAGCCCCCAGCTTCTCCCTGGTAACACGTCATTGCCAGTTTGCGCGCACCACTAGGTTAGAGGTCCCGGCTCCTTAGGTAGCCCCCTCCATGTTTCCGCCCCATTTATGACATATTCTGTTACGTTTACATCACATGTCTATGTTCACGCCTCTTGTTACACCTACTTTCACCCTTATCTTTCGCGACTGTTACAGGCCCCACCCACTGTCACACCTACTGTATGTACTGTAATGCAATTGTTTTAGTATATATACTTGTGTATTGTTATTAAAAGCCAGCGCGCTCATTCCAGCTCCTGCCCGACAGCTGTCGGGGCCCCCCTGTTGGCTAGCCATCCCAGATCTTGCCCGTGCAGGTTGTCCTGTTCCTGTCCTTTATGCTGTATTAAACCTGCAAACTCCTACTACCTCGAATCTTGACTCTTATTTATTGAGCTATCTGTTATTGTTATATCCAGTCAAAAATAGAGGTATTATTTATTTATTTACCACATAATGGCGCCCGAATAGGGACTTGCCCTTTCCCCACGCGCCGGTGAAGCCACGCAAGCCCCCTGATCCTCTGCAGCCGTGACGGAACCATACCGTGCACGTGCAGATATTTCTGCTTCAAGTATCCCTCAGGCCCACGGAGGAGACGGAGGTTGCGGTCCAGCATCCAGACGAGGCGGTGGAGGAACGCGGCGAGTCCCGACCAGAGCCCAAGCCGAGAGTCCAAGGTCCGAGGTATCCGGAGGCCCACCCGTAACAGAAGTCCGAAGTTCGTCTGTCCGTCATCGTAGCAGTCCAGTCCGAG
The DNA here is from genome assembly GCF_964261635.1 of Lissotriton helveticus. Classification (NCBI taxonomy): domain Eukaryota; kingdom Metazoa; phylum Chordata; class Amphibia; order Caudata; family Salamandridae; genus Lissotriton; species Lissotriton helveticus. The sequence continues at coordinate 1,401,195,724 of NC_136057.1, read as the reverse complement.
GCCTTCCGTTCTTGCTGCCCGGTGAGTACCGTTGCTGGGGTAGTATCTAGACAGGGTCAATTGCATTGTCTCTGGTCCGTGGGTTTGGGTACACAGATCCAACACGAAGTGTCCACTTAGGTGGATGCGGGTCCTGACGTGTCTCTTTATGAGACCGGTAAGTTTCGTACTGTTTTAGCAGTGCATCTAGTTTCTGTTCTAGTCCGTTCTGTTCTCGAGAAATTCATGTATTCTGTTTTCAGTATTCCAGGTAGTATTTTGTCAGAACTGTTATTTTAAATGTCATTCATGTATTTCAATGTCGTGGTATGAAAGTGGTGTAATTATTGTGTTCATTGTGTATTGTATTGTGTCTAGACTCCAGCCCAGTCATGCCTTTGTTTTCCAAATTACGTCAGTTAAAAACTAGAAAAGGTCTGTTAGAAGAAGCAGTTCCTGTCCCGCCTAGGGACAGTCCAGGTCATTTTATGTATCAAAAGCATGGCATAAGTGCCATATTATATCTAGATTTATGGGTGGAGTACACCAAACAGTTAGAAGAAAAGTACAGATGGCCCGTATCGGGTACATGGGATGCCGAGTGCATCATGCGAGTAGAAGAAGCATTATGGAAAAAGAAAGCCCGACAGTCACAGAAAGATGCCATCGAGTTATGGCGCAAAGAATCTCATAAAAGAACCGAAAAAGAAATCAGAAAGTCAGAATTAAGTAGAGAAACCTCAGAAAGAGCCCAAGAAAGGGAACTAATCGAAATAGGTGAACGAGTTAAAACCGAACAGTCAGACAGACAGAGGAATGCCCTCATTAAGGGTATGTATCCTCTTCTTGCCGAGGGCTTGCCAAAAGCAACCCCGGAGGCATCCAGTAATTTTCCGCCACCCTTAGTTCCGACCAAGCTACGTCACAAACAGACCGCAGCTGATATTTTTCTCTTGTCCTATTTGGACGACACAGTCCCAGAATATGCAAATCCTGTTCCACCAGCTCCTGTAAATAATGTAATTCATGGTCCTCCAGTCACCGGGGCACCTGTTACAACACCTGTTACGGTACCCCCGGTCCAGCCCGTAGTACAAATTCCCGCCACATCAGTCACTCTGCCAGCACGAAGAGTATCAGTCGACGATTCCAGTTTAGGGGCCGCGGGAGGAGGTCCTCCTGGTACCCCGCCGCCAAATAGACGTTTAGGAGCAGTCGAGTTACATGAACGTGCGTTACAGCGTACGCCCAAATATAAGTCCATTGCAGAAATCAGGCGACTTCTTACTGAATGCTGTTATGATCCAGTCCCAGGCGAGGATAGTATGGTTATATATTCCGTACGTATAAGGCAGGTGTCCGAGTATTTGGTCACCCTACCGAATATGAAAGAAGATCTAGACCGAATGTATCGTTTCATTCGTACAGGACAAGATCCAGAAAGTATTGCTGAAGTCATGTCTCTCAGGAAATCTGAGATCCAGTTCATGTTATTAAAGTTTCTGATCAATTGTTTAATTAGGGAACAAGATTCCCCGACTAAAGATCCGACCGAAATGAAAGTTCTGACAAGGTGGAGTGATAATATAGCCGAGGGTAAGCACAAGACACTCAATAGTATAGAGAATATGTACAAGAAAATACGTAAAGAAATAATAAGGTTACACGAACAACGCAAAGAAGCACAAGTAAGCGAGAAAGAAAATGACTCTTCTACTGAAGAGGTAGACGACGAGAATACCGCCAGAATAGCGTATGTAGGTAAATCTAGACTTCCAGACCGACATTTACGCCTAGAACACAAGAAAGTCTTTCATCTTCCAGCACCAGAACAAGGTTCTCTAGAACAAGTATTTCAAGCTACCGATCAAATTCTGAAATCACGAATCGGTTATAGTGAATTAAGTACTATGCATGAACAAGAACTAGCCCGATCAGCAGTCCGATGGATTACTGATTCTACCACTTTTCCAGACGAAATAGTGGCACAAATGTTTCTGAAATTACCCCCAGCCGAGCAGCGACTGGTGGGTATGTATATGATCCAGCACCTCATTACGCTGTATGAGGGTCAACATTCTGATCCAGGTCCGTTACATGATATCCTGAACGAGTTACTCCAGTATAGATGGAAAGGTTTAGGTACTGATTTAATTAGTGTCATTCTAGAACAGCGCCACAAATATAGAACGTTTCTGAATCCGCATTTTGTTCATGTCTCACCTCCAGAAAGTAAACCGTTTTACATAGATAGACAGCATCCGTTACGAGAAGTACACCCAGTTAGGACACCAGATGGTGAAATGCAACGAGTATTTGTTTACACCCCAGTTACCAAGATGGAACTCTTAGAGATGAAGAAATTAATTCCCTGTCACGACAAAGATCCAGCAGGGTTCCACCGAGAATTAAAAGACATGCTCCGTATGGGAGAATACACGTATCCAGATATTATTAAAATGCTAAAAGTCCTGTTGCCTGCGGGCATATACGAAAAACTCAAGGAAAAGGATTGGGAGGTGGGAGAGAAAAAGATCGATTGGACAGCTCTAGAAGCTGAAGATAAGATACGAGTACCAGGTACCGGTCTTGGAGACAAATGTAAAGAATTACCAGAATTATTAATACAAGTTTTACCTAGATTATTAGCCACTAAAAAGGAAGACTGGGATGCAATCTCAGCCTGTAAACAGAAACAAGACGAAGACACTAGTGATTTTTATTCTAGATTTGAGAAATGTTTTAGCATCAACAGTGGTTTGAAGACGAGTAGCGAGTCATACCCTCATCTTTTTGTTACTAAATTAGTCGAGAATTCAAGTCCACAAGTTAAAAATCGAGTTTTGAAAGTCGAAAGTACTTGGCAAGCTAATACTCCGTCCCAAATGCTCCAGATGCTCCAGTATCACCAGAATAGAATCAGAGAAGAGCAAGAACACGAGAGGAGACGTATGAAAGACACGAAAATGAAAGTACTAGTTGCACAATCTGTTCCACAGGACGGTCAGAAGAGGGGTCCGAATCAAGCCAGTCATCCTGCAGCTCCCGTTAAAGGGACATGCAATTATTGTAAACAGCCAGGTCATTTTATAAACGAGTGTGCAGTTCTGAAACACAACATAGCCACTGGTAAAACTAAAGAAAGACCACGTCCGCCTAGACAAGAACAAGTTTCACAGACTTCTCAGCCACAGAATGCACAACAGACAGTTCCAGCACCGCAGCCTATCGCTGCAACACAGCATGTTACACAGCAGATGTACCAGTATGCACAGACAGAGTATCCAGAGTATCAAGCGTATTCATGAAACAGCCTAGAGAGGGAGGTAGGCTTGCCTCTCATCGAGATTCCTGTAGATCAAGAAGGTCCCTATGTTCACAGTCAAGTATTAGGGAAAGACAGAAAGTTTCTGATTGATACAGGGGCAAGTAGGACGACTATTAGTCACGACGAGGTTCCAGGGGCTCCGCTCTCAGGCTCTAGAAATGTTTCCCTTGGATTTTCAGGAAAGCCTATTGTAAACGAGATATCAAAGCCAGTTACTCTTGAAGTAGGTCCATTGTCCCGAACTACTGATCTACTGCTTACGAAGTCCTGTCCAGAAAATTTGTTAGGCATTAAGACACTGAAAGAATTAGGTGCAGTCATTTGTTGTTCCCCAGAGGGAATACGTTTGTTCTTACGTGACTTCAAGGGTCACTATGTATTACGAGATTTTGATCCGAGATTGTCTAATGTTCCGCAGCATCTATGGGCACAAGGTCCAACTGATGTTGGCTTCATGCAAATCACACCCCATCGTGTGACTCAAGCAAGGTATAGTCTTGCCACGAATCAGACAGTACAGATTGCCACCTGAGGCTGTAGCAGCCTTATCCAAAATTATTGACGAGCTTATGGCTCAAGGAGTAGTTGTAGAAACTGACTCCAATGTATGTAATTCTCCTATCATTCCAGTCATGAAACGTACTGATCCAAATGCACCCCCAGTATATCGATTAGTGATTGACCTTCGAGAACTCAATAAATGTATCATTCCCCAGTACCCAGTTGTTCCAGATATCTCATCTCTATTGACAGCCATTGATTCTGAGGCTACATTTTTCACAGTCATAGACCTCAAAAACGCATTTTTCAGTGTCCCCATTCATCCAGACAGCCAGTACCTTTTCGGTTTTTGTTTAAATGGAAGGAGCTATAAATTCACACGAGCTCCTCAAGGTTTCACAGAAAGTCCTAGCATCTACAGTCAAGCACTTAAGAGACAACTAGACAACATTCACATGCCAACTGACACTGCCCTGCTCCAGTATGTCGATGATCTACTGATCACAGCCCGTTCTGAACGTGCTTGCGAGCGAGCATCACTTACAGTTTTGTACTTCCTAGCCGAGATGGGGCACAAGGTGTCCCCTTCGAAGCTTCAATTCTGTGTCCAGCAAGTGATCTACTTAGGCCACTTACTGTCCAAGTGGGGTAGGCAGTTGACACCTGATCGTATCCAGTTAATAGCGAGTCTTCCTCAGCCCAAGACCCAGAAGGAGGTACGTGCTTTTATCGGCCTTACTTCCTATTGCAGACAATGGATTCCTCAGTATGCATTTCTAGCCAAGCCACTGATACAGTTAACGACACAGGAGGCAGCCGTAACGACTGTTCTCCCTTGGACATCTGAACATACACTTAGTTTTAATGAGTTAAAGAAAGCTTTATGCCAAGCACCCGTTCTAGCTACACCGAACTACAGTAAGCCTTTCACACTTTTTGTCACAGAACGTGATGGTACTGCATTATCTGTTCTCACACAAGATCAAGCCGGACAGTACAAGCCCTGTGCTTATTTTTCGAGCACACTAGATCCAGTAGCCCAGGCTCTGCCTGCGTGCCTCAAGTCAGTTGCAGCCACAGCACTAGCTATCAGACAAAGTGATTCCATAGTATTAGGACATTCCTTGACAGTACAAGTTCCACACTCCGTGGAAGTTCTTTTAAACCGAACACAGACCCAGCACTTGACAATTGCACGTTTGACAGGTTATGAACTGACACTGTTCCAGCCACACATAGAAATCAGACGCTGCAACGTTTTAAATCCTGCTACACTGTTACCGTCAGTTACTTTAAATCCTGCCACACATGATTGTGTGGAAGTTGTTAACACTATGACAAAGCCAAGACAAGATCTGACAGATATTCCATTACCAGATCCCGACCTGACACTTTATGTGGATGGTTCATGTATGAGAACGAGTACAGGAGAACTAGTAGCCGCGTATGCAGTGACTACTGACACTGAAGTTATTGAAACACACCGTATTGACACCCTGTCTGCTCAGGCAGCAGAGCTAGTTGCTCTGACTCAAGCCTGCATACACGCCAAGAACCTGAAAGTTAATATTTACACAGATTCACGCTACGCATTCGGAGTTGTACACGACTTCGGAGTGCTCTGGCAGGAGAGAGGTTTCATGACTTCTCATGGAACCAAGATTCAGCATGGTTTCCTTATTCAAGCTCTGTTAGATGCAATACATTTACCGACATCTATCGCTATCATGAAGTGCAAAGCACATACGAAAGTCACTGACATTATTTCTCAAGGTAATGATCTAGCAGATCGAACAGCCAAGCTTACAGCACAGACACCAGACATACCAGCTAACAAGACACCGACATCCACTCTAGAACAGACTACTTGTATGACAGTTAAGGACCCTACTCAAGATGTCATAGATATCCAGTTACATGCTACTCCTGAAGAAATCAAGAAATGGTCCGAACAAGGAGGGGTCCAGACAGATCAGGGATGGGTGACGAAGGGAAAAGCCACATGGTTTCTCCCCGACTCAATGGTTCAAGTCATTATTAAAACCGCACATAGTCCTGCACATTTAGGAGAAAAAGCCATGATAGACAGTATCCAGAACATTTGGTTTAACAAGCATTTACGAGCTGCAGCCAAGCAGAAAGTCCGTACTTGTATGATATGTTGCCAGTTCAATCCAGGTAAAAGTGTCCCGGTGGAACAAGGTGGATTCCAACCTCCTGACCACCCTTTTGAAGTCCTCCAGATGGATTATATTCAGATGGAGCGATGTCGAGGTTTCAAGTATGTCCTTGTAGTTGTATGCGCTTTGTCCAGGTGGACAGAAGCATATCCAGTCCTAGATTACACAGCCGCGACCACTGCCAAGCAGCTGGTTCGTGAATATTTCCCCCGCTATGGACTCCCTAGGGTCGTGTATTCTGATAACGGCCAGCCATTCTCATCTGAATTAATGAAGCACGTTTCCCTTTTGTTAGGGTACCAGTGGAAGTTCCATTGTGTACGCCATCCAGAAGCAGCCGGTCTCGTAGAGAGACATAATCAAACCTTGAAAATCCGCATTGCCAAAATCTGTCAAGAAAAAGGTGTAGACTGGTTAGTTGCCCTGCCAGTCGCTCTGTTCTATATGCGCATGGTCGCACATTCCAGATCAGGTCTGTCCCCTTATGAGGTCGTATTCGGCCGCCCCCCGAATGTATGGGGTACACCTAGACCCCGAAGTATTACAGATGTTTCCAGTAATATGCTGACAGATTACCTAGCTTCCTTGATGTCTGCCCTACACTCTTGTCGTTCACAGGTTGCCGCCGCATTTCCAGACAATACCGAGGTGAAACCGCATGAAATTGTTCCAGGAAGCTTGGTTCTCGTCCGGAATTTTGATCGTTCAAGTCCGCTGGAGCCTCGCTGGAAGGAGCCGAAGTTAGTCCTTCTAACCACCTGTACTGCCGTCAAGTTGGAAGGCAGGAAGGGGTGGGTGCATCTGTCACACGTCAAGAAATTTCACGGACTAAAAGCTGTTTCCAAGAACATTTCCAAGGATTGTCAAGATTTTAAAGACTGCCAAGATACTATTCTTAAGGACTGTCCCGCAAATGACATTGATATCAAGCCCTCCCTGTTAGAGAAAACTCCGCAGCAGGAGTATAAAAGTAAGCTACGGTCTAGTAAAATAAGTCAGCCAGTTTAATTGTCTAAGTCCTCCCCTAGGTGAAACGGTTAGACAGGTATCTGACATGTATGAAATAGACCCCCATAGTGAGAGAGTTAGTCAAAACTCAATCCGATGTATCGTTTTTCTAAGTTTTATATTGTTTTTAAGCTTAATGGTTACCTGCACGAGTTATGCATTTCATTTATGTTTTCCAATTTCTCATGTAAATAAGTCTTCTAATGCTACAGTAGAGCACACGTTTAGTGATCTACCTCCTCACGAACTATCCTATCGTCTTGCTATGCGCAACAATTCATTTATCCGTATGTTACATTATTCACACCAGACCAGCAATGCCACAAATTGTTGGGTGTGTGGTCGACTCCCCCCTTTCCAGACACCGAAGGGAGTTCTGCCACTCTTTCCTTATCCGTTCTCACATAATGGTTTGTGTGGAGCCTGGTCCATGTTAACGTCATCCTCAACTGATATGTCCCTTCTGAACAGTACATGTTTTCCAGACAAGCAAGGTCTTCCCCACAGAACAGGGTTAGATCTAGAAAATGAAGTTTATAATTTAGGTAATTATTCTTCGAATTTCATGGTCCTGAATGTTCAGTCTGATCCTACTCCAGACTTACCTGCTATTTCAGTACTACCAGTCAAAGGCGAATTATGTGTCAGAAATAATGGTTCCGTACATGTAGGACATAGTGATTGTACTACTATTGTCAAGTATAGTGACAGTGGGAAATCTATTTTCAAAGCTTCACGTCATTCTTATTTTGTTTGTGGTCAGACCGCATATGTTCGTCTGCCCCTCGATTGGGAGGGAACCTGTTACATTGCCTTCCTACTGCCACCAGTTTTTCTAGCCCCATCTGATTATCATAGAAACACACATCTAGTACACATTAGACATAAAAGGGAGATCGAGTCCCCGATTGTCAATCAAACTGAAACTGCTCTAGAACAGTATACAGATTTCAATAGAGGATTCTTTTTCTTTATAGGACCTATCCAGAATAGTAAGTTAATCCGTAGATTAACCAGAACCCTTGAGGCAGTAGTGAATGAGACTGCCTCTGCTCTAGGTAACTTAACCGAAGAGCAATCTGCTATGAGATTTGTCGTGCTCCAAAATCGTCTCGTTCTTGACGTCATACTGGCCGATAGAGGAGGAGCATGTAGAGTCATCGGATCTAGTTGCTGCATTTTCATTCCTAATAACGCGCCGTCTGTTTATTCAGCTATAACCAGACTTCATAAAATTGCCCATCAGTTACACCAGAATCCAGGCACCTGGACATGGTCCGGTTGGTTTTGGAGTATAATTTCTGCCTGGGGATGGAAAGTATTGTCATTTCTAGGTATTGCAGTAGCGATCATATTCAGTTGCTGCCTCTGTATACAATGTGGCCCTGCGATTTGTGGCATTTGTGCTACCTCTTGTATTCCTAGTCCCAAGTCCCGTCCTCGATCCCGTTCCAAGAAAATTCGAGACAAGCAAATGATACTGTATGAAATGATAGATGGTATCATGAATATTGATGTTTCCTGATGGAAACGTAGTGACAAGGAGGGAATGTGGAAAAGTAAATTTTGCCATGTTCTGTGTCCCTACGTGTCCCCCATCTTATGTTGTATGTGCATGATTAATATGCATATGTATTCCCCATGATCGATTAAAGACGCAATTACAGTTGTGTCCATCTCTAGTATGCCAGTTTCCAGTTCTCGTGAAAGCTACGAGTATTAGGCCTATGTAAAGCTACGTTGCCACGTTTCTCAGTGTGCACGTTATTTCATTGTAAAGTCCCTGTTTCTAGGCCTCAAAAGGGCCCGGACTCAGATTCAGCTCCTGTCTCCTGAACCCTCTCCGAGGAGCGATACAGCCCCCACCTGTATCCCTGACCCTTCACTTACTTCCTGCCTCACAGTGCCCGGCTCGGCCTGACTCTGCCTGCCAGTCTGCCAAGAGTATGTTATGATTCCAGTTATCAGTCCAGCTCTCCTTCTCTGCATTCCTAAGCTACTGAATCGCATCAATAGTTTCAGTCATCGTCTAGCCTTTACGTCTCCATGTAAGAGAAATACTGTATTTATGGTCATTTAATATTCCTCAACACACACTACATGTAGAATAATGCATGCACCAGTCTTAGTGTCTGTTAGCCTTTACCCTGATAACTTTTGGATTCTATCAACATGTTCTCTAAACATCAGATACTAGATAGTGTTTAGGTACATGTCGCTCTGACTCTCCAGACTTCAGTCTCTCCTTCTAGCTCAGAAGTCATAGCCCCCAGCTTCTCCCTGGTAACACGTCATTGCCAGTTTGCGCGCACCACTAGGTTAGAGGTCCCGGCTCCTTAGGTAGCCCCCTCCATGTTTCCGCCCCATTTATGACATATTCTGTTACGTTTACATCACATGTCTATGTTCACGCCTCTTGTTACACCTACTTTCACCCTTATCTTTCGCGACTTACAGGCCCCACCCACTGTCACACCTACTGTATGTACTGTAATGCAATTGTTTTAGTATATATACTTGTGTATTGTTATTAAAAGCCAGCGCGCTCATTCCAGCTCCTGCCCGACAGCTGTCGGGGCCCCCCTGTTGGCTAGCCATCCCAGATCTTGCCCGTGCAGGTTGTCCTGTTCCTGTCCTTTATGCTGTATTAAACCTGCAAACTCCTACTACCTCGAATCTTGACTCTTATTTATTGAGCTATCTGTTATTGTTATATCCAGTCAAAAATAGAGGTATTATTTATTTATTTACCACAGGGGGGGGGGCCAGAGCAGGACGAAGGAGCTGCGGGTGGAGGGAGGGGGGGGGCAGAGCAGGACGAAGGAGCTGCGGGCGGAGGGAAAGGGGCAGAGCAGGACGTTACACGTGTTACACGTGGGAATAAATTGTTAAACAACTGAACCAGTAAGCGTATTACTCTGTCACTTTTGTATACAATTCCAAAATGCTATTGATTCGCCTTATCTTGAAGCGGAAACACCAAGCTCATAGGCCTGGGTGAAGAACTTAGTGTATCTACTTGCAACAATAACAAAACAAATGTCGACTGACATTACAACATAGGTCATTTATTCTATAAGAAAAAAATCTACTACGAAAATCAAAATAAACAAGACTGGTTAAATGTTGCAGTGCAAACATGTAAGCATTAGCAAGTCACTGTTGCTACCAGGTCCATACAAGTTCCGTATACCGTATAGGTTGTGTGCCTATGCAAAACTATGATGCGTGTATTAAGCGGTTACAGTACATAAATCTTGAGCGAGTGGAGTCCAAAAGGGAAAAAAATCCTCGACAATAGTGGGTGCACTAGTCCTGGTATTGACCTATATGAAAGGACAAACACCGCCTCACGAAATCTCTACAGCCCTTCGTCCACTTGACACTCAAAGCATAAACCTAAGCCCCTCCCCTTTTCCCCTCATGCAGTAGCCCTAAGCCATTCACCCTTCTTACCCTCAGCAAGCAGAGCCGTACAAATGGAGATGAAGACTATTAACACAGTGTCTGCGAATATCGTACTCATGGTGCCGGCTGGTGAACCGCTGCCACAGAACCTGCTGCCCCGGAAGTACAATATCACCGGAACAGAAGAGCTGGGACTTTAGAAAGTAAAAACGGACGCATATATTCGGCACAGCACCGCCATCTTAATTGTATTTGGTCCTCATTGGCTCGGCGACTGTGCTGGAACTAAGATAACCAATGAGACGAAAGACTTAAATGGGGGCGGTACACCAGCTAAATAAATATGGAAAGTAGGAGAAACTTTAGTAAAAGTAGTAGTAGAACACGTGAATTGTACCACATCGTGTTGACTGTACCACAGAAAGTGTTTTGTAATACCAGTATAAGCACGGAAAAGCAATGGCAATGACTATTGGTCTGGCTGTTAAGAATGTTGTTTGATAATGAAAACATTCGCAAAAGTGGAGAGGATGTGGCCTAACGAAGGAGCTGCGGGCGGAGGGAAGGGGGGGGGCAGAGCTGGACGAAGGAGCTGCGGGCGGAGGGAGGGGTGGTAGAGCAGGACGAAGGAGCTGCGGGCGGAGGGAGGGGGGCAGAGCAGGACGAACCACCACCGTCTTTCTCCGAGGCAAAGCAGAAATGCCTCGGAGAAAGCATGGTAATTTTCGGATTTGGGGGCGTGTTTTGCTGTTTTGAGTGACAGACAACGTCACAGTCTAAAGAACAGCAAAACTTACGCCCCCAAATCCGAAAAAGACGGAGCTTCTTTGGAGGGACGGCTCTCTCCTCCAATGGCTGGCCTCCGTTTAGGAAGCCAGCCAATGGAGGAGAGAGGAGGGTTAAACAACCCTACTAAGAAACATAAGATCTCCTCCCGGAAGCTGGCAAGCCAGCATTTCCGGTCCGAGACCTTAAAAACCCCTTTTCGTGGCTCCAGGGGTAGAGGTCAATCCTCGTATAGAGGAGGATACCAACAAGGGAGATATTCATCTTCTTATCAGTCCTCATCGCAGCCTTACCGTCAACAATATAACCAGCGTTAGTCAGGAGGATACACAAAATCAACGCCAAGAGGACGTGGTGGCCGAGGAAAGGATAACACCCGTCGGCAATGACAACCTCCATCTTCCGGCTCTGTCATATGTTCCCCTGGGTGGAAAGATTGCTCACTATCTTCACAATTGGCGGAAAATAACAACGGAGCAATGGGTCCTCAAAATAGTACAATTCGGTCACACCCTAGAATTTCTTCAGACGCCCCCTTGTACGCCACCGATGCTCCAAAGAGCCAATCATCTGCATCAACTCCGGCAGGAGATTCGGACAATGCTCCGAAAGGGAGCAATAGAACCGGTACCGAAATCCCAGGAAAACAAGGGGTTTTACTCCAGGTTTTTTCTTATCAAGAAGAACAAACTCCAGTGGCGCCCCATTCTGGATCTCAGATCCTTAAACACCTAACTCAAGAAACAATCTTTCAGGATGGTATCCCTACAGGACATCCTTCCGTTATTGAACCCAGGAGATCATATGACCACATTGCACCTACAGGACGCGTATTTTCACGTGCCAATACATCCTGCACACAGGCAGTACCTTCGGTTCTGGGTAGCCGGAAGACATTACCAGTTCAGGGTGCTGCCATTCGGCTTGAAGTCAGCGCCAAGAGTGTTCACGAAATGCCTGTCTCCAGTGGCGGCTGTGTTGAGGAAGCAAAGACATCAAATATTTCCGTACCTCGATGACTGGTTAGTCAAGGCACCATCGAAGACACAAGCCAGAAAGTCGACGCAAGCTTGCATAGACTTCTTCGCCAATTTAGGATGGACTCTAAACGAGGGAAAGTCAAACCTCCACCCAGCAAGAGTGATCACTTTTCTGGGGGCAATATTGGACAAGGAATGCAACAAAGCGTTTCCCTCCGAGGAAAGACAACTGAGGATTGTGTCCCTCTTCCAAGACTTGGGAAAAAGAAAGTCACTTTCAGTCCGCAGGTACAAATCCTTACTGGGCACAATGTCCTCTTGTATTCCACTGGTACCTTGCTGCAGGCTAAGGGTGAGACCACGGCAAGAACAGATCGATCCCCAATGGCGTCAGGCGGAGGGATCCTTCGAAGATACAATACAGGTGACACCAGTCATGCTGCAGGCAGCAAAGTGGTGGACGCAAAAGGCAAATGTGTCTCAGGGACTGACGTTTCTAACAAGAGCAGCTCCGCTAGTGGTAACGACGGATGCGTCGTTAGAAGGATGGGGAGCTTTCCTTCAGGACCTTCAGGTCAGCGGCCGTTGGAAGGCAGAGGAGCAGCAATTACATATAAATCTGCTGGAACTCAGGGCGATTCGCTTGGCATTACTGGCTTTTCTGCCAAGGATAAAAGGTGCACCGGTGTTGATAAGAACAGACAACACCACAGCGATGCATTATGTAAACAAGCAAGGGGGAACAAGATCTCTCTCCCTGTCTCAGGAAGCCCAGGAAATATGGGAATGGGCTATTCAGCAGGGAATATCACTGACAGCAGAACACCTCCCGGGGGATCAAAACGTCAAGGCAGATACTCTCAGCAGGCTAAAATCGTCCTGCCACGAATGGGAGCTAGACCAGGAGATCCTGGACAGCATCTTTCGAAGATGGGGAACACCGATGGTAGACCTCTTCGCTACGAAGGAAAACAGAAAATGCCAGTACTTCGCAAGCTGGCTTCCCCAGAGGGGATCTTGGGGGAATGCGTTTTCCATGGCATGGTCCGGCATCTTTGCCTACGGTTTTCTTCCAATTCCTCTTCTCCCCCGCGTACTGGTGAAGATCAAGAAAGAACCGTGCAGGCTGATCCTAATTGCCCCGTGGTGGCCCAGACAGCACTGGTTCACGGAACTGCTGCTACTGTCGGAGGACCGTCCAGTTCAGTTGTGCCTGATTCCATCGCTTCTGACAATGTCCAAGAGGCAGGTGCGCCATCCGGACCCGAAATCCTTGCGATTAGCAGCCTTTCTCCTGAACACTGTGAGTTTTTAGCCATCTGAACATCTCACACGAATGTAGGGACATCCTATCCAAGGCCAGAGCGGAGAGTACCAACAAAACTTACAGGATGAAATGGAAGAGGTTTTGTCTGTGGTGTAAGAGAAAGGGTGTTCACCCTCTTACTGCTGCACCTCATCAAATTATACCTTACATTCTGCTGTTAGCAAAGTCAGGATTAGCACACGCCTCCATCAAGGTGCATTTGGCTGCGATATCCCGCTACAGGAGGTCATTGTCAGGCCCATCTTTATGGTCCTCGAGGATTATCAAACAATTCATGAAAGGGATATTCAGAGTCTTTCCACCAGTAAAGCCTCCACCTCCTGTATGGAATCTGAATATTGTACTCTCTCAATTGATGAAGCCACCATTTGAACCGATACACAGGGCAGACCTGAAGTTCTTGTCCTGGAAGGTGGCTCTTCTCATTGCATTGACTTCTGCGAGAAGAGTAGGTGAACTACAAGGGCTCACGATTCAGGAGCCTTTCTTGTAGTTTCAAGAGGATAAAATGATTCTCAGGACAAACCCGAAGTTCATTCCGAAGGTGCCAACTGATTTTCATTTGAACGAACCATTGGTGCTGAAGCGTTTCTTTCCTCATCCATCAACAGCGGCAGAAAGAGTATTGCACTCGTTGGACGTTCAGAGATGTATGAAATTTTACTTGAAAGAAACTAAGGCGTTTCGCAAGTCTTCCCAGTTATTTGTTGCGTTCAGCGCACCCAGAAAAGGTTTCCCGCTGTCAAAGAGTGGAATTGCCAGGTGGATTTCCAGTGCAATTGTCTACTGTCATCAAGCTGCTGGAAAGCCTTTGAATGCACGAGTCCGTGCCCATTCCACGAGGGCAGTGGCCACATCCACTGCATTGTTTGGAGGAGTGCCAATCCAGGACATCTGCAGAGCAGCAACCTGGGCATCTACGCACACCTTCACCAGGCACTACTGCTTGAAGGCGGCCGCAGAATCTGATGCGGCGGTGGGAGAGGCGGTACTGCGGAATATCATCCAGTAACGGTGAGCCTTTCTTGCATCCCTCCTTCCATAATTTCTTGTGTTTACAAAGTCACATTTTATATAATTATGTATATATGTATATGAGATCATGCTTCATTCTCTAATGGTACTGCATGGTTATGTAATGTATCAGGAAAATGTGCTTTGTTTTTTCACTGCTCGCTATTCTGATTCAGGCATGTGAATCTATGAAAGTTCCAATACTGGAGTAAGAAAACAAGTTACTTACCTGTAACTTTAGTTCTCCAGTATTGGAATCTTTCATAGATTCACATGCACCCACCCTCCTCCCCTGAGAGGCTCACCTCTGATTTAGCACAAGAAGTGTGTTATATGCACAAGTGCGCGAAAGACCTGAGGGGCAGAAGGTTCTCTCAGGAGTATTCTAGAGGGTGAGGAGCTCTGATTGGTTCAGAGAAAAGTTTGGGCCTTTTTTACATAACAAAGGCTATGGGTTGCAAAAGGGAAATGGGCCTAGGCCTCTTTTCAGTTTGCTATACTACTAAGCACTGCTTTTTTATATACCGGAGACTCCAGTCTCGACGACGGGGAATGATTCAGGCATGTGAATCTATGAAAGATTCCAATACTGGAGAACTAAAGTTACAGGTAAGTAACTTGTTTTCTTCTTCCATAGACTAACATTGACTGGTTTCAGTTGAAATTTCTTCCAAGTGTGGAGTTTTGAATCTTTAAAATATTCATCTAAAATCAGCCGAATAACGAATTCCGAATTACTCACCTGTGATCAGGAGAGAAGCCAGTACTGTACCTTTTAGCCCAGTACTGAACCGCTAAAGTAATCATAACCGTATTTACTAGTAACCTAAATTTCTTCCATAGGAAACCATTGACTGCTTTTCTGTGAAATTTCTTGTCTATTTTTGCAAACTACAAATATTCCTTAAAAATCGTACCAACTACTAAACCGTAATTACTTACCTGTCTTAAGTAGAGACCCCAGTGCTGAACCTAGGAGTCCAGTACTGGATTACAAAAGTAACGAGAACCTACTTTACCTGTGACTTGAATTTCCTTCCATAGGATAACATTGCAAGTTTTTCACTGAAAAGTTTCTAAGTGTCAACTTTGAAAATACAGTTATATTCTTTAAAAATCACAACTATAACCAAAACGCTTTTACTTAACTGTTTACAGCTTTCTTCCCGGGACTGAATCCAGGATCCAGTCCTGTGGTCAGAAAAGTAATCCTTAAAGTAATCAACTGCATTTATGTAGAAAAGCCCATTGAGCTCAATGTTAAATTGTGTTTAGAATTGTGTTGCCTATTGCAACCACTGTAACTTTTGTGCTTACAAAGTTTATTGCCTTTCTGCAAAGTAACTACCTGAAGTCACTCATATTGAGAAGTTTATTTTTATACCTGTTGGTTCTAAAAATAAAACCACTATATCTTTTGATATAAAAACAATTGGCCTGGAGTTCAGTCTTTGAGTGTGTGAAACCTTTTGCTGACTGAGTGTGTACAACAAATGCTTTACACTGTCCTCTGATACTGCCTTACTGCTCGACCAAGCTACCACTTTAGAGAGTAAGGTCACACCTGGCTTTAACCTCTGTTATACCTCTGGAGATTGTGGACTCTATACATCCTGTACCTTACTTTGGTCCAGTATATATAGAGCCAGTTTCTTACAGCCGGGTCTACGTTCAGTGCAAATTCCCAATCATGGACGATCTGTAACTGAAAAGCCCACAAGTACTCTCTGATGTCTGGGATTCCTCCATTGTTTATTGCCCTCTGCAAGGCCTGGTGTGCTAGGGGTCTCTCCATCCTATCGCAGAATGCTAACCGTCTTATCACTCCTATCAAAGTAGGAGCCTAGTATGATGTAAAGGGTATTTTGTAAGTTATTCATCAACGGCGGGAGTGTGATCGTTTTAAATATTACTGCTCTCTATCGTGGACAGGAAGAGTTTTTCGTCCATCTTTGTGTCAGGCTGGAATTCTCGAAGGTCCACTTCTGCGTTTCTGTCAAAAAATTGGGTCATCATTTCTGATACCTCAATCCTAGGATATCTGAAGCCACCTCTCGACACAGTAAAATGCAGTATGTGCCCGTTGCGTATAGCACCAATTTACTCCTGTTGTTCCTGTATCCTGAGAAGTTCTCAAAAGACTAGAAAATGTAAAGGGTCGCTGGAACGAACATCTCAGGATTTGTGAGGTAAAGAAAGATTTCATCCATGTAAACTGAAATCTTTTCCCTTATGTCATGAAATTCCCTTTTGTGCGCCAGAAGTCTAATCCTTTATGCTACAGGTTCTATGCCGAGGGTAAAGAGGAAGCGGGAGAGTGGGCAACCATATCTGCCGCCATGCTCCGGTGCGAATGTTTGATACCACTCAGTTTACTTTTACAGTGGTTGTCAAGCCCTTCTATAATTGCACCAACCAATTTTAAAAATTAGGACCAACCCAAATGCTTTTAGTGTCTGACTTAAAGTCGACTACTCAGTCAAATCAAATGCCCTTTGGACATCTAATGACTTTATGGTCAGTTGCTCCTGCAAATGCCGCATTTCATCCAACCAATTATGTAGTCTCTTGGGATTGTCTGGTCGCTGTCCCCAGGATAAACCCTACATGATTGTTATGTACTAGGGAATCAATTATTTCGGCGAGCCGAGTCGCTTAGATTTTATCCAGGAGTTTTATTTCAGTATTAATGAGTGAGAGGACTCGCAGAGGTTACTGGGCTTGCCTTGTTTGTGTATAACTTCTATTGTCACAGGACACAGGTCTGGGAAATCATACCCTCTCTTCCCTTTTCTTGAAAGACATTTAGGATAATGGGGCAGTGTTCGTATTTTAATCTGTACAGTGGTTTTCTACGTCAGACAGCCAGGTCTGCCAATGTGAAAATATATTTTGAATGCTAGCCACTGTAAGGACGTGTTAACATTAATCTTGTACATGTACTTCTTTGAAATGCCAATTGCCCTGCCTTGTGGGCTACATAGCCTAGATAGGGAGTAACTTCTTAATATACCAAAAATATTTTTTTACTTGTCAAAAAGGTTTCTGTTGACAGTCAAATTTCAGTTTTTATATTTACACTGCTAAAGGCAGATTACAATGGTACGTCTGAAGCCATGTTTTCACTGCCACTGTAGTGAACAGCACAATAGATGATGCAGTCCACTAGTGAAATCTAATTGACATGCTCTGTGTGCACCTTGTATCACATACTAGGGACTTATAGGTAAGTTAAATATGCCAGTTAGAGTTATGCCAATTAGATTATGTTTAAAAATGGGAGCACAGGTGCTTTACTACTGGTCAGCAGAGGTAAAGTTCAGAGTGTTGCAGCCTTCAAAAACAGCTAGGGTTAAAATATGGGACCATGCAAAAGGAGGTTGTTTCATAAAAAAACGCTGCAAAAGATAAAGATCCCCTTGAATGAATGCAGAATTGAAGAAACAAAAACAAAATAAACACGAGTTGCAATGCTTCTACGGACCTGGAACAAATCTAGCGACTCGCAAGACAATCAGCGAATACTTCTAACCCAGGAAATCTATGCTTCAGACTAATACCTCCTTTTATATTCCAACCATACAAGGTAAAGTAACTTTGGTGTCCCTTCTTTCTCAGTAAAAGCAGCCAAACTGTGGAGAGCTCTACCAGCACAGATATGTGTTAGTGAAAACCACATGACCTTCCGAAGACTGGGAAAGAGCTGATTCTGTTCTACATGATCATAAGTAAAAAGTTTCACTCAATGATACCATAACAGCTTACAGCAGTAGGAAGAACATGATACAATAAGCATTGGCGAAGCCACTAGGTCTAGTCTTTGAGACCTAATTGCCTTGTCAATGGTTTTTCAGCCATGCTATACAACATCCCTAATGCTGTACAGCGTGGCTAAATAAGAAAAAAGCAGGCCATGTCATTTTGTAGACGCAAAAGTCTGAGTTGTGCTAATCGTCCACAATATAATGCTTCCTACTACTTTACAAGAATGAAGACAATCTGGGAATATTTGCATTAATGAAACACCTTTGTAGCACTGCTTTTCCATAATGTAAATATTAAACCAGTATTACAAAGTAAAGTGTGTAGCTTGTAAACATTTTTAACAATTAACCAGTGAATAGTTGTTTAAAATAGTTTAAACAACATTTCCAGCTTTGTATTGAGGACTTGCAGAAGTGGTGTGTGAAGAAATTAAAATAAAATCGACCCCATCCATCAAAGATCTTTAAAAAAGATTGCAAAATGAATTCAACTCGGGGTGGTGCAAGGCTAAGGCAAGTGCAGCTTGCTGCCCCAACAAAAGAACCCACGTGATTGCAACAAATGGCTAGGAGGATTGGAGCCTCTAAACTGCAAAATGTAATTTTATGTGGTTCTCCGAAATTCTTTCTGTGAATTGGTTAACACTACCTCCTTCAACTGGAATGTTACTAGTAATGTTGCAAACACTTGACGTGTTTGCAGTCAGTCCACAAGAATGCCCCTTGTGCGTGGTTGCCTACCTGCCATGGCGTATGTGAGATTTCATGGGCAATCGCCCATTTCAGTTTCAGTTTCAGACGTCTTTATTTCGATTTTATAATCATAGAAGACAATTTACAAAAGGGAAATAAAACCAGATCATATATACATAATTTAACAACATCATATTTCGTCGAAAATTCATCATTTTAAAACAAGAATTAAACAGGTAGTTTAAAGACCTAGTATGAAAATGCTATGCATTTTTTTTACAAATATTATGGTCTATCTACTTGAAGGTGTCTAGCCCTAATGACCCAGGCCCACCCTAGGTACTTAGCTACTCCTATGACCACGGTCTCTGAGGCCCACAAAGCCTCTGCACTCCCACCAATGTTCAGTTTACGGCAAATAGGCCTAATCCATTTATTCCTAGGAGCCAAATAGGCCGAGCAGGCAAAGAAAAAATGACCCACACTCTCCTTTTGGTCATTACACCAGGGACAAAACTCAGTTGAGGAACCATTCCAAGTCTTACTAAAGGACCTCACTGGTAGGGACCCCACTCTAAACTGATGGTATAATTTTTTGTCCAGGCTCCTGGTAATAACATTCCAATAGTTCTCAAGTAGGGGATCCAATTTGTGCACCAGAAATAGACCCGTTAGGGTGGTGGCATTTGACAGTGCAACAAATTGAGTTCTAACCGAAGCCCAGAACAACATTTTTAGTTCTTTTTTAGAGGGAAACACAGTAGACCCCGGGTTGGCCCACAATTGGCTGAGTCCCATACTTTCCAAGATTACTTTCACCTCCCGGAGCCATGCGATATTGCCAGAACCCATGATTGATCTTACTTCCGCTAATTCGTCAGCAAAGAGACTTAGATCCGGCGACGTCCAGATCCGCCTCCACAGTGCTACGAGCCGGTACCGTGCCATCTCATTTATCGGCGTACAACCCATATCCAACAAAAGGGGTTTAATTGGTGTGGATTGTTGTAAGCCAACCAGTTTACGCACAAATTTATTTTGAGCCCTTACTAGGGGGGTTAAGTCCATATGACCTCATAGGTCAGCCCCGTACAAAATTGCAGAGCTAATTTTTGCTTCATAAATCTTTAGTGCTGGCAAAACCCTTTTGGTCAAAGACATTCTTTGCTCCTGGATTAGGCAACCTGTTAGGCGTACAGATTTGAGGTGGAGAGCATCAACCTGTGGGTTCCATCGTAGGCGATAGTCTAAAGTCACTCCAAGATAGGTCATAACATCTACTTGTTCAAGGGCGACTCCATTCATACTAACATAGCTCTTAATAGGACGATTTTTTGTTAAAACCATGAATTTAGTCTTGCTCACATTTATTTGCAGGTCATTTAGTTTACAGAAATCCTCAAATCTGTTAATTGCCTTATGAAGACCACAACATGTCTTAGAGAGGATTAAAGTATCATCTGCAAAGATGAGCAATGGGAACTTAGTCCCACCCAAGATTGGTGCATCAGTTGGAGTGTCTGTAAAAAATTTCACCACCTGATTAATGAATAATAAAAAGAGTTGGTGCCAAAACGCACCCTTGACGGACACCCCTCGTGACGGGGAAACAGTCCGTTACCTGCCCCTGTCTCCCCCACCTTACCTTAGCAAAATTGCCCTCATGCATTCTTACCAGGATTTCAAGGAGTTCGGACGGCAGCCCTAGTTTATCTAGGACAGCCCACAATTTTGCTCTGGGCACAAGATCGAAGGCGGACTTAAGGTCCACAAAGGCGGCATAGATGGTCCCTCCGCCCAACAGCACCACCTTCCAGTATATCAGAACAAACCGGAAGACCTGGTCGATGGTGCTGGTGCCTGATCTAAATCCAGCCTGTAATGGGGAGAGAATACTCTCCATCTCCATCCACCCTTGAACCCTGGCTAGAACCATCCTGGTGATGATTTTCTGCAAGGAGTCTGAGGCTTATGGGGCGATAGTTACTAGGAACCGAACGATCCCCCTTTTTAAAAATGGGAAGGATTTCTGCACCTTTCCAAGACTCTGGAATCCTTGCCCCCTTGGCAATAGCATTAGCTACCGGAGTAATATAAGGGACCCAGAGTTGGGGGTCAGATTTAAAAAGATCATCCGGGATACAATCCATCCCGGGGGCTTTCCCTGCTTGAACCAACCGAAGTGCAGACTCGGTGTTATCATTCATAAACACCAAAGGAGGACAGAGAGATGCATCCGAAGGGACCCCAAACACCGGGGCATTACAGAGATCGTATTCGGGGGCTTTAAACTGAGACGAAAAAAAATCCACCCATGCTTCCTCCGAGACGTGATTAACTGGAGACTGTGAGTCTGGGTTTCTGCCCCATTTAACAACTTCCCAGAATTTAGTCTGATTAGAGGAAAGACTAGCCTCATATAGATCGGACCAGTAGCACTCGTCCCACTCTCTCTTAGCCTCCCACTGTACCCTTTTGTACAATTGTCGCGCCATTTTAATATCTAAAGTTACCCATGATTTTATGGCTTTTTTAAGCCCCCTATATGCCTCCCTGCATTTTTTATTATACCATTTCTTCTTACCAGGGCAGGGTGTTTTCTCTTTCCCAAGCTTCGGAGGTAAGGTAAGGAGGGCCTTTAATTTATTAAAGCACTGCTCGTGTAAATCACTAATCAGGTGGTCTGCTTCCTTATTGGGGGGTAGGTCTTGTATGGCACTCAAAGTGGATGAGACTTCCAAGGATATGCCCTCTAAAATGGCGGGATCCGCCAGGACCCTACACTATCTGACCCTTCTTCTGTCATTTGTCAGAACAGCCTCTGCAGTAACACATGTAGCTACAGGAGCTCTGCCTAAGCCACCAGGGAGTTTTAAACTTAAGGACAACGGGTTATGGTCGCTCTCAGAACGAACCACAACTACCATGTCTTTCAAGAGGGACCAATACTCCATTTTTACCAGAATATAATCAATTCTACTTCTACTAGTCCCGTTATCAAAAGTAGGATGACCATCTTTATCAGAAATCGTGCTCCCATTGGCCGCTCTCAAACCCCACTCTAAGCACAGCCCTAACCAATGCAAAGCAGCCTCTGAACCCTTTTTGATATAATTCAGTGTCGGGTTCGGAATGTTCCAAATGGCATCTTCCTCAGAACACAAGTCCTCACCCTCACTCTTCAGGGGTTCAAAGGTGCAGTTTATATCCCCTGCTACGAGTATTAATTTGTCTCTCCCAATCAATTCAAGGTAGGAGTCCAACTCATCTATAATAGCCGGGCTTCTCCCACCAGGGAGGCCTCGAGCATATATATTAAGAATGATATCCTGGTGGTTTTCCCTACTTAACTTAATCACCAGAATATCACGGTTTTTCACTGGGATTTCCACCGGTCTATAACTAATGGACTGCCTAACCCAAATTACTAAACCCCCAGATGCTCTACCTTTAGTACCCTTATTGGCCGGTTTATAAAAATTAAGAAAGCCTGCTCGATCGTCAATCTTTCCCGGCATCAGTTTTCTGAGTTCAATCCGATCACGCGATAAATTCAAGTCTTTGATTCTCAGGCCTTTGCTAATATAACTGGTATCCAGGAGATGGCACAAGTAGACTGTTCTATATATTTATGGTTGAAAGAATGAATGAACAAAAAAGCATTTATATAGCGCACGCATACTACTTGGATTGTCCCGGTGCTGAAAATTGGTGCTGAAAATTGGAAAGCCTGCCAACTGCAAAAAAGAGTTTGTCTTATTCAGTTTGTTAGAACAGCCAGGTTTTTATCTTCTTCCTGAAAACAGGGAGTTTTTTCCATGCCGTTGAACTAAGCAACACCTTCCCTCGGTTCTGGCCCGGTGTATTTTAGGAATACTGGTTTACTGGCTAAATGGCGGTGTGCATATCCCAGATCTCTTGGGGGACATCAATACTTATCCTCTTACTCAGGTACACAACTCCCTTCTTATGGAGGGCTTTATGTTCCAGGACCAATGTCTTAAAAAGAATCCTCTTTTTGAGGGGTAGCCAATGAAGTGCCCTAAAGTGTGGAGTTGTATGTGTTCTTGGATCAAGATTGATAATTCTTCTGACTGCCACATTCTGGACTACCTTTAAACGCCTTAAAAGATATTCCATGGAGGCCTAAATAGAGAGCATTTCCATAGTCAAACCTGGAGGGTGATCAGGGCTTGGACCTCAGTTTCCTAGTTTCTACTGACGAAAAGGAAAGCATTTTTTCCGAGAGCGTAGCATCCCAAAACAGGAGCCCTCCAGTGTCTGAATTTGGCGTATATTTGAATTCTCAGGTTTTATTACTGCACTTTGTTGTGTACCTGGGAGCAGGCGGCCTGGTGGGGGGGTGTCTTGTGGCCCCACACCTCAGGCGAGGAGTTGCCAAAAAACATCATCTCTATTTTATTGGGGTTGCATTTTAGTTGGTTAGATGATAGCCAATTGAACACCTAGGAAAGACAGTACTTAATAGCCTTTCGAACAAATTCCTTTGCTTCTTCACAGGTAAAAAGCAACTGAGTGTAATTTGCATACAATATTACTTTTGCCCCCAGAGCCTCTGCCAAGTTAGCGTTGTATGGTAAGCATTGAATAATGTAGGACTCAGTGCCGACCCCTGAGGGACTACGACAGCCTGTGCACGGATTGGGGATGAGCACAGAGGAATCCACACTTCTTGACTATTATTATTTGAAAGGAGGTGCCACTTCAAGGCTAGGTCTTCAATCCCAATAGCCCAAAGGTGGGCCAACACTCTTTTTGGGGACCGTATTAAAAGCCACTGATAGGTCTAACAAAATCAAAACAGCCTAGCCACCGGTGTCTAGCGTGCCTTTGATGTGAACAATTGATTCTAAAAGAGCTGTTTCGGTGCTACAGTTGGCTCTAAAGGCCGACTGACTAGGGTGAAGGAGTTTATTATTTACAAGGTAACCCAAGATGTGTGAGTTAACGTGCTTTTATAAGATTTTTGAAAGTACTGGAAGAAGGGAAATCGGCCTGTAGTTGGCTTGAACTTTGGGGTCGGCCTTCTGTTTTCAGGGTAAGATTTTAGTATGTTTCTATCTAGTGTGCTCCTTACCGGATGGCAGGGATTCATTCAGGACTCTTTTTTACAAAGGATCTGATAACCAGAGCCATTTTGGCGACTAGGGTGGACGGGCTGGGATCAGATGCGGCCCCTGAATTAAGTCTCTTAATGGCCCTTAGAGATTCATCCATACACATATAAGGGAGGATAGATAAAGTGTGTTTTTTAAGTCTGGGTAAGATTTTAGCATGTTTCTATCTTGTGGGTACCGTACCGGACGACCGTGATTAACCCTTTGGATGCTGATGACGGAACCGCTCCGTCATCAGCTGCGGTGGCGCTGTGCTGATGACGGAGCGGTTCCGTCATGGCCCGGCCGCCGCACCTGCGCGGCACGGATTCCGCGCCTGCGCTGAGCGTTCCATTGAGCGGGCGGGCCATGACGGAACCGCTCCGTCATGAGCACAGCCCAACCGCGGCTGATGACTGAGCGGTTCTGTCTCCAGCATGCGGCCGCCGCGCGGCCGCCCCGCCCCCTTAGCACTGCGGCGGAATAGCCGCCGCAGCAATGCGGTTAATTCAGGAATCTGTTTACAACGGGATTGATAACCTGAACCACTTAGCGAGCAGGCTAGGCGGGTATCAAATGGGGACCCTTACGTACGTCTCTTAATGGCCATTAGAGATTCATCCCCAGAAATATAAGGTATGTTAAAGTGGGCGCCTCCAGAGTACTTTTGTTAGAACCATCCACCTCGACGAGGCTTTCTGCTATCTGAGTAACATTCAGCAAACTTGCTTGAATTGTAATTTTTTTTTTAGCATGGAAATACTCTGTCAGCTGCTTGCACCATTCCACAGAATAATGTAGACGATTAGTTATCGCCTGTGGATTCACAATGTAAAAAATGTCTTTGGATTTTTATCTGAGTGTTCAATTTTCTTTTCAAGGAACAGTTGTTTTTTTCTAGCTGTACCTAAGAATAGTACTCCTTTAATGCGGATCTATGTATGCCTCTGTCTGTCATGTTATAGTTTTTTCACCATTTTCTTTCACGCCGTTTACAGTGCTTTTTACGGTACCGCAGATTTTCCTTAAACCAAGGGCCGACTATTTAATTCTTAGGCATTGTGATTCGTTAAGAGGGGCTAGGTCGTTGATATTGTTGAGAATCCAGTCATCGGTGCGCTTAGCATCTTATTCAGGGTCTCCAGACGGAGGAGGGGGTCTGCTTCCAGAGCACTGCATAGATCTGATGGTGGGACTTTATGAAAGGCTCTAGTCATAGTTCTTACTTCAGAAGGGGGCTGATTATGATTGGATTTTGGCCATTTGAGACTGAGCCCGTAGGAGTTGGTCAAACGTTACAGTCTTAATATTAGAAACAATTTGATCTAAAGTATATCCTATCAGGTGGGTAGGTTTGGACACCTGTTATGCGCAGCCAAGACAGGGCATGATCTAGGTAAAGAAGATCACCCCTGGATCTGAAGGTTTGTCCATATCTAGGGTGAAGTCTCCTAACACCATAAAATGTGCATATGGCATCTCACTGTAACCTAGGTAGGGAAATGCAGCAACGGAAGTTGCAAAGTTCTAGCAATTGTATTCATATTTTGTATAGCCTACATTATGTGAAGAAAAAAACTGTTGCAATTTGAGGGGCCTTGCTGTGGCTAGCAACTGGGAAGACACTAGGCTCAGATGGACTTCCACCCCAGCTTGTTCTACTATTATAGGCAGACCAGCTTGTCTTGAAAGCAGCTTTTCTCCATAACGCTGGGTTTAAGGCTGGTTACCACCCCCACCACTGGTGAACCAGACACCGAGAAAACCAAACAAAAGTATCTCAATCTGAGTGCGAGCAGTGGAAGAACACCAGTAAAGAAATTAATTTGTTCTTGTTGCATCAAAGAGATGGATACACACAGAAGAAGTGACGACAACGTGCACTGACCAATGAGGATTAAGGAAATGAGAGTGACGAAGAAGCTAATTAATAGGTTGGCTGAAAGCCACTTTTTAGATAAAAAAATATATATATTTTAAAGAACAGGGGCAAGGGACAGTACGCATGCGCTGGCTCAACCTAAAAACAGGACCCACCTCTTTTGTACTAATCCACTATTCATACCGTGTAGCCCAACATTGGTACACCATCTCCCTCACAAATCCAGGGACCTGGTTTCATAAATTAGGACCCTGTTACCCCTTTAGAAATATTCTGTGTATAGGTATGTGTTAAAATACTACCTGTGGTGTTTGTGTAATGATTAAATTATCTGCACTACTCACCTGCAGACAAAGAGCATTGTGGGATCGGTAGTTCTCAGCAACACTGTGGATTACCTGGGTGAAGTAGTTACACCTGAGTAGAAGGCGGTGTGTCTTGATTCGGCAACAACGAAGAAGGACTATAAATTATTGGGACTGGGAAACCAGATGGATGCTGCTAGGCACTGAGGAAGGCCGTCCGGCTGAAATGCATTTGCCGTGAGTCAATAAATTGGTTCCCTGGATTTCCCCTGTGTGGCCTCTGCTCTGTCCGGATGGAGGGAGGTGTGGTGATATATATATAATCCCACACTACTTCAGTGATGGAGAACACTTAAAGACACTAAGAAAGTATGAGTGTAACAGTGGCAATTCAAACATCGAGGACGTCTGATGAAGGAAACCCTCCGAAACGCGTCATGCCCTGATGTTTAAAATAAAGAATGACGGTGTTATGAGCCCCGCTGTGCCTCCTGAATCTGATTCTTTCGATGAGGATTAACGGTGGGAAAAAAAATATCCTATCTATCTATCTATCTATCTATCTATCTATCTATCTGGTCCGGCGTGCAGCCAGAAAGCGGAGAAAAAGCACTCTCAGGCAAAAGTTTTGTAGCTCAAACCAACTGTTTTATTTTTCTCATCTCGTCAGTAGCCCAACGCGTTTCGCCTTCAGCCGAAGGCTTGATCACGGGTATCGAGCTCTAACATGAGCCTTCTTTTATGTTTAGTGCAAATTTTGAAAAAATCATTAGTGAAAAAAGGTGCATTCTGGGTAACGTATATATAGATGTATATTAAAATGTGTACATGGTGGTTGCCATTGTGTAATTATACATAGGTAATTTTTTCCATAGGAAAGTGTTTTTTGTTTTCGTAATAACTTTGGTGCCATTTAAAAAATCTTCACAAAACAAGCCCAAAATTTTTCATCCACTCCGCTCCTTCCTGAAAAGTTTGATCCATCAAGCTGGAGTCAAGAAAAAATGGCGGGGTTTAACTCGTTTTCCCCTTGCAATTTCTAAAGAAACTCATGAACAGATGCCAAATTACACAGTAAGCTAGATCTTTACTTTGGAACATGCTTTTTGTGATCTGGTGTAAATCTGTTAAGCCGTTTTTGGGAAATTAAGGTTCACAAGTTAGTGATATCTGGGTGTGGCCAAGCAATGTGATTGATGGGCCTCAACAGCAACCAAAATGTTACTCGTCATTTTGAGCACTACGTCCCTTGTCCTGAGTTTATAAGAACAAAATAAAAAGTACAAGGTGGCAGGGTAGGTGTACCCTGACCATCATGCATTTGTTGAGTAGTCCCAGAGGGATAACCATTGGGGTCAAAATATTGTAAAAAGAGCATTTTGGTGCAGACACTCCTGTGGGATCCAGCCCAAGCTTGCGGAGAATGACCATGTGTAGGATTTTTTAGGGCACGACCTATTCAGAGACACAGGGGTTTGGCTCCAACTATCATCTTAAGAAGTAAACTTGATGGAAAAACCTCTTATAAGAAGTAGATAAGGCAAGATGCTGCATGAGCCAAAAAAAAAGAAAAACTTGACTTGCACAGACTAATTAATACTGGGGTAAAGGCAGTAACTATTTATGTATCAAAGAGTGGGCAGGTAAAACTGATTGGATGGGCTGACCGGTATGTATGTTATCAATTATTTGTTCCTAGCAATTTTTCACCTCATTTTAGTCATGCTGGTTTTAGAGCGCCTTCCAAGATGCCAGTGTATAGACACGCAAGGGCTGCAAAGTTGTTTGCACTAACATTTAGGTGTCCTTTCCATTTTCAGGAACTTCCCCAACTACTACTATGACCTGAAGTTTACCATCCCTGGTACCAACGTAAGCGTGGGCATCCTGATGATCGACACAGTTACCCTGTGTGGCAATTCTGATGATTTCCAGAGCGAGCAACCAGAGAAGCCACAGAGTGAGGAAGCGGCCAACCAGCAGCTGGAGTGGCTGAACGAGAAGATGTCTGAGTCCAAGGATGACTACCTTCTTGTGGCAGGTCACTACCCAGTGTGGTCTGTGGCTGAGCATGGGCCAACCCACTGCCTCGTTAAGCACCTCAACCCGCTCCTGAGGAAGTACAATGCCACTGCTTACTTCTGTGGACATGACCATAATCTGCAGGTAGGATACAAGGCCTGATGGCTGACCCTTCACTCAGAACCTCTGTACAGAGGTCTTGTCTCTGTTTATCGTATGCAGCCTAGTAGAGATGTGAGTGCTTCTATCTCCATTCCCGTGGTTCTAGCCATTATACTCTAGGAATCCTAAGAAACGTTCTCTTTTCTTTCTTTTAACCATAAGGTGCTCAGAAATCCCCTGCGAGCCCTGCTACACAATAGTGCACCCAGCAGTCAGTCATTGCAAATGCCATAGTTATTTCTGATGAATTGGGATAGGGGATGCTAGAGTGGTTTGAGCTCTTCCAGTTCTTTGCTCCTCCTTATATTACACAATTATTGATAAACCTGTCCACTCATTTCAGCTAACATTTTAAATTGCAAAGAAATGTGCAGTTCTGAAGGCTGCGTCTTCCTGCAGATAACTCACCTGTCTGACCATCCTTCCAAGCACCCAATTTGTCTGCAAAACCTTTCCGCAGCATTAGCTCTCCAGCACCTTGGAATGCGACTCTATCTGCGAAAGGTGACAACGCTGGCTCAAAGGATTGCAGATATTTTTCTGGTTATTCTCAAATTTTTCAATTTAGTTCAGATCCTTGTTTAACAATCCTTTGCCTTTTAAGCCGGATAGCCTTGTGCATCCTTCTGGTGGCCCACCCCTAACGGTGGGTGAGTGCCCTTCAGTGGTAACTTAGAAAACAGTGGTTTCAATGTTAAGGGACTCCACTCTGGGGCTGATTTTCCAGTCAGTTTATCAGGATCTGCATTGGTGGATGGATGCCTCCAACCTTAGGTAGGTCATCTTTTCAGCTCTTCACGGGAACCGGCTACAGTGTCATGGACTCTTCTTTGCCTCCCTAGGCAACATGGTGACATGAGGACCTTGCTCCTCGTTAGAGAAGCAGATGTACATAAACACACTGGAGGTTTGCGCAGTCTGTCATGCCACAAAGGCATTTTTCCCTTCCATCTTGAGAAGCACTTTCCATATTGTGTTGGACTCAACCGCCAAAGTCCATCAACAATGTGGATTTATGGACCATGCTTTAGGAGGTAATTCGCCTGTGGTGCTGGACAGAGCAACAGGGAGTTTTCTTGTCGGCGAAAGCAGATTCTTTGTTGATTCTCGCTAGAGTGCCATGAGTGGGAAGTACACCGTCCAGTGATGGAGGTAATCTTCTTCAGACTGTAATGTCCATATGTGGATCTTGTCTCCACAATCCAGAACAGAAAGTGTCCTTAGTTTTGAACCTTATACTAACCTTTAAATGGTTCCTTTACGTATGCTTTCTGGTTCATCTGGTCTGTGGGCCTGATTATCATATTTTCTCAGATCCCAATTCTGTCGAAATTCATGCTGATAGTGCCGGAGTATTGAGCATAGCTGTACTAGTGCACACATCTTTACTTTGTATTTAAAAAAAACATAAACAAAATGTAAAGGTAACATATTAGGACAATGTAGATTCCCTCATAAAGCCATGGCCTTGATGTACAGCCAATCCAGTTAATATCAGAGCATGACAAATATTAAAGCCAGTGGCTGAAGGGGTTGATCCAAACCCACCCTATGTCGGTTCTACATATTGTACCTTTTTGAGTAACTGATATAACGGAGTCTTTCATTCAGCTAAAGGTGTCTGTAGCCACACCTAAAAACATAAGCCTGTAGTAGGAGAATTTCCTTACTGGCTAAGTCTTCCAGCAAGGTTGGTACAGTTAGAGCAGAATGACACACTTCACATGCAAACCAGACAGCTTGTATCCACTGATCAGCCATTTCCGCACAGATGCATGAATGTCTACCTATGTTTTTGCTGCTGTGTTCTGTATGCATATCTGAGCCTTCACTTGTCTCTGTACATTGGTATCTGTATGTGCTGTTGATGTACGTGTTTGAGCCAGTTGGCTATTTGTCTTTGTTCATGTGTGCGTTTATTAGATGTACTCCTTGTTATGTTACCTGTACGAGTGTTCGTTTTATGGGTGCCTGAATGACTGTAGGTGCGTGTCTCTGTCTGCATGTTCCCCTCTGTTAGACACTTTTATGTCCATGTACTATGCGAAAGTCAACCATTTTCGTTTGGTCAATGCTTGTTTCCTTTTACAGTACATTCAGGATGAAGCTGGCATTGGTCACGTGTTGAGCGGCGCTGGCAACTTTATGGAACATTCCCTCAAGCATAAAAACAAAGTCCCTGAGGGCTTCCTGCGCTTTTACTATGCCCAGGGCTCTTCCATGGGGGGCTTTGTCTATGTGGAGATTTTTCCTGACCAGATGGAAGTCACCTACATCATGGCAGGAGGCAAGAGCCTGTTCCACACCACGCTTCCACGGCGGCAGAGCTTCCACTGAGCACCACCAACAAATGTCTTAAAGTTCGCTCACAGGAAGCCCACATTTGGGAGGGGTTTGGGAAAGCTGTCTACGCATGCTAGATTGAGAAGATAAATGAGTGGTTAGCTTTGAAATTATGCCAATTTCTCTGTATCTCCCTCTCTTTCTTGTCTTTAAATATTTCATTGGCTTTCTTTAGAGAGAACTTTCCTTTTTTTCCTCCTCTGTTCAATGTTATTCTTTTACTATCCGCCTCTCCTCTGTTTCCTATGTTTCACTGCACTTGGTCTCGACACCTCCGTAAAACATCTATGAGATGTTTAAAGCTGGGAAGAGGGTGGGGGTTGTCTTTACTAGCCATTAGTTGACCGGGGGTAGTAGGGGGGCATGTTTTTTAATGAAGAACTATATGATGGCAGAAATTTGAAGGCCATTTCTTACATCCTTTTAGGTGTGATTTTTTTTTTGGGGTGATTTACCCCAAAAAATGTTTTTATTGAGATTTCTCTCCACAGCAGTATTTATCTCAATGAACATTTTGCATATTTTTATTCTACTTGTTGAGTGTCAGACATCCCATATTTCAAGAACTGTCCATTCATTTTTATTCAGTGTTTTTTATCACCGGTGTCTTCCAACTGATTTTATGTCCCTATACCTCTAATTAATGGGGAATGGAAATTGTTATATTTGAGTTATCTTTTTGAAGGTTTTTTTCTCCTCCTCGGTTTTCGTGTTCACAGTTCTTGTGAGGCCATATGTATAGGCAGTTTGTCTACGATCAAAGCAGACCCAACATCACCACTCCCAAAGTTTTTAAAACAAGGTATAGATTTTAAAATGGTAGATTTTTGATTATGAAGATAGCTAATTGCTTTTGTAGTTGGTAGGTAATCTAGGCAAATCAAGACTGTTTTTCTACACATGATCACTGATGTTCTCTGAACGCCTATAAACTGTGCGATTTCCTATTGATTTTTCCCTAGAAAAGTTATTGAAGCTATGTAATGCTTCTGAGAATCGCCATGAGATCCATACGTCCATAGAATGCCTGTGGTGCTGGATTTGTGATGTCCTAACCTAAATTCACTTTAACACATGCACTTTCCATAGTTTTTATTTTCTCTCGTTTTAGTATTGTTTTTCATCAGTTGTGTGTGCGCAAGTTTTTTTTTTTTTTTAAACTATTTAGTTTGTCAGCAAGGCATATCCCACTGCAGACCTACAAGGGAGCTTCTGAGTGGCGGGTAGGACAATTGGTTCCAGTACTTCATTGTGTGTATTTACACAGTTTTATGCGCAGCTGGCGCTATGTAGAAAATACAAAAAATACACATTTATGCTTATACAGAGTTGGGACTGGCTGTAGTGTCCTTGCAGAGCCAAATGACCCTAGTAGTCAATGTCTATCCTATCTTATCAAATCCATGGAAACAAAAAACATTTTAATACCAAACACAAACAGCTGCATTTGGAAGAAAGTAAGAGTGAAAACAGAAAAACAACAGTAGCCCCAGAGACTGAATTCATGCCAAAGGACAACACTTTGAGATGAATGCATGGCTAATCTGGCTTTTAGAATTAACCGTGCCATCACACTTTTTCCTGTTAAATTGAACAGTTTTCACTCTGTCATCTTTGTTCTCCAATTGTATATGTATTTTTATTTTAACTAAATTTGCTCTTTTACACATTTATAAAATACGTTTCTTTGTTGGTCTAACTCTTCAGAACTTGATAGTGCAAGGTCTTGCTGCCCCTTGCAGTGCTCAGGGAGAAAGAATGACTGTTTTTGATCATTTACATTTAGTGTTGTCTATCAATACATGATGTGAAAATAAACTGTTTCTTGTACTTTATTTGGAGGTCGCCACTGTTGACTGATAAGTAGTGCTGAGCAGTGTGTTTTTAATGTCTCACTGAGACCGCTTGCATGTACTGTCGCCATTGAGGAGCTATTGTTTCTTTTTTTTCTTTTTTTACTTCTGAAAAGGGGCAATTAGCCTGTCCATCCACCATTTACCATTGGTTGGCTTTAATATCAATCTTATTTTCTTTCTTGTCATGCTTTACTTTGTCTCTGTGTGCTTCTTCTCCTCCCTGGAGCGTGGCCCAAGGACTGTTTAGTTTCTTGATTAATGTTCTTTCGTGCTGCATGCTCGCAGG
This sequence comes from Lissotriton helveticus, assembly GCF_964261635.1. NCBI lineage: Eukaryota > Metazoa > Chordata > Amphibia > Caudata > Salamandridae > Lissotriton > Lissotriton helveticus. The sequence continues at coordinate 1,401,162,783 of NC_136057.1, read as the reverse complement.
TTTACTTTTTTGTGTTTTTGCTAGCCAGACAATCTGAAACCAACAGTTGAAGCTACATTTGCTGATATTTCAAAGAGCTGAATGCAAGCAACTACTAATAATATAATTTTGTGGCATGTAACCATTATCCTTCCTTTACCTCTGCCCACCCCTGCTATGAACCCTCAAATCATCCTCCGCTTTCTTTATCGCTGCCCACCCCTGCCCTGAACCCTCAAGTCAACTTTATCTCCCTTTACCTCTACCCACCCCTTAAGTCCACTCCAGCTACCCTTATCTCTACCGACCCCTGAACCCTCAAGTCACCCTCATCTCTCTTTACCCATCCCATAACTCTAAAGTTACTCTCACCTCCCTTTACCTCGACCCATCCCAGAGCCATAAAGTCACCTTCACCTCCCAGCCACACTGCTGTACAACATGGCAAAAAGATATTGGCAAAGCCAATAGCTCTGCCATAGGTGAAATATTTTGCCTTTGCCAACGCCTTTTTAAATTCGATGCTTGTGAAAGGGGATTGTTTTAAGAGCAGGGGGATGGAAGAGCCTTTATATGCAGTGAGCCAGTACAGTTATAATCCACAGAGAAACTACTCCAAATGTGGTAACCGTGTAAGCTTTCCACATATACAAACACAACTGGTACCGCACAGGCCATAGCAGTGCGGGCATATCGGGGGCCATGCAGACTCACCATTTCCACAACCCTGGAAGGTTTTCTGAAGCTCCCTACCCTTGTGGTTGCTTTCCAGTTTTTGGTTGATTGTTGGCTGGGTTGCAAGTTGTATGTGGTTTGTTGGGCGGATCAGTTGCTTGAGACATCCTCATCCTCATCCTGTTCCAGTGAGATGGGCCCTGTAGTGGTCTTCCTGGTTTGGGGGAGGGACAGCTCTTTCCTCATACTTGACAGTTCCGCTCACTCTTCTTTGAGTCCACAGATTGCCTTTAGATTCTACAGCCTTTTCACAGCCCTCGGTGAAGCTCTAGGGTTGGGCAGCCAGAACATTCATGAGGCGAGCAGAAAATAAGCTAGTGGTGTGGTTTTGGCCTAGTGGCAGGACAAACCTAGAACGGTGCCATTGTAAGAATTACCCGAGTGACACTACTAAAGACATTTAAAATGAGAATTCTCATAATTAAAAATGGTTGCAACAGTTGTGTTTTTTATTTAGTATATCGGCTTACTGCACTGGATGACGTTTATGAAGATGAGTAACTAAACCTAAACGAAAAATATTTAAGAACTTTCCCAATGAGTGTTGGAGAATTCAGTGTGCTGTGCACTACACAATCAAGTTATTAAAATCCTATATTTGTAGCAACTGTATAGCTATCAAATGATATGAGTGTAAATATTCTGTGAAGTGCATCTAAACTCCATAATTTGTAGGTGCTACAAACTATTACAATGACGCAAAAGGAGGTGATTTGCCTAAGATCATGCAATTCAGGCAATTATCCAGGATGAGAGTCTGTAATCGAGACATAGTTTAAGTTGTGTACATGAGAAAAATGCTTTGTGTATAATATATGTACAACCAAAATAAACTAGTACCCTGTTTGGTAATGCTGAATTATGGTCAACATCAAAATAAATTACTCAGACACTTGTATACAATCTTTCTAGAAACCGGTTAAACAGAAGTAAGTTTCAGTCTCAATGGGTAAATAAAAAGCCTAAACGTAAATTAATCAGTGTGAGGACAACTCGCTCTTGCAAGCATGGTTTAAAACTGACAGTTGGTAATGTTCCATAGATCAAAGATGTGATGTAAGGAAGCGCTATATGCAAAGAAGAGAAACTTGGCACTTCAACAAAGCACTACAGTAGACTGGCAAGCTATAGAGGCTTTGCGGGCCCATGGAGTTTGAACCACATGGTTCTAGCCTTAGATAAACATTAACCTATATGTATTTAAACTACTTTATTTGTTGAAGTTCATACAGTCGAGCATGCTCAAGATTTTTGCGGTTGAAACGCATATGAGCCTCGGCTCCTTCGTAGGAACCCGAATATTCTTTGTAGGTCTCGCTTGAGCCAGCACAGGCATTGCTCTGGTGAGACATTTAGTAACTGGGTTTTCAAAGTGCTACCAAAGGCTTTTGATGGCCTCAAGCGTGTGGTTACTCGCGCGTGGACGTGCACAGCTGCCATCTGGCTTTCTGTAATGGCTCATTAAGCCTTATAGCGCGTGAATTTCCTCCCGTACCCCTCCCATTCTCCCACTCCCTCATCGTCCGCTTCATTTTCCTTGCAGTATTCAGCTTTCAGTGCTCTCAACGCTCCTCTGCCCCTCCCCCGCCGACGTTAATTTGAAACATATGTGCTTTCACTGCCGCACCACTTTCAAACCCGGGCTTGTTTCCAAATTATCTCGATTCATTCACTTTAGTGTGGTTCTGCTTTATTCATCTATTTACACATTCTGCTGGAGCTTTACAGGCACTGTTTCCCCATCTCACTGCACACATGTCCATGCGTCTTTCTCTCATCCCTCTCGCCCCGCCCCCAACGCGTATACTTTCTTGTTTATTCTCAATATTTCTGCTTTCACTCGATTTCTTCTGTCTGCCTCTCTACAACCTCCTCCACCCAGACCCCTCCCCTGCCTCCTGGTCCTCTCTGCCATTCTTCACTCTTTCTTACTCTTTCTTTCCTTCTGTTTCTTGCTCTCGATCTCCCACTCTTTTCCAGTTTTCCGATTGTTTCTTCGTGTCTCTCCTTCTATTCTTTGTTTCTGGGTCTTTCCTGCTGCTCCGTGTTTCTGCTCCCCTCGGTTCCACTCTGTGTGTGTGTGTGTGTGTGTGTGTGTGTGTGTGTGTGTGTGTGTGTGTGTGTGTCCCTCTCTCCTCCACACTCGTTCCTCGCTCCCCTTATTCCCATCTCTCATCCCCTGGCTTCTCTCCTCTACCCTTGCCCCTCTCCTGTCCCATTGCCCGCTCTCCCTTCTCTAAATACACTTTCCCTCGCTCCCTCCCCCATCTTTCCTATTCTCATCTTTACTCCTAATGTAAATCAATAAAAAGCGCATTATTCATCTAATTTGAGGCTCCTCGTCCCACCGGTTTCTGCTTCTTAACACATTTCTCCTTCCTGCCCTGGTGGGTGCACTTGGAGGGGTCAGGGGTCTCACCCCGCAGACCCCACCCATGCCAGGAGGGGCATAAGGCGGTCAGTGGGGTGGGGGCATCTGTTTTGGGGGGGGCTGCCTCACTCTACTCCAGTCCTGCTGAGGATGGAGACAGTTTCTACCAGACATACCCTCTCATTACTGACATCCTAGTTGTTTGTGTGGACTATTTAAACATTTTGAGGAATCCTATCTCCCGAACTCCAAGGGCTGGCGAACAATGGCCCACTGTACAATGTTAACCATTTACTCCAACGCAGGAGAGGACGTCTGACAGTAACATGTCCACGCTTGGCCGTCAGTGCACACAAGTACTGTCTGTCTGTGTGTGTGTGTGGGGGGGGGGGGGGATGATCAGGCGTGCTCGGTTGTGCTGGCAGGCCCCAGAGGTGGCCTTGTGTCCGTCAGCCTGGCCACCTCCAGGTGCTGTCAGAACAGGTGACAGGCAGGGGGTCGGCGGATCACAAGCTCCCAGCATAACTCGTCAGGCAGCTCCTGCTGATACAAGTTTGTGTGTTTTGCAGAACACTTAAGGGCACATCTGGATTCTGTTTTTTGGCCACCTAGACATCCGGTAGTGAGGTCGTTGAGCGCATTTGGCTTATTCTGCACTGACACAATGGTCACAAGCATTGGCATAGCCAATAGGTCTCGCCTTTGGGACCTTACACGTGTTTAGCCATGCAACAGTTGATGTTGTTGCACCAAGGATATTGTGCTGCATAACTAAATACTTATAAGGTCCCAAAAGCGAGACCTATTGGCTATGCCAATGCTTGTTTCATGTGTCGCCTGGAGACCTCTTTAATGCCTCTCAGCCTTGTGTAATTAAATAAAGAGAAGTGCAGAGGGGGCTTCGGGTCGGCTGTTCAGTCCCTTATTCTGACTAACTGTCTATCACATTTCCCTCCACACACTCCAGCATGACATAGATGGCTTTCGGAAGCACCTTACCCTTGTGGTCTCCGAGTGATGATGTTTTACCTGATCAGATGTACACATCCGCTTAAAAAGAAATGCACTAATGGGCCAGGGCTAGTGAGCCAGTAGTATTTGGCAATGTTTTTTTTCTTTCCATTTTTTAAAATCCTTTTTTGGTTTTTAGTCGTTCTTATATTATTAAACTTTGATTTCAGTTTACATTAATTTAAAGGCAATAGGATATTTTCTATCTGCCAAATTAGAAGCCTATGTTCTTGTGACGTGCTTAAATAAAAAAAGGTTTCTAACTATCCACATCTTAGGAGAGCTGCATATTTGTAAAATCAGCTAAAACATTATAATGAGATGTGATACAAATCATACCAATTAATAAATACAACTGTTTTAAAACAATTCAGTGATGACATATTTTCACTCACTAGGGTACTCTTGCTGACGACAACCATCAATTGCCTGAGATCTAAGCTGTATGCAGGAGTTGAGAGGAAGACGCCAGTGATTGTCCCTACCTAAAAAGATAAATGGAACGCAGACTTGATTGATCTGCTAACTGACACAGACTGGGTGTATTGCTGTACGCGAGTAGACGCTCGGTCTATGAATAGTCTCTATACAATGATCCACTTTAAGTACCTCCACAGACTATACTCTACTCGGTTTGAAACGTTGTGGTTTGCCTTATGGCTCATTGTAGGCTCTGCAGGGACCCCCATGCTTGCTCTTTACATTTAGCCTGCCAGTGTCCACAACTTAATAACTATTGGAGCACTATATTGACCACACTGTCGGACATGACGAAACTGACCTGCCCAGTGGACCCCAAGATCGCTCTATTGGGTTGAGGTGTTGGCTAAAAGAATTAACCTATTGTAACAAGTAATTAGAGCAATATGAAAAGTTCCTCCCAAGGTCTTCCAGGGACATTTGGTGTCCATTAAGAATATATACACTGAACACAGTGGAAGAAGATGATCACCAGAACTCGCCCAAGACGACGTGTGAAATATGAACTGCAATGATGGCACCCACCCACATATATGGAATAATGCGATGTATGACATGTACTTTACAGTATTCCATATTCTTGTTTAGATACTTAACATTTGGACGTAAATGGGTTAATTTCCGATATGCTTTATTTAAGTGAAACATCTGCTGTGACCCATTGCTTGATGTATGTTTCACTTGGCTCTATGGCTGGATTACCTACATTAGGTGTACAAACTAAATCCCTGCATTTTCTAAACTTGTCAATCCTTTGCTGTATGTTTATAAAACTTGAATAAAACCACAAATAAATGAAATTTCTCATTTGAATTCAAATACTAACTAGTGTAATTTTTCCAATTACCTAGTGTAGTGATCAGATTAATGATCACGAGCAACCCAAGGTAAACACTTAAGCAACTAATATTCACTCCCATCCCATGAAAATTGCAGATGTACAGGAATGCCCTTCTAAAATGTGTTATTCCAGATCCCTTTTGCTTGCCTTAGGAGAAGGCTCTTCCAATCGCTTATGACGTCCTTCATTTCTCTATGCCCCTAGTACAAGAAGTTCCTCTCAAATGAAAAAATAGAAGCAACACTGATGGTTGCAAGCTTCTCAAACTCCCTTTGGCTGCCTTCCAAACTGCATCCCACTCCGCCTCCTGTTTCTCCTAGATTTCGCTTCACAAGGAGTAAGTTATAAACCACTTAGGGCATACATACCTAACTGAAAGTCAGGCCATCTCAAAACTTGATTGGCTGAGATCTTATCTGATTGTCATTAAATCAGATTTAGTCCCTGCAGCTATGTTCCTGAAAATGTAACCTTTACCTCTTTGACCAATAGAGGCTCCTTAAGTAGAAGCTCTGGTGAACAGGCTGGTTTAAACTAGAAATAATGACCTCTTGTTATCTTGCTTGTTCGGTGAACAGATCAGCAATTACTTATTTTCACCTGAATGACCTAATCAATTGGAACACATCGACAATCACGCAAAGCTCTCTTGTGCATGGTTTGTCAGTGCATATAGGCAAACCGGTCACATTATTAAAATCAATACAAGAACATTTGACTATATGGAACTGCCTTTGTAGAACTTAATCTGAGTAGAAAGAACTTTGAACATTAATGGAGAGTACTTTTGAAGTGACAAGAATGTATGACTTAATTAGTTTACTGCAGCTTCTCCCCATGAAAATATGTTTGTGCTTAAAATCATAGTTGATACCAAATTCTTCTCTGAATATGCAATAACCAGCCAAATGGTGCAGGATCCGATCTGATTCTCTCAAATCTGTGATTTAAAAACGAACGATTCCCTTTAACATTGGTGACTCCTCTACTAACTCCCAATTTAAACCATTACCGGAAATGCAGAGAAAAAGATGTGGGCGCAAAGAACCAAGAAGAGATTTTCAGATCAAAAGAAGCAAATCGTGATGAAGCAGAAACTACATACCTAACTGAAAGAAAGGCCTTCTCAAAACTTGATTGGCTGAGATCTTATCTGATTGTCATTAAATCAGATGTAGTCCCTGCAGCTATGTTCCTGAAAATGTAACCTTTTCCTCTTTGACCAATAGAGGCTCCTTAAGTAGAAGCTCTGGTGAACAGGCTGGTTTAAACTAGAAAGAATGACCTCTTGTTATCTTGCTTGTTCGATGAACAGATCAGCAATTACTTATTTTCACCTGAATGACCTAATCAATTGGAACACATCGACAATCACGCAAAGCTCTCTTGTGCAGGGTTTGTCAGTGCATATAGGCAAACCGGTCACATTATTAAAATCAATACAAGAACATTTGACTATATGGAACTGCCTTTGTAGAGCTTAATCGGAGTAGAAAGAGCTTTGAACATTAATGTAGAGTACTTTTGAAGTGACAAGAATGTATGACTTAATTAGTTTACTGCAGCTTCTCCCCATGAAAATATGTTTCTGCTTAAAATCAGAGTTGATACCAAATTCTTCTCTGAATATGCAATAACCAGCCAAATGGTGCAGGATCCGATTTGATTCTCTCAAACCTGTGATTTAAAAACGAACGATTCCCCTTTACTATTGGTGATTCCTCTACTAACTCCCAATTTAAACCATTACCGGAAATGCAGAGAAAAAGATGTGGGCGCAAAGAACCGAGAAGAGATTTTCAGATCAAAAGAAGCAAATGGTGATGAAGCAGAAACTAACTACTTTCAATTGATTGTTCATTGACTTGTTCTACTGTGTAAAAATTGTAGTAGTTATTACATTTTTTTGTTCTAATTTTGCATTTTTAGTTCCATAGTGGGATGTGGGTTAATAGGGGAATAGAGTGGGAAGTTATTTAATTGCCTCAAATTGTAAAGCACTCTGCTATCCTTCGGGATCAAGTTCGCGCTATATAAAACTTTATAAATAAATAACTTGGTTCAACAGGGAACTACTCCGATGGTAGATTGTGCATTAATACTGACGACGCTCAAATTACCAATGAAATTGCTCACTTATGTAAGTAAACAGTGACTGAAAAATAATTTAACAAATTCAACAAAAACCTTCTTAAAGTTAAAGAGGTGTGCACCGCTGCTGCGAGTAAACCACTGGGGATGCCAAAATTATTTTCGGATTTTTAGGAACACCTCATACGCTTACTCTGGCCAAGGTTCACAAAGGTTTCACATTGGGTTAGCATTACTTTTTGAACGCTAAACCGATGCTAAACCTTTTTTGGTATTTGAGTTTCTTTGTATGTAAAAGTAACACAAAGCAGCGTGAAACGCTGCTTTGCATTACTTTGCATCAAGGGGGCGATACATGGGTGGTACATGGGCGTTCCCATGCAATCACCTCTGCTTTTTGACACAAAACCCTATTTACTAACATTAGTAGACGGGGTTTAGCGCCGAAAATGAACACCACTGAAAATCGGGCATTAAAAGGAGAAATGTTTTCATTTATCCTTGTTTTTTCGACTATGCATATGTGCTGCGCTGTACAGTGTAATGAAGTATCCAAAGATTTATTCGTAGGTTTGAACCCAACAGGACACTCCTCTCTTCGTACCGTCCACAGACTGCCAGCTGGATTCTACATGACACATGTCATTCTAGAACACAGCCAAGCAGTCCAGGCACGAGAAGAACAACACAACACTTCTCCCCTCTTTAATTAAATAAAATGCAATAAACAAAGCACAACAATGCCAAATGAGATTGAGTCTAAATGAAATCATAGCATGTAACCAATATGTACATTTAGATAAAATAAACTAAGAGAAACACACTATGCAATGTAACTTTTCAAATAAAAAGGTTTAACACAAATCCTTCTGGCCCTTGCTACATGAAAATCTCCATCAAGCACTTGCCCTGAACTCGTTGATGTGGGATCCACCTGACGCTCTTTGTTAGATGAAATACAAGAAGAAGAGTCACTATTTTCTCCCTCGCTTTGGAAATTTGAAATTACACTATAGTTCCCTTGACCATCAGAACTTGAAGAATTTGTAGTGTCAACCGTGATATCTTCGATCCAATCATACCCAATAGGCCGATGTGCTGGACAATCAGTTTGAAGAGTGATGGGATCAACTACACCTTTAAATTTTGCAATGCGACTAGCATGCCAAACTTTCCCATCACTCAACAAGGCGGAGTTGCACAAAACTTTGACAACTTTCAAAGGACATGAAAACGTACTATCTCCTTTTCGTGTAAATCTTCCTTTCTTGACTTTTACAATATCACCAATGCACAGATCAACTTTTTTGACACTATGGTCAAAGTCAAAAGATTCTTTTTGCTTCACTTGGGTACTTTCCAAAGATTTCCTCACCTTTTCTGCTGACCAAACTACAGATTTTGTGCATTTTATCCAGCCCATATTATCTTTTGTACGAAGAAGTCTTCCCCTCATGAGTTCAAACGGAGAATGCCCCGATGATTCACAACGGGCAACTCTGTAAGCATTCACTGTTTTCCTGAGTTCATCTTCCCAATCAAGGCAGTTACTGAAAGACATTTCAACAACCCCCTTGATAACTCTGTTGAAGCGCTCAACAGAACCATTTCCTTCAGGATGATAAATGGACGTAGTTCTGTGATTAATCCCAGCTTCCTTAACAAATTCTCTAAAAGCATCACTGATAAATTGTCCCCCATTATCTGAAATAATGTCCTTGGGAAGACCTTCACGGCCAAACACATCTGCCAAGAACATGAGAATCGAATCAGTATCTGCCCTTTCAATGACCCTGTACTCTGGCCACTTTGAAAAGTGGTCTACAACAACAATTATGTACTTAGGAATATCATCTGTGTTCCTGATAGGACCAAAAACATCAATCCCAATTCTTTTCCACGACATAAAAGGAACAATTATGGGATGTAAAGGAGTCTTGTGAGTTGTAAGACTCTTGTCAGAATTGATGCATTGGACATCATTTCTGATTTCCCTTTCAATGTCGTTGTCATGGCCAGGCCACCAATAAGACTGTTTGATTCTGGCCTTACATTTTACAATCCCTAAATGACCCTCATGACATAAGTTAATGATTTTGTTTCTGAATTCAACTGGAGGAACCAGCCTTCCATTGCGGACTAGCAAATCATTCTTTACAGATAACTCATTCGTAATCTCCCAAAATGGCGTTACATTTTTCCCCAAATTGGCCTTATTAGGCCAACCCTTCTGAGTAAAATTGACTACTTCCATCAAAGTTAAATCATTAGTCAAACTCTGTTCCATTCACTATGGGAGATCCTTTGCAATTCGTTACTAAATACAGAAGCTACCATCCAATCATCCCATTCATTTTTAACTACACCACAATCCTGAATAGGACATCTATTTAAAAAAAATCAGAGATTCTGTTTTGCACGCCAGGAACGTAGATTACGTTATAAACAAAATCCAACAATTGTATAGACATTCGTGAAATTCTTGGTGAGACGTTACTAAGACCTTTAGATGTAAGAACTTTTGTCAAAGGCTTATGATCAGTCCTTAAGGTCACACATGTACTCCATATGTACTGTCTAAAGTTCTTAAGTGCCCATACACACCCTAACGCTTCACGTTCAATAACTGAGTAATTCTCCTCAGTTCTTGTGAGGGCTCTCGATGCGAACGCCACTACACACACACTTTTCCATCCTCCTGTATCTGGGACAATACTGCTCCCAAACCCTTTCCGCCAGCGTCGGTAGTAATAATACTTTTGAGATTTGGAGAGAAACCTTTAAGTGCTGGAGCAGAACAAATATCCCTTTTAATACCCTCAAAACTAGACTGGCATTCAGTGGACCAAGAGAAACTTGACCCCTTCTTGAGAAGCTGCCTAATGGTACACATTTTCCCTGAAAATTTTTGGATGAACTTCGAATAGAACTCCGCTAATCCGAAGAAGGACCTTACTTCATCTTTACTTTGAGGAGTGGGCGCATTTTTTTATGGCATCAACTAATGTGGACTTAGGAGAAATGCCTTTAGAGTTAATCTCATGCCCTAAGTAGGTTACACAAATCCTGCCAAATTTACACTTGGATTCTTCAGCAGTGAGTCCCTTACCTTCTAAAGTTCTCAAAACCTTAATTAAAGTGTTGTCGTGGTCCTGCCTATCAGAACCCATGACAAGTATGTCATCTTGAAAAAAACTAAGTTCTTGCTGTCACTGAAAATTCGAAACATCAACCGCTGAAACATGGCAGCAGCCGATGCCAACCCAAATGGTACCCGCCTAAATTGAATGAGACCAATGGGAGTGATAAAGGCTGTGAGGTGTCTACTCTCCACATGCCTGGGAACCTGGTGGTAAGCGGAGGTAAAATCAATTGTCGAGAAAAATTCCTTGTTCCTTGTGGAAGACAATAACTCTGAGATTCTGGGAAGTGGGAAAACATCAATAAAAATATTTTTATTCAACTCCCTCAGGTCCACACATAAACAGATCCGGCCATTGGCCTTCCGTGTGACCACCAATGGGGCGACCCAATCCGAAGATTCAATCTGTTCAATTAACCCATTCTGAACTAATTTATTAAGCTCACTAATGACTTCATCCTTAACCCCCATGGGGATGTTCCTCACTTTATGAATGCAAGGTCTGGCATCTTTTTTAAAATAATCTTATGAGAAAAACCTTTCAGTTCACTCACTTCTCCTGAAAATACCTTGTGGAATTTAGAAACAATGGAATTACATATATTGTTGTCGTTTTTCGTCAAACTTAAAACAGGATCAGCACAATTAGGATTCAGCATAATACATAATTCCCCCTGGTCCCACCATCCAAGAACACAAGGTCCAGATTTAGCAACATAGAGTTTACAATCCGCATTTCTGCTTTTGAATGCGAAAGGTAATTTCCTAAACCCTAATAAATCTATTGGTTCACCAGTATAACTGACGAGATGGATGTCATGTGTTTCCAAACTACTTCCTAATTCCGTTTCAAAATGTTTCTTCCAAATATTTTGATTCACGATTGTGTATGGAGAACCCGAGTCAGCCATGAGAGTGACTGAGATTCCTCCAATAACGATGTTTCACACCGGTTTCTTCCTAGTGATACCCTCACAAACAGAGGATTCCTCTATGATGCAAACAATATCATCATTGTCCGAACATTCATTCTCATACAAACAATCATCAACCACACACTTAACTGATTTAGACTTTCTTTGGCACACCCGAGAAAAATGGCCAACTAAATTAGTTTGTGCACTTCTGACCCATTGCAGGACATTTCCTATCGTGTGCAAGATGAAAAGTGCTACCGCATCTGTAGCATTTTCCCCTTAAATCTACAACTCCCTCATTTTGCGAAGGCCTGAAATTTTTCTTCCCTTTACTGACCACGTCTTTGTCATACTTTTTCCTATTCGTTTCCTCCTGATGAGGACGTGATCTAACAATTTTAACAAACTCTTCTTTTTGTGAAATGTTATTTGAAGAAACAACAGTTTTTGCACACCTTGAAGTGAGTTCAGCTTTAGAAATTATAGCTACAATTTCTCGCAAACTGGAATCCCCATTAACCCACAACTTATCCTGTAAATGTGTGTTGTTGCACTGCATGACCAATTGATCACGAATAAGCTCTTCTTCAAAAGTACCAAATTTAGCTGTTAAAGCTAAATTTTTTAAAGCAGCAACATAATCCTCTATTTTTTCATTAGTGCCCTGTTTACGATGATAAAAGTTGTAACGGTGAACTGCTTTACATACTGTAGGGGTAAAGTAAGAATCGAGGTCTGCTAATGCATGTAAGAAAACATTACCTTCACCACTAGGCCTAGTTTTTTTTCCATTCTATTGTAAATACGTAAACCTCCTTTACCTAAACAATGTAATACATTTTTTTTTCTTTCAGGAGACATATCATCGTCTTCAAAAGCTTCTATATAATTAATAAAAATAATCCTTCCACTCTTCCCACTGCAAGCTAGTGACTTCACCCTCCTTCACTAAGAAAGCCGGAGGAGCAGGAAGATTCATTGTAGCCATCTTGAAAAGGAAACAAAACAAAAAAATACAACCCTAAGTAAAAGCAGTTAAATATGTGCCCAAAACATAAAGTAAAATGTGTGAATAAATGTGAATGTAACTAAATAACAATCTCCAAATTTCGTACAAATTTGTGTTCAGTTCCAATGCTTGTTCTCTTCCTGTAAAGCATAGAAGTCGTCAGGTCACTATTAATCAGTACCCTCTTCTTAGCCGAACATCACCGACTCCAAAGTACTCGTTCGCAAAGCTCCCAATGCCGTGGAAAACCTTTGTCGCTAGGAAACAGATTCACTGAGCTTCCTTCGCCGTGAATACTAACCAGTACGTCATAGACGTGTTGCCATGAATGCGTTGCCAGAATCTGGGACATGCGCAGTCATTAACGTGATACGCGACAGCGTGAATCAAACGTAACACGCACAAGGGGATTTCAACGTCACATACTTGAGGAGACTTCGTGCTATGGAATCATGCAGAAGCGTGCACCATGTCACATTGAGGATGATGCGCAGATTAGGGCTCGAGCAGTCCGGTGAGTGTGGTTTTAAATCACGCAAATGCTCAACGGCTGAATTAGATAACGTTCACTCCGTTTTGTTCCGAAAATCCCCCGCAATCCACCAACAACTCCAACTAAAGTGCAGCGCTCCCTGCCACCATACACCCAATTTACGTTACCAACATCCTTTTCTTTTAGTCCGATCTCCTTCGTAGAATTTTGGTCCCTTCTTGATCCCTTCTTCGACGTGGTAGCACGATGTGGGTGGTTTACAGCTGGGCTCAAAAACAGCCCGTCGCCAATGTAATGAAGTATCCAAAGATTTATTCGTAGGTTTGAACCCATCAGTAGCACACGGAGACCAACAGGACACGCCTCTCTTCTTCTCGTACCGTCCACAGACTGCCAGCTGGATTCTACATGACACATGTCATTCTAGAACACAGCCAAGCAGTCAAGGCACGAGAAGAAGAACACAACATACAGCACACTTACAAAGTGTGAAAAGGTTTTAAACTTGTCTAGCCATAGTATTTTGTACAGGAAGGGTACCCTTCTTTTACAAAACCTATAACAGACTCAGGCACGCACCCTAGCACTACAGCAGCACAAATCGGTGTTGACGCTAGGGAGAGGGGAGGAGAGTGCCATATGTCTGTGAATATGACACTCTCCACTCTTCCTGTCACGCAGTCAACCTCTTTGGGTGCTGCGCTGCCTTGCGTGACACCTTTTGAATCTGGGTCCCCTAGTCCGGAGGGCATCAGGGGGTTCTTCCTTACAATTGCTCGTCGTGTCCGCCTACAGTATCATGGTCTAGCAGAAAAGCACAACCAAGAGTGAGCTCTCCCCCTGCCGAAGACAGTTTGAGTGGGGACAGAACATTATGATGCCTAACCCAGGTCAATACTCACTGGCAGAGTCCCCTCTGTGCCAGGTTACTTTCCCCCCCCTGAAGTTTTATATAGCGCTAACTTGACCCAAAGGTATCGGGTACCAGAGCGCTTTACATGAGCACCAGTTGCTTACACAAGGAAACCTTCATTTTCTTTTGTTAGGCACGGGGAGATTATGTGATATGCCCAGAATCACAGGATGGTGAGCATCATTGCCGAGACTCGAACCCGGTTCCCCAGATTTGAGATTGACCGCCCTAGCCGTTCGGGCTGCGCACAATAGGAGTCGCCCACATGCTACCCTCACACGTGTGCACACATTTTCACGTATAACCGGCCAAGTGCCCCTTACCGCGTCGCATTGGTCTTATCTTAAAAGGCGGATATTGGCGGTAAACACGTGCAGTCCATTTACCATGGGTGAGTCACAGGTTATGAGGCTTCCCCATAGTAACAGGTCAGAAAGCAGCTGATCAAAAAGGGACAAGTCTGGGCGGATTAGGTGGACAGAAACACCTTCTCACAGCTTTCTTGCAGACAATAACAGTAGTGCAGAATCAGCTCAAGCAATCTGGTCTACAGAGGAAATTGCAGGCAAGATCTGGGAAGAAGAGCTGGGGGAGCGGAACGTTCTGCTAGCACAAGTGGACAAAGCAAAACATCCCCCTATGTTTGCACAGTCTGGGGAAATGTATTTGAGGAAGAACAGCATTACCTTTAAAACAATAGACACTAGAACAGCTGGTCTCCCATTCTGGAGGACTATTTACACTAATTTACAACAAATTCAAACTTAGCTGGAAGTTTCGGTCATAAAGGTGAGCAACCCTAGTAAGAAACAGCTATACATTACAAATATTTATTTACCATCTTCCAGGACTGGTTGGCATACTTAATAAGAATACTAGATGAGCTGGAAAATCTAACTGAGCATTATAGAGATTTTCCATGTCTTCACAGAAGACTTCAATGAAGATCGTATTGAAGTTTTTTTTAGAACTGAACACTTCCAAAGAAGGGCCTGATGAAGCTTCTTTAATCTCCCCGCCCACGTTTCAAAGAAAGGTACAATGCCAGTCTTAGAAATTCCAACTACTGAAATCCTTAATAGTGGAATCAGGACTTTCTTGTCTTAACAAACATTCTTCAAAAGATCAACCTCCAGGAAAGGCATTTCCTAAGACTAACACAAGCTCTACTATAGTTTTTACCATGATCCATTCCTCATATTTCTTCTTGTCTGAAAACTACAAAGCTATTTCAAAGGAGGAAACCAATTATAACCCACAGGCAATTACCCTAAAATACGTTCATGCTTTCTGAAACTACCATCTCTACCAGTTTCTCCAACAACCATATATCATAAGAAGATAGTTTAGAACTCGAAACTACCAACAAAGACAGCATCATGAGCTACTAACCCATTGCTTGGAGAAGCGTTGAACGAACTCAGTGAACTTAAAGGAAAGGATGGCACATGGAGAGAAACGTGGGATAATGTAACGAAAATTATCATTGACCATTTGTCATCACAAAACATCAGAACTAACTCTGTCTTGAGGAAGGCAGTGTTTTAGTCCACCTAGTAAAATACTAATTATTAGGAAGAAATACAGGGGATTCTTGAGACAACTAATCATTTCTACACAAAGCATAGTGTTCTAATGCAATCACTCAACTAAAAGCGGCCTACAGAAAGTCTGTCAAGAGAAAAAAATAATGAAGCCAACAAAAAATGGCCTACTTTACATTAGACAATTGAAATAAAAGATTGAAAAAATTCTGTCGTTTTAGTGGAGACAGGCTCATCCTTTCACAGGCTGGCCACTGATTATGATATTCCATCTGATATATGGGAAACTGATCTCAAGTCCCATTATGCGAGTCATGAATCGAAATTTGCCTAGCTAAGTAACGGTAAGTTTCAATTCTATTAAGGACACGGAGGCGAGGAT
Organism: Lissotriton helveticus; assembly: GCF_964261635.1. Lineage (NCBI taxonomy): Eukaryota > Metazoa > Chordata > Amphibia > Caudata > Salamandridae > Lissotriton > Lissotriton helveticus. The sequence goes on along the minus strand of NC_136057.1, from coordinate 1,401,146,875 downwards.
TATGCTTTTCTTTCTCCGCACTTTAAAATAACTGTTCACACAACAGCCTCAGAAAAGCTTCATCAAAAACTTTTTTATCACCAATAACATGAGATAAGAAAAACATATTTCCATTTCTGTTCAAACTACAAGTCCCATTAATCCAGGTAACAGTCCAACTGTAGTCCGTCCTCAGTGTTGACCAGGGCTAGATAGCAAGTCCCTCCTCTGTGTTCCTCCTCTTTCTTCGTGCGAATTAGGCCAATCGTCTATTGTTCTTGCTTGGAACCATCATTCCCTAACAGGAGAAACACAACAGCGTAAGCGTTGTAAAAAAAACATCAACCACTCACACCTGCAGGAAGACGACGTCACGTGAACTATACACTACATTTTTAAACTTCAAGCCGGAAAACAAGTACTTACTGGCATACGGGCGGGCTCACATCCACAGGAAACCTGGGGGGGATAATCCTCACCTCCGTGTCCTTAATAGAATTGAAATTTACCGTTACTTAGCTAGGCAAATTTCGATTCTATGGCAGGACCGGAGGCTCAGATTATGCTTGTTCAAAGCTTACTCACCACCAAATGAGCAATATCTACCACAGGTTTAAAGTAAAACCTCTTAAACGTAGAATCCGAGGACCAGTCTGCCGCCCGCATCAGGTCCTCTAATCGAGCTTCTACAGAGAAAGCCTTCGAAGCCATGACTCCCCTGGCAGAGTGAGCTCTGAACTGCTTAGTATCAATACCTGCTTCTTGCATGACCCAGCGCACCCACCTAGCTATGGTGGGGGAAGAGACTGCTATGTGTGGCTTCCGCAAGGCAATTAGCAGTTGTCTCTCGCCCGGAGGGCGAATGTCCATGGTAAGATCTTCATATGCCTTTAGGCATTGCACGACACACAACTTGGGGACATCTACAAAGGCCGGGTAAGAAATAGAACGCGACCCAGACTTAGTACGACGCCCCACTGTGAACATCGCCCCCTCCGGGGAGAAAACTCTCGCTGAGACATCCAAAGCACGGACATCGGAAACTCTCCGACAAGATACTAAGCACAAAAGCATTGCCAATTTCGCTGAAAGCTCCTTCAGAGACAAGTATGTATTGGGTTGCCAAGATAGAAAAAGATTCAGAACCACATTAACGTCCCACAGGACCGAGTAGCGAGGTAAAGAAAGTCGAATACCTCGCAGGAGCCTGCACACAAACGGATGTTCCCCAACGGCTTCCTGTCTATCGGACGGTGCGCTGCCGAAATAGCAGAACGTACAGCATTAATCGTCCTGTACGCCAAACCATTCGACGCCAGTTCTGCCAGAAAATTAAAAATGGGAACAACTCCTGTGACCAAGGGATCCAAGTCCCTTCGTAGACACCAATGCACCCACTTGATCCAAGCGGATCTATAGCGCTTCGCGGTACTGGTCGCCCAAGCCTTGGACATGAGGTCCTCAGCTGATCTCGAAAGGCCCAGGAGCGACCAGCGTCGCCTGAAAGCCTCCATGCCATGAGGCGAAAAGAGCCCTGAGTGATGAGATGATGCGGCTCTTGATCCGGATTGAGTAGAAGCTGAGTAAGCTGGGTGAGTAGGATTGGAGAATCCCAAGAAAGTTCCAGAAGAACTGGAAACCAAACTTGGTACCTCCAGAGTGGTGTTATCATTACCAACTCCACCATCTGACGGCGCACCTGGGCCGCCGCTCGCACCACCATCGAGAATGGAGGAAACGCATACGGCTGCTCCTGACTCCAGTCCTGAAGGAATGCATCCGTGGCCTCCGCCAGAGGATCTGGCCTCAACTAAAAAAACGCGGGAGCTGGTGGTCCAAGCGGGATGCAAACAGGTCCACCGAGAAGGGGCCCCATAGACCGTTCAGCCCCTGAAAAACTCGAACGTCCAACTGCCACTGGCTGGAATCTCTCAGGTGCCTGGAGGGCCAATCCGCCACCTGATTTGCCTGCCCTGGCAAGTATTCCGCCGTCACAGATACTTCGGGTCCAGTTTGATTAAGAGGGACTTACGGCGCTCCATCGATAGGGCGCAGTTGGCGTTCCCTAAGAAGATAATCACCCTCTGCGCCCAATTCGAGAGAACCTCAGGTGAAATGGCGGCACCCGAAACCTTTGCCTCCTCCGCCATGTCCAGAATCTTGGTTATAGGCCCAACCGCGTCTAACAACTTATCTTGGCAAGACCGCCAAGAGCGGTCTATGCCCTTACGCGGGTCCTCGATGAATTTAGCTAGGAAGGTGGCCATCTTAGGGTCAAGCTCTGGCATTAGCGCCACCTTCCCCTCCAGCGTGGGCCTAGGACATTCACCCCTCGGGCATCCCCCCGCTTCCTTCTCTAGGGGCTTGCGGAGACGGCTTGCCACAAACTTTGCCACCTTGTCCCCAGGGGTCCAGGCTGCCGATCGCGGATGATCTCATCCGGATCCAGCATGCCTGAACTGTCCTGAGGCTACTCAGCGGCAGAGCCCGACGGACGCCAAGACCGCACAGACTCCCCATCGTCATCCGAGTCAGGGGAATCCACGCCCGGGGAAGGAGGAGCGGTGTCTGTGGCCACCGAAGGGTCGGGTACCGAGGGTGGTGCTGGGATGGCGGCGGTCGCCTTTGCCAAGAATGCGTCTCGAAGACGCTCAAAGGCGCCCCTGTCTACCCCCAGGGACCCCCTCCCTGCAATGCCTCTTTGGGGCCGGAGGGCCCTCCCCCGAGGGGCCTGGGAGCTCCCCAGATGCCCCCACGTGAGCCTGCGCAAGTTTGGCGCGTTCTTCCAGTATACGGGCAGAAAGACGATCCTCAATGGGACCCACTACCTCAGTGATGCAGCGGTAAATGGAAGAATCCACTGCTTGAAAGAATTCCTCATCATTGAGGTAGGAGTGGGAACCCTCCTCCTCCTCATAATACTCGTCCTGGTCCATGACCGTCACGCGCAAGCACCCAGAAACCAAAGGTAAGGTAAGGGCCTTAACACTATGGGGCTGCGCTTAGTATATGGGCAGACCAGAGGACTGCAATTCTGCTTTGGGCCCAGAGTCACAGGCAATGAAGGCGGCACCACACCTCAGGAGCGCGCAGACCCTCTGACAGGCAGACTGGGTCACAAACCCCCTCTCCGCGCGCTCAGCCACACCAGAATCTAGCGCGGTGCCAACTCGCCCTCAGGCGTTCCACGCGGTCTCTGCCGCAATACTGACCCCTCACGGGGCATTTTTTATGAAAACACGGGCCGGTACTGACCCGATAACGGGCGTAAAGAGAAGGGCTCGGGGCAAGGCTCCTGACGCGACGCAGCTCCACAGCGCGGCTCCTCTATGTGAGGAAAACCCGGGCTGCGGAGCAACGAGACATCACAGCTCCCCCTGGCGGCCGTCTATGCGCTGCACTCAACCAGGGAAATCGTGTCAGGAACGAAAAAGCTCCCGCGATCGAAAAACGGGGCTCTGTAAAGAAAACACCATTAGGCAGCAAGGCAAACCCCCCACAAACCGCTCCCGCCACCCTCTGGGACCCTTTACAGGGAAATACCACAGAAATCAGGCGAGCAATGAAAAATGACTTAACTGGCTGAGTGAGCAGCGAAGAAAGAGGAGGAACACAGAGGAGGGACTTGCTATCTAGCCCTGGCCAACACTGAGGACGGACTACAGTTGGACTGTTACCTGGATTAATGGGACTTGTAGTTTGAACAGAAATGGAAATATGTTTTTCTTATCTCATGTTATTGGTGATAAAAAAGTTTTTGATGAAGCTTTTCTGAGGCTGCTGTGTGAACAGTTATATTAAAGTGCAGAGAAAGAAAAGCATAATCTGAGCCTCCGGTCCTGCCATAGAATTTCTAACTTGTACACTAAATCAGTATGTTCACAATGGGACAGAAATATCAAAGAAGCAGCTTGCATCATTAATAACTGAAAGTAAGACATTGAGCCCCCAGTCCTAATGGGATTCCAATCTCTATAAAAAAAAACAGCATCCAATGATGTGGAGCAGAATATTTAAGCCTGTGTTAGATCATATTTTGCTGTTTGTGAGATACCAGCTTCATGGCAAGGTTCAATAATCCAACTACTTCACAAAAAGACCCAGCTAGCTTTTATTTGATAGCCCTTGCAGATACTGAAACAAAACTCTTAGTTAAATATTTATTATCACATTTAAATGATTGGATAACGTCCAACAATTTTCTGCCAGTCTACCAAACAAGTTTCAAAGCAGGATGTGCCACCTCAGACAGCATAGTAGAATTAACACTCATTATAGAGAAGGCACTATATCTCACAAGATCACTTGATATCTGTTTTGTGGACTATTCACCTGCCTTCGGTAAAGTAATTTGCAGTCGCCTATGGTTAAGCTCTTAACAGTGGATAGGTATGTCAACCTGCTGCCCTTGATAATTGCACTACACTTCAACTCTTGGATGCAAACCAATTTGCCGGACAAGTTGCATGTTTTGCTCAAAAGTACCATACAAAATGGGCTTAAGGCTGTGTAGCGGGGTTGACTCAGGGGGTTGTTGATCAGAAAAGAGATCGACTCCAGTGTGGCGAAATCTAGGCTTTATTTTGAGATAAATGTGCCTTTTTACTGAAGCCAGGGTAATCACGGAAAAATTAACTACAAACAGTGAAAAGGGAAGTTCGGAACAATTGTAGATACAGTTTCCTTTTTCGTCTTTGTGCTCCTGCGATGTTCGTCCCCACTTAAGGATTTCAGACCTTGTGGCTGGTGGGGGGGGGGGGGCATTCCTCTGGCCAGGCTTTGTGGGCTCCAGAAAATGGTTTGGAAAGGAAATGCCAGGAAAAACAAGAAAAGAAAACTAATATCAGCCCTTCAGTTGTATTACTTCCCAATCAGAGGGGAAAAGGGGGTGAGGATACAGTAGTGCTCTTCTCTGCCACAAACCAGATGGTACGGGGAGTTCTCGTGAGAGGAGGGGGCTTTGAGTTGTCGGTGATTTACAACCGGTTATCGGTTTAGCAACTACGCGGTCACTCCTCCTCCCTTCCTCTCCTCCCAACCCAGCCCGACACTTGGCTGCGTACATGTGAGAGCCACACTCTTCCAGGAGTGTGGCTGTGCGAAACTGGGAACGCTGTCCTCCGGTCCACCAGGTCTTCGGGGTTACTCCAGGCGCTCCGGGTCCTTGGCTTGTGTCTCCCGTCCTCACTCGGCCGCTTGCGGTTTTCGGGTGTTCTGTCCTTCCTGGTTCTTCCTCCTCTCTTCTATCGGGGGCCGGCATCCCTATTGGCATGTTCCAGCTGACGTCATCCTTCGAGGCGTGGCTTCCCTCTGAGTCCATTTCCTTAAAGGAATATATCCCCGTGTCAGGGGATTCTTCAAATCAAACGGAGTTCGGGCTGTGGCTCCAACTCTCGGGCTGCAAAGAAATGACAGGAGGGTTTTCAGGGGGCGAGGACCACCAGTCTCCCTGTTTTCCTATCCGATCAGTTTGTCTCACAGGGGAGGGGGTACCTGACACGTGACATTCCCCCCGCCCCCCTTGGATTCTCCCGATCCGGGAGAGGAAGTATTCTTGACAGAAAGTCTGCATTCCCGTTATCAACACCTTTACGGTGCTTGACATGAAAGGAAAAGGGTTGCAAATTTAGGAACCACCTTAATATGCAAGGATTATGCCCTTTATTCTGGCTCAACCACTGGAGAGGGGCATGGTCAGTATAGAGCTTAAAATGTGAACCTTCTAGATAATAACGTAACTTGTCCACCGCCCATTTAATGGCCAGGCATTCCTTCTCGATGGTGGGATATTTATATTCTCTGGGGAAGTTTTTTCTGCTTAGATAACTGCGACAGAACAGCCCCTAGACCGTGTTCAGAGGCGTTGGTCTGTAGGAGGAAAGGTTGTGAAAAGTTTGGTGAGGTCAAGACTGAAGAGGAGATGATGGCGTCTTTTAAATGTCTAAAGGCTTTTTCCGCCTCTTGGGATGGATGGGTGAGGGCTTTATTAGATATTCCCTTCTTAAGCAGCTCGGTTAGCGGGGTGGCTGTCTCGGAATAATGAGGGATGAATCTGCGGTAATATCCCAGGAGACTTAAGAATGTGGGCACTTTGCGTTTGCTTGAGGGAAACGGGGTGTCCTTGATTGCCCTCACTTTTTCCTCTTGGGGTTCTAACAGACCATGCCCTAACACATACCCGAGGTATTTGACCTTCTCAAATCCTATCCTTGACTTCTTGGAGTTTATGTGAAGGTCGGCTTTGGTCAAGTTGGTCTGGACCCTCTGAATGTCTATCAGATGTTTTTCCCATGAAGGGCTGTATACCACGATATCATCCAAGTAGGCTGAGGCAAGGTCTTGGTTGTCACGGAGCACCTCATTCCTGAGTCTTTGGAAGGTAGCGGGTGCTCCGTGAAGACCAAATGGTAGGATGTTGAACTCATATAGTCCATCCGGGGTGATAAAGGCTGTTTTTTCCCTGTCGGTTTCTCTGAGGGGAACCAGCCAATTCCCTTTTATGAGGTCGATGGTGTTAATGTATTGGGCTTCTCCTAGTCTTTTTATCATCTCGTCAACCCTAGGGAGGATGGGATAGGAGTCAAACTTTGAGATCACATTGAGAGCACGGAAGTCCATACAGAACCTGGTGGAACCATCAGGTTTCGGAACCATGACTATCGGGGAGGACCATTTGCTTTTAGATGGCTGAATGACCCCGAGGTCCAACTTACTCTGGACTTCTTTACGTATGGCCTCTTTTCCGGCAGCTGGTATCCGATAGGGCCGTTGTTTAACCACTCGGCCAGGTATGGTATCTATAGTATGCTCTATCAGGCAAGTTTTTCCCGGTAAGTCAGAGAAGGTGGAACTATATGACTGTAAGATGTTGCTAGGGAATGCCTTTCCTGACTCTGGAGTTCTGATTTAATAACCAGCTGCTCTATTGTACACCGGGGGGTATCTGTGGGAACTATGAACCCAACCTGTGTAGGTATAGGCCCCAACCATTTTTAGGTCTCGCCTGTCGATGCGCATGCGCATCGAGCTTGCGAGACTATTGGGGCTTAAACAGTCTTTAACCAACTTGCAAGGAATCGTGGCGATTCCTTGCAGTGCCCGTGAAATTCAAGCTCAATGCGCATGCGCATTGACATTAAAAGCGCGTGCACATGCCCCCAGCCGCCTGCCTTGCATGTCTTTTCACTCAGCCGCACTCCTCCCACACCCCCGCTCCGCCCCTTCCCCTGTCTGCCGTGTCGCATTTCTTCAGGGCACTTTCTCCACAGCCGCCAGGCCACATCAAAGGCTTCCCCAGCACTGCCCCACCCATCAATCACCATCCCACTGCCACCCCCCTCCCTCTCCATATGGTGCGCTCTGCCTCAGGCCTCTGAGCCGTCCCTACGCTCCCCACCCACCCCCATCCTTCACACCCTTTGTCATTACTTCGGCCCAAGCCTGAGCCATCCCTACGCTCCCCGCCCACCCCCCTCCTTCACACCCTTCGGCACCACTCCGGCCCCGATCCTGAGCCGTCACTTATTCACGGCCGCAGGCCATGACTCGCATGTACTTCCCCGGCTCTGCTCCCCGCCCGCCTCCTCTCTATCCCTCGCTCTCCTTGTTTTGTTCTCATTCTCGCAAGCTTTTACCAAGTCTCAAGGCCGCACTTTCAAGGCCTGTCTCTTTCACGGCCAATGCTTGTTTACTTCGTCTCCCCCTAACCCCAACACTTCGAGATCGCTGTTATTTTTTATTTTTTATTTAATTAGTCGATTCCCGTGATTTGTGTATTTAAATTAGTAGTTTAGGAGATTAACGTTGAGCCAACGCCTAGGCTCGAACTCTGGTCTCCAAGTCTCTGGTCGGTGAAACTGTTTCAGCACAACAACAGCCACATCACAACCCACCATTTGGAGCAATGCGCTCCCGTCATGCCCCCCACAGCAGTGCCAAGAGCTTGTTAATTCTTAACTAACTGCGCAAATTGCTCTGTACCACAAACTGCTACCCCCCACGCCTCAACTCTCCACGTCTGCACTTCTACTCTTCCCTACTCTCTAACACTACACCCTCTCACGCAGGCTCTCCACACTTTCACTCGCTTTCCCTGCTCCTTCACCTGTCGGACTCCTCTTCGTCCTCTCACATTTATACCTGTTTAGTCCCATCTTTCCGGCTTTCCCTTCCCATCTCCTCCCTCTGCCTCATCTCCCTGACTTGTCATTCGACGACCCCCTCACACACAGCCCAAGCCTTCCATCCATCGTACTCGCTTGCTTCCTCCCACCTTCCTCACCCTTTAACAATGTCCTACCCTCCAAGGTATCTCCCACATGCTTTACCTCTTACACTCCCCCTAACACACATGCTCTCCCCTCTTCACCGGCTCTTCTCTCCCTGTTACTTCTTCCCTTCCAACACCTTCTCCTCCCTTACCCACTCCTTCTCTCGGCCCCATGCTCCCTTCACACTCTGCCCCCCCCCCCATCTCTCTCTTTTTTTCTGCCTACGCTGCCTTTACTGCCCCGTCCTCGCCTTTACGAATTTACGCTGTTTACCGTGTGTCTCTTCTTTTACAACTTATTTGAGTGTTTTTTGTGTCTACACTCCAGGCTTTTGGGGTTCTGTTAACCCAGGGGCGTAACGCAGGCACCTGGAGAGGGGCATAATTTGAGCCGGTGGTTACCGGTACGCACATGGGGAAATGCCATTAAAATATAACAGTTACTCCACTGTATGGTCTTAAATGTAAGGTTAGGTGGCTATGGGGGAGAGGAGTCACAAGTGCAGTGAAATAAACTTTCACTTTTAGCTTTCGTGTGGCCGCGCTTGCTAAAGCCTCCTGCCCTACCCCTTCCTTATCCCCTCTCCTTTGTGCCTCTTCCAAGAGCCAGCTGAAACGGGAGGAGATGGACTTGTTTTCGAGGTGCAAATGGGTTTTATTTAAAGGCGGTTCTGTACACTGACTGTCCAGTTGTGCAGTGGGAGAGGTGACATTGTGTACACCGTTGCATCAGCCTTGAAAGTGTGCAGTGTTGAGTGTGCATGTGTTTGTTGCATCCACCACCACCACATCCACCACCACCACATCCACCATCACCACCACATCCACCATCACCACCACATCCACCATCACCACATCCACCGCATCCACCACCACCACATCCACCGCATCCACCACCACCACATCCACCACCACATCCACCACCACATCCTTCATCACCTCCACCACCACATCCACCATCACCTCCACCACCACATCCACCATCACCTCCAACACCACCTCCACCATCACCTCCACCACCACATCCACCATCACCTCCACTGCCACATCCACCGCCACATCCACCACCACATCCACCACACCCACCACCACTACATCCACCACCACCACCCCATCCACCACCGCCACCGCATCCACCGCATCCACCATCACCACATCCACCGCATCCACCACCACCGCATCCACCACCACATCCACCTCCACATCCACCATCACCTCCACATCCACCATGACATCCACCGCCACATCTACCACCGCCACATCCACCACCACCGCATCCACCACCACCGCATCCACCACCACCGCATCCACCACCACCGCATCCACCACCGCATCCACCACCACATCCACCACCACCGCATCCACCACCACCGCCACATCCACCACATCCACCATCGCATCCACCACCACATCCACCGCCACATCCACCAGACCCACCACCACCACCACATCCACCACCACATCCACCACCACCACATCCACCACCACATCCACCGCATCCACCACCACCGCATCCACCACCGCATCCACCACCGCATCCACCACCACATCCACCACCACATCCACCACCACATCCACCACACCCACCACCACACCCACCACCACTACATCCACCACCACCACCACCCCATCCACCACCACCACCGCATCCACCACCACCGCATCCACCACCACCGCATCCACCACCACATCCACCATCACCACCACATCCACCACCACATCCACCACCACCACATCCACCACCGCCACATCCACCACCACCACATCCACCACCACCACATCCACCGCCACATCCACCGCCACATCCACCACCACATCCACCACACCCACCACCACCACATCCACTACACCCACCACCACTACATCCACCACCACCACCCCATCCACCACCACCACCCCATCCACCACCACCACCGCATCCACCACCACCACCGCATCCACCACACCACATCCACCGCATCCACCACCACCACATCCACCGCATCCACCACCACCACATCCACCATCACCACCACATCCACCTCCACATCCACCTCCACATCCACCATCACCTCCACATCCACCATGACATCCAACGCCACATCCACCACCACATCCACCACCACCACATCCACCACATGCACCACCGCATCCACCACCACATCCACCACCACCACATCCACCACATGCACCACCGCATCCACCACCACCACATCCACCACCGCATCCACCACCGCATCCACCACCGCATCCACCACCACCGCATCCACCACCACCGCATCCACCACCACCACATCCACCACCACCACATCCACCACCACATCCACCACCACATCCACCACCACATCCACCACCACATCCACTATCACCTCGACATCCACCATGACATCCACCGCCACATCCACCACATGCACCACCACCGCATCCACCACATGCACCACCACTGCATCCACCACCACATCCACCACACCTACCACATCCACCACCACGTCCACCACCACATCCACCGCATCCACCACCACATCCACCACCACCGCATCCACCACCACATCCACCACCACATCCACCACCACATCCACCACCACATCCACCACCACATCCACCACCACATCCACCACCACATCCCCATCCACCACCACATCCACCACCACATCCACCACCACCCCATCCACCACCACCACCCCATCCACCACCACCACCGCATCCACCACCACCACCGCATCCACCAACACCGCATCCACCACATCCACCTCCACATCCACCTCCACATCCACCATTTTTTTTTTTTTAAACATATTTTTATTGCAGAGTTAGAAACCACAGGATACAAACAATCAACCCGTGCCCCCGCGACACCCCACTGTCCAATAATAAATCCGAACTGTACACAGCCATTCAGCCCGCATCCCGGAGGCCGGGCGGCATGTTGATCCAAGCAATAGGAGAAAATCACAGTGCAAGTCCCACAGGGACCATGGTCGAAAAGCCATCGTACGTATCTGCTTTTTACCCCCCCCCCACAACAAAATCTCCGTCAGCCATCCCAAAACTAATGCAGTAACATCCCGCGCTTCGGGGCTCCCCCTAAGTGCCCCCGCCCCAACTCGCCTGGCCGCTCCCCCAGCCCTCCCCCACTGCCACAGCACGCAACCTCCCTAATAGAGCCTAGGCACCCAGGCTAGCCACCCCCTAATGGCTTCCGTCCCCCCCCAAGTCCCATAAACCAGTCCCCCCCAAGGCCCCCCCCCCCTGGCAACTGCTAGGAGTACCCCTCGCCCTGTCGAGTTGGATGGATCTACCACAGCGCGGAAATTAGCTCTTCTGTGTGCGCCCCGTGGAGTCCACCGGCTCAGTTCTCTCCATCCCCGTCATCCACCATAGAGTCACGCAAGGCCTGCACCACCTGCTCCCATGCACGCGCCGCGTCCAGAACCCTCTCATTCCCCAACTTAACAGCCTGTTTCATCCGGAGCACACTCTCGCAAGCAGACCACCGCAGCAATTCATTCCTCCACCTACGCAGCGAGGGCCCCCCCTGGACTTCCAGTGCCACGATATCTCCCTCTGCGCCAGTATCAGACCCAGGTCAATAAATTTGCTCGTCACCTTGGTGCGTTTGGTGTGCGGGAACCAGAGCAACAGGCACGCCGCCATATCAAAGTCCACCTCCCTGGCAGACACTTCATTCAGGAGTTCCCCTACCTCTGCCCAGTAGGTCCCCAATTGCGGGCACCCCCAAAACAAATGATCCATGTCCGCACCCAAAGACGAACACCGTGGGCATCGGGCATCCGGCACCCGGAAGTACCGCTGTAATTTCTCCGGGGTTAAATAGGCCCTATGAAGCACATAGAAATGCACTTGTTGAAAGCGCGCATTTCTCGTGCCCTTCCACGTACGCCGCAGGATGTGTCCCCACGCCGTATCCGGTATGGGGCGGCCCACACTCTCCTCCCATTTAGACTTGAGCCCCAGGAGCGGCTCCAGACCCTCATGCAGCATCCTATTATGGAGGCACGTCACAGCCTTAACCGTACCAGCTGCCATCACCACATATTGGCACGCCATAGTCGTCGTTGGTTCTACGAGCCCCCCTTTCCAGTGCTTCTGTACGGCAGCCACCACTGCCGCGTGTAGGAGGAACCCCCCGTCAGGCAGCCCAAACTGGTCCCGGAGCACCTCAAACGGTGCCAACGCCCCATCTATGTACAGGTCGCCCACCACCTGCAATCCCATCTCTTCCCAAGCCAGCAACGGGGACCAATCACCCCCGTGCGGCAAGGCCGTCAGCATGCCGATCGGAATCTCCGGTGCATAAGGCCGCGAAGCCCTCGCTCTCCGAAGGCTCCTCTGCCAACACAAACGGAGCGTCCTTTCCTCCACGGTGAGGGCCCGCAACTCAAGCCTCTGCTGCATGATAATATAGGACAACACATGGCGTTGCATCCCCCGAACCCGGTCCTCCTCCGGACCCCTGAACACCCTAGCCACGTTCTGTGTTAGAACCTGCAGCTGTGCCGCTAGGTAATACAGCTCAAAGTCAGGCACAGCCATACCCCCTTCCATCTTCGGGCGGAGGAGCGTGGTCAGGGCCACTCTACGGCGGCCATGCCCCCACAGAAAGCCAATAATCATCGACCTCAGGTCTCTGAAGACCCCTTGGGGAATCCATATGGGCAGCGTCCGGAAATAATAGAGAAAGCGGGGGAGTGCCACCATCTTCAGAAGGGCAATCCTGCCTAGAACCGTCAGCGGGAGGGTCGACCAGAAAGACAAGCTGCCCCGCAGTGCCCGGACACAACGACCAATGTTGCCCTCCAATAGGTCTGCGGTAGCGTGGTAAATGCGAACACCCAGATAGGTGAAACAAGATGGTTCCCACACCACGTCCAAGTCTCCGTCAGGAGCAGGTGAACCCGCTCGCAGCGGGAACACACAAGTCTTCGCCCAATTGACCTTAAGGCCCGACAGCCGGCCGAACTCCGACAGCAGCTCCATAGCACCGGCCAACGCCCGGGAGGTGTCAGCCAGGTACAGGAGCAAGTCATCCGCATAAAGCGATATATAATGCCACTGCTCGCCCCTGGCTATCCCCAAGTACACGACACCCGACCTCGCATGGACCGCTAAAGGTTCCATTGCCAGAGCAAACAACAGGGGAGACAGAGAGCACCCCTGCCGCGTGCCCCTGCCCACCGGGTACGCCGCAGACACCAGGCCGCCCAAACGTACTCTCGCCGTCGCCGATGCATACAAGACCCTTGTCCACCTGCGGAACCCCTCGCCCATACCAAACCTCTCCAAAACTCCGTCCAGGAACGGCCATTCCAAACTATCAAAGGCCTTCTCGATGTCTACAGATAGGACCGCAGGGGCACCCTCCCCGTCCAAGATGGCGTCCATTATCCCCACCAGTCGGCGAACATTCAGCGCCGTGCTCCTCGTGGGTATGAACCCGGCCTGGTCCCTATGTACCAGGCCCGTCATATACGGGGCCAGCCTGGTGGCCAGTATCCGGCTCAGAATCTTATAATCCACCGTCAGCATGGACAGCGGGCGGTAAGACCGCACGTCCGCTGCGTCCCGGCCTGGCTTCAGGAGCGGCACAATCAAGGCCTCCCGCATGGATCCGGGCAGCGCCCCAGCCTCGAATGCTTCAGCATACACCGTCAGCAATCTGGGTGTCAAAATATCCGCATACAGCTGATAAAATTCAATCGGTAATCCGTCCACCCCGGGCGTTTTGTTGCGGGCCATATGCTTTATGGCCGCCCGTATTTCCGTGAGCGTTACCGGGCCGCCCAGTTCCTTCGAGTCCTCCTCAGCAAGGACCGGAAGCTGCCTCTCCCCCAAGTATTCCACAATGTCCTGGACCCCCACCTCCAGCTGACTCTGGTACAGTTCCTCATAGTACCCCCTAAAGCACTCCAATATCGCTGCCTGGTTGTACACCATCTCCCCCTGCGCAGTGCGAATGCCGAGGATCGGGGAGCCCCTAAGTTCCGGGTTGGCCAGTCTGGCCAAGAGGGTACCCACCTTGTCCCTTTCCGCATGCGCCCTGACGATATACTGCTTATAGTCATAGCATCGCAAACGTTCCGTCTCAGTGGCAACCACCTCCTTCGCTTCTAACAGCTGGGCTTGTAAGTCCGGTCTAGCCGGCCTGCGGCGCTCCAGGTCCCTCAACCTATCTTCCGCTGTCACGAGGTCATTCAACACAGCCGTGCGAGCATTCGAGAACCTGCCCAGACACACTCCCCTCGCCACCACTTTCATTGCATCCCATTCAATGGACCTACTCGTGGCCGTGCCCGCATTCATTCCGAAATAGCTATCAATGCCTTGCCGAACCACGTCTTGGAAGACAGGATCCTCAAGTGTCTCCGGCCGAAGCCGCCACGTTGGTATAACTGAGCGCTCCCTCTGCCACTGAATGTGCACCAATAGGGGATTATGATCTGAGATAGTCCTAGCTAAGTACTCCGCATGGGAGACCAACGGAGCTAGGGATCCACCACAGAGCACCGAGTCAATCCTGACATGCAGGTCATGAAGCGCAGAGTAAAAGGAGTAATCCCTGGTCTCCCTGTGCCGCTCCCTCCAGACATCCAGCAGCCCCCACCTATCCTGCCAGTCCTTCCTGTGCGCGGTCAGCCTGCGCACCGGGGAGTCCACCAGAGGGGGATGGGACCTATCCAGAGCCACATCAGTAATCGAATTAAAGTCCCCCCCTAGCACTATCGGGCCCGCCAGGAAGGAGGCTAACGCCCCTGAGAGGCTATCAAGATATCGAGCTTGATCAGTGTTTGGCGCATACACACAGCAGAAAACCACATCCCGGCCATATAACCTCCCCTCCACCGCCACAAACCGGCCATCCGGATCCACTACTTGATTCAGCAATTGAAAGGGTATCCCCGCCCTCACCCAGATCAGCACCCCCCTGGCATACGCTGAGTAGGTGGTGCCAAACACCTGGCCCCGCCATCTTTTCTGCAAGGCAGTACATTCCTTCTTAGTGAGATGAGTCTCCTGAAGCATAGCAATCTGAACCCCCCTGCGTACAAGATATGCATGGACCTTATGACGCTTCACCATAGTTCGCAGCCCCCGGACATTCCACGTTAGGCATTTCAGATTAGGTAATGTCCCCATTCCAACTTCGTACAGTCCAAATCAAATAACGAATGTTCATAACCCCCCCAGTGCAGTTGCCCCCTCCCAAACACACCCAAAACAGAAAAACTTCCCAAACCCCGCTCCCCAGGACAGAGCACACGAACCCAATGTCCGCCCCCATCCAAACCTTGAAACAACTTCTCACACTCATAACCCTGTGGTCTCCACCACAGGCGGCCTTAAGGGCCCAAGGGGGGTGAGTCACCGCCGACCTCAGCGAGCGGAGCCCACGCCCCGCGCCTCCATCCCTCTTGAAGCACAGATCCCCCCCTCCCGGCGTCCCGCCCCCCTATCAACAGGATACCACCCCACCATGAAGTCCCGATCTAGCTCAATCCAACCCAATGTCAGCCGCAAAAGATACCATCCGAGGTCTGTGGGGTCACCTCCGGCCCCTTCGAACTGTCCGCTTCTGAAAGTTCCTCTCCCGACCTGCCGCCTTCTCCTCCCGAGTCAGTGTCCGCACGTTCACTGTTCTGTTGCGACCCTGTAATGGCCGCCGTCGCTGCGAGTGCATCCCTCTTTTCCGCCGCCATGTGGGCCTCCCGCCTCTCCCGTTGGCGCCTGTTGCGGGATCGGATGCGTTGCGATTGTCTCACCCGGGGCTGCTTGGGCTCATCTCGCCTGCTTTTATGCGATCTGTCCGTACCCGCCCTGTACAACTCCAGCCATTGCCAAACCTCGTCCGGAGTCTGAAAAAAGTGCGTAGACCCATCCAACATGATCCGCAACTTAGCTGGGTAGAGCAAGGAGTACTGAATGCTTTCCTCCCTGAGCTCCTTTTTCACTGCCAGGAACGACGCCCGGTTTTTCTGGACCATTTGGGTGTAGTCCGGGAAGATCGTAACCCTACTATTCTCCACGTCATAGGGGCCCGACATCCTGGCCCGCTGAATGAGAAGATCCCGGTCTTTGTAGTGGAGGAGTCTCACCACCATCGGGCGGGGGGGGCGACCAAGCCCCGGTGGGCGAGCAGGTACCCGGTGGGCCCTCTCTAGCGTAAAGAAAGGAGTGAGCCCCTCCGGCGCCACCACAGTGCGGAACCAGTTCTCCATATAGGCCACTGCATCCTCCCCCTCAATCCGTTCCGGAAGGCCGACGACCCGCACGTTGTTCCGCCTATTGCGGCCTTCTGCATCCTCCGCCCTCCGTTCCAACGCGTCCAACCGGGCCAACATATCAGTGATCTTATGTTCCGCGGCCACCACCGACGGTTTCAGGTCCAGCAATAGTTGGTCATGGTCCTTAACTTTGTCCGCTAGCTTCGCGTGATCTGCGCGCAGCAGCCCCAGGCCCACGGCCACTTGGGCGATGTCTTGGTGCAACACGTCCTTAGTCGAGGCGATCGCATCAAGTATGGCATCTAGTCGCTGGTTCAGCCGTTGGTCTCGATCGAGCTCCGAGGAGGGACTCTCGCCCAGCTGGGTGGAGGTTGCCGAGTCCCCCTCAGTGCATCCCGCGGCCATCGACCCACTCGTCGCCGCCATTCCAGGGTGCTGCGTCACTAGTCCAGGAGCTCGGTTACCGTCAGCGCCCGTGGGCAGCACCGGTCGCCGGCAATGCAATGTCTCCACCGACACTCACAGGCGCAAGAGCCACGGCCTGCGACGCCCACTCCACTCGGCCGCCCCCACGGGAGCCTGAGGGGAAGAGGAGAAGACCCAAGACGGTATCCAGCTAGGGTCCCCAAGCTCCGGACGAGCCAAGGCAGCGCACCACGGCCTCAGATCACAGTCCCGCCGACCCTAGCGCCCCAGTCAGCGGCTTGCAGGATCTCTCGCCAGGATCCCTCGCCAGTCGGCGACAACTCGGCTCAGGGCTGAAGTTCGGGGCCTTCCGACCTCCCCGCCGCCATTTTCTTCGCACCCTCGGCAACACCTCAGCCGCTGCTTCAGCACGGTCTCCTCGGGGGCGGCAGTCCCCCAGCAGTTCATCAAGTGCACCCAGCTGTCCCCTCACACTTCAGAGGGCAGGAGAGTCGTCTCCGGGCCGCCCAGGGTTCCGAAAACAGGAGAATTAGCGGGATCCTGCGCGGAGCTACGAGCTCACGCCGCCATCCCGATCGGCGTCCAAGCCACGCCCCCACCTCCACATCCACCATGACATCCACCGCCACATCCACCACCACATCCACCACCACCACATCCACCACATGCACCACCGCATCCACCACCACCACATCCACCACATGCACCACCGCATCCACCACCACATCCACCACCACCACATGCACCACCACATCCACCACCACCACATGCACCACCACCACATGCACCACCACATGCACCACCGCATCCACCACCGCATCCACCACCGCATCCACCACCGCATCCACCACCGCATCCACCACCACCACATCCACCACCACCACATCCACCACCACCACATCCACCACCACCACATCCACCACCACCACATCCACCACCACCACATCATCCACCACATCATCCACCACATCCTCCACCACATCCTCCAACACATCCACCACCACTTTCACCACCACCGCATCCACCACCACCACCGCATCCACCACATCCACCACATCCACCACCACATCCACCACCACATCGACATCCACCATGACATCCACCACCACATCCACCACACCCACCACCACTACATCCACCACCACCACCCCATCCACCACCGCCACCGCATCCACCGCATCCACCATCACCACATCCACCGCATCCACCACCACCGCATCCACCACCACATCCACCTCCACATCCACCATCACCTCCACATCCACCATGACATCCACCGCCACATCCACCACCGCCACATCCACCACCACCGCATCCACCACCACCGCATCCACCACCACCGCATCCACCACCACCGCATCCACCACCACCGCATCCACCACCGCATCCACCGCATCCACCACCACATCCACCACCACCGCATCCACCACCACCTCCACCGCCACATCCACCACATCCACCATCGCATCCACCACCACATCCACCGCCACATCCACCAGACCCACCACCACCACCACATCCACCACCACATCCACCACCACCACATCCACCACCACATCCACCGCATCCACCACCACCGCATCCACCACCGCATCCACCACCGCATCCACCACCACATCCACCACCACATCCACCACCACATCCACCACCACATCCACCACACCCACCACCACACCCACCACCACTACATCCACCACCACCACCACCCCATCCACCACCACCACCGCATCCACCACCACCGCATCCACCACCACCGCATCCACCACCACCGCATCCACCACCACATCCACCATCACCACCACATCCACCACCACATCCACCACCGCCACATCCACCACCACCACATCCACCACCACCACATCCACCACCACCACATCCACCGCCACATCCACCGCCACATCCACCACCACATCCACCACACCCACCACCACCACATCCACTACACCCACCACCACTACATCCACCACCACCACCCCATCCACCACCACCACCCCATCCACCACCACCACCGCATCCACCACCACCACCGCATCCACCACACCACATCCACCGCATCCACCACCACCGCATCCACCACCACCACATCCACCATCACCACCACATCCACCTCCACATCCACCTCCACATCCACCATCACCTCCACATCCACCATGACATCCAACGCCACATCCACCACCACATCCACCACCACCACATCCACCACATGCACCACCGCATCCACCACCACATCCACCACCACCACATCCACCACATGCACCACCGCATCCACCACCACCACATCCACCACCGCATCCACCACCGCATCCACCACCGCATCCACCACCACCGCATCCACCACCACCGCATCCACCACCACCACATCCACCACCACCACATCCACCACCACATCCACCACCACATCCACCACCACATCCACTATCACCTCGACATCCACCATGACATCCACCGCCACATCCACCACATGCACCACCACCGCATCCACCACATGCACCACCACTGCATCCACCACCACATCCACCACACCTACCACATCCACCACCACACCCACCACCACGTCCACCACCACATCCACCGCATCCACCACCACATCCACCACCACCGCATCCACCACCACATCCACCACCACATCCACCACCACATCCCCATCCACCACCACATCCACCACCACATCCACCACCACCCCATCCACCACCACCACCCCATCCACCACCACCGCATCCACCACCACCACCGCATCCACCAACACCGCATCCACCACATCCACCTCCACATCCACCTCCACATCCACCATCACCTCCACATCCACCATGACATCCACCGCCACATCCACCACCACATCCACCACCACCACATCCACCACATGCACCACCGCATCCACCACCACCACATCCACCACATGCACCACCGCATCCACCACCACATCCACCACCACCACATGCACCACCACATCCACCACCACCACATGCACCACCACCACATGCACCACCACATGCACCACCGCATCCACCACCGCATCCACCACCGCATCCACCACCGCATCCACCACCGCATCCACCACCACCACATCCACCACCACCACATCCACCACCACCACATCCACCACCACCACTTTCACCACCACCACTTTCACCACCACCGCATCCACCACCACCACCGCATCCACCACATCCACCACATCCACCACCACATCCACCACCACATCCACCACCACATCCACTATCACCTCGACATCCACCATGACATCCACCGCCACATCCACCACATGCACCACCACCGCATCCACCACATGCACCACCACTGCATCCACCACCACATCCACCACACCTACCACATCCACCACCACACCCACCACCACACCCACCACCACATCCACCGCATCCACCACCACATCCACCACCGCATCCACCACCACCTCCACCACCACATCCACCACATCCACCACCACCACATCCACCACCACCGCATCCACCACCACCCCATCCACCACATCCACCACCGCATCCACCACCACCACATCCACCACACCCACCACACCCACCACCATCATTTCCACCACCACATCCACCACATCCACCATCACCACATCCACCACATCCACCACAACCACATCCACCACCACCACATCCACCACCACCACATCCACCCCCACATCCAACACCACCGCATCCACCCCCATCACCACCACATCCACCATCACCACCACCACCACATCCACCACCACCATATCCCCCAGATCCACCACCACCACATCTATATGTGTGTGTGTGTGTGTGTGTGTGTATGTCGCTCTGTGTGTGTGGAGGTGCAAATGCAAGGTTCTTGGATTTTCGTCCCAATAAAATACACTGAACATAATCTTCACAAAAGATGTTTACAAACGTTTAAGCTATTGCCATTATAAATTACAATACATTTTATTTCAGTAATAATTATTCACAAAATTAAAAGCCATTGTTATTTGTAATATCAATACATCTAAGTCACGTAAATCCAACACACATTGCATTACAAATGCTATAGGTGTCACATTTGCGAAAGTTAAAACTATTGACATTGTAACTGACAAAGCTATTAATTTTGCTATTTTCAAAACCAACACATAAATAAAAAAAGTCAAACTTTCCTAATGCGAGACCTATTGCATTTCCAATGCTTGTTTTAAGAGGTTGATATGATATGTTTGTACTTTACCGGGTTTCATCTGAAGTTTTTAGCTGGTTTTTCCTACGGTGCTTATGACTTTATAGGGACTCATCCATCTTATTTTTAGCTTAGTAGCAGAAGACGGAAGGAGACGAGGGCCCAATCCCCGGGATTTAAACTTCTCCATTTTTTTCCCTTGTCATAGAAATGTTTTTGTCTCATTTGTTGTTTTTCTAACTGTGAATAAGCCAGGTCCTGGAGTTTTCCGATTTTGGACTGGAGGTTCTGGGTGTAATCTAGGAAGTGACGGGTGTCCTCCTCCTCCTCTTTCTCCCATGTTTCCAGAGTCATGTCCAAGAGAGTTCTGGGCTTTCTCCTATATAGCAATTCAAAGGAGGTGCAGCCCAAACTACTCTGCACCTGACTCCGATTCACATAGAGAGCCAAGGGGAGAAGTTGATCCCATTCTTTTCCTTCTACTGTCAACATTTTCTTAAGAGTCTTTTTGAAGGTCCCATTGTACCTTTCCACCAGACCATCCATTTGGGGGTGGTATACGGATGTCTTTATATGATTTAAATTAAGAATTTTACAAACTTCCTTCATTAGTTTGGGAAAAAATGGAGTTCCCTGGTCAGTCAGGATTTCCTTGGGGAAACCCACTCGAGAGAATAGCTCAACTAAGCGTTCGGCAATAGACTGGGACGTAGGAGCCCTTAAGGGGAATGCCTCAGGATATCTGGTCGCATAGTCTACTATCACCATGGCGTATTAATGTCCTCTCCGTGTTTTGGGGAGGGGTCCTATCAGGTCCATGCCTATGCGGGAGAAGGGGTCTCCTATTACTGGAAGGGGCTGTAATGGGACAGGCGGTGGCCTATATGAGCTTAATCTCTGGCAAGTATCACACTCTTGACAGTGCTTTGTTATGTCATTGAAGACTCCTGGCCAGTAGAAGTAATTCAGAACATTCTGGGTTGCTTTCTCCCTGCCTATGTGTCCTGCGGTGAGGTGGGAGTGGGAGGAAAACAATATTTGATCCCTAAAGCCTGAAGGAACTAGGAGTTGGAGTTTACTATTATTGTCCGCTATGCGGTATAGCAGACCGCCTTGTATTTTAAAATAGCGGCCCCTTGAGGGTTTTGTCTGTCCTTTAAAGAGGACTTCCAGGCATTTTTGAGGGATGGATCGTTAATTTGTGCAAACCTGAAGATTTTGTCTAAGAGCCATGGCTCTGGGATAATTAGTGCTGGTTGAGGGTTCTTGCTTTTCTTGTCGACTGCCGTCTCCCCCTCTTCTTTCTGTAGCACGGTCCTAAATAGTGCAAGGAATTGAGGGTTGTCAGTCCCTATGATAAGGTCCTCTGGTAGGTTTGGCATTACTCCTACTCTGATGGAATGTAGTGCCCCTTCTGGTGTATGTAGACCTATCACAGCCAGGGGATACGTTTTCACATCCCCATGTACACATCTAATATGTACCATAGTTCCCTGAACAATTTGGTCTGCCCCTATGAGGTCTTTCTGGATGACTGATTGTTTACAACCGGAGTCTAGTAGTGCCCTGACTACTTGCTGGTTTACCCTCACACTTGCATAGAATGCAGGCCCACGTTCCGCGGAGTATAGGACCGATCTAGGGACACATCCGATGTCCATGTGTTCTACGGCAGTACTTCGTCTGGGACAGGCTCTTGCTATGTGTCCCCAGTCTCCACATTCGTAGCACTGGGGTCCTTTAGGTGTGGGTGTTGCGGGTGGTGTATTTTTGTTATTTACCAACTCGTGGATGGGTTTAGAGTTTGGCATTATGAATTTTCCTGGGAGCGGCCGGTAGGTGCGTTCGGTCTCTCCGCTTCCGTAACGTGATTGAGCCCTTGCAAATGTGCCTGCCATCTCCATGGCTTCCTTGGTGGTGAGGTTGGCGTGTTGCCGCAACCACTGTTGCGTATTATAGGAGAGGGCTTCCAGGAACTGATATAGATATATTTTGTCTAGGATGTCCTCTTTGGTGCTTTTATCTGGTTTTAGCCACTTGTCTGTGGCGAATTTAAGCCTGTGAAAAATAATCTTTAGTTTTCTCCTGGGTGCCCTTTGTCTTTTCTAAATTGGACAAGATAAGAATCCTCATCCAGGCCCAAATGGTCCAATATAATCCTCTATACCTCCCCATAGGAGGTATTCCCCAGGGAATTAGCCACCTGATAGGCGGCTTGGGCCTCCCCAGTCAATAAGGGAGTAAAGAAGAGAGGCCACTTCTCTATCGGCCAATTGCAGGGTCTGGCGGCTCGCTCAAAGTTCATGAGGTAGGCATCTGGATCCTCGCCAGTAACGTACTTTTGTAGGGCTACTCCTGTGGGACCTTGATTAGGGGTTCGGGCGACGTACTGTGATCCTGTGACTTGCTCGGTTATTATTTTCTGCAGCCCCTCCATCTGGGCTGCCATGGTGTCCTTAAAGACATCCCGATCGGCTTGGGCGGACTTCATCTGCCGTTCCACAGCCCATCCTAATTTGTCCAGAGCCTTGATGATGTGCTGGATGAGGGCATCCATTCTTTTTAACGGACAGGTGCCCGCATTCTCCCCCAAATGTAGCGGGGTTTACTCGGGGGTTGTTGATCAGAAAAGAGATCGACTCCAATGTGGCACAAATTGCCTTTATTTTGCGATAAATCCGCCTTTTTACTGAAGCCAGGGTAATCACTGAAAAATTAACTACAAACAGTGAAAAGGAAAGTTGGAAACAATCGTAGATACAGTTTCTTTTTTCGTCTTTGGGCTCCTGCGATGTTCGTCCCCGCTTAAGGATTTCAGACCTTGAGGCTTTGGGGTGAGGGGGGGGGGGCGTGGTTTCCTCTGGCCAGGCGTTGTGGGCTCCAGAAAATAGTTTGGAAAGGAAATGCCGGGAAAAACCAGAAAAGAAAACGAATATCAGCCCTTCAATTGTATTACTTCACAATCAGAGGGGAAAAGGGGGTGAGGATACAGCCGTGCTCTTCTCTGCGACAAACCAGACGGTACGGGGAGTTCTCGTGAGGGGAAGGGGTTTTGAGTCGTTGGTGATTTACAACCGGTTATCGGTTTACCAACTACGCAGTCACTCCTCCTCCCTTCCTCTCCTCCCAACCCAGCCCGACACTCGGCTGCGTACCTGTGAGAGCCACACTCCTCCGGGAGTGTGGCTGGGCTGAAAGTGGGAACTACGGCCTCCAGGCAGTCCTTCTGTCCTCCGGTCCACCAGGTCGTCGGGGTTACTCCAGGCGCTCAGGATCCTCCTTGGCTCGTGTCTTCAGTCCTCACTCGGTTGGCCGCTCGGGGTTTCCGTATGTTCTGTCCTTCCTGGTTTTTCCTCCTCTCTTCTATCGGGGGCCGGCATCCCCATTTGCACTTTCCAGCTGACGTCATCCTTCGAGTCTTGGCTTGACTCTGAGGCCATTTCCTTAAAGGAATATATCCCTGTGTCAGGGGATTCTTCAAACCAAACGGAGTTTGGCCCTTGGCTCCAACTCTCGGGCTGCAAAGAAATGGCGGGAGGGTTTTCAGGGAGCGAGGACCACCAGTCTCCCTGTTTTCCTATCCGATCAGTTTGTCTCACAGGGGAGGGGGTACCCGACCCGTGCAGACTGTCTACTAGCTCTATCTCTCTTCTCACTATGTATTTCTCACTTGGTCAACTATATTTAAAAAAAATTGCCATATGCAGATGAACTCGCAATCTGTTCTCAGACTCAAATCAGATTACAGCACCAATTTACAGCACTCAATGAATGCAAGATTAATTATCTATATGCCAACATCAGCAAAATAAAAATATAACTTTTGGGAAGAACTTACAGAAATTCAAATGGAAGTTAAGAAATAATACAGTGGAGTCAGTAATTCATACATGTTAGGTCTTGGGAGTGTCTTCCCTTCAACTTTTTCGTCTGCCTCCCTCCATTTCCTGTACCGATTTTGACTGACTCTAGGACTCTGCACACCTTAGCACTGCTAATCAGTTCTAAAGTGCTTGTGCTCTCTCCCCTAAAACATGGTAACATTGGATCGTACCCACTTTGGCATATTTAATTTACTTATAAGTCCCTAGTAACGTGCACTACAGTTGCCCAGGGCCTGTAAACTAAATGCTACTAGTGGGCCTGCTGCACTGACTGTGTTGCTCATGTAAATAGCCCACTAACCATGTCTCAAGCCTGCCTTAGCAGATCCTGCAGGGTAGTTTTCTGTTACTATGACTTGGCAGGTAAAACTGCTTGCCAAACCATGAACTCCCCATTTTATTACTTAAAAGTCACCCCTAAGGACAGCCCGTGGCAACCCAGAGGATAATGGACATCATATGCCAGGCCAACTTCTTACAATCGGGAGAATGGCGCCCCATCTTGGATTTTCATTCTCTAAACAAATATCTAAAAAAACAGTCCTTTTGGATGTTGACTCTACAAGAAGTCCTTCAACTCCTCTCTGCGGGGAATCACATGACCACCCTCGACCTCCAAGACGCTTACTTTCATGTCCCGATTTTACCCAGACACAGAAAGTTCTTGAGATTCAGAGTAGCTGGCAGGGACTTCCAGTTTAAAATCCTTCCCTTCGGACTACGTTCTGCTCCCCGTGTCTTCACCAAAGTTTTGGCACCGGTGGCGGCAATCCTTCGACTAGAAGGAATTCAAAATTTTCCTTATTTAGACGACTGCCTTATGAGGGAGAATTCTTACGCAGTCGCAAACATCTATACTCAGAAATGCCTGTCACTTTTCCAGTCTCTGGGTCTCTCCATCAATCTGGACAAGTCTCAACCCTTCCCATCACAAACAAGAACGTTCTTAGGAGCCATCATAGAAACTCTACGGACACAAGCCTTTATCTCAAACGAAAGACAACAAAAGCTGTGCAAGCTTGCCCAATTGCTACGATCAAGAAGGTGTGTTTCTGTACGACAGTTCAAGTCACTTCTAGGGATGCTCTCATCCTGCATTCCTTTGGTCCCCAACTGTCATCTCAAGATGAGATCCCTGCAAGAGGAGCTCAACAAGCAATGGCTTCAGGTCTCAGGGTCCTTCGACGACCTTATCCGCATCACTCCTCAGATGCGGAAGGCATTACTCTGGTGGACTTGCAAATGGAACGTGGCAGCTGGCCTCTCATTCCTAGTGGAAGGTCCAAGTTTCGTCATCACCACGGACGCCTCCCTCGAAGAGTGGGGAGCACACCTTCAAGGATTAACAGTCTACGGCAAATGGGATGCTCAACAAAGGACTTGGCATATCAATCTTTTAGAGTTGTTTGCGATCTTCCTGTCCCTAAAATCCTTTTGCACCATTATTCTAGGAGAATCAGTGTTGATCCAGACAGACAACACACGTATGCACTACCTAAACAAACAAGGAGGGACAAAATCCACTCTGCTGTTGGGCGATCCAACATGAAATAACTCTGGCGGCAGTCCATGTTCCGGGAGTATCCACCATCCTAGCGAACTCCCTCCGCAGGTCGACAGTGTCCAATTACGAGTGGGAGCTCCACCAACCAACCTTGGATCGTATATTTCAGAAATGGGGTCGACCCGATCTGGACTTGTTCGTGACCAGTCTGAACCGCAAATGCCCGTTCTACGCAAGTTGGCTTCCCCAACAGGACTCTTGCGGGAATGCGTTTTTGATTAATTGGTCGCTGATCCATGCCTACGCTTTTACGCAGATACTGTTGGCTCCCAGGCTTCTCCGGAAAATGAAGAAAGAGCCTTGTCGCCTACTCCTCATAGCTCCCAGATGGCCTCGCCAGTTTTGGTTTACCGAACACCTCCTTCTATCAGAATGCGAGCCCATTCAGTTGCAAACAATACCGAATCTCCTGTCCATCCACAACGGGCAGATCTACCATCCGGATCCTGCATCTCTGCGCTTGGCAGCCTGGCACCTGAACACCTTGAATTTGCTCACTTAGACATTCCTTCGAAGTGTAGGGAGGTTTTAGCTAATCCTAGAGCGCCCTCCACAATAAAAACCTACATGCTCAAATGTAAGCGGTTTTGCCTCTGGGTTAAGCCGCCAACATTCACCCTATCCGTGCAACACCGGAACAATTATTGCCTTTGAGGCGAAGCTAGCTCGCGACCAAAATGGCCGCTTAAGCCGAGTGCTCCTCCAGTCTGCCGAACTATCCTATAAATATCCTGCAGCTGCTATTATTATACCCCCCTGATCTGGCACGGGTGCGTGTTTGTGGCCCTCCTGCAGCCCCCCACGGAAGAGACGAGTCCCATACCTGCCTTTCGCGCTGTGATCGACAGCTGGTACGGGACCACCGACGTCCCCGATCAAGTGTCGGGGCCTGCCTGTGCGGGACTCCCGTTGCCCCCCGGCGCTGATTTGCCCCACTGAGAGGGGAGGTCCGGCGGAGGCGCAGCAAGGATTGATCGCCCCCGTGCTCCGTGGAGGTGTGGGGCCTGAATGGAGGCGCGAGCGGGACGGGAGCTAGGACCATCGGACCCGGCGCTTGGAAGTGGAGGCCTCGGTGATTGGTTTGGCTGGGAGCGGGCCGCCTCTGTGAGCGTCCAGAGGGTCGGTGCCTTCGCTGCCCCCTAAGCCTGTGAGGAGCTGAGGGCTCGGAGGGGGATGTCCGGTGCCCTTCCGGGTCCCCCCCCCTCCTGTGGACGTGCTGCTTCGTCGGGAGCGTGCTGGGCCTCCCCGCGACTGGAGACCGGGAGAGAACACCCCTGACTGTGGCGCTCTTGCTGGCGGTGAGGAGCATGCCCTGTGTGCTTAGGAGGCCGGGCGTTGTGTGCTGTGAGACTGGTTTGGCAGCCTGATCTCTTTTGTGCGGCCCGGTTGGGGCCTGGTCGGCGCTGCGGCTGTATGGCCTGATCGGATTGCTTGTCCACACAATCTCCCCCCCCCCCCCCCCCCCCCCCCGCTTCTTGTGGAACCCGGTGCCATGCTGTCTGCCTGGAGGTGCCCTGCTTCACTGAAGGTACTGGGGGGGATTTCGCCCCAAGCTGTAGCGTCGCTGCCTGTGGTGGTCTGCAAGATCTGGAGGTGCTCTGGTGAGATTGAAGTGCGAATCGGCCCGCGCCTTTGTGGATGGTGGCAATACCTGGACATTTAGCGGCCTAGCTGGGGCCTGAATTTCGCTTTGCGTCCTTCTATTGCTTTGCCTCGCTGCGGGCGTACTGGTGGTGGCACCTACCTGCGGCACGGGACACGCTGCAACGGTGTGGTGCGGCCTTTTTGAGATTTCTGTCGTATTTGGGTGCGTTCTTGGGTCCCTTGGGAACATGGGGCGTACAGACAGGACACAGCCTAAACTTTCGTTCTACCCGAGGAAATCTAAGGTGGGGGACTCCGCTGCGGAGGACAGCCCTGGAGATGGTAATCACTCTACTGTGGAATTGGACCAAGATATCCGTGCTCTCTTAATCAATATGGAAAAGAATCTGCAGGGCGGAATTACCTCCTTAGGCACTAAAATGGACGCTTTAACATACAGGATGGACCGTATGGCGTAGAGATTGGATAAACATGCCGAAAGACTGGACATGTCTGAGCGACGCTTAACAGAGGCGGAGGAGGCCCAGACCACTCTAGATACAGAGCACAAGCAGTTAGGTAGGGTCCTCCAGGTGCCTCAGGAGAAGACGGAGGATTTGGAGGCCCGCTCCAGGCGCTGTAACCTGCGCATCACGGGCCTGCCTGAGAATACCCACACTGGTAACATGGAGCTCTTCACTGAAAAAACTGCTAAAGTCTCTCCTTGGCGACACTTCATTTTCCGAAATGTTTGTGGTGGAGAGAGCTCATCGCTCACTCGGTCCCAGACCAAGACCGGGAGCGCCCCCCAGGACCAATTATTGCAAAACTTCTCAATTACAAGGATCGGGACGTAGTCCTCCGCCCGGGAGAAACAACCTCTGAGGTATGAAGGGTCCACCATCTTGCTATTTCCGGATTTTACGGCACGTGTTCGAGAGACAAGGCGATTGTTCGCCCCAATGAAACGGCAGTTGCGCGATCTTGGTGCTGACTACGCAATGTTGTATCCTGCTAAATTGAGAGTGAATCGGCAGGGTCGCTCGTTGATTTTTACTGACCCTAAGGCATTACAGAAAGCCTGAAGGACTGGGCGAAAGAGAGACGCAGTTCCCCGGACAAACACCTTCTTGATGAGGCGCAGGGGGGCCGCTAGATGAACAGTACTGAACGCTGTATACAGAGGCCGAATGCTGAGTATAATTTTTTTTTTTTTTTTTTAAGGATGTTGTGGGACGGCGGGGGGTATTCACACGTTGGATCTGTTCTCGGGTGTGTGTGATTTCCTATAGCTATATCCAACCCTTTACGGTCTTGCCTGAACACTCTACAGACTTTGTTGTATATGCTGTGTGCTGGGCTCGGGGCTCTCTTCTATGTGCTGTGGGGCTCTCCTGGGACATTTCCATATATCGTCCGCCTTATAGTTCCCCGTCCGTTGCATGAATATGAAGAGGCCTTCTTCACTCCACCATTACATTGCTGTGACCTGCATTGATGATGCCTTAGGGGTTTGGTCACACTCCAGATCTCTGCTGAGGGGGGGCCAGCCCTATTTAGTCTTGTTTTATGCTGACGCAGCTGAGTTAATTATTTCTTGGCAGGTGGCGGGGCACACCCTAGCCCTAGCATTTTTTCACACTTCTTTCCGCGAGCTACATCTGCCTCGGAGTGTAACACAGCTGGGATGTGTTTTATTGTTGTGGGTTGGGTGGGGGGGTTGTTGACAGGGGGGGAGGGTTGAGTTTGCAGCCATTTTGGGGTTGGGCAGGCGTGGGTGGGTAGTGGGAGGGGCCTTCATTGCTCTTCATTTCATTTTCAAAATTACCTTTGATACTGCGACATTCCAAAACTTGGATAAACGGATGCTACAAGAACTAACCATTTCCTCAATAAATTTGGCTGCTAAGACTCCTTTGCGGTCTGAAAACAAGTGATCACTTTAAATGTGATAACATACCTTCTACATCTAAGGGGCTCATATTCTGCAACAACCATTGTCCTGATGATGGTCTTATAGACTTAAGCTGCCAAGACCGAAACGTCGACTTCTACATCATCTCCAATTAAGCATTTATCTGCTTTTGAGTAACGTTTACATATTGTTTGTTTCAGGTACTCTTATGTCCAAAGGAGCTGATGAATGTCATGAATTGTTTTAGTGGTCTATTAATCATACATCTCTTCATGATCTTTTGCAAGTGATTGATTCCCTGTATATATATATATATCCCCATGTAAATCATGTTTTAAAGATATGACATTTTGAAATACATATCTATGCAAAACTATCAGGTTCTCTCGTGTTCTTTCTGATTTATCTTTCTTGTATACATTTAATCATTGATTGCTGTTGTTCTGAAGACACATATGAGTTTGATTAAATGACTGACTCTGCATTAAGTCACTATTAAGAATAACATCAAAAGATATTGCAACTAAAATCCCTTGTAGATACCCTTACAAGATACAATTCATTGCCCATACCTACAAGGGTTTATTGGGTTTCCCATTCGTTGTTTGCACTTTCCTTGCAGAAGAACTGTTAGCTTCTTGCTCCTGATCATTTTTATGAGTGCTCATGTCGCATGGTATTCACCGTATTGCTTGATCCACTTTGCTTCCATTCCTGATACGGGAGGGAGGGATTCTCTGGTTGGGGGGTAGGGTTTGGATGCTGTTCATTGTTATGTGTTCTTGTGGTACATTTTCTCCATTTGGCGTGATTATGAAGTACAGTGCACGACAGACTCGCACTGCTAAAACCTTTTCACGACTAGCAGGCCTATGACAGATTCTACTGGCACTCCTGACTCCATGGTACTGCTCACTTGGAATGTTCGCGGTCTTAATGACTATCGTGAGGTCCGCAAAATTCTAAACTACCTCCACAGACATAGGGTGGACATAGCCCTCATACAGGAGACACCTTCCCCTGGACAGCCCTATGTTACGCTCTAAGGGCCTAGTGGGCAACATACATGCAGCGGGCTTTTCTACACATGGTAGGGGGTTTCTGACTTGGGTTAATCCAAAATCGCTGATAACTTTAACTCCCCTGGTGACGGACCGCGAAGGCAGGTACACACTCTCTAGATGTCACGGGAAGGGACTGGATGTAGTCCTTCTAAACATATATGGCCCTAACTACGACTACCCAGATTTCTATAATACCCTAGCGACGATTGTCCAACCTTATTCCCAGGGGGGTATTTTATGGGGCAGGGATTTCAATTTCACCAGGCAACCCTCTATCGACAGGTCAGACGGTCCGGACAGGTGACCGTCGGCTGCCGCGGGTGTAGTTGAATCTACACTGGTGCGATATGATATGGTGGATGTCTGGCGATACCGGTATCCTCTACAGGGTGGCTACACACACTATTCGGCACAATATAACATTCACACTAGGATTGATTACTGGTTTGCCTCTCGACACTTACTTCAGCAGCTCCGCGCTTGCACGATTCTATCACGTACCTATTCTGACCAGTCTCCAGTGATAATTTCCCTGGTTTCCCCCAAAACACGTATTCCCCTGTTTTCATGGCGTTTTCCACCATATTCTCTCCTCGATAGTGTTTTTAAAGAGGAACAAGCCCAGTCCATAGAAACGTTTTTCGAGACTAACGTGGGGTCGGTTTACTCCTTTCAGACGTCTGGGAGACCTTTAAGGCATATATCAGAGGGGTCACTATTTCAAAGCACTCTGGGGTGCTTAAATCGATCCGTGCTAGACTGACGACACTGGAATCTAAGCTAAAAGAACTAGAAGCTGCTTGCGAGGTCGACCGGCATTCTGCCTCTGACGACGCGCTCGCTCAGACGCTACGTGATTATCACGAAGAATCAGATGCAGAACTCAAACATCTTGGGAAGTACGCCACCGCTAGAGTGTATGGTGAGGGAGAAAGACCGAGGAGGGTACTTGCACAAATTATCAAACAACGTAAGGACAGAACAGCTATCCCGAATATGTGCGCGGCGCAGGGAGGCTCTCCACTTTCGGAGATTCAGGTGGCGGAGTAGTTTAGGGACTACTATGCGGCTCTTTATACCTCGAGGGGTACATCCCCAGAGGAACGTATTTTGGACTATCTGACTCATATAGAGCTTCCGTGGTTGACAAACCTGCATCGCCAGTTCCTAATGCGGCCGATCGAAAGAGATGAAATTATTCTGGCCCTTTCGGGGAAGAAGGCAGGAAGTGCCCCTGGCAGTGATGGATTGACTGTCGCCTTCTACAAGGCATTCCAGGACCTCCTAATGCCGCACCTTATGACACTGTTTGAAGATATCTGTTCCTCAGGTACCATGCCGCCGACTATGCGGGAGGCACTTTTGGTGGCCATTCTTAAGCCAGGGAAGCCTGCGGATGATTGTGCGTCTTATAGACCGTTATCCCTTATGAACGTCGATGTGAAGATTTTCGCGAAAATACTCGCCAACCATCTTAGCCCCCTGGTCACACCCGGAATTAATCCTACAATTTAAGAACTGTATTTGCTGCTATGCAACACACACGCCTTGAAGTCCCTGCAATAGCAGTCTTTATGGACATGGAGAAGGCCTTCGATTCCGTCGACTGGCCATTCATGAGGCATGTTCTGACCCGAATGGGTGTCGGAGCGTTATTTCTGCAACTACTGGCAACGTTATATCACGAACCTTCGGCCTGTGTCCGGATTGGCTCTCTGGTCACTGATCCTATACGTATACACAGAGGCACACAACAAGAGTGTCCCCTGTCACCTATCCTCTATGCTCTTACGGCCGAACCTTTGGCTTGCACCCCTCGAGAATATCACAGGCATAGGGACATCTGATTCCCAAATTATCGGCTCATCGTGTCCACGTGTGCCGATGATACCTTGCTATACGTCAGGGACCCGGAGACCAACCTGTCCCCTGTCCTGCGAGAGGTGTTGCTATTTGGTTCGTTTTCGGGAGTTCAGGTTAACTGGGGCAAGTCTATCATGTTCCCTCTAACACCCGCCACTACCTGCTTTGAGCCAGAATACCCGCTCATTTGGACTACTGACTCAGTGCGCTATCTGGGCATCCGCCTACACACTGATTCAGACTTAGTATTGAGAGAAAATGATGGGGTCGCCATCTCAAAACTTGAGAACGATGTAGACGTTTGGACTTGACTCCCACTGTCACTATTGGGTAGGATATCCCTGATGAAAATGGTAGTGTTACCTCACTTCCTCATTCTCTTTACAAACATTCCTATGGTCTTCTCAAAAAAACAATTTCAGCACTTAGTCATTGATGGTCCACCTAGCTTGGGTGGGCAAGCAGCCCAGGGTGGCCTGGAAAATATTGACCCTCCCATATGAGATGGGTGGTTTGGGTGCTCCAGATCTTGAGCTTTATTATAGGGTAGGTCAGGGCTCCCATGCATACCACTGGATACACGGCCCTACTGATACCCTGCATGTGCGCATTGAAACCACAATTGTGGCAGACCCTAAACCGCTTTCATCCCTTCTATTGTCTCCCCAAGATAGACGTACGGGTATATTGGATTTTTTGACATCAGTCACCCATGCATGGCATAGTATGCTTACTGTACTCTCTTATAACTTATTGTATTCCCCATCGGCACGCCGTGATTGGTGCTTTTGGTTGATGCCATGCAGAGACAGAGGAGTTACTGCGGCCCTTCGGTCACTGAACATATATAACATGGGAGACCTTTTCGAGGAAGGTGTCGCGCGCTCTGTTGGGGACATAGTTCGGGGGCGGAATCGTCCTCACCTCTGGCTCAATTTCGGCTACACAGAACGAGATATGCTCTCAGGGAGCTCCTTGGAGATGACATGGCGGAACCCCCGGAGGTGACGCCTTTGTCAGTGGTTGATGGGCGACTTCTCCAGCTAGGCTGGTGTCTAGACTCTATCGTACGACATTGGCCGCTAGGGATGGCGCATGCACTAAACAGCGCCTGGCTTGGCAGCAGGACCTGCACTCGGATCTAACTGACGATATGTGGCGATACTGTTGTATGTGCACCAAAAGAGTATCCCTTAATGGCCGCCATCGGCTAGTCCACTTTAAATATATAAACAGGGTGTATTACACTCCGGAGCGTCTTCATCGTTATGGTCTTCGCGAGAGTCCACAGTGTGAGCGCTGTGGCACGCTTGTGGCTGATTTTTTCCACCTTGGATGGTCCTGCCCTGGGATCGCTCGATTCTGGGAGGAGGTTTTTTGCAAGGTTAGTCGCATGTCTGAGATTGAGTTGACCAGGGACCTGCTCTTGGCCATTCTGGGTTATTCGAAGCAACTTCCCAAGTCACGCAGGTGACTGGTTGATATGGCCTTCCTCCTTGCTAAACGTTGTATCGCCATCTGTTGGATGCACGGCCCAGTTCCCACACTGACACAATGGTCGAGAGATATGTTGTTCTGCTGCACTCAGACAGAAAATTACAGTGAGCTGCTTCCCCCACGCAACAGACCTAAAAACTTTTGGTCCTTATACATTACCAGCAGGCACACTTCGGACTCTCAGGACGGTTCAACCACCACCCCCCAGACGGTAAATGCCCCGGCTGACAGAGACCCTGACGAGTAGCTGTCCCTATATATGATTCCTGATTGTAATCTTCCTATCGCCTTCTCACTGTGGTGAGGGTTACCAGAGGGGACCCTTAGACCGACGGCATCCTGAGTGGGTGTCGCTTGTGTTCCGGTGCGGCCAGTTACTATATCCTTATGATTATGGTATATTGTTGTCATGATGCCTGAGTGTCGAATTGCTGTATTTCGTATATCTGAGCATAACTGTACTGCTGTACATGTACCGCTGTTTCTTCTTTGGTTGTTACATCGGAAATTGCCAATAAACATATTATTAAAAAAAACAATTATTGCCTTTCTTTCTACACTTGGCAAAGTCAGGACTTTCCCAGTCTACTCTTAAAGTATTCTTAGCAGCTATCTCACAATTCCGGCAAGATGGTTCACATTCTCTTTATTCCTCTCGGATCATTCAACAATTCTGTAAAGGATTGTTTTGTACGTTTCCTCCCATCCACCGTCCACTTCCACCCTGGCATCTTAACATTGTTTTGTCACAACTCATGCGACACCCCTTTGAACCTATTCATAGAGCTGATTTGAAGTTTGTATCGTGGAAGATATCTCTGCTGTTGGCTCTCACATCAGCCAGGCGAGTAAGTGACATTCAAGCCTTCACTATTAAGCCGCCTTTCCTCCAATTCCCTAGGGACTCAGTAGTGCTCTGCACTAACCCCATTTTTATGCCTAAAGTACCTTCTGATTCCCATCTCAATGAACCAGTGATTTTAAAGACTTTCTTTCCTGATCCTCAATCACCTGCGGAAAGAGCTTTACATACCCTTGATGTCAAACGATGTCTAAAATTTTATTTGCAAAAGACATTCTCAATACGAAAATATGATCAGCATTTCATTGCATACGGAAAGATGCGCAAAGGGCATCCAGTAACTAAACAGACCATAGCTCGTTGGATTTCTGCTGCAATCTCTTTCTGTCATCAGCAAGCGGGTAGACCGCTACAAGCCATTCCGAGAGCTCATTCAACTACAGCAATCTCTTCTACTGGTCTCTTTGCTGGTGTGCCTCTTCATCAAATCTGCAGAGCTGCAACATGGTCCAGCAGGCACACCTTTACCAAGCACTACTGTCTGGAAGCTGCCAGCAATACAGACACATGTCTGTGGGACAAGCGGTTCACCATAATCTTTTCAAATAAGGTGAGCCTCTGTTCTTCCCTGCTCCTCTTTGATGCATTCTTTGATACATATCTTATAATTATGTATTTATATGTTGATGCAGATATACATATGCGTTCTTTATCTGGTGTGATATATATGTAATTATATCACTGCACACTTTTCGTATCCCATAGAGTCTCCGAAAAAGAAAGGCCGGCACGCTGGTATCCAGTTGCAGAATTTTTAATCACCAAACCCCCCTCACCCCTTACAGACGCGTTTCGCCTTCACAGGCTTCGTCAGTGTAACATTACTGTGTAGTATAAATCACCATTTTAAAGACATTGGTTGTGTACCCTCTTCATTGACATAAACGAAGGACATCTTTTTTTAGATACATTGTAGTCGCCATTTTGTAGTGGGCAAATAGCGTTGCTTTGCTTACTTTATCGTGGTGATTAGTGTGAAAGTGCATAGTGCTCATTTAAAAACAAGTAACATTATTAGGATAATTCATTACTTTTTTACATTCATTCAGTTAATGCAGTAAATTTGATTGGGATAAACTTTGGGTGTTTCTGAACCATTCCTCTCCCAAGTTATCCTCTTTGTGTTATTTAGCCCTGAATGGGCGTTTCATTTAACAGTGCAAAATAAAAAATACAGACCAAACACAAGGCATTGGATGTCAAACGGGAAATAACGCTGTTACTCAGTTCTAATCCTTTGATTATGGTTTGTTTCCCATTATTGACCCCATGATGATTACAAATGAACCCACAGTTCTTCATTATTATTCAAACCCCAAGGAGCTATCGTTTTCAAATTGATAATGTGTTTAGATTCTAAGATGCGCAGGGCCTTTTCCCTATCACCTCCCCGTTCTGATTTGGGGGCCTGATCCATGCAATAGTAGCTTAATTTCTCCCACTTGCTCTGATGGTATAAAGCAAAGTGGCGGGCTACCGGGTATGCCTTGTCATTATTGGTAATGGCCCGCATATGTTCAAGGACCCTGAGTTTCGCGGGTTTGATGGTGCTACCAATATATCGTAGTTTGCATGGACAGGTTAGACAGTACACAGTATACTCCGAGTTGCAGTTGAGCAGCTGTTTTATTTTCAAATTGGGTTTATTATCGCCTGTGCGATTTGGGTATTCAGATGTTTTTTCACTAAATTTACATGCCTTGCATTTCAAACAAGGGAAGAACCCCACCGATTTGGAAATTTTGACAGGTTTGATCACTGGTTTAAAATGGCTGTGGACCAGATGGTCTGCCAAGGATGGACATCTTTTGTATGTGATTAACGGTTTTGGCGGCAGATTTCCCTTGAGGATTTTATCAGAAGTTAGTAAATGCCAGTGTTTACGAAAAATGTTGGTTATTTCGCCTGATTTTGTGTTGAATTCCGTAATCATACAGATTTCATCAGGTGCCTCAGTTTTTGGTTTTGGAACTAGGAGATCCCTCCTGTTAGCCATAGAGGCTTTTTCACTGGCCTGGGACAGAATATTCCTATTGTATCCCCTCTCCTCGAATCTGTTTTTTGCTTCAGCAGCAGCATGCGTGTAGTCCTGATTAAGAGAACAATTTCTCTTAAGGCGTAAAAATTCGCCGTATGGTACATTTTTTATTAAACTTTTTGGATGGTATGATTTTGCATGCAAGACTGCATTACCTGCGGTGGGCTTTCTGTACAGCCTGGTGTGCAAGATGTTATTATGTACAAATACCTCCAGGTCTAAATAGTTAATACAGTCGGTGCTGATGGTACTAGTAAACTTTAAATTAAGCGTATTAGTATTAAGTTGGGAAATATACTCTTCTGCTGATTGGCGATCTCCCTGCCAGATTATAAAGAGGTCGTCAATATACCTCGTCCACATAAGTATCTTATCCGTCCACTGCCGATTAGAGTCGTTCCAGGCTTCGTGCTTCTCCCACCATCCAACGAAAGGATTCGCATAGCTGGGGGAGAAGCACGAACCCATGGAAGTACCTCTTTTTTGATTATACAGTGTCCCGTCAAACAAAAAGATGTTGTTATACAGGCAAAATCTAATCATGGACAATATCATTGCACTGTGGGTGTTAAAATGCTCAGGTTTAGTGTCCAGAAACCATTTGACGGCACATAGACCTTGTTCGTGGTTGATGCAGGTGTAAAGGTTAACCACGTCTAGTGTGATTAACAGCATTTCTGAATCCCAAGTGACATTGTCCATGGTGTTTAAAAAGTCTTGAGTGTCTTTCAAATAGGAAGGAAGGCTTCTTACAAAGGGAGACAGATAGGAGTCCACAAACCTGGAAGTGTTTTCAAGCAGGCTATCTATAGAGGACACTATTGGACGCCCTGGAGGCCTTTTGGCATGTTTGTGCACCTTTGGTAGGTGGTAAAACGTTGGTAATATAGGTGCTTCACATTTTAAAAAGAGGTATTCGTCCATTGATAGCATTCCCTCTTTTTGCCAGTCATCTAACATCTTGTGGAACGTTACAATACTCCTGTTATATTCTGTTCTCGATATAGGAGTGTAACATTCTTTATCCTTTAACTGTCTGTGAGCTTCTGTTAGATAATGCTCCCGGTCAAATACCACGATGTTACCTCCTTTATCGGATGGTTTAATTTCAATTGAGGTGTCCTCTTTTAGTGATCTAATAGCTTGCCATTCTTTTTTCGTTATATTTGATCTTTTGTCGTTTATTTTATTTCTTGTTCCAGAAGCTATTTTGTCTAGATCCTCTAGTACTGCTTCGTTGAAAAGATCAATTGCATCAAAATTGGTGATGGGCAATTTTTTTGATTTATTTTTCAGGTGACTAGGGTCACGTTTTTGTGCAATGTCATTTTGCAATGAATTGTCTCCAGGCGTCGAGTTCGGTATCCACTCTTGGGTTGGTGTCAGAAGAATATTTGCCAGTGCTTCGCATGTTTGGCTTCCAGTTGGATTAACAACGGAGGCTTCAAGATTGAGTGTCTCACATGCTTGACTTCCAATTGGATTTATAACGGAGGCTTCAACATTGGGTATCTCACATGCTTGACTTCCAATTGGATTTGCAACGGAGGCTTCAAGATTGGGTGCCACTTTATTTTTGATAGGGTTCTGAAGATAGATTTTTTTGAACTTCAGTTTTCTGGTGTATTTAAATAAATCGATCCGTGTTTTGACCGGATCAAAGTCACTAGCTGGACAGAAGGTTAGTCCTTTCTTTAGGATAGAAATTTCATCATCCGTTAAGGATCTTTTCGAAAGGTTAATAACATTGTTGTCTTGTTTATCCACTACCTCCTGCGGTTCAATCCGCTCCTGGTGACTCTTGGGGATGCCGCCGCTTGTTGGCCCCCACCTCTTGCTCCTTTTGCCCCTCCGCGTCCTCCTCTTTGTTTTTGTTGAGGTACCGGTGGATGATTTCTCTGTTGGGGGCGAAGACGGGTTTCCTTGATTACCTCGAACTCGTCTAAAAAAGGATCGTTTATTGTCGCGGTTCTTTCCGTTCTTTCCGTTTGTTCACCTTCTGAGACTTCTGATTCCTCAGTTTCCTCCTCCGTCGAGGTTACATTTGCTTGTGCCATACGTTTTCTTGTAATTATATATATATATTCCAAATGAAGAGCACCAACAGTTGGAGACCCACATTCAACGTGTTCAATGCATTTTATTTAACGAGGCAGCAAGGCACAACATCTCCGTAGGTACAGCTTCGTTTTGCACCAATTTCCTTACGCGTTTCAGGCGTGTCGCCCATGTTCACAGGAATGGCCGAATGAGGGGATGCAGTGAACACAGGTGAGTTGATATGGTCTTGAATTAAGTCCCGCCCCTTGGGCATGTCCGCTTAGTGCATGCTGGTATTTGAAGTCTTTTCCGACACAAAACCTTTAGTAGGATGGCTGTTCACTCCCCTAAAATACAGTAAAATACCACAGTTGGTTGCCGCATCACTGCAGAGTCGAGTGCCCTGCTTATTCACCCTCGTAGAACTGCCACGTGATTCCTTCGGTGCTGCTCTCGTGGTTGTACCGGACCTGCACATCCGTAGGAGGGGTTCTCTGCGACCAGGCAAGACCGCAAAATATTCCAAATGAAGAGCACCAACAGTTGGAGACCCACATTCAACGTGTTCAATGCATTTTATTCAACGAGGCAGCAAGGCACAACATCTCCGTAGGTACAGCTTCGTTTTGCACCAATTTCCTAGCAAGCATACGCCCACTGGGGCGTGGTCATGAACTTACAACACCTGAAATTGACGCGTCCATTGCTCCTTTCCTATATCGCCAAAGTCAGTGAACAAGTAAAGAAACCTTTTCGAAACGCGTTTGACAAACAAGGCGGAAACATTACGCTTGAAAAGGCTTGTATAACTCCCTGCTGCCACCCAAATAAAGAAGGTTGAAAGTGACGTTGTGTGGGTGTCTCCATCTGTCGAGCAGATATCATTTGGAATATATATATATATATATTTATTTTTTCTTGATGATCCCACAAGCATTATTATGGAATTACTGCTTTCTACTCTGATTCGAGCATGTGAATCTATGAAACATACCCCAATACTGGAGAAGAACCAAAGTTACTTACCTGTAAACTGTGGTTCTCCAGTATTGGTATCTTTCATAGATTCACATGTTCCCACCCACCTCCCCTCAGAGGCTCTTTTAGGCTCTTTTACTCTTAGATCACACGTGCTGGAAAATCTGAGAGCCTGAGCCTCTGGGAGAACATTCTGGAGGGTGCTGTCGCCTGATTGGCTGTAGTTTGGACTATATATAATGACTTGGACGAGTCATGAAAGTGGAAGATTTTTCCTATTAACTTCTAGCTATTTTACTTCCTAACTTACCTACGATATGGCTATTGTATGCATATTTATTGCTATTTTTATGTACTGTGGGACTCTCACTCCGACGACGGGGAATGATTCAAGCATGTGAATCTATGAAAGATACCAATACTGGAGAACCACAGTTTACAGGTAAGTATCTTTTGCTCTTTCTCACCCTAAATCCAATTTACTAAATAAAGTAAATTTGGTTTAGTGTGAGAAAACTGCGCCCTTTTCAGGTAGGCAATAGGCACTTTACTGCACACATACAAAGTGGGAAAATGGTTAAAGTGAGTCTGTGCATAGTATTTGGTACTGGAAGGGTTCATTCCAGTACAAAACCTATGCTAGACTCACTGAGAAACCCTTGCACCAGGATGCAAAGGTGTCTCTGTGGCAAAGCAGCTGATTTCTGCGCCAGTGCGAGTGAGAGGGGAGGAGAGTGCCTTATTTTAGTAAATAGGGTGCTCTCTCCTTTTCACATAGAGCAGTATTTGTGGTTGCTGCAGTGTGCTAAGTGAAAAAATAGTAAATCTGCCCCCTGGTTTGTTAATATCTAGGCACAGTTTACTCAGTGAAGTTGCATTAATGCGAGCACGTTTTGGCCTATTTTGTGGGCCAAATACTTGCATGGAGTCCTTCAAAAATGTGGGTAAGGTCATGTTGCTCTACTTGGGTTTGAGAGAGGGAAGGTTTAAAAAATATTCAGAAAAGACAGAGGCGAGCAGCTCGCGGGAGCAAAAAGGCACCCTAGAAGAAAATCTCTACTAACCTTTGGAAACACTCCTTGCCACAGGCCCAACGGAGCCGCTAAAGTGCTTTGCTCATGTTTGAATGTAAGTTGCTAGTCATAATCTAGATGGCAATAAAAAGTAGAGACACGTGCCTCTACCTAAAATGGTGCTGGGCACTGTGCATGAGGAAAGACTAGCATCTATACATGCTATGAGGGGCTTCACAAGGGGAGTTTGGGAGTCTTCCTCAAAGATCTCAGGGATTTTTTGGGGAAATAGTGAAAAAAAATTGGTCAAAGATCAACTTGCTACTTCCACTCTACAATACACTCAGCAGACAATTCATGTATTCTTTGCTCCCTATGGTATGTTTAACAAGGAGAAAATGTGATGATGTGAATTACAGACTTCAGCTTCGAAACAAAAGGTCTGAATACCTACGATTCTGTTCGACACATTTTTGCGTGCCGTGGGAAATGCAGGAGCTAGTGGTTGAAGTCATGACCATCCTACTAGAGCGCTGCAAACCGGGCCCAATATAACCTTTTCATCACTTTCCTCTCAGTGCAGCGGGGCGAGCAGTCACATTTATTTATTTTATTTATTTATTTTTGAATTTATAAGGCGCAACAGATACCCAAAAAGGGTTTCCCGGCGCCAGGACGGAGAAACTGGGAGCAGAAGAAAGCAAAAATGAGAAGAAGTTACTGATTGAATAAC
The DNA here is from genome assembly GCF_964261635.1 of Lissotriton helveticus. Lineage (NCBI taxonomy): Eukaryota > Metazoa > Chordata > Amphibia > Caudata > Salamandridae > Lissotriton > Lissotriton helveticus. The sequence continues at coordinate 1,401,104,807 of NC_136057.1, read as the reverse complement.
CAGGTCTTCAGGGAGCTGCGGAAACGAAGATAGCTAGTTTCCTTGCGAATGGCAAGAGGGAGATCATTCCAGAGAGTAGGACCAAGATAGGAAAAAGAACGGCCGCCCATCCTAGCAAGTTTGAATCTGGAGACCATGAATTTTTCCAGAGAGGCAGAACAGAGATGACGATTTGGGATATATGGACAAGCCAAGAAAAGCAAGTATTGAGGAGCTAAATCCCATTTGATCTTGAACATGTAGCTCAGGCCTTTAAATTTTATACGATTTCCAACCTAACCCAATGCAAGTCACGGACATAGCCAGAGAACCATCTGAGACTCAGGAAGATGCTGAAAACTTTGCTGTTCGTCTAGTCTTGGTTGAATGAACGTTGTCTAAAGCGCTGGGATGCCTTCGGGTAGCCATGCACGATACAAATACGTAATCATTCATTCAGATGTGTGCAATTCTGGGGACACTGCATAGCAGTCTCGCCGCAGCGCTTTGCACCAGCTGCAGTCTCTGGGTCACAGCCTTATTAGCACCCAGAAAAAGGACATTGCCGTAATCCATACATTCTTCTCAGGCAGGAAGTGTGGGGTACTGAGCTCAACAATAGACACATTAACTTCATTATTCAGCCCAGCGGTTATCTTTTCAGTGAAATAAAGTACTTGCATTCACCCAGTTGTACTTAATACTTGTCACAAGAAAGTCACAAAGGGAGGTCTGATATAACCAACAAAAATAATGCAGCCACTGCTGATTGATGTTCTTTATTGGAGGGAGTTCCTGCTTGGGTTCTGGGGGAAAGGTAACGGGGAAATACATCAAGATCCTCACTCTCGACTGGTCAGCAGTATGGACCTCATCACACATCCCTACCCCAGAATGTTCCCGATAGGGGAAAAAGGAAACCCGGGAGAGAAAGTCAGTGTTACCGTTTTCCCGACCCCTATAGTGGCGCACATCAAATGAAAAGAGTTGCAAAGAGAGGAACCAGCGGAGGATTCGAGGCTTGTGTCCCTTGTTGCGACTCATCCAGAGCAAGGGGGCATGGTCTGTGTACAGAATAAAGTGAGAGCCCTCCAGGTAATAACGGAGCTTCTCCACGGCCCACTTGATCGCCAAACACTCTTTCTCTATGGTGGAATATCTTTGTTCACGTGGAAATAGCTTTCGGGTAATAAACAATATTGGATGGTCTACCCCTTCTGAAGAGGTTTGGGAGAGGACGGCCCCAATCCCCACATTGGAGGCATCAGTCTGAAGGAGAAAAGGTTTAGTAAAGTCTGGAGATTTGAGTATGGGGGAAGACGTGATTGCATCTTTCAGATCCTGAAATGTCTGTAGGACTAGAGGGGAGGGGTGGGTAAGGTCTTTGGTTTTTACATGCTGTTTGAGGAGGTCAGTTAAGGGACCAGCTGTCTCTGAGAAACGGGGGATGAACCTCCGATAGTAACCTACAAGACCAAGAAAGGCCCTGATCAGTTTTTTAGAGGAGGGGAAAGGGGTGTTCACTATCGCTTTGATCTTTTCTGATTGTGGTTCAATAGCTCAATTCCCCAGGACGTATACAAGATACTTGACCCTCTGATAGCCTACATGTGACTTTTTTGCATTAACATGTAGGCCAGCAATGTGAAGGGCTTGTCGGACCACCTGACAATGTTGTAAATGATCTTTCCAACTTGGGCTATAGACGACAATGTCATCAACATAAGCAGCTGAGTACCCCTGATGGTTTGAAAGCACCTGGTTCATGAGTTTTTGAAAGGTAGCAGGTGCCCCGTGGAGACCGAAAGAAGGACTGTAAACTCAAAATGACCCGTAGGGGTAGAGAATGCAGTCTTCTCATGGTCTTGGGGATTGAGAGGCATCTGGCCAGTAGCCCTTCGTGAGGTCAAAGGTTGTTATATATTCTGCCTCCCGGAGCTGTTCAATTAGTTGTCGACTCTTGGCAACGGATGTGCATCTAATTTGGAGATGGCGTTGACTGCTCTAAAATCTATGTAAAAACACACAGAACCATCAGGTTTAGGTACGAAACTATTGGGGATGACCACTCGCTCTGGGAGGGCTGTATCACCCCCATTGCCAACATTTTTGCGATCTCGGTGTTTATAGCTTCCGTCTGGCAGCTGGTATGCGATAAGGTCTTTGTCTGACGACTTTACCTGGTGGTGTGGGTATGGAATGTTCAATTAGAGAGGTCTTTCCTGGAAAATCAGAAAAGGGTAAGAGAGCATCCTGTAAGCTTTTCTTTTGTAAGGCTGACAAGTTCGTATTAACGTCTAACTGTTCAAGAGTAGTCTCATGTTCCTTTGGAGAGTGGACACTATGTACATTGTGAGGTAGCGGACCAAGCTATTTCTTGAGTAGATTTATGTGGTATAGCTGTGTTTTCTTGGGGGACAACTGTACGAGATAGTTGGTAAGGCCTATTTTCTTTATGATACGAAAGGGTCCCTTCCATTCAGGATGTATTTTGGACAGATTAGAAGGTAATTACACTAGGACCCAATCGTCTACCTCTAGATGTCTCCACCTTTTGAAGCAAGCATTTTTTTGCGGGATAGTTTTAAGGTGGCATTATATCTCTCACAAAGACCATCCGTCTGGGGGTGGTATACTGAGATCTTTATGTGAGAGATAGCGAGAGGTTTACACACCTGGGACATCAATCGGGAGACAAAGGGAGTCCCTTGATCGGTAAGAATCTCTCTGGGAAAGCCGACACGTGAGAATAGTTTGAGTAAGCGATCACTGATGTTAGAGGTCATGGGTGCTCTCAAGGGAAAAGCCTCTGGATAACGGGTGGCATAGTCTACAATGACCAGCGCATATAGATTTCCTTTCTTTGTATATAGGAGAGGGCCTATCAGATCCATCCCAATACGTTCAAAGAGGTTCCCTATAATAGGAAGAGGCTGAAGAGGAACAGGTGGTGGTCGGTAAGGATTTTTACGTTGACACGCCTCACATTCCCCACAATATTTGGAGATCTGGGAATATACACCAGGCCAATAGACATTCTGGAGAATCATCTGTGTCATTTTTTCAGTACCCCTATGTCCAGCCAGCAGGTGAGAGTGGGCAAAAAACAATAACTGATCACGAAAAGACTGGGGGACTAGTAGCTGAGGATATACTTTATCGTTTTCTGTTCTATAGAGGAGGCCATTTGTAATATGGAACCGGGGATAAACCTGAGTTAGTCCGGCAGGAGTTTGTTTGGCTTGTGTCCAGGCATTTTGTAAGGTAGGATCGTGTTCTTGGGAATAACGAGAACTACGAGGACTTGCGTGAGGAGGGTATACTGTTCTTGGGAGGTGGGGTTCTGATCCTGTAATTTTGTTTTTAAGTAGCTGTAGGAATAATGGATTGTATAACCCCAATATTAAATCTTCTGGGAGATAAGGTAACACCCCGAGTCTGGCTTGAAGGGTCTTTCCATCTGTAATATGAATGGGGAGGTAAATGATGGGATAGGAATTAACATCCCCATGAACACACCTTATTGGGACATGTTCGGTGGAAGCAGGCAGAAAGGAGGACACTAGGGATTCCCTAACAACTGACTTCCGACATCCCGAGTCAAGTAAGGCTTTTACTGGTTTTCCCTTCACCTGCACACTCACATAAAAACATGGACCCATCTCTTCTGTATACAGGACGGAGCGTGGGATACAGCTAACGTCCATGGGTTCTTCTGTTGGTTTCTTAAGAGGGCAAAACCGGACGATACGCCCCCACTCCCACAATCATAACATTGTGGACCCATAGAGGTTGGGGCCTCCGACTTGAAGCGGGGTCGGGGTATTTCGGCTGTTGTTTTTGGTACTCTTCTCTCGGTTTTGTGGGTAGATGTGGAAGGACGTTGTTTGTCGCTGTCTCAAGGTAAGGGGCAGGGTTGTGCTCTGGCGAATGTGCGGCCATTTCTACTGCTTGGGTGGCTGGTAAATGGGAATGTTGTTTCAGCCATCGTTGTGTAGGATATGGGAGAGATTCTAAGAATTGTTCTAAATATATTTGCTCCATGATTTCTTCTTTGCTTCATTCTTGTGGTCTAAGCCATTTGTCATCGGCTGCCTTAAGTTTAAAAATACAGGGTCTTGGGGTTATCTCCAGGCGTTCCCTTCTCCTTTCGGAAACGTACCCGATAGGCTCCGGAAAAGAATCTCCGATCCGTGGCACCATAAAAAACGAGGCAATATACAGGATAGGTGAAATTGTGCTTAAAACCCCTTTTCCCATTGTTCTGTTCTCAAACTGTGTAATTTGGGTTTGATTGGCACTATCCGCCTGACTTTTCGCACTTAGTAAAAATGGATTTTGACGACAAAAGAGAGGAAATGTTGGGGGATCTGTTTAAATCCAAGGAACCCAACACTAATGTCACCAAAAAGGTGACTCCAAGAAATGAGGGCCTAAAGGAAAAATTCTATAGATTAGAAAAATTAAAAAAGCAGGAACTCGCTAAATGGTGGGACGGGGCGACCCTGCGAAAATACATTGAAAACAAAAAAGTACCGCGTGGTTTACGCATCTTAATCTTCCCTAACTATGAGGATCTAGAACAGGATCTGTTAGATGATTGGGAGGAAGGACTTTATGATGCTTCTCATCGTATGATGAGAATACTCATTGTTAACTCAGAAAGAAAGGTCAGCAAAATAAAAGAGGAAATCGCTAAACTAGAAAAATAAATCGCTGATATGAATCTAAAAGATGCTACTACCAAAAATTATGAGAAAAATATGAAAACAGAATTAGCTGCCTATCAAATATATTTGAAAGAAAAGAAAATGAAAAAGATACAGAGGGATGAAAAGGATTATGCCGATGGCAGAATTTTCACCTTCTCAAAAAAATATGATGACATAACCCCTAAAGTAAATTCAAATGGCACTTCTCATGCTAAGCCAATAAGTGTCTCCTCGAGCAGCACATCTCTTTCCTCAGTTGATAGTGATCCTGGGGAGGGCACTAGTAAACAAGAAATGCCTGCCTCCTCTGCTTCTTCTCATTTTTTAAGGGAAGTCCAAAGATACAGATTAGGAAACAAAAAGAAAAGTCAAAATTCAGAATCAGAAGGGGAGGGAAGAAACATAAAACCAGGTGTACAAACCAGGCAGCAGAGCAAGACAAACATGAAGAAATAGATGATGATGTGGAGCTAAATGTAGCCCAGAATGCATTGAGTATTGTTAATCTATCTGACAGAATTTTGACCAAGAATGAGGAAATCTTGTTGTTAAAAGGACTGAATTTCTGTGTAACGAACACTTGTAATTTTGTAGATCTACATGTTGATTTGTTTAAGTTTATAAGAAAATTGGGATTAAAAAAATACTTTGAACATCATAAAAGTGTGCAGATTGTTCCATCAAATAATCCTTGTATTTTGGAAATGTCAATTGCTGATTTAAATGTTACCCATTTGATTTCCACCCTAAATGAGGAAGATGAGAATGTAGACATCACTGAAACTGCTAGATCATTAGAAATAGTCGAGGATGTCTCACTTGAAAGTGGCCTAAGGATACAGTCTAAGTTCCTACCATTAAGACCACAGGACACCTTTATTGATGAGTTTTATAACAAGGTAACTCAAGAAATTCATCAATTAGAGGATAAGCATATGTCACATTTACATTGTAAACATGTAAATAATGTAACAAAAAAAGAGAGAGACATATTGAATGGACTACGAGATGATCCTACAATAACTATACGAGAAGCAGACAAAGGAGGGAATATTGTAGTGATGAACAGAGTTGATTATCTAAATGAAATAGATAGACAACTAGGACAAAAAGATTGCTACATCAAATTAAATGACAATCCTACCCAAAAAATTTAACAAAACATCAATGCCGCTTTAAGAGATTGGCACGAGTCTTGTTTATTATCAGACACAGAATATAAATATCTACAAGCTCATGACTCTCGCCATCCATGTATATATATCCTCCCTAAAATTCTTTAGGGGGGAGGTGGGTTTCCACCCGGGAGACCGATAATATCGGGGAATGGCGGACCCACTGAACGGCTTTCAAAATTTGTGGACGAATATCTCCAACCCTTTGTTAAAAACTTGCCCTCCTACCTTAAGGATAGTGGGGACGTCTTATGCAAACTAGAAGACTTCGTATGGGATAGTCCTGATCTTCTTTTCGTCACTTTAGACGTAGAGAGTTTATATACATGCATCAAAAGCGATTGAGGTATAGAAGCTGTCAAACATTTCTTGTATAAACGTAGTGCTACAAATTTGGAACATACTCTCATGCTATTAGAAATGACGCGTATGATCCTTGAAATGAATGCATTCCTTCACAACGGAGACTGGTTCCTGCAGAAACAGGGTACAGCGATGGGATCCAGGTTTGCTCCGTCATATGCAGGCCTTTTTATGGGCCTGTATGAGACGGAGCATGCCTGGGGCATCGGATCAAAACCATGGAATGATAACATCATTTTCTATGGTAGATATATCGATGACATTCTGATGCTGTGGAATGGAGAACTAACAGAATTAATGGCCTATCTCGATTATCTAAATGATAATCGGTTCAATGTAAAATTGACTATGAATTATTCCAGAGAATCAATTGACTTTTTGGATTTTAAATTATATGTCAATGGGAATAAAATCGAAAGTGACATTTTTAAGAAACCCACAGCGTGTAACAGCATTTTACATGCTGATAGTGCACACCCTAGAGGGACAATAAATGCTATACCCTTTGGTGAGATGACAAGAGCCCGACGTAATTGCAGTCAAGAAAAGAATTTTCAAAAACATATCAAATCAATGAAAAGTGCTTTTAAAGAGAGAGGATACACAGATGAATGTTTGAACAAAGCTGAGTCAAGGATAAAAACTTTGAATCGTGGTACTATTCTACAAGGTAGTGTTAATAGAAATAAGAAAAAGAAAGGAAAAGACGAAGTATTGTTCATAACTAAATTTGATTTGTACAGTAATCATGTTTATAACATTCTACGGAACAACTGGCACCTAATTGCATCTGGCAATATGCCACCGGGCACTGTACCTACAAAACCCAGGGTGGTATATAAGAGGGGAGAAAATCTAAAAAAAGATGCTATGTCCCAGTTATGTAAAAAGTGAAAAAGCTATAAGCAATACCGCATGGCTAACTACTAAACCGGCTGGTTTTTATGTCTGCGGCACTTGTACCATCTGCCAATATGGCCTAAACAAAAAATTGAGATTTCAGTACAACACCAAAAAAGAATATGAAATTAGATCTTTCATTAATTGCAACACCACACACACCGTATATGCTTTGGGTTGCGCATGCAACAAAGTCTATATAGGCAGCAGCACGAGTTCAAGAGCATATTAGGGCCATAAGGAATAATGATGCTAGATACCCTGTGGCGACACATATACAAGAAAACCATCCAAATGAAAAGAATATTTGGTTCCATGCTTTGGAACAGGTACAGACTCCACAAAGAGGTGGAAACCGAGAATTATCCCTAAGGAAAGCTGAGGCAGGTTGGATTTGTAGATTGAGGACGACTAGCCAGGGACTTAACACCAATACAGAACTGTATCATTTTTTGTAACCCTGGATAATCTTGACTTCAATTTAGTATGTGCTCTTCAGAATCTTGTAAATACGTGACCTATAATTTGTTATGTATTACTGTACTTATGTATGTTTTATGATAATTGATATAGCACTTAGAATTGTCCTCTCTCTTCACTTTCTAGAGATCCTCTTTAAAAAGTTAAAAAATAATAAGAAATGGAAATATGCAGAAGTAAATATAAGATTGAAAAATTTGATATACTCCCATTAGGGTCCTTTAGAAAGTACAACTGTTTTAAGCATGAGATAAAACGGGCATAATTATGAGGTTTTACACTGGGGATACATTGTGCAGAGGATGAGCATTTACAATGTAACTTAATTCACTTTGACACAATAACAAGGCACTCCAATTAATTTCACAATACCTGGATTAATGAATTACTGCTGTGTCATGTCACTGTAACATTGGGAACATGGCTGCAATAGGGTTTCTACATTTGTGATCGCTTTACTTAGATCACAATTTTTTATCAAATTCGTAGTATGAATATTTAAGTTCCCTTTATTAATTTGTTAAGATATTAAAGATAGTCTTTCTCACCCGCTTTTCTAATCACATATAGTTTGTTTTTCAAACTTATGCCGCTTATAATAGCTTTCTAGTGGACTAAAACAATGCTTTTCCCAATCAGTTCCCCTTTTTTGAAAAAATTAGTGTTTATACACTACAAGATGGCGCTAAAAATCGTTTATGTAAGCAGGATATTGTGCTATCGGTATCCACAGTGTTTACACACTACAAGATGGCGACCAAAATCATGCCATTAAGTTAAATTTGAAACCTATCCAAAATGGTAGGTCCGGGTGACAATTATTTTGCCCGGAATATTATAGCAACCACACACCTTGATACATGGTTAGAAAAAGGTTAATTTATATAAAAATCGAATTGCGCAGCAGTTTGAGCCGCATTAATAATTACATTTAATCACGTTTTATTTTTATAAAATTACATGATTTGAATTTCTGCCCTCACTTCTCTCGAACAGAATGTGGATAAGATTGGTATAAATAGGAAACAATGTAACAACGTGATAAGAGAACAAGGCTTATGTGCCCTTATAGCATACTGACAAGTGCATCCGGAACTGTTAAGATGGCGCCCGTTTTACGGAGGAACAGCTCGCCCTCCTACAAGGATAGGTTAATACAATCACAGGTGCATCCAATTTATCAATTAAATACCATATATAAGTGGCAATGTTCTCTGTGGCTCATACATCACAAGAGAAGACGCCACGCGATTGAGCCGGCTGGATCTACTCCCGCAAGTAAGTGTAACGAGGCTAGAATAATTATGCGTTTTTAGATGGATGCCACACAAACAGAGATGTTTGCTATATCTCAGCTTACAACTCGATCACAGCCTGAGTAATTTGGGAACTTGGCATTTAGCACTATTGCCAAATTTTGAGATACCAGCCTATCCCTACTTACAGGGGTTTAAGGAATTGTGATACTATAACATGGCTGCCTTTTTTTACTAGAAGGGAACACCATTTTGAGATCAATAATGCCCTTCTGTATATATCAATTTCTTATTAATTTCTTAAAAACCAGACCCCCACAGCGAATTTGGCTGTTTAAATCCTTGAGTGTTGTATAGCATTAACTCCTGTGGCAGACTAAACTAAAAAATAACAGATATATTCATTTGCACTTTCCTCACTCAGATCCCTGTTACATTGGGCTATCTGACCCGAGTTATCCTACTTGATGAAATTGAAGTGTCTGTCATTTACCAAAGAAAAGGTATGCGATTAACCTGAAAGTGATTACAATAATAATACTGGTTACATAATATGCTAAATATTAATATGGCTTTATCCTTGCATTTTAGAATAATTTTAAATAATACTGTCTCTAAACTGGATGGAAGAATATATCTTTACTCAGTCTAAAGAAGAGTTCACTTTATTTGGTAAGCCAACCTTTAGGCTATATAATTAAGACAATTCTCTGCTCTAATAACAACCCAACAGGTACTAAATCAACTATTACATATCAATATAATATCTGAAACCCACCTTAACGTCATAAAGATATGAGGTTGTTAGGCCCACCTCTGTTCTTTCTTTCCTAGTTTTAATTATCATGTTTTTATAATGAAGTCATGTAATAAGAGAAAAAAAGAGTAGCAGATTTCAACTTAGAACAATGTTATAGCCATGTTCTGTGTAAATATGTAAATTTTATTAAAAAAATGTACTGTGTGGAAAAGGAACCTAATCAGGTGTGCACAAGTCTTTATAGACCACCATTTGGATTTTGTTGTGATTTTTTAACATGTTGAAACTAAATGAAATGTATTTTAATGTAAAATGGTGTATATATATTAATTGTGTGTGTATATATATATATTATTTGTAGCCCTGAAGAAGTCTGTGGAGGACGAAACGCGTTGGCTACATGTGTGAAGAATCAAATAAAGATTGAACTTCTAAAAAACATCCCAAGATTCTGCTACTGAACTGATTTTCCATTTTTTGATTTATGAACTGTGATTATTATTGTACAGATTGTCATTAGACTATTTTGTGTGCTGGATCAGTTTTGCAAAAATTGTATGTTAGAACAAATTCTTTTGTTCTGGGAGGTCTAGGGAAAAGAATCTCCGATCCGTGGCACCATAAAAAACGAAGCAATATACAGGATAGGTGCAATTGTGCTTAAAACCCCTTTTCCCATTGTTCTGTTCTCAAACTAGGCTCCAGATCTACGCCTGGGTGGTCCAGAATTATGTTTTTCACTTCCGCATATGGGGTGTTCCCGGTAGGATTGGCCACTTGGTATGCGGCCTGCGCCTCTCCTCTTAGTAAGGGGGCCAGAAAAAAAGGCCATTTGTCAACAGGCCATCCACAGGCCTGTGCAGCCCGCTCAAAGTTGGTTAGAAAAATATCGGGGTCCTCTCCAGGGAGGTATTTCTGTAGGGCGACAGGGGGGTTATTAGGTTGTCCCCCGGGATGATTTTGCATCTGAGTAGTAAGCTGGTACTGGTCGATGGCCACTTTATGATTACATTCGACCTGTTGATTCATTGAATCCTTAAAGAGTTCACGATCGTCCTGGGCTGCCGACATCTGCTTCTCGACAGCCCATTCTAACTTTTGCTGTCCAGAAATTATTTGTTGTATTAGGTTCTCCATGCTGGCTATGGAGCTAGGTTGCCCACATTCTCCACCATATGTGGGCCAGTCAAGGAGCTGAGGCGAGAGGGTTATGCTTCAAAGGATGTTTATTCAATAAACAAAAGAAAGTCACAAAGGTAGGTCTGATATAACCAACAAAAATAATGCAGCCACTGCTGATTGATGTTCTTTATTGGAGGGAGTTCCTGCTTGGGTTCTCCTCCACTCTCCATACCATTGTTATGGAAGACCGGGTATTAAGAAGGAACACAAAAAAAACCAGAAAAGAGAACATCTCTGTTACTACTTCTGTATGGAGCTTTTAGGAGAATGGAGGAAGGGTAATGTGGTGGGGTCAGAAAGGAGTAAACCGCAATCCGTCACCCGTGACCAACATAGAGAGAGTTTAGTGCTAGTGTGGCGTGTGCGTGCCTCCCTCCTCCCCAAGAGACGATGGCTTGCCCACGGTACGTTTTGTAAACAGGGTCCGGATTCGTGCACGTACCTGTGGTAGCCACGCTCCTCCAGGAGAGTGGCTAGTTCTTTTGCAGTGCCGATATGGGTTCAACGTCTCCTTGGTGCGAGAGAGGTCCGTGGCTCTCGCGTCGTCCTCTTCTGCTTCTCCTCCCAGCGCTCCGGCTTCAGGTGGTGTAGGAGGATTCGTCAGCTGCTCCAGCTTTTATTTTCTCCCGGTCAGCTTCTCCTTCGTCTGTTTCTTCCGGGCTCGTTATGACGTTGGAGGTGGGTCGAAGTACACCAATGGGATCCTTGCTTCCTGGTTGGTGGTCGGGGCTTGACTCCCAGACATCCAACTCCTTAAAGGCCCACAACACCTCGGCAGAGGAAGATGACTGAAAGAGAGGATGGGGGAAAGGTAATGGCGAAATATATCAAGATCCTCATCTCTCGACTGGTCAGCAGTATGCACCTCGTCACACAACTACACAGTCCCATCGCTTGTACAAGATGGTGTCCCTGGGCGCAATTCTCCTTTGTGGCGCTACATCCCTAATCCTGCCCAGGTGGCCATCTTTCTGGCGGTCCCCCCATTTGGAAACCATGTGAAGTTTGAATCAAGCGCAAGTGCAGCCACTTAGCTCTCTTCTCCTTCAGCCTAATATGCACTCCGTTCAATTTCTTTAATTGATTCTTAACACTTTTTGGAGAAATGGGTAGGCAAACGATTGGCTCCTCCCACTCCTTTGCCAGCTCAGGCGGCCCCTCCACTCATCTGCTTCACGGGCTGTGGTGAGCAAAGGCCGCTGAGTTAGCCAGGTATGGTCCACGTCTTACTACGTGTCCGTCCAGCTTCGGGGAATCCAAATAAATCCCACTAGCCCCATTACTAGTGCTCACTCACATGCATAGTTTAACACAACATGAGTTACACACATTACACATGAGCATGCACTAGACATGCACCTGGTATGCCAGTGCAAGATTCTGGGTATACACATAATAGTCAAAATGCAAACATGTGCTGCCCGTTGGCCTCACTCCCAGTGACAGAGATATAAAAAAAGGTCTGGTCACACTATTGATCCATCTAAGAACCCTGTATACGTCAACCACCACTTTATGGGCTATATCAAGGACCGGGACAGTAGTGCTTGGTGTTTCCCTTCCAGTCATAGTACAGGTTTTGGGTTGCACATATTCAGCTGCTGGCCTGGGCCTCTGCACACATGCTTGGGTAAGCATGACATCAGGGCCAAAATACAAGTCAGGATACCAGACATACATGCAATTGGGCACTCACAGAAGGGAAACATGGTGGTACACCGTGCAGGTAACATTCCTGTTCCAACAATCTCCATTTGAGAATTTGTGTGATCATGAACAAATCACTGTGTGCCCCAGATCCAGTATATTGATAGAAGTAACTATGGATTCTTCAGCTTGTTGAGCTATATACAAGAAGTATAATTAAGAATTAACTATCGTTTTGCCACATAGCAAGCAAAAAGAGCATTGGAGCATGGGAGAAGCTGGCTTGGTATAGGATGCACACTTATGTAAGTGGGCACCCTGTACCAATCCAGACAACCCTTATGGTGATTTTAGTGGTTTTAGACAACCTTAGAAAGGTCTGTAAATGGTAGCTGTGGAGAGCAACCTTCAGGCTTAGTCCAGAAGGAGTGTAAAGCAGCTTGTTTAACAGAACATATTGATATAGATTAAGTGAAAAAGAACCACACAGTGTATTTAAAAAAAAAATATGTGTTTATTTCAAGACACTCACTGACACATACAGATATCTCCTAGCCGGAGATATACACAATGCACACAATACTTTTCAATAGAATCAGGTAATGGAGCACAAATACACAGTGGTCGCCAAGGGAGACCAAACCATGTACTAAAATAGTGGTGTGCACACCACAACTCGAGTCAAGACTATACCCAGAAGACATAGAAGTGTAGGGACCCAAGGAACCCGCCAAGGTAAGTAACTAGGAATCCCACTGAGTCCGTTTGCAGAGTGGGAACAGGACCGCGGGCTCAATACAAGTCAATGGGTAAGTCGAGGTTGCAATTTTAAAGAAGAAGGGCCTTTCCCAGTGGACCCTGAAGAACCCCTGTGGAAGACAGAAGGTTGGAGAGCCACCCTACCCATGGATACCCCAGAAACAAGGATACCTACACCAGGGAAGCCAGGTGCATAGGTGTGAAGTGGCATCGTAAACCGACGTCAAACTCAATGGGAGACTTTAGGAAGATGCCGCTGCTGGAGAAGAAGAAAGTGTCCGGTGGACCCTAAAGGTGGATTCAAGTTGCGAAGTACATGCTAGTAGAGGGGACAAGTCTATGTCACTCAGGAGTGATCAGGAGGCACAGAAGACGAATGCCCACAGATGTCGAGCATTGCAGAAGAGATGACGGTGACCTTGGACCTGCAGCTGTGAAGACCAGGCGACACTGTGGAAGACCAGGAGCCATTCACGAGCTGTATCCATGTTGGATGTCGAGAGTTGAGGGGTCGTGTCCGTCGAGAACATCAACACGCCTTGGCAACTGCAAACAACGTGGAAAGTGAAGAAGGTGCAGAGTTGGGACCAGCAAGGTCCAGGCCACTCACCACAAGCAGGGAAGTCAGGACAAGCCCCGAGCAATCAGGGAGCCTGCAGAAATCAAAGAAGACCCTCAAGAGGGGGGCGTGGCCGACCGGGCAGCGTAATGGCCGCCTAGTAAGCGAGCTCCGCCGTCTGCTGCACTTTATCCTGACTTAATCCTGGCTGATTCGTGTAGAAACCGAACGCAACCTGGTTCTACTGGTGTCCGATGATCTGGGGCAGACTCGACTCGATCCTGGAGGCCCTGGAGTGCCCGGATCCGGCCTGCTAGGCTCCGGCTGAGTTGACCGGGACCAACCCTGTGCGTGATCCGACGGCTGTGGAGCCCCGGCCGGGGACCCTACGCCAATTGAGACCGAGGCTGAGTGGGCCCGCCTGAAGCGGAGCTGCGGCGGAAGATACGAGCCAAGTGTCCGCGCCCACTGGGGTGGGTAAATGCCAAGGTGAACGCTACTATTACCTCCTGTAAGCGCATTATCCTGGGCAACTTCAGAGACACTAGCACATAAAAATAGGCCGGCTGGTCAAGCCGCTAAAATACCGAGCCGCCATTTTGGATTGGGCTGCACTGCCACGTGGAGCGATTGGAGGAGAGGCCCACCCAGGTATCCTATGCCCTCGCTGTTGGCCGTGGGGGCGTGTTGGGGCCTGCGGGGCTCACGGGTGTGCACATGGTGACGTGCTAACCCCTACAGCGAGGCATCACATTTGCCTGTCGGAGCCCACGTGGAGTCCGAGGACTGCTGGTGAGGAGCCTGTGCATACTGAGATGGCGTCTGATGCCCGGCAACATCATCGACAGTTGACCTGGCCTTGGCGAGTCTGAGAGAATTCCGGTGGGCTGAGTTGGGAGCCACGGCCTGGCAGGGACATTGTGCCGACAACTTGTACGCATCCCGCGTCCCTAACGCGAACCAAGGTCTACGCGGCATTGCCGAGAGCTGCGGAGGGGGGTGCATCTATGATCCCGAGCCCCCGGATGACACCACACACGGTGTGCTCCATCTCATCTAGTGCCTTGCTGTTAAAACCTGACGGAGAGGTCTCCCTTCCGGTGCGGTGCGTCATCGCCCACCTGCCAGCTTGTCTGTCCTGACGTACATGGTATATCATTACTAGCGGAGTAGCTACTCCGTTTGGAGAACTCGTGATACCTGGCCGGTGCTCTGCCTCACTACTCATCCCTGAAACCCACAGATCGACTGTGCCCCGCTCTTGTACACACGACGATAGCTGGGGGACGCAGATCATAGGGAAGGGCGACCCCAGGCAGCCGAGGCTCACTTTTGAGCAGAAGAAGCAGCCCAAACTGTCGGAGCAAGACTCCTTAGCTGCAGGGGGGTCGTCCCAGGAGGTTCCTCAGGAAGTGGATGTTACTGCGCTATTGCTAGAGGTACGCTCAAGCCTTAAAAGTATTGACGCAAAACTGGATACCATGACTGCCCAGCTAGAAAACGTGCGCTCCCAGGTTGCCACGCACGAGACGCGCCTCGACAGTTTTGAAAATAGGCACACGGAATGCTGCGAGTTCCAACAAGCAACCAAATTGTACATCATCAATATGGAGAAGAAAATTGAGGCGCTGTGTGCCAAGGCGGACGATTTGGAGGTGCACTCTAGACGGTGCAATGTTCGGGTCACAGGTATTCCGGAGACCACCGCGATGGGGAAAATGGAGGTCTTCGTAACGGAACTGCTACGTGACATTTTTGACCCCAACCTTTCTCCGGTGTTTACTGTCGAACGGGCACACAGGACTTTGGGGAAGAAGCCGCCGGTTGGGGCACCGCCACGACCGATCCTAGTGAAACTCCTCAACTACCAGGACAGAGACTTGATACTGCGCTTGGCGAGGGAGAAAGGGAAGATTACACATAAAGGGAACAACGTCTCCTTTTATCCGGATTTCACACCCCTGGTGCAGGCTGCCCGCAAAGAATTTCTGCCTGCCAAAAAACTGCTGCTCCAGGCGGAAATCCCATACTCCCTCATGTACCCTGCCAAACTAAGGGTCGTCCATGAAGGCACAACGCACCACTTCCTAGATGCAAGATCAGCTCCGAAATTTGCGAAGCATATAAGTGGGCCCAGAACCAAGAGGAAAGCTTTAACTGAGGTCGACGCCGAGGGCCAGTTAAGTGACAATGACTGACATTTGTGAGCCCTGTTTTGGTGCTATTCCTGGGTATTGTACACTTGTTACTGATGTCACTGCCATGGTCCTACTGATCCTATTGATTTGCTCATGCTACTGGAAAGAGGGCTGACTATCTGATCTAGATCATAGATTGTGGGTTATGACTCTCTTAGATGGCCATTGCTGGATGTTCCTATTGTTATGTGAGCGTTTTGGCTGAAAGTTGAATTGATCTTTATGTTTGCGACACAGCCTATATTAGTGCAGCCACCCTGTGTACACAGGGGTGTACGCTCGAGATGCCACGTCCCCGAGGGGTGTCTCCCGCATTTCAAACGTTCTACTGTTCCAACGCCTTTGGCGTGTTAGGGGGGGTCTTGACACAACCTAATTGGTGGGTTGGTGTGGGAGGGGGGTGGAGTTGGGATTGGGGTCGGTTGGCAAGTCGTCAGTGTTCTATGAATATACTTGTACTCTTTGGCATGCAGTGTTCTAGTATGGGTCAGTTGGTGAGCAATTGCGCAAATTTAGTCAGCGTGCAATGGGAGTGACTAGGGTTCTTACCTGGAATATACGTGGCTTAAATGATGGCAGGAAATCAAGATTAATGCACGGCTACCTACGCAGGCACAACATAGACATATGTTTCTTGCAGGAACACACATCAATTCCACATGTTGGCCCAGACTCAAACATTCCAGATGGGGGTCCACGTATTCAGCTATCTTTTCTAATTATGCTAGAGGTGTGACTATACTTATACGGCGAGGCCTTGACTGGAGGGAACATGCAGTGATAAGTGATAAGGAAGGCAGATATGTTGTGCTACATGGCACACTGCTGGGCAAGAGCGTGGTACTGGCTGCTGTATACGGGCCTAATGTTGACGACCCGGAGTTTTTTAGGGAAGTATGGGCGCAAATTGCAATTTTGGACTGCCCCACGGTTATTTGGGGAGGTGATTTCAATGTGGTTATAGATGATACCTTAGATAGAAGGGGCTTGTCCCGGCGGTTAGATCCACATGCCAGCCAGGCTTTACGAGACATAATTGATGAGGGCTCACTGATTGATATGTGGAGAACCTGCAACGCGCACACAAAAATAGGTACATGCATTTCTGCACATCACGCTGCCTGGTCCAGATTGGACTTTTGGCTGGTATCCCAAGATGTGGCTGCATGACTGTAGATGTCGGAATTATGGCCCGTTCCCTCTCCGATCACGCCCCCTGCCTCTTGGAATTAGACATTCAAGGGGCCCCTACTAGGGCCTTTACTTGGCGCCTCCCACCGCATGCGCTCCAAGATACAGCCTTTACCGAAGAAATAAGGCGAGACATAACAGAGTATTTTGCTAACAATGAAGGTTACGTTACTACTGATTCAGTTTTATAGGACGCCTTCAAAGTGGTCATAAGAGGTCAGTGCATAGCGAGAAGAGCAGGGGTGTTGAAGGCCATTAGACATACCATAGCTGGGATAGAGAGGGAGATTCAAACACTTGAGCGACTCTTTTGCGCTGACCCCACCCCAGACCTAGCCTCTCAGATAGAGGCTAAATTACTAGAATTCGCAGAGGAGGCCCAGCGCGAGCTAACATTTCTGGGTAAACAGGCTGAGGCCCGGAGATACGGGGAGGGGGACAGACCCAGTCGGACCTTAGCTAGAATGATACATACCACTGCACCACCCACTCATGTACACACAATCATTGATTCTGAGGGGGCTGTGAAAACGGGACACAGTGAAATACTACATGCGTTGGCTACATACTACTCAAACTTATACACGTCCACACAGACTGCATCAAAAGATGACCTCATGTAATTTTTGGAGTCCATAGCCCTAGTTTGGTTCAATACCGCACATAGGAAATATATGGAACTACCTGTTACAGTACAAGACATTGTCAAAACGATCAAAGCCTTGCCGCTGAACAAAGCTCCGGGACCGGATGGTCTTACTGCGGAATTCTATAAAACATATGCGGATGAGCTTGCCCCACGGATGCACGCAGTTTTTGCAGAGGCCCTTGAGGGGGGAATGCTGCCCGAGTCAATGAGGGAAGCCCTTATTATAACTTTGCTGAAACCGGATAAAAACAGTCAGTGCCTAGACTCATACAGACCCTTGTCACTAATAAATGTGGACGTAACAATTTATGCGAAGATAATAGCGGATCGTCTCCAACCCTTGCTCCCCATGGTGGCCCTCCCGGACCAGTCGGGATTCATACCTGGCCGCGCAACAACGCATAACTTGAGAACCGTGTTCTCAGTGCTGCACTATTTGCATCCTAACATACAAGCTGCGGTGGTATTCTTAGATGCCACAAAGGCATTTGACTCTCTTGAATGGCCATACCTTTTTATTATATTGGAGCCATGGGATTTTGACTCTCTTGAATGGCCATACCTTTTTATTATATTGGAGCCATGGGATTTAGTCCGCTGTTTATAAATCAAATTAAATTGCTCTACGCTGCCCCCAATGCCAGGGTGAGAGTAAATGGCATGATATCGGATCCGTTCACGATCTCCAGGGGCACGAGGCAGGGATGTCCGTTATCCCCACTACTGTTCGTAATTGCCATGGAGCCTTTAGCAGCCAGAGTCAGGCAACACCATACCGCCAGGGGTATTGGCTTCATCTCCCGTAGTTTGCTAATCTCGCTCTATGCGGATGACGTCACACTACATGTGAGTAACCCGGATGAGAACCTAAATCCACTTTTGAGAGAATTTGTTAGATTTGGGGTACTCTCAGGTGTCTCTATAAATTGGTCAAAGTCAGTCATCTTTCCACTAACTGATAATACCCTGGAGGTGCATTCAGACTACCCTTTACGCTGGGAGGCGGATGAGGTGAAATACCTGGGTATTTGGATTAGCCGTAAGCTCCAGGACATTTGGACTCTGAATTTTGGTAGGGCGGTGTCCTGGCTCGAAAGCAAAGTGGCTATATGGTCGAAACTCCCTCTCTCTCTGGCGGGTAGAATTGCACTTGCAAAAATGACTGTACTGCCCAAATTTCTTTATTTGTTTGCAAACATACCTATCCCACTGACACAACATTTCTTCACCTGTTTGCGCTCGCATCTGTTGGCACTGATATGGGCTGGGAGTCAAGCTAGAATCTCGTGGGCATTGCTAACACTACCGCTGAGACAGGGAGGCATGGGCGTACCGGACATGCAGCTATACGCACTCTGCGCGCAGGCCCACTATCTCCACTTTTGGGCCTATCCTACGCCTTATCAGCCACACGTGGCGGTAGAACTAGACATGGTGGCTCCGCTGCCCCTGAGTGTAGCCTTGTATCGTAGAACTCCCAGGCCCACACACGACATTGACTCGGCCAACATGCTCCGCTGGACGTGGCGAGAGTTGCAAAAGCGAGCAGACCTACCCCTATTGTACGCGCCTGCGATCCCAATTAGACAGAATCCCATGCTCCCGTGCCTGGAAGAGGGTGGTGGGGACATCTCGATTGCGGGATCCACTTTACACACATTTGCGGACCTCTATCCAGATGGCATGTTCCTAGCTCTACAGACTGCGGAGGAGGACCAGCCATTGTCTTTTAGAGACAAGTTTGCCCACCATAAACTAAATCTGCATGCAAAGCGATGTGGGACAAATTCCCTGAGGAGCCGCCGCACCTACATTCACTGCAAAACATATTAGCGAGGGCATCCCGGAAGAAACTTGTATGGCGCTTATACAATTCCATGCAGGAGCAATCCCCTATTGTGGTGCCTAAGTCCCTGCAGTGGTGGAATGATGACCTGGAGTCACCCCTAACTGAAGAGCAGTGGTCATTCTGTTGTAGGCAGTTGTTGGAACTTTCCCCAAACTACAAACTTCGACTCATACACTTTAAGTTCCTCCATAGATTCTACCGTACCCCATTAGCACTCCATCGAATGGGTATAAAAGAGGATGACAAATGCTGGAAATGTGGGGACGAGGGTGCTTCTTTTCTGCATATTGCTTGGAACTGCTCGGCTCTGTTTGACTACTGGTCTGAAGTCTTTGTTGCCATCAATCAAATTCTACATAGAGCGGACGCTCCTTTCCCGCTCCTTGGACTCTTGGGGTGGGTGGCTCAAACCGAGCCAAAGAGTCGAAAATTACATGCCCTACTGTTATTGTATGTTAAGAGGCAGGTGGCTATGAAATGGGGCTGCAGAGTCCGACCTAAATTTGTGGACTGGCTTGCCGATGTGACATATGGACACACACAACTGAATGCCTATTGGGATCTGATGACAACTGCCTCGCGGCCAAGGGATATTTGGGAGCCATTTCTGAAGTGGTCTCAAAGCAGGGAGGAGTCCCCCCGAGCTGAGCCTGATGGTCTGGACGGATAATTCCACAACGATGTGCTGGTTTTTCCCGCCGCCTGTGCCTAAGCGCCTGTGTAGCCTTTGCATCACATGGGCAACATGGTGGGTTGTGTCTTGCCTGGGTATGCTGAACTATCCGTTTAAGCCCTAGAAAGGACACTGAATGTTGTGGTCACGCACTTGTATCTGTATGCTGGGATAAATCATCTGTTTACCAACTGTACACTGACTCTGTATGCTATGTATTTTTCTCCTATTTCATATAAGAATGTTATGCTATCACACCTGTTTCATACATGCACTGACGCTAGCCTAATTTGTTACTCGTTTAAAAAAAAAAAAAATTGTATCCTACTGTAATGTGCAGCACCGTTGATAATACAGCTTGGTTATATCGGTCATTTGTATGTCAATGTACTATGTACGTGCTGTAATTTATTGTGCAAACTTTAATAAATACATTATTAAAAAAAAGAAGACCCTCAAGAGGACCCACAGGCCGGAGGCACTGGAGTCGCAAGAGGACCTCGAGCATTTCACCAAAGATGCAGGCCCACGGTGCAAGTGATGTGGTGAGGACAAAGATCTTGGTCACAAGAGATGCTTGTGGTGGGGGTATCTTGGAGCCAGTGGATCTTGATGGAAGCGCCTTGAGACCCTACGGGTGAGTAGTGCGCTCTATAAATGACCTGATTGATTGATTGAAGGACGCTAACAAGCCTTTGCAACAGCAAGTCCGAGTGCTGCACAGGGGTTTAGTTCCTGCGGCTTCGACGAGGGATACTAACCTCAAACTTGGTGAGAGGACATTGCAGGCCACAATGGATGTGAAGAACCACTGCCTGTGTTGCTGAGCCTTTTGGGGTCTGTGGGAGCCCAGGATCAACAGACTGGTCAGCTTAGTTGCGGTGCCTGCAGATGCAGGGAAGTGAGTCCTTCACAGCAAGGGAGATTCCTTCAGGTGTGTTCGATGCGCCACAGGCCTAGGAAGGTTCCTGTATGGAGCACAGGCACGGACGTTGTAGCAGACGAGCAGGGGGACGAGATCAGGAGAAGCAGGAGTCTTCCCAGTTGCAGCCTTGATGCCCAGAGCGAAATCCAGAGTGCCCAGACAGTCGAGGAAGAAGTGGTCTCTTGAAATGAATCTTGTCCCTAGACGAAACTGGGGACCCACCAACAGGTAAGCCCTTAAATAGCCTAAGGAAAGAGTTGGGACGATTCAGGGTTCCCTCCCAGGGGAGGTGTCGGACAGTAGGGAGAATACCCCCATGTCCTTTGTCCAGTTTCACACCAGAGTGGGAGCCAACGGCTGCCTGGGCTGGTTTGAACTGGACTATGCAAGGAGGGCACCAAACATCCCCTTCAAACAGACTGAGTGGCGCTTGCAAGCGCTCCCACCCTGCTCCAATACACTAAATCCTGTCTGGGAGGTGGTCACACCTCCCTGTGACAGGATACTTATTGTTCTGCCTTTCCCTGCTCAAGCTGGGCTCAGCAGCAGGAGAGCAGAATCGTGTCTCTGGTCGGCAGCATCCGTTATGCTGCCCGGGTCTAGAAGATTGGTACTGGGAGCACTGAGTGCCTCCCAGAGGAGCTTTACAGTGCACAGAATCATACCTCCCACACCGTTTACGGTGTGGGGGTATGATTCCAACATATACCAAACATGATCGGGTTTGTTACAGCCTGTTTAGAGATGGTCATTGCATAATGACGCATAGCCACTCTATATATTGTAATTGCTGATGTACTTACAACCCAGGAGAATGGACTCCGAAGGTTGTAGGTGTGTCCTGCTCATGCAGGTGCACCCTCACACTTAGAACCGAGCACCCTGCCTTCAGGATTGAAAGGATAACTTCTAGTTACAGTTTGAGTGATCCCTCATGGGTGGCATAATACATGCTTCAGCCCATGGGGGACCCCTGATCTACCTATGCCCTGGGTACCTCAGTACCATATACTAGGGACTGATAAGGGTACACCAGTGTCCAATCTTGGATGTACCTTAGTACTTACCATACCAATTTAGGGGCGAGAGCACAGATATTGGGGTCCTCATTAGCAGAATCCCAGTCAGACTAGTCAGAAACAGCATAGCACCAGGCAAAAAGTGGGAGTAACCATAAAAGCAGCTCCTACTTTCCTACATGCATGTACGAGAGGAATGCATTATACACAATAGTGAATGGTTTTAGTTGTCTTTCTGCATTGATGTTTGTTCCACAACTCTAGTGTATTTAGTTGGCTGGCTTATTTTCAATTTATACGATACTGACAAAGAGACTGGGGATCTAGTTGGTTTAGCAGTTCGCATACTTGGGTTGGTATACATTTCAGATTTAAACAGTTTTAGAATTTGGTTCGGTATATCATATGCCAATGTGGAGTCAAATGTATTTGTACCTTGGGGTGGTTTCAGATTGCTGGAGGGGGTGCCTGCATGGGGCAAGAATGAGGTATGAGGAGGAAAATGCTGTGGTTGTTATTGCAATTGCCGAAGGATGCATCAGGCTTTTAACTTTTTATGTATGGCATCAATGGGTATGAATAAGGCTGGAGAGGAAGATTGCAGCACAGGCTACAGCATTCTGATTTGTTTTATAAACAGTAGCCATTCAAATGTCTTGCCACATGGTTTAATGTGTCATGATGTGACACATTATTTATATAGATGGAAACAGGTGCAATGACTAAACTGTCTATTGGCCCCTTCAACCTGGGTCATGTGACTGCTGATCCCCACCAGCAAGACTTCTCTTACTTAAGCTTTGTTTTAGTATATGGCAGAGAGGGTAAGGACGACTTCCTACAGGGGACTTTCCGGTTAGGGTCAGTTTTGGTCTGGGTCTAAAATCCCCAGACCTCCACCTAGATTATCTCCTAATCTTGTTCCCTTCTCCTCTCCCTCAAGATGACACCTTCCCCTACAGGTATCCTCAGCTAAACAGGAAGGCGGAATGAATGCAAGTATCTGGACTTCTTTGTTGTTTGGACTTAAAATGCTCCTTGTGCCTAGTAGTGCATCCAGTTGCTGAACTGCCACTGCTTCTGGGTAAATACAATAAAATAATCACTGGTAGATTAACAGGAGGTCGAACTCCTATAGCTTCTGGGTGTATACCATAAATCACTGATGACCAGGGTTTGGGCTCCTAAGGATCCTGTGTGGACCCCATAAAATAATCTCTGGTGGATTAACAGTGTTTGTCAGGTTTGGCCACTGTTTGCTAAGGAAGGAGTCTGGCTGTAACCCTATGTGGTAGCACCTTGCCTTTTCAGACATGCCAGCTCTGGAATATGCTCTAATAAAGAATAATAATCGTCAAAGACACCAGTATTAAAGTTACGTATAGGGACTTTAAGTCTTATAAAATGTGACAAACATGGCTGCAAATGACACTGGTTTGATAGTTTTGGCTAAGCTGTCCCTCATGCTATCTTAGCACTCTGCTTCATCCATAAGGCACTTCTACTTACTGCTGTAACATGTTATAAGCACACTTTCTGGGCATCATGCAGAACACAAACACCTCACTAACAAATGACTCCACAGCCAACACCTTTTCCTTATCCATGTACTGGACGACTGGGTTCTACCCAGGGCACAAGCCATATAAAAAGAAGTGGAGGAACTAATCAAGTTAGGCAGTATGCAAGTGACATCATGATACATGCCATCACAGCACATGACGTACCGACATGCGACATTCCACGTGGCATCACAGGAAGTGACCTCACTGGAAATGACATCACAAGAAGTGACATCAGATACTAAGATTTCACACATGTTTATCAGGTGTATCAGGAGTACATTTAAGTGCATTTTCATATTTAACTAATGAGATTTGGAGTCAGGTTGTACCTAAAACGTGGCGCAATCCTAATGTAAAATCTAGGTCTCTACTAATACTTTTTTTTAAGCCTACCACAATGAAATTGGCAACAAGGAAAAGCATGGTAATAGATCTTTCCTGTTTTATAGGCTTGAGGCATCTGCTGCAGAGGTGCACAGTAAATCTCAGGGAATAATAATAATGGTGAGGTTACTTTGGAGGTTAACGCATTTGTTGGCGGGATCTATGTTTTTGTAGTCCCAAATTTGAATCAAAGTATTATAGAAGATTAAGTTGTCTCCTGCAAAACATAATCACCCACTGTTCTTTGGGGGGGCGTTTGGGGATTGTTGAACCTCTATTTTGTTGCTACCTTGTTCGGGTTTGTTATTCATGATATTGCAGCACATATAGTGTGCATCTTATACAATGCTGTAAGCATAAATGTACCACTTAATTATGCAATAGTGCTCTGATATATGTATGTTATAACATATGCCAACTGAAAATGCAATAAAATACGTTTTTTTTTAAAAAGTTGTCTCCTGCAAAGCACATCATGTAACATGCAGGTCACAGATTTTTATTTTATGTAGATAGGTAAGTGGATTACTGCTTTGAACGGGGAGCAAGATGGCGGACACGGCTGTGTCCGAGTGATCTGGACTTGAGTGCTCTCTGCTCCCCTTCACCCCTTCACATTCGATGACACCGAGGGAGCTCTGAAGATGTTTCTGTTCCGAAGGAAGGCTCTGCAATGCTGAGATTGCTGGCAGCAATATTTACACACTCCTTCACATATCGGCGTTTCTTTGTTTCCTGCTGCCGCTTTGATACCGGCTCCGCGGCCAGCGTTCGGCGCTGGGAGGAGGGAGGCGCGGCAACTGGCAGGTTACTGCAGGGCCGCGGGAAAGATCCTGACCGGAATACCGCCAAGCAAAGGGGGATGGGGCCCAAGAATGCCACCACGACCACCTCAACAGCCTCTAGGGGCCCGAAGACCCGCGTAGCGGCGGCGGTTGCATCTTCTGTGATAGCAACCGCAAGTACACCTGTGGCAGGACTCACGGCAGTCGAGCCCGCGGCTGCAGCGTCCCTAGACCCAGATTCTCAGTCTGTACGGGAGGATATGCAGGTGGCAGTGGCTCCGGCTGAACTCGTTTCTGGAGAAGCTGGAGGGGGTGCCCAAGGAGAACTCAGAAAGTCAAATCAGGTCTGGAATATTTAGGAAGAAAATGCCGCCCAAGAGTAAAATGCAGAATCCCGAGCAGGGGGTGGCTGTAACACCCTCGTATAGCAGCATTATGGCCCCTCTCAATGCTTTTAGTGCGAACCTAGCTCCATCCCAAGCAGTTGTCGGTTGCATTTCAGTTACTCCCCCCTCCATGCCAGATGATTCTGCCGTGCCTATCTCTGCTGATTTAGTTCCAGGGGCGGGGGCGGTTGGCGGTACCCATAATAGTGAAGCTGGCAATGAGGCTGACTCTGGGGACTCATGTGGAAAATTTTATTCTATGTCGGATGTGTCCTTTACCTCAGAGGCAGAAAGCTTCGAAGGGGACTGGGCCGAAGATAGGAGTCTTACTGGGTCGGTTCCCTTTGAAGAAGAAGAGGATAATAGCGTGCTGACTTCTGGAGACAGCGGCACAACGCAAAAACTACAGGGGACATTGTTGGAGAGTGCATTAAGCTGTGACGGATCTCCCTCTTTGGATCTTACTATTCTACCACAATCTGAGGGGCTAATGACAGCAGAGGGGCTCTAGTTCCCATTCTGACAGGACTTGGCAACAATATTACCCTCACCACTATATATCAGGCCATTATGGCGCATCGAGAGGAGACAAAGGCAGAAAGTCTCCGGGTTCAAGGTACTGTTAGGAAACTACAGAACACGGTGCTGCGTGTTACCAAGTCGTGTACGGAGCTGTCAGTAAGGGTTGGGGAAGCTGAGGGCAGAATCTAAGCTATAGAAAATGACTTGGTCCTGCAGAAAACCGATGTCTCCTCC
Source organism: Lissotriton helveticus (assembly GCF_964261635.1). NCBI lineage: Eukaryota > Metazoa > Chordata > Amphibia > Caudata > Salamandridae > Lissotriton > Lissotriton helveticus. The sequence continues at coordinate 1,401,078,655 of NC_136057.1, read as the reverse complement.
CTTCACTCGATCCGAGATGATATAAATTGGAAACTAGTTGATATGGAAAATAGATCACGTAGGAACAATTTACGCATACTGGGCATCCCCGAGGGGGCTGAGGGGAAAGACATTCGTCAGTTTGTTGTTGACCTTTGTACCGAGGCTTTCCCGAATTGACTGAGTGGAAGTGGGATTTTGAGCTGCAAAGAGTTCATAGATATCCGTTTCAGCTACGGGGCGGACACAGTGGGTTGTAGCTAAACCTAGAGCAATTATGATCTGCTTGAATAATTTCTTATTGCGTGAGAGGTTATATAATTTAGCGCGCCCACATCGCAAAAGGAGAGCAAAGGCTGCGACTTCATTGTTCGTCCTGACTACTGTCAGGCAACTGTGCAACAAAGATGGCACCTGCGCCAAATCATTCCGTTGTTTCAGGCAAAGGGTGCGCAAGCCTATTTACTTAACCCCACTAAGCTTAAGGTTTTCTATAAAGAGAAAACATCGTTTTTTACCTCAGAGATAGTCGCGAAGGATATTTTGGGAACACTGTAGTAGGGAGTTGATTTTCAGGGGGCCGATAGATCTTATAAAGTTTTTTTTCCTCTTTCTCCCTTCACTCCCTTTTCTCTCTTTTTTTATGGCTTAAAGTGGAGGGGTGGGGGTGGGCGGGGGAGCACTTAATCCTCTCTCCATCACCAATCGGGACCCTTCAGTCCCTTTGTTCCATTTGGGTGGGTTTGGGGATGGTGGGAGGGGTCAGGGAGGGAAGAGGGGGGTGGGGTGGGGGTGGCGGGGCAAGGAGTAACAAGCGGGCCGCTGCCTCCTAAAGTGAGCAAAGCTTGGTTGAATAAATGTATTTCTGCATTGTTACGTTTCTTTGTTTTCATGGCTGTAAGTATTGCTGCACGTCAGGGTCTGGGGGGAAATTCTTGTGCCTTGTTTTTGAAGCTGTGATCAAAAAAAAGAATGATGGGTAAGCTTACTATTTGTTCTTGGAATATCTGTGGTTTAAACAGTAGGAAACAAGAGGGATTATGGCCCAGATTCTTAAAACAATGAGGATAGAATTGCTTTGTGTGTAGGAAACACACATAGCTTGGAACAATAGTGCATGGCTAAAAGATCTGGGATTAGAACTTGTTTGCTGTACACGACAAGGTACGACCATGAGAGGGGTTGCTATCTTTAAAAAATATGGATGGGGGAATGTAAGCGGGCTAAGGTGGATCCATATGGTTGGTGGGCGATTCCTGAATTGAGGATAGAGGGATCGGCTGTCACTATTTGTTCACTGTATGGGTCTAACTCTGATGATCATGCCCTGTTGAATGATCCTAGCATTGAGCTGGCTAACTGGCCATCTTCATTAATCCTCTGTGGGGATTTTAATATTCATTTGGCTGGAGACGTAGACATTCGGGGTAATTATCGATATGAGGGCAAAAAGAGTAAAGTGTTTAAAGCCACTAGGGTTCTATTAATCGATTTTGGATTGGTAGATGTCTGGTGGCTGAGAGGACGGGGTGCTCCCGGAAGTACTTTTATCTCTGCCCCTCATCATAAGCATGTACGACTTGATTATTTCTTTGTGTCTACGGTAATGTCTACTAATGCTAGGTTTGAAATTCACCCAAAAATAATTTCGGACCACAACCCAATTACTTTAGAATTAGAAATAGAAGCTGGGTACAAGTCCCCTCGGAAACCTTGGACATTTGAGCGCCAACTTTTAGTTGATCCGGGTTATTGTGAGCACATGAATAAGTGGATAATAGACTTTTTTCAGTTTAATTGTGGTTCTGCCGCAGAGGTTACGGTATGGGATGCTTTTAAGTCAGGAATGCGAGGGGAGACCCTCAGCTACTCCATTAATAAACAACGTAGGCTAAGGGTAGAATATGTAGAAGAACTAAATAAACTACGGCTTTTAGAAACTAATTTTATGACGGCAGTCACTGCTGGATGGGATCATGAACAAATTTTGATTGATCTCGCTATACAGAAAATGAAGGTGTACCAGAACTTTGCAACAAAGTTAGCCTCCCTTATTGCAGTACATTGCATGGAGCTTTATGAGGTGGGCGAGAACTCGGGGCGCCTCCTAGCTAAAAGGTTGAGGCAGAAAGAGGCAGCTACTAGGATTAATTCTATTCAGGATGAGCAGGGCCAATTTCACGAGAACATGGCAAAAGTGTTGGAGATCTTTTGTAATTTTTATACCCAGCTTTATACTGGCGATGATAGTACTCCGGTAGCAGGGAAAGTAGCAGATTTCTTGGGTGGGGGAGAGGGAATTCTCCAAAGTCTCCATTGAACAAAAAGAAGAGCTGGATGCTACTATCACTTACGAAGAACTTGAGGCAGCATTAACATCGCTTGCTGTCGGAAAGGCGGTGGGTCCAGACGGGATACCTCTTGAATTTTTTAGAACCTTTTTTCCCAGCTCTGAAAGAACAAATGCTGGCAACCTTCTTGTATGCACAAAGAGGTACCTCCCCGATGTCTTGGCGGAATTCTACCCTCATGGTCTTTTTAAAAAAGGGTAAATCTCCTTTCTCGCCATCCTCTTATAGACCAATTTCGCTAATAAATGCCGATAACAAAAGTTATTCCAAAATCCTGGCTGGGCGTTTGTCTAGAATTATCTCAACTTTAGTATCAGAATTTCAGCACAGGTTTATCCCCGGACGTGATACGGCCGATCATGTTCGGCGGGTGATAGCGATGATGGATTGGGCAGAAGCCACAAAGAATACAATTGGAATCACCCTGTTGGATGCCGAGAAGGCATTCGACAGGGTGTCTTGGCCATACTTGTGGGAAGTGCTCCATGTGAAGGGGTTTGGTCCGGTTATGGTGCAAGCATTGAAGTCCTTATATTTATTATCTTCCTACTGCTTGCATTTGTTTAAACGGTAGAGAATCGGGCCCGCTCTCAATCAGTTGGGGTACGCGACAAGGTTGTCCCTGTTCCCCTTTATTGTTCGCCCTTTATATTGACTTTTTTGGGCCAAATTAAATGATTCCGCTGATATTAAACCAGTTAAAATTCATGATTTAGAATATAGAGCTCTGGCTTATGCGGATGACATTGTTGTCACCACTGATTTAGCTGCCACATTGCCAATAATTGAAGATCAGGCATCAGAGTTTGGGCTCTTTTCCAGGTATGAGCTCAATCTTACCAAAACACAGATCTTATGCATTGGCGGAAGCCCTCCAGAGGGCATATCCACTGTTACAGAACCCACTTATTTAGGGGTTAAGTTATCCTCGTCAATCAATAAGATTCCAGAGTTGAATATTAATCCGGTAATAAATAAGGTGAACTCTACTTTACAACGAATAGATCATCTCCATCTATCATTGCATGGGAGGTCGATTGTTTTAAAAATGCTTGTGTTACCCAAATTTCTTTATTTTTTTAGAACTATTCCGCTTGAATTTCCAGCATCTTGCTTTAAAAAACTTGAAAATATCTGTTCTAGATTCCTCTGGGGATATAAAAGGCACAGAAGGGCGTATAAGAAGAAGGCTCTGCCTAGATCTGATGGGGGTTGTGGTATTCCATACTTTCTGTTTTATTATTGGGCGGCAGTCGTGCAGTTTATTTCCCCACTGATAGTCGTCGATAGAGCTACCATATTGCCTTGTCATTCCCCTTCAATCTATGATTTTGGGTTGGGGGAACCTGTTAACAGCTGCTGGGTCAAAGTTCTGGAACCAAGTTATTTAAAAAAACTAAATTCAAAATCTTGAAAGCTGCCTTTCTGGTCTGGAAACGGGTTAAGCGGCATCTAGGCCTTATGAATGTAAATGCTTATACCCCTTTGGAAACTGTTGGTGTTCTTCCTTTGATTTTTCTAGACCAAACCGTTTATAGGTGGCGTCAGAAGGGAATTCGCCGCTTGGGAGATATTTGTCCTGATGGCACTCTACCAGCTTTTACAGATCTCCAAGCTCAATACAGCTTGCCAAGACAGGATTTTTTCAAATACCTGCAAATTCGTAGCTTTTTGAATACGCTGGGGCCTGGCTTAGATTCCCAATTTAGAAAACTCCCATTAATAGATCTCTTGGAGAAACGAACACCTATTGGTCAATTGTATTCTAACTTGATAATGTTACTTCCAACAGATCTAGAGCAATGCCAAGAGAAGTGGGCAAGTAAATTAAATATAGAAGGGATAGATTTAACCAATTCTATAACTTTGGCAATTCAAGTTTTATTGACAGGTCGGATGCGGGCACAGCACTATATGTCTATCTATGATATGTATTATACCCCTGGTAAAATTTCAAAGTGGGGCACAGGAGCTGGAACCAAATGTTGTAGATGCGGTGCTTTTGCTGCAGATTCGCTACATACGTTTTTTTGTGCCCTAAATTGTCGGATTTTTTTACAGCTATCGAACATTTTTGGGCATTGTTAACTGGCATATCACTGTGTATTACCGGGGAACTGGTCCTGGCAGGAGCTCAGACAGAACCTGTCTTACCTACATCTAAAACAACAACTGCTTTTGTATTTATTTGTATGTCGATTGTACGTGCCTGTATTACGAAGGACTGGATATCTCAGGACCCTCCTTCATTTCTTTATTGGCGGGCAAGACTGCTGGCAATGTATAACCTGGAAGCCGCCATTTATAAGACTAAGGGGAGCAGGAAGAGGCTCTTTGGGGCAAGGATGTGGGCCTCTGTAACTGATTGGAGTTAAGCTATATTGTTCCTTCCCCTTGATATTTGTTTTTTTGGTGTATACATTTTCTTTTCTGAAGTCCTCTTTGCTTGTGTCATAATTTAGGCGGTATGGCATTGCTTTCTTTTTGACCCCATGTAAATGTATTAATTTTTTCTTCTATGTATGTGTGATGCTTGTTTACTCCTTGCATTAAAATTGCAAAATTAATAAAAAAAAATAAAAAAGGATTACTGCTTTGAACACAAATCCTTTTGTTACTTGAAGTAAATAAATTGTAATCCTTCTAGTAGACCACAGTAAGCTATGAGGGGCATTTGACTCATACACATTGTAACCCTCACTGTCTCATGTAAAATATTTTGTACATTGATTTGCACACATGATTTATTTTGAATGGATAATGTGTATGTTATGTAAAGCGCTCTAACACTCTGCATTGGGTTGAGTAGCGCTATAAAAGAAATGAAACACTATTGTTATTTGTGTAAATATTGGGACAGAATAACTCATCTGACATTCTTAGCAGTGCGTGCACTTATATACAGGGACTAAACAAAGTTAAAAGCATGCATTTCTTAAGTACCTGTGAAGAGATAACATGCGCTGTGCCTTTGTTTCCTCTCTGTTGTATTTGCATTTAAGTGTGAGGTTCCAGGCCGCATCCAGTCCGATACTGTATCAAAAGGAGGCCTCATGGCCCCTTAATGGCTTTTATCTTTGGCCCAGCTGGAGGTGAAAGAAGCCGCCTCCTTGCCTGCATGTTGCTGCTGGGAATTCAAAGCAGACAACCTGCAGGAGCTTCTGAACGTGTCCCAGTGTCTGAAAATTACACTGAGACTAGTTCAACATATTTCTGTAGAGCCCAATTTCTTGGCAGGGTGGACACAAAAAGTGGGTGGACGCTGTGTACCCACGTGTACCCCCGACTCGTGCCCTGGTTCTACCTAATCACACACTCGGAGAGTGCTTTGGTACCGTGATCTGAGGTGGGACATCGCTATAGAAAGGCTAACATGCATTATTCCTAAGAAATTTAAAAACCTGAGAGCTCTGAAAGTTACAGAAGCCCCTCTCGCACAGTAACCCTTGAGAACAACTAACCTTCCTACAAGTTGTGACTAGAGAAGATTAGTGTCTTGAACTCACACCAGCAGGCAGATCTCATTGCATCTCTTGGTGCGAGCCTAAATTTGCATTAACAGACTTACCAACATTTAAGATATTTTCACCATGTGAAAGGAGGGAAGGGGGTGAGAAGGGGATGGAGTCAGGAAAGTCTTTGATCCGTTAATAACTCACCAGCCATGGAGAGGGCGTGGACGGGGTAAGGCCAACAAGAGGGTATAAAGCCCGGCACTACCCAATCAGAGACTCCTACCTTCCACTCAAACCCTAAGAAAGGCTACTGGGGCTACTACCCATGTTTCAGGGAGATTGCAAAACCCCAACATGCGTCCACTATACAAAGCCTCCACACAAGAGTTGGGGCGATTTTCAGCTCGCCTTGTCTTCCACCATGTGATATCACCAGGAGACCAAGTGAAGACAGATGATATTGTGTGACAACAGAGGTGTAGCTGAAATTGATTGGGTCCCCTTTAGAATGTGGTGAATGGCCCAAAAAGTCCTATATATTGTAGATAACTATAGGTCTTAGGCAGACAGAGGGGCTTCCAAGAGTGTGGGCCCCATATACCGCAGGAGCCTATGCTGTACTGCAGTGTGACATAGCACATATTGGCAGACTGTATTAAGGTTTGGTGATTGCGAGCCATTCATTTTCAGACCTAATATTTACTTCTCTGTGTCAACTGTATCAGAATTATATATGCCAAAATAAAGAAGGAGGAATTTAATTTAAAAAACAGTGAGTCTTCCCACCGGAGTTGGGTCTGTTGGCACGTGGAGTATGCAATTTGCAGAAACTCAATAAAGGAAATAAGTGTCAGGTACGCTCCACAGGATCCGGGTGACGAATATAAAGCCCACCTCCAAACATCACAAACACTCTGATAATATGTCAACAGAGGATTTGAGCCATTAGGCGAGGGGAAAAGTAAAATAATAAACAGGGAAGGGAAGGAAGGGAACAGCTGGGAAAGGGATGTACCTGAAACGACAGAACATACAGGGGTAAGACCACCGATCGTGCAACACCGTAATATCTAATGCACTTATTAGTAGACTAAATACCTGTGGGGTAAACGGCAGGACTTTTCTATGGGTTTTCTCTGTTCCCCCTTTAGATAGACAAGCTTGAGACCTATAGGGAACATACATAGGTTAACATCTGTCTGATATCAAGTACTGACACACACATGACCCAGGCAGGACACCTCCTCTCATACCTGAATCACAGCCTAAGCCTGCACGATAAGGGATTCCGGGTGGGAGTCACCACCATGAAAGAAGAACTGGACTGAGAGGGAACAATGTAGCTATGAAAGTGTCAGAATCCAGGACACGGTAATGCGTGGGAAGCAAGAACCACTGCACTCCGCTCCGTCGGGAAAAGTACACCCTAAACACAAGGCAGTCCTCAGGTACCAACAAAGGAAGAGAGCAATGTAACTAATAAATGAAGGTTGTTGAAAAGAAAGTATATATGCACCGCCTGAACAACACAACCTTCTAGACGTTTCTATAATCCTTATGGCAACGCGTAGCTGCGACCGCCACAGCGCTCCACGAGTACATAGAAACAAATGTCCAAAAAAAGAACAATTACAAGCGCTTGTTCTGGCTACGCGGAGCTGCGACCGCCACCACGCACCACCTACTTCCCGTAGTAGTAAAACAAGTATGGCCACAAAAGTAAACAAAATAGAAGAAGAAGACACGGCAGCGTGTGGCGCCCTACCACTCCGCTCCGCTCCTCTGACAAATCCCAAAACGAAATGCAAAGCGCAGCAGTTCCTTCACTGCGCGCTTCAAAACAAACGGCAACGCGTGGATCCCCACAGCGCTCCGCTCAATGACGGGTAACCTGGAGGCGAGGGGCCGCTCCTACCTGAACGCTGAATAAACCACTGCAGCCGTCCAGGACGAGCCCCAAGCAAGCAGCAAGACGCGACCTCCTTCCTCCGAATCGAGAACAGGAAACAGGATAACACGCAACAGGATGCGTGTCACCCAGACTGAAGTAGCCTCAGCCGAGGCCTCTGGGAAATGTAGTCTTTCCTACATGGAAAAGTGTAAACAGTCATTTCTACCGCACAGTGCTGTACTGCAGGCGCTCAGACGGGCTCTGACAATAAGTGTAGTGTGGGTCGCAATGAATTCAGGAGATCATAGTGTTCTGGGAAGACATTTATTTGCAGAAAACATTCACAACAGGAAACAGGTGTATCCGGTTGTACATCGGTAAACGTACTGCCTTGGAACCCGAACACCAAGTAATCTCCCAACATACTAGAACCTGAATACATCATTCTAAGAATATGCAAAACACAACACATCTCCTTCCTTATAAACAAAAGATACAATAAGATTTCCTAACTACACCCACATCACCCCACCATAGAAATTTTACAACAAAAAACATAATAAGTAATATACTTTTGCATCATCCCACCACAAAATCCTTTAGCCAAACAGATAATTCCCTTTTTCTGCTACTATTACTCCTGGAATTCTCATACACTCTTTCATTACAAACATCTCTAATGTCACTTGTACCTGGTACACTACTACTCATTACATCCAACTCTTGATCTCTCTGTCCATCATTGGCTAACTCACAAATGTCTAAAGCCCAGAATGGATCTGTTACCTTCCCAGAATCAGATACACCATCCGGAAGGACATCCATACCACACACAGCCACCCTTTTAAGGTTCCATACCTTACCATCCTCAAGTCTCATGGCATTCCTGAAAAATCAAAGATAGTTGTATAATGCTGCGTCTTTAGATTGGCTGCCAAAAGTGTATTTCTCCCTAATTCCAATGATATGTTTAGATCTACTTCTGGATCCCTGAGTTTCTCTGCCCATCGTGTCTCTGTTTTACCTAATGTGCATTAAGAAACAATGTCCTGATCGGTAAGGATGTGTAGGCAATTAATTAAGCATGCATACAGCATTACTCACAAGGAAAGAAGGAGACACCACATTAATTTGGAAAAAGATAGTTAATCATCTTTATATTGCAACATAAGTTATGGTCGTAGAATATACAGTTAGAAGCAGCACTGCATAAATAAATTGGAGACAACCATAGAATACTTGGTGCTTAAAAGTGATTGTGATGAGAGTGGCGACGCAAGTGAAGAAGTGAACAGCAAGAACGGCGCACTGTGACGAAGTGCAAATAATTTACAGTGAGTGGCTCCAAGGCAAGTGACAACTTGATATCACAATACACAAAGTTTTTTCAATTGGTTGTTGAGCCACAGAAGAGGAGTACGCCTGTTAATAAACTGTTAGGTCGACGGCGTTTCGATCCATATTAGTTTGGATCGTCATCAGGACTGGGTTGTCTGAATTGGGGCGTGCTGCAAAGAAGGGAGAGAGAATCAGGGAAGGTTCGGGGCAGACCGCGGAAGATTAGGTCAAAGGTTACAGTCTATTTACCTTGGTTCAATTCTGTGCGTATGGAAAGCTCTTAATTTATTTGGAGATTCCCATGAGTCGGTAGGGGGCAGCCTATGAAGTAATCTGGTTCCCCAAGTCAAGGTGATCCGAGTTCTGCATTGGAGCACTGTGAGAAAAGGGGAGAGGGGGAGAGGGGGAAGATCAGTAGGGCAAGATGGGTTGGAGTTACATATGGAAGTCATAAACTTAAGAAAACGGCCGTCTTTATACAACGTAATTACCACACGGTATATATGTGTTTGGTCTGGAATTTATGAAACACTGTGTTAAATTTCAGATCGTAGCGTGGGGAGACTCAAAATAAGGGTGGGACGTACCTGACTGAAACAATGCTTGACGCGGCCGTCTGTGATCAGCCGGTGTGTCAGCACGCCTCTACTGGTATGGTTTCCAACAGTATGTTATGAAACTCCCCAATCCGAGCGCCCCCCCGGGTGTATTTTATCCAGTATAGGTATTGCTCCTAGACTAAATGACCCCCTTTCCAAGGTTTTTAAACACCCCTTCTTTTGAATATATTTAAACAGAGTCCCTTTAGTCGATTCCAAACTTTTCTACTAAATCCGAGAAGGAGATTATCTGTGCTTCGTCAATATATAAACACAAAGCCCGTATTATTCCTGCCTGCTCCCAGTCCTTATCCATAACATCCATTATTTCTACTGGAAACAATGATGACCCCCCATAGCGGCGTAAATCTATTAAGTTTAGGAACTTTCAAAATCTTACAAACTTTCATCCAGACCGACCTAGCGGCTTTGATACATTTAAAACAAATGTTCTTATAATAACTCGCCTCCCATTGTCTAAGAAACAACCCTTCGGTTTCTTTTCCTATAGCAAGCTGATATATAGAGGGCAGGTCATCCTCTCCACCCATCCTCTCCTCTACCAAGAGAATACCCATTTGCTGCAGAGAAACTGCCAAATAATAGAAAAGTATGTTCGGGGCAGCCCAACCACCTTTCTCCCGAGGGAAAGTTAATGTTCTTAAAGCCCGTCTTACTTTATGATAGTTCCAAATAAAGTTTTAAAAAAATAGCATTCATTTTCTGGATTATGCTAGGTTGCAATTCGAGGGGAATGGAACGTAGCAAGTATACAATTCTAGGAAAGATTTTCATTTTTAACACATTTGTCCTGCCAACTATAGTTAAATGTAATGTATCTATTCGCCGAAGCTCATCAATATCCTTAAGCATAGGATCGAGATTATTTGCCTATAGCATATCTAGTTTAAATCCTAACCTCACCCCTAGATACATTGCAGAGTCAGTCTGTCGCTGATCTTGTATTACACACTGTCTCTAGCATATTATCTGAGTCGGTAGCCTGATCTTTTCCCAAATTCCTCTGCCATATTTTCAATCTCCGTAATTACCACTCCTGGCTAGATGTAACTACGGCAATATCATCCGCATAAGTGAGCACTTTAGTTTCGTAACCGTTAGTTCGATACGGCTCAATTACGGCATTTTAAAAAAAGGATCAATATATAAAGCAAATAGGATTGGGGAACTGGGGCAGCCCTGCCTGGTGCCCCGTGCTATCATAATTGGATCAGAAGCATTCCCCATCACTTGGAGTCTTGCAGTGGGCTTATAATACATTGCTTTAATAGCAGTGATCAGCCGCGGGCCAAACCCTCTCTCAGCTAAAATCTCCCAAAGATATTGCCACGTCACCCGATCAAAAGCCTTTTCGGCGTCCAGGAGGATCACAGCTAACGTCTGCGATATCAATCAATGAAATCACACCTCGAATATGATCAGTAGTACCTCTGCCAGGTACAAACCTAGTTTAGCTATGATCCCCTGGAGCCAACTGGCCAAAACCTTTGAATAGATTTTGGTGTCGGAATTTATTAATATGGGCCGGTATGATGCTGGCAGCTCAGGTGGTTTTCCTCTTTTAGGAAATATTACAATGTCGGTCTCCTGCCATGATCTGGGGGGTATCCCACGATATTGTACATCTAAAAACAAGTCTTGTAATATTGGAACCAGAATTGTTTGCAACAATTTATATATTCCAACTGGAATTTTATAGGCCCAGATGCTTTCCCAGAAGATAAGGCATTCAGAGCTATCTTTGTTTCTTCCAATGAGATTTCCCTTTCTAATTCAGAATATGTCTAGCATCCAATCAGATCCTAAACAATTCCCCATACTTCTTGCTTGTCCTGATTTGCCAGGATCCAATTGATATAGTTTGTTGTAGAATTGTTCAAACACCTTCGTAATTTCAATCAGAGTGTTTTGCAATTGTCCATCAGAGTTCTTAACTTCGGCAATATTGTTATGCGAGGCCCGCTGCCTAATCCTAAGAGTCAGTAATCTACCTGCCATCGCTCCATATTCATACCTCTCTCTTTGATATGTTTGATATGCCTGGGCCACTTGTACTTGAAGCAGACTATTAATTTCTGCCTTAATTATTGCTATTTCTTTCCTGACCTCGCGTAACCTCCCTGGGTTTCCTTGCCCTAATAGATTAGTATGTTCTGTCTCTAGTTGTGCCAATATAGTCATAAGCACATTAATGTGATCTTTCTGATGTTTACGCCGCTGGCCAACAAAGCTTATTACTTGTGCCCTGAGACTAGCTTTATATGTATCCCATACCATCGCACGGGAGGCACAGCGATTGATATAAAAAAAACTCTCTGGTCCAATCTTTAATCAACTTTAAAAATTCTTCATCCACCAGTAATTTCCTATTGCAAGTCCATGGACAATTCTTCCTTTCCCTATAATGGTGAGTTATTCCCAACATAAGAGGATTGTGATCTGAGAAAATTGGGGGCACTTTTGTAATTTCTGCTTCCCCAAGGATCTGAGTTGAAACCAAAAATATTCCTGACGTACACTTTTTTGATGTGGACATGAGAAATACGTGAATACTGGATCTTTATCATTTTTTGCCGCCCACACATCCTCAAAGCCATGGGTAGCCTTAAGCATTTTTATTGCTCGATTCACCGTAGGTTTCCTACCAACATACCCCATATCTGTCACCCGTGAGATTCCAAGATGAATATTAAAGTCACCACATACAATTAATGGGGTTGGCCATGTAGCTAACTCTATCTCCAGCTCTTCCCAAATTTCTGGATCATCCTGATTTGAGGCAAAGATAGTCCCATTTGTCAACCCTGTGCTCAGTGAGACAACTGCCCATCGGCCCTTCTTATCTGCCATGGTAGGTTTACTTATTTCTACTTTATGTTTAATAAAAATCGCTACTCCCCTAATCATGGATGTCTGTGAGGAGCAGACTGCCAGATCATAACCATTTATCTGAAGTACCGCCCGGTTGCCCCAAGGAATATATGTTTCTTGCAAACAAATACCTTCTGGGCTAATATATTGCAGAATTTCATATATCTTGTCTCTTTTAGCCCTATCATTAAGCCCTGCCACATTGACTGTGCAAATCTTTAGCTTACCCATATCCTTCACCTCGAAGATTCCACCTTACCTTCTCTATACTAATTTTTTTCCAATTCTTAGTTTCCTCATCATTTTCTCTATGTACCTTGTCTGTTTTTTTCTCCCCCCCCCTCAACCTCCCTGCCCCTCACCACCCCACCCTACCCTCCCTCCTCCCACCCCTCATTTCCACCCCCTGGAAGTAACTAGACCAATGGTCTAGTTGGCGATGAGGCAGCATTACACCATGGTCCATGATACACCCCCCTCCTGTAAACCTCTTGTCATTTTGTCTAATATTATCATATCATTAGTTTGACACATTGTCCAACATTATTCAATCATAACCGTGGGTTACTTGTCACACCAAACCATATCTCTTGCTCCCACCCATCCTACTTCTTCCCCTTTATTTCCTCCAAAAATTATTTCACCTTGACCTCTGATGTAAAATAAGGGGTATTACCTCCAATTACAATTTTTAGCTTTGCTGGGGTTGAACACTTTCTCTGCAAAATGTGGAATCATTTGGCACAGTACTCCATCATGCCCAAAAATGACCTTACCTCATCCGTGTTAGTGGGGGCAGGTGTCCCAGTAGTTGCATTAATCAAGGCTTGTTTAGGTGTAACACCTTCCTCACATATCACATGACCTAAGTAAGTTACACTCCTTTCTGCAAATGTACACCTATTTAACTCAACAGTCAACCCATTGCTTTCCAGAATTTTAAACACTTAGGGGCCGATTATGATGGCGGACGGACCTGAGTCCGTCCGCCACCATAGAGTAGGAGGGAACCTCCGCATGGCCTGCGGAGTTCCCTCCTGTGCAATTAGGATGTGACCGCCACCCTGGCGGTCACATCCTCTATTTTTACCATTGCGGCGGGTGCGGCTTCGAGCTGCATCCGCCGCAATGGTAAAAATGCATACATTGCATTTGTATGCAGACAGCGGCAGGCACCGTGCGGTGCCTGCCGATTTCTGCATACAAATGCAGGGGGTACCATAGGTACCCCCCATGTGCACCCCCCACCCCCCTTCACCCAGGGGGCCCGCAACGGGCCCCCACAGTGAAGTTACACATGCTTTTCCACGGCGGAAAAACCGCAGCGGAAAAGCATTTTTCACAGCCCATCCTAATATGGCTGACGGTGTCTGAGAGACACCGTCACCATATTAGAGTTTTTCCGCCGCGGTTGTAAGCCAACCGCGGCGGAAAAGCTGCGGACGGAAACCAGGACCCACCAGCCATCCTAATGTGGCGGTGGGTCTACAGAGGATTTTCCGCATCCTCCGAGCCGGCGGTGGCTTCCGCCGGCCCGGAGGATGCGGAAAATCCTCCATCGTAATAGGCCCCTTAGTGTAACTTATCATCATGTTTTTGCTTATCTTCCCCAAAGACTAAAATATCGTCTTGGAAAAACAAAACCCCTTTCTCTTCTCCAAACAATTTATGCATTAGTCTTTGAAAGACAGCTGCCGCTGAAGCTAGGCTAAAAGGCATACGCTTAAACTGAAAACACCCAAAAGGTGTAATGAAAGCTGTTATCTTCCTGGACCTTTTTGAGAGAGATATCTGATGAAATGCGCTTGAAAGATTGATTGTTGAAAACCATGATGCACCTATAAGACAGGATACCATTTCCGTGATGTTAGGTAGTGGAAATCGGTCTATACGAAAGTTATTGTTAAGCGCCGGGACGCCTCTGTTTGAGGTAGCTGTTTGCGCTATACCAAGTAATGCTATTATTTTTAATATTATAGTTCACATAGCTGAGGTCCACACATAAACGAATTTTCCCATTACTGTGGCGAGCAATAACCACTGTAGAAATCCAGTCAGAACATTCCACTGGTTCAATTACATCCATTGTCTTTCACATTCTCCAGTTTTTTAGATACTTCCTCTATTTTCATGATAGCTACCATTCTCATTTTGTGAACTTTAGGGTTTTCATCACTTTTCAAAACAACGTCATGTTCAAAACCTTCTAGCCTACCCAACTTCAGGCTGAAAACAGTTGGATATAAGCGTGCCATGGTCTCACCTACAGTAGTTCCTTCATCTACCACCAATACCTTGTCAACACTGTTGGGGTCCAGATTTATATGAAGGTTACCCTGGTCATGCCAACCCAGTACTGATGGACAACCACCTAAAACCAAGAAAGTTAATTTCTTCTCCAGTGAAGCTTTCAGGTTTGATGTCTGACGGAATTAAACGATCACATATTTTTTCCAAGAATTTGCTTCTCCACACATCCTCATTTACTATTGTGAAAGATGATCCAGAATCTGCATAGATTTTTATCCTCACCCACACAATGGAGATATCACATTACGGTTTGCCTTTAGTGTTGCTTTCATCAATATTGAGTACAAATTTATCTTGCAGAGTCAATACTACTGGAGCTCCTAGAATCATGAATGCATTCGACCGTATACTTTTTTTTATACACACCTTCGCGTAATGACCAACTGTTCCACAGTTGCTACATTTCTGTTTAATTGCAAGACACGTTTTGCGGTATGCTAGGTGGTCTTTACTGGCACACGGTAACATTTCCTGTTGTTACCAGGACATTTGTCCTTAACATTCCCCTTCCTTTCATGCTTGTCTTTACGTTGAAATACTTTACATATGCAAGAAGTGTCTTTGGTTGTTTTATGCAGAAGATGGATGGAAGCCTGGGGGTCACTAAAAGAAAACAAGCATTTACAATGCAATGGTCTCGGCATCATTAAAGGTAGAGCTATTGGCATTGCTCATGACATTTTTTTTTCTTTAAATCATAAATAAATGGCATTGTCATTTACATTGTCAATACACACCACTCTGCACTCAACTGCACTCACCTGCACTGCACTCAACTGCACTCACCAGCACTGCACTGCACTCACCTGCACTCACCTGCACTGCACTCAACTGCACTCAACTGCACTGCACTGCACTCAACTGCACTCACCTGCACTGCACTGCACTCAACTGCACTCACCTGCACTGCACTCACCTGCACTGCACTCACCTGCACTGCACTCCCCTGCACTGCACTCACCTGCACTGCACTCACCTGCACTGCACTGCACTCACCTGCACTGCACTCTCCTGCACTGCACTCACCTGCACTGCACTGCACTCACCTGAACTCACCTGCACTCACCTGCACTGAACTCACCTGCACTGCACTGCACTCACCTGCACTCACCTGCACTGCACTCACCTGCACTGCACTCACCTGCACTGCACTGCACTCACCTGCACTGCACTGCACTCACCTGCACTGCACTCACCTGCACTGCACTGCACTCACCTGCACTGCACTCACCTGCACTGCACTCACCTGCACTGCACTCACCTGCACTGCACTGCACTCACCTGCACTGCACTCACCTGCACTGCACTCACCTGCACTGCACTGCACTCACATGCACTGCACTCACCTGCACTGCACTGCACTCACCTGCACTGCACTCACCTGCACTGCACTCACCTGCACTGCACTGCACTCACATGCACTGCACTCACCTGCACTCACATGCACTGCACTCACCTGCACTGCACTGCACTGCACTCACCTGCACTGCACTGCACTCACCTGCACTGCACTGCACTCACCTGCACTGCACTGACCTGCACTGCACTCACCTGCACTGCACTCACCTGCACTGCACTCACCTGCACTGCACTGCACTCACCTGCACTGCACTGCACTCACCTGCACTGCACGCACTGCACTCGCCTGCACTGCACTCGCCTGCACTGCACTCACCTGCACTGCACTGCACTTTACTCACCTGCACTGCACTCACCTGCACTGCACTCACCTGCACTGCACTGCACTCACCTGCACTGCACTCACCTGCACTGCACTCATCTGCACTGCACTGCACTCACCTGCACTGCACTGCACTCACCTGCACTGCACGCACTGCACTCACCTGCACTGCACGCACTGCACTCACCTGCACTGCACTCACCTGCACTGCACTCACCTGCACTGCACTCACCTGCACTGCACTCACCTGCACTGCACTGCACTCACCTGCACTCCACTGCACTGCACTCACCTGCACTGCACTCACCTGTACTGCACTCACCTGTACTGCACTCACCTGCACTGCACTCACCTGCACTGCACTACACTCACCTGCACTGCACTGCACTGCACTCACCTGCACTGCACTGCACTGCACTCACCTGCACTGCACACACCTGCACTGCACTCACCTGCACTGCACTCACCTGCACTGCACTGCACTCACCTGCACTGCACTCACCTGCACTGCACTCACCTGCACTGCACTCACCTGCACTGCACTGCACTCACCTGCACTGCACTCACCTGCACTGCACTGCACGCACTGCACTCACCTGCACTGCACGCACTGCACTCACCTGCACTGCACTCACCTGCACTGCACTCACCTGCACTGCACTCCACTGCACTGCACTCACCTGCACTGCACTCACCTGCACTGCACTGCACTCACCTGCACTGCACTCACCTGCACTGCACTCACCTGCACTGCACTGCACTCACCTGCACTCCACTGCACTGCACTCACCTGCACTGCACTCACCTGTACTGCACTCACCTGCACTGCACTCACCTGCACTACACTCACCTGCACTGCACTGCACTGCACTCACCTGCACTGCACTGCACTGCACTCACCTGCACTGCACACACCTGCACTGCACTCACCTGCACTGCACTCACCTGCACTGCACTGCACTCACCTGCACTGCACTGCACTCACCTGCACTGCACTGCACTCACCTGCACTGCACTGCACTCACCTGCACTGCACTGCACTCACCTGCACTGCACTCACCTGCACTGCACTCACCTGCACTGCACTCACCTGCACTGCACTGCACTCACCTGCACTGCACTCACCTGCACTGCACTGCACTGCACTGCACGCACTGCACTCACCTGCACTGCATGCACTGCACTCACCTGCACTGCACTCACCTGCACTGCACTCACCTGCACTCCACTGCACTGCACTCACCTGCACTGCACTCACCTGCACTGCACTCACCTGCACTGCACTACACTCACCTGCACTGCACTCACCTGCACTGCACTGCACTCACCTGCACTCACCTGCACTGCACTCACCTGCACTGCACTGCACTCACCTGCACTGCACTCACCTGCACTGCACTGCACTCACCTGCACTGCACTGCACTGCACTCACCTGCACTGCACTGCACTCACCTGCACTGCACTGCACTCACCTGCACTGCACTCACCTGCACTGCACTCACCTGCACTGCACTGCACTCACCTGTACTGCACTCACCTGCACTGCACTGCACTGCACGCACTGCACTCACCTGCACTGCACGCACTGCACTCACCTGCACTGCACTCACCTGCACTGCACTCACCTGCACTCCACTGCACTGCACTCACCTGCACTGCACTCACCTGCACTGCACTGCACTCACCTGCACTGCACTCACCTGCACTGCACTACACTCACCTGCACTGCACTCACCTGCACTGCACTCACCTGCACTGCACTGCACTGCACTGCACTCACCTGCACTGCACTGCACTCACCTGCACTGCACTGCACTCACCTGCACTCACCTGCACTGCACTCACCTGCACTGCACTGCACTGCACTCACCTGCACTGCACTCACCTGCACTGCACTCACCTGCACTGCACTCACCTGCACTCCACTGCACTCCACTGCACTGCACTCGCATGCACTGCACTGCACTCGCATGCACTCCACTGCACTGCACTCGCCTGCACTCACCTGCACTGCACTCACCTGCACTGCACTGCACTCACCTGCACTGCACTGCACTCACCTGTACTGCACTCATCTGCACTGCACTCACCTGCACTGCACTCACCTGCACTGCACTGCACTCACCTGCACTGCACTCACCTGCACTGCACTGCACTGCACTCTGCACTCTGCACTCACTACTCTGCACTCACTACTCTGCACTCTGCACTCACTACTCTGCACTCACTACTCTGCACTCTGCACTCACTACTCTGCACTCACTACTCTGCACTCACTACTCTGCACTCTGCACTCACTACTCTGCACTCACTACTCTGCACTCACTACTCTGCACTCACTACTCTGCACTCACTACTCTGCACTCTGCACTCACTACTCTGCACTCACTACTCTGCACTCACTACTCTGCACTCACTACTCTGCACTCTGCACTCACTACTCTGCACTCACTACTCTGCACTCTGCACTCACTACTCTGCACTCACTACTCTGCACTCTGCACTCACTACTCTGCACTCACTACTCTGCACTCTGCACTCACTACTCTGCACTCTGCACTCACTACTCTGCACTCTGCACTCACTACTCTGCACTCTGCACTCTGCACTCACTACTCTGCACTCACTACTCTGCACTCACTACTCTGCCCTCACTACTCTGCCCTCACTACTCTGCCCTCACTACTCACTACTCACTACTCTGCACTCACTACTCTGCACTCACTACTCTGCACTCACTACTCTGCACTCACTACTCTGCACTCACTACTCTGCACTCACTACTCTGCGCACTCACTACTCTGCGCACTCACTACTCTGCACTCACTACTCTGCACTCACTACTCACTACTCTGCACTCACTACTCACTACTCTGCACTCACTACTCAGCACTCACTACTCAGCACTCACTACTCTGCACTCACTACTCTGCACTCACTACTCTGCACTCTGCACTCACTACTCTGCACTCACTACTCTGCACTCACTACTCACTACTCTGCACTCACTACTCACTACTCTGCACTCACTACTCACTACTCTGCACTCACTACTCACTACTCTGCACTCACTACTCTGCACTCACTACTCTGCACTCTGCACTCACTACTCTGCACTCACTACTCTGCACTCTGCACTCACTACTCTGCACTCACTACTCTGCACTCACTACTCTGCACTCACTACTCTGCACTCACTACTCACTACTCTGCACTCACTACTCACTACTCTGCACTCACTACTCTGCACTCACTACTCTGCACTCTGCACTCACTACTCTGCACTCACTACTCTGCACTCACTACTCTGCACTCTGCACTCACTACTCTGCACTCACTACTCTGCACTCTGCACTCACTACTCTGCACTCACTACTCACTACTCTGCACTCACTACTCTGCACTCACTACTCTGCACTCACTACTCTGCACTCACTACTCTGCGCACTCACTACTCTGCGCACTCACTACTCTGCGCACTCACTACTCTGCACTCTGCACTCACTACTCTGCACTCTGCACTCTGCACTCACTGCTCTGCACTCACTACTCACTACTCTGCACTCACTACTCACTACTCTGCACTCACTACTCTGCACTCACTACTCACTACTCACTACTCTGCACTCACTACTCTGCACTCACTACTCTGCACTCACTACTCTGCACTCTGCACACTCACTCTGCACTGTGCACACCACTGATATCATGGAATCTTCCACCACACTTTCTAAAACTCTATAGTCCGAAGCATAATAGGCACAGAACCAAAAGAAGGGTAGACATTGCTCAAAATAATCTTATTGTATTTATGAGAAGCAAAAGCGAGACTGTGAAATGTGCTGAATATCAGTTTGTTACGAATCAACAGAGTGGAGTTAGAGAACCAAGAAATAGTAATTTAGAATCCGGGTTAGAAGGAGTAGTAATCACAAGCTGAGGATCAACGGGCGCGAAACAGCGTGGTGGGCGCGCAGGAGACGCAGCGTGAGCGTGCACATCAGCTGAAGATCGCCGGAGAAGACACCGAGCCTGCCTGCTGCCATGACTGACCCGCTGCAGAGGGAAAGAGCCCGGTGAGTGGGGGTAGAGGGGGGCGGCAGAGAGGGAGTGGGCAGAGAGGGAGGGTGTGTGTGTGTGTGTGTGTGCGTGCGTGTGTCTGTCTGTGTGTGTCTGGTGTGTGCCTGCCTGCCTGCCTTTGTGTGTGCGCGTCCACAGACCCTGGTCGGCTCGTGCACCGCTCTGTACTCCCTTGCGAGCTTACTCGGCAACAATAGTTCTCGTTGCCGAGACCTAAAAAAGAACGAAAATAAATAAAGATTTATGTAAAAAGGTCCGATTTTAATGCAGTGCTTAAGTTATAGTTAGAGGGTAGAGGGACAGCATGCAATTTGAAGATGTCAAACTGTACAAAGAAACTGTACAGTGCTCATTTTGTAAGTTTCCCCAAAATAGTCCAGAATTGATGTTAAAATTGTAAAAATAAAGCACACTGGATTATTAAGTACTGCTCTGCTCAACCGACTCTGCTGCCGTGGGGAGACCAATGCAAAAGAATAATAGATGGACAGAATGCAGTACCGAGATCTGGACTTAAATCCATCGGTTTTTTTGCTCCCCATGCCATTCCAGTTTGAACCTAGCCATATGCAAATCAGCCTTGACCCTGCCCCCATGGGAACAGTTCAGCCCGAACTGCCAGGCCAGGTCCTACAGTCAGTCAGTCAGTCAGTCAGTCATAGCCTGACTCCATTGGCATGGAGAGCACGGGGACCCACTTCTGGGCATACCTGTCCCACTCGGGGTGACCAATTGCCACTGGATTCAAGCTAGCCACGGTGATGAGGGGTGTTACCCCAAAACCAGTCCCAGGATGCTTGTTTCTGGTTCACGGAAGACCTGGCTTGGCAGTTTGGGCTGGACTGTTCCCATGAGGTGGAGGGTCAAGACTGACTGATTTGCATATAGCTGGGTCTGATCTGAGGTGGTGAAGTGAGCTAAAGAACGATGATGGATTTAACCCAGATCTGTGACTGGGGGTGAGTGTTTGAAATGTTTTAGCGCTCCGTCCATCATCTCCTTGTGTTTGCTTTGTTCGCCCTAAGTTGGCAGGGTATTCCCAGACGTGGGGCCCTTGCTCACTTTGCCACTGGCTGATGAGGGGTCTTATCCCGAAACCAGTCCCAGGATGCTTGTTTTCGGTTCAGGGAAGAGCTGACTTGGCAGTTCGGGCTGGACTGTTCCCATGAGGCACAGGGTCAAGACTGATGTGTATATAGCTGGGCCTGAACAGAGGTGGGGAAGTGAGCTAAAGAAAGATGATGGATTCAACCCAGATCTGTGACTGGGGGTGAGTGTCTGAAAAGTTTCAGCGTGCCTTATGTTGGCAGGGTATGCCCAAACGTAGGTCCCTTGCTCACTTTGCTACTGGATTCAAGCTAGCCTGGCTGATGAGGGGTGTTACCCTGAAACCAGTCCCAGGATGCTTGTTTCTGGTTCAGGGAAGACATGGCTTGGCAGTTTGGGCTGGACTGTTCCCATGAGGCACAGGGTCAAGACTGATTTGCATATTGCTGGGCCGGAACTGAAGTGGCAAAGTGAGCTAAAGAACGATGATGGATTCAACCCAGATCTGGGACTGGGGGGGGGGAGTGTTTGAAAAGTTTCAGTCCGCCCTATGTTGGCAGGCTATGCCCAGACGTGGGTCCCTTGCTCACTTTGCCTCTGGATTCAAGCTAGCCTGGCTGATGAGGGGTGTTACCCCAGAACCGGTCCCAGGATGCTTTTTTCTGGTTCAGGGAAGACATGGCTTGGCAGTTAGGGCTGGACTGTTCCCATGAGGCACAGGGGCAAGACTGAATTGCATATCGCTGGGTATGAACTGAGGTGGCGAAGTGAGCTAAAGAACGATGATAGATTCAACACAGATTTGTGACCGGGGTGAGTGTCTGAAAGGTTTCAGGGCTCCCATAGCTGCCAAGGTTTCAGATTGCTATGTGTAACAAAACTGCTGGAAAGCACCAGAAATAAGGAGTGTGATTCACACATTACAGCCAACCGGGACACTGTATTAGCCTTGACTTTACTACTGATTGTTCAACCCTAATAAAAGTGATTACCAGCACTGCTAGCTAGTGGTGTCCACCCCTGTTGGAGCACACTGCCTGCCGCTCAGCACCGCAGCACCAGATCTACTTATACTAGTAGGTTACGAGTGCGGTAGTCCCAGAGCTACTAATATACACCAGGCTCTTGACAAACTAAGTGACGCCGGCCGTTCTGATAGTTGACAGGCATCAGTGTGGTCACTGGGCGATGGTGCTGTCTGCACTGATTAGGGCTGCCTGGGCCTCCGGTGCTATCTTGGTCCTGGGGGGAGATATCTCCAGCCAATTCATTAGGAATCTATGTGCTGCCCACAGTGTCTCAGGAGATTGTGATGAAGTTTTTTTGCCTGGCAAGATGTGTTGGCCTAGATGGGGAGTGCATCACTGCCTGCTGCCCAGCCCTGTGTTGACGGATCACGCTGGCGGGCTGCGGGTCACACTCACAAGGTCGTTCTACTACGAAGCTGAACACCCGGCTCTTGGCCGTGCAGTGAGTTAATACAGGCGTTAGGAAAGCTGCGCGCTGGCGCTATGGTTAGGTAAATGTTAAGTGAATCACAGTCTGTAACTTACTTGGTTTTGCAGACTCAGTATGGCCGCAGCAACTGCTCCCGTGGCAAGCGTCGGCCTGGCCACGATTCTGGGCCTGGCTCGGCTACTTTCCTTGCACTGCGGTGTGAACTTATGCTTCCTTTGACAACGGCTATCTCGAACACCAGCGCCTCGGACGGCTTTTTTTGTTCACGTAACGTTGCATGCTGGATTATTGTAACAGAATGAATGTGGTATACACGGAGCTGAGCTGCTGTTGCCAGTATGTGTATGCGGATACCGGGACACGGACAGGACACAGAGTGAGACTGCCTGCCAGCGAGCGGCACAGCTCCAGTTCCCGCTTACGCTTCCTAAATCCCCGACCTCACTTCCTCAATCCCCGACCTTTCTTCCTCCCAGGACCGACCAGTATGTGAGGTCACATCTCCCCCCCTCCCTGCCCCCCCCCCCCTGCAGGGCCAGCCACGCCACAGCCAGCAAGCACTTTTGTAGACGAGAGGGACTCAGTTGCGAGCGGGAATTCAAACCTGCAGGCTATTAAGATACATTGTTGCAGCAGTGCAGCTGCACAATAGTTACTAAGTCTGGGCTGGTAGCAGCTCCCCGGCCGGCAAGTCTCAGGATCAGCAGAGCCGGCGCAGGTCACAGGCACGTGCGTTAGCAGCCTGGCATGGCCTTACTACAGCGCTGCTACAGCAGCGTCTCAGTGGAATTAAAATGCGTGACAATGCATTTCATTGCGGTGATGCGGTACACCACACTGAAATGCGTTAGAGTCACACCTGATGCGTGATACTTGGCAGGTCTGGCATCATCTCCTTGTGTTTGCTTTGTTCGCCATGGGGAAGCAGCTGGAAGTTGAGTAGAATTCCAAATTGTACTCTTAGATCTATGGCTTGATCCATCCATTGAACATCTGTCTATTTTGCGACTTGTCACCCTCAGGCCTGCCAAGTGTCACTCATCTAGCATGACGCTAACTCATTTCAGTGCGGTGTTCCCGCATCACTGCACTGAAAGGCATTGTCACGCATTTTTGCCACTGACCACAGTCTGCTGACAGCGCTGAAACTGGCAGCCCACTATGCCAGGTGCTAGCGCGTGCCGATGCTCAGACACACACCAGTGTGTGTGCCCCGGGCACCAGGCAGCAGACTTCACTTGTGGTAAGCAGCAGCATAGTTAGTAAGCAGTTAAAGATCTGCTTTCAGACTCTGTGCTACAAATGTTACAATCTGCCGGGTGCTGCCCTGCAGTCGTTGCATTACAGGCCTGGCTGTGGCGCCGTGTGGGTTTTCATCCAACCGGATGTGACCTCACGTCAGTGGAACTAGAAGGAAGTGAGGTGTAAGCGGCATGGGGCCTTCGACTCGACTGGACTAAATTGGTCCACGGCGAGCCGTCCCTCTCAGCAGTCTTAGACTGAGTGAGCTGCTCAGCTGCCTGCTGCGCAGCAGGAAGGCAATCATTTAATAGCCTTTATAGTACCGGCAATGGACCGGTGGGATTGCACAGCATCGATGACCGGCTCACCACTCTCACTCAGGTCAGGTCCTGACTACGTGGCATGATCATCACAGCATCGGGCACTGCAGGGAGACTGCACAGCAGTGCGCCCGCGACCCCGTGCCCGCCGCTGCTGCTCGCACCGCCATCTGTTACACCCCCATTTGGTGTCTGCAGCCTCTCATGAAGGAATGCCGCTCGAGTCCGGACCGGGCCCAGCTGCTGAAGAGAGCTTGGTGCCTGCAGAGCCTTATGAGGCTGGCCTGTAGTGTGGATCGCTCTACTGCTTCAGTTTCAGGTATTTTATTATTCTAGTATAGTTAATGATTTTAGAGCGTCATCATGTCTGCTGACTGACTTTGCGCCTGCTCCAACTCTGCTCACTGCTCAGGCGAGAATGCGCTTGGGACAGGTTTCACACTACAGTTTAATTAATTTGAAAGGACAGTAGGTCACACAGTTGAGAGCTTTGATAGTGCACATATTTCCAGAGCTCATGTGAACACTTTAAAGAATGTTTGTAAGCGCTGACGGTGACTATGCTTTACTTGGCCAGTGCTGCCCTCTATTGGGGTCGAAAAGGTCACTATTTTGTCTGGTAAAGAAGTAGCTGGAGTCTGTGCGGACCATCATTTATTCTATTAAAAAATCGATAATGTTAGACGGGGACCTGGAGGGTCGGCCGAGCACAGTGATCGCACAGACAGGTAACTTCCCCCCCACAGATGGACACCACACAAAGATTAGGGTAACACCTTTTTATAGGCACTTCGGGTAGTAGTGTGGCACGATACAAGGCGATCAGGACACGATGATCCTCTCAATTCTAGTCTCTAGTAAGGGAAGGGGGTAGCGGGACAGTCTTGGTACCCACGGGTACGGGTGTGTAACGGTGATAGCTCACAATCCTCGAGCTCGGTGTTCGGATGGGTCAGACCGCGGCAGCGCCGGCAGGTCCCGAAGAGGTCGTAGGTGGCAACGGGCCGCGGCAGCGCCAGCAGGTCCCAACGAGGATGAAGGTTACAACGGGCCGCGGCAGCGCCAACAGGTCCCACGAGAATGTAGGTTGCAACGGGCCGCGGCAGCGCCAGCAGGTCCCAACGAGGATGAAGGTTACAACGGGCCGCGGCAGCGCCAGCAGGTCCCACGAGGATGCAGGTTGCAACGGGCCGCGGCAGCGCCAGCAGGTCCCACGAGGATGAAGGTTACAGAGGGCCGCGGCAGCGCCAGCAGGTCCCACGAGGATGAAGGTTACAGAGGGCCGCGGCAGCGCCAGCAGGTCCCACGAGGATGAAGGTTACAGAGGGCCGCGGCAGCGCCAGCAGGCAGGACAATAGTTCACAAGGCAGGGCTGTGGCAGCGCCAACAGTCCGTCAAGGATGAGTTCGTCGCGGTGTCTCTCGACTCCAGGATACAACTGCCTTCCTGTCCTGGGGCTGCCTCAGTTATAGGTCTGGCCCCCTTTGATGTCCGGACCCTCGCTCTTGGAGGTCGGGAGGTCTGGGATGAGGGAGTCCAGACACCCAGCAGGGGGGCGGAGCCAGCGCCCAAGGAGGCTGGGGGGTGCTCGGCACCTGGCGGGGGAGAGCCATCGACACTTCGTACTCCCATTGACCTGCCAAGTGGGCCGTTCACCTCCTGGGTGGAGGGTGGTGCCGGGATGTCGGGGCCTGGCCAGGCCCAGGGTTGGGGTCGGGCTGAGGCCGCGCGGCCGCGTGGTGCCGTGTCCAAGATGGCGGCTGGGCCGGGCAATGGTGCTGACGGTGGCCCGGGCCCTGTCCTGCGGGGAGGGAGCGAGCCCTTCATGTGGCCTGTCCAACATGCGTCCCCCCCAGCTGAAGGCGGGGAGAGTCACCCATCTTCTTGGGGACTTTCCTCGTCGAGGCGGAAAAAGCGGGACAGGCCATCCGCGTTGGCGTGGTCTTGGCCAGGGCGATGTTCCACAGTGAAGTCCATCCCCTGCAGGGAGATGGACCATCGCAATAGTTTGGGGTTCTCCCCCCGCATCTGCATGAGCCATTGCAGGGGCCGATGGTCCGTCTGTACCCGGAAATGGGTTCCGAAGAGGTACGGCCGGAGCTTCTTGAGGGCCCATACCACCGCGAAGGCCTCTCGCTCAATGGTGCTCCAGCGCTGTTCTCGGGGCAGTAGGCGTCTGCTGATGAAGGCCACTGGTTGGTCCACTCCTTCGGGGTTCAGTTGGGAGAGGACGGCCCCAATACCATGGTCGGAGGCATCGGTCTGCACGATGAACTCGCGGCTGTAGTCGGGGGCCTGGAGCACAGGAGCGGTGCACATGGCGGCCTTCAGCGTCTCGAAGGCTGCTTGACAGTCGGGAGTCCAGTTGACTCTTTTTGGGTGGTTCTTAGACGTGAGCTCCGTGAGGGGCCCCACAATGCTGCCATAGTCCCTTACAAACCGCCGGTAGTATCCGGTGAGCCCCAGGAAGGCTCGGACCTCGGTTTGTGTCTCGGGGGGTTGCCAGGACCGAATGGCAGCTACCTTGAGTTGGAGGGGGGCCACCAGACCGCTCCCCACTTGGTGTCCGAGGTAGGTCACGGACCCCTGGCCGATTTGGCACTTGCTGGCCTTTATGGTGAGGCCGGCCTGTTGGAGGGCCTGCAGGACCTCTCTGAGGTGGTGGAGGTGATCCGCCCAGTGGCGGCTGTATACCGCGATGTCGTCCAGGTAGGCGGCGCTGAATTCTTCGAGGCCCGCCAATACCTGGTTCACCAGTCTTTGAAAAGTGGCTGGAGCGTTTTTCATGCCGAAGGGCATCACTCTGAAATGGTAGTGCCCATCCGGGGTGGAGAAAGCGGAACGTTCTTGGGCTCTGGGGGTGAGGCCGATCTGCCAGTAGCCCGCTGTCAGGTCGAAGATGCTTAGGTAGCGGGCTGCCCCCATGCGGTCGACTAGTTCATCTGCTCGGGGGATAGGGTGAGCGTCGGTTCGGGTGACCGCGTTCAGACCCCGATAGTCAATGCAGAACCGGAGTTCAGGGGTGGTGCCCGGGGCCGCGGCCTTGGGGACCAGGACGACCGGGCTGGCCCAGGGACTGTCCGAAGGTTCGATGACTCCGAGGGCGAGCATCTTGGAGACTTCTTCTTGGATGCATGTACGTACCCGATCCGGTACTCGGTACGCCCGGTGTCGAACAGGAGGACTGTCCCCCGTGTCCACGTCGTGCAGGCACCAGGAGGTGACTCCGGGTGCGAGAGAGAACAGGTTTGCGAACGGCAGCAGGAGGGCCCGGCAATCTTGACGCTGCTCTGGGGTCAGGGCCTCAGAGAGTCGGACCCCGTCCACCGAACCATCTCTTTCCCGGGTCCTCAGTAGGTCAGGGAGGGGCTCGGAGTCTCCTTCTGCGCCACTGTCGGTAGCCATCAGCAGGCTGAGCTCTGAGCGCACGAAGTGGGGTTTGAGTCGGTTGGCGTGGAGGACCCGGAGGGGGTTCCGGGGGGACTCCAGGTCGATGAGATAGGTGACGGGGCTCCTGCGCTCGATCACCTTGAAGGGCCCCGTCCATTTGTCCTGCAAGGCACATGGTTCGATGGGGGACATCACCCATACCTGCTGACCCGGTTCAAACTCGATGGAGGAGGCATGTTGGTCGTACCACTTCTTCATGTCCTCTTGACTGGCCTCCAGATTGGCTTTAGCGATCTCCCTGAATTTCCTGGTCTGATTACGGAGGGTCAGGAGGTATTTGTAGACGTCCGGAGGGGTCTTTAGGGGGGCCATTTCCCATTCCTCCTTCACTAGGCTGAGAGGCCCGCGAACGGGGTGTCCGTACAGGAGTTCGAAGGGGCTGAAGCCGAGGGACTTCTGGGGGACTTCTCGGTAGGCGAAGAGGAGGCACGGTAGTAGCACGTCCCACTGGCGGCGTAGGGGTTCTTCCAGCCCCATGATCATCCCCTTGAGGGTGCGGTTGAACCGCTCGACCAGTCCGTTCCCCTGGGGGTGATAGGGGGTGGTGAATCGGTAAGTGACTCCGCACTGCTGCCAGAGGGATTTCATATACTTTGAAATAAAGTTCGTACCCCTGTCGCTGACGACTTCCCGGGGGAAGCCCACTCGAGAGAAGATCCCCATCAAGGCTCGACCCACTACTGGGGCTGTTATCGTACGAAGGGGGACCGCCTCAGGATAGCGGGTAGCGTGATCCACCAGGACCAGGATGAAGCGATGTCCCTGTGCTGTTCGGGGGTCCAGGGGCCCCACAATGTCTATTCCCACCCTTTCGAACGGGGTGGTCACCACGGGGAATGGTTGTAGGGGTGCCTTGAGTTTGCGGCCGCTCTTCCCACTGGCCTGGCAGGTCGGGCAGGACCGGCAATGGTTGGATACGTCATTTCTCATTTTGGGCCAAAAAAAGTGAGTCACCAGGCGGTGGTAGGTCTTGTCTTGGCCCAGGTGCCCGGCCAGGGGGACATCATGGGCTAGGTTCAACAGGAAGTCTCTGAAGTGGAGGGGCACCACCAGCACTCGCCCGGCCCCCAGTTCTGCGATTTTCTGTTCGCTGTACAAGAGATCATTGTCCCAATAAACCCAGTGGGCCCCGGTGGTGTCTCCTTGGCTCTGGGCGAGCGCTTGCTGTCGCAATCCCTCGAGGGAGGGGCAGGTCTTTTGCTCCTGCCGGAATTGTTCCTGGGTGGGCCCCCCTTCTTGACGCCACTGAGCCAGGTCGGGAAGCTCGGGGGGCTGTGTGGACCCCTCTGGGGTGGGGTCCGGGTGGTCGGTCTGGAGGAAGTCTTCTTCTGGAGTGATCGAGGGCGGAGGTGCTGCCCATTCTGGTTCTTCTGGTCTAGGGATGGTGCGGGTGGCCATGGACCGGGTGGTTACGCACGCCCAGTCCGGGAGACCCAACATCCCCAGATGCTCTCTTCTTTCCACAGCGGCCCACGGGGAGCTCTCGAGATCGTTCCCCAGGAGGCAGTCTACGGGGGCATCGTCACGGACAGTTACTTTCAGCATGCCGGACACTCCTCCCCATTCGAAGGGGACGCAGGCCATCCGACACAGGCTCTCTGAGTTATCTGCCGATCGGACGGGGCAAAGTACGTTTGGTAGGATTTGTTCCGGGGTTACCAGGTGACAGCGGACGGCCGTCACACTGGCCCCGGTGTCACGCAGGGCCTCGGCCTTGCGCCCATTGATGCTCACCCATTGGCTGTACTTCCGAGTGTTGGCGGGCAGGGGAGTCCGCGGGACCATGTCTCTTCCTCCTAGGCATGCCAGGGTCATGGCGGCGGGTTCCCACTCGAACTGCTCCGACTCATAGGTCTCCGTGTCTTCGGAGACTTGTTCTTCTCCCAGGGCGGCGGCCGCCATTTGGCGGGGCCCGGGGGCCTGGTTCTTCGGGCAGGTCGGGTCACTGGCATAGTGGCCGACTCGCTGGCATCGATGACACGTCACGTTAGCTCGGAACCCCGGGCGCATCGGGGGGTTTCCCCGGCCTGCTGGGGCCGGGGTGGCGTTAGTGGGTGCGGCCGGGGCGGCGTCTCTGCCCCGGCCCGGGCCTCCTCCTCCTCCTCGGGGACGATGGTGACCTTGGTTGGTTCTGTTCTGCTCATTCGGCCCACTCCGGGCCACTCGGGTGCTCTCCCACCGGTCAGCCTCGGTGGCGAGCTGCCGGGGTTCAGTCAATTTACTGTCGAGGAGGTGCTGCCTGAGCTCGACAAAGCAGTTGTTGGAGAGGTGCTCCCACACAATGAGATTGAAGAGTTGTTCGTAAGTGGTTACGTTGTTACCCTTGATCCACCCCTCGAAGGCTCGGCTGAAATAGTTCACGTATTCCAACCACGTCGTACCTGGGATCCGGGTGCAGTTGCGGAACCTCTGGCGGTACATTTCGGGTGTAAGTCCATATCGACTGAGGAGGGCGGCCTTCATGTGGTCATAGGACGTCATTTGATGGTCCGGAAGTTGCAGCAGGGCATCACGACCCTCGTTGACGAATCTCCCCCATAGACCGGCTCCCCAGTCACTTCGAGCGACCCGGTGGGCGGTCATGGCAATCTCATAGGCCTTGAACCACTGCTGTATGTCGTCGTTCCGGTGATATTCTCGGACCACATCCTTGGGGATGTGGACCTTCTGCTCGGTAGGACCCGGGGAGTGCGGTTGCTCGGGCACCCCTAGGTTTTTGTTCAGTTTGCGTATTTCTATCTCCGCTAGTTTGCACTCGTGCTCGTATGCCAGTCTTTTTTCTTCGAGGTCTCTCTGTCTCTGTTTTTCCTCTCGCTCTTCTCTGAGCCGTAAGTGTTCTAAGTTTATTTTTTGTTCCGCCAGTTTCAATTCTCCGTCTAATCTGAGTCGTGCCAAGTCTAACTCGTGTAATCTATTTTTTTCCCGCTCTTGGATCTCTTCATGGGAGGGGCCTGTTCTCCGTTCCTCCGTCCGGGTGGTGTTGACTTCCGGGGCTGCGGGGTCCCGGGGGGTTGCGGTATTTGTCTCTGTCCAGGCCTCTAGGGCATTTTTGAAGTCTTCTTTTGTGCTTAGCCCGGTGGTAGCAATGCCTAAGTCCATGCAAAATTGTTTGAGCTCTCGGTGGTTGTATTCTTCCAGCTTTTCCATCTGGAACTTCTCCGCCGATCCGCTCTCTTTGGTCGTCATTGTGGTTTTAGTCGTAGGGTGAGTTACTGTCTGTACGGTACGCGTTGGTTCGGATCGCGCCGCTAGCCACCAATGTTAGACGGGGACCTGGAGGGTCGGCCGAGCACAGTGATCGCACAGACAGGTAACTTCCCCCCCACAGATGGACACCACACAAAGATTAGGGTAACACCTTTTTATAGGCACTTCGGGTAGTAGTGTGGCACGATACAAGGCGATCAGGACACGATGATCCTCTCAATTCTAGTCTCTAGTAAGGGAAGGGGGTAGCGGGACAGTCTTGGTACCCACGGGTACGGGTGTGTAACGGTGATAGCTCACAATCCTCGAGCTCGGTGTTCGGATGGGTCAGACCGCGGCAGCGCCGGCAGGTCCCGAAGAGGTCGTAGGTGGCAACGACCGCGGCAGCGCCAGCAGGTCCCAACGAGGATGAAGGTTACAACGGGCCGCGGCAGCGCCAACAGGTCCCACGAGAATGTAGGTTGCAACGGGCCGCGGCAGCGCCAGCAGGTCCCAACGAGGATGAAGGTTACAACGGGCCGCGGCAGCGCCAGCAGGTCCCACGAGGATGCAGGTTGCAACGGGCCGCGGCAGCGCCAGCAGGTCCCACGAGGATGAAGGTTACAGAGGGCCGCGGCAGCGCCAGCAGGTCCCACGAGGATGAAGGTTACAGAGGGCCGCGGCAGCGCCAGCAGGTCCCACGAGGATGAAGGTTACAGAGGGCCGCGGCAGCGCCAGCAGGCAGGACAATAGTTCACAAGGCAGGGCTGTGGCAGCGCCAACAGTCCGTCAAGGATGAGTTCGTCGCGGTGTCTCTCGACTCCAGGATACAACTGCCTTCCTGTCCTGGGGCTGCCTCAGTTATAGGTCTGGCCCCCTTTGATGTCCGGACCCTCGCTCTTGGAGGTCGGGAGGTCTGGGATGAGGGAGTCCAGACACCCAGCAGGGGGGCGGAGCCAGCGCCCAAGGAGGCTGGGGGGTGCTCGGCACCTGACGGGGGAGAGCCATCGACACTTCGTACTCCCATTGACCTGCCAAGTGGGCCGTTCACCTCCTGGGTGGAGGGTGGTGCCGGGATGTCGGGGCCTGGCCAGGCCCAGGGTTGGGGTCGGGCTGAGGCCGCGCGGCCGCGTGGTGCCGTGTCCAAGATGGCGGCTGGGCCGGGCAATGGTGCTGACGGTGGCCCGGGCCCTGTCCTGCGGGGAGGGAGCGAGCCCTTCATGTGGCCTGTCCAACAGATAAGAAGGTCTGTGTGACGGGGCATGCGGACCGAAAATGACTATCCCAACGGACTGGTGGTCCGCCACCCCCCTCTCACCTTGCCCCTTTTCCCCACAGCTACCGCCTTGTCCTTGGAACGAGGAACCCGAGTCAGGCTGGCCGGATGACAACACCACGTTCGGCCCCTTTGAGAACACGGACCAGGAAGAAGAGACCCCGCCCCTCGACAGCGTCACCACGTCAAAAGGAGGAAGTATGAGAGACAGGACGAATGGCGTTTCCCTGGAGGTAGCGGACATCGTGGAAGACAGACGGCGGTATCCGGAATCGAGAGAGACCAAGAGCGACACGCCAGGAGGCCAACGGTTCAACGCTTCGCCCCGCCACGTTCCCACGGGAGGAGCGTGGCTACAAGAGATACAGGGCCGGGTAGCGGGTTGGGTCGGGCAGAGGAGTCAGCCCCGTGTATAAAGTGTATAGCCCTACGTATAGTACCCTGCCTGAGCACGTGCACTCCTACCACACCCCTTTGATTGAGAAGTGTGCACCGTATCACTGTTGTTTTCCCTCACTCCCGGCCCTTACATGTGTTCCCAGTACCACACAAGTATCTGACTCAAGTTTCCTTTCTTTTCGGTACCGGAGCGGAACACGGAGTGGAGAGACGTCCCCTCCCTGAACACGACCGCCCTGACCACATACCGGGAACAGCCAAGCTGGAGAAAGCTACCTTTTCTTTGGACCCTGCAGTGCTTGCTAGAGAACGAGCAACCCCCTTAATGAAAAAGACTTACATACCAATAAAGCCTTCCCTCAAACCTTTACTCAAGGCGCCAGTGTTTCTCTTTACCCCGACACCTCCAGTCAGTCCCAGCTCAGTAGCCGAAACCCCGCACGTCCCGACCCCCTCGGGACAGTCTGCCACCAAGTCTTTGCTCGGCTTACCTAGATGTTTAATTCCTACCAGGAGGTGCACCTTACCACAGAGTGTGTTAGTGGTAGGAATAACATCTCCGTGATGCAAGAAACACGACTGTCCGTCCTGTTTAGTTTTCAATGATAGGACACTAACTTTGTTACCTTGTTCTCTTTTTCTGTGATATGCCGACATATTTTCATTGCATATCACAACCAAGCAACCCTCAGAAGTGTTCTATATTGCTGTGATATGTACACACTTGATTAATTCTCTAAAATTAATTGTACATTTCACAGAAATATTTTAAAAAATGCTCTTATCTGAAATGTACACAGCATACGTAAAAAGCTGTGCTGCGCTCAGAAATAGGATAATTATATCAAGGGCTCATACT
The DNA here is from genome assembly GCF_964261635.1 of Lissotriton helveticus. Taxonomy (NCBI): domain Eukaryota; kingdom Metazoa; phylum Chordata; class Amphibia; order Caudata; family Salamandridae; genus Lissotriton; species Lissotriton helveticus. The sequence goes on along the minus strand of NC_136057.1, from coordinate 1,401,044,841 downwards.
AATGATGCTTTTTAGTGATTCCTGACTGGCATGTAAATACTGCGTTCCTAAACAGGGCCAAGAGACTCAATTAAAATTACACATAACAAGAGACATGCAGTACATACATCACTGCAGCTGTGTTTGTGTAGGAAGGGCTTTGCCTGCACTCGATCCTCCTTTTGCTAGGGTCGTCATATTAGCTTTTCTCCCTAAAAGACCACTGTGTGGTGATATACCACTTGTTCTATGCTGCCTCTTGTGGGTCTTGGTATGTTTTAAGGCCTTTACTGGGTAACAGAACATTTCTGTTAATTCTGATGCCTAAGGGAATTAGATGACTCCATGTAAGTAGAGACACAATGCTCTAGTCCTGTTAGTTCAAATGATGCGCGCCAGGACTGCAATTCCCAGAATGTAGTAGATTTGTTGTTGAATGAAAACCTACAACAGGAGCAAGGCATCCTTGGTAACATGGGGTTATCTAGTCACCGTACTAATGTCTGTCATTGGTTTCCCGTTTTCTCTTCTCATCTCTAACTAGATTAGGGATCACTTCTCTATATACATGATGGGGTAGTAGGGCATGGATCTGTCAACCTGCAGTCACAGAAGCAGTGTTTATGGATACATAGAGCTGTCAGAAGCGGCTGGAACCCTCCCCCTCATTTCTCCCTTCAGAAATGTGCCAGTCGGCCCGGGTCCAACAGCAACCACTTTACTTTCAGCACTGATCCGCAGCATCAGTGGCGTAACAAACCTTGATGGCCCCCCCCTGCAGGGTAAGTGAAGGGGCCCCCTCCGGACTCAAGCTAGAGCTCCCCAGCAGAAGTGCGGTGCTGACGGGGCCCCCTGGAGGGTGAGGGCCACCCCGCACCGCGGGGGCTGCAGGGGCCTGTGTTACGCCCCTGAGCAGCATCACTGTCAACAGAGCCTTTAGCTCTGTGACTGGCTGCCTGCGTGTGAGAAGTTGGCCTGATATATGATGTTTCCAATTCTGGAACCACCTTGTATCAGTCCAAGCTATCCCTTATGGTGTCAGGTTGTAAGTCAACCTTGTAGACAAGCTATCTTAATGGTAGCATAGACTAAGCAGCCTTAAAGGCTTAACTCAAGAGGTCGTGTTAAGCAAGCTGTTTTACCAATCACAGTCCTGTAATATCAAATGAAAGGACACCACACAAGTATATATTATAAAAATATATGTATTTATTACTCAAAATAATCCCCAGTATTCTTTATGAACAAAGGAGCACAAGCGTTAAATCAAAAGCACAGTATAACATACAAAGTTGCACAATTATGGATGAGGGCGAGGGGCCACTCAGACCATATATTAAGAAAGTGGTATAAGAGATACCAATCGAACAGTGGTTAGGCCTAGGGCCTAGGGAATCGCTGGGAGCAGTCGGGACAAGCAATGCTGAAGTCGGGAAAAGCCCGCGGGATTCGGGTGCAGTGCTGAAAGCACACGCATGTACCAATGCAAGTCAATGGTGCGTAAAAGTTAAGCAAATAGAGTTTTAGGACACTTCCGCTGAACCTAGAAAGACAAAACTTAAGACACAGACCCTAGAGGTGTGTACCAGTGTGGGAACACCGGCGTTGCAATGTTACCTCACCCACAGGAAGCGGGTGCACAGGGTCGAAGTAGTGTCGGGTTTCGTCACGCTGGTTCTTGGTGCTTGGAGCTGAAGAGGCTGCAGGCGCTGTGAAGGAGAAGTGTCCGGTGGGATCCAAGGGTGGATCTAAGTCGAAAAGTACCTGAAAGCAGAGGGGACAGAGTCTGGGTCACTCAGCAGTGACCAGGGTGGAACCAGGATGGAACCAGGCAATGTCGGGCGCAATCAGGTGGTTGTCGAGGAGCTTCTCTCCACTGTCACGTGGGCTCTGGGGCATCTACGAAGTCCAGGAGCAGGTCACGATCTGTCCCACAAAGGCTCTCGCCGTCGGCGCTGTCGGCTTCAAGATTGGAGCAAACAACACTTGGCAAAAGCAATCCACGCGGAACTGGGAGATTGCTTCTCACTCGGACCAGGAAGGTCAGAGTGGGGGCTCCTTTTCAGGGGAGCTGGTGCAAATCTGGAGCAACCAGAATCACAAGTTGTATTTCGTTTTTCGTCGGCACAGGGGCCACAAGCCAGCTGGCAAGGGACTGGCCAACGCGTTGAGCCAAAAGAAGCAGAAGGGCCCCACGCAGCACTCGTCGAGTGTGGAGGGCTGAACTTCGGTGCAAGAGTGGCTCAGGGTTGGGGCTTCTCAAACCCCGGTGTACAGCTTCGAGGGTCACTCGTGGGCTGCACGGTCAGCGTCTCGTGGTCTTTCCAAGATGGCGTGCCCCCCGCTTCCGGTCGCCTCCACGGGTCTCAGCTCTGCAGGGACTGTGGATCGGGCTGTTAGAAGGCAGGCAAGCTTGATCTTGTCGATCTCTGTCGCTCGAGTTCCGGCGGGAACTGCAACAAAGCAGATGTCGAGGTGCTGGATGGTGCCTGTTTGCACAGGGTGGTCACTCCTTGACCACAAGGGAGATTCTTCAGTCTTCTACGTTGAGTAGGATGTCGAAGGGTCCAGAGTTTCGTTTCTTATGTTTCATCAGGATAATCTGAAGTGCATTGGCACTGCTCCCACTCTTATTCGAATCTGGGGGGCTGGATTACCTGCTAGGCCCCCTCCTATGGGTGGGACCCAGGAAGGGGGTGGATACACCCCTTTCCTTTGATCCAGGCCGCGCTGGGACTGGGGCTGGTGTGCCCCAGAACCGGTTTGACCGGATTATGCAAGGGGCAGCCTTGTGCTCCCCATGCAGTGTCTGGTTTCTTTCAAACCTCCCTTCTACAATCCACTATCTCCTGTCTGGGGGGGTGTGACACCTCCCTGCGAAAGGAAACCCTTTGTCCAGGCCCCCTTGGCTGAGTTTCGGTCAGCTTCAGGGGGTCAGACTTGTGTCTGTGGCAGAAGCATCCATTTTGTGGATCTGAGGCTCTTTTAGAAATTAACCGCATTTCAGTAAAGTAACATGTCTTACCCCTCTAGAGGGGTGGAATGCTATCCCCGTCGCCAGAACTTGCGAGGGGATAGTATTCCAAATCGTATGACACCTTACACGACATGTTTTGATAAAGCCAAACCAAAGTTGCTATATAACCACGAGGATTATAATGCACTTAATAGTATATGGTATGGCATTATCCTGAAACAGCTTAGGGATTTGTTCCCGACAGCTGCAGACAGGCTCAGCTCATGCTAGAGCTCCATCTCACATTAAACCACGCACTCTACCTCCAGAATTGAAAAGGCCTTCCATAGGAGTGGCTCACAGGTTTATATGTGTCCAGATATAGGTTTAGATATAGGTATACTGTATCTAAGCAAGAGGTGATTACACCATCTTGCCCCAGCTGAGTGATCAGTCAGTTGTGTCAATTTAAGAACCAGCCAGGGGTGGCAAAATATATGCTGCAGCCCCTGGTAGGCCTTGGTGGCACCTATGCCCTGAGCACCTATAGTGTATGGTACAGGGGCTGACAAGGAGTCCATTTCCAATTGTGGTATGTACCTAGGGTACATGGAATCCATTTTACAGAGAGAGCAGATAGCCTGGGGCCCTGATTAGCAGGGAACCAGGCCAACTAAGTAAAAAACCAGCTAAACACAAGGCAAAAAATCTGGGGTAACCATAGTCAGGTAGCCACCTTCCTACATAACCCCCCCCCCCCCCAAACGAAAGGAGATAAGGCTATCCTTGGCCAGGTAAGCCTATATTGCCTGAGTGGCCATATAAGGAAGTACCTGCACTAGCATGGGTACCCCCTGTCTCATGGTCCACTAAGCAGTCCCTCACCCTTGGGGTATTAGAGGGTCTCCGCCATAGGGAATCACTACCTTGGGTGTGTTTAAGCAAAGTTAAAGGCTGGTTTGGATATGGAGTATTGAAGTGAGGCTCCACTAATTTAGGGCTCAGCTTCCTCCAATTATCTTCCACCATGTGTTCCTTTCTTTCTTCAACTGAGTTGCACTGTGCTCTCATGGTCAACCTCTGGCTACCTAAAGCTGGAGGCTGGGTCCCTCTGTTTGGCTTGCTGGAGGGACAGTTCAGGTTTGGGCCCTTTGGGTCCCAGGTTTGGCTGTGCCCAACAGAATCCATCTGTGGGAGGTCCCTAACTATTTTTAAGGGGGCTCCCTCAGGAATTTTTAAAGTTTTCACCTTACTAGGGCTACTAGTTTTGGTGCCCCTAATCTGTTGATGGGGGTGCTTTATTTGACAGGGGGCCCTCTGGGTCTCACTGTTCTTCTTGTCATCTGCAGCCCTGGGCTGACTAAGGCAAGGTAGAGAGGGGCAGGTTACCTGCTCCAGACTGGGTCCCACCTGGGAAGGGTCCACTGACATCAGAGGCTCTGTCAGGCTAGGCCCAACCACCTCTGGGGCAGTTCCTTCATCAGGGGTAAGATCAGTTCCCTGGGAGGCTGATCCATTCCTAAAGTCTGGTGAGGGGGAGATTTCTCGTCCTCCTCTGTGCTCTAAGTTTGTGTGGAGTCATCCATCATTTCAGGCTTCACAACACACACATCTGTTTGAGTTTGGGCTGTGGCCATCACAGCCCCACCAACCTTTTCAGGAGGAGACTCAGTTTGGGTTTCTGCTGTTATCATAACAGCTTTGCTATTCTGTTCAGGAAGAGCTTCTGCTAAAGATGGGGCTGAGTCTTGCACAGCCCTACCAACCTTTTCAGGAAGGACATCTTGAAATGGGGTTGTAGCCATTACAGCCCCACTAACCTTTCCATTGGAATTTACCATTCTAGAATGGGTTTCTTGTTCAACCTCAGCCCAGGCTGAGATTTCTAAATCATTACCAAGTAGGCAGTCTACAGGCAAGTTTGGTGACACTGCCACTCTCTTTGGGCCAGTGACACCTCCCCAGCTGAGACTTACTACTGCCATGGGATGATTTGTTTGGATGCCATCAATGTTTGTTACCTGGTATGTGGCACCAGGTAAAAGTTGCTTAGAGGGGACTATACAATCAGCCACCATGGTGATGCTAGCCCCTGTGTCTCTAAAAGCTTCAACTTTCAAACCATTGATGATGGGTTCTTGTCTATATTTGCTCAAGGTATTTGGGCAATCAGAGAAGTTGGCAAACCCCATGCCAGTCTCATAAACAAGATTATTTGGTGATGGGGACCTGGATAGGCCAGGATCCACCTGTGCTCCAAAAGTAAACCCACCCAGATTCCTGGGTGTGCTCCCACTTCCTGGGGGATTACTGCTGACAGAAACAGGAGGTGTTGGAACTGGCTTTGGAGGTATATTCTCTTTATTGCCATTATTGGGACAACAGTTGTCTGGTTTGTAATGCCCAACCTGTTTACAGACATGACAATAAGTCTTTCTCTGAGTTGAAGAAGTGTCTTGGGACCCACCCCCATTCTTGGAGTTTTGGGGCCCTGGGGAAGTCTTTTCCTTACTTTTATCCTCACCCTTTTCTTGAGGCTTGGTAGACTCCTTCTTCTGGTTACTGTCCTGATTCTTAGGCCTAATCCTGGTTCTGACCCATTTATCTGCCCTCTTTCCCAATTCTTGGGGAGAGGTCAAATCTGAGTCCACCAGGTGCTGGTGTAAGAGCTGGTTCTGACAATTACTTAGGATCTGCTCCCTCATAATCAAATTATACAATCCTGTGAAGTCATGTACTTTGCTGCCATGTAGCCAACCCTCCAGAGCCTTAGTAGCACAATCTACAAAATCAGTCCAGTCCTGAGTCTGTGTCTTCTGGGTGACTCTGAACCTTAACCTGTATTGTACAGTGGTTAAGCCAAACCCATCTATCAGAACACTCTTCAGGACTTTGTAATTGTTTGCATCCTCATGTCTAACAGTGAGGAGCTTATCTCTCCCTTTCTCTGAAAAGGAGTACCATAAGATTGCAGCCCACTGTTCTTCAGGAACCTGCTGTACCATGCAGGCTCTTTCTAGAGCAGTCATCCATTTGTGGATGTCATCCCCTTCCTTGTAGGGGGGGCACAATCTTTGTCAGGTTTCTACTATCATAGGACCTGGGTTTCTCTCTAGGAATATTGCTGCCACCAGTGGCATCTAAGCCACACATTTTCTGTTCCCTTGCCAAAGCAAGTCTAGCTTGAGCCAGGGCTACCTCCTCCCTCTCTATCTGGAGTTTGACAGCCCTCATCCTGGCCCTATGCTCTATCTTCTGAGAGGAAGTCATCCCTCTCTGAGATTCTCTTGAGGCACTAGAAATATGAGAGTCCCCTGATGGAGATCTCACTCTACTGTTGCTTGGGAGAATGATATTTTGGGATCTGGGGAGGTGCTGGCCCTCTCCATTCCCCAGTAGGTTTAAGTTGGCCTGGTTAAGCCTGGCAACTACAACCTGGTTACCCCTCTGATCCTGATTTTAATCTACAACTACTAAGTTCAGTAGAACTTAATATGCTAAGCTTTTGATTTATATGTACCTAAGGTACTTGATGTGATCTTTCAATTTGATAAAAAGATTGCAATGGTAAAACAACAGCAAGCTCAAATCCGCACCGCTGCTCACCAATGTGAGAAGTTGGCCTGATATATGATGTTTCCAATTCTGGAACCACCTTGTATCAGTCCAAGCTATCCCTTATGGTGTCAGGTTGTAAGTCAACCTTGTAGACAAGCTATCTTAATGGTAGCATAGACTAAGCAGCCTTAAAGGCTTAACTCAAGAGGTCGTGTTAAGCAAGCTGTTTTACCAATCACAGTCCTGTAATATCAAATGAAAGGACACCACACAAGTATATATTATAAAAATATATGTATTTATTACTCAAAATAATCCCCAGTATTCTTTATGAACAAAGGAGCACAAGCGTTAAATCAGAAGCACAGTATAACATACAAAGTTGCACAATTATGGATGAGGGCGAGGGGCCACTCAGACCATATATTAAGAAAGTGGTATAAGAGATACCAATCGAACAGTGGTTAGGCCTAGGGCCTAGGGAATCGCTTGGAGCAGTCGGGACAAGCAATGCTGAAGTCGGGAAAAGCCCGCGGGATTCGGGTGCAGTGCTGAAAGCACACGCATGCACCAATGCAAGTCAATGGTGCGCAAAAGTTAAGCAAATAGAGTTTTAGGACACTTCCGCTGAACCTAGAAAGACAAAACTTAAGACACAGACCCTAGAGGTGTGTACCAGTGTGGGAACACCGGCGTTGCAATGTTACCTCACCCACAGGAAGCGGGTGCACAGGGTCGAAGTAGTGTCGGGTTTCGTCACGCTGGTTCTTGGTGCTTGGAGCTGAAGAGGCTGCAGGCGCTGTGAAGGAGAAGTGTCCTGTGTGATCCAAGGGTGGATCGTAGTCGAAAAGTACCTGAAAGCAGAGGGGACAGAGTCTGGGTCACTCAGCAGTGACCAGGGTGGAACCAGGATGGAACCAGGCAATGTCTGGCGCAATCAGGTGGTTGTCGAGGAGTTTCTCTCCGCTGTCACGTGGGCTCTGGGGCATCTACGAAGTCCAGGAGCAGGTCATGATCTGTCCCACGAAGGCTCTCGCCGTCGGCTTCAAGATTGGAGCAAACAACACTTGGCAAAAGCAATCCACGCGGAAATGGGAGATTGCTTCTCACTCGGACCAGGAAGGTCAGAGTGGGGGCTCCTTTTCAGGGGAGCTGGTGCAAATCTGGAGCAACCAGAATCACAAGTTGTATTTCGTTTTTCGTCGGCACAGGGGCCACAAGCCAGCTAGCAAGGGACTGGCCAACACGTTGAGCCAAAAGAAGCAGAAGGGCCCCACGCAGCATTCGTCGAGTGTGGAGGGCTGAACTTCGGTGCAAGAGTGGCGCAGGGTTGGGGCTTCTCAAACCCCGGTGTACAGCTTCGAGGGTCACTCGTGGGCTGCACGGTCAGCGTCTCGTGGTCTTTCCAAGATGGCGTGCCCCACGCTTCCGGTCGCCTCCACGGGTCTCAGCTCTGCAGGGACTGTGGATCGGGCTGTTAGAAGGCAGGCAAGCTTGATCTCGTCGATCTCTGTCCCTCGAGTTCCGGCGGGAACTGCAACAAAGCAGACGTTGAGGTGCTGGATGGTGCCTGTTTGCACAGGGTGGTCACTCCTTGACCACAAGGGAGATTCTTCAGTCTTCTACGTTGAGTAGGATGTCGAAGGGTCCAGAGTTTTGTTTCTTATGTTTTATCAGGATAATCTGAAGTGCATTGGCACTGCTCCCACTCTTATTCGAATCTGGGGGGCTGGATTACCTGCTAGGTCCCCTCCTATGGGTGGGACCCAGGAAGGGGGTGGATACACCCCTTTCCTTTGATCCAGGCCGTGCTGGGACTGGGGCTGGTGTGCCCCAGAACCGGTTTGACCGGATTATGCAAGGGGCAGCCTTGTGCTCCCCATGCAGTGTCTGGTTTCTTTCAAACCTCCCTGCTACAATCCATTATCTCCTGTCTGGGGGGGTGTGACACCTCCCTGCGACAGGAAACCCTTTGTCCAGGCCCCCTTGGCTGAGTTTCGGTCAGCTTCAGGGGGTCAGACTTGTGTCTGTGGCAGAAGCATCCATTTTGTGGATCTGAGGCTCTTTTAGAAATTAACCGCATTTCAGTAAAGTAACATGTCTTACCCCTCTAGAGGGGTGGAATGCTATCCCCGTCGCCAGAACTGGCGAGGGGATAATATTCCAAATCGTATGACACCTTACACGACATGTTTTGATAAAGCCAAACCAAAGTTGCCTTATAACCGCGAGGATTATAATGCACTTAATAGTATATGGTATGGCATTATCCTGAAACAGCTTAGGGATTTGTTCCCGACAGCTGCAGACAGGCTCAGCTCATGCTAGAGCTCCATCTCACATTAAACCACGCACTCTGCCTCCAGAATTGATAAGGCCTTCCATAGGAGTGGCTCACAGGTTTATATGTGTCCAGATATAGGTTTAGATATAGGTATACTATATCTAAGCAAGAGGTGATTACACCATCTTGCCCCAGCTGAGTGATCAGCCAGTTGTGTCAATTCAAGAACCAGCCAGGGGTGGCAAAAGATATGCTGCAGCCCCTGGTAGGCCTTGGTGGCACCTATGCCCTGAGCACCTATAGTGCATGGTTCAGGGGCTGACAAGGAGTCCATTTCCAATTGTGGTATGTACCTAGGGTACATGGAATCCATTTTACAGAGAGAGCAGATAGCCTGGGGCCCTGATTAGCAGGGAACCAGGCCAACTAAGTAAAAAACCAGCTAAACACAAGGCAAAGAATCTGGGGTAACCATAGTCAGGTAGCCACCTTCCTACACTGCGACTGGTGTAATCTGGTGCCTGCTGCAGGGCTGGGCACGTAGGCACCTTTCGCCAAATGGGGAGGACTGCTCAGCTAGGGTTAATGGTTTTATTTAGGGTTGAGGCTGCTATACTAGTCTTGAAATAATAACATACAGCCTGGCTGTGACCTATGTGTGCCTCAACCTCACTCTCCGGTGTAATTTCTTATATTTATACTGCTCGTGAGAAAGTATCACTCATAATCGTTGAATTGTAACTCATATTTACATTGAAATTATGAAAATGTCACACCTGGCTATCTGAAACCTTGGCAGCTATGCACCCTGTAGAAAATTCTATTACAGGACCGGAGGCTTCAGATTATGCTTCTCTTTCATTTACTGTAAACTCACAGCAGCCAATAAACATACAGTTTATCAAAGTTAAACTACATTAACCATCATGCTTGGCCCAAGCCACACCTCCTTAGCCCTACAAGAGCCCTGGTAACAGTCCCAGCTTCCTCTTTCTTTGCTGCTCACAGCAAGAGATAAGTGCTATGCTCCCATTACTCTTACTCTTACATTGCTATTAGTGCTTGACAAGAGTTTCTGTTTACATTTGTATTTGATTGCTTTGCTTTACCTTAAATCTGGTGCTTGTATGCGGCTTGGCCGTTTAGTTGACGATTTTGCTGGGCAGATTGCATTTTAGTGGAGCGACGCGCTTTCGCGCTCTGGGACCCGCTTCTGGGTCGGCGGTGACAGCCGCGTTAGGGGCGCTGCTGCGCTCGTGTTTGGAGCCTCGCTCCGTGTCTCACGCGCTTTGCGCGCCTGTACCGGCCTGCCCGGCGGGTTACTCGTTCCTTGGCCGGGCCCCTCCGGTGCCTGAGGGTAGGCGCAGGGCTCTCCCTAATCGCCCGAACGCCCAAACGGAGCCGCGAACCACACGGCAAGCGCGTGCAGCCCAAGCCACGTCCATTGGGCTATTCCTAGTAGGATTTGGACTCGGTTGGGCTGCACACGCTTTTGAGCTCGTTCCCACTGATTTACACCGCGTTTTTTGGTTAGAGCTGGTGGAGGAGACGCCTAACTGGCTGTAATCAACAGTTGCCTTATTTAAGAGTGTGCACACGCTCTATATATAGAATTTACTCGGCTCTGACGCCCTCTGGGCTGCAATAATATTTATACAGCTTTTGCTGAGGGGGTCTGGTACAGGACATTAGTGTGTATTTAGTGTGCAGTGGGGCTGACCCCCCCCCCTCTTACTCCCCTAGTGTCTACCTCGCTTCTGTGGTGTATCTACCCACTGTGTACTACGATGAAAGACTGGGTGTATTTTGATGAGGAGGCAGGGGAAGAAATCTATGAAGAGCAGCCAGCTGCTGCAGTGGAGGATAAAATTGTGGAGGCCTTGGACGCTTCGGTGCAGGCCTCAGTCAACAAGGCTGTCGAGAGCACAGTGCCTTCTTCTGTGCATCAAGCATTGGCGAAGGCTCTTAAGCCTATTACAAAACAGTTAGAGAATTTTGCAAAACGGCATGACTTCACTAAGGACAAGTCCACTAAGAAAACTCCACCAGCTACGCAGGCAGGCAGCAGTGACCAATGGCCACATTCAAGTGCTTTACAATCCCTACCAGCATCAGGGCAGGAACAGGCTTTGCAATCCCTACCAACATCGGGGCAGGAACATGGCTACTCTACAGGAGCCAAGGCCAAGAGCAAACAAAATTATACAGAGACTGACACTACCACCACGACTGGTACAGATACCACTGATACGGACGAAGAGGCTCCACCGAAGAAGAAGGCAAAGAAGGCCACACCTTCGGCGTCCGCCCCGGTTGTTAATACCCCTTTTACGTTCAATCCTACGGAAATAGTCCATCCCAGATCATCTGACTGGGTCCCGGCCACAGCCGTGGCAGATTACCTGCAGGAAAACCTCAGAAAAGGTTTTGACAAAGAGGTGCGTAATCGTCTACGCTCGGAGTGCCCTCGACCTGACCTTGCCCACAAAGTGGCAGAGACTCCGGAGATCGACGTTAGCCTTTTAACCTTTTTGAAAAAGTTCGCCAAGGACCCTAAGAAGGGCATCGACCGCGCCTGGCGCGGCTGCCAGGATAAAATGCTGGACGTGGTAGGCCCTTTGGCAAAGATCCTTGAAATGGCCCTTCAAGCCAAGGAATCCAACGTTCCCGTGGACCCGGATATCCTGGCTGGATGGACCCAGCGGGCCATCTGTTTATTAGGAAACGCTAATTGCGCGCTATCCACAGAACGGCGCAAGTCGTTACTTATGCGAATGGACTCAAACCAGACTGAATTGGCATCGGCGGAACCAGGTCCCTTAGCCGAGGGTAACTTGTTTGGAGATCGCTTTGTGAAGGACGTCTCCAAATATGTGGGGACCTTCACATCGCTAGACAAGGCTCAATCTGGAATCAAACGAGTGTTCCACCAACAGGTTTTCAACAGGGCCGGACGAGGTCGGGGACGCTCGCCAGGCCGCTTCGCCAACCAAGGTCCCCCCAGAGGCGATTTCGGTAGAGGTCGAGGAGACTGGGACTCTACCAGAGGTGGTACTTTCTACCCCACAAGAGGCAGATTCCACAGAGGCAGATTCCAAGGAGGTGGCAACAGAGCAGGCTTCCACAACCAGAACTCTTCAGGGGAGCACAGTCGATTGTTTTCCCTTTCCACTGGGGGGTCGCACAAGACACTTCTTTCACAATTGGGCTCTTCTGACCCAGGATGCGTGGGTCTTACAAACTGTACGGGGTTTTCAGCTAGAATTCTACCATACTCCTACACAGACGACGGGTCCGAGAACTCTCCTTTTTTTCCCAACAAGAGAGAGCCTTTATAGACAACGAGATAGAAGAATTGCTTCACAAACAGGCTATAGCGGTGTGCGATCACGATCCGCACAGGTTTTGCAGCAATATCTTCCTGGTTCAGAAGAAGGAAGGAGGTCACAGACTTGTGTTGAATTTAAGGGAATTCAATTACTTCCTAGTATACAATCATTTCAAGATGGAGGGCATCCATCTGTTGGCAGATCTGCTCTGGCAGGGCAACTGGCTGGTCCGTTTGGATCTCAAGGACGCCTACCTATCTATTCCCATCTACCCACCCCATCGCCGATTCCTGCAGTTTCAGTGGAACGGACGATGGTTCGAATACTCGGCCCTTCCTTTCGGGCTTTCCTCGGCTCCTTGGTGTTTCACCAAGGTGATGAAGCCGGTAGTCTCCCACCTTCGGGAACAAGGCATACGGTTGATAATCTACCTGGACGACATCCTAATCATGGCTCAAAGCCCGGATCTAGTGTCGCAACATCTGCAGACAACGATTTCGTTGCTCCAGAATCTGGGATTTGTTATAAATCAGACAAAATCTGTTCTGATTCCGTCACAAACGACAGACTTTCTAGGGTTTGTGATCAGCTCACAGACAGCTCAGTTGAGCCTTCCGAAGTCGAAACTGAAAGATATAAAGAAGGAAATCAGTTCTCTTCTCAACAATCAGATGGTATCTCTCAGGACGGTCGCCAGGATAGTAGGTCTATTGGCGTCGTCAGTACAGGCGATATTTCCAGGGCCTCTTCACTACAGGGCCCTGCAGAGACTGAAGATACAGCACCTCCAGAGAGGGCTGGCATACTCGGATCTAGTGCCGTTGTCACAAAAGGTAAGGGACGAAATGCAATGGTGGTTGCACCAGGTGGAGGCTTGGAACGGCAGAGCCATTTTTGGTTCTCTTCCTGAAGTGGTCATAGAATCCGACGCCAGCCGTTGGGGCTGGGGAGCGCGCTGTGGCGCGGTTTCCACAGGAGGACGATGGTCCCCTCAGGAGCTAGAATTACACATAAATTGCTTGGAACTTCTAGCAGGATCCTTCGCTATCAGAACTCTCTCACCGCATCGGACGTCGTGTTGCATTCTTCTCAGAATGGACAACGTCTCGGCGGTTCGCTATATAAACAAGTTGGGAGGGACGAGATCGTCCATGCTAGTACAGGTAGCCAAGGAATTTTGGCAATACTGCCTCAACCGTCAGATCACGGTTATTGCAGAATACATACCGGGACAGTCCAATGTGGTAGCGGACTGGAACTCAAGACACCTGAGGGATTACAGCGATTGGCAGCTGCTTCCCCGGATGTTTCACTGGCTAGAGGACCTCTGGGGTCCTTGCCAAATCGACTTGTTTGCATCCAGGCTCAACAGCCAGCTGCCCAGGTTCTTCAGCTGGAGGCCGGACCCAGCAGCGGCAGCAACGGATGCGTTTCTACAGGACTGGACGGGGGCGTTGAACTATGCGTTTCCCCCCTTTCTTCTCATCCCACGAGTGGCGTCATACATTCTCAAGCAGAAAGCGGAGGTGATCTTGGTGACACTTCTGTGGAAATCGCAACCGTGGTTCCCGACCTTGTTGGGGATGTGCAGCGACCTTCCCAGGATTTTGCCCTGGTCAGAGTCCCTTCTCCTGGGACCTCTACAGGAACAACATCCGTTGATCCTGTCACAGCGTCTAATGTTGATGGCATGGAGGCTTTCAGGCAACAGTGGAGCTTGCCTGGAGTTTCAGGAACTGCTAATGAGTTCATCAAGCAGGCTTGGGCCCCTTCCACGAGAAAAAGGTATTCTTCAGCCTGGAAGGGATGGTTATGTTGGTGCGTGGAACGGGACCTGGATCCCGTGGGGGCAGGCCTTTCACACATCATGAATTTTCTGTCGGAAAAGGCGACCAGCGGTTTAGCCTATAGATCGGTAAACAACTTCCGATCTGCTATTTCTGCGGGTCATTCCCACATTGATGGGAAACCTGTGGGAGTTCACCCCTTTGTGTGCAAACTCCTCAAAGGGATTCGTGTTGCGAATCCTCCCAAACCCAAGTATTCGGGGCTATGGGATGTTTCTTTGGTCATCAAACTACTTGATAGCTGGCCTTCTAATGACTCGCTTTCTAGGAAGCAGTTATCGGCCAAACTCGCTATGCTTTTATGTTTGTCATCATGCAGGAGATCTTCGGATGTGCGGGCACTGGACCTTGCAGGTAGAGTATTCACTCCAGAGGGAGTTTCCTTTACTATTACAGGCCGCACAAAAATTATGTCTCAATCAATCAATCAATCAATCAATCAATCAATCAATCATAGGCATTTATAGAGCGCTCTACTTACCCGGAGGGTCTCAAGGCGCTAGGGGGGGGGGGGGTGCTGCTACTGCCCGAACAGCCAGGTCTTGAGCTTCTTCCTGAAGGCGAGGTGGTCTTGGGTCAGGCGCAGGTGGGTCGGGAGGGAGTTCCAGGTCTTGGCGGCCAGGTAGGAGAAGGACCTTCCTCCTGTTGTCGTTCTTCGGATGCGGGGGACGGCGGCGAGGGCGTGACTGGCTGATCGGAGGTGTCGTTTGGGAGCGTAGAAGTTGATGCGGTTGTTGAGGTAGCTCGGGCCTTGATCGTGAAGAGCTTTGTGTGCGTGGGTAAGGAGACGGAAGGTGATTCTTTTGTTGACCGGGAGCCAGTGCAGGTCTCTTAGGTGTCCGGAGATGTGGCTGTGTCGTGGGATGTCGAGGATGAGTCTGGCTGAGGCGTTCTGGATCCGTTGGAGTCTCTTCTGGAGCTTGGCGGTGGTTCCGGCGTAGAGGGCGTTGCCGTAGTCCAGTCAGCTGGTGACGAGTGCCTGGGTGACAGTCTTCCTGGTCTCGGTGGGGATCCACCGGAAGATCTTCCGTAGCATGCGCAGGGTGTTGAAGCATGACGAGGAGACGGCGTTGACTTGCTTGGTCATGGAGAGGGAGGAGTCCAGGATGAAGCCCAGGTTGCGTGCGTGGTCTGTCGGTTTGGGTGCGGTGCCCAGGGCGGGGGGCCACCAGGAGTCGTCCCAGGCGGAGGGCGAGGATCCCAGGATGAGGACTTTCGTCTTGTCCGAGTTCAGCTACAGGCGGCTGGTCGACATCCACTCGGCTACCTCTTTCATTCCTTCGTGAAGGTTGGCTCTGGCGGCGGCGGGGTTGTTGGTCAGGGAGAGGATCAGCTGGGTATCGTCGGCGTAGGAGATGATGTTGAGGTTGTGTTGGCGTGCGATGGCCGCGAGGGGGCTCATGTAGACGTTGAAGAGGGTTGGGCTCAGCGAGGATCCTTGAGGGACGCCGCAGATGACTTCGGTGGCCTCTGACTTGTACGGTGGTAGACGGACTCTCTGTGTTCTTCCGTCGAGGAAGGAGATGATCCATTCCAGCGCCTTCTCCTGGATTCCAACGTTGCTGAGGCGATGCACTAGGGTGCGGTGGCAGACGGTGTCGAAGGCCGCGGAGAGGTCTAGTAGGATGAGGGCCGCTGTTTCTCCGTTGTCCATCAGGGTTCGGATGTCATCGGTGGCAGCGATGAGGGCGGTCTCGGTGCTGTGGTTGGCTCGGAAGCCAGACTGTGAGGGGTCGAGGGATCCGTTTGTCTCGAGGAAGGCGGCCAGCTGCTTGTTGACGGTCTTCTCGATGACTTTGGCTGGGAACTGGAGCAGCGAGATGGGGCGGTAATTCTTGAGCTCGGTGGGGTCCGCTGTTGGTTTCTTGAGTAGAGCGCTGAGTTCGGCATGCTTCCAGCTCTCAGGGAAGGTGGCGGTGGTGAAGGAGGTGTTGATGATGTCACGCAGGTGGGGTGCGATGACGGCGTCGGCCTTGTTGAAGACGTGGTGAGGGCAGGGGTCGGTCGGAGATCCGGAGTGGATGGAGTTCATCATGCGGACGGTTTCTTCGGTGCAGATCGAAGTCCAGGTGCGGAGGGTGGTGGTGGGGGGCGGTGGTTCGGTCGAGTTGGACGTGGCGTTCGTCGGTTGGGTGTTGAAGCTGTTGTGTATGTCCACGATCTTGTTGTGGAAGTAGGAGGCGAGGGAGTTGCAGAGTTCTTGCGATGGGGTGATGTCGTTGTTTCCGGCGTTGGGGTTGGAGAGCTCTTTCACGATGTTGAAGAGTTCCTTGCTGTTGTGTGCGTTGTTATCCAGCCGGTCCTTGAATGCGGTTTTCTTGGTGTCGCGGATCAGTTGGTGGTGCTTCCGGGTGGCAAGCTTGAGGGTGGTCATGTTGTCCGGTGTTGGCTCCCTTCTCCAGGCTTTCTCGAGGGCTCGGCAGTTCTTCTTGGAGCTCTTGAGTTCGTCGGTGAACCACGGGGCCTTCTTGCTGCCGGGTCTGCTGGGCGGGGTCCTCAGTGGGGCGAGTTCGTCCGCGCAGTTGCTGATCCACTTCGTAAGGTTGTTGGCGGCCTGGCTGGGGTTCGCTGAGCTGGCGGGAGGGTGCTGGCTCAGGGAAGCGGCGAGCTGGTCGGCTGTGATCTTGCTCCAGCTTCTGCGGGCGACCTGTTGCTGGTGGTGGTGGGTCTTCGTTCTTCTGAAGGTGAAGTGGACGCAGCTGTGGTCCGTCCAGTGGAGTCCTGTGGCGTGGCTGAAGGCGATGTCTTTGCTGGATGAGAAGACGGCGTCGATTGTGTGTCCGGCGAGGTGGGTGGGGGTGGTCACTAGTTGCTTGAGTCCGAGGTTGGCGAGGTTGTCGAGCAGGGTGGTGGTGTTGCGGTCGTTGTTGTTCTCCAGGTGGAAGTTGAGGTCCCCCAGGAGGATGTAGTCAGCGGAGGGGAGGGCATGCGGGCTGACGAAGTCGGCGATGTCCTCGCTGAATTGGGTGCGTGGTCCCGGGGGTCGGTAGATCAGGGTGCCTCTGAGGGTGGTCTTCGGGTCGGTGTGGATCTGGAAGTGTAGGTGTTCGGCGGTAGTCAGGATGTCGTCGGTGAAGGTCGTGATGCGGATGGTGTCCCTGTGGATGATGGCGATGCCTCCTCCTGTCTGGTTGGTGGTGCGGTCCCTCCGGGTGATCTTGTAGCCCTCTGGGATGGCGATGGCGATGTCGGGCGCTGAGGAGGCGTTCATCCAGGTCTCCGTGAGGAAGGCAACGTCTGGGGCTGTGGTGTCGAGGAGGTTCCAGAGTTCGATGGCGTGTCTGTGGACGGAGCGGGTGTTGAGCAGGATGCACTTGAGGTGGTTGCTGCTGGTGTTCGTCTTGGCGGGTGCTGGTGCGAGGCAGGTCCGGATGCAGATGAACTTGCAGGCGGTACAGCAGAAGGGTCCGTGGGTGCGTCTCGGGGTGGCTCGGTAGCATCCTGGGAATCGGCCGGTGTTGAGTGCGTTGAGAGTGGCGGCGTCGTACGTCCGGCGGGTGGGCTGGGAACTGCGGGGGCCAGGGGTCCTGGCACTGGGCGCGGGCCAGGCGCGGACGGGCGCAGACGGGCTTACCTTTGGCGCACCTTCGGCGCTCATTCGGTGCTCCCGCTGCGCGCGTCCGCTGCGCGGTCGCTGAGGGGGCGTCATAAGAAGGGATCCGTGAGGGCGGGTCAGCTGTGAGGCGGGGAGCGCGTTGTCCTATCAGCAGGCGGGGGGGCGGGGTCGCGGCAAAAACCGGCGCGAAAATCGAGTCGGGCGGCCCTGCGGCGGCTGGGGCGCCGGGCTGGAGTGGCGATCGAGGCGGGCGGCCCTGCGGCGGCTGGGGCGCCGGGCTGGAGTGGCGTCAGCAGGCAGCAGTCAGGCAGCAGGTAGGAGGCAGGCAGCAGGCGGGGAGCGTGGGGGCAACCAGGCCGAGGGCACAGTGGTCGCTGCAGAAAGGAGGTCGGGGTCCCCTTAAGAAGGGATCCGTGAGGGCGGGTCAGCTGTGAGGCGGGGAGCGCGTTGTCCTATCAGCAGGCGGGGGGCGGGGTCGCGGCAAAAACCGGCGCGAAAATCGAGTCGGGCGGCCCTGCGGCGGCTGGGGCGCCGGGCTGGAGTGGCGATCGAGGCGGGCGGCCCTGCGGCGGCTGGGGCGCCGGGCTGGAGTGGCGTCAGCAGGCAGCAGTCAGGCAGCAGGTAGGAGGCAGGCAGCAGGCGGGGAGCGTGGGGGCAACCAGGCCGAGGGCACAGTGGTCTAGGATGATTGAATATAATGCCTTTCATAGTAATGCTAAACTCTGTGTTGTCCAATGCTTGAAAGCATACAAGGAGTGTACTCGTTCCTTGAGACCGACTGGGGTTACGCAGCTTTTAATTGCAGTTCAGAAACCATTTAAACCGGTGTCCTCTGCCACCATTGCCAGATGGCTCAAGTTTGTCATGAAAGAGTCGGGTGTTGATGTTCAACTATTTGGGGCGCACTCTGTGAGGGGTGCTATGGCTTCTAAGTCATATTTGTTGGGAGCAAATATTCAGGATATTATGCATTGTGCTGATTGGTCGTCTGAGTCGACATTCAAACATTTCTACTATAAGCCGGTGGGAGATATTTCTTCTGTTGTATTTGATTCAGCGTTAAACTAGCATAATCTGAGGCCTCCGGTCCTGTAATAGAATCAAAAATTAGCTAGCATTCGCGCCAAGAATTTTCAATTCTATTAAGGACACGGAGGCGAGGATTATCCCACCCGGCTATGTCATGTTATGATCATGCTTACCCACCCGTTGTTATGATTGACTCTGTTTATACAGGCATTACGGGTTCTCTATCTTTGTTCTAGGTTCTGACAAGAAAAAGGAGTGACGTCTCTTCTATTGAAGATTGCAGTTGGAACGTTGTTCCCCACTATCTCACGTTGGAGATTTTCTGAAGTTGGAAGTGATTCCGGGTTATTCCACGTTGGAGTTTCGATAAGACTTTTATACTGAACTTATGTTGCATGTTCGTGCAAAGAAAGAGGAAGCTGGGACTGTTACCTGGGCTCTTGTAGGGCTAAGGAGGCGTGGCTTGGGCCAAGCATGATGGTTAATGTAGTTTAACTTTGATAAACTGTAGGTTTATTGGCTGCTGTGAGTTTACAGTAAATGAAAGAGAAGCATAATCCTCGCCTCCGTGTCCTTAATAGAATTGAAAATTCTTGGCGCGAATGCTAGCTAATTTTTGACTCTGGGGCTTATTTACAGGCCCCTTGCGTCGCCAGTGTGTCACATTAATATGGCAAAAAAATGACGTACCGGCAGCTGAAAGGGCTTCTATTTAAGCCCCTCCGCCTCGAAGTCTCACTGAATTGACTCTGTTTCTTATTTATTTATTTATTGCGTTCAGGCAGGCGCGCAGCGCCCATTGGTTTGAGGAATCAGACGCTTCTTCCCGGAACAGGACCTTATAACCCTGGTGCAATCGCTGGTCCTCTCCAGATTAGACTACTGCAATTCTCTTCTTACTGGCCTCCCCAAATCCCACTTGTCCCCACTTAAGTCTGTTTTCCACTCAGCAGCTCGCTTCATCTATGGGGCCAAAAGAAGCGATCATATCACTCCGATGTTATCCACCCTTCGCTGGCTCCCCTTCGAGGCTAGAGCTATCTACAAGACCGCCTGTATCACCCACAAAGCCTTGCACTCCTCCTCTCCTCGCTACCTGGTGAATAAACTGAAACTCTCTGGAGGCTCTAGACCCTCACGCAATGCGGGGAATCTTCTACTTGAACCTCCCACTTTCAAGAAGGAGAGAACAATGACCCAATCCTTTTCAGGCAGCGCAGTGAGAATCTGGAACTCACTCCCGCCTCAGCTCCGGACCACTGCCTCCTCCCAGGCTTTCAAAAGTGACCTCAAAGTTCTCCTCCTCCAGAGACACCTCCAAAAGTGATTTACGTCCTCTTGGTATTTGAGGAAGACTTCCCATTACTGATATTTTCCATGCCCATGGAAGTGCCTTCCCAGGGTATTCCTGGGGTTGGAGTGTCTGCCTCTTTGGAGTTTTTTCCATGTACATGTGTTTGGTGCCCTTGTGTAACATGCACACTCCACTTTGCCCTTGTAACACACGGTTTGCTACCTCACATGTTTTTATCTTTGATACTTGCACAAGTGCCACCTTGCCTACATAACGCTTGTTCGTGTGCCTGAGTGTCTAGCACCTTTTGCAGTATTACACCGCAAATGATACTTTGTTCTCTCTTGTAACTGCACACTTGTCACTTTTTTCTTCCTGTGCACTTTTTACTACCTCGTGTATTTTTGGCTGCTCACAACTTTCACTACCTCATGTATTCTGTTTGCTCACAACTGTCACTATTACCTTTACTACCTCATGTATTTTTGGTTGCTCACAATTTTTACTACCTCATGTATTCTGTTTGCTCACAATTGTATTATTATCGTTACTACCTCATGTATTTTTGGTTGCTCACAATTTTTAACACCTCATGTATATTGTTTGATCACAAATGTCACTATTACTTTATGTAACGTAACGTATGCTTTTGTAATGTTTCTCATTATGTTCCATTTCTGTTCCTTTTGTGAAGCGCTCTGCACCTTCGGGTAAAGTCCGCGCTATATAAAAATGCATAAATAAAGAAATTGGTCTCAAAGGGCATCAGTCCCGCCCCCCTGTCGCGTGTCTGCCCGGGCTGAGACAGCTTCCCGGGCACACACACAGCCACACCAGAGGACTTCGAATCGTCGACTACCTTTCTTCCTCTCCTTGCATTGGCCCGCAGCCAATCACGTGTTAGTTAAGCGACCCACTTACAGAGCATTCTGAAATACTCTATCTACTCTGCTTCCCCTCAGCCAATCGGAGCTCAGAGACTAACCCAATCAGCGACCTGCCTTTCGGCCAATTGGAGAACTCGGCGAACAGTACGCGTGGTCTTTGGCTGTTTCCGGTTCCTGTCTCGCGCCGTGCGTAACGGAACGTGGACTTGTTGTCTTTGGAGACCTGGTGGCGGAGAAAATAACACGTGAGGCCTAGAGGTTGCGGGTCGTCGTGAAGCGAGAGAAAGTATTTTGATTTGAGACATGGGGTGATGCGTTTGAGAGTGTGTGGAGAAACTGAGGCAGTAAAGCTTAAACGTGTTTTGAGGAAGGTTGCCTGAGAAGGGAGTGTTGAGTTGGTGTGCCAAATGTTGGGTGGGCGTGGCCTGTTTGATTTATTTCAGGTTTTTTTCTCAGTAGGTAAAGATGGGTCGCCGTAAATCAAAACGAAAGCCCCCTCCCAAGAAGAAGATGACAGGGAATTTGGATACTCAGTTTACCTGTCCCTTCTGTAACCACGAGAAGTCGTGCGACGTAAAAATGTAAGAAGGTGGGAGTTCTTTTAAATGTAACCGGCCAGTGAATGTTTCATGTTCAATCGCTGACTGCAGCCTATAGGGACTTGTTCACAGAGGGGCAATGAGGAGCGTCTCCAAGAAAAGCTCTCAACATTTGACCCCCTCCCCCATTCTATGTAGATTTGACTTGTGTTTGTAGGGGGGGGGCGAAAATGCATGTGCCTTTTGATGTTTTCAAATGTTTCTGTGCAAACATCACAAATACACGTAATTTCCCATGTGTGAATTGTTTCGTCTAGCAGTGTAAGGTCGTCAACAGCATGTTAATGCCTACGGTTTCAAAAGTTTGAATGCAATGCAAATGTGGAGTCTGTGCTGCGAGCTGCCCTCTACGGTTACATTCTAGGCTTTCTACTTTCGACAAGAAGATAGTACCTGCTAATTTTATTTCTTTAAGAAAGATATATTCTTATTATGGATAGTTGTCAGTGTATACAGTCTGGGCCTAGGTTCAAGGGTGCAGTCCTTGCTGTGTAACGTTCCATCCATAGCTTTTGTACGTAGCGGCCCGTTTTCTTGTTTGTTGTAATGGTGCATATGCTACACAGAAGGATATAGTGATAAAACCAGTGGGGCCTTACGGTAGTACTTTTGCATGCTGGGATATGTGGTTTTAATGTGCACATTAAAATAAGTAAGTGTGCAAGTCGCATGCAATGCCGTTTGTGACCCATGGGGCTTGTTGGCAGCCATGCATGTATCATTTTCTACCCCAATGCTAACAGTTTGTCGAAATATTCTGGTGTCTTAAGTCAAAAATGTAGGCTTCTACTAACCTAAAATGCTCATGGATTTAGTTACCAAAGCAACTTGAGCACACTCCACAACCATGTGACCAGTCGACTCTGACATCAAGGACGTAACGCTCCGGTTCTGTGCTTCAATTTCGCAACCTATCGCGTTGTGGTAGCTTTAGTTTTAAGTCTCAAGAAAGGCAACCGTTTTAGCACCGAATTGCAAGTGTTTGTGAAAGGAAAGGTCGGGCTTGGAATATGGCGACAATGGTCTTTTTAGTAATTTTATAATTTAAGCGTTAAAGTTTTTGGCAAGAGGGAAGAACTTGAATGCGTTAAGTCAAATATGAACACATCGCAAAGAACCACATTCTCATTGTAAAAACCATAAAAGTACAGTGATTTTATTTGCATACTGCTGTCACTCAACAAGTCTATATCGCCTCACTACTTCCTCTACACACCCATGTATCTCTAAACTATTGTATCTCTATAGTCTCAGCAACTTCACTGCCCTATTTCTTTAGTCAGGATACCTTCAGTTTCGCCACCATTTATGTATCCTATAACTCCAATTTCTCTACAGAAAGCTTCCCTCACCGAGTACCTTGTGAGCTACTGTAGCGACCTGTGAGTAGTGTGTGCAGCCTAGTCACAGAGGCTTTGCTTTGTGGAATCGGTGTATGTATACCAACAATGTGACGCACGTGTTTGAGATGAAAATGGGTGTATTTTCAGAACTCGGCAGATATTTGTAGAAAATAGTTGGCTTTCCCAGTTATTTTAAGCTAATATTTGCAGATCAATCGGGCGATGCTGAGATTTATTACTAGTACTATTACCTTGGTACCAAGGACACTGCAACTATGGCTGTTGTGTATCACCATATAGAAGCCTTCGACATTGACTAAGCCTTTAAATTGTTTTTTTTGCTGACAACCTGCATAGTGAACTAAGGTGATCACTGCTCATAAGCTTGCACATGGTGGCCATAAATCTTGCCCTGATGCTGTTGCTATTACAACAGTAATAATAGCAGCTCAGGATGATTTTCTGTGAACCCAAGTTCTTAGTACCGAAAAGCTTGGAGACCCCTGCTCTATAGCCTCCATATTTTCTTTCCCATTCCCGAACAGACCCAGCATGTCGACACTATCTTATTTAGCCACAGTTTAGATGTCTCTTCACAACCAAATATGTCTACATACCCTGCATCACTTCACGGCCACATCTGTCTACAGCTCACATATCCAGTTAGTGAATAGGGGCACAGGGAGAATGTGATGTGACCATGGTTGGATAGTTTTCTGAAGTAGAATTAGCAGAACTATATGCTCCTAATGCTAACTCCCATATTATATTTTGGTGTTCAGACCATGTGAGTAACAGCTGCCGGGCCCACTAATATTACTTGCAGTTTTATTTAACGGCTTCCTTGCAGCTTTCAGATTACCTACAAATACTCTGTCATGTGAAAGAAGGAAACCCAGGGATATATTTGAATTTGTTTAGGTCTCGCCTGTCAATGCGCTTGCAAGAATATAGGGACTTATCCAGAGCTTAACCAAACTGGCGATTTTATGCAGTGCCCGTGAAAAGCAAGCGCATTGACATAAAAAGTGCGCGCACATCAAAGCCATCTGCCTCCCTCCCACAGGCATCCCCCAGCACGCGCTCTGCCTCGGGCATTTCTCCTCCCCTAATTATTCACGGCCGGCTGTACTTTCACTTTCACGGCCGCGTCTCTCGTTTCTGCCGCACTGCGCCAATGCTTGTTTTATTTACTGCCGTGCAAACGGTGTTTCTTAACTTCTTTCTAAACCCCTCTCGTTCTGTCACCGGCCGGCCGTACTTTCACTTTCACGGCCGCCAGGCTGTGTCTCTCGTTTCTGCCGCGCTTCGCCAATGCTTGTTTTATTTACTGCTGTGCAAAATGGTGTTTCTTAACTTCTTTGTAAACCCCTCTCGTTCTGTCACCGCTTTCCTCCTTCTCTCTGGTTCAGCATGCCCACCCCGTGTCCTTTATTTGTAGATCATCCTATTTGCCCATGTGTTAGCATCTCACCCCTCCATCTCAGCTTGATACCGCTATTCACGTCCCACTCTATTTTTCACCCCACATCTTCATCCCTCTCAGAGGTTGTAAACTCTACTCCTTTCTCAGCCTGGCATGCTCTAATTGCCGTTTCTCAGGGCCATCCGCACTCCCAGCATGTAATCTCTCCCAAGCTCTCAGCCCGTCACACCTTGTTATTTTTATGGACGCATTTACGGCTAAGACTGATTTTGCTCAGGTGAAATGCTTAGGGCTGTTTTCATTTCCTAGTACGGCGGTACTTTGCCAGCAGTAGATTTAATGCATTCATTTACTCAGTGCCATCTTTCGTGCTTCTAGGAGTCTTTTTTTTTTTAAATTTTTTTTTTTTTAAATAATTAGAAGGTAGACACAAACTCGTACAGTAAACTCTACCCCTTTCTCAGCCTGGCATGCTCTAATTGCCATTTCTCAGGGCCATCCGCACTCCCAGCATGTAATCTCTCCCAAGCTCTCAGCCCGTCGCACCTTGTTATTTTTATGGACGCATTTACGGCTAAGACTGATTTTGCTCGGGTGAAATGCTTAGGGCTGTTTTCATTTCCTAGTACGGCGGTACTTTGCCAGCAGTAGATTTAATGCATTCATTTACTCAGTGCCATCTATAGTGCTTCTAGGAGTCTTTTTTTTTTTTTTTTTATTTTATTTTTTTTAAATTATTAGAAGGTAGACACAAACTTGTACAGTATGTGTTAAGGAGATGTTGTAGGGCAGGTAGGTAAATGTCTCACTTGCCCTTACTGCAAATCATGACAGCTTGAAAGGTAGAACGCTGTGAATCTGTGTAATTTTTTTGCCACTAACAGTATCCGTGCAAACATGCTTTCAAAATGGTATTTTTAAACAGTGCTTCCGGGTTTGTTGGAAGAAGTACAGTGGACATGAATCAAAGGGGGATGTTTAATTGTTATGTAGGTTTAGTGGTGTGTTAGTTGGTTTGGTGTGAGGACGCTCTAATAATTCTTTGGTGTAGGTATGATCACCTGCTGTGACTCAAGCTGTGCCATGGCCCCATCTTTCTTTGTTTTAACAAACAGAAACTTTCAACATCTTTATTTCTGTGAGGCACGTAAGTTAGTGAGAAAATGACACGTTGAAACTGTTTACACTAAAGATGCTAGCACAGTACATTAATGTGCACCTACACAAACTGTCTTTAAAGTACACATGTCTTCAAAAGTGCCACGTCTCGTAGTTTGCAAGTATTTCTACTTACACGCCGAATATCCACCCTACTGTGTACCGCTGTCCCTGTCTGGGGATGCCAGAGGCTGGTTGCCATGCCGACGTTTTAGTTATTGCTATTATAAATTACAAAAACTTTTATTTCAGTCTTTAATTTGAAAAAATTAAAATCCATTTGTATTTGGTAAATGAATACATCTAAGTCACGTACATACAAAACATGTTGCATTACAAATGCTATAGGTGTCGCATTTAAAAAAGTATAAAGTATTGGCATTGTAAATCACAAAGCTATTACTTTTGCAATTTTAAAGACCCACACATTAAAAATAAATTGTCAATTACAAAACCAATAGCTCCAACTTTTCTATTGCGAGACCTATTGCATTTCCAATGCTTGTTTTAAAAGCGTACCGTTTGGCCAATTGAAGAGGTAGGGATTTAAAAAAAACATGTGTGCAGGTTCCACAGATTCGGACTAACCCGCTATACCACAACTCGGTGGCAGGATTATGGGCAACCCTTTCCCAGAATAACACCCTCAAAATGCTCTCCATGCCTCCTTTACCAAGCAAACATCTAGTAATGTGCCCATCAGTGTGATAATGGAAACTCAATCTACATTCAGTCTCCTACTTAAGCTCCAGAGCATTTCTAATTAGCTTCAGCACTCCTTCGCAAATTATGTTTAAATTAAGAAGCGTTTTCCCTAAAATGTTTTGTTGGGACGATTTCCAGGGCTTTAGGGTATTCAGACTGTCTGGTTGCTAATGACTTCTTGTGGATATTCTGAAATTTGACCTAGGAATGCATTTTGCCCAATGCTTACTATTGGCTTTGTGGTTTGTAACTCACATTTGTTTGCTTTCTATTTGCTGTCTTTTTTTTAGGCTTGTAACACTTTGGCTGCGCCTCCCGTTTTGCGGTAGTGCGGCACTTCCGCAAAACGGGTGGGGCCGCGTCGGCCATTGGCCGACGGCAGCTCCAACGAGTTAGTGCTGCCGTCGGCCAATGGCCGACGGCAGCATGGATGGGGTTAAAGACAAACGAAAAACATAATTTTCATCCTTACCATTTGTAGAAGGAAAAATCACTGATATACCTGGCATCTTTTTTGCATGGTTTCCCCAGTCGTTTTGCCTCTGACCTCCTGATTTGACTGTGTGCTGCATATTTTTAGGTCTCGGCAACGAGAACTATTGTCACTGAGTAAGCTCGCAAGGGAGTACAGAGCGGTGCACGAGCCGACCAGGGTCTGTGGACGCGCACACACCCAGGCAGGCAGGCACGCGAAAGACACACATAGACAGACAGACAGACACACGCACACACACGCACGCACACACACACACACACCCTCCCTCTCTGCCCACTCCCTCTCTGCCGCCCCCCTCTACCCCCACTCACCGGGCTCTTTCCCGCCGCAGCGGGTCAGTCATGGCAGCAGGCAGACGGTGTCTTCTCCGGCGATCTTCAGCTGATGTGCACGCCCACGCTGCGTCTCGTGCGCGCCCACCACGCTGTTTCGCGCCCGTTGATCCTCAGCTTGTGATTACTACTCCTTCTAACCCGGATTCTAAATTACTATTTCTTGGTTCTCTAACTCCACTCTGTTGATTCGTAACAAACTGATATTCAGCACATTTCACAGTCTCGCTTTTGCTTCTCATAAATACAATAAGATTATTTTAAGCAATGTCTACCCTTCTTTTGGTTCTGTGCCTATTATGCTTCGGACTATAGAGTTTTAGAAAGTGTGGTGGAAGATTCCATGATATCAGTGGTGTGCACAGGGCAGAGTGAGTGTGCAGAGTAGTGAGTGCAGAGTAGTGAGTGCAGAGTAGTGAGTGCAGAGTAGTGAGTAGTGAGTGCAGAGTAGTGAGTAGTGAGTGCAGAGTAGTGAGTGCAGAGTAGTGAGTGCAGAGTAGTGAGTGCAGAGTAGTGAGTGCAGAGTAGTGAGTAGTGAGTGCAGAGTAGTGAGTAGTGAGTGCAGAGTAGTGAGTAGTGAGTGCAGAGTAGTGAGTGCAGAGTAGTGAGTGCAGAGTAGTGAGTGCAGAGTAGTGAGTGCAGAGTAGTGAGTGCAGAGTGCAGAGTAGTGAGTGCAGAGTGCAGAGTGCAGAGTGCAGAGTGCAGAGTGCAGAGTGCAGAGTGCAGAGTGCAGAGTGCAGAGTGCAGAGTGCAGAGTGCAGAGTAGTGAGTGCAGAGTAGTGAGTGCAGAGTAGTGAGTGCAGAGTAGTGAGTGCAGAGTAGTGAGTGCAGAGTAGTGAGTGCAGAGTAGTGAGTGCAGAGTAGTGAGTGCAGAGTAGTGAGTGCAGAGTAGTGAGTGCAGAGTAGTGAGTGCAGAGTAGTGAGTGCAGAGTAGTGAGTGCAGAGTAGTGAGTGCAGAGTAGTGAGTGCAGAGTAGTGAGTGCAGAGTAGTGAGTGCAGAGTAGTGAGTGCAGAGTAGAGCAGGTATGTGGAGTGCAGTGCAGGTATGTGGAGTGCAGTGCAGGTATGTGGAGTGCAGTGCAGGTATGTGGAGTGCAGTGCAGGTATGTGGAGTGCAGTGCAGGTATGTGGAGTGCAGTGCAGGTATGTGGAGTGCAGTGCAGGTATGTGGAGTGCAGTGCAGGTATGTGGAGTGCAGTGCAGGTATGTGGAGTGCAGTGCAGGTATGTGGAGTGCAGTGCAGGTATGTGGAGTGCAGTGCAGGTATGTGGAGTGCAGTGCAGGTATGTGGAGTGCAGTGCAGGTATGTGGAGTGCAGTGCAGTGCAGGTATGTGGAGTGCAGTGCAGTGCAGGTATGTGGAGTGCAGTGCAGGTATGTGGAGTGCAGTGCAGGTATGTGGAGTGCAGTGCAGGTATGTGGAGTGCAGTGCAGGTATGTGGAGTGCAGTGCAGGTATGTGGAGTGCAGTGCAGGTATGTGGAGTGCAGTGCAGGTATGTGGAGTGCAGTGCAGGTATGTGGAGTGCAGTGCAGGTATGTGGAGTGCAGTGCAGGTATGTGGAGTGCAGTGCAGGTATGTGGAGTGCAGTGCAGTGCAGGTATGTGGAGTGCAGTGCAGGTGAGTCCAGTGCAGTGCAGGTGAGTCCAGTGCAGTGCAGGTGAGTCCAGTGCAGTGCAGGTGAGTGCAGTGCAGGTGAGTCCAGTGCAGTGCAGGTGAGTGCAGTGCAGGTGAGTCCAGTGCAGTGCAGGTGAGTGCAGTGCAGGTGAGTCCAGTGCAGTGCAGGTGAGTCCAGTGCAGTGCAGGTGAGTGCAGTGCAGGTGAGTCCAGTGCAGGTGAGTGCAGTGCAGGTGAGTCCAGTGCAGTGCAGGTGAGTCCAGTGCAGGTGAGTCCAGTGCAGGTGAGTCCAGTGCAGTGCAGGTGAGTGCAGTGCAGGTGAGTCCAGTGCAGTGCAGGTGAGTCCAGTGCAGTGCAGGTGAGTGCAGTGCAGGTGAGTGCAGTGCAGTGCAGGTGAGTGCAGTGCAGGTGAGTGCAGTGCAGTGCAGGTGAGTGCAGTGCAGGTGAGTGCAGTGCAGTGCAGGTGAGTGCAGTGCAGGTGAGTGCAGTGCAGGTGAGTGCAGTGCAGGTGAGTGCAGTGCAGGTGAGTGCAGTGCAGGTGAGTGCAGTGCAGGTGAGTGCAGTGCAGGTGAGTGCAGTGCAGGTGAGTGCAGTGCAGTGCAGGTGAGTGCAGTGCAGGTGAGTGCAGTGCAGTGCAGGTGTGTGCAGTGCAGGTGTGTGCAGTGCAGTGCAGGTGAGTGCAGTGCAGTGCAGGTGAGTGCAGTGCAGGTGAGTGCAGTGCAGGTGAGTGCAGTGCAGGTGAGTGCAGTGCAGGTGAGTGCAGTGCAGGTGAGTGCAGTGCAGGTGAGTGCAGTGCAGGTGAGTGCAGTGCAGTGCAGGTGAGTGCAGTGCAGTGCAGGTGAGTGCAGTGCAGGTGAGTGCAGTGCAGTGCAGGTGAGTGCAGTGCAGTGCAGGTGAGTGCAGTGCAGGTGAGTCCAGTGCAGTGCAGGTGAGTCCAGTGCAGGTGAGTCCAGTGCAGTGCAGGTGAGTCCAGTGCAGTGCAGGTGAGTGCAGTGCAGTGCAGGTGAGTCCAGTGCAGTGCAGGTGAGTGCAGTGCAGGTGAGTCCAGTGCAGTGCAGGTGAGTGCAGTGCAGGTGAGTGCAGTGCAGGTGAGTGCAGTGCAGGTGAGTGCAGTGCAGGTGAGTGCAGTGCAGGTGAGTGCAGTGCAGGTGAGTGCAGTGCAGTGCAGGTGAGTGCAGTGCAGGTGAGTGCAGTGCAGGTGAGTGCAGTGCAGGTGAGTCCAGTGCAGTGCAGGTGAGTCCAGTGCAGGTGAGTCCAGTGCAGTGCAGGTGAGTCCAGTGCAGGTGAGTCCAGTGCAGTGCAGGTGAGTCCAGTGCAGTGCAGGTGAGTGCAGTGCAGGTGAGTGCAGTGCAGGTGAGTGCAGTGCAGGTGAGTGCAGTGCAGGTGAGTGCAGTGCAGTGCAGGTGAGTGCAGTGCAGGTGAGTGCAGTGCAGGTGAGTGCAGTGCAGGTGAGTGCAGTGCAGTGCAGTGCAGGTGAGTCCAGTGCAGGTGAGTCCAGTGCAGTGCAGGTGAGTGCAGTGCAGGTGAGTGCAGTGCAGGTGAGTGCAGTGCAGGTGAGTGCAGTGCAGGTGAGTGCAGTGCAGGTGAGTGCAGTGCAGGTGAGTGCAGTGCAGGTGAGTCCAGTGCAGTGCAGGTGAGTGCAGTGCAGGTGAGTGCAGTGCAGGTGAGTGCAGTGCAGGTGAGTGCAGTGCAGGTGAGTGCAGTGCAGGTGAGTGCAGTGCAGGTGAGTGCAGTGCAGGTGAGTGCAGTGCAGGTGAGTGCAGTGCAGGTGAGTGCAGTGCAGGTGAGTGCAGTGCAGGTGAGTGCAGTGCAGTGCAGGTGAGTGCAGTGCAGTGCAGGTGAGTGCAGTGCAGGTGAGTGCAGTGCAGTGCAGGTGAGTCCAGTGCAGGTGAGTGCAGTGCAGTGCAGGTGAGTCCAGTGCAGGTGAGTGCAGTGCAGGTGAGTGCAGGTGAGTGCAGTGCAGGTGAGTGCAGTGCAGGTGAGTGCAGTGCAGTGCAGGTGAGTGCAGTGCAGGTGAGTGCAGTGCAGGTGAGTGCAGTGCAGGTGAGTGCAGTGCAGGTGAGTGCAGTGCAGGTGAGTGCAGTGCAGGTGAGTGCAGTGCAGGTGTGTGCAGTGCAGGTGAGTGCAGAGCAGTGCAGGTGAGTGCAGAGCAGGTGAGTGCAGAGCAGTGCAGGTGAGTGCAGAGCAGGTGAGTGCAGAGCAGGTGAGTGCAGTGCAGGTGAGTGCAGTGCAGTGCAGGTGAGTGCAGTATAGGTGAGTGCAGTGCAGGTGAGTGCAGTGGAGTGCAGGTGAGTGCAGTGCAGTGCAGGTGAGTCCAGTGCAGGTGAGTCCAGTGCAGGTGAGTGCAGTGGAGTGCAGTGGAGTGCAGTGCAGTGCAGGTGAGTGCAGTGCAGGTGAGTGCAGTGCAGTGCAGTGCAGGTGCAGTGCAGTGCAGGTGAGTGCAGTGCAGGTGCAGTGCAGTGCAGTGCAGGTGAGTGCAGAGCAGGTGAGTGCAGAGCAGTGCAGGTGAGTGCAGAGCAGGTGAGTGCAGAGCAGGTGAGTGCAGTGCAGGTGAGTGCAGTGCAGTGCAGGTGAGTGCAGTATAGGTGAGTGCAGTGCAGGTGAGTGCAGTGGAGTGCAGGTGAGTGCAGTGCAGTGCAGGTGAGTCCAGTGCAGGTGAGTCCAGTGCAGGTGAGTGCAGTGGAGTGCAGTGGAGTGCAGTGCAGTGCAGGTGAGTGCAGTGCAGTGCAGGTGAGTGCAGTGCAGTGCAGTGCAGGTGCAGTGCAGTGCAGGTGAGTGCAGTGCAGGTGCAGTGCAGTGCAGTGCAGGTGAGTGCAGTGCAGGTGAGTGCAGTGCAGGTGAGTGCAGTGCAGGTGAGTGCAGTGCAGGTGAGTGCAGTGCAGGTGAGTGCAGTGCAGGTGAGTGCAGTGCAGGTGAGTGCAGTGCAGGTGAGTGCAGTGCAGTGCAGGTGAGTGCAGTGCAGGCGAGTGTAGTGAGTGCAGTGCAGGTGAGTGCAGTGCAGGTGAGTGCAGTGCAGGTGAGTGCAGTGCAGTGCAGGTGAGTGCAGTGCAGTGCAGGTGAGTGCAGTGCAGTGCAGGTGAGTGCAGTGCAGTGCAGGTGAGTGCAGTGCAGTGCAGGTGAGTGCAGTGCAGGTGAGTGCAGTGCAGTGCAGGTGAGTGCAGTGCAGTGCAGGTGAGTGCAGTGCAGGTGAGTGCAGAGCAGTGCAGGTGAGTGCAGAGCAGTGCAGGTGAGTGCAGAGCAGTGCAGGTGAGTGCAGAGCAGTGCAGGTGAGTGCAGAGCAGTGCAGGTGAGTGCAGAGCAGGTGAGTGCAGAGCAGTGCAGGTGAGTGCAGAGCAGGTGAGTGCAGAGCAGGTGAGTGCAGAGCAGGTGAGTGCAGAGCAGGTGAGTGCAGTGCAGGTGAGTGCAGTGCAGTGCAGGTGAGTGCAGGTGAGTGCAGTGCAGGTGAGTGCAGTTGAGTGCAGTGCAGGTGAGTGCAGGTGAGTGCAGTGCAGTGCTGGTGAGTGCAGTTGAGTGCAGTGCAGGTGAGTGCAGTTGAGGGCAGAGTGGTGTGTATTGACAATATAAATGACAATGCCATTTATTTATGATTTAAAGAAAAAGAAAATGTCATGAGCAATGCCAATAGCTCTACCTTTAATGATGCCGAGACCATTGCATTGTAAATGCTTGTTTTTCCTGGTGTTAAAACTCAGGCACTTTACCGCTGCTGATCAGTGCTAAAGTGCAAGTGCTTCATGTCTAAAAATGTTATAGTATTTGATTTTCCCATGATTGGCATACTTGATTTACTAGTAAGTTCCCAGTACAGTGCACCATGTGTGCCAACTGCCGGCAGCACTGATTGTGTCACTCACATGAGTAGCCCTGCAAACATGTCTCGGGCCTGCCTCTGCAGCGTCTGTGTGTTCAGTTTTGAACTGCCATTTCGACCTGGCAAGTGTACCCACTTGCGAGGCCCAACCCTTCCCTTTTATTACATGTAAGGCACCCCTAAGGAGGGCCCAAGGTAGCCCCATGGGCAGGGGGCAGTGTATTTAAAAGGTAGGGCATGTTCTATTGTGTTTTGTGTCCTTGTAGTGAAATGCTGCGGATTTTGTCTTTCACTACAGTAAGACCTATCTCTCCCATAGGTTAGCATTACCATGTAACATCTTGCAAATGTATCGTCAGTTGGGTGCTGATAGGAAGTTGGAGTTTGGGATCTCTGGACTCCCAGTTTAACAAGCATTGGAAATGCAATAGGTCTCGCATTAGAAAAGTTGGAGCTATTGGTCTTGTAAAGGACAAATATTTTATTTATTTGTTGGTTTTTAAAATAGCTAAATTGATAGCTTTGTCATTTACAATGCCAATAGTTATAACTTTTGCGAATGTGACACCTATAACATTTGGAATGCAACAAGTTTTGTATTTATGTGACTTAGATGGCAGCTCTGGTCATTAGGCCACATCTCTAGAGAGCATGAGTGCGCAGCAGGGGAGAGAAGCACAGCAATGCAATAGGTCTCGCATTAGGCAAGTTTGAGCTATTGGTATTGTAAAGGACACTTTTTTTTATTTATGTGCCTGTTTTGAAAATAGCGAAATTAATAGCTTTGTTATTTACAATGCCAATAGTTTTATCTTTCGCAAATGTGACACCTATTGTAACACAATATGTTTTGTAGCACTGAGTGGTGTGAGGGGGTGTGAGGGTGAGTGGGTGTGTGAGGGGGAGGGTGTGTGAGGGGGAGGGTGTGTGAGTGTGAGGGTGTGTGAGGGTGAGGTTGTGAGGTGAGTGTGTGTGTGTGAGAGAGAGAATGTGCATGTGTGCATGCCTGTGTGTGAGAGAGAGAGTGTGCATGTGTGTGAGAGGAGGAGAGACAGAGAGCAGAGCCTGCATGTGTGAGTATGCGTGTGTGTGTGTGAGTGCGAGAGAGCGTGCATGTGTGCCTGTGTGTGGAGGGCTCAGGCGTGCAACTGCTTATCAACGCGTCCACAGTAGTGGCACACACCTGCTTTAGTTCTTTCTATTCCTGGTGGATGCCATTTCAACAAGTTAACCCCTTCAATTTCAACTGGGTTGGGGCCCTTGAAAAAAACTTTTTTTAATGAATCGGTTGATCCCCAGGTCCATTTTTATTCTTGATGCTGCCGAACAAATAAGGTAGAGCCATCAGGCGTGAGAAATAATTGGCTACCTTGGATGGGTCATCTCAACTATGTTTTGATGGTAGAGTGTCAGGTTTCCATGGCAGTGTAGTAGTTCCATATAGTAAATGTATATGTTATGAATTGGAAGCTGTTGCGCTGAAAACTAAAACCATAAGTTTTTTAAAAAAACTTGTCGCACTTCAGGTCATACATTTGTACAGAAGTCTTTATGAATCGGGCCATTAATGTGTTTCATGTGACGCTGTTAATGGTTTCTGCATGTTAGTGACAGTGGTATTTTTACTGGGGATCATTGTTTAATGTTTTTTTCCATCTGCGATACGTAAACCAGCTGATTGAATCAATTGCTAAATTAAGGGTTTGTTGTACTTTTTTTGCCAAAAAGGAAGGTTGCACTAACATCTGCTCGCCAAGTCTAAGCAGCGCTCTAACAGTCCACGTCATCAACATAAGGTGCTACTAAGCAGTTTTGATGTATGAGAATGTGTAGCATAAAATATATTCACTAACATGGCTTACATCTCCATTCAGATTTCAAAGAGACACATTTACCATAAAGTTCGCAGCCACAAAATGTGTTGATAAAGTATATGTACCTCGACATGATGTGCTGTGTCAGGCTGTGCATATTATGTGTGCCATCTTGTTGTAACAGCTGTCCAAGGGATAGTGTTTTCAACAAGCAAGTAATGCTACATCTGTACTAACAAGGCGCTACCGGTCTGGTTATAAGTGCCCGTTAAATTGTGAACACTAGACAAGCACCTATTTGCACAGGGGTTGTAATTAGAATAGGAAGGATGATTATCGTATCGGGTAATTACCAGGCGCAGTAAAGTTTGCAACCCTGCTAACCATTAAATGTCAGTAGGTCAAACCTGCCCGACTGCATTAGGTAAAGTGATTAAGCTGTCTGAAACCACGAAGAGACAAGAATGTAATTCTGGATTCTCACTTGGGGAAAGTGTGATACTGGGAAAATCGCTTTCACCTTCCGCCTAAATCACCTAATCTGCTGAAACATGGGAGGCTGTGAACCTGACTAAACCGCATACGACCTATATAAACTACTCCTGTATGCTTGATTTAATTCACAGGCAACATACCACGTGCAGCGTTACCCTGCCAAAAAGCATGGTTATGGGGCAGTCACTACCCCTCTGTGTTACTACGTCTCCTGTAGGATATGCAGGTGTGAAGGGGTATTCAGAAGCCATCACCAGGGGTCTGTGGATGAGCCCGTAGGTGTGTGACTCCCTGGCGCCAGGGACGGAGGGGTAGCTTGTTGATCAAACAGCCCCCTCTTTATTGTGCAAATGGTGCTCGACTGAAGGGGACAATAGCCGCCCGGGCAGGTGGGCCAGTCGGAGGAGTGATATCAGAGCCCACTTCCCGTTAGGAGCATTTAATGTGTTCATTAACCCAAGCACTAGACACCTTCAAAGCTCCCCCGCCCCAAAGCCGGGCACCTTTCCCAGGCCGAAGCCGGCCCGCAGGATGGCATTTATAAAAGTGCAGATTTTCACATCAAAAGTGTATTTGTCCACTGGGGGCGCGAGCGGGTTAACAAAATGCAACAGCTGACTACCACACCACTTTAATTTAACGGTGACGCCTGGGGGAGGGTGTGGAAAAGAGTGTCAACATCCTAAAGAATAGCGCTACAGTCTGTTCCAAGGAAGGATAATAACAGGTCGGTTGCGATGCTGGTCTCAAATGATGTTGTTATTGCTCGTTCAGACAGAACGAGACTGCTGCAGCTGGCGGAATAATGCGCGAGAGCGCCGGGGAAGCCTTGAGGAGACAGAGAGCAAAAATAAAGGCGAGACGGGGGCACGCTGCGGGCAGGGAGAGAAGTGCAGCGGAGGACTTGAGGAGAGAGAGAGAGCAAAACAAGCACGGCAGAAACGAGAGTCACGGCCGGCCGTCAATGTGAAAGTACGGCCGGCATAAGCAACAACACAAACAAGTTTAAAAAAAAAAAACTGGGAGGGGGGAGGAAAAACACGAGAGACGGCCTGCGGCCGTCAAAGTGAAAGTACGGCCGGCATTGCTGTGGGGAGGAGAAATGCGGGGGCCTTTGAAGTGAAGCTTCACTTGTGTGTGGGAGGAGTGCGGCTCGGCTGAGCCAGAGCGCACGCTGAGGGAAGCTTGTGGGGCGGAGCTGCTGGGGAACAGATGGCAGATGGCTGGCGATTTGATGCTGTGCACGCGCATTTTAGGTCAATGCGCTTGCGCATTGACCTAAAAGCGCACGGGCACAGCACAAAATCGCCACAGTTAGTTAAACTTTGTTTAAAGCCCTATAGTCTCGCTTCTCTCAATGCGCATGCGCATTGATAGGTCACGAGACCTAAAAATGCATCTTTCAGTGAGGTTGGTTTTTAAATTGCTTGTCTGAAAATGCCACTTTTAGATGTGTACCACACACAGGGTTGGGCTCTTATATTCCGCTG
Organism: Lissotriton helveticus; assembly: GCF_964261635.1. Classification (NCBI taxonomy): domain Eukaryota; kingdom Metazoa; phylum Chordata; class Amphibia; order Caudata; family Salamandridae; genus Lissotriton; species Lissotriton helveticus. The sequence goes on along the minus strand of NC_136057.1, from coordinate 1,401,008,838 downwards.
GGCTGAGCCACCTAAAAAATCCAACAAATGCACCAATGCCAAAACTGACTCTCCTTTGAAATCTATAATTAATCCAAGACTACTATATTCAATAAAAGCGGTCACTATTTAAACTTTTTGCAACACCTAACCAACACTTTCAATTTTGATATTTTTTTGTCACACACAAAAAAAATATATAATTGATCAACAACAATATTTTTAGGTTTCGACCTGGCGAGGGGCAAAGCCCCTCCCAGATTGAAAACTATTGTCTACAGTAGGGATGTTCGGACCGCCTCTGTTTCCAATTGGCTAGCTCCATCAATGGAGACTAGCCATTGGGAGACAGAGGCTGTCAATCGCGCTTTCTCTTGAAAACGCGATTCGGGGGCGTTTCTGGTGCTTTTTTTAAGCCCCGCCCCTTTGTCCCGGGCCGCGCTGCGATTGGCTGCCGGCCCGGGACACCCCCGTGACGTCATTCCCGGGCCGCGCTGTGATTGGCTGCCGGCCGGGACACCCCCGTGACGTCAGCCAATCACAGCGCGGCCCGGGACCTGACTTGTTTACACTTTACTTTCAACCATGCTGTGCTGCTGTACAATATAGCTAAAGGACATTGACAAAGGCAATAGCTCCCGTGGAGTAGGCGAGACCTATTGGCTTTGCCAATGCTTGCTAGCACATGCAAGGAGCACGAGTGAAAAAGAACACGGTAGTCGCTTAGCACTTCCAATTGGCCATTCGCGGGTAGTTCCTTGGCTGCAGTCGTAAATAAAAGTAAAGCGGAAATAGAAACGTATCAGCAACTCTGTGTATGTTATGATGTATCTTGGGCTAATCAACCAATAGATTATCCAGCATGGCACTTACCTCTCAACGTGATCTTAAATATCCGATCTGTCACTTCAGCTTCTCTTCAGACTTTCAGATAACTATAATTTGAGGCGGCGTGGGACGGTAACCAGGAAGTTGATTGGCAACATACGAGGCGGAATTAGGAAGCGCTCAGCTGATCGCCTTGCAATTGGGTTAACAAACACCGTGTCCCGCCCCAAAAATGTCAATACATCCACCCACTTCTGTTCCGGAAGAAGTTTGATGCTCCGGAAGTCATGGCTCATCCGCTGGACAACCGGCCTGAGTTACTATGTTATGAATCGCAAATATAGCCGCTGCTTGCTGTGGCTCGTAGGAGTGCGGATAGAGGCCGGTGGAGATCACAATTGCGCACGAAACTGCAGCTGTGCCCCTTGGTTCGGCCCCCCACTCCCCAGGGGGAGGGGGACAGTGGCTGGACCGGGGGTCTCAGTGGAGGCCGCCCCCGGGAGGCAGAGCCCGGGCACCAATGATTGGCGGGAGATAAGGGGTGCAAAGGCAGGGAAAAAGAGAGAGCAGGCCCACCAAGCATTAGGCCTGGGTCAGCTCAGCCATAAATTTAAGATAGGAATGTGGTAGGGATGATACGGGCTATTTAAGGATGGACACCGGGCACAAAGCCCTCTTTCTCCTGGGAATTTGGCAGGAGAAGAGGTGCGGCGTCGACAAAGTGCGAGGTGAGGTGGGGGAGGGGTGGGCTGGGGGGTGATGCAGCATGGTGGGCATAGGAGAGAATGGGTGGTTGAAGGGCACGGGGCAGCAGGGGCGGAGAGTGGCTCGGGGCTTGGAGTGCGGTGGAGAGGGGAAAGATGGTGCAATGCAAGGAAAGGCTAAGAGTGGGTGGGATAGCGAGTATTTATGGCGGAAGGTAGGGCACAGCGGTTAGACTGCCCGCAAATTAGCTGACCATTGACGGCGCATGGGGGCGGCAGAGGATGGGGGGGGAACACCAGCAGGGGTTATGGGTTTGCTGACTTTACTGGCTCGGGTCGGAGGGGGCAGGCTTGGGCTATTATGGGGATTGGTTTCTGGGCGGCTAAAGACAAAGTTCCTGGCGGCTGGAATACGGTGCTGTCTGAGGGGCTCTGGCCGCGCGCGGGCAAGGGCATCGCAGAGTTTCCAAGTAATGGTGACAAAGGCATCGCGCATAGAGAAGATCGAATAGGCGTCTTGCGGGACAGTGGCGTGCGTCGGAATGGGGCAGGGTTGCCATGGTGCGCAGGCAACAAAAAGGACAGCAGAAGGGGTGAGGCCGAGCACATGTGGGTAGGTGTGAAGTCGGGGATAGGCGAGTCCTCGGGACTTGTGCCAGGGAGGAGCGCTCGTGAAAGGGTGCCTGCATGTAAAGTGTAGGGGCGCAGGGGCGGGTCGTGGGTGCGTGGTGGGGGTCGGGAGCAGGAGGTGGCTTGGCCGGACAGTGGGCAAGGGTGTTCGGTGGGGGGTGAGGGGCAGGCGAGGGCTTGTGGGCGGAACTGCCGACACGGGGTGAGGTCGCGGGGTGCCGCGCAGACAGTGGCCTCAACAATAAGAAAATAATTTTGACTACCTCATGTATTTTGTTTGATCACAAATGTCACTATTACCTTATGTAACGTAACGTATGCTTTTGTAATGTTTCTCATTATGTTTCATTTCTGTTTCTTTTGTGAAGCGCTCTGACACCTTCGGGTAAAGTCCGCGCTATAGAAAAATGCATAAATAAATTAAATAAATAAATAAGGGGAAGGAAATAATTAACGGCGCGGAGGGTTGGTGGTCAGGGGGGGTCAGGATTAGGGGTGTGCTCTGCCACGGGGCGGGTGCTTACGGTTGCGCCCGGGGCGGGGGCTTAAGGACAAGAAGGGGGTGTATGGAGATGCAGGCCAGGTGGGGGAAATGTAAATGCCGGTGGGGTATGCGAGACACGGAGGGTGTCAGGTTTGCAGAAGGTGTGATGAGAAGTACGCAGTCGTGGGGGGGGGGGGCAGCTCTCGAAGCAGTGGGGGCTCCGTTTCGAAGGGAGGTCTCGGGGGGGGGGGGGGGAGACAAAAGGTGGATGGGCGCAGGGCGGGCGGCGGCAGGGACGGGACTGCGGGGGTCAAATGAAAGATATGCTGGAGGGCTGATTGGAATGACGGAGCGGTGGGCGAAAGTCAGGGGTGGGGGGGAAGGCTCTACGGCTAGACGGCAAGTGCAGTCTCAAGGGATGGGTATGCAAGCGCTGCTGAAGGGATGGGTATGCAAGCACTGCTGGCAGAGGGCTTAGTTGCGGCTACACGGAGAGGTAGCTCATTCGAGTAAGAGGGCGACGTCGCCTCTCAAACATAATAATAGGAAGGTAGAGAAGGAAGGTGCGGAGTGATTATGGGATGAGCAGGAACGTGCAGTCAAGGATAGCGGAAAAAGCGCCAACGAGATAGCCATGGAGGAGGCATAAGGGGGTCGGATTACAGGGTAAAGGAGGGAGGCATGGGGTGGATGGGAGGGGGCCGACCAGGAGAAGGAACGCGGGGAATAGGGTTATGGGCGAGGGTTAGGGAGGCACAGTTTAGTGCCATTCGGAGAATAGTCCTCCGATGCAAAGGGAACAGAAATAAGAAGGATTTGTACATGCGTAACATGAGCATATAGTTTGGATGGCACTTGTGGTGAATAAGCACTAAAGGTATACTGCAAGAAGTAGGCATAGAGTGTGTCGGATGGAACTTGCGGCCATTAGGCGGCTCCTGGCAGAGGTACAAGAACAAGTTTCACTTTTGCCAGGAAGGGGGGACAATAAATTGAACGATGGATGCTTAGAATGTCAGGCGCTGTCCCGGTGAAATTCACGGGGGTTTGGGCTGGGGGGAAGGGGGTGGCAGGGCGTAAATAACGGAACAGGGGGGATGGGAGACGGTAAGGGCGCCAAAGGTAGGGGGCGTAGTGGGGCTGCCACTGGGGCACCAACGCAGGCAGCCAGGGAAGACACAGCGTAGGGGGTAGTGACAGGAGGGAGGGAATGGAGAAAGGAATTTGTAAGATGAGGAGAAGGGGTACTAAGGGCTGGCGAATTAGGGAGGCAGGGGCGGAGCCTGCCCCACCAGGCATGGCGGGGAGTGGCAGATAAGGGAGGCGGGGGGCGAAAGGTGGAAATTGCCCATCCCCCTCCCCCGGTAGTAAAATAAGAAGGCATAAGTCAGCGCAACAGGGAGATACGTATGGCTACAGAACAAGTGGGGAGTAGGAGGTTCAGGTGTGAATGGTTAGGGACAGACCTCGGCCTCTCAGTAGAGACACGATCCCACTTCTGGCATCTGCGGGGCGAGCGCAATAGACGAAAGTTGAACTCGGAAGCATTGTTGCCATGAAGAGGGTGTGAGGGCATTGAGGACAATGGCACGAGCAATATGCCCAGGGGGCGGGAAAGAGGGGGTAGAGAGAGGATAGGCAAGCATGGCACACCGCTGGCGGCCTCAACGCTTCATTGCTCCGTTAGGGTCCTGTGCCGCACACAAGTGAGGAATGGGCTGGAGCAGGCGGCTGTCAACACGTGGGGTACAGGCCGGGGCTCTGGGCGTCCACGGAATAAAGAAGGGATAAGGTGTGAAAGACGGAGGACGGTGGGAATGGGGGCCTCGGAAAGGGGATGGGTCCAGGCAGAGTTCCGGAGTGTCTAGCTTATTTTGCAGTAATATACTTCTATTGGTACTTTGTTTTCTCTTGTAACGTGCACACTTGTCACTTTTTCATCATGGCACCTTTGCTATCTCGTGTATTTGTTTTGTCGCTTTTGCCTCGGGTAGCTTAGCGCCTGCTTTTGTAGTTTGTTCGCGGTAGTGTTCTCCTCATGTAACAGTTCTGTTCCTTGTGTGGGGCGCTCTGGCGCCTTCGGGTGGAGTCCGCGCTATATAGAAGCGGTAAATAACTAAATGGATATAGGTTGAGGCCCAAGGAGGGCTCAGGAAAGGACGTCGGGCAAGACGTATAAGAGCTGCTAGGGTGTCTAGAGCAACACAAAGAGGGGCAGTAGGGGTGAGGGTGGATCCGAGAGTGGAGCTGCCGACGGGGTGCCGAGGCTACGGTGCCCAGGAGCAGTGGTTGGGGGGGGGGGGGATGGGTGTCGGCACGGGCCCTTCATCCTTCCTTTGCAGATTGTGTTGGTGGTTCAGTGCTGCGGGCGCTGGAGGGGGGGGGGGTTAATGCGGGGTCAGGCGCTGTCGCAATGCCTTCTTTGGGCCACTGTCAGGGTGAATTGATGCATATTTATTTTAAGTGTCCGTGAGGTTTCAACAGCGTCAGAGGGGAGGAGGGTGATCAGAGGATGGGTAGGGGCGAAGTCGTTGATAGGGGCGTACACGTGACGGCTTGGACGCGCCAACATGAGCTTGAGAAGGGGGAGGGGGGGCCGGATTCGAGTTGTGGGTGAACAGGTCGAGGGTTTGCGGATGCGGGGATGGCGAGGCGCGGGAGCACAGGGGTGGCCGGTAATGATGGGGGGGGTTCCCCTGGGTGATCCAGGCTGGGGGGCTGGAAGAGATGGGCGACTGCTGCGTAGCATGTCTAGCACTAGGGCGGCCTGGCCGATGAGAGGGTCAACAAGGGGGATTCCACGGGGGTCAGCAGGGGGGATTCCACGGACGCCCAGCGCATGGCGAGGGTTGGCCGGTTAGAGGTTGCACGTTACTCGACTAGATGTGCGGCAATTATTTTATTTGTTTGTGCGTGATGGTGTGGCGCGGGCTTTGCCCGGGGGCGGCGCCAAGAATAAATAAATGAGGAGAGTATTGCAGGTGTGCAAATGATGGGGGTACAGCGCTGGGTTGGGCGGGGGTGACAATTGTGGGCGGATGCGGGAGGGGGCAAGGGGTACAGTACTGGCGGGACAGGTTGCAAGAGGCAAGAGTGAAGGGGATTGTCTTCGGGGGGGGCAAAGGGTAGCAAAGGAATTCTGGGGGGGAGGGGGTGAAATGGCGCGGTGAGGGAGGGCCACGGTGGGGCGCGTCCTCATGGTGGGGCGAGCCACACAGTAGAGACACTACAATTGCTTCCAAAGATACTGTCTGTCATCGCGATTACTCGGTAATTCTCGGCAGGTTAATATCAGCCGAGCAAGGGCTGTAATTTTAAGTAAGAGGCAGAGTGGAGCCTCGGGCCTCTTAGAAGGGTTGAAAGAACAGAGTATCGTTAATGCACAGATGGTAATTTACAAATTCTTTTTGAAGGTAAAATGGGAGGTGAAACAGAAACCAAATCAGGAGCAACAATAACATTTTCAGAAGATGAATGGGAGACCACATCTCTTTGTGAGATAGGAGAGGTGGATGTGACAACACTATTATGCAGATTAGATGATACAACATTTGAAGAAGAACCTAAAATCAAACAAAATATAATCATCCAAATTCTGAGTAATAGCAGTTTTTAGGTTTCGCCTATTATCATTCGCTTGCGAATGTAATAGGCGAAAATTCAAGGGCTCGGTCGACTAGTGAAACCACTGTGGTTTCTTCACAGTGCATGTGAGGTCACGTGGCCACAAAAGCGGGTCACGTGACCACACAAGCACGCGCATCTCCCTAATCCGCAAACAGCATTCATTCAAAAACACAGAAACCCCCGCCCCCATCCGGCTTCCCTCCGTGCATCTGCCTGCCACACTTCTCCTCCCCTCGCATGCATTCCCGCCCCCCCCACCAGGCTCTCCCGCCCCCATCCGGCTTCCCTCCGGCCATTTGCCTTAATGTAGTGCTTAATTTGTAAAAGTATAACTGCTGTGTCCCAAAGTTTTGTTCTGACGCTCTCGGATTACCAAATAAACAGTGTTCATTCCACTTCTTGGCCATTTAATCGACCTCCCAACTCTCCATGCCTCCTCCTTTAATTGTTTTCCCGCCGCTACCTCTCCCTTTTGTCACTGTTTTTCCTTAATTACCGTCCTCTGCCCCCCTTTTGTGTTTCACTTTCTTTTGCACTGGGTCAAAGTTTGTAGAGGAAATTTTATGATTTGCCGTCTACAAAAATGAGTCCCCGTGGGTCCAGCTGTACAAAGATATTACCCTACTTTATCCAGACAAGTCAACACATTCTCTAAATGTTTCACAAGGCATGATCATGATATTAAACTCCACTGCACTGACTCGGTCTCTGTGAGGGTTGACTTACTAACTTGCAGCAGGACTCACTCCCTTCCGTGGCAATTTAATCAGTGCGGCCAAGGGTCAAATTTAGGGCAGCTGCTGAGACAGCTGAGACTTGAAGCAGGGGCCGCCGGAGGTGTGAGAAGACAGCACTGCCTGCTGCGAGCCTTGATCATGGTAATTTATTTGAATTTGCCGCCAAGAAGCCCAGCGCCTCAGCCTCCTGCCTCCCACAAGTGAACTCTGGCAGCAGCACGTGACGTCAGGTCCCTGCCAAGCCTAAATCAGTGTTGAACTTGTTACACACCCTGACTGGCTGCGTCATGTCTAAGTAGCAGCCATTGGGCACTAACTCGACCTGACGTCATCAGAGAACCGCACCACAAATCATCCCCGAGCTGTGATAAATTGTTGAGGCATTACATTAGGCTGCAGAGCGAGTGCTCGAAGCCTGCCAGAGCAGCACCAACGGGGTGCGCCGCTGCCAGCTGCCCAGTAAGAGTCCACATTTTAATTTTGCAGAAGAGCGCTTAATAAAACAATATGTCTTTGTAATACTTGGCATGACTGCATCACGGACTCACAGACCGAAAACAAAACCGGCCCCCTATCAGAACAAGCACTGGCGTTGCCAATAGGTTTCGCATTTGGAAAGTTGGAGCTATTGGTTTTGTAAATGACATTTTATATTTATATATCGTTATTGGCATTGTCAATAACAATATATAAATATAAAATGTCATTTACAAAACCAATAGCTCCAACTTTCCAAATGCGAAACCTATTGGCAACGCCAGTGCTTGTTATCCTTCCCACCAACAGAAAGGGAAACGCAACAGTGGATACAAACAAAAAAAGTAATACTCAACACAAAAAACATGAATACAGTACATTAATAGGTCCGTTATTTTACAATGTCCAGAGCACAACCTTAAAGGGGAATGCATTTGAATACCCTTATAAAACAAATTTAGTTCAGCCGCTCACTAATTTTATGGACAATGAGCCTCTGCCTACACCTGACTTGTTTCACCAGGTTCCTAACTCTTACTACACCAATTGTTCATTCCCTGGAAGTCAAAGTCACTCTATTTAAAACAATTTTCAATGGCGACAGTAGGCCCACAAAAATGGTCCACGCATTTTTTACCCCCTACATTATCCTTTGTAGGGTTCTCAGGACGTAGAACTGATATCCACTCTACCAAATAATAAACACAAAATTACACACTACTATTTAAAACACGCTAAGGTGGGTCAACAATGACTCCCAAGATCTGTATACATTACCGTGATGACCACAGATGACTTGAAGCATGGGTAATAATGCACTGTTTGGATTCTTAAACCTGAAAGACATACGTCCATACACCATTGTTAGACTACCTCTTCAACTCAAAAGGATCCCTCCAAGCTCAAACAATTCCACAAAATCCACCACTGTTAAGGTTCAATACTCACTGAAAAAAGGACAGAGCTCATCTAGTAATATCAAGATTTCTTGTTGCAGATTTCTCAATTGGTGCAATTGTCCAGTCTAAAGTCATTGAGAGAACACATGTTGTAATAGGTCAACTTTGTTGACCAATTGTATATGTTTTTCTATGTGTGACAAAAAATAACATAAAAACTAAAGTGTTGGTTAGATGTTGCAAAAAGTTTAAATAGCGACCGCTTTTGTTGTATATAGCCGTCTTGGATTAATTGTAGATTACAAAGGAGAGTCAGTTTTGGCATTGGTGTGTTTGAACTTTTAGAAAGTGGGTATTTTCTTACTTTACCCAGCAGGGGTTATCTTAGGTGTGCAACTCAATTACCCTAACTAGTGTAGGTTCTGCCTGGCTTAGGTGCACACCCTAACCAACCAGAATCGCCATTTCTAATATTTAGTCTGAGGACTAGATAATCAGACCAATATACAATAAAAGCATACCCAAAATTTAAAAGGTGCTAAAGTGCAGTGTGGTTAACATAAGATAACGTCCCCTCTATCCTCCACAAGTTAAAACAATGATGATATAAACATCATACTCAATTCTCCCTGCATAGTAACCATATTTCTTTCTAATGACTATGGAGTATCTTAAAGAAATAACTACATAAGCAAGGCTCCATAATCAAAGTTTTTGCATTAATTACAAAGCTGGATTATGTTTGATATTGGCTTCCTGCAAAATTCCGAGTAGGAAACGCCTCGGGGGTTAACCGTAAAGAGACCGAAAGAGCGTACAATGCCCTGTACTTTGCATGGAAACATTATCACAGGGACAATTTGTCAGCGACTGCAACCAGAATCTTTGCTGAGCTCGTAGGTAAGAATGTTACATAAATAAAACTCAGGGCTGAAAAATAGCTTTCACTTTACACGCCTGCAATTCCCTAAGACTTAGTTGAGCTCGCCAGTTAAATGAAAATGCTTTTTCTGATGGATACATCTGCCTGTTGATTCCTCGTCTTTTGAAATTACCCCATTCCACAGAAACTTTTTTCATAGCTCTGCCCCGTTGAGGACGTCACGATGGCATGGCTCCGCTTGCGACTTCACCTGACTGTCATCGGAGCCATAAGACCTCGTCCGCATGCGGACGTCTGTTCCCCTTCTTTTTGGTGCCGTCTACACATAACGCTTTTTCTTGGACTCCATTTCTTTGTAGTATACTTTGTTACAGTTGCCTCGTTCCTGTTTCTGCACGATGGCTACTCAGAAGAAGCCTGGTTTTAAACCCTGTTTGGAATGTGGGGGCCATATGTCAGTCACAGACCCCCACAAAGATTGCCTTTGGTCCCTGACCACTGTTTCAAGGGATGCTTGATGTGTTGTATGAACCCGGAGGCTCTTAAAGAATGGGAGGCAAAGTTTATTATGGACAGAGGTTGGAAGAGGACCAAGTCAAGGTCACCGACTCCACACACCTCGAGGTCCCAAAAACATAAGCTGCGTCATGGGTCCAAGCGTCCCTCTTTGAAGGACAAGTCATCGAATCAGTGTCCCCGGTCCAGCTGCGTCATAGGAAGGATAATGTCTCGGCTTCTTCACCGCAGGTGACTCCGGTGCAGTCACCGAAGGACTCTCTGGCACTCAGGGAAGCATCTCCTGCACCTCCAGCTTCTCTGATTCCCCGTTCCAGTGTCTCCGCCGCCGCAGCCAGAACCCGCCCCTCGGCCTATTCCAGACCAGGCTGTTCCGTACCCGCCTTTCCCGGCTCCAGGTGAGGATCCTTCACATTTTCTACATGTGATTTATGGCATGTTTGCTAGGGCGGTGAACCCATCCGGTTCTTATAATTTGGGTGTTCCCCAACATTATGCCCTCGTGTCTTTCATGCCGATGGCTCCATCTGGGGCTCTGCCGAGGTTCTTGACTGAATCCATCCCAGGAGTGAAGGATGGACTACTCTCTTCAGGTGAGGAATCCGTGTTAGCCATGCTGCTGGATCTTCCCTTCAATGGCTCCAGTCTCTTAGGGACAAAAGCAAACTCCGCTCTGCAATGTTTTAAGGATGGCAGGGATACCGCTAGATTCATAAGCTTGCACTCCAGACTAGGCGTGTTGGGAAGGCGGCTCCGTTTCGATGCCGCAACAAAACCCTTTGTAGAAATCCTACAGAGGGAAGGGAAGAGGTCTAGGGGGAGTCTCGCAGGAAGAGGGCCAACAGGTCTCTTCCTCCTCATCCTGCCCCCACCCTGGTTCTGCAGGGATGCAGCTCTAGTCCCCCCCCCCCCCCACCCATCTTGGAGCATGTTGGACCAGTAGGAGGTCGGGTGTCCCATTTTCTACATAATTGGATCTGTTGCATCAGATCTTTGGGTTTTAATTCTTGTAGAAAATGGGTACACCCTTCCTTTCCAGGAGTTTCACCCTCCTTTCCCTCTTTGACAGGCTGGTTTTCGGAGGACCATCTGTTGCTCCTACGGAGATAGGGGGGCGCCTGTGCTCGGGTGAATCTGCTCTCACTTTGGCCTTTCCTACCTCCGCCGCGCTCTCCCTCCCGAGTGTCACTTTTGTTATGTTAATATACACTTATATAGCGCATTATCATCCTGAGGTATCTTAAGCGCTATCAGCGGACATACACAACCCACGAAAGATGTAGAGCCGCCAAATCAGAGGGGCTTCCAGGAAAAGCACAGTCTTCAGAGTTTTCCTAAAAGGGAGTAATTAGTTTCCTTCCGAAGTTTCACTGGAAGGCGGTTCCAAGCCTGAGGGATGGTACTAGAGAAGGCTCTACTGCCCATGGACGCAAGGTTAAACCGGGGGCAGACCAAGTTGCATGCATCGGCTGACCGGAGGGCCCTACTCGGCGTGTAACTGATCAATCGGTCCTTGATATAGCTAGGGGCCGAGCCATAAATGGCCTTGTGTGTAATACAAAGGCTTTTGAATTTAATTCTCTGGGCAATTGGGAGCCAGTGTAAATCCTGAAGTAAAGGTGTGGCCCGGGTTCGTCTAGGTTTTTTAAAAATCAATCTGGCAGCATCGTTCAACACCACTTGTAACCTGGCGAACAGGTTTTTTGGTAGGCCATAGTATAAAGAGTTGCCATAATCGAGGCGTGCCAGAATCAGGGCAGAGATCGCCAGTCTGAGAGTGGAAAAAGACAACAGTGAGGATAATTTCCGAAGTTGGCGCAGCAGATTGACACAAGTACCCACCACCGCCGATACCTGCTGTGTCATGGATAGCCGGGCATCAATTTTGATGCCCAGACTTTTTATTGCCCCTGCGGCTACTGGGAAAGGCCCGACTTCCGCTGGCCAGAACAACTCACACGACGGATTAGAGGCTGTGGTGACCGCTAGGACTTCAGTTTTGTCAGGGTTTATTTTTAGTGAATTATCCAACATCCAGTTTATGAACTCTCGAGTGAGCCATTGGTGAATGGTCAATCTGGATCAGGATTTGAGTGCCGTCGGCATAATTATGAACCCTGCAGTCCATCCGGTTCAGTGCTGCTATCAGGGGCTGCAAGTGGATGTTAAAGAGCAGAGGTCATAAAGCTGAACCCTGGGGCACTCCACAAATCGGCTTGGCTGGATTAGACACTAGATCAGCTAGTTGGACTCGCTGGGAGCGGTCTTTAAGAAAGGAGGTCAACCGAGCCCTGGATCCCTTGCTCCGCGAGAGTAGGCGGCTATGATTTAAGGTGTCAAACGCCGCGGATAAGTCAAATAGGACCAAAGCACACATCGTTTTCTTGTCAGCCCTGGGTCGCAGATCATCCAGCCCGGAAAGCATAACCAATTCCGTGCTGTGATGAGCTCTGAACCCAGCCTGATTGGGCTCAAGGAGATAATTGCCTTCCAGGTAATAGGTGAGAGAATGTAAAACATGCTGTTCTAAAACTTTTGCCAGGAAAGGCAGCTGAGAGATTGCCCTAAAGTTCTTAAAATTTTTCGGTTCAGCACCCGGTTGCTTCAGAAGCGGAACCACCTGTGCTTCCTTGAAGTTAAAGGGGACAAGTCCCGTCTCCAAGGACCGGTTCAGAAGGGCAAGCACTTTATCCTCCATACCCAACCATCCAAGCTTAACATTTTTGGAGGGCAGGGGTCCGCTGGAGAGCCTGATTTCACCCGGCCCACTTAGGAGACCAAGGACTCCTTGGTAAGGAGGGGCACACTAGTCAGGAGATTCGTAAGCGGCCTGGGGGGAATGGAGGGAGGCTCAATAGAACAGAGAAGGGTAGGAGTATGACTAATTTCTATCATCAAATCCTTTATCTTATCCAAGGAAAAGGTTTGAAAAACATTAGTCCTTTTGGCTAAAAGTCGGGTTAGGCACCCTAACTGTCCTCAAATCTTTTAGGACTTTAAACAATTCTTTCTGCGGGTTAGTAGCCTCAGTGATTGTCGCCTCATAGAATTCGGCCTTCCTCAAGCGGATGGCATTTTTGTATGTAGCGAACTTCAGCGCATATGCCACAAAAGCACTAGGATTGTGAGACTTACGCCAAGCTCTCTCGCATTGGCGGAGGGCTTTTTTTTTGTTCCCTAAGAGCATTATTAAACCATAGTGTCCCCTTGCTCTTGTCTACTAGTCTGATTTTATGGGCCAGTGCTACAACCTCGATGGCATCCTTAAGTGTAGACAGCAGGGCAACGCTTTCCATGTCCAAATCGGCCTTCGTGGGTGGAGAGTTGACAGTGTCGTAGAATAGCTATCAGGTCAGATGCTATGACCTGCCTCCAGCTCCGCAAAGTTTTCCATTCTGGTTTAACTTTAGCTCTTCTTGTAGAGAGAGGGTATTGGCCTTCAATCCAGATAATGATCTGACCAAGAACATGGGGATGCCACTAAGGGACCTATAAGTGGGCAGGTTGACCAAACCAAATCCAAAGTGTGGCCCCTCTCATGTGTAGGTCCACCCACCAGCTGACTAAGTCCTGTTCTGCTAGAGCGCTTCCTGCCAGGGCACATCTCCCGGGCCGCTGCCTCACCCCCCTCCCAACTCCCCTCGTATGTATATCTACCCCACATGAGTCGGTGCAAGGTACCTCTGCCTGCCTGTATAAAATGTGTCCATATGACGCCTGCTTAAAATGGGCCTGCGGTGCATATGTAACACGGGCGCCTGCCCTGCGAGGGTCAGGTGTGTGCACTTGCCGTCCGGGTAAATTGCATTTCTAACCTACCCTCGTGGATTACACACCTGTTCTGCTTGTTTGGTACGCACACACCGGCCATGCTTGTGTGAAATGTACCTCAATCCAGTATGTGTGAAGTGCACCTCTTCCCTGCCTCTGTGATGTGCACCTCTTCCCTGCCTCTGTGATGTGCACCTCTTTCCTGCCTCTGCGATGTGCACCTCTTTCCTGCCTCTGCGATGTGCACCTCTTTCCTGCCTCTGCGATGTGCACCTCTTTCCTGCCTCTGCGATGTGCACCTCTTTCCTGCCTCTGCGATGTGCACCTCTTTCCTGCCTCTGCGATGTGCACCTCTTTCCTGCCTCTGCGATGTGCACCTCTTTCCTGCCTCTGCGATGTGCACCTCTTTCCTGCCTCTGTGAAGTTCACCTTTTCCCTGTTTGACGTGCATCTCTGCCCTGTCTGTGTAAAGTGTCCCTCTGCCCTGTGTATATGGAATGTATCTGTGTGAAATGCACCTCTGCCCTGTCTGTGAAGTGCATCTTTACCCTGCCTGTGTGAAGTGCGCCTCTGCACTGCCTGTGTGAAGTGCGCCTCTGCACTGCCTGTGTGAAGTGCGCCTCTGCACTGCCTGTGTGAAGTGCGCCTCTGCACTGCCTGTGTGAAGGGCGCCTCTGCACTGCCTGTGTGAAGGGCGCCTCTGCACTGTCTGTATGAAGTGCGCCTCTGCACTGTCTGTATGAAGTGCGCCTCTGCACTGTCTGTGTGAAGTTCAATTCTGCCGTGCGCCCTTGCACTGCGAAGTTGGAGAGATCACCTCGGGATGTCCGTTCATTGCGATTTCTCTTGGTTTTGATTCAGGCGACCCCTGCTGTACATCGTCTTGAAAGTATAGAGGTGTAAAACAACCACAAATAGCTGCCAATTTTTAAATTTGCTTAGTGGGACATTGCTGCGCCTACAGAGAGCTGTGTGTGGCTCTGTGTGTGTGCAAATGCAATAGGTCTTGCATTTGCGAGAGAATAAGCTATTGGCATTGTAAATAATGCCATTTATCTGTTTTCAAAACCAACACATAAATAAAAAGTTTGTCATTACAATGCCAATAGGTCTAACTTTTGCAAAGGAGAGACCGTTGCATTGTAAATGCTTGTTCTTTTATAATTGCTGCCGTGGTAATATTGAATGCTACTTACAGTTACAATTAAAATCCACATAACATTTATGTGGAGTGTATGTTTACTTGACTTTCATCTTCCGACTGGTCTTGGAGCATTTGTATTATCACAAAAGACGCTGCTCTCGATGTAATTGTCATAATTTTATTAACTATTAGGCAGCCTTTTAAAAAAAAAAAAAAAAAAAAAATCGCAATGTTTTCCTCAAATATCAAACTGCTTTGTTCTATGCTTACTAATCAGATTGACTTCGGATAGTTGAATTTTTTTAAAGTTTCCATTTTCTTTACGCTGTGCTCTATCGTACATTGAAGAATCCATATGCTCTTAGCCACATGTTCATTCACGTTTGTGGTTCTTTTTGGGCTCCAACTGAGCATGTCAAACCTACTTGGCCAGTCCTGTTTCTTCATCAATGCGATGTGCCTTTTCCATTGTCTTAAAGTCTACCTTTATAAAGCTTTTAAATATTCCTTTGCATGTGTGGAGATCCGAGCTCTGCTTGGAAGCATCAAGTAACTCGCTGCCTTCTTCAGGTCAACTTAAGATCTGCTTTTGTAATCTCTTTAATCGTAGATTTAAAAATCTCCCTTTACTTTAAATGTATCTCTCTCCACTTTGCTACCTCTGTAATGGCATTGAAGAAATATTGGCTGCTTTGATACAGAGCTTTTCAAATGCCTACTGATGATGCTTGTTCAGAATGACTCCCTAGCCTGTAATTGGCTCACCATGCATCCTGATAGATGATGTATATTTTTTCTGGTCAGTTGAGCGTTCAGATATATATATATATATATATATATATATATATATATATATATATATATATATATATATATATATATATATATATATATATATTTTACATTATTAGAAAGCATGGATTCTCTTCGAAAAACAACTTCACCATAGTCCATGTTCTTAATGGGACAACTGCAGCAATAACCTATCCGTCTTTCATTTCCTCTTACCCATTTTTTTCTTTCTTTCAGGGATCGAGCTCGAAATACAGGGGTGATTTCCTGTACTGTGTGTCTAGAAGAATTTCAAACTCCCATAACCTGTATCCTTTGTCAGGGTTGATGGAGGTGGGGGTCACCTCAGCTAAGTGTGGTTAGTATGTTGGAATTATATATTGTGTTGTGTGTTTTCTTAGTTCTGTACTTTGGTGCATTTGACTCATAAAATATATTTAGGGAGAAGAAAGAGACCCCAATGGTTTAGTGTTGAAAAGCATGAACTTTCTTCTTCCCAACCTAAAATTACAGGGACCTCGGTGCTGGCATAGCTGAGGGGGCTAGGGTCCAGGACAGTCAGTAGGGAGAGCTGTGCAAGTATTTGGGCTGGAACAGGAGGTACTATTATACATCTGGAATGATGTGCAATATAGCTGACATGTTCTGTGTTGGCATAGGCAGTTACTTGTCTAAGATTGAAAGAACTTCGAGTGGAATAGGGCCCTGCCGGGCTATATTGATGTACTAGTCGTATTTGCGTTGAATGCTCCTTTTACAAATGTCCTTTCCTCCTCTCTTCCTTCTGTCTATTTAACTGCAGCTCCTATTTCGGACACTGCCTTTGAGTTGCCGCCTCCAGTGATCACTTTTACTTTCCTTGACATAAGACTGTCAGATCTCTCGGAAGCAGTGGATGTATACAGCGATTGGATAGATGCATGTGAAGCAGCCAATCAGTAGCATTGGTGCGACGGCTCCCTGCAGATTTTGAGCTCTTTCCCCAAACTGTTGGCATCTCTTTACTGATTGTCAACAAGCCAATGACAAGTTTGAATGCTGCAACTCTTCATGTTTGTTGAGTTGACTTTTATCTGGGAGTTTGATGAACATCCTTGTACTCCTTGGTAGTTTTGTCAATAGCAGGGTACGAACAGAGTTCTAGCTGATGAGAGCAGTCGCATTAAAAACATTCCACTAGTGCTGAAAGACACAATTTTCACTAAGTAGTTGATTGTGTTCAGAAATTGTAAATATAAAGTGTATTCTGTATTAGGTCAGCAGTAACACATACTAACAAAGGATTACTGTCCAGCAGAATTTTAGATGTCTGTCCTGTCAATTACAGACCCACAACCCTTTGCCGGTCCCTGTTCTCTCTCACCCACCAACAAAGCATTCAGTTAATTTCTCTTGAGCCACCCACCCCCAACAATTTCTGGATATGGAATTTTCTTGCCTCATTTGTAACTGTTTAACATGGCTTGTTCTTGTGTGTTAACTACACTAGTGTGGTAGGTTGTGATAAAGCAGTATAACATCTTGTTTACCAGTCTACTAAAACCCCCAAACCTCTTCTGTAGGTGACCGCTTCACGACAGTACATCTGTGAAAGGGATGTTTGTTGGCCACTTACAGTGGGGAGTTGAGGGGTGTCCATTCTCTCCCTCTCCAAGTATGCCCCGGTAGGTTCAGCCCTATCACGGTTTCTGCCTGCGAGCAACCATCTGATGCAAATATTATTTGTTTAATGTCATGTACATTTTTTCCAGAATTTCCCCATGTAGGGAGGACTCTGTACTCCAAATATATGAATACAATTCCAAAACTATTGCTGGAACATCAAAACCCCCTTGCATTAACATGGCACTGACTGCAGTTTTTTTTATTTTTCATTTTTAATTCATTTAAACTCAAACTGATTTGATCCTTCATGGGTGGGGACAAATATTAATAATTATGCTATTGTTGGATACTTTTCCTCTGTTACGGTCTTAAACCAGAATATGATTTGATTGAGGTGTATGGTATTTTAAAATACCACTGTGGTGGAAAACAAGAGGCTACAACTGTATTATGTTCAGGTTTTCTTCCAAGTTGGAAGAGGCTGTTTAGTTTGGGTTGACGTAAAGTTTGTGTGAACTGTTCATTAAACAACAGTAACATGTAGTTTTGTTTATCTCTGTATCAAATTTTTTCCTTCCTAAAGCCCTGAATGGTCTCCGCTTTAGTACCTGCAGTCGATGTTTGCTTGCAGGAGTATAATTTATTCCTCACTTGTTTTTGCTTGAACTTCGTGTGAACCACTGGTTCAATGAGTGAAACCTTGTGTGATGGGTTATGCCAGGCACAGTAGGAACAAGGTAAAGTGCATGACAGCACCCTTAAGGAAGAAATAACCACAAGTTACATTGACTTGTAATTGAATAACGCAGTGTGAAAAATTGGGTTAAAGGTTTGGTGTGGGGTGGACTCTTCTCAAGCAACAACCACAATCCTTGTTGGATGAGCTACAAAACTCACTAAATTAACTTGTGATTAACGATTTGGTAGCTTGGCACAAAAGCAGTCGGGCTTAACTTAGAGGCACTGTGTTAAATATTTATGCAACACACAACCAGTAATAAAGTGTAAAACATAACAGAAGAAAGATCTCACACCAATTTCGAAAAATAGAGTACAATTTATTAAACGAAATGAAAAAACAAATTAAAAACAATCCATAGATCCAGAGAGATGCTAATTTAAAAGTTTGATTAAATGTGGCACCAAGAAGCAGAAGGCACTAACTGTGGGTGTGTGGTCGTGTTAACCTGGGACAAAGTCGCAGATTCAGGCTGACTGGGGTAAAGCACACTCGAAACAAGGACAGAGTTAGTCTCACTAAAAAAGTTTGCTTCTCAACATCCAGTACACAGAGTTCAAAATAAGGGTTTCACAAGAGGAGCTCAACTGATACCAGGCAAGAGTCCACACTCTGGACTCTATCTGGGGATCTGGAACTCCCTCCAGCAGAGGCAAGCGGGGCTCAAGCGGGTCCAGTTGCAGGGAGGCATCTGGAGCCTTTTGAGTCTATGTAGCTCAGAACATAAGTCAGCCAACTCACCCTTGGAGTCACTTTGGTAGTCATTGGTTCAAGGAAATAGTAGTCTCTCCTTCAAGCAGCAGGGAGGCCTAAAGCTACAAGGCAGTCCTCTGATGAAAAAGGAAGGCTTCAAGCAGTAGGGCATTCTGAAGTACAAGGCAGTCCTTCTGTAGCCTTCCGCAGTTCCAAGGGTGTACTCAAGAGTGGGTCTGAGGATCCTGTTTTTATACCTGGTGCCAGCTTTGAAGTGTGAGAAACTTAGTTTTGCAGCGTGAATCTTTCTGGATTCGCTATGCTGTGCATTATTCCGCGATCTAGTGGTTGGGTCCGGAATCGTAGTCTTTTTTTTTTTTTTTTTGTAGCCCAGGTGGGTGTCGACGTCCCACCTTTTGGTGTCCGTCCTGTGACGTCGGCATGCTTCCTTGGGCGCCATCTTCAGATTCTTTTTTCCGCCGTTGGGTCTGGATCGTTCCCGAGAGGGCTCCAGAGATCAGGAGAGAAGAGAAGAAAAAAAAATGGAGTTTTTTGGAAGAAAAACTTTTGAAAAGACGAAGGAAGACTACACCATCGAAAGGACGACGAAGAAAGAAAAAATGTCAACGTATTGAAATGTAAGTGAGGCTGGAAAATGCTCTGCTCCTTACATCATAGCAGGATGCCCTCTCCAGCTACACCCACATCCTGTTGTTTACTGTCTGGACAGAATACACATTCCTGATGGGAGAGCAATTAACAGTCGTAGGCAGCTGGAAACAACTAGAATACCTCAGAAAATTTAGGGGAGGAAAACAGCAACTTTCTAAAGAGATACTTTAAAAATTGCAATCTAAAATCTGGCCTTGCTATTAAGAGAATTTTAAATTACAATTCGTCTGAACTTGACATTTCTATCTTTTTCCAATCAAAAGTTAAGTAAATCGGTAACCCAATATTATCCTATGGGAGGGGTAGGCGTCTGAGTAATGAAAAAGGATTTGGAGAGTCTTTCACTACCAGGGCATGGAGAAACACTCCCTATTCCATAAATATAAAACACCCTGCCCTATGGGCTGCTTAAGGCCTGCTTTAGGGGTAGATTTAATGTGTTTAAAAAGGAACTATTTAGGGCTGGGAAAAGGCTTGTGGCAGGGCGATTGGCAGTTTCAAACTGCACTACAGCCTGCATTACAAGGCCTGAGACCAGTTTTAAAAGGCTATTTTTTGTAGGTGACACGACTGCTGCTGTCCACTAGTAGCATTTAGTTAGCAGGATTTGGTTACCCGTGTTGCCATATACAAGGGCATTAGAAATATATGTACCAATCAGGTATAAGCCAATTGTACCATGTTTAAAAGAGTGCACAAGCAATTTACAAGGAAGGTAAAATATAGTCTATTATGATTAAAGCTAGAATGATAGCTATTCAGGGGTGTGGAATTTAATGAAATATATACTTGTCCATGGGGCACGTTGCTTCATAAATCTACTTGTCCCTTTGGTGCCATGTAGTGCGGCGACAAATTATGGCAGCAATCTCATTGTGTAAGAGCTCTGATATAGCCGCTCTGATTATGCCTGGGCTCCTACCATAGTAGTGTTAGAATACTTGCAATGCCCTTATTTTTTCACGTTTCCGCAGATCTACCTACTGGGGCTGAAGGTAGTGATAAGTAATAGTTCCAGGGTTAGAATGCCCATTTGAGTCTGTGCAAACCTACTAACTTGCATGTTTTAAGGGGATTCAACAACTCTTCTCTAATCTCTTGCCATACTGTGAAATGTTGGAAATGTACTCCTGACAATGGCAGATGTAAACCTTCTTCCAGAGTTGGGAAAAATGTGGTTGAAGGGAAAGTGAACTTGCAAACAGATTTTCGCATGAGCAAATCTACACATGCATATTTGCTCATGCTACAATGCAGTTGACAAATATTTTCTAAGAGTGCTATTTCTTTCCTACTTCTGTAAATTCTTGGGAATACACGAGCGCCATATAGCTGCACATAATGTAAGGACATATACCTGGGTGCACTTTTGAGACTTTCTTTAATAATTGGGCCCCTAATTTGGTCTTGAGCTGACCATAACCTTTTGCGTTTATTAAAATTCTGTCTCTCTCTGTATCGGCTGGCAGCATTCTGCCGTTTCACAAGTAGCATATCAGCACGCAAAGTAGTTTTGTTCAGTGCCAGAAACTACTGTGGCAGTATTGCAGTTGTAGCTTACATCATTTACTTAGAGCGCTCACCCTAATAATAAAGGCTTTCAATTAATTAACTATAAATACAAGTTTGAACAGTATTAACATCTGGACAAAAATATTACCCCTAACTGCTGACAGTGACCTTCCCTGATCCATAATGTGGTACTGCAAACTGGCAGCCAAAGGGGTTGTGCTGCAGGGGAACAAAATACTTTCTCCGCATTGGGTGTGTATGTATAATCCATATTATCGCATCTGCTTAAAAGGTAGCAAATTCTGCAGTAGCCGAAGACCATGTCTACTTCCTGTCACATGGGCAGTTTCATTGAAACTTGTTGGTAACCTTGAATTCAACATCAAAAAGTGCATTTATTTCCACTATCTTTGAATGTCAGCAAGGCCACTTCTGCTTTCCACCCTCCTGGAGGTCTGTAAATGGACTACTATAAATTTAGTATAAATACCATCTTTTATTTACTGTGCTTTGAAACTTCTGAGGTACATTATGAAGTGCTGTGTAAAACATGTTTACGAGGCATGTGTCTTGTAGATACCCATGCTTTGAATGCTCCTGCCATCTAGTGTTGGGTCCTGGTGTTTGCAAGTTGTTTTTTTCTGAAAAGTCTTTCCTAGTCGAGAGGTAAGGTGACTCCTCCTTTCGGCGATAGTGCGCATGGTCATCGACTCCATTGTTAGATTGTTTTTTTTTTCCGCCATCGGGTTCGGACGTGTATTGCTGCACTCTGGCTCAACCATTCTTGGTTTCCCTTCGACAGATCAGACTCTCTACTCTCGACGGTATTGTTTTCGTACGTGTTTCCCACTGTTCCGCGTATCGTTTCTGAATCTAATGATCGATCGGAAATCTTAGTGGGCGGCCTTCGGGCCTAACTGCTTTGGTTCAGCTCTTTCGATGGATCGGACGCCATTGATTCTGTCTTCAGTGTCACACGAAGTATCTGCGGACTAACTTACACAAAGTGTGTATCTTGTGCTTGTCTCCAGAGCACAAAGAAGACTACTGTGATTCTTGCAGATCGTTTTGATCGAAGAAAACTCTTTGCGATCATCTGGCTTGACGCCTGGAGATGCAGCCTCAAAGCATCGAACACATGCCGGACATTTTCGGTGAAGAATCGGTCAGGAAGATGTTGGTGCATCAGCGGCAGAGGAGAAAGAATCTTTCTCTGTACAAGACTCTGAATTGGAGCTCGAGATAGACCTCCACGCCAAAGAACTGCTGTAGGGACAAGGTGACATGAGTACAGAAGACCTCTTGCCCCACAAAAAGCATAATGCTTCGACACCATCTCTGCCTTCTGGCCACGGTCGGCACAGAGATGATGTTTCCAATGCCCCGCCTTCAGGCTCTGCTCTGAAACACAGTTAAGCCTTCCGGCTCTGTTCCAAGTTGCCAAAACTCCTCCTGAACTCAAACCTTCCGGCTCCAAACACAAAACCGTCTCAGAGCCGAAAGCCTTGCCGAAATCGGAACAGCCTTCAGAGCCAGAATCTTCTGTACTGAAAGGTCAGCCCACGTCAACACAAAGCGTTGGCACGGAAAACAAAAGATGCTACTTTGGAGCCCGATGTGGACATTGTTCCACTGAAAAAAGATCTCAAGCAAAAGAAGCTGTATATTAACACTGAAACAGGCCATATTCCTATCAAACTGCCTCAGAAACACAAACTTCCTGATGAAGACACTATTATAAGATTCCTTTAAAAAGGAAGTCTGTTGCTACCAGTCCTTTTCACCCACCACCCCCTTCACCTACAAATCACACCTCCGTATTCTATGCAATCTCACCGTTATGGTGATATTGATGATGGGGGTTCACATTTACCAATTGATCCGTGGATAGTTAACACAATTGATCCTCCTGCAGATAATGACCAAGATCTTTACCCTGCCAAACCATCTCCTCCAGATGACAATGTTTCTTACCAAGAACTCATTGCCAGGGCTGAAAAATATTATTGGGGGGCATTGCACAAAATCATTAGAAGAGGATTTTTTATTTGAAACTTTAGGCTCCACACATAGGTTGTCACAAACGCTTCCTATGCTTAAAGGCATGATGAGACATGATGATGACACTTTTAAAGATCCTGTGCATCCTAGCTCCCAGGGTAGACAAAAAGTATAACCCCCCCTCCCACCTCCCCCCCACAGATCCAGTAATTATCAAAGGACAGTTGCCATTGGAGTCACTTGTAGCGTCTAATGCTCGTAAGCAGCTAATTATCAAACATCAGGAGATGCTCCTACACCAGATAAAGAGTCAGTTAATTTACGCTTCTGGCTAGCACATAGCTGCTCAGGCTGCCAATCACTGGCGCATTTCAAATATGCAGGGACAGTTAGCTATGGGTGGGTGGCAAATTCCGTTCCGCTTGCGGAACTTGTGAAATTTCTGCATTTTTGCGTTCCGCGCTGAACGCCAACATTTTAAAACGCGGAGGAACGGAATACGGGGGCATGAGGTAATTAAACCTCACCAGGAAGCACTTAAAGAACAGAAATAAACTAGCAGGAACCAGAGTAGAAGCTCAAATTCAGTAACGAATGAATCCGCCCCAAAAAATTGTGAGCTCAGTCGAGGCTGGGCAGGTGTGCTTTCTCCACATATCTACCGTCGAAAATTAGCTGCAATCCTTGATGGATGTCTTTGCATCCATGAGTTTCTCTAGCGCAATTCCCGTGTAGTTTATGTGACCAGGAGGCTGCTTTCTCCTTATCTGCTGCTCTGATCGGCCTCTGACCCTTATAAACAAGAGGCATGTGAACTCTCAATGAAGCCCCGTCTGTTTGGAAACGCCCTACACACACTAGCGGTATGCAACGTCTTCCCGGCATTTCCCCACTATGATGGACAGCTCAAACAAGGGACCTCGGCGCCATTCGGCGCAGTGACTAAGTTACAGACACATGGTGGAGACAACTCTTCTGTCCCTTTACGCAGCTGTAGTGTAGGAAAACGCTATACATTTACCCAACGAGGTAGCACTTACTGATTAGCCAGTAGAAAGTACTCCAGTTGCGTAGAGGTATTGCACAAAACGATGGCATCTTCTTTGCGAAATATGTAGGGCAGCATTCATTCTGGCACAATGCTAGTCTGCCCCAGACTCCCTGAGCGTGACCCTGCATAGATTACAACTACTTTGTTCGCCATAAGTCGGCAGGGTATGCTCAGACGTGAGTCCCTTGCTCACTTTGCCACTGGATTCAAGCAAGCCGGGCTGAAGACGGCTGTAATGCCAGAAACCGGTCCCCGGAAGCTTGTTTCCGGTCCAGGGAAGGCAGGGCTTGGCAGTTCGGGCTGGACTGTTCCCATGAGGCACAGGGTCAGACTGATTTGCATATGGCCATGTCTGAACTGGAGTGGCAGAGTGGGCTAAAGAACGGTGATGGATTAAACCCAGATCTGTTGACTGGGTGTGAGTGTTTGATTGGTTCAGATGCTCCGTCCATCACCCCACCCCCAGTTTGTACTACTAGATTACAACAGGCGCAGCAAAATCTCTGCGAGCACGCTAAATTCCGCGTGTTCGCGGAGATTTTGTACCGTTTCGCTGAATTTTGCGTAAGGCAACTCTGCAAATTCCGCCTATCAGGCACTAGAAAAATGAAGGACACTGAAGTGGCTAAATCCATGGGAGCACTACAGTCCCCTTTTAACAGGGGTACTTTTACTGAGCAGGGTCAAAAACCACACGCTCAGAACAAAATGCCTCCAATTACAAGAGTAATAACCAGGCCTCTCCCTCGAGGCTTTTTTCGAGGAGGTTATAGAGGGAACAACTCCAATGGTAGAGGTAAGAGAAACACTACTCGTAACTTCCCTTCCCCTAATAAGCAATGACCAATTCAAAGTAACCCTGTTTGGAGTTACCACAGCGCCCAGAGTATTTACAAAATGCCTGCAGTAGTCGCAGTTCATCTCTGGACACAACATATTCACGTCTTCCCCTACCTAGACGACTGGCTTATCAAAGCCAGTATTCACCAAAACTGTTTGCGACTCACTCAGCTCACAGTAGACCTACTTCATCAACTAGGTTTTACGATCAATGCAAAAGTCGCACCTGCACCCTTTGCAGAATCAAACTTACCTAGGAGCCACTCTAAACACAGCCAAAGCTCTAGCCTCTCCCAATATAGCCAGGATCAAAACATTCGGTCTGCCAAACTACAATTTCAATCCAACCACACATTACTGTCTAGAGCATTCATGCAACTGCTGGGAAGGATGGCATCTTGCAAAGGCATTGTACCTCATGCAAGACTTCACATGTGTCTCCTACAAGAGTGTTTAGCACGCCAGTGGAATCAGTCGCAGGGTCAATTAACCGATCTTGTGTTGGTAGACGGCTGCACCCATCGTTCTCTGCAGTAGCGAAACCCACTAAATTTATCAAAAGGACGGCCTTTCATCTGCTTTATTCCACAGATCGTGCTCACACCAGACACATCTCTAAAAGGTTGCTCCAGTGTTACAAAATACAAGGCCTCTGGAGCCACAAGCACAAAAGTCTACACATCAACTCTCTAGATCTTCTAGCTATCTTTCTAGCTCTCACAGCTTTTCAAACTCACCTAATAGGCAAAGCTGTACTAGTCCTGACGGACAACACGACAGCAGTGTAGTATGTACAAAAACAGGGAGGGACGCAGTCTCTCCAACTGTCATGACTTGCTCAAGCCATTTGGACTTGGGCTGTACTTCACAAGATTTATCTTCTGGCAGGACACCTCCCAGGAGTAAACAATCAGATTGCCGACCTCCTCAGCATAAAGAGATAGCAAATTCACAAATTGGAACTTAATCCCCAAGTTATCCTTCTGAATTACCAACAATGGGGGTTCCCACAAATAGACTTGTACGCCACAGCCGACAACTCAAAATGCCCAAGCTTCGGCTCCAGATTCCCACACCCTCTCTTTCTGTATGTGGTTCGACGGCTGAGACAAACATCCCTCACTCTGATTCTAGTAGATCCCACATGGGCCTGTCAGCCTGGTACACCACCCTAATTGAGCGATCTTCGGTTCCACGTCAAAAGCTGCACCTCCCCTCCAGCCTCCTCACACAGAACCATGGAGACATCAGACATCCAAATTCCAAGGCACTGAATTTAGCCATCTGGCTCCTGAAATCATAGTTTGGTTATTTAAATATATCTCAAAAATGAATATTCTAAAAGAAGCAAGAAAGACCACCACCAGAGCTTGCTATCCAGCAGTGGAAAAGATGTATCTAATGCAATAACAATAAAATAAGCCCACTAGATGCTCCTTTACATTTGTTGCCTGTCACACTTACAGCAAACTGGACTAGCATATACATCTATTTGTTTGCACCTTGCAGCAGTTGCTGCATATCTGTAGAACAGGCAACATTTATCACTATTCAGAGTTCCAATGATGAAAGCTTTCATAAAAGGCTTAAAAAGGGTAATACCTCCAAAAATTCCTCCTGCTCCAGTATGGAATCATAATATTGTTCTTACAAGGTTCATGGGTCCACCTTTTGAGCCATTGCACAAATGCCTGTTGCAGTTTATCTCATAGAAAGTTGCTTTCCTCATTGCAATCACCTCATTGAGGAGAGTTGGTGAGCTACAGGCATTAACTTTGGAAGAACCCTTCTTTCAGCTACACAAAGACAGGGTAGTAGTTCTCTGTACCAACTCTAAAGTAGTTGCTGCTTTTCATATAAACCAATCGGTCTTGTTACCTGTTTTTGTTCCTCAACCTGTTTCTGTAGCAGAACGCATTCTTCACACGCTCGATGTTAAAAAAGCCTTATGTACTACATAGATAGGACAAATGACTCGCTAAACAAAACTGTTGCATTTGCTCCACATCACAAAGGCAATCCCATCTCTAAATCTGGTATTGCAAGTTGGATGCATATTACACTCGCATGGTAGGGGCTTTAGTGGCCTTTTTAGGTAACATTCATCTTGACATATGAAAGGCAGCTACATGGTCTACACTACACACATTTACCAACCGCTATTGTGTTGATGTGTTAGTGTCGACAAGCTAATGTAGGCCAAGCAGTACTTAAAAAACAATATTTCAGACACCTGCAACGTCTACAGGTTAGCCACCGCTTTGGGAGTATACTGCTTTATAGTTAATGCAAAGCATGTGACCCTACAGCACACATGCCTTGAATGGATAATATTACTACCCAGTAAGCATCGGTTCTTGGCATGAAGAGCTGTAGATTCCTCCCTGGGTACATGTAGTTGCAGTTCTGTAGTAGGGGATCTCTGTGTATAGTCATAATCTAGTGAATAGTCCCGCTCATGTGCGTGGACCCCGGCAATCAAAAATAATCTCTTAAGTTGTCAGAAAATTGCAGAACTGCAAAGACACTTGAGAGAATTTAAAGACAAATATTGCAGCCTATAATCCACAGGCTACACTGTCCAGTACTTCAACTAGAAATTCCACCAAAAAAACACACAAATAGCACAGCCTGCCCAGTTTCCTCCATAGAGAAACTTGCCTCTACCAGAAAAAGCCTCTGGAATGATAGAGAGGAAGGCATGGACAGACAAGCCCCATAGGCTGCCATTATGTGGCTTAAATAGGATACTGTGCCTTTAAGAGAACTTTCCAGAACTTCTCCTAGTATCCCAGAATGCACAGCAGGTCCCTCTTACTTTCAGTTCTTTTTTCCGGCTCCTGCTAACAGGACCCTGGTGCTTTGAGCTCTCCCTTTTTCAAGGGTTTATTGGAATTTTGTGCACTTTTTGGCATTAAAAGTGTTTTCAGTTTGTGTACTTGGTGTTTCCCTTCACTCCTGTGTATTTGTTCAGGCTTTTTAGGGCTCTAAAATGCCTGCTCTCTTCGACAAGTGCCCAGCATGTGTAAGGAAGAAGGCCAAGATTGATCCACACGACGTCTGCATCCTCGATCTCCCTGAAGCACATGTCCCTGAAGAATGTGACAACTGTCAGACCTTCTCATCAAGGACCCTGAGGGACAGGCTGAAGATTAGGCTTCAAGGCCTAGAGGAGAGACAGCTGCAGGTGGGTCTGGGCAGGATGGGAAGGTTCCCTCTGCCTCTGCTGAGGCCTCTGGGGGGCTCCCCAGAGGCAGGAAGCCCAGCAAACGGTCCCGGTCTCCGTCGACGTCGATTGCATTGACGACGACGTCGAGATGAATGACGACAGTGTGTTCCCCTTCTCCCTGGGGCTCCAGGTCGAGACAGCGTGGAAGTTCGACGTTGAAAGGCCTGGGTAGGCCGCCGTCGAGATCACCGTCGATGGCGTCTTCGTCGTCGACGTCAGTGTCGAACCATCGATGTCGAAGAAGGACCAACAGGCATCGGCGCTCGCTGTTGAAGCGACACCACCGGTCGCCGTCGAGTGGACGGTCGGCGTCGAGTGGATCCTCTACGTCAAGGACCTTGGACAGGCGGTCGGCGCCGAGAAGGAGTCGACACTCACTGTCGAGGACTGCACGTTCGACATCGCGGAAGTGGCGTTCGGCGTCGCGGAGGCGGGGTTCGACGCCGGAAAAGCGACGCTCGACGTCGAAGAGAGAGATCGGCGTCTCTGAGACGTTCCAACTCTCCTAAGCGGCGCAGAAGGGTTTCTGGCGCCAGAAGCCATGCTGGGTCTGGTGGAGGTCGCCGGAGACGGCGATCGCCTACTGGAGGGGCTGATTCACAGTCACCTCCCCCGAAGAAGTCACCGGGCTCTGTGTACTCGGTGGTTTATACACCACCTCGGCCTAAGACGCCCCGCCTCCTTTACCTAGAGAGGGTCCTCCCATCAATCCTCCTCTTCCACCACTTCCTCCCGCGGGCTACCACCGCCTCTGCCACGTGGGCCTGCTCCTCGGTCAGAGATACCTCCTGTTCCTCCACCAAGGTCGGTGTCACTGCCTCCGCTCCCTACACCGCCTAAGGGGACTCCAAAACCACTACCCCAGGATAGGCCAAGGAAGATGCCTCCACAGAGGCCTGCGGAGCGTCCACGGACTGGGAGATCGGGCTCTCGCTCCAGGAGGAGGGAACGATCGCGCAACAGGTCATCCACGTGGTCGAGACGACGCCACAGGAGGCGCAGGTCTCGTTCCGGACGAGGTCCTCGGGGACCAGGGACTCTTCTCCGACTTTGTCGGAGTCACCGGAGACAAGGGTGTCACCGGTTGACGATCTGGTGTCCTTTCATGATGTCCTTTTAAGAGGTGCAGCAAAATTGGGCATCTTGTTGACGGTGCCCACACTCAAGACATCGCTGATCTTCGAGACGCTTCACCAGAAACATCTGTCTCGGCCATTACTACCACTGGTACCGGGTCTGGTGGAGCCGGCCATGGACCTTTTCCTCACCCCGGCGGTGACTAAGGCGGCCCCCACGAGACTGCAGAAAAAATACCGGGCTCCCGACTCGGATCTGGCTTTTATAAGGGTGGAACCTCCTCCAGACTCTGTGCTAGTGACGGCGGCTCGCAAACAGCATGCCACCACTCCGTCATCCACAGTTCCGCCAGATAAGGAATCTAGGTGGCTTGATTCGTCTGGGAGGAAGGTTTGTGGGACGTCGGCGATTTCCATGAAGGCTGCGAGTGCCACGTCCTTGTTGGGGTGGTATGACCGAGCCCTCTGGGAATCGCTCCAGCAGTTTGTAGAACATCTGCCGCGTGATAAGAGAGAAGATTTCCAAGAGGTGTTGAATGAGGGGATGTTGGTGGCGAATCAGGTCATCAGCGCTGCAGCTGACTCTTCTCTGCTGGCGGCGCATGGTTTCTGCCATGGGATTAACCAGCGAAGACACGCCTGGCTCTGCCTCACGTCACTAAAACCTGACGCACAACAAAGGGTTGCCAATCTACCATTCTCTGGCGAAACCCTATTTGGAAAACATGCGGATGACGAAATGGCCCGCATGAAGGCAGAGGCCGAAACGCTCACGGCTGTGGGTCTGGAAAAACCCAAGGATAGCAAGAAGTCGTTCCACCCGTTCCAGAGACGGTTCGGTGGACAGGGCAGAGGGCATGGCCAGTCTTCGGGACAGCAGCAACAGTTCCGAACACCGTTCCAGAAGCGTCAGAGAGGCAGAGGCGGCCAACAGTCGGCAACAGCGACTAAAGGCCCGTCCGGGTCTAGGCCCTGAGCGTTTACTTCCCCTGCATCTGTTACCCACTCCGGTGGGGGGAAGCGTTCAATTTTTTCTGGCAGAGTGGAGAAAAATTACTCGGGGCAAGTGGGTGCTGAATATTGTTTGCAATGGATACAGTCTTCGGTTCACCAGCCCGCCTCCAGCAATCCCTCCGGTCAGCTTGCAGTTTCAGCTGCGCGAGCTCCAGGCAGAGGCCGATATCCTGTTAAGGAAAAGGGCGATAGAAGACGTACCTCTGTCTCAAAAAGGAAGAGGTCTCTACTCCTGGTTCTTCCTGGTTCGCAAAAAGGACAAGAACGAGTTCAGGCCCATTCTGGATTTGCGGCAAGCAAACCAGTGGATTCGCAGAGAAAAGTTTTGCATGCTGTTGTTGCATCAGATTTATCCTCCGCTGCAACGGGGAGTCAGACTGGCTGTGTGCCATAGACCTACAGGATGCATACTTCCATGTGCCCATCGCACGCAAACATAGGAAGTTCCTGCGATTCCAAGTTGGCGCCAATCATTATCAGTACACAGTACTGCCATTCGGGCTGAAGTCTGCGCCCAGGACATTCTCGAAGTGCATGGCAGTGGTAGCCGCACACCTAAGGAAGAACAAGGTGTTTGTCTACCCTTACGTGGACGATTGGTTGATCAAGGCCTCCTCCTTCTCGGAAGCTCAAGCGCACTTCCAGAAGACGTGCGCTCTCTTGAACAAGCTGGGGTTGCACATCAACATGTCAAAGTCTGTCCCAACTCCGGTCCAGTGCATACAGTACTTGGGAGCCACCATCAATACGCTGTCAGCAAGCGTGTCTCCTTTGGTGGAGCGACGATTATCACTCCTTCGGAAGGCTCGGGCTCTTATGACCACTCCATCTACAACAGTGAGGACGGTGTCTTCTCTACTGGGATCGATGGCCTCTTGTATCTTCCTCACGCACGGCTGCACATGAGACCATTGCAGGAGTGCTTGGAGGATCAGTGGGATCAGAGGAGTGGATCTTGGGACGACAAGATACGACTGTCTCTGCGTGCTCTTCAGCCTCTGAAGTGGTGGTGTTCGGCGGAGAATCTCCTGAGAGGGGTTCCCTTCCACAAGGACGTTCCCACGCAGACTATCGTGACGGATGCATCTCTCCACGGCTGGGGAGCGCACTCCGGAGACTTACAGATTCAAGGGACGTGGTCCCAGACGGAGTCCACGTACCACATCAATTTCCTGGAACTCAGAGCTGTTCACTTGGTGCTGAAGGCCTTTCTTCCGTCCTTCCAGACCAACTCTCTGCTTGTGCAAACGGACAATACGACCACGATGTATTACCTCAACAAGCAGGGGGGCTCGAGATCGCGCACCCTGTCGCAGGAGGGGCAGACGATCTGGCACTGGCTTCTGGCCAGAGGACTGACTATAACGGCCACCCATCTACCAGGTGTGCAGAATGTTCAGGCAGATGCACTGAGCAGACTGATTCAGGAAAACCACGAATGGGTCATAAACGACGAAGTGTTAGGAGAAGTCTTCGCAAGGTGGGGAACTCCAGACGTAGATCTGTTCGCCACTGCCGAAAACAGCAAATGCTGAGACTTCGCCTCCAGGTACTACCAGCTGGGGAATGCGTTATGGATCAACTGGTCGAACAGCTTTCTGTACGCTTTTCCACCCATTCCCCTGATTCCGATGGTTCTCATCAAGCTGTCCCAGTGCAGGGCGCGGATGATACTGATTGCCCCGGAATGGCCCAGACAGTGGTGGTTCACGGACCTGCTTCACCGGTCTCTCCTTCCTCACATGCGGCTGCCGTGCAGGCCGGACCTTCTCACGAAGTTCGGGGGGCAGATGTTGCATCCCAACCTCTCGTCTTTGAGTTTGGCGGCATGGCTCCTGAGATAGTGCAATATGGCCATCTTAATCTCCCAGAAGATTGCATGGACATACTGAAGGAGGCTAAGCGACCTTCCACTCGGACTTCTTATGCTTACAAGTGGAAGAGGTTTTGCATCTGGTGCAAGTCCAAGAACTATGACCCGACGACATGTAAGGAAGATGTTATCCTTCCATATCTTCTACATCTGGCGCAGTCTGGCCTTAATGTCCATTCCATTAAGGTTCATCTGGCTGCATTGACTGCCTACAGGAAATGCCCCTCACAGACTTCCTTCTTTCAGATCCCTGTGATCAAAGATTTTTTGGAAGGCTTGAAGAAAGTGTTCCCTCCTGTCCGGCTTCCTCCGCCTTCATGGGAATTGAATGTGGTGCTGTCCAGATTGATGAAGGAGCCTTTTGAACCTATTCATAAGGCTTCGTTGCAGCACCTGTCTTGGAAGGCGGCGTTCCTCGTGGCCATTACATCGTCCCGCAGGGTGAGTGAAATTCAGGCGTTGTGTTGCCAAGAACCTTATACTGTATTTCATGCTGCTAAGGTTGTTATGCGTACTCACCCTAAATTTCTTCCCAAGGTTATTTCTGATTTTCATGTCAACCAGACCATAACTTTGCCTACGTTTTTTCAGAATCCTTCATCTCCAGCGGAAAGGTCTTTACATTCCCTGGATGTTAGGAGGGTGTTGAAATTTTATCTGGATATTCGTAGGTCAGACCAATTGTTTATCAATTATGGATCGGTCAGGAAAGGTCTTGCGACCTCTAAGCAGTCTATCTCTAGGTGGATTGTGTCCTGCATACAGCTGTGTTACCAAAAAGCTAATAAGACCTTAGGGGGTAAACCTAAGGCTCATTCCACCAGGGGCAAAGCTGCCACGACTGCTTTGCTCTGTAATGTTCCAATTGCAGAAATCTGCAAAGCGGCCACTTGGAAGTCGGTCCATACCTTTGCTAAGCATTACTGTCTGGACACTGATGCCAGGGCAGACGCTCAGGTTGGGCAGGCTTCGCTGCGAAATCTGTTCGCACAGTAGTGGTGTTGTTTCTCTTTTCTCCACTGCCGCTTATGTGTGGGGATGGGCTTGCCATTCTATTCACTAGATTATGACTATACACAGAGATCCCCTACTACAGAAGGAGTAGTTTCTGTCCTGTAACTCCAGTTCTGTAGTAGGGGTATCTCTGTTATAGTCATAAGCGCCCGCCTGCCTCCCCGGTGGAGAGAGAGATATTCATGTAAGGAATGCTACAGGTCTGGCGTGTTAGTTCTTCAAAAAGAACTGAAAGTAAGAGAGACCTGCTGTGCATTCTGGGATACTGGGAGAAGTTCTGGATAGTTCTCTTAAAGGCACAGTATCCTATTTAAGCCACATAATGGCAGCCTATGAGGCTTGTCTGTCCATGCCTTCCTCTCTATCATTCCAGAGGCTTTTTCTGGTAGAGGCAAGTTTCTCTATGGAGGAAACTGGGCAGGCTGTGCTATTTGTGTGGTTTTTTTTGTGGAATTTCTAGTTGAAGTACTGGACAGTGTAGCCTGTGGATATAGGCTGCATTATTTGTCTTTAAATTCTCTCTTAAGTGTCTTTGCAGTTCTGCAATTTTCTGACAACTTAAGAGATTATTTTTGATTGCCGGGGTCCACGCACATGAGCGGGACTATTCACTAGATTATGACTATAACGGAGATACCCCTACTACAGAACTGGAGTTACAGGACAGAAACTACTCCTTAATTAGATACTTCTGTCAACAACAAGATCTCTTTGGGCTCCTTTAGTTCAAAACATACAGGTACTCTCAGTTGTCATACATACACAGGGCTCCACAAATTCACTCGACCGCTCGCATTTGCGAGTGAGATTGACTAAGGACGAGCTATTTTTAGGTCCTACTCGCCCTTTCTGGCGAGTAGGAATACAAACTTGACACTTGACCTCTGCCTCTGAAAGCAGAGGAAATGTGACAAGATAGGAAGATTTAAAGGCATCTTTATTGCTCACAAAGTAAATGAACAATAAAAATGCTTTTACATTTTGTTAACTTGTCAATTTGCTCAGTTTTCAGAGTTTGAGGTCAAGTTTATTTAAGTTAGGGCGAGGAGATTTTGTAGTTTACTAGACCTGCAGGTCTAGAGCATTTTTTATGATTTGTCGAGCCCTGATACACCGTTCCAATCATCAGCATTCATACAAAACCAAAAAGATAATATAAAAGATTTTTATTTTGATGTATTCAGTTCTCTTAGGATACACAATTTATAAATAAAAACAAATTCATAAAAAACATACACATCATCAGTGTACATCAAATGATCAAAAGTTCAAATTATTTTAAAGCCCCACAATCTAAAAGACTGTGACAATTACTGGAGACCTAAAACCCAATCTTAGCAGATTGGCACACAGTCTTACAACGGTTAAACCAGGGTCAGCACAGTTTCATGTTATCCTCTTTCTTAGTGACCCCTGGAGATGCTTGGGTGCTAAGTGAACACAAAGCGACGCGTATCGGTGGCACAATATGATTCACCACCTTTTTCAGGCTTAACATTACAAATCAGTGTCTTCCCGATACGATCCATTGTGAGAAATGGGAGAACGGTTTCTTCCTCTGATGTGATTACTTGTCACCTCCAGACCACACCAACCAAACAATAGTGATGTAGGATGTATGTCCTCCCTTAATTTTTCTTCCCTGAGTTGTTGTCTTGAGTAGGGGCAAAATAGACACGAGGTTGAGTAAACCTTAGCTCGTTCCCTTCCAAAAGCTTCTGCCACTGGAGCTATGGCGAGTATTTTCCTATTGGGTAAAATCTCCTTTTGATGTGTTCCAATCCCTGCTCATGCGGTGAAACCAGCTGCCGGGACAAAAAAACTCTCCTGGCCTGCTCCAACTACTTCCGGTATTGTTCCTACATTCATACGCATGGATAGCTCTATACTACACTCACTCCATTCTGACCATCTTGAGGGAAAACAGTCTAACAATGGAGCCGATGACCATGCACACGATCACCGAAAGGAGTCCCCTTACCTCGTTACTAGGAAAGACTTCTTCGAAGCAAAACAACTTGGAAACATCCTGACCCAACACTAGATGGCAGGAGTATGCAAAGCATGTGAATCTACAGCTCTACATCCCAAGAACAGATAATTAAACAAAAACCTACATTCTGACACGCTGTCATTCCTATGTTGGGTCTTATCTCCCCCCCCCCCCCCCCGTTTCAATTACAGCTCTACAACCACTCTTTTCAACTTGTATTTGGAACCTCTCTGAAATTCTGGAACTGATTAGCATACAATATCATATGTTTGTGGATGATACTCAACTGTATTTGAAAAGTTATTCACTGGACAACATCACTACTCACCTATGCTCTTTTGAAAACCCAACAGTGGTTGTCTCACAACCACCTTATGCTAACTGCACTCAAAACTGAATTCCTCATGCTTACCCCCACAATCATAATGCACCCATCCTGGACTGGCTCAAATAACTAACAGCCCCCAACTACACCTCGCATGTTAGCTCTACTAGATCTCTTTGCCTAACTCTTGACAAATGCCTGAATATGCATGATCATGTCCGTGCCACGACAAGAGGGACCAATCACCAACTCTGCACATTAAAGAAAATCAAACCGTTCCTACCGCCAACTGGCCTGCAACAAGCTGTCCAATCCCTAGTTATTTCCTTTTTAGACTATGTGATTGCAACCCTGGCTGGGCTACCAAAAGCTAAATTGGCTCTTTTCACCAACGGTCGTCGTGAGCACTACCTCTGTAGTGCTGCTCATGTCCGTTGGCTGACTCGGCCGAGCCCACTCTGCAAAACCGCCGCACCGGAATTGCAGCTGCGGTTAAAGGCCACTCTGAACTCTGCTCACAGGCTCAAGAAATTGTGACCACATCACACCAGATCTAATCCAACTCAACTGGCTTTACCTCAATGCAAGGATCAGTTATAAGATAGTTCAAACGTGAACTATCGGGTGAGAGTCGCGCCCTAAGAAGTTCAAACACTCTACTGCTGAAACCACCAAAGTTCAACAAGAAGAGAACCTACAACGATGCCTTCTCTGGTCTTGCTCTGAGAATATGAAACGCTCTCTCGCCAGTAATCAGAACTAACCTCTCGACCTCTGTATTTTAAAAAAGTGAAAGGCTTGCTCCTCAATAGCTACGTGCAACGCTAGTACTGTAGACTCACAAACTATTTGAATTGACCTTACAATCCCTGCCCTCCCTTATCTACTATGCAGTCTGCTTAATTGTTAAAACTGTTTATATGTACGTTTTTGTCTCCAATGTGCTTCTGCTGTATACACTAGCTGTAGTTATCCATTATGTTTCCCTGTTACAGCTTAACCAGCTGGCTGCGTTGTACAGTTCTCTGATATCCTGCCATGTCGTGTTCGCGCATCATAAAACTTTTCAAATAAGTAATATAATCGACACCATGCCTAGAACGTCCTTGTGATCATGGCCAGATGGGTGCCATAGCGACACAAAATGAGCATATATCACTGCATGGTCTTTGTTCTGTGATTCTGCTTATTTACAGAAAGCGTACTTTTACCAAACGTTAGGAATACGTAGGGACATGCAACTTTCTCGATAGTTTTTTAAAAAAAACTGTTAAATGATATTGCTTTAGTGCTGGAATTATTCTTGTTTGCTCCAATTTCAAGCTTGCATAAACACCTAATGAATCATATTGTCCCTGCTTTTTGGGTAAATTCCAGGTGTCTTTCAAGGTCATAATTTGTAATTTTCACAGTCTGAGCCTTTGCAGATCTCTAGCCAATATTTGTGTTG
The DNA here is from genome assembly GCF_964261635.1 of Lissotriton helveticus. NCBI lineage: Eukaryota > Metazoa > Chordata > Amphibia > Caudata > Salamandridae > Lissotriton > Lissotriton helveticus. The sequence continues at coordinate 1,400,972,280 of NC_136057.1, read as the reverse complement.
CATTCGTATGCAAATGTTGTATGTCCAACCGCTCATATGTACTTGCACGTTTTCTGCATATGCTGCTGAAGCTCCTATCCTGTTCGCACACCTGCTATCTAGTGTTAAGTGCAAATGTTGGTGGTTTTTCTTTGCTTTTTGTTTCAAGATCACTTTAGTCCCCTCCCCTGAAACCCAAAAAATGCATCGGGACATTGGTGGGCAAAAACAATCTTATGAGAATCCTTGGATGCACCTTTGACAGCTCTGGGAACCATTGCTTTATAGATGCAGAGTAGAATTTTGACCTTAAGCCACCAGAAAAACAACTGCCAAACATGAGTTCTTCATGTGGTCCTCAGCTGCTTCAACAGAGCCTGTTAATGAATGTTGGCTTCTTTGAGGCATATCTCAAAACAACAGAAGAGTACCTAAAAGTAGAGCAAAAATATTCATGGAAGTGAAAGGATTCACACCACCACCACAAATTAAGAATAAATATTCCGACAAACAGAACAAATGTTAGTAAGAAAAAAGAACCCTCAGGCACCAAATAGACATTTGGCTGCCATTTGTCTTCATTAGGTCCTCCATGTGAATACTGTTAAAAAGAGTAACGACTGCCACCCAAATCGAAAGATTATTTTAATGTGGGGGTAGTTCTAACTCTATTAAAAAAGTGATAAAGAGACGGACATATAGGTGGTTGAGTTACTTTGAACCACATGTCCTAAATAAAGGTCGACATGTTTCTGCTCGGGAGCCTATCGTCAGCTCAGCATTCCTCAGGACCATACATACCCTCGCCTCAAAAGAGGCACACACTATGGCGCCATATCCTTGAGGAGTAGAGAGTAAAAAGACTTTACAAACTTGTATGTAAGTCAGTGCACAGAAAAAATCACGTGCTATCCTTCCAACTCGTAAGGACCTGGAAATCTGAAAAATAAACCATTAACATAAAAAAGATAAGAATGTACATCTATACCCCTTTACTAAGGATTAAATACATGCATACAATTCACGTTGTTAATGGAATAAAACATCCTTTGTGGTCAGATTATTTACAGTATGATTAATCAAGGCATCGGGATTGTAATGCCTTGTTGCATTTGTTGCAATTCCTAGATATTTAGGCAAGTGCAGTGACACATGTGATAGCCACACCGTGGAACCTAATAACAAACTTTAATAAGTTCCCAAGGTGAACTACGCCTATATTCCTTCGTCCTTAGTAAGCCCGACTTGAACCTTACTACATGACGTTTTTTTCTTTAATTTAATTAGGAAGTGCCCATGTTATGTAGAGAATACACAAGTTACACCTTCAAACAAAGTGGAAGAGTGCCGTAAAAAACGTGTCTACTTACTAAACAAAATAGGGAGACATGCCCCCTGGGCTCGTGGCAGGGGAAACCTTCACGCCCGGGTAAATACTGAAAAAGATAAATTAACAAGCAAGAGTGTTTTCTATAAGCCTCTCTGTATCGGCTTAGGGCGGACTAGATTATGAATAAACAAGCGCCTCAGAAGCGTAACCACCGCCAAGCTCCAGAAGAGACTCCAGCGGATCCAGAACGCCGCGGCCAGACTCATCCTCGACATCCCACGAACCAGCCACATCTCCGGACACCTGAGAGACCTTCACTGGCTCCCCGTCAACAAAAGAATCACCTTCCGCCTCCTCACCCACGCACACAAAGCCCTACACGACCAAGGCCCGAGCTACCTCAACAGCCGAATCAACTTCTACGCTCCCAAACGCCACCTCCGATCAGCCAACCACGCCCTCGCCGCCGTCCCCCGCATCCGAAGAGCGACCACAGGAGGAAGGTCCTTCTCCTACCTGGCCGCCAAGACCTGGAACTCCCTCCCGACCGACCTTCGCCTGACCCAGGACCACCTCTCCTTCAGGAGGAAGCTGAAGACCTGGCTGTTCGAGCAGTAGCGGCACCCCCCCTCCCCCAGCGCCTTGAGACCCTACGGGTATGTAGCGCGCTCTATAAATGTCATTGATTGATTGATTTGTAAAAAGGCCAAAACAACTTACTTTTTACTGAGCGACTACCCGCCAAATGACCTACTCGAGTCACATCCACAGCCCGTATACAATGGGCCCGTGGTGACGTGTTTTTATTTTTGCTTTTACGTTCAGGACGTTAACTTGCGATCACGTGGTCGCTTGGCCAAGTGTTTCTTCATTCTCTTAAAGGAGAAGCTGCTATTTCAAAATACGGGCATTTTTTTGTCTACGTAGAATTTCACGTATTCACATGGAGGACCCAATGAAGATAAATGGCAGCCAAATGTCTATTTGGTGCCTGAGGGTTCTTTTTTCTTACTAACATTTGTTCTGTTTGTCGGATTATTTATTCTTAATTTGTGGTGGTGGTGTGAATCCTTTCACTTCCATGAATATTTTTGCTCTACTTTTAGGTACTCTTCTGTTGTTTTGAGATATTTCGCACAAGGGGTATAAGAGTGGCCTACTGACCCTTTCTCTCTTGTTGTTTACCTTCTTTGAAGCATAATCGGATAATTAAGCCCAGGGCCGGGTCATTCTAGAAGGACTTGGGTATGGGGAAGATAAAGAGGAGCCCACCTTTTACATTTTTCCTCAGCTAGTCTGTTCCCATAGTCCGACCAGCATCATGTCATTAATCTCTGTATCCTGAGGGACCTCGATGAATTCACCTAGTTGGCTTAAAAAACCTTTCAGTGCAAGAAGACCATTCGGCACCAAGATGGTTGGTGTGTTGTAAGATACAGCGTCTAGGGTCTCTTGTCCTATTAGGAAGTCAAAAGAACTTGGCAAAAGGAATGGATTTCCAATTGTGGAGGAACTCAAGCCTAGTCATGTCCAGAATACGTTCCTTTAATGCCTCTGACTCCAGGGCCCTCGGTGAAACCTGCACTGAGGACAAAGTCTATGCTTAGGATTTCAATACAACACCTTTTGGTTCAGCTTTGATTTGCCCTCTGTGATTTGATTTTGAACAGAGCTGTGGTTTGTAAAGGCCCAAGGAGAGCCATGTCTTCAGTCCCAAGACACCCTGAAGAGGTCTCGACAGCTGCTGCCCAATGGTCCTAAAGCCGCTGTTCCACAAGGCATTTTTCTGTGCTGGAAAGTCGTTGTACCCTTGAGGCCAAAACTCTACAGCTGTGTGTGCTTTGACAGATTTTAAAGCTAACCTCCAGGCCAGCCTTGTCCTAAACTCCAGGCAAACTACCCTAGGAAGAAAATGTTAGCAAGCAGTACTATGTATCGCAGAGGAGAATCTACATAGATCTGTTATCTGTCCACATCATGACACGATCAGTCAATTGATCGAAAATGTGCCACCTCACATCTGAGGAGGCAATTTTAGAAAAGCTTAGGGTTTTCCTGTTCCTAAAAATGCAGCCTTGCGTGTTCACAACATCAGCATCTCAACAGAGTTTATAGGTGAAGATTTAAGCCAAGATTACACTACTTATCAGTCAGACTTGTATCATGAGCCAAGGGCAGCAGGTGAGTCGAATGTTGGCAGGACTATAATGTTCCCTACTCAAATGACCCATCGTTTCATCCATGTGTGGTCATGGCATCTTCACCTGACAACTCAAATGCATAATATACTGTTCCAGTCCACCACAAGTTGAAGCTATCTGTATTGGAAGATGTGGACTTCCTATTTGAGACACTATCAGAAACGGAAAGTCTGTGCCACATTTGTCAGTGCGGAAGCGCATACTGACTAAAACGTGATTACAAGGGAGCCCTTCAAAGTGAGGGTTGTCACTCCCAGTGTAGGAAAAAGTATAATGATGCATATCAAAAGCCCATTTATTTTAAAAGGTGTGTCCAACCGGATTCACTGGTTGTACATACAGCACTCAACATTTTGTGAGGTGTTGGGTTACCATTTCATCTGACAATGCAAGAAAATTGACCCTTTATGGGAGTAAGTAGCTGTGGGGCCTGCTATGTAATGGTTAATTCTTCCTACCTGTTCAAGATATCGCAGATTTAAGTCAGAAGGGATGGCGGAAGAAAACCTTCCTGACGCTTATAATAAAGGAAAGGATATCATTCAGGAAGACCTTGAACACATATACTAAACTGGATTTATATCCACTGCCACTATTTTAGTGGTTACTTCAGGTTCATCTAAATGAGCCATTATCATTTTACATATGTTGTCTATAAAATTTAATTAGTCCACCAGCAACCATTATTCCATATTACCTTTGTTGGGAATTCAGCAGTCACTGACCCCTTCTTAAGGAGATCGGGCAGTTAACATTTTGCTATTTCCATTGGAAACTACCCATGCAGATATCTTTTAAACTTAGTTACTGTTCATCAAAATTAACAGTGTCCATTGGCAAGCTCCCTTGAGCAGCTATGGGCACTAATCCAGCAAGAGGAAAGATTGAGGCTCTGTTAATATTGCTTTTAAAAAGTGCAAAAATGTGTTTTCCGTGTTCAAGGATTGTTGATCTTGTGGTTAGGCAGCAAGCTTGGTGCCTGCTACTTGGTTCGTCTAAACACAGCCACACAATGAACCAGACCACAAGGCTCTCAATGAAGACCGGCCACACTCTTCAAGGAATCAAGCATCTAGGAGTGTTCTGACGTAAAGATCCGAAGGCTGGCCTTTATTTTCTACAGGCCAAAATTCAAATTACAATATCCCCAGGCGTCAGACTGGATCCGAAATTGTTTGCGTAGCAGTACCCCTGTGCGTCAGTAGGCGTCGTCTGCGGCTCCACGTCCATCGTTGGCGCCGGGATTCCATCGTTGGCGCCGGGATGACTTCGCCGGAGTACTTGGACGCCGCCGTTGCGCGCTGACGTCAGTTCTTCTTTTTTCCGCGCCAGCAAGCGCCGATCCGGAAAAAGTGGTACCCGTAGTCATTTTTTGACTAAACTTTTTCGATCTTTTGATCAGTTTTCGAGTCGAACGACTCAATCGGTGCCGGTAGGGATGCCCGGGTTCAAGCCCTGTGCCGACTGCAACCGACTGATGTCGTTACCGACCCCCATCGCCCGTGCCTACATTGTTTGGGTTTCGACCACGATGAAAAGTCGTGCCCAGACTGCCGGGCCTTGACGTCGAAGGCTAGACGGGAGCGGTCCCGTAAGTGCCTCGAGCTCCAGCAGTCTGCCTCGCGGCGTTCGAGGTCCCGGTCCAGGAGGAGGTTGAGGGACCGGTCGCGGGGCCGGAGTCATCACAGCTCGGCGAGTAGATACCACTCGTCGAGCTCCAAGTCCTCAGGTAAGAGGCACAAGAAGTCAAAGCAGCGACACCGCTCTTCTGACTCCCCCCGACGCTCGCACAATGCGGCCGGGGGTTCGGGCGACACTGCCCAAGCGGCTCCACCGGAGCTGCGAGCGTCCCAGCCAGCCCCACATCCGCCGGTCCCTGGGCTGAATGCTACGCCGGAGGAGATTCGTGACTTCCTCGTGGCCATGAGGACTCCCTTCCCTCTGTCGAGGGTTGTCAGCGCGCCTTTGGGCCCCACAGCCCCGAATGGGCGCCTTGGCAGGCCGGCGGCTTCGCCCCGGCGCCGCAAGGCCCCACTGGGTCCGGATCCGGGTCGCCGCTGGTCGACCTCACGACCCCTCCGCCAGCGTCGTCTCCGATCCCTCCCTCGGTCTGGCGCCGACGCCGCATTCGGCGCCGGCCGAAGAACTTTTCTTCTTTGATCCGGCTTCATCCTTTGACCCTGAATTTCAGGAGATGGAGGACGAGGAGGGGTCTGAGGACCCTCTGACACGTGAGTGTCAGTCCTTTCAGGACTGGACAGAGGAGCTAGGGGAGGCCAATGGTCTAGACACTCGCCTGACACTGGTTTTGTCTCCCCTCCTACCGTGGCTACGGAGGAGGGGGCTGCTTATAGTGTGGTGCTGACGCGGGCAGCCAAGGCCTTGGCGCTTACACTCCCCGTCGCTACTGTGAGGCCTAATATCCTCACTGAGATCATTAGACCGCAGGCTGGCTCTCCGGAGCCTTTACTGCCGTTTAATGAGGCTCTCATGGACGTCCTGTTGGGCACTTGGTCCAAGCCAGCTACAGGCCCTCCTGTAGATAGGCACGTCGCCAGGCGCCACCGCCCATCTCCGGGCGACCCTAGCTTCTTGTTCTCCCACCCCACCCCTGAGAGCCTGGTTATCCAGGCCTCCACTTCCCAATCCGCATTCCCGACTGCACCCCCAGATCGGGAATCCAAGCGGTACGAACAGTTTGGTAAGAAACTGTTCTCGTCCCTGAGCTGTGGACTGCGGTCAGTCAACACCGCTTGCCTCTTGGGCCGTTATACCCATTCTCTGTGGGATAAGGTTGCAGCCGTGCTGCTTGAGTGCCCGGAACGGGGCCCGGGCGAAGCTCGCTCAAGCCCTCGCGGAGGGACGAGACACGGCGCGGTATTCTATTCGATGTGGACTGGATACCACAAACTCACTGGGCAGGGCGATGTCAACGACGGTGGCGGTTCGCTGCCACGCCTGGTTGAGGTCCGCCAACTAATCGGCTGATGTCCAGAGCACCCTCATGGACATGCCGTTTGATGGCAGCCACCTCTTTGGTGGCAAGGCAGATCATGCGCTTGAACGCTTCAAGGACTCCAGCGCTACGGCCAAGTCCTTGGGCCTTTCGCTCCTTTCGTGGCCAAGGAAGGGGCGCCCCCATGCGTCCTGCCAGCCACGGGCCGCAGACTAACATCCAGCGCGGCGGCGGACGTGGTAACCGCTGTGGCGGTGGCCGGTGACAACGGCGAGGCCAGTCCACATTCACCCCCCCAGCATCCACCTCAACGCCTTCCTAGTTCGAGCTTTCAGGTCCATTCGACGCCAGTGGGGGGCAGGGTTCGCCATCACCTCCTCCACTTGCGCACCATCACATCGGACAGGTGGGTGCTGCAAATTGTCCGAAGGGGCTACTCCCTCCCCTTCGAGTCAACCCCTCCAGCCATGCCACCGCAATACCACCGCATGTCGGGGGATCACTTGAGTCTTCTGCCGGAGGAAGTTACGGCCCTCTTGGCCAAGGGGGCCATCGAGCGCGTTCCTGGGCCAGAAGTAGGGTGTGGTTGCTATTCCTACTACTTTCTGGTTCCCAAGAAGGGCAAAGGGAGCCTACGCCCTATCTTGGACCTCCGGAACATCAACAGCTTCCTCTGGAAGGAGAAGTTCAAGATGCTGACTTTGGCTCAGGTCTTAGCTGCCCTAGACCCAGGAGACTGGATGGTAGCGTTGGACTTGCAGGACGTGTATTTCCACATCCCCCTCCTGCTGGCCCGCCGGCGCTACCTGCGGTTCACGGTAGGCAGCAAGCACTTTCAGTGTACCGTGCTCCCCTTCGGCCTTACCAGCGCTCCTCGGGTGTTCACGAAAGTGATGGCGGTGGTCGCAGCTCATCTGCGCAGGTTAGGGGTGTCAGTCTTCCCCGATCTCGGCGACTGGTTGTTGAAGGCGGGCTCACCCCAGACAGTCGTCAGCCACCTCCAGACTACAGCCGACCTCCTGCACCTGGTAAGGTTCTCCATCAATGTGCCGAAGTCGCACCTGTGCCCCTCTAAAAAGCTCCTCTTCATCGGAGCGGTTCTAGACTCTGCGCAGTTTCAGGGTTATCCTCCCGAACAGCGGGTACGGGTTATTCAGGCTCTGATTCCGATCTTTCAGCCTTTATCCCGAGTCTCGGTCTGGTTGACGCTGCTGCTTCTGGGGCTGATGACCTCCTGCATCCTTCTGGTGCATCACGCCAGGTGGCGGATGCGGGTTCTGCAGTGGGGCCTGAAGTTTCAGTGGGCCCAGCATCAGTGCAACTTGTCTGACCATGTTTTGATCTCGGAGGGCACTGCAAGACAGTTGCAGTGGTGGCTCACGGACCGCGATTGGGTCAGCGGCAGATCCCTCTCCCTTCCCCAACCAGTGCAAATAGTTGTGATGGACGCGGCCCTCCTGGGCTGGGGGGGCCACATGGGAGAGGCGGAGATCAGAAGCCTCTGGTCTCCGGACGAGTCCTGGCTCCAGATCAACCTTCTGGAGCTGCGGGCGATCCGACTTGCGCTGAAAACATTCCTCCCCTCTGTTCGGGGGAGTGTAGTGCAGGTGTTCACGGACAACACCACTGCCATGTGGTACTGCAACAAACAGGGTGGGGTGGGGTCGTGGACCCTATGCCAGGAGGCTCTGTGTCTCTGGCAATGGCTTGAACATCAGGGCGTGACCCTGGTGGTTCAACACCTGGCAGGTTCTCTGAACGCCAGGGCGGACGAACTCAGCCGATGGTGCATGATGGATCACGAATATGGTGTCTGAACTCGGACGTGGCGCAAGGCCTTGTTCAGCAGTGGGGAGAACGTTGGTTAGATCTATTTGCCACCGAAGAGAACGCACAGAACTCTGTGCGTTGGAATTTCCAAGGCGGCACTCGCTCGGAGACGCTTTTCGTCGCGAGTGGAGTTGCGGTCTGTTGAACGCCTTTCCGCTTATACCACTTCTGCCCAGAGTGCTGAAGAAGATCAGGCGCGACCGGGCCCAAGTCATCCTTGTGGCTCCGGACTGGGCACGAAGATACTGGTATCCCGAGCTACTCAACATGCTAGTCGATCCCCCGATTCGTCTGCCTCTTCAGGAGGACCTTCTGTCACAGCAGCAGGGGACGGTCCTCTGCCCGAACCTGTCCAGTCTCCACCTCCATGCATGGAGATTGAGTGGCGACAGTTGAGGCCATTTGACTTGCCTCCTGAAGTCTGTGATGTGATTCTGGCAGCCAGGCATCCCTCCACAAAATCGGTATACACCTGCAGGTGGAACAAATTTGTGGCATGGTGCACAGCAAAGGCTGTGGATCCACTCTCTGCCCCTCTTTCTGAGGTTCTCCTCTTCCTGCTTTCTCTTGCCTAGCAGGGCTCTGATCTGGGCACTATCAAGGGCTACCTCTCTGCCATTTCCGGCTTTTCTAAGGCTACCTGATCAGCCCTCTCTTTTCAAGTCCCCGCTTGTAAATAGGTTCTTGAAGGGCATCACTCATATGTTTCCTCCTGTTCCTTTTGTGATGCCTCAGTGGGACTTGAACCTTGTTCTTACTTATTTGATGTGCGCTCCTTTCGAGCCACTTCACAATTGCCCTCTTCATCTTCTTAAGACTGCTTTCCTGGTTGCCATCATCTCTGCCAGGAGAGTGAGTGAGCTCCAGGCTCTTTCCTCTAAGCCTCCTTTCCTTTGTATCCATCCGGACAAGGTTGTGTTGAGAACGCGTCCTTCTTTCCTGCCCAAGGTGGTCATAGCCTTCCACATTGGGTAGTCCATCACCTTGCCCACCTTCTTTCTGCCTCCGCATCCCTCGAAAGAGGAAGAGAGGCTCCACCATCTGGACCCAAAACGTGCGCTCTCCATCTACCCTGATCGCACACGCCAGTTCCGGGTGGATGACCAACTCTTTGTTGGTTACGTGGGTGCTAAGAAGGGACGGGCGGTGCACAAACGGACCATCTCTCGGTGGCTCGTGTTGTGCATCACGGCATGCTACTCTTAGGCTAAAAAGGAGGCTCCTGTTGGGCTGAGGGCCCATTCCACTCGGGCCACGGAGCCTCCTACGGCCCTGGGCTGGGGAGTCCCCTTGCAGGACATCTGTCAGGCAGCTACTTGGGCCTCGCTGCACACGTTCGCAAGACACTACTGCCTGGACAGCCAAGTCCGGAGAGACGGCTTTTTCGGCCATTTCATTCTCTAGGACTTTCTGGTGTGATTATTGGTTCGCAGACCCACCACCGGGGTTAGTATTGCTGGGGTATCTATTCTAAGGTAAGGAATCTTATACTAACCTGTTTCTTTCAGATGCACAAGTTACTTACCTTCGGTAACGATATATCTGTAGGAAACAGTAGTTCGTATTAGATTCCTTACCGCCCCACCCATTCTCCCCGTTCTGCGAACCGATATCTAGGGTTATGTTCATCCCTCTGAGGGCCCTAGTTTCATGGCACCAGTGTTGGTTTTTATCATGGCTCTGCGTTTCTGGCGCGGAAAAGCTGTGTATAAGAACTGACGTCAGCGCGCGAGGGCGGAGTTTAAGTACTCCGGTGACGTCATGCCAACGACGGACGCGTAGCCGCAGACGACGCCTACCGACGCGCAGGGGTACTGCTACGCAAACATTTCCGGTTCCAGTATGACGCCTGGGGATATTCTAAGGTAAGGAATCTAATACTAACTACTGTTTCTTACAGATATATCGTTACCGAATGTAAGTAACTTGTGCTTTTCGCCTAGTCCTTGGCTTGTCTAGCTTTCACTTAAATGCTGTCTGTCCTTATCGTTCCCAGAACTTGTGAAGATGTCAAGTCATCCAGGTAGTGACATCGATAAGACAAATAATTCTTCATCAGTTTGGGGAAACATTTTGTTATCTGTGTTTCAAGGTCAGCTAACTGCAATCACATAAACAATTTGGAATTGACATATGTTTACCATATTTGTTTATACTAATGCTTTGAAGACTAGCATATTGATTCACACAGGTTATGTCACTAATTCCTCAAGAAATCCCTGCATCAGATAAGATCAGTGGAAAACAGTATAATAGGCTGATTAACTGGCCACTCCGATGGAGAGGTCCTTCGCCCCAGATTTTCGTACATGATACCAGAAAATCCTAACAGAGACTTCTGTACTGCCCCAGCATCCAGTCTCATGCGGAGAGCTGATACCAAGCCTAGTCTGCTACAGAGCCTAGTCCGAGGTGTGAGAAGTTGGCCTGATATGTGATGTCCACTATTCTAGTGGGCACCTTGTATCAGTCCAAACAACCCTTATGGTGATGGTTGTAAAGTCAACCTTATAGACTAGCTATCCTAGTGGTAGCATGGACAAAGCAGTCTTAGGCTAAACTCAAGAGGGATTGTGAAGCCAGCTGTTTTACCATATGTAACCCTTTTAATACCAAGTGAAAGGACACCACACAGGGTGTATATCAAAATATTTATGTATTTATTTCTAACACAATCCTCTGAACTCTTTATGAGGTCAGAGGCACAAGCACATAACAAGATACTCAAGTATAATACAATAAGTTGCACATAATACAGTAATGCCCTAGGGGCGCTTCGAACCATATACTAAAATAGTGGTATAAGGACCACATCGCGAACAAAGGATAGGCCTAGGGCCTGGAGAATCGCTGGGGCTACACTGTACATCCAAAGGATAGGGAACAGGAGGCCCACGGGATGCGCGTGCAGTGTCTTTACACGCACGCAAGTTATCATGGAGTTAGAATGGGAACGAAAGAATTGGAAATTAGTTCTTTTAGGTCACTTCCGGATGGACAAGGAGAAAGCTACTTGAAAGTTAGACACTAGGATAGTAAATACCCACAGGAGCACCAAAGTACTCGCGTTACCTCACCCACAGGAAGCGGGTGCATAGGTGTCAAAGTGTGTCGGGTTTCGTCGCTAATTCCTATGGAGCCTTGAAGAAAGATGCTGCAGGTGACCAGGAGGGAAGTGTCCGGGTGGATCGAGGATGAAGAGTACCTGAAAGCAGAGGGGACAGAGTCTGGGTCACTAGCCAGTGACCAGGAAGGAACCAGGCGATGTCGCGAAGCAATCGGGTAATGTCGTGAAGCTTGTCTCTGCAGCCACGTGGACCAGGAGGTGTCGACAACGACCAGGAGCTGGATACGGACTGTCCCACGAAGGCTCTCGTTGTCGACCGTGTCGGCTTCCGGATTGGAGTCAACAAGTCTTGGCAAAGGCAACCCACGCAGGAATCGAAGATGGCTTATGGATCAGACCAGCAAGGTCTGATTGACTTCTCCTTTTCAGGGAAGCAAGGGCCAGTCTGGAGCAACCAGACCAGCGGTGTAAATCAAAAGGTTCGTCGTCACAGAGGCCACTAGCCAACGGGCAAGTGACCGGACAGACGCGTCGAGCAGGAAAATGCAGAAGGGCCCCAGGCAGAACTTGTGGAGGGCTGATCTTCGGTGCAGTTGGTGCTCTGGGCTGGGGCTTCTCAATCCCCAATGCACAACTTCGAGGGTGCCTCGGAAGTTGCACGGAAAGCAATTTGCTGGCTTTCCAAGATGGCCGGTCTCAAGTCTCTCGTCGCCTCCACGGGTCTCAGCACTGCTGTGACTGTGGATCGGGCTGTTGGAAGTCTGGAAGTCCGGCTCTGTGCTCGGGCTCCGGCGGGAGCGTCGAAAAAGCAAACCGTTGATCGCTTGATGGTGCCTGCTTGCACAGGGTGGTCACTCCTTGACCACAAGGGAGATTCTTCAGTCTTCTATCTTCAAGTAGAACGTCGAAGGTCCAGAGTTTCGTTTCAAGTTTCAGTCAGGATAAATCTAAAGTCTTGCGACTCCGCTCCTACCTATATACCAAATTTAGGGGCTGGATTACCTGCTAGGTCCCTCCTATGGGTGGGACCAGGGAAGGGGGTGGTTACACCCCTTTCCCTTTGTCCAGTTTCGCGCCAGAGCTTGGGCTGGAGTGCCCCAGCACCGGTTTGAACCGGACTATGCATGGGACACCTTGTGTGCCCCAGGCAGGGTCTCATTTCATTCAGCCCTCCCTGCCCCAATACACTATGGCCTGTCTGGGGTGGTGCTAGCACCTCCCAAGACAGGAAACCTATTGTCCAAGCCTCCCTCGCTGGAAGGACTCCCAGCAGCACAAGGTCAGACTTGTGTCTGTGTCTGTGGCAGCAGCATCCATTTTGTGATGCTGAGGCTCTGGTTAACTTTAACCGGGATTAGTAGGAACAACAGGTCTTCTCCCTCTAGAAGGGTGGAATGGTACCCCGTCGCCAGAACTGGCGAGGGGGTAGTATTCCAAAGCGTATGACACCTTACACGACAAGTTTTGATAAAGCCAAACCAAAGTTAGCATTTAACCGCGAGGTTCATAACGCACTTAAGAGTATATGGTATGGCAATATCCTAGAACAGCTATAAGGACATGGTTCCGAAAGCTGCAGACACGCTCATCTCATGCTAGAGCACCATCTCACATAAAACCAAGCACTCTGCCTTCAGGATTGTTAAGGCCTGCCATAGGAGTGACTTATAGGTGCATATGTACCTATATATAATGGTAGGTAGAGGAATACTATACCTAAGCAAGGGGTGATTACACGACCTTGCCCCAGCTGAGTGATCAGCCAGTTGTGTCAGTTTGGATGGCCAGCCAGGGGTGGCAAAAGATATGCTGCAGCCACCGGTAGGCCTTGGATGCACCGATGCCCTGGGTACCTATAGTACACTATACAGGGGCTCATAAGGTGACCCAATATCCAATTGGAGATGTACCTAAAGTGCATGGAGTCCATTTTACAGTGAGAGCAGATAGCCTGGGGCCCCGATTAGCAGGATCCCAGGCCAACTAAGTGGAAAACCAGCTAAACACAAGGCACAAAATCTGGGGTAACCATGGTCGGGTATCCACCTTCCTACACCCCCCCCCCCCTCCACGAAAGTAGATAAGGCTATCTTTGACCAGGTAAGCCTATATTGCCTAAGTGGCCATATAAGGCAGTACCTGCACTAGCATGGTTACCCCCTGTCTCATGGTCCACTAAGCAATCCCTCACCCTAGGGGTACCAGAGGAATCTCTGCCTGTGGTGTGCTTTGGAAAAGTAAGAGGCTGGTGTTGAGATGGAGTACTGAAGTGAGGCTCCACTAATGTAGGGCTCAACTTCCTCCAATCCCTATCCACCATACATGCCTTTCTTTCCATGACTGAGTTGCACTGTGCTCCCTGGGTCAACCTCTGGCTGCCTATAGCTGGAGGCTGGGTCCCTGTTGTTGGCTTACTGGAGGGACAGGTCAGGTTTGAGGCCTTTAGGTCCCAGGTTTGGCTGTGCCCAACATAGTCCATCTGGGGGAGGTTCCTAACTAAGAGTAAGGGAGATCCCTCAGGAATTTCTGTAATTTTCACCTTGCTAGGGCTGCTAGCTTTGGTGCCCCTAATCTGCAGATGGGGGTGTTCTTGTGGACAGGGGGCCCTTTGGGGTCCACTGGCCTCCCTGACCTCTACAGCCCTGGGCTGACTGAGGCAGGGTAGAGAGGGGCAGGTTACCTGCTCCAGACTGGGTCCCACCTTGGAAGGGTCCACTGACATCAGAGGCTCTGTCAGGCCAGGCCTGGCTACCCCTGGGGCAGTTTCTTCAAAAGGGGTAGGGTCAGTTCCCTGAGGAGGCTGACTCTCGCCTACTGTCTGGGGGGAGGGAGACTTTTCTTCCTCCCAATACTCTCTGTCTGAGTGGAGTGATCCATAGTTTCAGGCTTCACAACACTAAAATCTGTTTGAGTTTGGGCTGTGACCATCACAGCCCTACCAACCTTTTCAGGAAGGAACTCTGTGTGTGGGCTTTGACCATCACAGCCCTGCCAACCTTTTCAGGGAAGTCTGCCTGAGCTTGGGCTGTGACCATTACAGCCCTTCCAACCGCTTTAGGAAGGAATTCTGCTTGAGCTGGGGCTGTAGCCATCACAGCCCCACTAACCTTCTCTGGAAGGCCTACCATTTTGGAATGGGTTTCTTGTTCTACCCCAGCCCAGGCTGAGATCTCCAGATCAATACCCAGTAGACAATACAGGCAAGTTTGTAGACACTGCCACTCTCTTTGGGCCAGTGACACCTCCTCAGCTGAGATTTACTACTGCCATGGGATGATCTTTCTGCACTCCATCAATGTTGGTCACCTGATCGGTGAACCCAGGTAAAAGTTGTCCTGAGGGGACTAGACTGTCAGTCACCATAGTGATGCTAGCCCCTGTATCTCTGTAGGCTTCAACTTTCTGGCCATTGATGTGGGGCTCATGTCTGTACTTGCCCAAAGTGTTGGGACAAGCAGTAAGGTTGGCAAACCCCATGCCATCTTCACAGACCAGAGTAGCTATGTTAGGGGACCTGGTTAGGCCAGAGTCCACATGAGTTCCCAAAGTAAACCCAGCCAAATTCTTGGGGGCACTCCCACCACCTGGGGGATTACTACTAATAGTAACAGGAGGTCTGGGAGTATTACTTGGGGGAATGTTTTCCTTATTGTTGGCCCTTGGGCAACTGCTGTCAGTCTTCCAGTGGCCAGGCTGTTTACAGATATGGCAATAAGGTTTCTTTTGGTTAGAGGAAGCGTTTTGGGACCTACCCCACCATTGGAGTTTTGGGGCCCTGTGGAGGACTTGTCTTTTGATTTATCCCCACCTTTCTCATGAGGCTTGGTAGAATCTTTCTTCTGGTCACCACCCTGATTTTTAGGCCTAATCCTGGTTCTGACCCATTTGTCTGCCCTCTTACCCAATTCTTGTGGAGAGGTCAGATCAGAGTCCACCAGGTGCTGGTGTAGAAGCTGGTTTTGACAATTACTAAGGATCTGCTCCCTCAAAATCAAATTCTACAATCCTGTAAAGTCCTGTACTTTGCTGCCCAATAAGCAGCCCTCCAGAGCCTTAGTAGCACAATCTACAAAATCAGTCCAGTCCTGAGTCTGTGTCTTCTGGATATCCCTGAACAACAACCTGTATTGCTCAGTGGTTAAGCCAAACCCATCAATTAGAGCACTTTTCAGGGCTGAGTAGTTTTTAGCATCCTTTGGTTTTTCTTTGTTCGCCCAAAGTTGGCAGGGTATGCTCAGACGTGAGTCCCTTGCTCACTTTGCCACTAGGTCAAGCAAGCCTGGCTGAAGACGGCTGTAATGCCAGAAACCGGTCCTGGGAAGCTTGATTCCGGTCCAGGGAAGACATGGCTTGGCAGTTCGGGCTGGACTGTTCCCATGAGGCACAGGGTCAGACTGATTTGCATATGGCCATGTCTGAACTGGGGTGGCGGAGTGAGCTAAAGAACGGTGATGGATTAAACCCAGATCAGTTGACTGGGGGTGAGTGTTTGTATTGTCAACACTCCGTCCATCATCACCTTTGGTTTTTCTTAGTTTTTAGCATCCTCATCACTAACTGTGAGGAGCTTATCTCTACCTTTTTCTGAAAAGGAGAGCCACAAGATTGCTGCCCACTGACTTTGGGGTACCTGATGTACTTTGCAAGCCCTCTCCAAAGCAGTTATCCATTGGTGGATGTCATCTCCATCTTTGTAGGGGGGGCACAATCTTACTCAGGTGTCTATTGTCATAGGACCTGTCTTTATCCTTAGGGATATTGCTGCCACCAGTGGAATCTAATCCACTCAACTTTTGCTCCCTTGCTAAAGCAAGTTTTGCTTGGGCTAGTGCAAGTTCTTCCCTCTCTATTCTGATTTGGACTTCGCTCATCCTAGCCTGGTGTTCTCTCCTCTGAGGGTAAGTCATTCCCCTCTGAGAACCCCTTGAAGCATTGGAGCGGAGAGACTCCCTGGAGTGGGATCTTTCCCTCCTATACCTCTGGTTAAACCCACTTGAAAGCCTGAATGGGGCTGTCCCATTCTCAGCCCCAAATAGGCTTAGGTTAGCCTGGCTAAGTCTCCTAACTTGAACCTGGCTGTCTACCTCTTCCCCGGAATCTTCATCCTCCACTACCCCATCATCATCTATGATTCAGAAAAGGGGGTGGTGATGAACAGAGTGTCTGAATTAAGCAGACCACTCTTACCCAGTCCAAAGATCAGGGCTTGATCCATCACCGTTATTTAGCTCACTGCCCCATCCCAGCTCAGGATTCAAGCAAGCCGGGCCGACGACGCCTGAAATGGCAGAAACCGGTCCCCGGAAGCATGTTTCCTTCCCAGTACAAGAATTGGCTTGGTAGTTTGGTTTGCCCTGTTCCCATCATGCACTGGGACAGGAACAGACTAATTTGCATATAGCCAAGTTCTGAGCTGGGATGGTGCAGTGAGCTAAAAAACGGTGATGGATCAAGCCCTGATCTTTGGACTGGGTAAGAGTGGTCTGCTTAATTCAGGCACTCTGTTCATCACCACCCCCTTTTCTGAATCATTTTGTCCACCATAAGCGTGGAAGGGTATACTCAGATGTGAGTCCCTTGCTCATTGCACCATCAGGATTCAAGCAAGCCGGGCCGACGACGCCTGAAATGGCAGAAACCGGTCCCCGGAAGCTTGTTTCCTTCCCAGTACAAGAATTGGCTTGGTAGTTTGGTTTGCCCTGTTCCCATCATGCACTGGGACAGGAACAGACTAATTTGCATCTAGCCAAGTTCTGAGCTGGGATGGTGCAGTGAGCTAAAAAACGGTGATGGATCAAGCCCTGATCTTTGGACTGGGTAAGAGTGGTCTGCTTAATTCAGGCACTCTGTTCATCACCACCCCCTTTTCTGAACCATCATCATCTATGACAGTAGGGTCAGGGGCCTCATCTTCTGTGGGGAGGGCATGCCTCCTGCATTCCCTGTAGGACCTGTGCTAGAGGCCTTGAGAACCTCAGATTTTTTAAGAGTTCTATCAGGTGCTGAAGGGTAGGGTTAGAACCCTGTTTCAACTTCCTAGTTGTACACAAGTGTCTCAGTTCACTGAAGCTGAGTATGTCAAATTTTGAGGGTGCCCTGGGAGGGTCACCTCCCACAGGTAGAGATACACTAGGTTCACCTGTGGTTGACATTTTCTAGTGAGGTGTGGTGTGTGCACCTACCTACACTAAGTGTTTCCTACTAAACCTCCCTAGGAGTTGTAGTCGGGGTGTGCTAGGCCCTTTGGTCTACAACAACTAAGTTCAGTAGAACGTAAGTATTCTAAGTCTTGTTATATGTACCTAATGTGATCTTTCAAATGATATCTCAAAGATTACAATTGGCAAAACAACAGCAAGCTCAAATACCAACCCCTGCACACCAATGTGAGAAGTTGGCCTGATATGTGATGTCCACTATTCTAGTGGGCACCTTGTATCAGTCCAAACAACCATTATGGTGATGGTTGTAAAGTCAACAGTATAGACCAGCTATCCTAGTGGTAGCATGGACAAAGCAGTCTTAGGCTAAACTCAAGAGGGCATGTGAAGCCAGCTGTTTTACCATATGTAACCCTTTTAATACCAAGTGAAAGGACACCACACAGGTTGTATATCAAAATATATATGTATTTCTAACACAATCCTCTGAACTCTTTATGATGTCAGAGGCACAAGCACATAACAAGATACTCAATTATAATACAATAAGTTGCACAAAATACAGTAATGCCCTAGGGGCACTTCGAACCATATACTAAAATACTGGTATAAGCACCACGTCACGAACAAAGGATAGGCCTAGGGCCTGGAGAATCGCTGGGGCTACGCTTTACTACCAAAGGATAGGGAGCAGGAGGCCCACGGGATGCGTGTGCAGTGTCTTTACACACACGCGAGTTACCATAGAGTTAGAATGGGAACGAAAGAATTGGAAACTAGTTCATTTAGGTCACTTCCGGATGGACTAGGAGAAAGCTACTGAAAACTAGGACACTAGGATAGTTAATACCCACAGGAGAACCAGAGTACTCGCGTTACCTCACCCACAGGAAGCGGGTGCATAGGTGTCAAAGTGTGTCGGGTTTCGTTGCTGAATCTTATGGAGCCTTGAAGAAAGATGCTGCAGGTGACCAGGAGGGAAGTGTCTGGGTGGATCCAAGGGTGGATAGTACCTGAAAGCAGAGGGGACAGAGTCTGGGTCACTAGCCAGTGACCAGGAAGGAACCAGGCGATGTCGCGAAGCAATCAAGTGATGTTGTGAAGCTTGTCTCTGCAGCCACGTGGACCAGGAGGTGTCGACGACAACCAGGAGCTGGATCCGGACTGCCCCGCGAAGGCTCTCGCTGTCGGTGGTGTCGGCTTCCGGATTGGAGTCAACAAACCTTGGCAAAGGCAACCCACGCAGGAATCTAAGATGGCTTACGGATCAGACCAGCAAGGTCTGATGGACTTCTCCTTTTCCTTGAAGCAAGGGCCAGTCTGGAGCAACCAGACCAGCGGTGTAAATCAAAAGGTTCATCGTCACAGAGGTCACTAGCCAACGGGCAAGTGACCAGACAGACGCGTCGAGTAGGAAAATGCAGGAGGGCCCTACACAGAACTCGTGGAGTGTGGAGGGCTGATCTTCGGTGCAGTTGGTGCTCGGGGCTGGAGCTTCTCAATCCCCAATGCACAACTTCGAGGGTGCCTCAGAAGCTGCACGGAAAGCAATTTGCTGGCTTTCCAAGATGGCCAGTCCCACGTCTCTCGTCGCCTCCACGGGTGTGACTGTGCTGTGACTGTGGATCGGGCTGTTGGAAGTCTGTAAGTGCGGGTCTTGTCAGGCTCTGTGCTCGGGCTCCGGCGGGAGCGTCGACAAAGCAAACCGTTGATCGCTTGATGGTGCCTGCTTGCACAGAGTGGTCACTCCTTGACCACAGGGGAGATTCTTCAGTCTTCTATCTTCAAGTAGAACGTAGAAGGTCCAGAGTTTCGTTTCAAGTTTCAGTCAGGATACATCTAAATTCTTGGGACTCAGATTCTACCTTTATACCAAATTTAGGGGCTGGATTACCTGCTAGGTCCCTCCTATGGGTGGGACCAGAGAAGGGGGTGGTTACACCCCTTTCCCTTTGTCCAGTTTCGCGCCAGAGCTGGGGCTGGAGTGCCCCAGCACCGGTTTGAACCGGACTATGCATGGGACACCTTGTGTGCCCCAGGCAGTGTCTCATTTCATTCAGCCCTCCCTGCCCCAATACACTATGGCCTGTCTGGGGTGGTGCTAGCACCTCCCAAGACAGGAAACCTATTGTCCAAGCCTCCCTCGCTGGAAGGACTCTTAGCAGCAGGAGGTCAGACTTGTGTCTGTGGCAGCAGCATCCATTTTGTGATGCTGAGGCTCTGGTTAACTTTAACCGGGATTAGTAGGAACAACATGTCTTCTCCCTCTAGAAGAGTGGAATGGTTCCGCCGTCGCCAGAACTGGCGAGGGGGTAGTATTCCTAAGCGTATGACACCTTACACAACATGTTTTGATAAAGCCAAACCAAAGTTAGCATTTAACTGTGAGGTTCATAATGCACTTGAGTATATGGTATGGCTATATCATAGAACAGCTATAAGGACATGGTTCCGAAAGCTGCAGACAGGCTCAGCTCATGCTAGAGCACCATCTCACATAAAACCAAGCACTCTGCCTCCAGGATTGTTAAGGCCTGCCATAGGAGTGACTTATAGGTGCATATGTGTCTAGATTATAAGGTTAGACATAGGAATAATATGTCTAAGCAAGGGGTGATTACACGACCTTGCCCCAGCTGAGTGATCAGCCAGTTGTGTCAGTTTGGATGGCCAGCCAAGGGTGGCAAAAGATATGCTGCAGCCCCTGGTAGGCCTTGGGTGCACCTATGCCCTGGATACAGGGACTCGTAAGAGTGACCCAAATCCCAATTGGTGATGTACCTAAAGTACATGGTGTGAAATTTAGAGAGAGAACAGCAGGGCTGTGGGTCTGATTAGCAGGCCCAGAGCCACATTAAGTCGAAAACCAGTGAAGCAAAAAGCAAAAAATGGGGTGACCATAGGATAGCAGACCCTACTCTCCTACATAACCCCCCCAAACTCAGGGACATTAAACTTAACCTTGACCAGATAAGTCTTCATGTTCTAAGTGGAAATACCTGGAGAGACCATCTGAATTGCCATGGTCAGTGCTCCACTGTAAAGTCCATTCCCTGTAGGGAACTGGACCACCTGAGCAGTTTGGGATTTTCGCCCTTCATCTGATTTAGCCACAAGAGGGGCTTATGGTCGGTCTGAATCTTGAAGTGAGGGCCAAACAAGTATGGTCTCAACTTCTTCAGGGCCCAAACCACAGCAAAGGCCTCCCTCTCAATAGCTGACCAACGTTTCTCTCTAGGGGTCAGCCTTCTGCTAATAAAATCAATGGGCTGGTCTTGACCATCTACATTAAGTTGTGAAAGCACAGCTCCCACCCCCAACTCAGAAGCATCTGTTTGGACAATAAAATCTTTGGAGTAGTCAGGACTCTTTAAGATAGGCGCAGAGCACATGGCCTTCTTCGGGTCATCAAATGCATTTTGACAGCTAACTGTCCACTGAACCTTTTTTGGCATCTTCTTGGATGTCAGATCATTGAGTGGTGTCACAATGGACCCATAATTCTTGACACATTTTCTGTAGTACCCAGACAGGCTCAAGAAAGCTCTGACCTGAGTCTGGGTAGTTGGGGGAGCCCAGCCCTTGATGGTCTGGATCTTACTCTCCAGTGGTTGAACCTGCCCCCCCCCCCCTACAAGGTGGCCCAGGTACACAACCTTACTCTGCCCTATCTGGCACTTTGTGGCCTTGATAGTTAGGCCTGCCTTTTGCAGGGCCTCTAAAACCTTCTTCAGGTGGATCAGGTGTTCCTCCCAGGTGGAGCTGAAGACTGCAATATCATCAAGATAAGCTGCACAAAAGTCATCCAACCCACTAAGGACTTGGTTCACCAATCTTTGGTAAGTGGCAAGTGCATTCTTCAGACCAAAGGGCATTACCACAAATTGATAATGACCTCCTGGGGTTGAGAAAGCAGTTTTGGCCTTGGCATCCTCAGCTAACCTGATTTGCCAATAGCCAGCTGTCAAATCAAATGTGCTCAGAAAATTGGCAGAAGCCAATCTATCAATGAGCTCATCTGCTCTTGGAATGGGGTGAGCATCTGTCCTAGTGATAGCATTGAGACCTCTATAGTCCACACAGAACCTCATCTATCTCCTACCATCTTCGGTGTGAGGTTTTGGCACAAGGACTACTGTGCTGGCCCAGGGGCTCTCTGATGGCTCAATTACTCCAAGTTCAACCATTTTCTGCACCTCAGTCTTTATACAGTCCCTGACATGGTCAGGTTGCCTGTAGATTTTACTCTTCATAGGCAGACTGTCACCAGTGTCCACCTCATGGGTGCACCAGTTAGTCTGACTAGGTGTTAATGAAAACATATGTCTGTGGGCCTGTAGAACGTGTCTGCAGTCTCTTTGCTGCTGGTCAGTGAGGCTGCCTGCCAAGGCTACTCCATCAACTGAACCATCATCAGGGTTCTGAGTCAACAGGTCTGGGAGAGGGTCACTCTCTTCCTCCTGTTGCCCATCTGTAGCCATGAGCAAGCCCATGTCTGCCCTGTCCACATATGCCTTCAATCTGTTGACATGGAGCACCCTGTGGGGGCTCCTAGAGGTGCCAACGTCCACCAAGTAGGTGACCTCTCCTTTTTTCTCAATTATGGTGTGGGGTCCAGACCATTTGTCTTGGAGGGCCGCTGGGGCCACTGGCTCCAACACCCACACCTTCTGTCCTGGCTGGTACTCAGTCAGCACAGCCTTTTGGTCATGCCAAGCTTTCTGAAGTTCTTGGCTGGCTTAAGGTTTTTGGAAGCCTTCTCAATGTATTCAGCCATCCTGGAGCGGAGACCAAGTACATAGTCCACTATATCTTGTTTAGGCTTTTTGAGAGGTAACTCCCATCCTTCCCTCACAAGACACAGGGATCCCCTTACAGGATGCCCAAACAAAAGCTCAAAAGGGCTGTAGCCAACCCCCTTTTGTGGGACCTCTCTGTAAGCAAACAGGAGGCAGGGTAAAAGGATGTCCCATCTTCGCCTAAGCTTTTCAGGTAACCCTTTTATCATCCCTTTGAGGGTCTTGTTGAACCTTTCAACAAGCCCGTTGCACTGTGGAGGGTAGGGTGTAGTGAATTTGTAATTAACACCACACTCCTTCCACATAGCAGTCAAATATCCTGACATGAAGTTTGCACCTCTGTCAGAGACAACCTCCTTTGGAAACCCCTTTCTGGAGAAAACTCCAAGTAGGTGCTGTTGTGGTCCTCAGGGGAATAGCTTCTGGATACCTGGTGGCATGATCCACTATCACCAGTATAAATCTGTGCCCAGATGCTGTTTGGGGGTCCATTGGGCCAACAATGTCTATCCCCACTCTTCCAAAGGGTACCCCCACCACAGGTAGTGGTATGAGGGGGGCCTTTGTTGTGCCACCTGATTTGTCACTGGCTTGGCAGGTCACACAGGAACGACAAAACTCCTTGGCATCTTCTGACATATGGGGCCAGAGAAAGTGAGGGACAAGCCTGTCCCAAGTCTTGTTCTGGCCTAGATGTCCTGCTAGGGGAATATCATGGGCCAAGGTAAGAAGGAAGCCTCCAAATTGCAGAGGTATGACCAACCTCCTGGAAGCACCAGGCTTGGGGTCTCTAGCCTCTGAATAATGGAGCCCATCATCCCAATACACTTTATGGGTACCTTGAGCATTCCCAGCAGCCTCAGCAGCAGCCTGCTGTCTGAGGGGTTCAAGAGAAGGACAAGTTAACTGAGCCTGCCCCAGATCTGCCCTTGAGGGTCCCCCTTTCCCAAGAAACTCAACCTGATCAGGTTCAAGCTCTTCTAGGACAGTTCCCTCTTGGATCACAGAATCATCCTCCTGGGAGGGCTGATCCTCAACCTGAGGCAGGGGGGAAGGCACTGCCTTAACCCTCTTGCTCTTTCTCTTGGGTTGTGTCTGGTCTATAGTTTCAACATCCAGCACAGGTTCAGGTAAGCACGTTTTGGCCTGTGACCTGGTCACAGCAAGGACATGTGCTGAAATACCTAGCATCTCTGCATGAGTCCTGTACTCCACTTCTGACCATACTTAGTTTTCTAGATCATTGCCCAAAAGACATTCAACTGGGAGGTCTGCACTTACAACAACTCTTTTGAGGCCAGTTACCCCTCCCCAGGAGAAATTAACAACTGCCACACTATGTGTAGTAGTGACATTGCTAGCATTGGTCACTAGGTATTTATCACCCAGTACAATCTGACCAGGGTTCATAAAGTTAGGTGTCACCATAGTGACAATGGCACATGTGTCCCTGTAAGCTTGAGCCACTTTATCATTTATCAAAGGTGTCTGTCTGTACTTGCCCAAAGTATTGGGACTCACAGTAGTGGACATAGCCATGTCCACATCACAGATCAAGACAGCCTGAGTAGGAATCCTGACTAGGCCTGGATCCACCTCCGTACCCATGGTTAACCCCACTATAACCTTGGGTTGGGAACTACCACTGCTGACTGTACTAGGGGGTGCAGTTGCCTTAGGGGCTGCAGTGGTAGGGGCTGTACCTTTCTTGGTGCACTCACCAGTGAGAGGCAGTTTTACAGTAGTTACACCAAGGTTTCTTAGGACCTTCTTCTTTTTCTTAGAGTTTTGGGACCCCCCCTCCTTAGAAGTATTTTGGGGGCCTGAAGAAGACTTCTGGTCTTTTTGCTTTTGATCTCCACCCTTTTGGTCTGCCTTTTTCTGGTCACCACCTTCTAGGGTCTCTGCTTAACCCTGTTTCTGACCCATTTGTCTGCCTTCTTTCCCAATTCTTGGGGAGAGGTCAGATCTGAGTCAATCAGGGGGTGGTGCAACAACTGGTTCTGACAATTATTAAGGATTTGTTCCCTCATTATCAAATTATACAATCGTGTATAGTCCTTAACTTTACTTCCCAGTAACCTACCTTCCAGAGCCTTAGTGGCACAATCAACAAAGTCTGTCCAGTCCTGAGTCTGTGTCTTCTAGGTATCTCTGAACATTAACCTGTACTGTTCAGTGGTTAAGCCAAACCCATCAATTAGAATCTCAAATACAAAATTACCGACTGCACGATTTCTTTTATGTCTCAGAATTTGAGCAAAACAAACTAATATCAGTTGTTTGTAAGGTACACTTTATTCATACCTTTTCATTTTATTATTTTTGAATCATTTTCATTTTCATCAGTATCTAAGAAAAAACACTATAACACACAAATACATTACAAATCCACATATATACACTACAATTCCACAATACATATATATACAAAAAAGGCAATTCTTAATCAATTTTCATCAGCAAACATCAATTGTGTAAGGTGTTATTTGATAACATGTATAATCAAAAGGAGGAGGCAGAGTAAGGATCCTTTCAGTCTCCGTAGTATAATCTCTTAATCAAGGGGGGGGGGGGAAAGGATCACTGCCTAAGGTAAGACCTCCTGGTGGAGGGTGCACAAACAAAAAATGACCCAATGATTACGCACGCACGTGTAAAGAAAAGCGGGGACACAGTATATACCGCTCAGAGAAGTTTCCAACATACACGTGTATGAGGGCCATAATTTGGGAGATACCAACCTTCGACCTGCAAACCACGGTTTAAGCAGGACCAGTGATCCTTTCCCCCCCCCCCCCCTTGATTAAGTTATTTGATAACACTCATGACAATACTACGTCACTTTGCACTGAATAGTCCACTAACAACAAACTAATGTGTAACGAAAATTCAGAAAGCCAAAAGAATCTCTCAAGACCACAAATAAATTCATTGGTCTACTGGACATTCAAAGTCAATTTTTTCATATGCCGACTCGTTTCAAACCCTATGACATCAGTTTTCGGGTTCTCATCAGGGCCTTGTCTTTTTATGTTTGTCTGTTCTCCAGCTTTTGCCGGTCCACAGGGTCACTTATTATCTAATCACTCTTCTGGCATGTTACCTGCATGTGTCTTCAGATTAGTGTAGACACTTCTTGCTACTTGTTTGCGCTCGCTCCTCGATCGGTATCAATTTCTATCTTGAAGTCCTGTTTGTTATGTGGGGCGGGCACGCCGCGCTTCACCTCTAGTTTGTAAACCGGATTTTGCAGCTTGCTCCACGAGGGGCCATCGTGTTTTAAATTCCTGTTTGTTCAGTGAACCGGAGACCGCTGATTTCAATTTCTAGGTGTAAAAAAACCAAAACAAAAAAAAAAAAACCCATCAATTAGAGCACTCTTCAGGACAGTGTAGTTCTTAGCATCCTCATGACTAACAGTGAGGAGTCTCTCTCTCTCTCTCTCTCTCTCTCTCTCTCTCTCTCTCTCTCTCTCTCTCTCTCTCTCTCTCTCTCTCTCTCTCTCTCTCTCTCTCTCTCTCTCTTTGTTTTTTTTTTTTTTTTAATTCTCCACGTCGGGTAACTGTCCAAGCTATGGGATATGCTAAAAGCAGCTGGACGAGCTCCAGGCCTCGCGCGTGAAACGTAAATATTCGAACCTACGTGCTTTGGGAGCGATCGCTCATCCCCAAAAAAAAGCAGGGGCGGGAAGATGCTGTACGTGTTTTCGACTGTCTAGCCAAACGCCAGCCATAGAGTTCAAACAAACAACTAGACAGCCTACCCACCAGGATGCGGTGGAGCAGCGCTCACTCTCGCGATGCTTGCGGGAGGAGGGTGCTATGGGCAGGGCGGCCACGGTGCACGGGGCGGCCGAAGGACACAGGCACGTGTGGCTGCTGGCCCCCCCCCCACACACACACACTTTCTATTTAATGGATCGGATGTGGATGGTAAGGGTAGACTCGAGGCCGGTGATAGTAAATGTTTCATCAGTTTCCCGTCCCGGGCTAATAATAGCTGCTGACTGCGAGAACCTGCTGTTTGGCAGGCAGTGGGCGGCTGCCCTGGAGATGCTGGGAGCACGCACGACTCCTGTCCAGGGCAGCCATGGAAGCCCAGGTGCACGCATCTTGTATATAATCAAGCCACGCTTACGCTGCATGCCGCACACCGTAGCGTTCTCACTGCAGTCTAGGGATCCAGCATCACCGCAGACTGCCACGCTGTCCCTTCTTCACAACAACCATTTGTGCCAAGCATCCCTCCTATCTCCTTTACCGTAGAAGTCATGCAGCCCACACCACTCAGCACAAGCTTCTGGCTTGTCGCTATTGGTACAATGTTTATGGGTTGCACTCACTGCTGTTCGTCTCTTCGACCTAAGAAACCAAACACACGTACCTGCCTGCTTCATCCACTTCTAGAGGCGGCAGCCATACAGGGCGGTGATTCCACCCGCCCCATGTGTAAGTGGAGGCAGCAACGGGGTGCATTCCAGTCTATCAACATTTAATGCCCTGTGTACTAGAAGTGGACGGCATACCTTGTTCTGTGTACCACTAAAGTTAGCAAGGACCAATTTAAGCAGCTCTTAACTAATGTGTAGACATGATGGAATGTGTGTGGTCAGGCAGCACGATGATGTAGTGAAGAAGGGGCTAGGAAGAGATCGGCACATGTTGAAAGTCTGGTCCACGCACTGTGGTCCTTGAGCACGCCAACAAACAACCCCGTGGCCCTGGGAAGGGCCTCGTCATGGTAGCAGCGGCCGCCAACAGGGGGCTCTTGCAAGGAGGAATAACAGACTGATGTGGAAGCAGCAGCTAGAAAGGAAGACCAGAGGCAACAAAAGTAAGTACCGAAGGCGCCAGCCCACACGTTCCCAAAAGCAATGTGCGTTTTGTACATGAAGTTAGTTGCTTCTTGTAATGTGTGCGTGGACGCTGCAGTAAAAACAAGATGTGGCATAACGGCCGGAGCTGCCGACCTTGGAGCTGGGTTACCGGGTTCGAGCCTCCTCTTGGACTCCACATCCTGTGGTTCTGAGCAAGTCACTTAATCTCCCGGTGCCTAGCAACACCTTCAGGTCGAGTTCGTGCTATATAACACTGCAAAAAGCAAAACAAAGTGTGATTTTAACTTCATAGGGCTTTTCCCTGGCATGCCAAAGCTGCTTTCCTGTGAATTTAATCATAGGTACCTCTTAGCACCGCTGATTGGATGCATAGTGATTCTCAAAAGAGGCCATGCCGAATTCTAGGCCTGCGTACTGTATTTCGTGCCAGTGTGGTGCTGGGCCACAGCTGATGACGGGCATCCACTCACGTGACACATTGTTTGCTCTCGGGTTACTTGTTCTTTTTGTTTTCTTTTAAGAGAGCATGAAAAAGTAGGACACAACTGTTGTGCTTGTTTATATATTTAACGTGCCCTGCATTGCTTGGAGTATATACAACAGAAGAGCTTAAACGGACACACAATGCAGTTTAATTAAGATAGGGAGGGCATATTTTTACCAAGCTCTGTTGCGCCATGCAGACCACCATACCATGAGTCGGGGGCATAACGCAGGCCCCTGCTGCCACAAGTTGCCTTCTCTTCCCTTACAGCAGCGTGCACCACACAACCCAGTGTTTCCCCATATTGCCAAACTGGTGCCTCTAACCCCCACCCCCCATGTGCAAATCACTCTTGCCCTTCATCTGTGGCTGTCGCGCCCCACAGTGCCCGGCACCGCAACTCTAGCTATCTATTGCCCTCACTCTGTCTGTCTGTCTGTCTGTCTATCTGTCTATCTATCTATCGCCCTCACTCTATCTATCGCCCTCACTCTATCTATCGCCCTCACTCTATCTATCTATCGCCCTCACTCTATCTATCGCCCTCTATCTATCTATCGCCTCACTCTATCTATCTGTCTATCGCCCTCACTCTATCTATCGCCCTCACTCTATCTAGCTATTTATCGCCCTTACTCTATCTAGCTATCTATCTATCTATCGCCCTCACTCTATCTAGCTATTTATCGCCCTTACTCTATCTAGCTATCTATCTATCTATCGCCCTCACTCTATCTATCTGTCGCCCTCACTCTATCTAGCTATCTAGCTATCTATCTATCGCACTCACTTTATCGCATCACCACAGCATCACTCAGCATCACCACAGCATCACTCAGGGCCACCACAACATCACTATGCGCTACCACAGCATCACTGAACGCCACAGCATCACTCGTCGCCACCACAAAATCACTCAGCGCCACCACAGCATCAGTCTGTGCAACCATTCAACAAGTGGGTCAAATATGTTTTCTCAATGTTTCACGCTTTATTACAAATGTCACAAAAATATGTCAATATTTCACTTCTGTTCTTGTCGTCGCAATAAAATACACTAAACATAATCTTCACAAAAGTTATTTACAAAACTTTAAGCTATTGCCATTATAAATTACAATAACTTTTATTTAAGTATTAATTATTTAAAAAAATTAAAAGCCATTGTTATTTGAAATATCAATACATCGAAGTCACGTAAATACAACACATATTGCAGTACAAATGCTATAGGTGTCACATTTGCGAAAGTTAAAACTATTGGCATTGTAAATGACAAAGCTATTAATTTCGCTATTTTCAAAACCAACACATAAATAAAAAATGTCATTTACAATACCAATAGCTCAAACTTTCCTAATGCGAGACCTATTGCATTGCAAATGCTTGTTCTGAAAAGGAGAGCCACAAGATTGCTGCCCACTGACTCTGGGGAACCTGCTGTACCCTGCAGGCCCTCTCCAAAGAAGTTATCCACTTGTGGATGTCATCCCCATCTTTGTAGGGGGGCACAATCGTACTCCGGTTTCTATGGTCATAGGACCTGTCTTTATCCTTGGGGATATTGCTGCCACCAGTGGAATCTAATCCACTTAACTTTTGCTCCCTTGCTAAAGCAAGTTTAGCTTTGGCCAGGGCTGTTTCCTCTTTCTCTATCTGACAGATCTCATCCTAGCCTCATGTTCTCTTCTCTCGGGGGGAAGTCATTCCCCTTTGAGAACCCCTTGAGGCATTAGAGAGGAGCGACTCCCTGGAAGGAGATCTTTCCCTTCTATTGCCTGGGAGAAGCCTACTATTCGGTCTGGAGGGGTGAAACCCTTCTCCATTCTCATGTAAGCTTGGGTTAGCCTGGCTAAGCCTCCTGACTTGGGCCTGGCTATCATCTCCATCAGTCTTCCCCCTCATCCTCCTCTACCTCTGGCGTTAAGGGGACATCTTCTGTGGAGGGGCTACCTTCACCTGTGTTATCTGAGGGACCTGGTTTAGAGGCCTTCTCAAGATCACCTGCCTCTAGGACTTCTATCAGGTGTTGGATGGTAGGGTTGGAACCCTGTTTCAACTTCCTGGAGGTACATAATGACCTAATTTCACGGAAATTGAGCATCTCATATCTGGAGGGTGCCTTGGGAAGGTCACTTACCACAGGTAGAGAACTAGGTTCACCTGTGCCAGACATCACCAGTGAGGTGGGGTGTGTGCACCTACCTACACTGAGTGTTTACCTACTAGAACCTCTCTAGGAGTTGTAGTCAGGGTGTGCTAGGCCCTTTCCTCTACAACAACTAAGTTCAGTAGAACTTAAGTATTTTAAGCTTTGTTATATGTACCTATGGCGCCGGGAAACCCTTTGTGGGTAGCTGTGCGCCTTACAAGTGTTATAAAATAAAAATAAATAAAATAATGTGATCTTTCAAATGATATCAAAGATTACAATGGTAAAACAACAGCAAGCTCAAATCCCACCGCTGCCACCAATGTGAGAAGTTGGCCTGGTATATGATGTTCACTATTCTAGTGAGCACCTTGAACCAGTCCGAACAACCCTTATGGTGATGGTTGTAAAGTCAACCTTATAGACCAGCTATCCTAGTGGTAGCATGGACAAAAGCAGTCTTAGGCTAAACTCAAGAGGGATGTGAAGCCAGCTGTTTTACCATATGCAAACCTTTTAATACCAAATGAAAGGACACCACACAGGTTATATATTCAAAATATATATGTATTTATTTCTAAATAGATCCCCTTAACTCTTTATAAGCACAGGAGCACAAGCGTATAACAAGTAACTTAATATAACATACAAAATTTGCACAAATATGGATAGGCCCTGGTGACCCTTAAAACCATATACTAAAATAGTGATATAAGTACCACGTCACGAACAGTGGTAAGGCCTAGGGCCATGGGAATCGCTGGGGCTACACTGGACTAACAGCAGTTAGGACGTAGGAGGCCCACAGGATGTGGGTGCAGTGTCTAAATGCACACGCGTGCGCCAATAGAAGTCAATGGGTGCGTAAAGTTAGAAAGTTGCAGATTTGGAAGTCTTCCAACTGGACTAGAACTTAACCACTTAAAACTAGGACACTAGGGATGTAAATCTCTACAGGAGCACCGCAGGACTCGTGTTACCTCACCCACAGGAAGCGGGTGCATAGGTGTCAAAGTGTGTCGGGTTTCGTCGTGGAGTTCTATGGAGCCTTGGAGAAAAGATGCTGCAGGCGACCAGGAGAGAAGAGTCCGGTTGGATCCAAGGGTGGATCGAAGATGAAGAGTACCTGAAAGCAGAGGGGACAGAGTCTGGGTCACCAGCCAGTGACCAGGAAGGAACCAGGCGATGTTGGGTTGCAATTAGGTGATGTCGTGAAGCTTGTCTCCGCTGCCACGTGGACCAGGAGGTGTCGACGACGACCAGGAGCTGGGCACGGACTGTCCCACGAAGGCTCTAGCTGTCGGCGCTGTCGGATCTCGATTCGGAGTCAACAGGCATTGGCAAATGCAACTCACACAGGACTCAAAGATGGCTTCTGGATCAGACCAGCAAGGTCTGATGGGCTGCTCCTTTTCAGGGGAGCAAGGGCCAGTCTGGAGCAACCAGACCAGCGTTGTAAATTCGAAGGTTCGTCGTCACAGAGGCCACTAGCCAACGGGCAAGTGACCGGACAGACACGTCGAGTAGGAAAATGCAAAAGGGCCCCACGCAGCACTAGGTGAGTGTGGAGAGGTGATCTTCGGTGCAAAGGATGCTCGGGGCTTCTCAGTCCCCAATGCACAGCTTCTTGGGTGCCTCAGGAGATGCACAGAAAGCACTTCGCTGGCTTTACAAGATGGCCGGTCCCACGTCGCCTTCTTGGGTCTCAGCTTTGCTGTGGCTGTGGATCGGGCTGTTAGATGTCTGGAAGTCCGGTTTTTGTCGTTCGAGCTCCGGCGGGAGCAACAACAAAGCAAACCTTTGAGCGCTTGATGGTGCCTGCTTGCACAGGGTGGTCACTCCTTGACCACAAGGGAGATTCTTCAGTCTTCTACGTCGAGTAGGATGTCGAAGGGTTCGTTTCAAAGTTAGTCAGGATGATCTAAAGTCTAAGGGCCCAGCTCCTACCTTTATTCCAAATCAAGTGGCTGGATCACCTTCTAGGTCCCTCCTATGGGTGGGACCCAGGAAGGGGGTGGTTACACCCCTTTCCCTTTGTCCAGTTTCACGCCAGAGCTGGGGCTGGAGTGCCCCAGCACCGGTTTGAACTGGACTATGCATGGGACACCTTGTGTGCCCCCGGCAGTGTCTCGTTTCATTCAGCCCTCCCTGCCCCAATCTACTACATCCTGTCTGGGGTGGTGCTAGCACCTCCCTGTGACAGGAAACCTATTGTCCAAGCCTCCCTCGCTGGAAGGACTCCCAGCAGCAGGAGGTCAGACTTGTGTCTGTGGCAGCAGCATCCATTTTGTGATGCTGAGGCTCTGGTTAACTTTAACCGGGATTAATGGAAGTAACAGGTCTTCTCCCTCTAGAAGGGTGGAATGCTACCCCCGTAGCCAGAAATGGCGAGGGGGTAGTATTCCAAAGCGTATGACACCTTACACGACATGTTTTGATAAAGCCAAACCAAAGTTAGCAATAACCGCGAGGATTATAATGCACTTAAGAGTATATGGTATGGCAATATCCTAGAACAGCTATAAGGACATGGTTCCGAAAGCTGCAGACAGGCTCAGCTCATGCTAGAGCACCATCTCACATAAAACCAAGCACTCTGCCTCCAGGATTGTTAAGGCCTGCCATAGGAGTGACTTATAGGTGCATATGTGTCTAGATTATAAGGTTAGACATAGGAATAATATGTCTAAGCAAGGGGTGATTACACGACCTTGCCCCAGCTGAGTGATCAGCCAGTTGTGTCAGTTTGGATGGCCAGCCAGGGGTGACAAGATATGCTGCAGCCCCTGGTAGGCCTTGGGTGCACCTATGCCCTGGGTACCTATATTACACTGTACAGGGACTCATAAGAGTGACCCAAATCCCAATTGGTGATGTACCTAAAGTACATGGTGTGAAATTTAGAGAGAGAACAGCAGGGCTGTGGGTCTGATTATCAGGCCCACAGCCACATTAAGTCGAAAACCAGTGAAGCAAACAGCAAAAAATGGGGTGACCATAGGATAGCAGACCCTACTCTCCTACACCCTCTGGCACAGGAGTGCCAGTCTCAACAGGACTGGACATATGAGCTTGGGGAGGCCAGTGGAATTGACACTTCCCCAGACACTGGATTTGTCTCGCCTCCCACCGTGGCTACGGAGGAGGGTGCTGCCTACAGTGTAGTATTGACGCGGGCAGCCAAGGCCTTGGGCCTGACCCTCCCCGTAGCGGCCGTGAGGACTAACCTCCTCACTGAGGTCCTTAAACCGCAGGCATGCTCCACTGAGCCTCTGCTGCCGTTTAATGAGGCCTTGTGTGACGTTCTTGTGGGCACTTGGTCCAAGCCCGCTACAGGTCAGCCTGTGGATAGGAACGTGGCTAGACGGTACCGCCCGGCCCCTGGCGACCCTTGCTTTTTGTCCACCCATCCCATCCCCGAGAGCCTGGTCATCCAGGCCTCCACCTCCCAGACCGCATTCCCGACGGCTCCGCCTGATCGGGAATCCAAGAGGTACGAACAATTCGGAAAGAAAGTGTTCTCGTCCCTGAACTTGGGACTGCGGTCAGTCAATACCGCATGCCTCTTGGGCCACTACACCCACACCCTGTGGGACATGGTCGCGGACGTGCTGCCACAATGTCTGGAGGAGGCCCGGGCTAAACTTGCCCAAGCCCTTGCGGAGGGTCAAGATGCAGCGCGCTATTTCATTCGGTGTGGGCTGTATACCACGGACTCACTGGGCAGAGTGATGGCAACGACGGTGGCGGTTCGACGCCACGCCTGGTTGAGGTCCGCCAACTTTTCGGCCGATGTCCAGGCCCCACTCCTGGACATGCCGTTTGATGGCCGTCGCCTATTTGTCGACAAGGCAGACCATGCGCTTGAGCGTTTTAAGGACTCCAGGGCTATGGCCAAGTCCTTGGGCTTCTCGGCTCCACACCAGCAAACGGGTGCCTTTCGCTCCTTTCGTGGCCTAGGAAGGGGCGCTCCCACACGTGCTGCCATCCACGCACCGCAGACTGCTACACAGCGCAGTGGCGGCCGTGGAAACCGCCGTGGCGGCGGTCGGGGACAAAGGCGAGGCCAGTTCACACCTTCCCCTGCAGCACCTGTCTCAAAACCCTCCTAGTCCGTGCTTTCAGGCCCATGTGACGCCAGTGGGGGGCAGGGTTCACCATCACCTCTTCCACTGGTGCACTGTCACGTCGGACAGGTGGGTGCTGCAAATCGTCCGAAGGGGCTACTCCCTCCCCTTCGAGATGACCCCTCCAGCCATGCCACCGCAATTCCACCGCGTGTCGGGGGATCACTTGCAACTTCTACGAGAGGAAGTTACGGCCCTCTTGGCCAAGGGGGCCATCGAGCGCGTTCCTGGGCCAGAAGTAGGGTGTGGTTGTTACTCCCACTACTTTCTGGTACCCAAGAAGGGCAAAGGGGAACTACGCCCTATCTTGGACCTACGGAACGTCAACTGCTTCCTCTGGAAGGAGAATTTCAAGATGCTGACTTTGGCTCAGGTCTTAGCTGCCCTGGACCCCGGAGACTGGATGGTAGCGTTGGACTTGCAGGACGCTTATTTTCACATCCCCGTCCTGCCGGCCCACCGGCGGCTCACGGTAGGCCACGAGCACTTTCAGTTTAACGTGCTCCTCTTCAGCCTTACCAGCGCCCCACGGGTGTTCACGAAAATGATGGCGGTGGTCGCAGCTCATCTGCGCAGGTTAGGGGTGTCAGTCTTCCCCCTACCTCGGCGACTGGTTGTTGAAGGCGGGCTCGCCCCAGACAGTAGTCAGCCACCTCCAGACTACGGCCGATCTCCTGCACCTGCTGGGGTTCTCCATCAATGTGCCGAAGTCACACCTATGTCCCTCTCAGAAGCTCCTCTTCATCGGAGCGGTTCTAGACTCGGCGCAGTTTCGGGTTTATCCTCCCGAACAGCGGGTTCGGGTTATTCAGGATCTGATTCCGATCTTTCAGCCTTTATCCTGAGTCTCGGTCAGGTTGACGCTGCGGCTTCTGGGGCTGATGGCCTCCTGCATCCTTCTGGTGCATCACCCCCGGTGGCGGATGCAGGCTCTGCAGTGGGACCTGAAGTTTCAGTGGGCCCAGCATCAGGGCAACTTGTCCGACCATGTCTTGATCTCGGAGGGCACTGCAAGACAGTTGCGGTGGTGGCTCACGGACCGCGATTGGGTCAACGGCAGATCCCTCTCCCTACCCCAACCGGAGCACGTAGTTGTGACGGACGCGTTCTCCAGGGCTGGGGGGGGGGCCACATGGGAGAGGCGGAGATCAGAGGCCTCTGGTCTCCGGCGGAGTCCCAGCTCCACATCATCCTTCTGACCCTGGTGGTTCAACACCTGGTAGGTTCTCTGAACGCCAGAGCGGACGAACTCAGCCGTCGGTGCATGATGGATCACGAATGGCGTCTGAACTCGGAAGTGGCGCAAGGTCTCTTTCAGCAGTGGGGAGAGCCTTGGTTAGATCTATTTGCCACAGAAGAGAAAGCGCAATGTCATCAGTTTTGCGCGTTGGAATTTCCAAGGCGGCACTTGCTCGGAGACGCTTTTCGTCGCGAGTGGAGTTGCGGTCTATTGTACGCCTTTCCGCCTATACCACTTCTGCCCAGAGTGCTGATGAAGACCAGGCGCGACCAGGCCCAGGTTATCCTTGTGGATCCGGACTGGGCACGAAGGTATTGGTATCCAGAGCTACTCTGCATGTCTGTCGATCCACCCCGATTCGTCTGCCTCTTCAGGAGGACCTTCTGTCGCAGCAGCAGGGGACGGTCCTCCACCCGAACCTGTCCAGTCTCCACCTACAAGCTTGGAGATTGAGCGGCGACAGTTGAGGCCATTTGACTTGCCTCCTGAAGTCTGTAATGTCATTCTGGCAGCCAGGCGTCCCTCCACAAAGTCGGTATACGCCTGCAGGTGGAACAGATTTGTGGCATGGTGCACAGCAAAGGCTGTGGATCCACTCTCTGCCCCCCTTTCTGAGGTTCTCCTCTTCCTTCTTTCTCTTGCCCAGCAGGGCCCTGCTCTGGGCACTATCCAGGGCTACCTTTCTGCCCTTTCCGCCTTCTTAAGGCTACCTGATCAGCCATCTTTGTTCAAGGCCCCAATTGTAAATAGGTTTTTGAAGGGCATTACACACATGTTTCCTCCTGTTCCTTTCATGATGCCCCAGTGGGACTTGAACCTTGTACTTACTTACCTAATGTGTGCTCCCTTTGAGCTGCTCCATAACTGTCCTCTCCGTCTTACTTTGAAGACTGCTTTCCTGGTTGCCATCACCTCTGCCAGGAGAGTGAGTGAGCTCCAGGCTCTTTCCTCTAAACCTCCTTTACTTTCTGTCCATCCGGACAAGGTTGTGTTGCGGACGAGACCCTCTTTCCTGCCCAAGGTTGTCACGGACTTCCACATCGGGCAGTCCATCACCTTGCCCACCTTCTTTCCGCCTCCTTCGAAAGAGGAAGAGAGGCTCCACCGTCTGGACCCAAAACGTGCACTCTCTTACTATCTGGATCGCACACGCCAGTTCCGGGTGGATGACCAACTCTTGGTTGGTTACGTGGGTGCTAAGAAGGGACGGGCGGTGCACAAACGGACCATCTCTCAGTGAATCGTGTTGTGCATCCAGGCTTGCTACTCCTTGGCTAAAAAGGAACCGCCTGTGGGCTGAGGGCCCATTCCACTCGGGCCACGGCGACTACTACTGCCCTGGGCCGGGGAGTTCCCTTGCAGGACATTTGTCAGGCAGCTACGAGGGCCTCGCTGCACACGTTCGGAAGACACTACTGCCTGGACAGGCAAAAAAGAAAAGGAAAACCCTGCCCCTAAGATAAGTATGGGTCCGACACAGGGATCCTATTTATACAGGGTAACCAACGCATAGGAGTAGGAGCTGCACATACACACCACTAGATTTTGTGATTTCAAGATTTCATTTTATTTCATTAAACAATTAGTTATTTTTTTGATATTTTAGAAGGGATAAAAACACATCACATATATTTATACATTTAGAAAAAAGCTTTCAAAGATAACATTACGGGTCCCACACATATCATACCTGCACCCAAAACCCATTCATTACATGTAGCAAGCATTCATACTCTCCACAATACAGTACATCAATGCCAGTTGGTTTGTAGGGTGGTGGTTTTTGACTGAGGGGGACACAAGTTCAAATTGGTCCAGATGTCACAGTCAGGTGGAGTTTCTTCCCTCCCTAGAATCACGCCAACGCGCGTTTCGGTGTATGGTCCGAAGGGACCACACCATCAGGGCAGAGAGGTACCAATGTGTGGGGGACATATCGCTGTGAATATAAAAAAACAGACATATATATACACATATATATTCATATGTTTATGTATAGATTCTCAACTGCGCCTTACATTGTTTTATTTTATACATTGTATGTCTAATGTTGCACTATACATATTGCATTTCTCTCTCATTGTGTAACTATACATTTTTTAAGAAACTAAAGGGTTGTATGGCCCAGCTCCAGCTCCAAGTTTAAGTTCAGGGAATCGGATAGTCTCTTTTAGGTAGTCCTTAAGGGATCTACAACGCAAACAGAGCGCTCCAGCTAGCTCAGATAATCCTAGGGGTTAGCACACAATCAACATTCATTCTTCTTTTTTTGAAAAAACCATTTACTCAAGCATGCATTTATGCCTTCATGTATTCGTAGGGAGTGGTTTGAGAAGGACTCTAGAGATCTACACAGGGAGTCCAGTGATCAGCGTATATAGACACATCAGGTCATGACAGATCTCGCAGTCTCTCTATGTTGGTTCAGCTTACCCCTATGTTGTCTTTCATTTACCTTGTTTCAATTCGCGGGGCGAGAGTATAGATTCCTCCACTCGAGAATCGAAAACATCAGTACGTCACGAGGTAGGTTTCTCCAATATGGGCGGGTTTTTTAAATTTTTTTTTTTTTTTTTTTTAACATGCACGTCACAAACTGACGGAGAGATGGAACACGGCCATAAGTATAGTTTACTAAATCATACATATAAGGTAGATCGTTCTCAGGGTCCCTCAGATGGAAGTTTTACGGCGACTTTTTTTCATCCCTCTAAGGCATGTAACTATTTCCTCACGGTGTCAAGCAGGCCTCATGCAGATTAATGGACCAGGGCTTTGTTCAATCTCTTACAGGTTCCTAACCAGTTCCTACTGTCCCTATAGCACACAGGGTATCGCCCAACATTTATTTTACCTTTGCGTGAAATACAGTTTCAGCCAGTCCGCTTTCCGGTGATCGCTCCGGATTAGTGCTTAATAGTGCACACCTTAATTCCTTCGTAGTCCCCATGCATCTAAATGGGCAAAAAAACCACATAAGGCCAAGGCTCCATTTCTTTTAAAAAGAGCAGGACTTGTTTCTGTGCAATGCGCGGGGTCCCCCCCCCCCCGAGTTTTATCAAATAAACGTGGAAGAAGTTCTCATTATCACGGCTGATAAGGCGGAGACAGGGCGGATTAGAAAAAACAGGAGTGTCGTTGTGCATGTCATCCCGATTGTATAGTTGCAATTTTGTACACAAGCGCGATTCGACTTACGGGTTCATTTAAGTTGGAGGGCCTCCCGGTAGGGATACATCATCTCAAGCTATGGGGGCTGCTTCCCCGTCTGGATCACGGAGTAGGCGGCTTGTTCAAGTGGGTGGCTCGGGTCTGCCGGTGCTGACTGGGGGAGTGGAGATATAAGGTGCACACGTATTAAAAAAGTTGCACGGACTAGCAGATTTAGCCTAAAAATTCCGGTATTGGCAGCGTGCCGGATAATGCAGCGTACTTACTTATTTCTCTCTGTCTTCAGATCCTGGAGCTCCGCGGCGGTTAAATGGCCATCTGACCGCCCAGCGTTAAGAAGGGCCATACTGTGGACGCGGGTTTAAATACGGGGCGGGGGACAGTCTACCGTCAGTTACCGCCGTCATTCTCAGATATAACTAAATATAGATGATGGACGATATTCGCGGCCATATAGGAACAGGTTTCAAGATTCAGTTAGATGCTGTCATGGGAGGGTTCCAGAGGGGACTCGCTCTGTTGCCCTGAGGATTCTTATTCTTTAATTAGAAGCATCGGAATTTGGAGTGCTTATAATCTCAGAGAGATAATTTAAGTAGTCCCTTATCACGACGGGCTCATTAAACGACAATAGATCCTGGTTGGTTATAGATTTGGAACAGGAATGGTTTTAATCAATGTGGTCCTGGAGGCTAGGGTTCTATGTAATGGCATTGTGCCATGGGCACTCCTCGTTTAGTCCGCAGTTAACTGAATTCAGAAAGAAGATCCAGAAAACTTCTCTCTTTTTGCGGAGAGCAGTAGGGTCTATTCCAGGTTTGGCTTCAATTTTTTCCAATATAGACCACCTTAAGTCTTTTTCGCTGTGTTTCTTCTCCACCCAGTGGGTTACAATGGGGGCCGTCATCTTCTTTAGCCTGATATTTGATTTGTGTTCGCCTATTCTTAGGCGACGCTCGCGTCCGGTCTCTCCTACATAAGGGAGGTTGCACGGGCACAGGATGACATAAATTATTTTACTCGTGCGACAGTTGGTCAGCCTCTTATTGCAGGATACAGATATGGAACGGTAAAGGGTGGTTATCTTATTCCCCACAATGGCGTGTGGGCATGCTTGGCAGGTGCCGCATCGGTGATTTCCGAAGATGGGGTTCATGTTAGGGATGACAGTTTGCAGAGCCTTGCCCTTCTCGGGTAGTTTGCCTCTAACCAGAAAGTTTTTTAAGTTTCTGTTTCTTTTGAAGGCAAAAATGGGCCTGGGTAAGGGGGGTTTGTCCTTCTCCAAATTCAGCAAATGCCAGCTGGAGTTGATAGCTTGGCGCAATTTGTGATCCAGGTTTGAGTGGCGGGTAATGCACACCAGTTGATCCTGGTTTTCTTTCTCTCTGTCTTGAAACATGCATTCCCGGTTGGTGTATCTGGCCCGTTTGAATGAATCTTTTACCAATTTAGCCGGATATCCGCGGTGGCGGAGTTTTTCTTTAAGGATGTCGGATTGGTGTAAAAAGTCTCCTATGTCAGAACAGTTTCTCCTAATACGGAGAAACTGGCTGTAGGGTATGCTGTCTCGTTGGCATCGGGGGTGGGAACTTTCATATAGTAACAAAGTATTTCTTGCAGTGGGTTTAGTATAAAGTGAAACCTGAAGTTTCCCTGCTTTGTGTTCCACCCAAATGTCCAAAAACTCATTTCGCTCATTGCTCGTGTGCATGGTGAACTGCAAATTGGGGTCTGCCGCGTTTAGCCACAGGAGAAATTCGTTTAAGTATTCCTGGTCCCCCTTCCATATAAAGAAAACCATCAATGAAACGAGACCAATGGGTCACGTTTTCATAGAAGGGGGCCATTTCATTATAGATGTTGATACCTTCAAATTCTCCTACATAGAGGCAGGCAATGCTGGGGGTGCACAACTGGCCCCCATGCTGACTCCTTTCGTTTGTTTGAATATTTCGTTGTTAAATTCAAAATAGTTTTCATTGAGGACCACTTTCAAACATTGGAGAATAAATGCAGTTTGCGTGATATCGGGTTTGGATGTTAGGATCTTTTCGATGGTATTGTAGGCCCCTTCCTGCAAGATATTGGAATACAAGGATTCCACATCCAAGGTGACCAAAGTTTCTCTATCATTTAGGTATCCAATACCTTCAATCTTGCCGATAAAGTGTCCCGTGTCCTTAATAAAGGATTCAAGTTCGCTTACCATTGGCTTGAGGAACCTGTCTAGGTATTTAGACAGTGGCTCGGTAGCCGCCCCGATGGTGGAGACGATGGGTCTCAAGGGGGGGGTTTATAGCATTCTTATGGGTTTTGGGGACCCCATATATATAATCGGTAAGCGAGTGTAGCTGAGGGTTAGATATTCTGCCTCTTGCTCACAAATGAGGCCTGTCTCAACAGCCTCATTGACCAGGACCAATATATGTTGTTTGAGAGTGTTCTCAGGGTTGTGAGTTACTCTCTGATAGTAGTCTGAGGGGGAAAGAAGGGTATTCATTTTGTCAATGTAGTTCGTGGTGTAGAAAACGACAATTCCTCCCCCTTTATCACATGGTTTTACTGTGATGCTGTTGTCTTTCTTCATAAACTCCAGAATTTCTTTTTCTGCTGGTGGTAGATTAGCTGGTGGTATGGGGACATATTTGATTAGTTGGTCAATTTTTTTAGTGACTACTCTTTCAAAGATGTTTACTTCTGGTCCCGCCATTTCAATGGAGGGATTGAAGCATGAGGGTGGTTTTAGACCAGATTCATTATCTTGATCAGCACTGGGGGGGCGTCCTTCAAAGAATCTCTTCAGACGTATCTTTCTAAAGAATTTTTGTAAGTCCTTAGTAAATTCGAATTTGTCAAAATTCGCAGCTGGGACAAAAGATAGGCCCCTAGTCAAAAGGTCAGAAAAGTTAGGATCTAATTCCTTTTGGGACAGGTTGAATACCGGTATGGCATTTATGTTCGCCAATATTGCTGGTGGCGTGTTTGTACATATGGCTGTGGTTGTCCATGACCCTGATGGTAATTTCTCGCCATTGGGGTCCGCGTTCTTGTGCGGGAATTCCCCCGGCGGTTCC
The DNA here is from genome assembly GCF_964261635.1 of Lissotriton helveticus. Taxonomy (NCBI): domain Eukaryota; kingdom Metazoa; phylum Chordata; class Amphibia; order Caudata; family Salamandridae; genus Lissotriton; species Lissotriton helveticus. The sequence goes on along the minus strand of NC_136057.1, from coordinate 1,400,930,869 downwards.
CTAAAAAACGCTGTTGGGAAATATTTCTGTCAAAAGATCCTGGTCGATTAGAACGACTCAAATTGTATCCCTGGTCGTATTGGGAGTCATATTCCTCCTGACCATCGCCGTCAGAATCGGTGGTGTCAGAGAAGGTGGTTATTTTCTTATTTCCCCATATTTGGGCTTGGAACCCTTGGTTGGGATCTTCTGTATTGGTATAGAATCCATTTGCGAGATAGGGATACGCTTTTTCCTGTGAGAAATTCCTGATATCCTTCCGGAATTTCTCCATTTTTCTTTTTAGCAAGTAGTCGGAGAAAGAATCTAGTTCTAATTGGATTTCTTCTAACTTTTTTTTGCCCAGGTCCACTGCATTGCCATCCCTCAATTTGTCCTCCAGTTCTTCAATTTCCTTTTTAATATATCTAGAACCTGTCGTGCGGTTTCCACGATGAGCATCATCCAATCCCTGGAGCAGCGGTTGGCAGTGAGGGCCCACCGCTCCAGGAACTGTCTGATCTCCACAAAGAGACCTGGTATATTCCGGACCCTAAGTCCGATCGGGATGGTTCCGGCTCTAAGATAGTCAAGGATAAACTGTGCATGAAATTCCGTTCGTTTGGATTTTTTTCGAAGATTGAATAGCTTGGTCCATTCCCCTTCTAGACCATTCGAAAGGGTAAATTGGGGGTTGCCACTGGGATTGGACCCGATCATTTTAGCGAAGTCCTGATCGGAAAATCCGAATGTTTTGATACTGTCCATGGTGCCTGACTCGGAAACAGATTTAAGGGAAAGGGGCAGGGGGAGATGAAATACAGAGGGAAAAGGGGTGAGAGATTTTCACAACTGACTCATAGATTTCACCACTCAACTTTTTTAACACATCAGTCTCGCTGCATACATCTAGGGTTTCTCAGGTTAGCTGGAGACCCAGAACCCCCACAGCTCAGGGCTGTGAAGAAATAATTTAATAGAAGGGGGTTTCCCGGTGGGTCCTACTGATTAAAGGGCAGGCTATACGGGGTAAACTAGCAAAAAAGAAAAGGAAAACCCTGCCACTAAGATAAGTATGGGTCCGACACAGGGATCCTATTTATACAGGGTAACCAACGCGTAGGAGTAGGAGCTGCACATACACACCACTAGATTTTGTGATTTCAAGATTTCATTTTATTTCATTAAACAATTAGTTATTTTTTGATATTTTAGAAGGGATAAAAACACATCACATATATTTATACATTTAGAAAAAAGCTTTCAAAGATAACATTACTGGTCCCACACATATCATACCTGTCAACACTCAAAACCCATTACATGCAGCAAGCATTCATACTCTCCACAATTCAGTACATCAATGCCAGTTGGTTTGTAGGGTGGTGGTTTTTGACTGTTAGGGCACAAGTTCAAATTGGTCCAGATGTCACAGTCAGGTGGAGTTTCTTCCCTCCCTAGAATCACGCCGACGCGCGTTTCGGTGTATGGTCCGAAGGGACCACACCATCAGGGCAGAGAGGTACCAATGTGTGGGGGACATATCGCTGTGAATATAAAAAAACAGACATATATATATATACACATATATATTCATATGTTTATGTATAGATTCTCAACTGCGCCTTACATTGTTTTATTTTATACGTTGTATGTCTAATGTTGCACTATACATATTGCATTTCTCTCTCATTGTGTAACTATACATTTTTTAAGAAACTAAAGGGTTGTATGGCCCAGCTCCAGCTCCAAGTATAAGTTCAGGGAATCGGATAGTCTCTTTTAGGTAGTCCTTAAGAGATCTACAACGCAAACAGAGCACTCCAGCTAGCTCAGATAATCCTAGGGGTTAGCACACAATCAACATTCATTCTTCTATTTTTTTGAAAGAAACCTTTTACTCAAGCATGCATTTATGCCTTCATGTATTCGTAGGGAGTGGTTTGAGAAGGACTCTAGAGATCTACACAGGGAGTCCAGTGATCAGCGTATATAGACACATCAGGTCATGACAGATCTCGCAGTCTCTCTATGTTGGTTCAGCTTTCCCTTTGTTGTCTTTCATTTACCTTGTTTCAATTGTGGGGAGAGAGTATAGATTCCTCCACTCGAGAATCGGAAACATCAGTACGTCACGAGGTAGGTTTCTCCAATATGGGCGTTTTTTTTTTTATTTTTTTTTTTTTTTACATGCACGTCACAAACTGATGGAGAGATGAAACACGGCCATAAGTATAGTTTACTAAATCATACATATAAGGTAGATCGTTCTCAGGGTCCCTCAGATGGAAGTTTTACGGCGACTTTTTTTCATCCCTCTAAGGCATGTAACTATTTCCTCACTGTGTCAAGCAGGCCTCAAGCAGATTAATGGACCAGGGCTTTGTTCAATCTCTTACAGGTTCCTAACCAGTTCCTACTGTCCCTATAGCACACAACATTTATTTTACCTTTGCGTGAAATACAGTTTCAGCCAGTCCGCTTTCCAGTGATCGCTCCGGATTAGTGCTTAATAGTGCACACCTTAATTCCTTCGTAGTCCCCAGGCATCTAAATGGGCAAAAAAAAACACGTAAGGTCAAGGGTCTATTTCTTTTAAAAAGAGCAGGACGTGTTTCTGTGCAATGCGCAGGGTTTCCCCCCCCCCGAGTTTTATCAAATAAACGTGGAAGAAGTTCTCATTATCACGGCTGATAAGGCGGAGTCAGGGCGGATTAGAAAAAACAGGAGTGTCGTTGTGCATGTCATCCCGATTGTATAGTTGCAATTTTCTACACGAGCGCGATTCGACTTACGGGTTCCTTTAAGTTGGAGGGCCTCCCGGTAGAGATACATCATCTCAAGCTATGGGGGCGGCTTCCCCGTCTGGATCGCGGAGTAGGCGGCTTGTTCAAGTGGGTGGCTCGGGTCTGCCGGTGCTGACTGGGGGATTGGAGATATAAGGTGCACACGCATTAAAAAAGTTGCACGGACTAGCAGATTTAGCCTAAAAATTCCGGTATTGGCAGCGTGCCGGATAATGCAGCGTACTTACTTATTTCTCTCTGTCTTTAGATCCTGGAGCCCCGCGGCGGTTAAATGGCCATCCAACCGCCCAGCGTTCAGAGGGGCCATACTGTGGACGCGGGTTTAAATACGGGGCGGGGGATAGTCTACCGTCAGTTTCCGCCGTCATTCTCAGATATAACTAAATATAGATGATGGACTATATTCGCGGCCATATAGGAACAGGTTTCAAGATTCAGTTAGATGCTGTCATGGGAGGGTTCCGGAGGGGACTCGCTCTGTTGCCCTGAGGATTCTTATTCTTTAATTAGAAGCATCGGAATTTGGAGTGTTTATAATCTCAGAGAGATGATTTAAGTAGTCTCTTATCACGACGGGCTCATTAAACGACAATAGATCCTGGTTGGTTATAGATTTGGAACAGGAATGGTTTTAATCAATGTGGTCCTGGAGGCTAGGGTTCTATGTAATGGCATTGTGCCATGGGCACTCCTTGTTTAGTCCGGACGGCCCAGTGCGGAGGGATGGCTTCTTTGGCCGTTCCGTCCTCCAGGACTTTCTGGTGTAATTATTGGTTCGCAGACCCACCACCGGGGTTGGTATTGCTGAGGTATCTATTCTAAGGTAAGGAATCTATCACTAACGTGTCTCTTTCAGATGCACAAGTTACTACTTGTGTAACGATATATCTGTAAGAGACATTAGTTAGTGATAGATTTCTTACCGACCCACACATCCTCCCCGTTCTGCGAACCGATATCTAGGGTTAAGGTCATCCCCTTTCAGGGCCCTAGTTTCATGGCACCAGTGTTGGTTCTATCATGGCTCTGCGTATCTGGCGCGGAAAAGCTGGGTATCAGAACTGATGTCAGCGCGTGAGGGCGGCGTCTAAGTACTCCGACTATGTCATTCCGGCGCTAACGACGCCGACGACGGACACGGAGCCGTGGACGACGCTTACCGGCGCGCAGGGGTATTGCTCCGCAAAATTTTCCGGATCCAGTCTGACGCCTGGGGATATTCTAAGGTAAGGAATCTATCACTAACTAATGTCTCTTACAGATATATCGTTACACAAGTAGTAACTTGTGCTTTAGGCAACAACCTTCTACCTTATCTAATTCTAAGATATTGCAGATGCCCAGCACTACTGCTCCGTATAGAACTTGGAGTGGCATCAGTGCTTTGTTAGCTACTAGGAGTGGGTAAAACAAGGACCCACCATAATCACGTTTACATTTCCTTAAGCCACCAATAGTTATTTTGCCTTTAGTGACTTTATATGGAAATACCACATCAGTGATTTATTAAAGACCATACCTAAATACCTATATTCTGTGGTTTTCCTTAATTCTAGACTGCCCAATAGACCATACAAAGGTATGTGCCTTCTTACCAAAGACCATAATTCTAGTTTTGTCAAAATTGATGGTTAGCGTGTTTTTCTAGACAAAAGTTGTTGAATTTAGCCAGTTTCCTTTGTCTGATCCACAATAACAAGGTCATCTGCGAAAAGCCGACAGGAGTTGTGGGAACATCCCATTTAAGTAGAAAAGAAGTGGTGCATAGAAGAGTTTTGGAAGGCCGGCTAAATACAGAGCAAAAAGAGTAGGTGCCAGCACTCAACCATGTTGCAGCACATTCTTGATACTCAACTTCCGAGAGAGGCTACAGGTGGCATTCAGTTCCATCCGAGTCCAGTGTTTGCTAAGGAGGTCTTTTAATATACCCAAAAGAATAAACAGTATTTCAATGCTTTCCAATTTGGCCCACAGAATTTCCCATTCCACCAAGTCATAGGAGACCAGGAAGTCCACAAAACAGGTATATAGAGAGAACCTGATTTCTATGGATTTTTGTTATAAATCATTTATTCAGAACTCCTACAGTCCTACTAGATATTTCCTTCACTAGTTTCCTTTTGGAGGGCTTGGTGCATGCCAGACTACGCTAAGCCATCCTTAACGCCCAGTAGAGAATGTACCAAGTAATCTGATGCCAGACGCAATTTAGGAAGGACCGCAAGACCTGTCTCTTCAAGTTAACCACAGATCCCTGCCCCCCCTAACCCCCCCCGCACCCACTTCGGGCTTCTTGAGACCCTTACGGGTGAGTAGTCTCACTTGATTGAGATGTACAATGCTAAGACTCCAACTGTGGTAATGACTTTCTTATATGCATCAGTCCAAGGAACTGTCCTGCATTTGTTATGAAGCCAGTGAGCTAATTGCAGTGTTATGTTAATAGATTTACAAAGAACACTGATGCTTGGCTTTATGGCCTTATTGAAAAACACTTGTATGAGAAGTAAACATAACAGAAATATATTGTAAATAAAGACAGTTTTAAAGGCTTTATGCAAAGTGAAAGATCTTGAATTTTGCGCAATGTAACTGGAAAAACATTTAAAGCCTAGAAGGTGTGAGAGAAAAGATCTGCCTCACAGGCGTTCATGCTTAAACCTGGGAAGCTACACTAAAGATGCATAAGAGGAAATTATCAAAAGAGGTAATTCATACAATTTATGCCAAAGGATCTTGTAAGATTGGCCAGAGAATGGAGGTAGACATTGAAAAAAGTAAGAGCTGAGGACTGACCCCTGGATTTTGTCTCTTAAATACAGATTGAAAAGGTGAAAGTTAGACTGCCTGGCAGCTACCCCCCGATAAGATTTAGACCAATGCAAAGCTGCACACTGATCCCCACTTCTGCCATTTTAGTTAACTGAGTAGAATAAGAGACCTTATTGAATGTGTCATAAAGGTCTAAAAACACCAGGGCAACACTCTGCCCCTCCTATCTGCTAATATTCTAAGCTCATCAAGGAACGATGCTAGTAATGTTTCTGTGCTGTGGGCAGGGCGAAAACCAGATTGGAGAGATTCTAATTTATGATGTTGCTTTCAAAAGGTTTTTATGGTGAAAAGCAACAATGAAAATGGCCGAAAGTTAGAGAGAAGAGCAGGCTCAGCCTTAGGCTTTTTCAGAAGTAGGACAATCAAAGCCTTTTCCTCTAATCTGGAACAGAAGCTTTGGCTATGGCCCTATTACACACATCTAAAAGTGGCTTGCCTAGGTTAGAGAGAGCCTCTTTTCAACCCCTTGGTGGAATAGGATCAAGAGGGGAACCACAGATGACAGAATTGGCAAGTTCTCTGAACTAACCCTAAACTCTGAGAGATTTGAGCAGATCCCCAATCAGCCAGATTGGAAACCTCAACCGCAGACCCAACTTCTGATCTAGTGGCAGGTGGAACCTGAGCAAATTGATTGCATATAGCCACAATTCAGTCGTAAAAAAAGTGAGAGTTTATCACAAAGTGATTGAGAATGCTAAAATGACTGCGCAGGTCACACAGGCAGAAATAAAAAATGCACTATAGAAAACACTTCTTTAGAGGAGTTCTGAGCCTGCAAGATCTGGTATGCACAAAAATCAGCATTTGCAGAAACAACTAGTTTCTCATTCTTCCCCGGAGCAGCCAAGAAATGCACTTTGGCTTCCAAATAATATTATGGCTGCAAGACCCTTTCTAAATTCTTGGGTCCACGTTTTGCTTCTTTTGGAGTGGAGGTGTACCAAGGGGTGGTGGATCTATACCGTTTGTGGAAGACTTTGTTTTAAAGGAGGGGCAGCATGAAGAGCTGTGTTGGCCCACTGTCCCTGTAGTCGTCCATGACCGAGCCACAGTGTCTTGTATTCTGCTGACTGAATTAAGAGCATCTCTCAGTTTATTGATATGTTTTGCCCAGCGACCTAGCAACTGGTGGGCGTCTGTCAGTGTCTGTCTAGGATAGGCCTTCTCACCACCAGAATTGGTCAAATGAAACAGATAGTGGTCTGTCAAGGCTCGTGGTACATTATCCAAGCAGCTAATGTTTCCAATAGGACCAAAATCAGGTCCAACATAAAGCCACTTTGATGGGTAAGCACAGTTATAACGTGAGACATTTTGAGGGCAGTCATGTTGTTAATAAAATGTACAACGTGAATATCAAAATTTAACTCAGCCCAGATGTTAAAGTCGCCAAGCTTATAATTGCAGAGTGGGACATTAGCAATGGTAAAAGAAAATCAGCCAAAGGTTCAGTGAAATCACCCAGGGAACCAGGAAGACGATAACATATTAAGGCACTGATCAAGGCTGATGTGGATGTAGAGAAATTAAAAAAGACAAGTACCTCCACCAATGGGGAAGCATGCTGGCTCAACTCAGCATTCTAGAGAATCCCCCCCCCATTTCAGGGACACACAAGAGGTGTGAAATTTCACACCATGTAGTGCTGCAAAGTGTTATGATTCAAAGCTAGACCTGCTACAGCTCTAGCTGCGGAATTATCCGTCTTCTGTAGCGTGCCAACAAAATGTTTGTGTCCCTTTTTTCGTAATCAGTACAAAAGCCAATGATTGTTTGAGCAATGTAGTGGATAACTACTCTGCCTAGGGATAACAGTGGGGTTATCCAAGTAGGTAGATGTAACAGTAGCTGTGTAGGTTCAAAACAATTGACTTGTTCTTCAAATGAAAAGTTGAAATCTGACAAAAACCCTTATACCTGGACATTAGTGGCCAGTGAAATATACACTCTACCAATGTTCACCCATTACATGCAGTGACAAGCTTCTTTGGGGCATGTATTGATCCTACTAACAGAAACACAAAACACAGGAGTTCTGTAGGTTTAATTCCACTAAAGTGTACAAGTCAGTTTCACTTGCATCTCCTAAATAAATTGGATACAGACATTTCTTAAAAACATGTCTTATAGAACAGAGATTTCCAGTTTTAGTGAATGCAACTCAAAGTGTATTGCTAATTCTAACAGGACCGGGGGCTTCTGCTTATGCTTCTCTTTCATATTATTTTCCACTCACAGCAGCAATGAAAACGTTTTGTATGCAAATAAAAACTACATTTCCCATGATGCTTGGTATACATCACATCCTGCAAGACCCTATAAGAGCCACCATATCCTGTTGCTGAGCCGCTTTCTTTGCTACTCACTCTGGAGTTAAGTTGATTACATTTTATTACAACTTGCATCACGATTGATTTCTGCTGCTTAAGTTAATTTATGCATTCTTGTGTGATCGCGCCCTGTAGTGCTTTGAAGGCCCGCAAGGGCTGACTGATTTGAATCTCCCGCTGGGAGCTTTGCATGCTGGTGGGTACGCCCGTTCGGGCTTAATTGCCTTCACGCTTCCTCTGGGAGCTACCGTGCTGCTCTCGGCAGCGTTTGAAAGGATTGATTGATGCGCGTACATCTCGCTGACCGCAGTGGCTCTCCCTACTGTGGTGGGCGGTTTCCTTGAGAGCTTCACTAGCTCGGACGTGCCCAGCCCAATTTGGCTACCTCTTAGTAGCTCTTGGGCTACGCACGTCGCGCTCGCCCTCTATTGATTCCGTGGCTCATTAGCCTCGAGGAATTTTCGTTATACTGACGTATGATTTGGCTGCAAGAGTCATCTGGCCCTGGAGTGAGCACAGACTCCATAGATCATTGTATTTGCTCTCCCTACGCCCTGTGGGCTGCAATTATATTTATACAGCACTTGCTGAGGAGCTAGGTACTTGGTTTTCTTTTGTGTGCATTGGGTTGGCTCCCCCCTTTACTCCTCTCTGTATCTCTACCAGCAGTACATCATGCATGACTGGGTCAGACAGGAGGAGGATGGTCTATATCAAGAGGAAATGCAAGCAACTTCTCTGGAGGATAATATTGTGGAGGCTCGGGACGCCTCTGTCCAAGAGTCTGTTAACCAGGCCGTTGAAAAGGCAGTACCTGGTACTGTGAAGCAGGCATTGGCCGCTGCGTTGAAACGCATCACTAAACAGTTGGAGAAGTTTGCCAAACGACATGGGTTTAACGGTGACCATCAGAAAGATGATGCATCTGGCGATCCTAAAGGGAAGTCATGGCCCCACTCCGGTACACTTGCGACACTACCTAATGCTTCTACCCCACCCAACACGGGTGAGAAGGCTAAGCGTCAGGAGCATAGGGACACTGACACTGATACAGGTGTGGATACTACAGGGATGGACACTCCCGAGGAGGTAGCTTTTCCCAAGAAACAGTGACGAAAAACAAAACATGAGGAGCAAGACCTGTCCCAGACCTGAAATACCCCTTTTACTTTAATCCAGCCGACATTGTCCACCCTAGATCGTCTGATTTGGCTCCGGCCCCGAAGTGGCAGCATATCTCCACGACAACCTGCGCAAGAGCATCGATAAAGACGTGCATAACAGGTTGTGCTCCGAGTGCCCCATTCCTGATATTCTGGATAAGGTGGCGGATACACCAGACATAGACGTAAGCCTCCTTACCTTCCTAAAGAAATTCACTAAGGACCTAAAGAAGGGAATCGATCATGCCTGGTGCGGATGCCAGGACAAACTCCTGGATGTGGCGGGCCACTGGCCAAAATCTTAGAAATGACCCTGGAGGTGAAAGTGTCTGGTGCTCCCTTAGATCCTGAAGTCTTGGCTGGGTGGACCCAAAGGGCAATCTGCTTGCTGGGGAACACCAATTGTGCTATTTCCACTGAGAGGCGTAAGTCGCTCCTCATGAGAATAGATTCTAACTTGACGGAGCTGGCTGCGACAGAACCAGGTCCTCTGGCAGAGGGTAACCTCTTCGATGACGCTCCGTGAAAGACGTTTCCAAATATGTAGGTACATTCACGTGACTTGACAAGGCCCAATCGGGCATCAAACGAGTTTTCAAGGCTGGTCTTTTTAATCAAGCCGGGCGAGGCAGAGGACGCTTGCCAGGCCGCCAGTACCGTCCAGGACCTCACCGAGGAGACTATGGCTGTGGTCGAGGTAAGTGGGACTCCACTCGTGGAGGTACCTTCTATCCCACCAGGCAGTGCTTCAACAGAAGGCACTTCAACAGAGGCGGACATCGAGCGGGCTTCCAAGCTCCAGAGTCTGCCTGTAAGAGTTTCCGACAACTTTCTGTTACCCTTGGGGGGGTCGTACTCAGTTTTTCAATTGGGCTTTGATGTCACACGATGCGTGGGTTCTACAGACAAATCAGGGGTTTCACCTAGATTTTTATCAGACTCCCTTTCAGGACATTTCACCCCGACAACTCTCTTTTTCCCAACTAGAGTGCAATTTTTTATTTAGATGCAGAACATGCGATTGCGTATTGCGATGATGATCCTCGCGGTTTCTGCAGCAATATCGTCTTGGGTCAGAAGAATGGCGGAGGTCACAGGCTGGTACTGAATCTAAGGGAATTCAACCATTTCTTGACATACAACCATTTCAAGATGGAGGGTATACATCTCTTGGCAGATTTGGTCAAGGAAGGAGACTGGATGGTCTGGTTGGACCTGAAGGACGCCTACCTGTCGATCTCTATATTTCCTCCTCACCGCCGTTTTCTGCAGTTTCAGTGGCGGAACCGGTGGTTAGAATATTTGGTCCTTCCTTTCGGACTTTCCTCGGCACCGTGGTGCTTCACCAAGGTGATGAAGCCTGTCATAGCGCACTTACGAGAGGAGGGCGCCCGCATGATAGTGTATCTGGACGATATACCTATCATGGCTCAGACTCCGACTATGACTGCGCAACACTTGCACATGACCATGTCTAATCTTCAAAACTTGGGGTTCGTCTTCAACATACCGAAATTGGCTCTTTGTCCTGCTCGGACCATGGACTTTTTGGGTTTCATCATCAATTCACAGACATCCCAGTTGAGCCTTCCTCGCTCCAAATTGAAAGACATAATTGGGCTGGTTCATGCCTGGGGTGCAGGGGGGGCTGGGAGAGGGGTGTTGAATCCGGGGTTGGGGGTTCCGGGGTGTTCACTGTTGTTTTATCGGCATCACCTGTCAATATGGCTTTGGGATACGGTTCCACACTTAGCACTTCACTATGGGAACGCACTGTGACAAAAGTTTCACCTTAATCAGTTGGAACGTAAATGGGCTGGGGGATAAGGTAAAACGCACCACTGTCCTGCAATACATAAAACAGCATTCCCCAGATGTGGTCCTCCTACAGGAATCACATCTTGTTGTATATATGTGTAAAGCCCTAAATAGATGGGGATACAGGCTCCTTGCCCACTCGGGTTTCACCACGGGGTCTAGGGAAGTGGGCATCATGGCTAAAATTTCCTTCCCCTTTGCTGTTCAGTCTTCACACGCTTATGAACGCAGGAAGTATAGCGCACTCACTGGCGAATGGGAGAGTAGGGCTTTGACTCTGGTGTTGGTGTATGTCCCGCTGGGACTGCAATGTCAAACGTTCACGGATTTGGGGACTCTGCTCCTCTCCCTCCCTGAGGGCCTACTGCTAGTGGGGGCAATTTTAATGCTGTGGCGTCTGGTACACTGGACCGCCAGCCCCCTCGTGTGATGGGGTCCTCTAATAGTTGGCTCCCCGACTTCCTTGAGGCATTCGGCCTATCGGACGCTTGGAGGGCGTTTCACCCCGGGCACTCACAGTACTCCTTTTTTTTTTTTTGGCGCTCACCATAGCTTTTCCCGCATTGATTATTTACTCTTGCTGGCCTCTCAGCTTCTACACTTGCACGAGGTCTGTCACCTCGCATGCAGCATATCTGACCATTCACCTGTGTGGACTAGGTTGGTACTGGGGGACCAACAAATTGACATGGTGGTGCCCATTAGCCCCTGGTACTTGGGAAACCCCAAGGTTCGCACAGATCTGCAAAAGGCGATTGACTGCTATTTTCAGGAGAATCTTGGCTCAGTGGACTCCCCTCAGACGCTCTGGGAAGCATTCAAGTCAGTTGTTCGAGGGGCAGCCCTCTCTCATAGCGGGAGTTAGGAAAGAAAACTCCAAAGAGCTTGAGGCGGTCGAAAGGGAAGTCCTACGACTAGAAGCAGAGGAGGGACATCCAAGAGGCAGCGCATCTCTTGCGATTGAAGACGGATGAGTACAGAGCCATTGCCACTGATTGGGCTGAGTCCTGGGGGAGGGAGAGAGACGGTAGGGTGTATGAATGATGGGACAAGGCTGGGAAACTCATTGCCTAGCTGGACAAGAAGTAAAGGGCCAACTGCCTGGTGCCTGAGCTAACGACCGATTTGGGTGCAAAGATCATAGACCCAGTTCACATTGCCAACGAGTTCGCCGCACACTACAACGTTGTGTATCGGACACAGTCGTCCCTCCTCAAGGCAGACTCTGCTGGCCTCCTCAGGGACGTTAAGCTCCCGGCCCTCTCAGAGAACGACCGGAGTTATTTTGATAGCGCCATAACTAATGCCGAGATCGCACAGGCGATCAGGGCTCTCAAACCGGGTAAAGCGATGGGGCCTAATGGATTGCCCATTGACCTCTATAAACTGCGTCCAGACAAGCTTGCCCCACATCTGCGGGCTATGTTTGAGGAAAGTAGTAAAGTGGGGGAGCTACAACCTGACCAGCGGCTGGCATCGATAGTGGTCATCCCCAAGGAGGGAAAATCTAGAGATAGATGCGCCTCCTATCGACCCATCTCCCTGATCAATGTAGAACCAAAAATCCTCACCAAACTTCTGGCCACGCGCCTATCGTGAGTGATTGGTGCTCTAGTGCACCCTTATCAATCATGCTTTATGCCCCACCGCAGCACTGCTTTAAATCTGAGACGAGTGCATAGGTGATAGAGCGAGGTGACACTATCCAAGAGGACGCGGTAATCTTTTCCTTGGATGCCTCCATTGCATTTGATACTAGTGAATGGTCCTACCTCTTTGCAGTACTTTTCTCGGAGGACGACTGGAGTTATTTGGAAAACACCATAACTAATGACGAGATCACACAGGCGATCAGGGCTCTCAAGCCGGGTAAAGTGATGGGGCCTAATGGATTGCCCATTGACCTCTATAAACTGCGTCCAGACAAGCTTTCCCCACATCTGCGGGCTATGTTCGAGGAAAGTAGTAAAGTGGGGGAGCTACAACCTGGCCAGTGGCTGGCATCGATAGTGGTCATCCCCAAGGAGGGAAACCTAGAGATAGATGCGCCTCCTATCGACCCATCTCCCTGATCAATGCAGAACCAAAAATTCTCACCAAACTTCTGCCCACCCGCCTATCACGAGTGATTGGTGACCTAGTGCACCCGGATCAAAGGGGCTTTATGCCCCACCGCAACACTGCCTTAAATCTGAGACGAGTGCATGGGTGATAGAGCGAGTTGGCACTATCCAAGAGGACGCTGTAATCTTGTCCTTGGATGCCTCCATGGCATTTGATACTATTGAATGGTCCTACCTCTTTGCAGTACTTTTCAAAATGGGGGTTGGGCCGCAGTTTATATCATGGAACAGGCTTCTCTGTTCCACTCCTCTTGCACAGGTGGTGGTCAACAATAAACGGTCCGACTCCTTTGTTCTCAGTCGAGGTACTAGGCAGGGGTGCCCGTTTTCACCCCTCCTCTTCGCCCTGTCCTTGGAGCCTCTGGCTGCCTGGATCCGGTGCGATCTGGCCATACGAGGACTGCGGTGGTCAGTGGAGTGGGAGGACCGCATCTCGCTCTATGCGGACGACATTCTCCTTTACTTGTCCTCCCCCCCAAGAAATCCCTCTGATGTGTTTTAGACATTTTCACATCCTTCGGTAGATTCTCAGGCTACTCCACCAATTGGAAGAAATCCCTCCTTTACATCCTGTCTGGTGAGACTCCGTCTCTCCCCAGGGACTGTCCGATACAGGTGGTGTTAGACGGTTTCTGATACTTGGGGATTTACCGCCGACCCCAGGCTCAGTTATGAGCGAAATCTGCTCCTGCCCCTACAGCGCCTGCGACGTGATGTTGCCAACTGGAGGGCGCTTCCTCTCTCGCTGCTCAATCGAGCCGCTCTCTTTAAGATGATGTCCCTGCCCCGCTTCCTCTATGTCCTACAAAATTATCCCGTCCCCGTTCCAGCGCGATATTTTAAAGAGATCGAGGACCTCTAGTGGCAGTTACTATGGGATGGGAGACCAAGGATAACACTTCGCAAACTAACCCTCAATTGGTATGACGGCGGCATTAGCCTCCCCGACAAAGAAATATTACTGGGCAGCTCATCTCGCTGCCATCAACCAGGGTACGTACCGGGCTCCAGGAGACCATGCCATGCCATGGATAGATGCCTGCTGCCGGGTGGGACATACAACAGAGCCCTATATGCCAATCCCAAGAAACTTCCCTTGACTAGGCCCACCTCCCATTCGGTCCAAATATGGCACGCAGTTAACAGAAGTTTAGGGTGGGACCGTAAACTTACGCTTGCGACCCCCTTGTAGGATTCGGGATTCGGATTCTACACTCCTCCAAAGGTTTCGATAAGTGGGACCTCATTGGTATCTCTCGGGAAGGCGACCTCTGGGTGAAGGGTAGCATGCTCAGCTTTGGCCAGCTACAACAACAATATGAGCTTGCAGACTCGGAGTTCTTTCGCTATCTGCAGATCTGACTAGCACTGCCCACCACCATAGATAGGGACCCCCCCCTCCCCGACTCCTCCCCCCTAGAGAATAGGTTGTTTGATGGGCTACTTCTGCAGAAAGCTATCTTGGTAACCTATAAAAAGCTTGTTAACAACACACCGGATCCCCTAGTTAAATTACACGAGTCATGGGAGAGGGATGACCTCTTACTGGACGAGGAGGAGTGGGGAGCGGCGGTTGCCTCCCCCGGGGGGGGGCGCGATCTCTGCACGTCTCCGTCTGGTACAATTGAAAATTCTCCACAGGACTTGCATCACTGGACCACAACTGGTCCACATGGGGCATGGGGAAAGTGCAGACTACAGGTTACAGTGTGGACAGATTGCCACCTTTATGCACATCCTTTGGGAATGTGAGCAGATTCAGAGATATTGGAGGGGGATACATATGGTCATGAGTGAGGTCCTTCATAAGACTATCCGCCCAGAGGCTAAGAGATGTTTACTAAATGTGTGGGAGACCACTGACTTGGTGGGGCTTAAAGGCTGTGGGTCACGCTGGGTGCCACCGTCGCCAAAAGAGATATTGCTCAGCTATGGGGAGGGCTCACACCCCCTACTATCGCCATGTGGAAGCGAAACCTTGATTGGTGCATGTTTAGGGAGAAAACTGTTTATGTGGCAAGAGGGTGCCCCCAGAAATGGTCCCGAGTGTGGGCCAAGTAGAACACATACAGGGGAGATATCTGTGTTGCACCTACGACCCATCCTGACAGTGGATCTTTGTCCCCTTGAAGAATCTTCCCGATTCACGTGCTGTTTCTCGTAATTGCTGTATATCCCGAATGAAATGTCATATTTACCATGCCTTAATTTCCAGTACATGTGATTGCCGATTGTTTGTGTTTTTGTTCATAAAATCAATAAAAAGATATTTAAAAGAAAAAAAATTGAAAGAGATCAAGAAGGAGCTTTCCACACTGCTGTCCAAACAGACGGTTTCATTGAGGGTGATTGCCAGAATAGTGGGTCTTCTAGCATCCTCGATACAGGCGATATTTCAGGGCCCTCTTCACTACCGGGCCCTTCAGAGATTGAAGATTCAACACCATCGGAAGAGTCTGTCCTACACGGACCGGGTTCCTCTTTCCAGCGAGGTGCGAGAGGAGATACAATGGTGGCTGGCGCACATGGATGCGTGGAACGGCAGAGCCATCTTCGGCTCTCAACCAGAAGCTGTCATAGAGTCAGACACCAGCCGTTGGGGCTGGGGAGCGCACTTCGGAGATATCTCCACCGGAGGTAGGTGGTCCCTGCACGAGCTCAAGCTGCATATCAATTGTCTAGAACTGTTAGCAGGGTCGTTCGCGATCCGGACACTCCCCCCCCCAAGCAGGTTTCATGCTGCATCCTTCTGCGGATGGATAATATTTCAGCAGTAAGGTATATCAACAAGTTGGGAGGCACAAGGTCATCGTTACTAGCAGAGATAGCGAAGGAATTCTGGCATTACTGCCTGAGTCATCAGATTTCGGTCATAGCGGAGTACCGTCTGGGACAATCCAACGTAGTAGCGGATTGGAACTTTTGGGAGGTGCACATGTATTTGATTCTTCTCTGGGATGAAAGCTATTGAGCAGCTGTGTTTTGTATTTTTGAATATGACCCTGGTTCTTTTTTGTTAGAAGGGGTTGTCCCATGTTTTATACCACTTGATCATAGTAGCAGGTTCTATTTACGAAGTCTTAAGGGTTATCCAAATATTCCTTATCTATGTTTTGATAATATCTAGAAGACTGTTTAAATTTCTGGAATCCTTTTCAACATAACCTTTCAGAAGGAAGAACAAACAAGTAACATCTGCGTAGAAAGGATACACCCCTCTCCACCAGCCCTCACAATAACCCATATTGTATGCTGAGGCTGCTCGTAGATGTTAGATCGGACTAGAGATAGAGGAGAGTCCAGCTGAACATCAAGGAAAATTGAGAGCAGAGGACAAACATTTCCTGTATTTGACCTCTACTACTGTGACCTCTAGAAACAGAGCCATCGGACAATCCAACTACCCTGGTCAACCTGTCCAACAAAATGATATGGTCTGTCCGCAGACCTTTAGCATTATCTACATGACATATTAACATTTTTAAGCCAGCTTGTGCAACTGCCCCCTAGCTGTTTGAGAGGGAACATTTGTCTTCAAGGTACAAAACAAACACAATAGAAATTGGGTCGATCTGGTACAATTTGCATCTAAAATGCCAGTCATATCTAACTGACAAGCTTTAAAGATGATATACTGCTATAAGCAAACATAATGGAATAAAGAAAACATGAGAGCCAAATCACCAAGTGCAATATTTGACCATTCAACAAACAATCCAGTAGCTGCTACTAAATGCATAACTGTGCATTCTTAGAACATTTTAGGCGGACAAACCAGGAGAGCAAAAGGTAAGTTGGTATCTGTCAGGTTGGTGTTTAGCGATTCCCAAAAGTCACCTGGATGAGAGGTGGGCAGTTGAGGAAAGTGTATACTTCGGTGGTGGTGTTGCAGGATACCGTATCTTATAGCCAGTCTTTGACCTCGGGCTTCGTCCGTTAAACCACCCCGTTGATACCCTGCATTTGGCAAGTAAAAGCAGCATAGAGATAAGCTGCCTGTTTTGCTTTGGAGAATAAGTGGAGTCTGCCAGCAGAGCAACTAGTGGGTAAGGTGCGATTCAGAAGTGGACTATTTTTCAAACTGTGTCAAATACCTCTGACCTTCTGGTCAGAGGTAATTGACACAGTTTGGAAAGTAGTGGTATATTCGGGCAGTGCAAGAATGTGTAAGAAATCGGCGTGTGCATGGAGGTATCTGTGCAGGTAGGTGGGAACATTGGGTTGAAACTGTGAATATGCACTGGAGTAAGTTATATTGGAGTTAAGTACTTAAAATGACTCATTTTATGCTTATAGTTAAGGGAGACAGATTTAGTTAACTAACAGTAGGATTTTCAGTTTCATTCATCAGTGATGCCTCTAGGTCTTTTTCGCAAATTAGTCTGGCTGGGTGTGTCCTTGGGAAGGTGGAAGTGATAAAGGAGATATAGAAGCTAGAGGCTAATCTATGCATGCCAAGTGGCTAGATTAGGCTTATAAACTGATCCATGGTCACAGAAATTCCATTTATGAACAGATGTCCTAGACTAGTGAGAGTTGTGTTTATGAGATACTAATATATTCGCTGGTTTGGGACATGGCCTGGTTTTCTAAAAGTAGTATTTTGGATGAGTGCATGTTACCGGATCTCATACAAAGTCCAAAGTTGTGCAATGCACTGTGTGGAACTGAAGCAAGATTCGTGTGTGATCGCAGAGGACGATCATATTGAGAGGATGAGGACTGATTCAACATTTCTCAATATGGAGGTGTGGTGCTTGAGGTGCAGACTAAAACCAGACAGTTCCAAATTGCGCCAGACCCATGTAATATATAATTTCAGATCCAGATGGAAAAAAACTCATGTCGTAGGGTAGTGTGAGGATTGAGCATCAAATGCATAGTTGTTTTCCTGCCCATATCAAACTAGGTAGCAGGGTGCAAATACGATCAAAAATCTCTAATTGAAGAAGGCAGGACATTATTAACCATGTATACAAATTTGGGTAATACTCGCCATTTTAAAAACAGCTATTCATCCTGCTATTAATAGAGGTAAATTCATACTCTGCTTAGCCCTATTGGATAGCGGTTTTATCCACACTATGTGTGGGAGGGTATACTCAGACGTGAGTCCCTTGCTCATTGCACCATCAGGATTCAAGCAAGCCGGGCCGAAGAAGGCTGTGATGCCAGAAACCGGTCCCGGAAGCTTGTTTCCTTCCCAGTATAAGAATTGGCTTGGTAGTTTGGTTTGCCCTGTTCCCATCATGCACTGGGACAGGAACAGACTAATTTGCATATAGCCAGGTTCTGAGCTTGGATGGTGCAGTGAGCTAAAAAACGGTGATGGATTAAAACCATGATCTATTGACTTGGTAAGAGTATTCTGCATCATTCAGAAACTCTGTCCATCACCACCCCCCTTTTCCAAAATCGGTTTTATCCACACTATGTGTGGGAGGGTATACTCAGACATGAGTCCCTTGCTCATTGCACCATCAGGATTCAAGCAAGCCGGGCCGAAGAAGGCTGTGATGCCAGAAACCGGTCCCCGGAAGCTTGTTTCCTTCCCAGTATAAGAATTGGCTTGGTAGTTTGGTTTGCCCTGTTCCCATCATGCACTGGGACAGGAACAGACTAATTTGCATATAGCCAGGTTCTGAGCTGGGATGGTGCAGTGAGCTAAAAAACGGTGATGGATTAAAACCATGATCTATTGACTTGGTAAGAGTATTCTGCATCATTCAGAAACTCTGTCCATCACCACCCCCTTTTCCAAAATCGGTTTTATCCACACTATGTGTGGGAGGGTATACTCAGACGTGAGTCCCTTGCTCATTGCACCATCAGGATTCCAGCAAGCCGGGCCGAAGAAGGCTGTGATGCCAGAAACCGGTCCCCGGAAGCTTGTTTCCTTCCCAGTATAAGAATTGGCTTGGTAGTTTGGTTTGCCCTGTTCCCATCATGCACTGGGACAGGAACAGACTAATTTGCATATAGCCAGGTTCTGAGCTGGGATGGTGCAGTGAGCTAAAAAACGGTGATGGATTAAAACCATGATCTATTGACTTGGTAAGAGTATTCTGCATCATTCAGAAACTCTGTCCATCACCACCCCCCTTTTCCAAAATCGGTTTTATCCACACTATGTGTGGGAGGGTATACTCAGACGTGAGTCCCTTGCTCATTGCACCATCAGGATTCAAGCAAGCCGGGCCGAAGAAGGCTGTGATGCCAGAAACCGGTCCCCGGAAGCTTGTTTCCTTCCCAGTATAAGAATTGGTTTGGTAGTTTGGTTTGCCCTGTTCCCATCATGCACTGGGACAGGAACAGACTAATTTGCATATAGCCAGGTTCTGAGCTGGGATGGTGCAGTGAGCTAAAAAACGGTGATGGATTAAAACCATGATCTATTGACTTGGTAAGAGTATTCTGCATCATTCAGAAACTCTGTCCATCACCACCCCCTTTTCCAAAATCGGATAGCTGGTATGTGCCAGGATTATAATTGTTGCATATCTTTTTCTCCTTGTTAGTAGTTTTCTCATAATGGGAGTACTCTTGCACACTAAAAAGGTAGAACACTACTGACTAATCCCTTCCAAAGTGGCAATACATTACTCGTTTGACAGGAAAGGTGTGAAAATGAGCATCGAATTCAAGGCTGTACTTATTGGTACAAAAACAACAGGTGATGGACAGAAAGCAGAACAATGTCATAGATTCACCCCAGTACAGAGATCTGGGCCTAAATCCATTGTTTTTTTGCTCACCATGTCATTCCAGTTTGAACCCAGCCAAATGCAAATAAGTCTTGACCCTGTGCCGCATTGGAACAGTCCAGCCCGAACTGCCAAGCCAGGACCTCCCTGGACTGAAAACAAGCATCCAAGGACCGGTTTCGGGCTTTCAGCCCTCATCAGCCTGGATAGCTTGATTCCAGTGGCATGGAGAGCACGGGATTCACGTCTGAGAATACCCGTCCCACTTGGGGTGACAAATGCAAAAACAACAGGTGATGGACAGAATGCAGAACAATGTCATACATTCACCCCAGTACAGAGATCTGGGCCTAAATCCATCGTTTTTTTGCTCACCATGCCATTCCAGTTTGAACCCAGCCATATGAAAATCAGTCTTGACCCTGTGCCCCACGGCAACAGTCCAGCCCGAACTGCCAAGCCAGGTCCTCCCTGGACTGGTAACAAGCATCAAGCTATCCTGGTTGAAGACAGCTGATAGCCAGAAACCGGTCCTAGGATGCTTGATTCCGGTCCAGGGAAGATATGGCTTGGCAGTTCGGGCTGGACTGTTCACATGAGGCACAGGGTCAAGACTGATTTGTATATGTCCATGTCTGAACTGGGGTGATGTGGTGAGCAAAATAACGATGGATTAAACCCAGATCTGTGACTAGGGGTGAATGTTTTGCCATTGTGCAACATTCCGTCCATCAATTGTTGTTTTTGTACTTATTGGTACTGCAACGCTTTGAGTTTTGACTGTGCTGGAGCCCTTCTCCCCAGGCCAGAGACTGAGCTCATTCTTGTGTTTTTGTTTGTGGTGCTTGCTTTTGTTTTGCAGTTTTCCTTGTTTCCGGTGTACTGTCCTTGTATCTTTAGGGGTTATTTATGCATACATATTTGCTGTCGGATAGAGACTTCTAGCTACAGATTCCTTACATTAGAATTATCCCCAGGTATCAGACTGGATCTGGACATTTTTCATGAGCCGTACCCCTGTGCGCTGGTAGGTGGCGTGGTTCGGCTCCACGTGTCGTCATCGTCTGTGCCAGAAGTGACATGTACGGTGCCTCCATAGGCGCCACTCCACTCCACTGCACTGGTGTCAGTTATTTTCTTTCCACACCAGTTAACGCAGATCCAGATAGAGCAAACCCCCCCATGCACTTTTTTTGACTGCCCCTGTTTTCGACTTTGGTCGAGTTAAGTTTTCAAGACTTGCCTCCTGTTGTTGCAGGGAGGTCCACGAGGATGGCCGAATTCAAGCCCTGCAGTGCCTTTTGACTGCAAATGTTGGTGATGGACCCTCACTTAATCTGTCTCTGGTGCCTTGAGCACGACAACAACCCCACCACCTGCGTTGATTGTCGCGCAATGCACCCCAAGGCCCTGAAGGAGGGATCCCTCAAGCTCCTTGCTGCTGGTGTGCAACATCGCTACGGCCTCCATCCTGGTCAAGAGGAAGTTCCTTGAACCGTTCGTGGAGCCATAGCTCTTCGTTGCAGTTGATATTTTTCCACTTCGATAAGTCCCACAAAAAGAAAACGAGCAGTCCCTTGTCAGTGCCCTTGTCTCTATTCGGGCCCCTTGGATATACAGATGAATCTGAACTGGCGCCGGTCGTACCACCTTGACCTTCTACTCTCGACACCAGCAGCAGTCCCTATTCTTATCCCCGACACAGAGATGGAGAGGCATCGTCCAACACTAACTCCTGCACTGACTGGAGCCCTTCTCCCTAGGCCAGATCCTGAGCTCTATTCATGGGCTAGGATTTGGAGAAAATTGGGAGGGGCACTGGACGCTGCAGAATACCAGCCCCTAGACCCAAATATCTACTGGTGTTTGGGATTGGAGAATGCCAGTAGATTAAATAACTTCCCAGATACTGGCTTGGTGTCTCCTCCTACCATGGCTATGGAGGAGGATGCCACATTTGTTATGGTAGTGAGAAGGGCTGCCAAGGTCCTCGATCTTTAGTTGCCATTCAAGGCTGTCAAGACTAATGTCTTGATGGAGTTGCTTCAGCCGGGAGTCACCCCTTCAGAACTGCTTCTTCCATTTAACGAAGCCCTTACGGATGTCCTGCCTAGTCCAAACCCTGCACAGGGGCTCCTGTGGACAGAAAATTGCCCGAAGCCATCGCCCCACCCAGGGGAGCCCTCTTTTCTCACCTAGCACTCTAGCCCAGAGAGCTTGGTGGTCCAAGCCTCTACTTTCTGAGTCAATCCTGGCGCATTCCCTACCGCTCAACCAGAGAAGGAATCCAGAAGGCTGGACACCTTGGATAGGAAAATGTTTTCTTCCGTCAGCCTGGCATTGTGGCCTGTGAACACCATATGCCTTTCGGGCCGTTACTCAAATTCTCTTTGGGATTCGGTTGCACAGGTGCTGCCTATGCTCCCGGAGAAGGCCCGGCAATAATCTCCCAAGCTATGGCTAATGGGAGAGACGCAGCTAAGTTCACAAAAACATGTGGGCTAGACACAACTGATTTGCTAGATAGTGTGGTGTCTTCCTTGGTGTCCTTATGGGGCCATGCCTGGCTGAGGACAACTGGCTTTTGACAGGATGTCTAGGCTTTGCTTATGGACATGCCCTTTGCTGGCTCCCATCTCTTAGGAGACAAGGCAGACTCAGCGCTGGAGCGCTTCAAGGACAGCAAAGGGGCCTCTCCATGGCCCCCTTTCAAACCCAGTCTGCCTTTCACTCCTTTCGTTGCCACGGAAGTGGCTACTAGACGCGTCTACCCACCCAGTCACCATGGCCCACAAGCCTCTCAGCCCCTGCTTGGCCGAGGAAGCGGCACCCACAGACCCCGTGGGTCAGGCAGCCAGAGGTCGACCAATTCCACCATCCTCCCAGCAACCGCATCCTCTAACCTGTTGGATAAGCCATCATTTGCTCCACTGGAGGTCAGTACCATCATACCCCAGGGTTCTCGAGATTGTCTGAAAGGGCTACTCCCTCCCCTTTGTGACTCTTCCTTCACCCATGCCACCCACTTATGACAGGCTGATGGAGGGCCATCTATCTTTGCTCCACCAGGAATGTGCAGCTCTCTTTGCCATGGGAGTCAAAGAGAGGGTGCCAGCATGAGAAGTAGATTGTGGTTACTATTCACACTACTTTCAGGTGCCCAAGAAGGACGGAGGCCTTTGTCCTGTCCTAGACTTACATCCTCTCAATTTCTTCCTGAAAAAGGAAAAAAATTCAAAAAGATCAAGCTTGCACAAGTCTTGTCTGCTCTAGACCAGGGAGACTGGATGGTAGCGTTAGACTTGCAGGACTCTTATTTCCACATTCCCGTCCTGTTTCCCATAGACGTGACCTGCAGTTCACGGTAGGCCACAAGAACTTTGAGTCTGCTGTGCTACCCTTTGGCGTTACAAGCGCCCCTCGAATGTTCACCAAGGTTATGGCGGTGGTTGCAGCTCAACTGCGGAGATCAAGGGAGTCAGTCTTTCCCTATCTCCACAACTGGCCGTTGAGGGTAGGCTTGTACCAGGCAGTCACCTGCCACCTCCATACTACGTCAGATGTCCTGCACTCACTGGGGTTTACCATCAAGATGCTGAAGTTACACTTGACCCCTTTTTAGATGCTCCCTTTCATCGGAAGCTGTTTTGGACACAGTGCAGTTTCGGGCTTATCCTCCCTAATGGAGAGTCCAGGACACTCAGCCTATGATACTGATGTTTCAGCCTCTATCCAGGGTTTTGGTGAGACTGACTGTGATAAGAGGCCTCTAGTCCCCGGTGAAATCCAGAGTCCACATCAACCTATTGGAGCTCCATGCAATCTGGCTGGCATTGAAAGCCTTTCTACCCTCCACCCATGAAGGGCTAGTGCTGGTGTTCCCGGACAACACCACCTCCATGTGATACTGCAGCAAACAGGGTGGGGTGGGTTTCCTAGCCCCTTTGTCAAGAGACCCTGCATCTCTGGACATGGCTGGAACGTCAGGGCATGCCCCTGGTGGTTCAACACCTGGCAGGCTCTCTGAACACCAGGGCAGACAAACTCAGCTGAAGATGCCTAGTGCAGTCCTGCCAAGTACCACGCATCAGGCTTTAGACTAACGCATTTCAGTGTGGTGCTCCGCTTCACCGTACTGAAATTCATTGTCACACATATTTGCATGATATGATTGCTGTCACTGAAGCCTGCAAACCTGTGTGTGGTAGCTGGCAGTGTGCAGCCTGTGGTTGTGAGCGCTGCTCCCGCAGACTTGGGACGTTTTGTGGTACAGGGCAGGACTGCCAGCTAAGAAATGAGGCTGTGCTTTCACTGCTACAGTGTATTATATGTATTCAATTTGATTCCTGCGGCGCTGCGCTGCCTGCTCAGCTCTGAGTCACTTGACGCAGCCCTGAGACAGCGTGACTTCACGGCCGGCCCGGTAGTATGCCCAATAGCTACTAATCCTACTGAGACAATCAGGTTGTTTGAATACATTGGCCATGGCCCTGTGAGGGAATGTCACGTCCTGCCTCCTGTTAGACAGTGCACCCTGGGGTCCAGGAATATGAAGGCCTGTCGCTCAGGGGTTTGTGGGTGCTGCCACCGGCGGCAACCATTATGGCGCTCCAGCCCTGCTCCCAGCGGTCCGGTGCTGTCTCCAGCAGTCCTGAGTGTAGTGCTAGCACAGGCCGGACCGCCCGCAGACAATTCAATATTGCTGGAGAGTGCAGGGCGTGGTTGGAGTGATGACCTATGACCGACCATCATACATCCTGGTTCGGGTGTAGCGGCTGCCAGGAGAAGACTCGGACAGGCTGCCTGAACTAACCAGGCACCGGCGGCAAACTGAAAATGATTGCCGTGGGGGGTGGTGCGAGACTGCCTGAGCCTGCTGCAGAGTCAATTGCCGAGGCCAGACACAGCACTGCGCCTGCTTGGATGAAGATCTGATCACCAAGAACAGAGTTAAGTAACTAAAGTAGTCACCACTTTCCACCCCCACTTGATTGTCGGTTAGAGTACTAGGTTAGTGCCCTTCAATTTTTTGGTCCTGTGGAGTACGTTTAAGATCTTCTTAGAGTTTCTCGTTGCTGAAATGAGTGTATTTTCTGATATCATCTTCCCTCATCTTTATTTTGCTTGCGAGACAGTGTCACTCATAGTCCCTCAAATGTCACTCCTATTTACACTGAAATTATGCAAATGTCACACGTAGCAATCTGAAACCTTGGCAGCTATGCTAGTGGATCATGAAAGGCGTCTCAATCCAGAGGGGGTGCAAGGTCTCTTTCAGCAGCGGGGAAAGCCTTGGTTAGATCTGTTCACCACCGCTGAGAACGTGCAATGTCAGCCATTTTGCGCACTAGAGTTTACAAAATGGCTCTCGCCAAGAGACACTTTTCAACTCAAGTGGAGCTCAGGGCTCGTGTATGCCTTTCCACCCATACCACTCCTGCCCAGAGTTCTCAAGAAGATCAGGAACGCCCTGGCTCAAGTTATCTTTGTGGCTCAGGACTGGGCTTCGGGCCTCCGATCAGGCTGACTCTTCTGGAGGATCTTCTGTCTCAGCAGCAGGGGAGGGTTCTCCACCTGCACCTATCAGTGCTCCGCGTTCATGTGAGGGGATTGAGTGGCGACAGTTGACAGCTGGCGACCTTCCGTCCGAAGTCTGCAGTGTTATCTTGGCTGCTCTGTGTCCCTTCACCGAGACGATATATGCCGGCTGTTGGAATACATTTGTGGCATTGTGTGCTGAGAAACAGATCGTCCCTTTTCTGCTCCCGTTTCCCACGTTCTTTTGTTTATCCTTATACTAGCCCAACAGGTGCCTGCATTGGGTACCTTGAAGGCTACCCCATCTTTCTGCGGCTCCCTGATGAGCCGTCTCTCCAAGTCTCCTATTTTAAATGGGTTCCTTAAGGGTCTACAACACGTTTCCCCCAACTCCCTTAGTTATGCCTCAATGGACCCTTAATTTGGTTCTTATTGTCTTAATGTGCACTCCCTTTAAGACGCTACAGTCTTGTTCTCTTAGACTCCTCACCATCAAGAGGGCTTTTCTGACTATAAGTACATTTTCCCAGAGAGTCAGTGAGCTACAGACGCTGTCCTCTCAGCCTCCCTACATCTCTTTTTTCCCCCAACAAACTGGTCCTTCTGATTCAATCATTCTTCTTCCATGTAGGCCAGTCCATCATTTTGCCTACCTTTTAATCTATGCCTCGTCTTTCTAAGGAAGAGGAGAGACGCCACCCGCTGGACTAAAAAAGAGCATTGTTGTTCTACCTTCACCGCACCAAACTGATCTGGGTTGATGATCAACTCTTTTTGGGGGTATGTCAGGCCAAGAAAGGAAAAGCTGTGCAGAAATGGACTATATTTTGATGGAACATGCTCTGCATTAAAATCCGCTATGCATTGGCCAAGTAGCAACCTCAAGAGGGTTTGCATGCTCATTCTGCCAGAGCAAAGGCTGTGACCGCTGTATTAGCATGCAGAGTTTTGGTCCTGGACATCTGTCAGGCAGCAACGTGGGCCTCGCTGCACATGCTCACCAAACACTACTGTCTGAACAGTCAGGTGTGTCGGGATGAGCACTTTGCCCCTTCGGTCCTGCAGGACTTTCTGGTTTAAATCATGTTTGCAGTCCCACCTCCAGGAAGTTATTGCTTGGATATCAATTCTAAGGTAAGGAATCTGCAACTAGAAGTCTCTAGAAGTCTCTATGAGATGAACATGTTACTTACTTTCGGTAATGCCTTATCTGGTAAAGACTCTATGTGGCTGCAGATTCCTTCCCGAAGCCACCCATCCTCTCCACTCTGCAAATGTCAAGGCTGTTTCCTTTTCGCAACCCTAGTTTTCCACACCAGTGGTCAGTGTTCTTCATGGCTCCACGCTCCTGGTAATGGAATGTTGCGAAAAGAAACCGACAGTGCTCTGGGTTGTGCCTATATTGGCACCGCAGCATGTTACTTCTGGTGTAGACGATGCTAATGACGCCACGCAGAGCCGAACAACGCCACCTACCGGTACTGCTTACCGAAAATTTCCAGATCCAGTATGATGCCTGGAGATAATTCTAAGGTAAGTAATGTGTGGCTGGATAGAGTCTCTACCAGATAAGGTGTTACCAAAGGTAAGTAACTTGTTCTTTTCTTCTCTAAGTGATTGGATCTTTTTCGTGCTTCATCCGAATATCTTTTTCTGATAATATTTTTAAAGTTGACCTAATCAGATTTAGGCACTTTATCTTGTAGTCTTTCCTGTACTCAGCAGGGTGGCACCAGAGAAAGGTAATTGTTATCATCCTTCCTCTCTGTAAAGGAGCAGAAGTACTCCCAGCCTGTAACAGTTACAGGGGTTTCTTGCATATCCTTTCCTTCTGGCGCCATGAGGGATGAAGGAGATTGGCAAATACTTTTTCTTTGAATAATTTTGGATTTTTGCTTTCCTGGATAAATTAAAGATGGGGATCTTCATGTTGGGGATCTTCACAGATTAGATTAAAGCAAAGCGCTTGCAACACAGGGATCAGACAGCATAGGCCTATTGACAGTCGTGACCATCAAGCTGACAACTTCTGCATTCATAATGGTCACAATGATTAGTGCCCCCTGCCAAATTCTGCTTTGCCTGTATGCAGCATTTGACAGAGTTTGCCATTTCATCCTGGCTAGCAGATCGAGGAGGTGTGTTTTTCAGGAGCAGTCAGAACTTGGTTTGCCAGCTTGCTCTCTGACAGAAAATAGTCACTTTTTCTACCACCTACCACCTTATCAATATAAATCATTCCTGGTTCTCTCTCGCGTTCCTCTGGATCATCTTTCTTTCTCGCTCTCGTACTATTAAACATCTACATCAAAACTCTTTCAGGCGTTATAAAAAAGATTTGAAGTCAGAGTAGTCTACTTTGCTAACAATACTCATCTTATTCTCTGCCTTCATAAATATTTTTCTGCGATCCAAGAAATTATGACAAGCTGTCTTTTTACCATCCTGCAAAAGATAGACAGCAACTTTTTTAGAATTTGTTTTTAATTATCTTTATTGGTTTTCTACAAGTTATGCATAGTACAGTTTGCCAGCTTTACTATACAGAACATTACAGTGACATTTACTAACTTGACACTTGATGGGGAACCAGGCTGCGTTGCATGCTGGTGACAGAAAACGTAACTAACATTTTGTATATGTCTTTACATGTTATCAACTTTGTAATCATCAAATAAAGCAACAGACTTTCTTTGTCTCTATATTTTCCAACCAACCAAACTGCAGTGAACACAAAACAATACGATCTCATCTAATCTACATGTATAGTGCGATTCAGATCCTGTATGAGCTAGGGTGATTGCTTATGTGTGCACTTTTTAGGACAGTGGGAGCAGCGAGAGGGGGAGAGCTGCACGCATCGCACCACCGCGTGCACGCGGAAGCTGGAGTTCTCTTTCAGTTAGGTTAAATCGTGCCTGAGGAGTGGCCCAACTTCCTCGCGTCTATATGTTAACGTGTTCTTACAAATGCCCAGAGCAAGAAACCGTCTCATCCCTGGGAGGAACTGGGTGTGTTCAATCTGCCTTCCACAAACGACAAGTATTCTTGCCATTGAATGGGGTTAGTCTGTGGGGGGTTACGGGGTGCTTTCAATGCTTGCGTCATATGCTCCACCACCAGCGCCTTGCGGAGATCCAACAGCCAAGTGCGTGCATTGGGAACCGCACTCGATTTCCAGGACATAGCTATTCTCTGCTTTGTTAATGCCAAAGCTAGGTCCAGGAATTTATGAAGGTTTTTCCGCGCTGCAGTGTGCTTGGTGATACCAAGTAAAAAGTGTAGGCCTTGCACAGGTATTGTGGTGTCAGTTGCTTCCCCTACTGTCGCCGCGATCTCGTTCCAGTAGGCGCTAAGGCGAGGGCAGCCCAAACCATGTGGAGGAACTTTGCGTCTGTTCCTAAGCAGCGAGGACATATGTCAACAGAGGTGGGGTACGTATGGGCTAGTCTCTGTGGCGTTAAAAATGTGTGATGTAAATTATTAAACTGTGTATATTTCAGTCTAGTGTTCATGTATATAATTTTGGGGTACCCTATACACTGCGCCCACTGCTTATCACTCAAGGTAGCTGACAACTCGGAGGCCCATTATGCATGAAGTGGTGCCAATAAGGGAATAGGATCATGCATAAGGGAACTATATTGCGCTGTCACAGCATGTCTGCCACTACCAGGTGTAAGTAAGGTCTGCAGCACCTGCAACATGTGTGGTTCTTTCTCAACGTTCCCCAATGTTTGGAGGAATTGTCGCGCTAGTAACGCATAAAGCATGAAGGTACCATGTGTTATAACAAAGTCCTCCATTAACCCTTCTAGGCTCTGTAGTTGTATATCTACCAATAAGTCGCCCCAGGTATCCAATCCCACTGCTGCCCAGGACTCTAGTTCCGGACAGTCGTGGCAAGCAAATGAACCCGGTAGAATCTCGAGTGGTAATATAGGTGCATATGGTGTTGCTTGGCAACCAGGAGTACTTCCAAGTCTTTAAATATACTCTGTGGCAGCCTATATGGGAGAGAGGAAAAAAATAGAGAAGCCTCGGAAATAACAGCATTTTAGCAATGGCCACTCTGCCCATAGGGGACAAGGGGAGACCACGCCAGAACGGTAGTGCTGCGCATGCTCTGGACACTGCCTTGCCCAGGTTCCCATCTATGATATCTGTACTGGAGTGATACATCTGCACACCCGGATGCTTGACGGTGTCGAATGCCCATTCCAGCGGGGTTCGAGGCATGGCCTGTCTTTGATCTAGTGGGACCGCTCTCATGGGAAAAACTACAGACCAGTTAGCCCGAAGGCCCGATGCCTGCGCATGGGTTTCTAGAAGTGCCATCAGGTCTTGCAGCACAGCACTGTCTCCCCGGAGGTAAACAAGTGCATCATCTGCATATAACGAAATTATATGCCATTGCCTATCTGCGTGAATTCCCCAGTCCAACATCTGTTGTCGTAATTTGCATACTAAGGGGCTTCGTAGCAAACAGGATAGGCGATAGGGAGCAGCCCTGTCTGGTGCCTCGCTCTGTAACGAACTGTGGGGAGATGTCTAGTCCTGTCCTTACTCTTGCCTGTGGGTTATTGTATAATATGCACACCCAGCATAAATATTTAGGTCCAATACCAAATTTGCCCAGCACTTCCAGCAAATACTGTCACCCTAGAGTGTCAAACGCCTTTCCAATGTCCAAGGCTGCCAGCTAGAGGGTATCGGTTTCCAAGCTGGCCCAGTCCAGTAGCCTGAACAGACGGCGCAAATTCAGACAGGTACTGCTCCCTGGAATGAAGCTGTTTTGATCCTCGTGTATCAGAAGGGATGCTGTTTCTATTAGCCTATTGGCCAGTACTTTCCCTAATGTTTTGTAATCGGCGTTTAATAACAACAGGGGCTGATATGATGCCATCTGCAGCGGATACCTACCCGGCTTAGGTAGCACCGCTAATAGAGCTTCTCGCAAGTAGGTAGGGAGTTCTCCCCTCTCATAAGCGTCCTTGTATACACTAGATAGCTGGGGCACAAGTTGTTCTGAATAAGTAGAGTAAAACTCTGAAGGCCAACCATTGGTGCCCGGAGTCTTACACGCCGCTAACTGTTTAATGGCATCGAGTATTCCGTCCTCTGTGATAGGTTCCTCTAGCAAGTCATGCTGGGGTTGTGTGACCTGCGGAAGTTGCACTGTTACTAAAAAACGTTGAATGAGGGTGAGGTTATCAGTGATGGGCACCCTGTACAAAGATGTATAGTATTTGTAAAATGAGTCGTTAATTGCTGCTTGTGTGTTTACTAGTACACCCTCATTGTTGTATATTGCTGTAATGGGAGGTTGGGAAGCAGCAGTTTTCTAGAGCCAAGCTAACAGTTTGCCTGCTTTCTCACCCTCTGTATGTTGTCGGGCTAGATAGTGTTTGTAATCCAGTGCACACAGACTGTCTAAAGTCTCCTTGTATGCTAGCCGTGCCTTGGCTAGCAGAGGAGTCACCTGGTGGTCTGTAGGCACCAGGCTTTCACATCTTTGGATTTCCGACTCATATCTTTGTAAATCTGCCGTAAGTATCATGCGCAAGCCGTATGTCGTTTTGATGGCATGTCCCGAGTGACCAATTTAAACTCATCCTATTCTATGCCTCTGTTAGAGGCGGTGCCTGTATTCTCCTAGAAGTATGTGGGGATCGTCTGTGAGATGACAGAGCAGAATGTCGTTGTGTCTCTTAGCGCACGACAGAGAGACGCCAGGTTGGGATCCTAGTTCTGCGAGCGCCTTACGAGAGGTGTAGCTGTAGTGGGTTGTGATCACAAAGCGCCCGTTCTAAATATTCTGTGTGCGTTACCCTAGCCAAGGCTTCCATGAAGCAATATATTGCATCGATTTGCATGTGAGGATCATGCAACGAGGAGTAATAGAAGTACGTGTGCGTTTCAGGGTGTTGGCTGCGCCATGCGTCTTTTAGCAGTATGTGGTCTGCCCAGTCTCTCAGGTGCCTTGATAACTGAATGGTTTGCGCTCCCTGGAGCGGCAGGCGTGAGCGGTCCAGATCAAGGTCATTAGTACAATTATAATCCACACCCCATAGTGTTGGTGCTGTAGGGTCGGAGAGCAAGGAGGGTGTGAGTGACTGTAGGAACTGTGCTTGCCCAGTATTCGGGCGTACAGGGAGAGAAGTGCCAATGGGGATCCATCTATCAGGCCCTCAAGTACCACGTAGCGGCCCTGTGGGTCGATTCGAGTGTGTACCACATTTTTAAAGGTGTTCCTGGTGCCATCTATGTAAGGGCGCCTCTAGCATATCCTGAGTATGTGGTGCCTACGACCGTGCCCCTCCAACGCTTGCGCAGTGAGGCTAATGTTTGTGTGGTGAGGTGCATCTCCTGTATTAATACAATTGAGACCTTGTGAGAACGCAAGTATTGATATACTTTGTCTTATAACACATCCTGCCAGTCCTCGCACGTTCCAGGTTAAGAGCGTGTAATCGTTGTTAGCCATTCAGTCCCTAGAGAAGGAAGAGTAGATAGACCCCTCAATGTGCTGCCTCCTTGCTCAGCCGCCCGGCCCCCATTCACCCCCCCACAACCGCCCAGCTGTATACAACATTGCTCAGTTGCTTTGAATACCTAGCATAGTAGGAAATAGAGATCGCATTAAACAATACGAACATTCCCCTAACTCACCACCCGAGGCCGGCTTGCCAACGGGCAATTGGCCAAATGCACTGAAATGCCATCAAACTTGTTGTAGAACAATTGCTATCTCAGCCACTTAACGTTGTTTGGAGGCACAGCTGTATTCTGTTCAGTTCTAACTTTGGCTGCAATATATCAATCAACACTATGATGTCTCATAACTCAGACCCCTGTATTCGGAAAGGAAGAAATGCAAACAATTGAGGCGACCCCCACATTGGGGCTGTCACTGCCTTGGTCAGCTGAGAATTCAAAAGGGGAAAGGAGTGAGGGAACACCCGTTTTGTGCGTACGTCTTAGGGTTATTGCTGGTGCTCAAATACCGGGTAGCCGTAGGTAGCAGAGAAAGAGAGAGAGATGCCCTATGCGTCGGGTTTCTCTCTTCTCCCGACCCACCTCCCAACGCGTTCCCGTACCTGACTGAGCCACTCTCCTCCAGGAGCGTGACTGGGCGCAGCATGGAACCGCTGGCCTCCTGGCTTGTTGATCCTCTCCTGCTCCTCTGGAGTCGTTCTCCAGGCTGATCGTCCTTCAGCAGGTTTCTCCGGCGGCTTTCTGTTGGAGTCCACCAGCTGCTTGCTGCCGCGTCTTCCTGAGATTTCCTCGCACTCCTTCTGCGTTCCCTCTTCCCTTATTCGACCGGGGAGGATGACGTTATGCAAGGGGGCGGCGTCATCGTAGACTGTCTCCCAGTTAAAGGGATCGTGCTGCACAAAGTAGGAGTCTGCTACATGAGTGGTGCTTGGGTTGGCAGTCCAATCATCCTGCTGGGGGGGGGGAGAAGGAGACCATTTGGGGTGGGCACAGTCCACCAGTCTTCCATACGCTCGTTCCCTTCCCGGGCAGGGCAGAAACGGTGACACAGGGCATCCCCAAAGTTCTCTTCCCGTCTGCTGATTGAACACAGGATCTCTTCCCCACGACTCTGTATGTTTCAGAGACTCACCCAAGTTCATTTACCGTCTGTGGGGTCATCTCCGGGCCTCCTCCTCTGTTAAGGATAACAGGCGGTCCTGCCCGTCGTCCGAGTCAGATCTAGTGGGCGCTGTAGTGTTGTTAAGGTGTTCTGCCGTCTTTATGGCCTGTGCCCGCTCCGCTGCCACTTGCTTCTTGGTAGGCCGTTGTTTCTTGTTCCTCCCACGCCCTCTGCGTGCGCTTACTAGTTTCCAGGATGGTCGTGAGTCTGCCAGGGTAGTGGGCAGGGGGTGTGCTAGACCATTTTTGTCTATCCATGACCAGACTTCTTCTTGAGTTGAACAGTATACACTGGATTCTTTGTGTCGGATGCACAGTTTGGCTGGGTATTGTAGCGCTTGTATCAGGTGCTCCCTTAGGTATTGCTTAACCTCTGTATAGGACGATCTACGACGTTGGACAATCAGGGTGTAATCAGGGTAAATATGTACTGTTGCGGTCTCCACCTACCAGGGGCCCCTGGACCTGGTCACTTGGAGGATACAGTCTCTGTCTCGGTTGTTAAACATCCTTGCCACCACTGGTCGCGTTGGATTGCCCGGAACCCTTTGTGCCCTTTCTATTGAAAAGAATTTCGAGACGCTTCCCTGTTGGATTTCTTTGAAAATCCAGGATTCTAGATACAGGTCCATGGCTGGTCCCTCTATTAGTTCTGGTAACCCCACAATGCCAATTTTGTTCCTGCGGAAGCGACCTTCCTGGTCCTCCACCCGACTCGCCAAGTATTCCACCTCTTGCTGCAAGGATTTAAGTTGGTCTGTGGCCGTAGACACAGTGGGGTGCAGGGCCGCCAGTGCAGATTCTGACTCCTCCACTCTGACCTTAAGTTTTTTATGATCCTCTCTCAGGAATCCCATATCAATGCATAGTGTGTCTATTTTGGGCCCTAATGTGGTCTAAATGTCCAGTATTGCTGCCTTCAGTTTATCGAACCGATGTAAGTGATCTGGTGTGGCACTTATATTGGGAGCACCTTGTTGCGCTTTATTTCCTCTGTCGGCTGTACACATCATTGTTTCAGCCTGCTGGGCTGCGATTTGTCCAATTGTGGCTTTCCCATAGTGTGTATGGATGCTGGCAGGCCTTCCTCCGCGTGGCGGGCCGTTATGGGTCTTTGAGTAATCATCCACCCACATCACGCAGGGTGTCGTGCTGTGTCACCCTCGCTCTGCTAATCGTGATATGCCAAGTGATACAGGATTATGTTCTAGTGTCCCAAGGGGGAGGGTGAGAAAGCATGTGTGGCGTCTCAAGACACACAGCAGGCACCTAAGGATCTCTCCCTGCACAGTGGTCCAACCTGTGTTCCAGGCTTATGTGCGCTTGCGTTGTGGGGGGTGCCAGGCCGCCCAGGATATGTCTTCAGCAAGTCCAGCAAGGAAAGATCTCAGTGCTCCACAGACCCTGAGCTTCTAGCTCCTGCACATTGGCATCGCTTCCGCCGTCTTCGAACACCCCAATAATAGCCCCTGCATTGTTTATAGGGTCGGCGGCAGTCCTGGGCCCCTCGTGGTTTCCCTTTGTGTTTTGCAAATGCTTTTGATAGAGCGCTCCTACCTCGCTGATGATCGCAAGGCGCAGTGTGAGTCGCTAGGCCTCCAACGCGGATGATGCCCCAGACCTGGGGGGGGACGCAGCATCGTCACTGACAAGGCCTCACTGCGGGAGTGGTCGGTCTCTCCTGTACTGCGCCTCCTTCGTTTTCACGCTGCTAGCCACCCAGCGTTCGCTGCGCAGCCACCCGCAGTACGAATCGGGGCACCGGTTGCTGTGTTGGCCAGTCCGGGCACACAAAGCGATCACCTCTGATGGTAAATTTTGGCTCTGGGGGAGAAGCCGTCTCTCACGCTCACTTCATCGGCATTCCCCTGCTCCTCACCCTCTCTCTGATGCCGCCGGGTGGCACAGTCTCAGCCAAGGTCCGTGGTCGCTGCAGACACGGCTCCGCACCTCCAACGTCACTCTTGGCACACCTCCGCTCTGCAATCGGGGAGGGGGGGCAGTATGCCTGCAGGGGGCTTCCGCTGCACATTACGCCCCAGATAACTGGCTCATATAGATGAAATTCAGGAGAATTGGGCAGGCCACGCACGGAGCTCAGCAAAGAGCGTCCGCATTCGCCGCCATCTTGGCCACACCCCCAACTTTTTTAGACTTAATGGGTCGAAACTGAAGTGTTGCTCTTAGGCCATAAATCTCTGGACATTGTTCCTGTGGGTGCTTCGTGAGACCACAGCCCTAACCAGTTGAAAAGTTTCGAATTTTGGGTAGACTATGATTTGATCCTTGATTCGCTGCAACTGTTATATGCATCTGTCTTTATCAAATGGGACTATTAAGAAAATCCTCCATTTTGTCCCTTCTGACCTGAAATCCCTTGTATTCAGTGTTTTTGTAAATTCTAGACTGGAATACACCCCAATACCTGCTACTCAGGCCTTCCAACTTCTTTATGTTGATTGCAAGAGACATGGCAATTGAGCCAGTGAACTGTTTACAATAGTACGACCAAGCCTTTGAGGTCCATCAAAGAACTTTACTGGTTTGCGGTCGCCAAGTGTATGCAGTTCATAGCTTTGTTTTTTCCTCGAAGCTGGCCACAACACACCTGCAGAACGTGGCAGATGGGTCTCCTCATTGTGACTATTACTAACACAGAGAAACTGACAATGTTTGTAGGAGGCTGACTTAATATATGGTGTTCACTTATGTAAGTGTAGCACCGTGCACTAATCCAGGCAACCCTTATGGTGATTTTAGTGGTCTCAGACAACCTTAGAAAGCTCTCTAAGTGGTAGCTGTGGAGAGCAGTCTTCAGGCTTAGTCCAGAAGGAGTGTAAAGCAGCTTGTTTTACCAGTACTAATCATATAGTGTAGGTTAGTGAAAAAGAACCACACAGTGTTGTCATAAAAATATGTCTTTATTATAAACACTCACTAAAACATTGCAATATCTCCAATCCGGAGATATAATCACAAAACGTTCGTAATTGATCACGTAAGTAGCACAATACACAGTGGTCGCCAGGGGGAGAACAAACCATATACTAATAAAGTGGAATGCGAACCTGGACCTAAGTTGAGATTGGACTCAGAAGACATAGAAGAGCTGGGGACCCAAAGAACCACCCAAGGAAAGAATCCAGGAACCCGGAGGCTGTGTGCAGAGTTGGAACACTACCACGTGCTCAATACAAGTCTTGGTAAGTCGTGATTGTAGTTTTTAAGAAGAAGGATCCTTCCCAGAGGACCCTGACGAAACCCCGTGGAAGAAGGAAGGTTGGAGAGTCACCCCACCCGTGGATGTCAAGAGCTTGGGGGTCGGTGTCCATCTGGAGCACTAAAAAGCATTGGCAACTGCAACAAACGTAGTAGACAAAAAAGGTGCATTGTCGGGCCAGGCAGGTCCAAGTGACTCACGACAAGCAGGTAAGTCAGAACAGGCCCCGAGCAAGCAGGGAAGGCCACTGGAGCCAAAGGAGACCCTCAAGAGGACCCACAGGCCGGTGGCACAAGAGTCGCAAGAGGACCTCAAGCAGCTCACCAGTGATGAAAGCCTACGGTGTAGAGGATGTGGGGAGGATGAAGATCTTGGTAGCAGGATATGCCTGAGGCTGGAGCCCCTTGCAGCCTGATGATCTCCGGAGGAGACATTTAACAAGCCTTGGCAACGGTAAGTCGATGCGTTGCACAGGGGTACTGCTCCAGCGGTTCCAACAAGAGATACTGGCTTCAAACTTGCTGTGAAGACAGTGCAGGCCTCGAGGGAGTTGCAGAACCACCACCTGTGTTGCTGAACCTTTTAGAGTCCATGGGAGCTCAGGAACAGCAGACCAGTCAGCTTCATTGCGGTGCCTGTAGATGCAGGGGAGTGACTCCTTCACTCCAAGGGAGATTTTTTCAGGTGTCTTGAATGTCCACCGGCCTGGAGAAGAACCTGTATGGGGGCACAGGCACAGACGATGCTGAAGACTGGCAGGACAAAGAGATCAGGAGCAGCCTTGGTTCCCAAAGTGCAGTCTAACAAAGTTCAAAGTGCCCAGATGGTTGAAGATAAACTGGTTTCGAATCTGAATCTTGTCCCACGATGAATCTAAGGAACCACCCACACGTAAGCCCTTAAGTACCCTAAAGAGAAAGCTGGGACAATTCAGGGGTCCGTCCCACAGGAGGGGCTGGACAGTGGGGAGGATGCTTCCAAGTCCTTTTCCCAGTTTCACACCAGAGCGGGAACTGGTTCCAAATGTAGTATGCAAGTAGAGCACCAAATGTGCCCTTGAAAGCAGTCTAGTGGCGCTGGCAAGCCCAACCCCCCACTCTGGCCCAATACACTAAGTCATGTCTTGGAGGTGGTCACACCTCCCTGTGACAAGAAACCTATTGTCCTGCCTTTCCCTGCTTGAGCTTGGATCGGCAACAGGAGGGCAGAAACGTGTCTCTGTTCAGCAGCAGCCATAGTTTGCTCTCCGGGTCTAGAAGACTGGGAACGGGAGAACTGACGGCCTTCCGGAGAAGCTTGGGGTATGATTCCAACATGTTTCCTACTAACCACGCTTAGAGTTAGCCATTGCGTAATGATGCATGGCCACTCTATGTATCGTAATGGCTGATGCACTAACAATACGGGAAAATGGACTCTATAGACTGTAGGGGTGTCCTGCTCATGCAGAGGCACCCTTACACTTATAACCAAGCACCCTACCTTCAGGATTAGAAGGCCTGCCTTAGGGGTGACTTATAGATTTTAAGTGCAGTGACCTCAGATATAAGGAAACTTATATCTGTCGTAAGTGGTGCGACTACCAGCTTACACAGGCTGCAGTGGCAGGCCTGTAGTCACAATTTGAGTGGTCTCCCATGAGTGGCACAATACATACTTCAGCCCATGGGGGATCCCTGGGCTGGGGTACCTATGACTTGGTACCTTAGTACCATATACTAGGGACTTATAGGGGTACCCCAGTAGCCAATCTGGGGGCTACTTAAGTACTCACCATGGTTCAATTTAGGGGAGAAGCACAGAGGTCCTGATCAGCATAATCCCAGTCAGACTAATCAAAAAACATAATGACACCAGCACAAAGTGGCGGTGACCATGAAACAGATCATACTTCCCTACACTTTTCTTTCAGATATTGCTATGTAGTTGTTCTGCTCTGCTTTGGGCTGCCCAGGTCCATTTCCTCCTTCTGTTGACAGTCCTGCATTTTTTAAGAACTGGAATGGGGAGGACATTCCCTTCTCTGTTGAAGCCTCCAGTCTCTGGAACTCTCTTCCTCTCCATCTTAGTCAGTTACAGAATCAGCTGCGGGTCCTAAAACTCTTTTTTTAGCAGAGTCTTCTGTCTTTCACTATCAGTTTAACACCATGATGCACTACTAGGGCGATCTTTGATTTGATTTGATTTATTAATTTATAAAATGCCCG
Organism: Lissotriton helveticus; assembly: GCF_964261635.1. Classification (NCBI taxonomy): domain Eukaryota; kingdom Metazoa; phylum Chordata; class Amphibia; order Caudata; family Salamandridae; genus Lissotriton; species Lissotriton helveticus. The sequence goes on along the minus strand of NC_136057.1, from coordinate 1,400,892,483 downwards.
AATCACCCCATTAGGGGTATCTCCGCGCTGATACTGCTAAAGCAAACCAGGGAGTGACATTTCAGAACAGTAGAGTTTTCAGCAGCTTTCTGAATACCAGGAAATCATTGCATTGGCGAAGTTGGATAGGAAGTTAGTTCCAGTGAAGGGGAGCCAGATGGGAAAAGACTTTGCCACCCATGTGAGCTTTTTTGAAACGTTGGATGTACAGCAATGCTTTGGACCCTGACCGGCATGACCTGGATGGCTGTTATCGGACAAATTTGTTCGATCGATAGCTGGGACCTAGGTCATGTAAAGATTTGTAGGCCATACAACAGATCTTAAATTGTATCCTTTTTCGGATTGGGAGCTTTTGAAGTAGGGCAAGAGAGGCTGTTCTGGGTGGGGCATTGGTAACGAAGCGGGCCACCCTGTTCTGGACCACTTGTAGTTTGTTCAAAGATCCCTCTTTAGCTAAAAATCAACAAAGCATTACAACAGGCCAGGCGGCTTAGTACAAATGCCTGGATTAGTGTTTTCCACGTGGACAATGGCAAGAAGTGAAAGACTCTTTGTAGAAGGCTCAGTGTATGGAAGCAGGACCCAGCGGTAGAGATGGCGTGCTCCTCAAGGGTTCGTTTTTGGTCTATCCGCACACCTAGATTTTTTGCACAAGTTTTGGAATTGGGGCAGAGCCCAATTCCTCAGGCCACCATTTAGGGGACCACCTTGTTACAGCATCTCCAAACAATATTATTTCTTATTTTCCTGCTTTAAGCTGGAGATAGTTATCCCTCATCCAGTCAGCGATGGCCCTCATATCCTCCGTAAAGGTGGTCTGGGTGTTAGGGTTGGCTTTATCAAAAGAGAGTAGGAGCTGAGTGTTATCAGCATAGGAGATCGGACAGAATCCGAGTTTCTTCAGTAAGCTTGCCAAGGGAGCAACATAGATATTGAATAAAGTAGGACTCAAACAAGAGCTCTGTGGTACTCCCTTGGTCGCTTTCTTTGTTTGGGATCGAAAGGGGCCCAAGTTGATGGTCTGGGTTCTGTCTGTCAGGAAATTGGACTGCCATTGTGAAGTAGTGTGGCTCACTGGTTAGAGGCGGCAGACCCGAGAGCAGAGGATGGCCCGGGACCAGGGTTCGATTCCCGGCGCGGCAGGTTTCTGGACCAGGGTCAACGGACTCGATAATTCTCTCGCCTTGGTGCCCACTCTGATCAGCGTTCACACTCGGCAACTCTGGGCATTAGCTTGCCTCATCTTCACTAACGGCCCCACCAGACCGCCGGGGATGCCTGGTCTCACCCTGGAGATACCCATTAAGGGACCATCTCTCAGGGAAGCCAGGAAGGGTTTCGCAGCGGTCGAAGCGCCTTGGGACCCTACGGGTAAGTAGTGCGCTATATAAATGCCTATACATTGTAGGGCATTCCCTTGAATTCCACTGTCCCTCAGTCTCTTAAGAAGGGTCTGGTGGGACCGAAGGCAGCGGATAGGTCAGAGCAGCACCAGGAGTACTGCTTGACCATTATCCAGAGACATTCTGATGCTGTCAGTGACCGCCACCAGTGCAGACTCTGGGCCGGAACCCCGACTGAGAAGGATCGAGGCAGTTAGAGAATTCTAGAAATTCAGATAGGTGCTTATTGATATGTTTTTCTAGCAGTTTGTTCTGTAGGGGGAGGAGAGAGATGGGCCGATAGTTGGTTACTTCATCCGATTTTTTCTAAATGGGAATAATCTGTGTCGCTTTCCATTCCAGAGGGAGTCTGCCATCCTTCATGGAGCTGTTCAAAATTGAGCAGATGGGGGTGGCAAGCTGCTTGGATAGTAGGGAGGTGGTTTTGGCAGGATTGAGGTCCAGTGGGGTCCCTGATTTAACTATTTTTAGGGGAGATTCTACCTTTTCTGGAGTAAGTGTTGAAAAATTCTCTAGAGTTGCCGATTTTCTTTTTAAAACACATTTTATTTGTCAAATGGCACATATACAGCAGGGCCCTGTAACCCAGAGGCGTCTGCACAATCAGAGCATGTAATACTGACTTTGACATTTTTCATAATGATACCGAAGAGAAAAAATTAAAAGTAATACAATGAAAATCTAACTCCCTCCCCCTGATCGCACTATACGCCCACGCTAGACAGAACCTTTTGAATGTTACAGTAGAGCTATCCACCGGAGTTCCAAATCCCTCCCTGCATCCTCCCCGAAGAACCCTAATCTCTATAGATGACGGTCCCGTGCCACTGGAACTGGTTCTAGGAGCAATCCCCGATAGTCTGCCAACCTTTTCCATATTTTAAAATGTTTTTGGGGCATCCCATGGCAATGAAGATGGGTTTCTCCAGGCCCATGCAAAAGTCCAGGCCATTCTTCCATGCGGCTACTGCAAGGGGCCTCGGTGCTTTCCAAGCCCTGGGTATGTCCCGTTTTGCTAGTGTAAGACCCAACAGCAGTAAATGACGTTTGTAGACGTTGCCGCCTATCCCCTCCATGACATGTAACAGGGCAGGTTTCGGCGAGCGGGGTAGGTCCCAACCCCGTACCTCTGATAAACAAGTGTGAACCCCCCTCCAAAAACGATCCAGGGAGAAACATTGCCAAACTGTGTGCACCAGCGTGCCCTCCTCCCAGTTATATCTAAGGCACACAGGAGAGGCAATCAACCCTGCCTTCCACAAGCGCGCTTGTGTGTAGTAGGCCCTATGCAGGTCTTTAAACTGGACTAGGTGCAGACGCATCACTATGGCCACCCTACGCTGTGCAGCCAGGGACTGAACCCTTTCCTATTCTTCCAAGGGACCTTTATCCCCCTCCCAATCCTCCCATAGTTTCTGTATTGTGTAGGAGCAATGGATAACTAGGGTTTGGTATATCCTGGAGATCTTGCGATCCTGGAGTTCTCACATAAAGACTTTGGCCTCCATAGGGATGAACTCAGCTATGGTCTCCAAGCCCTCCAGACTGGGAACAGGGCGTGCTCGAATTGAAAATACTTGAATAATTGGGACCTTGGCATATGAAATTCCGTCTGAAGGTCCTGGAAGGATTTCAAGACTGGACCCCTCGTAACATCCCCCAAGACCGATACCCTTATATGATCCCAGCCCCGGAATCCCTGCAAGGCAGCTAGTTGTGGCAAACGCCTGTTATCCCAGAGGGGAGTCTCCCGCGTCAGCGTGTTCCACCACCCCATCCTACGCAATGCCTGCCTCCAGACCTAGAACACGACCTTTGTTGCCGAGGACAACGATCCCAGCAACGGTGCCAAGTATAATACCCTGTGCAGCGAGTGATCTCCCATAAGCCGCTGCTCGACTGCGTAAGCCGGATCCTCCCTATTGCCATACCACCATTCATTCACTACGAGCAGGTGGGATGCTTGATAATATGACAGAATATCCGACGATGCTAGTCACCCACAATAGGTAGATAAGAAGCACGTCCGCAGGGCCACCTGCACCGTGACCCCGTCCCACAAGAACTGCCCAAGAGCCGCATTGACTTGCCGGAACTATCGGGGGAGATCGGATAGGGGTTGTTCTGCAACTGATAGAGAAGACGGGGAAGTGCAACCATCTTAAATATAGCCGATCTGCCATAGATGGTCAGGGGCATACGGGACCAGGTCTTAACATCTTCACACACTTGCTCCCACACTGGAACCAGATTGCGCTCCCAGGAACTGCGGGCACGCTCATTATAAATACATCCAGATATTTCAGTCCTCCCATCGCCAACTGAATCGACGATCCCCAGGTGCTCAATCTCTCCCGGTCTCCGAGCATCCAAAAGGTAGATTTATGGGCGTTCATATACAATCCAGAGGTCTTCCCAAAGATTTCATAATGCCAGGAGCCGTGGCCCCGTTCTATCCACGTTCGTGAGGAAGAATAAAACGTCATCCGCGAATAATGCAATCCTATCTGACAATCCATGTGCCCATTTAAATCCCTGTACCTGCGTGGCCATTCGCACCCACACGACCAGAGGCTCCATTGCGAGGGCAAATAAATATGGGGATAGAGGGCAGCGCTGTCTCGTTCCCCAACCGATAGAAAACACGGAGGAGGCTGCACCAGCTTCCCGCACCAACACTGTGAGGTCAGTGTAAAGAAGAGTCAAATAAGATATAAACCTCCGCAATCGTTTTGGAGGCACCTGCACTCACCTCCCACCAGCCACAGCAGCACCGGGCTCCAGCTTCCTTCCTCCCCCTCCCGCCGCCGCAGCCCACAGCCACCAGCGGCCGCAGTGCGGAGGGGGAGAGACACCTGAAAGACTACTCAGCCCAGACGCGCCAGCGGCAGCCGAAGCCGCACCTACGACGGTCCGCGCCAGGAGGCGCTTCAAAAGGGACACAACCCCTGTGGAGCGGGGGCTCCGCAATCGTTTTGGAGGCACCTGCACTCACCTCCCACCAGCCACAGCAGCACCGGGCTCCAGCTTCCTTCCTCCCCCTCCCGCCGCCGCAGCCCACAGCCACCAGCGGCCGCAGTGCGGAGGGGGAGAGAAATCTGAAAGACTACTCAGCCCAGACGCCCCAGCGGCAGCCGAAGCCGCACCTACCACGGTCCTCGCCAGGAGGCGCTTCAAAAGGGACACAACCCCTGTGGAGCGGGGGCTCCGCAATCGTTTTGGAGGCACCTGCACTCACCTCCCACCAGCCACAGCAGCACCGGGCTCCAGCTTCCTTCCTCCCCCTCCTGCCGCCGCAGCCCACAGCCACCAGCGGCCGCAGTGCGGAGGGGGAGAGACACCTGAAAGACTACTCAGCCCAGACGCCCCAGCGGCAGCCGAAGCCGCACCTACCACGGTCCGCGCCAGGAGGCGCTTCAAAAGGGACACAACCCCCGCGTCGCTGGACCAAGCCCGGGCTAAGGGCAGGCCCTCTACGGCCCTCAGAAGGCCGGGACGGGCCACCCCCTTTTTCTGCCACATTGAAGGTCTACTATCAGGAAGGTAAAGACCCCCTCTAACCGATTTGTCTCCATATTTGTGGACTTGTTCATATATCACCGTCCTATATCCCTTTATCATCATGACCTCCAAGGGGGACCATTCAACTAGCGTAGCAGGCATTGGGCAAATGTTCTCCCTGTTAGACGAGTTAAACGTCCTATGTAAAACCAACTATGCTACATTGGAAACTCCCCCTCCGCCCAAAAGTGTTAGTACGCTACCAGACAAGGCTACACTCCTAGATCCCCCCACATTATTGAACAAAACCTGCAGCCCGAACACTCAAAGTATTGAACCCCCTCAGGTCCCATCTGTGAAAAGGAAATATAACGGTGTCAATCAAGGTGGAAACGACCCCAAAATTCAAAAATTGTGCCTAAACTCATCCACTGCTAATTCGTTAATGACCCCAGCGATTGTTGAGCACCCAGATGCCATAACACCTCCTCCCCACTTGCACATACTACCCCTTATTGAACAATTGGTTAGCTCCTTGATAGCTCCGTTGTTAGAAAAATTAAACTTGTTAGGGGATAGGCTCTCTGGTTTAGAGAAAGCCATCAAGTCAAACTTGCTGGCTGACAAATGTAGTGACACATCCAACCGCCCTAAGTCACCTCCTACTTACCTAGGCTCTAAACCATTTGTGCAGGATAAAAGGCGTCAAATACAACCAACTGGCCCTAGTGCATCAGGGGAAAAAATAGCTAAATACCCCGCTAAAGTCTCCCTTCCCCAGTTGACCGCACCTAGAGTAGTTCACAACAAAGTTAATTCTATTCATTTACCACCGGAAGCGGCCCCATACGTGTGCATCCTTGCGGGTGTACCTGCTCTTCCACTTGGAAAAACTGAGAGACAACATGACTTAGTTAATAAAACCAAATTCTGGCTGTCAAAAAATAGGCCACTGCCTCGTAATTTATACGGAGCAATAAGTAGTGTCAGAAGGGTGGGCTGGTTGGGCTCCCTTCCTAAAGATGTTGCTGGGAACTTGGTACTTGTGAGATTTAGAGACAGAAATATTGTCCCTTACTTGAAAACTTGTCCGCCTCAAGAAAGAGACGGCCCAATATCCATATGGGACTTACATGACTTCTATCCCAAAATTCCGTGTTTTCCTCCTCTTCCGAAATCATACCCCATGTGGCAGGATTCATAAAATGCATCATGAATTTTTGGGAAACACCTGGACATGTAACAATGACTAACCACGAACTCCAATGACTAACCACGAACTCCTCTGATACTTGGAGTGGGAAAAGATTTTTTATGACTGGGACCCTGCCTTACTGTATCTTGGTCTCTTAAAGTGTTTTTACTATAATCTGGATTGTAATTTGTATGTATTATGAACTTTTATGGTTTTGTATCACAAAAACCGAATAAAGTATATTTGAATTTGAATTTGATATAAACCTCGGTCCGAAATTCAGCCTATGCAATAAGGCACATAGGTACACCCAGCTAAGGGAGTCGAACTTCCTATCCATGTCTGCTAACAATAGCGCCGCTGGTGCACCCAGTCGCTGGATGGCTGCCACTGCTATATGCGCCTGCCTAATGTTGAGCCTAGTCGCCCTCTGAGGCATAAAGCCAGCCTGGTCACGGTGGACCAGAGCAGCAATATGGGGCAGTAGGCGATTCGCCAGGACCTTAAACAATATTTTGGCCTCCACGTTCAAAAGGGATATGGGTCTATATGGCCTACCCGGTTTGTGAAAGACAACCACCTCTGCATGCCTCCAGTCCGGGGGGAGAGAGCCACGGTTTCGCGCCTCCTCTACCACCGCTCGATAATGAGGTCCCAGCTGCAAATAGTACAGCTTGAAAAATTCACTAGGAAACCCATTGGGCCCCTTAGCCTTCCCGAATTAGGTTCCCCTAGTGCGGCTCCCAACTCCTCGTCTGTCAGCGGGAGCTCCAGCTCCTCTCTCACCGCATCCGATAGAGCCCTGGGCAGGAGGTCAGCCAGGAAATGATCGATAGTGTCAGCTGGCAAACATTCTTTGGGAGCGTATAGGTCTGCATAGTATGTAGCGAAGCTCTCCGCCAAGGCCCGTCGCTCCGTGAGTGGCTCGCCTGCCGAGCCCAATATGCCTGGGAGGGTCTAGGAATGGTACACCCCCCTGGCAGAGTTGGTGGAGCATCTTGCCAAATTTATCCCCCCACTGGTATACTCTGATGCGCATCACCAGCCAGGTTTGCCGGGCCTCGTCCAGCAGTAGCGCGGCATAATTTTGTTGGGCCAACAGCAATTGCCACCTGGCCTGGCCGCCTCCGGCCTCTCGACCTCGACGCTCAAGATCTTCAATGCCCGCCTCCACCTGTAGTAGTGCCTCCCTGCGTGTTCTGTGAGCCACCTCGCACCCGGATATGTCCGTTCCCCTCCAGGTAGGCTTCATCGCTTCCAACACTGAATCGGCCCTGGAGACTGACCCCACATTTACTCTCAAATACCCGTCCATGGCGTCGCACATGTGCTCTCTATAGTCATCATTTTGCAGGTGCCACACCGAGAGGCGCCAACGCAACGGTTGCCTCTTCCGCCCTATCTGTATGGTGCTGGCCACTGTGGAATGGTCTGACAGGCCCCTCTGAAGAATCTCCGCTGCCCCCACTCTGCTCACTGCCACTCGGGGGACAAAGAGGAAATCAATTCTGGAATAAGAGTCGTGGACCGCTGAGAGATACTTGAACTCCCGGGCATCCCGATGCAAATGACGCCAAGTATCCACCCAGTCGAGCCCTGTCACTAAGGAATACAGCTTCGTGGTGCGGTCCACCCTCAGGATCCCCCCTTTCCCTCCAATGATCTTTGGCCATATCCATCACATCGTTCCAGTCCCCACCAACCACAGCCTCTGGTCCGTCATAATCACCCAGAGAGTCATGAGACGATCCACCAGGTTCCACTGTAACGGAGGAGGGGCGTATATGCTGCCCAGTACCAAGGATTCTTCCCCCGCCTTGCCCTGCAGGAATATGTAGCGCCCCTGAGTGTCAGTGCATTGCTCAACGTGCGTATAGGGGACTCTACGATGACTCAATATAGCCACCCCTCGTGACCCTCTCACAAAGCCCAAGTGAAACACTTGTTGATACCCATATTGTTCAAAGCAGAGGGTCTTTGACCCCAGAACGTGTCTCTCCTGTAGTATGAGGACATCCGCCCCAGCCCGTTTGGCCTGTTGGAGTATGGCCCCACGTTTTCTTATCAAGGACTCCCCTCACGTTCCAGCTAATAATGCAAAGTGTACCCGGGGACATTCGCTCCCTATGAGGGATATCTGCTATGTGGGACTGTGTCTGTGAATGCGAGGATGTAGAATCCAACCTGGTGTATTTGTGCAAGCCTTTTGTCGGTGAGATAATGTGCAATCAACAAACAAAACAAAACCCCACCCAACAAACACCCCACCCTATACCTCCAAAACGATAAAGCATCTGTCGCAGCGGGAGCGTCCCGCGTCCCCCAACAGGAGGACACAGCCCACCCCGACCAATGGATCCCCAACCCACAACCCATCTATCGTTGGCACTCTCTCTGCTAGCTCAGGTCCACCAGTGGACCCGGCCCATAATTGAGCCTCTCCGATCAGGTTAATGTAGACTGCTCCACCACTGCCCCTCGCAGGTGTACCAGTCAGGGCACCAATATCTGCCGGACCGAGGCCAAGCCAGTCCGGGATGGTGCGTTACAGGACACAGCGCGGTGCCTGGAGCGTGATCTTCTGGCACCCTTCAGTTTCTACGGGACCCCCTCCGAGCTACCTCCGACAATGAGGAATCAGACTCCCTTCCAGGTGGTGTGTGAACACGCACCCACACCATTTCATCAGTCCATTTAAACACCTCTTCTGGCGAGTCAAAGAAATGGGTGCAGGAGTGGCAAACCACTCGCAGGCGGGCAGGGTATAGTAGTGCATAGGGGAGCTTAAGGTCCCTCAAGCGGGCCTTGGCCGCCAGGAACGATTGCCGCTGTTGCTGAACTAGCCTTGTGTAATCTGGGAAAATTAGGATGCGAGCATTATCATAGTGTAAGGGTTCCTTGATCCGCGCCTGCTTTAGGATTGCATCCCGATCATGATAGTGCAACAGCTTCGCGATGACTGGCCTCGGGCTGGCTCTAGGCGGGTGTTTCTGCATGAGCGCTCGATGGGCTCGCTCAACCACAAAGCAACGGGACATAGATTCTGGAGGAAGCCAACTCTTCAACTACTGTGTGAGGAACTGCTCCATGTTGCCCTCCTCGGAGCCCTCCGGAAATCGAACAAAGCGGAGGTTAATATGTCTTGCCCTTCCTTCAGCGTCTTCCACCCGCAGTATGAGGCCACGCTGTGTGGTCTCCATGGTGGCCACCCGTTTCTTCAGGGTGGTGACAGCGTCCTCCACTCCTGATATGCGAGTCTCAGTCTCGGTGATACGGAATACGGCGTTCCGCAGATCCTGCCGCAAATGTATAACGTCGGACCCGACCTCCCCGATTTTAGCGTCCAACATGTCCCTGGACTATGTGATGGCGGCCATGAGCGCCACATTGTAAGGCATAGTTCCCTGTGGTCCCCCAGAGGATCCCGCAGCGCCCCCAGGCCCGTAAACTTGATGATAGAGCCCTGTTTAGACAGAGGGAAGGGACGGAAGGAAGGCACCCAGTGGCCTCTACGCAGGAACCCCCGTCCGACACTGGCCACTATCACTGCCCCACCACCAATGGACCTCCACGGGGCACCAGAAGTCAGGGAGTATGCCGCAAAACACTATGGTCCAGGGCCACAGCCAGAAGTCCTGAGGGAGGCCCATGTGGACTGAGAAGCCGCCGACGTATGCTCACCTTGAGCGGGGGAAAAAGTGGGCAACTCCCCAGGTCTGTTCCACTGTGGGTAGCAGGCTGTGACGAGCATCACATCCTACGGCCCCCCGAATGGCACACACACTGTCCAGCACCCCCAATAGACTCCCCCCCGCGGCCCGACAAGGCTACCGACAAATGCTGTGGGCACCTCGCAGAGGAGGAGGGGGAGAGAACAAGAGCGGCTGCAGCGTCTATCCTGGTGGGTTGGCCGCACCCCAGTGTTGGGCACTGGTATCCGCCAATGTTGCCCGCACTGCCCGGTCCTGCCGCCGATGCGAGAACTCCCCTGGGCTTTCAGCTAGCCGAACACTTCCCAGCACCATATCTTCACAAAGGGCGAGGCAGCCAGTAGACACCACAGACACTCCGACTCCACCTGTCTCCAGAGATCCCCCCGCCCGGCCCGACCGGCCGCTGACTCACCACCCCCCCAAGGATTGATGGGGGGGGACAGGGAGGAATAACGATCTCTTCTTGCCCAGCAAAGCCGCCGGTGTATTGCGTCGCCCCTCGCCTGCAGGCCGCAACTGTGCCGCCACTACCCAACCACTTGCGATCCGATGCGACCGCCGATTCCCCCTGGATGAACGTGCAGGGGAGTCAGGAGGGGAGAGGCTCTGGGGTGTCCAGCCAGTGGATTTAGTGCCGGCCGTCAGTTGGCCCCCACTCCCGGAGGAAGCCGATGTGCGTAGGCACCCCGACCAGCCACTGGACCAAAGAGGGTGTCGGTGGAGGGGGAAAGGATGCTCCCCCGCACTCACCGCCCGACCTGAACACCAGACTCCGGTGTGATTATGGAGGCAGCCAGGCCCTCGCCGCTTCCTCCGCGGCCCGACACGGCCGCTGAGCTGCGCCGCAGTCCCCACCCGGATCCGCCGCAGAGATGGTCTGCCCACCCCCGGGGGGACTCCCAGCCCGAGGGCACTCACCAGAGTTGAAGTCTCCTCGGCCACGCAGCACGGTGACTTATCTCCGCTGCTGCAGTGGCGCTACCTCTGGTCGGCAGAGGATCCAGGCGACGCCCCCGCTTCGCACAAGGCCCCTTCTCCACCTTCGCACAGCCGTCCCCAGCTGCGTCCCCGGAGCCAAAAACCTCACAGGTAAGGGCCGCGCGGAGAGGCAGGATATTGAAGGATATTAGGTGGGCTGGAAGGAGCGCTCTCAGCCCATGTCAGCCATGTCGGCTTGCCAAGTCACGCCCCTTAGAGTTGCAGATTTTGATGTGGATTCAGGATATTCTATTTTAATTTTAATGCCTTTCTGAAGATCCCTGGATGAGGTGATTGTGCTGTAAATTGTTTCTTTTTTCTGGGTGAGATGGGATGCTATATTGTCTCATAGGGCTTGAGTTAGGGCTTCTTCAGTGTCGCAGGCCTTAGGATTAGTAAAAAGTTTTTAAAATCTGATAGAGTGTTCTAGGGGTGTTACCTGCCTGTTTTAGTTGCGACGCGATAAACATTTTACAGGCAGATTTCAGGTTTTTGTAATATTGGGTCTGAGATAGTTTACATTTTTTTGTCTTGAAGATCGTGAGAAGAGCGCCAAAGGCGTTCTAGTTTTTTGCAAAGGCTTTTTTCGGCCCGGAGTACAGCGGAGCACCATGATGTCTGGTGTCTTTGGCAGACCTTGGGCGCTGTTTTAAGGAGGCTTGGCGGTTGACAGTGGTTTCCCTGCTGTCATTGAAGCCTGTTAAGCGATTTTCCACACAGTCGGTTTCACGATTCTGTGGTGGTGTAAACATATAATGAAACTGGTTGGGCATAAGTTTATGCCACTGTCTGTACCACCCTTTGGGTTGTTGTTTGGGAATAGTAAGTTCCTTAGTGCCCCTGATTTGGAATTCAGCCGATGAATGGTCTGACCAAGTCAAAGGGCGGGTTGCTCCACATAGGATGTTGGGGAATTTGTTAAAATTAGATCTAGTGTGTGCCCTGCTGAGTGAGTGGGCTCATCGTTGATCTCAACTAGATCAAGTGTTGACAGGTCAGACAGAAGTGAGGATGCCTCCTGATTGGTAAGATTCTGCGCTGTACCAATTATGCATTCATTAAATGTCTACTTGATGCGTCATAAAGTCTTTTAGGGCTGAGGATATGTGTACAGATATGTAGAAAATAAATAGGGCATTGGCACTTAGATTCAAATGTAGAACTGTACCGCAGGTTTTTTTTCTCTTTTTTTGTTTATTGGAATTCTTCTGACACAAATGATGCTATCCTTTCTTTCAAGAATGACACATCAATTTGAAACATGGTAGCACCCTCCGGGTTCAGTCTTGTCTTTGTAGAGAACGTGTTGCATATTTCATATTTGTTAACATTATGGGGGTACAGCAAAATATGCTGTCTTCAAGTGCATCTTCCTACGCAATATACTTTTTCCACTCATAAAGAAACTGTTAGTTCGCTTCTATAACTAAGACGTTAAGAGATTTTTGTAAATGTGAGACAAATGCCTTTACTACTAAGTCTCTGTTGGTGCTTGACCTTAGATGGTTACTTATGCTGCAATCTACCACTCATTTCTGGCTGGATTGTTCTCAGAGAACAGAACTAAACTGGACTAGGACTGATTTGCATATTATGGTCCATGTCTAAAGTGGCACGATGGATGAAAAAATAGGGGAGAAATGCGGGCCCCACGGAATCACCAGTGATCAAGCTTAATTCAAGCTCTATTCAGTAGTAACTTTATTCGATTCAAGAAAGAAGAATCATAAAAGTATACAGTTTTAAACTTACAAATTCACAAATGGTATTTCATTTCCCAGAGTTAAAACACAAAACTCCAGCAGAATATATCAAGAATAGAATACATATAGATATATTCCTATATTTGTCCATAAAAAAATTACATTAAAAATCAATATAAAATAACGGTTATAGCAGATTTCATTCTATAATCTCAGTCACATCCCTCACAAGCTAATATGGAAACATAAAGTGAACTGTGCATTATCAAAAGCGTCATTCTCACAAGTTAATGAGCAAATATAAAGTGCACTGTGCATGATCAGAAAAAGGCATCCTTACATTGTATAAAAGCTGATTAGCCTCTCACGCTAACCAGCTTAAATTTAGCAAACCACTAGGAGAATTTGGTACATTATAGCTAAAAGCGTTCAAAGACCAAAGTTCCTATAAAATTAGGGTCAATTATCCCTTACGAGGCTCATAAATAAGTGTAAAGTGCACTATATGTTTTCAAAAATTGATCATAACATTACTTAAATGGGTTGGCCTCTCGCGCCTTCCCACTCGAGTATGTAAGACCACTGACGTGACTTTAATACATTCTAGCTAAAAGCATTAGTCATCATCAACATTTCTAGCAATTTCAGTAATTTTCAGAAATAAGATCAAAATCAAAAATATCAGAAGACACAATATCAGTAACGATTCCTGATTAAAATTGCTGATCTAATGAATCTGAGCATAGAACTACATATAACAGCAGTTGACAATGATCTTAAATGCTCAAAACCTTCCCTAAAATTACAGGGTCTAATGTCCCTTAGGAAGGGTTTAATAAAGCGATCACGCGGAGCTTTATAAAGTGTACAAAAAAGCACAAAGTGTAATGTGCATTGTTTAGCTTCATTATCACATGGGCAAGGGGGTAGCCTCTCACACCAACCTCCTTGCTTTGGAAAAGCCACTAAAAAGTGCAGTGCATTTAACCAAAATCTAGTTAAGTAAAAACGCCATTGCGTGTGTAGAGTAAAAGATAAATAAAATTGTTGCTGAAGTATAACTGTTTGGTATGGAAGCTGATTTTCATGTTTAGACAAACCTAAGATAGTACGATATGCATTCTTAATCACCATTTTTGTATCTGATTTAATCAGATGTGGGTTATTGTAAAAATCACCAAGACCAATTTTTTCAAAGGTTTCCTTTATGTAAAACAGCCAGGGAACTTTCAAGGCATTTTCCAAATATATACAATCTTTCAGAATTTCTTTTGAAAACAACAGGTCTTCCGAGGACCATATTTTCCCCCATAAAAGAAGTGGGGAAACGTGGATATTGTCACTCACGAAATCTAGGCCTACCTCGGAATGACAGAATATATTTGGAGAACTACTTGGCACTGATAACAGGCGTTTTAAAAACGTGTTCTCCATAATTTATAACTGTGCACATTTATGGTATCCCCATACCCCTGCACCGTAAATTGCCACAGGCAAACATTTTGATTTATACAGGGTCTTTAACTCAGCAATTGGGTTTTGACCTAGTTTGCCAGCGAAGCGAAAGAGAGCCTCTATCGATCTGGTGGTATTTTGTACCTGTGATATTATAAGAGGGTCTCAATTTAGAGATTTGTTAAAAACATTTCCCAAATAACAAAAATTTGGAACTTTTTCGATAACCTTGTTATCTACAACAAATTTACGTGTTTTGGTCTTATTTGGGACACAGACCATTGTAAAAGATTTTGTGAAATTTACCTTTAGGTCTAAACCCCACATAAATTCATTAAAAGCGTCCAAGCATATTTGCATACTATTTGCAGTCAAAGTCATTAACACTGTGTCGTCTGCATAAGACAATAAGGGTAAGTATTTGCCATTCATTTTAGGAAAGTCAAAACCTTTTTCAATCAATAATTTTTCTAAACCATTCGTGTAAACTAAAAATAAAAAGGGAGCAAGAATACAACCCTGGCGGACACCTTCCGTTGATGGGATGGGCCCTGTCTTTTCGCCTCCAGGCCCATATCGAATGGCCACGGAGGTGGCGGCGTGTAATCTACGTAGGAAAGTTATCAACGGTTCCTCAAAACCCATAGTCTCCATCAGAGGCATTGGATAAGTCCATAAAGGCCAGGTGCATAGAAACACCCCTGGCCTTTATGTACTTACCCATAATCAGGGCCAAATTGAGACACTGCTCCGTTGTACCTCTGCCATTTCTGAAGCCATACTGTGATTCCACAATGACGCCTAATGAGTTTGCCCATGTCTCTAGGCGTGCCAGAATTACTCTCCCCAATAGCTTACAAGATGCGTCTATTAGGGAGATTGGCCGGTAGCAACAGGGGTCACTTTTATTGCCCTTTTTAAAAATTGGGACCACTACTGCCTCTTTCCATGTCGATGGAATACGCCCCACAATAATCGCCTTAAAACATTTAGCAGCAGAGGTACCCACACTACAGGATTATTTTTTAACAAATCCAGGGGTACTGAGTCAGGACCTGGTGCCTTAAGTGGCATGCCTCTTCTCAGGGCCTCCTCCACTTCCCCCAAAGTGAGCGAGAGACTAAGCTGTTGTGCAGTCTCAATATTAAAATGAGTTTCATCCTCGCTTTCATTTTTCAGGATAATACTTATGTTTAACCGAAATTGAAGTCATTAGACCACCTTTTGCCCTTCCTGCCAACAAAGATACAGCATGAACAGTAGATGAGAAATATCCATCTAGACATGGGTCAGTTTTACTCCAAGTCTCCTGAAGACAAATAATGTCAAAGGAATTGTTATAACCCATCCACGCCTCATCCCGTACTCTTCGTGCAATGCCTGCCACATTCCATGATATTAAACGAAGGGTACATCTATCCAGTTGGTTTTTTCCTCTATCTAGATATTTACTTGAATCTGACCCCTCAAGTTGATCAACTTGTATAGATTCCTGGTTCTCTTCACTCTCCGTGACCAGAACCTACGCTAAGTTTTTATTACAGGACGGCTGAAGATCATCACATTCATGGTCAACAACGAATGTGTCCGCACTAAAGTTCCCAATGCCTAAGGGAGAAGTGATCTTATCCTTAACGGCACTTTCCATAAAATTCCCTGTTTGTAGTCAATCGACCTCTGCTAGGGTACTTGGAGGATCAAAGCGATTTACATGAAACCAGGGTGGACATTGTGATTGCTGGTTTGTTTTATTATAACACCCTATTCCTGCTAGTTTCGGTTGCCATGAAAGTGGACTGTAAAAGAACCCCAACGGTAGGATCATAACTTTTGATTTATCCATAATTTGGTCGGACAGCCTATCATTTATAGCTCTCACCAATCCTGGGGACCTAAACGTTAGAACTATACAGTCCCCCTCAAGGGTTTTCTCAGTTGGCCCAACCCATCTAACTCTTCATGCCATCTTCAATTCAGAAAACAGGATACTACTATTAATTCCCGTTTTGGCATTAACAAGATGCAATGATTTATTTCTCAGGGCTGTCCAATCTTCCCCTTGCCCTGGGTTCAATGGTCGAACATTTACCAAAACAGCAATATAGGGTGTAGTTTGGGGTGGCAGATTTAAAATTTAGTCTGGGCTACTAACAGGTAAATGTTGTGGTGGGCGATCCACTACGCTTATCTTATGTTGGCCACCTTCATTATGAGGGATACCCGCCCCTGCTGATTTGTTCACAATCGTCAAATTTGACGCCTGGTTACCGGTCTGGGCCGAGGTGTCTACATCCGAGGTGGAACTCATAGGGCCATTGGAAATTCCAGGCCCCGGGCGGTCTGATGTAACTACTTCCCCACTTCTATTTTTACCCGTTTGAAGGGATAAGCTGGATCTAAGTCCAGCTTGTGATGTGCAGGTATTTAAATATTGATTTTTAAAACTTGATAGCCGTTTTTCGATATCCGCCAGTTTCCTTAAAATGGGTTGTGCATGTGCATTCATCACTACTTCAAGCTTACTCCAGAAGTTTTCCCCGATACCTTGGTGCAAAAATGATGCTGTTTGTAGTGGTATTGTATCTAGTAGTACTGGGTCATGACTAGACTCAGTTACAAATTCAGGGGTTGTCTCAACGGTCTCTTGCGCACCTTTCTTTCCCTGAGATTTAGTTATATACTGTTTGCGTGATTTTTTAGTTATCTGTGCCCTTCGTTTTTTACTTAATGGGGGAGAACTACCTCCACCTATCTGTTTAGATCTTTGGGCCCTTGTTAATACAGTTGGTTTTTCTCCTGGAGAGGGTGGATCCGAAATCTCTTCAATACTGGGAGAATCTTGCGGGAACAAGGGGCCCCCATATGAATCTGGTCCCCCCTCCGCCTGGCCCTCAACTTGGTTTGTACCAGTAGTATCATAGAGACTCTGAAGCAGTTGTGAATCAACAGAAAGCCTGCGTTCCGTTAACTTGATTTCATTAATAATTGCAGATTCGGCTCTTACTAGGAGCGCCTCCAGAGTGCCCACCACACTTTTACCTTTCTTTTGGTTTTGTCATGGCTAACATTACTTCGTAAGAGACACTCCCTTTCAGGAAACAAAGTAAAGTTACTAAGACAATTAAGGCACCAGACACAAAAGTCACTTCAGTGGCAAAAGGCACTATTTAATACCAGAGTCTTACTTCCTTCGTCCAGTCAGTCAAGGGTTAGGGCCGTGGCCACAGACAGCCCGCCCTTTGCCTGGCGCCGGCCGCGTGCTGCGGGGCACCAGCTGATGTTAAATACAGCTCTGGCGCCGCCTGATGATGCTGTTGTCAGGCGCTGGGGCTGCTGGGAGTTGTGGTCTGGCCCCGCCTTATGAGCTCCAATGGCCGTTCCCCTCACTGCGTTTGCGAGGTGCCCGATGCCGTTTCCCTCACGTCGCGTGCAATGCCAGAAGGTTTGCCCCCTCGTGCCAGACTGTATGTTGGGCAAAAGACAAAGTTTTCACATTCTCGTTCTTCAAATAAAGTGTTCAGGCATTCTAGACCCCCATTCTCAGCATGTTCAATAATGATCCTGTATCGTGACTGTTTCACTGATGTGACATTGTCGGCAGCTTTATTCTCCCAAAGCCTCCTCAAGCCTCCCTTCAGGTACGGGGCCAGCTCAACTTCCGCGGCACTCCTAAGCTTCGCAGCGTCCCTTCACTGGAAAAAGGCCGGTACCGTATCAGTGCCGCAGGCTGAAGTCTTCCACACCAGTTACATGTTTTGGGCCCCCGCCTCTCTTCCAAAAATCGCCGTTGAGAGATGCCGATGCCAGAACCTCCAGTCACCTCCAGTCACTGGCACAGCAGAGATCCGGACTACAGATCCCAGAATGCTCTATGTCAAAAAAAAAGCACGGACCAAATCAATTTTTCTCCCCTGTGATTATTTCTTTTTTTTAGGTCGAGGCTACCGTCGCACTGCGAAGCAGTGGGCGAAGCCGAGATTTCATGACTTCAACAGTGTGGGGCTTTAACCCGCCTTCTCTTCCATTGGCTAGCTTTGTAAATGGAGGCTAGCCATTGGAAGAGATGTGTGTCAATTACTCTTTTCCCCGGCTTGATGCGATTCGTGGGCGTTTGTCTCTTTTTTTTAAGTCCCGCCCCTTTTTTCCGTCATGAAGAGTTGGGCCCACTGTGGGTGTTTCCTTTTTTTTCTTCTTTCCCAGGATGTTTGCGCTGCCATTTTTTCGTGCTTCTTATCGTTTATTTTTTGCCTATGTTCCCTGCTTCTTATTGTTTTTTCTTGTTACCCCGAGACAGCGGGTTCAAGAGGTAGGTTTGGCCGCACTCGACCCTTGCAGGAAGCAGTCCCATTCCAAGATGGCACCCGAGCCGGCCGGAAGTGGACGCTGGTCTTGTGTTGAATTCCGGGCCGCACTTCCGGCTGTACGTAGCTCTAGAGCAGCCGCCGGTAAAGCAGCGAGGAGAGTGCGGAGGAGATGCGACCATGAGGGGCCTGCTGAGCGCCATCCCCACGCAGATGGTGGGTGCGGAGGGGGCAGCTCAGGAGGGAGGACAGGGGCGCCCGTGGGAAGGGGGTGCAATGAGAGTGTATTGTATCTCCTATTTTAATAGTCTCTGTTTAAATCAAAAAGTACGGCTATGCAGTAGGGGAATGGGGTCACATCACATTTAAAAAGAAAAGGAAACAAGAGTGCCAAGAAACAAGAAGGTAGGGGACACAATGGAGGTGGGCCGCAGAGAGCAGATCACGGTTCCATTTCCAAGGCGAAGCCGATGCCCATTCACGCTGACCACACGCCAGCAGACGATAAAGACACGTGGGGTGTGGAAAAGGGGGAAAACCCTGTGTAAAGTAAAGAAAAAATAGATGTCCAATGCCACAGAGGGGGAAATCACTGGTGTGCTATATGTAGCAGTGAACTTTCTTCATTTCAAAGAAGTAGGGTGTGATTTCCACTATGGCTGACCCGCACTCACACTGCACCACTGTCTTGTACCAGAAGATGTGGGAGAGAGGCAATGGATCATGGCATACGTGCTTACTGTTAGTTTATTAAACCAACACCCGCCGATATTCCCTAATAACCAAATCCAGTTTCACGCCGAGGATTTCTATAGTTAATATTCATTAGATACATTTACATTGAGTGTGTCCGACTTGGTGCTGTTTACATATTCATTAGTTCTGGTGAAATCCTGACATGGTTCAAGCCTCGAGGGCATCAGCCAGTTCCCAGTGGTCCATGATAAAGCTCCCCACTGCTGGCACAAAGGAGCTCATCAGACTTGGTGGGAATTCATATTGTCTTCACAGTGGGTCCTGCAATTGTATATCCCACTTCCCCCTGTGCTCAGGGTTCTCCCAATCTCTTCAGCTGGGTGCCTTTGTTTACATTAGGCCATGCAGTCAGTCAACATAAGTCAAAATAAGCCATGTGGTTTATGACATGAATTGTGATGAGCAACCGCCATGTGCATAATTTCACTTTGTGGATTTTTTTTTCTTACTGAGGCACGAGACGTAGGCATTGTTGCCTGGTGCTTAACTTTGCTCCGGAGGGGGGGGGGGGGGGGGGAGAGAGAGAGAGGGAGGTTCTGGGGACAGTCTAATCCAAAACGTATATCTGACGTGATTGACAACCCAAAAACGCCACCTAAAGACAATAAAAGACTGTGATGTCATCTTGCACAACTCTGCTCTCCCGGAAAAGCGTTAAAGATAAGGGGGAGAGCCTACGTTTTTTACTTCCTCACATCCATACAAAACGGCACCTCAAATTGTAGCGTGTAATCCTATTCCCAAAAAAAGAAATTAGTATTGGCAAAGTCAGTCTTTCTTATGTTTGTACAAAAGCAACAAAAAAAGGCTTCTGCACTGCAAAACAAATGAAAGAAAAGGATGCATTGTGTAAACAAGTCATGAATCAGACAATTAAATGTGTGGTAATTGACTGCATGTTTCAGCTGTAAATTTGGGGTTGGAAGGGTGCATCCAAGAAATAGAAGGGTGTTGGGGATGGAAGGGTGGACCCAAGCAATAGAAGGGTGTTGGGGGTGGAAGGGTGCCTGCTGGCTCATATACGATGTAATTCACAAAAGTCTCAAGCCAATGGGGGAAGGTTCCTGAACCAAACAAGTCAGTGACGGAAGGAGTCTGAACCATAGCCACTTGGAGTATGTATAGAGTACAATATGTTGGCTTTGAATGGCCCCCAGCAAGTGTTGTGCCAGAACCGTCTCAGAAGAAGAAGTGAGGTATAATGTTACCTTGGATCATATGACCTTTCACTGCCTATAAATGGATAACCCTGTTCATATTTGACACTCAAGAATATTTCGAGATAAACTTCCACCATACAAAGGACATTTATCCAGAATGCAATCCAAATATGGAAATACACTCCTTCCCTAACAGGGCATATCATAATAGAGCTGTGATGCCCTGCATTTGCTTGGAAGTAGGCATTCAAGTTTAGAGAAGGGAGGCCTGGTTTCATGAATTTTACTACCAGTAAGATATCCGTGTCGATCTTATTATTTGCATGGGTTTAAAGTCCCATTGTCAAGGTTAGTGGCTAGTTTACAATCTTGCATGTACTTCATATCTAATTTGTGTTGTGCAGAAGTATCCAATTGAAGAGAAACTGACATGATAGTGGATGTTGAAATCTTAAGCCATAATGAAGATATGAAAATATTTGTAGGAGGTCAGTTTAGAATGCGCTTATCAGGAAGGGTTACACTGTCTTAAATCATATAGAATTCCCATATCCACACTCTTACAGATGGTAAAGTTTAAAGAAGAATTCCACATTATTCTAGTGGCATTATTAAAAGAGGGGCATGTAGTGTATCTGATTGTAAATGAACTGTCAACAAGAGGGGCTCTGCTTTACAACTCCAGTCTCTAATACAGGCCTTACAAGATCACAGAAAATCTACCCTGGCTCTATTGAATGAGGTTCAGTTTCAGTTATGCACTTGACATCCATTTTGAAACACCAGTGTTGCTGCTCATTGAGGTGCATAGGTAGAGCTGCGGTTCAGTTGCATACTGGTGTATTGTGGTGTTATGATGGACCAAGAGCAAACCAAGTGATTTTGTGTGGAGACTGATGATGTGATAGGATAGAACCTTGAGGATCATTGAAGGTCACTGCATTTGCTGTGATCTGGGCGAGTTCATCTAAACTAATTGATGCCCATTGGATAGGTGGGATGTAAACTGTTTTGGCATTGTCGTTCATTCCAATGCACATCTATAGGGTGTCCAGTAGTGCATGATGGTGGACTGTGTCAAAGGTAGCCAATAGATGCCGGAGAACCATGATAATATTGAGGGTGTCACCAATGGTTGCTGTCTGTATGTCTGAAGCCTGATTTTTAGTCCTGTAGTAGGGTGTTGATTTGTTTTCATGTAGATGAACAGAAATTGCTTTTTTTGCAATTATCTTGCTTGAACAGGTAAGAATTTTAATCAGTGAAAGACGTGAGATCTTTGCCAGAGAGTGACTTTAATTGAAGAGGGAAGGCATTGTCTTGGTAATTAGTGACCTTGAAAGTGTTGAGAATGTCTGAAGTTAACACACACTAGTTGTTTGAAGGTTGTACACTTAGGTACGTTTTGTGGTGGAATTAGGAGTACAGTAAGTCCATGTTGTGTGTGTGTGTGGGGCTCTGTGTGTGTGTGGGGGGGGGGCTCTGTGTGTGTGGGGGGCTCTGTGTGTGTGTGTGTTGGTGGCTCTGTGTGTGTGGGGCTCTGTGTGTGTGGGGCTCTGTGTGTGTGTGTGTGGCTCTGTGTGTGTGTGGGGGGCTCTGCGTCTGTGTGTTAGGGGCTCTGTGTCTATGTGTTAGTGCTCTGTGTGTGTGTGTGTGGGGCTCTGTGTGTGTGGGGGGGCTCTGTGTGTGGGGCTCTGTGCGTGTGTGGCTCTGTGTGTGTGTGGGGGGGGCTGTGTGTGTGTGGGGCTGTGTGTGTGTGTGGGGCTGTGTGTGTGTGGGGGGCTGTGTGTATGTGTAGGGCTCTGTGTGTGTGTGTGTGTGTGTGTGTGTGTGCGGGGCTCTGTGTGTGTGTGTGTGCGGGGCTCTGTGTGTGTGGGGGCTCTGTGTGTGGGGGCTCTGTGTGTGTGGGTGGGCTCAGTGTGTGTGTGTGGGGTTCGGTGTGTGTGTGGGGGGCTCTGTGTGTGTGTGCGGGGCTCTGTGTGTGTGTGTGTGTGTGGCTCATTGTGTGTGTGGCTTTCTGTGTGTGTGGCTCTGTGTCTGCAAATACTCTCTACTACTCTCTAATGCTCACCTATTGCCATTGTAAATGACAATACCATTTATTTATGTTTTTTTTTAAATGAAAAAAAATGTCATGAGCAATGCCAATAGCTCTACCTTTAATAATGCAGAGACCATTACATTGTAAATGCTTGTTTTTACATGTGAGGACCGGATCTATCAAACTTATCGCCTTCTCTTTTGACAGCAGATAAAACCGGCTGTATTACTTCACATATCCCTTCAGCATGGTTCTGGTGGTTCTGTGCCGCAAAATACTGAATCCACAGGACTTTAAATTACCCACTTTAAGCCACTAGCCACACAACAGATGCAAGTTGTGCATAAGCAGAAATGTCTGGTCTTTCAAATAGCAGGTCTTTCAAACACCAAGATTGTGAGCTTTCTTAGAGCATGGCTCAGCAACCGATGAAACCTTCAGGAGAAAGCTGCACTCCTCTCTGGGACCACACACCTCGAATGGAGTCGCGCAGAACCAGCGTGATCAATTCGCAAAAAGCACTCGGGAACAGCCTCAGAGTCCGAGTCAGAGCGGAATCAAAACGGAGACTTCACCGCGCGTTTGTAAAGTGCCCTGGGTGCAGCATAGCGGAGACAGAGACACTCCTTGGGATGCAGAAAAGCCGTCAGGAACCCGCCACCATTGCGCAGCTTAATTCGCTACTTTGATGTTTGTTGTAAGAGACTCCCTTTCAGCATGAGACCGGACACTCTAAAATAATCTCAGAGAATAGTGATGGGGATAGTTGTATGTTGATTGATAGGAGCAGAAATAGCCAGAACCGGTGGTGAGTGAGCTCAGTCAAAGGTCAAAATGTGTACAGCCGTTCTCCTTGACAGAGCTAAGCCCCTTGCCAAACAAGGCCTCAGAAACGACCCCTAGATGAGTTTGAGTTCAGGGGTAAGCAAGTTGCGATTACCTGTAATACTGTTTTTGTAGATTGTTACTTGTTGCAGACTTGCATGCATTCTTCCCACTATAGGTAAGAAGTAATGGATAAGTCGATGTTATGTAACGGCAAGACAAGACTATCTTCGTTTAGGCTTAAAGTGCATTCATTTCTGAGTTTTTGTTTGTTTACAGAATCTTACCACTGCCTCTGTTGATGCCCATCTGTGTGTTTTTTTAAGTCCATAGCCTGTATCAAATCAAAGTAGGACAGGGCCAAGCATATGAAGGTGTGATACACAGCTAGCAGCAAAACCAATGTTACAAGTGAGATATTTGTATTGCATTTGTATCTTATCAGTGTTGGAGCTCCTAAATGTCATACATTTCAATGACATTTGTTCAGCTGCTATTTCTAGTTTTATTTACATGTCAACTGATTGATCCGTTATCCCTTTTATGCAGGGTCTTGCAAACACAGGGGGGTGTTCATCCTTAGTTTTACATTTTGCCTGAATCTGCATGAACCATACTATTTGTTGGAGGAAATAAGACCTAGTGATCCTGGGTTTGCAGAAAATGTTTGGATTTATGTTGGTGACATCTGGTCAGTTGCCCTGTCTTTCAAAACAATTTTCATTCAGTTTCTCATTGGTCTCGGTCGGCCTAGCTAGTGATGACTGTGTAGATTTAAAGCTATGTTTGGCACAAGGTTTAATCTAGGAGTTTCCATTGCTTGTCCTTTTTCTGCCCAGCCTCATGCAGAACCTGCATGAGTAGTGCACAAAGCGCTGCTGCAAAGACAGTAACTAACGTCTTGTCAAAGGCATGCCTGTGTCGGACTGCACCATGGGTACAACTTCGTCTCAGCCACTAATGCTGTTCCTCTGTCTACAGCCCTCCCTTCTGGGTTTATTCCAGAACTACCCTCATGGAGTTGAACCCTGGTAGGGTGACTCTTTTGTAAACAATCCTCTCATATCCCAAATATAAATGTTGCCTCATTAAATGTACACTTTCTTCAGAAACATTTTGATGAAATTACTATATTGTTCAAAGATTACGTACTCTGTTTATTTTTCATGACTGAGACCTAGCTGAATGAATCTTCAGCGCTGGACATTAACCGTACCATACACCCCTCGTTTAGAAGACCAGTAGACAGGATCGGTAAAAAGAGTGCGGGAAGGCTGTCCATTATTTTTTAGAGCAATCTGAATTTCTGATAGATACTCCTCACATTTGAATATTCCCCAGGCTTCAAACTGGATGTGGAAAAAGTTTAGTAGTACCGCTGCACGCCAGTAGGTGGCCTCGTGCGACTTTTCACCAACATCGTTCAGCTGTGGAAGTGTCTGAGGGAGACGCATGTAAGTGACAACCATTTATCATTGGTGCTTGGGGTTAGACTACAGCTCTAAGGCTTGCAGTGAGTAGTGACTGCACCTTGATGCCTACGAAGGTCCTCCGGGACTGTGAAGGTATACAGTCATAATATCGAGTAAAAAATATAGAATTACCTTAATATCGAGTTAAAAATATAGAATGGACAGAATATAGACAGCAAAAATATCGAACGAAATGGACAAAATATCGAATGGACAGAATATTGACAACAAAAATATCGAATTTGAGGTAAGTAAGTTAATATCGATTTACATAAATATAGAAAGTCAAAATATCGAAGTATTTAATATAGATGTAAAATATATTGATTTTTTAATTATATCGAATTTTTTAAAGTGTTTATTATGTTAGTATATGTGTGAAAAGTGTATATTTATTTTATCATTTATTTTAAGTACTGCGTTTTATGGTATTTAATTTTTGCGTAATTTAATTCTGTAGCGGGTTGTGGGTTTATAGGGGAATAGGGTGGGAAGTAATTTAATTATAATTGATTAAATGTTTTAATTTATTGGTATTTATCTTGAATTATTTGTTGAATATTTTTTTATTGGTAATTATTTAAATTATAATGGGTAATTCATTTTTATTCATTAATAATGATGTTAATTTCTTTCTTTTCTGTAGCGGGTTGTGGGTTTATAGGGGAATAGGGTGGGAAGTAATTTAATTATAATTGATTAAATGTTTTAATTTATTTATTGGTATTTATCTTGAAATAATTGTTAATTAATTTTTAATTGTAAATAAATAATTATAATTAGTAATTATTTTTATTAATTGATTAATTGATAATTATGTTAATTTTATTTATTTATTTACTGTAGCGGGTTGTGGTTTTATAGGGGAATAGGGTGGGAAGTAATTTAATTGTTATTAATTAAATTTATGAATGTATTTATTTGTATTTATTTTTAATTAATTGTTCATTATTTTTAATTTTTAATTAATTGTAAATTGGTAATTAATTAGTATTAATAGGTAATGATTATTAATAAATAATTTTTATTTGTATTTTTATTTGATTCATTATTATATTATAGTACATTTGTACTTATTTTCAATTAATTTTTAATTGGTATTAATATATAAAGTATTTACTTTCCCTACTGTTGCACTCACTGGAGTGGGAATAGTCATTTTTATCCCTACGCTATCCAACGCTTTCCGTGCTGTTGCACTCTCTGGAGTGGAAATAGTAATTTTTACCCTCCCACTATCCAACGCCTTCCCTACTGTTGCACTCTCTGGAGTGGGAATAGTAATTTTTACCCCTACACTATCCAACGCTTTCTCTACTGTTGCACTCACTAGAGTGGGAATAGTAATTTTTACCCTCCCACTATCCAACGCCTTCCCTACTGTTGCACTCTCTGGAGTGGGATTAGTAATTTTTACCCCTACGCTATCCAACGCTTTCCCTACTGTTGCCTCTCTGGAGTTGGAATGGTAATTTTTACCCCTACGCTATCCAACGCTTTCCCTACTGTTGCCCTCTCTGGAGAGAGAATAGTAATTTTTACCCCAACGCTATCCAACGCTTTCTCTACTGTTGCTCTCTCTGGAGTGGGAATAGTAATTTTTACCCCTACGCTATCCAACTTTTTCCCTACTGTTGCACTCACTGGAGTGGGAATAGTATTTTTACCCTCCTGCTATCCAACTCTTTCTCTACTGTTGCTCTCTCTGGAGTGGGAATAGTAATTTTGAATCCTACGCTATCCAACGTTTTCCCTACTGTTGCACTCTCTGGAGTGGGAATTGTAATTTGTATCCTTCTGCTATCCAACTCTTTCCCTACTGTTGCACTCTCTGGAGTTGGAATAGTAATTTTTACCCCTACGCTATCCAACGCTTTCCCTACTGTTGCACTCACTGGAATGGGAATAGTAATTTTTACCCTCCCACTATCCAACGCCTTCCCTACTGTTGCACTCTCTGGAGTGGGAATAGTCATTTTTACCCCTATGCTATCCAACACTTTCCCTACTGTTGCACTCTCTGGAGTGGGAATAGTAATTTTTACCCTTACGCTATCCAACGCTTTCCCTACTGTTGCACTCCCTGGAGTGGGAATAGTCATTTTTACCCATATGCAATCCAACGCTTTCCCTACTGTTGCACTCACTGGAGTGGGAATAGTAATTTTTACCCTCCCACTATCCAACGCCTTCCCTACTGTTGCACTCTCTGGAGTGGGAATAGTAATTTTTACCCCTACGCTATCCAACGCTTTCCCTACTGTTGCACTCTCTGGAGTGGAAATAGTAATTTTTACCCCTACGCTATCCAACGCTTTCCCTACTGTTGCCTGCTCTGGAGTGGGAATAGTAATTTTTACCCCTACGCTATCCAACGCTTTCTCTACTGTTGCACTCACTGGAGTGGTAATAGTCAATTATACTCTTTCCGCTATCCTACGTTAAAAATATTTTCTATTTTTCATGAATATTACGTTCATATATATATATATGTATTAATAAATCAATTTGTATGTTTTTTTTTACTTACATTAATTATTTATTAATTTTAATGTTATTTAAGTATTTTAAGCAAGTTAAAGTAAATTATATTTATTATTTCATTAATTTATAATTAATTTAAAGCATGTAAAAAAAATCGATATTTTGACTATATTTTTTACAACAATATTTTTGATTCGATATTTTTGTACTTACCTGTTTGGAGATAGGAAGTCGGTATTTTTGTATTCTATATTTTTTACTCTATATTTAGGTAGTTCTATATTTGTGTCATCGATATTGTTTCACTGATCCGACTGTGAAGTGAAACTTTACGTTTCTAAACCTCCCAAGACTCCACGCTACGACCTGTCAAAGTCGAAGGGAAGGTGTTGCTCCCGAAGTCGTTCCCATGGCAGAATTTCATCAGGGTCTTCGGGTAAGAGCAAGAAAAACACGTAAAAAAAACGTGATTCAGCCCTCTCAAACTTAAGAGTAGGCACAAGGATGTCAACTTGCCTCCCGTTCTTGCTTTCGAAGCGGTACCCATTCAGAGCCGATTTCTACCCTTGTCCAGAGCAGCCCAGATTTCTAGGGCAATTGGCCACCCCATAGGAAACTGTAGACTTCCGTGATGCCATACTGTGGCTTTTTGGCACACCATCTACCACCTCTTGCACACCTCCAGGCCTCAAGGAACTGCAAGGACCTCCGTCTGGGATGCTGCCAGCTGGATCCTCCGGACCCGACACAGGTCTTACACCAACATCTGTGCTGAATCACACTTTAGAGTCACAGCACACCCCAGACCATGTTGCATTCACGACACTGAATGAAGAAGCGCTTCCTATAGTATCTTTAACTCCGAGTCGGCACTGTTTCAACCAAGATTGTGCCCTGATCCACCTGGGCTCCAGCTCATCGACAACCGTCTTCCAACTCCGATACATTGCCCGTACCTCATAGACGGGCCCACGTTATTAATAATTTGTTTGCTATGGGCTCGAATAGTGACGTTTATGATGCAGCGAATGAGTTGGCACACCCATGTACCAGTGATAACTGGTATGAGGATCTCCATGATACCAGTGACCTGGACAATCTGCCAGACACTGGGCTGGTTTCTCCACCCAGGCGTGCCACAAAGAGTAGTGCCTCATTCAGAATGGTCATGTAAAGGGCGGCTGGGGTTCTTTTGTTTTTAAAGCTCTTTTTTATTAAACATCACTCAGCATACACGAGACAAGTTTGCTCTGAATTTTATTGTACTCTTCTTGTGGCTAGCATAGAAAATGTTTAAAATGTAAAGAGTTTTTTAGTCCGTCTCTTAGTCTGAAGTAAACTCTTTTGTCATCAGAGTTTTGGGAGACACTTACTAAATACTTTTTTGAGAAAATTCCTTTTGCCCTCTGTGGACAAACCCACTGCCTCGGTCTTTAAGCTATTGTCATTGGATATTAAGGGGGTCATTAGGATGATGGGCGGACTTAGTCCACCCACCATCCTATCGGGACTAGGGACCGCCCGTCATAAGGGCGGCAGTCCCGTGGGTGGTATTAGGATGCGGCCGCCACAGTGGCGGCCGCATCCTGCATTTATAACATTGTGGCGGGTGGTGCTCTCTGCACCGCCCGCCACAATGCCATAAATGCATGTATGCATTTGCATACACAATGCAGCAGGCACCGCGCGGTGCCTACCGCATTGTATATGCAAATGCAGGGGGGTACCACAGGTACCCCCCGTGTGCACCCCCACCCCTCCTTTACTTTGGGGGCCCGCAGGGGGCCCCCGAAGTGAAGACCGCATGCCTTTCCGTGGCGGCATCGCCTCCACGGAAAGGCACCTGCCCAGGCCCATCGTAATATGGTTGGCGGTGTCTAATAGACACCGCCACCATATTATTCCTTTTCCGCCCCGGCCGCAAGGTGACTGGGGCGGAAAAGCGGCGGACGGTCTTTCCGTCCGCCGAGGTCCGTCCGCCATACTAATATGGCGGGGGGAAAACGAGTGTGGATGTCGGGCGGATTGCCCCTGCCAGGCCGGCGGTGGCTACCGCCAGCCTGGCGGGGGCAATCCGCCTGACATCATAATGGGCCCCTAAGTTTCTATTTTCCAGTATGTAAAGCGTACTGAAACGATCTCAAACGTTGTAAACTCTCTTACCTCTTGTTCCCATGATGATCCCTGCCCCACATGGTTATCTTATCTGATGGTCCCCACAAGTAGTCCAGCGGTTTGCTCCCTGGTTATTTCATCTATGCAATCCGGTATAGTGCCTATGGAATGGTAAAGGGCCTGTGTCGTCCCCTTGCTAAACAAAACATATTGTGGACTCCCATGTCCTTGCAGCCGTTTTGTGCAAGGATCTCTGAGAGAATTGTTAGCACCCAGTTGTCTGAGTGTATTGTTACTTATTCTCTCCTGGACCCTGTACAGGCTGGTTTTAATCCTTAGCATGGAACAGTGGTGGCATTGGTTGCAGACCAACTGAATTATGAATGCTGCTCGGCCAAGGCCAGACTGCATCTATAATCCTATTGGATTGAGCTGCAGCCTTCGGCACTGTGACCCCGAATACTCTAATGGCTGGGCTTGTTGAAGATGGACTAATACGCCTTGAAGCGGTTTCAATTAATAGTGATAAGTCAGTCAATTGAATTCAATTAGTCTTTATTCGATAATTTTCCAATCATAAAAGACACATATAAAATACATACAATGAGATAAAATGACATAAAATATTTTAAAACGATATCGTAAATTGAAATTCCATGAAAATTTCATTAAAAGATTCCGCACTGAGGCATACAATTCTAAGTAATAACATTTGCTTATATTAAAAAAAGAATAATAATAAAATGTATAACCATAGCAGAGCAAATTACCCGTAAATGACAGTAGCAAAAAGCACATCGTAGCATAGGGTAAGCAGGTTAGTTAATGCAAGGCAGGGCCTATGATAGCATCAAGACTATTCCTTCTAAATGCCCATGTCCAGCCCAAGAATTTTGCCATAGCTGTAACTATGACTTCCCTTGTATCTGTCTTCAAAATGTGCAGTGCTGTTTGGCATGATCTTGTGCCAATATTTAAACAGATCGGCTTGAGCCATTTATAACGAGGACCCTTGTAGGCTGGATACACAAACAGTACATGTGTTAGGGACTCTTCTAAAGAAGGACACATATGGCATTTTGTGTCTTGAGCATCATCCCACTTTGCTGTAAATGATTTTAAGGGAAGGGTACCCACTCTAAATTGGTGATACAGTTTCCTGTCGCCAGGTCTCATAATAAAATCCCAGTAGGCCTCCGGCCTGTATTCGTACTAAGAAAAGGCCTGTCAGGGAGGCACTGTTCACCATAGACATGGACTTATGACTTACCATGTCCCTATATAGAACTTTAAAGTCATTTTTTGTTGGGAACACATTCCCTTCCTGGGTCTGCCCACAAATGGCTGAGCCCCAGATCAGAAAGTGTACCCTTGATCTTTGTAACCAATTAATTTTTGAGGACATGTCGACTTGTCTGATATGCTTAACTGCGTTAGCATAGGGTGCTAACTCCGGGGTTGTCCATAGCCGTCTCCAATATGCCAGAGGTCTAAAACCTGCTGCCTCCTCAAATGAAGTACATCCCAGATCTAAAAGTAGGGGTTTGAGAGGGGACGATTGAGGGAGACCAGTCAATGATCTCAAAAACTTGTTCTGGGCTAGGACTAAAGGGCCTAGATTATCAAAACCCCAGAGTTCTGCACCATAGATTATTGAAACCCTAATTTTCCCTTTATAGATAGATAGTGCCGGCCCAACTGGTTTTGTGTGAGATAGCCGGTGTTCTTTTAAAAGGGCCCCTGCTAATTGGTTATGCCTAAGGACTAATAAAGCTATCTGTGACTTCCAGTTCATCCACTTGTCCTTCGTTACGCCCAGGTAGGTAAAAGTATCTGTTTGCTCCAAAGACGCATTATTCGTTACTACTCTGCCGTTCACTGTTTTATGTTTATGCAACACCATGAACTTAGTCTTATCAACATTAACTACTAGTTTGTGGTTGTTGCAGAATAGCGTGAATCTATCAAGAGCTCGTTGCAGACCAGACTGTGTTTTAGACAAAATTAAGGTGTCATCTGCAAACATTAACAGTTGAACCCTAGAACCGGCAAGAGTAGGGGCGTCAGTTGGATACGCAGTATAGTATGAGATAACGTTATTTATGAACAATGAGAAAAGGGTAGGGGCCAGAACGCACCCCTGCCGTACTCCCTTGTTCACAGGGAACCGATCTATTATCTCACCCTGTTGTCCCCACCTAACCTGGGAATAATTAGACTCATGAAGCTTAATAATAAAACATAAAATCTCAGGGGGCATCCCTTCTTCCTTAAGTGTGTCCCACAACTTGTAACGGGGCACCAGGTCGAATGCTGATTTTAAATCTATAAATGCAGCATATAGAGTCCCCCAAGCTAAATCCACAGTGTTCCAATAAATCATCATGAATCTAAAAACTTGATCAATAGTGCTGACATGAGGACGAAAGCCCGCTTGAAAGGTGGATAAAATTTCCTGATCATCTATCCACGTGTTTACCCTGCTGAACACAAGTCTGGCCACAATGTTCTGTAAAGTGTCTATAAGGCTTATGGGCCTGTAGTTACTTGGACTGGCTCGGTCCCCTTTTTTTATAAATAGGGATGATGTCTGCCCCGCACCAGGATACTTGTAAGGGAGCACCTCTTGCCAGGGCATTAACTACTGTGTGAATGTATTTAAGCCAATTCTGCCTATCGGATTTGAATAAGTCGGCCGGAATACAATCCGGACCCGGGGCCTACTGCAACACCATCCAAAGCTATCTCAATTTTCCCTTTATCGAAAGTTAGGACAGTATCAGGGACAAGTTGAGGGTATAGTCTGGGGCTATCTGTAGTAGATGCAAACTGGGTCTGGTAATGCGCTACCCATACTTCCGGTGGAACGTTATTAACTAGTACCGGTCCTATGTCACCACCACCCCATTTAACTGTTTGCCAAAAACGCCACCAGTTTTTCCCATTGCTGGCGTGTAGCAAATCCTTCCATCTATTTTCATCAAAGGTCTTCTTTGCCCTTTGTTGGGTTTCCTTATATTCAGACCATGCTTTCCTAACCTCCTGCAGCACTCCCAACCTAATAGCTTTAGAGAGGGGTACGAACCTACATGCCTCATCGTACCATTTTGCTGATTTTTGGTTTGCCTACTTGAAGGACCTTTGATTTTTGTAAAACAAACTTTCAGTTTTGCAAATTGTTCCTCATGAGCCCTTGTAAAGGCAGGGAGAGAGGCCTCATGCGTATCTAGATGTGAGAGGGCTATTAGCGTGTCTTCGAGGTTTAACTTTATCAAATCCAAAGTGCCCTCATCTTCAGAGACCACTGCCCATTTTAATCTACGACAGTCTTGGGACATAATTACATCTGCCGTCACAATTTCGGTTCCAGCCCTCACCATGGGTTGACCATTTACCTCTAGAGTTAGTATTAACGGATCGTAGTCACTCTCCGTTCTACGCTGAACCTTCATATCCCGTAACCTTGACCATAGTTCTAAATTAATAAAGAAGTAGTTAATTCTGCTGCTTCTTGTCTCATTGTTAAAAGTGTGGGTACCTTCGCTGTCTGATTTCGACCTTCCATTAACAGCTCTGAAGCCCCTCTCCAATAATAAGCTTTTTAACTGAAGGACTGCCTCTGTCCATTTATTAATTGGGGGGAGCATTAAAAGTGGTATACCCCAGGTTGCGTCCTCATCACTGGTAAGGCTACCGTATTCAAAGCCCAGTGGCTCAAAAGTACAGTTTAAATCACCAGCAATGACCATGTGATTTGCCCCTTTCATTTTTTAATAAAGGAGTCCAGTCTAGAAATGGTTGGTGAAGCTTTCCCACCCACTATCCCTCTTGCATAGACATTGATCAATATGAGATCTGGCTCATATTCAAAATTGATTCTAATAGCCAAGATGTCAGGATTGTCAATCAATAGCTCTTCCACCCGATAACCTACCTGCGGTCTTGCCCAGATAATCAAACCCCCACAGGGTCTCCCTTTGTGTCTTGTTATTGCTGGTTTACCAAAGGCCAAATAGCCAGGGCGAAAGATCGTACTCAGTGACCAGGTCTCCTGAAAGGCAATGATATCATGATTCTATATGAAGCATGACCAATCAGAAGAAGTAGTCTTCGCTGAGAGACCAGCAATATTCCAAGTTATTAGACTTAATAAGGAAGAAGATGTACTACCTCCCATAACTATAGGTGTTGAGTTTCCAATACTCTCTGGGGCATGTGGGATTACCAGCTGAGATCTAATGTCTGACATTGGGAAGGGTTTTACCTGATTTACATAGCGCGCTGCTGCTGGCGCTTCATTTGGCGTATTGTGCTGTGTTTATTTTAAAGATTCATCGCTTTTACTTAATTTTGGCAATTTCAGTTATTTGCCCCTGTTTTTATCACTACCTTAGCGCCTTCTGACTTGCACCGTAATTGTGCCCCCCACCGCTTGTAGAGCGGAGTTATTCACTTTATCTTGCCGCTTTCGGCGCCTGGCCGCCATATTGGTGCTGCTGCTCCTTAGCGTGCCATCCGCCTGAGTGTTCTAGTGCTCCGCAGTGCAGGTGAGGCTCTACTTAAGGCGAGCTCGGTGTGTTGCTCGGCCTTGGGAAGGGTTTTACCTGATTTACATAGCGCGCTGCTGCTGGCGCTTCATTTGGCGTATTGTGCTGTGTTTATTTTAAAGATTCATCGCTTTTACTTAATTTTGGCAATTTCAGTTATTTGCCCCTGTTTTTATCACTACCTTAGCGCCTTCTGACTTGCACCGTAATTGTGCCCCCCACCGCTTGTAGAGCGGAGTTATTCACTTTATCTTGCCGCTTTCGGCGCCTGGCCGCCATATTGGGGCTGCTGCTCCTTAGCGTGCCATCCGCCTGAGCGTTCTAGTGCTCCGCAGTGCAGGTGAGGCTCTATTTAATGCTCGCTATGCCCGCGCAGCGGTGACGCGCAGCGGTAGCGCCTGACTCTCGCCTGAGTCAAGCCAGAGTCTGCCCGTCTGCGCCCGTCAGCGCTAAGGAAGTGCGGGGTGCGGCAGAACTCTAACGCCATTGTCCTAATGCCATGGCGCCCTCTACCATCAGGTATTGTAGTGCAGATTTGTTAGCCTTTCGTGACCGTCTCCCTATTTGTCCTTTACCGCTTGTTGCGCCATTAAGTGGTCCTTATTATTGTACCTGTTGTTGCTGGTGTCTGCCGGCACCTTCTCGCATTCGTTCCATCGACGTTTCATCTCGGCAGACTTACGTGTCTGGGGTGAATGCTATTACTATTTACAACCTGAATGTTAGATCCTTGGTCAAGCACCATGCGGAGATCTTTGATTTGCTTACCAATGATTCTCCGGATGTGTTGTTTATGACCGAGACTTGGTTACAAGATGCGGACACCGCGATACTAAACCTTGCTCTCCCCCCTGAGTACACCATAGCCACTCTTAACCGTGGAGCGCGTGGGGGTGGAATTGCTATGGCACTGAAACGCCGCTTTTCCTTTGAATGGAAAGAATTGAAAATCTCAGGTTGTGAATGTGCCCGGTTTAGAATTTCCATTACTCACTGTTTTTGCCTCACAGGAGTCTTAATATATCGGCCTCCGGGCTGCGATGCCGCCTTTAGGGCCGCTCTCCCGGATGTCATCAGTTCTGAGGCTCTTGGCTGTGCTAATTTCAATGTGCTAGGCGATCTCAACCTGCACTTTGATTGCACACTCTTACCCTCTATTCGAAGCTGCTTGGCTGATATGGAAGCCTTACAGCTTTCGCAGAGGGTATCGTCCCCCACGCATCAGGGTGGGCATTTATTGGACCCTCTGTTCTCTAACTTAGAGGACATAATCATAAGCCAACCAACCCAGTTAATTTGGACGGACCACATGTTGGTAAAGGCGGCCATTCCTATGTCAGACTCTCTGCTCATATCGCAGAATAAATCTATCCTTAAACGCCAGTGGTACAAATTAAAGTTAGAAGATTTCTACCTTTTACTGGAAAAGTCACCTTTGCCTTCTTTCTCTGAGGTTAACTCTGGCTATGATTTATTCTGCAGTTGGATCTCCTTGGCCTTGGACTTGCTAATTCCTCTGGCTCGATCGAATTGTCGGACGAAAAATCATAGTCCTTGGTATGATGAGACTTTAGCGTCTCTCAAGAGAGATTGTAGGAAAGCAGAAAGGCGATGGAGGAAAACCTATACCCCCACGCTCAAGACCTGCTACCTTACTTTAACTAAGGCATACCATAGAGCGATTTGTCGAGCCCGAGCCACATTTTATGCAGAGGAGTTTCGGAATAGCCCTAATCCCTCTAAATTGATTTTTAAGGTCCTAAAGGACCTTATGACGAAGAGGGCATCTGCAGCTGAAATCTGTACCGACTCCCACTGCGAGAGTTTAGCTGCCTTTTTTATTCACAAGGTCCAGGCAATCTACCGCTCCTTTCCTACGGGGATGCAACAGCCGATCTTAGATAGCTGCCTGAGGGATGACGGTGTGACGCTGGACCTGCTGACCCCCCTCTCTGACGAGAGGTTTGATTTATTGAGCCAAAAAATCAAATCTGGCTCCCCAATGGATCCGCTCAAGCCGGCCCAGTTTAAAAACATGCAGGTTTTATGTCGCACACCTATGTTAGCCCTTATTAATCTATCATTGTCCTCAGGAATTGTGCCCACTAGGTGGAAGCATGCGGTAGTAACACCTATCCTCAAAAAGCCTTCTTTAGATCCGGTCAAACCAGAGAATTATCGCCCCATCTCACTGCTGCCGTGGGCCGCCAAAGTCACCGAGGCCCACGTGAATGGGATCCTGGCTGATCATCTCGCCAAAGCTAATATCTTGGATCCCACCCAAAACGGATTTCGCACAGGTCACAGCACGGAGACTGCCTTGTTGTTTATGACCGAACATCTGCGTGCCGTGTTGGATGGTGGACGAACAGCGGCACTCTTGTTATTAGACTTGAGTGCCGCGTTCGATACTGTATCCCACGAGATCCTGTTACGGCGGTTGGAGGAAGTGGGCGTTAGGGGACCCGCTCTTTGCTGGTTCCACTCATTCCTCTCAGATAGATCGTTCCAGGTTGCTATCCCTCCCGGGAAATCCACCTCTTACCCGCTCACTTTGGGGGTCCCACAGGGATCAGCGCTGAGCCCCACTTTATTTAATATCTACGTTAGACCGCTGGCTGATGTAGTCAAACGCTGGGGCCTGACAATGGTCTCCTACGCGGATGACACACAGCTGGCGGTCACGTTAAGTGGGGACTCAGCAGGGGAGGCCCTCAAGTTCTGTGAGGGGCTTCGCGCGGTGGCCAATTGGATGAATCAGAACTGTCTCCAATTGAACACTATGAAAACAGAGGTCATGGTGTTTGGTAAGCAACCTGGATGGTGGAATGATCGTTGGTGGCCTTCTGAGCTTGGAATAATCCCAACTCCCATTACAGAGATAAAAAACCTTGGAGTCTGGTTGGACCCCTCCTTGAGCTTTACGTGTCATACTGAGAGGGTAGCCGCTACCTGTTTTGGCGTTATTAGAGGCATCAGGCCGGTAT
This sequence comes from Lissotriton helveticus, assembly GCF_964261635.1. Taxonomy (NCBI): domain Eukaryota; kingdom Metazoa; phylum Chordata; class Amphibia; order Caudata; family Salamandridae; genus Lissotriton; species Lissotriton helveticus. Next base: position 1,400,855,844 of record NC_136057.1, on the reverse strand, counting down.
TGACATTTTTTGATGCCCCCACCAGACAGCTCGTGGTCCAGGCCTCAGTGCTATCCAGGTTAGACTACGCCAGTGCTCTGCTAGCAGGGACCAACCAGGCGGAACTAAAACGGCTGCAGCGAGTACAAAACGCCGCGGCAAGAGCGGTAGTCGGCCTGCCTAGGAGATGTTCGGTCTCAAGAACATTGCAGGCGCTCCACTGGCTTCCAGTAGCCAGGAGGATTGAGTTCAAGGTGCTCTGCCTGGCTTTTAAAATTTTAAAAGGTACAGCCCCACCCATTTTGGAGAATCTTCTGACCCCATATGTTCCCTCCCGACCCCTGAGATCGATGGGTCAGAATTTCTCTGTGGTCCCACGTTTTCTGCTGAGCAGGACTGGTGGCCGCTCCTTCCGAGTGGTAGCCGCAAAACTCTGGAATTCCCTTCCTGCGGAAATTCGAGCACTGGAAGATCTTCTCCAGTTTAGACGTGCGATAAAAACAGTACTTTTTAATAAAAACTTCTGATTCGGCAGCTACATGTAATGTTGTGTTTACCTTCCTGAGCGCCAGGACGCCCCTTTGCTGGGGCAGCTGTGCGCGATACAAAAGTAATTAACATAACATAACAACACAGTGGAAAGGGCAGGCTGAATAACCATGTACTCTATCCTGGGCGGGTCAGCAGGTTGCAGTCAGTCGCAAGCATCTAGACCGGACAAAGGGGCAAATCTATTAACCAGGATTAGATCTGAGGATCTGTGGGTGGTTCTAGGGGGTACCCATGGATGATCTACTGCACATGTGGTGCCCTACCCTACCAGGGGGAAATGGCGGGGTCTATAAAAGAACCCCAGGGGCAGAACAGAGATTTTTCCAGAGTGATACCCTAGGTTGCTACTACCTAGGTGATCCAAAAGAAATCTAACAACATACTCGTTGTTAAAGTTAGCAACTACACAATCACCCCTCCCCTCCTTCCTGGAGTGTCCTATCCATGCTGTGCGTCTGGCCAGAATCCTCTGGTTACATATGTCCCTATACCAAACCCCAACATCCTTCAGTTGTGTATTAAGGCAATGCATGGTTTTGGCCATTAACTGTTCGGTGGATTCAGTCTGACCACCCCGCAAAAACTGGAACGTTCCTCTGGACCACCACCAAAGGGGCGGCTGCCGGAGGAAGGTGTATGACCCGAGAGACTTCTGAGGCTGAGCTGTGATCCAGTCTCTCATGCGTCAAGAGAGATTCTCGGTCATGTAACCCTGGTGCAGTGCTGGCTTGATTTACTGATGCACTAGTGGTAGGCAATTGTGCAATATCACCTAGCGGCCTTGCACAAGGTCTTCTTTCCACACCCCCCCTGGGGTGTTCGAGGTAGACTGAGTCAATTCACTAAACATATTCCCAGGTTCAGCTACTTTCCCACCCATAGCAGCTGTGCCAACATCAGGATTGGTGGCTGCCGTGACTTTACTCCTAGACAGTAGTGGTAATGGCCTAGTTACTGGGAGTCTGGATTGGTCAAAATTCGATAATGCCATGTTACTCAATTCATTAGTTGTAGTTACTTGTGACAGCTTTGTTTGGCCCAATAAACCCTCAATAGTGCAAAAGTTAGGCCTAACCTTCAATTCAAAATTTGTTAGTCTTTCCTCGATTTTAGTCAGTCTATGGATGATAGGAGTTAAGGCTGTTGAAATTAAATTTCCTAATTTATTTTATTCCACATGACCTCATTGGCTTCCAGAGATGAATCACCTGTTAGATCTAAATTTGAGGCTCCAAATGTAGTGGCGGGATAATCCACTATCGTTAATGGTATTAGAGGTGCCGTTCCTCCATTTTTGTTAGTCCTTTGGATTTTTTCGGTTTTCTGCCTCTGGGGACCTCCTCCCCGCCTCCTCTTGGATGGGAGGTCTGGAATTGAAACAATGGTTATATTTTTGGATAGGGCGCAGACCTCGTAGAAATGTGTGGGAGTGGACTACTTGGTGCACACCCTTGCACGGACTCAACGGGTGGAGGAATAATACAGGCTTCCAGTGTGATGGGTACTTCCAATGGCCCGGTAGGAGACTGTGCGATGTCACCTGCCTTATCATAAGGTCTGTATCTATAGCCGGGCAGCGGTCAGGAGTACGCGCAGAGATCAGGCCGCCCAAAGATGATCGTTTGGACAGGAGGGGTTCGAGAGATAGGCGGCGCTCAGTCAATGCTATCTCTTGCGCGAGTACAGAACTAGCTCTGATTGAAAATTGGTCCAATGTCCCCACCACACTTCCGCTGGGTGGCGCATTTCTCCTCTTTCCCTCTTGCTTATTCATTTTCGGGTGGGATAAAACACAGGGCAGACTTCCTGGTTTGTGGCAGCTTCAGTAATAACAGACAGTGGGTTACTAAAAGACTAACCTTACGGTGATGATGAGTTTAGAGTGGGGCCCGGCCCCGCCTCATCCGGTCTCTAACGGCCTCAAACGGGTCCGCCCTTAGCCCGGACACGCCCTTGCGCGTCCCGCTCTGCGGGAGTCTGCGTCCTCCCTTTGAAGCGCCTCCTGGCGCTTTATGCTTGCGTAGGTGGCCGTGCGCCACAGGGGAACTCTGGGAGTTGTGGTCCCCCCTTTGTCCGGCAAGATGGCAACAGGGACTCCGCGGCAGTAGGTGCGGCTGGGAAAAGCGTTGCGGTCTCCCTGGAATTCCGCGTAAAGCTCAGGAGTAACTTTGAGTGAAAGGTGCAAACGGGAATAGTCAATAATACTTGGGCGTTTTAATTTCTTGTGAATATGTCCACATATAAAGGAGCTCGTTAACAGGACAGTACGGATAACCCCCTGCTGTTTCAATGCCAGTCTCTGCCCAGCACCCATCATACCTGCAGCGCTCAGCTGCCTTGCCCTCCAGCTGTCCGGTCCGAGCAGGGCAGAGCGTGTCTCCCTCTGCCACTCCCCCCTGCAGTGCACAGGTGTCTGGGCCACCCGCAGTCCTCGCCAGCGCCCGGCACGTAAACTCTCGCCCCTGATGGGTTCAGCAGGCTAGTTTTAATCCTTAGCATGCCACAGCGGTGGCATTGGTTGTAGAGCAAACTGAATTATGAATGCTGCTGGGCCAAGGCCAAACTGCATCTCTAATCCTATTGGATTGGAGGCAGGCTGAATGTATCTTAATACTTTGTGGCTGAATTCAGTTAAAAGTAAGGTACTGGCTCTGTGAGGCTCCACCTTCAACTGAATAGTGGCTTCAGAATCTATTGGTCAACCTCCAGTACCAGCCAAGACCATGAATAAATCTCCGGAGTGTGATTGAATCTTTCAGATTGATAGACTTTCTTCCGCCTACTTTTTGAAGCTGAAACGGTTGAGGAAATGCCTTCCTTGTATACCCTCAGTCTTCTTCTTAGTTCATCATTCAGGCCATATTTACTCGGTTCAACGTCACCAGTTTATCCAAAACAGTGCAGCCCCTTGCTTCTGAATCTGCATTGGCTCCTATTGAAAACAACACGTTCTGTTTAAGAGCGTATGTGTCTGTTGTGAAGCTTTTATAACTTAGGCCCTTCCTTTAGCAGTCACCTTTTCTACAGACACCGCCCTCCTGTGTTGCTGCACTTTGCCATGGCCGATTCTTCGAGTCGTTAGACTTTCTAAAATTCGGCAATGGGGACACTGATTTGCATATTTCATGACAAAATCTTGTACTGAGCTTCCACTATATCCGTGTTTAGTTAACAGCTGAAAACATGGCCTTTTCTGCATCATTATACATTTTCGCTTGGTCTTTAGATTTTGGGATTGCCTGTTTCAATTTATGGCGCACTCTACAAAACCCCTAAATAATGAAGTAATTAAATCATGTTATTTTTGAATTTGTGAAGCCATTATATGTAAGATTGTCTGGTGTCACAGTGAAGATAGGATATAGGTGACATCATTGAATCACCAATGGTGCTTGTGTCTGAGCAGGCAGCATTTCCACATTTCTAACATAGAACGATGATAAACAGAGTTTCAGTTATCCATTAGTCTGTGCTATTGCAGTTTGTCTGATTTGAATTAGATTGCGGATTCCCTGCTTATTCTCTCCCATCCCGTCCTCAGCGGAGAGGAGTTGGTCTAACGGCTAGGGTAGTCAACCTCAAATCTGGGGAACCGGGTTCGAGTCTCGGCAAGGACTCCGCAACATCCTGTGATTCTGGGCAAATCACTTAATCTCCCCGGTCCTAACAAAAATAACAAGCATTGGCATAGCCAATAGGTCTCGCTTTTGGAACCTTATAAGTATTTAGTTATGCCGAACAATATCCGTGGTGCAACAACATCAACTGTTGCATGGCTAAACACTTATAAGGTCCCAAGGGTGAAACCTATTGGCTATGCCAATGCTTGTTTCCTTTATCTCTACTTGTGTACCTATCTTTCAATGTCACCTGCGTTTGTGGTAAAGTGCTCCAATATCCTTGTGAACTGATTTGTGGTATAAAAATACTTCAATTAAGCAGAGAAAAATCCATGGAGGTAAATTACACACACCATTCACTCTGTACACCTTCACACTATTGGCTATATATTGTCTCAAATGGAAGAAAAGGCTTTTCAATATCTCTTATCATTGGCAGCAAGTTTGTATTAGCAGTTAAAAAACCTACAGCTGAAATCTTTGGCATACAAGAGATTCAATAATAATCCCACAACTGAAATGTAGTGTTTACACACATTTATTAAAAAGAGTTTTACTCTCCAATATCACTTAAAACATATCAAAACAAATACAGTAAATGTAAATAAAACAATGAATAAAAATCACAATTTATACAATGCTAAATCCTTTGTAACGCACTTGAGTGCAAGAAAACACATCAATGAAAACGTAAACCCTAGACAAAACACAGTAGAAATAATCTGTTAAAAGATCAGTGTGATCCAAGTACAATTCATGATCTATTCGGGACATTTTGTAGGAAGTTATCTTTCTTATCTAATGTCCCTTGTTATGTTGGATTCTCATTGAGCATGGGCGTCAACGCGTTTCGGTGGCAGATTTGACTTAATGGACAACAACCACCTTCTTCAGGACAAGTATCAATATGGGGTCACTTTTCTTCATAATATTTAAAAATGTATTACAAAAAGATGTAGGGCGTGATGTTCATTAGGGTAACTGGTTCTCCTGTCCAAAGGTCCTTTTTGTTATTGGGCCTCCAGATAAAATATTTGCTGAAAGATAAGAGGTTGCGGTGATTCTAAATATCGCGATAGACGTATCAAAGAGTCTACGGGTTGATAAATACAGCGTAGGTAGGATACCACTCCCACCATATGGTGAAACTCTATCCTCCACAACAATAAACATTAGAAGTTGCTATACCTGCATTTTTTCGTGTGACTGATCCTGGGTACCGGTAAAAAATGAATAAGGACCAGAAGATAAATAAAAGGAAGGAGTAAAGTCGCGAATATTTTATCTGGAGGCCCAATAACAACAAGCATTGAAAATGCAATAGGTCTCGCATTACTGAACGTTTTAGCTATTGGCCTTGCATTATTGTTTGCAACAGCAATAGCTCAAACTTTCAGTAATGCGAGACCTATTGCATTGCAAATGCTTGTTTGTTGTTCTCTTCCTCTTTCACAGTTTCCCTCTCTTTTGCTCTGGGTGAATGTCCGAGGAAAGAGTAAGTGCAGATTCCCGAAAATGAGCGCCGGTGGCCTCACTGACGACCAACAGCTCAAGTAAGTCAACAAAAGGCCCTGAGAAGCCACTTGACTCAGGAGTTTACAAAATAGCTCGGTTGGTGACATAATAGGTCGACCCCCAGTATAAATAAAGTACGCAATATTGAACGCTCAGTGGGGAGGACGTTTGTAACCAAATAGGCTAAAACCACACAATCTATCATCACCTCATATTTAGGCCGGAGAATCCCTATAAGGAGAACATATGATTAGTTTTCCTTTATTTTGCTCAAAAAGTCCTAAACTGCGATACATGTTCATGCAGAAATTAAACGACCCAATTTTTTTTTTATTCCAATCACCCTCCTGCTCTTCCTAAATACTAACAGTTTTGTTAAAAATATTAAAAAAAGAAAACTGGTGAGAAAAGTTACAAGGCGTGAAAAAGAAATTAATTAGAAATGATGTATTCACAACTGCACTGCCGCAATAAATGTAACCTTGTCACAAGGTACAAAACTGCATTGTGTTTGCCCCGTCAATGCTCTGAAAAGGCACTGCTCCCTATTGTTGCCAGGGCTAAGCTCCTGTATTGTGATTGGCTTGCTGCTTTGGCTAGCACAAAAGAGAAGGTCATTGGCTATGGCCGGCTCTGCCCTTTTAAAATTGGCTGTGGAAAACAAACTGCGCTCTAAAGGTTTAGTGAAACAGGAGGACCACAGGCCATTGCAAATGCCACTGTTTTGCAAAAGTAAAGGATTCTAAATAATGTAGCGCATAAAAACAGGTTTCAGAGGAGGAGCTGTACATTACAAACACTTAATGAGAATAAGAAATAAAGAAACAGGTTAATGTTTCTTTAACTGACGGGCTGTTTTCTTTTCTTTTTGTTAAGAATATAGAATGAGGGGGGCCCTCGAAAGAGACTGGGGGTTGGGCAGGCTGGAAAATACCACAATGACGTCTATTCACTACTTCTCTGGAAGCAGCACAGGTCATAATGTTCCTGTTCTCCAGAGGTATTTCCTAAGAGGCACAGAAGCAGCAACGCCGAAAGCACTTTATCCCACCTTTTCCGTACGCTGTATGCTATCGCTTTGTCTTCTTTTTACTTCACTTTCGAAATATTGAATTTTAAACTTTAACTTATATTTAAAATTTTCTGCCGTTTTTAACGATGTTCTAACAATTTTCACTTTTTCTATTTTACAAAACCAAAAGGCGAAATTTCAAAAAAGAAAAACAGGGAGCCGATTTTGAAAGTTTACAGGGTCTCTCAAAGTGTTTTTTTTGCACACCCTGAAGAACAAAAACATATTAGACAGGTCCTTAAAATTCTATGCGCTAATTACACAATAAAATAGAATAAACTTCAGTTCACCTCCAAACTACAGCCAAAGCTAATTCACATGGATACCCCCTCGATACAGACCTCTCCCTTCAAAGGAAACATTATCAAGAAAACTAAGAGTACATTAGCGGCTCTTCCTCCTGAAACAATGTGGAAGCCTTCCTACACAAAACAGACTTCGGGCCATGTCAACAGTGACATTTTGGAGGGTCATTGTGGTTTGACGCAGCAAGAGTCCCGCTGTAAATGGGCACGGCTGTGCCAATAGATACCAATGACCCGCCAGCCCATCCCCCAGTTCTGCTGGGGGCTGCGTGGGAAAGCCTGCCCGTCTAAGAAAGGCCTTCTTAATGCATATTTGTCCTGCCTGGGTATGTTCAGCTGGAAAAATGACCAGTGGCTCGTGGAGAGAAAAAAACTCAGATTCTTTGTATTTCAAAAAGAAATACCTACTTTCGGGGTATGTTTGTGAAATACAAAAAAAAAAAGCTCTTGGCATTGCTGTGGGGAGGGGGGAGGAGAAATGCGACACGGCCTGGCGGCCGTGAAAGGTGCGAAATGAAAGCCTTAGATGCAGCAGGGGGTGGAGCAGATCCCTTTCAAGTGAAGCTGCTGGCGGCACCACGCTGGGGAAGCAACAGATGGCTGGCTTTCATGTGCACGTGCTTTTTAGGTCAATGCGCTTGCGCATTGAGCTTGCTTTTCACGGGCACAGCATCAAATCGCCGATGGTTAAGCTCTCGTTAAGCCCCAATATCTCTCGCAAGCTCAATGCGCACGCGCATTGACAGGCTCGACCTAAAAAGGACCTTTGGACATGAGTACCAGTTAACCTAATGAACATCACAACCTACATCTTTTTATAATACATTTTTAAATATTATGAAGAAAAGTGACCCCATATTGATACTTGTCCTGAAGAAGGTGGTTTTTGTCCATTAAGTCAAATCTGCCACTGAAATGCGTCGACGCCCATGCTCAATGAGAATCCGACATAACATGGGACATTAGATAAGAAAGATAACTTCTTACAAAATAGTCCCAAATAGATCATGAATTGTACTTGGATCACACTGATCTTTTAACAGATTATTGCTACTGTGTTTTGTCTAGGGTCTACGTTTTCATTTATGTGTTTGCTTGCACTCAAGTGTGTTACAAAGGATTTAGCATTGTATAAATTGTGATTTTTATTCATTGTTTTATTTACATTTACTGCATTTGTTTTGATACGTTTTAAGTGATATTGGAGAGTAAAACACATTTTAATAAATTTGTATAAACACTACATTTCAGTTGTGGGATTATTATTGAATCTCTTGTATGCCAAAGATTTCAGCTGTGGGCTTTTTAACTGCTAATACAAACTTGCTGCCAATTATAAGAGTTATTGAAAAGCTTTTTCTTCCATTTGAGACAATATATAGCCAATGGTGTGAAGGTGTACAGAGTGAATGGTGTGTGTAATTTACCTCCAGGGATTTTTCTCTGCCTAATTGTCTTAAGAGCCCTGTTCCCTGGTACTAGATGGGCCACCACTCTCTTGATTTACATAAAAATACTTCAGTCAATTAAATAAACTTAAATACTTGGGACTGTGCTACGACAGTATACATGTAATCCTTGCAGCAGCCAGATCCATACTATGGGGAGATGATTCAGGATACCAATGCTTGCTGGAGGGTGGCAGCCAGACTATAGGCTGGCTGAGGTCAGCTGAGACTCCCCGACGAGTATGAATGGAGTGGGTCACTTAGGCTTACATGTCAAGTAGGCCAGGCAGCAGTCATCCCAAAAGAGCTCAATCACATTATGTCTCTACCATCGAGATAGACATACAAATTAATTAATGTATAGGCGAGTTGTGGTGCCAAGGTCTCAGCATGATGATTGTCTCGCACAAATACTGTTTCTGAAGGAAGCTAAACAATGTATGGTTACATCAAAGGATTTCGGATCTTCTACTCTCTGATGTGACATTTAAAAAGATGGTTAATTGGTAAGGTCATCTGTGATTACATTTTCAGTTGTTCCGGTGAAATATTAGCCAGGTGGCAATAATTCAAGCAAGCCAGGATGGCAACCACAGTTGAAATGTTAGGGATTAGAGGGGACCACCAGATGAACCACATGAAGTTTAGACAACACAAAGGTGAGGATGCATAAAGGTACTGCTGCTTCACAGATTTATCACATATATTTGGAATGACCTAGTTCTCTATTTTGACAGGTTATCGGTCAGGAAAGGGCATTTATTTTCAAGGTGCTTCCGCATGGAGATGTATATGTAGCGCAGAGCAGTGAAATCCAATCAATATGTGTAGGGCAAAGCAATGTTGCAGTGTAAATTGATTGTATATTATATCAGGGCCATAGAATCTTACAAGATGTGTATTCTGAGAATAGGACGTTTAGTAATATATACTCAGTCCATGCTAATTATGTGCCTGTATCAGAACAGCACCATGACCTTATCTCCAGCCACCAATGCACCTCTGTCATGTCTTATCACACCCACTGCTGTACCATTAGTTCATCTATATCCTGGATTGTTGCGCAAGTACGGAGATATCTGCCTAGCTCTAAGCATGCACATCTACCCTGAGTTGCATCATAAGATGGGCTGTAGGTACTGAGGCACCGAAGCTCTCATTAATACAATCATATACTCACCTGCGGCATGATATTGTATCCCAGCACTAAGACACCCACTGAGAAGTGATATTTTGCTCAATTTCGGTTTGTAGTGGCCTGGCCTATGCTGTGTTGAAGAAGCCAATTCTAATGTTCTTCTAATTGGCAATACATGTAAAATAAAAAGATAACTTTTTTCCTTCACAGAACAGTGACGAGCACTGCAAAATGAAGAAAAGTAAAACAAACAAAAAGCACCACTGTACAATATTTTAATATTGTGATAAATAAGGCCTCAGTGCATTAATTTCAACTGGCAACAGAAGACAAATAAATATATTGAAGGCGCTGGTCACATTCTCTTCTTCCCCACTAAAGAATAAAAACAGAATAAGGCATTAAAGGTATATTTTATCCTCTCATTGCTTACAATCACCCAAACCAAAAAATGTGCACTGCACTGAGGACTGTTGGAGTTCTGTTTCCACTTACCTGCCCTCCCCGCACCCCATTCACAGCCAAAAATAGAAAAATCTAACTTTAAATTTAGGCAGGGGTTATGACTCTACTCTGGCCTCTCCACTCTCCATCCTATAATAAGCTGTTTCTTTAATAACTCAAAGAAAGAAAGCGCTTTTTAAACATCAAACATTATTCTAACTAGTACCCCTCAAGTGGGCCATCAGTCAGGCTGCCTTTTTTGCTTCTGTGCCGGGCTGACTCTAGAGATCGAAGAGCTTGGCGGGGTTGGGAAAGACCAAAGTGAGCACTTTCTTGGATGAGAGGGTTGATTCCGCATCAACCCCTTCACAGGTTGCACTTATGCATTAATCTGCCCAAAACGGCATGTCCTGGTGCCTGCTGATAACTATTGTAGTGACCAGAATCCCTTTGTGCAGCAGTTTTCTGGAGATGTAACTTACATTGATGTCATTTCCACAAGCCGTTTTGTCTCAGGTCCTCTGCTGTCCCACCTCCTTTGACATTTGGCGCCTGTGTTTTTTCAGTGAGAAGATTGTTCATTGCCTGTGCGTATGGACATTTTCATAACCCGGGCGATTTGGCACAGTGAGTGTTATGATTCGGAGCCTGCTTTAATTTTTCAAGCATAAAAATGACATGTCTGTTTTATCACCACTTTGTAGCCCTGAGAATTACAGTGAATATCCACTAATGCCTTTAAAATGCTGAGTCAAAAAGACCAGTTAAACCATATCCTCTGTGGAACAGCAGAGAGACTTAGATTTAAGCTCTTTTTCAAGAGCTGAGAATATTAATTGAGGCTTCCCACACAAATCACACTTCCCAATTGATGTGTGCGCAGAATACCAGCGCTCGCTAATTTAAGATGGGAGCGCAAATTAAATGCACAGCAGAACATTTTCCAAGGTCAAACATGCCATAAAGAGGGCCTAGACAAAAATATATATAGCAAGGCTAACTATTGAATTCATATTCAGTTGCATTCCAGAGACAGGTTTAAACATCTCCCTATTAATACTTCGACATCCGAGGCCTGTAGCTTCTTTCGAGCTAACCAAGGTAACGGTATCAGAGGTGCAGGTTATTTTTTCCATATATGTGCAGCTGTTGCTTTCATACAAAAATGTATTTAATTATATATTTCGAAGAGCTTAGTGTTATTGAATTAACCTTTGCAACAAAAACAATCGCGGCCACTCGTGAAAGCACCACTGCACCGTCCCAAAGCTCATACATCATCTCCTGTAGCCAGAGGGTGTTAAGTAACACTCCTGTGTGCCTCGGGCTCTGCCTTAGAGTGAAGCAACCGGAAGACCGAGCTCAGCCACGCGGCTGCGAAAGTGAAAGCAACATGATACAGAACAGATGGCCCCCTGCGCGCCCCTGCTTGCTCCCGCAAGCTGTAGGCCACCACACGCACAAAAGTTTGGAGTGATTCCAAGAGGACCTTTCCTAGAGCAGCGCATGAGCGGCGCTAGGCTCGACCTAAAAATGAATATGTCCTCATGTAAAGCCCAGTCCACCTCATTGGCAAGGGTTGGTGTCCTTAACTGTCGTTGAAAGAACTCTAGAAATGTTCTCAAATGTATTGTTATTTTTTTATTGATGTATCACAGTCAGAAGAGCCTTCCAGCAAAACGCATCATGCACTGGTAATAGATCACTTCCCTTTTTTATTTTGTTTTAAATAAATGTGCTTTTTACGGTGCATGCATAATGTCATTTTAAGAACACAACCCAAACACACTTACATATATGTATAAATGTTAGGAGCTGTTTCAAGAATAAGAAAACCTCCTTGGGCTTGCAGAAATAGAAGTTGTCTTCTAAACCGAGCTGCACTTTATGCTGCTGGAGTTCTTGTACATCAACCCTTTCCTCCCCTCCCATGAAAACAATAAAATCAACAGGTTCCTTTTTTTGTTCACCTCGTACCAGTACATTCCATCATTGCTTAGCACTGTATAGCCTTGCTTTCAGTAACGCTGACGTCCCCCTACCCATCCTTTCTCAGTAGTTAACTTATCGGCATCACTGCCGCTTTCCCCTTGAATACGTTGCACTCCTGATTCAATCTTGTGTCCCAGCTCCCTGCGACGTGACGGTCAGAGCAACACGTCCACTTCTGCTTTGAACACGTTGTATTCACGGCGGTAAATCCATCCATCCTTCCACATTGGCAACATCACGTCCTTGTTTGCATCACACACCTTATACCCGTGATCCTGCTTCCAAGCACCCTATCTAATAGGATCTTATAGGCAGCTTCTCCATTGGATATCTTAGACTTGTAGTTAAGACTTTCTAGAGGTTGGATCCAGTGCTATAAAACACCAATCTGCAAAAGTTGTAGGGGAATGTTTGTGCATGTGTTTGTGGACGTTAGCAGGATTAACAGTGACAGTGAAAGAGGCATCAAACCCCATTATTAAAGAGAGGGGTTGCTGAAGATCTGCACATGTCAAGCATGTGAAAGCGAGATGCCTGGCTTCTAGCTTGACCTATAGAGAACTAGGACCTTGGCTATGTGGCTCAGTTCTGATTTTTGTTTTTACTTTATCTTTGTTTTTCATGTTACAATGTGTTAGAACATATGCATACACATACAATTCCATGTCAGCTAAGGACGTTCAAACAGTCCCAATATGTTTTTTTTATATCACGTTTATTGTGGAGTATTTTGCTTGCATGAGCTGTTTTCTTGAAAGTGCAGTTAACAGTGGACAGTGGGTGAATTAGAATATTTAGATTTCGTTTACCTTTTATGGATAGGTTGTTGATTATCAATGGACAATTGTGGAGGACAATGAATGTATGCAATTATGTACCTACAATGAATACTGCTTGGCGTATAATTTTCAGATTTCACAAAAATGTTATTTCAAGGTCACGTGGCTGAAAATAACACTGTTAAACGTTTATAATTTGCCTTTTTGCAGCTTAATTTAGATAATCTTGCTGCATAATTTGGTCCCAAACTATGTATGTGTTTGTGTGTGTGTGTCTGTGTGCGCGTGGGCACACGCACATATGTATGTATGCATATATACATATAGTGTACCCTATTAAGGGAGTGTAGTAATAGTTACTCAGAGAAGACTAACATACTGCTTCGAGCAGGCTAACCAGATACTCCAAGATATTTTTTAGGGTAACTGGGTGACTATATATCACATTTTGTAATCTTAAGGCTCTTTTATGCAGGTTTTTTTGGGTTCATACACATTCCAAGCCCACACAATTTTTTTCACTCATACTTTTAAAGAACACCTTTATTGAATGTCAGCTCAATTGCTTTCTATTATGTTCCTTATGTTGAATTTATTAATGCATATGATATTGGTATCGCTCTTCTCTACCCAAAGGGCTGTGCAGGATCAAAGGCAAAATGTGAACTCACAGGGTCAGGCTAGTATTCAGTTGTATTTGTATATGCGCAGAGTACAGCGTTTACTTCAAAACGGCAAACAATTTTAACTCTAACGTTTTCCACAAGCTTAGTATTGTACCGGTTGTGCGACACCGCAGGCGGCGATTTTTGTTGTCTTTGAACTTTGACATGTAGTAGTAGAAAAGACAAGAGATATAAGTCCCCACAATACCATTACTGGCGTATGTCCATCTGATGGGCCTGTTGTGTATAAAGCATCAATATGCCTATTTTTCACAGAATGGTCAGCAGTGCAGCCACGTCTTGCTTTCCTCGTGCGGTGGCGGGTGTGAGTTGGTAGTCCTAGCATGCTTGTAGAAGTCAAGATGTGAGTGTTACAGAGTGGATTATTTTCTTTATCTGTACGAGGAACTATGTTCGTGTGAGAGTAAACACATGTCTTCAGCATTGATGCTTAAGAATATTAGGGCTGACAAGTGAGCTGTCCATGTCCATTACTCGACTGGAGAGATGTCTATTGTTTGAAGCTTAGGGTACACCAGACAAGGGCTTCCAGTATTTCGATGCATGATGTACCTAAAGTAAGAAAAAATACTCTATAGAGTTTTTAAACATTACCAATCTGCCAAAACTCTCCATTTTAAAACTTTGAGCATCTGTTCTCTGCACTTATGTGAAACCTGGGATCAGTCATTAAAAAGAACAGATAATTGAACTTCTTTTCTGCATCAATGATAATTCAGCGTTAATACCGCCTTTCGGTTTTATTTTTAAAGGAAAATATTGCACAGTGGTACTTTGTCCTTTCCTAGCTATAGAGGTCTGAATCATATGTCTCTGTTTTGTGCTCTGAGAAAGAAACCATTGCAGAGCGAGGCACATTCATGAGTGTCATGTGAATTTTCGAAAATACACATTTTATTTCTTCTCGTCATTTTGTACCCTTTTTCATGCCCAGCACATCTATCCCTTTACCATTATGTTGTGTGCCTAGATTCGTCTACACAAAGAAGTAGATTCCCCCTTAACAGATGCTTATAATGAACGACAACAATGCACTGCCAACAATGCACTGCCAACAATGCACTGATTCAAAACATTCATAAGTAACCTGCCTGGGTAAGCACAATGGGTAGGTTCACTCAAATGACTAACGTAGAAGTAGGCCTACTCAGAGTGTCCCTTGAAGTTACAAACTATTTTTACTTGTGGAAATTGAGGAATAAGCCACTCATAAACAGGAATATTACACAACTGCTCATAGAAAAAAAATATGTGACTTGCGCCCTAGAATGCATTTAATTTTTTTTTATTTCATGCATAGGTGGGTGCTGAAATATGAATCATTGTAGGGGTATTCTTTGCAATGCTTCTAATTCCTGTATTCTCTAGAATTTTGTGGAATGCTCATGAGGCTCTACTGCAACAAAATAAAATGGACCCCCCAAGAATGCTTTGCATTTTAATGTTAATGTTTATTTACTTACAGCACATTCAGGTGTCAAGTATTGCGTCGCTAAATTGACAGGTCTTGGACTGAGAGAAAACAGATTCACTCATGTATAGCTGTGTAACTATGTGGAATCAACATAGACATAGACACAACTACTCACAGAAAAAAGGCTTTGCAATTTGCACCCTTCTTTTGAAAGCTTGTGTACAGGAATGAGGAGCAGAGTCTGACATTTCTCTCTCACACACAAAAATATTCTTCCTAAAAAGTTGTGTGTGCCCGGTGGTTTCAGAAGATGTGCACTGGGAGGCTGCCATAGTTTTTACATCGTGTTGTGTAGAAGGCTTGTGGCTCTTGTTCTAGGTTGTGATTTCACAACAGGCTCTTTGTGGTTGCCATAGACAAACCTATTCCATTGTTCCTTTAGATCTTTGTCCACAAAGACAGATGGACACAGAAAGCTAAATAGGGAGTGGAGTCCTACATATCACTGCTCGAAAATAAGTGTTTTGATGCTTGGTCAAGAGAAAATAAAAAAATACAACCTGTGTTTTCTGGAAGAATGTCTTAGAAACCTAAGGTAGCATCCCACACCCTTTGAATTGACCCAGCATTATCTGGGGAACAAGAGTTGCTTTTAAGGCGATAATCCTTCAACAGATTGGAAGTCTCTTGGAATGCTTGACACGGATGTATGACGGTACGACGCGGGCTATTACCACGCGTACCGTTACAACGCGTGTTTTACAACGCAAGCCGTTACCACGACTTGCGCTGTAGGGTGCGGACTTAGGAATAGTTTAATTTACTATTCCAACACCAGTCCCCGTGGATAGTAGGGAAGGTGTTGGAATAGTAAATTAACTATTCCTTGTCCTTGAGCGCCCTCCAGCGTTGTAAGAGACGCGTCGTATGAGCTGTATAAAATCTCCATAGTTTATTTCATGGAGTGTGGGAAGTTATGTAAAACATTGCACTCTAATATCCACGTGTGTGTGCTTTATACCATAAGTAGCATTATTCTTGGTTCTTTGATGTTCACTTTATTATTCTTCTGCATTTGACTTGAGGGTGTACTTTAATTCTTTACTTATGCTACTAAGGATTTCAATATTTCTTTGAAGTGCCTTGCCACTGCGTGCTGCCCGTGGGGCTCAACGAGCAAGTTTCTACTGCTCAAAGTGCGACGCTGACCAACGGGGAGACTGTGCAACCATCCCCCCATCCTCACAGCCAGGCCCAGAGATGGAACCGATAATTCCTAATTTTGCCTTCCTTAAATTATGCCTGTTAATCGTGCATTCTTTCGTACAAAGCCCTAAAAGTTGAGCGCCGAGGGGGCATTTTACTGGTGGGTGTTTGAGTGCCCACCACTAACCACTTTGAATGGGTGGATGTCGGAAACCGGAATAAAAGTTTTTTCTGAAAACTCTCCAATCACTGTCCATAATGAAGTGCTGTTCAAGAAGGGATTGGGATATTATGTGTGGTGTATGTCCTCGGCCTCTGATACTACCTGTTTGGGCAGTGGGTTTAACATAACCGTACGAAGGTAGAGTTGCCACCAGTCGTTTTGGTGTTTTTTAAGAGTCTACAAAGGCCCTGACATGTTACTTAGTAACAGCCGCGGCCGGCAGTAGGAGTACCTGCAGGGCGGGGACGTGGGGAGGGGCAGGGTCGGGATAGTAATGTATGGATTACGGAGCTTCCCAGGTAAGTAAACATTTAAATAAATAAAACGAATTTCTTTGAGTGCACTGCATCACCAAATGCGATGCCGTGCCCGCAACGAAATTCGTTTTATTTATTTAAATGTTTACTTACCTGGGAAGCTCTGTAATCCATACATTACTACCCCCCCCACCCTGCCCCTCCCCCTCCCCACGTCACCACCCTGCAGGTACTCCCACTGCCGGCCGCGGCTGCTTAGTAAGACTATAAACACAATCGAAAGTATTGTAATATACATTTTCTGACCTTGATTCCTTTAATAATTAGTCAGGGATTGCTAACACGGCTCTAGAAGATATTTAGAAGTGTTTTCTATTTGTTGTTTGAAGTATGTACAGATAAGGTCTAAAAATACGGCTTTAAGTGATTTTGCTAATTTTTGTAGCGGCCGGGACATGCAAATACCGGTGGTGCCGGTAGAAAACCGGCTAGGTGGCAACCCTATACGAAGGGCATGTGCTGGGCATCTAAATAAACGTTATGTGGCAGAATCTGATATTCTGTGAGGAGAACAGAGTATCTTAACGCCAGTGCTCGTCAGACCTTTTAAAGAGTGTGGTTCAACACGCTGATAGGATCCCCGCAAGTTATGCTCGGGACAAATTAAATAAATAAACCTCAAGGGCCTAGTGTTTTATGCAATTCATTACACTTTTCCAAAACCTGTCACAATCCACATTGGCCTGCTCACCCTAAACTGGACCACAGCCTGCAGCTAGGCGTCTTTCACAGCAAGAAGGAAAGAAGGTGGGGATAAGGCTTGTTTTTTTATTTTAATGTTTTGTAACTTCTTATGTCCTAGCAGTATGTTCCGGCATGTATCAGTGCACTGTTAAGTGTGTACATTATTAATATTTAAAAAAAATCAATAAAAAACAAAATGGCGATTGAAAAGTGGGAGTTGCTGATGGAAGTTAGGGGTTGTTTTTTGTTTTCGGCAGCTTGAGCTTCTTGCCTGGAATTTCGGTAGTGGTTTGGTGTTTTCGTTGGCCAGGTACCAGTGACCCGGTCTTCCTTTGCATTGCGCATACGTGCTACTCAGAGTTATAATAGTTGTGTCCACTGTGACCATAGTGGTCATCCTCGTCACCAGTGGTGGCGTAGTTGGGTGAAAGGCAGTACTTGGAGTCGAAGACTTGACGAGGGAGGCCGTAGACGGTCATGCCCTGCTGTGAAGCACCCTTATTGGTGCCCATCTGGAGGGAGATGTTTTGCATGTCGCAGTGCTCCATGCCCAATTTCTGCTCGAAGATCTGTCGCTTTGTGCCAGGAGCTGTCATGCCAGACTGTAAGGTTGGGAGAGAGAAGCAGAAATTAGGCTGTGTGACGGGAATACTTGGACATAAACAGATCATGGTGGCTGTTTTATTGTGTGGTCTGTGCACAGCAGACATGAAATTATTTGGGCAACATACAGAAGACTCAAAACTGTATGGCACCCCATGAATATAACATGAAATACCAGAGGTTAATTATATAAAAGGTAATATGGTGCACTGCATTCAGTTTGCTTGAAGAACACTGTGCATACATCTTGAAGATATACTAGGTGCTATAAAGATGTGCAATGCTATTTTAGCTCCATTACTAAGAATGACAGAGCAAATCCCATTGGAATCTTAATCTGTGACCTGCAGGCTTGACTCTGATCTTTGCAAAAAGATTATCAATCTATTGCCCAATCTTAACACGAATGTGAAAAATGACCAGCAGATGCATTAGCCCCAGGAGATGTGTTAATAGTTCTGTACTGAGCAGTCTGTTACCCAGCATTCCTCTAAGAGTGAGCAATAAAGCACTGCTGAGCCTGTTAGTCACTCTACACTAGGAAGTTTAGGGTCAGATGGTAGTGGATGAAGTAGTCCTAGCCCCATTGTTGCCCCCTTCCTTACCTGTGAAGCTCCTTTGTTGGTGCCCATTTGTAGGCTGATGGTGGCCTGGTCCAAAGGCTGGTCTGTACCTAGCTTGGGGTCGTAGAGGTGCCGGCGGGTGCCATAAGAAGTCATGCCCTTTTGACTTGCAAATTTATTGGTGCCCATCTGGAAAAAGAGACAGAAGAATCGATGAATTAGTAATCTCTATTTACCATGTCTGTGTTTCCTGGTACCGCCAGTGTGCACGGTGGACAGGCATATCATGTGGCTTCCCAATTTTAAGTATTCAAGGTCTTTCTGAACTTTTCGTTTTGTGAAAGTGTTTTGGGCCAAGGTCATTGAGCATTTTACACTTGGCTGCAGTGGACTTGGCAACGGTAGCATTACAAACCCAGGAAGTGGAGTGCAAGGTGACTTTGTTTGCACCTCATCGCAGGAGAAAAGTTTCTTTACGATTTACCTCTCATATTGTGAACTCTTGACCTGAGTTGGACTCCCTGACTATGCACTTCTTTGTATGTCTCAAGCTCAGGGCTCAGATCAGTGGCTGTCTACCTACTCTACCCTGCTAAACCGGTCACAGACAGTAAACCACATGTCACTTTTCTACATGGCATGGTATCCTACCACCAGTGATTTGATTCTGTCTTGCCACAGAGGTCAATTCAGGTGGATATGTTCTCTTCACCCTTCTTTGTGTACCCCAGTCTTCTCCCGCACATCTTTTTGTTTCACCCATCATTGACCAGCATCTCCTTCGTCACTTGATCTAGCGTGCAGAGCTCCCCTTGCAGTCCTATACAGATGCCATGCTGCTGAATGTTCACATCCTCCCATCCTGATCAATGAAGTATTTATCACAATTCCCTGCAGGCTGTGCCATTCTAGCTGGCTACAATGAAATCAAAGGAGGGTGCGATGTACTCCCTAACCATCATGGCTTGGTCTGCATTCAAGAAATAGCACTACAATAAAATAAAAAAACTTTCTACCATGGGCGCTAAAGGTGCCTGGTTTGAAGGTTCTACCTCACCTGTCTTTGACGTCCACCAATTAGAGCTTCTTCTCTGCAAACACATGTATGTGGAAATGTTCTCTAATCCGAAACATTCCTTTCCGTTCAGGTTCGCTTTTTTAATTGTAATTATTAAATTTCGTTGCAGCCTGCCTTTCCTTCACGGAGCCAGCTAACAAATATGCACTGGCAAAGCCAATATGTCTATCACACAAAGTACGTCTGGCTAAATGTCAGCTGAATAGGAGAGGGAGGTGTAGTGTCAGCGAAAGGAGAAGGAAAGCAAGAAGGAGAAATCCCTTTCAGGACGAGAACCTGGACTCACTGTTAGGTGACGTGCTTCATCATATGGGTTCCCGCCACACACCGGGGTGTGGGCTACAACTCCCCGAAGGGAGGAGCTGAGGTGTTTTTCTCAAGGTGAGCATTAGGTGAGAGGTGAATGAGGGGGAAGAGTGCAAAAAGATAAGTGCTTTGAAAATGTCTCTCTGAGTCCACTAAATCTTTATTGGGTGGCCTCAAGGACACATTAAAAAGAGAGAGGACTAGGGATTAAACAAATATACCCCTATATGTAGGTCAACATGTTTCTGCCATGTATTTGGTCCCCTAAAGAGATCCAGTGGCATTCAGCAGGACCATATTAAGTAGTCACTCTGCTAGTGTGAAAAAATTATAAATATACTGGCTACCGCAGGAACAGGGCGGTCAGATGTTCAACGACCCAAGTGATTCCTACTGGGTTTGTCTATTCTGGAAACCAAATAAAAAACAGTCACAAATATAAATACCAAACATTCCTTGGAGGGAACTCAACATTCTTGAAAACTGAATAGTTTACCTAAAAACTGATAGATCAAACCCTGTGAGTTAAGCAACAGCATTTGAAGTTTAGGTTGCATATTTGACTGAAAGCCGACGTAATTCTAAGCAGACAGACGTTATGTGACTTACTTCCTGACCACCTGGGCAAGCCTGGCTGCCAATTAAATAAAGTGCCATTTTTAGGGATGTAGTGGCTACACGGGTACGCCTGCTAGTACTGGGTTAGCATGTAACCTGGAGATGAATAGCTGGTTTCAGATGGTGTGGCGTGGGTTCATTCATCAAAACTTTGTTTTTTTTACTATTTGTCTGGTAAATGTCATGGAGCCTAAGCTTCTAGATATTTTTGTGCACCAGCCTCTGAAACTTTCACGTGTAAGTCAATCGTGTTTGACACCAGGAGGAGTTTAATTAGCTGATATCGAGTTATACATTCTAAGCTGCTCCAAATAAGGGAGCCCCAAAAATCCTTAAGATGGAAATGCTCCACCAGTTTGTGCCGCCTACCTGGACCCCACCTCACCCATCTTTCCCTTTCTCCCTCCAATATCCTCCATAAGCTGCTTAGCTCCTGACTTCATATACTGAACACACCTTTCGAGTATTTTAGCAATTGGCTGCTATCAGCACTAGTTTTTTCTCAGCACATCTGCGTATAACATGAAAACGTATACGCTGTCATGTCTCTTTTTATATATTTATTTCATTCATGCATATTTTTGTTAAGAGTGTTTTAGGCTTTCTCAAATTTGCTTGAAAAGGCACCATTTTGCCCCCTCTTTTTTCTACATTTTCTCAGGGGGAGAACCCCGTTGTCCCCCTCCCCCCCCCTCCCCCCCCCCCCCGAAACACCATTAGGTTGTTCGGGCTTGCTCGCTCGCCGCAGTGAACTTGGACAAAAATTTTACCCTCACCACTTTCAAATGTCACCAGCCGCCACTGCTCACGCTCCCACATAGGTACGGAGGGTTTAGTGCCAGTGATTTTTTATCTTTATTACTTGTGTGCGCAAGTGCACTTTGGGCACTACTGGCACTACCCCACAAAATATACCCCACATGTTGCAATTGAAAGTGACATGACCCACCCCATTCCCCCCAAAGCTATACTGACACATGTAAATACGGACACCCGGACCACATAAATTAACACTACCCACTGCACTTTATGTGCTTGGCATGCACTAACTGCTCGCGCTAATAAACTCCATTTCTATGTGCCGGCTGTACCATCGATGCACCACCCTGCAATCTCAGTCGCACAGGTGCCCAAGGCACTTGCCCAGTTGGTCAAGTTGAGTATAGGGTCGATAGGGGACCTATATCGTGAGGGAACATTTCTAGAATTCAGGGACTTTGTGGGCGTGCATAACGCAACCCCGCTTTTGCAATTAATATACCACATGCTGCGACTGGCGCTGAAGACACTGTTTCCCTCCTTGCTACAAGAACCAGAGACTCTGTGGTTCCTGCAGATACTCCTCACTTTTACCGCACGCAAGAAGTTGATAACTAGACTCTACAACCCAGAGCGAATTGCCTGAGCAGCCCACCACTGCTCTGGACACCTGTTGCGTGGCTTTAGAGAAGCTAATCGCACTAGAAGATTAGGAGTTCTGCTGCGACCTAATAGGTATACTCATATCAATCTGCAATCTAAGAATAATTCAGCAAAGTACTATTCTCCTCTACAGCTACACAAATTTGGTTTACGGGAAGATGCAAGTTAGCGAAGCTGCCGGAATCCCTCGGCGGGTTCTTGCACTTAGCTTGAGAATGGCCCTTGGCTCATGGGTATTGGAGAGAGGTGACAAATGCCCTCTCAGATATGGTGATGGAGGAGGTGAGATGCACACCCAAGGTCTGTCTCCTGGGCCTCATGAAGCCCATCCAGGCAGTGAACCATACTTTTGTGGCTGTGGCACTGTTTATTGCAAAACGAAGGGTGTGAATGTGCTGGGGCGGTAAGAGTGTTCCCAAATATGATGAATGGAAAACAGTTAGAATACTATGCAGAGGAACTGCCCAGTTTATCAGGACCTAAGGACTTTTTGGCCCCTTTTGTGTCATATCTCCTAACATCAGATGCTGTAGATAAGAATGCATGTAATGATACTGCAAGACTGCCTGAAAATGAGGCCATGTAGGCCACAGATAAGGTGATCTGGTTCTCTACTTGCTGACGTAAGACACTGCTGGTATCTTTTCTGCTGTTTTTAGGTTTCGACCTGGGAGTTGCAACTGCGTAGCAGTTGCTCCTCCCACGGCGAAACCTCATGATCCTACATATTGACTTTGGTTCCGCCTCGGTCTCCCATTGGCTAGCTCCATAAATGGAGGCTAGCCATTGGGAGACAGAGGCTGTCAATCACGCTTTCTGGCGAAAACGCGATTCGGGGGCGTTTCTGGGACTTTTTTTAAGTCCCGCCCCTTTGCCCCGGGCCGTGCTGTCATTGGCTGCCGGCCCGGGACACCCCCGTGACGTCATTCCCCGGGCCGCGCTGTGATTGGCTGCCGGCCCGGGACCTGACTTGTCTTTATTGCTGTTATATTCACGTATCTCTTGTTTAAATGAGGTAGTTTAAATGAGGTAGTGCGGCGCTGCTTAGCTGACGGCTGTAACAGACAAACATGGTGCCTCTCGACACTAATTCATTTTCCATCCAGCCCGCGTTCCCTTTTATTGTGCATGTTGCTAAAACTTTTATTAATTTCAAGTTCCGTGAAGCGATCACTGTGTTGATGAAAGAAAGCTGTGTGGCCTCTTCACGTAATTTTTCAAAATGGCATCCGCGCCTTCCTTTTCTCAGCACAGTGCCCACTTGGTTTAGGCAGTTAAGAGGTAAGAATAAAGGGTGTTCTGGGCCTCTTTATACGAGTGGTTAATCTCGCTGGAAGCTTTCCAGGCAAGTTTTTCATTAATTCACAATTAACTTTGGGGGGAATGCGTGCACACGCTTTTACAAGGTGCCTTATTTCCCATATTAGCCCTCCCACCTCAATTAGTATTTGGAAGCAAAAGCTGTGCTGCTGAAACCTGTCGTTATGGCTTGCTTGCCAAACACACGCAGCGCCTCCTGGCGCTCTCTATATTGGCTGGCGGCACAAATAGTGCGAGCACTTCTTCATTTTCCCCTCATCGTTTTTCATAATGACTGCTGCTTTTCTCGTGACACACCTAGTCACTGTCGACATCAGTCAGTTTAGATTTAAACAGCAAGCGTGTTGGTACGGACAGTGCCAAAAACGCACATATCGGCGATGGTCTACCTCTCTTAGAAAGGCACCGCAGGCTTGGTGGTCGTTGTGAATATAGTGCAGTCCTGCTCTGCTTACGGTAACGGTGCATCATCTGCAGGCGTTTGTTTTCTGCAGTTTCTGCCTTATTATCTATAGGTATCTCATTTTAAAACTCAGTCTGGTCCCTTAACAACCCCCCCCACTAAAAAAACGTATTGTTGCAATTGAACTGTGCAGTGTTTCATTAAAACATGTGCAATTTTTATTGTTCACAAGGCAGACAAATAGATCCCTCTCCTTTGGGCTCCCCATACTTGTGATCATTACGCACTGCTGACAGTGAAACAAGACCCTTGATAAACACCCTTCTCTGTCTCTTTCACGTGCCATAAATAACCTTTTAAGAGTGCCACACATGTATGTTGATCGCCGGGCTGCATGTAATAGTCATTACTAGTTGCATCCCTCATACTCTATAAGTGTGTCTCACAGTATGATGGCTGTCCAGCAATACCCGCCCCGGAAATGTTTTCATTTACTAAGATGTGCCTCACTATATTAAACAAGCATTTACAATGCAACGGTTTCGCCTTTGGAAACGTTAAAGCTATTTGCAATGTAAATGACGATGCCATTTATTTATCTGTTTTCAAAACCAACACATAAATACAAATGTTGTCATTTACAATGCCAATAGCTCAAACTTTTCCAAAGGCGAAACCGTTGCATTGTAAATGCTTGTTTAGGTTTCGACCTGGCAAGGGCACGAAGTGCCCCTCCCAGATCGAAAAATTTTGTCAACAGTATGGATGTCGGCACCGCCTCTGTTTCTCATTGGCTAGCTCCATAAATGGACGCTAGCCATTGGCAAACAGAGGCGTCCGTCAAATCCAGAGGCGACTCGTGGGCGTTCCTGGGATGTTTTTCTCATCCGGCCCCTTTGGAAACGTCAGTGCAGCGGTGGGCGGGGTTTACTTTTTTTTTTCTTTCCCTGTTGTTTTCGTCTTTACGGGAGTGTCTTCAGCCGGATTGGTGTTGTTTATATTTTCGTTCAGGTAAGATGCATATTGTTTATCTTTTTATAAAGGTTTTGTTGCATTTAGATAGATGGTACTGCGAAGCTAGCGCTCCGAAGATGAAACAAGCGTTTTACCGTCCAAGGGATCTATAAAAAGCAATGGTAAGTACTAAACCATACACACTCGCACACCCAACACACGAGGGCACACCACACACGCACAGACAACACACGCACAGACAACACACGCACACACCTCTCTGCTGTTGTACAGAATCCCTCGCGTGATTAAACATGCCTTGCCGGCCTAACGCTCCCTTCTACTAACGCTCTCCACACATGTTCACATTTGAAGTGCCCACATGCACACGTGTGTTTCCAGGGCAGCTGCGGCAGACACTGCGCGCAGCCACCCCGCGTCCACGCAGCGAGGACACGCGTCGTGCGGTCACATGTATGCGTGCAGCGCCTAGACACGGAAAGTGCTCCTGACAGGCGGTGACACACATGCACCGACGACCTCCCAGTGCAGCGTGTGCACAGCGGAGCGTGCACAGCACCCTCGGCCTCTTCTTTCTAGAGCACGTGAGCACGCGTGAGGGGGTTTCATTTGTAGGAGGGCAGACCTCCGTTTCTGAATAATGTGCATTGATCCGAAGATGGTGCAACGAAGAGTCTCTGGAGCCCCGGGTGCCTGGGCCCACCCCCCCCCCACACCCCTCCAACTCCGGAGCTGACCCCCCTCCTCAGTGCACCCCTGTCGAGGCCCTTGGCTGGGCAGCCCTGCCCTGTGCACCAGGGTGCAGAGACAACAGCTTTTGTGCCACACACACCAGTCTGAAGCTGCATGCTGGCACGGCGTGCGTGTGTTCATATGTGACACCACGGTGGTGATGCTGCGGTGCACACAGGCCAGGCGGTTGTGCTCGTGCACACAGGCCCGGCGGTGATGCTCGTGCACACAGGCCCGGCGGTGATGCTCGTGCACACAGGCCCGGCGGTGATGCTCGTGCACACAGGCCCGGCGGTGATGCTCGTGCACACAGGCCCGGCGGTGATGCTCGTGCACACAGGCCCGGTGGTGGTGCTCCGGTGCACGCAGCCCAGGCGGGCCTGCTCTCAAGGCGTCGAGGCCTCCCACCACAGCCCTGAACTCACAAGGAAGCCTGACTCCATGAATGCAGTGTGGAGGGCTTGGGCACGGGGTGTGTGTGTTCACATGTATCACCACGGCGGTGATGCTGCGGTGCACACAGGCTCAGGGGGGCCCGAGGCCCCCGCCTCAGCCCTGAACGCACAACCAGCCCTGCCTTTAATGCAGTGTGGAGGGCTGGGGCAGGGGGTGTTTGCTGTTTTTGTGTTGCCACACAATCCTTCACACGATCCGGGAAGCGCGTGTAGTGCCGGTTTCCCTCTTAACTCCTCAGTGAGCCCCGGACGACGATTCCCAGAGCAAAAAAACAAAAAGAAGAAAAACAAACAAACCCCCGCCCAGAGCGTGTTTGTGGGACTTGTTGACGCACGGAACGCATTGGAGGAGCCCCCCCCCCAACGAGTGGAAACACCCCCGAGACACCCAGACCATGCACGGGGGTGGGGGGGGGGGGGACGCTGCTGTTGGCAGCCACCTATGTATGTCTGTCTGTGCGGGGGGCTGATTCTCACGGGGTGCAGTGTCTCTGGGCTCCCCCGACGGAGAGTCCTGGCAGGGGGGGGGGGGCTGGTGTGAGAGGCTAGTGCTGGGGGCCCGGATGTGTGACTTTACATCTTGTACATTTGCATTTTTTTCTGTTTGTTTCTTTTATATAACGCATGTAATCCTAAATCCTTATGTTTTGCACCTGGTTCTTATGTAAAGCGCTCTGACACCTTCGGGTAAAGTTCGCGCTATATAAAACCGCATAAAATAAAATAGATAAAAAATAAAATGTAGCTGGTGTAAGGTGGAGAGAGCGACAGTGCTGGGGGTGGGGGGAGGGTCGAGTTCTGCTGTTTGACCCCCCCTCCCCATCTCCGTTTTGTGGTGAAAGACTAGCGTCCATAAGTTGATTGAGTTTGCTTACCCCTGTGGAGGGGGGGGGGGCTGCACCTTCCCCTCGGTACAAAGGGGCCTGGAAGTCCATTTTCCACTTCAGTGCGCTGTAATAGCTCCGCGTGGGCCGCCGAAGACCCCTTCCTGCTCTTGCTGCTGGTAGCGGAGCGAGCCTGCGGTGGAAGGCGCTGCATCCCCCTCACCTCCCTCAGAAAGCCCGCACCCCAATCCCATCACTGCGTCATTTCTGGCCTAAAATATGCGCTGTCTCAGAAGGGCCGGATGAGGACGCGGCCAGGTGCGTGCGCCCGTGTCCTTCCTTGGTTCGATGGGCTATATTGGCGCTCGTGTATTTTCACACTGACACTTCTGTACTACATCCGTTGCACCAGTGCAATAAATAGTGAACCAATGTTTCTGGAGTAGAGAACATGCACGGGGAACTGTAGCACAACTATTTAGGGGTTGCAGTGAATGCACAGGAGTCATTTTGCACGGATACTTGTGCATCGCACAGTGAATGTTGGGACAGATATTTCGAACTTGCACTGACCGCACCCGTGTTAATACAGTTCCGCACCGACCTTTGCGCTAACAGTGGCAGCGACCAGCCAGGGCAAAGCGTGATGTGCCAGTGCCCAGCCCCTGAAAATGTCTGACGCTTGGCAGGCCCTGGAGATGTGCGCTCGGACTGCACCAGCCACATGCAGCCGCGCCGCCAATGATGCTAGTTTGCGCTGCAGATCACACTGCGAATCTGATTAGCGACTGAGGAATTCAACCCCCCAGTGCCGTTTCCTGGCCGCTCCAGGGGTGACTTTACCCCTTTGGTGGAACTGAATTCGCTGAATATGCAGAGCACCTGTCCAGGGTCAGATTGCGCCCTAAACCCGGTTTACTCTCGGTAAATATACTGCCCGCCCCTGCACCCCGGACCCGACCACCCCTGCACCCCGGACTCCAGCCGGTGCCTTCAGATCATAGCGGGCTCTGCTATAGGAACCCCTGGCGGTATCTAGCGTCCTGCAGGGGTCATCAGCCCCCGCTAAATGCCCGCTCGTCCCCCTCACACAGCGGGGACTTCAGATGTAGCAAGGTCGAAATTCGTGGCAAACTGAGAACAAACCCTGCTCTCGGTTCTACTTGCCCCGCTCCAGGGGACTTATTTATGAAGGCCTTGCGCCGCCGGTGCGCCACTTTTACAATGGGAAAAAGTGACGCACCGGCGGCGCAAGGCCTTCATAAATAAGGCCCCAGGTGTGTGCGTTTAGTTCCCTCGTGGGGCGCACATCGTGGGTTTGAAATTCGTAAATATTGCAGTATTAGCACAGGGAACACAACTTGTTAAAAAAAATAACCGAATATTCACGCCTGCGCCTCAGACAACTCGAGGTGTGCACGTGACATTATCAGGATATGAAATATGAAGTCGATGTTTGCTCCGATTTCAGAGCAGCGCATTCCCTGATACACGGATATTTCTAAACCATGCGCGTGTTTACAGCCTTGTTTATCGTAAAGTACCAGGATTCCGTGTCACAGCTCGAGAGTGTATGTGTGTGTGTGTCTCTAGGTGTGTGTGGCACTCTGGGTGTGAGAGTTTGTGTGGTTCTGGGTGTGTGCCTGTAGCTATAAGTGTGTGTGTGGCTCTAGGTGTGTATGTGTGAGGCTCTGGGTGTATATGTGTGTGGCTCTGAATGTGTGTGTGGGGCTATTAGTGTGTCTGTGTGACTCTAGATGTGTGTTGATCTGGGTGTGTGTGTCTGTGTGGCTCAAAGTGTGTGTGGCCGGGTGTGTGTGTGTGGCTCGGGTGTGTGTGAGTGTGGCTCTGGATGTGTGAGGTGCTCTGGATATGTGCATTTGTGTAGCTCTGGGTGTGTGTGTCTGTGTATGGGGCTCTGGGTGTGTGTGTCTGTGTATGGGGCTCTGGGTGTGTGTGTGTAACTCTGACAGAGTGTGTGTGCCTCCGAGTGTGTATCTCTGGGTATGTGTGTGTATGGCTCTAGGTATGTGCGTTTGTTTGGCTCTAGGTGTGTGTCTGTGTCTCTGAGTATGTGTGTGTGACTCTGGGTGTGTGTGGGGCTCTGGGTGTGTGCGTTTGTGTGGCTATGGGTGTGTGTATGTGGCTCTGGGTGTGTATGTGTGGCTCTGGGTGTGTGTGTGGCTCTGGGTGTGTGTGTGGCTCTGGGTGTGTGTGTGGCTCTGGGTATGTATCTCCAAGTGTGTGTGGCTCTGGGTGTGTGTGTGTGACTAAGTGTGTTTGTGTGGCTCTGGGTGTGTGTAGCTTTGTGTATGTATCTCTAAGTGTGTGTGTGGCTCTGGGTGTGTGCATTTGTGTGGCTCTAAGTGTGTGTCTGTGGCTCGGAGTGTGTGTGTGTCTAGGTGTGTGTGGGGCTCTAGGTGTTTGTGTGGCTCTGGGTGTTTGTGTGGCTCTGGGTGTGTGCCTTTAGCTCTGAGTGTGTGTGTGGTTCTGGGTGTGTATGTGTGTGGCGCTGGGTGTGTATGTGTGTGGCTCTAGGTGTGTGTGTGTGTGGCTCTCCTAGTGTGTGTATCTGTGTTGGGCTCTTAGTGTATGTGTGTGTGGGGCTAGCTCCGAGAGTATGTGTGTAGCTAGCTCTGAGTGTGTGTGTGTCTCTAGGTATGTGTGTGTATGGGGCTGACTCTGTATGTGTTTAGCTTGTTCTTAGTGTTTGTTTCTCTGGGTGTGTGTGACTCTGGGTGTGTATGTTTGTGTGGCTCTGGGTGTGTGCGTGTGTGGCTCTGGATATGTAAATGTATGTGGCTCTGGGTATGTATATGTATGTGGCTCAGGGTGTGTGTGTCTGTGTGTGGCTCTCAGTGTATGTGTGGCTGCATTGTGTGTCTGTGGCTCTAGGTGTGTGTATAGTAGTAATTGCTGTCTGCTGAGCTCATCCGTAGGGTACCATAAGTCTAAGATTTGCAAGAGATTCAGCTAATGGCAATGTATTGACAATGCCATCTATTTGGCTATTCTCAAAACAAAAACACATAAATTAAAATTTTGACATTTACAATGCCAATAGCTCCAACTTTTCCAAAGTCGAAACCATTGCATTGAAAATGCTTGTTTATGTCTTGTATTTTCTGGAATTGTCCCAACAAGATGAATGAAAAACTTTAATTTAAAAAAAAGTATGAATTTAAGCATGATAAAAGGAAAGAAATTAAATTGCAACACACAAGAAAGGATTATGTACAGTTGTGCCATATCATACATGCTAAGAAATGGGCTATTTATTTTGCAAAAGAATAAATACACTACTGTGGTAGAATGCTTGTCAGGCATATTTTGTAACAGGTGACTTAGTAAATTACAGTATGTAAACGTATGTATGTTAATGTGTTCAATTACAAACTGTCTTTTACCAAAGGATATCAGAGATATTCTTCTCTTTGTCGCTCTTCACTCCGAGCTCTTCCTGACTCCCTTCTCTCTCTCATTCACATTGCCACCTCTGTGTTTCATATACGTCACTTTCCTTTTTCTCTCTCTCCTCTGACCCTCTATCCTCTGGTTTGTCCCCTATATTTGACTTGCACTTACTCTCCTGGTCTATGTCGCATGTTTTGTCTTCCTTCCATGCCTAGGCTCTCTTTTTCTATGCATTTCTTTCTCTTCCTTATCTCTCCCCTTCCACACCCATTTTCCACTTTCTGGCCATCCTGACGGAAAACGGGACCGCCCGCCATATGTACGGCGGTCCCGTGGGGGGAGATTAGGATGCGCCCGCCACACTGTCGGGCGATTACGCATTTTTAACATTGAGGAAGGCGGTGCTTTCAGCAGCACCTGCCGCAATGGTAAAAATGCATGTTGTGCATTTGCATGCACAGAGTGGCAGGCACTGCGCGGTGCCTGCCGCATTGTGCGTGTAAATTCAGGGGGGTACCATAGGTACCCCCATGTGCACCCCCAACTTCCTCGGGCCCTCAACAGGCCCCCAATTGTGAACTCCGCATGACTTGGCAATTGGTCCGATTTCTGGCCGGGCGGACTGGGGTCTTAATATGGTGGCGGTGCCTAGCAGGCACCCCCATTCATATTAGGATATGTGTTTTCAAAGGCCTTTCCATGGTGGCAATGCCGCCATAAAAAGGCTGGCGGGGAAAAGCTTTAGGGGCCCGTTGCGGGCCACCAGGTGGTAGGGGGGCTGCACTTGGGGGGTACCTATGGTACCCCCTACATTGCCATGCACAAGGTGGCAGGCACCACGCGGTGCCTGCCACGTAGTGCATGGCAATGCACAACATGCCATGTTGGCATTGCGGAATGCGACCGCCAGGGTGGCAGTCGCATCCTAATCAGTGGTGTGGGTAGGCCGCACGTCTGGCGGTCGGTCCCAGCACAGCTAGGGTGGCAGGCGGACCGCATTCCTAATAGCCCCTTAAGTCTTTCTGAAAGTAAAAAAGATGACTTGTCGCTGTCTTAAGGAAAAGGATACACGTTTTTCCCATATAGGAATAAATGTGTAACCTAAATAGGTACGAAACCCAGTACCACCCAAAGTTTGCTTTAGGCACAGTAGAAATAAAACCGAAGGAAGAGTGAATGCTGAATTTAGGGAAGAGAGGACGGGAAGGTTTGAAAAATTCCCGAGAATCTGATTTAGAAATGTGATGGATACACTGCAGAGGGTGACTCCAAAAACACACGCTAGCAAAGGCAGCATGCGTGTTCACTGTTGGTGCATTGTTAAACCATTTACCAGGATCTACGAAGGCCAGCAATTAACATTCAATGTGAATTTAACCTCCGTGAATGAATCAGCAAAATTCTGAGGCTAGAGATGAAAGTTGTGATGGTTTCGGTGGGTTTCAATGATATAAAATAGCGAATCAAATATCCCTACTATTGTATTGATAAAACCACCCCATCCGTACTAAACGCTGTCCCAAAGCACCCGTGACAGAATTGGAAGAGCAAAAATCTAAATGAAAGCTTCGGTAAGGTCAGCGGTTTGGCCTTGGTAAAAAGGGTCAATAGTTCAAAAAATATATATTAATTGCAAGTATATGCAAGAAAAGAATGGGAAATAGAAAGCATACTACTCACTAAGTGTGGCGGGCATATGATTTTGCAATAATATGTTTTAATTTAAAAACGATTAACCTTCGCTTATAATTTTAATTTAATTTAATTTAGATCAATATGTGTACTTCTTTGCCGGCAGGCATACTGGGAACACGTATAGAAACAACTTTTTTGTTTTTGTTTTAAGACACTTCATGGAAAGCAACTCTTACTGGTTCAATACACAGTACTGGCTTTGTAGTAATGTAACGTGAGACAGTTTAAACAAACAAAGGTGGCAATAAAGAATGGGAAAAGGCATTTACTAAGTGAAGTATTGGCCCACCAGCCCCTGCACTCAGGGGCACGACTTTGTCGTTGTGCACACATGATGAGGAAAAATTCCTTCACTCACAGTGCAAGAGTGCAATGGCTGAAGTGGGCTAACTTTACCCATAAGCCCATGTTTATGCTGGGGTGGGCAGTAGCAAAAAGTAACTGGCAACTACATTGACCTGTGGATCAAGAGAACTGTCCTAAAACCACTTAATGTATGTAAGTAATTCTAATTATGTTTTATGTTTTTTTTATCATAACTACATGAGGCCGGCAAAACAGCATACGCTGTTTATAGGATAACCTTTCGCCTCCCGAGTGAAAAAAATCAGCGAGAAGTCCTGACAAGATCGTTTGGACTGGCTATGGTAGTAATGCAAGGAGCCAGCAGATGGCAGCAAAGCTCTACTAAAAACGCACCGTGGAATAAATAGCCTGTCGCCCTTCGAGTTGCACCATATCGCAGTTGTAACTTTGATCCATTTGAGATATAATCAAAATTAGTTTTTTTGCTAACATTTTTTAGTAACTTTGATCCATTTGAGATACAAACAAAATTGTTTTTTTTGTTAAAATTTGCAAATGATGCTGTCGTTGACGGATTATGTGTCTAATAAGGCAAATCCAAAATTATATTGAAAATTCTGAAGCCTAAAATCGCATAATTTCCTTGGCCAGGTCTATAGGTTATACTCATTATGTATCGGGCCCTTATGTCAGAGATCTGTTTTATTAACTCAATCAAACATACGTTCTGGCAATATTTCACAAGCAGACAGTTATACTTTGATTTTGTAAGCTCTCTATGCTCTTTCGAACAAATGCCATCGCGTTGTCAGCTGAGGCACTGGTTTCAGTAGACATGACAATAAGGAGATCGTGAGAGACTGGTCTTCATTTTGTATTGTAATTGCATTTATATAATGATTACTGCCTCTGATGGGGTGTTGAAGAGGTTTTTTTTTTACATCAGGCAGCACGCTAAAAGCTGGAAAGGTCTTTGGAAAAGACTTCGTCTATTGCTGAACCAGGTTCATAGAAGTGGAAGTTTAAGCATTTTGCCTGGCTGTTGAGTTAAAACAGGAGTTTTCACAAAAAAGAGCCCTTCCTAGTTTATGTGTATACTACAGGGTTGGACAGTCGCAGGGTTACAGGTCTATAGAGTCGCAGCCTTTCAGAGGCAAGAGTTACCTACTGCATCAGCCCTACTCATATTTCAGAGATAACTTTGTCCTGACAAACAATCTCATTTCCCACCAGGCCAGTCTGACTTTAATGCTGCCACAGTTTACAGTTAACTGGTTGGTTCTGCTTTGAATTTGTGAGTCTCCCACGTTCAAACACGGTGTGTGTACCCATTTATCAATTTAAAGTAACTTGCCCTTAAATATAAAATTATCGCACCCAACACTTTCAACAAAAATTTAGATAATTGTATTTTATTGTATTGTATCATTTATAAAGTGCTTCCTGTGCCTCTTGTCAAGGCCTCAAAGAACTCGCAATGTCAACGAACAGATCAGGCCACAACTTCCAGTTCATGAATAAGGATGGTGTTGGTTGTGGTGATAACTCAAGGGTAGAGGTTTCATGTTGTACATGATGTCCAGATACTCCAAAATGACTACATTGAATCCTGCCAAGCCCCTCCCTCACAAGTTCTGAACTGGGGACTCGTTTCTGCTATATCAAATTCTGCATTTGCCTATTTTTTCTGCATATCCATATTTTACAAAGGAACTCAGCTTGAGTTACATTTGGCATCAGGAGTGTAAAATTAAGCACGAAAATGGGGGTCGGGCGCATATACCTGCAGTCCAATGATGTTACGGCCTTCCTTCAGTTTTTCCGGCTGGAAGCGGCGCTCCACCTTGTCTGCATACTTGAGGCCCATGTTCACTTTGGCACCCTTTGTCTTGGCCTGCATGGTGAAAAGAAGTGGTTATGATAGACCATAGGAAGAGGGAGAGCAGGTCACCCTAGCATTGTGGTGTGCACACAGCGCTGACATCTATTGGCTTCCAGTTTCAAAGCACTGTACATAATAGCTATTATCCTACCTTGGTGGTACTCATTTCAATGATCTTGGATGGCTCAAACATAGAGTAGACTGTACCTGGGAGATTAGCCCACCATCCTCAAATCTCTTTTGTTGTTTGTAAATTCGAAATGATTGATTTCATAGAAAAAAAGAGACTGCAATTCTTAACAATACAAAACGAGATCAACATTATGTGGCACTACAAATATACAAAATGCATTCCTTCATATCCATCTAAAAATCATACAGGACATTTTTGCTATGACCAAGCAACACAAATTTTACAGTGATTTCACGTTTTTTAATGATCCCAAATGTCCTTCATATGTGTTATTATGAGCAAACCTCCTCAGACTTTTTCAAAGTTACTTCTAAGAGTAAGAGCTCTCTCTAACCTGTATGCGTTTCTCATTTTAAGCGGCTCCATATCATCAGCCTTTACTGATTTTGCCACCAACATTGATGAAAAGACACACTTACAGACTATTAAATGGAAATAGTTTGTCTCCCTGACACTTCCTATCAAAGCAGAAAGAGTGTTAAAGAGAACAGCCTCGATTAAACATTCCCCTTTGTGGAAAAAATGCTGCCTCCAATATCTCCAATTCCCCCCCCCCGAAATTTGGCTCTAGTTGCGCCTCTGTCAGGAATGCAGGTACATAGAAAACCATCTAAGACGAAAACACCTGATCTTATTGAAGATGACACTCTCAATTACGCTGGCAGGAAATTCATTAACTTCTCTCCAAGTCACCATATTTATCTCCAACCACCATGAGGGCTAGAAAAAGATAGTCCAGGAAGACAGAACCATGAGGATCAGGACATGGGCGTCCATGAGGATGATGGCTATGGGAAGAATCGGAAAGACTGGGAAGAAGATCAAAATCTGAAGGAGGACAAGACCCAAAATGAGAACTGAGAAAACTACACGAAACAGGAGGTGCAGAAGGACCAGATAAGGACCAATAGAAGGTGGACTAGGAGGATGAGGGTTAGGGCCAGGTGGAGGATGTGGTCACAGCAGAGGACCAGGGCCAGAAGGAGCTCCAAGAGGAAAGTGGAGGAGCAGGACGGTGATCATGATGACGATGATGAAGAGGAGGGGAAGCAGGACCAGATAGGATGTGGAGCAGGAGCAGCAAGATGACAAGAAGCAAGAGGAACTGGAGGATGAAGACCAGGAGGTGGATGAGGAAGCATGAGGATACCAATGTGATTCTAGGACAAAAGTATAATGACACAACCTCAAATATTCTTCTTAGTCCACCACCTCTTGACAGCCCACTTAAAGCAATGTTCTTGTCCCTGAGCTATCTTAAAAAGCAGCCTGTTTGTGACTAATTAATTAAATCAGAACCATAATGCTATCTCATTTGTAAAAGCATTATCCAAGACATTGATTAAGGCATGTAAAATTCATTCAATATCTCATAAAGTGCTTAGTGCAATATTGGGAATGGCTCCTTTGCAAAGAATGATCACCAAACAAAGTGCCTTATAAAGTGCTAAACAGTGCCACGTTCATTTAAAATACAATCTATCATCTCATTCGTCTCCTTTTTGGAAAAAATCATACATAGATATGATGCAACACAAAAGTTTACATATGGATTTGGAAGCAATTGGAGAAAAAAAAAGGCTAGGCGAAATTGTGCAAATTTATATTTTAAAAACAATGGGCGAATATACTTTTTCCATAGAGAAGAATAAAATTTGCTGAAGAATATCAAATGTAAATTGGAGTGAATAGATGTGCCATCACAGGGGAAAACTGAGAGTTCATTAACTGAGTACATCCCTGATGGGAAGGCCAGCATGCACAGAATAAAATGTTGTCTAATTCTCAGGAGTATAAATATATGTTGAGCATTTGTCACAGATGTCAAATATGAATTTGCTTCCCCCGAGATAGACGGAAGGGCCAGATATAATGCCACTGTGGTTTTGTTACAGTTTGAAGCATATATTTCTTTTTGCCTATACTCTTTAACACATGTTTTAATTTCCACCTTTGACGTACCCACACATGTAGGTGGATCTGTGTATAGGGTCACTAAGCCCAGTTTCAACAGTGTATCCTTTATATAACGCAACCATGGGACCTGAAGCACCTTATTAAGAGATAAGCAATCTTGGATAATATTTTGAGTGAGTCCCACTGTGTCTATGCTCCAGATTGAGTGCCAAAGAAGGACCGGAGATATAAAAATCAGATCAGATATGAATGGGATATTCAACTCTTGGTGTATAATATAATTTGAGCAACCTTTCGGGAGAGAGAATAGCTTTTTGAGGAACTTGTCTTCTTTCTGTTGTAGTAGGTCTGCTATGACCCAAATACTTGCTCCATATGTAGCTGAAGCGATAGCTTTGACGCCATACATTTTTGTTATTGGTTCCAATTGTTTTGTGCCCAATTTTTTTGTAAATGAGCGAATAGCCATAGAGTTCTTTTCTAGTGCATTACATCTGTTCTCAACAATATTTGTCCAAGTCCCTTCACTATTAAAAAGTACCCCAAGTATAAAAATGATTTAGTTATTTCGATTTTCCATGTAGCAATAAAAAAAGCTGGTAATTTTTTGGGCTGCTTCCCTACTATTGAGACAAATGTTTTTGATTCATTTACTTGTAAATCTAATGCCGCCATATATGACACATAATTATTTAATAATTTTTGCAGAGCTATATCTGTCTTTGCAACCAATACGGCATCGTCAGAGTATAGCAATATGGGTAGCTGTTTCTTGTTTACCTTGGGAACATCTGACATCTCAAAGTTCACTGCTGATTCCACACCGTTAGTATACATTGAGACACAACCTTGCCTAACTCCCCGAAGGATTGGGAAGGATCTTGTGCATTCGCCCTGGGTGCCCTACCTAACACATGCCGTGGACTGTGAGAATAACTGTCTAATAAATAGTATAATATTTTCCTCCACTCCTTTCTCTTTCAAAATGATCCATAATGTATGATGCGAAACAGAATCAAACGCAGAGGAAAGATCCACGAACGCCATAAAAACTTTTCCTTCTTTAGCATGGGTATACTTTGCTGCAATTAGATTTAAGTTGAGGCACTGATCTAGTGTCCCCATTCCTATTATAAAACCATTTTGGAAAGGATTAAAAATATTATAGTCAGCAGCCCATTTCTCAAGTTTATTTAACAACAAGCGGCCCATTAATTTACACGTTCCATCTTTAAGTGAGATAGGCCTATAATTCTTAGGCAGCGCTTTATCCCCTTTTTTAAAATATTAGCACAATTACTATTGTATTCCATGAGGCTGGAGGCCCACCTTTAGCTATAGCATTAAAAATGTTAGTTAGGAATGGAATCTAGAGACCTGAGTGTTCAAAGAAAAAATCAATAGGGGCACCATCGGGCCTGGAGCCTTTGCACTACTGCATTGTGTAAGGTCATTTTCGACCTCTGTCATTGGGAAAGTAATGAGGATACCTATGTTACAGTTTGGGTGGTCATCATTCAGGTTTACCCCATCTGCGGCTAACCCGAATATAGCAGTATAATGATCCACCCAAGCGTCTTCCCCATTTATGCTTAAGGAGCGGTCTGTATCTTGACTCTGAAATGGGGAATTAACTATCTCCCAGAACTCTTTGGAGGTTTTTAATAGTGAGGCAAGCTGTAATTTTCCCAGGCCTTCTCTTTTAAGGACATGAGTCTCTCCCACCTGCATTTTTTTTGTATTGGGCTCGAAGAAGGCTAACCAGGGCAGTATTCCTTGGCTTTTCCTTTAATGCTTTATGTGGGCTATTGCGGGTTTTTGGTACAAGCCGTATCAAACCAGCATGGGGTCTTTACTAAACATCCTTTAGTTT
Source organism: Lissotriton helveticus (assembly GCF_964261635.1). Classification (NCBI taxonomy): domain Eukaryota; kingdom Metazoa; phylum Chordata; class Amphibia; order Caudata; family Salamandridae; genus Lissotriton; species Lissotriton helveticus. The sequence goes on along the minus strand of NC_136057.1, from coordinate 1,400,817,891 downwards.
TGTTTTTTAAATAACTTTCCACCACACTCAGCAGTGAAACAAAAGCCCTAACTATACTTTGTGGGTCACTATACAAATCAAGGCATGTTGTAAATTTCTTTCTGAGTACTCCCAATTACAGTAGGGAGTAAAATATCTTTGTTTATTTTTGCCCACTTTAACACTATGCCATTCCTTCTTGATATTCCTGGTGCTGGAACTTTTGTAACTTTGCTATTAAATTTTTATTTTAAATTAATTTGAATTTTAAAGGTCATTGCAACATGATCACTAAAAATGGACACAAACGTTCCTATCTGATTAAAAAAATTTCTTAAAAGGGGTCGCTACCAATAAATAATCTAACGTTGATCCATGCTTTGAGTCCCTAAAGGTTTTTGCCAAAGTGCCCATTAGCTCATCTACAGGGTTGAGAATTTCCAGATTTTTCATAACCAAGAGTTTGTTCGGCTCGTCCCCATATTGATTGTGTGTAAAATGGTAACGTATAACCCCTTCTTCATCTACCAACCCACATACCGGTGTTGTGGTTTTTGGGCAGCTATGAGCATTAAAATCGCCCACCCACACTATATATAAGGGTTTATGATAGGTGCTTATTACTTTTTCAACTGCGTTTTCAAGTGAGTGGATTACCTCTGCCATATTGGTAGGAATAGTCATTTAAACATGTCTCAAGAAAATTCAAATGTCACAGGTGTGGAAGAGGAACCCATGGTCCGAATTGTGTGATCTGCTTTGCGAGGAATTAAATGTGCTTGGAAAGAGAGGGCCTTTTTTGTGGGGTATGTAGGGGCTCTGAAGAATGTAAGAAAGGTGAAGCAGCTGTGATAAGCCAGGTTGATGAAGTTCAAGAAGGAGTTAAGAAGATTGTTTTTGTGGGTTATGGGTACAATTGCAGCCAGCAGTAGGTGTGATACAGGCATTAGCAGATTGCCTACATGCAAGGTTATAGTGAGTGGCAAGGAGGTGGAAGGGTAGGTTACCCTGAGACTGGGTCACCTTAAACTGTTATTGGTGAGCACAATTGGAAAATAATGTTTGGATGTAATTAGATTGCACCAAGTCTAACATAAATCCAGTGGGTTATGGTGGTGCTGCTCTGGATTTATTGGATATTTCCAGAGCAGAAGCATCTGGATTTAATTTTATATCTCCCAATGAAAATAGTCTTTAGGGGAGAGAGGCTATTAGTAAAGTATAAGTCGCAAAAAGGGGCGATAACTTGCTGGGTTGGCATCACCAGTGTGATCTGGTAACTCTTTCATTCCAAATGCACCTGATCAGATAGTGATAATTGCCCATTTCAGCAAGGATGAAGATATTGTCAAACTATTCCATGAGGAATTTGAAAGCAAGTTGGGTCTCCTCTGATATCTTGAGAATCAATTAATGCTCAAGAGGTGGGCAAGACTGCAGATTCAAAAAGCCCAAAGTGCTCCACACTTGATCCTGGAAACACTGAAAGTAGAGCTTGAGAGAATGCGGGAACCAGGCGGGCTTGAGGAAATTGAGTCCTAAAAATGGCTCACACCTGGTGTACTGGCACCCAAGGACTGAAGGAAAACATGCATATGTGAGTGTAGATCTTCAGGATCTCAACAGAAACATCTGAGTAAAAAGACACCCCATACCCAACATTTCACAGGAGTCATTGATGTTAGGCAGAGCACAGATTTTCACTGTAATGGGTCTGTCATCTGCATATTATCAAGTTGTACTTTGAAAAGAATCTAGTCCTTTCATATCATTTATGACGCAGTTTGGAGCTTTCTATTTTGTTAGATTGCTGGTTAGGCTAGCTCCGGCCGTGACTTGTTTTCAACTGGTTTGTGATAATTATAGAAGTGAGCATGATAAAACTGTTATGGACATGTTGACCAGACCGCAGAAAGGGGATTAACAGCAAAAAAAAGAAAAATGCACGTTCAGGGTCGGCATTGTAACTTACTTCAGGCTTACCATTAGGATAAGGGATAAGTTCCAAAACTAATTTAGCAGAGTCAGTTGTTAACACCCCAATACCTGAAGACAAGGTGCTGCGGTGGTCTTTTTTATGTTGAGCCGAAATCTAGGCCAATTTCATCAAGAATTTTCCTTTGCTTGTTCATCCCAGTTAGTATGATCAAGAAAATGCTCAGATCCATTTGAACAGGTAAAGTTAGATTTAGTAAGAATGCCCACACCTGGGGCATTTAATATGCATAGAAGGACTATTTTGACAACTGATGCAACTCTACTCTTAAAGAACGCAGTGTGATGTTGACCCAACTGGAGGATGACGAAAAAATGGTTGCCTTTGCTTCTTCTGGCTTTCCTTCTTGTGCACTGAGGGTTGCCAGAATTAACTATTCAGTGATAAAGTGTGAAGATCTTGCATCCACCTAGCCTATGCAGTACTTGAGATTTTACCAGGGGTTTGCTTAGGGGTGTATGTGTTTTTATGCAATGGTAGCGAATGTGGAACACCAAGGATCAGTGGGTAGATCGAGGGTGTTCAAGAATTCAACTTCCCAGTACAGTATTGGGCAGGCTGTAGAAATTGTGCGCTGATTGCCTTCTATCCCACTGTTGGCTGATGACAGTTTAGGAAGAGGACGTTTTTGAATGTTGTGGGTGCAATCTGATGCTCTTAATGAGAAACAATTGGAGAAGACCAAGGTTGAAGACTTGGTGTGTAAGATAAAAGAGCATGATGAAGAAGTGGCCCTGGATTGGCGTGTTGGCTGCTCCAGTTAAATGGTATGTTGTTGTGAGGGATGAGATGTGCGTGATGAAGGCGGACTTCTATAGAGGTGAAATGAGAATCCCCCCAGAAGGGGTGAGGGCAATTTTGGTCAATGTTACCCACAATGGTTATCTTGACAGGTATTTGACCATGATGAGACTTCGAGAACAATTCTGATGACCTGATATGGACAGGATGGTGAAGGCAGTTTTGCAGGAAGGTTTGTTATGTGCATATACGGATAGGAATAAGGTGGTAAAACAGGCACGTTTGTTGCCTATGCAAGTTCAAGTGGAGCCTTGGCAGAATTTGGCATTCGATATAGTTGGCCCTTTTGATGTATTGCAGGCAACAGAGAGGTTTGTGGTATTTCTAGATGTCTATGCAACTCAGTGTGTCACGACCAAGTGTTTGAATTCTGTAGCCAGTCAGACAATAAATGTGTTTGTGATGGAAGTGTTTACCTAAGAAGGTGTTCCCAGGACTACTGTAACAGAAAATAGGGTACAGTTTATCTCAGAGGAGATCTGTGAGTTTTAAAGGGTCTCTCAATATCTTGGCAACGTGCAGCATTGTATTTACTGCTGGCTAATGGATTGGCAGAAGTCAAGAACCTCATGGTTAAGTGATCTGTACAGAGAGCTTTGCAACAAATGGTGCTCTAGGTGGCAGTTTTGAGTGAGACTTTGTGGGCAAACATTGCCACACCCCAAAGTGTCATAGCGGAGTCACCTTTTGAAATCATGAGGGGACGGAAGACCTTGACCAAGTTGAATACTAGGTTGTTGCGCTTAGAGAAATAATGGTGAGTGCTGAGGATGTGAGGAAGAGTGCATGAGTGGTGAAACATCAAGGGAAAGACAGGGTGTGTGTTGGAAATGGGATCCCTGGCTGGCCAGGGCTTTCGCCAAGGTCAGTCAGAGACCACCACCCCCAAGTCAGGGCAAGGGAGTTACACGCCAAGATAACCCCTACTCACCCTCTAGGTAACGTGGCGCGAGCAGCAAGGCTAAACTTGGAGGCGATGTAAGTTAAGTATTTGCGCACGCACCCCAGCAACAACAACCAAAGGCCCACCACAAAGGAAACTCCACACAAGGTTATGTAAAAATAGCCTTTGTATTATAATAAATATACATCAGATAAAACACACATCTTGTTACACTGTGCCAACAGGCACGGGCGGAATTTACAAGGGATATTGCACAGGACAGGGCCACTTGGACCACTTTTAGGGGTATCAGCACTTCTAGAAATAATACTTTCAGAAATAGCACTTTAGAAAGTAAATTCAGTGTAGCACACAATATGAAAATAGAGCACACAACCAGTAATCACTGGTAACAGGACCTCACTAGCACCACCTGTACTAGGGAGAAAAACAACCACCTACATGTCTCAATTCCTGTAGGGGTGTAAAAACAACACACATGATGCATTAACATTCAGAGGTGTAAAAGCACACAATTGCGCCAAACTCAGATAAGTCACCACCTGTGACAGTCTCTGTGTCCAAATGTCAGGGCCTAAACGTGGCAGCTGCCCACAAAGTGCTGGGCAGCTGAATCATCAATAATGGGCCAACGCTGGAGCCTCGCAGGCTCTGCCCAACTGACTGTCTCTCAAGAGCTTCACTAGGCTCTGAACCACAATTATGCCCCTGAGCCTCTCAGGGCTCGTGACACGACATCTGGGCGGGGGAGCCTCTCAGGGCTCAAGAGCAAATGGGGGGGCCAATGTAGGAGCCTCGCTGGGCTCTAGAGAAATTACTGTGGCACCCCAGAGCCTCTCTGGCTCTCAACCACTATGACCGTCGGTGGAGTCCCCTCTCTAGGGACTCCGAATCACCAGGTGCCCCACGAGCCTCTCCGGGCTCGACAGACAATGCGGCCCCTGGATTTAAAGGGAAATGCCCCCAAGAGCCTCTTTGGCTCCCAACATTCGCGAGCGCGAGGTCGCGCTACGGGGGAGGGGCGGACACCGACAATGTGTCCCGACGCCCCTCTCCCTTTCCAGGCACTCACCGGCTGTCTCGTGCGGCGGGCGGCTGTTCCACGAGAGCTCCCGCTCCTCGGGGGCTCTCTCCACTCTTCTCCTGCTCCTCGCTGGGCTCCGGGGCTCTCCCTCGTCCTCGGGAGCCCCGGGGGCGGGACTTCCGGTCGGCCTCTCCCGGGCCGCGCTGTGAGTGGCCGGGCTCACAACCACTTCCGGGTCGCCGCGGGCAGCGCGGCGGCTCGCTTTTAGGCAGGCAGGCGGGCTCCCATGTGATCCCAATAGATCACGGACCTGGGCAATGCCGGGTGGGCACCGGCCTCCTATGAAATCCTCAAAACGGGCAAAAATGCAGCGCTCTCAAGCGCCACGGACAGGAGAGCAGCGCTCGCAGCGCTATGCGCAAAATTACAGCGCTCAAAGCGCTAGCAGCGAGAGAAACGAAGGGTAGGCGCTTCCAAGCTCCCAAGCGCCTACAGGACAAAATTACAGCGCTCACAGCGCTATGGCCAAAATCAAGCGCTTTCAAGCGCTAGGCAGACGATTTCAGCGCTCCCCAGCGCTGAAGGGTAGAGAGCAGCGCTCTCAGGCTGCAGGCAAGGAATCCTCAGTGCTCCCCAGCACTAGAGGACAGGACAAGGCTCCAGCAGGGGCTGGAGGCAGGCAGGGGGGGCAAGGCTGGGCCAGAGCCAGCACACTGGGTCTCCAGGCAGGGAGACACCCCAAGTGGCGGTCCTCCTGGCCCCAGCAGCAGCAACAGCCCCCTCTGGCAGGATCCCAAAGCAGAACATTTTCCAAGGGGACACAGCCCCTTCTTATAGTAACAAATCCTTTGTTTCAAGGTGCAGGGTGGGGGGAAAACCAGTTTCAGCTGGCTCTGGAGCACTCTTGATGGCCCAACCACCCATTTCTTTCACTGGGGAGGCTAGGGTCGTTAGACACACCACAGGGGGGCGGAGCCAGCATTGTGTGGGGAAAACCCAGCCCATCCAGGACACAGGTACACTCCTCCCACACATCACTCATGCTAATCTCCCACTCACCACCGGGCAGACCCATCCAGACTTCCTGGAGCCTGGCATGCCAGCCAGCTCCAGCCAATCACGCTCCAGCACCCTCACAGCACACGCACACATATCTCAATGTCCAGAAGTAGCACTTCCCTTCTAGACACATACATGCCGCAGACACCATCTCGCAGCATTCACTCTCATGAGTTTACACATACTAAACTCGAGCCTGCACTCCCCACGCATCAGGAACTACCAGGGACACACACGTTCCCCATGCATTCCTATGGGAGGGCAGGCCAGCCATGCTACACGCACGCACTTTCACTCTGGGACCCAGGGGAAAGTGCGCAGAGACCCAAAAATCACTGACACAGGGTCACACATAAGGCAAAAAGTTCAGGGGTGAACCAGCCCTGCGGGCCAAGTCCAACAGTGTGGTATGATATCTCCTGCAAGGTGGAAGTTGCAAAGCGTGAGATTACATTTTTTGGCCTCTGAAGAAAGGAGCTTCTGGTTCTCCAAGATCAAAGAGATGAAGAAGAATGTGGTGGTGCTGGAAACAGTAGAGGTCTGCAGTATATCTCGCCTTGTAAGATTTTCATGTAGTGTGACGTCATATAGGGACATATAATTGTGGACACAAAGGTTGGATCTGTTCGTGTAAATTCAAAAGCTAACAGTGGCCCCGGAGAAGCTCATCCTATAAAGAATAAGAAACATCTGTTTTTGTTGATAGATTCTGTGTGTGAATAATGAAAGATGCAATACTATTTGATAACCTTGATAAAGTGAATTCCCATGAGGCACAGGGTCAGACTGATTTGCATATGGCCATGTCTGAACTGGGGTGGCGGAGTGAGCTAAAGAACGGTGATGGATTAAACCCAGATCAGTTGACTGGGGGTGAGTGTTTGTATTGTCAACGCTCCGTCCATCATCCCCTTTGGTTTTTCTTTGTTCACCCTAAGTTGGCAGGGTATGCTCAGACGTGAGTCCCTTGCTCACTTTGCCACTGGATTCAAGCAAGCCCGGCTGAAGACGGCTGTAATGCCAGAAACCGGTCCTGGGAAGCTTGATTCCGGTCCAGGGAAGACATGGCTTGGCAGTTCGGGCTGGACTGTTCCCATGAGGCACAGGGTCAGACTGATTTGCATATGGCCATGTCTGAACTGGGGTGGCGGAGTGAGCTAAAGAACGGTGATGGATTAAACCCAGATCAGTTGACTGGGGGTGAGTGTTTGTATTGTCAACGCTCCGTCCATCATCCCCTTTGTTTTTTCTTTGTTCGCCCTAAATTGACAGGGTATGCTCAGACGTGAGTCCCTTGCTCACTTTGCCACTGGATTCAAGCAAGCCCGGCTGAAGACGGCTGTAATGCCAGAAACCGGTCCTGGGAAGCTTGATTCCGGTCCAGGGAAGACATGGCTTGGCAGTTCGGGCTGGACTGTTCGTGAGCTAAAGAACGGTGATGGATTAAACCCAGATCAGTTGACTGGGGGTGAGTGTTTGTATTGTCAACGCTCCGTCCATCATCCCCTTTGGTTTTTGTTTTTTTTTTAAAGTGAATTCCTTGTCACCCCGTGTCATAGTGACCTTTAGTGTTTTTTGCATTAGGTATTACATTGCACCAGATTTTTCCTACTTTTCCGTCTCCCTGCTGTTTTTTCCTGAGTTGTCCCTATTGCACTTCTAGTTTACTTCTAATAGTGCCTATTTTTTGCAGCGTATTGTTAAGTCTTTCTAGATATTCAACTTAAATTACTGGTATTGATATTTTTGTTTGATTGGTAGAAAGGGGGATGTTTTTCTGGCTAGTTCTTTAACGGTGGAGGGATTGACTTATGTCACTGCCTTCTGCCATGGAATGCAGGCTGGAATCTCCCGGGTGTCATTTGGATAAGGAGGCCCAGGAGAGTGCAGGCCTGTTTCTGTTTAGTTGTGTTTTGTGAATTGCTCAATGCAGGTGAAAAAACCTATATTGGATGCAGTCATCTGTGAGGAGCACGGAACTTAACGAATTTCTTCTTAAAAAAATATTTTGAACTGTTATCACACCTGATATTGCATCTGTACATAGAACATACAGTAAAACTACTTCCAAGTCCTCTCTACTTGTAATGTAATGTATGTATATTTGTAAAGCGCACTATCACCTTTCAGGCATCCTGGCGCTGTATACCGCTGTGGAACCCTTCCTGGCTTTTCCTGCGAGATGCCCCTTACTGGGCACCTCCAAGGTGAGGCCAGGCATCCTAGCGCTTTCGGGCCGTTGTGGAGATGAAGCAAGCTATTGCCCAGAGTTGCAGAGTGGGACCCATGATTAGAGTAGGCACCTAGGCGAGAATTATCGAGTCCGTGGACATTGAGCCCAAGACCCTGCCGCGTCGGGAATTGAACCCTGGTCCCGGGCCAGACCTCTGCCTCAGGTCTGCCGCTCTAATCGGTGAGCCACACATCTCCACTTGCAAGTATTTCACCTATTAACCCCACTTTGTGCTTCACCTCTAATTCTAGCATGAAACATCATTTTACTTGGCTTACTCTTCCGGTGTCGAACTCACCACATTGGCTAGAGCCAGCAGAGTGGACTGCACTTGAGAGTAGTTGAAGGTCTCAAAGAGGTCGTTGGCTTCAAAAAGGTCGTGGGGTTTCACCCCATAATCTGTGATGGCTTTCAGAAAGTTACCAATGTTCTCCAGCTGAAATAGACAGGGTGGGTTAGATCCAAAGAGAGAAAAAAGCTGCAGAAGAAGAGCTCTTACGGGGAAAAATGCTGAAACTGCCACGGAAACACCGATTCGCGCATTTTATTCCCTCAAAACTAAGTTGTATCTGTATACCCATTCCCTCCACATCAATCCTCTGAACCCACCCCCAATTTCTACCCGTAAATTACCACAACCCCTGGCAGCAGTAATTCTCGAGTGGGGACACATGGGGGTTTAATCCGGGGAATTCGTAGTTGAGACTAAGGCAGGAGATACACTAGACAAAGATGGCACCAGAGAGCAACATTAAACTATGTGGGTACTTTGAGAAAACCTAGAGAGGGGGAAAGACAGATAGATACACACGAGGTAGCCACATTGTGAGAAGAATCAGGAGGCAGGACTGTGCTGAGGAACGCGTGAGACACCCGTAAAGGGGTATGAGTGAGGCTTCAATTAACTTTATGAGGATGGTGATGGGGAATGGCAGTGACTCCACTGAAATGAGTGAGGGTAGCTACAGGGGAATTATTGAGCCTTCTCTGAAGTATGTGAGACCATGGTAATGTAATGAGTGATACACCACTGATGAGGAGTGAGTGAGCCTATATTGAAGTGTATGAGACCAGTGTTTGCGAAAGAGTGAGATGCCACTGAAGTCCTTGAGGGCATTCATGGTAAGGAGTGAAACTGCTGTGGAATATATGAGGCTAGAGATGAGGGATGAGTCAGACTTCATTGAAGTCTATGAGGATAGTGATGAGTGGTGAGTCAAAGTCACTTGAAGTGTATGAGGGTAGTGGATGAGGGGTGAGTCAGACTCCATTGAGGTCTATGAGGATAATGATGAGTGGTGAGTCAGAGTCACTTGAAGTGTGTGAGGGTAGTGGATGAGGGGTGAGTCAGACTCCATTGAAGTGTGTGGCACATGATGTAGAAGTAGTGGGCGGGTGTTCACTCCTACCTGGTGCCAGTTCTGCGTGGATTCGTTAACTTTCTTCACAGAGCCCGGGTGCAACTTGTTGATGAGCCTAGAAGGGACAGAGAAACAAACAGATGATAGTTGTCCTTGCACTTAGAAACCCGATGAGCATGTTGTTGCAGTGAGGCAAGTATTGCCATAGAAGGTTCTTAACTGGAGGCACAAATCGTATTATTGCAGGTTGGCACAAGAAAGTAAATGGCACAATTGAGGGTTGCTACAGGCTGTTTAACTATGGGATGGATGGCATTCTGGTACAAAATGTGATGTTACATAAGCACCCCTCATCAACAAATGCATGTGCTTTACAGATTCCATTTCATTTATTGAGGACCTTACTGCCAAAAGCATCAAAGCTCCAAGAGAAATGTATGAGCATCCAACCTCGCAGAGCGCTTATTCAGTACTCACCCTTCACAAAAGAACGTACCCAGTGCCTGAACTCCAGAAAATGCTAAGAAGTGCCGAAAGGCAGTGCCCAACTTTTAAGAGGTTTGACTGAGCATCCAACTCACCCAACCTCCGAGAACTTGCAGAACACGAGTGCTTGATATTTTATTAAGCATACAACTTCAGAGAGAGTTTATTGAACACGTAACCTCTGTGAGAGTTACCTGAATACCTAAATTTCAAGCGATTTTATGCAACATTTAAGAGTTTACGGAATGCCCAACATCAGAGAGGTTCCTGTGCATTCCTTCCTCAATGGAGTTTTCTGAATACTCAACCTCTGTGAACATTTACTCAGCACCTATCCTGCAAAATAATTAACTGAGTGCTGATCTCAAAAGAAAGTTTCTGAACACTTCACCGTGAACTTTATTAAGCAGCTGACCTATTAGAAAGTTCAATGAGCATGAACCTCTGAGAAAGGTTAGTTAGCACCCGATGTCCGAAAGAGATCAGTGTACACCCCCCCACCAGAGAATTCACGGAACACCTACCTTCAGTGATAGTTTACTGAGCACCGACTTCAGAGGGTGTATTTAACACCTGATCTTGAGTTTACTAAACACCCAATTGGTGTGTGACTTTACTGACCAGCTGACCTTCGAGGCATGACTGGACCGGCAACCTGCAACAGAGTTTAGTGAACAATGGCTCTCCGAGAGACTCAGCACCCAACCTCCAAAAGAATTTAGTGAGCACTAAATTTGTGTAAGAAATTACTAAGCACCTTGCCTTTGTAATACGCAACCACGTGATCTCCAGAAGCAGTTATTGACCTCCTAACCTCTAAGAGTTTACTCAATGCAACCTTTGAGAGAGTTTACTGTCCAACTGACCTCCGGGAGAAGTTACTGATCACCCAGTATCAAAGAGAGTTTGCAGAACAGACAGCCATTGGGAGACTTCACTGACACCCAGTCGCTGAGGTTTACTGAACACCTCATCTTCAAGACTGTTTACTGAGACCCAGCTTCAGTGAGAATTTACTGAACACTCACTGACCTTTCGAGAGTTTACTGAACACCTGGCCTCCAAGAGACTTTAATCAGCACCAACGTACAAGAGTTTGCTGAATACCTGGCTACAGCCAGAGTTTACTAAACACCCAACTTCTGTGAGACTTTACTGGACGACTTGCCCTCTAAATGTAGCCTGAGCATCCTGCTTTGGAGAATTCACTGAACTTCTGGTCTCGAAGACATGACGTAACCACAAGCCTTTTAGAGAGTATACTGAACACTGTCTCTCTGTGAGAATTTACTCAGTATTTGACCTCCAAAAGAATTTATCGAGCACCAAATTTCTTAGAGAGATTAGCGAGCACTTGGCCTTTGAGAAAGGTTAATGTCCACGTGACTTCCAGAAGGGGTTATTGACCACTCATACTCCAAGAGTTTACAAAGCGCTAACCTTTACAACCGATATTTTCATATCACCACCATCCTGATGGAAATCCTTTGACTCCACTTGCATCCCCCCTAACAACCAGCTGCATCATTTACAAAACCATCACAGTCAGCACCCCCTGCTTACCTTATATACAAGCTGAACATCTCTGCTGGTTATGGGCTCACCCGCAGCCAAGACACCATCAGACTACAGATTAAAACATTTTTAAAAGAAAAAAGAGGCAGCATGCATTTTACATCTATGCACCCAGGATTTGTATCAACATCCCTGTATCCATCAGAAGTGCCCCAGAGATGCTCCAAGTTTGGAAAGAGTTGAAGCCAGACCTCTATAAAGAACAATGTATCACAATACATTACATATCCACAAATCAGCTACCCTTCCTTTCATTTGCTGACTTTAGTTGTGTTTGAAACTGTACAGCTCTCCGCTGCCTTTGGCTGGGTTCTCGAATTAGAAATACTACATACATACCTATTTAGTTTTCTCAACCCCTGACCTCCAACAGTTTACTAAGCACCTAACCTCTGAGAGAAATTACTGAACACTTGACGTCTGAGGGAATGCACTGAGCCCTCGACCTCTAAGAGAATTTAGTGAACCCCCGATCTCCAAAAGAGTTTGTGAGCATCCCAGATAGTTCATTGAGCACTTGACTTCAGTGATTTTTTACTGAACGCCAGACCTCTGAGAGGTACTGGACCTCCGAATTCTGGAAGAGTTTGCGAAAGACCTGGCCTCTGAGAGTTAACTAAAGGATCGACATTTGACAGAGTTTGATGAACTATCTATCGCCTATTAGAATTTACTTTAAAGCCGACCTCAGAGACATTTCACTGGAAATCCAATTGCAGAGTTTAAAAACACTTGATCTTTGAGAGTCTACTAAATACTCAACTTCCAAGGGAATTAACTGAATATTCAACTTCAGAGAGAGTTTACTGAACACCTGACGTGAGAAACTTTACAGTATACCTTACTCCTGTCAGAGTTTACTGAACGCCCGGATTCCGGCAGAGCTTACAGAAAGCCCACCCTGAGAAATTTTAATGAACACCTGACTGAGATTTTACTGACTAATCAGCGTCTGAGAGTGTATTGAAAATCCAATTCATGCGAGTTTGCTAAGCACCTCACTTCTGTGAGTTTATTGAGCACCTACCTAATCTCCCAGGGTTTTCTGAACACTCTTCATGTGAGAGTTTATGAGCAACTTCAGAGTTTACTGAAAACCCTCCTCTGATTGTTTTCTACACACCCAACATCTTAGAGTTTTTTGAACATCCAACCTCAGAGAGCTCAATGAGCACCTGACTAAACCGAGTGAAAAGTGAATGTCACATACTCAGTGATGATAGGGTAAGTGTGCCTTCAAGGGATTTATTCGAATATTTAATTAGGTTATTTTTATAATCAAATTTCAAGGCCAGACAAATGGTTTCCTTGCTAATTAATTTCTTTCCGTAGCTAATTCTACTGCACAATATCTTCATACAGTGAATCAAAATCACAAGCGAAAACAATATATATCATACAGAATACGAATCATGAGTGCAAAGTCGTGCAAAGAACTAGAACAGAAACGGGTGTATATAGAAAAATATTCACTTTTTAACTTGAAAAATCTAATAAGGGTACTTAAAAAAAAACCAATGTGACAAGAAGGTAGCAGTATAAAATGGAAGCCTTCACTGTAACAATTGTCAACACTTTTCTTAATGAAAAACGTCGACCTACGCTTTTTCTTCAGAAATTTGTTTCAATCTTCACTTTTCTTCTTAATGAAAAACGTCGACCTACGCTTTTTCTTCTGAAATTTGTTTCAATCTTCACTAAGAAGAAAAGTGTTGTCAATTGTTACAGTGAAGTCTTTAATTTTATGCTGCTACCTTCTTGTCACATTGTTTGTATCTTTAAGTACCCTCATGAGATTTTTCAAGATAAAAAGTGAATATTTTTCTATATACACCATTTTCTGTTCTAGTTCTTTGCACAACTTTACACTCATGATTCGTATTCTGTATGGTATATATTGTTTTTGCTTGTGATTTTGATTCACTGTATGAAGATATTGTGCAGTAGAATTAGCTGCTGAAATAAATTAATTAGCAAGGAAACCATTTGTCTGGCCTTGAAATTTGATTATAAAAATAACCTAATTAAATATTTGAATAAATCCCTTGAAGGCACACTTACCCTATCATCTCAATTTGCCAAGCCCTCAAGGGTAGATTGGGTTGCCCATTTTCATTTTCACATACTCAGTGAGGCACAGAGAAACACTGCCTCGGCTAGCAGAAACCTAGTATTAACACTGGGAGGAAGCACCAGCCCTGTCACCTTGAATGAAGTAGTTAGCTCTGTTCCAGAGCAGCACACAATATCCTAAGTTGTCTCCTGCCATGTGCAGATCACATGGCAATGCTGCATGCAGTCCTCACTTCCAGCCCTGTCCTACTCCTCCCTAGACTCTAAACAACGACCTCACTACTGCCCCCCACATATTTCACACACTGGCACTCCAAAGAGTAGAAAACATAGAGGTTAAGGATTCCGTAGACAGAGAAAGAGATCCGAGGGTGACAAAATGGCAGTCCGTTCTCTCCAGCTCGCGGTCTTCCATGACAGGTTAATGGTGGCACAGCAAGGTTGAGGAAGGGAGCAGAAGGGTGGCATAGCAGGTTGGTTCAGGAAAGTGAATTGACTGGCGGCCTTGGAGTACAGAAGTAGTGACGTCAACGGAGGTATTTAAAGCAAGGAGAAACCATGGCAAAATTCAAAGAGGTCGGGTGAAGTGTAACTATCAAGACAAAGGCTAGATAGTGATGCTAGGAGAATTAAAGAATGGTATCGGAGAAAAGTGAGGTAATGAGGTAATGGGAAATGTTAAGGTGAAGAGGATATATTTTTCTAATGAGGATGTTCTGGGGCAAAGCAGAGGAATTAAGTTGAGAAAAAGATGTTAAAGCCAAGGAATGGCATTGAGGTGATATTCATTGACAAAGCCCTCATATGCAGGAGAAACCACATATTATGCAGGCAATACTTACTGGCAGAGGATAAGACCATCCTTGAGGCCCTCCATGAAGTTGGCCCCAATGTTGTTCCCTGTTGTTTCTTCAATCCACTCCCTCAGTTCCTGCTCCTTCTGGGGGTTGTACTTCTGTGCTAGCTGTGAAAGACGGGAAAGGCAAATGACAGGCTTGATCACACCAAACTCTTGTGGTCGGAGTGTTACAGAAGACAGAAACGATGGGTTTGGACTCAAACTTTACGTTTTATTTATTTATTCAGCAGAAACCCTATCATTTTGTACCAAAACATTTTACCAATGAACATTTGGTTATGTTACTTAGGTCAAAAATCAGTTGTGCTGGTAAGCATATGCAAGAAAGCTGTGAGATTGAAGTAGGGAGCCTGCACACTGGTTTTTAGGAGAATCAAGTGATGGGCCAACCACTATTTTAAGTAACACATACATATTTCAGATTATCCTTAGGCTAGGAATGAGGAGGAAGAGGCATCTTTACTAACGAGGATTCCTGATTGATAAAGTATTTCTCAATGTGGTCTTAAAAGAAGGCATGGTGGGGCTGGCCTGGAGCGGTAGGCGTAGGGTGACGTTTCGTTGGCGAGGTCCTCGTAGATATAGTGGAAGTGGGATTGTGTGCGGAGAGTTGGAGTGAGAAGGTTGTGGACTGTCTATAAGGCGCTTAAAATGGACAATGCTGTTGTCTGAGCATCAACCATCTGTTAGACTATCAGAGAACGTTGACGTTTGGTAATGCATGGGCAAGAGTACTCATTGTGAAACTGATAACTTTGTGACGCCATGGAGGAAGTAGCTCACCATGGTCATAAGGCATGCTTTTAAAATGTTTTTAGAAGTATTGATTGGAAGGAAGGACTGGATTTATATATTAAAGAGAGGTTCCCAAGGGGATTTATCTATGTTGGAAATGAATGAGTCCAGCTCATCTAGCAATGAAATTATAACCTCAACATTTGTGGCAGTGGAGGAGGGAGGGAGGATGTTCTGTAAATGCTGACTTCTCGTTTTTGACGTGTGATTTTTATACCTTCTTTTCCATGTTTAACAGTAGCTCTGTAGAGAGCTGAAGCTTGTTCTATCTAAATCGATATGTGCTCTAAATTAAGGCTTTCGGTCACCCAGACTTTCTGACACACAAAACAGCTCGTTATAAAACCCATCAGGTCTAATCCCATCGTCTAATCTCCACTCCTATCTCTCCCTCCGCCATCACACTCTATTCCGGTCTTCTGCGATTCCCCCATCTCGCTTCTTCTCTGTTGCATAGTCATCAGTCCTTCACCCTGATCAAGCCTCTCTCCTTCTCCATCAAAACCTATCTTGTTGGTTCCTCGTTCATCCATCTACCTCTCTGTTCCAATCACACACTAATCTATGCTTTTACTGCCTCACTCCCCCAAATCAGGTCCTCCATTCAGGTCTTTCCCTTACTCCCAATAACCGCTCTCTCCTTCCTGTCATGTGGCCAGCAGATCTGCCCCTGGCTAAATCCGCTCTGATACCCTCTCCTTCTCATTACACACCGTCAGGGCTATTCTCTTTATGTTTCACCATCACACCCACCAGCCCTTCCCATCACTCACATCAGATCTCTCTATCGCCACATCATTCTTCCTTCTCCCGTCACTGCAACCACCACCCCCTCCCTTCTTTTCACATCACATACGTGCAATCTTCCTTCACTTCAATTCTCCTTCACCATGACACCAGCTGTTTCCCCTTCTCACCTTTCCTTCCCCACCACACACACCATCTCATCTTTTCCTCTCCTCCCGGTCAAAGACCAGTTTTCCTTTTTCATCCTTGTCTTCTCGTTCGTGAAATATGATGCAGTGTCAGACACATGATCTGTCACTGGAATGCACTGACCCGTCCTAAACTGTGTAATGATTAGCTGCAGCCAGAAACTCTGAGCCTGCTCGCCAGATTTGCTATAAAAGGGCAGGCTGGGAGGCTTGAAGCAGCTATTGTTTATGGGATACAGAGCCGTCGTTCCCTTCGGATTCTCTTTCGGCGACTCCTGTGTAGACATCACTTTTAGGCCCAAGAGTCTCCCACGCAACCACCACTGCCTGCCCAGAGTGTCTCCCGTGCACCCCCCACTGCCAGCCCAGTGTCTCCCGTGCACACCCCACTGCCAGCTGACTGTCTCCCATGCACACACCCTTGCCAGCCCAGTGTCTCCCATGCACACACCCTTGCCAGCCCAGTGTCTCCCATGCACACACCCTTCCCAGCCCCCATGCACACACCCTTGCCATCCCAGTGACTCCCATGCACACACCCTTGCCAGCCCAGTGTCTCCCATGCACACACCAGTGCCAGCCCAGTGTCTCCCATGCACACACCCTTGCCAGCCCAGTGTCTCCCATGCACACACCCTTGCCAGCCCAGTGTCTCCCATGCACACACCCTTCCCAGCCCAGTGTCTCCCATGCACACACCCTTGCCATCCCAGTGTCTCCCATGCACACACCCTTGCCAGCCCAGTGTCTCCCATGCACACACCAGTGCCAGCCCAGTGTCTCCCATGCTCACACCCTTGCCAGCCCAGTGTCTCCCATGCACACACCATTGCCAGCCCAGTGTCTCCCATGCACACACCAGTGCCAGCCCAGTGTCTCCCATGCACACACCCTTGCCAGCCCAGTGTCTCCCATGCACACACCATTGCCAGCCCAGTGTCTCCCATGCACACACCCTTGCCAGCCCAGTGTCTCCCATGCACACACCAGTGCCAGCCCATTGTCTCCCATGCACACACCCTTCCCAGCCCAGTGTCTCCCATGCACACACCCTTGCCATCCCAGTGTCTCCCATGCACACACCCTTGCCAGCCCAGTGTCTCCCATGCACACACCAGTGCCAGCCCAGTGTCTCCTATGCACACACCCTTGCCAGCCCAGTGTCTCCCATGCACACACCCTTCCCAGCCCAGTGTCTCCCATGCACACACCCTTGCCATCCCAGTGTCTCCCATGCACACACCCTTGCCAGCCCAGTGTCTCCCATGCATACACCAGTGCCAGCCCAGTGTCTCCCATGCACACACCCTTGTCAGCCCAGTGTCTCCCATGCACACACCATTGCCAGCCCAGTGTCTCCCATGCACACACCCTTGCCAGCCCAGTGTCTCCCATGCACACACCAGTGCCAGCCCAGTGTCTCCCATGCACACACCCTTCCCAGCCCAGTGTCTCCCATGCACACACCCTTGCCAACCCAGTGTCTCCCATGCACACACCCTTGCCAGCCCAGTGTCTCCCATGCACACACCATTGCCAGCCCAGTGTCTCCCATGCACACACCCTTGCCAGCCCAGTGTCTCCCATGCACACACCAGTGCCAGCCCAGTGTCTCCCATGCACACACCCTTGCCAGCCCAGTGTCTCTCATGCACACACCACTGCCAGCCCAGTGTCTCCCATGCACACACCACTGCCAGCCCAGTGTCTCCCATGCACACACCACTGCCAGCCCAATGTCTCCCATGCACACACCACTGCCAGCCCAGTGTCTCTCATGCACACACCACTGCCAGCCCAGTGTCTCCCATGCACACACCCTTGCCAGCCCAGTGTCTCTCATGCACACACCACTGCCAGTCCAGTGTCACTCATGCACACACCACTGCCAGTCCAGTGTCTCCCATGCACACACCACTGCCAGCCCAGTGTCTCCCATGCACACACTACTGCCAGCCCAGTGTCTCCCATGCACACACCACTGCCAGCCCAGTGTCTCTCATGCTCTCACCACTGCCAGCCCAGTGTCTCCCATGCACAACCCACTGCCAGCCCAGTGTCTCCCGTGCACAATCCACTGTCACCTGACTGTCTCCCATGCACACACCCTTGCCAGCCCAGTGTCTCCCATGCACACACCACTGCCAGCCCAGTGTCTCCCATGCTTACACCATTGCCAGCCCAGTGTCTCTCATGCACACACCCTTGCCAGCCCAGTGTCTCCCATGCACACACCCTTGCCAGCCCAGTGTCTCCCATGCACACACCAGTGCCAGCCCAGTGTCTCCCATGCACACACCCTTGCCAGCCCAGTGTCTCCCATGCACACACCATTGCCAGCCCAGTGTCTCCCATGCACACACCTTTGCCAGCCCAGTGTCTCCCATGCACACACCATTGCCAGCCCAGTGTCTCCCATGCTCACACCATTGCCAGCCCAGTGTCTCCCATGCACACACCACTGCCAGCCCAGTGTCTCCCACGCACACACCACTGCCGACCCAGTGTCTCCCATGCACAACCCACTGTCACCTGACTGTCTCCCATGCACACACCACTGCCAGCTGAGTCTCTCCCATGCACAATCCACTGCCAGCTGAGTGTCTCCCATGCACACACCACTGCCAGCTGAGTGTCTCCCATGCACAATCCACTGTCACCTGACTGTCTCCCATGCTCACACCCTTGCCAGCCCAGTGTCTCTCATGCACACACCACTGCCAGCCCAGTGTCTCCCATGCATACACCTTTCCCAGCCCAGTGTCTCCCATGCACACACCCATGCACACACCCTTGCCATCCCAGTGTCTCCCATGCACACACCCTTGCCAGCCCAGTGTCTCCCATGCACACACCAGTGCCAGCCCAGTGTCTCCCATGCACACACCCTTGCCAGCCCAGTGTCTCCCATGCTCACACCATTGCCAGCCCAGTGTCTCTCATGCACACACCACTGCCAGCCCAGTGTCTCCCATGCACACACCCTTGCCAGCCCAGTGTCTCCCATGCACACACCACTGCCAGCCCAGTGTCTCCCATGCTCACACCATTGCCAGCCCAGTGTCTCTCATGCACAACCCACTGCCAGCCCAGTGTCTCCCGTGCACAATCCACTGTCACCTGACTGTCTCCCATGCACACATCCTTGCCAGCCCAGTGTCTCCCATGCACACACCAGTGCCAGCCCAGTGTCTCACATGCACACACCAGTGCCAGCCCAGTGTCTCCCATGCACACACCCTTGCCAGCCCAGTGTCTCTCATGCACACACCACTGCCAGCCCAGTGTCTCCCATGCACACACCCTTGCCAGCCCAGTGTCTCCCATGCACACACCACTGCCAGCCCAGTGTCTCTCATGCTCACACCACTGCCAGCCCAGTGTCTCCCATGCACACACCACTGCCAGCCCAATGTCTCCCATGCACACACCCTTGCCAGCCCAGTGTCTCCCATGCACACACCAGTGCCAGCCCAGTGTCTCCCATGCACACACCCTTGCCAGCCCAGTGTCTCCCATGCACACACCATTGCCAGCCCAGTGTCTCCCATGCTCACACCAGTGCCAGCCCAGTGTCTCTCATGCACAACCCACTGTCACCTGACTGTCTCCCATGCACACATCCTTGCCAGCCCAGTGTCTCCCATGCACACACCAGTGCCAGCCCAGTGTCTCCCATGCACACACCAGTGCCAGCCCAGTGTCTCCCATGCACAACCCACTGTCACCTGACTGTCTCCCATGCACACTCCACTGCCAGCCCAGTGTCTCCCATGCACAACCCACTGTCACCTGACTGTCTCCCATGCACACACCATTGCCAGCCCAGTGTCTCCCATGCACACACCCTTGCCAGCCCAGTGTCTCCCATGCACACACCACTGCCAGCCCAGTGTTTCCTCCCATGCTCACACCAGTGCCAGCCCAGTGTCTCTCATGCACAACCCACTGTCACCTGACTGTCTCCCATGCACACATCCTTGCCAGCCCAGTGTCTCCCATGCACACACCAGTGCCAGCCCAGTGTCTCCCATGCACACACCAGTGCCAGCCCAGTGTCTCCCATGCACACACCACTGCCAGCCCAGTGTCTCCCATGCACACACCACTGCCAGCCCAGTGTCTCCCATGCACACACCACTGCCAGCCCAGTGTCTCCCATGCACACACCACTGCCAGCCCAGTGTCTCCCATGCACACACCCTTGCCAGCCCAGTGTCTCTCATGCTCACACCACTGCCATCCCAGTGTCTCCCATGCACACACCAGTGCCATCCCAGTGTCTCCCACGCACACACCCTTCCCAGCCCAGTGTCTCCCATGCACACACCATTGCCAGCCCAGTGTCTCTCATGCACACACCCTTGCCAGCCCAGTGTCTCCCATGCACACACCCTTGCCAGCCCAGTGTCTCCCATGCACACACCAGTGCCAGCCCAGTGTCTCCCATGCACGCACCCTTGCCAGCCCAGTGTCTCCCATGCACACACCATTGCCAGCCCAGTGTCTCCCATGCACACACCTTTGCCAGCCCAGTGTCTCCCATGCACACACCATTGCCAGCCCAGTGTCTCCCATGCTCACACCATTGCCAGCCCAGTGTCTCCCATGCACACACCACTGCCAGCCCAGTGTCTCCCACGCACACACCACTGCCGACCCAGTGTCTCCCATGCACAACCCACTGTCACCTGACTGTCTCCCATGCACACACCACTGCCAGCTGAGTCTCTCCCATGCACAATCCACTGCCAGCTGAGTGTCTCCCATGCACACACCACTGCCAGCTGAGTGTCTCCCATGCACAATCCACTGTCACCTGACTGTCTCCCATGCACACATCCTTGCCAGCCCAGTGTCTCCCATGCTCACACCCTTGCCAGCCCAGTGTCTCTCATGCACACACCACTGCCAGCCCAGTGTCTCCCATGCATACACCTTTCCCAGCCCAGTGTCTCCCATGCACACACCCTTGCCATCCCAGTGTCTCCCATGCACACACCCTTGCCAGCCCAGTGTCTCCCATGCACACACCAGTGCCAGCCCAGTGTCTCCCATGCACACACCCTTGCCAGCCCAGTGTCTCCCATGCTCACACCATTGCCAGCCCAGTGTCTCTCATGCACACACCACTGCCAGCCCAGTGTCTCCCATGCACACACCCTTGCCAGCCCAGTGTCTCCCATGCACACACCACTGCCAGCCCAGTGTCTCCCATGCTCACACCATTGCCAGCCCAGTGTCTCTCATGCACAACCCACTGCCAGCCCAGTGTCTCCCGTGCACAATCCACTGTCACCTGACTGTCTCCCATGCACACATCCTTGCCAGCCCAGTGTCTCCCATGCACACACCAGTGCCAGCCCAGTGTCTCACATGCACACACCAGTGCCAGCCCAGTGTCTCCCATGCACACACCCTTGCCAGCCCAGTGTCTCTCATGCACACACCACTGCCAGCCCAGTGTCTCCCATGCACACACCCTTGCCAGCCCAGTGTCTCCCATGCACACACCACTGCCAGCCCAGTGTCTCTCATGCACACACCACTGCCAGCCCAGTGTCTCCCATGCACACACCACTGCCAGCCCAATGTCTCCCATGCACACACCCTTGCCAGCCCAGTGTCTCCCATGCACACACCCTTGCCAGCCCAGTGTCTCCCATGCACACATCCTTGCCAGCCCAGTGTCTCCCATGCACACACCAGTGCCAGCCCAGTGTCTCCCATGCACACACCAGTGCCAGCCCAGTGTCTCCCATGCACAACCCACTGTCACCTGACTGTCTCCCATGCACACTCCACTGCCAGCCCAGTGTCTCCCATGCACAACCCACTGTCACCTGACTGTCTCCCATGCACACACCATTGCCAGCCCAGTGTCTCCCATGCACACACCCTTGCCAGCCCAGTGTCTCCCATGCACACACCACTGCCAGCCCAGTGTTTCCTCCCATGCTCACACCAGTGCCAGCCCAGTGTCTCTCATGCACAACCCACTGTCACCTGACTGTCTCCCATGCACACATCCTTGCCAGCCCAGTGTCTCCCATGCACACACCAGTGCCAGCCCAGTGTCTCCCATGCACACACCAGTGCCAGCCCAGTGTCTCCCATGCACACACCACTGCCAGCCCAGTGTCTCCCATGCACACACCACTGCCAGCCCAGTGTCTCTCATGCACACACCACTGCCAGCCCAGTGTCTCCCATGCACACACCACTGCCAGCCCAGTGTCTCCCATGCACACACCCTTGCCAGCCCAGTGTCTCTCATGCTCACACCACTGCCATCCCAGTGTCTCCCATGCACACACCAGTGCCATCCCAGTGTCTTCCACGCACACACCCTTCCCAGCCCAGTGTCTCCATGCACACACCCTTGCCAGCCCAGTGTCTCTCATGCACACACCACTGCCAGCCCAGTGTCTCCCATGCACACACCATTGCCAGCCCAGTGTCTCCCATGCACACACCAGTGCCGGCCCAGTGTCTCCCACGCACACACCCTTCCCAGCCCAGTGTCTCCCATGCACACACCAGTGCCAGCCCAGTGTCTCCCATGCACACACCCTTGCCAGCCCAGTGTCTCCCATGCACACACCATTGCCAGCCCAGTGTCTCCCATGCTCACACCATTGCCAGCCCAGTGTCTCCCATGCACACACCCTTCCCAGCCCAGTGTCTCTCATGCACACACCCTTGCCAGCCCAGTGTCTCCCATGCACACACCCTTGCCAGCCCAGTGTCTCCCATGCACACACCAGTGCCAGCCCAGTGTCTCCCATGCACACACCCTTGCCAGCCCAGTGTCTCCCATGCACACACCAGTGCCAGCCCAGTGTCTCCCATGCACACACCCTTCCCAGCCCAGTGTCTCTCATGCACACACCCTTGCCAGCCCAGTGTCTCCCATGCACACATCCTTGCCAGCCCAGTGTCTCCCATGCACACACCCTTGCCAGCCCAGTGTCTCCCATGCACACATCCTTGCCAGCCCAGTGTCTCCCATGCTCACACCCTTGCCAGCCCAGTGTCTCCCATGCACACATCCTTGCCAGCCCAGTGTCTCCCACGCACACACCACTGCCGACCCAGTGTCTCCCATGCACAACCCACTGCCAGCTGAGTGTCTCCCATGCACAATCCACTGCCAGCTGAGTGTCTCCCATGCACAATCCACTGTCGCCTGACTGTCTCCCATGCACACACCCTTGCCAGCCCAGTGTCTCCCATGCACACACCATTGCCAGCCCAGTGTCTCCCATGCACACACCCTTGCCAGCCCAGTGTCTCCCATGCACACACCAGTGCCAGCCCAGTGTCTCTCATGCACACACCACTGCCAGCCCAGTGTCTCCCGTGCACAATCCACTGTCACCTGACTGTCTCCCATGCACACATCCTTGCCAGCCCAGTGTCTCCCATGCACACACCACTGCCAGCCCAGTGTCTCTCATGCACACACCCTTGCCAGCCCAGTGTCTCTCATGCACACACCACTGCCAGCCCAGTGTCTCCCATGCACACACCCTTGCCAGCCCAGTGTCTCCCATGCACACACCCTTGCCAGCCCAGTGTCTCTCATGCACACACCACTGCCAGCCCAGTGTCTCCCATGCACACACCCTTCCCAGCCCAGTGTCTCTCATGCACGCACCCTTGCCAGCCCAGTGTCTCCCATGCTCACACCCTTGCCAGCCCAGTGTCTCCCATGCACACACCACTGCCAGGCCAGTGTCTCCCATGCTCACACCATTGCCAGCCCAGTGTCTCTCATGCACACACCACTGCCAGCCCAGTGTCTCCCATGCACACACCCTTGCCAGCCCAGTGTCTTCCATGCACACATCCTTGCCGGCCCAGTGTCTCCCATGCTCACACCCTTGCCAGCCCAGTGTCTCCCATGCACACACCACTGCCAGCCCAGTGTCTCCCATTCTCACACCCTTGCCAGCCCAGTGTCTCCCATGCTCACACCATTGCCAGCCCAGTGTCTCTCATGCACACACCCTTGCCAGCCCAGTGTCTCCCATGCTCACACCCTTGCCAGCCCGGTGTCTCCCATGCACACACCCTTGCCAGCCCAGTGTCTCTCATGCACACACCCTTGCCAGCCCAGTGTCTCCCATGCTCACACCCTTGCCAGCCCAGTGTCTCCCATGCACACACCCTTCCCAGCCCAGTGTCTCTCATGCACACACCCTTGCCAGCCCAGTGTCTCCCAAGCACACACCCTTGCCAGCCCAGTGTCTCCCATGCACACACCAGTGCCAGCCCAGTGTCTCCCATGCACACACCCTTGCCAGCCCAGTGTCTCCCATGCACACACCAGTGCCAGCCCAGTGTCTCCCATGCACACACCCTTCCCAGCCCAGTGTCTCTCATGCACACACCCTTGCCAGCCCAGTGTCTCCCATGCACACATCCTTGCCAGCCCAGTGTCTCCCATGCACACACCCTTGCCAGCCCAGTGTCTCCCATGCACACATCCTTGCCAGCCCAGTGTCTCCCATGCTCACACCCTTGCCAGCCCAGTGTCTCCCATGCACACACCACTGCCAGCCCAGTGTCTCCCATGCACACACCATTGCCAGCCCAGTGTCTCTCATGCACACACCCTTGCCAGCCCAGTGTCTCCCATGCACACACCCTTGCCAGCCCAGTGTCTCCCATGCACACACCATTGCCAGCCCAGTGTCTCTCATGCACACACCACTGCCAGCCCAGTGTCTCCCATGCTCACACCCTTGCCAGCCCGGTGTCTCTCATGCACACACCCTTGCCAGCCCAGTGTCTCCCATGCACACACCCTTGCCAGCCCAGTGTCTCCCATGCACACATCCTTGCCAGCCCAGTGTCTCCCATGCACACACCCTTGCCAGCCCAGTGTCTCCCATGCACACATCCTTGCCAGCCCAGTGTCTCCCATGCACACACCCTTGCCAGCCCAGTGTCTCCCATGCACACACCATTGCCAGCCCAGTGTCTCCCATGCTCACACCATTGCCAGCCCAGTGTCTCCCATGCACACACCACTGCCAGCCCAGTGTCTCCCACGCACACACCACTGCCGACCCAGTGTCTCCCATGCACAACCCACTGCCAGCTGAGTGTCTCCCATGCACAATCCACTGCCAGCTGAGTGTCTCCCATGCACAATCCACTGTCACCTGACTGTCTCCCATGCACACACCCTTGCCAGCCCAGTGTCTCCCATGCACACACCATTGCCAGCCCAGTGTCTCCCATGCACACACCCTTGCCAGCCCAGTGTCTCCCATGCACACACCAGTGCCAGCCCAGTGTCTCTCATGCACACACCACTGCCAGCCCAGTGTCTCCCGTGCACAATCCACTGTCACCTGACTGTCTCCCATGCACACATCCTTGCCAGCCCAGTGCCTCCCATGCACACACCACTGCCAGCCCAGTGTCTCTCATGCACACACCCTTGCCAGCCCAGTGTCTCTCATGCACACACCACTGCCAGCCCAGTGTCTCCCATGCACACACCCTTGCCAGCCCAGTGTCTCCCATGCACACACCCTTGCCAGCCCAGTGTCTCTCATGCACACACCACTGCCAGCCCAGTGTCTCCCATGCACACACCATTGCCAGCCCAGTGTCTCTCATGCACACACCCTTGCCAGCCCAGTGTCTCCCATGCACACACCCTTGCCAGCCCAGTGTCTCCCATGCACACACCATTGCCAGCCCAGTGTCTCTCATGCACACACCACTGCCAGCCCAGTGTCTCCCATGCTCACACCCTTGCCAGCCCGGTGTCTCTCATGCACACACCCTTGCCAGCCCAGTGTCTCCCATGCACACACCCTTGCCAGCCCAGTGTCTCCCATGCACACATCCTTGCCAGCCCAGTGTCTCCCATGCACACACCCTTGCCAGCCCAGTGTCTCCCATGCACACATCCTTGCCAGCCCAGTGTCTCCCATGCACACACCCTTGCCAGCCCAGTGTCTCCCATGCACACACCATTGCCAGCCCAGTGTCTCCCATGCTCACACCATTGCCAGCCCAGTGTCTCCCATGCACACACCACTGCCAGCCCAGTGTCTCCCACGCACACACCACTGCCGACCCAGTGTCTCCCATGCACAACCCACTGCCAGCTGAGTGTCTCCCATGCACAATCCACTGCCAGCTGAGTGTCTCCCATGCACAATCCACTGTCACCTGACTGTCTCCCATGCACACACCCTTGCCAGCCCAGTGTCTCCCATGCACACACCATTGCCAGCCCAGTGTCTCCCATGCACACACCCTTGCCAGCCCAGTGTCTCCCATGCACACACCAGTGCCAGCCCAGTGTCTCTCATGCACACACCACTGCCAGCCCAGTGTCTCCCGTGCACAATCCACTGTCACCTGACTGTCTCCCATGCACACATCCTTGCCAGCCCAGTGCCTCCCATGCACACACCACTGCCAGCCCAGTGTCTCTCATGCACACACCCTTGCCAGCCCAGTGTCTCTCATGCACACACCACTGCCAGCCCAGTGTCTCCCATGCACACACCCTTGCCAGCCCAGTGTCTCCCATGCACACACCCTTGCCAGCCCAGTGTCTCTCATGCACACACCACTGCCAGCCCAGTGTCTCCCATGCACACTCCCTTCCCAGCCCAGTGTCTCTCATGCACACACCCTTGCCAGCCCAGTGTCTCCCATGCTCACACCCTTGCCAGCCCAGTGTCTCCCATGCACACACCATTGCCAGCCCAGTGTCTCTCATGCACACACCACTGCCAGCCCAGTGTCTCTCATGCACACACCACTGCCAGCCCAGTGTCTCCCATGCACACACCCTTGCCAGCCCAGTGTCTCCCATGCACACATCCTTGCCAGCCCAGTGTCTCCCATGCACACACCACTGCCAGCCCAGTGTCTCCCATGCTCACACCATTGCCAGCCCAGTGTCTCTCACGCACACACCACTGCCAGCCCAGTGTCTCCCATGCACACATCCTTGCCAGCCCAGTGTCTCCCATGCACACACCCTTGCCATCCCAGTGTCTCCCATGCTCACACCATTGCCAGCCCAGTGTCTCCCATGCTCACACCCTTGCCAGCCCGGTGTCTCCCATGCACACACCACTGCCAGCCCAGTGTCTCTCATGCACACACCCTTGCCAGCCCAGTGTCTCCCATGCTCACACCCTTGCCAGCCCAGTGTCTCCCATGCACACACCCTTCCCAGCCCAGTGTCTCTCATGCACACACCCTTGCCAGCCCAGTGTCTCCCATGCACACACCCTTGCCAGCCCAGTGTCTCCCATGCACACACCAGTGCCAGCCCAGTGTCTCCCATGCACACACCCTTGCCAGCCCAGTGTCTCCCATGCACACACCAGTGCCAGCCCAGTGTCTCCCATGCACACACCCTTCCCAGCCCAGTGTCTCTCATGCACACACCCTTGCCAGCCCAGTGTCTCCCATGCACACATCCTTGCCAGCCCAGTGCCTCCCATGCACACATCCTTGCCAGCCCAGTGTCTCCCATGCACACACCACTGCCAGCCCAGTGTCTCCCATGCACACACCACTGCCAGCCCAGTGTCTCCCATGCACACACCCTTGCCAGCCCAGTGTCTCCCATGCACACACCAGTGCCAGCCCAGTGTCTCCCATGCACACACCCTTGCCAGCCCAGTGTCTCCCATGCACACACCAGTGCCAGCCCAGTGTCTCCCATGCACACACCCTTCCCAGCCCAGTGTCTCTCATGCACACACCCTTGCCAGCCCAGTGTCTCCCATGCACACATCCTTGCCAGCCCAGTGTCTCCCATGCTCACACCCTTGCCAGCCCAGTGTCTCCCATGCACACACCACTGCCAGCCCAGTGTCTCCCATGCACACACCCTTGCCAGCCCAGTGTCTCCCATGCACACACCCTTGCCAGCCCAGTGTCTCCCATGCACACACCCTTGCCAGCCCAGTGTCTCCCATGCACACACCAGTGCCAGCCCAGTGTCTCCCATGCACACATCCTTGCCAGCCCAGTGTCTCCCATGCACACACCCTTGCCAGCCCAGTGTCTCCCATGCACACACCCTTCCCAGCCCAGTGTCTCTCATGCACACACCCTTGCCAGCCCAGTGTCTCCCATGCACAATCCACTGTCACCTGACTGTCTCCCATGCACACACCCTTGCCAGCCCAGTGTCTCCCATGCACACACCATTGCCAGCCCAGTGTCTCCCATGCACACACCCTTGCCAGCCCAGTGTCTCCCATGCACACACCACTGCCAGCCCAGTGTCTCTCATGCACACACCCTTGCCAGCCCAGTGTCTCTCATGCACACACCACTGCCAGCCCAGTGTCTCCCATGCACACACCCTTGCCAGCCCAGTGTCTCCCATGCACACACCCTTGCCAGCCCAGTGTCTCTCATGCACACACCACTGCCAGCCCAGTGTCTCCCATGCACACACCCTTGCCAGCCCAGTGTCTCCCATGCACACACCATTGCCAGCCCAGTGTCTCTCATGCACACACCCTTGCCAGCCCAGTGTCTCCCATGCACACACCACTGCCAGCCCAGTGTCTCCCATGCACACACCCTTGCCAGCCCAGTGTCTCCCATGCACACATCCTTGCCAGCCCAGTGTCTCCCATGCACACACCACTGCCAGCCCAGTGTCTCCCATGCTCACACCATTGCCAGCCCAGTGTCTCTCATGCACACACCACTGCCAGCCCAGTGTCTCCCATGCACACACCCTTGCCAGCCCAGTGTCTCCCATGCACACATCCTTGCCAGCCCAGTGTCTCCCATGCACACACCAGTGCCAGCCCAGTGTCTCCCATGCACACACCCTTCCCAGCCCAGTGTCTCCCATGCACACACCCTTCCCAGCCCAGTGTCTCTCATGCACACACCCTTGCCAGCCCAGTGTCTCCCATGCTCACACCCTTGCCAGCCCAGTGTCTCTCATGCACACACCACTGCCAGCCCAGTGTCTCCCATGCACACACCCTTGCCAGCCCAGTGTCTCTCATGCACACACCACTGCCAGCCCAGTGTCTCTCATGCACACACCCTTGCCAGCCCAGTGTCTCTCATGCACACACCACTGCCAGCCCAGTGTCTCCCATGCACACACCCTTGCCAGCCCAGTGTCTCCCATGCACACACCCTTGCCAGCCCAGTGTCTCCCATGCACACACCATTGCCAGCCCAGTGTCTCTCATGCACACACCACTGCCAGCCCAGTGTCTCCCATGCACACACCCTTGCCAGCCCAGTGTCTCCCATGCACACATCCTTGCCAGCCCAGTGTCTCCCATGCTCACACCATTGCCAGCCCAGTGTCTCCCATGCACACACCCTTGCCAGCCCAGTGTCTCTCATGCACACACCCTTCCCAGCCCAGTGTCTCCCATGCACACACCCTTGCCAGCCCAGTGTCTCCCATGCACACACCCTTGCCAGCCCAGTGTCTCCCATGCACACACCACTGCCAGCCCAGTGTCTCCCATGCACACACCCTTGCCAGCCCAGTGTCTCCCATGCACACATCCTTGCCAGCCCAGTGTCTCTCATGCACACACCACTGCCAGCCCAGTGTCTCCCATGCACACACCCTTGCCAGCCCAGTGTCTCCCATGCACACACCAGTGCCAGCCCAGTGTCTCTCATGCACACATCCTTGCCAGCCCAGTGTCTCCCATGCTCACACCCTTGCCAGCCCAGTGTCTCCCATGCACACACCCTTGCCAGCCCAGTGTCTCTCATGCACACACCCTTGCCAGCCCAGTGTCTCCCATGCACACACCACTGCCAGCCCAGTGTCTCCCATGCACACACCAGTGCCAGCCCAATGTCTCCCATGCACACACCCTTGCCAGCCCAGTGTCTCCCATGCACACACCACTGCCATCCCAGTGTCTCCCATGCACAACCCACTGCCAGCCCTGTGTCTCCCATGCACACATCCTTGCCAGCCCAGTGTCTCCCATGCACACACCCTTGCCAGCCCAGTGTCTCCCATGCACACACCCTTGCCAGCCCAGTGTCTCCCATGCTCACACCCTTGCCAGCCCAGTGTCTCCCATGCACACACCCTTGCCAGCCCAGTGTCTCTCATGCACACACCCTTGCCAGCCCAGTGTCTCCCATGCACACACCACTGCCAGCCCAGTGTCTCCCATGCACACACCAGTGCCAGCCCAATGTCTCCCATGCACACACCCTTGCCAGCCCAGTGTCTCCCGTGCACACTCCACTACCAGCTCAGAGTGTCTCCCAGGCACAACCCTCTGCCAGTCCCAAGCGTAGCCCATACATCCCCCACTGCCAGTCTAGAGTATCTCCCATGCACCCAAGTGTCTCCCATGCACACACTCCGAGTGACACTCATGAATACATCGCTTTCACCCATATGTGCGTCACTCACACGCTGACATTCTCACAGCAAGGTTTAGATGTTATTGCTTGAAATCATTACAAAGTTTGGATATTGTGCAAGTACACTATTACAGTTAACCGTATATATTACATACAAAAAGTACTTTTTAGGGTCTGAATTACGTTAAGAGATTAAAAAGTGTCTCAGCTGCAGTCATGAATTTAACAAATCTACATTCCAACTGGAGAATCTCACATAAAGGCATTAGTGCCTAGGAGCTTGTGTGGATGTTTAAGACAATAAAGAGCTGTTTTAGCAGAGACCTTTGTAACTGCTTTGATTTTGGGCAAGCGCAAAGGGATATGCAAGTTGACTCAACATGGTAACCCCATAACCTGCAGCTTTAGCCAGAGTCTGTTTCAATCAATGGAGGAGCTTGTTCTTTACAAAGGAATATTCCAAAATGATGCTGGAGTAGTTTTGATTTTACGTGTAATGAAATCCGTTGCCGCAGGTACTCTTGCTCCGAACTGCTCGTGTAAGAATTAATAACGGACCAGGCGTGTAAACCTCTGCTGAAAGGGTTCTTATCCGTCGTCCTAAATACCGTTAGTATAGCTTTGTTTGCTAAGATTTTTTCTTCAAAGTATGACATGATGCCGAGCATGCTTTTTCTAGGTCAAGTGTTTTTATTGCGGCTCAATTGAGATCGAGCCACAGGTGTTTAGGTAGAGCGGCCTGCATATTCAGTGCTTAATTTGAGCAGGTGGTTGCACGTGGTGCCCACCAGCACCCGTTTTTTGGCCACTGGCACTTATTTTTTCTCATTGGACATCAGGGCTCGAGTCGGGGTACCACGCGGGTGGACGGTGTCCCCCCACTTATTTTACCGGGTAGACACCGTCCCCCCTGCCAAACAGCACTTCACTCTTTGGCCTCTCTGGGACGAGATCGGAGCTCACAGCACGCTGCTCACGCACTGACTTCTCAGATGCAATCGCATCTAAGGGGTGAGTGAGGGGAGGCAATGAGCCCGATAGTGCAAGCCACCTTTCGTGACGTCACTTCCTGTTGTGACGTCACTTCCGGTGACAGCGTCCCACCACTTCTTTTTTTAGGACTTGTGACCTGTTGGATATGTCCCAAGAGAGAGAAAGAGAAAAACAAACGAAGGGGAAAGAAGGAGAAAGTGAAAGCCGTCACACAGGTGGAAAGCACGAACCTGCAGGAGTAAGAACATGGGGAGATGGTTTGGTAGTTAAATTAATAGGCTTGAGGTGGATTCCAGACAATTCAGGCTTGGTATTAGGTACACCCGCTGCTTCTGAGCAGATCTTTGGGCACCAGCATTTATTCTTCTACAAATAAAGTACTGTTTGTACTAATTTGGAAACTGAGAGCCTGATTCTCAAACTGAACTTTGTAGTGTGTTTTGTGGTAGTACAAAACATACTACAAAATGCAGTTCACAAACTAAGGGGCCGATTATGATGGCGGACGGACCTGAGTCCGTCCGCCACCATAGAGTAGGAGGGACCGTCCGCAGGGGCTGCGGCGGTCCCTCCGTGCAGATTAGGATGTGACCGCCAGGGTGGCGGTCACATCCTCAATCTTTAACATTGCGGCGGGTGCAGCTTCAAGCTGCACCCGCCGCAATGTTAAAAATGCATACATTGCATTTGTATGCAGCAAGCGGCAGGCACCGCGCGGTGCCTGCCGATCACTGCATACAAATGCAGGGGGGTACCATAGGTACCCCCCATGTGCACCCGCCACCCCCCTTCACCCAGGGGGCCCGCAATGGGCCCCCGCAGTGAAGCTCCGTATGCTTTTCCACGGCGGAAAACCCGCCGTGGAAAAGCATTTCTTTTCGGGCACCCTAATTTGGCTGACGGTGTCTGAGAGACACCGTCACCATATTAGTGCTTTTCCGCCGCGGTTGTAAGCCAACCGCGGCGGAAAAGCTGCGGACGGAAACCAGGACCCACCAGCCATCCTAATGTGGCGGTGGGTCTTTGGTGGGTCCGCAGAGGATTTTCCGCATCCTCCGGGCCAGCGGTGGCTTCCGCCGGCCCGGAGGATGCGGAAAATCCTCCATCATAATCGGCCCCTTAGTGTGGAGTTTTACGACTCCACACTCCCTATACTTACCTGTGCGATGTTCTCCGCCTCGACTATGGAGTGTCCAGAGACCTCCGCACACCTAAATGTACCGAGTGTGGAGTCAAAACTTTGCATGTAGTTTGTGAATGTGTGAAATGAGTACACTAAATATAAAGTGTAAGTTTATCTTTGAGAATCACACCCTGAGTGAAATTTCTGAGCTTGGTGTTTTATTTTTCCAGTATTGGATCTTTCATAGATTCACATTCTTGAATCATTCCCCGTCATCAAAGTGGGAGTCCCACTTTACTATAATAAAGCAAGGTGTAATACTACAATAGATAAAATGGCAATGAACCATAATTTTTATAGCCTATCTATGTACTTTTTAATAAAGGACCAAACTACAAATTTTAGCCAATCAGGTGACAGAACCCTCTAGAATACTCCCAAGAGAGTCTGAATCCCTCAGATTTTCTACTGCAAATCTACTATTTTTCTCAGCTCTTCAAAATAATTTTTCTTCCAGACTATAACTTAATTCTACTACCTACATATTCTGACTGGACAGCATGTCCCAACTCACAAAAAAGGATTATTCAGATCCTGTGATACTAGTGGGAAAAAGAGGCTCCATTTCGATGGCCCACTTAAGGAATGTATATATTGCCTCCATCCAGAACATAAGGTGAGAGACTGCAAAATCTGTTGCACCCTTTCTCAGAAAACCTTAAAAGATAGGGAAGGCAGACATTTACTCTGGCTTCAAAAGCTGAAAACAAAGGAGTGCCCTTTATCTGAGGAGGATAGTGATCAGTATTCACAGTCTTCTTCACCTTTGTCATCGATGACGATTATAATAGCCAGAATACTAAAGCGACCGTCAATGAAGATTCCTCCTCCGATGCCCCTCCTCAAGATACTGTCGGCGATGAAGTTCCTCACCGGCGCAATCCAATATTACTTTGACGCTGCAATCGAGAATGATACCATCAACGATGGTCTAGTCAACGATCATACCGTCCACAATGGGGTTCAATGATGATATTGTTGACAATGGGCTCGTCGATGATGCCATTGACGATGGTACCATCAATGAGGGAGCCCAGGACAATGATAGCATCAGCGGGGAAACCATCAGCTTTGGACCAGTCAACTACATCAACAGCAAATACTGCTTTAAAACCAGCATTTCCTCCATTGTATTTAATCCCTGTAGGGGATACATGTTCTGCAGACATAATTCTTCAAGCCCTCACGATTAGTTGATGCACCTGTCACTCCTCTACCAATGCTAGCAGATACCCTGACTTACTCCCCAGCTGACGATGCTCCTTCTACGCACGAAGACAGAGAAGAGGGTGAAATATTAGACAATGCCTCAATTCCCAATGAGTGGGACGACTATCTCATCCCAAGTTCATCCCCACCAGCAGCTGGATCAGTACACTCTCCACCAGAGGACATTGTCAGATTCCATAATTTAATGGAGAGGGCAGCCAAAAGGTTTGAACCTCCACTTCTCACCAAACAAGCAGTTTGTTTCCGCTGTGATTTTAAAAAGCCTACTGTGGAGAAGAAGCGGCCCTTACCTCCCCGGGGCGACGTCTGAGCCTGGGGGCCCGGTCCCCCGCGCCCGGTCATGCAACATCCCTATCACACAGGACTCCTTCTCTCTCTCTTCCCCTACAGGAACCGGCAACAACAGCCGAGCCCGGAGGACCGGAAACAATCTCCCTCGACCCCGGAAGTGGGACACCCTTTGAGGAACCGGAAACGGCCGCCTCTGACCCCGGAAGTGCTTCCCCGGAAACCGGCCCGGAACATAGAAAAGCCGTCGGGAAGGAAGGAGAGAGGTTCCAAGCAGCGGACTCGTGGCAGGAGGCAGTGACAAGCGAAGAACCACTGACAGTGAGCGGAGCAGAGCAGCAAAGCCGAAGTGAGGACGAGGAGGAGTATGTCTGGACCGAAGACTGGTGGCTTCTTCAGGAGGTGGCTGGAGAGCGGCCGCAACTCGCAGGAGAGTTGCGGCGGGGAACGTGAGTACACCCCATCCTTTCTCAGTGTCCCCCTGTAATTAGTTGTAAATATTGTAGTTAGCGCTTCACGAGCACAAAAGCAATGTATATTGACTCCTATCACTTGCACTGTAAAGAAGCCCGAGCACCGTCCCCACCACACGCCACACCCTCTCCCCCTTCCCTCTCTAGCTTGCCTTTTTCCATCCCACCCCGCCGTCCCTTCCTCACGGTAAGTTTCCGATCCCCTCACTCCCCGGTGTAGGTGGAAGTGCTCAGATGTCATTTTGCCCAGACTAAAAGCCCTATACTCTTCTCTACTTTGCATGCCTCCGAGGAGTGCCAGTACCCTACGGCGGAGAAGACGACATCAGCCTAGGAGAAAAAGACCCCATCCAAACGACCCCACCGCGCCAGACCGTCATTCCAGCAACCCCGCCCTGCACATCCAGCCGAAACCCATCCATCAACCCTTCCCTCCAAACAGACTTTGTCCAGAACTTTCAATAAAAACCGCTGACCATAGCACACTATATCCGGCCTCCCCGCCTGTTATTCCGGTCCGCCCAAACCCCAACTCCACACCTACCAAAAAATCTGTGAGGGCAATCCCTATTATTGCTTTTATTTGGCAAGAAGGTCTCAAAGCCATGATAAACCTGGCTAAAGTTTCTGCAGTCATCTCAAGATTGGACAAAAAGTACAAAGCACCCAATGACTCTCCAAATTGTCTGATTGGGCAGCCGAAACTAGACTCGGTAGTATCCCAAGCGGCTTAACGTCGCTGTAAGAATCTGTCCACCCCAGTTTCCACTCCTCCGGACAAGGATGGTCGTACGCTCGACAATATCGGGAAGAGATTCTCTTCCATGGCAGCCACGATAGTTAGAGTGGCAAACTACCTTGCTATGTTAGGCCGTTATGACCACCAAATGCGGTTGGATATTTCCACTTGCATCAACTTGTTACGAGAAGAAGCCAAACTGGAAGCTCGTAAAATTCTGCAAGAGGGTGAAAGAATATCAGCAGAACTAATCGACTGCACCACTAAGTCTCCACAACTGGATTCAGGCACCTTGCTCGAGCTGCTGTTCTCTGCAGACAAGGATGATTACAATCTACTTCCTTATTCCCAGAGATAGAAAGTAAAATATTGAACATGCCCTTTGATGGCAAATTGCTGTTAGGCAAAATTGTGGATGATGCCCTTCAGTCCATTAAGGCTGACACGGATACTGCCAAGTCCCTGTGGACTCTACAGTTTAGGAAGCAACCCTTTTGGGGAGCCAGAGGCAGAGGACTGTACTCTGGTTGTTACAAACCCTAAAGGCCGAGGAAAGGTGCCTTCCTGGCACGTCAGGACAACCGATTTTTAAGAAAGTACCAAGGGACATACTTACGTCTGAAGTGTGTGGTGACCTTGATGACACAGGAGCGGCCGGTACGAGTGGCTTGGCTGTTCCCTGCACACAATAGAACGAGTGTCCAAACAAAGCGAAGTGGCAGCATTTGAGTGCAGCCCTGAGGAAACTGCTTTAACGTTACATAGCAGTGAAACATGTCGGCACTGGCAGCAGGTTATGGTAGGCATGATTAGCTACCAGCCTTTTTAATATAGCACACATTCACCGCCCTATGAATAAAATTGGGTAAGGGACTGGTGTGTGTGTTCTTATGCACTCAGTTAGTATTATTTGTATGTGGGTTTGTCACTAGCAGAACTTTCTGCAATTCACTATTTGTCACTTTATATGTTGTTTGTTTTGGACACTACTTTCCTTTCTCCTTATTTTTCTTTGAGAAGCAAGTGATCACCGATGATGAGACAGGGGCCTGTCTGGAAATTGTATACCAGTTACCCCGATGGTGGTGTTTCCGTGAGGGGTCATTTGCTTCTCTCACATTTTTTGGCTCTATGATGAGCGGTGTCCAATGTTGGGAGTGGACGAGTGCGTGACCAAGTACATTTTGGTGCACCCTGTTCTTGTGTGGTGCTTGGGAGAACAGGTTCTTAAATTAGGCGGAGGACATTGCAGTGGTCTCCTTAGAAAGTGGATAAGAGACTAGTGGGGAGTTAGAGTTTCCTGGCACCCCCTTGCAGTCACTGATTCAGAAGTTCGCCAGTAGATTGGGTCATATTTTGTATTTCACAAACCCTAAAGGCAACAATATCAGCCCAGCCAGACACAGTACCATCCCAAGTATGCACAACAGCAACAATATAGACAACTGCCAGCGGCTGCATATAAACATTCAACCAGAGGAAATTATCTGCCCGTGGCAGGGATTCTAGTAGGAAACAGTGACCACAACTTTGTACCGACTACCCCCAACTCATCACCAACCTGTATTGGAGGTCGAATTTTAAATCATCTTCATCAGTGGTCCAGAATAACATCCCATAAGTGGATGCTCGATATGATCTCCCAAGGACACATCCTTGAGTTCATCCAAAAAAATAAACACCCCAACATCATTCCCCCCCACTTAAAACAACTCCTGAGTCAGATATTCATGATTCTGAAGAAAGGAGTGCTAGAAGTTGTTCCAAAACTACAGAAAAGAGTAGGCTTCTATTTTTGTTTCTTTCTTATCAGGAAAACCTCAGGAGATTGGTGTCCTATCATCGACCTTCGAAAGTCAAACAAATTTCTTAAGAAACAATCTTTCCGAATGGTGATGCGCCAGTATATATTACACCTTCTCAACAAAGGAGATCATAGAACGCCACTGGACCTCCAAGACACATACTTCCACATATCCGATCCACCCAAAACACTGCAAATGCATGCCCTTCACGGAAGCTGGCATCCACTGCCAATTCAAAGTCCTTCTATTCAGACTAAAATCAGCAACACACATTTTAACCAAGATGCTGGCCCCAGTGGTAGCCCATACTTAGACGACTGGCTCATAAAAGCTCCCACACATCATCAAGCAGCAACAGCCACATCCACATGCCTCTCATTGTTCACTAGACTAGGTCTCACAGTCAACCAACAGAAATATTACTTAGATCCCACAACAACAATGACATTCTTGAAACATTTCTCAACACTGTACAAAAGAAAACCTTTCCCTCCCAAGACATGCCAATAAAGATTTAACAACTTGCACACAGAAAGTACACAAAAAGTCAGTTTCTGTTCGGATCTACAGATTGTTCCTTGGAATGATTTCTTCCTGCATTCTCCTTATTCCGAATTACAATCTAAAGATGCGTCCACTTCAAGAGGAATTGGACAAACATTGGCTCCAGACCCAGGTGTCCTTTAATAACTTCATTCGAATAACTCCAGCATTGAGGAAAGCCATGACTTGGTGGACACGACCGTCAAACCTGTCCAAAGGTCTATCATACCTGGTACAAGTTCTCGAATATGTCCTAGCAATCGATGCCTCCCAGGAAGGTTGGGGTGCTCACCTCCAAGACTTACAAATAAGCAGAAAATGGAGTCAAGATGCACTACAATCTGACTTTCGCCTTAGCTTTAAAATCTATTCTCCCAAAGATAGCACAGTCATCGGTGCTCATACGCACAGACAATAACACCAGCATTTTTCATCTAAACAAGCAGAGAGGAACACGGCAGGTGCTATCTCTTAAGGTGTAAAACATCTGAAATTGGGCTCTTCAACATCAGATACCTCTCAAAGCAGAACATGTGTCAGGAGTTTCAATATCCTTGCAGACTTGCTAAGCAAGACCAATATTCCTGTGCCACACGTGGGAGCTTGACCAGCACATTTTGGATAACTATTTCCACCACTGGGGCATGCTGAACTTAGACCTGTTTACGATGAAGTAGAACAGGAAATGCCAATTCTTTGCAAGTTGGCATCGCCAAGAGGGGTCGTGGGGGAATGCATTGTCAATGAGATGGTCAGGAATCTATGCTTATGTTTTTCCCACGGTCCTACTTATTCCAAGGGTGCTCAACAAGCTGAAGAGAGAGCCTTGCAGACTTCTCCTCATTGCTCCCGAGTGACCCAGACCATTCTGGTTCAGGGAGCTCCTGCTCCTGTTGGAACTTCCTCAAATACAGCTCAAACCAATACCAATGCTGCGGACCATGAACCAAGGCCAGGTCTGTCATACCAACCCGACATCGCTACATTTATCGGCCTAGCTCCTAAGTTCAATGAGTTTGTCATGTTAGATATTCCTTCACACTGCAGGGAAATGCTTGCCAAAGCAGGGGCAGACACCACAAACAGAATTTATAAACTCAGGTGGAAGCACTTGTGCCTTTAGTGCGATGATTCTAAGGTTCACCATCTCACCCCACCGCCGGAGCAAATTCTCCCATTGCTACTTCACCTGGCAAGATCTGGCTTGACTCTTTCTTCCATAGAGTGCACCTGGCAACAATTTCCAGGTTTAGACAATCCAGTAATGCACCTTCTTCATGGTCTAGTTGAATTGTAAAACAATTCCTCAAGGGCCTATTCAGGAAATTTCCTCCAGTAAGAAAACCTTTGCCATCGTGGTACCCGAATGTAGTGCTGGGACAGCTCATGAAAACACCATTTGAGTACATCCTCAAAGCAGAATTGAAATACCTTACTTGGAAAACTGCACTTGTCATAGCTCTCACATCTGCCAAAAGAGTAAGTGACATTCAGGCTCTTACCAATAAGGAACCTTTCCTTCAGTTCAAGTCAGACAGTGTAATACTTCAGTCCAATCCTAAGTTTATCCTCAAAGTCCCTTCAGACTTCCACTTAAATGAGCCAGTGATTCTATGGACATTCTTCCCAAATCCTCAAACTGTTGCTGAAAAATCTATACATTCTCTAGATGTCAAGCGATGTCTCAAATTTTATTTGCACCGGACCCATCAAATCCGCAAAGCGGATCAGGTATTTGTGGTATATGGTGGTCTCAGAAAAGGTCTCCCAGTCTCTAAGCAGACCATTGGCTGTTGGATTGCACCCACCATCTCATTTTGTCACCCACAAACAGGAAATCAATTGCGAGACAAGGTCAAAGCCCACTCCACCAGAGCTGTCTCCACCTCTACAGCTCTTTTGGCTTGCATGCCCATCCACCACATCTGCCAATCAGCAACATGGTTCAACAGGCACACCTTTACTAAGCATTATTGCCTGGATGACACTAATAAGACTGATGCGGCTGTGGGACAAGCAGTATAATGACATCTGTTTCACTTAGGTGAGCCTTTCATGCCTTTCTTTCCCAACGTCCGCTATGTATGATATTATTGTTCTTTAATTGATTTACTGCTTAATATTCTGATTCAAGCATGTGAATCTACGAAAGATCCAACACTGGAGAAGAAAATTAGTTACTTACCTGTAACTGTAGTTCTCCAGTATTTGTGTCTTTCATAGATTCAC
The DNA here is from genome assembly GCF_964261635.1 of Lissotriton helveticus. Lineage (NCBI taxonomy): Eukaryota > Metazoa > Chordata > Amphibia > Caudata > Salamandridae > Lissotriton > Lissotriton helveticus. Next base: position 1,400,777,952 of record NC_136057.1, on the reverse strand, counting down.
ATGCGACCCACCCTCCTTCCCTGAGAGCCTCCCCTTGTAATATAAATGTTAAATTATTACACTTGTGCTTGAAAATCTGATAGATTCAGTCTCTCTGGGGAGTATTCTAGAGGGTGCTGACACCTGATTGGCTAAAGCTTGTAGTTTGGTGCTTTTTTTAAAAGGACATAGATCGCCTATAAAACCTATTGTTCATTGCCCTTCTATCTATTGTAGTAGTATACATTGCTTTATTATAGTACCGTGGGACTCCCACTTCGACGATGGGGAATGATTCAAGCATGTTACAGGTAAGTAACTCATTTTCATATGCATTTTTTTTACAGTCAATGACAGCCTCTCAAGATTTTGGTTACACAAGCAAAACTGCAACCTGATTTGCGCTCGTGAGGATTTTGGCAGAAAACAGAATACTCTCCTGTAAATTTTACAAATGAGTGTATGTATCAATGCGTTTTTTCCATGTATGTACCACTCACATTCTCACCCATACACAAATTAGTCTCAAAACTGCATTTCCTACATGCACACACCCTCTCAGCCTGTCTCTTTTCTATTTATGCATCAATCCCAGCTGAATATGCCTCAATATCACGCAGTCTTATTCCCCGCAGGGAATTACAACGCGGTTGTTACAAAGACCGCGTTGTAATTCCGCATACCATTACCCCGCAAGTCGTTGAGGGGGGATGCTGGATGTTGGAATAGTATCATTTACTATTCCAACTCCAGTCTGTGCTGACAGTAGGGAAGGTGTTGGATTTTAAATCCAACATCTTCTCCCCCCTCTGCAAGTCGTTGTTCCGACTTGCGGCGTAATGGTATGCGGATTTACAATGCAGTCGTAACAACCGCGTTGTAATTCCCTGCGGGGAAAAAGTTTTGTGGTAAACGTTGTTTACCATCCTAGCTCATCCATGCCCACCTCACTCCTAGTCTTGTATGTCTCTATTGCACACATCACTCCCAGTTGTGCACATGCGCAAAGATGTCCCAGTCCAGAGTGCGCCCCAAGCGCATACCAGTCCGGTTCCATGGTAGTCCCCATGCATATATCTCTTCCGTTCCTCAGTTCTTTGGTGTCTCACTTCCATGTGCACAGCATTCCCAGCCCTGTTTCCTGATGTACGTGGCCTCTCCTTTTCCAAGCTCTTGCTGCCACTGCGATTATTTAAGCGAAGTGCACAATCCAGTGGCCACCTTATCACTCCCCCTGTCAGGTAGAACTTTCCCAATTCTGCTGGGACACCCCCTGCCTAATAAAATTCATCTAATTTGAAAGAACAAATGGGGCTCCTTCGCGCCTAACTGCCAAGATCCTTCAAGCTAAATCCCATGGCAATACACTACTGAGCATTGGGTCTTCAAAAGAGAATGGGGTGAGGGCGAACACTGTTTGATGAGGTGATGAGGGTGAGGAGAGGGCTCCAGCCCTGACTGCCACCCTCAGTACTATGTGCCACCTCCCAAGGTTCTGGAGGATTGTTTCCTTTTTGAGACAATGGCACAAAGAAATGGCATCGTGGCCTACAATACCTCATAATGATGCTGCTCATCCCTTGCTGTCAATTCTTCCTCCAGTGCACCAGTCCCACTCCTTTCATTCTTTTGCAACAAAGGAGAATGCACGACGCTCTCTCACCATAAACTGTTAATACCACACTCACCAATCCCAATACTTTTTCAATAAGTATTTAGTTCAGAATGATGATGATTTTCTTATGTTTACGGGATTATTGATGAAAACCTTGATGTCGAACTAGTGTAAGAGGTAAGTAGCGTTTTCATATAACAGTGGATCACAACAAAATTAGTGAAAGTTAGCCGGATACTTAAGATAGTAATCAACTCAAACAACAATACTTGCAAAGGGATGGCTAAACTGACATATCTGCGGCATTGTTAATAATGCTACAAAGTAGGCATGAGTGTTTAGGTGGGTAATAGTTGAAGTTGAAAATCAATTGTTTAATGTAACAATTGCATGTTCTATTTTCCGGCAACAGTAGCAGCAATTCGCGTTGAAGAAAGGTCCATGGACTTTCCTGATACACTAACTAACCCGGTTTACTTTAAAGACGTCTTAAATGATGCAATGTATTTAAGAAAGGATAAGACCTTAAGATACGCAGATGATAAATGTTTTTCAATGTTTACTATTTATAATAAGCATTAGAAAAACTCGAATTACTACTCACAGGTTAAAGGAGCTGAGGAGATCACACAATCCAAATTCAAGAGCGCTAATTTTTAATAAACTTCATTACAGATTGTATTTGCCAACCAAATATTGGTTGGAGTTTTAAGAGAACGTAAACACCGAAGTAGATCATAAATATTACTAATTATACTTTCAGACCTCAATGTAATTGGTGTAATGATAGTACTAGAGATAAGAAAATGCAACTCTAAGATAGTATGGGGCAGAGCCTTTTTGTAAAACAATGCTTTCCTGGTCTATCTAATTGTACATATTACACATATTAAACATTCAACAGAAATTCCCCTGATCTAAACAGATATTGGGATTTGTTTAAGGCATGCAGTTACTAAAGGCCAAGTAACAAGTTAATTATTGAACTTCATGCAGTATTTAAAATTACAAGATATGCAGAAATGGAACCCGAAACAAAGAATTCAGAACATAGTATTAGGACTATTTGTAGTGTTGATTTGGTGCAATTCTTGAAAGTTCAAATGGAGTTAGAGATAAGAAAACATAAGAACACAGTGACAATCTTGAAGAAAAACTTCAGGAAAAGATTAGCAGACTAAGAATTATTCTCTATAAATTCAGTAACAAGGGGCCAGTGGCAGCTATCATAGCCAACACTAGTGCAAATGTGATCATCAAAGAAATTACAGATCTGGAAAAAGACCCAAGAGGACAGAGACATGATGGGCTTATTTGTTGAATATTATAGCAACAAGACTTTGTGATAGGCAGAGATATGCTTTAGCAAACATGCATGCTAGGTTTTATGATCTGAGTAGTAACCAGTGAGAAGGCTCAGCTAGTGCTAAATTTGAGCTGGTGGTTGCAGGTGAGGCCCGCAAGCACTTACTTTTCCTCCCTTGAGCAACTGAGCTGAAAAGCTTGTGGATATGCACCTATGCGCCTATGAGAGGTACTGAGACCTGAAAGGATTGTTGCAGCCTGTCAGCAACCCAAGATTAAATTCGTTTTTATCTCTACTGATAACGGATGATACCCAGAAACACCTGTCTAGAGATTTTCAGCACTAACCTGCACCAACTTTGGTGGAATACTCCAGTAAAATTTCAAGTAAGCATGTAACATGAACTGCATTTACCATAATGCTAAGGGGCGAACTGTCCTGGGAGGTGAAACAGTGTGCTCCCACCCCTTTCTGTTTGAAAAGGTTCCCTTGAGCCATTGAGCTGATGAGCTTGTTGAGATGCACCTGTGCGCCTGTGAGAGGTACTTAGACCTGAAAGGATTGTGGCAGCCTGCCCTGCAACCCCATATTAAATGTATTTTTATCCCTACTGATGATGGATGGTATCCAGAAATCACGACTAGAGATTTACAGCACTTATCTGCACCAACTTTGGTGGAATACTCCAGAACAATTTCAAGTAAGCATGTACCATGAACTGCATTTACCATAGTGCTAAGGGGCGAACTGTTCTGGGAGGTGAAGCAGTGTGCTCCCACCCCTTTCTGTTTGAAAAGGCTCCCTTGAGCCATTGAGCGGACGAGCTTGTGGAGATGCACCTGTGCGCCTGTGAGAGGTACTGAGACCTGAAATGATTGTGGCAGCTTGTCCAGCAACCCCACATTAAATTTGTTTTTATCCCTACTGATGACGGGTGGTATCCAGAAACACGTGTCTAGAGATTTACAACACTAACCTGCACCAACTTTGGTGGAATACTCCAGTAACATTTCAAGTAAGCATGTACCATGAACTGCATTTACCATAATGCTAAGGGGCGAACTGTGCTGGGAGGTGAAGCAGTGTGCTCCCACCCCTTTCTACTTACTTTTCCTTGTTGTATTTTGATCCAGAGCAAGAAAGAGAGAGTCTCAAAAGATTGAAAAAAGAAGAAAGAGAAAGACAGAAAAACAGTGTCAAGGAAAAAAGGTAGGGATAAAAATGAGCTTAAAAGAGTGAAATAAATGAACAGGGAATGCTTGTTGGTGAATGAGGTGGAATCAAGACTGACATTCAGTAGCGTTGGCTGCGGGCTTCTGAGCAAAACCTTTGGCCCAGCACTTAAGGCCAGATGTCCTAAAAAATGTTTTCTCACATAAAGCCTGATTCGCACAATCAGAATATTACAACTGCAAAATAGCCTTTTGGTATGTACCACAAATTGCAATTCAATAACATGTTCCCTGATCGCAATTTAGGTTTGTGACAATATACCGAATCAGTGTTTGGAAGGGACCTGTTTAGGGCGTCCCTTCCAAATCGCAATTTGGAATAGGGTGTATTAATGTTTTTTTTACTGAATTCCAGTCACAAAATGTAATCATTTTTTACAGACTTCACAAAAATTGTGATAACTCATTTGCACACAGGAAGGTATCACCAAAGGACCCCTTTCTCTATGTGAATTTTAATAAAAACCTTTTTTAAGAGTAGGTAGTGGTCCCATGGATTACTGCTTAGTCTTAAACATATTTATTGAACATTTTTAAGGAACACAGGCTGCATTAAAACAAAAAAAAGATTGCTTTATTCAACAGCAGTCACAGACATAGTGGTTTGCTAAGTCAGCAGGCCACCATCGCTGTGATGCCAGCGGATCTTAGTGGGTCACAATTTACGACCTGCCTTGTTAATATTTATGAGGTGGGTCGAATTGTGACCCACTGCGATTCTGTAGTTTGCAAACTGACCTATTATTATAAAGATTAGTTCGCAAAATACCACAGTGGTTGCAAATTTCCATCAGTATTTTGCTACCAGTGTTTAGTACATGTTGTCCATATTAATTTACAAAATAATCACTGGGTTTGTCTCAGTGCTGTCAGTATAGAAACTGATAATGTATTTGAAAAGTTGAGTGGAGTTTCCTCTGAAAGAAACTTTTCAACCATAGACAGACTCTTATATGAAATACCAGGGGCACAGGCGTTGTCAATAGTCTTCCACAATACGAGGCCCAGGGCACAGATACTCACTATGCTCATTGTCACGAGGTCTCCCCCCTCCCCCCCTCTCCCCCCAGAGCAGCGACCCATGGATGTTGATGAAGACCCATTACCTGCTCACGCTGTACCGTTTTTTTGTTACAGCCATCCCATTCCTTTACGGATTCCACCGTACAAGGGAAATACTATAGCAGCTCCTTTAATGAGGAAGACTTCCAGGATTTTTCTCCCTCCCACAGAGAGTACGTAATTTCTGCAATTCCCCCAATCACCACTGAGAAGCATGAGAAGGTGTGTACAAATCCTGGAAACTCCGGAGGTCGGCGCGTTGCATCGGAATTCGAGGAGACGTCGTCAGCTACGGTAAAGGATGACCGCATCAGCGAAGAGCCCTGGCATAGACTTCGGGAAAACGGTCCGCCCGACCCAAGAGACGCCAAGACCAGCAGACCCGAACTGGCTCCAGAAGAAGCATCCCCCGCTGCTGCCGTAAGCACAGAAGACACAAACCAAAGACCCAACGCAGAAGCCAGCCACGTTCTAGGAGGATCGTGGCTCACCCAGGTACGAAACCACCTGAAGGGTATTAGAGGGAGGCGGTGTCTAACACTGAGTAAAGACAGTCCTAAAAGGGGGGGAGGAAAATAATATCAGCCGCGGGCCCTGTGAAAAAACCCTATAACACTGGTGACGGCTTTATTAGGGTGCACATATCCCCTCACAGCCCACCCCATCTTCCTCATGAGCCCATGAAACGATCACTCATTACGGTCTTTCTTTTACCTGAGGCACTCCTGAGACAAGAAGGAGATATGGTGAAGACCCCGCAACGCCGGTCAAGAGGAAAGGAAACAAAATAAACGATGTTCTGAATATACATATTTGTTGAAACCCACTATGCAATAAAATAGTAAATCAAAAGAAAGTAAGTGACATTCCTCGTTATTTCGCTAATTCCCTACAAGCAACTGATAAAGGGACAAGAAAAATTGGAATGGGCCCTAGAGAGATAGATGTCTTCAGGACAGGCCGACAGAGACATGTTCAAGGATACATGGGGAGAGGGCTCGACCTCGGACCTGGGGATCTGGGTTCGAGTCTCGGTAACGACGCCAAAAACCTCCTGTGATTCTGGGCAAATCACTTAATCTCCCCGTGCCTAAAATGAAAGTGTGTCCTCATGTAACGTAACTGGTGCTATGTAAAGCGCTCTGATACCTGATTCGGTTTGGGTCTAGTTCTCGCTATATAAAACACTGCAAAAAAAAAAAAAAAATACCATGGCCCAACAAGTCGAGTGCATTCACAAAGTCGAGGAGCATCAGATTCTATTAACCACTCGATTACAGAGTCAACAACCGACTACCGGGGTCCAGAATATTGCCCTTCAGAAATACGTTCCAGGGGAAGATCTGGATGCCTTCCTCGAATTTCGAGAGGGCCGCCAGGGCGTGTGCATGGCCTACAGTAAAGTGATCCATTTTTTTCTAGCCCTTCTCCTAACAGGTGAAGCCCAAGCCGCCTATCAGATTGCCAACGCAGGGGGAGGTACCCCCTACAGGGAAAATGAGGAGATGATACTAGACCATTTAGGTATGGATGCAGAGGCATACCAAGTTAAATCTAGGTTCTGTCTTCAAAAGAAAGGAACAGAAGAACCCATGGATATCAGCTACCTACCAAAGTCCATCCTCGTCTCTGAAGAACTTGGGGCAAGCTTCTACGTAAGTCTTTGGGTAAACAGGTAGCAGGTAGTGGCTTTACTAGACCCGGTGTGTCGTCAGTCCGTTTTCCAGTGTCACTTAGTAGAGAAATTCCAGCTCATCCTGGGGGTGGGAGCACCAATTTGTTTTGTACCCAGGGATATAAAAACGTATCCCTTAGCAGATGTCCCCATTAAAAACCCCAATGGCTGTGTCTCCCTGCTTAGAGTAGGTGTAATGGATACAGTGCCAGAGGCAGCCATCATAGGAACCGATAAGCCCAATTTCATTACACTATTCAGGAACCGACTCGGTGGCGAACGTCCTCCTTTAAACCTATTGACCCAAACCCGTGGTCAACCAACCCTAGTTTTAGGTTTGCTCAATCCAATGACCCTACCCTCCAGTTTACTTGGGAACAGGCCAAGAAAAACGATCCCCTACAAACGTATCCCTGTTTTCAAATTCGGAATGATCTTCTTTACCGTATAGGGGAAAAGGATAACCCTCCCCAGCTAGTCGTTCCAAAAAGCTTTCAGGACCAAATCCTTTTCTTTGACCATTCTCATCTCCTCGCAGGTCACAACGGAGCAGAGAAAACAAGACAGAACATTCTGAAACATTTCTTCTGGTCAGGCATCTTAGCTCACATAGTTAGGTATTGCCAGGAGTGTGAGGTGTGCCAGAATAAGAACCCTTATAAACCTCCTGCGGTTCCATTACAACCCCTCCCTATTATAGGGAAACCGTTTGAGAGGGTAGGCATAGATCTTAAAGGACCCCTCTCTAGATCAAAAAAGAGAATCAATATGCTTTAGTGGTTGTGGACTATGCCACCAAATACCCTGATGCCTTCCAGCTAAAAGCCCCTACCACAACCAACAAAGCTGAAAAACTAGTAGAAAACTTTTCCAGGGTGGTTTTTCCCAAAGAAATATTAACCGATCAGGGCACACCCTTTGTATCACAGCTTATGCAACAGGTATGCAAAACGGTGAACATATCCCATATAAAGGCTTCTGTCTACCACCCTCAAATCGATGGTCTGTGTGAAAGGTACAATGGGACCCTTAAATTGGCACTTAAGAAAATGTTAGCCAGCAAAGGAAAGGAATGGGATCTGTTCCTACCCCTTGCTCTCTTTGTCATTCGTGGACAGGTACGGTGTATCCTGGGGTGTTTCTCATTTGAGCTGCTGTATAGCCGTCAGCCTAGGACACTTCTTGAAATGACAAGGGAAGCATGAGAACAGGAAAAGGCGGAGGAGACACAAGAACTTCTCGACTACCCTCAGGGTCTGAGGTCCCGTCTTGGGAAATTGAGGGATCTGGCCTATTCCAACCTAGAAAAAGCCCAAAACAAACAAAAACCCTTTTACGGCAAAGGGAAGAAGTGGGGATATCTCCAAATCGGTGACTGGGTAGTGGTGCTTCGTCCTTCTTCTCTAGCAAAAGGGAAAACTGAATGGAAGGGTCCATATAAAATTGTTGGGCAAATCGGGCGAACGTCTTATATGGTACAACTAAATTCCAGAAAAACCCAGAGGTACCATATTAATATACTAAAAAAAATGGATAGGACCCCTTCCAAAACCCATAAACCTAGTACAAACCATTCACCCTAGTAACTGTTCCACCCTAGAGCAGTTGGTAGTTAATGAAGCCTTGCCACTGAAGTAGTCATCCCAACTGCAGGAAGTTTTACAGCCTTTCTCTACCATCTTCTCAGACCTCCCAGGTAGAACATCCCTGGTGGAGCACTCAATAGTCACCAAACTGGGTGAAGTGGTCAAACAACAACCTTACCGAATACCCGCTACTAGAAGGACGTCTATTAATGATGCAATAGACAGCATGCTGGCAATGGGCGTCATACGCCCTTCCCAGAGCAACTGGTTTTCACCAATAGTTTTAGTCGCAAAATCGGACGGCTCAATACGGTTTTGTATATACTTCAGAGCTGTCAACCCCATCTCCAAATTCAACTCTTATCCACTTCCTGTCAGGGCTAGGGTGGCCTGCGGTCTAGGGCCCGCCCCACTCTGCAGACGAATTTACTCTTCGTCATGTCTGGTGCCCTTGTGCGGTAAAATGCACCAGTTGACCTTGGGAGGGCGCTGGTGGCAGAAATGTGCCAAGAGATCTTGTTAACTTAATGACAAACTGCTCTTAACTACAATAGTGCTTTGAAACTATGTTCTGTATTGATCCGCCTAATGCGTGAGGTTTCGCACCCAAAAAGCGTCCGCCAGATGCGTGAGCTTTCGTTTACTGGTCGCATGCGTGAGCTTTGGCTTGGGCGTTGTCACGTTGATATACGCGACCGCGCCCAACCTTCCGTGCTCACTATTCTTTGTGCTTTGAAGAGGAAGTAGGTGGTTCTTGGTTGTCCGCCCCTATTGTAGGTGTTTGGAGCTCATTTCACGGATTGGACCGGAGGCTTTCGGTGGACCAGTCCAGTGGGCGTGGCGGCTTCGTGTTTGGCTCATCAGCAGATTTCCTGATTCCCCCTTCTGAAGAAAAAACCTTCGTGAGTCCTAAGAAGCATCCTGGTTCTTCCTAAAAGTAGAGTAGGTCGTACTCTACAGGTAGGAGGAGATTTTGCGCAAAAATTGAGATAATAGTTAAGTTTATTTAAAAGAAGTAATCAGACTCAATCTCTCATAGATTTAATTTATGAAAAGAAATTTCAAAGTCTATTTTTAAGTACCTTTTCTTGCGCAGTGCAATTTTCCTCATTTGAATAAATGTGCAATAACTATGTTAATTCTTTGATTATTTTGGCGCAATTCAGTATTGAGCTTTTCGCAATTTAGTAGTTTCAAAAATTATTGAAAGTATTCGTTTTCCTCTGACATGTTTAGGACTAGACTGAACTAGTAATCAGTTTAATGTTTGGTAAAGGAGTTTATTTACTGAATAATGTGTTTTAACCTCTGAGGAAATATTCTGCCGCTATTTACAACAGTCATAAAAAAGGCAACGAAGAGATTAGAATTTTGTTCATTTTATTGAAATACAGAAAAGTCTATTTTAATCAAAGAACCAGGTAACCTTAATGTTTAGAATATAGAGATAGAAAAAACTCTGATTTTATCTATATCATTTGTTAGACAAGTATAAGGCTTACGAATACTTGCTACTATAACTTTTCCTTTTCAGATCTCCTTCCCTGCTGTTCCCATCCTAATTCCCTTTCCCCCCCCCGCTTGATCACTTCAAAATTCTGTGTAATTATTACAATCAGAATTGGAGGTATCGAGAGGTGGGTCCTTATAACTTCACAACAGACCCTGAGGAAGACTTCGTCTGACAGAATAGTGAGCCCACAAATTATTTTCCTCCCGGTCTGATTGCGAAGTCATAATGACTACCATAAATGATTTAATGTCGGCAATAGTTCGGATGCAGGCAGATTTAAAAGAAACCATGAATGCAACGGCATTATTAGCTGCTAAGGTGGATAATATTCAACTCCAGAATACTCCTCTTCCTGAAGATGTTCAAGATATTGGCGCGAGGGCAGCTACAAACATAGCAGTCACTGTTCCACCTCAGATCCCTCTAGCTGCTCCTGAGCGTTTTACTGGGGATTCTTCCAAGGTGCAAATTTTTTTGACTCAAATTGAATTAAATTTTTCTTGTAGACCAACAGCTTTTCCTACCCCTCAGTCCAAAATAGCGTTTTTAATTTCTTATCTAACTGGAGATGCTGCTAACTGTAACTGGGCTGTACCTTTGGTCAGACAAGACAACACCTTATTGTATAATTGGCGACGCTTTGTAGAGGAATTTGAGAAGGTGTTTGATAGGCGTACTGTAACTTTATCTGCAGATCGAGAATTACTACAGTTGAGACAAGGTAACAGGGATCTAGTTACTTATTTATCACATTTTAACAGATTAATCGCTGAAACTTCTTGGCCAGAGGAAAAGAGAGCAGCTCTCTTTTATCAGGGACTTAAAGATGATCTGAAAGATGTCCTGGCGCAAATTGATCCACAACCAACAGTTTGTTCAGATTTGATTAATCTGACTTTACGCTTAGATCACAGACTTTCTGAACAAAGATCAGATAAGAAAAGAGTTGACAAGCCTAATTGGAAAATTGAAAATAAATCTAGAACTCATTTTGCAAACTCTAAATCAAGTTCCGAGCCAATGGAGATTGGGACACTTAGGCAACCATTGTCGAAAGAGGAAAAGGACAATAGACGAAAGAACGGTCAATGCCTCTATTGTGGTCGCAAAGGACATTTTGGGAAAGATTGTTTGATGAAACCGAAAGGCAAGTCTCCTAGTGTCGGCAAGACAGCTGTAATAGAAAAAACAGATCAAACGTCGGAAAACTAATATGCCCAAGATGTTTTAAGGGAGATCTCTTGGGAACCATAGCCTTCCCTTCTGTAAATTCTTGTGTGTCCAATTACAAAGCACATTTCAGACTAGCTGTTCAAATTCGGTTAACACGCGAAACTTGCCAGATGGAAGTCTTAATTGATTCTGGAGCTACAGGAACTTTGTAGATTTAGAAACTGCTCAACGGCTAAGTATAATCTGTGAAAAGAAAGAAACTCCAGAAATTGTTCAAGCAGTTGATGGGAAAATATTAGCTGGAGGTCCAGTAACCATGCAAACTTCTAAAGAGACTATGTACTGTGAAGATTCAAAACAACAATTGCATAAGGAAGAAGTTCAGTTTGATGTAATCCAGGCACCTCAGTATGGTTTTATTCTAGGAATGCCTTGGCTTTGTTTGCACAATCCTTCTATTAATTGGCAGAAGAGGGAACTAGTTTTTCTATCAGACTTTTGCCATTCAACTTGTTTGAAATCCTTTAAACCAACAGTTAGTCAAATAGCCACTGCTGAAGAGAAGGAAACAGTTTTACCAAAAACCTACGAAAAGTACAAAGAAGTATTCAGTGAAGTAAAAGCAGCCCTTCTTCCTCCCCATCGTAGTTACGACTGTCAAATTGATCTCATACCTGGGTCCAGTGTACCAAATTGCAGAATTTATGCTTTATCCGAGAAAGAAAATCAGCATTTGAGACAGTATCTGGATCAGTATTTAGAAAATGGTTTTATCCGCCCTTCCAAGTCGCCGGCCGCATCTCCTTTGTTTTTCATTCCAAAAGCAAATGGGGAATTAAGAACATGTATCAATTATAGGGTGTTGAATAAAATAACAATTAAGAATAAATATCCTTTGCCGCTGATTCCAGTTCTTTTGGACCAAGTAAAAAAGGCCGTAATCTACACAAAACAGGATCTTAGGGGGGCTTACCATTTGGTGCGCATTAGACATGGAGATGAATGGAAAACTGCATTCAAGACTCGATATGGGCTGTTTGAATACTTGGTAATGCCCGTTGGCCCGTGCAACGCACCAGCAGCTTTTCAGTTTTTTTTAAATGATGCCTTAAGAGAATTTTTTGATCTTTTTGTTATCGTCTATATCGACGATATTTTGATTTACTCCAATTCTGTAGCAGAACATGAAGGACATGTCAAAAAGGTATTAAGTACTCTACAATCACACAATTTGTATTGCAAATTATCCAAATGTGATTTTCATGTTTTTGAAGTGAATTTCTAGGGGTTCTGCTTACACCTACTGGCATGAAGATGACTGATAGAAAAATCAAAGCAGTTGCTGAATGGCCTATTCCAAATTCAGTCCGAGACATACAATGTTTCTTGGGATTTGCGAATTTTTATAGTCGCTTTATTGATCACTTCTCCGCAGTGGTAGCTCCCATTACACGTTTGTTGAGGAAAAAAGTAAAATTTGAATGGACTTCAGAAGCCGATAATGCATTTCAAAGTTTGAAGAAAGCTTTTACTGAAGCGCCGATTCTGATGCATCCTGATGTGGAAGAACCTTTTATAATTGAAGCTGATGCATCTGATGTAGCAATTGCAGCCATTCTATCCCAAAGACATCACAACACTGGACAAATGCACCCGGTTGCATATATGTCTCGAAAATTGAATCCAGCAGAACAAAACTACATTATCGCTGAAAAAGAATTGCTTGCCATACTTGAAGCCTTCAAAGAATGGAGACATTACATAATGGGAGCAAAATTTACTGTGACTGTGTATACGGATCATAGAAATTTGCAGTTCATGAGTTCAGCCAGAATGTTAACTCCTCGACAGCTGAGATGGATGATGTTCTTTGCTGAATATGATTTTGTGGTAACTTATCGCCCAGGACAAGACAACAAAAAAGCTGATGCACTGTCCAGAAAAGACTCTTCTTTACATAGATTTGAAGGAGCACCACAAGCCATAATCGATCCAGACAAAGTAATCTGTTTATTGTCTGCAGACCAATTCTTGGATAACATTCATGAAAATGTTCCTCCTTCCAAGTGGAAACAATGGTTAAACCCAAAAAGTAATCAAACTATCAAAGAAGGAATACCATTTCATGGAAAACAAGTGTATCTACCCACCATAGAATTACAAGAAACAGTGTTCAATTGGTTACATTCTCATCCTATGGCTGGACATCCAGGTCCAAAAAAGACTGTGGAGAAAATACAAAAGATGTTTTGGTGGCCAACCCTGCAAAAAGACGTATTAACAAGGGCTTAATATTGTGAAATCTGTGCTAGATTTAAAACTGATCACAGTAAAACAAAAGGTTTATTACAAGTACTGCCAACACCAACTGAACCATGGAAACATATTTCTTTAGATTTCATTACCGACTTACCACCAATCAATCAACATTCAGTCTTTTTAGTAGTTGTTGATAGTTTAACGAAGTATGCACATTTTATTGCTTGTAAACGGTTGCCAACTGCTGGACAATTAGCACAACTATTCCTGCAAAATGTGGTGCGATTACATGGTTTACCTTCAGTGTTACTTTCGGACCGTGGTTCTCAATTCTCCTCCAAATTTTGGCAACAATGGTGTCGAAGTTTGCAAATTTCTGCTAATATGTCCACCAGTTATCATCCCCAAACTGATGTTCAAACTGAAAGATTGAACCAAACCTTAAAACAATACCTGAGATGTTATGTTGCAGATTCCAAAAGGGCTTGGTTAGATCTACTTTGGATTGCTGAAATAGCATACAATACTTCGCCTCATTCTTCCACAGGATCTTCTCCTTTTGAAGCCCTATATGGTTATGTACCAAATACTATTCCTTTAACTTTGCCCAAAAATGTAAGTGATGCGCCAGCAGTGCAAGACACTGTACAACTCATGCAAACAGTTCATCGACAAATTCACAAGCGTTTACTACAAAGCAAAGAAAAGTATAAAGAACAGTATGATAAACGGCATCGTTCAGGCCCAACATATGTCTCTGGAGATAAAGTATGGCTATCCACTAAGAACTTGAACTTTAAACACAAGAGCATGTTTCAACCTAAATTCATAGGTCCATACCCAGTACTTCGTCAGATCAATCCTGTGACATTCAAATTATTGCTACCCAAAACTTTGCGAATTCACCCTGTGTTTCATACTTCTCTTCTAAAACCTGCTGGTCAAAACTTGGCTCCCAGACCAGCTCCAGTTCTAGTTCATGGCAACTGGGAATATGAAGTGCAGAACATATTGGATTCCAGACGTAGAGGCTCTAAATTATGGTATCTTGTTTCATGGAAAGGTTACGGTTCAGAGAATGATTCGTGGGAGCCAGCTGAAAACATTAATGCTTCTCGTTTGTTACGACGTTTCCACCTCCTTCATCCTTCGAAGCCGGGCCCTAGACCGCTCCAGGGAGGGGGGAATACTGTCAGGGCTAGGGTGGCCTGCGGTCTAGGGCCCGCCCCACTCTGCAGACAAATTTACTCTTCGTCATGTCTGGTACCCTTGTGCGGTAAAATGCACCAGTTGACCTTGGGAGGGCGCTGGTGGCAGAAATGTGCCAAGAGATCTTGTTAACTTAATGACAAACTGCTCTTAACTACAATAGTGCTTTGAAACTATGTTCTGTGTTAATCCGCCTAATGCGTGAGGTTTCACACCCAAAAAGCGTCCGCCAGATGCGTGAGCTTTCGTTTACTGGTCGCATGCGTGAGCTTTGGCTTGGGCGTTGTCACGTTGATATACGCGACCGCGCCCAACCTTCCGTGCTCACTATTCTTTGTGCTTTGAAGAGGAAGCAGGTGGTTCTTGGTTGTCCGCCCCTATTGTAGGTGTTTGGTGCTCATTTCACGGATTGGACCGGAGGCTTTCGGTGGACCAGTCCAGTGGGCGTGGCGGCTTCGTGTTTGGCTCGTCAGCAGATTTCCTGATTCCCCCTTCTGAAGAAAAAACCTTCGTGAGTCCTAAGAAGCATCCTGGTTCTTCCTAAAAGTAGAGTAGGTCGTACTCTACAGGTAGGAGGATATTTTGCGCAAAAATTGAGATAATAGTTAAGTTTATTTAAAAGAAGTAATCAGACTCAATCTCTCATAGATTTAATTTATGAAAAGAAATTTCAAAGTCTATTTTTAAGTAACTTTTCTTGCGCAGTGCAATTTTCCTCATTTGAATAAATGTGCAATAACTATGTTAATTCTTTGATTATTTTGGCGCAATTCAGTATTGAGCTTTTCGCAATTTAGTAGTTTCAAAAATTATTGAAAGTATTCGTTTTCCTCTGACATGTTTAGGACTAGACTGAACTAGTAATCAGTTTAATGTTTGGTAAAGGAGTTTATTTACTGAATAATGTGTTTTAACCTCTGAGGAAATATTCTGCCGCTATTTACAACAGTCATAAAAAAGGCAACAAAGAGATTAGAATTTTGTTCATTTTATTGAAATACAGAAAAGACTATTTTAATCAAAGAACCAGGTAACCTTAATGTTTAGAATATAGAGATAGAAAAAACTCTGATTTTATCTATATCATTTGTTAGACAAGTATAAGGCTTAGGAATACTTGCTACTATAACTTTTCCTTTTCAGATCTCCTTCCCTGCTGTTCCCATCCTAATTCCCTTTCCCCCCCGGCTTGATCACTTCAAAATTCTGTGTAATTATTACAATCAGAATTGGAGGTATCGAGAGGTGGGTCCTTATAACTTCACAACAGACCCTGAGGAAGACTTTGTCTGACACTTCCTCAAATCGACGAGCTGATCGAGAAATTAAGGGAGAACCAATACATATCCATCATAGACCTCACTGAAGGCTACTGGCACGTGCCCCTCAGGAAAGATGATCTAGCGAAAACTGCCTTTGTCACACCCAATGGCCTATATAAGTTTACGGTACTCCAGTTTGGGTTACACGAGGCTCCTGCTACATTTCAGAAAATCATTAATAAAGTCCTTCATGATCATCAGAAGTATACCTCTGTGTACCTAGACGATATAGTGATCTTCAGCCCCTCCTGGGAGGAGCATCTTGTACATTGTTGACGAGTTCTCCAGGCCCTCGAGACCGCTAGACTTCACATGAACGCAAAGAAGTCCCGAATGGCTTTTCAGAAAGTGAAATATCTAGGGTATGCCCTGAGGAAGGGCATCATAGAACCACAGGAAGAGAAAATCAAAGCCATCATAAACACTCCCTTCCCCACCACCAAGCGGGAAGTCACAGCGTTCTTAGGGCTATTAGGCTACTACCGTAGGATTATATCAGGATATTCAGATATAGCAACTCCCCTGACCGATCTCCTAAGAAAAGAGGTGATGAGCAAAGATCTAGCAACCCCCCTCCTGAAGCCAGAAGGGCATGTTTTGAATTGAAGAAAGCAATAACGTCCAGCCCCGTATTGGTATCCCCGAACTTTAACAAGCCTTTCATCTTACAAACCGATGCATCCGACCTAGGACTAAAAGTCGTTCTTTCCCAACTCTCAGAAGAAGGGGTTGAGTTCCCCATTTTGTTTATCAGCCTAAACTCTTTCCCCGGAAATGTAAATACCCCGTCATAGAGAAAGAATGCTTGGCGGTCAAGTGGGCTGTTGAAGAGCCACACTATTATTTGGAGGGTTCTTCCTTTACTTTGTATACCGATCATGCCCCCTTGCTATGGATGAGTCGGAATAATGGCAATAACCCTCGGATACTCCGGTGGTTCATTTGTCTCCAACCCTTCCATTTGAGGTCCATCATCAGAAGGGCTCAGCAAATTGGAATGCTGATTTCCTGTCCAGTGTTCCTTTTTTCCCCAATCATAAAAAATCTAGCGATGGTGTGTGTCACGAGGTCTCCCCCCACCCCCGAAGCAGTGGCCCCCCGTGGATGGGGACGGAGACCCATTACCTGCTCACGCTGTACCATTTGTTTTGTTACAGCCATCCCATTCCTTTACGGATTCTACCGTACAAGGGAAATACTATAGCAGCTCCTTTAATGAGGAAGACTTTCAGGATTTTCCTCCCGCCCACAGAGAGTTCATCATTTCTGCTATACCCCCAATCACCCCTGAGAAGCAGGAGAAGGTGTATACAAAACTCAGAAACTCCGGAGGACGGCGTGTTGCATCGGAACACGAGGAGACGCTGTCAGCTAGGGTAAAGGACGAATGCATCGGCGAAGAGCCCTGGTATAGACTTTGGGTGAACGGCCCAACCCAAGAGACGCCAAGACACGCGGACCCAACCAGGCTCCTGAAGAAACTAGAGCATCCTTAGCTGCAGCCATAAGGACAAAAGGCACGAACCAAAGACCCCACGCAGAAGCCAGCCATGTTCCATGAAGAGCGTGGCTCACCCAGGTACGAAACCGCCTGAAGGGTTTTAGAGGGAGGCGGGTTTCTAATGTTGAGTAAAGACAGTCCTAAAAGGGGGGAGCAAGGCCGCTTTAAACAGTGGGATCTAATTGGGATTTCCAAAATAGGGGATGTATTAGGGAAAGGCACCTCGCTTTAAGTCACATATCAGCTTCAAGACACTCAACTCTATTCCTATCTCACACTGAAACATGCCTGGCAGGCAGAGGGACTAGACACGGGGAGACTGCCTGAATATGCCCCATTAGGAGGCAGACTCTTACAGGAAGAGATTCTGACTCAAGCCATCTCGTTGACATATAAAACACTAACTAACAATATGCTTGACAAACTAGGCCCACTTTGAGCTTAATAGGAACTCACCACTGGCCCAATGGAAGACATTAACTGTGAGGCCACCCTTATGCACCCACGTGAAGTGGCGATTAAACTACAGTTACGACTCATTCAGTATAAAATCCTCCTCAGGACTTACTTTGACAGAGCAAGACTACACACTATGGGGAGAGCAGACAACCCGGATCGCCTCAGATGCCACACAGAACGTGGTACATTTATACACACCCTCTGGGAGTACAGTAGGGTTCAAACATACTGGCGTAAGATAGTGAAGGAACTAAACAACATACTGGAAGCCCAGCTTGTGTTGGAAGCAAGGTTCCTCATACTGGGAATCCCCACGGATGTGGACCTGCCACGTCATAAACTCATGTTGGCTAACTTGGGGCTGGTAGTAGCCAAAAGGGTTATAGCTTGATACTGGGGTGCCCACCAACTCCCTACTCTCAAGGAATGGAGAACATGTTTGGATCTCTATATGGTTTGGAGAAAGTGACGTATAAGGCAAGGGGTTGACCCCGAAAATTCCGAAAGATATGGGCACCATGGATAACGTACTATGGCTTAGAACTGGGTGAGGAGGAGGAGGAGGGATTGGCATTGCCACTGGGGAGATCGGGGAAAGAGCCTTGAAAATTGTGATACCTGACTCATTGTTGATACAAGTGGATAAGTCAGATGTGACCCTTAGCATATGTAAGTGTGCAACACTGGAATCTAACCTCATGCTGTCTTTCAGAGGAACTGTTACTATATTTTTTGCCCTACATCAAATGCTATTGCCCAACAACCAATTTGTATTGTGTATTCATGATTTCTTTGATTTTAAGTTCACAGTACCAAAAATAAATAAAAACATTTTGAAAAAAAAGGGAATATGTAATTTTCTTTAAATTATTAGCCGGATTTTCATGTGCATGTTGATACCAGCAGCGGCTCCACCACTATGGCGGAGGAGCGTAGCCCCCCGCCTGCCAGCACCCTCAAAAACGTGAAAAATAAAACAATAAGAAAACGGGTTTAAAACCTGTTGATTTCCGTTTGATTTCTCTTCTATGTGACTGTGTGCCGAGTCTTGGGACGGGGCCAGGGGGTTGACAGTACTGGAGAGGGAGTGGTGGGCACTGTTATCAGTGCACATGACAGTTTGTCCGACCGGCTCAGGCCGGCCAGACCGTCATGCGCACTGAAACTCTATCCAACCCGAGCTGCATTGCTGGGTTGGAGAGAGTAGGCACAGGCTCCCAGTCTGTCAGGGAGCACACATTCACAGTGCTCAGGCCATTCCTGAAGCTGCTCTCATGCATGAGAGCAGCTTCAGGATTGGCTGTATGACAGTCTGAGAGCCTGTGCCTGCCTGCAGTGGAGAGGAGCAGAAGAGCACAATGCTGGAGGGCGGCAGGTACGTTCTTTTAAAAAAAACAAAATCACTGTCCTCCATCCAGGCCCCACCCCAGCCCCATCTCTTTATCTGAAAGAGACACGTTAGTGATAGATTCCTTACCTTAGAATATCCCCAGGCTTCAGACTGGATCCGGAATTTTTTTGCGTAACAGTACCTATGCGCGTCGGTAGGCGTTGTTCGCGGCTCCGCGTCCGTCGTCGGCGTCGTGGGTGCCGTGATGACTTCGTCGGAGTACTTAGACGCCGCCTCCGCGTGCTGACGTCAGTTCTTCTTTTTTCCGCGCCAGCTAGCGCAGATCTGGAAAAAGTTGTACCCTAGTCACTTTTTGACTAACCTTTTGAGATCCTTTTTGATCCATTTTCGAAGTCATTCGACTCCGACGGTGCCGGTAGGGATGCCCGGGTTCAAGCCCTGCGCCGACTGCAACCGACTGATGTCAATTACCGACCCCCATCGCCGGTGCCTGCACTGTTTAGGCCTCGACCACGACGACAAGTCCTGCTCCGACTGCCGGGCCCTGACGTCTAAAGCTAGACGGGAGCGGTCCCGTAAGCGACTCAAGCTTCGGCAGTCTGCCCCGTGCCGCTTGAGGTCCCCGTCCGAAAGGTGGTCGAGAGACCGGTCGCGGGACCGGAGCCACCACAGTTCCTGGAGTCATCATCGGTCTTCTGGCTCGAAGTCCTCAGGTAAGAGGCACAAGAAGTCGAAGAGGCATCATCGCTCTTCTGACTCCCCCCGACCATCGCGCGACGCGGCCGGAGGTACGGGCGACACCGCCCTCATGGCTCCGCTGGAGCCGCAGGTGTCGCGGCATGCTCCATACCCGCCGGTCCCTGGGCAGAACCCGGCGCCGGAGGAGATCAAGGCCTTCTTCTCGGCCATGAGGTCCCTCACTCCTCCGTCGGGATCCGTGGCACCTTCGGGCCAAGCGGTTCCGACTGGGTCCCCACGCGGGCCGGGCTCTCCGGCCCCGGCGCCGTCGGCGACTTTGGTCCCGACGCTGCAGGGCCCCTCAGGGTCCAGTTCCGGGTCGCCGCCGGTCGACCTCACGACCTCGCCGGCGTCTTCCCCACGGGTGTCGCCCCCGGGCCATCCCAGGACCTCGAGTCGGTCCGGCGCCGGAGCAGCGCTACTCGGCGCCGCTATCGACGCCGTTTGGAGATTTCTATTTCTATGACCCTGCCCCATCTTTTGAGCCTGAGTACCAGGCGGTGGGTGATGAGGAGGATTGGGAGGGGTCTGAGGATCCTCTGGCACGTGAGTGTCAGTCTTCTGCGGACTGGACAGGAGAGCTTGGGGAGGCCAGTGGTCTGGACACTTCGCCCGACACTGGTTTTGTCTTCCCTCCTAGCGTGGCTACGGAGGAGGGGGCTGCTTATAGCGTGGTGCTGATGACCCTCTTTCCTGCCCAAGGTAGTCACAGCCTTCCACATCGGGCAGTCCATCACCTTGCCCACCTTCTTTCCGCCTCCGCATCCCTCGAAAGAGGAAGAGAGGCTCCACCGTCTGGACCCAAAACATGCGCTCTCATTCTGTCTGGATCGCACACGCCAGTTCCGGGTGGATGACCAACTCTTTGTTGGTTACGCGGGCTCTAAGAAGGGACGGGCGGTGCACAAACGGACCATCTCTCGGTGGATCGTGTTGTGCATCCAGGCATGCTACTCCTTGGCTAAAAAGGAACCTCCTGTTGGGCTGAGGGCCCATTCCACTCGGGCCACGGCAACTACTACTGCCCTGGGCCGGGTAGTCCCCTTGCAGGACATTTGTCAGGTAGCTACATGGGCCTCGCTGCACACGCTTGCAAGACACTACTGCCTGGACAGCCAAGTCCGGAAGGATGGCTTCTTTGGCCGTTCCGTCCTCCAGGACTTTCTGGTGTGATTATTGGTTCACAGACCCACCACCGGGGTTTTTTTTTTTTTTGAAGAGTTTTATATAGCGCGAACTAGACCCGAACTGAATCAGGTATCAGAGCGCTTTACATAGCACCAGTTACGTTACATGAGGACGGACACACATTCATGTTAGGCACGGCGAGATTAAGTGATTTGCCCAGAATCACAGGAGCTTTTGGCTTTGTTACCGAGAGTCAAACCCAGATCCCCAGGTCCGAGGTCGAGCGCCCTAGCCGTTAGGCCAACTCCTCTCCCCGGGGTTGGTATTGCTGGGGTATCTATTCTAAGTTAAGGAATCTATCACTAACGTGTCTCTTTCAGATGCACAAGTTACTACTTGTGTAACGATATATCTGTAAGAGACATTAGTTAGTAATAGATTCCTTACCGACCCACCCATCCTCCCTGTTCTGCAAACCGATATCTAGGGTTATGGTCATCCCCTTTCAGGGCCCTAGTTTCATGGCACCAGTGTTGATTCTATCATGGCTCTGCGTATCTGGTGCGGAAAAGCTGTGTATAAGAACTGACGTCAGCACGGGGAGGCGGCGTCTAAGTACTCCGACGACGTCATCACGGCGCCCACGACGCCGACGCCGGACACGGAGCCGCAGACTACGCCTACCGACGCGCATGGGTACTGCTACGCAATAAAATTCCGGATCCAGTCTGATGCCTGGGGATTTTCTAAGGTAAGGAATCTATCACTAACTAATGTCTCTTACAGATATATCGTTACACAAGTAGTAACTTGTGCTTCTTGACGAGAGCTGTTCCTGGTGGATACAAAATACAGAAGGAAAGTGGTTGTTTGATTGAATGTATTACATAAAAAAGCTAGGGTCAACAAAGGAATCCTAGTAAGCTAAAAGTGGGAAGATCTTTTTAATGTGTATTGAAAACAAAAATATGCAAGTAAGCTTTGTTTAAGTACTGTATGGAGAAGTGCGGAATGTACTGGGTTGGTTGAATATTTGAAGGAGGTGGTGACACAGATTAAGGCGACAGTTGGTGGATGGATACAGATCCATCTGAAACATGCTTACTGGGATTGATTCCATGATTGCGTTCCAAGAAACACAAAATTAAATGTGCATATCTAGAATTGCTTGTTGGTGAAACATAGGATTGCCATACATTGGAATGCAGGCAGGACACCACTGTTGTCAGCATGGGAACAGATGTGATGTCGCGGGCTTCAGCCGAAATAGCAACCCTATGAGTAAGACACTCTAAAACAAAAAACTGTACCTCCGTTGAGATCTGGCAGACAGTACTACTAGAATTACAGAAATAAATTAGACAGGTCACCCTGAACCATCACATCTTGCCAGTATAACATTATACTCTGTTAAGAAGTCGACGGCAGATTAACACAAAGTGCCATCTTGTTCTAAAAGACTGCAAGTCCCATTGTACCACTCCCTCTCTCGCTCCCCCACTTGAGACAAAGACGCGTGCTGGGAATAAGATATTTGGCCTCCCATGATTGGGAAAGATGGCAAATTATCGGCCCTTAAAAGGATATTGGAAATATAATCCACTAGCAACAGCTGTGCTAACAATTATGTAAAATAATGCTATTCTATCACTGTGACGTAATGTTCCTTTTTGTGTGTCTTTTTTTTTCTTCTTATTTTCATCTATTTGCATTAACAAGAAAATGTGTTTTAATATTGTCGGGAGAATCCCACTTTACAGAATAATGATGACTGCAAAACCACCGTATGTCCCAATTTTAAGTATTTCCATTACATCTTCTGCCACTTTTTTTCATTCAAAAGCTACAGACTGTTATAAATAATTGTCTATATATATATATATATATATATATATATATATATATATATATATATATATATATATATATATATATATCACCAGAGGATTTCAGAAGCTGCAACAAGAGGTTTAACCGCAGGTCCTGAGCATGAATGTATGCCATGAAGGTATTGCTTAATGAAATTCACAAACCCACCAGTTTGTTATGTTTATATAAAGGATTTTTCCATTATAAACTTTGTAAAGAAGTCTTTAATTGTGTGCATGCACCAGGGACAGTAGCTGTCACTGAGAAACTGCTCTCCCATTAACTTTTCTGATGTAACACAGGTCAGTCAAAGGAAATGCAAGTTTAAGTACTGAAATATATTTTTGCACAAGAAAGATTAGCCTCCAAGGAAAGCGAATGCAAATGAATGCATCTCATGCATTTCAACATATATAGTAGGTTAATAGGAAGTTTTAATCTAAGAAATAAAAATTGGAGGTAACAGGGTCACCAAAGTCCCCTGTACAATGCATAATTTCTACACATAAGAAAATCTATAATGTTTCTGTAAAATCTAGCAGTAGAATATATAGAAAATATTGACGAGGGATATTTTTGAAGGAAGAAATAATAATGTTTGACACCAAGGGGTCATTATGATGGCGGGCGGATCACCACCACCCGGCCGGTGGTGGCGATCCGCCCGCCATCACAACATGATATACCTCCGCCACATTTGCATGGCGGGGAGTACCACGGCGGGAGGAAAGTCTGTCTGCCACTTTTCCGCCGGTCGGCAATCGTTACGATTGCCGGCCAGGCGGACCTGAGGCATAACATGGTGGTGGTGCCTTCCAGGCACCGCTAACCATATTATGTTAACCGGCAGACAAGGCCTTGAAAGGCTGGCGGGAATTGCTTTGGGGGCCCGTGTGGGTGGGGTGCTGCACTTGGGGGGTACCTATGGTACCCCCCTTCATTGCCATACACTAGGTGACAGGCACTGCGTGGTGCCTGTCACCTTGTGCATGGCAATGCACAGCATGCCTCATTGGCATTGGGGCGGGTGCTGCTTACGGCAGCACCTGCCGCAATGTTAATGATGCGTAATGCGACCACCATGTTGGCTTACGAATCCTAATTGGCAGTGCGGGACCAGCGCACTGCTGGCGGCCGGTCCCAGCACTTCTAAGGTGGCAGCATCCTAATGAGCCCCCAAGTTGGAAAAACCTTAGATTAATATGTACCTATTACTTCCTGCTAAGATCCAAAAGGTGAAATGTGTACTACTTGATAAAAATGTACTATAGTAGAAAGAAAAAACATGGCTAAAATATTTAGATTGATCTCTCAGAAATGTTTGCGATGTGAGGATAAAGTAACTGAATATCTTCAATTTAATATATTAGAAAAAATGCTGCCTGAAAAATAACTGAAAACCTAAAAGAGGTCAGCAGATATACAAAAATTACAAAACTATTCTCAATGGAACACTCTCTACATTAGCTAGCATCCGCCATTTGCAATTAAATACATCGCAAAAAAGTAAAAAATGGTGAACCACAATGAAGGGAAATTTGAAACAGCAATGAACAATTGTAGCTTTAAGTAACCAATTAAAAAAAAGACCTCTCTGGTCAAGTTGTAAACAACAAACAGGGAAGAACTGGTAAAGCTAATCTTAGATAAGCATACAATTTCTCGCTGAGCACTCAAAATAGTCTCCAATATTGTGTAATAATAATAGTCCAATAATCCACTCATTTCTTTTAAAAGTTCATCTCGTTAAGGGTTTTTGGCAAAGTTGAGTCCACTCAATCAATATAAGTCCTGTAATATAGAGACACCGGGGCTGAAAGTTCAGTTCTGTGTTGTTCCAATGTTTATTGAAAATTCTCTGGGAGAATTTTCTATAAACATTGGAAATTGGGGTGACCTTTCCTTTCTTGCTTAGTAGCACTCACAAGTATTTGCAAGATTAACTTAGCCTGTACATAAGCTGTGCGCCTGATTCTATACCTGGTTACCTCTAGTTTATTATAATCTTAGATAAGATCAAATAAATCGGGATGTAAATTCCAACTGTTGATACCACACAGATAATCTGCAGCCTTCGATTTTATTTTTATCTGTCTCCCTAGTTCTATTTTCTATTGTTATATTTATTGAAGCATAACAAATGGTTACTGCTAGTGTACACATTTATATCGAATTGTCCCCCCCCCCCTCTACCCCGATGCGTTCCTGTGGTAGTGCATTTGTAAATCATCAGGATGGCCATTAAACACTGAGGACCTACTTGGGATTAGGTTAGGATAGGGATAGTTTCAAAATGTGTAAAGCCCTGCCGTCTGGAATGCATTCCCCGTCTGAGCTCAAGGCTTTAAGTTTACCCTACAAATTGGAAAGGCAATCAAAACTTGGATCTTCTAGAATTCAAGAAAAAACAGAAGGATGCATACCATATGTTTGTGAATTTCAAGAAACGAAGTGACACTGCTACATGCTGTAGCGTAATTTGGCAGCTTTGAGCGATCAGATTTTTTGTAGTTCTTTGTCACTGTGTCTATGTCTTTAAGAAATGCAGAAATAGGACTTGTACACATTTTTACACATGCAGACAAAAACAAGATTTAGGATCCTTGCCTAGAGGGTGAACATTCCAGAATGCAGTGGAAAATTACCACCACCCAAAACCAGATAGGGACCTCCTGCAACCATCACAATTGCAGGTACAAAGTCAGCAATTCATACCTGTGAACATCTTATCAACAGCTGATATAAATCCAAATGTTTCTGTGTTTGATATGGGGTGCAATGGTCACCTGTATGTGTTTTGTCCCATGTTTCACACTCCTTGCGAATGTGTAGCAGTGCTTAAAACAAGTGGTAAACCACTCTGTAGAACAGATGTGATGTTATCCACTGTAACATGCTATGCTGCATTTTTTTAACCAGTGGCTAGATAGAAAACAAAATACACTAAAGGGGGTCTAAGGGAAATTTAACGACCTAAATGCTACATCCCTTAAGACTACTGAACACCAACTAACAAGTAGCATAAAGTCAAAAGAACCCTAACACGTGAGGGTTGAGTGAATGCAAGTGCTGATAGCGAAATCAATCATGGGGCACCTTCAAGTTTGTTACAGTGTTCCCATCAGAGTCCATCCTGTACCGCCCTACATCATTTGGGAAGGTTACCATAGGTACACAAGGAGAGACCCAGTGTCCGATTTGGCACAGCGTAAGCCTGATGGTAAGAAATTACCCAATGAGATATATCTAACAGGTAGGGATCAGGATGTGACTACTAAGCAGTGCTAAAAAATTATAAAGAATAAAGAATTATTCAAAAGGTGGTGATTTAAAAATGGGTCGAAGAAGGAAAATGAATTTATTAACAACCTTCTGCTCCCACTCTCTAAAAACAGTGCAATTATTAAGCAGTAGCAACTAGGTCCTGACGAAGCAGCAAGTGACCCCGGGGCACAGGTAAAGCTGCAGAAACATGTCGACCCTGACTATGTGAACTGTCTAGGTAGTTATTTGTTTGACACTACCTCTTGCACTGTTTTTAGAGAGTGGGAGCAGAAGGTTGTTAATAAATTCATTTTCCTTCTTCGACCCATTTTTAAATCACCACCTTTTGAATAATTCTTTATTCTTTATAATTTTTTAGCACTGCTTAGTAGTCACATCCTGATCCCTACCTGTTAGATATATCTCATTGGGTAATTTCTTACCATCAGGCTTACGCTGTGCCAAATCGGACACTGGGTCTCTCCTTGTGTACCTATGGTAACCTTCCCAAATGATGTAGGGCGGTACAGGATGGACTCTGATGGGAACACTGTAACAAACTTGAAGGTGCCCCACGATTGATTTCGCTATCAGCACTTGCATTCACTCAACCCTCACGTGTTAGGGTTCTTTTGACTTTATGCTACTTGTTAGTTGGTGTTTAGATAGAAAACAATACATTATGTAAAATTAGCACTATAGAACTTTGAAATACAAAGTGTTTCTCCAGAATTTCCCGACTAGACTAAATAAAGAAGACGGGGCATGACACAGGAAATTAAGAGATCTATCATCACAGAGGTAATGAAGAGATCTATTATCACAGAGGGGATGAAGAGATCTATCATCACAGAGGTAATGAAGAGATCTATAATCACAGAGGGAATGAAGAGATCTGTTATCGCAGGGAATGAAGAAATCTGTCATCAAAGGGAATGAAGAGATCTGCCATCACAGGGAATGAAGAGATCTATCCTCACAGAGGTAATAAATAGATCTATCATCACAGAGGTAATGAAGAGATCTATCATTGACAGAGGTAATGAAGAGATCTACCAATGCAGGGAATGAGGGGTTAAGGGGTTCCATCATAGATCACCCTAACCCCTCTATCACATCTCCCGGCCTTGCCAGCAGTAACACCCCCAGACCCTTTCCCCCCCCCACTAGTTCCCCACCTTGACTGTGAGAATGATATGCCTCCAATGACCTACAACACAGGTCGAACTAGCCCTTCCACTCTTTCACCTATACATGCCAATAGAACTGCTCCTGAACCACTGCCCCCCTGCCCTCTAGCGCCTCCATCTCATATGGACATCGCATCTCTGCACTCCAGAGCTGCCAAACTAACCCAGAGCATTCATATTTCCATCCTGGATCTTATGATCTCCTTCACCTTGCTGAACTCTCCTTCGCTAACCTCATGCCCCTGCCAAACTCCACCCCCCACTTATCACAGAGCTCCCTAAACAACCTCTTCCGCTATCCTTAAGACATCTTCGCCCCCGCAAGCAACCAACGCCACTTCTCAGAAGAAGAAACCCTTTGCTCTTGTCCTCTCCTACAACTCTACCCTTACCACTCCAAGTCCACTTGACCTCACTGAAATGGAAATCCTTGCCATCCTCAGTGACTACAACTCTGCCCCAGCTACTCCTTTTCCTCTTGACGTGAATGCCGAACATGCCTTCCACACGGTCACTAACAACCCCAACAGACCAGCTACTCTCCGCAACAGAATTGTGGTCAAAAGTAATCTACCGCCTGTTCACCTGTCCGCCCAGACTCCCAAAGCTCCCTCCAAATCTACTCTGTCTGGCCTCTTAATCAACTGCTGATCGGCAGCTAAGCACGCCACTGATATTGCTAATCTCATCCTTTACAAAAACTTTGATTTAGCAATCCTAACAGAATCTTGGCTCAATGAATCCTCATCTCCATGCCTGGACCTCCTAGTCCCTTCCAACTACAACATCGCAAGGCTGGACATGCAATCCAACAAGAAAGGAGGAGGCATCCCCTGCATCTACCTCTCTAACCTTCTTGTCACTGAACTTCTGGCGGATACCTCCCAATCCTGCGAACACCTCGCGCTCGCTATTTGCACCAACTCCACCCAACTGTGCAACCTGCACATCTTTTATCACCCCCCCCCGGCATGAACGACTCCTTCACCGACCACCTCATGGAAATCATCACAGCTAAGATCTCCACCAACGCTAATGATATTTTCCTTGGTGATTTTAGCTTGCACTGGAATTATCCCAAGGATCCACATGTCAATGCCATCAAAACCTCTTGGCTGATCAAGCCCTGACCCAAGCCTGCTCTCTCCCAACTCATTTAAAAGGGGCCACTCTTGACTGGATCATCTACAAAGAATCAACAGTCAAACTTATCTCCATAGACCCATGCGACTCGTCTGACCACCCCGCCATCACCTTCCTTCTCCCTGGCACCCACAAGACAAGGGCACCGCAACTGGTGATTCCTAAATGCTGGATCAGAGACACCAATAACCTGGACCGCAGGGAACTCGAGACTTGCTGCAAATACGACCTTCCCCCTCGCATATCACAACAGTCAGTGGCCTCAACGATCACTACTCTGCGACTATATTGAACATCCTGATTGATCTAGCCCCACTTAAACTGAAAAGAACCCAAATCAAAGACAGAAACCCCTGGTTCACCGGATCCCTCAACAATGAGCGGAGAGCCCTCCAGCAAGCTGAAAGAACCTGGAGGCAGCAACCGTCTGCCGCTCATCTAAAACTCCTCCGCCAGGCCAGAAATGTCTACAACAGAAACATACTTAATTCTAAAAAATGAATTCTTCAGAACTGAACTAGAGAAGGTCAAGTACAGACCCCACAAGCTCTTCAAACTGGTCAAACACCAATCTAATAAACTGGCCGAAACATCAAAAGAAACCCCCAAGTCTCCTATATCCTCAGAGGAATTCTCCTCTTTCTTTGCTGACAAAATCTCAGCCCTTGGAAACAAACTCCACTCCATCACATACCCGCAACCCCATCCTGACCCGCCTCCTCCTACCGTGATGCCCCCACAGGCTCGACCCAAAAATCATGCTCACTGGACTGACTTCGAAGTCTGTACGAAGACTCAGTCTCTAAAATCCTATCTACCCTAAACCCGAATAACCATTTTAATGACCCGCTCCCATCCAACTGCCTTGCTGCCATCGCCCAATCCATTATTCCTAGCTGGACTGCAATAATTAACGCCTCTCTCCGACAGGGAATGATGCCTGACTCGCTAAAAGCCGGCAAAGTCCTCCCTATTCTGAAAAAGCCGTCGCTGGATCCAGCCTTCCCTGACAACTTCAGACCCATATCCAACATCCCCCTCTTAGCCAAAGTTCTGGAGAAGTGTGTGCAACAGCAGCTAAGTCAACACATCAACAACTTCCACCTACTCCATGACTTCCAATCCGGATTTCGACCTGGGCATAGCACTGAAACCACTATGCTCCACATCGTTGATGATGCCCTCCAAGCCCTTGAGGGGATGAAGAGAACTATCATCACAGACTATCATTGCAGGGAGTGACGGGATACGTCATCTCAGAGGGAATGAAGAGATCTATCGTTGCAGGGAATGAAGAGATATGTCAAAACAGAGGGAATGAAGAGATCTATCATCGCAGGGAGGGAAGAGATATGTCATCACAGATGGAATGAAGACATCTATGATCGCAGGGAGGGAAGAGATATGTCATCATAGAGGGAATGAAGAGATCTATCATCGCAGGGAGGGAAGAGATATGTCATCACAGATGGAATGAAGACATCTATCATCGCAGGGAGGGAAGAGATATGTCATCATAGAGCGAATGAAGAGATCTATCATCGCAGGGAGGGAAGAGATATGTCATCACTGACAGAATGAAGAGATCGATCATCGCAGGGAGGGAAGAGATATGTCATCACAGAGGGAATGAAGAGATCTGCCCATCTGATTATAAATCTGCAATTGTGAACAGCTGTCTGTTATGCGCTAGAGCGTGCAATGTGCATGCCCTCATCCTGTAATGCTGGCACCATAGGGCTGCGTGCTCTGGGGATGGAAGGAGCGTATATGCAATTTAGAGTTGCACGCCGTCGCAACCCATCCCACGTCCATCTGACAAAATGTTGTCATTTTTACACTTGTTAACACTGTCTTGGCATTGGTTGCACTTCATTTGTTCCAGTTTACTGAAATGGAGCAATAAGTAACCAGAAAGGTGACCTGTGGAATGGACCTTCATCTGCGGAGCAGCCTGCGTCGCTGTGCTTTGTGTAACTTTTGAACAGTTTGAGCTAGACACAATTGCCTTGTGTCAAAATCTGCATATTATAAAGCAGGTGGTGGATTATGTGGCAAATGCTGCAAATCTATAATTAGATGAAAAACGCCACAGCCGCACAATCGCATAATTCCAGTGGCCCTGGAAAAAATGTCGTATAATAGGCCTTCTTAGCCTGGGCCACATTATTTTCATCTGTAAAATGATTGTAATGCGGAATGTCTGAAGAGTAACACAAGAAATTCTCAAGCCAGGTATACTGTACTATGGCAGTGACATTGAATAGGACCTTTGCACTGTAGTAATACGAGTGAAACAATATTTATGAGGACAGTTACTTGTTCCAAATAACATGGTTTTAGAGCTGCATTTATTTTCACTGGCATCGCCGTAATGTCTATCTAGCTATATACAGCCACCGATTTTCTTAGAGTAAGTATACCCATGTAGATGTTATCACACCTGGGTAAAAGGCATAACGTATTAATTTCTGCCTGTAGAAAAGCCAGTGTTTGATCTTAACTATGTTGTAAAAAAACAAAAATATATCCGTGTGTTTTCATTTCCATCAACCAAAGATGAACTAACATTAGTAGGCAGAATAATATGTGATTTATTGCTTCACCGTGTAATAAGAGGACCAGACGTGTTTAGTGGCCGAAGCCAAGTGCATTCGCAGCCATTCGTCCTGCCCTTCGAGTAAGGGCGTAAATATATTATATGCTGTCTACCGGTGCATACATT
Organism: Lissotriton helveticus; assembly: GCF_964261635.1. NCBI lineage: Eukaryota > Metazoa > Chordata > Amphibia > Caudata > Salamandridae > Lissotriton > Lissotriton helveticus. The sequence continues at coordinate 1,400,746,653 of NC_136057.1, read as the reverse complement.
GTTTATCTCGATTATTACAAGCGGTAGGAAATGATTCTGGCATGTTTATTTCGGCACAACACGTAGATAGATGTGTCGATATAGATATAGATGCATATGTTGGCATGGGAGGTCAGCGAGTTGGTGTGGGTCCTTAGTTTGACAAACCTATTTGTACCGGTGTGCCTAGAAGGCCGGTGACACCCCCTAAAAGTCTCCCAGCTCCCTAGACTCTACCATATATAGGCTGCACAGTGGGCCTCAGAGAGAACTGGAAATCTGTCCATATATGGTGCACGACGAGGCGCGGAACCTGCCAGGACGGTGGCCCAGGGCCTTTAAGAGTGGGGAGGAGCTGGCACTCTCACTGTAGGCCCTGGCATTGCCAGCCTGGCGGGGTGCCAAGGGGATCCGAGGCGGTGAGCCAGAGAGGCGAGCCGCCACTTCTAATCCCAGGTCAGAAATGCAGCTGTTTGACAGAATATTCTGCTTTAGGCAGGGACGTAGTGCAGCTCTGAATTACGTAGCCTGGGCCGTTTGCAGAACTACAGCTCATGGCTACAGAGCTCGTTCTCCTGAAAGAGTGGGAGGAGAAACAGACATCTACCTGCAGCTCGGGTAACAGTACTCTTCCTGCTTAAAGAGGGGGTTAGGCATGCGTATGCAGCTCGGGTAACAGTACCACTCCTGCTTAAAGGGGAGGTTAGGCATGCGTCTGCAGCTCGGGTAACAGTACCGCTCCTGCTTAAAGAGGAGGTTAGGCATGCGTCTGCAGCTCGGGTAACAGTACCGTTACTGCTTAAAGAGGAGGTTGGGTATGCGTCTGCAGCTCGGGTAACAGTACCGCTCCTGCTTAAAGAGGAGGCTAGGCATGCGTCTGCAGCTCGGGTAACAGGAGCGCTCCTGCTTAAAGAGGAGGTTAGGCATGCGTCTGCAGCTCGGGTAACAGTACTGTTCCTGCTTAAAGAGGAGGCTAGGCATGCGTCTGCAGCTCCGGTAACAGTTCCGCTCCTGCTTAAAGAGGAGGTTAGGCATGCGTCTGCAGCTCGGGTAACAGTACCGCTCCTGCTTAAAGAGGAGGCTGGACTTGCGTATGCAGCTCGGGTAACAGTACCGCTCCTGCTTAAAGAGGAGGTTAGGCATGCGTCTGCAGCTCGGGTAACAGTACCGCTCCTGCTTAAAGAGGAGGTTAGGCATGCGTCTGCAGCTCGGATAACAGTACCGCTCCTGCTTAAAGAGGAGGCTAGGCATGCGTCTGCAGCTCGGGTAACAGTACTGCTCCTGCTTAAAGAGGAGGTTAGGCATGCGTCTGCAGCTCGGGTAACAGTACGGCTCCTGCTTAAAGAGAAGGCTAGGCATGCGTCTGCAGCTCGGGTAACAGTACCGCTCCTGCTTAAAGAGGAGGCTAGGCATGCGTCTGCAGCTCGGGTAACAGGAGCGCTCCTGCTTAAAGAGGAGGTTAGGCATGCGTCTGCAGCTCGGGTAACAGTACTGTTCCTGCTTAAAGAGGAGGCTAGGCATGCGTCTGCAGCTCCGGTAACAGTTCCGCTCCTGCTTAAAGAGGAGGCTGGACCTGCGTATGCAGCTCGGGTAACAGTACCACTCCTGCTTAAAGAGGAGGTTAGGCATGCGTCTGCAGCTCGGGAAACAGTACCGCTCCTGCTTAAAGAAGAGGCTGGACCTGCGTATGCAGCTCGGGTAACAGTACCACTTCTGCTTAAAGGGGAGGTTAGGCATGCGTCTGCAGCTCGGGTAACAGTACCGCTTCTGCTTAAAGAGGAGGTTAGGCATGCGTCTGCAGCTCGGGTAACAGTACCGCTCCTGCTTAAAGAGTAGGTTAGGCATGTGTCTGCAGCTCGGGTAACAGTACCGCTCCTGCTTAAAGAGGAGGCTGGACCTGCGTATGCAGCTCGGGTAACAGTATGGCTCCTGCTTAAAGAGGAGGTTAGGCATTCGTCTGCAGCTCGGGTAACAGTACCGCTCCTGCTTAAAGAGGAGGCTGGACCTGCGTATGCAGCTCGGGTAACTGTACCGCTCCTGCTTAAAGAGGAGGTTAGGCATGCATCTGCAGCTCGGGTAACAGTACCGCTCCTGCTTAAAGAGGAGGCTAGGCATGCATCTGCAGCTCGGGTAACAGTACCGCTCCTGCTTAAAGAGGAGGTTAGGCATGCGTCTGCAGCTCGGGTAACAGTACCGCTCCTGCTTAAAGAGGAGGCTAGGCATGCGTCTGCAGCTCAGGTAACAGTACCGCTCCTGCTTAAAGAGGAGGCTAGGCATGCGTCTGCAGCTCGGGTAACAGTAGCACTCCTGCTTAAAGAGGAGGCTAGGCATGCGTCTGCAGCTCGGGTAACAGTACCGCTCCTGCTTAAAGAGGTGGTTAGGCATTTGTCTGCAACTCGAGTAACAGTCCCGCTCCTGCTTAAAGAGGAGGTTAGCCATGCGTCTGCAGCTCGGATAACAGTACTGTTACTGCTTAAAGAGGAGGTGAGGCTGCGTCTGTAGCTCGGGTAACAGTACTCTTCCTGCTTAAAGAGGAGGTTAGGCAAGCGTCTGCAGCTCGGGTAACAGTACCGCTCCTGCTTAAAGAGGAGGTTAGGCATTTGTCTGCAGCTCGGGTAACAGTACCGCTCCTGCTTAAAGAGGAGGTTAGGCATTCGTCTGCAGCTCGGGGAACAGTACCGCTCCTGCTTAAAGAGGAGGTTAGGCATGCGTCTGCAGCTCGGGTAACAGTACCGCTCCTGCTTAAAGAGGAGGTTAGGCATGCGTCTGCAGCTCGGGTAACAGTACCGCTCCTGCTTAAAGAGGAGGTTAGGCATGCGTCTGCAGCTCGGGTAACAGTACTGCTCCTGCTTAAAGAGGAGGTTAGGCATTCGTCTGCAGCTCGGGTAACAGTACCGCTCCTGCTTAAAGAGGAGGTTAGGCATGCGTCTGCAGCTCGGCTAACAGTACCTCTCCTGCTTAAAGAGGAGGTTAGGCATTCGTCTGCAGCTCGGGTAACAGTATCGCTCCTGCTTAAAGAGGAGGTTAGGCATGTGTCTACAGCTCGGGTAACAGTACCGTTCCTGCTTAAAGAGGATGTTAGGCATGCGTCTGCAGCTCGGGTAACAGTACTGCTCCTGCTTAAAAAGGAGGCTGGACCTGCGTATGCAGCTCGGGTAACAGTACCGTTCCTGCTTAAAGAGGAGGTTGGGTATGCGTCTGCAGCTCGGGTAACAGTACCGCTCCTGCTTAAAGAGGAGCAAGGCTCGAGTCGGGGTACCACACGGGTGGACGGCGTCCCCCCACTTATTTTACCGGGTGGACGCTGTCCCCACTGCTAAACAGCTGGACTTCACCTTTTTGGCCTCGCTGGGATGAGATCAGAGCCACCCTTCGTGACGTCACTTCCTGTCGTGACATCACTTCCGGTGACAGCGTCCCCCCACTTCTTTTTTTAGGACTTGTGCCCTGAAGAGGAGGTTAGGCATTGCATCTGCAGCTCGGTAACAGTACTGTTACTGCTGAAAGAGGAGGTTAGGCTGCATCTGCAGCTCGGGTAAAAGTACTCTTACTGCTTAAAGAGGAGGTTAGGAATGCGTCTGCAGCTCGGGTAACAGTACGTTTACTGCTTAAAGAGGAGGTTAGGCATGCGTCTGCTGCTCGGGTAACAGTACCATTCCTGCTTAAAGAGAAGGTTAGGCATGCATCTGCAGCTCGGGTAACAGTACCGTTACTGCTTAAAGAGGAGGTTAGGCATGCGTCTGCAGCTCGGGTAACAGTACCGTTACTGCTTAAAGAGGAGGTTAGGCATGCATCTGCCTGCAGCTCTGGTAACAGTACCGTTACTGGTTAAAGAGGAGGTTAGGCATGCGCCTGCAGCTCGGGTAACAGTACCGTTCCTGCTTAAAGAGGGGGTTAGACACGCATCTTCAGGTCGGGTAAGAGTACTGTTCCTGCTTAAAGAGGGGGTTAGACACGCGTCTGTAGCCCGAGTAACAGTACCACTTCTGCCTGAAGAGGAGGTTAGGCACGCGTCTGCAGCTCGGGTAACAGTACTGTTACTGCTTAAAGAGGAGGTTAGGCATGCGACTGCAGCTGGGGTAACAGTATTGCCCCTGCTTAAAGAGGAGGTTAGGCATGCGTCTGCAGCTCGGATAACAGTACTGTTCTTGCTTAAAGAGGAGGTTAGGCAAGCGCCGGCAGCTCGGGTAACAGTACTGTTACTGCTTAAAGAGGAGGTTAGGCATGCGTCTGCAGCTCGGGTAACAGTACCGCTCCTGCTTAAAGAGGAGGTTAGGCATGCGTCTGCAGCTCGAGTAACAGTACCGTTACTGCTCAAAGGGGAGGTTAGGCATTCGTCTGCAGCTCGGGTAAAAGTACTGTTACTGCTTAAAGGGTGGCTTGGTGAGCAAAATAACGATGGATTAAACCCAGATCTGTGACTGGGGGTGAATGTTTTGTCATTGTTCAACATTCCGTCCATCATCTTGTGTGTTTTGCTGTTCACCCTATGTGGGAAGGGTATGCCCAGACGTGGGTCCCGTGCTCACTAGGCCACTGGAGTCAAGCTATCCTGGCTGAAGACGGCTGATAGCCAGAAACCGGTCCTAGGATGCTTGATTCCGGTCCAGGAAAGACATGGCTTGGCAGTTCGGGCTGGACTGTTCCCATGAGGCACAGGGTCAAGACTGATTTGTATATAGCCATGTCAGAACTGGGGTGGCTTGGTGAGCAAAATACCGATGGATTAAACCCAGATATGTGAGTGGGGGTTAATGTTTTGCCATTGTGCAACATTCCGTCCATCATCTTGTGTGTTTTGCTGTTCACCCTATGTGGTAAGGGTATGCCTAGACATGGGTCCCGTGCTCACTAGGCCACTGGAGTCAAGCTATCCTGGCTGAAGACGGCTGATAGCCAGAAACCGGTCCTAGGATACTTGATTCCGGTCCAGGAAAGACATGGCTTGGCAGTTCGGGCTGGACTGTTCCCATGAGGCACAGAGTCAAGACTGATTTGCAAATGGCCATGTCAGAACTGGGGTGGCTTGGTGAGCAAAATAACGATGGATTACACCCAGATCTGTGACTGGGGGGTGAATGTTTTGCCATTTTGCAACATTCCGTCCATCATCTTGTGTGTTTTGCTGTTCACCCTATGTGGGAAGGGTATGCCCAGACGTGGGTCCCGTGCTCACTAGGCCACTGGAGTCAAGCTATCCTGGCTGAAAACGGCTGATAGCCAGAAACCGGTCCTAGGATGCTTGATTCCGGTCCAGGAAAGACATGGCTTGGCAGTTCGGGCTGGACTGTTCCCATGAGGCACAGGGTCAAGACTGATTTGCATATGGCCATGTCTGAACTGGGGTGGCTTGGTGAGCAAAATAGCGATGGATTAAACCCAGATCTGTGACTGGTCGGTGAATGTTTTGCCATTGTGCAACATTCCGTCCATCATCTTGTGTGTTTTGCTGTTTTAAAGAGGAGGTTAGGCACGCATCTGCAGCTCGCATAACAGTACCGTTCCTGCTTAAAGAGGAGGCTGGACCTGCGTATGCAGCTCGTGTAACAGTACTGCTCCTGCTTAAAGAGGAGGCTGGACCTGCGTATGCAGCTCGGGTAACAATACTGTTCCTGCTTAAAGAGAAGGCTGGAAATGCGGAAATCTCAGGTACCCAGATGATCTGGTGCGAAAGGCAGAGAGAAAGATGGGGAAAAATGACAAAGGGTCTAAAATTTGCCTCATCAAATTTAACAAATGTTCTGCTGCTCCACCTATTTCAAACATATATCTGTAAAACTTTCGAACTCTCGAATGTGCATAGAATATACATTAAGACTACGTCTCTTGGAACTGTATCCTATGTAATTTATTTTATGGCCTAAATTCATTGATCGATTCATTCATCCAGACCAGAAGTAGATAGTGGTGTGAATGAGCATTTGATTCAACAAATGTATGTTTAATGTAAGTTTAGTAGAGTGAGTGTAAGTCCCTTTTGCTTCAGTTTCATGAATTTTGGACACTTTACAATGCAAATTGACAGATAGTTTCTGAACTTACATTGTTAGTAACTTTGCAGTGTGTGGCATAAACTTGCCAAATATCACTTGGTTTGCTCTGTGCATTTCTGAATTATACATACATTCAAGTCTTGCTTAAAATCTTTATTCATAAAAAAGGATGGATTTGTTTCACAATTGTTAAAGCGTGCCAATGATTCGAGCAAGTTCTACATGTTTGTCAAATTTGGTGCCATTTGCCGTGGATAGTGCTGAAGTATTTATTTCACTTTGTGCAGGCCATGATTTAAATGTGCTGCACAAAAAGTCCTTTTAAGATATAAAACTCTTCATCAGTGTTCACCAAAATTCAGATGTACCAACCGCGTGTGGATTCCTGAATCTAGTCAAGTCTAGTGGAAGTAATGGTGGTTTCGTCTCCATCTGGCGCGGATAGCCCGATCAATACAAAAGGGGGAACCTTGATAGGACGATATTTAATGGGGTCCACTGTACATGTCCCGACAGTAATCTACAATTAGAAGTACAGAGTTCCCCAGAGTTTGTTGTGATAGTGTGTGACCAAGAGGAAAGTGAACCAGCAGGGAACTAAGGGGTTCCCTTGGTGGGACTAAAGAACCTCACACATCCAGCAGGCTAAGTGACATACTTCATCACTCAGCGGTTAGGTGTCGTGCTTCATCATCGGCTCTTTGCTCCTACGTCAGACCGGCGCTGCAATGACTGACGGAGTACCCGAGGGTACTACTTTTGGTGGAGATCTTTTGTCCCGGACGAAAAAATGAGCGGAAGTGTGAGTGTTCTCATGTGGTGTAGTCGTGAAAAAGTGGTGAAGGGTGTTTAAAAAAGGTGAGTCAGTCCACAGGGGGAGTTTAATTGCGTGGCTGGCTCCCTTAGTAAAAGGGTGAAAAGGGGGAGTTGAAACCAGGTGACTAACTCTACCCTCTTTATTGGTCGACATGTTTCATGCCACTAGGGCAATTCTTCAGGACCTATCGGTAGCGTACTACACAGTGCACACAAGTGAAAATATTAAAAACATAGAAAGTATACAACCTTGGTAGGTCGGTAAACGGGCAGGCCTTTGGTCCTACTCTGTGGGATTTGACCCTAAGTGAAACCTACTAGGGCCCCGCAGACTGTTCCCGTGGGTTCGACACGCATATGGATATGGTACCTGAGCGGCGTGGGAACATCACCTGTCAGCACCTACCCCCACGTACAGCGCCTGGTCAGGGCGCGGAACAGCTGATAGCCCGATGCAAGCGTTATCCTGGAGGAAGTAAACAGCTGCAGCAGCTGCCTTCTGGACAGCACTGCTTCCACAATCCAGTGACTTGCCAACACTCTTTCAATCTGGCCATGTTACTGTAATGAATGTTGCCGATGCAGGAGGAAGTCAACTGCAATGGCAGCTGCCATGGACGTCCATTCACCAAAATGCCAGGGTTAGCGGAAGTGACATCACATGCCCTTTGACCTGTGATATGCTCAGGATCAATAAAATAACAAAAAAAGTTGCTTTTGGAGGCACAAGCCTAGTTTAAACATTAAATATATACAGTGCTGCTACCATTAAGGGAATGCAGCCAGCACACACCTATGGTCAGCCATCCACTTGCCAAGGTCTGTGCAACACCACCGATAGGAGCCACCGATGAGAAATTACTGCCCAACAGGAAAAGGCACAACTATGATTGGAAGGTTCACTCAGGCACAGGCATCAGGAACCTTATCAACTGTTGCAGAAGTACAGGCATCATTCACACTCATGGAATAGATACAAGAGAGGTAGCAGCAGTGCAAACAACCCTCATCACATAAAGCTTACACAAAACAAGGAGGACTAGTGCAAACATGTATGCCTGCACTTGGGCTGACTAAGCTTATTCTGGACAGTCTTGGCTTTCACACCCAAGAGAACATGCTCTCTCCTAAAGGCTCCAGCTGACAGCATTGTTGGTGGGAAACAATACAAGCATTGTCTGGTGCTGTAATTAGTATGTTGCAGAATATCACTACTGCCGCCTGTGTTCAAGTACAAAATGTACTGGATTAATGTGCCAACTGATCGGTCTCTTAACTTCAGCATCTGAATGGGTCATGTAGATTGATTGAGCACGACTACCCGTAGGCATCTCTGCGCGTGTACGAATACCGCCGAGAAACCCTTCCTGGCCTTTCCCTGTGAGGAGCCCACTCCTGGGCACCCCCAAGGTGAAGTCAGGCATCCTCAGCGTTGTTGGGGCCGTTGTAGAGATTAAGCAAGCTAGTGCCCAGAGGTGCAGAGTGGAACTCATGATTAGAATAGGCACCGAGGCGAGAATTATCAGGTCCAAGGAAATTGAGCCCAAGACCCGCCGAGGCGGGAATTGAACCCTGGTCCTGGCCAGACCTCTGCATCAGGGTCTGCCACTCTAACCATTGAGCCACACTTCTCTAGGTACACACCTCAATGCCAGTCCCTCAATGCTCAAGTCAGGCACGCATTTCTATTCCAAACAGTTAGACATCTTATAAACGCCAGTCAATCCTTGCAAAAATTAATTTGGACATTCGTGCAAATGAATGCAGGAAATCTTCCAACAGCTCAGGATCTCCTAAGTGTTCGTATGCCTCCAGAAGAATAATTGCAGATTGACATGGCTTATATTCTATAAAATATGAAGCACCTCACTCCTCTTCTACCTTCAACATCCTACTAGTTTCACATCCAGCACTTTCCATATACATTTTCCGTTATAATATATCTGAAAAATTATTTGGAAGGGTGTGGGTTATGGCAAGGTAAACATGTACAGATCTCCCCTATCCTTCCTTCATCCAAACAAGCATGTAGGATTCATGGATTTGTAATTTTGCCTCATGGTGTTCGCTAATATAATTATAGGATAAGCTCAAGATAACCGTCATGGCATCTTGCAGAATAGTAACTATCCAAATTAATGCATTTACCTGCTTAGCACACACTGCACACTAATTATTATTTATATGCTACAGTTGCAGGTAAGCAGTCAAATTAGTGTATTAGACGAAAGCAGTGTGCCCAAGATCACACAGTATGGGCATGCCAGAATTTAAACCATTGTATTTATTTCAAGCCTACTACAACTTTGCCATCGAATGTATCTGTCCTTCAAAATATATGTCTTGCAAAAATCTGCTAGTGACTAGAACTGCCAAAAATCCATTTAATAAATATTGGTTTTGTCACTTTACTCTTTACCCAAGGATTCCTATCTACTTAAAATAATAAGCATTTTTATGTATAATGCTGTAGACCATTTACTGTTGTGTTAGTCAATGCACATTGTAAAATGCCAGCCCTTCTGTCTGGCAACTCCATTTTATGTCTATGCCTTTAGGAAGGTTAAAAGATGTGTATCAGAATAGGTGGGTCATCCACTTTTAGGGACTGGAGGCCAGTGAAGCGTTTTTTCTATTTAATAGTGGTGATGTTCAATCAGTGCACACCTGTGCAATAGCAGGTGCAATCCCATGTTCCAGAAACCCTGTGATGAGGACTTTGCTGGAATTCTTTCTTTCGGTGTAATATGTAATCTACATTCATTACTTGGTGATTGGTGCTCTTAGTACATAGACAAAGTGGACAGCCCTGTAGAGTGGGCAACACAGAGCCACAATCTTCCTCAGGTGGAGTAGGCAGCCCTTTCCTGCCACGAATCCTCTGCACATACTCCGATGTCGGCCTTGATGCACTACTGACAGTCCTAAGGCACAACTGTCCTCATGAGAACTCCCGTGTTGTCTGTGGACATTAAAGCCACATAAGCAATCTTCAAAGAGGATAAGAATGGGGGCTGCATGCATCCTGAGTGTGAGGCTTTTGTTGCATTATTTACACCACATACTGCTACCAGATGTCAAAATCAGACCAAGAGCTGCTAATGTAGCAAATATGAAGAGAACGAATAATAAAGAGGACAGTGAGAAACAAAGGGATACAGGGTTTTGAGAATAAACAAGGAAAGTGACACTTAGGTCCAACCCTGCCTATGTTAGGTGTCTCTTGGTATCAGTGATGGCGTAAGCAGCCCTCATGCGTTGTTAACACTGTCATAACCACATCAGGGGCATAAATAAGCCAGGGCCGGCCTCAGCACCAACGCCATTGGTACACCGAAAGTGATGAAATAAAAATTGAAAATTCCGTAGGCGAACTTGTGCAGCATGGCAGTTGGAAGGGCGGCAACACCGATCTGCCATTAACCCTTAGCAGTTCATGGGTTATTCCTGGCTGGTCAAAGTTCACCTGTTGGCGTAGGGCTTCAAGCTGCAAGGAAACAAAAGTGTGTGGTGTACAGTGCTTAATTTGAGCCGGTGGTTCCGGTGCTTGGCACCAGCATTTAATTGTCAACACCGGCACTGCTGTCTCAGATGGCCAACACAACAGTCAATTATTGATTCAATATGCATAAAAAATTACTATTACCTGCCCCCACGGCCATTTTTATTGCTGTGAGGGCCTGGAGTAGTCTGAATTGTCACACTTGTAGGAGTGTGAGATTTAGTAATTGTGTTATTACCACTGGCAACGCTGTCCGGGGCAATGGGTGGTACAAGCTGCATTGGTCTTCTGATGAGAGCTATGGCACTTATTTATTTACAAATTAAGCACAGCCTCACGCCATGAATGGGAACACATGAAGAGAAATATTGCCTTTCAGTTGAAAATGGTATAGTCCAAAGCTCTGTTTTAATATAAAATTAGGGTCTTTGGTGGTCATATCACTGAAAATGCAAGATTTGAAAAAAATATTATTGTCTACTGGTGCTCGTGGAAGACAACTTCTATGGACTGGAATCTAGAGAATGCTAAAGTGATTCTGGTATTATACTGACCTCTGCTGGTCGTTTTCTATCAAGAAAGTTAAATAGAGGCAGTTGCCAGAAAAATACAAAAAAGAAAGTCCCTCAGCAGAAAGCAATTCTGGGATTTTTACTGACCTCTACTGGTCGTTTTCGATCAAGACAGTTAATTAGAGGCATTCGAACTGAAAAAGGTCCCTAAGCAGAAATAGACAAGTCCTAGGGCTGATCTCCAGAGCCCACAAAGTACATACACATATAAGTATATACTAAAGTATATACAAGAGGTCTAGAATGCTCAACCTAAAAACACTCAGGTGAAACCACACGATGCTTGCTCATCATCACAATTTCTTTTTACAGTAGTGATAAAGTGCACCCGAAGTCTCAAATGTAAGCAGTTGTAACATCACACATAGGCACGATGAAAATATGAAAATTTCACCCATTATCACATTGAAAGTGTGACAGCTATGTGGTGCATTAGGAGGTACATAAATACTTATTGGTGTAAAATTGCCTTGCCAAGTGTCGGGGATCATGGATTTGACTAAGACTATTTATTAACTTGCCTCCATCACTATGAGGATTGACAATTGCCATGCTGTCTTAGTTGAGGAAGCAAAACTTATTGTGTTACATATATTTCTCTCGCCTCACCTCGTGGTAGTGCAAAGATTCATTTCTGACAGGGCAGTGACACGTCATGGCTGGTCGGACCTAAGCTTGTGTGTTGGTTTTGACAGGGTTTAGTGAATTTAGTCTAAGACTGAACTCTAATTGGACAACATCTGTGTAGTCGTAGCTCCTCCATGAAATGGCACTGTCAGGTTCCCCAAACCAGTCTCCGCAAAGTAAGAAAGTCTTTATGTGGTTGGTAGGGGCCTCTAACAGACAGGTAACTGACAGTCAATGTCCCTATTTGCCTGGCCCCGTCACTAGCACTCCAAAAGACTTAACTTCCTGCTTGGACACTCACAGATTTCATGAGGTGGTTCAGCCTGGCAGTAACTGACAAACCACAGACGAAACAATGACTGACTGTGCTTTACAGCACTGACAGTGTGCTCCCTGTGGCCTGACTCTTCAACCTGGTTAGCAGATTCATTAGCCCGAAGTGGCTGTTGGTCCACCCACCAACAGTGATCTAGCAACCTGAAATGGCAAAGACAAGTAGACTGAGTGTGCCAGTGAAACAGCACCACTAGATTGTTGTCTACCACTGATCCACTGTATCTATTTTCACACCATCTTTAATTTATTAAGCTTATTAATATCTACTTCCTGGGCTGCTGACTGGTAATATCAACACCTACAACAACCTAGGTGCAAAGAATCAGAGAACCAGTTAAAACATAAAATACAGTGGACTAGATGCACGAACATTCTATTCACAAAAAGTGGTTGCAAATTGCACACCAACTTTTTGTGAATGCAATAGAAGTTTTCGAACCAACCAATTCACTAATAGGTCAGTTCATGAAAAATCTCATTCATAGTCCAACCTGCCTCATCTCATTTGTATTCATGAGGTAGACTGCAAATTGTGACTCACTCCCACTTGTGGCCATCACAGGTATGCTGGACTGCAGGTATGGTGGTAGCAAACCACGTTTATTGGTCGATGCACATATATACAAATACATACATATAAAGAAATGGGCTTGAAAAAAAAAGGTTACTGACACATTTCAGGACGTGGCCTTCATCATAGCCAAGCGGTAAATCACTAGCAGGTGGAAGGCACTGAACGGCCCCAGTATAACTAGATGGAACCAGGAACTGGCGAAGTGGGCGGGCTGCGAGGATCAGAATCTTGCTCAGAAAAGCTAGAAGGGGCCTGGGTAAACGTGAGAGAGCCAGGGCACGGGAGGCACTAGTAGAAGAGACGAGATGAATTGACCAGGGATCTGGATCCACTACCCCAACAATGCACTCACAACGGGGGAGCCTGATGAGACAGGACCAAGAAGGAGCACTAGAGCAAGTACCCTTAGGACAACAGGAAACATAGATTGGTACAAGACCGGGAGTAACCTCCGAAAAATGTGCGACCACACAATAAACAACACGAGGTGTGACAGCTTAGCTAAAACGAGATAATTGGACGACTTGTAGTGGGCGCGTGGGAGGGCGGAGTTGGGAGAAGTTGGGGGGAAAAATAAGACTGTATGTATGGGCCTTAAGTTGTAAATTATTTGTAACAAGCAGTAAATAATGTGTAAGAACTATATGAGACTTAGTACCCAGAATTGAGATCCAGAAAAAGGTCTGATATTTTTCAGGAATTTCATATTCGTGGGTTGATATAAGATCAACAGATTGAAAATAGAAATTCTTTTCTGTAACTGCACAATCAATAATTTGCTTTCAGAACTTCGCCCTGTGTAAATTTGAAACCCAAGATATATCTGGGAATATATATAACAGAGGACACAAATAACTTGTTCACATTTAACCATGTACTTTTGATAATCAACTTTATTGGCATTTCGGAAGCAACAAAGAAAGGTCGTTGGTGGCAGCTCAGCAATTATTAGACACAGGTAAAAACATTCAGCAGCGTACATAAACGGGTGAGCAATGTCCCAGTCCTGACTATGTACTTTTGATTAGAAAGATCAGATTACTTTTTTCAAGGTGGGCACACTTACCTATTATCTTTAATGGGGCCAGCCTCACTGATTCATATGGTCGTGTTAACTTTGTTTAATTTTTTATTAACTGCTCTACCCTATGCTCTCCTATTACATTTTTTAAAGAAATAGAGGGAATTGTATCAATTTTTATTTGGGCCAATAAAGCACCGAGAATAGTGTTGAGCACTCTATATCGGCCAGTAAAAAACAGAGGGCTTGGCACTACCCTATTTGAGAGAATGCTGCTTTGCTAGTTTTGCACATTATTTGTACAAATTATTTAACTTCTAGGGTGTGGAAAAACCTATTGTTATTTTTTTTTTTAACTTAATTCTTCAGGAATATAAGAGAAACGATTTCGTATGCCTCACTAAATCACCCAAAAAGGACTGATATAAATTGTTTCAATGGCTCCTAAAACACAAATAGCAAATTTTAAAATATTATGATATACCAGTTATCAATGGCTCAACGCGTTTAAAGATGGGAGTGTAATGGTTTTTGCAGTATCGATGGTTTTTAAAATTTTGATACATGGAAAGGGTGGACCGATATTGAACCCAGTTTTAGATATCCGAACATCCCTATCCAATGGATTTATATTCATATTAGAACTAGACCCCAGGAGAATTAAGACTAGCTTAGATATAGTGGAAGACTGATTGAGTCAGTACACTTGGACCAGTTAGGTATTGGGTCGTCTTGTAGCCAAAATACAAGGAGGTTGAGGTTTTTAGTAAAGCTAGGCAGAACTGGCAGTCCAAGGAGGGTTTGCAAATTTCGACTTGAAATAAGATTAAGCTATATAATTATTCTTGTTAAAGTGGGGGGCAATCTCTGCGGCATGCAGTTTTACACCAAATGGCTGCTATACAGTACACCTGCCTTTTTAAATACAATTAATAACCAGATACAGACAAAATGTTTTAGGTGCTTGATAGAGGGTGCTCTGGGGTTCTAAATAGGAATATTGCCTATGCACAATAAAGATCAATTTTGTAAATGATCCGCACGCAATACTATTTGGTTATTCATCTGATCCTAGCATGAAGTTGGAGTATAACAAAAAAATACTTTGATTACTCTAATTGCAAAGTCCGAAATCTCGTAAAATTGGCAGACTGAAGCTCTTCCCACATTTGAGAACTAGCGCTCCCAAATGACGAAAATAAAGGGATTAGGATGTTGTTAACACCGCGGTGAGGGTCGTATAATAAATTCCTGATTTGAGAAGTTTTGGAGGATATGCTTATTATAGTGATAAGTTCGGGTTATATGCAATATTGATGTACCATTATGGCTATTCGTTAAAATATTATGAGACTTTTTTATTTCTGCTTTATAATGTGCTCTAAAATGGGTGTGGAAAAAAAATATGATCTTTATGTTATTAGATGAATTGATGGATTTGTATGCAGTCTTCAATAAAAAAAAGTGGGTGTATGTCGTTACTACGCATGCTTTTACAACGCATGCCTTTACCACGCAGGTTTTACAACACAAGTCGTTACAACGACTTGCGTTGGGGGGCGCTGGATAGTGAATAGTTTAATTTACTATTCCAACTCCAGTCCCCATGGATAGTAGGGAAGGTTTTTGATAGTAAACTAAACTATTTCCTATCCTACAGCGCCCCCAGCGCAAGTCGTTGTAACGACTTGCGTTGTAAAAGTTGCGTGGTAAAGGTACTGCGTGGTAAAAGTCGCGTTGTAAACGCTGTTCCCCAAAAAAAGTCAAGTCTAGTGAACTAGACTAAAAGGCTAATGGTACAGACAAAATATGATTTAAAATGTCATATTCTTCCTGAATATCAGACACCTGTATATTTTGTTCACACAGAATTATGCACAATATTCGGTGGTAGTGTTTCTCTACAATTCCAAACAAATATACCACATTAAACAATTTATCAATTGTAATTTGAAGCTTGTGGTTTATTGTATTGTCTGTCACTGTGGACTTATCTACGTGGGAAGTACGATTCGTCCACTGAAGGAGAGGCTACAGGAACATGTCAGAGCCATTCGGAATAATAACACTAAGTATCCCTTGGCAGCACACTACAACAAGGAACACTCAGATCTAGAGATACTGGGTATCCGCTTTCATGGCATAGACATGATCAAACCGGATTCGAGAGGAGGTGACAGCATATTGGCATTACGTAAATTAGAATCTAAATGGTTGATCAAGCTTCGTGCAGTGGATCAGGGACTCAACACAGACAGGGAACTACATGTTTTCCTCAAAGATTAGTGATATGATGGTTGCTGCTTTATATTACTTTTCAATGTAGTGATATTTCATATTATGGTGACGTCAGATGAATTACAAACTTTGTAGAAACCATATTATCCTTTGGATAACATAAAATCTCATTACTGGTACTTTCCTCACATCACATTATTTACAATGGGTGTGCCTTATATCTTTTCACTCATTGTAAATACACTTGTTTGTGATCATACCATCATGTGCACCTACTTTACATTTAACGTTGTGCTGTATTTTATTAGCACTTCGAATCTATTATAACATATATAATAGGAATTTTCACTTTTGGAAAACCAAAGTAGTACTTTATTTACATCTTCGCCTTTTTCTTTTGGGAATAGCCTTTGGATATTTTGACCCAATATTATTACTTATTTTTGTTATATTTTATGTTTTTATCATTCATTTTATGTTATATATGCCTTTCTTGACCGTTTTCCGCTTAGATCTTACTACTATAAGATGGCCGCCATTGTTACATGGTACTGACGAGGTACGAGCAGGTCAGATTACATACACCGGGTTTCCGGTACGTAGCCACTCCCCTCTTCCCTTTAAATAGTAGCGCGTAGGAACACTCCGGTTACCTGGTAGCAGTGGAGGTTCCTGCACGTATTACGAGATCAAGGAGGTAAGATTTGTTACTTATATATACATTTTTTCCCCCTGAGACTGACGGATATATGGTTGGTTCTAGTACTCTGTTAGGACCCCTTTTTTTTATATATCTTTAGGGGTCCCCACACAATACTCTTTTTTTCTATGGTCGGTACGTTTTATCATTGAGTAGTACGACAGTACCAGTCATTATAGGGTATTTATACAGAATGCGTGATATGTGTCATGTTCTTCCCCTTTGGTAATTACTAATTACCGTTGCAAATTTTGTTTTTTCGTTTAACATAGTATACGAAATTTCTTTTCTCGTTTTTTATATGTGTATTCTTTCTCCTACAGTGACGTATCATGGTCATCCATTACTTCCTTAATTTATGAACTCAACCTCCACGTGGCAACACTTCTTTATTTATGAAGTGAGTTTGCATGTTATACAAACAGAGTTACGTTTCACTTTGCGGAATTTTAGGCGTGCATTGTAAATATCCCTACAATAATTCAATTATGCTTTTCCTATGTTGTGGCACCGTTGATTCTGATGAATCACGTAAGTCACACTATATCAATGAGAACAATCTTATCTATGATGGCCTAGCATATGATATATCCCACACTTCTATATCCTTAATTGTTGGTTTCTATGTCTTGAGCCTAAAATCTCGCACGATCAATTGAATGTGTTGAACCGATCATTCTGTTAGAGATATATATACTTTGAATATAAAACTTCTTTAGGAGAGGTCTTTCGTTTATATTATCGCTTGATCTCATGTGTTACTTAGTACACCCTTTGTGTAAAATAGATTGTCATTTATGATACCATTACTTACAATCAGACAATATGTGTTTTTTTCCTATTTCTCCTTCTATATACCTGTAGGAACTACATTTCAACGCCTGATTCGACCTGGGGCCGCTAAGCATGCTCCAAGATTATTTACGGTTTTAATTACCAGGATTTCAAAGAATGCTTCTAATCTGTTCATCCTTATTTGGTATGTGTTTGGGATGCCACTGGTATTATTAGAAGGTATCTTATCATGTTGGGTGTTTTTCCACATACTCATATGCCTTTGTTCTTTCAGGAACCATGTCAATTACGTCCATCTAGATTGCATATCGACCCCATATTTTGAGGCAAGATTTGGAATAGTAATATCTCCTCACAAACACCCTTTAGGTATGTTTTTAGTTTATTCCTGTTGGGTTATTTACGTGGAACACCATAATAGGGTCACAACATGTTCACTATAGGGTCACACCTTGTCCTCACAGCTCTGGTCCCGTGATCTTGACTAGCAGTGATAAATTGCGCAATAGAACTAAGTTGTTTCAGTGTTCTGCTAGACATTACTAACCTAGTTTGGAGCATTGTTCGAATTGATGATGAACCATTATGTATGAAAGTATAATTATAATAATTTGTGGCGCATTGGTATAAGTAGTATTATTCACAACATAACATGTACACTGCTCTCTCTTTTGTGGTTTTTCTATAAATTGATTGTGTATGTCTTTTAAATATTAATGTTGTTCTTATGTCTTGTTATAGCTCATTTTTGTATGAATATTTATTGTAGTTTTTTATACTTCCAGCCTTGAGAAAGTCTCATGTTGAGACGAAACACGTGTCGGCGGTGTGAGCTGGAATAACTTTTAACGTGTATGAAATAAAGAATTTGAAGAACAACATCTGTTTTTGGATCCATACTTTTGCATCTTGAACGTTATTATAAAATGGACAGTATCTCTATAATTATTACAATAATTATATTGCACTCGATCTTTTCCTACAACGGATGATACCTAATTATCAATGTTGAATTGATGTTATACTTGGGGTGTGCCTGATTAACCTGTTTTTTCTCAAATTTTGTTCACACAGAACAGCCAGTGCTTACGATGAGGCGATTTTTACAGGCAAGGTTCACCAGTAATAATAATAATAATAATAATAATCCACATTTGCACAATCACCCGTAAGGGTCTCTAGGCGCTGGAGTGAGTTATGAAGCTCCTTGCGGCCTGGCAGTCAACACCATTCAGCGAGACTCCGCGGAGGTCCCATTCCGATCGAAGAAGAGGAGGTCATGGGACAGCTCCTGGAGCCCAAAGTCCTCTTCATCCCACTTGAGGTCTTCAAGACACTCAGGGAAGAGGCACAAGAAGAAGAAGTCCAAGTGGACTTCATTTTCGCCTCAACTGTCATTCGAAGACGAACGAGGTAAGGAGCACCGACGTTCTACGCACGGTTCTGGGGAGCCGAAGCCAGGGTTGACTTTGTGCCTCCCTTTCCGGGAGCTAGAGTGACCCCCGCGCAAATTAAACAATTGTACGAGCCCATGTGCCTGTTTTTGAGCGGGCCGACCCCTCTGGTGAACCCTTGGGCCCCGCGGGGTTGGAAGGGACTCCATTGGATTATACGTTGTCAGCTCCGGCCACGGCACCGGTGGGGCCTCACGGGTCCGAACCTGGGACGACGCCGGTCGTGCCATAGCGAACTCCCCAGAAGTTGGTGTTGGTGCCAGCCCAATCCTTATCCCTGACGACCCAGAGCCGGAACAGCGTCACTTGACACCGATTCCGACATCAATTGAGCACAGGAGTTCTATGTTGTCACCTGAACACTTTGAAGATGTTTTAGGCTCGGTAGAGGAATGGGAGGGGTCTGTGGACCTTTTGGAACACCAGGATGTCTTTTCAGAGCATATGGACTGGTATGGGGAACTTGGGGAGGCCAGTGGTCTGGACACTTCCTCAGATACTAGCATGCCCTCTCCGCTAACTGTGGTTACGGAGGAGTGGGCATCTTAAGCCATGGTGGTTAAGAGGGCAGCAGAGGTCCTCGGACTTGAGTTGCCCTCGGTGTAGGTCAGGACTTATTTCCTGATTGAAGTGCTTCAGCCTGTGGCCTCCACCTTTGAACCCCTATTGCCCATCAATGAGGCACTAACTGATGTCCTACTAGGCACAAGGTCCAAGCCTAGCACAGGGGCTCCTCTGAATAGGACAATTGCACGCCGCCATTGCCCAGCTCCTGGCATCCCAAAGTTCCTCAGCCAACACCCCACCCCTGAAAGCTTGGTGGTGCAAGCTTCCACATCCCAGGGCACGTTTCCTTCCGCCTCTTCGAATAGGGAATCCAAGAGGGTGAATTCCCTTGGTAAGAAGATGTATTCTTCCTCCAGCCTGGCATTGCTGTCGGTGAACACTGAATGCGTATTGGGCTGTTTTACCTACTCCCTTTGAGAGACGGTTGTGCAAGTGCTGCCACAAGTCCTGGAGAAGGCTTTAGCTGTGCTCTCTCATGCGGTTAATGCAGTACAATTCGCTAAAAGGTGTGGCCTTGACATGACTGACTTGCTGGACAGAGCGATTTCTTCGACAGTGGCCTTGAGGCGCCATGCCTGGCTTAGGACCACTGGCTTCTCAGGCAATGTCCAGGCTAATTTGATGGAACCCGTCTATTTGGGGAGAAGGCAGATTCGGCCCTACTGAGGTTCAAAGACTCTCGAGCTACAGGCAGATCCCTGGGCCTTACTTGTACACCTCGTGGCCTTTCTAGCTTTCGCACCTTTCGTGGCAACGTAAGGGGTTTCCAGCCAGGTCAACCCTATCCCAGTCACTGTCCTGCGCAGACTTCCCAAGTTGTGCGAGAACGTGGACTCCGTTCATTCCGACCAAGGAATGGAAGACAGAAGTTGTCGGCCACCCTGTCCTCGGCAACCACAGCCTCCAAGCACTCCTAGTCTGATTCTACAAGGCCACACCACTCCAGCTGGCGGGACAATCCATCATCATCTCCCCCGCTAGAGGCCCATAACATCGGACAAGTGGGTCTTGCAGATCATTCAGGAGGGCTATTCTCTGCCTTTCCTTTCTTTTCCTCCTCCCATTCTGTCAAATAAAGAACGACCGGCGGAGGATCATTTAAAATTGCTCCAGGAGGAAGTTACAGCGCTCTTGGCCAAAGGAGCTATTGAGAGGGTCCTGGATTCAGAAGTAGGCAGTGGTTGTTATTCCTGCTACTTTCTGATTCCAAAAAAGAACAAAGGGTTGCAGCTCATTTTAGATCTTCGGTCCGTCAATCTCTTCCTCAAGAAGGAGAAGTTCAAGATGCTCACTCTAGCTCAGGTCTTGTCTGCCCTAGACCAAGAAGACTGGATGGTAGCGTTGGGCCTGCAGAATGTGCATTTTCACATCCCCATCCTGCTGGGCCACAGGTGTTACCTGCAGTTCAGGGTAGACCGCGAGAACTTTCAGTTTACCGTTCTCCCCCATCAGCCTTACCAGTGCCCCTCAGGTGTTCACCAAGGTGATGGTGGTGGTCTCAGCTCATCTTCGCAGGTTAGGAGTGTCAGTCTTCCCCTACCTCAACGACTGGCTGTTGAAGGCGTCCTCGCCCCAGGCTGTCGTCTCCCTACTTAAGACTACGGCAGACCTCCTGCATTCGCTGGGGTTCTCTGTAAGCTTGCGAAAGTCACACCTGTCTCCTTTTCAGATGCTCCCTTTCATCAGGGCTGTTCTGGACACAGTGCAGGTTCGGGCCTATCCTCCCGAGCAGCGAGTCCAGGATATTCAGGTTATGAGTCCAATTTGCAGGCTCTATACTGGATTTCGGTGAGACTGACTCTGAGACTGTTGGGCCTCATGGCATCCTGTTGGTAAAGCATGCCAGGTGGCATATGCATGCTCTGCAGTGGGACCTGAAGTTCCAGTGGGCACAGCATCGAGGAAATCTCACCTATGTTGTCCAAATCCCAGTAGGAACAGTGAGACATCTGTAGTTGTGGTTGACGAACCCTGATTGGGCCAATGGCAGTCCCCACCCCCTTCCCCAACCAGAGTGCACAGTTGTGACAGATGCGTCACTTCTGGAATGGGGCGGCCATCTTCGAGAGGTGGAGATCAGGGGTGAGGGTGCACATGCATTTCATCAATGTACGGATGTCTAGTGTGCTTATGTTTAAAAATGGGCCATGTTTTGATTTCCTCCTGTATGAGTATGAGTATGAGTTTTAGAATTTTTGGGGTTCAGGCCAAATTGGCATCCATAGTTGGAGTAGGGACTTGTCTGTGTGTGCATTTCTTTAGCTTGGATAATTTTAGATGTATGTGTGGATTTGTAATTCTCTGAATGTTCACCAGATGTCTTACTATGGACAGTAAATAATTAGGAATATTTACTACCATATATGGGAGAATGATATTCTTAGGGAAAAGGGATGCCTTTTTCTATAAGAATGTCAATAGGAGAATGAAGATCATGATAAGCTTAGGAGTCTGTTGAGGAATCTGGTTTAGAGATGGAAGAGGAATCTCCAGTTTAAACAGTCAGGATCACAAAGAGGATGGTAGGGAGATGTTAAGTGTTCCATTGCAATCAAAACTGCCAAGAGGATGTCCAAGGAAACTAGTATTCAAGTGGATGTCTACATGACTATGGGTGTGGATGACTTTGGGGAAACGCTTTCTAGTGGGAGAGTACCAAGTAAAATGGCCCTAGTATGTGAAGGTGCTGCGCTTGTTATTGCCTCTGGCTGGTTCTCCCCATTAATATCTGTTTTCTCTGGTTAGGTATGAGACTTCAAAATAGTACAGACATCATAGAGCAATAAGTAAGCCTTAACATTTATATATTATGCATTATGCATGCTTTCATTCTTTTTACTATTAGTTGTTAGGTTTTTCCACACCCTATTTTTCCGGGTGTGGAAGAACCTGCTTATATTTGTTCAGCAGGTATAATCTGCAGGAAAAATCACATGGGACTTTGGCTGCAGCTCCTGCGAAGTCTCATTCACATTTGTTTTTTAACGGGGGAAGCATATAAAACTTCACCCTGCTAGAAAAATGTTTCCTCCTACCTGTTTTTTCCCACCACCTCCACTCTCTTTTTCCCTCACCTTACCCAGTCCCTGCAACATACATTTTCCACCTGCTTGCAGCAAGTGGTAAATGTATACGTGGAACCAAATGAGATTAGGTATTCCAAGTGATTTTACAGCCTGAAATAACAGACCCACATGATAATTCCTCATTCCATTGGGTTTAAGTCGTAACTGGCTGGTACTGGGCAAATGTATCACAGGGTAACAGTAAATTCACATCAAAATTTGCTGTGTAGTAAATCCACTCTTGTACCCTGCAACTCGTATTTGGGGATATAGTGGATAAAACTAAAACGTGGTCTCCACTTCCTCCTAACAGAATAGATATTTTAGTGTTCTTCATAAATATAATAATCTACATTTGTAAAGCGCGAACCATCAACCGTTAGGGTCTCTAGGCGCTGGGGGCCGTCTGGAAGATTAAGCAAGCTATTGCCCAGAGTCACATGGTGCTGGGCTAACTTGCTGCCGGGGATCGAACCGTGATCCCCAGATTCCAGCGTCAGTCACACTGGCCGCGGCGCCACACCTCTCCCTCTATAAATATACTAGCATTATTAGCCATTAGTTCCTTTGACCTACCACTAGTCCTCATCCTTCACGTTTGGTATAAGTCCAAAGTCTGTACTACAGTAGAACTTAAATGCTGCTTGAGTTACGCATTAGTCTTAGTAAAATTTGGACACTGTCCTCTCAAAACGGAATGATGATAATAAATGTACTTCCAAAAGGAGTGCTTTCTCTATGGCTGGTAGAGGATATTCAGGGAAACTGCCTGAAAAAACCCACTGATAGATAGAGACAACTTTAAATTGATATACATCAAACATTTCTTTGATGAACCTTCAACTGCAAAAATAAATTGCAGAGCAGAATTGAGTGGTAAGTAGTTCGAGGATTAAAGTTGATTCCCACTATTCCAGTATTCGCATTGGAGATCAAGAAGATAAAGAATCTAAACCTTTTGCAAGCCCTCTTTACACTTTGGTCCGTGGACTGATGGGTGGTTTCATGGGTCTTTTTTTAGCATTCTATAACTCTCTATTGCAGTTCCTTTTTTATACTCTGTATCTGCTCCTATTATAAACTATTACATTTGAATATTTGCAGTAGATGGAATATAGCTGGTGTTAAAAAAATTCCTAGCTGACTTGCATTTTTCAGATCTTTTTCATCACACTCAGATCTTAATGCTGGATGAAACAAGGCCAATAGAGAAATTATATTCTCCTTATTTACATTTTGAAGCGTTGAGGACAGTCAAGGGGTGTCGAGGTCATCCACTTAGGGGATAGGCCATAGAGATAAAGGAATATTTGGCTATTCACTATTAAAGAATATGGATATTTCTTATGTTGAGCTCTCTCGATTCCTATTATTGGGTAATTTCCCATCTGTTAATATATGTTGCTTCACCTCCCCCCCATACTTGTCAACAGTTACTAAATTAGCCCTTCTAAGTGTATTTGAGAATTTAACTTCTCTTTCTGGGAACGAGCTAACATTGAAGGTTTGTGACTACAATGAAAACTTGTTATTAGACTTTGCTTTGGTATTATGACTTCTGTTTGCATTGTAGAATCATTGGGATTTCAATACCACATTTTCCTATATATCAAATCTCTTTATTTATTTATTTATTTGCGGGTTTATAACGCGCTAGGATCACCTCCCGAAGGAGTATCTCCGCGCCATTGGCATCTTTCCTGCACATAGACAGTGAGTACAAGTCCTATCTAATGATTTTGAAATAGAAAGGTTTTTAATTGTTTCCTGAACGGAAGATATTCCTTACAAAGTCTTAAAGAAACTGGGAGGCTATTCCACAGCGTTGGACCCGCAATTGAAAGGGCTCTGCCACCCTGTCTGGTCTTCTTAGCTCTTGGGACCTGCAGCAGAGCTTGTTCACTGGATCTTAAAGATCGCAAAGGTTTATAGGGAAGAAATGTATTCAACAAATACCCAGGGCCTTTCTTCTGAAGACACTTGTGTATTATGCAGCAAGTCTTGTACTTCACCCTTTGCTTGACAGGAAGCCAATGCAGGGTGTTCAAGAGGGGTTTAGAAGGGGTGCGAGGGGGTCGGTTTAACACAAGGCGGGCCGCCGTGTTTTGGACCACCTGCAATCTGGCAATTACTCCCTCATTAGTTGATAGAAGCAGCCCATTACAGTAGTCCAAACGACTCAACACCAAGACCTGCACTAACGTCCTTCTGGTAGAGTCAGGGAGCAGGGGAAACACTTTCCTTAACATTCCAATAACATGGAAGCAGGCGCTCACCACTTGGTTGCTGTGTTGCTTCAGGGACAGCTCCTGGTCCAGACGCACACCGAGATTGTTTACCACCTGTTTAGGCTCCGGGACAGGTCCCAAATCCTGTGGCCACCAATCAGGGGACCACAGGAGTTTGGCCTCACCGAACAACATCACTTCCGTTTTGGCAACATTACATTGCAGGAGGTTAGATGCCATCCAGTGGGCCACTGCCTTCATCCCCTGGGAGAAGGAGTTCCTGACCTCATCGGTAAAGTGTGTAAAAGGAAAGAGGAGTTGGGTATCATCCGCATATGATACAGGGATGAACCCATGGGACCTCATGATGTTCGCTAGGGGGGCCACGTAGATGTTAAACAAGGTCGGGCTCAAACAAGAGCCCTGTGGCACCCCCTTCGAGATCTCCAACTCCTCTGACCGATAGGCACCCAAGGTGACAGTTTGGGTGCGGTCTGTCAGGAAACTCCTTAACCACGCTAGGGCCTCACCTTCCAGGCCGATGTTAATAAGCCTGGTGGTCAAGATGTCGTGTGACACGGTGTCAAACGCCGCGGACAGATCCAACAGAACCAGGATAACAGAATGACCTTTATCCTGGAACATGTGTAGATCGTCCGCGACTGACAACAAGGTGGTCTCGGTGCTATGTCTCGGCCTGAAACCCGACTGGGATGGATCCAGTCCATCTGTCTCCTCAACATAATTGGACGAGTGTCTATTAACAAATTTCTCAATCACTTTACCCATAAAGGGAAGGAGGGAAATAGGTCTCAGGTTAGTGAGTTCCGTCCAAGGAATGGTGGTATTTTTCCTCAGCGGTCTCACAAGTGCCCTTTTCCAGTCTCTCTGGACCTCTCCCGTACTTAATGACAAGTTGATTAACTGCTGGATTTAGAGATGTAATACAGATCAGGGTAGTGTGTTTTAAAGAAGTCTTCATCTTTATCAAAGTGTCTTGTCAGCTGATTCCCCTTCATTGAATACATTCCACTTCCTGATACGGTCCTCATTAAATTACTTTTTCTTTCGGGATTCATAAACAATGTAGTATTCTTAAAAATTATTGCAACTGATAAAAGTGATCTCCACCCAACAAAATCCATGTTCTCCTGCTTCTCTATCTAAGGTAGCTCTGACTAGGAATTTGGGATGTGCATGGTCCATTAAGGCGAACGGGTAATTGACTGATTTCTTCTGGGGCACAGATTCACCGTTATAGGAGACTATGGGGCTTTCCAAGGACCAATTTAAGAGTATGTGGAAAGCCATATACTCTATTCAAAATGTTTTAACATCAGATCCATCCAGGCTGGATCCTATTAATTATATCCATCATAGGGACATAGGATGGTTCACAGTGAGTTCATGAGTTTAAGGTCTAGTCTGTAACAAGAGGTTGGATTCGTATTCACCCAAGTTTTTTTCAGATATTGAGGAGAGAAAAATTCATATATAATGTTGTCCGAGGATAAAACAAATACACCCACAAAGGTCCATTACGTCAAAGGTTATTCTGAGTGGAGAGGCAGAATTCGGACAGTTGGCATCCAAAGGAGAAGGTACACAAGTAAAGGAACACACACTGAGTATTTCTGAATAGACCTGGATTGAGTATATTAAGAACCTATTTAAAACCCTGAATAATCCATTTCCTGACTGCATTCAACCTAGAAGTTTTGAAGACCCAGTCACGTTTAAAAATGTCTTACTGGAATAAAAGGGAGAGTGCTCCTGGCGTGTGCGGTATTTGCAGCCAGATATTAAAATGTTATCAGAAATGGTGGGATTTCTTTAAGCTGAAGGAATTTTGTAGGTGTAGATCTCTTGCCTTCTCGGAGTCAGTTATTTGGTGGTAACCACTATACCTATTTTGAAAAAGGGACCACATGATTCTCCAGAATTGTTCATGCTAATTTCACTTTTCAGTGCTAATACAATTTTTTTTAAATATCTGATCTTGAGTCGCCTGCATGGGAAAGTGTGACATAGTGCCGGTGGTGCAGGTAGGTTTTAGAAAAAAATTACTCTTTTTGTGATCAAGTATTTGTCATTTCTCACCTGTTTGACAAATCTTGCAAAATCTTGCGTGAAAGGCTATTTTCTACCTTTATGAATCTTTCTAACAAAATTTATAAAGCAACGCGGCATATAATTTGGGAGGATTTGCAAAGACTTGGGATTCACCGTGGCTTTTTATTTGGCATCAAAAGTTCCATAAAAATACCTCGCTGACAATAAAGTTAGAACATGATTCATCCATGCGCTCTTTAACGGTTGAGAATGCCTTACATCAGGGATGGGTCTCCGCTGCAGCACTTTTCTGAGCAACTTCATGCATTTCTTAATCAGAGTGTTGGCCTCCCCATAAAAGTGAAACACCTTGTTACAAGCTCAGTTACATATACCCATGATGTGTATTTAGGTGATTTAATTCTTGCAGGCCTTGAAGACCAAGTATAGTGATTGCCTACACATAGTAATTACCTCCCCAACAGAGAAAAATCAACTCATAGTGAATACTCCTAAAATGGAAAAATGTGTCTTTGGTGATGGTAAATGCACAAAAAAACAAAAAACTGACACAGAAGGGCCTTTACTCCAAGGGCAATTCCTTCAGGTGTCTTGGATGCCCACAGGCCTTGGAAGGTTTCTGAATGGTGCACAGACACAGACAATACAGCAGGCTGTAAGGAAGACGAAGTTGAGCACCAACAAAGTCCAGAGTGCCCAGAGGGTAGGAGTTGAAACGGTGTCTGGATTGAATCGTGCCCCATGATGAATCTAGGGACCCACCCACAGGCAAGCCCTTAAGTACTCTAAGGAAAGGGTTGGGACGATTCAGGGGACCCTCCCAGGGGAGGGTCTGGACAGTGGGGAGGTTACTCCCATGTCCTTTGTCCAGTTTCTCGCCAGCGAGGGAGCCAACAGCTCCCAGAGCTGGTTTGAACTGGACTATGCAAGAAGGTACCAAATGTGCCTCTCATGGAGACTGAGTGGCGCTGGCAAGCGCACCCACCGGACCCAATACACAAAATCCTGTCTGGGAGCTGGGAGGTGGTCACACCCCCCTGTGACAGGATACCTGTTGTTCTGCCTTCCCCTGTTTGAGCTTGGCTCAGCAGCAAGAGGGCAGAATCGTGCGTCTGGTCGGCAGCAGCCATGTTGTGCTGTACGATTCTAGAAGACTGGTACCGCGAGCATGGAGAGCTTACCGGAGGGCTCTTCCAGTGCATGGAATTATATGATCCCAACATGTTTGGTACAAAACATGATAAGATTCATTGCAGCCGATTTCGAGATGGTCATTGCGTAATTACACTGTGCCTCTCTAAATGGTATATGGCTGCTTCACTTACAACTAGAGAGAATGGACTCCGTAGACGGTAGGGGTGTCCTGCTCATGCAGGGGCACTCTCACACTTAGAACCAAGCACCCTGCCCTCAGGATTGCAAAGACCTACTATAGGCATGAACTATAGGTTTTAGGTGCAGTGACCCTAGATATAGGGAAACCTATATCTTTCGTAAGTGGTGCTAGCACCATCTTACACAGGCTAGTTACAGTTTGAATGGCCCCCGATGGGTGGCATAATACATGCTTCAGCCCATGGGGTACCTCTGGGGGACCTATACCCCGGGTACCTTAGTACCATATACTAGGGACTGATGAGGGTACCCCAGTATCCAATCTGAAATGTACCTAAGTACTGAAGATAATAATTTTGGGGAGAAAGCAGAGAGACTGGGGTCCTGATTAGCAGGATCCCAGTCAGACTAGTCAAAAACAGCTTAGCACCAGGCAACAAGTGGGGATAACCATAAAAGCAGATCCTACTTTTCTACAGAAGGGGACAACTATCAGAAGTCTAACTTTTGTATAAGTAGTTGGGCTATCACATGTGTGAGACTGTCCTCCAATGCAAACATGAATACCAGGACTGGGAACAAATATTTGTTAAAATTACTTGAATTTTTTTATTGGAATCTACAATTTGAAATATTTGCCACCATTATTGTCAAGAGATTTAATAAAATTTGCCTCATGAGCAAAGATTTGTATATGTGACCACACTGCATTCTGTCACTTATTAGAGATGTATTGATAAAGATGTTTTTATGCTAGTGTTGTTGCATTTTTGTTATCCTATGTAAGGTAAATAGTAACTTTTTTAAATGTCAAAACTGTTATTTCAGTTTTATTATTACAACTAAACAAAGTCTTCTTTATCTAAAATGACAAACTACTGAATGGAATTTCACATTTCCATCAAAGGCAATTCATTTGTATATGATCTGGCACACTATAGATCACCTAACATTTGTATGGCGCTTTGAAGTCTTTACCCAGGTTGTGACTTTTTGTTTCGGGCGGCCTCGGTGGCAAGTGCTTTCATTTTGTGCATGATGACCGCCATAGTGCGGTTATGTTATGGGACTCAGTGCCTGGCGTGTAATGGATGAGGATTTTTGTGAGTTAGACATGCAAATTATAATTGTAATAAGGACTATAACCTACAGGCAGTGCACGTGCATCAAATTAGAGGGGGATTAGCCCAATAATCCAAATGGCAACGTGTCCCACGCAGATATCCTAATGAGGAGGCAAGAATGGTAATTGGTAGCATGAGCTGTAGCCATGCACCATTTTATTATATTATTATTATCATGTTTTTGAATCATGGAATGCTGCCTACTGCTAAACAAGTACACTCATAAAGGAGGAAAGAAGTGAAAGAGCAATCAAGGTTGGCGACCCGAGCAGAAACACTACAATTTTTAAAAGGCTAAGATTCCTGCTAGGCAGAAGGAAGCCAACATTCTGATCAGGAGTTCATCTTCCAAGCCTTCCTCTAGCTTCCAAAGCTGGACAAGCACCAGTCGGGCAAGCCATAGTTGATTTATGGCTCCAACCCTAGCCAAAATGGCACTGTGCACATGCCAGGGTGATAGACAAAGTGCTTGGTATGCCCTTAAACTAAAGGAAGCACAAGAGCTCATCAGCCTGCCTTGTATTACCTGATGTAATCAACCCTGCATGCAAGCCCAATACCATCCCCGCCTCCCTGGCGGTGAGCAGCTTGCCTTCTTAGCAACCATTAGTGTGGGAGATGCTCAGAGCACTTTGCTGAGCAGGTGCTATATTGATAATACCCACCCAGCAATGCTTTTTTGTCAATTACAAACACCCAAAGCAAGAGTTTTTTTTTGCTAAACAGGAAGACAGTGGCCATGACTTGAATGCAGGGTGTCTTTGCCCTGATGGCCATTGTGATCCGTGGCAGGGAAATCCCATGCCTGGGACTTCAAACCCTAAATCAGGGGCGGCCGTAGGCATGTGCAAGCTGTGCACCTGCACAGGGCCACCAAACGCCAGGGGCCACCACGCCAATATATATCCTTAATATAATAATCCTCTGAGGATGGATACATATTTACGTGGTGGCTCCTGGTAGGGATTTGGTGGCCTCCGGCTCTGTTCCACTTCCAAACACCCTGACCCCCCCCCTCTTCACTGGCCTCCATGCCCCGCCCCACCTGGACCCCCTCTTCCGGGGCCCCCTACCTATGCTCCCAGCCCAGGGCCGCCATGAGCCTAGAGCCACCCCTGCCTAAACCAACAGGAATAACGAATGATGGTCACCATTTCCTAACTAAGACGGGCGACCTTCAGGGACACATGATGGCCCTGTGGAAGATGTGCCCACAGGTCAGAGTTTTCTGACGGGAGAGCCAGATGAAACTCTGCTGTCAGATGCTCTGTAGCTACCCTACCTCCAAACTGAGAGGGAGAAGCACGAGTTTGGCAGGGTGGATAAAACGCTATTTTATGGTGGTTCACAAACCAGGACTAAAACAGGTTGCTCTCATGACATGACAATATATGGTGACCTTATGCTTGAACACCCACCTTCATCCGTGATGCGGGTGCAAGTGAATAAGTTCTGCCAGCTATCAAGTTGCGGAAGCAATCATAGTAATGTACATGGTCAGCAGAGCAAAGAAACCATAAATTCCTATCTCAAACATGTAGATTTCTTTTCATGTATTCATTCAGTCATAGATTTACAGTTCTCCCCATTCTTCACTCTGAAGATGTGAAGGCTGCATGTCTGTGTAGTCAGTCCGACAACTGTTCTGTAAAGTAACTATTCTGCTGGCCTGTAATTCCTCTGACACAGCACATTTATGTAACCCACCCTCTTGTCCCCAGAAGAGAGAGCACTTCCAGTTCTCCGGCTCGAGACAGGTGTATCGTAGGTGAGAAATATAGGGGCCTATTCACAAACTGCACTTTGTAGTAAGTTTAGTAGTACTACAGTAATCACATACCACACAATGCTGTTCACAAAACTATGTAGGGAGAGCTCTGCATGTCCCATCTTTTCTATGCAGAGGTCTACATTTAGGTATATGTCGTAGTAGTGAATGTGGGAGGGAGCAGCAGCAATGGCTGGAAAATGTGGAATACTTACTCTTAAATGGGAGAGAAATGGGGGAGTAAGAGGGATTTGGTGCGATATCTGAAATTCAAATTCCCATTCAGAAAAGAGGAGGCCCATTGCTATTTGCAGACTGCACTTCTAAAATTACTAGGGCCAAAAAAAGGGCATAGCAGTCATAAACATACACCAGGCCAGTCCTGGCGTAAGTTCTGCACCACAGCATGGTCACTCACGGATACAGAAAAACACTCCCATAGAATATAGTATTAGGTGCAATAGTAGGTTTACAAGTGAATTAAGCTACATGTGTGAATTTGCCTTTGTGAATAACCTTTGTGAATAGGCTGGCGTGGAGTTCTAATACTGAAAGTGTCATTGTCTTTCATGGATGAAAGCCACGACTCAAGCCCTCATTCCAAGAAGGCTGTTAACAAGGGGTGGTATTAAGAGGTCTAGTGTATTACTGATTCCGACAGTATCCCCTAACCCCCACACCGTTACCCGCCATCACTAGCTTTTGGCCCAGAATGGGGAATAACACACAGGGCATGGAATTACTGATCTGTTTACCACATTCAATGCGATTCAAGCCCTTATCAGCGTGGTTTGTTTTATCAGGTGAAAGTCAGCTTCCTATAAAGCTTATACTACTGCTAGTGGTAATTCAGCAAAACGTGTAAAATTACCACTCAACACATCTCAGATTGGGGACCTAAGTTCCTTCTCACCAAGTGTAACCCTTTTGTTTCATGCTTGACTTCTGCAATTGAGAAGGACTCCTCAGCTGCTCAGGGCTTGTATCCCCTTATCTCAGCATTATATATTCCACTAGTGTCTGAAAGAGGATAATCTGTAATCTTTCTGTAGGGCTCTTCGGTATGAATGAGCAATGTACATGTCAAGATTGCAGAGTGTTGGTTCCTTTGAGAGAGCTCTTTTTCACCGTTCATGGACAAACTATTGCAAACTATGGATCACAATTGCTTTACCTTATTTTTAACCACATGTTTGATGAGGGAGATACAATAATGCCTAGCTTTCCATTATAGTTTACCCTGCGATGTGAAAGGCTTTGTTCTGGTAGGTAGGAATGACATGGGGCCACTTCTCCTTCCTTTGGTCCTCTTCTGAGAGGCTAGAGTGGATAAGGCAAGTGAACAGAACCATTTAGGACCTTCCCACCGTTTCCCATGAGGTTGCATACCCAACATATAGGTGAAAAGAGCCAAGCTTGCCCTAACCCAAAATATGCTCATTTTAAAAATGCACTTGTTTCCATAAGGGAAGAAGGGAGCCTCCTACTGGAAGATCTGAAAGAGTCTGGATTTGCCTTTTCCCTTCGAGGTGCAGAGTGCTTAACTTACTAAGAGGATGTGTTCCGATACTCCATTCATCTACCAAACTGCCAGTCTTACTTTGGGCTACCCTGATATATTGTCTACAAGTGAGACTGCTGATCAAAGAAAGTGTTCTTCCAGGGCTTCTTCTGGAAAAAACCAAGAGCTGATTTTGACGAACTGCATTAGGAACTTGTCTGCTGATTTTTAACCTGTTATGGTGCTGAAGTGTGTCCTTTCTAAAGATTCCCTTGATTGTGGAGGAGTGATTACTGCAGTGGGCAATGGGACCATTTTGCCATCTCTGAAGGATGGATGGATGGATTTCGGCCCTTTACCTGCTAAGATTTAGCTCGAGATAATCACCGATTGGTGCTGGACAACCTGGTGTGTAGAGGAGCACGCCAAATATTTATCCCTTGAGAGAAAGTTCTCTGCAAGCTTTCCTGGGCAAAGAAAATAAACTACAACTAGAGTGAGAAAACAAGAGAAAAAAAGGATGTTTTAATTTTACAACACAGAAGTTCTGCAAGGGAATTGTCTCAGACATACATGCTACTTTTGAGGGGTTATTTAGACTTCCACTGCAGTCTGGCAGTCACTGTAGCTGACACTTGGATGGCACACGATGTTTAGAGATACCTGGCCTGTCAGTGGGTATTGATTTGTCAAAAAGCGTCCTGTTGACGTGACGTGCCTGTTTCTTGGACGCTGGTTGGTATGTGTTTTTATTTCAGAAACAACACCCCCAAAGTGTGTTTTATTTTCTAAAATAGAAAAAACAGTGGCATAGATGTGGAGGGTGCTCCTGAGTAGGAAAGAGAGTCCCATCCTAAGTAGGGTGGCCCTTATGCACACTGTTTCACAGCTACATAGCAGATGGGCCAACAGGTCATAACTTGGTGATGGTGAACCTACTTAGACAAACCCTAAATGAGCCCCCTTAGGGTGAAAGATTTTTCAGGGGAGGGATTTGGGATTGAGGAACATTCCAGAACTCAAGAGTCTTATTAACCAGGAATTGTGACAATTCTACTACAAAAATGATTTTAATGTAAGATTCTTTCATGGAAGGTTCCATCCACAGTTATTGACTTAGTTGACTTACCTACATAGCTATTCTCATCTACACCGCTTTGCATTCATATTGAGTACTTTTATCAATGTTATCCTGTGTTGCATCAGGTTGGGATGAAAGGTCCTTTGGATGGCTCTGGAGAGCCGTGCTTTTCTGCTCTACACCTCTTTCATGTTCTTTTGGTGGCTATTCTCTTAGCACTCATGCACAACAATCATGGAAGCCCACTCCAAGTTCTTTCTGTAACTGACCATGATACTCCAGAGCGTGCGCTGAGGTCGAGGGCCACCAAAAGTGCACACCTCTTTTAGAGTGGTTAGCACCTTCTTTGCCTATTTTATGTTAGACTGATGGCGGTGAGTGTAATTCTATTGAAGGGGTTGGTGTTTTTACCGCTACCCTTCTGGGAGATACATGTACTGTTTTCCCTCATGACGATTTATTTAGACTCTTCTAACCAGAGTCCTTTCCCATCGTCAAGTCAGGAATATGCATTGTAATTTGGTTGTGACTGAGTGTTAGGTGTAGCAGCATGTAGAACTGAGTGCTTGGTCGAGTCCACTGAACTCCACATGCAGGTCCCTTCACAATTGTGGCTGGCTTTGTGTAAAGGATGCACAGGTCTCTCCTTTCATGGGATCTAGCTTATTTGTATTAATTTATCTGATCCCTATGCATTTGTTCCTGTGGGTGAGGCAGTTTGCACACTATGCATTTAAATTAGTTGCAGCGCTATTGTCAGAGTTTTACCAGCCCGTGCCAACATTCCTGCTGGAAATTTCATCTCTAAAGACTCTTGTCCCCATCAGGAGCTGATCCACACCTTTCCTCGGTCAGTTTGGATGGGCCATAAAGAAGCACATTATCACATTTTGTATATTCTTTGGAGTTTTTCTGTGATGCTGTATTTTACTCCGAGCATTAACTCATAGGAGTTTTCAGCAAGTGTAGTTCATAGAATGTATTGTTGTCGTTGTATTACCCTGTTGTCTCTTTTGTTATTAATTAGTACATTGCTCTAACACATTTGTAATCTTACTATCGAAAACTTCAAACAAATAAATGAATTAGGCTTGTTTCCTCACTAAATGATTTTGGTTTGGGATTGTTTCTTCAGTCCAGGTTTATAGTCAATTAAGGTAAGTTGAGGATAGAAAAGAGGGTGGCGAGGAGAGCGAATGGACAGAAATGGAGCATTAGCCCACTCAGTAGTTTCCTCCTAAGTGAAGCACCTGTCAAAATGGCATATCTTAAGCCCTATTGACCAAAGAGCAGAATAATGCTTAGAGATCCCCTAACAGTGATCAATTGGCCCTACCGGAAATCATCTACTGATTCTGATCAGGAGTTGCTTCTCATTCTCTCAGAATGCTGCAGTCACGTCCACTCACACCACGGTCAGATTTCCTGCCAGGGCTGGTTACTCTAGACTACCAGCATTGCCTTCCACTCCTCAGATCTGGTCACGGCAGAATACATTTTGGCACTCTGAATTATTCGTCCCAAAACTTTACAAACATTTTACTCGGGCTGCTTTAGGGTTTCTTGAAGGCTGGTGTTAGACTTGGCATCTTTTGGCGTGTTTCCCCTGAGTTTTTCTGCCCTCCCGGTTTTGTTTTTGCTGGCGCAGTGTTTCTTTTCGCACTGCTGATCAGTGGTAAAGTGCAAGTGCTCCTGTGGTAAAGTATGTTATGGATTGGTGTTTCCATGATTAGCTGTTTGGTTTTCTTGTCAGCCCCTAGTAAAGTGCACTGAGTGTGCCAGGACCTGGGAATCAAATGCTATGCGTGGGCCTGCAGCACGGAAGCACGGAAAAGGTACCTCAGACCTGCCATTGCAGAGTCTGCGCTCAGTTTGTAACTGTCGACTTGGCCCGTGCACACACTGGCCAGTCCCTAACCTTCCCTTTTCTTACATGTCAGGCACCCCTAAGGTAGGCCCAAAGTACCCCTTTGGGCAGGGTGCAGTGTATGTGAAAGGTAGGACATGCCCTGGTGTGTATGGCATGTCCTGATAGTGAATTACAGCCCATTTCGCTTTTCACTATTGCAAGGCTACTTGTTCCCCATAGGACAGAATAGGAAGTTTGTTTATAGCATCTTATAAACATAACTGGCCCTGGGAACTAGGTGGGAAAATAAAATTTTGTATGCCAGAACTCAGAATCTAACAATGCATCTTTTAGTAAAGGTGATTTTTACATTCTGTGTTTGAAAATACCCCTTTTAGGAAGTAGGAATGTTCTTGCTCAGTCATCCTGTGTGCCTCTGCTGGAATGTGGATTGCTTGTCTGGGATTTGGACAACAGATGGCTAGGAAGCAAGGGTGGCTC
The DNA here is from genome assembly GCF_964261635.1 of Lissotriton helveticus. NCBI lineage: Eukaryota > Metazoa > Chordata > Amphibia > Caudata > Salamandridae > Lissotriton > Lissotriton helveticus. The sequence goes on along the minus strand of NC_136057.1, from coordinate 1,400,710,954 downwards.
CCGATAGTTTAGGTAGGTCAGGAAAGGGCTGAATAGACATGGGCTGCGTTGGGGGAAGAGGAAAGAGATTTCCTTGCACCTCAAAGGGCCTGGTCTGCCTCTGACAATGCCGTCTCCACCCCCTGCCAGTAAATCACACCAGAGGAGACAGAACTGGTTCTGGCTGGGCACAGACACCCTCTGCCTAGAGGATCAAAGGATTTTTGGATACAAATACTGGGGCCCAGACCCTTGGACTTTAGAACTCTTTTGGCTCAAGAAGACTGCCAAGAAGAAGAGCTGGAGAAGCTGTGAGGAGGGACTACCACTTTGCTGTGTGCTTTGCTGTGTTGGACTACAGTGGCCGCTTCTGTCTTGGGCAGTGAAAGGACTGGACTGAACTTTCTGCAATCTACTTTTGTGAGTCTCTCCACGGGCTTGAGGTACAGGAAGTCTCAGGAACAGCAAAGACTTGAAGCTCTTCTGCTCTTAGCACTGGGGACTTTGTGTTTTGTGCAGCGACAGAAAAAAAGCAGCTCGACGACGTCTATGATGCCGCTGCTGTCTCCGTTTCCTGAAGACACCGCAGAGGGCACCGCTGCAATGCCGCACCGTGACCCTGGTCTCACTGACGACACCTGCTGATGCCGCCACTGAGCCGCTGCTCGCACTGCGACCTGTGGGCACCGCCTCACTTCACGCCGAAGCCTGGACACCGCAGAGAGCAATGCCGCACCGTGACCCTGGACTCACTGACGACGTCTGCTGGTTCCGCCTCCGAGCCATTGCTCGCACCACGATCTGTGGACACTGCACTCTGCACTGCCTTGCTTCACGACTACGCCTTGGCCTCCCTGACGCCGCCCTTCCACGCCAAAATCGATGCCGCTGCTTGCACCACAGTTCGAGGGCACCGCTCGTAAAGTTACACGACGCATCACTCTCCTCCCGCACCGCAGCCATGGCGTACCGACTCCAGCACCATCGACTCCCGTTCGTCAGCCGACAGCAGTGCTTCAGCAATGACGATGCCACTGCTTGCACCGTGACCTGTCAGCACCGTGACTAGCACCGCTGTCACCGCGCACAGTGACCCTTGTCTCACCGACGCCGCCATCTGACGCCGCCACCAAGCCGTTGGTCGCACCGCGAACTGAGGGCAATGCACGCCGCTCTGCTGCACTTCGCATCGCAGCACACGATGCCTGCCAACACCAGCGCTCCTGATCCCAACAGAAAGGAGCTCGACTTGTAACGCGAGTGACTTTAAGGGCCTCAGCGTCCTGCATCTCTAACAGGTACTGTTTGCGGGTCTCCCCGACACCATAGCTGGTCCGCGACGCCGCGACCAGCCTGAACGGACGGAGCTATCGACATCAAGGAACTGTTTTTAAAGTGTATTTTAATAACTGTAGATTTTTAAGTACTGTATTGTGGATTCTTATCGTTTTTGGTCTTGTATATAAAAATATTGGCTGTTTTTCTAAACTGGTGTGTTGTTCTTTTGTAGTGCTTACACTGTATTACTGTTGGTTATGTGCAAATGCTTTACACACTACCTCTACGATAAGCCTGACTGCTCGAGCCAAGCTACCAAGGGGGTGAGCAGGGGTTATTTTAGGAGTGTAATTCCCTTATCCTGACTAGGAAGAAGGGTCCCGACTTAGACAAAGGTGCAAGCCCTTACCAACTAGAGACCCCATTTCTAACAGCTGGTCAATCAGGATGGGGTTCAAACGTCAAATTTCGGTTTGTGTGCTAAGAGTATGCTATCTCACTCAAACACGCACAAAAGCTTTTTGTTACTGTTCTGCTCACTGACTACAAAAGCAAAGGTAACCAAATTTGAAAGGCAGAGCGCATTTTGATACATTTAGTGCTGTTTTGATAAAGAGGCAAAGTCCATGAAGCAATTTTCCACATTTCTAAAATAAATGGACAGTATGTAAAATAGCTTTGCTACAATTAGCAGCCTACCATAACAGTTGCATCCACAAGCTGGTACCTGCACCCAACAAAATGTATCATTGCAAAACCCCTGAAAGTCACTGGAAAGACTTCTACTAAGGGACAGCGAGGTCGGAAAGCCTCTGTTACAGGCCCCTTACATTCCCCAGTTACCACCCCACAGTGACCTAATTTCCCTATCCTGCCACTGTATAGAGACTGTTTCACCTGTCCATTGCACGCCGCAGTTGTCGTCTGAATATAGGTTAACATCTACAGATTATCTGTAAGCAGGACCACTGTAATTATGCGGTTTTGTGCCTGCTGCGGTTCCCATAAAATTATGGATTTGCCGCATTTGCCAAGTAATTCATCTTCTGCTACATAATGTGCAGATTTAACAAAAAAAAAACATTTCTAGTTCAGACAGATCAAAATATACTAAAAACAGGGAAACATGTTGCAGCGCAGTGGGGGGCCCTTCGCTAATGTTGACTGGTCACTTTTCTGTTGCTTATTTCTGTTTGAGTCTCAAGCTTGTACTAATGAAGTGAAACATTTACCCAGATGTTAACGTGTAAGAATGACAAAATAATGAGTTAATACTATCACAAAATATGCATCATTATTCCACATAGTTTGCCTTTTTTTGCTGCATAATTTAGTCAACCCTGCCACAAAATGTGGTCCTCCCCTACCTCATAATTCCAGTGGCTCTGTCTATAAACTAATATTTTTTATACCATGAAGTAATCAACAGTTTATTTAAACTGTGAGATGCAACTTGTTAAATGCACTTTATGCCCTTTACTCATGGTGACCTGTACAGCGGAAGGTTTGCCTAGAGAATTTTATCTAGACATGCCTTGTCTCCTTGGTTTTTAATGAAAATGCATTCAGGCCGATTCTCATGGCCTGTAGCAAGGGTGCCATGGACCCTAGGGCAAAATAAAGGAAAATTGGCCTCACTTACGGGTAAATGGGTATTAAAATACTGAACTAATTATGGTTCAATGAGCTCCTCACATCCTTGGTGCCCCTGAACCGGCTGCACCATTAATAGCTATGGCCCTGCTTGGATACATGCACAAACTAAACTCGTCCCAGCTTTCTTAAGCAGTACATATGGATCAAGAAGCGATGTAGTCCTTAAAGTCAAAGGGGCTCATTACAAGTCATAAAAAGGTCTCACAGAAAGTAATGTAGTTTAAGATTGAACTGATTCTAGATTAAAATACTGCTCCTCTAGTGGTTGAGTTTGGAAAAACCTTCCTTAAGTTGTTCAGGGTGTCATACTTTGAGGCTCCTGGACCACTTGAGCTTCGAGTGTAGCATAATTGTGCATTATAGGAAAGCTACTGGAATTATGTGATAGTGCCGCTGATGCGTTTTTCGCATAGGTATAGATTTGCTGCTTTTTGCCACATAATCCATCATCTACTGCATAATCTGCAGATTTTAACAACAAAAATTGTTTCTAGCTCATACGGTTCAAAAGTGACTAAAAACACAGCAACATGTGTTTGTGCGCAGCAGAAGGCCATTTACAAGGGTTGCTTTTATTGCTATATTTTGTTGTATAACTGGTACTAATGGGGTGCAAAAAATGTGTCAACAAGTGTAAAACTGTCAAAATAATGAAGTAATAATATCATTAAATGTTGCATTACGCGGCATAATTAGCCTTTTCTTGCTGCATAATTTACTCAACCCTGCCCCATAATTTGTCTGTCCCCGCCATATAATTCTAGTGACCCTAGTTATAAGTGGGTGGACTTGCCATGTTTAGTTCCTTGGTGACTGGAAGCCCAGCCTAAGGCACACATATAGTGTATCTGTGCCTTGTGGGGCACCACAAGACCCAGAAAAAATGCACTGGAGAAGCGCAGCGCAGACTTGTCGGTGTCCCACAAGCCATTTAGCCAAAAGCAGGTGTGATATTGAAAACATAGTCCATGCGGAACTGTGCCTGGAGAACGGGGTGGGGTCATTGTATAGATTTTATTTTACACACAGTCGCAGTTACACTGAGTAGTCATAGTTAGGTCAGAGTTTGCATGGGAAGAGCGTTTTTGTTTTGCTACTAACTTTGGCGCCTTTTGACAATTCTACACAAACTTTATACAGCTTCACCACAGCGTTCTAATGAACAATTAGAGTGCTAACATTCTGTATTTATGGTAAAAGTGGGGGACACCTGAACGCCACCTTTATGGAATCAAAGTTGTTAAGCTGAAAGGAATTCCCTAAAGAGAATACAGCCGTAAATGAACAACATTAGGGGTTTATTTTTATCATAGAAATTATGGTTAGTGTTCTAGAAAGCTAAAATGGGAACACATTTTCTACAAGCGCTCAAATATCTTTCTCATCTATGTCAGTAGGAAATTCTGTCATACATAGCAAAATATGTTTGCCAAACAGCAGCAATTAAGTCCCGAGTAATCAAGTGCAGATTCACCACTGAATTCAGCGCCTTTCCTGAAGGGCAGACTGAAGTAAATAAGCATTGATATGTTAATGGAGATATGAAAAGAAGGGGTTAAAAATGTGAGAGGAGGTATGGGTTTTTAGTAATTTAAGGTATAATATATTTTTGAAAACGCCTAAAAAATAGTTAAAGGGAGCAACGCCTGCATGAGTACAACATTTTTATCCACATTTGTTTACTCTCTCTCTCTCTCTCTCTTTTCTCTCTCTCTCTCTCTCTCTCTCTATATATATATATATATATATATATATGTATATCTTTTTTTTTCTTTTCTTCTATTTTTCCAGATCTGGCAAGTCTCCACTAATGCTATACAAGGACAGTGTGCTTTTATATATAATGTGTGTGTGTGTGTATACATACACACACACACGCACACGCACCATCGCAATGAAAAGGAATGTTTCCCAATAACATGTCATTCACAGCAACTGTACTGACGAACACACATTTATGCATTTATTACTACCGTAGAAAGGTCAAATTCAAGTTTATTACCACAGTATAGCACAATTGACATTGGAAAAAAAAGTTTACTGTCTCACAGATTGCATGTAGCAATTACTTTACACGGGGAAATAACCATCCTAATAGCCACAAGAACGCTTCAGTGTCATTTTATCACACTGCACAAATGTACCCTGGTTTTGGTTAAATAACTTTCAAAACAAGTTTGGATGAAAATAATACCACGGTGTAAACCATACATGCAGATGCACAGTGTATATTAGGCTATTTATTACCATTGTTTAGGGAGAGGAAGGGTATCAGACCTAAGTCAAGGTTTCGCCTCGTAAGAGTCACTACCCCTTCCTACACTCAATAATGATAACAGCAATAATGGTAATAAATGGGAAACATCTATTACAACACAGGCATTACAACGTAGTGCCTTTACAATGCAGTCAGTACCACGACTGCGACGTTACCATGAGTTCCATTACAAGGCAAGACATTACAATGACTTGCTTTAGGGAATGCGGTGTTGGACTGGTTTTGAATTTTAGGTCCAACACCTTCCCTACTGATACACCGACTGGAGTTGGAATAGTAATTTAAACTATTACAAAGTACAGCGCTTCCCTAAAGCAAGTCGTTGTAATGACGTGTGTTGTAATGGAACTCGTGGTAACGACACAGTCGTGGTATTGACTGCGTTGTTGAGCCACGTTTGGTTTTGGCATGCATGGTAACAGAGTCTATTCTAATAAATAGCATATTACACGGTTTGTATCTGCATATAAACTATATATTACACTGGTGGTGATAGCACCAGTGTATTTATGACCTTTTAATAAAACTTAGACTCCACGTAGCCAGGTATTTTTTAAAAAAACGCACTTGCTTGACCCTCCCACTCTCACATCACCAATTTCCTAATAGTCAACACCCTACAAAGTGCTCCCACGTCTCCGTCAGTCGTAGCACGCCCCGTCCCGCAGCGGGCGGGAAGAACCCGATGATCAAGCATGCCACCGTGGGACATTTTGGTGGGTGAGGGTTATTTTAAGAAAACTCATTGTTTTCCTTAAACCATTATTAAGACCATTGACTGTTACTCAACGTACGGATGGACTGTTAAAACATATATATACATTCATTAATATATACATAACCATATTCGACAAGGAACCATCAAATATGGAAAATATTTTATGGTTGCCTGTGAAATACAGTTTTTGTCATCAGAATGACTGCGTACAGACTACTCTGCCGAACTTTAACATTGATAGGACTACTAGCATTATGAGGCATGGAGGACCAAATTGTTTGACTAAGGTTACCTAAATTATGCCTGTAAAATGAAAATATCTGGCATACTCGCTGTTTATCTGCAAGACAGAAACAACATTTTTGGTAAAGTCTCCAAATTATGTGGTTAATTAAGTGGCAATTTCAGTAAATGCATTATTATGTGATAAACGCTGCAGCAACTGAATTGCCTAAACCGACTTACACTCACCAATAAGAGGGTGGGAGCACACTGCCTCACATGCCAGCACTCAGTCCGCCACAATGCATTATGGTAAATGCAGTGCATGATAACACTAACTTCAGCGACAGTTTTTAGTTGTTCACCCTTGGTTCAGCCAGGGGTGTGTATCTCTAGACACATGTTTCAGGATAGTTGTCCTTCCTCAGTAGAGAGCAACACATTCTTGGGGGGTGCTGGAAATGCTGCCTGCAGTCTTCTCAGATATCTGTACCACTCATTGGGCACAGGTGCATCAGCCTGAGATTGTCAACTCATTAGCTCAAAAAGACTTATGGAGGTCATTTAGGGGTCGTCAGGGGTCTCAGCTGCGACCCCTTGCTTGCCCTTGCGACCACTGGAACTTCCTTTGTGACTCCTGGCCTCAGAGGAAGCAAAATCAGTGCCTGAAACATAGTGGCAGCTTGCCCTTATGGACGTCGGTTGGGGCTCCTCATCCAAGTTTTCTGTCAATTTTTTATTACAATAATAGTGAAAAGTATTACATTAGTCACTATTAGTGTAATAAAAATGAAGTACAATTAACTAGGATAGAACCTTCCCTGGCAGCTGAATTAAGGAAAAGAAAAAACTTTTACATGTATGTTGTGTGTGTGCTTGCGGGTGAGAGTGTATTTATATGAGAGAGAACATGTGTGTATGCATAACCATGTGTGTGAGTGAAAGCAGGGCTTTTAGTGGGCTGGGTCTGAGCACCGGCAGTTTTTTAAAGGAGCTCTCGAACCAGGTCTCTATCAGGCTCTGTGCCCTAGCATAGGCCTTCCATTTTTTTCCGGACTGCAGTGACAATAGGCACATCGATGTGCGCTGCTCACTTCTCACTAGTAGAGAAGTTACGGCATGACGTCATGCCAGGTGAGGTTGTAGGGGAAGGAAAATTCTTTAAAGAGAGTAATTTTCTCTCTGGATTTCCATTGTCTTTTTGAAACTCAGGAGCAGCCACATTGTTGTGGTGTCACCGGGGCCTCAAGTGGAGGTTTTTTCAATATTATATATAAGCCATAGTTGCTGCTTATTTATCTTATTCAACTAACAACCATTGACAAAGCCAATAGTCCTGACTTGTTGTAGGTATGATATCTGGATGCAATGACAGAAATCGCAAAATACCAGTCGGGCGGCACACTATGCTAAGCACAGATTTTTAGCGAACAAGTTTTTAAGCCATGCCCTTAATTACATTGGCCACACCCCTTTGAGAGACCCCCCCCCCCAGTTTTTTCATCCACACACCTAAAGCCCTGAGTGAAAGTGAAGGTCAAAGGGCGTGTGATGATAATTCTGCAACCCCTGGCATTTTGGTGAATTGACGTCCATGGGGAGCCTTTTCAAACAAGAAGAGCATGGGAACACACTTCATCACATCCCAGCACTCAGTTCGCCCCAATGGATCATGGTAAATGCAGTGCATGATAACACTGACTTCAGTGACAGTCTTCAGTTTTTCACCCTTGTTGGTGTTGAAAATTCTGTCCAAAGTGTTATCTTGCACTGCATTTACCATGATGCATTGGGGCAAATTGGGTGCTGGGATGTGAGGCAATGTGCTTCCGCCCTTTTTCCGACTTACACTCACCATTGACAGTTCTTATATTCAAGAAGGGTAAACAAAGCTTAATCATTCTAAATCCAATCAGTGCCTACTGTCAGGAGCTTTTTGAAGAAAACAGCTTTTTCAAACTAACTGCTCCAAAATAAACATGTAACATAAAAGTATGGATCCTATAGCACAGTTACTCAATCTTTAGTTTATATGTGTATATATGGGTGTGTGTGTGTGTATATATATATATATATATATATATATATATATATATATATATATATATATACATATACATATATATATATATATATATATATATATATATATACATATACATATACATATACATAAATTCATATATATTTCATCCAGTGGCAACTTATACTTAGGTCTGCGCTTCCACCTCAGTTTCTTCTTGGAAAAGTTTTGGGTGAGCTATGATATGGGAGCTGAAAAACGGGAGGGTCCCAAAATGCATTTTCCCAATTCATTTTTCGTTACGAAAATTGAACTGCGATATCACAAATACAGCTGAACGGAATTACACCAAATTTGACAGAAGGCTACATCATGGTACAGAAAGCGTTCTTTATGTGTTTTGCTGTAAATCCATTTAGATGGTTTTTAGATATAAAACCTCAAAACCTTTGTATATTTAGTGACGCCGAGGATCTGCAGAGTCAACAAATCTCAAGATGACATCTGATTTACTGTCACTGCATCAACAATGATGTGGTGGCAGCTATTTTAGGACTCTGGTCTCGGGTCCTTGTCCTAGAAAAAAACATAAAAAAGATATAAGGAGGCACGTAGGGATAATCTGCCCCCCCTAGGCCTGGTGGGGGGTTAAAAATATATATATATGTATATATATATTTAAAATCTGTGGTAAAGTTTAAGAAAATAATTGCAGGCTCAATAACTCGCACTTTAAAAAAAAAAATCCACAGATTAAAAAATATGTATATGTTTTTAGCCCCATCTACTCATGTTTGGGAATAACCAAAAGTCATTTAATAAGCTAGGCCAGACTATGTATGCCATTATTTATTAGATTTTTTGCTGTACTGACCGGTCAACTATGTATTCTTGTATGAACAACATATTTAGTAAACGCTGATTCTCTTTCGAATGAGCAACATTGGATGTTCCCGGCTGGGAAAATTTTTTGATCTTTACTATAATTGCACTTTATCCACGTTTTGCACTTTTCAGCACTTAAGCACTTTTTGATTAGTAGAACTGGTATTACACATGTGGCCAAATAGCTGGATTACTAAAACTGTTTACATTAGATTGTTCTGTTGTGATACAAATATTAATGCATTTAAGCAGATATTACACGTATAATATTCATTGCAATGGAATGTTAAGTTTTTAGCATTTAGCATAATATTTATATTTTTAGAAATTAAGTTTTGGATTATTTTTGAATAAATCCAAAATATATTGCAATGTGTATCACCTATAAAAAATATAATATCGAGATTTATAGAGTTAATGCATTTAAGCAGATACTGTCTAACATGTCATAAGGATTTACCAAGGTGAGATTAACCATGAGTCAGTCTGTTCTTTATATCCATTGCTATGTAAAATGACCATGTGACCTATTACGAAATGTGTGGTGATTGGTATTGGTTTGTTTAAATTACATGCACTAAAAAAACGCTTTTTATCTGGTGAGCAAGGCGACAGGATCGCCGAAACGCGTCGGATCGCGGCACCTTTGACACTGCATTAATAAAAAGAAAACTTTGCTGCATAATTACCGGATTGCTGTCCGTTTCTCTGCCTGGGAGTGCTGTTCGTGCTGTTCGTATGGTGCAACTGGGGAGCGTCAAGTGCATATATATATATATATACATATACATATACATAAATTCATATATATTTCATCCAGTGGCAATTTATACTTAGGTCTGCGCTTCCACCTCAGTTTCTTCTTGGAAAAGTTTTGGGTGAGCTATGATATGGGGGCTGAAAAACGGGAGGGTCCCAAAATGCATTTTCCCAATTCATTTTTGGTTACGAAAATTGAACTGCGATATCACAAATACAGCTGAACGGAATTACACCAAATTTGACAGAAGGCTACATCATGGTACAGAAATCGTTCTTTATGTGTTTTGCTGTAAATCCATTTAGATGGTTTTTAGATATAAAACCTCAAAACCTTTGTATATTTAGTGACGCCGAGGATCTGCAGAGTCAACAAATCTCAAGATGACATCTGATTTACTGTCACTGCATCAACAATGATGTGGTGGCAGCTATTTTAGGACTCTGGTCTCGGGTCCTTGTCCTAGAAAAAAACATAAAAAAGATATAAGGAGGCACGTATGGATAATCTGCCCCCCCTAGGCCTGGTGGGGGGTTAAATATATATATATATATATGTATATATATATTTAAAATCTGTGGTAAAGTTTAAGAAAATAATTGCAGGCTCAATAACTCGCACTTTAAAAAAAAAAATCCACAGATTAAAAAATATGTATATGTTTTTAGCCCCATCTACTCATGTTTGGGAATAACCAAAAGTCGTTTCAGGACAATAAGATAACCCTAAATTTAGCAACTGTGTCTCAACCCCAGAGAGTTCATATTCAGTCAGATTCATTCCCAATTTTGGATCCGTCCTCAATTCTGCTTGAAAAATGTCTTGCTTTGCTGAGTTTCCATTCCCTCACCTTCCTTTGTCCCTTCAACGTTGTTTCCTTTTCTTCTTTTCGACCATCGTGAGCAAGGTTGTGGGTACAGACGAAACACGTCGTCTTGTCATTATTGTGCATCACTCTTTGATGGATGAATGAATAAATCTTTCTGACCCTTGGAGCGTCGATCTGTTCGTTTTGTGGTTGGCAGATTATTTTGATGTGAGCAAGTGGAACGGCCACTCACATTTCATGTACCCGCTGTGCTGCTTCCTGGTTGTACCAACCTTGGAATATATAATATTTCATAGGGACCTGTGATATATGAAAATATATGAAAGGTAAATAAAACCTGAACATTTTAGTTTCGTTCAGTCTTGTTTGTTATCTCCACCTTGCAGAAAAAAAATGTTTCTGAACATGCCAACGAGTTTTTTTCACTGTTCTACTTTGTTAACTACAGAATCGGGTACCTTTCTTGTCTTTTTTTTCCAGACAACTTAACAGTATACTCAATAAACATTTTGTCATTAAAAAAACACATTTTCAAACTAACTGCTGCAAAATAAACGTGTAGTAAGTATTAAAAGTACAAAGTGGGTGACATGTAACATGGGCCTAGAATGTATTCTCCGTTTACTGGTGGTATTTAGAAACCGCTCGAATCAGCCCTGTGGTTTATGGTGTCACCAGAATCCCTCAATGGCAAAATTGGACTATGTTGCTGCCTATGAAAGCAGTGTTGGATTAACAGGGGTACTGCGGGTTAGTGCTGGGGTCCATTGGCAATGCTGTGTGTGGGTGCCAGTTCTGAACAGCAAACAGGCCTGGGGTCAGGATTGAGGTACACTGACAGTGGGTGGCGCCAGTAGTTGAGTTTGCAGGGCGTGGGTTCCCAGCAATGAAATAGCCGAGATAGCATTGCAAACCCTTTGAAAAGATATTCAAGGAAGAAGAAAACATGTTTTTTTAGCATAATCTTCCAAAGAAGTGTTAAAATGATTGAATTCCACTTTAGAGCGTAAAAGAAACAGGTTTTTAGTAAAATAAACCTCTTGGGTGCTGCTGACGCGCTCAGGTGCAACCGGTGCCAAGAGCACATTCCTGTCCCACAATGTGGAAGAGCTCCAGGCCGGCAGCAGGGCCGAGTCTGTTGTAATGATCAGTAATAATGCGCATCAGATATAAATAGCAGAGCCTGGCGGCTTCCCTTCTAAGGTAGTGTGTGTGTGTGCAGAGCAGGAGATGAATACCAGCCAGGGCAGGCATGACGGGACGGGCTGTCCCGCTGCATCTCCGCCCCGAGGTGCAGCACCGCCTGCTGTTGTATTACTGACATCCAAACAAAGCTCAGCCAATGGGATTCTGTCATGCTGCTCCTCCGAAACTGACACACACACACGCAGAGCAGCCAATAGACCTCAGCCCTGCTGCTTCTGTGAACTGGTACCCTCACACAGCTCAGCCAATAGACCTCGGCCCCGCTGCCTCTGTGAACTGGTACCCTCACACAGCTCAGCCAATAGACCTCAGCCCTGCTGCTTCTGTGAACTGGTACCCTCACACAGCTCAGCCAATAGACCTCAGCCCTGCTGCTTCTGTGAACTGGTACCCTCACACAGCTCAGCCAATAGACCTCGGCCCCGCTGCCTCTGTGAACTGGTACCCTCACATAGCTCAGCCAATAGACCTCAGCCCAGCTGCTTCTGTGAACTGGTACCCTCACACAGCTCAGCCAATAGACCTCGGCCCGCTGCCTCTGTGAACTGGTACCCTCACACAGCTCAGCCAATAGACCTCAGCCCTGCTGCTTCTGTGAACTGGTACCCTCACACAGCTCAGCCAATAGACCTCAGCCCTGCTGCTTCTGTGAACTGGTACCCTCACACAGCTCAGCCAATAGACCTCGGCCCCGCTGCCTCTGTGAACTGGTACCCTCACACAGCTCAGCCAATAGACCTCAGCCCTGCTGCTTCTGTGAACTGGTACCCTCACACAGCTCAGCCAATAGACCTCGGCCCCGCTGCCTCTGTGAACTGGTACCCTCACACAGCTCAGCCAATAGACCTCAGCCCTGCTGCTTCTGTGAACTGGTACCCTCACACAGCACAGCCAATAGACCTCAGCCCTGCTGCTTCTGTGAACTGGTACCCTCACACAGCTCAGCCAATAGACCTCGGCCCCGCTGCCTCTGTGAACTGGTACCCTCACACAGCACAGCCAATAGACCTCAGCCCTGCTGCTTCTGTGAACTGGTACCCTCACACAGCTCAGCCAATAGGCCTCAGCCCTGCTGCTTCTGTGAACTGGTACCCTCACACAGCTCAGCCAATAGACCTCGGCCCCGCTGCCTCTGTGAACTGGTACCCTCACACAGCTCAGCCAATAGACCTCAGCCCCGCTGCTTCTGTGAACTGGTACCCTCACACAGCTCAGCCAATAGACCTCGGCCCCGCTGCCTCTGTGAACTGGTACCCTCACACAGCTCAGCCAATAGACCTCAGCCCCGCTGCTTCTGTGAACTGGTACCCTCACACAGCTCAGCCAATAGACCTCAGCCCCGCTGCTTCTGTGAACTGGTACCCTCACACAGCTCAGCCAATAGACCTCGGCCCCGCTGCCTCTGTGAACTGGTACCCTCACACAGCTCAGCCAATAGACCTCAGCCCCGCTGCTTCTGTGAACTGGTACCCTCACACAGCTCAGCCAATAGACCTCGGCCCCGCTGCTTCTGTGAACTGGTACCCTCACACAGCTCAGCCAATAGACCTCGGCCCCGCTGCCTCTGTGAACTGGTACCCTCACACAGCTCAGCCAATAGACCTCAGCCCTGCTGCTTCTGTGAACTGGTACCCTCACACAGCTCAGCCAATAGACCTCGGCCCCGCTGCCTCTGTGAACTGGTACCCTCACACAGCTCAGCCAATAGACCTCAGCCCTGCTGCTTCTGTGAACTGGTACCCTCACACAGCACAGCCAATAGACCTCAGCCCTGCTGCTTCTGTGAACTGGTACCCTCACACAGCTCAGCCAATAGACCTCGGCCCCGCTGCCTCTGTGAACTGGTACCCTCACACAGCTCAGCCAATAGACCTCAGCCCTGCTGCTTCTGTGAACTGGTACCCTCACACAGCTCAGCCAATAGACCTCAGCCCTGCTGCTTCTGTGAACTGGTACCCTCACACAGCTCAGCCAATAGACCTCGGCCCCGCTGCCTCTGTGAACTGGTACCCTCACACAGCACAGCCAATAGACCTCAGCCCTGCTGCTTCTGTGAACTGGTACCCTCACACAGCTCAGCCAATAGACCTCAGCCCTGCTGCTTCTGTGAACTGGTACCCTCACACAGCTCAGCCAATAGACCTCAGCCCCGCTGCTTCTGTGAACTGGTACCCTCACACAGCTCAGCCAATAGGCCTCAGCCCTGCTGCTTCTGTGAACTGGTACCCTCACACAGCTCAGCCAATAGACCTCGGCCCTGCTGCCTCTGTGAACTGGTACCCTCACACAGTTCAGCCAATAGACCTCAGCCCTGCTGCTTCTGTGAACTGGTACCTTCACACAGCTCAGCCAATAGGCCTCAGCCCTGCTGCTTCTGTGAACTGGTACCCTCACACAGCTCAGCCAATAGACCTCAGCCCTGCTGCTTCTGTGAACTGGTACCCTCACACAGCTCAGCCAATAGACCTCGGCCCCGCTGCCTCTGTGAACTGGTACCCTCACACAGCTCAGCCAATAGACCTCGGCCCGCTGCCTCTGTGAACTGGTACCCTCACACAGCTCAGCCAATAGACCTCGGCCCCGCTGCCTCTGTGAACTGGTACCCTCACACAGCTCAGCCAATAGACCTCGGCCCCGCTGCCTCTGTGAACTGGTACCCTCACACAGCTCAGCCAATAGACCTCAGCCCCGCTGCTTCTGTGAACTGGTACCCTCACACAGCTCAGCCAATAGACCTCAGCCCTGCTGCTTCTGTGGAACTGGTACCCTCACACAGCTCAGCCAATAGACCTCCGCCCTGCTGCTTCTGTGAACTGGTACCCTCACACAGCTCAGCCAATAGACCTCCGCCCCGCTGCCTCTGTGAACTGGTACCCTCACGCAGCTCAGCCAATAGACCTCGGCCCCGCTGCCTCTGTGAACTGGTACCCTCACGCAGCTCAGCCAATAGACCTCGGCCCCGCTGCCTCTGTGAACTGGTACCCTCACACAGCTCAGCCAATAGACCTCGGCCCCGCTGCCTCTGTGAACTGGTACCCTCACACAGCTCAGCCAATAGACCTCGGCCCCGCTGCCTCTGTGAACTGGTACCCTCACACAGCTCAGCCAATAGACCTCGGCCCCGCTGCCTCTGTGAACTGGTACCCTCACACAGCTCAGCCAATAGACCTCAGCCCCGCTGCCTCTGTGAACTGGTACACTCACACAGTTCAGCCAATAGACCTCAGCCCCGTTGCTTCTGTGAACTGGTACCCTCACACAGCTCAACCAATAGACCTCAGCCCCGCTGCCTCTGTGAACTGGTACCCTCACACAGCTCAGCCAATAGACCTCAGCCCCGCTGCTTCTGTGAACTGGTACACTCACACAGCTCAGCCAATAGACCTCAGCCCCGCTGCTTCTGTGAACTGGTACACTCACACAGCTCAGCCAATACACCTCATTCCTTCTGCTTCTGTGAACTGGTACCCTCACACAGCTCAGCCAATAGACGTCAGCCCCGCTACTTCTGTGAACTGGTACACTCACAGCACAGCCAATAGACCTCAGCCCTGCTGCTTCAGTGGAACTGGTACACTCACAGCACAGCCAATAGACCTCAGCCCTGCTGCTTCTGTGAACTGGTACCCTCACACAGCTCAGCCTATAGACCTCAGCCCTGCTGCTTCTGTGAACTGGTACCCTCACACAGCTCAGCCAATAGACCTCAGCCCTGCTGCTTCTGTGAACTGGTACCCTCACACAGCTCAGCCAATAGACCTCAGCCCTGCTGCTTCTGTGAACTGGTACACTCACACAGCACAGCCAATAGCCCTCGGCCCTGCTGCTTCTGTGAACTGGTACCCTCACACAGCTCAGCCAATAGACCTCAGCCCCGCTGCTTCTGTGAACTGGTACCCTCACACAGCTCAGCCAATAGACCTCAGCCCCGCTGCTTCTGTGAACTGGTACCCTCACACAGCTCAGCCAATAGACCTCAGCCCTGCTGCTTCTGTGGAACTGGTACCCTCACACAGCTCAGCCAATAGACCTCCGCCCTGCTGCTTCTGTGAACTGGTACCCTCACACAGCTCAGCCAATAGACCTCCGCCCCGCTGCCTCTGTGAACTGGTACCCTCACGCAGCTCAGCCAATAGACCTCGGCCCCGCTGCCTCTGTGAACTGGTACCCTCACGCAGCTCAGCCAATAGACCTCGGCCCCGCTGCCTCTGTGAACTGGTACCCTCACACAGCTCAGCCAATAGACCTCGGCCCCGCTGCCTCTGTGAACTGGTACCCTCACACAGCTCAGCCAATAGACCTCGGCCCCGCTGCCTCTGTGAACTGGTACCCTCACACAGCTCAGCCAATAGACCTCGGCCCCGCTGCCTCTGTGAACTGGTACCCTCACACAGCTCAGCCAATAGACCTCAGCCCCGCTGCCTCTGTGAACTGGTACACTCACACAGTTCAGCCAATAGACCTCAGCCCCGTTGCTTCTGTGAACTGGTACCCTCACACAGCTCAACCAATAGACCTCAGCCCCGCTGCCTCTGTGAACTGGTACCCTCACACAGCTCAGCCAATAGACCTCAGCCCCGCTGCCTCTGTGAACTGGTACACTCACACAGTTCAGCCAATAGACCTCAGCCCCGTTGCTTCTGTGAACTGGTACCCTCACACAGCTCAACCAATAGACCTCAGCCCCGCTGCCTCTGTGAACTGGTACCCTCACACAGCTCAGCCAATAGACCTCAGCCCCGCTGCTTCTGTGAACTGGTACACTCACACAGCTCAGCCAATAGACCTCAGCCCCGCTGCTTCTGTGAACTGGTACACTCACACAGCTCAGCCAATACACCTCATTCCTTCTGCTTCTGTGAACTGGTACCCTCACACAGCTCAGCCAATAGACGTCAGCCCCGCTACTTCTGTGAACTGGTACACTCACAGCACAGCCAATAGACCTCAGCCCTGCTGCTTCAGTGGAACTGGTACACTCACAGCACAGCCAATAGACCTCAGCCCTGCTGCTTCTGTGAACTGGTACCCTCACACAGCTCAGCCTATAGACCTCAGCCCTGCTGCTTCTGTGAACTGGTACCCTCACACAGCTCAGCCAATAGACCTCAGCCCTGCTGCTTCTGTGAACTGGTACCCTCACACAGCTCAGCCAATAGACCTCAGCCCTGCTGCTTCTGTGAACTGGTACACTCACACAGCTCAGCCAATAGACCTCGGCCCTGCTGCTTCTGTGAACTGGTACCCTCACACAGCTCAGCCAATAGACCTCAGCCTGGCTGGGTTTCTGGTTCTGGCATCCTCGCTTGGTTCACCTATGTTCATCTACATTCTGACCTACCGCACACTTTGCTAGCCTACGCCAGTTCTAAGACTCGCAAATAGCTCTGGCAATGGACCTCTGCCCTGACCTGCAGCTTCTCAGCTCTTCCAGTACTGGTTCCCACTGACATACAGCTGTGTCCAAGTGCCTCAATCCCGGCATGCAGCGACCTTTACAATACTCAGTGCTAGAGCCCTAACTACTTTTGGTGTACCTCAGACCTACTGGGATCCTCTCACAGCTCTGGGAGTGTACCTCAGCCCTGAGCTGGAGCACCACCTATAACACCAGAACTCTATTTGGTGCCTCTTTTTCTCTCTTCTGCTATCTTTCCCCTCTTCCCACCCATCCTTCCCATTTTCTTTTCATTCTTAGGTCCTAATTACGAGTTTGTCTTTGCATCAGACCGTCAAACTCATGATGGCATGGCGGCAACTGCCGCACTGGCGGTTTGACTGCCGCATTATGAGACCGCCGCAACTGCCGGGGATCCATGATCCTGCAGCAGTGGTGCGGCGGTCTGGGGCAGCAATATGCTGGCGTGCCGCTGCTGCACTGCCAAGCATATTACAAGTTTCCATACCTCGACACTTTTCATGGCAGTAAGGCCACCATGAAAAGT